>NC_140595.1:332452787-337252787 GCF_964204655.1 Triturus cristatus
ATTCAGCGCTGATTTCTGTATTTTGCTGGTGACAGAAATTTCCTTTTACATTCAGGGCCACTGGGTCTGATGGGTGATGATTCTCCAAGAGGGTTGGGAGCAAGGATGTGGCAATATTGTAGGTTATTGGGATATTTGTGGTACAAATTTGGTGAAGAACTTCAGTAATGTTTGTTCAAACCATGAAAGGGTATGTAAATAGATTTGAGAAGGTTAGAACTTGAGAAAAAATTAGGTTGTGGCGCTGGCCATGTTTTTTTAATAGGTTTGTTTACCACTTGTGTGAAGCCATGATTATCTACCTAGTTAACTAATCAGTGGGAATAACCTTTAGACCATGGATCCTGCTTTTCATGTTCCCAGAAGGTAGAGTATTCATAGTCAAATCTTTGGGGAGCATTTCTAAAACTTTGTGACGTTTGTTTGACTGTCAACCATGTCAAAGTGGAGGCAATCCCAAGAATACCTTTCAGAAGGTGATGCTCAAAAGACTAATAATATTGATCTGTGATGGAGTTGGGTAAGATCACTGTCATGCTACCACTATTACCATGGCATCTGTTTCACAGTATGGTTTTATATGCAGACATGGTGAAATCTTAGAAGTGACGTGACATTGAATTCCTGTGCTAGACATCAGTACCTGAAAGTAATGGGGTGCAAGAACATTAATAGTGTTCTGAATGGTAGGGGCATGCTTAACTGCAGATTCTCTATTGAGGGGCACAAACCTAAATGTGAATTTTGGTGTAAAGGAAAATTAAAGTGGTGTGCAAATTGGCTAAGGAAACTGGGTAGGGCTCGTTATGGTTATTGTTGGAGTGCAAGCCAGCATCTGGGGTGAGTGATGGAAGGTAAATAGTGTCCTTTCTGCCTTGCAGAAAGAGAAGTACCCAAGTGCTCAAAGTTGCTAGTGTGAAGGCCATCAAGTGCTCTGTGGAAATTGGCGTACCATAATGCGTTTGTGTTATGGTTCCTCAGTTAAGGATGGGATCCAGGCCAAGACACAATACAATAGGAGGAGACAATGCAAGCCCCCTGTGGCAGACATCTGTGTCTAAGCACCCACCAAGAGACGCAAGTCTGATTAGGCAATCAGGTTCAGCATTCTGATCTCTGGCAGGATAAAAGAGAGCATTCAGTAATAGGGCAGTAGTCTCCAGACTCAGTAGAGTGCATGACTAAAGGCCACCAGGTACCCATAGCTTGGTAAACAAACAAAAAAACGCCTGTGATGTAGACATGTGTTAATCATTTATCAACTTTGACAGGGGACCTGGCATGGATAAGGAGTGTACTGAGGAAAGATGAGGGTGATGCATAGAGTAACCATGTATCTCAGATTACCAATGGGGAAGAGAAATAAGGTAGCAAGACTGAACACCTTTTTCTGATTCACAACAGTGACTTAGTGGGGAAAAATATCTAATCTCATTATTGTTTTCTTAAATCTCCTTACCAAGATTTTAATTAAGGACACACCACAGTGCATTTTCCTGTTAGGCGATTTTAGCTGAAAGTTCCTTCAAAATATGAAATTCCCTGGAAGCTTAAGGTTCTCCTTATGTTAGTGTCAAAGACGATTCACACAAATGGCATTTTGCTCTTTCTATTATTGATTTCAGTTCCTTACATGGGCTGCTATCTTACAGGTATTGAATCAGAATCAGGGCGGATAGGAGATGAATTAGCCCTTTAGTTGAGTACTTTGACTATGCAAAACCGCTTTGATGGGATCCTACACAGGAGTGTATATATTTTCAAAAGATGTTTGCTTTGGGGCCAGACTCGCAATGATGTAGCTCCTGACTGGAATCATTGCAGGACTTACATCTGGCTCTGGTCAGAATAATATCAATAGGAACGAGAGACAGGCCCTTAATTCCTTAAAAGCAGACAGAAATCTTACTATCAAACCTGCAGATAAGGGTGGAGGGGTTGTTGTCTTTAATACCATAGACTATGAACATAGAATGCTCAAACTGTTCAATGTCGAGGAACATTATAAGCGGACAAGTGCACAAAGTTTACAAGCTGTGGCAAGAGAATGTTTGGGACTCCTGACAGAGGCAAGAGACAAGTCTTGGATTTGCGAAGACGAATTTAAGTTTTTAAATAACATGGAACCCAAAACTCCTGCCATATATGGCTTACCAAAAATCCATAAAAATGCCACTGACCCACCAATGAGACCTATTGTGAGTAGTATCAACTCCTTGTTAGAACCAGTAAGCAAGTATGTTGACCATTTTCTACGTCCTATCGTTTGCAATCTAAGATCATATGTGAGAGATTCTGCCCACATTATTTCTCTTGTTGAGGGACTCCCCTTCTGTGGAGAGACTCAGTGTCTGGTTACCCTCGACATTGAGTCTCTTTACACGAATATTCCACAAAACGACACGGTTGTAGTCATTCGTGAGATTCTTAGAGATCAGCATTTAGGTGGAGCCAATGCAGAATTTATTGTGAGCTGTGTCAATTTGATCTTGAAAAATAATGTCTTCTTATTCAAGGATGAATACTTTAAACAACTTAAAGGGACCAGCATGGGGGCTACCTGTGCTCCTAGCTTAGCCTGTCTCTATGTTGGCCAGTTTGAGGCCAAACATATATACAACGAGGTGGCTCCCTTTTTCGAAAATGTAGCGGGCTGGTACCGCTACATTGACGATATTTTTTTCATTTGGGAGGGTGACATTGACAAACTAAATGAATTCCTCGATTGGCTTAATCAGGGCGACTCTAATCTGAGGTTTACATCGTACCACAGTAAAAGCAAGGTAGATTTTCTTGATATCACCATAAAGGACTCGAATGGAAGTCTGGAGGTGGAGCTGTTCACAAAACCAATGGCAAAAAACACTCTCCTCCATTTCTCCAGCTTCCATCCGAAGTCCCAAAGAGAAAGCATTCCGTTCAGTCAATTCCTTCGTTTACGAAGGAATTGTTCTGGCTTACAAGACTTCTATAAACATGCAGATGATCTCAAACGCAAGTTTAAAGATAGAGGCTATCCTAACAAACTCCTCTCACACTCCCTCAAACGTGCTAGGTTCTATTACCGTGAAGCACTGGTTGAAAAACCGGTTGGTAAAAAAGATCCTCCCAACAAAGTGGTTTTTGTTTGCAAATTTTCTCACCTCAGCAACCAGATTAAAAAGGTAGTCAACAAAAACTGGCATATTATTAATCACGATGAAGAAGTGAAATTGAATAAACCACTATTTGCTTTTAAAAGAAACAGCAACCTGAGAGACATGCTTGTGCATACATACCGTGAGGATAATAACTGGACACAAAGAACGATTACTAACACTCCAGCAATTGGCAACGTGAGATGCGGTACGTGTAACGTGTGCCCTTTATGTGTGCAAGCTAAAGAAATCTCCTATAATGGCGTGAATATTCGGTCTACAACACTCAATAATTGCAGAAGCAAAAATGTAATCTACTTCCTACGATGCCCCTGTGATCTTGGCTACGTTGGGGAAACAGGTAGAGAGGTTCGAGTGAGAATGCAAGAACATAGGTCAGCCATTAAAATGAAAAAACTAACAGCACCTCTTGTGTCGCACTTTCTTGAAGTAGGACATGGGGAAAATGACTTTTCTTGGTTCATCTTAGAAAAAGTTAAACTTGACAAAAGAGGTGGCAGCATTACCTGTAAACGTAAGGCCCGTGAACAATGGTTTATTTCCCATCTCAACACCACACGGAACGGCCTTAATTCACGTGAGGAGTGGGAAGCTCTGTTAACAATGTAAATCCTTACATTCGAGTCTAGAACCTAATAGTCATGTTTGCTGTCCATTTGTTCTTGATACCGCTTGTCTGTCCAGTTTAGGTGTCCTAGGTATAATGACTATTTAGGTACAGCTGCCTGTGAGGGGCAATAGCCCGAATTTTTACTTCACATAAGGAAGAGTCTCTCTTAATGATAATCTTCCGATTAAATATTCATTTTCACACTTGCGAATGCAATCCAATGCATAGTATGAATATATATGAATATATATGTGCGGTGATTGTCATCCTGGAGATGATCATCATTTCATATTTTGCCCACCATAGATTGTGCTTTGACCCATAAGGAATGATCTAATGCAACCAAGCAAATAAACTCAATGAGAGAATGATAAAGAACCAAGATATGTGCTGCATTTGTTCCTATAACTACCTTGTGTGACGTATTTACCGTCGTCATATTGTTTTGTTTTTTTTGGTTCAGGTACAATTTAGATGCGTTTAGGTGACAAGTATGGTGAAATCTTTTCATTCCTTGAAAACGAATTCGTTACTATTAAAAATATGTCTGGCAGTATCCCATAATCACTGTGAGCGAACCTTGTTCCGTTCACATAAAGAAAAAAGCTAGTTAAACCCCTTAACTTTACTACTAAGACAACAGTGTTAAGATGGCGGCCAGTGTGTGGGCCTTTTTCCTACCCCGGAAGGACTATCTCTAGTTCGGGCGCCGGCAATTATGAGGTGATACTTAAGCCGGTGACAAGTATGGTGAAATCCAATCATTCTTTGAAAACGTATCCGTTTCTATTAAACATATGTCTGGTAGTAACCCATAATCACTGTGAGCGAGCCTTGTTCCATTCACATAAAGAAAGAAAAAAAGAAAAAAACGAGTTAAACCTCTTAAAGATAACAGTGTTAAGATGGCGGCCACTGTGTGGGCCTCTTTCTTGCTCCGGAAAGACTATCTCTAGTTCCGGCGCAGGCAATTATGAGGCGATACTTAAGCCGGTGTTTTGTTGGACTTTCTGTTCAACACAGTTGAAGGAATCCCCCGCTGCAGTCTGTATCGAGCCCTATTAAGGTACGTAAATAGATAGCGGCAATTAGTAGAATGCGTCTTTGGGTAGTTTGGGGCTAGTTACTCAATCTGTGCTCCTCTGCCTTTTCGCCATAGGGACGTACAGGACCCTATTTAGTCTGGAAACCCGTAATCCACGCTTCGAGAGTGCTAGAAAAAGAGCGATAAGGTATTTACCGTTATCTAGGGAATTTATCAGTGGCAGGATTGGTGGTTGTCCACATTCCGGAAGCCATCGTTAATTAGAGCCGCCATCTTAATGCAGGCAGCGCTATAAGTGTAGTCTCAATCAATTATTTTCGGTTAAGCCGCTAGTAATGTATGATTGTTTCCTTATATATAGTAAAGAACAATACAGTCTGGATGCATTCTCTCGGTTTTGAGTGAAGCCAACAACAGTAGCAATTCTCGTAAGTATAGCTCCGAATAAATGGCAAACTTAGCATGTCCAGCCGATCGGTACATAGCTTTAGTTAGAAACAGCAAGGTTGTGTAGGGCACTATGGCTAATAATTGACATCTTTACTCTTTTTTAGGTATCTCATAGGAGAGAGACTGAAGACTCTCCACAAATAGAACATTTTCAGACCAGGAAGTGTGTATATACCACCAGGCTTGATTAAAAGAACTAAATGGTAAATATAGGAGCTAGGGTCTACAATAGTTGGCTCTAAGAGATAGGGAGAATAGCCTTCATGTTAGGGTCTATTGAATAAACATATATCTGTTTTGTGTCTATGTTAGGTTACAGAATTTCATGAGATTAATGTCCATGAATCTATCTATGGATCACCAGCTTGTGGGGCCTTGATTTATGCTTAATACAGAAAATCTTAAGGTAAAAAATGTTTTTCTTTTCTTTTAAACTCCTTAAAATGAGATG
Organism: Triturus cristatus; assembly: GCF_964204655.1. Lineage (NCBI taxonomy): Eukaryota > Metazoa > Chordata > Amphibia > Caudata > Salamandridae > Triturus > Triturus cristatus. The sequence goes on from NC_140595.1 coordinate 332,458,502, forward strand.
CACTTGGTGTGATGGAGTATCTTGGCTATTGAGCAAAATTATAGTGCTGCTATAGCCTTTAGGTTGAGCAGGGTACTTACTATAATTATAAGAACTGAAGTCGAATGACCTATGGAATGGCATAATTTTAACTTTGCAATGCCAGTATATATACGACATTATACATATTTAACCATGGAGTGAGAGAGATATCCTCCCAAAACGTCACAGTTCAAAATACTATGAACGATTGACTGTATTACTCCACTTATGGTGAATAAACATTTCTCAATTGTCAATAAGCGCTATGTAATTACATAGTGCGGTGTGAAAGATTGTATGTGTGTTTTCGAATATATTGGTCCTGTTAGCATGGGCTGAATCGTGGTCAATGAAGTATATCAAGCAATGTTCTTGGTGTGCAATGTGGGTAGTCACTTATGTTATTTTTGTTGTATATTTTTTCAGATTCTCTTATTTTTAGATTGGGATCAGCAAATAATCCTGAGGAAGGTGTTGGCCGTTACTTGTGGCCTACCGAAACGCGTCGATGCTTTGTTAAGGGGAAATCGGATATAATCTGTGATCTGTGACAATAAGGGTTGTGCGAAATGTATAATGCAATCGAATGCTACCAAGGTCACAACTACTCAGTCCTTGATTAAGTGATTTTCCTCTTGGAAGTAGGAACAAGTTTCCTGTTCTTCTCCCTTTTCCCAATTTTCTTGTTGTGTTTTTTAATTCTTTATTGTATACTGACAGTGATGATTATTGTTTTGTTGTCATTACACTATATGTCATTGAACTATATGTACAATTTTTATTGATTTTTTATCTCTTTGTGTATTTTGATAAATTGTCTAACAATTGTTCAATTGTTTTTTAATGAATGTATACAACTGCTCGTCTCTTGGTGAGACTTATGTGACTAATTTTAATAAACTAATGATCTAGTAGCTTGTTTGCTTGCTTCGTTGATGCCGGTTCTTACCCTGCTACTTTTTTTAAGTAAAGCTTTGTGTGTGGTATGATTGATAGATATACATATCCAAGGGAGGTTCTCTTTTTTTGACCACGGTCTTGCTTGGTACCCCTCTCCCTTGGTTCAGGGGTCCCTCTCTCTTTTTTAGAGGACTTACATCTTAGACTGTGTCTCCTGTTGCTGTGTTCAGGGCCCGGACTGGGAACAGCAACCAGCCCTGGGAGCTGGTGCCAGCAAGAAGCGCCGCTACCGCTTTTGTTACAGGGGGGCGATATTTCAGCACTGCTGCAAAACCGCCCCTCCTGTGACAAAAGTGGTCTGCTATGGCCAGTCCGGCCCTGGCTGTGGTGGCGCAGCATCCTGTAATGGCCATGTGTCAAATGCTTCAGCAGGTTCAAGATGGAGTACAGTATAAGCAAATTGATGCCGGAGCATCAGGGACATTTCCAATGGTACTGGGCATGTTTTAAACAATTTTCAAGAGGAATGAGTGGACAGCAATCTAATGATAACAAGTAGATGAGTGAGCAGATTTGGACTAGCCCCATAAATTGAAATGCACTGGTAGGTCCACGGCACTGTTGGACTGACTGCTCTGGCAGTTTGACTCTGAGCACTGCCAGATGAGCCAGCTTGAAAGGTCCAATCTGTGAGCTGTATTATTTTGATCTCGAGGACAGTGACAGGTCCAAAAAACCAGCACGCACACTTGACTTTTCAAGCTGGCCCATTCTGCAATGTCACACTGCCTGAAAGGGCGGAGCAAAGTTGATCCCCGGAAATGAGGAAGGACCGTTGCACAGTATAAGACTTGTGAAGGGTACGTTTTGGGCTTCATAAATCATCATTACTCAACATAACACAAGCAGGGCATGCATGACTTCGCAATGATGGGATAGCGGTGTAGAGATACAGTGGAGGTTGAGCCTGAGATGAACTGAGTCACAAGAAAACAGAAAAACAAATGTGAAAAAAAGAAAAGGGGGCAGGGTAGAAACACCCTGACCCCCTAGGCCTGCTCAGGGGGTCCCACAAGGACCCCCAGGGCCCAAAAAGCATTTATAAAAAAAATAATTTAGGCGGAATTCTCGCTGGGGTCACGAATCCCACCAAAATTATTTAAAGAAATGAAGCGCTTCATTTAAATGAAGCCCCCGGGTGGGACTGGTCCCAGGGGCATAGCCTAATTTATCGTTTATAATTGCGGGGGCCCACAGGGGCCCCCGAAGCCCCGGGGACCGCCACCTCCCCGGGGCTATGGTATTGATATGCGGGAGGGCACGCGGCTTGATATTTAATGTATGGGATGGGCCTCCAATGCCCTCCCAAGCCCCAGGGACCACCACCGCCGGGGCTTGTTTTTTTTAATTAATATAAACCTGTGTGGGGGGCTTGAGCCCCCCCACATGCCCCGGGGACCACCACCTCCCCGGGGCTGTGCACACGTTGGGAGGGTGGCCACGCGGCCCCCCTCCTGGAGCCCTCTATGGCCCTGGGGACCTCCACCCCCCAGGGCTGACTCCTGCAGTGTCCCGGGGTGCCCCGGGGTGCCCAACCCCGGGATACTGCTGTTTGCAATTACAGGGTGGGAGCATGTCAGCAGCTCCCCATGTGGAAAAGCAATGCCGGCTCCTGCAGGGCGCGGGGAGCTGGCGAGACCATGGGGGCTCCCCCATGGTCCCCAACGAAGTGGGCAGGAGAAATGGTCCGGAAGGTGGCAACGTGGCCCCCCTCCCCAATAAAATAAAAAAAAAAAAATGAGGCAGAGCCCCGGGGGATGGGGTCCCCGGGGCTAACAGAGGCCTCAGGAGGGGCGGCACACAGCCCCCCTCCTTAAAAAATAAAAAAATATATATCTGTGGCCAGGCCCCAGGGGATGGGGTCCCCGGGGCCATAATTGGCCTCTGGAGGGGGGCCACGCGGCACCACTCCTGTTTTTCTTTTTTTTTTAAAAAGGGGTCAGGCCCTTGGGGATGGGGACCCAAGGGCCCCAAAAAAAGATAATGAAGGGGGCAACACAGCCACCCTTCTACAAAAAAACCTTTAAAACAACGGCATCGTGCCGGATGCCCCGCCCCCTCCCTGCAACACTCTGCAAACGCGCCCTGTGGCGCTTTTTAAGTCGGGGAATTATTTCCCCTTCAATACTTAGGGTCCCTGGGGGCCAACTAGCCCAGCAGGTACCTCCAGTAAGCACCAGGGAGCTGCCTTGCAGAGAGGTGGTCTGAGTCCATGCCTCATTTTACACCTCTCTGCAACACAGCTCTGTGGCGCTTACTGGAGGTAGCTGGTGGGCTGGTTGGACCCCAGGGACCCTCAGGACTCAAGGGGATTTAATCCCCCAATTTACAACGCACCAGGGGGCGTGTTTGGGCAGTGGTGCAGGGAGGGGGCGTGGCCTGATTTGACAAGAGTGCAAACGTGCCCTGTGGCACATTTAAGTTGGGGGATTAAGTCCCCTTCAATCCTGAGGGTCCGTGGGGGCCCATTAGCCCACCAGGTACCTCCAGTAAGCGCCACAGGGCTGCGTTGCACAGAGGTGGTCCGAGGCCAAGCCCCTTTATACACTTCTCTGCAAACGCGGCTTCTGGTGCACTGCTGGTGGGGTGATGAGGTCATCTTGTGTCCTGAGTACCTCAGGACACAAGTGGACTTCATCGTCTGAGCAACAGTGCGCCAGAAGCCACGTTTGCAGCGTAGTGTAAAAAGGGGCGTGGCCTTAGAAATTCACTGAAAAAACCACAGGTTTCAGGAACGTTATAGTTAGTTGGACATTTCAGTCGTATAAAACCAGAGACATTCCGCCGTTATAGTTGGTTCAGCTAACTATAACTCGCACCCCCACAATGCACTGCTGATGACGTCACATATTACATCATTTATGACATGGTCAGTGACATCACTGATGACATCATCCACTTGAAAATCTGATGCACCTCCTCACACTCTAATATAACCTTTGAAACACCCACTGTAAAATACAGACTACCATTTTCAAAACAATCGACACACCGATATCAATTACCACATACGCACTCACTAATTGCTGGGTCTAGACACACACATCCACTCATTCAGCCATATAATCACTCATACATGCAGTCACTCACTAATACAACACTATCATATGCACGCATACACCTATACAGACACTCACACACCACCACTCATCCAGAGTTACTCACACACCTAGTCAGTCATGCAAAGAAACAATCACACTTCCATTTACTGACCTACACAGTTATACACACACCACATCACTTTTTCAAACAGAAAGAAACACATACTTACTCTCTTATACAATCACTGATACAAGTACACACTTATCCATACAGCCACTCTCACAATCACTGACTGGCGTATAGTCATTTATATACTCCAACTCTCACATACACTGGCTTTTACATATGTAGTTAATCGGACATATACCACTAAGACATCCATTCACTCACCAACACACCCATACACACACTCACCCACCCATACAGCTGTTTCCACATGCACACTTGAACCCATACACCCAGTGAATCATCCACTCAAACATCTATGCACAGAGTCACATACCTCCCACCCACCCATACATACAAATACTCAGGCAACCAATCAATAACCCATATTCCCACTCATGTAGCTACTGACCATCCCATGCTGAAGCTTTTACAACAACAGACAGACTTTTACAGACATTCACACAGTTTAGTCACTAACCCATTCATTCAGTAAGACACGTAATCACTCACTTAAACAGTCAGTCACGCACCTACTAAATCCTCCATCAAGACACTTATTCACCCACACATTATTTAATACACCTTGGTATATATATAATACATATATAAACTTTGAAGAAACTCACAGTCACTGGATGATGTCATTTGAGATGTCATCAGTGATGTCATCAGTGATGCCACTGACCATGTCATGAATGATGTAATATGTGACGTCCTCAGCAGTGCACTGCGGAGGCGCGAGATATAGTTTCTGAACTAACTATAACGGTGGAATTTCTCTGGTTTTGTACGAGTGAAATGTCCAACTAACTATAACGTCCCTGAAACCTGTGGTTTTTTTCAGTGAACATAGATATATATATATGTAGATATATATTCAATAAGTGTGTGCAAATACATTTCTTTAATCTACCTTCTTGGTGCTTTAGTTAATGGACATGGTCTGGATACTGGAAGCTGTCATCTTCAGTATCAGCGATTTTCAAAGACTGTGAATAGGTTACAACAGTCACTGAGTTTTCAGGTTCAGTCTTTCCTTCACCATCTCAATCAGAAGACATCAAATGCCAAAAGTGAGAAGGTCTCTGGTAACAGACTTTCCTGGACACTGGGCAGTCACCATGTGTACCTTGGTGGACACTACGTGGGAAGGTTCAGCATCATATGGAGCATCAGATTTCCTTGTTCGATACCTAGATCTCCTCTCTTAAATTTGATGTTCTTTGCATGTCCCCTCCTGTCTGCATGGGCTTTCATTTTCTGCTTGTTAACCATGTCCTTTGTGTGATTTGTATTCTCATTTCCTTTGCTTTTGTTGGTCCATTGAGGTAACTTGGTTGTCATTGCTCTCCTGAACATCAAAGTTGCAGCACCTTCACCTATGGTCATGTGAGGTGTCAAACGATAGGCTTGTAGGGTATAATTCAATACAGTTTTCAAACTGGGCCTCTCAAGAGTTGCACGCTGTTCTCCTTACTTTAGCGTACTCATAAAACGCTTAACAAGTCAGTTGGCCTGCGGCCATAAAGGTGTTTTCTTATGATGCTTGATGTTCAGATGCTCCAGGAAGTCCTAGAGTTCTTGACTGTTAACAAACGGGCCATTATCAGGCTTAAAAATGGTTGGAATGCCGCATGTTGCAAAGATGCCATCTAGCCTCTCAATGATTCACTCATTGGCTGTGGAGGAGAGATCTTCTATTAATGAAAAATGTTGATGTCCATTATCGAATGGGCCAAAAAAGTTGATGGCTATTCTCTCCCATGCATGCTTGGGGAGTTCTGACATGTTAAGAGTATGTCGAGTAATATTTAGGCAGTTGCATAGAAGACAGGTCTTGAGTTCCTTTTTTAACACTCTTATCTAAATATGGAAACCAATTTCAGTCTCGGCAACAATACCACTATGTCCTTCATGAGCTACTTCAATTATTTTCTGTTGCAGACTCTTCGGAATCAGGATTCTTGGCTCTTGTTGCATATCTCCTTCCTGAGTTATGGACAGTTCATCTTTAACATTTTTGTGTTTCTGATATTCACCATCACTGTTGAGATTTTGTGTGTGTTGGCTTCATGACTGTTGTGTAATTAGCATGTCACTATCATGACTTTTGATAGTGATGATCTGGGCTAACAATATAGCAACTGGCATATTTGACTTTACAATGAAATTAATGTAGGCTCCAGCCATCTTGGATGGATTACCCTGACCTTGTATAGGCACTTTGGAAAAGTAGTCAGCAGAGTTTAGATCCTTTCCTGGACAATGCACAATTGTATCATTTTACCTTTTAATCATTGTCCCCACAGTTCAATGTGAGGATGCATCTTGGTTTTTAGATTGCTAAATATAGTCAGTAAAGCATGTTGATCAGTTACTGGCGTAAAAGGCTTTCCATCTAGGAAAACATGGAAATGTTTACAAGCCCATACCATGGCTAAACGTTCTTTCTCAGGTAGTGAAATAAGCACTTTCTGTCTGGGACAAACTCCTACTGGCATAGGCCACAATATGCCTTCGAGCAATTGCCTGTCTGCTGTACAGGGACAGCGCCTAATCCGACTGGGCTAGCGTCAACAACAACCTCTGTATGAAGCTTTGGGTTTAAGTCGGCTGTTTCAGCAGCAGTTTTAATGGCTTGTTTAGTTTTCTTGAAACTTCTCTCACATTCTTGTGACCACTTAAATGAAACACTTTTCTTTGTTAACTCTCGTAATGAAGCAATTATAGTAGCAAAGTCCTGTATGTATCTTGAACAGTTACTGGCCAGGCTGAGAAGTGAACGTATCATAGAAACATTTTGTGGGTGATCAGCATTTGACAGTGCTTGTACTGTTGCAGGATCAGGCGTCTACCCCATCTGAAAAGATATGGCCAAAGAACTTTAACTTTGTCTTGTGGAACCTGCATCAGTAAGTTAACAACATACTTGTGTGAGAGCTTTATCATGCTGCTCCTGTGTAACTCCGTAAATCAAAATGTCATCGCTATAATTGAATGCATTCACAGCAGGCTGTATGACAAGTCGAATGACGTCTTCGAAAAACCACCAACACCGAGTCTTCTGTATCGAAACAGACCAACATGTGTAGAAAATTGTAATGTACCTGCATCTTCTTTGAGTTCTAAATCATGATAATCTTTATTTGAATCAAGGTGGGAGAAGACCTTTGCGCCATTTAATTGCGTTATCATGTCAGCAGTGTATGGACCTGGATTTCGTTTTTCGTGCAATTGCCTTGTTTGCTTGATGCATGTCAACACATATGCATACAACTTCTTCACTGCCCTGTTTGGGCACTACCACTATCGGAGAAACCCATGGCGTTAGACCGGTTCATCACTCAATAATGTTTAAGTAACGATGGAATTTCCTTTTCAACTTCTTCTTGTAAATGAAAAGCAAATCATCTATGCCTGTGAGTAACAGGACAGACATCTTAATTAATGTTCAACTTTAGTTTCATAGCCTTAAGGTTTGCTAAACCATGAACCAACGAAGGAAATTGACTTACTATCTTGTGATAAGCATTCATGTTGTAGTTCACCGTTGTCAGTCCCATATTAGCAGCGGTAATGAAAGTGAGCATACAGGCACTTGATGCTGTACCTTGAAGCAGCACATGGATGGGTGCTTGCTTCTTAGTTCTTTTGTGTTTCATTGTCGCTACAAATTAACCTTGACTTTTTATGAGCATCAATGCAGCCCACACATACGCTATGGTTTTCGATGGAGTAAATCGTGGCAATGGAGATAATTCATTGTATTCCTCTTCAGGCATTATGTTTATCGATGATGAAAGGTATCAAGCATCCATTTACTCTCAATGTAGTCTTCGGGTAATGCTTATATGACTTTGGTGCTTTGGCATGTAGACTTTTTTTGACTGACATTTTTCCTTACATGCAGCCAGCCAACACACGTACATTTCTCTGAGGTAAACATCGATATGGTGTGAAAAGCTGGCCTTTTATATGATGTCCACTGATGTAAGTGGGAACCCTGCACCAATCCAGACAAAACGTTTGGTGATTTAAGAGGTCTTAGACAACCTTAGAAAGCTCTCTTAGTGGTAATTGTGGAGAGAAGCCTTCAGGCTTAGTCCAGAAGGAGTGTAAAGCAGCTTTTTTTTACCAGAATGCAATTTTATAGTATAGATTAAGTGAAAAAGAAACACACAAGTTATTTATAAAAATATGTATTAATTATATAATACTCTCTAACATGTTTAGATATCTCCTACCCGGAGATAAACACAATGCACAAAATACTTAGCATAGAAATGCAGTATATAACACCGAATACATGGTGGGCCCCGGGGGGGGGGGGCCAGACCATATACTAAGAAAGTGGTATAAGAACCACAACTCGGGTCAAGGTGAGTGACTAGGCACGCCACGGAGAGCATGCGCAGTGTAGGAGCATGACTGCGTGCTCCGTACAAATCAACGTGTAAGTTGCGGTTGGAATTTTAAAGATCCCAGTGGACCCTGAAGAAACCCTGTGGAAGACAGAAGGTTGGAGAGCCACCCCACCCGTGTATACCCTAGTATTCACGTTACCTACACCAGGGAAGCCTGGTGCATAGGTGTGAAGTGGTGTCGGAAACCGCCGTCAAACCCAATGAAGGACTTCAGGAAAGTGCCGCTGCTGGAAAAGGACAAAGTCTCCGGTGGAATCCAAAGGTGGATTCTAGTTGAGAGGTACCTGCAAGCAGAGGGGACAGAGTCTATGTCACTCAAGAGTGACCAGGAGATCTGGAAGACGAATGCTCACCAATGTCGTGTGTTGCAGGAGAGTTGATGAAGACCTTGACTCTGCAGCTGAGAGTACCAGGCGATGCTGAGGAAGACCAGGAGATGTGCACTTGCTTTCCCACATCGGATGTCGAGTGCTGAGGGGTCGGTGTCCGGCGGGAGCACCAACAAGCCTTGGCAAATGCGAGTAACGCAGATGTCAAAGAAGGAGCAATGTCGGGACCAGCAAGGGACTCACCACGAGCAGGGGAGTCAGGCCAGGCCCAGAGCAATCCAGGGAGCCCAAAAGAAGCAAAGATGACCCTCAACAGGACCCACAGGCCGGAGGCACTGGAGTCGCAAGAGGACCTCGAGCAACTCACCAAAAGATGCAGACCACGTGCAAGCAATGCGGTGTGGACAAAGATTCTGGTCACTGGAGATGCTTGAGGTTAGGGCTACTTGGAGCCTAAAGATCTGGGTGGAAGGGATCCAACAAGCCTTTGCAACTGCAAGGTGACGCATTGCACAGGGATTCAGTTATTGCAGCCCCCACGAGAGAGTTAGTTTGAACTGGACTATGCATGGGGACACCAAATATGCCCCTCATGCAGACTGAGTGGCGCTGGCTAGCACACCCACCCGGCCTCAATACAGTAAATCTTATCTGGGAGATGGACACACATCCCTGTGACAGGATGCCTATTGTTCTGCCTTCCCCTGGTGGAGCTTGGCTCAGCAGCAGGAGGGCAGAATTGTGTCTCTGGTCAGCAGCAACCATTTTGTGCTGTCCGGGTCTAGAAGACTACTACCGGGAACACTGAGAGCCTAACGAAGGGCTCTTCCAGTGCTTGGAATCATACCTTCCACACCGTTTATGGTGTGGGGGTATAATTCCAACATGTTTGATACCAAACATGATAGGATTCGTTGCAGCCGATTTCAAGATGGTTGTTGCGTAATTACACGGTGCCCCTCTATACGGTATATGGCTGCTTCACTTACAAACTGGGAAAATGGACTCCGTAGACTATAGGGGTGTCCTGCTCATGCACCCTCATACTTAGAACCAAGCACACTGCCTTCACGATTTCAAATGCCTGCTATAGGGGTGACATAGGTTTTAAGTGCAGTGACCCTAGATATAGGAAACCTATATCATTATTAATTGGTGCTAGCACCAACTTACACGGGCTGCAATGGCAGGCCTATAGTTCCATTTTGGATGGTCTCCCATGGGTGGCGTGATGCGTGCTTCAGCCCTTTGGGGACCCCTGGGGTACCTATGCCCTGGGTACTTTAGTACCATATACTAGGGACTGATAAGGGTATCCCAGCATTCAATCTGGGATGTACCTAAGTACTGAACATAACAATTTAAAGGAGAAAGAAGACAGACTGGGGTCCTGATTACCTGGATCCCAGTCAGACTAGTCAATAACAGCTTAGCACCTGGCAAGAAGTGAGGGTAACCATAAAATCAGATCCTACTTTCCTACACATGGCACAACCATCTTCCTCATTTTCACTTGATATTGAGGCGGAGGAACATGTTTGGTGATGATTTCAATGACGGTAGACTTCATTCAGTGTCAAATTAGCCTCAACTGATGTCGCTGCTTGGCCTTGTGGGTGTTCATCGAACATTGCTTCTGGAATGTTCTGGCAGCTATTTTGTCTTTGCACCCTGATGCACATACTTTTTCTTTCACTTTACAATACTTTTTCTTTCGCTTTACAAACTGTCACAAAATGGTTTTCTTTTCCACAGCCTTTACATATCTGTCCAATGGCGGGATATTTACCTTTGTGTGGAAAGGAAATTCCACATGTAAAACATTGCTTCTTTTTACGAGTAGACATCACTTTGTGTCCATCAGTCTTTTGCTTTGGCTTACTTTTTATGCTCATGACTCATTTGCTCTGGGAAACTTTGGCCTCCGTGTCAGCAGCTTGTCTTTCAACATGGTCCTCAGCTCTGGCAGCCATCAAAACTTGCTCCAGACTAGGAGTTTCTCTCAGCATTCTTCGTCTGAATGAATCTGACAAACATCCATCAATAACTCTAAGACGTGTAGCATCTTCATGATTAAATTAATTGAACTTATAGTGTTTGATGAGTATATCAAGTCTCACCACAAATTCATCAGTGGTTTCACCAACTTTTTGTCCTTCTGGCCTGAAAATGTATCTTTCATAAACACCATTTGGTACTGGATTCAATTTGAAATTAAACGTTTCTTTAATATGACAGAATAAGATTTCATCATCAGTTTTCTGCATTTTATTTATCACTTCTTTCACGCCCTCAAATGTCTTTATCCAAGAAGTCCATCTATTGCCAATATTATTGCCTTTTGGCTACATCAAAACGTGGTGTTGGTTTCAGGAAGGAGGCAGCATTGTAGACCACTGTAGAACTTCAAAGTAGCATGTTCTGGGACGCTGTTTCTGGCTCAGTGTCTCTAAGACCTTGTGAAATACTGGCATCTGGATCATCTTTGATGATGACTGGAAATGAGACTTTCTTCTTGGTCTCCATCCGAAAAACAGCCTTTCACTATTCTGACAAAATTTGATACTGTGTTGATATGTCGTGCACTTGTCAAACGCAACCCGGGCTTGGCTTGGATTGCGACTTCTGGTGCAAAGTGCACGTACACCTGGAGATGTCTTAGCGCTGCTTCAACATTGCTGAGATCTCACTATGTGATGTACAGGTGGGTTCCTAAAAGTTAAACAGCCAACTTTTTAAAGCTTTCCGGAAAGGCCAAAGTTCTGGGATAGCTTTAGTATGGGCAATGAGAGGATTCCAAAGCCTGGCTGAATTGCGAATTAAGCTCCTATCGCCCCAAGAAGCATGTCTGAAAGTTAGAACAATGACATTGTGTGCATTGAGTGAGCACAAATGTCTGGTTGGATGGTACTTAATTAAACTTTGCTGCATGTGCTTAGGGACTGTGCCATACAGGGCTTTAAGGGTGATACATATGGCCTTAAAATTGTTCTCTGGCTGACCGGTAGCCAGTGTAGTTTACGTAAAGCCTATTTGGCAGATCCAAATGTAGCGATACCCATAAGCATACGTGCTGCTGTACTTCGAAGGACTTAAAGTTTGGTAAGGAATTGTTGTAGAATGTTTGAGAAAAGACCATTACAATAATCTAGTCTGGACATGATTGATGCAGTCATAACTGTATTCTGTAATGTCACTGAGAGATAAGGTAGAATTTTCTTAACTGTTTTAATTATGAAAAAGGCAGGTGGTGTGATGGCTTTAACTTGATCACCATATGTCAATTTATTATCCACCTGAACTCCCAGATTTTTTGCTTTTTTGGCTGATTCAGGGAGAGTGCCCATTTCTTGAGGCCACCAACTTGGGGACCAAAACGGGGTGTCTCTGCCAGACTGACTTCTGTTTTTCCTGAATTAACATTGAGACATTTTGAACTCATCTATTCGCTGATTGCCAGCATGAAGTTGCTGAATCTAATGTTGGTACTCTTGATATCACTAGCTAGGGAGATGACATCTGAGTGTCGGCAGCATATGATGATAAAGAAAAGACAAAAGATTTGATAAGTGCCATCAGAGGTGTCACAAATACATTAAATGAGGTCGGACTTCGTGACGACTTCTGAGGGACTCCACAAAGGAGAAAAAAAGGGTCTGATTCAAATACTCCGGCTGATACTGATTGTTCTCTCTTACTTAGAAAAGATTTCAAAAGTGTTAAAGCTTTTTTTTGATTCCTATCTCAAATCTTTGTGATTGACAGTGTCGAGCGCTGCAGAGAGATCGAGCAGGATCAACCCAGCTTTCTCCCCTTTATCAAGAGTGGATCTAATCTCCTCAGTAGCGATGATCAGTGCAGTCTCTCTACTGTGAACACATCTGAAACTAAATTGCATCAGGTCGAGGGGTTTGTTGTTGTTTATAAATGTGGAAAGTTGTTGGTTCATTAATTTCTCTTCTATTTTGGTAGGGAGTGGAATCCTAGAAATAGGCCGGTAAATTTTAGAGTCTTGTGGGTTGAGGTTAAGTATTTTTATTTATGGGAGAATAGATACCCTTTTCCATTGTTTAGGGAAAAGATCTGTATTGGACATATTGTTGAAAATTGTAATCAATTGATTTGCATTGGCATCAGTAGCCATTTTTTACAATCAATGAAGGGCGGGGGTCTACGCCACACACAGAGCTTAATATTACACACCTTTATTGATCTACATGTAACAGCGAACGTCACGTGCTAAAACAAGCTTTCATTGAGTTCCGCTGTGACACCTATGTCACAGCTCTATGGAGTCCGTTAGGAGCCAAAAGGGTTCTGTCATAAAACTCGCAAGACACTACATCATGCCTTGGCTGGGGACCCAAGATCCATATGATGACACTGAGTAGAGCGAACAGGAGAGACAAAGGCTGAGGGCAGTGGCAGCTCCTCTGCTATGGCGGAGGAGTGTCACCCCACTACTTTCTCGCAATGCGAGAAGCAAAAACATAAAATGATAATAATCTTTAGTTATTATCATTTTATGGGTTTTTTTGCAGGCGGTGGGCTGGGCTGCTCTGCTTACGGAGCAGCAGGGCAGGAGAGGAGTGGTTTGCCCACTTCTGAGTGCGCAATGATGGTTTGGTCGGCTCTCTCGGGCTGCCCAAACCAGTCATGCGCACTCCCCTGTTCTCCATGCAGGCTGAATTACAGCCTGTATGGAGAACATGCCCACCCCTCCAGCCCCTAGCTGAGGGCTGTATCACGGCGCTCAGACCAATAACAACGCTCTATTGGAGCGTTGTGATTGGCTTGTGGGTGGGGGCCTGGCTGCCTGCTTCCTGTCCCAACCTGGACTCCGATGCAGGTGAGCAGGAAAGAAGATGTGGGACCCAGAAGCAACGACAAGGTAAGTTTTATTTATATGTATTTTATTTTTTTATGCAGCCCGCGGCCTAACCCCCTCTCTCCCCCTGTGCATCCACCCACGAGCCATGCCGGCCAGCCCTGGCTGAGGGTGAGGTAGGTTGAGAGAGGTAAAGAAATTGAGCTAGAGAAATAGAGGTGATAAAGAGAGATAAACCCCTTCTCGGAAGGTCCCATAGCAGATGAAGTCCCTAGGCACTTGCCCACTTTGCCCATCTCTTAAAACATCTCTGGGAATGGGCAAGCTTGAAAGCGATGGATGGGAATGCAGCCCAGACTGATTACCAGTGCTGAGATTAATTCGCGCATTCTACTTATTGCACTTCCTGGTGAATGAAAATTAATGTAATTGAACTGCCAGACAGGCATACTTATGAAATTGATAGCATAAATCAAATTGTCCAAAACATTACTTGGGAGGCAGAGGTAAGCAACAGTTTTTTTCTATAGAAGGAGCAGTTGAATGCAGGGTGGGCATTGACTCTCAAGAGGATACTCAAAATCAACACAAACAGACACCTTTTTCAAGCTCAACATCAAGTTTTGGAGAGATAGGTAACACATTTGGTTGTTTATTTGTGCCTTGCAGAAAGAAGAAACCCTGAAACACTGAAAAGCTTGACGTGTCTTGTGAGTTTGATTTTCTTTTTTATATTTTCGTATTGAGTCAATGAAGACAACAGGTCTTGTTATTTCCAGAGAACGTGCCCCACACAACATCACTAGTTCTATTGTGAGTAACTCCAGCCTTCTTCTAGATGGTTGTGAAGTCAGGCCAGGGTAGATGAAATCATGGCCCTATGGCTGGTGGTGAAAGAGGAAGAGTGACCAGTCTCAGTGAGGTTTGCTGGAGGCATAGATACACACAATTACATAGGATGGTGGATTTCAGACAATAAGAGGTTGTAAAGGAGCCCAAGTGTGAGAGCTGGTCTCTGGGTCCCAGGGCAGTTCTAGGTCACTTGCCTCCAGCTGCAGCAGTTGTTTTCCTTTACCACTGGTGCACTGGGCCCACAGCACTGGAGCACAAACTGAACCCTCATTAGCACTGGAACTCTCTCAGGAAAAGGCGGCAGAGCTGCACAAGGCTAACACAGGGAGGTGGTGTAGATCAGCGAGGTGCACTTGTACCCGGCTGTCTAGACAGCACTTTGCTTTATAAGCTGAAAAGCACTTTAATAGACATATACAAAATATGGTATGCAGAAAATGATGCTCCACAAAGAACCAGCCCTCACTAGCTCTTTCCTAGGGAGCGGTACAATCGACACACGTTTGTAGCTCTCAAGCGCTAAATGCTATAGCAATGTTTAACCTGCAGGCTGTGGTTAATGTTCTTCAAAGCACTATAATAAGCACGGCAAACCCGTAAGTTCACAACAAGCAGTCAAAAGCGCAGAGGCTCACACCTGTTGTTTACCATCCCCCCTAAACGTCCACAGGTTTTGGGTACCTGAATGTGTTATTGCGAAAGTCATTTGAGTAATTGGTGCTGATATTTCTATAAGGTTTCATTGCAGCTGCTCCAGCGCTGAATACCACAAATCCCCTCGCTACAGACCAGACCACAGATCTTCTTCTACAAGCACATTTCATTCACTCGTTCACCGGTGGGGCCCATAACACTAATCATTCATTCTACTTTCAGATCAATGGTCCTCGAGAGAGGGGAGTCCTTTCTTTCTTCCATGCGCTGGAAATGGGAGGAAGATTTCACCAATCACCTCATGAGTAACAACAAGTTTACCTATACCTCCCTACCTCACCAGGATCTCAATGCATTATAACCTAGCAGTTCCTCCCATACTATTGGACATGGATCAGCCAGTTGCTGGGAATAGCAACACTTAATTCTTCTAAACAATATACATTGAAATACTTCAAATAATAACCCGACACAGTTCTTTAAATGAAATAATATGTTTATCTAATTAAAGCATAAGGAAATCATATAGCATTCAATATTTCGGTTCGCATATTTACCTAATCAGGCTAAATGGCGTCCTCTATGTCAAATTCAGATCTTTCGTCTCTATGCCCATAAATCAAAGAATCAGTTCATAAGTTAATTGGGCATCTGATCAGTCCATCAGAGTCTCTGGTAAGCAGCTGTCCAGCAGTGTCACCTTCCCCTCCGTCAGCATAACGTCGGGCAATCTGGTAAAGTGAAGGTGTGCTCGCAATGGAAGCCTAATATCCTACTCTCTCTAGTCTACTTTTATAGTGAAATTTTGACAACAAATGTTTCAATACATGTTTTAGAACAAATTTGATTGGTTAAACCAGGATCATTCTTCCTGATTCCCATGCATTAGATGTTGCATTAGATGCAGCTCTCAATTTATTAATAAAGTAGCAACAGTTTCTAGTCCATTCAGGGCATGTTGATTCCCATGCAGGGTTGTGTCCTTAGTGTCAACAATTATAACAGTTCATAGTTTAAGAAAGTCCTTTGTTTGAGGCTTGGCACTCCTCCCAGGATGTCCTTCACGAGTACAGTCTGCCTGGGGTCAGGACGAGGTTATTGTTGCTCATCTTTTAGCGCAGGCACACTTCACTCAGTGACTTCTGTGTCATGTTGGTGCGTCAAAATAGGGATGGCAGCCATTTTGTGGCCATTCCAGAAAGGTCAACTTAAGCAAAGAAACATAAAGCGTAATTAATACATGGAAATAACTATCAAAATGTTATTCCCTCACTAAACCCTCTATGTGTGTGTATTTATCTAGCAAAAGCAACACGCATTGCAGTTTATACTCACAATTTAAAGCACGATTCACAAATCACATCACAAAAGCAACATATATCATGCAAATTCTAAATATCTGACATTAGTATGCGTACGAAATGAGTTTATGTATCAATCAGGCCATGCAAATGCGATTCCCACATGTATTTTCTAATTAGTAATGTTGATTAATTAAACTCACAGCAAACCATTAATACTATCAATGTTAATCAATTATTCATGTTAATTCAAAATGATGAAAAGGAGGAGGTATACAATTCTTAGGGAAAACCTCGCTCCAGCAATCCCCCCTTTGGTGATTTTATCACCACAAAACACCCAAATTTAGTACTCTTTTACGGAAATTTGAAATGACTTCTTACTCATAGCTCAAAATTCAGTTTCTTCATATTCCTCTCTTTTTACTTTCTTATACATTTTGTCTTTCCACTCATCTAAGGCTATCTCTTCAAAATCCTTTTCTGGATCTTTTCCTTTTCTCTTAAGTTTATCTCTTTTTATTGTATTATTTGTTTTCTTTTTCCTGCAACACATACACCCTAATCTTATCACTAATACTGCAACTATCACACATGTTAATGGAAACAGAATTTTACCTATAACAGTACTACCTATTTTAGCTAAGAAATTTTTAATAGCAGCTATTTTCTTTCCCATTCTTGTCCATACATCTTCAACCTCCAGTGGTACAAGTTCATCGTGCAATTCAGTAATATTTTTAATGTAAACTTTTAGATCTTTACTTTCATCTGGAATGTAAGTGCAACAATGTTGAACTTTCAGCATTCCACAGACTCCACCCTCTTTCGCTAAAAGAATGTCAAGGGCAAGTCGATTTTGCATCACCATAGCACGCATGACAACCATTTCAGTATTAACCAATACGAATCCATGAACAGTGCTTGTTGACAAGCGATCCACTACTGTAGATAATCTTCTAATTTTATTTGCATTCAGAGTTGTTCTCACTGCCGGTATCAATGCACAAAAGATGTCACCCACAATTTCTGCCCAAGATTCTCTCTTTCTACGCACTAAATGACTATTTAAACTATTTACACCCTCTTCTCTCTCCATGTGAAAGATTTTTGGAAAAACCAGGCCTACATAACATGTGCCAAACCAATGGTCTGGCAAACGATAATATGCCCTGTTCCCACAGATAAAATATATTCCAGGAAATACTGGATCTCTTCCACCTTTGAATCCCCATCCACCCATGATTCGGTATGTATCATGGCACTCGCTATTACCTACAAACAGGTTATCATATGCAGTTTGATTCCTTCTTATACAAAGTTTTCCTTTCTGAGGCCTATCTAAAGCTATCGTTGGTGTTGACTCCCCTTTTGTCAGGTGTTTCTCCATTTCTATGTCCCAAGCTGTTTTCTCAACCTTTCCTTCTGATGCCTTTTTGTGCATCTTATGCCTTCTTTCCTCAACCATATTCAAAAATGTATTTTCTTCTTTCTGCAAACTGCATGTCAAATTATATTTAAACACAGCTTCTAATGTTAGTTCACTAGTCTCTAGGAAAAATTCACCTAAAACCTTAGCAGGTCTTACTTTATTTAGCTTATTATTAGCAGGCACTAATGCGAAAATGTTATCTAGATCTGAAAAATAATACTCTAATTTCCCTATCTCATAAAATAAGCTAGCTATTACACTACATGTTATTTTGTAAGTAGCTGGAAGATGATGATAAGTCACTCCCTCTGCCACAGAAGCAGGTAACTGGATGCAGACGTAGCAGTCCCTTACATCCATAGTCTTTACATATTCATACAATAATTTTGAAAATACATTATTAGAGAAATCGTTAATAGACCTATCTTTATGCATATGAATGTTTGTTTCTACTGTTGGTACTACCTTTGAAATTTTACCTATATTAGTTTTGTTTTGACCATTTCCTTCTATTGTATCTATTGTGACTTTAAATGATATTACAAGAGCTAGAATGCTCCATAAAAGCATTATTAATCCTGTACAACAGCAACATGTTTTACACCAGCTTTTCAGGAATGTACATCTACTTTTACTACCATCTGTGTTAGCCATTTTTCTAAAATAGACCGTGTCTTTTGACTTAGCCTCTTCTACTTTATGACCAGTTTCTACCCCAAAGCTTCTAAGCTTCTACTTGGTTCTACTTGTTCTCCACATCAACAGCTTCTTTGATTATTCAGTTTGACATCTCATCGTCTTTTGCCTCCTTCACCCAATCAGGATACAGAATTTCCTGAATCTCCGCTTCTTCTTCTCCAATGTCGGACAAGAGAACTCTCAGGATTTCTGATTCTTCTTCTTCTTTAACCACTTTCAGTAAAGCCTCCTCTGGATTTCCTTGACTATCTGCCTCTTGGGATGCTTCAGGCAGGGCCACATACGTCCATTCTGGCGACTTATACTTCTGGTTAGGTTTTTTGTTCTTCCGGATTCTTTTGTTACAACTGTTTCTTTTTCCTTTGATTTTTCCTGACTCGTGACTTCATTCACCTGTTCAGCTCTTGGTGATTTCACTCGAGACAATCAATATCTTAGTCTCTTTATTTTGTTTGGCCAAACTTCTGGTTTTACTGTTCTTCTCAATTTACTTTCTTTGATATTCTTTTCTTCTCTCCAAGCTCTCTTTCTCAGAACTTGACCTTCAGGTATTTCGTTCCCACTCTCTTCTGATTCTGTCCCAACTTGCTTTTCCTTTTCACAAGTTTCTTTATCCACCACTTGTTCTGGTTTCCCTACTTCTTTCCCTCCTCGGATCTCCGGCAAGCAATCTTCCTGCTGACTACTTGTCCCTTCACCTAACTGGATATTGCAGTTCCCTACACCTCCTCGGGGGTCTTCCTCAATCTTTCCCTCTCTCTCTGTAACTGTCCCTTCTTCATTCAAATCTATTAGTTCAGGTGGAATTTCTCTCAAATTTTCATCTGGGATTTGTTCCTTTTGACTTTCTTTTACTGCTTCTTCTTTGTCTTTTCCTTCTTTCTTTTTAAGTTCTTTACTGGGACCTTTCTTTCTCTGCTCGTCTTCAGAATCTGAGCTGTCAGAAATCTGCAATCTTCTTCTCAGAGAGACACTTCTGGGGACCAGAATCTGCTTTGGTTCGTTTTCCCCCCTTTCAGGATCTTCACGTGTTTTTGGTTCTTCGTGATCTAATTCAGTACTTGACTCTGATTCGTCATAGTACTCTTTCTCCTTGCAATCCACCGGATTTGGTATTCTTAAGGTATGGCTGGCATGGATCCAGTTTTTCAGTCCAACACACTTCACAGCTGTCGTCGTGGCCAGAATGACTTGTCTTGCTTTTCCCCACCTGGGAACCAAACAGATTCTTCTTCTGTGGACCTTTATCCTCACCCAATCTCCTGGGCTTAGATCATGGGCTTGCTTCTTTTCAAGGGTGGTGGCATCCGCTCCAACCTGATGAAACACAGAATGAACTGCGTCAGCCAGGCCTTTACAGTACTCCAACACCATGTCATCAGAAATCGTCATCAGTTTGTTGACTGGTATGTAAGCATGCCTCATCGCACGTCCCATGATTATTTAATGAGGACTTAGCCCTGTAGTTCTATCTGGGGTTGCACGTATGGTCATCAAAACTAGAGGCAAGACATCAGGCCATTTCATTCCTGTGGCTAAACACATTTTCCCAATTCTGTTCTTGATTGTACCATTCATTTGCTCAACCACACCAGAAGCCTCTGGCCGGTAGGCACAGTGCAGTTTCTGTTGTACATTCAATGCTTCACTGACCAATTTCACAATCTCATTATAGAAATGCCCTCCTCTGTCTGATTCAAGGGTCACTGGGAACCCAAACCTGGGGAGGAATTCCCTCAAAAGCAGCTTTGCTACTGTCAATCTATCATTTCTCCTTGTCGGGTATGCTTCTACCCACCTGGAGAATAGGCAGACTATGACCAGAACGTACCTTAATCTGTTACATGTTGGCATCTCAATGAAATCTATTTGCATTCTGGTAAAAGGCCCTCCTTCTCGGCCTATAGTTCCCAGGCTCACCACTGTCTTTCTCCCAGGATTGTACTTCTGATAAATTAAACATCTCTGACATAGGCTCTCTGATATGATTCTGAATTTTGGGTTGTACCAGGTCTGCTTAAATGACCTGATCATGGCATCTCTCCCTATGTGTCCCTGGCCATGATACATCCGTGCCATGGTAGACAACATGCTATCAGGCATGACTGGTCTTCCATCTCGATAAACCCACACATGATCCTTTTCCCTTGGTGCACATCCTGCTTTTACCCACTGCCTTGTTTCCTCATCTCCTGCTTCCTCCTGCAATTGTCTCACTTCTTCCCATGTCCCTACAACGTTAGTAAACATTAAGGAATAGGAAGTCATTTCTTTCTCCTTTGCCCGATTGACTGAATAATGATTTCTAGCACAGTACTGTGCCATGTCATTGGCATAACGGTTGCCGACAGTAACATAATCCTCCCCTTAGTTATGGGCAGCACATTTCACCACAGCCAATTGTTTAGGCAGCTGTATCGCCTCAATCAACTTTCCAACCACTTCAGCATTCTTTATAGGAGTTCCACTTGAGGTCAGGAAACCTCTTTGCAGCCACAACTGGCCAAAATCATGGACAACTCCGAAGCCATACTGGCTGTCAGTTATGACAGTCATTCTCACACCTTTCCCAATTTTGCATGCTCGAGTCAGAGCCACTAACTCTGCTACTTGGGCAGATTTCACTCCTTTCAAATAGGATGCTTCCATCACTGTGGAAACCGTACACACTGCATATGCTGCACTCAACACTCCTTCTCCTGTTCTCAAACATGACCCATCAACAAACATTACATAATCATTTTCTGCCAAAGGTACATCTTTTATGTCTGGTCGTGGTTTCGTACAATATTCAAGCACATCCAAACAATCATGATCTGCTTCATCACTCACTTCCACATTCTCACCATCAGGTAACAATGTTGCTGGATTCACAGTCACACATCTTGCAAGGCTCACATTCGTTGCACCTAATATGACTTTCTCATACTTAGTCAGCCGACTATGTGTCATATACTGAGTACGACTCCTTGTTAAAAGAATCGCCACATCATGAGGTACAAACACTTTCAAAGGATATCCCATCACGATTCCTTCACTCTGCTCCAAACTTCGACATGTTGCAGCCACTGCTCTCAGACAACCAGGTAAGCCTACAGCTACTGGGTCAAGCATCGATGAGTAATATGCAATCGGTCTCCTCAATCTTCCATGCTTCTGGATTAACACAGAAAGTGCGCATCCATTCCTTTCACTGCAATATAACTCAAATTATTTTTCATAATCAGGCATACCCAATGATGGGGCTTCACACAATCCATCTTTCAATCGTTTGAATGCTGCCAATTCTTCCTTGTTTAATTCAAGGGGATCTTTTACATCACTCCTTGTTAGCTGTACCAGAGGTTTTGCAATCAGTGAAAAGTTGCTGATCCACTGGCGACACTACCCTACCATTCCCAGAAACATTCTCACTTCTCTTTGCGTCATGGGGGCTCTCATTCCTTTTATGATTCTGATTCTGTCTATGGTTATTTTCCTCAATCCTTTTTCAATGTTATGTCCCAAATACTGTACTTCCTTTTTACAATACTGCAGTTTGGCTGGGGACACTTTGAATCCTCCATCTGCCAGGTGATTTAGTAAAGCTATAGTGTCCACTTCACAAGCTTCACGAGTTTTCGACGCCACAAGGAGGTCATCGATATACTGCACTAGTACTGAACTTTCGGGCATTTGCAGACTCTCCAATGACTTTTTCAACAATTGATTAAGTATTGAGGGGCTTTCTGTATACCCCTGTGGGATTCGGCACCATGCCAAAATACGGTCTCCAAACCGAAATGCAAAAATTTGCTGACTGTCGTGATGCAATGGAATGGAAAAGAACGCATGGCATAAATCAATTACTGTGTACCATTCTGCATCATGGGGAATCTGATACAAAATCACTGATGGATTTGGCACAATGGGACAGCATGGTACAACGATTTTGTTTACCTTTCTCAGGTCTTGCACTATTCTGAATTTCCCATTTGGCTTTTTCAGGCCCATTATGGGTGAATTACATGGACTGCTCAATATCTCTCTCAGAATTCCTTGCTTGATCATTTTCTCAATTATTGGAGTTACTCCTTCAATTATTTCAGGTGACAATCTATACTGAGGAATGTTTGGATAACTAACTCCATCTTTGACAGTCATTTTTACTGGGTCTACATTTCTCATTAGCCCTACATCTTCTCCGGTAAAATCCCAAACCTCTGCTTTTACAGACAGTTTCAATTCTCTGGGCAATTCATCTGGATTAAATATTGCATATGTTCCAATAGTTTCACATTCTCTGTTAGCTATGGTCATTTTGTACAATACATCCTCATCTGGTGTTTCAAAAGCTATTCCATCTGGAGTACAAAATATAGTGCAGTTCATCTAGCACAGCAGGTCCCTACCTAGCAAATTCACAGGACTGGTGTCACACTCCACAAATCGGTGGATTTCAGAAAATTTCCCTATACTAACCTTTACGGGTTCTGTAAGGTACGTTTTTAACTGTTGGTTAGATACACCAACTACTTGGATTGTTTCATCCGAAAGAGGAAGATTCTTAACATCAGCTGATCTAACGGTAGATCGAGTAGCACCAGTGTCCACTAGGAAAATAATGTTATCATCATTAATCTTCCCATCTACAAATGGTCCTGTCTGGTCTACTTCTAGAGTTGCGCCAAGTACGCACTCTTCTTCCTCCCTTCGGCACCGTCAATAATCCATTTCTTATTCACTCTCATCATGTTGCAGCCAATACTGCGAAACAGTGTGAGCGTGTGATGGTTTATTTACCTGTTCTTCATTGTAGAATCCCGATTCTTTACTATACTTCTGTGAGTTTCTGTTCTGTGGAAAAGGTGGTTTTGGCACCTGATTCTGGGAAGTAACCACCTGCTGCTGTTGCTGCAGTTGACCACCCACCTCTTTCCGCACCTGTGGATTCAACAATCGATTTTCAATATTACTATTTGGAGAGTTCTTACACTCGGATTTCCAATGCCCTAACTCACCGCAATTGTGACATGGGAATTTCTTTTTGGCTTCTTCTATATTACCTTTCCCTTTCCCTGTACCGATTATTGGTCTTACTGCTGGATTGTTCGCTTGTTCTACCAACTGAGCTTCCTGTTGTTCGGCTACCTTTACCTGTGCCCACATTGCCTTTTCTTTCAGTTTTCGCTGTTTTGCCTCAATCTCATCGCTGAAATATTTTTCATGGCTCAAAACTTCATCTATTTTCTTATTCTGCCAATCAACTGTATGCTGCTTTATCATATCACCAATTTCTGGGCGTAAACCATATACAAACCTGTATACGAAATGTATACGAAATGACTCAAATCTTTATCACTCAGGTTCTCACCTCCACTGAACTGTTTAAAAGCCTGAATTAGTCTCTCATAATATGCATGTACTGACTCCGTGCTTTCTTGTTGGGTTCTGTCAATTTTTACCCAATCAGTCTCTTTAGGGGGTCCCTTATTTTGCAGAAATGCCATAACCTGCTCGTATTTCTTCATTACCTCTGGGTCGGGAGCTCCTGTCTTAGGGTCCCTGGGATACTCTTGAGTGGGCCAATTTATCATCAGCTTGAACTCTGTCCATAAATCTGCTGGTACTATTATATTGAATAGACTATTCAAATCTATCCATAATACCTCTGCCAATTTTACAAATCTGTCTACCTGCCGGTACCACTCGACGGGCTTTTCGCGTAGTCGAGGGAAATCATTTGTGAAAGACAAAATGTCCTGCCTTGTCCATGGAACATGTACATACCCTCCCCCTGGAATCTCTCTCATGGGGTATTCTGTCGTTACCTTCTCTTTCTCTCTAACGGAAAATGCTGAAACTGTCTTTTCTGTGATATTATCACGTCTTCTACACCACTTACTTCTCCATCTGTCAACATCTCCCCATTTTCTCAACAAACCAATTATGTCCTTAATTTGACCTATCCATGTTCTCTATATCCTTCTCAGTGAAATCGACTCGATAGGATTTTTGCAACGCGTTTACTCTGTCAAAATCTATTCCCATTTCATTTGCAATTTCCTCTAATCTTTCATGCAGGTTTTTTGCTCTCCAGGTTGCACTCTTGCAGAGAAACAACAATTCCTCATCCAGGTAATTTTTAAATTTTTCAGTAGGGATAGTTCCTACTATTAATTCTTCCAATACCATTCGTAATTTTGCCACATCTATTGACTGGGATTCTTGATCTTTTTTCTGTAACTCTCTGATCCATTCGTTTAACTCATCTACGGAAGGTCCCACTGGATTGTTTACATTATTTTGGGGGCTTTTGTGGTTCTAATAATGTTTCCATTGTCATTCTGCTCTTTTCAGCATAAATCTGATTTATAAATGGATTATTTGAAACATTCGGTTCAAACATATTCATTGTCGGTCCCCACGGATTGTCAATTTGACTCCTTTCAGTACTTTCAATTGTATTTTGGCTTCTGTATGGCACTGTCAAACAATGTTCAGTATCTTTTTGTTTCTCAAATATGGGCATTACTGGACCTATCATTACTGGAACGGTTACAGCTTCTAGATTCATGGTCAATTCTCTTATTTTCTTAGTTAATTCTAGGGTAGTTTTGGCCAGTTCTACTGAATTCTCATCATTTACCCTACTTCCTCTCTGTTTTTCTATCTCTCTTGCAGAGTTACTTTTCCCTAGTTCTAGTGACATGGTCTCTGTTTTAATTATTCGTAATGTTTCTCTCATTGGGGCACTTGGTGTCAATGCCTCTGGTTCTGGTCGATACGGTGGTGGGTTTTTGTAAAACACTTCATCCAGAACATCATCTTCTGATTCATTCACTTCATACCCGTATTCCGCCTTTTCTCAGTGCATTTTCTCCCTTCATTTTCTCCTATCATTCTCACGGGATATATACCATCAGTCATACTTGCATTCCGCCACTTTTTCATCCTGTCTTCATGTGTCTCATGTCCGTATGATCTACCAATCATGTATCGATAACCCCTACCACTTCTCTGTTTTTCTCGTTCATGCATTTCGTCTTCCCATTCCGTCAATGCCTCAAACTGCGTCGGTCTAGGTCTTGGTTCTAAGTTCATCATTTTGTCTCGGAGGTTTCTCAAGACAGCCAAATTAAAGGAACCATGTTCTGGAAACGCCAGGACTCCATCGTCCTTGGTGTATTTTACTCAATTATCTAACCAAATACAAGTATGATACCCATATTTCGCAATCATTGTAGATGCGGGGGTTTTCGGTGGAGGAAGTAACTGTCCTTCCCTAGTCTCAACTATTTTATCTTTCTTGAACCATCTTTTAATTTTCCCAAACCACAATTTCTTCTTTTCTGGTGGTTGGTAATACATTTTCTCGACTTTCGTGTACCGTTTAGGCTTCTTACAATGGTACCGCAATTCTGTCCACTCACAGCGCGACTCTTACTAACGCACCAATCAGGAGTGTCTACGTCACTATTGCAATCCTCCAATCTCAGCGCGACAGAACTAACGCACTATTCAGGGAGCGCTTACGTCACTCTGTATTCTTCCACTCCTAGCGTGGCTTTACACTAACGCACCAATCCGGAGCGTTTTACACCTCTAACCTACTGTCCAATCCCAGTGCGGTCGTTCTGACGTCAGCAGCCACTGCGGCAGTTCTGCACTGCTCTTGTCTACCCCTCCTTTACAAGACCGCTCCGTGAACTCTTACTGTAACTTTTACAATTCGATTAGTAACAACACTAAAACATCTCCACTGTCTGTTTCGCTAACCAAAGAACAGCAAAGGACCTTTCTCACAAGAATTCTGTCTGTCCCGAGAGCAGCGCTTACCTCTGCCCTACTATGGAATCGTTACTTTCGTTGATAAAGTAGCACATCCCTCTACTTCACCCTTCTAGCAAACATTAGCTAATTGTTTCTCTGGTATTTTAGAAATAACCTAGAGTTTCGCAATCAACCCGAATGCCTTTTCATTCACACTCGTTCATACAAGAAAATGTAGTACATACACACAGAATCTTGTCTTTCCCGAGAACAGCGAACAGTCTGTCCTACTACAGAATTATGACACTCGTTAACAAAGCAGCGCTTCCCTCTACTTTGTTCTTCTAACAAGCTCAGAGAACACCTGCTACCTTTTCAGTGATAAGCGTTATCGGTATGCCAATTGGTTTCCTGGTACTTAAAGACTAAAATTTCACAGGTAACCTTCGCTATCATACACACTTCTCTCACACAGAAAATGTCTCTATTAGCAACACACGACGATGTCACCGAATCGAACCCAGACAATGCGTCTTGCAACTTCACTTGTCACACGTTTCCCCTGTGTACCTACAGGGCTACAACAATCCCGTCTTTCCTGAGATCAGCATCTGCCTCTGCTCTACTACGGAACTGTTAAAACTTCCGACTTCCCACATCCCAGAAGCCGTGCAAACAACATATAACTCGACGCGACTCAACATAGACTGTTAGTACATAAATCAATACCAATCAATAATCAATAAGCTATTTACAAGCAATCGTCGCTAAACCCAAAACAATAGCTAACCATCATTCTGCTACCAAGAAAACTGCTCCAGCGCTGAATACCACAAATCCCCTCGCTACAGACCAGACCACAGATCTTCTTCTACAACCACATTTCATTCATTCGTTCACTGGTGGGGCCCATAACACCAATCATTCATTCTACTTTCAGATCAATGGTCCTCGAGAGAGGGGAGTCATTTCTCTCTTCCATGAGCTGGAAATGGGAGGAAGATTTCACCAATCACCTGATGAGTAACAACAAGTTTACCTATACCTCCCTACCTCACCAGGATCTCAATACATTATAACCTAGCAGTTCCTCCCATACTATTGGCCATGGATCAGCCAGTTGCTGGGAATAGCAACACTTAATTCTTCCAAACAATATACCTTCAAATAATAACCCGACACAGTTCTTTAAATGAAATAATATGTTTATCTAATTAAAGCATAAGGAAATCATATAGCATTCAATATTTTGGTTCGCATATTTACCTAATCTGGCTAAATGGCGTCCTCTATGTCAAATTCAGATCTTTCGTCTCTATGCCCATAAATCAAAGAATCAGTTTGTAAGTTAATTGGGCATCTGATCAGTCCTTCAGAGTCTCTGGTAAGCAGCTGTCCAGCAGTGTCACCGTCCTCTCCGTCAGCATAACGTCGGGCAATCTAGTAAAGTGAAGGTGTGCTCGCAATGGAAGCCTAATATCCTACTCTCTATAGTCTACTTCTATAGTGAAATTTTGAAAACAAATGTTTCAATACATGTTTTAGAACAAATTTGATTGGTTAAACCAGGATCATTCTTCCTGATTCCCATGCATTAGATGTTGCATTAGATGCAGCTCTCAATTTATTAATAAAGTAGTAACAGTTTCTAGTCCATTCAGGGCATGTTGATTCCCATGCGGGGTTGTGTCCTTAGTGTCATCAATTATAACAGTTCATATTTTAAGAAAGTCCTTTGTTTGAGGCTTGGCACTCCTCCCAGGATGTCCTTCACAAGTACAGTCTGCCTGGGGTCAGGACGAGGTTATTGTTGCTCATCTTTTAGCGCAGGCGCACTTCACTCAGTGACTTCTGTGTCTTGTCGGTGCGTCAAAATAGGGATGGCAGCCATTTTGTGGCCATTCCAGAAAGGTCAACTTAAGCAAAGAAACATAAAACGTAATTATTACATGGAAATGACTATCAAAATGTTATTCCCTCACTAAACCCTCTATGTGTGTGTATTTATCTAGCAAAAGCAACACGCATTGCAGTTTATACTCACAATTTAAAGCACGATTCACAAATCACATCACAAAAGCAACATATATCATGATAATTCTAAATATCTGACATTAGTATGCGTACGAAATTAGTTTATGTATCAATCAGGCCATGCAAATGCGATTCCCACATGTATTTTCTAATTAGTAATGTTGATTAATTAAACTCACAGCAAACTATTAATACTATTAATGTTAATCAATTATTCATGTTAATTCAAAATGATGAAATGGAGGAGGTATACAATTCTTAGGGAAAACCTCGCTCCAGCACAGCTCCCACAAAACGTCTCCAGACCCAAGGAATTAAATGCTTACCTATGACGTTGACAAGCAGGTGGTGTATGGGCAGTGAGTGTTGGCCAGTGCCTGGCAACGATTCAGTGGGATACTACTAGCCCACTGACTAGTCTTTAGGAGTACTTGTTGGTTCCTTTGCCAGTGTCCTGGATTACCCAATGTAGGGCAATAGGGGCTTGAAGTAGCCTTGGTGATTTTTACTTTTTTTTTTTGTTGGGCAGAACATATTCCACGAAACAACCGTGGTTCCTGGAATTTCACTAACATGTTTCAGCACCAGGGAAAGAAAGGTGAAATGTTTTTTGAAATGCACAGAAAATCTGTTCTGCGCATGAAGTTTCGCATAGATCGGGTTTTTACTTGTTTCACTTTTGGTGGGATGCATATATTTTGGGAACCACTGGTTATGAAATTTCAGTGCCTGGTGTGACTAATGGGTGAAGACATTAGATCTGACCCTCCAGACGCAGAAGGCAATGCCTCTTTCCTAGAGACCTGGGGGACGCAGAGGAGTGAAATGACAACACTTTATGCTGATGGCTGGATGGTACTGCATATCTCTGGGACAGGCACATTCCTACCATGGTAGGCAGGTGCTTGTCTTGAAAGGTTCAGCGTGGCATCTCCATCCGCAAGCAGCAGACTCGCATAATACAGTCACAGCAGTGTTTTCTCTTGAGTCTTGGGTCCCGGTTTATCCCAGACCAAAAGGAAGACAGTTGCTAGACGAGTGTTACCCCTGGAACGCTTTTTTTCTGCTACATTAGTTTACAGCTCCACCATTCGTGTTGCGAGACCAGAAAAAGCATATTAGCAGAGTTTCCCAGTATTTGAAGTCATGACTGACTAACCAGTCCTTCCTCAACCTTTTTATTCTTAGGGTGCTGCTCAATTCCCAGAATTCATGGACAGTCTACATCCAGCACAGACCACTATCAGCAATAAGTTTCCCTTGGCAGGTTTCAGCTAAACCAGATACTTCCAGAATGCAGAAAGAGTCATGAAGAGGAAATCGAGTAGAGAGCTTTCTAGCAGAGGCACTGAAGCTCCTTCAAAGGCCTTGTTGGGCCACCACCTGCACCCACCAGAACAACTTTACTGTGTGTAGTGGGGGGTGAAATCTGAATGGGCAGGTTCTAAAGTCTAGATGGATCCTGGGCAGTCGTACAGAAAGCCACCTACCATTTGAATACCACAAATGCATGTGTTACAATCAACACCCACATCCACTCTGTCACACATGCACATATACCACACACTCATCCAGAAACATTAACAGGCCTGTACATTCACCGATGATATGTATCATACTATGGGGGCCTTAAAGGCCCTTGATTCTGAGTGATTGGCCAGACCTTTTACATGGGCCGGTCGCATTCATCTCCCTCTAAAGGGCACAGACCCCTATGCCTTGTCCCTTCACTATAATTCTGCTACTACCACTACAGGTCATCTCAAAGACAAGGCAGAGAGGGCAGTATCCTCAGTGTGGGTACTCCTTCAAATCAGAGTACAGCTCTGGGCTCTCTGGTCAAGTCAGCTTACATGATTGTCAATATCACTGAGGGGAAACATAACTATAGCTGCAGGTAAATGACAGTGAGAGGGGGCAGCAAGATACTCCAGGGTCATGGAGAAAACGTCCATGCCAATACACATGCTGTTCGGGGTCATCTCAAGGATTTTGGGGCCCTGGGCCAAGCGTATTTTGGGGGCCCCCATTCGAAACAGGTTTGAATTTATGTTCCAACATCAGCTCTTTTATGCCCTCTTTGGCCAGCTCACTGCCAGTGCACAGACAAACTCCTTCAAATTCTACCTGTGTTTACATCTAATATACAGGGAAAGGGAAGCATGTTTTCAGTATTGTGTAACGTATCAGGAGCCCACAAATATTACTGAAAGTAATCTCTGTGACACCCTCCCATTCCTCATATCTGAGGTCCTGTTTTGATCTAAAAGAAACTGTTTTATAAATGTTTCATGAAACACAAACACACTTACTCTGCAAAATGTCAATAGTAGACTCCAATACATCACCCACAATAAAAATACATTAAAGGAAATCGGTATTTAAAACAATCTGTTTAATAATTATTAAAGGTCATCAGGGGAAGACTCTCTGCAGAACAGTTCTGGCTCTATCAGTGGGCCCCCTGAAAGGCTTGGACCCTGGGCCAGAGCCCACTTTACCCATGCCTTAAAACATTGCTGATGCAGTTTCAAAAAGACATTTGTGGTGGAAAGATACTTTGTTTGTGGAGAATGGTAATGTGACATGTCCCTTTGTTTGAATGTGAGAACAGCCTTTTCATTTTTGGTTATTTAATTCAAGCTTAACAATAACAAAATTACATTGGGACGCTCTGTTCTCTTCAACAGAACAAACCAAATCACTCTCCCATGTTAGAAGAAATGAAACGGGATTAAATACCTCTAAATTAAGGAAAATATTTACTATCACGAATGTTGGCTATTTGTGCAATAGACCATGCAAAAATAAAAGCATCACTTTTAAAGTTTTGGCAATAAAATAAAAGCAATGCATGAGAAGACCTTTTACCTGCACAGCAACTTAGTGAACCATCAACAAAAAGCAGGATATCCAGGATTATCCTTTGAAAAAACCGAAGTATACTGATAACCTTCACATGTACACCGTGTTAAATGTTAAACCACCAACCAGTAGCAAGAGAAAAAAACATTGGATATATATTGCTGCCGTTAAGCGAGAACAAAATGTGATGCGTACATTGCCTGCTGCCTAGAAAGACTTCAAACAGTATCTATACAGCCAACTAATGACATTTGTCTGTATCCTGCCATCTCTAAAGAGAAGAAAAATCGAATTTTTGCTAAACTTTGTAGGAAATTTTTAAGCCAGCATCTCAGGTGTGCAGGAGCACATGCTGGAGGAATGCTGGAGGAATGGGGGTGGGGGCGGGAGGGGGAGAAGGAGCACTGGGTAGTAGGAGGGTTGAAAAACTAAAAATAACTTACCTCCATCTTTCCCCATTGCTCGTCGTGCTCCTTTTCACCTCTTCAGGAAGGCACAGGCTCCCAAAATGCCCTGCGGCCAATCCTGAAGCTGCTCTCGCTCATGAGAGCAGCTTCGAGATTGGCCTGAGCACCCTCTATCTGCGCTCCGGGACAGAGTGTGTCTGTGCCTGCTCTGTCTAACCAAGCTTTTACTGCGCATGATGGTGTGGCTGGCCTGAGACGGCCAGCCAAACCATCATGCGCAGTGATGGGAGTGCACTACCACTCCCCTCAGTGCCTGTCACCACCAGGCCCCGCCCATAAGACTCGGCAGGAAAGGAAAAATAAAACAAGTGTTGTTTTATTTTTCCTTTCCTGTCATTTTTGGGGGGGCGATGCTACTCAGAGGAGCCGGCGCTGGTGGTGTGCACTATTAATAACAAGGGGTGTGACAGTAATAAGCATACATGTTTGCATAGACAAGTGCAGACAACAACTGAACACAACTTTCTACACTTAAACTGCCAAGGATCCCACAAAAGGGCCTAGGGCAGTTGGTGCTGCCTGTGGTTTCACCCTGCTCGAGACACGTACGAACGCGGTACATTCAAAGCAACGCTGGTGCTATAAAATAGGGGTTTTACTGTATAAGATATACACTCCCTGGCATGGTGGGAGCTGGTACGAGGGCCCATGGCTTCCACCTGTCACTCTATGCATAAAGTCAGATGTCCAGTGAGGTGATTGCCGACCTTGCGCCCTGACGAAATTGCCGCAACGAAGTGCAGGCAATGAAACATGTTGACCTACTTTGAATTGGTCTACAACATGCTGTGTTTTTACTGTTGAGGAAGCTCACAATTCTGATTAAAAATGGTCAAGCCATATACGTGAGTCTTAACTCAATTTTAATTTTGAGTTATATACTATCTCTCACATACACAAGGTATTCTTTTTGATACATAGATCACTGTTTTTCACCTTTTCATTATTTCTCTTTACACTGGACATAATTTATTTTCTACAGGTGAGAAAGCTACTAATGATGATAAAACGAGGGCAAGATGGTGAGAACCTGCCAGTGTCTCCTCTGGTGTAGCGCACGTGAGGTACTATCTCACCTACACACAATTTTTTTGTGGGTTACATACACCTGTTTCAGTCTAGTTTATTTATGTGCTGAGTGATCTGACTTACATTTTAAGTAAAATTGAGATATTGGGTAATTCAGACTGGATTAGACTGGGAAATTATCTAGACAAGCTGTTGGGTAGAGGTGGACACCCCCAACACCAGCCCTATGTAAAAAAGTGGATGTTGCCCTGCATAGCCAGATCCTTTTGTTGTTTAAGTGATTTATGGGCGGAGGGTGATCTGGCTATAATTTTTCCCTCTAAAGCTCCTTTGTGTTAATGCCAGAGTGACTCTAACAACCAGAAGGTCCAACTTCCAACATGACGGGCATGCAGCATGTGTTCCTCTCCCAAAACTGCGTTAAATCAGGTAAGGTCGATCTTTCGCGTAGTTCTGAGCATGAACGTAACAAGGAGGTAGGGCTATGCTTGATCACAAAGCGCTTTGTAAGTGAGGCATAGAATCTTGAACTAAATTGTCTGTTTAACTGAGGGCCAGTTTAGGGACAGCTGTGCAAGAGTGATCTTTCTGTATGCTTCAGGCCTTGGATAAAGCACCCAGTGATTCTGCATAATATGAAGAATGCTATAAAGTGCAGTGGTATTGTGACACCCCAGCTTTAGCAACTGAAGTGGAGGTTGCCACTGGGCCCCATGGCCTGATAATCTGAGGGGATAAAGACAGACGGGTTTAAGAAGACATTAACCCTGAAGGAAGGAAATATGAAAGGAAGGATGAGATGAAGGAAGGAAGGCAGAAAAGAACAAAGGTATGAAGAGTGCATGGAAGGGTGAAAAGATCATTTTATGAAAGGATGGATGAAATGAAGGGATGGATGGAAAGGTGAAAGGATGAATGATGAAATAGGGAAAGGTTAGTTTGTGGATGGATGATCTATACCAAAACAGAATGATTGATGGCTTGAATGGTGACATAATGGATCGATGGAAGAATGGTGGTTGAAAGGGTGGGTGCTGGGGATGAAGGGAGGGATGATGGATGAAATGATCAATTAACTGATGGAAGGGTCAAAAAGAAGGATTGGTGCATGGAAGGGCAGGTAGATGGACTGATGAATGTAACGAGTGTTGGCTGTAAGGGTAAAGGTGACTATTTCAGGAAGAGCCAGGTTTATTTGCTGTACTCTCTTAAAGTTATTAAGAGTTTGGTTCAAGAGGGGCTATTTTTAGTTTCTGGCTAATACCTTAATAGAGTGCAATGTATATAGTGTTGCAATAGTCAATTTTGGAGATCATTGCAGCTAACTCCAGGGTTTTTCTTTGGCGGGGGTTCTAATACCTTTTTTTCTTTTTAAGGTTTTTTATTTTATGCTTAAAAACATACAAAACAAAACGTCTCAGGTTTCAATATTGCAGTGCACAGCATCACATAAAACATACATCATTATGATATACAGAACAATGCAGTAACGTTTACTTTATCTTTCATTTGAAGCATATATGGTTATATAGCAGAAGTATCTAACAAGTCTGGATTAGATCTCAAATAATCCGTTAGAAGTGTCCAGAATTCTTTAGGCATTGAGGCTGCTGGGAGTTCTTCTTTGTAGGTTTTCAGAGTGCCTCTCCAATATACCTTGTCTATTAGCCTCTGTTTTATGCTGGGTGAGCGTTTGCTATCACAGTACATGGATAACCTTCTCTTCAAAAACAATAAAGCAATGGCACATAATTTGCGTTTTACAGAGTGCAGTTGCCTTACCAAGCCCAGTAGACAATTTTGTGCCATACATTCTGTTTGTGTTTCTAATATCTGACGTAATGTTGTTGTTGTTGTAGTACTTTATTCGACATATAAAAAATATCATAAAAGTTCTGTACAGCATATATTAAAAACAGTTAAGAAAGACATACTACAACAAATGGTTTCAATCCATATATGATTAAAAAGATTAAAAAAGATAAAACTGCTTGTATATACACATATCATAATCCGATATCCCCTATAATTAGTAATGTAAACAATAATGGGCTGCAAGAATCAAGAATGAGGGTGATTTACTTGTGAATGGTGCGCCTTAAGTAACCTGCGTCTTAACCTCCAAGCCCAACCCAGGTATTTAGCGGTCCCACAGGTTACACTTGCAACAGATATATCATAGGTCAGAATGCGCAGTGCCTCTTTGGCAGACCTTATACCCAGATTTTTACAGACAGGTTTTAGCCACCTTAGTCTAGGTTGTCTGTAGGCCTGACAGGCAAACATGAAGTGGCCAATAGACTCTGTAGGCGAGGCACAACCTTTTAAGGATGTAATTGCCTTGCTCCAACTAGTTTGGAAATCATGTAGTGGAAGTGTGCCATATCGCAACTTAAGATATAATGATCTGTCTTCAGGTAATTCAATGAAATCCAGAAAAGGCTCCAAGCTAGGAGCCGGTTTCGCATCCAGGAAGTTCACACTAAGCACACCCTCCTGTTTTCTTAGGGTTTCAGCCATGACCCAATCCCAATAAGTTTTTTTTATCATTGGTTTGGGGGGAGGAGCCTGGCTCACCCAGGCTTCTTCCAAGCCAATTTCTTGCAGTTTTTTTTTCAAGTTCATTACCCAGGGGATCTTATGATCAGCTCCCAAATTTAGTAACTCGTCCAGGGCGGAAGCATAATGGTGGAGTTCAGGGGATCTTCTAATCCTTGCCCAGTACAGTATCGGGCGCAACCTGGCCACGTTGCTGATGGTTTGTCTACCAAGGTCGCTGCGAAGTGGAGCTAGCGGGGTGGACATGGGAAGCGAGACTAAGTCTCTAAAAAACTTATTCTCGGATTTGAGTAACTCTGTCGAGTTTTCAGATCCCCACAGTTCCGCCCCATAGAGGGCTGCTGACAGTAACCTTAACGGCCGCCGCTATTGGCCTACTAAGTGAGAGCCTCTGATGTTTCAATATTGCACCTGCAGTTCTTTTATGGGCAAGGAGCATTTTTGAAAGATGAGGAGCCCATTTAAGCTTGTTATTGACCCTCACTCCGAGGTAATTAAAAGCGTACACTAGCTCGAGTGTTGTGCCATTAAGTTTGATGTTATTCCTGAAGTTTTTTGAGGGAGATAGTGCCATCAGCTTAGTTTTTGATGTGTTTATTTTGAGCCCCCTAGTGTCACAAAACTGGGAGAAGCGGGACAGCAGTGTTTGTAAGCCCATAGGGCTTTTCGAAATCAAGAGGGTGTCGTCGGCGAAGAGCAGGGTAGATATTTTTTCCCCGCACAGGGTTGGGGCGTCGACCCTGTCGCCTCGCAAATAGTCTGCCACACCATTTATATAGAGAGAGAACAGGGTCGGGGCCATAACACAGCCCTGGCGCACTCCTTTCTAGACAGAAATCCTCTCTATAAGCTGTCCCTGATGTCCCCACCTGATTTTGACAAAATTGCCTACATGGAGGCGTTTGAGGAGGCCCAGGGTTAAGGGAGGGATACCCAGATCATGCAGTACCTGCCACAGCTATAATCGTGGCACCAGGTCAAAGGCTGTTTTTAAATCAATGAATGCCAAATAGAGGCTGCCTTTTTCGATGACCACAGATTTCCAGTAAATGATACAAAATCTAAAGACCTGGTCAATAGTACCTACTCCCTCCCTAAAACCTGCTTGCAGATGGCTCAAAATACCCTCCTCATCTGTCCAGGCCTTGACCCTGGTTAAGAGGACTCTGCCAACCACTTTTTGAATTACATCGATTAAACTAATCGGTCTGTAGTTGGCAGGGTCCCCTCTATCCCCTTTCTTGTAAATGGCCACCACCTCCGCCCCCTTCCAGGAGTCCGGAATTGGACAGCCTTGGGCTAGATGTTTAAGAATCTGGAGGATGAATTCTGCCCAAAGATCTTTTTCGTGGAGTAATAAGTCACCTGGGAGACCATCAGGGCCAGCTGCTTTCCCCGGGGCAATCATATTTATTGCGGACCGGACCTCATTTAGGCTAAAATCGGCCTCCAACTCCAGAAGTTCTGAGTACTCCGGTTCCGACAACTGCTCCTCGTGATCCACTCTTTCCCTAGATGAATAAAGGTTTGTAAAGTGTGAGTGCCATTGAGAGCCTGTTATATGGTTCGGGATTAGATCAGCCCCGCTCCTGGTGTTGACATTTATAAGTTTCCAGAAAAGGGACGAATCTTTTAGCAGGGCTGCAGCCTTTAGGTCCTGCCAGTGGGACTCGTCCCACAATCGCTTTGCCTTCCTTATGGTAATATAGTACATTTTCCGGGCCTTAGTAATAGTTGGCTGGTCCTTGGATTTGATAGCTCGGGATAGGGTCTGTCTCATAACCATACAATCTTGGGAAAACCAAGGGTTTCCTGTTTTTGGGGGGTGCCGCTTATGGTCACCCTTTACCTGCGTCTCGAAGAAGTTCCCAATCCTTTTTACCGTCCTTTGATAGACTTCTATAAACTCATTGGGGGGGAGGGTGTTCGAGGGGCAGCCCGTGGGCAAATCCATAGCTACAATACCATCTACAATTAGGCTTCTGATTTTAGACAGGTCCAGCTCTCGCTTTGCCACCCTAGGCCACTTGAGGCGCCTATTGCAGTTTGAGGGGGCAACGTCTCTTGCCCCGGGCCTTTGTTCAATTAGGGGCTCGATGGAAGTAGTGACCAAGCCCCGTCTGAGTTGCATAAACAGGGGATTATGGTCACTCTCAGGCCTATCAACCACAACCATATCAATTAGGTCCGGCCAGAGCTCTGTGCTCAGCAAGATATAGTCGATACGTGAGGGGACACCAGTTCTCGTGACTCTGGGAGCACCCGAGCCATCTGAATGGGTTCGCCCGTTTGTAGCCCTCAAGTTGAACTCCAAAGTGAGAGCATTAATTTGTACTGCTCTCTTAGACCATTTCTTTAACGGTGGAAGCGTTAGTTGGGGTATGCCCTGTTTGGAGTCAATATCGCCAGTGCCCAGGATGTCATCGCTGCTCAGGGGCTCAAAGGTACAGTTTAGGTCCCCGGCAGCTATGACACCCGCCTTAGGGGAGATTACAGAAAGTTCAGACTCAAGAGCTGAAACAGTCGGGCTAATTTTTCCGCCAGAAGTGCCCCTAGCATAGATGTTAAATATTTCTAGGGGAAGTTGATGGGTTGACCCCTTAATAGAAATGTGCATGAGGTCATAAGATAAAATTGGGTGCCACTTAGCTGTCCAGTTCAAGCTAATATTGACCCAAATTAAGAGACCCCCAGATGGTCGGCCTCGTGTAGACCTAACAGCTGGAATGAAAAAGGTAGTAAACCCTGATCTGTGCAGGGGGAGCAGACTC
This sequence comes from Triturus cristatus, assembly GCF_964204655.1. Classification (NCBI taxonomy): domain Eukaryota; kingdom Metazoa; phylum Chordata; class Amphibia; order Caudata; family Salamandridae; genus Triturus; species Triturus cristatus. Next base: position 332,496,689 of record NC_140595.1, read on the forward strand.
CAGGTTTCCTGAAAGAGGATAACATCGAACTTGTCGATAAAATCACTCCAAACAGGATCTGTGAGGTTCCTCCTTAGCCCTGCAATGTTCCAAGATAGTAACTTGATAGCGGCCGAGGGGGATGGCAGCAGGGGGGTCCCTAAATCTACCGGCGTACTGACTTGACAGCCCTCATCTGTTTCCAGCCTATCAGCTACTTCACCCAAGTCATTTATAAGCGGGTAAAGAGCTGAGGTGGTATTGGGGGGTGGGCCCGCTGCAGAGTGAAGAGTAAGTGGATATAAGGGAGATCCTGTGTTTGCATTGAGTAGTCAGTCAACTTGCCTTAAGCCAGAATCCTCTCCCTCTCTCAGGTGGTTCCAAACAGGAAGCTTGCGGATCTGGATTGAAGAGTGTGCAGGTGGTGAGGTCCTAAACTCAAGCAAAAGTAGGTTTTCAGCTAAATCAGGGTCCCTAAAAACAATCTCTATACAATCAGTGTCAGCATCCACCCGTGAGAGCCTCCTTACCCTTATAATGTCCTCTCTGATGACAGATCTACATCCTCTTACATATCTTAGCCAGTGTATGACTTTATTTTGTAAAGATTCACTGTTTTCAAAAGCATAACGTGATGACACTTTTGGAGCATGGGTCATGAAAACAGGAAAGCTGTTATACGCAGGATGGGGGGTAGCCGAATGAGCTGAAGTGTAAAGTATAGGGTTGTCACTACCAGATGAAAAAGAATTATAGGTACATCTAGGGGAAGGGATTACAGTGGGTGCGCTTGGTGATTCAAGGCGTCTCCGCATGTCTAGATGTAGCTCGACATGATTGTTTGCTCTAGTAATGTTCCCCTTATTATGAACACCCGTATTTACAATATCAGCATTAGTTGTTGGGGAAAATTACTTTGGTAGGTCAGTTTTTTTCATGGAGAGAACTGCCCCAATAGCAGGTGGGAAAACCGGGGAAGTTGAAGGGGGGACCTTACTCAAGGTGAGACTCTCTACTTTCTTACTAAGATCGGCCACCAGCTCCTCTAATCTCTCAATTCTACCATAGAGCACAGCCAGGTTATCAACATCAGACCTGGTAACAATTACAGGATCAACTGTGGGCTCAATGGCCTGGCTAGTTGGATGTAGCAAGTCAGGATCAAGGGAGGCAAACCTGTTAGTACATAGTAGGACTTGAGGGACAGGGTCCGGGTTTACTGGGGCTACTTCAGGAGCATTCGTGGTGACCATAGATTGTGAGGGAATGAGATGCAAGTCAGAAGTGGCAGTGACGATGGTCGAGTCAGACCTTTGTTGTTTTGTCAACCGCTGGCTATGAAACATAGATGGTATTGTGCTATTTATCTTTGGGGCAACTTTAGCTATCTGGTTCCCCTCTTGTTCGTCGCGCAGAGTGACCTCACAATCATGCACAATCTCCTCTATTCTAGTCAGGACGCAATTCATAGCAGCATGAACGTTCTTTTTGGGCTTTTTCCCCTTTTTACTAATGCTCATCTGACCCCCCTCCACGGCTTTTCTTTTGCCCATGATTTTAGCAGAGCAGTGATAACAAGGCGCGAGGTAAAGGTAAACAAACAAGCAAGTAGCAGGAAAAAGTCCAATGATCCACCACAAAATAACCGGAACCCACACACTACCACAAAGTCAATTGCCGGTGCACAGTACCTTCTCGATAGAGTGTGTAGGTGATGCCAATGACTCCACGTTGGGGGGGTGGCCCAGCCCGGCCTCCTCCGTCCTCGGACGGCCTCAGACGGTCCCGCCCTTGTCCCGGGCTTCTCCCGGCGCGTCCCGCGCACGTCCTCGCGGGACGAGGGACCGGGTTGTGCTTTGTAGCGGCCTCCTGGCGCGCTAAGGTTTCTGGGGCAGCAGCGTCACCTAGCTGGGAGCTGCAGGGCTGCTGGGCGTTGTAGTCCGGTCAAGGGGCGGAGCTTCGGTCGGGGGCGGAGCCTGGCCCGGCCGGCGCTGGAGCCTGGAAATGATGCACTCCGGTGCCTCGGCGGGTCTCGACACGTCTGCTGGCAGGTAAGTGCCCCAAAGGATAGTGACTGACGTAATGTGCTAGTTATTGCCTCCCAATAGTCCTTAACTTTTACACATTAACATGCTAAATGCATAAAGTCGGCATCTCCCGCCAAACAACATAGACAGTTAGAATCGGCCCGTAGGTCGCATTTCTTCAATTTAAGCGGAGTATGGTATGTTTGATGTAGGTATTTATAGTGAATTATTCGCAGGTTACCATTGGGGGTAAGCATCGCTGTTGATGCACAGCAGGTTTGCCAGTCTTCTTCGCTTAATAGCGCTTCTAATTGAGCGCTCCTGCACTCTCAAGCCATACAAGCATCACTAGCTCTATCGTCTTGTTTCTTGTAGAGTTTGGTGATCATATGGGCATTACTGGGGTTGGTGATGATCATTTGCAACGCTGCCAATGTTGGTGGTTCATTTGGAAATGTAGGATAGAGGTTTCTTATCGCCCCCTTAACCGGTGATATGCAAACTGAAATAATATCGTTTGGTTACTTATGTAACTGAGGTCATTTTTTTCAATAAATTTGCCTTCGATAAATAGGTCACCCATATTGGCTATCTCAACTTGTTGCCACATTTCCATGGCATCTCCGGTTTGTGCCACAGATAGCGCCGGGTGTTGCCTCAATGGCAGCGCTGGTGTGTACAGTGGTAATCTGCGCACTAACTTTCCGATGCGTTGTCATGCCAGATTTGTGGCTCTTATAGTGTTAATTTCGTTCTTGGCTGCGTATGGTTGCTGGTGTGGTAATATGCATTGTAGTGGTATTGGATGTGCGTCACCATCTTCCACCGCTACGTGCGGCATATATCGTATCGGATGGTACCAATAATGCGCTTGTGCACATAAGTAATAGAGTAGAAAATCTGGTACTGTGAACCCCCCTTTCATGTATGGTAGTGTTAATGATCGCAATTCAGTGCATGCTTGCTTCCCTGCCCATACGAGTCTGATAATGTTTGTGGTTAATCTTTTGAAAACTGACGCTGGTGGATTTATAGGAATGTTATTAAATAAATAAAGGAATTTAGGGAGTAGAACCATTTTAACAATGCCCATTCTGTGTACAGGGGATAGTGGTAGGCGAATCCATTGATCAATTTGTTCTTCAATCTTAGTTATCGCTATTCCATAGTTCTCTCTAATCACTGTTTCTGGGTCTTTGGGGTACCAGATGCCCAAGTATTTAACCGGCTCTGGGTGCCATTCTAGTGGGATTTATACTGGGTGTGGTTTTGTAATGTCCGTTAGTGGTAGGATCACAGATTTACCCCAATGGTAGAAAATCTGGTACTGTGAACCCCCCTTTCATGTATGGTAGTGTTAATGATCGCAATTCAGTGCATGCTTGCTTCCCTGCCCATACGAGTCTGATAATGTTTGTGGTTAATCTTTTGAAAACTGACGCTGGTGGATTTATAGGAATGTTATTAAATAAATAAAGGAATTTAGGGAGTAGAACCATTTTAACAATGCCCATTCTGTGTACAGGGGATAGTGGTAGGCGAATCCATTGATCAATTTGTTCTTCAATCTTAGTTATCGCTATTCCATAGTTCTCTCTAATCACTGTTTCTGGGTCTTTGGGGTACCAGATGCCCAAGTATTTAACCGGCTCTGGGTGCCATTCTAGTGGGATTTATACTGGGTGTGGTTTTGTAATGTCCGTTAGTGGTAGGATCACAGATTTACCCCAATTTATTTGAAGGCCAGATTGTCTGCCAAATTTAATATATTCTCGCAATCGCGGGGCCAAATTAATGCTGGGCTCATGAACATATAGTACCATATCATCCGCGTATAACGATACACCTATTGTTCGTTGACGAAACTTCAGCGCTGTGATTGCGTGTTGTTGTCTAATCTTGCACGCCAGTGGTTCTAGTGGTATGGCGAATAATAATGGTGATGGGGACACCCCTACCTTGTTCCACGCTGTATGGGAATTGGGTCTGAAACATATTTATTTACTTTGAGACGCGCTATAGGTTTAGTATATAATATTTCAATAGACTAGGAGGGAACCCCATTTTTTGCATGACTGAGAAGAGGTAAATCCATTCCACCGAGTCAAACGCTTTGGCAGCATCCAATAACACTGCTGGCGCTTCCAGCTCTGAATTTAGTTGATGGGAGAATGCGAAGAGAGTACGGATGTTGTGTGCAGTAGATCTGTTTGGTATGAATCCAGATTGATCCGGTAATATCATATTTTGCATTACGGGCTGAAGTCTCATGGCTATAATTTTTGCTAATATTTTAGCATCTGTGTTGATTAATGAAAGGGAAAAGTATGACTCACAATTTTCAGGGTCCTTATCCAGTTTTAATAGGGCTATAATTAAGGCTTCCCGTAGAGTGGGCGGAGTTGTTGTTTGTCACGAGCATCTCTGTACATTGCCACCAAGTATGGACTGAGTAATTCTACATACACCTTATAAAATTCCCAGGTGAACCCGTCAGGTCGTGGGGCTTTTCCATTAGGTAACGCTTTGAGGGCTTCCCTGACCTCTTCAACTGTAATTGGTTGCGTTCGATATTCTCTCTGACCTTCAGACAGCCATGCTATGGCTATGTCTTCTAGGTATTCAAGAACTTCATGGGCTGTGGCCGTATTGCGTGCAGCATACAGATCTACGTATGTGGCCATAAAGGCCGCTAGTATATCTGTGGTTGCATAACATTGCGTTTCCTGTGAATTCTTAATGCTGGTCACAATGTGTGTTTGATGTGCATTGCATATTTTTTGTGCTAGTATACATCCTGATCTACCACCCTCTCCATATGTTCGAGCTTGTTGACGTTGTGAAATGTATTTAATCTCAGTATCAGCATATTCTTGATACTCAGATAGTACGTCTTTTATGTCACACAATATGGCCATGTTCTAATTGCTTAAGTTTATTTTCACACTTAGTGGGTTGAGTACATATATCACGCAGTATTCCTGCATTTGTGCTTATACAAATGCCACGTGTAATGGCTTTAAAAGCCTCTCATAGTAAGCTGTCATCTTCTACTGAATTTTTGTTCAATTGGAAATGCTCTTCTGTTGCGGCTCGAATTGTGGAGTTGTAGAGCAGGTCTAATAGTGCTTTGGCGTTGAAGCGCCATATATAAGGTGGAGGTATGTAGTAAGGGAGTTCTAAGGATAGTATTGGTTTATGGTCAGATAGTGTTTTCTGGAGATGCTGGATATCTCGTACCCATGTGCTAGCCCTCTCAGTCATCAACCAATAATCTATGTGTGACCAGCTGTTATGTACGGAGGATGTATGAGTTCCCTCTAATTGATGTGGATTTCGCATTCGCCATAAATCCACCATTCCAAATTTAGATATGCCATCCTTTATTACTCTAACCGCCTGTTTGTGCTGTTCTTTTGTTTTACCTGATCTGTCTAGTGCATCATTAAGGGAGATATTGAGATCCCCGTCCCAGAATATGTCCATTACTGGCAAGTCTAGTAGATGCTTCCATATGTTAGTGAAAAAAAACTGGGTTGTCCATGTTCGGACCATAGACATTAACATGTCCCATTCCTTTTGCCGCGCAACCACCCTGTGACCATAAGAAACCTACCTTGATCTCTGTAATAGTGTGGTCTACAATAAATTGCATACCTTTTTTTTTTATAAGTATGAGAACACCTCTGGAATAAGAGGAATAGGAGGATGACAATATTGTTTCAGCCCATTTTCCACTTATAGTAGATTTGTTAGCTTTCGCCAGGTGGGTTTCTTGCAGCATGGCAATGTCAATTTTGGTGCCTTTCTAGATATGTAAATATTTGCCTTATTTTCTTGGGATTATTTAGACCCCGGACATTCCATGTTAACATACGGATCAGTGATTTACCCTTATTATTTTTCATTCTGGAATATGTAGTAATAATTAATCAATGATCTTTGTCCCTTGTTTGTGCATACTGTGTGTAATATATGTTTATGTCTAATGCTCCAATAAACAGTAGCTCTCGCTATTTCATTTCTCATCGTACCTCTATGTCCTGTGCCTGAGAGAACAAACACCCCATTATCCCCCCCCCACTTTAGCATCCCAATTATGCCAAAGACATACCCATATAAATAACAGCAACAACATCATAACTTTGTCGGGGAGTACCCACCAGGGGGCCGCTAGGTACACGCACTAACTTCCGCGAGGCGGATGCGGCCGAAATGTATATAAAGTAGTCAGCTATCATGTTACATATGGATTTATAATATATGTACGCTACTTTTAGTATACTGTTCTTTCGCCACCTGACGTAGTCTTATATAGCATCAGCTGATCATGTTGCTAGTCCCTTACTTGATGCGACATGAACATTTAGGCATGCATTACAATGTTCTTACACCTAGCAGTTTACTCACTGCCGCGTTAATATTACAACTATCTTACAACAAGAGAGTGAGAATAACTGGCACCTTTCTATCTTTGCATATCTTATGCTCAGATTGTCCCAGCGACCATATGCATGCAGCAGTGCAGGTCATACACGTTCTCTGGGTATGCATCCTTCCTTGAGTAGTCCTGAACCAAGAAAATCTGAGCAGTTATCGGCCGTGCATCTATCAGATGATTCAGGTGCCAAGCATAGAATAAAGGCACTTGGGCATACTTACTCTATTCTACTCACTTGCTACCCATGCAATGGTTGCTTTATATTCACTACATACTGGCCACTACCTTACATACTGTACACCATATGTAGGAAGATACATATTTAACCAGATTCAAACCATTAGTAGTGCAGTGTATACTGAACCTCGCAGTCACCCTGTTTTTATTACCAGTGAAGGGCATAATGCTGGATAAGTCATGCACAAGGCTGTGGTTAAAGTCTCAATGTCTGTGCATTATCAACAGTATAATCCGTTTATTTTTTCAGGGTTGACAGCCTACCTTAGAAAGTGCTGCACGTAGCTGTTCCTGCATTCTGCCAGTCTTTTAACTGTGATAGCAGAGTCTTACAGCTGGATACGATACACGTAACAGGTTACTCATTGCCGCTGTCTTCTTGTGAATAAGAGAATGTGTACTCCGCAGTCTTTCTTTTTGTAGCTATGTGCTTTATGAAATCCTGTACTGCCTTCGGTGAGTAAAGTATCTTCGTTTGCCCTTCATGGGTGACCTGTAGACTAGCAGGCTAAAGCATTGAATACATCACCCCCATATCTCTTAGCTTTTTATTTACCGGCACAAACTCCGTACGCGCTGTCTGCACTGCTAACGTGAAGTCAGGGTAGAAAGAGACATCGTAGTTTTGATAAATTATTCGTTGTATCTTCGTTTGCCTTTCGTGGGTGACCTGTAGACTAGCAGGGTAAAGCATTGCATACGAATGAATATGAAAAAGGCAACCCCCTGCTAACTAGGTCTGGGAGGAGGGGGAAAGAGAAGAAGAAATATAATTGCAGAAACAATCTCCCACGTGACCTCTATTTCTTTAATGGTGGCTTTCTCAAGCTCAACAAGCATTGGCATAGCCAATAGGTCTCGCCTTTGGGACCTTTTAAGTGTTGCGCCATGTAACAGTTAATGTTGTTGCACCAAGGATATTGTGCTGGATAACTAAACACTTATAAGGTCCCAAAGACGAGACCTATTGGCTATGCCAATGCTTGTTTAACCTAGTATTGCTCTAAGTGCACTGCTTCTTCTTCGGACAGGTTCCTACGCACCTTCCAGTTGGTCATTGGTACAGTATACAAGTTGCCACTATCTTCATATCCTTCTTCCAAGCAAATCAACAAGCATTGGTAAAGCTAATGGGCCTGGCTTGCATTATGAGGGGCTTAGTCACAAGCCACTTGCGCTGCTGATGCTTTATTTTTTAAATGGGAAAAAGTGACGTACCGGCGGTGCAAGGGGCTTATAAATAAGTCTCCTAGTCTTTATCTGGGCCAGCCTTTAGCATGTGCAAGCTGCAGACATTGCCAGTAGGCAGACCTTTAGAAGGGTGGAGGAGCTGCCTGCACGAGCCTTCTGATGTGGTTCCAAAGAAAAGTGCATTTAAACACTATTTCCGAAGGCTGCTGGTGCATGTGTCTACATTTTGACTTTTTTTCTTCTCACAGCTCTCCTTTCTCTTGCCCCCTCACCTTCCTACACCCCACCCATACTTTTCAATACATAGTTAAAGAGGAGAAATGAGATGTGGGCATCAAATTTGGTTTAGCAGAGGATGCACTCTGAGCAAAGGCCAGCTCGGGCCTCGATTGCAGTGAAAAAACAAAATAAAAATGAATTGTTTTCTGTGTATATAAGATAAAGAATTTACTGTGTCCTTTTCGAAAGCAAAATAGTCCCTCATGCACTTTAATGTAAGCTCTCCGTAGGAGGCAGAATGTTATACAAAACACAGTAAATAGCATAAGATGAGAGAGTGATACTCCTCTGGGCAGAGCCATCGCCTACTAGATGCATATTTTAAATAATTGGTAACAATAGGTCTTTCTGACAGCTCCATTGTCAAGCTAGACTTAATAAATAATGGGTACAGGTGGCATACTGGCAAGCGATTCAAATGTATGCACTGATAACAGGAATATATGTCACAGAACTCGAAGGTGCTAATTTTAAGTATCTTTCTTGTATGCGTGGCAGACGCGCAGGACCCACTGGGAGTAGATTCCTTCAGGTCGCACATCAACCTTTGCAGCACGTGCATTAAGCAACCGAGCTAGCAGATTAGGATAATGAGCAGAGAATCCTACAATGTGATTTCATCAGATGTCAAGAGTCACAGGGACATTGAGATTATGCCTGCTAACCCAGAAACCCATACCGAAGCTACTGAAAATATTTAAACATATATTGATTAAGTCAAACAAGATGACAACATCTGTAATGGGTACATTTATGATGGCACTAATCACCGATCGAAAAAACACACAATGGAAGAGATCCAGACAGGATGCAAACCTCTCCTGCGCCTCAGACCCCCAACCCCCTGAGCCACTGAAACACTATAAAGACACTGATTTCTCCAGGTGGGACAGCTCTGCGCGCTCTGTATCTTTCCCTAGGCCTGCTTCAAATCGCGCACTCTTTTCTTCTCCGACTACATAAAAATACCATAACACAATGTACAGCACGACTTGTTTAGGATTTTCCCAATTACACCAAAAAGAATTACTTTAATCATTAAGAAATTAAAAAGTAACACGTTGACCCGTTTCCAGTTCTTCTCTCCCAGCTGAATGGAATCTTTGTATGGTGGGGTTGGTTGTGTGTTGCCAAGGATGCTCTTAGCTTCACTGGCTGGCAAATGGTATCAAACATGCTAGCGCCCTTAACCCCCCCCCCCCCCCGCCCCCCACTCCCAGAAATCACCAGGACAGTGACCTGCGGACAATGTTTGATCCTTGTGCAAAGCAGGTTTGTCTCTCCTTTTTGTGCCCTCGGCTTCGGGTTTCATTATTCAAGCCCCTTGAGCATTTAGGTCGAGCCAAAACCTGAAACCTGACCCTCTCCGCCTTTGGAGCAGGCAGCACTGAGCTCCGACCAGCATGCTTTTTTTTTTTTTTTTAATTAGAAAACCTTTATTCAAACCAAGTCTCAAAATGACACAGCTTCACACCTACAACCCAGTGGGCCGGCAGCTCAGTAATTCCCAGTGAGTAACACAGCTATTTAGCCAACAACCCGACCCGCATGCTTATAAGCAACACAGCCGCAGCCTGAACAAGCACTCTCTTGGGCTCTTGGTCACTTGTGCCCACTACAAAGCTGGGTGTCTTCATCCATTCCGTCCTTTTGTTCGCTTTTATGAACTAATATTCTGACAGTTTTTTTTTGGAACAGCGAAGAACTCTACACGACGCAAAGTTAATCCTAATTAAACCTGTTTTGGGATCTGCTTAGCTTCACCATAACTGCCACGTTGCCATGTCCGACACCCTCTGTTTGCCAGGTTATTTTAGCCACCGACGGTGCATTCTGGGAATTGTAGCTTCATTTATTTATGCTGTAAGAAAATCAGTTTTCTTAAAAGTCCCAAAATGTGTTACGGGTCAGTTGTGGGTCACCTGGCAGTAATGAGTACGTTCCAAATGCCTAATTACATTTTACTAATGCACAAGAATACTATATCTAATATTAAAGTTCTCAATTAGGAGCACATGCATCTCTACTGAGACCACGCAGAAAGGAGGCTGCAAACGTTTGCTTTCACTGCGCTTTTTTTTACACCATTAGAATATTAATACCAGTAGGAAGGAATGACAAGTGGGATGAAAAACAAGTGTTTGCACTGCTGCTCTAAGCACACGTAAGAACAACAAGTTTGACGAGGAGGAGACAAACGAGACTCGCAGAGCGTTTCCCTTGGGCAAAGGTGAAAGCGTTTCCCTTGCGGGAGCGAGCAGCGCCAGTAGCGATAATTGGCGTCAAAGCTCGCTCCCACAAGGGAATCGCCAAACGTGCACGCGTTGCCATTGAAAGCAATGCAACGCGTGCACGTTTTTATGGTGAAAAGTGCATCAATTCCAAAAGGTCTTTTTCCTAAGCAGCGAGACCTAAAAAGGGGGCATACTAAGATACTACTCTCCACACACCAACTTTGATTACTATTATTTCATATTTTATAATTTTTTTCTTTTTTTAATAAAACATATCTATCAAAATTAGAAAATTGACATTGACAACATTTCATTTCTTGCAACAATCACAATTCAATTTTACATCTGTATTCAGAATATAGACGCTGTTGCTATACAGTTCAGATAGAAAAGAGAAAAACAATAATCCCCTGCACTCATACCTCATTTAAATGACCCACAACCATATCACTAACATACTCACACTACCATACTACGCCCCAGACCAACACTGCATGCACAGATGGTTACAAAACTGGGGTGGCAACATCCTCCCTCGATTGCTGTGCTGATGTCTGGGGTGTCACACTCTCTGGCCGACGTACGTTTCAATGGACAATATCAATGGTCTCCATCTTCATCAGGACCTTTAAGTTTGCATATACATTTTGTAACGGGTGAAAAGATTGGGGGATCTGGAAAAGAACTTAGCAACTGCTCCAACTGGAGTTATATGTGCAAAAGCGGGGCCTCCGAATATTCTGTATCTTCTACCAGGCCATTGACTCCATGAACTTGGAGCCTCGACTTATCATAGAGGTATAGCTCGATATATATACTTGTATGACTGCACAGACTGGTTCTGTTTGGATCTCTGTGGGGCATATGCTCCGTGTCTCCTGTCCCATTGACTCATCGCTATGAATCCAGCTACTTCTTGCTATGAGACATAAACTGCTCTGGTGTGTTGTGTCTATACATCCTAGTTGTATGACTTCTCAGGCGTTTTTTTCCTTTTTGTTGCTATCGCCAGTTGAAAGAGTTCCTTCCGATACCCAACTGGTGGACGCACTGTCACCGACTGATTCCGATGCTCCTCCGTGTTCATTTTTTCAGGGTAGACAGCCTACCTTAGAAAGTGTTGCAAATAGCTGTTCCTGCATTCCACCAGTCTTTTAATTGTGATAGCATAGTCTTACCACTGGATACGATACATGTAACAGGTTACTCACTGCCGCCGTCTTCTTGCGAAGAAGAGAATGTGCGCTCTGCAGTCTTTCTTTTTGTAACTATATGTTTTATGAAATCCTGTACTGCCTTCGGTGAGGAAAGTATCTTCGTTTGCCCTTCGTGGGTGACCTGTAGACTAGCAGGCTAAAGCATTGCATACATCACCCCCATATCTCTTAGCTTTTTATTTACTGGCACAAAAATTATTCGTTGTTGCTCACGTGCCAGATGTAACATTGTGTCCCTATCCCTGTAGTTTATTATACGGGAGACAATTGGCGGCGGTGGGGCACCTGGTGGTGGTTTTGGCGCTAATGATCTATTCACTATTATGACAGGGGAGAAACTGTCCACTCCAAAGACTTTGCGTAGCATTGCCTCAACATATGTTTCTAGGCACCCAGTGTTTGCACTTTCTGGTATACCCATAATTCTTATATTATTCCGGTGAGATCTCGCTTCTAAATCTTCTTTTTTGGTTTTGGTTACCTCCAGCAGTTTTTCCATGTCACTACATTTTTCGCTGTGGCTCCTGACTCATCTTCAACTGCGGAAATTCGCACTTCTGCCGTATCTAGTCTCTCCCCTTGTTTATCGAGCTTTGCAGCCATGCTGTCGACACGCAGGGTTAGAGAGTCAATTTTGCCATCAATGGCTTGCAGGCATTGCTGGATAGCGAGTAGTGCGGACTCCATATTTGAGCCCCTGACCTAGTCTGCATTTAGTTTGGTGTCAGAATGCGCTTGTGTCGTCTTGGCCGTGCGACGGGTATCAAATGAGATCTTCAGTTGATGTTTATCTGTCTCGTCCATTATTTTGTCGTTTCGCCGCAGTGTATCCATTATGGGAGTGGGTCAGCGCTGTTCTGCTCCTGTGCGTGTTGTGCCTTATCCGGTTATAGCGGTATGCAAGCTGTTGCAACAATAGAGTGCAAACCCGTAATTCAAGACTGTATATCTGGTTTTATTCGTAATGATGCAATTGGTTTTTGCTTAATATGACAGATTGTCACAATGACATGATGTAGTTTTTTAAACGACTTTAGTGCCACTAAACAGTATGGCCTTTAGATGCACATTGCCGCATCTGAATTCTCAAGGCAATTCTGGACGCTCTCTCACAATGACAGCAAGCCCAGCGCAATAACAATTTTGCAGTAATTATGGCTGGTGAGCGTGCAACGGATTGTTAGGGCCCTAAGGAATGAGCAGCTGTCGCGCATTCCTACCACTCACCACGTCAATGACTTTCCTTCATTCAGGCAGCATGGGCACCATTCACCATTGTATAATTAGCCTCAGACATATAGCGCAGTATTGGTTCTTGCCTGGATGTGGTCGGCGGTTTTATGCAGACAATGTCACGTTGTGATCGCAATTCCGCTTGGCAACATAGTTGCTGTGTATTAATATTTATTTTGCATGTTTTTATTCATGGGGCGTTACGCTTAGTAGTAGCAAAGTGCACCCCTCACCGTTCTGTGTCGTCTCTGAGGTGCGTGTGCAGGTCGCGTCTTGCTTCGAAAAGTTCCCTTTGATCCAGAGCAGTTGGTAGTGCCTCCCGGCACCTCGCGTCACTGGTAGACAGTCCGTGCCGCTACCTAGTTCTTGATCAGGCTTCTCTGGGGGAGGGACAAGGAGTGACCTCGCCTGCTTGCACTGCTCTTCATATACATTGTGCTGTCATTTTCAGTGAAGCTTCGGTCGCGGAGCGCGCCATTTGCCAAAAACAGAGCAACTGGTCAGTAGAGTGAAACCAAGCCCTGTTGTTAAAAATTTAGCGTGTCAGCTCACAATAGGGGGACGTGCTTCCCACAAGGATTGATCCACTGCCGTATAAATGACTCTCACCGCATCTCCATGTGCCGCCTTTGCCGTGTCAACATGTGCCGCCCCTCACCTCCTTCCCCACGGTGCAGTCCCGGGCAGCACCTCCCGCTGCTTGGTTAATTTGCACAAGTTGCGCCATGCGTTAGTCGCCGCAGAGGGCTCCTCACTATGCAAAGACGCTGGGGTTGAAGTGTTTACATCTCCGTTGTTCCAGTGAAGCTAAGAGCTCCCTTGTTCCAGACTCGTATCAAGCCGCCATTTCGATTCACGCTTTGGGCCCAGAGCGTGTTGCTTTCAAGTAGATTTTACCGCTGTCAGGTTCCACACAAGCAAATTCTGCCAGTAGATTATCGTAGCCCTTAAATTCCGACAGCATATTCCGTGCTTCTTTTAATTCCGTAGCTGCCTCCTGTACATTTCTACATCTGATAATGATTTCGGCTAACGGAGCTGCACTATCGTGCGGCCATCTTGCCGCTTGCCCTCTAGCGCCCCCGGGGGGGGGGTCCAATACTAGAGGTACAGGTATTAAATTGTACAACGTGTGTTTTTTGTAGCATTACTAATCTCTGGAATCATTTGTATCAGTTGCTGAACATCACTTTGGCTGCAGAAAATTTTAGAGGGAGTTGAGGATGGGCCCATTGTCCGAAGCCAGTTGAATGGCTGAGAAAAAGTTGCCAGATTTCTATTTTTGTGAACTCATTGCTGGAGACTTGATTTTGGGAATCGAGAATATCTTTCGAGATTTAAAGTGCACATATTTGCGTGGTTTGTTGAAAATGATATCTTGCTATTTTGCTAGGTTGGGAGAGTTAAAGACTTGTATCTAATGAATGTTTGCTGATCTGTACTGTCAAACACATATATCAGTAACAGGACTTTATAAATATTATTTGAAATTGGTTTTTTTCTGTTATTAAATTTACTTGTTCTGCAGTATTGCATTTGCGTTACAGGAACCTATTTTCTGGTGAGCTGCTATGTTTGCATTCTTGAGTTTTGCCTTTCTTTTGTCTTGTTATTCATTGATTAAGGTCGTGATTGATGTTCACTTTGTACAGAAGTGTTCCCTGTGTTGAGGTGGTTTCTGAGAGGCGTTCGGCAGCACAGTGTAAATCAGCTGTGCAGTCTGGAGCCGTAAATTGGCTTTATGCAGATTCTTAACAATTTATGGCATGATGGCAGCACTGATGCCGGCTTATTCATTAAATCACTTGCATTTGTAATGTGAAAATAAAAATGTTCATACTCGGAGAAACTGCAGTAAAAGTGCCTCTGAATTGCGATGGATATTTGCCAACCTTTTGTGAGTAAGAAGAGGTAGGATTTTTTCAGGGTTTCATATTATAACAAAACAAAAGGGCATCCTTTGACCGAGGACATCAAAGAATAAAGACATCATTGTCAATGGATTCATCCAAGTGTCATGTTTCATACAGAATAATACTCATAAGCCCTCATTACAAGTTTTGCGAAATAGAGTGGGATATTTACCACATGTGGTAATACCATTACCCCAGGGTAAGACATTTACCATGTATGGTAAATACCTCCTATCCCAAATTTTCAACAGGAAAACTACAAATAACATGTGGAATTGATTTTTAACACACTAAATTATTCATGATTTGTATTTTTCTTGACCATTTCCGTGATACATTTTGGCAGATTTGAGCTATTGGATTTATCAGGGGAAGACTGCGAGGGTGTGATTATTCCAAAACCCAATATGGATCTCATTTACTCAGCTCTTATACAATTCCAGGCTCTGTGTAGCACATGCATTCATTCAGCTACGAATGAAGACTAGACTCAGTACAAAACTAATATATACCCATGTTGGAAATGGCCCTGTTTACAGGGTTATGCCCAAACTTTTTGCTTCTTCCTCCTATTTTTTCCTGACCTGTGTTTCTTGGCTGTAGGACTCTGGGCACTTTACCACTGCTGATCAGTGCTAAAGTGCATATGCTCTCTGTGTAAATTGCTATTGTGATTGGTTATCCATGATTGGCATATTTGTTTTACCAGTAGGTCCCTAGTAAAGTGCACTGAGTGTGCCGGGGCTGGTAAATCAAATGCTACTAGTGGGCCGGCAGCACTGATTGTGCCACCCACATGAGTAGCCCTGAAAATATGTCTCAGGCCTGCCACCGCGGTGCATGCGTGCAGTTTGTTAACTGCCATGTCTACTAGGCAAGTGCACCCACTTGCCATGCCCTAACCTTCCCTTTTCTTACATATAGGGCACCCCTATGGTAGGCCCAATGTACTCCTCTGGGCAGGGTGCAGAGTATGTGAAAGGTAGGTCATGTACTAGTTTGTGTAACATGTCCTGATAGTGAAATACTGCCAATTTCGTTTTTCACTTTTGAAAGGGTATCTTGCCCCATAGGACTGAATGGGGAATGGTTTCTAACATTTTACAAGCATGGCTTCCCATAGAGATAAGATGGAAAAATGGAGTTTGGTATCCCTGAACTCAGGATTTAATAACACATCTTTTAATAAAGATGTTTTTTAATTGTGTGTTAGAAAATACCACTTTTAGAAAGTGGCTATTTTCTTGTTTAACCATCCTGTATGTCTCTGCCTGTTTGTGGATTGACTGTCTGGCTTTGGAGTCACAGGGGCTGGGGAGGTGCAGTGGCTCCAGGATTCTGGATGAGTCAGCACTAGGCTGAATAGGCCTGATCTGCATTTGGAGTGGTGGGAGGAGTAGCACCTGTACCTGACTATGGCTGTGCCTGCCTTTGACAATGCTGGCTCCGCTCCCCTGTGGCGTGTCTGGAGCCAAGGCTCACACTGACTATAGATTTTGTGCACTTGCAGAGTGCCCCCCAGAACTGGTTTGAACTGGGCTCAGAGTCCCTTGCACAAAGAGAAGAAAGACATTTTGGGGTTTAAGTATCAGACCCAAAACCATAGACTTTAGATAATTCCTGGAATTCAAGAGGAACCTTCGCCAAGGAGAAGAGCTGGAGAGACTGAGGAGAGGTACTGCCCTTGCTGTGTGTCTGGGGTTGGCCAGCAGTTGCTGTTTCTGCCAAGGAAAGGAGAAGGACTTTTCTGTGTCCCCTGCTTGAAGGAGATCTCCATGGGCCTGAAGTGAGCCGGCCTCCTGTTTTGAGGTCTCAGGGACACAAAAACTTCACCCCCAGCTCCCCTGAGCTCTGCTGCTGTGAGTTTTAGCCTGCCAAGAGGTGCCTGTGCCAGTGTTGGGCCTCTGGAGGATGTTGCTTCTGTTTGGAGGCTGGAGGAAAGCAGAAACGTGAAGAACTGCTAAAATCGACTCATCGCTCTTCTTGCGGCTGTTATCTTGATGCATCTCCACGGTGCAAGAAGAATTTCCACGCATTGTGGTGCCGCTGCGAAAACCGTCGCAGCGCCTGTCGCGGCTGCAAGAATCGACGCATCGAGGTATCTCAGCTGGAGAGGACCGACGCAGTGCCGCTCAACGCCGCCACATCGATCGCTGACTCATCCCGGATTTCCACGCATTGTACCTGTGCAGCACACTTTTCGGACGCATCCCCTGCGGACCAGAACTGTCACAAAGAATCGACGCATCACTCCCCATACAGACCGGATTCGACGCAACTCGTCCTCTGCGTGTCGCAGAACTGTAGCATCGCCTCCCCAAAGTCTCAGGAGTTTCGCATCTCTTTGTTTTCTGACTCTGCGGCTGTTTGGCTTTTGGAACTTTGACTCATCTACAGGTACTTTGGTGAAAAGTCACGCACCCGTAGTTTTCTATGGTACAAGTTTTTGAAACCTTTTGAACGTCATATTTTCAATTATGTATGTTGGATTTTTTGTCGTTTTGGTCTTGTTTAGTTTAGGTAAAGACATTTATTTTTCGAAACTGATTTGGTGTCCATTTGTGGTGTTTTCACTGTGTTTTTGTGAGTGTTGGTACAAATGCTTTACAGATTGCCTTTGATATAAGCATGTCTTCTCGTGCCAAGCTACCAAGGGGGTGAACAGGGGTTATCTAAAGTGTGTATCCCCCTTACCCTGACTAGAAGCAAGGGTCCCTATTTGGACAAAGGTACCTACCTCTGCCAACTAGAGACCCCCATTTCTAATAACCCCTCTCTCACTAAAGCCTACATTCAGTATAATGCTCATGTTGATTTGTTTTGTATTGACTCCCAAACTCCTTATCCAGGCTGTATTCAATGATGCATTTGTCAAAGTCCAGAATCAGTATAATCCACAAAAAGTACTCTGCTCCTGGCAGTTCCGACACTCAGCATACTGCTCCCATCACTTTGCTCTCCATAACCTCAAGGGCATTCTAAATCTAATTGCAATTTAATTGCCGGGATTAGGGATCCTGTCACTGGGTTGGTGGTCAGTGAGAGCCAGAAGACTGTAGACATTTTTATTCCTCTCTGTATAAAGGTGATCACTTTGGGTTGGACTCAATAGACCAATTTTTGCAGGAAGAGCAATTACCGGCAATAGGACAAAAGGCTGTACCCTTACCTCTCTCCTGAGGCCCTGGCTCCGGACGTCAATTCAAGTGGGGACATTTACAGCAGGGCTCCTCCCATTATCACCTGGCCTGGCTCCTCACACTCACTGAGCCCTGCTCGGCCACGCTCTTGGCTTGCGTGATCCCTGGGGACACCTCAAACCCTGTGAGAGATTGCTTTGTTTTCGCTATTGCCTCGCTACCTCCAGGACCCCTGGTGGGATCTTGGGGTCATTTTTTCTTCCGCTCTCTGGTGCGCCCCCTCTCCTGGCCCATACGATCTGCCACTGAACTGGCGACCTCCTTGCTGTTGTGGGACTGTAATACTGCCCTGTGGGAGACCTCTTCTGCACTGGTCCCACTTGGCTGTTTGCTGGCTGTCCCTCTTCCGCCTGCAGGAATGCGCCTGTCCCTGCCTCCTTAAACTCTCACCGGCCCGACGCATTTGGGAGCTGCTGGTCCCTGTCTTCGCCCAGGGGCACACCAGCTTTGTGCTACACGGTTCTCAGCTGCCTCGATGATCGACCCCTGTCCCTTACGGGTCCAATCCTCGGCTGGTGTGTTTTCGTCCTCCTTGAGCTGGGTCCTCAGCACCTCTGATCCTCACAGGCGTGCCTCCTAAGCAAAGCGGCGCTAAGGGTTCCGATTCTGCAGCCTCCCGTGAGAATCCGGTGACCTCCTTGTGGTCCAAAACGCTCCCTCACATGCAGGAAGACTCTACTGACGCATTGGCATCCTCTGGGTTGCCTTCCTCTGGTATGCCCATCACCCAGGCCTATGTGTCAACCTTCCTGCAGGAAATCAAGACTGAAATTGGCTGCCTCCGCCAGGACTTCAAGGCTGGTTTACAAGATATCCGCAGAGAGGTCACTGAGATTGGTGATAGGGTTGATAGTCTCGAGTGGACGGTGGACGCCAGAACGGAAGATATCGAAGGACTCTGGAAAAAGGTGTCCGAGCTTGAAGACCAAAATATCACTCTTCAGTTGAAACAGGAGGACTTGGAGAACCGCAGTCGACGGAACAACCTCCGCATCCACGGTGTCCCATTGGGAACGGAGGGGGCAGACATCCTGGCGTATATGGCGGACCTTCTCCATGCCATCCACGAAGGTGAGGGCACCTCCCTGCCCATGCTTGATAGAGCTCACCGGGTACCTGGTCCCTGCAATCGCCCTAACTTTGTTCCGGACATTATAACAAGGGTCCACTTTTTTGCAGACAAATAAGCTATCCTCCGCAAGCTGCAGGGAGTCCAAACGGTCTCCTACAATGGACTCTCTATCCAAATCTTTCAAGACATCACACCTTCCAAGCTCTGACGGAGGAAGGGCTTCAAACCCGTGACGGACAAACTGAGAGATCTTGAGATCAAGTATCAGTGGGGCCATCCTTTTGCTTTTATGTTTGCCTGGGAGGGTGGACAGCGAGTTGTCTGGTCCCTGCAGGAGGCCAAGCGTCTCCTACGTCTTCCTGTTGACACTGATAACAATGACCTCCCGTCTTCTCGTGCACGTCCTATGGGCCCACTCCGGCCGGAATGGTACTGTACCTCCTCCCCGCTCCAGATGCCTTTCCAGGGATCTTGAGTCATCTCAAGATAAACAGGAAGCCATCAACCGGGTTCGATCCTTGAGTGCCTCCCCGTCCCTCACAAATTAGTTGTTTTCTACGTTGTGACACGCCTGGCTATGTTCTCACTTTGCTCTTAGCCCTGGGGTCTCCAGGCCTGGACCTGGTGGCTGGATTCAGATATGCTCCTTCCATCTATAAACAGGACGCTGCCAACGGAGGTTCTCTACCTCGTGTGGGCCCGCCACCCACCCCCCTTTGGAGTCCTATAGGAGGGTGACTTCTCCGCGATGGGCAGCCTTCGGGAGCCCGGACTATTCCAATTAGACTCTACATTGCATTGGCCCAGTTGGCCTGTTTATTTTTTATTCCTCTTCTTCTCTCTCTTTCCTCTTTTTTGTTCCCCCTTCTCTTTGTTCTTCCCGGATACGCCTTTCTCAACAGCTGGGCAGAGGTGTCACCTTTGGATTGAGGTGAGGACCTCTTGGGTACTGTTTGGTAGGCGGTTGGGCCTTTACCCCTGTGCTTGCTTTCTTTCATTGTCGCTGCCCTCATTGCCTGGCCTCTACTCCTATCCTGCGCAACTTGGGGGGCTATTGATCTCCCAGTCCTGGGGTCTGTCTCTTCTAGCTTCTTTGGTATGGCTGGATTTGGGTCCTGCTACTTCCTGCGAATTGCTGCTGCTGAGACGCGCTGTCCCCCTTCTCCCATACTATAACCCGCACTGTCACATTCCTTTCCCTTAATGTCAAGGGTCTCAACTCTCCCAATAAGCATTGGCAGGTTTGGCGCTATCTATCCCAGCATGATCCCGATGTGGTTTTCTTACAAGAAACCCATCTGCTTTCCTCTGACACCCACCTTATGTCCCATCGCAAATAGCCCACCCAATTCTGGGCGATTTCCCCATATAAAACTGGTGGTGTGGCGCTCCTTTTTAAGCCTGGTTGGCGTATGGCCTGCTCCCAGTGCATAGCTGACGACGACGGGAGGTTTCTCAAGGTTGACATGGTCTGAGGTCGGAGCTCCTGCACTTTGGTTAATATCTACGCCCCCAATCAGAAGCAGGATGTGTACTTGTGCCAACGTCTAGGGACACTATTATGCTCTGTCTCTACCCCTATTGTCCTTGGAGGCGACTTTAATCTGGTTTGGGATCCCGAACGGGATCGCACTGCGCAGGCGCACCATGTAGCTGGGGCGATGTCGGCGCAATTGAAGAATGCCATTACTGACTTTGGTTTGGTTGATGCCTGGAGATATCTACATCCAGACTCTCGGGATTATTGTTTTTATTCTCACATCCACCGTTCTTATTCGCAAATTGATCATTTTTTTCTTTCGCTTTCTCTGGCCCACGTTCTTTGTACGGCAGACATTTCAGACATTTCTATCTCTGATCATGCGCATGTTTTGCTTACGCTTCAACCCCCACTATCCGGGAGGACCCCCTTCCAAGGTGGCGGTTGCCCCCTCAAGTACTGCGGGACCCGGTAGACGTGGCGGACATCCGTAAGGAGATTGAATTCTTCTTTGCGACTAATTCTTTTGCTGATACGCCTGAGGATGTTCGTTGGGACGCCTTCAAGGCTACTCTTCGGGGAGTTATCACCTCCATCTCCATTGCCCGTACCCATGAAGCCCGTTTAATGGAGTCCACCCTTTCCCGCGATATTAAAGATGTGGACCACGAAGATCATGCCTCTCCTTCTCTTGCTAACAAGCTCCGTCTGCCTATCCTGTGCGGTCAACTGCGCTTGCAACGTACTAATAAGGCTGAACGGCTGCTTTTCAACCTTAAGCAAAGGTTCTACGTCGGGGAGACAAGGTTGGATCGTGTTTAGCACGCCGTCTGTGGGCTCAGTCTGCTCGCTCTCATATTGCAAAGCTCAAGTGCCCCGATGGATCTTGGGCTACCTCGGAGAAGGATAAGAGTCGCTCCCTAATGGCCTTTTACACGGATCTTTATGACCATGTTCCTTGCCCCCTGGAGGCGGTAGAGAAGTTTATCGATTCCTGCCCTTGGGACCCTATCGATTCCTACTTTAAGGAGCTACTTGATGAACCTATTACCCATGAAGGCACTGAAGCAGCTACCAACGGGCAAAACGCCGGGTCCCGATGGTCTTCTGATTACATTTTCCCAGGTTTTTTACCCGCAATTACGAGACCACCTACTTCACCTCTTTAATAGCTTTACTAACCATATGGGCCTCTCTCCTATGATGAATGAAGTGAAAATCGTACTGGTCCCTAAGTCTGGTAAGGACCCGACCCTGACGGCTTCTTTCCGCCCCATTGCCTTGTTAAATACTGACGCTAAAATATTCACCAAAATTTTAGCAAACCGGCTGGAACCCCATCTTCTGGGGCTCATTGACCCTGATCAGGTGGGTTTCGTCCGCCACCGGCAGGGCTCCGATAATATTCGGCGTATTGCCCACTTGGTGGAAAAGGTGCGTATCAGAGATATCTCTGCTTGTCTGGTCTCTCTTGACGCTGAGAAGGCGTTTGATCGCATGGACTGGGGTTTCCTTCGGGCAGTCCTTCGAAAGATTGGCTTGGGACCGGGATTTATTTCTAAATTGATGGCCCCCTATGCGAAACCTACCACTCGTATTCGTTTTAACGGCTCTACCACGCCCCTATTTCTCACCGGGGCACTTGACAGGGGTGCCCACTTCCCCCCTACTTTTTGCGCTGGCTGTCGAGCCCCTGGCTATTGCTATTCGCCGCAATCAGGATTTTCAAGGTATCCATATAGGGGGCTCGGAACATGAGGCTTCTCTCTTTGCTGATGATTTGATGTTGTCCTTATCCTCTCCGTTGTCTTCTCTTCCTGCGGTGGCTGAACTCTTGGGGTCCTTTGAGGCCGCTTCGGGTTATCAAATTAATCTGGAAAAATCTCACGCTCTCAATCTCCCACTTTCGGCATCGGAGGTCCAGAGCTTGCGGGCCCTGCTCCCGCTGCATGGACTGACGAGTCGATTCGCTATTTGGGATTCGACTTAACCCCTACACTCTCTTCTTGGTCCTCCTCTAATTGGCCTAGATTCCGCAACTCTGTCCGTGAAGACATGCGTCGGTGGGAAGGTCTTCCCTTGGCATGGCTAGGCCGTCTCCATGCTGTTAAGATGTCCCTTCTTCCTAAAATCCTCTATCTGGTCCACTCTCTCCCTACTCCTATTCCGCATGCGGATATTCAGACCCTGCAACGAGATTTTGCTAAGTTTATATGGGGGAAAATTGCGTCCCGCTTCTCTCACAGAGTACTCAAGCTTCCTAGATCTCGGGGTGGTGTGGCCTGTCCTAACTTGTTGGAATACTATTGGGCTTGCCACCTCCGTTTTAAATCGGAGTGGATCATTCCTGGAAGCGAGAAGCATTGGTTCCACATGGACCGTGTGGTCGCTTGCAGACCGCTATGGGACCTCGCTTGGCTTCCGTGGGAGGCACGCCCACGCAGTGCCTACTTAGCGACGCGAATGAAAACGGTCTTGGAGATATGGGATAGATTGGCGCTCTACCGGGGCCTCACGACCTTCCCTTCTCCCAACACCCCGCTCACACGCAATTCCGCATTCCCCCCTGCTTTTCAACCTCGGGCCTTTGAGGCTTGGACCATAGAGGGTCGACGCGTTCTCCAAGACTTCTTTCAGGGTTCTACCCTCCGCTCTTTTGAGCAGTGCAAACAATTCTACCGCCTTACTGACAGTGCACACCTGCAGTATTGCCAACTGCGTCATTGGCTGTTTTCTCCCGCGTATTCTCGGGAGGTGACTCGGTAACTCACCCCCTACGAGTCCCTGGTCCATAGATTTGACGGGTCTAAAGGCCTCATCTCTAAAACTTATTCGGCCCTCCAACACTCTGGGCATCTTCCACTATATGGCTATCAAACTCGCTGGGCATCTGATTTGGCTGCAGACATCTCCCCAGAGGAATGGGACCGCCTGTGGAAGGGCATTCCTAAGGCATACCGTAGCATTCCTCAGTGTGAATCTGCCTACAAATTGATGACTCGGTGGTATTATACTCCCACTCGCCTCCACCAGATGTTCCCGAATACTTCTCCGATCTGCTGGAGATGTCAGACTGATAGAGGGGACTTTCTGCACATTTGGTGGTCTTGCTCGGAGCTCACTGTGTTCTGGAAGGAGGTCCTCAGCCACATTAAAGATGTGGTGGGTTTCCCGATCTCTGCTACCCCGTCCCTAGTGCGTCTGGGCATCCGACCCAACACACTAACAGCCATGACCTCGGCACACTGGCATCTCATTCTTCACTTACTGGGTGCAGCGCGACAGTCCATTGACTCCTGCTGGAAGTGACCCCATCCCCCGCCTATTGCTGCATGGTTTCTCTGACTATCAGGCGTCCTTTCCCTGGAACTACTTACTACCCATCTTCTTCATACCGACACACGCTTTGATCGCACCTGGCGCCCACTCATACACTGCCTTACTAAAACCGAACATTCCTGCCTGATTCCTCCTAGGTTGAGGGCTCTGCAACTGTTCAACGATCCTTTAGAGCCTTACTCTAGAGGCAAGAGACCGGACTCCTCGGAGTAGTCCACGATATCTGCTGGGCGGGCCCTCCGAGCCCTGGGACCGCCGGCTTCCACTCTGGGTCTTGGCCCTTCTCCCCTCCTCCTCCTTCCCTTGGTGCAACTGCTTTTTCCTTCACTTTCTTCTCTGTCTTCACCTTTTTCTGTTTTCTCTCCCGTCTTTTTTTTCCTTTCTTATTCGTTTCCGTTTCTTTCTTATGTTATATGATGGTTTTAATGTTATTTGCTGCAAAATGTGTTGATGCTATCGCAGTATGACCTGTGCCTTTCACTGCTTGGCCTAGACTTTTTTAGCTGATTCACTTTATGCTTCCCTGGTTGCAGCTGTGATCCTTCAATATTGGACAGTGTCGCCTCGCTGGGTCTTTACCTCCTGGCCCCCTGCATGGTCTCTCTCTGAGAACTGATGAGAACTTTCTCCTGTAGGCCGACTTTTACGTTTTGGACTCTCACTATGCCCCTCTCCCACATGTGTTGACAATTCTCGAACTCTATATCTCTTTTTTTTACTATCGGATCTTTAGACTGATGGTTTATTTAGTTGGTGTATATTTGTTACCTCCCGCCCTTCTCCTTCAACCTCTGCGGCATGTGTAAAGTTTTATTTGTTTCTGTTCAATAAGCAGATAATACATGAAATTAAAAATATATATATATATATTTTTTCTGTTGACAGTGTCTGAGAGTAATCATCTTGATTTAATAAAATTCTATTCATAAACCAACTCCTTTCTTTTTCGGGCCGTGTTGGACTTGCCCTTTTTGCACAGTCATCTCATCCCAGAACTTTTTGCCTTCCTCTGGTATTTTTTCTGACCTGTTGGTGGTGGTATTAGGACTCTGGGCACTTTATCACTGCTGTTCAGTGCTAAGCTGCATGTGCTCTCTATGGTAAACATTCAGGGGCCTAACACTGGCCCCCGCAGCCCCCGCCTTGCAGGGGGGCCACACGCTCCAGGGGCCCCCTCACTTCATCAAGAAGTAAATGGCACGCTGTACTGAATGAGAGAAAGGTGTATTGACTATTAACTCCGTTGTGCATAACTGACTCCATTTTCTGAACTGACACCATTTTCTGTGCTCGCATGTAGCTGCAAAATGGGGAGGGCAGGTTTCTGCTCTTCACTTGTTTTTCGCTCCTCACTGACCAGAGTGAACTTGATATTATCTGTGGAATGTGCAGCTCCGTCTTGGCCTTGACGCAGACTGGTACAGCCATCTTGGTTCTTAATCACGAGAAGGGGGCGAGGTTTTCTAGAAGCTTCATCTTACGTTTAGTAATGGTATTTAAGCTGGGAACCTTCGAGTGCCAGGTGGAAGCTCGCCACAGAATAGACGTATTGCTGTGGAGGTGACGGAATTTGAGTCCTGATCGAACTCCTTCCTGGGCTGGTGAAGAGCTCGCCCAGCTTGAGTTGGCAAGGATGTTGCTTAATCGATTGGTGAGGTGTTCCTAACCATTTTATATATAATTTCTACTCTTTGCTACTTGTATATACTGTATTTTATTCTAAATATTCATTTGAGTCATTTGATACTTGGGAATCTGCATTTACTGATCATTAATAAACTTGTGTGTGTTATTTTAAATGCACCTGAATTCGTTTTCTTCCCTCGCCTAAAGGGAGTGCTGCATCTTTTCCTCGTCTTTAGGGAGTGCTGCTCAAAGTGTGTGTTATTTTAAATGCACCTGAATTTGTTTTCTTGCCTCGCCTAAAGGGAGTCCTGTGTCTTTTCCTCGTCTTTACGGAGTGCTGCTCAAAGTGTATTATTTTAAGGTGCAGTGGTATATTTGCCTTCAAGGTGTGAGTGCAGGGCTTGGGTGTGGCTTATTGGTAAGAAGTCACATTCATTACACATACCCGGCCTCTTAATACATTAAATAGTGTGCACGGCTCGTACGCCCACGGCTGAGCACCGGCCGGGCCTCATTAATTTAATGGTGTGCAAGTGCTGTGCACGCGTGGGCCCCAGCCGGGCCTCAGGTTCTGACTGAGCCTCTTCATTAATTAAATGGTGCACGGGCCCGGCCAGGCCTCTGAGGCTCACTGTTTTCCATTAAATGGTGAGTCTGAGTCAGAGTGGGTGCGCGGCGGCGCGTAGTTGTTCCGCGACGCGTATGTGTGGTCTTTAGGGTGGGGCAGGGCTGGTGACCAATGCCCTGATTGAATTATTTGTCATGCGCATTGAGCATGTGCAATTTAAAGTGCGCGTGAGACTGAGGTGTGGCATACGAGGACCAAGCCACGCTCCTACGCCATCGAGACTGAGACGAACTGTTCGACATCCCCGGCCATAATTTAAATAAATGTATTAGTAGCGCCCCCCTCCTGCCTGAATAGCCTTTCCCTGCCCCTGCCTTCTGCACAGAAAATCAGTGAGTGTGGGGTGAGAGAGAGGGCTGTGGGGACAATCTGCCTCTGGTGGTTCCCCGGGCCTGGGTCAGCTGAGAAGGCAAGTTTCTTTGTGGTCTGATTGTCTTACACCCTGGGGATGTCAGCACACCAAAGAGGACATCTGAATGACATTGAGCAAAAATTCAGCAGACATAGTTGGTGGACATATTAAGGGTGAACTACTGTATGTACAGTTCACTCGGTGGAGGAGAACGTCTGGAATTTGATCTATCTTTGTTTTGTAATGTGACCTAATTCAATACATTATATAGTGCCCTTCTCCGAGACTCTCTCTTGGAAGCGCTAGATCTGCCATGTATGAGCTGGCCTTGCAAAGAGAGTTAACAAACAGTAAGTGCCCCTGTAGGCCGGTAGGGCTGGGATAGTGCCAGCCACTTGTCAGACTGGTATTTTATGCAGATCCCTCCTTTTCCCTCATAGAGCTCTAGGGCATCTCTATGGCAACAGGAGAAGGTGCTGGTCTGAAAAAGTGTAACAAAGTGACGAAAATGACATTTGTTACTTCTCTTCACACACAAATGGCGATTATCTGCACAAGAATGACACACTATATATTGGTCTACCCTACAAATCTTCATATAAATAAACATATGACATCTCATGGTGTGGGGTGGGATGCTCTAACTTTGAGGTTGAAAGATGCATACCTATTATTTCAAAATAATCAGAGTACTAGGTTTATAGTGTATGACGATAATAAAACATACACGGCAGCCATTGTAGTTGAGTCTGCTTCCCCGGTGCTTCGGCTTCAATACACTTTTGATCAGGGCTCTCTTCTTCTGGGCGTAGGTTTCATTGATGAAGCAGGTGCAGTGACACTGGGGTGCAGAGGCGAGGGGCCCATCGAACCCTGATTATTGCTGTATTTAATTTTGAAAGGTGGTGTGTTTCACAGCTTTTCCTTCCTTTCACTACTAGCCTATGACACACTGGCTACGCGCAACTCTCTCTTTCCCTGAGATAGCGCCTTCCCTAAATATTCCCAGGCAACCACGCTTTGTGAGCTAGATCCTCCGAGCTGGGCCTGTCCCTCAGTAGCACTTAAGGGCATGCAAAGTGTTGTTTATTTCTCAGCACAGCCTCTAATTCCTAATGTCCCTAGAGGCCCCGCCACTTCAGCCCTTGTGAGATGAGCATTGACGAGATACTAAATTAAACACTGGTGCTGAGTTAGATTCTCATTTCTTGCTGCCATCTTGTGCAGTTAAAGGTTTAGTTGAATGTATATGTGAGTGTGTGAGTGAGCGTGTGCATGCGCATAGACAGGGAGCATCAATAAATATACAGATAATGTACAGGTAACAGTGTAATGAAGCCTATTTATTTCAATCAAGGTCACTTGTTGGTATAAAGTGTGAAAAACAACAAAGTAGAGTCCCCGAAGGCCAAGCATGCATTGTAGCCTTCTACTGGTGTTTTTTTAAGGTAGAGTTTTTATGCAACTCAGTGGAATTCCGCGTAGTGCAACTCCACGAACTCCGCCCAACTCTAGCGTGGACACTCCACCCTAAGGCGAGTGTGCGCTTCCTTTCCGTAGGCGGCCTGCCACATAGTTGCTGACCTTGGCCGATGGGAACCAATCTGCGGAGCGTGGGTGTACAAGATCGTCAGCGTCTAGCATATCTGAGATCTCATCCGACTGGACGGCTGAGGATGTGTCATGGGAAGGATCAGGTGAGAGGTGCCAAGTCCTGGATGGGCCAGCCTCATCATTGGAATCTCCATGGGAGTCTTCATCCTCCCCTAGAGGCAGAGGGTGAGAGTAGGGTATGTCACGCGACTCACCAAGGGCGTACTCTGCTTCCTCTTCAGGAGGGTCAGCCAGGAAAGCCCTCTTCAACCTATCGAAAGCACTTAGATGCATGGTGGGGTCCCCTTTGCGCTTGTGGGGTCGTAGCCCCAACTGCTGTGACTCCTGTAGCACACCAGAGGGGGGAGCTTCGGCTCAGGACAGGTCTAAGGGGGTTGCATAAGAGTGGGCCAGCTGCATCAGGCACCTTTTGAAGGGCCCCGTGGCGGCTGCTACTGCTTGGTGTATGGAGGTGTCTACAGCCTCACATAATTCTTCATCTAGGGAAGGACCGTGATGGCCTCCACCTCCTCGTAACCTTGCATAGTAATATATAATTAAAACGCATTTCAAGTAAGCCAAAAGTCAGGCGCAAGTGCACAGAGCGCTTCAGGAGGTGCGATTCCTAATGAAACGCATCCCAGAGGGCCTAGTCTTTTGGCACTGTCAGGTGCTGTAGATTAACTGGCATAACGAAGGTGAAATCTGTGAATTGCAAAAATACAAAAACTTACGCAGGTGGAAACTTACTAGTGTAGATTTCCAGGTGTTTATAGTCAACTGGTAGATGCAGGACCCTTTTGCCCCACAAAAATCTTCATCTGAGCAGCACTTTTTCCAAAACTACATTTTAAGTTTTTCTGAAAGTATATTTTAAGTTATAGTCTATCTAGCCTTGCCATCAAAAGTTGATATAAAATAAATCAAAACCCATGCATTTGTGGTAAAACACCATTTGCTAGAATTATTTTTTACTAAAGAACAACAGGGAGAACATAGATGTACATGGTGGTAAATTACAGGATTATAAATTAACCATCACCCTAGGCCCCACCACAAAACCTTCAGGAAAAGCAGTATTATTTATGACGTGTTTTGATTGTGAAAGCGTGACATCAAGTCAATGTGTTCTTCGTAGTGTTATTGTTTGACAAGTCTTAGATCAAATGGATATTGTTAAGAGATTTTTGCGACTGAAATTAGTTTGTACATTTGTAGATATCAAACCTATAAACACAAAGTTAGCAAAATAGTTATAAAATCAAAGTCTGGGATGTTTGCACTGTAATGAAGTAAACCATGGTATCGCCTTTTATTTCAATTTAGCGATTGGGGAGGGCCCTAAAATCCCCCATGGCCTATTATAAAGCCCTTGTGCAGTTTAAGAGTGTTCTGGGTGCTTAATTGCACCGAGGTTTGCTCCTAGTGAGATCTACCCTGTCCATTTATTATTGTGAGATGCAGATGCCTCTGACCTCACTGCCCCTTGTAATAGCCATAGCCACTCCTGATTTCCTGCCCCTGTCGACTGCTATTTCCCACTCCTGCCCCTTCTCAGTTCATGCTCTAAATGTATAACTCTTGTAAATTGCCTATTCTGCAGCTTATAAGAGTCTGCTCAGTTTTGTGCCTTCTGTCAGTTCCATTGCCTGCTCTCATCACATACTCTACTCGATCCTGAAAAGTTATGATTGAAATATAACAAGATTCTAAAAGCAGAAATTTCAGAGGTTTTTTTTAAGGATTATTTGTTTTCAGATGCATGGCTGCCCACTTTTTCTGCTGTTGTGACTGACTGGTGAAGAAAGAATTATTTTCAACTTGGCCCTTTGATGATAATCTTGCATGCCGTACCGTTTCTTATACACGTGTTTAAAATATTTAAGTTGCCTGAAACCCTTATTTGGCATATTGGTTTCAGCAAGACCAAGCTATACTGAAGGCATCAGAATTTAGTTTGGAGAGGACATCAATGGTGACATTGCATATTAAAATTAACTCCAATGAATAGCTCATGACAACAATTTTTGCTACATTTATTTGCTGGAGGTGGATGATGCCTAGAGTGTGGTGGGCATGGCTGAAGGTGATGCTCTATAGGGTCCAGTGGCAGTAAAGGTTAGTTTAGGGTGTGGCTAAATGCCACACTGCACAAGGGCTGGCCAGATGCCATGGCCACAAGCTCCGAGGGCACATGGGAGTGAGTGTAGAAGGTGTCCAAAAACCAGACACTGCAATTAGTAGGCTCTCTGGACAGTGGGACATCATTAGGAGGGGATTCTATACCCATATTGATAGGGAGCTAGGGAATTGGGTGCAGGGTGTGCCTGAAGATTGTATCCTTCGACAATGGCCTTGTGGACTCTGGGTGCAAAGAACTTGGGCAAAGGTTGGCCCGAAACTAGTGGCTACATTGAAAAATGACCAAAGTAGTTAAATCATTACTGAAAAAACTTTATGGGAAGTTGTAATTGTTTACTCATATAAAAATGTATTATAAAATAATTATTGTCCACAAAGATCTTAAGTTAGATAGATGTTATTGATAGGAAATGATATGTGTAGAACCTGTAAACCCATAAAATTTGCTAGTTCTAGTAGGGCTTACGCATTCTGAGGAGTGCAGTGTTTATTATGTCACCACTGCATCCAGTGTTGGTGTTGAGTAGTGACAGGCCTCTCCTCCTGCATCACAGGAAACGGGGGGTCGGGTGTAGAGTCCAAGGAAGTAATACTAAGGCCTAAAAATAAGCAGAGATCAGCGGCGGGCTGGCCTGTCTCAAAACTGGGAAATGTTCTAAAAAGATCAGTGTCTCTGAAAGCTTGTGAGGGTCGGGACAGAGTTAGTCGTTTCTCAGGCAAACATGCTTAATTTGTGCTGGTGGATGCATGTTGTAGACTCGGACGTTCAAAATTTGGGCATCCAGAATTATTTTTCATTTCCAAAGATTGACCCTGTGCAATAGAGAGAACGGCAGACAACTACGGTGAAAGAAGCAGGAAAAGAAGGATACGACAACAGCAGTGATAAAAGCAGGAATCGGGATAAAAATAATCCCAGCTGTGAGCTAAGAGGCAGCCTGGGAGTGTGTAGTGGAAGAATCAGGCATGGGGTGGAATAAAAACTAGGCTGCTCTGAAAATCTCCCAGTTTTCAATTGTGCCTGCGAAAGGCTTATCTTTTGCTCACAGCTTGTATCCAGAGAGATGGGTGGGTATATGAGTGAATTAATGGATGGTATGGTCAGATGGTCTTGGTTTGGTATGTGTTTCGATGCAAGAGTTTGGATGGATGGGTGGGGATGGAGGAACGGTTGGGTTATTGTGTTAGGTTGGCTGAATGGCTGGGTGGGTGAATAGATGGATGGGTTTTGCTAGTTTGATGGATAAAGGGTTTGGATGGATGAATAGATGGGGTTGGATAAGTGGGCGGGTGGTGGATGGGTTATTTGGGTGGTTTAGTTGGCTGAGTAAGGATGGATGGGTTACGACTTGTGGACGGCTAAGGGGTGAATAAAAGTAGAAAAGACAACTGTGTAGCATTTGACTCGAAAATGGTCACACAAAACTGTCAGATATTGGCACAGCAATGACGTTGTGATTAAAAATGCTCCTGCCCTCGCCTACATAATTGTGAGCATCCTCATAATGAGGCCATATTGCTCTCGCTGGCTGTTGCTCACCCATATCCATTAATGATTTTTGCCTGGGTAATTTTGTCTGCAAGTGTGTGGTTTTTACAGCAGTTCCTTGGAATTACCAAAGAAATAGTATTGGGTCATTCCCCATTAAGCTTCTATTGCCAGCCCTCTCTATTCGAGTAGCATGTGGGTTGGTGGGATTTAAATGTCCCCCATTGCATTACGCTTCCCTCTTCTCACAAAGGGCGTCCAGATGCTAAGTGTATTGCGATACTTCCATGGCATGTGCGAGCTATATTAAAAATGTGTACAGTCACCTCGGTCCTACAAGTTTCCTCAGTGGGTTTCGCTTTTGAATCCAGTCCTGGATTTGCTCTGGTAAGCTCTCGGTCAGCATAGGCCCTTGACCATGAGGGATCACCCACCTTGTCCCACCCCTAACGACTGTCGGAGTCTCAGTGGGTGGTGGGTGGTAATCAGATAATTTGGAATCCGGGAGGGCATCATGGTGGGGCGGCTGGGGCCCGGCCGGCAATAAAAGTAAAACATAGTGTAGGGTGGTATATACTTCACCCACTCTCCATCTCATGCTGGTCATACACCTGAAGGAAATTTGCCCGCTTATAATATAAAATTAATAGATCAATCTACAAGCAAAATGAAAGCCTTTCCAAACTATATCTATATTTTACTATTTCTACTTGTGGTTGTCCAATCTCACATCGGGGCTCTAACGGAGTCAGTATATATTGATGAACATCATGATCCCTGTAATAGGCAATGTTTCCTTAATTTGCTTACCGCTTTGACTTGTTTATCTACTTTAGTTGATCATTGTCATACTAAATCCTATTTTACGTCATCAGTGACATACTAAAGTCTTTAATGTGGCTTTAAGTTTGGCTGATATAATGTTTCCTGTGCTCTCATTTCTAAACGTATGTCTCAGTCATGTATTAGTTATTCCTGAAAGACATTCCGGCTGTTTGGCCATTCACCCGCCCCAAAACGTAGAGCTGCCTGCCTTTATCAAACGCCTCAGAGCATTCTACGAGGAGCAATGTTTATATATACCCATCTGTGATAAATGCGGTACTGCTACCACTTGTGAGTTTGACCTGAGGAATTGCTGGACTGAGATGTCGAGATGATACACTGTAGGTGGTGGGCCGGGCGCCGGGGGGGCCTCCTCCATGTGCTTTGCAGGGGTGCCCCCACAAGTTTCGTTATTCCACTGGTAAGATTGGGCTACATCTGTTTGGCACATTTAATTTGCCTATTAGTCCCTCGTACAGTGGTATCTCATATACCCAGGGCCAGTAAATTAAATGCTACTGTTGGGCGTGCAGCACTGCTTGCGCCACCCACTAAAGTGGCCTTTCAAAGCCTTTCAAACCTGTCTCAGGTCGCTGCCATTGCAGGGCCTGCACGCGCAGTTGTCTGCTGCTGTGACGTGGCACATAAAGTGGTAGCCACGTCCTTGACTCCCCTTTTAAGGTCTCGCCTGAGACAGCGCTTTAGCGCTGCTCTGGCGAGACTTATAGTAAGCACTTTTGGAAGTGCAAACGAGTGCTTTCAGGCCGCCAACTACTGTGCATGTGTGCCGGGCGCGCGCACCATTTGGCAGCCTGAAAGCACTCGTTGTCTTTCACTTTCGCGGCCGCTCGGCCGCTTTGATGTTTTATCGTGATCGCGATCACTTTCACATTCGCGGCCGTACGGCCGCTTCCCTTCCTACTTTAATGCACTGTTAAAGCAGAATCCACGCGTCGTAAAGCACATCGTGACCCCATCCCCGGCCATCGCTCTAGTCTTGTTGTTTATTAGCTTTATTTCAAGCTATTGCTACCTTACATGTGAGCGCCCACACCGTTTTGTCAGCCAGTTTTCTTTGGTATTCTTCATTCATTATGATGATTTGTTTGACACTGCCATTCACATGTGTTTGATATACATAGGTGCCGCGCTTTCTTTCAAGCACGGCACCTCACGCTAGTTATCGTCCCTCCTCTTATTGCTCCTCCACCACTCCCACTCCCCCCAGGCTGCCACGAAGTGTGCATGTAGGACAGCCACGATGTGAATCCACCATATGGCCCACGGCCTCTCAGTGCCCTGCCGTGTTTTTATGGCGGCCGCACACATCTCAGCACTGCCGGGTGGCATATCCGTGTCCCGGTTAGCCATGGGCGCCGGAAGCTGCTGCAACCACTGGTGCTCAGTAAGGGCCCCCTGAGCAGGCTCCTCCAACGGCAGCATGCAAGTCCGAGTCCGAACCATTTATCGCATCAAAGATTCTCTTGGCTGGTTGTATTTCAATTGAAAGCAAACAATCCATACATGTTCACAAGAGTATTGTAAATGTGTTTTTCCATCAGCGCCCTGTTTGTTTTCAAAGTAGCGTGTGTGCGTGTTTGTAAATTATTTCATTTTTTAAAATGTAAATACTTCAGAGAAATGACTACTTTTTATTGCATAAACAAACGCCCCTTTTCTCAAGTTACACTTTATGCAAAATGAGTGCGTGTTGTCTGTGTGTTTTTTCTGGAAGCACCAAGGTTCCAGTCTGCAGTTCTCATGTGTGTCTGTGGGGGCCTAGGAACGGTGGGATCTATCTCCAAGACATCGCTGTTTTCATCAACGACATGAAGAGTTGTTTGAAGCATTTCAGATGAAAGGGTGAAGTCTTAACTGAAAAAATATGAATGCAAGCGTATGTAAAAATTGAGGCTTCCTGAGTGTTAGGCTACCTTGAAGATCAAGATGTATAACCTGTAGTTTCTTGCTGTCCCCTGCCTCCCACCCTGGCACCCTCCCATCTTCTGTTCCTTCAAAGCGCTGCAGACACGTTGTGTGGTCTTAAGCGGACATTCCAGTATTTCTTTTCGCTTTCTTTATAATGTGAGCAGCTTGAGAAACTTCACTGTCAATCGAAGGTACTGCTGGCATCCACGGTCGCCCCTTGTTGTTTTGGTCACGTTTGTGTTGCTCCTTCAGTTTCTGTAAAGGCAACTGTAAATAGACTGAAACTTTTTTGCTTCAATTCTATATGTTTGTGCCCCCGACATCATGTGTAATAGTGCGCTCCCATTGAAGCAACTGTGAATGTTTAGAAAAGCTGCATTTTCAGTCTCAGATCCCGGTGTCGGAAGACACCCAATGCTTTTATGTCCCCCTCAGAGCTCCCCCAAACTGTAACTGGCTGGACGCTTTAGTAGTTATTTTCCAATATTTGCATTTTGTAGCACTCTGTAAAAGTATATGAAGTTGCTTGCCGCCCCATTTTAGCTGATTACTGCTCCCCCGCATCCTACAATACGTTGCTTGAAATCGCTGCAGACACCGCGCGGTCTTGTGCGCATATTGCTGTATTTCCTTTTCCTTCCGTAAACTACAAATGTGAGCAGCCTGAAAAGCTTTTCTTTCACTCCAAAGGGCTGCAGGCACCCAGGTTCACCCCTGGTTTCCGGGTCAAATTACTGCCTCCTTGAGCTTCTGTAAAGGCAGCTAACTGTAAATAGATGGAAGCGATTCAGCTCAGCTCCTATATTCTTGTGCCCCGGACACCATGTGTAATTGTATCTCTTCCTCTGGTGCCGATATCAGACACTCAAACTGCAGCTTTTATACACATTCACAGTTGATTTTACAGGAGCAACAGAGGCATACAAGGATGAAAGGGCTGACTTGAATGTTATAACTGGGAATGGACTGGACCATTGCCAAACACAGCATATAAGCCCACTGGACAGCGTCAAAAAAACGCTGTTGCAATTGTGAGTTAGTCAGGTATCTCATGCCTTTGCATAATAAGCATTTCCAATGCAGGCGGTCTCGCATTTGCAACAGTTTGAGCTATTGACATTGTATATGACCATTCATTTTATTTGTGTTCAGAAAACCTACATAGTGCATGTTTACGCACCGCTTGCAAGTTTTCAAACACATAAATAAAAAGCATTGCCAATAGCTCAAACTCTCGCAACTGCGAGACCTATTGTATTTTTGTTCTTATGCTGTAGGCAAAAAGTAGTGGTTTTAATAGTGTTTTCTGTGGTTTGAAGAGTGCAAGGTAACAGCATAATAAAGGATTAAAAGATTCACACATGGAATCACAAAGTCTGCAGTTTGACGTTTTAGTGAGTGACTGCCACCTGGGGTTTACCTTTCTAGATTGCAGTCCCATAAGCCTTGCAAACATTATTGATTTATGGCATGCTTTCAGAAGTGCACAGCTAAGATAAGATTGGGGTCTGGGTCAGTCTGGCTGAGCATTGGCATACGTTTGCCCCACCACTGATAGTAACATTGATTTACTAGGTTTCCCCATATCTCTTGCCGTTGACAATATTTGTTTGTTTTTTCAGCTTTGCTTTAACATTGGCACAAGAACGCTGTAAACTGTTTAATACCGTCTGATTGATTTGAAGGGTGCCAATTGTTATTTGAAGCTGTAATGACCATGGGTTCTTGGGCGAAGGTGTTCTGGAGAACAGTTTCATGGTGTTAGGTGGGGCTTTTTTTTTTACCCTGTAGTAGTTGTTTACAAAGGACGCCATGCTTGCCCATGTTTGGCCCTCCAGACCACATTCAAGCCTTATGAAGGAGCTCCGCAGATATGATTGTAGTCTGAAAACCATTTTGTATGCCTTGAGCTGATTCTTATCCATGATGTTTACTAGTTGGCCCCGGTTTGTGGCTGTACTTGATCGTTGGTAGGAGGGTAGCTGCTAGGACTCATCTTTTTGGGGCAGTAGAAGGGCTTTCCAGGGGATTGTTTCATTTGCACATGATTATTATTGATTCCGCCTTTGACACAGTGTGCATCAGGGGCTTTTTGGCACCGCCTTTGGTTGATGCCCAGACACACAGGTGGTTATAGGCATCGGCTGTTCTGATTGTTAATGGACCCAAGGTCCATGTGCAATTAGTTTTTTTGGTTGAATTACAGAAGGCTAGTACTTTGGTCTTGGAGGCATTTGCCACCATTTTATTATACAGGTTGTACTTGTGCAAGGCATTGAGGGCCTTCTGTAAGCCTACTTTAGTGTGGTGCAAAAGAATTACGTGATCGGCATATTGGAGCACTGAGACCTTAATGTTTCCAATTTTGGGCAGGATAAGGCTCACTTGTTTCAGTGCTGCGCCTATGTCTGCAAAAAAGAGATTAACAGGGGGCGCAAGCACAAAACCTTGCTTAAGGCCATTATTTGTCTGGATTTTCCTTGTGACCGCTGTCGGTGTTTACTTGACCTGCACCCATGTAGAAGTGTATAGGGATATAATGGCCTGGAGAAGTTTGTTTGGTATGCCCAAATCTCTAAGCTTCCTTCATAGGCTGTTTCTGTCAATGAGGTCAAAGGTGGCTGAGTAATCCACAAACCAGACAGAGTAGGAGTTTTTTGTTGTTCGTTGCCCGGTGGATTAAATAGGAAAGGGACACAATGTTATCCAGTGTGAAAGAGTCTGCCCTGAAGCCCATTTGACTGAGTGGAATTATGTCATTCACTTTTGCCCAGTGTTCCAGGTCTTTCAATAGAACAGAGGCGTAAGCCTGGGCTTAAATGTCCTGGAGGACAATGAGGCGGTGAGTGGATGGATCCCTTTTGTCGCCCTTCGTGTATATGGGAATGAAGATCGAACCCCTCCAGCTCTCTGGGAATTGCGTGGACGTTAGGCAGGTTTGATAGAGCAGAGTTAGTATTGCATAACACAGGTCTGAATCTTCTTTAAAGACCTGGTGTGGT
Source organism: Triturus cristatus (assembly GCF_964204655.1). Classification (NCBI taxonomy): domain Eukaryota; kingdom Metazoa; phylum Chordata; class Amphibia; order Caudata; family Salamandridae; genus Triturus; species Triturus cristatus. The sequence goes on from NC_140595.1 coordinate 332,534,117, forward strand.
GCCTGCCGCTTTGCGTTTGGCATCATGCATGGCAGCGAGGTAAAACAAGCATTTGCAATGCAGTAGTTCTCGCATTTACGCGATTTTGAGCTGTTGGTATTGTAAATGACAATGCCTTTTATTTATGTTGTAAAAACCAAAACATAAATAAAAGGCATTGTCATTTACAATGCCAATAGCTCAAACTCGTGTAAATGCGAGACCTATTGCATTGCAAATGCTTGTACTATATATCAGTCACCCCTAAGGTAGGCCCTAGCTAGCCCTATGGGCAGGGTGGGGTGTAGGTAAAAGGTAGGACATGTGCCTTAACTGTGTGGCATGTCCTGTTAGTGACAAACAGCCTATTTGCCTTCTCACTGCTGTGAGGCTGCCCTCTCATAGGATAGCATTGGGGATTCCCTGATGTGTGTTTCAGTGGTAATTCCTGAGATGAGAGGAGTAGCATGATCAAGTGTGGTATGTTTAGAATAGTGGTGATAAATGCTGCATACTGGTGTTCACAGATTTATTATCACTATTTTCAATTCAATTCAAGAAAACTTTATTTCGGAATAAATCCATAAAAGCACATAAAATCAGTTTAAAACATTTGGCAACAATAAATAAAATCTTTAAAAATAATGCATCCAAACAGCTAATACATACTAATTACATGCATAAATCAGATCGACATTTTTAGGTATTTTTTCCGTTTGTGCCAGAAAGCCCCCAAGAATTTTGCCACTGCGAAGACAGTATGCGCGGCTGTTTCGCTCTTAAGAATTCTAAAGGCTTGATGGCACCTTACGAAGCCCAGGTTCCTACAGATGGGAATGATCCACTTTCTTCGGAGCTCAGTATAGCCTGTGCAAAAAAATATAAAATGCAGCTCAGTTTCCTCACTTGCGCTGCATGCCGGGCAAATACTGGGTGTCGACTGGGACCAGGAGCTAGTGAAAGCACGGATTGGCAAGGACCCGTGCCTCCATTGCAGGTAGAGCTTCCTAATTATTACGGGGTAAACATTATCCAAGGCCGATTCGAAGATGTATGTACTCTTCATAAGAAGGAATTGGTTTGTTAGGGACCCTAGGGATTTGGAGGGTCGGAGTAAAGGAGCCTTAGAATCATGATACACCTTGGTTAGAGCCTTTTTAGAAAGTTTGGGACAAACATTACCAGGATCATTCCATAGTGCATCTAGTCCTAGGCTCATCAAACTATTCCTTATGAATTTAAGCCAAGGAATGTTCCCCGAATTTGGGAAGCTGAGAACTTCCTGGAGACCCTGTCTGTAGTGAATCAATTCAGGCACTGTCCATAATCTGCGCCAGTAGATCACAGGACGGAGTGCCAACTCTTCCTCCAGTGGTCTAATGCCTAGGTCAAGTCGTAGAGGCACTAGCGGTGTACTCGGAGGAAGAGCTGCTAGACACCTAAGGAATCTGTTCTCCTCCTTTGTCAGGCTGTCCAGGATTTTATGACCCCATAGTTCACTCCCATAGGTAACTGCTCCTCTTGCTTGGACTCTATAAATATGAAGAGGAGGGCCTATGGGTTTAAGGGTTGACCTATTCTTCCCCACCATTGCTAGTATTCCACCAATATGTTGTGCCAGCTTCAGCCTTGTTTTCTCCTGATGTTGACCCCACCCCAGTTCCTCGTTGAGTGTGACACCAAGGTATTCAAATGTGCTCACTCGGTCTAATACATTTTCCCCAATGCGAGGAATACGGTGAAACCTGGGTGGCGGATTGAAGGCCATAAATTTGGTCTTTGTGGTGTTAATTTCCAATCCATGCTCTCTACAGAAGTCCCCAAAACCATCCAGAACACGCTGGATTCCCATAGGTGACTTGGAGAGAAGGAGGGTATCATCAGCAAACATAATTGCTGGGACCATCCTTCCCGCCAACTTCGGGACATCCGAATTGGGGACCCCATTAAGGTGGTCAATGACCCCGTTGACAAAGAGGCAGAACAGGGTCGGTGCAAGTACGCACCCCTGTCTTACCCCTCTCTCAACGGGAAACTTCACTATTTTAGAAATGTCACTTTTAGAATTAGGCCTTTCTGGATGCTCTGTGTCTTTGTGCCTGCCTGTTGTGCATTGACTGTCTGGCCTTAGAGTGACAGGGGCTGGGGAGGTGCAGTGGCTGCAGAGGGTCTGGGTGACTCAGCGCTAGGCTGAATAGGCCTAATCTGCATTTGGAGTAGTGGGAGGAGTAGCACCTGAACCTGAATAGGGCTGTGCCTGTCTTGCACAATGCAGACTATGCCCCCTGTGGTGTGTCTGAGATTGAGCCTACACTTACAATTGGGAGTGTTGTGCACTTGATAAGAGCCCCACAGAACTGGTTTGGACTGGGCACAGAGCCCTGTGCTAGGGGGAAGAACAAAGACACTGGGTGATATAAATATTGGGGCTGTGACCCCGTGTAGTTGTGCTTGCTTGGAACTTGGGGCCAGCAGGCTGCTGGACTACCAGGAGGAACCGCCGCTGAGAACTACCTGCTGCCTGCTAGGTAGCTGAAGAAAAGTGCCCTCTGCAAAGGAACCCTGCGTGCTGGCTTGCCTGTGCTGATAGTACAGCTCCTGGGGACCGCTGTGTGCTCAGGAGCACTCCACGACCCCTCTTTGGGCCTCCCTGGTTGAGACAGGCAGAGGGTGCTGTTCTTGGCCTGGAGCGCATGAGGAGTGCCAAGGTTCTCTAAGGAGAGGGAGTGGCCGGTGTGCAAGTCGGCGCCCCTCCTGAAAAACGTGGTGGGGGCACTCTCCACTTTTTGTTGCTAAATGTGGGGGCAGCGCGTTGCCGAAATCAGCTGAGATTTTGCTCCATAGTTACAGGAGGCCAGGCAGAGTAAGCCTGGTTGTAGACGGGGATCCTGTGATGATGAGGAGAGTCTCGCATGCTGCCTTAGGCTGGTTGTAGGTTGGGCTCACGACCGCGAGCTGGACAGCAGAGAAGAGAAGCCGACGGTGGCTTCACTCCGCGTCTGCAGACTGCCTTGTTGTTCTTTTGTGAGCTGCCGCAACTTCAGAAATCGGAAAACAAGGTCCCGGGTTGCAGTCACCAGGACAGTGGGACCTGGGAGGACCTTCCTCGAAGGAGGGGGTTGCCCGACGTTGGGCCTGACTGCTCTAGGCCACTGTTTTCTTTTGGTTGCTTGGCATTGGGGGAGCATGAGAGCGGTGTCCGTAGCTGCTGCGCCAGATCACGGGCAGCTCCTCTGTTGAGGGACACATGCCTTGGTCAGGAAGGGAGCATTGCGGGGAAAGCCCAGGACGGGGCCCCGAGGATGATGACAGAAGGCCTGAGTATGGCCCCCATTCCCAAGGTGAGCATAATGTGATTAGGTGTGCACCCTGCCAGTAATTAATAGTGCCTGTGTGTACTGGAAGTTGCCTGATGGGCCGTATTATGCCCTGATGTGCTCCAGAAAGTCTGTGGGCACGATATTTTCCTACTGTAGTGCACTGCTAATTCTTTGTATGTATAATGTGCTATGCTGATTACATATGTGTGCAGTGATAATGATATAGTGCATTACTGATGATTATGTTTTGCATAATATGCTATACTATGTAATTCTATGATGTTCATGCCTCATGCTTGGTGCTAAGTGCTCCTTTACCAGTAGTTACTGGTTGTCTTCACTAACTGTGAGTTATGATGCTATGACAGTGACACGATTGGCCCCTGTGATGTATATAATCCCTGTAAAGTCATGTCAAGTGGCACAGTGTATATATGCAATATGTTCTAATATGTTTTATGGATAAAACATAGGATATTTTTGATATAACCTTGTGTGGAGTTTCTTTTGTGGTGTGCCTAGTGTGTCGCTGCTGTGTGAGTGTGTTACACAAATGCTTTACACATTGCCTCTGGGATAAGCCTGACTGCTCTGCCAAGCTACCAAGGGGCTGAGCAGGGGTTATCTTTGATGTGTAACTCCCTTGCCCTGACTAGAGTGGTGGTTTCTGCCCGGCTTAGACGCATGCCCTAGCCAACCAGAAATCTTATTTCTAACAGGCCGCTCCCCCAAAACTTCAGAGTCCCCACCAAGTGATCCAAAAAAGCTCCTACATGATATTTCTGAGAACTTTTTGAGAGAGTGATTGGGAAAAGAAATAAGTCTATCTGATCATGTCTCTGCCAAATGTCAAAAACACCTAGACTAATAAAAAAATCAGCCAATATCTGTTCCATTCACCTCTTATGCTGAGTACGGTTTGGATTCGAAGAACTGAAAAAAGGGGATGGTAAAAAATTAAGAGGTACACCCACTTTTGGGATCCCTGGCATGATATATAAGTCCCACTGTAAAGATCGGGGAGCTTACTGATATCATGAATAGAGCCATTATATGATACAATATTATACCTAGTCTTATACAATAATGCAGGTATAATAATCCCGTACCCCTCCTTATCGACCACCAGGAACAAATAACTGGTGTATACTCTATTAGTCGAGGTAAGTCTAGTCACCCTGTGGAAGGCCCTAGCCGAGGAGAAAACATTCCTTGACCCACAGACATTTCAATTTATTCATTTCCTTCCCCTTTATCAAATAGGTTTCTTGCAAAAGAATGATAGAAGTGTTATATTGTTATAGACTTGAAAGGACAGCAACTCTTTTCCATCTATTAACTCAGCTCATTTACATTAGAGCTAACAATTAATAATTCCTTTGACCCCCTTCTTTCTCCATAAATATCATGATCTACTACCTCACCGGAAATGACCTTGGCAGAGTTTGTGCAGTAAATTTCACAAAATGGTAACTGTAAACACCAATGAATCTTTTACACATGTAACACAATATCGCACAGCTGTATCCCTGCAATTTTCTTTTTTTCTGTGACCCCGCTAGGCCCTTAGCCCTAGTACCCACAATCCCCTGTGCCCCCATCCTCCATCACCACCAAACCCGTGGGTCCTGACCCCTGAAGTGAAGCTCCACCACCCTGCTTTCTAATGGATGCAATCTCCTTCACCCTTGGAGGCCCGGAGATAATCCTTCCTCACCCCTCGACTGTCAATCTGTGAAAGAAAGTTCTCATCTTCCGGAGGCTCATCGAAGATATGAAATTTGCCCCCCCAACTTTTAATTTAGTGGGGTACACTAGCAGAGTCTGAGCTCTTTTTGTCTTATAGGATTCAGCCTGATGCGTCAACTCCCACCAACGTCTTGACTTTTTATAAGCGAAGTCAAGAAAAATTGAAAAAGTTAAATTGAATCCCACTTTGAACCGTTTCTGATTAATGACTTTCCTGAGTATTTCTGTTTGAATTCTGAGGTTCTGGAAATAGACCAGAATAGTCTGTGGTTTTGCACCACTTTTAGGTTGAATAAACAGCACTCTATGTGTTCTTGCAATAGAGATGTCCGTATTATGGTTGGACAAATCAGGAGTTGTTAATAATTTAGACATTTCCTCAACCAAACCTTTATTTTGAGCAAAGTTCTCTTGGATTCCCACCAACTTCAGATTTTCAAACCTGGATCTGTTCTCAAGATCCTCCAAGATACTGTTGAAATGATACATTTCTTTCTGTAGCTGAGTCATTGTTTCATTCTGCAGTCGTATGTCCTCTAAATCAGAGATCTTTTACTCAGCCTTGGCACATCTAGAATTCAAGTCTTGCAGGCTTTTCTCAATACCATCTGATTTAGATTTGATCTAATTTTCCATCTCCTTAGGAGCAAACTTCATCTCTTGAACCTCTGTCAGAAGTTGTCCGAGTAGAGTTCATACCTCTATATTGGAGACAGCTGTATAATTGAACACATCCAAAAAGGTCTGGAATTCACTGCCATGCTGGTGGACTTTGCCTGGCTCTACCAGATTAACTCCAGAGCCTAAGGGGTTATTCCCCCCAGGTTTATCCAAAAGGGTTGCAGCCATGACCACTTGCTGGAATACTAGATTATCTGTCAGAGGCGTAGAGATGATTGTACCAAGCGTGGAAGTTATTGATGTTGACTCAAGCCTAGATGCAGCAGGCCCATTCAAAAGGCTATCTTTATGCTGATGCTTACTTCAAAAGGGCTTCCCTTAAAGCATATCCTTAGAAAAGCTTGGGTATTGGGGCAAGCCATTGGAACTACTGTTGGGATTGTGACAATCCCACCCTAGTGAGGTTCAACTGTAGTTATGTCTAAATAAGATGATCTCCCATCAGATGAAGAATTATGGCTAACTACTTCTTCACTCCCTCCCTCCAGCATTGAAGCAGCCTACCCACCCGATACCAAAGTACTTGATCCAGAACCCTCGTCTAGTTCAGAATTGTATGAAAGCACCGCTCACTCACCAATATGTACCATATTTGGAGCCTGTGGCTGTAGAACAGGTACGATTGCCATATAGGTTTCTGTTTTGAGCTTTTTGAGCAGAGAAGAGTGGGTTAAAATCCCCACTGCCTGGCAGAGTTTTCTAGACGTTTCTTTGTTTTGCTAAGCATCCTTTCAATACCCTCAGAATTTGTTTATGTAGGATTCCAATTGTGCCTTTGCACCATGTAGCCCTTTCACTTTCCCTCCTGGAAAGGGCTTCTTCACTTAGATTGCAGCAGCAATTAGAGAGCAGGGGGATATTTGGGATAACCAACTGAACAGTGCTGCTATAATCTAATTCACCAATCATAATGATTTCAGTGGATAAAACCCTAACAACAAGGTTGCCTTGTTGTTGCTACCCACTTTGTCCACTCTGTATCCGGTGTTTGTCTACTCCTGTCACAGCCACAGGAAAAGCATTAGCACAGCACAATATAAGCAAAGAAAACAGTAGGCAAAGCTAAGGGCATTTACCAGCTTGTCCACAGGGTTTCTCTAGGAGCCAACAGTTAAACTTCCTTTTACCGGCTACCTGTAGACAAGAATTCTCACCTGACGCGCAAAGGCCAGCTCTGCCCAGAGCCCGCTTACCGGGCTCTGTTCACCACAAGGCTCGGATGCAGACGACGCAACCTGGCCCAAATGATGCAACTAGTATAGCTGGTTCAGCGAAATCCAACCTTGAAACCCAACAGTGAAATAGCAACACACGTTTCTTGCCGTCAACTCCAGAAAGCTCGCCACTCTCTACACCCAGCATTTGGGGTGCTCAGGATGGCCTACAGAGCACATACATAGATGCAACCTACCTTCCACACAGCTCGGGATGGCCATGATGGGATCAGGCAGGCGCCTGCAGAGTTCTCATCACATAATAGCTCCTGTACAAAACTCAAATTCATTTACCTCACATTAAATTCCTAACTCAGTAACTTGCCCGCATTCACACAGTCTTTCGTAAAGACCATATTCAAAATTATTATGTCCACACAACCTCGCTCCTTATATGCTTTATATTCTTATAAGTCCAGAGACCGCAGGACCACAATTCCATATAAATAACTGGTACTCACACACATTTCCTGAGGGGCTGAAATTCACTGCCTGGGTTATCACGGTTGCTGCACAAATGACGCAGGGTGGGGGGGAGTGTGATTTAGGATCAGTGCGGGTTCATTCAGGACCTGGGGCATGGCTAAGTTGGGCTTGACATGACATGGTAGGGACTTTGGTGGACAAACTTCACCATGTGGAGAGAAACCGTGCATGGAATTCAGAAAAGTACTTCTTTAAATAAACTGTTAAAAAGATTGAGAGAATGCTGCTTTGTGAAACAAACATGTGAATAGGTTTGAAATGTAACAACTCCAAAGGACGCTAAGTAAGTCATAGAAAAAATGCCACTTGTAGTATAAATCACACGCATTGATGTAGGAATGATGAGCTCTGTCAGTTGAAAGTTCATTCACCCCCAACACTTTTTTAAAATTTCTTTATTTTGATAAAAAATTAATCATTCCAATTAGGTACTTAATACATTCTAATTATTAGGTATCACATGTCAATGTTGGAGAAACGTCAATCAAAATAATGTTCAAAAATGAAAAGTAGCTGAGGTATAAGTAGTTCCTTCATATCACACATGAATAGATTCAGTGAAGACATGCAGAGTGTTCTCCAGTGTGCAAGAGTTGCAGTATAAGTCTCCCAATCTTGATGCTGCATAAGGAGTGTTACTCTGATGTGAAGAACTTTTAGTGAATGTAAAACAGTAAGGAAAAGGCACAAGGAATGCGGGAAAAGTATTTTCCAAGGCACAGAGTTTATGTACTAATTTTACACTTCATGTCCGCAATAAATTTCTTGTACTCTGGAACCTTTTCAGAAAGTGCAAGTCTATGGTGGTGATCTAGGTTTGCATCAGTCAGTCTGTTTCTTTGTTACTTTTGAGAACACCCACTGTGGAAAATGAACACTCACATAAAAATGTGGAGCCAAACATCCAAAGTATTTTTTGTGCCAAGGTAAAAAGAAGAGGCAAATATTCAGAGGGCACACTTTGCCAGAAATCTTCATATTCCTTCCCCAAGAAAGAGGACTCAAGCAAAGAGCTGTATTGCATGTCAATTAGCTCCATTTCAGCTTGTGCCATTTTCAAACTAAGAAGTTCAAGAACTTCAAGACTCCTTGCACTAACCATTCATGTATTTTCTACAAGCCTGTAAAGTGGGGTGAGAACTCTAGACTGAGAAAATCGCCTCTTTATGTACCCGGACCCTCCTCCAGATAAGCACATGGATTGAAGACTCAACAACATTTCCTGAGCATTTTCAACCCTCTGGGATAACGCCTCTAACCTGTGGAAGTGTGAGAGATCACCATCTTCCAGCTGCTCTCGGAACTGGTCAAGTTTACTTTTGAAGGAATATATGTCACTCATCATTGAGGACACAAGTTTCTGTCAACTTTGAAGTGCCAGACTAAGAGTGTTCAAATTTGAGAGATAGTCCCACAAAAAATGGAGCATGGTGAGCAATTACAAGTTATACAATTCTGGGAAGGAATGTCCTCAACTGATTAAAAATTGTTCAATTTCTGGAAGCAAAGTGATAAACCTTTCTAGAACTCTATCTTTGCTCAACCACCTTACTTCAGTATGCAACAACATGTCTGCATATTTAGTGTCTGCATCCATCAGCAATAATTTAAAGAGTCTATGGTTGAGGTCTCAAATAAAATTAACAATTCCTTATTACTTGCTTCATAACATCATTTAGTTGTCCTGGCTTTATTTTGCGCACAGGCATCCTGATGGATTATGCAATGATAATCAATGAAAGTGGATTTACAAAGCCCCTCTCATGTCCAGTCATGGAGAGTGCCCAATCTGTAGTGATACTTAAAAGATTGTTAAATGTCAGGTGATTAGAGTCGAAGAAATTACACTTGCTGGTCAATACATCATTTCCTCTTGTGTGTCCATGCAATGGCAAAAGGCAGAGGAGCTCTTTCTTTGTGATGATTTCCTGTTCCAAATACCTCACCCACACCACTAATTGGGCCACATCACCTACATCTGTTGACTCATCAACAGCAATGCTAAAGAAAGAGGACAGTCTGACTGCATTGATGTCCTGTGCTAGAACAATGTCACCCACTGGCTCAATGCTACATGTTCATGTGGAATCTGACAGTTGTAATGCACCTATTTCCTTCATAATGTTAGATTTGTTAGGATAGTTGGCAAATAAAATGTCTGCTACTGAAACAAAACATTTCTTAACCAGCTCTGCCTCTGTAAATGGTGTTTTATGTATCTGAAAGAAACACGTTAGTTAGATTCCTCACCTTAGAATATCCCCAGGCGTCAGACTGGATCCGGAAGATTTTTCGTCAGCAATACCCCTTGCGCGTCGCTAGGCGTCGTCTGCGGCTCCGCGTCTGTCGTCGGCGTCGTGCGCCGGAATGACGTCGTCGGAGTACTTAGACGCCGCCCTCGCGCGCTGACGTCAGTTCTTCTTTTTTCCGCGCCAGTAAGCGCAGATCCGGGAGAGCTACCCCTTTTAGTCTTTTTTGACTAAATCTTTTTTGATCCTTTTTGATCCTTGTCTGTCGACATCTGGTGCCGGTAGGATGCCTGGGTTCAAGGCTTGCGATGATTGCCATCGAATGATGTCGGTGACCGATCACCACCGCCGGTGCCTCTACTGTTTAGGCCCCGACCACGACGCGGAGTCGTGCTCCGATTGCCAGGCCCTGACTTCGAAGGCTCGGCGGGAGTGGTCCCGCAAGCTTCTCGAGCTTCGCCACTCGGCTCCGCGTCGTGCGCGATCCCGGTCCAGGAGGAGGTTCAAGGATCGCTCGCGGAGCCATAGCCGACGCCACCATCGATCGTCGTGCTTCAAGTATTCGGGTAAGTCCAAGCACTCTAAGAAGTCCAAGAGACGACATCGCTCTTCGGACTCCCCTCGCCGGTCACGTGACTCGGCCGAGGGTCCGGGTGGTTCCACCCCCGCGGCTCCGTCGGAGCTGCAGGCGCCGCGCAAGTCCCCATACCCTCCGGTCCCTGGGACTGACGCGACACCGGCGGAGGTCAGTGCCTTCCTCTCGGCCATGAGGAGCCTGGCCCCGCCGTCGAAGCCCGCTGGCGCGCCTTCGGGCCCCGCGGACTCGACTGGGCGACCTTGCAGGCCGGCGGCTCCGGCCCCGGCGCCGTCGGAGACTCCGGTCCCGACGCCGCAGGTCCCCGCGGGGCACATGCCTGGGCCCCCGTCGACGCCGGTTAACCTAATCACGCCTCCTCCGCCGGCGCCGACGCCTGAACCACCGACGCCGTCACCGGCGCCGCCGACGCCTACACCTCCGGCGCCGCCGCCGCCTCCGGCGCCGACTCCGGACGGCGTCCAACCCCAGTTTAGCCCTGTTCCGGACCCGACGCCGCAACGGCGTCGACCGACGCCGCGTCCGGCGCCGCTTGAGACCTATCATCTCTACCGTCCGGCTCCGCTCATTCCTCCTGTTTATCAGGAATCGGAAGACGGGGGCGACTGGGAGGGGTTCGAGGACCCTATGGCTGTTCAGTCGCAGCTTTCACAGGACTGGGCAGATGAACTGGGGGAGGCCAGTGGGCTGGACACCTCGCCGGACACTGGATTCACTTCTCCTCCGACTGTGGCTTCGGAGGAGGGTGCAGCATTTTCTGTGGTGCTGCGCAAGGCGGCCGCAGCCCTTGGGCTCGAGCTGCCTGCCGTGGCTGTGAGGACTAACATCCTCACTGAGGTGCTTCAAACCGCAGCAAGCTCCACTGAGCCTCTGCTGCCGTTCAATGAGGCCCTCACTGACGTTCTGCAGGGCACCTGGTCCAAGCCCTCCACGATTCCTCCTGTGGATAGGAACGTTGCCAGGCGCCACCGCCCTGCTCCGGGCGACCCCAGTTTCCTGTCCCAACACCCCACCCCCGAGAGTCTGGTTATCCAGGCCTCTACCTCCCAATCCTCCTTCCCGACCGCTCCGCCGGACCGGGATTCCAAGAGACTCGAGCAGTTTGGCAAGAAACTGTTCTCGTCCCTTAGCTTGGGCCTGCGGTCTTTGAACACCGCATGTCTCTTGGACCGTTATTCCCATTCTCTGTGGGATACGGTGGAGGACGTGCTGCCCCTGTGTCCGGAGGAGGTCCAGACACGTCTTACCCAGGCTTTGGCTGATGGGAGGGATGCGGCACGGCACGCCATACGATGTGGGCTTGACACAACGGACTCGCTGGGTAGGGCGATTTCCACCACGGTGGCGCTCCGCCGCCACGCCTGGATGCGGTCCACGTCATTTTCCGGGGATGTCCAGAACACCCTCATGGACATGCCCTTTGATGACACTCGCCTGTTTGGTGAGAAGGCGGACAGTGCGCTGAACCGCTTTAAGGACTCCCGGGCTACGGCCAAGTCCTTGGGCCTCTCGGCTCCGCGGGCGCACACCTCCGCTTTTCGCCCCTTTCGTGGCCAAGGAAGGGGCGCCTCCTCACATACGCCTAGCCACCAGCCGCAGAACCAACCTGCGCGTGGTCGCGGACATGGTTTCCGCCGTGGCGGATCTGGAGGACGACGTGGTCAGCCCACATCCACCCCGGCAGCATCCGCCTCAAAGCCTTCCTAGTCCGAGCTTTCAGGCCCATTCCACGCCAGTGGGCGGCAGAGTTCGCCATCACCTGCTCCACTGGCGGTCCATCACATCGGACAGGTGGGTGCTGCAAATCGTCCGAAGGGGCTACTCCCTCCCCTTTGAGACGACCCCTCCAGCCATGCCACCGCAGCACCACCGTATCTCGGGGGATCATTTGAATCTTCTCCACGAGGAAGTTTCGGCCCTCTTGGCCAAGGGGGCCGTCGAGCGCGTTCCGAGTCCAGAAGTAGGTCGTGGTTGTTATTCCCACTACTTTCTGGTTCCCAAGAAGGGCAAAGGGGGCCTACGCCCTATCTTGGACCTCCGGAACGTCAATGCCTTCCTCCGGAAGGAAAGGTTCAAGATGTTGACTTTGGCTCTGGTTCTAGCTGCCCTAGACCCCGGAGACTGGATGGTAGCGTTGGACTTGCAGGACGCATATTTCCACATCCCCGTCCTGCCAGCCCACCGGCGTTACCTGCGGTTCACGGTGGGCCAAGAGCACTTTCAGTTTACCGTGCTCCCCTTCGGCCTCACCAGTGCCCCTCGGGTGTTCACGAAAGTGATGGCGGTGGTCGCAGCTCATCTGCGCAGATCAGGGGTTCCAGTCTTCCCCTATCTCGACGACTGGTTGTTGAAGGCGGGCTCGCCCCAGGCAGTCGTCTCCCACCTCCAGACTACGGCGGATCTCCTGCATTTGCTGGGGTTTTCCATCAACGTGCCGAAGTCACACCTGAGTCCCTCTCAGAAGCTCCTTTTCATCGGAGCGGTTCTCGATTCGGCGCAGTTCCGGGTCTATCCACCGGAACAGCGGGTCCGGGATATACAGGCCCTGATTCCCATCTTTCGGCCTCTATCCTGGATTTCGGTCAGGCTAGTGTTGCGGCTTCTGGGGCTGATGGCCTCCTGCATCCTACTAGTGCATCACGCCAGGCGGCGCATGCGGGCTCTGCAGTGGGACCTGAAGTTTCAGTGGGCCCAGCATCACGGCAACCTGTCCGACCATGTCTTGATCTCGGAGGGCACTGCACAGCAGTTGCAGTGGTGGCTCACGGACCGCGATTGGGTCATGGGCAGAAGCCTCTCCCTTCCCCAACAGGAGCATGTCGTAGTGACGGATGCGTCCCTCCTGGGATGGGGTGGCCATATGGGAGAGGCGGAGATCAGAGGCCTCTGGTCTCCGGCGGAGTCTCGTCTCCACATCAACCTGTTGGAGTTGAGAGCGATCCGACTTGCACTGAAAGCCTTCCTTCCCTCTGTCCGGGGAAGTGTCGTGCAGGTGTTCACGGACAACACCACCGCCATGTGGTATTGCAACAAACAGGGCGGGGTGGGGTCGTGGACCCTTTGTCAGGAGGCTCTGCGCCTCTGGACATGGCTGGAACACCAGGGCATCACCCTGGTGGTTCAACATCTGGCGGGCTCTCTGAACGCCAGAGCAGACGAACTCTGCCGCTGGTGCATGATGGATCACGAATGGCGTCTGAACTCCGAAGTGGCACAAGGTCTCTTTCAGCAGTGGGGAGAGCCTTGGTTAGATCTATTCGCCACCGAAGAGAACGCGCAATGTCAGCAGTTCTGCGCGTTGGAATTTCCAAGGCGGCACTCGCTCGGCGACGCTTTTCGTCACGAGTGGAGTTGCGGTCTGTTGTATGCCTTTCCGCCTATACCACTTCTGCCCAGAGTGCTGAAGAAGATCAGGCACGACCGGGCCCAAGTCATCTTGGTGGCTCCGGATTGGGCACGAAGGTACTCGTATCCCGAGCTACTCAGTATGTTAACCAATCCTCCGATACGTCTGCCCCTTCGGGAGGATCTTCTGTCGCAGCAGCAGGGGATGGTCCTCCGCCCGAACCTGTCCAGCCTCCACCTCCATGCGTGGAGATTGAGCGGCGGCAGTTGATGCCATTTGACTTGCCTCCTGAAGTCTGTGATATCATTCTGGCAGCCAGGCGTCCCTCCACAAAGACGGTATACGCCTGCCGGTGGAACAAATTTGTGGCATGGTGCACAGCAAAGGCTGTGGATCCCCTTTCCGCCCCTCTTTCTGAGGTTCTCCTCTTTCTTCTTTCTTTGGCCCGGCAGGGCTCTGCCCTGGGCACCCTGAAAGGTTATCTTGCTGCCATCTCTGCCTTCTTGCGGCTTCCTGATCAGCCTTCTCTTTTCAAGTCCCCTGTAGTTACACGCTTTCTAAAGGGCATTACTCACACATTCCCTCCTGTCCCTTTTGTAATGCCTCAGTGGGACTTGAATCTTGTTCTCACATTTCTAATGTGTGCTCCCTTTGAGCCTCTTCATAATTGTCCTCTTCGTCTGCTGACGCTTAAGACTGCTTTTCTGGTAGCCATCACCTCGGCTAGACGGGTGAGTGAGCTCCAGGCTTTATCTTCAAAGCCTCCTTTTCTCTCTGTTCATCCGGACAAGGTTGTCCTTCGGCCTCGTCCCTCCTTTCTTCCGAAAGTGGTGACTCCATTTCATCTTGGGCAGTCTGTCACCTTGCCCACCTTCTTTCCGCCTCCGCATCCTTCCAAAGAGGAAGAGAGGCTCCACCGTCTGGACCCAAAACGTGCGCTCTCCTTTTATTTGGACCGCACAAAGCAGTTCCGGGTGGACGACCAACTTTTCGTTGGATACGTGGGTGCTAAGAAGGGGAAAGCTGTGCACAAACGGACCATCTCTCGGTGGGTCGTTTTGTGCATCAAAATTTGTTACTCCTTGGCAAAAAAGGACCCTCCTGTTGGGCTGCGCGCCCATTCTACTCGGGCCACAGCGGCTACTACTGCTTTGGGACGGGGTGTCCCTTTGCAGGACATCTGTCAGGCGGCGACGTGGGCTTCGCTACACACGTTTGCCAGGCATTATTGCCTTGACAGCCAAGTCCGGAGGGATGGCTTCTTTGGCCGTTCTGTCCTCCAGGACTTTCTGGTGTGATCTTGGTTCGCAGACCCACCACCGGGGATGGTATTGCTTGGGTATCTATTCTAAGGTGAGGAATCTAACTAACGTGTTTCTTTCAGATGAACAAGGTACTTACCTTCGGTAACGATGTATCTGTAAGAAACATTAGTTAGTTAGATTCCTCACCGACCCACCCATCCTCCCCGTTCTGCGAACTGACATCCAGGGTTAAGGTTATCCTTTTCAGGCCCCTAGATTTTATTTTTGGCACCAGTGTCGGTCTTTGCATGGCTCTGCGTTCCTGGCGCGGAAAGCTATGTACAAGAACTGACGTCAGCGCGCGAGGGCGGCGTCTAAGTACTCCGACGTCATTCCGGCGCACGACGCCGACGACAGACGCGGAGCCGCAGACGACGCCTAGCGACGCGCAAGGGGTATTGCTGACGAAAAATCTTCCGGATCCAGTCTGACGCCTGGGGATATTCTAAGGTGAGGAATCTAACTAACTAATGTTTCTTACAGATACATCGTTACCGAAGGTAAGTAACTTGTTCTTTACAAGCAAGTCGCATATTTGGAAGGATGCCTCAGTTACAGCCTCAGATTCTTTCATCTGGCACAGAAATAGCTTTTGTTGGAATGGAAGGGCTTGCTTCAGTAATGCCACTTTCTCAGAACGCAGTTTTGAGAACATTGGGAAGTTTTCTGTGAAGTCAGAATACTGGGTTTTATAGTGCCGCTCCAGGTTATATCTTTTGAGGACTTTAACCTTTTCTTTGCAAAGGAGACAAGTAGCTTTCTCTTTTGGACATTCCACAAAAAGATATTCTTTTTCCCACAAAGCCTGGAACACCCTGTGTGCGCTCTGTAAGGATCTGGGTCTTTTGCAAGGCTTTGTTACCGGGCTGTATGCCATTTCTGTTGGGTTCCTATGAACACTGCAGGAAAACAGGATTTGTGTTCACAACCGATGGCACAACCCTGTCTTACGACCAATAGCACAACCCTGTCGCACGTCTCATCTTAGTTACAGAGCTCTGCACACAACCAACGAGGTGACACTTGAGTGTTGCTATTGGGGGGGACATGTTAGAAAATAAAATTTGGTGTTAAAAAAAGTAAATGTCCACATTGAGTCTTCGATTCTCACTGCATGTTTCGACAGTGCCCCATTTGCACAAAAGTAGATGTATTCATGCATTTAAGCTTATAACTAGATATTAGTGCTTCACAAAGGAAACATCTTGGTATCACATTTCTCATGTACAGCCACCCCTACTTAAGAGCATTAGTGAAATGAAGAAAGTAAGGCCATGAGACCACCCTTTCCTAATAAAATAAGTTCACATTTGTGTAGTGCATCCACTACCTCAAATCCATTTCCCTACCCCTCCAGACAGGTGAAATAGTGGCTCAGCAAAATAGCCTGCCATTTTCATTAGTGAAGTGAAGTCTAGAGGCCCTGGCATATGACCGCCATTTTAACCCATAGTAATATATGTGCTCACCCCCACATTCACAAACATTAGGAGACATTTTAGGTAGGCTGTATGGTGGGGGTTAATATGCTTTTTTGGCTAATTTTGCTGAAGAGTTTAAAAAAACACACTGAAATAATACACAGAATGAACGATTGAGACACTTTTGAAGATTTCTCAGTAAGGCTCTATGAATGTATTCACACTCTTATATATATGCTTTGGTAGAGGGAAGAATTCAAATATTTTATGAAAATTTACAAAACATTACACAGCATGGACCCTTCCTTTTTGCTTCGGGTGCCACCAGATCTCAGCTTGTGGCTTATCCTCGTAGGGTATTATACACTGGTCCACCATAGAAGAGTGGGTGGAGGATCCACTGGAAGAGCTTCAGTTTCCTGGTGGGTGACGACATGCACTCATACAATGTCCTTTCCTCACAGCTACAATCATCTGAAAGACTATTAAGCAGTATCCAGTCTCTTAGAGTGTTGTTTGAAAAGGCAAAGAGAAAGCCATTCAGCTATCTGCTGATTTATACAAAAATGAATGCCTCAAGGCTGTCACACTTCAGATTACAGAATAGAGATCAAATTACAGTATCAAACAATGATAGTGATAAAACTCCTTGAGCCCAGCTCTTGATTTTAATCAGTGCCACACAATATATCCAGCGTTTGCAAAGGGCATAGCTACCTCCGGAGAGCTGTCTCGGTGCTGGGGGCCGTCGGGAAGATTAAGCAAGCTATTGCCGAGAGTCACATGGTGCTGGACCAACCTGCCGCCAGCGCCGGGGATCGAACCATGAACCGCGTGGTCCGGAGTCAGGCACCCTGGCCACAATTGCAGATGTCCCACACTTGCCACATAATCATATGCTGCATCATTTGTAGATATTGACAAAAACATTTTTTCTAGCTCTAACACATCAAAAGTTACAAAAAACATTGCCACAAATGCTGCCAGCAGTGGCAGTTTCTTTCCAAAGGTTGATGGGTCATCTTTCAGTTGCTGCTTGCTGCATTTAGGTGTTAATGACACTGAAGTAAAACCTTTGCCCACAGTGTTGACATGTGTAAAATCAACAAAATAGTGCAGTAATACTGTCATAAAATTTGCCAGATTGTGCAACACAATTTGCCTTATCTTAATAAAAATGTAGTCAACACGATTGAATAAGAAGGACCTCCCCTGCGGCATAATTGCAGTGGTCCTGATCATAACCTACAAGCAACAGTCGAGCCTGTCCGTCGCTGATTGTGACATTGCAAAACCATCCTGATGCAACTGGATGATCCCTTCCATGACAATTACATAATTCTAGGAAATCATTACTTGGAGTTGTCCAGTTCAAGGATCGCTGTGCACCGGAAAATAAATGCAAGATTGAATCTTAGTGACCCGGACATGGTGCCTGCCCCAAAACGAACTTCAGCCTCTACCAATTTGATTAAACACCCTTTAAAGAAATTGTTGGTGCTGCAGTGAATGAAGCAAGTCACAATACCGCACTACTGGTCCCCCAAACCTAATTTGACTTTTCAACAATATAAGAAGTGCCATACAGTTGATGAAAGAGGTACTGTGTTTGCAGTTGATGGAACCTGATGTGTAAAAACTGTCCTCAAAAACAAACCCTAGCAATGCTAGCCCATCAAGGTCCCTTCCAAACTCAATCTTGGAAATGTGTTATGTATGTATAGAGTACATACCATGGCTACAGAAACTGTCTAAATAACAGATCAGAACTTTACAACTTGTAAGAGGTAGTGCTGCTCCCAAAAACTACAACTTCGCAGTAACTGCTGCAGAGCAATGTTGCACTCCTAGATACAGGGAGCTTCAGCACTTCACCAAACCTTCCCTCCCCTCAGAGTTACCCGGCGCCTCCAATCCCTTGGCAAGCTGACTTAACAAAGTGAAACTTCGGCTGCAGATCCTCTGTACGAGCTGCCTTTGCTTTTGAAGTGACCTTCTACAGGCAGCTTGATATCAGAGCAGCTCAGTGAGGCAACACGGTCAGCGGCCAAGGTGAAGCACAGCAGGCAATGACTTGGACGATGAAAGGCTGAGGGCAGGTGCTTGCAGAAAAGAAAGTCATTTACCTGCATGCCTCCTGTTTAAAGCCTCGCTGTGCCAGGCCCGAAAGCAAGTGATGTCACTCACAGAGGCCAATGAGGGTGTTGCTGGTGAGCATGTGAGACACTGATTGTCCACGCATTCCCCTTTGATGCTTTTCCGGCGAATGCTGCCCCCAAGGAATTGCAACAGGCAGAAATGGCAATGGCGCCGAATCTTTGACTGCTGTTTTTTTCCCACAGGGTCCACATGGAAAGGCCTGGAGGGCCACAAGTGGTCCGCAGGCTGTACTTTGAGTTCCGCCGGTATAGATGCAGACTGGATAAGACAGTAGCAAAGAGATTTCACGTAGGCTTTTTCCAGGACCTTTACCCATGTATTCAAATGTCAGTATTCCCAGCAGGATTCAAGCACAGTTCCTGCAGCTCTGCTTCCCTTTGAGTCAGAGTGGTCATGGCTGGAAGTGTATCTCTGTGCTTGTGTGCCTCTGCCCATGAGTCTGTATTATGTGTATGTGTGTAATTTCACAATATGCCTGTCTGGATCTTCATGCCTTTCTTTGTGAGCAATGTCTTGCTGGCATTGAGTATCTTTGTGTATGCCTAGGTTAGGGAAACTGTATGCTGGCGTCTGAGGTGTATGGTGTCAGGCTGACTGACTGAGTCCTTCAGTCAGGAAGGAGCAGATAGATCTGACTGCGCGTCCTTAGAGTCCGATGTCCTCTAGGCATTGGATGACGATAGGGTGTGTCAAATGCTGCAGAGGTCCAGTGGGATAAGGGACGCCATGTTTATGTAGTAATGATGACACGCTGTAACTTGTAATCCAAGTAGGTTTATTCACAGGTAACATCAGTAGGTCCTTAACGACAGGTAGGTCATCATTAACAGCAGTATAAGTCCTGTAGGCAGTCTGTAGGTGATTATCAACAGCCCCATCAGGAGCAGCCTGCTAGCTGCTCAGCCCCTCTCACCAACTGTCACTCCTCATCAGTCACCCAGGCATTCTACTCAAGGTCCACTCACCAACATTCCATACAGAAGACACACACACAGGCTGAGCAGCTAGAGCAGATAAACATAGGGAATAAAACATCATGTAAGAATACTACATTCTCCTCAATTCATACATCTTATGGATGTCATCTGTAGCAGCAATAAGGGAGTTTCTGCATAGTGGTTGGGTCTGAAACCAGACTGAGTGGTGTTGAGGAGCTGGTGGCTGTTGAAGTATTCAGTGAGGCATCTGTTGATGATTTTCATTAAGACCTTGGCCGGAAATGGTAGCAGGGAGATTTGTCTGTAGTTGGTGAGCGTTTAAGGGTCCACAGAGGGTTTCTTCAGCAATGGGAGGACAGTTGTGTGTTTTCAGGCATCTGGGAAGGTCGCAGAGGAGGTGGCAGCATTCAGAATGGATGTGAGCATGGAGCTGATGGGTTGTGGTCCTCTGGAGTAGGGATGGGAAGTGGCGGGGTTCCAATGGGACCCCTGAGTGGATAGACTTCATGGTGTTAGAGGTTTCTTCTGGAGTGATGACAGGTAATGTCCTTAGCATTGGTTCTTTAAATAGGATAGGGAGGCATTTGGTGAGGTCTGGTGGATCCGGTTGTAGGCTGAATTTTCTGTAAAGGGCGATGGCAGCCAATGATGAGGTAAAAATGATTGGTAAAGATTTCTTTGCTTCTGTTGGTAATAGCATCAATGCGGTCAGCCAGAATGGCACATTTGGTGGTCCGGATCAGTGGTGGTAGGGTCACAGGGTGGATTTGACCATGCTTCGGCCTGCATTGTCCAGGCTCATTATTAATTTGCGCTCTGGTCGTTTGTTGTGGTTTTTCATCAGTCTGAGTTTCTCCGTTTACCAACTGACCTGGGGTCTGGATCTTGTTGTATTGTTGTGTTTGGAGGGGGCCATGGAGTCAGGGCATGTGATGATCCAATTATTGAAATACTTGATGGCTTTGGGGATGCTGTTGCTGTGTTCAAGTCAGTGGGTGTTGAGAGTGGTGTTCCAGTCCTTGTCAATGATGCTGTTCCAGTTTCAGCTGGCTCGTCTGACGGTGGTGCCTGTGCGTTGGACCAAACAGGAATGCTGAACTTGATGAGGGTGAGGTCTGTAAAGGTAATGGTGCATGCAACTTAACTTAGATGTTGCAGAAGTTGGTGAAAGTAGGGTCCCTGAGGTGTCTGGAGATGTGGGTAGATCCCTTTACTCTTTTGGTAAGGCCCAGGCTCCCAAGGTCTTAAATGAGTGCTCTTGAGTTGGGATTGACATGTTCTTCCAGGTGTAAGTTCAGGATTCTGTGTAGAATGTAATTGTTAGTATCGAGGGCGAGTGTATCTAACCATGCCTTTCTGTAATGTGTTGAACCTGTCTTGGTTTATGCGTGCCACGATCTGTTTCTGTTTGCTTTTTCATTAATGTGTCATCTTATGTATCCATGCCAGTATGACTGTGTGTATGTAATCGTGTTTGTGTAGGTCTGTCTGTGTGCTTGTGTGTGCACTATTTGTATTTTTGTGTGTTTGCTTGTTAATTCATTTCTGTGTGCCTCTTTCTTTGTGTACCTGTGTTTATTTGTTGATGTATCTGTGTCGGTCTATTTGTGTGCGTCTCCATCGGTTTGCTTGTTTATGTGTGCCTGGAACGGAATGCCTGTGTGTGTGCAGGTGTGTTTCTCTTTGTGTGCCTGCATCAGAGTGCCAGTGTCTATGCCTTATGGTACTCCTAACTATTTCTTTCTTCACTCCAATAATGTTGATGAATGTGGAGCTCTGACACTTTCCCTATTTACAACTAATGAAAAATTATCTTGTAGTTGTAATTTCGACCTAAAAAAATTGAATTCACAATATCAATTACCATTATACAGTTAAGGTAAGTAGGTGTGAAGTTATGACAAATATATCTATGCTTGCCTCTGTAAACATGCAGGATATTGGCCAAAATCAAAACCCAATCTAAGGATGCACCCCAACGGCTACAAGACATAGCCCGTCCACAACTCAATTGTGAAGAATTTTCTGCCTTCTTTAATCTGAAGATTGACAACATCAAGAAAGATCTCTTCAATTACCTAATCTTACACTCGGGTCCTCATATGAAGACCTCCCCACGACTCCCAATTGCGTCACAACAAATCTCTTCAAAGTTTGACCTAAAAAACGACGCAGCTTGGTCATCCTTTGATACTTACACTGAAGAAGCTATATGCAAGATTTTCAGTGCCCTGAAGCCTGCCAATCACCTCACCGATCCTCTCCCCGCAAACACCTTTAAAGACTTAACCCCATTGCTTCTGCCTCTCTGGACCAAAATCATTAACATTTCACTTCAACAAGGTTGCATCCCGGACACCCTCAAAGTTGGACAAGTA
The DNA here is from genome assembly GCF_964204655.1 of Triturus cristatus. Taxonomy (NCBI): domain Eukaryota; kingdom Metazoa; phylum Chordata; class Amphibia; order Caudata; family Salamandridae; genus Triturus; species Triturus cristatus. The sequence goes on from NC_140595.1 coordinate 332,555,937, forward strand.
TCACCCATCCTAAAGAAACCCACAGCTGACCCTACGGACCTAAACAACTATCACCCTATTTCCAATATTCCTACCTTCGCCAAACTATTGGAAAAATATGTACACCACCAATTGACAAAACATATTGATCACTTTGACCTTCTTAACAAACATCAATCAGGCTTCCGAGCAGGTCACAGCACAGAATCAGCCATGACACACATAATTGACGATGCACTACAAATCCTTGATCAGAACGGTACATGCCTACTCATCCTGCTAGACCTCTCCTCAGTCTTTGATACGGTCAAACACGAGAATTTGATAGATCTTCTGAAACTTAGAATGGGTCTATCAGGGTCAGTGCTAAACTGGTTTACCTCTTTTCTCCAAAACCGGACTCAAAAATTCAAGGTCAATAACACCCTGTCCAAACCCATTCCAGTTACGTTGGGAGTCCCACAAGGGTCCTCTCTATCCACGACATTGTTTAATCCATTCATGGAACCACTCACCGAATTGCTACAAGCGTCTAACGTGCAATATCACATGTACGCAGAGGATACTCAACTATACCTTAAGATCCACACCCTAGAAGACATTAAATTGCTTAACACAATGCTTAGGAACACCCAGTCATGGCTGGCAGAGAACCATCTCAAATTGAACACTCTAAAAACCGAATTCCTCCTAATAGCTCCATCCGCCAAAGTCCCCATAATGCATGACTGGATCAAACATCTTACTGCATTCAACGTCCATCCAACCATTGTGGACTCAGCGAAATCATTGGGTATAACCCTTGACTGCAACCTCAATATGCAGAAACACATTAGCAATGCAACAAAGGGAGCAAACTTCCAGATAAACACAATGAGGAAGTTGAAACCCTTCCTGACAATTAATGACTTCAAGCTGGCAGTTCAAGCTCTAGTTATCCCTCGTGTGGATTATGGAAGTGTCTCTCTGTGTGGCCTTCCATAAGCTACAACAGCACCCCGAAGAGCCTCAATAAATGCTGCAGCGAGACTCATTACTGGCTCGAAAAGAAGTTCCCACATCTCCCCAGACTTAAAATCCTTGAATTGGCTACCATTTGAAGCCAGAATTCACCTGAAAATAGCGTGCATGATGCATAAGGCCATATATCACAATGCACCCAGCTATCTGACACAGAAACTGACGATCTCTGGTGGAATAAGCTCCACAAGAAGTGCGGAAAACCTACTACTGAAACCACAAAGATTCAACAAGAAGAAAACATATGAACGATCCTTCTCAGGGATGGCGCCCAGGATATGGAATGCACTACCCCCAGAAACCAGATTGAACTCCTCCACTACATCTTTCAAAAAGGAAGTAAAATCGATTCTCATGGCAAAATTCACCTGAGCACAGACTAAGGAAATTCTGAGACCATTCGTCCCCCTACAAGTAATCCTTATTATGACAAGGGCCCAACTAGACAACCCAGTCATTATATTTGCCATTGTCATGACTCAACGGGACTTTCCTGTTTTGTACCCTACTGCTTTACTTTGCACAAGATGTTATGTATACGTGATTTACCTGCATTTGTTTGTTGTATAATTTAACCTCACTTATTGTAAAGCGCTCTGATATCTGCAAGGGTCTTGTTCGCGCTCTATAAAACGTTCAAATAAATAAAGAAATAAACTAAGTCCATCTTTAGAACTTTCTTTAAACCCATTTAATTTTCATTGCTATTATTGGTCACAGGAGCATTGAAATATACCATTTGACACACTAATTTCGCATAATACGTTCGGGGATAAACATATTTCACCTCCATTGCTTTAGTCAGTTTATGACAATTAGTACAGGTTCAGTGTACCTTAAGATACTATGTTATATTTTCATTTACACACACCATTATATGGGGCAGTGGGGTGGGAGTGGGGGAATCCTTAAACCATTGTAAAGCTATCTTCAAATACCAGTTAGTTTTCACCATAGTTTTGTATCAGTTTTCTTTAAAATGTACGGTTTCCCACATTTTCCCCTAGAAATCGGTCGGGGAATGAGCCACTATATAAATGCAATTCTCTCTAAAATCCACCATGTTTGCCTGTATGACATTTTGATCAGTGTCAGTGGCCCACTGTGCTTTAAAATGCCTCTACCGCCACTAATTTCCCATTAAAATATTCTGTAGAGATCCATAATGAAAAATAGCTAAACACATGAATTATGTGCTTTAAATAAACTCTTACAGCAGGGACATGCTGAAATCCTATGGGATATTTCGTGACCTTATTTGTATAACTAGATAGGGCAGGTGTGCATCATTCAATATAATATTTCCATAAGCAGCATTGGTAGCGGAAAAGAGAGCTGCATTCTGCTACCTGCATTTAAGGTCCTAGAAGAAAGGCAATGGAGTGAGACAATTATAATGTCAAAAGAGCCTTGATTCTCGCTGCACACTAATGAACTCGTTTCACATTCAGGAAGCAGAAAACCCTTCAGAATATGTCAGTGGGAAGGCGAAAGGAATGCTTTGCTTCATCTCTCCTGACTGTCACTTCTTCGCCATATAGGATACATTAAGTTCCATATTTAAGGCACCCAATCAATATTTTATGTATTTGGGGAAATGTTCATTTTAAGCAGTGTCTTTGCATACCCAGACAATTGCTTTGAAGGCCCAGCAATACATCACTGGGAAAGGCATGGCATATTCAACGCCTGGACTGTCCTTGACTGAATTAGCAACCTGAGCTCATATGTCACATATCGGCAAATAGCAGAAGTTTTTTCGAATGCTGAAAGTAATAGTTAGTGCCCGTTCTAGTCTGTGCAGCATCCCTTTCCAGCTTTGGCCTGGGCAGGTAAGAGCGGTGAATCGCTGGGGCCAGGTGGGAGTGGATTTGAACAAACGACCACGATCAAAAAATAAATAAATGATTTTTATTTTTGCACTCAACGTCGTTTGTTGAAATCCCCCCTTCACTCCCCCCCCCCCCACAACCCGGCCCCACGCTCTTGCCGGAACTGGCCACAGCTGTCCCTTTCTGCTTGTCTGCTTGTCCGTCAGGGTAGAAAGGCTCCATCATCAGTGCAGCAGCTGGGAACAGTGCTGCACATTGGGAGCCTGGGGGGCAGCCGAGCACAGCGAGGTCTGCCCCCCGGGCAGATTGGGAGGGGGGAGGGGGGAGCGGCCGGAGCGGCCATTTTGGAAATATTGGGCTGCATTTGGGAATAGCCCAAATGTAGCCCAAATTCAGAAAAGTAGCCCAAGGGTTATTTAAGGCGTTTTCGCGCTTCCCCAGCCACCATTTTAGGCTTGGTGACCTGGTGGCTGGGAGCGCAAGTCAAAAAGGTTTTTCCCTCCCACCCACCCTAATGTTTAGGGGTTGAGGGGGCGTAGGTTGAGGGGCGTTAGACGGCGATTGGAAATTAGGGCAGGCAGCATTTGTTGGAACAGGTACATAGGGGCAGTTTGATGTATTTGTCGCTTGGAACAGGTGCAAGCGGGGTGGTTGACAGTTGGCCGGGATTGGCTAGAGTTTGTTGTTATTGGTTTGGTAATTTGGGTCCAGGGACAGGTAAAGGGTATCCAGGTTGGATAAGTTTAGATTAGAGGTTGGATAGTTACAGTTGCACAGAAGGCATGTAGGGGTTACGGTCAGGGGAGTTTGGGAGTTGGAAAGGCTACATGGTGTAGGATTGGGTTATATGTTGGTTTGGAATGTTATGTTGTATTTTGGGGGATGGGGGAACTGATGAGGGGATCGTAGGGGTAGGGGAAGAAACAAGGGGTCAGGAAGTTATTGTATAGCGAGGTGTTAGTTTTGTAAGGCAGTGGCCAAGGAGTTTAAATTGTGATATGCACCTGTTTCAATAAAGCGGCCTTTTTCACACACAATAAAGTGGTCTGGTATCGGCTTGCCCCCCCCCCCCCCCTCCCCCCTTAATCTCCCAAACGGCATCATTCATTCAGATCAGTATGCTCGCGAGAACCGGGGAAGCTCCAGGGGTCATATCATGACGAACTCTGTTGCCCCAGTGCAGAGTGGGCGCCTATTTTATGTGCTGCAGTGTGTAAAGTCAGTTCGTTTAACGACCTGATATCTCTCTAAGTTAGAGCTTCAGTCTCAGACAGTATATCTCGGGGTCAGAGAGCAAGGTTTGTCCCATTTTTGTTTCCGACCTTGCTTTCTAAAACAATGGACTAAATTGGAGAAATCACGGTTGAATGAACTCACATTACAACCTGCAGATGCATAAAAAAAACAGTGCTCTCCTCTGCGGTGAGTCAACGTAGTCCATAATGATAATGTCCCTGATGTTGCTACTGTTGCTTTCAAAATGGAGGCTGTTGGGATGCCAGTTTTAGTTCCTCGTGTGGTTTCCATCAGTCGAGGAAAGTGTTAATGTTACCCTGCTATCTCGCCACATAAAAAGGTTAACATATTCTCATTTAGAGGTCAGTGCAAAGTGGAAAAAGGATCACACAACAGAATATTTCACTGATTTTTGCGGCTATTGCGAGTAGATTTAAAATTGCCACTGGGGCGGCTCGTCCGGTAAGGCGGAGGAGGGTCGCTCCACTGCTCTCCGAGCAGTTCAAAAAGGAAAAATGAAATGATAATAACGCGACATTATCATTATTATTATCATTTTCTTTTTCCTACTGCAGTGGCTCAGTTTGTTTCGGGCGGGCGGGTCGGGGCTGGACTCCGTGACGCCAGAGCACTGCAGGGGGAGGAGTGGTAGCACTCTCCAAGTGAGCATGACGGTTTGGCCGGCCTTCTTGGGCCAGCCAAACAGTCATGCGCACTTGGCATGTTCTCCACTGGCTGTATTGTACAGCCTGGGTGGAGAACATGCCCAGGCTCCCAGTCCCCATCTGAGCACTAAACCAAGGCACTCAGACCAATCACAATGCTGCATTGCAACGTTGTGATTGGCTTGGGGGATCCTGGAAGCCTGTGGGCTTCCAGGACTCAAGAAAGGAAGATGATGAAGTGGGAGGAGGGACGGCAGCCGGCTGTACCCAAGAAAGTGTTTTTTTTTGTCTTTTTCATTCTTCCCGCATCACCATCCCCATCCGGTAGCAGCTGCTATGGTGTGCACAAGAGACTGCAAAAAGGACGCCATGTAAGGTGCTAAGATTCTTTGTCCTAATATTTCCCTTGATCAGTCTTAAACGACAAATTGGGTGATACAGCACACCAAGAGTAGAGCAGTGAAAAATTGTGAAACAGTGTTCAGCGCCTAAAAGATGTTCTCATTAGGAGTGGCATGCTTTTTTCCTGATCCTTACATTACCTTTTCTTTGCATACAGATCGGAATGACAAGTTTTGTAGTAATAACCACATTCCCCACAATTTTATCCAGGTAAACATCAGCGGATGAAACCTGCAGAATTTCAACAGTAGAAAATGACCAGAAAACCTCAGAACATGCACATTTTAGTGTGCAAAAAGCACCAAAATCTGCATTTTATGTCCCACTACAAAACTTGTAAAGGAGCTAATAATATAACCCCTGTTAAATTCTGGTCCATGAGGTATCAGATTTTAAAAGGTGGGATAGATATCACGTCCTCCATGAGCCACTCATGATGAGGGCATTAGTAGAAAAAACGAATAAACCATTTTTTGAAAAAAAGTTTAAAGTTGACAAATGTAGTGGTCAACCCTTACATGCCTGCAGGTATACTAATTTTTGCAGTGCTTAAAATGTTTCTGTACAACTCCTGGAAAGTTGTGCCAGTCGCAGGCTTCACGGTATATTTCAGGGAAACTTTGTGAATTCCTTGTTAGATCTGTGTGTTGGTGTTTCTTTTACAACAAGAGCTATTATAGCAACTGACACCAGTCCTGGTTAATATCTAGATTCTAGACTTCATTCTGTCATAGGCCCTTGTCTGCATTGAAATGCATTGTTTCTTCACAGCAATCTTTGCATGTATGTTCTAACACCAGAACACATTTTTCACTGTATATCTCAGTATGTTCTTAGTCACTACTTTGTTGCTGGATTGGGCCTTGAATGCTTCTGCTTGTGTTGTTTTTTAAAGTCAAAGTTACTTTGGTAAAACCTTCCCTTTACTTCTTTCGAGTGCTATTGTTTTACCATTTAGTGAGTTACTCAAATCTGTTTTCTTTAAGCATAAGCCGAATTTGTATTCCAGTTCATTAGATTTTATTCTTTATGGCATATGCTGCAAGCATGCTTCCTCCCTAACATGATCTCAAGTGTTGGATGACTTTCTTTAGCAAAAAAACAGAATCAAGGTCATGGACTGGGATAGCATCTGAATGAAGACCTCACTGATCCAGGAACTGTAGGAACAGAAGGTGAAGCTTGGAAGAGCTAGAGATCTCAGGACAAAGAGCAGGTAAGTCCAGGTTCCCTCTCCATTGAGAGAACAAAGGCGAGCAACAAGGAAGGGCCTCAGGTGCAGTTTTTTTTAAAAACATCTTTTTATTTGGCATTTGGTTCATCATGCGCAGAAGTTTTCTAACATACCAATACATAACACACCTAATAATATATAGCAAATTGAAAAGTTATGTCTGCATATGTGTTACACTATCTGGCACCTGTAACCACCGTGGTCCACGATAATCATGCTATTGGTGTGATAATTCTGACCAGCATAAATTTAAGTTCTCCAAAGATATAACATTTTAATATCTTCCACTATATGCAGTCGAAGGGGGATCAAATCTGGACTGCATGTATACATAACCTTATATGGGCCTATGACTATACAACATTCAGTTTGTATGAAACAAACAAAAAAATAACTAAAACAACTATTTAAAAAAACTGATTATGCAGCGGGGTCCAGGCTGCTTGTCTGTGTCCTTTATGGTTATGTTGGATGTTGGGGAGGGTAGTGTGTGATGAGACGGGTGGGGGAGACCCCGCAACTTTACATCAGATTGGTCGCACACTGCTACACCTACCAGTCGTGTTCCCCCAATGAAAATGGTCCCTGAAGGTCAGCGTCGGCGGATACACCTATGCTCAAGAGTGCGTGCAAGTATGCGTGGCGTGTGCCATCCCTGGACACGTGTTTCGAGGTAGTTGCCTCTCGTCAGCAGGGAGTAGGAAAATGAGAGTGGGGTTGCTGTGTAAGCTGCTAAAAACATAATCAGGTCTAGTACCTCTCTTAGCGCGCAGGTGCGTAACCATGAGTCCGTCGACTCCACCGGCTCAAGGGAGCCTGAATATAAAGTTACATCAGATTGGTCGCACACTGCTACACCTACCAGTCGTGTTCCCCCAATGAAAATGGTCCCTGAAGGTCAGCGTCGGCGGATACACCTATGCTCAAGAGTGCGTGCAAGTATGCGTGGCGTGTGCCATCCCTGGACACGTGTTTCGAGGTAGTTGCCTCTCGTCAGCAGGGAGTAGGAAAATGAGAGTGGGGTTGCTGTGTAAGCTGCTAAAAACATAATCAGGTCTAGTACCTCTCTTAGCGCGCAGGTGCGTAACCATGAGTCCGTCGACTCCACCGGCTCAAGGGAGCCTGAATATAAAGTTACATCAGATTGGTCGCACACTGCTACACCTACCAGTCGTGTTCCCCCAATGAAAATGGTCCCTGAAGGTCAGCGTCGGCGGATACACCTATGCTCAAGAGTGCGTGCAAGTATGCGTGGCGTGTGCCATCCCTGGACACGTGTTTCGAGGTAGTTGCCTCTCGTCAGCAGGGAGTAGGAAAATGAGAGTGGGGTTGCTGTGTAAGCTGCTAAAAACATAATCAGGTCTAGTACCTCTCTTAGCGCGCAGGTGCGTAACCATGAGTCCGTCGACTCCACCGGCTCAAGGGAGCCTGAATATAAAGTTACATCAGATTGGTCGCACACTGCTACACCTACCAGTCGTGTTCCCCCAATGAAAATGGTCCCTGAAGGTCAGCGTCGGCGGATACACCTATGCTCAAGAGTGCGTGCAAGTATGCGTGGCGTGTGCCATCCCTGGACACGTGTTTCGAGGTAGTTGCCTCTCGTCAGCAGGGAGTAGGAAAATGAGAGTGGGGTTGCTGTGTAAGCTGCTAAAAACATAATCAGGTCTAGTACCTCTCTTAGCGCGCAGGTGCGTAACCATGAGTCCGTCGACTCCACCGGCTCAAGGGAGCCTGAATATAAAGTTACATCAGATTGGTCGCACACTGCTACACCTACCAGTCGTGTTCCCCCAATGAAAATGGTCCCTGAAGGTCAGCGTCGGCGGATACACCTATGCTCAAGAGTGCATGCAAGTATGCGTGGCGTGTGCCATCCCTGGACACGTGTTTCGAGGTAGTTGCCTCTCGTCAGCAGGGAGTAGGAAAATGAGAGTGGGGTTGCTGTGTAAGCTGCTAAAAACATAATCAGGTCTAGTACCTCTCTTAGCGCGCAGGTGCGTAACCATGAGTCCGTCGACTCCACCGGCTCAAGGGAGCCTGAATATAAAGTTACATCAGATTGGTCGCACACTGCTACACCTACCAGTCGTGTTCCCCCAATGAAAATGGTCCCTGAAGGTCAGCGTCGGCGGATACACCTATGCTCAAGAGTGCGTGCAAGTATGCGTGGCGTGTGCCATCCCTGGACACGTGTTTCGAGGTAGTTGCCTCTCGTCAGCAGGGAGTAGGAAAATGAGAGTGGGGTTGCTGTGTAAGCTGCTAAAAACATAATCAGGTCTAGTACCTCTCTTAGCGCGCAGGTGCGTAACCATGAGTCCGTCGACTCCACCGGCTCAAGGGAGCCTGAATATAAAGTTACATCAGATTGGTCGCACACTGCTACACCTACCAGTCGTGTTCCCCCAATGAAAATGGTCCCTGAAGGTCAGCGTCGGCGGATACACCTATGCTCAAGAGTGCGTGCAAGTATGCGTGGCGTGTGCCATCCCTGGACACGTGTTTCGAGGTAGTTGCCTCTCGTCAGCAGGGAGTAGGAAAATGAGAGTGGGGTTGCTGTGTAAGCTGCTAAAAACATAATCAGGTCTAGTACCTCTCTTAGCGCGCAGGTGCGTAACCATGAGTCCGTCGACTCCACCGGCTCAAGGGAGCCTGAATATAAAGTTACATCAGATTGGTCGCACACTGCTACACCTACCAGTCGTGTTCCCCCAATGAAAATGGTCCCTGAAGGTCAGCGTCGGCGGATACACCTATGCTCAAGAGTGCGTGCAAGTATGCGTGGCGTGTGCCATCCCTGGACACGTGTTTCGAGGTAGTTGCCTCTCGTCAGCAGGGAGTAGGAAAATGAGAGTGGGGTTGCTGTGTAAGCTGCTAAAAACATAATCAGGTCTAGTACCTCTCTTAGCGCGCAGGTGCGTAACCATGAGTCCGTCGACTCCACCGGCTCAAGGGAGCCTGAATATAAAGTTACATCAGATTGGTCGCACACTGCTACACCTACCAGTCGTGTTCCCCCAATGAAAATGGTCCCTGAAGGTCAGCGTCGGCGGATACACCTATGCTCAAGAGTGCGTGCAAGTATGCGTGGCGTGTGCCATCCCTGGACACGTGTTTCGAGGTAGTTGCCTCTCGTCAGCAGGGAGTAGGAAAATGAGAGTGGGGTTGCTGTGTAAGCTGCTAAAAACATAATCAGGTCTAGTACCTCTCTTAGCGCGCAGGTGCGTAACCATGAGTCCGTCGACTCCACCGGCTCAAGGGAGCCTGAATATAAAGTTACATCAGATTGGTCGCACACTGCTACACCTACCAGTCGTGTTCCCCCAATGAAAATGGTCCCTGAAGGTCAGCGTCGGCGGATACACCTATGCTCAAGAGTGCGTGCAAGTATGCGTGGCGTGTGCCATCCCTGGACACGTGTTTCGAGGTAGTTGCCTCTCGTCAGCAGGGAGTAGGAAAATGAGAGTGGGGTTGCTGTGTAAGCTGCTAAAAACATAATCAGGTCTAGTACCTCTCTTAGCGCGCAGGTGCGTAACCATGAGTCCGTCGACTCCACCGGCTCAAGGGAGCCTGAATATAAAGTTACATCAGATTGGTCGCACACTGCTACACCTACCAGTCGTGTTCCCCCAATGAAAATGGTCCCTGAAGGTCAGCGTCGGCGGATACACCTATGCTCAAGAGTGCGTGCAAGTATGCGTGGCGTGTGCCATCCCTGGACACGTGTTTCGAGGTAGTTGCCTCTCGTCAGCAGGGAGTAGGAAAATGAGAGTGGGGTTGCTGTGTAAGCTGCTAAAAACATAATCAGGTCTAGTACCTCTCTTAGCGCGCAGGTGCGTAACCATGAGTCCGTCGACTCCACCGGCTCAAGGGAGCCTGAATATAAAGTTACATCAGATTGGTCGCACACTGCTACACCTACCAGTCGTGTTCCCCCAATGAAAATGGTCCCTGAAGGTCAGCGTCGGCGGATACACCTATGCTCAAGAGTGCGTGCAAGTATGCGTGGCGTGTGCCATCCCTGGACACGTGTTTCGAGGTAGTTGCCTCTCGTCAGCAGGGAGTAGGAAAATGAGAGTGGGGTTGCTGTGTAAGCTGCTAAAAACATAATCAGGTCTAGTACCTCTCTTAGCGCGCAGGTGCGTAACCATGAGTCCGTCGACTCCACCGGCTCAAGGGAGCCTGAATATAAAGTTACATCAGATTGGTCGCACACTGCTACACCTACCAGTCGTGTTCCCCCAATGAAAATGGTCCCTGAAGGTCAGCGTCGGCGGATACACCTATGCTCAAGAGTGCGTGCAAGTATGCGTGGCGTGTGCCATCCCTGGACACGTGTTTCGAGGTAGTTGCCTCTCGTCAGCAGGGAGTAGGAAAATGAGAGTGGGGTTGCTGTGTAAGCTGCTAAAAACATAATCAGGTCTAGTACCTCTCTTAGCGCGCAGGTGCGTAACCATGAGTCCGTCGACTCCACCGGCTCAAGGGAGCCTGAATATAAAGTTACATCAGATTGGTCGCACACTGCTACACCTACCAGTCGTGTTCCCCCAATGAAAATGGTCCCTGAAGGTCAGCGTCGGCGGATACACCTATGCTCAAGAGTGCGTGCAAGTATGCGTGGCGTGTGCCATCCCTGGACACGTGTTTCGAGGTAGTTGCCTCTCGTCAGCAGGGAGTAGGAAAATGAGAGTGGGGTTGCTGTGTAAGCTGCTAAAAACATAATCAGGTCTAGTACCTCTCTTAGCGCGCAGGTGCGTAACCATGAGTCCGTCGACTCCACCGGCTCAAGGGAGCCTGAATATAAAGTTACATCAGATTGGTCGCACACTGCTACACCTACCAGTCGTGTTCCCCCAATGAAAATGGTCCCTGAAGGTCAGCGTCGGCGGATACACCTATGCTCAAGAGTGCGTGCAAGTATGCGTGGCGTGTGCCATCCCTGGACACGTGTTTCGAGGTAGTTGCCTCTCGTCAGCAGGGAGTAGGAAAATGAGAGTGGGGTTGCTGTGTAAGCTGCTAAAAACATAATCAGGTCTAGTACCTCTCTTAGCGCGCAGGTGCGTAACCATGAGTCCGTCGACTCCACCGGCTCAAGGGAGCCTGAATATAAAGTTACATCAGATTGGTCGCACACTGCTACACCTACCAGTCGTGTTCCCCCAATGAAAATGGTCCCTGAAGGTCAGCGTCGGCGGATACACCTATGCTCAAGAGTGCGTGCAAGTATGCGTGGCGTGTGCCATCCCTGGACACGTGTTTCGAGGTAGTTGCCTCTCGTCAGCAGGGAGTAGGAAAATGAGAGTGGGGTTGCTGTGTAAGCTGCTAAAAACATAATCAGGTCTAGTACCTCTCTTAGCGCGCAGGTGCGTAACCATGAGTCCGTCGACTCCACCGGCTCAAGGGAGCCTGAATATAAAGTTACATCAGATTGGTCGCACACTGCTACACCTACCAGTCGTGTTCCCACTTGCACCCACTGGGGTGAACCACTCAAGAACTCCATCAGAGATCATCAGTTCAACAAGTACTTACTTGCTCCCACTGGGGTGAACCACTCAAAAACTTCATGTACCAGCTTCCCTTGGGGCGACCCGGAGGAGGAGCTAGCGGAGTGCGGTCCATTGCGGTTGTTTATAAAGATGGCTCCTTCGAGCTTTGGGCTGACGAGCTCCTGGACGACGCACCTGCGTGCCTGTGCGGGCACTGAGGCCCTTGACGGTTGTTTGGCGGCCCTCTCTTCCACCCCTAACTATTTTCTCTACTGAGGAGGGAAGTTATCCCGAAACCTGAGCCATGTCTCGGGCGATATTTTAAAACCCGGGACATGTATCGGGTCTAGAGATCATCAGTTCAACAAGTACTTACTTGCACCCACTGGGGTGAACCACTCAAGAACTCCATCAGAGATCATCAGTTCAACAAGTACTTACTTGCTCCCACTGGGGTGAACCACTCAAAAACTTCATGTACCAGCTTCCCTTGGGGCGACCCGGAGGAGGAGCTAGCGGAGTGCGGTCCATTGCGGTTGTTTATAAAGATGGCTCCTTCGAGCTTTGGGCTGACGAGCTCCTGGACGACGCACCTGCGTGCCTGTGCGGGCACTGAGGCCCTTGACGGTTGTTTGGCGGCCCTCTCTTCCACCCCTAACTATTTTCTCTACTGAGGAGGGAAGTTATCCCGAAACCTGAGCCATGTCTCGGGCGATATTTTAAAACCCGGGACATGTATCGGGTCTAGAGATCATCAGTTCAACAAGTACTTACTTGCACCCACTGGGGTGAACCACTCAAGAACTCCATCAGAGATCATCAGTTCAACAAGTACTTACTTGCTCCCACTGGGGTGAACCACTCAAAAACTTCATGTACCAGCTTCCCTTGGGGCGACCCGGAGGAGGAGCTAGCGGAGTGCGGTCCATTGCGGTTGTTTATAAAGACCCCGCAACTTTGCTTATCGGGTACGTAATGTCAGACACAACCATACCTTAACTCGTCAGTGGAGAGGTACGTGTATGTGGGCACTGCCTGTGCCATTGTTTTGTGGTATCTATGTATAATTCCTATGGTAACCCCACCATTCAACTATTAGCTGGTTTTTCAACTACCTGTATTGTTCGTCATCTGATTGTGGGATGTCACATCCCTTCTCTTCAGCACTCTGTCCCTGTTCTCCCAGGTCTCCAGGACCTTCCTCGATAATTCCGCAATGGGATTTTGTCTGAGCCCCCTTTTTGCTTCCCGGCCCAAGACTCTGTCCTCAGCTCCAGCCCAGTAGGTCACATCTCGTCTCCACATTTCTGTTACAGGCCCAGCTTCTGATTTCCTATCCAGTGCCATTCATCTAACAGCTAGGACCAGGGCAAGGTCCTGGAATATAGTCCCAACTTTAAGTCTATGTGGCCTAGGGAAGAGTCCCAGAAAGCACACTCCGACTGTGTTCTCTAATGTACATCCCGCTGCCAACCCGCCAATCACAACACCTCCTCCCAGAACCTATGCAGAGCAGCACACCCCCAAGTCATATGCATAAAATCTGCATCTTTGTAATCACATCTCTGGCATTTGCTTTCTTCCCTGCCATATACAAACTTAAGTTTGTAGGCAGTCATATACATCATGTGTGTATAGTTAAGTTGAATGTACTTCAGTATGGTGTTACGTGAAACCTTTTTGGGGTAGTGAAGAATTCTGCCCCATTCTGGGTCTGTGATTTCCCATTCCAAAATGGTTCCCCATTGGTTTCTTAATTTTGTTAAAGGTGTGCGAGCCAGCTCAGATAGTGAGATATAAAACCATTTCACCTGGTGGCGTGCTATCCCCAATGTAAGAACTGAGTGCAGGACCCCTTGTGTCTTAAGTTCCTCATGGCTACCTCCCCACAGCTCCCTAAGGGTCTAAATTACCGTATCGTATAACAGAAATTCATCAGGTGGGAGACCGAAACCCCCTCGAAGGGTGACTGGTCTGACTGCTGATAGCAGTCACCTACCGTTACCAGCCCGTCTTCGGTCCAAGCTTTCAGTTGTTCTGGAGACAGTATCGTCCATCGGTTGCCAAGTGGCAGAACAGCTAAAGGTAGGACCAGGGTATATAAAGGGGGTTCCTGCAACCCTGACTGTGCAGCGTTTCCAGCACGCCAGCGTGGTGGTCTGCAGTAGTGACTGGTGTGGGTTATTCACCGCTGTGTCAAGCGTTTTGGCTACAAGCATATCAGTGCGGGACCCTACTGTCTGTCAAGTCCGTTCCCTCTGGGCCTGTTCCTTCTCGCCACTGTGTTAACCACTGTAGCTGAGATACCAAGAAATAGAGCTTGAAGTTCGGTACTCCCAAACCACCCTCTGCAAGGAGGCGTTGTAGAGTAGCTAATGCCACCCTCCGCCTTCCCTTTTCCCATATAGGGTCTTGTATTAATGAGTCCAACTGTCGGAACCATGAGGTAACATTACCATTTTAGCAAGAGAAATCCGGGCCATGATCGGCAGTCAGAGAGAACACCAAAACGAGACACACAATATCTTTGATCTGAGTGCCTTCCCAAGGTTCCAGTCACATAGATCCTCCAGAGGGTGGAAGACCAGGATACCTAAGTATTGAAAAGTAGAGGGGGCCCAATTGAGATCCTTTGTGAAGCCCAGCGGGTGAGGCAGTCCTGCCGAGATGGGAAATAGTTATGTCTTATGTCGATTATTGTTAATTCTGATATCGTCTCAAATCGTTCAATAATAGTCAGTGCTGTGGCGGTGCCCACAACGGCCTCTTTGCGAAAGATCAATAAATCACCTGCGTGCAGGGAGATGATATGAGTGTATCTACCCACCATCAGGCCCAGTCCCTCCCCACCCTGTCTGAACAGTGCTGCCAGTGGCTCGTCGTCAACGCAAATAGAAAAGGCAACAGTGGGCATCCTTTTCTTGTGCCCCATCCATCTCATATTATGTGAAAACAACCTTACCAGTTTTAATTCTAGCCATGGGGTGTTCGTACAGCAATGACACCCATTTCAACCAGCCCTCTCCCAGCTCCATCCATCTCATTGTCTTTAGTAGATGATCCCATCAAACTGTATAGAAGGCCTTTTAAAGGTCAATTGATAAAAGGGCGACCTGTGGTTATTGTCTTACATTAGGATGGAACATCACAGAATACAGTCTACGTAGGTTGTATGATGTGTTTCGGGCTGGAATAAAACCGTTCTGGTCTTCGTGGACTAAGATAGGCATATATGGCATCAAGCGGAGCACTAGGATCTTGCTTAGGATTTTGAAGTCCATGCAGCATGGAGAGTGGTTGAAAATCCGTAACCTGCGCCTCTGTGTTTTTCTTAGGGAGTGGGACCACTAAGGCATCTCGTGTGGATCTGGGGAGGAACCCCAACCTCAGTGATTCAGCATATAATACCTCTAGGTGGGGAGCAAGTGCTGTAAAATAGCATGAGTAAAATTGTACTGGGAGGCCGTCCGGCCCTGGGGTTTTCCTAGTGGCCATGTTCCCTCCAGTCTTGGAATCCCGCTGTCGCACGGTGCTCCTGAGCATTTGGCAATGGGGATATGATCGATCAAGTGTAATATCATTGACACAATTAAAATCATCGCCTATCAACATATCTGGCATCAGCATCTCAGCCAATGTGGTGGAAAGGGCCCTGAGAAAAGATACCTGGTCTTGGTTAGGCACGTATATACTACCCAGTACAATTTCGTGACCAAATAGCCTTCCTTTAAATAAGACATATTTTCCTTCTTTATCCACTAGGGTGTGTAGCTCTTAAAAGGGTACCCCTGCACGTATCCAGATAAGCGCCCCCCTAGCATATGCAGAGCAGGATGTCACAAATATTTTCCATCTCCACCTTCTACGTAGTTTCTCTGCCTCATTGTGGGTGAGGTGTGTCTTCTGTAGGAGTGCAATCTGTATACCCCGTCTGCGTATCTATGTACATTATGCCGTTTGATGGCTGAGCCCATCCCCATAATTTTCCATGTTAGGAGCAATAATGTATGGGTGTTTGACACCATCCACTAATATTAAGATGCTCAGGCTCGTCAAGCCCCTCCCCGTCCCACCCCCTCCCAGAAATTAGAAAGACAAGCCCTGCCTGCACAAAAATCAAGAACAGAACAAAAAACACCCTGAAAAAACATACTCCAATCTCCCCAGAGCAGTCTGGCAATGGCCAGCCGCCCAAACTGCAGACAAGTATTCATAACACATTAACAAAGGGGGACCAGGGGCAATAAAGGTCTAGCACATGAGCCCCAAGCTATGAACTGTGTGCTGTTTCTAACAGAAGGAAGGAAGGGGGTTTTGGGGGTTAGAGACCCAAACGGGAAGGGGAATAGCTCCTATAAGGAGCAAGGGCCCTCACACACCCCAGGGGGTGTCATGCTTCATCATAGGGCAGCTCCTGATTGGGCCGGCGCTGTAATGCCCAACGGGCCCCGCAGGGGGGCTCTTTGCTGGAGATCTTTTCCCTGTGATCTTAGCCGTTTGATGAAGTGGGTGAGTGTGGGATATGTGGTATATATAGAAAAGTGAGGAGAGTGTGGGGTGAGTACATTTAAAAAATAACTATGGGAACCAGCTGCACTAACTTTAATTAGCGGGTTCCATGTCATGATTAAAACCTGTAATACTTGCACAAAGAGATTATAATAGTCTTGTCAAGCGTCTTGAGTACGGATAGTGGTCAAGATGTTTCATGCCTAGAATTTAAACCTGTTTCCTGAAACCCCCAGGAGGAAAGTGGAAAGGGACAAGAAAGAGAGACTGCCTCCAGGTCCAGGAATTCTGTCCGAATCTTCCCTCAATACTTGGAATGGTCTTTTACTCTGCACTATGACAAAACACTCGCATTCAGGAAATTTCCTGGGGCGAAATCTGTAGTTGGGAGACAAGATTTTTATGGTTAGAACATCCTGCCTAACTTCCTCATCACTCGCTCATGTTGGTTCACAACGCACTCTTCTCTACCTAAACACTGGACAGGCTTGCCCCTCTCTGTAGTAATGAAAATGAAATACCTTGTAGATAACCTTTGAAAAATTCCCTCTATACTGCTTAAGAACTTGAGTGTAGAAGCAGGGAATTTTTGCTAGAATAATGTCTTAACCACATAAATGAACTCCATTAAGATGCTCAGAAACTTCAAATGACGTCTGTAAACAATGTCTTAAAATCTCAAAGTCTTACTGTGCTTGTACAAGCGATGTCGAGTCATCTACTGCGATTCTGAGTCACAAGTAATTTGTTTTTTATCTCCAAAAGCTAACCAGAGACACTAATCTCCAGTAAAAGAAAAATCTTGGTGTACACACTGCTTCTCAATAGGAGGAGCCAAAATATAGTTCTTCAATTCCTGAGCAAGTGCAAAGAAACACAGGAAAATCTCCTCAGAGCAGGAGCGAATCGGAAACGCTGCTCTCCTTACAGAAATTCAGTTGAAGTGCAAGGCTTCTATTACTCGTGCTCTTCAAACGTGCTGTCAGTCAAGAAGGATCAAAACAACTAGAACGCTGACCTCAGACTGCATGGCAGCCGCCATGTTGGGTGAGGGTTGAATATAGTGCATGAGTCTTTGCAACAAAAGCCAAGCATGTGGGCGTCGCTTTAGCCAACGAGGATACAGGACTATATTGTGTCTCTTCTGATCAAGTGAGTTTACAAGCGTGCAGGCGATTGATTTTCTGACAGGGGCTCGGTTTTTTAGATGGTCTCTGCTTTAGCCTGGTCCATGATCTCTTCTCGATCGGTTGATCCCTAGGGGTAGCATCCGTGGTCACCTTCTTTGCGGGCTCCCCAGTTTTGTGGACTTCAAGCCATTCACAGGCCTCTTTGGGGTTTTCACAGAAGTGTGTCTTCCCGTCCAGCAGGATATGAATCCTGGCAGGAAACATAAGAGAGTACTGTAGATTCTCTTCTTGCAGGGCTTTTTTGACTTCTATTAATGAGGCCCGGCGCCTCTGCACTGCAGCAGTATATTCAGGAAAGATAGAGACCCTGCTGTTATCTACCTTGAAAGGGCCATCTGCCCTTGCTTCTCGAAGAAGAACATCTCTGTCCTTATAGTGAAGGAGCCTCGCCACCACAGGGTGCGGTGGGCGCCCCGGTGTAGGGAGGTGAGAAGGCACCCTATGTGCCCTCTCGACGGTGTAAAACAATGAGAGGCCTTCTGGTGCCACCACCGTACACCGTCAGGGTTCTAAAAAGGAGAGCATGTCTCTGCCTTCCGATCCTTCCAGCAGACCCACAATTCTGATGTTGTTTCTTCCGTTTCGCCCCTCCGCGTCATCGGTACTGTGTTCAAGGGTCTGAACCCGGTCTGTGAGTTGTGTGACCCATTGAATTAGGGTTTGTTGTGCAAGGTGGATCTCCACAATTGTGGCCTCTGACACTTTCACTCTTTCTGCCATCTTGTGATGTTCGGCTCTCAACATGCCTAGACCCACCGACACGGTACTGATATCCTAGTGGAGTGTGGCCTTAGTGTCTGCGATGGCTTCCAGGATTTTAGTCAGCTGTTGCTGTACAGGGTCCGGCGTCATCGGTGGGACCTGCGATTCTTGCTGAAGTTCAGACTGGTCCTCCCCCCTGCCTGAGGGCCCCTCCACTGACTTTGCCCTGGCTTTGCCCATGGTGTGTCTTGATCAAGAGTTCAGGGTGCAATAAATTGGCAAGGTGAAATCTCCCGAGTAGTGCGGTGCAGTTGCCAATTAAGGGTAGGGACTAGCGGAAATTGAATAGCCAAGTTGTGGCTTCAGCGCTCTCCCGGTGCCAGCAGGGTATGAAATTAGTAGGGAGGTGGTAGTCATGTACTGGACATCTGCAGGCCAAAGTGTCAACCAGTGGTTTCAACTGTAGTCGGGGGGTCAGCTCCTCCAAGCTGGCAGGACTTATGGTGAGATGAATGCAGTGGAGGACCCAGGGCTTCCACCAGGCCGTTAAGTAATATGGGATTCACCTGGCCGTCCAGCCGGGTCTGGTGCGGTCTCAGGCTCCTTTTCAATAATTTGCTCTGTGCCTAAGACTAGGGGTTGCCCCGGGGGAGCGCCCCTGATGTGGGGAGGAGTCCGAGTGTCCAAGCAGGTACTGGACTGGCATAGATGTGTGCTAAATAAGTTCTGTGGGATCCCGACCAGGGTCTCGAATGATTGAATATTGCAGGCGTCGCAGCGCTCACCTTTCAAGCACAAGGACTGGGCCTGACTTCCAATAATGCAGCTACCTCCAGCCCAGTGCAGGTCTACAGTCGTCTGCCGTCTGGGTCCTGCAAGGGACCACGATCACTGCCGTACAGCCAGGCTAGCCCCGCCTCCCATAGAACTCCAGAGGGCTGCAGTCAATGAGTCCTGTCTTCCTGCACCGTGCCCTGGGGTCTCGAACTGTCAAGTCAGGGTGTAAATGCCCCTTACCGGTTCCGATGATGATCAGGACCTCCTTCCCCTGGGCATAGCGATGAAGCTACTGTCCGTGCTCAAGCCTCCGCCTCCTATGTGTCGAGGCCCCCATCTTTGCTCCAGGCTCACTGCTTAGCTCTTCTTTTCTGCTGAGTTTAAATAGTACCACACCCAAGTTGACTGCCATTTTGTACAGGAACTCCAAGTCCATTAATGTCTAGCAAGAATCTGGGTCTTGTTTCAGTGAGATGCACTGGGGAAACAGGATGGTTCATGACATGCTGTTGTGTTAGCTGGGTGCATAATGGGTACAAACTGGTAGGAGGGGCTCCACAACATGATGGGTGGATGAATTTGAAGTTCCTAATTAAAGAGTGAACAAGTTATTTCTTTTGAGGAGAACAAGGCATTGAGCCCATTATACATGGACAACTGTATGGGAACTTTCAAGGGAACAAAAAGGCCATGGCCAAGAGGGGTCTATGAGGCAGGCATGCTAAGGAGCACACACCAGGCAATTCACAATAGGGTGATTATGGTAAAGTGACGAGACCAGATATTTTAGAGTCTTTTTTGTCACAGACACAAACATTTGTGATGTACTCTTACGCTTGTCAGATTGTGTAACACCATGTGTCAACAGTGCTTCCACCTTAATGGTCAGAAGATCCAAGGCCATTGTCAAGATAAGAGTCAGTTGAAGTTAGCACAACTGGGGTTCTATAATAGATAAGGAAATACCCCATAATCAAAATTAAAGTTGATACCAAGAACTTTCTGCCACTACCTCAAATAAGTTAGAGCAAAATTACTGTTCATTCATATTGGCTAAGCAGTTCAAATAAAACATGAATTAATATGTAACAGAGAGGGAACAATAGATACAATGTTGTTAATGAAACTGCATTGTCTAACATGGATCAAAATACTGGATTAAAAATAATTTTGAAAGAAACTCAAAAATTAAAATTGTAACCTCATTTTGAATTGCGACAAAAGCTACACACTAAAATGAATGCTTATAAATACTAGATCCAGCCATGTGAACCAGCAGTAGCAGACAGTTATTTAATTGATGTGTTCGTCATCACTCAAAAATGAAACTTCAATCAAAGCAGTCTTCACACTTCATGATATTCAACTTTTGTGAAATCTCACATTAATTTACAAGGATGGTAACTACGAAAAGAGAGCACGACAAAAAGAAGAAAAGGTGAAACCGAAGCACTGCTGTGTTAAGACGAGAACCCTCATTCAGCCGGCCGGCCCTTCACAGGTGCGGTGGTCGAGACCTGAGAGCTCGAACCTGCCATGAAGGGACTGATGAAAGTGATGCGTATTCTATAGTTTGCAAATGTATCTTTTGGACCTTACTAGATGTCAGTGCCTCAATTGTGCCCCATACTAGTGAAAGTATGTTTTTCATTTTTTCAATTTTCTTTTAAGCAGAGTGACTTATAGTTTTGGTCCTGAGGAATGCCATGAACTTCTAGGTCTATATAGGCAGACACACGTTGACCAAATTATAGGATAGGGTAATATCCATATCCCTATCTTACTTAGCTTGTTTTTAAGTCTATCCATTGAGGGTACCAGAATAAAAGTTGTCCTCACCCACCAAAAGATATTTTAAACTCACACTTTTAAAATATTAAATTGTTTTGCACTCTTCCCCTCTCTCCCCTACACGATAGAGGAAACCCATAGTTTGGGTGACAAACACTTCCTGCTCCTCTCCTACGGAAGAGTTGTAGCCTACACTGGGTACCATGCAGTCCCTGTGTGAAGAGGGGACCCTATGATGAAGCACGTCACCCTAGGGTGAGTGAGGGTTTTCGTCTTAACACAGCAGTGCTTTCAGTTTCACCTTTTCTTCTTTTTGTCATGCTCTTTTTTTGTAGTTGTCATCTCTTTACATTAATCTGAGATAGATTGTGTGGAGTAGTACATTGGATGGTGATAAATACCCCAATAAGACCTTTCTTTGTGAGATACCATTCAACGGTTGTTCCCATCCTACACCCATCAGACTTATTAGTCTTTTTTTCATATTCTTCCCAAATAGCTTCCTCAACCTTGAAAGCCATTAATTTGGGCTTGTCAGATCACTGAGCACTAACCATGCAATTCTACCTTTCTAGACATTCACATTACAGGCCAATCCATGCCTTTAAAAAACAAAATAAACAAATATATATATATCCAACAATGATCTTTAAGCAGAAGTAATGACAGCCTTAATCGTGCCACAATTCATAGTTAACATTAAAAATTATTACAGTGAAATCACTAGGAACGTTGTTGACGAATTTGCCACTCTCCTGTTAAGAGCATCTCAGGAAAAATATCCATCCACTGGCGTACTCTCAAAATAAGCAAGAGGACAATCAGGACATGGAAGTATCTTAAAGAAATCTTAAAACACCGGAAGCCTTAGAACCATTAAAATCTCAGAGTCCATTTTCTTTCCAAAGCAAATTGAAAGAAGCAAATGAACAAAGCCTCACACCTCTAAAGGGTATTTAATCACAATACTGCATCCACTCAATTCAAAATCCAAATAGAACAAGGTCAGGTATGATGTCCACCAGCTTTGCTAATATATTCCCATAGAAGATCTACAAAAGCAAAAATAACTTAATAATATATTGCAATTTCCTGCTGCTCTCACCATAACAGAAAATAACATTCCTAAATGTTCCTCCCTCATCCATTCACTTGTACAAATCATCACCTCCATCAAGCCTTTCTACAATCTCTGCTAACACTATTTTCTTTAGACTAAATAAAAGCATGTGCCCTAAGAACTAGGTCCCCCAGAATGATCAATTTCTCCTTTGATGAAGTCACACTTTGTTCTGCCCTTATGTCCGGCCACATCACTCCCTTGCTTTAGAAGCTAAAAGTTGCCCCATGGGCTTTCAAATATAAAGACCATTTTCAGATCTTCCTTTCCTTAGAAATATCATCAAAAAGCAATTCCTCTACAACTTATTTCCTGAATTGCTTATAACAACCTATTACGTCCTCCAAATCTGGAGTTCATGCCAAATGCAGCACAGAAATAGCAGCTCTTCAGATTCTTTGTTATTTTAAATATACTCTCTGGGCCATATATCTGTTTTCTAGTGCTTGTGGGCTTGACAGCAGTATACAACACTATTAACCATAACATTAAATTGACATTCTCTCATTCATAATGGGAATTGAGAGTCCAATGCAAAATGGTTCTCTCACTTCCTCTCACCTAGAAGAAAATTTGTACAAAAAAGGAGTGCTTTCATCTCTTGCACCCTACAAATTAAATGCAGCGTTCCCTAAGGCTCTATCTTTTAACCCTTCCTATTCAACCTGTACATGGAACCTCTAGGTTCAACGTTGCTAGATAAAAAGATGCCAATACAGCAATGTGGTGCTGATAGACAATTGTACCTCAGATTCTCAAACCCTGCAGACATTGTAAGCCTAAAAATATGTCTTGAAAAACTTAAAACTGGATGTCGTTTGTATTTTCTTTCTTCAAACATACATAGTCCATAAATATTATAAAAAAGAGAAAACGGATATCAGTTAATGTCGATATCAGATCGAATACATATATTCCAATTGATACCAAGCCCTATTTTTGTTTGTACTTTTGTACGTTACCCGCTCTCATAATACATTATTTTCAATCAGATTTATCTTCCTCATTTCCGGAACCAAGAATGGAACAATGGCGGATCTTTGGCTGCCCTTGATCCTGTAATCAGGGAACGAGCTACTTGCATTGCAATAAACCACCATCTGTGTCTGGCTGTGGGAACTATTCCTATACCTCTTGTCTTGAACTTCCCAGTAGAAGTAACATTTTGCCTGGAGTAATAATATTCCCAGTTAGATTGCTTAAAAAAGCTAATGTGGAATTCCAATATAACTCGAATCTCAGCCAGTCATTATCATGTGGTTGCATGTCCCTTTTTCTGAGCATCATTGACTTTGATTAAAAAATACTCTGATTTTATTCATGCAAGAAATTGGGTATATAATACAGAAGCCATTGCGCAAAACATTTTTTTTTTTAATTAGTACCCACACAAAGGACTATGACAGTGATGTGAGGTGTCATTCCAAATTTCCAAATGAATTTCAGGGTCCATCTGAACTTACCATTTATTTGTTATTTTGTGTATTATTACATCTTCTATTTTATTCACCTTATGAACTTTTCTGACCCTTCAACCAATGCCCTGATATGTAGGTTTTCTGCAAACACTGTTTCAGCAATAGATCTGATATTTCCAATTTATTTGATGGGTAATTTATGTATTTTAGCTGAAATTTGTAAATGAGAGAAACCATACCATCTGACTTGGGTTTTAGTTTCACAGCATATTTGTTTCCATTTTTGATCCAGGTATTTATTTTCCCCATTCCTTGTTTTACCCAGCACTATATTTCTGTGCAATTTAGGTTCCCACAAACTATTTCTAGTGGAGATTCTGCATGAAATAAAGGATGCATAGTCTTCTAATAAACTGTATGAAATGTGCAGTAAGGACATTTAATGACCGGTCTCATACCATTTTGGGGCTGTTTGGCTTTTGTTTAAGAAAAAACAAATGAGTATTTTTTTCTCCTCGCTTCTGATTGCTTCTGATTAAAGAAATATTTATTGTAAAAATGTGTTTCTTTAAATATAGCACGTGTATTATATTTTATGCTATCTAATAATCTCTAATATTTCACAGAGCCAATCTGCCCATTTCCCGAGAAAGACATTGTTTATTTATACCATTTCCGGGCTTTTTATGTCCCCACAAGAAAGAGCTTATAGCACATTCAAATTTTTTAAATAAATGTCGTAATAAAATACATGGTAATGTCTTAAATTAAAATAAACAAAGTGGAAGTATATTAATTTGTTTCCAAGCACCCCTTCCAAATAATTTAGGGCCAGATGTAGGTGGCTAAATACCAGTCGGTAACGCCGAAATTCGTTAAATTTCTGCGTTACCGACCGGTATTTAGCCATGTGCGATGTAGGTGACTTCAAACCCACATGCAAAATAAGGAATCGCAAAATAGCGATTCCTTATTTTGCTCTTGCATTTAAGGAATCGGAAATACCGATTCCTTAAATGCAATGTACTTAGCACTGAAAACAGTCCACCTCAGCCTTAAGGAATCGCTATTTACCACCAACTTCAAATTGGTGGTAAGTAGCGATTTTCTTACAAAAAGAACTTTTTTGCTTTTTTTAATGTGCCATGTGGCACACATCCATGCCCTTAGGGCATGTATGTGCGCCACATGTGCACACATGCACATTTCAGGGGTGCAACAGGGTGTCCTTTGGACACCCTGGCACCCTTGAAATAGCTCCCGCTATTAACGATTCGGTAATACCGAATCGCTAATAGTGAATCTCTTCCTATTCATTCCTATGGGCCTCGTAGCCCAAAGGAATGAATGGCTAGGTATTCCTTAATAACGAATCGGAATTACCGATTTGTTATTAAGGAATGTTAAGGAATCGCTAATATTTTAGCTATTCCTAACTACATTCCATTTAGCGAGTCCTTAATAGCGATTCGGTAATAATCGCTATTGAGGACTCGCTGGATGGAAGTTACCTACATCTGGCCCTTAATTGCCAGCCAGTTCCATCTGTCCAGCAAGCTTTGCACCTTCTTTAACAGTGGGGCATAAGTATTACCATAAATAGCTGAATAATTCTCTGAAATCCAAACTAACTACCAAACTGAAATCTAAACTCTTAGGAGTTTTATTAAAATTATATTGGAGTGATGGATGTAGTAGTTCAACTTGTGTGTTGAACAATAATGCATTTATGTTATGCCTTCCTAAAGCAATGCCATCTGATATCAAATTGAAAGCCATCTGAATATTTGACTGTTGAGCCTGTAGCAATAACTCCATATCATTGGTATACATTTTTAGTCCAGGTGGCACCAGGAGATTTGATTTTTGTGTTGGGCCAGCTCGAAGTGCAATTGTAAGCATCTGTATCAGTAGATTGAAGAGTATTGGTGATACTGGAAACTCCTAACAAGTTGCACTAGTGATTATTATATTTCTCACCTGTTTAATATGTATTACTAAACAAGCAATGATTCATCAGCCTTGTTAGCTGGGTGGGAAAGCCCGTTGTTGATAATACCTCAAATAATATTTCCCAAATGACGAGGTCAAATGTTTTCTCTGGGGCTAATAGAAGAATTGCTACTGAATTACCAGAAGTCAAAAGAAAGTTGATTGAACTGCAAAGTGGGTATTTGCATAGAATTGTCGAGAGGGCACAAACCCATTTTCAGAGGAATGAGTTACTCGTGCAGTTGGTATTTTGTCAGTATTTTATAATGTCTCTTATGTAATATAATAGAACAATAAATGCCAGGGTCTGGGAGATTTTTCCTTTTCATCAGAAAAAATATTAATATGCCCTTATAAAAAGAAGCTGGCACTTGTCCACCTATTTCAATATGGTTGAATAATTTTGTGGTTGGATGTATAAAAACGGTTAGAACTGGGGGTCTCTAATTGGCAGAGGTAGGTACCTTTGTCCAAGTAGTGGCCCTTGCTTTGTGTCAGGGTAAGGTGGATACACACTTTAGATAACCCCTGCTCACCCCCTTGGTAGCTTGACACGAGCAGACACGCTTATCCCAAAGGCAATGTGTAAAGTATTTGTACTCAAAACACACAGTAACACAGTGATTTCGAAAAATAAAGTCCCTTTATCTAAACACAACAAGACCAAAACGACAAAAATCCAGTATACATGTAGTCATATAGCTCCTAAAAATAGTTATTTAAAAATGTAAAGCTTATAGAAAACAAATAGTTCCACCTGGGGCTATTACACCGTCGCGACAGCAATAAATCCAAAGTACGGCGCCGACCGCGAGGTGCAAGGCATCTGGCATGGAGTCACACGGACCCCCAAACAAACAGTACCTTGGAAAACAAAGTCTATGTTGGTTGCTTCGGTGGTGAGGCGTCACTTCCAGTGAGGCAGTGCGCAGTCAGCAAGTTTGTGGAGTCACCATCGGCGGTACTGGCACAGCGATAACTGAATGCAGGTGCTGGCAGTGACCAAGTCGGTGCAAGCGCTGGCGTTGGGAAGGCCGATAACTGCAGGCGTCAAAGGATGTTGGAGCTGCAGTGTGTTGTGCACTTCATGAGCGGTGCCCCTGGCGTCGGTGGAGGTTGCAGCATCACAACGGCATCACTGACGGCATCGGAGATGGGTTTTCTTGCTTCTCTTAGGTTTCTTACAGCTCTCAACAGCAGGAACAACCTCCAGAGGCTTAAAACTGGAACAGGCACCGCCTAACAGGTCAGAACTATCAGCTGTACAGTTCAGAGGAGCTGGGTGTGAAGTCTTTGTGTCCCTGAGACTTCAGAACAGGAGGCCAGCACACACAAGCCCTTCGAGAGACTTCTGCAAGCAGGTTTCTCAGCAAAGTTCCAGCCTTTATCCTTTCCTTGGCAGAAGCAGCAACTGCAGGCCAACCCCACACAGCACACAGCAAAGGGGCAGTACTCCTTCTCACAGCTCTTCTCCTTGGCAAAGGTTCCTCTTGAGTCCAGAAGTGATCTAAAGTTCTAGGATTTAATGTCCACTACTTATACCTCATTTTGTCTTTGTTCTTCTTTGTTCCAACGTCTCTGGACTCAGTCCAAACCACTTCTGTCCTCACTGGTGCAGAATTACCACATGGGGTGGATACAGCATTGTGCGAGGGAGACAGACCCCATTCAGGTGCAAGGAAAACTCCTCCCACTACTCTAAATGGAGCCACGGCCTATTCAGCTCTGCTCTGAGTCATCCGGGAAGGGCCAGGCACACCTCATCCCCCCAGTGGCTGTCTACAGTAAATACACACCCTCAGCCCCTGTCACTCCAAAACCAGACAGTCAATCCACAAACAGGCAGAGCTACACAGAATGGTTAAACATGAAAATCCCTACTGTCTGAAAGTAAAAGACACGCAGATGATGGATGGAATGCAGAGCAAATCAAACATTTACCCCCAGTCAAGAGATCTGGATTAAATCCATTGTTCGTTTGCTCACCATGCCACCCGTGTTTAGACCCAGCCATATGCAAATCAGTCTTGACCCTGTGCCTCATGGGAACAGTCCAGCATGAACTGCCAGGCCAGGTCCTCCCTGGACCAGAGACAAGCATCCTGGGACCGGTTTCAGGGCATCACCCCTCATCAGCCAGGCTAGCTTGACTCCAGTGGCATGGATAGCACAGAACCCATGTCTGGGCATACCTGTCCACTCGGGGTGAGAAATGCAAAAAGAACAATTGATGGACAGAATTCAGAACAATGTCATACATTCACCCCAGTACCGAGATCTGGGCCGAAATTCATCGTTTTTTTCTCGCCATGCCATTCCAGTTTGAACCCAGCCATATGCAAATCAGTCAAAGTGTTCTAAAGAAGACTTATTTATTTGGTTTACGTGATAATCAAACCATTTTTCAGATCAAGAAAGGAATTCATGTCATTTTTAGTATTAGATGAAATTCAACATTCAAGGCTATTGCCTACTTTTTCCCCTTCCTCATAAAGTTGCTCCCTGTTTTATTTCTCACTACGTTTTTCTCCATAGGATATGTTCGGAAATTACTTTTGGCCTTTCCCCATTGTAAAAATTGTATCTATAATTTATCTGATTCAAAGCATTCTCTGCTTCCTTTGACTTATTATTTGATTAATTTAATGTGGTTTTCTTTTCTTATGCTCTCGGGTTTGAGAAACTATGATTCCCCCCCCCCTTATAGTAATTTTGAAAGCATACAATACCCCTTCCAGGGAGAAAGAGCCCTCATTTTCCTGGAAATATAACATCATCCTCTATTTAATGTTTTGAAGGAATTCTCTGTCATTTAATAAACTATTATCTATTAACCAATGGAAAACCGTATTCTCTGCTGATGTATATTTTATATTGAGGCTTATGACCGTAGGATCCAAGAAACAATTTGCCATGAACTCATCTTCAACTGTGCTTTCTGAAGATGTTCAAAAAAAGTCTATCCTTGATGCGGACTGATGACGTTTTAGAATAAAAAATCGATTGCTAAATTTGTGGAATTTTCAATCTCCACAGGTCATATAGTCCTATTTTGTTTATAAAAATAACGAGTATTTTAACAGTCATGTTATTTTTCTGGGTTATGTTGGGATTTGAAGTATCTAAAGGAATGGATTGGAGAAAAGTTACATGCTATAATGATAGTCATTAATGCGTCAGTCAAATTCATAAGATGTGTGGGATCATCGTGTATGAGCTATAAGTGATAAACGAACATATCTTCATTGATACGCACAGAGGTCAATGCAGGTTATCAAATGTTAGATTCATTCCTTCATATTTTGGAGGTAGCATGCTAAAGAAATTAGATTAAATACCTTTGTGGTAAAATAATGAAAAGTCACAATTGTCAAATATCTTTCAAAACACCAGATGCATTTCAGAGGAAGAACAGTAAGTATTCCAATAAAATGCGGGAAACTTTAGTGGAAAATCCACTGTAAACCCTGTGTTAGTGTGATTGTAAAGTGAATTTGGAAATCCCAACAATATCTATGTAATCCAGGCTGCAAGCAAGAGCAAATATCAACACAGTAAAAAGCTTGTTGGAAGAAAGGGTGTGGTTGCATAAGCACCCAGTGCAAGAAATTACAGCAGTTAATGTGAGCCAGGTTAAAAGCGCAATCAAATGTTAATACCACTGATAACTCATAGAGGTGAACAACAGATCATGCAAATGCCCAAAAAAACATAAATAAGAGAATGAATATTGGTATGAATCAGGCGCGTAACCCCCATAGGGCTTCAGCCCCCCCCCCCCTGTCGTGTATTTCAGCCCGGGTTGAGACAGCTTCCTGGGCACACACACACAGTTTTTAAGCTGCTGTAGGCTGGCTGATCTGGCGTCTGTCTTATTGCAGCCACAATCGAGTACTTCACAGGTCTTTAAAAGACCATTAACATGTTAACAAGGCTTTGTTGTTTTCACCCCTTCTTAGAGCCCCTGCATCTCCACGCTGCCTATTGCTGGAAGAATTAGCCCCCCCCTCGTAATTTTCATTAGTCCCCCCTCCATGAAATGTGGCTCTAGTTGCACCTCCAGCATGGTTTTACAGCCTTACTTCAATCTGGAGTGTAGTAAATACAGCTACATTCAGTTATGGCCACTTACATCCCAGTGTTTTGCCTCCAGAGCTCTCCTAACCCTCCACTTCCACCCTTCGTCTTACCTAAATTCTTGCAGCGCATCCGCAGGGCTCCCCATGCAGGCTGCGAGGAAGAAGTATGAGGCAGATCAGACTCCTTGAAGCGAGGTCAGCTACTTTTCAATTGAGACAGTGAGGGCTTGTAGACTGATGACTTCTCCCTTAGGAAAAAAGGCTTTCTCGATTTGTCTACAAGCTGCCGCTGTTTGCTCATTAAAAGGTTATGCCCCCAGACTCCACGAGGGGTGAAATCATAGCACTGTTGTACCTTCCATCTGGTGAG
Source organism: Triturus cristatus (assembly GCF_964204655.1). NCBI lineage: Eukaryota > Metazoa > Chordata > Amphibia > Caudata > Salamandridae > Triturus > Triturus cristatus. The sequence continues at coordinate 332,585,742 of NC_140595.1, forward strand.
ATCCCCTTCTCTTTCTCATGTTCCTGTGTAACTGAAGAGATTGCAAGTGTAGCAGTGCATTCAAAAGTGAACGGTCTCTTGCCAGGCTCAGCACAGTAGTACATGGCATCTATTATCTGCCATTCCTACCTGACTGTCGAAATGTTTTCAGTGTGGCGACACATTGCTTTCAACCCACCATTCTCAAAAGGGGTTCAAAATTTCCAGGATTTTTTTTGTTAATTTGGGCTTTTGGAAGTTGCCTGACTTCAGTGGGGGACGTTGCATGGCAGTCGCAGCTGACTAACTACGACTGTGCCCATGTTGGAGGGGGGCGTGCCTGTGAGAAGTTGGCCTGATATGTAGTGCTCACTATTCTAGTGATCACTGTGTATCATTCCAAACGACCCTTATTGATGATTGGTTGTAAGTCAACCTTATAGACCAGCTATCCTAGTAGCGTGGACAAGAGCAGTCTTCAGGCTAAACTCTAGAGGGCGTGTTAAGCCAGCTGTTTACCATCACATATACCCCTTGAACACCAAGTGAAAGGACACCACACAAGTTGTTATGAAAATAAAGGATATTTATTTATAACAAGACTACCCTGGCTCTTTATGAGTCAGGGAGCTAAGCACACTACAAAACTCTTATGAAAATACTTCTGGTTGCACAATTTACACAAATGCCCGAAGGGCACGAAACCATATACACTGCAAGTGGAATGGGAAAGGTTAGATAGTTTAAAGTTACTGATTCCGGAGGAATCCGATCAGTGGGACTAAACGAAAAAGGAACTGGACACTTGTAGAGTGAACCTACGATGGAGCACCGAGATGCTCGAGTTACCTAGCCCAGAGGCTGCGGCTGCGTGGGGTTCAGCAAGATGTCGGGAGTCCTCGTTGTAGTCTCAGGAGCCTGAAAGAAGAAGTTGCTGGCAGGCGACCAGTGTTGATGTTCAGGGAGATCCAAGCCTGGATCGGTGATGAAGAAAACCTGAAAGCAGAGGGGACTCAGTTCTCAACCGCTAGCCAGCGATCGTGTGGGTACCAGGAAGGTACCGGCTGAAGTCACCTCGACCAGGTGAGTGGATGACGTCGGACTCGGCTGTTCCTCGGACCAGGAGGCGCGGCGGCGACCAGGATGGAGGGCAAGCTGTCCCACGAAGGTGTCTGCTGTCGATGCTGCTGGGCCCAGGAATGGGGCAGCAGGTCTTGGCAGTGGCAAACCCACGCGGTGGAGTCAAGATGGCGTCGGGAGTGGACCAGGAGGGTCCGAGGTACTCCTCTGTTGAAGGGGAGCAAGAGCCAGTCTGGAGCAACCAGACCAGTGATGAAAGTCTGTCGTGGTGCGTCGTGAAGAGGGCCACAAGCCGGTCGGCGAGTGGCCGGACAACGCGGTGAGCAACAAGGAGCAGAAGGGCCCCCACGCAGATCTCGTGGATGCTGGGGAGGCAGACTTCGGTGCTGGAGCCGCTCAGGGTTAGGGCTTCTCAAACCCTAGGTGCACTCACTCGAGGGTCCCTCGGTGGGCGTGCTAGATAAGCGTCGTGCAGGTTCTGAAGATGGCCGGTCCCGCAGGTCTCGTCACACCTACGAATCTCAGCTGGGCTGATGATGTAGGTAGAGGTCAGAGATGGCAGGGAACCCGGGTCTCGTCGAGCTGGGCAGTCTTGATCCGTGGGAGAGACGTGCATCATACCGCAAGCGCTTAGGGGGTGCCTGCTGGTGCAGGGTGGCTACTCCTTAGCCACAAGGGAGAGTCTTCAGAAATAGTCAAGAGTTCCTTTCGTGGAAAGTAGTTCAAGATTCAGAATTATCCAATTTGGGAAGGGGACCCGCTCCCACCTTTATTCTAGGAAAAAGGGGCTGGCCCGTGACTAGGTCCTACCTATGGGTGGGACCAGGAGGGGGGTGGTTACACCCCTATCCTTTGTCCGGCTTCGCCCCAGCTCAGGGGCTGGTGTGCCCCCGAAACTGGTTTGAGCCGGGCTATGCACAGTGAGCACCGGGGTGCCACTTGCAATCACCTTCCTTTCAGCCCTGCCTACCTGGGATACACAAACCCTGTCTGGGATGGTGCTAACACCGCCCTCGACAGGAAACCCTTTGTCCAAGCTCCCCTCGCTGGAAGGTCTCCCAGCAGCAGGAGGTCAGACTTGTGTCTGGTGGCAGCATCCATTTTGTGATGCTGAGGCTTGAGTCAACTTTAACCGGGGTTCAAGGTTACTTCCATGTCGTGTCCCTCTAGAAGGGTGGAATGCTAACCCCGTCGCCAGAACTGGCGAGGGGTTCGTATTCCAATTTGTATGACACCTTACTCGACATGTTTGGGTGATGCGATGCCAAAGTTAGCAAATAACCGCGAGGATTATAATGCCCTTTAAGGTAGTTGGCCCGCGTCACCATGGAACGGCTATTAGGATTTGGTTCCGCAAGCCGTCGACGGGCTCAGCTCGCGCCAGAGCACCATCTCGCATGATTCCCAGCACTCTGCCTTCAGGATTGATAAGGCCTGCCATAGGAGTGACTGACAGGAATCCATGCGTCCATTTTAGGGTTAGGTATAGGAATACTACACCTATAGCAACGGGTGATTACACCACCTTGCCCCAGCTGTCGCGCAGCCAGTTGTGTCAGATTTGGGCGGCCATCCAGGGGTGGCATAATACATGCTGCAGCCCCTGGTAGGCCCTGGGTACACCGATGCCCTGGATACCTGTGGTATGCTGATACAGGGACTGATAAGGCCGCCCAGTTCCAATTAGTGGATGCACCTAATGTACATGTGTTTTAATTTCGAGAGAGAACAGCTAGGCTGTGGGTCTGATTGGCAGGCCCGCAGCCGGGGAAAGTCGTAAACCAATGAAGCAAAAGCAAAAAATCTGGGTGATCATAGGATTGCAGACCCTACTCTCCTACATGACCCCCCCCCCCCCCCAAACTTTGGGACAATAAGCTAACCTTGACCAGGTGAGTCTTCTTGCTCTAAGTGGAAATACCTGGAGAGCCCATCTGCATTGCCATGATCAGTGCCAGGTCTATGCTCCACTGTGAAGTCCATCCCCTGTAGGGAAATGGACCACCTAAGTAGTTTGGGGTTTTCACCCTTCATTTGATTTAGCCACAAGAGGGGCTTATGGTCGGTCTGAATCTTGAAGTGAGTGCCAAACAAGTATGGCCTCAACTTCTTCAGGGCCCAAACCACAGCAAAGGCCTCCCTCTCAATAGCTGATCAATTCTTCTCTCTGGGGGTCAGCCTCCTGCTAATGAAAGCTATGGGCTGGTCATGACCATCAAAATTCAGCTGAGATAGAACAGCTCCCACACCCAACTCCGAAGCGTCTGTTTGGACAATGAATGTTTTGGAGTAGTCTGGACTCTTTAGGATAGGCGCTGTGCACATGGCCTGCTTTAGGTCATCAAATGCCTTTTGACAGCTGGCTGTCCACTGAACTTTTTTTGGCATCTTCTTACTTGTCAGATCGTTTAGCGGGGTCACAATGGATCCATAATTTCTGACAAATTTCCGGTAATAACCAGTCAGGCCCAAGAAAGCTCGAACCTGAGTCTGGGTGGTTGGAGGAGCCCAGTCCTGGATGGCCTGTATTTTGCTCTCCAATGGCTGAACCTGGCCTCCACCTACAAGGTGGCCCAGGTATACAACCTGTGTCTGCCCTATCTGGCACTTAGTGGCCTTGATAGTGAGGCCTGCCTTCTGCAGAGCCTCTAACACTTTCCTCAGGTGGACCAGGTGATCCTCCCAGGTGGAGCTAAAGACAGCGATATCGTCCAGATACGCCGCGCAGAAGTCGTCCAACCCAGTGAGAACTTGATTCACCAGCCTTTGGAAGGTGGCAGGTGCATTTTTCAAACCAAAGGGCATTACCACGAACTGATAATGCCCACCCGGGGTAGAAAATGCTGTTTTGGGCTTGGCCTCCTCAGCTAACCTGATTTGCCAATACCCAGCTGTCAGGTCAAATGTACTTAAGTAGTTGGCCGAAGCCAACCGGTCTATAAGTTCATCTGCTCTTGGTATCGGGTGGGCGTCAGTCTTAGTGACTGCATTGAGGCCCCTGTAGTCCACGCAAAACCTCATCTCTTTCTCACCGCCCTGGGTGTGAGGTTTTGGCACGAGAACTACTGGACTTGCCCAGGGGCTGTCCGAGGGCTCAATGACTCCCAGCTCCAACATTTTCTGCACCTCTGTCTCGATGCAGTCTCTGACATGATCAGGCTGTCGATAGATTTTACTCTTTACGGGCAGACTGTCCCCAGTGTCGACCTCATGGGTACACCAATTGGTCTGACTGGGTGTCAGAGAGAACATATGTCGGAAGGATTGAAGAACCTGTTTACAATCCTGTTGTTGATGTCCAGAGAGGCTGCCACAAAAGACAACACCATCTACTGACCCATCGTCAGGGTTCTGAGAGAGCAGGTCCGGGAGAGGGTCACTCTCCTCCTCCTGCCCCTCATCTGTGGCCATGAGCAAGCCCATGCCCTCCCTGTCGACATATGCCTTGAGCCTGTTTACATGGAGCACCCTGTGGGGGCTCCGGGGAGTTCCCAGGTCTACCAAGTAGGTGACCTCTCCCTTTTGCTCAATGATCGTGTGGGGCCCAGACCATTTGTCTTTCAATGCTGCTGGGGCTACTGGCTCCAGCACCCACACCTTCTGCCCAGGCTGATACACAGTCAGGACAGCCTTTTGGTCGTGCCAAGCTTTTTGTAATTCTTGGCTCGCCTCAAGGTTTTTAGATGCCTTTTCCATGTACTCAGCCATCCGCGAGCGGAGACCGAGCACATAGTCCACAATGTTTGATGCCGGCTTTTTGAGAGGTCTCTCCCATCCTTCCTTTACCAAACAAAGGGGTCCCCTTACAGGATGTCCGAACAGAAGTTCAAAAGGGCTGTAGCCAACCCCCTTCTGCGGGACCTCTCTGTAGGCGAACAAGAGGCAGGGTATCAGGACATCCCATCTCCGCCGAAGCTTTTCAGGTAGTCCATGAATCATCCCTTTTAGGGTCCTGTTGAATCTCTCAACAAGCCCATTGCATTGTGGGTGATAGGGTGTGGTGAATTTGTAGTTGACACCGCACTCCTTCCACATAGCAGTCAGATATCCCGACATGAAGTTTGCACCTCTGTCGGAGACGACCTCCTTAGGGAAGCCCACTCTGGAGAACACTCCAACTAGGGCTCGTGCCACAACAGGTGCTGTAGTGGTCCTAAGGGGAATAGCTTCAGGATACCTGGTGGCGTGGTCCACCACCACCAGTATAAACTTGTGCCCTGATGCTGTCTGGGGTTCCATTGGTCCGACAATGTCGATCCCCACTCGTTCAAAGGGTACCCCCACCACCGGCAGTGGTATGAGGGGGGCCTTTGTCGTGCCACCTGACTTACCACTGTCTTGGCAAGTGACACAGGAGCGGCAAAACTCCTTCGTATCTTCGGACATGTGGGGCCAGTGAAAGTGTGGAACAATTCTGTCCCAAGTCTTATTCTGGCCTAAGTGACCTGCAAGGGGAATCTCGTGGGCCAAGGTAAGAAGGAAACCTCTCAGAGACAAGGGGACGACCAGCCTCCTGGTCGCGCCAGGCTTGGGGTCTCTTGCCTCGGAGTACAGGAGTCCATCGTCCCAGTACACTTTGTGGGTACCTGTGGCGTTCCCTGCAGCCTCAGCAGCAGCCTGCTGTCTGAGGGGTTCAAGTGAGGGGCAGTCTAACTGTGCCTTCCCCAGGTCTTCCCTGGAGGGTCCCCCTGAGCCTAGAAACTCAACCTGACCAGGTTCAAGCTCTTTCGGCTCAGTTTCCCTCAGTTCTTTAAGGTCAGCCTCCTCAGAGACTTGATCCACGACCTGGGGCAAGGGGGAAGGCGAAGCCTTACCCTTACTGCTCCTTTTCTTGGAAGGTGTCTGGTCCGTTCTTCCAGGATCCAGCACCTGTTCAGTGGGGCATCTTTTGGCCTGTGACCTGGTCACAGCAAGGACATGTGCTGGCAAGCCTAACATTTCCATGTGAGTCCTCTGCTCCACTTCTGACCATTGTGACGTTTCCAAATCATTGCCCAACAGACATTCTACGGGGAGGTCTGAACTAACCACAACTTTCTTCGGGCCACTTACCCCTCCCCAGGAGAAATCAACAACTGCCATACTGTGATTGGTAGTGACATTGCTGGCATTGGTCACTAGGTAATCGGTACCTAGCATGATCTGTCCAGGGTCCACAAAGTTAGGCGTCACCATGGTGACACTGGCACAAGTGTCCCTGTAGGCCTGAGCCACTTTTCCATTGATCAAAGGTGTCTGTCTGTATTTGCCCAAAGTATTGGGACTGGCATCAGGGGACATATCCATATCCCCTGTACAGACAAGGACGGCCTGAGTGAGCGTGCCGACTAAGTCGTCACTCCCCTCGGTTCCCAAGGTTAACCCAACTAATGCCTTGGGAGGCGCACTACCACTGCTGACTGTACTAGGGGGTGCAGGTGCCTTAGGGGCTGCAGTGGCAGGAGTTTGCCCTCCTTTCTTGGTGCACTCACTAAACCAGTGAGTCTTACTTTTACAGTATTGGCACCACCTTTTTGACTGGCCTTCTTGAGTCTTCTTCTTCTGTGAAGCCTGACCCCCACCCTCTTTGGTTTGTTGGGGACCTGTCGAAGACTTCTGGTCATTTTGTTCGTTCTTGTTACTACCCTTCTGGTCTGCTTTCTTCTGACCACCCTGGTTCTGAGTCTGGTTCTGCTTGACCCTTGTTCTGACCCATCTGTCTGCCTTCTTTCCCAATTCTTGGGGAGAGGTCAGATCCGAGTCGACAAGGTGCTGATGCAACAATTGGTTCTGACAGTTGTTTAAAATCTGTTCTCTCATGATAAGATTGTACAATCCTGTGTAATCAGTAACCTTGCTACCCAGCAACCAACCTTCTAAAGCCTTAGTGGCACAATCGACAAAGTCAGCCCAATCCTGAGACTGAATTTTCTGGGTGTCCCTGAACAGCACCCGGTACTGCTCGGTGGTTAAGCCGAACCCATCAATCAGTGTATTCTTCAGGACTTGGTAGTTGTTAGCATCCTCAGCTCTCGTAGTGAGGAGCTTGTCTCGTCCTTTACCTTCAAAGGAGAGCCACAGTATAGCTGCCCACTGACTTGGGGGGACGCACTGGACAGTGCAAGCCCTCTCCAAGGCAGTTATCCACTTGTGGATGTCGTCCCCTTGCTTAAAGGGGGGCACTATTTTACTCAGGTGTCTAGTGTCTATACCCCTGTCTTTCTCTCTAATGAGAATGCTGCCACCAGTGGGATCTAACCCACTTAATTTCTGCTCTCGGGCCAAGGCAAGTCTTTCTTTGGCGAGGGCAAGTTCTTCCCGCTCGATCCTCAGATTGACTTCCCTCATCTTCGCTTCATGCTCCCTTCTCTGAGGGGACGTCATCCCTCTCTGAGAAGATGCCTGAGAGACATGTGTACGAACAGATCTGTTAGAGCCTCTGGAGAGAGACCTAGCTCGTCCGTTCCCAATGTTAGGCCTGCTTGAGCGTGGGCCCGGGGCTCCCCCAGTTCCATTCTCATGCCTGCTTAAGTTGGTCCTCGTAAGCCTGCCGACTACCACTGGACCTTTGTTTGCCTCGTCTCCTGATAACTCCTCCTCGTCTTCCTCCTCTGTATGGAGGTCGAGGTCTGGGTCACCAAGGGTTCCCTCTAAGGGAGGCATGTTCCCATCAGCATTGGGGGGACCTGTGTTAGAGGACCTCCTAGCATCGTACGTCTCTAAGAGACCTATCAGAAATGCGATGGTAGGGTTAGAACCCTGGTTTAGCTTCCTGGAGGCACACAGTTGTCTCATCTCCTTGAAGCTAAGAGCTGCATATCGTGACACGACCTGTGGAGGGTCGATGCCCACTAAGGGAGTCTCTGCGGACTCTCCGTGGACCGACATGCTTTCTAGTGAGGTGTAAGTGAAGCACCTACCTACACTATGTGTTCCTCTACTGATCCCTTGCTAAGAGTTATAGTCAGGGTGTGCTAGTCCCTGTTTCACTATAACAGCTGGTTCAGTAGAACTCAGAGTATTCTAAGTTAAGTTATATGTACCTGGGTACTTATGTGATCTTTCAACTTGATATTCTTAGGATACGTGTGTGGTAAAACAACAGCAAGCTCAAATCCCAACCGCTGCTCACCAATGTGAGAAGTTGGCCTGATATGTAGTGCTCACTATTCTAGTGATCACTGTGTATCATTCCAAACGACCCTTATTGATGATTGGTTGTAAGTCAACCTTATAGACCAGCTATCCTAGTAGCGTGGACAAGAGCAGTCTTCAGGCTAAACTCTAGAGGGCGTGTTAAGCCAGCTGTTTACCATCACATATACCCCTTGAACACCAAGTGAAAGGACACCACACAAGTTGTTATGAAAATAAAGGATATTTATTTATAACAAGACTACCCTGGCTCTTTATGAGTCAGGGAGCTAAGCACACTACAAAACTCTTATGAAAATACTTCTGGTTGCACAATTTACACAAATGCCCGAAGGGCACGAAACCATATACACTGCAAGTGGAATGGGAAAGGTTAGATAGTTTAAAGTTACTGATTCCGGAGGAATCCGATCAGTGGGACTAAACGAAAAAGGAACTGGACACTTGTAGAGTGAACCTACGATGGAGCACCGAGATGCTCGAGTTACCTAGCCCAGAGGCTGCGGCTGCGTGGGGTTCAGCAAGATGTCGGGAGTCCTCGTTGTAGTCTCAGGAGCCTGAAAGAAGAAGTTGCTGGCAGGCGACCAGTGTCGATGTTCAGGGAGATCCAAGCCTGGATCGGTGATGAAGAAAACCTGAAAGCAGAGGGGACTCAGTTCTCAACCGCTAGCCAGCGATCGTGTGGGTACCAGGAAGGTACCGGCTGAAGTCACCTCGACCAGGTGAGTGGATGACGTCGGACTCGGCTGTTCCTCGGACCAGGAGGCGCGGCGGCGACCAGGATGGAGGGCGAGCTGTCCCACGAAGGTGTCTGCTGTCGATGCTGCTGGGCCCAGGAATGGGGCAGCAGGTCTTGGCAGTGGCAAACCCACGCGGTGGAGTCAAGATGGCGTCGGGAGTGGACCAGGAGGGTCCGAGGTACTCCTCTGTTGAAGGGGAGCAAGAGCCAGTCTGGAGCAACCAGACCAGTGATGAAAGTCTGTCGTGGTGCGTCGTGAAGAGGGCCACAAGCCGGTCGGCGAGTGGCCGGACAACGCGGTGAGCAACAAGGAGCAGAAGGGCCCCCACGCAGATCTCGTGGATGCTGGGGAGGCAGACTTCGGTGCTGGAGCCGCTCAGGGTTAGGGCTTCTCAAACCCTAGGTGCACTCACTCGAGGGTCCCTCGGTGGGCGTGCTAGATAAGCGTCGTGCAGGTTCTGAAGATGGCCGGTCCCGCAGGTCTCGTCACACCTACGAATCTCAGCTGGGCTGATGATGTAGGTAGAGGTCAGAGATGGCAGGGAACCTGGGTCTCGTCGAGCTGGGCAGTCTTGATCCGTGGGAGAGACGTGCATCAAACCGCAAGCGCTTAGGGGGTGCCTGCTGGTGCAGGGTGGCTAATCCTTAGCCACAAGGGAGAGTCTTCAGAAATAGTCAAGAGTTCCTTTCGTGGAAAGTAGTTCAAGATTCAGAATTATCCAATTTGGGAAGGGGACCCGCTCCCACCTTTATTCTAGGAAAAAGGGGCTGGCCCGTGACTAGGTCCTACCTATGGGTGGGACCAAGAGGGGGGTGGTTACACCCCTATCCTTTGTCCGGCTTCGCCCCAGCTCAGGGGCTGGTGTGCCCCCGAAACTGGTTTGAGCCGGGCTATGCACAGTGAGCACCGGGGTGCCACTTGCAATCACCTTCCTTTCAGCCCTGCCTACCTGGGATACACAAACCCTGTCTGGGATGGTGCTAACACCGCCCTCGACAGGAAACCCTTTGTCCAAGCTCCCCTCGCTGGAAGGTCTCCCAGCAGCAGGAGGTCAGACTTGTGTCTGGTGTCAGCATCCATTTTGTGATGCTGAGGCTTGAGTCAACTTTAACCGGGGTTCAAGGTTACTTCCATGTCGTGTCCCTCTAGAAGGGTGGAATGCTAACCCCGTCGCCAGAACTGGCGAGGGGTTCGTATTCCAATTCGTATGACACCTTACTCGACATGTTTGGGTGATGCGATGCCAAAGTTAGCAAATAACCGCGAGGATTATAATGCCCTTTAAGGTAGTTGGCCCGCGTCACCATGGAACGGCTATTAGGATTTGGTTCCGCAAGCCGTCGACGGGCTCAGCTCGCGCCAGAGCACCATCTCGCATGATTCCCAGCACTCTGCCTTCAGGATTGATAAGGCCTGCCATAGGAGTGACTGACAGGAATCCATGCGTCCATTTTAGGGTTAGGTATAGGAATACTACACCTATAGCAACGGGTGATTACACCACCTTGCCCCAGCTGTCGCGCAGCCAGTTGTGTCAGATTTGGGCGGCCATCCAGGGGTGGCATAATACATGCTGCAGCCCCTGGTAGGCCCTGGGTACACCGATGCCCTGGATACCTGTGGTATGCTGATACAGGGACTGATAAGGCGGCCCAGTTCCAATTAGTGGATGCACCTAATGTACATGTGTTTTAATTTCGAGAGAGAACAGCTAGGCTGTGGGTCTGATTGGCAGGCCTGCAGCCGGGGAAAGTCGTAAACCAATGAAGCAAAAGCAAAAAATCTGGGTGATCATAGGATTGCAGACCCTACTCTCCTACAGTGCCCACAAGCATCAAGACTTTAGGCACTCTCTTTAAAACTGAGTGCACTCACTGTTCCTGAAATGAAACTATATACAGCTGAACTCTTCCTCATACCTTCCAATTACTCTTTACCTCCTGACTATGAAGGGCTTGACGCATTTACACATCTGATATTTCTCCCACTCTGGTCCCATTCTTAAATTCACTTAGTTATATTATTGAAAAGCTGTATTACTGGTCATATTTGAAAAACATCACATCAGTGTCATCTGCAGAAACACTCAATTCCTCTCACAGATTTCAGAACAGTGACTCAAACAAGGGTTCTCTCCCCTTTAGAACGCCTGGCCAAATCAACCAGTCAATGCTACACTTCTTACAGCTTCTCACCTTGTCATGGGTAACAAAGAATCACACTGATTTGAAGAGATCCCCACTGACTACACTTCAGGGCCCAAATTCATTAAAAATTGGATATATCATACTGAGAGCCTTGTATCTTAGGTTCCCCAGCTACTTGAAGGCTATATTACATCTGATTGAAGGTCTAAGAGACACTCAAAATTAAACTCACCTAACACTCTAATTCCTGAAACATAAAATGCCCAAGAAAATGAGCCAATCTTATATGTGCCAACCACCTAGATGCTGGAATGGTCGTCAGTGTAACCTAAGACCAATTCTAACCTAACACTAACTTGCTATCCTTCTGGAAAGACTTTAAGACACACCTGCTTAGGAACTACTCAGAATTTTAACTGATTTTTACTGCTCTATAGTTATCCTAAGATTTAATATCCACTCACTATTTTTCTAGAAAGACCTAAAACAAATTTATTGACTAATTTGTTCTTTATTACTCACCCCTTCAATCTTTCTTCGGCTGTACGGTCACGTTTAGTGTGAATCCTTTTGTTGCCATTGTGGCTAGGTCTGCCCTATACAAATACCTGAAATAAATAAAATAATACAATGTTGGTTTTCACCACAACAAAAAAGAAGAAATTAATTGGGAAATATTTGCTAAACAATTATATCAAATATATCAGGGACAATTTATTTCCTGAAATCGCCTTAATAAACAGCAAAATGATTTTGGACTGTACCTGCTAAATATTTAAAACGATTGGAACATCCAATTCTGAATTATGCTTATTAGCATCTCTTATTTTCACAAAGAATACATATTAATTTCTTAGATTTTATATTATGTAAAAACAACAGAAACTTTGTAAAAATCCGTTTTCTCCATGTATTTCCCTTGAGGAAAATCTGGTTATGAGCAAATAATGTTAACTCTATTCTCTGTGACATCAGCTGAAAGGATGATTTCAATGGATATACCCAGTTTTTTGTTTCACGTTTTTATGCGCTAATGCCGAGTTGATTTAATACATAAAAAGTACAAAAAGTTTACATCATCATCCCCCTGGCAGTGCAGCCCACTTTCTCTCACTTTGTCCAGAAATATCCACATTGTTCTGATCAGGTCATGAAAGAATGAACAAAAGCTTCTTGTCAATAATTCTGTGACATTTTTAGACACACCAAAAAAGTGAATCATTGATATTGCTAGAAATGAATTCATCTAACTAATTATACATTTGAAACGGTTCTATTATTGAGTGAGCTGTCTTACATCTACTCTTTTTGTACATCAAGCTCATGCTAGTTAATTGGCTCATTAGCAAAAAACATAAAATCTTTCTTTGTACTCACAAGTTTAACACAAGTGTTAGCCTCTCTGCCGCGCCTTACTTTTAACGTTAAAAGTAAAGTGCCGGTGCCGCAATCATACCAAAAGTAAAGAAATAGATGTTTTTTCTATTACTTTACTTTTGGTATAATCGCAGCACCCGCGCTTTCGCCGCGGCTGCCTGGCGAACGCTTGTGTTTGGCTGTGTCCACTGGAGCAGGCTCAAGGCTGCTTTTCATGAGTTGCTCTTTTATTTTGCATGTACCAGTTAGTTTTAGGAATCGCCTTTTGGTTTTACTCAGTTTCCACACTACAGGCCTCTGCAGCCTCTCTTTTCAATAAAAAAACAAGCGTTGCACTACACTATTTTACATTACATATGTATCTCGCAAGAAGGCAAGGTTGGATTAAAGACATCAGACTTTGAAAAGAGAAGTTAAATGTGATATTTCGATATTGTTTAGTGCTTCTACAGCAACCATTTTCAGATCACTGTCTGCTGCATAACGTTAATCTGCATGACTAATTAGCAAAGCATGCTTGACTATGAAGCTATTATTTTTTCCAACGTATTGCAGTTATATTTAAATAAGCAAGGTTTCTTTTCAAACAAAAGCTCTCCGCTTGTCCGTCAATTAGGTATAATAATGCTGTTTTGGCAAAGGATTCTCGTAAACTTTTGCAAAGTGTCTGTCTTTGAGCTGCAACGCGTGGGGAATTTTTTGGTAACTTTTGAATTGTTTGAGCTAAAAAAGAAACCCTTTTTAATGTTAAAATCTATCAATTACGCAGCAGAGGGTGAAATCATTGGCTAGTGTGGTAAAACTATAATTACATGGAAAACGCCACAACTGCACAATCGTGTTTTTCCAGAGTTTCTTCCTGTAACAGACCAAAGAAGCAGAAGCCACGCAAACCTGCAATCGGAAAAGTGGATTTTCAAAGGCTCCCAAATCAAGTAATGAGCATTATGTTGGCTCAACCAGTGAACTAGTCCTTTTCCAAAGGTGAAGATAGGGCGCCGCTCTGGGATTTTTATTCTATTGTTTTATTTTATGCGTTTTTATATAGCGCGGACTTTACCCGAAGGTGTCAGGGCGCTTCACAATAGGAACAGAACTGATACATGAGGAGAAAATTTACAAGTGAACATGTTACAAAAGCAAACGTTACGTTACATGAGGAAATAGTGACAATTGTGCAAGTATCAAGAGCAAACAAAATACAAGTGGTAGCAAACGATATGTTACAAAAGGAACAAGCATTGGCATAGCCAATAGGTCTCGCCTTTGTGACCTTATAAGTGTTTAGCCATGCAACACTTGATGTTGTTGCACCAAGGATATTGTGCTGGATAACTAAACACTTATAAGGTCCCAAAGGCGAGACCTATTGGCTATGCCAATGCTTGTTTGTTTTTACTTTTGGCCATGCGTTCTTATAGAGTGCATAGTACTGCACTGTCTTCTCCCACCGCAGATGTCTATTTCCCCCTCACCCTCTGTCCATTTTGACCCCGTTGCTCATCCACTGGGCCACACAGCGCTTCAGGTGTGCTGTTCACAGAAGGTTTTTCACAGCTTACAGTAGGGTGACCAACTGGCATGGGTGCATAGTCAGGACAGTGAGTGTAAAAAATCAGGACAAAGGGTCATAATTCAGTAAGAACGTAGGGACAAAAGGTAAGTTTTACAGACGCCTCAGAGGAGGTCGTGCAGTAGTATATAAGTAAGTAAATAGACAACCACTTAAGTACAAGTCAAAATAAGTTTATATTAGGTTGAGACAATTGTGCACTTCACGTTTTTTCAGTATGCGCGCAACTTTGAGCAACTGTGCAGGTCTTTTTGTGGTATTTCATATGATTTTCTATTTACATGGTTAATGCACTTGGTTGTCCAGTCTGATATTTTGTTTACAATTCATGGTCCTGAGCAGGCATGTTTGGTTGAGAGAAGGGTCGGGAAGCTAATTGGGACCTGCAATGCTGGACTAGAGTGGAGTCCTCCGAGTGGCCAACTTTATGTGTCAGATCGATTCAAGCATTCCATTTCTGTTCAGCTGGTGATGACTGGTATAGGGGCTGGTGTAGTATTGAGTGATGGATAAGACCCATAACGGAGAGGTCTTGTATAAGGGTAAGAGCATTAAGCAGGAAAAGGGAGTTATTAACCAGATTGTATTAGCGATAATTGGCTGCACACTGCTGAGTGTAATGGTATTATTGTGGGTCAGAGCGGTTAGTTAGGAGCTGACATTGCTATATCATGCCCTGGCTAACCATATATCAGCCCTCCAAATTTTAGCTGTATATTAAAAATAGTATACTGATTGGGCCGTTTCATTTCTGTGAGCTTTATACATCAGATTTTCATTGATTCACTGAAGTGTGCTACAGACTAGAAACTGTATACGCTGATGAGGCATTATTGGAGGGTAGCAGGCGGCACTGTCTTTTACATACAGACCATTTTCTATTAAAATGGAAGCAAAATGCCATCATTCAGTTTTACTAATAGATCTATATAGTGCACAAATACTAATGTGTGGAAATGTGGTTTCAGAAAATGTGTATCATTTGAACTTCACCAAGTAAAGTGTCTTCATTGTTTTGATCCTATTAAAACTCTGTTTCCATCACACTTCTGAATTACAAACAAATGGCCAATTTGTGGTTTCCTAACTGCTGATATGTTTTGAAACGTTTGCACAGTTTATTTACAGTTATTTAACAGTTTTTGTGTGTTACAAACTGACAGCTCACAGCCTTTGTTTTCGCACTCCCAAGAAAATTTGGGAAAAAATGGTGCATTCTACAACACATTTGTCATTATATATCAATTGTATTCGCTTCTAAAGCATTGTAAATAATTACTTTACTGTGCACCAGGATACGACAATCTTTGATGGGGCTCTTCAATGATTCCCTCACTAACACCAACAGTGCCTCGCATCTCTCCACAGCCCCTCTCTCACATGTATTTCATTTGTTTTATAGCCCTTCCCGTACCAGTATAAAATGTCGGAGCACTTTACATCACACAAACATACAGAGACAATGAATCATAGGTGTGTAAATTGGTGTATAGAATTTGTTACATAAGGCAAAGGGCACTACAAGGTGTAGGATGCACATGTCACCTATACTGGCAGGCACTATTTAAGAGTGCTTGGTCTGAAGAAGCACAAACTCAGGATTCAGAAATTAACACCATGGTTAGAGTTAACTTTAATGATAAGAATGTATTCCTTCCCTAACAAACCTTTTTTTAGTAACATCAGGATAATGAAAAACTGGGAAGAAAACAAAACGTTGTAACCTGTACCATGCAGCTTGCATAGAGCTCTTTGATGGCAGTTCATAGCTCACTGCTAGATTACGTATGTAACTTAAGAACTGCCAAGTAACAAAAGAATCTCAGTGATAAAAGTAGTAACCCACTGAGATCTGCACATAAAATACTATTCTTTGATATGCATGGTACACATTCTTTGCAGCAGGCATATAACCCTTTGTGCTACTTTAGATGATTCAAAACTCCCATCTCGCTCCTGCAGGTACATTAGTCACCAGACACTGGCGAGCCACACCTGACTATAAGGGAGCCCGTTTTTATTATTGCCTGAAAACTGCTGGATATACAAGGAACACCCCCACCACCTTTCCAGCCACCTAGGGAAACGCCCGATTCCTGGTCTGGCCAGTCCGGCCTTGCTACCACTCTCCAAAGATGCCCCTCATCTTCACATAGACCCTCACTCATGTGTATTTAATTTCTTTTATAGTGCTACTCATCCCAATTATGTAGGACAGTGTGTCGGAGTGCGTTATATCACACAAGCATTATATAGAGACAATAAATCATAAAAATGTGAAAGTCAATGTATAGGAAATGCTACTTAAGATAATGGGGGTTACAAGGTGTAATCATACTTTCATCCATCATTCAGTTTTTCACCATTCATTCTGTCCTTCCATCTGTGTACCCATCCATGACAATATTCAACCATTTACAAACCTATCCATCATGTATCCTTACATCCATTATTTTAATCATCCATCCCTCCATCCACCCTTTCACTCATCTATCCATTATCCATTCATCCACACTTTCACCCTATCCATCCATACACTCATCTATCCACTCTTCCACCCACCCATCCATTCACTCATCCATGCAGCCATTTTCCCATCTAGCCATCCTTTCACTTATTCATTCACCCATTCACCCTTTCAGTCATCCATCCATCCATCCTTTCTCTCGCCATCCCCCTTTCACTTAGCCATCCATCCTTCGATCACCCACCCATCCATCTACTCATCCACTCATGAATCCATCCATTGACCCTATCACTCATCCATCCTTTCACTTATCCATCCATCCTTTCTATCACCCATCCACCCTTTCACTCCTTCACTCATCTATCCATCCTTTTTTCCATCTACCTGCCCTTTCACTCACTCATCCAGCCTTACATTCACCCTTTCACTCATCCGTCCATCCTTTCACTCATACATACATCTTTTTACCCATCCACCCAACTATTTACCTTTTCTCTCATCCATCCTTCCACTCATTCATCCATCCATCCTTTCTCTCATTGTCCACCCATTCACCCTTTCACTCATCCATTCATCCTTTCACTAATCCATCCAATCATTCACCTGTTTCTTCACTTACTAACTCACTCACCTTTTCACATTAATTATGAGCTGAGCCTTTGTCTGCAGAGGTGCAAACAGAAGAGGCCCACTAAGAACCCCACCCTCGCTGTAGTTCCTAAAGCAAGGGGTAGGATGGGGTGAGGGTTCACTATGGCCCGGCACATAGGCAATCTGAAAAAGTGGAAGCAATGTGTCATGCATGATGCACAGTTCGAGGACGTGAGGCGACTGTGACATGTTGTTTCCAGTGCTTTAAGTGGGATGAAAAAACTGGGGGGGCTCTCCAAAGGGATACAAATCTGTGCTTAGCATAGTGTGCCGCCCGACTGGTATTTTGCTGCTTCTGTCATTGAATCCTGATATACAATACAACAAGTAATGTTACACCTACAACAAGCCAGAACTATTGACTTTGTCAGTGGTTGTTAGTTGCATAAAATAAAAAAGCAGCAACCACGGCTTCACTGAATATAATATTGAAAATGCATCAGTTCTAAAATGATGAGACTATGAAATAACTATAACCTATTCTTTTTAACTTGTTTCGCCGCCTTCTTTCCATGAACTCTATTCTCACGTAGCAGCATGGGCGTGTTTGTACATTTCTTCCATCTGACAGAATACCCTGTCCGAGACCGAGGCTGGAGGAGGCCACCACATGCTTTAACAGCCCAGACTGGCCCATTGTCATTCTGTATGTGACAATCAGCTGCAGACGGAATGACAATTGGCGGGGCGGGGCTGCTCTTGTGCTCAGAGGAAGAGTGCGAGGCAACCCATCAGGGAGCTGAGGCTTCTTGCAGGAGAGCAGCGCTGCTCCTTGCAATGCCCAAAATTACGGAAAAAAGGCGTCCGTAAAAAGGATCGTTATGGACAACAGATGTGAGGTCTGAATTACAGACGGTCCATGAAATTTATGGATGGTTGGTCACCGTAGCTTACAGTGAGTGCATTTTCCTGCCACCAGCTGAGCCTGGAATAAGTTCTATAAACTGTACTTTTAATTATTTTCAATAATCCATTTATTAGCCCTTTACTGTCCTCATGAAATTTTTTCCAAAGGGGGCTGTGGAAGGAGGGCCAAAAAACGGCGGGCTTGGGGCAACCCAAACAATGTCTGCTGTTTGAGTCAGTGCGCCCTAACTCGGGTTTAAGTTGTGAGTCCTTTAATTATTAAGTGTGATAGCTCTGGTGGCAATGATGATGCGTCTAGACAAAGCAGCCCCCCCCCCCCAAAAACATTTTTTTTCCCTATAAAACAAGAAGGCGACGCCGGTGAACGGTGCTGCTTTTTTAGGTCATAGGGAAAGATACACTGTGTTTCTTTCTGTGTGCCGAGCTCTCGCATATATTCTTGCTATACTAAGAATCGCCCTTTCTGGCTGTTTGCGACATTTAACTTACCTTTGTATCAGCTGCTGCACAAAGGCGTGCAATGCATTCTGTCGTTTATCTCTGGTTCAAACTGAAATAGAGGCAGGGCTTTAAGTATGATGAAAAAACTGAGGGGTCTCTAAAAGGAGCGTGGCCGATGTGATTAAGGGTGTGGCTTAAATACATGCAAGCTAAAAATCTTTGCTTAGCATAGTGTGCCGCCCAACTGGTATTTTGCTACCTCTCATTGCCTCCAGATATACAATGCAACACGTAACATTACACCTTCAACAAGTCAGGACTATTGGCTTTGTCAGTTGCATAAGATAAATAAGCAATAACTATGGCTTTGTTGCATATAATATTGAAAATGCTTCAGTTTTGAAATGTTGAGACTGTGAAAGGGGGGTACTGCTGCAGAGTTAAGTTATTTTTTGACCCTGAGGGTGAGGGGAAAAAATGGAGAATCCGATAGGGACCTGTCTCATCACCTGATCCTTAGAACTGCGGCTGCGGAGCACCGGCAGGACCCGACCTATTTAAAACCATGAATAGAGGCATTGTATCACACCAGAATCAATCTGGCAGTTCCAGAAAGGCTGTACTATTCATTGTGTGGCCCCTTTTTAGGTCGAGCATTCAAGACATCTTGTATATACTTTAGTATATACATATGTGTATGTACTTTGTGGGCTCTGGAGATCAGCCCTAGGACTTGTCTGCTTCCGCTTAGGGAGTTTTTTTTCTGGGACAAACAGCAGAGGTCAGTAAAATACCAGAATTGCTTTCTGCTGAGGGACTTTCTTTTTTATATTTTTCTGGCAACTGCCTCTATTTAACTTTCTTGATAGAAAACTACCAGCAGAGGTCAGTAAAATACCAGAATCACTTTAGCACTCTCTAGATTCCAGTCCATAGAAATTGTCTTCCACGAGCACCCATAGACAATTTTTTTTTCTTCAAATCTTGTATTTTCAGTGATATGACCACCGAAGGCCCTGATTTTATATTAAAAACAGAGCTGTGGACGATACCATTTCCTGCTAAATGGCAATATTTCTCTCCATGTGTTCTCATACCTGGCATGTCACGCAGTTTGGTACTTACTTTCCCTCCATGCTAAAAAACAGTAGATGTTTCAGCACCCATGCTAATGTGCTGCATAGCTAAATACATATAAGGTCCCAAAGGTGAGACCGATTGCATTGCAAATGCTTGTTTTGATGGTTGTGGGCCTATTTTATTGTCCAGTAGGCCGACTTGGTTTCGCCTGCAGCGACCATGCGCTATCAGCGAAAGCTGTTGTAATTCAAAATAACAAGCATTGGCAAAGCTAATAGGTTTTTCCTATGCGAGAGCCGTCGGCTTAGTCAATGTTATTAAGACATATTGCACAGCAGCACTGGCTGCTCGGTAACATGGCTTGAAGTTAAAAAAAAAGCTCTATCACGCGATTTCATAGCGCTTTCTTTCTTTCTTGACTTTAAGCCACGTTGCACAGCAGCCCACGTTGCTGTGTACTATGTCTTAAAAAAACATTTACAAAGCCAATAGATCTTTCGTAGGGAAAAACTATTGGCTTTGCCAATGCTTGTTTAAAGAGACTGTCACCAACAACTAAACTGCAGTAGCTTCACACTGTTGAAAGTGGAAGGGAGACTGCTGTGATTCCGAATGTGGATCTGGCCTCCACTGATGCATTCTCAAGATAATAGATCAAAATTCGGAAGGCCATGAAGTGGTTTTGATTTGATTCATATCCTTGCAGATGTATTTATATTTTTAGTACAATTAATTATATATATCGGTGCTACTCTGCTCTCTTGGTTAATGTGCCAATGACCTGTGGAACATTTCTAAATACTGTGATTAAAATAGAGCTTTTCAAAGTTTAAGACAATTTCAAATGAGCCCGGCTTTTTACAAGCGGCTAAAGATGAAAACATGTTACTGCCCATGGTCTGGCGAGACATAATCATTTATCAGCCCATTTCTTGATAATGAATAAAAATGGGATTTTATGTGTTGGTGAGATTGCATTAGTGATGCCGGAGCCCTCTGTGGTTAATTGTGGGCTCATCCTCAGATTCTGATTTCAAGGATGAGTGCCCGGTCACATAACAGAATCATTTCACACAGTTAAGCTGAAAAGCAAATGTTAGATCGTATGGGATGTGAAGTTCAAGAAAAAATCTTGGATTAACAGAAAACGTTTAACTTTTAAGAGCCCATCAGGATATAGTGTCTCTTACAAAAACAGATGAAATGCAGTGGTATTCAGTCAGGGCGAGGAGCCCTGCAGAGTCCTTTCACAGCATCAGATCCGGTCTGAATCAAAAGTGCACGCCTATCTTTGTTGTGGTGTTTTGTACATAAGCTGCCAAGTGACTCGTGTCTCTTTCAGCTTCTCCAGGCGCTTCCGCCAACACTCTTTGCATGCTGGAATCAGCATACCTCTAATGGTGAAATCGGCCCTCCAAGTGCCAGAATGGAAATTGCTGTGGGGTGAAAAGCCAGCACTGGTTGAAGGGGCCACTGCCCCCTGGCAGCTATGATTCTGATCTCAGTGGTTCTATCCTAATTAAATCCCTTCTGTTGCGTAGAAAATGAAATACACACAAATGATTTACTGCCTTTCAATCCTGGCTGTTTAATCACAATTGTTTTTTATAAGGACACTAGAACCAGTCATATCTTCTCCTCTAGAGAGGACATTAAACCACTGAACAAAGATATCAGTATTTGCAGCATAATTGCGAGCCACCCTCTTAGGCAGAAATACTTTTACTGCCTGAAAAAGATGTATAGACCAAAGCTGTGGACGATTGTTGTAAACTAGTGGTGTTGCTTTGTAGGAGGCTTTTACATTGGGTGGGTGTAGCAATGTTCCACATGTGTAACAGGAAGAAAGGAACACAGACGTAGGTTGTGCTTGTTAGAATATCCCTTCAACCCATAACATTCTAGACATCAGTGTATGTTCTAATCCAACCCCACGAGCCTACTTAAAGTGATACACCATCGCTACAGTGGGGCTTGGGTTATAAAATGTGTTTAGTGTATAGCTTACATTCAGTTTTTATATTTTCAGTGGTGTACAAATGGTGATATTTCTAAAGTCACACAACCATGGTGATGATGTAATTGTAGCATCGTGCAACACAATAACTACAACATTCGGGCTGACGCAACCCTAACCTGGTTACTTTCTGAGATGCTGTAACTTATATTCAATATTGGGGGGAGGGGAATTATCACCCACACACATGTTCAGTTCACATGGTTTTTGGTTTTCATTCAAGTTTAAGTGGCTTTTTCTGCGATCCGTCATAGTTTGGTTCCAAAGTGGGTGAAGAACTTGGGTCAGGGTCTTCCCGAATCTCAGCTGAATGGTAGAGTGAATTCTAGTGATAGTGCTAATGTGGTTCTTCAAGAGCAATGTTACATACCTCAGTTGAAGACTAGAAACACGAGTAGGCGAGCCCAATGGTGTGAAAAGAACGTACAAAAAACTCCAATATTGGAGAGGTATCTCAGATTTACTTTTTAGGAAATCTGTTTGCTGAAATGTTAAATGAAATACCCCCAAAGATGCTGCCAGTGATACGTTTGGGTCCAATGGTCCTATGTTTCCAATCTTCAAGGAAAAGGGAAATAAACAAGACCCTAAAAGCCCAATGGTGGAATACCATTGTAAATGAAAAAGAAAAAGTAGACAATAAAAAACACAGCAAAGAATGCAAAAAAAGTGGGTGAAGGAATTACTGTTTGCTTCAATCCTGGTGTCAGAGGGTTCTCATGAGGTAGTGGAAGAAAGTGACTTTGTCCCACTACCTTCTTCCTTGGACTCTCAAAATATATCTACTAATGAATTGGCCATTGTGGATTGTCAGGACTGTCAGATCTCCCAGCGATCCCGGACTGTTTAAGCTCTTATCACAGAAATAACCATGTCATTTCTTCCAGTACTCTTAATCCACACGCTAAGGAATTCTCGAAAAAAACAAGTGTTAAATCGACTGAAAGTTTAAATATGTTTCTGTGCAAAATCCTGTTTCTGATGCATAGTTCAGTAGATAGTATTCTTTTTGATAATCCAATGATGCCAGTGAACAGACCGTTTCTTTTGAGCTGCCTGTATGATATTGAAGCATTAAAAATGGTACACACCAGTGATGTACATTTAGTTCACATTTTGTATTCATACTTGGGCAATAGATCAAGAGTTACTTTGAATTCCAAGGTAGTAATAAATGTGATTCTGCAAAATCTGGTTATTTAGTCAGCCGAGTTATCAATATCATTCCTTACTTTCTGTGGAAAAAGAAAGATAAATTGTTGGACACAAAATACTGGTGGCCAAGAGCTCTCCGATGAGGCTGAGGAGCATGACCATAGTGAAGATGTTTTGTGGAGACATGCAAAAATATGGTGGTTTCTGTAGAGTGGTGGGGAGATTTGTATCCATCTTAGATAGGGTAATAGAGTTAGAATGATATCTAGCGATGATGGTGCAAGTCACTGTTATTGGTTGGCTGGTGTTCTCAATATCAAACATCATTTTAGAAACCTGCCATATCAGCGAAGTTAAGGGTGGGTTACGAGTAATTTCCTTGAACATGGCAGGCTTTACTTTTGATAATAATAGACTTGCTCTGCTGAATAGCCTTATTGGCAATTTTATATGTATTCAGGAATAATGGCTGACTATGGATTTTTCATCACACAAAGTATTATGTGGTTAGGTGCCCTGTGTCTTCCTCTAGGAAGGGCTATGCGAGCTGGGGGATAGCAGTTTTACTGACTACTAGTTACATCTCGTCTTACAGTTGTTTCGCTAACCCATCAAACCCACCTCAATATGTAAGATCTAAAGGGAGTCTGGCCAGGAGACTGGTGATCTTTCTCTGCTTCTGGTGAATATATTCTTTCACCCAGGTCAATCAAATACTCCCCATATCAAATATGTTTAATATTTAAACCCCAGATTAATGAATTTGAAAATTCCCAAAATGTAATTATGGATGGGGAGTTCAATGCAAAAGTGTCCAGTCAAATGTTGAGGCTTGCAATATCCCGTTCACGATACTTCCAGTTAAAACTAAAATGGATAAAAGAGCAAGTACCATTTTGGAGCACTTGAGGAAACATGAATACCTGATTGTGGATGGGAGAAAGTACAATATTCCTGCAAATTACACTCATACATACATTAGCTCACCTTCCCTAATAGATTATTCAATTGTTTACAATTCTTTTTTTTGGGCTCACTTTCTGATTTGGACATAATGGATAATTCCTTTAGTGACCATTTGTGATTTTGTATGAATTTCCTGTTAGTAGGCTTGAGGTCTTGGAATATCAAGGGGGGTGTAGTGTATTTAAGTAGGGTAAATGGGAGAACTGATGGCAAACTAAAACAAACCGCAGCCTTATAAGAAAAGTTCAAAGTAATTACCGGGGATATGCAAGCTTTGTATTAGGTCTTACGTACACAATTTGAGTCACACATGAAGTTATTCTTTGGCAAGCCTGTCCCCTTATGCAATAAGAAAATACCTAGGAAATGGTCACCAACTGTACAATTTCCAACTCGAGAGATCAATAGATTAACTAGAAGGCAGTTTTTGTATTCTTGGTCTGAGAGGAATAAAATAATAAGCGTCTTAAAAAGACAAAAAGCTGGACAGAATGCTGCTCAAAATAACCTATATTGTGATCACAAGTGGAGTGATTTAGGAGAGGCTGTGATTTCAAAACGATTCAGAAACATTTTGGAAGATTATTGTTAATGGCTGCGGTAACAGGGTTAGATCAATGCCAATCCCAATCAAAGAAGGCAATTGGACTGATTATATTACTGAAGTGTATGACTCTAACTCTATAACTTCTGATATCTTGCTAACATCCACATATTTTCCTGTAGTTACTAATCTCGTATATCCATCCCCCCCTTTCAACAGAACAGATTGAAGGTTTTAGTCAAGGTGCAAGATCATAGGGGGCTGAGGGACTCGATGAAATTCAATCTTGGTACTAAAGAAGGAAGCCTCTCTCATGTCTAGTTTTTGAACCCCATTGGTTTGGTAATCCCAGAATCATGGTCTGGAAGTATTATTGTGCCTTTCCATAAATAGGACTCGGGTAATCTCCTGAATTATTATAAACAACTTGCCGTACTCATTTCTGTTGGGAAGATATTCGCTAAATGTATTCTTAAACTTCTGCATGACTGGGTGGCCGAGAAAAAGATGATCCCTATTGAACAAGCAGGTTGTTGCACCTTGAATAATATAGCTATGTTGCAATTGATTTTAGAAAATGATGTCACAATTTGTGGTTATTTTTTCTATGCTGCCTTCTTAAATTTTTTTACCGTGTTTGACCATGTAGACAGACAAATGCTTTGTTATTTTTTTTTCCAGTTAAAGCACATTTGATAATTTATTAAGGCTAAGTATAGCATTGCATTCTTCCACCTGGTGCCAGGTGCCCGTAGGCAGAGACCAGGGCCTCTGGTCCAGAATTTCCACACATAATGGTCTGAAACAAGGGTGCCTGATAACTCCCCTATTGTTTTCTCTATGTATCCATGATGTACGTCAGGCTTTATTTGACTGCAAGTGTGAGGCATCTAAAATAGGGTACCGTACGATTCCCTGCTTTTTATATGCATACAACATTGTATTTGTTTATCCTACTCCTAAAGCCCTCTAAAAACCCTTGATTGGTCTTCAACATTATGCGAGTTGCCATTTGATAAAAGTAATACAGAACAGTCTTGTTTTTCTAAAGGCAAAAGATATAGGGAGAAAATTAAGTTAAAATGTGAAGTAGGTAATAAAAATGTGGAAGTTGTGAAAGCTTATCTTTATTTGAGATCATTTTCTCCAGCAACCTGAATAAAAAAGAGCAAATTCAATTTATTTCCAGTAAGGCAATTTCCCATGCTACCACCCTATGAGCATTGCATAGTGCCTTAGGATGCAGGCATTTTGTCTATTTACTATTAGTTTACCATCTAAACATTTCCACAACACTCTTATGAGCCACGGAAATAATTGAAATTGAAAAATTGGAATCGAGGGCCACACTCTCCTTAAATTGTTCAATGTGAACACACTTGCAACTGCCCAAGCCATTATGTTGGAACTTGGTTTGAGTGGTACCTTTGTGCAGGCCCTAGCTGCTGTACATTAATGGGCTTTCAGTTTACTCTTGAGTTGAAGAGAACCCCTTAACTTTAATGTGTTTAGAAATCTTTAATAAGAAAAGGGAAACTACAGTGTTTTTTCAGAACTTTTTCTTATGGATTGAAGTTATTTCAGTTACAACAGGATGTTTTAGAGGGCATATCTATGGTACAATACTGGCTTTTGTCCTAAAAAGACCACAACCATTTTCAGTCTGGAATTGAGATCATGGAATTAGGTGCTTGCTCCTGGTCTTTTTTTTTTATTAAGAATGTATATATTATCATTTATTTATAAAGTTTTATATAGCGCGAACGTGACCCACGAGGGTATCAGAGCGCTTTACAGTATAGGAACATAAATGGATGCGGTGGTATATACACATTCAAAAGTGTCAATTCGTACATAAGAAATATAAAATATATGAATAACAAACATAGAGGATCGTGAAACTGCAGGACGTTGTACAATAGACAGTTAGTGAACATTAGGTGATTGTGCTAGCAAACATACATATTAAGACCTCAATCGATTCACAATGGATATAAAGTGTATAGAATAACCAAGGGGGACCCAAAGCCGGCTAAGTGTTACATTACATACAGTTATTGAGCAATATGAGCTGTGATAGTAGTCTTACAAAAAAAATAGTCTTGTCCATTCCACCTGAGATAGGTAATGGCATTCGGATCATAAAGATGACTCGGAGACATCCTAGAGTTGAAACTTAAGGCATGTATTTGTTCATTAGAAGTATTTTTACTTCTTTTTTGAAGGCGCCAAGGGAAGTGATTCCACGCACTACTGGAGGTAAGGAGTTTCAAATCTTAGGTGCAATCCCTGAGAAAGCTCTACAACCAGTTCTCTTCTTGTGGAAGGTGGTAGGGACGACGGTGGCAGCTAGTCCCGACCCCGCTTGGCGCCAATATTGCTGATGGTTCATTTTATTACTGTGTGTTGTTTAACAGAACTTGTCAAGTAGAAACGCTTTTAATATATATTTGTTACCTTGTAATTTTAGCTGCTGCAGGGACCTCTTGATGCTAGAATTTTAGTGTCACGCTGTTTAAAACTGCATTCCCGCACTCACGAAGGGATTAGGTAGCGCTCTAAAGCTCCAACAGTGCCTACACGCCCGGTCCGACCCAGTAGCCAATCACGGGTGCGGAGGGCGGGGCAGTGACAGGCCCACACAGGAAGGCGAGCGGTTAGCGCTCTAGCTTTCACTCACTTGGGGGCTATTTAGGCAGCGAGGAGGCTCCAGCCTTTGCGGTAGGGACGACGGTGGCAGCTAGTCCCGACCCCGCTTGGCGCCAATATTGCTGATGGATTCATTTTATTGCTGTGTGTTGTTTAACAGAACTTGTCAAGTAGAAACGCTTTTAATATATATTTGTTACCTTGTAATTTTAGCTGCTGCAGGGACCTCTTGATGCTAGAATTTTAGTGTCACGCTGTTTAAAACTGCATTCCCGCACTCACGAAGGGATTAGGTAGCGCTCTAAAGCTCCAACAGTGCCTACACGCCCGGTCCCACCCAGTAGCCAATCACGGGTGCGGAGGGCGGGGCAGTGACAGGCCCACACAGGAAGGCGAGCGGTTAGCGCTCTAGCTTTCACTCACTTGGGGGCTATTTAGGCAGCGAGGAGGCTCCAGCCTTTGAGGTAGGGACGACGGTGGCAGCTAGTCCCGACTCCGCTTGGCGCCAATATTGCTGATGGTTCATTTTATTGCTGTGTGTTGTTTAACAGAACTTGTCAAGTAGAAACGCTTTTAATATATATTTGTTACCTTGTAATTTTAGCTGCTGCAGGGACCTCTTGATGCTAGAATTTTAGTGTCACGCTGTTTAAAACTGCATTCCCGCACTCACAAAGGGATTAGGTAGCGCTCGAAAGCTCCAACAGTGCCTACACGCCCGGTCCGACCCAGTAGCCAATCACGGGTGCGGAGGGCGGGGCAGTGACAGGCCCACACAGGAAGGCGAGCGGTTAGCGCTCTAGCTTTCATCCACTTGGGGGCTATTGAGCCCCTCGTCACCTCTAGCGCGCAGCGTTTGCGCGCAGCACGGCGCCTATTCCTGCGCCTAAGACGAGCCGAAGACTAGCCCGTCTGCGCCCGTCCGCGACCGATCGGGACGAGGGGCTGGGGGCTATGGAGGAAAATCCAGCCTGCATAGATATTTCTTGCGGCAATAGGATAACATACACCTCACAGGTACTGATGGAGATTGGCTCAAATTTACCTAAAGTTTGTACATATGAGATGGGAACCAATCTGGAGGGGCCGCTTGCCTGTCATGGATGTCATGGGCAATTTCGTAACTCCTCTGAAATCGGACATTATTGGGCATGCCCCCCGGAACTGAGGGGTCAAGTACAACACATATCAGTGGCAAATAACCCTATGACTGATTCACCATGGGGAAGTAAGCACTTGCTATGTAACATCCGCTCACTAGCCAAACATTCCTCGGAGGTATGGGACCTTATATCATCAGAGGAACCAGACTTATGTTTCCTTACCGAAACTTGGCTCAAACCTCATTCAGTCCCGGCTATAACCCTGGGCATACCAACAGGATACAAAATATCCAGGTTGGACCGCCCGAATAAAACAGGGGGGGGGGGTAGCTATTGTATTTAAACAAGAGTTGAATGTTACTATCATCGATGAACTTTGTACACCTCAGATTGAGCTAATGATTTTTAAAATCAATCTAACATCAAAGGAAAATAGGAAGGGAGCTGTGGTGTACCGCCCCCCTGGCCCATATGAGAACTTCTCCGTTCTTCTTATTGAGGCTTTAGCCCCTCACGTACAAGAGAAATCTAACTTTCTCCTTGTAGGAGACTTTAACGTCCATAGTGAGCTGGGTGGTTGTCCGGAGGCTACACCCTGCTTACGGACTTAGACCTTTTGGGATTAAAAAAGTGCAACCATGGCCCCACCCATCAAGCTGGCCATACGTTGGATTTAATTATGTCCAATTCACCCCTGATTAAGTGTATGCCCCCGACTCAAGTGGACTGGACGGACCACTTTATTCTTAAATTCTACACTGCTACTACCTATAAGCTTCAGGCTACACAGACTACGCTAGCCAGCACAAGGAGACCCTGGCATAAACTTACCTTGGAGAATTTCAGGGATAATTATAAGGAACCCATAATTCATAGCCCAATAGGAGATATTTCATCTGCATTAAAAATGTTTGAGGAAACGGTCACTAAGGCGATAAATGCCACTATCCCTTTAAGAGTGTATAAACCACGTACAGCTCATAAGCAAGAGGTTTGGTTCTCTGAAGAACTAAGATCTCTTAAGTCAAAGACTAGGAAACTAGAGAAAATATGGAGATCCTCACGGGGGACTGAAGATAGGGAACATCACAGGATAGCTCTTAAGATATATCATAAGGCGATTCGGACCGCACGTAAAAATCACATTGCAGCACAGCTGTCTGCAGCTGGTAAAAACTCAAAAGTATTATACCAAATTTTACAAACATTCACAAAGCCTGCAGCCTGTGAGACGGCAGAACTAACATCGCAAGAACTCTGCAATGAGATCTCACGATTCTTCACACAAAAAATAGATGGGATCTATGATAAAATAATACACTCCAACAAAACCGTATCAATGGATAACATCATTCCTTTGGCTGTTGATGCCCAGTCTCACTCTAGACCGTACCTCACCGAATTTCCTTCCATATCGATAGCTGAGGTAACTAGACTAATTACGGAGATAAAGAGTGGTAGCCCTTTGGATACCATTCCGGCATGTATCATGCCCATACTAGCTAATGAATTAGGCCCGAGAATCCTGAAATTAGTTAACTTGTCCCTGAGTACAGGGGAAGTTCCCCTAGAATGGAAACGGGCGCTGGTAAGACCTCTAAGGAAAAACAATGCCATACCTGGACAGAATTATCCAACTTGAGACCTATCTCTCTTCTTCCCTTTTTGGCAAAGCTAACTGAGAAGTTTGTAAACAGCCATCTTTCGACACATATTGAAAGAACTGGGACTCTGGACCCCTCCCAGTCAGGGTTTAGGCCTAGACACAGCACAGAGACCACCTTGCTGTCCGTCGCAGACGATCTACACATGCTCCAGGATAGGGGCTATTCCGTTATACTGGTGCTGTTGGATCTGTATGCGGCGTTCGACACTGTGTCACATAACATTCTGACCTCCAGGCTAGCTGACAGTGGCCTGGGAGGCAAGGCGCTGGCCTGGCTGAGGAGTTTCCTAACAGATCGTACCCAAAGTGTCACCTTGGGTACATTCCGATCAGAGGAGATAAAGATCTCAAAAGGGGTGCCACAGGGCTCTTGTTTGAGCCCTACGCTTTTTAACATCTATGTGGCCCCCTTGGCTAACATCATGAGATCCCACGGGTTTATTCCGGTGTCCTACGCCGATGATACACAACTCCTCTTTCCATTTAAAACTCTCACTACAGAGATTAGGAACTCTTTTGCCCAGGGCATGAAAGCAGTGGCTCATTGGATGACCTCCAATTATTTACAATGTAATGTGGCTAAAACGGAGGTGATGCTATTTGGGGAGGCTAAACGTCTGTGGACACCAGACTGGTGGCCTCAAGATCTTGGGCCAGTTCCTGAGCCCAAATTGGTGGTGAAAGACTTGGGAGTGAGGTTGGACCAGGAGCTTTCATTGAAACAACATTGTAACCAAGTGGTGGGCACATGCTTCCACATCATTGGGCTGCTCAGGAAGGTGTTTCCTCTACTCCCAGATGCAACACGAAAGACCCTGGTGCAAGCGTTAGTGTTGAGCAGAGTTGATTATTGTAACGGCTTGCTACTATCTGCCAACGAAGGAGTCATCTCTAGATTGCAGGTTGTTCAGAACACTGCTGCTCGTCTTGTACTAAACGCACCCACTCGAACAGCCTCTAAACCTTTGCTGATCAAACTTCACTGGTTACCAGTGAAACAGAGGGTTAAGTTTAAAATATGCTGCATAATACATAAATGCCTGATGGGAATTGGCCCGGTCTATCTGGCCAATAAGTTCATCCCATATGTCCCTACACGCTCCCTTAGATCCGGGGTGGGAGCTCTGTTATGTGTCCCCAGAGCTAGGAAAACAAGACAAGGGTTTAGAGCTTTATCCGTGGCGGGTCCCACGCTATGGAACAGCCTTCCTATAGAGATCAGACTGCTCAGAGAACATTTTCCTTTTAGGAAACGTCTGAAAACTTTCCTCTTTCAAGTTTAGGATATTTTCTGGTTACATTCTATACATTCGATTCTAGCGCGGTACAAACATGCAAATAAAATAAATAAATAAGGATTGAGGTTTCCGAAGGAAAGTGCTCGCACTTCGCAGTTGTCTACAGCCTCCAGACCTTTCTAACTTTAGAGCCAAGTAGCTGGGTGTATTGTTGTGAATTGCTTTGTGTGTCATGCAGGCCCCATTATGGTGTATTCTTGCCCCGTAAGGCAACCAATTCAGGGCTTTCAAGGTTGGAGAGATGTGACTATTTCTTTTTGTTACTGAGACCAGTCTAGCCGCACCATTCAGTGCTGCTCTCACCGGAGCCAGCTTGTATTTAGGGAGACCACAGAGGGTGGTGCTTCCGTAGTCTAATCTTGGTAACACTAGTGCTTGTACTGCCATTTTTAGATCAGCCTGAGGGAGGAAGGGTTTGACTTTCCTTAATATACTCAACTTGTGATTAGCACCCTTGGTGGCGATAGAGATGTGCGACTGCATATTCAGATGTTTGTCTATAGTGATTCCAAGTGATTTTGCTGAGTCAATGATGAGGGGGACACATTGAAAGGTTTATCTAGTTCTTGGAAAAATGTACCTGTTGACGAAAGAGTTTTTGGTATTCAATTTTTAAATCTTTCAATGTGTTTATGTTCTCCATTTCACTTCCCTTGCCATTAATTTTTAATAAAACTTAATGCACATTCTGTTGATGAAGCTCAATGTTAGAAATGGGGTCTCTAGTTGGCAGAGGTATGCACGCTGTTCAAGTAGGGACCCACACTCTAGTCAGGGTAAGTGTAGTACACACTAAAAGTTTACCTGTACTCACACTCTGGTAACTTGGCACAGAGCAGTCGGGCTAAACTAAAGAAGCAATGTGTAAACTATTTTTGCACACACACAGTAAAACAGTGAATACATCACAAAAGTACTCCACACCAGTTTAGAACAAAAGCCAATATTTATCTTAGTAAAACAAGACCAAAACGAAAAAAATCCAACATACACAAGTCAAGGTATGAATATTTAAAGATTAAATCAAAATGCAGTGCTAAGAAGTTAATAGCTCTAGCTGGGGCTATCTGGTCACGCTTGACCGGGACAAATTCAAGTGTTCAATCCAACCGCGAAGCAGCACAGGCCAGATACAGGAGTCATGCAAACCCCCTTACAGTACCTTGGATACGTCGCAAATCGAAGACAATGCATGGAACAGAGGAGGTGCAGCGTCGTGGATGCAGGTGATGCGTCGGTTCCTGAATGCGGTGTAATGTTGTTGAAGTTGTAACACCGATGGACGGTGCATAATTTTCTGGTGCGAGGCCTCTGTACCTGGAGGCAACGCAGCGTCAATGTGTGGTAAATATTTAAATTACCTGTACTATTTTTTATGCGGTAAAGTCTAGTAAGAATAACTCAGTCAAAATAAGAGGCAGAATCCGTGGTATTAGAGGTTCTGAAAAGGACTTTATTCCTTACAAAGGAATTATGGTTCGAACCAGGCAATCATATTCCATCACCGCGAAGGTTCAGGAAGGGATAGGCAATACATTATTGACAAGTAATAATATATATATGAAAAGCATTGCATTAAGACAGATGCAGGAGGCGTAACAGCTGATAATACAGATAAGAATACACATACGTAATGAAAATAGGCGTAATAATAGGCGTATACTAGAAACGTCATTTAAAATGATGTCACAAGTGGGTGGATCCATAAAAGAATCCTGCAGTGTCAGCAGAAATATTTGGCAGAGATGCGCGCGCAGCCGCATGACGTGTGATTGACGTGCAACTAGAGGGTGAAGGGGAATTGACATTTAGCTCTACATGTGGAGACAGAAGTCTGGGGGGTCAGGTCAACCTAATCCCAAATCGTATCTAATATCTTTGTTTAAGGAACTGTTTTATCCAAAAGGAAAGGTCTCTCGGGCAAAATCTATTCTATACTGACTGTTAGTGCATGTACAAGCGTCTATGTGTCTACATGAGATGCGAGGGGGCAGGAATCTTCCATGGTAACAGGGGCTATGAATTACTTGCATAAAGACAGCGAGGCCGAGCCCTTTGCTCGGTAGCTGGAAGGATGTTTACCTAAACTACTAGACAGGAATGCATTGGATGAGGAGCGGAGCAGATAACTTGAAGGCTGAATACAGTTTTTGGCAGGCAACAGGCCGCGTCAGGCACCGTTAGCCGCGCAGGGAGTAGGACAAAGTTCATGGATACCGATGCAGGTCCAGGCTGGAGCATTTCAGAGGCAGAAGCAGGAAAAGGCTTGATGGCAGAATTCAGGGCCTACTCGCCTGAACTGTAAAACTAGAAAAGTGAACCATATAAAGTCGGTGGCCAATCATACTTAGGAATGGAATATTCAACCCATTCATGGCGGATCTGAAAGAGGACATGTTGACGTTGGACGCACATGTACACGCAATGCACACACATTTGCGTCTTCATAGCTGGAACTGGAGGGAACATACATGTACTTGTAGCATGTACATGGAGCCGTTGGGGTCTAAGATAGGGGACATAACTGGTCATAAAATTCATATTTCCTCATTCCCTCCTTGTCCCCTACGGACCCTTATGAAATATCCATCTTCATCAATCCATCAATCTGTTCATATAGCATCATTTGTTCTTCTTTCTTCTTCCGGGATCTTGAATGAAAATTTGAAGGCGGGATACACGATGTGGCACACAGACCACAAATCGCTGGCCCACATTGTAGACACAAGCAGCAACTGAATAGAATGAGAAAGCCAATACCTAGGAAGGATAGGATCCTCCATCCCCAGGCTGACAACACGCTCCAGAACCAACCGGACCAAGTCCAGGTGCCTGGATTCTGGTGTATCTGGCTTACGATCTTATGAAGTCGAGTTATGGCTTTATATACTGACGGCGCGTTTTCTGGTATGAAAACACAGCAACTTGATCCGATGACCCTACAAGCTCCGCCCCTATCGGCCAGGATGACGTCAAGGACAAGACGATTTTGGAGAACAACAATCCGCATCGCAGACTGCTCCTCTGTTAAGTTGCCTAAGGCGGAAGTAGTTTCATTCACTACTGCTTCAAGGGTTCTAGTTAATCTACGTATCAGCTTACTATTAGTGACTGTACCTATGTAGGGAAAGAAACCTTTATTGAAATCTGTGTATTGCTCCCATGCTGTTTCAGTGTAGTCGACAATCAGGAGATCTCTCTGCTGTCTATTGTGTACTAAATGGGTATTCCTATGGTAATCAGGCGGGGCTAGGAAAACAGGTGGCAGAAGGAATGCAATGTAACAGGTACCATCCCAATCTAGGGGTAGGCGTATGTATGCGGTGTGACCACAGATGAAGTAGGAGTGACGAGAAGCTCTAAATGTAGACTTGCCTTTATCACTGAATTCTATTACAGTGGTACATTTACTATGGCCCATGTGTATTGAACCATTCTTTCTTACACATAATTCGCCTCTAACTGGAAATACTGACATAGCGGGCAAGATTGGTGTAGCTTCGGATTCAACATTCAGGATCATGAGATTAAGTGTAAAGTTACCTAATCCATATACTTCATTTTCTAGATCAGTTCCTGTTCTTTTGGGAAGTCCCTCCTTGTTAGGGTAGCAGACTTTAAGTAAAACTAGGTTCAGGTTTCCCCAAACCCAGTTGTCTTGATAAACTACTGAATTTGAATCTAGGGAATTAATCAAACTAAACCATGCTCCACAGGAGCCATTGTGTGTGAATGGATACGGAAAGAGGGGCAGAACTCCCCTGTATTTCTGATAGGGAGGGAGTCGGCCACATATCCAACAATTTGTAGCATTGCTGGTCTGATGAGAATGATGTAACATACTAATGAATGTATTGTTGCGCAGCGCAAATCTATAGGACAACTCATGCGGGGGTAATTCACTAAAAGAATGTTCGGCAGTAGCATTGAAAGCACGCTTGGAAATAGGGTAATACATGTGTAATAATATACTGGCAATAATAATCAGAAGACTTAGAAAAAACATAATTAACAATGTCACTATGCAGTGACTACGAAGTGATTTACAGTACGCATGTTTCTTGAGCTGTTTCTGTCTATTTCTCTCTCTATTTCGGTCTAGAGGATACATGTCAGAGACAAATTCAACCGATTCACCTTGGAGAGGACTTAAACAATCAAATTGTCTGACTTGCTAGACCTTAGTTTCAGTTTATAGTTTTCTTTTTCTGGCTTGTCAACCAGGGGGAGTTTTGAGTCAGTCTGTGAGGGAATGCAGGGCTGAAAATTCAAGTCGGATGATAGTCCATGAAATTTTTTGATATGGCTCGAGTGCAACCACCCTTTACGTCCCTCAATCTTCACAGCTGTCCTTGTGGTCAATAAGACGAGCTTAGGCGACTGCCAGCGAGGCTCCAGCGGGTTCCTTCTGTCGAAGTTCCTTACAAGCACAAGGTCCCCCGGAACCACGTCATGGGGCTTCACCTCAGTGTTATCGGGAAAAGCTGCAGCTACCTGTGAACGACAAGAGTGTAGTGCAGACATCAAGGAAGCCAGGTAATCTGTCAGCATATTACAATCAACATCAGTGATTTTACGAGGTATAGGCGTCCCCCACATATTTGGTGGTCTACCGAAGATCACCTCATACGGGGATAGCCCTGTTCGAGAGTGTGCTACCATTCTCATGTAAAAGAGCGCAACTGGTAAAGCTACTATCCAGTCGACACCTTTTTCTCTACATACTTTGGACAGTCTAATTTTCAAAGTTTGATTATGCCGCTCCACGAGACCTGCTGCCTCGGGATGTCGGACACAGTGGAATTTCCATTGATAGCCTAACAGAAGTGAAACATGTTTCATTAGCTCGGATGAGAATGGCTGGCCATTATCTGAGTACACGACACGGGGCAAACCATACCGTGGGAAGAATTCTCGAACTAACTGTTTGGCAGTAGTCGGGGCAGTGTAATCTGAGACGGGATACGCCTCTGTCCACCGGGAAAGAGCGCATACAACTACGAGGACATATTTGAATCCTCGACAACGTTCCATCTGGATATAATCCATCTGGAGGACTTCAAAAGGGTGATCGGGGGGTTGAAATCCACCCTGTTCTACAGGTACGCCTTTTCCTGGATTGAACTGACAACAAATCATGCAGGTACGTACTTTCTGTTTAGCTGCTGCTCGCAAGTGTTTATTGAACCAAATGTGTTGAATACTGTCTAGCATAGCTTTCTCTCCTAGGTGCGCTGGGCTATGTATTGTGTTAATGATGACTTGAACCATGGAGTCAGGAAGAAACCATATAGATTTTCCCTTTGTCATCCATCCTTGATCCGTTTGGATCCCTCCTAATTCAGTCCATCTCTTTATTTCTTCTGGTGTAGCATGTGTCTGTATGTCAATTACATCAAGGGCGGGGTCCTTAACTGTCATGCAGTGTGTTGGTGTCGGAACTATTGTCTTTGTCGTGTCAGTTGTATGAGTCTGATTCTGAGCAGTCTGTTTAGCTGTTCTGTCAGCTAGGTCGTTACCCTGAGAAATAATGTCAGTCACTTTTGTATGGGCTTTACACTTCATAATCGATATTGCAGTCGGCAGATGTATTGCATCTAACAGAGCTTGAATAAGGGGACCGTGCTGGATGTGGGCACCGTGAGAAGTTAAATAACCTCTCTCTCGCCAAAGCACGCCGAAGTCATGAACGACTCCGAATGCATAACGTGAATCTGTGTATATGTTGACTTTCTTATTTTTGGCTTGAATACAGGCTTGTGTCAGAGCGATGAGCTCTGCTGCTTGAGCTGACAAGGTATCGATACAATTTGTTTCAATAGCTTCAGTGTCTGTTGTGACTGCATAAGCGGCCACTAACTCTCCTGTATTTGTTCTCATGCATGAACCATCTACATACAGTGTCAGGTCTGGATCTGATAATGGAATATCTGTCAAGTCTTGTCTGGGTTTCGTCGTAATAGTAATGACTTCAATACAATCATGTGCCAATGGGTCTGTTCCATTTAATGGCAAAAGTGTGGCAGGATTTAATGTACTACAACGTCTGATTTCTATGTGTGGCTGGAACAATGTCAATTCATAACCCGTCAGTCTTGCTATAGTCAAGTGTTGTGTTTGGGTCCGGTTCAAGAGAACCTCTACTGCGTGTGGTACTTGTACTGTCAATTGATGTCCTAACACTATGGCATCGCTTTGTCTGATTGCTAAAGCTGTTGCTGCGACTGATTTCAGGCACGCAGGAAGAGCCTGAGCTACGGGATCTAATGTACTGGAAAAATAAGCACATGGCTTGTGTGATCCTGCTTGTTCCTGCGTGAGTACTGACAAAGCAGTACCTTCACGTTCTGTAACAAAAAGTGTAAAACGTTTGCTGTAACATGGTGTTGCTAAAACAGGTGCTTGACATAAAGCTTTCTTTAAGCTTTCAAAAGCTTGTGTATGTTCCTGAGTCCAAGGGAGGACAGTCGATGTTGCTGCCTCCTGTGTTGTCAACTGAATGAGTGGTTTCGCTAGAAATGCATATTGAGGGATCCACTGCCTACAGTACGAAGTGAGGCCTATGAATGCCCGTACCTCCTTTTGTGTCTTGGGTGGCGGCATGTTAACAATTAACTGGATACGGTCGGGTGTAAGCTGTCTTCCCCCCTTGGACAGCAAGTGCCCAAGGTACACAACTTGCTGGACACAGAATTGCAGCTTTGAAGGGGACACTTTGTGCCCCTTGTCGGCTAAGAAATGTAAAACCGTCAGTGATGCTTTTTCACATTCAGGTTCGCTTCGGGCGGTGATCAGCAGATCATCGACATATTGAAGCAGGGCAGTGTTAGCTGGCATGTGAATACTGTCAAGTTCTCTTTTCAGTGCTTGGCTATAGATGCTGGGGCTTTCTGTGAATCCTTGAGGTGCGCGTGCGAATTTAAAACTTCGTCCATTTAAACTGAATCCGAACAAATATTGGCTTTCCGGATCGATTGGGACGCTAAAGAAAGCGTTCTTGAGATCAATTACAGTAAAGAACGTTGCTTCTGAATCTATGGCTGTTAGCAATGAAGAGATATCTGGGACCACGGGGTATTGTGGTACAATGCATTTATTTAATTCTCGCAGATCAATAACTAATCGATATACTGGTGGTGCTTTTGGATCAGTTCGTTTAAGAATCGGAATTATCGGGGAATTACATACATTGGAGTCGGTTTCCACGACCACTCCTTGTGCAATGAGCTCGTCAATGATTTGCAGCAAAGCCACAACAGCATCTGGTGGTAATTTGTATTGTCGCATTCGTGGTAGTACTACTCCTGTTTTGAGTGTGACTCGATATGGGTAATGTGCATACAACCTACATCAGTGGGGCCTTGTGCCCATAAATGTGCAGGTAGGTTCTGTAACCGGTGATCCATGTCTCTAGACACGTAGTGACCTTTAAAGTCACGCAAAAATAGTCGTACTCCTTCCGGAGAACAACATATTATAGCTCCTAGAGCTTTCAATGTCTTTATACCTAACAAGTTTTCTGGGCATGATTTAGTAAGCAATAGATCTGTAGTCCGTGTTAATGGACCGACTGTGAATGCAAGTGGTTGCGATACTTCGTTAATAGTAGGCTTTCCTGAGAAACCAAGGGAAATATTTTGTGAGCCTGAGAGGGGTGCCCCTGGGACTTCGCTGTGACTGATAGTTGTTCTGCTTGCCCCTGTATCGAGTAGAAACTTTCTGTCTTTCCCTAATACTTGACTCTGTACATAAGGACCCTCTTGATCTACAGGAACCTCAATAAGGGGTAAGCCAACTTCCCTCTCTAGGCTATTTCATGTATAGCGCTGATACTCTGGATAGTCATTTTGTGCATACTGGTACATCTGTTGTGTCGTGTTTTGTGTTGCAGCAATAGGCTGTGGCTGTTGTTGTGGTTGTTGTTGTGGTTGTGGTACGGTCTGTTGTGGAACTGGCATAGGTTGCGCATGCTGAGGGACTTGTTGTTGGATCTGATCCTGTCTAGGCGGACGTGGTCTCTCCTTCGTTATACCCGTAGAGATATTATGTTTCAGAACTGCGCAATCGTGTATATAATGACCTGGCTGTTTACAATAGTTGCATGTCCCTCTAACAGGACCCACTGAATCATTGGACTGTGTCGTACCCTTTTAATGACCGTCAGCTGGAACTGACTGAGCAACAAGCATTTTCATTTTCGTGTCTTTCATACGTCTTTGTTCATGTTCTTGTTCTTCTCTAATTCTATTGTGATGATATTGTAACATTTGTAACATCTGTGACGGTGTGTTACCTTGCCAAGTACTCTCGAATTTCAGTACTCTATTCTTAACTTGGGGCAGGGAATTTTCAACTAATTTTGTCACAAACAGATGTGGATACGACTCACTACTTGCTTTTATGCCACTATTAATACCAAAACATTTTTCAAATCGGGAATAGAAATCACTAGTGTCTTCATCTTGTTTTTGTTTACAGGCTGAAATTGCACCCCAGTCTTCCTTTTTCGTAGTTAATAAACGTGGTAGTACCTGCACTAATAATCCTGGTAATGCTGTAGTCTTTTCCCCAAGCCCTGAACCTGCAGCTCGGGCCTTTTCTTCGTTTTCTAATGCTGTCCAATCTATCTTTTGGTCTCCCACCTCCCATTCCTTTTCTTTGAGTTTCTCGTAAATACCGGCAGGCAATAAAACTTTCAATATTTTCATAATGTCAGGATAAGTATACTCTCCCATGAGTAACATGTCTTTTATCTCACGGTGGAAACCTGCTGGGTCTTTGTCATGGCTAGGTACTACTTTCTTCATTTCTAATAATTCAATTTTAGTTATGGGCGTGTACACAAATACGCGTTTGAAATTATTGTCATCACCTCTGATTGGGTGCACTTCGCGTAAGGGATTCTGTCTGTCTATGTGATACGTTTTTCTTTCCTTGGGGGGAACTGAAACATGTTCTGGGCATACGAAGACAATGTACTGGTGTCGATATTCTAGAATTTCTTTAATTAAATCAGTACCTGAACCTCTCCATTTGTTCGTGAGTAATTCTATCAGTATATCAGGTAGGGGACCAGGATCGGAGTGTTGGCTTCTATATAATATAAGGAGGTGTTGTATCATGTATATACCAGCTAAACGCTGTTCGTCTGGGGTAAGGTTCAAAAACGTGTGTGCTAGCGCATCATCACTGTATTTTTCAGAACTGTCAGCCCATTGTACTGCTGACCTGGCTAATTCTTGTTCATCCATAGAATCGAGCATATGATACCCCCTTCGGTCTCGAAGTAATTTATCAGCAGCCTGGAATAAGTGTTCAGGGGACTTCGTATTTAGCATAGGGGCTTGAAAATGTCTGTTGTCTGGACGTATCGGACGTATCGGATCATTAAAGTATCTGGTATTGTTACAAGGTCTTCCCCTACCTACATAAGCTATCGTTTCTAATTGTCCTGTGGGCATTTCTGATTCTTCCTCCTCCTCTCCCTCTGATTCAGTTTTGTCTGCCTCCAATCTGGCTTTATGTATTCGTTCTACTTCTTTGCGGATCTTTCGGCACATAGCTACTATACACGTCTGTTTATCATGTTTTCCCTCTGATATATTCTGACCCCATCTGGTAAGTACTTGCATTTCATCCTGATCTACCTCGGACCTATCTCTGTCTCTGATCAAGCAGTTTATGAAGAAGCGTAACAGTAGTCTCTGTATATCCACTTTCTGGTATTCCATGGCTTCGTCAATACTTTCAGGGCCTTGCCCTGTTTGGACAAAGCGATATATATTGTCTAAATGTTTAATCATTCCTGGTAGTGTCGTTAAATATATTGAAGCTCGTCGTATACGTAGTGATGATAGCAGCATTCTGTCATTTTTACCGGGCACTGGATCATATCTACAATCTACAAGATGCTCCTTAAACATGTCGGACGTTGCTATTTGGGGTGTACGTTGGTTTGCTAAATCTCTAAGAGACGATTTACTTCGTGATGGTGGCGTGGCGAAAATTGCTGCCGCACCTCCTGTCGCACCTTCTGAGGTGCTAGGCACAAAAGGATTTGTGGGATGTAAGGTAGAAACTGTGGATGCAGGAAAAGCGGTGGAAACAAATGGACCTGTTGGATTGTGCGGAGGAGTTTGTGGTTGCGGAGTTGGGGGCGGATGATCTCGGGGTTGAGCACCATCGACAGGTGGCGTGTGTGGTGGAACATTAACATATTCGGGAGCTACATCGTCTAAATAGGAGGAAAGGAAAATATCTTTTGCGGTCTTGGGATGTGCTTTAATCGGGAGTAATGGGGGTGGCAAATCTTTCGGTATTTCCGGGGTGGCCTTAGGTAAACCTTCGGCCAAAAGAGGATACATACCATTCATAAGAGTGTTTCGTTGTCTGTCTACTTGTTCTGTTTTTACTCGGATACCTTCCTCAACTAATACGTTTTCTCGGGCTTTATTTGAGTTCTCCCTACTTTTCTCTTCCTGTCTGAGCGCTTTCTCTGTGCGCCTATGCGATTCTTTACGCCATAGTTCAATGGCATCTTTCTGTGACTGTCTGGCTTTCTTTTTCCATAATTCTTCTTCTACTCTCATGATGCAATCTGCATCCCATGTCCCAGCTGCGGGCCACCTCTGACTTTCTGCTAGATCCTTGGTGTAGTCCACCCATAAGTCAAGATATAATACGGCATCTAGGCCATGCTTATGGTACATAAAATACCCTGGAGTGTCTCTAGGTGGAATGGGAACAGCTTCTTCGAGTACTCCTTTTCTAGTTTTGATCTGTCTTAATTTTGAAAAGAACGGCATCTTTAAACCTTGCTACTTGATTCTTACTCAAACTGGATTTGAACACAATTAATACAATAGACACAATAATGAACACTCATTCATACCACAATTTTTTAAACACAGTAAAACATTTAACATTTAACGAACAATGATAATTAGAAGAAAACTAGTTACTGACATAATACTAATACTAGATAATACTGAATTATATACATGAACATACTGGATATACTGCTAAACAGTACAGATACACTGCTAAAACAGTGCAGACCGGATCTGTGTACCCAGACCCGTCATGACCGGCACAAATTAATGTGCACGTCTAAATGCCTCCCCAGCAACGGTACTCACCGGGTAGCACGGAACGGAAGGCCTCGGAACTGGACCGGACTGGACTCGACTGGACTCGGAACTTCGGAACCTGGTGGGCCTCTGTATACCTCGGATCTTGCTCTCTCAGCTAGGCTCTGGTCGGGATACTTCGCACTTCTCACCGCCTCGTCTGGGTGTTGATCGCAGCCTCAGTCACCCCCGCTTGGCCGGAGGGAGATACAGGAAATCCTGCAGGTACGCGTTTTTGTCCGTTCAGCTGTGGCAGGGGACCGGGCCTGCAACGCACCTCCGGCGCGTGAGATGAGAAAGTGTCCCTGTTCGGGCGCCAATTTATGTGGTAAATATTTAAATTACCTGTTCTATTTTTTATGCGGTAAAGTCTAGTAAGAATAACTCAGTCAAAATAAGAGGCAGAATCCGTGGTATTAGAGGTTCTGAAAAGGACTTTATTCCTTACAAAGGAATTATGGTTCGAACCAGGCAATCATATTCCATCACCGCGAAGGTTCAGGAAGGGATAGGCAATACATTATTGACAAGTAATAATATATATATGAAAAGCATTGCATTAAGACAGATGCAGGAGGCGTAACAGCTGATAATACAGATAAGAATACACATACGTAATGAAAATAGGCGTAATAATAGGCGTATACTAGAAACGTCATTTAAAATGATGTCACAAGTGGGTGGATCCATAAAAGAATCCTGCAGTGTCAGCAGAAATATTTGGCAGAGATGCGCGCGCAGCCGCATGACGTGTGATTGACGTGCAACTAGAGGGTGAAGGGGAATTGACATTTAGCTCTACAT
The DNA here is from genome assembly GCF_964204655.1 of Triturus cristatus. NCBI lineage: Eukaryota > Metazoa > Chordata > Amphibia > Caudata > Salamandridae > Triturus > Triturus cristatus. The sequence continues at coordinate 332,628,609 of NC_140595.1, forward strand.
GTGGAGACAGAAGTCTGGGGGGTCAGGTCAACCTAATCCCAAATCGTATCTAATATCTTTGTTTAAGGAACTGTTTTATCCAAAAGGAAAGGTCTCTCGGGCAAAATCTATTCTATACTGACTGTTAGTGCATGTACAAGCGTCTATGTGTCTACATGAGATGCGAGGGGGCAGGAATCTTCCATGGTAACAGGGGCTATGAATTACTTGCATAAAGACAGCGAGGCCGAGCCCTTTGCTCGGTAGCTGGAAGGATGTTTACCTAAACTACTAGACAGGAATGCATTGAATGAGGAGCGGAGCAGATAACTTGAAGGCTGAATACAGTTTTTGGCAGGCAACAGGCCGCGTCAGGCACCGTTAGCCGCGCAGGGAGTAGGACAAAGTTCATGGATACCGATGCAGGTCCAGGCTGGAGCATTTCAGAGGCAGAAGCAGGAAAAGGCTTGATGGCAGAATTCAGGGCCTACTCGCCTGAACTGTAAAACTAGAAAAGTGAACCATATAAAGTAGGTGGCCAATCATACTTAGGAATGGAATATTCGACCCATTCATGGCGGATCTGAAAGAGGACATGTTGACGTTGGACGCACATGTACACGCAATGCACACGCATTTGCGTCTTCATAGCTGGAACTGGAGGGAACATACATGTACTTGTAGCATGTACATGGAGCCGTTGGGGTCTAAGATAGGGGACATAACTGGTCATACAATTCATATTTCCTCAAATGATGCATTGATATCACACTGCGATGTGTCGATTCTATGGCATCAAAGTCAAACCTCTGGGTTGAAGGTTAAAGCCAAGCAGGGCCGGGGCTGCGTCGGAGTCGGAGCGGTGGATCACAGACCTCGGTGAGGCAGTGCTCGAGACTCTCACAGTGGTCGTTCTTTAGAGGCACTGTGGCAAAGTCTGTCTGCTTTGAAATTCGAGGTCAATGCATCACGCACTTGGCAAGTGGTGCCCGTGGCTTTGGTGCAGGAAGCAGCGATGTGTCGGTTTTGCAGGGATGCGCCAGTTCTGAACTGACGCTTTGAAATCGATGTGTCGATTTCTTGGTTGAAGCACCAAAATCACCTCCAAGGGCCCAAGACTGGATTTGGCACCACTAGGCAGGTCAGGACTCACAGCAGAGGAGCCCAGGTTCTGGTAGCAAGATGCAGGCGAAGTCTTTGATGTCCTTAGGACTTCACTACCAGGAGGCAAGCTCAGTCAAGACCTTGGAGAGCCGTAAAAAGCAGGATGTAGAGAGTAAACTCGAGTCCTCTCACTTCCAGGAAAGAAGCAGCAGGCAGCAGGTCAACACAGCAAAGCAAACAGCAAAGTGGCAGTCCCTCCTGGCAGCACAACAGCTCTTCCTCCTGCCAGAAAGTCCTCAGTCCAGAAGTGTTCTGAGTATATGGTGTAAGAGGTTCAGTACTTATACCCATTCTAAACTTTGAAATAAGAATACTTCAAGGAAAGGTCATTGTAGTGCTCAAGACCCTGTCCTTCTTGGCTCTGGCTCTGCAACTCTTTGTGTGGGGACAGGTGCAGCCCTATTCAGATGCAAATGTCAGCTCCTTCCACCACTCTACCTCGGGAAGGCTCATCAGCATGGTGATAGGCCATCAGGATATGCAGGGCACGCTCCAGCTTCCTTTGTGTGTGACAGTCTAGAGCGAATTCATAAAGCCCACCTGTCATCCAACCCAGATGTGTGTTCTAGGGACAGGCTGAGGCACAGAATGGTTAAAGTAAGAACATGCCAACTTTCTAAAAGGGGCTGTTTTGGACTTGCAATTTAAAAACCAACTTCACTAAAAGATTTGTTTTTAAATTGTGAGTCTAGAGACAGCAAACTCCAATTCTCTATATGCCTCCAGTTGGAAGTTACTCTTGTACAGTGGTACATGGCAGCTCCAATGCTAACCTATGGGGGTGGGGGTGGGGGGGGATAGGACTTGCTTTAATGTTTCCATGTAATAAAAGGGAAGGATCAGGCCTGGCAAGTAGGTGAACCTGCCAGGTCGACATGGCAGTTTAAAACTGCACACAGGCTCTGCAGTGGCAGGGCTGAGACATGGTTGAAGGACTACTAATGTGGGTGGCACAATCAGTGCAGTGGGGGGGTGCTAGGTGGCGCACAAGTAAGATGGCCGCACAAGTGTGAGGCTCCGGCAGTCCGATGAACTAATCCTTTATTTATCCTGCTTAATGGTCTCCTCACTGCTTGGGAACGTTGTTTGCTAATAGTTATAAGCTGGCTGCAGACTCGCTGAGAAAACTGGCGAGTTTCGACCAACGCTGCTCTTGATCTGGCACCACAAAGTTTTGACCGAGGGAGGAGGCGGAGTGGCGAATCGATCTAGAGCGGCCTCGGTCGCTACGAGAGTCCGCTGCTGCACACGCGGAGCACAGGCCCGGAGGAGCCAATCGAGCGGCGGTGAAGAAAAAATTGTGCTGGAACCCTAAGCGGTGCCGAACACAGCTTGATACCTGGCGGTGAGGGATTCCGCCTGTTGCAGCATCGGCGGGGGAAGCCTTGACCCGCGCTGAGGCAGAGGGTGGTAGGAAGGTGTCAAGGAGCGTAGTTGGCAGCAACTGGCACAGGCACCGGCGCGAAGAGAGGAAAAAATCCCTGCGGCTGTCTGGTGAGCGTAGACGGTACCTGGAGAAGTGCCGGGGGGACTGTGCGGCACTAGCTATCTCTGGGCCCAGAATACCGGTGCGCATTGTAAGCATCTACGGGCCTTCCCGCCTTGCTGAGTTGGGGGAATAGCCTGTAGCTGACAGGATACTCCAGAATATAGGAGGATGGCCTGAATCTCATTTGCTGACCATACTGTGGCGCGGAGGGGGAGTAACTAATTCGGCGGTGCAGCATGCGACACCGGCCCGGACCCCAAGGGTGCCTTGGATAGGGGTTGGAGGGGTCTGACTCTGTGCTCACCTACTGTTGTAGACTGGCTGAACAAACGCGGGCGGCGCAGCCTCCCTGAACGGGAAGACGCACTAACGGTCGCCATCCTGAGGCATGCGGGACTGACACTATGCTTTCACCAATTGGTCGCGGCTGAGATTGTTGGGACTGCAAGGACCTAATCCTGGGGGCCAAGTCGCTCTGAAAGGTGAGGCTCCTGATACAGAGCATTGCTGGAAACCATACCTGGCACTCCCCCCTCACAACGCACTGGGCATTCGTGTGGCGCCCGGGCTGGTGACGGCTAACCTCTAATTAACGTGCTGGTATACAGAACAACTGTCTCCATGGCTGCCCCTCCAGGTAGAGTGTGAGTGCTGCCCTTGTTGATATCAGCCCCCTTTGCGAACTTTGCACACCCTGGTCCGCGGGAATTGTGGTGCGGGGACTGGCGTGGATCGGCCTACGGCGGACTAATTGCGCTACAGACGCTAAGCGATGAAGGTGGTGCGAAAGGAATAGTGTGCCAGCAAGACTGTTGCTGAATGCTTGAAGTAGCGGCGGATCCCCTGCTGTGCCTCGACGCGCTATCCTGCACTGGTCACCTCGGGTGTGGTTTATTGTAGTGGGCACTGATAGAACACTCGAACGGAGGTTGGAGTATACCAGTGGGTTGGAGGCGCATCAAATAACAACAGACATATGCAGGCATGGGCAAGTCAGATACTAGACAGCCAAAGCTGAATTTTGAGGCCACGAAAAGAGTCTCCTGGGCCTTACCGGATGATCGGGACGTAGACAAAAGAGCTGAAGCCCAGGGAGGGGCGATGCCACAAGACAGTGACGTGCAGAGTATCCTGCAAGAGGTCAGACAGGGGTTCACCACCATTGTGGATAAGGTGGACAGAATGTAGTCACGAATTGACGATATTGCACATAAGCTGGAGGGGCATGATGATCGTATAAAGGAAGCGGAGCAGCGTGTCTCGGACACAGAGGACATGACATCCAGACATACAACGCAGTTAGCTCACATGGATAAGCTCCTAAAGCTTATTGCTGCAAAGAATGAGGACTTAGAGGACTTAGAAGCGTGCAGTAGGCGCAATAATATTCGCGTATTAGGAATTCCTGAGTCGACCAACACAGGGAAAGTGGAAGAATATGTCGAGAAACTGCTGTTGTCTGCGATTGGAACCGAGTCTTTTTCCAACCAGTTTATTGTAGAACGGGCCCACCGATCTCTGGGCGACCTCCACCTGGCAGCGCTCCACGGCCCATCATAGCGAGGCTTTTAAACTATAGGGACCGGGATGTGGCTTTGCGAGTTGCAAGAAGTAAACAGACTGTCTTATTATGGAAATACGTTCTCCATCTACCCGGATTTCACGCCGATAGTCCAGGAAGAGCGGCGCAAATTTATGGATGTTAAGAATAAGCTGCGAAAAGCACAAATAGATTATGCGCCATTATATCCCGCGCGGCTTAGGGTTACTCCTCAGGGTAAACAACATTTTTTTTACCAAGCCACAGCAGGTGGAGGAATTTCTCAAGAATATCAGGCACACGAGTCGCGCTGATGGAAGCATGGTGGTATCACAGCGATCAGCATCGCCGGGAGCGGAAGATGATTCATAGCTGTGTTAATTATAGCCTGTGTTGTGCAAACCATTTGGAGATAGGATTTACAGTAAGAGACACATGATCTTTTGAGATGAGGGCCCATTTTGAGCAATACCCACTGTGCATTGGGCACCCTCCGCCCGTACATGCCCAGTACGGGCTCCACCAGTGAGAGGTACCTGTGCTGCCGCCTAGGAATGTCCCCCAATGGATGTCCCCCGGGAAATGCTCAATGCATATTCATTGCAGGGGCTGTAATGTTGTTTTTGTTTACGTTGGGATTAGGGGAGGGCTAGTGGGTGAACATTTCTGGCAGGTTGGGGTTGCTTCAGTGGGTGGGGGAGGGGAGGGGAGAAGGGGGGTATGTTGTGTTATTTGTATGACAATTATCCAACAGGACTTTTTCTTCGTCGATTTGGAGATAACAGCAGTTGCATTAGAGTGTGAGCATACTAAGCAAATTAAGGTATTGACCTATTATAGAGTACAGGCCATGGAGGTCCTCTTGGAGGGCATAAATCAAGTTGATAGCAAATGTCACGGAATATGACTGATAGAGAATCTGGAACATTAAATATTATTACATGGAATATCAGGGGCATGGGGGACCCGAGGAAGAAAAGACACATATTAGCGTATCTGGACAGTGCACATAGCCATGTTGCGGGAAACGCACCTCACACCCCAAAAACCGAACAACTTTGCAAACAAATGGGCGGAGTATAGAATCTTCTCCTCCTATTCATATGCGAGGGGTACGGTAATCCTTATTAAAAAACATATACCATTTCAACTAGCAGGAGCCACCTGTGATTCGCAGGGACGATACTGCCTGGCATGGGGAAGACTAGGCTCGGTCTCAGTCACGCTAGCCATTTGCTATGGACCAAACGTGGATGCACCCGAATTCTTCACATCATTATGTGCTAAGATATTCGATATAGGCTCTAGTCAAATTATCTGGGGGGGGGACTTTAATGAAACGTATGACCCATGGCTGGATAGATCACATCCTGCCCCTCATCATTACACCAAAGCGCGCGCAATTCTCCAAGATACTATAACCGCCTATCAATTGATTGACGCTTGGAGACACACCCACCCACACGCAAGAGAGGGAACGCATTACACGGCGCAGGCAGCGTCATGGGAGCGGCTAGACTATTGGTTGGTGTCCAGAGGGTTGGGCCCAGTGATAGTTCAAGTGCAGCATCTAGCTAGAACATACTCGGATCACGCCCTGGTTAGACTCACGCTGGCATCCTCAGAATTCTACACGCCATGCAGGGCTTAGCGACTGCATGCTCCCATTTTACTAGACACAGTGTTTCAGGCAGAGCTGCGAGAGGAAATAAAAGATTTCTTCACGCGTAACAAAGGCTCGGTGGACAGTGTGGAGAACATTCGGGAGGCATTTAAAGCCTAGCTCCGGGGGTTTTGTATTGCCAATAGGTCGGGTGTGCTAAAAGACATAACCAACACATTGCGTAGATTGGAGGTGGAACTTAAGTCATTGGAAGCACAATTAGCCACGGACCCGAGCAGTGTCACACAACTCAAGTTTAGGGAGACACTCACGGAATATGTGGATGCAGCGCAGAGGGAAACAAGGTTCCGGGGTAAGTTCTGGGTGGCCCGCTGTTATGGGGAGGGAGATAGATCTGGTAAGGAATTGGCGCAGACGATTATGAAGTCTCGCTACTCAAATTATGTGATGGAGCTTGAGGATACAGACGGAATGGTTTATTGCGATACTGCCAACATCCTTAGTGCATTTACGCAACATTATAACCTCTTATACACCACCCAGAGGAGGGACGACCTGGAGTTGGAGAGTTATTTGGGAGATGTAGCGCTAGGCTGGCTGAGTGATAGGCAACGGGAATCCTTATGTGCACCATTTGAGCTGGACGAGGTCAGGGATGCTATTATGAGCATGCAATCGGGGAAAGCCGCGGAAACGGATGGTATCCCGACAGAGTTTTACAAAGCCTACATAGATCTAATGGCCCCCATCTTACGTGAGGTGTATGAAGAATCACTGCAGGTTGGCTTTCTGCCTGCCTCCATGAGGGAGGCTATTATTGACTCACTTTTGAAACCTGGGAATTTGCCCCGGCAATGTGACTCCTATAGGCCGCTTTCCCTCCTTAACTTTGCTGCTAAAATAATGGCCAAAATCATCGCCACTCGCCTGAGTCTGCTAATGGAAAACCTGATTCTCCCAGATCAGTCGGGCTTCGTGCCCGGGAGAGCCACCTCTCATAATTTATGTACTCTTTTTGCTATTCTGAATAATGTCATGCCTGATTTGCCATTGGCTGCTGTGTTGTTTTTAGACGCCACTAAGGCGTTTGATTCCATTGAATGGGACTACATTTTTGGGGTTATGCTGCGGATGGGTTTCCCACCCCTCTTCCTCTCATGGATTCGGCTATTATACCAATTGCCGGTTGCTAAAGTGCTCATTAACGGCCACACATCCCAGACCTTCCAAATTATTAGAGGCACCCGGCAGGGGTGCCCATTATCCCCCTCGCTTTTTGCCCTTGCAACAGAGCCTTTGGCGGCGAGACTGCGGCAGCACCAATATGACAAGGCTTTACGGTGTAATATGCGGCAGATACTTATATCACTATATGCGGACGATATTACGCTATATATTCGAGACTCGCAACAAAATATGAACCCGATACTAAGAGAATTTATAATATTTGGGACTCTATCAGGGATTCAAATTAATTGGGGGAAGTCTTGCATTTTCCCCCTGACGACTGCAACGGAACGCTTCCAGCTGGATTATCCCTTAGAGTGGTGCGATGAAGAGCTGAGGTATCTGGGAATTCGGGTCACTAAAGATAGGGAGGAACTCATGCGCTTGAATTATGGCACAGCAATGACTCGTATAACGGAAATTGCTAATCGCTGGATAGCACTTCCCTTCTCCATGGCGGGGCGGGCATCCCTAATTAAAATGGTAATACTTCCCCAACTGCTCTATTTATTTTTAAATATTCCGTAATATCCAGGGGCCTATTTTTTAGGACCCTCAGATCAGAACTGACGCGCCTAGGATGTGGGGGAAGCAGCCGAGACTGCAATGGAAGGTACTCATTAGGCCGTATGCACAGGGAGGGTTCGGAATACCGAATTTTGAACTCTACTACTTTAGTGCGCAAGCTCACTACGCATGGTTTTGGGTGAAGCAGCCAGGGTATATGCCGCAGATAGCGGCTGAGCATTGGCTTGCACACCCCACTCCAATAGAGGGAGTGATATATAACCCGGTCGCACCCAGAGACAGGATGCCGACCACTCTCACATGTACAACGGTGGCTTGACAACGCATAGGGCGCATGTTGAATGTCACCATACTTTATTCCCCATTACTGCCTCTCAGGTATCATCCGAGTATACCCCTGTTCCAAGAAACAATATTTCACCACTTTCAAGAGCGCACTCGCATTCACACTTGGGGGGAGCTATACCACAATGGTCGCTTTCGCACTGTTGAACATGTCTTCCAGGGCCTGCAACTGACCCTGCTGGATGTCTTTATATATATTCGCCTTAGACACGGAATTCGGTCTTTAACCACGGACTTCCCAGCGGAGCCGTAGCCTCTAGCTCCGCTTCAGCTAATACTTAAAAGTACGCCGAATAAATGCCATGTCTCCCTAATATATCGGACGGTGCACACGCAGAGTGAATTGCCGGCCACGCTTTTCTGGTGGAGCGAGGAGCTGGGGTTTGTCCTGACGGATGAACAATGGGAATATTGCTGCTTGCAAACTGAGAGGGTTTCAGCTAGAAGTAGCCTCCGCATACTCCATTATAAGTGTCTTCATAGATTATATTACACCCCAGCCAAGATGCACAGATATCATCTGCGAGATTCGGACAGATGTGATAGATGTCGAGTTCCTAGGGCAAATTTTCTTCATTTGGCCTGGGAATGCCCGGGGGTGCATGACTTTTGGGGGCAAGTTTTTGACGCTTTGGCTTTGATGACGATTGCAAGTATTTAACCCACGCCCCTGATGGCGCTGCTTGGCTATGTCAAACCAATACAGGCGACACATCGTAAATACGTTGCTCTCGCTCTACTTATGGCTAAGAGGCGGGAGGCTTGTCGCTGGGGCAGGGGACAGGTGCCCAAATTTAATTTAAGGAATGGATTGATGATTTGGTCGTTTACCAAGAACGGCTCACCACATATGCTGAGCTGCTGCCTAGTGCCTCTAGACCTAGGGATATCTGGGCCCCCTTGACATGTTACCGATTATCGCACCCGAGTGGGCCTGATTCCTCTGACACAGAAGTACCTACACAATAAACTTTTTCATTGCAGTAGGAGTGACATAGAAATTCCCCTAAGTGACACTTATTTCACACTCAGAATATTTCCTAGAGAAAAATTGCGGTCAGTGGTACGGACTCCCTACTAGCGATGCGTAATAACACTGCGAGCACTGTAATGAGTGGCCGGAAGCACCCAAGGGAAGTGGAGAAAGCCCAGAGTATATAAGCATGCATGCAGGGTCTCCTGAATTGAACAACAGCAAGAGCACACGCGACAACAACAGGAACATATTCACACAGGTCTCATCCCTGCCTACATACAAGCTTACATGGATATGTAGTAAGGCAAAACTGACATGTGAGGTAGACGAGCGCATGGTGTCGGGTGAATTGTCATCTACCTCCTAATGCACTGCTGATATAGTGAAATGTGTTATTATATTATATGAGAGAGACTAATGCTATCAATGTTGGAGATACATAAGAGCTGTTGATGTACTAATTATTGCTTGTAATGATGCTCAGGATGTTTTTTGTTTTGTTGAAAAAAAATAAATAGAATTTACAAAAAAACAATCAGTGCAGTGGCCCACTAGTAGCATTTGATTTACGAGCCCTGGGCACATGTAGTGCACTCTACTATGGACTTATCAGTAAATCAACTATACCAATCATGGAGAAACCAAATGCCATTACCTTTTAGACACAGAACACTTGCACTTTTGCACTGGTCAGTAGTGGTAAAGTGCTCAATCAATCAATCAGTCAATCCATGGGTATTGTAACCTTGCTACTCACCCGTGAGGGTCTCAAGGCGCTGGAGGGGGGGGGGCTAAGCAACTACATTCAGTCAAATAGCCAGGTCTTGAGCGTCTTCCTGAAGATGTTCAGGGAGGGGGAACGTCTGATGTCAATCTGGAGCTCATTCCAGGTCTTGGCCGCGATGTAGGAGAAGGTTCTTCCACCTGTTCTGGCTCTACCGATGTGCGGGGTTTAGGCAAGGGTGAGGACGGCAGATCGGAGGTTTCTCTTGGGTACGTGGAAGGAGATTCTCTCTTTAAGGTATTGGGGTCCGTTGTTGTGGAGGCATTTGTAGGCATGGCTGAATATCTTGGGGAGATCCACTTGAAGGTATTTCGGAGGATTCGGTGGGTGTTGAAGCAGCTGGAGGCGACGACGTTGACCTGTCGGGTCGTGGAGAGGGAGGAGTCAAGTACGAAGCCGAAGTTTTGGGCGTGGTTTGGGAGGGGGGCCATATAGATGTTGAAGAGCGTGGGGCTGAGCAATTGATCCTTGGGGCACTCTGCAGTTTATTTCTGTGGGTTTGAAGGGGAAAGATGGCAATCTGATTCTTTGGGTTCTGCCGGTGAGGAACGAGCAGATCCACTCGAGGGCGGCTCCATGTATGCCGACGTCGTGGAGTCTGGCGGTGAGTGTGCGGTGGGAGATGGTGCCGAACACTGCAGAGAAGTCGAGTAGGATCAGGGCCGCGGTGTGTCCTTGGTCGAGGAGGGTGCGGATGTCATCTGTGGCGGTGAGTAGAGCGGTCTTGGTGCTGTGGTTGCTGCGGAATCCAGATTGGGAGGGATTCAGGATGGAATTTTCTTCGATGAATTTGGTTAGTTGTACATTGACGGTCTTCTCTGTGACTTTGGCCGCAAAGGCGAGGGGGGAGATGGGTCAGTAGTTCTTGAGGTCGGTGGAGTCTGCTGAGGGCTTCTTGAGCAGAGGTCTGACTTTTGCGTGTTTCCAGTCCTCGGAAAGGATGCTGGTCTTGAAGGTGGTGTTGATGGTGCGTTGTAGGTCTGGAGCGATGGCGTTGGTAGCTCTGTGGAAAATGTGCAGAGGCAGGAGTCCATGGGGGCTCCTGAGTGGATGCCTTTCATGGCCAAAGTGGTGTCTTCGGTGGTGACTGGGGTCCAGGAGGAGATGATGGGCTGGATGGCATTGCTGGAGAAGGAAGTGGTTTCGGAGTTGGGTGTTAGGTCGTTGAATTTGTCATAGAGTCCCTTGATTTTTAGATGGAAGTAGGATCCAAGCTTGTTGCAGAGATCCTGGGAAAGGATGATGTCTGTGGTTTCGTTGGGGGGCTTGGTGAGTTCATGAATGACACTGAAAGAGTTGCTTGGAGTTGCAGGTGTTGGTGAGGATCTTGTTTTGAATAAAGATCCTTTTGGTGGATCTGATGCGTCGGTGGTATTCCATCATGTCGTTTTTGTAGGTGGTGCAATCTTCTGAAGTTTTGTTGTTTCTCCAGTTCTTCTCGAGATGTCTGCTGGTGTGTCTGGATTCTTGGAGGTTGACGGTGAACCAGGTGGCTTTTCTGGGGCGCTGTCTGTCGGGGTTGCATAGGGGTGCAAGTTTGTCTGCGCAATTGGAGATCCATCTGTGGAGTCCTTTGGCTGCGACGTTGGCGTTGGTCGAGGTGGTGGGGGCATCGCAGTTGAGGGTGGAGTTGAGTTCTTCCTCTGTGACTTTGCTCCAGTTCCTCCGTGATGGGTGTGTTGCGGGATTGAGCAGCGTGGGTTTTTCGATGTGGAAGTGTACGCAGTGATGGTCTGTCCATGGGGGTTGCATGGTGTGGCTGATGTGGATGTTATTACCTTCTGAGAAGATGGGGTCGAGGGTGTGTCCTGCCTTGTGGGTGGGCATGGTGACAAGCTGTTTCAGTCTGATGTTGGCGAGATTGTCCAGGAGGGTGGTGGAGCTGAGGCCGCTGGGGTTGTCGAGGTGGTAGTTCAGGTTTCGGACGAGTATGTAGTCCTTGGAGGTGCGATGAGGTCGGCGACAGTAGTGGCGAACGAAGAACAGGGTCCAGGGGGGTCTGTAGGTGAGGGTGCCGCGGAGTGAGGTTCTAGGGCTGGTCTTGATTTGGTAGTGAAGGTGTTCGGTGGTGGGGAAGGAGACCTTTGTGGTGGAGGTGGAGAGTTGAAGGGAGCTCTAGTGTACGATGGCGAGTTACCCTCCTGGGGCGTTCCTTCCTCTGGAACTTGTATCCGTTGGGATGGCGGTGGCGATGTCGGGGGCGGAGAAGGCATTGGTCCAGGTTTCTGTAAAGAAGGCGACATCTGGCGAGAGGGTGTTGAGGAGGTCCCAGATCTCTATGACATGTCTGTGCAGGGAGAACACATTGAGAAGGATGCACCTTAGGGCTTCGGAGATGTTGGCAATTGGTGCTGGGACCGCGGGGGTACGGTCAGAGGTGAAGGATTGGTGGAAGTGACGGCTGGAGAACTGGCCGTGGGTGGTGTTTGGCGTTGACCACTGGCAGTTGTTGTTCCTTCTGGGGTTGAGTGCGAGGAGGGCAGCGGAGATGTAGCGGTGGAAGGTCGCAGATCCAGGGTTCCTAGCGCTGGCTACGGTCAGGTCGCGGACGGGTGCAGACGGGCTTGCCTTTGGTATTAAGTAGGGGAGGGAAGCGCAGCTGGGAGGCGGAAGCAGGAACTGGCGGGGGGAGGGGCCACGGGATAGCAGCGGCAGAAAAAGGGCACGGAGAGCAACGAGCACAGAAAGGCAGAAAAACTGCAAAGTTAAACACAGGCACAGATACAATAACAAGACAGGTATAATAACAAGACAGTGAACAGGCTAGAAGGAAGACAGAAAAAAATTGCAAAGAAAGACAGAAAACGACACAGAGACAGACAACAGAGGCCACCAGAAGAGCAAGGCTCTCCCACTGGACCACTAGAAATGAGGCGCAGGCAGGAGCCTGCGGGTGGAGGAGGGCCTCAAACATCTACCTGCACAGGGGCAGCAGCACAACCGCGGAACTGCTGGGGGAGAGAGCAGGTCTCTGACCAGGAGGTCAGAGGTCAGAAGTCCTCAGAGCCCTAAAGCCAGCAAAAAAATTGCTGGGCGCATTGTCAAAAACAGGAAGCCAGATGCAAAAAGTCAGGGGAAATCACACCAAAATATGCCGGGTCTAACATTTAACAGATGTTTCTTTTCCCAGTAAATGAAATGCATTTCTAAAGGTTTCGTAAATCTGTATTGAAGTGCATTAGCTGATTTGTGTATGTTCGTTGGACCCCCTAGGAGATCCACAGCTTATTATAAAAGCTTGAAAACTTGAAACATGGCACAGTGGACACAGTCTTCTTTCAGTTTATAACCATCATATCTTTTGGATGCTCATAGAATGCATTATACGAGGAATGGATATCATGAATACACTGACGGTCATGGGTAGAGAGAGAAGGGAAGACAGAAAAGGAGAGAAAGAGTGATAACATTGAACAGGGGTGGTTGAGAGAGGGGCATAAAGAAAGGAACAATAGTTAGCCAGGATAAGGGCTTGTGTATATGAAAAAGAGAGAACTAGACAGATAGAAATAGAGAAGTAGATATATTTATCCAAAGCAACCACCAAACATCAGCATTAGTTCTGGAGTTGTTGAATAATTACAAGCCCATTCTGATCTTGCAAACCCATTTCTCTCAGAAATACTATTCCATGGCTTGGAAAACAAGCATTGGCATAGCCAATAGGTCTCGCCTTTGGGACCTTATAAGTATTTAATTATGCAGCACAATATCCTTGGTGCAACATCGACTGTTGCATAGCTAAACACTTATAATGTCACAGAGGCAAGACCTATTGGATATGCCAATGCTTGTTAGACTTGCCCTTGCTGATGATGTTAATGGGTCAGGTTTTATTTCCAAACGTGGCTACCTAAACCTCATGCCCGGCCTCGCAAGGGACGTTTATCTTTAAAATTCAATGACGTGTTTGGATAGAAATGACTTCTTGGTGGGTTTCAGTTGAAACGATTTGATGACCTTCTTCTCCTCCGCCACCTTTTGAATCAATTTGTTAAGTTCGGCTCCAAATAATTCATGACCTGGAAAAGGACATTTTTGGATGAGGTTTCTTTGACTTGATTCCAGCTTCCAAGATTTCATCCAGAGGAGTCTACACCCAGCCACAGTAGCTCCTACAAATGCAGTCCCTACCCAAAGACTGTTAAATGAGACATTGGAAATTAACTTTGCTAAAAGCCCCATCATTCACCAATATAGTAGTTGGATCACCATTATCCTGAATGTAGTCAAAGAGAAGTTGAAAACCCTTTAACAGGAGCTGGGTGGCGTAAGCTACATAGGTATTTGCCCTGACTGCAAAAGGATAGGCAGCATAAGACTGTTTAAGGGACGATTCAACCCTTCTGTCAACAACATCAAAAAGTGCTGTGTCTTCTGAAAGGAGATTTGTGACCATTGAAACGAGGATCGGAAGGACCTTAGGAGTCTGGGGAAATTCAATCTCAAAATTGTTTGGGTGATAGCTTTTTTGGGAAAGTCAATCAATCAATCAATCAAAGACATTTATAGAGCGCACTACCTACCCGGGTCTCAAGGCGCTGGGGGGGGGGGGGGTGGGGGTGCCGCTACTGCTCGAACAGCCAGGTCTTGAGCTTCTTCCTGAAGGAGAGGTGGTCTTGGGTCAGGCGCAGGTCGGCCGGGAGGGAGTTCCAGGTCTTGGCGGCCAGGTAGGAGAAGGACCTTCCTCCTGTAGTGGCTCTGCGGATGCGTGGGACGGCGGCGAGGGCGTGGCTGGCAGATCGGAGGTGGCGTTTGGGAGCGTAGAAGTTGATGCGGTTGTTGAGGTAGCTCGGGCCTTGATCGTGGAGAGCTTTGTGTGCGTGGGTAAGGAGGCGGAAGGTGATTCTCTTGTTGACCGGGAGCCAGTGCAGGTCTCTTAGGTGTCCGGAGATGTGGATGTGTCGTGGGATGTCGAGGATGAGTCTGGCTGAGGCGTTCTGGATGCGCTGGAGTCTCTTCTGGATCTTGGCGGTGGTTCCGGCGTAGAGTGCGTTGCCGTAGTCCAGTCGGCTGGTGACGAGGGCCTGGGTGACGGTCTTCCTGGTCTCTGTGGGGATCCACCAGAAGATCTTCCGAAGCATGCGCAGGATGTTGAAGCACGACGAGGAGACGGCGTTGACTTGCCTGGTCATGGAGAGGGAGGAGTCCAGGATGAAACCCAGGTTGCGTGCGTGGTCCGTCGGTTTGGGTGCGGTGCCCAGGGCGGGGGGCCACCAGGAGTCGTCCCAGGCGGAGGGCGAGGAGCCCAGGATGAGGACCTCCGTCTTATCTGAGTTCAGTTTCAGGCAGCTCGTCGTCATCCACTCGGCTACCTCTCTCATCCCTTCGTGCAGGTTGGCTCTGGCGGCGGCGGGATCGTTGGTCAGGGAGAGGATCAGCTGGGTGTCGTCGGCGTAGGAGATTATGTTGAGGTTGTGTTGGCGTGCGATGGCCGCGAGGGGGCTCATGTAGACATTGAAGAGAGTAGGGCTCAGCGAGGATCCTTGAGGGACGCCGCAGATGACTTCGGTGGCCTCTGACTTGTACGGTGGTAGGCGGACTCTTTGTGTTCTTCCGTCGAGGAAGGAGACGATCCATTCCAGTGCCTTCTCCTGGATTCCGACGTTGCTGAGGCGCTGCACTA
Source organism: Triturus cristatus (assembly GCF_964204655.1). NCBI lineage: Eukaryota > Metazoa > Chordata > Amphibia > Caudata > Salamandridae > Triturus > Triturus cristatus. The sequence goes on from NC_140595.1 coordinate 332,643,891, forward strand.
GGGTGCGGTGGCAGACCGTGTCGAAAGCCGCTGAGAGGTCTAGGAGGATGAGGGCCGCTGTTTCTCCGTTGTCCATCAGGGCTCGGATGTCGTCAGTGGCGGCGATGAGGGCGGTCTCGGTGCTGTGGTTGGCACGGAATCCGGACTGCGATGGGTCGAGGGATCCGTTCGTCTCGAGGAAGGCGGCCAGCTGTTTGTTGACGGTCTTTTCGACGATCCACCACCGTGGACGGGCGTAGACGGGCTTGCCTTTGGCGCGCCTTCGGCGCACAATCGGCGCGCCCGCTGCGCGTGACCGCTGCGCTTTCGCACGGTCGCCATATATGGCGAAGTGCGCGGGTGGGCGGAGCAGCTGGGAGGCGGGAGCGGGGAGGGAACAGAAGGAAAAAAGGGGCGGGGTCAGCGGTGGTGGCGGGAAGCGGGGAGCGGGGAGGGAAGACGGAGGGCGGCAACAGGCGGGAAAAAGACAGTCAATGCGGCGGAAAAAACAACAATGAACACAAATACAATTCTACAGGCAATACGGCGGAAAAACAACAATAAGCACAAATAAGCACAAATACAAGTCTGCACAGAGGACCAGGGGCACAGGGAGAGGAGCGCTGATCACGGACCACGCCGCTCGAAGGAGGGGGCGTGGTCACGAGCCGGCAGTCGGGCAGCGAGGCACAAAGGAAGGGGGGGCACACGCAGCAGCTGGTGGCCGTGCGGCGCGGGGGTGTCCTAAAACTAGGTCACACTCACCTGCGTCGCACGGTCGCCATATATGGCCAAGTGCGCGGGTGGGCGGAGCAGCTGGGAGTAAGATATGCATGCTTTATCAGAGTCTATCCACTCTTTCAATAAAAAGTCCTTAATGACACTATGGAGGGGAAGGTCATCAGTGACAGGACCAAAATATTGTGAACAAAATCCTTCCTCTTGAGGATTCTTCTGCACAGAACCCAAAACAATCCTGATATGGATGAGTAAGTGACAAAGCTAAGAGCCTTGTACGTATTTCCGCCTTTGGTCCTCCTCAGGCTCTTCTTCGTAATCTTGGGGTTGCTTATTACCTGGCGCTACTGAAGCAAAGTCTACTGCATCTCTTAGCATGGATTGTAAATCTGACCTGGAAATATGGAGAAACCTTCTTCTCTTGGTCCTCTTGCATTTGCATATTGTACTGCATCTCCGATGCTTTTCCTCCCTCCACTAGAGAATACAGGACAAAAATGCGCGAATGCAACGTTGTTCCTGCTTTATAGTTAATTCGTAACAAGACCCTATTACCAAAAGACTATAACGCAGCTTGCTACTTCCCTGACAAGCCAACTCTCCATCACAGTAGTCCGGTATCTCAGTCAAAGACTGCTCCTGTGCTGCCCGGAGTCCAGCGTAAACCGCTCCCCTGCCCAGCACATGGGTGGGGAGCACGGAATGCTGAATAAAACTCATGCACCTTTGTAACCACTGCACCTTGCAACACCAGTTAGCCAAAACTCAGATAGCTGGCAACGGTGTAAAGCAAAACAATATGAAAATTACAATGCATGGCTTACTTCGTCGTTGAGGACAGAGCAAAATAACAGGAAGTGTGCATGGAGGGTGGGCCATATATTAGGTTAACAGACATAGAAGGGATTGGTATATGCAAACTCTTCTAACATGGGCAGGGTTAAGTTTCTTCCGGGAGGATGGCATGCATCATGATGTTATCATTGGGGCGAGGAGGACGGAGATGAGGAGGAAATACTCCTTCACAGAGAGCATCAGTTTAATTCAGTCTGTATGCCTAAAAGTAGTTCTGAATTCTTTGCCAATGAAGCAGGCCCCAGCTACAGGTTTACTCTACTGGGCATTGGAGCCATTGGAGGCAGAGGTCCGCTGCTGGCACCCCTGCCACTTTCTAGAGCTTCTCCGGGTAAATTATAGTAGGCACTGACGATGTTTTTTCAAGAAGTGAAAGAAAAGAGAGAAAATAGGAGAAAAAGAGAAAAATGAAAGAAGATGAAGGGAACAAGGCTGGTTTTCAAATGTTTGCTAGGTCTAACTTTTGTTCTCAGTCAAACCGTGCAAAAAAAGCATATATCCCTATGGGCTTTGCTATATTTCTTTTGAGTGCTTGTCTGTATGACAAATATGTTTGAGTGCTACTGCGTTGAGTTATCCTGGAGTCAGCTGGCGCTGAGCACCTGTGATGTCATCAATAGACGGCTGGGGAAAAGAAGGAGACATTTGGGAGAGGAGACGTAGGCAAGAGGGTGAGACAGGAGTGTTTGTGGAGATAGAAATTCAGGCATAGAATAGAATAGTGTTATCTCAGGTAACCTGGGTGGACACCTTCGTACAGATATCCCTTGTGGCAACATGATTTTTGCGTTACCTGGAGCCTCTGTCAGACTAAGTCCCTGGTTCCTGAATCCCCATGTGCGCTTTTGATAAAAACCCTCCCTATCTCATTAATAAAAGTTGCGGATGAGTGAACGACCCGAGATAATTAGCATTTTGTGTGAACGGCCAGGATTCACGATAGTGTGCAGCGAATACAAAACAGTAATCCCTTTGATTTCCTGGCTTAAAGTATGACAAAGCTGGGGGAGACTGACAGAACGGTGTGGAAAAGTGTACTCACTCATGGAGATACCAGAGCTATTGGAAAGTGGGGAGAAAATGTGTGTAGGTAATTGTTTCATAGCTCCTCATTTTGATAGAAGGAGCTATACAAATGCTGCAGTTTAATACAACTAGAGATGGTCCCTTACTTAGCTCATTCTCTCTTGTCCACGGCACGCCCCCACCATCCATCACCGTCGCCATCCAACCCACACGGCAAGCGCACTCACACGCACACACGCACGCTAGAATGGAATAACACAACAGCAATGAACAAGTTGCCAGAGAGGATGAAGAGGAGGTGTCCCTCCCAAAAATATTTGGAGAGGATGCTGCCTTTCCCTCCGTCCCCACAATGAGAAGAGCTTTTTAATGTTGTGAATTCTTTGTTTAGAAATCTTACCGCGCTGCCACAACACCAGCTTCCTATGCAACGTTTCACCCATTTCCTGTCCGAGAAGTCACTGCAAGCAACATGCTCACAGGAGCAGAAAGCGGGGAAGCAGTGTCAGCGAAGCAGCAGCCCAGCATGATCTGCAAGTGTCTTCAATCGTCGCGCGCACACACATATATTTATATTTTGTGTTCTAATATGCTTATAGGGCTGTCGAGGAAAAGGTATGTTTGTAATCTGGTCTGTTTGCTTTGTTAACATGAATTTGAATCTGAGCTTTTGTACAATATTCTAACATATTACAAACGAGATGACCAAAAAACATACATTTAAAGGGGTTAATTTTGGATTGTTTACCTGTACTAAAGTCAAACGCTTTCAGGGTGAGTAATGCGAGCTGCAGTCGGGGCGTTGTGCCTGTGCTAATCTGGTCTGCTGTAGGCTAGAAGCGGCCCCGGGGTGTGAGGGCAGCCCCAGTGAGCGCGGCACTAAAACTAGGGGGTGGGGGGGTTGTGCGGCCGAGAGCAGGCAGCGTTTCCCTTGCGGGAGCGAGCGCAAGGGAATCGCCAGACGTGCATGTGCTGCCATTGGAAGCAATGCAACGCGTGCACGTTTTTGCCTGCAAAGCTGCATCGATTTCAAGAGGTCTCTTTCCTATGCAGCGCATCGCGTTGCGTAGGCGAGACCTAAAAAGGTGCATGTGACTGGCCTGAAGTGCAGGCATCTCTGGTCAGTTGGCGATGCACACAAGCAAAGCTTTAGCAGGCTGTTGGGGTCCACACCAACCAATGTGCGAGCCTAGCACTAGTATGTACTGTCTCATGGTTCATAGGCAGAGCACATGTATGTGTAATGCCATGGGTCAGTTGGCCAACCGTTGGCAATGACAGCACCATATGAGAAGTTAAAACAATTTTGCTTGAATATCAGTTTAAACCAATAAACTGATGCTGCACAGGTGCAGGCACTCTGTGTAGCTCGCTGTAGAGCCGACAGCACTAATTACTACACAAGCATCAAATTGGCACTAGAGCCCTGCCGTTTCCTCACAGTTGCAGCATGTACAGAGCTAGTGAGTCCTGGGACTGTACCGCCATGTCCACACTTAGATCATGATAACAGTTTTGACCCTGACAAGATGCCCCCCAGTGGGAGGAGGGGGAGAGATGAGGGCAAGTAATTACGAGGCAAGGGCAACAACCTCCCTGAGGGTCTGGAGTGGGCGACAGCTGTGGTCATAAAGCTTGAAAGTCAGTTCCCATCCCTCTGCCACCCTCAGGGCAAATGCCCACTGCCCACTATGGCCAGCCTAGCCCTGGCTACATTTAGACTTTCCTGAGTTGCCAACTGTGTTGTCCTTTAGACACAAAGTCAGATTCTGCACTTTTGTGGGACTTGTCTGCAGTGCGATGTATCTTAAATTTGAATTAAAACTAAGCTGCATATATGCTATTGAGGCTGTATAGGATAATACAAGAAAACTCAGGGACACGTTCCATTGTGATCACGTTTTTGGGAACAATGTCAGTGGGGAGCATTTATTTGTAATTGATGGCACTAGTAAATTACCTTCGCTGGGCATAGTTCCTGAAGATCAGCTCTAGAAAGACCTGCTGCCAGTGAAATTCTTCCAAATTACATGTTTTTCTAGCACGTGCAAGGACCGTAGATCATCTCCCCAAATGCTGTTGTGCTTTACATTAACTGGAATAGTGTGGGGGACATTTTGCTAATTTACAGCCTAAAACTTTACCAGAAGCAAAACGTTTGAGCAGGCCACAGTAGTGTGATTGATGCATTTCTCTGTGACTAAAGGTCGACCGTACCCAATTTTATTTCTTCTCTTTTACTTACTTTATGCCTTATTTTAGTTAAGGTGGGATTCACTATCCAACGCAAATCCTTATTTGCGTTGGATAGTATCCCAAAGTAATGCAAAATTGCACTATGCATTGTTTTGTATTATTTTGCATCAAGTGGGAGTTCCATGGATGGTACATGGGCATTCCCATGAAACTACCAATTGGATTTGATGCAAATCCCTAACTGCTTCCAAAAGGATGTTTATATCCCCAAGAGACATCGGCATGGGAAGGAACTTCCCAGAGTAAACCCCCTGTTGAAGGAACCTTCTCCTCTGGAGCCTTGTGTTGATTTTCCGCATAGTGAATTGTTCAATTCCTGACATAATAGTATTATTTGATGAGCAGATTTAACTAATGGGGTGAATGTACAATGCTGTCAAATTACTTTCTGTTTGAGGTGTCAATAATGGTAACATCCAGGGGTTGGAGGATCGAGTAGGTGACAATACCGGGCTGGTTACTTGATGATGTAAGTACGGGGTGTTGTGAGTAAGTGAGAATGCCTTTTCTCCTTCTCTCCCTTTAGGCATGATTTGTAAGCAGTTTTGACATTATTTACATACATTGTATGAATACAGGAACCGCCTGTACCCAATGAGTCCATAGAGAGCCCCTCCTGAAGGCACTGACAATTTGATTTCACTAAAGAGCAGGCACTCTTACTGTTTACTGTTTCCTTTCCCTTTTATGACTTGCATGCGATCTGGATAAATTTGCATACTTATTCCTCAAATGTATCCACAGAGTAACGTCTGCCACTAGTGACGCTTTACTTTTTGCTGTTTATCTCTACTCTTCTGTGATTTTTGTTAAAGGAGTTTCCTCACATATGGCTATATTACAAATGAATATTGTTCACTGGTGGGGATAATGTTCACCACAGATCACCTTAAGGGAGGTAACTAAACACACTAGGTGCTCTGGAATGTATGAGCCTTGAGGAGTTGTGTCCTCATTTTGATGTTGGAGAGACCGCCACCAACAGGCCGTCGGTGGCTTTCTGCTCAACATCCAGGCCATCGGTGCCTTTTTCTACTGTGGTACTAGCTGTGGCCCCTATCCGGGCCGCAGCAGAAGAAATAGTAGAAAAGGGCATTTTACGACCACCTGCATGGCGGTTGTATCATAATAGGGTGGGTGGGACCGCTGACACATTGTTAAAAGGTCACCTGCCTGCAGCGATGGCAGTCGGACGCTTGTCTGACCGCCATCTAATCAGGCCCTTAGTGTTCGAGTTTCTATTTATGCTTTATCATGTTTTTCACAGGCCAGGGTTATTGCACCCTTGAACATTTGGTAAGGGTGATTGCACCCTCCAAGTTCAGTAAGTGTTTTACATCTATGACATATTACTCTGGCTTTGATGATTGGATATTGTTCTGTTACCTATACTGGGGACATGCTTGATATAGGTCCTGACGAAAGCCTCCGGACCCCTGTGGGCGCACTCGACTGAAACCTGTTGATCATTGACTTTGATAGATGTAACAAATTAATGACTCATTCCTATGTGTACACCTTTTCCGGATTTTAATCTTATCCCAACTCCAATGTATAATAAAACGAACTAGGAGCTGGAGATAAGTTTAGTTGAGAATAGCAAGATACACTCTATCCTATGAAGGTTGATCCCATTCGGTTACACTAGGTACCTGGAATCACGACCCAATGATGAATAATACCACTGCTGAATGCTGGTGATGTCACTAGCGGACACTAGTGGTTGAGGGTCTCTTAATGAAATGTTTTGAGACTGTTACTAGAGACGTCTTAGGGCTTTGATTAGTGATTTGTCCTTGGAAGGTGAGTGAACTTACTCCCATGGTCTTCTCTCTCCATCCAGTGTGATTATGAATGATTAAGTGCAGCATGCAGCTGTGGGAGAATCAACTGGTTTACCCTTCATAAGGGCCTCCCCCTTTTATTTTGAGTTTCTTTTACATGAGAGCATAGTGGGATGGTGCAGACTCCTTTCTGACATTTGTCTCTTAATTTGTCTTCGTTTTTTAATTTTCACTTCTATGTGTGTGTTCCCTGGACTTTGGACACTATGGCACAAAATCTTCAACTGACTTTTTCAGATGCAGACATATACTCCATTGACTGAGTATTTGTGGGCGAATGCCACACCTAGGGAGTTGTGGGTAAGCAATGCTCCACGCCTCTTTCCAGACGATCAAGCTTTCAGGCAAGACTGGCCTCTGATCTCTAGGCGCGGCAAAAAAAACTGGCTGGTACTTACCATAAAAATAGCTAAAATGTTATTTGATGCCGTGAGAATGAATTTAGATTAGTATGAATAAGTTAAAATCTATGGTCCAGATCTCAGTTTTAAAAATTAATTGGAGGAGATCAATAAAGAGATGACCGACATGAAGGATTTCCTCGCCCAATTCAAGATCCAGAAACTAAGGAAAGACGTGTAGCGCTTCTTTAAAAAAAGAGTATAGCCATACTCCAAGAGTGACTACACTCCGTCGAAGGATTATGAAACTAGGCAGATGGACTACAACTACTCAGGTGGGAGCTTTACATACTCTACAGGCTAGAGCAGTGGCGGGCCTGGCACCAACATTGGCAAGCACCAGGCTTTGGACAACAACCCATCACCCCCTTTTCCCAACAATTTTCACCACAGTTTGGAGCATGGATGAACCTGTTTATCCCCAATCAGTCATCAGGTTTGCCCCCACAGCTTTAGGCCTCCTTTTTTAGGGAGAGGTCAGAATTCTACAAGGGAAAAAAAGAAAAAGGAGGTTCAGTGGGAAGACATGATCCAGGGCATGCAAATCAGGAGCAGAACCAAGGAACAGGCACAAGGAACAAGCATCATTACTCACTAGTGTTCAATCATATGGATTAGACCTTGACTCCAGATCAGTCCTCCATCCCTAATAAAGAGCTTTGTCTTTGTCCCTACACCCGCTTTTGATTGATTTAGTCAGCACTGCGAGATCGCTGAAATCAGCAGAAAGATAAAACTATGCACCTTCTTCAGAGATAAGGAAGCATTGGCAGACAACGTGACACAAATTTAAGGAAGAAATCCAACTTTTGTCCCCCCGACGCCAACTACCCCTGTGAAGATACAGGCATTTGAGCAGTCCGTCTTTAAGGAAATGTAATCTATTGATGCCACGAGGTTCAAACCCTTTCACAATATTACCAATAAAGAGCAGCAGGCATTGAAAGAACTGTCTACTGATCCTGACATCATCATAAAAGCGGTGGATGAAGGAGGAGGCATTTTTCTCCTTGGGAAGACAGACTATACAAATGAATTTATCCGGTTGCTAAAAAGAGACAAGACTTCTTGGTCAATAAGGATTCTAAAACCCCTTACTTTTATGCCTTGCTCAAATGCATAAAAATAAGATACCAGTTATGCCAGTTTGCCCCAGCAGGCAACCTTGGAAACTATAGAATTAATTGTCTTCAAGAGTATTAGCAATTTAACACCCCACAACAATCAACCAATCAATCAGTACATTTGTAGAGCGCACAACTCACCCTTGAGGGTCTCAAGGCGCTGGGGGGGGGGGGGTGTGCTGCTACTGCTCGAACAGCCAGGTCTTGAGGAGTTTCCTGAAGGCCAGCAGGTCCTGGGTCTGTCGTAGGCGGATGGGCAGGGTATTTCAGGTTTTTGCGGTGAGGTGGGAGAATGATCTGCTGCCGGCGGTCCCTCGACTGATGCGGGGAACGGTGGCGAGGGCGAGGTCAGCAGAGCGAAACTGGCGGTTCGGAGTGTAGAAGATGAGTCGCTCGTTGAGGTACGCTTGTCCGGTGTTGTGGAGAGCTTTGTGAGCTTGGGTGAGGAACTTGAAGGTGATCCTCTTGTTGACGGGGAGCCAGTGTAGGTCTTTTAGGTGGGCTGTGAATTGGCTGTGGTGGGGGATGTCGAGGATGAGGCATGCAGAGGCGTTCTGTATACGTTGTAGTCGTTTCTGGAGTTTGGCTGATGTTCCTGCGTAGAGAGCGTTGCCGTAGTCCAGCACTTTATTCAAGAGTGCTACAGGCTTGCCCTGACAGAAACGTATTTGAATTTCAGGGCTCATTGTATCTTCAAACCCATGGCACTTCTATAAGCAGCACTTTTGCGCGGCCTGTATGTGTCTCTATTCGAAGAGAAATTTACTCTCATTGACTGAAATCCCTACAGACACAGAATTCATTTCTGGAAGCGCTATATTGATGATATCCTCATTGTTTGGGAAGTATATGAGGAAACAGCTAGGCACTTCCATATCTGGCTTAATTCATGTGATGACCACTTACATTTCACATGTACGGTGAACAATACTGCCCTTGCCTTTTTGGACATTATCATCTTTGCCACAGAAGGGGGTCTGGAAACGAAGACATACTGCAAACCTCCTGATAGATACAGCTTGCTGAAATTTGGAAGTGTTCATTCTCGACCACTGAGAGAAAATCTACTGTACTGACAATTTTTAAGAATGCTTAGGAATTACAGCAATATCCAAGATTTCAAACAACAGGCAAGTGATCTTGTCGACAAGTTTAGGGATCGAGATTACCCTGATTAAATCATCCAAAAAAGCTACAAATGAGCTAGAAATCAGAATAGAGAGGGACTCTTAGATGTATCAGGTACCGCTCCAGAGACTAACACCTCAACCTGTTTTACCACATACAACATTGTCTCTAATTTCAGCAAGAAAATCATCAACAAAAATTTCCGTATTATCAACTCTGGACAATTGCGCTTTGAAAAAACAAGATTTGCCCATAAAAGAGGATGCAACATTTGTGACCATCTTGTCCCCATGAGGCAATGTACACAACCTGCAAAGATGAACTCTGTACCACAGGTGTGGGGCCCACAGCCTGTTGTTTGCCATTTCTCGTGCGGCTTATATAATGAGTGCCATTCGACGAGGTCCATGAAGACCATTGATCTGGGCCTTAATTCTGACTGGGTGTTAAGAGGACATACTAACTGCAACACCACATGTAGTAGATATGATTACATGCCCATGTAACCTGAGATACATCGGGATAACCAACAGGAAGGTCGGACCCCGAATAATTGAACATAGAATCAACGTCATAAGTAAGAAGGTCACCACTAAGATGAGCAATAACTACTTACCGGCCAACCATACCACCAATGATTAATGCTGGGTGGTTCAAAAACTGTGAAAAACTTGAACAAAGGAGCCGACAAAAACCTTTTCGAACACAAACAACAGTGGCTTTATTGTCTGCAGACATCCAGCAAGGGCCTTAGTGACAATATTCCATGGTTGGCCTTTTCATCATGGTCACAAAATTATTTTAATAGGAGCAAAGACACCATTCTGCTCAGACTGCCACTTCCACAGGGGTCCTCATGGGCTACTCTCTAGAAGTTAGTTAACGTCCCATACGGGTGTTGGTGTTTATAACAACCTTACATCTCTAAGCTACTTCTCATTGACTCATTGTTATTTGGTATTCCCTTTTGATAGTCATCTGACTCCCTTCACGCTAGAAAGCTTAGAACACCCACTCCTTGTCCCTTGTAGCACCATTTGGTCCCCATGAAGAAAAACAGTCTTAATGGCAATCCTACCTGCTTTAAGACCTTCTTGTTTAAGTTTTCTTGACAGAAGAGCAGTGGGGCAGTGGGATTACATTTCTAAGGAATGACTCTCTACCATTGCCTTAGCATCATTTTCATTTTCATTCTTTATTGGATAAATTCACCCTATTTGTGATATTATCAACACTTTGTGGATGCCTGTTCCTAATTCGTTAATCCCTAATTTGTTAATCTCATGTACCCTCCTTCTCAGTATTGACATTTTTTTTACACCTGTGAGAGCACTCACTCTTTTTACTGACATGACGTAAACACTAGTTTCCATTATTTGTTTTTCCTGTACAAATGGAGTCCCGCCCATATGCGATGTTGAACACACAGACTCAGTCCCATACGTTTCGCTGATCAGAAACGCCCGCACTTGAGGGTACGTCCCAAATGCTCTTAAAAAACCAATATGGTGATTCCACACACTAACATCCAGGGCATGGAGGATCAAGTAGGTGACAATATTGGGCTGGTTTCTTAACAATGTAAATACGGGGTGTCATGGATAATTAAGAATGCATTTTTCCCTTCACTTCCTTTACACATGATTTCTAATCAGTTTTGACATTATTTGCATACAGTGACTGCAGGAACCGCTTGCCTCCACTGTACCTATGGGGCCTTAGAGAGTCCCTACTTAAGGTGCTGATGGTCTGATTTCATTACTGTTATTCGGATACCCGGTCTGTCACAACCTACTATACATTGACTTGCACTGCTCCGGCCCCCTCTACTTTTTCTACCGGCATCTCAATACCACTGTCTATGGGTGCCACTTCCCGCGACCTGTCTATGGGTGCCACTTCTCATGACATGCCTGTCTCCACTAGTTCTCAGCTCTTTCCGGGACCTCCTTTTCATCTCGCCCGTCCTGTGTACGCTCCAGTGAACATATTGCATGAAAACATGGCAACGTCCCTTTAAAACCTGCGACTCTCACTCCCCTTTTCACAGTCCCCCCCCAGTGACTCTGCTAACGCCCACTACCAGCCACTAGGCCCTCCAGGCACTCCCACCTTTACTCATTATACCTTGCCCCTCTCCCAGCCCATTGTTTAACGTTTCTGCACCATTACGTTACAGTTGCTTCCTCTCTCGCTGAATTCGCGAGGACCTTGGACGTCACGGCTGAGGCTATCTAAGCCCCCCCTTCTAGGTGAGTAAATTTTTCAATATGAAAGGGACACATGCATCAGGACTGTCCTGTGGTGGTGCATCACTATCCACCCGCGCAAGACAGCCCCCCACGACTGGGTACACTACTAAACTACATTTACCATAATTACATATATTGACTGATGGAGCAGGTTTACATGCTTTGGAGCTTCTATCCAGTTTGATAAGTGCACCCTTGTCCTTTTACTGTTTTTTAACCACTCGTCCTGCAAACGTTGCCCTTTGTAGGGCGGTACATGTCCACTGACCTGAAGCTATTGTGGTTTCTCAAAACCTGTTGTTTCACTTGTCCTTATTTTTCCCCCTCATGTGTTCTCCAGAAGGTATATTTATCTTTACCACGTTTTTTATTTTTCCACTTCCACACAGGACTACCACACGAGTCCAGATTATAGGGGAAGGGATAACTGGAATACAGACCACACAGCCCCATCTAGAATAGATGAGGATCTCCCAGTCTTGAAGAAATGCTAAGATCCCACTGAACGACTTAGGGCATGAAACATGTCCACCACATTCTTTTCAAACACATCGTCCTGAGCTCAAGATGGTTTAATTTCCCCTCTTCAGCCACAACTTTTCAGTCAGGTGTTTTTACTCATAGCATAAGAACCCAGTGAATACATTTGGCTTTTGGGAATCATATAGCTATTTTTAATTCACACTTTTCCTTTACCCAACTCTACTCTTTACACACACGCCCCACCACCCAAATTGAGCCTCGCATTGGCAACCAGAGAAGATCTCCGGCAAAGTTCTCCCTCCTGGGGCCTGTTAGGCATTGCAGCACCTGCTCAACGAGGAGCTGCCCAATGATGAAGCATGACACCTTCCGGGGTATGTGAGGGCCCTTGCTCCTAATTGGAGCCTCCCCACCTTTAATTCTCCTTCGTCCAAATTAACACCTGAATCCTTCTCCCTCTTCCCTTTCCCTCCTAGGAACAGCATGTCCTTTCCTATTGACTGATTTCATTAGTGTCACTCGTACTGTTTCCTTTCTCTTTTTCTGACTTGCATGCGTTCTGGATAATTTTGCACACATATTCCCCCAAATCTATCCACAGAGTAGCATCTGCCACTGGCGCCGCTTTTCATTTCCCTTTTGCTGTTTATCTCTACTTTTCTGTGATTTTTGTTTTTTTAAAGGAGCTCACTTACATATGGCTATTTTACAACATGAATGTTGTTCAGTGGTAGGGCCCATAGATTCACCATAGATCACCTCAAGGGAGGTAAGTAAACACACTGGGGGCTCTGGAATGAATGACCCTTAAGTAGTAAGTGTTCTGGTTTCTATTTATGCTTTATCATGTTTTACACAGGTAAGGATTATTGTACCCTTAAAGATTTGGTAAGGGTGATTGCACCCTCCAAGTTCAGTAAGTTATTTACATCTATGACATATCACGGTGGCTTTGATAATAGGATATTGTCCTGTTATCTATACTGGGGATCTGCTTGATATAGGTCCTGACAAAAGCCACTAGACCCCTGTGGGCGCAGTCCGCTGAAACCTTTAAACCATTGACCTTGGTGGATGCAAGGAATCATTGACGCATTCCTGTATATACATCTTTTTCCATTTGTAATCTTGTCCCAACTCCAATATAAAGCCAACTAGGAGCTGAAGATAATTTTAGTTATTTTTACCTCATAACCCCCACCCCCAACTCGAGAATACCAAGATACACTCTATCCCCTTGAAGGTTGAGTTCATTCCAGTATGCTGGGTACCTGGAGTGATGATCCAATGATGAAGCATACAACTGCTGAACACTGGTGGTGTTACAAGCGGACACTAGTGGTTGAGGGACTCTTAATTAAATTCTTTTAAAAATGGACTAAAGACATCTTAGGATTTCACTCTTGCTTTGATTAGTGATTTGTCCTGAGCAAGTGAGTGGACTCATGGTCTTCTCTTTCTATCAACAGTTAGAGAATAAAATATAATGTCACAAAGTCAGGCAGTTACAGGAAGATTACGAAATCACAAGATCTGATAGTGGTAACAATAACACACTGTAGTTTTAATGTTACCCGCCATGATTTTCCAGTCTTCATTCAAAATGTACATTTCTTGGGTCTATGCCAAAAATATAATTTTGCTTTGCTGAAATCTTTGGCACGGTTGGACGAATCTACACCCAACTTCACAAAAAAGGCGATAGGGGTATGTTTTTGCGCCTTGTAGGTGAGAGAAAAATAAAGAAGTGGGGGTCACAAATTGAGCATTACTGATTTTAACTCTGTTAGGAAACTTTGCTCTCTGCTACAACAACCGCTGAATGGAATTACACTAAACTTAGCATCAGACTAGAACTTTACCCAGGCTGGCATCAAAGAAATAATTGCAGAGATATCTTCACCATTAGCTTGTGGATACACCACCGATTAGTTTGATCCAGTCAAGGAATACAGGATTTGGTAGTATTTTGTTCCATCTTCATTGTGGATTTGTAGATCTGGAGCACAATTTGCATGCTCTGATTGATTGGCTGTCACAGAATAATTCTGTTGCAACATCCATTACCCTACATGGTGCACGTTGGAAATAATACAAAATAGGTAATTGAGGGAAGAGTGGGCATTCCTTGACTGCAGACCTGTGTGCGCGCACTAAAGGAATTCCATGCATGAATTTAAATGAATTAATTTTAAAAAACAAAATGTTAAAATATTTATGCATTCTGGGCATGATTTTTGAGGTCTGTACTCACTTTGAACCCTGTATATCTTACGTGGAGTCTCAGGATCTGCGCATACTTAAGCAATCTTTAAAAAAATGAAATTTGGCACCTTAGAAACACATGACAAACAGTTTGCACAGAGGGAGTTGGACACTTGGAGGTTTTGGTACAAGGCCTGTGGCTAGGCCCTGCAGTCAGTCCTTGCAATATCAAGCCAAATGCCCTTAGGTCAACTTCGTTGTCCTCAGCTGAAGGTCGTTTACAGAGGGATTTGGACATCTGTGGAGAAGGTTGCCTTTGTAGAAGTTAAATATGATGTCACTAAAAAACAGGAATTCACTGAAAAAGCCTCAGTTAAAGTGAAGTTATTGGAAGCTGTGGTCATAACATCTTAAAGTATATTGAAGAAAACCTCTGAAATCTTCATAAAAAAACTGTTAAATTGCAGTTATGATTATGAAATACAAAACAAAAAATCAATCAATCAAAGACATTTATAGAGCGCACTACATACCCGTAGGGTCTCAAGGCGCTGGGGGTGGGGGGGGTGCCGCTACTGCTCGAACCGCCAGGTCTTCAGCTTCTTCCTGAAGGAGAGGTGGTCTTGGGTCAGGCGCAGGTCGGTCGGGAGGGAGTTCCAGGTCTTGGCGGCCAGGTAGGAGAAGGACCTTCCTCCTGTAGTCGCTCTTCGGATGCGGGGGACGGCGGCGAGGGCGTGGTTGGCTGATCGGAGGTGGCGATTGGGAGCGTAGAAGTTGATTCGGCTGTTGAGGTAGCTCGGGCCTTGGTCGTGTAGGGCTTTGTGTGCGTGGGTGAGGAGGCGGAAGGTGATTCTTTTGTTGACGGGGAGCCAGTGCAGGTCTCTCAGATGTCCGGAGATGTGGCTGGTTCGTGGGATGTCGAGGATGAGTCTGGCTGAGGCGTTCTGGATCCGCTGGAGTCTCTTCTGGAGCTTGGCGGTGGTACCGGCGTAGAGGGCGTTGCCGTAGTCCAGTCGGCTGGTGACGAGGGCCTGGGTGACGTTCTTCCTGGTCTCGGTGGGGATCCACCAGAAGATCTTCCGTAGCATGCGTAGGATGTTGAAGCACGCCGAGTAGACGTTGTTGACTTGCCTGGTCATGGAGAGGGAGGAGTCCAGGATGAAGCCCAGGTTGCGTGCATGGTCTGTCGGTTTGGGTGCGGTGCCCAGGGCGGGAGGCCACCAGGAGTCGTCCCAGGCGGAGGGTGAGGAGCCCAGGATGAGGACCTCCGTCTTGTCCGAGTTCAGTTTCAGGCGGCTGGTCGTCATCCACTCGGCTACCTCTTTCATCCCTTCGTGCAGGTTGGCTCTGGCGGCGGCGGGGTCGTTGGTCAGGGAGAGGATCAGCTGGGTGTCGTCGGCGTAGGAGATTATGTTGAGGTTGTGTTGGCGTGCGATGGCCGCGAGGGGGCTCATGTAGACGTTGAAGAGGGTGGGGCTCAGTGAGGATCCTTGAGGGACGCCGCAGAAGACTTCGGTGGCCTCTGACTTGTACGGTGGTAGACGGACTCTCTGTGTTCTTCCGTCGAGGAAGGAGATGATCCATTCCAGCGCCTTGTCCTGGATTCCGACGTTGCTGAGGCGCTGTACTAGGGTGCGGTGGCAGACAGTGTCGAATGCTGCGGAGAGGTCTAGGAGGATGAGGGCCGCTGTTTCTCCGTTGTCCATCAGGGCTCGAATGTCATCGGTGGCGGCGATGAGGGCGGTCTCGGTGCTGTGATTTGCTCGGAAGCCGGACTGTGAGGGGTCGAGGGATCCATTCGTCTCGAGGAAGGCGGCCATCTGCTTGTTGACGGTCTTCTCGATGACTTTGGCTGGGAACGGGAGGAGCGAGATGGGGCGGTAGTTCTTGAGTTCGGTGGGGTCCGCTGTGGGTTTCTTGAGTAGAGCGCTGAGTTCGGCGTGCTTCCAGCTTTCCGGGAAGGTGGCGGTGTCGAAGGATGTGTTG
The DNA here is from genome assembly GCF_964204655.1 of Triturus cristatus. Taxonomy (NCBI): domain Eukaryota; kingdom Metazoa; phylum Chordata; class Amphibia; order Caudata; family Salamandridae; genus Triturus; species Triturus cristatus. The sequence continues at coordinate 332,660,168 of NC_140595.1, forward strand.
ATGATGTCTCGCAGGTGGGGTGCGATGACAGCGTCAGCCTTGTTGAAGACGTGGTGAGGGCAGGGGTCGGTCGGTGATCCGGAGTGGATGGAGTTCATCGTGCGGATGGTGTCTTCGGTGCTGATCGGGGTCCAGGCGTGGAGGGTGGTGGTGAGGGGTGGTTGTTCGGGCTTGGTGTGCGTTTGTTGGTTGTTGAAGCTGTTGTGTATGTCAGCGATCTTGTTGTGGAAGTATGAAGCGAGGGAGTTGCAGAGGTCTTGCGATGGGGTGATGTCGTTGTTTCCTGCGCTGGGGTTGGATAGCTCTTTCACGATGTTGAAGAGTTCCTTGTAGTTGTGTGCGTTGTTGTCCAGCCGGTCCTTGAAAGCAGTTTTCTTGGTGGCGCGGATCAGCTGGTGGTGCTTCCGGGTGGCCAGCTTGAAGGTGGTTCTGTTGTCCGGTGTAGGATCCCTTCTCCAGACTTTCTCGAGGGCTCGGCAGTTCTTCTTGGAGCTCTTGAGTTCGTCGGTGAATCACGGGGCTTTCTTGCTGCCGGGTCTGCTGGGCGGGGTCCTCAGCGGGGCGAGTTCGTCCGCGCAGTTGCTGATCCACTTCGTGAGGTTGTCGGCGGCCTGGCTGGGGTTCGCTGAGCTGGCAGGAGGGTGCTGGCTCAGGGAGGTGGCGAGCTGGTCTGCTGTGATCTTGTTCCAGCTTCTGCGGGCGGCCTGTTGCTGGTGGTGGTGAGTCGTCGTTCTCTTGAAGGTGAAGTGGACGCAGCTGTGGTCCGTCCATTGTAGCTCTGTGGCGTGGCTGAAGTCTATGTCTGTGCAGGACGAGAAGACTGCGTCGAGTGTGTGTCCGGCGAGGTGGGTGGGGGTGGACACCAGCTGCTTGAGTCCAAGATTGGCGAGGTTGTCGAGCAGGGTGCTGGTGTTGCGGTCGTTGTTCTTCTCCAGGTGGAAGTTGAGGTCCCCCAGGAGGATGTAGTCGGCGGAGGGGAGGGCATGCGGGCTGACGAAGTCGGCGATGTCCTCGCTGAATTGTGTGCGTGGTCCCGGGGGTCGGTAGATCAGGGTGCCTCTGAGGGTGGTCTTCGGGTCGGTGTGGATCTGGAAATGCAGGTGTTCGGCGGTGGTCAGGGTGTCGTCAGTGCTGGTCGTGATGCGGATGGTGTTCCTGTGGATGATGGCGATGCCTCCTCCCATCTGGTTGGCGTTGCGGTCCCTCCGGACGATCTTGTAGCCCTCCGGGATAGCGATGGCGATGTCGGGAGCTGAAGAGGTGTTCATCCAGGTCTCTGTGAGGAAGGCAACGTCAGGGGCTGTGGCGTCTAGGAGGTTCCAGAGTTCGATGGCGTGTCTGTGGACGGAGCGGGTGTTGAGCAGGATGCACTTGAGGTGGGTGCTGCTGGTGTTCGACTTGGCGGCTGCTGGTGCGGGGCAGGTCCGGATGCAGGTGAATTTGCAGGCGTGGCAGCTGAAAGGTCCGTGGGTGCGTCGTGGTGTAGCTTGATGGCAATCTGGGAGTCGGCCGGTGTTGAGTGCGTTGAGGGTGGCGGCGGAGTACGTCTGGCGGGTCGGCCGGGGTCTTCGAGGTCCAGGGGTCCTGGCACTGGGCGCGGTCCAGGCGCAGACGGGCGTAGACGGGCTTGCCTTTGGCGCGCCTTCGGCGCACAATCGGCGCGCCCGCTGCGCGTGACCGCTGCGCGTTCGCACGGTCGCCATATAAGGCGAAGTGCGCGGGTGGGCGGAGCAGCTGGGAGGCGGGAGCGGGGAGGGAACAGAAGGAAAGAAAGGGGCGGGGTCAGCGGTGGTGGCGGGAAGCGGGGAGCGGGGAGGGAAGACGGAGGGCGGCGAGGTAGGCGGGCAACCAGGAAGGAAAACGCTGGCACTGGCACACAACAACAATAAAAATACAGCAGGCACAAATGGAGATCAGTACGTTAACACGGGCACAAAGGAGAAAATAACAGGCACAAATGACGGCAAAAACAAACCAAAACACACAACAGCGGAGTCAGCCGGCAGCCGGCAGCGAGGCAGGCAGCGAGGCAGAGGGCAGGCAATGGGCACACGCAGCAGCTGGTGGCCGTGCGGCGCGGGGGTGTTCCACAAGTGGGTCACACTCACCTGCGTCGCACGGTCGCCATATAAGGCCAAGTGCGCGGGTGGGCGGAGCAGCTGGGAGGCGGGAGCGGGGAGGGAACAGAAGGAAAGAAAGGGGCGGGGTCAGCGGTGGTGGCGGGAAGCGGGGAGCGGGGAGGGAAGACGGAGGGCGGCGAGGTAGGCGGGCAACCAGGAAGGAAAACGCTGGCACTGGCACACAGCAACAATAAAAATACAGCAGGCACAAATGGAGATCAGTACGTTAACACGGGCACAAAGGAGAAAATAACAGGCACAAATGACGGCAAAAACAAACCAAAGCACACAACAGCGGAGTCAGCCGGCAGCCGGCAGCGAGGCAGGCAGCGAGGCAGAGGGCAGGCAATGGGCACAAGCAGCAGCTGGTGGCCGTGCGGCGCGGGGGTGTTCCACAAGTGGGACTGCAATTCCCCAGTCGATTCGATTCAATGCATCTTTATATGGTCAAATATAGACCATAAAAGCACCTAAAAATAAAACCATACATTTCGCATAAGTACAGTCTAAAAACACTGGGTCAGATTTATGAGCCCCTTGCGCCACTTTTGCGTCACTTTTAACATGGGAAAAGTGACGCAAAAGTGGCGCAAGGAGCTCATAAATCTGCCCAACTGTTTCATTACCAAAGTTAAATGCAAATATATATAATAAGGTTATAGCCAAGCACAATGTAAAACATGACGAAGGGTGCGTTAGAAAGTGCAAGTGCCTTAGTGCATTGTCTTGGACAAGTTCCACAGACCATACCTTGATACAAAAAAAGATACCACTTGTAATTAAATACAAAGTTACCCGAACTAAAATAATTAATAAGGAGTCCCTCTAGTCATTAAATAGTTTTTTCCTCAGTCTGAGGGCTCCTGAAAAGAAACTTGCGACCCCGAATCAAATCATGGGGGAGGGTAACGTTTGTAAAAACAACAATGCAGGCTTTACTTGTACAAATTGATTATACCTTGCCAGCAGAAGAATATATTTGTGCCTCAAAGCTGAATAAAATTCACAAGAAAATGCAAAATGTCCTGTTCTGAGAAATCATCACAAGGGCAAGGTTATGTCATGACCATTTATTAAGCACACATATCACCCGAAGGGTCTCATGGCGCTGTATCGGGGTCAATTAGGAGATATCCCAGACATAGGAATATCGATTAAAACAACCAGGTTTTCAGCTGTTTTTTGAACAATTTGTGGTCTGTAATGGCTCAGATGTATGTTGGAAGCTTGTTCCACTGCTGAGGAGCTAGATGGGTGAACGACCTACCTCCGTTTCTGGTGGTTTGGACTCTAAGGCCTGACCTCCTGACCTGAGGATCTTTTTTAGCAAATACCACTTGAGTTTCTTAGCTAGATAACTTGGCCCAACTCCATCGAGGGACTTGTGTGCGATACACATGAGTTTGAAACAAGTGCATTTCTTGATTGGGAGCCAGTGTAAGGATCTCAAGATGGGTGCAGATGAGGATCGAGATGCAAGATTGAACACTAGTCTGGCAGAGGTGTTCTGCAGCACCTGGAGTCTAGTATATAGAATTTCATTGATGGATGCCATGAGTGCCTTTCCATAGTCTAAGCAACTAATTATCAGACCCTGAACCGATGTTTTTCTGGCTTCCAAAGGAATCCACTGGAAAAATGTTCATAGCGATCGCATGATGCCATAGCATGTGGCCAGGGTATGGTTTATGTGGTCCTTCATGGACAGCTTGTCTATTATTATGCCAAGATTTTGCACTGTGCATTTCGGAGATGGACAAGGACCCATGCTGGTCGACCACCAGTAATTTGACCATAGTTCTTGTGCTTTACCAAATAGATTCACTTTGGTCTTGCACGCATTAAGCTGTAGGTAATTTCCTTGCATCCAGTTGGTTATATGAGTCATACAGTTTTTAAATCTGGTTCTTGTATCATCAGGGTTGGCTCCAAGGGTGATTATCAACTGGGAATAATTTGGATATGAGATTATGTTGAAGCCATTTGCTCTGATTACCCTTGACAGAGGTGCTACATAAACGTTAAGTAAAATTGGGCTAAGCCCTGATCCATGGGGGACCACTTTGTCAGCCCTTGAACTACGAGAGACTAGAGATTCTATTTGTACAATGCTAGTTCATCCTTTTAAAAAGGTTTTCAACCAGTTAAGGACTTTGCCTCCAATTCCAATCTCTTCTAGCCTCTGTATTAACATTGCCTAAGAGATGGTATCGAAGGCAGCTGATAAGTCCAATTGGACCAGCATTGCTGAATGCCCATCATCTAAAGAGAGTTTTATGTTGTCCACTACCTCCACCAGAGCCATTTTAGTGCTGAAACAGGCCCTGAAATCTAATTGGGAAGGGTCAAACAATTGATGGCTTTCTAGATAGGCCGTCTGTTTGTTAACCAGGGATTCAATTTCCTTGCCAAATTAAGGCAGCAGGGATATTGGCCGATAGTTACTGAGTTCTTTTGGATCTGCCGATTGATTTTTCAGAATTGCTTTAAACCTTGCTGATTTCCATTTAGTAGAAATAGTCTCCAGATTTAAAGACATGTTAAAACGTTCTGTGAGACTATAAAGTAGTGCTGGAGATAGAATAAACCAGATATGAGGTGGAGCCTGATTTGATCCTGTTAAGTGCAACTCCTACCTCCTCCTGAGTTAGTTCAGTAAACACATCAAAATGTATTGTCCTATGTGTGTTCATGCAGTCGTCCTCAACATTTGGAACTACTATCCTGGATTTAGAAAAGGTGTTATAAATCTTATCTATTTTTTCATCAAAAAAGATGGAGAGTTCATCTACCCAGTTTTGTGAGGAAGGGCTGATGCTCTGACAAGGTGAAGGATTAGTAAAGGAATTTATAATTCTGTATAGTTCCTTTTGGGAGTTGGCTGACCCGTTGCTTCTGTTGACGATATAGGTTTCCCTGGCTTCCTAAATGTTATTTAAATAATGTCTGTGGGTCTGTTTGTAGGCTATTCTGTCCTCCATCGCTTTTGCTGCTCTCCACTTACGTTCCGCTGTTCTGTTTGCCTGTTGGTGCATTTTCAGAGAGTCTGTGAACCAAGGTGAGGTTTTGGCCCTACAGTTTACATTGCTATTGACCTTTGATACAGGTGTAATTATGTCCAGGGCCTGAGTAATTGCTTTCTCCAAGACGTCTAGTGCAAGGTCTATGCTATCTAAATCTTCCAATATGGGTGGAATAAAATGGGTGGAGAAGGAAGCATGGCTAATTTTTCTCCATGGCCTGGTAGTTTTCTGTTCTGGGATCCTTTTTCCTTGAGAGGTTCCTGCTTGTATGTGGAATTTTAATAGAGAATGGTCTGACCAGATCAGGGGGAGGGGAGGGTCCGCCATGACATTGTCTTCATTTGTGAATACAAGGTCAAGTGTGTGTCCTGCAGTGTGTGTGGGTCCTGACACCCTTTACCTTAGCCCTAGTGTGTAAAGATTGGTACTTAACTGACTGGTGTCTGTGTCAATGGGTAGCTCTGCTTGAAAATTAAAGTCTCTGATGAGAAGAAAGTTATCTGCTGCAAGTATATGGGGGCCAATAAGTTCAATCAAGTGGTTACTGAAATTGGTTGTAGGACTCGGGGGTCTGTAGACAAGAGCCCTTCTTCAGGATCCCTTGCCTGGTGTCTCAATTCTAAAAATACAAGGTTCAATCCAGTCAACGATGAGAGATTTCAGTGTGTTGATCTATGATCTTGTACCAAACGTTATTGCTAGACCACCCCCTCTTTTATTATTTCTATCTAATCTGATTAGCTTACATTCAGGGGGAAAGGCTGTTGCCATACCTGGAAGGGCTGTAGGGTGTAACCATGTTTCTGTTATGAAACAGATATCCGGCTTCTCTGTGTCTAGCAGGCTCCAAGCCTCTAGTGCATGTTTAGGGATGGATCGTGCATTGAAATAAAGCCCTCAGTAATTCTTTGTTAAGCTCCAATGTGTTCTGCCCCCGGGGTCGGTGGGAGAGGGCCTATGGGGGAATGTGAACTTGCATTGATTGCACTTGAAAGGGTATCCGGTGTAGGATGCTAGCATGGAAGGATTTGCAATACAGTGTGTATTTATAGACACATCTTTCTCATTCAATTGTTTGGGTTCCCTTTTAGAGTAGCGGTATATGGCCATTATTTGAGAGCAGGTAGGGGTTGATCCAATTCCCAGATGGAAATGGAGAAAAGGGCCTGGTAGATTGCAACTAGAGCGCTGACCTCCCACCTGTGGGAGTGCTCTGCTTCCGGTCACATGAGCTCGGTCCCTCCGCTCAAATGGCACAAGCCGCGACGGAACTGGGATGCTGAGTGAGGCAGGAGGAGGGTAAGTGAATCCTAGTAGTACCCAGAGGGGTATGGGAATATCGATAGAACCGGTCAGGGTGTGAGAGGCTAAAGTATAGCTAAAAATGCCTCGACATTTGAAGTAAGAATCACAAAGTTGAAACAATGTAAGAGACACTCCGATAAAATATGCATGTGGGGTGAAAGAGGAGCAGAGTCCTCAACCACCACAACACTAACCTCCTGACTAGAGATTCCGCTCCTGACTTGAGATTTCGCTACAGGTTTCAGGGCTCCTATCTTAGAAAAACCCATTGGGACAGTTAAAAACTAGTGTATGGTGTTAAATATAAATCCGGTCACTATAAAAAGGTGGTGAGCATTATTAACGTATGGCAGATAGAGTTCCCCCTAAGGCTCATGGTCAACAGAACGTGTTGCCGCACTGTAAATTTCCTTAGTTCCCTATCTTCCCTTTCCCTCAGCTGCCTGGCCAAAAACATATTTCTGATAGCTAACCCATCACTTGGGCGCACAGATTTTGGGTTGGTGAACAGGTCCGAGCAACCTAGCCTCATCAGCTGCTCCTGGACATCTCCTAGCCATGGAATGCGCAAGGCGCCTGCAAGAACACTACAATCCTTATGTGTGTTCTGATTCAAAGTAGAAGCGGAGCATGACCAGATTCTCAGCCAGCAAGTTATTGGTACCACAGCAATGTGTTCGGATATATAGCCCACCCCTAGCTCCTCATAAATAGTAAAGGTTGGCATTGGGATGGCAAGAAGTTTACAGAGAAATGTGCCGCCAACCGCCCTCGACAAGGTGATCTTTTTAAGGTTTATTTGGGCAATCATCAAACAGAACTCCCAGATAGGGAAAAGTTGACACCTTGTTAAGCTCCGCACCCCTGAAATAACTTGTGCCCGGCGGCCTTGCGACTTCCGATAGTCATTGTATGTGATTTGTTAAAATAAGTAGTAAGGTCCAGTGAATCCATAAAATCAATAAAAACATATAAGAGGTTCTGTAGACCCACTGCAGTGCGAGCAAGCAAAATCACATCATCAGCGTACAGTAATGCTGTATTATTTTCGTGCCTGCTCTAGGTATGTCTATACAGGCAGCTGTCAAGGCATCTCCTAGCTTGTTAATGTAGAGGGTAAACAGCAAGAGGTCAAAATGCACCCTTGCCTTGCCCCTCTCTTGACCCCCCAAGAAGATGATAGATTACCTTGTGTGTCATACCTGACTGATGCACTGAGATTGAAATGGGACAAGTGGAGAAATGCCACCAGGTCTGAATCCATGCCTAACTCCAAGAGTATTAGCCAAAGCTATGATCTAATATAATAGCTTTGGACCAAGAAGCTGGAAAGCCACTCTTACAGGCTGCATTAAAGACGCGTGACAAGATCTTGGCCCAGGTCATGGAATCTGTTTTTTATAGATCCAGGGGGGACGGCGTCCAGGCTCTGTGCTTTACCCCCTGCTGTTCCAAAATCATTTTATGTACTTCATTGACACTAAAAATCAGTGGTGAGTTTTTAATACCAAATTCCCAGGGGTGTTAGATACCGTCAGGTCCTCCCCGTCATGGGTCCCTTCATAATTTTGAACCCATCTCTCTGGGGAGAGGGTACAGTCCAAGCTGGAATTTGCAGAGCCAGAGAAAAAATTGCTATATACTATCTCCCAGAACGTAGAGCTATCGGCCAGAGCGCTGGTCTGACAGAGATTCTCCCAGGCCTGCTCTCTGATAGGCTTTTTCCTCTTCTGAATCATCATTCTATATGCTTGCCTGCAAAACCTTATCTTGCCCTCATCCCTGGGATGCTGCTTAACTGTGGCCATTACGATGTTGTGGGGTTTTGAACAATTCCCATTAAACTACCTTTCCCCAGTGCTAACTTTGGTCTTTCCTCGGGCAGTTAAAACCTGAGTGTCTTGTGTCCCACTGTCCAAGCATAGAGCATAGTCACCGCCTCTTACAGAGAATACATTTTCTACAGGCTTGGTCCCTTGTGCTTACGCAGTTATTCGACACTGACTTGCCCACCTGTTTGTTTGTGTGTAGGTTCCAGGCCAAAATTAACATGGTGGGGTTATGATTCCTAAAATTATTTCAGGTAATTTGTACAGCATTAACAGCGGGGAGCAAAGGTGCAGATATCATAATGAAGTCAAAGGCGGATGAGTGGCCCCTACCTAAAAAAGAAGGAACAGAGTCCCCCACCCCTGTCTGTTCTAAACAGAACAGTTTATTATCCGCCAGGCGCTCCTCCAGGCGGTGACCTTGGACAGTGTGATCAAAATGAGGAGCAAAATAGGTTGCACCCAAAGTCCCTGTCACAGTGGTACAGTCTAAGTGACATCAGTGTATAGTGAAATTGCCCAGGATTAAGCCTTGATAGTAAAAGTCCCTCTTCTCTCCATAAAGTGCCATAAAACTTTCACGAGCAGCAATATGTTTGGTGTCTTAGCTTCTGAAAAAAGAATTATAGAAATTTACTATCAACAGAGTGGAGTTATTTTTAAACACAAGCTCTATTGCCAGAAGGTTGGCAGAATCAGTTTCCACCTCACAGGGCCTGCAGGAAAGTTTGAGTAAAACCAGGACAAGGAGACCACCCTTGACACGACCAGCTGGTGAGGGGGACTCAAACTTAAAAAAGGAGGAGAAACCATCAGTGAAAACGGATTTCTCAGTGTCCCAGGTTTCCTGCAAAGAAGCTATGTGACAGTCCCCAAACATGCCCAACCATCTAGCGTTTTCTCTTTTGGCCCTCAGGCCCGCTATGTTCCAAGCTATAACCTTCATCGAAGAAGTGCTGGATGAAGTACTAGCTGCACAGTTGGGGCTACAAAGTTTAATGACCCTTTGGCCTAGGGCTTGGTAACCTAGCCTTTAATGCCGATTGTCAATCAATGTCATCTAACCCTAATAAGTGTGTAAACCTATTGTTAGATGAAGGAATACTCCGGCCAAACTCACCCTGTGTTGTACCCAAAGGTATAGAGGTAGACTGCACACTGCCTCTCAAAAGAGAAGGAGATGTAGGATAAAAGTGAGTAAGTCGAAAGATCTTACTTGTGGACCTTGCATCCAAAGAACATTTACTCTGTACCAAGGCATTAGTGTACATAAAATACTTAGATTAACTACAACACATTATCCTGCCAATTTTTTGCTCACCCTAGAGCCCACCCAGCCCATTCTCCTAGCCATTATATTATGTGGGGACAGAAGATGCTCATCTACTATGGAACTGTCACACCAGTGTTTAACCTTGTGTATGAGATCGCTCCTTGTTTGAGAGGTGGAACCCCCGTCAAAATAGCGACCAAAGGAGCTGACTATGTGGGTAGATGTAAGAAGGTGCAGTTTCCTACTTGTGCCACACGTACAGTAGAGGAACTACTGTGTGGAGGATTAACAACATTGCCCCCAATGGGATGTGACAGACCCCTGAGGGAATCTGTCTGACTAAGGTCTACAACAACACGTGTGGGGACAATTTAGTCTCGACACCTGATCACCCCTTGAGAGGATGGTGTAAGCGTACTAGGAACATTACTGCTGTGCTCTCTAGCCGCTTCACCTTGTATTAAGGCGGTCTGGCAGATGGGTCCCAGAGCGATGGCCGTCATCATTCCATTGGTAGCTACAGTGCCTGAGAATGTCATCGAACAGAGCTTGGCCTTTATCCTTTCTAGTCGCATCTGGATGGGGCCAACAAACTTTTCATCAAGGATTCAATCCTAGGAAATAACATGCCCATGACATTATCTAAGTCATAGTCCATAACACATGTAATGGGTGGGGCCACCTTCTTTTGCAGCAGAGGTGCTCTCTTCCCACTGGCCCTCTTCTTTTTGACTGGGGGTTCGGAAAACGTATTATTGTCATCCATATGAGGCTCGGTCGGGTGCATGTCTATAGGTGAAAAAGAGACTGTTGGTTTGGTGCTAGCTGTTCCTCAGGTCAGTGGGAGGATGTAACCACTGAAAGCCTCTTACTGACTCGAGAGAGAGTCTTCTTTCAGTTAGCACAATCTCCATGGAGATAACGCTTGCTGCTCTGTCCAGGAAAGAGTCTATGGCGGTAACAGTTTCTCCCCCGGATGTTCCTTTGTTCATCTTCCCTAGCCCCATGATGTCTGAAGCTTTAGAGGAGCTACAGCTATGAAATTCTCCTAACTTAAAGTTCTTTAAGAATGATAATCGCAGACTAGAAGCCCCTGATAACAGAAGTACAGGGCATTTGCAAAGTTACTTTAGACGAGGAAAATAGAAGACAGTTGACCTAAAAATCAAATGTTAACAATACTTTGGCAATGTTGATCGAGGAACCGCAATCAAAGGGCCGCAGACGAGGCCGGTCTTGGCCCGGTCTTTAATTTTGGGGTTGGATGATGTGTTAATACCCAGGTATTAATTTTAATACTTAGATATTAATTGTAATACTTGCGCATTAATTTTTAAAAGTTGTTGAGTTTAAAAAAAAATATATTTCTTATTTACTTTTATTTTTAATAGGGATTGACACCCATACCGTGGGACGGGATGCTAGGTTAACATGGGTTTTGGGTAGGGTAGTGTTTTAATATCCAGGTATTAAATGTAATAATTATGTATTAATTTTTAATAATATTAGAACTTTTAAAACTTGTTTCTACTTTAAAAGTTTTTTTTAATTCAAAATTAAATATAATTGACACCCATCCCCTGGGACGGGATGCTAGGGAATCAGGGGTTTGGGTGGGTTAGTGTATTAATACGCATGTATTAATTTTAATACTAGAGTATTAAAATTTACTGAAACAAGAATTTTTAAAGTATTTTGTACTTTTTTATCAATTTAAATCAAACATGTTAAAAGGAAGGGTTAGTGTTAATGCTTGTGTGTTGATTTATACTAATACTTGAGTAATTTAAAAATGAATGATTGATTTAATAAAAAAATATATTTTAATTATTTTTGAATTGTGTTTGACAACCAACCCCTGGGACGGGATGCAGGGGAAACAGGGGTTTGGAGTGGGGTAGTGTATCAATACCCAAGTATATATATTAATACCTGCGTTTGAATTTTTACTGATATCATTTTTTTACGTAGTTTCTAATCTAATTTAAAAACAAATAACAAAAATAAAAGGAATTGATACTCATCCCCTGGGACGAGACGCAAGGGAACCAGGAGTTATGGGTGGGGGAGTGCATTAATACCCATGTATTAATTTTAATACTATGTTTATTAATTTATAATACATTTTTAATATAATAGTTAAAGAATTAAAAGCAATAAAATAGTTAATAAAATAGTATGTAAACATGCTTAAGTCAGAGTAAATGTAGTTAATTATTTAAGATTATTAAACATATAAAATATAGATATTGAATAATAAAGACAACTCAAAATGTATTACGTTTATTTCTTTAAAAAAAATATAAGACAATTTAAAAGGTTAAAGATAGTAAAAATAATTTTTTATTATTTAAACAAATCCACATTGCAACTGTACTGTACTCTAACATATTTTTGTGTAGGTTTTCCCATGGTTTCCCATTGAAATCAGTGGGAGAAAATGGCCCTTTTTCATTTTTAATAATTCAGATGACGTTGCCGGTTGTACGTAACTTTCTGCAGCTGGTTTGGCGTTGTGATCAAGATCGTTTGGAAGAAAGAGCTGCGCTCAGGTAAGGTAATTTCAACTTTTAAAAAATAGTTTGCTCGTGACTTAGTTTATTATGAGAGAGGAAGGAGGTGGTTAGAACTAGGATAGTACTGTTTTGTATGTTTTAACCCACATTTTCATTCCAACGCAGATAGCAGTTGTAGGCCCACATCGGGCTGATTGCTTCCTTGACACTTTTGGTTTAAGAATTTTTTTTTTTAAAGAAGTCTTTTTTAAAAACAAAAATGTAAAGAAAGCAATCTTTTAAAAATACTTTTAAAGGGTCGGGTTTGTCTGGAAAAAAGTATTGTGTAGTCTCTTTTTTTGTCTAGATGGAAGGTTCAAGAACACAGATGGCATGGATGGCAGAATTGATTTTTTGGAGATTTTAAAAGATTTTCTGAATGATTGTTTGCGATATGGTCGATTACTATGGATAGAGGATTGCATCGATGTATTACTTGTTGTGAATTTTGCCCAAAAACTTTATTTTTTCAGGATGTTATTTTTAGGATGTGTTTTTTTAGGTGGACACAGTATTGTTTGCAGCACTAATTTAGCTGTACAATATGGCTATGCCAAACTGTGGTCTTTTTTTGAAAGTTTGACTTGGGTTTAGATTTCAACATGGTTTTTGGATTACTTTCTCTGGATTTATGGACTGCACAAGACTCTTGGTGAAATTTGGGATTTTACCTAAGTCCAAGAGCCGAAGAAAGAAGACAACTTAAGGTAGGAAACCCAACTTTGATTTTAAATTTAAAATGTATTTTTAAAAAACGACAATTGAATTTGTAAAAATGATTTTCAAAACAGGCAAGTAAGGTTGAATAGGGGTTAGTGTAGATTAGAAATGTAGGATGTGTGCAATAATGTCTTGCTAGTCTGAAGCCACCTTCAGTGAAAATTGTTGAATTGGACCCAATAGTTGCTTGGACATTTCTTTTGTTCTTTTTGAAATTCGTGGGTATAGGCTACCGGTCAATGCTCTATTCTCACTTTTTGAAAACTTTGCTCCTTCTTCAAAATTTCCAAAAAATGATACAAGTTTGGGTGAGGTTTTCCAATAGATTGGTTGGAGGAGTTATGCTATCCCTCTTTGGCATCGTTTGTTTTTGCTTCTGCTTCTCCCTCTAAGCAGGTCGTGTAGAGGTTTCACCACTCCACATGAAATCCTGGCTTCCTCCTGCGACCTGACCTGCATAGATGGCCAATCCATGTGTCCTCAAAATAATTTAGAAGGGGTGCCTATTTTTCATTGTTTGTAGTAAAATATTTAGATTTAGTTATGGATGTGTAGTATTCATCTACACATTCTGGAGGAACAAAACAAAGGGCTGTTAGTTTTTTTTACTCGAATTGTAGTTTACTGTCTGATATGTAATCCTCAACTAAGGAGGTTTTTGGAATTTTCCTCCAATATGCCTGTGAAAAGTGAAAAAAACATCCTTGAATTTAGGCTTCTGGATACATTTTGGTGATGGTGTTAATCATGAGTAATTCAAAGTCAATGAACACTTTTTTAGGACTTTTGTTCAAGGTTTTAGCTTTTACCACTGATAAAAATTAGTGTATGTTGAGGTTTGCTTTTAAGGGAGTAAACTTTACACTAAAGGTACTACTGTGATGTTAATGTAGGCGTTAATAGTGTATATTTGTGTGAATGGATGGGATGTAGATTTAAAAGTGCCATCCGTCATCCAAATATCGCTAGTCTCTAATTTCACAAGGTTATGGGTTGTGCTAAATAATAGTATTCTTTTCTGAGGTTTTTTGTTAGCATACAAAAGAAAGGTTTCATTAGTAACAGTGACAGTTAATGTTTGAGTATGTTTGGGGTGTTAAACGTAGGGGGTTACTTGCCTATATAATTCTGCATACATTTGGGATTGTGGGCATACAACTTGCTACATGCATAGGAATGTTTTGGGATACCTCCCTCAAAACGGAGCCACAGGGTTCATTGGAGGTGGATGCAAGTTCTTTCATTTGATTTATGTTTTCTCTAACCTCAATCTCCATTGCAGAGGCAGAGTGGTTATGTTCTATCGCTGTCACCAAGAGTAACCGCTCTGCCTGTGCAATGGGATGAGTAATATTGCACACACCTCCAATGACACCTGGGCTGAGTTAATCTCTCCTTACAATAAACATAGCCACTGTACATTAATAATCTATTGCCTCTGTTGGATTTCAGGTATGTTGCTTGTCTTCCAGTTGCCATCATGATTTTTTTCTGATTTATTATTTTTTTTAAAGTTAGAATTTGTCATTTTTTATTGATTGCATCCTGTGAAATAAAAATATATAGATTGTTTATTGATTGCCTATTGAATTTTGAAATAACATGCTGTTTATTAGATTTTGTCTTCTATTATGCAATCAATCAGGGGATTGTAAGCGCGCCACTCACCTGTGAGGGTCTCATGGCACAGGGGGGGGGGGGGGGGGGTGGAGGTCCGCAGATCTGTTTAGCCGAAGAGCCAGGTCTTGAGGGTCTTCCTGAAGGTGTTAAGGGAGCGTTAAGGGAGCGTCTGATATCTGCCAGTAACTTGTTCCAGGTCCTGGTTGCGATGTGAGAGAAGGATCTTCCGCCTGCTCTGGCTCTATGGATGCGCGGGGTTTCGGCCAGTGCGAGGTTGGTTTGGGTCCGGCGTTGTGTAGGCATCTGTAGGCGTGAGGGAGCATTTTTAAGGTGACTCTTTTCTCCATGGGGAGCCAGTGGAAGCTTCGTAGGTGTTGGCTGATGTGTTCGTGCCGGTGGATGTCAAGGACGACTCTGGAGGCGGTGTTCTGTATTGTCTGGAGTTTGCGGAGTAGGGACTTATTGATGCCGGCGTAGAGTGCGTTTCCATAGTCTAGTCTGCTGGTGATGAGTGAGTGGGTGACTGTCCTTGACTCAGGGGGGATCCATTTGAAGGTCTTGCGTAGAATGCGGAGGGTGTTGAAGCAGCTGGAGGTGACGGCGTTGACCTGTCGGTTCATGATGAGGCATGAGTCGAGTACGATGCCGAGGTTTTTGGCGTGGTCCGAGCGGGTAGGTGGGCACCCGCACACAGCGGCGATGAGACTCACTTGGATTCTGGTACACACTATCACTGTACAATCCTCACAAAGCGGTTCCGGCTGCACAAATCACACGCACACCGCGTTGTAGTTCCTTGCTTGGAATCCAGGTGCCCACGATGACAGGCTGATGCTCATGAAGGTCTCAGGCTGCACAAAGCACACGCGCACAGCGTCGCTGAGACTCACTTGGACTCCAGGCGCCCATGATCACAGGGCAGTTCTTACAAGGGTCTCAGGCTGCAACTGGCACGCTCACACAGTGTCGCTGAGACTCTCCTGGAAACTTTTGTGTTCCTGTGTTTCTGAACAGGGAGCCAGCTTACCTCAGGCCCTTGGGGAAAAGTTACTTCAGGACACAGCACACAGCAAAGTCCTTCAAATCAGGGGGACACAGCAAAGTCCCTTTAGCCTTCCCTTGGTTGAAACAGCAAACTGCAGGCCAGCCCCAGATCACAAAGCAAGGGTCAGTCCTATCCTTCAGTCTCTTCAGTTGTTTCTTCCTTGGCAAAGGTCCTCTTGACCACGAAGTAGCTCCAGTCTTGTTCGCACTTGATCAAGCCATTCTCTAAAGTTCAGGTGCTTCAGCTCTCATAGTTATACCCCTCAATGGCTTTGAAGTTTTTGTGTTTCGGGGACACCGACCCCTGTTCAAACCAGTTCTTGGTGCCTCCCTGCCAGTGACACCTTTCTTCCTTTGATTAGTGGGGGTCTGGATTCTCAACCACTCGGCAGGAGATGAGCCAATTATTTTATAGCAGCAACCCAGGCCTCTTCACCTCTAGGGGCTTCTCCTCCCCTACTCTCCGGAAGCAGGTCAGCCTGTTGCTGTCTCACCTCCTCCCCTGGGTCAAGACATTCCCCAGATCCTATTGCTTTCAAATTCAGACAGTCAATCCATGGCCAGGTAGAGACACACAGAAATGTCAGCGCACAAAAACTCTGCCACTTCTGAAAGAGTGGCTTCTGAACACACAATGCAAAAACCACCTACATAAAAAGATGTGTTATTACATTGTGAGTTCAGGCATACTAAACTTCGCCTTTCCATCTTAAGCCTTTGGGAAGATAGGCTGGAAACCTAGACCTACCATAGGGGTGTCTGATGTGCCTAGAAAGGGAAGGGTAAGGTCTGGCAAGTGAGTACACTTGACAGAACAGCATGGCAGTTTAACAAACTGCGCGCAGACCCTGCAATGGCAGGCCTGAGTTTCCTTTTTAAGGATACTTGTGTGGGTGGCGCAAATAGTGCTGCAGGCCCACTAGTAGCATTTGCATTACCTGCCCAGGCACACCTAGTGCACTGTACTAGGGACTTTACTAGTAAGGCAAACATACCAATCATAGTCAACCAATTACCATTACTTTATACAGAGAACACTTACACTTTGACATTGTTTAGCAGTGGCAAATTGTCCAAAGCATCTAAGTTGGCAACACCATGTCAGAAAAAAAGGTCTACGGGGGAAGCAAAAGGTTTAGGGACTTTAGCCAAAAAGGGCCAAGTCCTACAATAGCCATGTTTGTGTCGGAATAAATTCCGGACTGCTCTTAACTAGGGAGTCCCTCATCGATGTAGCACGTCTGAATGTGATGCAAGGCTGTTTGGGGAGGATTTGACTTAAGGTGATATCAGTCAAGACAATTTCCCAATGGGAATTGATTCTGCGTCATATCTGTTTCTCTTGTCTACTGAAAGTAGTGATCAACCTTATTTCCTGTGTGTTATCAGAGATGGAACTAATAATGTGCGGTAACAACTGATCTAGTCACATCAATGTTATTTGTAGACAAACAGTAATCTCTAGTATATGTGTTGGCTCCAGAAAGGGCATTTAGAACTGTAGTACGGTTGTAACCACTGGAAATGAAGCGTTTTGACAGCTTCTTGTTGACACTGCTCGAGATCGACATCAGAGCTGCAAATACGCCGAATTCTAAAACATTCACCTTAGGGAATACTACGTATCAAGTGCCTCGGATGTGCACTACTGGCATGGAGGACCGAATTGCCAGCCGTAGTTTTATGGTGGAGTTTGGTATGGATATATCCTTTGTCTACATTGATCTGTACATCTAAAAACTCTTCACTATGATCACTAATAAAAGCTGTAAAATTCAAATTTAGCTCATTGGTATTAATAGATGACACAAACAATTCTGCCTCTTCTCTTGTGCCCTTCCATATTACAAAAACATCATCGATGTAACGCCACCAATGTTTAACAAGGGAATCCCAAGTTGTCTTGTGTAGTGCCCTGAGGACATGCTCCCCCACCAGCCCACTTGGAGACATGTGTAACTGGGGTTGAAGCATGCTCTCATAGCCACCCCTCTTAATTAACAGGATTTTGTTTTTTATTTAGGCACAATTCAATCATAGAAACAATCATACGATTATGTTCATATAGGTGAATTGAACTCTGATTGCGAAAAGATTGGGCAGCTGCAATCCCATCGATATGGTTGATACCTGTGTAGAGAGAAGAAATGTCCATCACCAAAAAAAGATAATCTTATTCCCATTTTGTTTCCTCTAACTTTCTGATAAAATCACTAGTATCCTTGATGAAAGACGGTAAACCAACAACAAACTCCTGTAGGAAGAAGTATAAATATTTTTACATTGATTCCAGTAGACTCTTCACAGCTGAGATGATGGGACGCCCAGGAATAGGTGTAATGCTTTTATGAACTTTCAGAAGAAAGTAGAGGACTGGTGTGATAGGATATTTGTTTTTGAGAAAATGTGCTTCTTTTTTGGTAAGCAATCCTGATTGCTTCCAATGGTTCAGATGTTTGAACACAGTCTCTTTGATGTTGCGTAGATCTTGTGTAGATGCTTTACAATAGCATAGGGTATCTCCCAAATGTTTGTTAGCCTCCTCCAGATATTGCTGTCTGGGCCAAAGAACGATGTTCCCACTCTTATCTGCCTTGTTTTTGATGAATTCATGATTGTCTCCTAGTTTTTTTCATGAGATTTAGGTATTGCAGATGTAGATGTTTTGTACGCTGTACTTTATGATTGATGGTAATATTGAGTTTTTTAAGATCTTCAATCACTATATCACTAAAAACATCAATGGCATCTTTAGGCATAATCAGGACAAATTTGGAGGCAGGGCGAAAAGGGCTACTAGCTGCTTTATTGATAACGATACCCACTGCAGTAAGATCTTGTTGTGTAGCGGTAGACAAATCATCATCAATAGCCAAAGAATGTAAAAGCTTTAATGTGCTGACATTTGTTGCTTGCAAATTCGGGCTTACAGTCCCGGGAACAGTGTCAGCTATGGTGGTAGATGTGGAATCCTTTAATTGATGGAATTTAATAAACTTTAACTTACGAATGCATTTGAAGACATCGACGTGTGATTGATTGTATTTGAAATTGCTCCCAGGGCAATAGATGAGCCCCAAAGAGAGTCATTGAGATTCAGCTGCTGTTAATGCCGTGTCAGTCAAATTGATTACAGTGTTGTCCATTACTCCATTTACCGCCTCCATTTTTTGGCTTGTGTCCCCCTGTTTGTGTTGTTGACGTTTCCTCCTCCGCCTCCTGCGTTGGTTCCTCCTTCGCCTTGTTTCATTTGAGAATTCCAAGGCCGTAGGGTTTGTCGTCGATCCTGGCACAAAAAATGTAATTCGTCTGCTGGTTTAAGGTTAGCTAACCTTATTTCCTGCATGTCAGATTAGGATGCCATACTTTCTTCAGTCACTATTGCTCGTCATGGAGCTTACATCAGAGTCCAAGGTAGCTGTTGAGTTAACTGCTTGTGATGTTGATTGCACAGCAAATACCTTATTGACCAAAGATTGTCTTTTAAATGTATCAAATTATTATTATTTTTTTAATGTGAAGACTCTGCCGATTTCATAACTGTTCTTATCTCGGGCGAACTTGAAAACCTTCCATGCCTCATGCTTTTTGATTTTAACATGTATTTCTGCTCGCCCTTTTGATACCAACTCTTTTTGTTTGAGTCCATCTAGGAGACCATTGATTCTTTCAATTTCTTTTAGAGTTGTTTCACGATCTATTTCTGCATACTTGATGAGTATTAACACCAAATTCATCGAGGCTTGTAAGGTATTCTCAGCCCAATCTTTTAACATTGAGGGGTTCAGATTTTCGAACGTTGGTACAATCAGTATCTTCAATCCCTTCGGGACTCTATTGTCATCCCTGTATTTTTCTAATGATTTTTTCGCCCACCATTTTGTGAGTTCGGTCTTTAGTAATATCTCAAGTGTTTTCGAAATACTCTTTACGTTGTTATTGATAGTGGTGTTGGTTTGCCCAGTCTGTTTATTGGTTATATGAGGGAGGTTTAAGAATAGGGCTTCAGCTGCAGCTTCGTGTTCTCACAGCACGTCGTTAGAAGACATGATATCGAATGCCAAAAGTGCACTTGTATTTGACAGTGCTCAGAAATAACACACAGCACCTTGTAAATACAGCTTGCAATCTCTCCACCTGCTAAAAATAATTACACAAAATCAAGACAGCTTACCAGGTCAGAAACCTCTGGTCCCTACAGTCCTCCGATCACTTGTGTGCCACTGGTTTATCGCTGGAACAAGCTTGGTCTGACTAGGTAATCCGACAATAGCAGGGGGCAGACTGAAACTGTACTCCTTTTGGGTCATTTCTTTCGCAGACGCGAATTGCGATGTTGGCTGTGCGTCAGTCCGCCACAACTTGGAGAGAGGGGCCGTAGATCCGAAGACAGACAATTTCGGATGAATTAAAATAGAAACAGCCCTAGCCCGCCACTTGTATAATGAGACGAACAAGGTACGAACCAACATACATATACACACACACACAAACACATATATATTCGGGGAGAGGCTGAGTTTGATTCTTGCTTGTTTTTTTATTTACTGTTAGATTGTCATTATGGTGTATGTGGATTTTGTTGTGTTCTAGCAGTGAATTATGGTGCTTTCTAGTTGACTTTTATACCTTTATGTATTTGTCTTGCATTGCAATTATATGCTATTTCTGGGTTTGTGTATGGCTGTGTTGTTATAGTGACTGCTATAATTGTGTTGCTGTTTTCTTTTTTGATTGTTGTAGAGTATTCTGTTGTGGTTTCGTTGAGTTATGTTGATGTTTTATCTTGCTTATGTTTATGTGATTGGTGTTGCATTGTGTTTCATTTTGTTCTTCAATGTTTTTTATGTTGATATTGAGTTATCCTTGCATATTCACTGTTGTGTGAGCTGCTTCTTTTGTGTGTTTTTGCATTGGTATTGCTGCGAGATGCCTTATGTAAAGGCAGTGGAGCTTAGTTTATTTTGCAGACTTAAACAAATGGTCTTACAACAGCTCTACAGCTTTATACCATATCAATCAGATGAAAACCATAGCACTTCACATTCTCACTTAATATAATCTGGCCCAAGGACGTGGTTTACAGAACACCATATGTGCCTGAGAACCCACTCTTTATGGCCATTCAGCTTCCTATTACCCTCAGCCTCTTTCTAGCATTTCTGTGATGTATTCGATATAGTCTTTCCTCGTCCCTTAATAAATGTGTTTCCATATAATGAAGCAACAACTCATTGGATTGCTCAAATCAGACCCTAATTTGACTAGTTGGACTTTATCATAATCGAGAACAAATATATGCCCTCGTGACTCAAAATAGGAAGGGGTGTCAACATGACTTGAACTGGTGAGAAAGGTAGAAAGATATCTTGGGAGGGAGAAGGGGCAAACTGCATCATAGCAAGCAAAGTTTTCTCTTTATTACTGGATAAATCAGTTATATTGGTTATTCAACTGTTGAAGCAATACTATCATTTATTGTTAAAATGTCTACATTGAAGCTTTAGAAAACATAAAAGACATGTATGAGAAACGCCTAATTAGGAAAGAAAGTGAAAGCAAAATAAACATAGTATCAGTATCATCTATACAAATCTCAAACTGCGAAATCTGAACTGCACATCAAAGTTGCTTTCACAAGGATCTGAATGTCCCATCTTAATTGCTATAATAAACAAAAAAGGAACAGATAAATGGAAGAAGGTAACATGCCTTCACATCTGTGGCTACCTTGCATAGGCCTTTGTCAACTAGTTAGTAAAGGAACATGCTGTACCATATCAAAGCACAGGTTCTGGCAAATCTCTAGATATTTCTTTCTTATTTTCTTATATAGTACTCGGAGGAAATCAATCCTCCTGCAGTATTATTTTTACTTTAAGGACTGTTTGAACGGCACTTTCCCTAACAAGCAGAGCTGTTAGTATCATGTGAAGCATAGCAAGGGTAAATGTATTTCAGTACTGTCTGTTGGTCTTTCTGGGTGTGTTTTAACGTTCTGGAGACAGAGCTCATTCATGCATTGAGAACTGCACCTGAGAACCTGCTACTTCGTATTCTCCATTGAACAATGAGGTATTTTTTTTATTTAGGGGCTGCAGCACAGTCTTCGTCACTATCCTTGGGCAGGAAGTGTCGCAGAGTGATTCTGTGTGCCCTGTTCCTTCATAGACCAACCTTTGTGATCCGTAATGGAGCCTCATGGGAATTATCAAAGGTCCTACATTCCCTCCATTTTCCAGACCTGATAAATTTGCACAGATGTTGATCCAGATGAACATTCAAAGTGTGTTGTCCTCAGATTTTCTAGTTATGATGTGACCCACCAATAACAAATCCTATTTGTTTCTACAAGTGCAAGACTCAACAAGAAGAACAATGCCCTTTCAAATCCTATTATTTTGCTACTTCAGTTAAAGATGTGGCCCTTTGGCCTAAGTAAACTGAGAGCAGAATGAATCCCTGCAATATGTAAGAGCCTCTAGGCACAAGGGGGAATACGACATTGCTAAGGGAGGATCTCATGACGTCTGAACCTATGAAATATGAGCAAGCACAATTGATGCTGAATCATGTCGGGAAAACTAGGAGAGACATAAATCATCAGAAACCTTTGAAGAGGGATCCATACATGCATGCATATGTCTAAAAAGAGGAAAAGAGAAAGCCTCAGGGAATCAAACTCGACCTCAACAAAATAGTCAAGGATACAAACCAACTACTTTAGAGAAGGATATGCCAATGTCTTTCGAAGATAGCGGCACTGCTGTAACATCTTTAAAAGGTCTGCTTTCAGGGGTGAGGATGTGATAGCGGTCATATAGGAGCGTCTGTGCCAAGCTCTGCTGCCTATGCTTCTTAGCCCCGGGGCCCACCGAGGAAGGTGTGAAGAGAACAAGAAGGTACATCAAGTACCAAGGTCCCCTGTGCCCAACGGGGGAGCTGAGGATTGCGAGCAGCCCACAGAGGGCCTCAAGATGGCACCTGCCACAGAGGCTGATTGACCAGTGTGGAGCACCTGCACTTCTTGGGCGGCTCGGTGCCAACCCTGGATGGGGGGAGATTGCCACCTGCGGACTCCCCAGGCCGACCTCAGTGGACAGGGGAGCAGTGCTGCTGACTGATTCTGCCTGTGACGTGGCTCCTGTGTGTAGCTTGCTGGACCAGAGGCACAGTACATGCCACCTCCTGCACGGGCAAGCAATAAGAGTTGAGCTGGGGACACTGAAAGGAGACTGTGGTGTGCCCCCACGCCCCTTCTGTGGAAGACGCTCGGAGGGCCGTTGGCCGTGCAGCAGACCGACAGCTACCCATAGCATCCATTGTCTGCTGGTGTGCGGCACCCACCGGGCAGCAGCGCCTGGACACAGTAGTCCCTCCCATGCAACCATTCAGGAAAAAACAGCCCATGGACCCGGTCACACAGCACCCCTCCCTGGAGAGCCTGGGGGACTGCGCATCAAGACTGGCAGCTACATAATTCTGGAGTAGGAGCAACCAGCCTCAGAGAGGGGGGCTCTTCCGAATGAATCAGCCTGGTGACACTGCCACCTGGGCGCCCCCATGTAGCATGACTCCTTGATGGCAATGGCATCATAGCAGTCCCGGAAAGACTCAACTCTGAAGGACATGCTTCCTAAGGCTGCTTCTAAAAAATCGGACCCGCTCTCTGAGGAGCACCATTCGCAGGAGAAACACACCCTAGAACTGGTTGACGGCGATGCCCCTATCACCCCCTCATTCATGGAATTTGTTTTTGGCAAAATAAGGGACAATATCATGGCTCTGCTTGAGGAGGTCGCATCAGAAATTGAGAAAGTCAAACGGAATATGGCCGAGATGGGCACAGGGTGGCCATCGTGGAAACCAGCACCGATGCCAAGGAAAAGGACATGGTCACTTCCTGACTCAAGCTTCTGGAACTTAAGGATCAAAACACCAAGCTTCTGGTACATCTCACCTCACCTTTGGCCACCACTATAGGCATAAGAAGGCGATCATAGCGGTGGCTCGCAACCACTCTCCAATCATTTTTGACGGAACCAAGATCTGGTTGTACCGATACTTTTTGATGCTCACACTCCAGATCTTTCACTTGCTGAAACCAGTCACCACATTTCTCAGTGACAAAGCCATCAAATACAAATGGGGCCACCTGTTCCACCTCATCTTTGCATGGGACAAAAAACAAGGTCCTGGGCATTGCTGGCCCCCAGGATCAGCATAACCGGTCTGCCCGACCACGGGCATCTGCGACATGGCAAAACAGCAGAGGGCATGGTCCTCGGGCACGTTCCTGGAAACTGACACTGGATTAGTGTCACTGGGAATGCTCTGCTCTCCTCCAACAACTTCAGGACCAGGACCCCCTTCCCATGCTGAATGACTATGTTGACTCTGGGCTGGGCTCCCTTTATCAGTAACCCCAAAAACTGAGACTTGGGCCCGAGTCTTGCCACTGCAAGCACCCAACATTAGCAGTACCTAGGACAAGGGCAATTCGGACTTGACAGAGAGCTGGTGGAGTGGCCCCACCTACCACACTCAGGAACTGGTGACCCAACTTCAGTACATTAACCCCAATGTGACTGTATGTATGACTCCTGTGGCAAGAGCAACCAAGTTATTGGTTTTACCTGTTAGACATATTTGACCTTCCACACCTAGACTCTCCGCCTCCGCGAAATCCCCACACCTAAACAGGGCTGGGACACCTCCCTACAGCTGCCTGTAGGCCAAGCCCTATACACCACTGGGCATATGCTTAAAATACTTAGCCTCAACGTCTGTGGACTTAACGCACCTACAAAGTGCCTTGACCTCCTGTCCCTGCTCTGCACCTCTGAAAGCAATTTTTTTCTTCTACAGTAGACACACCTTCTGAAGGAGGACTGAGGACGTCTAAAATCCTGTTGGTTTGATCATGAGTATTTCTCTTCAGGCCCACGCAAGACAGCGGGAGTTGCAATCCCATTGGCTTCTGAATTCCAAGGCCTTGTCAGTCGCATACAAGCAGAGATACCAGGGAGTCTTCTTTCAGTACATAGCTCCCTACCCTCCTACACTTTCATGCTAACCACTCTCTATGTGCAAACAACTCGCAGGAGCAATTTATGCTCCATGTTCTGGCCTTTGTGCCTTGTCCATAGATTCGGAGCTGGTAGTAAGAGGACATTTTCGTGCTGTGGCCCACACTGACATCTAAAGATCGGCCCACAGAGTGGGACAAATTGGGGCCTTCACGCAAGAGGGGCTGCATTAGCTAATCATACTTTAGTTTCTTCTCTGCTGCACATCAGACATATGCCCATATTAATTTTTTCCTGGTCTTCCATTGGGTTATGAAGACCGAAGTATAGGTGTAGATGGCAGTCTCAGCCCTTTCGGAACACTCTCCCATTAGTATCTCCTTCCAGATCCTGGGATTGCTCACCCTGTGCCACCCCTTGCACCTTAATGGCAAACTCCTCACATACAACGGTACAGTGAAGGAAGACAGAGAGGCACTGCAAAGCTTCCTCTGTGACAATGGTACCCGGAGACTCCTATCTTCCTACTATAGGAGACATTGAATGCATACATCCGTGGCATGTTCATAGTTATTTGTTGTTCCTCAATCAATTGAGGAGGCAGAATCGCACCTTCCTAGAGGACAGTATACAGGACCTCAAACGATCCCATAGGCAATCTGGTGCCCATAGAGTGCGATAACAGCTCACCCTGGCCAGGAAAGAGCTCAAAGTGCTAGATATGGGCAAAGCTGAATATGCCCTTTTCCGCACAAAACAAAAATATTACATTGGGAGTAATTAGGCTGGCTGACCTCTTGCTCACAAGCTGCAGGCCCAGACCCATAAGAACACAATAGCAGAGATTTTCCCGGAGGAGGGGATATATCTTCCACAGACAGTGACATATCACCCAACTTTGAGCCCTTTTACGCAAGTCTATATTTAGCTGAATCAGCTGTGGCACCTGAAATCAAAGGATTCCTTTCTGATGCAACCATTTAACCCCTGCCGCCACTACAGGTGCTCTTGATGGAAGCTGACATCCATTCAAATGAGGTTCTCAAGGACATGCACCTCCTCAATCCCCAGTAAGGCTCCATGGCTAGACGGGTTTACACCCAGCTTCTACAAGGTACTTGGGGAACAGCTGGCCCACATTCTTACCCGCCTCTATAACTACTTTCGAGACACGGGCACCCTCACTGATTCTATAGAAGAGGCGGTCATCACCGTAATAACTAAGCCCAAGAAAGACCCCACGAAATGCACCTCATACTGCCCAGTCTCTATCCTCAATGTAGACGCTAAACTATTCACGGGCATTCTGGCCGCAAGCTTCAGCTTGTATATGCAAGGCCTTATAGATCCAGACCGGAACGAGGATGCAGTGGCAACACCAAACGCCTTCTACGCCTCCTGGATGAGGCGTACCATTCCTGCATACCGGCGGCTATCTTGCTGATGCTTGATTTATCTGCAGCATTTTATACCGTCTTGCCCTAGTGCATGGTCCAACAATTAAAGCAAGCTGGAGTGAGTGGTACTGCTCTTAATTTCTTTCACTCCTTTCTTATTGACAGGGTGCAAATTGTCAGATGTGGAGGATTCAAGGCTAAGGCATTTAGCCTTCCGTGTGGGGTGCTTCAGGTTTCGTCCCGTAATCCGACCCTTTTTTAATCTGTATGTTTCCCCTCTTACGGAGGTTGTGTGATCCTGCTGTTTCCAAATTTTATCCTATGCGGATGACATACAATTTTTGTTTATTTTGGACTATCTACCTTTTGTGTGTGACAAATTCAAACACTGTATTTCCAGCATTAGCACTTGGATAAAAGATAATTTCTTAAAATTAATGCTTTCAAAATGGAGGTGCTGGTGTTTGGGGCTCAGGACTCCATTTAGTCCGATGTCTGGTGGCCGGTATCAACCTTAGTGAAGTCTACTAAAGATCTTGGAATTATTTTTGACAACTTTGACTCACAGGTTAGCATAACTTATTTTTATATTATTAGGGCTCAAAATAAAATTCATCCTTTCATTGCTCCTATAATGCATCAATTACCAGTCATCGCTCTGATTACATCGCAATTATGCTATTGCAGTGCACTGTTTTTGAACATCAACAATTCCTCTCTTAACAAACTTCAAGTGATTCAGAATGTGGCTGCTCATCTCATTCTGAATATTCCTAAATTTCTCTGTGTTGGAGATGGTATTTATGCTCTCCACGAGCTCCCAGTTAGAAAGTGGATAACCTTCAAATCACTTTGTATGGTACTACTTGCATTGGACCATAAAGGACCAGGCAGCTTAATTGCCTCTTAGATCATGCCTTTGCAGAAAGGTGACTATTCCTAGGCATCACAAAGCCAGATGGGGAGGACGTTCCCTCTTTGTTGCTGCAGCAAAGCTTTGGAATACTCTGCCTGATCATATTTCAAAAGCAGTCTTTTTCTCTGCTTAGAAAAAGTCTCAAAATGTGGCTCTTTTCTTTGTAAATTTTGCCCTTAGTGCTTCTCTGGTTCTGTAGGAATTGTTAGATTGTTAGCTCAGTGTTTTGATACCTGTGGGTTTAGTGGGCTCTATAAATTTGTTTTCATTTCATTTTCATTTCCATTTTCTATTTACCATCACAGAAAAGGCATTTGATAAAGTCTATTGGCCCTTTCTTTGGCATGTCCGAGACACAACAGGTTTTGGGGCATGCTTTTGGAAATGGGCGCTTAGATGCGAGTTAATAGAATAACCTCCCAGGTGTTCACGATCTCTAAGGGCACCCGACTGGGCTGCCCCTCTCTCCCCTCTTGTTCGCCCTATATATTGACCCCTTCACAGAACGGATACAGAGAAATGGGTAGATCATGGGCATACCTATCAGGTGTCAGGAACATAAACTAGTGATCTACAGTGGCGTCACTGGAATAGTTCGCTTGTGTGTCTGGCTTTAAGGTTAATATCTACAAATACCCTGTCCTAAGCCTCATAGTACCCCACCAAGACAGGCTCCAGTTGGAGCATCAGTTCTCCTTTGTTTGGGTGAAACACTAGGTGCCCTATCTTGGCCTAAAAAATTGCCCCACTCTGGAAAAGACAGCTGTGTCCAACTACACCGATCTGCTACCACCAGCATGTCATGGCTTACAAACAAGGAAAAGAGGTGCTCTTTTGTAGCTGGGCAGGATAGCTGCAGTGGAAATGTCCCTACTGCCCAAAATACTCTACATCAATCAAACCCCCCCCCTACAACCTCCTCTGCTCCTCCTTAGCAAGTTTCAACACATGATAGAGGCTTACATTTGGGGGGGGAAACCCCACATGGTGCAGAGAAGGGTTTATTTACCAGTGGCAGTGGAAGGTCTGGGTATTTCACATCTCACCCACTACTATATAGCAGCCTAGCTACGATTTATGGTGGAGTGGTCCCAACTGCTCAATGGGAAACACTGGTGTTTTATGGACTGAAGCATTGCAGGGCTCCACATTTGGAAAGTGCCCTGGCTGCTTATGCGACACCACCCCAATGGAGTGCATATCTCCCCCGTTCTGCAAGCCACAGAGAGGATAGAGTTGTGATCTCTAAGGGCCCTTTCAACACCCATCTCTCTGCTCACTCACCTGCTAGGCAATCCAGCTAAGTCAGGTTCTGCCTACCAGGCCTGGGAAGCACCACAGTATAAAAAGATAGGAGACCTTTTCAACCACACTGGCCTCATGGACTTCATACAAATACAAGCTTCCTAAGGGCTTTCCGCCGAGGAGCTCTGGAGCCATGCGGCTGTCAAAACCTGGATGACTCAATCCCCTCTGCGTCCCGCAGCTAGCAGACCACTCACCAAATTCAGAAGGTGTCTCATTACGAAGATTGGTGACAAAGGCCTGCTTTCAGATATCTATAAGTTCATAAACCAACCGATGGGCACCACCAAATTGCTCGCACAGAGAAAGTGGGAGGAGGAATTGGAACGCATCTTTACTCCCAAATAATGGTCTGAGATTCTAACAAAGGGCACAGATCTCCTCACTCAGGCATGGAGATGCTGCTCAAAGTAGTGAATTATTGGTACTACACACCATTGAGGGTGGCAAAATGGAGGCCCGATAGTAGTGACACATGCTGGCACGACAGCGGCCACATGGGGACCCTAACGCACCTTCTTTGGCACTGTCCTAAAGTTACACAATACTGGGACGAGGTTCTGAGAGACATCAGTGAGATTTTTGGCACTGATGTCCCAGTCTTTCCCAGCTACATTATCCTGGGCCTCCCAAATGTGCTAACCTACCAGTAGTAATCTCCAAATGGCAAAAGTGTTACAATGGCACTGTGCAGACAAGGGAGCCGGGCACTGTCTCGCCACCTAGTCACACAGACTGGCTGCATTGCCTTTGGGATATTATAGACATGGAAAAACTTACTGCATCAATTGACAACAAACTGACGCAGTTTGATAAAATTTGGGGCCCATGCCTCCTCTTTCTTGCACAAGACTTCAGGGAACTGTCCTGCTCGGCCTACCTGTTTGTCTCCAGTATTATGCAGTAGGAGCCTGACGCCACCCAATGGGATGGAGAAGAAACAGCCTAATTTTGACGCTCTAAAGTGCCCACTCAACTGAACTCTATGCCTGATGATGCACCATCTGCTCAGAAGAGATACCACGTCTTCCCTGGTTCTCATCCCATTCCAGTCCACCCGACCCCTTTCCTAGTTGGGGAGTCCAACCCTACTTCCTTGTTCCCCCCCCCCCCCCGCTCTGACTGCCCACCCCACCCTGTTATGCACCTGACCGGCCCACAGATGTAGGTGAAAGTATGTTGTACCGGTTTAAAGCAAATAAAAATATATAAACAATTAAAGGCATGCATTCCTTTTGAGAAAGGGTGGGCGGGATTTGGGAAATTCACTTTCGCAAACTATCGTGAAAATGTTGAAAATCTCCACAAACACGCCGGAAATATCGCAAAAACGCGGAAGTTTTTTTCCCGCCTGTTCGCGGTATTTTTTGCGTGATCGCGGCTCACCAACTTACCCATGCAGTTGCTGACGGGCGCGCCCATCTTGTTTTCACTTGTCCTGCCCTCCCGCGATGCTTACTTCCTGTTCCGGGTCGCGTAATGCATGCTCGCGCCCGTTCGCGATACGTAGTTCCTGTTCGCGAACACTTTTACATGTTCGTGTTGCTTTTTGCGTGCTCGGGGAGAAAATATCACGTGATCTTGCGCACGTGGTCGCAATGGGCGCGGCCATCTTGTTTTTCACTCTATTGCATGGTTCTGGGGCCTGATTTTCAATCCTCCCTGCATCTTTTCAATCCTTTGTTTGAAGCCACTTTTTTTGGATCTTTTCTATTTATTATTTCTCTAACTATTTTCCTGCTTCTATATTTTTGGTTTTTGTCTACATTTTTTTTATTTTTTAGCTACTTTTTCACTCTTTCTATTGCCTGCTATTTATTTCCTTTACTTACTTTTTTAATTTTATTACCTTTTCTTTCCCGTCCCGTCCCAGAACCATGTCAAAGGGTAGGGCTCGTCGCAGACAGAGCCGCGGCTGCCTTCCTTGTGGAGGGCGGCGCCCACAAGGGGTGCAGGCACGGGCCTTATTTGGGGAGGTGGAGTTGGCTGCACTCATTTTCTTTGTGCAGCACCACCTCCCCTCAACCCTGGCAGCAGGTGGCAGGCCTGGGTCCGGGTACGGCCTCCGGGAGCGTCGACAGCGGTGGGGGAAGGTGCGCCCGGCAGTGTTGCGCTGCTCTGGGGTCCAGCGCACCCAGGCACAGTTGACGCACCGGTGGTCCGACATCCTGGACCGTGAGCAGGACCTGCTGGACCTGCTAGGGGTGGAGGTCCCGGGTCTTGGTGAGTAACTATTTAATTATTACTACTTTGTGTCTGTTCTTCTGCTCTGTGTTATATATTGCGAATATCTTTTTTTTCTCTTCCAACCAGCTAAAATGTTGCTGCTTACATTCCAGGTTAATTACGTTTAAAAGTCTTCTGTGATTGTTATGACACAGGTGCTCCTCTGCGCTACTACTAATCTTACTTGTTTGCAGCTTTGCGTTTGCTCTCGCTTAGCGTGATTCTGTAACAGTTTATTTTAGAGAAATTAAGTTACATAATGCTACAGTTACTCTAGTCCTTACTTTGTCCTGTCACTAAGAGATAGGGGTGGATTGATACTTAGGTTTAGGTACTTTGTATGAGTTTGTAATTTTTTAGTGGTATGCATGATGCCCCCTCAGTTACGTCACGTGCTGCTAGTACGCCAGTCTTTATTAGAACCTTTTCTAGTTTGTTCAATGAGTGGTGGTAATTGGCTTAGCACTAGCAGAACATCAGCATCAATCAATCAACCCAAAATTTGGTGTATACAAAAAATGTAGTCATGTGTCCTCCATTTGACCATATGCATTGTTGAGGACTAAAAGAAGTGGAAATGCATACTTAATGTACAATTGGCACGCCTGGAATAGGTGGGCTAGGTCGGGTGGTACGTCGTACTTAGGCTTAGTTGTAACTTAGTATTCTGGAATCAGAATGGAAGACTGCATTACTGTTGATAAATAGTAAGTAGTCGATCCGCGAATCCCCCGATACTACTTATTGACCGATGAGATCGGTCAATTTAGTTATTGCAATTGTTGTTTACATAAGTGTTTTTGGACCGTTCTTTAAAAATATTGTATTTGTTTGGCACCATCCATCAATGTTTGTCTCTTTCTTATATCTTTCAATCAATCAATCAATCAGAGGATTTGTAAAGCGCACTACTTACCCGTGAGGGTCTCAAGGCGCTGGGGGAAGGGGGGGGGGGGGCTGGCGCCATTACTGCTCGAAAAGCCAGGTCTTGAGGCGTTTTCTGAAGGTGAGTAGGTCTTCGGTCTGACGTAGGTGGGTAGGTAGGGTGTTCCAGGTTTTGGCGGCGAGGAAGGAGAAGGATCTGCCGCCGGAGGTAGTACATTGGATGCGGGGGACGGTGGCGAGGGCGAGGCTGGCGGAGCGGAGCTGGCGGGAGGGTGTGTGGAAGTTGAGTCTGCTGTTCAGATAGGCTGGTCCGGCGTTGTGGAGTGCTTTGTGTGCGTGGGTGAGGAGTTTGGAAGTGATCCTCTTTTCGACGGGGAGCCGGTGGAAGTCTCGCAGGTGGGGGGTGATGTGGCAGCGGCGGGGTACGTTGACGATCAGTCGGGCGGAGGCGTTTTGGATGCGCTGGAGCCGACGCAGGTGTTTGGCTGGGATTCCGGCGTAGAGTGCATTGCCGTAGTCCAGCCTGCTGCTTACGAGGGCCTGTGTTACCGTTCTTCTTGTCTCGGTCGGGATCCATTTGTAGATTCTGCGAAGTGTGCGGAGGGTGTTGTAGCAGGAGGAGGATACGGCGTTGACCTGTTTGGACATGGAGAGGGTGGAGTCGAGGATGAATCCTAGGTTGCATGCGTGGTCGGTCGGCGTAGGTGCTGTCCCCAGGGTGGTCGGCCACCAGGAGGCATCCCAGGCTGAGGGGGTGGGTCAGAGGATGAGGATCTCCGTCTTGTCTGAGTTCAGTTTCAGACGGCTGCTCCTCATCCAGTCTGCGATGGCCTTCATTCCGTCGTGGATGTTGGATTTGGCGGAGTGCGGGTCCTTGGTGAGGGAGAGGATGAGCTGAGTGTCGTCGGTGTAGGAGATGATGGTGAGGTTGTGGTGTCGGGCCACTTGTGCGAGGGGGGCCATGTAGATGTTGAACAGCGTCAGGCTGAGGGAGGAGCCCTGGGGGACGCCGCAGATGATGTTGGTGGCTTCGGATCGGCAGGGCGGGAGGCGGACGCTCTGGGATCTGTCGGAAAGGAAGGATGTGGTCCAGTCAAGGGCCTTCTCTTGGATTCCGGCTTCCTGGAGGCGAGTCTTGAGTGTGCGAGGGCAGGCCGTGTCGATGGCGGCCGAAAGGTCCAGGAGGATGAGGGCTGATGTTTCCCCGTTGTCTAGTTGGCGCCTGATGTCGTCTGTGGCGGCGATGAGGGCTGTCTCTGTGCTGTGGTTTCGTCTGAATCCGGATTGGGACGGGTCCAGGATGTTGTTTTCTTCCAGGTGACGGGTCAGTTGCAGGTTGACGATTTTCTCGATGACCTTCCCCCGGGAACGGTAGCAGGGAGATGGGCCGGAAGTTCTTGAGGTCCTTGGGGTCCGCCTTGGGTTTCTTGAGGAGGGCGTTGATTTCAGCATGCTTCCAGCTTTCCGGGAATGTCGCAGTTTCGAAGGAGATGTTGATGACCCTCCGTAGTTGGGGTGCGATGGTTGCGCCTGCCTTGTTGAATATGTGGTGTGGGCACGGGTCTGTCGGCGATCCTGAGTGGATTGAGTTCATGACCTTGCGCGTCTCGTCGTCGGAGACGTTGGACCAGGAAGTCAGATTGTTGGTGCTGATGATGTGCGCAGGAGGGGTGGGGTCTGGTGTGGTCGGGTCGGTCGCGGAGTTGAAGCTGTCATGGATGTCAGCGATCTTGCGATCGAAGAAGTTGGCGAGGGAGTCGCACAGTTCTCCAGTATTAGGGTGTCTTTCATAGATTCACATGCTTGAATATTCCCCGTCGTCGGAGTGGGAGTCCCACGGTAAATAAAATAGCAATATATACATATATATATGTAGTAAAATATATACATAAGTAATCATATAATTAGTGCATATAGGTGTAAAACACACATAGTGTACCTATAAGAGAAAAACTCCATAGGAATACAATGGAGAGAGACAAAAGACCTTTGTAGTCTATCTCTGTCATTATGTAAGTCCGAACTCCAGCCAATCAGGCGTCAGCCCCTCTCTAGAACCTTCTCCTCAGAGCTTCTCACCTCAGATTTTCTACCGCACGTCGTGTGACAGGGAGTCTCCCTGAGCTCTGCTCAGTTTTGTCAGTGAGGATGTCTTCTAGTAAGAAATCTTTGTTTAGACCATGCTCTTCATGTGGAAAACTGCGTTTGTTCTCTGAGGACCCACACAGTAAGTGTATTTACTGTTTATATCCTGACCATGAGGTGGCAAAATGTAAGTTTTGTAGAACTTTTTCTACAAAAACTCTAAAGGACAGAGAAGGCCGCCTGCTTTTATGGCTACAGAGACTGAAGGACAAGGATAACTCTCCCTCTGATGTGGAAAGTCTCTTTTCTGGTCGTTCTCAACCAGCCTCTAAGCGCAGTAGTGTGCAGGAGTTACCATCTCCTTTCCTGAAGAAAAAGAAGCTGGCTTTGCCTCTGACAACTGCCACCTTTGTGGTTTCACCTACTGCTTTGTCGCCTATGGGACACTGTTCTCAGGCTGCTGAGGCGTCTACTTCCTATTCCTCGGGGAAAACTTTGTCAGCCTCGTCGACGATGCTCCCGACGACGAGATCTGCTGTTTCTACCTCGTCGACGGTGACCCCGACGACGACGTCAGCTGCTTCGTCGTCGACGAGCGTTATGTCGACGTTATCCTCGTCGACGATTACCATCACTTCTTCAAGGGCAGTGACTTCTGTTGTGCCCATTACTTCGACGTCGACGAAGAAGGTAAAGGTTCCGTCGACGAAGACTGTGTCGTCGACGAAGACGTCGTCGAGCTCGTCGACGCCCATTCCGTCGGCGAAGAAAAAGAAGATCCCGACGACGACACTGTCGACGGTGGTTCCGTCGACGAAAGCCTTGTCTACGAAGACCTCGACGACGGCTCCGTCGGCAGCAGCTCCGTCGACGGTGGCTCCGTCGACGGCGGCTCCGTCGACGGCGACCTCGTCGACGGCGACCCCGTCGACGGCGAATCCGACGACGGCAATCTTGTTGCCACAGACGTCGTCGACGATAATTCCGTCGACCATCATTCCTTCGACGACGGCTCCGTCGACGAGTACATCCCCACAGACATTCGTAAGGGTACGAATACGCGGTGTGGCGACTACCCAGAAAACAAGAAGGGAAGGAGTTTCTTGGACACCATTACCTCCTACTGTGGGCTTGGAGAGCCAGGAACATAATATTCCTTTGGGAGTTGCACAGCCTCCCTCACCATTATTTGCTACAGATTCGGATCAGGAATCCGAGGGGTTACCGGAGTCTTTCGGAACGGCACAAAGTCCATCCGACTTGGTTATTAAGTGCCAGGATGTCAGTAGTGACGATGAGGATCCGGTATTTATACACCAGGCCCCTCCGAAGCATAAAACTGCGACTCTTCCTCTGTCGCTCATTACTAATCTCCAACGCATGTTGGACGACTACAACCAACGGTTCCCTCTATCCCCTCAACGTTCAGAGGTTCCGTCAACCCCGGTGATTCCAGCAATTATTCCACCGGTACCTATTGTAAATCCTGCTCCACAGATGCCGCCTGTACCTCCACGACAGGTTCCGGAAAGGGTGTTGCCTCATTATGAGCCTGTAGAGGAAGGCCCTCAGGACCCAGAAGAGGGTGAAATCCCAGATGATGATGGGGATGTAGATGACAATGATGATGATATGGCGGAGTGGGATAATTACCAGGCGCAAACACCATCCCCCTCACAAATAGTAACAGGGGATTCACCTCCAGTGGACATAGCCAATTTTCACCAACTGATGGAAAGGGCATCACACCGTTTTAAGTTAACAACGGAGCGCAGGGAGGAAGATTGCTTCCTTTATGATTTCAAGAATCAACCCTACAAACAGACTCATGCTATTCCCATAGTTGAGTTTATTTGGGAAGAAGGCAAGAAATTAATGCAAACACCGAATACCTTGCCAGCTCAGGTGCCTCGATTGGAAAAGAAATATAAGGCACCGATAGGAACCCCAGCATGCCTCACGGGTCAGGCTAAACCTGAGTCGGTCGTTACGCAGGCAGCGCAACGTAAGGCGAAAAATCCGGCATCTTCTATCACCTCGCCTCCGGATCGTGACGGACGTCGGATGGATGCCATAGGGCGTAAATTCTCTTCTATGGCCTCTACGGTGGTTAGAGCAGCTAATGCCTTGGCCATCCTGGGACGATATGACAGACAAGTTTGGGCTGATATCTCGGATGTGGTTCAGGAGTTACCAGAGCCATCTAAACTGGAGGCAATGAAGTTGCTCCAAGAGGGAGAAGCGGCATCGGCGGAAATAATCGATTGTGCAGTGGACATCGCCTGCATGGGTTTCCGTCAGCTTGCCGGAGCGGCTGTTCTGCGTAGGCAAGGATGGTTAAAATCTACATCCTTTCGTCAGGAGGTTCAGTCTATGATCTTAAACATGGCATATGACGGCGAGTCTTTATTTGGGAGCCACGTCGATGAAGCTCTACAGTCCATAAAGAAAGACACTGAAACAGCTAGATCACTAGGAAACCTTCAATTTCAGCGGAGTAATTTTCGTGGTGCACGCGGACGCGGCACCTCCTCAAGTTTTCGAAAAGACAATAAACAATACAAACCTTACAATCAAGGGTCCAACCGTTACTCTTATGGACAGCAACAGCAAACATCACGGCAGCAAACCTCCAAGTCATATAGAGGAAAATCCTCATACAGAGGATCCGCATCAAAGAGACAGTGACTCTTCCCGGACAGACAAGGTTGGAGGTCGAATCTCTCTGTTCTTTTCCCAATGGTCCTCCATCTCAAAGGACCGTTGGGTTTTGGACATTGTGAAGAAGGGACACGCCTTAGAATTCACCAAATTCCCTCCTCCCACTCCACCCTCCGGACCGCCACCAGCTCACATGAAAGAACTGTTGCATCAAGTCCGACTTTTAAGGCAAAAAGGAGCTATAGAACTGGTACCAGTGTCTCAGAAGGGAAAAGGTTTTTATTCCCGGTTCTTTTTGATCACAAAGAAAAACGGAGAGTGGAGGCCCATCCTCGATCTAAGAGCACTAAACAAATATATAAAGAGCCAATCCTTCCGTATGATGACGCTGGTAGACATCTTGCGCTTACTCTTGCAGGAAGATTTTCTGGCGACTATAGATCTCCAGGATGCCTATTTTCATATCCCTATTTTACAGCGGCATCGAAAGTTCCTGCGTTTTCGAGTGGGTCAACACGATTACCAATTCAAGGTGTTACCATTTGGCCTGCGCTCAGCCCCTCGAGTGTTCACGAAGGTACTGGCTCCAGTAATAGCGTATTTGCGCCTCCAGGGAGTGCAAATATTTCCATACCTGGACGATTTTCTCCTGAAATCTCAGTCAAGCACTCACCTGCGACAACACACTCTTCTGTGCCAGAACGTGTTTCGCTCTTTAGGCCTATCCGTAAATGTGGAAAAATCCCAACTTCATCCGTACCAACAAAGAGATTTCCTGGGCGCAACTCTGGAGACTGTGTCGGCGAAGGCATTCCTCTCCCAGGAGCGTCTCAAAAAGATGCTGCGACTGGTGGCTCTGATCAGATCAAGAGAGTCAGTTTCTGTGAGACTATTAAAATCATTTCTGGGGATGGCGTCATCATCCATTGCCTTGATCCCTCATTGCCGGCTGAGGACACGTCCTATCCAGGAAGCTCTGGATGCTCAGTGGCGTCAGGTAACGGGATCTTTCCACGACATGATA
Organism: Triturus cristatus; assembly: GCF_964204655.1. Classification (NCBI taxonomy): domain Eukaryota; kingdom Metazoa; phylum Chordata; class Amphibia; order Caudata; family Salamandridae; genus Triturus; species Triturus cristatus. The sequence continues at coordinate 332,697,185 of NC_140595.1, forward strand.
TGTGTCACAGATCAGATAAAGTCAGCACTCGCATGGTGGGCAATTCCAGCCAACTTGACGGAAGGCAGGTCCTTTCTGTCGCTGCCACCGGACAGAACACTCACAACAGACGCCTCATTGGAAGGATGGGGCGCTCATTTGGAGGATCTCTCTGTGAAGGGAAGATGGTCCACACATCAAAGATCTTGGCACATCAACAGGTTGGAGCTCATGGCGATTTTTCTGGCTCTAAAATCGTTTCTGCCTTTGCTCCAAGGAGAGTCAGTGCTAATACAGACAGACAACACAACCTGTATGCACTATGTCAACAAACAGGGCGGAACAAGATCCCCAAGTCTCTCCAGGCTAGCTCAAAGAATTTGGGACTGGTCTCTCAGTCATCAGATCTTGCTTACGGCAGTCCACCTGCCAGGAGTATCCAATGTCCTAGCGGATTCCCTGAGCAGGTCCTCCTCGTCGACCCACGAGTGGGAGTTACACCAACCCACTCTAGAGAGGATATTCCAACTATGGGGCCGTCCGCAACTCGATCTCTTTGCCACGCCGGAGAACCGGAAATGCCGAAATTACGCAAGCTGGCATCCCCACAAGCAATCACAAGGGAATGCCCTTTTGATAAACTGGTGCAATCTATTTGCGTACGCCTTTCCTCCAATACCCCTCATACCTCGGGTTCTTTGGAAGATGAGGAGACAGCCTTGCCACCTGATCCTAATAGCCCCGCGCTGGCCACGGCAAGCGTGGTTCTCAGAACTGCTCCTCCTGTCCCAATGCCAGCCAATCCTCCTGCAACATCGGACGGATCTGCTTACCATGAGCGAAGGGAGAATTTGTCATCCAAATCCCTCCTCACTGAGCTTATCAGCATGGAACCTGAACACCATGAGTTCGCCCACCTAGACATCCCCCAGGATTGTAGGGATATTTTGGCCCAGGCAAGAGCACCTTCTACAATCAGGACGTACAAGTTTAAATGGAAACGATTCTGCCATTGGTGTGCTGCTAACGGAGTTCATCCGATACATTCCACGGCAGAGCAATTGCTACCATTCTTCTTGCACCTAGCCAGTTCTGGACTGTCGCATGCAACCCTAAGGGTTTTTCTAGCAGCCATTTCCCGTTTCCGGCAAGATGGATCAAGTTCCCTGTGTTCCTCAAGAATAATCCGCCAATTCTTTAAGGGCCTATTCCGGAAATTTCCGCCAGTTCGGCGTCCTCCTCCGTTGTGGCACCTCAACGTTGTGTTGGCACAATTGATGAGACCTCCGTTTGAGCCCATTCACAAGGCCGACCTAAAATATCTCACTTGGAAAGTAGCTCTACTTCTGGCACTAACGTCTTCTCGTCGTGTCAGTGACATCCATGCTTTTACCATCAAACCTCCGTTCCTGCAGTTCAAACCGGATGCTGCAGTGTTACGCACCAATCCATCATTTCTACCCAAGGTGCCTACTGACTTTCACATTAATGAGCCAGTAATATTAAAGACCTTTTTTGCCAATCCTCAGACACCTGCAGAACAAAGATTACATTCTTTGGACGTCAAGCGGTGTCTTAAGTTCTACATCAGTAAGACAGCTTCTTTCAGGAAATCCGATCAACTTTTTATAGCTTATGGACGCTGTCATAAAGGACGTCAGGTTACTAAACCAACGATTGCACGCTGGATCTCGGCAGCTATTGTCTTCTGCCACCAAAGGGCAAATAAACCTCTGCAGTCTCCAGTGAGGGCACACTCCACTAGGGCAGTGTCATCATCTACTGCCTTATTTGCTGGAGTCTCTTTGCAACACATCTGCAGAGCAGCTACGTGGTCGACCAGACACACGTTTACTAAGCACTACTGCTTGGCAACTTTAAGCGAGGAGGATGCTGCAGTGGGACAGGCAGTGCTGCGCAATCTTTTTAAGTAAGGTGAGCCTCTTCCTCCCGCCTCCATATTGTTTCCATATATATTATGCATTTACAATGTTACAGTTGTTCAATACTGTTTTTATGCATAGAAGATTGATTATCTATATATGTTGAATCTATTTGGCATGGAAACAATGGTGATTGTTACTGCTAGCTATTCTATATTCAAGCATGTGAATCTATGAAAGACACCCTAATACTGGAGAAGAACAATTGTTACTTACCTGTAAACAGGTGGTTCTCCAGTATTGGTGTCTTTCATAGATTCACATGCGACCCTCCCTCCTCCCTTCAGAGGCTCTCTTCTCCTCATGCACTTTACAGTCACTCTTGTGCTACGAAAATCTGAGGTGAGAAGCTCTGAGGAGAAGGTTCTAGAGAGGGGCTGACGCCTGATTGGCTGGAGTTCGGACTTACATAATGACAGAGATAGACTACAAAGGTCTTTTGTCTCTCTCCATTGTATTCCTATGGAGTTTTTCTCTTATAGGTACACTATGTGTGTTTTACACCTATATGCACTAATTATATGATTACTTATGTATATATTTTACTACATATATATATGTATATATTGCTATTTTATTTACCGTGGGACTCCCACTCCGACGACGGGGAATATTCAAGCATGTGAATCTATGAAAGACACCAATACTGGAGAACCACCTGTTTACAGGTAAGTAACAATTGTTCTTCCTGTGAGGGAGGGATGTCGTTGGCGTTGGCGCTGGGGTTGGAGAGTTCTTTCACGGCGCGGAAGAGCTCTTTGCTGTCGTGTGCGTTGTTGTCTAGGCGGTTTTATATATATATTTATATTTTATGGATCTGATGGCACAAAACTGTCCTAACTCTGGCACATTCTTTGTAAGTTTGAGCTGGTGACAGGAATAGAGTCAACCACACAAAAGACAGCATCCCCTCAAACCACCACCAAACATTCCCCTTCGTGTCTATTCATCCCCCCAAAAAAAGAACACATTAATTAATGCCTGAAGAAGGTTGGCAGTATAAAACGATTCCGCTGAAATGTACCAACGAAAAAGTTTTAATCACAATCTGCTGACTATGAATAATTTTATATGACAAATGGATTCATAATTATAGTTACAAAATAAATATTTTTTTAATTATTACTTAGTTATATTTAGTGTTATTTTTTGTTATTTTATTGCAATGACAAAATATTTTAAATGAAATTGGAATACATTTATATGTTCTCATATATGTAATTTCTATATGTTTATTCTGCACTGGGTTCACACGGTTGATTGCACAAAGAAGTGTGTAAGTTTGATAGTGGATTTATGATTTTTGTAGATGGATAAAAACCTAGCCGAGCCTTTTTATTGGTCCTTTGATAGCAAAATACTCGACCATTTATCTAGAAATATCTGCCTACTCTATAAAAGGATTTTACAGTGAGAAATCTACTAACGTGTGCTCTCTTCAGCATTCAAAGGAACCCAAAGCTGGCTCAGAGAGTCTCTGTAATTATTCCATGATGAGGCAACGGGTCTGAGATGACTAGCTAGAAAAAAAGAAAGTATATTTGTCCATCAACCTTCAGTAAAGGTTAATATCGATCAAGTGCAGCCATCCAGGTACCAGCAAAATCATACAGCAAGCAGCATAAAAAAAGACCGGCTGCATACTGTCTCCGCTCCTAGGAATTTACAAACAGAGCTTGGCTTTAGCAGGTAATTTTTAATGATCCCGCGTGCTTGATTTAAGACAGAAAAATGACTACTTGTGTATCAGATTTTTAAAGCCTGCAGGGACTGGCTGAGAGTGACTGCATGTTTTACTGTCTTTTAAAAATCTACATCATAAAGCCCCAGCCTTGCAAGCTGTAAAGAGCAGTGTTCGCGGCCTCACTCTGTATGTGGCCAGAGTTACACTGAGCAAGGAGTAATTTTTCATTTCCATTAAAGAGGAGGACATTTTGTGGTGACCTGGAAGAAACAAATCAACAAGCATAGGTGAAGTAAAAGGTGAACTACCAGGAGTGGGGAGTGATGAAGCACTCCCATAAATATTTTGAGTTCAGGTGCAGGATTAGCAAGGAATAGGCCTTTAGTTATTAGTTCTGAAGCATTTGTTGTGTGTTCCAGTAAAAACTGTCTCATTGTTTGAGAAAGTGCTGCTAATTCTTTGAACAGTGGAACTGTGTTGACAATTCCCTTTTCTGATTGCAAGGTCAGGGTATTGTCTCATTTTAACTAGTGATACTCTGCTGGGAGGCAGGTGAAAGGAGTAGGCAACAGTATTCCAGACATAACACATACACACATAAAGAGTGCTTGCTGAACAAAGTAAAGTACAAACATCTCAAAATCTGTCAGCAGCATGGAAAATGCAATCAAGGCACTTAAGTCAAGTGATTTCGATGCCAGCACCTTCACTCCAGCACTTCTGAGACTACCACATCAAAACATACACATAAGCCAATAGATGTTGCAAAACAAAATGCACATAGTAACACAAACATGACTGATAACATACAGATATTAAATGGAAGAGAGGGAAAGGAAATAGAAACACAAACATGACTGATAACATGCATATATTACATGGAAAAGAGGGAAAGGAAATATTAACAAACATGACTGAAAACACACAAATATTAAATGGAAGAGAGGGAAAGGAAATGACAAACAGAACTGATAACATGCATATATTAACTGAAAGAGAGGGAAAGGAAATAGTAACACAAATATGACTGATACCATGCCTATATTACATGGAAAAGAGGGAAAGGAAATAGTAACACAAACATGTCTGATAAAATACATTTATGAAATGGAAGAGAGGGAAAGGAAATAGTTACACAAACATGACTGATAACGTACAGATATTAAATGGAAAAGAGGGAAAGGCAATAGTAACACAAACATGACTGATACCATGCATATATTACATGGAAAAGAGGGAAATGCAATAGTAACACAAACATGACTGATAATGTTAGATATTAAATGGAAAAGAGGGAAAGGCAATAGTAACACAAACATGACTGATAACATACATATATTAAATGGAAGAGAGGGTAAGGAAAAGGTTGACGCGAAATGCTAGATGGATCCCTCATGAGACGTCATCTCTTTACCAATGCTCCGGAGATCATGTTAGTTTACTGCAGACATTTTACTACTATTGAATGGGAGCATTCGCTAAATCACTTAATGTGACATGAACCTTAACAAGCAAGGAGACTGGGCGGTAACATGAAACTGTGCACATGCGCAGAACAGAGTTATGAGCCAGTTTCTAGACTTAATTGTGCTGTCTACATTTTACTCTGAAACCCTCTGAATCTTTATGAAACTCGACAAGTTGGTGAGTGAGCTGCAGACAAGACCACTAGGAAGACAGAGCAGCAACTCCACTGTGTATTTTCGAACTGTTTTGTCTGCAGCTACTGTGGCGCAACACAAAATGATGAGCCCCCCCTGCAGAATGTGAAGAGGGGCCCTTTAGCCTTCCGTACTTCACTGATATTCAATGGTCTTGGACTAAATGGGGCCCCCCTGCACCTCAGGGGTAGCAGGGCTCTGCGTCACGCCCCTGAACTCATACAGTTACAGAGTTAGTGCATGTGCATATAGACATATCCCAGTTTCATTCCAAACCAGATGCACAGCTCCGTTCTCATGCCTTGATCATGATATAGCCTTTGAATTGTGCTTGTTGTAAAGGAGAGGGGGGTGGAAGGTGTAGGCATTGTTGATCATTTTATGTGCTTCTTAGCTTCATCCTGAGCTAGATCTAAGGCACTCGTTTGATATTTGCTGTAGTTATCTGTCATTCAAAATATCTTTGGAGTAGGAATTAACCTCTTTACGGGACATGGCTGAAGAATACTTGATCCAGGACCAGCTCACACTTCCAGCTGGGCTCTTGACTCCCTTGACCTTATTCCTGCTATTTGCTTTGTATGTTTTCTCCTACAGCTATGACGTGGCCAAGGTGACGTGGTGCTGTGTAAAATTTCTTAATGAATAAATGTGTGCTTCCAACTACGCCAGCCGGTGCTGTTCTTGCTGACCCCAGGTAGAAAGGAAGGCTAAAGACCTGTATTCCTATTCTGTTCCTGCTGGCAATGATCAGCATGTTGTACTTTACTGAGGCTTTATTGACCAGCCGGGACATTTGGATATAACGTGGGAGGGGGAGCACTGGGGTTGCGGGGCAGAAGAAATCGGCCTTTCTTGGTTGCTAAAACGCTTTTCCCAATGGCCCTTCATTTCTTCAGGGGTAATGAAAAGCACATTTAATCCTGCAGAAGACACTAGTCCCCGAACACCCACTGAAGGGTGCAACACATCTGCTGTAGCCCCTGGGCACTCTGAAATGTTTCTGATAATTACCCTCACCTCTGCAGGGGGTAGGCACTTGCTGCAATGTGTGTTTCAGGAATGGAAAGGTTGTTTAATTTCACAGTGCATATCTGCATAAAACTGGCCCTTTATATGACAAAGTCACATTTCACAGGTAAATTGATATTCCAAATCTCTGCAAAGGGTCTTGAATAAAAAGCTGGGTGTGAAAAAGTGCTGCTTCTTCTCTAGTGCATATCATTCCATCAACTGCAGAGCAGCTCTATGTACCTTTTTTAATAATGCAATGGAAGGCGTCTAGCCCAAAGTAAAAATGAACTCATCAGGTTGCCAGAAATAGCTTGCATGCCAGTAGTGTTGGCCACAGGTTAGCTGGCAGGGAGGAATGAAAAGGAACACGGCAACAAGAGCATTGGAATTGGCTGGCGTTTTACATGTTGGAGGGTTATGTGGACACTGGTAAAGCAATCTCGATTTTCATAGTGAGAAAATGTGGTCACTTGCAGGGAAGAGCTGTACTTTACTACGGTTCAATTTGAACTTATGACCAATCGTTTTTCTTCTCTTGCTGGAAGGTAATTTGGCACTAATGCCAAACACTGTGCTTCCAGAATGCTGCTCTTGAGGGAGTACTGACAGTACTCCACCTTTTGGGTAGCGCACTGTCAGTGCGCCTCCTGACTACTTCTTTGGCTCTGCGCCCGCATCTGTAATGCGGTGCGAGCGCAGAGGTAAAGCGATTCCCTTATTCGCATTGGGGCAACGCCCCCATGCAAATGAGGGAACACCCTCTGAAGATCGCACTGGCGCTTTAAGTGTGCCAGCACTATCGGTATTACAGAAGGGGGCGCACTAGCGTCTGCTTCCTCTCCAGTAATACCAAAGTACCCCGTGGGCGTGCAGAGAAGGGCACAAACGCCCGTTGCGCCCCCAGGGCACTTTCACAATACGGCCCCAGGTACACTGAGACCACTAAGTGAGCATTCTTTGTGCACTTTTAATGCCAGTTGTATTTGTGCTCGAGTGGAAAACGTGTGCAGAACTACAGGAACAATCCCTTTATTATGGACGCTGCATAAACGGAACTATCAAACTCTATAAAGTGGTTAAGCAGCGAAAAGGGAAATTCTAATGTGTTGTGCAGCCCGTATATTACAACAGGGCCTCATTACAAAAAAAGGACAAGCTCAAATTAAATGTCAGGGTTCTGCCCTCTGGTTGTTGATTTAGAGTACATTTTACAATGTAGGCCATCAGTCAGCATTGGGTCATATTATTTTCAGTGGGAGGATGCATAGAAGTTTGGAATTTAATTTACACAGTAGTTGCTTGAGGTTGGTGTTAATGGATGTATAACGATATAAGCTTTGTAACAAGGGTGTACAAGGTGAGATCTGAGGTGTTGTGGTTGGGTCATTTTGATGTTGTGTGGTAGACTTGGTAAAAGGGAAGGTAGTGTCATCTCTGTAGTGGTTGGAGGAGTGCTATAATGTTACAGTGAAGCTCTATAGCAAGGTGTAGGTGGCTCGGTATAATCTGGTGTGAGTATCTGTTATATGTTGTGGCCCAAGCATGTTGTGATATTTCTCGTAGTATTGTTGTGTAGCGTTTTTGTAGGCTTATGTGAATAAAGTAGAGGGGACGTCCAGTGGTAGTGTAGGCAGTGGGTGAGTATTGGTGGATGAGTTGTGTTTTAGCATTATTCAGGTAGTCATGGTACTATTGCGGTGTGATACATATTGACTAGTTGTGTAGGTGGGGATGTGATCTGGACAAAATAGGTTGAGTTAGTAGGGTATTCTATATTGTAGATTCAATTGTCAATGCTATAGCGTCATGTTATTTTCTGATAAGGATCAGCAGCTCAGTGTGTAATATGGGGAGTGGTAGGCAGATGCGGAAGTGGGTTTGTGATAGGAGGAGGATATCGAGTGATTTTGTCTAGTTTAGAATGTTGTAGCTGTGTTTTTTTGTTTTTTGTCCTCATTCACCTCAGGCTCCAATCAACCTCCCCATTTTTCCATTTCATATCCTTTTTTATGGGAAAAGGCCTGGGCCAAGGAGGCATGTATTCTCTTACGGGTTAACCCCGTTCCAAGAGCCACGTTTTATAAACAGTAAAAAACAGAGGTAGATGTAATCATTGTACAGATAAGCTTTTTGCATTATAACAAGATTAACTGGTATGCTAGCCCTACCACTCCATTAAAGGAAGCCAAAACATTTGCCTCTTAGAAACAATTCTTGACGAGCGAGGCCTTGATCCAAGTTATCTTGGCACTGGTTATGTCCAGATTAGATTACGCGAACTCGCTCTATCTGGATCATCCCCCGAAATCCCTCTTGCGCAGGCTTCAGTTAATTCAAAATGAGGCTGATAGGTAAGCTTCCAAGAGGGGGTTCTATCACGCCAGTGACTAGGGAACTCCACTGGCTGCCGGTGGCTCAGAGATGCAGATTTAAGTCATGCTGCACGGTGTTCAAGGCGCTGCATTTGAGATGCCCGGGCTTTGTAAAAGCAAGCATTGTAAAATGTTGTCCGTCGACAGAACTGCGATCAAGCTACCTTCACTACTTGGTCACCCCCACCTACAAGAAATTAAAAGTCTTCTGTGATTGTTATGACACAGGTGCTCCTCTGCGCTACTACTAATCTTACTTGTTTGCAGCTTTGCGTTTGCTCTCGCTTAGCGTGATTCTGTAACAGTTTATTTTAGAGAAATTAAGTTACATAATGCTACAGTTACTCTAGTCCTTACTTTGTCCTGTCACTAAGAGATAGGGGTGGATTGATACTTAGGTTTAGGTACTTTGTATGAGTTTGTAATTTTTTAGTGGTATGCATGATGCCCCCTCAGTTACGTCACGTGCTGCTAGTACGCCAGTCTTTATTAGAACCTTTTCTAGTTTGTTCAATGAGTGGTGGTAATTGGCTTAGCACTAGCAGAACATCAGCATCAATCAATCAACCCAAAATTTGGTGTATACAAAAAATGTAGTCATGTGTCCTCCATTTGACCATATGCATTGTTGAGGACTAAAAGAAGTGGAAATGCATACTTAATGTACAATTGGCACGCCTGGAATAGGTGGGCTAGGTCGGGTGGTACGTCGTACTTAGGCTTAGTTGTAACTTAGTATTCTGGAATCAGAATGGAAGACTGCATTACTGTTGATAAATAGTAAGTAGTCGATCCGCGAATCCCCCGATACTACTTATTGACCGATGAGATCGGTCAATTTAGTTATTGCAATTGTTGTTTACATAAGTGTTTTTGGACCGTTCTTTAAAAATATTGTATTTGTTTGGCACCATCCATCAATGTTTGTCTCTTTCTTATATCTTTCAATCAATCAATCAATCAGAGGATTTGTAAAGCGCACTACTTACCCGTGAGGGTCTCAAGGCGCTGGGGGAAGGGGGGGGGGGCTGGCGCCATTACTGCTCGAAAAGCCAGGTCTTGAGGCGTTTTCTGAAGGTGAGTAGGTCTTCGGTCTGACGTAGGTGGGTAGGTAGGGTGTTCCAGGTTTTGGCGGCGAGGAAGGAGAAGGATCTGCCGCCGGAGGTAGTACATTGGATGCGGGGGACGGTGGCGAGGGCGAGGCTGGCGGAGCGGAGCTGGCGGGAGGGTGTGTGGAAGTTGAGTCTGCTGTTCAGATAGGCTGGTCCGGCGTTGTGGAGTGCTTTGTGTGCGTGGGTGAGGAGTTTGGAAGTGATCCTCTTTTCGACGGGGAGCCGGTGGAAGTCTCGCAGGTGGGGGGTGATGTGGCAGCGGCGGGGTACGTTGACGATCAGTCGGGCGGAGGCGTTTTGGATGCGCTGGAGCCGACGCAGGTGTTTGGCTGGGATTCCGGCGTAGAGTGCATTGCCGTAGTCCAGCCTGCTGCTTACGAGGGCCTGTGTTACCGTTCTTCTTGTCTCGGTCGGGATCCATTTGTAGATTCTGCGAAGTGTGCGGAGGGTGTTGTAGCAGGAGGAGGATACGGCGTTGACCTGTTTGGACATGGAGAGGGTGGAGTCGAGGATGAATCCTAGGTTGCATGCGTGGTCGGTCAGCGTAGGTGCTGTCCCCAGGGTGGTCGGCCACCAGGAGGCATCCCAGGCTGAGGGGGTGGGTCAGAGGATGAGGATCTCCGTCTTGTCTGAGTTCAGTTTCAGACGGCTGCTCCTCATCCAGTCTGCGATGGCCTTCATTCCGTCGTGGATGTTGGATTTGGCGGAGTGCGGGTCCTTGGTGAGGGAGAGGATGAGCTGAGTGTCGTCGGTGTAGGAGATGATGGTGAGGTTGTGGTGTCGGGCCACTTGTGCGAGGGGGGCCATGTAGATGTTGAACAGCGTCAGGCTGAGGGAGGAGCCCTGGGGGACGCCGCAGATGATGTTGGTGGCTTCGGATCGGCAGGGCGGGAGGCGGACGCTCTGGGATCTGTCGGAAAGGAAGGATGTGGTCCAGTCAAGGGCCTTCTCTTGGATTCCGGCTTCCTGGAGGCGAGTCTTGAGTGTGCGAGGGCAGGCCGTGTCGATGGCGGCCGAAAGGTCCAGGAGGATGAGGGCTGATGTTTCCCCGTTGTCTAGTTGGCGCCTGATGTCGTCTGTGGCGGCGATGAGGGCTGTCTCTGTGCTGTGGTTTCGTCTGAATCCGGATTGGGACGGGTCCAGGATGTTGTTTTCTTCCAGGTGACGGGTCAGTTGCAGGTTGACGATTTTCTCGATGACCTTCCCCCGGGAACGGTAGCAGGGAGATGGGCCGGAAGTTCTTGAGGTCCTTGGGGTCCGCCTTGGGTTTCTTGAGGAGGGCGTTGATTTCAGCATGCTTCCAGCTTTCCGGGAATGTCGCAGTTTCGAAGGAGATGTTGATGACCCTCCGTAGTTGGGGTGCGATGGTTGCGCCTGCCTTGTTGAATATGTGGTGTGGGCACGGGTCTGTCGGCGATCCTGAGTGGATTGAGTTCATGACCTTGCGCGTCTCGTCGTCGGAGACGTTGGACCAGGAAGTCAGATTGTTGGTGCTGATGATGTGCGCAGGAGGGGTGGGGTCTGGTGTGGTCGGGTCGGTCGCGGAGTTGAAGCTGTCATGGATGTCAGCGATCTTGCGATCGAAGAAGTTGGCGAGGGAGTCGCACAGTTCCTGTGAGGGAGGGATGTCGTTGGCGTTGGCGCTGGGGTTGGAGAGTTCTTTCACGGCGCGGAAGAGCTCTTTGCTGTCGTGTGCGTTGTTGTCTAGGCGGTTTTATATATATATTTATATTTTATGGATCTGATGGCACAAAACTGTCCTAACTCTGGCACATTCTTTGTAAGTTTGAGCTGGTGACAGGAATAGAGTCAACCACACAAAAGACAGCATCCCCTCAAACCACCACCAAACATTCCCCTTCGTGTCTATTCATCCCCCCAAAAAAAGAACACATTAATTAATGCCTGAAGAAGGTTGGCAGTATAAAACGATTCCGCTGAAATGTACCAACGAAAAAGTTTTAATCACAATCTGCTGACTATGAATAATTTTATATGACAAATGGATTCATAATTATAGTTACAAAATAAATATTTTTTTAATTATTACTTAGTTATATTTAGTGTTATTTTTTGTTATTTTATTGCAATGACAAAATATTTTAAATGAAATTGGAATACATTTATATGTTCTCATATATGTAATTTCTATATGTTTATTCTGCACTGGGTTCACACGGTTGATTGCACAAAGAAGTGTGTAAGTTTGATAGTGGATTTATGATTTTTGTAGATGGATAAAAACCTAGCCGAGCCTTTTTATTGGTCCTTTGATAGCAAAATACTCGACCATTTATCTAGAAATATCTGCCTACTCTATAAAAGGATTTTACAGTGAGAAATCTACTAACGTGTGCTCTCTTCAGCATTCAAAGGAACCCAAAGCTGGCTCAGAGAGTCTCTGTAATTATTCCATGATGAGGCAACGGGTCTGAGATGACTAGCTAGAAAAAAAGAAAGTATATTTGTCCATCAACCTTCAGTAAAGGTTAATATCGATCAAGTGCAGCCATCCAGGTACCAGCAAAATCATACAGCAAGCAGCATAAAAAAAGACCGGCTGCATACTGTCTCCGCTCCTAGGAATTTACAAACAGAGCTTGGCTTTAGCAGGTAATTTTTAATGATCCCGCGTGCTTGATTTAAGACAGAAAAATGACTACTTGTGTATCAGATTTTTAAAGCCTGCAGGGACTGGCTGAGAGTCACTGCATGTTTTACTGTCTTTTAAAAATCTACATCATAAAGCCCCAGCCTTGCAAGCTGTAAAGAGCAGTGTTCGCGGCCTCACTCTGTATGTGGCCAGAGTTACACTGAGCAAGGAGTAATTTTTCATTTCCATTAAAGAGGAGGACATTTTGTGGTGACCTGGAAGAAACAAATCAACAAGCATAGGTGAAGTAAAAGGTGAACTACCAGGAGTGGGGAGTGATGAAGCACTCCCATAAATATTTTGAGTTCAGGTGCAGGATTAGCAAGGAATAGGCCTTTAGTTATTAGTTCTGAAGCATTTGTTGTGTGTTCCAGTAAAAACTGTCTCATTGTTTGAGAAAGTGCTGCTAATTCTTTGAACAGTGGAACTGTGTTGACAATTCCCTTTTCTGATTGCAAGGTCAGGGTATTGTCTCATTTTAACTAGTGATACTCTGCTGGGAGGCAGGTGAAAGGAGTAGGCAACAGTATTCCAGACATAACACATACACACATAAAGAGTGCTTGCTGAACAAAGTAAAGTACAAACATCTCAAAATCTGTCAGCAGCATGGAAAATGCAATCAAGGCACTTAAGTCAAGTGATTTCGATGCCAGCACCTTCACTCCAGCACTTCTGAGACTACCACATCAAAACATACACATAAGCCAATAGATGTTGCAAAACAAAATGCACATAGTAACACAAACATGACTGATAACATACAGATATTAAATGGAAGAGAGGGAAAGGAAATAGAAACACAAACATGACTGATAACATGCATATATTACATGGAAAAGAGGGAAAGGAAATATTAACAAACATGACTGAAAACACACAAATATTAAATGGAAGAGAGGGAAAGGAAATGACAAACAGAACTGATAACATGCATATATTAACTGAAAGAGAGGGAAAGGAAATAGTAACACAAATATGACTGATACCATGCCTATATTACATGGAAAAGAGGGAAAGGAAATAGTAACACAAACATGTCTGATAAAATACATTTATGAAATGGAAGAGAGGGAAAGGAAATAGTTACACAAACATGACTGATAACGTACAGATATTAAATGGAAAAGAGGGAAAGGCAATAGTAACACAAACATGACTGATACCATGCATATATTACATGGAAAAGAGGGAAATGCAATAGTAACACAAACATGACTGATAATGTTAGATATTAAATGGAAAAGAGGGAAAGGCAATAGTAACACAAACATGACTGATAACATACATATATTAAATGGAAGAGAGGGTAAGGAAAAGGTTGACGCGAAATGCTAGATGGATCCCTCATGAGACGTCATCTCTTTACCAATGCTCCGGAGATCATGTTAGTTTACTGCAGACATTTTACTACTATTGAATGGGAGCATTCGCTAAATCACTTAATGTGACATGAACCTTAACAAGCAAGGAGACTGGGCGGTAACATGAAACTGTGCACATGCGCAGAACAGAGTTATGAGCCAGTTTCTAGACTTAATTGTGCTGTCTACATTTTACTCTGAAACCCTCTGAATCTTTATGAAACTCGACAAGTTGGTGAGTGAGCTGCAGACAAGACCACTAGGAAGACAGAGCAGCAACTCCACTGTGTATTTTCGAACTGTTTTGTCTGCAGCTACTGTGGCGCAACACAAAATGATGAGCCCCCCCTGCAGAATGTGAAGAGGGGCCCTTTAGCCTTCCGTACTTCACTGATATTCAATGGTCTTGGACTAAATGGGGCCCCCCTGCACCTCAGGGGTAGCAGGGCTCTGCGTCACGCCCCTGAACTCATACAGTTACAGAGTTAGTGCATGTGCATATAGACATATCCCAGTTTCATTCCAAACCAGATGCACAGCTCCGTTCTCATGCCTTGATCATGATATAGCCTTTGAATTGTGCTTGTTGTAAAGGAGAGGGGGGTGGAAGGTGTAGGCATTGTTGATCATTTTATGTGCTTCTTAGCTTCATCCTGAGCTAGATCTAAGGCACTCGTTTGATATTTGCTGTAGTTATCTGTCATTCAAAATATCTTTGGAGTAGGAATTAACCTCTTTACGGGACATGGCTGAAGAATACTTGATCCAGGACCAGCTCACACTTCCAGCTGGGCTCTTGACTCCCTTGACCTTATTCCTGCTATTTGCTTTGTATGTTTTCTCCTACAGCTATGACGTGGCCAAGGTGACGTGGTGCTGTGTAAAATTTCTTAATGAATAAATGTGTGCTTCCAACTACGCCAGCCGGTGCTGTTCTTGCTGACCCCAGGTAGAAAGGAAGGCTAAAGACCTGTATTCCTATTCTGTTCCTGCTGGCAATGATCAGCATGTTGTACTTTACTGAGGCTTTATTGACCAGCCGGGACATTTGGATATAACGTGGGAGGGGGAGCACTGGGGTTGCGGGGCAGAAGAAATCGGCCTTTCTTGGTTGCTAAAACGCTTTTCCCAATGGCCCTTCATTTCTTCAGGGGTAATGAAAAGCACATTTAATCCTGCAGAAGACACTAGTCCCCGAACACCCACTGAAGGGTGCAACACATCTGCTGTAGCCCCTGGGCACTCTGAAATGTTTCTGATAATTACCCTCACCTCTGCAGGGGGTAGGCACTTGCTGCAATGTGTGTTTCAGGAATGGAAAGGTTGTTTAATTTCACAGTGCATATCTGCATAAAACTGGCCCTTTATATGACAAAGTCACATTTCACAGGTAAATTGATATTCCAAATCTCTGCAAAGGGTCTTGAATAAAAAGCTGGGTGTGAAAAAGTGCTGCTTCTTCTCTAGTGCATATCATTCCATCAACTGCAGAGCAGCTCTATGTACCTTTTTTAATAATGCAATGGAAGGCGTCTAGCCCAAAGTAAAAATGAACTCATCAGGTTGCCAGAAATAGCTTGCATGCCAGTAGTGTTGGCCACAGGTTAGCTGGCAGGGAGGAATGAAAAGGAACACGGCAACAAGAGCATTGGAATTGGCTGGCGTTTTACATGTTGGAGGGTTATGTGGACACTGGTAAAGCAATCTCGATTTTCATAGTGAGAAAATGTGGTCACTTGCAGGGAAGAGCTGTACTTTACTACGGTTCAATTTGAACTTATGACCAATCGTTTTTCTTCTCTTGCTGGAAGGTAATTTGGAACTAATGCCAAACACTGTGCTTCCAGAATGCTGCTCTTGAGGGAGTACTGACAGTACTCCACCTTTTGGGTAGCGCACTGTCAGTGCGCCTCCTGACTACTTCTTTGGCTCTGCGCCCGCATCTGTAATGCGGTGCGAGCGCAGAGGTAAAGCGATTCCCTTATTCGCATTGGGGCAACGCCCCCATGCAAATGAGGGAACACCCTCTGAAGATCGCACTGGCGCTTTAAGTGTGCCAGCACTATCGGTATTACAGAAGGGGGCGCACTAGCGTCTGCTTCCTCTCCAGTAATACCAAAGTACCCCGTGGGCGTGCAGAGAAGGGCACAAACGCCCGTTGCGCCCCCAGGGCACTTTCACAATACGGCCCCAGGTACACTGAGACCACTAAGTGAGCATTCTTTGTGCACTTTTAATGCCAGTTGTATTTGTGCTCGAGTGGAAAACGTGTGCAGAACTACAGGAACAATCCCTTTATTATGGACGCTGCATAAACGGAACTATCAAACTCTATAAAGTGGTTAAGCAGCGAAAAGGGAAATTCTAATGTGTTGTGCAGCCCGTATATTACAACAGGGCCTCATTACAAAAAAAGGACAAGCTCAAATTAAATGTCAGGGTTCTGCCCTCTGGTTGTTGATTTAGAGTACATTTTACAATGTAGGCCATCAGTCAGCATTGGGTCATATTATTTTCAGTGGGAGGATGCATAGAAGTTTGGAATTTAATTTACACAGTAGTTGCTTGAGGTTGGTGTTAATGGATGTATAACGATATAAGCTTTGTAACAAGGGTGTACAAGGTGAGATCTGAGGTGTTGTGGTTGGGTCATTTTGATGTTGTGTGGTAGACTTGGTAAAAGGGAAGGTAGTGTCATCTCTGTAGTGGTTGGAGGAGTGCTATAATGTTACAGTGAAGCTCTATAGCAAGGTGTAGGTGGCTCGGTATAATCTGGTGTGAGTATCTGTTATATGTTGTGGCCCAAGCATGTTGTGATATTTCTCGTAGTATTGTTGTGTAGCGTTTTTGTAGGCTTATGTGAATAAAGTAGAGGGGACGTCCAGTGGTAGTGTAGGCAGTGGGTGAGTATTGGTGGATGTGTTGTGTTTTAGCATTATTCAGGTAGTCATGGTACTATTGCGGTGTGATACATATTGACTAGTTGTGTAGGTGGGGATGTGATCTGGACAAAATAGGTTGAGTTAGTAGGGTATTCTATATTGTAGATTCAATTGTCAATGCTATAGCGTCATGTTATTTTCTGATAAGGATCAGCAGCTCAGTGTGTAATATGGGGAGTGGTAGGCAGATGCGGAAGTGGGTTTGTGATAGGAGGAGGATATCGAGTGATTTTGTCTAGTTTAGAATGTTGTAGCTGTGTTTTTTTGTTTTTTGTCCTCATTCACCTCAGGCTCCAATCAACCTCCCCATTTTTCCATTTCATATCCTTTTTTATGGGAAAAGGCCTGGGCCAAGGAGGCATGTATTCTCTTACGGGTTAACCCCGTTCCAAGAGCCACGTTTTATAAACAGTAAAAAACAGAGGTAGATGTAATCATTGTACAGATAAGCTTTTTGCATTATAACAAGATTAACTGGTATGCTAGCCCTACCACTCCATTAAAGGAAGCCAAAACATTTGCCTCTTAGAAACAATTCTTGACGAGCGAGGCCTTGATCCAAGTTATCTTGGCACTGGTTATGTCCAGATTAGATTACGCGAACTCGCTCTATCTGGATCATCCCCCGAAATCCCTCTTGCGCAGGCTTCAGTTAATTCAAAATGAGGCTGATAGGTAAGCTTCCAAGAGGGGGTTCTATCACGCCAGTGACTAGGGAACTCCACTGGCTGCCGGTGGCTCAGAGATGCAGATTTAAGTCATGCTGCACGGTGTTCAAGGCACTGCATTTGAGATGCCCGGGCTTTGTAAAAGCAAGCATTGTAAAATGTTGTCCGTCGACAGAACTGCGATCAAGCTACCTTCACTACTTGGTCACCCCCACCTACAAGAAACTCAGGATTGGAGGACGTAGGTTCTCTATCGCAGCTCCTCGCATCTGGAACACACTTCCATTTGAAATGAGGCAGACATCTGTCTACACCAAATTTAGGCAACTTCTAAAGACGTGGTTGTTTACACAGGATTATAAATAGTAGGGATCCTCGATTTTCCATTACCTAGCGGCAAGAGACCTACCCGGTGATCGTGCGCTCTATAAATAACCAATAACATAACATAACCCCCTACGACATCCATTTGAGATACGTAGGAGAGTGCGTTAAGTCAATCTGTTCAAAAGGTGGGTCAGATCCACCACCCACTTTCTACACATTTTCTTTTGAGCCTGTAGAATGGTGTCGAAATGTAGCTTGCTCTTGTCACCACTCTACTTCACCAGCCCCTCTGCTATCTCAAAAATAATCAGAGAGAGGCTTACCCTAAAATGTATCCCCAGAATGATTGATGCAGTCTTACCCACTACTTCCCAAAACTGATGGATCCCTGGACACTCCATGAACATATAACTATCCGTCACCTTCTCTAGCCCACATTTCACACACTTAGCAACACCCTTTTACCTCATCTTTGAGATCCTGTAGGGTGTCCAATAGGCACTGTGGAGAAAAAAGAGATGATTCCTTCTTAAAAAGGCAGGTTTGACAGTGCTATGTAATGTGCGCATTGATACTTGGCATAAACCTTGTAGCTGGGCCCTCAGCAAGTATCCTCCCCAGAGCTCCTTTGAGAGGTTAAAATCACCATCTAGAGTCTCCAACAACTCCCAATACCATATTGATACTTCCTTTTTCCATAAGATTTTTTTTTTTTTAACAGTTGTTCTTCCTATCTTGGCACTGGTTATGTCCAGATTGGATTACGTGAACTCACTCTATCTGGATCTCCCGAAATCCCTTTTGCGCAAGCTTCATTTAATTCAAAAACAGGCTACTAGGCTAATTGGTAAGCTTCCAAGAGGGGGTTCTTTCACGTGGGTGACTAGGGACCTCCACTGGCTGCCTGTGGCTCAGAGATGCAGATTTAAGTCATGCTGCACGGTGTTCAAGGCGCTGCATTTGAGATGCCCGGGCTTTGTGAAAGCTCGCATTGTAAAATGTTGTCCGTCGACAGAACTCTGATCAAGCTACCTTCACTACTTGGTCACCCCCACCTACAAGAAACTCAGGATTGGAGGACGTAGCTTCTCTATCGCAGCTCCTCGCATCTGGAACACACTTCCATTTGAAATGAGGCAGACATCTGTCTACACCAAATTTAGGCAACTTCTAAAGATGTGGTTGTTTACACAGGCTTATAAATTGTAGTGATCCTCGATTTTTCATTACCTAGCGTCAAGAGACCTACCCGGTGATAATGCGCTCTATAAATAACCAATAACATAAAATAACATAACCCCCTACAACATCCATTTGAGATACGTAGGAGAGTGCGTTAAGCCAATCTGTTCAAAGCTGGGTCCGATCAACCACCCACTTTCTACACATTTTACTTTGAGCCTGTAGAATGGAGTCGAAAAATAGCTTGCTCTTGTCGCCACTCTACTTCACCAGCCCCTCTGCTATCTCAAAAATAATCAGAGTGAGGCTTACCCTAAACTTTATCCCCAGAATGATTGATGCAGTCTTACCCACTACTTCCTAAAACTGATGGATCCCTGGACACTCCATAAACAAATGACTATCCTTCTCTAGCCCACATTTCACACACTTAGCAACACCCTTTTACCCCATCTTTGAGATACTGTAGGGCATCCAATAGGCTCTGTGGAGGAAAGAGAGATGATTCCTTCTTAAAAAGGCAGGTTTGACAGTGCTGTGTAATGTGCGCATTGATACTTGCCATAAACCTTGTAGCTGGGCCCTCAGCAAGTATCCTCCCCAGAGCTCATTTGAGAGGTTAACATCGCCATCTAGAGTCTCCAACAACTCCCAATACCATATTGATACTTCTATTTTCCGTAAGGTTTTTTTTTTACAGTTGGTCTTCCAAATGGTTTATGGATCCCAATTTAAATCCCAAGTTCGGAGTTCAACTTTTTAGCTGGAGGTACTTGAACCTGGAGAGATTTCCCTCCATAGCTGCACAGAGTTCATTCCACGGGAGCAGTTTACGATCACATGAAGGATAACCCCAAGATTGTATACCTGCCTCCGTAATTGGTAGTGTTAATTTATCTTTAAGACACTCTGGGGTGCCTGGGGAGTTCCATATAGGAGCCATATTATTGTAACATTTAAGCCTGGGTGGTGAACTCTCCTCGCAGAGTTTGCAGAGTTTTCTGTGCTCTGCGTTACGCGGAGCTCATGGAGTTCCTATAACCTCACTCACGCG
Organism: Triturus cristatus; assembly: GCF_964204655.1. Lineage (NCBI taxonomy): Eukaryota > Metazoa > Chordata > Amphibia > Caudata > Salamandridae > Triturus > Triturus cristatus. The sequence continues at coordinate 332,717,140 of NC_140595.1, forward strand.
AGGGAGATAAGTCCAACCCTTCATCAATCTGTTTGTTTCAGCCAAAGTTTTTGCAAGGTTTGCTTTAGTAATCTTGTCTATATCTAGTGTTATCTTTAACCAAATATATTTTATATCGTTCTTAATTAGGGAGTTATCCCACCCCTGATTCCAAACCATGATCTCAGTTTCCTCTGCATTGACTGAATATCGTGTGACCTGTCAAATTTTGATGTCAGCTGAACTATAGCTAGAAAATCAGTCAATAGATTGGAAGTGTATACCATAAGGTAATCCGTGTATGGGGTATCGTTTTTTCTCACCCATTGCAAACGAAGGAAGTAATGGAGGTGTCTCGACTAAGTCTTGATGCCAAGGGCTCGATGTAAAGATTAAATAGTAGTGTGGGATAGCCGGCACCCTTGTCTCATGCCTCTAGTTATTATAGAGGCTGAAGTTAAGCATCCGCTCACTAAATTTCTTGCTGAAGAGTCTTGATAGATCAGTCGTATAGCTCTGCAAAAATATTTTGGCCAGATTGTGCTGTTTTAAGATGGTAAGCAAGTATATCCAATTTACCCCGTTGAAAGCTTTTGTAGCATATAGGGATAAGACTGCTAGAGGAATATTAAAGTTTGTTGCCAAGTCGATTTCGGCAAGAAGACTGTACGTTTATTCATGGAGAGACCTTCCTCTTACAAAATCCTTCTGGTCACTATACAGATATCCACCAACTACTCCACTCGACCTTTCTGCCAAAACCTTCGCAATTATTTATAGTCACCGTTGAGGAGTGAAATGGGTCTATAGGATTCACAATGTGCAGGGTTTGCCCCTGGTTTTAAAATTATCATAACTATTGCCTCGTTCCAAGCCTGAGGCAACCGAGACCCGTCCTCAAAAATCTTCCCTAATTGAGTTGTCTTAAATGGCAGAATAGAATCACCAAGGGCCTGACACAGCTTCACTGGCAGACTGTCAGGGCCCTCTGCTTTACCCCCCTTTACTTGAACTAATTGCGCCCCTAAACTCTATCTGGGTGATATAACCATTTAGATAGACTGATCACTTGATTTGAGAGTAGTAGGCCATCCATGCCTAACCATTAATTTACCAACTATTCTGTTATCTCTAGGTGCTTAGAATACAGGTTTTCAAACATATGGAAAGCTTTCTCTATATCTGATCTGCTAGTCAACTTTACACCCGTCTGACCACAGTGTATTTTCCTAATGACATTCCTTGCTTGATCAGCTTTGATCTTTCAGATGGGTAACTTCCCCGCATTCTCTCTACTCTCAAACTGAGCTAGCTTACTTGCTTCCCATCTCTTCTTTACTCTGGACTCCAACAAAGCTGCCAGCTGCTCCCTCAGCAAGTGTAGTCTATTCTATAGGGAAGCAGGCTCCTCAGAATCTAGCTTTGCAACCAAATGTCTCTCCAGTTTTGTCATTTTGGAATTCAAGGTGTTAACCTTGTTTTTATACTTCATATTGCTGAAACTAGATAAACTGGTAATCTTCCCCCTTTAGGAAGGCCTTAAATGAGTCCCAGACCATATTCAAAGGGGCCAAACCAGTATTGATCTTAAGAAATTTCTGCATCTCCAAGCGAAGGTTGCTGACCAAGTCCCTATCCAAGAATATGGTATGGTCTAGGGTCTATCTCCTTAACTCAGACTTGAAAACGAGCTTAAATGTTTGTACTATAGCAGAATGATCAGACAGGTCAGCTGCTAGATAGGTAATATCCTGAATTTCCTCTTTTAGGGTACAATCTACTAGAATGTAGTCAATCCTAGAAGTGTGACCATATGTGTTATTATAAAAAGAGAAATTCTGCATTAATCCTGCTCTTTCCCTCCATAAATCTCATAGTGCTACTTGTTCCATCATATTTGTTAAATAAGCCTGTGATTTATGAGAGCCTATTGACCTACTTTTTGCCAACCTATCCAATTTGTTGTCTAAAAGCACATTAAAATCATGAGCCCTTATATTAGGATAGATGAAGTCTAAGAGATTGAGGAAAGTTGTCTTAAGAGGCTCAATATCATTAGAATTCGGACCATAATATCCCACAAGTATGAACTTCCTATCATATAATGGGAGTTTGATGTTGGTCCTCTTTTCTGATTTTTCTGTGGCACTCCTGAAATAGACGCATTCACCTTTTTTTTAACCAAGATGGTCACCTCTCTAGTTCTATTGCTCTGATCTGTGCAAACCATTTTTTGGACCCATTTTTGGGACTTAATCAATTCTACAAATTCCACCCTGGTCAGATGGGTTTCCTACATAATAATGATATGCATTGGCAAGTCCCTTAAATATTTCAAGATCTTTTCTCACCTTCTTTTGGTATGCAGCCCAATAGCGTTCCAGGTACGTATCTGTATTGGTACTCCTGCACTTCTATTCTCATGGTCCATGACTGTCCTAAGTGTTCCTACATGCCTTAAAGCAGGCTCGCTGAGGAGTTTGAAGTTTTATTTCCTTTATTTCACCCAATGCTCTTCACCCTGTGCTCACCACCCCATTCACTCCTGTACCCCCCTTGTAAAACCCTCCCTTGCTTTCGCATGTCCTAATATTAGTCCCTTTTAAAGTGCCCATGGGATCCTCTTAAGAAATTGTAAAAAGGAAGAAAGAAAGAATAAGAATTAAAAAGAGAGAAGAGCCTAACCCTACTGTGTCAAATGATTTCTATGCTAAATCTGTCATTTCGATGCACTGCTCTTGCGGCCTTCTATTTTGCTCATATGATAGATTCCCCTTCGTGATGGCTTCCAATAATTCATATGCTTCTCTGTGTCCCTTTAATTTATGTTTTTTGTTTTTATGCATCATGCGAAGGGAAGCTAGAAATCTGAGCTAGAGTGTGGCCCCTAATTTTTCAAAGTTCTCTATCCGCTTCCTCAGTCCCCTTTGTATATTTATGGTTACACAGGATATATTAGATCTGATCTCGAAAGAGAAGTCATTTGACCTCAAGGTTTTCAACTTCAGTGCTTTTAACAAAATCCTTCCTTTCAAAGCATAGTTTGGGAATTCAGGAGAATCGTTTGGGGTTTACTTTTATTGGGGTTTCTCCTAAACATATCCCTATGTACTATTTGAATATCTCTAGCTCTGTCTTCCTCTCTGTTTTCAATGTGCATCCCTGCCTTTATCAAAGTGGCCACATAGGCTTTTAAATCTTCCCCTTCCACCCCCAATGTTGTAACTTTGTTGAATAAAGTGGAGTCACCTAAAGAAGAACTACGGTTGGTTGTGAGCTGTATTTAAGTATTTGGTGGAGAGAGGAGTGGAAATGGTGGTGAGTGGTAAAAAAAAGGTAGAAAGGGAGATTTGGGTTACAGAGAAGTTGCACGAAGAGGAGAAAGATAAAAAGGAATTACATATGCAGACACATTGCAAGAAAGCGGAAAAGAGGAGAAACTATCTATTCTATGTTCTGTATTTTATGCATGGACAAATCAGAGCCAAGAAACCCTTGATTCTGTGGCAAATTAATTGATAAACTGAGTGCATTACCAAGTATATTACATACAATGACTGAAGCATGGCAGTAAAATCAGCAAAACCTGGTGGAATATTTGAAGGTAAATCATCCATTGACTGGGAATATTCTATCACAGGAAACTGTACATACTAGGCCTACACATAGGTCACCAAAACGCACAAGAATAACCTTGTGAGATTGTAGTAGGAATACATGAGCCAAATCCCATGATAATAGGCAGCAAACAGTAAAGACATACTGTGGGTACTACCACACACTCAACGGATCTCTTTATAAAAATCCTTTTGTGGATAAACAAGAAGAGATTTAAAATAACACCTGAAAGCGGGTGAGCAGAATATATAGTACTACAGTACTTTGAATCTACAGGTCACAAGAATACAGTGAATGTAAAGATAGGTAGAAGGAACCAGAGTGGCCTATCAATCTATATTCCAGATCCGGACCAATAATTAAGGACCAGGGAGCACACTGTAATGTACCAAGAATCAAAGTAAACCTTAGCACAGATCATGCATAATTTATAAACAAAAGAAGAGACAATTAAGCTCTTGACAAACACCAACATGAAGAGTCCTTATTGCAAATGTTATCAATACAATTGTATTCTGATGAGCACAGACTCAAAAAACCCTCTTCCTAAACATATATCTTCCAGTTTTCTTTCCACCTTTAATCTTTGATTAGTTTTACCACAATTACAAAAGCAGAGGCCATCATGACAAATTAAACAGTCGGACTACCATGAAATGCATGTCAACTATACATGCCTTAACATATATCCTATCTAAGCATATACTGGCTGTGGAATGTATGCCACAATTTAGCCCCAAATGGGGCTCTTACAATGAATCAATGAAAGTAACCTTGGTCTCTCTTAAGAAACCAAATCCCAAATGTGGGAATACAGAAGTGTGTTTAGGAAGTGTGGAATTGTCATATCAGATTTAGAACCACTGCACTATCCATCTCCCTTAAGGAAGTCGACTATAAAATGAAAATGGACTGAGGACTGATGATCTATAGGGCAAATCATCTCCATTGAAAAATTTTCAAGGTAGTTATAAAGGGTTATTTTGAAAACATCTCAGTATGTCTAACAGCAGAGGAAGACAGAATTTTTTTAATCAACACAACTAGTATTAATAGGAAATATCATGAAAAGAGGACTGGTCATGGATGGAAGGTGCGGATACAAATCTTAAAGCTAATCCATAACTATGTACATTAACCAATTGCATAGGTAAAAGGTCCAAGAGCAAAGTATTAGGTGACCCCCACCACATCTTCGTACTCACTTCACGGGCAGGGCACACAAAGTGACTCAAAAAATAGATACAAAATCTTTTATTCAAACGTCCTTTAACTCCCCTGCTTTCAAGAGGTCGGCCCAAGCTGATTCGCAAAGTTTGAGTTTCCTGTCCCTGAGCATAGCTCTATAAAATGACTGAGCAAATTTGATATTCTCTTGATTTCTTTGGTGAGATTTTAGGGCCAGCTTTAATGTCTTATGGGCTGCGGATAAGCTGAATTAAACCATCATTGAATAGGGGGAGCACAGGACTTGCGAATCGAAGGTAATGCTGTGGAAATAACATTGCAAAACTGTCTATCATCAAATTAGAAGTTATATCAGTGGATAAACAATTATTTGTTCCCAATTTTTGGGCACTATAGACATCAGGAAAATGGCCAGGATGTAGCGTCCCACTTAACGCAAAGGCCTCTCTATTTACAGGGAGGGTCGTAGGGACTGGCTCAAGGATTTTACCTACACCACACTGCTGACAATTGAGAGTAAGAATAAGAGAGATATGGTCACTAAGACAATTTGGTAAAACTCTAGAGTCTGGGATTAATAAACTATAAGCTTTCAAAATTAACATAAAATAATACTCTGTGCTCCACCCATGATAAAAGTTGGGTAAGAGTTCAAGAAACCCAGGCCACATTGGCTACCAAAAAGGAGGTCATTATTAAAAACCATATTATTCAAGGCGTCTCCATAAACTGTATGCTTAAAGTAGGTCATTTCCTGATTGATCTGGTCCTCCAGCCCACAGACCAGAGACTCGCTAAAAGGGCACAGGGTGAAGGTAAACTCGCCCACTCATAACATACAACAGGCGCTCTTATTCTAAGTCAATTTGGCAACATAATCTGCCACCACAACTGAAGATTAATGATTAAACAGATTATAATAAAAATTAGCAATCATTAAGTCTGCTGGAACTGACTAGTGTCAGTACTTGGAACCAAAGGGTCGAAGACAAAAGCTTGACCTTAGAACAAGAACAATTAACCATAATCAAAATAGCTAACCCTTTGCCCTCAAAGCTGCAGTGCAGAAGGTTTGAATGCCATCCACATAGAAGTCCTCGGTCGCACAGTGTCTTGCTGAGAAATTATTTCTTAACCCTTCATAAAATTGACCCAGTCTTCGTTAGACATTTTGGAATAAGTCCCTGCAGTGTTCCATGCTAATAGTTTGTGGGGCATGGAAAATGGGGTGATCTTTAACTTTGGAGCTGCATTTTTACGGGATCTCCCCAATATTGATTGACGGACAAATTTATCCAGTGTTGGGGGCAGGGATGTGGTCTCTTTACTGCCTTTTATATCAAGTGTCAGAGAAGGGGGATTGAAAGTTGCGGTCTCTGTATGTGTTGAGACAATATCCGCAGAGTCGGTAACAGTTGGCCAGTTAAGATTATACAACTTCATGTTCAACCCTGTAGTATTCAATAATAAACTCCTGAGACCTTGGCCTTTTTACCCCGGGTTAATTGAATTGGTGCTAAAGGCCTCTAAATGAATAGAAAGGCCTGTCACCAAGGACCCCTCCCTATCAATAAACAAATCAAAATGGACAGCACCCTCCTGACTGGGGTGAAGTCAGTCCAAATACTCCAGGGAAATAAGAGCTTCAGAAGAGTTTTGGGCTTTTACATTAAACGTTTGAGCCTGCTCCCCAAAATATGGTGTGCTTCCTTGCATGAACCTAGATGAAAGAACCTCTGGTCTAAAGAAGTATCCCAGTGGCAAAACCTGGATCTGAAAGAAACACGTTAGTTAGATTCCTCACCTTAGAATATCCCCAGGCGTCAGACTGGATCCGGAAGATTTTTGTAGCAATACCCCTTGCGCGTCGCTAGGCGTCGTCTGCGGCTCCGCGTCCGTCGTTGGCGTCGTGCGCCGGAATGACGTCGTCGGAGTACTTAGTACGTCAGTTCTTCTTTTTTCCGCGCCAGTAAGCGCCGATCCGGGAGAGCTACCCCTTTAGTCAATTTTTGACTAACTTTTTCGACTCTTTTTGGTCACTTCTCGACTCTGGTGCCGGTAGGATGCCTGGTTTCAAGGCCTGCGACGACTGTCACCGACTGATGTCGGTGACCGATCATCACCGCCGGTGCCTATACTGCTTGGGCCTCGACCACGACGCGGAGTCATGCTCCGATTGTATGGCCCTCACCTCGAAAGCTAGGCAGGAGTGGTCCCGCAAGCTTCTCGAGCTTCGCCACTCGGCTCCGCGCCCCTCTCGATCCCGGTCCAGGAGGAGGTCCAAGGAACGGTCGCGGAGCCGCACTCGACATCGTCGCTCGTCTGGCTCGAAGTCTTCGGGTAAGTCGAAGCGCTCTAAGAAGTCCAAGAGGCGACACTGCTCTTCGGACTCCCCTCGCCGGTCGCGCGACTCGGCTGAGGGTCAGGGTGGCTCCACCCCCGCGGCTCCACTGGAGCCGCTGGCACCACGCAAATCCCCATACCCGCCGGTCCCTGGGATTGACGCGACGCCGGCGGAGGTCAGTGCCTTCCTCTCGGCCATGAGGAGCCTGGCCCTGCCGTCGACGCCCGCTGGCGCGCCTTCGGGCCCCGCGGATTCGACTAGGCGACCTTGCGTGCCGGCGGCTCCAGCCCCTGCGCCGTTGGAGGCTCCGGCCCCGACGCCACAGGTCCCCGAGGGGCCCGAGCCTGGGCCCCCGTCGACGCCGGTCGACCTCGTCACGCCTCCTCCGCCGGCGTCGACACTGGTACCACCGCCGACTCCGGTCGACGTCGATCCCCGGTTCAGCCCCTGTCCGGTCCCGGCGCCGCCCGACGCCGCATCCGACGCCGCTAGAGACACATTATGTCTATCGACCGGCTCTGATCATTCCTCCTGTTTACCAGGAATCGGATGACGGGGGAGACTGGGAGGGGTCTGAGGACCCTATGGCCCTTCAAGGGCAACTTTCTCAGGACTGGGCGGATGAACTGGGGGAGGCCAGTGGATTGGATACCTCACCGGACACTGGATTCATCTCTCCTCCGACTGTGGCTTCGGAGGAGGGTGCAGCTTTTTCTGTGGTGCTGCGCAAGGCGGCCGCGGCCCTTGGGCTTGAGCTGCCTGCCGTGGCTGTGAGGACTAACATCCTCACTGAGGTGCTTCAGTCTGCCGCATGCTCCACTGAGCCTCTGCTGCAATTCAACGAGGCCCTCACTGACGTTCTGCAGGGCACCTGGTCCAAGCCCTCCACAGTCCCTCCTGTGGATAGGAACGTTGCCAGGCGCCACCGCCCTGCTTTGGGCGACCCCAGTTTTCTGTCCCAACACCCAACCCCCGAGAGTCTGGTTATCCAGGCCTCTACCTCCCAATCCTCCTTCCCGTGCGCTCCTCCGGACCGGGATTCCAAGAGACTGGAACAGTTCGGTAAGAAGCTGTTCTCCTCGCTCAATTTCGGCCTGCGGTCTTTAAACACCGCCTGTCTCTTGGACCGTTATTCCCACTCTCTGTGGGATACGGTGGAGGACGTGCTGCCACTGTGCCCGGAGGAGGCCCGGGCACGGCTTTCCTTGGCTCTGGCCGATGGGAGAGATGCAGTGCGCCATGCCATCCGATGTGGACTCGACACTACGGACTCGCTGGGTAGGGTGATTTCTACCACGGTGGAGCTTCGACGTCACGCCTGGCTGCGGTCCACGTCCTTTTCAGGGGATGTCCAGAGCACACTCATGGACATGCCTTTTGATGGCGCTCGCCTTTTTGGTGAGAAAGCGGACAGTGCGCTGGCTCGCTTCAAGGACTCCCGGGCTACGGCCAAGTCCTTGGGCCTCTCGGCCCCGCGGCCACAAACTTCCGCTTTTCGCTCCTTTCGTGGCCAAGGAAGGGGCACCTCCTCACGTCCGCCTAGCCACCGGCCGCAGAACCAGCCTGCACGCGGACGTGGTTTCCGCCGAGGCGGTACTGGAGGACAACGCGGTCAGTCCACATCCACCCCGGCAGCATCTGCCTCAAAGCCTTCCTAGTCCGAGCTTTCAGGCCCATTCCTCGCCAGTGGGAGGCCGGGTTCGCCATCACCTGCTCCACTGGCGTACCATTACTTCGGACAGGTGGGTGCTGCAAATCGTCCGAAGGGGCTACTCCCTCCCCTTCGAGACGACCTCTCCAGCCATGCCACCGCAGCACCACCGTATCTCGGAGGATCATTTGAATCTTCTGCAAGAGGAAGTTTCGGCCCTCTTGGCCAAAGAGGCCGTCGAGCGCGTTCCGAGCCCAGAAGTAGGTCGTGGTTGTTATTCCCACTACTTTCTGGTTCCCAAGAAGGGCAAAGGAGGCCTACGCCCTATCTTGGACCTCAGGAACGTCAATGCCTTCCTCCGGAAGGAACGGTTCAAAATGTTGACTTTGGCTCAGGTTCTAGCTGCCCTAGACCCTGGAGACTGGATGGTAGCGTTGGACTTGCAGGACGCATATTTCCATATCCCTGTCCTGCCGGCCCACCGGTGTTACCTGCGTTTCACGTGGGTCAGGAGCACTTTCAGTTCACCGTGCTCCCCTTCGGCTTTACCAGTGCCCCTCGGGTGTTCACGAAAGTGATGGCGGTGGTCGCAGCTCATCTGCGCAGATCAGGGGTTCCAATCTTCCCCTATCTCGACGATTGGTTGTTGAAGGCGGGCTCGCCCCAGACAGTTGTCTCCCACCTCCAGACTACGGCGGATCTCCTGCATTTGCTGGGGTTTTCCATCAACGTGCCGAAGTCACACCTGAGCCCCTCTCAGACGCTCCTCTTCATCGGAGCCGTTCTCGATTCGGCGCAGTTCTGGGTCCATCCACCGGAACAGCGGGTCCGGGATATACAGGCCCTGATTCCCATCTTTCGGCCTCTATCCTGGGTTTCGGTCAGGCTATTGTTGCGGCTCCTGGGGCTGATGGCCTCCTGCATCCTACTAGTGCATCACGTCAGGCGGCGCATGCGGGCTCTGCAGTGGGACCTGAAGTTTCAGTGGGCCCAGCATCACGGCAACCTGTCCGACCATGTCTTGATCTCGGAGGGCACTGCACAGCAGTTGCAGTGGTGGCTCACGGACCGCGATTGGGTCACGGGCAAGAGCCTCTCCCTACCCCTACCGGAGCATGTCGTAGTGACGGATGCGTCCCTCCTGTGGCCATATGGGAGAGGCGGAGATCAGAGGCCTCTGGTCTCCGGCGGAGTCTCGCCTCCACATCAACTTGTTGGAGCTGAGAGCGATCCGACTTGCACTGAAAGCCTTCTTTCCCTCTGTCCAGGGAAGTGTCGTGCAGGTGTTCACGGACAACACCACCGCCATGTGGTATTGCAACAAACAGGGCGGGGTGGGGTCGTGGACCCTTTGTCAGGAGGCTCTGCGCCTCTGGACATGGCTGGAACACCAGGGCATCACCCTGGTGGTTCAACATCTGGCGGGCTCTCTGAACGCCAGAGCAGACGAACTCAGCCGCCGGTGCATGATGGATCACGAATGGCGTCTGAACTCCGAGGTGGCGCAATGTCTCTTTCAGCAGTGGGGAGAGCCTTGGTTAGATCTATTCGCCACTGATGAGAACGCGCAATGTCAGCAGTTCTGTGCGTTGGAATTTCCAAGGCGGCACTCGCTCGGCGACGCTTTTCGTCGCGAGTGGAGTTGCGGTCTGTTGTACGCCTTTCCGCCTATACCACTTCTGCCCAGAGTGCTGAAGAAGATCAGGCGCGACCGGGCCCAAGTCATCTTGGTGGCTCCAGATTGGGCACGAAGGTACTGGTATCCCGAGCTACTCAGTATGTTGACCGATCCTCCAATACGTCTGCCCCTTCGGGAGGATCTTCTGTCGCAGCAGCAGGGGACGGTCCTCCACCCGAACCTGTCCAGCCTCCACCTCCATGCGTGGAGATTGAGCGGCGGCAGTTGATGCCATTTGACTTGCCTCGTGAAGTCTGTGATGTCATTCTGGCAGTCAGGCCTCCCTCCACAAAGACGGTATACCTCTGCCGGTGGAACAAATTTGTGGCATGGTGCACAGCAAAGGCTGTGGATCCCCTTTCCGCCCCTCTTTCTGAGGTTCTCCTCTTTCTTCTTTCTTTGGCCCGGCAAGGCTCTGCCCTGGGCACCTTGAAAGGTTATCTTGCTGCCATCTCTGCCTTCTTACGGCTTCCTGATCAGCCCTCTCTTTTCAAGTCCCCTGTAGTGTCACGTTTTCTTAAAGGCATTACTCACACGTTCCCTCCTGTCTCTTTCGTAATGCCTCAGTGGGACTTGAATCTTGTCTTAACATTTCTGATGTGCGCTCCCTTTGAGCCTCTTCACAATTGTCCTCTTCGTCTTCTCCCTCTTAAGACTGCTTTCCTGGTAGCCATCACCTCGGCTAGACGGGTGAGTGAGCTCCAGGCTCTGTCGTCCAAGCCTCCTTTTCTATCTGTTCATCCGGACAAGGTTGTCCTTCGGCCTCGTCCTTCCTTTCTACCGAAAGTGGTGACCCCCTTTCATCTTGGGCAATCTGTTACCTTGCCCACCTTCTTTCCACCTCCACATCCTTCCAAAGAGGAAGAGCGGCTCCACCGTCTGGACCCAAAACGTGCGCTCTCCTTTTATTTGGACCACACGAAACAGTTCCCGGTGGACGACTAGCTTTTCGTTGGCTACGTGGGTGCTAAGAAGGGAAAAGCTGTGCACAAACGGACCACCTCCCGGTGGGTCGTTTTGTGTATAAAAATCTGTTATTCCTTGGCAAAAAAGGACCCTCCTATTGGGCTGCGAGCCCATTCTACTCGGGCCACGACGGCTACTACTGCTTTGGGACGGGGAGTCCCTTTGTAGGACATCTGTCAGGGGGCGACGTGGGCTTCGCTGCACACGTTTGCCAGGCACTATTGCCTAGACAGCTAAGTCCGGAGGGATGGCTTCTTTGGCCGTTCTGTCCTCCAGGACTTTCTGGTGTGATCTTGGTTCGCAGACCCACCCCCGGGGTTGGTATTGCTTGGGTATCTATTCTAAGGTGAGGAATCTAACTAACGTGTTTCTTTCAGATGAACAAGTTACTTACCTTCGGTAACGATGTATCTGTAAGAAACATTAGTTAGTTAGATTCCTCACCGACCCACCCATCCTCCCCGTTCTGAGAACCGACATCTAGGGTTAAGGCTATCCTTTTCAGGGCCCTAGATTTTTTGGCACCAGTGTCGGTCTCTTGCATGGCTCTGCGTTCCTGGCGTGGAAAGCTATGTACAAGAACTGACGTCAGCGCGCGAGGGCGGCGTCTAAGTACTCTGACGACGTCATTCCGGCACACGACGCCAACGACGTATGCGGAGCCGCAGACGACGCCTAGCGACGCGCAAGGGGTATTGCTACAAAAATCTTCCGGATCCAGTCTGACGCCTGGGGATATTCTAAGGTGAGGAATCTAACTAACTAATGTTTCTTACAGATACATCGTTACCGAAGGTAAGTAACTTGTTCATCAGTCCTAAATAATGTCACTGGGAGTAAAAAATACTTTAATAATGATTTGACCGTTTCTCGTGACTTAGAGGTGATGACAATACAATCCCCAGGCACTTTCTTCTTCTAAGGTCCAATTCACAGAGTTCTTCTGACCATTAATATCTCCTTAGCGAAATCCGTGTGCCACCTGGATTTGTCCCTTAGCCAGTCGGCTACTTTATTCCTTAGCGCATAGAAGTCCTCTCGCATGTGGGGGGATAAAACCGGGGCATCTCTTAGCACTGAAACATATGGCGTGCAATCAGGTGTGGAGCTGGGGAAAACTATTTACCGGACTGTGGTTCTTAGGTTACGATGAATCTTGATTCTGTTACTTGATACTGAATTTTTGCCCTCCCCACCAGTCTTCCTTGAACCCTCCTTTCCTTGAACACAGACTGGTTCCTGGACCCCCTTGCTTGGTTTGGTCGCCATTGGAATGGAATGATAGGCTCAGCTGGTGCTGGTGGTAGGTTAGATAATATAGGATCCAGAGGGGGACAGCTGGGCCCACTACAGTGGGTTATTGCGCTGCATGGCTGTTTTTCAGTTTGGCCAAATGCTTCTCTATATTCTTCAAACGGGCCATAATCAGATTTAAACTGCCTATTAAATATGTCAGCTCATGACGGCAAAGTTCCCTAATGACCCCAGAGGCTCCAACCCCCTCCATCACTGTGAGGTTAGGACCTGGATTAATGCAGTACGAGTGCTCGCGTCACATTTCTCAAGGTCATGACATGGTGTTCCAGTCCCCTCAGAATGCTTAGCAGCCCCCAACTATGGAATTACCAGTACTAAAGCTCCCTCCTGAGGTGCCTGACCTCAACTCAGAAGTGTTCACTACAATATCAACCTCAACCAGAGATGTCTCAAGTAAAATCTGTGGATTGGGGACGTGGAGAATGATAAGAGCCGTTGGTCAAATTTAATTTCCTTCCTAATCACTTCCATAGCCCGCTATAAAAAGCCATCTAAAGTAGTTGCTGGGGTGGGAATCACACGGATTGTAGCGGCTTTACATTTCCCCATAATATATCCAAATTAACCTAGCAACCCTCAGAGGAATGCTCAGTGCTGATGGGACTTGTAGTCTGTCCCTTAGCCGTTGCCTGTCTCACATCAGATTGGTTTTCACAACTTTATCACTTACCTCCTCCCTCAGTCACAGAAGACAGAAAACAGCCACCGATTACACCAACAGGTGCTAGAATACTCAAATGCAGACACCTGCCAAGCACTAAGCTCTTAAGCTCCAAAAGCCTGGGGCAACGCACACTTCACCTTTCCCTAGTGCAGCACAGTTGAACAATTCAACGGGGGAACACGGGGCCCCTCAGAAAATGGGGAGCAAAATACAACGTGCCCACCGCGTGCACCCCTATACTGCAGAGACAACCTGCTGCATGCCCAAGGCTCACTTGGCTTCCCAAGTGAGCTGACACAGTGGTGCAGGCAGTAGCAGCAGTGGGCTGCCGGCAGAGCAGAGAGGGCATAACGAAGAGTGACCACACGCCACAGCTCAACACCAACATTCTGCTCTATGGTGTTTCTTACCGTGGCTGTCCTGCTGCTCCCCACATAGCACCTTTTCCTCACAGACGTCTGTGCCGACCTAGCCTGTGGATGGATAGGAGCACAGGAGGAAATGTAAATGTCTGGCTGTGTTTCCAGCAATACGTAGCAGTCATAGCTTCAATCTCTTGCACTAAGGTAATAATATAAGCAATGGTAGTAGTAATGATCTTTATTCGGTAACCAAGTACCATCAAAGTGCATATACATAAAAAAATTACAAAAGGCATATCATAAAACCATTTCATCACATGTCATGGCACAGTTCATTAAGAACAACGCTAATCATCTACTTTAGCCATTACTAATGTGCAAACGGGAGCAAGACTATGTCAAAACTGCATGCAAATCAAGCAATGATACATAGAAAATACATAAAAACAATCTTCCAGCTGTATATGTAAAAACAATATAAAAAGATAAAAAACAGTCATTAAAAATTGTTTATCTAGTCATTCATGGGCACAGTCAATTGTCTACCACGTTTATGCCATACCACCAGTAAAAATTTGCTCATAGCAATAGCTATTACTGGAGTGGTGTCACTCCCTAATATTCTGAGAGCCACTATATATTTTGTTAATTTCATATTTTGGCACACAGGAATAATCAATTTCCGGCGTGGGACATGGTTACGCGGGCAGAAGAATAATATGTGAGCCTTATCTTCATCTGCCAGGCCACATGCCAGACAAGTTTCAAAACACTAGCAAAGGTGCACCACAAATCAAACGTTCAGGAAAAACAATGATATAATCATTTCCCACATCAAGATTATTCAAAAAATAATTCATTTTTATTCAAGGATTATAATCATTATCATTTCTTTTTAAAACACAGAATTGTAAACACAATTTGGTCTTGACAGCACAGCCGGCGCGTTTCGTCCTAGAAGCGGACTTCTTCAGGGCATGTGAGGGATGCAACAATCAATCAATCCCATACAGCATGAGTGAATACACATGCCAGACAAGTGTTAATACCGGGGGCCTTGTGCCATTGACTCGTTACTGATCTCAACGGGAGGGTGCCAAATCGAAAACGGATATAGAGACTTTTGGCTAGGGGGGGGAGAAATGAAATCTAAAAAATCCTCATAACGAGAAAACTGGCTTATGTCTAAAATTCAATTTGTTCATTTACCAATTGATATCTTGGCTGTAAGTCCAATACCTCGACTTAATGATGTTAAGGTTGGTTTTACACATTCTTTCTGGGTTAATCCATAACCTTGTCAATCCCAGCTTGTTAAACCAGTCGGAGACACATTTAACCCAGAGTATTGACTTGGCACCCCTTATGCTCAGCAATTCAACAATGCCATTGGAATCAAGCTATCCTGGCTGAAGAGGGGTCAAACCCCGAAACCGGTCCTAGGATGCTTGTTTCCAGTCCAGGGGGGACCTGGCTTAGCAGTTCGGGCTGGACTGTACCCATGAGGCACAGGGTCAAGACTGATTTGCATATGTCTGGGTTCAAACTGGAATGGCATGGTGAGCAAAAAAAACAATGGATTTAGGCCCAGATCTGTGTACTGGGGTGAATGTATGACATTGTTCTGCATTCTGTCCATCAACTGTTGTTTTTGCATTCGTCACCCCGAGTGGGAAGGGTATGCCCAGACGTGGGTCCCGTGCTCTCCATGCCACTGGAATCAAGCTATCCTGTCTGAAGAGGGGTGAAACCCCGAAACCGGTCCTAGGATGCTTGTTTCCAGTCCAGGGAGGACCTGGCTTGGCAGTTCGGGCTGGACTGTACCCATGAGGCACAGGGTCAAGACTGATTTGCATATGGCTGGGTTCGAACTGGAACGGGATGGTGAGCAAAAAAATGATGGATTTAGGCCCAGATCTCTATAATGGGGTGAATGTATGACATTGTTCTGCATTCTGTCCATCAACTGTTGTTTTAACAATTCAACAAGGCAATCTCTGAATTCCTTCAGCTCAGGAGTGACCCACAATCAAATCCAGTAAACAAGTGGTTTAAGGGCGGCCAGATCAGCAATTCTTTTGTGTCTTAGATCATAAAACAGCAGAATTCATGGTGCACTTCTGGGGACAGAAACCAGACTTCTGGCAAATCCATATTCTACAGCAGAGAGTTGGGAAGCATCAGAACATCCCCAAATCTCGGCTCCATATAGGGATGCCCCTTGTGCCTTGCCAAGATAAACTTCCAGAGCTGGCAATACTGCATGGAAACTTGTTTGCTTATATAACCTACTATTAGCATTTGCTCTATGTTCTAGTAGCAGTGTACTTTTCTTTGTCTGATCATTCCACTTCATACTCCCCATTAGTTTGACTCCTCACCCTCTCAAGTACTTCTCCCCCAGCCCGTATAATTGAGTTTTTAACAGCTCCCTTGCCATGTACTTGGTTTTATTGGCATTGAGCTCCAAGCCCCGTGACACACAAAAATCAGTAAATTTGTCTGCGAGAAGCTGGAGACCCATTGGGTTCTTGGAAATCAAAAGGGAGTCACCTGCAAACAAGAGAATTGGTACCTTATTATCAATTTGTAGAGGGGAGTCATTTCTGCAGTTTTCAGGACATCAATCTTATCATTTATATAGAGGGTAAAAAGTGTAGGGGCAATGACACACCCTTGGCGTACCCTTAGTTAGCTCTCATGCATGCCCACACCGCACTGTTGTTGTTGTGTAGCTGGGACATAAGACGGATTTAATTCCCCAGTACACCCATTGTATTTAAAACAGACCACAGATTTGTATGGGGGAGAAGATCAAAGGCGGCTGTAAGATCAACAAATGCCACATAAAGATTCTGCTGTTGTAATAGGGTATATTTCCAATATAATGTAGTAAATCTGAAAATTTGATCTACAGTGCTCCTCTTGGAGCGAAACCCTGCTTGTAGATCTGACATGATGTTGTTTATGTCTATCCAATTATGTCACTTATTAAGGATTTGATTAGCAAAAAATCTTCTGGGCTGATTGGCCTATAATTGGATGGTACACATGTATCAACCGTCTTATATATAGTGACAATCTCAGACCCTTTCCAAGAATCGGGAATTTCTCCCCCGCTCGCTATGACATTGGAAAGCAGATTAAAGTAAAATGACCAAACCTTGGTTTCCGATTTATAAAGATCCCCCGGGAAATTATCAGGTCCTGGTGCCTTAGCTGTTTTTAGCGCAAAAATGGCATTCGTAGTATCTTCGAGGCTAAAGGTGACAACAGGACCATCAGGTAGTAGAGTAACACAGCAGGGCAAGTCCCTAGGTGGTATTATAACACATTCAGTGCCCTGTAGTATGTTTTCCTTGGGCAGATAGACATCAGAGAAGTGAGAAACCCACCTATCAGATGATATGAATTTCTGGTGGCTCTTACTATTCTCCACTCTGGTTTGAGACACTGTGTGCCAGAACAAGCTGTTATCATTTGTTCTTACCGCGCACAGCATATCCTCCCAAATTCTGTCATCCCATTGTTTTTTGCCAATCTTATAGAGGTTTCATACACGCTCCTTGCTTGAGCTATTTGGTCCCTTTCACCTCCCAGGACTGCACGCTTTAAAAGATATTTGGCTTGCTTACAGGGGAAATCGAACCAGGTAGTTTTTCTCCCCATGGCTGGTTTCATATTGGCCATGTCTTTATAAAATATCTGCTGGAGCTCTTTAAAAAGTAGATTGTGTATGCTCAAGATTGGAATTTCTTGTTCACTCACCCCTTCACAATTGACGAGTTGGCATAAAGCCCATATATCTGTGACAGCAATGTTTGATTCGCCATAATTTTAGGCCATGAAACGTAGCGCCTACAATTAGATCTTACGGGATCAGGCACCACCGTATGGCATATATTCGGTACATTCACCAATGGGGCTCCAACCAGTGAAACCACCAGAGGGTCGTGATCGCTGTCACTATGCTTGTCTACTATCCTGTCATCCAAAAACTGACAAGAATCGGAATTTGCCTAGTTATTATGACGGTAAGTCCCAATTCTATTAAGGACACGGAGGTGAGGATTATGCTTATCCACTCTCTTCGCTTTATTCTGAAAACATACAGCAGCCAGAGAGATTTTATCGTAACCATGAAAAAAGTAAACAATATACAAAAAACTACAACTCCCTACAACCAGGGAGGCACACTGTAACGTAGTCCATCATCTGTGTTCATCATCATGTACAAGTTCCTCTGACAACTTCCTCCCAGCCTCTTTCTTCGCGAATGTTACGCCTTTTCATCATTGGTCCTGTTTAGATCCGTCATTCCCTAAAAGAGCCAAACAAGGAGGTCAGAAGTTGGAAACAGCCGACTGTAAGTAGCACCTCAACAGAGCATGAAAACGAAACTTTCTGAATCAAGAGCTGAAGCCTTAACAAGAAAAATACATCGAAAAAAAGGCTTACTTACAACCATACGGGCGGGTTCGCACCAACAGTGCCCCGGGCGGGATAATCCTCGCCTCCGTGTCCTTAATAGAATTGGAACTTACCGTCATAATAACTAGGCAAATTCTGATTCTATGTCAGGACCGGAGGCTTCGGATTATGCTAGTTCAAAGCTTACTTACCACTAACTGTGCCATATTAACCACTGGTTTAAAGTAAAACCTCTTGAAGGTAGAATCCGAAGACCAATCCGCCGCGCGCATTAAATCTTCTAAACGCGCTCCCAGTGGAAAAGCTTTCGAGGCCATAGCACCTCTGGTAGAATGGGCACCAAACTGCTTTGTATCAATACCAGCCTCTTGCATAACCCATCGCATCCACCGTGCTATGGTGGGAGAAGAGACCGCTTTGTGTGGTTTCTTGAGGGCAATCAAGAGTTGACGCTCGCCCAGAGGGCGGAGTTCCTGCGTTAAATCCTCGTAAGCCTTTAGGCAATCCACCACACATAACTTTGGCACGTCCCGGAAGGCCGGGTACGAAATTGTTCTTGTAAGAGACTTGGTCCTGCGACCTAATGTAAATACTACCCCATCCGGGGAAAAAGATCGTGCCGAGATGTCCAAGGCGCGAACATCGGAAACTCTCCTGCAGGAGATCAAGCATAAAAGCATCGCCAGCTTGGAAGATAATTCTTTCAAAGATAAGTATCTATTAGGCTGCCAAGAAAGAAACAAATTCAAAACCTTGTGGACGTCCCAAAGGACGGAATAACGAGGCTCCGGGGGTAACGATAATCGTATGCCCCGTAGAAGTTTGCAGACCATAGGATGTTCCCCAATTGGTGCGCCGTCCAAAGGAACGTGACCGGCGGAAACCGCGGATCTGATAGCATTAATAGATCGATATGCCAGACCGTCCGCCGCCAAGTCGGCGAAAAAATTTAAGAGGCGAACGATTCCTGCGACCACGGGATCCAGATCCCGTCGAAGACACCAATGAACCCATCGTGACCACGCGGATCGGTAACGCTTTGTGGTACTGTCCGCCCAAGCCTTTGACAGGAGGGCCTCAGCCTGTCCCGAAAGTCCCGGCAACGACCACCGTCGCCTGAAAGTCGCCATACCATGAGGCGGAGTGTCCCCTGTGTGACCAGCTGATGAGGCTCCCCGTTCGGGTTCCGAAGAAGTTGAGGAAACAGGGGGAGTAGGATTGGAGAATCCCAAGAAAGTTCCAGAAGAACCGGAAACCACACTTGAGATCTCCAAAGGGGAGTTACCAGGATCACCTCCGCACACTGTTGACGGATCTGGGCAGTCGTTCTCGTTATCATTGAGAACGGGGGAAACGCATAACCGTGCTCCACGCTCCAATCCTGGAGGAAGGCGTCCGTGGCCAAAGCCATCGGGTCCGGCCGCCAACTGAAAAATCGTGGAATCTGATTGTCCAAACAGGAGGCAAAGAGATCCACTGAGAACGGACCCCACAGGGTGTTCAACCACTGGAAGACCAGAGGGTCCAGCCTCCAAAGGCTGGAATCGTAAAGGTGTCTGGAGTGCCAGTCCGCTATCTGATTGTGTTGACCCGGGAGATACTCCGCCGTCACCGATATGTGGTGATCCAGACAGAACTCCCAAAAGTCCTTCGCCAGGTTCGCCAACGTCTGGGAACGGGGACCCCCCAAGCGATTGACATAGCGGACTGCGGAGATGTTGTCCATCTTCAAAAGGACGCACGATTGCACTCTGTCCTTGGTCCAACAGCGAACCGCGAAAGAACCCGCTAGCAACTCTAAGCAGTTGATATGAAAAACTTGTTCGTCTGCCGACCAAACACCTCCGGTGGAAAAATCGCCGCACCGGGCGCCCCAACCTAGCCTGCTGGCGTCGGACTCGATAATTAAATCCGGAATGGAGCCGAAGATCGCGCGGCCGTTCCAAGCCTCCATATCGGTGAGCCACCAAGCGATTTCCTCCTTGGCCTCCGCGGAGAGCGGGACTACATGATCGTACGACCGACCCCTCCGGAGGTGGAAGGCTTTGAGACGCTGCAGGGCCCGATAATGCAAGGGACCCGGAAAGATCGCTTGGATCGAGGAAGACAGAAGACCCACAATTCTGGCCAAATGACATAGGGAAATAGTTGGTTTGGACGCTGTTCGGTGCATTCACGCAGGTAAGTTTTAGCGCAGGCCAGAGGCTGCAATGATTAGGGTAGCCCAAAGGGATACAAAATAGGGGTGCACCAATACCCACAACGCGCACACACCCTCAGGGCAAACCTGACTGGGTATCTACCTCCCCAGCGCGTTGGAAAAACAATTATGTGCCCAACTTGAACATAAACGCCCGCGCAATGCGTGGGAAATGGCAAGGTGCATACAACGCTGGTATCAGCGCGTTCTCCGCAGTTATAATACCGCCTTACAGACCCCACCAGGGGCGTCAAAGACTCTGGGGCAATGCGGACGTCAGGGTGAGGTAGTAGGGGCAAGACTCAATGACCGTTACTCTTGCGGCGCGCTCCTCAGCTGAAGAACCGCGCCGCGAGAGCAACGAGACGTTAGAGTCCCCCTAGCGGCCGCGAATAACGCCGCAAGCAACAGGGAAGCCAGCCGCGTAAGGAGCGAGACGCGCTCCCGCTTCCAGCAAAGGGAGCTGAAAAACAAACAGCGAAAAGTTTGCACAGCTACAATAACACTGTTCAAACGTGAAAGCACTGAAAACACAAGTAACGTTATGCCCCAAGATATGAGAGAAAACAAAACATGTACTCATCTGGCTGAAGCAGCGAAGAAAGAGGATGGGAGGAAGTTGTCAGAGGAACTTGTACATGACGATGAACACAGATGATGGACTACGTTACAGTGTGCCTCCCTGGTTGTAGGGAGTTGTAGTTTTTTGTATATTGTTTACTTTTTTCATGGTTACGATAAAATCTCTCTGGCTGCTGTATGTTTTCAGAATAAAGCGAAGAGAGTGGATAAGCATAATCCGAAGCCTCCGGTCCTGACATAGAATCTCACATCCAAAATGACATAATCAATAACAGTCGCATGATTACCTCTTCTAAAAGTGGGGGCTCAATCCGGGTCAGATGTAGTACGACCGTTACACACCCTAAGCCCTCTGCCCACTCCTATAGAGCCCAGTTTACGACCAGTTGCTGTAAAATTTACTTGAGGTTTCCCCTTTAGTATTCTAATACCCCACTGTTCATCTTCCTCCTCTATGACTTCGTTAATATAGGAAGATGGTTCATAGGATGTATTAAAGTCACCAGCCAGTATTACTTTTATATTCGGATGAAGAGAGTCCAAAGCTTTTTCAAGGATAGACAAAGTAGGAGATTCATTAGAGGCCACAGTAGATCTCACATATATGTTTAAAAGTGCCAAAGGAAGTCCTGATGGTAACAAGGCAGTGACCCCCATTAAATCTAAGCATTCTATCTGCAACAGCGTGCATGACTTAAATACATTATTCTTAACGAGGATAAGGAGACCACCGATCACCCAGCCATAATGGTTGGGGGGTTTAGCTCCTACACTATAGCTTGTAAACCCACCAACAAAGAGTTTTTCAGTTGCCCAGGTCTCTTGAAATATGCAGATATCATGCTCACTGATGTACAATAGCCACTCAAAATCATCCAGCTTAGAAGCGATACCTGCCAGGTTCCAGGATATTAGATTAATACCAGCTTGTATCTGGGTACCTAAGAGACCCATTACATGCGGCGAACTTGGGCTGACAATCAAAGATGTAATGGTTGTGCCACCAACCCTAGTCCTGCCCTCCATATTATCACTGTCAAAATTCCCAGTTGTCCTACTCAGGCAGGTAGAAGCATCAAATAAAATTTCTCCACGGTTACTTTTAGGAGACACACTGTTTATCATTCTCAATGCCCCTGCGTCGCTCCTCCCAATATTAACAAAATTTGATTTCTTTACGTTTTCCTTTCAGGTTGATTGCTTAATTATATGTTACACTTAGAGGAGAGGTTGTGGGCGGCGTTACGGCATTACACTCAGTCAGTCGACTACATTCAGGTTTGAAGTGGAAACTGAGCGACTAGCCTGTGTGGATAAGTTGGCAGATTGCGCTTGGGAGCTTCTCAGAAATCTATTCGTTGGGAGAGACAACATAAATTTAATTCCCAGCGCATCATTTCTTGAAAGGCGACATGTTCGAAGTTCAAAATTCATGAGATTCTCAGCTAACTGGCTGTCACACAAAATAACCTGGATGCAATCAAAGGTTGAAGTGTCTGAAGGACACTGTCTAGCATTCAGAATATTTGATATAATTATAGAAAGGGACTTGCGCTTTACCCTTAGCCAGAATATTACTTTGTTAATTAACCCATCAGTATCTTTGTAGGTTCCTAACTTAAGTTTGGGCACTCGCGTCATGTAGATTAAATTGTTGCAATCTTGATTTGAGTTTCTTCTGGTGATCTATTGAAGTTATTAATGAATAGTCTAGTTGGAAGTAAGAAATAGGTTCATGTGAAGCACTCCTGTGAGATGGAAAGTTTACAATAGCACCAGCCATAGCTCTCTTATGCAAGTCACCATCAGTTACTCTTGTACTCATACTATTATGAGCTGTTTGATTAGGATGCCTTACAGGTCGAACTGGGCGATTTACAGAGGATAAACTGGAGAGTCGAGGGGTTTCTGAGGACTTTATAGCACTAGAGGCAGCAGCAATATTATGTGTCTGATCTAATCTATTTAGATCTATTGGCGCTTTTAAATAAGTTTGATTCACTTTAGGGATTGTAGTATTTTGAACTGGGTCTTTATTACAGCAGCACAGCAAACTTTTTTGTTGTAGCAGAGAGGCTTGACTCCCCAAGGCAACAATCAAGTTGCTAAGTTGATCCAATTTCAGTGATAAGCTTGATAGGGATACAGGCTTAGTAGATGTCATTGAGCCTGATTGGCATCTATTTACCGTGTGATCAACATGCCTGTGTTCTGATTGCAACTGTACTAAATTTGGCCGTTCAACATCCCCTGAAACTTGAAGAGCTGTGAACCGATTATGGCAGGGAATACTCGGGGCAATAATAACTTCGGGAAACAGAGGGCAAGGCGTTTTGGAAAGTGGTACAGCTGGTTCCTCTTCCACAGCCTTAAGCTTAGATTTAGATGATGAAGAAATTATACTGTAACAAGGTGGTAACAGTTCCTAAAGGGGAAGGTGTGGGTTCTACGACCAGGTAATGGTCCAGCGTGACTCCTCGATTTTCCAAGAAACAGTTGAGAGTGCGCTTGTGGTGGGGGTAAACCTCCTGTGGTCTCTTGTGCCCTCACACACCCTTGCGAGTGTTAAGCATCATCATCGGACGGTGCTCCTCGTGGGAGTGGCGCTGCAGTCCCTCACGGGCCCTACAAGGGCTCTTCAGATAAGAACCACACCCCTTCACTGGAAGGAGTACCTACTTACCTCTATACTAATAGTGCAGGATGGTCACACACCCGCAAATAGTCACCAACCCTGATATTATCACCCTTGTAGAGGGCTCTTTAATAGAGGTGCCGCATTTGTGCACGTGAGTGTGTGGGCCAAGTGAGTGGATGTGGATTAAAATTACCTCTTGGTACCCTAACAATTTTAATAATTGGTCCTGGGGGTAAATTAAAAGGTTGATAAGATTTGGAGACTGTCCTGCAAGCTAAATCAAGGACGGAACCAGTGTGTTCCCACTGCTCTCAAACCATGAACAAGGTGTGTGGTGTACTAGAATTGGTGATGGTCGACATGTTTCACGCACTTTGTTGGTCACTAGTGGATCCCTGTGCGCTTCATCAGGACCGGGTGTGAAAGAAAGTAAAATGTGGGAATCAGGGAAAGACACCCTATAGTCCCACGTTACCTAACGTTAGGTTAGGTTGGATGTCTCTGTGTCCGAGACACGTATTATCCGTGTTCTCTCGAAACCCAAAACCTGTTGTGGAAAAAAGAGGGGGGGAGAAGAGAAAAGAAAAGGGAGAAAAGAAAACAAGATAAGACAATTAATGATGTCTAGCTGGATGGAGGTTAGTCAAGCAGCACTGTGGCGAAAACAGATAGTGGATATAGGTACCACTCATTGATGGGGGTTACTTGGTTTAGAGCCCTCATGTTCACAGAGTGGAACATTCAAAAAGCGTTATGTTAAACGCAGGTGTGTGGTGTCCGGACCTGACACATGAAGCATTCTCAGGCATCAAACAAGGATAAGGTACAAGGGTGATAATATCAGGGTTGGTGACTATTTGCGAGTGTGTGACCATCCTGCACTGTTAGTATAGAGGTAAGTAGGTACTCCTACCACTGAAGGGGTGTGGTTCTTATCTGAAGATTAGTGGTGTTTGGGGTCCTCTACATATTCTAGGTTGCTAGATTTAGCTACCTTAATTCATTCGTGGTTGGATACACTCACTCTACGTAGGCCTGGTGGGAATGATAGTGATTCAACCAGATCCGGGATACAGAATTTGGAAGCCAATTGCCGCGTGAGCTCATAGGTGAATCAGTTATTTCGAGTCAGTTCTGTATCTAGTGGGATGTAGTGATAGCTAAAATGTGCTCTGTGCGCGTGATTATTAGCCGTTTGTATTCCATCATTGTCGCAATGTGCACGTAGCTAGAACTAGGCATCCTAAGTAAAATGTATAATGTATTTAGCTGCCATAAGTGCTCTGTTATGACATGGGGACGTTAATTTAGAACGGGGTGTGCCCTGATCCCCAGATGGAGTCGCTATCTCCGTTGTTTAGTAGCGTTGTTACTGTGCGTGCACTCGAGAGGACGGGACTATCTAGCGGTGATGAAAGTGACCACCGCATGGGTTTTGTTAAAAAGTGAGGACGTGGTTTGAATACTGTCAAAACATACAACTCAAAAATATCACAACAATAACAAATATAACAACTTTCATACCCTCCCCACGTTGTAGAAGGGCCGCGTCGGCGGGTAGTCAGGCCCCCGAGTGCGGAAGCTGTGTGTACAGAAGGGGGGAAGAGTAGAGAGCAAGGTAACCATTAGAACTCAATCAAAGGTTCAATTCATGCTGATTCAGAATGAATCGTTCGAACTCTCTCTCTGTCATGTTTGGCAGCGGTCAGAACTCACCGATATGTCCTCGTGGTGGTGCCTGTACACCTATCGCCTGATAGGGTGCCGCCGGTAGTGAGCAGAGATTCGGGCGGTGAAATTTAAACAGGTACTTCCGTATACTGCGGATGGAGGAGGGGTTGCGGCAGAGTGCAGAGTTAACTTAGTCGCCGTATTGGGAGGGTCTTCGTACCCGGTATCAGAGGGAACTGCGGCGATAATCACATGGTATCTTTGCTAGAAATGGGTATGGCGTTAAATTAACAGGCTTTAGATGGGAAATAATCAGGTCTCCCAATAGTCTATTGGTATCTCTGTATTCATGCTAAGGTGATGGAATTCACAGAGTGTGCTGGGGATGTATTGCCCTGATCTTCACTTATAACGGGACTTAAGAATGGATAAGACGTCCGTGTAGATGGCACTCAAGGTAAGATGAAGGCTGGTTATGATGTAACCTCCTACATAGATAGATGGTAATAGTGTGATTGGAGGGTGGTCAATGTAATGACTGTCATATTCTAAGGAAGGTCCCTTTACATCTATGGCATATCTTTTCTAATGCAGGGCAGATCCCTGCCTGTTACTTTAAAAATTGTCCCAGTTAATTCACACTATCAGGAGACTAGTTCTACCCAAGGGATATCATCATTCAGTCCAATTTGACTTCTCTTGAGTCTAAACACCCATCGCTGTTCCTGGCGGAACAGTGCTGAAGGAGTCAAATGGGGGTTAGAGTCGATTATGGTCCATCTTAGGCTTTCTGGTGTGTGATTCTTCTCTTGGCAATGTGTCTGTAGTTTCGTGTTAGTCTTATGGCATCGGATCGTGCTCTTATGCTCTCCGATGCGTAACTTCACTGGTCTAGTTGTCATTCCTATGTATTTTCGCGAGCATGGGGACGTCAGCAGATAGACGCAGTTCTTTGTGTTGCAGTTAGTATGACATTGTTGTTGCCATGGTCTCCTCATCCCTAGGTCAATCTCTTTGGAAGGTGACGTCTGAGGACAGACAGAACATTTCCCACAGGGGAAATGGCCTACTACCGGAGGTAGGGCCCACAGCGTGGGTTGGGTCTGTACCAGAATGTCTTTAACATTTTGTGTTCGGTTGAAGGCAAATAGTGGTATAGGGCCTGGGTTGAAGGCCCCTGTTTCCAATATCTTCCAGTGTCTTTTAACAATCTTCTGGATACTGTTCTAATTCGGTGTGAATGTGGTCACACATGTCATTGTTTCAGTCTTCAACTTCCCTTTTGTTTCTAGGAGGGCTCCCCGATGGTTATTTTTTGCTCTCTTTTGGGCCTGATTGATAATCGTCCTAGGATAATGTCTTGCTGTGAGGTTATCTGATAGGATTTTTGCCTGTGTCTCATATTCAATCATGGTGTTGCAATTTCTCCGTAGGCGGAGGAACTGGCCCACTGGGAGGTGAACTCTCAATGCCTTGGGGTGGTGACTCTCGTACATGAGAAGGCTGTTCCTATCTGTGTTCTTTTTGTAGTTGGTAGTGAATAACCTTCCGTCACGTAAAGAGATACGAAGATCCAGGAATGGTATGTTGTCGTCTGACATAGAGCCCGTGAATTTGAGGAAGGGATCGAGGGTGTTGACCCAGATAAAGAAGTTCCGGCATTCTTCTGCTGAGCCCTTCCAAAAGACTATGACGTCATTGATGCGCCAAAGTAGAATGTTGTCATTATAAGGGTTCGGAGTTTTTAGAATGTGTTCAGACTCGAAGTTAGCCATGTACAGGCAGGCCAGACTCTGTGCAAAGGTGCTCCCCATGCTGGTACCCTGTATCTGATGGTAAAGTTTTTTCTTGTAGGCGAAAAAGTTCTCTTTGAGTGCAATGGTAGCACAGTTACAGATGTAATTGATCGGTGTTTCATAAGGCCAAGGGTTTAGGTCTAGAAGACCACGTTCTAGAACCTCGATGGTGGAATCCTGGGGGATATTTGTATACAAAGCCTCTACGTCCAAGGTGACTAGGAGGTTGATAGAGCTGGGATCTTCAAAATTCTCTATAAGATTCAGGACTTCAGTGGTGTCCCTCAAGTAAGTAGGGGTCTTCACAACCAAAGGTCGTAAGAAGAAATCACAGAATTTGCTAAGGGGTTCTAAAAGTGAATCAATGCCGGACACAATCTGGCACCCCGGCGGAGGATTCAGGCCCTTATGGATCTTAGGGAGGTTGTAGAAGTAGGGGATGCGCGGTTCACCGTTCATTAGAAAGCTTGCTTCGTCCCTCGAGATCCAACCTTCGGTTTCTGCCTCGATAACGAGACTTTGGATCTGGATGGTTAATCGTTTCGTGGGGTCTTCTTGTATCAGTTGTATCAGTTGGTAGTACTTCGTGTTTGATAGTTGGCTGAGGCATTCCGTATCATAGTCCACCGTGTCTTGTATCACGATAGCACCGCCTTTGTCTGTGGGTTTGATAATGATCTTGGGGTCTTCTGTGATACCCTTGAGGAGTCCTCTTTATTCTTTCGTCAGGTTGTTAAAGGGTTGGTTCCTTATGATGTCCTTAACGTCTTTAAGAATGGCTTGTTCAAACGAACTTCATTGGGTGTCATAGCAGCAGTGGGGGTGAATCGTGATTTGTTCTTAGGTCCGGTTTCTGTCACTGGTTGTTCAGGTTTATCTTGAAAAAATGCTTTTAATCGCACTTTCCGGAAGAACTGGTGTAGTTCCTGGTGGAGTTTGAAATTGTCTTCTTTTGGTGTGGGGACGAAGCCCAGGACCTTCTCCAAGAGCCTGTACTCGCCCTCTGCCATGGATCTGGAAGAAAGATTACCTACTACGGTCTGGTCGTTTTGCTCCTTAGTACCATCTGGTCTTGGTCCTGCCACTGGACCTTCTTAGGCCCTCATCTTCTTCTGCCTCTTCCTCTGCCCCTCCCTCTGTTGAAAAAAGGGGGGTTCGGGAACTGTTGGTATTGAGGCGTCTGGGGATGGTGTCCCGGAGGTCCATTCCACATCGGGGGTGGTCCCATCTATGGGGCTTGATACATCTGTGGTTGGAATGGTAGTGGAGGGAATCCTTGAAATAGTGGGGGTTGGGGATGTCTGTATCCTCCCCTCTTTCTTCTTCGATTGTTCTCATAGCTTGAATGTCTGCTGGTTGAATCCAACCTTGTTGAGTGTATACTGCTGTTTTCGTCTGACGTGGTCTCGCTGTATTGGAAGTTGTAGTCATCCTTAATGTAGGGGTAGATTTTCTCTTTGTCAAAGCGTTTCATATCCTTTTGCAATTGATTTATCTTCTGTTTTGTCAGGTATTCTTTATGGTCATTCATCTCCTCATTTATTTCTGCAAAACGTGACTTGAAAGCAGTGATGGATATTCCTGCCTTCAATCCGTTCTCTGCTATGGTGATTTTAATCAAAAGTTCATCGGAAAGGCGTTTTGCAGTATTGATAATTAGCACGAGCCAGTCTCGTGTGCACTTCCAGACGATTTTTGACCACTCATGGCGAAAGGTTAAGTCGTCTAGAAATATTCTGGGAGCCAGTGTTACGAGAAGGCCATTTGGTGCAATATTGGCCCTTAGATATTCTGTCATGACTGTGCCATGTAATGCTGTCTTTATCTGGAGTCTTCTTAATGCTTGTAAGGACTTCCAGTCATCATGTTTGCTTCCTGTTGCTATGTTGCCATACCCTCCTAGAAGAGACGGTGCCCTAAGAATTTCTGCGATTATTTCGTCATCGAAACTGAGACCTGGATTATCCATGTTCCTATTCTATGTGTGAGCCTGAGAGGGTGGGTAAATCTAAAGAAGAGGAAAGGATAGATTCTGTTGTCCCACGACTGGCTGCCATTCAATAATTTAGCACTATCATAAGATGAGGGACTAGGAGCGGTTAAAGAGAGGAGAAGATAAAGGTCCTGTACCTGTGCTCCTAACGCAATATTCTGTAACAAGGTGGTAACAGTTCCCAAAGGGGAAGGTGTGGGTTCTACGACCAGGTAATGGTCCAGCGTGACTCCTCGATTTCCCAAGAAACAGTTGAGAGTGCGCTTGTGGTGGGGGTAAACCTCCTGTGGTCTCTTGTGCCCTCACACACCCTTGCGAGTGTTAAGCATCATCATCGGGCAGTGCTCCTCGTGGGAGTGGCGCTGCAGTCCCTCATGGGCCCTACAAGGGCTCTTCAGATAAGAACCACACCCCTTCACTGGAAGGAGTACCTACTTACCTCTATACTAATAGTGCAGGATGGTCACACACTCGCAAATAGTCACCAACCCTGATATTATCACCCTTGTACCTTATCCTTGTTTGATGCCTGAGAGTGCTTCATTTGTCTTTGTTT
This sequence comes from Triturus cristatus, assembly GCF_964204655.1. Lineage (NCBI taxonomy): Eukaryota > Metazoa > Chordata > Amphibia > Caudata > Salamandridae > Triturus > Triturus cristatus. The sequence goes on from NC_140595.1 coordinate 332,746,774, forward strand.
TTTCAAGGTTATTGGGTCAATAGACCAGAAATGTAATAAAAAACACTTTTGAGAATTCCCATTAATTTACAATTATTCATATAAAAATTCAGCAGAAATTGAACCCTCATGTTTACATTCTAGGTTATTAACAATCTGCAGAAAAGAGGTGTACTGCTCGATTTTCCCGGCCTTCCGGTGTTGCAGAGCAATCCATATGACTTCAGTCTCTTTCCATCCGAGTCTAAGGACCGGAGTAGTGAGTAGGGCCTATCTATTAGACATTTGTGACACCATCCCGTGCTCCTACCCTTAGCTCAGGGCCTACACACATAGCCTAGGGGATAGATTCGTTAGCCTTGAGGATAATTTGCCCTATAGTGAGGTTGTTTCATGGAGCTGTGTTGAATTCAGGCCTGGTAGGCCTCAAACGGGAGAGACTCCATCTTTCTTTCTGCTCCGGCAGCCCGGGACCTTTCCAGAGGGAGGGGGATGTTTTAGTTATGAGGTGTTATTCGCTCGGAGAGAACCGGTTCAGGCCGGCCCTTATCGAAGGATTGTATTTTTCTTCATGCCGAAGACACTACATCAGGCCGGCCGGCTGGGAAAGTGTCCTTGGTACGGGGAGGTACAGGAATTTGGTGGGCGGCAGGTTTCGAGCTGGAAATTTCCATGAGGGAATGCACTTCTATATTAGTGAAAGTCTGAGTGAGATAAGGGCACTTGCTTCTAGACCATAGGCGGCATCTGGCCGTTAGCAGAAGAGCTATTACTTATTCCAGGGAAGACTGATGATGAACTTGAATCCAAAGAGGAGAGAGTAGCCGATAAGGACGAGGTTCCAGTGACTCGGAGAGGGAGAAGGGAGCAGACCCACAATTGCAGAGGGGTGACTTCCAGGCTAAGCCGAGGCATAGACGAGAAGGGAACCTAGATGACCATTGAGTACAGGCGACGTACCCTCAAGGTGAAGTCGATCCCTTTTTCTTTGAAGTGTATAACTTAATCTTTTACTTTCCTTGCAGGTTATATATATATGATGTGTTCCGTAAATGTGCATGTGGCATTTAAATAAAGTATTTAGCTTATTGTACGTTAGCATGTGTTGTGTACTTTTGTATAGGAGGATAGCCTATTCTTTAGTCAGAGTTGCCTTAAAACGAACAGAGGTTAATCCTGGTCAGGTAAGTGGTAACTGGATGAGGGGGAAAACAAGCCCCTCGAACTAGAGAACAGGTTGTGCTCAACTAATAGTCTTTGTGTGATCTGATATATAGTCCCAATTCCCCTGTCGTGTACTAATAGGATGAGCTCGTGCTAAGGCTGCCGTGTAGGTAGGAGATTCTGGGTCTGACTGAGGCCGCGAGATCGTGTGTGTGTCGCTGCCGAATGGGTAGGAGATTCTGGACCTGACCCAGGTCGCGAGACTTTGTGTGTCGCTGCCGAATGGGTAGGAGATTCTGGACCTGACCCAGGTCGCGAGACTTTGTGTGTGTCGCTGCCGAATGGGTAGGAGATTCTGGACCTGACCCAGGTCGCGAGACTTTGTGTGTTGCTACCGGATGGGTAGGAGATTCTGGGTCTGACTGAGGCCGCGAGATCGTGAGTGTGTCGCTGCCGAATGGGTAGGAGATTCTGGACCTGACCCAGGTCGCGAGACTTTGTGTGTCGCTGCCGAATGGGTAGGAGATTCTGGACCTGACTGAGGTCGCGAGATCGTGTGTGTGTCGCTGCCGAATGGGTAGGAGATTCTGGGTCTGCCTAAGGCCGCGAGACTGTGGTTGCTGAGATTGCGAGGCTGTGAGGTCTTGATATATATATATATAATAGGAATTCCCTGTCCTTAGGTGGTACGTATATATGTGGTTATTTGGGTGTAAAAAGACCCTAGGGAGGGGGTAACGTTCTGTTTTGGGTCAGAAGGGCTCTGTAGAGCGGGTTCCACCCGATCCGAAAACCCAAGCAGAACATTTGGCGTCACGAACTGTTTACGTAACCTGTGTGCGTTGTGGTTGTCTTGTGTTTGCTTTCGGCGTGTGCGTGATTTTCTTTTTTTGTACATTTGCGTTTATACTTTTTCTTTCTCTTCCTTTCTTTTCTCTGCGTTTCTTTTTCTTTCTTTTTCGCGATGTTTTCTAGGAAATCTAAATCTACTCTTAAATTGTCCGTTGATATTCCCGGATGGGATTCGACGCCTTATGGTGCCTTGGCCCGAGAGTGGGCTGACTCTACTGGTTTGAGTGAAAATTGGAACTCTTCTTTGGAGTCGGCGGAACCGGCGGACGTGATTACTTGTTTACAGACGGCACCTGTCTTGAAGGGTGAGGAAGTTCCCGCTTTGGGGCGCAGAGGTTGGGTTGTTCTATCTGCGTATCGGATTTTGCATGAGAGGTTGCTGAAATTGCAGATCTCTCTTAAGGATGCGGAATCGCACTTTGTTGAGGTTCAGAATTCCAATACTTTATTGCGCTGTCAAAACAAGTTGCTTTCCGACAAACTTGACACTTACCAAACGGTTGCTGAAAGGGCGGCTGTGCGGATTGCTCGTTACAAGTACAAGAACAGGCGTGGTCGGGTTTCGTCGCGTAAGGTGCGCCTGGCCGTGGCGAAGGCTGGACTGGATTGGAATCCTGATGAATGGGATGGTAATATCTGGGACTCGACTACGTCTTGTTCCTCGGGTGAGGAATGTGCTATGCATGAGTTTTCTCGTTCCCGTCATGGAAGTAAGTCTACTTCTCGCACCTCTGATGGTGCACCCCGTGATTGCGCTCGTTCTTCGGGCGGGATCGATACTTCTTACACTGATTGTCCCTCTACTAGTACTGCTCGGGCTCCTTGTGATGCTCGTCCCGTGGTTTCTGCGCATCCGGTTTTTCGTCGGAAGTTGCAGCAGTCTCCCAATGCTCCGCAGGGTGTTTCTTTGGACTGTTTGGAAGATTTTACCCAACAAGAAATTAGTGATATTTTGCAGCGCTTTCGGCAGCGGACTGGTGAGGCTTTGCTCACATGGATGGTGCGCCTTTATGAACTAGGCGCTGCTGGTATTATGTTGGACACTGGCGGTTGTTTGAAGTTTTGTTCTTTGAGTTTGGATTCTACTGTACAAGATCATTTTCGTAACTATAATGGTGGTGGTCAGATTTCTTTGCTCCAATTGGCGACTGAGGGTTGTAATTTGAAGTATCCTACTGAATCTGACTGGCCTGTCAATGACAAGCCGTGGTATACCTTGCGTGATGCTGCGCAACGTCTTAAGGAGGAAGTGATGAAAACGGCTATTTTTCTGGGCACTGCTGACAGATTGCTTGATGGGATGTTGACTTCTTCTGTGCGGAATCGTATCATTCGCTCTTCTCCTGTTGCCTACAAGCAGGTCATGATGACTTTGTTGATTAACCAGACTGGTAATGTACTATCTACGGTGTTGGAGTCGGTACGCCAACTCGGTGAGTTGGGTGAGTGGTTTAAACCTGAACGTCAGTCCCGGCCTGACACCCGTACTCCTGGTGAATATAAATTTACTAGACGTGATATCTTTACTGGTCTTTTGGCTGATGGTGTGCGTCGGGAGGACATTGATGGTGAGACTACTGCTCGTTTGTGGGAGATGTTTCGCAAACGGGGCTTAGATCGGAAGGAGGGTGCCCGGCGTGTTCGAACGACTGAGTGTGATCGTGGTTGTTCTGATGATAGCGGTGATGATGATCGCCGTCGGCGCTCTGATCGTCGTGATGATCGGCGTCCTGTACGTGATCTGTCCCCCCGTCGTGAGCGGGACAGGGAGAGAGAGGGGGAAAAGGAAAGGGGGAGAAATGATCATGCTTACAGCGGACGTAGAGATGATAGGGATCAATCCTCTGAGCTGAGAAGGAGGGAGGATAGATATAGTTTGGCCGATCGAAACTCGCAGTGCAATGCAGAGGACAGGAATCCATTTCGTAATAGAGATGGATATGAACAGGAAGTACCGATACCTAAAAAACGTGAGAGTCTTTATCCTGATTTGTCCTGGTACACAGAATGCAGTAAGAATGACTAGGAAATAGGTCAAGCTCCGGTACACAGATGGGCTCACAGAGATAATAGACCCTATGTAGATATTGATATTTTTTGGAGACATCGTAATATCCAAAGGGCCCGAGCATTAGTTGATACAGGAGCGGAGGCCACTCTTATTCATGGAAAATCAAAGAAATTTACAGGGCAGCCTTTCACTATTACCGGATTAGGAGGAAAGGAAACCCCTGCAGTTCAAACTTTGCTTGAAATGAGAATAGGTAGAATCCCTAGAAAGGAATATTCTGTATTAGTGGTGCCACTTCTAGAATTCATAATTGGAATTGATATTTTGAAGGGAATGACATTGCATCTTGATGATGGGTGTTACCAATTTGGAACGACGCATTATATCTCGTCCAGACCTATACGGGTTGGTCGTTTAAGGATGCCCCCCATACAAGTTCCCCAGGCGACCAAAGTGGTTTGTCAGAAGCAGTATCGTATTCCGGGTGGTCATGAAGAGATTAGTACCACCATTCAGGAGTTGGTTGATGCAGGCGTTATAACTCCAGTTACTTCTGCTTGGAATAATCCTGTTTGGCCGGTGCGTAAAAGTGATAATTCTTGGCGCATGACTGTTGATTATCGAGAATTGAACAAACACACGCCCTCTTTGACTGCTGCAGTACCGGATGTTATCACCCTGATTGAAAGAATCCAAACACATCCAGGTACATGGTATGCGTCCATCGATATTGCTAATGCTTTCTTTTCTATTCCAATTGCCCCTGAGTGTCAGGAACAGTTCAGTTTTACGTGGAACGGGCGTCAGATGACGTTCAGAAGTCTTCCTCAGGGCTATGTGCATAGCCCTACGATCTGTCACCGGCTGGTGGCAGAACACTTGACTGAGGTACCAGTTCATCCCAAAATTCAGATATGTCATTATATTGATGATGTTTTGATCCAAGGCGAAACACAAGAGGATGTTCAGACACAATTAGATAGAGTCATTGAGTGTCTGCGTGGGAAAGGTTGGGAGATCAATCCGGACAAATTACAAGGTCCGTCCCAAGCTGTAAAATTTTTAGGTATTAATTGGCATGAGGGACACCGCGAGGTGATCCCTCAAGTTAAACAGAAGATTCTTGATTTTTCGGTTCCGAGGAATAGGAAGGAAGCCCAGAGCTTCATTGGTTTATTTGGTTTTTGGCGCCAGCATATTCCTCATTTGAGTCAAATATTGGCCCCGTTGTACCGTGTTACACGTAAAAAGAATGCATTTGAATGGGGTAAGCAACAACAAGATGCATTTAGTCTAGCAAAAGAGGCAATTCAACATGCTATGGATCTTTGGCCTGTACGTGATGGTGATGTGGATTTGAATGTGTCTGTGCAAGGCCCTTATGCAAACTGGAGTCTGTGGCAGAAACAAGGCAGGTGCAAAGTACCATTAGGGTTTTGGACCAAAAAGCTACCTGATGCTGGTGAGCGTTATACACCCTTTGAGAAACAGCTACTTGCTTGTTATTGGGCTTTGGTGGATACCGAGCAATTAACATTGGGACATGACATATTCTTGCGTCCTGAAATTCCTATTATGCAGTGGGTTTTGAGTTCACCAAAAACTCAGCGAATTGGGCATGCTCAGGAGGCGAGTGTGATTAAATGGAAATGGTACATACAAGACAGGGCATGTGTGGGTCCGAAAGGAGTTGCGTCTTTACATGAGCAAGTGGCGCAAGCACCATCGACTGAGACTGAGAGTGAGTGTTCTGTACCTTTAGAACAGGAGTCTCCTGTCAAGTGGGGTAAACCTTTTGATGATTTGTCCGTCGAGGACAGGAACCATGTGTGGTTCACAGATGGGTCAGCAAAATTTATTGGAACTACACGGCACTGGAAGGCGGTGTCTTATAATCCAATCACACAGAAACTGTTGAGCACAACTGGTGAAGGGAAGAGTAGTCAGTTCGCAGAGCTCTATGCCGTTTATCAAGTTTTGAAACAGGAGTTACCTGGTGTATGCCATATTTTCACCGACTCCTGGTCCACTGCCAATGGACTGGCCGTTTGGTTACCGACCTGGCATTCCCATAATTGGAGGTTACACTCCAAAGAGTTATGGGGAAAAGAGTTATGGCAAGAGATTTGGGAAATGCTCCCACAGAGTACTGTTACCATCTTCCATGTGGATGCTCACACCCCCATAGATTCTCTTGACAAATTTTTTCATAACATTGCAGATGAGAAATCTAAAATTGCTGAGGCAGTGGTGGACAGACAAGATCCTGATATTGCGGGATTGGCGAAATGGGCACACCAGAAGGCAGGACACTTTGGAGAGAAGGCCACTAGCAGGTGGGCTGCTGATAGAGGAATTTATATTCCCCTGGACCTAATCAAAAATGTTATTCTACATTGTCCTGTCTGTCAGCATATCAGACAGCGTAAAGTACCCCAAATTGTTAGAGGTCATTTACATCGCGGGAAATTACCCGCTCAAATCTGGCAGATTGATTACATCGGACCCCTTCCCATGAGCAGAAATTGTCAATATGTTTGCACAATTGTCGATACATATAGTGGCTTGCTGGTAGCTCTTCCATGTAAGCAAGCCACTCAATTGAATACCATAAAAACATTAGAATTGATTATGATGTATTATGGTGTGCCATTCCAAATTCAATCTGATAATGCATCCCATTTTCGTGGAAGATTGGTACAGGAATTCTGTGTGGAAAACAATATTGAGTGGATCTTTCATATACCTTACTACCCGCAGGCCTCGGGCCTGGTGGAGAGATTGAATGGCCTGTTAAAGGATCAGCTACGTAAATTAACAGATGACAAGTATAAAAATTGGCGAGACTTTTTACCCCAAGCACTATTAATCCTGAATAATCGTCCTTTTTTAAATGCTGAATCTCCACTTATGCGTTTGTTCCCCCCAAAGGTTGAGACTATGCCTAATGTAATTAATGAAACTGTGATATATTGGGAAATTACTTCCGGAGCTCTGGCTCCATGCAGAGCGACCCCAGGGTCGGCAGGCTTAGATTTGCATGCTATGGATGACACCGTTCTGGAAAGCAAAAATCGGGTCATCATTGCTACCGGTGTTGGTATTCATATACCACCGGGGAATTTTGGATTGATCGCCCCTAGATCGGGGCTGGCTGTAAAAGGCATCCAGGTACTTGGAGGGGTAATTGACAGCGACTATCAGGGAGAGATTAAGGTACTTCTGCTAAATAGCAGTGAGAATGACTTGCTGATACACCGCACCGACCGAGTGGCTCAATTACTCATTATGCCTGTTTTCAGTGGTGAAATAATGAAAGGCACTGCCCCAACTTTGCTAACTGTACGAGGCCAGAAAGGCTTTGGCTCTACGGATAACCCTGGAGCCAAGATTTGGGTGCAATCGCCTAAGAATCCCCCTGAACAAGCAGAGGTTATTGCCACCGGTCAGGATAATACCATTTTGGTTATGAGGCCAGGGAAAGATAGCTGGGAAGCTGTCCCAGCTGATAAATGTTATTTACGAGAATGATTAATGCCTGTGTTTGGTTCTTTTTCAGATCATTCTTTGGATTGTTGCTGCAGGATGTGTCGGTACTGGACACCGTTCGGTCTACTTCGGAGAGAGAGAAGGGATCCCATTAACCCGGGATGAATTGGGAACCAGAGTGTTGCGTTCCTTCAATGCGTGGGACTCGTCATCGAACTTTTGGACACTGCTGGCGAAAAGAGTAACTGATGCCCCTCACTTCTGTTTGACACCGATGAGATCTGTGCACGATATCTTAGCGACGTGCCTAGTTGCTGTCCCCGCCTCGCTGGAGACGTTAATAAGCATCTTTAACGTTTCAAAGGCTCGTCCGAATATTATTCTGGGTGATTTTGCTACCCATGCATATTGTCCTCTATGTACTGAACTGCCGAATGAGCAACTTCCCATCCAATCCCAAATAACTACGTATAACATTACACAAGGTGATCTATGCTTTTTCCTCACATGTAATCCTAATGCAATTTCTGAATGTCTACGTCTCAAGTTAAGAGGCGCCACTGTTCTCACATCTCATGAACGAACTCTGTGTTTCCAGAGGACACCGACCACATGTGCTTCAGTCCAGAACAATATGACTTGCAATAGTTTGGTAGTTACTCCCAGTCACTATCGTGCAATATTGCTACCTGCCGGATGGCTTTTCTCATGTGGTAATACTTCCTGGCCCTATGTCTCTGCGAACATTTCCGGAGGCCCGTGTGCCATTACTAGACTCAGTTTACTTATGTTCTCATCACATCCAAATGCCAACTCTCGTGTGCTCCGAGATACAACTACGTTACAGGAGGATTGTGACTCATCTTTGCATTTATATTCCAAGTCTGAATACCTTAGTCTAGCTGTTTCAATTATTGGTGTCCCTGCTTTGGCGGTTTATAATGCTAAATCCATTGGGAAAATGGCTTGCTGGATGGTCAAATCTATTAATCATACTTCTACAGTCTTGTCTGACTTGCTATTAGACGCCCAGGGTGAACGTAGGGCCATTTTGCAAAATAGAGCAGCCATTGATTATCTTTTGCTTAAACATGGACATGGTTGTTCAGATTTCGAAGGTCTCTGCTGTTTTAACTTATCTGATCATACACAATCCATTCGTGCACACATAGATAAATTGCATGACCTAACTAATGAAGTTAGGAAACACATTGATCAGAGCTGGTTTGACTGGCTCTTTAACTGGTTGCCAGACATGAATATGCTACGCCACACATTAGGTGGCATTTTGATTGCTCTTGTTGTTTTAATTTCTATCTGTTGTTTTATTCAGTGTATCCCTTCACTGCTTCAATTCTGCACATCTGGTACTAGACATAGATCAGTTAGTTTTGTTTCATATTATTCTTCCACAGATGTTAGTTCCGTTTAGTATATATATAATAGACTGAAGTCAAGGGTGGAATGTACTGCTCGATTTTCCCGGCCTTCCGGTGTTGCAGAGCAATCCATATGACTTCAGTCTCTTTCCATCCGAGTCTAAGGACCGGAGTAGTGAGTAGGGCCTATCTATTAGACATTTGTGACACCATCCCGTGCTCCTACCCTTAGCTCAGGGCCTACACACATAGCCTAGGGGATAGATTCGTTAGCCTTGAGGATAATTTGCCCTATAGTGAGGTTGTTTCATGGAGCTGTGTTGAATTCAGGCCTGGTAGGCCTCAAACGGGAGAGACTCCATCTTTCTTTCTGCTCCGGCAGCCCGGGACCTTTCCAGAGGGAGGGGGATGTTTTAGTTATGAGGTGTTATTCGCTCGGAGAGAACCGGTTCAGGCCGGCCCTTATCGAAGGATTGTATTTTTCTTCATGCCGAAGACACTACATCAGGCCGGCCGGCTGGGAAAGTGTCCTTGGTACGGGGAGGTACAGGAATTTGGTGGGCGGCAGGTTTCGAGCTGGAAATTTCCATGAGGGAATGCACTTCTATATTAGTGAAAGTCTGAGTGAGATAAGGGCACTTGCTTCTAGACCATAGGCGGCATCTGGCCGTTAGCAGAAGAGCTATTACTTATTCCAGGGAAGACTGATGATGAACTTGAATCCAAAGAGGAGAGAGTAGCCGATAAGGACGAGGTTCCAGTGACTCGGAGAGGGAGAAGGGAGCAGACCCACAATTGCAGAGGGGTGACTTCTAGGCTAAGCCGAGGCATAGACGAGAAGGGAACCTAGATGACCATTGAGTACAGGCGACGTACCCTCAAGGTGAAGTCGATCCCTTTTTCTTTGAAGTGTATAACTTAATCTTTTACTTTCCTTGCAGGTTATATATATATGATGTGTTCCGTAAATGTGCATGTGGCATTTAAATAAAGTATTTAGCTTATTGTACGTTAGCATGTGTTGTGTACTTTTGTATAGGAGGATAGCCTATTCTTTAGTCAGAGTTGCCTTAAAACGAACAGAGGTTAATCCTGGTCAGGTAAGTGGTAACTGGATGAGGGGGAAAACAAGCCCCTCGAACTAGAGAACAGGTTGTGCTCAACTAATAGTCTTTGTGTGATCTGATATATAGTCCCAATTCCCCTGTCGTGTACTAATAGGATGAGCTCGTGCTAAGGCTGCCGTGTAGGTAGGAGATTCTGGGTCTGACTGAGGCCGCGAGATCGTGTGTGTGTCGCTGCCGAATGGGTAGGAGATTCTGGACCTGACCCAGGTCGCGAGACTTTGTGTGTGTCGCTGCCGAATGGGTAGGAGATTCTGGACCTGACCCAGGTCGCGAGACTTTGTGTGTCGCTGCCGAATGGGTAGGAGATTCTGGACCTGACCCAGGTCGCGAGACTTTGTGTGTGTCGCTGCCGAATGGGTAGGAGATTCTGGACCTGACCCAGGTCGCGAGACTTTGTGTGTTGCTACCGGATGGGTAGGAGATTCTGGGTCTGACTGAGGCCGCGAGATCGTGAGTGTGTCGCTGCCGAATGGGTAGGAGATTCTGGACCTGACCCAGGTCGCGAGACTTTGTGTGTCGCTGCCGAATGGGTAGGAGATTCTGGACCTGACTGAGGTCGCGAGATCGTGTGTGTGTCGCTGCCGAATGGGTAGGAGATTCTGGGTCTGCCTAAGGCCGCGAGACTGTGGTTGCTGAGATTGCGAGGCTGTGAGGTCTTGATATATATATATATAATAGGAATTCCCTGTCCTTAGGTGGTACGTATATATGTGGTTATTTGGGTGTAAAAAGACCCTAGGGAGGGGGTAACGTTCTGTTTTGGGTCAGAAGGGCTCTGTAGAGCGGGTTCCACCCGATCCGAAAACCCAAGCAGAACAAGAGGTAACGATAGCACCCTACTATTGCAATCAGAAATGTCTAGATAAAATTGTTTCCTGCACTTAATTGTTTTCTTCAGGAATGAAGCAACATTCATTATTAGGCATTCATTATCTGAAAATTGAAGTGCAGTAAAAGCTGGGCGGCATTGTCGCAAACTCCATATTTTTAAAATCGGTTTTATCCACTTTTTTCTTTGTTCCTGATAAAATTTACAAATCAGCACAACATGTATCGTCGATTGTGAAGATATATTATCACATGGACAAATCGATAAATTTTTAGACCAATCATTAACCATTGGAAAACTAACCAATCTATGAAAAACTTTAAACCTAAAACGGGTATGGACAAATCTGTTGTATTCCTTTAGAGTGTATTGAAGATATGGTTGAATGTTAAAAGAAAGAGTTATCAATAGATTTGATTGGACTGTAGATTTTGACGCCTCATTCACAAATCTTATGTTCTCCATATGCTGCATACACTGTTTTTTAAATTCCTTTCCTGGGATAGGACAGATTTTCTGGGGGTTACAATAATTTTCTGGTTTTCCAAGGTCGGTCATAAAATCCCTTATATATCTCATCCATTCTATCTCTAGGGTATGTTCTAATTTTAGACTATCTTGCAGAACCAACTGATTAAATTTGTTATTTTGTGACTTCCAAATCTGGTGCCATAAGACAACCGGTTGTACTTTTATGATATCTGTAATATAGGGCAAACCTAATTCAGTATGACAAATAAAAGTGGATGTGGTTCTGGGCACTGCCAATATGTATCTAAGAAACGCATTCTCCACTTTCTGTATTTCTGATACGTTTCGATGGCCCCATATCCCTGCCCCATATGTTGCTACACTTATACATTTAGCTTTGTAAATCCTGATTAATTCAGTTGGGGGTCTCTTACCCAATTTTTGTGTGAAATTTACAAGGGCTGTCTTGGTTCTCATGAATAAGAGCTTCCTGGTATTGATGGCTTGACCTCAAGAACCCTTGTCGTCTATTAATATTCCTAGATAGGGGTAGGTAGAAGTAGTCGCCAACTTCCTCCCATTTAAAAAAATGGCCTTCTGTTTCTTACCACCCCTACCGCAGTTCATTCCATAAGTTTTTGAGACGTTTATTTGTAAATCTAGTTTTTTCATAAAAACATTGTAGGATTCTAGTGCCTTTTGCAACGCCAGTGGGGCCCTAGCCATAATACCAGCATTGTCCGCATATAATAATACGGGTATTGGTCGTCTTTCCAATTGGGGTAGGTCCCGGCACCCCTCCAACATTGCCTTTTCTAGGCCATTTGTGTATAATGTAAAAAGGAAGGGTGCCAGGACACACCCCTGTCTTACACCTCTCTTCACCTGGAACGATTTTGTGCGTTCCCCGTTAGACCCATAGCGTACGCAAACTTTTGCGTTAGTATATAGTGCTTTCAGAAAATCAATTAAAGGGGCCTCTACCCCCATTGTCACTAGAATGCTCCACAATTTCTCATGGGAAACACAATCGAAGGTAGCGGAGAGATCGACAATCGTCAGGTGTATTTTTCCCCTCCTTGCCTTCGTGTATTTACCCATTAATATGGACAAGTTAAGCCCTTGGTCAATTGTGCTCAACCCTTCCCTGAATCCGAACTGTAAATCCGAGAGTATATTCTTCTCCTCGGCCCATTGTTGGAGGCGTATAAGCAGTATCCTACCGCTACCTTTCCCAGCGAGTCCAATAAGGAAATAGGTCTGTAGCAGGATGGATCCTGCCTATCTCCTTTTTTGTAAATGGGGACCATAATAGAATCAGACCAAGTTTCAATTAGTCCCCTCGTAGTGGCAGCGTTAAGCACACAGGTTAACAGTGGAGCCCAGAGATCTGGGTTATGCTTATATATATTGGCCGGGACCCCGTCAGGTCCGGGGACTTTGCTTCCTTTACTCGCGTTCACTGCTATTTGAACCTCCTTTAAAGTAAAGAGTAGATCTATGGGGTAGTTCACCATTTCGTTGGCCGTTGATGGTAAAATATCTTGGCTATTTACAAACACCTCTACCTGTCCCAAAAATTTTGAAAAGTGGCCCACCCACTGATTTTCATCAATCGCTATTTCGATTGAGGGTTTTCCATCAGGGCTAAAAAAAGGGGATCTGACTACATGCCAAAAAGCCCTACTATCTTTTGTAACGCTGGCCCTATGCATATCCTTCCAAATAGATTTTTTGATCTCCTTTTTCCACAATTTTATCGTTTGATTATACGCGTTCCTAGTTCGTTTTATTTTTGTCTTATCTTTGTTATTATTATGTATTGCTTTTTTATGTGCACAATGGGCTTTTGTGCAGTCTGTTTGTCTCTACCTTCAGGCTATTTTTTATTATTTCTGTTATGGGTAGAAAGTTTTCTAAGACCGTCTCCTGGCGTATTTTCGTTTAAACAATTCATTATTAAGTCCAATGCCTTCCCAACCACTAATCTTGTTATTTTGTCAGGATCAACCATTTCCCACTTCAGTGAATAACCATTTACTTTATCAATCTCCAGATTAATACGCGTTTAGTCCCATTCTTTGTTAGAATATTGTTTGGGCTTTTTGAACGATACTGTTACTGTCTGTGGGAAGTGATCACGGATAGCTATTCTATGCACTTTAAATCCTATTACACTGTGTGAGAGACGATTCGAAAACAAAATAAAATCTATGATGGAACTCAAGCCTCTCCCATTAACAGTTTGCGAAAAAGGGATAGGGGGTGAGACTAATGTATTAGCAAAACCCAGATCTAGCATGAATATATTCTCATTTAAAGCATTGCCATAGACGTTATGCGGGAAATGAATTAAGTTACGAGTTTGCTCATCTATCAAACCACATGTCAAGCCATTATTATACGGACATATGTTGATATTAAAGTCCCCGCCCCATACAATCAGGGCAGTCCCTGGATTTGAATTCTGAATTTTTTGCACTGCATATCTTAAGTGATTCACTGTATCTTCCACCTTTTCCTTAACAATATTATTATAAAAATTTACAATAATTACAAAATTATTACTATCCATATTTAATGTTACGATTTAATAATTTGGCCAGGACGTTACAAGAGAGATTCTTTTTATTGACAACATATTTGAAATATATATACTTAAGCCGCCCTTTGGTCTCCCAAAGTTTGACGGGGTGGCGGATGTATGATAAGTTTTAAACACGTCTATATGAATTTCTGTGAGAGCCCACGTCTCCTGAAGACAGAGAATATCAGTTTTCCTAATAAAATCTAGAAAGGGATCATTAGAAAGTTTAGATGATAGGCCCGCTATATTCCAAAATGTGATCTTTTTCCCTCCCTCATTGACTGTTACTATTTTTTGTAGGGGGGCCTCATTTTCCAATATCCTGACCTTTTTTAGTATATGGTTTGATCCCTAATTACTATTAAGTGATATACTGTGGTCAACAAGTTGGTCTGATTTATTTTGCCTCCTCCCTTGAATACTGTTGCCTTGGCCTTCTGTAAATTCGTGTAAGTCAGATGTTACCGGTTGACGTAGTCAATCTAATTCCTCTAAGGGGGAAGGTATTCTGAAGCAATTTCTTACTGGTACATTATATATAGGCCATGTACTACCCTCAAACTGGCGTGATTTCTCTAACTCGGGAGATGGGCGATAAAAATAGCCCAGAGGTAAAATATTAATTCCTCCCTCCAACATGTTGTTTCCCCCTTCCCTCAGAATCCTTTCCACTAATTGTGGTGAGCGAAATGTTAGTACCACACAATCGCCAGCAAGATGTTTCTTATCTTTACCTACCCATCCCATCCTACGTGCCATTTTAAATTCTTTGAACAATCTAGTCGTAGAACATACTTTTGTACTTAGCCAGTGCAATGACTTATTTCTAAGTGTTTCAGATATCTCAGTGTCTTGCAGCCCTAGCTGCGGTACATTTGCAAGGACAACTGTATAGGGCGTACAGGCTGGTGGTAAATCCAAATGACTTGGTTCATGCGGGTAGAGATTATCAAGTTACATTTTTTTAAATTGGTCTTGGGGTAAAAGACATGTATTTACATTTTTAGATGAAACAAATGATGGTACAGTTAGCGGTTTAATATGACCTCTATTTGTGTTGCTTTGCGTATCCCTAACCTGATCTTCTCTCGGTTGGTTTTTTTCTGGATCCCTATAACTACTCGGCATGCTCAGAAATGTTCCTTGCGGCGACTGATATTAATCCCATTGTTTTATTCTCTAATCTATATTCCTTATCAGATGTTACTCTTCCTGCTATGTTTTCTTTTGCCACTATCAATTTTCCTGTTGTTTCTATCTCACCTCTTTTTTCCATAGATTTCTTGACTCACCTTTTTTTCCTTTTTCGTGGGGGCGAGATAGTTAACTCAGGATCGCTAATTATTGCTTCATCTATTACCCCTTAAATGCAACCATTCGCCGATATAATGTCTATTTGATCATCATTTAGTGAGATTGCCTGAGCAGGGTTTATATGTTCTAAGTTCTCTATCACAGCTGATGAGTCAGCTAATGTCTGCTCTACCGATGTAATCTGCTTCTCAATTGCTCCCATCGCCCCAGTCAGGTAAGTCAACAGTGTTTGTTTTTTGGGCTTTTTAAGATTCTTCCCGGCCAATGGATCATTTGTTTGTGCTTGCCTTTTGCCCATTATGATTTATTTGGTACCTGTCCCCTTTGAGCAGCTATACCCGCCCCCCCTTCAATTCGCATCAATATGGTTAATCAATACAAGCCCCAATTCTCATAGGTCATAGGTCATCTGACAGGTAAATAGCTTTCAATTGCTTAATCTCCACAACGGCCCCAACAGCGCTGGGGATGCCTGGCTTCACCTTGGGGGTGCCCAGGAGTGGACATTTCACAGGGAAAGCCAGGAAGGGTTCCACAGCGGAATGAGTACAAGCGCCAGGACGCCCCGTCGCTGGGGCAGCAGTGCATTATACAAGTACAAAATTTAATTTATTTCACACAAGAACAGAAAATATTAATTAATTAAAATTAATCGACCCCACAGCTTTATATGTAATTATGAAGTTCCTACCACATGTCCGTAAATGAAACACTTTCAACAATCCCTCAACGGTTTCCAAGAGGGTAGGCCCAGCCCGGCCTCTGACGGTCCCTGACGGGCATGGACGGGCCCGCCCTTGGCCCGGGTATTGCCCGGGCAAACCCGCGCGCGTCCCGCGTTGCGGGAGGCCCGGCACTGTTTTATGCTCCGGCGGGTGGCGCGCAGATGTTACGCGCTCCTACGACGAAGTACGCTATGCCCCCTGGGAGTTGTGGTCCGGGGCAGTCCGCGAACTGGTAGGTATTCAGGAGGGATTCAGCAAGGTTTCAGCAGCCGTGATGGAAGTCCATTCAGAGGGCAGGACAGGGCACTTCAAATCTCCGAACAGAAAAGACTCCAGGAAATTGATTAAGGCGTCCCGCGTCGCGGGAGGCTCGGCGCTGTTTTATGCTCCGGCGGGGGGCGCGCAGATGTTGCCGAAGGTTATTCACTACCAACTACAAAAAGAACACAGATAGGAACAGCCTTCTCATGTACGAGAGTCACCGCCCCAAGGCGTTGAGAGATAACCTCCCAGTGGGCCAGTTCCTCCGCCTACGGAGAAATTGCAACACCATGATTGAATACCTATCAGATAACCTCACAGCAAGACATTATCCTAGGAGCATTATCAATCAGGCCCAAAAGAGAGCAAAAAATAACCATCGGGGAGCACTCCTAGAAACAAAGGAGAAGTTGAAGACTGAAACAATGACATGTGTGACCACATTCACACCGAATTCGAACAGTATCCAGAAGACTGTTAAAAGACACTGAAAGATATTGGAAACAGGGGCCTTCAACCCAGGCCCTATACCACTATTTGCCTTCAACCGAACACAAAATGTTAAAGACATTCTGGTACACACATGGCCCAGACAGCAGGTACAGACCCAACCCACGCTGTGGGCCCTACCTCCGGTAGTAGGCCATTTCCCCTGTGGGTCATGTTCTGTCTGTCCTCAGACGTCACCTTCCAAAGAGATTGACCTAGGGATGAGGAGACCATGGCAACAACAACGCCATACTAACTGCAACACAAAGAACTGCGTCTATCTGCTGACCTGCCCATGCTCGCGAAAATACATAGGAATGACAACTAGACCAGTGAAGTTACGCATCCGAGAGCATAAGAGCACGATTCGATGCCATAAGACTAACATGAAACTACAGACACATTGCCAAGAGAAGAATCACACACCAGAAAGCCTAAGATGGACCATAATCGACTCTAACCCCGATTTGACTCCTTCAGCACTGTTCCGCCAGGAACAGCGATGGGTGTTTAGACTCAAGAGAAGTCAAATTGGACTGAATGATGATATCCCTTGGGTAGAACTAGTCTCCTGATAGTGTGAATTAACTGGGACATTTTTTAAAGTAACTGCCCTGTATTAGAAAAGATATGTGTGGACGTGGGTGAAGGGACGACCGTGACACCAACCGTAGGGTTTAAGGAAGGTTTTATTTTTATGGTTCTGACAGGCTTTTTATCCAACGTCTTTCGAGTCCTGAAAGTTAGTCTCTCCCGGGCAAAGGTGCTGGAGTCCGTGGCGCTGTTCGTCTACAGGCGATTTCCCCAGGAAGTGGTGCTCTTCTTCGGGCGTCGGGAATCTCTCCACATGTAAGGAAGAAGACCAACAGGACGGAAAGCCGTTAGGTCACAGTCCTCTACAGGGTTTGCACCAAGGGGGCCCAGGGAGTGTGTGGTTTACACCCGGTGTGACTAATCGTATCTTCAGTGCTCAGTGCAAGAGGGGTACGGTAAGAAAAGGTAGGAGGAGGGTAAGGGGGGGGTGGAGTGGAAGGTTGTGTAGGAAGGAATTATATACAGCTGCGCATTACACGCTATCGTTACGCTTTCTTAGCCAAGCCGCCAAACGCCGCCGTACCTGTGTCAGCCACACTCCTCCCTCGGGAGTGTGGCACGGCGGTCCGCAGGGTCGTTGGCCTCCTGGCTCGCCTTGTGGTTCAGCTTCTCCTCCAGTTCCTCTGGAGGCTCCTTCTTCGGTCCTTCCGGCTTCTACTTCCAACGTGCTCCGCTTCTCCGTCTCCTCGGGTTCCGCCTCCCTCCTCGCGGTGTTTCCACCCACTGTGTACAGGACTTCCCCTGTTTTAACCAATCCCGAGCCAGGGACGTCACAGAGGGTCGGGGCTTCACCCTCGTATGCCGACGCCCACTTAAAGGGCCCGCTGTCTTCGTATTCGCTAGCAGTCTCGTTTCCGTGTACCCACTCGTGATCCTGTGGAGAAGCCGGAAATGACAGATCAGAAGAGGTCGGACTCCACCATTCCCGCCGGGTAAAGTCGCCAGTGTTACAATATGCCATAGATGTAAAGGGACCTTCCGTAGAATATGACATAGTCATTACATCGACCACCCTCCAATCACACTATTACCACCTATCTATGTAGGAGGTTACATCATAACCAGCCTTCATCTTACCTTGAGTACCGTCAACACGGACGTCTTATCCATTCTTAAGTCCTGTTATAAGTGAAGATCAGGGCAATACATCCCCAGCATACTCTGTGAATTCCATCACCTTAGCATAAATACAGAGAATACCAATAGACTAGTTGGACGCAGTACTATTAGAATTCCCGCCAAACTCCTTATTGGAAGACCTGATTATTTCCCATCTAAAGCCTGTTCATTTAACGCCATACCCATTGCTAGCAAAGATACCATGTGATTATCGCCGCAGTTCCCTCTGATACCGGGTACGAAGACCCTCCCAATATGGTGACTAACTTAACTCTGCACTCTATCCCTACAACGAAACGTCATCGCGCACGCATTCATCACGCGATGCCGCAAACCCCCCTCCTTCCGCAGTATACGGAAGTACCTGTAATAAATTTCACCGCCCGAGTCTCTGCTCACTACCGGCGGCACCTTATCAGGCGATAGGTGTACAGGCACCACCACGAGGACATATCGGTGAGTTCTGACCGCTGCCAAACATGACAGAGAGAGAGTTCGAACGGTTTATTCTGTATCAGCATGAATTGAACCTTTGATTGAGTTCTAATGGTTACCTTGCTCTCTACTCTTCCCCCCTTCTGTACACACAGCTTCCTCACTCGGGGGCCTGACAACTCGCCGACGCGGCCCTTCTACAACGTGGGGAGGGTATGAAAGTTGTTATATTTGTTATCGTTGTGACATGTTTGAGTTGTATGTTTTGACTGTATTCAAACCACGTCCTCACTTTTTAACAAAACCCATGCGGTGGTCACTTTCATCACCGCTAGATAGTTCCATCCTCTCGAGTGCACGCACAGTAACAACGCTACTAAACAACGGAGATAGCGACTCCATCTGGGGATTAGGGCACACCCTGTTTTAAATTAACGTCCCCATGTCATACCAGAGCACTTATGGCAGCTATATACATTATACATTTTACTTAGGATTCCTAGTTCTGGCTACTTGCACATTGCGACAATGATAGAATACAGACGGCTAATAATCACGCGCTCAGAGCACATTTTGGCTATCACTACATCCCACTAGATACAGAACTGACTCGAAATACCTGATTCACCTATGAGCTCACGCGGCAATTGGCTACCTTCCAAATTCGGGATCCCGGATCTGGTTGAATCACGATCATTCTCACCAGGCCTACGTAGCGTGAGTGTAACCAACCAGGGTGATGGAGCCTGCTTGCTGGCTTTCACCCCGGTACAGGAAAAGGTGTCCCGCGAAGCGGGTGCTCTCCGTCGGTTAAATGCACCTCCGGGCGCAAGGTAACGTGATGCCGATAAGTGAAGATGCGGGGGAGCCTGAATGATAGAGTCCACTTGCTGGCTCTCACACCTGGTACAGGAGAGTAATAGGTTTCCCTCAGTAGCAAATGATTTGTCACTCAAATATCAACTTTAAATATAGTTTAGACATTCAATCATTTGATTCTAAACAAGCTTATGAGGCCTGAAAAGAACACATTTTCGTCTCAGATGCACACTTTTTCAATTTTGGTATACATGTAATAATTCAGTCAAACAAAAGCCTCAAATTTAGTAAACTGGACTGAATAGAGGCCTGCAACTTCCATGTAGCTTTAGGCATACCAAAAGCTCACTAGCTACGCGTTGGAGAAGCTTGCTCTAGGTGGTAACAGAAAGCAAACCACTTGACCCTTGAAGAGCAGGTCCTGTCCCTGAGTGCTAACAGGAGTCAGTAGTCTTGGGTGCCCGCAGTCAAGCAAGTCTTCTCTCTTCAAGTTGTTTTCTGCCCATGTCCAGGAATGTTCATAGGAGAGGAGGTGAGGTGACAATCTTATCCTGAGCGCTATCCAGGAAAGAAGAAGTCCCTTCACCCAATCCTGGCTACTTTCTCGCAGAATTTTCACTTCCTTTCTCAGTGCACCTTTTCTCAGTTTACTGGAAGCATTCTGTCGGACTCTACTCCCATCAGCCATGGACTCTCCCCGGCCCCATCCTGACTCCTGCGCTCTTTCTCCCTTCCAGCTGTCTGACGCTGATGTTCGCGTCGGGATACATGAACAACAGAAAGAGCCTTACAGCTGGCCCTTTAACTCCTGCTCTACCTATGCAGATCCGACCCTTAGGGGGCCGAAGCTAATCACCGACGAATCGGATAAGAGCTGGCAGCCGGAAGGAGGAGGCACAACCCGGAAGGAGGAAGTGGATGTCTGGGGAACCTGTGGAAAGACGCCGATGGAACCAAAGCAGACGAGAGGACCTGCCGATCACCCGTTCGAGAAGCCAGGTGGCCAACCGGAGGACGCTGCGCCCAGCCACGGCCCCAGAGGGTCGTGGCTTGAACAGGTGCGTGCTCAGGTACGGGGACTTGGGAGTGGGGTGGGAGCCCGAAGGCCGTCCGGTCAGACTGGGAAACAAACAGAGTCGGGCTGACCGCACGTCAGTAAAGTACTCTCACTCTCAGTGATCCCCTCTGGTGACGGTTTACCCCGCTCCCTCATGCCCAGTGGTCGCAGTGTGTCATCCCTCACGTTTCCCTCCCTTCTTTCTTGTGACCCCAGATTATCGTGCACTAACCATAGTGCTTGTTGTTTTTCTTCCCTCCTTCCACTCCCGCAAGTTTAACGAGAGGACGTCGACCCGATGCTGTCAATGAGAAGAGGCCTTATTACCCTGAAGAGGACAGCGACGAGACATTTGTTTTCCTTCCTGTTCCTCTCGTACCTTTCTGTATAATGTGACTGGTTCAAATAAATGGAACCGGTGTTTTGCAAAGAGAACCCCTTGTAGTCCGTGTGATCCCTGTCGCCATACAACATATTCCTAGAGCCCCTAAGCTAAAATGACCCTAGCATTCCTCTAGCTTCAGGAGCTATCTCCCTCCATCTAGCTACTCCTCTAGTGAGACATGGTTTCCTCACAGTACTAGAATTTGTTTTTCCTCCTGCTAGTAATACAGAAATTGTAAAGTGAAATCAATGGTAGCAGTTCATGGCAACGTTCATTCATATTTCCACTTGAAAGCTTTTGTAAACTACCCTTTGTGTTGCCAACTATTCCTGCCCTCCTCCCTTTTGGCTAAGCCCTGCTAAATGGAAGCAGTTAACACCACCCCAGCTTCCCTGATTCTAAAGGCCAGGACATTGTCTTCCAGAAGGAGGGTGGTCAACAAGTAAGCCAGGGAAGTGTATTTAGTCTACAGATTTGGTGCTGGGAGGCAAACCAGTTCCAAATACATTTATGGCCAGTCAGCACAAAGTACTCGCTCATGATGTTACTTTTCGACTAATATTATCAACAGTCGACTTTTACAAGTGAATTCAACATTAAAAAGCTAGTAGGAAATAATGTAAATGACCTCTTAAATGGTTTCATATGCCTAGACTGGAAAAATTGATTTGAATTTTAAACACATCTGTTCGTAGAAAATGCGGTTTACCCCAACAATGAAAACAGCTTTTTTAAAGCTGTTCAAAGCATTTTTCGAATTTTATAGATGTCTTAACTGCCCCGCTTACATATAGGAGGCATCCAGCCCTGTAGGCTTGCAAGGTACACTTTTAGGACGGACCTAGAAAATATATCTGTTCTCTTACACAGTAAAGACACTATTGACTGCAGCACGGCCAGAGCACAATGTATTCTCAGAAGCCATACATGTGTGTTGTATGTACATGATCTAACTGCACTCTGTAACCCATATGTGGTATTTAACCTCCTCACCATTGCTGCAATATTGGTGCCAACATACAATGGCCTTGCTTGAATGTTAAAATAAGGTAGTTGTTTGAGACCAATTTTATAGTCCAATTTTAGGTACAGTGCATGCGTAGCACTGAAGTGTTACAGTGAGCAGATTTTTAAAACCAGCAAAAATAAGGTCCACAAAACGATGAAAAATCCAGCGTGACCAATGAGAAAATGCATATTCCTTAGACTGCCTGGAACTCTCTACCTATAAAAGTCAGAAAGAAACACACTCTTCTTACCTTCTTTTGCTGACCTAAGGCCCTTTTAGTTGATGTCTCTCCTCATGTCCCTTCAAATCATCACACTATTCCGTTATGTATCGACTGGGCTCAATAGTTTTTCTAATCGTTGCAATGTTAAAAGCGTTCCCTGAGTTATATGCAAATCAGCATAATAACTGAGTTGAATAAGTGCTATTAAAGACTATTAAATAAAGAATTAATTTGCAACTTTACTTACATGTACTGAGTAGTTATTACCAAACAGCATGAATTTCTACCCCAGCATGTAGAAGGTAAATGCACATTAATCAATACTATAACTCACACAGTTTATTACACTCTGCCCAATTGGTCAAAACAACACTTCATCTATGCCCTTATTCCCAAAGACTCTCCAAGGTGATATTGTACTAGTGGAGTAGCATACTTTTGACTCCATTCTTTTACTCTTGGCTAGGCCATGTATATAGTTACATTTGGCCTTAAGTACTTGTGTGATGCAATAATACCAAAGGTGTAGAAGATGCATTTATTGTGTGTTTTAGATATATATGTGTGTATATAGTAACATTTTCCTTTTTAGAAACATCTGGGTTGCTGATATTGTTCTTCCATAGGTTTAGATTTTAAGGTAGTTCATTATCAAAGTCATTTCATAGAGTTTGTTTGAAAGAAAGAAGAGTACCGAGGCCTAGAGGAGCTGAAAGAGCCACAAGTTGTCCTTTAGAAGAACACAGAGTAGGGCTAAGAAAGACTCATTAAGATTTCTATATATATTTGGTGCATTTTGTTTGAAAATTGCTTTTGCTGTTTGCACAGGTGGAAATTTATTTATTTATTTATTTATTTATTTTATAACACTTGTAAGGCGCACAGCTACCCACAAAGGGTTTCCCGGCGCCGGACCAGCGTAACGTACAAACATCCACTGGAAAGAAACAAAATTGAAACACATTATTTATCGAACAACCAGGTCTTTATGCTTTTTCTAAAGATCATGAAATTTTCCTCCTTACATATATGGATGGGTAATGAGTTCCACAGAATTGGGCCCAAATAGGAAAACGATCTTCCGCCTATTCTAGCCCGCTTGAACCTTGGTACCACAAAATTCGCAGCAGTGCCTGAACGGAGGCTGCGATTGGGAAGATAGAGTTTAGCAAGGTCCTGTAGATATTTAGGGGCAATACCAGCTTTGATTTTAAATAGGTAAATCAGGGTTTTGAACCGAATCTGGTTTTCGACCCTGAGCCAATGCAGGTCCCTAAGATGCTTGGTGATCCTAACGGATCTGGGGATTCTGCAAAGCAGTCTGGCAGCGGCGTTTTGCACCAGTTGCAGCCGTCTTATTACCACTTTGTTTGAGCCCAGGTATAAGATGTTTCCGTAGTCAAGCCGAGATGTCACTAAGGCATTGACTACGGTCTTCTGAGTGGAAGGGGGTAACATCCAGGCAATTTTACGAAGCCATTTAAGAATGGCAAAACATATACCAGCCACTTTGTTGGCTTGCTGCATCATAGATAAACTATCATCTATGATGACTCCAAGGTTTCTGACCTGAGAGGCTAGAGGTGGAAGTTTACCAAACGATGATGGCCAGTGGGGATCGCTCCAGAGATCTTTGCTGTTTCCTAAAAGGAGGACCTCCGTTTTCTCCCCGTTTAATTTAAGTTGGTTAACTGACATCCAATTAAATATTTCCTGAAGGCCTATTTTCAGTGCAGATGAAGCAGATGAGTCAGATTTTGAAAGAGAGAACAGAATTTGAGAGTCATCTGCATAAGTCATTAAAACAAGGCCAAATTTTTCAGCAAGATCTGCTAATGGACGTAGGTACAAATTAAAAAACAGCGGGCTCAGTATCGATCCCTGTGGCACACCATGAGGAGAGTGGAATATCTCAGAGCATGCCTCCGAGGAAGAGATCTGAAAAGTGCGGAGGGATAAGTATGATCTAATCCACTCAAGTGCCTTGCCCTCGACACCATTCTCCCCCAACCTGTCAAGCAGTATGGAGTGAGAAATGGTGTCGAAGGCCGCACTTAAGTCCAACAGGACCAATGCTACCGTTTGGCCATCGTCCGTGAACTCCCTGATTTTTTCCGTGACCCCAAGTAGGGCCGTCTCAGTGGAAAAACCACTCCTAAAACCAGATTGGGACGAGTGAAGAAGCTCGTTTTTTTCCACATAGAATGAGAGTGCTTTGTGGATGTGCCTCTCAAGAATTTTTGAGAAGGCAGGCAGCAATGAAATTGGGCGGTAGTTGGCCAGTATCAAAGGGTCTGCGGCCGGTTTTTTGAGTAGAGGAGTGACCATAGCATGTTTCCATAGAGCAGGAACTGAGGCCTGCTCAATGGAGGCGTTCAGTATTTCCGCTATGGGGACCATAGCCGAGTCCTCTAGTTTACTTAGAATACTGATAGGAATGATGTCACGTGGGGAACCTGATTTGATCGATTTTAAGAGTTCCTTCAGTATATTCAGATTAATAGGAGTCCAGGCCCCGAGATGACAATTTCCTCTGACAACTTGAGGGATGTTAAAGTGTTTATGCGTGGTTATGCTGTCTCTTTTGATGTTAGAGACAATATTATCAATTTTGTCAGTAAAAAACGAAGCCAGGTCTTGACATTGCTGGGTATTAAGAGGGGTAGGTTCCGCTCTTGAATTTTCACCAGCCAGCTCTCTTACGGTATTGAAGAGAGTCTGGGATTTATTTACGGCCGTGTTAATGCTGGTGGTAACATAGCATGCTTTAGCTTTCATGCATGCTGAATGATAGCTATTTCTGGCTTTACGGTAT
The DNA here is from genome assembly GCF_964204655.1 of Triturus cristatus. Lineage (NCBI taxonomy): Eukaryota > Metazoa > Chordata > Amphibia > Caudata > Salamandridae > Triturus > Triturus cristatus. The sequence continues at coordinate 332,771,907 of NC_140595.1, forward strand.
ACTTCTTTTTGATGAAGTTCATAGTTTTTTCGCCACTGCCTCTCAAGATTCTTACATGTGGATTTTTCTTTCTTGAGAGCTTCAGTGTACCAAGGGGCAGGAGGGCGATGTATTTTTCCTTTGCAGCGGGATAAAGGTACGCAAGAATCCGCTGCACCGTTTAGCCATCTTTGTGTGGCTTCTGCTATACTTTCCATGTCTCCATCCAAGCATGGGAGGTCTTTCCCCAGCGCGTTATTGAGATCCTCCAAATTTAGGGATTTCCAATTTCTCCTACAGGATTCTAGATGGGTCGTAACTGGGCGTTTTATAGGTTTAAGTGAGATGGCAAAACGTAAAAGAAAGTGATCAGACCAGAGAACGGGAGTAGTGTTAAGCCATGAGAGTTCCTTCATGTTTGTTATGATAGGGTCTAACAAATGTCCAGCTCTATGCGTAGGACCCTTGTTACGTACCGTCATATCTAAAACCGTGAAGTCGTCTATAAAGTTCTTGCAGGTCTTATTATTGTCGTCTTCAAGATGAAGATTTAGATCTCCAAGAACTGTGTAGTTTTGAGCTTTCAGGTATTCGGGTAGGATAAAGTTTACCAAATTATCTGACCAGGCGGGATTATTTGCTGGCGGTCGATAGACCAGTACGCCAGAGAAGGTAAAATTGGGACTGAGAGTAATTTTAAATGATGCCGCTTCGCAATTAAGAATGTCTGCAGGTTCGAAGTTACATACAAAGTCTCTACTGTAAATAATTGCAATGCCCCCTCCTATTTGGCCTACCCGGTCCCTCCTTACAATAGCATAGTTCGGGGGGAGGGCCGTGGCAACGTCTGGACCTGATCCTTCATGAAGCCAGGTCTCGGTTAAAAATAAGGCGGTAGGCTTTTTTTCCATTAAAAGATGGAAAATGTCAAGTTTATGTTGTGCTAGTGAACGGCAGTTAACCGAGTAAAATATAAAATTGTTAGAGCTCGCTCCCTGCTGGCGAGATTTGATAGTCGTACCCTGCGCGGTTTCACGATAGGGCTGAAAACTGGTTAAGGACAGAGTACATTCAGGGCATGTTTGTAAGCCAGCTAATAGCGGGTTCAGGGTTATACAGTTTTCATGGTTAATGGGGCGTAACGCCCTAAGTGTAGCACTTGTTATCATACCGTATAGCGTAGAAGCAGAGTAGTGCGCCCTAAGTCCCGGCCTGGCCCGGACGGGCACAGACGGGCTGACTCTGGCTGGACTCCGGCGAAGACAAGGCGCGTCCGCTCAAACCGCGTCCGCTATCGCGGAGAGAGACTGTTTCCTTTTATCCCTGAGCCTAGAGCGCTCTCATCGCTCTGTCCCGCCCTAAGATGGCCGCCACAAAAACCCTGGTGCTCGGTGCCTTGCCCTGATTCGGCAGGTATCGAGCGCGAGTATGCTGGCGACGGAGTGGGTAAGCCCCCCAGTGTGCTAACTGCCAAATTCTGATTTTAAAACATACTAATACAAATTCAACACAGTACAATTTTTACAAAGGTTTTCGTTCGTTTAAAAAATGCAGTTTGTAATCTCTAACACAGTAGGTTGAGCAGAAGGATGATACGCTGCTCGAGCGCTCGCTAATCCGCAGAACACTGTCAGAGGGCTCCTTTTATCCCTGAGCCTAGAGCGCTCTCACCGCTCTGTCCCGCCCTAAGATGGCCGCCACAAAAACCCTGGTGCTCGGTGCCTTGCCCTGATTCGGCAGGTATCGAGCGCGAGTATGCTGGCGACGGAGTGGGTAAGCCCCCCAGTGTGCTAACTGCCAAATTCAAAACATACTAATACAAATTCAACACAGTACAATTTTTACAAAGGTTTTCGTTCGTTTAAAAAATGCAGTTTGTAATCTCTAACACAGTAGGTTGAGCAGACGGATGATACGCTGCTCGAGCGCTCGCTCGGAAATCATTAGAGAAGTCTCTGCAGCTGGTATGTTCCACCCAAGGTTTAGATTCCAGCAAAGTTATGGAAGCCAATCTTAATTCTAGTAGGCGTAGATACATCATGGTCGGCACACTAATGTATTTAGTTGTAGTATTAGTTATAGTGATCATGGGGTTATTTTCAGCTACAGATAGCTCGGTGGAATTTAAGTCTACTGTTGCCCCTGCCACACCACATTTTTCTGATAGTAACATGCAGGCTCCAAGGGACTTCCAATATTTGCTTCACTTTTAACTCCCTGAGGGGGCAAGGGGTTGGTCTGGATAACCTTGTACTAGTGGGGGATTTTTACTGCCATTTGGTCACCTGCCCATTAGCTTCAGACAACGTTAAGTCCAAATGTAAGATAGTAGAGGGGCTCCATATGGTCTTCACACCAGAAGGTATGGAATGTAATGCATTCTTACTTACTTACTTTACTAATCTGGTTTTTAGAGAAGCTGACAAATTCAAGAGAGTCACATATTCTTACCACGTTTAAATGGAGGGGTTGTGCATCTATGATAGACTTCAATTATGTTTCTGTTTCCTTGTTTTGGTTTATCTAATTCCAGTCTGTACTTTATATTATGAGATGCTTGCACACATATGTACTGTGTATATAATGAGTTTTATATTGTGGTATATTTATGTTTGCTTTTGTGGCTTATTTTGGCCGAATAATGAATAATTGATTGATTGGCTTGTTTGATGTAAGATGTGGAAAATATATTTTGGGATTTGATGGAGGATAGATGGAGAGACTTAAAGGCTGACACAGAAACTGACAAAGATCTTAAAATTCATAAGTGGGGTATTGAAGATGATGAATATCAGGAAAAAGGAGATTTAACCTCCTTAGTTTTAGAATGGAAACACAAAGGAAAGTTGTGTATACATGTTGCTCAGAGTTATATAGATCCGTTGTTTCTAGGGGAGAGCGAATGTGAACACACTTTTAAAGCTAGAGGGAAGAATTCTTGTTCAGTGGAAGGGCAGGATTCTGTGCTTCCTGGAGTCTATTTTATTTGTGGACAAAAGGCATGTTATAGATGTTACAAATCTTTTACATGTAGGATCGAAACCATTCGTCTAGCCATGGTATTATTGGCTTATTTTCTGCATTGCTGCCAGAGATATTCTTATACGCTTTGGTCTTCCTTTCATAATGTTGTATTTTATAGCATGTTCTTGAGATTGATTTATATTAGTCTGGCTTTGAGTTTGTAATACATCATTTAACTTCAAGTTACGGACTCAGACTTTTATTGTGTACTGTGTCTTGAGATTTAAATTGTTGTTAACCCCTTTTCCTCTCGGCCTGCTATCAAGGTCTATTGACCAGAGTTAAAATGTAAGACACAGCCCACAGCTTTCTCACTAGTCACTACTTTTGAGAGTTTTGGAATATTGCCCATGGGCACCTCCCTCTATTCCAGCCATTTTAGCCAATTGTCCTCTCTCCTACATGCTATTGACAATCTTAAGTAGGAGAAAACGTCCTTGCTGCATTTTGTACCACCGTCTTTAACTAGTGATATGTTTAGGATCAGGCTGTGATGTCTGTAATCCAAGTTACCATTTTCCTTCCCCCCAAACTGTTCCTCAACGATTACCTAATTTTAAAAATCCTCGGTAGCAAATGGCATATATATGCTTGTTCTGGGTCTTTGGTGGTTTTTTGGAAGTACCTTTCATAAAATCTAAAATTCTTTCTAAATTGTATATATAATGTATGTGTGAAATTTGAAAAGAATTCATATTGTTTATAGTGTACCAATACTGAGTTGAAACATTTTACTTTTCATCTATTTTGGATGAAGGCTGCAGTACACGTCTTTCAATAACCTTCTGATCTGGCTTCTTCCATTACTATATTTGGCAAGTGCACCCGTTATTCTTTTCCTCTTCCTACTCTACTTAATGAGGATTGGCTATTGAAAATTTTACACAATCACCCAGTAGTTGTAAATGCCAATACCGACTGTTGTACTATCAATGGATGCCAATGGGGGTAAACAAGCAAACCAATGCCTTTCCCCCGATATGTCGGTAATCGAATCCAATTAAAGACTATTAGTCCAGTTCACATGAAAGGCCAATTATTACCTTATTGTCAGTCGGGATACTGAAATTTCTAACTTTAAAATAGACCCAGTAGGATGATCTGACAATTTTATAAGAAACTTTAATTTAGATGACCCTAATAATCCTACTATACACAGGCACCACCTGATAGCTTCTTTAAGATGTATTGTCAAAGAACTGCTTTCATCTGAAAATATTAAATTTGAACTTGGAATAGTACATTTCCAAAATACCTTTCTGTAAAGAAAAAAAATGTGACTTCAATCAAAAAGATAAGCCGACCAATAATCAATTCGAGGAAATATCTTAGATTGTGCGCAGTCTAACCCATCCAATTTATCATCAACAGACACAAAGAAAGACGTTTTTCAGTACTTTAAACAAAAAAAAATGTTCAAAGCTCCATCATCCAGGCTCACACTGGTGTGATGATAATCAGCCCTTAAGTAAAAGGGCAGTAATCAGAAGGAGAATGTGAATCCTTCCTCTTCAAATCACTTGAACTCAAAATGATGTCACTCTTCAAAACAGACATCCTACATACTATGAATTTGATATGCTCTGTGCTTTAGTGGTCAATCTTGTAGCAGCAGCTACTGGTCCTTTCATAAATAAAATTATAAGTCAATCCGCGACGGACTACAATTTTTCTCATTCGGTGAGGAAATGAGTACTCAAACTCCTCATAAAAAAACATCTTTGATCCAGGAAGATTTCAAAATCACTTTCTTTTTGCCGGCCTAGTTGTCTTTCCAATATTTTGGAATGAACAGCTGCCTCACAGCTTCAACAGTTACTGGAGCTAACCGACTGTTGGATGGATGAGATTCAGGCTGTCGACCACAAATGGGGTGAAAATACTACTGGTTTCATTATTCAATGCCATTCTGAAATAGCTGATGAAGGAGCGATTTTCTTAATTATTCTCTTAAATCTGTCTGCCACATTTAATATAGCCTACTTTGACTGGCTCAGTCTACTGAGCACGATGGGCCAATTTACATATTCTTTTTCGTTTCATTCAGCCTTCTTGAAAAGAACGCCATGGGTTAAGTGTTGACCATTCCAATTGTCGGAAGCCACTGTTAGATGAGGAGTTCTCGTGCTCTCTTTGTTTTCCCTGTTGTCTAATGTTGTCATTAAGCCACTCTTCCGGATCATTAAACTTTTTTTTCATTGAAATGCCAATTATACACAGCCACATAGATAAATCACAGTGGCCTCAGACTAAACAGTGCCAAGATTAGGGTTCTGCTACTTAGCTCCAACTACAGCATTTGAACCATTTGCACCATCCCCTAACCCCTGAACTCTTCAGCATTACCATCTCATTTGTTAATAAAGGACAATGCTTTGGTGAGATATAAGCTCAACTCCAGTCAGTCACTTGCTTTGCCTTTTCAACTTGAGGCAGTTGAAGCAGGCCCTCCAATTCATTGATCAGACCCATCATAAATGGACCACTGAGCAATGCTAAACTGGCCTATTGATGGGGGATATCCACTAGAGTAGAATGGGTGCCATGTGCCCTGGTGCAAGCAAGAAACATGACCTTTTTGACTGCTGCTAGAGTTATAAACTACAGCTATTTTCAGCAATTAATGGGCTCCTCAGGGTCCAGTGCAACTGCACCTGCAGCACCAGTGGTAGCTACACCCCTGGGGTTATCCAAATATCAGATTGAGTGACTGCAGTCAGTTCAGAGTACAGCTGATCCTGAACCTCAAAAATGCCAATATAATTTCTCTTTGATTAAATGCGTTGTACTTGCTGCCATTGAGCACACACATCATTTCCAAAATGTCTGCCTGGTTTACAAGTACTGGCCAGAGAAAGTCTCATCCAGATCCGGACTGGCCGTAGTGGGCACCAGACGTTTTCACAGTGGACTGGAAGGGTGTGGGACGGTTTTTGACCCACAATATCGGCCCCCTGTAACAAAAACAACAGCGGTGCTTGACACTAGCATCCGAGGGCACTTCTCTCAATAGCAATTGCCATTTTAAAGGTACAAAAAACTTATCGAGAAGTGGGAGTGCATTGAGTTAGACAATACCTAAATCAAACATTAAAACATTCAGAAGAAACAAGCTCATACAAAAATGGTATAGTGCAAGAAAGCAGAGGTTTCCTGGCACTGACCACCTTAAACACAGATGTACAGAGACATATAGATACACTCATGCTAGCGCTGGCTTCTTTAAATAGCAGGATCCTATGACGTATGTAGACTATAGGCGCAGAATGTAAACCCTCGAGCACATAATATAAGTATATTAAAATTTAATTCACAAAACTGCAGTAGAAATGGCAAAAATCATCTTCAAACACCATTAATCGTATACACCATGCAACCTGAAAGAAATACAGAGACGTTGCATCAGATGCTAAGAACATTGTGTATTATTAGTTTATCCAGCAAAAGGAATCTACTTACGCTTAAAAGACACAATTAACTAAAATCACACCTAAGCACACCCAAACAATTATAGGTGGTGTGAAAATAATATGCAACCATTTGAAGAAAGCAATCAAGCTGTTAAAAGTGATTCTATCATTTAACTCCATTCTGTAGAAATTGCATAAACCATCACAATTATGAAAGCTACTGATGCTGCACAACCCATCAATGGAACATTTAACACCTTATATGGTTGTGCCGCAAAAGTTCTTAAATGGCAACAAATATAGACGCCTATTAATTGAAACTCACTTTATGTGCAAACTATGAACGAGTGCCAAATGCACAATTCCTACTCAATATCATATAAAGAACAGCTACTAAATAACTTACGGGGTACATTCAGATAAATAATCAGGTAGATAACTGGTAACACTAGTATTTTTAACTCTTAACACGTAGAAAAACCAAAAGCACGCACCTACTTGCAAGGATGAGCTCAATATAATTGATAATGACTGCACGTCAATCCACGATCAAATACATTTTTTGGTTGCCAATCATTATAGGTGCCTCGTGCTCCTAATACGTCTTTGAAAGGCAGGGAGATACCCAAAGACATCACAGTTGTCTGCTGTCCTTTATGTTCAACAGGCCACCCCAACAGGTCCAATCACTTCATAGCTGCCGATTTTGGATTTGGGGAACCGGGTTCGAGTCCCGGCTCAATATCCTGTGTTTCTTTGCATATCACTTAGTCTTCCCGTGACTAATAAAAAAAGGAGAAAAAAAAATTTGAAACTGTGCAATGTAATCTGGTGTTCATGTAAAGCGCGCTAATGTCCTTGAGCGAAATTCACACTATATAAAAATGCAAAAAAAAAAGATATATTAGCACATTCATTCTTCCACATTGGTCCTACTTTGACTGCCACTAAACAAATATACATGGGAAACTTTCAAGGACTTTGCTTCAGTATGCAAGATATTAATAGGGTCGACAATACCCAATTGCATCAATAGGTCACTAGTTTCTTTCATCTAAACTGATGCAACACGAGCCGAATCAAAAATTTTATTTTGATAATCAATTTTATTGAGTTAAAATCACACCAAAACAGTACATTGGTAGCAGAATCAAATACATTATGACGAGTGTCCACAGCCACACAACTGAGGACAAGGGAGCATAAGGTATACTGCAGGGTAAAGTAATGCCCGTAAGGGACATGAAGCCTACACATCCGCAACCCCCTTAGGGAACTAGGTTGAACCATTTGCCCCACACCTTCTGAAAAAGTTCAGGACAACCACGGGCTTCAAAGAGGGATTCCTCTTGGGTCCCACACCAGTCAACCCCCCGTTTCCACCGCCTGAAACTAGGAGGCTTGGCCTGGGACCAGAGTGCCGTAATGTCTCGCTTCGCCACCGCCACCGCTGTTCCGAGAAAGCGCTTATCTGCTCGGGAACCGTCCAAGCCGTCAAACACCCCCAGGAGCAAGCGCACCGGGTAGTGTGGGACCTCCAACCCCAGGGTCAGTGTAAGTTCCAACTCCACCCCTGCCCAAAACACCACCAGGACCGGACATAGCCAGACCATGTGTTAGAAGTCGGCAGGAGCGTGATTGCATCCTGCGCAATTGGGGGAGGACCGCAGGTGGGCACCGTAGAGACGCGCAGGGGTGAGGTACACCACATGAAAGTAGTAGAGGTGGACTAACCTCAGCTTAGAGGAGGTCATCAGCATTTTAGGAGCCATAAGGGCGTCCCTCCAGTCCGCGTCCTCCAAGGGGCCCAACCACCCCTCCCATCGGGCACTCAGGGAGTCTAAAGATGTGGGACCATTATTCACCAATGAGCGGTAGATCCGAGACACCCCTCCTCTACCCAAATTCCCCATCATCACCTGGACTTCTAGAGGACTGAATTCCAGGAGGGAGATAGATAGGAGACGGAATGTGTACGCGAAGCGCATGTCTAAGTTGCAAGTATTTGTATACTTGAGAGGGGTGGAGGGAGAAGCGCTGCTGCAAGTCCGCAAAGGATCTGATATGGTCCCCCACCCAGAGGTCGCCGAGAAGAGAGATCCCGATGCTGTCCCATCGGTTAAGGTCCAAAAGAGACGAGGTCTCCCGCAGCCACATTCCACACCACAGAGACGTCTGTCTAGTGAGTTTCCGGTCCCACTTCGTGTGGCGCAACGCCATGCACCAAGCCAAGAAAACTGTCCTGGTGACTGGGGGGAGATCCTGGGGTATAGGGGCTCCATATAAGTAAGCCTGGAGTTGAGGGAACTCCATCGAGCGAAGTTCCACCTGGTACGCCGGGTCGGACCAGCCGCCCGCGAACCAATCATGGATCACGATGAGTCTCGTGGCCCGATAGTAAAGGTGGAGATTGGTGACTCCCACCATGCCCCCGTCATAGGGAGGTATACAGCAATGCGCCAGGGACATTCACGTTCTCCCACCCCCCCAGAGAAACTGGGTGAGGATACCGTCAATTTCACGGAACCAGCTCCCCGGAAGATGAAGGGAGACGTTTTGTAAAATATACAAGAACCGGGGCAGTACCATCATTTTAAAAAGGGCACTCTTGCCCAAGGGATTGAGTGGGAGGGACTGCCACTTACGAAGGTCTGCTTTTGTCTTGTTGATCAGGGGCGTAATGTTTAAGGCCCATTCGAGTTCCAGGAGTAGTGCGATCCACACACCCAAATATTTGAAGGACAGCCTGCGCAGAGGGATGTTCGTCTGCCAATCAAAGCAGTCCCGCGATGGGTGGAGAGGCACCAGGGTGGATTTCACCAGATGGAGCCGCAGGCCCGAGACCCGCTCAAATGCGGAGAGGACCGCCAGACAACGCGGGCCAGAACTCTCCGGCTCCGCCAGAAAAAGGAGAACGTCGTCCGCGTAGAGAGCGATCTTGTCGACCCGATAAGGGTCCCAAGCCCACCCACGGATGCCGGAGTCTTGGCGTACAAGAGATGCCAAGGGCTTCATCGCCAGCGCAAACAAGAGCGGCAAGAGTGGGCATCCCTGGCGAGTGCCCCTCCGGATAGGAAATTTCTCCGAAAGCACCCCGTTGATCAGGACCCTCGCCACAGGACTGGAGTAAAGGACGCGGACGAGGCACCGGAATGGAAGTCCGAACCCCATCAACTCCAGCACGTCCTACAAATATCCCCAAGCAACTGTGTCAAACACTTTCTCAAAATCAATGAGAAGCAAGGCCAGGTACGGGGGGAGGAGGTGAAGGTGCGCAAGAGCGAGATGGAGGCGACGTATGCAGTGCCGTGTGCCTCGGGCGGGCATAAAACCACTCTGATCCGGGTGGACCTGGATGTGTAAGTGGGGGCGGACCCGCTGAGCCAGGATGGTAGCAACGAGTTTCACCTTGGTATTGATGAGGGAAATGGGGTGGTAGTCCGCACAGGCAAGGGAGGGCGGTCGTGTCTTTGGGAGAACCGCTATGGTGGCCACATCCGTTTCGGGGGGAAAAGACCCCATGTCCACCACATGCTGGAACAGCGCTATCAGGTGTGGGACCAGAAGGTCTCGATAGGTTGCATAATATTCTTGCGGGTACCCATTGGGCCCAGGCGTCCTGCCCGAGTGTAGGATTGAAATGGCCCCATGGATCTCCTCCAGGGAAAGGGAAAGATATAGGGTCTCGGAGACGTCCTGGGGGAGGCGGGGCAGTTCGGTTCCCGGTCTCCGACAGCACTGCCGCCAGAGAGTCTGCAGGAGGCCCGGCAGCATACAGCTTGGCGTAGTACCCTGCAAAGGCCTGAGCAATGGCCCTCGAGGTGGAATGGTGACGGCCGGCTGCATCGCATACCTCCAGGATGACGCGGTCCGCCTTGGGGTACGAAATCAAGTTATGGAGCAATTTGCCGTTTTTATCACCCCAGCCATACACGCGTGCCACTGATGAACGCCAAAGCATTTTGGCAGTGTCCAAGGAAACCTGACTAATTTCCTCTCGTATTAGAGCAAGTTGCCGGGAGGAGTCAGAAGTATCAGCAGTGGCCTGGGCCACCTCCAGCAGTGCCACACGGGCCTCCAGCTGCATTAGGCGGGCGGCTTGAGCCGCGCGACATGCATGAACCAAGCCTCTAGCCACTCCCCGCATCGTCGCCTTGCCAGCCTCCCACAACGTGGCCGGCGAGGCGACCGAGCCTGTGTTAATCAGGAAGTATTGCCGCAGCTCCTGTCCAAGGGCTTCGACGAAGTCCTTGTCTGCAAGAACCAAGTGTTCATACGCCAGGTCATACGGACGCCCCCAGGTTGAGTCCCGAGACGAAGGGAGACCGGGGAATGATCCGAGATCCCGCGCAGTAGAATATCTGCCCCAACACCAATTGGCAGTCGGTGGCCGGCACCAAGAATAGATCAGTACGAGAGTGGGTGCGATGGGCTGCCGCGGTGTGGGTGTACTGGACCCGGCAAGGATTCCACACCCTCCAAGCGTCGCAGTAACCCAGGGCAGAGGACCAATCAGAGAGTCGCTTAGCGGAGGATAGACGGGACGCAGAGGGAGCATCAGATGTGTCGCGCGGTGGATGCATGACAGTGTTAAAATCACCCCCGACAACCGCCAACCCAGGTGGGAAGAAGGAAAAAACGCGTGTAAGGTGTCGGAGGGTGGATGGCAGCGTGGCAGGAGGAACATATAAACTCAGGAGATTAATAAGATGCCCCTCGATCTTGCCGGACAGGGCCACGTAGCGGCCTTGTGTATCCGTCTCAGCCCGTGTCAAGGAAAAGGGAAGACCTTTGCGGATCAGTATGGCCACCCCCCTGGAGCCCCGTGAGAAGCCGGAATGCGAAACCCTATTGAACCCATAGCGGGCGAGGAAGGTACAGTGGGTGCCCATCAGGTGCGTCTCTTGCAGGAATAGGATATCAGGGCCTTGACGGTGGGCGCTACGGAGGAGAGCAGTGCGCTTAATGTGGTCTAGGAGGCCATTGATGTTCCAGGACAGGATGTGGAGGGGTCTACCCAGGACGGACATCATTAGGTTGGGCAGTGTGAGTAGAGGGCCGTGCGGAGGGTGACCGGGCTCCACTGGAGTGGATGATCCCAGGATGAAGCATGGGGGGGAAAAATCATATGGCCGGGTGAGGCCCATGTCCCCACCGGACTCCGGGGTACTCGGGGAGGCGCCATGGGGGATCAGGGATGGCAGCCCGTGGGCGGCCAAAAACAATAAAAATGCAAGCAACAACATGATGTCCCTCCACCCACGACCCCTCCCCCCATTGTGTGCGGGGCCCGAGAGTGAGGTCCGAGTGGTGTGCCAAAGCTCGGGTAAATGTCGGTGGCGTGTATGCTTAGTAAGCTACCAAGAAGAACAAACAACAGCGGCGGCTCGTGAGCGGCCAAAAACAATAAACCTGCGGGAGACAACGGTCTACCCACCCTCCCTCACCCCCCAACTCCCCCCACCCTACACTTCCAAACGTGAAGCATCTGTCGCCCTGAAACAGCACCTAAAACAACAATACAAAACTCAAGATATTAAGCTAAAATGCTTAGAAGGACGTGAGCTTATAAGACATCCATTTATAACAATAGAGTATTTACCTTATACTGAACGAATCTTGCATGTATGTTTTCCTCAGTACCCACTTATAAGACTCTAATGTCTCTTCACATAATCCTTGTAAATGAGTCTGAGCACTTATAAGTGTCTCATACCCAACATTAAATGGTTCTTGCCTGGATCCCTCTTAACTACAGACCCTCAGCAACACAACCACACATCGACTTTCAATGTATCAAGGAAGATGTAAAGACTGCAGCCACACCACAGTTGTAGATGCGCATTATATATACAATTGGCAATAACAGTAACCAACTATTCTCCAAAATCAAAGAGAACTGGTTGTTCGGGCTCACGTTGCTTAGGCCACGTTGTTCCATCCGTTTCCCAATCCGCTTGATTCCTTTCAGCTTGATTCCTCTCCTTTCTTTCTTTAGAGTGACCCTCTTCTTACTTTCCATTCTCTGCAGGCTTTCTATTTCTGAGTATAGCCTCCTCTCAGTCTCCTGCCATCTGCCTTAATCTCTCATTGTAATTCTCCAAAAGGCTGACACCTCATTTAATAGACAACCACCTATCCTTCTTTAAAAACTTACCCCTGCAACCTAACTTACCTAATCCTCCACCAGCCTGTCTATCTCATGAAAAAATTCACCTAAAACCACAAAGCCTCGCTAATGGTCACACCTAACTTGTATTCATGTAATCTATCACAAAGTAACCGGAGTAAATGCACGCAATGATTTTGCTTGAGGGCACATGACTCATCGCAATAAACAAAATGTAACCTCTAACCTTGGGTTCTGGAATAGCGATCTACCCACCGTAAAGTGCTACAACACCTTGTCAGTGTTATTAAATGCTATATAAATACAAAATACAATACACTACAAAATATCAGTAATCACACCCCCTGAAGAACTTCAATAATGTCTCCTTATTCATGTAAATAAAAAGTAAAAGCACGAAGCATTGAGCATCAAAGAATGGTGGAAAACCAGGTACCAATAACAGCAATCATTTTACAGACTCCTAAGAATGAAAACCCCAAAAAACAAATCATAGTATAAAGAGAAAGGACAAAAATGGTTAAATCCATGATGAGAGCTGAACCAGAAATGATAACACAAACACTATCGTAAACCTCATTCAATGTCCCACTGCGGCTATATTTGGTCATTTGCACATGTTGTGTGTGTTTTATATGTTTCTCTGTCCTCGTGTCTGCCATGCTTTTTAGCCCACATGATGGAGTTCTTGAACTATGTCTGCTCTCACAAGTATTGCTTACAGTATGCATTGTCATTACAACTATACAGTGCCAGAGCCCTATCCTGGTTGTAATTATCTTGCAGGAGAAATTTTCCCTGCCAAAGATAAGTTGATCCGGAAGTGTTTAAACAATGTCCTGGTCAGGAAGATAAGATGGGGGGATGCATGCAATGGGAATGGACAGCACTATCCACAGAGTGATAAGGCTTCCTCTGTTCGCTTCAGAAGCGTTCTCTCCTCCGCCTGGTCTGCTTGCAGTGCCATTTGCCAGCATAAGCAGGGATTGGATGACCATTATGCAGCAGACAGTCCAGATGCTTGGTACCAAGAGTAAGATGGTGCTCCTTCATGCTCCTAACTTGCATGACAGCAGATAGATGTGGAAATGCCTCTGTGCCAAACTCTGTTGTAGCTGCTGGAGGACACACGGTGCAATATTACCTGTGAATGCTTCATCGGGACAAGGCAAATAGTCCAGCTCCCGTGCCTAGATTTACTCTCTGTTTGTATCCCTGAAATTTATCCTGCTTTTCATACACATCCTATTTGGCTAACAACACCATGCACATCATTCCTACTCCGCTTTTGTAGCTTTCCTATACGTTATTTAACAAAATTGACATGCGTAAATCTTTGTGACTTTTGGCATTGGGGTTGGTGGATATAGCACTTGGCTTTAATGAGTAAAAAAGGTGGTATAGTGCAAGTTAGATCCATGACCCCGACCCTTTGGCCTGAAAATGTACGGAATTGCATTATTCAAGCCTGATCATCTCCACTGATTTGTGCCAATTTAAACTTCAATACACTCTCATACCTCTGAACCTTTGCAGCAACTTGGCAGGTGAAATTTTATGATCTGGTCTAATGTATGGCAATACTCACTTTAGTAGGAGGCTCCCAGGGTTTCTACGAAACTTCAAAATCACATTTCTATTTGATTACTAGTTCCTTGTGCACTCCTGGAGTTGCGTAGTTGGGATGGCACATGGGGATGAAGCCCCAGCTGTCACTTTCTCGGCCACCTCTTGTGCCCCATCACTGAATGGAGGCAACAACCGGCAAATACAGACACTGCCCTCTCAGCCTGGAACTGGGTCTCCTCTCATGTCATGGCAGTACATTCAGTGGTAGATTCCACCTCTGTAGCCTCATTTTAAGAGTGCGCAGTGCCAAATGAAGTTCTCAGACTTATTTCCTCCTCTGTTGTCCGGTCAGTGGCACATGGCATTGCACAGCCCACACCCTGCACCGACCATTTATAACTAGTGCTGTGAATGGGTGAAGACGGACGGTCTTCCTGTATGGCCAACCTTTAATGTCTCACCTACAGGGTGTGGTGAATGAGCCACTTTTGTGGTCTGACACCCTATGATGACCCTCAACCACCACCATTCTGTGCTGACTTAAGTGTGTTATGTTACCTTAGCCTTAATGTAGGATGGGTTTGCATATGCCTGCTTTTCTTCTGCCTTTTAGCGGAATAGTTTTTCCAAGAATAGAAGGTATGGGATGTTGAGGTGCAGTCTTGTGAGTGGTGGTGCACATATGTGCTCAATGTTGTATACTGAGGGATTAAGTGTACCTATTGGCCTTGACGTGGTCTAATGTCATTCTGCCTTCTGACTTTACCTTGCTTCAAACTTTTCTGTGTGCACAGTGGTGCTTGTAAGTTGTGTGGATGAGAATTATAGGTAGTCCTTTGACATGGTCTCATGTCATCTTGCTTTTTAATTCCATCCTGCTTTGGGCCTTTGTGTGCATGGCTTAACTAAGCCATTAGCTGTGCCTGCACGAAGCTGCAAAGTGGGGAGGGCATGGTCTGCTCTTTCCTCCTGTTTTTCGCATTTTACTGACTAGAGACAACTGGTTCTTATCAGAGGAATGTACATGGTTTGACTCGTAGCCATAGCGAGGGCCTGATCAACCCTTTGCTGTGATCTTGAAGCAAGCTGGTACGGGCTCTCATGAGAACTTGGGGGCGGAGTTTGCTAGAAGCTTCGCTGTGTTTGAATGTGTATTAAAAAGGGGAGTCTACACTGGCTTGGTGGAAGTTCATCAGTGGAGCAGACGTGCTGTCATGGAAGAGTAGAGGCTGGTGTCACCTCTGACCTTCACCCGGTTCAAGCAATGGACTCCCCTTGAGCAAAGCGGGGTGAAGTGATGGAGCATTAGGTGAGGTGTCTCTGCTACTAACTGTCTCTTGATTCTTTTCTGAATTCTTTACTGATTCTCTCCTTATTTTCTGATTCTTATATCCATACATATATATATTTCTACATATATATTCAATCATATTATTGATATGTTAGAGTCTGCTATGTTAGGTGCATTTGGCTTACTGTGTGATGCTATTTACTAATAAATACATCCCAGATATACCAATTCGTCTTTTCCTTGTAGCAGGAGGTGTGGACTCTTCTTGGCCAAGTATTCTGTTGTAGAAGAATGGGTGAATTCCCTTCTAGCAGGTAATTGTGTTATAGGAAGTTGGCGCTACTCCTCTCAAGTGATGCGCAAATTATTGTTTTCTTGCCTTGCCTTTGGGGGAGTGTTGTAAGTTTGCCCACCTTAGGAAGTGCTGTGTATATGTTATATTCCATAAGTTTGGAACTGATATTCTCGCCCTGGGAAAGTGACGGTACATTCCTTGGTCCAGGGGAGATCTAAAGTTTGTCATTACACAGTGTTTCGTGCATGTGCTGTACCAGGCATGGTGGTGGCCTGCGGTACGGGAGAGATAAAAGGAGCTGCACTGGCTCTGAGCACTGCAGCACTCATAGAGCAGTTTGCTGCATGTACGCTTCAGTCCGATCCACTGCCAGGTGGGGGAGGAGGTCTGCTGTGAGAGCAGAGAGAAGATAAACTGTTCGCAGCCCTGTGGGAGTGTCACCAGCGCTACACTCCTGAGAGTGGAAGAAGCGTAAGCAGTTATTCATAAGTGCTATAGTAAAACTTGCTGCCAGTTCTGTTTTTCGAGAAATGCCTGCTATGAGTTAGCCAGTTTTTAGGAGCAGCCTTCCCCAGTGCCACACACATCTTGTGTTAGACTAATGCACTGAAAGCATTCCCAACTTCACCCCATTCTTTTTTATTAACACTTATCAGTCAACGTAAGCTTAAAGTGCTTTTCACGCCCTCAGCTCTGAGTCCGTCCTGTCCGCTTGTTGCACTCTGATGCACCCCATTGTTGGACAGTTCTACTGACAGGCATGATTGCCCTGCCCCAAGTGTAGTTGAGAACCTTATTGAATCTCAACAGCTCTAAGTTCTACCTTGGCTTGATGCAATGGTGGCTACTCCGTTATGGAAGAGGAGCCTTGACCCCTGCTGAAAGCCAGCAGAGGCAACCGACAAAAATAGAATGATAATTAAACCTTTTGTTGATAATTTTATTTTTTGTCCTGTGGGTGCGTGCCAAGGGTGGGACAGGGCCATCCATACTGACGCTGCAGCACCATGGAGGAGAGGGAGTTGTGGGCCCTCTGGGGACTGCCAAACCGTCATGCACACTTAGCCTTTCTCCTACCCGAGATTTGTTGTACAGCCGAGTGGAGCACCAACTCAGGGTCCCAGTCCATGTATTAGCACCAAACCAGGGTGCTCAGACCAATCCCAGTATTGCCAGCATAAGAGAAGTGCTGGGATTGGCATCTGGGAGCCTTCGCAGTGTGCAGCAGTTGCTGGACATCCGGGAGGGGAGGATTGTGAGCAAGGTGGTGGCTGTCATAGCAGGTGAGTGAAATTGTAATAAATTATAATTCGTTTTTTTTAGTTTGCTTTCTCCATCCCCCCACCCCACCACTTTGCATTACCAGGGACCACTAATGACTTGATTATTGGTGCTGTCTCATCTAATATGAAACATGCTATACAGTGCAGCAGTGCCATGGAACCATCTGTCTAACAGGCGTAGCCTCGGCTCGTCACACTGCACTACGCAGCTCCCAATACTTGGACTCATATCTGCAGGCACTGGCTTCTGAGCCCAGGGGGGCTGGAGCCCACACAGCTATAGAACTGTGGACTGAAGGAAATTGTAGAGGTTAAAGTATACCAAACATGTATGCTGAAAAGAGAAATATGTGGCTATGTACAGCAGAAGCATTTGTGCCCAAATAATTAAGAATTAGTTCAGATTGAGCATAACGTCCTATTTATTTTAGTTTTTTTAATATATATTTTTAAATAATGAAATATATATAAGAAAATGGGATCAGCCTGTTAAACATCTCATTTGACCCACAATTTTAAATCGAGAACTTCAGGGGCTGTATTACAGAGAGTGCCCCAGGCACTTTGGTATTGCAGAAGGGGCTGCAGACGCTTGTGCCACCCCTTCTGTGATGCTGAGAGTGCTGCTGCACATAAAGCACCAGCGCTATCTGCACTGGATGATCCTCATTTGCATGGGGGAGCGCCTCATGAAAATGAGGAAATCCCTTTGCCTCTGCGCCTGCGCCGTATTACAGACGCGGGTGCAAAGGAAAAGGAGCTGTCAGAAGGTGCACTAACAGTGCGCCCCTTGGTCAGTTTTGAGACCTGTGGGGGCTGTCAGTGCACTCCCTGGGAGCAGCCCTCTGGAGAGAGGAAAGGTGGTCCTATGGACCCCCCAGAAATCCCCTTGCAGGCGGGTGCAGTCACTGTACTGTGAAAACACAGAGCGGATTTAAAGAAACTGCTCCGTTTTTCGCAGAGTTTGCATCTTCCCCGGTGACAGCTCATTCCCCGTAATGCAGCGCATTTTCATTGTTTGCACTGAGAGTACCTTTTAAAAGGTGCGCCCGGTACAAACAATGAAAATGCTCATTTAATGTAATATGGCCCTAGATGTATGCATTAGCCTCTAATGACAGATGTACAGTCATGACCCACAGAGAACCGTCTGCAGTTTGGAGAAATATACTACACACTTTCCTGAAAAGAGCAGAAGGATGTATAACCTTACAACCTTGCTTACCATCATATTGTGACTTAAACAGTCTCTATGCTGATCACCCATACATTACATGTCTTTCAACTGGTGACTGTCAGTGGCTTTTCAGATTTTAAACATACGTCCCTGTGTTATTTCAACATTTCACAATAACATCACTTGCATTTTCAGTAAATTTAGCTTTTTCGTTTTTATGTAAGCTAAAGATTTATTACCATAATGACCTGCTTTATATACAACCTCTGGTTGAGTGCAGAGGAAAAGGCATGCAAAGTTTTTTTTTTTTTTATAAACAAATTTTATTGTGTCAATAGTCACATACAGTACGGAGCGAGGTCTGCAGAGGTCCTTCCAAGGAGGTCATCGGACCATTCCCCAGTGGCCCCTCCTCTTTCCTCTTCGGCCTGTATGTGCTTCTCAAGTGACCACACTTTTGCAGCAACTAGGATGCCGTAGTCCCATTCTTGGACCTCGAGGCGTCTTTGTTGGAGTCACTGCGGGACTTAGATCGCCATCTTGATCTCAACCTTCTGCTCTCTTTAATTCTGGACTTTGGCAGTCTGCTGTTTACTTCACCAGATGATTAATCTGATTCCTGCCAGGACAGTGTGTTGGGTCGAGTTTTCACCGTCTCATCCATCCAGCCAAAGATATTTTTCAGGCATTTCGAAGAAATGTGTGCGTGACTGATACACCACCCTCAAGCTGGCTGGATATAGCAAAGTGTATGGATTTTTCAAGTCTCAGAGGTGGGCTTTTGCTGCTGTAAAGGATTGTCATTGCTCCTAGACTAGCCTCATGTAGCCCGGAAATATTAGGATATGGTGGGAGGCGTAAGTCAGGGATTCCTTTTATCTGACTTGCTTTAGTATCGTGTCTCTGTCGTGGTAGTTTAAGATCTTGGCGATGACAGGTCTTGACCTGGTGCCCGGTGGTGGCTTCTGCATCAAGGCCCTATGAGCCCTCTCGATTATAAAGCAACGGGACAGCGACTCCGGGGGGAGCCAGTCCGTAAGCCACTGGGTTAAGAACCGCTCCATGTCGTTACCTTCACGTCCCTCAGGGAACCCCACAAAGCGTAGGTTGTGTCTTCTGGGCCTGCCCTCAGCATCTTCCACACGGAACATCAGTCCACTTGTTATGGTTTACAGAGACTTTACTTTCTTTTTCAGGGTAATGACAGAATCCTCAACCACTGATATCCTGGTTTCAGTCTCTGTGAGGTGCTCCACCGCGTTTCACAGGTCCTGTCTGATTAGCATAACATCAGAGCCCACCTCACCGATCTTAGCATCCAAGGTGTCTCTGAATTGCGTTATGGCCACCATTAATGCAGCGTTATCTGGCATAACCCTGGCTGCACCTCCCTGTTCCGATGCTGGGACTCCGGCGCCCGTCTGGCGATCTAGTGTGCTCTGTTTAGAAGGCCCCCAGATATCTTGTCTTTCATCATGGTGGCATGCCTGCCCGGGCTGTAGACCCCGGCACCGGTCCCTCAAATGAACACCACTAGGCCGCCCGAGCTGGCCCCTAACTGCTGGCTGCACTGGTATTGCCTAAGGCGCAAGGGTCTTCACACCCTCCCCACGCTGTCAGGTTCGGCCCGTTGTCTCTCGAGTTAACGAGGTCTGGGAAGAAGACGCCCACCCACATGCCACACCAAGATCTAACCCGGCCTCTTCCACAGGCAGTCGTGTCACCTCTCTGCCTAGTGTGTGCCCCGCTCCCTGTATGGTCACTGGTCCGGGTCATTGCTTCTATACCATCACGAGGCCCGACCCAGGCACTAGGTATTTAGGCTCCCTCTCTGCAGCTGTGCTGTCTCTATTGGGTGGGTTCATCCCCTCCGGCTGGCCCCTGCCTCTCCAGTTGCTCCACTGTCACAGCGAGCCAATATTCGATAAGTGCCGGTAGATTTAATGATAGGCCTCAGTCAGCTCTCCCTACATGGGGCAAGTCCTCTGCAGCGTGTCTGTCATTTTGGGCCCCGCCCTCCGCCTCCACTAGGCACCGAAGGATCTGGCAAGTTCCCGTAGGCTGTCCGACGTCTGGCTCGGTCCCTCCACATGTCACAGCCCGCCCCCTGCAGCCCAAACCATCCGCCGAGAGGAAAAAATAAGAAAGGAGGGAGCACTCACAAGGCTGCCATTTGATTCCTCTTGGCTTCGTGGGCACCTCTGCCACTGCACCGAGCCTCCTCGGCGACCCCCAAGAGCAACCGCAGTGCCAAGCAGGCCCTCGCAGCCGCAGCCCTCACGGTGGACCTCCAACCACAGCCCTCACCTCTGACGGCCTCCCGAAAGTTTCTGCCTCGATGTCAACCGCTAGGCTGCAACTCCGGAAGGCCTCAATCACCACTCCAGGGTTTCCTCCAGCGCTTCCCCTCGTCGCGATCGCCGCCGTCAGCCTCCACGCTGCGAGCGGAGGTCTTTTTGATGTCCAGACAGCCGCTAAGCTAGGATAATTCAGAGGAGATTGTTATGGGCTGAGGGAGCTCGCCTACCGCGCGTCCACCATGATGGATTGCTAGGCCACGCCCCCGCATGGAAAGTTTTAACTGCATATATATTTGTATATATGTGTGTTGTTTTTTACCCACTTTTTAAAAATTTTATTGTGAAATTCTTTGCAGTTTTGAACAGTTTTTTATGATGTTTTATTTTACTTTTTAAAGGTTTTTAACATACTTTTTTCTTTTGGTTTTTCACAACACTGTGTGGGCCCGATTCACAGAAGTAATCTGAGACAAAAGTCTGCAGAGACCACAACTTTTAGGCCATACTAGAAATATGTTGTGAAATGCAGCATCTCGTTGCTATCCTCTTACTGCACTTTCTCCAGTGTCGACCTTTGTCCTTCTGCAGTCTCGCTTCTCTCCACCTCAGCACAAGGTATGCTGTTGGATGTATAGCCCTCAAGAGCTTCCACATCCCATTCATTGCCATGAAATAGTGGCCAGCTTTATCTCAGTGGAGCACCTGGTTGCACAAAGTGCACATAACCTACTGAGCACTTATCTTTTTTTTGGCCAGCTGGAAGTTGGAAAAACGGCCTCACCACCAATTCTCTATCAGGTCATGGTTGTTGTACTTCTGCAGGTGTCGATGGAATGTCAATATTGTTGTCATCTTGCTACCTGTGCCAGGCATGTTGGATGGTGTGTTTGGTGTCTCCTGATGTCCAATGTTCTCTGTGGCCATCCTGAAGTGTCATTCTGTTGACACCTAATTATCTCTCTAAAACACTAGTCTGGTAATGGTGTCTGGTCTTATTTTTTTAGCAGTGTTCCCTGAGTGGCCAAACAGATGGCTGCTTTCAATGTATTGTATTTATTTTTGATGTCACGTAGGTATTATGGTTCTCGCGCAGGACCCATAGAGCCAACTCAGATGGGGCCTTTATTTCCCTTTCCGGCTTTTGCGAGAATACTGCAGGACCAAGCAGTTTAAAAAAACAAGTTGTGTTTACTAAATAAGTAGTCCTTTAATTTTAAGTTTTGAGGGTAAAGATCTTCTTACATTCAGACATAACCAGCAGTAACCAAGACCTGTTGTACTTCTTATTAATATGTATGAGTTTTTATATGTTGCAGTACCAGTGTACCTAAAAAAGGAACTGCTTTACCTGTGACTCACAGTTAAAGCACATCTGATTGGTTCAAGCAACTGTATTAGTTTATTGTGAGCAAGTTCCCTCCACATTACCCTAGTTAGGGATTTGCACTCGGGTGTGCCAGCATTCTAAGCCCTGTCCATTTTTATGGAAGTGTGGGAGGGCAGGCTTGATAAACAGGCGAGGAGGCTGGATATATTTGCCGAAAGAAAGAGTTTTATTTTGTTTCTGAGACAAGAGAGTTCTGGAGGTTGTTGTGTCTTCTGGTTTCCCTCCTGCGAGTACTTCCGCCGAGTCCGATGGGTCTGTAGAGCTTGAGCTTGACGTGCCAGGTGGATCTTCGTCAGTGCGGCGGCCGTCTTCCCAGAGGCGGCCCCGCCACAACTCTCCAGAGCTGCAGCCGCTCCCCAGCATCCTCCGGAGGGCACCACCAATCTTCGCACCACCGGTCCTCCGGCTCCGCGTCTTCCCGGTCTTCCTCCCGACTGTCCTCGTTTGCGTCCGCTCTTCCCGCTGTCCTTACTCCGCCTTCGTCTTCTTCTTGCTGTTCGTTCCGTGTCCCTTCCTCTCTCTCTCCTTTGGTCCGTGACGACGGTGTCCCTTCTCCTTCGCCTTTCATTGGGTGTTGGTTTGCAGTTCCGGGGTTAACCCCGCCCTCTTCCGGGTCCTCGCTTCCTGTCTGTGGATCGCTTCCTGTCTGTGGATAAACAGGAGAGGAACATGGGTATCGTAGTTCAGGGTAGTCCATCATTCTCTTACGGGGGAATTTGTGTGGTAAGTGTTGACCAGAGCCCTTCCATGGCGTCATATTCGTGAGATCGTCCCGCAATCCCTCACATCCCCTTTCCCTTGCTGTCCTTCTACTAGGATTCTCTTCTTGTGGAAACCTAGATAAGAAATCCACGTTTCCTTGTTTGCTCCCCTTTCTATGTTTGGTCGTGAACCTGTAGGGTTGTAGTGCTAAGAACCATCTAAGGACTCTCTCGTTATGGCCTTTGTTTCGTGCTAGCCATTCTAATGGAGCATGGTCAGTGAATAGGGTGAATTCCCGACCGTCCAGGTAATAACGTAGGCTCTCAATGGCCCATTTAATGGCCAATGCTTCTTTTTCAATAGTAGCATAGTTATTTTCCATTGGGAAGAGTTTGCGACTGATATATAATATTGGTTTCTCTCCCTGTAGGGTTTCCTGGGATAAGACAGCCCCTAGGCCTTGATCTGAAGCGTCCGTTTGGAGGACAAAGGGGAGGGAGTAATCCGGACTGGCTAACACAGTGTCTGAAGTGAGTGTTGTTTTCAGGGTGTTGAAGGCTTGCACAACTTCTAGGGGAGGGTGTTGTAGTATCTCTTCGGTGTTAGCATTCTTCTGGAGGAGGTCTGTTAGAGGGGCGGCTACCTGGGAGAATAGAGGGATAAACCTGCGGTAATAGCCCAGAAGTCCAAGGAAGGCCCTGAGATCTTTTTTAGTTTTAGGGAGAGGAATTTGAGAGATTGCGTTCAGTTTAGACGTTTGTGGTCTTATGAGTCTTTCACCCAACAAGTACCCGAGATAGCGTACGGTCTGGGCTGCTATGTGACTCTTGGCGGGGTTGATTTTAAGACCGTGTTGCCCTAATGTCTGGATGACATGATATAAATGTTTAAGATGTTGTTCCCAGGTGTCGCTGTAGATGATTATGTCATCCAGATAGGCTCCTGCGTATGATGCATGGGGTTATAGCAACACATTCATAGCTCTTTGAAATGTTGCGGGTGCCCCATGTAACCCAAACGGTAACACCTTAAACTGATATAATCCGTCCGGGGTGGAAAACGCCGTTTTCTCCATGTCTTGTTGTCTGAGTGGGACCTGCCAGTAGCCCTTACACAAATCCAAAGTACTAATGTATTTGGCCTTCCCAATCCTTTCCACCATCTCATCCACTCGAGGAAGAGGGTATGTGTCGAACTCTGATATTTTATTGACCTCCCTGAAGTCGATACAAAAACGTACAGACCCATCTGGTTTTGGTACGAGAACGATCGGTGAGTTCCATTCACTCACTGAGGGTTCAATGATGTCCATTTGTAACATCTTTTGTATTTCCTCTCTTATTACTTGACGACGTGCTTCTGGTATACGGTAAGGCCGTAGACGAACTCTTTTCCCTTGAGGAGTTTTTATAGCGTGTTCTATAAGAGTTGTTCTACCAGGAGTGCTAGAGAAGGTGTCTGCCAGAGGGCTTAACGTTTTGGAAAGGCTGTCTCGCAAGGTGGGTACTAAGTCGGAGGAAATACATTGTTCAAACAAGGGAGTTTGGGTATCCACCACGTTTACCGAGAGAGGCAAAGGGCCCTCCCACTTCTTTAGCAGGTTCATGTGGTAGATCTGGGTGGTGTGTCTAGCTGGGTCTGTTTCTATCTGGTAAGTCACTGGAGTTACCTTCTCCACTATCGAAAAGGGTCCCTGCCATTGACCCAATAATTTCTGGTCTGAGGAGGCCATCATAAGCAGTACTAAATCCCCTACTTGGAAGTTTCTCTCTTTGGCTCTTCTGTCATATTGCCCTTTCTGAGCTGTCTGTGCATTCTCTAAGTTGGACCGCATAATGGTCCTTATCTGGCATAGATGGGTACGTAAATTGGACACATAGTCGGTTAGTGGTTTGGAGAAGTCGGGTTCTTTTCCCCATCCTTCTTGCGCCATGTCTAAAAAAGTACGAGGTTTACGCCCATAAAGCAATTCAAAAGGCGAGTAACCAGTGCTTTTTTGTTCCTTGCATCTAATGGCGAATAAAGCCAGAGGTAGGATATCTTCCCACTTCCGCGTTTCCAGGGCCAAAAGCTTTTTTAGGGTGGTCTTAATGGTGGCATTGTAGCGTTCTACCAATCCATCTGTTTGCGGATGGTAGGCCGCTGTTCTAATCTGTTTGACCCCTAACTGAGAGCAGACCTGTCGCATGAGTCGGGATACAAATGGTGTGACTTGGTCGGTCAGGATTTCTTTCGGAAATCCGACCCGTGAGAAGATGTTAATCATAGCTTTGGAGATGTTAGAGGCATCAGGTCGATGCAAAGGTATGGCCTCAGGAAATCGCGTGGCATAGTCCACTATAACTAGAACATACCGACACCCGCTACGGGAAGGTAGCAATGGACCGATTATATCCATACCGATACGTTGAAATGGTTTGTCTATTATGGGAAGAGGCCTTAGGGGTGCTCTAGGGGGTTGATACCTACTATTTCTTTGACATACAGGACATTCTCTGCAGTATCTTTTCACGTGTTGATAGATCCCGGGCCAATAGAACCGTTCTGTGATCTGTTTCTCGGTTTTCTCGGCCCCGAAATGACCGCCTAATAAGTGGCTGTGTGCCAGAAATAGGACCTTGTCCCGGAAGGGGCCTGGAATCAACAACTGTGCTTGTAGGGCGGGAGATCCTTTTCTGTATAGAAAACCATGCTTTGTAAAGAAATAGGGACATACGTGGTCGGGATCTTCAGTGTCTAGAGCTTGAGCCCAGGCTTCTTGTAATAGTGGGTCTTCTCGCTGTGCGGCATGGAAGTTCCTATCTGTTTCCCAGGGGTTCTCATCCAGAAGAACTGGTAAGGCGACTGGACTTCTGGCTTTGTCTGCTCTTCTTTGCTTCCTGCTTTTCCTTGGCTTTGCTCGAGGCCATTCCTTGTCTTTTTCCTGGGAGAAAGGAGCGGAAGACCACCAGT
The DNA here is from genome assembly GCF_964204655.1 of Triturus cristatus. Taxonomy (NCBI): domain Eukaryota; kingdom Metazoa; phylum Chordata; class Amphibia; order Caudata; family Salamandridae; genus Triturus; species Triturus cristatus. Next base: position 332,797,406 of record NC_140595.1, read on the forward strand.
CTTCTTCCTCGGTTCCTGCATCGTGTACCAACTGAGTCAACTTGGGGTAATCATTTCCTATTATAGCTTGTTCCGGTAATCGGGTAATCAGGCCCACAGTTAAGAGTGTTCCGGAGTCTTGTGGATGTTGGATACGTACTTGTGTTGTAGGATAGGGTTTGGTATCCCCATGTACACAACGGATAGCTACCGTGCCATTGATAGGACCGACACGATTCCCCAGTTCTTGTGGCCTTATTACGCTATGTAAACAGCCTGTATCGGCAAGGGCAGTCATTGGTTGTCCGTTCACTGAGATTGAACAACGGTATGGAGCTTTTCCCTTTTCAGTGGGAGAACAATAGTAATTACGAGCCACCCCTATTTCCATTGGTTCTTCCTTCAGTGGGCAGAACCGGGCGATATGTCCCTTACCTCCGCACTGGAAACACTGAGACCCTAATGCCTCTGGACGGGTAGGCTGTATTCCGGGGACAACGGTTATAGTCTCTGGTCTTTTAGGCACTGGTGGTCTTATCGGACGATGTATCCCGGAACCGGTGGGTTTTACTGTAGTCTCCTCACGGCCCTTTTGTACTTCTTGGGCCCTACTGTAAGCACTGGCGATTTTCACTGCTGTTTCAAGGGTAAGGTTAGCCTGTTGGCGCACCCACCTTTGGATAGGGGGATGTAGAGAGGACAGATACTGTTCTAAATAAATTTTTGCCATGATCCCATCCTTATCCGTGGTGGCGGGTTTCAGCCATCGATCCGCCATGTCTTTTACCCTAAAGTAGAGGGCTCTGGGAGTTTCTTGGGGACCTTCCTTCATTTGCCGTAATCGTTTCTGATAGGTTTCGTCATCTACCCCCAACCGTTCCATGATGCACCGTTTTATATCAGCGTACGGAACCACCCCCTGTACCGTAGCAGCCTGGTAGGTGGCTTGGAGATCTCCTGATAGGAGAGGCCCCAGATATTGGCCCCATTTATCGGCCGGCCAAGAAGCCGCAGTTGCCATCCGTTCAAAGTTCGTAAAAAAGAAATCTGGATCTTCGCCAGGTACGTAGCGTTGCAGTACCACTGATGGGAGGGTGGTGGGACCTCTCTGTTGTCCGAGGGCCTCAGTAAGTTTGTCCATAGCGGCCCCGTGGGTTTGACTTTGTCCGGTGAGCACTTGTTGCAACTTGCCTCGATCTTCTTCAACAACCGTCAGGAAGCGCTCCATCACTTTGCCCAGATGTTCCTGGTTTTCTGCCATTTTAGCCAAGGCAGCCTCCATGACGCCTTTGTATCCCACTTCTGACACCACTTGTGGGAGGGCAGGCTTGATAAACAGGCGAGGAGGCTGGATATATTTGCCAAAAGAAAGAGTTTTATTTTGTTTCTGAGACAAGAGAGTTCTGGAGGTTGTTGTGTCTTCTGGTTTCCCTCCTGCGAGTACTTCCGCCGAGTCCGATGGGTCTGTAGAGCTTGAGCTTGACGTGCCAGGTGGGTCTTCGTCAGTGCGGCGGCCGTCTTCCTGGAGGCGGCCCCGCCGCAACTCTCCAGAGCTGCGGTCGCTCCCCAGCATCCTCCGGAGGGCACCACCAATCTTCGCACCACCGGTCCTCCGGCTCCGCGTCTTCCCGGTCTTCCTCCCGACTGTCCTCGTTTGCGTCCGCTCTTCCCACTGTCCTTACTCCGCCTTCGTCTTCTTCGTGCTGTTCGTTCCGCGTCCCTTCCTCTCTCTCTCCTTTGGTCCGTGACGACGGTGTCCCTTCTCCTTCGCCTTTCATTGGGTGTTGGTTTGCAGTTCCGGGGTTAACCCCGCCCTCTTCCGGGTCCTCGCTTCCTGTCTGTGGATCGCTTCCTGTCTGTGGATAAACAGGAGAGGAACATGGGTATCGTAGTTCAGGGTAGTCCATCATTCTCTTACGGGGGAATTTGTGTGGTAAGTGTTGACCAGAGCCCTTCCATGGCGCCATATTCGTGAGATCGTCCCGCAATCCCTCACAGGAAGGTTTCCCCTTGCTGTGCTGAGAAGAAAAAAATATGGAATCTGAAGGAGAGGAGACACCACAGGAAGCGTGTTGGGAGCAGGAGGAGCAAATGAATTATTTTCAATTCCAGCTAAGAGAAGAATTTCTCAGCAAAGGAGATCACAGGTAACCTGTGCCACAAAGATTGTAGTAGGGGTGCTGAGAAGAAAAACTCTTTTGGTATGTCAAATATGATCAAATAACCGAATGCCTGGCACATTCCCCAACTGAATGCTGCCAAAAGTAGACTTGAAGAGGAAGAGGGTGCTTTAATCTCTGGTGCAAGTCATCTAAGAAACCTCAGAGACTCTGCCCTGTCAGACGTCCGGGCTGTAAAACATTTTTATTTTATCCAAAGTCTAATGCCTTGTTATGTGTTTTATTTCAGTTGAACTCCCCCCCCCCCCCCTCCAAAAAAAATAACCTTGAGGAAAAAATACAAATAGGTTTGTAGAATCACCTTTCTAGGTGAAAAAACTGAAATAAATGTGTTATTTGTCGTGTCTGTTTCATAATGTTAGACCATGTTAAATGGCAAATTTAATATTTTATTGCACAACATTATACAGTGTACAAACATGAGCTCTGATTTACTAACACTTTACACTGGCTTTGGGTTATATTTATAATGCAAACCCAGTGCAAAAAGATGTGGTTATAAGTCCTTTGGCTGTGTGAGAAAAGAGAGATGGCTGCAGGGACTGGCCTGCACCCTATCCACCACAGAATGGCCAATCCCCACTGCTTATGGCATTTGGGCATGTAAACTCTGTGCCCAACCCACTTGGAGCAGCCAGCCCCCACTACGCACAGACTTTCACCCTGGGCAGGGGTTAGTGGCCGCAGGGCTTAACCTGCAGCCATGTTCTGCATCTTATCAGTTGTGGGACGTACAGCACTTGCTGCACATGGCAGTTGCCCTCATTGTATGCCACTTCCAATGTGGCACACGGTGAGTGTGTCTCCAGTGTGCATTAGCACCTGTCAGTATTATGGCATGGGGGAAAGGAGTTTCCTTGTTTGCATGGCACAAACAGGGGAATGCCTGGGACTCTTCCCCTGGCAAAGAATGCAGAACTCTCTTGAGATTGTTCAGGTGTTCACTCCCAGCAGATGATTTCAGAAGGGACCACACACAATAATCCTGCTCAGAAGTACTCAAAGTCTACAAAAAGCATTCACAAGCACTCGTTGTCCACTGAGGGCAATTCTACAATATGGTCCCTGATCTATCCAGAGTATATGCCAAATTGAGCTTACGCACAATGCAGGAACTATTCTCCAGTGCCGAAACTGAAAAGACATCCTGAACAGGGTCTTAGTTAGCACAACACATTAGTTTCCCTTAATGACAGACCTAGTACTGTTTAATGATCATCTGTCAAACTTGAGCACTACGAGTTGTATGTATGCAGTGAGATATCTGTAGGGATGTTAACATAGGCTCTGGAGGCACTTAATGAGATAAGGGGCTCTGTAGACTGATTCTGTTGAGGTATCAGAAATGCCCATTAAATGAAGATGCTCCAATAAGACCAAGAGTGGGAGTGCATAGTTAGTTGGCGGTCAGCTTCTGTCTTTTGATGTTTCAGGAAATTTATTAAGTATGAACAATTACAGGTTTGTCTCTAAAAGTTAAAGTGCACAGGATATGTAATACATCAGAATGTAGAAATTGTGGATACTTCCTTTTCGTAATCTCCTACGGTTTCAAAATCAGTTCAGCTTTTGAAAAAACATTGGTCAAGCTAATACATGCGAAACATTAATATGTATTTTGTTAAAGCACAAAATCAGTGTGTTTCATTATGAACAACCAGCATTAAATGATTAAAAATCAATTTTAAGATGGAAGCTTGCAGATGGTGCAAGGGCAGCCCTCAAAGCATGAGGGTCCTTGAGGGCAAACACCTGTTTAAGCTGAGTTTAATGAAGAAAGATGGGATGAGGAGAATGCGGGTCTGACAGAGAGGGAGGGGATTAAAGTGTACTCCATACGGACTATAAGGGCTGACAGAAGTGGCAGGATACATCATCCAATCAAAAAATGGTAAGATCAAAATGTTCCTCAGTGAGTCAAACGCAAGAATAAGAAGGATAGCCATCAGATCAGGGCCAGGGAATTGTGATAGGCAACAACAAGAGACTGCACAAAGCCCTCTTTATGTGTCTGTAATGTATTGGAAACAAGATTTCTGAAGCTGTTTGTAGCAGAATCCTCAAAAGGTCAGCCCCACTACTGCCATTAAGTGGACAAGTGACCATGTAATGGTCAGCGTCCCCTAAAGTTTAAACTTAGAGATGCTACAATGTTATGTACTTGGTGATGATCAATTGTGAAAGGATAAAGCTGGGTTGCTTGACAGCCCCTCAAGGTCCCGTTACCCTCTATGTACAGGAACAGAGACCTAGCTATGTAGTGTCAGCTGAGTATTATTGCGGTGGATCCCTCTGCAGACAAGGCTGCTGTCCTGCATTCTCCCCTTCTCTTCACATCAGAGACTTCTTGAGCAGTACTTTCAGCAGCATGTACTCTGCATTGACACTGTGGGAGCAGTCCAGATTTCACTTATAAGTGGGGGTGAGCCATACTGGGAAAATAATTACTGCATTCAAATGTGTCTCCTCCCAATGTCAGCTGTCCTTCCGAGCACCATAAAAAAACAATAATAGAGAATTGATCAAGAATGCCTCCACCTTTTCAAAACAAAGATGAGTTAATATTTTAGGAATAAGAGGACTGAGAACTGAATGTTGTGATACATGAAAATGATTGTACATCAAAAATGTACCAGTGCACAATTACTTTTATGAATTTGACTGCTCATTGTATGTGTTTCCCCTGACATTTTGACTTCAGACCTCCTGTTTTTGCAGGGTTTCAGACTCTGGGCACTATACCTCTGTTAACTAGTGCTAAAGTGCATGCACTCTCTACTTAAAACATGATAACATTGACTTATCCACAATTACCATAATTAATTTACTTATAAGTCCCTGAATGTGCCCAGAGTCTGTACATTAAATGCTACTAGTAGGCCTACAGCACTGATTGTGCCACTCACTTAAGTAGTCCTTTAAACATTCTCAGGTCTGCCACTGCAGAGACTGTATGTTCAGTTTTAAACTAACATGTCGGCCTAGCAAGTTAACACTCTTGCCAGGCCCAAACCTTCCTTTTTAATACATATGTCACCCCCTAAGGTAGGCCCTGGTCAGCCCAAGGGCAGGGTGCAGTGTATTTGAAAAGTAGGATATCTACTTTTAAGTTTTACATGTCCCAGTAGTGAAAAACTCTTACATTCATTTTTCACTGCTGCAAGGCCTATTTCTCCCATAGGATACATTTGGGATTACCTTATTACATTTTATAAGTGTAATTTCTAATTGGGGAGAGAATGGACCCCCACGTTTGGTGTCTTTGGAATCACAATTTAAAATTACAACTTATTGTGAAGTCGGATTTTAAAATGTAATTCTGAAAATGCCACTTTTAGAAAGGTGGAATCTTCTTACTTTAGCCATGTGGTGCCTTCTGCCTGCCTCTGAATACAAGTCTGGGGTGGGTGACAGCTGATCTTTGTGCATTCCCTCTAGACAACCACACACAAAGGGAGCTTAGGTGTGACTGATGGGTCATCCACATCCTGATGGTCCGTCCTGGGTAGGATGAGAGAGAGGAGCTGACAGACATGAATAGGCTGTGTCCTGTCCCCACACAAAGGGCTGCATACACCTCTGTAGTGAGTCTGGAGCCATTGCAGGGCCTCTGTGCACTTCAAAGGCATCTCTTTGAAGTTTCCCCCATTTCAAAGGCACAACTGGGTATAAGTACTGGACCTCATAAACCACAAACTCAGTACACTTCTGGACCTGTGGATACTCTGCCAGGAAGAGGGACTGCTGTGATTTATTTGCTCTGTGCTGCTACAAGTACTGCCACTCTCCTGCTTTGCTGTGCTGACCTGCTTCCTTCTTGCCTGGCAGTGAGAAGGACTGGACCTGCATCTCTCCATCCTGGAACCAAAGCGACTCCAAGGGCTTGCCTGCTTGCCTTCTAATTAAAGTCTCAGGGACATAAAAGACTTCCAACTTACCTGCTTCAGCACCTGGACTCTGACATGTGTGAGTCTTGCCCTGTCAAGTGGTGCCAATCCAGTCCTGGGCCCTTGGAAGTTGGTATAAAGTGCTGTTCTAGTAAAAATCTACTTAGCGACGCCGTTGCGCCACTCGAAACAGCGCATCTCCCTCGAGGACAATGCATCACCATTGCTGTGAGGATTGAGTGCATCTCATCGCTGACTGCGCAGAGCCTCCATTCCCGACACATTTTCGATCTTGCTCACCGATGACGCATTGCCTTCATACAACGGATCGTCGACGGTGCATTGCATCTTTGCCCCTCACATCCCATCGTTGACACAAACAAGGTACATTGCGGTGTGCCAAGGTTGGTCCCTGTATCCATCACAGTTGGCCTGAACGTTTGGATTTGACCTGGTTTAGCGCCACCAGATATCGCCGGTTGGGGCTTTATCCTTTTAAGCACATCTCAATATATTCTTTAAAATTTAAATACTCCAGTTCTACTCATTAGATTGTTGTCGTTTTGGTCTTGTTTTGTTAATTCAATTAAGCTCTATTTTTATAAGCAGGTGTGATATCTTTTTGTATGTTGTTTTCACAGTTTTACTATTTTAAGTGTTGCACAAATACTTTACACATTGCATCTTAAGTTAAGCCAGACTGCTCTGTGCCAAGCTACCAGGGGATGAAAACAGGTTAATTTAGGATGCATTTATGACTTACCCTGACTAGGATCGTGGTTCTTTCTTGGACGGGTGCACGCGTCTGCCAACCAGAAACCCATTTTCTAACAGTGAGTAACTCTGTTAGTTCAAGCCTTTAACCAGACTTCCAATAAAGCATTTCTGAGAGCAAGAGCACGTTTTATAGAAGAGGAAAGCATGTTGCTAATTGCACACAATAATAAATAAAATAAAAAATAACTAATGATCTGTATGCAAGATCCTGGGATAGTGGTTTTTAGTTATGCAGACATGCAATGGAAAAAAAAATTATACCCTGAACATACACTGCTCGCTGTTAACATCTATGTGTAAAAACAGTTCAAAGGAGTGAGTGTCGCAAAAGTCTATTTAGCCTTTCATCCCTCTGTAGTCATTATATCCAATACCATTACATTTAATTTCTCTTTATGTGGGTAAAATGAGACATAATTAAACTGATGAATTGAAAGCATATTTTGCATTTAATGATGTTGTGAATAAATAAAAGTAAACAAAAGATCACTAACTTACAAGTGAAATTGGTTCAGCTGTCATTCTAAACAGCCCTGAAAATGAGGCGAGATGTACTATGCCAGTTTGCACGCAGACTGATTTGTAAATGGGGAGGCAACTATGTATTTATAATTCACGTTGCAAATTTCCCTTTCGCAGAGAGTCACAAAACAGCCTGAACAATGAATATTAGGTCACTATTTCCAACAGTTTGTGATTGGCTACAAAATGAGGAAAGCGGACGTTTAAGGGACAGCAGTCGGCCATACCTGGTTTTGCATCCTAAATGGGAGAAAAAGAAAATTAAGAGCATCTCATGCCCCTTATTCAGGGACAGGTGATGCTTTAGAAAAAAAATCCTGTTTGGAAAGACATTAGTGGGAGCACACAGTGGCCCTCTCATCCATTGTTTGCTGCATCCAAGGCCACTCAGCCTAAGGCTGTGGTCAGATTTAATCTCAGTCAAAGTACATTCAGCAATTCAGCAAAAAGTGGGGGCAAACCATGCATGAAAGATGGCACTTTCTCACACAACCCCCCCCCAACGAAAGTTGATGAGACTAACCTTGCCCTATGGAGTCTTCATTGTCTAAGTGGAAGAACCTGGAAAGTCCATCTGCGTTGGCATGGGCAGTCCCTGGTCTCTGTTCCACTTCAAAGTCCATTCCCTGTAGGGAGAAGGACCACCTTGGTAGTTTGGGATTTTCCCCTTTCATCTGCATTAGCCATCTGAGAGGTCTGTGGTCAGGTTGAACCAGGAAGTGAGTACCAAACATGTATGGCCATAACGTCTTCAGGGACCAAACCACATCAAAGGCCTCCCTCTCAATGGCCCTCTAACGCTACTCTCTGGGGAGTAGCCTCCTGCTTATAAAAGCAACAGGTTGGTCTTGGCCGTTATTGGTCTGGGATAGGACCCCTCCTATCCCTAGCTCAGAGGCATCAGTCTGCACTATGAACTGCTTGGCATAATCTGGAGCTTTTAGAATTGGTGCTGAGTACATTGCTTCTTTCAGGGTATCAAAAGCATTTTGTCAACTAACTGTCCAGTTAACCTTCTTGGGCATCTTCTTGGAGGTGAGTTCTGTGAGGGGAGTCACAATGGACCCATATCCCTTCACAAGCCTCCTGTAGTACCAAGTCAAGCCAAGGAATGCCCTGACTTGGGTCTGGGTAGTTGGAGCTACCCAGTCCAGAATGGCCTGGATCTTGGGTTGTAAGGGTTGTACCTGGCCTCCAGCTATAAGGTGGCCCAAGTATACCACAGTGCCCTGCCCTATCTGCCATTTGGATGCCTTGATAGTGAGGCCTACATTTTGCAGAGCCTCTAAAGCCTTCCCAAGGTGGATCAGGTGATCCTGCCAGGTGGAGCTAACGGCAGCAATATCATCAAGATAAGCTGCACTAAAGGATCCCAACCCAGCCAGGACATGGTTCACCAACCTTTGGAAGGTGGTAGGGGCATTCTTTAACCCAAAAGGCATCACAGTAAACTGATAATGCCAATCAGGTGTGGAAAATGCTGTTTTCTCTTTTGCTCCTGTGGCCATGCCAATCTGCCAGCACCCTGCAGTTAAGTCAAAGGTACTGAGGAATTTGGCTGCCCCCAATCTATCTATCAGTTCATCTGCTCTTAGAATAGGGTGAGCATCTGTCTTGGTGACAGATTTGAGCCCTCTATAATCCACACAGAACCTCATCTCTCTCTTTCCACACTGTTGTTAAGGCTTGGGGACCAAACCACTGGGCTAGCCCAGGTGCTCTCAGAGGGTTCGATAACCCCTAACTCCAGCATCTTGCTGACCTCAGCTTTGATGCTCTCCTTAACTTGGTCTGACTGACAATAGATTTTGTTTTTGACAGGTGCACTGTCACCAGTGTCCACATCATGGGTACACCAGTCTGTCAGGCCAGGGGTTAGGGAAAAGAGGCTAGCATACTGTTGCAAGACTTGCTTGCAGTCAGCCTGCTGTTGGGCAGAGAGGGTGTCTGAAAAGACTACACCATCTACTAACCCATCTTGTGGGCTGTAGGAGAGGATATCAGGGAGAGGCTCACTCTCTGCTTCCTGTTCCTCATCAGTCACAATCAGCATGGTGATGTCAGCCCTGTCATTGTAGAGTTTAAGGCGGTTCACATGGATAACCCTTTTGGGTGTCCTGCTAGTGCCCAGGTCAACTAAGTAGGTGACCTTACTCTTTTTCCTTAGGATGGGGTAAGGGCCACTCCATCTATCTTGGAAGGCCCTGGGTGCCACTGGCTTCAAAACCCACACCTGTTGCCCAGGTTGAAATTCAACCAGTGCAGCTTTTTGGTCATACCAGTGCTTCTGAAGCTCATGGCTGGCCTCCAGATTCTTGGATGTCTTTTCCATGTACTCAGCCATTCTGGACCTTAGGCCAAGCACATAGTCCACTATGTCTTTTTTGGGCTCTTGGAGAGGCCTGTCCCAGCCCTCTTTTACCAGACAAAGTGGTCCTTTCACAGGATGACCAAACAGAAGTTCAAAGGGTGAGAAACCTACTCCCTTCTGTGTCACTTCTCTGTAAGCGAAAAGCAGGCATGGCAACAGGACATCCCATCTCCTTTTGAGTTTTTCAGGGTGCCCCATGATCATGCCTTTCAATGTCTTGTTGAATCTCTCAACAAGGCCATTGGTTTGTGGATGGTAGGGTGTAGTAAAGTTGTACTGCACTCCACACTCCTTCCACATGTGTGTCAGGTAAGCAGACATGAAGTTGGAACCTCTGTCTGAAACCACCTCCTTACCCTGGTGAAGACACCCAGGAGGTCCTTGGCTACTGCAGGAGCTGTAGTAGTCCTAAGTGGAATTGCTTCAGGGTACCTAGTAGCATGATCCACTACCACTAGAATGAATGTGTTCCCTGAGGCTGTGGGAGGTTCAAGTGGACCCACAATGTCTACACCTACCCTTTCAAAGGGCACCCCCACCACTGGTAGTGGGTTTAGGGGGGCCTTTGGGTGGCCACCTGTCTTGCCACTGGCTTGACAGGTGACACAGGAGCTGACAAACTCCTTTACCTTTTGGTGCATCTGGGGCCAGTAAAAGTGACTAACTAGCCTTTCCCAAATTTTGGTTTGCCCCAGATGTCCAGCTAGGGGTATGTCATGAGCCAAAGTTAGGAGGAACTCCCTGTACTTCTGTGGCACTACCACCCTCCTGGTGGTTACAGGAGTGGGGTCTCTTGCCTCAGCATACAGTAATCCCTCTTCACAATAAGCTCTGTAGGTACCACTGACACCTCCCTTTGCTTCTGAAACAGCTTGCTGCCTCAGGCTTTCAAGAGTGGGACAGTCTTGCTGACCCTGGCACAGCTCTTCCCAAGAGGGTCCCCCTGGGCCCAAGAGTTCAACCTGGTAAGGGCCAAGCTCCATGGACTGAGTTCCCTCAGGGGTATTCAAGTCCTCTCCCTGTGGATAGGGGTCTTGAGTGTTCTGCTGTACAGAAGCTGGTTTCCTAGTCTTCTTACCTTTTCTCTTGGTTGGTTGGGCCATTATTTCAGCCTCCAGACCTACTTTTTCACCCTTCCTCTTGCTCTGTGCTCTGGTTTGCACACACACCAATTCAGGGATGCCCAGCATGGCTGCATGGGCCTTTAGCTCAACCTCAGCCCAGGCTGAGGTTTCCAGATGATTTCCCAGCAGACGTGCAGCTGGTAACTTTGGAGAGACCACTACCTGTTTCAGGCCAGTAACCCCCCCCCCCCCCCCAGCCTAATGTCACCAAGACAATGGGATGACTAGTGGTGACACTGTCAGCATTGGTGACTGGGTAAGTTTTCCCAATCAAATATTGCTCAGGGTAAACCAGTGTGTCTTTCACCATAGTGACACTGGCACCTGTATCCCTCAGAGCTTCTACCCTGTTTCATTCACCCAGGGGTATTGCAAATATTTCTTTAAGTTGGGTGGCCACACAGCTACAGTGGCAAACTCCACTTCCCCCAGTGAGACTAGACTTGCCTCAGTGTGTCCCCAGATTTGCTCAGGGCGCACTTCTGATCCCATCTGTCGACTTGCTGCCCCAGGAGTAGCTGTACTGGATGCCTTAGGGGCTTTGTTGTGGGGCAAGATTTATCTACAGTTAGGTGTCCTGACCTCTTACAGTTATTATACCTAACCTTTAAGGGACCAAAGTTCTTCCCCCTATAGGGTTGAGGCACATAGGGAGTAGTTTGGGACCCAGCCCCTTGAACAGGGGGCCCTTTGGATGACTCAGACTTTTTATCTTGGGGATTCTCACCACCTTTCCACTGGGGAGGTTTTGTGACCACCTTCTTCTGGTCACCCCCAGTGTCTGTCCTTGTCACCCTAGTCTTGACCCAGTGGTCTGCCTTTCTTCCCAATTCGTTGGGAGAAATTAGACCTAGGTCTACCAAATGCTGATGCAACTTTTCATTTGTGCAATTACTTAATATATGTTCCTTCATGAACAAATTGTACAATCCAGTAAAGTCCTGCACACCATGTCCAGCTAACCAACCATCCAGTGTCTTTACTGAGAAATCTACGAAGTCAATCCAGGACTGGGTCTGGGTTTTGTGAGCCCCCCTGAATCTAATTCTATACTCCTCAGTAGTGAATCCAAATTCCTCAATCTGAGTCTTCCTCATGAGGTCATAGGACCCTGCCTCTGGCCCAGTGAGGGTCATAAGCCTGTCTCTGCAGTTACCAGAGAACAGTTCCCATAGGAGTGCCCCCAGAGAGGTTTCTTTACTCTTCCTATTTCACAAGCCCTCTCAAAGGCTGTGAACCATTTGGTGATGTCATCACCTTCCTCAAATTTAGGGACAATCCCTTTGGGGATTTTAGGATCAGAAGTTTCCTCCCTATCCTTGTTTTTATTATTGCTGCCACCATTGATGGGTGCTAAACCCAGCTCTCTCCTTTCTTTCTCTAGAGCCAGGAGCCTGGACTCTAGATCCAACCTTTTGGCCAGCTTTGCTTAAAAGCTGCCCTCTTCACTGGTGGGTCCCCCAGTGAACTCTCTGGTACCTGGTTAACCTATGTGATCTATAGGTTCCCAGATGCTAATTCTTGGATTCAAGGGTATGGGAGCCCTTTCCTCCCTAGGGAATAATGTAGGGGAATTATTATCCTCCTCTCCCCTTTCCTCATCTGACTGGCCACCACCATGTTCAGATCGGTGGTCCTTAGCATACTCAGCCAAGAGCTTTTGCAAATCTTGCACGTGACCAAGGTGGCATTGGTTTTAGTTTGCTCCTCAGGATACGTAAAAAATTTCCACACCACAGATGAAAAACGTGGTGTGGGTGGTGCCTCCTCCAAAAATTCATCCTCAGATGAATGAGGAGATGCAGGTGAAGCCTGCTGCCCTGATGCCATTTTTAGTTGCAAAGAGATGCTCCTCCAAAGAAGGTGAAAGAAGAATGATTGAATTGGGTGGGGTCTATCAATAGTTACAACAGGAAGTGTAATGAACCAATCAAATCTCTTTTTTTGCAGGTAACATGGGATCCGCGCACCCTGAGCTTACGCATCACGCAACCAGTGCGCATCTGCGAAATTAAATAATAAAAATAGGATTACATGTAAAAATATATAAATTTTAAGACTAGTTTAGAGTTTGTCTTCAATCAATATTCACATGAAATACATATATATGTTTTTTTAAATGTTAAATATTTCGCGGGATCCGCGCACCTACCGCGTCATAGACGCAGATGACGCATCGCGGAAGCGCGTAAACGTCACGTTACGTACATCGAACGTGTTGCGTATAGGCTGGGAGTCGCGTACCGGTCGTATTGCGATTGCGCACTAAATACGTACCCAACGCATACCATGCGCAGATGCTAACGCGTAGGGATCGAGAACGGTGCGCATAGGGTGCGTGGATCCAAAAAACATGGAAAGAAATATATAAAAGAAAGTTTTGAACATATAGTTAACATTTTTTTTTTACAAATATTAAAAAAATTGTTTGAAAAACCCAATAAAAACAAATAATATTTTTTAATTTTGAAAAGATTTTAAATGAAAAAAAAGGTTAAAAAAATAGTGTTAAAAAAGAATTTCAATAAAAACAAATTATATTTTTTTTTAAAATTAATTGAAAAAATACGTTTAAAAAATGGTGATAAAGAAGTATTCTAAAAAAACATAATTAATGAAATTGACACATTGAATTTGAAAAATATAGAAATCCAATGAAAGTCATTAAACATGATATCTTTAGAGATAAGTTATAGATAGGAATTCGCATTTAAAAAACGTTTGAAATTCACTGAAAAAACCAAAGGTTTCAGGGGCGTTATAGTTAGGAATTGGCATTTAAAAAACCTTAGAAATTTACTGAAAAAACCATAGGTTTCAGGGGCGTCATAGTTAGCTGGACATTTCTCTCATACAAAACCCTAGAAATTCCCCTGTTATAGTTAGTTTAGCTAACTATAACTCGCGCCCCCGCAATGCACTGCTGATGACGTCACATATTACATCACTCATGACATGGTCAGTGACATCACTGATGACATCACTGATGACAGGCTCAGGAACTTAAGACAATCATCAATCTGGGGCAAACTGAACTCACAAAAGCAGAAAATCAGTTACTGAGCCTGGGGTTAAGCTATTGCCCAGAAACAAATTTTCATTATACCCGCACTAGGGCAGACGTGTACCTATTTATTAGGAAACTTAAACTCAAAAAATTATATCTGCAGAAGCCAGCATTGGAAATCGACAAAAGGTCAGACAATAGCACCAGCCTTAACAATCTTCAGGTTTCAGATGCAGCATTGTACAATGACATATACCAACTGGCATTGGGCGACCCAGTGGAATCAGGTGAATCAATTCCAGTTTACAATCAAAAGAAGCCTGATACTCCCTTTAAACCAAAATCTAAATTCATCCCTCTATCCTCCCACGACGGGTTGGATACATTTAGTGACCATGTGACAGTTCAACTAAAAAAACTTATGTATACGAGCAATTCAGCAAGGAAAATGAAATATTCCAATCAACAAAGAAAATTCAAACAATTGATTTCGAAACTACAGAAGGCAGACTTAATAATCCGCAATTCGGACAAGGGTGGCAATATTGTACTCCGGCCCACAGGGGATTATCTCAAAGAGGCCCACAGGCAATTGGATGAAGCAGGGTGTTACAGCAAAAGTACACCTTTCAAATACAAAAGTGCACAAGAGACTCTATTCAAAAATGTATTGGCGTGGAAAGGCATGGGTCTCCTCAGCTGGGAAGAATTTAAATTCATCAAAAAAGAATGTCCATCAACACCTTATATGTACTTCATCCCTAAGGTCCATAAAAGTTTGACTGTACCTCCGGGCCGACCAATTATATCTGCTTGTGATGGCCCCTTTGAGAATCTTTCAAAATACATTGATTACTTCCTGCAAAACCATATGAAAAAGTTGGATTCGTATATCCAAGACACAGGTGACTTTCTTAAAAAGATTGACAATTTTAATTGGAAAGAAAGTTATCAGTTAGTTACCTTGGATGTATGTTCGTTATACACCAGCATCAAACATCAAGATGGTCTGAGAGCGGCCGAGTTTTATTTGAGTACCAGAACAATTGAATATGCTGATCATACCAAAATGTTATTAAGTATGCTTTCCTTTTGTTTGGAGAACAACTTTTTTTTATTCAATGGTTGTTTTTATCAACAATTGCGAGGAGTAGCGATGGGCGCCAGCTTCTCCCCCAGCTATGCTTGTTTGTTTATGGGCTGGTGGGAGGAGCTGGTGGTCAGGCGCAAATATCAGCATGTTTTTACTCAAAATGTGATGCTGTGGTTTCGTTACATTGACGACCTTTTTATCATATGGAAAGGGTCTAAAGAAAGTGTGCTGGAATTTGTAGAGGATATTAATTGCAATGATTTTAATCTTTCTTTTACATCCAATGTGAATAATGAGACAGTGACATTTTTAGATGTACAGGTTTTAGTAAACAACAACATTTTAACTACTACCCTTTTTAGAAAACCTACGGCAGGTAACACACTCCTTCACGCAACTAGCTCGCATCCCCCACACCTTATTAGGAGTATACCCTATGGGGAGATGCTTCGTATCCGGCGTATATGTAGCAACCCTCAGGATATGGAAATAAAACAAAAAGAATGTATGATGAGGTTTTTGGCTAGAGGGTATAGTTTTGAAGTCGTGGAAGCTGCCATGAAAAGATCCCAACTAAAACCGAGAGAGGAAATTTTGGAATATAGAAAAAAAGATAAAAAGGAGGCATTAAACACCGATAAGGCACCGGTACGCCTCATTTTAACATATTCCAAACAAGAAAAGGAATTGAGGAATATTATGAGAAAGCATTGGCATTTTATACGTGAAGACCCAGGATAGGAGGCTTTATGCCACTCAATCCCTCTATTACTTTCCGCAAAGCTAAGAGTATGGGCAATATGCTAACTGGCAACAGTCAAGATACTTTTAAAAAACAAATGTGGTTGCCTATAAGAAATGTTTTTTTTAAATGCTCTTCATGCAAGGCCTGCCAATTTGGTACAAATACCAAAACTTATTGCACGACATTCCCTGGTACACAAACTGGAATGTGACTGCTCTTTGAAGTATATCGGCAGCACAAAGTTGGCAGTGCATAAACGCATTTAAACGCATTTTGCAGCATATTAGAGCCATTAACAATAAGGATCAGAATTTTCCCGTGGCCAGGCACTTTGAAAAGGTACACAGTAGCGACCCCAAATGCCTCAAATATTTTGCTATCGAATCAGTACCATTGAGGAAACGAGGTGGCAATAGGGAGGCAACACTTCGCCGTTTGGAAACTCAATACATCTTAGAGTTCGATTCTAAATGGCCGGGTGGCCTCAATGCCATGGAGGATCTTTATACCTTTCTTTAAACTTTATATGAATACAGGCAACCACTTTCTTAAGTGTTGATATTGCCCCATCTTCCATTTTTACTCTTAGCAATATAGGCAATATTTTAATGATTGGTTTTAAGGACTTTGCAGGGTAGGATTCAATTTTATATACCCAGTTCTTTTTATTGATCATTTTAATTATGTCACTGGTCCTTTTCTTATATATATTCTCTACCTCTATCTGCCAGTCTCGATGAATATGACTGTAACTTGCTTTTTTGTCGTATCAAAAAATCTTTTCTCTTTTTATATATTTATATAACAGGATTATTCTGTACCTTTTATTCTTAGTCTCCATCAACTGACTGCCCGTCTTATCTTGCACTAGTAGCATTTGTCACTTTAGGTTATCTAGTACTGTTGCATTATGCACTTTATCTGACACTGTATTCAGAATATAGAGTTCTAGAATTGGACTAGCACTAGTAGCATTTGTCACTTTATGTTATCAAGTACTGTTGTATTATGCACTTTATTCTGATCTTGTATTTAGAACATAGAGTTGGACTATTGTATTAGTATGATCGCCTCGTTTTTTTATCAAGTAGCACCAGTCACTTTATGTCCTTCTAATATTGTGGCATTCATGCACTTTAATATATTATTCTTTCTTTTGAAAGTTGGACAATTGTGAAAGTTTCTGTAACTTACCTTCATGATGGGTTTTTGTTTAATTTTTATAACACGGTGAGCACTCTATAAAAATAACAATATGGCATATGACATCAGGTTTCTTGAAGCAAAGGAAAGAGATACATGTGAAATATTTCCTACTGATAATATCATAGGCATTTAGGCTTTTATTTGTCAGTTATAATGTGATATAATGTATGAAATTGCAAAAATTGGATTTCCGTTCCGTTTTAACGCATTGTTTGTACATGGAATTTCCTGATGTCAAAATATGTTTTCTATGTCTATTGTATATTCGCTTGCACATGCACTTTAAATAGCGGGCCTGCACCAATGCGTGGTCAGGTGATCAAGGCCGCTGTGACGGCCGAAACGCGTCCTGACATCTTCGGTGGGGATAATAAATAAATAAACTGTTTGGCACTCTAAGAGGTCTGCGCCCGTGATTCCCTTCCAGGGAGCTTCTATTGCGAGTTGTTGAGAGATATATATATATTCAGAATCCAAAGTGCGGTAATGCTGGCGTGCTACCAGATCACTGGTGGTGCTTTAAAAGAGGTGCTACCGCTAGCGCCACAAATGTGCAGAAAATAATCCCCAACCGAATCTGATCAAGGAAAAAGCACTCGTCATCGTGGGGGTTTTCTCATTTATTGCGTAGGTTACATCAGGCTATGGATAAACAGGGAACGCGTTTTCGGCAGACAGGCTGCCTTTCTCAACCTGAAATTCGCCACATTGGTGCTTCTATTTAAAACAAATATTCATCAAAACAGAAGATGCACTTCATTGCGCAGTGATTGGGTGCAAGCAAGCATGTGGGCCGATGGTCACACATTCGCCAAACAAAGCATAGTCACAGTTATTTTGAAAAACTGCAACAGTGAAAATCCTTCAACCTGAATTGATTTATGGATTGTTTTCAGTCTGTGCTGTTCCGTGTTTTATGCCCCTTAGTTCATATTGTCTGAAGAAGACTCCCAACATGCCTTATTTTACTTGCAGTAAAACCCGGACTGGATTTCATACACGACCTCCAGCTGCAGCCAAGGGCATATATATATATATATGTATATATGTATAGATATATATATATATATATATATATATATATATATATATATATATATATATATATATATATATATTCAATGAAAAAACCATAGGTTTCACACATGTTATAGTTAGCTGGAAATTTTACTGATAAAAAACCAATGAAATTCCCCCGTCATAGTTACTGTAGGCAACTATAACTCACGCGACCGCAATCCTCTGCTGATGCTAATACTGTATTTAGACACTTATTTGCCCATGTCTTCTTCCATTAAATTTTAGCTATACATATATTACAAATATTTTTTTTTCATAAAGACACATATGTCATCAGCAGAGGATTGCGGTCGCGTGAGTTATAGTTGCCTACAGTAACTATAACGGGGGAATTCCATTGGTTTTTTATCAGTAAAATTTCCAGCTAACTATAACATGTGTGAAACCTATGGTTTTTTCATTGAATTAGCAAGGTTTTTTAAATGCTAATTCCTAACTATAACGTGTGTGAAACCTATGGTTTTTTCAGTGAATTTGTACGGTTTTTTAAATGCTAAGTTACTTTACGCCATTCGTGGCGTGCACGCCCACTTAACGCAGTTCGTTCCGTGTGCGCACGGTGCGCTTCGCGCAGCGTGCGTGCACAGTGAGCACGCGGTGCGCTTCGCGCACCGTGCGCCCACTTTACGCAGTTAGTTACGCAGTTAGTGCCGTACACGCAAGGTGGGCACGCAGTGCGCTACGCGCACCGCGTGCCCACGTTACGCACCGTGCGCACATGGAGGACATATTATGCGCTTCCTTGTGACAGGTAATCTGTTAAATTTAATTTGTAAGTGATGACAATAATATGCCATGCACAGAGAGTGTTTTTTTTTTTTTATTAAAATTTTTAGCGTAAGCGCACCGTACGCGTACGGTAAGCGTAATCGGCGAAATTTTCAAAAAATAAAAATTTACCGTTTTTGGCCTTTGGGGATCTTTGAGGACAACTAACATGGCTATGTGCATGGGCGCTGTCTAAACAGCCCCTTTATATGTTTTTTGCCTTTGTTTACAGCCCCCCCCCTCAGAGTGCGAGAGAGAAAATGGCGGCCGCCGCTTCCTGGTTTCGACCGATTCGAATGTTTACTTAGATGTAACAGCCAATCAGAATCGCGCTCGCGCACGCCACCGTACGCGTACGGTAAGCTTACGGTAAGCGTACCGTAAGCTGGCTCAGATACATATATTGATTTAAAGGCTATTTTCTCAGAATCTACTGAACCGATTTACACCAAACCTACAAAAGGCACTTCCTTGACCTGAGGACTACCTCTCTGCCAAATTTCTAGTAATTCTGTTCAGCCGTTCGGGCTGTAGCCCTGTCTAAAGGTCCTATGGAAAAATGCATGGGAAAAACGCGTTTTGGGACCCCCCTTTTATCTCAGCCCCCGCTTGACGAATCCCCCCGAGATTTTCAGGGTAGAAGCGGAGCGTAGCGCCCCACCTATTTTGAGAAATTCGCGAGGATTCGTCGACCGGCGCCAAAGTTATTCAAAATAGAATGTTGCGGATTTCCTATGGAAACAGGGTCCTAACTATAACTACCTACTGGCGACCGCCAGTAGGTAATATATATATATATATATATCTGCTCCATTTGTTTTGCCTCGTTACTGCACTCGTGAGCGGGTGCCCGGTCCAGCGGTGGCAAACCGCTATATCTCCAGCTCCTTACTCCACAGTAAATTCGAACCAGCACTCACGTTAGGTTAAATCCGTTAAAGATTTATTCGCGAATTAATCTCCACAACAAACACGTTTCGGCGTTAGCCTTCGTCAGTGTCGACGGGGCGCCAACGCCATGGCAACTTAAAATACAAATCAGTTTCAATGCAACAAACAAAGGACTCATGCTCTACTTTGAGCGCCATCTTTGAATATGTTATCATTCACATATCATACATTGCATATGTAATTAATCGGGGAACCTTGAGTAACACGAAATATAGTGTCAACGTATATATCTATATAGAAAGCCCATTCAGGGCGATATCCCGTTATTATAAAACGCATTTCACTAGTGTAATCTTAGCTATGTGCGAGTACTATTAGAATTGTGTAATTATCAATTAATTGTGGCAGAGATCCATATGCTGGATGTATAAACTAGAGAACTTTACTGCATAGTAAGCCGATTAACGTGAGTGCTGGTCCGAATTTACTGTGGAGTAAGGAGCTGGATATATATATATATATATTCACTGAAAAAACCATAGGTTTCACACACGTTATAGTTAGGAATTAGCATTTAAAAAACCTTAGAAATTCAGTGAAAAAACCATAGGTTTCACACACGTTATAGTTAGGAATTAGCATTTAAAAAACCTTAGAAATTCAGTGAAAAAACCATAGGTTTCACACATGTTATAGTTAGCTGGACATTTTACTCGTAAAAAACCAATGAAATTGCCCCGTTATAGTTAGTTCAGCTAACTATAACTCGCGCGCCCGCAATGCACTGCTGATGACGTCACATATTACATCACTCATGACATGGTCAGTGACATCACTCATGACATCACTGATGACATCTCAAATGACATCACTGATGACATCACTGATGACATCATCCAGTGAATGTGTGTTATTCTGAAAATTAAATATGTTTTATATATGTATATCTCAAGGTCGATGGAAGAATAAATGGGTATATAAGTGTCTAAATGGATGATTTGTTTTTGAAAAATTGATTGTGTAACTGACTGATTAAGTGTATCTCTCACTTTGTGTATAAGTGGCTGCATGGGTTGGTGAGTAGCTACATGGGTGTCTATATAGGTTATTAGTTGTTTTTTTGAGTATCAGTCTGAGTGTCTGTATGGTACGGTGGGGGGTATTACGTAGTGCATAGATGCATGAATGAGTGACTCACTGTTTGTATGTGTTGAAGACAGCATGTGTGCAGGACTGTATGGGTGGATGAGTGTGTGTATGGGTGTGTTAGTGAGTGAATGACTGTCTCAATAGTGTCTTCAGGAGTAACTACATATGTTTTAAACTAGTATATGTGAGTATTGGTGTATATATGTGAGTATATATGAGAGGGAGAGATTGAAAGAGTTCCTGTATGATTAAGTATGTGTTTCTATAAGTGATTGTTTAAAAGACTAAGTATGTGTAAGTTTCCGTAGAAGTAAGTATGGTGGTGTGTGTATTACTGTATATGCAAGTAAATGTATGTTTTATTCTTTATTAGCATGAGTGACTATGTGTGTGAGTAACTCTATGGATGAGTGGCATTGTGTAACAGGATGTATAGATGTATGAGTACATATGATGAGTGAGTACATGTATGAGTGACTGTATAGGACTGTTGGTGAATGAGTGGATGTGTATGTGGATCTTAGAATTACTGAAGAGGTTGTTGTAACTGGTATTGGTATGTCCATTGTTTTGAAATTTTTAGTCTCTATTTTTGAATGTGTGTATCAAAGCTTATATTAAGGTGAGAGGAGGTCTGCCACTCTATCACAAGGATGATGTCATCAGTGATGTCATCAGTGATGTCATTTGAGATGTCATCAGTGATGTCATGAGTGATGTCACTGACCATGTCATGAGTGATGTAATATGTGACGTCATCAGCAGTGCATTGCGGGCGCGCGAGTTATAGTTAGCTGAACTAACTATAACGGGGCAATTTCATTGGTTTTTTACGAGTAAAATGTCCAGCTAACTATAACATGTGTGAAACCTATGGTTTTTTCACTGAATTTCTAAGGTTTTTTAAATGCTAATTCCTAACTATAACGTGTGTGAAACCTATGGTTTTTTCACTGAATTTCTAAGGTTTTTTAAATGCTAATTCCTAACTATAACGTGTGTGAAACCTATGGTTTTTTCAGTGAATTTCTAAGGTTTTTTAAATGCTAATTCCTAACTATAACGTGTGTGAAACCCATGTTTTTTTCAGTGAATTTGCAAGGTTTTTTAAATGCTATTTTTTTTTTTTTTTCTTCATTTTTTTCAAACATATTTTTAATTTAATTTTTTACCTTTTATAAAGACTATGCTTAATTTTTTAAAATCATTAAATATTTATTTTATATAAATTTTTTAAAATAAACAAGTAAAATTTATTTCCAGATTTTTTTTTTTTTTTTTTTTTTTTTTTTTTTATAGTACGCGTACCGTAAGCTCACGGTAAGCGTACGGTTTACGCAACGTCCGTAATCTATCTACGCAGCTTGCGTATAGTTACGTACTTTGCGTAGCGCGCGTACTGCGCGTGGGACGCGTGCGCGCTTACGCAACACGCGCACGTTACGCGGAAGTGCCGGGAAATGACTGTTATGCGCATGCGCGCAAGCGCGTGTCTTTTTTACGCGCACGCGTACTTTTTGCCGTAAGCGTACCGTAAGCGTACCGTAAGCGTACGGTAGGTCATGTGATCTTGAAACACAACTTTTGATTGGTTGAAACTACTTTCAGTTCTAGAACTCTCCTACACCACACCCATTCCCCTCATTTCTGCTTGTGATCCCTTGGGAGAAGGAGCTGGTTTGTCTTTGGGATACGATGGCAGAACAGCAGAGCTCTTCTGAGAGTGAGGCTAGCACCAGCAGCACTGTCTTGAGGCAGAGAGCGAGGAAAGTAAAACCTTCTTATGTTTGGGATTATTTTACTTTTCCAGAAGGCCAGCAAAAGGTGAATGCACCCTTAGTTACTTGCAAGCTGTGTCAGCGTGTACTTTCTAGAGGTAATCCTGAAAGGAAGTATTCCTTTGGGAATCACACCATGATGAGGCACCTCAAGGATGTACACAAAAGGACACATGCTCAACTTTTTGGAGGTAACTCTTCAGAAAGACGAGCCAGTACATCCACAGCAGCTCAGCCTGGACCATCACCTGCAGAGCTTACTCCTTCTTCTGCAGCTCAGGTGAGCCCTTCATCTGTGGGGGGAGAATCTCCTTTTGCTGGCCCTCTGGAAATGAACCCTCGATTTCGGAAGGTTGATATTCATTGCACATTTTGTAAAGCTCTAATTTGTTATATGGAGACCAGTGTTTCCCTAGTGAATAACAAAATAGATCAGCACATTTGTAGCTTTGAATGATTTTCCCATGGTTCCTTTCCTCTGTCCCTGCATGAACACAACGGTTCTTTTAAGAGCCAACCTTATCTTTCATCTTTTTTTTACATTTTTTTTAAAAAACTTTTTTTTTTTTTTTTTTACCGTACGCGTACGGTAAGCGTACCTTTTTTTTTATTTTTTAAAAAAAACACTAAAAATCATTTTTCACATTACAAGGTCCTTGAGAGACTACAATTATTACTATTGACTTACCATACTCACTGAAAAAAATATTTATTCATTTGTTTTTTTAAAAAATAGTTTTTAAAATGGTTGTAGTTTACGAAAATTTTCTATATCGATCTGAAAAAAAAGAAAAAAGTATTAATATCTTTAAACCATTTTATAATACAGTACACATATTTACATTTTTTACCAAAAAATATTTTTGCCTTATTTTTGCTGTTTTCAGAATATATTGCATTTCACTATAAATTGTGAAAGCAATTGCATTCATCATTTTACAGCGGGCAAAAAAAAATAACAATCTCAAAGATTGTATTAAAAAAGCCCAGAATCTCTTCTCACTTAAACTTATCATTACAGAAATGCATATTATTCTAAAAAAATATCATCTAAAAACAATACTTTTTTCTTTAAAATACCGTCTGATATTTTTGTTTCAGGAGTATAATCACAATATTATATCTCAAATAACTCCAAAATACATCTGATTTTATTTCCTTTAGGCCAAATTGTATTTTTTTTTTTTCCCTGGAATAAATTTCCAAGGGAAAACCATTAAAATTCTAAAGTTTAATCTGTCCAGATCTCACCGATTCTCTGTAACATTTTGGTTCACAAAAATTTTTTGAATAATTTATTTAGTCCACAATAGAATTGCTTACTTTTCCACATGGCCAAATAGTAATTTTTTAAATCATTTTTGTAAAAATTTCCAATGGCAGTCCAATAGCATTCCAAAATTTAAAATGTGCAGAAGTTACCGATTATCTCTAAATTATTGGTTTTTCAAAATTGCATTAAAAATTTAAAAAGTCCACATTACAATTGGTTATCTTTCCTTTAGGCCAAATGATAATTTTAAAAAATATTTTTTCTACAAAATTGCAATGGTAATCCAGTAAAATGGTAAAATTATTTTGTCCACATCTTGCCAAGTCTCTCTAAAATTTAGGTTTCAGAAAGATTAGATAGGAATTTGCTAAATCAAAAGGCAAACGTTGTTTGAAAATCAATTGGGAATCATTACACAGTGTCCAGCCTTTTTCACATTTAAGATAAACTGTGTAATGTCCAGAAGTAACAGTAGGTCCATCATGGAAAATTATTGCAACAGTTACAAAAGTTTTTCCTGAAATTGATAATTGCTGTCCTGTAAACTTCTTTATTAAAGTATCCAATTTTGAACCATCAGCTCTACATCGTTGCATCATTAAAATTACATACTGTCCGTATTCCCTTAAAATTAATGTTGAAAACATGTCAGAATTACACTCACCATATTTCATGCTATGATTAGCATCTTTAACTAATTTTGCAAAAGTGACTGTTTTACTCTCTGGCAATGTCAAATAAATAAACCTTTCATTATCAACAATAGAGCCACATATATTATAACAATTTTCACAACTATGTTCCCATTTATAAGAGAGACCAAAAAAAATGTCAATGGGAACTCCTTCTTCTTCCACTACCTGAAGAAAAAACAACAAGAATTCCTGTGCGTCTTGCTGTACATTTTTCGAAAACTGTGTTCGTCCTGAACATACATCTAAAAGTTTTCTAATGTCAGTAGCACTTTCTATTTGAGTTTTATCTTTACTCAGCTTTTGAAAAAGGAGACTGAGCTCTGAACAGAATCTTTTTCCCTGATTTACTATTATCTGCTCTTGCAAACTTTCCAGATAAAATACAACATTCAGCACTACATTAGCGTAGCAGTTGACACCAGAGCTATTTTCAAAATGACATCCTACAACCTGTTCTTCATTTTCCTTATTCTTTTTGCTTGCAATTACATCACTCCTCTTTTTTTTCCTCTTCTCTACATCTTCATTACAGATATTCTCATTTCTCCTTTTACGAGAAACTACACGTTTCTCCAACACAGGATACTGACCTAAATGAGGAGCATAGGTTCTTCTTAATCTATTATACTCCTTTACACAGTTTGTATCAGCACTAACTTTTGAATCATCAAAGTCAATCATGAATAAACCTGATAATGTTTTGACTCGTGACAAAGCTACATATGCCATACCTTCTTTGAACACAGTTGAACCAATGTTCACAAATGCACAATCTACAGTCAATCCTTGAGACTTGTGGATAGTTACAGCATATGCTAGTGAAAACGGAAACTGCTTCCTACGTACATATAAGTCTTTCACAAGCATGAAACGAACTGAACAACGACAAATGTCTTTAACTTCCTCTATCTGATCAAATTTTATTTTTAAACATTCAATTCCATCTTTTTTCTGATAATTAATAAAACCCACAACTCTTCCCATCGCTCCATTCACTAAGCCTTTTTCAACATCCTAATTTCTCCTTAAAAACACTCTACAGTTCATGCAAACATATAGATTTTTTTCTAATCCTGCTGTTTTGGAGATATTCTTCTCTAGTGAGTCCAATTTATTTTTCAGTTTGCCTGTTACTGTGACAGTAATTCTTCCATCCTCAATTTTGTCCACTGCTTCCAATTTCATGATGTCTTCATTTTCCAATTTCAAAAGCTCCTCATTAAATATTGAGCATTCACGTAGAGTTGGCATTAAGCAGATGACACTTTTGTTTTCTGCAATATTCTTGTATATTTTCTCTGCAACTATTTCTTCCTTTGGAAATAAGTTATGTAGCAGCCGACTCTGTAATGCTTTTTTGCCAACTTCTGTGAGTAGTCCAATTCTGATATCTTTCAGAATACTTCCATATTCTTCATCGTTTGCTTGCCTCATATTAGTTGTAAGTTCCTTGTACTCAAAGAAGGACCAAATATTTGTATTTCCAATGCTTCCCAATGACTTCTTCGTGTCTTCATGTGTCACAGTATTAAACACTGGTTGTCCTTTAACTGGAGTAAGTTGCAAAAGATCCCCAAAAACTATGACGTGTTTTCCACCAAATAACACGTCATAGTCTGTCTTCAAAATTTGCTGCATTCTTAAATGCACAAAGGCAAGCATTAAGTTTGATACCATGCTCACCTCATCAATAATGAGAACTTGCATCTTCTTCAATACTCTTGACACTTCTAAGGATGCTTCTCCAGTTAGCTTGTTGAATTGTATTTTGTTCTCATGCTCCACTGGTAACATTAGCAAACGATGTAAGGTGATTCCTTTTATGTTATATGCTGCTAACCCAGTTGGAGCAGTAACCACACAAGACAAAGTAGAATCCGTTTTTTGCTTTAGGTAGCTTCTGATGACTTTAATTAGGAAACTTTTTCCAGTGCCAGCTTGTCCGCTTACATACATCCTGATTGGATGAAATGATGTGCATGAGCACTCTTTTTTGATATGTAGAAATCCGTGATCAATTTTGTTTTTGATCTCTTCATAAATTTGTTGCTGCTCTTGATTCAGTTGTCTTTCCAAATTTTCTAAGTCTATAAATTCTTCTTGAGCTTGATTCATAGCCGTTTCCACTTCATTCATGGCTATTGATGCTTCATTTTCAACGATTGGTTGTCCTAGGGGATCTTGACTGTATGTTCCTGAACTTTGGCTGTCCTGAGAACTGTCTCTAGCTATTTCTGCTGCAATTGTAGTTTCCTGTTCAATTTCTTCATTTAACATTTGCAGATAAGTTGAGAATGTACTGCATTGTATGCTGTCTTTGCAAGCATTAAAAGAATCTTCATAGCTCTGGAATTCTCCCAGTAGTTCATCCTCTGTACGCCATGGTTTAAACAACTGTAAAAGAGCCAAGTAGTAAAATTCTTTCTTGTCGGTAGTGTCGCAACTCAGCTTCCGGTGATTTATCAAACTTCCTTTGGTTTGCTTCACCAAACATCCTTCTTCACCAACAACTTTATATTTTCCACTGTTGATGTCTTCTGCAGCTTTCCGTGAATAAATGTAGTTCTGCAGCACTTCATAGAGACACATGTTCTCCAGATGATGACTTCTCTTGGGATAATATGTGTCCAACATGTTTGTTTTCAATATGTCTGTACTTTCTGGGTCATTCTCAGCCAAATATTCAATTTCTCCAACAGATTTCAGTACCCGATTTCTCATTGCTGCAAGGCCTAAACTTGCCCAAATTATTCTTCTTGACTTCGAGTAGAGACTTGCAGAAGATAACCTATCTGAACATTCGTAGGATCCAATTTCTCGATGCGATAACATCTTCAAACTAAAACTGTACAGCTTCTTACTGACAGTCTTCTCGTGAGAAATCTCTTCCCACATTTCCTTCAATTCTGTTTTTTCTGATTTCCTAATGTAAGACGTTACATATCGAGCAACAGCAATGGAATTGTCAGCAACATACTGTATATCCATGTTAGCGTTCCACATGGATAAAATGACTGGGTTGTAGTCATTTATATTTTTTGATTCTTCTTTTCTTTTAAGGTGTAGGTATTCTTAGGTGATTTTCTTGTGATAGTATGTCTCACAGCTGACATAAAACTGTTGACTCTTCCATTTGTAAGAACAGGTCTAGGAAATCCAAATCGACATTTAGTGTAGTATTTTTCTTTGCTCTTGTATTTCCGTCGACAGTATTTTCCACACCGATGACTTTGGAAACGTAGAACTTGCTCCTTTAACTTGTTCTCTTCTGTGTTTTTAGGTATAGCACATGTTGCATATTCTTCAATGTAAGATAACACTGCTTCATCAGTATCTGTTCCAAACTTTGGGGCATCCTTGATCCACAGCAGCATATGAATATGAGGAGCACCTCTTGCCTGGTACTCTTTTCTCCAAAAGAAATCCACTACTTCTCCAAGGGGTGGATTTTTTTTATTGCAGATGAAGGACATCATAGCCTCAAATCTATGATTGAAATATCTGCAAACATTAACCGGATCCAATGAGCACAGTTCTCCTGCTGTCTTGTATTCGATGTTTTCAATGTTTGAATTGGCCTCTCGTAGAAAATCCAGTAAATCATCCCAAGCGTACTCGGCGCAGCTTAGGGTAAGGAACCATGTTGGTGTTCCTAAGTTGCGTAACATGCATTTTAGTTCACCATGGCGTCGGTACCAATATTCATTTGTCCCACGCTGACAAGCCATCAGATTGATCAGTTGTGTTTCCAAATGATCATCTCGGTGCTGCACTTTCTCCATAAAATCCTTAGCAGACACATTTTGTAAATGTACTCCACTTTTTAAAATGTGATTTACTGCATAAGACAGTGCAGACAAGTCGCTTTCAAATAAAAGATGGAACAAATAAGGGATACTTTGTCGAAATCTGGGATCTTCAGCATATAGTCTTGTAGTCCGATACTCAGAAGCTGGAATCTGTTCCGGACGTTCATCGTATCGTCCTCCTTTTCCTTTAGGAAACAGCTGGGGAAAACATCGAGCTTCCAAGCTCTCCTCCCATACACTCACGGGATTTCCTTTTGCTTTCTTCATCTGAAAGAGATCAATATTGTCTCCCATAACTTCTTTCGAATGGAGAGGATGTATGCTAAAATGTTCATAAATTTCTTCTTCCTTTGACTTGTCCACTTTTTCAATTTGTCCAGTTGGTGTTTCTGTGTCTCCTTGTAAATCTTCTTCTTCTTCTTCTTCTATATAAATTGATTCATACCATTTGTTATTTTTTTTCAAATACAAATTTGCTCTTTGTACTTTCCGCACATCTACCAGCTCCTGCCAAATCTTCTTATTCTTTGTAGGGACACCATTAACCAGAATAATTAATGGTTCAGTTTCCAAAGTATCTGCATCAATAGTTTCCATATTTTTTTTCAAATCCAAGGGCAAATACACCACTCTACCTTTTAAACCTCAGTAAATCTGAAGGAGGTAATTTACCAGTTTTGGGCTCCATACGTACTATGGTCTGGAACGGATGAACACATTGAATGAGTATAGGCTCATATGTATTTAATTCAGAAAGTTCAGCAGGAATAGCATCCAATTCTAAATTATTATGTACAGCTCTGGTCGGCATTCTATTTTCCTCTAACTTGTTGTAGCAGTATTTACAAATACGCTGATCTTCACCCAATTCAAAACAATTTTCAAGAAATATATATGTGGCAAAATCCATCCACTTATAATTATCTTCATTTTCACTCTTTCTGTAGAGATCAACATTCCTAGTTTGTTTTCTATAATGAGTTCTGCGGCAACAAATACAAGTAACATTTGGTCTTTCATTAGAGACTATTGCAAATTTTGTTATGTGATCATTAAATGTGTTACTTACAGAGGGTTCTACATTCTCTTCCACTTCTGCCTCATTTACTGTGTCCTTCTCTGCACTGTTTTGTTCAGGACCAAAGTAACAAAACTGAATTTCATCAACAACCTTCTCTACATCTGATACCGTTCCTCGGAACAGAGCCCTATTCAATTCATTTAACTTTATTGCTGGACTTTTGGCAAAATACAACCGTCTCACAAACTTTCTCATTTCAGTATGATGAACAGCCAGCATCCTAAAATGATGGAAAACACTATTGCACACTTTTCTAGATAGACAAGCAAGAGAATGACCCTGCAAACCAGTATTCTCTCTCACTCTGCATGGATCCAGACTTTGAAGCACCTTAATCTTTTGTTTTACACTTTTTTTACTATATTCTCTTAGAAACTCTCGAAATCTGTCAATAGATTCCTGACGCACAGTGCAAATACTACTACAATTCCAAGTGTACACTGGGGCTTTAGGACGTCTCCCCATTGCCTCATCTGCCATCACTTGTACCTCATCTCTTGGAACCATTATCTCCTTCTCCATTATGCAACCATTTTTTACTTCGTATGAACGACCTCTGGTGTCAACTGCATGCAGCAAACTATTACTTTGAAAATAGCTTTCTTCATTAAAAAAAGGTTCACTACTTGAACTATGCATCCACTTTCCTAAAAACACTTTACAAAAGTTTGTTCTGTTCACTACTCTTTTGCTTTTGCTTTGTGATTTCAGTACATTAACCATTTTATCTAATGTACGCATCCTATTCAAAATTAATATGAATAGTTTCCTTTTTAATTCTAATGCTTTTGCTGCAATGGCTTCAATTTCTTTTTTTCTCTTATAATATTTAGCCTTTTGCTTATATTTCTTTATATCCTTTATCAAATTGGACATAACTCTTCTCTGAAACATTTTTCTACGTATCTCTTTAAATGCTGTTTTTCTGTTTATGTTAAACTTTTCAATTGCAGAAGGTATATTTGCATTAACTAAATCCTCAATTTTTTGCTGTTCTGTAGGTTTTGTTACATTTTTCCGAGAACAGACATTTTGTACATTTTTGTTTGTTTTCAATATTTTGTTTAGGAATTGTTTTTTTTGCTTACCAGAAGATTTTTTCTTTTTCCCAACATCAGCATCTTCTACTAACTTTGGTCCTCCAGTTGTCCTCAAATATAGTTTTTTTTTTAGCGTTTTTTGAACTCGAGATTTTGTAGGCATCTTAAATTTTGTTCACTGTTCTTCAGCAATACCTGAAAAAAACTAAAAAAAAAATCCTTTATTGTATTTAAATATATTACTACATTTCTTTTCACAATAGTCACAAAACGAAATTTCTTTGCCATTTTGAATGCACACAAACTGCTCTTTTTTTAAAATTTATTTAAATGCACATGTCCAAGCTTTTTTTTTTTTTCAGATCACCACCGTGTGTATTCTCTGTGACTGCCTACACTCCAGCAGGGGCAACCAGCCTTAGTGATGCTGAATATATTTGCATTACAGACTTAAACCTGAAAACCCCACTCGCTTCTAATTACTGTGCATGACTATACATGGCAAGCACATGGGTGTGTGCTAAGCCTCTGCTTCTTCCCCCAAAAATTCGCTCCTCTTTTCCATCTACTGCAACTGTGAAATCACCAGAGGAAGACGCAATAAATTTCTGCCTATAATTCTTCTATGCACACAGAGTCATGTTATCACATTAGTGCCAAAACGAAATTTCTTTGCCAATTTGAAAGCACACTTACTGCACTTTTTTTTTCGGGCCAAGTGAAAATCTCTTTTTACACTTTGAAATCACTTTTACAGACTGACACATTCTGAAACCTTTTTTTTAAATTTATTTAAATGCACATGTCCAACCTGTTTTTTTTTTTCATTCCACCACCGTGTGTATTCTCTGTGACTGCCTACACTCCAGCAGGGGCAACCAGCCTTAGTGATGCTGAATATATTTGCATTACAGACTTAAACCTGAAAACCCCACTCGCTTCTAATTACTGTGCATGACTATACATGGCAAGCACATGGGTGTGTGCTAAGCCTCTGCTTCTTCCCCCAAAAATTCGCTCCTCTTTTCCATCTACTGCAACTGTGAAATCACCAGAGCAAGACGCAATAAATTTCTGCCTATAATTCTTCTATGCACACAGAGTCATGTTTTCACATTAGTGCCAAAACGAAATTTCTTTGCCAATTTGAAAGCACACTTACTGCTCTTTTTTTTTCGGGCCAAGTGAAAATCTCTTTTTACACTTTGAAATCACTTTTACAGACTGACACATTCTGAAACCTTTTTTTTAAATTTATTTAAATGCACATGTCCAAGCTGTTTTTTTTTCAGACCACCACCGTGTGTATTCTCTGTGACTGCCTACACTCCAGCAGGGGCAACCAGCCTTAGTGATGCTGAATGTATTTGCATTACAGACTTAAACCTGAAAACCCCACTCGCTTCTAATTACTGTGCATGACTATACATGGCAAGCACATGGGTGTGTGCTAAGCCTCTGCTTCTTCCCCCAAAAATTCGCTCCTCTTTTCCATCTACTGCAACTGTGAAATCACCAGAGCAAGACGCAATAAATTTCTGCCTATAATTCTTCTATGCACAAAGAGTCATGTTTTCACATTAGTGCCAAAACGAAATTTCTTTGCCAATTTGAAAGCACACTTACTGCTCTTTTTTTTTTGGGCCAAGTGAAAATCTCTTTTTACACTTTGAAATCACTTTTACAGACTGACACATTCTGAAACCTTTTTTTTAAATTTATTTAAATGCACATGTCCAAGCTGTTTTTTTTTCAGACCACCACCGTGTGTATTCTCTGTGACTGCCTACACTCCAGCAGGGGCAACCAGCCTTAGTGATGCTGAATGTATTTGCATTACAGACTTAAACCTGAAAACCCCACTCGCTTCTAATTACTGTGCATGACTATACATGGCAAGCACATGGGTGTGTGCTAAGCCTCTGCTTCTTCCCCAAAAAATTCGCTCCTCTTTTCCATCTACTGCAACTGTGAAATCACCAGAGCAAGACGCAATAAATTTCTGCCTATAATTCTTCTATGCACACAGAGTCATGTTTTCACATTAGTGCCAAAACGAAATTTCTTTGCCAATTTGAAAGCACACTTACTGCTCTTTTTTTTTCGGGCCAAGTGAAAATCTCTTTTTACACTTTGAAATCACTTTTACAGACTGACACATTCTGAAACCTTTTTTTAAATTTATTTAAATGCACATGTCCAAGCAGTTTTTTTTTCAGACCACCACCGTGTGTATTCTCTGTGACTGCCTACACTCCAGCAGGGGCAACCAGCCTTAGTGATGCTGAATGTATTTGCATTACAGACTTAAACCTGAAAACCCCACTCGCTTCTAATTACTGTGCATGACTATACATGGCAAGCACATGGGTGTGTGCTAAGCCTCTGCTTCTTCCCCCAAAAATTCGCTCCTCTTTTCCATCTACTGCAACTGTGAAATCACCAGAGCAAGACGCAATAAATTTCTGCCTATAATTCTTCTATGCACACAGAGTCATGTTTTCACTTTATTGCCAAAACGAAATTTCTTTGCCAATTTGAAAGCACACTTACTGCTCTTTTTTTTTTGGGCCAAGTGAAAATCTCTTTTTACACTTTGAAATCACTTTTACAGACTGACACATTCTGAAACCTTTTTTTTAAATTTATTTAAATGCACATGTCCAAGCTGTTTTTTTTTCAGACCACCACCGTGTGTATTCTCTGTGACTGCCTACACTCCAGCAGGGGCAACCAGCCTTAGTGATGCTGAATGTATTTGCATTACAGACTTAAACCTGAAAACCCCACTCGCTTCTAATTACTGTGCATGACTATACATGGCAAGCACATGGATGTGTGCTAAGCCTCTGCTTCTTCCCCCAAAAATTCGCTCCTCTTTTCCATCTACTGCAACTGTGAAATCACCAGAGCAAGACGCAATAAATTTCTGCCTATAATTCTTCTATGCACACAGAGTCATGTTTTCACATTAGTGCCAAAACGAAATTTCTTTGCCAATTTGAAAGCACACTTACTGCTCTTTTTTTTTGGGCCAAGTGAAAATCTCTTTTTACACTTTGAAATCACTTTTACAGACTGACACATTCTGAAACCTTTTTTTTAAATTTATTTAAATGCACATGTCCAAGCTGTTTTTTTTTCAGACCACCACCGTGTGTATTCTCTGTGACTGCCTACACTCCAGCAGGGGCAACCAGCCTTAGTGATGCTGAATGTATTTGCATTACAGACTTAAACCTGAAAACCCCACTCGCTTCTAATTACTGTGCATGACTATACATGGCAAGCACATGGATGTGTGCTAAGCCTCTGCTTCTTCCCCCAAAAATTCGCTCCTCTTTTCCATCTACTGCAACTGTGAAATCACCAGAGCAAGACGCAATAAATTTCTGCCTATAATTCTTCTATGCACACAGAGTCATGTTTTCACATTAGTGCCAAAACGAAATTTCTTTGCCAATTTGAAAGCACACTTACTGCTCTTTTTTTTTGGGCCAAGTGAAAATCTCTTTTTACACTTTGAAATCACTTTTACAGACTGACACATTCTGAAACCTTTTTTTTAAATTTATTTAAATGCACATGTCCAAGCTGTTTTTTTTTCAGACCACCACCGTGTGTATTCTCTGTGACTGCCTACACTCCAGCAGGGGCAACCAGCCTTAGTGATGCTGAATGTATTTGCATTACAGACTTAAACCTGAAAACCCCACTCGCTTCTAATTACTGTGCATGACTATACATGGCAAGCACATGGGTGTGTGCTAAGCCTCTGCTTCTTCCCCCAAAAATTCGCTCCTCTTTTCCATCTACTGCAACTGTGAAATCACCAGAGCAAGACGCAATAAATTTCTGCCTATAATTCTTCTATGGACACAGAGTCATGTTTTCACATTAGTGCCAAAACGAAATTTCTTTGCCAATTTGAAAGCACACTTACTGCTCTTTTTTTTTTGGGCCAAGTAAAAATCTCTTTTTACACTTTGAAATCACTTTTACAGACTGACACATTCTGAAACCTTTTTTTTAAATTTATTTAAATGCACATGTCCAAGCTGGTTTTTTTTCAGACCACCACCGTGTGTATTCTCTGTGACTGCCTACACTCCAGCAGGGGCAACCAGCCTTAGTGATGCTGAATGTATTTGCATTACAGACTTAAACCTGAAAACCCCACTCGCTTCTAATTACTGTGCATGACTATACATGGCAAGCACATGGGTGTGTGCTAAGCCTCTGCTTCTTCCCCCAAAAATTCGCTCCTCTTTTCCATCTACTGCAACTGTGAAATCACCAGAGCAAGACGCAATAAATTTCTGCCTATAATTCTTCTATGCACACAGAGTCATGTTTTCACATTAGTGCCAAAACGAAATTTCTTTGCCAATTTGAAAGCACACTTACTGCTCTTTTTTTTTTGGGCCAAGTGAAAATCTCTTTTTACACTTTGAAATCACTTTTACAGACTGACACATTCTGAAACCTTTTTTTTAAATTTATTTAAATGCACATGTCCAAGCTGTTTTTTTTTAGACCACCACCGTGTGTATTCTCTGTGACTGCCTACACTCCAGCAGGGGCAACCAGCCTTAGTGATGCTGAATGTATTTGCATTACAGACTTAAACCTGAAAACCCCACTCGCTTCTAATTACTGTGCATGACTATACATGGCAAGCACATGGGTGTGTGCTAACCCTCTGCTTCTTCCCCCAAAAATTCGCTCCTCTTTTCCATCTACTGCAACTGTGAAATCACCAGAGCAAGACGCAATAAATTTCTGCCTATAATTCTTCTATGGACACAGAGTCATGTTTTCACATTAGTCCCAAAACGAAATTTCTTTGCCAATTTGAAAGCACACTTACTGCTCTTTTTTTTTCGGGCCAAGTGAAAATCTCTTTTACAGACTGACACATTATGAATCCACCATGTGTAACTACAACAAAAACAATTCCCATTTCTATTATTCATTTCTTAAGTTACCACATACATCCCCTCTCAAACTGTAAACTCACCTTTAAATTTAGTTAGTTGTGAAAGAAATGTGTCACTCAAACAGCAGATTATCAGAGCCAGGATCTCTGTTCTGTACACCTCTCTCCTCTCAGCAGAACCAGATAATGGCAAACTTTCCCTCTATTTTTCCACACATATACATGTAAGTTTCAAATCTCAGTGCTTCCCCCTTTTTTTCAAATGTAATGACACATTTCTATTGGTTGAAAACCAACCCTTTTCCAAAAGTACCCTGCCCCCAACTTGACTTCTGCCTAGTACCCTTCCCCCAACTTGACTTCTGCCTGCTACCATAGCAACAGCTCATGGAACACTGCTGTGTGCAGTTAGGTCAGAAGTTCGACACACAATGTTTCAATTCCACAGAGCAAGAGTGCTTGACTTTTCAATCCTAACTGCAAATCCATAGTACTGTTCTTTGGTTACACATTTTTTTGTACCAATACAAAACATGCTTCTATTAATTTTCACATACAGCCTAGTTTTTTTTCTAGAATGGTATGAAACAGCCAATCAGTTCTTTTTGTTTTGTAAAAAATATGTATGCCTCCATTTCCAAACTGTCTTTCTTTTCATATTGCCATTCTACTGAAAGACACCTCCTGAGTGCATCCAGTTCTCCTTTGAAGATGTTCACAGTGTGGATTGTAGGGCACAGCTATGTCTTCTGGAGTGAAAAGTTTGCAGAGAAAACAGATATGGTGAGAGACCTTGCTTTGCCAAATGTAGACATTAAATGGATTGGTCAGAGAGGGTTAAAGTGGCACCAATTGATGCCATTGGTGAAATCCTTCATGCAAATCCAACACCCTGACCTCATAATAGTGCACTGTGGTGGCAATGACCTAGGCACTTTGACTGGGGTAGGTCTGGAAATGCTTATGAAGGACACCTTTGCACAACTGTTTACACTTTTCCCTAAAACTGCCTTTGTGTTTTCCAACATATGCCAAAGGCAAAAATGGAACTGGTCCAATCATTTCTGTCCACAGATTGACAAAGCAAGAAAGCACGTCAACAAATCTGTTTCTGCTTTCCTCCGTGACTATGGTATGGGTGCCATTTACCACAACAACTTGCGTTACGACATGCAAGACATTTATAGAGGAGATGGTGTGCACTTCAATGATGAAGGGAACAGAGTCTTCCTCTTGAACCTTAGACTCTGCATCGGTACTTACTTGTAGGTACCACTAAAAAAATGACTCCATAAACACAACAGCTCTTTTTAGAGCTCCCTAATTTCTAAACTCTTAAATCTGATTTTCATTTATTTATTTTTATTTTTTTTACCGTACGCTTACCGTGAGCTTACCGTACGCGTACCCCGTGATTTTTTTTAAAATCAATAAATGTTTTTTTTGTACTTTTCTGTCCTTCTTTGACCCCCTTACAATTGTTAGGGGGTCTGTAACTCTCCTCATTGCCCCCTTTCTTTGTTTTCACTCTTTTTTTTCAGAGTGAAATACACAAAATGGCGGCCGCCGCTTCCTGGTTTCGGCCGATTCGAATGTTTACTAAGATCTAAGAGCCAATCAGAATCGCGCTCGCGCACGCCACCGTACGCTTACCGTAAGCGTACGGTAAGCGTACCGTAAGCTGGCTCAGATATATATATTGATTTAAAGGCTATTTTCTCAGAATCTACTGAACTGATTTACACCAAACCTACAAAAGGCACTTCCTTGACCTAGGGACTACCTCTCTGCCAAATTTCTAGTAATTCTGTTCAGCCGTTCGGGCTGTAGGTCGTTCTAAAGGTCCTATGGAAAAATGCATGGGAAAAACGCGTTTTGGGACCCCCCTTTTATCTCAGCCCCCGCTTGACGGATCCCCCCGAGACTTTCAGGGTAGGAGCGGAGCGTAGCGCCCCACCTATTTTGAGAAATTCGCGAGGATTCGTCGACCGGCGCCAAAGTTATTCAAAATAGAATGTTGAGGTTTTCCTATGGAAACGTGGTCCTAACTATAACTACCTACTGGCGACCGCCAGTAGGTAATATATATATATATATATATATTTTTTTTTTGAAAAAGCCAGTCGGCGAAACGCGTCTGTCAGCGTTTTGGGGGTAGAACGGGGGGGAACTTGCCGAATAAAGCATTTATGCTTTGAAAAACATTGTCCCTGGATTTTTGCTGGAGTGCTCTTCAAATTACACGTTTTTACGTGTTGGTTGTTTCATATATATATATATATTCACTTAAAAAACCATAGGTTTCACACATGTTATAGTTAGCTGGACATTTCACTCATGAAAAACCATTGAAATTCCCCCGTTATAGTTAGTGCAGGCAACTATAACTCACGCGACCGCAATCCTCTGCTGATGACGTTAGATATTACATCACTGTATTTAGACACTTATTTACCCATGTCTTCTTCCATTAATTTTTAGCTATACATATATTACAAATATTTTATTTTCAGAAAGACACATATGTCATCAGTGATGTAATATCTTACGTCATCAGTAGAGGATTGCGGTCGCGTGAGTTATAGTTGCCTGCACTAACTATAACGGGGGAATTTCAATGGTTTTTCACGAGTGAAATGTCCAGCTAACTATAACATGTGTGAAACCTATGGTTTTTTAAGTGAATTTGCAAGGTTTTTTAAATGCTAATTCCTAACTATAACATGTGTGAAACCTATGGTTTTTTCAGTGAATTTGTACGGTTTTTTTAAATGCTAAGTTATGTATTTTTTAATTTTATTTTTTAAGGTTTTTGCCCTTCGCACACCGCGCACCCACGTTACGCATTTCACGGAATTTTTCAGTTTCTACCGTACGCGCACGTTACGCGTACTCCGCGATTTTTTGCAAAAAAAGTAAAGGAAATTTTGGCCCTTGGGGGTCCTTCTGGGACCCCCTAACAAAGGTTAGGGGGTCAGGAACTGTCCACCCTGCCCCCTTTTCAGGTTCTCCACCTTTGTTTTTCACCCCCTCAGACTGCGAGAGACAAAATGGCGGCCGACACTTCCTGGTTTCGACCGATTCGAATATTTACTAAGATCTAACAACCAATCAGAATCGCGCTCGCGCACGGCAGCGTGCGCGTACGGTAAGTTTTACCGTACACGCACGGTGCGCGCTTATAGATATATATATATATGCTTTTAAATGCTATTTTCTCAGGAAATACTGAACAGATTTACACCAGACCTGCAAAAGGCCCATCCCTGACCTGAGGACTACCTCTCTGCCAAATTTCAAGTAATTCTGTTCAGCCGTTCGGGCTGTAGCTTGGACTAAAGGTCCTATGGAAAAATGCATGGGGAAAATGCGTTTTGGGACCCCCCCTTTTTCTCAGCCCCCGCTTGACGAATCCCCCCGAGACTTTCAGGGAAGAAGTGGAGCGGAGCGCCCCACCTATTTTGAAAATTTCGGGAGGATTCGTCAATCGGCGCCAAAGTTATTCCAAATAGAATGTTGCGGATTTCCTATGGAAACACGATCCTAACTATAACTATCTACTGGCGACCGCCAGTAGATAATATATATTATATATATATATATATATATATATATATATATATATATATATATATATATATATATATATATTATCTACTGGCGGACGCCAGTAGATAGTTATAGTTAGGACCTATTTTCCATAAGAAATCCGCAACATTCTATTCCCAATAAGCCTGGTGCCGATTGACGAATCTTCGTGAAATTTTCCAAACTTTTGGCCAGCTTTGCTCCGCTTCTACCCTGAAAGTTTCGTGGTGATTCGTCAAGCGGGGGCCGAGAAAAAAGGGGGGTCCCAAAACACGTTTTTCCCATGCAATTTCCCATAGGATCTGTTGTCGCAGCTACAGCCCGAATTGCTGAACGAATTACACCAAATTTTGCAAAGAGGTAGTCCTCAGTTCAAACTCGTGCCTTTTGCATAAATGGTGTGAATCTATTCAGTAGTTCCTGAGAAAATTAGGGTAAAAAAGTTAGTGATATCTATGACCGGGGAGGATCCACGCACCCTACCCGCATCCAGCGCACACCCTCCCCGAACGGAGCAGGCACCCTGACGATCACGCGCTGAATGCTAATTGGCTGTCGAGTGTCTGTCTACATTCGAAACCAGGAACTGTTGGTGGCCATTTTCTGCCTCGGTAGGAGCGAGGCTGAAGAAGCAAGGGGAATAAGTGTGTAAAACATATAAAGGGGGCAGAGTGGAAATACACTGACCCTCTAGATCTGCTTAGGGGGTCCCAGAAGGACACGCTGGGGCCCCCTTTTAATTAAAAAAAAACGGCGTAATGCGCGCAGGGTGCGCGCATCCTATCGCGTTGGGTGCACGGATTCTCTCGCGTTGGGTGAGCGGTTCCTATCGCGTTGGGTGTGCGGATCCAAGGAAGAAAAAAATGACATTTTTGGGAGATAAACATCAAGTTTAAGTGTTTTGTTCTTGAGTGGCTCTAAAAAGAGCCGTTGTGTTCATTGAGAGTTTTTGGTACTTATAAGTAAGTACCTATACAGAGTCTAAAGTTGTTGAGGAAGACTCTGTTTCCTTCATCAGTAAAGTGTACTCCATCTCTCCTATACATCTCTTGCATATGAAAGCGCAGATTGTTATTGAAAATGGACCCCATTCTATAGTCTCGGAGAAAAGCAGAAACAGATTTATTCACGTTTCCTAGCTTTCTCAATTTGTGGACAAAAATGATCGGGGTCCCGCATCGCATCGCTGGTGGAGGCTCTTTACCATTTGAGCTTGGTGTCCCTGGAGGGGCTGCGCTGACGACTTGCTGGGTTGCAGGGTTGCTGTGCACGGAGAGGAGCCGCCGGACGGGACTGCAGGTCCCAGGAGCCCGTGAGCCGGTGAGTTCCGCAGCTGTGTAGCGGCCCGCCCTCCCGCCATCCCGCCCACAAACCGCTTAAAAAACCTCGCGGAACCCGCTGGCGCGGGTCCCGCATCGCATCGCTGGTGGAGGCTCTTTACCATTTGAGCTTGGTGTCCCTGGAGGGGCTGCGCTGACGACTTGCTGGGTTGCAGGGTTGCTGTGCACGGAGAGGAGCCGCCGGACGGGACTGCAGGTCCCAGGAGCCCGTGAGCCGGTGAGGTCCGCAGCTGTGTAGCGGCCCGCCCTCCCGCCATCCCGCCCACAAACCGCTTAAAAAAGCTTGCGGAACCCGCTGGCGCGGGTCCCGCATCGCATCGCTGGTGGAGGCTCTTTACCATTTGAGCTTGGTGTCCCTGGAGGGGCTGCGCTGACGACTTGCTGGGTTGCAGGGTTGCTGTGCACGGAGAGGAGCCGCCGGACGGGACTGCAGGTCCCAGGAGCCCGTGAGCCGGTGAGGTCCGCAGCTGTGTAACGGCCCGCCCTAATCTCCTATTGGCTCTTGTCCCGGCCAAATTACATCAGTTCCTGCTGAGCGGGACGCGACGCGGGACGCCCAGGACTAAGCCCGGACAAAGGGCGGACAGTCTGAGACAGTCCGGGACAGGAGGGGGCAGGTGGGAGCAGCAGACCGGGCTATTGAAAACCGTGTTATTTGATTCATTAATTCTTGTTTTTCTTTGTGGGTGGACTGGCTAGCTATTGTTGTATATCGTCTAATTTTCCAAGGTGTTCGGAGGCCGTATGTGTTAATCTACCTGGGAAAGATTGGTATATAATTTCTTGTCCGCACTAGGAAAAACTGTAGCGGGGTGTGGGTCCCTGTTTTGCCTTTTATGCCTAAAGCCAAGACAGCAGCCTCGACCACAACCATGGACAACTACTTGGTTAAGATGGTTGATAAAATTAACCAAGAACGTAGGAAATCTTTAGGCCGTTCGGGGTCACAGAGTTCGTTGTCCTCCCTGCCTAACTGCTTGGCCTCTGAGCCCTCTTCTGATCAGGATCTTAATACATCCTTATTACCCACTGAAAGTATAACTGAGGGAGCTGTAACCGACATCATAAGCTTGGAAAGTGGTACCCCTGAGTCCACAAATGACCCCGAACCAGGCCAAGCAATTATACTTGATGTACCTATCCCCAGCCAGCCTGTATCCAGGCGCCAAAAATTAACACGCACCTGTAGGAACACTAGCAAATCCATCCAGCCTAAGCGAGGAGGGAATCGCCATGTTAACAAAAACGATACCCCCCGCAGAAAAATCTCCCAGTTCAATCTGTGTCAACGGAAGGAGCAAAGGTCATCCTTGATAAAGAACAGCTGGATTTTATAATTCATGCTATAGATGCCAAGTTTGACATATTGGTTAAACCCCTATTGACCAAACTTACCACAATTACCGACGAAGTAGTCAGATTGGGAGGCATCCTGGACTCTTTTCTCAAGGTTAGACCAGCCACAAACACTATCGCTAGTATCCAGGTGCCCGAGGAGATATCTTTAATTACATCTAACACAGCCCCAACGACGGCCGAGAACAGAAGTCCTGATTGCAGACCTGGGTATGTCCCTGGAAAGCCCCCTGTAGTTCCTAATGTATCATCCCAGCGGCAGGACACCTCTAAATCATCCTCCTGTTTAGTACCAGGGGAATCGTTGGGTCATAACGTAAATACCCTCAGCTATAGAAACCCTCAACCGGACCTGCCACCTACGTGCGCCCCCTTTGTAGCAGTCCTGATGAATGTCCCCCCTGTTAAGAGGCATGATAGCAATCCTGTTAACGGAGAATCCCACTCGTCATTAAAGAACAAGACTGTGGACTGGCTCCACCGACAGTGTGATTTCCCTGTAGCCCTATCTAGGGATATACTAAGCACCAGGAGAACCAATTGGGTTGGTAAATCCCGTAAGACCTGCGAAGGTGACTGTATAGTCATCAACTTCCGCAACCCCCAACTTACCTCTACAGTATTAATTAAAGCCGCATCTCTCCCCGCGAGTGACCATGGTATTTCTTTGCGGCCGCTTGGGTATTTTTATAGAGACTTTGCTACTCAACCTGTTATCCAATCTGCTGATGAGCGCCACTGGTGCAGGCCTAGAGTTCAGAATTTGTGTGCTACCCCTACTATCCCTACGTTTAATAGATTCCAACCTTTAAGTGGGCTTGATAACAATGATTGACTGGAGCCCGCTATAGATGGTGTTAGGTTGGAGGACTTGGCCTTGAGTAAAGAGAGCTTTAGTATGGCCCCTAGGATATTAACAAACATTACTAATGATATTGGTGTAAGCCAACTAGACTCTACTGTGGCTTGTGACCGCGATAGTCCGGTTAATGTAAGAGGGGATAGGCTTACATTGAATTCTTTCGCCCGCCCAGCTAACTCTG
This sequence comes from Triturus cristatus, assembly GCF_964204655.1. NCBI lineage: Eukaryota > Metazoa > Chordata > Amphibia > Caudata > Salamandridae > Triturus > Triturus cristatus. The sequence goes on from NC_140595.1 coordinate 332,840,127, forward strand.
GTTCGTGTTTTATAGCATGTTGGAATGTTGCGGGACTTTCCCATAAGGATGAATGTTTAGGTTGGTTCGATTTTATCAATCTTTTTAATATCTTATGTTTTCAGGAAACCTGGAGTCTGGTCCCCATTAATTATAACGGGTTTGTTTCATATCAATTACCAGCTGTGGCTTCGAACTCAGGAAGAGCCAAGGGTGGCCTTCTGACACTGATTTCTGTTGATGTTCCGCTCACTGTAAAGAAACATGTCCTGGTGGGGGCCCATTCCCAGATCCTATGGCTTTGCAAGGAGCAGGATAGGAATATCCTTTTAATCAATTTTTATAACAATGTTTTTGATAACACTAGGCAACAGATAGCATTTGCCTTGGAGGCAGCTTTGGCTAAAATTGTAACAGGAAATGACATTGCTTTTGATTTTATATGGATGGGGGACTTTAATACTTCTGCTTGTACGTCTTCTGCCCATAGGGTCTGTGGTTTCTTAAACTCTCGAGGTGAGGGAGTCGCCCATTTTCCCCATAACCCATACGGGGACTCATTAAATAAAATCCTGACGACATACGATATGGAGATCATGGGGAATGTGAGGGGTGCTCTTGGTGAAATTCTCCCCACCTTCAAGGGCAGAAACGCTAACTCTGTTATTGACTTTATTTGTACCTCCTCCAGCCTTAATCCATGGTGTTCAGCCCCCTTGGTAGTAGTTAATTTAATTAGTGACCACAACTGCCTGACCATGGAGACGGTTTTTTGGAAGACTAATTTAGGTCCCAAACCAAGTACTGTGGATAACATCGAACCACATAGACCCAATGGAACTAGAATTAGGTGGAAGGGGGAGAAGGCAGACCTTTTGTCTAATTCCATTATTGTTAACTGTTCAAAAGAAATTGATACTATTTTAGCGAGTGAAGAGCTGACAGACGTAATTTTGTACAACTTTGTCGATATTAATCACTCCATAGAAGCAGTATTCACCAAACATTTCAAGGGCGATTCAAACCGGCAAAGGGGGTGGTTTGATCATGCTAGTACTGTTGCCCTTAAGAGCCTCAAAGTGGCTTTGGCAGTTAAACAGAGGGATACAAACCTTATCAGGCATCTTAGGGCTATCTACCAGGCAGCAGTATCAGTAAGAAAGGCAGAACTTAAGCGTGAGGCCTGGGACAAGTTAGACCAGGCCGCCGAAACCTCTGATTCCTCTCTATTTTGGGCTACTGTCAACAGCCCATTTCTAAGGGACGAGGTTACGCCTGTTCTGTCGGCCAACGTTAGCGCGGGAAGCTGGGTCTCCCACTTTTCTCTGATTTTTGATTCAGATAAACATATGGACACTGGAGGTGGGGTCTGGCCAATCATTCCCCTAGATATCTCACCTACCGAGGTCAAGAGATGTATTATTGCAAGCAAAGGTGGGAAGGCTCAGGGACCTGATGGGGTGCCGGTGGATGTTTATAAAAAAGAACCGGAGATCTGGGGCCCGTTATTGACAAAAGTATTTAATGCTGCTGTAAGACATGGTGCACCGCCCACATGGAAGGAATCTATTATTATTCCTATCTATAAGAAGGGGGAGAAGGGGGATGCCAAGAACTATCGGCCTATCTCCCTCCTAGATTCCTCCGTGAAAATTATGAGCCGGGTGCTTCTTGTTAGATTAGAAGAATGGGCAGAAACAAATAACATCCTGGCTAATTCCCTATACGGATTCAGGAAGGGCAGAGGCACAGTAGAACAGTGTCTCAACCTAGAACTACTTATAGGGAAATATACTTTGGCCAAGAAAGGTTCCCTCTTCCTCTGTTTTGCTGACCTCAGTAGTGCCTTCGATATGGTTAACCATAAGATTCTTTGGGAGACACTACTTGGAATGGGGGCACCGGAGGGTATTGTCTACTTCTTGGCCAGACTCTATGCTAATCTTAGTTCTAGTGTTCGATATGGCCCAGGTGGGGAGTGTACACCAAAGTTTCCTGTTAAGCGTGGCATTAGGCAGGGGTGTGTGCTAGCTCCCCTGCTTTTCACACTTTTTATTAATGAGGTTGACACTGTTTTAAGGACTGTGGGGGCAGATGCCCCAATTATACTTGACTCCCACATCCCAGTCCTACTATATGCGGACGACGCGGTTCTTCTTTCCAGGACCCCTGTCGGCCTCCAACGCCTCATGGACAGGTTTTCCTTGTTTATTGGGGAAAGGAAGCTGGTCATTAACAAATCAAAGACATTTGTCATGGAATGCGGTAAGGGCCGTAAAAAACCTCATCCCTTCTTTATGGAAGGGCAGAGGGTTCAGACGGTCGATACTTTTAATTATCTGGGTATCACCTTTTCCAAGACAGGTAGCTGGTCCAGTGAAGTCACCCTCGTTAGAGCAAGAATGGCGAAATGTGCTCACGGGGTTTTCACGTTCGCCTCTAAGATCGGGGATAGGCGGATTGGGGATTTGCTGAAAATCTACCAGATGAGGTGCCTCTCAATTGCCCTTTATGGAGCAGGTGTCTGGGGGCATGTTTCGGCTGGGAGTCTACAAGTGGAGGAAAACCTGTTTTTAAAAAGGTTACTTTGTTTGCCTATTTCAGCATCCACGCATTTGGTGCATAGGGAACTTGGAATACACCATCTCTCGGATTCCATTGCCCATAGACCTCTAATGCTGTGGCGTGCTATCTGGGCTAAGGAGGAGACTTCCATGAACAGAGCTATTATTAAGGACTGTCTGTCTCTAGATAATTATTCAAAGATCCCTTGGGTAAATTTTGTTATGCGCAGTTTCAAGGACATATATGGTCTTAACCTATATGAGGACTGTTATGCTGCCAACAGTTTGACCAAAAGCGAACTGAAGTCTGTTTGGTTGTCTCTAAAGTATGAGCAACACTTGAAGGCCAGTAGCAATTTATCCACCTGTACGCTCTATGACAGCTGCTGTGAGTTGTCAGGCTACCAACCATATTTGAGCTTTGTTACTAGACCCTCTCACAGGTTCGTTTTAACTAGACTGCGCTTTGGAATTGCTCACCATTTAGTGGCGTTTCCTAATATCAAAAAATACCCAATTGGTCCTTGCCCCTGTGATGGCACTACAGCTCAAAGCACTATGCACATTTTATTGTTCTGCCCATTATATGGTAATTACCGTATTGCTCTTTAAAACCTTTGTACAAGAAACTTGGTGTTAGAACAGTCAAAGATGTCATGAAACTGATATTTAACCCCCCACCCGATGTTTGCTTTTTTACTGCCACATTTCTTTTAAAAGCTATCAAGGCAAGGCCTAGTATTATTATATTTTAAAATTGCTACTGCTGTTTTGATCACTTCTCTTTTTTAACCACTTAGATGAAGCTTTTATGACTTATTCTTGCTAACAGTCTATGTGTTTTATTGATGTTTATTATGTATGATCTGCTTTTATGGACTTTTGTCAAGCTCCGAATAAAGCTTTACGAATTGAATTGAATTGATCGGACTAGTTCCATTTCTGTCTTTGGCATCTGTTAGAATACACAAAGGCAGTTTTGGGGAAAAGTTAAATCAGTTCTGCAAAGGTGTCCTTCATAAGCATTTCCAGACCTACCCCAGTCAAAGTGCCTAGGTCATTGCCACCACAGTGCACTATTATGAGGTCAGGGTGTTGGATTTGCATGAAGGATTTCACCAATGGCATCAATTGGTGCCACTTTAACCCTCTCTGCCCAATCCATTTAATGTCTACATTTGGCAAACCTAGGTCTTTGTGAATGCCTTTGTTTTCTGCATACCTTTGGCTCCAGAAAATATAGCTGTGTCCCACAACCCACACGCTAAGCATCTTGAAAGGAGGTCTGGATGCACTCACAGGGTCTCTGTAAATGAAATGGCAGTTTGGAAAGTAAGATTTTTCTAAAATGGTGGCTAAAATGCAGTTTTGAAAAAAGACAAGAAATCATTGGTTGTTTGACAACCTTCTACACTGAAAGGTAGGGTGTATAATTCTGTTTTTTAAACACATGATTCTTATTGGTTAACAAAAACTGATTGTAAGGAACATTATATATGATAAGCTGATATGTTGAAAAGTCAAGCACACTTGCTGTCTTGATTAGTAACATTGTGTGCTGAACTTGTGACCTGTGTGCTCAGTACAGTGTTCCATGACCTGTTTCTATGGTAACAGGCAGAAGGCAGATTGGGGGAAGGGTTCAAATTTATGTCATTTGGAAAGGGTTGAAATGTTTAACCAATGGAAATGTGTGTTTGGTTTTGAATTTATGTGGGAAGGAATGTGATTTGATGTTTACATGTATATGTGGGGAAAATGAGAGGGAAACTTTGCCATTCTTTGGTTTTGCTGACAGGTGCACAGTGCAGAGATTCTGTATAAGAAAATCTGGTGTGTGACTGATATACTTCTTAATCTACAAAACTACTTGAAAGGTGAGTTATTTAATTGAGAGGAGGTCTTTTGTGATACGCATTTGTGTTTTTCATGTGTTTGTAGGGAGATAACTGTGATGTTTTTATGTTTTGGTACAATTAGAAATCAGTGATTGTTTATGAATTTGTGAAATGAGTTATGTTTCTACACTAAAATGTACTACTCCTAGATGACGAAATGTGTTTTGGTATAGTGCAAGGGATAGTGTTGTTTGTCTGGAATCACACAGTGAGTCTGTGTGCATTTGGGAGTCACTGTGAGAGAAGCATTTGGTAACATTATGTATTTGCTGACAGATAACCGTTTTAAAACCTGTCTTGTCAAGTTTTAGTAGTATTAGAAGGCAGTTTTTGCTTATGCTTTGATTAAATGAGTCAGGCTTTGACACTAAAGTGCAGTTCTGAAATATGTAGCTTGTGTGCAGTCCCCTTACCCATTCCACAGTAGTGAATGAGTTTTGGTAAACTCCTAGGGATAGTGGTTGTTGTCTAGAATCACACTGTGAGTCTGTGTGCATTTGTGTAACCACTGTGAGAGAAGCATTTGAGAACTTCATTTCTTTGAATATGCATTACTGCTTAAAAAATTTCCTGTGCTCAAGTTTAGGTAGAATTAAAAGGTAGTCATTCCTTATGTATTCACCGAGGAACTGTCCTTGCAATACTGTAAACATTCAGTTAATATTCAAGTAGTAATAGAGTGAGGCAGGCCTTTGCAGATGCATTGATTCAAATGCTTATCTACTATGCATGCAGTTTTCTAACCATCTACATAGTTTTCTTTCATACCTTTAATTCCACAGTCAGTATCCATACACTTCAAGCAAACACCCTGTCACTCCCCATGTACTCCTCTAGTGACCCATTCAGCACCATGTACTAATCCATTCACTGCGCAAAAACCCAAAGACTTATAAATTCTCCCAGGCACTCTCTTGCAGTACTTTAATCATTCAGTCAGTGTCTAAGTACTCATGTGTGAGCCAGGCCTTTGAACATGGACTGCTTTAAACCCTATACAGTATGCATACAGTCTTCTAGTCACCTACACACTTGTCTTTCACTTCTTTAATTAACTAGTCAGTATCTATATATTTCAATAAACATCTTGTCAGTCATCTTGCACTCATCCAGTGACTGATTCAGTACCATGTACTATTCTCTTCACTGCGCCAGAACTGAAAATTTAAAAGTTTTACCCAGGCACTGTCCTAGCAGTAGTCTAATGATTTAGTCAGTTTCCAAGTACTCATGGTGTGAACCATGCATTACCACATAGACTGTTTAAAATGTCTGTACAGTATGCATGGAGTCTTCTAACATACTATACACTTGTCTTTAACAGCTTCAATTCCCCAGTCAGTATCCATGTACTTCCAGCAAACTTTCTGTCACTCCCCTTGCACTGTCTCAGTGACCCATTCAGCATCATGTAGTAATGCATTCACTGCGCCAAAACTGAAACACTTATAAATTCACCCAGGCACTCTTCTTGCAATAGTATAATCATTCAGTCAGTACCCAAGTACTAATGGAGTGAGACAGGGCTTTGCACATAGATTGATTCAAACGTGTTTCCACTATGCATGGAGGCCTCTAAGTACCAACACAATTGTCTTTCAGACCTTCAATTTCCCAGTCAGTATCTATAAACTCCAATAAACACTCTGTCACTTCAATTGCACACAACCACTGACTCATATGGCACTAAGTACTAATCTATTCACTGCATTAAAACCAAAAACGTAAAAAGATTCACCCAGTCACTCTTTTTGTAGTACTGTAATGATTCAGTCAGTACTCAGGTAGTTTTGCAGTGATCCAAGTGTTACTTTATGGACTGTTTTAAATGTCTATCTACTATACATGTAGGTCTCTAGCCACCTACATACTTGTCTTTCACACCTTCAATATTACAGACAGTATTCATACAGTTCCCACAAACACTCTGTCACTCTCCTTATACTTCTCCAGTTACCCATTCAGCACCATGTACTAATCCATGCACTGTGCCAAATTCTAAACACTTATAAATTCACCCAGGCACTCTCCTTGCAGTACTGTAATCATTCAGTCAGTACCCAAGTACTCATGCAGTGAGCCAGGCCTTAGCACATGGACTACTTCAAACGCCTATGCACTATGCATGCAGTTCTCTAACCATCTACACACTTCTCTTTCACACCTTCAATTCCCCAGTCAGTATAGATACACTCCAGCAAACACCTTATCACTCCCCTTGTACTCCTCCAGTGACCCATTCAGCACCATGTACTAATGTATTTACTGCACCAAAAGCCAACCACTTATAAATTCACCCAGGCACTCTCCTTGCAGTACTCTAATCATTCTGTCAGTACCCAAGTATTCATGCATTGAGTCAGGCTTTAGCACACAGACTGCTTCAAACGCTTATTCACTATGCATGCAGTCCTCTAACCACCTACACAGTTGTTTTTCACACCTTCAATTCCCCAGTCAGTATTCATTCACATCCAGCAAACACCCTGTCACTCCTTTTGTACTCCTCTAGTGACCCATTCAGCACCATGTACTAATCCATTCACTGTGTCAAGACCCACACACTTATAAACTCACCAAGGCACTCTCCTTGCAGTACTCTAATCATTCAGTCAGTGCCCAAGTATTCATGCACTGAGCCAGGCCTTAGCACATGGACTACATCAAACGCCTATGCACTTTGCATGCAGTTCTCTAACAATCTACACACTTCTCTTTCACACCTTCAATTCCCCAGTCAGTATAGATACACTCCAGCAAACACCCTGTCACTCCCCTTGCACTTCTCTAGTGACCCATTCAGTACCATGTACTAATCCATTCACTGCGCCAAAACCCAAACACTTATAAATTCACCCATGCACTCTCCTTGCAGTACTGTAATCATTCAGTCAGTACCCAAGTACTCATTCAGCGACCCAGGCCTTAGCACATGGACTGCTTCAAACCCCTATTCACTATGCATGCAGTCCTCTAACCACCTACACACTTGTCTTTCACACCTTCAATTCCCTAGTCACTATCCATACAGTCCAGCAAACATCCTGTCACTCCCTTTGCACTCCTCTAGTGACTCATTCAGTACCAAGTACTAATCCATTGACTGCGCCAAAAGCCAACCAGTTATAAATTCACCCATGCACTCTCCTTGCTGTACTCTAATCATTCAGTCAGTATCCAAGTACTCATGCAGGGACACAGGCCTTAGCACATGGACTGCTTCAAACCCCTATCCACTATACATGCAGTCCTGTAACCACCTATACACTTCTCTTTCATAACTTCAATTCCCTAGTCAGTATCCATACACTCCAGCAAACACCCTGTCACTCCCTTTGCACTCCTCTAGTGACCCATTCAGTACCAAGTACTAATCCATTCACTGTGCCAAAAGCCAACCACTTATAAATTCACCCAGGCACTCCCCTTGCAGTACTTTAATCATTCTGTCAGTACCCAAGTACTCATGCAGTGAGCCAGGCCTTAGCACATGGACTGCTTCAAACGCCTATCCACTATGCATGCAGTCCTCTAACCACCTACATACTTGTCTTTCACACCTTCAGTTCCCCAGTCAGTATTCATACACTTCTAGCAAACACCCTGTTACTCACCCAGTCTGTCTCTTTATATTACTGTAATCATTCAGTCAGTTAGCATGTAGTCTTTTAGTGAGGTAGGCTTTAGGGCATGAACTGCTTCAAAGTAGTATGCACTATGCATGTAGTGTTTTAACCATTGTCACACTTGTGCTTCAGGGTTTTAGTTTCTTAGTCAGTTTTTATATAAAATGTGTTTCTACAGTAATAGAATAGTATACATTTGAAAGTTATTAATATACATTTATTTGTGATTCTTTTTTACAGATACTGTTTTTCAACGTTAAAATAGAAAAATCATGCCAGAAAAAGAAAAGAACAGAGACAGGAGGATTACTTGAAGAAACATCAACCACAAGTATTGAATGTACAAGATAATGTGGCTAAAAGGAAAAAATCTTCTGGTAAGATCACAAAGCAATTTATTAAACATGTTTGTAGGACCAAACAGAATGTAGATAATGCTGGAACTACTGAGAATGCTTCAACTAAGAAAAAAATTCAATATAAGAGGAAAAGCAAAAAAGCAAATGGTCAGTCAAAGGAGATAAAGTATGGTAAAAGAAGGCAAAATCAGTATAAGGAATTACGCCAAAAAATATTTCACAAGAGAGTAGTGCATAATTTGCTGAAAGATGTGAAGAAATATAAAAAGATAGCTTTATTTTATAAAAAGAAGAAGCATATTGAAAACATTGTGGAAAAGGCTTTTGAAATAAAAAGGAGACTGTTTATTTTTGTATTAAACAGAATTCGATCACTAGATAAACCAATCCATGAAATGAAGGCCAAAAGTAGGAGGAAAAGAGTTATTAATAAAAAAAAAAATTGTGATGTTTTTTTGGGAGAATGGAAACACAGTTCCAGTTCAGAGCCTTTTTTTAATGAAGAGAGTTATTCACAGAGCGAAAAATTATTGTATGCAGTTGACACCAGTGGTAGAGGTTATGAGGTTAGAGACAGTTGTCCAATTGAGAAAGAGAAAATGGTTGAAAGAAATGCAGAAGAAGTGATAGCTGATGAAGTTTTAGGGAGACGTGCTAAAAACCCTGTGTACACTTGGGATTGCAGTAGTATTTGCAGTGTACAACAGGAATCTATTGAAAAATTATGTAGTTTCTTATGAGCCTATACTAACAAAAGTGTAAAACAAAAGATTAAGTTGTTGCAAGGACTAGACCCTTGCAGAGTGAGAAAACATACTGGTTTGCAAGGTCATTCTCTGGCTTGTCTTTCTAGGAAAGTTTGTCAAAGGGTTTTTCACCATTTCAGAATGCTGGCAGTACATCATACTCAAATGTGGAAGTTAGTGAGAAGGTTGTATTATGTAAAAAGTCCAGCACTAAAGTTAAGTGAGTTGAACAGTGCTCTTTTGCGTGGGTCAGTATCAGATGTGAAGCAGGTCTGTGATGATATTGAGTTTTGTTACTTTGGTCCTCAGCAAGAGAGTGAAGAAACTGACACATTAGTAGAACAAAGTGTTGAAGACAATGTACAACCCGTAATTACAGAAAAATTTGAGGATGAAATCACAACGTTTAAGGTAATTTCAGGTGAAAGACCAAATGTTTCTTGTATTTGTTGTCGGCGAAGTCACTATAAAAATCAGACTAGGGGTGTCAATCTGTATTTAAAAAGTGAAATAGAAGATAATGATAAGTGGATGGAATTTGCAACTTATTTGTTGGTAGATGATTGTTTTGATTTGGGATCTGAGCAGCGTATTTGCAAATATTGTTATAACAAATTAGATGAGAATAAAATGCCTGCTAGAGCTGTTTATAATAATCTAGAGTTGGTTGCTATTCCACCAGAGCTGATAGATTTAAATACGTATGAGTCTATTCTCATACAATGTGTTCACCCGTTTCAGGCTATTGTTCGTATGGAGCCCAAAACAGGTAAATTACCTCCATCAGAGTTGCAAAGAGGATTGAAAGGAAGAGCTGTGTATTTACCGTTAGACTTAAGGCAAAATAATGAAACTATTGGTGTAGACCATGCAGAAAATGAGCCACTAGTCATTCTAGTTAATGGTGTTCCTACTAAGTATAAGAAAATTTGGCAAGAGTTAGTGGATGTTAGAAAAGTGCAAAAGGCGTCATTGTATCTGTTAAAAAATAATGAGTACAATAGAAATGTGTTTGTTGGAGAAAAAGAAATAGGTTTAGCAGAAGATACTGAAACAATAAGTGGACAAATAGAAAAAGTGGACATGTCCAGATGTGAAGAGATCTATGAACATTACAGTGTACATCCTCTTTATTCCAAAGAGGTGATGGGGAATACAATTGGGTTGTTTCAAATGAAAAAAGCAACAGGAAGTCCCATGAGTGTATGGAAAGAGAGCTTGGAAGCTCGTTGTTTCCCGCAGTTGTTTCCAACAGGAAAAGGTGGACGATATGATGAACGTCCTGTGCAGATTCCTGCATCCGAATAGCGGACAACAAGATTATATGCAGAAGATCCAAGATTTCGACAATGTATCCCTTATATGTTTCATCTTCTGTTTGAAAGTGACTTGTCTGGACTTTCATATGCAGTAAATCACATTTTAAAAACTGGAATGCATCTTCAAAATGTAACTGCAAAGGATTTTATGGATAAAGTGCATCAGAGAGATGATCATTTTGAATCTCAGTTGATTAATCTGATGGCATGTCAGCGTGAGACTAATGAATATTGGTACCGTCGACATGGAGAACTGAAATGTATGCTACGGAACTTGGGAACTCCTACATGGTTTGTTACACTAAGCTGTGCTGAGTATGCTTGGGATGATTTACTTGAATTTCTTCGAGAGGCAAATTCCAATATAAAAAATATTGAATACAAGACACCTGGAGAATTGTGCTCTTTGGATCCTGTCAATGTATGGCGATATTTCAGTCATAGATTTGAAGCTATGATGTCTTTCATCTGCAATTAAAAGAATCCTCCTCTTGGAGAAGTTGTGGATTTTTTTGGGAGAAAGGAGTATCAAGCAAGAGGTGCTCCTCACATATACATATGTTGTTATAGATCAAGGACGCCCCCAAATTTGGAACCGATTCAGATGAAACTGTTTTGTCTTTCATTGAAGATTATGCTACATGTGCTCTTCCCAATAGCAGAGAAGATAAAAACTTAAAACAACAAGTCTTACGATTTCAAAGCCACAGGTGTGGAAAATACTGTCGACGAAAGTACAAGTCAAAGGATAAGTTCTATACCAAATGTCGTTTTGGATTTCCACGTTCTGTATTATCCAAAGGAAGAGTGAACAGTTTTATGTCAGCTATGCGACATACCATCACAAGAAAGTCTCCGAAAAACACCTACAACTTAAGAAGAAGCGAAGAATCGAAATACATAAATGACTACAATCCAGTTATTTTATCCATGTGGAACGCTAACATGGATATTCAGTATGTTGCGGACAATTCCATTGCTGTTGCTCAAAATGTAACGTCTTACATTACTAAATCAGAAAAGACTGAATTGAAACAAATGTGGGAAGAGATTTCTCACGAGAAGACTCTAAGTAAGAAATTATACAGTTTCAGTTTGAAGATGTGATCGCATCGTGAAATTGGAGCATATGAATGTTCAGATCGGTTATCATCTGCAAGTCTATATTCCAAAAGTAGAAGAATCATTTGGGTGAGTCTAGGTCTTGCAGGAATGCGAAATTGGGTACTGAAATCTGTTCAAGAAATTTAATATTTAGCAGAAAATGAACCAGAAAGTACAGATATTTTGAAAACGAATATGTTGGACACATACTACCAAAATAGAAGTCATCATCTTGAGAACATGTGTCTCTATGAAGTGCTGCAAAACTACACTTTTAAACGGAATACTACAGAGAACATCAACGATGGTGTCAAGAATTCCTGTCATGCGAGGGGAGGAAAACGGTAACCAGCGAAAACGGACTACATCTCCCAGGATGCTTAGCGGTTGAGAGGTTATGTAAACAGGAGAGCTGTTACATAACTCAAGGAAAACACGCCCTTATGTAAACAGGAGAGCTGTTACATAACTCAAGGAAAACACGCCCTTATGTAAACAGGAGAGCTGTTACATAACTCAAAGGAAAACACGCCCTTATGTAAACAGGAGAGCTGTTACATAACTCAAGGAAAACACGCCCTATAAAGGGAGGAACCGGGAGGTACAACGCTGTCGGATATTGTGTTTACACCGACGTACCTGCTTAGTGAAGAGCAGTGTTCCGGAGTGGTGCTCCAGTAAGGCAAGAACGGAGGTAGGTCGAGTCGTTACTCCCTGGGCCGTGTCTTGCCCCATCGTCACCTGTGAAGGACCCGGAAGCTCTACCGGATAACCATTGAGCTTCGCTTTTTGACTCGGCTGAGTCACAGCGCAGTGGCGCTTTTGCTGGTTGGAGTCGTAACTCCCAGCCCGACCAGAGATACAGGGACTGCCAGCTGTAACGCACACCAGGAGGTGTTTGCCGCGTTACAGACTCGGAAGTCCACAGGATCGATCGAGCGGCTGCTCTCGGTTCAGTCTTCTTTGCTTGTGATTGGGGTATCGGTGACGCATCACCAGGAGGTGACTTCGCGTCCCGGTGCAGTCTGAGGAAGAGGTTGAGCGGCTGCTCCCTTCAGGTAGAGACCCCGGCTGGGTGTTTCCCTGACTCCTCGATTCTCCCCAACACTCTTCGTGCCCCTCACAGCCTACCGATTGGCATTGTCGGCCATTTCATTTCTGCCCTCTGTTGGCATACGCCGGGATCGGCGTATATGCAGAGGACGGCTAGGACCATCCGTGCTGTGGGCTGGTAACGTACTTAGCCTGGAGGATTCCAGTGACTATAACCTTTGTTTATTCCTTGTATTATTTTTGCCTTCATTAAAATAACTAAACCTTCACAAGTGGTTGCGTTCTCATTATCGTGTCTGTTAAACGATCCTGAGACGTTCAGGGTGTTACAGATGGAAAATATGTAGTGATTGGTTCCGAAGGATGTCTGGTGAAACAAAGGAAAGGAAATTTAATTAATCACAGGAAACTGAGTTGCAACACTGCTGACAAAAGGGAATTTTACTATTTAGCCCTTTTGCAAATGTTCAAACCATGGCGTTCAGAACTGGAATTACTTGGAGATTTTCCCAGCTATGAAGATTCATTTAATGCTTCTAAAGATAGCATACAATGCAGTGCTTTCGCAAATTATGTCAAAATGTTGAATGATGAAATTGATCAAGAAGCTACAATTGCAGCTGAGATTGCTAGAGACAGTTCTCAAGACAGTCAAAGTTCTGCTGCACTGAGTCAAGATCCACTAGGACAACCAATTGTTGAAAATGAAGCAGCAATTGCCATGAATAAGGTGGAAACAGCAATGTATCTAGCTCAAGAAGATGCAATACAGTTAGGAAACTTGGAAGAACAACTAAATGTTGAACAGAAACAAATATATCAGCAAGTGAAAGAGCAGATTGACCATGGATTACTTCATGAAAGAGAGGGTGCTCATGTACATCATTTCAACCTATCCAAATGTATGTGAGTGGTCAAGCTGGAACAGGAAAACATTTCTTAATTAAAGTAATTACAAGTTATCTGCAGAAAACAACTGATTCACATTTGTCTTGTGTTGTCACTGCTCCAACTGGGTTGGCAGCACATAACATTAAAGGAATTACTTTACATCGTTTACTAATGCTGCCAGTAGAGCATGAGAACAAATTGGAATACCACAAGCTATCTGGAGAAGCTTGTTGTGAAGTTTCAAGAGTCCTGAAGAAAATGAAACTTCTCATTATTGATGAGGTGAGCAGGGTTTCAAACTTGATGCTTCCCTTTGTGCATTTAAGAATGCAGCAAATTCTTAAAACAGAGTATGACGTGTTATTTGGAGGAAAACACGTCATAGTTTTTGGAGATTTACTGCAACTGACTCCGGTAAAAGGACAACCGGTATTTAAAACACTAGCCCATGAAGATACCAGAAAGTCTCTTGGCAGTGTTGGTAATGTGAACATTTGGACTCATTTTGAATACAAAGAACTGACAACAAATATGCAACAGGCAAATGATGCTGAATATGGAAGTATTCTTCAAGATATAAGAATTGGAATTATTTCAAAGCGAAGGCAAACAAGCTTTGGAGAGTCGATTACTTTGAAATGTCTTTCCAAATGAAAATGCAGTTCCTGCAAAAGTATACGTGGAAATTGCTAAAAATAAATCAGTGATTTGTTTAATGCCAACACTGCGCGAGTGTTCCATATTCAACGAAGAACTATTGAAACTGGAAAATGAAGAAATTGTAAAAATGGAAGCCATCGATAAAATACAGCATGAAGGAATCACTATTATTTTGACGGGAAAGTTGAGATCAAAACTGAATTGTTTAGAAAAAAAAATATCTAAAACTGCTGGTTTAGAAAAGACACTATATGCGTGTGTAAACTGTCCAGTAACTTTAAGGCGTAATTTGGATGTAGAGAAAGGTTTAGTTAATGGTGCAATGGGTAAAGTGGTGGATTTTGTGAATTATCAGAAAAAGAAGGAATTGAATTTTTGAAAATTAAATTTGATCAGATTGATGAAGTTAAAGAAATTGGTCGTTGTTCAGTTCGTTTTTTGCTTGTTAAAGATTTATATGTCCATAGGAAACAATTTCCATTTTCTCAGGCATACGCAGTGACTATTCATAAATCTCAAGGATTAAGTGTAGACAGTGCATTGGTGAACATTGGATCTACCGTATTTAAAGAGGGTATGGCATATGTTGCTTTGTCACGAGTCAGAACATTATCTGGTTTGTTTTTGATTGATTTTGATGAGACGAAGGTTACTGCAGATGCAAACACTGTAAAAGAGTATAATAGGTTAAGAAGGGTGTATGTTCCCAATTTAGGTCAATATCCTGTATTTGAAAAGTGTGTGGTTGGTCGAAAAAGAAGGTTTGAGAATATCTGTACTGAAGATGTCAAGAAGGGAAAAGAACAAGATAATGTTGTGATTGCAGGTAAAAAGAAATTGGACACTGTTGAAGAGATTGTTGGTTATCAGGTTGAAAATAGTTCAGGTGTCAACTGCTATGCTAATGTGGTGGTCAATGTTGTTTTTTATCTGGAAGGTTTGCGAGAACAAATTATGCAGAATCGGCAAAAAAGATTTTATTCTTTGTTGCATTCTGTTTATGAAAAGTTGACAAAAGATACAAGTAAAATACAATCTGTTTCAGATGTTCGCAGTGTTTTGGATGTGTGTTCTGGTTCTACACAATTTTCACAAAATATCCAACAAGATGCTTAGGAATTTTTAATGTATATGCTTACCTTTTTTGAAAATGAAGGTGTAGAAATAGAAAATATTTTTGGCCTTTCTTACAAATGGGAACATCATTATGAAAATTGCATGTATACATGTAGCACCAATGTAGACACTGAAAGATTTCTGTATTTAACATTACCAGACTGTAAATCAGTGTCTTTCAATAAATTAGTTAAAGGTGCAAATCAAAACATAGAGTGTAGCCAATGTAAATCAGAAATGTTATCCACATTATTTTTAACAAAATATGGACAATACATAATTTTAATGAAGCAACTATGTACAGGTGACGGAAGAAAATTGGATACTTTAATAAAGCAATTTGTAGCAGCACAACTATCAATATCAGGAAGGACTTTTGTAGCAATTGCTATAATTTTCCATGATGGTCCTTCCACCACATCTGGACATTACACTGCCTATCTAAAATATGACAAAGGCTCCACACTTTGTAATGATTCTCAGTTGGTTTTTAAACAACGTTTGCCTAGGGAATTACAAAATTCCTACCTAATATTTTTAAAGTCAAAGTTTTAGGAAGATAATTCATTCTCTAAGGGATTTATTATTATAATTTAATAGAACTACCATTGGACAATTTACATAAAGAAGGAGTGCAAAAATACCATTTGGCCTCAAGGAAAGGTATATTTTTGAATTATGGACTTTTTGGTGGTCATTGATTCGGTGAATATTTTAAAGCGGCAATATTTACAGTTTTTATAAGTTAAAGTTATAAAATTTTGTAAGCCGTAAGCATTTCATATATGTGTGATTTGTATTTTCTGGTATCTTATTGAGAATAGCATATTGTTTTTTTTTTAACAATCTTTCTGATTGTTTTTTTTTTGCCCGCTGTTAAGTGATGAGTACGATTGAAATCACTATTTCTAGTGAAATTCAATATATACTGAGAACAGCAAAAAAGGCAAACAAATTACTTTGTGGAAATTATGCTGTGTTGTAAAAAATGTATTATTACATGTTATATTTTTTTTTTCTTCTTTTCTTTCACAGATCCAAATTTTAAAATAAGCAATTTAGATCAATTTAGATTGCAATGAAAATCTGAAAAAAATGTATACCATTTTTTATTCCTATTACTGTGAAGGTAAGTTTAACTAAGTCTCAATATGCAGACTGAGGAGGTCTGCAAGAAGCTACAAAGTTGAAACACGTTTCTAAAAACACTCTGTTTATACCTATGTAGTTTTGAAATCTGACCATTATCAGATATCATGTGACCTGCAAAAAAAGAGAAAGCACAACAAGAAGAATTGTTTTCATTTCTCCACATTTTTATATCTTCAATGCATGCTAAAATGTTCAGCATACATTGAAGGAGAAAAATGCATTTTCTCATTGTTTTTGTGCAGGAAGGTGTGTCTTCCTGCAGAAAAACAAACAGCACATGACACAGATATCCTTGCACTATGGTGCAAGGGTACCTGTGTCACCACATGGCTGCAGTTTAAGCAGCCGTACAGAGAGAAGCATAGATTTGCAACATATTTATGTACATATGTTGCATCCCTGTCCTTCGGAAGTACTACAGCACACTGCAGTTAAAGAGGTTACTGTATGATGCTGCAGCACTTCCTCATAGGTCGGCACTTATACATTCACCATACGCTACTAATGCATTCATTCAATCAATTACGTACTACACATACATTCATCTAAACTTTCACACACTAACAAAGAAATTTAGCTCTTTTTCTAAACCAGGAAAGTTAGTTCTTAGAAGAACTTTGTTTTTTTTTTTTGGGGGGGGTTTTCCAACAATTTTGTGATTTTTTTGGTTTGTCTGGAAAAAAAAAAACAGGAGGAACCAAACAATGAACTTCAGGGAACAAAAAAAAACTAGCAATGGTGACTTTCTTGCCGGCGGCAGATCAGATCGATCGACTGCTCACCATAGCACAAAGTCTTATTGCACTTAGTGCAGAGCACTTTTAAAAATTGAAATTGAGGCCGGATGTCCAAGGTTTGGACTGACGGATGCACTCTTGAAGTGCTCGGCTGCGATGAGGTGGAAGGCGCAGGAGCAGGAGTGTCTCTCATCCGTCGGCATTCTTCTCGTGCAAGATAGACAGGATGACGGGTCCGTAGGTGTTTCAGCATGCTGGCTGTCCCGCATGAGTATTTCTTGTTAGGATCTCCTCTTAATAAGACTCTTTTGCAAATCTTACATGTGACCAAGGTGGCATTGGTCTTATTCTGTCCTTAGGGAAAAGTAAAAAATGTCCACACCACTGAAGCAAAACGTTTTTTGTGTGGTTCCTCCGGCAAAAATTCATCCTCAGAGGTTTGAGGTGATGCAGGTGATGCCTGCTGCCCTGAAGCCATTTTTGGTTGCAAAAAGTTAGAGCTAAGTGTATACTTAGTCTAAAAAAATCTTCTTCTCTCCAAAGAGATGGTTCTCCAAAGAAGCTCAAAGAAGAATGATTGAAATGGGTGGGGTCTTTCAGTAGTTGGAACAGGAAGTGTAATGAACCAATCAAATCTCTTTTTTTGCAGGTCACATGGGATCCGCGCACCCTGCGCTTACGCAGCACTCACCCAGCGCGCATCCGCGAAATTTAATTGAAAAGAAATATAGGATTAGATGTAAAAATATATTAGTTTTAAGACTAGTTTAGAGTTTGTCTTCAATGAATATTCACATGCAATACATAAATATGTTTTTTTAACTGTTAAATACTTCGTGGGATCCGCGGACCTACCGCGTCATGGACGCATATGACACATCGCGGAAGCGCGTAAACGTCGCGTTACGTACATCGAACGTATCGTATATAAGCTGGGAGTTGCGTACCGGTCGCATAGCGATCGCGCACTAAACACGTACCCAACGCATACCATGCGCGGATGCTATCGCGTACGGATCGTGAAGGGTGCGCGGATCCAAAAACATTGAAAAAAAACATATCTAAAATAAAGTTTTGCACATATAGTTAAAAAAATATTTTGAAAAATATAAAAAAATATGTTTGTAAAACCCATTAAGTTCAAATAATATTTTTTAATATTTAAAAGAATTAATTTAAAAAATATGTTGAAAAAATGGTGATAAAAAAGTATTTAAAAAAAAATAATTAATGAAATTGACACACTGAATTTGAAAAATATAGAAATCCAATCGAAATCATTAAACATGATATCTTTAGAGATAAGTTTTACATAGGAATTAGCATTTAAAAAACCTTTGAAATTCTTCTTTGAGCTTCTTTGGAGAACCATCTCTTTGGAGAGAAGAAGATTTTTTTAGACTAAGTATACACTTAGCTCTAACTTTTTGCAACCAAAAATGGCTTCAGGGCAGCAGGCATCACCTGCATCACCTCAAACCTCTGAGGATGAATTTTAGCCGGAGGAACCACACAAAAAACGTTTTGCTTCAGTGGTGTGGACATTTTTTACTTTTCCCTAAGGACAGAATAAGACCAATGCCACCTTGGTCACATGTAAGATTTGCAAAAGAGTCTTATTAAGAGGAGATCCTAACAAGAAATACTCTTGCGGCACGGCAAGTATGATGAAGCACATGAGGAGCCTTCATCCAAAGAATCTTGCACGTGAAGAGTGCCGACGGATGAGAGACACTCCTGCTCCTGCGCCATCCACCTCATCGCAGCCGAGCACGTCAAGAGTGCATCCATCAGACCAAACCTTGGACATCCGGCCTCAATTTCAATTTTTAAAAGTGCTCTGCACTAAGTGCAATAAGACTTTGTGCTATGGCGAGCAGTCGATCGATCTGATCTGCCGCCGGCAGGAAAGTCATATTTGCTAGGTTTTTTTTTTTGTTTTTTTTTTTACTGTTCCCTGAAGTTCATTGTTTGGTTTCTCCTGGTTTTTTTTTTTCTTTTTTTTCAGAAAAACCAAAAAAATTGCAAAATTGTTCAGAAAACCCCCAAAAAATTTTAAAAGAAGAAAAAAAAAAGTTCTTGTAAGAACTAACTTTCCTGGTTTAAAAAAAGAGCTACATTTCTTTGTTAGTGTGTGAAAGTTTAGATGAATGTATGTGTAGTACGTAATTGACTGAATGAATGCATTAGTAGCGTATAGTGAATGATAAGTGCAGAACTATAAGGAAGTGCTGCAGCATCACACAGTAACCTCTTTAACTGCAGTGTGCTGTAGTACTTCCGAAGCACAGGGATGCAACATATGTACATAAATATGTTGCAAATCTATGCTTCTCTCTGCACGGCTGCTTAAACTGCAGCCATGTGGTGACACAGGCACCCTTGCACAATAGTGCAAGGATATCTGTGTCATGTGCTGTTTGTTTTTCTACTGGAAGACACACCTTCCTGTACAAAAACAATGACAAAATGCATTTTTCTCCTTCAATGTATGCTGAACATTTCAACATGCATTGAAGATATAAAAATGTGGAGAAATTAAAACAATTCTCTTTGTTGTGCTTTCCTACACCAATCTGTTTTTGTTAACCAATAAGAATCAAGCGTTTAAAAAACAGAAATATGCACCCTACCTTTCAGTGTAGAAGGTTGTCAAACAACCAATGATTTCTTGTCTTTTTTCAAAATTGCATCTTAGCCACCATTTTAGAAACATCTTACTTTCCAAACTGCCATTTCATTTACAGAGACCATCTGAGGGCATCCAGACCTCTTTACAAGATGCTTACAGTGTGGATTGTGGGACACAGCTATATTTTCTGGAGCCAAAGGTATGCAGAAAACAAAGGCATTCACAAAGACCTAGTTGTGCCAAATGTAGACATTAAATGGATTGGACAGAGAGGGTTAAAGTGGCACCAATTGATGCCATTGGTGAAATCCTTCATGCAAATCCAACACCCTGACCTCATAATAGTGCACTGTGGTGGCAATGACCTAGGCACTTTGACTGGGGTAGGTCTGGAAATGCTTATGAAGGACACCTTTGCACAACTGGTTTCACTTTTCTCTAAAACTGCCTTTGTGTATTCTAACATATGCCAAAGGCAGAAATGGAACTGGTCCAATCATTTTTGTCCACAGATTGAGAAAGCTAGGAAATATGTGAATAAATCTGTTTCTGCTTTTTTCCGAGACTACAGAATGGGGTCCATTTACAATAACAATCTGTGCTTTCATATGCAAGAGATGTATAGGAGAGATGGAGTACACTTTACTGATGAAGGAAACAGAGTCTTCCTCAACAACTTTAGACTCTGTATAGGTGCTTACTTATAAGTACCAAAAACTCTCAATGAACACAACGGCTCTTTTTAGAGCCACTCAAGAACAAAACACTTAAGCTTAATCTTTATCTCCCAACAATTTCATTTTTTTTTTTCCTTGGATCTGCGAACCCACCGCGAGAAAATCCAGGCACCCAACGCGATAGGATGCGCGTACCGTGCGCGCATTTTGCCACTTTTTTTTTTAAAAAGGGGGCCACAGGGGGTCCTTCTGGGACCCCCTAAGCAGATCTAGAGGGTCAGAGTATTTCCACTCTGCCCCCTTTATATGTTTTACACACTTATTCCCCTTCCATCTTCAGCCTTGCTTCTACCGAGGCAGAAAATGGCTGCCAACAGTTCCTGGTTTTGAATGTAGAGAGACGCTCGACAGCCAATTAGCATTCAGCGCGCGATCGGGAGGGTGCGCGCTCCGTTCGGGGAGGGTGCGCTCACGTTGCGGGTAGGGTCCGCGGATCCTCCGCGGCCATAGATATCGCTAACTTTTTTACCCTAATTTTGTCAGGAACTACTGAACAGATTCACACCAAATATGCAAAAGGCACGAGTCCAAACTGAGGACTACCTCTTTGCCACATTTGGTGTCATTCCGTTCAGCGGTTCGGGCTGTAGCTGCGACAACAGATCCTATGGGAAATTGCATGGAGAAAATGTGTTTTGGGACCCCCCTTTTTTCTCGGCCCCCGCTTCACGGATCACCACAAAACTTTCAGGGTAGGAGCGGAGCGGAGCTGGCCAACAGTTTGCAGAATTTCGCGAAGATTCGTCAATCGGCGCCAAAGATATTCCCAATAGAATGTTGCGGATTTCCTATGGAAAATAGGTCCTAACTATAACTATCTACTGGCTACCGCCAGTAGATAATATGTTTAGTCTAACATAATGAAAAATATTGGAGTTTCATTATATTAATTTAAATAATATTTAAAATGTATTAGTATGAATATATACAGATAGATATTTGCATATTAATACATATAAAATCTTCATAAAGATATATATTAAATATGTATTTATTAGTTGCACTATCTGTGTCTGTGTGTGTATATATATATATTCACTGAAAAAACCATAGGTTTCACACATGTTATAGTTAGCGGAAATTTTACTGATAAAAAACCAATGAAATTCCCCTGTTATAGTTAGTGCAGGCAACTATAACTCACGCGACCGCAATCCTCTGCTGATGCTAATACTGTATTTAGACACTTATTTGCCCATGTCTTCTTCCATACATTTTTAGCTATACATATATTACAAATATATTTTTTTTCATAAAGACACATATGTCATCAGCAGAAGATTGCGGTCGCGTGAGTTATAGTTGCCTGCACTAACTATAACAGGGGAATTTCATTGGTTTTTTATCAGTAAAATTTCCGCACCGTGCGCGCACAGTAAGCACACGGTGCGCTTCGCGCACCGCGCGCCCACTTTACGCAGTTAGTGCCGTGCACGCACGGTGGGCACGCGTTGCGCTACGTGCACCGCGTGCCCACGTTACGCTAGATGGGCCATGTACGCACGATGCGCTTCGCGCACCGTGCGCACATGGAGGTCATATGATATGATGCACATCGTTTTGAAAGGTAATATTTTAATTTTTCGTATTTTTTATAAGCAATGCACAAATGGTGCCCTTCGGGCACCATTTGCACACGGGGTGGAGAGAGTGTGGATAATTTTTTTTTTATTATTATTTTTTTAAATATTATAGTTTTTCTCGTGTGTAATAAGCCATGCACAATAGGTGGCCTTCAGCAACCAATTGCACACGGGGTGGGGAGAGTGTGGATAATTTTGTTTTTTTTATATTTTTTTACCGTACGCGTACGGTAAGCGTAATCGGCGAAATTAGCGAAAAAATAAAAATTCCGTTTTTGGCCTTGGGGGATCTTTGGGGACTCCCTCAACATGGCTATGTGTGTGGGAGCTGTCTAAACAGCCCCTTTACATGTTTTTGTGCTTTATATTTCAACATCACTCTCAGTGCGAGAGAGAAAATGGCGGCCGCCGCTTCCTGGTTTCGGCCGATTCGAATGTTTACTAAGATCTAAGAGCCAATCAGAATCGCGCTCGCGCACGCCACCGTACGCGTACGGTAAGCGTACCGTAAGCGCACCGTAAGCTGGCTCAGATATATATATTGATTTAAAGGCTATTTTCTCAGAATCTACTGAACAGATTTACACCAAACCTACAAAAGGCACTTCCTTGACCTGAGGACTACCTCTCTGCCAAATTTCTAGTAATTCTGTTCAGCCGTTCGGGCTGTAGCCCTGTCTAAAGGTCCTATGGAAAAATGCATGGGAAAAATGCGTTTTGGGACCCCCCTTTTATCTCAGCCCCCGCTTGACGAATCCCCCCGAGACTTTCAGGGTAGGAGCGGAGCGTAGCGTCCCACCTATTTTGAAATATTTGCGAGGATTCGTCGACCGGCGCCAAAGTTATTCAAAATAGAATGTTGCGGATTTCCTATGGAAACGTGGTCCTAACTATAACTACCTACTGGCGACCGCCAGTAGGTAATATATATATATATATATATATATGCATAGTATTAAATATTAGTGGGATATATTTAATTTACAATGTATTAAAATTATATTTTAAAATATTTCACATTTACTACTTTAAAAATTGATTTGTTTGTCTATTTTTTAACAATATTTGTATCCTATATTTTGGTGCTTACCAGTATAGGATCACGATATTATGGTAAACAATATTTTTTCCCAATATTTTGACAACAATATTTTTTTACCATGATATTGTGTCAGTGTTTCTAGATGACTGAGTCCAGAGCCAGACCCAGAAAGGAAAAGTGTATTTGGGACAATGCAGATATCAAGAGTTTATGCTGGCCGATGTTGCTGAAAGTGAGGAGACATGAGGGCCACAAATTTAGGGATATACCTGGACATTCCTGGCAATGGTACATACACCCCAGACGAAGTGGCCTTCCATATACATCAGATCTCCCGCTCTGGTCCTCTCCTTTACGATCAGTAATAGGCACACATGACAAACACCCTTGGCCAGAGACTGGTATTTCTACAATGGAGCTCTTCATACATTGGACTCTCTGCACATTGCAGGACCTCCAGGATGAATTTGGTGTGGGAGCAGTTCATAACTGCATTAGGGAATACACTGGAACAAACATGGGAGCTAGATAGAGTGGAACCCTCTACATCTCCTCCTCTCCGATCGCTGCTCATTCATGGGCAAGAGAAAAGGGCAGTTTCTATATTGTATAACTCATTACTGGCCCTGCATGCTAACCATCATCATCTTTAAAGGCAGGATGGGCGGTTTTAAAAGAAGGGCACTGGACCTAAGTGCTGGAGTTCATTTATAAAGTCTCCATGCAATGCCCGCCTGAAGTATACCAAATTCAATTACTTACATCAGACTTACCACACCCCCAAATGTATAGCGTGTTTGTATGATGGAGCAGATTCCAGATGGTGTTGCTTCCAACATCTGCAGACGGTATTCTTCCCCATGGTGTGGCAACGCCCTGCAATGTTGTTTTGGAAAGCGGCATTCTTGATAGGATATCCTCAGAACAGCCACCATGTCTCCTGGCCTTAATATTTACACCAAAATACCTCCTGAGATTTATAGATCTGGACCTTGTCTTCTTAAAGCCATGTATAGCGATGGCGTGGACCTCCCCTACAGCTTCTGAGGTGAGTCTGTAGTTAAGGGATCTCTTGAGGTGTGCCAAGGCCATAGCCAACATGCTTGATGCCATTGGAGGGAGGCAGTTGAAAAACAGGTGAACATACAACGGGGCACATTTGTGTTGGCACTAGAAGCCAAGTTAGACACATGTCATAGTTAAAATAATATTGGGAACCACTACTGAAGAGATTATGGTGAAGTCAGGATATACATAAAACCCTTCACCCCCTGGCTTGATTATTGACAACTAGCTTTAGGTCTTCTTTTGAATGCACAAACTAGATATACAGGATTTTACATAGTTTGGAGGGCTCGTGGAGCTGTGAAGTGGGGGTTTAGCTGGACAGATCTGCAGTAAATATAGAACAAATATGGGAAACACACCAGATACAGCCTAATTTTGAATTTGCATGTGTTGTGCAGAGTGGGACCTTTCGCCACTTCTTTATTGTTCATGTAAAAAATTGGGACAGCTCAAGCCTGATTCAAGCATCTTATTTTTTTCTGCTTTACAATTACAGTATGTGTTATTCACTCTTAGTAAATTATATGGGGGCATACTGGAGGGGATGATTGCAAACTGATGGGAATTTTCTTTTTTTAAAATAATTTTTCATTTGTTGCTAAGCTACCTGTACTGTAATAAATTGTGTCAACTGAATAATGAGCATTTTAAAACAATAGGCTGAGGACAGTGCTGTTTTGTCAGACTGCATATGAGTCTTGAGAGATGTGATTACATGGAAAAGAGGCAATTGGAATTCTGGTTTTTGTAAGGGGTGTTGTAGGAAAACGTGTGAATGTGTCTATTTCTAAGGCTTTTTTGCCTCCTCATGTAAGATAGGGAATGCAGTGAAAGGGGCAGAGCATCACCCATTACACTCCATCTGCTACAGCACTGAGCTCTTTTTAACAGGACCTCGCAAGCCCTCACCCCAGCCAGTATCCACTTGCTACTCAGCAGTCAGGTCAGCAGCACACATCTCCCTTACCGCCAAGGACTTTTCATTCAAAGCCCATTGGTATTGTGGTGCCAGATTTTTGACAGCTGTGTACTAATACAATTAGCATATATGAAGCTATTGCTGTATGTGTTTTGAAGAGTGGCCAAGGACTACATGGACATGTAGTTTTAAATCCTTTATGACCCTCTAAAAGACCCTCAGTGAATCTCTCACTGCCTTTATCCTCAAATTCAGAGTTCTAATTTGTGCTTCATTATAAATCATCATAAATGCCCACCAACAAAGATAACTCACCTCACTTCATGAGGTGTTAAGCTCCAGCCATGTAGGTCAGACCAGTTTTTCAAACTCCGCAGGAGCTCCTTCAGAGTATGTAAAGGTAAATTGTATATTTATGTTTGCAGACAGCTGGTACTTTGAAATTCTGTCTGGAATCGCTTTGGTGTTTCAGCTGACATATATGTGGTCATGCTGGAGGCACCAACACCACTTCCATTGGGTACGTTATTGCCAAAAGTAAGGGATATTACCGAAGGAAGGGCATTCGTTATTAAATCATACATTGTGTGAGAGGTTCATGACTGAGCGCAGCATGGTGCACTATTTATCTGTAACTTGTTATTCAGAATAACTTGTTTTTTATAGTGCTTCAGACCACTCGTCTGCATTTATGATGCACTGTAAATAATAAGGGTTACTATTAACTAATATATTGGTTCTCAGTTTATTGACCTTGGAAGGATGGACAGCAGATTTGGCACTGCCAGGGTTCAAACTTTTAATTAAGATATTACTGCATATCTCATTGGACCTCACGGAGTCAAATTAATTTTCAGATCATGGCATGTCTTAACAGCACTCAGAACTGTGCAATTGGTTTCTAGGTATGTCATTCACTCCCCTTACAATGATTGTGATTTAAGAGAGCTGTATGGTAATGGCTCACAACAGCCATATTTGAGAATATGCAAGTAACATTCTTAATTATTTTCTCTTCATTGCAAAGGTAAAAAGTAACTTTGTTATGCAGGGTACTGCAATGCAAGCCGTAGGCACATGGGAAGAGTGCAGTATGAGTTACCCAAGGCAATGCATTAAGCAGTTAAACATTGATGGAAGATGGGGAGGCTTCTCAATTCACTTACCTTTGAAAAAGTACCATGTACATCCTCATTGGTGGTATCTGCAAATACACATTGCAGCACTGTGGGCAGAACCCACTTAAACCCTGCATCATCAGGAATTACTTTTCCATCAATGTACAATGGAACTAATGTTTTATCCATATGTTATGCATGTAGTAGAAGAAGATATTTTTTGAAAATACATTTTTGGGATCTGCAAAGTTTAAAAACGTACTCTACCGCATGCTGCATTAAACATTTTGCTGTTCACAATAGATTGTGAAAATATGGCATCCACCCCAGGATATGCCTTGGAAGCATCCTACCAAGTGGCATACCACATTGCCAAAAACAAAAAGCTTTTTACATATGGGGAAAAAGATGATTTTCCCTGCAATTCTTGACCTGTCCTGGACAAAGCCTGGTGCAAAAACAGCAGAAACGTTTAAAAGGATACTCATCGTAGACACAATAGCTTGCTGCATCCCTTATATGTCAGAAGATATCCATAGACAACTCATAGCCCACTTCAAATTGAGTTTGTTTGCTTTGCAGTTGGACGAAGCAACTGACATATCAAAGGAAGACCATCTAATTGCTTATGTCAGATATTGCCGGACAACTGTAATTTTGGAAGACTTTTGACTCTTTTAGCCAATCAAGGGAAAGGGAACAGCATCCAACCTATTTGCCATTGCCAAGAACTTCCTGGGTTTCCATTACTTATCATATCAAACCTGTGTTGTGAGCTGCACAGATGATGCTACTTGCACATCTGGTGCAGGGTAGGCTTAAAAGCCGAAGTGTTAAAAGTAGTTCCACCTATTGTGTGGACCCACTGTATGGTACACCGGGAAACCCATGCTGTCCGTAATATGGACACTGGACTTGAGGATGTGCTCAGTTTTGCTGCTGTGAACTAGCTAGTTAATTCTGTAAAGACACCACTCACAGGAGATCATCTGTTTACACTTTTATGTGCTGAATTGGGAATTGAATATGATTGCTTGCTGTTTCACACAGAAGTCTGGTGGTTATCCCCGGAAAAGCTGCTGGTCACATTTTGAATAGTGAAATGAAGTACAGAAAGTTCTACTGGATTTGGACCCTTCAAAGCAGAACAACAATGTAAACCACATTGGCTTGTTCTTTGGGTATACCTTTCCGATATATTTGAAAAAAGTAATTCCATGAATCTGACTTTGCAAGGAGCTGAAAGCACTTCATTTACCATGAATAAAAAATATCTGCCTTCAAAAAGAAGCTGTATTTCTGGAGAAGACTAAATGAAGAAGGACACTTTGAGACATTCCCATGTTTAGAAGATGCTCTTGAAGAAACAGAATATGACCTTTCAAGTTTTGTTCAGTTAATAAAAATAACCTGACTTATCACAGGGACTATTGACAAAAGTGTTTTCCTGAGCACAGTGATCACATCAATGACTGGGTCTTTCAAACTTTTCTTGCAGAAGTGGGGACCCAGCTCCCAATTTGCTCTGAAGAAAGACTAATTGAGCTCCAGAGTGATGCAAACTGTAAATGCAATTCAGCAAACTCCCACTAGGGGAATTTTAACTGAAAACGTCTGCAGAATATTAATCTTTGATACAAATGTATGTAAAACCTTTTGTGCCCTTCAGTTCATCATATCTATGCGAGGTTGGGTTCTCAGCACTTGCGGTATTGAAGACAAAGTATAGTTCAATATTGGAAGTGGAGCACAACCTAAGGATTGCAGTAGCAAGATCCAATCCACCGATTGACCATCTCAGCAAAGCTAAACAGGCACACCCATCACATTAGCTCAGAAAAGTTTTATTCTCTAAATACCTTAAATTAGGTGTAGCAAGTAGAACATAAAGCCCCATTGAACGTTCTGAGCTTTTTATTTCAACTGTGTACTAGGATTCTGTCACATAACAACAGAAACTCACAAACTTCAAGTTTAGGAAACACTGATAATGTTATTCCCCTATTGCGAAAATGATTTTCCAAAAAAGACTTGGGGGTGAGGATGGTTGTCAAAGATGCTAAATAGCAAGGTCTAGAAATTTTAGCCATGGGGTTCCCAACTAACTCCAGTGAAGGCTTAGCTTAAAAAAGTTTGAAACCCTCTGCCTTCTTAATTTCTATTTTTCAGGAATTAGGGACAGATTCCCTAAGTCTTGCAATTGTAAGTGATTTTTCTCAGTTGTGGCTAGCTAATAAGAGAGCTTCAAATCCACAGACCTGACTTTGGGTTCGCAGATCTGAAATGAACATTGGAAGAAAAAGCTCCCTCATTCACTCATATTTGAATATGCTATAAAATTAGGCTGCAGATGGTCTACAAATCTGAGTACGTTAACTAAAGGTCCAGATCTCTAACTTGTTATCCCTTTCAATCCCACCAAAACAATTATTAAACTGTAGTTAATTTCTTGTAAAAAAAAAAAGAGAGCAAAGATTCCTATGGGGATTAAAATGTGAAAAGCAACTTTTTTTGAGACCCAGTTTGCCTCCTAACAAAATCTAAATACGGATTGCAAACCTTGCACATGTTTTACAGCCTTACGATGAGCATTGGACAAGATTTGTGAACCCAAGCAGGATCCGTGCTCCAAAAACCAGGTCTGCAAGTCCCAGAATGGATTATGTTAGGAAACTAGACTGTGAAGCTGATTTTTAGGGCCCAGCCAGGACCCTAGGGTGCCACGCTGGGGACGGTGAATCCAGCCACTTGATCTATCAATCCTGCTGCAAAATCTGTTTTTTTATTTTTAACTTATAAACATGGGGTCCCTTTGGGTCCACACAAATGGGCCTGGTGATAACCGCATACTCACTTTGTGCCCCCTGATTTAACTTTTTAGAATGGTGGAACTGAATGCACAAGTCCTGTAATGCTAGTTACAACATTTTTTTGATGTTTCGCTAGCCAATCAGATGGCTTCAGTTCTATGAATGCAACTCTGGGTTCACAGAACCGAAATGGACGAAGGGAGAAAAAGCTCCCTCATCCTTTGAGATTTAAGTTTTTTAGTTTTGTTTTACATTTGCTGATCTCCACAAACCCGGGTTCATCGAATTCTGGAAAGTAAATGTCAGGTATCTCTAAAATGTAACCTTTTCTTGGCCAACCTAAGGCACTTTTCAAATGCTAATTACTCAAAAGCAAACAGACTTCGGAGCATATCAGCAAAAGCCAAAAAAGCGGAGATAAAACTATCGCCCTATCAACAAGAGGGTGCTAACATGTATAATCGCATGTTAGCACACTTTTTCCCTACACCTCCCTTTGCATCTCTAATGAGATGCAAAGTGGGCGTTCCTTCCCAAAATAACTGGAGAAATGTTGCTAACCGACATTTCTCCAATTATCAATCGGCACGCTCACAAGCATAATGATAAGAAAAGAAGCGCTAACCGTGGTTATCGCTACTTTCCTTACGCCTGCTTTTAGTTTGACTTAGCCATGATATCCAATGGAAGGTGGATATCATGGTCAAGTATGCCGTGCCCTATCAACAACGTAGCGCCAAACATTGTGCGATTATCGCTAGAATCCCAGCGATAATTGCACATTTGGCAGCTAACTCTGGTATTTTTATCGCTCTGGAGATAAGCGTCACTGATAGCGCGGTATCTCCACGATAAAAACAAGCGATAGCCGGCGATAATTATCCTAGCGCTAAGTGCGCTTAGCGATAATTATCACCGGTTGTTGATGATATGCCCCTAACTTGGTTAAAGTTCAAACTTCATGCCATATTTGTCGTAATTCTGGTCACTAATTTGTTTTGTATTGAGGAGCAAAAAAACTTCTGAGAATTAAATTTAGAAATGTCACTTTTGGGACACCTTTTTTCAAGATCTGCTTGGCTTTGTAAATTCTGTCCAACATTTTGCGTTGTGGCTGCGCCAAAAATATAGTGCAACAATAAAACAAAATGTTGGCAAACCAGGGTCTAGAAGTCACTGGTAAATGTAAATGCATTTAAATTTATTATTACCAAACAGGCTTTTGAGTCACACTATAAATGTTTGTCATTAATCCCTGTCCCTTATATTAAATCAGAGTCAAAAGCATTGAAATTCTTTCATGAACATTCAATACCCCAAGTCACCATTAGAGGTCCCTCTCGAGTCAGATGCAAAATCTTCAAAATTTGTTCAGAGCTGCAGTTCCTAAAGGCCTTTCTAGATGCCCCTCTCAAGTCAGATACAAAATACTCAAAACTCTTTCTTGAAGCTGCAGTTTCACAAGCCGTTAATAGAGGTCCCTCTCGATGCAAATGCAAAAACATGGAAATTCTTACATGAAGCTGTATTTCCGCTAATCATTACTAGGCGTCACTCTCAAGTCTAATGCGAAAGCACGGAAATTCTCTCATGAAGCTGCAGTTCCACAAGTCATCACTGGGCGTTCCTCGTAAGTCAAATGCTAAAGCATTAAAATTACTTCATGAAGCTGCAGTACCACTAGCGGTTATTAGGTGTTCCTCTCAAGTCAAATGCAAAAGCATTGACATTTGTACATGACGCTGCATTCCCACTACCCTTACTAGGTGTACCTATCAAGTGAAATACAAAAGCATGGAAAGTCTTACATGAAGCTATAATTCTACTAGTTGTTACTAGGTGTCCCTCACAAGTCAAATGCAAAAGCATTGAAAGTCTTTCATGAAGCTACAGTACCACTAGCCATTACTGGGTGTCCTGCTTAAGTAAAATGGAAAAGCATTACAATTCTTACATTAAAGTGCAGTTCCACTAGGGGGGGCGTGGCCAACCGGCGAACATGGCGGACGCCAGTGCTTGAGGCTCCGACCGTAACCCCCGACAAATCCTGCCAGTTCTCCTGTGGAGGGGCAGCCCTAGCCTGTGGGACACTGGTCAGGTGTGGGGCGGCGGCGGGGGCGATCTCCGAGGTCCGGGAGCTGTGGGGAGCCGCTCCCCGGCGGGGCCCGCGAAGAGAGGACGCGTGTGGCCGCCCGCGCGGCAGAGCTGACCGCTGGAAGCTGACACGATGTCGGAAGCCGATCTGAGGACGAGCCGGGCGAGCGGAGGGCGGTGAGCCAAGAGCCCTGCGAGCCTCTGTGAGATCACTGCGGGAGCTGCCGGGGGGCTCCCGGCTGGAGGCTGCGGTGCGGCGGAGGGCCCAGCTGCGGTGGAACGCTGAGGAGCGGCGGCAACTTGGGCCGAGCCGTGGTGGCCTGTCGCGGCAACCGAGGAGACTGGTGGCTGCGTGAGGCGGAGCCGCGGCCTGGGTGAGCGGCAAGGTCCGGAGGCCTGTGCTGCCTGCATACAGTGAGGCTCGTCGCCCGGAGTTGAGGGGACCGGCATCGCCGTTGAGGCAATTGCTGGGGAAGCAGCGGAAGGAGAGCTGGGGGCCTCAGGACTGCGTGGGCCTCATGGAAGCGACAAGCCCTGAGGTGTCAGGGCGAATCACGATCTGCTGGAGCCTGTGGAGCCTGCAGAGCGACCTGCGCTGCTGCTGCGGAGAGAGCGAAGGCCTGGGAGAGCTGTGATCGCACTTGCGGTGGGACGTGAGCAGAGGTACTCGGACGGCGGTGCCCTGGGGCAGGTGCGCATCGGGAGAGGCGGAGAGGAGCGGCCACTTAGGGGCACAGAGGCAGAGAGGAGGTGCGCTTGGGCAGACTGGAGGGCCCGGAGGCTCTGCTGTGAGACGCTCGCCGCTAGGAGCCTGTGGACTGGTGCAAGAGGCGACGGGCGCCATTTCGCGGGGGACGCCATCTTGAGAGCGACGGCAGCAGCCCCTAAGAGCGGTGCGTCTACCGCTGTGGACAGCAGTGAAGACCTGGCGATAGGAAGGTAGGAGACCCTCTGTGCGACTGGGTGCTGCACGCTGGGTGTGGGGCCCCCCCGGGAGTTCTCCGGTGGCCGTGGTGTTGGCTTGGTGACGTTTTATGTGCCCGGGGACCCAGCAAATGGCCGGCGGGCACCTGTCTGGTGTACTCGGCGACACTGGGGTGGCATTAGCCTAAGCACTGTCGGCGCTGCTGAGGGGAGACACGGGAGTTCCCGGCGGGCGCCTGTCGGGCGTACCCGGTGTGGCTGGTGAGGGACTGGTTGGTCGCAGTCGGAGCTGCTGAGGGGGGCCGCAGGAGATCCCACTGGCTGGTACATCAAGGAGACAAGGGCAGTGGTGTGCTGACCTGGGGAGGGACGCAAGACACAACGATCCGGGAGCCCCTGTTGACCCGGGGACGCCACCCCTGCACGGACCGACGCCTTCCCCCTTGGGGCCTGCTGCCTGCCCGAGCCGGGGGGGGCTCCTTCTGCTTCCCCGCCCACCTGCCTGGGGTCGGTCACTTGCACCCCGGGACTGAGACAGAGGCCCCGGTAGTGGCGCAGGGAGGCGCACCGTAGAGGGGCAGAGGTACCGGCATCCGGCTGCACCCGCGCCATCAGGAGACAGCCTGTGGATGCCGACGGCTCAGCAATACGCGATGGGTCGGCTCCGTGACAAAACGCAGCAGGGACAGTCACGCGTGGGGAGCCTGGACACCGCGCAGGGACGCCCAGGGGGAGACGCGGAGCCGCAATCGGCGGCCCTATCGGCCAAAATGGACGTCATGCTTGCGGCGGTGGAGAGACTCAGCGCCAGCCTGGAACAGACGAGAGAGTCCTTAGAAACCAGGATCGATAAGGTCACCTCTGACTTTACGCTCCTCCATGCGGACCATCATAAGCTGGCCGAGAAGGTCGCGGTACAGGGCCAGACGCTTCGGGAGCTCCAGCCAGTCACCCAGAGCCATGGCGCAGTGCTGCAAGATGTGCTGGATAGGGTTAACGCGCTTGAAGACCGGATTGATGATGCAGAATGGCGCTCCCGCCGCAATAATATATGCGTCGTGGGACTTCCAGAGGGCGTGGAAGGTAGGAACCCGGAGCAGTATGTGGAGCGCTGGCTGCAGGATCTCCTGCCGCAGGGGGCGCTGTCCCAACACTTTGTGGTGGAAAGAGCGCACAGGGTGCCGGCGCAACAGCCTAGACCCGGGGCCCGGCCCCGCCCGTTCCTCTTCAGGCTCCTGAACTACCGCGACAGGGATGCGGTCCTGTGTGAAACACGCAAACCTGGGGACCCGACAGTTGGCAGTAGTCGCGTTATGTTCTTTCCGGACTACACCGCGGCCGTGCAGCGGCGCAGGAGCAACTACTTGGCGGTGAAGAGGCAGCTTCGGGAATTGGAGCTGCCCTACTCTCTGCTGTTCCCAGCCCATCTGCGAGTGGTGGCAAAGGAAGGGACCCGCTTCTTCGACTCCCCGGCGGACGTTTGGGACTGGCTGGAGGAGACGGGGCAGTGGACGGGGACGAGACCCGCGGGCACAGAACCTGACGGCCGCCCGGAGAGAGGGCCCAGGAAGCGCAAGAGGCGGGGAGCTCGACAGCCGACGCAGACGGGGCTGGTGGCGCCTAGCCCTGAGAGAATCAGAATGGAGCGGCAGGAGGTACTCGACGCGATGGCGACGCTGGGGACGCCACACAGCGGCGACTGCACGGAGATTGGAGCGCACAGTGCTCCGGGGACCAGTGGTGCCTCGTCCCCGTCCACGGTGATCTCAGAGGAACTGACTTTACCAGTGGTGACCCCGAAGACTGCTGACTTGATTGTGTGATGGGATGTTACCGCGCCGCACTGGGGTGGGAACCATGCATGTTAGGCGTGATCAGACACTTGCCCTGCAGCCGCGTAAGGGGGGGAGGGGCGGGGTCCTGGGGGATCTTGCGGAGGGCGTGGGATTAGTGCTGGAGGTGCCCGGCTACACGGGGGCGGCTTGCTCGTGGCGCGCGACGCTGGATGTTACAGCAGGGGCCTCCTGCTCCTGCTGCTGCGCCCCACGCTCAGACAGCGCGGCAGTTCCATGCTAGATGAGATGCTGCACTCCCTTCACCTAGAGGAGACTGGGGAGGGGGAATTGTGCCAACTTGTCGATACTTCCACGCGCACCCCATCAGGCACTATACTGACACACCGCATCGTTAATTAGCTACTCTAAAGTTTGGACGGATGCCCCGTTGGGAATACGCCCCTTTTGTTCAACTGTTCACAGAAGTTACACTGTTCACATGGCAGCGCATTCATATGCTCCCCTGGGTCACACCGCCGACCCCCCCCCCCCCCCCCCCGGGTGCGAGCACTCTACTTCCCGCCAGGCTGGCTTCACCGACTTTACGATGACGCACACTAACATTGTGACCTGGAATATACGGGGCATGCATACACCGTCAAAGCGCTACTCCGTCTTCTCCTACCTACAACACTACTCTGTTGGGATCGCCCTCCTGCAGGAGACACATATGTCGCAGCTAGAACTGGGCAGGCTTTCCAGACGATGGAGAGGGCACACACATGGCACCACTTACTCGGCGCACGCGCGAGGCACATTGATATGGGTGCGAGCGGGTGTCCCTTTCAGGTGTGAGGAGGTGGTAGTGGACAGCGAGGGCAGATACACGCTGATACGGGGGAAGTTGAACGGGCAAGAGATGTTGCTGGGTTCGATATACGCGCCCAATGTGGTTCAGCTGTCCTTCCTGGGGCGCCTGACGCAGCTCCTACACCTTATGCAGGGCTCCCCTGGCTGTTGGGGGGGACTTTAATATGGTACTGGATGTCCAGTTGGACAGATCCTTCCCTCCACTGCGTGCTGCAATGGTGGAGTTTAACGCTCGGGCACTGGGGGACTGGCTCGCGCACTGGGCACTGCAGGACCTGTGGCGCACCCTTCAACCGAGGGACAGGATATATTCTTACTACTCGGCAGTACACGACCTGCACGTCCGGCTGGATAGGCTGGTGGGCTCACAGTCGCTGCTCCCGCTTATCGTGCGCTCTGAATATCTGAGCCGTACGCACTCCGATCATAACACTTTGTGGTTCCAGATTAGCTGGGTGGCGGAGCGGCCGCCGGTGCCCACCTGGTGGCTTGCCTTCAACCAAGCGCGCTGGAGGATCCGGAGTTTCGCTCCTCCCTTGGTACGGCCATTCTGGCATACTTTGAAGCAAACAAAGGGACGGCGAGTGGCGCGCTGGTGGAGTGGGATGCCCATAAGGTGACCATTCGTGGCCACTGCCTGGGGGCCAGCTGGAACATACGCAGAGGCCTCTCGGACTCCCTGACGAGCCTGGAGGAAGAACTCCTGCGGTACGAGAGAGAGAGAGAAGGAGGGGGTAGGCACTCGCGCAACCTGGAGGACCTCCGGGGAAAGCACGCGGACCTCCTGGAGAGGCTCCGGTGCCACAATTACGCTGCGCATACGGCCAGGACGCACACTAGAGCGGACAAGGCGGGCCGCCTCCTGGCCTGGCTAATATGGCAGGAAGACCGACGCGCCCCTATAGGAGCGATTCGAAGAGAGGATGGAGCGCTAGTCTACACACAGCGCGAAATACATCGGGCCTTCGTTGACCACTATAAGCAACTGTACAAAGCAAAGGGGACTGGCCCCCCGCATCTTCTTGGGGACTTTCTGGCCTCCGTCCAGCTCCCTGAGGTCACGGAGGCACACAACGAGGCGCTCGCCGGGCCTCTCTCCCTAGAGAAAATCGGGGAGGCAATTCAGTCAATGGCATCTGGGAAGACGCCGGGGCCGGACGGCCTGCCTGCAGAGTACTATAAAGCATACCGCGAGTCCCTGACACCGCTACTGCGAGAGCTCTACAACAAAGTGCTGGAGGAGGGGTCTCTCCCCCCTTCTATGCGGGAGGCGTTCCTGGTCTCCCTGCCTAAGCCAGACAGAGACCACACGGCGCTGGGCTCCTACCGACCCTTAGCGATGCTTAACGTGGATTACAAAATCCTCGCAAAAGTGCTGGCGGAGAGGCTGGCGCCGGTGGTTCCTCAGCTGGTGCACACCGACCAGAATGGCTTTGTCCCGGCACGGTCAACGTCACTGAACATTCGGCGATACTTCAGGGTGGCAACCGAGGCAGTGCACAGGTGGCCCAGAGCGGGGTGCCTAATCCTGGATTTGGAGAAGGCATTTGACTGTCTGGAGTGGGGTTACCTGGCTGAGGTGTTGCTGCGATATGGGTTGGACGGGGGATTCCTCAAGATGGTCGACCTGCTTTACAGGCGCCCTACGGTCCGTGTCCGACTGGGCCCTTACGTCTCGGAGGCGGTACCGGTGGGCCACGGCACCCGCCAGGGGTGTCCGCTGTCCCCGCTCCTGTTTGCCCTGGCGATCGAGCCTTTGGCTGCGGCTATGCGGGCGACCCTGGGGGATGGTATACCGCTGGGGGACGCCGTCCACCACGTGTCGCTTTATGCTGATGACCTGTTGGTCTATGTTCGGGATGTGGGGCGTGTTCCGGAGGGGCTGCCGCAGTTGCTGCGGACGTTCGCCGCTACCTCGGGGCTCCGTGTGAACGCAGCTAAATCCTGCCTGCACGCTTTTAGCACCGGTATTGAAGATCCGAGATACTGCCTGGATGGCACGATGGTCCAATGGAAGGAAGACACCTTCCGCTACTTGGGGATACAAATTTACCGATGCCCGGCTGACCTTTTCGATGGGAATTTGGGAAGGGCGGTCATGGCGCTCAAGTCGCAGGTGCACTTTTGGAGCGCACTCCCACTGACGATTACGGGCAGGGTGGCGCTAGCCAAAATGGTCATGCTCCCCCGCCTCCTGTATTACTTTGCTAACTTGCCGATGTATATTCCCCCCGCATTGTTTGGTAAACTTAATCAGCTGCTGCGGGACTTTATCTGGGGCACTGTCAGACACAGGCTGGCGCTTGCGAAGTTCTTTCTGCTGACAGACAGGGGTGGATTAGCCGCTCCTTGCTTTGAGCACTACTACCTGGCCGCTCAGTTACAATGGGTGGCCCGCTGGCTGGCTGATAGAGGCAGGGACGATACGGCCACGGGGTTGGCGCCTTACTCACTGGAGCATATAACCAGGTCCTTCCATCCTCTCCACACGGTCGTGCGCCCGCTGCCACTCCTTCTGGAAGTGGCGCATAGGTGTTTCCGGAGGGCCTTGTTCCTCACCCGTACTGTTGTCCCGTATGCGCCGGCTATACCGTTGGAGGGCTCCCCTGGTGGGGGAGGAGTGCTCACGGCCCCCATGCTGGCGGATTGGTGGGGAGCTGACGTGCGCACGTTGGGGGATTTGTACCGGGAGGGCGAGCTCATACCATACGAGACCCTGGTATCGGAGGACGGGCTCCCGCCCGGTGGGTTCCTGGCTCACCGCTCGCTGATAGCGAGCATGACCGCCAAATGGGGAGATATGGCCGCGGAACCCAGCCAGCATCTGACCATGCAATATTTGCATGTCATGGGGAGGGGAGGACACCTGATCCACTGGTTTGCGGCTTCGCTGAGGGAGCTGTCGTCCATCAGTCTGGACCGACTCCGCGCAAAATGGGACCTGGATCTGGGGAGACCGCTGGCGGACAAGGAGTGGGAAAGGATACTCAAGGGTCCAGTACGTATACCCCGAAACATGCGGTTCCGCCAAATTCAGCTATTTATCGTGCACAGAGCTTACCTCACGCCAGAGTTAATTAATAGGTACTTCCACCGCACTGACGCAGTGTGCCCTAGATGCAGAGAACCGGGGGCGGATTTCTTGCATATGCTGTGGAGCTGTCCGAGGTTGGGCATCTATTGGAGATCGGTCAGTGGGCTGTTGCTGGGGAGGGTGGGTCGTACTATCCCATTCGACTGGCCTGAACACATATTGCACCACTTTAAAAGATCACGTAAGGATAAGGTGACGTCCCGATTCCTAGACCTAGGGCTAGTAGTAGCGGCACGCCTCATCACGAAGCGGTGGAAAGCGCATGAACCGCCGCACGTGCAGGCTTGGAGCGCCTCATTTCAGGCATGGGCCGGGGCAGAGGGGACCGCTATCCGGAGGGAGGAAACACTGGGCCTGCGGAGGGAACCCATGGCGGACCGCTGGAGGCAGTTACTGGGGGAGCTTAGACGCTTAGGCGCGGAACGTTGCGCGGGGCCACAGAAGGTGGCCAACAGTGCCGGCATGGGTGGGGGCGGACCGGGGGCTGCTCTACTGCCGGGATGATAGGCCTCCTGCCCCTGCCTACTTTCACCCAGCGCCGCGGCACCCACACTTGCATAGGGATGGTCACGGCTGAGGCGCACGCACACACACACAAGCGCTCCCCGGGGGGGATGGAGTGGTGGGGAACTAATGGTGGGCCGGGGGGTAATACGTATGTACGTATAGTTCATGCTGCCATTGTTAAAGTTCTTGTTATGTATAACCTTTGGGGATTGTGGGTAATTTGCCTGTTTTCAGTACCTGAATGGGGCGAGCGGCATCCGCGTACAGGCACAGAGCCTGGTTGACGCACGGTTACTACTGCCACTTCTTATGTGACCGCACCGGAACTGCCAAAGAGACTGCAGCTGGCTCCGAAGTGGGCAGCGATCACAATTTGGTTTGAATACATATGATAGAGTAGTTACTGGCCCCGGTACGGGGTGATCTCCTGCACATGTTTAAGAATTCCTGCTTACCTGTCATGTCAAATGCCAAAGAATGTTCTTGTTTAAAACAATAAAAACAGATTTAAACAAAAAAAAAAGTGCAGTTCCACTAGTTGGTTCTAGAGGTCTCCCTCAAGTTAGATGTAAATACATCAAATTACCTTCACCAAGCTGAGGGGTGTGTCTTTAACATATTCATTTGCATACACACTTTTGATATTTTTATGATTTGTGTTTGTTTTCCATAGGATAAATTAATTTGCCAAATCAGGTTTGTAATAACGAGTCAAAATGATATATTTCAATACATTTCTTGATGACACTCTACTATTTGTAGGTACTAGCATTCACTGGTAAGTACAAGTCACTTTTTATAAGTAACTGAAGTGGTGATTCTCTTTGGTCACAGACTCTCTTTGCACTTCACTGTCTAGGGGCGTGTCTGCATGTTGCTCGCGACACCAGTTAATGGGCGAAGGAAAGGAGCTCTGCTGGCTTGTGTTATGCTCGTGAGTACAGGTTCACGTAGGCGGAGGCAAGCCCGGTGTGCCAAACCCTCGCACTATGTTCACCGATGAGGAGACAAGACTGGAGTACAATCCCCTCATAGCACAAGTTAATGGGAGGAGATGAGAACAGTGTGCTGGTTATTGGGAGGAGATAGAGATAAGCCCTGGGGTGTGATAAGATCAATGGCCAATGCAGAGCAGAAACATTCTTTCCTAAAGTTGCAGATCCTCAATTAGTTAATAGAGATCCTTTTCAACTCAAATACAAGCGCTTAAAATGTAAACCCCAGTTCGGGAGGGGGGTTTCAACGTAGACAAATGCAAATACACTCTAGCTACTTCAATCACTTTTCTGTAGGATAAATAAATATACCAAAGATGGTTTATAGATTTCAAATTACAATAAACTTTTTGAATATTATGGAACTCATTGGTGAAACTATAATATTCATAGGAACTAGCAGTCACAGGGAAGTACTAGTTGTATTCTTAGGGAATTTTCTTTTAGTTGCATGTATAAATGTGCAAGGGCAACATGCAGGATCTCGAAGTGAAAACATCCAATAACTGGCGTGGGGTGGTCTGTTGATCTATACTCTGTCTCCACAGACCAGTAGGGAAAGAGTGTTGATTGGGAGCCCCTATATATGTATGCATTTTGGGGAAACTATGAGGCTGCCAAGACAACTAAAACTATGTTTAGGCTACACCTAAGAAGAAGGTAACAGGTGTTCCCCATATATGCACCTAGGATCTATAACGTTGCTTCTTTATCGATCATGACTGCCCGAACTATGCTCCAATTTAGGAAAGAGCTAAAGACACACCTTTTTAAAGAACAATACATCATGATGCAGTAACTGTCTATTTTCAAAGAAACCAACTGACCTCCAATTACATGTTGATTGTATCTTTGTTTTTAACCCTTCACAGCAAGTACTCTGCTGCTTTTTGGGTAGATTTGTGTACATCTAAGCCACATACATACTTACATACATAAGTATTATTGCTTTGCGACTGCAATTGCAGTCACAGCCCATTCATCAGATGTGGATTGGGAGTGGTAGCTTATTTGTAAAAGTCAAACTGTCTGGGATAGCTTTCCTTTTAGCAGTTGTCATTACCAGATTCGGGAGAAGCAGACAGTGGCCAGGGGAGGTTTGTCAGACATTTTTGTGAAGGCCCTACGGACACCTTCTGTCTTTTGTGAGGTGCAATAAATGTAGTTCAGGGCAAGTCATCTAGCACCATCTAGTGGTATGGCAATGTAAGCTGTCTCCTTATTAATGACGGCAGCAGTTTTCCTTTAATTTACAAATCTGTAAATACATTTTGTTGAAGGAGGGAGGGGCCCTGGGAAGAGTGGAGCTTGAACATAATGTCCACTCTGCCGGATCCTTAATGGACCTAGTCCATGGGACCACTGTATGCCTCCCTAAGGACATTCCTGATAGGAAATATTTTTTAAATCAGGCAATACTTGTCTCTCGAAGAAACACAGGCTGCATTTTTAAAACAATTCCTGTCAGGAATGTTAATGCAGGAGTCAGGGCCTGCTGTCCCTCGTGGGCCATCTTGACTGCTTTTACATCCATTTGTAGGTAACGGCAAAATGTGAACCACCCCATTAATATTAGTGAGGGCAGGAGGATTGTGAACTTCTGCAAATATGAATTTAGTAATGCGACTAATTAATAAATCGTTCGCACCACAAAATGGTGGGTGCATTGCAAAACGTTTCCATCATTTCTACCCATTATTTGCGATCTACCCAATAATACATCAGTGTGACTAATAATTTGACAATTTTAAAGAAGTAGCAGCAGTTAACAAAGTACCAAGATGTCATCAGTGTTGAGGGTTAATTACAGTGTTTCTTCTTGAGGCTGTTTTCTTCTTCATTTTTTGCACATAATACATTTGACCTTGGATTTCACAGTGAGCATGTGCCTCTCTAAGGGCCAGGTGTACGACCGTTTTTTGCGGTCGCAAACGGGAAATCTACCCGTATGCAATGGCAAAAAAGGGTCCTAACATGTACAAATGCTATTTTGCGAATCAATGACTGGCAAAATAGCGTTTGCGACTCTCAATATTCGGAGGGGGCGTCCCTTCCTAATAGCAAGTCACTATGTAATGTACAATTGTTTTGCGACCGCATTTGTAGCCGCAAAACACTCGCAGTTTACCACCTACTTTAAGTAGGTTGTAATCCACTCGCAAAAGGGAAGAAACCACTGGCAAACAGGAAGGGGTCCCCAGGAGACCCCCTCCCCTTTGTGAATAAATGGGAAAATGTTTTTTAAGACCAGGCAGTGGTCCCAGGGACAACTGCCTGCCCTTAAAAAATGAAACTGAAACGTTTCATTTTTCTTTTTTAAATGCATCCCGTTTTCCTTTAAGGAAAACAGGCTGCATTTTCTTTTAAAAACTGCTTTATAAAAAAAGCACACAGACATGGTGGTCTGCTGACCCCAGCAGGCCACCATCCCTGTGAGTGCTGGCCATTCCTAATGGGGTTGCAAATAGCACCTCCCTCATAAATATTAATGAGACAATTTGCGACCCCATTAGGAATCGCTAACAGTGCCTGAGACACTGTCGTGAATTGCATTTTGCGAGTCGCAAAGCGACGCAATTTGCGAGTCGCAAAATGTAAGGGTTGTACATCTGGTCCTAAAAGTCTTGCATGCATTAGTACTTCCTTCATATAAATTCTTCTAAAACTGAAATTTGGTTCTTTCCCTCCACTTCTTGTAATTTTTCTTGCTTGATTTTATGTATTATGACCTTTCCTACTCCCTTTCTCTCGTCTTATTTTCCTCCACTCTCAATCTTGGCGTGATGTTTAAATTATTTCTTTCTATCTTCTCAACCCATATTTCCATTTTTCACACACTTGTCTGCTTATTTCTACCATCCTATATTTCACACTTTTTCCTTTAAATCCATCCAACTCCGCTGTCGTGCTATTGTTTGTCTTGAATAGGGTAGATCTCTCTACCTTAAACTGAACCTCCCTCATGCTTCCTTTGTTTATTTGGTCTACTCACCTGGGTCCACAGAATTTAAGACCCCCTGTACTGTGTGCCGTGCACATTTTCATTGAATTTTCAGCCACAAAGGTACAAACAAAATTATTATGTTTTTGTTCAATTTTTTCTGTTACTCCAGACCTTGTTATACCTGCATGATACCCAAGCATATACTATATGTAAGTTTTATTTTACCCAAAATTTTGTATATTCAATACTTTAGTAAAAAGGTGCTACAATCATATAACTATAAATAAATACATAAAGCAGTACCAAAATTAGAGATGGAACTGCATGGACAGGTCTAACTATACAACTGTGCTTAGGAATTGAGCAATTGGCTACCATGTATGTAATTAATAAGAACATTGTTCTTGCTGGCATAATTGTAGAGCAAATAAGGTACCATATCTATAGGCTGTTTTGCCAGAGATCTCAAGTTTGTAGTCTATTTCATTTTAAATTCAGCATTACTTGAATCACAATTTTAGAAAAAAGTCTTGCACTCAATAAGCTGTTCACACATGACCCTGGGCCACTCGAGAGCTCTGCTTGTATATATATATTCTTTGTAGAAATGTATCTGAAATATTAACATGTTTTATGTGGGTCAGTGGCTTAACATCTGTGGTTTCCCTAGGGAAGATTGCTTTGGACTGGGTGCCAAAATTCCATAGGCTTTAAATGCAGATAGTTTGAGTGGGTTCTCATTTCTAGATGTACTGCCAAGTAGCCCATAGCAATCCTCAAGGATCAGCATTATAGCTGTTTTTTTATTCTCATTTCTTCTAACCTCTTGAAGAATGTGAAGAATGGCTCCTAATATATTTATTTTTCCGTTCTTTAAATATGTTTATTTATTAATTTCAAGTTTTACAGTATGCAAGCCACCAGGATGAGAGGGCATTAAAGCAATGTATGCTATTAAAGAATACAAAATGTGTTAACTAACTCTATGTTTTATATTTATTAGCGTCTTGATAAATGTTAAAATCCTCGATCTGAATTACGCAAAAACCAAGATAGTCACTAGAAACATTCCTGGCCTCCCCTTGGGCATCCAGGTTGCTGGATTTGCTTTCTGCTTATCTTACTTTACTATCTTAGGTTAATTATCTGGTACATATTACAACCCCTAATCTGCTATAAGAGTGCTAAGCACTTTTTTTTATATTTGGGGCCCTTGCCGCTTCAGCCTTTATAAAAAAAAATCACAAATGGTATGCTGGCCAAATGTGTCTCTTGGTCCACCTGCTTGGGATTCAAAATCCCAATTATAGCATTTTTTTGTTTTTTGGGGGGAATGGTAAAACAGATGCTGTGCGAGAAAATATATGTTTTTCTTCTTCTGAAAATGGCATATACAAAATGTTTGTTGTAGTAGGATCACCATCTTCTCACCTTTCAGGAACAAGCGGAGTTGTTCAGTCAAAACAATGGCCCTTGATAGGTCTGACACACCTAAAACTGCCTGTGGGGTCCTCCTATAGCACATTTAGAAAAGGAACGGTTCTTGTGTCTATCTATGAGCCCCCCAATATGTGTGATATATTTAGGAAGTCAGGTCCTACTCCTAGGGACAAACCAAATATGATAGAAGGTATATAAAAATATAGAAAGGGTATCACGTAAGCAGCCACCAGGGAGTCAATCAGCAGTTTCTCACTTTGGGCCATAATACGGTGGCGGTCGACGAGCATCCGACTGCCATCGCAGCAGGATTGAGACGCCCAGCAAGTAGTCGGCATCCCACCCACCAGATATGATGTGGCTGCTGTATAGGCAATTGAAAACATCGCTTTTTCTATTGCGGTTTGTGCTGCAGCCTAGAAAAGGGCCGTAGCACAAGCTGCAATGGAAAAAGAGATGTTTTTCAACATCCATGCACCGTGTGCCAGGTGCAATGTGGTGCCTGCCACACGGTGCAGGGTTGTTTAGGGGGCACCATAAATGCCCCCCTGGCCACATAGCAGATGCCCATTGAGTATGGGGGCCCTGCTAGAGCCCCCCCAAGGTGTCTTCCTGCCAGCCTTTTCATAGCAGTGGGACTGCCATATAAAAGCTGTGGAAAATGGACGTTGTAATCCCTACGGCAGTGCCTGCGAAGGCACCGCCCCTATTATAGGGATTACGGTCCTAACGCTGACCGACGGGCTCCTTGAGCCTGTCAGAGGTGGCGATCTTTCCCCATGTCCGCTGCACTCGGACCGTTTATCTCGATGTCGGTTATATGCAAAAAACAAACATACACAAGATTCTTCTTATCTTGTTCGGGCGCTGGTTCCTTTACATATATAGGAAAGTTGGTGATGATGATAAAGTGATCAAATTGGTGAGAATCTGCCAATTGAATCCTTGGTGATTGCTTACGTGA
Source organism: Triturus cristatus (assembly GCF_964204655.1). Lineage (NCBI taxonomy): Eukaryota > Metazoa > Chordata > Amphibia > Caudata > Salamandridae > Triturus > Triturus cristatus. The sequence continues at coordinate 332,884,847 of NC_140595.1, forward strand.
GGAACTTCCTATATTTTTATATATCTTTTCTTTCACATTTGGTTTGTCCCTATGTGCAGGATCTGTATTCCCAAATCTATCGCACATACTGGGGGGAGTTGGGGGGTTTCATAGATAGACACTAGAACCGTTCCCTTTCTAAATGTGAAATAGGGGAACCTCACAGACTAAGTTTTTGGTGTATGAGATGTATCAAGGGCTATTGTTATGATTGAATGATTTCATTGGAGGGCGCTTTTGATGTTTTTCCCTCTGGAGCTCCATCTGGTCTATAGACTAGCAGAGTTGTACCAAAATAACAATTATCACAGTTTTTCAATTTTTCTAAGAAGTGATCAATTGGTCCGAATTTTTGTGGTTTCAGACTACTTGCGGTTTGTTGTGGAAACAAGTGTGAAACCCATGAATGATCCCAGAAATCTATATATTTCTGAAAAGAAGCCACATTTTTCGAATTCAGCAAGGGGTCATTTGTGTAGATTCCTCAAGTTTTTCCCAAAGAAACTGTTAAACCTGTCAGCCTTAGGTTGGGCTTCCCCCAAACATTTAGCCTTCTCCCCTCCTGTTTTGCAGAACTCATTTTTGTTGGCCTTAGGACTCTGTGACTTTACAACTGCTAACGAGTGCTAAAGTGCTTGTGCTCATTCTCTAAAACTTGGTCAAATTGGCTTACACCGGATTGACCTTTTACATTTACGTTAAAAAAAATCTCTAAAAAAGTGGTATACCGTATACCCTGGGCGTGTAAATTAAAATGCTACTAGTGGGTCTGTAGCACTTATTGCGCCACCCACTTAGGTAGACCCTAGAACATGTCTCATGTCTGCCATTGCAGCCTGTGTGCCGCTTTAAACTGCCAGTGCAACCTGGCAAAATGAACCCTTTGCCATGCCTAAAACTCCCTTTTTAGTACATATGTCACCCCAAAAGTAGGTCCCAAACAGCCGTTAGGGCAGGGTGCATTGTTTTTAAAATGCTGGACATATACTTTTACATTTTACATATCCTGGCAGTAAAAAACTGCAATGCCCACCTCTCCCAGAGGATAGCATTGTCTTACCTTATTAAGTTTCATAAGTGATAACTTTTCTTTTTGGGAACAGGTAGAAATGTCATGTTTTCTGTCTATGGAATTGTAATTTACATTTTTCTTTAATGGTAAAGTTAGATTGAAGTCACAATTCTGGAAACACCACTTTTAGAAAGTTGACTTTTCCTTCTCCTAACTATGTGGTGCCTGTAGCTTGTTTACTGGAACAGATGAATAGGTGTAGTTTGCAGTTGGCTGTTGTGTATTCCTCCCAGACAGCCACAAATAGGGGGGCTGAGTGTTGACAGGATGGGCCATTCTGGCTTGATGGGAGGAACAGCTTGCACAGGCACCTTGCACTTCAAAGCAGCTGTCTCAGCACACACACAAAGAACTTCACACTAGCCTTTTGTGCCTCTAGCCATCCTGGGACCAGGGCAGGAAGGAAGAAAATTCCAACACAATCTGTGGGGTGGGGGGAAAACTCAAGAAGTTTCTTCCACTTCAAAGTTGGTACCAGGTATAAAATTAGGACCGTCAGACCCATTCCACAGGTTTCCTCTGGACCTGTGGAGGACTCTCCAAGGACTCTCCTGATGCCTGTGTACTTCAGAGGACTGCCCGTGTACTTCAGAGGACTGCCCAGCTGCACCAAGAGGACTCCTCTGCTGCCAGCTCTGTTCCCTCAGAGGCCTGCCCTGCTGCCTGAGACCTCTTTTTCTGCTTGAACCCAGGACTACCAGACTGACTCGAAGGGCTTTTTGGCTAGTCTTCTGATCAGATCCTCAAGTACAGAAGATGCTCCAACTATCTTGAACCCACACCTGGACCCAACGTGAGTGAGGCTTGACCCTTGGAAGGTGCCCAGATAGCCCAAATCAAAAACTTGGGACTTAAAAAAATTCCAACAAGGAAGTGCCCTGAGAACCCAGTAGAGCCATGACCAAACTGCTCGAAGAGCTGCACAAGGTACATCTGCTGTTGTCATGACTTCACGGTAGCTCCCATTACGTTTGTTTCCGCAGCAGCAAATTCTGTTCAGCGGCTCCTTGCAGAAGGGGTATCCGGCCTCGTGGAGCCCTTGTTGGCTACAGCCTGCAGCTTCCTCCTGCTGGAGATTTTCGACTTCCATAAAAAAGTCCAAATGTAGAAATCTTCACCACAACTCCGTCCAGCGGCTCCCTGACGGCCTCCTCAAAAACTACTGGCTGCCTTGCCCAGCTGAATTTTATCTTCTCAGACATCCTTTTTACAAACTTTCTTCTAAGTCCTAAGTGAAATGGAGACCGGGCCTACGAGCGTGGAAATCTTTAAAAAGTTCCCACAAATTATGTCACTTTGAAACGTATTTAGAGAGCCTGGAAGTTCTGCGCTTTCCTAGGTTGATGAATCTTTCCCCCAGTTTTAGACTAGAGCTTTACACAACAAGGATATTAATAATTGCATTTGTCGTTCAGTCAACAAAAAGAGGTTTGGTGAAGTTTTAAAATTGTATTTTCTCTTTTTAGTACATTAGTCAGTATTTTGTTCTTTTTATTCAAATTAGTGGCAAATCAATTACAGAAATATTAAGAAATATGCTCTGTTCGGACAAGCATAGAGAAATATAAAAAGCATGTTCCATTCATGGTATCCTCCCTATTCTAAACTAAATGACCTACCCTAACAAAAAGTTCCTTCAGGAAAAGAGCAAGTAGATTTTGCAGCAATGTCAGATAACTAAGGAAAAAATCAAACGCCCAAAAAAGGGTAGTTCTGGGGGCTCAGCCGGGTTCTCCGGACAATTGCAGTAGCAACCGCCTGTGCAGGTGAGAAGGGAAGAATCACAGCTGTAGCTATGATCAGCATAAACAACAGAAAGTTTTCTCACAAAGTGTAAGGAAAACAAAGAACTCACTGTAAGTAGTAGCTTATGGCAAATTGAGCTAGCACAGCAAAGTGCTAAGGGGCATTACAGGGTAGGGATACATTGAAGGCAAGATGAGTAGCGAGTCTCCCTAGCTAGGAGCATATAGTATATAGAAAGCAGCTAAACACACAAAACAGATGAATGTGTTTTCGGTATCGAATGGTCAGAGATTTTTTGATGATCCGTCGTCTTCGTACTCTATTCCCACAGTAAACATTCATGGCAGCAAGAAGTCGAATAGAGATGGCTACAACGTCTTACAAAAAGTTACATCTATGAAAGTTCTCATGAGAACCTTTTGAATGCCTACTCTGTAAGCTGTCTGGTGTCCCATCGTATAACAGTGAGCTACTTTATAATATTAAACATTCAAATTCTGGTATGTCCTGGTTAGATCACAAAATGTAAGCAGCAGCAAGCATTTTCTTTTCATTAATACGCTTGTTCATTATGTATATATGTGACAAGGAAAAAAATCTAAATACAGTGAAGTCATATGGTGTGAGGAAAGAAGGAATGCGCTTTTTTCATGAAACATCACATTTCACAAAAAATCAAGCCCTAGAGATCGATTATAACGTTAAATCACTATTTTAAGAAAAAGCATTTATTTTATTAAAGGGATAGAGTTAAGTAAAGGCAGATTTTCTAACGTTTAACTTATTAAGCATTTTTCATGTTATTATTTAGTGTGTTTCTATATTATTGTGTGGTGAAATTTTCAGGAACGTTTTCAGCTTCCTCTGACCCAATCAACATTGTGTATCAAAACTGTTCCTCACGAACTTTATGCTTTGCCCCAGTCTTGCTAACTAGATGGCCATAGTTAGCACTTTGTTCTTTTAGGTGCTATTTTTCACTTTAAACTTTAAAAATGCAATACTCTACTGATAGGATTTTTGTCGTTTTGGTTTCAAATTATTAAAATTTACTCAATTTTCCTAAATTAGTGTGTGGAATTTTTCTTGTGTTGTATTTTCACTTTATTGATGTTTAAGTGCTGCATAAATACTTTACATATGCCTTTATGTTAAGCCTGACTGCTTTCGTGTCAAGCTACCAAAAGACTAAGTGCAAGTTCTTTTAGTGGCTTTTTGTGGTTCACTCTGACAGGGATTGTGACTGTTGCTTGAGTAGGGTATCACCCTCTCATCCACAACACAATTTCTCACATAAACTAACTGTTGAAATAAAAAACATAATGAAAATCAGTAGGAAAAAACAGACATTTGTGACAGCGTTTTTCATCTGTAAATTCTTGTCATGATAGCTGATTTACTAAAGCAATATATACTGTTACATCAAACAGTCCCTTCTGGTTGCTAGGTACTATTTTCTCCAAAAACGTGCGATACCCATAGCCAAAAACTGAGATGCTTTTTCATTGTGTGCCAGCTATATAGTAGTTAATTTGGTAAAATATAAGGAATGATAAAAGGGGTATTGTAGGAATGTACCCTTTTTGTATGGTCCCCCCCACTTTTCGCTCCAAATGCTGAAGGTTATTATTCTGATAGTACACTGAAGTCTGCTCCCCACACCCCAGCGCCTGTGTTCTCTCCCATAACCGTTATGTTCGACTTGGTAATCCCAAATTGGCAAAATCGTTACCCCCTTATAAGTCCCAGGTATATGGTAGTAGAGGTACCCAGGGCATAGTTGGTAATGCGGGCCCCCTGGGCTGCAGCATGGTTTTGTGCCACATTAAGTGACCAAAGTAAACTACTGACAGCAGGCCTGCCAATGCAGACTGCAGGAGCAGGGTAAACTGCTCAAACTCAACTGTGTCCTCACTATGTGTGGGACAGTCAATACACTATTTTTAATCCATTTAAGGCACCATAGGGAAAGTTTCCTGAGCCCAGGAGGCAGGGTGTATTATATGAAAGGCGAGGACCTATAAGTGCAAGCCTTTATGTCCCTATAGTGGTGTTCCCCATTGGAAACTACTATAACTCTTAGCGATCTATAGGATAACGTGGGCTGCCACCCGGGCATTCTTGAGGTTCTCAGCTTCATTATGGTACTGCCATAAACAATGTGCCTTCTCACCCCTGACACGAATCACATGTCTTGGGAGAATATGGCATGCATCGAGGTGGCTACATTAGAGGCTGACTAAAAGTGAGCCCATACAAATATGGGTTCACTTTTAGTTTATCTCCCTCATGTAACAGACAGTACACATTACAGCATAGCACACTTACACAGTTTTACATGGAGGAAAGTGTCTAGTTGTAAAAAAAAAAAAAGGTATGCACTAGACACATTTTATTGCATTAGAGGTGTTCCACCTGGTTGCTCCAGCTTCTCTGTGCTCTGTCTCACAAGCCTGCGTTTCCCGAATTTGCTGCCACCAAGACAGGATTCTGACGTCCTGCCAGGCAGTGGATCCCTCCCAGGAGTCAGGGACAAACGCTTGGGCAGGAAGAAGATCATACATCTCTTCTACCAAGCAGGCTAGTGAAGTGACACATCGTGGCGGTTAGTTTCAAAGGCTGCACCGCCTCTGATATGCATCAGGGCTGACTCCCAGTGAATGAAACATCCCTCCCCCGGCTCCAGGCACATTTGTACTCAGAAGGTGGGAAATTAGTTAGTCTAGGAGGTGTACACCCCTAGAGGACTAGCCATACCTCCAGGGTGAGCAGGCCGGTCTGTACACTAAAATTAGTTTTCTGCCATGTTTAGAAGTGGCAAAATAGAGGGTTCTGGATAGAAAAGGTGACCCACACCCCCAGATGAGGTCACCACTGGGGCAGACCAGACAGTGAGACCCTTGTGGTAGCCTGAAACACCCTCAGACTCCCCTGGAGTATTGGCACTGATCCTCTGGGAGCTGCAGGTAAACAATGTTCCTGATCTAAAGAATCACTGGCTATTGGGCCCCACGAGGGTTCACCCAAATCCAGATGGTCTACTGCGTTGTGGGAACTGTTATCCTGCCTTCCAAGAGGTTGCAGTCAGCTATTGCATCAGCACCATTTCAGTGGTAACAGCCGCTTTCCCGTGGCTTTCCTTCAGCACCAGGAACAGCCAGGACAACTCTGTAACCAGGCTCCACAGGCAGGCTAAAATTAAACTGACTGTTGTGGCTTGGTCCTGGGACTCGCATCAACTTTACACTGCAAGGGTACAATGCACCTCGACCTGCTAGTGACTAATTATTGTTGGTGGTTTTACCCTGACTGCAATGTTAAATTTTCACTGTATTATTTTGCATTGATTTTCTATTACTTCTGAAATCTAGAACTTCGGTTGCAGGTATACAATTCAGTTTTTTTAGGGACAAATTAAGATATAAATATACTCTTTTTAGAAGTTGGATTTCTTCTGAGTCATGTCTGTTACTTATCGTCCATGTTGGTACTCTGAAATGCTTAAGACATGTTCCTCTAATAAACCCTGACTGCTCTTTGATTTTCTACCAGGATTGAGCAAAGGATTTGTTAGAGTGAATCCTAGGACCATTTTTAGGGTATCATGATGGTATTACTTGGTGAAGACTAACCCCCCACACTACATAATACTCTACTTTCCTACAGGTATTAAGGAATACTATATAATTCTGAAATGTAGACAAGATACTAAGTTTAGAACAGTGATAATATGTACACCTCTGTGGCTACCTATTCTATCATGTGATTTGGAGTTTATTTGATACAAAATATTTCTTTCTGGTACACTGGCTTAAATTCGGAAGCCAAAAATGCAGAGAATTCTAATTGGTAATAGCAAATGGTCTACTATTCTGTATTTTCTTATATCTCCTGATACAAATGCACACCACTTGTGAGGGTGGGACTAGCACCTTAAACAGGACAGGGCCCAAAACATAACATGAACAGATCAATTTTTTCAACTAAAAAATAACCTTTTTTCGTTTTTAACAATGTGGGTGTTGGAAAATGATACATTAGTTGTGTGGCCTGCACAAGTAATGGTTCTACATGTGTCCTCCCTTTGGAACAAAACACCCCATTGTAGCACTTGACTCTCATAGGGTAGCGTTGCAGAGCATTCCGAGGCCTACGCAAGAGAGGTGGTGTGGGCTAGTAAAAACCATTTACAGATACACAATAATAACACTCAATAATAACTTTAGAAAAAAGGAAAAGGAAATTTATTACACACACACTACTTAGTAATATGCAACAATTGACAAATATACATAAGCTAATGAAAATACTTGACGAGATTGAGTAATCATTTTCCCCCTTCCAAAGGAGAGGGTCTAGTACCACAGCTCACATGTGTAAACATTATCTTAAATGCCAAGGGTTGAACATAACTTGGAGTAAGAGCTCTTAAGTCTGACACCAAAGTGAGTGGCTGTTCAACTCATTATGTCAAAAAGCATTTCACCATAGGAATAAATGCAATTTTTACATATAACAGGACTGAGGGCACCTAATACCGGCAATAAAGCAAGCAAACTTTAATCAGAAGTGGCTGTCAGTCTCATTAGTGAAATAAAGCTTATCTGGGAGTGTGGTGTACTTATTATAACTATCAGCATAACTGACTCAATTCAATCACATCCCCTAAAGGGCAAAATCTATGGATTTCTAACACGATTCCAAAATACACATCACTTTCAAGATTACATATAAATGCAAAAATGACTACTTCTCACCCCTAGAGGGTGTTTCACAACATGAGAATTTACATTGCACACTTCAATGTCACAAGGAATGCAGCAATAGTCTTTCCCTTCATAGCTGTAGAACAAAAGTTCCAGCCATAGAAGAGATTGAAAATGCATGTAAAAATCTGGGAAAGTGATGATTTTGGGGTCCCCAACCTATGGTTAGGACCTACAAGAGGTGAACAAGCACGTCATGCTGAGCACCTTGGTGGTCCACCACAGGTGAAAATATGGGCACAAATGACTTTCACATCAGAGCCCCGTAAAGCAGCATGGGGCGAGTCTCTATGATGCAGTACATTTTATAGAAGCGGCTCTCCTGTTGTGCTGGAGAAACACAATAAGGTTTTCTCTTCGTCTGCGGCCTCAAGCTGCATTTATCTCCGGGGGCACCTGGTCTCATCCGGCTACCCCCTGTGCAGGTACCATGCTGGACAGCAGCTTGTGGAGCCCTGCCTTGGTTGCTCTCACCAGCTCCCCACTTGTCAGGCACCCTCGCGTGTTGCCTCAGGAGTTGGCACTTCATTTCTGGTCCGCCTGCTCCTGCGGGTAAACGCGGGTGTTGCGGCTGGCAGTCTGGGTGATGGCGGGGGAGTGAGACGGCATTCCCTCCTCCTCTCTCCAGCCATGGGGGCCAGGGATGGGGTCATGGCCCTCCCTCCGTCTTTGCAGGTGGTGCCAAGATGCTCCGGGTCTTGCCTTCTTTTCACCGGGGCACAGGGATCGAGTCTTGGGTCCCGCGGCTCGTTCTGTGTCGCACAACAGCACCAGTCTTCTTTTCAGGGCCAAGAGATGGGGACCTTGACCCTCTGCCAGATTGGTGAGGAGCGCAACGCCACTGCACGCCTTGCCTTATTTTTGCTGGGGCCCAGAAATGGGGTCCTAAGTCCTGCGGCTCATGTGGTGGCACGCAACAGTGCTAGTCTTCTCTACGAGGCCCAGGTATGGGGTCCTGGGCCCGCATATTGCGATGGCTCTTCCTGACTTCATAGGGGGCCAGGGATGGGGTCCTTGGCCCCTGTGCACATTCGGGGGGAGCACAAGGCACACCCCAACTTCACCCCAGGGGCACATCAGAAACTGGTAGCGGAGCCCCACACACTTTGTTGTAGTTTCTGCAAAGGGCAAAGGTCGCCCAAACTTCAGACTAGGATACCTTGGGCCCGTTGGCCGATTTTGATGATCCTAGTTTCCTTTTGCTTCTGGTGGTGAGCCATAGCCACCTGGATCACTTTCTTCAGGCCTCCTGACCTAAAAGAGTTACCAATTGTGCAGGGAGCTGCTTCCTGGGATCCTTGTGCCAGCCTCTCACCTTGCTCTCCTTCTGGGCCTCTCTCCTCCTGGCGCTGAAGCCCAGACATTCCTCCACTGGTCGTGGAGTTACTCAGAGGCAGAGGCCTCCTCCTTCCAGTTGTCCATGGCATCCGCCTCCAGCCCCAGTGTTCCTCAGCAAAAGCACATCCCAGAGTGAGCTCTCACCCCTGCGCAAGACCTTTCAAGGGGGAGTGTGAAATACCAGCAGGAATGCACCTCTGGCCTATCCTGTGGTGCCACATCACCTCTCCGCTCCTCTTTCAAACATCCTGCACCGGCTTTTGGGATACTTAAATATGGTGTCACCCAGGAGTCACTTGCCACATGGGCTCTAATGGTCCCAAGGCTCCCCCCCTCACTGAGATCACAGCCCATTCCAAACACGCTGCATTCCCTTTGGTAAACCTTATGAATGAAAAAATGGACATGAATGCAACCTATAAGTTTTGTGTTCAGGATACTGAATTTAGGAATATTGGTTATTTTTTACAACTATGAATTTGGGCTTATCCACACTATCGAGTTTCAGAAGGTCTATAGCAAAATCTGTTAATTGTACGCTGACTTACTGTTAGAAGCCACACATTGAGAAAATGGAAAGATTGATAATTACAGATATTCTGCTATTCTGTGTTTCCGCACTTCTTCCAATAAAAAGGGTTCCTCAGTTCTTTGGCTGGGCCTACAGGAAAGGCCCCAAAACAGAACATGGCGACATCAAAGTTGTTATCTTGCAAATGGGTCCATTTTGGTGTTGTTGGTAGCTGAAGTCATTTGTCCCGGGCTTGACCGTAACTCATGGAAACCTAAAAGACCAAGAAATTTCGGAAAACTAGACACCCAGGGGAGTCCAGGGTGATGCAACTTGTGTGGTGTGTGGATCCAACTAGGTTTTCCTACCCAGAATGACATGAAAACCTCACATGTTGGCTAAAATCATGCATATTTAAACAGTTGTGCCCATTTTGAATCGGGCGCAGGCAAGGCTTTTAAAAACAAATACTCTCTGACATTCAGGGTAAATCTCCGAATTTTGCAAACGTGAGTAGCGAGATGCACACCAATTGTTTGACCTCGAAAATTAATCTAAAGCTTGACGTGTTTGTACTGTGTAGGCGTGCATGCCTGATAAGCGCTCCGTCCAATTGCGCCTGCAAAATGAACAAAACCGAGGACCCTGTTACAGTTCCATATACCGGCCGCACAGCCAATCCATTCAATGAATCCAATCAATTAAATATTCTTTTTTCAAATCTTTTATGTACTCTTCGATTAATCCAATGCTTTTCTCTGCCGTTTAATTGTCATTATCTTCAATTCATTGTACTCATTTAAATCCAATAGGGGATATATCACCAACACACAGGAGACAAGATGGTTTCCACATGTCACGTATTTATTCATGTTACCCAATGCATTTCGGGACGTATCCCTTCGTCAGGGGCATCTACAATACAAATTAATCAATGTCAACATCGTCATTGTAATTCAATACACTGTAATCCGTTAAAAATGAAGGTACAAAATTCGTGCTCAATACATTGGCCCACAAACTCAAACCGAACCTATCGAAAAGAACGCCAAGCCATCTGTAACCATACTCCCTCCAAGCCTCCCCACTCCAATTAACCTTCACCTATTTCATAGATACCCCGCCCTGCATTTAACAAACACCCTTCCCTTTCGGAACAGAAAGTGCTAAAAATGCCTATCTGAATCCCGTTGTACAGCGCTTACCGTGACATACACAAAACATTCTTCAGAAGTGAAAAAGCTGCGGGTACACGCTTGCTGCTGATTACACATTTCCACTGCCGTGCTCGCTCCATTTGCTAAGCGCTCACGCTCACATCTTTCACTCTGTTGTGAAAAAAACTTTTCCCTCGTGATTGGTTTTTAAACTAATCGCTGCGCGCTAATGCTTGTCAGGTGCTCAATCAAGTGCAAATGACTGGACAAATGGCTGCCTGGTTAAGTTGAAAAAATGTGAAAGCAAACATTCTTGGTCAGTGGAAACTCCATTGCCCAGAATCCCGTGTAACGTGCGTATTCATGCCTTAGTTCCTCATTACCTGACCCCGTTACTAATGCTATGTGTTCTCAAATACCAAAATGAATTGTGTACGGTAAATCTCCGAATTGCCAGACACCGAGAGATCACTTCCCCAATACCAGAGGGGCACTCCCTCGAGCAAAATCACTCTTATCCATAGTGAATTTTGCCCCCCTGTCCCCTGGGGAGCCAGATTGGAATTAAACTCCGGAAAGCGGGCAGAAAGGGAGTTGGGGAGAGGAGTTGGCCTAACGGCTAGGGTGGTCGACCTCGAATCTGGGGAACCGGGTTCGAGTCTCGGCAATGACCCTGAAACCTATGATTCTGGGCAAATCACTTAATCTCCTCGTGCCTAACAAAAATGAATGTTTGTCCTCATGTAATGCAACTGGTGCTATGTAAAGCGCTCTGATACCCGATTCCGGTCAAGTTCGTGCTATATAAAACTCTGTAAAAAAAAAAAAGAAGAGAGGGTGAGTTAAGAAGTATGCCTCAGCCTACTGAGCACAGGGGCGGCCTTAGGCATGTGCAAGCTGTGCACCTGCACAGGGCCGCCAAACCCCAGGGGCCGCCATGAGGAATTGGATACAATACATATTCGTGGTGGCCTCTGGCAGGGATTTGGCGGCCTCCGGGCGGGGCCCCCTACCTACGCTCCCTGCACAGGGCCACCATGAGCCTAGAGCCGCCCCTGCTGAGCAATCTCACTGCCCTGTCTGTTTCAGGAGCTGCTTTGTAAAATATCATCCAAATTAGTCTAAAGGCCAACTCCTAATCAAGCAACTTTCACAACGAGATCAGTGCTAATTTTATATAAGGTCCTAGAAGCTATAAACACGCTGTGGCTCACACGTACTTATGGGTTCTCTAAGACTTTTGCACTTTTTATCGATATTACTTTATGGCATTAGAAAAGATGTTCACTCACAAAGTCATAGATTTACTTTTCTTTAATTTATAAAGGCTTTTTCACAATAATCTAGAGTAACAAACATTTGATATCGTTAAAAATATAATTTCCCTGCATCCGCCCAAAAATCGAAGGCAGGGAAAAATTAAGCATTTTGCTTCTATGCATTCAGCTTGGCTATTGACACTCTAGGTGAACTAATTTTTGTTCTGGCATGAGCAGCAGAGGCATGAAATACAATACTGCATTTCGGACGCAACGCATAACAAAATACTTCCTAATAATTCAGTACCCAAATGTGCTGACACACAGATGTAGAATGATAGTCTTAAAAGCACATATGCAAAGGAGACGTGATTAAATACATACACTTTTGGAGATGTGTCCTTATTTAAGAGATTTGCAAAAGGCTTATAATCAAATCAGCTATGCACTTATATGAACCAAGCAAATGGGTGTAACAGAACTCACCCTTGAAAAATATGTATATTCATTTATCATTCTCAAAATGTTCAGAAAATAGTAACAGAATACTGCCAGAAATCCATATGGGCTCCCTTCCATAGATTCATATTTCCTCGCTTCCTTGCTCTCATGGGTTGCATGTAAGCCTGGAATATTTCCCAGGGCTAATAGAAACAGTCTGGCTTGTGTTTATTTTAAACGAGGTTTCTGAACTCATTCTAAACATTTAAAGCTTAAAAAAACATTTGCCAATTTGAAGAGACCTACTCCAGGCCAGCAGGATCAGACAGACTTTTATTTATTTAAAACTTTGAGTTTCAACATCCTGTGAAAAATAAAATGAGAGAATATTTTTCCAACATTCGAGACCATATCCATCTGCACTCTCTTTAATGTATTTATTTTGGGACAGGAACAATGTCCAAGTTTCCACCAGACTGCGATTTACGGAATCCAGACATTTTAGTCTGGTGTGAATTTAAAGGACTTACATGAACTGATTTTCACCCTAGAGGTTTGATTTCACACTGCCAGATATTTTGCAATCCATCCCTGTGATGCAGTTTTTTTTTTAAACAGTCCAATGTCTTTGCTGGTTACTTGCATGCATAGTCTAATACTGTTCCAGAAATGTATTAAAGACGAGATTTACAGATTGAAAACATGTATTAACGAGTGGGGCCAACATTAGTGAAGATAGCGACTTTTCTTCCTCCTGACCATGAAACAAAGAGCCTTGAGACAGGATTATGTAGACTATATCAGAGTTTATCATTTTTTGCCTTGGTGCCGTACAGGTTTTCTCCGTTTTTATACCAACTTGCCAATGCTAAATAAATATGTCCACTGTCTGGTGCAAAACACTTTGCGCGTTTGGTTAGTGCAAATGTATTTATGCTCAAGTTGATTTTCAGAAAATGAACACTATGTAATGCGGTTCCTATGTTTGTTTTGTCTTATTGCTGGCATATATTTGTCCTATAAATTGCATTCATTGACTGCAGGGTTAAATCCTGAAATTTAAGTCTATAGGAATAGCTCTGGCAAGACAAGGAATGTTGGTCAGCCAAATTAAACCTACTTATAGCAGTATATTCGTGAGAGGATAGACAGCAAGATATCTTTGTTGTCAAGCGAGTTATTAAAGACTTACCAAGACTTAGATTTATCATGATCCTCTTCTGTGGCAGGTAAAAGATTCTGAAAGTAATTGTTATAGGTTTTTAGAAGAAAGGACGCTATCTACAGCACATGATTGAACTCAGTAGTGCCCCATGTTAGCGCTGGTGCCACAGACAGCAAAACTCAGTCACATCAATCGGCGGATGTCTCTGAACTGCAATGTCTGACACTAATAATGCTTTTAAATTAATTTCATATTTCACTATACTAATTCAACACTAATCCTTTATGGGTTCCGGAGTAGCGTGCTACACACCAAAAAAACACTTCAACCCCCGATCAGGGGTAACAAGGGCTATATAAATGCAAACCTTTTCCCTCTTCTATCCCTCCCCTACCTTTCTCAATTCAAATAACTGACTAACATATCAACCACGAAAAATACTTTCATATTTCACTATACTAATTCAACACTAATCCTTTATAGATTGCGGAGTAGCGTGCTACTTGCCCAAAAAGTGCTTCAACACACAATCACGGCTAACTAGCGCTATATAAATGCAATTACAATACAATACAATGTGTTAACGCGTACTGTTTTGTTGTACGAGCTGTGACCAGAAATGTCCATAGAACTTAGGAGAGAGACTGTCCACACTATTTTAAGGTGATTTCATTTTGTGAGTGTTGCAATAGAGTCTCTCCCTTAGGGGATAAATAGTGGGTTTCATGGGATTCCTTGTACAATTCCACCTTTGAAGTATGCTCTGGCTACGTCTTGGCGGCTGTGTGGTACTAGGCCTACCAGTTTAAGCTTAGTTTCTGAAATATGACCAAAATAAATAATGTATTGCCAAGTGGACCTGTGGCATATATAGTATAGAATGTGAATTTGGTTAAAATTCCTACCAGAATAGATCATTTCCAGTTCTAAAAATGAAATATTTAGAATGGACCGAAAAGTCCAGTAAACCCAAGTGAATGCCTGGTTCTTAGGAAGTAAGTCCATATTGGTGGGTTCTGTGGGGTCACAAGTGTATGTTCTTAACAGGATCTATTTATAAATTGCTTGCGCTGTCTCTGACTGGTTAATTTCCTACTCTGGCCCTCATTATTAGTGACTTCTTAATACCATTTTGGGCTTAAACATGAGTTTCTCACCAAAATGGAATTACGTGATCCGTAGTATTACAGCATGTGAAAATACCACATTGGCCTAAATTAATAACTCCTCCAGGTCAAACCTGGAGGAATTTGCCACAGGAAAAAGTCCAGGATTATGCAATAGTATGTCAAAATTGGTGTGATTATGCTAATCCTGAATGTTGTTCCCCATTTTATAAGGGGCTACAGGAAATTACTTGAAATCCTGTGGTAATCCAGGATTATCAAAGCCAATTATATCAATAATACTGGGTGTGGCATTGCTTCCCCACAAATACTGCATGCCTCATGATGGAGGTCTCTGTAAGGAAAGAGCTGTGTTTAGTTATGTGGTGGAGAGTGGCTACATGCATTTAACTTATTCTTATGAGACTGGTAAATATATTCCAAGTCTGGAGGGTTCAAATAAAATGTATAAAATTAAATAAAAGCACACAGACTGCAGACAAGGTTGAACCCTATACTTATCATGTTTAGTGTTAAATGTAAGGATGGTTGGTGGCTGCATATAGTGCAGAGAGGACTCTGTCTGTGCACTGCTATGGAATTTGGGAAACCAGCTTTTTGGAATGAAATATACAAAGAAAAATGTATGACTCCTTACATGGCACCCTGCATTTTGCTTGTGAGAGTATTTCATGTTTTTCAACAAGCTGTCGGTCTAGGGTGATGAAGAGGATATTCTATTATAAAATACAGCGTTACCTTCTACGGTATCCTGCAGCTAAAACTGAAAAAATACAACTGACTGAACAATCAAAGGAACTTGACAAAAGAGAATAGAAAAGTCTGAAATCACTTGTCAAAGGGTAGATGATTAGATATAATGTGTAAGACCAAAAGAAGGCGGTTGCAGCAATTAGATACGCGGAAGAAAAATGCACTGCCCCAGTGCAAATTTTATGGATCTTTGGAGTATGAAGTAGCATCTAAGACTAGGAATGCGGAGTGCAGGAAGGGTAATATACAGAAGGTTTAGAACACAGACAACGGTGTCTGAACCATGAACTGCTCTATGACAAAAGCAAAGATCCTTGAAAATTCACAGTTTCCCAACAGGTAGCCAATGACTCTGAAGTAAGCCACACGAAAGTAACGGCCATACCTTTATTTCAGAGGGTGAGAAATTCTTTAATGTCCCTCTTAAGGGATGCAAAGAGAACTACAGGAAGATAATAAATTGTGTCTAGGGAAGAGGTAAAACTGTTATTTGAAAACAAAGATTCGCTTTGACAGCCCTACATCATAAAGAGATGGAATTGTGGAAGGGGAGTCTTAAAATGATTACAATTTGGAATAGGACTGACACCCCAGTATAACTCTTCTTCCATTTGAATTATCTATTTTGAAAAAGAATGGGGATTAAGGGGACACAAGCACTTCAGGACACAGCTGCAATGTTGTGCTGATGGATCCCGTAATATCCACGGTGGGAGTTTGGGGTACCCAAGGGCTTCCCATCTGCATCTTGTAAGAGACTCATGGTGTCCATTCTTGAGGATCTGGCATAGTTCTAGTGGCTTCAACAGCTAGTCTACATGCCTTGTGTTTCTAACTTGTGCACTCTACTGAAGGGAAAAATGTGTGGTAGCTTAAGGACAGCTTTGAGTGGCAGGAACATCGCTAGCACCTCACCAGTGGGTTAGAACACTTTACCTTAAAAACAGAGGGAAAACCTGGGCCTTCTTCAGACTCATAGGCATCTGTTCTGACTTCAGTGCGGCTTTCATGAAAGCCCTTCTTAAAAGACTATCATCTCCAGATGTTTTAAAGCAATTTCACAGATATATAACTTATAGAACTTTTAACTTTTCTATCTAGGACACTCAACCTGAAAGAGGAGGGTAGGCATTGACTGAAGACCAGAGGCGCTAAATGCCTAGATCTGGGATTTGTAACTTGCTCTGCTTCTCCAATGACTCAGGCTCCACTGACAATTATATAAAACAAATTGTGCTGATGCAGAGCGTCAGCAGCAGTCAATAAAAAAGAGGTGCAGAGTGCAACAAGAGCACACCTTTCTGTCATTTAGGCCTTTTGCCCGAAGGCCAAGGGTGTGGTAACAAGTCATTATGACTGTAACTTCAAGAATCACCTGAAATCAATCACAATCTAATTCTAAGGTTTTGAGTCCTATAAAACGTGAGGAGCATTGTGTATATTGAAGAATTTGATTTTTTCCTAATTCAGGAAACTTAGACCTTTGTTAAATTACATTTATCACCAGAATATTTGCCATACTGTAATTAAATCATGAGGTCCTTCTCCTCCAATGTAACCTTACCAGAACCAACAAATTACACATTGTCGCAAAAATCAGTCTTGGTAGAAGCTCCTAATTATCCTCACCCATTATAAATTTTGATCTAGTTCCTTTAATCAGCAAAATAACTGATTTTGGAGATGCTTATCTCAGTATTGCAGATTAATTCTTAAAACCTTTCTAATTCCATTCAAAATGAGTTGGCCCAGGTGAAGCAACTCATACTGCCAATTTACACATCTTACACTCTTAGGCTTACATTTGCGATTTGTGTACATTTCTGATTGTTGTGGAATTCATTATTAAATTTAACATTACTACCAGAACCTTATGATAATAACTGCCCAACGAACAGATATACTCACACTTAAAAATCTGCGGTACTGGTAGAATTTAAGTGTCGGTAAATCTTTTTACAATGGCAAATTCAGACTGTGCAAATCACTTACGTTTGTTTAATTTCTCCATGGGAAAGAAATAAAAAGGATTTTTTTCCAGGCCATGACAAATTTGTCTTATTCCTTCCTCATTCCAGCTCTAGTTGCGAATCTAATCATACTCTTGACAGTAGTAATTTTCCAACTATATCCTTGGTGTGAATGCTCCTGCCAAATGTTTCTGAGTGCCCAGTGGCGTAGCTGGGGTGTGAGGGGGGGGGGACACCTCCCCAACACTCTTTTTAGGGGTGGTGGAGGTGAGCAAGCCACTCCCCCGCTCTTACCTGCACCAGTTACCAAACTAGGGGCAGCAGGTTTAGCTATGCCACTGTGAGTGCCCACATATGCGCTAATTTGAGGGTGGTCACCTACTTTTAGAAATGTCCACACCCTAGAATCCCCACAATGTGCACGGTGTGCAAATGTACTCACAATTAAAGTGCTGCTCCACTGGTAGAAGGGTGAGTAAATGCATTTGCAAGTGCAAGTTGACACTAGGCGAACCACTGACGTGAAATTGCATTTGAAAATGATATTTGCATAGGGAATTGCAGCTGCATACCTTACTGACAGTTGCCTTGGTAAATCACACCTCCCACCCGCTACAACTGCTCTAATATCCTCTACACCAAACTTGCTCAGGGATACCACACTTCCTGTCGACCAATCAATCAAGTGACTTGTAAAGCGCGACTACTCACCTGTAATGGTCTCAAGGTGTTGGGGCGAGAGGGGCTTCATTTGTTGCCCACACACCTCATTTCCAACGTGGAATTAAAAAAGTACATATTGTGTTAATAAGTATTAAGAAAACATACCATGTCCAAACGTAATTATTTTGTATTTGGGGACGTTAAATGTTGTTTTCCTAATCCTAGCAATTATTATTTTTTAGTGGTATAGGACACTGCTATTAATATCAGTGTCAGATAAGAGCCACATAGAAAAAAAAACACCAGAAGAATCTCAACCATTTTATTATAACAAACGGGTTCTATATTAATTTTTAAACTCTGTTATCTAAACAAATTTCCCCGAAATGTGCTGTTTAATTGTGTGTCAAGTTGTTTGCCAATGCCTAAATCCATCCAGACAATAAATTTGCGAAATGAGGCCCTTTCGTGTCTGGGCCGTGAAATAATATAACGACTGTAAATATGTCAGTTCAATTCGTCCATAGTTTGTTTGTTGAAGGCCACATAGGGACTTGCTCGGCTGCCAATACATATTACACGTTCTCTCCTAGGCCCTTCCCCAGCACCTGCTTTTATTTTTCCTCCTATCCTGATTCCTTACAAAATATATGTTTTAGTCAAAGAGAATCGCTTTTTGCAATTGTGAGACAAAAGGGCAAAAAGGGGTTTGACGACTAATGATTAAATAAATCTTTTTTCTCGAGGGGTGGACAAAATAATGCGATCAATGTATTTTTCTTGTGCAGTTAGAAAACTTAATTGTGGAAACCAGCTGCACACACTTGTCTTCAGCATATTTATGTCCCTGGGGGTTCAGGTTGTGTTTATTCTTTGAATGCATTCAATTTGCACTGTAATAGCTGTCACATAGTCATTGTGTGCATTGCTGCATTGAAATATATGTGATTGTGCAGTCAGTTCTTTTATAATTTTAAGCCATGATAAGGATCTTATCAGTTTCAACATTTTTTTTCTTTTTTTTATTATATAGAGTATATTCAATGACTATGGAAGCAACAGAGTGCTGCCAGGAAAGATCCGAGGATTGTCAGAGCTCTAGGTAAGGTAGCATTTGTATGCTGGTGCGCTCACCATACATTGATTAAAAAGGGTTCTGGCTCTTTTGGGCCTTTTTGGTGTCATTTTGGGCACTGACTAGAGGTGGCGGCCTTAAGCTGCTGCTGTATATGCCTTTTGGAAGTGCCGGCCTTGAGTGTTGTACGTGGATGGGTGGCTGCAGGGATTTAGGTGAACTGTTTGAAATAACAGAGAGGGCATCACAGAACCAGGCATGATCATATAAAGAGAGTATAACATCAGACATCAGTCATCATTCCAAGAGTGACTTCAGACCATATTTCTTCAGTTTATAGAGCGAAGGTGTAGAATGCGTACTGCAGCCTGACACAGCAAACAGAATACCAGCTGAACTCACTCTGAAACTAACAGTGTTTCATTTTTCCAGAAAGTGAAAAATTAGAACTCTGGCAAAGCTATAAATAAATACGCTACCTGTAGCGGGGGCTTGTTAAAATAGGGATGAGGGCAGTGGTGGTACTAATGAGGGTGGGTGGGTGGGAAGTTCAAGGTAGCAGTCATTGCCTCAGCTTTCTTACAGAATCTCAGTGCAAAGCCCCTGCTGCCTGCAATGGCAGTGCATTTTCTGTTTTAAATATAGGTTGTGGCATCACAAGGGTTCCACTTTTTAGGTCCAGCCTAGACAGCGCATGCGCTGTCACAAGACCTATAGTAAACAGAATATGGAGTGTTATCCCGCCTGCCGCTTGACATTGGTTCACTCTGGCGTTGCTCTGCTTAGCTGGCTCACTATTGGCCAGTGATCAGATATGTCACTTCCATTTTGTGGGAAGCAGCACCGACCAACTAAAGTTTAGTCACGCTATAGGTTGGTATCTCTTTAGTTTTGGGACTACTTTGTCTTCTCAGTGTCCCTGGCCTCGTAAACAAATGCTTGCAGAGTCCGAGAGGAAACTGGCCGCCAGTTGTCACACTGCCGGTTGTTTCCCCGTTGTTACACCCTCACAACAGCCGAGCACCTGCACTTCCAGATCCACACCGACCCCAAGACGACCCTCAGAGGCACCCTCATCTACAGACCCCCGGGACCACGCACACAATTCAGCGAAGACTTCGCCGACTTCATCGCCCGCACGCCCTCCCCTCCGCTGACTACATCCTCCTCGGGGACCTCAACTTCCACCTGGAGAACAACAACGACCACAACACCACCACCCTGCTGGACAACCTCGCCAACCTCGGTCTCAAGCAGCTGGTGACCACCCCCACCCACTACGCCGGACACACACTCAACCCCATCCTCTCATCCAGCAAGGACATCGCCTTCAGCCACGCCACCGGACTCCACTGGACGGACCACAGCTGCATCCACTTCAGCTTCAGAAAGAACACAATCCACCACCACCAGCAACAGGTTGCACGCAGAAGCTGGAACAAGATCACAGCCGACCAGCTCGCCGCATCCCTGAGCCAGGACCCCCCCGCCAGCTCAGCGAACCCCAGCCAGGCCGCCAACAACCTCACGAAGTGGATCAGCAACTGCGCAGACGACCTCGCCCCTCTGAGGACCCCGCCTAGCAGACCCGGCAGCAAGAAAGCCCCATGGTTCACCGACGAACTCAAGACCTCCAAGAAGAACTGCCGAGCCCTCGAGAAAGCCTGGCACAGAGACCCAACACCAGACAACATGACCACCCTCAAGCTCGCCATCCGAAAACACCACCAACTGATCCACACCACCAAGAAAACTTCATTCAGGGAACGACTGGACAACAACACACACAACAGCAAGGAACTCTTCAACATCGTCAAAGAGCTCTCCAACCCCAACGCCGGAATCAACGACATCACCCCATCACAAGACCTCTGCAACTCCCTCGCCTCCTACTTCCACAACAAGATTGCAAACATACACAACAGCTTCAGCACACAACCGACGCACCCTACGAACGCACCAACGACCCCCACCACCACCCTCCGCGCCTGGACCCCAATCTGCACCAAAGACACCATCCGCACGATGAACTCCATCCATTCCGGATCTCCAACCGACCCCTGCCCCCACCATGTCTTCAACAAGGCAGACGCTGTCATCGCACCCCACCTGCGGGACATCATCAACACCTCCTTCGACACCGCTACCTTCCCGGAGAGCTGGAAGCACGCCGAACTCAGCGCTCTACTGAAGAAACCATCAGCGGACCCCACCGAACTCAAAAACTACCGACCCATCTCGCTCCTCCCGTTCCCGGCCAAAGTCATCGAGAAGACCGTCAACAAGCAGCTGGCCGCCTTCCTCGAGACAAACGGATCCCTCGACCTCTCGCAATCTGGCTTCCGGGCCAACCACAGCACCGAGACCGCCCTCATCGCAGCCACCGATGACATCCGAGCCCTGCTCGACAACGGAGAAACAGTGGCCCTCATCCTCCTGGACCTCTCCGCGGCATTCGACACTGTCTGTCACCGCACCCTAGTGCAGCGCCTCAGCAACGTCGGAATCCAGGAGAAGGCACTAGAATGGACCATCTCCTTCCTCGCCGGAAGGACAAAGAGAGTCCGCCTCCCCCCGTTCAGATCAGAAGCCACCGAAGTCATCTGCGGCGTACCACAAGGATCATCACTCAGCCCAACCCTCTTCAACGTCTACATGAGCCCCCTCGCAGCCATCGCACGCCAACATAACCACAAAATCATCTCCTACGCCGACGACACCCAACTGATCCTCTCCCTCACCAACGACCCCGCCACCGCCAGAGCCAATCTACACGAAGGAATGAAAGACGTAGCCGAGTGGATGATGAACAGCCGCCTAAAACTGAACTCAGACAAGACGGAAGTCCTCATCCTCGGATCGTCACCCTCCGCCTGGGACGAATCCTGGTGGCCCCCCGCCCTGGGCAGCGCACCCAAACCAACAGAACACGCACGCAACCTGGGCTTCATCCTGGACTCCTCCCTCTCCATGACCAAACAAGTCAACGCCGTCTCCTCGTCATGCTTCAACATCCTGCGCATGCTACGCAAGATCTTCCGGTGGATCCCCACCGAGACCAGGAAGACGGTCACCCAGGCCCTCGTCACCAGCCGACTGGACTACGGCAACGCCCTCTACGCCGGAACCACCGCCAAGCTCCAGAAGAGACTCCAGCGGATCCAGAACGCCTCAGCAAGACTCATCCTAGACATCCCCCGACACAGCCACATCTCCGGACACCTGAGAGACCTGCACTGGCTCCCGATCAACAAGATAATCACCTTCCGTCTCCTCACCCACGCACACAAAGCCCTACACAACCAAGGTCCAAGATACCTCAACAGCCGCCTCAACTTCTACACTCCCACACGCCAGCTTCGATCGACCACCCACGCCCTCGACGCCGTCCCCCGCATCCGAAGAGCCACCACAGGAGGAAGATCCTTCTCCAACCTGGCCGCCAAGACTTGGAACTCCCTCCCTACCCACCTCCGCCTGACCCAAGACCACCTCGCCTTCAGGAAGCAGCTCAAGACCTGGCTGTTCGAGCAATAGCGGACCCCCCCCCCCCTCCCCAAGCGCCTTGAGACCCTCCGGGTGAGTAGTGCGCTATACAAATGCACTGATTGATTGATTGATTGAGGGGCGCACCTCTCACGCCAATGGCGCAGCGCATCTCATTTTCCCTGACAGGTCGCGGGTTTGCTGTTATACCGCTAGAAAGAATGCGCAGTTTGAAAGTTGACCGTCAGTAAACTGCTTACCTTGCAGTTCGTTCTGGCGGCCTCTGCAAAAAATATGTGTTCATGTTTTGTAGGCGGAATTCGCTGCCTGCCTTGTGCCTGGTCCCATCGGCCCCGACTGCCCGAGTTCATCACACTCCAGTTTGAATAAACTGTTTCAGCTGCATCTTGGGTTGCAGCCGATAAGAAGCGGAGAGGGTTAGATATATGTGGTGCATGCTTGTTACCTGTCTAGAGGAACTTCGCAGGGGCTGGTGGAACTGGCTGAAAGCGGTTGCATCATGGCTTTCACGAACGAGGTATGATGCCACGATCTTTCTTTGCTTTCACTGTTCGTTTGTTTCTTTTCTACATCGATTTCTAGAAGAGGATTACCGTGTATCTCCTGGAAGTGTCTGCAATAAATTTGTCTGGACTCTCTCTTAAGGGTATGAGAATACGTTAGCACCTAAAACATAATGTTTAAGTATTTTCACATTTCTTAAAAATAGAGTGTCTACTTTTTGGATAAACCTATTTTAACGTGGGTGGATGGGTGGGCAGGGTTGAGGTGATTTAAAAGAAAGGCATTGTTCTAATGGGTCTACTGCTGCCCTACATGTGACTGCTCTGGTGTGCTTCTGTGAGTGTGTGTTGTTGCATGTGCCACAGGCGAGTGACGACCTTTACTACGCGGGCGTTTCACCGCGGTAGGTTTACAATGCGGGCTTTACAACGCAAGTCATTTCAACGACTGGCGCTGGAGGCCACAGGCCTGACCCCAGCTGTGCGCTAACTGTTGGTACTGCAGTTTGCACACATAGCCCCCTCCTGTGCCCACATGCTCGTACTTTGGTTAAGAGGCGCTGCTTTCTGGAAGTGGCTAAGTTTTGCTCCGGGGGCGCACTTGGCAGGGCCAGGAGGGCAGGGGGAAAGTTCATGGCAGTTCATTGCCCTGCTGACCCGTGCAACTGTCCCCTCATTCCGCAGTGATGCATAACCGGCCGTTCAGCCGCGGTCTCCTGAACTCTGCGGGTCAGCTGCGGAAGCTCGCCCCTGTTCCTGCACACTCGCCCTGAAGGGGGTGTTGTTTTAGGGACATCTACCGAGGGTTGAACCTGTCACTCAGGGGGCGGCATTAGCGGTGCATTACCTAGAGATATGAAGGAAGCAGGGACAGGAAGGGCTCAGATGCACACTGATCGAGAAAAGCAGGTTTCACTTAGGACAATAATAGCGGCTGCTCGAGAGTATTTTGTGCTTGTTTGCAGAGCTAGGCACGGCTAGGGTATTCACTTAACCAGCATTAGCCCACTGACGGGAACACAGGGCATTTAATAAAACGATTCACGGCTTGCAACATTTACATCAGCAGGCCAACCGCCTTGTAATGTTTCAAGTTCATCAGCTGATATTTTTTCCATCTCGCATTTTTTTGGGCAGTTTTATATAGTGCAAACTCGACCCGAAAGTATCAGAGCACTTTACATGAGCACCAGTTGCATTACGGACGGACACATTAATTTTTAGGTCGCAGGACCTGTAGTAAACAGCATATGGAGGGTAATCCCGCCTGCCGCTTGACATTGGTTCACTCTGGCGCTGCTCTGCTTAGCTGGCTCTTGTGAGTTAACTAGCCTTCATAAGGCTTGGGGTGTGAGTGGGAGTCCATTTTGTGATTATTAAACAGATGAGTCCAATACCCTAATCAGTGGTTATGTGTACAGGTATATACTCCTCCTGCCATCACAATGCCTGTGACACTCACCCAGTGTAAATACACTGGCATCTACAATGCCAATTCATTAAACTTGCGTAAATGCGAGACCTATTGCATTACAAATGCTTGTTTATATACCAATTTTTATTGACTTTGTCATGTACAAAATGAAACTGTATGGTGCAAGCGATGAGATACGTTTTAAAGAAGAGGCATACAATAGCAAGCATCTTAACAATTACTCCAATGCATAGTATTCTCACCGTTTGCCACACATTTTCTTTTTCTCTTTTTGGGGGGAGCCTCCGGCCACATATATAGGCTCCTCCAGCTGCACCCACTAGTTCATGGCCGCACCCCAGAGCAGAAGGATAAGTAGAGTTCCATGCACTGGCAATATCTTATTTTGGTATTGGGGTTCCCTGTCCAACCAGGGACCACACCCCCTCCATCCTGCCATGTCATCCAAAAGACCCAATTGTGTGATGAGAGGTAAGGGGTCACTGGGTCTCTTCAAAACCGGCAGTAAGATAAGGTTGCACTTTTAAAGTATTTTATCGTATTGTGATTGACATCATGGGTGTTGGCTGCAATGCAGCTAACCACCACAGTTTCTGCATTGTGATTGGCTGTATTTCAGGTCAGTGATAGTGTGTCTATGTGTGTATCTATGAAAGAGAGAGAGAGAGCAGCGCAGTGAATGGTATGTAGTCTGGAAGACAGACTGTAGGATCATAATAAAGCCCATGTTAAGGACATGTAGCCAAGCTATAAGTACCTGGAGGAGATGGGAAAGTAAACAAAAATAGATGTATTATTGTAGGGCGGCAAATTGTGTAGAATGTACAAGTGAAGAAAGAAGATATACAATAAATAAAAAAGATACAGCACGTTAAATTGATTATCCACATACATTGGACTGCCTATAATACTTGTGGCCACATTTTTTGAAGTTTTCCTAGAAAATGCTTCATTTTGCCACCATGTTTTCAAAATTATTTTTGGAGGGTAAGCACTCAAATCCCATGGGAGTGTTCAGGCTTGCTTGGCAGATCATTGGAGTATTGACATATTTCATGAGTGTCCATTCTGAATCTATTGGCATACAGCCAATTTAGGTATAGTATGGATTAGTATGTGCACTTTCTTTTTATAAAAAGAATCCCCTTACACCCCCTTGATGAAATGCTCTCACATGCTTCTCTGCTCTGTTCATTTACAAGTTACAGGCCACCGAACTTTCAGATTTTACTTTTACATTCTACCAGCTCAAATGTTCAACAGCCCACAAAATCTATCATTTGAGAAGCCTTATCACCCCTCATGTCCCAGATCCAAAAAATCAGCTTCTGACACTGAAGGAGGGCGGCGTCATCTTTTGCATGGACATGACTCTGCAGGCAGGTCTAAACAGCTTTTCGTGCTCAGAAAAGGGTAGTTAGAGGGTTACATATGATGGCCATCTGTGACACACACAATTTGAAAATGGGACCTAACACATACCCTGACAACACTTGCAACTTAAATGGGGAAACCAATTTTACACAGATATTGTGTACCTATGTTTACACGAATTTAGAATATTTTGTATTAACTCCATTTTCCCTAGCATTAATGATTCTGTATATTTTTTTTATTTGGTTTGAAGTAGAAATTAATGTATGGATCATTTTGTAGCTACAGCAGCATTAAGCTTTGATGGTTAATTCATTTTGAACTTTTGCTTTAAATTATTAAGACAGAAAAAGCCTATTTCACGATGAACATCTTCATATCCTCTGATTTTACCTTGATTCTAGGGTATACTGGGTGATAGGGAGAGTACGCATAACCATGGTGAATGGTCCATTTCTACTCCAGCCAAGGCAAACAAAAGGTCGACACACATAATCCTAAAGGAGTGTGTTTGTGTTTGTGTTCATGTGATTTAATAAATGCCTGCCAATGCCCTCTTAAGACTCGTCTCAGGAACCAGTGTTTATTGGAATAAATGCACTTTCACTGAGAAGAGGCCACACCCATGTATGGCAATGAGGACAAACTAGGAATAACATTTGTTACCATTGATTGTACTTTGTACACCTTACACTGCCCTTGATATCCCTCTTCAAGGGTCATGAAGGCAGCAGAAGGGCCAAAAAGCAAACTGGTCTCCAAATCTTGGTTGCTTTTTGAGGCTTCCACTGTTTCACCCTCTCCTTGCTCCTCATCAGCCAGTAACAGACGTTTGAGGGTTAAGCGTCACCCCAGGGGTCAATACTGTAATGCCATCAGGTACAAAGGGTGCATGATGTCACTTTTGCCACCCCTTGCATTCTTGGACTCAACATCCATTGTACACCATGGAAAGTGACGAGGAAGCAATTAGTAATTATACGTTTCACCTTCAGCGCCTTCTCTAACGTTGTCTTGTAAGCTGAAGTTTTGAATTTTTTGTGAAAGCTATTTATTGGTGCGTAATCTTTTTTGCTATCTGTTTCCATGTTTAAGAAAGTAAGGAAAAAGGAAGGTATTTTCATTATGTTTTCGATAGACCTCAATAGTTTGTTTTATTTCTCAATAACATCAATTTTGAAATGCCAACTAGGTCATTTTTTTCTCAAAGATCTCGCAATACTAAACAGTGGATAGGATTTCACGATTCTTGTGGACTGAGGATTCATTAGTGTAATACATCAGTATGAGTCAAACTCTTTTTTGCCCATTTATTAAAATTATTTGTTCAGGTCTTTTCCCAAGTGATCTGGAAGATTTTTCTCACGTTTAAAATGTCACATTTCGAAGGGTTCTAGCGGTTTAAATCATTGTTGGACTTGGCATTTCCCCCAAGAAATGTTGCTAAAGATCTGATGTTTAGTAATGCATTTTAATATCATACAGTGAATAAATGCATTGTAAAAAAGGAAGGGAAAGAACCATATTTTACGGGATGTTAGAGTGAGCATCGTAAAAGATAAGTCTGAAATCTGTGTTTTGTGCACCATTTTTACACGAATCCTAAAATGTGTAACTGCAAACATTTCTGTTGCGGGACCCAAGTCATCTTCGGGATAACTGGGGGAGGCAGCGCTCGTTGCTTTCATACAAGAAATTGTTGATCATTGTTATTACATTTTATAGTGTCATTAATACATATTTCAAATGTAAAAAGTTGCAGTAGTGCTCTGTTTGGACGTTCAATCAACCGTTTTGTCCAACTTGTTGACAACACGCCATTTTGACTATGTCGATAACAACTGAACAATAGTGACATTCTTGATGTCAAAACATGTTTTGCCAGATAGGTCTGATGTTGGACCTGAGCCACTTTATTTGAAAATTCTTGTTTCTTCAGAATAGGTTCTGGTGAAGCATAACAACCACCCTTACAAGGTGGCCACCCGTGTGTCTGCACACGTGGGAGACCATCTTTGAATGGTTTTTACTAAAGTACAATAAAAGTAATTCAAAGATGATTACCTTCTACAGGCACGGTTGTGCATTGGCGGACATTTGTAAATAGTTTTATAGCCAAAGCAAAGACGTTTCAAAATGTATGCGCCTGCATGAATGGCCATCTTCAAATTCTTTTAAGGCCATTTAAAGATGGGCGCCATTGCAGTGCTTGCAACAGAATTGGTATACTGCAAGCAGCAGCAAGGGCCAGATAGTATTTTCTACGAAGCTGCCAAGACCTTGCAAAAAGGCCCAACTTTAAATAAGATAAAAAAAGTAAGTAAATAAAGGTCATATGGGCCCATGAGTCCTTGGTACAGAATGAGACTACTTTGTAACCTGATGTGTATAGGAAAAATGCTATTATTCACAGAGAGGGGAGCCACTGTCTCATTCTATATCCTTTGTGGTTGGAAACAAAATATGAATGACATCACAAAATATCAGTGGATGAAGAGGGCTTTCTGAAAGCCTTGCTGAGAATGCATGTATATCTAAGCATTTTGTAAGTGGCTTTTATTTTATTTTGTAAAGAAAACAGAGAGTTGAAAGGGGGTCTTACTGTAATTACCTTCCATGTTGCCACCCATGCCACTGTACAAGATTTCATGACATCACTCCTCACAAGAACCATATATGATAGAAGTGCAGCCAGCATTATTGAAAGACCTGGAGAATGTGGAATCCAGTCTCACGCTGGAAACTGTACTGATAGATTGCATGTAAGGCATATTTCCTCTCCATCGTTATGTCTCTGTTGATCTGGAGAATGAGACTTTCCATATCCAGGGTATTGGAGATGTATTTCCTGATCAAATGCAGCAGAGACAGTATATAAACAGCTCAAACTAAAACCTCTTTGCCTAGCGACAGCGCTTCTTGTTGGACTCCTTTACCGAGGTACCAGTTCACACCCAGCTTTCCCTCTGTGTGCATGTTTTTTTGTTTTTGTATAACAACGAGGTGAACCTGTGTCCCTCAGAACCTGGGTATGTATAGGAGAAACTACAGTGGTTCTGTTGGGGTGAAAACAAATACTTGATTGTAGAGTCAATCAAAAAAGGTTGCTTAATACATGGCAAAAATATGACAATAGTTTTCTTTAAGGACTTGCCGGCTATTGGCCGGAGATTGTAAAACTGCTTAATACTGTTTTATCACGAACCCTTACATGCTGTCCAGAGGTCTGCCTGGTGGGTCTCTTCCCGAGACCTAAAGCCAAAAAACGTAGTCATAGATTTATTGACCTGCCCTTTCTTTTAGCCAAACGTAGACTAGCGCTTAGATGGAAGGCGAAGCAACCCCCTCTAGTGGTGCATTGGGAACAGGCTGTCTCTTGCTGGGCCAGAGCGGAAGAGCAGGCCTTGATCAGAGAGGACAAGACGACGAAGCGGCGAAAACCACTAGCTGAGCTCTGGGCGGAATTAGTAGGGGCATAGGATACAAGACATTCATCTAATGCGACCACGCTTTCTAGTCCCACTGACTCAGACAGGTGAGGATAGACACCCACATATCTACGGTTGGGTGGTCATAGTGGGACTTCTGTGATAAGGGGGTGTAGTCATTTGCTGCAAGTACTAGATGGGGTCCCTGCTGGTGCAGGGTTTGGCCCTCCAGGTCCCCCTGCAGCACCAGTTGTTCCCCACTTCCTCCTCCTGATAGGCCAGCTCCCAGATCCCCAAAGCAACTAAATTTAACTGGTGACAGATCTTTGGGCTACAGACAGACCTCTGGTGGTTATCTTTTTGTTTGTTTTCTGTTACATGGAGACAAGGAATTTGTGTTGATGTTTTTTTTTTTACTCTTCACTATGGCCACTATCTTATACTCCATACAATCTGTGAGGGTAACCTACGTACCAGGTTCCACGAGTCTACATGTTATGCATGCTCTGATAATAATGTTGTCGACAATAACCCGACCACTCCCCAGGATTTCTTTACTCCTACTGGTGAGAGACTGATTTATTTTTTGAACTACACTCTCAGAGACAATTGGTCTGTATTCGAGCTACTATGTCCGTAGTATTGATTTGCTATTACTTGCATTGGTAGAAATGATGTATATACTGTAATGCAAACTATAACA
Organism: Triturus cristatus; assembly: GCF_964204655.1. Taxonomy (NCBI): domain Eukaryota; kingdom Metazoa; phylum Chordata; class Amphibia; order Caudata; family Salamandridae; genus Triturus; species Triturus cristatus. Next base: position 332,914,840 of record NC_140595.1, read on the forward strand.
TAGAGCGTTTTGAGCACATTGTGCGTCTCACTATGGCAAGGTAACTATGTTGAGTGTATATGATTCGAATTGTATTTAAAAACTAATAAAAACGATTAAAAACAAATAGTTTCCTTTAAGGAATAAAATGCATGTTAAATGACGTTGGAACACAAAATTACACAACACTCGCTAGTAGATGTTGGTAAAGTGTTATATTATATAAATTGAAGCTCTCATGTATATTTACACCTATTTACAGGGCTGTCAAAATGAGATGCAAGGAAACTATTGCCATATTTTGCCATGTATTAAGCAACCTTTTTTGATTGACTCTACTTTCAAGTATGTGTTTTCACCCCGACGGAACCACTGTAGTTTCTCCTTTTTTTGTTTTTGAGCATTGCCTTTTGATGCTCCATCCTTTTTAACCCTGTCTGGGTCCGCTACATGAATACTCTTACTCACGCATGTGTCATGCTCTTCCATACCCTACATTGGTGGGTACATTGGTTCGTTTATTAATACTACTTGCTATTGTATAATATAAAACCTATTCTTCACATTAAATGAACTGTGTTGAGCAATAAGTGGTGGACTTGCCTCAGAGGACATTTTGGAGTAGTCAGGAACACAGGTTGAGCCCCTGTTTTTCTTCCTTTTCTATTGTTTCTGACCTGTTTCCCCACGGTCTTATATGTCCTACTTGGGCTTGTGCAATTTTATTTACTTACTTTTTAGACATATTTTATTGTATTTTAGTATGTACACTTTGATGGTTAATTGTAACCGAAATAAAGTATTCTACTATATGTAATACTTTTTCCTTTACTAAATGTTTGTGGTTAGACTCAAAGGGAGGCACAGGGTGAGGAGCAGCATTCAATATATGGATTCCTGACAGTGGATAACAAACCTCCCTCCTTGGATCTTGCTAACCAGGAGTCCCTGCTGAAAATCAAGTGTGTTGTGTTTTTATGCATGACAATTCCAAACATTTGGTATTTTTCCCACCTTTTTCACGTGGGACTGTCTGTTGAATCTAGTCCTGTATGTTTATTTTGTAACGAGCTATGAAAAAAGAGAGACCAGACATGTAAATATTTTCTCAATGGGTTTGGGTCTCAACAGGTGCTTATACAGACTAAATATAAGCAACTTATTTTAAACAAATTTAGCAGGCCACCTGGAGGAAAGGATGCGTATTTTATGTAAATATTTGTGAGACATACAGTTAGAGCCTCCTGTATGTAGAGTCAAATACTTGCGCATGACCAATTGGTATCTGGGCATCGATTGTGGCATAACTGGTTCAAGCAATCTGTACATGCAATGTTCCACATCCTAACCTCAATTCTGTGTCCTATTTTGCCAATCATCCTTCAGTTTGCCTGACCCTGATTGTTAACTTAATCTACATGATTATTTAGGGAGTCAGGCATGTGAACACATACATCCAGACTGCATTAATTTAAGGTGTATACCATTCCAGGCAAGGTGATTTTTTGATCAGCTTTACTTTCTAGCACATTTTGAAATTATATAAGAACATGTAGAATTCCTTCTGTAATGCCACTTTTGTCACCACAGCTGACCACAAGAGTAGTCACATTGGAAACATGGGGGGCTGCTGATAAGTTTTATTTTCCCCTGGAGTGACACAAACTATATAATTATTTTAACCTACAAAAATTGCTCCAAGAAGTGATCCGCCTATTGTTGGTGCTGTTATTAGCAAAGTGGGCATATTAGAAACTGAAGTAGTCTAAATCAAATACAGAGAGAAATTGCTAGCACTGTAACTGGAGCCTCTCAATAACTGTGTATTATGCATTGCTGTGAAGTGCAATCACAGTGTCTTACGTGCCAGCTGTGTGATTGAGTGCCACACTTCATGTAATACTGTGTTGAACACAGCAGTGTGCTTATCACAAAGGCAATAATTCTGCTCTTGTTCTATTTTTGTGATTGGAGTCCTACTTTATACTTCAGAGGATTGGACAGAAATGGCCGGTAAATGCAATCAATGGCATTATGAAAAAAGCTAACAGAGCCTCGCTGTTTCACTATATCTATCTATCTATCTATCTATCTATCTATCTATCTATCTATCTATCTATCTATCTATCTATCTATCTATCTATCTATCTATCTATCTATCTATCTATCTATCTATCTATCTATCTATCTATCTATCTATCTATCTATCTATCTCTCTCTCTCTCTCTCTATATATATATATATATATGGAAAACCACAGTCCTGAAACGATCGAAGTTTTGAGATCAACAAAACAGGTACGGACCTCCAACTTGGTGAAAAATCTTTTTCTTTTATTGTGCAGTTTTTAAAAGTGCCAGTGCAAAATAATTCGACAGCAAGTGCCCAGCCTGACGCGTTTCGACTGCCCAACGGCAGTCTTGATCACATGACACGCTGGACCAATAACAATGTATATATAGTTAAAACTATAGAGTCACATGGTATAAACATTCCAATCAGTTATAGACACAAGCATAGACGGTGAAAACAGTATAATACATCATGTTTGGAAAAATATGAAGATAGTCAAAAATAATGGCATAGTGCTCCAAATTTCATGACATTAACCTCCCCACATTATGCTATTTTGATTCTTTAGATTCTAACACAGCAAAGATCATTTAAAACAATTAAGTTTTCTTATTAAAAAAGGCTTGTGCTAATTTCAACCACCAATGTCAGGAAAACAACTAGTATCTTCTTAATTTTTTTTAAATTGGATTCACTTACAAATGCTCTTACATATCAGTCTTTTCAATCACTAAAATGGAATGTAATAATGTGCAAAAAATATGCAAAAAAGTGCTAATGTGCTAGTGCAAAAAAATACATATACAAGGATAAAGCAGCAGTATATGCAGACATCACTAGAGTCTAATTCTTATTTTCATCATCTTAAGTTCCTTCTTTCTTCCTTTCTTTACTTTTTTCTTTTTTTCTCTCTCTCTCCTTTCTTTTTATCACTCCCTCTCCTGTGGTATTTTCAACACAGTTTTGAGATCTCATTTCCCAAATTAATCAGCTTCCTTCAACCTATTAAGAACATACAAGAGTAACACACAAAATGAATATTTCAATGAATTAGTTCTTAAAAGAATAAATATCAAGAAAAACACGTTCACAATAAACCTGTGGTCTAAAAGAACAAAAGTTTGAACTGTCAGATGTTCAGAAAAACATATTTGACCACAACCAATTATATAATTCAGATAAAATTCACAGAACTTGAAAATCGGCAATATATCTCTCTTAAAACCAGTCAAAATCTAAAATAACATAGACTAAAAAACTGGAACATAAAAAGAGAATATACACAGATTACAGGAGTCGTCCCAAAGTGTACATTTTATCTACCATAAATAATTAGAAACAGTTGTGCAAATCATCACTATTATTCAATCCATTGGGCATTTTAGTGTCGAGCAACATAATGAATTCAGATTCAACCTGTCTTAACCTCTTTTCTCGATTTCCTCCTCTCATATTTTTGGGTACTGCACTGATAACATAATAACTAAGATCATTCAAATTGTTATTATGTACCAGTTTAAAATGCCGCGCCACAGGATAATTGGGATCAGAATTCACAATCGCTCTCAGATGTTGTAATATTCTGTTACACACCTGTAATTTGGTACTGCCCACATAAAGTAAGTGACAGGTACATTCTAGGACGTAAATAGCGAAATCTGTTCTACAAGTGTAGTGACCTTGCATTTTAACTGGTTCTGGGCTAAAAGCTGTGACATATTGTGAAACATTTTTTCCAAATTTACAAGCTCGACATGAACTACACCTTGAGAAACCTGATCTTGCCGACAGCCAACTGTTAGACGTTATAATTTCAGGGCAGTTTCGTACCAAAGCATCCCTCATTGAGGGTGCCCTCCTAAAAGTAAGGCTAGGTAGTTTAGGCATAATTCGAGATAAAGTTAAATCCGAAGGAATAATTGGCCAATTCTTATATAAAATCTTCCGGACTTGTCTCTCCTGTCGACAAAAACTTGTAATTAACCTTATATTGTCAACCGCCTGGACCACCAGACTGTCTGAACTTTCATACAACTGTCTGGATGAACTTGACATATCAGGTAAAACATTCACATCATTCACTTTGTTGGCTTTGTCACGAGCTATTGTCAAATCTGAAGCTTTATACCCTCTATTCAAGAACCTTTCAAAAGCTTCTGCTTGACATTGTTGAAGGTCCCCTTCATGACTACAAATGCGCTTAATTCGCAAGAATTCCCCATAGGGAATACTTCGTATAAGATGTTGAGGGTGTGAACTAGTCGCATGTAGCACTGAGTTACCAGCTGTTGTTTTTCTATGCAATTTGGTATGAATCATGTTGTCCTCGACAAAAATTTCAACATCCAGAAACTGTATCCTACTGTCACTAATCTCCGATGTAAAAGTGAGATTAAGAGCATTAAAATTTAGATCATTCACAAACATTTGGGCTGTTTCAATAGAACCTTTCCAGATAATACACACATCATCTATGAACCTCCACCAGTGAAGCACATGTTGGTCATAAATATATTGATGAGTAGTTCTGAGGACATGTTCCTCCCACCAGCCCACGTGTAAACACACGTAACTAGGGGAGAAACATGCCCCCATTGCCACTCCGCGTAATTGCTGAAACACTTCCTTATTAAATAAGAAAAAATTGTGAGTCAAACAAATCTCTATCATTTTGACCAACATTTTGTTATGTTCAGACATAGCAATATTTCTTTTATCCAAATAATAGCTAATAGCATTAATCCCGTCACTGTGGTGGATACTAGTGTACAAAGAACTAATGTCCATTGCTATTGAAAGACAATCCTCTTCCCATTTTACTTTTCTTAGTTTAGTTAGGAAATGACCAGTGTCCCTTATAAAAGATGGCAATTCCTCCACAAACTCATGTAGATAATGGTCCACATATTTTGACATTGCCTCTAAAAGGCTTTTGCGTGCGGAAATAATTGGTCTGCCAGGGACCGGTACCACCTTCTTATGTACTTTTGGAATAAAGTATAAAAAAGGAGTCATTGGATGATCATTTTTTTTAAAGTTATATTCATTTTTGGATTATAAGCCAACACGCTTCCACTGAGCCAGTTTGCCAAAGACAAATTCCTTATTTTTCCTTAGTTCCTGAAAATTGGCTCTCCTGTAACAATCAACATCATTGAGATTTGACCAAGCTTCCTCCATATACAAACTTCTTGGCCATAAAACAATATTCCCTCCCTTGTCAGATTTGTTAATTATAACCTCCGTATGTTCTTGTAATTTACGTATTAATTTAGTGTATTGCATTTCAGAAAATTTGCGCTGCCTTTTTTGTTGTTGCATGACAGTGCTATTGAGTTGCTTCAATTCATTAACTACGCAATCACTAAAAACATCAATCGCATCCCTCGGCATCATTGGGATGAAAGTAGAAGGGGGTCTAAATGGACTAGTACTTGGTGTGTTACAGGTAATACCTGCTGCGTGTAAGTTCACCTGTGTTAGTTCATCTGGAATATCACCCGAATCAGCCAAAGATTGCATCGCCAACAAAGTGCCAACATCCGCTGCTTGCAGATTAGAACCAGCTCCTGATATAGATCTACTTTGAGATGCAATATCAGCTGCATTCTTAAGTTGGAAATGCTTTCTTAATTTTAGCGTTCGAATAAATTTAAACACATCCACTCTTGTTTGTGTATATTTAAAACAGTTAGTGGGACAATATGACAGTCCTAGGGCCAAAAATTGCTTCTCTGCCAAGGTAAGCGTAATCTCAGACAAATTAATTACAGTATTATCAATTTCATCTTTGGGTACCTGTCTTATTTCTTGTTGTTGTACTTTTTCTTGTTTTTTCCTTTGTAATTTATTTTTTTCACTAAAAAAACACAGGTTTCAGGGATGTTATAGTAAGGTTGACATTTCACTCGTACAAATCAGAGAAATTCAGCCGTTATAGTTAGTTGAGCTAACTATAACTCGCGTCCCCGCTATGCACTGCTGATGACGTCACATATTACATCACTCATGACATGATCAATGACATCACTCATGACATCTCAAATGACATCACTCATGACATCACCCAGTGAATGAGTGTTTCTAAAAAGATTCAGAATGTTATATATATATATATATATATTACCTACTGGCAGTCGCCAGTAGGTAGTTATAGTTAGGACCTATTTTCCATAGGAAATCCGCAACATTCTATTTGGAATGACGTTGGCGTCGATTGATGAATCTTCGCGAAATTTTCCAAACTTTTGGCCAGCTCCGGTACGGTCCTATCCTGAAAATTTCACGGTGATTCGTCAAGCGGGGGCCGAGAAAAAAGGGGGGTCCCAAAACACGTTTTCCCCATGCATTTTCCCATAGGACCTGCTGACGCAGCTACAGCCCAAAGTGCTGAACGGAATTACACCAAATTTGGCAAAGAGGTAGTCCTCAGTTCAGACTCGTGCCTTTTGCTTAAATGGTGTAAATCCGTTCAGTAGTTCCTGAGAAAATCAAAAGTAAAATCACATATATATCTGGGCGGAGCCTAACCACACATCTCATCGTGAGATCTGATTGGCTGTCAACACTTCATCCAAGAAGTGTTGGCAGCCATCTTGGGACCAATATACATGATAGCACCTCATTAAAAAGCAATGCAGTTAATAGAAGGTTTTAAGACTTCAGTTACATTATAAATCATTTGTTGATGGTACCATACTCATTTTAGGAATTGTGGTGTGTTCTAAGGTGATTTTACCATGTGAAAAAGCCTTCTGCTGTGATATCATGAATCATGTTTGAGAGAAAACTATTTGCTCATGCTTTTCCCACAGAGGTTTGGAAGGTGGTCGGTGAGCTAAACTGAGAGCATATTTTCTGTAAATTCACATTATCTTTCTCAGTCATGTGAGAATGAAGTCTGACATTCTCAGTAAAACATGTACATCCAACAAGGGCAAAGACTGTCAGTTGATTCCTTTGTGTTCTACTGCAGCTTCCCAGAGTGTTCTAAAGAACAACTAGAGCGCTAGCAGTCCTACTTATGACAAACGTATGGAACACCTGCAGCCATCTTGGTTGGAATGAAGTGCTAACACTTAAAACATTTAATTTACAAAGGAACAACATGAGGGGGTTCATTTTACCATCGAAATTATGATTAGTGCTGCAGAAAGAAAAATTAGGGCACATTTTGACTTCTCAAATCCTCTTCTATTTCATTAAAAAATTCTGACATGCAGACTGAAATATGCACTTTGAATACCAGCAGCAGACTTCCCTGGTGAGCAGTAGTTTACTACAGTGATCTAATGAGCAACTAGAGTGCTAACATTCAGAATTTATGGCAAATGTTTGACACATCTGAATGCCTTCTTGATGGAACCAAAGTAAAAAACTGAAAGTATTTCCTACTGAGGAGACTGCAGTAAATGAGGAAATTAGGAAACTTCATAACAAATAAATCTCCCAAGATGGCCACCAGAGACAAAAGAGCCCAAATGTAGCCCAAATATCACCCAGATGTAGCCCACATGTAGCCCAATGTTCTAACTCTGATGCTATGACAATTAAATCCCCTAGCACTCAAACCTGGTCAGACCATACATTTGTCCCATTTGATTTGTCACTGGGAAACAATGCTTCAAGCATAATTGCTAGGAAAATTACCAGGAGCTCCAAACCTGACTGGAAAAAAACACTTACCCAGCCTGATCTCCTAGAGAAAGTAGCAAATAGCAAACCCACACTAACAGGCCACACCTCAACAGACAATCAGTTGTTCTGTGAATGGATCACATCACTTAGTAAACCCTCTGGTCCAACAAGCTCAAATAATAATCTTCGAGCTACTAAAAACAAAAAGAGTGCCCCATGGTTCTCACATGCATTAAAATTGGAACTAGGCGAAGTTAGATCGCTGGAACGTAGGTGGCGCAGAAACTATGAGGTCAATGATTGTCTCACCTATAAAACAGCACGGAGACAGTATCATACTTCAATTAAGTGGGCAAAAAAAGTCTACTACCTAGAGGCAATCTCCTCTTCAGACAACGGGCAGAAAGCAATTTTTAAGATTGTTAACAGCTTCACCAACCCCAAGGTCCTCTCACAGGAAATCCCACCATCCCTGCCCCTCTGTAACTCTATTGCCAACTATTTTGAAAAGAAAATCCAAGACCTGGTCAAGGACTTTCCAACACCTATATTGACCGCCTTAGAAACTGGAAGGAAAGAGCCAATCCAGGAAAATACCAATATGCCCTGCCTTAAGGTATTTGATCCCATCTCCTTAGAAGAGTCTCATCAGGCTATTCTTCTGAGTAAATCCGGATCTCCTTTTGATCCCTGCCCCCCCTCGTTCCTACAAGTTTTGGTTAACGAGGTGAACTCTATCATTAACAGTATTATTAATTCCTCACTCTCCGCGGCCGAAATCCCTATTGAATGGAAGTTAGCAGCTGTCAAGCCCCTCCAAAAGAAACCCATGTCTGATCCGACTATCCTCTCTAACCTCCGTCCCATTTCGCTGCTCCCGTTGTTGTTTAAATTGACCGAAGCATTTGTCAATAAACAACTCACAGAATTTCTGGAAAAAAATAACATCTTGCATGCCAACCAATCCGGCTTTAGGGCTAAACATTCAACTGAATCTGCCCTTCTATTCACGGCAGAGACCCTGCGAATGGGTCTGGACCAAGGGAAGAAGGCTGTCCTGATCTTGCTTGATTTGTCGGCAGCCTTCGACAGGGTCTTGCACGCTATCCTGAGTGATCGTCTTTTTAAATCAGGTATACGAGAGGTAGCGCTGACTTGGTTCAAAAACTTTCTTGGCCATAGGCGTCAAGTTACAGTGCTAGGGGAATTCAGCTCTGAGGAAAAACATATCAGTGCAGGGGTCCCACAGGGCTCTAGTCTTAGCCCTGTACTTTTCAATCTATATATGGTTCCCCTGATTGAGCTCATTTCCTCCTATCAGATCAGCACAATATCATACGCTGATGATACTCAGCTCATTCTGGTGCTGGACAGAGAGCTGCCTGGAGCTGAAGAGAACCTTAAAAACTGCCTCACTGCCACTTTCGAGTGGATGAAGTGCAACCATCTCAAATGCAATTCGGGGAAACCCGAAATCTTGCCTTTCGGCCCACATAATTTGTTTTCACCCAAACAATGGTGGCCTGAAGACGGCAAAGCCCCCCCAAATACCATCTCCTCTGCCCGTAACCTAGGCATCAAGTTCGATGATGCTTTATCATTTAAGCAACAAGCAGTGGCCGTGGCAGGCGCTTGCTTTCACATCATCAGAACCCTCAGAAAGTTTTTTGACCTCCTTCCCCTTCCAGCAAGGAAAACGGTAGCGGTTGCACTTATAACATCTAGACTGGACTACTGTAACAGCTTGGATGCAGGAGCAAATAAATCTGTGCTCCACCGACTACAAATGGTCCAGCATGCAACCGCCCGTCTGGTCCTTGGCTGGCCTAGAAAGTCATCGGCCTCGGCAGCCTTCATTATCCTTCACTGGTTACCAATACATAAGCGTATCTTATTCAAAATCCTGGTCATCACTTTTAGAGCCTTTCACTCACAAGGACCCAGGTATTTGTCGAACGGCTTTAGGCGCTATTATCCTGCCCGCAACCTTAGGTCCTCTAAACAAAACCTCCTAGTGACCCCTAAATTCAGGCTCTCCAGTAAGGGTGGGAAATCCCTTGCTGTAATCGGTTCCAGGGCGTGGAACAAACTGCCACCTCAGCTTCGGCAAATTTCAACAGAAAAGCTCTTCAGGAAAGCCCTGAAGACTTGGGTTTTTTCCCTTACAGACACTGCATACAAAGCCCTAGTATAACATGCACAGGAGCCCTCGAACAACATCAGTTAGCCAACATGTTCCATCGTTGTTGACACCTAGCGCCAAGATGCTCCTTGGAGTGATAGCTGCGCTATACAAATGTACTTTCCATTCCATTCCATTCCATTCCAAGTGTGCAAAACACTTATTTTTTTGTGTATTTGCAGTTTTATATAGTGCAGACTTGTCAGGTATTGGAGTGCTTTACATGAGCATTGGTTACATCACACAAGATCAAATTCATTTTGGTTGTAGACATGTGGAGATTAAGTGATTTGACCAGAATCACAGAATGTTGAGCTGAAGCAGAAACTCCAACCTGGTTCCCCAGTTGCAAAGTCTGCAGCTCTGGAAGTAATACCACATCCTCTCCCGTAGGTGCAACATTTAATCAAGTGGTCAACTGGATAAAAAAACATAAAGATTACAAATAATTTAAAAGTTCTTTGTCGCTATTTGAAAACTCCGAAAATATGTCCTCATTTTAGTTTTTTAGAGCACTAGCCATAATTTGATGGAAATAAGACCCTCTCATGTATGTAATTTCTAAAGGAAATACTCTAGGTATTACAGTTTTGATTACATCAAGATGACGTCAGGCGTTCCACACTTTTGTAATAAATATAGAATGTTAGCAATCTAGTTGTTCATTGGGATACTGTTGAGAGGCAGAGGCCAGGGGCACGGGAATAGGGGTCTGCACATGGAAACAGAGGGCTGGGGACAAGGGGGCAGGGCAGGAGCAGCAAGATGACCATGGAGGTCAGGCAGGATGGGCACTAGAAACAAGACACACCATGGAGAGCAACAATGAGACTATGATGGCATACACACAGACCATGGAGGGAAGGTGGGAGGGGGTCAGGGGCAGCTAGCTGACTACACAGGGAAGGTGGGAGGGGCCATGGCAGCACAGAAGACCATGCATGGCAAGCGGGAGGGTTAGTGGCAGCACAATGGCTATGATGGGCAAGAAGGAGGGTGCAGGGGCATGCACAAAGGACCATGGAGGATAGAAGGGAGGGTCAGGACCTGGGCACAGACAAGAGAGTTCAGGGGAAGGGGCCTCACAACAGACCGCGCGGGGCAGGCAGGAGGAGCAGTTGCAGCACAACAGACCAGGGAGGGCAGAAGGGTGTGGCAGTAAAATGGACCATGGAGGACAGGAGGAAGGGGATAGGGGCATGGCATGTGGACAGGCAGGGTGGAGGTGGCAGGGACAGGTTACAGTCATCTGACAATGCTAGGCAGGTGGGAGAGGAGTGGCAGCTCAACAGAACACTCAGAGTAGATAGGAGTGGCAGGTCCATGGAACATGGTGGGCAAAAAGGATGGAGCAGGGGCATGCACAAAGACATCGGAGGGCAGGGGGAAGGAGAATAGGGGCAGCAAGCTAAGCACAGAGGCTAAGCAGGAGGTCAATGATGGGCCATAGAATTGGGCAATGGAGGGCAGGAGGAGTGGACTGGTACATCATGCTAAATGGAGGGCAGTGGCAGCACATCAGACCATGCATGGCAGGAGGGAGGAGGCTAGTCCATGGATTCAGACAACAGAGGATAGGGAGGAGGTGGATGGGGCAGCAAGCTAACTGTTCAGAGAAGGTGGGTATTAGGAACTTTATTGTTTTTAAAATGTGTGTCTGTGCGAACTACTTAAAATATGAACAAGTATGCAGCATAATCTCACTTTTATTCAGGAAGAAGAGGACGTTTGTGACTGTGACTCTGGGCTCACTTGGCAGAAACACCCCCTGACCCTCCACCCCCCATCGCAAAATGTAATGCCCGTGAAAAGGGTAGGTGGACGCAGTGTTATATAGAACATAGTCCTGAGAGCACGATTGAAAATGAAAACTAGATATAGTATATGGTTTAAACTATGCACCAAAAAGTGTGATATAAGATGAACCGGGGCGTGAAATATAATATGCAATACATTGTGTGCAATGACAGATTCATTGGAGAGCGCGAGATAGCACAGGCACTAGCGCGTGCTATGCGATATGCGCCTTGGAGTGTAATATGCACAAGACAGTGTTGTGTAACCTAACTAGTCTCTAAAGTTGTAATATAAAATATGTGCTGGGGAGTGTAACGTTGCATATGCACTGTAACAAAGATATGGATCCCAGATTGTAATATGTATGGCATAGCGATGTGCGTTATAACATAGGCATCGAGGAAGGCACGTTAGATGGGGCAATATAACCCGTGCGAAGGCAAGTGTGGCATGAAATATTCACGGGGTGGTGTTACAGTGCACATGGGCTAGAGAGTGTCATAGCATACGCACTAGCTGGTGGAATACAACACAGAGGTGTGAGGCACTCGGCGAGCACTGGCGGGTGTAACACAGCATTGGGCTCAGCCAGGAGCACGCTGTGACTCTCAAGTGAGGTTCGTCTCCTTTCCAGAGAGTAAAATAAAAAGTATTACACATCCGTCGGTGGATGTGTGTTTTATGAACCGTGAGGGGGGTTTCTTGCATAGTTTGGTCGAATTTTTGTCGAATCCCCTTTGAATGGCGTGGTGTACTTGTATATTAAATGTGCCCATCAATAGCTACCCATGTTTGTATAAATAAACGACAAGGGTGTCTACTTGGACAGTACCCACCGGCACGGTAGGGCGTCAGACACGTCAGAGCTTCACTAGCGGTGTAAATACATTCCATGTGGATACATTCTATGCATAGTCGCCTTTTAATGAATATCACGCAAATCGTCATGGTGATAGGTACATACGGTTTGTCCAGCATGTACTAGGTTTTTCTATAAATATATATATATTTTTAAATAATAATAAACAAAAAGGCCGGCCCCGGGGGATGGGGTCCCCGGGGCCATAAGTGGCCTGAGGAGGGGGGCAACGCAGCCCCCTCCTAAAGAATTACAAAAAAAAAGGCGATGACCCGGGGGTTGGGGTCCCTGGGGCCGATTAAGGCCTTGGGAGGGCCAAATTAATTTTTTTCAACAAAAAAAATTAGGGTGCAGGCCCTGGGGGATGGGGTCCCCAGGGCCAGTAAATTAGAAAAAGAAGGGGGGCCACACAGCCCTCCTTCTTAAAAAAATTAAATAAATGAAAGACCGGCATCGCGCCGGAGGCCACGCCCCCTCCTTGCAGCACCCTGCAAACACACCCCCTGGCCAGTTGTAATTTGGGGAATTAATTCCCCTTCAATACTGAGGGTCCCTGAGGGCCAAATAGCCCAACAGGTATCTCCAGTATGCGCCAGGGAGCTGTGTTGCAGACAGGTGTTCTGAGGCCACGCCCCTTTTTACACCTCTATGCAACGCAGCTCTGTGGCGCTTACTGGAGGTACCTAGTGGGCTAGTTTGAGCCTGGGGACCCTTAGGATTCAAGGGGACTTAATCTCTCAACTTAGAACGGCCACAGGGTGCGTTTACACAGTGGTGAAGGGAGGGGACGGGGCCTGAGGTGACGTGCAATCACGCCCTGTGGCGCGTTTTAAGTTGGGGAAATAATTCCCTTTCAATCCCGAGGGACCCTGGGGGCCAACTAGCCCACCAGGTGCTTCCAGTAAGCCCCACTGCTCTGCGTTGCAGAGAGGTGGTGCAGGCCGTGCCACTTTTTACACCTCTCTGCAACGCAGCTCTGTGGCGCTTACTGGAGGTACCTAGTGGGCTAGTTGGTCCCTAGGGACCCTCAGGATTCAAATGAACTTAATCTCCCAACTAAAAACAGCCACAGGGCGTGTTTACACAGTGGTGAAGGAAGGGGACGGGGCCTGAGTTAACGTGTGCAAACAAGCCCTGTGGCGTGTTTTAAGTTGGGGAAATAATTCCCCTTCAATTCTGAGGGACCCTGGGGGCCAACTAGCCCACCAGGTGCTTCCAGTAAGCGCCACTGCGCGGCGTTGCAGAGAGGTGGTCTAAGCCGTGCCCCTTTTACATCTCTCTGCAACGCAGCTCTGTGGCGCTTACTGGAGGTACCTAGTGGTCTAGTTGGACCCTAGGGACCCTCAGGATTCAAGGGGACTTAAGCTCCCAACTTAAAACGGCCACAGGGCGTGTTTACACAGTGGGGAAGTGAGGGGACGGGGCCTGAGGTGACGTGTGCAAACACGCCCTGTGTCACGTTTTAAGAGGTAGTTTTAATCCCCTGCCCTATTATATACTAGGGGCTTACAGAGGAGGTCATGCTGATCACAGGGGAATCCCAACGCATAGTGTTCCCTAGTGTATGTAGGTGTTTTCACTGTATTCTGAGTGTCTTTTAACATAGCACTGGCTCTAGGACTGGTTAGTCAGACTCAGTTACCACCAGTATCCGTCTGAAAAAGTTGAGGGTACAGGATGATTTTGCAACAAGGCTTCTTTCTGCTCTTCTGTTGGTTCTTTCTGCATGTTATCCTTCTTCCTGCACTTTTCTTCGTATTTGAGGACTTCTGTTGCTTCTTTCTGCATTTCTTTTTTTTCTTTCTGTGCGTTTTTTCTTCTTTCTTCACATGTCCTATCTCTGTAGGCATAGTTGGAAATTAGCATTTAAAAAACCTTTGAAATTCATTGAAAAAACCATAGGTTTCAGGCACGTTATAGTTAGGAATTAGCATTTAAAAAACCTTAGAAATTCACTGAAAATACCATAGGTTTCAGGGGCGTTATAGTTAGCTGGACTTTTCACTTGTACAAAACCATTTGAGATGTCATGAGTGATGTCATGAGTGATGTCACTGACCATATCATGAGTGATGTAATATGTGACGTCATCAGCAGTGCATCGCGGGCGCGCAAGTTATAGTTAGCTGAACTAACTATAACGGGGGAATTTCAATGGTTTTGTACGAGTGAAAAGTCCAGCTAACTATAACGCCCCTGAAACCTATGGTTTTTTCTGTGAATTTCTAAGGTTTTTTAAATGCTAATTCCTAACTATAACATGCCTGAAACCTATGGTTTTTTCAGTGAATATATATATATATACATATATTCTTTTCCTCCAAACGGATTTGTTTAGGAACCGAGCCCGTTGTCAGTTGGTGCACAATGCCGGTAAACCAGAAAGCCGTCAAAATCTGTATAACTCCAATGTTGCACGTAAAAAAGCACACTCAGAGTCACGGGTATTCCAAAACGGCAGTAGTTTATTCTTCGCTACGCGTTTCGACACGAAAAGTGTCTTGATCACACGAATCTACGAACGTTTTGCATAGATTTTAAATAAAGTTCATTGAAGTGATTTCACCCAAACACAATGATAGAAGTAGGACTATGCCTTTAGATAGTCATACCAGATGTTCTAGTGCGGCAGACATATTGGAAAGTGCAAATCAACGTTTTCAAAATACAAAATACAATCTCACTTCATTTGTATTGCTTCTGTTTGACATATTGCTTAATAGACACCGCAATTGCTTGTCATTCATGGGAACATAAAATCAGTATGCATGTGATTGCATGTTTCAGTTCTTAACATTTATAAATGAATTGCCATAAATATTTTTTTAGTTATGTTTTCGCCATATTTCAAGGCTCAATAGCCGTTATCGTTCTGGCAATCGTTATCTTCAGCAATTTATAGTTAACACTTGCGTATATGAATATTAGTAGTCCCCAGTGTGTCTAGACGACACACGTTTCATGTATAAGCGCTCTAGTGGCTAAACAGTATAGATAAAGGGTCTATTGTTCATGCATTTATATCGGTCTAGTGCCCGAAAGAGACTATATATTTCAACATTACATTGATTTGGCATTGGTTAATATTGTTATACGTGCAACATTGGAGTTATATATATACATATATATATATATATATTCAAACCAAATCCTTTAGCCTCCTAAAGACGGTAACGCACTCCAAGCCAGTAGATTTTTCAAATTGCTTTATTCCACCATTTTTGACAGACCGGTTTCGGTCATGACGACCTTTCTCAATATATATATATATATATATATATATATTAGCAAGACGACTCCTTCATGATGTCTGTTTCCACAGCAAAGAGTCACGGACCCAAGAATGATGGCTCAAACCGTATTTATTTCACCAAGCCTTATTTTACGCGTTTCGAGCATACAAAGTGCCCTTGATCACATGCGGAAACGCAGTCCGTTATTTGTTTTTATACTTTTTAGTGCTCAACACCTGTGATAAACATAAAGAAAATACTTTCCTACACCGCGATAGGTGAGTTAGCAGCAGAGATATATACACATTTGTTTTATATTTGATACTCATATTGCTAATCTTACTAGTTTAAATACATGTCAAAGAGTGGGCATATAGATAAAAGTAGTGCAAACTTTTTACACAATTGTTGTGTTAGCCAAGACAACATCTACTTAGCAGCGTTACTATAGTCTGTGTTTGTAAAAGTATAAACATGTAATTAAAACTTGTTTATAAAATCTGGATTTGATAAAAACCTAGAATAAATATATATAAATACAAATAAATATATATAAATACATATATCAGCAAATTCATTTGTTACCTGCACAAACCAAATATATATATATATATATCACAAGTATTCCACTGCTAAATTCCCAAGGTGGCTCTCCCAAGAGATGGACACGGACCCAAATATAAGTGCAAAAATCTTCTTTATTCCTCAGTCGCCATTACGCGTTTCGGCTCGCTTTAGCCTTGATCACATGACAGTGGCATGAGAGAGAAGGATCTTATTTAAAGTGAAAGTGCAAATACAATTGAAACCACGTGATACTGATGACATGCTAGTTTCGAATAGACATAGAAGACTTTGTTTCACAATGTAAAAAGCGGGATTTCGCTACTTGCCGAAATTATTTTCTAATATCCATTGTGATGTCACATATTAATACATTTGTTATTCCATATATGTGCTAATTTCAATCATATATATTATAATGTTCTAAAAGAAATTTCCATTGTCAATAATGATCACATTTGAAAACGAGTCAAATATATCGGTAAAATACCCCCTTGTCCCTCATGTCAATGTTGTGACTGACTCCATTCTATGTACTATATTTGTTCATCGTGGTCGAATTATTTAAAAGCAAAAACCACAAAACTACAAAGAATTGTTTTTTTAAGTGTTCAAAGTGTTATGTGCAAAATATGTGCAAAGGAGCCTTATGTGCGTGTTGAGACGTTGTGTAATTCATAGAGCAGTGCAGCTAATTTGATTTTGTTTATATCTTACTCTTTTTTTCTCTCATTTATGCCATGCTCTATTATACACTATGTTAATTTATTTACATGTTCATACATCTGATCGTGGAGTGGGATCCAACATTGCCTAAAAATTTGTGGCTAGCTTGCCCATAATCCTCTCGTATTGAATGTTGTACAATGCATATTTGATGTGAAAAATTTCATCAATTTTAGGCAAGAGGCATTGAATCATCTAGAGCTCGTCCACCCTGAACCTTTGAGATCCTCAGTCTTCATTACGGTGAGGTGGATCCCCTAGTGTGATGTCCGGTTGTCCACCTCATAAATAAATTTGAATAAGCGCACATTTAAAGTGCATGTATATCAGTGCATATCAATTGTGCAAAATACAAATGAATAGATAAAAGGTAATATGACCTAAGAATATCTGCCCATCCATTCAATATAAAATATAAAATATGGATAGGTGCACGATAAAACCATATTTGTTCAAATATAAATACAGTAAAACATGATTTTCTGTTATCTTAAAAAAACCTTATAAAACCACAATAAATAGTATTGCACACCTCCTCACCCCGCAATACCCACTTGACTGCCTACCTGCTACCTTCCGTTTTCCCCGGGTCCTCTGACTCTGCGTCTATCGGATTATGCAGGTCTCATGGCTTCTTCTGGGTTGCGGGGGGTCCGGCGGTCGATATCCTTTTCGGAATGTAGAAGGACTTCCTGGTTGCCCTGGAAGGGATGTCTCACTGTTCCGTCGACCTTTTTCGAGAAGGGGGTCCGTGAATGATCGTGCGAGACAAGCAAACGACCAACTATATCACAAGTATTCCACCGCTAACTTCCCAAGGCGGCTCTCCCAAGAGATGGACATGGATATATTATATACGCCAAGGTTTATTGAAGAATAATTGGGAGTATGAAGGTCTAAATGGATGATTTAGTGAGTGCGTGACTGACTGTATAAGTGAGTGATTAAACGTGTCTTAGTGAATGCATGGATGAATGACTAATCTGTGTGAATGTCTGTATCAGTCTGTCAGTTGGTGTGTAAGTGGCTGCATGGGTTGGTGAGTAGCTACATGAATGTCTATATGGGTTAATGATTGGTTGGCTGATTACCTGTATGGCTGCCTGAGTGTCTGTGTGGGTGGGTGGATTGTGTGACTCCTTGCACGGATGTGTGAGTGGATGATTCACTGGGTGTATGGGTTTATGAGTGTGTGTTAGGGTCTGTATGGGTGAGTCAGTGTGCGTATAGCTGTGTTGGTGAGTGAATGGATGTCTTAGTGGTATATGTGTAAGTAACTTAATATGTGAAAGACAGTATATGTGAGTGTTGGAGTATATAAGTGACAAAATGTGACAGTAAGTGATTGTGACAGTGGCTGCATGGATAAGTGTGTTCTTATATCAGTAGTTGTTGAAGAGAGTACGTATATGGCTATGAATAATTGAGGTGATGTGTGTGTATAACTGTATAAGTGAGTAAATGGCAGTGTGATTGATTCTTTGGGTGACTGAGTAGGTGTTTGAGTAACTCTTTGGGTGAGTGGCAGTGTGTGAGTGTCTATATGGGTGTATAAGTGTATATATCAATGGCTGTATTGATGAATGACTGCGTGTATGAGTGACTGTATGGGTTAGTGAGTGGATGTGTGTGTGTAGACCTATGAATCAGTGAGCGGGTATGTACTAACTGGTATTGGTCTGTCTATGGTTTTGATATTGGTAGTCTGTATTTTAGAGTGGGTGTATCAAAGGTTATGTTAGGGTGTGAGGAGGTGCATCAGATGATCACGTGGATGATGTCATCAGTGACATCATTTGAGATGTCATCAGTGATGTCAATGACCATGTCATGAGTGATGTAATATGTGATGTAATCAGCAGTGCATTGCGGGGGTGCGAGTTATAAAGGCTGAATTTCTCTGGTTTTGCACGAGTGAAATGTCAACCTAACTATAACATCCCCGAAACCTGTGGTTTTTTCAGTGAATTTCAAAGGTTTTTTAAATGCTAATTCCTAACTATAACGTCACTGAAAGCTACGTTTTTTTCAGTGAATTTCAAAGGTTTTTTAAATGCTAAGGCCCCCATGCATCAAACTAAAGTCTGGTCGCAAACTGACAAATTCACCGAATCTGCCCCTTTGCGACTGGTATTTTTGCATTTGTTATGCATCATCCCAAATGCAAAACTCGCAAATTGCGATTGCATTTAAGGAATTGCAAATTGCGATTCCTTAAGTGCAATGCTAGAAGCAATTTAAAATAACGATTTTGCTATTAGGGGTTGCAAATTACCCAAAAAATAAACTGGTCGGTAATTTGCAAAAACTTTGAAAAATGCACTAAAGTGCATTTTTCAAAGTTACATGTTACACACACACATGCCCTTGGGGCATGTGTGTGTGCAACATGGGTGCATAATACAATTTCAGGGGTGCAACAGGTGTCCTATTGGCACCCTTGCACCCTTAAAATTGCATGCGCAATTTGCGAGTACCTATTTGGTACTCGCAAATTGCGCATGCAATTCCCATTCATTCCTATGGGCCTGTAGGCCCATAGGAATAAATAGGAAGCCATTCCTTAGTTGTGACTCGCAATTTGGGAGTCGCAATTAAGGAATGTTTAGGATCACTATTTTTATTGCGATTCCTACATGCATAGGTGTAGTAATCCACTCACTTCAAATGATGAGGTTAAAGTTGGTTTATTCAGGAGTAGATAAACATACATACAGCCACCTTCAGCATTGTATTTCCAATACTGGTTCAATTTAGAATTCTGACAAATCTGTGATTCTATTACATCACAGCTACCTCAAGCAATTCTACACATTACCACATATCTTCCCCCTTATAAAACTAAAAGAAAACATTTGAAAACATTTGAAGAACACTAAAACATTTGAAGAAAATTCACACAATAAAATAAGAAACTACAAAAACTATTAAATCACACATGGATTATTTCATAATACTATCGTAACATTCTATAAATGAGATACCTTACACAGATCCCCAACACTCCACCTCTTACCATCATCCAACAAAGCCACAGAGCCATTTACAGATATCACCTTGTGGGGTTGAGAACATGTGCTCTTTCCTTTCTTCACGAACCCAAACCTTCTTCTCGCGTCCCAAGCACCTTTCTGAAACACTATCTCCTTAACAGCTTTCCTGTGATCAAACCCTAACTTACCACGCAACTGACTCTCCCGTGCTCTTGACTTCATTCCATCTCTATCCACCCAAACCTGCTTTTTGTCTCGCAGCTACATCGGAGACTCCTTCGTACCTGGTTCCCTTCCCTTCAAGGCAATAAAAGGAGAAATACCTGTCACCGAATGAGGTGTAATTCTATGACCCCACATCATCCTTCTCAACTGATCCCTCCATGACAAACCATTTGCTAGTGAAAGTTGGATGCATCCCATCACAATACGGTTCACTCTCTCCACAAGTCCATTTGTCTGTGGATGAAATAAGGGAACTCTATTATGAGATATCCCAAGGCTACTCAAAAAGCTACTAATTTCTGATGATACCAGTTGAACGCCATTGTCTGTCACCAGTGTCTTAGGCACACCTTCTTCCAGAAAAACTTCCTTCTGAAATTTAATTACATTAGCAGTGGTGACTTCACCCATAGACTTACATGTAAACCACTTGCTATGGTAATCTACCAACACTACCAAAAAGCGATTACCGCTCCCTAATTTCTCAATTGGACCTAACACATCCAATGCTAATTTTTCCCATGGTCTTTCTAACAACTCTATACATTTCAAAGGAGATTTTCTTGTGACTCTTATCTTGTCGCTATTGCCACATGCATGACATTCTTTCACCAAATTCTCCACATCCTTATCCATTTCTGGCCACCAAAAAGATTCCCTTACTCTCCGCTTAGTCAAACTCCTGCCCAGATGTCCTTCATGCACAATTCTTAACAATCTTGATCTCAACAAGGTCGGTGGAACAATTCTATTCCTTCTCAAAACCTTATCTCCTTGTAAGCTTAGTTCTTCCCTTACTGACAAATATTGTTTATGTAATACCGTCCCATCAGAATTATTCCAACAATTAATAATGAATTCTTTCAACTTCTTGTATTCATCATCCGTTTCCATCGCCTCCTTCCATTCATCTTGACTAATGGCAAATTCAGCTTCCACATCTACAACTAAATCATCTTAAATTTCCATACACAAATCGTCCTCAACTGGCATCCTGGAAAGACAATCAGCAATAACATTTTTGTTCCCACGCACTTACTCGACAACAAAATTGTAGTCCAAAACAGATAATAACCATCTTGATATTCGAGGAGTCACACTACCATCCAAACCTCGACCACCCTTGAATATGTGAATTAAAGGCTTATGGTCAGTCTTCACAACAAAAGGTATTCCCCACAAGTAAAATCTAAAGTGCGCCATCCCCCAACAACAAGCAAGTGCCTCTTTTTCTATAGTCGAATAAAACTTCGCTGCACCTATCACATATGATCCCTGAAACATATAAGACGATGACCGCTTTAATTCTAACGGAAGACAACATCAATGAGGCTCATCATATGCCATACAGTAATCTATGAATACTAGTGGGTTAGTTGCCTAGGAAAAATTGAAGCTCATGGTCTGTATTAAGCCCCCGCTCAACCGCATCTAAGCGCATAATCCAAGTGGCTTCAGAACGTCTTAGTGCCAGTTCTCTGTCACCACCTCTTGGGTGTGGCAGGAAGTGTTGAATACCAAAGAAAGTATTACTGTTTGTACTGACCCTGGGTAGTACAGCTATTGGCATGGAACGCCAGAGGGTATCTGCTGTCATTCTGCTTTAATGCTCTCGCATGTTCACTAATGCGTTCTTTCAACATTCTAACGGTCATCGTCTTATATGTTTCAGGCATCATATGTGATTTTGTGCTAGACTTCGTTGGATGTATCATGATTCGACTATGATTACTTTGTATGAATAGTAGATTTCTTCTAATAACTGTAATCCCATAATCCAGTGAATTATGATTTTCTCTTTTGACTTTGGCAATACCGTCGTTTACCCTGCCTTAAGGGTCGCTAATTGTTATGTAATTGTAAAATGATCCATTTGATTGCTGTGTAATATATTCTCTATATTTCACTCTGATTGTTAAGGTGTCAAACATGTCAACCCTGAACCTGTAGTGTTCTTTCAGTCTGTTCACACCTTGGCGGATTCGTCACTGATATTTTTCTGCTACTTCTAACTACAGGCATCTCACTGTATAAATACCTATTCTCTTCTTTCCTGTCTTAGCTGGTACTTGCCCTACCTGGTACATCCTCCCTTCACTGATGGCATACACCATTGGTTTCTCAATCCGATCCTGCCACAGAGAGTAACGCTTCTTGTTGTTGGTCTGCTTACATTTTGACCATTGTTACTGGCTTTGGCTCCCACTCCTATATTGTTTTTCGCTGATACTGACTCACACCCCTGACTTTACTGCATATTGTGACATTCGTTGCCCTACCGTACTATTAGTAGGGCTGAGCAATTCAACTGATGTTGTAGATCGTATTTAGCGCTAATTGCTATTCTGTCTCCGGACTCTGGATTAGTATCACTGCTCTGTACTACCACCTGTATTGTCTTCTGTTTTTTAATTGGTGTCGATTGTAGGCAGCAGCACTAGTAACCAAATTGACGTTCCTAATTGCTGCTCTGTGATTACTTTTCCCAGATATCTAGTATTTCTTCCATTATTGCCGGGATTTTCTAACCAGAGTGCTGGTAGCGGTCGAGTTGTCCGCCCTGTATTGACGTTATAACGTTTATCTTGCCATTTCCGGGCGTTGCTACTTTCGGAATCCCACGGAACCGGTGACGTACTCGTCTTCCAGGTACGAGTGGTCTCTACGTGTTCTCACACGTTTCTGTTAGGGATATTCTGTTGGCACTTTACGTACAGACAGGGAATTGGAGTGACCTGATGTTCACGCACTTTAGAGGCTGGGAACGATATTTGCCCTCTCTATTTCACGACGTCCGAGTTCTACTTCACTGAGCCTTTGCTCGCTTCACATTTACAGCGTTTTGCTAATTGTAAGAACGGAGTACTTCCTTGACCTCTATTCAGGGAGACACAGATCTCGCAACATGAGTACATTACTTACTCTTCTTTGACTATTGGAACCGCTTACGGCAGACTTAACTCACTGACCCGGTCGTCAGGTCTTCATGTTGTTTCACATACTGGGAACTGTTGTGACCTTTATATACGTAATTTAGAGGTTGGTAGCGGGATGTATACTTTCTGTTTGCCACGCCCTAGTTGGAGAGATGGTGTGCCTTTATCGTTTCACTAGTAGTATGTTTGACACATGTACAGAACAGTCCTTTATCTTAATTTTTGGTAGACGTATACCTCGCTACAGGATATTCTGATTTACTCTCTTATGCTTATTGGAACCGTATACGGTTGATTTTACTCACTGATCATTACGTCAGTTTAGACACGTTGATTGACTTTCTAGTGCTGATGTCCTCTTAACTATTTTCCCTGTAGGTTTATCAGAAGGGGTACTTACCCGTAACATACGTTCATAGTCTTCATCACTCACTTGTTTTCCCGCGCAGCCGGGACGGAATTAGAACCGGCGGAGAGGTGAGCTGTCCCTATGCTTAGGACACTTTTGTTTCTGCACTTGGACTGTCCGGATTATTTACCGTTCTTTTACTCATGAGACATTCATTCTCGCTTGTTTTCTTAGACTGTGTACTTTATCCTGTTTCGCCTCATAGGTAAGACCTGTGGTTAGTTCTTGTTCACCCCTTGGCATGATCGGATTGAATAGTACTCTACTTCTTGTCTACTGATCTATGTTCTGTCCCTCATTCACCTTCTTTCCTTCATGGTCTGCAGAAGGGTACCTATTGCATCCCTGCCGCGGGTCACATGGTACACTGTTCTCATTGTTTAAAAAAGAATTTACTCACTGTTCCGATACTCCCTACGACCAGTTTTCCTTGAATTTTATTAGTCTCAATTTATCTTCATTTTTCAATCATCTATAGTATATTAACTTACTAACATATTTTGTTTATATTACTGTATACCTGCTTAGGTTTTTACATATAATGTGATGTTTTAGAGCTGGTATGTGCATATTACGTTACTCTGTACCATGCTTCTGGTATCACGTCGTAGGTGTCACTTTTCTGCGGAGTTTTGGCTTTTTTCTGTGTTATTTTACACAGTATCTCTTGCTTTTGGAATTTTGCTTTGTCTTCACCTTACTACTCACTGTCGCGGTGTCTGGTATTCTTTATATCTACATGACCATTGTATGTTAAGATCATGACTACTTCTGTAATGTACCCTTATATGTTTCTTGTAGCCCTGAAGAAGTCGTGGGTTTACACCCAGACGAAACACGTGTTGGCTGGGCAACGGAACTTTATTAAATCAAGAAATATTCACTTTCTTTGACGTACTAAGTGTTTCTTGAATTTGTGTTCTCTCCATTACTTGTTGTACTTACAAAACTGAATCTTTGACGTGTGCATGGGTATCCTATGTTCTACCTATTTATACTTAATAACTATGTATACATAATTTTAAGGGTGCGCAACGTGTACACGACGGTTGCACGCACCCTATGTGACTCCATGTGACCTTAAAAGAAAGGTTCTGATTGGTTTAAAACCTTTTCATTCTGTTAGAGGGAGGATCTAACACCTATTTTATTTCTCTTATTTTTGTTCTCTCTTCCTGCAAGACCTGCTTATTCTAGCCTGTTTTTTTTACTATTTTTCTTACAAATGGCATCTATTCATCCAGAAGAAGATCTTCAGGAAGAGATAGATGATGTGGAGCAGCCTGTCAAAAAAGAAAGGAGAGTGTTGTTTGGGCATTCTTTACAGTGCCAGACGGGGAAAGAAAAGTTCAGCGCAAGAAAGGTTACTTGCTAATTGTGCAAAAGAGTACTTTCAAGAGGATCTGGAAAAAAGTACTCTTGCGGAACATCCTCTATGAAAAAGCACCAAGAGATCATTCACCCAGTTCATTTGGCTAAAGAAATCGTGCAGACAGAAAAAAATGAACAACCTGCCCAGGTTGACCCAAATGCTCCGTCTATGTCAACAGCAGGAGTTCCACCTTCCGCTCGGCCACACATTTTCCCTGAGCTTGTGGATGCTTCAATCAACTGTAAAAAATGTGATCCAAAACTCTGCATTGAGGATCAATGCATTGATGTTATACTCAATGCAAATAAAAACACAAGTTTTTTTTTTTTTATATGCTCCCAAATCTTCTTTTTCTTTTTTTCTAAATAGTTATAATGGACTGTTGAATTTAGTCTTGTTTGAAAAAAGTCAAAAACACCACAAAAAAGAAAAAACTGTTAGAAAATACAAAAACAAAATTGTTTTAAAAAAACGGTTCTTACGGACCCACATAAACTGGTTCAAAAAATGGAAAAATTGCTTGTGTGTTTGCAAGAGTGCAGGGGTAGTGCCTGAGTGCATGGATGAGTGCATGGGTAGTGCCTGAGTGATTTATGAGTGCATGTGTAGTACCGGAGTGCATGGATGAGTGCATGGGTAGTGCCTGGGTGGTTGGAGGAGGGCATGTGTACTGCTTGGGTGATTGCAGCAGGGGTAGTGTGTGAGTGCATGGGTACTGCCTGGGTGATTTCATAGGTGCATGGGTAGTGCCTGGGTGATTGGAGGAGTTCATGTGTACTGCTTGGTTGATTGCATGAGTGCCGGTGTAGTGCCTGAGTGCTTGGATGGGTGCATAGGTAGTGCCTGAGTGATTAGAGGAGTGCATGGGTAGTGCCTGTGTGATTGAAGGAGTGCATGGGTAATGCCTGGGTGATAGGAGAAGTGCACGGGTAGTGCCTGAGTGCATGGATGAGTGCATGGGTAGTGCCTGGGTGATTGCATGAGTGCATGGGTAGTGCCTGGTTGATTGGATGAGTGCATGGGTTGTTCCTGGGTGATTGCATGAGTAGTGTCTGGGTGATTGGAGGAGTGCATGTGTACTTCTTGGGAGAGTGCATGAGTGCAGGGATAGTGCCTGAGTGCATGGATGAGTGCATGGGTAGTACCTAAGTGATTCCATGAATGCATAGGTAGTGCTTGGGTGATTGGAAGAGTGCATGAGTAGTGCCTGGGTGATTGCATGAGTGCAGGGGTAGCACCTGAGGGCATGGATGAGTGCATGGGTAGTATTTGAGAGAATGGATGAGTGCATGGGTAGTGCCTGAGTGATTTTATGAGTGCATGGGTAGTGCCTGGGTGATTGGAGGAGTGCATGTGTACTGCCTGAGTGATTGGAGGAGTGCATGGGTAGTGTCTGTGAGATTGCATGAGTGCATGTGTAGTGCCTAGATGATCAGATGAGTGCATGGTTAGTGGCTGGGTGAATGCATAAGTGCATAGGTGGTGCCTGTGTGATTGGAGGAGTTCATGTGTAGTGCTTGGGTGATTGCATGAGTGCAGGGGGTAGTGCCTGAGGGCATGGTTGAGTTCATGGGTAGTGCTTGAGTGATTATATGAGTGCATGGGTAGTGCCTGGGTGATTGGAGAAGTGCACAGGTAGTGCCTGAGTGCATGGATTAGTGCATGGGTACTGCTTGAGTACATGAATGAGTGCATGGGTAGTGACTGGTTGATTGGAGGAGTGCAGGGGTAGTGCTTGAATACATGGATGAGTGCATGGGCAGTGCCTGGGTGATTGCATGAGTGCAGGGGTAGTGCATGAGTGCATGGATAAGTACATGGATAGTGTGTGAGTAATTGCATGAGTACCTGGGTAGTGCCTGGGTACATTGAATGAGTGTGGGAGTAGTGCTTGAGTGCATAGATGAGTGCATGGTTAGTGTTTGAGGGAATGGATGAGTGCAGTAAAAGTGGCTCTAAACATTATTCAATGTTATCATGCATATGACATTATTTGTTCTTCCCTTTTTTGCTAATGTAGATACAAAACTCATTGGAACTATTTCAGAGTAGTTTTGTTGTAAACTGAATTAAAAATCTTTTCAAGCTTCACCATTACCTTCTGTAAAAAAGAAGAAAAACTGTTCGAACATAATATTATACTTTTAAGAACACATCATAATTTTAGAATTACATAACATTTTCAGTTTCCCTTTTTGCTGTTCTCAGATTCTGCTGAATTTCACCATACACAGTGATTTTAATGTAGTATCAGCATACAACAGTGGTGAAAAAAAACAATCAACAAGATTGTAAAACACCCAAAATCAGCGTTGAGCATTATTTATAATATGTGCAGCTATGTATTTACCTATCTACAGTTTCTTAATTACATTCTTCAAGTACATTAAGTATTTTATTTCTCTCAAGTACATTATGTACACTCTAATTTACATCTCGTATAATATAGAGAACAAATATATAAACTATTTGTTTCTAAACACAATTTTGCAAATACAATATGAATTAGCAAAAACATACAATAATTGTTCACATCTTCCCAAAAGGCCAAATGATGTATTCAAAACTTTGGCATCAAAAATAACAGATATCAATTTGGTAATTCGTAAGGCAACCTAGATTTGAATTCCAAATGGGCATCATTGCAATGTGTCCATCCTTTATTGCACTATAAATTCACTGTATAGTGTCCAGATGTTGTAGTGGGTCCATCATGGAAAATAATAGCCACTGCTTTAAAAGTTCTCCCTGAAATTAATACTTGACTTGCCACAACATTTTTAATTTTGGTTTCTCATTTTCTTCCATTTGCTCTACAAAGTTGTAGCATTAAAATGATATATTTTCCAAATCTTTCTATATATAATGTTGACAACATTTCTGATTTACAATGAGAACATTTCATATCTTGATTAGCTGTTTTTACTAATTTGTTAAAAGATACTGATTTGCAATCTGGTATCGTCAAGTATATGAATCGTTCAGTGTCTATTTCAGTAGTAGAAGAAAATTAACACTCTTCACATTTATGATCCCATCTGTAACTTAGTCCAAATAAATGTTACATTTCTGTTCCCTCATCTTCCAATACACCAAGCATAAGGATTAGAAATGCAGAAGTAGTATGGATTTTGCTTCTGTCAGTTACCAACTTTTGAAAAACGTAATGTAGTAAAGAACAGAATCTTTTTTCTTGAATTTCCATAATTACATGATGAAGATCTTCTAGATAAAACACAACATTCACAATTACATTAGCATAGCAGTTTATACCTGAACTATTTTCTAACTGGTATCCTACAATATCATCAACAATGTCCATTTTCATTTTCTTTGCACCTTCATGATTCTCTTCAATTGTTTTCTTATTGTGAATCTCAGTAGAATGTTTGTCATATTTCCGTTTTGGACACATTACACATTTCTCATATATGGGATATTCACCTAACTTAGGAGCATAAAGTCTTATTAACCGATTGTACTCTCTTACACAATTTGAATCAGCACTAATCTTTTCCTCATCAAAATCAATCAAATACAAACCAGACAATGTTCTTCCTCGAGACAATGCAACATATGCCATTCCCTCTTTAAACACTGTACTTCAAATATTTACCAAAGCACAGTCTACACTAAACCTTGAGATTTATGATTAGTTACTGCATATGCTAAAGACAGAGGAAACTGTTTTCTACAAACATACAAGTCTTTTACAAGCAAAAAACGTACAGCCCAATGCCCAATCTGTTTTACCTCTTCAAACTGATCAAATTTAATCTTCAAAAATTCAATTCCATCTCTGTTTTGAAAATGTACAAAATCAACAACTTTTCCCATTGCTCCATTTACTAAACCTTCTTCTACATTCAAATTATGCCGTAAAATTACCCGACAGTTTATACATACATGTAAGGTCTCTTCTAAACCTGTAGTCTTAGATACAGACTTTTCCAAAGAATCACATTTTGACTGTAATTTCTCTGAGAGAAGAATAGTCACTCCTTGGTGTTCCATTTTTTCAATAGCTTCCATTTTCACTGTTGGTTGTTTTTCCAATTAAAAAAGGTCTTGATTTAATGTAGAACACTCTTGCAGTGTAAGGCGTAGGCAAACTATAGACTTCTTTTCTCCAATTCTTTTGTAAATGTATTCAGGTGCTGTGTTTTCGGTTGTAAACAAGTTCCTTAGTAGCCCACTTTGTAAAGCTTGTTTACCATGTTTTGTCAAAACTCCAATTCTTATATCTATAAGAATATTTCCATAATCTTCCTCACTTGCTTGTGGCATATTCTTAATAAGTTCTTTATATTCAAAATGTAACCAAATGTTCACATTTCCAATACTTCCCAAAGATTTCCTTGTGTCTTCAAGGACAAGTGTTTTAAAACCTGGTTACCCTTTTACAGGAGTAAGTTGTAGTAGATCACCGAATACAATTACATGTTTTCCTCCAAACAGAACATCAAAATCTGTTTTTAAAATCTGTTGCCTTCTTAAATGTACAAAGGCAAGCATTAAGTTTGAGACCATGCTCACCTCATCAATGATTAAAATTTTCATTTTCTTCAGTACTCTTGAAACTTCATAATAAGCTTCTTCAGATAGGTTCTGATATTCCAATTTATTTACATGTTCAACTGGTAACATAAGTAATCGATGTAAAGTAATCCCTTTAATGTTGTGGGCTGCTAATCCAGTTGGAGCTGTAACAACACAAGATAAATGTGATTCAGTTGGTTTGGTTTTGTGCAGATAGCTGGTCAAAACTTTAATTAAGACACGTTTTCTTGTTTCAGCTTGACCACTGATGTACATTAGAATAGGTTTAAATGATGTGCTTTAGCATTCTTTTTTTCATGCAGCAAACCATGCTGTATCTGTCCTGTCACTTGCTGATATATTTCTTTTTGTTCAATATTTAGTTCTTCTTCCAAGTTTCCAACTGAATAAGATCCTGTTGTGCTTGTTGCATTGCTGTTTCTACTTCATTCATGGCTATTGCTGCTTCATTTTCAATAATTGGTTGTCCTAGTGGATATTGACTAAGTGGAGCAGAACTTTGACCATCTTGAGAACTGTCTCTAGCTATTTATTGCTGCAATAGTAGTTTCTTGTTCAATCTCATCATTTAACCTTTGTAGATAAGTTGGGAAAACTGTGCATTGAATGCTATCTTTACATGCATTAAAAGAATCTTCATAGCAGTCAAAATCTCCAAGTACTTCCATTTCATTACGCCAAGGCTTGAGGAGTTGCAGAAGTGCTAAATAGAAAAATTATTTTTTATCTGGAGTTTCGCAACTGAGTTTTCTGTGGTTAATAATATTTCCTTTGGCATGTTTTACCAAACATCCGTCACATCCAATTACTGCATATTCTTCTTCCTTTTTATTTTCTGTAACATTTCTCTTAAAGCTGTAATGTTGCAGTACTTCATAGAGACATAGATTTTCCATATGTGGACTCCTTTTGGGATATGATGTATCCAACATATTAGTTTTAACAATATCTGTGCTTTCTGGTTCATTCAATGCTAAGTATTCAATTTCTTGTAGAGATTTAAACACTCTATTTCGTGTGGTGGCAAGACCTAGACTTACCCAAACGATTCCACTTGACTTTCAATATAAACTGACAGAGCTCAACCACTCCGAACATTCATAGGATCCAATCTCTCAATGGGAAACAATTTTCAAGCTAAAGCTATACGATTTCTTACTAAGATTCTTCTCTTGTGAAATGACTTACCACATTTCTTTCAACTCTGTCTTTTCAGATTTGGTTATATATGATATAATATAGCGAGCAACAGCAATTGATTTATCTGCAACTTACTGGATATCCATGTTTGCATTCCACATTGTCAAAATCACTGGATTGTAGTCATTAGTATACTTTGAATCTTCAGTTCTTTTTAAGTTGTATGTATTCTTCAGAGATTTTCAAGTTATAGTATGCCTTACTGCTGACATAAAACTATTGACTCTTCCTTTTGAAATTATTAGACGTGGAAATCCAAAACGACATTTTGTATAATATTTTCCAGTTGACTTGTATTTTGTTCGACAATATTTTCCACATTGATTACTTTGAAACCGTAAAACTTGTTGTTGCAAGCTGTTTTCTACTCCCGTTTTTGGAATCGCTCAGGTAACATACTCTTCGATGAAAGATAAAACACTTTCATCAGTATCAGTACAAAATTCTGGTGCATTCTTGTTCCATAATAGCATGTCTACATCTGGCTTAGTACTCCTTTCTCCAAAAGAAATCAATAACTTCTCCAAGAGGTGGATTATTTTAATTGCTGATAAAAGACATCATAGCTTGAAACCTATGATTAAAATATCAGCACACATTCACAGGATGCAAGGAACACAGTTCTACAGCTGACTTCAATTCAATGTTTTGCTTGGCGTAGAAATCCAAGTAAATCGTCCCACGCATATTTAGCAAAGCTAAGTGTTAGAAACCACGTAAGGGTACCTAAGTTTCTTAACATACATTTAAGTTTGCCGTGACGATGATACCAATACTCATTATTACCACGTTGACACGCCATCAAATTAATTAACTGAGATTCTAACTGATCGTCTCTTTCTTGAACTTTGTCCATAAATTACTTTGCAGAAACATGTGTAAGATGAACTCCTGTTTTTAACATGTGGTTCACTGCATATGAAAGTCCAGACAAGTCACTTTCAAACAGCAGATGAAATATATATGGAATGCACTGTTGAAATCTTGGATCTTCTGAGTACAATCTTGTTGAGTGGTATTCTGAAGCTGGAATCTGTACTGCTTGTTCATCATATCGTCCACCTTCTCCAGTGGGGAACAGCTGTGCAAAACAAGGAGCTTCTAAACATTTCTTCCATACACTCATGCGAGTTCCCTTTGCTTTCTTTATTTGAAATAATTCAATAGTGTTTCCAATCACTACTTTTGAATGTAGAGGATGTACTACTGTAATGTTTGTAAATTACTTCACTCCTGGACCTGTCCACTTTTTCTATTTGTACACTTGAAATTTCCGTTTCATCTTCTAAACATATTTCCTGTTCTTCCACATTTACAGTTTTATAATAAATATTGTTCTGTACAAGATATAATTTAGCCTTTTGAAGTTTGGTGACGTCTACTAACTTTTGCCATATTCTCTGACTTTTTGTTGGTACACCATTAACTAGAATAACTACAGGCTCACTTTCCTCTCTCTATAACAACAGTTTCAATATTTTTCTTAAAGTCTAAAGGTAAGTACACAATTCTTCCTTTCAGACCTCTTTGTAAATCTGTTGGAGGCAGCTTACCTTTTTTAGGTTCCATACAAACTATAGCCTGAAACGGGTGCACAGATTGAATAAGAATGCACTCATATGTATTTAAATCTGCCAGTTATGGAGGAATAGCTACCAACTCTAAGGTTTTATGTACTGCTCTAGCTGGCATGTTGTTCTCTTCTAATTTGTTGTAACAATATTTACAAATACGTTGATCAGTGCCCAACTCAAAACACCCTTCCACCAACAATTAAGCACCAAATTGTTCCTACTTATCATTGTTTTCCTTTTCACTTTTTAAATACACATCAAAATTCCTAGTTTGACTTCTATAGTGAGTACGTCGACAACAAATACAAGCATAGTTTGTTTTTTCACATGAAAGTATCTTAAACTTTGTAATTTCTTCTGCAAACTTCTCAGTACTAATATCATCCACCTGTTCTTCATCACCTACACTTATCAAGCTCTCACTTTCTCTACACTCCTCTTGTGAACGAATGAAACAAAGCTGTAATTCATCACAAACTTTTTTCACATCTGACACTGAACCATGCAAAAGAGCTGTGTT
This sequence comes from Triturus cristatus, assembly GCF_964204655.1. Taxonomy (NCBI): domain Eukaryota; kingdom Metazoa; phylum Chordata; class Amphibia; order Caudata; family Salamandridae; genus Triturus; species Triturus cristatus. Next base: position 332,947,679 of record NC_140595.1, read on the forward strand.
CATTTCACTTAAAGATAATGCAGGAATTTTTACATAGTACAAACTCCTTATTAACTGCCGCATTTCAGAGTGATGTACTGCTAACATTCTTAAATGATGAAAAGTACTTTTACACACTTTTCTAGAAAGATAAACCAGAGAATTACCCTACAACTTAGTATATTTTCTTACTTTACATGGATCTAGTCCTTGCATCATCCTAATCGTCTGTTTAGCACTTTTTTTGACATATTGTCATAAGAAAACTCGTAATATATCAATAGATTCCTGTCAAACACTATAAATACTACTGCAGTCCCACTTATACCCTGGCGCTTGTGTATGTCTCCCTTGAACTTCTTCAGCTATTACTTCTTCCACAATTCTAGGAACCATCTTGTCTTTTCCAATTGGACAACCATCTTTTATCTCATAACAACGACCACTGGTATAAACTGCATGAACTAATGTATTTTGTTGAAAATAGTTTTCTTCATTAAAAAAAGGCTCAGTACTAGAAGTGTGCTTCCATTCACCACAAAAAGTTTTGCAAAAGTTACTTCTATTAACCAGTCTTTTTCTTTTGCTTTTTTCCTTCATAAAGTGCATTGTTTTATTTAATGTTTTCATTCTCTTCAATACCAATATAAATAATTCTCGTTTCTATTCAAAAACAGTATCTACTTCACTTTCAATCTTGCTTCTTCTTATATGCTGCTGATCTTTTTTTAATACTTTTTACAATCTTTTAATACATTTTGAATTACTCTATTACGAAACGTATGTACATGTATGTCTTTAAATTATTTCTGTCTTTTTGTCACGTGTTTCTTTTTTTGTTTAAATCTGTTTTTACTGAGTTTTAGGTTACATGTACATGAAATATTATATACTCTTGGTACTGTCCATGCATGGTATCACTTAACAACAATGGAAACGGACTATTTTTACATGAAGGCTGATCATTGCAAGTATACATAATGTGACTGTTGCACCAGGGTGTATGCAAGTCCAGTATTCATCTCATTTCATAAATGATAGAGATCACAGCATGGTACCATTAGTTCAACGTGTAAAGTTTTTCAGATGATTCAGTGTGGACTTCAGAACAGGCGTAATACAATTAAAACAGTTAAAACCCAACAACCACAACACAGACCAGTGCTAGTGCCAGTATCCCCATCCCCCATCCCCTCTCTGCTCCCCAACCACATGCCACATCATTTCAGTCTGGCTGTTACACCCCTACACTGGCATCAATTATGTTCACCCTTGGTATCAATTTGAATATTCATATACACGGAACACCACAGCCACACACGGACATGGCCCATGGCACCTTCTCTGGGTCCACGTCCCTCCCCTCAGGTTGTTCTCCTTAGCCATCCTTCCTCACTTTGCTGAAGTGCCTGGAGCAGGCCCTCCCACTAAATAGCTATGGGCTCCTTCCTCAATCCCAGAGTCTCTTCCCATTGGATGGCAGTTCCCTCTGCCCTGGCCCATGCGGAGAGCGAATGTCTCCATGCTCACGTTTTGTCACATGTGTTTCTTTTCCATTGTGTTTGTTTATTTGCTTCTCCTTTGTTCTAAACATTTCTTTTCTGCTTTTATTAGTATTTTGATCGTTTAATGTCTCCACAACTTTTTAAATAAATTGTTTAGTTCTCTTACTGGAAGACACTTTATCCTCAGGATCCTTTTGATGTTTTTCTACTCCACTGTTTTTAGTTTTCATTAAGTACTTCTGTTTTCTTTGTTCTCTTCTCTTTTCATGTTTTCTTGCCATCTTTTATTTATAATCCAATCAAAGTAGCTTCCTAAAAAACAAATAATAGTCAGATTATTTTGGTACATCAATTCAAATTTTAAAATTAATAAAATTTCGATTTTGAAAATAACAACTAAGCAGAAAAGTACAATTAAATTCCTATTGCATTTATAACACATAAAAAGAGAAAAGTATAAAAATGAGCAAAAGAACTGCAAAAACAGAAAAAAGGTGGTCACGCAACAAAAAGGAGAAAGGAAAAAAGAAAGGTTTAGAAACAGCAAAATGAAATACTCAAAGAACACAGCTACTGAAAAATGTAAGAAATGCAGAAAGAAGCAACAGATGTACAGAAAGAGGCAAGAGAGGTGCATAAAGAGGCAAAATAATTGAAGAAAGAGGAAAAAGGTATAGAAAATGCAAGTAAGGTACAAAAACAAATAAAAGGGGTGTAGTAAGAGGCAAGAGGAGTTGAAAAAGAAGTAGGAGAGGTACAGAAAGAAGAAAGAGAAGTACAAAAAGGAGAAAGGAAAAAAGAAAGGTTTAGAAACAGCAAAATGAAATACTCAAAGAACACAGCTACTGAAAAATGTAAGAAATGCAGAAAGAAGCAACAGATGTACAGAAAGAGGCAAGAGAGGTGCATAAAGAGGCAAAATAATTGAAGAAAGAGGAAAAAGGTATAGAAAATGCAAGTAAGGTACAAAAACAAATAAAAGGGGTGTAGTAAGAGGCAAGAGGAGTTGAAAAAGAAGTAGGAGAGGTACAGAAAGAAGAAAGAGAAGTACAGAAAGAAGCAACAGAGGTGCAGAAGGCAACAGAAGTGCTGAAAGAAGCAATATAACTGCAGAAAGCAGGGACAGGGGTGCAGAAAGAGGCAAGAGAATTGCAGAAAGAGGAAAGTCCTCGTAGGCGCAGGACTTTGCCACAGACACCGGATGGGCTTGAATCCTCTTTGAAAACGGACGCTGGTGAGCACAGCACGCTTTTATTTTAAAAGGCACGGGGCTTTTTAACTTCGAACATCTATCTACGGGACTGCGAGGACCAGGGTGCATCCTTCATTCCTGATCACCTGCACCTGGTTCCTCTTCCCGCTCCTCCCCCGGGCAGTACTTCACGCCTCGCGGACCCCGACTTTGCCACAGACACCGGATGGGCTTGAATCCTCTTTGAAAACGGACGCTGGTGAGCACAGCACGCTTTTATTTTAAAAGGCACGGGGCTTTTTAACTTCGAACCTCTATCTACGGGACTGCGAGGACCAGGGTGCATCCTTCATTCCTGATCACCTGCACCTGGTTCCTCTTCCCGCTCCTCCCCCGGGCAGTACTTCATGCCTCGCGACCCCCGCTTCGCGGGAGCCGCTCGTAGGCGCAGGACTTTGCCACAGACACCGGATGGGCTTGAATCCTCTTTGAAAACGGACGCTGGTGAGCACAGCACGCTTTTATTTTAAAAGGCACGGGGCTTTTTAACTTCGAACATCTATCTACGGGACTGCGAGGACCAGGGTGCATCCTTCATTCCTGATCACCTGCACCTGGTTCCTCTTCCCGCTCCTCCCCCGGCCTATATAACTTTTACCTGTTCTCGCGATAGCGGGACGCGTGCGGGGCGCAGTCCGGGGCAAAGCCCGGGCCAAAGGCGGGCCCATCTGAGCCCGTCCGAGAACGTTTGAGAACGGAACGGGACCCTCCACTAACATCCATTGACTAAATCTATTTGCCTTGTTTTAGTATATAGGCTGCGGTCAATTGCTTGCAAGCCAGCGGGATACCTGCTGACCGAGGTCACCAGTTTATATATCAAGTAAAGGTCAAAATGGCCAAAAGGGACGGCATTGCTATGCAATCTATAGGGGGTGCACTAATGGGAACTTTAGATAACTTCCTGGTGCGAGTACAGTCAGCGCTTGCCAAAGACATTGAATTAACAGAGAAAAGATTATCTTTAGACATTTTGTGTGACAAGAGGTCCTCCTTGGGAAACATGGCCAATGTAAGATCGCCACCATGCTGCCAACCAGCCAGGTCAGATTCTCTGGGCTCTACATCCTTGCCGATCGAGGAGCAAAATGATGAAATATTGATATGCTCTCCTTCCTTGACTGGCACGTCGGATGAAATTGTCGACGTTACGAACATTAATAATGTGGTCTTAACAACCAAGCCTTTGTCAAGTATTAAGACTCGTTCAGCCAGTAATGTAAAAGTGGTTTCTGCCCATCAACAATTAGCCCCTACCCTGAAAAAAAATCGCAGGGGAAACCAAAAGACAGCCGCTGACAAGTATGTAAAGTTAGACCCCGTCCCTGTTTCTGCTGCAAAGAAGAACTTAGCCCCATGCCCTAAAACCTCTGATGTAAGGCCAAATCAAACACCATCTTCGGGGTCAACATGTATGGAAGTAATTGATACACCGTCATTCTGGAGTAAATTGGAAAGTACAGTTAAAAAACTATGCGACCCGATTTATAAAAGGTTGGGCTCTATTGAAAGTAGGCTTGTATGCATGGAACTGTCACTTGCCTCGGCTCAACCACGGGGTGGTAGACTGGCCCAGGGTCAGCAAAAAGAGTGTCTTAGTGCTATGGGTGCATCGACTGAGACTATTACCACTACTAACAAATCAGCAAGCGGTACTGCGAAAAATAATCTTCCTACTCCCCAGGAACCCCATCCCCCCTTAGTTGTCGAAAGTCGGGTTAGAGATGATCATCGTCCCACCCGAGTCGAAACCAATAGAGGTGGGGTAGGTAGTGTCAGCAAAGATAAGCAGCCCCCATCTGCCCAAAACTCAGTGCAGTCCTCGCTTGGCTTAATTAACCTACACCTCCCACCCGAAGCAGCTCCCTATGTGGTGATCTTAACAGGGGTCCCACCGTTGGAGAATGGAATAAGGGAATCTTATGGGGACCTAAAGAACAAATGTACATTCTGGTTAAATGTTAAGCCCCATATGTGTGCGGAAATTTTATTCGCTAGAAGAGTAAACTGGGTGGGTAAGAGACCTAAAATGCTAAAGGGGGATTGTATAGTTATTAATTTTAGAGACAGGCGTTGTGTGGAACACATCTGCTCTTGGCTGCAGAATGACCATCTATCCCTAATAAACACAATGCCACTGTCTTATTTCTATGCACCCTTGTCTCTGCCCTTAGGTGGGCTTATACCTGGAGACCCCTTGTTAAACGGTAGTACCCTTGAAGATATAAGATCCATCAATAGATTTGATGTACTTTCTGGGCTAGCGGATTGTGACTGACTGACTAGTGCCAGAGGTCATTCTAATTGCAACAAGTTAAATACAGTTCTATTGGCAGGGGATAATTATGTAGAGTCTTATGTAGCTTTCGAAACAGAAGAAGGCCTAAAGAAACGAGAACAGCCTAGAACTGTGGGTGAAGGTATGGTTGATATGCTCCCTGATCAAACAAATCCTATCGGGGACAGGGATCGAGACCAACAAACAGTACATCAAATGGAAACCCCAAGTATCAAGGAACTATCATGCTCTCTACCAGATGTAGTACCTTCCCAAATATCAGCCCTTGGGAGTATTGCAGTGGAAACTAGTCTAATGGGACATGTATCGTTTTTATCTTGGAATGTGGCGGGTATGGGATCAAAACTATCGTCCCCAGCCTGGGCAGACTTCATTAGCAAGCATGATATCTGTCTTTTTCAGGAGACATGGACGCTAGAGCCTGTATTCATGTTGGGCTACTTGAATTTTTTTGTCCCAGCGGGAAAAAGGCCTAAGGGTCGGCCAATAGGAGGCCTGGTCATCTGGGTTAAACAAAGCTTGGAGTGTAATATCCAACCTATTTTAACCCAGAGTGACGATATTCTAGGCATTAGGTTGACTTGCCCGCTAAAATTCAAGATCGATATATACAATGTATATGCTAGGGGCTTACCAGGCGGAAAAAAATTTGAGGTGATGTCAGTGTTGAGCACTCTAGTGGAATCCAGCCCTGACGATGTGCTCCCATTGATTGCCGGAGATTTTAACACAACTTTTGAGCCATTAGGGCCTCAAGATATGCTTTTAACTGAGGATGAGGACCTAAGATGGGGTGTCCCACAGCTCGAGGCAAAGATAGTGAGTAAGTGGACTGAGGCAGCTCTGTACATGAAAGGGTTCTGCCTAGGCAACCAATTGAGGGCGGCCAATGGCAGAACCACATCTGATAGGACATGTACCAAGACGTTTAACAATGGTATCAGGGCAAGTAATATAGATTATATCCTGGTCCACCTGGAGACGTGGCATACCCTCGTGGATATGGAGGTCAAGATACGGATTGAAAGCGACCATAATCCACTAGTTGCTACTTTTAATTTTGGGACGGGATACAATAGGGACCGAGTTGCAGAAATGGTAGGTCCAGCTGATGCTCTAACAAATGATGAACGTCACCTTAAGTGGAATAATGTAATAGAGCACCCTGATCTTATAGACAGCATTGAGAACTATGTCGAAGAGGCTCTGATGTCTATAAGGGCGGTGGGTCATAATAGCCATCCCCTAGCCGCTTTTGGTAATATACATGAAAAACTATTTGCCAAACTCAAATCCTGTTTCTGTAGGCCTTTCTTGGGAAAACAAGCTGCGAGAAGTAAACAGGAGGATTGGTATACTGCCTCCTGTAAACAAGCCCGTAGAAATCTGGGACTTGCACTTAAAACAAAAGAACCAACTAAGATCAAAATAGCCCGTAGTTTCTACAGAAAGGCCCAATGGAAAGCAACAAAGGAATGGGAGGAGTGTGAGTGGCAAGATTTAAAAGCAGCATGTACAGATAAAAACCAGAAGAAATTCTGGAACATCTTTAAATGGAAGAAGGGCGAAATTACTGATAGCCCCCATAACTACGTTCCCCAGAGCTCCTGGGTAAAAATTTTTAAGCCACAATACTCAAAAGGTGACGTGGACGTTAGTACGTATCCCCAGGAGAGGTTGTTCTACAACAGTCCTGTGTTCTGTACAGAGGAGGTTGGCATTGCTCTTGACATGGTCACCCAGGGTTGTGCTCCTGGCATGGATTGTATTCCGGCCGATCTATTCCTGCATGACAGACAAAGATGGAGTTCATACATTACACACTTAGCCAATGCAATAGCACAGGGAATGCCGATCCCCCATTCTTGGAAAGGTGCTGAGATTGTCCCGATATACAAGAAAGGGGACAAATCTTTGGCCAGTAACTACAGACCCATTAGTTTGATTGATGCTATGCAAAAAATCATGGGACGTCTGGTCCTGGGCAGGATCCAGACCTGGATGGAGGCTAGCAACATTCTAAGTCCCCTCCAGGCTGGTTTTCGCCCAAAAACCAGCACCATAGATCAGATTTTTAAGTTTATTGTCCTCTACTGGAGGACGGTGGTCCTAGAAATAGGGGTTTCGTATGCCGTGTTTGTAGATCTGCGGGCGGCCTTTGATCTGGTTCCACGTAGCAAACTCTGGCAGGTATTGGAGGCGTTGGGGATGGCACCGGAATTGCTGGCACTAATCATCCGCCTACATGAGGACAATTTTGCTCGGGTCCGATGGGGTCGTCAGGGTGAGATAACGGAGTGCTTCCCCGTGGAGCGGGGAGTCCGGCAGGGATGTGTTTTGGCACTGACCCTGTTCTCGCTCTTCGTGAACGGGGTAGCCGAGTTCCTCGCCCGGGTCGCCTCGGATGCACCGGCTATGGTTGGTACCCGAATCCCAGTCCTCATGTTCGCCGACGATACGTTGCTGATTTCTAAAACTCCGAGTGGCCTGCAGCTCACCCTCCGACGCTTCGAAGAGTTTTGTTTGCTGCGTGGACTGGAAATAAACGTTTCCAAGACAAAGTTTATGGTTCTCAATGGCCCTAACCCGTGCAGATCTTACAAACCCTTCAATGGTGTAATCTCTTTGAACGGCTCGCCCTTGGAGCAGGTCGATGCATTTACTTATTTAGGAGTCACGTTGCAGAAGAACATGTATTGGAATAGCCATTTAGATTTATCCATCTTGAAGTTCCAGCAACAGGCAGGCATCCTCCTGAAGAGATTTAAATCCTCAAAAACACAGCCAATAGGCCCACTCCTTGAAATCTATTCAATGAAGGTCCGAAGCTCATCTCTATATGGGTCAGAGTTATGGGGGTATGGCAATAACCCAAAACGTCTGAATGTCATGGAGAGTGCGTTTATTCGAAAAGTGGTTGGCGCGCCTCAAAGCACTCCTTTATTACCTCTTTTTTGGGACCTTGGTTTGAAAACCTTACAAGATACCGCTAATTTGCGGCCATTGTTATATTGGCGTAGGGTCTGGTCGACAGAGGAGCTTAAACACTATACCTTGGGCTTAAAGGAAATAATGGAGAAAGATATCTCTCGCAAAATAGACTGGCTGAGGTCTATCAAATTGTTGCTCTATAGACTAGGATTGAACAAGTTATGGGATGACCCCCAAAATGCGGCCTTCCCTTCTAAAGAAAATTTGAAAAACATGCACTGGGAAATGATCGCTATGGAAGTAGCTTCCAAAGGGAGTACATCGCAACTAACAGCCAGATTTCTAGAATTTAAGGCCTACCCTAGACTTGAACTATACTGGGGATTGATCGAAATTCCATCCGATCGTAAACTCTATTTCCAGTTCAGGATAGGTACCCTTCCCATTTGTATATTTACATCAAAATGGACAAAAGGATCAACGGACAAATGTCCGAATTGTAGAGATATACCCGAATCCTTGAGTCACTTTTTGTTCTTTTGTCCCCTTTACGTGCTTCCACATAGAAAATGGGTGTTACCCGTTTGTCGGCTTATAGGCACCAGAAAGCACGAGGAGGCATTAAGAATTTTGTGTACTGACCCAAGCCCGATTATTGCAATAGCAATGGCTAAATTTATAAAGTGGGCTTGGATAATACGGTCCAGGCAGAACCTTACGAAAGTATTTAATGAATAGGTACCCAAATGTAATCATTTAATTCTTATATTCATTTTTTTTTATTCACTCATTCATTATTAAATATATAGATATCTTGACTATGATACCTTGTTGCCCGACAGATTTTTGATGACGAGCAATAAACATTGATATCTAGATATGAAATGTGTCTAGCTGAAGGTATATATCAGTCTTAATATTGTTTATTTTAAATTGTGATTAGTGTAACCTCCGCCCTGGTTCTTTGCTGAAAATTGATTTTGTTTTAATTTATGTTGATACTGACGGCTGATGTATGTTACTTTTATGACTTAATTGTCGAAATAAAGTTCTTTGAATTGAATTGGAATAGTAGTGTCTAGTTGATTATAAAAATATATGGTTAATGTCTAAGTGATTAAAAGTGTGTATAGGTAGTGCCTCCTTGATTGCATAACTGAATAAGAATGCCCGAGTGAATTCACGAGTCCAAGAGTGATATGAGCCTCATTTCAGCACACCTAGTGCTTGAGTATATAGATGTAATTCTCAACTTAGACAAACCATGAGTGCAAAGCTAATGCATGGTTGAAGACATGAGTGTATGAGTAGAGCTTGAAAGAATAAAAAAGTGCATGGGTACTGCCTGAGTGATTCAATGACTGCAGTGGTAGTAACTGGGTGATTGTATGAGTGTATGGGAAGTACCTGAGAGAAAATATAAGTGTAAGGGTAATGCTTGGGCCATTCTATGAGTGCATCAGTAGTACCTGAGTGAGTAGATGAGAGCATGGGTAGTGCCTCACTGAATGTTTGAGTGGGATAGTAGTGCCTGGGTGATTGCACAAATCTTTGGTTAATGTCTGAGGGATTACAACTGTATATAGGTAGTGTCTCCTTTATTGCATAACTAAATAAGAGCACCCATCTGAATACATAACTCGAAGACTGACTTGTGCATATTTATATTACTGTATACCTATTGCATGAGTCTAGACATATAATTCTCACTAAATTCCAGAAAGCAAACACTAATCCTTCTACCATGTTACTATCTACAAACTATTTGAAAAAATAATTTCATTACAATAATACAAAGTACAATGGAGATCTGTACATTTCATAACATATTTCATACATCACATTTCTCTTACAATTTCCACACTTGGTAATGTTTTTTTTTTAAAATCTAAAAATATCACCAGAAATAATAAAGCAATGCTGAATAATATATAATACACCTTACATATTTGTCTGTCACGTTTGAGGTAGTATTGCAGAATATCAGATATCTGAAACTCTTAAAAGATTTTCTTTTCCACACAAGAAATGTAATGCACCTCACTAAGCAAGGTGAAACCAGTTATGACAAACTTCCCCTCTCTTTTTGCACTCAAATAAATGTAAGTATCAAATCGCATTCCTTCCATCATTATTTCAAATTGTAAAACACATTTCTATTGGTTAGACACATTAACCCTTTCTACCTGTCTTCAAATGGTGCCCACATAGGTTCTGTAATTTTCTATAGTCGCGACTCCACCGCGGTACCTCAGCAAAGCATCACGATGGAACCGCGTACCCTTACGGGAGTTCAAAAACGTATTTTTAATAATACTAGTATAGTTTTTCAACACACTACTTCTACACATACTACTGTCTTAGAAAACCTTAATTTAGTAACATTTCACTTATATTTAAGTTTCCATTTCACATTTTAAATCCACAGTTAAGTTACAACCCTTCCCCATTCTACTTAATGCCAGTTTCCATAGTAACAGTTCATGGAACATTCAACTGTACTGGTGGGTCACAAGTTCACCGTAGTTTAAAGTTCAGCACACAAGCTTACTAATGCAAACAGCAGGTGTCGATGACTTTTGAAAAATATTACCTTATGGTATCTACTGTACCTTTCAAACATTTTCTAGTAACAAATCACAAACATGATATCTCAGCAAACTAACATGCATACTATTTTTGAGTGCACAATCTTGATGAACAGCCAATCCCTTATCAGCTTTACACCTGAAGGGACCCCGCATAAACAGACAGGAATGCCCCTGGGCCCTGGCCCACCCCAGGGCTCATTAAAATGAAGCATGGGAGACCACGCTTAGTTTTTTATTTTATTTTCTCGGCTGTGAATTCCGGCAACATAATAATAAATAATAAATGCTTTTTTTGGCTCTGGGGGTCCCTGTGGGACCCTCTAACCATGCCTAGGGGGTCAGGGTGTTTCTACCCTGCCCCCTTTTCTTTTTTTTAAATAATTTTGTTCCCTTTTTGCTTGTGACTCAGTTTTACTGAGTCACAAGATTGCTGCCAACACTTCTTGGATTGAAGTATTTGCAGCCAATCAGAATGAAGTTCGTGATCGGGAGGGTTTGTGGATCCACCGCGGTCACCAGATATCAATATTTTTTTATTTTTACATTTCTCAGGAACTACTAAATGGATTTACAGCATTTAAAGCACAGAGTGCATTCTGGACCGAGAGCTACCTCTCTGCCAAATTTGGTGTAATTCCTTTCAGCAGTTTTGGCTGTAGCTGCGACAAAAGTTCCAATGGAAATTAACATGGAGAAGACGCGTTTTTGGGACCCCCCTTTTTTCTCAGCCCCCGCTTGACGAATCACCCCAAAACTTTCAAGACAGGAGCTGACCAGAGTGGACCATTAGTTTTGAAAAGTTCACATACATTCGTCAAATGACGATAAAGATATTAATAAATCAAAAAACACTTACCCTATGGAAACTAGGTCCTATCTATAACTACTTACTGGAGACCACCAGTAGGTAATATATATATTGATAAAGCCTGCTGCGAAGGCGAAAGGCATCTCTCTTTCAATGCAGGGCCGTGAGAGACCTGACTTTGAATAAATAAGCCTTATACCTACATATGGATATATATATATATATATATATATATATATATATATATATATATATATATATATATATATATATATATATATATCAGAGGTTGCTAATGCTGGGGAAGCAGCTTACACCACACACGCCTCTCATGCAGGTACATTGCTCTGCACCATTGTACGCATATATCCTCAAAGTGGAAAATACCATGGGAACTGTAATTTTCGACAGGAGGAGCCACTGCCACAAAGGGTGGTGTAGAGATCCAACCCAGAAGGCACTGGACCTTGACATCTGTCAGAAAATGTTCCCCACCACTAACACTAACAGAAAATGGTACATTATCACCCTACCACTTTTAGGTTAACCCAGCACCTGCTATGTTTGCAACAGAGGAGGGTCGAGCTTGATGCTTCTAGTAAAAAGCAGGAGATCCATCAAGGGTTTTCTCCAGTACCCCAAGCAGGAAAGACAGTCAAGGTCCAATGACAATAATCTCAGAGGAATGTAATAAAAAGTTAGAGGAGATAGTTAATATTAGACTAAACCCCCTTCTAGCAACTACCCCCTCTAGCCACTACCCCCTCTCCAGTCCAGGTCTTACACGTTATACGTAAGGATGGGCTGATAATGAGCCAGTACCAGTAAACCTACAGAGTCTGAGGCCTGGAAATCAAATGGGTTGAAGTGATAGAAGGAGAAAGCCAGGGAAATAATATGGTAGGATACACCAAGCAAACACGCCAGAAGGTGGGTTCAGAGTGTAACTGGTGCAGGTATTCTACTGAGGAAGGAGTGAGCAAGTTGAGCAAAGTAGGCACAGTGGGAGGGCAAAGAAGGGAAGGGAAACAACAACAAGGGTACATAAAAGGAGCTATCAGCGGGAGGTAACTACAAGTTGGTAAGCAAAACAATGAATCAGTTGAAAGCACTATTTATTTTACTTCTTAAATTCCCTATGATTGCTCTCTTAGTCGTCATCACTTGGAAAGCTCATGTGATACCCTTGTGCCAAAAAGACACTGACCAGCTATCAAAATCCTCCAATCTTGCTTTCTCCCTATTTTTTCCCTGCTTTGTCTGGCTCCATTTTGTTTATCTTGTGCCTCCCAGTACCCCTGATCCTGACAACCTTTAGATCAAGAGGGGACTATGACCCCTACCTACTCCTGCAAAGGTGTTAGATTGAGTCTTCGGCAGATGACTAGAGAAGGAATGTGAGTAGGTACTATGATCTCTATCTTCACTCTTCTCCAGGAAAGAGATTTTAAGAAGACTTTACCCAGGACCCCGAATTAAAAATTGGAGAGTAACCCCTCTCATCTACACATTGGTGATCTTGGCCATTCAGGATCAGTTATGGACTGAGAAATTCAGGGTATATATTCATTTTCCCAAGAAATCTTCAAACCGAAATGTGAATCCTTAATAGAGAACTCTCATATTGCACCTTATCTGTCACTCTGGTGTATTGTGCTTTAAGAGGCCTATTTCTCTATTTTGTTTCACATCGCCAAACACTGAGGAACTCTCCAAGCTTCATTTGGGACTTTCACACCAAATTATTCACTCTAGCTTCTATATTAGGTCTTAAATTCTTGTTATGGTGATGTTGAAATTAAACGTAAACAGTCAGTAAAAGTATGCCCATCAGCACCAACGTCATTTAGTGCTATAGCTCCTCCACCCCTGGCTACTGACATTTTTTGAGGACAACCTCCATGGGCAGAGATCTCGCACCCACAATTTACAACTCTTTGGCACACTGCTGCCTCATTTTTATGGTGGCTAACTTTCTTGCCCCTACTTTGCTTTTCACAGCATGCATTTTGCACGAAGAGCGGCATTTGTGATAGTCACCAAAAGCAGAGGATCACAGCCGAGCTCAGCAACCCTTCACATGTGTGTTGGCAGAAGTGCAGGCAGGCTTTTGACTTTTGCATTATCCTCTGCCTATACATAGTCAGCAGTGCTGCCAAAACCTCCATGGTCTGTATGGCACAGCCCTTCTAAAAGAAAGCTGCTTACAAAATGGAAACTAGACTATGAGAAAGCTGATTGATCTGAGGGCTGTGGTTATTGTCTTTATGACATCTTGGACCTTGATCCTGTTTTTGTTAATAAAGGCGCTGGGTCTATTTTAAATGAAAACAGTGGACTTTTTAAACTTGTTTCTGATGTATATCGGTTATTCATTGTCTATGGCATCAACAGGTTCCAATCTTGTTCACCACCAATGTATAGTTTTTTCCCATGATAATAATAAAAATATGTTGATTTATAGAGTGTGTGGTAAAACCACACCAGCTCTGAAACCCTGACCGAGCTGCAGTGGAACCTAAACAGAAGAGAGAAGAAAGAGAGAGCGCCCAATAAGCTGATTATGTCGAACTAAAAAGCAAGGTTTTTAAAAGGTTCGTAAACCGAGCCTCAAAGGGTTCCGCTCTTAATGGAGTTTGAAGGGAATTCAAATGCTTAGTCACCAGAAAGGAGAAGGAGCAAGCTCCAAGTCTGGCCCTCTGGATCTAGGGGATTTGCACAAGATTGGTCTCAGAGGATCTCGACGGGACAGTGGGGAGTAAGGTTGTATCAAGGGGCCTAAGTATATGGGTCCCTTTAAGGTCAAAATCCTGTGGTAAAAACACAGAGCTTTGAAACATATTCTCTTTTCTAGTGGAAGCCAGTGGAAAGAGGCTAGAGCCGCTGTAGCCAATGCCCTTCTTGGAAGGTTAAGGACCAAATGGCTGCAGCATTTTGCACTCTTTGGGGCTTTTGTTAAGCTCCCTTTGGTGGTTTCCAGATAAAGCACATTGCAGTAGTCTAGTTGGGATGTAATCAATGCATGAACCACAGTTTTGCGTGATTCAATAGGAATAAGGTCCAGCGTTTTCCTTAACATTTTCAGAGTGTCGGAGCACTTCCCTGCTACACTACTGATTTGAGGTTCAAAGGAGAACCAATGAACTACTCGGGTTGTCTTTCTTCTACTATACCGTTGCGGGCAGCATCTAGCGGCTGCGCCCGGTTTAACGTCACGCGGCGCGTGGCGTTCTCCTTATGAGGGCGTCTCCCCACGGGTCCAGTGCTTTGTCCGAATCGAGCACCGCATTCATGGATGCCGTCTAAAGGTATGGGAACCGCACCGTCAACCCCTCCGTTTGACCTATGTCTCACAATCTTTCAATTTGGTAATTCGACCTATGGTGTTATTTGTGGCTCCTTCACTCCTTACTTTTACACGATTAGTCTTTTTCCGTCTGAGTAGATGACTTTCCTTCCCTTTTATTCTTATTTTGGAAGCGATATCTCCTTTCTACGCTTGGCATTGATTAAATTTCTTGACTGCCTTTTCCTCTGTTAGGATCCTAATTTATGTTCTTTATTGACTTATAGTTATCTGACTAATTGCACGTCCCGCCACGTTTTCACGGTGTTTTTCTTCCCCCCATTGATAGTACTTTAGTATGTGGATGATAGGTTGGGGGACCAGGTCCCTGTTGCTGTATATTTCTCTAGGTTTGGATCACCTACCAGGTTTTTCATTAAAGAGCACTCTTTCCATTTGATTCATAGAGGCCGATTTCCCCGTGATTAATTTCACTCAACGCACCGATCTACGTCACGGCGTGTTATGATGGAGTAATCAATCCCTCCTTTGTGATTCTATTAATATCCGTAAGTTCACATTCAGATCGAGTCATACCATTTAATTGTTATTTGGATGATCTCAATGTCACCTTAAATTCGTCATAGGTGCTTGTCACTCCCACCCGTTTCTGGAGCCTTCCTGCCCTTGCGCCTTTGGACGCCAAGCTGACACTGATTAGATGTCCGTTCTCTAACTTGGTAATTATGGTAATGCCCTTTCACATCCAACCTCGCTGTTTAAATCCGCTTGGCCCTGATACTACTTTTAATACCCACCCAATGTTTTTATAGGTGCCTACCCTTCCTGTTTCACCATCCTCTTTGTCCTGAGGAAGACCCCACCCGTAAGGATCAAATCAACCTACCTTGGCAGAGGGGTCGAAACGTCGACATTTAACTATGCCTGTACCTTCAATTGTGCAATGGGCACTCTGTATCTTCACCTGTATATGGTTTTTTGGCAAAACATTCAATCTTGTTAATGAATGAATTTCATCCTGACTATTTGGCACGATATTAATGTGCCCAGCAATTGATTTGTATTACTGTTATGAATATTTGTATGTCACTTATCCTACTACCCTACCTAACTCGTCACTCCCTCCCCTTCCCCGTGGCACCCTGCACTTTTTTGAATAATGTGATTTTCCATACACATTCATGTGTTCGATCCAGGTGTGATTAAATAACACTTCGATATGCTTTATTTGTTGCGATAGTTATTTTACTGACCCTGTTCAGGTTTTCAAAGTTTGTATGTTCTGGGACCATTTTCTTTCTACTGTTTGATACCCAGGTCCCAGTGACTTTTGGGTTTGCCCTTTGTTTTAACTCCTTTCTGGAACAGGCAGTCTTGTTTCACAATACCATATCCATAAGGTATGGCATCTAGGATCTCTGGGATGGACGATTCAGTTAGCCATTTCTCAGTCAAGAAAAGCACATCGGGTTTAAGGTCACTAATAATATCGAAGATCTTCTGTTTGTGTTTAGTTAGGGAGCGGCAGTTGATCGAGAAACAGTGGATCACATTTTTAGTTTCAGGTTTACAGTTTCTGACTTTGTTCTCAAAGATAATGAGGATATAACCACAGCTCCTGCATAGAGAAGGAGGGCCACCTACCTCCATTGAATTAAGGCATTACCTGTGTGAAGGTGGGGCAAGTTCCCTAAGTTCAGTGGTAGTGTAAGATCTTTTTGTGTATGAAATCAGGCAGGGGTTCTGGCCCCCGCCCCGGACGGCTGCCGACATCGGCAGACGGGCATGCCTTTGGCGCTTCGGCTGTGCGGCCGTCCCAGCATCAGCTTTTATAGTGGTAGCATGCCACTAGCCTGCTAACCCCCAACCAACTGGAAGTGAAGCAAGAATTGGGCAGGCGCCACTCTCTCCACTACAAAGCTGCAATGCCGCGGTGGACCAGGGAGCGACGCGGAAACTAAAAAGTAGGTTTAAAATTAAATATAGTAATAGCACCCAAAGCAAAAACAGACTAAATATAAAAGGCACACTATGTTAAAAAATGCTGCTTTGGCAGTACCGCAGACCAGCTCAGAGGCTGCACTGCCATCCCAGCATCAGCTTTTATGGTGGTAGGACTCCACTAGCCTGCTAACCTCCCACCAACCGGAAGAGGCACGTTTTGGGTAGGCAACACTCTCTCTGTTACAAACGGCAATGCCACTGTGGACCAGGGAGCGATGCCGAAAATAAAAAGGAAATTTAAAATTAAATATAGTAAACGCACCTAAAGCAAAAACACACTAAATATAAAAGGCACACTATCTTAAAAAATGCTGCTTCGGCAGTACCACACCCCAGCTCGGAGGCTGCGCGGCCATCACAGCATCGGCTTATATAGTGGTAGCATGCCACTAGCCTGCTAGCCCCCCATCAACTGGAAGTGAGGCAAGAATTTGCCAGGCGACACTTTCTCCACTACAAACGGCAATGCCACGGTGGACGGGGGAGCGACGTCGAAACTAAAAAATACGTTTAAAATTAAATATAGTGAAAGTGTTTGGTAAATTTATGTGAGGTAAACCTCTGGGGCTTTATAAAGAAAGGGATCAGCTAGAATGCTGCTCGGAAACCTTTCTTGAACTATAATGAATGTTTTCTTAAAAGTGCAATATGTCTAATGGTCAACATTTTAAAATCATTTTAACACTCTGTGGCTAATAAGACAGCAGCAAGTGAATCAGGGGTGTGAGAAATTTGTGTCATTTGTGTCTGCGTAATTATGCGAAATTTCAGGAAAATTATGCGAAAGTACACGTAACTGTGCAAAATGCAAAACAACATTATGCACTACATTGTAGCACGAAATGCATGCTTGTGTGTGGACTGAGGGCGCATCTTGCAATAAATAACATCGCTGAAAAAATAAAAGTGCTGCAATCAACAATGGCTCACCTTCTGGTTGTTTGCGTTGTTCTCAGTCGTGCGCAAATTGTTTGACTCGAACAGCTCGCCTTTACGGTATGTGACATAGCATCGTAATTTAGAGAATTTTGCATAACAAATGTCATAGGAAATTACCAAAATGATGCAAGATTATGCCTCTGTAACAAAAATTATGGATAAGCTTTATGTTCGCTGGCTGATAATCATGACTTTATCCAACTTCGGAGCTGCTCTGTCTGCCTTACTTTGGAATGCTTGCAGCATTCTGTGATTAAATCATTATGTTATGGGTTGCTGAAACCAGTCCTTGCTAACACAGGGCCGAAATAACTATTTGATTTTGGCATTTTAAAAAGTTAAATTCTCTGCTGGCTATAGGACTCAGCTGGTGTGGCTGCTGTCTGTTGTCAAATTGTATACACAACTGGTGCCAGAAGTGTCCAGTAAATATGATCACCCCTGAACATTAATAACAGGAAACAAATGTACGTCTCCCTCACTTGAGTTAGAACTAATCATATGTAAATTGAATTTACAAAACGTTTTAAGGATGTGAAAAAACATGTTCTATGTTGTTAGCATTGTGAAGATACATTCTTTAATTAACACGCAAATCCACAAAACACTTTGGCCCATATTTATGAAGCATTTGCATTGCCCTTGTGTCTCGCAAGGCGGCACAAGAACAGCGCAAACGGTTCAGTAATATTTACAACGCCACCCAAAATTTGATTTGGGTGCACTTGCATGGCTTTTTAAAGAAATGTAACGCAAGCCAGCTGCTTGCACTGCATTATCTTACGTTTCAACTTGGGAAGTCTTCCACTGATGGAGCATGGGCTTTCCCATGCATCCACACATGGATTTTGGCACATTACCAGATTTACAAAGACCTGTAAACACGTCAAAATGCTACACCTTCCCAAGTGCTAAGTGAAGCATAATGAGCAGAAATATCTGTTTTGCTCTATGCTATTTCCTCTTTCCAAATGTGCTGCATTATGCAGCGCACAAAGAAAGAGGATAATGCCTCTAAGGATTTTTTTGGTGCATCAAGGTGTACCTTCCTGCGCAAAACATTCCTGTCTGTAATGTAGGCAACATAGCACTATGGTGCAAGGGTGCCTGCGTTGGTACTTGGCTGCACACAGCACACCAGCTCAAGGAGAGAGCAGAAATGCTCCATATCTTTGTAAAATGGTGCATTCCTGCTCCATTTCTTTCATGCAACGCAACACCAACTTCTCCAGCAGCCCTGCAATATGTGAAAGTGTAGTAATTACGCCCATTAGTGTAGATATACAACAACAAAAATGCTGTATACAATATCAAATGTTTTTAAAGGGCATATAGCATTAAAAGAGAAAGAAAAGTAATACTTTGAGGGCAGTTGTATCTACTCGGTTGAAATATGGATAGTCACTGAATTCATAAAAATAATCTTAAATTAATAACATCAAACAGTAGGGAATGATTTAGAAGACAAGGACAAACTGGATATCACAAAATCTTAGAAATTGTTTTTTTTAACCCCTTCGATGCGCATGACGGAGCGGTTCCATCATGCGCATCGGTTGCACTGTGCGGATGAAGGAACCGCTCCGTCATGGCCCCGCCCGCGCATGAACTCTTCAGCACAGCGCGGTAATCCGCGCCGCGCTGAAGGGGTTAATGCCAACAGGGATTTGGTCTTAATTTCTGAAACTCGTGCAATGATTAAACTTGGAAACTCTAGTCAAAATATTATTTGACTCAAGCGTGACTGGTGCTGTCTTCTACTTATAGAGTTTGGCTGCAACTTCTTTACCCTATTGAAGCTATAATCTTTAAAATGGCAATGATTATTTCAGTTAACGTGGCAAACTGTGCTAAAATTTCCCCCAATCATAATGAGGCGGGTCCCCTCAATTTGAGTTGAGAACACATTCATCTCAGTATTTAAGCAAAATGTGTGCTGCTTTCTGGGGAAAACAGGCGAAGTAGTTGATTAAGCAATGTACCAAAGTTGCATACATAAGGTCCCAAGGGCCTAATTAATCCAGCAATATGTGATCTAAACATTGATTCTAAAAAATCCATACTTTCAAACAGTCGCGGTAGGGGGTGGGGGGGCGCACAGGGAGGGGGTTCGCGTGGGGAGGGGGGTTTCATTTAATAATTTTTAAAAAACCTCAAACTTACCTTTCCGCCGGCTAGGTCCTGCGTCTTCTCGGCTCCTGCTCCGGCTCTCCTGCCTCTGGCAGAAACAGGAAGCAGACAGCCAGACTCCCTCCCCATAACCAATCACAATGCTACAATGGCAGTGTTGTGATTGGTGGGGATGCCACCCAGCCAGGGGCTTACGGGAAGGCAATGTTCTCCAAGCATGCTGCATTACAGCCTGCATGGAGAAAGGGCAGAGTGCGCATGACTGGTTTGGGTGGCCCCAGAGGGCCGACCATACAGTCATTGCGCCCTCAGAATGGCCACACCACTCCTCCCCTGCCCTGGCTGCTCGCAGAGCAGCCCCGCCCACCTGCCCGCAACCAAAACATAAAATGGTAATAACGGAAAGGTATTACCATTTTATGTTTTTGCTTCTCACGCTGGAGAAAGCAGTGGGGCGACGTTCCTCCGCTCTAGTGGAGAAGCCGCACCTGCTTTCAAATCATCAAAGCTTTAGCCTTGAATTGCTGCTTGATAAGTAGGCAAAGATCGTAAGTCACAGGCTACTTTCTTGAGTAATATCACGCTATGTCCTCTGAGAAAATAAGCCTGGTTTTGGAGGTAGTTTGGTTGATGGGCATGAAGAGGGTCAAAAAAGTTGTCCTATTGTGACCAGATTAGTAATGTATATTTTTATAATACACAGTAATTCCTGTGTAAATGAAAAACATATTGCTCTGCTGAGGGTACAACAAATGAAACATGTTTCCATTTGCCAACAAAGTGTCTGTGTCTTCGTAAAGCTAGATGGCAAAATACTTTATCCGAATATTGAAAGTGGGCTTGGAGATACTAATATAACTTTCTTAAATAGTCGGATACAACTGATTATTACAGTTAGATAAAGGTTGTTCCTAAAAAGACAAATTGAACATAAAAAGTGACAGCGCACAAATATTTCTCACACACAAGGACAACTGGTATGTTTCAAGGGAGGTCCCTGCCCACACCTCTGGGGTATCCAAAGATATTGGAGTAGACTCCTCACTCACTTATTGTGACATGCTTGCTTCATCATCAGCGCCTATCCACACCCTGGTAGGATGATACCACCAGGGCGGACTCAACCAAAGATAGAATGGGAGTTCTTAGTTTAGATCAAACTGTATAAGCAGGGATCCAGTTGGGGTAGTTAATATTACCTACATATATACCCTAAAGTTTCCTTTATTCCAATAGTACCTGGGATACGGATTAAAGTGTATATTGAGGTTCTTTATTGAATGGCTGTTCAAATAATCTCAAAGAATTGTGCCACAGAAAGGCAAGTAAATGTGCAATTTTAGACAAAGTTTGAGGTTTGCAGGGCATTGTGGGTAGGAACCTTTTGTTGGATCCACATGAGGCATAGTACCCTGGACTCTCCTGGGTGCCTAGTTTAGAGAAATGTCTGTGTTTGGCAGGTTTCCCAGGGTGCCCGTCGATCCCCAGCCAAAAACAATTGCTAACCCCATTGCCAAATCAGATCACTTTTGTGAAAGGAAATGTTGATATCTCCATATTGTATTTTGGGGCCTTTCATGTTGCGGGCACTAGGCCTACTCACACACGTGAGGTACCACTTTTATCAGAAGACCTAGGGGAATGCTGCAGAAGACCTAGGGGAATGCTGGGTAGAAGGAAGTTGTGAATGCACATTCTCAGCCCCTGTCACTCCAAAACCAGACAGTCAATACACAAACAGGCAGAGGCACACAGAATGGTTAGACAAGAAAATGCCTTCTTTCTAAAAGTGGCATTTTCAAACACACAATTTAAAAACCATCTTTACTGAAAGATGTGTTATTAAATTTTGAGTTCAGAGAGCCTAAACTTTGTTTCTCTATCTTTTCTGAATGGGAATTTATACTTGTTACAAAGCATTTCCCATTTGTTGGACTTGGCCCTTTTTGCAGGGTCATCTCTGAACTTTTTGCCTTCCTCCTGTGTTTTTTCTGACCTGTTGTTGGCTGTTTTATGACTCTGGGCACTTCACCACTGCTGATCAGTGCTAAAGGGCATATGCTCTCCCTATTGTAAATTGATGTATGGATTAGCGACTCCATGATTGGCTGGTTTGGTTTACTTGTCAGACCCTAGCACAGTGCACTGAGTGTGCCCAGTGCCTGTAAACCAAATGCTGCTGGTGGGCTTGCAGCACTGGTTGTGCCACCCACAGAAGCAGCCTGTAAAAGTGTGTCTCAGGTCTGCCATTGCAGACCCTGTGTGCAGTCTGGCACTGCCATGTTGACTGGGCAAGTGCACCCACTTGCCAGTCCTTAAACCTTCCCTTTCCTTCATATCAGACAGCCCTATAATAGGCACAAGGGCAGGGTGCATTGTAAGTATAAGGTAGGACATGCACTGGTGTGTGTGGCATGTCCTAATAGTGAATTACAGCCATTTTCGTGTTTCACTATTGCAAGGCTACCTGTTCCCCATAGGCCAGAATGGACAGTTTGATTATTACATCTTATACTCCTAACTGACTCAGGAAACTAGGTAGAAGTTCAAGTTTAGTATGCCCGAACTCAGAATGATAAAATGCATCTTTTAGTGAAGTTGGTTTTAACATTCTGTTTTTGAAAATACCACTTTTAGAAAGTAGGTATTTTCTTGTCTAACTATCCAAGCCTGCCTTGGCTAGGTTGTGTATTTCTTGTCTGGAGTTTGAGTGACATGGGCTGGGGGAATTCCAGGAGACAGGGTGAGCTTGAGGGATTGGCCTACAGTTGTTGCCTGACTGCCAAAGAAAGGAGGGAGGAACTTTGTGTGTACTTTCATCAACTTGTGAAGGATCTCCAAGGGCTTGAGAAAGAGCTTGCCTCCTGCTGAAGTCTCAGGGACAACAGACTTCACCCACCAGCCCCCCAAGAGTTCTTTGGAAGTGCCTGCAGTTGTGTTGGGCTTTCTGAGGGACTGCGTGTCACAAGGAGCTGGAAGCGCGACGCACGAAGAAGCGTGTCGCAGAACTGCCGCTGTCGCTTCCCAACGCGATAGCGCCTCGCATCGCCGGAGAAGAGGATCGACGTCGCACCAAACGCCGCCGCATCGTCGGAGAAGCGTGTCGCAGCTGTTGTCGTCCCATCGCTGGGAAAGCGTGTCACCGCTGCAGTTGTCGCATTGTTGCCGAAGAGCCGCACATCGACGGAGAAGAGGATCGACATTGCATCAGATGCCATTGCATCACCGGGAAGCGTGTCACAGGGCCTGTTGCGGCTCAGATGAATCATTGAGTCACCGCATGGCTGTCGGGCGTGCCCGCATCGTGTCGCACCAAGAAGAAGACGCTATCTTTGTTTCATCGCACCGGATCTTTATCGCATCATGGCATTACGTCGCATCACCACGAAAGCGCAGTAAGAAACCAACGCATCACATCTCCTCGCAGAGAAGAACCGACGCAACCCCTACGCATCAGTAGGGACCCGACATATCACCGTTCTTGCGTGTAAGGAACCGACGCTTCACCTTCCCTGTACCTCTTCCGTTGTATAGCGTTACGCATCCTAAGGTACATTGAACTCAAAGTGTCGCATTTTACATCTTAAGAGAACTAAGCTATTTCTACCATTTTTAAAGTACAGTATTGTGGATTTTTGTCGTTTATGGTCTTGTGTTAAGTCTATATAAAATATACTTATTTTTAATATACAACTGTTGTGGTGTCCATCTGTAGAGTTGTCACTGGATTACTGTATGTGTTCACAGATGCTTTACACACTGCCTCTGAGATAAGCCTGTCTGCTCGTGCCAAGCTACCAAGGGGGTGAGCCAGGGTTATTTTAGGAGTGTACCCCCTTACCCTGACTAGACGCCAGGGTCCCTATTTGGTACCTACCTCTGCCAACCAGAGACCTCCAAATCTAACATTGGTGGTATAAAAAGGGGGACCCAGACCCCAGAATTTTAGATCACTTTTGGGAAACAAGAAGAAACCTTTGCTGAGGAGAGGAACCAGAGAGACTGAGGAGAGACTATCCCTAAGCTTGAGGGATTGGCCTACAGTTGTTGTCTGACTGCCAAAGAAAGGAGGGAGGAACATTGTGTGTACTTTCATCAACTTGTGAAGGATCTCCAAGGGCTTGAGAAAGAGCTTGCCTCATCCCTGAACTTTTTGCCTTCCTCCTGTATTTTTTCTGACCTGTTGTTGGCTGTTTTATGACTCTGGGCACTTTACCACTGCTGATCAGTGCTAAAGTGCATATGCTCTCCCTATTGTATATTGATGTATGGATTAGTGATTCAATGATTGGCTGGTTTGGTTTAATTGTCAGACCCTAGCACAGTGCACTGAGTGTGCCCAGGGCTTGTAAACCAAATGCTGATGGTGGGCTTGCAGCACTGGTTGTGCCACCCACAGAAGCAGCCTGTAAAATTGTGTCTCAGGTCTGCCATTGCAGAGCCTGTGTGCAGTCTGGTACTGCCATGTTGACAGGGCAAGTGCACCCACTTGCCAGTCCCTCAACCTTCCCTTTTCTTCATATCAGACACCCCTATGGTAGGCCCAAGGGCAGGGTGCATTGTAGGTATAAGGTAGGATATGCCCTGGTGTGTGTGGCATGTCCTAATAGTGAATTACAGCCATTTTCGTTTTTCACTATTGCAAGGCTACCTGTTCCCCATAGGCCAGAATGGGCAGTTTGATTATTACATCTTATAATCGTAACTGACTCAGGGAACTAGGTAGAAATTCGAGCTTAGTATGCCTGAACTCAGAATGATAAAATGCATCTTTTAGTGAAGTTGGTTTTAACATTCTGTGTTTGAAAATACCACTTTTAGAAAGTAGTTATTTTCTTGTCTAACTATCCAAGCCTACAACAATGACCCTGCACCCGAGATAAGCCAGTACTCTCTAGTATAAATGTCCTAATACATCATATTTAGGCAACGAAAAGCAATCCAGAGCAAACAAAGATGACCCTGCACCCCAGAAAAACATGTATTCTCTAGTGTAAATGTCCTAGTACATCATATTTAGGAAACTGGGCAAGCTTTGAGGGAACCGGACGGCCGTAGTCGTGGAGTGGGCTGCATACTTTGCCCACAATTCACTGAAAAACCAGGGATTACAGATTTTCCGTGTGCAACGGTCCCACGACGAAGGTCGTAGCATAGATAGACATAACATCGGTAACGTGGAATCTGTTATTAAATCTACTATTTTAAATCCCGCAGTATCACAAATTATTGACATCTATGAACCCTCTCTGACGCACAGTGACGCATACTGGAATAATACTGACCACGTGAATTGTATCACCAATACATTGTATCGCCTTCACTGCTTTTTAATAATAAAAATCACCGAGAACCATTGTCCACACTGCCAGCAGATAAGGACTATGATGAAACCCTGAAGAAGTCCCGTGAGGGATGAAACGCGTTGGCAAGCAATTGTGTGGTGCTTTTTAAAGAATTAAGTGCTTTTCAATAAAAGAAATTGACTACAATCAAGTAACACGACCATCTGTCCCATTTTCATCTGGGAAGCTATGTATTCAATGTATTGTTCTAATTTTCCTAAATATGATGTACTAGGACACTTACACTAGAGAATACATGTTTTTCTGGGGTGCAGGGTCATCTTTGTTTGCTCTGGACTGCTTTGTTTTCCCTAAATATTATGTATTAGGACATTTATACTAAAGAGTACTGGCTTATCTCGGGTGCAGGGACATTGTTGTTTGCTTTGGATAGTGGTGGTTTGTAACCACTCTTTAGGATGTATGTGGGTCACATCCTAGACCAGTTGCACCGAGGCAAAGTGTAGTTTCAACAGGCTACCACAAGTAGCGAATTTTGGTGCTGGACAGTTAAAAGCTCTGACCCCTTTCTTTGTTTTTCTATAACTATCCAAGCCTGCCTTTGCTAGGTTGTGTATTGCTTATCTGGAGTTTGAGGGACAGGGGCTGGGGGATTCCAGGAGACATGGTGAGTCAGCACAGGGCTGAATAGAGAGATCTGCATGTAGATGGGTGGGAGGAGTTGCACCTTGGACCTGAATAGGGCTGTGCCTTCCCTCCACAATGCTGGATCCACCTCTTGTGGTGCGTCTGATGTCCCTGGCCTGCACTGTGAAAGGAAAGAAGGAGTCTTTTCAGCAAAGTGCTCCAGGACTGACCAGAACTGGTTTGGACTAGGCAAAGGCAAAGAGAAACTGTGTATAAAAAAGGGGGACCCAGACCCCAGAATTTTAGATCACTTTTGGGAAACAAGAAGAAACCTTTGCTGAGGAGAGGAACCGGAGAGACTGAGGAGAGACTATCCCTAAGCTTGAGGGATTGACCTGCAGTGGTTGCCTGACTGCCAAAGAAAGGAGGGAGGAACTTTGTGTGTACTTTCATCAACTTGTGAAGGATCTCCAAGGGCTTGAGAAAGTCTCAGGGACAACAGACTTCACCCACCAGCTCCCCAAGAGTTCCCAAGAGTTCTTTGGAAGTGCCTGCAGTTGTGTTGGGCTTCCTGAGGGAGTGCGTGACGCAAGGAGCTGGAAGTGTGACGCACGAAGAAGAAGCCTGTCGCCGAACTGCCGCTGCCGCTTCATAACTCGCGAAAGCGCCTCGCATCGCCGTAAAAGAGGATCGACGTCGCATCAGATGCCGCCGCATCACCGGGAAGCGTGTCGCAGGGCCTGTCGCAGCTCAGAAGAATCATTGAGTCGCCGCACGGCCGTCGGGCGTTCCCGCATCGTGTCACACCAAGAAGAAGATGCCATTTTCGTTTCATCGCACTGGATCTTCATCGCTTCACGGCGTTGCGGGTTGCATCACCACGAAAGCGCAGTAACAAACCGACGCATCACCTCCCCTCGCAGAGAAGAACCGACGCATCTCCTACGCATCAGTAGGGACCCGACGCATCACCGTTCTTGCGTGTAAGGAACCAACGCATCACCTTCCCTGCAGCACTTTCGTTGTATAGCGTTACGCATCCTAAGGTTCATTGAACTCAAAGTCTCATTTTACATCTTAAGAGAACTAAGCTGTTTCTACCATTTTTAAAGTACAGTATTGTGGATTTTTGTCGTTTGTGGTCTTATGTTAAGTCTATATAAAAGAAACGTATTTTTAATATACAACTGGTCTGGTGTCCATCTGTAGTGTTGTCACTGGATTACTGTATGTGTTCACAAATGCTTTACACACTGCCTCTGAGATAAGCCTGTCTGCTCGTGCCAAGCTACCAAGGGGGTGAGCAGGGGTTATTTTACGAGTGTACCCACTTACCCTGACTAGACGCAAGGGTCCCTATTTGGACAAAGGTACCTACCTCTGCCAACCAGAGACCCCCAAATATAACACCATTCTATCCCAAAATTGGCAGCATTTCACTATTAGGACATGTCACACACATGTCCTACCTGTAACATACACTGCGCCCTGCCCGGGGGGGGGGGGGTACCTTGGGCCTACCATAGGAGTGCCTTATATGTAATCAAAAGGAAGGTTACGGCCTGGCAAGTGGGTGCACTTGCCAAGTCGACATGGCGGTTAGCAACTGCGCACAGACACTGCAGTGGCAGGTCTGAGATACCTTTTCAGGGCTACTCGTGGGTGGCACAATCGGTGCTGCAGGCCCACTAGTAGCATTTGATTTACAAGCCCTGGCACACTTCAGTGCACTTTACTAGGGACTTACCAGTAAATCAAATATGCCAATCAGGGAGAATCAATTGTATCAACAATTTACACAGGGAGCACCTGCACTTTGACACTGATCAGCAGTAGCAAAGTGCCCAAAGCATCTAAGCCAGCAAAAACGAAATACACCACAGCATCAAAAATACAGGAGGTAGAGGCAAAAAGTCAGGGGAAACCACACCAAAGATGCCAACATTTCCACGACATGGAAATAAAAGACTGACAATAACACTCTGCTCCTGCACGATCGATCAGAACACCTGAACCTGGCGATCAAATCTGCACTGCATCTCACCTGCAGGAGTATCTTTTGACTGCAGTTTGGGCGTCTACAATGCCGGCTGTGGCTGTGCCCATCTGTATGAGATTGAGGAAGGCCATACTGGCAGTCATGTGGAAGTGGGACTAAATCTGTTGGACTTTGCAGACAAACTATGCAGGTAATGAGGGCAAACAAAACTAGTTATCGCTCCTTAATTCTGACCAGAATGGAAATAATCAGTACACATAATGTGGATGCGGTTTTGAAAGCTGCCCTATAAAATGGTGACTGGTGCTCCAGTTGTGAAATTCGTGAATGTGATAAAAATGTTGCAGAGGCCTAATAAGAGCACACAGCCACCTTTCAAAGTACCAGAGGTCAAGTGGTCTGTGTTCTTGTAGGCGTGCTGAAGAACTTGTACTAGAGAGACAATTACTAGCATCAATCACATTGGCAAAATCAAATCTAGAGGTCACCAGTGCTTCAAAGACAAAGGCATTGATAGGCCATAAGCATCAAAATAAAACACATATGGCAAGACCATTTGGTCTGGCTGTTTTATAAGTGAAAGTACTTCTTCATTGATCGGCAGGTTTGTGTGAGAGTATGGGTCTTGGGTTGGCTGAATGAGTAAGAGAATGTGTCGGTCAGGGGTGGCTCCTCAGTTTGAGCGGAGGAGCATTGCCCTACAGGGCAGAGCTGAAAAATAAAACGGTAATAAAGTTTATTTATTTCCATCGGATTTTTGAGCACCTGTCTCATCCTAAACTGAGTGACAGGACGGGCGGGCCAGTGCTGCATTGCTGAGTAGTAGCACCATGGAACTGTGTGCTTTAAAATATGCATGTCTCTTTGGCCGGCCGACTTGGGCCGGCCAGCCAGACAGAAGCATTTTAAAGTTCTCTAACTTAGCTGTCTTAGACAGCTAGATTGGAGAAATTGCGGCCTCTAGCAATCTTAGGAGTGTTGAGAGCAACCGCTCCAACCAATCCTGATGCTGCTCTCATGCTTTGAGAGTCGTGCAAGGATTGGTTAGTGCAGTTTCCTGGTCCCGTATTGGAGCCTGCTGGAAGGGAGATGACCAGTGGAGGAGGACATTGTGTCGCACCTAAAGGTAAGTGTTTAATTAAAATTTATTTTTTTTACTCCCGCGGCTCCACCCTAGCAACATGACAGCCGCCACTGGTGTCAATGGCTTTATAAATTAATGAATGAGGGAGTGCATATGTAAATATGGAGTGAGAACATAGATGAATTAGTGAGCTTATGGGTAGACGTCTGCAAGAAATGAAATATGAAGAGTTCAATGGATGCAGAGAGCCTACATAAACCCCACAAGTTGAGGCCGGAGAAAGCATTTGTGTTATAAAATCAAAACAAATTACCACTATCATGGCTGGAATGTCTATCATATGTGAACAAATACCAAAGTAGGTGGGTGAAGGAGGACAGATGGCAGGTGGGAGAAGGGCAACGGAGCACATATGCCAGGCGGAAAAAAGTGAAGATGCAAACAGCCTGTGGGAGGAGGGTAGAGCAGCAAAAGGTTGGCAGAAGGGTGAAAGGGCAAAGATGGCCGGTGCAGAGTGAGGGAACACAGATGGCTGGAGAAAGGATAGTGAAGGAGCACTAAAGAGCAAGTAAAAAAAGAGTGAAACCATAATCACAATAGGTAGCAGAAATGGTGAAGCAGGAACAATGATGGGCTGAAGACAGAGAAGATGCCAGGTGGGAGTACGGTAAAGGAGCATCAGTGACGGGTGGAAGGACAGTGAAAGAAGAAACATTGTTGGATGTAGAAGGGTAAAGCAGCAAAGAAGGTGGAGATGGATAAAGAAGCACAGATGGAGGTAGGAGGGTTAAGGACCAGCAGGGAGTAGGTAGCAGGTAATCAGATGTATTGGGAGTTCAAAGGGGTTGTGCTCTTGGGTGCTTTAAGGAAGGGTGGATGTCTTCTGCATGTTCTAAAGCCCCCTCTGCAATTGACAAGCCTGGGCAGGATGTGGACGCAGCCCCTCTCCGATGACCTGGTAGAGCTCAGACCCCTCTGGCAAACAGGAGCTTGCTGCTGCTAACAACATCTCCCACCTGTCTGTGCTTATGTGCAGTGCCTCACCCTTCTCATTTGCTAAGGAGCCACTAGGCCCTTCTTTCCATTGAAGATGCTGCAGATGAGCCACCTTTCTGCTTTCACTGGACTGGCGGGTACTGCATGTGGGACAAATACAGCAGCAGGAAGAGCTCCACCTACTTACTCCTGTGCTCCACCATGACAATACTGCTGGCAGTGATGCCGCTGGACTGCACATAGAGTGAGTGACCTTCCTTTTATTTCAGCTGCACCTTTCTCCTCACATGGCTGCCTGGCCGAGCCAGTCACAGTAGCAGGATGGTAGAGATATGAGGAGGAGTGGTACCACTGCTCAGCTGGCTCAGAGATGTTGTTTGCTTACATCATGGATCCTGAATGTTGTGGCTCTCCTTGATCACTAATACCAAAAGCGAAACTGAAATAAACTACAATAATACAGATATCAGCCAGAAATAGTCAAATAAATAGCAGAAACAACATAGGCATCAAAAAGGTAATTACGAATTGCTGCTATAATAAGCAAATAGAAACTACCACATAAAGGCTAGGAGCTTCATACAGTAAACAGTCGGACATCTCAGAGTATGACGAGGCCAGCCCCACATCCAGGGACCAGTCACAAGGGGACTTAGTGGTTAATCTGAGTGGCAGACAACTGACAGAAGACGAATTCAAGGTCCTGAACAGAGGTTTGGGCTTTGTTCCATCAAACAAAGGGGACACTTTTCTGATTAAACAAGAACTGGCAGGTTTCTTTCATAAGATCCGTCTTCAATTTTTCTTTCAAGATAAACCAAGAGAGAGCTTATAAAACGAACCAACGAATACTGGCCTGAAAACATGGTCGACCTTTAATCCACTGACATATCTCATTCCCTCTTAGGTCTCCACCTTTGCGAAAGCGGTTTTAGGAGATGTGAACATTATATGCGAGACCAATAAAAGGAACTTCCAGAACCTACCTAAACGAAAGCAACTAGCAATACATACATTGTCCAACGACGAGTCTATCGTTATAAAACCAGCCGATAAGGGGGGCGCTATTGTTATCATGTATGTGCCCTCCTACCGTGCTGAGTGCTTACAACAACTGGAGAATAAGCGTTTCTACAGACCACTGAAAATGGATCTGACGAAGAGACTTTCTTTGGAGATCAAAAGTATGGTTGACGAAGCCAAAGAAAATAGTTGGATTAAAAACCAAGAGGCATCATACTTGATCACCTCCCATCCTACCACTCCATATTTCTACGTTCTGCCGAAGATACATAAAGAGCAAACACTACCTCCGGGACGACCCATCATCTCCGGCATTGGCTCTATCTTAGAGCCCCTCTCCACATTTGTGGACCATTTCCTTCGGCTGTTGGTGAAGGAGATGCCAACGTACAGACAAGATACCAAAGATCTATTCAGGCTTCTCTCTGAGATACCGTTTGATGAGACTCAAGATTACCTGATCTCTTTTGACGTTGAGTCGCTATATACCTGTATCCTGCAGGATGAAACATTGGCAGCGATACAGACTATTCTCACTGACAGAGACATTAATACCATTACTCCTGTTCATTTCATCATGTCTTGTGCTCGCCTTGCCATGAAAGAGAACTTCTTTAAATTTGAAGAGGGACTGTATTTAGAAACATCACGGATATCCATGGGCAGCGTTTTTGCGCCCAGACTGGCAAATTTGTATGTACATCAATTCGAACAGGAACAGATCTTGGTAGAAAGTAATCCATACAGAACAAACATTTTGATTTGGAAGCGCCACATTGATAATGTGCTTGTCATATGGCGTGGCACATCGGATACTATCATCCAGTTCCATCAATGGTTGAATACAAAAAATGAGTTTCTAAAATTTACCTGTGAATACAGCAACAGGAACCTGCCTTTTTTGGATATATACTTGATCCGGCGCTAATAATACCCATTAATCAGGGATCAATACACAACAAATCACTGCATTGACCCATACACATTCAACCCAGAAATCCCTGATTGCGCCGGGTGTCAATTTGTTTCGAGTGTTCTTCTATATTATTCCTTAACTAAAACTATTCGTTATCAACTCTTCAAATACTTGATCGATGGATCAATTAGTTGAATAGTTGATGGCAATGACGGGACTAGTCTGATTAGACATTTCATTTAAATAATTCAGACTCTTGATAGGGTTAATAAATGAATGCTATCAAAGATTTCAATGTAAATGCTCATAATGCATCAGGTCACAATTACACAATCTCATGGAGTGACAGTTCAATACATAGATCTTGACTCTCTACGATATTGTGCAATGAAGGAGTGGATAGAGTAAGAGACATAATGGTTCAGCAAAATTGATTATGCCAAACAAAATATAATACCTAACAGAAAGATAGATGAAGGGACAATAGATTCATCTAAAGAAATACATAATCATTCATTGTTAATGAAGTGGATAGGAGGAGAGACATAAGGTACAACTTCAAATACATGAATTCAGAATTTTAAGGACATCTAATCTACATACGCACCTAAATGACTTGCGGGAAAATTTGGGACGACCACCCCCTGGTCCCAAGGGATGACCAAGATTCCCAAAGGAATCGTCAGGAAGATGTGGATGATCTGGACAGATACAGGAGAAGATGAGAACAGCTAGGTCTCTCAGGAAACCGACGGATAGCGGCAAATCTTCCCCTCCTCTCTGTCTAGCAGCATCTCAACCATCTAGTCTAACTCAGCCCCCAAAGTTCCTAAATATATAGTCTAAATTGACATGTCCATCCCTAAAAATGTTGCATTTATGCTCAAACTTGTACGCTGATTGGTGGGTTGCAGAGGTGGTACGGTCACACCATTACGAATCTACATTTCATTCACTTTTTCTTTTGTACGCAAACTTTCCCAGGATCTTGTTCATAACTTTAGTAAAACGTTCATGTACTTGCAACAATTTATATTATTTTTATTAAGAAAACACAGTTCTTTCGCTGGGGGGTCTGGTCTCACACTCTTGTTCAGTAATTGGCAGGCGATGCATGCACTGGCCTTCACTTCTTTATGTCATCTTTTGTCACAGATTCTCTTGCTCTCCATCATGGCAGAACAAGCTCACTCTTAGCAATCCCGCCCACCCACTTCGGCTAAGTTTAATAAAATGGCGTCTTCATTCAGCACACTAAAGTGGATAGAAATGAACATTTTTTAATCATGTGATAATGAAACCATCACAGTTTACCTCCCACCATTCTCTACTTCCCGTTAAAGTTACCTAGCATTGGCAAAATGCAAGCAAGCAACATTAAGCATTACTTTAGAAGCAGAATGCGACATGCAGCGCTGAAGCCCTTGCGGCCTACTCATGCAATTTCTTCAAAAACACAATACAATGTGATTACGGTTTAATTTAAAATATGCACAAAGCAATTCCCCTGTGTTTATGTGGGTGCATGTTAGAATTATCTTCATCACCTTACTGTTAGTATGTATTATGGGGGTACATGATCCGAGCAGGTTTCAGTTTTTTGCGAAACCCTGCTCCAACATGCCTTTCCCCAGAAGTAGAAGACCTAGGTACCGAATTTTACAGAAAACCTATGGCCAGGAATTCCTTATTATCTTACCGAAGTTACCATGCTAAAGCCCTTCGTGATAATTTACCATTTGGGCAACTTTTACAAAATAGGAGGAACTGTTCCACATGTGAGAAATATACTGAACATACAAAGAACTTGTCTGCGCAACTCAGAGACAGCCATTATCCACCTGGTCTGATTCGCAGTTCTAAGAAAAGAGCAGCCAACAACAATACAGAGGCCTTAATTGAAATCACAACACCTAAAGAGGACTCATCCAGGATCACATGCATGAACACGTTCTGCAGCTACTCCATTCAGATCAAGAAAAGCATTGGAAAATTCTGAACATTTTTTTAATCAAAGGATCAATATATAAAGCAAATAGTAGCGGTGAGCAGGGACATCCTTGCCTCGTTCCACGGGTTATTCCTATCTGTCTTGTCAAATGTCCATTAATCACGATTCTAGCGGTCGGGTCCTGATATAACGCCTGTAGTGCCTGCAGAAACCTAGGACCGAAACCAATCCGCCTCATAACCTCCAACAAATATTGCCAGGAGACCCGATCAAATGCTTTTTTGGCATCTAAGAGTATTAATGAGATCGGGTCTCCTGCCGCCTTGGCAGCGTCAAATAGGGTAATAGTCCGGCGGACGTGTTCGGTGGTGCCCTTTTTAGGTATAAATCCGTGTTGCCAATTTGAAACCAAAGAATAAATTTTTGAGGACAGTCTGGATGCGAGAATTTTAGAAAAAATCTTGGAGTCAGTATTAATGAGAGTTATTGGTCTGTATAAGGACATTTCTAGTGCGGGTTTATCTTTTTTGAGAAATATCACTATTTTTGCAGAGGACCAAGAGTGCGGTGGAGGTGAGCCGTTAAAGATAGAAGAAATTACATTAGTAAATAGGTCTTTTATTTGTAGCGAAAATATTTTATAAAATTCCACTGGAATATTGTCATCTCCAGTGGCCTTACCATCGGGAAGGCTAGCCAAGGCAATTGCAATTTCCTCCCAGACAGGGGAGATTTCCATTTGACTGCTATTCTCTCTATCAAGTTCAGCCACCGAGATAGCATCTAAGTAGATATTAATCTCGGATTCTCTAAATTTACTGAGTTTGGTGATTTCTTCGGTGTATAATTTTTCATAGAATGCTCTGAAAGACTCCTGTATTTTTACGGGATCATTAGTTATCCCTTCAGAGACAGTTTGAATGAAAGAGATTGAATTAGCGGTAACCTGTTGCCTGGTGGAAATGGCCAATTGATGTCCAATAAGTTCGCTGCATTCATAGAGCCTTTCACGGGCCGAAGCCCATTTTGCAGCAGTTCTTTCTGCTAGTATAGACCCCATTTCTGCTCCTCAATTCTAAAGCCCAGCTGGACGGCCCTTATTAATTTTCTTTCAGCTTCGATCATTTGGTTAAGTAGGGAATCGGCCTGCATTTTTTCCCTTTTATTTTTTCTGATGGAAAATCTGAGCGTCTCTCCCCTTATACCTGCCTTTAGTGTGTCCCAGACAACCATTACCGGGGCGGATCCGAAGTTAACCTCTAAAAATTCATGTATCCATTTTTTCATATATTCTCGGTATTCGTTATCATATAGGAGGGATTTTTCAAAAGTCCAATTAGAGTTTGACCTGCTATTTACCAGTCCCGCTATGTTGATAATAAGAGGGTTATGATCTGATAAAAGGCGAGGAGCGGTATCAATAGTACAGTCATACGCCAGGGATGCAGAAACTAAAAAATAATCCAGCCGAGCAAATGACAAATGGGGAGCAGAAAAGAAGGTATACCCATCCTGGTTAGGTTTCAACTTGGCCCACACATCTTTCAGGCCATGAGTCTGGATCAAATTTAATACGGCCTGAAAAACCTTAGGTTTTCTCCCGCTATAGACTCAGGACTCATCAGAAAGCCAGATGCTAGGGAGATTTAAATTCAAATCACCACACAATATAATTGGTAATGGCCAATGTGCCAGTTCCTCGTTCACCACATGAATTACCCCAGGGTCATCGAGGTTGCTTCCATAGACAGAACAAATTGTAAAACCGGCATTATTCGACGGAGAAGAAATAAAACAACCTGCAATCACCCACCGCCCTAGTAAGTCAGATTTGACCTGATTAACAACTAGGGGCAATCTTTTTGATACCAAAATCCTTTGATTAAAAAAAAATTGAATATAATCCTGAAGTAGTAGCGATGAGCAGGTTTGGAATTAACACGAAGATCATGGCTTATGCTGACGATCTAGCTTTAGTAACCCCAGAACCCGAAAGAGCCATCAGGGCTTTTGAGCAGGAGGCCCAGGAATTTGGGAAAATATCCAGTTATGCCATCAATAAAACTAAAACTCAGATTGTGTTAAATGATTATATAACTTGGCAAGACGACAGAGTAACAGAAAAGGCTAAATATCTTGGGGTCAATATATCCGTGAACTTGGATCTAATCGTTCAAGAAAATCTGACTCCCCTTGCTGTTGACATGAAAAAAGCCCTCAAAAGAATTGATAATATGCATTTAACAATAGTGGGGAGGTGCAACGTTTTAAAGATGACCTTTTTCCCTAAACTTCTATATTTTTTTCGGACTATTCCGCTTGAATTTAACAACACAATCTTTCAGACTTTTGACCGAATATTTTCCCAGTTTATTTGGGCATATGCACAGCCAAGAAGAGCCCTCAAACTTCTTTCATTACCTAGAGAGAGAGGAGGTGGGCCACCGTCCTGCATTATAATCCCGAGCTATTACAAGACTCCCCTATAGTGAACCCTACTGGCCTTCCGTCTCCCTATACTATACTATTAGGAGCTAGAGTAAGAGGATATCTCTGGCGCCAATTGGATTATGGCTATTTTAAACGGCTCAGATTTAAGACCCTTATGAATGCCTATAACGTATTCTCTAAAATACGCAAACTATTTGGACTTTCCAAATTAAACTATTATACTCCCACTTGCAATAACTGTAATTTACCACTTATTTTTCAAAACTCATACCTTCCACAGTGGTACCTAGCGGGCCTCTATAAATTGGGGGACCTGATTACCTCAGAAGGCATTTTCCCTTTTAATACCTTGAAAATACGGTATAACTTAGACAATAACCAGCTAATTTAATATAGCGCAATTACCAGATATTTAGCTAATAAAACTGGCGGCCCAGCTGGCTTCGCTAAGCTGGCCCTTATAGATAAAATTCTGGAGCCCAGTACACATCGGATTGGAACCATTTATCAAATGCTAAATGAGCGTAGGCCCGACGATATTAGCAAAATTGATGAAAAATGGCAGCAGAAACTGAATATACCTGCGAACACCTTTTGCTCCGCCCTAAGTCTTGCTCAAACACACCTACTGTCATCTAAGTTGCAAGCTCAGTTCTTTAAAACCGGCTTCTTCTTATATATTACACCAAGCCGGGTGGCCAAATGGGGTACTGGTAGTGGAACAACCTGCCCGAGATGTGATGAGTATAGTGCCGACTCTATACATATGTTTGCTACATGTTCAAAATTGGCCCCACTATTTGAAAGTGTACAATTATTTATTAGTAGAGTGCTTCATCAGGATATACAACTGCTGCCTGCTACCGTAATGTTAGGATTAAATAGTACGCTCAATATAAAATCCGGTGGTGCCTTTCTGTTTCTGGCTATGACTATTCTCCGAATTTGTATTGCCTCTTATTGGAAGGACCCGAACCCTCCCTCCTATGCTCAATGGCAGGCTAGATTGCTTTCTACATATAAACTTGAGACGGCTATATATGCTAGACAAGGCAGGGTCGGGAAAAAAAGGGGTCTGGAGATTTGGGCACCACTCACCAACTGGCTCAGTAATTTGAATTCACAGGAGGCGTAGCCATGCCGGGTTATCTGGATCTGTGTCTTTGCCTTCTGCTCTTTCTTTTGCCCGTCACTTGCCCCTCCCTCCTTTCCCTTTCCCTGCTCCCGCTCCCTCCTCCATTTGTCTGGCTCTGTTTTTTCCCTTTTGGTCTTGAGTTTCCATCTGCCACATTGCTACTTCTCATGTATTTATTTGTTCTCTATTGATTTTCGGTTAATTTGATATGATCATTGATTTCACTGCTTGCAAATACATATTGTCATGGTTCCCAGTCGTGGGGTGGGGGGTTCCTTTTGGTCTGGAAGTGAAATTTTATTCTGTATTGCAACTTTTTGTTTTAAAATAAAATTTTAAAAAATTTAAAAAAAGGAAAATTCTGAACATAGGAAATGCTCCAATCCCTAAACTACTGTTTGCTTTTAAGAGAAGCACAACATTAAAGATCATCTGGTACATACACGCCCAAGGCTCAAAAAATCTCCTGATCATGAAACCATATGGGACCTAACCCCAGTTAGGGGTCATTGCCCCTGTGGAGGGTGGGTTGTCTGTCCCCAAACAAAACACACTGTCTCTATAGACATTGGGACAGACAAACCATGGATAATCTCCGAAAATATAAACTGCAATAGTAATAGACTTATCTACTTGATCACCTGCCCAAGTGGCCTCTGCTGCGTAGGCATGATAACACGCAAGATAAAAACTCGCATTATGGAGCATAAAAGCACCATTCGTTGCAGGAAACAATCAACTAAATTGACTAATCAATTTTTGCAGAAGAATCACCAACTAGATGATTTGAGATGGACGGTCCTTGAACAACCTTGGATCCCTCCACATGTTACTGACATTTCTAAATGTTTGTTTAGACGTGAACAGAGATGGGTCCACAGACTTAAGAGTGACATAAGAGGCTTGAATGATGACATTCCATGGACAGCATTATTATATGAACTAGCCTCAGGCCCACTGATATACACTGAATTGTAAACCACAAGCACAGCAAAGGGTTTGGCTAATCTAGTTCAAAGTATTTCTGAACTGACATACGATGTAGAGCCCTTGAGCACTCCCCGAGATAGTTTTCAGTAACACTGCAGTTTATTTATACTACACACCGCCATTGGACTCCTTTTAGAATGCGTTTTGGTGTCTTTTTACCATAAACAAACAAACAAGAATGTTTAATTTCCATTCGGAAGCTTGTTTGAGTCAACATAGGTCTGCTTTTTGATATTAAGTACTTGCGTATATATACCCATGATGATGATATATACACT
This sequence comes from Triturus cristatus, assembly GCF_964204655.1. Lineage (NCBI taxonomy): Eukaryota > Metazoa > Chordata > Amphibia > Caudata > Salamandridae > Triturus > Triturus cristatus. The sequence continues at coordinate 332,986,180 of NC_140595.1, forward strand.
TCGTAATGCCTTAAGTGTCAGGCTAATCTGCACATTGCTATTTGCATGTTTATCTCATTTTTATAGAGAGGATAATTGCACTCGTCCCTTCTATATTAGTCAACATCTTAAATACTACGTGCCTTCTTTCTACTAATTGTGATGGACTAAACCCATGACAACACTCTAAACATTCGCTATAGTCACCTTGTATAAAATAAATGTCCCAGTACGGGTCGCACGTTAACCCATCACTATTTTAGGTACTACATGCCGCTTTGTACTAAACCTGACGGATAAGTCAATTTGTGCAATGACAACATTTTGAACAGTCTATGAAGTCATTTTACATACACTAAAATGCCCCGCATGCCGTCCTGAAACGGATGATCACTGGCAGCCGCGTGGACTGCGTAGTGATGTCATTTAGGTGAGGTGTTGTTGCCAGCCATTTAAATTGAGCCGCGAAGCCGACGCACCCACCTCCGGTTACAGCTGGCGTACCGACCCAGGGTACCGACGGAGAGGTAAGGGTGCATTGGCTAGCTGTTTTCAACAAACTAAAACTCTATTTTTGAAGTTGCATGGTTGTGCTCTGTTATTAATCATTTAGGCTACGGCAGAGCTACTTTGATTTATATTAATATTGATCATGACTATGTAATCGTAGTAGTGACTGGTACTAGGTTTTCTAGCGATATATATGTAGAACGTAAAATTGTGTTAGATGATCAGACCACGTTGATAGATTGCTTATTTTTTTAACACCAGCATCAGCGAGTGTGGCTGGGGTAACTAACACTTCATCATAGAGCAAAGCTTAACGGGCACTCTGGGGACTAGCACTGGGTCCCAACTGCAACAATTAACAGTGATGGTATTGGCAGAAACAATTAAAATCAATAGGGCTAAAACCTACGAACTGCACCAGAGCACTTTCTTTGATCTCGCGCACTCATTTTGAAAGACATTAGGGGTTTTTACTTGCATTCACTAATACTGACGCCGGCACTCATTTGATTTTACCAATTTGAATCTGTGCCTATTTCCCTTTGTCACATCGATCCAGAGTTCATGACCACACAATTAGGCCATAGAGATCAATTATATGGCCAGAGCTCATTATGGTAAACAGTACTTTAAATACGATTTTATTGATATTACATGGTTTAGCTTTCTCATTTAAGCCTGTTTTCAAGGTGATCTGTCTTATCCTCGTACAAACCTTACAGATGGAATATTGTTAACATAAAGTTTGATATGGTTGACAGTTTGTGAATGAAATTTCCTTCCTTACAGAGTGGTGCCCCCTTCCCTGAGCTGTCGCCAGGTAGAGGTGAGGCTACTTATCTGTGCACCACGGGTAAGGATATTTTTCAAACTTTCCCTTTTGTGCAAGATGCACCTAATAGATGCGGGGAAAAGTATATCCTGCACTATTTTGTATTAATGTGTTTATTTCGCATGTTTAGAGTGGCACTGTTTATGGTTTTTCACTATGCCTTTTGTCTCTCTTTCACTAGGCACTCCCAGTAATATTCTGGACCTGAGAATGGCAGGATTACTGGTTTCATATTCAAACAAGAGTTACTTGTATTATTTTACACTATTGCACTTTTCCTAAGCAGCAGCACACTTTGTAGGTCCTGACGAAAGCCTTGACACCAGATGGGTCTTTCTGGCTGTAACATGTAGACCCCTTCGTCTCACACATGCAGTTTTGAATCCATACTGCAGGTGCACTGTTTTTAATCCTGACAGCGAGAGCAAGTTATTAAAACTTTTTCTTGTATTTCCCGCTAGTTAGTTTTAAGATCACTCCTTTCACTGTTTATTCTAAGTTGCGCTGCGTCCTCACCCGAATTACCTTTGTCTTTCATCTATTGGATTTAGTATATCCTCATTAGTGTGGGAATACAAACACATCCCAGAGCTCCTCCCTCTCAGAGAGGGGGTTATAGCCCTAGGTGGGACTATGAATTCTCACTGAGAGGAGAAAACTAAATGATGAAGCAGGCCACCTATGGTGGGTGAGGGATTTTCGTCCTGAAAATGATTATCTCACGGGTTTTCCTGTGTGATTTTGCGCATCACACTACATGCTAGTCAAGTTTCCCTTGGACCCAAGGATTTTCTTGTTGTTCAGAGGTTCTTAAATCTTTACCATCTATATCATGATAATACCCAGATCTGTATGAAAATGTCATCCCTGGATGACATCCTTCTTCCTCCATCTCTCTAACACACTGGAAATACTTCAAAAATGGATGTTCACCCACCAGCTCAAGCTTAATCCTTTTAAAATAACTCCTGAAAATCTCTGCAAAAAGAAACAACTCCCTCAGAGCAGTCTAAATTGCCTGGCTCACTTCCTAACAGGCACCAAGAAATATAACCATATCATTCCCACCCTGCTAACCCTACAGTAGCTTCTCATTGAAGTGGAAGATTAATTCAAAATCGCTTGCGTCACAAACAAAACCTTAAATTACTCTTTTCCCTCCTGCTCATCTATAAAACAGATGATCTCGGTACTCAATGGGCTTGAAAAACTCAGAATCCTTTATCTGGAGCCTTCTACATTCAATAACGAATGCATGATGACTCAATCGTTCTCTGAAATAAAATCATGTGGAATTCACTTACTCCAGCCATTTGCTCAGCACCTTGTCTTGTCTCCTTTTAAACGGAACTTATAACTCTTCTATTTGAAAGACACTTTGTATAAGATTTTGATGTAATTACTCGATGCCCCATTCCCTATCTGTTTTGATTTCTTTCTCACAATGTTTGATTAGTTCTGGTCTGGACGATTGTTAAAATTGGTGAATCTTGTCGGGCTATGTAACTTTCTCATTACTTTGCTTAAATACATGTTTATGACAATTTCTTTTTTTTTTAAAGCTCTCTAAATCCCAGGGCCATTTTGGTGATATATAAAAACGCAAATAAATAATTAAAATAAATAAATAAGGATTTTGTTGGACCAACACTCTATGGTTTAGGCTCATGGTCTTGAAATCGAAACACTGTTCATGAGGAAGCCAAAGTAAGGAAAGCTTTATCGGAGAAACATGATCATTACTGCACAATTGCAAGAGTTGATGCAGTGCTTCTTTCTGTTGTCTTTGAAAATGTTAAGTTCTAATTTAGGCCAATAGTGAGTATTGTAGATCATTTCTCTTGCTTACACAAAAGTATTGACGATTGCCATCCTGTGTGATTGTCATCCTATTTCTAAGGATGGGACAGCCAAAAATGTAATCAGGCAAGGAAGATGATGCCCAGCGCCCAACAAACTAACTGACGAGAAAAAAACACGTTTGAACAGATTAGGTTTAAGCATGCTGATATGTTTTTTTTATTTTAATGGTTTATTTTGGCCTGAAGTACCATAAAAAAATCATGTATAAAATATATACCTGCAAAGTTATTACACCAGCAATACAACACTGTGAACCATACACTGATAGAGGGTAATATTTGCTGTAAGGCAATGGGATCTGCCCATCAAATCCGCCTGGATATTTAGCTTTTTAGCCACCTGATATATGACCTTTTCACTGTGGGTGATCCCCTCCACTAGTGTCTCATCCATGGTGTATTCACAGTAAATGGACTGCGTGTGTTTACCGCCAGTGTCCGCTTTTTAAAATAAGGCCACTGCAACGCAGCAAGGGTAAGGGGCCCTTGGCTGGTTGCATGTGAACATGTTTGCAAATGTGTGAGGGCAGTGCATGGGATACTCCTGCTATGCGGAGCACGGTAAATGCGCACAGGTAGTCTGGCACAAAGTGGACTCTACAAGACTGGATATTGACCTGGGGTAGGTCTCATAATGTTAGTGCTCACTCTTAGAGAAAGTCAGTGTGGTGTACTGTCTTGCCTGCAGTGACATTCTATACACCTCCGGGGAAGACCGCCTTGGAGTGCAGCTTCCATATATGAGAGTTCCAAAAAGATATCTGTCCAGCTTATGGGTCATTCAAGATTGTTCTATTTCTCTGACTCACCTCAGTATCAGAGCCCACACCTTTTGTCACATTGCTATGCCAAGTTAAATACATTTCCCTCCGGCAGCAGGAAAAAAGTCCTCCCCACACAAGTTAGCAATTAACAGTCCTTCGCTCAGCTCCTGAGGAGGAAAGGGGTGGAGATAAAGAATCTGCATCAATCATTCAGCTGTCACTGTGTACCAGGGATGGGCGAGCCCAAGCCCACTGAGCAAAGGAGGGAGCGCCGGGCTTTGGAGCCAACACAGGAGTGGGCTCATTTGGAAGGTTTGGTGGGATAGGCCTTGCAGTGATGTCAGCGAGGGACAGAGCTGAGGCCCTAGAGCAGATGTGGCTTTTGACTCCAGAGTGACGCCATTTTGAAAAGTCTTACCAGGTTGAGAAGGGGAGTTGGGATACAGGCTGAGCGGTGATTTGGAACTCCAGGATAGGCCAGAGGTGCCGCGCTTCTTAAACCTCCAGCCCCCACTTAAAAGATCTTGCTCAGGGGGGAGAGCTCTCTCTTGGTTGTGTTTTCTGCTAGACACAGGAACTAGAGATGGCAGCCATGGACAACTGGAATGCGCCCCCCCAAATATCCATCTGGACTAAGGACTCTGCCTGTAGTTGATACCAGGACCAGTGGGGCTCTGCCGAGGAGCTAGGAAGCTGGTCCCCCTACATCCCATAAGGACTAATTGGGGAAAGAACTGGACTTCTACCCCAAGGAGGGGAGAAGTGCCATAGGAAACACAGAAGAAAGGCTGGTGCAGGGAGCCAATGGAACCAGCCTTCTGCAAGGTTCATCACCTTGCAGGCCAGGAGGACTGGGTAAAGTGCTCAAGGTGGCTAGGACCCGCCACCAGGAGCAAAATGAGCCCAAGATGGAGAAAATGGGCCCACCAGGGCCTGATATATGGCTGAGCAAAGGATTTGACCTTTGACCACCCAGCAAAGCCCAGAGTGCCTGGGCCTCCGCTGCCCCCAGAGTGGGCCCTCGGGGGTCGCTACTAGTGGAAATTTGTGAGATTTAACCTAGGATAGGGCATGGGTGGCGCCCCCTCCCCAGAGTTAAGAGTGATTAGGGACACCAAAGCCTGGGCAAGATTTCACCAATGGGGGTCTGTGACTCCCTTCTCCGGGCCCCCTGCAACTTAAAGATGAGCGGGAGGATCCCGGGGACCCATCCCTGGGCCTGATATCTGCCAGGTCAGGGGAATTGCAGTCGCATACCCCCCCACCTCCCTTCAGCTGTGGTGGGCCTGCCTCACTCCACATGTCTGAGGGGAGCAGGCGGCCACCACCAAAAAGAGCACCATGCCTGCAGGGTCATATCCAACACATTATATAGCCTTGCCAGGGTTATTTTGAGGAGGAAAGATGCATTCATATTCGTAGTGTTAAAAATGATGTCGTCAAGAAAGGATTTTTTATCATTAGGAATCCTTTTATTTAGTGCGGGTGATTAGGTTCAGAGACAGGAAGAAAAGCAAAAGAGCCGACACGTGTTTCGCCCGTAGCACCTAATTGGCCATGGGCTTTCTCAAGGTAATGATTTGTGTATGTATTACATAGCACAGTCTAAAAAGCGTCCGATTTCGTCCCTGCGGTTCTGAAACATTCTATAGCCTTACAGCCTGATGCCAAGTGCTATACGTGTTGTTAAAGGCTGTGAGCCCGAGTTATAGGCCCGAGTCACGGGCAAGGGCCAGTAATGACGGCGAGGGCCTTTATCAACCGGTATGGCCCGAGGCAGAAGAGCTATTAGAACATTCCACCCACTGAGGGTAGAGTGTTCTAAATCAGAAAGGGAGAAACAGGAAGAAAAACATTGGAATGTTGGCACTCCGGGCTTATACCAGCCATTATAAGCCCAGAGTTACTCCATTGTCTTCAATGGAGCTCTCAATATTCCAATGTTCTGATAATAATTAAATGTAACTTGAGACACTGCTCCACTGTGCCTAGTCCAGCATTAAAGCCATATGAGCGTCTGCAAGAATCCCATTCATCTGGGTCCAAGATTGGATTCTGGTCATTAATATCCTCCCAAGCACATTTACTGTCTAATCAATTGAGGGATTTTAGGTGGAAATGCCTACCTTGCATATATTAAAATTAACGTGATGTAGCCAATTTAGGCGAAGGAAAAAACCGACACAGGCTGATGAAAAGTGATGCATCAGCCTAGGTGCGTCACCTTGTAGCTCAAGCTCTTTGTAAATATGCCCTAATGTATCTATTATCTCCCAGCACTATTCAATCCCATCCGTAGTTAAAGTTTTGTTGAGAAGCTTCGTCCCTGAAATGGCTTTAATGAAAATGTAAGTAGCAACAAAGAAACTGATAGGAACATGATCACCATGTCTAGAGACAGCAAATAATCATTAATTCTTGCAAAATCTCTTGCTGAAAATATTGGTACGGGGGAGCCTGTAAATTTCGCATTTGGATTTCAGAGATTCCATTTAAACAGCAGATTGGCAACAGAGGTCCTTGTTGATTGCTGTGCAAGTAATTAAATGAAGTGAAAATCCTTCTCTGGCCCTTTTGAAATAAAATTTATGAAATATTAAAACTGTATTCACTTTTATATTAAAATCAAATACCAACTAGATGGCTGATTTGGAGATGGATTGATTAAAACTAAATAAAATACTAGAGACCGTGATGTCAGACAAAGTATGTAAATTCTTCTGATTCGTGATAAAAATCATAATTTAAGTAACTGGAAAATTAAGAGTTGAAGATCCCTAGTTTTAATAATGCCGTTGGAGGATACAGAAATCCAGGTTATCAAACCACCATTAGAAGGGGAGGCTGGAATGGCATAAAAATGTAAACATGTAAAAAGGGGTAAACATGTTCAGCTCCCCTGTAAGATTATTTTACATTATATAGTTTAATAAAATCGTCCCCTTCCAGCAAATAGGCTCATACCCCTACTATATTCCATGACACAAATCTAAGGCCATCACACAAAAAATCATAGAAGGCTTGAATCATGCATTAAGAAAGTATCTTATATAACCGTTGGGCTGGAAGATAAAGTAGTATACATGTTCTGCCTTAAGGAAAAGTAATTACTCAGTCTGTCGTTCCAAAAGATTCAAGAGTAGTGAATCTAATGGATAGCAAAGAAACCTGGTTGGAAGAATTAGACTGATTTTCCTATCCACAACAAGGGCAGGAGGAGAGAGAACACATTTTGGAGATCTATAGAAGTAACCAAACCATATTGCCATAATACAAATAGGGGACTGAGCTCCAGAAAAGAAGTGAATGAATAAGCCAGCCACCAAACAAGGTCTCCTTAAATTAACCACCACACACCAGAGTTTCAGCTGACGGACCAACCAATCTGACCTTATTTATGTTATTGGTTGATCCATTAATGTAGGTTGTACGGAGATTGATTTCTCAATCACAGCTGATCTCTTCTCATTGCACATTGAAGTCAACAGTAAAAGCGTTTTGAATTTGTTAAAAAGGATTATTATAAGAGTTGCTTAGTGTTCCAAATAGCGTTTTGTTCACACTATGCCGGCCTTGAGGAATAGCTGATACCGCCATTAGCTTGTACAATCTGCAACGAAGATGGCAGGGCCAGTAAAACGACCATCAGAGCTATGCACATGTTCTGTGACTGTAATAGTATTGACTGGACAAACAGCATGCCCAGCCTCTTCTGGTCTCTGACTGGCCTGGGTTTCGCCCAGGTGGGGCCCAGGCATGTCCCATGCTATGGGAGTCCAGGAAAATAGATATGAGTTCCAGCCGCGGCTCCAAATAAATAACTTTAAAAAAGGAGACTAAGAGGGTCACTCATGGACACTACTGTTCACAAATCTAGGTTTGAGTTGTGCAAAATTCAGGTGTTTTGGCGAAATTCCACAAAAAATAGGCCAGAAGAAATCTGATCCACTGGAGGTTCAGTGGCACACATGGCATGGTTGCCATCAGCAGAAATATAACCTCAGCATAAATTTGTGAGAGGTCCTCATAAATATTGAGATAGATGACAAATTCTCTGATACTGTGTTCTGTATCTTTCAAGAATTAAAGTGCATTGATGATTGCAATAAAAACAACAGCCAATAAGCATTAGAGCAGAATAAAGTAATCCACATGTCAAAGACAGCCAAGACCTAACATAAAATATGCATCAGTATATCATCTAAAATGGACAGTGTGGTTACATTCCGATGTTTGGGATACAACCCTTGGAGGGGGCCGAAAAAGACATTCCTGTCACCATAATATTGAAGGAGAGATGCTCATCTTTGTACTATACTTTTAGTTATTTATTGCCATCCAGCAAATAACTAAGACCAAGGTTTATCAAAATTTGATGCAGCGCAACAAAGCAAGCCAACTTCCTGAGCTGCGTCAAATGTTGATAGCAGAAATGCCCCTTATTTACTAACATAGGGTGCATTCCTTTTCTCTATCTGCAGTGGTGCACTGTGTGCTGCCTAGCACCAATGCAGGCACCCTTGCAATGGTGCAAGGGTGCCTGTGTTGCAGGCAGTGTTGTTTTTGTGTAGGAAGGGACACCTTCCAGCACAAAAACAATCCTTAGAGGCATTTTACTCTTTCTAAGTGTGCTGCAAAATGCAGCACCCTTAGAAAGATAAAACAAATCGAGAAAAATAAAGATATTTCTTCTCGTTTTGCCTCTATCGGAAGGGATGCAATTTTGATACGTTCCCAGGTGTACCTGTCTTGGTAAATATGGAATGCGCCAAATGGGTGAATCCATGGGAATACCCACTCTTCACCCATGTATTGCCTTCCCAGCACAGAGTAACACAAGGCAGTGACTTGCTCTGTTTTGCAATGATCAAGATTTACCAAGCGAAGCAGGGCCATGCAAGGTAGCACTGTGTGGCTTAATAAATCTGACTTATGGATTGCATTGCCATTGCGTCACCTTGTGTGACGTACGAGTAACACAATCCTTTCATAAATATTGCCCTTAATGAATCCTAATTCATAAGATCCAACAAAGCTTCTTTTCATGGTAGCAAAAATTGGCACAATACTCAAGAGAAATCCTTTTCGGTGATGTGTACAGGGGTGCTGCTCAGTCACTTTGTTGGGTATATCTCCTACCAGAATCCCCAAATTGCCATTTTATTTACCTTCTTACATTGACTGGGGATTAGTGGCCATCGTTTCGAATAGCCACAAGTTCACTCGCAAATGTGGTGATCTACAAAACCTTTCCTTCTATCCTGCACTGGTTTCAGGGTGCCTTAAGCATGTGGTAGTGCACTCGGTTCTTAAGAGCACAAAATAGCAACTTTAAAAGTGCTGGCATGCTGGAAATTTAGAACAGCAGCTTTTTTCCTTTGACTGTCTGGCTTGTGAGTTTTTGGGGAATCAGCTTTGTGGTCTGTATGTTATAGGGGCAAACCCTAATAAAACCTATTGAAGCTCTTTTTCTGTGTATCTCAGTTACTGCAGTTGTCTGATGCAGCAGCGGACACTTCTGCCTCAATGAAGGGAAGCACATATGCGAGTTCAGTCTATTTCAAGGAGTTTCGATCATTTCTGGTTAATCATCCCCACATTTCTGACTGAGCTCTTTCTTCACAGACCGTGCAGGGGCTGTTAGAATCCGGGTTCTCTGGTTGGCACAGGTAGGTTGAGTTCAGTGTGTCCGGGCAAGAGTATAAATTTGTTGGTTGATTGGGATAAAATATCCAATTGATGCAAGTATATCAAATGATAATGGTGAGAAGTTTGTGCTTTTATTTGTCTATAAGAAAAGAACAAGTAGGTTACATGGCAGAAGCCCGTCGTTTTGGTGAGTGCCATGGAGGTGGAGCAATGCTCAGTGGGAGACATCCAGAAAAATAACATGATAAGAAGACGTGACGGGAAAGTTCATCATGCTGTAGGAAGCATCTCCATTGCCTAGTGGCGGGTCTATTTTAAGTTGCTGATTCACCTATGCGGGCAGTGTATCATGTATGTCATACATTCCTATATGGTGAAGGGCCTGTCCGTTTGGGAGACCTCAAAAGGACCATTACCAAAATCTAATTTAAACCATGTGCTTCTAACGTGTGCAAGCATCATAACAACATCCATAATCTGCCTACTATGGCAAAGTGCCAGTCACAAAAGATACATTGAAAAAGCTTGTTACCACCAATATGAAAACAGGCAATTAGCTACAAACATCTAATATTCAATGCCCATCAACTGTGATTCTAAACTTTTTCAGGGCCATTGGCACCACAGTTAGCCACTGCTGCCACAGCAAACATCCAAGGAATGAAAACATTGCAATGTGGACTGCCATAAGGCCCATTTTAGTGGCATAGCAAAGATTGTGCATAGTTTGCATGTAATCACACACACATCTTTCCTCATCGTATTCACATATTTTCACATTCCATCAATTCCTTGTTTCTGTGTCTATACTTGTACCAAATGTGATCTCCTACCAGTCCTCATCTGCATTTAAAGTTCCCATATATAGGACCTAATCTGCTTGTTTTTCTCCTCTAGTAATTCTCTACCATTTCCCATTGCAACCACCACCACCTGCATGCTTGTTGATGTGGTGCTGGTAGGACAAGCCATACAGACAACCTGATCCGGGGGAGAATGTTATAACAAGCAGTGATTATCCTGCTGAACGATATTCTAAAAACTAAGCAATGTGTTTATATGTTGTTAAAGGTAAACATTCGTTATGAAGGGCTGTGATAAAAAGCCAAAGTGTGTTTAGTGAGGTATACAGTGAATCTGCATAAAATGTATGATATTTAGAAATCTGGATATTATCAAAGCTTGACGGGTGGAAAAGTGGAAATCATATATCCAATAAAGGAGCGCCTTCTATACCATGCAGTGAAGTATCCAAGGATTTACATTACCAGGGTTTTGTCCTGTAGAGGTACACAGGGCCGGCTTTAGTGCTGAAGGCGCCCTGTGCGACAATCACTTTTGGCGCCCCCACATACTATGAACACCTCTTCGGATTCTCTCCTTACCACCTGCAAAAGTGCCCCTTCTCTCTCCCATCATAAGATATTGCTAAACACAGCGCCCCCCTGAGGTCACAGTGCCCCCCACCACAGGTCAGCGCCCAGTCCGACCGCACCAGTCGTACTGCCCTAAAGCCGGCCCTGGAGGTACACACACTAGAAGTGCTCCTGAAAAGCGGGAATTTAGTTGAAAATTTTAGAGAGTGGCAAAAGTCCACGAAAGCGATTTTGAAACAAGAATATAACCAGGCCGGTTGTAGCTGCAAGTGATGTACTGCTGCATGAGATGTGTGTGCTTAGTTATGGTTCTGCTCCTAATCTAACATTATTCTCGTCCCTGCAGGGTTTCTGCTTGGGCAGTGGGCACTGTGATGAGATTCGCCCTTTGGCGTGTGTGACTTTGATAGAACGTTAATGTGAAAGCTTGGGTAATGAATTTCATTGGACGTGATTCAGCCCATAGAGCAGTGTGTGGTTTGTGCAATTTCTGAATTTACAAAGCGCTACAAATGTATCCATCTTCCCAGTTTGCATCTTGAAATTGAGTTTATAATTTCATCCTGCTCGTACATGCATCTTGAAATTGAATTTATAATTTCATCCTGCTCGTACTTGCATCTTGCATCTTGAAATTGAGTTTATAATTTCATCCTGCTCGTACTCGAATCAGATCACCCAAAGCATTACAAATCTTTATTTGGTTTAAAAGTTCAATCTATTGCAGTTGAAATTATGCTTTAGTCGGGAAAAATAAGGCTTAACCAGTTACCCAAATACTATAAATGTTTACTCTATAATTATGTTTATTGACATTGTACTCAAGAGTTTGGATCAGTGGAGTAAAAAATAATTATACCCCTCCCCCTCAGAATGTGAAGAGTTTATAAATATCTTACCACTATTAGTTGGCCTTTGGCTAGAAGAGGGCCCTCCTCAAGGGTTGAGAGGCCCCTGAAGGGTCGAGGGCCCCAATACACCACATGGTTTGCAGGGGCTTGCGTTAGGCTCCGATTTGGATGTATCACAAAGTTCTTGTGACCTTATCTCTCATTTTACGATTGCCCAAGATATTATTTATAGAAAAGTGTATCAAACATTCTCCTTCTGATTTTGTAAGCTTCTAAACTAATCTCCCAATGAAATGGGATTTTGATCCTATTGTATTTTGACCACCAATCAAAGGTTCACTACTTTGTCTTCATATTTCAATCTCTCCAGTGGCCCAAGTCCTCCTATGTTAGAATTGAAATTCGGCTACAGCACAACACCTCAATCACAATATATTAATATCAGTTCTAGCAAGAGCTATACTTCAGTAAATTACTAGGTCTGTATTTACAGTGGGAACAGATCTGTGTTTACATTGGGAGCATGAAGTCTATTTACAACAGAAAGGCGAGGGGATCCTAACAACTTCTGGGGCTTAGCTGTGACCCCTAAACTGATGTCAATGCTCTCTTGTGGCTTTAAAATTGTCCACGCCCCATCTCATACACTGTTGATGGATCGTAAACAATTCAGCAACCAGATCCCCTGAGACTTTGTCTAATTTCCTGCAGTTTCAGTTCCCAGCAAGTTTCTAATGAGGTGTCCCAGACTGTGAGACACTTTGTACTTCATCTCTGTTTTCTCCCTTTCCAGGCTTCCACATCTTGAAGCCTCTGGATAGTTGTTATTGCCTGCATCAAGCACACAATCTGTTCCAGCCATTAGGAGAGCGGTGCTCCTGCTTGTTTTCTCCAGTTGCCTGCCCCTGCTGCAGCCTCAATCCCTCCTGATCTCAGCATCCTCTGCTCCAGCTCCCTCTTAATCCCTGTGGTCCTCAGGCAGTTTCACATAGTCCATCTTGTGCGTGCATATGGGGGTCATCTGCACATTATTCCTGCATCCGGGGAGTATCTGCACATTGTGCCTACATGAGAAAGATATCTGTGCATCATGGGTGCACGTTAGGGATTATTTCCATGCTGTCCTTGTTTGGTAATGTTGCGTGTTTTACCGATATGTTGTGGTAATTCCACATTCTGTTCATATTCAGGAACCCAACTATCAAATAATGTAGCTATCGTGGAACTGAGTTCCAGGGGTCTGAGACACTTATTACCCCCAAATATGACTTTCTTTTGATATTACTAAGTAGACACGTTTCCTGGGCAACAACATTGCTGATGTTGAAGGTGAAGGGATGCCTGCACTTTGCACTTGCCTGAGGAGTTGTCTGCTCAAATGGTACATCTCTGGGTCTGGTAGACTCACAATGCTTTATTAATTTGGCATTTGAATTGCTAGTGTTTCGTTTTGCATCTTTAACTATTGTATTTTGTGACTAAAGTGCAGAAATAATGTGGGGATTTTCAAAAAGGTGTTTTCTGCTGAACCCACAACTTTTCAGCTGTAAACATAACAATACACCTTTCAGGAGTTCACAAAGGCATTCCTGTCAAGTGTAAGTCCATTTACTACTGTGTATGTGTCCACCCCTAGTGCAGAGAAATCTGCAGTCAGTGGGGTCGCCTTTAAGGTGTTCCAAGGTGTGGTTTGCCTTTGGAGGTTTGTGAGCATTTTCATACTTTGATCCAATCTCTTCCCACTTTGAAAATATTCAGAGAATGACTCCAGCCAACGGTTGGGGTAAGTTCTCTTCCTCGAAGGAAAGGGGAAAAGATCACACCCCACATTTTCTGCGTGTGTAGGGGAAGAGCTTTTGATTTACATGAAAACAATCTTTTACCCACGTAAATAAATATGCATTTGCACGTAAGACTCCACTCCCCCTATGCAGAGTTCTACCCTTTGCAGAATTTCGCACAGGGAGAAAAGGGAGCCCTTGCGGCATGTCACATGACATTCTCAGCGGTACACCTGGAAATATGTGCCTGGCGCAACTTTCCAGGTGTACTACGTGGGAAAGTTTGTGAATAGGAAACACAATAGCAGTACATTCATGCAGAGATGTAAATCTCAACCCATACTTTAGAGTTTTCTTCCTGAACGTGTCGTTTATGTCAGTACATTAATATTTTGTGTTCCAAAGTGCATCTGGCAAGACATCTTGAATCATAGGAGATGCCTAAGTTCTGCTGTAACAAGAAAGTTTAATTTTATGAAGATGTGTGTTTATGATGTGTGTGTGTATGTGTGTGTGTGTGTGTTTCTGTTTACTTATGAAAAAGTGTTGGCATTTAACTCTTTGAGTACAAAAGATCCATGTACGTATTTGATGGAGGGACATTTGCATGGCTGGTGCCAATCCTGTACCTGTTCTATATGGATGAGAAGCATGCTACCCTGATGCCAGGGCTTTAAGTAGGATGGTAAAACTGGGGGGGAGGGTCTCTCAAAGGGGTGTGGTCGATATAATTAAGGGCGTGGCTTGAAATCACCGATGCTAAAAATCTTTGCTTAACATAGTGTGCCGCCCCACTGGTGTTTTGCTGCTTCTGTCATTGCATCCATACATATAATACAACAAGTAGCATTACACCAACAACAAGCCAGGACTATTGGCTTTGTCAATGGGTATTAGCTCCATAAGATAAATTAGCAACAACTCTGGCTTCGCTGTTTATAATATTGAAAAGGATACTGTTCTGAAATGATGAGACTGTGAAAGAACTAAAACGAGTCTCTTTGAAGTTACACCAAAGTCAGTGAAGGGTGGTACTGCTGCACAGTTGAGATTTGTTTTTCATCCTGATGGTGAGGGCAAAAACGGAGAGCTCGATAGGGACCCGTTTCAGCACCTGCTTTTTAGAACTGCCAGTGCTGAGCACCGGCAGGACCCGGCCCACTTAAAGCCCTTCCCGATGTGGCTTGTGTCCTGTTAGTGAAATGGAAATCGTGTACTGTTGATCCCAGGTTTGTGCCCGTTATGTGTGGGAGGATGTTCGCACTGTTAATTCTAATGATTACATTAATTAATCATAGACACAGCTCGAACATTGCGAAATCTTTCTTTTATTGGATCTCTCCAAGTATTCAGATTTTATCCAGATTGGAATAGAGTTGCTGCAATTTGCGGTACATAAAACATACGAATTTTACTAAATACAGAAATAAAACAAAATGGTACAAAACATTGCAAAACTCAATACAATGCCAAATATCGTCCCTATAAGGAAGTCTCCTAACTTCCACACATCTACTTGTGGGAGGCTGTACATCAAATTCCTGCACAGTCACTCTGAATGATAGTCTCTGGGGTCCGTGTTTATTTGCAGAGCAAAACAATCATAGATCTTAACGAAACACTTAGTGTATTTAATACATTTTGAACTATTTTGGACTATTGAATGTATTAAAAACACTGTGTATTATTGTAGGTTCCAAATATATTTTCTCTACACATAGGCAATGCTTGTTTAACTTTTCTGCTAAAGCAAAGATGTTTAATTATCGGCAAAATGGAAAGTATTTCCAGGCATAAATGTCAGCAGGGACAAAATGCAGCTCTGAAGGTGTGTCATGAAAAGTGAGGAATAATGAAAATCCAGGCAGATCTCTTACTCCAAAATGGGATAATCGGATTGAAAAGCCCAAGGATGAGGGCAGAACGTTCTTCCATGTAATATAACCAGTGGGTTTGATGGATAATGCTTTTTCTAGCTATTGTAAAGCAATGAGGTCAAAGCAGGTGCAAGACCTTACCCCATATCCAGAATGCCTGGCACCATTGAACACACATGGGTCGATAACCTGGGCAGGTATGCAGCGGTGACTGAGAAATGGAAGGGTGGGTCACTAATGTTGGTATCAGTATATGTACCGCCGGGATTCCAAACAGTGGCGTTTGGAGACTCGGGGAGAGCCATAATGGAGTTCCCGGAGGGGGGGCTCCTGCTGCGAGGCAACTTTAACTCAGTGGGCTGTGGTAGACGGGATCGCTGTCCTCCCAGAGATCTAATGTCCGCACAGATGGCCCTGCCCACCTTTCTTGATGCTAACGGTCTTACAGACGCATGGCGTGCACACCATTCCACTGAGACCCAGTACACATTTCATTCTGGGGCACACGACAGCCTCTCTCGGATTGACTACATCCTTATGCCAGCAGATCAGGTTAGACATATTAAAGAAGTTAGACATATGAAGCGGGGCATCTCTGACCACTCCCCGATATCGGTGCAGATGGGGAGGGACGGGGGTCAAGTTGGAAGAATAGCGCCAATCAACCCCTGGTATTTACGCAACCCCACCATAAAACAGACCACTCAGGCGATCGAAGACCATTTCCGTGATAATGAGGGGTCGGTAGGGTTGGCACAGACGCTTTGGGAAGCATTTAAGACAGTAGTACGGGGACAGACAATTTCCCAGATAACTGGGGTGAAAAGAGAGAAAAATGCTGAACTGACTACACTAGAAGAGGAGATCCTAAAGCTAGAAGGTGAATTGCTGACGGCAGACGAACCAGACACTGAGCACAAACTTCGACTTAAGAAGGAAGAGTACAAAACTGTTGCGACAGACAGGGCTAAAGTGCTACATAGGGAAAAACTCGGTAAAATATATGAGCTGGGGGATAGAACAGGTAAATTGCTGTCATGGCTTGACCAACACGATCGGGCAAGCCGCCTGGTTATGGAACTCACAGTTGAGACCGGGGATTAATAAAGGACACGCAGTCAATAGCAGACGAGTTCGCTAAATACTATACCCAGATATACAAATCTCAAACTGTATTTCCAGTGGCAGAATCAAGGGCCTATTGACGGATATCACACTTACGACCCTATCAGAAGAAGACTGGAACTTCCTTGAAAGCGCAATTACCAGCGACGAGGTCGCACAGGCCATCAGGGGTCTACAGTCGGGAAAGGTGATGGGCCCAAACGGCCTCCCAATAGTACTTTACAAACTAAAACCCGAGAAAATTGCCCCTACCTCAAAGCGATGTATGAGGAAAGTAGAGAATCTGGCTGGCTTCCCCAGGACCAACGGCTTGCCACAGTGGTAGTTATACGCAAGGTAGGTAAACCTAGGGACCGGTGTTCCTTATATATGCCTATTTAGCTCCTAAATGCCAAGGCCAAGATACTAGCTAAATTGCTGGCGACATGCCTGATCGGAGTAATTTCCAGGTTGGTTCATCCAGACCAATCTGGCTTCATGCCATCCAGAAACACCTTCCTAAACCTGCGTAGACTCCATGGAGTGCTGAGCAGGGTAGACACTTTAAAAGAGGATGCGGTAGTGGTGTCCTTGGACGCCACCATGGCGTTCGACTGAATCGAATGGCCACAGCTCTTCGTTGTGCTGGAAAAGTTGGGATTCGGACCAGAATTCATCAGATGGGTGAGATTCCTCTACTCCGAACCACTGGCACAATTGCTTGTCAGTAATAAAAATTCTGAGGTTTTCGCCCTCTGTATGGGGATGAGGCAGGGATGCCATCTGTCCCCGTAACATTTTGCTCTTACACTAGAGCCTTCGGTGAGCTGGATCCGGAAGGATCCCATCATGAGGGGGCTGAGATGGTTAGAGAACTGGGAGGATCGCATCTCCCTATATGCGGACGATATCCTGCTATACCCAGCATCACCGTGAGCAACGATCTGTAGAGTTCTCAACATATTTACCACCTTTGGCAGATACTCTGGCTACACCATCAACTGAACTAAGTCGCTGATTCATATATTACAGGGGAAGTTCCCGCCCCTGCCTATGGGGTTATAGCGTGACAGAGGCGGCAGACGGTTTTAAATATCTAGGTATGTACATTGCCAGAGACCCAAAATCATGCTATGATCACAATCTACTACCACCACTGCGACGCCTTAGAAGTGATGTGGAGCACTGGAAATCTCTCCCGCTGTCTCTGCTGGGCAGGGCCGCACCTTTTAAAATGATGGCCTTGACCCGATTCCTATACGTTCTACACAACTCGCCTGGTCCTGTTCCGGCGGCATACTTTGCGGCCATAGAGAGAGAACAAAGAAAAATATTTTGGGTGAAGTGCACGCCACGAATATCATTCCCAAAATTGGTACGGAGCTGGTATGATGGGGGAATAGGCCTTCCCGTTATATGAAAAAATACTACTGGGCAGCACAACTGGCAGCTATCAACCAGGGTATGTACCGTCCACTCGATGACCTGGGATGTAGAATGGACAGATGGCTTCTGCCGGGTGGGTCCTACACTAGGGCACTTTACTCTAGATTCGCCAATCTACGATTGACGGTACCCACGCTACATTCGGTCCAGACCTGGAATACCACACGTAAAAGTCTAGGATGGGACAAGAGAATTACGCAGACCACTCCTTTGTGGGACTCATACCTGCTAGGAACCCTATGGAACACCAAGGGATTTGACAAGTGGGATCTCATCGGACATTCTCGGTGGGAGATATATGGAAAGAGGGTAAGGTGAAAGAGTTTTCAGTATTGCAACGAGAATATGAACTCGCAGATTCAGAAATCTTTAGGTACTACCAGGTGCGACAGGCCCTAAACCCAATTATACAGTTGGGGGAGGCACTTCCCGAGGTAACTCCACTGGAGGACAGGTTACTAGATGGGTATATACCTAAGAAATCTATATCCCTCACTTGCCAAAAATTAATTAACCATGCCCCTGATCCCCTGGGGTGGCTTAAGTAAAAATGGGTAGACGACCTATTAGAACTGGATGATGAAGATTTGACGGAGGCGCTCGCCTCCCCTAAGGAAGTCGCAATCTCATTGCGACTTAAATTGGTGCAACTTAAAGTTCTCCATAGAGTATATTATTCGAAGCGGCCATGGCAGTGCAAACATCAATGCAGACGAATTGAGCCAGTTTTCATTATCTCATTTTAGTGACAGCATCAATAGGGACGATCATCCCAACAATGGAGGCTACAGTGACACTAGACGAAAATAAAAATTATGCGCTATAAGGAAAGCCAGAGCCGAAGGAGCCCCATGGCCAAACGGTCTTCCTCAGACCATGTTCAAATCAGATGTTGAACTATGGTCAGCTTACTTGCCCCCCTGTTCCTCCACTGCAGGTTAAATAATACCATTCCAGAGTCCTGGAAAGGTGCTATCATTCACCCAATCTACAAAAGCGGGAAGAGAAATTACCCCAATAATTACCAGATTATAGCACTCCTCGACGTCGAGTCCAAATATTATGCCAGTATTTTAGTGGAAGAGTTGTTGGCCTGGGCCGACACAACAAAGCGCCTTCCTTTTAATCAGACGGGCTTCGTGGCTAACTCGGCACAACAACTTATCTATTCACCCTAACCGTTCTGATAGAGAAAGCGGCTGTTCAACAAACCCAACTTTATTGCTGTTTTGTTGATTTCAAAGCGGCCTTTGACGGGTGCCTCGGGACTCGCTGGGGCAATAACTAGAGGCCTGGGGTATACCTCCCACCCTTTTAAACGCCATAGTTCAACTTCACTCGGAAACATGGATTAGAATCAAGTTGGGTGAAGGTTCCCACGCTTCCAGGAAGATTGAAACCAAAAGTGGTGTCAAAGAAGGCTGCGTGCTGGCCCCACTCCTTTTTAACTTGTTCTTATCGTACTTATCCCCAACACTTGAAAGTGTCAACTGTCATCCCCCTCAACTAGACGGAACTCGCATCAGTAACCTGTTGTATGCAGACGACCTGGTGCTACTAAGTCATACAAAAGTAGGCCTACAGAGGCTACTTGCTGAGCTGCTTCCCTACACCACAAGAAACTCTTTAGAGTTGAATTTTTCAAAAACAATTTCCGTTGAGAAGCAAAAGAGGCTACGCGGAGGGTGGTACTTCAATAATGTAAAGCTTGAATCAACACCCTACTATAAATATTTGGGAACCTTCCTCGACACTAGATGTTCATTGCTCAAGCACAAATAAGTACTAAGGGCCAAAGCTTTGTCACTCGAGGCCGCCGCAGCGAAATTGTCTAAACAGCTATTTGGCCCAAGCTTAACCCCAATGCTAAAGGTAATGAAGGTGAAGATAACCAATTCCCTGTTGTATGGAGACAAGATCATAAAGAGAACAACAAGCATTTTACTAAATAATCTAACTATCAACATTTTTAAGCGAGCGTTCCGCCTGCCAAGATCAGCTTCGCCTGCCCAAGTTCGACTCGAACTCGGCTTACTAGACGATCATGGCGTAGAGGCTGGCGCGTTCATAAAGCTTTGCAACAAATGCGCCATGCCCGGGAGGACTCTCTGGAGGCTAGACTTTGGCAGGAAATACTGAAAAGTCGCACCAGCCATAAATATCGGCATCACCTAGACTACAGCCTACAACTACTGGGAGTCAAAGAATTCTGGGGAACAAACCCCTCACAGCCGGCGCTAAAGGCAGCCGTCAAGAAGAGCATTCAGCTATGGTCTTTTCATTCAGACAGGGCAACACTGTCAAGAAGGAAACATGCTTGAGAAGTGATTTCTGACTTTAAACCAGGCTCTGAGTCACCCTATTTATCAAGCACGTTTGCACTTTATTGGAAACAACAATTTATTGCTCTGAGTGTGGGCGAATGGCCTTTTTGAAAGAATCTCCCTGAACGGCGCCGACCCGGCATTAGTATCAAATGTAGGATGTGTGGCTACCACTCGGAACCAATGGAGCACATAGTTTGTGTATACCCCGCAATGCTTACAGCGAGACGATCTCTATTGTGGAAAGAATGGAACAGGCTAGGAGTACGATCATGCCGCCAAGCCATAATAGCCGCCTTAAACCCAGATAACACAAAGCTGAACATTGGGCTCACCAAATTTGTCAAGGTAGCATCAAAAATGTTGGGACATACTCGTACCACAAATCTCCCAAACCCCAGCAGTGCCGCAAACAGTTCATAGGCTCACCACAGAATCCCTGACTGCTAATAACTGTCGTTTTTAGCCGAACATTAATTGTTTTCAGGGCTCCAAGAGTTTAAAGAAAAAAACTGATTTGCAGGTTTTTTTAAAAATTAGTTGATTTTAACACGATCGAACTGAATTTGTTTTAAATTGTAATGGTTTTGAGTAATCAAATAATAAAGTCTTATTATTATTATTATTCTTATATTATTCGGGTCCAGCATTGGTTCGCGTGGAATATAGAGAGGATTCCAGCTGTAGGAGACATTGTGGTAGTGAAGGTACGGTTCTGCATATCCTGAGGGATTGTATAAAAAAAATAGTATTGGACAGATGTTCTCAATTGTATAGGCGATGTTCTGGGACTGGACCAGACCTTAGAGGCCAAAAGGTGTCTGTTGAATGTGTGGGGACAGTAAGACATGAGTAGCAAAGATAGAATATGGGCAACCCTGGGACATATGGTAGTCAAGCGTAATATTGCTAGAATGTGGAGGCTAAGTGAAGCCCCGGGCCTAAGCCTGTGAAAAAAAGACATGGACTGGAGCATGTTTCGAGATAAAAAGGTATATGTTCCAGGGGATGCCCGAAGAAGTGGTCTCAAGTGTGGACCAAATGGAATGCCTATCGTGTAGATATTTGTACCCCCCCCTCGTATTCCCTCCCCTTCCATTGCTGAATGAATCTGTACAGAATAATCATGGTGAAGATTGATCTGATAAACTGTCATGAGGTTGGGATAACTAAAGGAACAAAGCTTAAATCAGTATGCGCTAAACAACTGCTGTTTGAATGTGTACATGTAAAATGTTGTTCTTCGATAAAAAGAGTTACAAAGAAAAAAATAGAATGCCTGAGTGCTGAGTTCTGGATGATCAGGAACCTCTGAATAACCTAATGCGTAATCTCCAGTCGCAAAATATTGCAGTAGTCCAATCTAGATATGCCAGTCAACTGGATGATTGTTTTCCCGAAAGAAGGTCGGGATCAGAGGAAAAATGTTCCTCAACACTTTCAGAATAAGGAAGCAAGAAGAAACATTGTTCACATGTTCCGTGAAACAAGATTGGTGTCCACAATAACACCACGATATTGTGTACTTTTTACAAAAAATGGCCAAGGTCAGAGGCCTTCTAATTCCTCTATAACTGATGTCATGCTCCTGAAGTGTGGCAATGGAGGCAGCTATCGGGCGTGGAATACAGGAATTAAGGATGTGAAACATCTCCTTCGTTTGAGGGAAACAAGGATTATGCACTTTTTAAAGAAGGACAATTATGATTATTATTTCCATTTGTAGAGTGCAAAAGTTGCCAAAAGGTGTCCTAGTGCTGTTATGTTAAAATTATTTGTAGAGCGCACGTACATTGGTTGGTTTCTTGGCGCAATATATAGGAGTAGCCTGCGTCCTGGTGAGTTATTCATATACCTGAGTAAACAGCCATGTCTTAAGGAGTCTCCTGAATCTCGGGAGGTCTGTACAGGATCTGATATCAAGGGGTAGGTCGTTCCAGAAGCGGGGGGCTAGCACCACAAAAATTTGTAGGACGGTGTGACCAGAAGGTTAATGTGGGCTGAACGCAAATTGCGGGAGGGTATGTGTCTCTGAATAATATTTGAGACACATTTTGGGCAAGTACCATAAGAGGGGAAGCATGCTGCCATCTGGGCTGATGAAAAATCAGTTTTGTGGCCTGGTTCTGCACAAATTGCAGTCTTTTGTGGCAGACCAAAGTACAGTCAGTTAGTGTAGTCTATGTGAGAGATAACCATGGCTAGAACTGCCTGCACCAGTGCTTCCCTCGTAAGAAGTCTGCTAATTTTCCTTCTCTTCCGTAACTGAAAGGAACAGGTACAGACTACCGTTCCCATCAGGGACTTCATGGATAGGTCGCAGCTGTTTGTGACCCCGAGGCTCTTAGGTGAGGAGGATGGGGTTGGGGGAGAGCCCAGCTCAGCTGGCCAGAAGTGTGAGCTCCAAGGATTTTGAGCACCTCCTATCAGGATCAGCTTGGTTTTGTCTGGGTTTAACTTTAAGTGGTTGCTGTTCATCCAGTTGCAGACGTGCAGCATGGTGGTTTGGAATACAGACATGGAATTGGACGTGTTGTTGATGGTAAATATTAGTTGCAGGTCATCTACATAATTGAATGTGCTAACATTTCTTTCTCTTAAGGACAGGATCAGAGGGAGTAAATACAGGTTGAACAGGTGCTGGGATAATTAAGATCCCTGTGGGACTCCGCATGTTGACTTCATATTAGGCGCAGTAATGTGGTAGAGGCAAACAGACTGGGAACGGTCTTTGAGGAAGGATGTAAACCAGCTGAGAGTCGAACTACAAAAAAAACAGTGAACTTAAAAAGTGGGTGAAGATGGTCAGGAAGAAATAGCAACATTTTGCATAGAGGCTGTATTAAGGAGAAACAGATGGTAGATAGCTCTTTACATGAGTAGAAAGTGAAAGATTGGTGTCCATGTATATGCCAAGTTTCCATACTGCCGAAGAGACTTTGGCTGTCGGATTACTGGGTAATGGCAAGAAATGTACTGGTACAGGAATGGAAAATCTGCCTCTACACAGCAGAGGGTTTTGTTTTGTTCACTTTTTAACTTAAATGAATTCACCCCTAACCAACGATATATGTCCTGCAGGCAAATGTGGAAAGCTTCCAAGGACAGAGGACTGAATTGGTCTACTAGCAAGATTATTTGTGTTTCATTGGCATAATGTATTAAATTGATTCCATGACTGTGATTCAATTTAGCCAGGGGCCTCAGGTAAATATTAGATGATGTAGGGCTGAATGAGGAACCCTGGGGCTCCCCTTGCTCCACTTTCCGAAATCCGGATCGAAAAAAGGAGGGAGATTAATGGTTTCTGCTCTGCCTGCTAGGTAAGATTTACACCAATCAAAGGCAGTGCCCTATATGCGTGATTTCCCTAGGCATGAGATCAAAATGTCATGATTTACTTCTGTCTAAGCAGACAAATCTATACATATTAAGGCTACAGAATGGCCAACGTTTGCTGCCCTTCTAAAATCATCTAAAACATCAATCAAGGCTGATTCAGTACTGTAAGCGGGCGAAAGCTTGATTGTGCCAGATCATGTAAAACATTAACTTCAAGGAAATCAGAGAAGATGTTGTTGACTTGTTTCTCAACACTTTTTACTGGAAAAGGGAGAAGAGAAACTACTTAAGACTGCTGGGTCCGCAGAAGGTTACTCAGTGCATAGCAGCTCCTTTTAGATTTTGAACTGTGCAGTGTACTGACGTTAATGTTGACAGTGTAAGAACAATGTCCTAGGCATTTAAAAAGATTACAGTGCTTCTTCATCTCTGAAAAAGATGTTTCCCTTTACTTTCCTGAAACTGATAATTATTGTGCATACTAAGAATCCTAAATGGGATGTCCTTGCGCCATCCTTGTTTTTTACTGCTCATTTATCCGACATGTAGGTACAATGTGGTGTGCAATTTTGATAATGAATGGGCTAATTGGTAGCCCGCGGGTACATCTCATGTGTTCATGCTTTTCTTACGAAAGTTTGATTGAGAGGCCCTTTCATAATTTTGGGCATCTGTCGAGAAGTAAGGACTTCATAGATTGCTGAACGCTCCTTGCACTCAATGTTACAAACTGCATGTCAGACTATGCTACAAGAACACTTCTGATTAGTTTGTAGACGAACAACACTGACCTTTGGGCGCATGCATTGACGATTTGTCACCACCACCGTGTGCCTTCTGATGCTGTTAATTACGGTATGCCTCCTTTTATCTTGCAGAATTTGTTTTAAATTGATGTTGAACTTCGTAAGTTACGCACTGATTTCACCTATGTACACCTTAGTATGTGTGGTTAGTTCACACGAGCTTGGGGCAAACTCACCCTGAGTGACTGGTCCTGAGGAAAGCCAAACACATTGGAGCATATTGGCTGAAACATGTAGACCACTTCATTCAGACCATTTTTCATGATGTTTGGGACGTGTGAGACCATATTTCTCACTCACGTCCAATAACTCTTTTTTACCCTACCCTAGTTTTAAAATTCTCACTTTCACGTTATTCACTTCCCCCACGAAAAAAAAACCCAGCTCCACTGTATTCAGGTGTCGAAGCACACCTAGGAGGCACTTGGCCCCCTGGGTTGGAACCCAATGATGAAGCATGCCACCAACTAGGTTTGAGGGTGAGGGTTCTTTTAAAAACCTAATGGGTTCCCTGCAAGGGAGACTTCTTTGATGACCATGACTCTCTGGTTTATCAAAGCTGAATTTTGAGCTTGTTGTCATTGTTTGTTGACTCAGCATTATGGGAAGATTTCAAAATTACAAACCATCAGTTACTCATTTAGTGGGTTATCAACAAGCCCCTTCGCCGCCGGTACGTCTCGTTTTCCCATATTAAATGTGATGCACCGGCGGCGCAAGGTGCTTGTAAATAAGCCCCTTAGTGTGTCTTTACTGCATCAGTGAAGACTGTTTATTCGAGCTGCAGCTGAGGTGGGTGTTTTTCATGTGCTCTCATTCAAATCTTGCTGTCCCTCTTCATTGATTTGGTAAATGGATTGTCCTTTGACCTGTTTAATCATGACATTTCTGATGGCCTATTGCCACTGACATGATGATGTGTCAATAATGTATAGTGTAGACATTGAATTTTATATAGTGTGCTACTTGTTTGCGATGTTGTGCTGTTGTTAACAAAGTGGTTGGTGGCATCCTCCATTCCCCCAGCTTATGTACTTTAGTTCCTTTATTTTTTTTTAAATAAAATAGATTTTATATTGATTTTATTCTTCATTATGAGCGGCCTTGTCTATGGTGCAATTGATACAAAACCTCTTTCAAGGGGCCTCAGTGGACACAGGGACTTCTTGACCCAACTGTGGGGGGTGAGGCATTTAACACCTCATATGGAGCCTAATATGGGTTCCCAGCAGCTGGGTCAACTATCCCTTCTGCACTTGACTCTCAATAGTAGCATGGTTGAGCAGTTCAAGGCTCCCTCTGGGGGAAAGTTGTGGACATAGATTAGTGAACATGGGCTCACAACTCAAAATGCATGCCACAGACGCAATAAATCATTGTCCAGCCAAATAATCACTTTTATGAAAAAAGAGAAGCATGTTATTTCTATCACATACCACACAAAGGAAAAATTCTTCTTTCACAAACAATTAAACAATCCGGGCTCTAGTGTCTATCTGGCAGTCCCCTGTCCCACTCACTCCTCTTGTTAGCAATTGTGGTCATGCCCCTTTCACTATATATTTTTTTTTATTTTAAGTTTTATATAGCGCGAACATGACCCTAGTGGGTATCAGAGCGCTTTACATATGAGCTGCGGAAAACATAGGTAGATAATTGTGGGAGAAAAGTAATGATATATAGAAATAACATCAAGTACAAAATGATATAATAGAGGCCAGCATTGGGGTCGTACAAGAGGCAAGTAGCAAATTAATCAGCTGTACACGATAGAAGACAAAAAGAGAAAAGCATCTAGCTCAGCGCCGTGCTCATCAGTAAAGCTTTCACTTTCCTTTTGAAGGCTAGTGTTGAAGGAATCAGTCTCGTTTCCGCAGGAAGGGAGTTCCAGATTCTGGGGGCAATACCTGAGAATGTACGATTGTAGGTTTTCATTTTTTTAATTTCTTCGGCTTGAGCAGTAAGGTACTGGAGCTCCTTGAGGAACGGGAGCCACCCGACAGTTCAAGCTTATTTGCCAGGTACAGAGGAGTGTTGAAATGCAGTGCTCTATGGGTCATACATGCAAGTTTTAATTGAATCCTTGCCTCAAACGGAAGCCAGTTAAGAGATTTCAAGTCCGGAGAAATGTGGTTCATTTTTTTGGAGCCAGTGATGAGCCTAGCCGCCGCATTCAGAGATTCTCTAAGGGGGGGGGCTAATCTGTGTCCCTGTAGCCTGCAGAGAGTAGCACTGCCACATTCCAGCCGTGAGATGACTAACGCTTGCACCGAAGAGTCAAAATCATCTTGGGGAAGGTAGGGTTTGAGTTTCCTTAGGATGCTCAGTTGGAAGGTTGCTCCTTTAGTAGATGCGCTGATGTGATCCTGCATTTTTAGGTTCTTATTTAGCACTATTACCAGCGATTTCGTAGAGTCTATGATGTGTGGTGTGCAATTGAGAGCGAAGAGGTTTTTCAAATATTTCTCCACAATGGGGGTTTGCTTAATCGGTGAGATGAGGAGGAATTCCGTTCTAAGGGCGTTTAGTTTGAGGTGGTTGGAGGTTAACCAAATTTGGGTTTTGTGCAGGGTTCTGTTGAGTATCTTGATATCTTCAGGGGAAGAGATTTTCATGTACAATTGGGTGTCATCCGCATACATGTGATATTGGATGTTAGATGCTTTGAGGATTGAAGTAAGAGGTTTAATGAATAGGTTGAGAGCGAGGACCCTTGGGGCACCCCCAGAGTGCAGGGACTGGAATTGGAAAGTGTTTGATTGGATTTCACTTTCTGCGTTCTGTTATTGAGAAAAGAGGGAATCCATTTTCTTACAGTGTCTGAGAGCCCCATCCTACATTCCAGAAGGCTCAGTAAATTGTCATGTTTGACAGTGCCAAACGCAGATGAGAGGTCAAGTAGTATCAGTAGGCAAGATTCGTTCTGGTCAAGCATTGTGAGAGCGTTGTCAACTATAGTGATGGCAGTTTTGGTGCTGTGGCCGGGACAGAAACCTGATTGGAATTGATCGAGAAGTTGGAATTCCTCAATGTGGTTGCACAGTTGTTCATGAACACATTTCTCAAGGAGTTTTGCCAGAGTAGGAATGTTTGTGATTGGTCGAATATTATTCAGATCTTTGGGTTAGCCGTTAGAGAATAGGCAGAACCAGCCCCAACTTCAGGCAGTCAGAGATCTCACCTTGAAGAAGAGAGGCATTGATAATTTTGGTCCAGAGCATGACTAGTGATCTTATAATTTCTTTGAAGAAGGTGGGGGGGAGGAGATCACTGAACTGATTTGAAGGTTTCAGGGTAGACAGAGTGTTGTAGATGGATGTGTCGTTGAGGTGTGTGAATTGACTCCAAGATGCATTATTTTTAGGGGAGTGACAGTGCACAATAAGAGGGAGCGAGCGTAAGGAGGAGTCAGGGGAGATTGATAGATCGATCAGGGCAGACCTTAGATCAGATTCAGTCTATTGGTAACACTATTGGTAACATCCCGAAAATTCCCCATTAGTAGTCCAAGTCTCAAAGAATCCTCTATGACTCCATTTAAAGTCAGTAGTGTTCCAACGTACTTGTGCTCAGTTTAGCATTAAGTTTCCCTGGGCCGTCAGGCCCGCAACAAGTCTTTTTCACACCGGCATGAGGGAAGCGTCCAGGTCCTGGAGTGTGCTCCATCTGCTGGTGCATGCAACAGCTGCTGCCCAAATCAGGGGAGTCACCCAGATGTGGCCTAAGCCGCTGCACCGAGCGGGAGCGGGCTCTCTCCTTCGTGGTCATGCTCCAGCAGCAATTGCAGGTTTCCTACAGTTTCTCTTGCGGAGTAAGATTTTACTCACTGCTGATAGGGGGTGGCAAGGACAATCCTGTTCTGGGTACCACACTTGGGTGACTGTGCTCCCATGGTGCCCTCACTTCTCCAGTGGGATAAAACAAGTCACAGTCCTTGGTGCTATGATGACCTTCTCCAACATATGGGGGCCACCACCTATCACTGTCCATGGTCTTCTGCCCGGTCAACACAGCAGTTATCCAAGGTGGGCTTTCTTGGTATACGGGGTCGCCACACCGCTCCTGCACAAGACATCAGCCCTTACCACATAGCAATCTTTACCACAATGCCCCTCCTGGCATACGGGGTTGTTGCACCGCTAACGCACAAGGTTTCAGCCTATACCACTTGGCACTCTTTCACATGCCTGTCTTCATGGCACCACTCTCATTGCACACGGTGGTCTCTGACACAATTCTGCATGTGGACAGCAACCCAATCAGTGCAGCAGTTGTTTCCTCACACCTCACACAGGGAGCCCACTCAAAAGGGCTTGCCACTGGACCTAGCTCCCTCCAGTACTCTCCCCTTTCTCACAGGGCACGCCAGTCTTGGCAAGCAGGCAGACACTGGTGCTCCAGGTTCCAGGGAGGTTGTCTTGGATTCCCTGGGTGATGAATGCTCACCCAGCAGGCAGAGGAGCAGGTTTTGGCCACCACACCTGGTCACTGGGAAGTCTTGCAGAGCTTCCCCTTCACACAGCCCATCTGGCTGCTTGGCAGATAACATGTTTTGTGGTCTCAACCCCCCCTTCCTTTAGTCCGTTTGCAAACACCAAATGTGATTTAGTGTCTGCGGCTTTGAAGTTTTATGATGGGATTCTACTTCTTTTAAAATGCATGCTCCTCTGCTCCTTCTTTCTCTTGAAAAGCCGTCTGTCACAGCAGGAATTTCTCAGAAGCTAATGGTCCCACAACACAGGCCATGGGAATGACTAGAGTTCACACCTGGATGTCAGACCGAGGGCCCCCAGCCATACTCTTTATGATTCTCTTTGTAGCCCAATCTCCTTCCTGAGATATGCCCAGGTAGCTTCCTTGCGACCTCATACTGAATCAAAGGGCACCCTTTGAAATTTACAGTGGAGGCCTGGTCCCCCCTCCTTAGTGTGTGTTCCACCCAGCTTATTGGAATGCAGCAATCCATACATCTGTCTGGAAGGACCTTTATATCTCTACTCCATGTTTCCCAAAATGGAACCCAGGGCCCTCCATGTATTGTACCATCCACAGGCACATATACACCCAGTGCATGTATACAGCATACATGCACTGCACCATACTGTATCCTCCATGTAGTGCACTACACATGCATCCAGCACTTGCATTAAACATGTGCACACTGCCTAGCACTGTATCCTTTATGTACTGTATCACTCATAGGCGCACATGCACCCAGCACTTGCAGTAATCATACATGCACTGCATCCTACATGTGTTGTACCACTCACAGGTACACATACACCTAGCACATGCACTTGTCCTGTATGCACTCCACTGCACTATATCCCTCAGGTACTATACCACTCATAGACACATGCATCTGCAGCACAGGCATACACCCATTACTCAATACTGCATTGGCCCTGTAGGGCACCCTCTCCAGGCATACATACACCCAGCGCAAATACACCACCTACGCTGTGTAGCACTTTGCACCATTCTGATGTAGCCATGGGTGAGTTAAACAGACAGCAATTTTTAAAAAGCCAGTGCACCTATAGGCCCCACTCCAGTTGCATAGGTTAAAAAGGACCTGATCATTACACAGTATGCTGCCATCACCGGGCCTGTGCTGCTTAACTCTTGACAAAGGCAATAGCCTTCCCCCACTATGAGGCTAGTGCTTGAGGCTCCCATCCCAGTCGAACAAGACCTCAATCCATGAGGCAGGCACATGTCATGGCGCACACGCATGATCTGTGTGCGCCTATGACAACAAAAATCAGCAATAGGGATCCAGACATCAGTACAGTTAGGCACTCAGGGCAGGGGGGCATTTCCTTTACCATGCGGGTGACTTTTCCGTCCCAACAAGGACACAGTGTGTACAGAATATAACAGTTGGAAGAAATACTGTTTATGACACGTTTTGCCCTCAATATTGGGAATTACGTGGATTTTGGTGATTACCGCACCATAATTATCTCAGTGTTTAACAGGCATTTTTCCATCTAAGTTTTGGCAGTTTGACCTGCAGAAATTTATCAAGATTTGTGAGCTTTACTGCACCCGGTAATTACTTGGTGCAATAAACATTGCAGCACTTATAATTCAGATCCCAATGCAAAGAGGTCTTTGCACAGGGATCATCATTATGGACCACTCGTAATGAGGACCTTGGTGTTTGTTCCCACAAGGCACGAGTGGGTAGGAGCAAACTATGTATCTCCGAGAGGAGTGTAATCTACTCAAAATCAACCACTGGAAGACTGTATGTGGTGATAAGCATATATCCCTGTCACAATTGTGTTGCACATTCAGATAGGTTCCATTTGGATCCTGCAACGTGAAGTGAATATTGTCATGAAAGGTTGCAACTAATTGATTTGGTAGCCTAATTAACGTAGAAATTTGTTGCTTTCTTTAAATGCATGCTATTTAAATATTTCAGAACACTGGAATCCTGCAGTTCTGTTGCCTCTGTGTTGAAATCCTGTCATGTTCATGCTAAAAGGTTCAAATTTTTCCTTCATTTTGACTTTTCATATCCTATTTAATATGCTATTGACAGAACCTTTTTAGTGCTGAGCAAGTGATCTTTGTGGTTCAAACATTTGCGTTGAGGCTGCATTAAATAATTTAATTTACTTATTTCCTAAAATAGAAAGGAGGGGGATAGTATGGGCAGTTACACTCAGTCCTTGTTTGAAACGATCTTTTGAAAACACTGTAAATGGTCTAGTAGTCTAAGGGCCTGATTTAGATCTCGGGGGACGGGTTACAATGTCACAACGATGTCGGAAATGCCATTATTTCCTATAGGATTTAGATTTTTGGGGATGGGATATCCACAGGGCTGGACTGGGAACCCAGAGCAGCCCTGGCAATTTTGACGGGTCAGCCCCCCTGATGCTTTTGTTACTGTGGCTGATTCAGCAGCATCGCCGCAAAAACCAGCCCTCAGTAACAAAAAAAGACCACTGCTCTACAAAATGATTCCCCCACCCTTCCAGCCTCCCGGGGGAATGCTCGATGCCCGATACGGCCTGTCCGGCCCTGGATATCCGTCACCATTGTGATTCAGTAACCCGTAAGTTGTTCTAGGTAGACTTGCTAATAGCATGTAACAATATTAACCCCTTTGGTGTGTCGGAGACGCACCAGTGCTCAGTGCTCATGTCCGACTTCAGTGGTTGAGCAGGTGGCTCTCAGGCTTCTTCCTTGAAGTTACAACTATTCTTTTCTTACTGCTGCAAGTTAAAGTGCACTATTCTTCCCTGAACAGAGGGAAGGAATGGCTTCAGTGCAAGATGAATCGCCCAGAGCTCCAGAAGGTTGATGTGAAGCCCGGACTCCCCCGGAGACCAGAGGCCTCTCCCATATGGCCGCCCCATCCCAGAAGGGAGGCATCCGTCACCACAGTGTGGTCTGGTTGGGGAAGGGAGGGGGATCTGCCATTACTCAATCCTGGTTTGTGAGCCACCACTGCAATTGCCGTGCAGTGCCCTCCGAGATCTGGACGCAATTGGATATATTCCCCTGATGCTGCACCCAGTGGAACTTCAGGCTGCCTGCTTTGTTTCCCTGAAATGACGATCTGCGCGCACGTCGCGATTACGTCATTTCAGTGAAACTGAAACTGAAATGAGCCAAGAGGCTCATTTCAGTTTCGCTTTCTATGTGCTCAGGGGGCTATCTCAACCCCCTGAGCACGTAGAAAGTCAGGAGAATCTCCCCTTTCCAATGGTACCCTTGCCTAGTGGATTCCTGCCTGGGCATTGTCCCAGGAGGGCGATCCCCAAGCAGGGATTCACCCACTAGGCACCAGGGAGGGGGGAGCAGCCCCTTGGGCAAGGGCCTTTGCTTCCCCATATTTTTTGGGGCAAATTCAGTCGGGGGGGCAGAAAGCCCACTAGATACCAGGGATTTGGGATTTGTTTTTACTTTGAATTAGGGGTGAGGGCTGCCCAATATGGGCATGCCAATGCCCCGCCGCAAAATGACAGTCTTTTGCCCCCCCTGGAGGTCAGATGTGGGCAGTAGCCCCCAATCTGCCCCCCTTAGGGGCAGAAAGCCCACTAGAAACCAGGGATTCTTTTTCAAATGCAAATTAGGGGGGGAGCTGCCCAATATGGGCATGTCAATGCCCATACACCTCCTCCCCACAAAATTCCAGTCTTTCTGCCCCCAATATGTCCCCCGAGGGGGCAGAAAGCACACTAGATGCCAGGGATTCTTTTTTTTATAGAACCAGGGTGGGGGCTGCCCAGAATGGGCATGCAAATGCACCCACCCTACCCCCCAAAGAAAACAAAAGACTTTCTGCCCCCCAGGAGGCAGATGGGGGCAGTAGCCCCTGATCTGCCCCCTAGGGGGCGGAGAGCCCACTATGCGCCATCGATTATGCTGGCTTTTGTATAAGCAGGGGTGGGGGCTGACCAGAATGAGCATCCCAGTGCCCCCACCCCCCAAAAGAATAGCCACAGTCTTTCTGCCCCCCTTGGAGGCATATCAGGGCAATAGCTCCAATTTCCCCCCTCCCCAGGGCGATTTCCCCTCTCCCCACGGTGGCAGAAAGCCCACTAGGCACTGACTTGTTTTTAAAATGTGTCTACCTGTGGATTTCGGGTCCTAGCGCAGCCGGCACCTAGGGAAACATAGCAAACCTGTATATTTTTTAACTCTAGACACTGAGGGGAATCCAGGATGGGGTGACTTGTGTGACTCTCACTAGGTTATGTTACCCAGAATCCCTTGCAAACCTCTAACTAAGTTTAAAAAAACACATTTTCCTCACATTTCTGTGATGGAAAGTTCTGGGAGTGGATCCAAAGAATTCCACCCCCCACACATTTCCCAAAGTGTTCCGAGAAAAATGGTATTTCACTTGTGTGTGTGGCTCTAGTGCCTGCGACAGGAAACGGCCCAAAACGCAACTTGGACACACCACATTTTTACAGTAAAAACTGACCCTTTTTTTGCTAAGTGCCTAGCTGTAGATTTTGAACCCTAGCACTGCCGGCACCTAGGGAAACCTAGCAAACCTATACATTTCTGAAAACTAGACACCTAGGAAAACCCAGGATGGGTTGACTTGTCTGGCTCCCACCAGGTTCTGTTACCCAGAATCCCTTGATTCCACTCAAGAATATGTGGAAAAAGTAGTTTTTTCAGCGAAATTTGAGGTTTGCAGGGGATTCTCGGTAGGAAAACGTTGGGGGATACATGCAAGCCATACCTCACTGCACTTCTCCAGGTGTCTATTGTTCAGAAATGTGAGGGTTTGATAGTTTCCCAAGGTGGCCGCCGAGCCCGGGGCCAAAAACCCAGGTGACCCCCCCTTGCAAAACCAGGTTGTTTTGTGATAGGTAATTTTGATGTCTCCTCAATACGTTTTGGGCCCTTGCCTATCACAGGTACTTGACACACCCACGCAAGTGAGGTACCATTTTTATCGCCGACCTGGGGAACGCTGGGTGGTAGGAAATTTGTGGATCCATGGAGATTCCAAAACTTTCCCACACAGAAATTTTAGAAAATGTTTATTATTCCAGCTAAATTTGAGGTTTGCAGGGGATTCTGGGTAGGAAAGCGTTGGGGGGTCCACGCAAGCCATACCTTGCTGCACTCCCCCGGGTGTCTAGTTTTTAGAAATGTGTGGGCTTGGTAGGTTTCCGAAGATGGCCGCTGAGGCCTGGGCCAAAAACCCAGGTGACCCCCCTTGCAAAACCAGGTTGTTTTGTGATAGTTAATTTTGATGTCTCCGCAATACATTTTGGGCCCTTGCCTGTCGAGGGTACTTGACCCACCCATGCGAGTGAGTTACCATTTTTCTCGGAAGACTTTGGGAAATACGGGGTGGGTGGAATTTTGTGGATCCACGCAGATTCCAGAACTTTCCACCACAGAAATGTGAGGAAAATGTGTTTTTTTGACAAAGCTTAAGGTTTGCAAGGGATTCTGGGTAACAGAACCTGGTGAGAGCCAGACAAGTCACCCCATCCTGGATTCCCCCTAGTGTCTAGTTTTTAAAAATGTATAGGTTTGCTAGGTTTCCCTAGGTGCCAGCAGAGATAGGGTTCAAAATCTACAGCTAGGCACTTTGCAAAAAAAAGGGTCTGTTTTCACTGTGAAAATGTGGTGTGTCCACGTTGCGTTTTGGGCCATTTCCTGTCGCGGGTACTTGACCCAGCCATGCGAGTGAGGTACCATTTTTCTCAGAAGACTTTGGAGAATGAGGGGTGGGTGGAATTTTTTGGATCCATGCAGATTTCAGAACTTTCCAACACAGAAATGCGAGGAATTTTTTTTTTTTTTGGACAAAGTTCGAGGTTTGCAAGGGATTCTGGGTAACAGAACCTGGTGAGAGCCAGAAAAGTTACCCCTCCTGGATTTCCCTGGATGTCTAGTTTTCAAAACTTTATAGGTTTGCTAGGTTTCCCTAGGGGCCGGCAGAGCTAGGGTTTAAAATCTACAGCTAGGCACTTTGCAAAAAAAAGGTCATTTTTCACTGTGAAAATGTGGTGTGTCCACATTGTGTTTTGGGCCGTTTCCTGTCGCAGGCACTAGGCTTACCCACACAAGTAAGGTCCCATTTTTATCGTGAGCCTTAGAGCAACACAGAATTGTAGAGCAACTGTTACTACCTATTGATTTTCGATGCATTTCTGCCTTCCAAATGAAAGACAATGTGTAAAAAAATAGTCACTTTGAAAAATGTTCTATAATTCTCATACTAGTATGGGTACTCACAATTTTGGAAATGTGCAAATAGCTACTGTTTCTAAACTCTATGTTTTGTTCCAATTTCAGAAATACATAGGTGTCTTTCCTCCCGATTTTTCACTGTATATAATTTCCCAAATGAATTGCTATATACCCGGTACATAATAAAAAAAAACATTGCAAGACACTGCTCAGTTATTGTCTTTGGGTTCGTCAGGTTCTTGGTGAACCTACAACTCCTATATATCCCCACAACCAGAAAGGTCCAGGGGATGTAACGGTATATTGCTTTCAAACATCTGTCATGATTAGAAGAAGTTACAGGTGAAAATGTTGGCTCAAATGGCTGTTTTTTTCAACTCATTTGCAATTTTTCCCATTTTCAACTGTTAGTTTCTATAAAGAAACCTTGAAGGATCTACACAAATGACCCCTTGCTGAAATCAGAATTTTGTCTACTTTTCAAAAATGTATAGTTTTCCAGGATCCATTATTGCTTTCATACCCATTTTTACCATTAACTAGAAGAAGGTTGAAAGCACAAAAAACAGCCAAAATAGGCTATGTCCCAGTAAAATGTCAAACTGTGTAAAAAATGTTGGTTTTTCTGACAAAAGTCTGTCAGTCCCTGAAAGCTGGGAAAATGCTGATTTCAGCCCCACATACCCTTTGTTGATACCATTTGCAGGGAAAAAAATAGACGGTTTCATTTCCAGCTCTTTTTTCCCATTCCCCCCCCCCCCAAAAACAATGTTGCGTTATTTTGGCTAAATTCTGGGTTTCCTCCAGGGGAATCCACAAACCTTTGGTAGCTTTAGAATCCCCATGATGTTGGAAGAAAAGGACGCAAATTTGGCGTGGATACCTTATGTGGTCAAAAAGCTACAGGGGCCTAAGCGCGAACTATCCCAAATAGACAAAAAAAGGCTTGGCACAGAGGGGGAAACGGCCAACCAGCAAAGACCATTTGAAAAGTCGTAACCCCCCCCTCCTTGCTACGCCACTGCCTTGGCAAATAAACCGGTACACAGCGGGTTTATGCTAAACTGAATGACATCTGATTCTGATGGGATCCTATAAGGTTTATAGGAAAGGGTTGTTGATATGTAATGCCTGAACGCAGCTTTAACTACTGTGATGCCCCTCCCCCTCCCCCTCACTTAGATACAGACGTAAAAGGCCTTGGGATTCAGGTGGTGCAGCACATTTGAAACCACTAATATTGCTCTCATGGTATTCTGCTGTTTCTATGCGTCACTGATTGGTTCAGTGCAGACATACACGAAAATGCTTCAGGACACTTGAGATCCCGGGGAAGGAGAAAGCTACCAATTAAAGAAATAAGAGCAGACAAGTGGCAATTCACAACATTCTTTTTAGGATTAAATGTCTGCTGAAACAGAAACCCACCAGTGTCAGAAGGTATACATCTGCGGCTGAACATGAAGAGACGGGCAGAGGCAGTTTAATGTATGCAGGACCCTGGAAGAGAAAGAGCTCTTGTGCCTTGGGTAGTCTTTCAAGAATAGTATTTTAAGAAGTCTTAGACGGGATGAACCTATGGCTTTTGTGGCGCACTGCCTAATGCTGCCCGGAGATACCGAGAGCCTTGTCCTTAACAAGCGCTGCGGGCGCCGCGCGCTGCTTTCAATGTGATTGTGTACCAAAGTCAGTATAAGGATTGTGAAGGAGGGTCATTATTTTGTTTTTTTGTTTTTTCGTTGTGCTATTTGAAAGAAACGGAGATAAACCAAGTGGAAATAGTACTTCTAATGCTGCCTCGTAGCACCAGATTTTTTCTACTGGATACCGCATAAGTGATGAGCTGCATTCAAATCCTCTGAACTCTCTTTTTTTTAGGTAGAGCAGAGCGGACTGATGTACAATACAGCAATGATTCATTTCTTGCTGGAGAGGGGCACTTGCTCTAAATAAGGAACGGCAGAGAGGAGACTACCTGTGGCATTGGGCCAGAAACAGAAGCACGCCAGAGATAACCTGCATGGAAGGCTAATGGTGTGTCGTTTTTAAGTGTGCGTGTAGCGGAGTAGCCCTATCATAGATATCAATACGGCTGCTGCTTAACCTATACATTGTGATTTTACCTTTCAATTTCAGCCGTTTCAGCTTTAGTGTATCATCAAACTCCACTAAAGTGCCCATTTGTATGATTATTTGATTTCTTATGGCATCTTATCAAGTGCTATTTGCTTTTCTGTGTATCTAAAGGTTATCTTCTCACTTTTCTTTGATGGTTCACACCCCCTGTTGCTAAGTTCGCCCATGACAGTGGCAAAGCACTTGAGGTATGACTGCAAAGCCTTGCACTGGCTGACACCTGGCGATGAAGGAACAATGAGATACTGGAGCAATTCTATCCCACCCTCTCACAAGCTACATGTTAGACGAAATCGTATTGTGTGCTCCGAATCTCTGCAACTGTCAATATCTCATGCAACTTACGTAGGCAGGCCACTATCAGACTATAAACACCCTGGAGATAGGTTTGGAGTGGGGAAGGGCACCTACACCAATACCAACCTGGAAATTCCAGCCTACATGTTTAAAGGATCTTGTAATTGGAGAGGAACTGAAGGAGGTAATAGTGAAAATGAAAGCACAGCTTCCTCACTTCTGCCAGACTGGGAGGCCTTCAAGGTGGTGGTGGTGGTGAAAAGCTACGGCATTCATGCCACAATAGGACCCCCTGGGGTGATTAAATCAGACTTGAAAAAATGGTGGATTCCCTGCTGGCATTGGAGCGAGCTGCTGCCCGGGAGCCTACTTGTTTGGGAGACCTGTGCATAGGCAGAGAAGCATGCTACATTACCAGAGCATCTTAGATGCCTCGACTATGGGATTTCTATGCTAATTTATACTCTTCAATAACCCAACAACTGCAATTAGAGACCAATTCTTAGACACCATAGCCTTTCCCCAGGTGCCACGCAATGCTGATGAAGAGAGGTCTCCATAGCCCAAGAAGACTCAGACATGGGGTCCGCACGTCCCCTTTTCCTTTTTAATAAAATACGGCCTTGGGGTATGGGGTCCCTGGGGCCTGAGGAGGCTCGACTTTTAAAAGGATGTGGCACCGGGAATGGAGTCCCCGCGGCCTTTGAAGGGTGTGCCTCATTTTGTTTGGTTGAATTGGTCCCAAGGGGATGTGGTCCCTGGCCTAATGAGTCTCAGGTAGGGGCACCACATGGAATCTCTCCCTCTTTTAATTGAATTTGGCCCCACTGATGGGGTTCCTGGGGCCTATTAAGGGTTGAGGACGGGGGGCTGCACATCCCCTTCCTGTTAATATATATGGTTTGGCCCTGGGGATGGGCTTCCCAGGGCCTATCCATTTTTAAATTTAATTTGGCCCTGGGGTTGGGATTCCTGGGGCCTATTAAGGTTTGAGCAGGGGGCCTGCATGCCCCCTTCCCCTTTATATATTTTGGCCCTGGGGCATAGGGTATCAGGGGGCTCAAAGGACAAATTTATGCAACGCACACCAAAGGCGGTGTGCAGCGTGGAGTTCGCTGTCTGTGGAGGAGGGTTTCCACAGGGCCTAACCGCAGGTCATGCCCTGCGGCCAGCCTTTCTTCGCTTAGTCCAAAGGCTAAAGGTTGGCTGCCTCTGTGTAGGTTGACCACAGGGCCTGCGGTCAACCTCGCATTGTGGGATTTGCTGCCTGTGTGGGATTTGAAGCAGGGCCGGGCTTTACATATGGTAGCAAACTGTTACTTTATGTTTAAAAAAAACCTTAGAAATTCACTGAAAAAAACAAAAGTTAAAGTAAAGTTATAGTTGGGTGAAATTTTCAGTAACAACGTAACATTTTTTTAAAAACACAGAAATTCACTGAAAAAAACAAAAGTTAAAGTAAAGCTATAGTTGGGTGAAATTTTCAGTAACAACGTAACATATGTTTAAAAAACACAGAAATTCACCAGTTATAGTTCTATTTATCTCCAGTAACCAGAACACATGCCCTAGAATAACTGTATAGTTTGTATTTGACATGCACAGGTAATATGAACTCTTCTATAACATAATTGATAACATCATTGTAACATTTGCAATCAAAATTATTGATGGCAAAACTTTACATGGCGGGGGTGCGAGTAATAGTTACTTTAGGGCACAAGTTAAAGATAACTATAAACCTATAATTGTAACTTCTGAATTTCTGTATTTTTGTATTTTAAAATCTTACGTTGTCACTGAACATTTCACCTAACTATAATGTTACCATAACGTTTTATTTTTTTCTGTGAATATATATATATATATATATCATTTATGGGAATACTCCATTCTTTCTTGAAATAGACATCCAGCACTCCAAGTCAAAGTTTTTGGCACTCGGTCTTTTATTCCTTATACACGAGGAAAAACATCTACGCGTTTCAGCAGACTCACGCTGCCTTGTTCACGATGTTTGTGCCCATTTTTTTTGACAATAAAATACCCGACAATTCATAGGTAACATCAACAAGGGACTTGACACATTGTATCCCACTATTTGCTCAGTACACTCTGGCGGCCATTTCTTAACATGTTACCAACCTTGTGTTAATCTGTATTGCACAGCTAATTCGTTACCTCTTTCTTCCTTTTTACCAATTCCCAAAGATTTATATTAGAGAATATTATTCCTCCAAGTATTTATAAAGGGAATGAATAGGAAGAAATATAAAGTGCAAGTGCAGACAAGAAGTTTTATCCGGCAAGTGCCTTAAAAACATTATCATTCAAAGTGCTAGTGCTTACTGTGCAAATTCCGCCCACGGTCCAAATTCTATTTACAAATAAATAATTACTATATGTAACTTAATCTGATAATTAAAATTTAAAGTGCAAGTGCTTCTATAAACCTACACAGTTGTTCGGACAAAGTGCATATTTGTTCCCTTCCATCCAATACATCTAGATAGAACAATATTACACATCCACATATATTTGCAAACATTAGGACCGGCGACAAAGTAAACAAACATATTCCTGTAGAGCAGTTATTCTGTGTCATAGTCGCTACTATGTTGACCAATTTTTACCATTAAAAACAACAAAGGGGCAAAAAAAGGGGAAAAACCATATCCTTGATGGTTAATCATGTGTGCAGTTCTCTGTTACTCATTTTTCTTTATCAGATTTCTCAAGACAGACACGTATAGAGATCCTCATCCACGTTCAACCCTTGTGGCTCTTTGCAATTGAATTCTAAAATAAAGTATGTTTCCAATTTTCTCAATTCCTTCTCCCTGTCTCCTCCCCTCTTTCTCCTCGGGACTTCAGCTATACAGGAGTATTGGAGAAACAACGGGTTACTTTGGTGGTGGGTCTCAAAATGACGTGCTATGGGGTACGTTCTGTCTCGATTTACGATCGCCCTTCTATGTTGTAAAATACGTTTAAATACAGGGAGAGTTGTACTCCCTATATATATTTTTGGGCAAGGGCATCGTAATAAATAAACAACAAAACTAGATTTGCAGGTCAAAAAACTCCTAATTGTAATCGTTTTGTTAAAGAATGTTTTTAGAGTAGTGCAATTTACGCCATGTTGGCATGCTTTGCACTTCGGGCACTTCTTGAAGCCCGCTTTCTGGTGTAACCAGGTAGGAGCTTGTCTCTTTACCTCCTGATACTCACTTTTTACAACTAGATCTTTCAGTGATTTTGATTTTTTATAAGTGATCTCAGGGTGTTTCTTTACCTTGGAACCTAAAACAGGGTCGTTTCTTACCAAATGCCAGTGTTTATTAAGGATAGATCTTATTTCTTTATGTTTCTCACTGAACGTTGTTATAAATCTAGAGTTGATGCAGTTTTTATTTACATCTTTCTCTCTGTCTGATTTTCTCTGTTTGGTTCTAGATGGTTCGAATAAGATTTTCTGTCTATCTAAATTCCTTGCTTTAGAAGACGCCCCCTTGATTACAGTCGGGGAATACCCTCTCTGTATGAATCGGTCAGTCATCTCTTTCTCTATTCTGACATATTCATCCTGGTTGCTACAAGCTCTCCTAGCTCTGAAGAACTCTCCAAAGGGGATGCTCCTAATCAATGCTAGTGGATGGGCACTCCCTGCATGGAGTACTGTATTTCCGGCAGTGGCCTTGCGGAACACTGAAGTCTCCAGTTT
This sequence comes from Triturus cristatus, assembly GCF_964204655.1. NCBI lineage: Eukaryota > Metazoa > Chordata > Amphibia > Caudata > Salamandridae > Triturus > Triturus cristatus. The sequence continues at coordinate 333,027,529 of NC_140595.1, forward strand.
GTCCCCTACAGGTTTGACCCGAATATCTAAAAAGTCTATAGTAACCCTACTAAAGTGGCCAACAAACTCTAGATTTATTGCATTTGAATTCAGGTCTACGATGAACAAGGGTATATCCGTCTCCGTGCCCTGCCACAGCACGAAGACGTCATCGATAAATCTAACCCATAGTAGTATATGCTCCGACCAGTGCTCCAATGGTCCGCCTCTGAGCACCTGTTCCTCCCACCAGCCAAGATGTAAATTAGCATAACTGGGGGCGAAACAGGTGCCCATCGCAGTCCCCTGCTCCTGCTGAAAGAGTTCCTCATTGAACATAAAAATGTTCTTTTTTAGACACCACTCCATTAATTCTAAAATCATCTTATTATGTTCAAGGAGTCGAATTGGTCTTCTCTTTAAAAAGTACTCTGTTGCCTTTAGCCCATCTATGTGTCTTATGCTGGTATATAATGTTGAAATGTCAAGAGTTAATAATACCATGGTCTCTGGATCCCATTTGACATCATAGATACACTTTAAAAATTCCGTTGAGTCTTTAATATATGAAGATAGTGTTTTCACGATTGGATTCAAAAAGTAATCTATATACCTTGATGCATTTTCGAAAAGACTCCCACAAGAAGAAATTATCGGTCTCCCCGGTGGACTAGTGAGACTCTTATGCACCTTGGGGAGCATATAAAATACAGGGATCATTGGTTTCTCTCTCTTGATGAATTTGTATTCATCCCAGCTTAGCAAGTCTCTCTCTTTCCACTCATCCAATTTTATGAAGAAAGAATCTTTCACCTTTTCATAATCTTTCATATTTATGCGGATGTAACATTCTGTATTATTCAATTGGTGAAGGGCCTCTTTCTTATATAGTTCCCTTCCCCATAGAACAACATTCCCTCCCTTATCCGAGGGTTTGATCAACACTCCATCTTCTTTTTGGAGTTTATTCACTATTTTGTGGAAAGATGCTTTTTGTGGACACATTTTCTTTTTCTTCTGGTTCACGGCAACATATAGTTGTTTCATGTCTTTAGTTACGTTCTCTCCAAAGATATCAAGGTTATCTCTCATCGTTTGTGGCAGAAATTTAGACGGCGGTCTAAACGGTGTATAGTCCTCTTTATTCATCCCTACAGTAAGGAGGGCTGATGTTTCCTCACTCTCTGGTGAATTTTCCTCATTCGCCAGTGAGATTATGTCCGTTAGAAAGGGTATATCATTTATATTCAAAATTTCTCCGTTATCAACGGATTCTGAAGCTTTTTCCATTGGTGCTTGATTGACCTCACGCCGGTTCAGATGCAACTTTGATAATTTGAGCTTTCTAATGAAGCGGTATAAGTCCATTCTGTTGTTGGGGTAATTATACTCATTACTGCTACAGAAAGACATACCTAATTTCAGAATTGACTCCTCATCTTCTGTTAGCTTCATATTGCTCAAATTAATAACCGTTGTATTTTCCATCACTTCTTGTATTGTTTCTTTGTGTTGGACCGCAGTGATCTTTTTGCTTGCCAATCTTGTGCTCCTTCTGTATCCCTCACCTCCTCTTCTCTGTTTCCTCTTCCTCGGCCTCTTCCTCTCCCACGTCCTCTTGTCATGCGATGATCCGTCTGTTGCTCTAGGAGCATAAAACGGAGTTCCTCAGTCACCGCTAATCTTACATCTCGCGTTCCTCTATTGCTCTGTTCCTCTGGTTCCTGTTCCGAGCCAGTGTCTGAGCTGATTTCACTTTGTACATTCTCCTGGGGGTCTATTTGGCCACTATAAATCTTTTGCCGTCTTTCCGAATCGAATTTCCTGGCGAATGTGTAAATCCGTCCCGACTCGTAGTCAATACGATCTCTCAGGAATTTCGTCGCTTTTCTATCTTTGATGCGTTTTTCGTATTTCTCCAGCCTATTTTTCAGATCGTTTTTGAATTTACTCACTTTGGCTTTATCTTCATTTTTCTCCAAAATGTCATTCAGCTCTTTCAATTTAGTGACCACTTCCAGGCGCTCCTTTTCCGCATATTTCACTAAAATGCGAATCATGTTGTTTGAGCTTGCTGCGCTATTCTCAGCCCATTCACTGAGCATTTCCCCTTGAGGATTTTCGTACGTTGGGGTGATCATTATGCGCAAGCCGCGAGGCACTCGTCCCACCTGTAAATACTGCCGAAGGGATGCCACCTCCCACCAACGTGAGATTTCTCTCTTTTTAAGTTTTTCGTATTCCTGCAATTGTCTCGTTATATCGCTGCTTACTTTAGGTGCTGTTGCTCCCCTCGTATTTTGGGTTGATGGAGCATTCTCCTCAAAGATTTTAAGAGCTTCCTGCTCTCTCACTGCACACTCCTCGTCGCTCATCTCTACTGCCGGTGCTTCTTTGACTTGCCGGGTATTTAAATCGTTTTCGCTATTTTAGCTTTCTATTTTCACCCAGTCCGATTCCCGTGACTGCCTCTGCTCCCACACTATGTTCGCGAGTTCAGCCGCAATTACTCACCGCGGTTCCTGTGGTCCTCCGACCTCCGAGATCCCGCTGCGAGTACCGCTGCTCTTTCCACTCCGAACGGCTTCCGGGAATTGTTAGCAGTTAGCACGGGGGGCACGCCTGTCTTCCTTTCCTTTCTTGATGTGGCGATTCGTACTGGCGTGCTTCCTGACCACCGACGGTGCTGGTTCAAAGACGTTTCTCGCCACGTCTTGTAAATAATCATTTATGGGAATACTCCATTCTTTCTTGAAATAGACATCCAGCACTCCAAGTCAAAGTTTTTGGCACTCGGTCTTTTATTCCTTATACACGAGGAAAAACATCTACGCGTTTCAGCAGACTCACGCTGCCTTGTTCACGATGTTTGTGCCCATTTTTTTTGACAATAAAATACCCGACAATTCATAGGTAACATCAACAAGGGACTTGACACATTGTATCCCACTATTTGCTCAGTACACTCTGGCGGCCATTTCTTAACATGTTACCAACCTTGTGTTAATCTGTATTGCACAGCTAATTCGTTACCTCTTTCTTCCTTTTTACCAATTCCCAAAGATTTATATTAGAGAATATTATTCCTCCAAGTATTTATAAAGGGAATGAATAGGAAGAAATATAAAGTGCAAGTGCAGACAAGGGCATATATATATACATCTCTGAGGGCCCTGGAAAACCACCCGAGGGTCTCCTGAAACACCTGCTTTAAGTTCATACAATCTAATGTTTAGCACAGGGCCTACATTACACCACATAAACTCAGCCAGATTTACCCTGGAGCTGCAGCAAATTGCCCCAGATGCCAGCACTCACCACTAGACTTCCAGCACATGATATGGGCCTCCGGAAAGCATCACCCCTTCTGGGATGACATGCTGTGGACCATCTCCTCAGTGACAAGTAGATCAAGATTGGAACAAATAGAAGTCTTATTGGTATATACCCCAGGCCAAAATAAAAGATGCAATGAGATTCAGTGTTCTGGCACATACACTGTCTAAACGAGCCATAACCATGAGATCGTCCTCAAAGCCCCCCACTCTTAGCACGTGACAAAAAGACATTGAATACCTGTCCAAAGCTGAATGTAAAGGGCTCCATAGGCTAGAAAAGTTGAGATTGCGGAAGCATCCTATTGCAGCGCAGTGGGGTGAACTCTTTCAGGCTTTCGAAAAATAGTGGAAGGATGCTGAAAGACTACCCTGAACCTTTACTCCCATCCGTATGTCCTTCTTCAATAGAACAAGGGCAGGATTTCGCACACCATGCCACCTCTGCCCCTCTTTCTCCTCTCCCTCATGTCTGCTCCTACCATGGGAACAGCTGAACTTAAGGCAACTGACCATAAATGGCTGATCACCTGCCCACTCAGCATTTACATTACTGTGGGAAATTTGGTTGTTGGTTGGGGTGAGGTGAAACCCTACTCAAGCAATAGTCACAATACTTGTCAGGCTCAACCACAAAACGTAGCTAAATTAACCTGTGCTTAACCCTCTGGCAGCTGGCACCAAATCAGTCATGCTTAAACAATAATACATTGAAAAAAATACAACACAAGCATAATCTCACAGTAATTTTAAAAAGCAGGGTAAAATGTAATAAATTATTTCACACCAAAACAACAAAAATCTAATCAGAAGAACTGAAGTTATGAATTTTCGAAGTTTAAAGTGGAAAATGGCACCTGAAAGGTCAGAGCCCCAACCATGGACTCTAGTCGTGCAAGTCTAGGAAAAAGTCGAAAGTTATAGCTGACTGTGCTGGAGTACGGTCCAGATACATGAAGTGGATTGATCCCAGTCTCTGCCTACCTTCAAACTTAGAAGACATTTGTAAAAAAATGTCTGAGAAGGTAAAGTTCATAGTGTTATGTTTTTTGGTTGGGATACAACAGAGCATGTGCTTGGCAAGGTCTTCCCTCACCCCTGAAGTACAAGCCAGATCATTTATTTGAGTATTGGGAGTGGCTTTTTTCAGTGGCAATGTTATTTTCTGCTTTGAGACACTGACAGCAGTAGCTCAAGGTGGAGCTAACAGACACTATGTTCTATTTAAAAAAATAATTGTGGAGGCAGAGCAGGCCAGCATTGACAAGGAGGATGTGGGCAACCTTGGTGTACTGAGCTCATTTACTGGTTGGATATTGCGAGGTGCAAGTGTTTAGTGTTGCACTTCTAAAATTATGTCATTAATTAAAGATGGAGCGAGCAGAAGAGGAAAGAAAGCAATCTATATAAATCCATAAACTGGTGCACTTGTTATAGCTTAAGGCATGCGATTACGCTTTCATGTATTGTGTCATTGGAGGGGTGAGAGAGAGAATGATAGAGTCAGAAAAAGGGCATAGAAAGCTACTGATGGTCAATAATAGGAAGAAACTGAAAGGGAGTGGCAAATAGAAATTTGTATTGTAGAAGGGGGTAGAGGAAATAGGCATATGGCACTAGGAGCTAGATGCAGAAAGTGCTTTATTTCTGTAGAGTTAAGGAAGCAGGGACAGCCGCATAAGAACACATCCAACACTAAGGTATGTTCTCCTTCGCCACCTGCCATTTCATATACACCCTCCCACACCCACTTCACTCCCACCCAGGCACCTCAACACACATTCAACCACACACACCCAATCCCCATTACACCTCACCCCTCTCTGTCCTGCATTCTCCTCAACCCTTGCTCCTTCACTGACTGGACCTGCTCTTTCTCTTTGAAATTTGGCTGACTTCCTAATTTGCCCCCATCATCCACACCGCAATCTGCCCAAACATAAGATAGCAAGGCAGGACAAACAGTCCCAGAGGTAGAACCACTATCATCTTCAAAGAATACTTCCAATGATCCACTACCTTGGAAAGTACCAACAGCAACACGCAACACTTGTCTTTCAAACTCCTCATTACCGTCAACTACACCTTGAGTGTCAACTTCATCTACCATCCTTCCGGATCACGCACCAACTGCAGCAGCACTATCACAGACATAATCACCTCCACGTATCCTCAACTCCAGTGCCTTCATCCTCCTTGGCGGACGTCTCCAATCCCAATGCAACCAACCTCTTAGAAGACTTGTCCAACCTCGGACTCATCCAGCAAGTGAAAGGCCCCACAAGCCGCTGGGCACTTACTGGACCACATCTTCACCAGCTTCAGCAACATCACAGCAAAAAAGCCCACACCCATCACCTGATTGAACAACACCCTTATTAATTTCAGCAACCCATTCCACACTACTGCAGAAACACCATCACCAAATCTTCATGACGGGACAAGAACAAGATCTCAAAAGTATCTTTGTCTTCTGAACTGCTGCACCACTAGTCTCAACACAAGACCAGTCTCAACACAGTCACTGTTGAGACTGGTGGATCCCCGGGTCCATACCCAACTTTAACGCCTGGATCACTGCCTGCGCATATACCCTGGCCTCTCTCAAAGCCAACAAATCCACAAGAAACAGACCGTAAGCAAGTTGGTACACGTGAGATGTCAGGCTCACCAAATGCCACTGTAAGCAACTTGAATTCAGTTGGAGACAAAGTCAGAATGGCACCAACAAAAGTACCTACAAAGGAAATCTTTGCCATTGTGATAGACCACCTCCTCAGAAGCAAGCTCTATCAGAGTAACCCCTTTCCATGAGCTCGGACCTCTGCATCCAGCTGTCCCTATTCTTCAGCTACATGTTCACCAGCATCTATGAACATTTCGAATCCTTTCCGAACCCTTCCATCCTCGCAGCCTTCCTGGCCATCTCTACTATCACCCAGAGGACTACCCTGACCACCTGGTGTACCATCACCACTCAAGAAACTGCAACACCCATGCATTCTTTGCACTCCAGAGCACACTCAGACTCTTGCCCTCACCACATCTTCATCAAAGGACTGGACATTGACAGCTCCTATGTATGGGAATGAGGTGCGAGCCCCACCTTGTATGGGAAGAGAGATATTGGAACACACACGCAGAGAATTAAAGGACTAGCTCTGTTTTAAAATTGGCTCAAATTGCATAGTGTTATTTTTTTTGGTTGGGATGCAACAGAGCATGTGCTGGGCAAGGTCTTCCTTCACCCCTGAAATACAAGCCAGAGCAGTTATTTCAGTATTAGGAGTGTTTTTTTTCAGTGGCAATGTTATTTTCTACTTTGAGACGTCGACAGCAGTGGCCCAAGGCGGAGCTAACAGACACTATGCATTATATAAAGTGTGCGGGCAGAGCAGGCCAGCAGAGATAAGGAGGATGTGAGCAATACTCGAAGGCTGAGCCTTGGTGTACTGGGCTTATCCCATCATTTATTGGTTGGATATTGTGAGGGGCTAGGAAGGAGTCTTTGCCACAGTGCATGTGTGTTTGTGTACAGCTTGGCTCATTTATTCTCCGGAAGAGAAATTTGCTTGAGTGATACCTGTAAGTGCTCTAAACATATCTTTCCTTCTAACTGAGATTCCCTCTTGATGGGGTGAGGAGTGTTACCCCTACCACTCCCTCTAGACCGTTGGGGTGATGTCTTTTTTGCCCTTGGGGTCTCCTGGTTGGCAAGTGACTCTTGAAATATCGGATTGCTGTTAGAATCATTAGGGAAACCTCAGTGAGAAACAAGTCAAGTTCTTGCATAAACAGACGTCGCTCGGAGATACCGAGAGTCTTGTCCTTAACAAGCGCTGTGGGCACCGCGCGCTGCTTTCAATGTGATTGTGTACCAGAGTCAGTATAATGATTGTGAAGGAGTGTCATTATTTTGTTTTTTTCAGCTTTTGATGTGTTATTTGAAAGAAACACAGATAAACCAAGTGGAAATAGTACTTCTAATGTGTTGCTACGAGAGGTACTAGACCTGATAATGATTTTAGCAGCTTCCATTGCAACCCTACACTCTTTCCTACTCCCTGCTGACGAGAGGCAACTACCTCGAAACACGTGTCCAGGGATGGCTAACGCTATTCACACTTGCACTCACGACACGAGCATAGGTGTATCCGCCGACGCTAACTGCAGGGACCACAGTTCTTTGGGGTAACACGCAGGTAGGTCAGCAGTGTGCGACCATTTTGTTGTAACTATTTAGTGGCTCTCTGAGCCGGGGAGTCGACGGACTCAGGTTACGCACCTGCGTTGCTACGAGAGGTACTAGACCTGATAATGATTTTTGCAGCTTACATTGCAACCCTACACTCTTTCCTACTCCCTGCTGATGAGAGGCAACTACCTCGAAACACGTGTCCAGGGATGGCTAACGCTATTCACACTTGCACTCACGACACGAGCATAGGTGTATCCGCCGACGCTAACTACAGGGACCACAGTTCTTTGGGGTAACACGCAGGTAGGTCAGCAGTGTGCGACCATTTTGTTGTAACTATTTAGTGGCTCTCTGAGCCGGGGAGTCGACGGACTCAGGTTACGCACCTGCGTTGCTACGAGAGGTACTAGACCTGATAATGATTTTAGCAGCTTACATTGCAACCCTACACTCTTTCCTACTCCCTGCTGACGAGAGGCAACTACCTCGAAACACGTGTCCAGGGATGGCTAACGCTATTCACACTTGCACTCACGACACGAGCATAGGTGTATCCGCCGACGCTAACTACAGGGACCACAGTTCTTTGGGGTAACACGCAGGTAGGTCAGCAGTGTGCGACCATTTTGTTGTAACTATTTAGTGGCTCTCTGAGCCGGGGAGTCGACGGACTCAGGTTACGCACCTGCGTTGCTACGAGAGGTACTAGACCTGATAATGATTTTTGCAGCTTACATTGCAACCCTACACTCTTTCCTACTCCCTGCTGACGAGAGGCAACTACCTCGAAACACGTGTCCAGGGATGGCTAACGCTATTCACACTTGCACTCACGACACGAGCATAGGTGTATCCGCCGACGCTAACTACAGGGACCACAGTTCTTTGGGGTAACACGCAGGTAGGTCAGCAGTGTGCGACCATTTTGTTGTAACTATTTAGTGGCTCTCTGAGCCGGGGAGTCGACGGACTCAGGTTACGCACCTGCGTTGCTACGAGAGGTACTAGACCTGATAATGATTTTAGCAGCTTACATTGCAACCCTACACTCTTTCCTACTCCCTGCTGACGAGAGGCAACTACCTCAAAACACGTGTCCAGGGATGGCTAACGCTATTCACACTTGCACTCACGACACGAGCATAGGTGTATCCGCCGACGCTAACTACAGGGACCACAGTACTTTGGGGTAACACGCAGGTAGGTCAGCAGTGTGCGACCATTTTGTTGTAACTATTTAGTGGCTCTCTGAGCCGGGGAGTCGACGGACTCAGGTTACGCACCTGCGTTGCTACGAGAGGTACTAGACCTGATAATGATTTTAGCAGCTTACATTGCAACCCTACACTCTTTCCTACTCCCTGCTGACGAGAGGCAACTACCTCGAAACACGTGTCCAGGGATGGCTAACACTATTCACACTTGCACTCACGACACGAGCATAGGTGTATCCGCCGACGCTAACTACAGGGACCACAGTTCTTTGGGGTAACACGCAGGTAGGTCAGCAGTGTGCGACCATTTTGTTGTAAGTACTTCTAATGCTGCCTCGTAGCACCAGATTTCTTCTACTGCATTCCGCATAAGTGATGAGCTGCATTCAAATCCTCTCAGCTCTCTGTCTTTTAGGTGGAGCAGAGCGGACGGATGTACAATACAGCAATGATTCATTTCTTGCTAGAGAGGGGCACATGCTTCAAATCAGGAAAAACAGAGAGGAGACTAGCCGTGGCATTGGGCCATCAACAGAAGCACGCCAGAGATAACCTGCATGGAAAGCTATTGTTGTGTCGTTTCTCAGTGGCGTAACATTATCCCCCGCAGCCCCCACAATGGCGGGGCCAGAGCTCCATGGGGCCTCCTCCAGCTCTGTGCCATGGTGGCAAGCCTCTGGCCTGAGAGCTCCTGACTGGGTCTGGAGCACGGGGGCCCTCTCCATGTACTTTGCAGAGGGCACCCCTCAAGCTTTGTTACGCCACTATAGTTTCTAGGTGTGCCTGGAGCAGAGTAGACCTTTCATAGATATAACTGCTGCTTAACCTCTACATTGTGGTTTTACCTTTCCATTTGAGCAGTTTCAGCTGTACTGTATAATCACACTCTATTAAAGGGCCCATTTTTATGATTATTTGATTTATTTTGGTCTCTTCCCAAGAGCTTACTTGTGTGATTTGCTTTTCTGTTTATCTAAAGGTTATCTTCTCACTTTTCTTTGATCGTTCACACTCGCTGTTGCTAACTTCGCCCATGACACTCAGTGGCAAAGCACTTGAGGTATGACTGCAAAGCCTTGCACTGGCTGACACCTGGCGATGAAGGAACAATGGGATACTGGAGCACTTCTATCCCACCCTCTCACAAGCTACTTGTTAGACGAAATCGTATAGTGTTCAACGAATCTCTGCAACTGTGAATATATCATGCAACTTACGTAGGCAGGCCACTATCAGAATATAACACCCTGGAAATGGGCTTGGAGTTGGGAAGGGTACCTACACCAATACCAACTTGGAAATTCTGGCATGGCTCGCTCCTCCACCACGTTCACACATGCCCATTATATCCAATAGAAACCGAGGAGGGGTAGAGGTTCATAGACAAGAAGAGCTAAAATAATATTTCAGGGATTTCTGCTAAGTTATACTCAACTCCACTAACCCAACAACTGCACTCGGAGACAACTTAGTTGTCACCATAGCCGTTCCACAGGTGCCCCGCAATGCTGCTGAAGAGAGGCCTAGAGGAAGGGGGTTCCTGGGACCTGATAAGGCTCAGGGTGGAGGGCTGCATGGCCTCCCTTTCCTTTTTAATAAAATACGGCCCTGGGGGATGGGGTCCCCGGGGCCCGAGATGGCTCGGGAGTGGGGCCACATGCACCTTCTGCTTTTAAATAAGATACAGCCCTGGGGAATGGAGCCCCTGAGGGATTTGAAGGCTCAGGGAGGGGGGCTGTGCAGACCCCCAACTTTCTTGGTTGAATTTGGCCCCCTGCCTAATGAGGCTCAGGGAAGAGGACCCCATGGCCCTCTCACTCCCTCCCCTTTTTTTAATTGAATTTGGGCCCAGGGGATGAGGCCTCTGGAGCCTAATGAAGCTTGTGGAGGGGGGCCGAGGGCCCACCAGCCCTTTTATAATTGAATTTAGCCCCTGGGGTTGGGGTCTCCGGTATGTAATGAGACTCAGGGAGGGGAACCACATGTCCTCTCTCCCCATTTTATTTGAATTTGGCCCCATGGATGGGATTCCCCGGGGCTATTTAGGCTTGGGGAAAGGGGAATGCACATCCCCGTCCCCAGAAATATATATGGTTCAGCCCTGGGGATGGGATTCCTGGGGTCTATTCCTTTTAAAATGTCATTTGGCCCTGGGGATGGGTTTGCCGGGGTCTATAAAGGCTTGGGGAGGGGGGCTGCATGCCCCCTTCCCCTTATTATATTTTGGACCTGGAGGATGGGGGTCCCTGATGCCCGAAGACCACATTTACGCGACGCACACCAAAGGCTGTGTGCAGCGTGCGGTTGGCTGTCTGTGGAGGGGAATGGCCAAAGGGCCTAACTGCAGGCCATGCCCTGTGGCAAACTATTCGTGGCGCACAGCGAAAGGCTGTGCAGGGTTGGCTGACTCTGTGTACGTTGGCCACAGGCCCTGCGGCCAACCTTATAGTGGGGGGATGGCTGCCTATGGGGGATTGGAAGCAGGGCCTGACTGCAGGTAAAGGCCATGCATGACGGGGGTTGGCTTTACACATGGTAATTTTTTTTTACTTCATGTAAAAAAAAAAAGAAACTAGAAATTCACTGAAAAAAACAAAGGCCATGTCCTAAGGTAACTATAACTTGCATCTTTGCCATGCACTGCTACATCATTTATAATATCACTGCAACATTTGCAATAAAATTATTGATAACATACCTTTACATGGCAGGGATGCAAGTAATAGTTACTTTAGGACACGAGTTATAGTTAATTTAGATAACTATATACCTATATACCTTGAATTTATGTGGTTTTTGTAGTTTAAAATGTTACGTTGTCAGTAAACATTTCACCTAACTATAATTTCACTTTAACGTTTGTTTTCCTCAGTGAAAATTTATTTATATATCTGAAAGCCCTGGAGTACCCCCCTGAGGGTCTCCTGAAACACCTGCTTTAAGCGCATCCAGTGTTTAGCACAGGGCCTATAGTACACCAAATAAACTCAGCCAGATTTACCCTGGAGCTCCAGCAAATTGCCCCAGATGCCACCACTCACCATCGGACTTCCAGCCCATGATGTGGTCCTCTGATAAACATTGCTCCTTCTGGGATGACATGCTGCAGGGCATCTCCTCAGTGACAAGTAGATCAAGATTGGTGCACTTAGAAGTCTTTTTGGTATAGTCCCCAGTCCAAAATAAAAGATTCAATGAAATTCAGTGTTCTGGCACTTATACGGGATAAACGAGAATTAACCATGTGATGGTCCTCAATGCCCCTCACTCTTAGCATGTGACAAAAAGACAGTGAATACCAGTCCGAAGCTGAAAGTAAAGGGCTCCATAGGCAAGACAGGTGGGGATTATGGAAACATCCCATGCAGCACAGTAGGATGAACTCTTTCAGGCTTTAAAAAACAATGGAAGGATAATGAAAGATCACCTTAACCTTTACTTCCACCCAAATGTCCCTCTTCAATAGACCAAGGACAGGATTTCACACACCAAGCGGTATCCCACCTCTGCAGGTTTTTCTCGTCTCCCTCATGTCTGCTTCTACCATGAGAACAGCTGTACTTAAGGCAACTGACCACAAATGGCTGCTCACTTACCCACTCAGTATTTACAGTACTGTGGGAAATTGGGTTGTTGGTTGGGGGACGTGAAACCAGACTCAAGCATCAGCTACACAATACTTGTCAGGGTGAACCACAAACATCGCTAAATTAACCTGTGCTTAACACTCTGGTAGCTGACACAAAAGCAGTATGGTTAAACTTGGACGCAATGTATGAAGTATTTATGCAGTACTTAAACAGTAATAAAGTGAAAATACAACACAAACAAAATCCTGTAACTAATTTTAAAAAACAAGGTAAAATGTAATATATTATTTGACACCAAAACAACAAAAAGCCAATCAGTAAAACCGGAGTTTTGAATTTTCAAAGCATAAAGTGGGAATTAGGACCTGAAAGGTCAGAGCCCCAACCATGGCCATCTAGACGTGTGAGTCAAGGGCAAAGTCGAAAGTTATAGCTGACTGCAATGAAGTACGGTTCGGATACATGAAGTGGATTGGGCCCAGTCTCCGCCTACCTTACCAAATGTAGAAGACATTTTGTAAAACAAATTCTAAGAAGGTAAAGTTTAGCAGGGCTAGGCAGTCAGCAGTGTCTGAGGAGCAGGCGTTGTTGATGGTGAGCCACTGGATGAAGGCGCAATAACGATTTCTACATTTGGACTTAGTGACTTTCGTGGAAGTCAAAAGTCTCCAGTAGAACAAGGTTTTAGTCTGTAGCTGATGACGGCTCCACAAGGCTGTTTACCCCTTCTGTGAGGAACAGCTGAATAGGATGTGCTGCTAACAGAAAATAATGTAGTGGGAGCTATCGCAAAGTCAGGCTGATCGTCGATGCACCTTTGTTAGAACAGTGACCAGGTAGGTCCTGGTTTCCTTGTGGTTCTCGGGTCACTCACTCAGGCTGGGTCCAGGTATGGGTTCAAGATGGTTGGAGCCTAGGAGGCCAGCCAGCTAGCCCTTGGATCCACTCTGGTGGACCTGAGTTCAAGCAGAAAAGCATGTCTCAAGCTGCAGGGTAGTCCTCTTAAGGCACAAGGCAGGTTTTAGGCAAGGCAGCAGAGCAGTCCTTGTGGTGCAGCAGGGAAGTCCTCTGAAGTACACAGCAGGCCACAGGCAGCAGACCAGTCCTCTGAGAGTCCTTCACAGGCCCAGACGTGAACTGAAGAGTGGGTCTGAAGGTCCCAATTTTATACCTGGATCCAGTTTTCAAATGGAAGAAACTTCTAGAGTTTTTCTCACAGAGATGGTGTGGGAATTTGCTTCCTCCCTGCCCCTGCCCTGGTCCCAGGACGTCTGTGGGCACAAAAGTCCAGCGTGAAGTTCTTGGTGTGTGGGCTGAGGCAGCCTCTTTGAAGTGCAGGAGGGGCTGGGCACAGGTCAGTCCCTCCCATTCTGTCAGCACTCAGTGCCCTATTGTGTGACTTGTCTCGAAGGAATGCAAAAAGGACAATGTCAGCTACACCTAGTTATGTCACCCCGAAAACAGGTTGCAAGGCCAAATGGTTAGAACAAGAAAATGACAACTTTCTAACGCTATACAAAAAAGTGATGGATCAAATGCTTAAATTAATCCCAATAAAGACTGGTAATTACTCAAGTACCATCCCAATCATTCACTATTTTGCACACCATGCCACCTCAGTTTAGGCCCAACCGTATGCAAATCAGCTTTGACCCTGCTCCATTGGGAACAGTCCTACTCAAACTGCCAGACCAGGTCCTTCCTGAATCGGAAAATAAGCAACCCAGAGTGGTTTCACCATAGTTAGGGCCCATCAGCCAGGTATAGATTGATTCCAGTGAAACAGTGTGCATGGTACATCTGGGCATACCTGTCCACTTAGGATGACACTAAAGCATACAAAAAATGATGGGTTGAATGCTTGAATAAATCACAGCCCCTGGGTATTACTTGGGGCTGCATTCCAATCCATTGTTTATTTTGCACACCATGCCACCTCAATTTGGATTCAGCCATATGCCATTCAGCCTTGACCCTGCTCCAATGGGAACAATCCAGCCCGAACTGCCAGGCTAGGTCCCCACTGAACCGGAATACAAGCAACCAAGTACCGATTTTGCCCTGTTAGGGCTCATCAGCCAGGTATAACTTGATTCGGGTGAAGCTGTGTGCAGGGGTCTGTGCATACCTGTACAACTTAGTCACACTAAGGTATACAAAGAAATGATGGATGGAATGCTTTAGCTAATCACAGCCACTGGTAATCACTCAGGCCGCATACCAATCCATTATTATTTTGCATACCATGCCACCTCCGTCTGGACCCAGCAATTTTGGACCCAGCCATGACTCTGCTCCATTGGTTCCAGTGACAGTGTGCACGGGATCCACATCTGGGCATACCTGTCCCACTTACAGCGACACTAATACATACTTTTTTTAAATGACATTTTCAGAATTGTGACTCTTAAAATACCTCACAAAAGGTATTACTTATTAACTGTAATAAGGTAACCCAGATGTTCTTGTATGAGAGAGGTAGACCTCACAGTTGTAAAAATAAGAATTTCTGAGTTTTCCACTACCACAACATGTAAAACATAAAAGGGCATGTCCATCTTTTTAAATACAATGCCCCCTTCCCTATGGGCTGTTTAGGGCCTACCCTTAGTGTGACTTATATGTATTAAAAAGGACATTTTAGGCTTTGTCAAAATGTTTATTTTTCCATATGGAACTGGCAGGTTAAAATTGCACGTAAGCTGTAATGGCAGGCCTGAGGCATGTTCTGAGGGCCTACTAAATTTGGTAGCACAATAAGTGCTGCAGGCCCCCCAGAGGCATTTAATTTATCAGCCCTGGGTATATGGTGTACCAAGTTACTAGGGACTTATAAGAAAATTAAAAACACCAATGAGATGTAAGCCAATTTTACCAGGTTTTAGGAAGTGAACACAATCTCCGTTGCACTGGCTAGCAGTGGTAAAGTGAGCAGAGTCCTAAAGCTAGCAAAATAGAGTCAGCAAAACAGGAGGGTTGGAGGCAAAACGTTAGGGGAGAACTACACCAAGGTTGCCAGTCCTTATGCCAGCAAAGACAAAAATCAGCAAAACAGGTGAGCAGAAGGCAAAAGGTTTGTTGGAAGACCACTCTAAGGCTGAAAGGTCTAACAGATACCAATTGCCAAAGTTATCTCAGTTACCTACTGGCATGCACCTTGTGCTAGTATAGTATGCAACTGAGGGACACTCCTAGGCATTTGGGAAGAGGGCAAGTTTAGGGTTTTGGTAAAGTTGAGTTTTCAGATGCACACAGCTGCCCAGATATTGCCTGTAATGCTGACTCAAAGTAATAAATACATGGTAATTTCTAAATTGTACACTACTTTGATATGCAATACTAAACGTGATATTAAAATGCAATGCTTTAACAATGTGACAATGCTCCCTGTATTGTACTGTTTAAAAAAATTAAAAAGAAATTAAAATGTTTAAGAACAATCTTCTCACTTTTTCACATAGTAAAAGTGAGAGATGGGAGTTGACTACAAAACTGATGTGTTCACCACTCATATTGGGGGACCTACTTTATTCCACTTCCCCTCGCCCAACTGCATTTTTGGTTTTAACTCCAATTCCTTCTATGGATTGAGCCTGTCATTAAATCTCTGGACCGTCTCTTTGTGACCCAATGGGATGTTATATAGGTTTAACCCCTCTATCTGCACCCCACATGAAATCTACACAATGGATGCACACAGTGGTCGTACTGAAGGCACACTATTAGCAGGCAGGAACAAGCCCATCTGCGCTCCACTTCTTAGGGACTAGTTTATAATACTGTCAAATGCTCTAAAGAGTATAAGTATTTATGTGCCTCTATTTGTTTTAATCATACATTAGATTTGGGGTTCTACAGCTGTTTAGTGATGCAATTCTCAATAATTATAGATGGAGCAAGCAAGAGATGAAAGAAAACGACTTATGTAACTCCATAAATTGCTGCACTTGTTATAGATTAAGGCATGCATACAGCTTTAATATACTGTGCCATTGGAGGGGTGAGAGAGCAAATGATAGACTAGAAAGAGGGCATAGAAAGCTGCTGATGGCCAATTATAGGAAGAAACTGAAATAAAGTGAAAGGGGGTGCCAAACAGAAATTTGCAATGTAGAAGGGGATAGAGGAAATAGGTAGATGGGACAAGGATCAGATGCAGAAAGTGCTTAAAAGAAGGCTTTATTTCAGCAGAGTTAAGGAAGCAGGAACAGCTGCATAGGAACACCCAGCACCAAGGTGGGTTCTCCTTTGCCACCTGCGATTTTACATGCACCTTGCCACACCCACTTCACTCTTACCCAGGCACCCCACAACCCAATACACATTCAACCACATACACCTGGCACCCATTACACCTCACCCCTCCCTGTCCTGCATTCTCCTCAATCTTGCTCCATCACTGACCTCTTACTGGACCTGCTCTTTCTAAATGAAATGTGGTTGACTACGTCATTTGCCATCCACACACCAATCCCCCCAAATACAAGATTGCAAGATAAGATAAACAGACCCAGAGGCAGAATCGGTATCATATTCAAATAATCCTTCCAATGATCCACCACCTCTGAAAGCACCACCAGCAACATGGAACACTTGTCCTTCAAACTCCTCATTACCTTCAACTACACCTTGGGTGTCAACTTCGTCTACCATCCTTTCGGATCACGCACCAACTCCGGCAACAACTATCGCATACTTCATCTCCTCCACTTATCCTCAACTCCAGTGCCTTCATCCTCCTTGGCGACCTCAACTACCACCTTGAGCACCTCTCCAATCCCTACATGACCAACCTCTTTGAAGACTTGTCCAACCGCGGACTCATCTAACAAGTGGAAGGCCCCACATGCCACCAGACACTTGTAGGACCACATCTTCACCAGCTTCAGCAACATTACAGCCCAAAAGCCCACACCAATCACCTGGTTAACCACAACCTCATCAACTTCAACAACCCATTCCACATCACTGCAGAAACACCATCACCAAATCTTCATGACGTGACAAGAACAAGATCTCAGAAGTATCTTTGTCTTCTGAACTCCTTAACCACCTGTCTCGACACAGCAACAGTCTCCCCGAATCTATACCCAAATGTAATGCCTGGATCACCGCCTGCACATATACCCTTGCTTTTCTCAAACCCAACAAATACACAACAAACAGACCGTACGCAAGTTGGTAGATGTAATATCTCAGGCTTACCAAAAGCCACTGTAAGCAACTTGAACGCGGATGAGAACACAGTTAGAATGACACTGACAAAAGTACCTACAAATCTGACCCAGACGCTTACATCAGCAAATCAGAGCCACCAAACGCTCCATGCTCACTGACTACATTGAAAGTAGCACCAATACAGCCAAGGAAATCTTTGCCATTGTGATAGACTTCACCTCTTCAGAAGCAAGCTCCACATGAGTAACCCCTTCCCAGGACTACTGCGACCAGCTGGTCCTATTCTTCAGCAACATGTTCACCAGCCTCCATGAAAACTTTGAGCCCACACTGAGTCCTTCCATCCCTTATAGCCTTGCTGGCCATCTCTACCAACACACAGAGGACCACCCTGACCACCTGGGCCACCATCACCACTCAAGGGTCTTGGAACTGCAACACCCATGTAGTCCATGCACTCCGGAGCACCCTCAGACTCCTGCCCTCACCACATCTTTATCAAATGACTGGACATTGACAGCTCCTATGTATGAGCATGAGGTGTGTACCCCACATTTAATTGGAGGAGAGATAATGGAACACACAAGCAGAGAATTAAAGGACTAGCTCTGTTATAAAATTGGCTCAAATTGAATAGTGTTATGTTTTTTGGCCGGGATGCAACAGAGCATATGCTGGTCAAGGGCTTCCCTGACCCCTGAAATACAAGCCAGGGCTGTTATTTCAGTATTGGGAATTGCTTTTTTTCAGTGGCAATATTATTTTCTGTTTTGAGAGGCTGACAGCAGTGGCTCAAGGTGGAGCTGACAGACACTACGTATTATAAAAAGGGTGAGGCATAGGATGCCTGCAGCGACAAGTAGTATGTGGGCCACACTTGAAGACTGGGCCTGGTTGTCAAGACTCCTCCCATTATTTACTGGTTGGATATTGCAAGGGGCTGGGAGGAGTCACTGCCACGCAGTGCAAATGTGTGTGTACAGCATGGCTCATTTATGCTCCGGAAGAAAGATTCACTCAAGTGACTGTAAGTGCCCTAAAAACGTATAAGTGACTGTAAGTGCCCTAAAAACGTCTTTCCCTCTGCTTGAGATTCCCTCCTGATGAGGTGAGGAGTGTTTTCGCCTACCACTCCCCCAGAACCGTTGGGGTGATGCCTTTTTTGACCCTCAGGGTCTCCTGGCTAGCAAGTGACTCCTGAAACATGGGATTGTTGTTAGAATCCTTAGACAAACGCCAGTGAGAAACAAGTCAAATTCTTGCATAAACAGACGGCGCTCAGATTCCAAGTGCTAAAGAATGAAACCCCCATCTCATAAATGTAAAGGCAGGTTGTTGCCTTGGAGCACAGGGTAGTAATTATAATGATCACAGGACCGAAAGGGGGTTTGGTGACTGCCACTCCAGATCAATCCTTGTATCCCATCACACCCCTTTCTCTAGAGCTACTGGCCATTTCACTGTTATGAAGGGGGTGAGGTGGCTCAGTGGGTTAATTATTCCAGTGGAAGGATCTATAACTTACTCCCATGTTCACAGAATTGTATTCCGGCAGACTTGCTCTCCTTCCTTCTACAGGCAATAAAATAAGCATGTTCAGTAACAATAAAGATCTGATAGAGGGTGGTATGAAACCCCTCTGAGTGAATGTGCACTTTACAAAAGCCCCATGCATTACATTAAACGGGCCCCCATACACCTTCTTAAAGCAGGGCACGTCTCTGCACTATGGAGATAGAGTGGCAGTTTTCAGTACAGCAACAATAGGATGACTGGCACTGATGGTTGTGACCGTTCCAGGGTGTGTGCGAGTGACAAATTGTGTTTCTGGCTCCATTTATGCAAGTGTATGGGGGTTCTGTTTGTATGCCGAGAAAGTGCCTATGGTGGAAAGGCTCTGAAATGAATATTTTCAAAATTACGGCAGCAAAATTACACCAGCCCTCTGCACTATCGCAGACATTTTCCCCCAACTTTGTCAGTGCACATGACTTCATTTTCTCCTTTGCAGAATTCCTTTTTTGCCTTTAATTTTTATCTACAAATTATTTATCAAATGAGCAGGAAAATGCACCTATTTGCCTCTATTTTCCTTTGTTATCTCCAGTTTTGGGAGGGTTGAGAACCCTTGAATTCCCCCTGCAGCTGTAAGGATTGCTACTTCTGTCACTCACACCATGAAATTACTTTTGTGCCCTACCCCTTATGAAAGTCACCAGCCACCAATGGGACAGAACCCCTTCAGCACAGCCCTCAACCCAATCCTGAAAGAGACAATCATCACAGCCACGTACCCAGAAACCTGGAAACAACCCATAGTACTCACCCTTTTTGAGAAACCCTCCCCAGAACTGAAGATGATACAGACCTTTCTCCCTGCTACCCTACTTGGCAAAAGTCATGGAAAGGATGATAAATGCCAAGCCACCAACCTAACTGACAACCGCTTACTCAATACAACTCAACCACGATTCGGGCCTAGCCATTGTACAAAGACCACCCTCATAGCCACCACACATGGCATCTGGATAATCATAGACAGAGGTGACACTACAGCCCTCATCTTACAAGATCGTTTCGTACCCTGGCCCGGAAGCTGTACATTGGTTGCAAGGAGGCCGGACAAACTCTATAACGTTTTTAATACAAGCGGCTGTATAAATGCCAGAACAACTACATCAGATCATGTGCCATAGTTATTAATCAAAATAACAGCAGAATATCCTGTCTTTGGACCCCAATCACGGCTCATCCTTTGACTTGATTGTAGTTCCAGTTTACCGCCATTATTGCACCTGGACATAACCAGTGTACCAAATATAGAACGGTGGCACCAATGTACACTCTGAAAACGATAAGAATTTTTATTTTCAAGGGCTCTGACGAGGTGATAATCCCCAATCCCTTTGTGTCTACAAAGTCTAGCAATATTTAATTCTAGCATCGTTTTAAAGTGTTTTTAGAAAACTGTCCTGAAGAAGGTGTTTATTTGTCTACTCACCGAAACGCAGCGTCCACAACCCTGTTTTCTTATGATTATGTATTTTATTATGAAATGTTTTTAACTTTGATTGCATGTATATTTATTAATAAATATTAATTTTTACATGATTTAGGTTATTTTGGTTTTAATATTTTATGATGCATTGACTAACTGATATTGTATTATTGTACAATCGTTTGGATTTGTGTTCTCACCCTGACCACTAGCACTGTATAACATTATAGTTAGTTAACTACTTCTTAATAGGGACTTGTTTGTTTCAGATATATCCACCCTGTCCCAGGTCGGATTTTAAGGGTACCTCCCTTGTTTATTTCTTATTTCTTTCTTTCTTTCTTTCTAACTTCTGTCACTCACACCAGACAATCATCACAGCCACCCACCCAGACACCTGGAAACAACCCATAGTACTCACCCGCCTCAAGGAACCCTCCCCAGAACTGAAGTTGATACAGGCCTTTCTCCCTGCTACCCTACTTGGCAAAAGTCATGGAAAGGATGATAAATGCCAAGCCACCAACCTAACTGACAACCGCTTACTCAATACCACTCAACCAAGATTCGGGTCTAGCCATAGTTCAAAGACCGCCCTCATAGCCACCATACATGGCATCTGGATAATCATAGACAGAGGTGATACTACAGACCTCATTTGACAAGATCGTTTCGTACTGTAACCCACACGTGGCAGTGGAGAGTCCCCCACTGTCCCCGAGAAGGGGTAAGAGAGGTGAGAGTAAGGATACCTCCTCCCAGGTTAAACTCCACCGACAACAGAGTATTATGACCCCAAATTTTGCTCAAAAGCCTTCTCAACTCCTTAGGTGGCGTATTCCGCAATGGCAGGAAGGCAAAAATTCCTTTTGTTAGTTAACTCTCACACACCCTATTGGTGTCATGCTTCATCATCGGGTTCACCATGACTCCTAAAGGTCATGGTGGGCTCAACCATATTTTAGGGAGCTCTAGATAACAATCCTACTGCACCACCAGGTATCCCTTTATTGGTGGTGATGTAGTGGATATTAAAAATGTAAAAACGGGTCTTTATTAAAGGTTATGGTCTTAAGACACAAGAGACTGCCAACATGTTTCAGCCCAAAAGAGGTTGGCCAAAATTGGTCCTGGGCTTTTGTCAGGGCAAAAGTCGAGATTCCCTCCCTGGTTTTTATCAAAAGCAATGTTAGCTAACCTATATTTTAATTTTGAAGGTGTAGAAAGCTGCAACCTTAGTGAAAATTGTTATATACAGTGAAAACAATCGCAATTGGGAGAATACTTATCTCCCTTCTTCCAGTTACGAAAAATTCCGCCTGTAAGGAGAGAAGAAGAAAAGGGACAAACAAACACATATTGTATTTAAATGGCATCATTCTTGGAAGTGCATATATGTCCTTCATGCATGGGTGCATACATTCTTATCATGCACGGTCTATGCTCTTGTGATCACACGCAATAAAACCTTGTTGAATCAATTATTTTCGAATCCATTATTTTCATGAAGGTTGCAGCTTTCTAAACCTCCAAATTAGACCAATATAGTATCCGACGTACATATGTGGAATCCATTTTGACTTTTTATATACTGATTAAAATGTTTTATTTTATTCTATTTTGTACGCATAGTCATATTGATGTACTAACTGCAAATAAATAGAAAAAAGTAGAGTGATAATGGGGTTATAACAGGCCACCATGAAGACTAACCTCAGAGAAAGCAGAGGAAGACGTTGCTCCACATGCCTTAAATTGGAGGAAATATAGCATTATCTAAGCATTATCTAAGGCAGGGCCGACACAGGTTGCAGGAATATCATCTTCAATTTTACTTTTGGCAAAGATAGATACTTACAGGATCACAGAAACAGGCAGTGTGACATAAAATGAACACAGATTGTACTGGAAACTGAAGCCAGCCCTGACAAAAATGTTCACGTCAGTCCCACCGTGGATCTAGTTACGAGCCAACCTGACCCTCTCCAGTACATTTGAGTGGTATGCTATTCCACAGAGCTTTTTAGAAAAAATTGATTAAGTGCTACATTTTACAGTGCAACATTTCAACCATCAGAAGAGAGCAGTTTTGAAGCTTGGTCATGGCTGTAGAGGAGCGCAGCGTGAGAATCAGGCAAAGCACAGAGACTGGAACATGCATAACACACTGGTTCACTGGACTGACCTTGCCCCAGAACCTAGCTGATCCCTTTATTGTAGGCACAACACCATATCCAGGCAAACACATTTATCCCCATACTCCAGGGGCGGTATGCTAAACACCTCTTCTAAATGACCTACTCCCTTTACTCTAAGAGTTGGTCAAACATTATATTCCTTCCACCTTACAGAATGTCATAGGAAGATATCCTCCCCAAATATACATGGGCACAATATGAGCCTAACAAAAATGAATGTGTCCTCATGTAAAGCAACTGGTGCTCGTGTAAAGCGCTCTGATACCTGATACCTTCGGGTCAAGTTTGCGCTATAAAAAACTCGGTAAATAATATATAGAACAAGTTCCACAACTCTCCATTTGCTTTCTATTGAGTCCTTCTATATCCCCAAAGTCTTTAAGTCAGCTGGAAGGTGCTGGGTTTGTTCTCAGAGGGTATCGGGAAGGCCAACCTTGAGATTCACTGGAGGTGTGCACAGTCTCCTCACTGAGTGGGAATAAGAGCACTGACCTTCCTCTGCACAGTCTCTGCATGTTGAGAAGGAGGTTCTGCTTCCCCACAGCACCATGACCCCACTCATCCCCAGCTTGGTCTTTGTCTTTGGCTGCTGCTGTCCACCGTGGCTATCTAGTGTTCTCTTCAAACTGTGTCCCCGATGCTTCTTGAAGAAGGACATTTTGTGTGACCAACTCAGTACCTCTTTCAGGGTGACCATGGTACCTCGGCGTCATGACACTTGCCACTACTCTGGCTTGAATGGCATTTGAAAGTTTCTGCCATGATATCAGTTCATGACCATCACCACATCTTAATCTTGAATATCTGGTGTGCTGATTGTGTTGCACTACACTGGGTGTTGTTAGCCCATCAACTTTGTTACAGTACCTGATCATCAATAGTGCTCAGTACCGAACTGGGGTTATGAGGAATGGTCCCTTACAACCTGTCCTAGACAGACTTGACTGGGTGACACCCCCATGGAAGTGTCTGGTGATATTCCCTCACAAAGAGTATATGGCTCGCTTAAGGGGCTGTTGTGATGGTGAGCAATGGAAACCACTTTGTTCATGGTTCTTATTAACCACTCAACCTCACCATTGGCTTGAGGGCTACTGTGTGTGATCTTTCAGTGGGTGAGGACCCTTAACTGGAGTTTTCACGTAGCTCATGCCCTTGAAATGGGGGTCCATTGTCAGTTCGGAACTCTTCCAAGATACCATGAGTGGCCATTACTTTTTCTAGTTTACATATGTTCACACTGGTGGTAGTGGTGGTTACAACCTTGACCTCCAGGTATTTGGAGTAGTCTTTATGATGATCATCATGTGTCTCCCACCTGGCAGACTGCTGGAATCCAGGCTCACTCTTTTGCATGGGAGGTGTCTTCACTAAATCGTCAGAGTCACTGGTTTATGGGACCCCGTTCACTTTCCACCCTGAATGAGCACTCCTGTAGCTGGAGAACACATTTCTCAATGCAAAGTGGTGGTTTCGATGCTGAACCTTGCTGAACCTTGGATTAAAGAGATTAGGGCTTTATGGTCAATCTGCACCGCAAACAGGTGTCCATATATGCAACGATGGAAATAACAACATCCCCAGTGGATTGAGATTGCCTTGCATTCAATCGGAGAGTAGCGCTGCTCAGTAGGGGTCAACGCTCAATTTTTAAAGGCCACTGGGGCCAACTTTTTACGGCTCTGTTTCTGTGATAATATCACACCCAAACATTAAAACTGGAGTCCACTGACAGTTTGGTGTCTTTGTGAGGATCAAATTAGCCCAGGGTAGTGTGAACTGAGAGTTCGTACTTGATTTGTTGAAAGGCCTCTTGGTGTTTTGTCTCTCAGGTCTATGGGGTTTGATCTCTCAAGAGCTCCCTGAGCAGTTGGGCGAGTGTGGTCAGATCCTCGATAAAACAACTACAGTTTTTTACAATCCTTAGAAAACTGCAGACTTCTGAAACTCATAAAGTGGTGTGGCGGTATTCACATCTACCTTCTCTGGATGAGGGGCTATGCCCTCAGCAGATAAGTGGTAGTCAAAGAACCTAATGTGGTTCTTCAAAAATTGACATTTCTTTTTGTGGAGTGTCCATCCGTTTTCTCGAAGTCTTTTCAGTACACTCCTTAGGCAAGCAATGGGGTCTTCAAACGACATGTCATATACAAGGATGTTGCTGTTGACATTTATCACTCCTGGGAGACCAGTCAGGAATTCTTGTATCATGTTCTGGAACACTTCCACAGCACTGGATATTCCAAAATTGAGTCTCTTAAACTGGGAAAGGCCCTAGTGCTTGAAAAGGTTGTGATGTATCGCAAGGCAGGGTGTAGAAGGACCTTGTGGTAGTGAAAGTTAATCTCAGAAAACCACCCCACTCCACTAAGTTCTCTGACTATGTAGTCAAATGTTAGGGGGAGGTGACACTCTCTCTTGATGGTTACATTTGGTAGCCACATGTCCATGCATCTCCTTACCTTACACTGCTGTTTGGGCTTCCTGGTAACAACTAATGGTGACACCAAAGCTGTGGGTTCTTCTACCTTTTGAATGATAAATGCCTTTTTCAGTTTGAGGATTTCAGTTTGATCAAATCTACCTCCACTTTGTGCCCCGGATGAAAAGCCATGCAGTGGTGTCTTAAGGCCTCTGGTTGGACTGACCCGTCTATGTGGAGAGCCACCATCTGGATTTTCAGACATCCTATGCCTTCAAATTTGTTCTGCAACTCTGCTAAGAGATCATCCAACTGATGGGAGTGCACCATTAGGGTGAAGTGTACAAGTCGCAGTTGTTCAGCGCTCTGGCTGTTCAGGAGCCTCCCAGTCCCTTCTGGAGTCGCAAATATGGTGGCATCAATCGTTTGACCATTATGGGAGATGGAGGTCATAAATTGACCTTTCAGGGATAACGGGCATGTTTGCCCATACGCGTACACTTTGACTGAACTGAGTGACAAGCTCAGGTTCACGCCATCATAGGTCCCTCTTGCCATCATGTTGATGCAGGCCCCTATGTCGAAAATTGCCACCAAGGGTTCTTCCCTACCAGGAGTTTGCCTTTGGTTGGAGGTCAGGTCACTGTGGGTGTGAGTCCTACCGCCAGCACCATGTGGAACACTTCATTTAGATTATCATCCACATCCAACATGTTTTCTTGTTCTGCATCTCCGGGAGAAGCGGCAATAGTGTTTTCTCTTTTCTATGGTGCTATCTGGGATCACCAACCTGAGTGGCATACCTTTATGAAATGGCTCAGCTTCTTGCATGATGCACACGTCATTCCACACATTCACATTCAGCACTGCGTCGGGTGATGAGTGGGACTGCCACAGTACCCGCAGGGATCTTACAGTGGAGGTCTGGGTTTCCATTTGGCACGTGACTTGGCCTTGACCAGGTTAACATCCTCTGCTTGAATGGTTTTCTGGAGTACAGCATCCATATGGGATGCTCTGGCCCTCAGAAGTTATTTCGAGCGGCCCATGGTGAGGATGTCTTTGAGTGGCATGTCAGGGGCTTGGAAGATGTGATCCCTTAATTTGCATCCAGGGATTCCTCCAACTCCTGGCAGTCTTGGCGGAATATGAATCTCTCTTAGTCAGGGTTCACCATTCCTTAATGTGTGGGGAGACCCTGCTTCCTTAACGGTGCGCAAATGTTTGAATATATCCGCCAACGCTAGGTGGTGTAGTAGGCTCTCGTTCAAATTCATCCCGAAACTGCTGGGGCAGTATGCTAAACACCCCTGGTAAACTACTCATTCTCATCAATCTGAAAGTGCTTCATACATCACAATGGCAGCCCTGTGGTGAAACAGTCAATATTAAGGTTTAGGAGGCTTGTCTGATTTGAGAATGATGGCTTTACCAGCAACACCAACCAGATATGAAAACTAAAATTACAGGGGGGTGTTGGAAAGGAAACAAAATAATTCTTGAGTATCGTCTTTCGTGGTTGTAGGTCAGGGTAGGGGTAAATTAATGTCTCTTGTAATATCGTTTTTTGTGATCTTCCTTTCCAGGTCCAGCTGGATGGTGCCATCACTGCCCCTTGGGAAAAAGAAGAATGCCAAGGTAAGTGTTCTGACAGAGCTCATCAAAAATTCTCCCAGAATGATCTTTTTTTAGGTTGCTTACCCCTATTGTTACCAATATTTTTGGTTCCTAGAGTTTCTTTGTGCCAAGTTAGAACAGCCCCTTGACCATTATGCAGCTGTGTTCCTCACAAACTATCTCAGTATTACCACCAATTTTAGGGGTTGTTATAAGTGCCTATCTTCATCATCACCATCATTAGGTCGAGCATTCAAGACCTCTTGTATATACTTTAATATATACTTATATGTGTATGTACTTTGTGTGCTCTGGAGATCAGCCCTAGGACGTGTCTACTTCCGCTTAGGGACTTTTTTTCTGTTCAACTGACTCTATATAACTGTCTTGATAGAAAAGGACCAGCAGAGGTCAATACAATACCAGAATTACTTTAGGATTCCAGTCCATAGAAATTGTCTTCAACAAGCACCCATAGACAATTTGTTTTTCAAATCTTGTATTTTCAGTGATATGACCACCGAAGGCCCTGATTTTATACTAAAAACATAGCTTTGGACTATACCATTTCCCGTTGAAAGGCAATATTTCTTTCCATGTGTTCCTATACCTGGCGTGTCAAGCAGTTTGGTGCTTACTTTCCCTCTATGTTAAAGAACAGTCGACATTTCAGCACCCAGGCTAATGTCCTTCATAGCTAAATACATATAAGGTCCCAAAGGTGAGACCGATTGCATTGCAAATGCTTGTTTTTCCACTGTGACTGGTTCCCTTCACCATCATCAGTGTATGTACATCCCGCATGTACCTCTCCTTACGCCATCCGGGTTTTGCTTCAAACTTTAGGGTATTGCAGAGAGAGAGACAGAAGAGAAAAAAACAGCAAACAAGCCAGCATCGTCTTCCTCAGAACAACCTTGCTAAGTTGTGTCAGGCAATTCAGCAACCGTCTGTGGCATCAACCATTCCTCCACGCAGGCGTCATCTTCCTTCTCCTCATGTTTAGTCAGCTTCTGGGTCCTCGTTCTCCTCCTGGGGGCCTCCTCACCCAGGGGTCACCCATGTCCTTCCTCTTCCCGCCTCAAGTTGAAGTTGCCTCCTCTTCTCCTGTCATCCATCTGCTCTCCTCATTCCACTCTCCATGTTCTCTTCCTTCCTTTCTCTTTGTTGTCACTGTCTTCACAGCTTTTTCTCTCTTTTTCTGCCCCCTTCCTGTGAGAGGGATACATTTTTACTTTCAACTATTCTTTCCATCTCCACTCTCTCCCCTTCTCCCTGTCGAATCATTATCTTTTTTCCCTTTCTAGGTTCTTTTGCCGGTCAGGACCTGTTCCTTTACCCAGGTAATTGTCCATGTGTTTCTCCAGCCCCTTCATAAGCCCATTCTGCCATAAAGACAGCCCCAATGCCTACAGCCTACTGGAGAGTTGCTAGATGGCCCAAAAGGCCAGTCCAACTTGCTATACCACAAACAATATGCAGACCTTTATTTTGAAGAAAGCAATTTTTTTCCTCACATGAACCGGCCTAGCCTTCCAACCCCTATCAGTTCCAGGCTTACTCTCGATTTCCCCACGCACACTTCAGATTCCTATACACTCCATCTGAGAACATGTGCATTGGAAGGGTCAACCTAACAGTAGTGGCTGCTGACAAGTTGAAGTGGTGGGTTAATATTTTGACATACTGACAGGTACTGCTAAACACCAGCAGTACCCTTAGGCTCAAAGCCAAAGCTCTCAATCATGATCTGTCTTAATCAGTGTTTAAAACAGGTCACAAATAGGAGCTCTGGAGCTGAGGCTGTAGGCAGTGTGAGTTTCTCACAGTGCCAGTCAATGAATCAAAGTTATCGCTCTTTAAAAAATAAAAAGTGTACTTACCTAATGTCTCAGTGCTCCTCTCCGCCTCGGCAATCCGTGGCTCCAGCACAAGCTCCCAGAGCATCATCTAACTCCCCTCTACCAATCCAGATGCTGCTCTCATGCTGCTGATAATATTAAGCAGCATGAGAGAAGCACTAGAATTGGTTGGAGCAGGCTGACTCAGCGCTCTTTTCGGCACTGGGTGCCTGTTCTTTCTCTACACCTGGCCGTCTCACACAGCTCGGGTTAAAGAAGTTTAAAGTGCACGTCAAGCTGGCCATCGCAAGACAGCCAGCCAAACTGGCATGTGCACTTTAAACTGAAGTGCACACCACTCTTTCCCTGCTGCCAATCAGCAGCCATGACCCTGCCTCAAACTCGTCTGCCAGCATGAAAAATAAAATGGTAATAAATTCATTTTATTACCATTTAATGTTTCATGTTTGCTGCACTCGCAGTGTAGGGGGGTGCGATGCTCCTCCACCCTAATGGAGGAACTGCCGCTGCAACCTAAATGTGTCAGGAATGACTACTGCATATGCCAGCGTACACAAAACACTGGCAGAAAATGAGGGGAATTTGATCTCTTTGGAAAATACCTGGTTTTCCTTTTCTTAAAGTTCTTTATGGATTCCATGACACACAAGTAAACGTATTTTGTTACTGTAGATCACACTGGCAGCTGATATTTATACCTGCTCATTTTTATGTGGTTACATGCTCAGAAAATTAAATAACAATCTCAAAACTTGACAGGCAATGCCTAGACTGGTACATGTCTATTTGTGTTGATAAATGCATCCTTAATGTATTCAGCTCAGCTGTTCAGATTATGCTAAACAGCTACCATGCAGTGATTACATCGCCAAGGTGTGTTGACATTTGCATGACTGTGGAGGGCACTGAACCCAGGTAGAATCGCACTATCAAATGGCTGCTCTAGAAAAAGAAATGACATATTAAATGCTGCATGCTTGATACATTGCTGTCACTAGTTAGCTGTAAAGTAAAAAAGAAAATGCTGCACAGCAGGTCATTGATCCTTGACTATGATTTAATTGGAACTGCCATGGGACTCGAAAGTTTGATGCCGCAAGTTACATAACCTGATGCCGTATGCGCGGCAAAACACCCCGCGCGCCGTATGAAAGCGAGGCAGCGGAAGAGAGGGACTTGGGAGGAATAGGAATTTGCAGAGTCTCCCCCCCGAGGAATGCAAAATAACCTGGCACATTGGCATAATTACCGGCTGTGAAATCATTTATTTTAAATGCTAAGCATAATTATTGCAACAATGTAATTTATGTTTACAATCTGATCATACTTAATGAGTCAAAGTGGAGTTGTCAAGGCACCTCTTTAATTTTTGACATTAAATATTCAGCGTACGCGAACAAATAAAGTAGACCTTGGCTAACCCTTTTCTTATCAAGCATATGCAATTTGAGTTTCAAAGGAATTTGCTTATTTATTAACAATGCTCCTGTTGGTTTCTGTTATTATGTTTTGAGCAAATGAGCAGACTCGTGTTTGCAGCAGCGTCTGGAAACCAGGCACTCATTATGTTGGTTCCACAATTGTTTTTTCTTTACCTTTTAATTTTTTTCCTTAAATAATGCGGTTCTGGTTCAATTTTTTTCCCACATCTAGGGCCCTATTACAGATGGGGCGCACGTTTCCTGTTTGCGCCACGGCGCCCATTTAAGCTGATACGCCGGGTGCACACAGAGAAAGCATGCCCAATTAAGTTAAATGTGCTGCCCTCAGGGCAGCCACAAACTCACCATGCACCCCCCCCCACTCCAGGCCACGCATTCAAGAGAAATACGGAGCAGCTGTTTAAAAGCAGCTCTGTGTTTCTTTGTGCAGGCGGCAAATCTCCTCCATTTTTAAGAGGGATTAGAGATCCCCTTGCAGGCGGGTGCTGTGAGTGACTGCACCCATCTACAATGAGATTTCTGGGGGTCCATAGGATCCCCTTGAATCTTCCTAGAGGGCTGCCTTCAGGAGGCATGCGGAAAGTGTGCCACCTTTTTGTGGCACACTTTCAGCCCACCCTCTAAAGACATATTTGCCTTTGCGCCCAAGTCGGTAATACAGCACGGGCGCTGAGGCAAAGAGATTTTCACATTTGCATGGGGCCACCACCCCATGCAAATGCAGGAACGCCCTCTAATAATAACACTTGTGCTACATGTGCCCCAGCGTTACTTGCATTACAGAAGGCGCTGCATAAGCGTTTGCACCCCCATCTGTAATACCAAAGTACCTAGAGGGCACACAGAGAGCAAATGTCTGTTGCGCCCTCCCTGGGCACTTCTGTACTACGGCCCCTAGTTGTTACTTTCGCAAATGAAAATGTGAAATTACATTTGTGAATATTGCAGATTCCGTAATGCTGAATTAGGTTTAATGGATTTTTAACAATAAAAATGTTGGTGCTTTTCCTGAGCAAAGCAAGGAACTAATGTTCATATATAATGGTGATGATAGAAACACATTTCTCTATAAATAGAAACTGCAATTGCAGAAGCCTCCCAAGGTGAAATTCTGAACAGGATATCAGTGTCAGGGCTCCCGTCTAGTAACCCCTGCATTTTTAGGTCTCACTTACAAGACTGTTGCCAAAAAGACCTCCTGTTAGCTTACAGTGGGCTTGGAGCCTGCCCATTGTTTACTATTGGTTGGTTTATTGTCACTCTCATTTGCTTGCTTTTTATTCATGAACTTGTGTGGGCTTCACTTCCTCTTCTTGCAATTGTCCCTTCCCTGTAGCATGGTCTCATTACTCGTGTCCTCCAACTGCTCACTTTTGAAGCACTACTTTTTCCTTTTTGGTTAACCACCCCACAAGAGTTTATGTGCTTTCCAACTGCCTCCCTCATGTAAGGCTCTTCCTCCCCTTCTGCCATGCTTCATGGTGCTCTCTCCCTCCAGTGTGCTTCTCCCCCACCATCTATGTTGTGCTCTTCTCCTGCCAATGCTGCTTTTTCGCCTGTGTTCTCTCCCCAACAGCTTGACGTTCCTCTCTCTCTCTAGCCCATGTGCTTTGCCCCTGCTCCACTTTCCCAGTGGCGT
This sequence comes from Triturus cristatus, assembly GCF_964204655.1. Classification (NCBI taxonomy): domain Eukaryota; kingdom Metazoa; phylum Chordata; class Amphibia; order Caudata; family Salamandridae; genus Triturus; species Triturus cristatus. The sequence goes on from NC_140595.1 coordinate 333,059,201, forward strand.
TACCTCATGGGTGTGTAGGGGGTGTCATCCCCAACTCAATAAATGACTTGTCAGGTAATACAGCCCTTTTACTGTCAGGTCTGGTTGTAAGTGCAGGCAGGACTAGGGTGCAGATCTGCCCTCAGAGACAATTAGTACAAAACCATCTTCCTAATGGTGCTCGGTTCCAAACATACTTTTCCAACAAGTAAAGTAAAGTTGGGTCTGAGTTTGTGCAGGGGCATTTTTTGTCCATTTTCATCTTTTGGGCTTCGGATATCGGAAGGGCATATCCTTGTGCATCTGCAGCATATGACAGCTGCTTTCCTCTGCAGTGTAATTCACGCCGTCAAGGGATTACTCGAGGGGGCACCATGGACTGTTTTAAATTAGTTGAATCAGGCAGACTCCTAGATGGACACGTTTTTATTGAGCAGCATAATAACAATAATTTGTTTTTGTTATAGTGGTTCATGCCATTTGCAGTGCGATCTAATAATGGGTGTTTCTAGTGACCTATAGTGCAAGATAGCTCAGGTGGCTAATGCTCATGTTTCTATCATAAACATCAGTGTAAGCATCTGGACAACGGTTTTAATAGATTAAAGGGTTAACGTTCCTGCTTCAGAGTATCACTTGCAACACTTCACATTTGTACTATATTTAATGTAGCAACTCAGCCTGCAACAGCTGAAGCACCAGTATAGGCCTGGGCAGGGTCTGCGGAATTCTGCTATGCAGAACTCCGCAAAGTGACAAAAAAACTCCGCCTAGCTATGCCGAGTTCTGTGGGCGGTGGAGTGCGTTACCTCATGCCGTTTGCACTGAATTTTAGCGCCGGGAGTTTGTCCCTCACTGTAAAATCAGTTCTAATGGCATCCCGCGTAGCACAAGAGGGCCCTGCTTTTTTCTGCTGCTCGAGGAGAAGTTCTACTCATGCAGCAGCTCCCTCAACACGAACCGAGGTTTATCAACTCAACCAGTAGCGACCATCCGCGACCACCTGCATTGAGAAATTTCACAGGGAAGTGGTCTAGCGTTGGATTTTCCTCACTCGCGCTCGCCAATTTACCTACGGACGAGCACGAGTGAGGAAAAAACTCTACAAGCTCAACGGAGCGCAGAGTACGAAAAACTCTGCGAACGGAGCATAGTACACCGCCCAGGCCTAATCCAGTATCCTGTTCCCACAATCACTGGTAAAGTGGCTGTAAAATGTACCTACAGCCTGTGATATAACCCCATACTACATCAATATGTACATATGCGTGTGTAGCCTGAGGAACCAGTGAGCTGTATTTGCATGCTCTACATGTCAGTACACAGTGCTGCTGTCCTGCCTCTATACCTACATATTTTGTCTGCAGCCTGTAAAATGCTTGTATAAATGTATTTATTTATTTTTATGTAGAGTGTTTTATAAATCACGCACATGACCCAAGGGTATCAAAGTGCTGTGCATAGGGTTGAATGAACAAAATAATAGGTATACACATGTACATCAAAGTAAAGAGCCACACTAGGCCATAGCAACAGATATCACTTTAAATGACTGTCATACCATTAATATTTCATTAGTCCACATTGATCTAGTATCTTGATGGTGGGTATTTGCTGCTGCTCTGTACTATTCAGATCCAGGTTTCCACTGGTTCTCCTGTAAATGACGTGCTTCTGACCAAACTCAAGATTGCTGCCATTGTGACGTCCTTTGCGCCCTGGGGTGGGGCTCTCCAAGAGTCTATGCAAGGAATCTATTCATTAGGATCTTTTTCACCTCTTTTTGAAAAAGTGGGTCGATGGGTTTGAACGCACCATGGGTGGTAAGGAGTTCCAGATCCTTGGCGCCGCCCCAGAGAAGGAGCGTGTGTAAGTTTTTTGTTTACTGAATCTAGGAGGTTCCAGCCTGAGAGAGTTAGCACCTCTTAGGTAGCAGCTTCCACCGGAGATTCGATTTTTTCTGCCAGGTAACTTAGTTCATTATAATGTAGTGCTTTTTGTGTGAGGCAGGCAATTTTCAATTGCGTTCTTGCCTTGAGGGGAAGCCAGTCTAGATACCTAAGCAATGGGGTGATGTGGTCAAAGCGTCTAGTTCCTGTTTTCAGTCTTGCTGCAGCATTAAGTGTAGTTTTGAGTGGAGCTGCTCTAGCTTTGGGTAGACCTGACTGGGTCGCCGCACTATATTCTATTCTGGACACCATAAGTGATCGTACTGCTTGTTTGAAGTCTGAAAGTGGTAGAAATGGTTTCAAATTCTTCAGTAATCTGAGTTATAATGCCGCACTGCGTGTGGTAGCACTGATGTGAGCTCTCATGTTTAGACTCTTATCCAGTGTTATTCCAAGGGATTTCGTGGAGTCTATGATGGTAGGTTTGCAATTGAGTGCGTCTAGGTGCTTGAGCCAATATTGGATGGGAGTGGAGCTGTTTTGCGGGGAGAAAAGAAGGAATGTGATTTTTAAAGAGTAGAGCTTGAGGTTGTTTTAAGAGTGCCAGGACCGAGTTTTGACAAGAGTGTTATTTAGTTGAATGGCGTCGTCTAGGGAGGATATCTTTAAGTATAGTTGTGTGTCATCTGCATACATGTTGTGTACAATGTTCAATTGATTTAGGATTTCAGTTAGTGGTTCCATATACAGGTTAAAGAGTGTGGGGGAAAGGGTTGACCCTTGGGGGACTACACACCTCATGGGAGTGGAGTGAGAGAATGAGTTGCCTAGTTTGATGCATTGTGAGCGATCTGTAGGAGGAAGCAAACCAAGAAAGCACTTTCCCAGACAACCCCATTCTGTTTTCTAGTACTTTTAGTAGGATTTTGTGGTTGACCGTGTCAAATGCCAATGAGAGGTCTAGGAGGATGAGTAGGCACCAGTCGTTGTCTAGTATCTTAAGGGTGTCGTCCATTATGTGCACAATGGCTGACTCAGTGCTGTGACCTGTCCTGTTCAATTTTGCTAGAAAGAGGATATTTGACACCGGCTGAAAGCTGCTGAAGATTGTAGGGTCATCACCCGCTTTTTCAAGAGGGGTGTCACTTGACCAGTCTGCAGGCATTCTGGGATACTGCCTTGTTTAAGCGATGAGTTTACAATCTTGGTTAGTATAGGTGAGAAGAGGTGACTTAGTTCCTTTAGTGTTGTTGGGGGGATGTGGTCATTGAAATGTGAAGTTGGTTTCATCGATAGTAAGACCTTGTGGACCTTTTCCTCTGTTAGTGTTTTGAACTCGCTCCAGCTAGCTTCATTTTTAGGTCTCAGCTCGAAGGCTGCGCTTGCGCAGTCTCGATCCGAGATTTAATGACTTGGAGAAGAGGGGCTTGAACCCGCCCCTCTTCTCCCCTGTTCTCCATTGGCTGGCCTCTTGAATGCTGGCCAGCCATTGGAGAAGAGGTCCCGTCACTCCGATCAGGCCCCGTCCTTTTCGGATCGGGGGGCGTGTTTTTTTCAGAAAGTCTAATTATCTCCTCCAGCCAATGGCAAGAGGAGATAACAGCAAAACACGCCCCCGAATCCGAAAAGGACGCTGCCTTTCTCCGAGGCATTTCTGCTCTGCCTCGGAGAAAGGCGGCGGTGTGTGTTTTCTTTCCAAGATGTATGAAAGGGTGCGTTGGCCACGCCGGGATCCGCACCTGTGATGCATCTATTCTTAGACCCTCCGCCGTTTCAGGCCGCTTCTTCCCACCGCCTGGACCACGCTCCAGTGCCCAGCAGAAAAGCGCGCTTAGTGGAGCCGTGAATTCCCCCAGCTCAGAGTACTCCGCTCCCGTCATTAATTCACCGGTTCGAAGCTGCAGTGAGAAGCGCACCGAGGCCAGAGCGGCACCTCGGGGGGCGCAGTCCCCTGGGTACGGCCTCCGTTTGAACGACAGACCCAGGACACGTCCGAGCCCCTCCCAGTATGCTCCTTTGAAGCGCACTCCTAGAAAAACAGGGTGGCCGCCTCCAGGTTACTACTGACACCGACCCTATCCCTGAACCTTTCACCCACAAATCGGGGGGTCAAGTTCGCGCTATATAAACACAAAAACCCAATACCTGCCGAGACCACATCCTTCCACAGCCTCATCACCGGGCCCCAACCCTGCTAACCTAGCCTGCCTGGACCACACTGCGGGTGTGAAGCCCTGGGATTCAGGGCTGATTCGAGGGCATCACGGGGCATCCTTGAAGAGGTCTGTGGCGCCCTACAATAATCCAGGGCGCATCTGATGTTGCATGTGTACGGGGTGGAGGGGACGACGGTCCTTTGCTTAGGGCAGCTCCAGGACGTGGGCCAGAACACACAAGGCATGGAAGCAGCAGAACAGAGCACGAGTGGCCTGGTTCAGTCCTCCAAGTCAGAACACTCCTGTGACTGCATAAAGAGAGTGAGTGTATGTTTAATTGAGTCACTTGTGTCCAATTCCGCCTTGGCTCTGCCGGTCTGCAGTGAGCGCCACTGGCCTCCAGATACCTTTTTACAGAGGCCGCCTCCAGCCAACAATAAGACTTTGTCTCAAGTGAATTAAAAAGGAGCCCAGCAGGTGCGCTGCCAGGCCAGCTGGGTTTGAGAAAACTGAAGGATGTTGCGACACTGCATTCCACACTGCAGACAATGCAGCGCCCATATGTAGTTTACACTGCAGGTAATACCCGTAAACACGGCTGACTCGTGATGGGAAGCACACCAGGTGGGTAGCAGGAGGCAAGCTGCCACGTGACAGAAACCCCAAGTGCTGGCATGCCAGGCACCAGGCCCAAGTTTCGTCCTGTTAGACCTGGTCAGCTTCAGGTTACTGCAGGCCCTTCCCCCAGCAGTGAAACACTCTAGGTAATTCAATAGCAGAGTCTCTCCACATGCATAAGATATCCTGGGGAACAAAGGGCTCAAACACCAGCACCTCCTCCCATGCCGCCCATAGTAGGGTCCCGCTTAAACAACACCCCCGGGGCGAGCCATTCACACCAGCGGCCCTTTGTCCTGGGGGGAGGGCTTCCTGGAAGAGTCTTATCCAGGTGAGGCCGGCGAGTGCTGTTTGGGTGACAATGAGGCCGCTCTGACCCCAATCTACTCCCAGGGCGCGCTCAGTATTTCAAAGCCAATCAGTCCCATTTGGCAAACTCGAGAGTTTCACTCTGCGCTAGGGCGGAACAATCCCGCATTTCGTCATTTCCTGGCGAGGGGCAAGATCAAAGGCACGGGAGGTCACCACTGGAAGGGTGGCAGACCGATGCACCCCGCCCCGCACTCCTGTTTCTAGGCAAAGACGCCCCTTTTATTCTCTGGTTTAGGGTTTCTCCAACACTACGCCCTGCTAGACCTTTATTTTGATTGCATCACTAAGATGCCCTCCCTCGAGCTTCTCTTAGGCAGCACTTTAATGCGTTTATGACGCTAATCACAGACCATGTGAGTCAACCGGGACACAGGCCACGGATGCCCCTCTGGACCTCAGCATTAAAGAGATCAAATTTTGAAGAAAAATAAAAAATAAAAGACCCTGGCGTTTACACAAAAAAAACGAATTGCTTCTTAAATACCAACTAGAGACGAAGTTACATAAAGGACAGGAACATACAATGTAAGAAAGCGAAATGAAAAATAAATAAAACACTGGAATACACTACACAAACTTGAGGGAAAAAATCATCAATACATATTTATAATTACATACACAAAGCATGCACTCATTTAGTAGTAGCATTTATATGGTAAAAAAAAATCACAAAAAAAATAAAAAAATCAGGTAAGCTTTCCCAAAGGTGGGCAAGACATGGGCTGCAGCATAACGTGCCAGCACGAGACGTTTCCATCTAAAGGCTGTTGGGAAGGGGGTGGGGGGAAATCAACAGGCCCAGCTGTGCTAAGCAGAATACAAAGGCCAGCTATACCCCGCCAGGTCCTAAACGAACCAGAAAGATAAAGAGCTGGTAGTAGAAGGGGCAGTAAATCTTGGTTTGAAGTCCGAGTGCTCGATACCCCAGAGTACCTGCGCGCTACAAGTGACGATACTCTCCCTTGCAATGAGCCCCGCTACAAGTGTCGAGCTGTGCTGTACAGGCCCAGCTCTGCTATGCAGAATACGAAAGGCAGCTATACCTCGCCAGGCCCTAAACGAACCAGAAAGGTAAAGTGCTGGTAGTAGAAGGGGCAGTAAATCTTGGTTTGAAGTCTGAGTGCTCGATACCCTATAGTACCTGCGCGCTGCAAGTGCCGTACTCTCCCTTGCAATGAAAGCACCGGCCCCATCACAGCACTGTCAGGAGGGACTGAGCGGTCCATTTAAGAGGATGCACGCCTTTTCAGTTTGGTCTTTTGTAGAACGAAAGGCTTGGTAGTGCTGCAGGTTGAACTCCAGCTCAGTTTACCAGCGTTACAGCCAGTGCTCTAAATGGGCCGGTACTGACCGGTACGGAGTACCGGCACGTTTTTATTTTGAGGATAGTACCGGCACTTCAAGAGAAATGCAATACCTTTAATTGGGGGGGGGTACCGGCACGTCTCAGAAACAAGCAGGTACTCCGCTACGGAGTACCTGCACTTTTATTTTTCCATTTCAAGCACTGGTTACAGCCGTATGTTACCACAATGTGCAGTTCAGGCTGGAGGAGAATTGATCGAGCGATGCGCTGGCACCATGCCCACGACCAGGAGGTGCAACCTAGCATCTCTGAAGGATTATACAATGCACTCCATCGTGTCCAGACTCACTCACTCTGACCCCCTGGACTCTACAGCCTTCTGCCCTTTAACCTTTGATGCTCTGTTCATTAGCGCCAGCTGGACAGTCACTTTGGGTGAGTTACCCACAATGAAATTTTCCTTCAAAAGATAGGACACCAGGCTTCTGGGAATGCCACCAGCCACAAGGCCACTCTTTTCCTCTCTGCAGGTCTCTTTTCAAGATGCTCAAATGCACTTCTATCGGTCACACGAACGAAACTTGGCATTCTTGTGTATACAGTGCCCCAACCTACCGTAGGTTCTCACTGCATATTTCAGTTGACAAGTTATACACTAAAAACATTTCATTTACGTTTCAGCCAATACATTACACGAACTGACTGGCTACGGCAGCTTCGGATACATCAAGAAAAAATAACAAGCATTTACAATGCAATGGTCTCGGCATTGGTAAAGTTAGAGCTATTGGCATTGCTCATGACATTATTTTTGTTTATGTTTTTGTTTTTAAAACATTTAAAGAAAGGCATTGTTATTTACAATGTCAATAGCTTAATCACTCTCAAATGCGAGACCTATTTCATTTGCACCCACACACAGAGCCACCTACACACACACTGATTAAGCTATTGACATTGTAAATAACAATGCCGTTTCTCTACATGTTTTAAAAACAAAAACATAAACTAAAATAATGTCATGGGCAATGCCAATAGCTCTAACTTTAACAATGCCGAGACCGTTGCATTGTAAGTGCTTGTTGGTCTTGGAAGGGTGGTTCATCATTGGCTCCATCACCTGGCATGTAGGGTCATCGACGGGATGGCAATCATTGACTATATTTTCTTGTGAACTGTGACTGTTGGTTGCAATTTCCTTTTCGATTTCTAAGATCTTTTCATTGAAAAATGAAGAGAACGCTTCACATTTTTCCACTGTGTTATTACTGAGCTTGTACGCTGTACGCTGGCTGCAGCCTGCTGCGTATGTGTACTTTATAATGGTGGCGTGTTAGATGCCTGTACAGAGCACATGTACACTCTCCATGCAACCTGTACCTTTGATGTGCTGCAGGGCACTGGTTGTCAGCGCCTCAATCCACAGGACTGCATTGTCATTAGAGCATGGCTCCACATGGAGCCTGCGCCTTTGTCGTCCTGCAGGGCCCTGGTTGTCAGTGCCTCAATTCCTGGGACTGCATTGTCATTAGAGCATGGCTCCACATGGAGTCTGTGCCTTTGTCGTGATGCAAAGCCCTGGTTGTCTGTGTCTCACTCCCTGGCACTGCTTTGTGCCATTAGGAAATGGCTTCCCATGCACCCTGTGCCTTTGGTGGACTGCAGAGCTATAGTTTTCTGTGCCTCGCTTCCTGACACTCCATTGTATCATTAGGGCATGACTCCCATGCAGCCTGCACCTTTGTTGAGCTGCAGGGCCCTGGTTGTCTGCACCTTGATCCCTGGCATGGCATTGTGTAATTAGGACATGACTCCCCATGTGGCCTATGCATTTTTTGTGCTGCAGGGTCCTAGTTGTCTATGCCTCCCTCCCTGACACTCCATTGTGTCATTAAGGCATGGCTCTCAATTTAGCCTGTGCATTTGTTGTGCTGCAGGGCCCTGGTTGTCTGCGCCTCGCTCCCTGGCACTGCATGGTGTCAATACGGCTCCTCATGCCTCGGCACTACATTGTGTCATTAAGGCCTGTGGGAATCAGTCTTTTGGTTATGCTGCTCAAATACCATATTATAAAAGTTATCAATAGTTTGTAATGAAATCATCGAGCTCTTGAATTACCCTATACTGCAAGCACCTGGAATTTTGAAAGCTGCTCAACCACAACCACTTTGTATGGGGCCCATTAGTCTCCTGGTATTAGCTTCTGTAAATAGCAGTGTCTGTGCCTTGAGCAGAGGAAGTCAAAACCTCTTGTGAAGGCTATTACAAACATAGCTGTTCGGAAAGGACTTCTAATGCAGAGACATGCGAACAGAATGAAAACGTACTTGTTCCGGGAAGATTCCAAGCCAATGTGACCTATCCTGATCCCAGCTAAGGGCTTCCCTATCAGGAAGACGTCTTAAGCGACCAACTTGCTATATATGGATTTTGTTTCCAGTTTAGGGGGCAGAATCTTTGGAAAAATTACAGGGCATTTGGGGTGTCTCCTTCCAAGTTGGGTGAGGGGTTTGTCGGTTGCCAAGTTCAAACTGGGTAATAAAGGTAATAGAACATGTTTCCTTTGGTGCGATAGCTCAGATGGAGCTGGGGCGGGGGAGGGCAGAAGAGTTCTTCAAGTTGTTTTCCAATGATACCCTTAAGAGGTTCGTCAGGAGCACTGGTAACTTTCCAATAGGTTTGGGAGTGGAAGAACAGTACATCAGAATGCATAAGAACATGGTAGCCCCAATAGAGTGATTTTTCCATGTGTGGAGAAGATTAGCTCAGATGATGCAGAACGTTAGGCTCTTCCTTACTAGGTATGGAAGATTATAGTTCAAATTGCCCAGATTGACATTTTCATTTTAAGAGGAGGGTCTTTTGGAGATTTGGTGGACTCAGTTAAATAGAGCACACAATAAGATCGCTTGGGGGTTTCTTTTTTGAGCTGGGTTTCACATTAATTAAAACCAATTCCCCTAATCCCTCCTTAACTGCCCACCCAGCTGCCCCAGCCCAATTTTATTTGGGTACTCTACATATCTTGTTGGAAAATCTCAGACTCAAACCCCCTAACATTACTGCCTTACGACCCTGCACTTTCCCCTCTCTTCCATCTTGTCCCCCTTCCCCGGTTTTGTTTCCCACACTCTCACCTTTTGTGTTACTTTCACATCCTTGTCCATTCATGTTGCTTCTGCTGCCTTGTGTTGCCTTTCCCCGGGCGCTGTTTCCTTCCCCACCTGCACCCTGTATGTTTCTGCCCCCACCCGCTCCTCAAAAAAAAACAACAAAAGGCTTTTGCACTACTTTTAATTTTTTTTATTTACTGATCTAACTCACATTGGTAAATTTAAAAAAAGCTCCCGCATCATTCTGAAAATGTGAACATATGTGTTGCGCATGCCTACGAAATAAGGCAGGTAGACAAGTCATGGCATCTTCTTTTTATTTGCTCTTTAGCTGTGCTGTAGAGCATCGGGGCTTGGCAGCCAATTGGTCCCAAGGCAAGAACTATTGGCTTTGTCAAATATTGTTCACTTTCTGTTGTGACTGGTGCAGCGATGCTTGCCCAAAGGGCACCATTGAGCCTAATAGTGCATTTTGAAAGGTCCGTCTCTGGTGATTATCGTTGTACTCGCCAGCTACTCTAGTATTTGGCACGAGACATAGTACGAGTCTAAACCCTTGAAGCCCATTATTGAGGTGCTCAAATCGGCCGTGACTGGGGGCTAATCTGAGGTCATTTTTCCTTTGAGACTGAGAGGTATAACCAGCTTCTGGTGGAGTGTCTAGCTTCTATCTCCTGTTTGCTGTTGTCCAGCATTGCTTAGATTCTTCTTTCAATTTTTTCAAAAAGATCTTACAGAAAGCCAGAGAAGGTAGTATGTCACCATTCTGCCTTTTCTATATGCCCTCATTATTATGCATGGGTTTTCAGCATGAAATGTGGCACTCTCTGCTGTCGGGCGAAACGCGTTGGCTGTACTTTTGATGCTGTTCAACTTACAACAATAAAAGAATTCATTTTATATTGAAAAAAACTTGGACTCTAAGACGTTACATATAATTATCATAATTTGGAGTGTTGCCTCTGTATTGGATCTTTATGGATCATTTCCACAAGGGCACTGTGTTGGGGTAATGCTCCTTCCTTGGTTGTTAAGGTGTACTTGGAATTAGCAGGGCTAATATTGACTCTTTAATGGTGTAAAGGACTTGGCTCAAAGAGCATGTTGGTCCTAGACTCTCTTGCCTGGGGTTGCCCAGCTACACTATCTGATGGTTAAGGGAAATGTAGGGCAGGCCTGGTTGTCTGTGTCTTAAACAGTTACAGAAGTATTGGTTTTATCATGTATAGGCCACATACGAGATTATAGATGTATCCTTATTATGAATAAAAACTGTATGTCATTTATTCTTCTTTATAAAATTGTGAAAATAAAGGATTTTTTACTATCTAACCTATAAAAATAATTGAAAAATATATATATTTTTGAAATAACTTCTTTTCTTCTCTCTGGTCTTATAGTGTGTCTATTTGTGTGTAGGTCCACTCTGTCATCCATTTCCTAAATAGTTTATTCACACAAAGGTGTTCTCCCCGATTTAGGAAATTAATTCAGGGGTACCCCTTTTTGTTACATACACTAGCATGCTATCAACATACCATATATTTGGATAGATATTTGGGACTCTTAGCCCCTCTAAGACCACATGGGGTCTTTACTTCTGACTTTCCCTTGCTTTTTTGATGGCATGTTTGCCAATCTACAAAGGGGCATTCAAAAGCCCAGGGAATAGGTGGGGTAGATATCAACCCAAAGACTGCTGCTAGAAAATAATTACTCCGAGTGCACCAAATGCCTGTGTAGCAGAGACTCCTGAGAAGTGCCAGTGAGCAGTCTCATCATGCCTGTATGCTGGCATGCACTCTACCTTTACTGGAAGCTGAGAGATTTAAATGCCTGAACCTGATTTTGAAAACACTGAGAATGCCTCCATGATACTTGTATTTCTCAGTGACTCTGTTCAGCACTAAATCTTAGTCCCATGGCAGTGCCGGCCGTCAGGCTGCTCCAACCCTGCTGCTCTGAGAACCTCATTGGCCTCACACAGGCCCCTCACACAGACTGGATCTGGCAACTACAAGCCTCCATGGATGCCTGTGAGCATTCATGTCTGCCTAGATGTGCCCACTATCAGCTTACATTCAACAGATTACAAAGGGAGTGTTCGAAAAATAGATAGGACGTACTTTCCATCCAATCATATGATGAGTCCCGCTCAATCTATAAGTGAGTGAGGGAGTTTTTTTTCGAGAATTAGTATATTCTTAGCTATTTTCTTCACTAAGGTTTAGAGATTACCCTGGAGGCCTGCCATATAGCTCTAATTTATACAACCATGTAAAGGATGATTTTTGAGGCCATTATAAATGGCAAGTGCAACTCCAATTCCACAGTAACATGTGAGTGGGAACAATATTGATTATGATTCAGTGCAGATAATTCTGGTGGTGGAGCCAGTTCTAAAGCTGTCATTAAAGAACTTTAGGCAGCTCATCACTTAAGCAAAAAGCATGTGGAGGAGGGAAGGCTTGGCTGGTGCCTCTGCTCATCACGAATAGCTGTGGAGTTGTAAAGTTAGTTCTGACCTTTCCTGAGATCTTGCAGCACAAAAAGGGATTCATACCTTGAACTAGCAGGCTAATGCCCATAGTTTGCAGGGTGCTGAACATGAATACCAATCAAGGGAACTATAAGTCCTCTTTGCATCCAGAGTGTTTATGACAGTTGGTGTGGAGTTACCTTTATTGTATTGTAGAGTCATACCCAGGTAAATTACAGAACATAGTTCATATCAGGACAAATAATCAATGTCTTGCTGTGATAAGGCTGTTCATTACTGGGCTTAGCTCTCCAACAAAGATTCAGGCAGTATCTTTACTTCTGTGATTTAAAGACTGAGAATGCAGTTGTGTTGCACTTGTGACATGTTTATTGAGTTTCAGTATAACATTTATTAAGGATTGATGTATGGTGTTCGTGTTCTATTTAGAGATGCAGGAAATGTTGGGCAAGCAGTTTGACATTAGCTTGGTAAAACTCCACTGACTGGTCCCCTTTGACCCAGAGACTTATCTACATTTAGCAATGTGGCGGCAATCATTAAATCTCGTTTAGCTAGAACTCAGCGTAGAGAGTACTCTATGGGTCTGGAATAGAACATCTTGCTAGATCCGGTTAAGTAGATTGTTTAAAAGTGACTGCACTTCATGAAATTTTCTATGTGAAGGTGACTCCCATTCATTACAGAATGCTAGTGCTGCTGAGTACCAGAAAAATGTGCTCTCCACAGTTTTACCAGGACATAGTCTGACAGGTCTGTGTGAGACATTGGGTTGTTGGTTGATTGGGGTGTGAGCCCTGGTCAAGCAACACCCACAATCCCTTGCAGGGTTAACCACAAAAAGTCACTAAAATGACCTGTGCTTAACTAGCGGTGGCTTCTCATAGAGGGTGTTGAGGCTCCACCCCCTTTATTTTTTTATGTTAAAGGATGCACACACTCTACACACACGTCCTGAGTTACTTCTTGCTAGGCTGGCACTGCTGCACACTGCCTTCGATTCACTGTGCGATGACACTGCAGTTTGCAGTGATGATGACGCTAAGTGAGAAAAGTCTACAATATTTGCAGGGCTTGGCGTCTCACAGCCCTGAGACCTGTAAGGTCATCAGCTTGGCAAATACATAGCCTTGGGACCAGCCCTAGGTGTTTTACAGTTGTTGTAGCTTTATACTGGGATTCTTTATCACATTGTTTTTTTTTGTTAGATTACTTCAAACCTGTAGCTACCAAATTCGACCTCTTGGTCCTGCGATGGATCTTCTTCTTTGCTTATAGGGACTGGAATATTCAGAGGATGGACCCTTATCTAATGTGGACAAGAAATGGGATAATTTTCATCATCAAATTACACTTTTTATAATCCAAAAATATTTTCCCTTATAATTAGCTCAAACCCATAACTTTTACCCTCAATGAAATGATGAATACAGAATCAGCAGAATTTACTTAAATCTTTAAGTTTAGTTAATACAATTTTTGGGATTAAGGACATTAGCATTTAAATTTAATAATAAAATTCAGCCCTAATTTCAGGTTAAATATTGTTTTAATAATATGACATAAAGCCTATGAGATTAATCAAGGGAATATCCATCTCATTCCGCGACTGATCAGGGATCAACCCAATGTATGAGTTGATAAGAAAATAAGATAAACAGATGAGCCTTTTACAGACCCTTTAGGAAGTTCAGAATAACCAGTTCTGGTTCATCAAGACTGCAACAACAAAGTCACAGCAGCATTTCATGAAAACCTTCAGCCGAAAGGTTCAGTTTCTGCACCAGCACACTGGTCGGTGGCAAGTTGCAGTGTTTTGTCATAAGTAGCCAAAATCCTTGGATTTCCAAATCAAGTTGTCTCCAATCCAAAAATGGGTGCAGCCGCATCAGTCTCAAAATCTGAGCAATAATACTCCATATATTTCCGGAGTGACACCCCTTGGTATCACCAGAAATGTCATACCGCTCTGTCCTATTGGTCAGTCTTGATGGGATAAGGGTAATATAGCAGAGAAAACAAATAATATCTGGAAAAATTAAGTATATCGATTACGTAGCTTCCTTAAATCATGTAAACTTAGGTTGTGTCGAACAATGACATAATTCAGAGGGAGAGAGGTGTAAACGTTCATCAATGCTTTTTTCTCAAGCAGTTGCTCTTACATTTTGCAAATATTGTTTCAATCATACTTGCTGCACAGAGGATGTCAAAGGAAACATTTACGGGATGGAATACAAAGGGTAACTTTGCTGAATATTCCCATGGGCTTTGTAATATTCAGTTCACAAATTTGTCATTATCTACGTAAACGTTGTCATAATCATTTCTTTTGTCATAAATTTTGTCAAGTGCAACCTCTATCACAGTGAAGCCCTTGTAGGGCTGGGGCTTCACGTCCGTCAGGGAGTGGAGAGGGTGGTCACCCCACCCTTTTCCAACCGGTCCCACCCTGGCTCTCTCACTCTGCTTCAAAGAGACTGTGTAGATGGAAGGCAGGTCAGCCCAGCTGGAAAGCAGGTCTGAGCTCACGCAAAGTGAGAGAGAGAACAGGAGGCCGGTCAGATGGTGGTTACATATGCAAGAGCACACCTGAAAGTAGAACCCGCCAGTTGACTTTTCTTTCCCGCACTCCTCAAGTCAACTTAATCGGTACTAAATGCAGAAGACACTTGTGGCAGAGCAGGTGGCACAGGGGATTGGAGGCAGGTATCCAAGTGAAGGCGAGACCGTGGCTGTGCGGGGTGGAGGACAGGAACCTGTCTTGCGGGTGGCTGTATGACCCTGATGGATGGTTTCCTTCCTTACCTTTACTTCAACGAGGTCGCAATTCCAGTTACACCTTGGCATAAACTGAGAGTCTAGCTCTCCAGTCTCCCTTCATATGACTGCATCATCTCTTCTCTCTTGTTAACATTGGCTCCCAGCACAGGTATTCAAAGCACTCTGGATTCCATCACCATGCCTTTTACACCAAGGCAACTGCGAGAACTCAACCCGAACGTATTGATAATGTTTTTTACATAACAACTGTCTTGCACTTACTTAGTTATTTGCACTAATGGTTCACGTTTAAGAACTTTTCTTTTGAAAAAAGGGGGCCCCTGCATACAAACAACTTTGCAAGAGACGGGAGAAACGTCTATACATTTGAAAACATATCTGAGCAAGGAATAGTCAATGAAAATTTCCTTTTCAGAATATATATTTGCATTTTTTGATTTTTTGCATACAATATCAAAAAAGAAAAATATTAGTGTTAAAAAGGTTATGTGAATATATTAAACATCTGTTTATAGAGTGTCCTTAACATTCATTAATACATAAAGCGATATAAATATAGCATTTGATGAAGTTATTCAGTATAAATGAAACATAAAGAACATCGTTTTCAATCAGCAATTATATTGTGCAGCTGGAGACAAAAAGCCATATAGAATCATCCTCTAATTAAACACAGACATAAATCATTTTTGTGAATGGCTTGATGGTGTAATAACTGACGGTGTAATAACCAAATCATTTTGTGAATGTCTTGATGGTGTAATAACTGACGGTGTAATATCTACCCATGTTTCGGCAGGAGTGCCTTCATCAGGAAGCCGTCATATCGATATCTAGAATAGCGTGGATGTTGCGACAACACAGTGGCAGGGATTATGGGATAGGCCCAAAGCTTTAGGAGGGCCTATTATGATAAGAATCTCAGCCAAATTCCGATGTTTGGCACTGCAAGGGTGACAGCGATGATAAGGGTGCCCTAAGATACTATAAATAGACACTATGCAAGTAGCGCTGGCAATGAACAGGGAGATCGTTGCTGCCAAGGAATGAAGGGATGCCACGGTGCAGGGAGAAGGCAGGGTGGGACTCAACCAACTGGTGGCACAGTCTAGGATTAGCGTGTTCAGTGGGCCAGTCCGGTGGAGACAGAGTCACTCCATGAGATGCGGACCCTGTGTAAGAAAAACAGGCATTGGCTTAACCGATGTGGCCACTAGCCGCAATATCTCCGCACATGTTCCAAATATATTCACAGAACCTTTTTAACCCTAATATTTTTCATTTTTAATATTGGATACAAAGAAATCAAAAAATTAAAATATATATCTGAAAAGGAAAAAAGCTTTTTCTGGATATGAGTTTATCTCTGATCTAATTGTAATGTTGCATGCCGGTTAGAATTACTGTATGCCCGCAGATTTATATGAACTATTCCTTGCTCAAGTATGTTTTCAAATGTATAATCATGTATAAAAACTATCACTTCAATAATTACTTGTAAGCGAAGTGTTATAAAGTGACATATTAGCGTCATTGTGTATTCAATCAAACGCAATAGGTTTTTGAACTACTGCCGTTCGGAATGCAAATATTTGAAAGCGCTTTCATACGCAATAATGAATGAAAAGAGTTTCGGGGAGGTAAAATATTTGCCCAAGGTCACACAATTTAAGTGGGGTAACCCTGATTTATCCACGTTTTTTGTTTTAACTTTGAACAGATCAGCTAGAAATTGGGTATCTACTTGTTTTTCCTTACGTTAAGGGTTTGTTTTTACCTCTTCTGCAGTTTTCATATAGGGACTATGAGAACTCGACCCAAAGGTATTGATAATATTGCACTATAATAAACTGGGCTATGTTACAGGGTTTTCATGACAACTGTCTTGCCTCTTAGTTCTCTAATGGTTCATGTTTAAAAACAGACACTGCATCAATCTGACCCATTTTTAAAACGATTTGCACAGGAAATGGCAACTAGCTTCTCATAAAATGCTATGCTGTGCCCCCGACCCAAGGCGATGCCAAGCTCACCACTCTCAAACTTCATCAGCCGCCAATGTGCTTAACCCTGGGTAGCTTGGCACAAAAAGCTGTTTGGCTTATCTTAGAGTAAATGTGTAAAGTATTTATGCAGAACTCAATCAGTGATAAAGTGAAAACACAACACGAGAAATCCCACACCAGTTTAGAAAAAGAAAGTACATTTTAATAAATTATTTGACTAAAAAATGACACAAATCCAGTCAATAGAAACGGAGTTATGATTTTTTTATGATGTTAGTGAAAATAGCACCAAAAGGCACATAGCACCAGCTATGGATATCTGGATGCGGTGGACCAGGTTAAAGTCACACGTTCAGGCCGACCCCGGTGGAGCACAGGTCGACTACACTCGCCATATCATTGTTCTCAATGGAGTGGGCCACGAGGAGCAGGGAGACTGTCACAGAAGGCTGTCAGAGTAGTCTGAAGAGGAGGCCAGGTGTTGCGGATGAGCGTTGCTGGAGCTTTGCTTTGGCGGTCCCTGCGAGAGGTCGATGCTGTAGCATAAATGAGCCGCTGCTGGAGCTTCGCCTTGAACAGCGGCGCTGGCGGCAAGATTTGGGCACAAACAGGCCCATTTGTGATTGGAAAGAGCCCAGAACTTCAATACAGCTCTCTAAAGCCACACCAAGGGTCCAGGACCTGAGGGGCACCACTTGGGGCCAGGAGCACACTTTGGCTGGGTCCAGGTGCTGGAGCAGGATGTTGGGGAGACTTTTATGTCCCTGAGCCTCAGATCAGGAGATCAGGAGGCTAGCAGACTACCACTTGGAGTCACTCTGGTTGCCCTGGGGTCAAGTCAAAGTTGCAGGTACAGTTCTCCTCTCCCAGGTAAGAGGACAGCAGGGCAGCAGTTCAGCAAAGCAGCAGTCAAGTATGGCAAGAGTCCAGCAGACTAGCAGTCCTTCAAGCAGCAAAGCTTTCTCCCTGGCAGAGGCCACAGATCCAGAAGTGTACTGAAGAGTTGGTGTCTGAGGTGCCCTTTTTGCATGCTGGTGCCCTCCTTCTGGAAGGTGAGAGAAGCTTCTAGATACTGTCTTTGAAGTGCATGAGATTTCCTTACTCCCCTGCCCTGGATCCAAGCTGCCTGCAGAGACAATGTGGAGGTGTTAGGTCCTGTGTATGAGGGCAGAGCGCTCCCTATTCAGTTGCAAATTGGGCTCTGCTCAGGTTTGCCCCCTCATCCTGCCAACAGATGGCTCATTGAGGCACACCTAATCCCTCTCCTGTGTGACTGTCTGGGAGGGATTCACAAAGACTGTCAGCTGCACCAAGTCATGTGACCCAAGACAGGCTACATGTACAAAAGTACTAAGGGCAGTAAAAAAAGTAAACTTTCTAAAAGTAAAAGGAACAAATGATGGATGGAATGCTGAAAAATGAAAACATTCACCTCCAGTCACAAGGGATCTAGGTTTAATACATTGTTATTTTGATCACCACACCACCCCAGTTTGGACCCAGCCATATGCAAAGCAGTCTTAACGCTGCTCCTCATTGGGAACAGTCCAACCCGAACTGTCAAGCCAGGTCCTCCCTGGACCGAAAACAAGCATCCTGGGACTAGTTTCGGGGCATCACCCCTCATCAGCCAGGCTAACTTGAGTCAAGGAGTACCTCAAAAGACAGTCTACTTCTTTTGTTTGGTGGGGGTGGAATACAATGATCGAGTAACATAGAAGGATCACTGATGTAAACCCTGTCTTTCTTCAGACTGCTATTTTACATATGCATTCTCAAAATGTTACCTTATTATGGGGAGAAACCTTATGTACCTATGCTTACAAGGCATTAGCCTTGTACGAAAGAGACTTACATTTATTCCCTAGCTTTACAGCCGGAAAAACAATCTTTCTCTTCTGAAACCTCTGGGCTATGAAGGCCAACTGCAGACTTGCTGTATTAAAAATCTCCCATTGATTACCAGGGTGCTAGCAGATATGAGTCTCTCATATGAATATGAATTGTAATCCTGACTAAGGTCCTGATTTAGAGTTTGGCAGAAGAGTACTCCATCACAATCTTGACAGATATCCCATCCGCCTTATTACATGTGACTGGGTGTGTGAGTGGTTCTGTGGATGGTGTCATCAGTGGTCATTTGAGATGTCATCAGTGATGTAATATGTGAGGTCAAATTTAGTGTATTGCAGGGGCGTAAGTTACAGTTAGCTCAAATAACTATAACTGCTGTATTTCTAAGGTTTTGTATGAGTGATATCTGAGCCAACAATGACGTCCCTGTAATCTTTTGGTTTTTCAGTGTATATATATATATATATATATATCAAAACAACAAGGTGTCCTCAGAAGGCGTCACTCGTAGAAGGGTTACCGCACTTGCCAAACGTTTCAAGCCGTAGCTCTTGATCACTGGCTTGCAATAAAAGACTGCTGCAGCATTTCAGTATCGGAACACACCTTTATTGTAATAAAAGTCCCGCTCCTGTGGGCGTCAGCAGGCTTGGCATTGTGGTTCTCGTAGTCTCTGTGCCTGCCCAGACTCATGTTCCTAATAACAACCCAAGTGGGTGATGCTGCCTAAAAGTCTCGTCCCCCAGTGGGTGGAAAGGTGAAGGAAAGAGCTGTCTGCACACCAATGACAATCCGTAGGTGAGCACCCCTCCACTCCAAGACATCCTGCTGCTTTCGTTAGCGGATCCTTGGGCTCGTTATTGCGGGTGAGCAGTAGCTTTACTACAGTGATCTAATGAGAAACTAGAGTGCTAGCATTCAGAATTTATGGCAAATGTGTGACATATCTGAATACCTTCTTGATGGAATCAAAGTAAAACAAATGAAAGCATTTCCTACTGAGGAGACTGCAGTAAATGAGGAAATTAGGAAACTTCATAACAAATAAATCTCCCAAGATGGCCACCAGAGACAAAAGAGCCCAAATGCAGCACAAATACCACCCAGATGTAGCCCACATGTAGCCCAATGACAGAAGTGTGCAAAACACTTTTTATTTTTTGTGTTTTTGCAGTTTTATATAGTGCAGACTTGTCAGGTATTGGAGTGCTTTACATGAGCATTTGTTACATCACACAAGAACAAATTCATTTTGGTTGTAGACATGGGGAGATTATGTGATTTGACCAGAATCACAGAATGTCGAGCTGAAGCAGAAACTCCAACCTGGTTCCCGAGTTGCAAAGCATGCAGCTCTGGAAGTAACACCACATCCTCTCCCCTAAGTGCAACATTTAATCAAGTGGTCAACTGCATAAAAAAACATAAAGATAACAAATAATTTAAAAGTGCTTTGTCGCTATTTGAAAACTCAGAAAATATGTCCTCATTTTAGTTTTTTAGAACACTAACCATAATTTTGATGCAAATAGGACCCTCTCATATATGTAATTTTTAAAGGAAATGTTCTAGGTATTACAGTTTTGATTACATCAAGATGACATCAGGCGTTGCACACTTTTGTTATAAATATAGAATATTAGCAATCTAGTTGTTCATTAGGATAGTTGAGAGGCAGAGGCCAGGGGCACGGACTCTGAAAATTGAAGGCAGGTAGGAGGGTGCAAAGGCAACAATTTGACCACACTGGGCAGGCAGGAAGGGCAGTGGCAGCACAACAGACTATGGAGGGCAGTGGAAAGGGGGGCAGGGGCAACAAACCAACAATACAGGACTGGAAAGAGAGGCTGTGGCAATATAATAGACCATTGTGGGCAGAAGGAAGAGGCAGTGGTAGTACAACCATACATGCCAACAGACCCGATTCAGCCAGGAAACGTCCAATATTTTTAAGCTCAAATGGGCTTTATTTGATCTGTCTCCTGTCTACAACCTCCTCTTTTTCAATGTAACTCAAAGGGGAAAATCAATACCCCAGTTCTTTTCAAAATCTCCCTCTTATCAAGTTCAAAATGTCCGCAAGTATGGTACATTGGATTATGGAAGGCGGGAGAAATTGGGGTAGGGACATGGACTCGGATACCAGAGGACAGGAGGGACATGGAGAGGTGCACCAAACTGACCCTACAGGGCAGGCATCAGGGTTTGCAGCAGCACAATACACCACACAGGGCATGCAGGATGGGAGTGTAGCACAACAATCCATAGAAAGCAATAGGGAGGGGGCAGGACCATGCACATGGACAACAGATAACAGAGGGGAAAGAGGCAATGGTAGCTAGCTGACCATAATGGACAGACAGGAGAGAAAGCTGCAGCATAACAGACCATAAAGGGCAGGAGGGACGGATCAGGGGCATTACAATGGAACAGGCAAGCCAGGAGGGAGGGAATAGGGGTCTGCACATGGAAAAAGAGGGCTGGGGGCAAGGGGGCAGGAGCAGCAAGATGACCATGGAGGTCAGGCAGGATGGGCACTAGAAGCAAGACACACCATGGAGAGCAACAGTGAGACTATGATAGCATGCACACAGACCATGGAGGGAAAGTGGGAGGGGGTCAGGGGTAGCTAGCTGACCACACAGGGAAGGTGGGAGGGGCCGTGGCAGCACAGAAGACCATGCATGGCAAGCGGGAGGGTTAGTGGCAGCACATTGGCTATGATGGGCAAGAAGGAGGGTGCAGGGGCATGCACAAAGGACCATGGGGGATAGATGGGAGGGTCAGGACCTGGGTACAGACAAGAGAGTTCAGGGGAAGGGGCCTCACAACAGACCACGCGGGGCAGTCAGGAGGAGCAGTTGCAGCACAACAGACCAGGGAGGGCAGAAGGGTGTGGCAGTAAAATGGACCATGGAGGACAGGAGGAAGGAGATAGGGGCATGGAATGTGGACAGGCAGGGTGGAGGTGGCAGGGACAGGTTACAGTCATCTGACAATGCTAGGCAGGTGGGAGGGGAGTTGCAGCTCAACAGAACACTCAGAGTAGATAGGAGTGGCAGGTCCATGGAACATGGTGGGCAAAAAGGATGGAGCAGTGGCATGCACAAAGACATAGAAGGGCAGGGGGAAGGAGAATAGGGCCAGCAAGCTAAGCACAGAGGCTAAGCAGGAGGTCAATGATGGGGCATAGAATTGGGCAATGGAGGGCAGGAGGAGTGGACTGGTACATCATGCTAAATGGAGGACAGTGGCAGCACATCAGACCATGCATGGCAGGAGGGAGGAGACTAGTCCATGGATTCAGACAACAGAGGATAGGGAGGAGGAGGATGGGGCAGCAAGCTAACTGTTCAGAGAAGGCGGGTATTAGGAACTTTATTGTTTTAAAAATGTGTGTCTGTGCGAACTACTTAAAATACGAACAAGTATGCAGCATAATCTCACTTTTATTCAGGAAGAAGAGGACGTTTGCGACTGTGACTCCGGGCTCACTTGGCAGAAACACCCCCTGACCCTCCACCCCCCATAGCAAAATGTAATGCCCGTGAAAAGGGTAGGTGAATGCAGTGTTATATAGAATATAGTCCTGAGAGCACGATTGAAAATGAAAACTAGATATAGTGCATGGTATAAACTATGCACCAAAAAGTGTGATATAAGATGAACCGGGGCGTGAAATATAATATTCAATACATTGTGCGCAATGACAGATTCATTGGAGAGCGCGAGATAGCACAGGCACTAGCGCATGCTATGAGATATGCACCTTGGAGTGTAATATGCACAGGGCAGTGTTGTGTAACCTAACTAGTCTCTAAAGTTGTAATATAAAATATGTGCTGGGGAGTGTAACGTTGCATATGCACTGTGACAAAGATATGGATCCCAGATTGTAATATGTATGGCATAGCGCTGTGCATTATAACATAGGCATCGAGGAAGGCACGTTAGATGGGGCAATATAACCCGTGCGAAGGCAAGTGTGGCATGACATAATCACGGGGTGGTGTTACAGTGCACATGGGCTAGAGAGTGTCGTAGCATACACACTAGCTGGTGGAATACAACACAGAGGTGTGTGGCACTCGGCGGGCACTGGTGGGTGTAACACATCATTGGGCTCAGCCAGGACCGCGCTGTGACCCTCAAGTGAGGTTCGTCTCCTTTCCAGAGAGTAAAATAAAAAGTATTACACATCCGGCAGGGGATGTGTGTTTTATTAACCGTGAGGGTGGTTTCTTGCATAGTTTTGGTTTAATTTTTGTCGAATCCCCTTTGAATGGCTTGGTGTGCGTGTGTATTAAATGTGCCCGTCAATAGCTACCCACGTTTGGATAAATAAACGACAAGGTTGTCTACTTGGAGAGTACCCACCGGCGGGGGCGCCGGGATTAGGCACGGTAGGGCGTCAGACACGTCAGAGCTTCACTAGCAGTGTAAATACATTCCACGTGGATTCATTGTATGCATAGTCGCCTTTTAATGAATATCATGCAAATCGTCATGGTGATAGGTACGTACGGTTTGTCCTGCATGTCCTAGGTGTTTCTATAAATATATTTTAAAAAAATAATAAAAAACAAAGGCTGGCCCCGGGGGATGGAGCTGCATTTGCACACGTCACCTCAGGCCCCCTCCCCTACCTTCACCACTGTGTAAACGTGCCCTGTGGCCGTTTTAATTTAGGAGATTAAGTCCCCTTGAATCATGAGGGTTCCTAGGGTTGAACTAGCCCACTAGGTACGTCCAGTAAGCGCCAGATAGCTTCATTGCAGAGAGGTGTAAAAAGGGGCACGGCCCAGACCACCTCTCTCCAGCGCAGTTCAGTGGTGCTTACTGGAAGCACCTGGTGGGCTAGTTGGCCCCCCGGAGCCCTCAGGATTGAAGGGGAATTATTTCCCCAACTTAAAACACGCCACAGGGCGTGTTTGCAAACGTCACCTCTGGCCCCATCCCCTCCCTTTACCACTGTGTAAACACGCCCTGTGGCCGTTTTAAGTTGGGAGATTAAGTTCATTTGAATCCTGAGGGTCCCTAGGGTCCAACTAGCCCACTAGGTACCTCCAGTAAGCACCACAGAGCTGGGTTGCAGAGAGGTGTAAAAAGTGGCACGGCCTGGACCACCTCTCTGCAACGCAGCGCAGTGGCGCTTACTGGAAGCACCTGGTGGGCTAGTTAGCCCCCAGGGGCCCTCAAAATTGAAGGGGAATTATTTACCCAACTTAAAATACACCATAGGGCGTGTTTGCACACGTCACCTCAGGCCCCGTCCCCTCCCTTCCCCACTGTGTAAACACACTCTGTGGCCGTTTTAAGTTGGGAGATAATTCCCCTTGAATCCTGAGGGTCCCTAGGGGCAAATTAGCCCACTAGGTACCTCCAGTAAGCGCCATTGCAGAGAGGTGTAAAAAGGGGCACGGCCTGGACCAACTCTCTGCAATGCAGCGGAGCTTACTGGAAGCACCTCGTGGGCTAGTTGGCCCCCAGGATCCCTCGGGATTGAAGGGGAATTATTTCCCCAACTTAAAACGCGCCACAGGGCGTGTTTGCAAATCTCACCTCAGGCCCCGACCCCTCCCTTCACCACTGTGTAAACGCTCCCGTGGCCGTTCTAAGTTGAGAGATTAAGTTCCCTTGAATCCTAAGGGTCTCTAGGGTCAAACTAGCCCACTAGGTACCCCCAGTAAGCGCCACAGAGCTGCGTTGCAGAGAGGTGTAAAAAGGGGCGTGGCCTCTGAACACCTGTCTGCAATGCAGCAACCTGGCGCATACTGGAGATACCTGTTGGTCTAGTTGGCCCTCAGGGACCCTCAGTATTGAAAGAGAATTAATTCCCCAACTTACAACTCGCCACGGGGCGGGTTTGCACAATGGTGAAGAAAGGGGGCGTGGCCTGAGGTGACATGTCTCCAAACACACCCTGTGGCGCGTTTTAACTTCGAGAATTAATTCCTCCTCAATACTGAGGATCCCTGGGGGCCAACTAGCCCACCAGGTACCTCCAGTATGCGCCAGAGAGCTGCGTTGCAGAGAGGTGTAAAAAGTGGCACAGCCTGGACCACCTCTCTGCATCGCAGTTCAGTGACACTTACTGGAAGCCCCTGGTGGGCTAATTGGCCCCCAGGGGCCCTCAGGATTGAAGGGGAATTATTTCCCCAACTTAAAACACCATAGGGCGTGTTTGCAGACGTCACCTTAGGCCCCGTCCCCTCCCTTCCCCACTGTGTAAACACGCCCTGTGGCCGTTTTAAGTTGGGAGATTAATTCCCCTTGAATCTTGAGGGTCCCTAGGGGCAAATTAGCCCACTAGGTACCTCCAGAAGCCACGCCCCTTTTTACAACTTTTTAGCTAGCTTCCCCTGACCCCCTCCCACCTTCCCTCCATGGTCTGTGTGTATGCCATCATAGTCTCACTGTTGCTCTCCATGGTGTGTCTTGCTTCTAGTGCCCATCCTGCCTGACCTCCATGGTCATCTTGCTGCTCCTGCCCTGCCCCCTTGACCCCAGCCCTCTGTTTCCATGTGCAGACCCCTATTCCCCCTCTCCTGTCTTGTCTGTTCCATTGTAATGCCCCTGATCCGTCCCTCCTACCCTTTATGGTCTGTTATGCTGCAGCTTTCTCTCCTCTCTGTCCATTATGGTCAGCTAGCTACCATTTCCTCTTTCCCCTCTGTTCTCTGATGTGCATGGTTCTGTCCCCTCCCTATTGCTTTCTATGGATTGTTGTGCTGCACTCCTGTCCCGCATGCCCTGTGTGGTGTATTATGCTGCTGCAAACCCTGATGCCTGCCCTGTACGGTCAATTTGGTGCACCTCTCCATGTCCCTCCTGTCCTCTGTTATCCGAGTCCATGGCCCTACCCCAATTCCTCCTGCCTTCCATGATCCAATGTACCATACTTGCGAACATTTTGAACTTGGTAAGATGGAGATTTTGAAAAAAAACTGGGGTATTGATTTTCCCCTTTGAGTTACATTGAAAAAGAGGAGATTGTAGACAGGAGACAGATCAAATAAAGCCCATTTGAGCTTAAAAACATTGGTCGTTTCCTGGCTGAATCGGGTCTGTTGGCATGTATGGCTGTACTACCACTGCCTCTTCCTTCTGCCCACAATGGTCTATTATATTGCCACAGACTCTCTTGCTAGTCCTGTATTGTTGGTTTTGTTGCCCCTGCCCCCCTTTCCACTGCCCTCCATAGTCTGTTGTGCTGCCACTCCCCTTCCTGCCTGCCTAGTGTGGTCAAATTGTTGCCTCTGCATCCTCCTACCTGCCTTCAATTTTCAGAGTCCGTGCCCCTGGCCTCTGCCTCTCAACAGTATCCTAATGAACAACTAGATTCCCAACATTCTATATTTATTACACAAGTGTGGAACGCCTGACGTCATCTTGATGTGATCAAAACTGTAATACCTAGAGCATTTCCTTTAGAAATTACATATATGAGAGGATCTTATTTGCATCAAAATTATGGTTAGTGCTCTAAAAAATTAAATGAGGACATATTTTCTGAGTTTTCAAATAGCGACAAAGCACTTTTAAATTATTTGTTATCTTTATGTTTTTTTATCCAGTGGACCACTTGATTAAATGTTGCACTTAGGGGAGAGGATGTGGTGTTACTTCCAGAGCTACAGACTTTGCAACTGGGGAACCAGGTTGGAGTTTCTGCTTCAGCTCAACATTTTGTGATTCTGGTCAAATCACTTAATCTCCCCATGTCTACATCCAAAATGAATTTGTTCTTGTGTGATGTAACCAATGCTCATGTAAAGCACTCCAATACCTGACAAGTCTGCACTATATAAAACTGCAAAAACACAAAAAATAAAAAGTGTTTTGCACACTTCTGTCATTGGGCTACATATGGGCTACATCTGGGTGATATTTGTGCTGCATTTGGGCTCTTTTGTCTCTGGTGGCCATCTTGGGAGATTTATTTGTTGTGAAGTTTCCTAATTTCCTCATTTACTGCAGTCTCCTCAGTAGGAAATGCTTTCCGTTTTTTACTTTGATTCCATCAAGAAGGTATTCAGACATGTCACACATTTGCCATACATTCAGAATGTTAGCACTCTAGGTGCTCATTAGATCACTGTAGTAAAGCTACTGCTCACCAGGGAAGTCTGCTGCTGGTATTGAAAGTGCATGTTTCAGTCTGCATGTCAGAATTTTTTAATGAAATGGAAGAGGATTTGAGAAGTCACTCAAAATGTGCCCTAATTTTTCTTTCTGCAGCACTAATCATACTTTCTATGGCAAAATGAACCCCCTCATTTTGTTCCTTTTTAAATTAAATGTTTTAAGAGTTCCCACTTTATTCCAATCAAGATGGCTTCAGGTATGCAATACGTTTGTCATAAGTAGGACTGTTAGCGCTCTAGTTGTTCTTTAGAACACTCTGGGAAGCTGCAGTAGAACACAAGGAATGAACTGAAAGTCTCTGCCCTTGTTGGATGTACGTGTTTTACTGAGAATGTCAGACTTCATTCTCACATGTCTGAGAAAGATAATGTGAATTTACAGAAAATATGCTCTCAGTTTAGCTTATAGATCACCTTCCAAACCTCTGTGGGAAAAGAATGAGAAAATAGTTTCTCTCAAACATGATTCATGATATCCCAGCAGAAGGCTTTTTCACATGGTAAAATCACCTTAGAACACACCACAATTCCTAAAATGAGTATGGTACCATCAACAAATGCTTTATAATGTAACTAAAGTCTTAAAACCTTCTATTAACTGCAATGCTTTTTAATGAGGTGCTATCATGTATATTGGTCCCAAGATGGCTGCCAACACTTCTTGGATGAAGTGCTGACAGCCAATCAGATCTCACGATGAGATGTGTGGTTAGGCTTCTCAAATCCTCTTCTATTTCATAAAAAAATTCTGACATGCAGACTGAAACATGCACTTTGAATAGGCAGCAGCAGACTTCCCTGGTGAGCAGTAGCTTTACTACAGTGATCTAATGAGCAACTAGAGTGCTAACATTCAGAATTTATGGCAAATGTGTGACACATCTGAATGCCTTCTTGATAGAACCAAAATAAAAAACTGAAAGTATTCCCACTGAGGAGACTGCAGTAAATGAGGAAATTAGGAAACTTCATAACAAATAAATCTCCCAAGATGGCCACCAGAGATAAAAGAGCCCAAATGTAGCCCAAATATCACCCAGATGTAGCCCAAGTATAGCCCAATGACAGAATGTCCCAGAGTGTTCTTAAGAACAACTAGAGCGCTTACTGTCTTACTTATGACAAAAGTATGGCACACCTGAAGCCATCTTGATTGGAATAAACTGGTAACACTTAAAACATTTAATTTAAAAAGGAACATCATGAGGGGGTTCATTTTGGCATAGAAATTATGATTAGTGCTGAAGAAAGAAAATTTGATAACAAAAAACAATGTCTCAACCGGTCAATCATGTAAAAGGACCGTTAGAAATTTGAAATTAATCATAACGAACAGGGCAAAAAACAAGGGAGACCAAGACGAGAGTAATGGTTGTTATTTGTAGATAGAAGTACGGAAACAACTAAAATACAGTAACCATAACAACCATGTGAGCACTGGAGGTGAAGTGTTGAGTGAAACGGCGCAGTGACACAAAGGTGCGGGAGCAACATGAGGCGGCGCTGAAAAATTGAACAGTAAGGGTCACACAAAATATTTACAAAACAATGGTCATTACAACGTTATTTTCATGACTAGGGCATGACCCGTTTCAAAGGTGCAAATGACGTTGTGGAGTCGACGGCGTTTCGATCTCGGTAACTTGAGATCATCATCAGGACTAAGGTTACATATGAATCAATAGGTACTTCTGATGTCAACGAAGGAGAAAAATGCGCGCTGGCTCAGTCTAAGCGTGGCAGAGGCGTCTGTGTATAAATGCAATGGAATGTCTCACCAATGGAGTAAGGGCTGTAAGTACGTGCTGTGGACAATTCTCTGAAAAATTCTCTGAAACAGCGGCTCTCAACTGGAAATAATCCAAGTGCAAGGCAACGGGCTCCGGTTTAGAGTAATCCGGGGAGGTAAAGCCAGGATAGGTCCGGTGTGTAGGTTGCAAAAAGGACGAGTGAAGCATCTTAGAAAGAAAGAAAAATTAGGGCACATTTTGAGTGACTTCTCAAATCCTCTTCTATTTCATTAAAAAATTCTGCTATGCAGACTGAAACATGCACTTTTAATACCAGCAGCAGACTTCAGTGGTGAGCAGTAGCTTTACTACAGTGATCTAATGAGCAACTAGAGTGCTAACATGCAGAATTTATGGCAAATATGTGACATATCTGAATACCTTCTTGATGGAATCAAAGTAAAAAACTGAAAGCATTTCCTACTGAGGAGACTGCAGTAAATGAGGAAATTAGGAAACTTCATAACAAATAAATCTCCCAAGATGGCCACCAGAGACAAAAGAGCCCAAATGCAGCACAATATCACCCAGATGTAGCCCACATGTAGCCCAATGACAGAAGTGTTCAAAACACTTATTTGTTGTGTATTTTTGTGTATTTGCAGTTTTATATAGTGCAGATTTGTCAAGTATTGGAGTGCTTTACATGAGCATTGGTTACATCACACAAGATCAAATTCATTTTGGTTGTAGACATGGGGAGATTAAGTGAGTTGACCAGAATCACAGAATGTTGAGCTGAAGCAGAAACTCCAACCTGGTTCCCCAGTTGCAAAGTCTGCAGCTCTGGAAGTAACACCACATCCTCTCCCTTAGGTGCAACATTTAATCAAGTGGTCAACTGGTTAAAAAAACATAAAGATTACAAATAATTTAAAAGTTCTTTGTCACTATTTGAAAACTCAGAAAATATGTCCTCATTTTAGTTTTTTAGAGCACTAACCATAATTTTGATGCAAATAAGACCCTCTCATATATGTAATTTCTAAAGGAAATACTCTAGGTATTACAGTTTTGATTACATCAAGATGACGTCAGGCGTTCCACACTTTTGTAATAAATTTAGAATGTTAGTAATCTAGTTGTTTATTGGGATACTGTTGAGAGGCAGAGGCCAGGGGCACGGACTCTGAAAATTGAAGGCAGGGAGGAGAGTGCAGAGGCAACAATTTAACCACACTAGGCAGGCAGGAAGGACAGTGGCAGCACAACAGACTATGGAGGGCAGTGGAAAGGGGGGCAGGGGCAACAAACCAACAATACAGGACTGGCAAGAGAGGCTGTGGAAATATAATAGACCATTGTGGGCAGAAGGAAGAGGCAGTGGTAGTACAACCATACATGCCAACAGACCCGTTTCAGCCAGGAAACGTCCAATTTTTTAAGCTCAAATGGGCTTTATTTGATCTGTCTCCTGTCTACAATCTCCTCTTTTTCAATGTAACTCAAAGGGGAAAATCAATACCCCAGTTCTTTTTTCAAAATCTCCCTCTTACCAAGTTCAAAATGTTCGCAAGTATGGTACATTGGCTCATGGAAGGCAGGAGGAATTGGGGTAGGGACATGGACTCGGATAACAGAGGACAGGAGGGACATGGAGAGGTGCACCAAACTGACCCTACTGGGCAGGCATCAGGGTTTGCAGCAGCATAATACACCACACAGGGCATGCGGGACAGGAGTGCAGCACAACAATCCATAGAAAGCAATAGGGAGGGGACAGAACCATGCACATGGACAACAGAGAACAGAGGGGAAAGAGGCAATGGTAGCTAGCTGACCATAATGGACAGAGAGGAGAGAAAGCTGCAGCATAACAGACCATAAAGGGCAGGAGGGACGGATCAGGGGCATTACAATGGAACAGACAAGCCAGGAGGGAGGGAATAGTGGTCTGCACATGGAAACAGAGGGCTGGGGGCAAGGGGGCAAGCAGGAGCAGCAAGATGACCATGGAGGTCAGGCAGGAAGGGCACTAGAAACAAGACACACCATAGAGAGCAACAATGAGACTATGATGGCATACACACAGACCATGGAGGGAAGGTGGAAGGGGGTCAGGGGCAGCTAGCTGACCACACAGGGAAGGTGGGAGGGGCCATGGCAGCACAGAAGACCATGCATGGCAAGTGGGAGGGTTAGTGGCAGCACAATGGCTATGATGGACAAGAAGGAGGGTGCAGGGGCATGCACAAAGGACCATGGAGGATAGAAGGGAGGGTCAGGACCTGGGCACAGACAAGAGAGTTCAGGGGAAGGGGCCTCACAACAGACCGCGCGGGGCAGGCAGGAGGAGCAGTTGCAGCACAACAGACCAGGGAGGGCAGAAGGGTGTGGCAGTAAAATGGACCATGGAGGACAGGAGGAAGGGGATAGGGGCATGGCATGTGGAAAGGCAGGGTGGAGGTGGCAGAGACAGGTTACAGTCATCTGACAATGCTAGGCAGGTGGGAGGGGAGTTGCAGCTCAACAGAACACTCAGAGTAGATAGGAGTGGCAGGTCCATGGAACATGGTGGGCAAAAAGGATGGAGCAGGGGAATGCACAAAGACATCGGAGGGCAGGGGGAAGGAGAATAGGGGCATCAAGCTAAGCACAGAGGCTAAGCACGAGGTCAATGATGGGCCGTAGAATTGGGCAATGGAGGGCAGGAGGAGTGGACTGGTACATCATGCTAAATGGAGGGCAGTGGCAGCACATCAGACCATGCATGGCAGGAGGGAGGAGGCTAGTCCATGGATTCAGACAACAGAGGATAGGTAGGAGGTGGATGGGGCAGCAAGGTAACTGTTCAGAGAAGGTGGGTATTAGGAACTTTATTGTTTTTAAAATGTGTGTCTGTGCGAACTACTTAAAATATGAACAAGTATGCAGCATAATCTCACTTTTATTCAGGAAGAAGAGGACGTTTGTGACTGTGACTCCAGGCTCACTTGGCAGAAACACCCCCTGACCCTCCACCCCCATCGCAAAATGTAATGCCCGTGAAAAGGGTAGGTGGACGCAGTGTTATATAAAACATAGTCCTGAGAGCAAGATTGAAAATGGAAACTAGATATAGTATATGGTATACACTATGCACCAATAAGTGTGATATAAGATGAACCGGGGCTTGAAATTTTATATGCAATACATTGTGCGCAATGACAGATTTATTGGAGAGCGCAATATAGCACAGGCACTAGCGTGTGCTATGCGATATGCGCCTTGGAGTGTAATATGCACAGGGCAGTGTTGTGTAACCTAACTAGTCTCTAAAGTTGTAATATAAAATATGTGCTGGGGAGTGTAACGTTGCATATGCACTGTGACAAAGATATGGATCCCAGATTGTAATATGTATGGCATAGCGCTGTGCGTTACAACATAGGCTTCGAGGAAGGCACGTTAGATGGGGCAATATAACCCGTGCGAAGGCAAGTGTGGCATGACATATTTACGGGGTGGTGTTACAGTGCACATGGGCTAGAGAGTGTCATAGCATACGCACTAGCTGGTGGAATACAACACAGAGGTGTGAGGCACTCGGCGGGCACTGGTGGGTGTAACACAGCATTGGGCTCAGCCAGGAGCACGCTGTGAATCTCAAGTGAGGTTCGTCTCCTTTCCAGAGAGTAAAATAAAAAGTATTACACATCCGGCGGTGGATGTGTATTTTATTAACCGTGAGGGGGGTTTCTTGCATAGTTTGGTCGAATTTTTGTCGAATCCCCTTTGAATGGCTTGGTGTGTGTGTATATTAAATGTGCCCGTCAATAGCTACCCATGTTTGTATAAATAAACGACAAGGGTGTCTACTTGGAGAGTACTCACCGGCGGGGGTGCTGGGATTAGGCACGGTAGGGCGTCAGACACGTCAGAGCTTCACTAGCAGTGTAAATACATTCCATGTGGATTCTTTCTATGCATAGTCGCCTTTTAATGAATATCACGCAAATCGTCATGGTGATAGGTACGTTCGGTTTGTCCAGCATGTTCTAGGTGTTTCTATAAATAGATATATTTTTTAAATAATAAAAAACAAAGGCCGGCCCCGGGGGATGGGGTCCCCAGGGCCATAAGTGGCCTGAGGAGGGGGGCAAAGCAGCCCTCTCCTAAAGAATTTAAAAAAAAAGAAAGTCCATGACCCGGGGGTTGGGGTCTCCGGGGCCGATTAAGGCCTTGGGAGGGCCAAATTTATTTTTTTCAACAAAAAAAATTAGGGTGCTGGCCCTGGGGGATGGGGTCCCCAGGGCCAGTAAATTACAAAAAGAAGGGGGGCAACACAGCCCTCCTTCTTAAAAAAATAAAATAAATAAAAGACCGGCATCGCGCTGGAGGCCACGCCCCCTCCTTGCAGCACTGGCCAGTTGTAAGTTGGGGAATTAATTCCCCTTCAATACTGAGGGTCCCTGAGGGCCAACTGGCCCAACAGGTATCTCTAGTATGCGCCAGGGAGCTGCGTTGCAGACAGGTGTTCTGAGGCCACGCCCCTTTTTACACCTCTATGTAACGCAGCTCTGTGGCGCTTACTGGAGGTACCTAGTGGGCTAGTTTGACCCTAGGGACCCTTAGGATTCAAGGGGACTTAATCTCTCAACTTAGAACGGCCACAGGGCGCGTTTACACAGTGGTGAAGGGAGGGGACGGGGCCTGAGGTGACATGTGCAAACATGCCCTGTGGCGCGTTTTAACGTGGGGAAATAATTCCCTTTCAATCCTGAGGGACCCTGGGGGCCAACTAGCCCACCAGGTGCTTCCAGTAAGCGCCACTGAGCTGCGTTGCAGAGAGGTGGTCCAGGCCGTGCCACTTTTTACACCTCTCTGCAACGCAGCTCTGTGGCGCTTCCTGGAGGTACCTAGTGGGCTAGTTGGACCCTAGGGACCCTCAGGATTCAAATGAACTTGATCTCCCAACTTAAAACGGCCACAGGGCGTGTTTACACAGTGGGTAAGTGAGGGGACGGGCCCTGAGGTGACGTGTGCAAACACGCCCTATGTCACGTTTTAAGAGGTAGTTTTAATCCCCTTCCCTATTATATACATGGGGCTTACAGAGGAGGTCATGCTGATCACCGGGGGACCCCAACACATAGTGTTCCCTAGTGTATGTAGGTGTTTTCACTGTATTCTGAGTGTCTTTTAACATAGCACTGGCTCTAGGACTGGTTAGTCAGACTCAGTTACCACCAGTATCTGTTTGAAAAAGTTGAGGGTACAGGATGATTTTGCAACAAGGCTTCTTTCTGCTCTTCTGTTTGTTCTTTCTGCACGTTATCCTTCTTCCTGCACTTTTCTTCGTCTTTGAGGACTTCTGTTGCTTCTTTCTGCATTTCTTTTTTTTCTTTCTGTGCGTTTTTTCTTCTTTCTTCACATGTCCGATCTCTGTAGGCATAGTTTGAAATTAGCATTTAAAAAACCTTGGAAATTCACTGAAAAAACCATAGGTTTCAGGCACGTTATAGTTAGGAATTAGCATTTAAAAAACCTCAGAAATTCACTGAAAAAACCATAGGTTTCAGGGGCGTTATAGTTAGCTGGACTTTTCACTCGTACAAAACCATTGAAATTCCCCCGTTATAGTATTCAGCTAACTATAACTCGGGCGCCCGCAATGCACTGCTGATGACGTAACATATTACATCACTCATGACATGGTCAGTGAAATCACTCATGACATCACTGATGACATCTCAAATGACATCACTGATGACATCATCCTTGTGATAGAGCGCCAGACCTCCTCTCCCCCTAATATAACCTTTGATACACACATTCAAAAATAGAAACTAAAATTTTCAAAACAATGGACATACCAATATCAGTTACAACAACCTATTCAGTAATTCTAAGATCCACATACACATCTATTCATTCACCAACAGTCCTATACAGTCACTCATACATGTACTCACTCATCATATGTACTCATACACCTATACATCCTGTTACACAACGCCACTCATCCATAGAGTTACTCACACACATAGTCACTCATGCTAATAAAGAATCAAACATCCATTTACTTGCATATACAGTTATACACACACCACCACACTTACTTCTACAGAAACTTACACATACTTAATCTTTTAAACAATCACTTATAGAAACACATACTTATTCATACAGGAACTCTTTCAATCTCTCACTCTCACATATACTCACTTATATACACCAATAGTCACATATACTAGTTTAAAACATATGTAGTTACTCATAAAGACACTATTGAGACAGTCATTCACTCACTAACACACCCATGCACACACTCATCCATCCATACAGTCCTGCACACATGCTGTCTTCCACACATACAAACAGTGAGTCACTCATTAATGCACCTATGCACTACGTAATACCCCCCACCAAACGATACAGACACTCAGACACTCATACTGATACTCAAAAAACCAACTAAAAACCTATATAGACACCCATGTAGCTACTCACCAACCCATGCAGCCACTTATACACAAAGTGAGAGACTGATACAGATATTTACATATTTAAACATTACTCACTAAGCCATGTATTCACTAAGATACACTTAATCAGTCAGTTATACAATCAATTTTTCAAAAACAAATCATCCATTTAGACACTTATATACCCATTTATTCTTCCATCGACCTTGAGATATATATATATATAAAACATATGTAATTTTCAGCAAAACACACATTCACTGGATGATGTCATCAGTGGTGTTATTTGAGATGTCATCAGTGATGTCATCAGTGATATCACTGACCATGTCATGAATGATGTAATATGTGACGTCATCAGCAGTACATTGCGGGCGCGCGAGTTGTAGTTAGCTGAACTAACTATAACGGGGGAATTTCAATGGTATTGTACGAGTGAAAAGTCCAGCTAACTATAACGCCCCTGAAACCTATGGTTTTTTCAGTGATATATAATATATACATATATATGTTTTAGGATCCACCATTGTTGGTGCTGTGTTTTTCAGTGGTGTATTGAAAATTGAGGGAGCCTCCCTGCAAAGTACATAGACCTCCCCCCCAGTGCATGGAGCGGGCCCTGCCCCTCTAGACTGAGTCAGGAACTCTCAGGCCAGTGGCCCGCTGCCCATTGTCAGTGCTGGCTAGTGTGCCGTGCATGGCTGAATGCACGACTTTTAATCTAACTGGTCCCATAACCAGTCAGTGTACTCAGCTGAGGGGGCCTCCTGGAGCAAGGGCCCTCCCACACTAAGGGGGTTGTGGGGGCTAATGTTGCACCACAGTTGTTTCTCTAGACACGTGTTTCAGGATTGCTGTCCTTCATTAGAGAGTAAAAAATTACATTTGGGGGTCGTGGCAAGGCTGCTAACAGTCTTTTCAGGTTTAGAACCAGTCCCAGAGCACAGGTGCATCCCAGAGCTCATCAGCCAAATAACTCAGCAAGGAGCCAATCACAAAAAGAGGAGGGAACAGACTGACTGGCATACCAGCACACCTGAATTTCACTTGTTACTTTCTTCTGAAGGACATCAATAAACAAGCAAACCCTAGGTTAAATGTCTTTATTCATGGAAGAATAGTTTGTTGAGATAAATGTACCTTTTTGTTATTTTGTTTTCAAAGAGACATTTCTTACTAGTTCAGAAAATCTTGGTAATAGGCAATGTAGATTAGCTTATCTTTGCTTTGTAAGCGTTAATAACCATAATTATGTATACCCCCAAAGGTATGAGAATTACGAGTCAATGATTCAGGATGCTTTGCCAATATGAAGTTAATCATGTTTAGCATTTGTTTAATTATGCACTTCCCACTCAGTCATTAACATGAAAGATTTATATTTATTCCTTATATTTAATTATGATTCCTCATGTTAAGGAGTTTGATTAGGGATGCTCAACTTGTTCCCTTTTTAGTCTTACCACTTTAATTATATAGAATACTATTGGTTTTGCATTTTGAATTATCCCTAAATATTTTCATGTTAATTTTACCCTTTGTGGTGGTTGAAACACTACAAGACTAAATAAATAGATTTTCCACAGTTCTCATATTCTTTTCAACATTCTTCCTTTTAATTTAATGAAAGACACTTGTCCATGAATCGATCTGTCAGTCTAGTTTCAATTTTACTTATATTATTGCCTTGATCCTTATTATCTATCTTACTTCAGCCGCTATCCTGACTTTGAGTCTGGAATATAGCATACAAGACACAATCACAATTTTTGTTTTCCAAAGAAAACCAAGAGAATAAAATAAGGTTCATGCATAGTGCATAAATTGTTGTTCTGATAATTGATGATTGTCTGTTTAAAAATGTTATATCCTTGCTTTTTATTCCTTTCTTTTTGGCTGCTTCTGTATTCCCAACCAACATTCCTTACTGGCTACTGCCAGCCTTAGCTCTATAAAATAAGGTAAGTAAAACTAGTTCTAGATTTTTGGCTAGGGTTGAAGAAATAATATTATATTTAAGCATTCAATTTGTCTTCCTTCTCTTCTGTATATCTTTCATTTTCATCTCACTAAACTGCGGTATTTCCGATCCCCGTCTTATAATCTTTTTAAAGATTGCTTTTTAAAATTTTGGTTATATATGTATGCAAAGATTCATTTTTATTCCCTGCACTGGTTAAGTCTCAATTCTTTCTTGCGGCTACCCTCTCTATTATAATTCCCCCAGCACCTCACTGGCACTCACCAGCAGTCGCAGCTTGTCCATAGAACTGTGAGGAGGCGAGCTGGTACTTGGCTCTGGAGCTGGAATGCAGATCTGGTGCCGCTGGCTTCTTCTGGCCCTCAGCGCAAGGCAGATGGCATGGGGCTTCTCCCTCAGTGGTTGTCTTCCCGGTGCCGCAATGCAGAAACAAGCATTGTCAGCTTCTGTGTTTTTGCCCTTCAAAGCTTGGTAGAGGATAGAGGATGTTAACATTGTGATTAGCCCTGTAAGGATGGGCGCATCAGGGCCGTGTCGCAGTGAGCGCTAAACAAAAGGACACACACACCAGTGAATATGTTATGGGCTAAAGACCCCTGCAGTCTTAGCCCCTTTAATATATAGCCTCTGGCCACCACTGGGCAGGGGATGTACAGGTTGCGACTTATGGGTCAAATTAGCACCGCGGGCAGTGCTAAGATCATTACACCCGTCCCCAACTTGGTGTCGACTTTTGTTCTTGTACTTGATAGGCAAAGTCTATGAGTCTTTGACTTGGCGGTGGATTTGGCCTTAAGTTGTAGTGTCATGTTTGGGAGCACCTTTTCACCGCCTCCAGACCTTGGCTCACACTGGGGGTTTGTCTCAGCGCTTTCCCTTGTGCTGAGTGGACCAGCCATGGAAGAAGTCAAAGGATCTTCTCCGAGGTCAAATTGCGGGCATGGATCGTCCCAGGTGACTTCCCCGTCTTCTGATTAGGTGGTCCTTTGGCTGGGGCAATCCACCCTGGGGAACAACAACATTTCTCCTGACAGTCTCTTGCCTCCTCCTGGCAGAGATCATGGTACCACTCGTGATGTACCATAAAAATAAACTAAAGTACTATACCTACCAATAGTCCCAATACCATTACCAAATAATCAGTCAGTTGGCAGTGAAGAAGATTCAATCATTTATTGAACAAAATACTCTATAGAGGAGCCTCTCCGAACCTCCCCCATCAGGTGCGCCGAGAAGACTGCTGGCTCCTATTCAAACATGAGGTTATATACTTTTCGGTTCAACACACACAATCACTGTAAAAGGAAAAACACCAGTTGGCCCTCGAGCTCCAGGAAAGGACCATATATGGCACACGTCAGACCAGTACAAAGGCTTGACTATCTATTACTGATGAGGTCAGGAGGGGTGACTCCCTTTTGTCTTGGTGCCTGGGAGTGTAGACACTGCACCTCCAGGAATGAGCTTATCACCCCCTAAACCAGATGCGACCTTGAGTCTTAGAACAGTTGAGTAAACAGCCTACCTTCAGCTGCTACCAGTAACTTAGATGAACTGGGGCCTGATTTTTGCACGTGATCAACATGTGATCACGGCCCGTGCTCGAGCATGAGAAGAAAAGTTTGCGTCTGTATGGTTCTCGGCCTACTCTTTTAGCAATAGATATACAGGGAGGAAATAAACGCGTTTCCTCCATGCAAAAATATATATATCAAACAGGGAGTGTACGTATAGATGCATCATGCTAACATAATATAGGTCCGATACTCCTTATATACGGGAAATCTACTTTTTTATCCCTCAGAACGGCCCTTTTAGCATGATGTAGCTAACTAAAACAGCTCAATCTTCAAATATTCCCTCATCAATCTTCATTAGGTCTTTGAGTTCTTGCTGAACTAGCTGAGCTTTTACCGCTGTTGGGGATGGACCAGACACAGAGGAAGTGAGTTTTGTCGCGCAATAAGTGCAACATGCAGGCCCACATTGTACACAAACACAACACGTGAATTTGATACCGGCTATACATGCCAGCACCATCAGTATTTTCCATCTCTAAGTAGACAGCAAACCCCAGAACCAACCAGAAAGAGACCACGTACCAGTTTCTACATGTATCTCAGAAGCTAAACGATGTATCTTCTGTATAGGCAAATGGACGGAGGGGGCGGAGTCAGGAATATAAACACAGTAGGAGCTGCTGATCACACGGCATGCTCCTCCTCGATCTGCCAAGATAACGTCCAAAACCATGCGGTTTTGAAGCGAAACAAGTCTCGTCGCCTGTAGCTCTACTGTTATATTGGTCAGTATTCCTGCAGTAGTGTTAATTACCCCTTCAACTACTCTAGACAAACGTCGTACTTCTTGACTACTAATCATAGGCCCCCAAAAGGGGAACACTCCCTTCATAATGTCGGTGAAATGCTTCAGTGGAGTATCGGTCTGATCTATATCGGTGGTATCTATCACCCTTTTATTTCTCCTAATAGGCACGCTACGTTTATCTAGTTGGTGATCCTTGTGATAATTAGAAGGGGCAATATATACTGGAGGGTACAGGAAGGACAGGTAGCAACGTCCAGTCCAACCTCGTGGAAGCCAAGTATAGGCACTTTCTCCACAAACAAAATATACATTAG
Source organism: Triturus cristatus (assembly GCF_964204655.1). NCBI lineage: Eukaryota > Metazoa > Chordata > Amphibia > Caudata > Salamandridae > Triturus > Triturus cristatus. The sequence continues at coordinate 333,098,745 of NC_140595.1, forward strand.
AAGGGATCAACAACGGAGGGCTGCTAAAAGTAAGCAACTGATAAGTGTAATTTCATCGGCTTTCTCCTACTGAGATGTACCCTACTCCTTGAACACAAAATGTAGAGGTACTGTTCAATACAGGTACTGGAATAGCCCTATCACCAGTAACATTACAGTCCTGAAAGTGTCGATAATATTGAGTGAAATTGAATTCAGCAAAATCCAAAATTTCATTTTTCAACCAAGTGGTATTTTCATGCGTTGTATACATATTCATACAGGCATTCGGATCTAAAGTTCCCTCCCTATTATTCCCATAGGGGTTGAACCCTTGATGAACCTCTATATATTCTAAAATCATTTCATAATCTTTCTCTGAAAACCTTCGAGCATCCACGGTGTAATGCATATACATCATCGAAAGCAATTTGAACCAAGCCTCGCAACTTCCCAGATGAGACAAAGGTAGGGATATAAATAAGTTGTGCTTGTACATAACAGATGGTAAAAGACCACAAACCCAACAATTTGTAGTATTGGTGGCACTATGTGCTTGATGAAGCATTTCAATGAATGCATTTTTCACATAGGTCTGACAATGCCTTTCCTTATGAGGGGCCAAAGTATGAAACACATGTTCCGGAGGTGGGGTAGTTGTTCCTAAAACAGTATGCATAGGGTGGCGAAATTCTAAATATACGAATACTCCCAGTAATATAATTAGCAATATTGCTATAGTAGCTATAAATGCAATTTTGACACGATTGGTCCATCTGGAAAAAACAGGCATATATGTAGGAGAATAGCATGGTACAAAAGGACGTTCCTCTTAAGGAACAAAACGAGCAAAGGGATACATGCTAACTAAAAGTCCAACAATAAACTAGGGCAATGCAGTCCAACCTGCCAGAGGGGGCTTCTTTCCTGTGTCCGTTTAGAGCCTCACAGGCAGGCTCCTATCGTTCATCACAGATAATACCAAAACAAACGTCTCACGTTGGAGTTATGTTCTCACACAACCCTTGAAGAAAACACAACCTGGGCCCCTTCGAACATAAAACTCAGTCTTTCTTTCTGAACAGAGCAAACAAATGTTCAAGGCTCTCAGCGCGTTCAGTCCAGTGTCTCACTCAGTACACCAGAAGCGTAACTAACAGACATTCATAGCACAGGTCTGTACCCTCTTACTCAAGTCTCTCCCTATCTCCTACCATGTTCACCTGGTGTACCGTGTTGTTTTCTGGGCCGCAGGTTGTATCGAGTATGGCCAGGCACTTCTTGATCAGAGAACAAAACAGAGAATGACAAATCTGGTGAAACAGGGGTACTGCGAGCCTCTGGGTTAGCTGTAGGAACAACAGGATCTGGGGCGATCAATTGTGCTGATGACAGAGCCTCTTCCGAGCCCGGTGCACCTTCTCCTTGCCCGTCTCCACTTATCCGGGCATCAGAAAAAGGGATGAATCAAGGAACTCGCTCACTTTATTGAGTCAGAACCCTGTCCTAGATTCGCTGATCATATGGAAGCGGGAGGGGTAGCTTTTTCACATGCAACACATGAATCCAGTGTCGCTTGCCGTTCACCTTTACCGCCGTCCGTGTGGCCAACAAGACTTGAAACGGTTCAGACCAACGAGGATCCAAGCTGGATTTTCGCTGATAGTTGTGGACCAGAACCCACTTTCCTGGTTCCAAGCGATGTCCAGGACCCTCCGGCAGGGGCTGCAAAGCTGCTGAGACCTGTTGATGAATGGAACGAAGATCTTTAGTCAAAGCATACAAATAGTCTTTCAGCATAGGATACTCTATATCACTAAACGTTCTGGGTCTCGGGACGCCCCAAACATTAGCAGGGTGCCCAAAAATGACCTCATACGGAGACAAACCAGAACAAGAATGTGAGGTTACTCGTATTGACATTAATGCCAGCGGCAGAGCATCTGGCCACCTCAATCCAGTACTTTCTTGAATTTTAGCTAATTTGAGCTTTAATATCACATTATACTTCTCGACCAACCCAGCGGACTGGGGGTGTCAAGCCACATGGAATTTCTGTTTAATCTGTAGTCCATTACATATATGTGTGATGAGTTCTGCATTAAAATGTTTTCCGTTGTCACTCCAGATCACACGAGGCGAACCGTAGCGAGGGAAATACTCCTTTACCAACGCTTTTGCCGTTGCCAAACCAGTGTTTTCTTTTGTCGGGTAGGCTTCCACCCGTTTACTGAAAGCGCATACCACGACTAGAACATACTTCAAATTGTTAACACGCTCCAGCTGGATATAATCCATTTGAAGCACCTCAAAAGGCAAAGATGGTGGTGCAAAATTGCCACTCAGAACAGGCTACCTGCCCCCTGGATTATGTCGTAAGCAAAGCATGCAGTATTGTACCAAATGAGCAGCAGTCTTAGAGATATTGGGATTATACCATACAGGATCTAATAATGCACAAATACCTTTCACCCCAATATGAGCTGAACCATGTGCCATTGTCACCACTGCATTCACTAATGCATTAGGCAACAGCCACCGCTGCTTTTCTGTCAGATCAATCCAACAACAATCTGCATCTAATTTCCCAATTCGCTCTTTCCAGTGAGCCAGTTCAATAGGGGTAGCTCCTTTCTGTATTTCTCGGACACTCTCCATGGTATTATCAAACATCTCTGTTTCAGCCACCCACATAGCAGAACTAGTTACAAACATTGAGGTCAATTTGGGTTTCGCAGTTTCCTTAGCTACTTGATTGGCAAAGGCATTACCCTCCCCCACTGCATCAACCACTGCCTTGTGTGCGCTGCATTTGACTACAGCCACTATTTCTGGTAACGTCAACGCTGTCAGTAATCGCAAAATCAAGGGGCCATGCTGTATTCGCTGACCATGAGAAGTAAGAAAACCTCTTTCTGCCCAGAGTCGACCAAAACTATGAGCCACGCCAAAGGTGTACTGGCTGTTGGTGTAAATATTTACTCTCAGTCCTTCACTTAACTCACAGGCCCGAAACAATGCCACTAATTCAGCCGCCTGTGCTGACTGACAGGGTACTCGAGAAGTCTCAACTATAGTGTGAAGAGTAGTTATCGCTTATGCAGCAGTTGTCGTGCCATCTGGTAACTTGAAACAAGAGCCATCGACATACAACTCCTCTTGAGGGTCAGATAGAGGAGTGTCAGTCAGGTCTACTCGTCCCTTCGTTTCTTCCTCAGTCCGAAATATACAATCATGTACATCATTGTTCTTTTCATTCGATGGGAGGGGTAGTAACGTAGCAGGGTTCAGAGTGGCACATCGTTTAATCGTAATGTGTGGAGCAAACAAAGCCAATTCATATCCAGTAAGACGCGCACTTGTAAGGTGCTGGGTCTTTGTTTTGTTCAATAATGTATCCACAGCGTACGGTACCATCACTGTGAGGTCAGTGGTCAGAACGAGCCCTTCCGACTGTCGAATAGCCACCGCAACCTCAGCAGTAGCCTTTAAACAGCTAGGGAGTGCTCTGGCGACGAGAAATAGGCACAAGGTGTCTGCTTACCACCAAATCCTTGTGTTAACACAGAAAGTGAGCAACCGTCCACCTCGTGTACGTAAAGCACAAAAGGTTTTCGGTAGTCAGGAGTACCAAGAACAGGTGCAGAACAAAGCACAGATTTCAAAGAGTCAAAAACATCTTGACAAGCCTCAGTCCAGGGTAAAGCTTCATGCCCATCTTTAGTGGTTAAATACAGAAGAGGTTTAGTAAGAAGGTAAAAATTAGGGATCCATTGGCGACAGTAAGAAGTTATGCCAAGAAATGCACGAACATCACGCTGAGTGCGAGGTACAGACATATTAAAAATGGTAGTCACACGCTCAGGGGTTAGTCTCCTCCCCTCTTTCGACAGTAGATGACCGAAATAGGTCACCTCCTGTCGACAGTATTGAAATTTAGAAAAGGATACCTTATTGCCATTAGCAGCCAAATGAGACAATAATTGTACAGTGGCCTTCTTACAATCTTCCTCGGTATCAGAGGCCACCAACAAATCATCTACATATTGCAAAAGCACATTACCAGGGGGCAAGACCAAATCATCCAACAATGTTTTCAAAGCTTGACTGTAAATACTTGGACTCTCTGTGTACCCCTGGGGAGCGCAACAGAACCGGAAGCTGCGACCAGACAATGAGAAGCCGAAAATATGACGACTATCAGGATGAATCGGAATGCTAAAGAAAGCATTCTTTAAATCAATCACAGAGAAATATTTAGCAGTAGGAGGAATCATAGTGAGAATAGTAGTGATGTCTGAAACCACAGGGTATTGGGGCACCACTGTTTTATTAATTTTGCGCAAATCAATCACAAAACGATAGGTATCAACATAGTCAGGATCGCTGCCGACAGGGGCTCTCTTTAAGATAGGCAAAATGGTGTTGTTGCACACATTAGCAGCTGTCTCTTCCACCACACCAAATCTTGTATGATGGAGAGCAAAGCCTTCTCACCTGCCGGAGAAATTTTGTACTGAGGTATAGGAGGAAGCCGAGCATTTTGCTTCAAAGTAATAGAAACGGTGGAATCTTTAATAGTCCTACATCTGTGTCACCAGTGGCCCACAATGTTGCTGGAATAGCAGCAAACTCAGGAGGGAGGGGTTCATTTTTAGTAAAACACTGCAAAGTATGCTTCCCAAGGGAATTAATAGTCAAGTAAACGCCATCCGGTGAACAATGAATCTTAGCATGTAATTTCTTCAACAAATCCAAGCCCAACAAATTTTCGCCACAATGGGAAGTCAAAAGAAACGGGGAGTCTATCGTAACAGGACCAATTGTAAAAGGAATAGGTTTGGAGATGGGGCTCACTACTGGAATTCCCGAGAATCCTACCGAAACATTATTTTGCCCGGACAGAGCAGCCCCTGGGAACAGTGAGCGAGAAATAGAACTATTCATTGCACCCGTATCAACTAAAAACTTTTCAGATGTCCCCATCAAGTGCGCCTCTACATAAGGTCCTTGCTGATCAACGGGTACTGACACCTGGCCCTCACTCTGTCCATGGCTATCCTATTTATAAGCATACCCTTCGGTCACGTCCATTGCACAGTCCTCATTATAATACTGCCTACCTCGTGGATTATCAAAATAATAAATTTCTTGTCCAACTTGCGTCGCCTCTTCTCGTCGCCTATCACTGCGATCCATACTTCCCCGACCTCTTCCTCTACTTCTCATAGCCCCGTTCTGGGCCAGTAACAACGGACACTGAAATCGCCAATGCCCTTCCTCCTTACAATAAGCACACTGATTTGGTCCCAAAACGACAGCTGACCCTCTGCCTCGTCCAGTTCCTGCCCCCCTCAGGACAAACCCTTTACCGCCTTTCTCTCTTATTTATTATTATTATTATTAATACTTATACAGCGCACTATCAACTTGCAGGCATCCTGGCGCAAAACAACATAAGGACTTTTAGTGTGGGCAGAATCAGCAGAGCGGATGGCATCTTAGGGGCTGGGAAATAGCCAGGTCTTTAATCTCCTCCTAAACAGGAGGAGGTCACTGACCTTTCTTAACTCCAACGGGAGCGCATTCCAAAGTCTGGCAGCTATCACACTGAAAGCTCTACCACCCGATCTAGCTTTCTTAAATCTGGGTACTTTCACCAGTCTAGCAGATGCAGAACGCAAACATCTCCCTGGAGTATACCAAACAAACTTTCTCTGCAAGGCGACAGGACCGATCTCGTGCAGGGCCTTGAACACCAAGCAGAGAGATTTGAACTGGATTCTATGTCTAATAGGGAGCCAATGCAGCTCCGACAAAGCCCGAGAGGAGGATGCATCTCTCGGCCAACCAAGTACTAGCTTGGCCGCTGTAGACTGAATTCGCTGCAATCTATCTAATAGACCCAAGTAGCAGCGCATTACAATAGTCCAATCTGCTCAGTATAGTGCCCTGTACCACTAATACTCGTGCCTGAGAAGTCATTAACGGAAGGATCTTTTGCAAAGTTCGTATCATAGCGAAGCAGCTTCCTACTAATTGGTTAACCTGGGCTTCCAGTGTTAGCTTGTTATTAAACATAATGCCCAGGTTCCGTGCCTTCTCCACTGGGCGAAGAACCTTAGGGAGATCCAAAGGCCAAAAATTCACAGGCAGCATCGGAGAGGCCTTCCCTGCTGAAAAATAAAGAACCTTGGTTTTTCCAGCATTAAATTGTAAGGAGTTTCCTCTCAGCCAGTGAGCCATAGCCCTCAAGCAGCTATGAAACGCCTCCAAGGAGGTCGACTCATCTCCCTCCATGGTGAGAATTAATTGCGTGTAGTCAGCATATTAATTTACAATCTTAATTTTATATGCCCTAATAACAGCCATCAACGGGAGCATGTAAATATTAAAAAGGATCGGGCTAATTGCAGAGCCCTGGGGGTGATCTTGGAGAAGGGAGATTGATACGGAGGCAAGGCCACTGCTTGACTCCTCCCTGAAAGAAGGGATTGAAACCAGCATAGGGCCTCGTCCTTGAGCAACTTGTTGCAACAACACCTGTGTTTTAAGATCCTTCGTTCTCTTTTCCGTCTTATCCTTACTCTCATTTTCTCTATGTTCGTAATACTGGGCCATACTCAATATTACAGAGGGCGTGGAAGTGGTCCAGGTACTTTCAGCAGCTTGTAGTCTTGCAGAGACTTCTGGTAACAAATTGGTCACAAAACGATTAACAAATAATCGTGTACCGCCTTCCAATGATAAATCCTGTCCACTAAAATCAATGAATATGCCCTCAAATCTAGTGAAAAAATCAGAAACACTTTCATCTTTCTTCTGTTTACACGCGGTCAATTTGTCCCAATCCACCTTACGAGGCGGAATTAAGGAATGCATGTAAGTGATAATATGGCCAGGTAATGCCAATAATTCAGGGTTCGGCTTATCTCCAGGCTTACGTTCCTTGTCCCAATCTTTTATCTGCTCCCTTGTTCCGCCTAATTCTTGAGCATGGTCCTGATCATGCACCTGACGCCATATGTCAAAGGGAACTAACAATGCAAAAAATAGCTCTATGTCAGCTAAAGTCATGACAGCCGAAGAGGCCGCTTCTGTGAGTTCTTTATAATAAGCCGTGGGATTCTTACGGGGGGTCGGGTAATTGTGATTTTAGCGAGAGGACTTCACTCCTCTTCCAGGGGGTGTAAACCCATTGCTCCTGCACTCGGGCATCTACACGAGGTCTAGTCACCACGCCGTGGCCATTCGTTAGTTCCGGTATTTCAGGATGAAAGATAGGATGAACTTCTCGCATAGGATGCTGAGTGTCCCACGAGGAACACTTTTGATGCATCCGTTCTTGATATTTTAATAAACTCTCCACATTTCTATACACTTCATCTGTGCTAAGTTCAGACTTATGAGCCCGGTCCCGGATGTCATACATCACTTGGGGTGCCATCCCTCCTGGAAAACACTGTTCCCAGAGACTAATAATACATGCAGCCATGTGTTTCAAGGCATGTTGCTGCATAACAGGCTCATAGTCTCGAAGCGTCTTCCATATATCAGTTATAGTGTAAATAGGGTGTTGCATCCACTGGGATGACTGATTCTCAATCATCTGTTTCTCATTCTGTCCTACAGCCGAACGGGTAAACAACTTCCATGCCTCAAAATACCCCATTTCACGAAATGGAGTCGAAACAGCTGGAGATGGGGTCGTGCTCGCAGAAAGGGAAGCCCACACAGAGGTGGGAGAAGACAAAACAGCTGTGGACATAACGGAAGACGGCAGGGTAACAGGCCATAAAGTAGCCATCTTAGATACTGAGGGAGACAAAACAGAGGACGTTCCCGGAGAGGCAAGGGAAGAGGAAATGACGGGGGCGGAAGCTGGAGGGGCCTGCACTAGAGTCGGGGGAACAACAGGATATATGCGCTGCGGAGCATAAGGTGGAGGTGGACGAGTATCCAATAAATCCTCAATCTCATCCTCCGCTTCAGGCCTAGCCACATAGGTCTTATCCACTTGCAATCTAAATTGTCTGTCCCCACAATCAATCCTTTGTTCAGTTTGTGCTTTATCATAAGCTATAGCTTTCTGCGTAATCGTCTGATTTCCTTTCATCCTACATACTTTCTCCTCCCGCATACGTCTACGCTTTGCTTTCTTCTGCCACAGGCTTAGGGAGTCAAACATTGACTGTCGGCTTCGTTTAGAAAATTAACGATCCTGCAGAAAATTTCTATTTTTCTCATCAAAGGACCCGGTTAAGGGCCATTGTAATTCCACATTATCTTTAGTATGTTTATGCCATAGTGTATTAAACAAGAGGGGTGTAATACCATGCTTTACATACATATCATAACTTGGACTGCCCTCAGGCGGGGCAGGTTGACTTTCAGCCAAACGCGTATCATTAGAGCGGCAACAACATCTAAGACAACTCAGTTTGCTAAAACACGGCATAGTTATTGTCGTCACGCGTTCCTCATTCGATCATAAAAATAAACTTCCAAACATGGCCATGTTCAAACATTCGTAAAACATACAACCTTACGCTCATTCAAACATACACAAGACAATAAAATATATATATACATACAAAGATATTCAAATTGACGTCTTTTCAAACAAAGAACAGAGCCCGTCGACTCCTGTTCGAGGAGAATCAATAAAATTCAGATTCCAAGACCAACAGATACCAAAATCAAGCAGTCCAAAGACTACCAAGAGACCGTCAGCCAGGTATAACCACAGACCGACCTACAGACCATCCCGCAGCCTTCCTGGTTCACTCTTGGGAGTATTCTGACTAAGCCCGCTTCATTCGCACTGCTTCAGATGTGTTCCCAAGGCTACCCAGGTACAGCCACAGGCTTTTCCGAGAGCAGTCTGGCCGGGTGCGCACCACACGTGCCACACCGGGCGTCCGATCGGCGTCTCTATTATTCACAAAAGGTCCGTGGAGCATCTATACGTGCAGCCACCACAGTGCTGCCCCATCAGACTCCCAAGATTCTCCGTGTTACACTGACCACCAAATACTTACACAGTTAACTGCTTCAAAAGCATTGCTCAACAGTGCATGCCAAGAACATCAAAAACAATTCCACTCACCTGGTGCACACAGGTACAATTGCGTGTTCTCCACTGCCAACTCCTGAAGACCAACACGGTCAGCTCCTGGGTTACGCCCGTAGGACTCCGATGAAGGGTCACTAGCAGCTGGGGATACTCTGATCGTGAGAGCGGAGTAAGTTCATACCAAAGATGGCTACATTTCAAAGGATCCTTTTTCCGTCCACCCGCTCAACCAGAATTACCCCTTGTCCTTACCACCCGTATACGGGGAGGACGACCCAGTCACGGAGTCCCGGCGGAGTCGCCAACTGATGTACCATAAAAATAAACTAAAGGACTATACCTACCAATAGTCCCAATACCATTACCAAATAATCAGTCAGTTGGCAGTGAAGAAGATTCAATCGTTTATTGACCAAAATACTCTATAGAGGAGCCTCTCCGAACCTCACCCATCAGGTGCGCTGAGAAGACTGCTGGCTCCTATTCAAACATGAGGTTATATACTTTTCGGTTCAACACATACAATCACTGGAAAAGGAAAAACACCAGTTGGCCCTCGAGCTCCAGGAAAGTACCATATATGGCACACGTCAGACCAGTTCAAAGGCTTGACTATCTATTACTGATGAGGTCAGGAGGGGTGACTCCCTTTCGTCTTGGTGCCTGGGAGTGTAAACACGGTGCCTCCAGGAATGCGTTTATCACCCCCTAAACCAGATGCGACCTTGAGTCTTAGAACAGTTGAGTAAACAGCCTACCTTCAGCTGCTACCAGTAACTCAGATGAACTGGGGCTTGACAATTGCACTTGATAAACGCGTGATCACGGCCCGTGCTCGAGCATGAGAAGAAAAGATGGCGTCTGTATGGTTCTCGGCCTACTCTTTTAGCAATAGATATACAGTGAGGAAATAAACAAGTTTCCTGCAAGCAAAAATATATATATCAAACAGGGAGTGTACGTTTAGATGCATCATGCTAACATAATATAGGTCCGATACTCCTTATATACGGGAAATCTACATTTTTATCCCTCAACTCATGTGGGTGATCATCCATGTAGCTGGTTCAAAAGGTGTCCGGAACGTCTGTTCCAGCTGTCGGTCTTTTATTAACTCGAGGTCCCCTGGTAGGAGCTGTCGGGACTCGGCATGTCTGTTCAGGTCTGGGTGCGCCTAGCCTGAGTTCAGGCTGGCTCGTACGGGGTTGGTAGCCACTGGTAAGATACAGGGATAGTGGCCCGCAATGTCCGTACAACATTAGGGACCAGGGGAACCGCTGTGTGGTGCCATGGGGTGTTACCCGATACTCTGGCAGGAAGCGGTGTCGGCAGAGTTTAGGGTTGGCACCTTCTGCCACAATGATCCTGAGGGCTTTGTTTAGCGTATGCATAAAGTTCACTACTTCGCCATTGGCTTGTAGCCACTGTGGAGTGATGCAGCAGTGCTTTATGCCTAGGATTGTGAGTAAGTCCTTGAAATCTGCCCCCTGGAGCGGGGGCCCGTTGTCCGTTTTTATTTCCTGTGGGAGCCCAAACAGAACAACGGTCTTTTCTAGCACCGAAGTGACATTCCTGAAGCTCCCAACGTTGAGGCTTTTCTGGGACCATGCGGTTGTGCACAGTTCTTCCGTGATAATCGATCCCGGGACTTCTTGGATGCTTGTGAGCTGACATGATGGGCACTGTCTCACAAAGTTATCCACCTCAGCTACCAGGCCTGGGAACCAGTCTTTCTGCCTCATCCGGGATTTCATCTGAACTGTCCCTTGGTGGCCTTCGTGGGCTAGAGTTGTCAAGCAGATTTGGAGACTTTTGGGATGACAGTCCTTCTACTGTGGCACTTAAGTCATTGCTCACTCTCAATATCTTCCCATGGCGTTCTTTATCCTGGCCATTCCTATTGTTTGCATCCCGTAGGAGGTTTTGCCATGAACCTTGCTGAAGAGCATCCATGACCTTCATCATGACCGTTTTGAAGTTTTGCTTCACTGATTTCTTGGATGTTGATCACTTAGGGACACGCTCCATGGGACACCATGGTCACATTTTCCTCTGTGTCTGCATTGTCATTGTTGTCATCTGCCGGGACTGGTGGGTGATGGGAAAGAAAATCGGCCGGGTTAGATCCTTGCCGGTAGACGACCTCCATTTGGTAATACTGCGGCTGGATTGCCCAAAGTTCAATCTGCAGCGGAGGGTATGGCTCTGTGCCATGGAATACGGGGATGAGAGGTTTGTGGACGGTGACCATGTGGAACGGCCGTCTGCTGAGATAGAGGTGAAAGTGACAGCATGCACACTTGATAGCTAGTGCATCTCGTTCTATCTGGGAGTATCAAGCCTCTGTTGTATGAGGGCTTTGCTAGCGAATAAGAGTGTTGCCCACTTGCCTGGTTCCACTTCTTGGGTGAGCACCGCTCCCAGGCCTATGGGGCTGGCGCAGACCAAGGGTTCAGTGTGCCTCTTGGAGTTGAAGTACACCATTGTTGTCTTATAGAGTATAGAGTAGAGCCTCCTTGATGTCCTGGAAAGCTGCCTCTCCGCTGCGGCCCCACTTCCAGGGAACATCCTTCATGTTCAGAGATCATAGAGGCTCGGACCCCAGTCGCTAGGCTCGAAATGAAACAGCCAAAGTATGTGGCCATTCCCAGGAAGCTGCGCACTTATGACACGGTCGTTGGTGCTGGTGCTTGCTTGATGGTGGGGGACTTATGAGGGTCTACTTGAACTCCTTCTTGGTTGAACACATAGCTATAAAACTCAATTGAGTTCTGGAAGAAGGAGCATTTGTCTTTATGGAGGGTGAATCGATGATGGGATAGTTGTTTTAATGCCGCTCAGAGGTGCCAGTGATGTTATTCAGCAGTCACTGAGTGGATAATGATTTCACCGCTTACATTGGTCACACCATATAGGCCAGACAAGGTTTCCCGAATGGCATCTTGAAAGACCTCCACCTCTTAGGAGATTCCAAAGCTCAACAGCTTGTACCGGCGTGACCCTGGGTGCTTCAAGAATGTAGTTATATAGCGGCTGTCCTCCGCCAGACTCGGTGGTACCCTGCGTTGAGGTCCAATTTGGAGAACCACCGTGAGTCATTAAGATCTGTGATGATTTCGTCCAACGTGGGCGTTAAGTGCCTCTCGCATTTGATGGCTTGATTGGGGAGGCGCATGTCTATGCATACTCGCATATAGCCGGGTTGCTTCGGCTTTTCGGTGATCACCATGACGACACCCACGGTGTCAGACCAGAGACCTTTTTGATCACTCCCTGTTTTTCGAGTTTGCAAAGTTATTGCTCTACCAGGGGTCCCAGGTGGAATGGTACGTGCCAGTGCCGAAGGGCCACCAGCTTGATGGACTTATCGATGTGTAATTAGATGGGAAGAGCTTTCAGGCATCCGAGTCCTGTGAAGAGATCAGGGAACTGGCTTAGGATCTCTTCTGTCTGGAAGGCATTCCCTGTGTGTGCGAAGACTACTAGACCCAAATCCTCAGCTGTGTGGCTTCCAACAAGGGTATCAGCTTCCCTGTCGACAACATGTAAAGTGGATGTGATCTCCTGGCCCTCTGCTTTTATTTGGATGTTTTTTTGCTCTTTCAAGAGTAATGGTGTCTGGCTTTCGTATGTAAAGATTTTGGCGTTGGTCGGAGACAGAGGTGGTCAGGGCTGGAGGCATCGATACTGCTGGACCCTTATTACGTTCACAGATGCCCCAGTGTCGATAAGGGCCTAGATGCTGGAGTCTGCGACCTCAACTATGCATGATGGTTGAGGTTATCTATTTCATTTGAGATTGTTTGTAAACGAGATGAAGAATACTTCCTTTTCATCACCTGGACATATTCGGTGTCGATGACGAGGCGGTAACTTGGAGGCGTCTTGGGACTCTGGTCTTCCAGGGACAGTTGCCTTACTGATCTCGACGTTAGTTGCCTCCCATGTGCACCTTTGCCTCTAGGCCCACCTCTGCAAGAAGTAGCAAGGTGGTTTAGGGTGCCATGCTTCTGCATGTCCGCCCTTGCACCTGGCATTCTTCGAAGGGGTGTTCTTCTCACCCACAATACCTACAATGGGATCCACATGGAAGAGGGGCTGACTGTCTAGGCTTATTCCCCCCTACCTCGTGTGTGAACTGCATCAGCGCATTCTATCTTCACCAGTAAGCCCCTTTTCGGCTGCTGCGCAATGGCTAAGTCCGTTTCTGTGGACCTGGCGGTAGACAGGTCGTGGGACCAAGCCAGGATAAGGATGTTATCCAGGGTAATATTGGGCTGTCGTAGGATGAGGCCCCTGAATGTCTTCTTGCTTCCACAGCCCTGTATGAACTGCTCCCTCACTTGTTAGGTCTCGCTGAGCCAAAGGCTCGAAGAGACATTTTATATGTGGGATTCTCAAAGTGCTACCCACAGTCTTTTGGATGGCCTAAACCTTGAGTGCACGATCACATGCACGTGCACAGCTGCTCCTCTGCTCATTGCATTCCCCCCTCCCTTCTCACCCAGCCCATTGATGCTCTGCTCGATTACTTTCACTTTCGCCGCTTTGACCCTTGCATTCCCCCCTCCCTTCTCACCCAGCCCTTTGATGCTCTGCTCGCATCTCCCTCCTCCCTGGGCGTGAAGGGAGACAGAGCCACCCTGCTTGATTAATGGCTTTGCATTCCCATGTGTTCCCGTAGTAAACATGCCCCAGGCGCCAGCTGAGCACAAGGCTCACGGAGACATTCTCTTTACCCTCGTTAGTCCCTGTATCTCTATTTCCTTCAGAAGCTCATGCTTTTCCTACCTTTCTGCCCAGCGATTTGCTTGTTTTTCTTAACTTTTGGTATAAGCGCGGCACCCGGATGCCACGATTATACCAAAGGTAAAGAAATAGAAAAAAATATCTATTTCTTTACGTTTGGTATAATCGCGGCACCCGCGCTTTACTTTTAATGTTATAAGTAAAGCGCGGGTGCCGCGATTATACCAAAAGTAAACAAATAGATTGTCTCGGTATTCCAGCATAATTCACTGTGTTCCCATCATGTTTATAAGGTTACACGCGAAGGTAGGATACAGCATCAAGATAGCTCAGTGAGTTCATGTGCCCATTGCGGAGCTGCTATGTGAGAGTGACTTTACAGCATAGCGCTTCTGTTTAAACTTCTACAGTTTCTAAGCGTTGATGATGCGAGTAGTACCGCATCTATTGCAAATATTAAAACATCCATTAGCAAGAGTTAATATTGCCCTCTCTTCCAGAGCAAATTGCTAACTTCTAATTAGGGGCTATTTTTGGTGAGAACTCAGGCCTTGCAGACGAAGTTGTGTAATTATGGGCGGGAATATATGTCGAGCTCTCGGGCCAACCCTGCCTGTTTGGCTGTGAACGCCTCTCTGGTTTCAGAGAGGACAGGACTCTGTGCTATTAATTGGGGACAGAAGCCAGCAGGGTCCCAAAAAATCAAAGCCACCTCATGGTCGGTATTATTAAGCCGTAATGTCATGGAAACAGTCCATTGTCACCGGGGGCTTTATATATTACATCATACTGCTCTGTAGCGGTTGCAATAGCTAACAATGGGATGGGTTCTCAAAAAAATTTCAATGTACATCTTTAGTAGGTTTACTCCTCGGTTTGGGCGTACATTTACTCATTTTTGAAACTCAAAGGATTCCAGGAGTTTTCCTAAAAAAGCTACGTGCATTAATACTTCCTCACTCACGACGGCAGTTTTGCATGCAAATCTGTAAAGGATGTACAACTACCATGCAAAAATGTTTTGCCTGAATCAATTGTAGCTTTAAAAAAATGTTTCACTTCACCTAAACCCTCACCAATTTTGGAGGTATTCCTTGACCATTTCCACTATGGGAATGGATTTACTCCTGCTGTCGACAGAAGTAAATCTGTAACAATCTCCAAAAGGAGAATGAGCTGACAAAAAAATTGTGAAAACCCCAAAACAAAAGCGTAGCAGGACATTCTAGCAACGTGACACTCAAAGAAGCTGAATGTCTGACAGAATATCGACGGACAGAAAATCGACCTACAAAAATATCGACACAAAAATATCGATGACAAGAATATCGAGATCCTATCTACAACATGGTAAGTACAAAAATATCGAAAATAAAATATAGAATGTCAAAAATATCGTTATTAAAAATATAAAGTATTTTTTAGTTAAAAAAAAATATGTAAAATAAACCAAATAATACTTATAAATAAAACAAACATAATTAAATACATTTTATAATGTTTAAAATTAATAATTAATATATATAATGTAATAAAACATTAATTAAACATATACATATAATATATAATATATATAATTACTTAATAATACATTTAATAATTGTTTTAATAACTTATAGCTTGTTACAAATTATTATAAATTACAAATACATCATACACATAAAACAATAACATGAATAAAAATTAAATATTTATATATAACACATTTAAAAAATTACATTTAATTTGAATATTGTTAAAATTAATTATATATTACATTAGCTAAAATAATAAAAAAAATATTAAATAGCACTGACAATAAAACTACTACTCCAGCTCCAAAAAAAAACAGTAAAGAAAATGTTGGATAGCGTAGAGCTAAAAATTACTATTTCCACTCCAGGGAGTGTAAAAATAGGGAAAGTGTTGGATAACGTACAGGTATAAATTACTATACCCCCTGCAGGGAGTGCAACAGTAAGGAAAGTGTTGGATAGCGTAGAGGTAAAAATGACTATTCCAACTCCAAAGAGTGCAACAGTAGGGAAAGTGTTGGATAGCGTAGGGGTAAAAATTACTATTCCCACTCCAGAGAGTGCAACAGTAGGGAAAGTGTTGGATAGCGTAGGGGTAAAAATTACTATTCCCACTCCAGAGAGTGCAACAGTAGGGAAAGTGTTGGATAGCGTAGGGGTAAAAATTACTATTCCCACTCCAGAGAGTGCAACAGTAGGGAAAGTGTTGGATAGCGTAGGGGTAAAAATTACTATTCCAACTCCACAGAGTGCAACAGTAGGGAAAGTGTTGGATAGCGTAGGGGTAAAAATTACTATTCCCACTCCAGAGAGTGCAACAGTAGGGAAAGTGTTGGATAGTGTAGGGGTAAAAATTACTATTCCAACTCCAGAGAGTGCAACAGTAGGGAAAATGTTGGATAGCGAAGGGGAAAAATTTACTATTCCCACTCCAGAGAGTGCAACAGTAGGGAAAGTGTTGGATAGCGTAGGGGTACAAATTACTATTCCAACTCCAGAGAGTGCAACAGTAGGGAAAGTGTTGGATAGCGTAAGGGTAAAAATTACTATTCCAACTCCAGAGAGTGCAACAGTAGGGAAAGTGTTGGATAGCGTAGGGGTAAAAATTACTATTCCAACTCCAGAGAGTGCAACAGTAGGGAAAGTGTTGGATAGCGTAGAAGTTAAAAATAACATAGTTATAAATAAAATAATTATTTAAAATAATTAGTGATTTAATTATTAAATAACTCAAAATTATTTACAAATACCAATAAATAATTATTACAAACATAACTACCAAAGAATAATTAATTAACAATACATTAATAATAAATACCAATAAATAATAATTAATAAATATTAATTACCAAATAATAAATATTAAACGATAAAATATTTTTCATAACCAAAAACATATGAATTATTAAAAAGTAAATACCAATTAAAATATATTTAACAATTTTAAAAAATATATAATGCAAAATAATAATTATGAAACATTAATTACCAATTAAAAAATATTGAACTATTAAATATTTTTCATACGCCAAAATAATACATATTACACATTAATTACCCATTAATAATTACTTATTAATATATTAATTAGAAATATCAATGCATAATACTTAATTATATTTAACTCACAATTAATGATTAATCAACAATTAATTATTTTTCATAACCAAAATATTATAATTTAAAATATTTACCAATTAATAATTATTGTCCAATTAATTAATTATCAATACCCAACAACTAATTTAATAATTACTTAATTAGATTTCAATTACTTCCAACCCCCTATAAACGCACAACACACAATAAAACAATACACTTAACATAATTATCAATTAATCAACTAATTAAAACTAATTGCCAATTAATAAAAATTAATTACCAATTAATACTTAATTAACAATAATATAATTATCAATACCAATAAATGAAAATAAATTATTAATTAATTACAATTAAATTACTTCCCACCCTATTCCCCTATAAACCCACAACCCGCTACAGAACTTAAACGCAAAAATTTATTAAAATCAATTTATAATTCCTAAAAATGTATAATTAATTCCATATAATTAAATTACTTCCCACCCTATTCCCCTATAAACCCACAACCCGCTACAGAACTTAAACGCAAAAATTAATTAAAATTATTTTATAATTTCTAAAAATGTATAATTAATTCCATATAATTAAATTACTTCCCACCCTATTCCCCTATAAACCCACAACCCGCTACGGTACTAAAACACAAAATTGACTTAAAAAACCATTGTTAACATATAAAAATTGTATACATATATGTTAAAACCAGTAGAACACTTAACTAAAAACATATAACACATACATATTAAATACATAATAAAATACATAACAATAATATAAATATCGATATTAGTAACATCAATATTAGTAAAATCGATATATTTGATGTCGATATTACTAACTTCGATATTACTGACATCGATATTAAAATACTTACCTTAGGATCGATATTCTGTCCATAGATATTATTGACATCGATATTCTGTCCCTTCGATATTTAAAACTCGATATTAGTGTAGGTAGATATTTTAGTTTCGATATTTTGGCTGCTCACCAAAGAATACCTTATAGGGCATTTATTCACGCAAAAATACATGTGTTAGAAAATCTTTTCAAAAGCGGAAACGCATGATTTTTTTTAATGATAAAAATATGCTGTGCGCATGCACATAGGCGATTTCTCCACGCTACCTAAACGTGCACATGCTAATTGCCCTGACACTGTGTATCGTGATTTGCTAAGAATACCACGGTGGGGCATGCACGACTCACGAAGACAATTACACATGTACATTGAACTTACATCAGCAAGTGGATTGTTTTGCGAGAAAGGGAGTAGACAGAGAATTAAAACACCCCTCACTTTTAACCAAAGCTCTTATGGCATGATGCAAGTCACTGTGACCCTCCCCATAGGAGTTCTCTTGTCTCTTCCACCCAAGCATCTATCCTTTCATTCTCCCAGCTACCCACTAATATTCACCTTTTCACCTTTACATTCTGTCATCCATTCATTCTTTCATCTATCAGTCAGTCTTTCACCATTCTGTCTGCCCACCCACCCATCTCCAAACCTCCCCATCCATCTCCAAACCTATCAATCCTGTCTTTCAACCCTCCATCCACCCTTTCACTCATTCATCCATCCTTCCACCCCATCCATCCACCCACCCATCAAACCTTTCACTCATACATCCCCTTTCACCAATTCATTCATCCACCCTTCGCTCAGCCTTTCACTCTTCCATTCCTCCATCCATCCTTTCACTCATTCACCCATCCTTTCATTCATCCATCCACCTTTACCTTATCAATCCATTTACCCTTTCACACATCCATCCATTCTTTCACTCACTCATCCATCCATGCTTTGACCATATGTCAATCCATTCACCCTCCCTTTCATTTGCCCTTCCATTCTTTTACCCATGAATTCATCCTCCCTTTCACCCAACCATCGACTCTTTCACTGAGCCCTTTTTACAGCCATCCTTTCACTCATCCATCTTTACATCAATCCCTTCACCCATCCATCCAACCATCCATCCTTTCACTCATCCACCCTTTAACTCTGTCCATACATCCACCCATTCACTCAATTCATCCATCCATCCTCCCTTTCACTCATCTATGGACTCTTTCACTCATCCACTCTAACAGCCATCCTTTCACTCATCGCTCTTTACTCCAATCCTTTCACTCATCCATCCATCCACTCATCCACCCTTTCACTCTGTCCATACATCCACCCATTCACGCTAGCCATCAATCCATCCTTCCGCCCATCTTCACCTTGACTCATCCATCCATCCTTCAACTCATCCATTCTTACATTCATCCACTTTCATGCAGTCCATCCATCCATGCATTCTTCTATCCTCCCATTTACTGATCCATCCATTCCATCACTCATCGATCAGTCCTTCCACTCATCCACCCTTCTACTCCATTTATCCATCCACCAGTTCATCTGTTCAGCTATCTCTCCTTCCTCTCTTTCCCTCATCCATCCATCCTTAATTTCATTCATCTATCCATTCGCTCATTCGCCCACTCTGTCACGCAACATATCCATCCATCCTCCTTCACTCATTCATCCATTCTTTCCCTCATCTAGCCATAAATCCATCCTTTCACTCATTCATCCATCTTATTTTAAAAACATTTATACAGCGCGAACGTGACCCTAGTGGGTATCAGAGCACTTTACATATGAGTTGAGGAACCCATAGGTAGATAATTGTGGGAGAACAACAATGATATAACAGCCGGGAAAAAATGACAACAAAATGACATAAAGAGGCAGGCAATGGGACAATACAATTGCCAAGTAGGCCATCAATCAGCGGTACGTGATAGGACACAAAAGGACAAAAGTTTCTAGCTCAGCGCGGAGTTCATCAGTGTAGTTTTCACTTCCCTTTTGAAGACGAGTATAGAAGGAATCAGTCTAGTTTCCGGAGGAAGGTAGTTCCAGATTCTCGGGGCAATACCTGAGAATGTACGATTGTAGAAATCCATCCATCTCCCATCTACGCTTTCACACACCCTAATCCACCCTTTAACTCACACATTCATCCATCCCTTCAATATGCCACCCATGCACCCTCCCTTTGGTTAACGTTAATTATGAGCCTTTGTCTGCCGAGTTGCAGAAAGAGGAGGCCCATCAAGAACCCCTGCTGTTGCTGCTAAAGAGGGGGATTCACAACACCCCACTTTGCAAATGTGAATTCACACTCTGTATTTCCAAAATGTGAACGTGAACTTTTAAATCTGTGTACATTAGATGGGTCTAAATCTGCTTCAGTGGATGGCAAGGGAATGTTCCCTGTTGGGGGTGCCCCGGAAAGTCTATGTATACCCACAAACTTGTGAGTTTGTTGGCATTCACATTTTTAGGTCTCGCGCCTAGCGTTGCACTGCATAGCAGTGCTCGCGCAGCGAGAGTCCTTTTGTCCGGGGTTCAGAAATGGACCCCGGAATCATACACGCTAGTGCTTGTGTTTTTTGTTTTGTCTTCTATTATTCGGCTTTTAGTGGCTGGATTTTTTAGACAGAGTACGCAATTGGCCAAAGGAGGGCACATCGCTCCACCCACGGCCTATTGGTGTCTGTTACGCGCACTAAAGCCTATCTGGCCCAAACACGGGCGCGATAATTGAAACCGTATGGCTGTCTGTGGCGCGCGCACCATTGGCGGCTGTCTCTGCTTCCAAAAGCGATTGCTTTCGGTTTTGCGATCACTTTACTTGTGGCTTTGCGGCTGCAATACAGTTTGTTGCCTAATTGGGAGGAATGCGTGGCTAATCTTTACGCGGTTACAAGGTAAAATAAATGAAGGCGGTTACAAGGCAAAGTAAATGAAAATATGCGGCAAATATTTACTTCGTTACAAGGTAAACAATGCGTGCCTAATAATTGCACTTTACTTCTCTTTTTCTAATGTCGCGTCAGGCTTACTGAAATAATTGACTGTATATGCTTAGTTACAAAACAAGGACTGGTTGGGGCTAAGTCATACTTTCTGACTGGACTGAAAACGTGGGATTTTGGATAGAGTTCTTTCTCTTTCCGTTACCCAATTCCCTTAAGTTGTGTGTGGTTGTGTGTGGTTGTGTGTGTGTGTGTTTGTTTGTGTGGGTGGCTGGCTGTGTGTGGGTGGTTGTGTGTGTGTGGTTGTGTGGGTGGCTGTGTGTGTGTGGGTGGCTGTGTGTGTGTGTGTGTGTGTGTGTGTGGTTGTGTGTGTGTGGTTGTGATAGTTGTGATTGTGTGTGTGGTTGAGGTTGCGTGTGTGGTTGAGGTTGCGTGTGGGGTTGTGGGTGTGTGGTTGTGTGTGTGTGTGTGGTTGTGTGGTTGGGTGTGGTTGTGTGATTACACATCACATAATTACACTGTATTCAATACAACATAAATACACTCGACATATCACTCAGTACTACATGATTGCACATCCCATAATTACTCTATACTTAACGCAAGATAAATACACTCCACACAATACCACTCTGTGCCACATTATAACACAACACATAATTACACTGTACTCAATGCGACATAAATACACACCTTTCACTCAAGTTCGTGCTATATAAAAAAAACAACAAAAAAAACAATTGCAATGCAATAGGTCTCACATTACTGAATCTTTGAGCTGCTATTGGTGTTGCATTATTATTAGCAATGCCAACAGCTCAAACTTTAATAATGCGAGACCTATTGCATTGAAAATGCTTGTTTTGGTTGGTCGTCCGCCATACATGTACTGGGCAGTTCCCGCAAGCATGAATAGAATGTATCCATGGACTACCCTTCACGTTGGCGGGATTGAAGCGGTCATAGTCCGGGTTAAGTTGTTGGTTGAAGTGTTGAGCGCTCTAGCTGCTACGTTATAGTTGATTGCTGCACCCGTGTTGGGTAGGTGCGCAAAAGTTTGTAAATTTCCTCCTCTACGTAGTGGAGTTGGAGGGACCTCTTAACAGAGCTGTTGATATCACAAGTCATATCAATATAGTTGTCCAGTCTCCCAATCTAGGTCTTCCAGCAAGGCAGTGGCATGATCTGCAAGCACGCTGAAGGGAGGCAGCGCGCTAACTTATTGCCCCAATTGTCACTATTCGATGCTGGTGTATTGGCTCTGATATGCCCTGAGCCCAACTAAACAGAACTCAGTGCATGTGCTCGGACTCTTGAAATGGTGTATGTTTAATTGGCTTGTCCCCAATTGGTAAAACTAGACTTAATTGTAAGTCCCTATTATATGGTACCAGGGTACCTAGAGCCTGTTGGTTGTGGTGTCTCAGTGGACTGCAGCACTAGTTGTGCCCCCATGAATACGACAAGGTAAAACATGGCTCCCAGTCTGCTACCTCAGACTGAACGGGCAGTTTAAAACTGCTAGCTGGACTTTCACATTTAAAGTTATGGCAAAGCCCAAACCTCCTTTTTATTGGACATAAGTTACCCTTATGGCAGACCTAAGAAGCCCTAAGTCGGGGTGTTGTATATTAAAAAGTAGAACCTGTATTTTAACATGTTCCAGCAGTAAAAACCCTAAATTATCATTTTTACGGTGGAAAGGCTAGTAGCCCCTTCGGCAAGTACAGTGTTACAGGCTGACATGTCAGCCCTGCTAACCTCTGAATGGGACTACTAAGGTTGGTGTTGTTTGATATCAGACGAATCAGTGCATTAAATCCAATTTAATGGTTAATTCAAATTTTATGTTACTGGTGGGCAAAGTGCAGCTTTAGAAGTTGCCTCTTGGTTGCCCAAGGTATCCTGTGCTCGTTTACTGATGTACATGGGACTTGTGCTGCAGACAGCATTTTGCCTTCCTGGGGCAATGTGCTAACGACTCCTAGACAAGGACACAATAGGGGCCTGCATGGGAGAGAGGTGCTACCTCCCTCCTGCAGGAAGCCACATGGGTGTTAGCCCAAAAGGTGAGCATCAGAGGAGAAGCCTCTTTTGAAGGGCAAATGGGTAACACTTGGGAGTGGGGCGGCTCTATTATTTAGGTCTACCCAATATTGCAGGACATCATCCCTGTGGGAATTGTAGTGTGTGCCATCTCACAACCACTACAAAACACTGTAACTGGAACCAGGGACGACCTGGTATTTAAAAAAAGCATACAAACTGCAACTCAATGCACGTAATATCTATGATAACATGTCCCTCTGGTCTAAGATATATCGGCATGACCAGTAGAAAAATCAAAGTAAGGGTATGCGAACACCAGAGCAATATACGCTGCAAACACAACCAAAATGACTGTTCATTTTATAAAATCTGGACCTCCTCCCAATGTTATGAAGTGGGTGGTCATCGAGCAGATAGACCAAACCCAGAGTACCACACAAAACCGCCCACTGGAAAAAGAACAACAATGGATTTACCGTTTATCCAGACATAAAAATGGATTGAACGATAATATCCTGTGTAATTCCCTTAACTAACAACGTAAATCCGTAAATGTGTTTGTATTTTTCTTTTCACAGATTACAACTACTAACAACACAACAGTAAGTTAGTTCTTAAAGTTACCAGAAAGCAAATTTGTTTTCTCTCACTGTGCGCACCTTAGCGTGAGCACATCAGATTCACACAATACTGAGGTAATAGCCTGGTCTTTTTCACCTTTCCGGTCCTGACGAAAGCAAGCATATCTAAGTGTCTGACTGAAAAATGGAGACCAATTAGCATTTAAAAAACCTTAGAAATTCCCTGAAAAAAACATAGGGTTCAGGGACGCTATAGTTAGGAATTCGCATTCAAAAAACCTTTGAAATTCACTGAAAAAAACATAGGCTTCAGGGAAGTTATAGTTAGAAATTAGCATTTAAAAAACCTTAGAAATTCACTGAAAAAACACAGGTTTCATGGACATTATAGTTAGTTGGACATTTCACTCATACAAAACTAGAGAAATTTGTTTGTTCTAGTTAGTTCAGCTAACTATAACTCGTGCCCCCCAATGTACTGCTGATGATGTCACATATTACATCACTCATGACATGGTCAGTGATATCACTGATGACATCACTGATGACATCTCAAATGACATCACCGATAACATCACTGATGGCATCATCCACTTAATATCTGATGCACCTCCTCACTCCCTAATATTACCTTTCATACACCCACTCTAAAATACAGTCTATCATACACGAAACCATAGACATACCAATACTAGTTAGTACATACCCACTGACTGATTCATAGGTCTACACACACACATCCACTCACCCATACAGTCACTCATACACTCAGTCACTTATTAATATAGCCACTGATATAGGCACTCATACTCCTATACAAATTCTCACTCACCACCCCTCACCCATAGAGTTACTCACACACCTAGTCAGTCACGCAAAGAATCAATCACACTGCAATTTACTCATTATAAAGTTATATACACACCACCTCACTTATTCATACAGATACTAACACATACTTATCTCTTCTACAATCACTGACACAAGCACACACTCATCCATACGGCCACTCTCACAATCACTCACTCTCACATATAGTCACTTATATACCCAAACACTCACATATACTGCCTTTCACATATGTAGTTACTCACACATGTACCACTGAGACATCCATTCACTCACTAACACAGCCATGCACACACTCACCGACCCATACAACCCCTCACAGATACACTCATAAACCCATCCACCCAGTGAATCACCCACACACACATCCATGCAGGGAGTCACATACCCACACCCACCCACACAGAGACTCAGGCACCCATACAGGTACTCAGACAACCAATCATTAACCCATATAGACAGTCATGTAGGTACTCACCAACCTATGCATCCACTCACACACCAACTGAAAGACTGATACAGACATTCATTCAATCAATCAATCAATAACAAGTTTGTTATGCGTGACTGCTCACCCGTAAGGGTCTCAAGGCGCAGGGGATGAGGGGAGGTGCAGGTTCCAGTCCATCAAGGAGGGGGTCTGTCAAAGAGCCAAGTTTTGTGGTTTCTCGTGAAGATGGGGAGTGATGTTGTCTGTCTGAGGTGGAGTGGTAGGGCGTTCCAGGCTCTGGCCGCGAAGAAGGGGAAGGAGCAGCCTCCTGATCTGATCTTTCTGGTGCGGGGGTCCCCCGCGTAGGAGAGCTGGGCTCATTGAAGGGTCCTCTGGGGTACGTGGAATTTGAGTTGGCTGTTCAGGTATGCTGGTCCGGTGTTGTGCAGGACTTTGTGTGCGTGGGTGAGGATCTTGAAGGTGATTCTAGTCTTGATGGAGAGCCAGTGGAGTGTGTGCAGGTGCTGGGAGATATGGCAGTGTCTTGGCAGGTTGAGGACCAGTCTTGCCTTGGTGTTCTGGATGTTTTGTAGCTTGCGGGTGAGGTTTTTGTCTATTACGGTGTAGAGTGCGTTGCCGTAGTCGAGTCTGCTGGTGATGAGGGCGTGAGTGAGGGTCTTTCTTTGCTTGAGGGGATCCCTTTGAAGGTCTTGCATATGCGGCAGAGGGTGTGGAAGCAGGAGGATGCAACTGAGTTAATCTAGCGGTCCATTTTGAGCTCCGAGTCCAGGATGATTCCAAGGTTGTGTGTGTGGTCCATGGGGGTGGGTGGGCTTCCGAGGGCGGGGGCCACCGAGTGTCGTTCCAGGTGTCGGGTGTGGGCCCATGATGAGTACTTCTAGTTTGTCAGTGTTGAGTTGTAGGCAGCTGCTTTTCATCCATATGGTGACAGCTTCCATGCCTTCTTGAAAGTTGTGCTTGGCTGCGTTGGATAGGGAGAGGATGAGTTCCGTGTCGTCTGCTTATGAAACAATGTTGAGTCCGTGGGTTCTGACGATGGGGGCGAGCAGAGCCATGTAGACGATGAAGAGCGTGGGGCTGATGGAGGACCCCTGGGGGACTCCGCAGGTGGTTGGTGTAGGGTCCGAGAGGAAAGGAGGGAGTCTGACCCGCTGCGTTCTGCCGGAGAGGAAAGAGTGGATCCAGTCAAGGGCCTTGTCCCGGATCCCTGCGTCATGGAGTCTGCTTGTTAGGGTGCGGTGGGAGACTGTGTCGAAGGCCGCTGAGAGGTGGAGGAGGATGAGGGCTACTGTTTCTCCTTTGTCCAGTAGGGAGCGGATGTCATCTGTTGCGGCAAGGAGGACGGTTTCTGTGCTTTGGTTTTTTCTGAAGCCGGATTGGGAGTAGTCGAGGATGTTGAGCTCTTCGATGAAGGTGGTGAGTTGGCTGTTGATGGCTTTCTCGATGACTTTTGCTGGGAACGGGAGCAGGCAGATGGGTCTGTAGTTTTTGAGGTCGGAGGGGTCCGCCGAGGGTTTCTTCAAGAGGGGGTTGACCTCGGCATGCTTCCAGTCGTCAAGGAAGGACACGGTCGCCAGGGAGCAGTTGATGGTGTGGCGCAGCATGGGTGCGATGGTGTCTGCGGCTCTGTTGAAGATGTGGTGGGGGCAGGGGTCCATGGGGGCCCCGAAGTGGATTGACTTCATCATCTTCAGTGTGTCTACGGTGGTGAGGGCTTTCCAGCTGCCAATCGTTGTTTTCAGGGTGTCGGGGGTGGTTGGTGAGGGTTCAGTGTGTTGGTTGTCTTTGTCAAAGTTGTCGTAGATGTTCTTGATTTTGTGGTGGAGGAAGGTGCTGAGTTTGTTGCAGAGGTTTTGTGAGGGAGGAATGTCAGTAGACTCGCTGGTGGGTTTTGCGAACTCCTTGATGATGCTGAAGAGTTTTTTGCTTTTGTGTGGGTGTGTGGAGATTCTGTCTTCGATCGCTGGTTTTCTCGTATTTCTGATGAGTTGGTGGTGGGTGTTGGTGGCGGTTCTGAAGTTGTGTGGGCTTCTGTGGATTTGGAGCTCCTGCAAGCCTTTTTGAGGCAGTGGAATGTGGGTCTGGACTCTCGAAGTTTGGTGGTAAACCATCTGGCTTTCTTGGCTTGTGTGTTGTTCTTCTTCCGGGGGGCTATGGTGTTGGCATTGTTGGAGATCCATCTGTGCAGAGTTCGGGCTGAGGTGTTGGGGTCGTCGTCTTTTGCGGTGGTTGGGTCAAGTTGCCGAGTGAGGAGGTGAGCTGGTCGTCGGTGATTTTGGTCCAGCTTCTTCGTGGGAGCAGGTGCTGTGGTCTGTGGATGGTGGGTGTTCTGAAGGTGAAGTGGATGCATTGATGGTCTGTCCATGGGAGTTCGGTGGTGTGGCTGAAAGTGATGTAGTTTCCTGATGTGAAGAGGGTGTCGAGGGTGTGTCCTGCTGAGTGCGTGGGTTTGGTCATGATCTGGCGGAGTCCAATGTTGTGGAGGTTGTCCAGGAGGGATGCAGTGTTGGGGTCTAGTTGGTTGTCTAGGTGGAAGTTGAGGTATCCCAGCAGGGTGTAGTTGGTGGATGTAATGGCTTGCGGGGAGATGATGTCTGTGATGGAGTTGGTGAAAGGTCCCGGGGTCGGTAGATGAGAGTTCCTCAGAGGGTGGTGGTAGGGCTGGACTTTATCTTTAAGTGTAGGTGTTACATCAGGTCTGTGGGCTCGTCGGAGAGTGTGCTCAGGCGTAGGGTGGTCGATGGAGATTCCTCCTCCCAGGCGGGTGAGGCGGTCCTTCCGGGAAATCTTGTATCCTTGGGGGATGGCGATGTCCGGTCCTGAGGTGGTGTTGGTCCAGGTTTCGGTGAAGAATGCTACGTCCGGGGTGGTGCTGTCGAGGAGGTCCTAGACTTCGGTTGCGTGTTTGTGGAGTGATCAGACGTTGAGGAGGATGCTTTGCAGGGTCTTTCTGGTTGGTTATGTTCTTGCGGGGGGTTGTGCTGGGTCCATGTTCCAGGCAGTGCTGTAGGTGTGCTGGCAGCATTGACAGCTTAAGGGTCCGTGGGTGTTGGATGGTGACGCTAGCTTGCAGTTGTTGTTGCGGCCTGGGTTGAGTGTGTGGAGTACCGCTGGGTTGTAGCGTTGGCGGTGCGAAGGTCCAGCGTTCTTGGAGCTGGCCGGGTCGCGGACGGGTGCAGACATGCTTGCTTTTGGCGCACCTACGGTGCAACAGCGGCGCGACCGCTGTTGCGCGGCGGCACAGCGGCCGCCAACAAGTGGGGGTCGGGGAGGCCTTGATAGCTGGGAGGCAGGAGCAGGGAGGGGAACTGGTTTGGGCTGGTCGCGCTGGGGGGAGGGGCCACGGGGGCAGCAGCGGCAGGGGGAAGCAAGCAATAGGGAAGAGGGAAAGAATTTACGAGTAAAAAGTGTGGAAAATAAAAAGATATGAAGAGTTAAATGGTGGGAAGAATAAAGGATGAAAACAGAGCAGAAAGCAGACGAAGAGTGCTAAGAAGAGTGAAAGGGTGAAAGAGCTAAAGGGTGAAAAACGGAGCAGAAAGCAGAAGAAGAGCGCTAAGAATAGTGAAAGGGTGAAAGAGCTAAAGGGTAAAAAACGGAGCAGAAAGGGGCATAAAGCGGAGCAAGAGGAAGGAGTCAGAGGTTCACTGGACCACCAAGGATGAGGCGCAGGTATAACCTGCGGGTGGAGGAGGCCTCGGACACCAACACTACAGGAGTGCAGGGGCTCAGGAGAGGCCTCACTTAATGGTGGAGCTGCGAGGGTGGGAGAGCAGTTTCACTGACAATGAGTCAGTTGTCTTGCTCCATTTACACAGATTAGTCACTAACCCAGGCATTCACTAAGACACGTTTAATCACTAACTTATACAGTCAGTTACGCACCTACTAAATCATCCATTCAGCCACTCATAGACCCACTCATTCTTCAATACACCTTCGAGTATATATATATATGAAACATACTTTAACTTTTCAGAAACACACAGTCACTGGATGATGTCATCAGTGATGTCATCATTGATGTCATTTGAGATGTCATGATTGATGTCACTGACCATGTCATGAGTGATGTAATATGTGACGTCATCAGCAGTGCATTGCGGGGGCGCGAGTTATACTTATCTTAGCTAACTTTAACAGCCGAATTTCTCTGGTTTTGTACGATTGACATGTCCAAGTAACTAACGTCCCTGAAACCTGTTTTTATTTCACTGTATTTCTAAGGTTTCTTAAATGCTAATTTCTACCTATAACGTCCCTGAAACCTATGATTTTTTTTCAGTGAATGTCAAAGGTTTTTTAAATGCTAATTCATAACTATAACGTCCCTGAAACCTTTGTTTTTTTCAGTGGAAAAAATATATATCAATACCAATACATATATATATATATATATATATATATATATATATATATATATATATATATATATATATATTACCTACTGGCGGTCGCCAGTAGGTAGTTATAGTTAGGACCACGTTTCCATAGGAAATCCGCAACATTCTATTTTGAATAACTTTGGCGCCGTCGACGAATCCTTGCGAATTTTTCAAAATAGGTGGGGCGCTATGCTCTGCTCCTACCCTGAAAGTCTCGGGGGGATTCGTCAAGCGGGGGCTGAGATAAAAGGGGGGTCCCAAAACGCGTTTTTCCCATGCATTTTTCCATAGGACCTTTAGACACAGCTACAGCCCGAACGGCTGAACAGAATTACTTGAAATTTGGCAGAGAGGTAGTCCTCAGGTCAAGGAAGTGCCTTTTGTAGGTTTGGTGTAAATCTGTTCAGTAGATTCTGAGAAAATAGCCTTTAAATCAATATATATATCTGTGGCAGCTTACGGTGCGCTTACCGTAAGCTTACCGTACGCGTACGGTGGCGTGCGCGAGCGCGATTTTGATTGGCTCTTAGATCTTAGTAAACATTCGAATCGGTCGAAACCAGGAAGCGGCGGCCGCCATTTTCTCTCTCGCTCTCTGAGTTGGGCAGCAAAAACGAAGCCCAAAAATGTCTAAAGAGGCAGTTTCTTGAGATCCTTACCACCCAGCATTGATATAGGGGTCCCCAAACAACCCCCAAGGCCAAAAAAAAAAATTATTTTTTTTCGGAAAATCGCCGATTTTGCTTACCGTACGCGTACGGTAAAAATGTAAAAAAAAAAAATTATCCACATTCTCCCCACCCCGTGTGCAAATGGTGCCCGAAGGGCACCATTTGTGCACGGCATATAAGAGCTATGAAATTAACAAATGTGCGCACGGTGCGCGAAGCGCATCGTGCGTACATGGCCCATCCTGCATAATGTGGGCACGCGGTGCGCGCAGCGCACCGCGTGACCACCGTGCGTGCACGGCACTAACTGCGTAAAGTGGGCGCGCGGTTATAGTTAGGAATTAGCATTTAAAAAACCTTGCAAATTCACTGAAAAAACCATAGGTTTCACACATGTGATAGTTAGCTGTACATTTCACTCGTAAAAAACCAATGAAATTCCCCCGTTATAGTTAGTGCAGGCAACTATAACTCACGCGACCGCAATCTTCTGCTAATGACATATGTGTCTTTATGAAAAAAAAATATTTGTAATATATGTATAGCTAGAATTTTATGGAAGAAGACATGGGCAAATAAGTGTCTAAATACAGTATTAGCATCAGCAGAGGATTGCGGTCGCGTGAGTTATAGTTGCCTGCACTAACTATAACGGGGGAATTTCATTGGTTTTTTACGAGTGAAATGTACAGCTAACTATAACATGTGTGAAACCTATGGTTTTTTCAGTGAATATATATATATATATATATATATATATATATTCACTGAAAAAACCATAGGTTTCACACATGTTATAGTTAGCTGGACATTTTACTCGTAAAAAACCATTGAAATTGCCCCGTTATAGTTAGTTCAGCTAACTATAACTCGCGCGCCCGCAATGCACTGCTGATGACGTCACATATTACATCACTCATGACATGGTCAGTGACATCACTCATGACATCACTGATGACATCTCAAATGACATCACTGATGACCTCACTGATGACATCATCCAGTGAATGTGTGTTTTTCTGAAAATTAAATATGTTTTATATATGTATATCTCAAGGTCGATGGAAGAATAAATGGATATAATACTGTCTAAATGGATGATTTCTTTTTGAAAAATTGATTGTGTAACTGACTGATTAAGTGTATCATAGTGAATACATGGCTTAGTGAGTAATGTTTAAATATGTAAATATCTGTATCAGTCTCTCACTTTGTTTATAAGTGGCTGCATGGGTTGGTGAGTAGCTACATGGGTGTCTATATAGGATATTAGTTGGTTTTTTGAGTATCAGTATGAGTGTCTGCATGGTTTGGTGGAGGGTATTACGTAGTGCATAGGTGCATGAATGACTGACTCACTGTTTGTATGTGTTTAACACAGCATGTGTGCAGGACTGTATGGGTGGATGAGTGTGTGTATGGGTGTGTTAGTGAGTGAATGACTGTCTCAATAGTGTCTTTATGAGTAACTACATATGTTTTAAACTAGTATATGTGACTATTGGTGTATATAAGTGAGTATATGTGAGAGTGAGAGATTGAAAGAGTTCCTGTATGAATAAGTATGTGTTTCTATAAGTGATTGTTTAAAATACTAAGTATGTGTAAGTTTCTGAAGAAGTAAGTGTGGTGGTGTGTGTATAACTGTATATGCAAGTAAATGGATGTTTGATTCTTTATTAGCATGAGTGACTATGTGTGTAAGTAACTCTATGGATGAGTGGCATTGTGTGACAGGATGTATAGGTGTATGAGTACATATGATGAGTGAGTACATGTATGAGTGACTGTATTGAACAGTTGGTGAATGAGTGGATGTGTATGTGGATCTTAGAATTACTGAAGAGGTTGTTGTTACTGGTATTGGTATGTCAATTCGTTTGTAAATTTTAGTCTCTATTTTTGTATGTGTGTATCAAAGGTTATATTAGGGTGAGAGGAGGTCTGCCACTCTATCACAAGGATGATGTCATCAGTGAGGTCATCAGTGATGTCATTTGAGATGTCATCAGTGATGTCATGAGTGATGTCACTGACCATGTCATGAGTGATGTAATATGTGACGTCATCAGCAGTGCATTGCGGGCGCGCGAGTTATAGTTAGCTGAACTAACTATAACGGGGCAATTTCAATGGTTTTTTACGAGTAAAATGTCCAGCTAACTATAACATGTGTGAAACCTATGGTTTTTTCAGTGAATTTCTAAGGTTTTTTAAATGCTAATTCCTAACTATAACGTGTGTGAAACCCATGGTTTTTTCAGTGAATTTGCAAGGTTTTTTAAATGCTAATTCCTAACTATAACGTGTGTGAAACCCATGGTTTTTTCAGTGAATTTGCAAGGTTTTTTAAATGCTAATTTTTTTTTTTTCTTCTATTTTTTCTAACATATTTTTATTTTAATTTTCTTACCTTTTATAAAGACTATGATTAAATTTTTAAAATTCTTTAATATGTTTTTTTTAATATATTTTTTAAAATAAACATGTAAAATTTATTTGCAGTACTTTTTTTCAATTTTTTTTTTAATTTTTTTAGTACGCGTACCGTAAGCTCACGGTAAGCGTACGGTTTACGCAACGTCCGTAATTTTCCTACGCTGCTTGCGTATAGTTACGCAATTTGCGTAGCCGCGCGTACTCCGCGTGGGACGCGTACACGTGTACGCTACACGCGCACGTTACGCGAAAGTGCCGGGAGTGACTGTTATGCGCATGCGCGCAAGCGCGTGTCTTTTTTACGCGCATGCGTACTTTTTGCCGTAAGCGTACCGTAAGCGTACCGTAAGCGTACGGTAGGTCATGTGATCATGAAACACAACTTTTGATTGGTTGAAACTACTTTCAGTTCTAGAACTCTCCTACACCACACCCATTCCCCTCATTTCTGCTTGTGATCCCTTGGGAGAAGGAGCTGGTTTGTCTTTGGGATACGATGGCAGAACAGCAGAGCTCTTCTGAGAGTGAGGCTAGCACTAGCAGCACTGTCTTGAGGCAGAGATCGAGGAAACAAAAGCCCTCTTATGTATGGGATTATTTTACTTTTCCTGAAGGCCAGCAAAAGGTGAATGCACCCTTAGTGACTTGCAGGCTGTGTCAGCGTGTACTTTCTAGAGGTAATCCTGACAGGAAGTATTCCTTTGGGAATCACACCATGAAGAGACACCTCCAGGATGTACACAGAAGGACACATGGTCATCTTTTTGGAGGTAACTCTTCAGAAAGACAAGCCAGTACATCCACAGCAGCTCAGCCTGGACCATCATCTGCAGGGCTGACTCCTTCTTCTGCAGGTCAGGTGAGCCCTTCATCTGTGGGGGGAGAATCTCCTTTTGCTGGCCCTCTGGAAATGAACCCTCGATTTCGGAAGGTTGATATTCGATGCACATTTTGTCAAGATCTAATTTGCCATAGGGAGACCAGTGTTTCCCTAGTGAACAACAAAATAGATCAGCACATTTGTCGCTTTGAATAATTTTCCCATGCTTCCTTTCCTCTGTCCCTGCATGAACACAACGGTTCTTTTAAGAGCCAACCTTATCTTTCATCTTTTTTTTACATATGTTTTTAAAAACTTTTTTTTATTTTTTTTTACCGTACGCGTACGGTGCGCGTACTTTTTTTTTATTTTTTAAAAAAAACACTAAAAATCAATTATCACATTACAAGGTCCTTGAGAGACTACAATTATTATTATTGACTTACCATACCCACTCAAAAAAATATTTATTCATTTGTTTTTTAAAAAAATAGCTTTAAAAATGGTTCTAGTTTTCGAAATTTTTCTATATCAATCTGAAAAAAAAGAAAAAAAAAAAGTATTAATATTTTTAAAACATTTTATAATACAGTACACATATTTACATATTTTTCAAAAAATATTTTTGCCTTATTTTTGCTGTTTTCAGAATATATTGCCTTAGTGATGCTGAATGTATTTGCATTACAGACTGAAACCTGAAAACCCCACTCGCTTGTAAATACTGTGCATGATTATACATGGCAAGCAGATGGGTGTGTGCTAAGAGTCTGCTTCTTCCCCCAAAAATTTGCTCCCCCTTTCCATCTAATGCAACTGTGAAATCACCAGAGCAATACGCAATAAATCTCTGCCTATAATTCCTCTCTGCACACAGAGTCATGTTTTCACATTAGTCCCAAAACGAAATTTCTTTGCCAATTTGAAAGCACACTTACTGCTCTTTTTTTTTCGGGGCAAGTGAAAATCACTTTTACAGACTGACACATTATGAAACCACTTTTTTTGATTTATTTAAATGCACATGTCCAAACTGTTTTTTCAGACCACCACCATGTGTATTCTCGGTGACTGCCTACACTCTAGCAAGGGCAACCAGCCTTAGTGATGCTGAATGTATTTGCATTACAGACTGAAACCTGAAAACCCCACTTGCTTGTAAATACTGTGCATGATTATACATGGCAAGCACATGGGTGTGTGCTAAGAGTCTGCTTCTTCCCCCAAAAATTCGCTCCCCCTTTCCATCTAATGCAACTGTGAAATCACCAGAGCAATACGCAATAAATCTCTGCCTATAATTCCTCTCTGCACACAGAGTCATGTTTTCACATTAGTCCCAAAACGAAATTTCTTTGCCAATTTGAAAGCACACTTACTGCTCTTTTTTTTTCGGGGCAAGAGAAAATCACTTTTACAGACTGACACATTATGAAACCACTTTTTTTGATTTATTTAAATGCACATGTCCAAACTGCTTTTTCAGACCACCACCATGTGTATTCTCGGTGACTGCCTACACTCCAGCAAGGGCAACCAGCCTTAGTGATGCTGAATGTATTTGCATTACAGACTGAAACCTGAAAACCCCACTCGCTTGTAAATACTGTGCATGATTATACATGGCAAGCACATGGGTGTGTGCTAAGAGTCTGCTTCTTCCCCCAAAAATTCGCTCCCCCTTTCCATCTAATGCAACTGTGAAATCACCAGAGCAATACGCAATAAATCTCTGCCTATAATTCCTCTCTGCACACAGAGACATGTTTTCACATTAGTCCCAAAACGAAATTTCTTTGCCAATTTGAAAGCACACTTACTGCTCTTTTTTTTTCGGGGCAAGAGAAAATCACTTTTACAGACTGACACATTATGAAACCACTTTTTTTGATTTATTTAAATGCACATGTCCAAACTGCTTTTTCAGACCACCACCATGTGTATTCTCGGTGACTGACTACACTCCAGCAAGGGCAACCAGCCTTAGTGATGCTGAATGTATTTGCATTACTGAGTCCAAC
This sequence comes from Triturus cristatus, assembly GCF_964204655.1. Lineage (NCBI taxonomy): Eukaryota > Metazoa > Chordata > Amphibia > Caudata > Salamandridae > Triturus > Triturus cristatus. The sequence continues at coordinate 333,133,747 of NC_140595.1, forward strand.
CTCAAACCCTTAAACTATTCTTTTTTTTTCCAGTACACCTTAATTTATTGTGAAAACATACTCCATATTATTTTACATGTTCCTCACATTTAAATTTCTCCCAAAACAGAAAATGATAAACGCAACTACAACAAAAACAATTTCCATTTCTATTATTCATTTCTTAAGTTACCACATACATCCCCTCTCAAACTGTAAACTCACCTTTAAAATTAGTTAGTTGTGAAAGAAATGTGACACTCAAACAGCAGATTATCAGAGCCAGGATCTCTGTTGTGTTCACCTCTCTCCTCTCAGCAGAACCAGATAATGGCAAACTTTCCCTCTATTTTTCCACACATATACATGTAAGTTTCAAATCTCAGTGCTTCCCCCTTTTTTTCAAATGTAATCACACATTTCTATTGGTTGAAAACCAACCCTTTTCCAAAAGTACCCTTCCCCCAACTTGACTTCTGCCTAGTACCCTTCCCCCAACTTGACTTCTGCCTGCTACCATAGCAACAGCTCATGGAACACTGCTGTGTTGAGTTAGGTCAGAAGTTCGCCAAACAATGTTTCAATTCCACAGAGCAAGAGTGCTTCACTTTTCAAACCTAACAGCAAATCCATAGTACTGTTCTTTGGTAACACATTTTTCTGTACCAATACAAAACATGCTTCTATTAATTTACACATACAGCCTAGTTTTTATTCTAGAATGGTATGAAACAGCCAATCAGTTCTTTTTGTTTTGAAAAAAATATGTATGCCTCCATTTCCAAACTGTCTTTCTTTTCATATTGCCATTCTACTGAAAGACACCTCCTGAGTGCATCCAGTTCTCCTTTGAAGATGTTCACAGTGTGGATTGTAGGGCACAGCTATGTCTTCTGGAGTGAAAAGTTTGCAGAGAAAACAGATATGGTGAGAGACCTTGCTTTGCCAAATGTAGACATTAAATGGATTGGTCAGAGAGGGTTAAAGTGGCACCAATTGATGCCATTGGTGAAATCCTTCATGCAAATCCAACACCCTGACCTCATAATAGTGCACTGTGGTGGCAATGACCTAGGCACTTTGACTGGGGTAGGTCTGGAAATGCTTATGAAGGACACCTTTGCACAACTGTTTTCACTTTTCCCTAAAACTGCCTTTGTGTTTTCCTTCATATGCCAAAGGCAAAAATGGAACTGGTCCAATCATTTCTGTCCACAGATTGACAAAGCAAGAAAGCACGTCAACAAATCTGTTTCTGCTTTCCTCCGTGACTATGGTATGGGTGCCATTTACCACAACAACTTGCGTTATGACATGCAAGACATTTATAGAGGAGATGGTGTGCACTTCAATGATGAAGGGAACAGAGTCTTCCTTTTGAACCTTAGACTCTGCATCGGTACTTACTTGTAGGTACCACTAAAAAAATGACTTCATAAACACAACAGCTCTTTTTAGAGCTCCCTAATATCTAAACTCTTAAATCTGCATTTCATTTATTTATTTTTATTGTTTTTTACCGTACGCTTACCGTACGCGTACCCCGTGATTTTTTTAAAAATTCAATAAATGTTTTTTTTGTACTTTTCTGTCCTTCTTTGACCCCCTTACAAATGTTAGGGGGGCTGTAACTCTCCTCATTGCCCCCTTTTCTTGTTTTCACTCTTTTTTTTCAGAGTGAAATACACAAAATGGCGGCCGCCGCTTCCTGGTTTCTGCCGATTCGAATGTTTACTAAGATCTTAGGGCCAATCAGAATCTCGCTCGCGCACGCCATTTTTTTCTTCCGTACGCTTACCGTAAGCTCACCGTACGCGTACCCCGTGATTTTTTTAAAAATCAATAAATGTTTTCTTTGTACTTTACAGTCCTTCTTTGACCCCCTCACAAATGTAAGGGGGTCTGTAACTCTCCTCTTTGCCCCCTTTTCTTGTTTTCTCTCTTTTTTTCAGAGTGAAATACACAAAATGGCGGCCGCCGCTTCCTGGTTTCGGCCGATTCGAATGTTTACTAAGATCTAAGAGCCAATCAGAATCGCGCTCGCGCACGCCACCGTACGCTTACGGTAAGCGTACGGTAAGCGTACCGTAAGCGGGCTCAGATATATATATTGATTTAAAGGCTATTTTCTCAGAATCTACTGAACAGATTTACACCAAACCTACAAAAGGCACTTCCTTGACCTAGGGACTACCTCTCTGCCAAATTTCGAGTAATTCTGTTCAGCCGTTCGGGCTGTAGCTCGTTCTAAAGGTCCTATGGAAAAATGCATGGGAAAAACGCGTTTTGGGACCCCCTTTTTATCTCAGCCCCCGCTTGACGGATCCCCCCGAGACTTTCAGGGTAGGAGCGGAGCGTAGCGCCCCACCTATTTTGAGAAATTCGCGAGGATTCATCGACCGGCGCCAAAGTTATTCAAAATAGAATGTTGAGGTTTTCCTATGGAAAAGGGGTCCTAACTATAACTACCTACTGGCGACCGCCAGTAGGTAATATATATATATATATATATATACAAAAAAGATTTAAAAATGTAACAAACTACAAAAACATTCAAAATAGTGCCAAATTATATTAAAAAATAAACAAAGATACGTTTTACTCTTAGAAATTAAATAATTGTATATATAAATAATATAAAATTATTACACAAGCACATAACAAGTTATATTTAAACAATATTAAAACCATTAAACTCTAGCAATAATAAACTATTCCCACTCCAATCCATACAGCAGTAGGGAAAGCATTGGACTCAGGAGGGGTAAATTGTACTATTCCCACTCCCGTATGCGCAACAGTAGGGAAAGCATTGGACACCGGAGGGCTACATTTACTATTCCCACTCGAGTAGGTGCAACAGAATGGAAAACACTGGACTCAGAAGGGGTAAAATGTACTATTGCCTCTCCAGTCTGTGCAACAGATGGGAAATTGTTGGACACCAGGGGGTGGGGTCACATTTACTATTCCACTCCAGTAGGTGCAACAGTAGGGAAAGAGTTGGACTTGGGAGGGGTAGAATGTACTATTCCCCTCATATGATATTTTACACTTAACAATTCGAGGAGCCTTGAATAGACCCACTTTGGATCTTTTCAATGTCTACGCAAGGTGTGTAGGGGGTGCCCAGGGCTCTGCAACAATATTAGCTTTGGAGAACATGTTGTCCGTTGTGTCCTCCACTTCTTATATCATTGTTGCGGGAGACCTAAATTGTACTTTCGAACCACTGGTTGCAGAGGACTTCCTTGGTACCGTTGAAGAGGATGCAAAATGGGACATTCCTCCCCTTGAGCTTCCCCCCATTAGGAGGTGGTCACAGAGGGCCATCCAACTAAATGCCCTCACGCAGGAATTCAATCTTAGAGCCGTAAATGGGAGATCACATTCTGACTCCCATGGGGCTAATACTTTTAACAGGATCAGCTCCCCGTCCAGGATTGACTATATCCTCATGGATGTTAGGTTATGGAGAGATCTGCGAGATATGGAAGTCATACCGTCTATAGATAGCGATCTTAACCCTTTATGCCTAGAATTAAACAATGTTTGGGAGGCATTTGAAGTCGAGGGCAGTAGTAGACCAACCCTGTCTTCCAGAGAAGTTATTCCTTCTAATTGCTGTAGACGCCTTAAATGGCTTAAAATTGCCAACGAGGAACACAAAATGGGGGCAATCAAGGGCATTTTAGATGCTGAGATCAGCGAATAATTGAACATCCATAGAACAATGCAGGCCCAACCAAATTTCCACATAACCTATCAAGAATCAATCGCCAAACTGAGCGAATTCTTTATTGACGAAAAGATAGTCGACTCTAGAAAGCACTCGGCAAAGCCTAGCAATCCTTGGTATTCCACAAGCTGTAAGGACAAAAGGGCGGCCCTTTCTCTCGCACTCAGGAATAAAGATCCTGTTGCAGTTGGTATTGCAAGGAAGGAATATACTAGGGCCCAAAGAGAGGCCAAGAAATCCTGGGATGAGAGACAATGGGAAGAATTAAAACAAGCATCTAAGGACAAAGACTTGAAAGGGTTTTGGGACCTTATTAATAGCAGGGTTAGGAGTACTTTGCCCCCAATTCCTAACCACGTCACTGCCAATCAATGGCAAGAACACTTTGCTAAGTTGTATTCCACGGACGACAACTATTCTCCCACCCTAGTCGCCGATTTTATAACCACCCCTGATGCCTCTGTCCACCTTTTGTGGTATTTTGAATTATCTGAGGTGGAAACAGCAATAAATAGCATTGCCCCAGGTAAGGCGGCTGGCCCAGATGGCCTCCCAGGAGATTTGCTCCTGTACGATCCCAAGGCATGGGCACTCTTTATTCTTCTGACGCTAAATTTGATTGCGAGAGGTTCACCTGTGCCAGATTCCTGGAAGGGCGCCGAGGTTGTCCCCATCTTTTAAAAAGGAACAGGGAGGACCCTGCCAACTACCGACCGATTAGTCTAATCGATGTAATACAGAAAGTGGTTGGCAGGGTCCTCCTTGCCAGGATGGGTACCTGGATGGAAGACAATAGTATTCTGTCCCATTTTCAAGCGGGTTTCAGGCAAAAGGTGGGGACAATTGACCAGGTATTTCGATTCTTCATGATCTATTGGAAGATAGTAATCCTAGGGAAAGGCAGTTTGTATTTGGCCTTCATAGATCTGAAGACTGCTTTCGACCTGGTACCTCGGGGGAAACTCTGGCAGACCCTACAACAACTAGGCATCTCCCCTTTGATTCTAGACATTATACAACGTCTACATATTGGTAATTATGCTAGAATCAGATGGGGCTCCCAGGGGCAACTTACGGAGAGGATCGCGGTGAACAGGGGGGTGCGCCAGGGGTGTGTGCTGGCACCCACCCTGTTTTCTTTATACATCAACAGGGTGGTGGATTTCCTGCGGCAGGAGCCGGCGGATGCCCCATCCCTGGCAGGGAAAAAGACTCCGACCCTCCTGTTCGCCGATGACACCCTACTCATTTCAAAATCACCAGGGGGGCTTCAAAAACTTTTGAACAGGTTTGACACTTTCTGCAAAACATATGGGTTGATAATAAATACCACCAAAACCAAGCTTATGAGTATCAATCCTTCGAAACGTTTTAAAAACAAAATTACCCTAGATGCTATCCCATTGGGCATTGTGGAGGATTTCGACTATCTGGGGATCCGCATCTCGAAGGACGTGAGATGGGGCCCCCACTTAGCCAAGATGCTTTTAAATCACAAGCGGGTATCGGGGGCAATTTTGAGAGAACAAAGCCTATCCAGATGCAGGCCTGTTGCCCCAGTGCTTGCTATCTACGACGGAAAAGCTCTCCCGTCTGCTCTCTATGGATCTGAGCTCTGGGGCTTTCAAAACATTGGTGAACTTGTCAAATCTGAAAACAAATTCATGAGAGATATGACTTCCCTCCCCATTTCAACGCCTTTGAAACCCCTATTCTATGATCTAGGTAGACACTCGATCTTAGACATAGCACACCTGCGACCCCTTCTTTTTTGGGCCCGTATTAGAAGGGCGGCTGAATTGTCCAACTACGCACTTGCCCTTGATGAATTGATCCTAGCCGACTTAGCGAGTAAGATTAAATGGCTATCAGATTTGCGGAAAATTTTAATTGCTATCGGTTTTAAGGAGGCTTGGGATAGCCAGATCCCCCCAACAAAGCAGGCTTTAAAAAGAAATTACTGGGAGTGGGTGCAGACACAGGATATTCAGAATCCCAAACTAGGGAAGTTAACAGAGGGATTTTTCCAGTATAAAATCATTCGTAAGCTGGAACCCTACTTGAAATTTATCCAGACTCCCAGAGATAGGGCCTTATATATGAAACTGAGATTTGTGACTCTCCCGATAAACAGTTTCATCACAAGCTGGAGAGGTACAAATATGGCATCGACACCCTGCCCAGGATGTGCCTACCATAATGAGTCCACTGCAAATTTTCTGTTCGCCTGCCCAGCTTACAGACTTCCCAGAGTCAGGTGGCTTAAACCAGCTTGCCAATTATTAGGGCCAATGAGCCATCGCAATGCACTCCGCATTTTATGCACAGACTCATCATCCTTATCTCTGATATGCGGGGTGGCTAAATTTCTAGGCTGCGCTTGGCTAATAAGAACCAAAATCCTGGCAAGGAAGTCAACCAACCAAGTTAGTGCAGATGTGTACTGTGTTTAGTATCCAGTCAATTAGGGGGCTAAATCCTGTTTGTAAATAATCTTGCCTCCTTTTTTAAATAGTTTTAGGTTTTATAATTTTAATTGTTTTAAATTAAATAACCAAAACCACGTGATGGGAAAATTTGTACTGTATTAACTGTAGTAGATTATGACTTAATCGTATTTTATAATCTTGAAAAATATATATATATTTTTTTTCCTTCTTTTCTGGAATTTGTACAGCTTTTATGATGTTTTTATATATCGAATAAAGCTATTACTTACTTACTATTCCCACTCCAGTCTGTACAACAGTAGAGAAAGCGTTAGACACCTGAGGGCTAAAATGTACTATTCCCACTGCAGTAGTTTATATTTATTTATTTTAACAAATATTAATTTAATTAAAACACCACACTATAGGGCTGATTACGATACGACGGATTGCAGACGGGACTGCCCGAAAGGCTGTCAGCGGTCTCGTAGCAGGCATTATGATGTGACCGCCACCACAGCGGTCCCAATGCTTATATTTTGCATTGCAGCGGGTGCTGCTGGATGCTGCACCTGCGGCAAAGAAAAATAGCGACACTTTATATATTCCTGCACTATGTGTCAGGCGCCAATCGGTGCCTGCCACATGGTGCAGGGATATATAGGGGAGGCACCATGGATGCCCCCAAGTGCCCACAGCTTAGGGCCAGGAAGGAAGGGGGACCGGCTATGGGCCCCCAATGTCCCTGTCCGCCAGCCTGTTCATGGTGGGTTAATCACCATAAACAGGCAAATGGAAAGGGACATCGTAATCCCTACGGTGGTGCCTGGTAGGCACCGCCACCATTGTAGGGAATACGAGGCCCTCCGTCGTACTTGCGGGCTCAATCAGCCCGTCGAATGCATGGCGGTCAGTCTTTCTGACTGCCATCACACAGCCCACCATTGTAATATGGCGGGTGGTGAACCTGTCTATGATGGCGGTGAGCCTCACTCCATCGTAATCAGCCCCTATATTCTCCCAAACATCACAACCAACAATTAAAAATTAATTGAAGTAAGGAAAAGTATAACACAATTAACATATGACTACATTTGTAATAAATGATTAAATATTGTTTTTAATTATTACTTAAATAACTTCCTACCCTATTCTCCTGCAAACACACCTAATATGTCAACTATAAAAATAAAATATACACATTTTCACAAAAGTGTAAATAAATAAATAGTTGAATTAATAATTAATTAACTTTTGCTTAAGTTCCCACCCTAGTCCTCTACATACTAATGAACAGATACCTAAATTATAAGTTAAGAAATATGATAATTTCAAAATTTAAATAATTGGCAATTAAATAATGAATAATTAATTATAAATACATTACTTCTTAATTAACTTCCCACCCTTACCCCTAAAAACCAAACAACCCGCACCTAAAATGTATCTTAAAAATTATAATATTTACATAATTATCAATTAAACAATTAATTTTCATTAAAATTAATTATTTATCATTCATTTACTTCCCACCCTTTACCCCTACAAATCCCACAACCTGCACCTAAAATAAAACTTAACTACATTAATTACACAATTTACATAATTAGTTATCAATTAAATAATTAATTCTAATTAAAATTAATTATTAATTAATTATAATTAGTTTACTTCCCACCCTGTACCCCTACAAACTCCACAACCCTCTATGACACTACAAATTGCAATTAAATGACAGTTAAAACAATAAAAAATGTACAGACTGCAGTTAAAAACATTTTATAACATTTACAATTAAAAGATATACTAAAATACATAAAGATACTTAAAAAGCAATATTTTTTACAACTATATTTTTGTAAACAATATTAACGACATAGATATTATTTACATCAAAATTACTTACCTTAGAAAATCGATTCTTGTCAACGATATTCCTGCATTACGATAATTGTGGATCACAATTTAAATAACTCAACATTTTTATGTCTACACATTTTCAACTCAATATTTTGTCCAAATACGCACAGAGTAGGTCAGCCAACTGACCCTCAGAGACCTTTTCTCAATCCTGGGTACACGTGGGAGCAGGTTCAGTCCCTCAAATCTTCACACAGGTCACAAACAGCAGTTCCAGCTCTCCTCTGGCTTTTCACTGGTCCAGATGTGTTCTGCTGTGCTGTGGGTATGATGCCACTTTTGTAGGATTCACTAGCCAGGGGGTGACTCCTAGACAATCCCTAACCACTATGTGAAACATTCCTTGGGGCAACCTTTCCCACTAAGCAGCACATCCTAAATCAATCAATAGATTTGTAGAGTGCTACTTGTCACCCGTGAGGGTATCCAGGCGCTTGCAGGGTCCAGTTGATTAACCAAATAGTCAGGTTTTAACCCCTTGGATGCCCATGACGAGCTGGACTTGTTATGGCACACAGTTCTCGTGTGCCCATGACGAGTCCAGCTCGTCATGAGGCATCCCCTGGGAAATCCCTCTGGTGCGGGCACCAGAGGGATTCCCTTTAATTCAAAATAGCCTCGGGAGCTGGTGAAGAGCTTCCCCAGCTCCTGAGGCCCATCCCCCTGCTTTCCCTGTAATGACGATCGGCGCGCACGTCACGCCGACGTCATTACAGTGAAACCGAAACTGAAATGAGCCAAGAGGCTCATTTCAGTTTCACTTTCTACGTGCTCAGGGGGCTATCTCAGCCCCCTGAGCACGTAGAAAGACGGGAGAGGTATTGTTAGAAAGGGGAGCATCTCCCCTTTCCAATGGTACCCCTCCCCAGTGGATCCCTGCTTGGAGATCGCCACAGGAGGGAGATCTCCAAGCAGGGATCCAACCACTGTCACTCTCGTGCCAATCTTACTTGTGCAAGGCCCAATGTTGCCAAACATCCACGGGAGCGATGAACAGGATCTCTGATCTCCCCTAGAGTATAGACATCCACAGGAAGTCTAACTACTGTTAGATGAATAGTACTCCAAGGAAGATCCGGGACCAGGAAGAAGGGCGTCAGGTAACCCCACCAGGGAAGAGGAACTCTCTCACAGCGAAGATGCAGAAAAGTAAAAGACAGTGCTGCAGAATATAAAATAATAAAAGGGATGAGAAAACAAAAGACAAAGTTACGCCCAGTGAGTGCTAATGTACAGCAATGTTCTCTTATACTGAGGATAGTAAGAGTGTGTCTAAGAAGAGAGTGTACCTCCCCAACCTTCTCCAGAGTAACACAGGATGATTCCTATGAGATATCTCTTGATGGCTGTAGAACTCAATCTCCCACGTTCCAGTGGGCCAAAATCAATAAAGTTCAAGATTCAATATGACAACTCCAAACAAGGTGCTTGTAGCTTTAAGGAAGGCAGAAGCATGAAAAAGTCCTCCAATACTTCGTAAACGTAAGGTGAAAATAAAGGGCACACTCGGTGCAAAAGTACTCAATCTTTTGAGAATCGCTTCTTCTTGTGGAAGTCTCTGTGAGATAACTGTTCTCTGTGCGATAGCAACAGGTCCTGACAATAAAGTTCCGTAAATAAAAAAACAACAAACAAGGAAACACGCTAACAGCGCGTGCGACGTACCAAGGGCCACGGGGGTTGCAGGCGCCGTCCTGTCAAGGACTCTCCACTACGGAGAACCAGATGAGGGAGGAGATCCAGGTCCGGGAGATGGTGCAGAGCGGTAAGGGAAAGGGAACAGCAGGCGCGAGACACAGGCACTCTCGCTAGGGGAGGGGCTCCAACTCCGCTCGGCGTAGGAAGGAAATTAGGCGTCCTTAGACGGCGTGCGAGGAACAAAACAGGAACGTCTTCGGAGAGCACCGGAGCGGAAAACCCCAGCAATCCAGGGAGACACGAAGAAGAATCTAGGCAAGGTCCAAGGCAACAAAGTATCCTGGCAAAGTCCGAGGAAACAAGAATCCAGCGAGGTTTACTACACGAAAGCTTCGTAAGCCAAGCGCTGATATCAAGGCGGGGCTTCTATTTAAACAAAATCTCCTCCCATGTAATCTTACAGACCAATGATATCTCCAGAAAAGAACAGGGAGGTACACTAGGCTAGCTACCTTAATGATGCATTCTGGGAGTGGTAGTGTGTGAGGAGGGCTTTAGAATAGTACAGGTAGAGGAACGTGTAACAACCACTAGACACCAGGGAGGTGATTATTTTGGCAACATTGAGTCTTTTTGCCCCCCCCCCCCCCCCCCGGGGGGCAAAAAGCCCACTGGACACCAGGGAATTTTTATAAAGTAGAAATAGGGGTGGGGGCTGCCCAAAATGTGCAGGCCTATGCCCCCACCCCACCCCCCAATAATTACAGTCTTTCTACCCCCCCCCGGGGGGCAGATGGGGCAGTGGCCCCTAATCTGCCCCTTCGGGGGGGGGCAGAAAGCCCACTAAACACCAGGGATTTGTTTTTAGTTTTTTTTAGGGTGGGGGCTGCCCAAAATGGGCACGCCAATGCCCCCACCCACCCGCCACCATTACAGCCTTTCTGCCCCCTCCTAGGGTGCAGATGGGGCATTGACCACTAATCTGCCCCTTCGGTGGGGCAGAAAGCCCACTAGACACCAGGGATTTTTTTACAAACTAAAAATAAGGGTGTGGGCTGCCCAAAACGGGCATGCCCATGCCCCCACCCCCCCCAATTATTACAGTCTTTCTGCCCCCCGGGGGGCAGATGGGGCATTGGCCCCTAATCTGCCCCTTCGGTGGGGCAGAAAGCCCACTAAACACCAGGGATTTGCTTTTAGAAGGTTTTTTTTAGGGTGGAGGCTGCCCAAAATGGGTACGACAATGCCCCCACACACCCACCACCATTACAGCCTTTCTGCCCCCCCAGGGGGGGCAGATGGGGCATTGGTCCCTAATCTGCCCCTTCGGGGGGGCGGAAAGCCCACTTGACGCCAGGGATTTTTTTCACGCAATTTTATTTAGGGTGGTGGCTGCCCGAAACGGGCTCGCCAATGCCCCCACCCCTGCCACCATTACAGCCTTTGTTCCCCCCCCCGGGGTGCAGAAAACCCACTAAATGCCAGGGATTTTATTTTGCACAATTTGTTTTAGGGTGGGGGCTGCCCAAAATGGGCATGCCAATGCCGCCAACCCCCTGCCACCATTACAGCCTGTCTGCCCCCCCCCCGGGGGCAGATAGGGACAGTAGCACCCAATCTGCTCCCGGGGGAGGGCAGAAAGCCCACTTGACGTGAAGGATTTTTTTTGCACATTTTTTTTAAGGTGGGTGCTGCCCAAAATGGGCACCCAAATGCCCCCACCCCCCCTGCCACCATTACAGCCTTTCTGCCCCCCCAGGGGGCAGATGGGGCAGTAGCCCCCAATCTGCCCCTCCAGAGGGGCAGAAAGCCCACTATCCACCAGGGATTTTTTTGCGCAATTGTTTTTAGGGTGTGGGCTGCCCGAAACGGGCACGTCAATGCCCCCACCCACATTTTTCTAGGAAGACTTTGGGGAACGCGGGGTGGGTGGAAGTTTGTGGTCCCACGCAGATTCCAGAACTTTCCACCACAGAAAGGTGAGGAAAATGTGTTATTTTGGACACGTTTTTAGGTTTGCACTGGATTCTGGGTAACAGAACCTGGTGAGAGCCAGTCAAGTCACCCCATCCTGGATTCCCCTCGGTGTCTAGTTTTCAAAAATGTACAGGTTTGCTAGGTTTCCCTAGGTGCCAGCAGAGCTATGGTTCAAAAACTACAGCTAGGCATTTTGCCAAAAAAGGGTAATTTTTCACTGCGAAATTGAGGTGTGTCCACGTTACGTTTTGCGCCTTTTCCTGTCGCGAGAACTAGGCCGACCCACACAAGTGAGGTACCATATTTCTCGGAAGACTTTGGGGAACGCGGGGTGGGTGGAAATTTGTGGATCCACACAAATTCCAGAACTTTCCACCACAGGAATTTGGGGAAAAAGTGTTTTTTTTGGCAATTTTTTAGGTTTGCAAGGGATTCTGGGTAACACAACCTTGTGGGATGCAGTCAAGTCACCCAATCCTGGATTTCCCTGGGTGTCTAGTTTTTAAAAATGTATAGGTTTGCTAGGTTTCCCTAGGTGCCGGCAGAGCTATGGTTCAAAAACTACAGCTAGGCATTTTGCCAAAAAAGGGTCATTTTTCACTGCGAAATTGAGGTGTGTCCACGTTGCGTTTTGCACCGTTTCCTGTTGCGGGCACTAGGCCGACCCACACAAGTGAGGTACCATATTTCTCAGAAGACTTTGGGGAACGCGGGGTGGGTGGAAATTTGTGGATCCACACAAATTCCAGAACTTTACACCACAGAAATGTGAGGACAATTTGTTTTTCTTTTTACAAAAGTTTAGGTTTGCAAGGGATTCTGGGTAATAGAACCTGGTGAGAGGTAGTCAAGTCACCCCACCCTGGATTCCCCTGGGTGTCTAGTTTTCAAAAATGTATAGGTTTGCTAGGTTTCCCTAGGTGCCGGCAGAGCTAGGGTTAAAAAACTACAGCTAGGCACTTTGCTAAAAAAGGGTAATTTTGCATTGTGAAAATGTGATGTGTTAACGTTGGGTTTTGAGCCATTTCCTGTCGTGGGCACTATGCCTACCCATACAAGTGAGGTACCATTTTTATCGGGAGACTTAGGGCAATTCAGATTTGTAAAGGAACTGTTATTACCTATTGACTTTTGATGCATTTCTGCCCTCCAAATGAAAGACACTGTGTAAAAAAGAAGTCATTCTAAAAAATGACTGATAATTCTCATGCTAGTATGAGTATTCCCAATTTCGGAAATGTGCAAATATCTACTGTTTCTAAACTCTACATTTTGTTCCCATTTCAGAAATACATAGGTGTCTTTCATACCGATTTTTCCATGTACACATTTTTACAGAATAATTACTATATACCCGGTACATAATAAAAACCATTGCAAGTTGGTGCTCAGTTTTTGGCTCTGGGTTCGTCGGGTTCTTGGTGAACCTACAAGTCCTATATATCCCCGCAACCAGTAATGTCCAGTGGATGTAACGGTATATTGCTTTCAAAGAGCTGTCATAATTAGAAGAAGTTACAGGTGAAAACGTTGACACAAAGGCTGTTTTTTTCAACAAATTTTCAATTTATCCTATATTTTACTGTTAGTTTCTATAGAGAAAACTTGATGGATCTACACAAATGACCCCTTGCTGAATTCAGAATTTTTTCTACTTCTCTAAAATGTATAGTTTTCGAGGATCCATTATTGCTTTTGTACCCATTTTTACCATTAACTGGAAGGAGGTCGAAAGCACAAAAAATAGCAAAAATAGGCTAAGTCCCAGAAAATGACAAAACTGTGTAAAAAATGTTGGGTTTCTGACAAAAGTCTGGCATCCCCTAAAACTGGGAAAATTGTAATTTCAGCCCCACAAACCCTTTTTTGATAACATTTGCAGGGAAAAACCCAGTTGCTTTCATTTGCAGCCCGTTTTTCCCATTTTTCCCAAAAAAAACAAAATGTTGCTATATTTCGGCTCATTTCTGTGACCCCTTCAGGGGAATCCACAAACCCTGAGTACCTTTAGAATCCCCATGATGTTGGAAGAAAAGGAGGCAAATTTGGCGTGGATACCTTATGTGGTCAAAAAGTTACAGGAGCCTCACTGCGCACTACCCCAAATAGCCCAAAAAAGGCGTGGCACAGGAGGGGGAAAAGGCCTGGCAGCGAAGGGGTTAATGCATTTTCAGACCTCTGAAAGAGATGGGGAGATTCGTAGATGAAAGGATGGCTCGTTCCATGTCTTAGGAGAAGGAGAGACCTCCGCATCGGATGCGGGGGTGAGGGTTGGAGAACGGGACGCGGAGCGGGGATTTCTGTTGGGCTGATGAAAGTTCAGGCAGTGGTTCAAGTAGGCGGGTTCTCATTTGTGAACGGCCTTCTATGCATGGGTCAGGAGCTTGAACTGCCATATTTCCTGTACAGGGAGACAGTGGAGTTCCCTGAGGTAGTGGGTGATGTGAATTCCTCTAGGGACATCCAGGATGAGTCAGACTGTGGCGTGCTGAGTGGCCTGTTCTTCAGAGGAGGTGAACTCCATTATCTGCATAGAGAGTGTTGCCGTAGTGCAGTCTGCAGGAGTTGAGGGCCTGGGTGATGGTGCGTCTTGAGCTTTGGGGTATCCATTTGAATATCTTATGAAGCAGGCAGAGGATGAAGTAGCAGGAGGAGGAGACTGACTTGACCTGTGTCATCATAGGTTACTTGTTGTCCAAAATGATGCCTAGGCTCCTAGCGTGGTCAGGGGGGTAGGGTTATAACCGAGTTCTGAGGGCCACCATGATGCTCCCAGGAGGAGCTTTTCTTTCCGAAAATACTACTTCCAGTTGGTGACGTCAGTCATGCAGTTGTGGAAGTTGATCTTTGTGTTGGTGGTGTCTTTGGTGATGGAGACGATGAGTTCTGTTTGGTCAGCGTAAGATACGATGTTGAGTCCGTGGGTTATGGTGATGCTGGCCAGAGGTGTCATATAAGTGTTGAATAGGGTGGGGCTGAGTGAGGATCCTTGGAGTACTCCTCAGATGATTTTCTTGGGTTTAGAGGTGAAGGGGAGAAGGTGGATTTTTGGCACTCTCCCAGTGAGGAGAGAGGCGATCTATCTGAGAGTGGCTCCTTAGATGCCTATGTTGTGCAGCCTTATGAAGAGTGTGTGGTGGGAGATCATATTGAAGGCTGCCGAGAGGTCTAGGAGGATCAGAGCCGCAGTCTCTCCTCGGTCAAGTAGGGCTTGGATGTCATCAGTAGCCGCGATGAGGGCTGTCTCAGTGCTGTGGCTGCTGCGAAATAGGAGGTGTCGAGGAGGAGGTTCTGTTTGAGATGTGAGGAGAGCTGTTGGTTGATGGCTTCGGGTTGTAGACGAGTTGGGTGAGCCTGATGTTGTTCATACTGTTGAGGAGGTTGCTAGTGTTGATATAATTGTGTTCTTAGAGATGAGGGAGGGGTGTAGCGCAGCAGCCAGGGCAGCTGACTCCAGAGCACAGGGCTCACCGGTCGATCCCCAGTGCCGGAGGCAGCTCAGCTCAGCTCACTTAATCTCCTTGATGGCCCCCATCGCCTACAGACCCTTAGGGGTGAGTTGTTCGCGCTTTACAAATACCATATTTAGATTTAGAGATGGAAGATTTCCTCAGAGCAAACTAACCCTCAGTGCACTACTACTAAAGTAATTCCAATTTGTCATCAGATTTCTGCCTTTGGAGGTTTCTGGTGTGCCAGCCAGTGGTGTGATTAGGAAAATTAGAAGTCCTCTCAAACTTAACTAAACAAAGGTGGTTTTGGGACATTCTTTCTCTCCCACTTGGCTTGTGCCAAGCGGGATACAGGTGACCAATGGAACACAGGTTTCTCTTCTTCAGCACTCTCTTTATATTTAACTATGAATGGAGTGCTTCACCCTGGTCCCTTTCAAGTTAATGAAGCTCCCAAACTCTCCCCAGCTGAGATTTCTGAGCTGATAGAAGTCACATACCTCACGCCCAGGTGTTTCTGGAAAAATGTCAAAGCCACATTTTTGTTCTAAGACCAGTTTACAGTGGCCAGCTGCTAGTAGTCTAATGCTAATTTCCCTATTGGAGGTTCAGGTAAACAAAGTCTAACATTTTAAAAGTTACTTTCCTAAATATGTATAAAAAATCAAACTTAACTAGTGCATTGGAATTTAATAAACATTAAAATGGTAGGTGTATCGTCTCAGCAGCTTATACCAAACCAAAAATAGAAGAAGTATTATTCTATCTTGACTTTAGTTTCACTTGTAGGATTAGCTTCAGCTCTGTACAGTAAAAATAACGTTTGGGAGCTATCCAATGTAGGTACATACCAACACAAAATCCTTCTTGTACCTCTTTTAACTACTAGACATACTACCTTGTGTACTATAAAGCCTACTTATTGGTGTTTTATTTAATTTGTAAAAGTAGGGTTGTTTCCTGTCAAAATGGTTATTTTGACAGGTTGGCCTGCAAGTTTAAAGCCTGCTGAAGTCAGGCTACACAAGTAGGCCTCAATCCATTTTTACTTTGTAAGCCTAGTGGATGGCACAAGTGACCTTTAGCTTCCTATGCCATTGGTGTATTTCCAGCACTATAGTTTATGGTCTTACAGAAAAGTTAAATATTCCAATTGAGGATTACCCAATATTATCTTGTTTTATGGGTCAGAGCACAGACACTGGGTATTGGCCAGGAGTGCACCATTGAGCAGAATTAAAAAAATAGCAATACTAGTCATCACATCTTGGGGGTGATCACGCAAAAAGAGGGATTTTACCACATTTGTTGTTACTGAAGGGAACGATTTTGCATTACCTTAGGTCTAAGATGGTACAATATAAAGGTTGTGAAACAGTCCTCAAAAGTGTATTGTCAGCATTCCTGAGTGGAAAGCTGTAAATCTAGACATAGAAGTGTTAAAGGGTGGATGTCATACCGCCTTTAGAAATTCTATATGATCTTCTCAGCAAGGAGTTGCTGTTTAGTCCTTCCTGAGCACTTCCATATGGTTGATGTTCGGGGAACACCCCAAACTAGTTATTAAACTCAGAGAGAGGATCCACATCTTTTGTCTGAAAATACTATAGAAAGGTGGAATCCAATCTCCCCCAGTACACACTGCTTCACTGCCAGATGAGAGTAGAAAAAATATGAGAAAGTGCACAGAAGACATTGCTGCTCCTTGAAATTGAGGAAGTCCCTCTGTGGGCTAATATGTGGCTCATGTGAGCCTAAACTTCGATAAAACATTTGCAAAAAGTTATTGAATTTATGGATTCCTTTTTATTGTTGCTTGTATTATTTCTTGATTTTAGACAGAACACGTCTTCATAATCAAGTTACTCCCTGCTCCCAGCTAAAGAATATTTTGGAGACAGTTTAATCTATTTGTGTGACATGAACCTTGTTAAGCTCAACCAGCAATCAAATGCATAAGGGATCCACATTTTTAGGCCTTATGGATAGCAGTTGTCCATTTCCTCTTATTTTCTGGTTGTATTGTGGCATTAGTTTATTTACTATTATTATAACAATGATTTTTTTTAAATGGGGGTCTCTAGTTGGCAGTGGTATGCACCCTGTCTAAGTAGTGACCCTTCCTTCTTGTCGGGGTAAGGGAGTTACACACCCAAGATAACCTCTGCTCACCCCCTTTGTAGCTTGGCACGAGCAGTCAGGCCTATCTCAGAAGCAATGTGTAAAGTATTTGAACATAGCACACACATTAATAAAGTGAAAAAACTACAAATGGACACCACACCAGTTTAGCAAAATGAAGTGTCTTTTTCCAAATGAAAGAAGACCAAAACAACAAAAATCCAACATATACAACTTAAAATATCACTTTTCTAAGGTTTCAAGAAATTCTGTCCATAGAACTCTATGGATACAGTTTTTTTTTACCAAGTACCTTAGATGCGTCAAAATCCACAAGGAAAAACAGCCGCAGAGGAGGTAAGTTTTTGAAGACACAGCGATGCGTCGATTCCTGAGCTCCTGGGGAGGTGATGCACACAGGAGCAGTGTTGCATTGAATCAGTACTGTAAGGGGAACGATGCGTAGAAATCCAAGAAGGTTCTGGTCTACAGGTGATGCGGTGGAAAACTTGGCAGACAGGTGCGATGCGTGGAAATCTTGATGCACTGGAGGTTGATGCGACGGAGGCAAACAGACGCTGCATTGATTTCGGCAGCCGCGGTCCCACGATGCATCGATTATTTCAGACGCATAGCATGGCCTGCGTAGGAGTCAGTTTGGGAGTCTCGGACTTTGGAGACACAGTGCTCTGAACTCGGGCTGTGGCTGTTTCTTTGACCGGCAGGCGCGTATTGATTTCTTAGGCCACACGCCGGCGGTGCATGGACACTTTTCCCAATGGCACTGCTGCATAAGAAAAATAGCCGCGGGAAGGGCGAAGCGTCGATTTCCAAGTCTTTTGTAGCTTTTTACTGCAAGAACCACCTCCAAAAGACAAGTACTGGACGTGGCAGCACTTGGCTGGTCAGAACGTCTAACAGTGACATTCAGGGAAGCTGCAGGTGAAGTCTTTGATGGCCCTGAGACTTCTTAACAGGAGGCAAGCACACATAAGCCCTAGGAGAAACTTCACAAGCAGGATACACAGCAAAGTCCAGTACTTTTCCTCTCCAAAGCAGAAGCAGCAACTGCAGGCCAACCCAGCAAAGCAACTCACAGCAAAGGGGCAGTACTCCTCCTTACAGCTCTTCTGCTCTTCTCCTTGGCAGAGTCTGCTCTTGATCCAGAAGTGTTCTGGGGTTTTAGCTCCAATATTTGTACCTCTTATTGCCTTTGAAGTAGGCATGAAGTAGTATACTTCATAAGATTATCTTCGTAGTGCACAAGTTCTTGCCATGTCTGGTCTTGGCTCCTGAAACACTCCAGGGGGGGGGGGTGGAGACAGCATTGTGAGATGCCAGGCACAGCCCTGTAGGTGTCAGTGAGAACCCCTCCCACCAATCTAGATCAGAAATTCCCATCAGGCGGATGATGGGGCATCAGGAAACGCAGGGCACACCTCAGCTCCCTTTGTGTGACTGTCTAGAGTGAATGCACAAACAACAAAGCTGTCGGTCTAAACCAGATGTTGATTCCAAAGACAGGCAGAGGCAGAGGGTGGTAAAGCAAGAAAATGCCCACTTTCTAAAAATGGAATTTCCAAACACACAATTTAAAAACCACCTTTGCTAGAAGATGTGTTTTTAACTCCTGAGCCCAAACTCCAAGTCCCTAGCTCTTCCCAATTGAAAGTTACACTTGCCAAAATCGCTCCAATGATAACCTATGGTTGCAACAGTGAAAAATAAAATTGGCTTAATTTCACTATCAGGACATGTAAGACACACACCAGTACATGTTCTACCTTTCACATACACTGCTCCCTGCCCATACCCATGAGGCTATCTTGGGCACCCTTAGTGGTGCCTTACATGTGAGAAAAGGGAAGGTTTGGGCCTGGCAAGTAGGTGCACTTGCCAGGTCAACGTGGCTGTTTAACACTGCACTTGCAGACGCTGCAGTGGTAAGTCTGAGACATGTTTACAGGGCTACTCGTGTGGGTGGCACAATCAGTGCTGAAGGCCCACAAGTAGCATCTGATTTACTGGCCCTGGGTGGACACACATAGGGACTAACCAGTAAATCAAATATGCCAATTCATGTATCACCAATCACAGTTTACACAGGGAGCATATGCACTTTAGCTCTGATTAGCAGTGGTAAACTGCCACGAGACAAAAACCAACAAAAACAGGTTAGAACAAATAGGAGGAAGAAGGCAAAAGGTTTGGGGCTGACCCTGCAAAAAGGGCCAGGTCCAACAGATTTTAATTATTTAAAGCAATACACTTCTTTGATTATTTGGTGAAATACAACATTCTTTGTGCGTTGTGCTAAGAATAAGTGACATAATTGTAAATGATAACGAAGAAACAAGACAAAAAATGTTTAGTTGTTTACAAGGCATGACATGTTTAGCAGATAAGAAGGTCGCTTGTAAACGTTCCTAAGTACAAATATGTTTTGCCTGTCTTCCCTCTCCTTTCATTCGGCTGGAATTTATGTACGTTTTATTATTGCTGGAGATAGACTTCCCCTCCTCCATAACACTCATCTATTTGCAACAGCTGGGACAGTAAAAGCTACAGATGTGGTCTCATATATGCGAACACAATCAATTTAGGCAGGATACTCCGAATTATTAGTATGAAATTAAAACAACTTTATTCCCTTAAAACATCTTCCAATTTGTTGCAAGTTAATGGAAAAATGTAATTCTCCCAGCATTGTTTCTCAATCTCCTTTTATCAGTGCACAAATGTTAACATTTCTGGGACACTACACTTGCCATGTAACAAATGTTCATTCTAGTGTAATAATTTAATATAACAAACTAGCATTATATTGATATATGGCTTTCATTTTAATTTTTTTATTTATTTGTGTTTTATAGAGCACGAATTAGACCCGTAAGGGAATCCGAGCGCTTTACAGGATTGACAAGTAGTATACAAAAGACATAGGAAGGGCGGATACATTTGGGATAAAAACTGGTGGATACATTTGGGATAAAAACAGGTAGATACATTTTATAGGAAACAGGTGGTCTCGAATCCCGTGTGGGATGCCCAGAGGTGCCGGGTGGATATCGGCCGGAACACCATGGAGAGGCCATAACAGAAGGTAGAACAAAGTCACTGAGGTGATTGAATGCAAGCGTTAGGAGAGGAATTTGCCAATCAGGAAAGTTTTGGCCTCCGTTTTAAAGTATGCCAGAGACGGAATTCTTCTAATGGTGGGCAAGAGTGAGTTCCATATTCTTGGTGTGGCCCAGAGAAGGCCCGATTGTACTTTTTTTTTTCTCTAGCATGCTTGTTGGAGCAAGAGGTCTCTGGCGGACCGGGAGTTTCTGGCTCCTCCGGATACCACAAGTTTTTGGGCAAGGAATGCCGGTGAGTTAGAGTATAGAGCCTTGTGAGCGATGCAAGCCAGCTTAAGTTGGATTCTGGCCTCGAGAGAAAGCCAGTTCAGAGCTTTAAGGTGTGGAGAGATGTGGTTGAATTTCTTTGAACCTGTTAGGAGTCTGGCGGCAGCGTTGAGGCAGGCTTTTAATGGTGCCAGGGAGATCTTGGGTAGACCTGCGAGGGTAGAGCATCCATATTCCAGTCTGGAGATGACTAGAGCCTGGATTGCCATTTTTAGGTCAGGAGTATCAAGGAAGGGTTTAAGGTTTCTTAGGTAGCTCAGGTGAAATCTGGCTGTTTTGGCCAGTGAGTTGATGTGGCCACGCATATTCAAGCTGCCGTATAGGGTTATTCCAAGGGATTTAGCAGAGTCCACTATGGTTGGTGGGCAGTTTAACGCTGTGATCGCCTTGATCATTTCCTGGATGTCAGGATTGGTTTTAGGTGGGGAGATTAGAAGAAATTCCGTTTTTTTTGCGTTAAGTTTGAGCTGGTTAGAGGTGAACCAATGGACAGTCAACATCAAGGCCTCATTCAGGGAAAGAATGTCCTCAGCAGAAGAGATTTTAATGTAGATCTGAGTGTCGTCGGCATACATGTGGTAGGAGATATTGGCGGTGTGGAGCACTTCTGCGAACATTTCAAGGTAGAGATTGAAGAGGGTGGGTGACAGGGTTGATCCTTGGGGGACTCCAACCATGATCAGAGAGGGAGCGGATAAGTTACCGTTGATTAGGAATCTCTGTGAACGATTCTGGAGGAAAGACCTAAACCATTCAAGAACGGGGCCATCCAGTCCCAACCTGATTTTTAGGTGTTCAAGGAGTTCTTCGTGGTTGACCGTATCAAAAGCCGAGGTAGGTCTAGGAGGATTAGGAGACAGGTTTTGCCTTGGTCGGGGGCTCGGAGGGCATCATCCACGATGTGGAGGAGAGTGGTTTCAGTCAGGGCCGGACTGGCAGTAGTGGGCACCGGGCAATCCCCCGGTGTGCTGCACAGGTGGAAGCCGGTTTTCTGGGGGCCGTTTTTGTTACAGGGACGTTTTTGCAGCATACCTGCAAAATTCGTCCTGTTACAAAATCGGCCAAAAACCAGCCCTGGCAAAGAGCTCAGCCACACACCCAACCTTCCAGGGGGGCCGGCCGAGCACTTTGTCAGGGCTGGTTTTGGTTCCCACTCCGGCCCTGGTTTCAGTGTTGTGACCAGGTCTGAACCCAGATTGGATATCATCTAGTAGGTGGAAGTTGGAGATGTGTTGGCTCAACTGCTGTTGCACACATTTATCCAGAACTTTAGCTAGGAGTGGGATATTCGATATAGGTCTATAGTTGTCAGGTGAAGCAGGATCCAGCGTAGGTTTTTTTAAGATGGGGATGACTTGGCCGGCTTTAAGAGACTCAGGTATCGATCCCTGTAGGAAGGAGGCGTTGATTATTGTAGTCCAAGAAGGGATGATAGCCTGAGAGGCGGCGGCTAGGCAGTTAGAGGGGAGAGGGTCATTAAAGTGGTTGTTCGGGTTTAGGGAGGATAGAATTTTCGAGGCGGAATGTTCGTCATAAACTTTGAAGTTGCACCAGTGCGCTTGGTTTTTGGGTGATGTTTCATGGTGCTGCAGCTTCATCTGCTGATGATTAAACTGTCTGTTAGTAGCGAATCTGATCAGGTCACTGTTGCTTAGCGTCTGGTCCAGTGACAGCTCCTCCGCTATGGGGGAGGAGCGTACCCCCTCCCCCGGACTGCAGCCTCTAAACTAAAAAAAAAATGATAATAACACAGGTTTATTATTGTTTTATTTTTAGCCTAACAAGTCCTGGGGGCGGGGCAGACGATGACAGGCTGGAGGGGGAGTGGTGGGCAGCACTGCTGTCAGTGTGCATGCCGGTTTGCCCGGCCATCTCAGGACGGCCAAACCGACATGCGCTTGGAAGCTGCCTCCAGCTCAGCTGCGTTGCCGGGTTGGAGACAGCAAAGCACTGACTCCTAGTATCTCTGGGAGCGCAAATTCACAGCACTCAGGCCAATCCTCATGCTGCTTTCAAACATCAGAACAGTGTCAGGATTGGTCTCTGGAGAGCCTGTGCAGTGCAGCAGCAGGAGAGCACCGAGTAGGCAATCCAGCAAGAGTCAGGTAAGTTGTTTTATTTTATTTGTTTCCGTCCCCCCACCACTTTGCCTTGATACCAGCCACCACTGGCCAGGTCTTTGCCCTGAAGCAGGCATCTCGAGCACACTGCTCATAATTGGGTGTGAGAGCCCCCAGGGTGGGCGACAAAGGCTGAGACCTAGTTGAGATGCGAACTATGCCTCAACACTGATCAAGTCTATGCTGACTGCAGCTCCCTTCAGTTCTCCTGGAATGATTGCTATCTAACCCTGATCTACACTCAAACCACCAGAGCTAACCCCCTCCCTCCCGCACACCCATCCCCAACTGGAAAACAAATCTTCATATCCAACCGAGCCTGAGTGAAGGCCACTCTCTCTGGCATGATGGACACAAAGAGGGGAACTCAAAATAGGCCTGAAGTTGGCCTCCTTACAGACAGACCTTAAAGGAAGATTGTCTTCGTGATGCAACAATACAAAAGTAATTGAAATGGCGTAAGTAACTGAAGAAACTATTTACATCGCATAACACGATCAAATATGGTGCTTGCAGAGAACAGTCACCGGTAGCAGGAATGCTGAAATTTAACAACGTGTGTTATTAAATCGAGCTAGAGGTCCGAAAAACAGAAGGCGTTTTATTTGTCTACATCGCAAATATTATTTTATCTTTGTGATATTTCCCGAATCCCTTTTTAGGTCTCGCCTGACCCAGCGCATGCTTTGGTCTGGTGAGACTTATTGAGAGGGCTCCAAAAAGTGCTACCAGGCCAGCCTAGAGCTACAGTGCATGTGCGCGGGCGCGCGCGCCGCGCTTGCCTGCGATTACTTTCACTTTCACGGCCGCTTTGATGTGCGATCGCGATCACTTTCACGGCCACACAGCCGCTTGGCATAGCCAACAGGTCTTGCTTTTGGGACCTTATAAGTATTTAGTTATGCAACTGTTGCATGGCTAAACACTTATAAGGTCCCAAAGGCGAGACCTATTGGCTATGCCAATGCTTGTTTTCTGTTGCGCTCTTTGAAGCAAATACTTGTTTCTTTACCTTGACAATTTAAACAAATGCACCTCGTTCGGTGTTCACGGGCATCGAGCTCAATGCACTCTAATTACATCGCTGCTGTGTACTGAGCACGCGGGTGATAACTCACAACGGCGGCCATTACATGGTGTGCCTTTTTTGTAATCATTGTATAGCGTGTGCTGTTGGGTGTGACGGTGCTCAAAAATATGTCAGCGAAAACAGAGGCTCGGATTGTTATGAATAAAACAAACACATTCATTTCTTCTTTTACAAACGCGAAAAAGTGGTAGTGCCTGTCCGGCATTCTACAAGTTATAACAAAAACTTGTCACGGTTCTGAGAGAGCAGCAGTTAAGCTATAAGCAAAAAGAGCTGAAGCCCGCAATTAACATTGTCTTCAAAGTGTACTTGGCACCTCACAGGCACGTGCAGCCAACTGGCGCGTGCACAGACCCCGAATTACTTCACCGTGGGAAGTGGAAACATGACAGGTCAATAGGCTTGTCCAAACTGTTTGCAGTATCAGTGGGATTGTGTGTTGGGCGGGGGAGGAGGGCCCGGGTAAATGCCTCCTTTTCTTGTCTGCCACTGAAGAGATAATTGTTCTTGTTCCTTGTTCAATTATCGCTGCTTGGCAAGTACACATACAACAAAATGAAACTGCAGATTTATGCCTGGCTATTTTCGAAATACCATTATCCGCACTAATTAAAATGTTGTAAAAAAGTACGCTCCACTTGACCTCCTTCAATATTTCTAGTTCATCTCCTCTTTGTATAATTAAAGCCGGTGGACCTGTGGCTTTTGCATATCATTAAAGACAAAAAGTTTGTTTCCGTTGTGCAACCTGTAAGGATTAACACATTCAGTCATGGTTTAGGTAGTTCTGCACTCAGCTGTGAGGCCACTTCCTTCCATAGCTGTTCTAGGAGGAGGCTTCTCCCAAGAGTCGCATGAATCATATGTGATGTCATGATAAACAAAGAGCCTTCGAACATGATCCTGCTGTTTCCGAAGTGAAAAAAGGCACAGTGTGACTTTGGTGCAGGAGCCGGAGTGGGGTGACTTGCAGGAGCATTTGCAAACGTAAAGAAGGCCTGGACACTAGCAGGCTTTTTCGGCCAGGAAAAGGTTTTACTGTGTTATTCTCTATTGCAATTGTAGTTCAGGGCTCCTGATTGAGGTTGTGTGTTTGAGACCTTTAAGGGCCAGCAGCTATGACTCACTGGGTGATGTGGTGATATTTAAACTTTAAGGCCCAGAATGCATGGAACATGCACTCAGGTCAGTTATACCAGAGGATAAAGAAGGGCTGCAGTACTCAACGTGAATGCTGAGAATGTGAAAAAACATAACATGCCATGGCACAATATGATAGGACATTGCTGACCGACATACCATGCCATACCTTACCATGCCATACCATACCAAACTTCCTGGGAAGGTTTGTACCAATATTGCTTACAGAAGGTGTTCCCTGTTGTGTACTCAAATGTGAGTATGTGATGCAGTGACACTAGAGAACGCAGAAAGACATACCAGTCTCATCTCTGTATGTCAAGACCCTTTTATATAATCAACTTAACACGTGGTTGTAATAGCCAACATCTCCTGGTCACTGCATGATGGTCTCTCCTCCCTGCATCACACATGCGCGATACAACATCCCCCCAATTTTAAGAGAGACATGTACTCATGGAAACACAATTTAAAAAACTCAACTAGAACCCTGAGATTACGTCTTTGGACACCAAGTCACAAAATCTCTATCAGGGCATCGGATGAGTTCTCACTTTGAATTTTGTCTGTCCTGAGTGAATGGAGGTTAATGTTAGGAATTTGCCAGGAGTCTCCTAAGTCTTCTGAGGCTTCACAAAGCTAGGGGAACAAGGCCTTTCAGAAGAGGCAAAGGCATATTCATAACAGAAAACTGGGAGAGGCCAGAAAATGATGGTGCTTCCGACAGGACCTGTGAAGAAAGTTAGGCTGTCAAATGGGAGGGAAGGACAGACCAGAACTGGTTTAGGGGATGGATAAAGGATTACCCTCCATGCACAGGTAGGCACTGGGAAACATGTGGACCCCCACAGACCTCTCCTCAGGACACTCCTGGACCTGAGAAGAAGCTGAAGACGGACTGCCCTGCTGTCTGAAGAACTTGAAGGAAGACTCGACTATACATGCCTTCAAGGGTCAGTTGACTGACCTCCAGTTTGAGCTACAGGGGCACATAATGCTTCCAGAGGCCTCTCTCCCTGCAACTGCCCAGCTGACCTGTTCCAACTAGACCTTTCTCTGCTGGCCTCTGTTGGAGTGAATCCTAACCCCAAGTGGGGCCCGCCAGGTTCCTTGGCTGGTGTTAGAATGTGTACCCCTGTCCCCAAACTGCAAGAAGTGGAACTTAGAAACCTTTTGCCACCTTTGCGTCTGGAGAACCGACGGTGACCGCGCTCACTGCAGGAGCCGTATCCACGGATGCCGATTCGGTCAGTCTCAATTTGCCAGTTTACCTCACTGAAGGACATTCGTCTTCCAAAATAGTTTCTAAGTCTGAAAGTAGAGAACTCCACCGGGACCGATGTAGATAAGCGTTCGATCAATGTCAAGGCCTTCCTGGGCACAGACTGTGGACTTCGTCTGCTCAGGATTTTCCTGCCTATGTCGACAACCACACTCTTTAGCAGTCTGCTGTTGTCGAGCCCTGTTACAGATTCATCTTGCAGCTTACCCCGCCTATGACACATCGCCAACCACTTTTCCTCAGTAATAGTCTCTACATCAGGAGGTAACCTTTCCCGCGAGATGAACCTGGTCCCTGTATCCGACAGGCGATCCATCACGGTTGGCCTTAACATTTGACTTTGACACAGTCTAGTGTGACCAGATACCTATGGTTGATGCTTTGTGCTTTTTGACACTATTTTTAATTCACATGTAAATGTTCATGTCTCTGGTTGTACTTTTTGGATTTTCTTGTTTTGATGCCATTTCTTTTATTAAAATAGTCTCTATTTTTCTAGATTGGTTTTGTATTTTCCTTGTGTTGTGTTTTCACTTTATTATTGTTTGAGGGCTGCATACATACTTCACACATTGCCTCTAAGTTAAGTCTGACTGCTTTGTGCCTAACTGCCAAATTGTTAAGCAAAGTTTTATTTAGTGACCTCAGCGGTTCACCCTGGCAAGGATTGTGATTATTATTTGAAGTGGGTTCTTACTCCCTTCAGCTAATACTCCAATTTTTTACAGCTGGGTTTTGTGACCCACATCAGTATAAAAAGGTAAGTGAGTAATTCCGGAGCTGCATGATCCCCGCCTGGATTCACATTGGTGGTTTAGATGATGGCCCTTGCAATAGGATTGCCTATGTAGGTGGAGGTGGAAGTGTTGCCAAACCCAGTGGATGGTGATGGCTTCTTCCTCCATTGCTGAGTACCTCCTGTTTAATAGGTGATGGGAGTGTGTCTTTGGCCACTTAAAATGCCTTCTGATACAGTCCTGTGCTAGCCCAAGTTGATGTGGTTTTGAGAAGGTTTTGAAAGGGTTCAGTAAGGGAGGTGAGTTTTCGGATAAATCTGTAACAATAACTGACCATGTCCAGGAAGGTGCATACTTTGTTAACTGATGCTAGTGGGGAGCAGTGGCGGCCACTCCATTAGAGCAGAGGAGCACCACCAGCAACTAGCACAATAATAAAACTGGTTTTAAACTTTTTTTATTATCGTTTTATTTTAATCCCCTGGATTTGCCTCCAGGACTCTGATGAGTCTTGGGGGCGGGTCCAGGGGATGGCACTGCTAGTGGGGGAGTGGTGGGCACTGCACATGAGGGTTTGGCCGGCCATCTCAGGCCGGCCAAACCCTCAAGCGCAGTGAAGCTCTCTCCAGTCCCAGCTATGTTGCTGGGACAGACAGAGTAGGCACAGGCTCCCGGTCTGCCTGGTAGTGCAAGTTGCCGGCACCCAGGCCATTCCTGATGATGCTTTCATGCAGCGTCAGGATTGGGCACAGTGCAGTCTGGGAGCCTGTGCCCAGAGGAAGCGTGAGATGCGGCAGGCTGTGGCGGTCTTGTTCAGGTACATTTTTGTAATTTATTTTTTATTGGTCCCTGAACCCTCCCCACCTCCTTCCTCCCTCCTCTGGCCCACCCCACCACTTTGGCAGGGGACGGGCTGCTACCGGTGGGGAGTGGACTTGGTGCCTTGCCATTGGTAGGTTCATTTGCCACTTCTCCTGCAGGGAACTAGTAGCTGAGGAAAACATCAATGGTTTTGAGGAATTAACATATCTTTATGATGCCACTGTCAAGGAGGCACTGAAGAATGACCCTAAGGAGGGAGTTTTGTTGTTCAGTGACCTTGGCAAGAACAAGGATGTTATCACTGGCATTGCCAACTACACATACAGTTTTGAAAAACCTAGACAGCTCTGCTGATGCTGAAGTTTAATTTCCTTTACCTTCAGAGTTCTACAATATTCAAGATAGTAATATATTGTGACTCATGGTCATGGAGCAGTGGATGATAGCATGAGTAGAGGTCCATTTCTGAGAGTAAATTCAAAAGGATTTAGAGAAGAACAAGAACTAAGGCACATTCTCTCAACTGATAAAATCAAAATATAAACTGCCCTATTCCCCTAATTAGCTATTCTCACATGTAACTAGTCTGATGTCCAGTAATTGAAGAAATGCATCGCTGTTAGGAAAATGCACGAATTCCACTGTTTGAGAACCAGCAGTCTTCAGTGACATCAGTGACCACCAGATTGTAGTGCTGGTTAAGCATATGACCATATACAAGTGAAGTTCATCAGGTTGGGGAGTCCCAAGATCAGGATCCTTCTGCTTTTTCTTTGATTTCAGCATTTTTGAGTCAAGTAAGTGTTGCTCCACTTTGAGTCTCATGCGGAATGCAAGACGTCAATGACGGTATGGTTGATGTGCAGTCACACAGTTTTGTTCCTGAGACATCCTAAGCCCTTGAAGGTGCCTTAGAGTCATGAAGGAAGTTATGCCATTTACAGCTACTGACACAGGGTAAACTGGCTAAGGCAACTATCTGTCTGACTGTAAAACCTGTAGGGGATCTCTTAAAATGTGAGATTTAAAAACAGATCCCACCCCTGAAGTCTGATCCAAAAATCTTTAATAGGATATCAGTCAGTCAACAGCTTTATTTCGATTGTTACATCATAAAAGCGACAGATAAAAAAAGCACAATCGTTTAAAATTTTGTATCTAAAAACAAGAAAAACAAATACAGGTTTTTATGCAAAAAAGGAAAAGCGAGTTATCAAACAAATAAACAATTAAAAGTCATCAATTAAACAGTGATTAACAGCCGTTTTGCCCTGATTGACCAAGCTCATGACAGAAATTTCGAGAGGCTAAAAACATACAAGGGCCGGGTATCTGATATTAAAATTCGAAGTGCCACAGATGAATGCCTAGTGCCCAAGGCCCTACACACGGGCTTAAGCCACGTTTGCCTTGGCGAACATAGGTCGGGCACGCAAAAAGAAAATGTTCAATTGTCTCTTTGGGAGTGCTACAGGAGGGACAAGATGCAACTGTCTGGTAGGGCGGTTTCCAGCAAGATGTTAGGGCACGCACAGGGAGGGACCCTACTCTAAATCTAAAATAAAGGGCCCGATCATATGGCTTCCAGACCAAATCCAGGTAGAGCTCCAAACAGGGTGAGTCCTTATGCACTAAAAATTCTTCTGTGAGCCTACCATGAGAAGGATCCGTGGTAATTCTGCTTCTAACCCAATTCCAATATAAGGTTTTCAAGGCTGCTTTCGGAGGGGAAGACCTGTTTTCCCAAGCTTCACTAAGGCCTAGTTTGCCAAGCATAGACTTGACATCAGTAAGCCATCTGATCCTACACCAGCCTACCATCGACATCACCTCTGTTAGGCCTTTAGCATACTTGGCGAGTTCGGGGACGCGCCATAGCCTAGCCCATAAGAGCAGTTCACGCAGTTTTGCTACGTCACTAATTTGCTGGCAACCAAGGTCCAAAAAGAGGGGTAGCGTGGGTGTACTCTGCGGGAGAGACATAATACATTTTAAAAACTTATTCTCAGACCTAGTTAGGACGCTGATGTTAGAGGTACCCCAAAGTTCAGCGCCATACAAAGCGGAACTAACTCCCTTTGCCCTGTAGATGTCCAGAACAGGGGCAATTGGCTTGGTTGAAGAAGATCTCTGCTCTCTAACAAGTGCCCCTATAACCCTTTTATGATTAAGAGACATTTTTAATAAATGAGGGGTCCACTGCATGGAATCTGTAATACGGATCCCTAGATAGTCAAAAACAGTGACCCTTTCCAGAGGGGTTTCACTAAGAACAGGGGGTCGGCCTAATTATTTTGGGGGGTTTAATACCAGGTACTTAGTTTTATTTGTATTTATTACTAGGCCCCGTTGGTCACAGAAGGTCTGAAAGTTGTTTAAAAGTTTCTGTAGACCCGCAGAGCTTTTTGAGATTAGAAGCGTATCATCGGCAAAGAGAAGGGTGGCAATTCTCTCCCCTGCCAATGATGGTGCGTCCGAAGGTTGTTTGTGTAGATGGTCCACAACCCCATTCACATAAAGTGAAAAAAGGGTTGGAGCCAGGACACAGCCCTGACGCACCCCTTTTTCCACTGGGATCCTGCTAGTTTTCTGGCCATCGGTACCCCAGCGTACCTGCGCATAATTGCCATCATGCAGGCGCACTAAAATGGAGAGGATGTTTAGTGGAATCCCGATTTCAGCTAACACGCCACATAACTGTTCTCTGGGCACAAGGTCGAAGGCAGTCTTCAGGTCGATGAATGCCAAATAAAGACTGCCTCCGCCTATCACTACCACCTTCCAATATAGTAGTAAGAGCCTGAAGGCCTGCTCTATCGTGCCCGTTCCAGCCCTGAAACCAGCCTGATAGTCCGACAGAATCTCTTCGTCCTTAATCCATTGGAGGATTCTTTCTAGGAGCACCTTTCCCACAACCTTCTGGGTTGAATCCAATAGACTTATTGGTCGGTAGTTGGCAGGGTCGTCCCTCCGGCCTTTCTTAAAGATAGGGACAACCTCTGCCCCCTTCCAAGAGTCGGGAATGGCTGCTCCTTTGTCGATTGCACTAATCAGAAGGTGAATAAGCTTCCCCCACCTCTGCAGGTTTGAACGCAGCAGATCCCCCGGAACTTCGTCGGGTCCCGCTGCTTTCTGTGGCACAATACACCTAATTGCGTGTTCTACTTCTTTAATTGTAAGTGGGGAGACCATTTCATTTCTCGTGGGTACTAGGGGTCCGTAGGATGCGGGGGGGGGGGGGGGGGGGGCAAATGCCTCTTGAAGATTCGAATACAAGTTACTAAAATGTTCGAACCAGGCCTGACCAGTTATGTTGCACGTTATAAAGTTACTATCAGGTCTGTTCCTTTCCCTAATAGTATTCCAAAAACGGGCTGCATCCCGCCCAGTGCTTGCTTCTCTTAGAGTTTGCCAATATTCGTCTTCCCATTCCTTTTTTGCAATCCCATTCACTCGTTTGTATTCTGCTCTAGCCTGCAGCACAAGGGGCTGCGATGTTGTCCTAACAGCTTGAATAAGGCACGCCTTCAATTCTCTGCATTTTGACGTATACCACCCCTGCATATCTTTTGACCTGGGGTGGCCATCCGGCCTGCCTACACGTACTTGCGCCTTGAAAAAATTACCAATCGAATTGATGGTCTCCTGGAACATCAGCGTGATCCTGGGTATAGCAGAATGATCTAAGGAGATTGTTGCCATCTCACTTAGTGTAGCTTCCAAAAATTGATCTATGGCTTGTAATTTTGGTGCGTCAGAGGCTACTTTCCGCCATTTGAGACGCCTACCGCAATTAGACAGGGTGACATCCGATGTTGACCTTTTGGCTGGTGATAAGGTTGGGGTACTATGATTTAACCATAGGTGCCTTAGGGAAAGCGAAAGGAAATTATGATCGCTATCTATGGTAGGTACTACAGCCATATCCACAACAGACTGCCAAAGGTCAAAATCAAACAAGATGTAGTCGATCCGGGAAGAATGGTTAGCCCTGTTGTATGTATGACTGCCCAATGGGTCAGAGGTGCAGTGGCGGCTCCTCCATACGGGCGTTTGGGCGCCGCCCCCCTGCTTTCTCGCAGTGCGAGAAGGCAGAAACATAAATGGTAATAACTACCATTTATGTTTCTGCCTTCTCGCACTGCGAGAAAGCAGATGTGCCTGATCGGGGGTGGGCGGTCCTGCTTGAGGGCAGGGGGGAGTGGCTTGCCCAGTGTTGTGCATAGGGACTGTTTGGCCGGCCCTGGGGCCGATCAAACAGTCCGTATGCACAACACTAGGCAAGCCACTCCCCCCATGCCCTCGAGCAGCACCGCCCACGGCGCCCACTCTACATAGCGAAAATGGTCCCGGCTGGGGCGCTCTCTACTGCGCCTCAGCGTTGTGATTGGCAGAGCGGAGGGAGGGAGGCTGCCTTTCATTCATGACGACATGACGACGAGAGCTTCAGGACGGCGGGAGCGGCAGTTTGGATGCATCCAGAAGCTGCGGTGTTGCAGGACGGAGCGGGAGTTGGAACGCATCCAGAAGATGTTGCAGGACGAGGATGGTAAGTGTTTTATAATATTCTTTCATTTACCCACCCGCCTCCACCCCCCGTGACGACCCCCACCCCCATCATGCCGGCCGTTACTGTGAAGTTATGAATGTACAAAACTATTTTAGGCCCTCCTTAGGCCTAAAATAGTTATGTACATTCATTACTATTTTAGACCCTCCGGTGCCGTATCAATGCCAGTCAGGGCCGGCTTTAGTGCGGTGCGATCGGTGCCACCGCACCGGGTGCTGGAATCCTGGGGGCGCCGTGTTTGAAAGTTTATTATGCCTTTGAAGCACCTGCTGCAGCGTTTCTTTCACCCCGCAATTACCAGGCCTCACATAAATGTCAAGATAACTCGTGTGATTAATTATCTTCCTGGAGAGAAAGATCAGCATTTTGTATAGTTGTGGTTTTGACTTAGGTGAAGTTAGTGCAGAGGGTTAATATGCCTGCTGCAGAGAACGTGTACCATGTAGATTACAGATGTTAACCGATCAGCAGGTTACTTGCAATGTATAATTTAAAGTCCTTAGTCCTAATATAGAATAGTGAGGTATTAACTTTCATCCTAGAACTGCATACACGCTGCAAAGTACAGAACATTGATCAATGTTGCAAAAAGGGTTAATTTGGCTAGAAATCGATTCTTATTATTAAAGAAAACTCCCAACTATGCTGTTTCTTTTTCGACTCTGAGTTTGTGCTTCTCCACACCAAGCACTCTTAAACTATGCTGCCTACCAGTATGGATGACATGTGACTCCTACACTTTTAGTCCTTTGGCTTACGTAACATTTCCTACACAGTGATTTACACATGTATGATTGAATGTCTGTGTGTAATATGCGTGTGATGCAAAGTGCTCAGACACCCTGCACTGGTATGAGTGGCGCTATATAACTAATTCAATGCATCTGAGAGAGTGTGGTTATGGAGACTTGGTCACTGTTTTCGCCACCCAATCTTTGGCCCTACTGGAGACCTGAGGTGACATATAGTTCATCTTTCTTTGGCAATAAGGTCAGGCGGCTAACGCCAATGTTCCCTATTCTTTTAAAATAATGCAGTCAGGCTAAATGGATGGCACGGGTGCAAGCAGGAATGAAGCACGATATGGGACAGTTTTAAATGTGTTTAATTATTTCAAGTCTACATATCCTACCTACTTTTATAAATATTCTTGCTTTCTGAAATGTGGTTTAACCTGCATCCTTTGGGCCTTTTTTTTTTTGTTCTTCAAAATTTCCTTGGCGTGAGGGTCCTGCAGTTCCCCTTTAGTCAATCAGGCTCGCTATGACACAAAACACATTTAGACCCTTTTTTTACGCCCCACCACTTTCAAATGTCACCAGCCACCACTGCAGAGGTGGTTCTCCCATTAACGGCTCGCAGGCCGTGCTCCAGGGTCATAGAATTTAACTGGATCGCCCTCTCTGTCCATCTCTTTATCGGCTCAACAGATAATGCTGGGATACCCCTCCTCACATCATCCTCTACCACACCCAGAATATCTTCTGCGGCGAGTGGTTCGAACGTGCAATTCAAGTCTCCTGCAATCATAACTTGGGCATCCTCACCACACTCATCTAAGACTTTCTCCAGTAATACTATAGTGGGGGAAAGAGAGCTACCTCTAGTACCTCTGGCATACACATTCAGAATCTCTAGGTGCCCCCTAAATCCTGGGCCTTTCAGTGAGATTCTAAGGATGTCCATTGAGCCACTATACTTCTGAGTAATACTACCCCCAAAGAGATATCCACCCAGATGAGGAGTCCCCCCGAAGGCCGGCCCCTCCCAGATGGTGACTGAAGGGCAGGCAGGTAATATGTGGAATATCCAACTTTGTATACAGGTTCAAGGCTCCAAGTTTCCTGGAAGATGCAGATACAGTGCTGTTCTACCTGTGAGTGCCATTCGGGGAGGTCCAAATTCCTACAAATGCCCGCTATATTCCAACACATAACCCCCATCATCGGTCCATTGCCATCGGACCCTCCCTGTACGTGTGCAGTATTCTTTATACAAGAAGCACTAGTGTCGTCTGAATTCACAACCTCCGCTACCACTATTGGATTGCTTAGTGTGGATCGATTAGGAGAATGGATGGCCACTGGAGAGTACAATCCCTGGTCGGGTATCAGCGTCTTAGGGGTGTTACCACGGTCAGCCAATCCCTCCACTTCCACGGAGGCAGGTATAGATAATAGGATATTAGTAGTCAGACATAGCTCAGTGATACACACCCTAGCTCAATTTTAATCAGGAGGGCATTATCTCTGCAGTATGAGAACTAATCAATGTGTTGGATCCAGATTTTGTAGCAAACATGTTGGTGTGGAAAACAGTATGGTCTTCATGACCGACATGAGCAATGGATACCCCATAAAGTTGAAAGTGTGCAGTTGTCTAATATGCACAAATGAGAATCCTGGTTGGATGAAGGATTGGTGG
This sequence comes from Triturus cristatus, assembly GCF_964204655.1. Taxonomy (NCBI): domain Eukaryota; kingdom Metazoa; phylum Chordata; class Amphibia; order Caudata; family Salamandridae; genus Triturus; species Triturus cristatus. The sequence goes on from NC_140595.1 coordinate 333,168,594, forward strand.
CTATTTGAACAGTGTATATTGTAATGTTGACATCATATTTATGGAGGTGCCAGTTAGGATGGGCACCGACTGACCACAGATTTGTACCTGTCATTTTGGCTGGTTCATCCAATGGACTTTGCACATGCTGTTTGCATGCACTACATATATATTTTTTATCATGTCGACCATGTCTTCCAACTCTTTTAGTGAGGGTGTGAGAATGACTGCTCAGACCTTTTAAGTTGGGGAGGTGGTCTGTGAAGAAGAGACCTGTAGGACACATTACTGACAGATAAGCAGCTCCTTCTTTGCCCTCATGGTGGACGTGGAGAGATGAATATACTAGAACATGGTGGATCTTTGCCAAATATCACCTTCCATTCATATTATTTCCCAGCTTTATGTATGAGTAAAATGTTGTCCCAGAAAAAGACCTCCTGAAACGTTGACACCATAGAAAGTTCCACACATCACATAGAGGCTATTAACATACAGAAACTACTGATTGCCGGACGCTTGTATTGGAAGCATACCTCATAGATCTAAATAACATAATATTGATCAAAGGACACCTTTACACACATGCGTTTGCTATGAATGAAAGTATAAAAAGGAGCAGAAAAGGGATATATATTTACAAGAACTTTTTATATAGTATGGACATGAGAACAAACAGAAGAAATATAGCCAAGTCTACAAAGAAGATACATTACAGAAAGAAACAGGCAAGATACTCTGACAAGTGCTGATCTTCAAGACAGCAAATGATTCAAACTGCTGAGCAACACAATATTTTAGAGATTGTTATAGTAAACAGTCAGAGAACTAAGGTAAACAGGGGGATACTTTCCGTTGAAGACTATGCAACACTTAAATGCTCCTCAATGCATTCTAGAAACTAATGGTGGCCCCCACAAAACCGGCTGACCAAAATTAAGTGTCCTTAAAGTTCATAAGGAAAGCACACATGTGACAAGACAGTTCCTAGGTTGTAGCATGGGGATTGAAAACTGGTAAATAATCAATGTGACTGTAGAATTAAGATGCCTCTGAGGAACATCATCAAACCAATGGATTGGTCTAAACAGTAAAGGGTAGATGTTGTAGAAGTTAGTAGATGGCTGGAATCCATACGTAAAATATGGGGTGCATATTAATTGCCAGAAAATTACACTCAGGTCTTTCATCAGAACACTAAGGGCCTTATTACAACTTTGACGGTCCTCCTGCGGTTCCGCCATCACTCCATCTGCTGGAGGACCGCCAAAGCTGTGGTGAGCCTGCCCGCCGGATTCCGAGTTGAATGCAGGTGACATTGCCTGCAGCACATTTCTGAATGGCGTGGCATGCCACACCGTGCAGGATCAGAGGTGCAATTACAGGGGGGCACAACATGAGCCCCCCTCCGTATGCACCCCCAGGCCCAGATACTTAGTTGCCTCTCCACCACCCTTTTCATGGCAGGCTCACTGCCATGAAAAGGGCGGTGAAAAGGCAACTCATAATATGCTTGGTGGGGCTGGCAGCACTACCAGCATATTCATGCCGGTTGCAGACTGCCAGCCCAGCAGGATCCTTGATCCCGGCAGTCTCGCTGCGGTCTGACGCCATACTCTGAATGCTGCTGGTGGACCCGCAGTGTGGTAGGGGCAGACCAGCACCATGAGTATGGCGGTCCTGTGGATAGTCATACTCATAATTAGGCCCTAAATACTCTGTGCCACTCAACACAATGGGACAAACTATATGGAGTACTTTGGAAGCAAGAAGATTATCTCCATCTGCACAAAAAAAGGTTTGAGCATTTAGATCATGTTCAACACCACCAGGCATGGGGGGAAAAGACTAAAATGCACAGACAACTCTCAAAATGGAATAAGATATTTAACAAGAGATATATCTTACATGATGAGAGGGACTGAGAAGCAGGTAGTCCATTTAATAGACATTGTTTTCCAAAGATCCTGCTAGTCTGAGGAATTGTGTTCCAATGTTAGTCATTAACATTTCTGCTAAAAACGACTTGTTGTTAAATACAACCATTGATACCCATCGCTACAAGGAGGAATAGCTTCACTAGTTTCCAAAAAATCACCTAATGTTCAATAGGCACACATGTGGCCCAAAATGTTCAGCTTGGCTAATTCTACATGCCTATATAATAAGCTTGTCCTTTACCCCTTAACACAGTTTCTGCGGTACACTCAATTGAGAAAAACTCAAATGGTGCTCCAATATTTAAGACCTATTCCCTAACTGTGTATTTAAATTCGACTATTGCAACTCCATGGTATTTTGAGGTTAAGATGAAAACTTTAAATGAATCTGTGAATGTGTGGTACTAAGAGCCTCATTACAGTGCCCCAGTAATCTGGATAGTATTGATAATCACCCCTTAAAATGACACATTCTGGTGTTTCACATGGAGGGTTTGGATGCTAAAAGCAGCCAAAGCCTCTGTGTGATACCCCAGAGAGAAAGTGCAGAGAATAACTGTAAATTATTCATCAAAAACTTGTAATCCCATTTATTTCCCCCACACGAATAACCAAGACTGTTAGACTTGGGGGTTTCTGGTTTTCACTCGGTTTGCACTCTGTACAAACAGGAACCCTCAATCTAGTCAAGATTAGTAAAGTACACATCTAAGTATGCCCTTGTTCACCCTCTGGTTGCTTGGCACAGAGCAGTTAGTCTACAAAGACAATGTGTAAAGCATGTGTGCAAACATACAGTAACACAGTGAAAACACCATAAAATGACACCACAACATTTTAGAAAAATAGTCAATATATATCTAATCCGAATAAGACCAAAATGACAAAAATATAACATACATAAATCAAGATATCACTTAAAAAAGGTAAAAACAGTACAGTCCGCATAAACCTATGGATGCGTCACTTTTGAACACAAAGCACCTGGGACGCGTCAAAATATAGAGACGAAAACAGGTGCTGGGGAGGTGCGGCGCGGGAAAGCAAAGTGATGCGGTGGTTCCATACGCGCAGGGAAGGTGGTGCCTCGGTTCCTTGCTCCCAGGGGAGGTCATGCGCTTGTTCCTTGATCCTAGGGAAGGTGATGCGTCAGGTCCTTACTACTGCGCAGGTGAGGTGATTCCTCGGTTCCTTACTCTGAGGGGAGGTGATGTGTCATTTTTCTGCACACACAGCCTCAGTTCCTTACTGTAGCTCAGCATTGATGAAGAAAATGGTGCACAAGTGTGATGCGTGGAAATCCGGACGCGATTATGGTCGATGCTGCGGTGGCAAGCATGCGTTGTGCCGGTTTCTTCATTTGTGGTCCAGTGATGCATAGATTCTTTCAACCGCACTGCAGGGCCTGGGTCGGTGTCACAGGGCGCTGAACTTGAGTTGCAGCTGTTTCTTTGGCCACAGGCCGGTGCTGAGTGCTTCGTCGATTTCTTTGGCGGAACGGTGGCGGTGCATGGAAACTTTTCCCACACATTGTTGCTGATTGGGAAAAACAGGACCTTTAATGGCGATGCATCAATATTGATAGTTTCAAGCAGCAAAGCAACCTCCAATGGCCCAGAAATGGAAATGGCACCACAAGGCAGGTCAGAACTCCCAGCAGTGGAGTTCAGAGATGCAGCAGATGAAGTCTTTGATGGTTCTCAGACTTCTTAACAGGTGGCAAGCACACACAAGCCCTTGGGGAAACTTTTTAAGCAGGATACACAGCAAAGTCCAGTCCTTTTTCTCTCCAAAGCAGAAGCAGCAACTGCCGGCGAACCGAGCAAAGAAACACACAGAAAAGGGGAAGTACTCCTCCTTGCAGCACTTCAGCTCTTCTCCTTTGCATAGTCTCCTCTTGATCCAGAAGTGTTCTCCAAGGCTTGGGTTTTAGGTTCATTGCTTATACATCTTTTGTCCTTAGAAGTAGGCATACTTTATAAGTAAGACTTTGTAGTTCACAAGATCCTGTCTTGCCATCAGACACACTCCAGGGGGTGGTGACAGCATTGTGAGAGGACAGGCACAGCCCTATTCAGTTGCCAATGACAACTCCCACTACCATAGCTCAGGAAGACCCATCACGATATCCAGGACACACCTCAGCTCCTTTTGTGTGACTGTCTAGAGTGAATGCACAAACAGGCCCCTGTCAGTCTAATCCAGAGGCACAGGATGGTTAAACACGAAAATACCCACTTTCTAAAAGTGACATTTTCAAAGACACAATTTAAAAACCAACTTCACTAAAAGATGCATTTTTAAATTCTGAGCTCAGAGAGCTCAAACTCAAATCTCCATCACTTCCCAATTGAAAGTTGGACTTGTAAAATATTACAAGGCAGCTCCAATGATAACCTGTGGGATATGCAGGCCTTTCAAAAGTGAAAAACGAAATTGGCAGTATTTCACCATCAGGACATGTAAAAACACCAGCACATGACCTACCTTTCACATCCACTGTACCCTGCCTATAGGGGCATATTTGACCTACATTAGGGGTGCCTTTTATGTAGAAAAAGGGAGGGTTAGGGCCTGGCAAGTGAGTGCACTTGCCAGGTCGACATGGCAATTTAAAACGGCACTCATAGGCACTGCTATGGCATGCCTGAGACATGTTTACAGGGCTACTCCTGTGGGTGGTACCGCCAGTGCTGCAGGCCCTCTAGTAGTATTTGATTTACATGCCCTGGGCACACAGTGCACATTACTAGGGATTTACCAGTAAATCAAACATGCCAATCATGGGTAACCAATCAGAATCACAATTTATACAAGGAGCACATGCATTTTAGCAGTGATCAGCAGTGGTAAAGTGTCCAGTGTACATTTGCATTCATGACACTTTGGGTTAGTTTCCTAGAAGCACCAACCTTGTTTACATGATTCAACTTCACAAGAGCATTATCATATTTGACTTGACCCTGTGTACAAGGCCTACATGTATGCTGCACAAATGTGTTTGTTATTTTAGTCCATGTGGTGAGACAACTATCAGTAACATGAAAACAATGGCAGCCTGATCTCAATCAGCACAAAGCAATGATGCTTCTTTCTATAAATAAACATCTGTTTCCGGGTATAATAAGAGGAGGTCCTTGAATGCTGACGCTTTGCCCAGCAACTGACAAACATCTCTGTGAGGGGTGTCCAGCTTGCGACCAAGACTCGAGACGGCGTCCTACATTCTTACCCACCAGGTAATGGGGTTGGATAATTCAGTAAGGGGATTCTTGGCAGAACATACACATACACCCTAGAAACATAATTTAGGGTCTGCATAGTAGGAGCATGGCAGATTGCTTTATCATTTTCTATATGTTTGCATATATATTCAATTTCAGAAAGATAGAGGAACGTTCCGTTCTATTCACTATGTTGATGCTCGCTATAATTTTCATCTGCTTCTGTCTATTGATCATTGCAGAACATATATTCTGTACAAGGATCACGTTGGTTCCATAAACATAGGAAACGTCCCTCTGTGTATTCTTTGTATATTTCTCTTAGCAAGAAAGAGAACGAATGTATGAACGAAAGGTTTCAGATCTGTCATCATGATTCTTGAGGGGCCAAGGTTGTCATGTTCAATAGTTGCCACAAACATTGCTCCCTGTCTAGGTTAGGGGGCGTACGGTGCACGGAATCAGTCTGGCACCTTCCCAAAGTTTATGTTGCGCTGATTAGTGGAAACTACCCAACAGGATTGTAGATAACATTAAAATATAGTGCCAAGATACTCAGGAAACTGCTGGCAGATAAATCCAACTTATGCAACCCTTGTGGGCTCAGGTACATCACTGAAGGCTTAACTGCAAACATGTATGCCATTTCTAGTATACATTTATCTTAAATGTTACCTTTAGTTCTCACTTTTTGGAAATACAACTGGATATATTTTTCCATGCATTCCATTATGTTGCCATTAACTAAGACATGAGTTAAATCAAAGATGCATTGTCGTTGCAATTTCACAGAATATGGCTTAACTGAAATGAATAAAGTTGAAGGGTGATTTATTATCAAAAGTTCTCGGTTTCAAAACTCCACAAAAAATATAGAATGGTCAATCTGCTGTTCACATTATGATTAGACTGTGGAAGAATCTCTCTCCGCACATCAAAACCATGTCTGATCTCCTATCATTCAGGTATGCACTGAAAATATGGCTTTTTAACTACTAAACATCAAATGGCTTTCCTTTTTTAATTTAAAACATTTCACCCTTTGTGGGTGGAATTTTCTAATAGCCTTATAGCTCTTCTGCCTCGGGCTACACCAGTTGTTAAAGGCCCTCTCCCTTGTTCTAGGCCCTTGCCTACTGCTCAGGCCCATAACTTGGGTTCAGGGCCTTTAGCAACCTATATAGCCCCTATGCAGTCCCTATGCAGATTAGAATAAGAAGTAGCTGACTATTCTGGGAAAACAGGAAGAAGGAAGAGGATGCTGAGAACATGGAAAGGGGTCGTAATTGAGGGGAGGAATGAAAAGTGGTAAAATATAGAAAGTGAGGTTTACTAAAGTCTGAGAGCACATGTGAGTAAGAATGACTAATCTCCTTGATTGAATATGAAGTTCCTCAGGTTTCTGCAGGTTTGACAGAGATGGCTTGGCCCATAGTTCAGACCATATATTTTTTCAAATTAAGGACCGGAGGAGGATTTTCCACCGATCTGGTTGATGTGAATCTTGGTAGGTTTTCACAAATATTTCCAGTGATTTGTTTCACACTATATTTGTGCACATTACAAAAGACCTAAAAATGGGTGCATTAATCAGATGTGGAAAATAGTTAAGTAGGGCCTGATTTACAAAATGAACTTTGTAGTACATGTTGTCGTTCTACAAAATGTACTAATTAGTTCTATTCACAAACTATGTGCAGAGTTCTCCGCCTCGACTGAGGAGTCTCCATGCACATAAATATAAGTTATAGAAAAATATGGAAGGGACTGGAGGGAGTGGGTGGAAAATGGGAGAGGTTTTCTCTAAAGGGGATGTGATTAGGGAGGAGTGACAGGGATTTAGGGATGATAAGGGGGGGGGGGGGGGTGTAGGGAGCGACATCACCCACCTACACAAGAGTAAGCCAATTACTTAAACAGGGATTGGAGACATATAACTTACACTTTTGTAGTAAATTTACATTTGGAGTTTGGAAGTACAAAACAGTAGGTAAATTACTCAAAGGTGTAAATTTCCATTGTGGATCAGGTCCTTTGAGTGTAGATTAAGTGATTTCCCAATCTCAAGACTGTAAAAACATCAAAGTTACATTTGTGAATGCATAGTTTTGCTACACCTGGGGCCCTATTACACAAAAGACGCATTTTCATTGTTTGCACCGCCCGTACCTTTGAAGGGGGATTAGTCACTCACTGCATCCGCCTGCAAGGGGATGTCTGGGGGTCCATAGGACGCCCTTTATCCCCTACAGAGGGCTACCATCAGGGGGTGCACTGACAGTGCGCCACCTTTTTGATGGTGCATTGTCAGTACGCCTCCTGAGAGCTTCTTTGCCTCTGCACCCGCAGCTGTAATATGGCATATGTGCAGAGGCAGAGGGATTCCATTTTTTGCATGGGGTACACCCTTATGGAAATGAGGGAACGCTCTCTGAAGATAGCGCGGGTGCTTTATCTGCACCAGTGCTTTTGGTATTACAGAAGGGACCGCACAAGTGTCTGCCACCCCTTCTGTAATACCAAAGTTCCCTGGGGGCGCGCAAAGTGGGCACAAATGCCCATTGCGCCCCCGTGGCACTTGGATAATACATCCACTGGTCTTGTGGAATATTTGAACCGTGGGAAATGTATAGGAGAAAATAAAATGCAATAAGATCTTTCCTGTAAAAATATGTTTGCATAGATACTGTGGGCCTCCTAGTTAATTTATTAAATCTCTAAATACACAGAAGCCTAAAACACACATATCAGCATTTTGTTTGTGAATTAGGCCTTACAATAACATAGTTGAGGGCCAAATTGTCTATTTTATAATTATTCTGTTGCGAATGGTCTGTATTTGATGTGACATTGATTAAACTATAATTTGAGGAGGCTGAGCGGAGGCTAGGGCTCCATAAACAAATATTGATAAACCAAATACATTTTGGCGTTTCATGGAGTAAACCATGTGTGTGCTTTTATGATGTTGTTAGTTCTTTAGATTTTGTGAGAAGTGGTGTGGCAAGTTTAGTAGAGTGAAAGCCAGTTTGTTTTGTTGTTGATAAAATACACTCCACGGTGGTATTTAATGTAAGAGCAGTCGGAGAGAAAAGGCAGGTCCAAAGACTCACCATGATCTGAGATGTGTCAGAAGACAGGTTAACCAGCCAATTGAAAGGGATTACAGGTCTTGATCTGCCTTTAACATATATTGACCTATGTTTCTTTAGAATGTATGGAATGACAGAGAGAGAATAAAGGCACAGCTGGAGACTAAACAGGGTCCAGGCTTGAGTTGTGACCTTCATCTGTATCCAGTAACCCCTTAACTGTCAGCCTATGGATGGGAAAAAAAGTATACTGAATGTTGTGTCATAAATGGTGTCTTAATAAAAATTGAATGAAAATAGTTGTGCCTACAAAGAAGTCCAAACATGTGATATACAAAGCAAAGGGAAATGTACTGGAAATAGAGTCTCCGACTAATATAAGGAGGCACATTTACAGTGAAGTGGGGAAGAAGGAGTGGGACTAGTGAGGGTGTTTTAATCTTCAAGAAAGGGTAGCGTTAACAGGTAGTAAGGGGTTAGTAGGATTCAGGGATTGGTAGAGTTAAGGCATAGGTAAGGGGTGTTGGGTTCAGGGAAAGGAAAACTAGCATTAAGGGTGCCATGGTGTGATTGTTGTACAGTCAGATAAGTTCAAGAATGCATGTCATAAAAACAGCTTTTAAACTTTGACGTTTTTGGAATTGTCATAGGTAATAATGAAGAAAGCAACATTATTATCTCAGCAGTTTCAGTTCGACTTTAATGATGTCAATATTTTAAAAGTTGACTTACAACACAAATGTTTTCCCCAACAGATTTCTGCAGGTCAAACTTGACAAAATGTATTGAGGGAAAGGGTTTGGAAAAAGTCAAAACATGTAGAATTACGTGTGTTAAATGCTAATTTCACATGTTAGGCCTTATTTCCATATCTCACCATTGGGTAGCTGTATGTAGTGTGGTATATACCCCACCGAAATGTGGCCTACTTGTAATAGGGGCATATCAATTGATAATGTGATAGCAGGCAGTGGGATGCTTAGGGTAACTAATCACAGAAAGTATCACGGTTCCAAACATGACTTCATCATCATCCCAATACAGGATTGCAGTTTAAAATGATATGCCTACTGGCTTTGTTTTGGTATAGGCTAGTGAAAGGGCCACTGTAATTATGCGACAAGGTTGAGTAAATTCTGCGGCAAAAAAAGGCAAATTACGCAGCATAATCTGGCACGATTTTTATCATAATATTAGTTCATTATTTTGTCATTTTTAAGCTTGTTAACACTGTCTGGGCATTAGTTGTACCTCATTAGTACCAGTTTAACACCAAAATATAGCAATGAGCAACAGAAAGGAGGCCAGTCAACCTTTACAAAGAGCCTTTCAAGGCACAGTTGCTGTGTTTTCACCATAAGAATTTTTGTTGTTGTTAAAATCTGCAAATTATGTGGCAGGTGAAGAATTTTGTAGCAAATGCAGCAAATCTACAATTATGCGAAAATTGATGTGGCCACACAATCACATAATTCCAGTGGCCCTGGTTATTGATAGTACTTTACTATTATTGATATCAGCATTCCAAAAAACAAAAATTCTGTGCCTAAACAATTCCACTGGATTTTGCAGCAATGATTAGTGGAATGTACAAGTGCACAGTGGCGTAACAATTGCCCTCGCACCCCCCGCGGTGTGGAGGGCCCCGAACTCCAGACGGCCCCCTTCTGTACTGTGCATTGGCGGCGGGCCCCTGGCCTGAGAGCTCCTAGCTGTGTCCAGAGCATGGGGAGGCCCTCCCAGGGACCCTCCCTGCACTTTGCAGGGGGGCCCTCTCAAGTTTTGGTACGCCACTGCAAGTGCAAAAGAGTTTGTAATCCTATCATGTGACTCCTTATGAATTTAACAAGTGCAAAATAGTTTGGGATTCCAATGGATGATTCGTGTTGAAGAAAACAAGTTTATAATTCTTTGTGGGTGATTCCGTGTCAAAGCAAACAATGTGATTGTGATGCAGTATACTTCTCTGGTTAGTAGATGTCTTTCCTCTACTTCACAGAATGCTTTTAGTAAGTGATTCCAACAGCAAATCCTGATTGCAGGAACTATGTACCATGATTGTTTATCAAGGACCGAATGCATCTTTAAGAACGTATACTCTGGGAATTCAAGACTGCCTATTTGTCCCTATTGACAAATCTTGTTAGAGTACTGTAGGCCCATTGGACATCTAGTCCTTCTTGCCTTTACTCAGGTGTTTCATGATGCGCAACCTTCTCAGACGCGAAACCTCTGTCCAGCTAGAGCCACACTCTGAAGACCCTTTCAGCATCTTCTTTTCTGAAGACATGCATGTTGGGAGCTTCAGAATAGCGAATCACATGGGCCACTGCTCAAAGGTAAGCCTGTTTTTCATCACATCCTGCAACGGAAAGATTTATTGCAGTTAGAAGAGTTTTAGTAAGAAGTGTCATAGAACAGTAGCTGTTTGCAGGAAGTAGATTGTTAGTTTCAATGCTGTGGGCTGATTAAAATTGCAAAAAATCAAATTGCATTTCATATATTAATCTTTATATCAACTGGCAAGAAAAAGTATATTTGAATTGCTTAATGGGATCACCACCTGTCCCATAGATGTTTGTTTAGTCTTCAAAACACAGGGTTTAATTTAGCTGGAGAAGAAAAGGTAAATGCTAAACTGGTAACTTGCAACTTTTGTAAAAAAAAAAAGAAAAAAAAAAGTAATTTGCCCTGCCAACATAAAGCAGTACTCTTTGTGTTGATATTAACCATATTTCTTTTAGGTATCAGAAAAGCAACATAGTAATTGATAGAGAGATAAAAGGTAAGTGTAAGTTAAGTTAAACATTTGCCTCATGGTAGCTTCATACTACATGGTACCCTTTTAATACTGCAATGAGTGATATCTGATTATGTTTAGAGTGGAGTACACTGTTCTAGAGTGGAGTGGAGTGGTATAAAGTGGAGTGGTATAAAGTGGAGTGGGGTGTTGTAGAATGGAGTGGTGTAGAGAAGAGTACCATACAGTGCAGTGTCGTCAAGTGGAGTCTCGTCAAGTATAGTATTGTCAAAGGGTGTGTCATTGTCTAATGTCGTACAGTGGCATTGAGTGAGTAGAGTCTTGTAGAGTGGAGTGGCATAGAGGGGAGTGTTGTGTAGTGGAGTGTTGTACAGTGGACTGTTGTGGAGTGGAGTTTTGTAGACTGTGGCAAAGTGGAGTAGAGTGTCGTAGAGTTGCATACAGTGGAGTAGACTGTTGTAGAGTGGCATAGAGTGGAGTAAAGTATTATAGACTGGAAGAGTGGAAGGTTTCGTACAGTGGAGTATCATAAAGTGTGGTAGAGTATTGAACATTGGCATACAGCGTAGTGGAGTCTTGTCCAGTGTCTTATAGTGAAGTGGCATAGAGTTGAGTGCTGTATCACTGAGTGGTGTGTTGTAGAATGTCTTAGAGTGGAGAGGCGTAAAGTTGCATAGAGTGAAATGGCATCTCAAACAGTGGACTAGCCTGTCATAAACTAGAGTAGTGTGTAGTGTTGTAAAGTGGAATAGAGTATCATACAGTGGAGTGCCATGTTATACATTGGAGTGGAGTGTTGTCAAGTAGCATAGAGGGAGTACAGTTTTGTAGAGTGGAGTAGCATTGAGTAAAGTGACATAGAGGGGAGTGGTGTAGAGTATTGTGGAGGATAGTCATAAAGTGAGTGTCATACAATGGAGCGTTGTGGAGTGGAGTTTCATAGACTGTGGTAGAATGGAGTAAAGTGTTGTGAGTAGTATACAGTGGAGTAAAGTGTCAGAGTGGCATACATTGTCATAGAGTGGAGGAGCGAGGAGTGTTGTACAATGGAGTAGTGTGGCGTAGAGAGAGGTACCGTATCAAAGAGTGGCATAGAGTGTAGTAGAGTGTCGTACAGTGTCTTATTGTGGAGGGGTATAGAGTGAAGAGTCATAGAGTGGAGTGCTGTGTCATAGAGGGATATGTTGTAGAGTGTCTTAGGGTGGAGGGGGTAAAGTTGAGTGGCGAGAGTGGTGTGACATCTCGTAGAGCGAAGTGCTTTGTAGAAAACTGGAGTGGCATGTAGTGTCGTAGAGTATCGTGCAGTGGAGTGACATATCATAGAGTGGGATGGTGAGGTGTACAGTGGAGTGGCATGTCAAATGGTGTCGTACAGTGAAGCAGAACGGCGTATAATGTAGGGACATAGAGTGCAGTAGAGTGGTGTACAGTGTAGTTGTGTGGAGTGGCATGTCATATAGTAGAGTGTAGTGGCATGTCATAGAGTGGAGTACAGTGGTATAGAGTGGAGTAGAGTGTTGTACAGTGGCATACAGTGTTGTAGAGTGGAGAAGCGGAGTGTTATACAGTGTAGTACAGTGTCATAAAGTGTTTTTAGAATTGAGTTCAGTGTTGTAGATTGGCATACAGTGAAGTAGAGTGTCATAGAGTGAATGAGCATAGAGGGTCTAGAGAGGAGTAAAGTACTGTAGATTGGCAGAGAGTGGACTGCTGTTCCGTGGAGTGGCGTGTTGTACAATAGAGTAGAGTGGAGTGTTATGGAGTGGCATTTCGTAAGGTGTTTTAGAGTGGAGGGGCATAGAATAGTGGGCGTAGAGTGAGGTGTCATGTCATAGTGTGGCATGTTGTAGAGTGTCTTACTGTGGAGGTGCGTGAAGTGGGATGGCATACAGTGGAGTGGCGTGTGGTTAAGTGGGGGTGCCCTTCATAGTAGTGGCATGTCTTAGAGTGGTGTGTCATAGTGTGGAGAAGAGTGTTGTACAGTGGTATAGAGGGGAGTGTTGTGTGGTAGAGTGGAGTGGCATGTATTGAGATGGCAGGGATGAGGTATAATTGTTAACCTCTCTGTAATGTCTTTAAGGAATCAACACAGCTATATTGCTTTCCAATAGTCAGTAGGGTCTCAATTGTTGTTGGTGTTATTTAGTAGTATTGTTCAGTGTTTATAGGCCACCTTGTGATAATAACCAATCACATTATGGTTTACATCTTAATTATATTTCTCATCTGGTTCTCTACCGTTTTTTTATTGTCATGTGACCAGAAATGGGTGTTTCAAATGCCTTTGTAATCCTTGTGAAACTTAATTCCTGCAAACTAGTTTATATTCTTACCTGAATTTGTTTTTCAGTAGTGTAAGGAACAGGTGTAGAAAAGTGGGTTTCTTTTGCAGTAACCCCCCACACACACATTTTACCAGATATCTGATACACTTTGACTGAGTGTGCCCTGTGTTCCTGCCAATCAAGTTCTCAGGGCCTGTGTTCTTTCTCAAAACGGTGCCATTGCTTCCCCAATTGGCACACCTCTGGCCCACATATAAGTCCCTTGTAAAAGGTATCAGTGCTACTAACTGCCGCGGTACGTGCAGGTAACAGCAGTGGGGCAGTGTAAGGGGGGGGGATTCTGAGGTACGATGCAGAGGGAAAATAATTATTTATTTTATTTTCCCACTGCATCGTCCCTCGGAATCCTCCCTTACACGGCCCCACTGCTGTTACCTGCACGGACCGCAGCTGGCTACCAGGGGCCTTGTGACCAGTGTGGGTCTCTATGGCCTGCGGCATGTATTGTGCTACCCTCTGAGACCCATCACTTAACACACACACACTGCCATTGCAGACTATGTGTTGTGGTGCAGACAAAACCTAAAAGTCGACATGGAACACACCCCTGCGTGCCATGCCTACAAAACACTGCCTGGGGTATAGGTAAGTCACTCCCTCTAACAGGCCTCCAAGCCCTAAGGCAGGATGCACTGTACCACAGGTGAGGGCATAGCGGCATGAGCAATATGCCCCTACACTGTCTGAGTCCATTCTTGGACACTGTGAGTGCAGTGAGTACATGGGCTGGGGGTTTGTCAGCACAAACTCCACAGCTCCATGAAGGCTTTACTGAAGACTAGGAAGTTTGGTATCAAACGTCTAAGCATAATATACCCACACTGATGCTAGTGCTGGATTTATTACAAAATGCACTCAGAGGGCATTTTAGAGATGTCCCCTGAAAAACGACCAATTACTAGTGTATTAGTGGACCGGTCCCTGCCAGCCAGCCACCACAGGACAGGTTTCTGACCTCATGGGGTGAGAGCCATTATGCTCTTGGAGGTCAGAAACCAAGCCTGTTCTGGTTGGAGGTGCTTTTCACCTCCACCCAGCAAGAACAGCAACCTTTAGTAATGAGCCTCAAAGGCTCTCCCCTTCTGTTATGCTGATTTGGGCAGCTCCAACTAGTGGAGATGCCCACCCCCCTGTCCATGCCCCACTTTTGGTGACTAGAAAGGCAGGAAAATTAATAGGCAAAGTAGGACTGTCCGCCTTGGCCTGGCACACCCCTAAGGTGACCAGGAGCGGAGATGAAACCTTCTCTGAAAAATTCTCCATCTTGAATTGGAGAATTAGGCCAATAGGAACAGGGTTTTGCCCCTATCCCTAAAGGGAGGAGACACCTAGAAGGGTGTAGTGATCCTAGGCATTGGCTACTGCCCTTGACCTCAGTAACGCCCTCAAATGTAGCATTTAAGGGCTCCCCTGAACTTTGTTCCTTAGATTCAACAACCTAAGAGGAGGCATGTAGCAGTGGAGAGGAAGACAATGACTGACTTGGCCCACCCCTATCGGCCTGTCTCCTCTTCCACCTGCTCTGTTTCAAGAAACCAGCATGGTCAGCAGCCAGCAAACCTGAAGGACCTGGACCTGTTCTGACTTCAACAAAGTCTCCTGTCTCCCTTGGACACCGGATTTGTCCAACAAGAAACCAACTCCAGTCTCCGGATCCAGGCAGATTCGCAACCCTGCACCACTCTGCCCACGGCCCGAGTTTGATTGACTCACCTATCCTCTGAAGTCTCCCTGGCAAGCCTGACCTTGTCTGCATTGGTGGCTGACCTCTCCAGAACCCGCTCTCGATACCTGCAGCCTCTGTTCAAAGGCCCCCCGACTGCAACCACCTGAGAAACCCGACACCAAGAGGCAACCCTGCATCCTCTGCCCCTACCTTGGGGAGCCCAGCTGAAGGTGCAAAGGGGTCCCCCAGCTATCCAACTTACCTGCCCTGCCGTTGGTCGTCTTCATCCAGCCTCCTGGTCCAAACCTGCAGCCTCTTTCCAAAACCAATGACCTCCATTGAAAAGAATTGGGTGCCCGACACTGATTTGCACCCTGCCGCCTCTATGCCACTGGTGGTGTTGCTTTGGTGCTGCTTTGTAGCCCCCCTGTGATAACCTAAAACCCCGGGGCCCTTACCCTAAGACTGCGGGTACCTACCTGCAATCCATGTCTCTTCGAGGTCCCCCCCCAGCTTCATTGGATAACAATTGGCCCAGTGGCCTCTGCACCCGACCGCTCCAGTGCCGCTGGTGGTGCAGTGCTTCCTGGTCTTGAGCCTTGCCCGGTGTTGTCCTAAACCCCCGAAACGTGGGGAAGTAAGTTGAGTACTTATCTTCAAACTGTTTAATCTAATCTAATCCATATGATTGCATTTTACTTCTATCTATTGCATTGAACTGCCTAACTGTATCACTGCCAAAGCAAACAACTGTACTTGATTGACATTCACAGAAAACCTTCTTAAAACTGTAAAGTGTTTAACTGCATTTACAAAACATTACTGCATTCTTTAACAGTATTGCTACTTTTAAAACACTGTGAAACTTACCTGCACTAAGTGATTCTTGGTTCCAGTAATAAAATAACAAAGTAACAACTTTTTATACAAACAATTGGTCTGGATTCAGTCTTTGAGTGTGTGACATCATTTCTTGCCTGAGTGTGTACAACAAATGCTTAACTGCCTAACTGCTCAGCCCAGTGTTGCAGGGTGGAAATAAGTGGTTGGAAACTATGTCGGGGTAAAGTAGGTTTTATTGCTCTCAGAACACGTCTCCTACGTGAAGCCAGTCTATCAACTTAGAAGGTAGGGGTGGCAGTCTTGAATTCGGTGTCCAAAACTAATCACTGTCCCATGGTTCTTCTACGTGTCGCAGGCGAGGTGGGCTCCCAGGATTCGGGCAAGGAAAAAAAACACAAGAAGAACGGGGTAAGGGAGCTGCACTGTTGCTGGTTAAGGGAGGGGAGTGAAGGAACACCTCAAAACCGTGAAGCATGTCTAGAGGAAAGAGTGAAGGTGCTCAGGGCAGGGTGCAAGCAGGAATGCAAACGATGGACCCGGTTTACTCCACAGGGTTCTTCCTCCTCCCGACCCAATCCGAAAGCCATTCCCGTGCCTGGGATAGCCACGCTCCTCCGGGAGCATGGCTGGGCGAAACGCGGTGCTGTTGGACTCCGGGCTTTTCCGGGACTCCTGATGTTTCCTCCGCGCAGCTCTCCACTCTTTTCAACAACCCTCTTCCTCCTCCATCCGTGGCGTTCTCTGATCCTCCTCGCGGGTGATTCCACACACCGATGTCAGGGAGTTTCTCCCCCTTATTGGACTTGGCGCCTCCACATCATCAGGGGGTTGGTTCTCTCGTGGAGGGCTTCCCCAGTTAAAGGCGCCGCTTTGAAAATATGCTGTTGCTTCCAGCATGGGAAACTGGGGACGTATTCCAATCGTCCAGCTGTAAGGAGACAAGAGGGGCGGGGCAGGGTGTCACAGTCCACCAGTCAGTATTTAGTTTGTCTTCCGCCCCCAACGACCCCTCTTAGTTACACCCAGCTACCACTAACTTGAGAGTAAGGTATTATCTACTTTCTCCGCTGCTATACCGCTGGGGATCCACTGGACTCCTCTGTGCACACCATACCTTACTTTGGTATAGTATAATCTGAAAGAGACTATTAGTTATGGATTCCTCACCTTAGAATTAACCACAGGTGTCAGACTAGATCCAGAGAATTATTTTCCTCAGCAGTACCTCTGCGCATTGGTAGGTGGCGTCGGTCCATTCCGCGTTCGTCGTTAGCATCGTGATCACTGGAACAACATCACGGTATCTACTTAGAAGCTGCCCCTGCACACTGATGCCAGTTCTTTCTTTTTCCATGCCAGCCAGCACAGATCCGGAGAGAGCGATACCGTAAGTCACTTTTTGACTCTCTTTTTGCGACTTTTTGTTGACATCTTTTAGGCTTGTGACTCGTGTCGCAAACTGATGTCCGTTACGGACCCGCACCTCGTGTGCCTTTGGTGTTTGGAGCACAACACCGACCCAAAGTCGTGCTCCGACTGCCTGGGCATGAACCCGAAGTCTTTGTGGGAGCGGTGCCGAAAGCTTCTCGAGGCCCAGCAGTCCGCTCCCCGCCGCTCGAGGTGCCGGTCGAGAGGGTGGTCTCAAGGACCGGTCGCGGAGCCATCACCACCAATCATCGTCGAAGTCTTCGTCTTCAGGTAAGTCGAAGCACAAAAAGAAGGTGAAGAAGCATTTTTGCTCTTCGCGTTCTTTCCGTCCGTCAGCTGAAGCGACAAGGTTGCGGAAGGTAGTCGTCCGGCTCCACCTGCTGAGCCTGTTCGGTCAACCCTGAGCCTCCCTCCCTTCCAGGGAGCCGGGGTGACCCCTGCCCAACTTCGTAGTTTTTATGAAGGCCTCCACTAGATCTTTGGGCAGCCCCTATCTGCCGGGGCACCTTAGGGCCCCACGGACTCGGCTGGGGGCTCAAGGCCTTTGATGTTGACGGCTTCGCCTCTGGCCCTGCAGGGCCCCCAGGGATCCAGGCCTGGATCTGGATCATCACTAGTCGACCTCATGACACCTCCTCCGTGTCGAATCCAGTGGCGACACCTCCGCCCACTCTGACGCTGGTTCTGTCCCCAGCAGGCGTAGACCCCAGCCTCCCCCTCGATGTGGACACAGACCCGGACCGGTGTCTACCGACATTGGGATCGGTGCTGACCACTGTTCTCTCCTGGTGTTCCCTATCGCCCTGAGTGGCTACCAGAGGAGGGTGAGGAAGACTGGGAGGGGTCTGTGGACCCTCTGGCAGACCAGTTAGAAGAACCGGACTGGAGAGAGGAGTTGGGTGAGGCCAGTGGTCTAGACACCTCCCCAGACCTTGACATGCTATCTCCCCCTACCGTGGCTACGGAGGAGGGTGCATCATAGGCAGTGGTGTTGCATAGGGGGGCTGAGGCCTTAAACCTTGAGGTTCCTACGGTGGCGGTCAGGGCCAACCTCCTGACCGAGGGGCTTCAACCTGCCTCAGCCTCTTCGGAGCCCCTTCTGCCATTCAATGAGGCCCTCACGTACATCCTTTTGGGCACTTGGTCCAAGCCCAACACTAGGGCTACTGTGGATAGGATGATTGCCCTACGCCACCGCCCAGCCCTGGGTAAACCCATTTTCCTCTCCCAACACCCAACCCCTCAGAGCTTGGTGGTCCAAGCCTTGACTTCCAAGGGCGCATACCCTACCACACCACCTGATAGGGAATCCAAGAAGCTAGACCACCTTGGGAAGAAAATGTTTTCTTTCTCCAGCTTAGGACTGCGGTCGGTGAACACCACATGTCTCTTGGGCCGTTACTCCCATTCTGTCTGGGACACGGTCACTGAGGTGCTGCCACAGTGTCCGTAGGAGGCCCGGGCCGTGCTCTCTCGTGCAGTTGCCGAAGGAGAGATGCAGCAAAGTTCACCATACGTTGTGTGCTGGACACCTCGACTAACTCGGCAGGAAGATTTCAATGTCAGTAACCCTGAGACGCTACGCCAGGGTGAGGTCCACTGGCTTTGCGGGTGTTGTCCAAGCTACGCTTTTGGACATGCCCTTTGATGGCTGTTGCTTGTTTCGCGACAAAGCAGACAATGCGCTCAAGTGCTTTAAGGGCTCTAGGGCTTCGGCCAGGTCCTTGGGCCTTACTTCTACCTCTCGCCCCGTGCAGTCTGCTTTTTGCCCCTTTCGCGGCTACGGAAGGGGTGCCACGCGACATTCCGTCCAGAGCCAAAGACCTGCGCAACCTGTCCAGCCTCTGCACGACCGGTGTCGTGAGACCCACCATCGTGGGTCTGGGGGCCAGCGGGCAGGCCAGTCCACCAGCGCCCCCTCTGCAGCAGCCTCTAAGCCCTCCTAGTCTGACCTTTCAGGGCCACTATTCACCAGTGGGCAGCAGGATCTGCCATTACTTCCCCTGCTGGCTCAACATCACGTTGGACAGATGGGTTTTGCAGATAGTCCGAAGGGGCTACTCCCTCCCCTTCGAGACTACCCCTCCATCCATGCCACCTCAATTCCATCGAATGTCAGAAGATCACTTGACCCTTCTCTAAAAGGAAGTAATGGCTCTCTTGGCCACGGGAGCCATCAAGCGAGTTCTTGCCCCAGAAGTAGGTCATGGTTGTTATTCCTACTACTTTCTGGTGCCCAAGAAGGACAATGGCCTGTGTCCTATCCTGGATCTCAGGAACATCAACCACTTCCTCCGGGAGGAGAAGTTCAAAATGTTGACATTAGTTCAGGTCCAGTCTGCCCTAGACCCTGGAGACTGGATGGTAGTGTTGGACTTGCAGGACGCTTATTTTCACATCCCGGTCCTGCCGGCCCATCGGCGTTACCTACGGTTCACCGTAGGCCACGAGCACTTTCAGTTTACCATGCTCCCCTTTGGCCTTACCAGCGCCCCTTGGGTGTTCACGAAGGTGATGGCGGTGGCCGCAGCTCATCTGCATAGATCAGGGGTTCTAGTCCTCGCCTATCTCGA
Organism: Triturus cristatus; assembly: GCF_964204655.1. NCBI lineage: Eukaryota > Metazoa > Chordata > Amphibia > Caudata > Salamandridae > Triturus > Triturus cristatus. Next base: position 333,188,445 of record NC_140595.1, read on the forward strand.
CGACTGGCTGTTGAAGTCAGGCTCGCCCCAGGCTGTCGTCTCCCACCTCCAGATTACGGCTCACCTCCTGCATTCGCTGGGGTTCACCATCAATGTGCCGAAGTCACACCTGATTCCCTCTCAGAAGCTCCTTTTCATCGGAGCGGTTCTGGACACAGCACTATTTCGGGCTTATCCTCCTGAGCAGTGAGTCCATGATATTCGGGCTATGATTCCGATCTTTCAGCCTCTATCCTGGGTTTCGGTCAGACTGACCCTGAGGCTACTGGGCCTCATGGCCTCCTGCATCCTGCTGGTGGACTATGCCAGGTGGCATATGTGCGCTCTGCAGTGGGACCTGAAGTTGCAGTGGGCACAGCATCAGGGGAATTTTTCCGATTGCGTCCAGATCTCGGAGGGCACTGCACACCAATTGCAGTGGTGGCTAACAAAACAGGATTGGGTCAACGGCAGGCCCCTCTCCCAACCAGAGTTAACAGTGGTGGCAGATGCATCACTTCTGGGGTGGGGTTGCCACGTGGGGGAGGTGGAGATCAGAGTCCTCTGGTCTCCAGCGGAGTCCGGGCTCCATATCAACCTTCTGGAAGTTTGGGAGATCTGTCTTGCACTGAAGGCATTCCTTCCTTCTGTCAAAGGGAGAGTAGTTCAGGTGTTCACGGACAACACCACTGCCATGTGGTACTGCAACAAACAGGGCAGGATGGAGTCGTGGACTGTATGTCAGGAGGCACTTCATCTCTGGAAGTGGCTGGAACATCTAGGCATGTCCCTGGTGGTTCAACACCTGGCGGGTTCCCTGAATGCCAGGGTGGACGAACTCAACCACCGGTGCATGATGGATCACGAATGACGTCTTCACTCGGAGGTGGTGCAAGGTTTCTTTCAGCAGTGGGGAGAGCCTTGGTTAGGTCTATTCGCCACTGAAGAGAAAGCGCCATGTCAGCAGTTCTGTGCGTTGTAATTTCCAAGGACGCACTCGCTAGGTGACACTTTTCGTCGTGAGTGGAGTTGCAGTCTTCTATAAGCCTTTCTGCCTATACCACTTCTGCCCAGAGTGCTGAAGAAAATCAAGCGCGACCAAGCACAAGTCATTCTTGTGGCCCTGGACTGGGCACGAAGAGTCTGGTATCCCGAGCTTCTGCACATGGCCATCGATCCTCCGATCAGACTGCCTCTTCGGGAGGATCTTCTCTCACAGCAGCAGGGGGCTGTCCTCCACCCGAACCTGTCCAGCCTCCACCTGGCACGGTGCGCAGCCCAGCAGGGCTCTGCTCTGGGCACTCTAAAAGGCTATCTTTCGGCCATTTCGGCCTTTCTTTGGCTTCCTGATCAGCCTTCTCTTTTCAAGTCCACTATTGTAAACCTTCCTTGAGGGCATTACTCACTTGTTTCCTCCCAGTCCTTTCGTAATGCCTCGGTGGGACTTGAAACTGGTTCTCACCTACCTTATGTGTGCTCCTTTCGAGCCACTACATTACTGTCCTCTCAGACTTTTGACACTTAAAACTGCCTTTTTGGTTGCCATCAACTCTGGCTAAATAGTGGGCCGATCAACCTGAACTCAACAACATGCACCGTCTAGCGACCCAGACTGTTTCTTAACACTATGTACAGACCAAGGTCGCTACTCACTGTTTGGGATGTGAACAACAGACAGTTCTCATGTGAAGCAAAGTCGAGTAAGCATTTCTCAATTTAATAACATGTGACTACAGTGTTGTGTGCAAAAGCAGCAAAAGCGGCAAGATGGCTTTCTAACATTCTTACAGACCGGAGAGAAGAGTGCGACAATGACTGCCTGATCCTAAGATGGTGGAGGTACACAGCTTGGAGTTGGCCCAGGCTGGGCATGCAGTAAAAGATTTCTGAGTTTAACATTTGGGCCATGGTGGGGCAGACGCGGAGATGTGTGGGCCCCCGGGGGACTCTTCAGTTGCCTGTGAGGGGTCTCCTGCCCGATCCGAGCACTTCCGCTTTGCCTGACCTTATGTGGAGCCGCAGCAGATCTGGGAGCAGGTCAGTTATTGAATCACGGTGACCACAGGAGGGAACATTTAGAGCCTGGCGGAAGCCTCATCCCCAAAAGAAGAATATAAATCGCATAGGAGGGAGTACGGTATTGTTGGGACTCCCCCCGCGGGGTCCGTGGCGAGATTTTCACAGCTGCACCCTCTGGTGAAACCCTCTGACACATGAAAGAAGTAAGAGTCAGGCCTTTTCCTGGTGGGGGAGTTAGGAGGGGCACCATTTTAGACAACAGTGAGGGGACAGACGCTGGTGCACCACTTCTCTGCCACCGCAGCAGCAGCTGAAGGAAGGGCATGGAGTCGGGCTGACTACCCCTACACAGAAGTGACCACGGGGTTTAAGAGATTTTGGCACCCCTGTCTAGGTTTGGAGGGTTTCTGGAGGGTCGGTGGATTTGTGCCCCTCTGGCCCCGTGTCATTGGTGGCCTGTTCTAGAGCTCCGGGGAGTAGCCTAACACCACTCTTACTAAGCGGCACTTACCACCACCATAGTGGACTGGGGCGCCAGTGCGCAGTGCCTGTTGACTTTATGCCATCCAAAAAGACCCACATTAACAGAGTTTCCAGCTACTTTGCGCAGGCTGAGGCACAGGAGACTGCTCCTAGGGGAGACCTATCAGGCGACATGTCGCTCACCAAGGAGGATCTCCTTGCAGGATTTTAAAAGAGAGCTGAGGGATGAGCTTAAGTCATAACTGGATAATTCCCTGGAGGTGCTGAGATAGGACATCCAGGGTAAACTGACGTCGCTCTAGCAAGATGTCTACTCAGTGGGTACGCGCACACTACATATTGAAGCCAGAGGTTAGGAGCTGGACCACCTGAATGAAGGGCTCCTCCAAACTCCTCTAGGAACAGCTCCAAGCTACCATCTTAAAACGCGAGGCTCTTCGAAAATAGGTCTTGTAGAGACAATATTAGACTTCGCAACTTGGAGGTGGGGCAAAGGGGCCAGACTTGGAGGCATTTGTTATTGGATTGTTCTCTGAATTGCTAGGACCCAAAGGCATGAAAGTCAAAATCGACAGGGCTCACAGGGTGGGCCCCTCAACCCCTGGGGGAGGCAGACAGCCACAAGATGTTTTAGCCAAACTCCATTAATTCAAGATGAAGGAAGCGCTCCTTCAAGCAGCAAGGAAAAAGGAAGAGGGTTTGTGTGCTCCCTATTTTAGGATGTGGAGCCTGCTATTCTGTTGCACAGACAGCAGTTCACAGATAGGCTGAGACAAAACAATATAAGGTACTGCTGGACCTACCTCTTTGGCCTCGCCTTCACCCTCCATAATAAACCCCATCACGTCACCACTCTCTCTGAAGTGGCTAGTGTGCTGGGCATCGGATGAGCTGCTCACCGAGGGAGACACGTGGGGCACACAGGAGGCGCCAGTGGGAAGTGGCGGCGGGGAACAGCGGCAGACACAGAATCAACCACAACACAAAAAAAATTACCCGGTGGTTTCAGGTGGATCAGCGGTTCTTTGCTCGCTGGGGGTTGATGGTCTGCTGAGCGTCTGTGCCTCGCTAATCGCCAATACTCTGTCAGTAGGGAGACTCGGGTTTGGTGGGCTACCCTGATGGCTCTTTTCTTTCAGGCATCGCTGGCATTTCAGCCGGAGGGTAGTAAAACTGACAAAGAAGGGAGGTTGGTAATGGTCAAGGGTAAGATACAGGCCGCATGTGTACCTTTGCCTCTATTTATGTCCCTAACTCTAACCAAGCCGTGTTTCTGAGTAAGGTTTTGTCAATGCTGAGGGGCTTTGCAGACAAAGATTTTTCTTATGGGAGACTTCAACCTAACCTGGGATTCACGACTGGATAGCACTCACGCACACAGGAGGATACAGGCGGGGAACTAGGACGGGTGGACGCATGGTGCACGCTCAATGCCACAACCCAGGATTATAATTTTGTCTCACACTGCCATCGCTCCTACTCCAGATTAGACTATGTGTTTGTAAGTAAGGCTCTCTCTGCAGCTCTCCAGGCGACGTCAATCCACCCGATCACTATATCTGACCAAGCACCGGTCATGTTGACCTTAACTTGGGACTTAACAGCAGCTTTAGCTCGTGATGGACTGCTAAAATCCATTAGAGACTACTTCCTCTTGAACAACCCTCAGGACACCAACCCGGCTAATAATTGGGATACCTTCAAGGCAGTGCTTCGCGGCAAATGCATTTCACTAAATTCATCATTGAATAAACAAATGGGCGCAAGAAAGACTAACGTTGGAGGCAGAGTTCTGGACAGCAGAACCGGCCCATAAGGAAAGTCCTACTCTAACTCTCCAGAGGAGAGTGATGGCACTCCTAGGTAAACTTAATGCCATATACAATAATAAGGTTAAACTTACCCTCCTCTGACTCAAATGCATATCATAGGACCAGGGGAATAAAGTGGGTACACATCTAGCTAGACAACTAAAGGATAAAGAGGGAAAGGGAGTATATAGGAGACATTGAACAAGATGCTGGGGGCAACACAACTGGAAAGTCGGAGAAGGCTCAGGCTGTCAGGGACTGTCCAGGACCATGTTAGGAACACAGTCAGGGACTTGGACAAGGACTGGGAACAGGATAGAAAACGTACACAGAGAGGAGTACAGCGTTGCCCAGGATCACACTGGGAGTCAGAGGAGGAAAAGGGATCCAAAGGGGAAGCCTGTACAAGTGAACAAGATGGCTAGGACCCAGAAAAGACAGGCACTTATGAAGCAATTTAGCATTCAGAAAAACTACACCCAGGACGAATGTGCTAGCTATACATATGAAACAACATTAACAATAAAGGGGAGTGCGGGGTAAAGCACTCAGGAACTCCACACGGTAAGAATGAAGCTCAGTAAATGTCTCACCCACAATTGCTGTTACAGATACTGACTGCAAATACCCACATATAGGATATGCATGCAAAGGCAGGGTCTGTGGAGCTTATACCTACCTATGGTGATGTTATAAATGCAACTCAAAGACAATACTCACAGTGAACAAGAAACACCACCTTGGTAGTCAGCTGTGCCCACGGATCCTGGCGATCAAACAGGAACACGCAAGGCCGTAACTGCAAGGGGGTAGAACTAAACACAAGCACAATAGACAAGGAGCTAGCAAGGAGGAGTGCTTAAAAGGAAAGGAAGGAAATCACAGTGCACACTTGGCAGAAAGCAGGTAACAAATATACAAGGCAACAGAAGCAAGGCAGCAGAATAGAAAGACAGCAAAGTAGGAACTGGAACCAAGGAAATGGGAAGAAAGGCGGGGACTGGAGAAGGATATACAGAATGGGAGGCTACAAGGGTATACTGGAATAGTGCAGGTTAAGGAATCAAGAAAACACAGTAGCATAGAAGGTAGTGCTGGGGAAGGAACAAGAATTGAGCTAAGGCTCAGGAGTCAAGGTTGCACTGCAGGCAGTGCTAGTTCAGGAACAGGGAATTACTAAAGCTTCAGGAGTCAAGGTAGCACTGCAGGCAGTGCTAGTTCAAGGAAACAGGAAATAGCTACAGCTCAGGAAACAAGGATTCAAGAGAGCACTGCAAGCAGTGCAAATCAGGAACAAGAAATAGCTGAAGCCCAGGAACATGAACAAAGAATAACTATAGCTTAGGAACTCAGGAAACAAGGTAGCAGTGCAGGCAGTGCTAATTCAGGTACAAGGAATAGCTACAGCTCAGGAACTCAGGAAACAAGGTAGCACTGCAGACAGTGCTAATTCAGGTACAAGGAATATCAAACAGCTCAGGAAACAAGGATCAGTTTCACCGGAATACAGCTCCAATGACCAACCTTGCCCTGAAGGGAGCTGGGGCTTAAAAGCTCACAGTAATCACATGCATCAGGTATGAGCAGGCTAGCAGCAGCCAGACACAGGTGAGCTGAATTCCTCCACCCATCCTTGGTCTGCAGGGTGAAGACAAAGCAGTGAGCAGGGAATTCTAGGTAATGGAGTTTCAGGCATGAGCAGGATGGCTTCCACAAAACCCGGCATGGATTGGGAATGGATGTCAATTCCCAAATAGTGTCCAATAGCTGGAAGTCAGTATATACATGAAAGGGAGGGTCTGGCAGCTTATTAGAACACTGGAGAGTCCCACTGTTCAGCTCCCTGGTGGTGGACACGAGAACGCAGGGAGCAAGTCATGACACAGGCCTTTGATCACTTTCACAAAAACCTCTATGCAGCTGATAGCTACGAGGAAGCAGAGCAAATTCACTATTTAGGGAAGGTGGAGCTCCCGAGGGTGACGGCAGCACAGAACAAGGCTCTGGGAGAGCTGATAGATGAGGAGGAAGGTTGCAAGACTATCATGAGTCTCAAGCCCCATAAGTCACCAGGGCCTGATGGACTCACCACGCACTTCTACAAAACATTTGGGGCGGAACTTATTCCACACTTGGTGAATCTTTACAACTCAGTGGCGGACGCAGGGGTGGTGACAGCGTCCATGAGTGAGGCTCTGATCTCGGTGCTGCCCAAACATGTGAAAGACCCACACCAATGTAGTTCTTACCGTCCTATAGCGCTCCTCAACCTGATGCTAAGATATACACCAAAAATATAGCTGCCAAATTAGAGGACCTCATGCCAGACTTGTTACATCCGGACCAGTCCAGTTTTATCAAGGGCTGCCAAACACATGATAACCTGCAGAGGGTGTTTCACCTCATCGAGAAAACAACCAAAAAATCACTCCGGCAGTTCTAATGATGCTAGATGCCAAGAAAGCCTTCAATCGGGTGGATTGGGCCGCCTTCTTCCGAACGTGGCAACAGTTTGGATTCTGCTAGCAGTTTATAGCTATGACTCAAGCCAACTACATCCGTTCTAGTGCCCATGTATTGGTTAATAGGGTTGTGTTAGAAGGTGGTTCTGACACTATGGGCCGCCCGGTTTTTTCGCTTTTTGAGCACCTAATTGTTGAGCTTTTACTGTGGGGGAGCCTCATAAGTTCTGCAGAGCCCAAAGTCATATTTGTACTGCTTTTGAGTCATCCAGAACTGTCATATTTCTCTGAGCCAGCCATGACCAGACCCAGGCTGAAGGCTGACCTCAGCTGGATGGTTTGATAACCTTTCTTCCACAAGCGAGGGCCTCCTCTCCATGAAGAGATGATGGGTGGGGCTACAGGCTCATCCATCACTAGGTGCCAGGCACCAGGCTGCACCAAGGAGGGAAGGCAGCATGGGGGGATGGGGCTTCAGAGACATGTGGCCCGAGATCCTGGATGACACCATTTTGAACAAACCCAGAGGCTGGACAGGAAGGAGGGAGCAGGGGCAAGAAAGTGATGTGTCGCTGTTTGATAGGACCAACAGGGACTTCCTGCCAGCCCCCTACTCAACTTTTAAAAAGTGCTTTCACAGGAAGAGAAGCTCTCTCTGGGGTGTGGTCTGCTGAGGCTGAAGGTGCTGGAGCCTGGCGCAATGGGCAGTTGGAAGGAGAGACCCCCTGACTGCCCCCAAGACCCTAACAGCCCCAGAAGAAGAGCCCAGGACCGGAGCGCAGGAGCAGTGGCCTCTGTGCAGGGAGAAGAGAGGCCAAGGAGAGCCAGGTTAAAGGCTGGCGCAGGGAGCCAGTGAAGACAGCACCCTGCTGAATCTACCCTCTCAGAGACCCCGAGGACAGAGGAGAGTGTTCCCAGTGGCTAGGGCTGGTAAAGAAGAGCATGAAGCGCCCCATAATGCCTCGCCAGGCACTTGGAAATCTGCTGTTTTGGTGCTTTGTGGCCCCCAGAGGAGGGGGGTCACCCTCACTTGTGAAAAGGTGCTGGGGGGAGCTGCTGGAGAAGCGCAGTCTTTCCCCCTCAGCACGAAGAAATCTGCCGTTTTGGTGCTTTGTGGCCCCCAGAAGAGGGGGGTCACCCACACTTGTGAAAAGGTGCGGGGGGAGCTGCTGGAGAAGTGCAGTCTTTCCCCCCAGCACGAAGAAAAGTCCCACCCTCACTGTCATGCGGACCTAAAGGAAACTACCCCTCAAGGGCTCAGCTAGCATTTAAACACATTCTAGGCTGGAACTTTTGTTCTACAGCTGAGGGTGTGTGGAGAAGTGCATCATGAAGTGAAGGGCTGAGTTGGGGATGTGTGAAGAAGTGCATCCCCTGGAGGTGAAGTGGTGTAATTGCACCGAAATGCATTTACTAGTGGTTATTTCTTTTTAGGTGGATTGAAAGTCACATGTGTAAAGTGAAGTACCTGTTTGTTAAGCTAAATGGAGTTATGTTGCTGGACCTTCCTGCAAGGGGGTCTGGCTGTATTTACGTAATCCCATGCTTTTACCTGTGATTCCTTTTAAAGTGAAGAGGCGCACTGCAGGATAAGTGTAGTTGCCAGGAGTACTTCTTTTGAAGGGACTGTAAGTCACATGTGTAAGGAGATGTCATAAACCAAGTAGGGTTATGTTGCCAGATAGTCCTGCTAAGGTGTCTGGCTGTATATGCGCAATCCTGTGATTTAATCTGTGATGCCTTTAGGGGCTGTAATTGCAATGCATTCAAATGATCAACCAAGGTGATGAGTACTGTCATTCTAAAGTGTGCGTAAACATGGATTCTTGCTGCTGCGCTTAGGTGAAGACCCCAGACTGCTAGCCCTTAAGATATGGAGGTGCATACTTTATGGTCAGTAGGAGATACTCAGTCAGGATCATGTGTCACCAAGGCAGGTTTACCCCTTTTTAATGCTTGATGAGGTAATGGGGTGGGTCGCCACTGGGATGGTGCCAGTGCGCAGGGCCATCGCTCCAGGTTAGGTTCAACTATCTGTATCTGGAGGGGTGGAGATGTTATGCAATGTCGCAAAGTAATTCCAACAGCTTATGTATATTTGTAAATTGGTGCATAGTATTGAGTAGTGTGTGTGTTTAATAAATGTACTCTTACTTTTATAAAGCAAAGTACAGACTGGACAATCAATTATAGAGTGTTATTGTTGTGCGCCTGCAAATGGCGATTACTAGCCCACACCACCTCCCTTGAGTAAGCCTCAGACTGCTCTGCAATGCTACCTTCTGAGAGTCAGGCGCTTCAATTGGGTGTTTGGTTCCCAGTGAAGGACAAATGTAGTCATGTTATTTGTGCAGGCCTCACAGATGCTGCCTGGTTTTCCAACAGGTGGGATCAGATTTATTTTCTCTGGAAAGGGGAATGAGGCAGGGGTGTCCACTTTCACCACTATTATTTGCTCTCAGTATTTGAACCCCTAGCGGCCAAGATTCAAATGTCACCCTCTATCCATGGCATTCCTTTTGGCACAGAGGAGCACAAAATATCCCTCTTTGCTGATGACATATAGCTATCTGTTGCAAAGCCTGGGTCATCCTTGGAGTCGATACAATCAGAATTAAGACACTTCGAACGAGTGGCTGGACTCCGTATCAATCTGTCCAAATCCTTTTTGCTTAATCTTACTCTGCCTCAGCGAGACATGGAATCTCTAGCAACCGCCAACCCTTTCAGGGGGCCAAAAGGGACATTGCGTTCCTCGGCATAAAGATCATCCCCAACCTCTCGAATCTTTTTATAGCTAATTATCCACCTCTCCTTCAACAGTTGAAGTCAGACCTCTGGAGATGAGCACCTCTGTATATCTCATGGTTGGGCCGAATTCACGCAGTTAAAATTATGTTTTCACCTAAAATATTGTACCTTTCAAGGGACTACCGATCAAGCGTTCTTGGCTGCACTTTATCCGTTTCATATTGCAGGATCACAGGGCACACCTCTCCTATAAACTACTTAGGCGTCCGTAGAGTTCCCGGGGGCCTGCCACTGCCTGATTTACACCTTTATTACAAGGCTTCCCAACTACATGTGATCTCCGAATGGTCGGCCCAGGAGTCCGATAAACACTGGTTCCACATGGATAGGACAGTGGTGGGGAGATATATATGGGATCTCTTATGGAAGCCCAAGGCATCTGTGGAATGTCTATCCGAGCACTCCTACGAAAACTACACTGAAGGTATGGGAGGAGATCAACAAGACGGCTGTGTGGACCACTTTCCCATGCCCGTTTATGCCAATCCACTATAACCGGTCCTAGGATGCTTGTTTCCAGTCCAGGGAGGACCTGGCTTGGGAGTTCGGGCTGGACTGTTCCCATGAGGCGCAGGGTCAAGACTGATTTGCATATGGCTGGGTCCAAACTGGAATGGCATGGTGAGCAAAAAACACGATGGATTTAGGCCCAGATCTCTGTACTGGGGTGAATGTATGACATTGTTCTGCATTCTGTCCATCAATTGTTGTTTTTGCATTTGTCACCCCGAGTGGGACGGGTATGCTTAGACGTGGGTCCCATGCTCTCCATGCCACTGGAATCAAGGTATCCTGGCTGAAGAGGGGTGAAACCCCGAAACCAGTCCTAGGATGCTTGTTTCCAGTCCAGGGAGGACCTGGCTTGGCAGTTCGGGCTGGACTGCTCCCATGAGGCACAGGGTCAAGACTGATTTGCGTATGGCTGGATCCAAACTGGAATGGCATGGTGAGCAACAAAACGATGGATTTAGGCCTAGATCTCTGTACTGGGGTGAATGTATGACATTGTTCTGCATTCTGTCCATCAATTGTTGTTTTTGCATTTGTCACCCCGAGTGCGACGGGTATGCTCAGATGTGGGTCCCGTGCTCTCCATGCCACTGGAATTAAGGTATCCTGGCTGAAGAGGGGTGAAACCCCGAAACCAGTCCTAGGATGCTTGTTTACAGTCCAGGGAGGACCTGGCTTGGCAGTTCGGGCTGGACTGTTCCCATGAGGCACAGGGTCAAGACTGATTTGCGTATGGCTGGGTCCAAACTGGAATGGCATGGTGAGCAAAAAAACTACGGATTTAGGCCCAGATGTCTGTACTGGGGTGAATGTATGGCATTGTTCTGCATTCTGTCCATCAATTGTTGTTTTTGCATAATCCACTATAACCCAGCATTTCCTCTGGCACAACACCCGGGGCCTTTTGAAACGAGAAGTGTGTCTCACTATTTCAGATTTATTCCATAATTGGGATATACTCACTTTCAAACACTGTCAGAGAGATTTCCACCTACCAGCCACTGAATAGTGGGGTTACAGTGCGCTTTATAAATGTAAATACATACATACATACATACAATACTACCCCTACACCCAACTCCGTCACTTGGGGCTCAGTTCCGAACTGAGGGAAGCAGCAATCAGAGATCTCACACCCATAGAGCGGTTTGTGAAGAGTGGGAATGGTACAAAGGGCAGTATCTCTTATCTATATTTGCTGCTTCTCTTTACACTTGTCAGCCCACAACCTAGGCACAAGGCCTTCTGGAACCGAATATTGGGAGACACAATACTAGACAAACAGTGGGACAGACTATATAGAGATATATCTAAATTCAATCACTAGATGGGGCTGCAGGTGGCCCACAATAAAGTAATACACAATTGGTATTTATATCCCACAAAACTCAAACTAAATGTTTCTGTGACTTCAGATTTATGTTGGAGGGGGTGTGGACAACTAGGGGATTTTAAGCACATATAGTGGGACTGCCCGACAAACCGTCCATTTTTGTCAGAAATCTTGGCACAAATTAAAGATATTCTGGGCTATCCCGTACCATCAGATATGGGTTTTGCGCTTCTGGGCTTCTGCACCGATATGCTAAAACGCCAGATTACAGGTGACAGATCAATTCTGTGGTTATGCCTAGTTGCAGCGAAAATGACAGTAGCTGCGGCATGGAAGCGGAAAGCAGTGCTGTCTCTGATGTAGTGGCACTCTCGCCTGTGGCAGGCCCTCTCGATGGAGCACATGGCAGACATCCTCGCTGACTCCTTTAAATACGTTAGGTATATATGGGGTCCCCTGAAGGAGTATCTCTCAAGGGGCCTTCCCCTGTGCGCCTGTCCCACCAGAAAGCGAGCACTCCATCTCTTCCAACTCTAGAAATATCTCCAGAGGCTGCAAGGGGGGGGTGAGAAGTTGTCCCCCCGCCCCCGGGTCTACCTATGCTCCTTGATGATCGGTTCCACCCCTCCTGCTTGAAAAATATTAATAAATGTTTCCCACTCTTCCTTTGTTTGTGGGTTTTGGGGATTAGGGGTGGGGAGGGTATTATAAATTCCTAATGGAGTTCATCAGCGGTGCTGCTGTTTATTTGTGCCTATTGTAAGGACTAACTCCTAGATGTGAAGAAACTGATCTTTTCTATAGAAAGTATTTTATGAAGTATAGGAGTTGTGATGTGCTGTATTGTACTGTTGGGTGTATTGGAAAATTCAATAAAGAAAGATTTGACAAAAAAATGAACTTCACATGTGTATGTGTGCTTTTTATATACTCTCACTATACCCTAGAGGGCATCACATTTTGATCACACAATATGTAACCATATGCTTAGCCCCAAGAGGGTGCTCTACATTATGTACCTTTCTTTAGCCAAATTAACTGCAGCCCCTAGAGGGTACTGCACTCCCAGCAGTAGAGGACATGCCTGTGGAGTGCTTGAAATAACCTACAAAGCCTGGGATATCTTCCTTTCTCTGACCCTTCTAACTTAATACTTTTGAAAAAGGTCCTAGGACAATGGGAGGGGAGAGCTGCAGCGCTTATGCAGCTCCCCTATGCTCTTGTCTCCTTGTTGGTAGTGACCCGGCTATCTGGGGGCCACCACAAGCAGCAAACGTTCTTTGTTACCATCAGACCCTTCAGGGAATGATGGCGCGTTGCTCTGGGAGCTTGTGCATACTCAATAAATCACTACTCCACTATGCCGGGGAGAGCCGCTGCCTTTGTATTTCTGTTTCTACTGCCGCACAGCATTTTCTTTTTATGGGGGGGAGTGGTGCGCGGTTCCACCCGGGCACCCCATGTGCCTCCTTTGTCAGGGGCAGCACAGGGAGGCTGCACCTGGTGGTCCGTACTTCTGCATGTGTCACCGGGAGCCAGGTATCTCTCCGTCCATGCCTGCTTCTCCAGGCAAGGCTTAGACTCTTGTGCTGGCCGCCGGCTCACCCCAGACACAGCCATGGTGAGCAGGGCAAGCCCACCACAAATGGGGGGAGAGTGCCGGCACAACCCTCTTCCTCTGCCTTCCTGTCAGGGCTTGGAGGTGGGGATCCTGGGCCCCTTGTTTAGTTCTCGGGGGTGCACTGGCATTCCCTGCCTACAGTGCGGTGGTGGGAGTCTGGAGTGGGGAGTCCAGGCACATGGATGGCTTCTCGTGGGCACAACTGCATTCTCCGCAAACTTGCAGTGGTGGGAGAGCCCGGAGTTGGGGATCCTGAGCCCCTATTGATTAAACCTGGCCTCTTTGCTCTGGGGAGGTAGCACCATGCATGCCCCCTCCCAGGGAAGATTATATTTTACTACTCAAACCAACCCCGAGTGCTGGCTCACCCCAAGGGGGGGTGGTCGTTTGGAACAGCTGGGCAGTAGAGCTCCACGTGCTCCTATATCACACTTGGGGTCAAAGGTCAAATCCTTTTCCTGCTAATATCTATGGCCCTGATTGGCCGTTTTGCATGTTTGTGGACTCATTTTGCTCCAGGATGGTAGCCCCTGCTACCTGGAGTACTTTTCTCAGGCCTCCTGTCCTTTAATGTGGCCAACTTTGCAGGGAGCTGATTCCACTGACTTCCTGCACCAGTATTTCTTCCTTTTCCTCCTCTTGGGCTTTTCTTCTCCCTGACGTAGAAATCCAGTTCTTTCCCCCAACGAGTCCTTACGGGGTGTAAGGGTAGCAGTGTACCTGGTCCTGGGGAGAGCCATTCGGTAGTGGGGTCAACTGCAGTCAGAATTCTTAGTCCAGATGGGTATTAGGGAGTTTCTCCTTCCAGTTGTCCATGGCTGTCACCTCCAGTCCCAGTGTCCAGAAGAAAAACACAAGCAAGAGAGAGCTCTCTCTCTTGCACAAGACCTTTAAAGTGGGGGCAGAAGGTTCCAGATGCAAGGCACCTATGGCCTATCCTATTGTGCCACATCACCTCTCTGCACCGGTCCCACCCTCCTGCACAACATGCTGGGACAATTCAAAATGGTGCCACTAGTCATATTTTCTGTGGGCCCCACAGCTCCACCCCTAGCTGGCATCACTGCCAGGGCCTTTCCCATCACACCTTCAAAGGGAGCCCACTCCTGTGTTGTTCAATTCCTACTAATTCAGTAAGACTGTGCATGTGGGAAACATGAGCGTCAAAACTATGAGGGACAGATCCACTCATACCATCAGATTATGTTGACCTAGTTCCTGGCTAGCTCACAGTGCGCCATCTAGACCTCTAAACCTTACAAGGTACCTGATGGTGTCTGCAATCTCAGAACATAACGGCCCTGATTCCCCCAAGGAAATCGTGGAAACAGATCTACCCTTTCGTTGTTAAAGTCAGGCATGCCCAAAAGGAGACACAAAAAATACACAAATTGGCATTTCAAACATTTATCGAAGCAACTAGATTCTTGTGTAAAATACAAATGCTGCAATTATGAGTAAGATAAAGCAGAGCATGGTAACCAGCATCAAGAGAATGGTGAAAACTATAAAAAAATTCAAACAGTGTGCATTAACATTGATTATATGAATACATATAATTGTACTCCTACCTAGCACGGCATATCCTAGAGATCATAGGGTTGATGCCAGCGGCGGCTCCTCCATTATGGCGGAGGAGCGTTGCCCTGCCTGCTGCGAGTGCAGCAGGCACACACAGTAATAAAATGGTAATAAATATCATTTTATTAATGTGTTCAAGGCTCGCGCTGTTACAGCATGATGGCAGGGAGCGGGGCTAATCAATGCGATTGCGATAGTAATGCAGCCCCCTTGCCAGTGCGCAGGTCAGATTGGAAGGATGCCTACAGCCGACCAATCTGACCTGTGTACTTCAGAACCTGCAATCCCAAAGATGAGAAACAGCTGAGGGATTGCAATCGCAGGCCCCCAGCCTCAAAATGAGCACTGGGTTAGCCTGCACCAGTCAATCCAGGATTGGCTGGTTTTGCGTTGTCTTAGGGTGAAAGTCCATCCCTTTCCACCAACCCAGCCCAGGAGAGTTCCAGGAGGAAGGAGTGGGAGACTGCATCCAGAGCCTGCCAGGACATGGAAATGAGCGTCGGGCGGCAGGTTAGTTTTTTGTATTTTTTTAGTTTTCCTCCCTGTCCCCCAAACCCCTCCTGCCCGCACTCAATCCACCCGCACTCCGCCTCCACACCAGCCACCACTGGTCAATGCTATTCTGCCAGATACCTTAAAACGGTCTAACTCCCCATTCATCTGGTAGTCAGTCTAGGTGTAGAACAGGCCGTCTTCCCTCTGTGTATAATGATAGAATTCAACTATGCTAGAATTCAGGCATAGGACGACCGCCACAATCTATGGAAATGAAATTGATTTGTGCGGTCTGGGAGAAAAGGGGAAATCAGAATGCAATAATATATAAAGAGCCTCCCACTCGACCAACAAATATTTTCACAGTGGCTAGAAATAGCTCATACGGGCTGTCCCTTTTTTGTAGATATGACTAAATACAAAATCAGTTCATTAATTCATATATTGTATTATTTGTTTTTGATCTTTTATAATTTTATTGAACTAATTATCAACCATTTTTTTCATTTATATTTTTTTGAGAATATAAAACCATAAACTTTTTATGTTCTTATATACAGTGCAAATCATACATAATTCAACAGAAAAAACAAAATTCCTAAAATTTACAAAAAGGCATAATTATGCAATATTAAACATACAAGTTGTCATATTATAGATTGATCCCTTCCATAAACACACGTAAACTAACCCACATTCATGATATTCCAGCTTGAATGGCTTGCACAAAGTAACTTGTGGCAAGAATCCTTCTTTATTTTCCAAGGTTATGCAGCCAGCTGAAAAATGCTCAGGTCGACGCATGTTTCAGTGGATTATTAATCTTGAGTCCACCTTCATCAGGACCGCTCAGTTTCTTTAAATTAAAGCAGTGGAGGTAGTAAGGGGGATCAGTAAGATAGAATCTAGTCAGTTACAAGTAGTCAATGACAGGACCGAAAGTCCGATGTGGGTGCCTCTGAAGTTATTTTCAAAATTTGGGCGTATGTATTCCAAATGGGGTATGATCTTAAAAGATTCCATAACTCATGTAATAGAGTGGCTCCCTATGCCGTGGGTGCTGCCTACTCTAGAATTAGAAGGCTACTATTTTGATTTGTAGCTGCTGTAATAGGTCCAGTTTTGTCTTTTCTCTTAAAACTGGATGGTGGTCTTCACATCTTCCTCGTTTGCTGTGTGGCCCTCGGCCCGTCTGCTCGAGAGTAAGGGAGCTATATATTATATTATAAACAAAGACTTGTGCAGTTTGTATAATAAAACTGAACTCATTTGTACTGTGCCGGAGTTCTGGTCTGGCTGTCATTTTGATTCTACCCACCCTGGGCTGTTGCCGAACAGACAACAACAGACAAGGCAAGGGTGGGCAGTGTACCGGGTCCATGAACAGAATGTTCAAAGGTATGATAAAGTGCCTACGAGATTGTAAGCAACCCAATTCTGAGTACAGTATTTCATGTCAGCGCACAAGCAAATGTGTCCTAAAAGTCATCATTTAAAAAGATGTCAACATTTAAACATGAACATGTAAAATGGAAGTGTTTGTGCACAGGGCCTACTAACCTCACTACACCTGTGTTGGCTCGAGAGGCCTGGACTCCCTCCTTTTTTCAGTGGGCTTGGGTTGGCCAATCCCTGGTATAATGTAACTGATGACTGATTGATGCAGATCCTTCATCCCCACTTCTTTCCTCCTCAGAAGCTGAGTGAATCACTGTCAATTGCTCCCTTTGTGTGGAGAGGCGTTTGTTCCTGCTGCTTGAGAGAAATGTGATTAACTTGACTTGGCGGCCATCTAGGGAAACCTACCAAACCCACACATTTCTGAAAACTAGAGACCCGGGGGAGTCCAGGAAGATATGGCTTGTGGGAATCCACCAACGTTTTCCTACACAGAATCCCCTGCAAACCTCATATTTTGATGAAAAAATCACTTTTTTCTCAAATTTATGTGTGGGTAAGTTCTGGAATCTACGTGGATCCACAAATTTCCTACCACCCACCATTCCCCCAGGTCTCCCGATGAAAATGGTACCTCACTTGCATGGGTGGGTCAAGTACCCACGACAGGCAAGGGCCCAAAACTATTGAGTAGACATCAAAATGACCTATCACAAAACAAGCTGGTTTTGCAAGGGGGGTCACCTGGGTTTTTGGCCCCGGGCTCGGCAGCCATCTTGGAAACTACCAAACCCACACATTTCTGAAACCTAGACACACGAGGGAGTCCAGCGAGGTATGGCTTGTGTGGGTCCCCCAACATTTTCCTACCCAGAATACCCTGCAAACCTCAAATTTAGCTGACAAAATCACTTTTTTTCCAAATTTCTGTGTGGGAAAGTTCTGGAATCTACGTGGATCCAAACATTTCCTACCACCCAGCGTTCCCCCAAGTCTCCCAAGAAAAATGATACCTCAATCTTGTGAGTGGGTCAAGAACCCGAAACAGGCAAGGGCCCAGAACGTATTGAGGAGACATCAAAATGACCTATCACAAAACAACCAGGTTGTGCAAGGGGGGTCACCTGGGTTTTTGCCCCGGGGCTCGGCGGCCATCTTGGAAAACAACCAAACCCACACATTTCTGAAAACTAGACACCCGGGTGAGTCCAGCGAGGTATGGCTTGTGTGGGTCCCCCAACATTTTCCTACCCAGAATACCCTGCAAACCTCAAATTTAGCTGACAAAATCACTTTTTTCCCAAATTTCTGTGTGGCAATGTTCTGGAATCTACGTGGATCCAAACATTTCCTACCACCCAGCGTTCCCCCAAGTCTCCCAATAAAAATGATACCTCAATCTTGTGAGTGGGTCAAGAACCCGAAACAGGCAAGGGCCCAAAACGTATTGAGGAGACATCAAAATGACCTATCAAAAAACAACCTGGTTTTGCAAGAGGGGTCACCTAGGTTTTTGCCCCGGGGCTCTGCGGCCATCTTGGAAAACAACCAAAGCCACACATTTCTGAAAACTAGACACCCAGGGGAGTCCAGCGAAGTATGGCTTGCGTGGCTCCCCCAACGTTTTTCCACCCAGAATGCCCTGCAAACCTCAATCTTAGCTGACAAAATCACTTTTTACTCAAATTTCTGTGTGGCAAAGTTCTGGAATCTACGTGGATCAAAAAATGTCCTACCACCAAGCGTTCCCACAAGTCTCCCGATAAAAATGATACCTCACTCGCGTGGGTGGGTCAAGTACCTGCGACAGGCAACGGCCCAAAACGTATTAAGGAGACATCAAAATGGCCTATCACAAAACAACCTGGTTTGCAAGGGGGGTCACCTGGGTTTTTGCCCCGGGGCTCGGTGGCCATCTTGGAAAACAACCAAACCCACACATTTCTGAAAACTAGACACCCGGGTGAGTCCAGCGAAGTATGACTTGCGTGGGTTCCCCAACGTTTTTCTACCCAGAATGCCCTGCAAACCTCAAATTTAGCTGACATATTCACTTTTTTCTCAAAGTTCTGTGTGGCAAAGTTCTGGAATCTACATGGATCCCAAAATTTCGTACCACCTAGCGTTCCCCCAGGTCTCCCGATAAAAATGATACCTCAATCTCGTGAGTGGGTCAAGAACCTGAAACAGACAATGGCCCAAAACGTATTGAGGAGACATCAAAATGACCTATCAAAAAACAACCTGGTTTTGCAAGAGGGGTCACCTGGGTTTTTGGCCCTGGGCTCGGCTGCCATCTTGGAAAACTACCAAACCCACACATTTCTGAAAACTAGACACCCGGGGGAGTCCAGAGAGGTATGGCTTGTGTGGATCCCCCAACGTTTTTCTACCCAGAATGCCCTGCAAACCTCAAATTTAGCTGAAAAAATCACCTTTTTTCTCAAAGTTCTGTGTGGCAAAGTTCTGGAATCTACATGGATCCCAAAATTTCTTACCACCTAGCGTTCCTCCAGGTCTCCCGATAAAAATGATACCTCAATCTCGTGAGTGGGTCAAGAACCCGAAACAGACAAGGGCCCAAAACGCATTGAGGAGACATCAAAATGACCTATCAAAAAACAACCTGGTTTTGCAACAGGGGTCACCTGGGTTTTTAGCCCCGGGCTCGGCAGCCATCTTGGAAACTACCAAACCCACACATTTCTGAAAACTAGACACACGAGGGAGTCCAGCGAGGTATGGCTTGTGTGGGTCCCCCAACATTTTCCTACCCAGAATACCCTGCAAACCTCAAATTTAGCTGACAAAATCACTTTTTTCCCAAATTTCTGTGTGGGAAAGTTCTGGAATCTACGTGGATCCAAACATTTCCTATCACCCAGCGTTCCCCCAAGTCTCCCAATAAAAATGATTCCTCAATCTTGTTAGTGGGTCAAGAACCCAAAACAGGCAAGGGCCCAAAACGTATTGAGGAGACATCAAAATGACCTATCAAAAAACAACCTGGTTTTGCAAGAGGGGTCACCTAGGTTTTTGCCCCGGGGCTCGGCGGCCATCTTGGAAAACAACCAAAGCCTCACATTTCTGAAAACTAGACACCCAGGGGAGTCCAGCGAAGTATGGCTTGCATGGGTCCCCCAACGTTTTTCTACCCAGAATGCCCTGCAAACCTCAATCTTAGCTGACAAAATCACTTTTTTTCTCAAATTTCTGTGTGGCAAAGTTCTGGAATCTACGTGGATCAAAAAATGTCCTACCACCGAGCGTTCCCCCAAGTCTCCCGATAAAAATGATACCTCACTCGCGTGGGTGGGTCAAGTACCTGCGACAGGCAACGGCCCAAAACGTATTGAGGAGACATCAAAATGGCCTATCACAAAACAACCTGGTTTTGCAAGGGGGGTCACCTGGGTTTTTGCCCCGGGGCTCGGCGGCCATCTTGGAAAACAACCAAACCCCCACATTTCTGAAAACTAGACACCCGGGTGAGTCCAGCGAAGTATGACTTGCGTGGGTTCTCCAACGTTTTTCTACCCAGAATGCCCTGCAAACCTCAAATTTAGCTGACATATTCACTTTTTTCTCAAAGTTCTGTGTGGCAAAGTTCTGGAATCTACATGGATCCCAAAATTTTGTACCACCAGCGTTCCCCCAGGTCTCCCGATAAAAATGATATCTCAATCTCGTGAGTGGGTCAAGAACCCGAAACAGACAAGGGCCCAAAACGTATTGAGGAGACATCAAAATGACCTATCAAAAAACAACCTGGTTTTGCAAGAGGGGTCACCTGGGTTTTTGGCCCCGGGCTCGGCTGCCATCTTGGAAAACTACCAAACCCACACATTTCTGAAAACTAGACACCCGGGGGAGTCCAGCAAGGTATGGCTTGTGTGGATCCCCCAACGTTTTTCTACCCAGAATGCCCTGCAAACCTCAAATTTAGCTGAAAAAATCACCTTTTTCTCAAATTTCTGTGTGGGAAAGTTCTGGAATCCACGTGGATCCACAAATTTCGTACCACCTAGCATTCCCCCAGGTCTCCCGATAAAAATGATACCTGATTTGCATGAGTGGGTCAAGTACCCGCGACAGGCAAGGGCCCAAAACGTATTGAGGAGACATCAAAATGACCTATCACAAAACAACCAGGTTGTGCAAGGGGGGTCACCTGGGTTTTTGGTCCCGGGCTCGGCGGCCATCTTGGGAAACAACCAAAGCCACACATTTCTGAAAACTAGACACCCGGGGGAGTCCAGCGAAGTATGGCTTGCGTGGGTCCCCCAACGTTTTTCTACCCAGAATACCCTGCAAACCTCAAACTTAGCTGACAAATTCACCTTTTTCTCAAAGTTCTGTGTGGCAAAGTTCTGGAATCTACATGGATCCAAAAATTTCATACCACCTAGCGTTCCCCCAGGTCTCCTGATAAAAATAATACCTCAATCTCGTTAGTGGGTCAAGAACCTGAAACAGGCAAGGGCCCAAAACATATTGAGGAGACATCAAAATGACCTATCAAAAAACAACCTGGTTTTGCAAGAGGGGTCACCTGGGTTTTTGGTCCCGGGCTCGGCTGCCATCTTGTAAAACTACCAAACCCAAACATTTCTGAAAACTAGACACCCGGGGAAGTCCAGGTAGGTATGGCTTGCGTGGATCCCCCAACGTTTTCTTAATGCCCTGCAAACCTTAAATGTCCCCTGAAAAAACACATTTTCTACATATTTTTGGGTGCAATCACAGTGCCGTTACAAATATCCTACCCCACAGCGTTCCCCTCAATCTGTCGAGTAAAATGATACCTCACTTGTGTGGGTGGGGCAAGGGCCTGTGACTGGGAAAAGCCCAAAACATAGAGAATAAGGGTATAGCACTGAGAATTCTAAGCGCTAAATTGTTTTAAAAATAAGTTTTTAGCCAATTATGCATTGGACACCCACACAAGTGAGGTATCATTTTACTCGTGACACTAAGGAGAATCGAAGGGGGCAGCACCCACCTCCATGCTTAAAAAAAGCAAGCCTAATCGCTGGCACCTAGTGGGCTTTCTGCCCCCCCCCCGGGGGTAGATCAGGGGCCACTGCCCCCATCCGCCCTTGGGGGGCAGAAAGACTGTGGCATTTTTTGGGGGAGGTGTGGGCATTGGCATGCCCATTCTGGGCTGACCCCAACACTGATATGTGGCTATTGCCCTAATATGCCTCCGGAGAGGGGCAGAAAGACTGTGGTAATTGTTTTTGGGGTGGGGGCATTATCATGCCCATTTTGGGGAGCCCCCACCCCTACATAATAAAAAAAAACAAATCCCTGGTGTCTAGTGGGTTTTCTGCCCCCCTGGGAGCAGATCAGGGGCTATTGCCCCATCTGCCCCTGGGGGAAGCAGAAAGACTGTTGCCTTTTTTGGGGGGGGGGCATTGCCATGTCTTTTTGGGCAGCCCCCACCCCAACGTCATTAAAAAAACAATCCCTGGTTTCTAGTGGGTTTTCTGCCCCCCTGGGGCACAGATTGGGGCTACTGCCCATGTCTGCCCCCTGGGGGGGCAGAAAGAATGACATTTCTCTGGGGGGAGGGGGTGGGGGCATTGCCATAAGCTTTTTGGGCAACCCCCATCCCAACTTCAATAAAAGAGAAATCTCTGGTTTCTAGTAGGCTTTCTGCCCCCCCCCCCCAGGGCAGATTGGGGTCTACTGCCCCATCTGTCCCCCAGGGGGGGGCAGAAAGACTGTTGCCAACAAACAAATATGGGGGAGCAAAGGCCCTTGCCCAAGGGCCCGCTCCTCCCCTCCCTTGTGCTACTGGGTGGATTCCTGCTCGGGGATCGCCCTCCTGAGGTGATCCCCAAGAAGCGCTCCATTAGGGGAAGGGTATCATTGGAAAGGGGAGATTCTTCCCTTTCCAATGATACCTCTCCAATCTTTTTCGGTGCTCGGGATGCTGAGATATCCCTACAAACACTGAAACTGAGAAATACTGACATTTCTCGGGGGGGGGGCATTGCCATGCCCTTTTTCAGACATCCCCAACGTCAATAAAAAAAATCCTGGTTTCTAGTGGGCTTTCCGCCCCCCCGGGGGGGCAGACTGGGAGCTGCTGCTCCCATCTGCTCCCCAGGGGGGCAGAAAGACTGACATTTCTTTGGGGGGTGGGGGCATTGCCATGCCCTTTTTGGGCAGCCCCCACCCCAATGTCAATAATTTAAAAAAAATCCCTGGTTCCTAGTGGGCTTTCCGCCCCACGGGGGGCAGATTGGGGGCTACTGTCCCATCTGCTCTCCAGGGGGGGCAGGAAGACTGTTGCCAACAAACAAATATGGGGGAGCAAAGGCCCTTGCCCTAGGGGCCGCTCCCCCTCCCTGGTGCTAGAGGGTGGACCCCTGCTCAGGGATCGCCGTCCTCGGGTGATCCCCAAGAAGGGCTCCATTAGGGGAAGGGTATCATTGGAAAGGGGAGATTCTCCCCTTTCCAAAAATACCACTCCCATTTTTTCGGTGCTCGGGGTTGAGATAGCCCCACAAACACTGAAACTAAGTTTCAGTTTCGTTTTCATTGCAATCACGATAGCGCGCAATGCGGGCGATTGTAATTGCAATGAATATCAAAAATAGGCCTGGGGAGGTTGGGGAAGCTCTTCCCCACCTCCCCAGGCAAACATAAAATGGGAAATTCCTCTGCTGTCTGCAGCAGAAGGATTTCCTGAGCATGTGCTCATGACAGAATGGTTCCGTCATGAGCACACTAGAACTTGTGCTCATGACGGAACCATTCCATCATGAGCATAGAAGGGGTTAAGTAAGTGATGCAAGCACCAGCTTACACAGTCTGCTGTAGCAGGCTGGTAGTGTCAATTTGAATGGCCTCTCGGGGTGGCACAATACATGCTCCAGCCCATGGGAGGCCTCTGGGGTACCTATGCCCTGGGTACATAGTGTACCATATACTATGGACTGATACGGGTACCCCAGAATCCAATCTGGGTGTACCTAAAATACATGCATATCAATTTACAGGAGAAAGCAGATAGACTGGGGTCCTGGATAGTAGGATCCCAGTCAGACTATTCCAAAACAGTGTGACATCAGCAAAAAGTGGGGGTAACCATTAGAAGCAGATACTACTGTCCTACAGCAGGTGTGTCTTAGATCGATCAGTATTGCTGTTCCAATTGAGGTGTACTGCCTCAGGTTTGGAACCATAATACAATATGTTCAAACTGGTCGTTCATTCTTGCATCCAGTGATACCTGCACCTCACACCAGCCCAAGAAATCCTTTGCATAGCTGGGGCAAAGCAGGTGCCCATGATGGTCTGTTGTAGATGTCTGTGTAGTTGATTCCCAATATAAAATACGTTTTCTGTTATACACCACTGCATCATTTTGAAGAGCATCTGAGTATGTTGCAAAAAATGGCCAGGGCTTGCTGACAGAAAATGATAATATGCTTTCAACACGTATTTATGACAATAAAGAAAGATGTCAGATGTAGTGTTATATGCATATAGTCATACACTCATGCCACATCACAAATTTTGCGCATAAAATACTTTTCTATTTCTCGCATTAGAGGGGAAGGCTTTGACATAAAAGAATCATTCGAAGTAGAAGTGTTCACACTTACTGAAATAATATGTATGCCCAGGGGTCGCAGAAGATTCTTGTGGATTTCAGGCATTAAGCAAAGTCTCAGTATCACTCTATGGTCATTGCTTAAAAACTAGTACTCCTTCCTGCTTCTATCATCTTATATGCAAGGCTGACATCATTGAAATGAGATATTCTAATGAGCTCATAACATGTAAAACAGCTAAGTTTTTTTGCTTCATCTAAATACTTTTCTAGGCCACACCACCACATTGCCCCTTTTGTCTGGTTGTCTAATTACAAATTCTTGATAATTCCTGAGCGCTTGTTCCTCATTTATTTTCATCCCTCTAGACTGAGGGATTTTGGTCTTGCTGGTTTTCCAGCACAAAATCTTCACATCTTTCCCCATAGCCTGCTGGAAGGTATTCAGACTATAAGGGATTTGTGGTAAAATTTGAAAAGTGTGCGAAAATGCTGCTCTTATTCGTTTGAAAACCTTCAATGTATAGAAAGTCTATATCATACTGTGCGTCACATTCTAAAGTTGCTAATGCCTTAATATTTTCTATTTATGATATTTGTAAGACGGAAAATGGGTCTGTTCTAACATTTTGCCTCTTGTATGGTTTTCGGATGAATTTGACAACATAGGCTTGTTTGAGCATAATCAAAAGATGATTCCAAGCAGAATGATAACCACATTCAAAATGTGTTTTCCATTTTCATTCAATGTTCTATTAGACAATTGATTTACTCTGTTTGTTCAGGTCATCTCTATTACTTCTTCCGGAAATTCTGCCTCCGTCGTGTATATTTCTGATTTTGCCCAGATTTGTCTACCTACTCCTATGACTCCTATTTGTTCTCCTTAGCCCTTTTAATTTTTTGGGTTATTTCAATTTCGATCTTGTAATTTGGGAGAATTCAAAGTTTTGTTTAATCATATCATGCAGAACTTCTCTAATGGGTTAGATATTCCCCAGATGTGGAACAAGCATTGGCAAAGGCAACACATCTAGGCTGTAAAAGGCTGAGTAATTAGGTTTGCCAATCATTTTTCCTAATCATGCATATGCATGATACACCCGCCCACACATAGCCATTAATCTTGCAATGGGCAAGATAGCCACCAAAGCAAATGAATGCTTTGTGCAGTTTGCACAGGCGTGCATCATGACGCATGTGGGAGCACGTATCATGATGCATGGCATTCATTTTCAATGTACAGTTCTAACTTGGCAGACTGCAATTTTAGAATGTTAAATTATACTGTGAAAAAAATTGAAAAACAAGTATGCATATGCACAAAAAAGAAAGTCAGCAGTGCATCATCACTTTGCAGTTGTCAGGCCTTGGTAAATAATACAGGGACAGCGAGATGTGGAGGGATGGGGGCTGATAAAACAGTGGGTGTTTGGGTGGGAAAGAAAAAGGCAGGAAGAAGAGCAAAAAGAAATATGTACCCTGGTGCAAGCTGGATACTAAATAAAAAACAGTTTCATGAGTCAATGAGTGGAAGGATACAACTCATCTAATCAGCACTCTGAGATTAAAGTGCTGGCTAGGTTAAACACAAGAATAGTGGTGAAAGCCATTGAATCGAGAACAGACAATGGAGATAGACAAGAAAGCCATCTAGTCATGAGCAAGATACTAACCCAAAGCCCACCGAAGGTATATGATAAGTCCTGGAAACAAAAGATATATCTACAGGCAGCTAAACCTGCCTGAGGGAGAGACCTAAAAATTTTTTCACATAAAATGTTAATTTAAATAATGCCGGAAGTGTATTTTCTAGAGTAATTTTGAAATGTCCACATTCCTACAAATACAATATGAGTAGGTGCCAGCGGATGGAAACCTTCTCTAAGGCATCTAAACACAGTTTCATTGCGTCTTTAATTAAATGTATGATTGGATATATCATTTGAAGGATATATATTACCATGAAAAGTCACGTGTTATAGATCACAAACTAAAGTTCATATGGAGATCGATTTGCAACAACTCGAAGGAGCCTGGAGGAGAATCATGCAATGCTTACACATGGAAAACGTCACTGCGTAACCTCCGCAATCCATGAAATGAAAAATGTTGTATACTCGAGTGGACGTCTCGATTTCTATTATAAAAGCTTCGCTCTCACTGCAGATTTTCTGCAGCTGCAAATCGCTATTGAGAAAAAAAAATTAACTTTGAAAGAATGTGTCTCCTTCATATAGGAATTATGTTTAATTATACCAAAATCATAAGGAAACAAAACAAACTACTTACCTATCAAACCGTGAAGAAAGTCGCATGTCCCCTGTAGTGGAAATCAGTGGCGTAAATGAATATGACTGGTCCCCCCTTCAGAATGTGAAGAGGGGCCTCTGAGTCTCTCATATCTCACAGATATTCATGAACTCTGGGTGGAATGATGCCCCTCTGAAGGGGCTGGGGTCCGATGAAGCTCTGTATTAAGCTCCTGGCACTGGAAATGGCAAGGCAGCAGCACACATAACACTGACTGCCCACAATTGTGCTCTCGAAATGGGTGACTTGTTAGGTACTTGGTGCACTCAAGACAGTCACCCACTTGTTTGGCTTGACCCTATTTTAACTGCGATGCTTTAGAGATGAGGGAAGGTTCACCATACTTCCACTAGGGCCTAGAGCTCTCCAAGTGGTAGCTGTGGAGAGCTCCCTTCAGGCTTAGTCCTGAAGGAGCATAAAGCAGCTTGTTTTACCCGTACGTAATCTTGTTGTGTGAGTTAAGTGAAAAAGAACCACACAGTGTACTTATAAGAATAGGTATTTATTATAATCACTCACTAACACATTGCAATATCTCCTACCTGGATATAACCACAAGCACGCAATACTTCAGTAATAGAAAAGGTAAATATCACAAATACACAGTGGTCCCCAGGGGAAGACCAAATCATATACTAAAATAGTGGAATGCGAACCACGACCCAAGTCAAGACTGGACCCAGAAAAATCATCATGTCAATCAATCATGTCTTGTATTAGTGAAACCTGAGCCTAATTATAAGGTCCCTGTAACCTTTGTTTTTTAAGTGAATATATATATATATATATAATATAGTGAATTTCAAATTTTTAAAAAATTCCATTTCCTAACCATATTGTCGCTGTGACCTTTGTTTTTTTCATTGAATTTCTAAGGTTTTTAAATGCTAATTCCTAGCTATAACGTCCCTGTAACTTTTGATTTGTTTCAATGAGTTTCTATGGTTTTTAGGGTCGAGACGGTGAATGCATGCGCTAGCACATGCGTCTCGCTTGCAAAAAATGTTGCATACAGAAAAGGGCTTGGAGCTCTCCCATGCTTACCATTTGTGTGCTGTAGCATCACTCTTCAGTCCAGCATCCTTAATTGGCTAATCATGCTGAAACTCCACTTCTGGTGCTTGCAATAGAGCACCAGCCAAGCACAGATTGTTTAAACTTGATCAGTGCTCATCCGCTGCTCTCCACGCAATTGAGGTACTATTTCTGCCCCTCCTTCCTTTTTAGAATGTTCTATTTTGTTTACATTGGTTGGGATAGGTAAAAGGACCGAGGGCGGGAACGTAGAGTAATACTACAATGTCTGAAAATCTGAGAAGTGCATTCATACTGAGCTGGTTGACACCATCTATAATAGCACCACTTGTGAACTGAGGATCTCAGTTAGTTCTGGACGATTGGATTCAGAGGCGGCCATTTTCATGACCTCCCCCTTGCCATCCACACCAACCGCAGAGAACAATACTACAATACTATTGAAAGCCATACCATTAAACAACATAAACAAAAAAAAATTAGCAGCTGCTATCAAAAGTGCGCTTCTACGACACTGCACACTCACATTTTCCCTTGGTGCAGGCCTGCAGTGTTATGTGGTTCACTGACAGAATATCAACACCCAAAATATCTCCATAACACAATATCGAGTTATAAATATCGATGTCAAAAATATCATCATCCTATATTAATAAAGGTAAGTACAAAAATATCGAGAAAAAAATATCTATGTCATTTATATAGATGTACAAAATATTGTTTTTTAATATATATATATAAAATAAACTAATAAATATTAAATATTAATAATAAAAAATAGATTTAATATACATTTTAACAAATTTAACAACAAATAAACTCAATTAAAAAAGTTAAACACACATATATAATAACTAATATATATATTTTTACTCTAAAACAATTATTAAACTAATAATTTTAATGTATTTTAAAATTATAAAAAGAATATTATAAAAAATATATATATAGAAATATCAGAAAGATAAAACTTCAGAAGTTCCATCAAATAAAAACGATAAAGCACCAGCAACAGCCCCAATCACAACACAGAAAAGAAACAGCACAGACCTCACAGCCACGTATGTCAACCTGATCCGCAACCTTAACATGATGGAAGAGAGGAACCATCCAATGAGGAATCCACACAGGTGACATCGGAAAACATGGAGATTAACATCAACACTGCACCAGTCACCAATTTTAGAGCAAAATCTAGATTTGTGCCAATAATGACCAGGGATTCAATAGATACTTTTAACAAAATTGTAACATCTGAAATTAGGAAATTGCACTTGAAAACCCAGAATCAGAAAAAGAAACATAATGTGCAGTTGCAAAAATACCATCAGCTAATGAAAAAATTGTGAGACAATGACTCCATAATAATACGAAACTCCGATAAAGGGGGGCCTAATTAGTCAGGAAGAACTTAAATTTCTTAAGAACGAACACCCAAAAATACCAGTAATATACTTCATCCCAAAAATCCATAAGGACAAACTGAGACCTCCGGGCAGACCAATAATATCTGCAAAGGACAGCTTATTGTAAAATGTATCAGTGTATATAGATTCGTTTTTACAAGAGCACGTAAAAAATGTATCATCATATATACAAGACACTACAGACTTTTTAATACAATTGCATGATTTTAAATTGGAAGATGATTATATTCTGATATCCATGGATGTATCTAATTTGTGTACTTCAATCCATCATAGGGATTGACTGAGAGCGTTGGAGTATTTCCTGGGTACAAGACCCCTAGAAGTTCATGTGCACAACAAACTGCTTATTGACCTCACCAATTTCTGTCTGAATAACAATTATTTTATGTTCCAACAGCAGGTGTCCCACCAGGAGAGAGGCGTAGCAATGGGAGCGAGCTTTTCGCCCAGCTACGCCTGTCTCCATATGGGGTGGTGGGAGGAGAAAGTGTTAAAAATAGAACACAGAAAGAGTTGGACAGATAATGTGGTGAATGGGTCCACTTTATCGATGACTTGTTCATAATATGGCAAGGGGGATAAAGAAAGTGCTGAAAACTTTATTAACAAACTTAACAACAATGACATGAATTTACAATTCACATCTGATATAAGTACAAACTGCATATGTTTTCTAGATGTGGAGGTAGACGTGCAAGACAGTAGAATACATACATGGTTACATCATAAGCCCACATCAGGCAACACAATCCTACATTCTAGCAGCTTTCATCCCAAACACACAGTGCAGAGTATTCCATATGGTGAAATGCTGCGAATACGTAGGATCTGCAGCAATGACAATGATTTACACATAGCCCAACAGGAATGCAAAGTAAGATTTTTAGCAAGGGGCTATGGACATAAAGTCATAGATCAAGCAATTGTACGCACAAAATCAATGTCAAGAAAAGATTTGTGGTTTAAACCTTCAAAAAGCAAAATAAAACAGTCTGATACCACAGACAATGTAACCAACAATCCTAGGCTAGTCCTAACATACAATACACAAAGGAACAGTCTCAGGATATAAATTAGGAAAAATTGGCTCCTGATTTTCAGTGACCCAGTCATAGGGGATAAAATGCCTGCTTCCCCAACTATAACATTTGGAAAAGCATGCAGTACGAGCGACCATCTAGTCAGCATTGGGCCTGAAATTCCTGCCAATAATAATTGGTTAACCAAACGTAAAGGCTTTGTAAGATGTACAACATGCAAAATTGTAACATCTGAAATTAGGAACTTGCACTTGAAAACCCAGAATCAGAAAAAGAAACATAATGTGCAGTTGCAAAAATACCATCAGCTAATGAAAAAATTGTGGGACAATGACTCCATAATAATACGAAACACCGATAAAGGGGGGAATGTGGTCATTTGGCCTAAACAAAAGTATATGGAGGAGGCCTTACATCAACTGGGGGGACCGCAACTGTTACAAACTGAGTTCAAAATCTATCATGAAAGCGAAGCAGGATGAATTATTCATGACATTACTGGGCTGGAAAAATATGGGCCTAATTAGTCAGGAAGAACTTAAATTTCTTAAGAAAGAACACCCAAAAATACCAGTAATATACTTCATCCCAAAAATCCATAAGGACAAACTGAGACCTCCGGGCAGACCAATAATATCTGCAAAGGACAGCTTATTGTAAAATGTATCAGTGTATATAGATTCGTTTTTACAAGAGCACGTAAAAAATGTATCATCATATATACAATACACTACAGACTTTTTAATACAATTGCATGACTTTAAATTGGAAGATGATTATATTCTGATATCCATGGATGTATCTAATTTGTGTACTTCAATCCATCATAGGGATTGACTGAGAGCGTTAGAGTATTTCCTGGGTACAAGACCCCTAGAAGTTCATGTGCACAACAAACTGCTTATTGACTTCACCAATTTCTGTCTGAATAACAATTATTTTATGTTCCAACAGCAGGTGTCCCACCAGGAGAGAGGCGTAGCAATGGGAGCGAGCTTTTCGCCCAGCTACGCCTGTCTCCATATGGGGTGGTGTGAGGAGAAAGTGTTAAAAATAGAACACAGAAAGAGTTGGACAGATAATGTGGTGAAGTGGGTCCACTTTATCTATGACTTGTTCATAATATGGCAAGGGGGTTAAAGAAAGTGCTGAAAACTTTATTATCAAACTTAACAACAATGACATGAATTTACAATTCACATCTGATATAAGTACAAACAGCATATGTTTTCTAGATGTGGAGGTAGACGTGCAAGACAGTAGAATAAATACATGGTTACATCATAAGCCCACATCAGGCAACACCATCCTACATTCTAGCAGCTTTCATCCGAAACACACAGTGCAGAGTATTCCATATGGTGAAATGCTGCAAATACGTAGGATCTGCAGTAATGACAATGATTTACACATAGCCCAACAGGAATGCAAAGTAAGATTTTTAGCAAGGGGCTATGGACATAAAGTCATAGATCAAGCAATTGTACGCACAAAATCAATGTCAAGGAAAGATTTGTTGTTTAAACCTTCAAAAAGCAAAATAAAACAGTCTGATACCACAGACAATGTAACCAACAATCCTAGGCTAGTCCTAACATACAATACACAAAGGAACAGTCTCAGGATATAAATTAGGAAAAATTGGCTCCTGATTTTAAGTGACCCAGTCATAGGGGATAAAATGCCTGCTTCCCCAACTAAAACATTTAGAAAAGCATGCAGTACGAGTGTGAGAAGTTGGCCTGATATATGATGTCACTAATTCTAGTGTACACCTTGTATCAGTCCAAACAACCCTTATGGTGATTGATTGTAAAGTCAACCTTATAGACCAGCTATCCTAGTGGTAGCATGGACAAGAGCAGTCTTAGGGTAAACTCTGAATGGCATGTGAAGCCAGCTGTTATACCATATGTAATCCCTTGAATACCAAATGAAAGGACACCACAACAGCTATATATATAAAAATAGAATGTATTTATTCTAGTCAAACCCTCAGCACTCTTTATGAGATTCGAGGTAAGTACAACACAGTCTTATTTAAGCATACATTAAGTCACACAGGTAAGTAATACAGTTAGGCCCTAGGGGCCACGCAAACCATATACTAAGTAAGTGGTATAAGAACCACTGTCACGAACACAGGATAGGCCTAGGCCTAGGGAATCGCTGGGGCTACACTATACTACCAAAGGTTAGGAAGTGGGAGGCCCACGGGATTCAGGTGCAGAGTGGAAACACTCACTCGTAATGCGTAAAAGTCGATAGAAATGGAAGTTGTTAGAAATTAACAGTTTTAGAACACTTCTGGTATAGCTAGGGAGTCGAGACTCTGAAACTAGACCCTTGGATAGTCAATACCCTTGTGAGCACCGAAGTACTCAAGTTGCCTAGCCCACGGGCTGCGGGTGCATAGGTGTGAACTTGCGTCGGGTTTCGTCGTTGACTCCTATGGATGCCTGAAGGAAAGTTGCTGACAGGCAGTCAGTGAAGAGTGTCCGGTGGATCCCAAGGATGGGATCAAGAAGGAAGGGTACCTGCAAGCAGAAGGGACAGAGTCTAGGCCACCAGCCAGGAGCCGGGAAGGAACCAGGAAGGAACCAGGCGATGTCGTGAAGATGCAGGTGAAGAGGTGAAGCTTGTCGCAGCAGTCACGGGTACCAGGAGGCGTCGAGGGTGACCAGGACCAGGAGGTGAGCTGTCCCACGAAGGCTCTTGCTGTCGGCGGCGTCGAAGTCGAGTCAGGACCCAACAAGCCTTGGCAAGCGGAACCCATGCAGGATGGAGGACTTGCTTCTGGTGCAGACCAGGAAGGTCTGGGGTGCTTCTCTTTCACAGAGGAGCGGGTGCCAGTCTGGAGGAGCCGGACCAGCAAGATGAAAACAAAGGTTCGTCGTCGCAGAGGTCACTAGCCAACGGGCCAGCAACCGGACAACGCGTCGAGCAACTCAGGTGCAGAAGGGCCCCACGCAGAACACGTGAAGTGTGGGGAGCTGGTCTTCTTTGCAGATGGTGATCGGGATGGGGGCTTCTCAATTCCCCAAGCACGGCCTCAAGGAAGCCTCAGAAGTCGCGCTAGTCAGGTACTAGCCACTTTTCCCAAATCGCCGGTCCCACGTCCCTCGTCACATCCACGGGTCTCAGCTTCGCTGTAGATGTGGATCTGGGTCAGAGGTGTCTGGAAGTCTTGGCGCTGGTCAGTCTCTGCAGTCCTCCCTCGTAGGATCAGTCGCAAAGCAAGCAGCGGTCGCCGGATGGTGCCTGGTTGCCCAGGGTGGTCACTCCTTGGCCACAAGGGAGATTTCTTCAGTCTTCTTCCTGAGGTCGAATGTCAAAGGTCCAGAGTTTCTGTACAAGTTGCAGATTCAGGTTAATCTAATCTAGCAGGGCTCAGCTACCTACTGATATACTGGGCTAGTGGGCTGGGCTACCTGCAAGGTCCCTCCTATGGGTGGGACCAAGAAGGGGAGTGGTTACACCCCCTTTCCTTTGTCCAGTTTCACGCCAGAGCTGGGACTGGAGTGCCCCAGTGCCGGTTTGAACTGGACTATGCATGGGACACCTTGTGTGCCCCAGGCAGTGTCTAGTTTCTTTCTTCCCTCCCTGCCCCAATACACTAAATCCTGTCTGGGGTGGTGCTCGCACCTCCCAAGGCAGGAAACCTATTATCCAAGCCTCCCTCACTGGAAGGACTCCCAGCAGCAGGAGGGCAGACTTGTGTCTGTGGCAGCCGCATCCATTTTGTGATGCTGGGGCTCTGGTTAACTTTAACCGGGTAAGTAGGTTTCAATATGTCTTCTCCCTCTAGAAGGGAGGAATAATATCCTCATTGCCAGAATTGGTATGGGGGTATTATTCCAAAGTGTTAGACACCTTACACAACATGTTTTGATAAAGCCAAACCATAGTTACCATAACCGTTTAAGATTATAAGGTACTTTAAGAGTATATGGTAGGCTATCATAGAACAGCTATAAGGACATGGTTCCGAAAGCTGCAGACAGGCTCAGCTCATGCTAGAGCACCATCTCACATGTTACCGAGCACTCTGCCTCCAGGATTGTTAAGGCCTGCCATAGGAGTGGCTGATGTGACACATGTGTCTATATATAAGGTAGGTATAGGAATACTACACCTAAGCAAGGAGTGATTACACGACCTTGCCCCAGCTGAGTGATCAGCCAGTTATGTCATAATGGAAGGCCAGGCCAGGGGTGGCACAATACATGCTGCAGCCCCTGGTAGGCCTAGGGTACACCTACGCCCTGGGTACCTAAGGTACACTATACAGGGGCCAATAAGGTGATCCTTACCAATTGGGTATGTACCTAGGGTACATGGAGTCCATTTTAAAGAGAGAGCAGACAGCCTGAGACCCTGAATGGCAGGATCTCAGGCCAACTAAGTCGAAAAACCAGATAGACACTAGGCAAAAAGTTGGGGGTAACCATAGTCAGATATCCACCTTCCTACACAACCCCCCCCCAAACGAAAGGAGATAAGGCTGTCACTGACCAGGTAAGCCTATATTGCCTAAGTGGCCATATAAGGAAGAACCAGCACTGGCATGGCGACCCCCTGTCTCATGGTCCACTAAGCAATCCCTCATCCTAAAGGTATCATAGGGTCTCCACCATAGGGAATCTCTACCTTTGGTGTGTCTTTGCAAAGTAAAAGGCTGGTGTTGAGATGGAGTACTGAAGTGAGTGTTCTCAAAGTGAGGCCTCAGCTTCCTCCAATCATCCTCCATCATGGATGCCTTTCTTTCTTTAACTGAGTTGCACTGTGCTCTCAGGGCAGCCTCTGGCTACCTAAAGCTGGAGGCTGGGTCCCTTTGGTGGGCTTACTGGAGGGACAGGTCAGGTTTGGGGCCCTAAGGTCCCATGTTTGCCTGTGCCCAACAGAATCCCTCTGGGGGAGGTCCCTAACTACCTGTAAAGGAGATCCCTCAGGAATGTTTTAACCATCACCTGGCTAGGGCTACTAGCCAGGCAATCCACATTCTTTTGATGGGGGTTCTTGTGGACAGGGGCCCTCTTGGGGTCCACTGACCTCCCTGACCTCTGCAGCCCTGGGCTGACTGAGGCAGGGTAGAGAGAGGCAGGCTACCTGCACCAGACTGGGTCCCACCTTGGAAGGGTCCACTGACATCAGAGGCTCTGCCAGGCCAGGCCTGGCTACCTCTGGGGCAGTTCCTTCACAAGGGGTGAGGTCAGATCCCTGAGGAGGCTGACCTTTTCCTAATGTCTGGAGAGAGGGAGACTTTTCTTCCTCCCCACTACTCTCTGTTTGTGTGGAGTGATCCATAGTTTCAGGCTTCACTACACCTATGTCAGTCTGAGTATGGGCTGAGACCATTACAGCCTTGCCAACCTTTCCAGGGAGGCACTCAGTTTGGGTTTGAGCTGTGACTGTCTCAGCTCTGCTAATCTCTACAGGGAGTCTGTCTTTGTCTGGGCTGTGGCTACCACTGCCCTTCCGACCTTTTCAGGGAGGAAATCTACTTGGACAGGGGTTGTGGCTGGCACAACCCCACTACCCTTTTGTGAAAGGCCTACCATTTTAGAATGGGTGTCTTGTTCAACTCCAGCCCAAGCTGAGAGCTCCAAGTCATTCCCCAGTAAGCAGTCTACAGGCAAGGTTGGGGACACTGCCACCCTCTTAGGGCCAGTGACACCTCCCCAGCTGAGACATACCTCTGCCATGGGATGACTGTTCTGTTTGCCATCAATGTTAGTTACCTGGTATGAGAAACCAGGCAAAAGCTGCTCAGAGGGAACTAGTCTGTGAGTCACCATAGTGATGCTAGCTCCAGTGTCTCTGTAGGCCTCAGCTTTTCTACCATTGATGTAGGGTTCCTGTCTGTACCTACCCAAAGTGTTGGGACAGGCAGTGAAGTTGGCAAACCCCATGCCACCATCACAGACAAGAGTAGCTGCTGCAGGGGACTTGGCTAAGCCAGGGTCCACCTGTGTTCCCCAAGAAAACCCAACCAATTTTTTGGGGGCACTCCCACCACCTGGACGATTACTGCTGACAGTAATAGGTGGTGTTACAGGAGTAATTGGAGGAACAGTTTTGTTTTTAGCCTTTGGGCAACTGTTGTCAGTTTTCCAATGCCCAGGAATTTTACATTCATGGCAGTAAGGCTTTTTAACTGTGGTAGAGGAGGGAGCTTGGGACCCACCACCCTGTGTGGAGTTTTGGGGCCCTGAGGAAGATTTCTCTTTTGTTTTATCCCCACCCTTCTCTTGAGGCTTGGTGGTATCTTTCTTTTGGTCACCACCCTGATTTTTAGGGCTCATCCTTGCCCTGACCCATTTATCTGCCCTCTTTCCCAATTCTTGGGGAGAGGTCAAATCTGAGTCTACCAGGTGTTGATGGAGAAGCTGGTTTTGACAATTATTAAGGATCTGCTCCCTCATAATCAAGTTGTACAATCCTGTATAGTCCTGCACCTTGCTGCCAGTTAACCAACCTTCCAAAGCCTTAGTGGCACAATCCACACAATCAGACCAGTCCTGTGTCTGTGTCTTCTGGGTGTCTCTGAACAACAACCTATATTGCTCAGTGGTTAAGCCAAACCCATCTATCAGAGCACTCTTCAGGACTTTGTAATTGTCAGCATCCTCATCACTAACTGTGAGGAGCTTGTATCTACCTTTGTCAGAAAAGGAGAGCCACAAGATAGCTGCCCACTGACTCTGGGGTACCTGCTGTACTTTGCAGGCCCTCTCCAAAGCAGTCATCCACTTGTGGATGTCATCCCCATTCTGATATGGGGGGACTATCTTGCTTAGGTTTCTATGGTCATAAGACCTATCCCTATCTTTAGGAATGTTGCTGCCACCAGTGGGT
The DNA here is from genome assembly GCF_964204655.1 of Triturus cristatus. Classification (NCBI taxonomy): domain Eukaryota; kingdom Metazoa; phylum Chordata; class Amphibia; order Caudata; family Salamandridae; genus Triturus; species Triturus cristatus. The sequence continues at coordinate 333,225,191 of NC_140595.1, forward strand.
CCTAGCCCACTTAACTTTTGCTCTCTGGACAGAGCAACCTTCTCCTTGGCAAGGGCAAGTTCTTCCCTCTCAATCCTCAGATTGGCTTCCCTCATTCTGGCCTGATGCTCTTTTCTCTCTGGAGAAGTCATTCCCCTGTGAGAAGAGGCATTGGAGCTATTAGAGACATGGGGGTGGATAGATTCCCTTGAAGGGGATCTTCCTCTCCTGCTTCTCTGGTTAAGTCTACTTGAGGGTCTGAATGGGGGGACCCCAGTCAGACTCCCATGTAGGCTTAAGTTAGCCTGGCTAAGTCTCCCAACTTTGACCTGGCTGTCTACCTCATCTTCTGAAGTCCCATCTGACTCATCTGTAGTGGGTAGACCCTCACCTGTACCTAGGGTACTAGCCTGGGAGGCCCTATGAGCATCATACTCCTCTAGGATCTCTACTAGCTGAATGAGGGTAGGGTTTGAACCCTGTTTTAATTTCTGGAGGTACACAATTGTCTCATCTCCTGAAAAGTTAGGGTATCATATCTAGAGGGGATCTTTCTAGGATCTACCCCTCCTGGGAGAGAATCAACTTGATCTCTCAGAGACATGATCTCGTGAGGGTGTGGTGTGTGCACCTACCTACACTAGTTGAATCTACTAAACCTCTCTAGTAGTTGTAGTCAGGGTGTGCTAGGCCCTTCAACCTACAACAACTAAGTCCAGTAGGACTTAAGTATTTATAATCTATGTTATATGTACCTAACAATATCTTATGTGATCTTTCAATTTAGTATCTCAAGATTACAATGGTATTACAACAGCAAGCTCAGATCTCAACCGCTGCTCACCAATGTGAGAAGTTGAACTGATATATGATGTCACTAATTCTAGTGTACACCTTGTATCAGTCCAAACAACCCTTATGGTGATTTGTTGTAAAGTCAACCTTATAGACCAGCTATCCTAGTGGTAGCATGGACAAGAGCAGTCTTAGGCTAAACTCTGAATGCCATGTGAAGCCAGCTGTTATACCATATGTAATCCCTTGAATATCAAATGAAAGGACACCACAACAGATATATATAAAAATGGAATGTATTTATTCTAGTCAAACCCTCAGCACTCTTTATGAGATTCGAGGTAAGTACAACACAGTCTTATTTAAGCATACATTAAGTCACACAGGTAAGTAATACAGTTAGGCCCTAGGGGCCACGCAAACCATATACTAAGTAAGTGGTATAAGAACCACTGTCATGAACACAGGATTGGCCTAGGGAATCGCTGGGGCTACACTATACTACCAAAGGTTAGGAAGTGGGAGGCCCACGGGATTCAGGTGCAGAGTGGAAACACTCACGCGTAATGCGTAAAAGTCGATAGAAATGGAAGTTGTTAGAAACTAACAGTTTTAGTACATTTCTGGTATAGCTAGGGAGTCGAGACTCGGAAACTAGACCCTTGGATAGTCAATACCCTTGTGAGCACCGAAGTACTCAAGTTACCTAGCCCACGGGCTGCGGGTGCATAGGTGTGAAATTGCGTCGGGTTTCGTCGTTGACTCCTATGGATGCCTGAAGGTAAGTTGCTGACAGGCAGTCAGTGAAGAGTGTCCGGTGGATCCCAAGGATGGGATCAAGAAGGAAGGGTACCTGCAAGCAGAAGGGACAGAGTCTAGGTCACCAGCCAGGAGCCGGGAAGGAACCAGGCGATGTCGTGAAGATGCAGGTGAAGAGGTGAAGCTTGTCGCAGCAGTCACGGGTATCAGGAGGCGTCGAGGGCGACCAGGACCAGGAGGTGAGCTGTCCCACGAAGGCTCTTGCTGTCGGCGGCGTCGAAGTCGAGTCAGGACCCAACAAGCCTTGGCAAGCGGAACCCACGCAGGATGGAGGACTTGCTTCTGGTGCAGACCAGGAAGGTCTGGGGTGCTTCTCTTTCACAGAGGAGCGGGTGCCAGTCTGGAGGAGCCGGACCAGCAAGATGAAAACAAAGGTTCGTCGTCGCAGAGGTCACTAGCCAACGGGCCAGCAACCGGACAACGCGTCGAGCAACTCAGGTGCAGAAGGGCCCCAAGCAGAATACGTGAAGTGTGGGGAGCTGGTCTTCTTTGCAGATGGTGCTCGGGATGGGGGCTTCTCAATTCCCCAAGCACAGCCTCAAGGGAGCCTCGGAAGTCGCGCTAGTCAGGTACTAGCCACTTTTCCCAAGTCGCCGGTCCCTCGTCGCCTCTACGGGTCTCGGCTTTGCTGTAGATGTGGATCTGGGTCAGAGGTGTCTGGAAGTCTCGGCGCTGGTCAGTCTCTGCAGTCGTCCCTCGTAGGATCAGTCGCAAAGCAAGCAGCGGTCGCTGGATGGTGCCTGGTTGCCCAGGGTGGTCGATCCTTGGCCACAAGGGAGATTTCTTCAGTCTTCTTCCTGAGGTCGAATGTCGAAGGTCCAGAGTTTCTGTACAAGTTGCAGATTCAGGTTAATCTAATCTAGCAGGGCTCAGCTACCTACTGATATACTGGGCTAGTGGGCTGGGCTACCTGCAAGGTCCCTCCTATGGGTGGGACCAGGAAGGGGAGTGGTTACACCCCCTTTCCTTTGTCCAGTTTCACGCCAGAGCTGGGGCTGGAGTGCCCCAGCGCCGGTTTGAAGTGGACTATGCATGGGACACCTTGTGTGCCCCAGGCAGTGTCTAGTTTCTTTCTTCCCTCCCTGCCCCAATACACTAAATCCTGTCTGGGGTGGTGCTCGCACCTCCCAAGGCAGGAAACCTATTGTCCAAGCCTCCCTCGCTGGAAGGACTCCCAGCAGCAGGAGGGCAGACTTGTGTCTGTGGCAGCAGCATCCATTTTGTGATGCTGGGGCTCTGGTTAACTTTAACCGGGTAAGTAGGTTTCAACACGTCTTCTCCCTCTAGAAGGGAGGAATAATATCCTCATTACTAGAATTGGTATGGGGGTATTATTCTAAAGTGTTAGACACCTTACACGACATGTTTTGATAAAGCCAAACCATAGTTACCATAACCGTTTAAGATTATAAGGTACTTTAAGAGTAGCTATAAGGACATGGTTCCAAAAGCTGCAGACAGGCTCAGCTCATGCTAGAGCACTATCTCACATGTTACCAAGCACTCTGCCTCCAGGATTGTTAAGGCCTGCCATAGGAGTGGCCGATAGGTACACATGTGTCTATATATAAGGTAGGTATAGGAATACTACACCTAAGCAAGGAGTGATTACACGACCTTGCCCCAGCTGAGTGATCAGCCAGTTGTGTCATAATGGAAGGCCAGGCCAGGGGTGGCACAATACATGCTGCAGCCCCTGGTAGGCCTAGGGTACACCTATGCCCTGGGTACCTAAGGTACACTATACAGGGGCCAATAAGGTGATCCTTACCAATTGGGTATGTACCTAGGGTACATGGAGTCCATTTTAAAGAGAGAGCAGACAGCCTGAGACCCTGAATGGCAGGATCTCAGGCCAACTAAGTCGAAAAACCAGCTAGACACTAGGCAAAAAGTTGGGGGTAACCATAGTCAGATATCCACCTTCCTACAACGAGCGACCATCTAGTCAGCATTGGGCCTGAAATTCCTGCCAATAATAATTGGTTAACCAAACGTAAAGGCTTTGTAAGATGTACAACATGCAAAATTGTAACATCTGAAATTAGGAAATTGCACTTGAAAACCCAGAATCAGAAAAAGAAACATAATGTGTAGTTGCAAAAATACCATCAGCTGATGAAACAAATTGTGGGACAATGACTCCATAATAATACGAAACTCCGATAAAGGGGTGAATGTGGTCATTTGGCCTAAACAACAGTATATGGAGGAGGCCTTACATCAACTGGGGGGACCGCAACTGTTACAAACTGAGTTCAAAATCTATCATGAAAGCGAAGCAGGATGAATTATTCATGAAATTACTGGGCTGGAAAAATATGGGCCTAATTAGTCAAGAAGAACTTAAATTTCTTAAGAACGAACACCCAAAAATACCAGTAATATACTTCATGCCAAAAATCCATAAGGACAAACTGAGACCTCCGGGCAGACCAATAATATCTGCAAAGGACAGCTTATTGTAAAATGTATCAGTGTATATAGATTTGTTTTTACAAGAGCACGTAAAAAATGTATCATCATATATACAAGACTATAGACTTTTTATTACAATTGCATGATTTTAAATTGGAAGATGATTATACTCTGATATCCATGGATGTATCTAATTTGTGTACTTCAATCCATCATAGGGATTGACTGAGTGCGTTAGAGTATTTCCTGGGTACAAGACCCCTAGAAGTTCATGTGCACAACAAACTGCTTATTGACCTCACCAATTTCTGTCTAAATAACAATTATTTTATGTTCCAACAGCAGGTGTCCCACCAGGAGAGAGGCGTAGCAATGGGAGCGAGCTTTTCGCCCAGCTACGCCTATCTCCATATGGGGTGGTGGGAGGAGAAAGTGTTAAAAATAGAACACAGAAAGAGTTGGACAGATAATGTGGTGAAGTGGGTCCACTTTATCGATGACTTGTTCATAATATGGCAAGGGGGATAAAGAAAGTGCTGAAAACTTTATTAACAAACTTAACAACAATGACATGAATTTACAATTCACATCTGATATAAGTACAAACTGCATATGTTTTCTAGATGTGGAGGTAGACGTGCAAGACAGTAGAATACATACATGGTTACATCATAAGCCCACATCAGGCAACACAATCCTACATTCTAGCAGCTTTCATCCGAAACACACAGTGCAGAGTATTCCATATGGTGAAATGCTACGAATACGTAGGATCTGCAGCAATGACAATGATTTACACATAGCCCAACAGGAATGCAAAGTAAGATTTTTAGCAAGGGGCTATGGACATAAAGTCATAGATCAAGCAATTGTACGCACAAAATCAATGTCAAGAAAAGATTTGTTGTTTAAACCTTCAAAAAGAAAAAGAAAACAGTCTGATACCACAGACAATGTAACCAACAATCCTATTCTAGTCCTAACATACTGTCAGCTCTGATAGCTTCGAGGTGAATCCGTTGACCGTTTCAGGATTGGTTCGTTGCCCAAAGGGTTCCACCCCTTGATCGTTTCCTCTCTGATAGCTATAATAGCACAAGAGATAGATCGGATCAAGTGAGGGAAGGAAAGGATGGGGACAGCGGGGAGGGAGACCTGCAAAAATAGAAGCACACTATTATTCACTGTATCTATGCGCATTCTATACAGTACACATTTAACATGGGAACTCCCTGGGGGATGCTCTTAGTACCTGTAAAAGAAAATAACCATGGACCTCCTTAGAATGTCATGAACAGTACTGCGGTTCAGGGGTTGACTTCAGGCTAGTTTGTACCCATAGTTTACATACCCCACAGAGAACCTGTAGTGAATTCACCAAAATAATTAATACATCATTGCATGCCTTTCTTTATGCACAACCTCTCATTTCATGATCTCCACCGTTTCTCAACACGGCTTCGCCCAAGGATGAATATGCACTATAGTTGCCGGTTCGAACCCCGGCTTCGGCCCTCAGTGCTCCACCATGTAACAATGTTCTTTCCAAATTCAAGCTCTTTCTTTATCTGAGCATAGAGGGTTTTTATACGATCGTCGTTTATGACAAAAAGCCGTTTACTTCACGGCGTGGCTCTCTCTCTCTCACACACTCGCTCCACACAAGTAGATTCTGTAAACCCTACTCGCACTCAGCCTGGTGTGTGACCAATATGTTATCTCCGTAACGTGCCAGAACACGTGCATAGAGCATATGCACGAACAAGAGGCTTAGGGATCTCCCCGTAACAATAATCAACAAACTCGAATCACCAGAGCAAACTCCACGGTGCTTGTGCACCCTTACCCAACCTACGACAGCCTACCGCCTCTCTCTTCGCCCTGCAGCAAAACAGTAACCATTAGGAATATCCGGCACCAGCCTTGCGCGTTTGCTCCCTTCTTCACCAGCGCGCGACGCCGGAAACATCGTTGCATGCAGGATATTGCGTCAGCACGTCCCGAATGCGCCGCACAGATCTCTGGGCAATGCAGTTCTTCTCTTCGGAACGTCTCCGATCGGGCCTGACAACGTACCCACGAGTCGTCCCGTAACAGTACATCCCTCCCCCGAGGGACGTTGTTAGGGTTTTGGTTTATCCGGATTCAGCGAATGAAATTTTCGCACGAGTCGCGGAGCGTGGACTGCTTCCGCGGGTTCCCAGGAGTCTTCCTCCGGGCCACATCCTTTCCAGGATATCAAGTACCACACCTTCCTCCCTCTTTTCTTGGAATCCACCACTGCTCGTACTTCATATTCCGGTTCGTTGTTTATCAAGATGGGCTTTGGGTGTCGGGGTGCGGGGGTGTGGGCTGGCTTCAATAAAGAGACGTGGAAAACGGGATGAATACGCATGTGATTTGGTAACGCTAGTTTTACCGCTACCGGGTTGATGATTTTGAGGATCTTGAAAGGACCAATATAGCGAGGGTTGAAGATGCTATAGCGCCGAAAGCGCATGTTCCTGGTTGATAACCATACCACCTCACCTTCTTTGTACAATGGTTCGGGTCTCCGATGTTTATTGGCTTGTCTTTTGTACGCGGTCTTCGCGTTCTGAACGTTGCTTCGGGTGTCTTTCAGGATTCTTTGGATCCTTTTGATCCTAGTTTGTACTTCTGGTACCTTTTTTGCTTCTCTGGGCAGGATAAAGGGTAGGAACCTGGGGTGGAAGCCGTATGTCACAAAAAACGGGGCGTATTTAGTGGTGCTATGTTGAGCACTATTGTAGGCTATTTCGGCGAGCCATAACCATTCTACCCAAGCCTCGGTAGAGCCTTGTACGTAGGATCTTAAATATTGTTTCAGGGTTTGGTTTAGCCTCTCCGTCTGTCCATCAGTCTGTGGATGAAAGCTAGTAGACATGTTTGAATCAATCCGTAATGCGGAACACCACACTCTCCAGAACTGTGATGTGAATTGGGTGCCTCTGTCTGTGACTATCGTCTTAGGAAGGCCATGCAGTCGTACCACGTGCGTGAGCAATAGTTGGGCCACCTGTCCTGCAGTGGGTAGACGAGAGCATGCAATAAAGTGGCCCATCTTTGTTAAACTATCGATCACCACCAGGATTGTGGTACATCCTTGATCTTTAGGCAATCCCACGATGAAATCCAACGATATGTGTTCCCATGGCGTATCAGGGGTTGGTAGCGGTCGAAGCAGCCCATAGGGTTTACCGTGATCAGGTTTGGTTTGCATACAGACTTGGCATGTCTGTATCTGCGATTTCACATCGCTGGCCATCGTTGGCCACCAGAATTGTCGTAGGAGTCTTTCTTGTGTCTTTTCTCTTCCGTTGTGTCCCGCGGTGGGATAAGCATGACACCATTGTAGAGCTTCTTGTCGTAAGCTCGGAGTAGGTACGAATAACTGTTTCCCTTTCATGGGGAGGCCTTCTCGGACTTTCCAGTCCGGGTGGTCCAACAACCATTTCTGCCATCTTGGTTTTTTCATCTCTGTTTTTACCTTAGTGAGGAATTGCTCGGATTTCACCACGCAGATGGCTTGATCTGGATGGATGATGGATCGTGCTATCGGTTCAGTGGGTGCGGGTGTACTTTCTTGTCTCGAGAGGGCATCTGCCTTTTTGTTCGCGCTTCCAGGTCTGTAGGTGAGCACAAACCGAAATTCCTCAAAGAACAGCATCCACCTGAGTTGTCGGGGGGAGAGGAGGCGAGCTGAGGTCATATATTGCAAATTCCGGTGATCGGAATATACTGTGGTAGTATGTTTGGCCCCCATTAAATAGTGCCGCCATTCTTTGAAGGTGTCTCGTATGGCGAGCAGCTCTTTTTCAGCTATGGTGTAATTGATCTCTGATCCACTTAGTTTTCTGGACATGAAGGCAATGGGATGCAAAAGGCCGTTCTGGGGATCTCTCTGAGATAGCACGGCACCAATTGCAACTTCGGAGGCATCGGCTTCTACCAAGTATGGCCTTTCAGGATCTGGGTGTGCCAGGACGGGGGCCGTTGTAAATGCTTCTCTATCATTATCATTTGATTAAAAATAAATTACTTCCCATCCTTTACACCTATAAACCCCACAACCCACACCCAAAATTAATTACACTATTTCCATATATAACTGTCAATTAATTAATATTAATTAACAGAGCGAGCAGTGTTTGTTATTCTTTCTCTGACTTCAATTAAGAGAATTTGTGACAATTCTGCTGAGTACCCATCTAAGAGCAGGGGTTGAAGGATGTGTTTTGTTTCTAGCACAAAACAATTAACAGTGCTAATGTTTCAGAATATATCAGAATTAGAGCAAATAAAGCAAAGGTTTTTGTAATTCTGAAGTGTGGTGGAAACAAATATTTGGATATGATCAAAACACATCATTACACTATGTGATGGCATTTGCTTACATTATTGCTTGTGTGCAATAAAACCATATTTCAATGAAAATGTAATGGTCATTTCAAGTGAAGATGTGTTGTCTGTAATAGCAGTGCACTACCACACCATGCATCCTCCACAATACACAACTCCACTCTATTCTCTTCCACTCTATGCCACGCCACTCCACTCCATTCTACGCCACTCCACTCCTCATCATGCCACGCCAATCCACATTACTCACTCCATGACGCAACATGCCATTTCACTCTACACCCCTCCACACCACTTACCCCACCCACTCCACTCTACCCCTTCCACTCCACTCCTTCCTTCCACTCCAATCTATCACACTCCACAACAATGTACCCAACCCACTCCTCAACAGTGTACCCCACTCTAATCTACCCCACCCCACTCTTCCCCACTCCACAACACCCCACCCCAGTCTAACCCACACCACTCCAATCAATCTACCCCACCTCAGTCTACCCCACTCCACTCAAATCTACCCCAATCCACTTCACTATTTTCCACCCTATCCCACTCCACTCTACCCCATTCCTTTCTACCCCAATCTACCCAACTCCACTCCAATCTATTCCACTCCACTCAAATCTACTACACGCCACTTAATCTAAACCAATCAACCCCATCCCATCCCACTCCACTCTACCTGACTCTACTCCAATCTACCCCACCCCACTGTACTCCACTCCAATCATCCCTCTTAAATATTTTGTGCTGCTGCGGAGCAGTCATTAAATCTGGTGCAGCTGAATGATTTGCGTTGGCGACATTTCTCTCCACATTTCAGTATATTTTTAAACACTCTGGTACTAAGTTTTGCCCATGATTTCATCAGCACGTTTTTGGGCAACGTCTAGCATTTTAAAAATGACATGGAGAAAGATAGCTCAAAAATCACACTTTTTAAAGTTCTGCAGTTTCTTAGTAGACACTTAGTGAAACTACAATTTCGTTATGTGCATTTGTGTCTTAAATGAGCTTTGTGATGTAAAGTAAAAGGTGCATAGTTCATACTAGCATAGTAAAATGATAATTAAGTTATTGAACAAACAATTGCATAGACTTTATGCGGTGACTTGATTTTTGCTTTTCAAGTTCTCTCCACCTGGCCATAGTTAAAAATGAAGGCTTCACATCTTGATTTTTGTACATCAGATGTCTCCTGCATGTAAATAGCTGCAACTTTCGGTGGGCATAATGAGGTCAGTACTTCTAGTTTTGAGGTCCTTCCCGGATATTCAAACAGTATTCTTATTAACATAACATACAATACCACACAATTCCTCACCACACAATTCACCACCACACAATTCAACACCACCCAACATACTTATGCTTTACATAATACCGCTCAACACGACATGATTCAATTCAACATAATTACACTCACCTCAATTCCAGAAAAATACACCCCACATAAAACCACTTTATGTCACATAGCAACAATCCAGAAAAATACTCTGCACATCATGCCTCAGAATTCAAATCAGCATAATTTCACAGAACGCCACACAGTTCCATTCCACACAATTCAACACCAAACATTTCCATTCTACACCATATAATTCACCAACAAAACACATATTTCAACTCCTTAAGACACGGATACATCCAAACCACACCACAGAATTCCACATCATGCCACAAAATTCATCAGCTTACCACATAATTAAACATCACTACATACCACTCCACAACACAGAATACCAATCCACATAATTGTACTACCACATAATTACTTTCCACATAATTCCACTGCACACCATGACACAAAATTACACTACACAAATCCACTCCACAGCACAGTATTCCATGCTGCACAATTCCAATACAACCCTCACAATTCCACTCTGAACCACATACATCTGCTCCACTCCATAATACACGGGTAAAATTCATTTTCATTGACAATGACAATGTTTAGATTTAGGCACAGACAGCTCACATCTCACCCATCTTTTCTGATCCCCAAACTCCCTGTTGTTGCCGCAGCTCCTAAGTTTGTCTTACTAATTAAATTTTACAGCCTGCAACCACTATCAAAGGGGGAAGAAGTCCACTTTAGTCCTGAGGCTCTCAGGAGTACATTGGAATTCATTCCCCAACCAATAGTGAGCCTTGAGGGGCGTTTGCACAGTAGTGGAGAAAAAGGGCATGGACTCCATGTCCTCTCGGCAGAGAGGTCCTCTGAGGCCCCCCTGGAGGCTGGCTGTCATGCCCCGTGATTACAGCTCCGCGACGCTACAGCATATAATGAGGCTCGAGACAAGCAAACGCGATTAGCGTTCTTGGTCCGAGTTCCTGTTCCGTCCCGTCGCTTAGCTGCCTGACTTCCGGTCAGGTGTTTCCTGTTTCCATTCTTGTTCTTCGTTACCAAAGGTCGCTGGCGGTATCGTTTGCCGCTTCCTCCTTCCGTTGCCCTGCCTTCAGTTAGACCCCAGCTAGCAGGTTGACGATTGCCTCATTCTTCTTTCTTCAAAGAGGGAAAGAGAGTATCCCTGCGTTCCTGGTTATTTGGGATTTGTTCCCCGTCTCTGTAGCGAGTAACCTAACTGTGCTACATCCGACACTCGGGCTGACCTTATTAGTCGGAGTTTTCCTATTTAGTAAAATACTCCGCAAGTTGTTCCAGTCCTACCTTTTTTCTCCTTTAATTTACTCCTTCATTATTCCTTATGGGTGGCACTACATTCCTGTGACGAATAGAGATCCTTTTACTTTCAAGGGGTTAATTAGACACGTGTTGCAAATCGTGTGGGTGTTTCCATTCCAACTAACATCGCTAGCACCCAATAACCCACCCCTTTGGAATTGTTGTGTGAATCACTGTGCTGTATCTTCAACCGACAGAATCACGGTAACAGCAGTATGCGCTGCGTTATTTTTCAATAGTGGTTTACTATAAATGAGAGAGAAAAGTAATGGAGGATTTTTGATTGTGTTGACAGGTTGTGATATATTTCATAGTAGAATCCATACCCTCCACAGTGATCTCAAGCCCAGGTAGAAGTTGATAGCCCTTGGACAGAACTACTGGGGGGTAAGCCTTGTATACAGAAATCAGATTGGTCACCAGTTGTGGTTCGAACTCTTGTGTAACATTGTATTTTTCTGTACATAGGATAGAGCATTATTCTCCTTGAAGCCTGCACTCCACCAAGATTAGAAATCCAACACACAGGGGTAGGTAAGGTCACTAGCCTAGTTAGATTGTATGGGTGTTCATATGTATTAGTATTCACACAGTCTTTATGTTACAGGTTGTGCTCAACGTGTGAATTCCCTTTATTCCGATCCAGACGTCAGTTAAACCCATTGAAGTGCGAACCCGCCTTCCCTTGTTTTGTTTCCCTGTTTTCCCCTGACGAGTCTTCCGGATCTCTAGAGTCTGATAGAGTCGGAAGACCGCTGGGGAAGGCTGAGGCATTCTCATCGAGTTCCTGACGCTCCTGCAGAACTACTGGCAACCCTTACACTGTCCACTTCTTAAATGTATTTTTGTAATTGCAAAAAAATGGAGGCTAGGCTGATTTCGGCCCCGGGGACCCCATCCCATGGGGCCTGGCCACTTCATTATTTTTTTTTAATGAAAACAAGGGGAGGGGTGCACAGCCCCCATTGCCAGGCTGAGTTTGGCCTTAGGGACCTCATTCCCAGGGGCTTGGCCTTTTACAGATGGGGGACAATACTGCGCGGTCCCCCTCCCAGGGCCGAATTGAGCCCTGGGGACTGTCCATTTAAAGTGGTTTCCTCCAGGGCACCCACTCACCAATGGGACCACGGGGAGCCTGAAGGCGTCCTGCAGAAGTCAGCATTGCTTTTGGACAGAGGCTGCTGCTAACATGCATCATCCTCTGTCCAAAATCAATTCTGCTCCGCTTCGTGCAAGCAAGAGCATTTTCTGCTCTTGCTTGCACAAAGAGGAGCAGAGTTTGCTATGGCTTGGCGGGAGCCAGTTTTAAATTGAAGCCCCGGGTACGTGGTGACCCCATGAGACCCTGGGGAAGAGTCGGCCCCAGGGGCTCTAGGGGGTTCTGCGCAGACCTCTCCCACTTATTGATTGTAGTAAAGTCCCAGGGAAGTGGCGGTCCCCGAGGCAGTGAGGGAGGCCAAACAGGCCTCCCCACATGCATATTTAAAGATGCGCCAGGGAGGTGGTGGACCAAGGACATAATAAGCCACGCCCCCTATAATTATAGATGCCTTAGGAACTGGCCTACCTGGGATAGGATAAAAAATGAACCTGCGCTTCGGGTTTTTTGGGTCCGGATCCCACTCAAAAAATGTAACTCCTTTTTTTTGCCCCCCCCCCCCCACCTCCAAGAGGCCTAGGGGGTGTTTCTACCCTACCCCCCTTTTTAAAAACTTTTAAACATTTAGTCCTAATATGGCTGCAAACGCTTTCTGGTTTAAGTGTTGGCAGCCAATCAAATTTCAGGAGGGTTTCAGTAGACTGTTGTCAAACAAGCCACCCACCTGTTCTCCTTGCTCTTCTTTAACGACGATCGAACCCCAGTCTCCTCATAAGCTCCCCAAACCGCAGAGATAAGTGAATACTCCGAAGCTTGAAAAGCCCCCGGGGGGAAAGGGGGATGGGAATCAAAAGACAAGAAGAAAGACACTTTCTGGATGCTGATACTTGGGATACCTGGTGAATCACAGTTCACGCCTTCGCACTGTGTAATGGTAGGTAGTCCCTGCACTGGCAGCATCCAAGTTATGATCTAAACAAGCAAACAACACATTAGAGATGACATCACATTTAAGAAATCCTGGTTAACTTGTTCCTTACATTAGTATTCTAAATATCAGTATTACTACCTAAACATTATGTGTTGCCCCTTTACAATTTAAGAAATATTTTCTATAACTTGTTGGCTTAATTTTCTTGTCCTGTAAAACGAGAAAATCATAAGCAAGTTTAACCACCTTAACTGATATGCAACCAATAGTCTTTAGTTTTCCTCCACATTTTAGTAGTACATCATTACCTTTGATGCGTGGTAATTATTCTTACCACCAAATAATAATGTTCATAAAGAGTTGTGCAGTCTTTGTAAAGGATAATGTCCTCGCGTTGATTTTTAGTGTTTACCAGGTCCTGAAATTGTCCTTATATCTCTTGATTAGCAAGTACTTTACAAGCATTCCTATTGCACCATAGATCAAGTCTCATTAAGTTTTTTAAAGGAAATCTGAAAATAATTCACCGATCTTTTCTTGGAGTTTTATGTTACAGGCCTTATAATAAGCGCCTCACTTATCTCGTGTTTGTTTTTGAAGGATCGGCGATCCGGTAGCGAAGAGAAATCCTCAGCTGCTCTGGAAGAGGAAGCATCGTCTTGGGAGTCGGAAAAAGGTGAAGGAGAGCTGCCGAAGGCGTGATGAAACCCGGAAAACAGAAGATGCACCACAGATGCAGGAGAAACAGGTAAGGGCTTCTAAGACCATACCAAGCACAGAACGGTGTGCGCGAGCGGCTTAAATACTCTTCAACTGCTCGCGTATGCCTAGCAGGCGCGCAACGCCCATTGGACTCAAAGGGCTTCAGCCCCCCCGTCGTGTGTGGCAGCCCGGGATGAGACAGTTTCCCGGGCACACACACACAGTCGCACCCGAGTACTTCACAGGTCTTTAAAAGACCTTTTGCTTGTTAATGAGGCGCTGATGGTTTTCACCCCTGCTTAGAGCCCCTGCAGCCCCGAAATTTGACTCTAGTTGCGCCTCTGATGCCTAGTGAGTGCTAGACGTTGATTCAACACGTGAATGTAAATGATGATCGGTTAAACTGTTCACCCGTTGTAACGTGCAGAATGTTCCTCAAATCCTTCTAGCACGTGAATGCAAATATTTGACAGTTTGGAACGTGTTTCGTACCGGCGGTGGAAGTTAACCACGTGTTCTTTTAAGAAATGGGAAATGTTTGCTGCAAGCATTGATTATTAAATCAGTTTACAATATGTTGGATACTCAATAAACCATATGAAACAACATGAACACCAATACTCTTAATTATATATTGCAACACAATCAAGGGAGCATAATATAAACGGAAGTGGGAAGAACCATGAGTGGGATTTCTTTCTGGGATTTAAGAGGGCAGACCATGTGTGGGATTTAAGAGGGCAGAGCATGAGTGGGATTTCTGATTACCATGACACTGTTGGGCTCTCTGATATCTATATTTATTACCTTAAATATCTCTAAAACTACTGAACAGATTCACACCAAATCACAAATCACACGCTTTCTGGACCAACATCTAGCTCTCTGTCAAATTTGGTGTAATTCGGTTCGGGCTGTAGTCATGTTCAAAAAATGAAAAATCCCCATAGACATAACATGGGCAAAACATGTTTTAGTACCCCCCTTTTTTATCGGCCCCCACTTGGCACATCAAGCCCAAACTTTCAACACAGCAGCTGAACCAACAAGCATTTGCAATGCAATTGGTCTCGCCATTGGGACCTTGTAAGTGTTTAGCCAGAGCTATTGGCTCTGCCAATGTGTTTAAGTCATGTTATTAAAAAATACTTAATTTAAAAGCTATCAGCGGTTGCCATGGAAACAGTCCTATTTGTTTAAGAGTTCTCCTGTTATTTGACAAAACTCCATCAAACTTTAAAAAAGCTGGGAAACAAAGGGTTATATGTGGTATTGGTGTTTATTTATTGCTGTATAACACCATTTCTAGTGGGAACCCTTTTACCGTGCCAAAACATGGGCCAAAGGGCATTCGCGGATTGTTTCAAAAAGGCCAGAACATTTCCAGAGGGGATTACAAGGGATAAATGCTTTAAATCAGAACACGTAAATATGCGTGCAAGCAGCTCACACCGGGCACCTGTGAAATCAAGTAACTACAACAAATCTGATCAATGGGAAACTCACCCAGCACTAACGGATAAAAACTCACTCCTCCCCCTGCCACACCTACCTCCCAGCAGCCAGTCTGCATCATACTTATTGGGTGAACACCTGTGCGCTCACATCCCTGTCCTCTGGACCCCTTTGCATGTTTGTACATCTGACTGTGCACAGCGCAGTTCTCGGCGTTAGGAGTCACGGAGTACATTGGCCAGTTGGCTTCCCGGTCCCAGCACAGACCTTTGTTTAAGGGCACCGGGCCACTGGCTGGTTATCAAAGCGACTTGAGTTTTGCAGTGTTCCCTGTGGAGGAGGCAAGGACTTCTGTTCATGGTAGGTACACCGAGAGTCCTGGAAAAAAGGTGCAGATAATTAAATGTATGTACTGATGCTTGAGTTTTCGATCTGTTTCTATACTTTATTTTGGCTGTGTGCCATAAAAGTAGGCAAAGAATAATAAGGATGGTTGTGCTTTCAACTGAAGCTCTTCATCGCCACGTTCTTATGTGTGAACCAGAGCCAGGGTCGAGTAATAGTAGGATGGGGGGGGGGAGGTGTCATTGGCGCTAGGGAAGAGGGAGAACAATGCTTGCAGAAAAGAACCCAAACCTGAGAGGGAAGTGAATGCAGAGGGAGCTAGAGAGAAGATTGTGGAATTATCATGCAGACTGACCAGCAAAATGTCTAGACCTGGGCAGTCATCAACACATAATTCAAGTGTGCAAATTTATTCAAAAGGGAAAGGCAATTGAGGAGGTTTGCTATTGTCCTACTTCTTGAGCATCATTACCTCCTCACTGTCCGCCTCAGTACTCATTGTTTTCCAAGTCTGCTTTATTGCTCACTTCTGAATGAGATGTGCTGGGTTAGAGGTATTAGGTGGATTCGACAATCAGTGTTTTAAGGGACGGGACAACAAAGAACCGCAAAATCCAACAAAAAACACAATTGTATGGTGCCAAATTTCTACTATGTTGCCGCAAATGTGCCCATCAATGCTGCAATATCCAGACGGGGAGGGGGTCTGATTAGGACTCTCTTAAAAATTGCAAATTAACCACTTTGGGGAACACCCTAACCTTTTCCAATCCGTTTAAGCATTAAGTATTAAACATTAACCAACAAGGATGATCAGTAAAGTACGATTACTTCGCATTTACGGGGCACCCTGGACTAATTTTTCACGGTTCACCCTGCAGGGGCACTCTTTGATCTGTGCTGCCTCCCAACTATCGAAAGCCATAGCTGGAATTTCGGTGTGGCCTTGTCCTTCTCTTCCTGTGGGATTCGGTCGTGGTGCACCTTCAGAGAGACACGATGGTAGCCGCGTCGGATCTCGCCTAGAAACTAACAGATGACGTAGAGAGCGAGGAAGCTAAACTGCTATCGGAGAGTCACCCTGCACGTTGCGCACCTGCCTCGGCTCAGCAGGTGAAGTCTGCCCGACCACTAATAAAAACACTCTTGCGGGCTTTCCCTTTGGACGTCAACCCTGAAAAATATTTCGCGCCAAACATATCGCAAGCCTCGACATAGCTGGCGAATAAAACACAGCAATAAAGTAAGCACAACACTTTCGAAAAGTATAGAGAACAAGCCGAACTCAACATAAATATGGTATCATAGTGCTTTTCTTTATTATGGAAGGTGGGAGTGGACAACATGAACAAGGGGAGGGTGGGAACAAGCAGCACAGAGAACAGGAGGATTAAAGGTGGGAACCATCCCTCCCCCGATGCCCCCAGGCCGCCGTTTATCCGTTACCTTCACCACGTCATTGTTGAGATGTTTGGGGTCCCTGTCCACCAGGTCGATCTCCTTGGTATGGGCGGTGCTGCTTCTTGTGCATGCACTCGTCTGCCATGACTTTGTTGTTGAGCTTGTAGATGTTCCCATGCTCCCTGCAGTAGGAGCGAAGGAAGCAGGGCAGTCCGTTTGGGGGGGGGGGGGTGCAGTGGGCTGCCTTTTAACCACACCTCTCGGTACCAGAGCGCAGGCTTGCACCACCAGGGGTCAGTGGATAGCGGAGCTTTTACTGCTCAAAGCGAGGGAGACTCCGCATTCCAGTAGATTCCCTCCTCCGCCTTTCTTATCGATGACGCCCACCTCATGAGCAGCTCACACACAGAAGACCCCTGCTCCAGCAGTGACGCGCTCACAGGGGAGGGACCAGCTCGCACAAGCACCTCTACTCAGAGCTCCTCTACCCAAACGGCAGAACTAGTGGGAGCGAATACTGGGCGGGCAATCAGGACGCCAATACGGGCGGGGCTTCAATGCCTCCACGGAAACAGAATTGGAAATAAAATTAAACGAACACGAACAAATACAAGTGGTAGCAAGTGTCCCGGCAGCATTGAAAGTGAAAGCGCGCACAGCGCGCTGAATATAAACAAAGCACTTTATATAAACAAGGCACTACTTTAAAAACAAGCATTTGCAATGCAATAGAACTCTCATTTACGCAAGTCCTATTGCATTTTAAAAGGGAGGGCGGGCAAAAAGGCACGAATGGGAGTGCGTGGGGGGTGGTGGTGGGACAAGAAGTCACAGACTGCGGGAGGGGACGGGGAGGCATGGGAACAAAATAATTTTTGAAATAAAGGGGCTGATAGCCGTGGAAGGACACAAATGACAACATGGCCATCAGGAGGAGGGACTAACAAGCTGAAAACCAGTCAGAATGCAGCATTTAGGATTTAAGCCAATCCAAAAGATGGGCGGAGAGTGGGCAGAGCTTAAACGAAGCTTCCCCACTATAGTATATACTGCATGTCTCAAGGAGACAGTGCAAGCGCTGACTAGGCGAGACCTAAAAAGGGGAATTTTATGAAGATTCGTCAAGCGGCGACAAAGTTATTGGCAAAACAAAAAATTATTTTTCTTTGAAAATTTATATAACTAGCTACTGGTGACCACCTGTAGATAATATATATATAATATACATATGCAAATTCACTGAAAAAAACAACACTCACAGGGACGCTATAGTTAGGCCCAGGTTTCACTCATACAAAACCAGTGAAATTCAGCAGTTATAGTTAGCTGAGCTAACTATAACTCATGCCCCCACAATGCACTGCTATGACCTCAAATATTACATCATTCATGACATGGTCAGTGACATCACTGATGACATCACTGATGATATCTCAAATGACATCACTGATGACATCATCCAGTAACTATGAGTGTTTTTAAAACATTCATGAGTGCTAAATATACATACCAAGGTGTATTGGTGAATCAGTGAGTGTATGTGTGTCTGTATGGATGATTCAGTGGGTGTGTGACTGATTGTATAAGTGAGTGATTAGTTGTTTAAGTGAATGTATGGATGAGTGACTGGTTGTGTGAAGGTCTGTATCAGTCTGTCAGTTGGTGTCTAAGTAGTTGCATGGGTATGTGAATTTCTATATGGGTGAGCGATTGGTTGTCTGAGTACCTGTATAGTTGTCTGAATGTCTGTGTGGGTGGGTGAGGAGTTGTGTGACTGTCTGTATGGAGGAGGGAGTGGGTGAGTCAGTGGCTGTATGGGTTAATGAGTGTGTGTATGACTGTGTGGGTGATAAGGTGGCTATGTCAGTGGTATATGGGTGAGTAATTGGGTATGTGAAAGGCAGTATAGGTGAGTGATGAGGTATATGAGTGACTGTATGGGTGAGTGAGTCAATATGGGAGTGGCTGTATTGGTGAGTGTGTGCTTGTATCAGCGACAGTACAGGTGGGTGAGTATGTGTTAGTATCTGTATGAGTAAGTGAGTGGGGTTGTGTATATCTATATGGATGAGTATGTAGCTGTGTGATTGACTGCATGGGTGTGTGAGTGGCTCTATGGATGACTGACTCAGTGTTAGAGGGGCTCTATGGGTGTATGAATAGATATGTCAGTGGTTGTATTAGTGACTGCGTAGCTGTATGAGTGGCTGTATGGGTGAGTGAGTGGATGTGTGTATAGATCTATGAATCAGTGAGTGCGTGTGTAAGTATTGATATGGCTTGTGACTGGGTTTATGAATTGTTGTGTGAGAGTGGGTGTATGAAAGGTTCTATGGAGTGTGATTGGGTACATCATTGATTCTGTGGATTATGTCATCAGTGATGTAATTTGAGATGTCATCAGTGTTGTCATTTAAGATGTCATCAGTGATGTCACTGACCATGTCATGAGTGGTATAATGTGTGAGTGCATTGCAGGGGGCGCAAGCTATAGTTAGCTCAGCTAACTATAATTGCTGAACTTTACTGGTTTTGTATGAATGAAACCTGAGCCTAACTATAATGTCCCTGTAACCTTTGTTTTTTTCAATGAATTTCTAAGGTTTTTTAAATGCCAATTCCTAACTATAATGTCCCTGTAACTTTTGTTTTTTTCAGTGAATCTTTATGGTTTTAAAAATTGTATTGCCTTACTATAACGTCCCAGTACCCTTTGTTTTTGTAAGTGAATTTCAACTTTTTTTTAACTAGTAGTCGCGTTAGCAGAGCGGTGGAGAAAGGGGGTCGGCCAATGACCAGCTAACAGCAATTCCACTATGTGGGACTTACTGGAGGTACCAGGATGGGTTCTTGACCCCCAAGAACCCTCAGCATCCAAGAGGACCTCATCCCCCAACTAGTAGTGTACCAGATGGTGCATTTACAGAGTGGTGGAGAAAGGGAGCGAGGCCTCTCACCAGCTCTCAGCAATCCCACTGTATGGGACTTATTGGAGGTAACAGGAGGGATTCTGGGCCCCCAAGGACCTTCTGCATCCAAGTGGACTTCATCCTCCAACCTGTAGTGTGCCAGAAGGCATGTTTGCAGAGCAGTTGAGAAAGGGGGCAGGGCCTCAAATGATCTATCAGCAGTCCCACTGTGTGGCACATACTGGTGGTAACAGGAGGGGTTGTTGGTCCCCAAGGACTCTCAGGAGCCAAGGGGACTTCTTTCCCCAACTAATAGGGAGCCAGGAGGCGCATATGCAGAGTGGTGGGGAATGGGGATGGGCCTCCAACAACCTCTCAGCAATCCCGCTGTGTGGACTTACTAGAGGTAACAGGAGGGGTTGTTGACCCCCAAGGACCCTTAGCAGCCAAGGCGACTTCACTTCACTTCTACTTCCTAACAATAACATCCTTGTAACCTTAGTTTTTTTCAGTGAATTTCTACTTTTTCTTTCTATTTCCTAATTGTAGCCTCTTTGTAACATTTGGTTTTCTCAGTGAATTTATATATATACTTGAAATCTCGAAATCAAACGGTATACGTATGTCTGCATATGAAACTATATGTAGTTATATATTTATACATGTATACGTACAGTTAGATTTAAACATTTTTAAGCACACAACACCATATTGCAATAAAGGACTGTTGGATAAATTAATGTGTGTGGGAAGATGTCTGTGCTTTTCAGTGTTGACTTCTGCTACATTCTGCAGTTTTGGTGACATGGCAGAAGGCGGGCCGGATAGCATCCTCCATAGCTGGGTTTTAAATATTTGTATTTCATACCTGCAAAAATTGGTAACACAAAGAATGCTTTGTACTTGATTATTTTGGCTGTTCTTGCAAGATTGCAGACATGCATCATTTGAGCAGGGAAATGTACACTTATCGGGGTTGGCTGTGGACCAATAGATATGTGGAGCGGCGCGTCTTGGCGGGTAAGAAACATTTATTTTCTTTCAAGCATTCCCCCAGCACACTCAACAACACACTCATACAGCACTTCATCCTTGGCATATAGGTGCTTTGTTTCCAATTGATCTCTGCTTGTCACTGCTCACTGCAAGACAGGCTCAGTGCTTTTTCCATGGATCCATGACCCCGAATTAGGGTGCATGGTTGCCTTGGCTTATAGGTTATGTACTAAATCACAACATGCAGCGTAACACTTCTAGTAACTATCTTCTCTCCGGCCTTTAGCCAGCCTTTCTGTGATTGTCAAAAAGCCGCCAATTTAATTAACATTTACATGTCCATACTGAGTTATTGAAGAGTTTTTGTTAGTGGTTTGCTCACTGGTATGTATATGTTTTTAAAATGTATATTATTCGCAAAATTGTCACAAAATATCACGCTTAGTATTTTCCAGTGTGGGGGATAGTCACAAACTTAGCGTGTTTTAAAAAAAAGTGTAAAACACGTATATGCACCCATTGTATTTAATGTTTGAGAGTAGTCAGTTTCTAATATTGAGTTTAAACTTGTATTTCTGTAAGTAATTTTATTGTACAACACTTTTTAATTGTATTTGTTGTCTTCGCGACGCCACCGGTTTTTGCGATGACGTCGCAGTTCGCGATTATCACGTGACTATGTAACAAAGAGATTTGATTGGGCAAGACCCTTTTCATTAATCTTCAGAGGAAGTTCCCACCCAGTTTTCTCTTTTTCATACTTCCAGTGGAGATATTGAAAGATTATTTGGAGGTGTCCTCAAATTTGCAGTCCTACAAAAGCCTTTGGATATTTTTGTGCTCTAACTTACATCAAATGGCATCTGGAGGAAGTCAGGAGGATGATCCACGCCCTTAAGAAGGAGACTATTTAGATGAAGAACCAGCCAAAAAGCGCCAGTCTGTTGTGTGGAATTTCTTTACATCCTCTCTGGAGAAAACAAAACTGTAGCCAAATACGTAAAGGCAATCGAGCCTGGTTGTCCGAGTATTTGCATCGAGCCAAGCACCGAACCAAGCACCCAGCACCGAGCCCCCGTTACAGCTGTTTGAGGACCATGACCGTATGGCGGAGGCGGGAGACAGAGAGGTGTACATAGGCGAAAGACGTGTCCTTGAAATGCGGAGCTGCGGAAGTAACTACTGAGCCTGGAGCCGCCGCTTAAGTGGTCCACGCTGTTTGTGCTCCTCGGGTGCCTTTAGGAAAAGGCTTTTCACTCGGCCACATGTCTACACGACTACACCTCCACACTTCCTCCTCCCTTCCACCTCCCTTCCACCTCCCTCCATCTCCCTCCATCTACTCAGGCTATGTCCTAGCCGGTCCATGCAGAGAGCACGGCGAGAGCAAGAGAGCAACAGAGCAACAGAGAGACGGTGAGACGGGGTGAGCTGCCAGCCAGTCCCCCCATATCAGTGGACTGTTGTGGATTGTGGTTTGTGGACTGTGGTGGAGTTAGGTGCCAGGTGCCTAGGCTGTTTAGAGGCGGTGTGGAAGTGTAGGGTGGCCCCTCCCCGATGGACCTTCCTGCATTATATTATATTTCTATGCTTTTGATTTGCTGTCTGGCACGGATAACATAGCCTAAAAAGATCTCCTCAGCGGCAGCACCCTATTGACAGCTGAATGTTTTTGGGCAATTGCTTGCAGATCTGTGGAGGGGCACAAAGTGCGACCAGGTGGATAAAGTTGTCTAAAGTTGGGTTAAACATGAGTCTGTGTGATGTGTACCTATACCTCGAGCACAGCAGCTTTTAGTGGCTGCTGCAGAGGTGAGCCCAGGACCCCGTATAAGCGGGCCAGCTAGGTTTGGGTGCGGCCTCCGGGGGTGTCTGGTGAGCTCCCGCTTGGGATGTACCTAGTCCTTCTTCAGCCCCAGAAGCCCTTTGAAGCCTCTCAACTCTTCCTCACATAGAGTTTCTGCCCCTTCTCCTGCTACAACCCCACACACTCAGGCCTCTGGTGAACACTTGGGGTGACACATGATTTCCAGCTTTTAGCTTCAGGCTTACAGTCCAGGGGCCCATCTTGTAACCATAACAGCCCAGAAGAAACAGCAATATTATTCCCTGAGAATTTACATAAAGAGGACCTTAATCAATCACTGGAAAAAAGGCACCCCAGGGTATCTTTGGAGCTTCTATTTGAGTAGGCACGGTATTGTGAAGCTAACATAGCAAGACAGCAAGACACCAGCCATGGTCCATTTTTGAGGCCGTTAGCCCGAAACCAACCACAGTCTTCTAAATATATTAAGGATGAGATCTGACAAGTTGCGGTGTAAGGCACAAGCCCCAATGAAAAAAAAGCGAGAAAGAGACACTGCTCCAGGAAGTCTTTCCACAAAAACGGAGCCACAAATCTAACCGGGCAGGTCCGTTGTCAATGTCAATGTTGACAACTCCTCTGTCCAGAGGAATCGAAGTGCCTCCTATAACTCTGACCTAGTCTTGGACCTGAGTAATGAGGTTCATCCAGACGGTAGCAGAAAGGCTCAAACTACTCTAGACCGCACTGTGGGCTTGCAACCAGGCCAGATTGGTGACAAAGATAGTGTCAAAGAAGATAAAAAATTGATGGATCACCAAAACTTGTCAAAAATTACAGATTACTTCCGACCAGCAAGTAACCACAACAAATCACAACAATTAAATAAGAACGATAAATGTCAATCAGAAGAGACGGACGCTATTTGCCTTGTTCAGTCCTTTCCACCTCCCAACTCAGTATCTCTATCAAATGAGCATCCATCAATTAGGTCACCTGTGTATGCCCCAGATGATGTGGTTTATACAGATCCAGCTTTTGAAGGTGCATATGGGTGGGCACCTCAATTCTTCGTATTTCCTGAGTTTAAATTAAACAGTGAAGAGGACTCCCTCCCCCCCTTACTTTCTGAAGTGGGACCCAATACAATCACCCAGGAAGCAACTATAGAAGAAGCGCAAATCAAAAGGGCATGGATAGCGACGCGCGGAGAAACCCCCCGAACCTGTGGGCTGCTATACTGAAATCTATGCAAGCACCAGTACTGGCCCTAACTCACCACTCAAACAAATGGACATTCAGGTGGACTTGCTAAACACAATGGCAGTATTCGTGTCTGGAATTGATTAGAAACGTGAAAAACTAAAAACACTAGTCACAAGGGCCCAATCAAACCATTTAAATGATTTTCAAGTCTGTTCCTATAAGGAGGTAGATGAGAAACTACTGCAACTCCCGGTTATCAGGCAATCCATACTGGGTGAAGTCGAAAACAACATTGTCCCCAAGATTCAGCCCGGTACAATATTGAATGAGGTAATAACCAATCCAAAGAATATAAGTGCATGGAGCCAAATGGTTTCCAGTGAAAGGCCAGCAGACGAAGAATTTGGGGATATAGTGGAGGTCGACCTCGAAACTCCGTCCAGGGTCCACTATGAATCATCTGTGGATGGTAGCATAAAAACTAATGCTCCTGACCTACCACGACAAACTAAAAGGGAAAGGAAACATGTGAGAAAAAGAAGGAACAAAATCTGCTCGGGTAACTTATAGAGCTTTTATCCGTCCCAAATTCCTCAACAGGAAGATCGGGATTGTCTAGGGATGACCCAAATGAGCCCGAAGTCACAGGGTTCCATCGCGGCCTCATCTTACAATGTTGTGCACAACAAAGTAGTATCCCCTAAACATCCAAGGGCATCTCGTACCATACCTAATGGGCCCTTACTGTTATGCAGCTTCCAACCCTTGGGGACACCTGGAGCCCACCACGCCAGCCAAGAGGACAAAATATCATCCACGGTGTATCCACAACCAAAAGAACGCTTGGTAGAAGAATCCCTGACACAACCCTCAAGTGAACAGCCTCTCCTGGAACCTCAGTTGCAGGTGACAACTGATGGCAATCAGCCAACTACAAAAGGCAGTGTCGGCCCGATGAATTTCTTGGTCTAAATAACTCTAGTCAGATGCTGCAGTTGATCCCAGAATTTAAATCAAGGGTCTCGCAAGAAATTTTAAATCACTCAAACATCCTAAAACTGCTCAAAGCCATGCCGGGCTCTCTCATGTAAAGTCTGATGACATCTTTTCAATTAATTTCCTGCCGGCAAGAAGACGTCAACTCACGGACCCCACTCTAGTCACCTTCTCATCCGCGGTGCTTCCGGCTGTGATTTTGGAAAAGAAAAAGCATCTAAAACCCTGGGGCATTGAAGTAACTTCCTATCATGGGGATAGATATCCCCATGTGCTGCTTGCGGGGCCATCATCAAGTGAGCAACTGGCGCACAGCGTGTCCATACTAAGAGGAGCTGGCCGAAGGACCTCCCCTGCGGTCCATCACTAATCGGACTCAGATTTCACTAAAATGTCTATCAAAGTGACTAACGAAATAACCACCGGCCTGCCGCGAAGACTGGTAACAACCAATGAGCAACAATCCTCTTGGGGTTGGTTACTGCAGGCTGTGTCTCGAACTTGGAGCAGTCAAGACTGAAGCGAGGCAAGACCACCAAAAAGGTTGCAGGCTGCCAGGTAGTCTGCTCTTGGAACATCAATGATTTACAGACAAAACTTTCAGATCCAGAATTCATAGGATTCCTGAGATCCTTTGACATCTTAATGTTCCAGGAAACTAGGGCGCAGACATCTATCCCTCTCATCGGCTACAAAGAATATACCAAACCATCAGAAAGAAAGAGTGCCTATGGGATGGCAAAGGGGGGCCTGGCAATTTATATAAACATTAACATAACAAGTGAAACGGTGGAAGTGTTCATGGATGATCCAAATATTCTGGTAATAAATCTGGAAGGTTGGGATAATAATTTTAAAGAACCAATTATTGTTGCAAATCTGTACATCAATCCAAAGCAAAGAACAACATCTTCCAGGAGAATAGCAGCTCAATTATCCCAGTTAAAAGACAGCCATAACAAGGCACAATGGCTAGTTTACGGTGACTTTCACCTCAACCATTTTCATTTTCCCTTCGGAGGAACATAGTGACGCAGTGGGCCCACTCCCAGAGCAAGAAATACCATCAAACTTACGGAGGGACAACCCAGGAGAAGAACTCATAAAAACATGTGAACTATTGAGCCTGCTGGCACTAAATAGCCAAAACCCATCTGACATTCCACCTGGCTGGTCAAGGGTCTGGGGTAACACGGTTTCAATTGTAGACTATACCCATATTTCAAGGCCCCTTTACCATCATGTTTGCGACTATAGGATATGTCATCGTGTGGAAAGCGATCACAACCCACAGGTCATCAAGGTGAACACATCCCTGTGCAAACTTGAGGCATTTCTTACGGTGTCAGGAGAAACACACTCAGAAAACCTGAAACGCCTGAAGTGGAGCACCAGGTCCATCAACTCATTAGCAGAGGATACAGTATCAAGTCTACAGGACCTAGCCCAACTTGAGCTCAATCCAGTAGTGACATGGGAGACTCCTGCCAATAATGTGACTAAAATCCATAGTGAGATGAGTCACAAGAAGGGAACTTGACTTGATCATGGCAAATCTGCAATTATGCCCATCCAAATTCGGAACATAAGAAAGGAAACAAGCAGACTTTTCCGGCAATTACGTCAACATCCAGGAGACCTGGATCTACTACAACAACTCCGCAATGAAAGACAGTGGCTAGAAAAAGCGATCTGGAAGCATAAACAAGCAAAACAAGAAACGTTATGGGCCCAGTTACAACATGCCTCTAAAACGCATGAGTCGAAAAGATTCTGGCATATAATTAATAGGAACGAGAAAGGCCCTGCAGCTGCAAACAATGCTAATATCAGTGAGACAGAATGGGTACATTATCTAAAGTCACACTTCAAGAGTGGTTTGACTCCTTCAGCTAGTACATTCTGTCCTAATAATACCACTGTGGTATAGCGGAAAATTAGAGCAGCCAAAGTAGAGAAGGTCATCAAAAAGTCCCGGGCCGACTGTGCTCCCTGCCCAAATGGGCTACCACAGGCTTTATACAAACATCTTTCCCCAAAATGGTCGGCCTTCCTAGCTTCAATGTTTGATTCATTATGGAAAACAATGTTATTCCTGATAGCTGGAGGGGCTTCATCCTTTATCCCATTTTAAAAAAAGGCTTGGCTTGTTACCTAGCAACTATAGGTTAATAGCACTGATGGATGTTGAGTTAAAATATTTTTCAGCGTTGATACTCCATGATCTGGAATTCTGGTTGCATGACAATGTAAGAATCCCCTTAAATCAAACCGGCTTCAAAAGGGGCCAAGGTACTTCAACTAATCTTATGGCTCTGAGTCTAATCAGCAGCAGAGCAAAAGCAACTATGAAACCTGCTTTGTAGACTTTAAAGCAGATTTTGAGGGTGTCCCTCAGTACAAATTATGGGTCAAGCCCCCAGGCCGCCGTTTATCCGTTACCTTCACCACGTCATTGTTGAGATGTTTGGGGTCCCTGTCCACCAGGTCGATCTCCTTGGTATGGGCGGTGCTGCTTCTTGTGCATGCACTCGTCTGCCATGACTTTGTTGTTGAGCTTGTAGATGTTCCCATGCTCCCTGCAGTAGGAGCGAAGGAAGCAGGGCAGTCCGTTTGGGGGGGGGGTGCAGTGGGCTGCCTTTTAACCACACCTCTCGGTACCAGAGCGCAGGCTTGCACCACCAGGGGTCAGTTGATAGCGGAGCTTTTACTGCTCAAAGCGAGGGAGACTCCGCATTCCAGTAGATTCCCTCCTCCGCCTTTCTTATCGATGACGCCCACCTCATGAGCAGCTCACACACAGAAGACCCCTGCTCCAGCAGTGACGCGCTCACAGGGGAGGGACCAGCTCGCACAAGCACCTCTACTCAGAGCTCCTCTACCCAAACGGCAGAACTAGTGGGAGCGAATACTGGGCGGGCAATCAGGACGCCAATACGGGCGGGGCTTCAGTGCCTCCACGGAAACAGAATTGGAAATAAAATTAAACGAACACGAACAAATACAAGTGGTAGCAAGTGTCCCGGTAGCATTGAAAGTGAAAGCGCGCACATCGCGCTGAATATAAACAAAGCACTTTATATAAACAAGGCACTACTTTAAAAACAAGCATTTGCAATGCAATAGAACTCTCATTTACGCAAGTCCTATTGCATTTTAAAAGGGAGGGCGGGCAAAAAGGCACGAATGGGAGTGCGTGGGGGTGGTGGTGGGACAAGAAGTCACAGACTGCGGGAGGGGACGGGGAGGCATGGGAACAAAATAATTTTTGAAATAAAGGGGCTGATAGCCGTGGAAGGACACAAATGACAACATGGCCATCAGGAGGAGGGACTAACAAGCTGAAAACCAGTCAGAATGCAGCATTTAGGATTTAAGCCAATCCAAAAGATGGGCGGAGAGTGGGCAGAGCTTAAACGAAGCTTCCCCACTATAGTATATACTGCATGTCTCAAGGAGACAGTGCAAGCGCTGACTAGGCGAGACCTAAAAAGGGGAATTTTATGAAGATTCGTCAAGCGGCGACAAAGTTATTGGCAAAACAAAAAATTATTTTTCTTTGAAAATTTATATAACTAGCTACTGGTGACCACCTGTAGATAATATATATATAATATACATATGCAAATTCACTGAAAAAAACAACACTCACAGGGACGCTATAGTTAGGCCCAGGTTTCACTCATACAAAACCAGTGAAATTCAGCAGTTATAGTTAGCTGAGCTAACTATAACTCATGCCCCCACAATGCACTGCTATGACCTCAAATATTACATCATTCATGACATGGTCAGTGACATCACTGATGATATCTCAAATGACATCACTGATGACATCATCCAGTAACTATGAGTGTTTTTAAAACATTCATGAGTGCTAAATATACATACCAAGGTGTATTGGTGAATCAGTGAGTGTATGTGTGTCTGTATGGATGATTCAGTGTGTGTGTGACTGATTGTATAAGTGAGTGATTAGTTGTTTAAGTGAATGTATGGATGAGTGACTGGTTGTGTGAAGGTCTGTATCAGTCTGTCAGTTGGTGTCTAAGTAGTTGCATGGGTATGTGAATTTCTATATAGGTGAGCGATTGGTTGTCTGAGTACCTGTATAGTTGTCTGAATGTCTGTGTGGGTGGGTGAGGAGTTGTGTGACTGCCTGTATGGAGGAGGGAGTGAGTGAGTCAGTGGCTGTATGGGTTAATGAGTGTGTGTATGACTGTGTGGGTGATAAGGTGGCTATGTCAGTGGTATATGGGTGAGTAATTGGGTATGTGAAAGGCAGTATAGGTTAGTGATGAGGTATATGAGTGACTGTATGGGTGAGTGAGTCAATATGGGAGTGGCTGTATTGGTGAGTGTGTGCTTGTATCAGCGACAGTACAGGTGGGTGAGTATGTGTTAGTATCTGTATGAGTAAGTGAGTGGGGTTGTGTATATCTATATGGATGAGTATGTAGCTGTGTGATTGACTGCATGGGTGTGTGAGTGGCTCTATGGATGACTGACTCAGTGTTAGAGGGGCTCTATGGGTGTATGAATAGATATGTCAGTGGTTGTATTAGTGACTGCGTAGCTGTATGAGTGGCTGTATGGGTGAGTGAGTGGATGTGTGTATAGATCTATGAATCAGTGAGTGGGTGTGTAAGTATTGATATGGCTTGTGACTGGGTTTATGAATTGTTGTGTGAGAGTGGGTGTATGAAAGGTTCTATGGAGTGTGATTGGGTACATCATTGATTCTGTGGATTATGTCATCAGTGAAGTAATTTGAGATGCCATCAGTGTTGTCATTTAAGATGTCATCAGTGATTTCACTGACCATGTCATGAGTGGTATAATGTGTGAGTGCATTGCAGGGGGCGCAAGCTATAGTTAGCTCAGCTAACTATAATTGCTGAACTTTACTGGTTTTGTATGAATGAAACCTGAGCCTAACTATAATGTCCCTGTAACCTTTGTTTTTTTCAATGAATTTCTAAGGTTTTTTAAATGCCAATTCCTAACTATAATGTCCCTGTAACTTTTGTTTTTTTCAGTGAATCTTTATGGTTTTAAAAATTGTATTGCCTTACTATAACGTCCCAGTACCCTTTGTTTTTGTAAGTGAATTTCAACTTTTTTTTAACTAGTAGTCGCGTTAGCAGAGCGGTGGAGAAAGGGGGTCGGCCAATGACCAGCTAACAGCAATTCCACTATGTGGGACTTACTGGAGGTACCAGGATGGGTTCTTGACCCCCAAGAACCCTCAGCATCCAAGAGGACCTCATCCCCCAACTAGTAGTGTACCAGATGGTGCATTTACAGAGTGGTGGAGAAAGGGAGCGAGGCCTCTCACCAGCTCTCAGCAATCCCACTGTATGGGACTTATTGGAGGTAACAGGAGGGATTCTGGGCCCCCAAGGACCTTCTGCATCCAAGGGGACTTCATCCTCCAACCAGTAGTGTGCCAGAAGGCATGTTTGCAGAGCAGTTGAGAAAGGGGGCAGGGCCTCAAATGATCTATCAGCAGTCCCACTGTGTGGCACATACTGGTGGTAACAGGAGGGGTTGTTGGTCCCCAAGGACTCTCAGGAGCCAAGGGGACTTCTTTCCCCAACTAATAGTGAGCCAGGAGGCGCATATGCAGAGTGGTGGGGAATGGGGATGGGCCTCAATCAACCTCTCAGCAATCCCGCTGTGTGGACTTACTAGAGGTAACAGGAGGGGTTGTTGACCCCCAAGGACCCTTAGCAGCCAAGGCGACTTCACTTCACTTCTACTTCCTAACAATAACATCCTTGTAACCTTAGTTTTTTTCAGTGAATTTCTACTTTTTCTTTCTATTTCCTAATTGTAGCCTCTTTGTAACATTTGGTTTTCTCAGTGAATTTATATATATACTTGAAATCTCGAAATCAAACGGTATACGTATGTGTGCATATGAAACTATATGTAGTTATATATTTATACATGTATACGTACAGTTAGATTTAAACATTTGTAAGCACACAACACCATATTGCAATAAAGGACTGTTGGATAAATTAATGTGTGTGGGAAGATGTCTGTGCTTTTCAGTGTTGACTTCTGCTACATTCTGCAGTTTTGGTGACATGGCAGAAGGCGGGCCGGATAGCATCCTCCATAGCTGGGTTTTAAATATTTGTATTTCATACCTGCAAAAATTGGTAACACAAAGAATGCTTTGTACTTGATTATTTTGGCTGTTCTTGCAAGATTGCAGACATGCATCATTTGAGCAGGGAAATGTACACTTATCGGGGTTGACTGTGGACCAATAGATACGTGGAGCGGCGCGTCTTGGCAGGTAAGAAACATTTATTTTCTTTCAAGCATTCCCCCAGCACACTCAACAACACACTCATACAGCACTTCATCCTTGGCATATAGGTGCTTTGTTTCCAATTGATCTCTGCTTGTCACTGCTCACTGCAAATACTCAGAAAAAGGAGTTTAAGAGGGAAAAATCAACCAGGCCACCCTCCACTCAATCAATGATACACAATACAAGACCTGGAGATATCACAGCACTATTTCCGATTAAATGGGATTGTTAACAGGGTAATATAAATATAAATATTTATATTACCCTGTTAACAATCCCATTTAATCGGAAATAGTGCTGTGATATCTCCAGGTCTTGTATTGTGTATCACTGCTCACTGCAAGACAGGCTCAGTGCTTTTTCAATGGATCCATGACCCCGAATTAGGGTGCATGGTTGCCTTGGCTTATAGGTTATGTACTAAATCACAACATGCAGCGTAACACTTCTAGTAACTATCTTCTCTCCGGCCTTTAGCCAGCCTTTCTGTGATTGTCAAAAAGCCACCAATTTAATTAACATTTACATGTCCATACTGAGTTATTGAAGAGTTTTTGTTAGTGGTTTGCTCACTGGTATGTATATGTTTTTAAAATGTATATTATTCGCAAAATTGTCACAAAATATCACGCTTAGTATTTTCCAGTGTGGGGGATAGTCACAAACTTAGCGTGTTTTAAAAAAAGTGTAAAACACGTATATGCACCCATTGTATTTAATGTTTGAGAGTAGTCATTTTCTAATATTGTGTTTAAACTTGTATTTCTGTAAGTAATTTTATTGTACAACACTTTTTAATTGTATTTGTTGTCTTCGCGACCCCACCGGTTTTTGCGATGACGTCGCAGTTCGCGATTATCACGTGACTATGTAACAAAGAGATTTGATTGGGCAAGACCCTTTTCATTAATCTTCAGAGGAAGTTCCCACCCAGTTTTCTCTTTTTCATACTTCCAGTGGAGATATTGAAAGATTATTTGGAGGTGTCCTCAAATTTGCAGTCCTACAAAAGCCTTTGGATATTTTTGTGCTCTAACTTACATCAAATGGCATCTGGAGGAAGTCAGGAGGATGATCCACGCCCTTAAGAAGGAGACTATTTAGATGAAGAATCAGCCAAAAAGCGCCAGTCTGTTGTGTGGAATTTCTTTACATCCTCTCTGGAGAAAACAAAACTGTAGCCAAATACGTAAAGGCAATCGAGCCTGGTTGTCTGAGTATTTGCATCGAGCCAAGCACCGAACCAAGCACCCAGCACCGAGCCCCCGTTACAGCTGTTTGAGGACCATGACCGTATGGCGGAGGCGGGAGACAGAGAGGTGTACATAGACGAAAGACGTGTCCTTGAAATGCGGAGCTGCGGAAGTAACTACTGAGCCTGGAGCCGCCACTTAAGTGGTCCACGCTGTTTGTGCTCCTCGGGTGCCTTTAGGAAAAGGCTTTTCACTCGGCCACATGTCTACACGACTACACCTCCACACTTCCTCCTCCCTTCCACCTCCCTTCCACCTCCCTCCATCTCCCTCCATCTACTCAGGCTATGTCCTAGCCGGTCCATGCAGAGAGCACGGCGAGAGCAAGAGAGCAACAGAGCAACAGAGAGACGGTGAGACGGGGTGAGCTGCCAGCCAGTCCCCCCATATCAGTGGACTGTTGTGGATTGTGGTTTGTGGACTGTGGTGGAGTTAGGTGCCAGGTGCCTAGGCTGTTTAGAGGCGGTGTGGAAGTGTAGGGTGGCCCCTCCCCGATGGACCTTCCTGCATTATATTATATTTCTATGCTTTTGATTTGCTGTCTGGCACGGATAACATAGCCTAAAAAGATCTCCTCAGCGGCAGCACCCTATTGACAGCTGAATGTTTTTGGGCAATTGCTTGCAGATCTGTGGAGGGGCACAAAGTGCGACCAGGTGGATAAAGTTGTCTAAAGTTGGGTTAAACATGAGTCTGTGTGATGTGTACCTATACCTCGAGCACAGCAGCTTTTAGTGGCTGCTGCAGAGGTGAGCCCAGGACCCCGTATAAGCGGGCCAGCTAGGTTTGGGTGCGGCCTCCGGGGGTGTCTGGTGAGCTCCCGCTTGGGATGTACCTAGTCCTTCTTCAGCCCCAGAAGCCCTTTGAAGCCGCGACTTCCTCAAGGCTGTGCAAATAAACAGAAAAATGCCAGCTCATACCATGAAAGTACATACAGTAACTGCAATCCACAGTAGTCAACATTAAGTTTGGCATCGTGATCCCAAACACAGTGAATAATTGTGTGAGGGAAGGTTGAGTTTCCAAAAGGAAGATAGGAACCCATAAGGGGAATGATGAGCAAAAAGTCTTCGAAGCAAACCAAACACATGGAGAGAGAAAGGCCCGATTGTGAAACTACGTGATTGCTAAGTGAACTGCTGGTTGTGCGAATTACTGATAACATTATCGCCGTCGTGGGAGGTAAGTGCCATGTCATCGTTAAAAACAAAACGTGACTGAATAAATAACACCCAAAATACCGAGGTGAATTGTTTACCTCTCTTGGTATTCTTGAAATCTCTGTTTACACCAGGGAAATACAATAAAATGAAAAACATTAAATGATGATCCAGTCGTCATATCAGTGAATGGTGATTTTGACTGAGGAACACCAGAACGGTGATATTTGAGATCCAACGGAATCAGAACGATTTCTAACACCTCATTGGATCGAGATACGTATAGTGATTGAATCCGCGTATTACTCTTTATGTCATTCACTTATATTATTGGGACCGAAGTCTTATCGGACTATAATTATAAATGTAGGGACCAATAGTGACAAGCACGGGTCCCCACTCGTGGGTTGGGAGGCTGTATCTTCACGCAGAGTCTTTTCACTATGTTAATCTTATTGACGAACGTGCTGACGCGCGAACCCGGATATATTCCCGGTTTGACTTTTTGTCACGTGACATAAACACACGGAGGACGGGCTGCCATACTCGGCGGACCCGGCTCGTACGCTTAGAGGATACATGTGAGAACGAGGGCACGATATTTGGGAAGAATAAGTCAGGTAAGGAGAATGCGTTTAACCTGATTCGAGGTTGGTTGCATGTTGGAACGGCAGTCTGTTTCCACGAGGTGATTTTCGTACATGCCCCATATGGGTTATTACGATTGTTTGTTAAACGGAGTCAGGGACTTATCTCGTGACACTGCAACAGGGTATGAGTAATATTCAGGATGCCAATTGGAATCACCTAGGATCTTATGATCCTATAGACAAATAGAGGATGGCTTGTGATTTGGGCTTGCATAATTGGCGGCGTATTTGCGATGGGACCTTTTGGAATTAACAGATACGGGACGACAAGCATAGACCTTAAGTTTTCATTTATAACAGACAGCGTAGTTTGGAATAACAAGATTACCCTATAGATCGTCTGGACCGTGACGTTTGTATTTTCATCCCCATAGTGAAGTGTTTGCACACGAACGCCTCCCTGTTGATTCTGTGGAATCCCTCGTTTCTACTATTGAACCTAGAACCCCTTGTGGGCCGGAATTACAACCACAATTAAAGTAGGTTTAGTGACCTTTTAGCTCGGAAATTGCTCACTGATATGACGACTGGATCATCATTTAATGTTTTTCATTTTATTGTATTTCCCTGGTGTAAACAGAGATTTCAAGAATACCAAGAGAGGTAAACAATTCACCTCGGTATTTTGGGTGTTATTTATTCAGTCACGTTTTGTTTTTAACGATGACATGGCACTTACCTCCCACGACGGCGATAATGTTATCAGTAATTCGCACAACCAGCAGTTCACTTAGCAATCACGTAGTTTCACAATCGGGCCTTTCTCTCTCCATGTGTTTGGTTTGCTTCGAAGACTTTTTGCTCATCATTCCCCTTATGGGTTCCTATCTTCCTTTTGGAAACTCAACCTTCCCTCACACAATTATTCACTGTGTTTGGGATCACGATGCCAAACTTAATGTTGACTACTGTGGATTGCAGTTACTGTATGTACTTTCATGGTATGAGCTGGCATTTTTTTGTTTATTTGCACAGCCTTGAGGAAGTCGCGGGATCACACTCCCGATGCGACGAAACACGTGTTGGCTGTAATCTCGACACTTCACCTGGACTCGTCTTAATAAAGAAGACAAGAAGAAAACTGCACTCTGTGTTTTAAAGAGAGAAATTCTTTTATGTACTCATATTTCATGTGTGAATTGAACTAAAGCACTTATATTTATCACGTGTGCTGAGGCTTCAGCATTAAGTAACGTTAATCTCCGGCTTACATTTGTAGAGTGTGTGGTGTCTCTACGCCTTTCAGCACCGTCGTATTAGGGGACCGGTAACACTTGTGCACTTTCTCTGTAGCGCCATATACCTATGACACATACCACAGACCATTATAATTAGCCCTTTGAAGCCTCTCAACTCTTCCTCACATAGAGTTTCTGCCCCTTCTCCTGCTACAACCCCACACACTCAGGCCTCTGGTGAACACTTGGGGTGACACATGATTTCCAGCTTTTAGCTTCAGGCTTACAGTCCAGGGGCCCATCTTGTAACCATAACAGCCCAGAAGAAACAGCAATATTATTCCCTGAGAATTTACATAAAGAGGACCTTAATCAATCACTGGAAAAAAGGCACCCCAGGGTATCTTTGGAGCTTCTATTTGAGTAGGCACGGTATTGTGAAGCTAACATAGCAAGACAGCAAGACACCAGCCATGGTCCATTTTTGAGGCCGTTAGCCCGAAACCAACTACAGTCTTCTAAATATATTAAGGATGAGATCTGGCAAGTTGCGGTGTAAGGCACAAGCCCCAATGAAAAAAAAGCGAGAAAGAGACACTGCTCCAGGACGTCTTTCCACAAAAACGGAGCCACAAATCTAACCGGGCAGGTCCGTTGTCAATGTCAATGTTGACGACTCCTCTGTCCAGAGGAATCGAAGTGCCTCCTATAACTCTGACCTAGTCTTGGACCTGAGCAATGAGGTTCATCCAGACGGTAGCAGAAAGGCTCAAACTACTCTAGACCGCACTGTGGGCTTGCAACCAGGCCAGATTGGTGACAAAGATAGTGACAAAGAAGATAAAAAACTTGATGGATCACCAAAACTTGTCAAAAATTACAGATTACTTCCGACCAGCAAGTAACCACAACAAATCACAACAATTAAATAAGAACGATAAATGTCAATCAGAAGAGACGGACACTATTTGCCTTGTTCAGTCCTTTCCACCTCCCAACTCAGTATCTCTATCAAATGAGCATCCATCAATTAGGTCACCTGTGTATGCCCCAGATGATGTGGTTTATACAGATCCAGCTTTTGAATGTGCATATGGGTGGGCACCTCAATTCTTCGTATTTCCTGAGTTTAAATTAAACAGTGAAGAGGACTCCCTCCCCCCCTTACTTTCTGAAGTGGGACCCAATACAATCAACCAGGAAGCAACTATAGAAGAAGCGCAAATCAAAAGGGCATGGATAGCGACGCGCGGAGAAACCCCCCGAACCTGTGGGCTGCTATACTGAAATCTATGCAAGCACCAGTACTGGCCCTAACTCACCACTCAAACAAATGGACATTCAGGTGGACTTGCTAAACACAATGGCAGTATTCGTGTCTGGAATTGATGAGAAACGTGAAAAACTAAAAACACTAGTCACAAGGGCCCCATCAAACCATTTAAATGATTTTCAAGTCTGTTCCTATAAGGAGGTAGATGAGAAACTGCTGCAACTCCCGGTTATCAGGCAATCCATACTGGGTGAAGTCGAAAACAACATTGTCCCCAAGATTCGGCCCGGTACAATATTGAATGAGGTAATAACCAATCCAAAGAATATAAGTGCATGGAGCCAAATGGTTTCCAGTGAAAGGCCAGCAGACGAAGAATTTGGGGATATAGTGGAGGTCGACCTCGAAACTCCGTCCAGGGTCCACTATGAATCATCTGTGGATGGTAGCATAAAAACTAATGCTCCTGACCTACCACGACAAACTAAAAGGGAAAGGAAACATGTGAGAAAAAGAAGGAACAAAATCTGCTCGGGTAACTTATAGAGCTTTTATCCGTCCCAAATTCCTCAACAGGAAGATCGGGATTGTCTAGGGATGACCCAAATGAGCCCGAAGTCACAGGGTTCCATCGCGGCCTCATCTTACAATGTTGTGCACAACAAAGTAGTATCCCCTAAAAATCCAAGGGCATCTTGTACCATACCTAATGGGCCCTTACTGTTATGCAGCTCCCAACCCTTGGGGACACCTGGAGCCCACCACGCCAGCCAAGAGGACAAAATATCATCCACGGTGTATCCACAACCAAAAGAACGCTTGGTAGAAGAATCCCTGACACAACCCTCAAGTGAACAGCCTCTCCTGGAACCTCAGTTGCAGGTGACAACTGATGGCAATCAGCCAACTACAAAAGGCAGTGTCGGCCCGATGAATTTCTTGGTCTAAATAACTCTAGTCAGATGCTGCAGTGGATCCCTGAATTTAAATCAAGGGTCTCGCAAGAAATTTTAAATCACTCAAACATCCTAAAACTGCTCAAAGCCATGCCGGGCCTGGCTCATGTAAAGTCTGATGACATCTTTTCAATTAATTTCCTGCCGGCAAGAAGACCTCAACTCACGGACCCCACTCTAGTCACCTTCTCATCCGCGGTGCTTCCGGCTGTGATTTTGGAAAAGAAAAAGCATCTAAAAGCCTGGGGCATTGAAGTAACTTCCTATCATGGGGATAGATATCCCCATGTGCTGCTTGCGGGGCCATCATCAAGTGAGCAACTGGCGCACAGCGTGTCCATACTAAGAGGAGCTGGCCGAAGGACCTCCCCTGCGGTCCATCACTAATCGGACTCAGATTTCACTAAAATGTCTATCAAAGTAACTAACGAAATAACCACCGGCCTGCCGCGAAGACTGGTAACAACCAATGAGCAACAATCCTCTTGGGGTTGGTTACTGCAGGCTGTGTCTCGAACTTGGAGCAGTCAAGACTGAAGCGAGGCAAGACCACCAAAAAGGTTCCAGGCTGCCAGGTAGTCTGCTCTTGGAACATCAATGTTTTACAGACAAAACTTTCAGATCCAGAATTCATAGGATTCCTGAGATCCTTTGACATCTTAATGTTCCAGGAAACTAGGGCGCAGACATCTATCCCTCTCATCGGCTACAAAGAATATACCAAACCATCAGAAAGAAAGAGTGCCTATGGGATGGCAAAGGGGGGCCTGGCAATTTATATAAACATTAACATAACAAGTGAAACGGTGGAAGTGTTCATGGATGATCCAAATATTCTGGTAATAAATCTGGAAGGTTGGGATAATAATTTTAAAGAACCAATTATTGTTGCAAATCTGTACATCAATCCAAAGCAAAGAACAACATCTTCCAGGAGAATAGCAGCTCACTTATCCCAGTTAAAAGACAGCCATAACAAGGCACAATGGCTAGTTTACGGTGACTTTAACCTCAACCATTTTCATTTTCCCTTCGGAGGAACATAGTGACGCAGTGGGCCCACTCCCAGAGCAAGAAATACCATCAAACTTACGGAGGGACAACCCAGGAGAAGAACTCATAAAAACATGTGAACTATTGAGCCTGCTGGCACTAAATAGCCAAAACCCATCTGACATTCCACCTGGCTGGTCAAGGGTCTGGGGTAACACGGTTTCAATTGTAGACTATACCCATATTTCAATGCCCCTTTACCATCATGTTTGCGACTATAGGATATGTCATCGCGTGGAAAGCGATCACAACCCTTAGGTCATCAAGGTGAACACATCCCTGTGCAAACTTGAGGCATTTCTTACGGTGTCAGGAGAAACACACTCAGAAAACCTGAAACGCCTGAAGTGGAGCACCAGGTCCATCAACTCATTAGCAGAGGATACAGTATCAAGTCTACAGGACCTAGCCCAACTTGAGCTCAATCCAGTGGTAACATGGGAGACTCCTGCCAATAATGTGACTAAAATCCATGTTGAGAGGAGTCACAAGAAGGGAACTTGACTTGATCATGGCAAATCTGCAATTATGCCCATCCAAATTCGGAACATAAGAAAGGAAACAAGCAGACTTTTCCGGCAATTACGTCAACATCCAGGAGACCTGGATCTACTACAACAACTCCGCAATGAAAGACAGCGGCTAGAAAAAGCGATCTGGAAGCATAAACAAGCAAAACAAGAAACGTTATGGGCCCAGTTACAACATGCCTCTAAAACGCATGAGTCGAAAAGATTCTGGCATATAATTAATAGGAACGAGAAAGGCCCTGCAGCTGCAAACAATGCTAATATCAGTGAGACAGAATGGGTACATTATCTAAAGTCACACTTCAAGAGTGGTTTGACTCCTTCAGCTAGTACATTCTGTCCTAATAATACCACTGTGGTATAGCGGAAAATTAGAGCAGCCAAAGTAGAGAAGGTCATCAAAAAGTCCCGGGCCGACTGTGCTCCCTGCCCAAATGGGCTACCACAGGCTTTATACAAACGTCTTTCCCCAAAATGGTCGGCCTTCCTAGCTTCAATGTTTGATTCATTATGGAAAACAATGTTATTCCTGATAGCTGGAGGGGCTTCATCCTTTATCCCATTTAAAAAAAAGGCTTGGCTTGTTACCTAGCAACTATAGGTTAATAGCACTGATGGATGTTGAGTTAAAATATTTTTCAGCGTTGATACTCCATGATCTGGAATTCTGGTTGCATGACAATGGAAGAATCCCCTTAAATCAAACCGGCATCAAAAGGGGCCAAGGTACTTCAACTAATCTTATGGCTCTGAGTCTAATCAGCAGCAGAGCAAAAGCAACTAGGAAACCTGCTTTGTAGACTTTAAAGCAGATTTTGAGGGTGTCCCTCAGTACAAATTATGGGTCAAGCATCAGCGATGGGGCATCCCACCGAACATCCTACAAGCAATTAGGCTGGTATATTCGGAAACCTGGGTCAAGAAAAGAATTAGAGATGGCTCCTGCGTATCAAGAAAGGTGCAAACATCCTTAGGTGTAAAACAGGGCTGTGTCCTAGCCCCCTTCCTCTTTAATTTAGTTTTGGCAGATCTCTCCACTGAGCTACACGAAAAGAAGGCTCACGCTTCGACCGTTGGAGGACAACAAAAGTCACATATCCTCTACGCTGATGATCTGGTGCTGCTCAGCAATACTCAAATAGGACTTCAAAGGCTGCTTAACACTCTGGGAGCTTATACCGAAAAGAATGGCCTGGAAATACATTTTTCGAACACCAGTGTGATGGTATGCAATCGTCCATCTAAGATCAATCGAAAAAAGGCTTATCAAAGGAAACAAAATTGATGAGGTCAAACTTTATAGATACCTATGAGTAAAAATAGACACAAATGGCTCCTTTGTTTCCCAGAAGAAGGTGATAAGGACAAAAGCGCAGTCCCTCAATTATGGCTTGTCGTCACTGGCCAGATCTATCCAAGGCCATGATCTAAAGCCCATGGGATCAGTTATGAAAGCCAAACTGTTGCCAACCCTTGCGTACGGAATGGAGATTATGTTACGTGATGCTGCTCTTTTGTTTGAAAAACTGATAAGAGCCTATAAACAAATCTTTAGGCTCCCCAAATCCGCCTCTCCTGTGCAAATCTGGCTAGAATTTCTGCTTACAAAACAGACAGTTGCTAGACAGGCGGGGCTTGTAAAGCTTTGCCATAACCTGTGAGCAGCAGCTGAAAAAACCCTGGCTAATCTAGCCTGGATCAAAATTAACTTGCAACGGGGCAACGGTGCTCACAAGAAATTTTTAGAAAACAGTATTATGACGCTTGAACTGGGTGACCTATGGGCCAGTAATGTCTCTGGGCAAACCTTTAAGAAACTAGTAAACAAATCTACTAAACTGCAAAGTTGAGTGGCAGACAAAGAAAGTCT
Source organism: Triturus cristatus (assembly GCF_964204655.1). Lineage (NCBI taxonomy): Eukaryota > Metazoa > Chordata > Amphibia > Caudata > Salamandridae > Triturus > Triturus cristatus. Next base: position 333,266,369 of record NC_140595.1, read on the forward strand.
GTCAAAACATTGCCATGAGTGGCTGGTGTTGAAATCATAGAATCTTACTGTGATTTCAGAAAGGAATACACTATAAAGGTATTAGAGGCCTCCCCCTTTTTCCCTTTTCTTTGAGACATCTATGATAGGGATGCCCTTAGAACCAATTATAAGGGTTAACGCAAAAAATAAAAATTCCCCATGCAGGCTTACGGAGTGCATGTGTAGACGACTAGTGGATGGACAGTGGCTTACCCCCATATATTTGAGGAGCAAAAAGAAGGTTGTTACTCGTTGGTAAGATTTTTATTTTTTTTAATATAAGCTAGGTCCAGGAATAATGGAGGAAAGCTCAATTAATAATAGCTAGCAATAACTTATAGCTTCCTATCGCTTTACTTTGTCAGGACACGGGCATATTCCTACGTATGGTACTATTGTGGTTGCTGTCTTACACAATATCAGGAAGTATTTTATTCCAGTACCAGACTCCTATACAGTAAGTACCACTTTGTAAATCTTGGTAGGGTGAAACTAGATTACCTATGCTGTACCCTTGAATAGTTTATATATGTAGTATAGTCCAACTTGGAAATGATAGCTGAATAGGCTGTTTTGCTACTCACCAGATTATTCTCTTTTATTCCTTGTTTCTAGTAAGGGTTGGATAATTATGAAAAGAGCACTGTCACATATGCTTGGATCACTAATGTCTATACCCTTGAATAGGATAAGGTGACACTTGTGTAGTCAATCACTTTTATATGTTGTAAATGTTGGTTAACTGGTTCAATCAGTATCTTTTTATTCTAGGTAGTAATGGGCTAGTCATTTATTTTTTGTTTTATATATTCTTTCAGGAAATTCCTGGGTTTGAGATCCATTGGTGTGATAAGTGGCGGGTCCAGATGAAGGTGGCTTCTACGTTTCTTTATGCCACCGAAACGCGTTGACCAAGTCCTCTTTAGATCCTACTATTTTATTAGTAGCCCTTTTTAGGGTCACAGAGACTGTAACCAACTTAAATGCGTTAACTGGGATAGCTATATAGATTTGTGTATGGGATGTGGATGGAATGTGGATGTATGCATGAGCAGTATGTGTGGTTTTTGTTCTCTACCTGGGGTTGTTTAGTAAAAGAAATTTGGATTAAGAGATTCTTTGTAAATAATAGAAATAAATAATTTTGGTAATGTTATAAATGAACAATGATAAAAAGAACAATATCAAAACAGAATAAAGAAAAGTAAAAAAAATAAGTTGGATTTGTAATTAAATTCCGTGTTCAATAGCCCATGCTTTAAAAAAAAAAATGTAATTCTAAAATATAATAAGTCGGAAACCTCTTATGTTAACTTATCATGCACAGAAACTGTTAAGGACGGCCTGATAGGTATTGAAATCAGCAGCTCCCTATCCAGTTAGGCTCAGACAACTACTTTGTCTATTTTTGTATTTTTAATGATGTGAAGTCTTGCATAATTGCACTTTAACAGCGGGACTCATAGCACATCTGGCACTGTATTCATACCTGCCTCAGCCCTGCTTATAAGCACCTTAATTACATATATTAATTTTACTTAAGGGACCTTTTAGCTAGCTATATGGAAAGCTTGTGTTTTTAGACATTAGGGTAACGATCAGCCCCTGTTTAGTAACCTTTATCCAACGTAGCTTAGTGTTTGATATCCTGACTAAAATACCTAGGAAAGAAAGTTGAAGATAGCAAAGGGCTTGTGCGCGATGATGGATGGCTGTACTAGTTGTATGACAAATCCCCTTTTTTCCATTTTGAATGTATTTTTAAACTGTGTTTTTGTTTATGGTTTTAATTGACTAATAAACTAACATACGTGAATAAGTGTGTGACAAAACTCTTTTGAGGGGCACTTAAAAAAACTTTAATGTGGGACAACTAGCATGCTGACCCATTTAAAAACCTACCATAGTACACAACTAAAGAGAGCACGTAGGGAGATAAGTGCTGATGTAGCTTCAACTTCAACTGCTATAACAGGTACTGCCGGAAAGTGAATTCCTGCTGAAGTGGAGCAACATCTGCCAGAAAAGTCTCCAGAATTGAGAAGAGTAGGAACATTTTGTTTAGACTGCAATATGGTGCTTACTATTGGCAAACAGTTGGTTGCTGTAGTTTTGAAGACAGCAAAAACACACAAATGCTATTTCTTTTAGTCATGGCACTTGTTCCACTGTTTTTGAGTTTCTGGAGATAATGGTTTTTTTTCCAAGTTGACATTTTATTTAAGAAAAAACACAGAACAATACAAGAGGATAGAAAACAAAAAGAAATTACCTTTCATGGTTGAAAAAAAGATTACTTGTTTGTCTTTGTGTATATATATATATATATATATATATATATGTATATATATATATATATATATATATTCACTGAAAAAACCATAGGTTTCACACATGTTATAGTTAGCGGAAATTTTACTGATAAAAAACCAATGAAATTCCCCCGTTATAGTTAGTGCAGGCAACTATAACTCACGCGACCGCAATCCTCTGCTGATGCTAATACTGTATTTAGACACTTATTTGCCCATGTCTTCTTCCATACATTTTTAGCTATACATATATTACAAATATTTTTTTTTCATAAAGACACATATGTCATCAGCAGAAGATTGCGGTCGCGTGAGTTATAGTTGCCTGCACTAACTATAACGGGGGAATTTCATTGGTTTTTTATCAGTAAAATTTCCGCTAACTATAACATGTGTGAAACCTATGGTTTTTTCAGTGAATTTGCAAGGTTTTTTAAATGCTAATTCCTAACTATAACGTGTGTGAAACCTATGGTTTTTTCAGTGAATTTGTACGGTTTTTTAAATGCTAAGTTACTTTACGCCATTCGTGGCGTGCGCGCCCACTTAACGCAGTTCGTTCCGTGCGCGCACGGTGCGCTTCGCGCACCGCGCGCCCACTTTACGCAGTTAGTGCCGTGCACGCACGGTGGGCACGCAGTGCGATGACAAAGCAAGAAAGCACGTCAACAAATCTGTTTCTGCTTTCCTCCGTGACTATGGTATGGGTGCCATTTACCACAACAACTTGCGTTATGACATGCAAGACATTTATAGAGGAGATGGTGTGCACTTCAATGATGAAGGGAACAGAGTCTTCCTCTTGAACCTTAGACTCTGCATCGGTACTTACTTGTAGGTACCACTAAAAAATCATTTCATAAACACAACGGCTCTTTTTTTTTTTTTTCCTACCGTACGCTTACCGTAAGCTTACCGTACGCGTACCCCGTGATTTTTTTTAAAATCAATAAATGTTTTCTTTGTACTTTTCTGTCCTTCTTTGACCCCCTTACAAATGTTAGGGGGTCTGTAACTCTCCTCATTGCCCCCTTTCCTTGTTTTCACTCTTTTTTTTCAGAGTGAAATACACAAAATGGCGGCAGCCGCTTCCTGGTTTCGGCCGATTCGAATGTTTACTAAGATCTAAGAGCCAATCAGAATCGCGCTCGCGCACGCCACCGTACGCTTACCGTAAGCGTACGGTAAGCGTACCGTAAGCGGGCTCAGATATATATATTGATTTAAAGGCTATTTTCTCAGAATCTACTGAACAGATTTACACCAAACCTACAAAAGGCACTTCCTTGACCTAGGGACTACCTCTCTGCCAAATTTTGAGTAATTCTGTTCAGCCGTTCGGGCTGTAGCTCGTTCTAAAGGTCCTATGGAAAAATGCATGGGAAAAACGCGTTTTGGGACCCCCCTTTTATCTCTGCCCCCGCTTGACGGATCCCCCCGAGACTTTCAGTGTAGGAGCGGAGCGTAGCGCCCCGCCTATTTTGAGAAATTCGCGAGGATTCGTCGACCGGCGCCAAAGTTATTCAAAATAGAATGTTGAGGTTTTCCTATGGAAACGTGGTCCTAACTATAACTACCTACTGGCGACCGCCAGTAGGTAATATATATATATATATATATATATATATATATATATATATATATATATATATATATATATATATATATATATATATATATATATATATATATATATATATATAAAACTGAGGGACTTGGTGTGTAAATGGCTGCATGGGTGAGTGATTGAGTGTGTGAGTGTCTGTATAAGAGAGTTTCTGGGTATTTGAGTGGCTGTATGGGAGTGTGATCGGGTGTGAGTTGCTCTATGAATGAGTGGCTGCATGGGTGAATGAATATCTGTGTGAGTGCTTGAATGATTGAGTGAAAGGGTTTTTGTGAGAGTGACTGTATAGGTGAGACACTGGGTGTTTTAGTTCCTGTGTAAGTGAGTGACATGGCATGAGAGTGTCTAGATGACTGAGTGAGTGGGTGTGTGACTGCTCAGGTAATTGAGTGAGTGGTTGTGTGAGTGGCTGGATAGGTAAGTGTGCATATATGTGAGTGAGTGGGTGTCTGAGTGTCTGTATAGGTGAGTGACTGGGTGTGTGAATGACTGGGTGTGTGAGTGTCAATATGGGAGAGTGAGTGACTGTATGAGTGAGTAGGGAGGTTAGTGGGTATATCAGTGTGTAAGTAGCTGTATGAGTGAGTGAGTGGCTGTGTGAGTTAGTTTATGAGTGAAACAAGTGGGTGTGTGAGCTGCTATATAAGTGAGATAGTGGGTATGTGAGTGGCTATATGAGTGAGTAGCTGGCTACAGGTGTGGCTGTATGTGTAAGTGAATGTCTGTGTGAGTGTTTATATAATTGAGTGAATGGTTGCGTGGGTGGCTGTATCGGTGTGTTAGTGCCTATGTGAGTGAGTTCCTGGGTGTGAGAGTGTCTATATGGATCAACAAGTGGGTGAATGAGTGCATGTATGATTCAGTGACTGGTTGTGTGACTGGTTGTATGGATAAATGACTGAGTGTGTTACTGCCTGTATGAGTTAGTGACTGGGTGGGCAAGTGTCTATATAAATGAGCGACTAGGTGTGTTAGTGGCTGTAGGGGTGAGTAAGTACGGGGGTAAGTGTGTGTATGTTAGTGACTGGGTGTGCAATGGCTGTATAAATGACTAAATGGGAGTGTAAGTGACTGTATGAGCAAGTTACTGGCAGTGTCAGCAGTTGTGTGGTTGAATAAGTAACTGTGTGAGTAGCTATATGGCTGAGTGAATGTGTGTGTAAGTAGCTGTATCAGTGAGTGACTGACAATGTCATAATTTGCATCAGTGTGTGTCTGGATGTCTCAGTGGCTGTATTGTTGTCTGTATGGGTGTAATAGTGTATACAACAGTGTGTGCCTGGATGTATCAGTGTATACACAAGAGTGTTTCTGGGTGTGTCAGTGAATGCTTGGGTCTGTTACTGTATGTATCAGTGTGTGGGTGAATGTATTAGTGTATGAATGAGTATGTGTCTGGGTGTGTCAGTCCATGCATGAGTGTGTGTCTAGGTGTGTTACTGTCTGCATCAGTGTCTGCCTGGCTGTGGTAGTGTATATAACAGTGTGCATGTGAGTATGTCACAGTTTGTATAAGTGTTTGAAAGGGTGTGTGAGTATCTATATAGATGAGTAAGCGGGTGTGTGAGTGGCTGTATTAATGACTAATTGGTAATGTGAGTGCCTACTAGGGTGAGTAAGTGACTTAGGGCCTTATTATGACTTTGGTGGTCCTACAGCGGACAGTGCAACGCACCGTTCGCTGTGGGACCATTAAAGCTGTGGTTCTGCAGTCCGCCAAGTTAGGACTTCAAACCTGGTCTGGTGGGTGGTCCTGCGGCAGTCAGACAGCGGCAGTCTATTAGGCTCATAGAAGAGCCTAACATTCAGACCGCCATTGGCATATCGCTGACTTCACCTTCCTGCATAGTGTGGCATAGTGTGGCATACAATGCGGGAAATGAGGGTGAAAATCCAGGGGGACACTACACGTGCCCCCCAGGCCCAGGAGCGGCAGGGGGCCCTGTTGCCTCACCACCACCCTTTTCATGGCAGGCTCACCGACATAGAAAGGGGGGTGGTTTGGCAACTCCTAATATGTTTGATGGTGCTGCAGAAGCACTGTCAGCATATTACTATGCCTGACCCCTGCACGACCGCCACAGGATCCTTGATCCGGGGCGGTTAGATAGGTCCTGTGCTGGTACAACTGTCCCATTGATAATACTGTGGGCGGGCCCACACTGTGGTGGTAATTGGACCACCGCCACAGGTTTGGCGGACCTATGGACTGCGGAACTCGTAATAAGGCCCCAAGTCAGTGCCTATATGTACTATTAAATATGTATGACAGTATCTGGAGAAGTAACTGGCTGACTTTGTTAGTAGCTGGTTAGGAAAGTAAGTAAGTGTATGCATGACAGTTTACCAGGAGTGAGTGGATATCTTTCGAGCTGTATGGGTGAATGATTGAGTGTATCAGTAGGTACATGGGAGAGTTATTGGGTATGTTAGTGATTGCATGCATGGCTTGCTGGTTATATAAGGTACTGTGTAGGTGAGTGAGTGCATGTTTTAGTACCTGCATTAGGAAGTAACTAAGTGTGTGAATACCAGTATGGGTAAGTAAGATCATGTAGTTGTAGATGCATTTGTAAGTGAAATGGTGTGTTACTAGCTGTGTCAGTGAGTTAGTGGGTGCTTAAGTGGTTGAATGGATAAGTGACTGGCTGTATGAGTTGTGTAATCTGTGTGTCTGTGAATATGTCAGTGGCTGTATAAGACTCTACCTTGGTGTATAGTTTTACAGTGTAAATTTGCTGAACTACACTGAAAGTATTAATTAGGAAATAGGCAAAACAAAGTGGTGGCAAGGTATGCCAGGTGCTCTTCATGCATAAAAATACTCTCCCGGGGTATGTCGAAGAAATATTTCTATGATACAACAGGTATTTTTAGACATTTAAAGACTTAGCACTCCAGCTACTATTGAAAAAGAAAAAGAGCATAAATATATGTTAGTATTTCATTTTCAAAATTGCATAAACATAACAATACACATTGGTTATGCTGTAACAGTATATCACAATATAGTAAAACATTTCATTTTCCCTTTTGGACTGTTGTCAGCTTTCATACTTGTTCACCATGAACAATGCTAAATATAACAAGATTAGGGAGTGTAGAGGTAGGGCCTACGTAGGCGCTAAGGTGGATACGTCCTCCACTTTAGTATCAGTTATAAACAGAAGGATCCACCTTGAAAAGGAGGTACTGCGGAGACTAAATAAAAGGGATAATGGTGAGTGAGTGTCCCTAAACGTGTTTGGGCACACTCAGTGTTGTTTAAATACCCCTCACACACCAAGAATGGCCCATGGTGTCATGCTTCATCATAGGGGTCTTCCCGTCCCGCTGCGGGACGGGGCGTGCTGCGACCTACGACTACGTGGGAGCACTTTTGATGAAGTACTATGTGTGGTGTAAAGGGAGGGTCTATTGTAGTTGTGAATATGTGTGTGTTAAAAAGCAACTGGCCCAAGGAGACAGAAAAAAACTTTAATTAGTCCCAGGAGGGCTGGAGCTATTAAAAACAAAAGTGCGGAGTTTGCCTACGTAATGTGTGGTTACTCCTTGTGGGTCAACATGTTTCGATGCGGAGCATCTTCATCAGGACAGGAAAAAGATCCCTCCCAAATAGGAGCATGTGCTTAGTAATATACAAAAGTGAGACAGATGCAGTAAATAGTGCACGTATATACAATACCTAATCGTATGTATGTGAATCTGCAAAACAAGGAAAAATGGAAGACTAAATAAAATTCCCTAGCAGGAGAGCGTAGTACCTGTAAATACAAAAAAAACGCCGCAATGTGACTTAGATTGCGTGCTTCAGCTGTAATATTAGCGTTATCTGGAAGGGGTGCAGTGACCTGTAAAAGGAAGGACAGTACAAGACACTACAAAACAGAAAACACACACTCTATACCTAATCGTGAAAAGTTATCAGCATTTCAAGTGAGAAACGTGGTTGAAAAACGAAAATGCATACTTATATGTATATGAGGATAATGCCTCATGAACCTAGAATGGGTGGGATCGTAATGGAGCCTCAATTCTAATGGTGAGAGAAAATAAAACAAGGGGTCAGATTGTTACCTCCGTTGACAGAAGTGCCGGGCGAAGTCTGCAAACCGGAGCTGTGGCTCCGTACTTACGTGCCCTGACTGAAAATCTCAGCTACGAGTCTGTCCCTCCCGCGGTTCCGCTGTGTAATGGAACCAGGGCGGGTGGAATGCTTTTAAAGCTCGTGATTGGCTCGGAAAATGGATTCAGCTGGTGGCGGCGCGGTGCACAGAAGTGCTGACACCATGGGCCATTCTTGGTGTGTGAGGGGTATTTAAACAACACTGAGTGTGCCCAAACACGTTTAGGGACACTCACTCACCATTATCCCTTTTATTTAGACACCATGAACAATGTACTGCATGAAGCTTCATCCTTGAACAGTGGGGAAAAACAATTGCATAGATTGTAGAAAAATAAATCTCACAGTATAGCACTATAAATAAGTAACACTATGCATTACAATCACTACAATTAGTTAAACAGTTGTTTTACCTACATTTACTACACTAATTTAAACAACCATATCTTAAAAATATTTGTTTTAATATTATACCTGGTACAACACTATGAAAAAACACAGCACCAAATGCACCACTCAATTTATGTAACGGTCGTTGTTACCGGACGGGGCGGACGCCTCCCTTTGATCTCGTTGTGGATACTGAATCGGGTATCCCACGATAAGACAAACTTGTCCTTGTCTTTTGAGGAATCTATGTTCAAACCCACTATGGCTTGTTACTGATGGCAAAGGATCATCGTTGTTGCATACTCTACTTCTAATTAACACTAATTATTTCTATCTTTAAACAGGACAGTGATCTCATACCAAGGATATACTATATCCGATTGGATCGTGATAGACTCTTTAATTGAGCTAATCAGAACCATATGTGCTTATGATTCAACCTACTATTTTAGCCCTGAAGAAGTCCAAAGTTGGACGAAACGCGTCGGCTGCTTTTTGCTGTTGTCAAAAAATCACATTTCAAATTGAATAATAAAGAAGAACCTTTTGGAATACGTACTACTTTGAGGACTTGAACTTATTTGTATTACATAAATTGAGTGGTGCATTTGGTGCTGTGTTTTTTCATATGTAGATTCCAAGTATTGGAACGGCATTGTGCTGGCGGGTGCTAACCAATAGTGCACACTCCTGGTGAATAAATAATTTTTTTCACCATATTATTATATTGAGTCACTCTTAAATCCGGTGCTGTCTCAGTGGGATTCCGCTAGCCCTGTGGTTTTCACCTGGTACAACACTACTAATAAATATAAACCACACTTGAATTTTGGAGATCCTTTGGAAAACATCATCCCTGGTAGACCAAATTATATCTAAAACGCTGAAGATCCATGCAGACAAAATATCATACATTACTTTTTCCCACAAATAGTACATAGAGGTTTGGCTGAAGAAACACAATATGGCAATGTTGTAGTTTGAAAGGCAGTTTTGGTTTCAAATTAAACTTTATGTGATTGCATTGTGTCCATCCAGTGTAGCATTTAGATGGTATATTATCTCTTTTCTGGAAGATAAAATTACTCTTAATTCTTAGAGAACTTTTTAAAGACATGACTGCTTTCTCTTAAACACTGTCCTTGATCCCAGGCAGGCTTCAATGCAGCACACATAGGGAGAACATGTATATCATCACATTCATCCATTTTGTACAGTTTATTTTGTATGCTGCATGTAATCTTTGTACTCTTACTCATACTTTGAGACATTCAAATACGTAAAATACCTGTTGGTCAATTAGAGAACGCCACTTATAGTCCACTACTAAAAACTGTCCTCACAAGGGGCTTTGTCGGCTCCACCTATGGGGATAGGTGAACAGGTCAGCCTACCATTCCATAATGTCAAGAATCTCAAGATTTGAATGTTTTAATTTCTTATTTTTTTAAGGAGGAAGGAATTTTATACTTCTATACCTTCTCTCCACTGTGCTAGAACCCTCACTTTGTTACAGGTATATGCGACACCTTAGAATATTCCTCTAATTAAACCATGCTTGACACGCTTCTGATATTGTATCTATGAAAAAACAGACATATAAAAGAGTTATTAGCTTCAAATCTTACTTAATCTCCTACATATCAACTAAGATGCTGTTCCATCTGTCCCTGGATTTCATAAAAATTATTACATAGGTAAATTAAAAGGCTCTTGCCTCAAGGGTGATAGTACAATATTTTGGTTTAAAGCAGTGATAAAAGGTCACCTGCACTTTTATTTCATGAAAACAGCCTCTAAGGGGAATATAGTAATGAATAAAACAACTCCTTTTAACAGTTACCACTCCTATTAATAATGAAGTAGAAAATACCTCAATATTAACAACTACGCACTCGTACTTGAAGGCAATGCGCTCATACCTTATGTTGCTTATGCGGAACAGAACGTCTTCTCAGACGCTTAAATCAGGTTACTCCAGTTCCTTTCTTAGCCATTCATAAATTGGGCCTGAAGCAGGGAAATAAAGGGACATTCTACTGAGTTGAATACTTCCCGAGAGCTACGTGATGTAGTCAGAAAGATATTCAGATAAATCTGCCTGATAAGCTCAACGCAGTACCCCCGTCTTCCACTCTTACCTCTAGGATTATACAGAGACGTCTGTAGTTCTCACGGCATTCGTCAATGAACCAGTCGTGTACGCCGCGAGAACACCAAGTTTATATACATGCCCAAATTGGGTCCATCCTGCACTTAATTGATCCCAATTATGTTAAAGGTGTATTCATAGTACACCATTAGGGCGTCTGTAAAGCACCGCAGAGACCGCTGTATCTACCTCCTACGCCCCTGAAGTGAAAACTTTCTGCTACTCTACATTCTGTGCCCTGCCTAGCTTACCCCGGAAGTGGACCACAGGCAACTACAGGATCTCCATATCGAAGCAGAAGCTTCCCGTGTTAATTCTAGTGATTTTGTACTACCTCCAATCCACTTAGGCCCCGCTGGGGAAATTTCACATACTTATATTACAGATCTATCTTGATGGCAGCATTCTTTATATCACATAGCCACCTAACCTGTCTCTAAAGGATGTCTGTATTACTACAGGCTTCATTAAAAAAAATTCAACAATTAGATCTTAGTAGCTATCATGATAGAATGAAAAATAATTAATGATACAGCATGCTCAATGGACTCATTGGAATGGCAGTGTGTGGCAAGATGGCCGCCGACTGCCCGTAGGAAGCGGCAGCTCCTGGATCTGCTCCCGATGATTTCTGTTTGGGATACACTGATGCGATGGAATTTCAATTGGAAAGCTGGTGATTAAGGGAGAGTGAACTGAGTGAGCTGAACGAAAGAAAACGAGAGGAAGAGATGCTCTGGGAGCCAAATATCCTTACATCATGGCTGATTAAGAGATTGGGTGAGAAGCGAACTACACGAGGAAAGTTGTCGGTGCTGATAAAGCTGGTGGTTACCTGTGTCTCAGATTATCGCCCAAAGAACAGAAGCAATCACATTTGTGATAGATGCAGCATGGCTCCAAAAGTACAGAGGGCTGGAAAGGAGGTAGCAAGAAGACAAGAGCTACTGGAGAGCGATTCTGACATACCAGCTGCAAACCTAAGAGCTAAAAATCATCGGAAGGGACAGGCGCGTAAAGAGGCTGCTAGACAGCGTGAGGAGGAGCGCTTGGCTGCAAGTGAGAGACGAAGACAGGACCGCGAGGTCGAGCACAGGAGGAAAGCGGTGCCTGGGAAAGGAGCAGCTAATAGAGCCACGAGTGGCGAGAGGCAGAGGCAGAAAGATAGCTCCTTTCGACAATCAACATTGTATGAGTCTTTCACCTTGGTTCACCCGGAGCTAACTTCAGCAACTGCAACTGTCAACGAAGGTCCAGAAGGGGATGTTACAGGGGAGATGTCGGCGGAAACGGCGGCTCAACTGGAGGCTCCAGCATCGCCTGTAGCGGTGGAGAGTATGTCGGTACCAACAGCTGCTCCGTTTCTGACAGAAGTTACAGAGCTGGTCAATAACACTCCTCTCATAGGAGGAGCAGGCGGGGGTGACATGATCGACGCACAAGCTGTCAATGCGCTGCCAGACTGGGTGGAGACCCAAACACCGGTACTGATACCGACAGCTGCAGCGGATGTCGGGGGAGCAGGAGAATCGCTCGGCGAGGTTAATCTATTAGTTGCAAAGAAGACCTTGGAGGTGGAAATAAATTTGTTGGAGAGTGGCTCCAGGCAAATAGATGCAAGTGAAGGAAGGAAAGAGGAGGCAGAGACGGAGACGGAGACAGAGGGCTGGAAGGATGGAGCGCCCGTCATAGATAATAGTCAGTCTGGCTATGAAGAGAATGGGGCAACTCCTAAGAATCAAGACACATTGTGCAATTCTTATGAGAAGCGAAGGAAAGAGGATGACGGTAAAAATGGTGGGAATAGTGGCGCTGTGGCCGCCGCACAAAGAGATGTTCAGGCTGTGAGTAGTTCCACATTTCAGGATAATTTAACTAACGTGGATTGCGCGATTAGTCAGACACAATCAGCAAATGGTTGCGTATTAGCCGCAAGGAGTAAGTTTATGAGAGACACCCATGCTGGAGAGAAAGGTATCAGAGATACTCGGCTGAGATCTACGGGCTCACCTAGTGATGAGTGCTTTTACACAGGTGTTGACGAAAAAGATGGGGGACTAGAGGATACAGGTTCTAGCTCTGTTTCATCTACAGACTTTTCAGTGGAGAGCTGTTCGGAGGAATTAGATTCAGAAGCCTCGGAGATGTCAGAGGCAATGGTGGGAAAGAATTCTGCTGCAGGGAAGACTCAAGCAGCGAAGTCGAAGTTAAAGGCAATTCCCAATAGATCAAGGGGGGGGCCACGAAGGAGAGCAAAAAAGTTGGGATATCCGCCGCAAGGAGGTATCGTAAAAAGGTTAGTGTGGGAGGCGTCAGCTACTGCACAGCCAATGTTGGAGGGGGCCTCAGGCAGGAATCAACTGCACCCAATCCAGGAAAAAGCCGGAGGGGAAACTGCTGGACAAATGGAGGGGCACACAGATAAGTTTGAGCTGTTACTTACAACCCTGAAACAGATGCAGGAAGAGGCTCGTCTGGAGATCAAAAGGGCAAAACAGGCGAATAAAAAAATCCAGTCTTCGCTTTGTAAGGTTGACAAGCTATATGAAGAAGTAGCTAATAGACTTGATGAGGTTGAGGAGAGAACCTGCAAAGTGGAGGAGGAGGTGGTGATGCTGCAAGAGTTTAGACAAAAACAGGAGAAAACAGCACTGGATGTCCTCTGGAAGCTAGAAGATCTTGAGAATAGGCAGAGGCGCAATAATATAAGAATTCTTGGTGTGGAGGAAGGGAGGGAAGAAGGAGACATGCGGGCTTTTGTGGTGGAGTTGTTGAAAGGTGCATTCCCTGAGATGGATAATTGGGATTGGGATAAGGAGGTACAGCGCGCACATAGATTCCCACTGGTTCAGAGGAAGAACAATTTAGGAGCTAAATCGAGAGCCATATTAGTTTACGTGGGGAGCTACCTGCTGAGGGAAGAGATAATCATGAAAGCCAAACCAATGAAGAGACGAACATATAAAGATATCTCCTTCTTTGCCCGCCCAGATTTTTGCCACAAAACAGTAGAGAGAAGATGGCAAATGAGGCAACTTATCACACCGTTTCAGAACATTGGGTGTGAAGCGTATCTGATGTTCCCATCATGCCTTAAAGTTATCATTAACGGACAGACTAGGGTGTTCTTTTCAGAAATTGTGGCACAGGAATATTTAACTTTTTTGAAGGAAGAGAAGGGGCGAAGGGGGGAAAGGGATCAAAGCAGGCAAAGTGATCGAGGTGCAGCCATTAGAAACACAGAACGCCTGACATAGTGTCATTTTTTGCGGTATAGTAATATTCCCAAAAAAAAAAAAAAAAAAAAAAAGGGGGTGAAGGGTAAAAAGAAATGAAACGAAATGAAATGGAAAGAGGGGAGATTAGATTTGACTACAAAAAGGTGGGGTCATCGCATCAGTAATATGAAGGTTTATGAGGCGTGGGCAGGTTGGGGGTGCTTCCTTGGAGGGCCGGTCGTCACATTTAGGTCGGGATCGACCTAATTGCCAGTAAGGGGGGGGGGAGGGGAGAGTGGGTTGGGGCACTTAGGGGGGGGGCAAGGCACGGTGCGCTTGGAACAGGTAGAGCTAAAGAAAGTGAGGCAAAACAGGCAAGGAGGATTTAACGAGAGGGTAAGAAAGGTATTAGTAGGTTCAGCAGGCTCAAGTAACTGGGAAAAGGTGGGTGTTTGCGTACAGAGGGAGGCTGATCTGGGGGAGGCGAGTCAGGAAGCTAAAAATGATAATTCAAGGAAAAAGAAAGAAATGAGAGAGTATGTGAGTAACGATATATATGGGTTCTTATGGGGTTTAGGTGTGTAACGTGGAATGCGTGTGGGCTAAATGATGCACAAAAAAGAATGAGAATCTCCATTGCTTTAAGGCAAATGAATGTTGATCTGGTTTTCATACAGGAGACACATATAATGGACACGCAGGCGTACCTGTTGAATCAACTGGGATTCCACTTATTGGTGAGCTCTAAACAGGGGGTGAAGAAGAGAGGGGTAGCTATTCTTGCTAGAAATAGGAATATAGCGGTAAGGAAGAAAGCGCAGGATCAGTGGGGAAGGTGGGCTATGGTAGAGTGTCTTTTGGATGGGGTTTGGACCACACTCATATCAGTGTATGGTTCCACGGAAGATGATCCAGAAATCTTTCAATTTTTAGATGTGGAGATGGCTACTTGGGCCCCTAGAGTTATTATAGCAGGAGATTTTAATATTAACGGGTCAGATGGGCTAGGGCAAGGCTCCTTTGGTAAATATAAAGGAAGGAAGAAAAGAGTGAGCCGGGCATTGGAAAACTTAATTGTAAATAATGCCCTAATTGACGTTTGGGGGACTAAACGGGTGGCTGACAAGGGGTACACATATTACTCAGCCCCACATCAAGTGTGTGTCAGGTTGGATTATTTTTTGATCCCTAGTTCAGATGTGTCGGATGTACAGATAGGTAAATTACCAAGGCTATTTAGCGATCACAACCCATTAATACTCACTATTTTAAGCAAATCAAATGAGAGACAGCGCACCAATTGGACGTTCGAAAGGGGATTGTTAAAAGATGAGGGCTATGTAGGGCATATGACTAGGTGGATTAAAGATTTCTTCCTGATTAATAGAGGTAGTGCGGCAGAGGGAGTGGTCTGGGATGCCTTTAAGGCAGGAATCCGAGGCGAGACAGCGAGTTTCAGCTCCTATAAACAGAAGCAAGAACGCTCTAGGGGTGAGGAGGCAAGGAGAAAGGTGATTGTGGCAGAGGCAGAACTAGAAGGTTGTCTCTTGAATGGTACTCAAATTGACAATGCATGGAATGAGCTACTCAAGGTTAAAGGGGAGGCTGAAAGGGAAGTGGCTATCAAAGCGGCAGAATTGCTCACATCAAAAAGGGAAAAGTGTTATGAGTGTAGTGAAGCTGTAGGCAGGCATCTTGCTGTTCGGGCAAGACAACAAGAGTCTGTGGGAACAATAAGGGAGATAAGGGATACTACGGGCAGGCTACATACGGATTCAGAGGAAATTAGGGACGTATTCAGGAGTTTCTATGAGAAGCTATATACTGAGGATCTCGGGGATTTTGATAAACGGGCTTTTAATGAGTATTTTGAAGGGATGCCTGGGGCAGCGTTGGAGGAGGAGGCCTCAGAGTCCTTAGAGGGGACATTGCAATTAGAAGAAATAAAAGAGGCAGTCTGGAATTTGCCGGCGGGCAAGGCAGCAGGACCGGATCAAATCCCGGTGGAGTTTTATCGTTTTTTTTGGGGGGCATTGAAGGAGGTTATTACAAACACAATGCAACAGGCGCAAGCAGGATCCTCAATCCCTGCATCATGGGGGGGTGCGGTGATCGTGTTAATACTTAAGAAAGGGAAACCTCCGGAAGAGCCTGGGTCTTACAGACCAATTACTTTAATGAACTCCGACGCTAAAGTATTTTCTAAGGCATTGGCAACAAGACTAGCAGGAGTGATTGTGAACATTGTGAGTAGAAAGCAACATGGTTTCATTCCAGGAAGGGGGACAACTCATCATATTCGTAAGGTGATCACGCTATTTGATGCGACGGAAGTTGCAGGAGACCCGATGGCTGTTATGCTTTTGGATGCGGAAAAAGCATTCGATCGGGTCTCCTGGGGCTATTTATGGGGGGCTTTGGAAAGGTCCGGTGTAAAGCAGGGATTTATCAAATCAATTAAGGCCTTGTATCTGAATCCTGTTGCCTCCGTTCGGGTTAATACAGGGTGTACTAGGCAATTCCAAATAAGTCGCGGAACAAGGCAGGGGTGTCCTTGCTCGCCATTGTTGTTTGCCATTTACATGGATCCATTTATACGGAGAGTTGAGGCATGTGGGCTGGTCAGCGCTCTCCCTACTTTAATTGGGCAATGTAAAGTGTTAGCTTATGCTGATGATGTGGCAGTGGTCACACCAACACCAACGGAGTCCATTAACCAAATTGAATTCGAGGCCACAAAATTTGGGTATATATCGGGGTATAGGTTGAACACGGGAAAAACACAAATAATTAAAAATAGTTTTGCTGTCTGTACTGATAATCGTGTTACTTGCTCAGGAACATATTTAGGAATCTCAATATCGGCTGATTTAGATTCCTTAGTGGAAAGGAATATTGCTCCATTAATGGGAAAAGTAGAAAAAGATCTGGACAGATTGGAGAATTTGCATTTGAGTTTAGTGGGGAGGACAAATATAATCAAAATGCTAATTCTCCCTAAATTCTTATATTTATTCAGGGCAATTCCCTTGCTGTTTGACGCTAGGTGGTTCAAAAAGATAGAACACATGCTTAATAGATTTATTTGGGGAAAAGGGAAGACACGAAGGGCACTTAGATTCATGACATTGCCAAAGGAAAGGGGAGGGTGGGCAGTGCCCGACTTGAAATTGTATTATTGGGCTGCAACGCTCCAAAATATGTTAGGGTTGGTGGGGGGTGCGGAGGTTGAAGGGGGTAGCGATTTAGGTACGGTTGCAATATTTGGATTGGTTTTGGGCATGGAGGTAGAAAATGTGTTTTTAAAATTCACGGAGGCCAGCTACTACAAGCGAACAAAATTTAAGACTCTCATGGCAGCATTTGCAGTCTGGAAAGCATTTCGGAAAAGGGCAGGCTTGGGGAGGTTTAACCGCTACACCAGACTTAAAGATAACCCTAATATACCTGAAGAGATCTTTGCGGATTCGGTGTTTACAGAGTGGGTAGGTAAGGGGGTGAAGAGCATAGGGGACGTTATGGGGGACTCAAGTGTTTGCCAATTCTTAGAAATCCAGAATAGGTACAATTTGCAAAATAATCACTTCTTTAAGTTTTTGCAAATCAGGAGTTTCTTGATGAGTAAAGAGGGTGGATCTTTGGGGTTTGATAAGGATTCGGTTATGGAACTGATACGGATAGGGAAAGAGTGCACGATTAAACGATTTTACTCTGAATTAATGAAAGGAAAGCAGGATGACTTAGTGAAATGGAGTGATAAATGGAAGGATAGTCTGAGTGTTAGTCAGGATTGTTTAGAGTTATCCCTGGAAGAGGGGCATAGACTTCTGTGTTCTGCATCATTGCAGGCACAGCATTACAAAACGCTGTATCATCTGTACTATACCCCATTTAAAATAGCTCAGTGGGGAGGAACTGTAGGAACAAATTGCTTCAGATGTGGAAGTGATGAAACAGATTTAGAACATGTGTTTGCTACATGCCCTCATTTGCACTTGCTAAAGAAGGATATTGGGAATTTCATAAGGACTGTACTAGGAATAAATAACTTTTCGTTAACTCCCCCAATTATTCTGTTAGGTATAAATGAGAAGGAAGGAGGGATGCAGTCAGGGGGGGAGTTCTTGTTTGTAGCGGTAGCAGTCCTTAGATTGTGTTTAGCCACTGCATGGCTAGACCCTCTACCGCCTACATATTATCAATGGCTTGCTAAACTGCTTTTTGTGTATCATCTGGAGAAAGAGATATATGCTAGGAAAGGTAAAAATGGGAGGAAATTGGGTAGGGTAATATGGGATCCCATCACTAGATGGAAAGAAGGGAATTTCTAATTTAGTTTAACGAATTAAATAGGTTTGGCAATATGTGTTGTACAGTTTGTATCCTGTTAGAGTGGGGGATACTGTTTATGGCAATTAACGAATGAAAATTTTCTTTTGCCTTGTTTGTATTTATTGTTAACCGGATATCTTACTGTTGCTTTTTCTCTCTTTTGTAATAGCGCACTGTGCCTTGTACATAAATGTTAAAATATTTAATAAAAAGATTTAAATCATGCATTCCTCTCTTGAATTAAGTCCATTTTCAATGGTTCCCAAGGAACACATGAACCACTGTTCCCTTCTCTTACATTTTAAATCCGCATCTCCACCTCTCCTATCAATTCTGATTTTATCCAAAATGAACCACCGAAATTGAGGAACGGGAATTTTCTTTTTTAGTTGTTAAGGCCGATTTATGCCCTAATAATCGCACTCTCAATTCCCTACTTGCCTCCCCCACATATCCGAGAGATTACATTTTTACTTCTGCAGTTGTTAATAGTAGAGGCTACCAGTTTTTTGCCATTAAATTCAATGCTTTTTGACTCTATACACATGGGGCAAATGGAACAAGTGCCACATTTGTAGTTTCCTGTCGCTCTCTTATTATTTAATGTCATTTGCTACTTTCATCTTCACAAGAGAGTTAAGAAGATTTTTGTTTTGCCTGAACGAAAACAATGATTTCTCAAACTGATTCGTACCTCCATCGTTCAAGATTTTCCAGTTTTTGTTGATAACATTTTCTATTTTGTTACTTATCCCAGAGAATTGACTTACAAAAACGAACCTGTCAGTCTTTTTATTGTCTCTATCCTTTGACATATCCAATAGATAGTCACAATCATAATAACCCGCTTTTTGAAAGAGTGCTTGATAAGTTTATTGGGGTAACCTCTGTCCTTGAATTTTTTCTTTACAATTTCCGAGTGTCGATAAAAATCAGATAGAGAAGTGCAGTTGCGATGAAGGCGTAAAAATTCCCCGAAGGGAATATTGTCCTTCTGGGATTTGAGGTGATTACTCCCATAGTGCAAAAGCGTGTTCTTATCGGTAGGCTTGTGATTTATGGATAGTTACAGCATACACTAGAGATAGTGGGAACTGCTGGCGCCACACATACAAGTGTTTCACTAGCAAAAACCATACAACACATTGGCCAATCTGTTAGACGCCATCAATCTGATCAAATTGTATGGCTAAGTATTCAACTTCATCTCTATTTGGGAAATTATTGAAATTAATTATTAACTTTATCCATTGCACCATTGACTAACCCTTTTTAAACATTTAAATGACACTGCAAAATTACTCCACTGTTCTTGCACATGTGTAAACGCTTTTTGAATCCTGCAGTCCTGGATACAGACTTCTACAAAGAATCTAATTTTGCTTGTAGTTTTTCTGTTAGCAGTATTACCATACCTTGATTTTCCATTTTATCAATAGTTGTAATTTCCAAAATATCTCCTTTCTCCAGTTTTAGTAATTGTTCCTTGAAGTTGGAGCACTCTTGAAGTGTAGGCATTAAACAGACTATGGATTGTGCGTTAGTTCTGCGGCTGTAATGCTAGAAGGAAATAGTTTCTCAATACGTCAACTTTATGAAGCACATCTTCCACTGTTTGTTAGAACTCCTATTCTAATGTCCTTAGAATATTTCCAGAATCCACATCAGATGCTTGAAGCATATTTTTCACTAGTTCCTTGTATTCGAAGTGTAACCAAATATTTACATTGTCAATACTCCCCAAAACATTTCTTGTTTAATTATGGACAACTATTTTGAAAACAGTTTGTCCTTTTACGGGGGGTAAGTTGCAGTAGGTCACTAAATACAATCAAATGCTTCCCTCCAAATCTGCTGGATTCTAAAGTGTATGAAGGCAAGCATTAAGTATGATACCATGCTCACCTCATCAATGATTATAAGCTTCAGTTTCTTCAATACTCTAGATACCTCATGACAAGCTTCACCAGATGATTTCTGATATTCCACAACTGCGAGGACGCGGAGAATACAAACCGGATGTAAAGCGGAATCCGAAGCCCTCGATCGAAAAAACGAGCTACTGCACGATTGTATAGAGATGCACATTCCATGAAATTGACCAGGCATCCACCTCCCTACGAATTAGACCGGGACAAGCTGTCAGCTTGGAAGAATCAGAATAATTGAAAACACGGCTAAAGATGTCCCACCAGAACATCAATAAGCCCTGAGGAAGACCTCACCACAAAGTCGCAGGTCCATACTTTACAGGTCGAAACGCGTTGGCAACACACAAGCAGCGATTCAGAATTTATTGGGAAAAATATCGAAGCGTTTCTGCTTCCCCTGAGTGGGAACAACAATTAATTTAAAGTCCCCCCACAAAACCAATTAAAAAACTCCGTTCTGACCCTGCTTAGGACCAAAAGAGATTGTGATGATTGAGGACTAACAAAGTTAGGGTTCCAATAACGTAATCAGCTGGACATTTGTGTACTGTTATGTATTGTAAATATTTTTCGTGTAAGTGATTTATTTTGAGTAATAGATGTTGTTGTTGTTATATGTTGATGCTGAAAAATGTAAATAAGTGTACAAGAAATTTGTAAATTTTCATGGAAAAGTCAGGAGAAAAGTCTATTGATGAGTTGTTTTCTCGCTTTAAATCAAGTGTAAAATAGAACAATTAAACTGATACTTACAGTCAATAAAAAGGACTGAAAGATAAAGCAAAATTGTGATTTATGGGCTCAGAGGCACCCACATGTTTATATAGTCATTGTACCGATTCCGGCCTCTGAAACCCTCATCGAATCAATCCCCTGCTTTTATACACATTTGGAAAAAGGCAGCCATCACCCCTCTGTTAAAAAAACCTAGTTTGGATACCTGTAACCCCAACAATTATCGTCCTATCGCAGGACTCCCCCTCGCAGCCAAGGTCCTAGAAAAACATCTGAACAGATCCCTTACTGCTCATTTAGATACAAATGGCCTGCTCGACCCTTCTCAACATGGCTTCCGGCCACGCCATTCGACTGAATCAGCACTGGCCAAAACTGTTGAACAGATCCGCAGGGTAGTGGATGGCGGTGGGAGGGCGGTCCTGGTACTCCTAGATTTATAGGCCGCGTTTGACACCGTTAATCACATCGTTTTGGTGCAGCGGCTGAGGGACCTGGGAGTGGGAGGAACCGCCTTGGCCCTACTAGCCTCCTTCCTAGAGAGCAGAGTGCACAGGCTGTTCTGGGAAGGTATGAGATCTGATAGTTTCTACCTTCCCTGCGGAGTGCCACAGGGGTCGGCCCTATCTCCTACTCTGTTCAATCTATATGTCACACCTCTAGCTGACCTCATCAGGAAACATGGTTTTACGTTGGTATCGTATGCTGATGACTCCCAACTAATTATATCCACCATCAATCAGCCTGAATCCGTTGCATGCAGATTTCATGCATGCCTCACGGAAATCATGTCCTGGATGGGCCAGAATTACTTAAAAATAAATACTGACAAAACAGAGGTGATGGAGTTCAGACCAGGCTTTCCCCTGTGGAACCAATCATGATGGCCGGTGGAGGCGGGAGAATGCCCGTCCCCTGTAGAGAAGGTTAGAAACCTGGGGGTCCTTTTTGACAGCAAGCTGAACTTCGCTGCTCAAGTTAACAGCCTGATGTCCTCGTGTTTCTTTCTACTGAAGACATTAAGAAAAATCTTCCCCTTCATACCTCAGGAGCTTCAAAAAACGGTAATGGTGGCCCTTTTTCTTTCAAAGCTGGACTATTCAAACGCCCTCTTTTTGGGGATAAACAAGTTCCAATTGTTGAAACTACAATCCTTGCAGAATGCGGCAGCCAGGCTGACTCTGGGTCTACATAGAGGGCAACCCATTTCAGATGGGATACGTTCTCTACACTGGCTGCCTATAAAACAACGCATAGATTTTAAAGCACTTACTTACGTGCATAAGGCAATCTACGGTGGAGCGGCTGAAGACCTAGAAAGCTTCTTCGTACCATATGTCCCGTTGCACGCCCTAAGATCAGCCACTCAAGGCTTAGTCAGAGTACCAAAGATCAAAAGAGAAGGTTGGGTGGGGGCGCACAATTACATACTGTGCTGCCAGACTCTGGAATAAGCTGCCCCAGTCCATGAGGCTCCAATCCAACCTTCAGATGTTTAGAAAGAATCTAAAAATTAAGCTCTTTGCAGCCACATAGGCCGCTGCACTCGGCCTTCCCTGCCACAGCACCTTCAGCGCCAAGACGCCTCGGCATTCGAGCGCTATAGAAACACATAAACATAAACATTGTGCAAATATTCCTCTAAAATCAGCCGAACTACGAATTCCGATTTACTCACCTGTTATCAGGAGAGAACCCAGTGCTGCATCTTTTAGCCCAGCACTGACCCTGAAAAGTAATTCTAAGCGTATTTACCAGTAACTTGTATTTCCTTCCATAGGAATCCATTGTGAGGTTTTCAGCAGAAAAGTTTCTAAGTGTCCATTTTTGAAACATACAAATATTCCTCTAAAATCAGTCGAACTACGAATTCCGATTTACTCACCTGTTATCAGGAGAGAACCCAGTGCTGCATCTTTTAGCCCAGCACTGACCCTGAAAAGTTATTCTAAGCGTACTTACCAGTAACTTGTATTTCCTTCCATAGGAATCCATTGTGTGGTTTATTTCCTTCCATAGTAATCCATTGTGTGGTTTTCAGCAGAAAAGGTTCTAGGTGTCCATTTTTGAAACGTACAAATATTCCTCTAAAATCAGTCGAACTACGAATTCCGATTTACTCACCTGTTATCAGGAGAGAACCCAGTGCTGCATCTTTTAGTCCAGCGCTGACCCTGAAAAGTAATTCTAAGCGTACTTACCAGTAACTTGTATTTCCTTCCATAGGAATCCATTGTGTGGTTTTCAGCAGAAAAGTTTCTAAGTGTCTATTTTCACAAACTAAAAATATTCCTAAAAAATCGTCTGTATGACTTAAACTCATTCTTTCAGCTGTTTACAGGAGATTCAACAGTGCTGGATCCAGGATCCACCACTGAGTAAGAAAAAGTAACGATAACACTACTTACCTGCTAAGTGATTTTTCTGCCATAGGATAACATTGGTGACTCTATGTAAAAAAAAATCTGTGTCAACTTTTAAAATACAATAATATTCCTTAAAAATCACTACTGTAACCAAAACGCTTTTACTCAACTGCTTACAGGAGATGTCCAAGGACTGAATCTAGGATCCAGTCCTGTGGTTAGAAAAGTAATCCATAAAGTAACTAATTGCATTTGACTAGAAATTCACATTGAGCTCAATGTTGCATTGTGTTTGAAATTGTGTTGCCCATTGCAACAGCTGTAACTACTGTACTTAAAAGTCTAGTGCCTATTTGCAAGGTATTTAAACTAAAGTAATTCATTCTGAGAGAGTATATTTTGTACTGCAATGCAAAATGTAATTATAATGTAATTTTAAAAAAAATATCTAAAAATAAATAGTTTAAAAAATGTAGTAAATCAGTATATAAAAATCAGTATAACAATTAATACATTAAACATTATCATTTACAAAACTTTTGAAATTCACTGAAAAAACCATAGGTTTCAGGCCTGATATAGTTAGGAATTAGCATTTAAAAAACCTTTGAAATTCACTGAAAAAACCATAGGTTTCAGGCCTGATATAGTTAGGAATTAGCATTTAAAAAACCTTTGAAATTCACTGAAAAAACATAGGTTTCAGGCCTGATAAAGTTAGGAATTAGCATTTAAAAAGCCTTAGAAATTCACTGAAAAAACAATAGGTTTTAGGGGTGTTATATTTCGCTGGACGTTTCACTCGAACAAAACCATTGAAATTCCTCCGATATAGTTAGTTGTACTAATTACATCTCGCCCGCCCGCAATCCACTGCTGATGATGTCACATATTACATCATTCATGACATGGTCAGTGACATCACTGATGACATCTCAAATGACAATAATTTATTTTCATAAAGGAATGGGCCCAATGGAAGGAGTTGTATTAGAATATTCTAGAAACAAGGCAATGCTATATGAGCTATTTTGTATACATACAACACTTTAAGATGGCACCTTTAATACAACGGAAGTTGTCTATTTTCAATGTTAATGAAATCGTATGGTAACTTTAAAAATGCCCATTTCTGGCGGGGTCGGCAACATTGAGGAAGGCGCTATCCGAACCACGTCTGTTGGGTATGCCGTGATAAATAAAATCTGCAAAAAGATCCCTGCGAGTGCTGTTTTCCTTGGAGTAGAAGGAGAAGGGAGCACACATTGACTACGTGGGTACACCCCCACGAGACAGGCACCCGCCCATAAGTGCTCCACAGAAAGTGTTTTGGAGCTGCAATATATATATATATCACTGAAAAAAACCATAGGTTTCAGGCACATTATAGTTAGAAATTAGCATTTACAAAACCATAGAAATTAACTGAAAAAACCATAGGTTCCAGGAACGTTATAGTTAGTTGGACATATCACTCATACAAAACCATAGAAATTCCGGCGTTATAGTTAGTTCAGCTAAATACAACTCACGCCCCCGCAATGCACTGCTGATGATGTCACATATTACATAATTCATGACATGGTCAGTGATATCACTGCTAATTTCTAACTATAACGTGCTTGAAACCTATTGTTTTTTCAGTGAATTTCTAGGGTTTTTCAAATGCTAATTTCTAAGTATAACTTGCCTGAAACCTATCTTTTTTTCAGTGAATTTCAAAGGTTTTTTAAATGAAAATTTGTAAGTCTAATGTACCTCAATCCTATGTTTTTTTTATTTTCTATATATATATACATATATATATATTTTAAAAAATTGTGAATAATTTTTAGTTAGGAAAACTATATTCAATATTTTAAATAAATATATATTATACAGAAGTCGCGCACCCTTTGCACACCCTACACAGTGGCTGCACGCATTCCGGTAGCCATTTTGAAAAGTTGCGCTGGGGTCGTGACTTCGGCGTAGTTTGTAAAGTATGAAATATCTTTAAATTAATTATAAATAAAAGTTTTCCTTTAAGTGTTTGTCTAAATGTATTAATAAAAGTATTTTTAAAGTATTATTTTCAATATAATTTCGATTAAAAATTATTCGATTATTATTGGATTCGGAAGTTAGGAGGGATGGCCATTTTGCTTGAGCTGTTTTGCAAGATTTTTTGGTCTAGTCCGGTGGACACCCTCCTCCAGGTGAGGTACGGCTTGAGGATTCAATTCAAAAGGTGAGGAATCAACAGGCAGAAGTATCCATCAGAAGAGCAAGTTACTTACCTTCGGTAACGCTTTTTCTGGTGGATACAGTATCTGCCTGTGGATTCCTCACTGTCCCACCCGCCTCCCCGTTGTCCACCTGTTTCTACTAAAAAGATGCTTTTACTGTTTGGCATGAATGTTTTTAATATGTCTTAATCATGCTTATGTTTTAATAGTGAGAAATGCTTGATCTGTTGCTATTTCTTTATGCCTTTATTGGTTATGCATTTGTATACTATGTATACATGTGAAAATGTGTCGGTCCACCTGTTTACCTCAGTGGCACGGAACAAATGGGTGTAACTGATGTCAGCACGCCGACGAGGTCCTCTTATGGCTCCTATGACGTCATACGGTGTCGTGAGCTGAGCTGTGCTATTATGACATCGTCGTTGATGTGGGAGAGCTAGGAAAGAATTTCTGCGGTGTAGGAGAGTAGGATCTGCACTTATGTTGCCCCCACTTTTTTTCTGATGTATACACTGGTTTCTGGCTATAGTCTGGCTCGGTCCCTGCTAATCAGGGCCCCAGTCTCTCTGTTCTCTCTAAACAACTTAGATTGCATACTAGGTGCACTAGTGATTGGATACTGTGGTACCTTATGAGCCCCTAGTATATGATACCCTAGGTACCAAGGGCATAGGCACTTCACAGGCCTACCAGGGGCTGAAGCATGTATTATGCCACCCCTGGGAAGCAGACTAAATCTGACACCACAGGCCTGCTACTGCAGCCTGGGTGAGGTAGTGTTAGCACTCCTCACAGAGGTATAGGTTCCTATATCTCACCATACACACACACATAAACCTATCAGTCACCCCTAAGGCAGGCCCTACCAATCCTGAGGGCAGGGTGCTTGGTTTACAATGTGAGGGGGGTGCCTCTGCCTGAGCAGTGCCCCTCTACAGCTGGCAGGGTCTATTCCCTGTGGCTGTTTGTGGATGCGGTTAAACCATATACTCTTAAGTGCATTATAACCTCCCGGTTAATGCTAACTTTGGAATGACTGCATCAAAACATGTTGTGTTTGGTGTCAAACAACTTGGAATCATACCCCCACACCAGTAACTGGTGTGGGAGTATGATCCCACCCTTCTAGAGGGGACGACATGTACCTACTGTGGTAACACGGTAGAAATCTGAAAGAGCCCTGACATCACAAAATGGATACTACAAAACACAAAGAACTATCTTAGGTCTAAGAGTGAACAATGATCACAAGTGACAGAGGTTAGTTACGGTAAACTCCCACTAGGAAAAATCCCTTTATAGGACTGGAACCCTCACTCACCCTAGGTGACATGCTTCATCATTGAGTTCTTTCTCCCGATGGAAAAACCTAGTTCCACCGAGGGCTACAACCCCTCCACTGTGAGGGAGGAGTCCAGGGATGTTATATGTAAAGATGAAGCTGTATACAAAGGAGATCCTTTTTAGTCCCTTATGCGGTGAGTGGAGTGAGAAAACAGCAGCGCAAACAATAAGCTAATTTAGGAAAAAGAGTGTGGTGAAGTTAAAACTAAGTGGTGAGAACCAAAATATTTTTATTTTGTAGGTTTCCCCATCAGGGTTAAAAAGCAGTGCAAATAGAGCAGTATAGAGCTTTAAACTGCTCGATGTAAACGGTCAACATGTTTCATCCCTATTGATCTGTAGAGAAGTATCCGGGCTTTCTTCAGGACCGTGTGTAAACAATAAGCTGCTGCTATTTGGTGCTTAGACAAACGAAAAATACATTTTGATACTACACCAGTAATCAGTTCATATGTCTTCGGTATTACTGGGTATATCTAAAAGAATAACGTAAACAAAATCTCTGTCAGAAAAGTGTCAAAAGTTCATACAACACTATTGTAGTATATATTTACTACTACTAAACCAATTAGAAATAATTGGAAGCCCGTGCTGTGGGTTGGATGCCACCAGCACAGACACTGGGCTGCCCTCCTGCTGCTGACTGAAACGCGCAGTGGAGGAGGCCCAACAATAGGCATCCTGTCAAAGGGAGGTGTCACCACCTTCCAGACAGGATTTAGTGTATAGGGGCTGGGTGGGTGCACTCCTAGAGTGCTTTGAAGTCCTGCACTGGGGGAGCAGTAGGCTCCTCTGTGCATATGCCAGCTCAAACCGGTTCAGGGGCTACCTGTCCCTGCTCTGGCATGAAACTGGACAAAGGGAAGTGGGTGTAACCACCCCCTACCCTGACCCTCCCAGAGGAGTGGTCATAGAGCTAGTCCCACCCCTATCTTCAGTATAAGATAGGAAACCTTGCCATTGCAAAGTAGCTAACCCTGGACGATGCTCTACAAAGAAGAATCCTGGCCCTTCAACGTTCCACTACCTTTGGAAGACAGAAGAATCTCCCTTGGAGTCAAGGAGTGACTCCCCTGCTTGGCAGGCACCAAAATTTAATTCAACGGTCGCAAACTTTCCAGCTCCCGCCGGAGTCCGAAGTCCCTGCAGCCCCAGAAGTGGATTTCCTGACTTCTCGACGGCCATTGTGAGTCCCCAGCAGAGCTGAGGCGAGTGGACCCCACGAGTGATGAGGAACAGCAATATCTGGGTACCGTGCACTATTGTCAAGTGCAACCCCTTCATGACGTTCTACGAACTTGTGCTTTGGACCACTTGTGGCTCAAGCCTCCAGCAGGTTTTGCAGCGAAAATCAGAGGCCTACCCCGTCCCAAGTGACAGTGGGCTCCTGTGAGGCATTTCCTCAAGAGGCGCCTTTGCGATCCCTTGCCCATTGGCTTGTGGGTCCCCCGAAGACTTTCTTATCAACTAAAAGGGCTCACCTGGTTGCTCCCGGCCTGCCCACACTCACTCTTGCTGGGTGAGTCCCTCAGACCTTACTGGTCTGCACCATCGACTTTCTTCACTCTACACAAGACTTGCTGTTGCCAAGGCTTGTTGGCTCCAATCCAGTTGCCGACACCGCCATCAGCTGCAGACGTTGTGGCACACTCCGAATCCAGCTGCTGGTCATCGTCGATCTCTCCTGGACCTCGTGAGCAAAGAGTCAAAACACCCTTGATCACCTGAAATTACCCGACATCCGTGAGCATCCATCTTCCTGGCCCCGGGTCTCTGGCAAGTGACTGTGAACACTGTCCCTTCAATTTTCAGGTCTTCTACATCTAGAATCCAGCCATGGATTCCACCGGACACTTCTTCAGTCGCAGCAAGCAGCAAGTCTTCTTTGATTTCCATAGAAAACAGCTGTCGCAGCCTGGAATCCTCGGAATCGTACGTTGCTTTTATGGTCCACCTCTCGACACCACCACGGTCTGGTTTGTAGTCACAGACTCCATGGAGTGGTCAAGCGGGGGAAGGAAAGGATGGGGACAGCGGGGAGGGAGACCTGTAAACCAAAAGTACAAACACTTAGATATAATAAATACACATATCCTCAGGCATGTACGATCTTGTCTACCCTTATACTGTGAAGGCACCCATGACCTATGATTTTACCTGCAAAGAAAAAAAAGGCATCTGCATGCATGTTTCATCAGCAGTTGGAAGAACCAGTTTTCATTAGTGGAACATTCACCGGATACTGTTAGATCACCCCTTGCGCCACTCCGGGCGCTGTTCTCACTGTTAAATTATAATGTCACACAATACGCCACTCCGGGCGTTAAACACACTGGAAATGAATAAGATCACACAATACGCCTCTCCTGGCGCTATGCACACTGGACTTGAATAATGTCACACAATACGCCACTCCGGGCGTTAAACAAACTGGAAATGAATAAGGTCACACAATACGCTTCTCCTGGCGCTATGCACACTGGACTTGAATAATGTCTCACAATACGCCTCTCCTGGCGCTATGCACAATTGAAATGAATACAGTCACACAATACGCCTCTCCTGGCGCTATGCCCACTGGAAATGAATAATGTCACACACTCCAGTAAATCACAGGTATGAGGTAAGTGACCCGCGGGGCAGGAGCCACTGCGCGTTCCACTTTCTGCTCCGGGGAAGGAATCCCCAGCCGGGGCTTCCCAAGAGTAATCACCCACGCCAACCTCCCGCAAGAATCCGGACAAGGATTCCGCCAACGGGAGCATAAGCGTTATCAAGACTTTGCCGCTTCCACTGCGAAGCACTGCCACAATAGCATACGAGATACCTCAAGATTGGTGCTGCTGCACCCTTACCGGACCGTTGGCAGCTAGTGCTCCTCAGCGTCTGGAGTAACCGGCACCGGCATGGAGTGCTCAGCCCCGGAAATACCTTCCTTGCGCGTCGCGCTGACGTCATCGACGCGCCTCAGCCGGGGCTCATGGGAAGTGTAGTTCTGAGACCGGTCGGAACGGGAACCTCCTGCGGCGCCTCGTCAGTGTCTTCCGACGTGGCTCCTGACAGTACATCCCTCTCCTGAAGAACACTGACAGAGGCAAGGTTTGTGAGGGAAACGATTGTGAAACATCCGCACATATCTAGGAGCGTGGACGGCACTAGCAGGTTCCCATGAATTTTCTTCTTCACCATAGCCTTTCCAAGCGACCAGATACCACAACCGGGTGCGGTGGATCTTTGAATCTAGTATGCCTCGTACTTCATGCTCAACCTCCCCATCCACCAGAACGGGGGCTGGGACTTTATGCGCCCCTGATTTCGCTGGTTTAAGTAGGGAAATGTGAAATGCCGGATGTATACGAAGGGAAGAGGGCAGATTTAGCTTCACTACCACAGGATTGATTAGCTTCGTTACTCTATATGGGCCAATGTAGCGTGGATTGAAGATACTGTATCTTTTAAACCTGATGTTCTTGGTAGATAGCCATACATAATCGCCTATTTTGTATGAGGGACCCTCCCGTCTATGCTTATCTGCCTGTGTTTTGTACTGTCTTTTGGCTTTTAGCAATTCTTTGCGTACCCTTTGTAATGTTGTTTGGATGTGAGTTATCCTTTCCCGTACCTCGGGCACCTTCTTTGGGCCCAAAGGATGCTGGAAGGGAGAAAAGTCAGGATGAAAACCATAAGTGCAGTAAAAAGGCGTGTGTTTTATGGATCTATGCATGGCGCTATTATACGCAACTTCCGCTAGCCAGAGCTGTTCGACCCAGGATTCGGTGGCCACCTCCCCGTAACATCTGAGGTATTGTTTGAGGGTCTGATTGACCCGTTCTGTCTGGCCATCGGTTTGGGGATGGAAGCTAGTGGACAGGTTGGATGTGATCTTAAGGGCCGAACACCATGATTTCCAAAAGTGTGCAGTGAATTGGGTCCCCCTATCCGAAATTACCACGTGCGGCAATCCGTGCAGACGGACCACATTATGCAGCAACAGGGATGCCAATTCTCCGGCTGTCGGTATCTTTTTGCAGGCTATGAAGTGAGCTA
Organism: Triturus cristatus; assembly: GCF_964204655.1. NCBI lineage: Eukaryota > Metazoa > Chordata > Amphibia > Caudata > Salamandridae > Triturus > Triturus cristatus. The sequence continues at coordinate 333,297,201 of NC_140595.1, forward strand.
ACTTGGTCAAATAGTCCACCACAACCAGGATTACTGTGTGCCCTTTGTCTGGAGGCATCCCGACCACAAAGTCCAGGGATATTTGTTTCCAGGGGATGCTTGGCGTAGGAAGAGGGTGTAGGAGACCCACCGGTCGAGCGTGGGTGGTTTTCATTTGACAACACACCGTACATTCACCCACCCAAGTTCTTACGTCCTTCCTGACTGTGGGCCACCAGAATTGTCGCAGGATTCGCTCTCTGGTTTTTTCGATGCCATTATGTCCTGCACTGGGTAAGGAATGACACCAGTTGAAGACTTGCTTTCTCAAGCGAAGAATAGGTACCAGTATTTGGTTTCCTCGTACTGGGACCCCCCCTTTTAATGACCACTCCTTGTTATTACCCAACCATTCCTTCCATTTGGCTTGGGAAATGTTGAGTGCGATGCTCTTAAGGAATTGTTCCGTGACTGTGGCGTTGATCACGTTCTTGGGATTAACGATGGCATTCTTTGCTGGCGTTTCTGGATTGTCGGGAGAGGATTGGCGACTGAGCGCGTCTGCCTTTTTGTTTTCACTTCCAGGGCGGAACGTTACGATAAAGTTATACTCCGCAAAGAATAGCATCCAACGAAGCTGACGGGGAGACAGGTGTCTAGCTGCTGCCATGAATTGCAGATTGCGATGATCCGTAAAAACGGTAACCACGTTTTTGGAACCCATCAGGTACTGTCTCCACTCCTGGAACGCATTCTTGATGGCTAACAATTCCTTCTCCGCTATCGTATAATTACGCTCTGCAGGGTTCAACTTTCGTGACATAAAGGCCACCGGGTGCATTTGCCCCGTCTCTAGGTGTCGCTGTGAAAGGACTGCTCCTACCGCATATTCTGAAGCGTCCGCTTCTACGATGTATGGTAGGTCGGGATCGGCGTGTCTCAACACCGGGGCGGAGGTAAAGGCCTCTTTTAAGGCTTCAAATCCCTGTTGGGCTTCCTCGTTCCATTGAAATACCACCTTCTTCTGTAATAGGCGCGAAAGGGGAGCGGCCAATTTGGAAAATTGATTGATAAACCGACGATAAAAATTGGCAAAGCCCAGGAAGCATTGTATGTCCCGAACCGTCTTTGGAATTGGCCAATCTTTCACTGCTTGGATTTTTCTGGTGGACATTTCCTGCCCGGAAGGGGTTAGCATTACTCCAAGGAACTCCACGGTGGTGACACTGAACTCGCATTTGCTGATCTTGCAGAACAGTAGGTGATCGCGTAGAGCCTGCAGTATGGTTCTTACATGCGCTCGATGTAGTCCTATAGATGAAGAATAGATCAAGATGTCATCTATATATACCACCACGAAACGATCCAGGAATTCCTGCAGAACATCATTCAGGAAATATTGGAAGGCGGCAGGTGCGTTGCAGAGTCCAAAAGGCATGACCCGGTACTCATACAGCCCGTACCGGGTCTTAAACGCCGTCTTCCACTCATCTCCCTGTCGCATTCGTACCAGATGATACGCCCCTTTTAGGTCTAAACGGGTATAAATCACGGCTTTTTGGACTTGTTCCAACAGGACAGGGATGAGCGGCAGCGGGTACCGATTCTTCACGGTGATGGCATTAAGGGCGCGAAAATCCACACAGGCGCGTAACTCGCCGTTGGCCTTGGGTATGAAAAACAACGGGGACGCTGCCGGGGATTTGGATACCCGAATGAACCCTAAGGCTAAATATTTATCCAGGTATTCTCGGAGGTGGAGGTTCTCGGGTTCAGTCAGGGCGTACACTCTTCCTGTCGGGACCACAGCCCCAGGCAATAGGTCTATTTGGCAGTCATATTGTCTGTGGGGAGGTAGGGTTTCGGCCAAGGTTTCATTAAACACATCCTCGTAATCCTTGTAGTCGTCGGGTAGTGTCACTGGATGTTCCGCCGCTGTCGCGATGTGGTGTTTTTCCGTCTCCATGGTTGCCGGGAGAACGGGGATGGACTTGCAATGCCGTTGGCAGTAATCGGATGTGAAGGTCAGAGTTTGTTTTTCCCAATCCACCAAAGGGTTGTGCTTCTTCAGCCAAGGTAGGCCTAGGATAAGTCCATACTGCGGCGCGGAGATAACATTGAAGACCAGTCTTTCCAGATGGTCCTTCCCATGGAGAACTTCCACTTCTTTGGTGCAGAACCTAATGGGACCCGCCTCCAAACGTCTCCCATCCACTGCGTACACTGCTTCAGGTAGAGTTTTCTCGAGTAGTTCAAGGCCTATTTCCACCGCGTGCTCGTGATCGATGAAGCACCCTGTTGCTCCAGAGTCCAGCATAGCTTGCACCTGCCTCCACCTGCCTTGGATCAGAAGCTCTAGCGTCAGGAAATAGTGTTCTTTCCCGCTAAGATGGTACCTGTCTAAGGAAGGGATGTACGTTTTGCTTGACGAAGTCCCTTCGTTCATCCTCAAGCTTGTTCGTTTCCCGCCGTTGATAAGGAGTTGACTGGAACTGACCTTCGGGTGTCTGGACGGGCAAATTTTGTTCTCAAAGAGCACTCCCGAATAAAATGACCCTTCTTTCCGCAATAGATACAAAGGCCTGTCTTTCTACGGTGTTCTCTCTCCTCAGTGGTGAGTGAGGCCCGCACCGATCCGATATCCATGGGTTCAGGTTTATTAAGGGAGTGGGTTTCTCCACGATAGGGTGGATCATATCGAGGGGGCACGCGCTCCTTCTTCTTGCGATCCCCTTTCCGGTCGCTCAGGCGATGATCCAACCGCAATGTAAGATTTATTAAGTCTTCACACGAAGTAGGTTGGGGGTCTATCTGGGCCAAAACATCTTTCATTTCGTCCCTAAGCCCTTGCTGGAACAGGGCCGCTCGTTTGGATTCCGGCCAGTCGGTCTCTGCAACCAACCTTCGAAAGTCATTGAGGTATGAGATGAGATCTCGGTTGCCCTGTCGCAACTCCAATAGGTCTCTGTCTGCTGAATTCGTGGCGGCCCTGCGATTAAAGGTTTTCTCGAAGGCACTGAGAAAAGAGTCCCAATCGTAAAGCAGAGGGTCATCGCTCTTCACTAAAGGTACGGCCCATTGTGCTGCATCCCCTGCCAAGTATGAGAGAAGGAATGCCACCCGGGCATGGTTGGTCGCGAAGGCTTTGGCCTTGCATGTGAAGTGTAACATCACTTGGGTTAAGAATACTTGGACCTTGCTACTGTCCCCGTAATATCTCTCCGGTGGGGCCAGGGAAATGGGAGTTGGCATTTCCACTACTACAGGAGTGGGATGGGATCCGTGAGAAATGCCAGCACTAAAGGGGTTTCGCTGCATTCTATCTACTACTACATGTAGTGCAGCGGTTTCTGCTCTAGCGGCCGAGAGTTCTGTCTGCATTAGGGCTAGCGCGGCCATGACGTTGTCCATAGTGGCCATACTCAATGTGCGATCGGGAGGATACGTATACGTGGGCCGGTTACTCTGTCGCAGCCTGGAATCCTCGGAATCGTACGTTGCTTTTATGGTCCACCTCTCGACACCACCACGGTCTGGTTTGTAGTCACAGACTCCATGGAGTGGTCAAGCGGGGGAAGGAAAGGATGGGGACAGCGGGGAGGGAGACCTGTAAACCAAAAGTACAAACACTTAGATATAATAAATACACATATCCTCAGGCATGTACGATCTTGTCTACCCTTATACTGTGAAGGCACCCATGACCTATGATTTTACCTGCAAAGAAAAAAAAGGCATCTGCATGTTTCATCAGCAGTTGGAAGAACCAGTTTTCATTAGTGGAACATTCACCGGATACTGTTAGATCACCCCTTGCGCCACTCCGGGCGCTGTTCTCACTGTTAAATTATAATGTCACACAATTAAACACACTGGAAATGAATAAGATCACACAATACGCCTCTCCTGGCGCTATGCACACTGGACTTGAATAATGTCACACAATACGCCACTCCGGGCGTTAAACAAACTGGAAATGAATAAGGTCACACAATACGCTTCTCCTGGCGCTATGCACACTGGACTTGAATAATGTCTCACAATACGCCTCTCCTGGCGCTATGCACAATTGAAATGAATACAGTCACACAATACGCCTCTCCTGGCGCTATGCCCACTGGAAATGAATAATGTCACACACTCCAGTAAATCACAGGTATGAGGTAAGTGACCCGCGGGGCAGGAGCCACTGCGCGTTCCACTTTCTGCTCCGGGGAAGGAATCCCCAGCCGGGGCTTCCCAAGAGTAATCACCCACGCCAACCTCCCGCAAGAATCCGGACAAGGATTCCGCCAACGGGAGCATAAGCGTTATCAAGACTTTGCCGCTTCCACTGCGAAGCACTGCCACAATAGCATACGAGATACCTCAAGATTGGTGCTGCTGCACCCTTACCGGACCGTTGGCAGCTAGTGCTCCTCAGCGTCTGGAGTAACCGGCACCGGCATGGAGTGCTCAGCCCCGGAAATACCTTCCTTGCGCGTCGCGCTGACGTCATCGACGCGCCTCAGCCGGGGCTCATGGGAAGTGTAGTTCTGAGACCGGTCGGAACGGGAACCTCCTGCGGCGCCTCGTCAGTGTCTTCCGACGTGGCTCCTGACAACAGCGACGCGACCCGACACCAAAAGACACCTATGCACCCGGCTTCCCTGGGTGAGGTAACTCGTGCACTCCAGTGCCCTAGTGTGTGTTGGCCCTCGAATTGCTTACCTTGTAAGTGCCCTGCTTGGAGACTTCCTCGAAGTACCCTAAAACTTTAAAAATCAAACCGCGACTTGCTCCATTGTAATCAATCGGGAACCCGCAGCTGTGTTTACACACTGCATGCGTCTCCCGTGGGTCTGTTACTTACCTGCTTTCATGGCAGTAGTGAAGCCCCAGCGATTCTACAGGCCCTAGGCCTTGTCATTCTGCAAGTCGACTTTCCTAAACCTCTTTTTTAGTATATGGTCTGGTACGCCCCTAGGGCCCCAGCCATATTTGTGCTTAACTTATTGTGAAACGTTGATATTTGAATGTGTTCCTGGCTTCTAATCTCATAAAGAGATTAGTAGAGTGTGTCTAGAAATAAATACATATATATTTGATATATATACCTGTGTGGTGTCCTTTCATTTGGTAATTCAAGAGATTATAAGGTAAAACAAGCTGCTTTACATTCCTCTGAGACTTAGCATGAAGGCTGCTCTCCACAGCTACCACTAGGATAGCTTTCTTTAAAAGGTTGTCTTAAACCTATCTAACATAAGAGTCGAATTGGACTGGTGCAAGGTGGCCACTATAACTAGTGACCAGCATATGCCAGGCCAACTTCTCACGCGCGGAATGCTGGCGCAGGGGCTATTCACCTAAGTGTTCAGGCTAGTCCTTTGGGAGCAACTGTTTATGTTGCCACTCCAGAAACCGAAACCAGTGATCCGAGGGCAGAGGCCCTGCAGATGGCACACAAGGTGGGGAGCCCAGTTGTGTGCACCGGCGGGGCAGCGAAGTGACAAGCACCACTACACACAGAAAAGGTAACGAGGCCACTGAATAACTCAGGATCTTCTCTTTGTATCTGGCAGGAACAACAAGGTCAAAATGCCCTAGTTACAAAATGTAGAATTAGTGCTACAACGGTCTTAAAGAGGACCTGCGATGGATGCCACTTCTGCCTTCCGTACTCTGGAGATGGCACATGGGTCACGCGGTATGGTCCTACTGCACTGGGACGTACACTCGTTGACCTCTCATGGCACTGATCCATACTTCGGGGACAACGCTTTCCATTAGATGTTTTTTCTGATGACGTGTCGCTCCGGCCCCCTCCAACAGCAGAACCCCTTTAGATCCAAACAGACTCTTCCACTCTCTCACCGGAAGTGAAACCAGGACACGCGAACACTTTCACAATACAACAGCCGGGAATGCACTTTTCGGTAAAAAACACATTCCTTCCTCCTAATTTATCAAATAAATGACTCACTGAAGAACAGGGGCCAGCTTCGATCGGTAAACAGCCATTACAACGACCTTTTTTACTTCGCGATACCATTACAACGCATGCATTACCACGAATGCATTGTACATTGCAAAGTCATTACTATGCATTTTTTTAGAATGCATGGTTATTTACCACGCATGCCTTTACTACAAATTTTGTTGTAAAGGTATGTATGGTAAATGATCATGAGTTCTAAAAAAATGTAGGTGATGCACGTCATTGTATGGAAACAGAGACAGTTCCGTTTCCTCACAACGACGTGCACTACCCCTCAGAGACAACATGAAGCAGGCACCACGAGGAGTGAGAGGTAAGGGGGATTGGGCATGGGGTGGTGGTTACTTTTCTAGGGTTTAGGGTAGTGCAGTGGTGTTTGGGTAGTGTAGGGGGTCATGCTGAGGGTAGTGTTTTAGGGTTTAGGGTAGTGCATTGGTGTTTGTTTAGTGTAGGGGCTCATGCTGGGGGTAGTGTTTTAGGATTTAGGGTAGTGCAGTGGTGGTTTAGTAGTGTAGGGGGTCGTGCTGGTGGTAGTGTTTTAGGGTTTAGGGTAGTGAAGTGATGTTTGTGTGGTGTAGGGGGTCGTGCTTGGGGTAGATTTAGGGTTTAGGATAGTGCAGTGGTGTTTGTGTAGTGTAGGGGGTCGTGCTGGGGGTAGTGTATTAGGGTTTAGGGCAGTGCAGTGGTGTTTGTGTAGTGTAGGGGTCATGCTGATGGTAGTGTTTTAGGGTTTAGGGCAGTGCAGTGGTGTTTGGGTAGTGTAGGGAGTCGTGCTGGGGGTAGTGTTTTAGAGTTTGGGGTAGTGCAGTGGTGTTTGGGTAGCGTAGGGGGTCGTGCTGGGGTAGTATTTTAGGGTTTAGGGTAGTGCAGTGGTGCTGGTGTAGTGTAGGAGGTCATGCTGGGGGTAGTGTTTTAGGGTTTAGGGTAGTGCAGTGGTGTTTGGGTAGTGTAGGGGGTGGTGCTGAGGGTAGATTTAGGGTTTAGGATAGTGCAGTGGTGTTTGGGTAGTGTAGGGGTCGTGCTGGGGGTAGTGTTTTAGGGTTTAGGGTAGTGCATTGGTGTTTGGGTAGTGTAGGGGGTCATGCTGGGGGTAGTGGTTTAGGGTAGTGCAGTGGTGTTTGGGTTGTGTAGGGGGTACTGCTGGGGGTAGGGTTTTAGGGTATAGGGTAGTGCAATGGTGTTTGGGTAGTGTAGGGGGTACTGCTGGGGATAGTATTTTAGGGTTTAGGGTAGTGCAGTGGTGTTTGGGTAGTGTAGGGAGTACTGCTGGGGGTAGTGTTTTAGGGTTTAGGGTAGTGCAGTGGTGTTTGGGTAGTATAGGGGTCGTGCTGGGGGTAGTGTTTTAGGGCTTAGGGTAGTGCATTGGTGTTTGGGTAGTGTGGGGGATCATGCTGGGGGTAGTGGTTTAGGGTTTAGGGTAGTGCAGTGGTGTTTGGGTAGTGCAGGGGGTACTGCTGGGGGTAGTGTTTTAGGGTATAGGGTAGTGCAATGGTGTTTGGGTAGTGTAGGGGGTACTGCTGGGGGTAGTGTTTTAGGGTTTAGGGTAGTGCAGTGGTGTTTGGGTAGTGTAGGGGGTACTGCTGGGGGTAGTGTTTTAGGGTTTAGGGTAGTGCAGTGGTGTTTGGGTAGTATAGGGGGTCATGCTGGGGGTGGGGGTTTAGGGTTTAGGGTAGTGCAGTGGTGTTTGTGTAGTGCTGGGGGTCGTGTTTTAGGGTTTAGGGTAGTGCACTGGTCTTTGGGTAGTGTAGGGGGTCATGCGGGGGTAGTGTTTTAGGGTTTAGGGTAGTGCAGCTGTAGTGTAGGGTGTCGTGCTGGGGGTGGTGTTTCAGAGTTTAAGGCAGTGCAGTGGTGTTCGGGCAGTGTAGGGGGTCTTGCTGGGGGTGGTGTTTCAGGGTTTAGGGCAGTGGTGTTCAGGCAGTGTAGGGGGTCGTGCTGGGGTGGTGCTTCAGGGTTTAGGGCAGTGGTGTTCGGGCAATGTAGGGGGTCACGCTGGGGGTGGTGTTTCAGGGTTTAGGGCAGTGCAGTGGTGTTCGGGCAGAGTAGGGGGTCGCGCTGGGGCTGGTGTTTCAGGGTTTAGGGCAGTGCAGGGGTGTTCGGGCAGTGTAGGGGGTCGCGCTGGGGCTGGTGTTTCAGGGTTTATAGCAGTGCAGTGGTGTTTGGGCAGTGTAGGGGGTCGTGCTGGGGCTGGTGTTTCAGGGTTTAGGGCAGTGCAGTGGTGTTCGGGCAGTGTAGGGGGTCGTGCTGGGGCTGGTGTTTCAGGGTTTTAAGGCAGTGCAGTGGTGTTCGGGCAGTGTAGGGGGTCGTGCGGGGTGGTGTTTCAGTGTTTAGGGCAGTGGTGTTTGGGCAGTGTAGGGGGTTTTGCTGGGGGTGGTGTTTCAGACTTTAGGGCAGTGCAGTGGTTTTTTGGGCAGTGTAGGGGGTTGTGCTGGGGGTGGTGTTTCAAGGTTTAGGGCAGTGCAGTGGTGTTCGGGCAGTGTAGGGGGTCGTGCTGGGGTGGTGGTTTAGGGTTTAGGGCAGTGCAGTGGTGATCGGTCAGTGAAGGGGGTTGTGCTGGGGATGGTGTTTCAGGGTTTAGGGCAGTGCAGGGGTGTTCGGGCAGTGTAGGGGGTCGTGCTGGGGGTGGTGTTTCAGGGTTTAGGGCAGTGCAGTGGTGTTCGGGCAGTGTAGAGGGTCGTGATGGGGGTAGTGTTTCAGGGTTTAGGGCTGTGCAATGGTGTTCGGGCAGTGTAGGGGGTCCTCCTGGGGTAGTGTTTTAGGGTTTAGGGCAGTGCAGTGGTGTTCGTGCAGTGTAGGGGGTCGTGCTGGGGTAGTGGTTTAGGGCAGTGCAGTTGTGTTTGTGTAGTTTGCAACGCATGCGCTGCGTCCCTGGGCGAGACCTGAAAAGCATTGCACCAAGATGGCTGCCAAAACTTCCTGGATTGAAGTGTTGGCAGCCAATTAAAGCCAAGCTCGTGCTTGTGTGGTTAGGTCCCGCCCTGATATATAAAGATATTTTTCCTTTATTATCTCGAAAACGACTGAACGGATCTACACCATTTAAAAAAAAGGTCGCTTTATGAACCAAGCACTACCTTTTTGCCAAATTTGGTGTAATTCCGTTCAGCAGTTTCAGCTGTAACCGTGTCTAAAGTTTCCTATGGGAAATTGATTTTTTGACTTCTATTTTTTGAATTTCTCAGGAACTACTGAACGGATTTACACCATTTAAGAAAAAGGTCTCTTTCTGAACCAAGTGCTACCTTTTTGCCAAATTTGGTGTAATTCCGTTAAGCAGTTCGGGATGTAGTCGTGTCTAAAGTTTCCTATGGGAAATAACATGGAGAAAACATGTTTTGGGACCCCCCCTTATTTTCTCAGCCCCCACTGGGGGAATCACCCCAAAACTTTCATGATTGGAGCTGATCGGAACGGGCCACAAGTTTTGAAAATTTTGCGAAGATTCGTCAACCGGCGCCAATTTATTGGTTATTCCTATGGAAACTAGGTCCTAACTAACTACGACTGCCAGTAGATATTATCTACTGGCGGTCGCCAGTAGATAGTTATAGTTAGGACCGAGTTCCCATAGGAAATCTGAAAATTCTATTTTGAATAACTTTGGCGCAGGTTGACTTATCTTCGTGAAATTTTCAAAACTAATGGGGCGCTCCGCTCAGCTCCTACCCTGAAAGTCTCGGGGTGATTCGTCAAGCGGGGGCTGAGAAAAAAGGGGAGTCCCAAAGCGCGTTTTCCCCATGCATTTTCCCATAGGACCTTTAGTGGAAGGTACAGCCCGAACGGCTGAACAGAATTACTTGAAATTTGGCAAAGAGGTAGTCCTCAGGTCAGGCATGTGCCTTTTGCTTAAATGGTGTAAATCCGTTCAGTAGTTCCTGAGAAAATCAAAAGTAAAATCACATATATATCTGGGCGGAGCCTAACCCCACATCTCATCGTGAGATCTGATTGGCTGTCAGCACTTCATCCAAGAAGTGTTGGCAGCCATCTTGAGACCAATATACATGATAGCACCTCATTAAAAAGCATTGCAGTTAATAGAAGGTTTTAAGACTTTAGTTACATTATAAATCATTTGTTGATGGTACCATACTCATTTTAGGAATTGTGGTGTGTTCTAAGGTGATTTTACCATGTGAAAAAGCCTTCTGCTGTGATATCATGAATCATGTTTGAGAGAAAACTATTTTCTCATGCTTTTCCCACAGAGGTTTGGAAGGTGATCTATAAGCTAACTGAGAGCATATTTTCTGTAAATTCACATTATCTTTCTCAGTCATGTGAGAATGAAGTCTGACATTCTCAGTAAAACATGTACATCCAACAAGGGCAGAGACTGTCAGTTGATTCATTTGTGTTCTACTGCAGCTTCCCAGAGTGTTCTAAAGAACAACTAGAGCGCTAACAGTCCTACTTATGACAAACGTATGGCCCACCTGAAGCCATCTTGGTTGGAATAAAGTGGTAATTCTTAAAACATTTAATTTAAAAAGAAACAAAATGAGGGGGTTCATTTTGCCATAGAAAGTATGATTAGTGCTGCAGAAAGAAAAATTAGGGCACATTTTGAGTGACTTCTCAAATCCTCTTCTATTTCATTAAAAAATTCTGACATGCAGACTGAAACATGCACTTTCAATACCAGCAGCAGACTTCCCTGGGGAGCAGCAGCTTTACTACAGTGATCTAATAAGCAACTAGAGTGCTAACATTCTGAATTTATGGCAAATTTGTGACACATCTGAATGCCTTCTTGATGGAATCAAAGTAAAAAACTGAAATTATTTCCTACTGAGGAGACTGTAGTAATTGAGGAAATTAGGAAACATAATAACAAATAAGTCTCCCAAAATGGCCACCAGAGACAAAAGAGCCCAAATGTAGCCCAAATATCACCCAGATGTAGCCCAAGTATAGCCCAATGACAGAATGTCCCAGAGTGTTCTAACGAACAACTAGAGCGCTAACAGTCTTACTTATGACAAAAGTATGGCACACCTGAAGCCATTTTGAATGGAATAAAGTGGTAACACTTAAAACATTTAATTTACAAAGGAACACAATGAGGGGATTCATTTTGCCATAGAAATTATGATTAGTGCTGCAGAAAGAAAAATTAGGGCACATTTTGACTTCTCAAATCCTCTTCTATGTCATAAAAAAATTCTGACATGCAGACTGAAACATGCACTTTGAAAACCAGCAGCAGACTTCCCTGGTGAGCAGTAGCTGTACTACAGTGATCTAATGAGCAACTAGAGTGCTAACAGTCAGAATTTATGGCAAATGTGTGACACATCTGAATGCCTTCTTGATGGAACCAAGTACAAAACTGAAAGTATTTCCTACTGAGGAGACTGCAGTAAATGAGGAAATTAGGAAACTTCTTAACAAATAAATCTCCCAAGATGGCCACCAGAGACAAAAGAGCCCAAATGTACCCCAATTATCACCCAGATGTAGCCCAAGTATAGCCCAATGACAGAATGTCCCAGAGTGTTCTTAAGAACAACTAGAGCGCTAACAGTCTTACTTATGACAAAAGTATGGCACACCTGAAGCCATCTTGATTGGAATAAAGTGGTAACACTTAAAACATTTAATTTACAAAGGAACAAAATGAGGGGGTTCATTTTGCCATAGAAATTATGATTAGTTCTGCAGAAAGAAAAATTAGGGCACATTTTGACTTCTCAAATCCTCTTCTATTTCATAAACAAATTCTGACATGCAGACTGAAACATGCACTTTGAATACCAGCAGCAGACTTCCCTGGTGAGCAGTAGTTTTAATACAGTGATCTAATGAGCAACTAGAGTGCTAACATTCAGAATGTATGGCAAATGTGTGACACATCTGAATGCCTTCTTGATGGAACCAAAATAAAAAACTGAAAGTATTCCCACTGAGGAGACTGCAGTAAATGAGGAAATTAGGAAACTTCATAAAAAATAAATCTCCCAAGATGGCCACCAGAGACAAAAGAGCCCAAATGTAGCCCAAATATCACCCAGATGTAGCCCAAGTGTAGCCTAATGACAGAATGTCCCAGAGTGTTCTTAAGAACAACTAGAGCGCTTACTGTCTTACTTATGACAAAAGTATGGCACACCTGAAGCCATCTTGATTGGAATAAACTGGTAACACTTAAAACATTTAATTTAAAAAGGAACACAATGAAGGGGTTCATTTTGCCATAGAAATTATGATTAGTGCTGAAGAAAGAAAAATTAGGGCACATTTTGAGTGACTTCTCAAATCCTCTTCTATTTCATTAAAAAATTCTGATCTGCAGACTGAAACATGCACTTTTAATACCAGCAGCAGACTTCCGTGGTGAGCAGTAGCTTTACTACAATGATCTAATGAGCAACTAGAGTGCTAACATTCAGAATTTATGGCAAATGTGTGACATATCTGAATACCTTCTTGATGGAATCAAAGTAAAAAACTGAAAGCATTTCCTACTGAGTAGACTGCAGTAAATGAGGAAATTAGGAAACTTCATAACAAATAAATCTCCCAAGATGGCCACCAGACACAAAAGAGCCTAAATGCAGCACAAATATCACCCAGATGTAGCCCACATGTAGCCCAATGACAGAAGTGTGCAAAACACTTATTTTTTGTGTATTTGCAGTTGTATATAGTGCAGACTTGTCAGGTATTGGAATGCTTTACATGAGCATTGGTTACATCACACAAGATCAAATTCATTTTGGTTGTAGACATGGGGAGATTAAGTGATTTGACCACAATCACAGAATGTTGAGCTGAAGCAGAAACTCCAACCTGGTTCCCCAGTTGCAAAGTCTGCAGCTCTGGAAGTAACACCACATCCTCTCGCCAAGGTGCAACATTTAATCTAGTGGTCAACTGGATAAAAAAACATAAAGATTACAAATAATTTAAAAGTTCTTTGTCGCTATTTGAAAACTCAGAAAATATGTCCTCATTTTAGTTTTTTAGAGCACTAACCATAATTTTGATGCAAATAAGACCCTCTCATATATGTAATTTCTAAAGGAAATACTCTAGGTATTACAATTTTGATTACATCAAGATGACGTCAGGCGTTCCACACTTTTGTAAAAAATATAGAATGTTAGCAATCTAGTTGTTCATTGGGATACTGTTGAGAGGCAGAGGCCAGGGGCACGGACTCTAAAAATTGAAGGCAGGTAGGAGAGTGCAGAGGCAACAATTTGACCACACTGGGCAGGCAGGAAGGGCAGTGGCAGCACAACAGACTATGGAGGGCAGTGGAAAGGGGGGCAGGGGCAACAAACCAACAATACCGGACTGGCAAGAGAGGCTGTGGCAATATAATAGACCATTGTGGGCAGAAGGAAGAGGCAGTGGTAGTACAACCATACATGCCAACAGACCCGTTTCAGCCAGGAAACGTCCAATATTTTTAAGCTCAAATGGGCTTTATTTGATCTGTCTCCTGTCTACAATCTCCTCTTTTTCAATGTAACTCAAAGGGGAAAATCAATACCCCAGTGTTTTTTTTCAAAATCTCCCTCTTACCAAGTTCAAAATGTTCGCAAGTATGGTACATTGAATCATGGTAGGCAGGAGGAATTGGGGTAGGGACATGGACTCGGATAACAGAGGACAGGAGGGACATGGAGAGGTGCACCAAACTGACCCTACAGGGCAGGCATCAGGGTTTGCAGCAGCACAATACACCACACAGCGCATGCGGGACGGGAGTGCAGCATAACAATCCATAGAAAGCAATAGGGAGGGGACAGGACCATGCACATGGACAACAGAGAACAGATGGGAAAGAGGCAATGGTAGCTAGCTGACCATAATGGACAGACAGGAGAGAAAGCTGCAGCATAACAGACCATAAAGGGCAGGAGGGACGGATCAGGGGCATTACAATGGAACAGACAAGCCAGGAGGGAGGTAATAGGGGTCTGCACATGGAAACAGAGGGCTGGGGGCAAGGTGGAAAGGCAGGAGCAGCAAGATGACCATGGAGGTCAGGCAGGATGGGCACTAGAAACAAGACACACCATGGAGAGCAACAATGAGACTGTGGTGGCATACACACAGACCATGGAGGGAAGGTGGGAGGGGGTATGGGGCAGTTAGATGACCACACAGGGAAGGTGGGAGGGGCCATGGCAGCACAGAAGACCATGCATGGCAAGCGGGAGGGTTAGTGGCAGCACAATGGCTATGATGGGCAAGAAGGAGGGTGCAGAGGCATGCACAAAGGACCATGGAGGATAGAAGGGAGGGTCAGGACCTGGGCACAGACAAGAGAGTTCAGGGGAAGGGGCCTCACAACAGACTGCGCTGGGCAGGCAGGAGGAGCAGTTGCAGCACAACAGATCAAGGAGGGCAGAAGGGTGTGGCAGTAAAATGGACCATGGAGGACAGGAGGAAGGTGATAGGGGCATGGCATGTGGACAGGCATGGTGGAAGTGGCAGGGACAGGTTACAGTCATCTGACAATGCTAGGCAGGTGGGAGGGGAGTGGCAGCTCAACAGAACACTCAGAGTAGATAGGAGTGGCAGGTCCATGGAACATAGTGGGCAAAAAGGATGGAGCAGGGCCATGCACAAAGACATCGGAGGCAGGGGGAAGGAGAATAGGGACAGCAAGCTAATACAGAGGCTAAGCAGGAGGTCAATGATGGGCCATAGAATTGGGCAATGGAGGGCAGGAGGAGTGGACTGATACATCATGCTAAATGGAGGGCAGTGGCAGCACATCAGACCATGCATGGCAGAAGGGAGGAGGCTAGTCCATGGATTCAGACAACAGAGGATAGGGAGGAGGTGGTTGGGGCAGCAAGCTAACTGTTCAGAGAAGGTGGGTATTAGGAACTTTATTGTTTTTAAAATGTGTGTCTGTGCGAACTACTTAAAATATGAACAAGTATGCAGCATAATCTCACTTTTATTCAGGAAGAAGAGGACGTTTGTGACTGTGACTCCGGGCTCACTTGGCAGAAACACCCCCTGACCCTCCACCCCCATCGCAAAATGTAATGCCCGTGAAAAGGGGCGGTGGACGCAGTGTTATATAGAACATAGTCCTGAGAGCACGATTGAAAATGAAAACTAGATGTAGTATATGGTATAAACTATGCACCAAAAAGTGTGATATAAGATGAACCGGGGCGTGAAATATAATATTCAATACATTGTGCGCAATGACAGATTCATTGGAGAGCACGAGATAGCACAGGCACTAGCGCGTGCTATGCGATATGGGCCTTGGAGTGTAATATGCACAGGGCAGTGTTGTGTAACATAACTAGTCTCTAAAGTTGTAATATAAAATATGTGCTGGGGAGTGTAACGTTGCATATGCACTGTGACAAAGATATGGATCCCAGATTGTAATATGTATGGCATAGCGCTGTGCGTTATAACATACACATCGAGGAAGGCACGTTAGATGGGGCAATATAACCCGTGCGAAGGCAAGTGTGGCATGACATATTCACGGGGTGGTGTTACAATGCACATGGGCTAGAGAGTGTCATAGCATACGCACTAGCTGGTGGAATACAACACAGAGGTGTGAGGCAATCGGCGGGCACTGGTGGGTGTAACACAGCATTGGGCTCAGCCAGGAGCACGCTGTGACTCTCAAGTGAGGTTCGTCTCCTTTCCAGAGAGTAAAATAAAAAGTATTACACATCCGGCGGTGGATGTGTTTTTTATTAACCGTGAGGGGGGTTTCTTGCATAGTTTGGTCGAATTTTTGTCGAATCCCCTTTGAATGGCTTGGTGTGCGTGTATATTAAATGTGCCCGTCAATAGCTACCCATGTTTGTATAAATAAACGACAAGGGTGTCTACTTGGAGAGTACCCACCGGCGGGGGCGCCGGTATTAGGCACGGTAGGGCGTCAGACATGTCAGAGCTTCACTAGCAGTGTAAATACATTCCATGTGGATTCATTCTATGCATAGTCGCCTTTTAATGAATATCACGCAAATCGTCATGGTGATAGGTACGTTCGGTTTGTCCAGCATGTTCTAGGTGTTTCTATAAATAGATATATTTTTTAAATAATAAAAAACAAAGGCCGGCCCCGGGGGATGGGGTCCCCAGGGCCATAAGTGGCCTGAGGAGGGGGGCAACGCAGCCCCCTCCTAAAGAATTTAAATTAAAAAAAGGCCATGACCCGGGGGTCGGGGTCCCCGGGGCCGATTAAGGCCTTGGGAGGGCCAAATTTATTTTTGTCAACAAAAAAAATTAGGGTGCAGGCCCTGGGGGATGGGGTCCCCAGGGCCAGTAAATTAGAAAAAGAAGGGGGGCCACAAAGCCCTCCTTCTTAAAAAAATAAAAAAAATAAAAGACCGGCATCGCGCTGGAGGCCACGCCCCCTCCTTGCAGCACTCTGCAAACGCGCCCCCTGGCCAGTTGTAAGTTGGGGAATTTATTCCCCTTCAATACTGAGGGTCCCTGAGGGCCAACTAGCCCAACAGGTATCTCCAGTGTGCGCCAGGGAGCTGCGTTGCAGACAGGTGTTCTGAGGCCACGCCCCTTTTTACACCTCTATGCAACGCAGCTCTGTGGCGCTTACTGGAGGTACCTAGTGGGCTAGTTTGACCCTAGGGACCCTTAGGATTCAAGGGGACAGGTGCTTCCAGTGAGTGCCACTGCTCTGCGTTGCAGAGAGGTGGTGCAGGCCGTGCCCCTTTTTACACCTCTCTGCAATGGCGCTTACTGGACGTACCTAGTGGGCAATTTTGCCCCTAGGGATCCTCAGGATTCAAGAGGACTTAATCTCCCAACTTAAAAAACGGCCACAGGGCATGTTTACACAGTGGGGAAGGAAGGGGACGGGGCCTGAGGTGACGTGTGCAAACACGCCTTATGGCGCGTTTTAAATTGGGGAAATAATTCCCCTTCAATCCTGAGGGCCCCTGGGGGCTAACTAGCCCACCAGGTGCTTCCAGTAAGCGCCACTGAGCTGCGTTGCAGAGAGGTGGTCCAGGCCGTTCCACTTTTTACACCTCTCTGCAACGCAGCTCTGTGGCGCATACTGGAGGTACCTAGTGGGCTAGTTGGACCCTAGGGACCCTCAGGATTCAAATTAACTTAATCTCCCAACTAAAAACGGCCACAGGGCGTGTTTACACAGTGGTGAAGGGAGGGGACAGGGCCTGAGTTAACGTGTGCAAACAAACGCTGTGGCGCGTTTTAAGTTGGGGAAATAATTCCCCTTCAATCCTGAGGGCCCCTGGGAGCCAACTAGCCCACCAGGTGCTTCCAGTAAGCACCACTCCGCTGCGTTGCAGAGAGGTGGTCTAGGCCGTGCCCCTTTTTACATCTCTCTGCAACGCAGCTCTGTGGCGCTTACTGGAGGTATCTAGTGGTCTAGTTGGACCCTAGGGACCCTCAGGATTCAAGGGGACTTAATCTCCCAACTTAAAACGGCCACAGGGCGTGTTTACACAGTGGGGAAGTGAGGGGACGGGGCCTGAGGTGACGTGTGCAAACACGCCCTGTGGCGCGTTTCAAGAGGTAGTTTTAATCCCCTGCCCTATTATATACTAGGGGCTTACAGAGGAGGTTATGCTGATCACAGGGGGACCCCAACGCATAGTGTTCCCTAGTGTATGTAGGTGTTTTCACTGTATTCTGAGTGTCTTTTAACATAGCACTGGCTCTAGGACTGGTTAGTCAGACTCAGTTACCACCAGTATCCCTCTGAAAAAGTTGAGGGTACAGGATGATTTTGCAACAAGGCTTCTTTCTGCTCTTCTGTTTGTTCTTTCTGCACGTTTTCCTTCTTCCTGCACTTTTCTTCGTCTTTGAGGACTTCTGTTGCTTCTTTCTGCATTTCTTTTTTTTCTTTCTGTGCGTTTTTTCTTCTTTCTTCACATGTCCTATCTCTGTAGGCATAGTTAGAAATTAGCATTTAAAAAACCTTTGAAATTCACTAAAAAAACCATAGGTTTCAGGGGCGTTATAGTTAGCTGTACTTTTCACTCGTACAAAACCATTGAAATTCCCCCGTTATAGTTAGTTCAGCTAACTATAACTCGCGCGCCCGCAATGCACTGCTGATGACGTCACATATTACATCACTCATGACATGGTCAGTGACATCACTGATGACATCACTGATGACATCTCAAATGACATCACTAATGACATCACTGATGACATCATCCTTGTGATAGAGTGGCAGACCTCCTCTTCCCCTAATATAACCTTTGATACACACATTCAAAAATAGAAACTACAATGTTCAAAACAATGGACATACCAATACCAGTTACAACAACCTATTCAGTAATTCTAAGATCCACATACACATCCACTCATTCACCAACAGTCCTATACAGTCACTCATACATGTACACACTCATCATATGTACTCACACACCTATACATCCTGTTACACAACGCCACTCATCCATAGAGTTACTCACACACATAGTCACTCATGCTAATAAAGAATCAAACATCCATTTACTTGCATATACAGTTATACACACACCACCACACTTACTTCTACAGAAACTTACACATACTTAGTCTTTTAAGCAATCACTTATAGAAACACATACTTATTCATACAGGAACTCTTTCAATCTCTCACTCTCACATATACTCACTTATATACACCAATAGTCACATATACAAGTTTAAAACATATGTAGTTACTCATAAAGACACTATTGAGACAGTCTATCACTCACTAATACACCCATGCACACATTCATCCACCCATACAGTCCTGCACACATGCTGTCTTAAACACATACAAACAGTGAGTCACTCATTCATGCACCTATGCACTATGTAATACCCCCAACGAACCATACAGACACTCAGACACTCATACTGATACTCAAAAAACCAACTAATAACCTATATAGACACTCATGTAGCTACTCACCAACCCATGCAGCCACATATACACAAAGTGAGAGACTGATACAGATATTTACACATTTAAACATTACTCACTAAGCCATGTATTCACTAAGATACACTTAATTAGACAGTTATACAATCAATGTTTCAAAAACAAATCATCCATTTAGACACCTATATACCCATTTATTCTTCCATCGACCTTGAGATGTACATATATAAAACGTATGTAATTTTCAGAAAAACACACATTCACTGGATGATGTCATCAGTGATGTCATTTGAGATGTCATCAGTGATGTCATGAGTGATGTCACTGACCATGTCATGAGTGATGTAATATGTGACGTCATCAGCAGTGCATTGCGGGCGCGCGAGTCATAGTTAGCTGAACTAACTATAACGGGGGAATTTCAATGGTTTTGTATGAGTGAAAAGTCCAGCTAACTATAACGCCCCTGAAACCTATGGTTTTTTCAGTGAATTTCTAAGGTTTTTTAAATGCTAATTCCTAACTATAACGTGCCTGAAACCTATGTTTTTTTCAGTGAATATATATATATACACACACATATACCCACTAACATACTTACTTGACATACACTATCTATCTCGTTGTAAAGGCATGCCGGCATGCGTGGTAAAGGGTATGTCTGGAAAAGACTTTTGTAGTAAAGGCAATGCATGGTAAAGGTATTGTGCGGTAAAGATCAGGTTATAAATGTTGTTTCCACTCTGCAGTAATATGCCTTTGTTTTTTAGTGGCTGCAGCAATTTTGTCTTTCTGTGTCATCTCCTTAGTTTTCTCCTTTTTTTGGACTGGTTCTACTGGCGTTTGGCCACCTTTAGACTGCGACTCAGTCTCACCCTGCTTTGACTATAAAGCACAAAAGAAAAATTATCTAAAACCTAATTTTAGTTAGTCCGCAGCAAGTTGGCATATTAACGTGAGCAATTCACTTGCAAGTAAATGTCACTAGTTGCCTGCTGTGTATTTATACCGCACACATACGTGACTGGAAAAACATGTCAGCTCACCCTTGTGGCCAGACTGGCTACAGCTTAAATACAGTAGTAATATATATCCAAAAGAAACTAAATGTGCCTTACAGCCCAAAAGGCAGGGAGCTTAATGTATGAAGGTAGAGGCCAAAAATGAAGAATAGCATGTTCCTTCAGTGACTAGCTCCAAAGTCCTATTTTCACTGGTTATGCTTTTGTAGTCTTATTCAATGCAGAAGTCTTTTTGTGAGTAAAAGTTAATTTGACACAATTCCGGTTATAATAGTACTTAAAGTTTCCTTCTAGGTTTATTTTTATTATTTTCCAAAAATCTAGTGCAATAATGAAGTTAGATGTCACCTAACTGTATTTTAAATGCGACTTTGTAAAAACATATCTGAAAGAAACACGTTAGTGTTAGATTCCTTACCTTAGAATATCCCCAGGCGTCAGACTGGATCCGGAAAGTTTTCGCTAGCAGTACCTCTGCGCGTCAGTAGGTGGCGTCGTGTGGCTCCGCGTCCGTCGCTGGGGTCGTGTGCGCCGAGATGACATCACGGAGACTACTTAGGCGCCACCCATGCACGCTGACGTCAGTTCTTTCTTTTTCTGATCCAGTAAGCGCCGATCCGGTTAGAGCACGTACCTTAGTCACTTTTTGACTATCTTTTTGAGACTTTTGTCTCTTGTAAGTTTAAGTCTACTCTGGTTTTAAGTCTTGTGGGGCCTGCCGTGGCAATATGCCGGTGGTGAACCCCCACGACGTCTGTCTCTACTGCCTGGAGAGCGATCACGACTCCCGGTCCTGTATGATCATGGCCCCGAAGGCCTTGAGGGAGCGGCGCCGGAAGCTGCTTGAGGTCTGGCACTCTTCCCTGCGCCGTTCATGGTCCAGGGCCAGCTTCAGAGAACGCTCGCGGGGCCACCATCACTGCTCCTCGGGCTCCAAGTCTTCACCCTTGGATTCGGGTAAGATACCACACATAAAGAAGTTAAAGAAGCGTTGTCGCTCTCCGACGTCTCCCTGTCGGTCCCCGGATGCAGACGAGGGGGACAGGGGTTCTGCCCCTGCGGCTCCTTCGGAGCCCGGGAGTCCCGCAGCCTACCCACCTTATCCGAGTCCGTGGGCGACTCCTGGACAGGTGCAAGAATTCCTTGCTACCATGGACCACCTGTTTAGGCCTCGGGCTCCCGCCGGCGCGCCCTTGGGCCCCGCGGTCCCATGTCAGGATCCTGTCGGACCATGGGCACCGCCGGCGGCTCTGCCCCCTGCGCTGCAGGATCCTGCGCTGCTGGCTCCAGCCACAGCGCCACAAGGTCCCATGCCGCAGTGGATGGCATTTGTTTCGCCCCTGCCCAGGTTCCAGGACAATTTAGTTCCCTACCTGGGATCCGCATTGGGACACGGCGTCGGTTTGGCCCTGTCCGGCGCCGATCCCGGCGCCGATATTTTCCTTCATCGGTCCCTGCCCTGCCGCGCAGTCGGTATCACAGACGATGGAGGTGGAGGACGACTGGGAGGGGTCAGAGGATCCTCTTTCTCATCAGTGTGACTCTGAGCAGGACTGGGCGGACGAGTTAGAGGAGGCCGGCGGCCTTGATGTCTCCTCTGACCCGGGGTTTGCCTCTCCTTCACCTACCATGGAGGAGGGCGCTTCTTACACGGTGGTGCTCCGTCGGGAAGCTGAGGTCCTCAACCTTGATCTCCCTACGGTGCCCTAAAAACTAATCTCCTCACTGAGGTGCTCCAGACGGCGTCCACTTCGTCGGAGCCCCTGCTGCCATTTAATGATGCCCTCACTGACGTCTTACTGGGCACTTGGTCGCGGCCAGCCACCATGGCCCCTTTAGATAAGAACGTCGCCCGGCGTCATCGCCCGCCGCCGGGTGACCCTGCGTTTCTGAGCACTCATCCTACGCCCGAGAACCTGGTCATCCAAGTTTCGATGTCCCAGAGTGCCTTTCCCACAGGTCTGCCGGATAAGGACTCTAAGAAGCTAGAGCAGTTCGGCAAGCGGTTGTTCTCTTCGGCCAGCTTAGGGCTGAGGTGGGTGAACACTGCCTGCCTCTTGGGCCGCTATTCCCACGTGGTGTGGGATACAGTTGCACAGGTGTTGCCTCAGTGTCTTGAAGAGACCCAAGCTGTGCTGTCCCAAGCTGTTGCAGAGGGTAAAGATGCGGCTAAGTTCGCCATTCGGTGTGGTTTGGACACCGCGGACTAACTAGGTAGAGCCATTGCTACGACTGTGGCGCTTCGTTGCACGCCTGGTTGAGATCTACAGGGTTCTCGCCAGATGTCCAAAGCTCACTCATGGACACGCCCTTTGATGGCACTCGCCTGTTTGGCGCTGGAGCGTTTTAAGGACTCGCGGGCCACGGCCAAGTCCTTAGGTCTTTCTACGAAAAGCCCAGCCACCCCTGGTTTTCGTTCCTTTCGTAGCCACGTTCCTTCAGGAAGCCTGTGCAGACCCAGCCTCAGCGCGGACACGGACGCGGTTTCCGCACGGGCAGGTCTGGGAATCAGCATTGGGGGTCAGTCCACCTCCGCCCCCGCTGCTTCTTCCTCCAAACCTTCCTAATCCGAACATTAGGGGGCACCCCACGCCACTGGGTGGCAGGATCCGCTATCACCTCCCCCACTGGCACGCTATCACGTCGGACAAGTGGGTGTTGCAGATCACCCGCAAGGGTTACTCCCTTCCCTATCAGTCCACCCCTCCAGCCCTGCCACCTCAGTACCACCGCATGTCGGCTCATCTGCGCAGATCGGGGGTCTCAGTCTTCCCCTATCTAGAATACTGGTTGTTGAAGGCAGGCTCTCCCCAAACAGTCGTCTCCCACCTCCAGACTACGGCCAACCTCCTGCATTTGCTGGTGCTTTCCATCAATGTGCCGAAGTCGCACCTGAATCCCTCTCAGAAGCTCCAATTCATCGGAGCGGTTCTGGATTCGGCGCAGTTTCGGGTCTATCCTCCCGAACAGCGGATCCGGGATATTCAGGCTATGATTCCGATCTTTCAGCCTCTGTCCCGGGTTTCAGTCAGGATGACCCTCCGGCTCCTGGGCCTGCTGGCCTCCTGCATCCTGCTAGTGCAACATGCCAGATGGCATATGCGGGCTCTGCTGTGGAACCTGACGTTTCAGTGGGCACAGCATCAAGGCAACCTGTCCGATCCCGTCCAGATCTCAGAGGGCACTGCATGTCACTTGCAGTGGTGGCTCACGAATCGTGACTGGGTCAATGGCAGATCCCTCTCCCTTCCCCAACCGGAGTTCACAGTGGTGACGAATGCGTCCCTCCTGGGATGGGGTGGCCACATGGGAGAGGCAGAGATCAGGGGCCTCTGGTCTCCGGCGGAATCCCGGCTCCATATCAACCTTCTGGAGCTGCAGGTGATCCAACTTGCTCTGAAAGCCTTCCTTCCCTCTGTCCGGGGACAGGTAGTGCAGGTGTTCACAGACAACACCACTGCCATGTGGTATTGCAACAAACAGGGCGAGGTGGGGTCGTGGACCCTATGTCAGGAGGCTCTGTGCCTTTGGACATGGCTGGAACATCGGGGCATGTCCCTGGTGGTTCAACACCTGGCAGGCTCCCTGAACGCCAGGACGGACGAACTCAGCCGCAGATGCATGTTGGTTCACGAATGGCGTCTGACCTCGGACGTGGTGCAAGGTCTCTTTCTGCAGTGGGGAGAGCCTTGGTTAGATCTATTCGCCACCGAAGAGAACGCGCAATGTCATCAATTCTGCGCGTTGGAATTTCCAAGGCAGCATTCGCTCGGAGACGCTTTTCGTCACGAGTGGAGTCTGTTGTACGCCTTTCTGCCTATACCACTTCTGCCCAGAGTGCTCAAGAAGATCAGGCGTGACCGGGTCCAAGTCATTCTTGTGGCTCCGGATTGGCAAGAAGAGTATGGTATCCCGAGCTACTCAGTCTGGCAATCTGTCCTCCGATCCGACTGCCTCTTAGAGAGGATCTTCTGTCGCAGCAGCAGGGGACGGTCCTTCACCCGAACCTGTCCAGCCTCCAACTCCATGTGTGGAGATTGAGTGGCGACAGTTGACAGCTTTTGACCTTTCTGCTGAAGTCTGTGATGTTATTTTGGCAGCCATGCGTCCTTCCACTAAAACGGTATATGCCTGCAGGTGAAATACATTTGTGGCATGGTGCACAGCGAAGGCTGTGGATCCCCTTTCTGCCCCTCTTTCAGAAGTTCTTCTGTTCCTCCTTTCTCTGGCCCAGCAGGGCTCTGCTCTGGGCACTATCAATGGCTATCAACAGGGAACTTGAAATGAAATACCAGTATTTGTAAAGCTCACAGCTACCTCCGAAGCGGTGTCCCAGCGCTGGGGGCCCTCGGGAAGATTAAGCGAGCTATTGCCCAGAGTCACATGGTGCTGGGCTAACCTGCTGCCGGCGCCGGGGATCGAACCGTGAACCCTGTAGTCCTAAGTCAGCGACCTTGGCCGCTGCGCCAGACCTCTTCCACCACAGAAGAACATCATTGGCTTGTATGTATATATGGTAATACCACATTTGGGAAGAGAGTGGGTATTTCTCAACTAAAGTACCTATTGATAGCTGTTTGCTGTTTTTATAACTTTGCAGAAATTGCATCAGTAGGAGTTACTAAGTACATAAAGTTGTTATTACATTCCTCTTAGGATCTACAACTGGTTATTTTTCTTTACAGGTAATCATACCAACATATAATAGATATCTTGAGGAGTAACATAGGTTAGAAGGATGATGTTCATGGTATATGTTGTTTATTTTTCACATCTCCTTCCCAGCTGTTCCCTTTCCTCGCTTGATCATCTTAAACTCTGAGCTATCATAGCCTTCCAGAGTTTGGGCTATTGAGAGGTGGACATAACTGAGCCATGAGCCTTTCCTCAGAATGTGTTAGGCTGACACTTGTCTTCCAATTGCATGGTGTGGGTCGGACCTCAAGATCTTCTCTCAAATGGGTGCTGGAGACCCAAGGATAAAAAATAAGCAATGCATAATAAGGCACATAATGTAAAAATCAGCAGGACAATCATTACAATTACCACAAATCATGGATGAATGGAAATTGGAGAAAACTGGCAACTCCAGGGTATTCCAGAAGGCAGTATTTTCATGCCACCGTAACAGATATTTTTGATTGGGTAACCTTAATCATTTACAGAAATTATGGTCTTGATATTTATAAAGCAAACACTTTTAACTTATACACGTTGGTTATTAACTCACCCTGTGGTGTAATCAGTCTATAATCCATAATGGTAGGATGTTGTATGGGGGTTAAGCCTAGTAAGCAAAGGTATCTTCTGATTTATTTTTTAATCAATAAGCTCATCATTGGGTTTGGTCCCATTACTTCATCATACAATGTCTCTGTGAAGTCAGATAGGTTGGTTGGCTTGTCATAATAAACCTTACAAATGTTTCAGGTGGGGAAAGGTGCTACCAGTGGCTAATATCTGATGCAAAGATATAAAATGTGTTTCTTAGCTTCTGGTGGTCAGTTTTTTTGCAGGGGATAAATAACTTTATTCTCTTCGTAGGCAGGAGCTTGGGGATGAGGCTGAGCAGACTTGTTTCACAATCTTGAATTGCTCTCTTTAGGAGATAGCACTTGAGAGGCATGCAAATAATCATTTCCTCTGACCAGGTCATAGGTGCGGCAAAGGCCAGGTAACTGTCATCATCTCTGTGTCAATTCAGATACGCCATTTCTGTCCACTTATGGATCTCACCATTCTTCTTTGTTTTCAGACTTATTAAAGCACTCTCTGGATATCTGAGGCTGAGATTGTTGCAGACATTAATTCTTACAACTCAGGCTGTAGCTTCTGGAAAACTGATCTTTCGAAGCTTGGCAGAGTTAGGTACAAGGGCAAGGAAAACTGGACATTTGGCATCCAAGATTTTTTACTAGATTCTTGGTTTTCTCTTTTTGCTTTGGGCATCCATAGTTACTGGGTGTGAGAAAATGAAGTCACCCCCATTTTTTGTTGAATTTTATTGCTGGTTTAGACTTTTCACATTATGGCACTGCTCTCTAGTACCCTGAGTATGGACTCTGACCCCTAAAATATGTTGAAATTGGCCAATCCCTACTTGGCTATTTAAATCTCCAATAAAGCCATAGTGGATGGTGCAGCACACCCTTGGCATTGAAAGTTAAATGTCACCTGTGGACTAAAACACTTGCTTTGCCGTTCACTAATGTGACATGGCAAACATAGCTTTAGGCTTACCACTGTAGTCTCACTGCTGCAGTTTAAACCTACAGCCCTCCCTGTCAAATTAACAACTAAATGTAACATGAGAATCTTTAGAAGGCAAATGCCTGTCTCCCCAAGCCAGGCTGGCTCCAAACAAAGCGGGAGTGGAGCTACCCCAGAATCAGTTTTGAGTAATTACAGATGAGGGAGCTGCTCATTTACCTTGCCACACATCTGGGTAGGTACACAGGCTTTTCACAATGGAGAAAGGGGTCTCCCATTTTGGATTGTGCTAGTAAGGTGCACTGTAGGATTGTTTACAGTAGCTGGAACAGGAACTGCTGCAAAGCGGAAAGAGTTGACCTGGGTACATTTACCCCATTGGTTAGAGAGGTGCCAGGAGTCACCTCTGTAGAGGAACAGAAGAAGGACTGAATTGCTGTTTAAGGTCTGTTAGGAGACACAAAGGGCTGGACCTGCCCTCACTTGTACCTGGGACAAAGAAGTGGACTCCAAGGGTCATTTGACTGACCTCATGTGTGGCTACAGGGAAACACCAAGCTGTAAGAAGCCTTTTCCTGTAGTGCCAACCAGACCGGATGCAACCGGACATTGACTGGGCCCTGCTGGTGGCTTCTGCTGGAGTGAGTCTTTACCCCTAACTGCTGCCCCTGAAGTCCTGGGGTCCATGGCTTTGTCTAACTAGGCTTCTCCTGCAGTCTCTGGAAAACTGTAGAACTAAAAAAGATTCTGACTTGCAGCCTCCAGAAGACCAGGACAAACCACCAGGGCCAATCTAGCCAGTGCATGACTCTGGGCAGGAGAAACAGGGTTCTCTGGCTTGGTGCTTCTCCGCAGCAGCAAATCCATTTTAGTGGGCCCTCAGTGAGAAGGTTTCCTTCATCATGGAACCCATCATCGGATATAGCCTGAATTCTCGCCCTCCGGAAAGCTTTTGATTGCAATTTCAGAGACTAAGGGGCTGATTATGATGGCGGGCGGACATCAGTCCGCCCGCCATCATAACGGTGATGGGATCAGCCGCCAGACGTGCGGCGGTCCCACCGGCCCAATTAGGATGCGCCCGCCATACTGGTGGGCGCATCCTGGCCTTTTACCATTGCGTACGGTGCTGCTGGCTGCAGCACCGTCCGCATTGGTAAAAGGGCATGCACAGCATTTCCCTGCACCATGTGGCAGGCACCACGCGGTGCCAACTGCAGGAGGGTACCATGGGTACCCTCCAGGTGCACCCCCCCGGGCCCTCAACGGGCACCCAAAGCCAATCTCCGCCAGCCTTCATCATGGAAAGGCCTTTAAACCACCCACATCCTAATATGGTGCACCACCACCATATTAGTGGCTCAGCTCTGCCCGGCCGGCAATTGTAACAATTGCCGACAGACCGAAAAGTGGGGACGGACTTTGCGTCTGGCGCGATACCCACCGCCATTATAATATGGCGGGGGTATTTCACAATGGGATGGCGTAACGATCGCCACCGCCGGCGGCGATCGTTACGCCATCCTAATGAGCCCCTAAGTCCCAAGGTAAAATCAACAACTGGGACGAACCTGCTTGATGGAGCCAACCCATGGCTTTTTGTGTTAAGCCTGAAATCACACTGATTTCCCAGTCAATCATGACTAGAGACTATCATTGGCAATTTACTTTTTTCTTGGCACTTTCTACCTTAAATCTTCTCAAAATCATATCTATAGTTTTCGTTATTGGCTTTTGACGTTTTGGTATTATTTTGTTTATTAAATTCTACTCCATTTTTGTAAATTGAAGAGGAATTTTTATTGGGTTGTTACTTCTCTATGCTGTACATATAAGTTAAGCCCGTCTGCTCTGTGTCATAGCTGCCAGGGGTTGAGTTCAAGTTGAAATTAATGAATCCTTTGACTAGGCCTAACAGGTTAATGACTTTATTACTTCTGGTGAACTTTTATCCACCCCAATTAATAATTCACTTTCTTACACTTGGTATCCTGGCACGTTTGGGCTCCAAAAAATAGGAAGTCAGGAAAAGTAGAAAGCAGAGACCAAAATTACTGTCAGTGATTTGTTGGAGGCGGGAATGGGCCTTGTCAACAGAGATTCTACCATGAAGTGTCTTTACAACAGAGTCCTTACTACACATGGGTCATTACCACACATGCCCTTACCGTGCATGTCTTTACCATTAATAATGGAATTATAGGTATGTATTGCTTTTTTGTTAATGTGTTTCAATTAATTAGAGAAGAGAGCTAGGTGTAACTTAATACGAAATTTTAATAATTAAATTATGAGGATATTTATATATTTTATATTGGTTTTAAAATGTACCTAAAATTATAGTACAATTGAAATGGGAGTGCATATTAAATACTTATTTATTTAACACATTTCAAATTATTTAATATATAATGCATAATTATTTCAACATTTTAAAATATTTTTGAGGAGTGGTATGTAAGAGTGTAGGGATAATGGGTAGGCAGTGTATTGATGCTCAGGTATGAATGAAAATATTTGTGTATTTAATTAATAAATATTTAGATTATAAAGCAAAATAGTTTTTAGGAGTTAGATAAAAAAATCATGTTGTAGTGAGTGAGGCAGTGTTTTAACACTCAAGTAATGATTAAATACGTGTGTATTAATTTATTTTTTTTATTCTATAAATATTTCACTTATTATGCATACTTGTTTAAAACATGAAAAATAATTTATAGGAGCAGTATGTAAGGTTTCTAGGGTTAAATAGTAGGGAAGTGTATCATTACACAGGTATTCATTAAAATACTTGTTTATTATTTATTTTATTAATGTATAATTATTTAATATATAACGAATAATTATACTAAATTTGCAATGTAACTTTTAAGTAATGGGAGCTCAAATAATGGGTGGCAAAGTGTATTATACTCCGATATTTATTACAATTGGGAATTCATTTATTTAATTTATAAATATTTAAATTTCAAAGCATATTTGTTTAAAATATACAAAATCATTTTTAGGAGCAGGATCTATGGGATCTAGGGAGAATTGGTGGGAAGGTGTATTAATATTTTGGTATTAATTACAATACTTGTATATTTGTTTTAAAATAAAAATGTTAATATTAAGTTCTGAATATAATTTAAAATGTGAAATTAATACTATTATTTAAATAGATATAGAATTAATACACTTTATCTTAAATGAGGTATAACAATGTATTTATATGATACAAACCTTTTTAACTGAAATTCTAAAAGTAAAAAAAGAAATGCACACAACACAATTCATTTTAAAATGACATCATGGATTTAGGTTTGAGTTGTTTTTATTATTTACAGATTTCAGGATTTTTCATTTTAGAATAGTACAGATGGGGAACGGAGTTTCAGCGAGTAAAGACCCGAGGAAACATAGATATGAAATCTATGTACGTTTTGTTTTTTCATGTAAATTAAGCTATGACAAAGTTTTTGGGTATGATTGTGAGTTCATTCAAGGAGTATTGTCTTGCCTATGATGCTTGGTGAGTGGATGGATAATTATTCACTAAGAGCCCGATTACGATGTCAGATGGACCGGAGTCCGTCGGACATCGTTAGGGAACTGGAACCGAACGACCTCCTGTAGTCGGTTCCAGCCCAGCAAGTAGGTTCGGTCACACTCCTATACTTTACAATGGGAGCAAGCATTCCGAACGGAATGCATGCTCTCATTGTGAAACGGCAAAGGTATAGTTTATCCCTGCACACCATGGCAGGCATTTAACTTTACCTGCCACTGGGTGCAGGGATCAACAGGGGGGCACCATAGGTGCCCCCTCTACGCCACCATTCTATGGCCTTGCAGCCATGGGGGCCCTGCGGTGGACCCCGAAAGACAGACTCCCAAAGCCTTTCTGTCTCGGAAAGGCCAGCACTGAAAGGCTGTGGGAATCTTCCATTGTAATCCCTCGGCCAGAAAAAGCCGGCCGAGGGATTACTGAAGGCTTTCCGAATGGCGGACGGGCTCTCCAAGCCCGTCGGAAGCCATTCGGAAATCGGATTTGGATTCCCTTCCGACCGACCCCATCGAAATGTGTTGGTCGGAAAGGAATCCGAATGGCAGATTATGATGCAGTCTGAACGGCTCCGACCAACGGTTGAAGCTGTTTCAGCTTGCATCGTAATTGGGCCCTAAGAGTTGAAGAAAGAAGACATCAACAGATAGGACAAAATACATATAAAATGTAAAAGAAAATTAGAAAAAAGCCAATTAAATTTAGTGGATTTATTAAAACAGGAGAGAAATGCATTTTTAATTAGTAAATGTGTTAGCAAAGTAAGATATATGTAGTACTGTCAAGGTAGTCTCCAGCTCCCAACATTAAAAACTGATAGATTTTAGCCAATAGACTTTTAGACATTTCTGTGCTTCTTATGGAAATTCGAGGATGCAGTCTACCTGTCAATGATACTGTGTGTCTCATTCCCGAAAACTTTGGGCCCTATTTATAAGAAAGTAATGCAGCGTGGTGTCACAAGCCATTTGGCTGCGGCGTGCTGCGTCACTTTTGAAGCACAGAGAAGCATCATAGTTACAACAATTTGATGTATCCCTGAGCTCTCCCCTGCATTGGCGCACAATTGTCTGCCATGTGCCAATGCAGGCACCCTTGCACCATGGTCCAAGGATGCCTGCATTGTGGAGATGATTGTTTTTGTGCAGGAAGGGACACCTTCCTCTACAAAAACAATCACAAGAGGTGTTTTCTTCTTTATATGTGTGCTGCATTCTGCAGCATCCGTAGAAAGAAGAACAAATGAGGAGAAATTAAAATATCTCTCCTATTTGCGTCTCCTTATGCCTCGCCTGGTGAGGCATAGGATTCTGTAGCATTTACAGGTGTACAAAACATCCAACAGTGTTGTGTGGGAACACCCACAGCAACACCCACAGCCCGCCCCTTTCACGCAAAGTGCTGCTTGAAAAGGGGCTGTGATAAAACACGGAGGGTGGCTTTGTATGGTCTTGTCAATAAAGAGCACCACACTGCATCGCTGGTGCATCAGAAAACAGTGATGCACCGGTGGGGCAAGAGGCTTGTAAATATGCCTTTGTTACATCTTCATAATTTCAAGGAAATTATACATATTAGGGTAAATGTTCCTTACGAAACTGTGAAGAGTTATGCCAACTCTTGATGGCATTGTGTGTCTTTGCACCTTGCGCCAAGCAAGCCGAGTCACAGTTCCACCACTCTATAGGAAAACATGTTCCTCCTGCAACCCGACCTGTTAAGATGGCCAATCCATATTTCTTTGGAATTATTTAAAAGTGATGCCAATATTGCTTTGTTTTGTGCAAACAAATCTAATTGTTCAATTGATGTATAGAAGCCATTTAGACATTTAGGGGCCGATTCCGACCTGGGTCGGAAAGCACTCCGACCGAGTCGGATCCGGATTGTTTTCCGACAGAGCCGGACCCCTACAGTCCAACCGAGCGAGTACGATGCGCACGTATGCTGTCGGACTCGGTTCGGTCGGACTCCCATAGAAGTCAATAGGAGCCTGTTGTACGATGCGTACATGCGGTCCCATTGACTGAATGGGTACGTCTCGAACAAGTGCGACCCCTACAGTGGGTACGCGTCGGTGCCATCCGCACCGTACATGCCTGTGTTGGGGAGACCCATAGGTCTCCCCCTCTGTGCGAGTCGTACGGCTGCGGGTGTCGGAGGGTCCGACGCGGACCCCCGAAGTCCGACTCCGGGAGCTTTTCCGAGCTGGACACTCCGGCTCGCACAGGCTGTCCGACGCGTGCATCGTACTGGCTCGGTCGTGAATCGCATCCATTGCACGCCACGATTAGCTTACGACCGAGACGTACGGAGCAGTTCGGACCCGGAAACGACTCGGTCGGTGATTTTCATGTAGCTCGCATCGTACTGGCTCGCTCGTACAGCTGTACGAGTCGGCCGGAAAACACGCGTACGGCTCGTAGTTTTACCAGCCGGATCGCGTTCGGTGCCCTTCCGACCCGGATCGGAATCGGCCCCCTAGTAGGTACAAGACACAAAGCTGTTAGTTTTCATAGGTCAAATTGTAGTTTACTACTTCACAAGTGTTGCTCACCTAAGGATTTCTTTTTGCCATGTGCCTGGGAAAAATGGGAAAAACATCCTTTGGGATGGGGGGCATACCACTTGCAACATGCTTGGGATGTTATTGACTACCTCCCTCAGTACTAAGCCACAAGGTTAGTTGAAGGTAGCACCAAATGATTTTATATGTTGAGCATGTTTCCTAACTTTGTTGCAGAGTCAGAGTGGTTGTGCTCAGTAGTCCTCTGGACAATATAACCAAGAGTAACTGGTCTGCCTTTGCAAAGGTTTGATTAACAGTCCACATACCTCTAGTGAATCCTAGGCTCAGTAAGTCTCTCCTTAAATCAAATTAACCCACTGAACTTCAGAAGTCTATCCGGCCATCTTAGATAGAATGTGTGTTTCACAAATATTTACCATGTTTAGATGATCTAGAAAGGAAAAGAAATGTTTTAATGTTGTAGGAAAATTGTTTTAAAACCGCTTTTCGTGTTCTGTTTAATCCTGTAAAAAACAGAGAATGTTGCTATGTGTTACACCTATTAAAAAATGTTATTGTTTGGAGAAAGGTGAATAAAACAATATGTTATTATGTTAGGGTTTTCAAATTTGGTCAACAAGGTGTTGTGCCATTTTTGTTGGAATAGTTAACTAATGAACATGAACATTGTTTTTGGGATGAGAAGGTTGTCCTCTTTGCCTAGTTGGCGTTGCTTTGGTATGTTTGAGAGACCATTTTTTTGCCCTGACTTTTGGGCAAAATAGTAATGTATGTTACCTTTTCTTTTACCTGTGTTTCTATGAGGAGGAATATATTTTAAGAAATTTTGCATTACATTTTTATCTACATTTGCCTAAAAAACCCACAATCAACCTACAGGTGTACAAGAGAAGTAGTTTACGTGGAAGTGATAAAGGGCCTGATTATGACTTCGGTGGTGCTGCGCTGGTTTTGCACCAGCACAGCACCACCAAAGCCGCGCAAAGGCCGCCCGTCTGATTACAAGTTGAACTCGTGTAGGCGGACAGTCTTTTTGCCATTCCCACTGCATTGCCCTGAAAAAAGGGAACCGCAATGGGAACGGCAAAAATGTTCCAGTACGGCATGGACCTAAAAGTCCCTGCTGTTCTGGAACTGGGGATGCAAGCAGACAAGGAGGCACATGTTGTGCTCCCCCTGAATGCATCCCAGGGTGGGGGGGGCATGTGTTTCCCCACCACCAGCCTTTTCGTGGCGGGCTCACCGCCATGAAAAGCTTGGCTGAGGAGGAACTTGAAATAGACTCTGCAGGACTGCCCAAGGCCCACTCAGCATATTTTATTGTCAGGGGCCGGTAGGTCCCTGGCACAGCCGGCGGTCCACTACCTGAAACAACACAAAGTTGTAATCTGGCGGTCGGGCTACCGCGAGGTCCATGGACCGCCGGACTCATAATCAGCCCGGAGACATTTCAGAATATATTTACCTTTTGTCAACTTTGATGCAATGCTTTATTTGTAATGAATGTTCTGGAAACTTAGCAAGATTCCTGGTAGGAAAATGTAAAAGGAACATGTTTAAATGTTTGCCTTTGTAATATGGACGTCCAGAGACATTAAATGCTGTCACCTATAGAAGGGAGAATAATATAGAGTTTTTTCCTTAAAGTTAAAACATGTACTAAATTGTTTTGTTTGATTGCTTGTAAAAACATTTACTTTTTCTAAAATGATTAGGAAGTATTTTTCTAGAAATATCCCCTTGCAGGTTCTTTCAGTGGGTTTCATGTGCTCTGTTGGAGTGGAAGAAAAAACAATAGACATATTTTTTGTTTTTAAAAAATATTTTACACAATTAAGAAATGTTTTATTATGACTACATTTGTCACTAGTCCAGTGTCCACTACTTTCCTTGAGATACCTGTGTTTTGAGTAGGAATAGTGTTTTTTATCTTGTCTGCGCCCATCACCATCCTAGAGGAGCCTTAGTTAGGGTTTTGAATGGTAAATCTCACCCCTTCTGTTTCCTGCACCTTCCACAAGATGGCTTAGTGTGGAGTTGGAATAGTAAATATCACCCCTTCAGTGTCCTGCACCTTCCACAACATTTCTTAGACTTAAGTTGGAATAGTAAATATCACCCCT
Organism: Triturus cristatus; assembly: GCF_964204655.1. Classification (NCBI taxonomy): domain Eukaryota; kingdom Metazoa; phylum Chordata; class Amphibia; order Caudata; family Salamandridae; genus Triturus; species Triturus cristatus. The sequence goes on from NC_140595.1 coordinate 333,331,451, forward strand.
TCAGTGTCCTGCACGTTCCACCGAGACAGATCATGGAATCCTTCCGTAGGCCAGATGTCGAGAAAGACGCAATGATGCCTTGAAACTTTACAGACACGCTGCGTGTGACATTCATCGCCACGTTTTGTTGTGATTTTTCCATGACTAATATGGAAAACAAGTTGGATGCGTCATCACTGCGCTGAATGTCATTCAACCTCTCCATTCGCCTCGACATTCAGATACCGGATTTATTCCTACTTTCACGTCCAATTGGATGCACCCTCTGGTGCCTCTCACCTCTAGGCTCCTTTGGCCTCCCCATTTGGAGTCCTTCAATTATCGAAGATTTGGCTGTCCCATACAGCATCCTGTCTTGATGAAGACCCACTTCTGACTTTCTCCATTTATGCTGTTTGTCAGGGTCAAAACGTCAACGGTTTTCCTGTCCATCCATGTCTTAAAATGCCCATCTTGCAAAAAACAATATAAATTCAATTATCAAGCTAAGGGTGATTGTATTTGAATTTGAAATTGGATCTTTTTTGCTATGCCTTCTTTGTAAATATATGTACAGTATCTTGTCACCTTTGTGTTTAAATACACAAGCCTTGTCACTTTGTCACCACACTCACTATGTCACTATAATCACGCTCATATGCGCCGTTTTTATCTATTGAATTACCGGAGAGCTGTTTGTTCATTTAGCTGCGTCCTGTCAGACCTGCAATATGGTTTCAGGAAAGGCAGAGGCACCTTGGACCAGTGCCTTTTAGGGAAATACACAATGGCCAAGAAGGGGACTCTACATCTTGCCTTTATGGACCTTTCTTCGCCATTTGACCGGGTGAACAGATCTAAGCTCTAGGACCTGCTATTGGAAATGGGGATGGATAAGAACATTGTATATTTTCTGGTTGACTTGCACAGGGACCTATCGGCAGCAGTAAGGTTCGATCAAAAGGGTAATCTAATGAAGAAGATAGACATTGCAAGAGGAGTTAGACAAGATTGTATTTTGGCGCCTTTGCTATTTACCCTTTATATTAATCACCTTAAACCGGTTTTATGAGTCTGGGAGAGAAGGCATTGATATCCAAAACATTTTGTTGTTGTAGAACCGAAGTAACCAGGCTCTCTACATTTCGGTTCCTGGGCGTTTTATTCGATGGTAGGTGCTCATGGGTTCCTCAAAGGAGGGCGAAGATAAATGCTATGGCTCGTTCAACAGGCGCGATACTTGATTTTGCCCGGAGGCTGGGTGCTAAGCCCGTGCAGGCTATGCTGAACATATAGAAGGCTAGGATTATTGCTATTGTTAAGTATGGCTCGGAAATTTGGGGTTATAGTAATAATTGTACTAAGTTACAAATTGTTGAAAACAAATTTTTAAGAACTTTGCTCTCAGTCCCCCAATCCGCACCCTTGTACATTATTCATCAGGAGATGGGTATTGGTTATGTGGTGGACTTGATTAGAATGTCGCCGATTCTTAAATGGATCTTGATCTGGTCGAACCCGGAGCTGGTGTTAAATAAGGAGATTATACAAGATTGCATGGCCCTAGATAGGGCCAGCAATATACCGTGGTTGAGATATCTGAAAAGCACAGCTGAGGTATTAGGCCAACCAGCCTTGTTTGATAACCCTGAAACAATATGCAAAAAAGACCTTTTGTGGGCCAGGACCACGTTTCTGCGCATCGCGTCATCAGAAAGAGAGGCTGTGGAATTCCTGAAACCTACAGTCCGTGCCCACCAGCTCCTAAAAACGTCTTATTTTATGGAGCCTTATCTGGATATTGTCACCAAGCCCCAGCACCGCTTTCTCCTGACAAGATTTAGATTTAATTATATACATCTCTTGCTGGCTGACCCTCCAGGATGGGCAAAGATAGAGGACCTGGGGCCATGCTCTTGTGGTTGCTTCTCAAGGCAGGACACCATGCATTTTGTCCTTTTTTGTGATCATTACTTATCCATACAGAGGCGCTATATCTTTCCTATCTTAAAGAATAAAAGTTTCCTGCAGGCTAGACCGGCACTTATATATCTGCAGATGCTGAGTAGTCCCTGGGAAACTTTTAGCATTGCGAGCTTTCAGCAGCAGCTGTTAGATTAAGAAAATAAAAAAGAAAGAGGGAGCTAGCGAACATGATTAGGTAATCAGATCCTTTTTATGTATCATTGATCTATTGTGTATGAAATGTTTTTTATACTGTTTGTATGTCATAGTGGTATATGTATATTCGGATTTGGGATTACATTTTAACTGTGACTGATTTTATGTAAGAAAAAATTTTTTTTTTAGCTTTCATATGTGATGGGTATTTTTAACATGCTTTTATGGTTTTAAATAACCAAATAAAGTGATTTTTGACTTGACAGCTTCGTTGTGGTAATTTCTAAACCTGTGTATGAATAATTGAAAAACATATAGTAAAAATTTGGCTCATTTTGAGAATAATATGCACTCTCATGTTTTCTTTGTGTGTGTTCATCTGTCATTTGTATCTTGATTTCAATCACTTTTCCAAATTTAAAAACTACAAAGAAATTGTTGTCTACCCGACAGAAACAATTGTTGTTCATAGTTTATATGCCCAGGTTCTGAGGTATACTGGGTTACCCCATTGCTTTGCACACGTTCCACCGAGATGGCTTAGTCTGAACCTGGAGTAGTAAATCCCATCCCTTAAGTGTCCAGGACCTTCCCCCAAGATGGCTTAGACTGAAGTTACAATAGTAAATCTGATCCCTTCAGTGTACTGCACCTTGCTTAATATAGTTTAGTCTGAAAGTGAAATAGTAAATCTCACTTCTTCTCTGTCCAGGACCTTCCCTGAGATTGCTTAGTTTAGAGCTGGAATAGTATATCTCACTCCTTCAGTGGAAGGCATTCCCCAAGATGGCATAGTTTGGGGTTGAAATTGTAAATCTCACCCCCCAGTGTCCTGCACCTTCCCTGAGTTAGTTTGAGTTTGGATTTCGAATGCTAAATCTGACACCTTCAATGTCCAGTGACTTCCCTGAGATGGCTTTGTTTTGAGGTGCCAAATTACATTTTACAACTGTATTTTCTATAAAATCAATGTTGTCAGTATTTTCATAATAAACAATACATTACAATTTATTTCTTCATAGTATGTGCATTTTATCAATAACCATCTCTCATGTTTGTAGATGGTTAATTTAGAATATTTTTTTTAATTAGGAAACTATATTATTAATTAAGCTTACGTATTCTGTATTTCTTAATCGCTTGTAAATTAGTGAATCTCCGCTATATGTAATACCCTATTTATTTACATATGGACTCTGAGGGTGAAAAAGATAAATATATTATATATTTAATTAGATTTAAATTGGTATTAATTAAATAGAAACATACTTTACTATAGTAATATCTAGAAAGGTAGATGACAGTGGTTCAGTAAAATCTGTCTCTCCTCCTGTTAGTTGTACGTGTAATTACCTCACAGGCCAGTGTACTACTCAGCACCAAAGGGTGGACCCTATTTTTATAGTAATTTACAGAGTAAACCACTATTTAAAATAACGTATACATTATAATTGATTTATTTATGTGATTTATTGCATGACCAAACAAGCATTGTAAGTGCGAGTAAACTTTTACAGTTTTTTTGCCAGCTTCTTTAGTATACATGTCCGCCATTTCTATTGGGGCAGAATTTTGTACATCTTCAAAACAGATTTTTAAAACCATTGTTTTCAAAATAAATAAATGTGGTGTTTTACTTTACGTTACTTTATGCAATCATTATTTCGGCATTACGCCATAAAAGACAGAACACAAATGAAAGCTTTTTAAATGCAAAATCTTATATAAAAATCCATGAGTAAAATGAGTTTATCATCCTCCTCCATATTCGTTAAAACATTAAGAAAGTTAAAAGGTTTTTAAAAATTAGATTGACACAACTTCACATATTGCTAACAAATATTTTGACACTGCAAATACAATATGCTGTCTAGTGTCCGTTTTGAGTATTCTCAAGGCCTCCGTATGCCTAGCAAACCCCAAATTCCTACAGATAGTTTTAATCCATTTTGACCTAGCCAATCTGTACCTTGGGCAAAAGAACATTGCATGTGCCACAGTGTCAGTAGACCTACCCCAGGTTGGGCATACCTGATCATCTCCACTACAAGAGGATGCCCATTGTGGGTGAAAGCATGCGAGGGTTTTGCCCCATGTCTAAACTTTAGGTACAACTTTCTAGCAAGTTTGGGTTCCACTTCATCCATGAATGCTTCCGCTTTGTATAAGGTCTTGTGCGTTAAAAACACATCCGTCAATGCGCCCATATGTGGTGTTTTACAATAAGTAGTAGTCTTTTCTAGAGTTATAAAAAAATTAATTTAATTAAAAAATATGTATTAAAGACGTTCGTGGTAAAGAAATGCATGGTAATTGCACGCGTGCTGAAGGTAAAAATAATTGTTATCTTTCCTAGAAGCCTGGTAAAGGCATGCATGGTAAAATATGAGTGCTAAAGGCGTGCATGGTAAAGGCGTGCATTGTAAAGTAATACATTGGTTGGGGGCAAGAGTGAGGTGTCTCTTATATAGAAAGTTGTGTAACGTGGATAGCCTGCCAATCTGGCAAAGATTATCTGAATGACAGACGAATGATCCAAGTTAGACAGGTGCATGCAGTCACTCACTTATCCATCGCCATTGTTTTTACATTCTTACATCAGTCGCAGACTTTTTAGAAATTGTGTACGCTAAATAATTACATCCCCTTAGCCATTGCGTGTGCTTTCTTTCTGTGGTAAAATGACATGTTAAATGGTGACTGAGCAGGGTTTGACCTGGAATGTATACTCACCCCAACCCCTGCACTAAAAGGTTACTATGACTTCCCTAAGGTAAGTAGCACCTGAGCGAAGTTAGAAGGAGGGCACAACATCTTGAACATGGTGCGATAATATAATCAGTAGACTGTGAGCATGTTTTTTCATACATTAAAAAAATGATCCCTTAACTTTGTTATCGATGCCAGAAATCTTTCATTGGAGCGTTGATTGATTCCGCCACAGACAGTAGCCGTCATTGTCTATTCATTAGATGTGCTTTCTTTAAATTGTGCTGATTGCCACCAACACGCTGAGGCGCATTAGGATTATTACTTTGCAGGCTTAATGACATTTTGATTGTTTACGTCCCCTTGGGAATCACGCTGCAAATGAGCTTGAATCAGAAGCATGTGGCTAAAGGGTTAATCACACTGTGCCTGACACCTTTTTTTATTGGAGCCAGTACAATAAATTAGTTGGGAAAATTGCTAAATCTAATTTGTATTTTACTGATTATTCTTCCGTTTCAAATTACAGATTTTCCTAGCCTAGTCAATAGACGAGGCATCCCCTTCCCTGCTAAATTGAGTGTCATTGCCAGGTCTATTGTTTTCCGAGGCGGGTGATTGGAGGCGCGAGGGAGATGCACGAGACCCCATCGCCAGTCACAGCACGCTGCACTTCCTGGTTAGGAGGCAGTCACGCGCCAGTGAGTATTCATTCTCTTTCCTTGGACGTGGCGCCGAGGAGCACGATTCATAGCTGCATGGGAGATCCGAGCAGCATTATTTCTGCTTTTTATTCTGCCGTTGCGGTTGCCCTCGTACCTTCACCCCACTTTTTGTTTTCTCTTCTTCTCCAGCGTCAATTTCAGGGCTGTCATGTTCGCATCTGAAAACGTGTTAGATGGATCTGTGCTTGTCGGTAGGTAAAATGTTACACAAAGTAATAAAGGAGCATATTTACACTGTCCAGAAATTGCATTATTGTGTCTCTGGATAGTGAAAATCTAAGCAGGTGTCGCCAGCTAGCCGACAGGCTCAGCTTCTTATCTATTTGTTGCGATACTAACGAAGTTAGTTTAAAGCTAATCATTTTAGAGGGCAGTAGTAATCTCAACAGAGGCAATAGCATATCAGTAATATCCATATTCTGATTTAGTAGGAAAAAATTACCTCTTTTATTCTTCCAGAAAAAGTACACACATAGAGCGGTAATTGGTGATTGTGCCCTATACAAACGAGATGCAGCACATCTGATAATCGACCGCAAGGCTGTGCTTGCAAGAAATACACGGTAATAGGAACTTGGATTTATTTTTTATCATCAGACTTTGACCCACAGCAGGAGAGAGAAAGACAAAAAAAAAAAAGAGGAGGTAGAGAAAACAGGTATAAAATAGAGCATGAATGAGTGAGATAAAGAGCCAGCCAGGAAGTGTAGGGTGGTATAAGAAAGAGTAGGACTAGGCAGCCTTTGCGTTTGGCAACCCTGGCATTCAGAAGCGCTGGCAGTGTGAGGGCACACTCACAGGATACCCTCCCACATCTCTCTTGGGCTGCGGATCTGGCCATTTTTTTCACTTTGTTGTACACTTGCCTATCTCATCTCTCTAATTCTCCCAGTTTGGGTATCTCTTTAATTCTGGACAGTTTCACAGGTGCCTTGGAAGCCTGGGAATAGTAACCCAAGACGGGATGTTAGCCCTCACTGTCTGCTCTAAGTAGAACCCAAGACGGTGGTAAATCAGGCCTATAAGAATCAACTCATAGGGATATAAAGCACGCGAGAGAAAGAGAGAGAGAAACACAAGCATCTCTTTGAATGCAGGGCAGCACTCCCTCTTACTCCTCACAGCTGGGAACAGGTAGCACAGGCCTTTTCATGAGAACTCCAGTCTATAAAGGCAGCACAATAACCCCAGTTAGATCCTACAAGATTGTCAAGAATGTGAAAAAAAATGTATATATATAGCAGACGGGGCACACACACAGACAGTTTTTGAGCTGCTATGGGCTGGCTGGTCTGGCGTCCGTCTTATTGCAGCTGCACCTGAGTACTTCACAGGTCTTTAAAAGACCATTTACTTGTTAAGGAGGCTTTGTTGTTTTTTCACCCCTTCTTAGAGCCCCTGCATCTCCACTCTGCCTAGTGGTGGAAGAATTAGCCCCCCCAAAATTTGTATTAGCGCCCCCCCCCCCCCCAATTTGGCTCTAGTTGCGCCTCTGGTATTCAGTGAGGTTTTGTAATATCACAGTATGTAGAAGGCTGCAACTAGCACCCTTCTTGCCAGGATATCAATAGGGAGCTGAACTGTGAAGCAGCAACTGAAATACCGGTAATGCAGGCTTCACTAAACTTGAAGCAGGGGGCAGCTGTAAGCATACAGGTCAGGGAGAATCTCCTGCCTAAGGCAGACCTTCCAGAAGAAACTGAAGACAGAAGCGAAGCAAAAAAAATGTAAGGACCAGATCTGGGTGTGCGATGAGACAAAGGGGAAACGCCTAACCGTTGCTGCTGAGCATCACAATCTGGGGCCTGATATACCAAAGGATTGCGTTGCCCTGCGTCACGCAAGGTGACACAAGGGCTACGCAATCCTTAAGTCAGATTTACCAAGCAACGCTAAGCCACCTTGCATGGCTCTGTGTGGCTTGGTAAATCTGGAGTAACACAAGGCAGAGCAAGTCGTTGCCTTGCGTTACTCTGCGCTTGGAAGAAATTACATGTATGGAGAGCGGGTATTCCCATGCATCCGTCCATGCATTGGGGCGCATACCCAGATGTACCAAGATAAGTAAACCTGGGACTGCATCAAAATTGTACGCTTTACAGATAGAGCCGCAATGAGGAGAATTATCTTTATTTCTCCTCATTTTTTCCTCTTTCTAAGTGTGGTGTATTGTGTAGCACACTTTGAGGAAAACAGCGCTAGGAATTATTTTTATGCAGCCTACATGGAGAAAAAGGAGAGTGCGCATGACTGGTTTGGTCGGCCCCAGAGAGCCGACCAAACAGTCAGGGCCCGTAGCATTGGGCAAGCCACTCCTCTCCTACCCTCGAGCAGACACGCCCACCCGCCTGCTCCCAAACAAACCCTTCTGCTTTCTCGCAGTGCGAGAAGCAGAAACATAAAATGGTAGTTTTACCATTTTATGTTACTGCTTCTCGCATTGCGAGCAAGCAGTGGGGTGACGCTCCTCCACCCTAATGGGGGGCCTGCCCCTGACTACAAGAGACATGTTGGGGAATAACAAGTATATTCTCTAATTTAAGAATTACACGTTCTCCAGCAATAAAATAAGGCTCATTGTGAAATCACCCTCTTGAACATTTTCAGTAACACGGAGGAGCAAAGTGGGCAATAGAATACTTTTCAGTTACATTAGTGAAGTGACCTGGTTCCATGAGTTGATGTGACACAGCAGACGTAGCCAGGATAGATCATTAATGTATTTATTAAGTTAGTAAAGTCTATAGAATAGCCCCACCAGGAGCAGCCTGCTAGCTGCTCAGCCCATCCTCCTAACTGTCTCACACCACACAAACCATCCAACATTCCAGTCCCGTCAACATTCCACATGGAACTCTCTCACTGGCTGAGCAGCTAGTAACAAGATACAAGGGAACAGTAATAACCTTACATGAAGATACTACAATATCTCCCTTCTTTACAATTGAAAATAAAACAAAGAATACTAAAAGTTCAAAGCAACTATACACAAAATATACACATAAGATAAATAGTCCAAAACCCAAGGGTAAGATGAATAAACTATACCACGAAAGGGACCCAGACTATAAAACGGCAGAAAAAGGATAAGAAAAAGGATGAAGAGATAAGAATAAACTATCACCATCCTCCTCTTATAATAAGACACCAAAGAGAACAAACTCACTCACTATCACCAACCTCCTCTTTCAATAAGACACGAAAAGAACATTAAATTCCCAAACAGAAATTGAAAAGACACAGCATAAGATACATATGAAAAAACGCAGAGAATCACAATAGAACACAGATACTCTAGAAATTGACGAAACATACAGGAAGAATCATTCCCAGAACAAATACACAATGGGTGGACCTCACCCATCACTAAAACATAGGTAGGACTAACACCCCCAAAACTCTGAGTATATGGGACTAACACCCAAATGTACAGAATACAAAAATGGGACTGAAACCCACAGACTTGTGCAACAGGTATAACAGAAACGCAGCACAGTGAGGCAACGGAAGACAGCTACCCACACACACACCAGCTAATATTTAAATGAAGGGACTAAAACCCAACACAAGCATGACAAAGGTGGTACTAATACCCATTACTCATGACATAGGTACGACTCTCACCCCCTAAAACAGAATAAAATGGATTGACACCCATCACAAAGACCTAGGTGGGACTAACACCCCCTAAACACTAAGAATATGGGACTAACACCCATTAACAATGACCTAGGTGGGACTAACACCCCCTAGACACTAAGTATATGGGACTAACACGCATCACGAATTTAATAACCTTCTCACACACACCCCAAAAGTGAGAGGAGATCTACTCACACTACAACGACAAGGAAATGAAAGAGAGTGATATCATGCAAAAGTCAACTCATACACAAACACTCATTAGGTGACAAAACCGAATCTCCGACAATCACACAAAAATGGTAACCAAGAGTTACCTAAAAGTACAAGGCATCACACACACTGCGCCAAGACCCTGAAGTTTAAAACATTTTGGGATAACCCAGAGTGACTTCACCAAACACTGTAAAAAAACTTTTGCCAGAAGAATTAAACTTTTAAACACAAGCAGAAAGCCAGGAATATAGAAGAAAGTCAGGAAAGTGTGAAAGTTCCCAGAGAGAAATGACCCCCAACACCTGCATTGAAGCGATTACCATCCAAAAATGAAAACAGTGTAGGTTGACACAACACCGATGGTGGTGAACAAATGCCGCCAATAACAAACTAGAAACATACTTAAGGCTTAAATGTCACGTCCAAACGTTCGCACCAGAGTTCACCGTTGATCCAACACTGCTGCTTCCACACATTCTTAGCTGGATAAGTTCTTTCCAGAAATCCTCGGAGGGAACACAGAGATGCAAGGCTTCAGAAGACACTCCAAACGCTGAGGAAAAGCACCCGACCCTCTCTGCCTTCAGCCTTATGGAAAACAAAATGACGGGACGCTGATTGACGTAGGCCCGGGTGGCTCACAACACGTCCGTGCAGCCCAGCGTGAAAACTGCAAGACACTGTGCGTGGAAGAGACAGACGTGGATGGAGTGAGGAGTCATCACAGAAGATGACGCTGAAGTCCTCCGTGAGATGGTAAACTAGCACGTGTGATGTCCATCTCGTGCCAGTTTTTTTAAAAGAAACTGTAACGGTTGACTCCACTCACTGAAGGTAACGGCCAAAACGAATTCAAACAATAACTTGTATCTTGTCAACGCCGATGACTTCAAATAAAGTGTAATTTTTCCACTTCTAAAAGTAACCGTGCAAACCCCGTAACACTGTCTCCACAACTCGAGCCATTCGCTCAGGCGCACACCTCCTCGCTCTTTGTCCTCACTCGAGATTTTTCAAAGCAGCAATGGGCCCGATCCTTGCCCCGATCACCACATCCAAAGGTGTACAACATCCTTGAGAACACTCACAGTCAACACCAGGGCCCAATTTACGCCCCTGAACAACCCGATGTGATCCTTTCATGGTGTATATCGTCCCTAGAAAACACCATAATTTAACACCGGGGCCCGATCTTTGCCCCCGAACAAATTTTCCCAAAACAACATCACCCACTTGTTGAAACTGATGGTGATTAGCCATTTCACATGTAGGTCCTCTGGGGAACTCCTCTCGATGGAGAGACTCTCCCAAGACAGCAAGACAACACAGGTAGTCACCAATTACCTTGTTTACTGAAGCACATTGTCCTTTAGTACCTGGAGCCTTGAAGTTGGTTGTTATACCAAACACGATTCTCAAATGGCCCTCCACCGACCAACACAAGGAGACAGCAGGTACATCTCCTACACGACTGTTACAGGGGCCGACAGCCTTCAAACGACACCCATCTTGGTCGCGAAGACATCCACAAGACGGCTCAGGGACACAACACCTCGAAGTAGAAACAGGACTGATGCAAACCTCTGTGCTGCACCAGGGAACAGCTTGTAGCTCCATTCCTCACACCAACTGGCACACGGAGGTTTGGGCGACCGGTGTTGTGGTCACTGGTGGGGCTCACAGTGCCAGGTAGTTCCGCCAAATGAGGAGTTTCTTTTCTTTAAGTCAAGTTTCTGCAAGTCACACTAGTTTAGTTACACACCAGTCTATTCAAATTGCACGCACAGGTTCTTTTAGTCTCCAAATCGTCGCCAATTGAAGTGACCTGGTTCCATGAGTTGATGTGACACAGCAGACGTAGCCAGGATAGATCATTAATGTATTTATTAAGTTAGTAAAGTCAATAGAATAGCCCCACCAGGAGCAGCCTGCTAGCTGCTCAGCTCATCCTCCTAACTGTCTCACACCACACAAACCATCCAAGAGTTAGATTGAGTGGGGCTGAGCAGAAGGATGCTGCTCCCGGTGGGGCACCCTGTAACATCTTACTTGAACAATAAATCTACTTCACTACATCTCTGGCACCTGGTCTACTTACCACGACAGTACCTTCTTCAGTTACAAAAATGGCGACGATTTTTAAAGAACCACGTGTGAAGAAACAAGAAACTATATAAGGAACTTAAGAAGACAGTCAGAGTCTGAAAAGAAGCCTGGAAACCAAACCTCTGCAACGCCTTGGATGCCCCACCGGTGTCTTTTCCAACAGACAGTCCACAGAGGTATGTGTTTGGCATTGGACATTATGTGGTTGAGCGATGTGGAACCTGCTTGCTCACAGACTCCTGAGATGCATTTTTGGAACAAATGCTATGTCTGGGCTTGGTGTAAATATCGGGCCCCGCTGTTAAGTGTAGTCTAAGTGCAGTATAACCCTTCGAAATAAACCTTTTATGGGAAAGAGCGTATGAGGTTAATGCTTTGTGAAGCATGGAAAAGTCGATGTGCGAAGGAGCAGCACTTGAAGGGGGTTTATCTTCACTAAATTAAAAATGCAACTAAACTGTCGAGTGTTTTTTTTTTCATTCCAAAGACGTGTGATAAAAGAAAGGCATATGGGGATGGTCAGATCGTGACTTGCAGCGATCGGGGGCAAGTTTCCAGCAAGATATGATTGTGCAAACACCGCTACTTTTAGTTAGTCGGAGCTGTAAAGCAGTGTCAGCCTGGAATAAAGACATTTTTTTTTTAGACCTCAGAGTGGAGCGCGAAATGTCGTATAGATTCTCTACTTTGAAAATGCATCTATAACTTAGTCTAACAGTTGTGCCTCCGGTTTCAAGTAAACCAATAACTGGAATAGTGAAAAAGATGGGCGAGCGGAGCACAGTGTGGACTATATATTTATTCGTGTAATGCTGGCCAAGTCCGTGGAAAAGGAGAGTATATGAAACCTGGGGTAATATAAGTAAAAAAAGCAGCATTTGAAGTGGTTTCTACTCAGCACCAAGAGCGCAACCATAGAGACTGTCGAGCATTTTCAACCGGGGGATGTGCAGTTAAGAGAGGCACATAGGGGAGTTGCCTGCGATGTTGGTCTACTGCGGGGGAGACACGGGTAGATTTGTGCAAAATTAGTGCAGATTTTTCAAAACAATAAACTAAAACAACACAAAAGTAGTCACCGTTGTCGTCATTTCAAGAGTAGTTTGAACCATTCCAACTAGCTGGTGAATTTCTAATATAACGTAGAGGAAATCACTGGTCCACTGTTTATGCCATGCACCGATGCGGAACTGAGCATCCGGAAATAAAAATCTCTTCAAGTGCAGCCTTCAAGACAAGTCTTAGTAAATTATCCATCAGATGCAGCAATATCGAGAGGAAATCACTTAAAAGTTGAAGCGCACACGGGGCTGGACTGTGACAACATTGCTTCCAAAACTTTACTGTCCTTGACAACCTAAAAAAAACGTGGTTGTCAAAAATACGTAGGGCATAAAGAATCAATGACTGCAAACCTCCACAAGATGGCGGCACGTTATAAACGCAGAGGCGGATGGCTCACGGCACAAACGTGCATTCACTGTCCATGTACAATGATGCAGACGTAACAAAGAGACCATGACGCAGGAGGCACACTGCAGCAAGGTGAGAATCAGTGGTGCGTGCACCGAATCCCTCTGGATTCAAAAAGAAATAGTACTGTTTAACTGCCAGATACAGTAGTCGCTGCACTTTCGGGTTGTGTAAGGAGTGTTCTACAATCTTTCTAGCAGTTCAGCAAAGTGAAGTTATTGTGATGGATTACACACTTATTGTGTTAGTCCCTCCTTCAGCTGAAATCTTGCTGACTCATACTCAAACTCGCCATCTCACAAGGAGTCGTTTCACAAAATACAAACAAATTATTTTTGCGGCTGATAGTAGAGTATTTCAATTAGGCATTGCAATACCCTGAGTACCACAACATTATTACCAATGCCTGATGGAGAAGATACTGATGATGGATACAATAATTGTGATCATGTTTGCATTGATGTGACAGAGTTGTGGCCCAAACCAAGACCAGACATTCAAGATGTAGTAGTCAGATTTCCTGATTTAAGATTATTTGTCGATGGTTCTTGTCTGAGAGACCATCAAGGAATACTGAGAGCAGTATACGTGGTTTGCACAATAATAACATACATTGTTGAAGTATCATACTTGAGTAATGTAAATTCAGCAGAATTGTTGGTCATAACAGAAACATGCTGCATGGCCAATGGTTTGAGTGTTTCTGTTTTTATGCAGAAGTTGGGCCTCCGAGTAAATATACCTAAGACATTCATTATGAAGTGTGGAATAGGAAGCACTAAGTGCAGAGATATATACATAGATAAAACAATGATAAATCCCACAAAGACATTTTCTTACTTAGGAATTGTTTTTGATCATAAGGGCACATGGTCCTAGGCAGTTAATGCCAGGAGGCTCGCATTCTTAAAATCAACAGCAGCCCTATCGGACTTTGCACGGAAACTGGGAAAAAGACCCCCTGAGGAATTGATAATCATATAAAGAGCAAAATGCTTCACTACCCAGTGGCCTAACGAAACTTGAGTGGCCCCCCTGCGGCCCGGCCCACCACCTACCACCGTCCACCAATTAGTTATCACTAATATGCATCTCACATGGGAGTCAAGGAGGGCCACAGGAAGGGTGTGCAGGGCTGTTTTTACGGGGTCTTTATGGCCGTACAAATGAGCTGTGCCCCCCACCCGACAGAATGTGCATGGCATGTGAAATGTCACCCTCTAACAAACAGAGATGTTAAAAAAATTAAAATAAATCTCGCTCCTTAAAGACAAAGAGTGTCTTGTGTGTGAGTGCACGTCAAAATAAGTGCACAGAGGTTTGTTTACATGATGCTCAGCAGACGTGATCATAATGAGTGATTACGTGTGTCTGGCCATGCAGGTTATACGACGAACATACAGGATCCTCATCAGCTAATATGGACGCTAATCATCGCTTCTCATGTTTAAACCGCTGTATAGGCACTTTTAATCCCAGCTCGAACGGTATGGAGTAACCGCGTTATCTTGGGATTGTTTCACTCAGCGCGCATCACACGTGTTGTTTTACAGGGTTATCCAGCTTGCACGCTCCCATGGTGCATATGTAGGACCCCTGAAGGGTTGTGTTGGGTGGGGTGTAGGGGCTCGACACAGTGTAAGAGGGCAGGTGCCCACGCGCCATAGGAGGCACCTGATGCAACAGGTGCTTGGTTGACACAAGTACTGTAATGCAACGGTGAAAACTGCTCTAAGTGCCACCGCTGCAAGTGCAGGTTGCCCCAAACTTCCCGATGAAGTGTGCTGCGAAGTACTAACTGGTAGGGCATCTTGTGCCACAAGTTGTGTAAGTGCCTGGAGCAGTGCCCTTGTGCCCACTCTTGCAAGCACAGTCAAGTAATCATGCTGCAAGTTGGTGTGAGCGCTCCTTCTGCAAGAACCCTGACACTTAACGAAACAGGGGAGGTTGCTGTGAGTGCTGGAGGCAGGCATTCTCTGGGGTTTTGGGGGCGCTCCTTGGTACTTTTAGGGCCACACCCCTCACTGTGTAAGACATAGAGGAAGTGCAGCTGCTGAAAGTGACTGAGGCAGGAGACTTGCTGCAAAATCGTCGATTATGCAGGTTGCCTTTGTGCTAAATTGTGGAACTGTAAGCCCCTCTGGTCCTTGCAGTGTAGTTTGCCTTAATTGCTGCATCTGCACCCCGCGAAGGCTACTACTTTACCCTCTCCACCCTTCGGTGGCACCAAAGCGCCCAGACACCATAATTGCCCTCACTGTGTTTCAACAAAGGGCCTACTGCAGTAAGTACCATTGCGAACGTGGTGTAAGCAAATTATCACAGCAGTTTGTTACAAATATATCTATGTTATCTGCTTTTCCAATATATTTACTATGTTACTTGCTATGGCACCAGCCTCTCCATTGTTAGTGTTTCCTAATTGCCTTGATCTTTGGGTCGCTCCCTTCCCATCGAAACTCTATTATACTCCCTCCTCCCCCGGGTCCCCTCTTCCGCACCACCTTGTATGAAGCACTGAGAAGTAGCAGCAATGTGCAGTGCACTTTAAATACAACTGTGAAAGGAAAGGGGCCTCTCAAGCCTCGAGACAGAGATCTGGCTTTGGGTCAGCTTGAGGGCCTCTGAATCTCAATCCAAACTTTTTATGTGGTTTCTGTTCCTGCACTACTTGCCTTAGCTACCATTTTCTTGAAAATACCTTAATTCACCATGCCTCCTTTTCCTCGACCAGGCCAGACCCAAGAAAAGCCAGCAAAGACACAGGAGGAGGTCATTATGTTGGCGTCTAGCGGTGTGACGTCAAGAGAATAAAAAACAATGGCGGCCCGTCACACCAGGGATTTATCGGGAAGAGATTGTGCATTTTCTGATAACCGGTCCTTAATTTGTACCGGCGGTTACAGGCGTGGCACCATCCATAGCTGCCAAGGTTTTAGATTGCTATGTGTGACAGTTTCCTAATTTCAATGTAAATATGAGTGACATTTCAACGACTATGAGTGACACTTCCTCGGAAGCAAAATCAAAGCAATGAAGACGAGGGAAACACATATATATTAGAAATTACACCAATTTGAGCAACGAGAAACTAAGTTAACTGCTGCAAAGCATAAGAAATATTTAACGGCTTTCATGACTCTAGCCAAAATTGCAGAAAATAGATAAAGCGGTATGGAAGATATTCATAATTTATTTATAATCACCTGAGTGACTCTCAGACTCACTCGACTGCTGCTGACGACATGAGCACTAAGCACTGCAGCATTGGAAAATTGTGAGCGAGAGGGACTCATTCTGATGGATACATCTGCAAGTGAATGCCTCACCTTGTGACTATCCCCTGCGCCAGCAACATTCGGAAACTTTTGTAGCTCTCCACGCCGACGAGGATGACGTCACAGAAGCACAGCTCCGCACGCGGCTCCACTGACGTCACTGGATCCATAAAAGGACCTCGTCGGCGTGATGACGTCAGTTCTTTTTTTCCGCGCCGTCGAAGCTAACGGTTTTTTGGGACACTCCGTAGCTTTTACTAGTTACTTTGTGTTTCTGCAACTTTTTCTGCTTTCAACTTGCTTCTTTTTCAAGATGTCGACGAAGAAGGTTTCAAGCCCTGTAGAGAGTGTGGTAAACACATGTCCATTACGGATCCACACGAGTATTGTGTCTGGTGCCTGTCGTCGGATCATGATGTCGAGGGATGCTCTTGCTGCCGCAAGATGCATCCAAAGGCCTTAAAGGAAAGAGAAGCTAAGCTATTTATAGCGAAAAGGAGAAGAGAGGTCGACGGCATTCAAGATCGAGGTCCAGGTCGAGGTCGGGCTCAAAGTCGACGTCGGGTCTTGCTTCGAAGTTGAAAAGACATAAAATGAAGAAGAGGCACGGCTCTCGACGCCTTCCAGATAAGGAGACGGCTCCGAGATCGACTTCACCAGCTCCTCGACGTCGTAAGGATTATGTTTCTCCCTCTCCTTCTGTGTCGAATCCGGCTTCTCCTGTGTGCCCGGCTTTGCCTGCAGCTTCTCCGGAGCGTTCTCCGGTTCCGGCTCCATCACCGACGCCGACTCATTCTCCGGCTCCGGTGGAAGAGGCTCCAGCTCCTGATGAGTCGTCAGCTCCACTGGCTCCAAGGTCGGCGCCGATTGGCCCGAGTCCGGTAATGCCTCAATCTGAGCCTTACCCCCATTCCTGGCCCGGGACAAGACCCATCGCATTATTTAAATGCTATGTATGCTGTCTTTTCGAGAGTGATGTACCCCTCTGGAGCACCTTCAGGTCCCATGGGTCCAATGGCCTTTAATTTGGGGGTTCCTCAGGCTTACGCTCAGGCTCCCTTTATGCCATTCTTTCCACGACGCCGCTTCCTTCTTCTCCGGCTCCAGCTCGACCTCGTTCGACTCCGGCTGCTCCTCCGGATCCGTGTTCGCCGCCGGCTCCGTCGGAGTCGAGTGTAGTGGCGCCGACGCCGGTTCTGAGGATTCGATCCAGAAGAGAAGCACAGAGAATTTTGGAGGAGCAGAGGTACCAGGTGGAAGAAATGGAAGAGGGTGAGCTCATGGAGTCAGATGACTTGTTTGAGGAACTAAAAGAGGCAAGTGGTTTGAATTGTTACCGGAATGGAAGCTTACTTCTCCTACTGATGCTCCCTCTAAGGATGTGGCTCCTTACCACACTGTCATAAGGAAAGCAGCGGAGCTTTTGGACTTGCAGCTCCCAACGGCTGAATTTAAACCCAACATCCTTACTGAGGTTCTTCATTCTCCCTCCACCGTGGTAGAGCCTTTGCTTCCTTTTAATGATGCCATCACTGAGCCAAAGCAAAAACCAAAGGAAATGATGGACGGAGTGTTGAACATTGCAAGCACTCACCCCCAGTCAACTGATCTGGGTTTAATCCATCACCGATCTTTAGCCCACTCTGCCACCCCAGTTCAGACATGGCCATATGCAAATCAGTCTGACCCTGTGCCTCATGGGAACAGTCCAGCCCGAACTGCCAAGCCATGTCTTCCCTGGACCGGAAACAAGCTTCCTAGGACCGGTTTCTGGCATTTCAGCCGTCTTCAGCCAGGCTTGCTTGAATCCAGTGGTAAAGTGAGCAAGGGACTCACGTTGAGCATACCCAGCCAACTTATGGCGAACAAAGCAAAAACCGAAGGAAATGATGGACGGAGTGTTGAACATTGCAAGCACTCACCCCCAGTCTACTGATCTGGGTTTAATCCATCACTGTTCTTTAGCCCACTCTGCCACCCCAGTTCAGACATGGCCATATGCAAATCAGTCTGACCCTGTGCCTCATGGGAACAGTCCAGCCCGAACTGCCAAGCCATGTCTTCCCTGGACCGGAAACAAGCTTCCTAGGTCCGGTTTCTGGCATTTCAGCCATCTTCAGCCAGGCTTGCTTGAATCCAGTGGCAAAGCGAGCAAGGGACTCACGTCTGAGCATACCCTGCCAACTTATGGCGAACAAAGCAAAAACCAAAGGAAATGATGGACGGAGTGTTGAACATTGCAAGCACTCACCCCCAGTCAACTGATCTGGGTTTAATCCATCACCGTTCTTTAGCCCTCACTGCCACTCCAGTTCAGACATGGCCATATGCAAATCAGTCTGACCCTGTGCCTCATAGGAGCAGTCCAGCCCGAACTGCCAAGCCATGTCTTCCCTGGACCGGAAACAAGCTTCCTAGGACCGGTTTCTGGCATTTCAGCCGTCTTCAGCCAGGCTTGCTTGAATCCAGTGGTAAAGTGAGCAAGGGACTCACGTCTGAGCATACCCTGCCAACTTATGGCGAACAAAGCAAAAACCAAAGGAAATGATGGACGGAGTGTTGAACATTGCAAGCACTCACCCCCAGTCAACTGATCTGGGTTTAATCCATCACCGTTCTTTAGCCCACTCTGCCACCCCAGTTCAGACATGGCCATATGCAAATCAGTCTGACCCTGTGCCTCATGGGAACAGTCCAGCCCGAACTGCCAAGCCATGTCTTCCCTGGACCAGAAAAAAGCTTCCTAGGACCGGTTTCTGGCATTTCAGCCGTCTTCAGCCAGGCTTGCTTGAATCCAGTGGCAAAGTGAGCAAGGGACTTGCGTCTGAGCATACCCTGCCAACTTATGGCGAACAAAGCAAAAACCAAAGGAAATGATGGACGGAGTGTTGAACATTGCAAGCACTCACCCCCAGTCAACTGATCTGGGTTTAATCCATCACCGTTCTTTAGCCCACTCTGCCACCCTAGTTCAGACATGGCCAT
The DNA here is from genome assembly GCF_964204655.1 of Triturus cristatus. Taxonomy (NCBI): domain Eukaryota; kingdom Metazoa; phylum Chordata; class Amphibia; order Caudata; family Salamandridae; genus Triturus; species Triturus cristatus. The sequence goes on from NC_140595.1 coordinate 333,350,685, forward strand.
ATGCAAATCAGTCTGACCCTGTGCCTCATGGGAACAGTCCAGCCCGAACTGCCAAGCCATGTCTTCCCTGGACCGGAAACAAGCTTCCTAGGACCGGTTTCTGATGGTGGTGGATCAAACCCAGATCTGTTGACTGGGTGTGAGTGTTTTTGATTGGTTCTGATGCTCCGTCCATCACCACCCCCTTTTGTACCGCTTTGTTCGCCATAAGTTGGCAGGGTATGCTCAGACGTGAGTCCCTTGCTCACTTTGCCACTGGATTCAAGCAAGCCTGGCTGAGGACGGCTGAAATGCCAGAAACCGGTCCTAGGAAGCTTGTTGCCGGTCCAGGGAAGGCATGGCTTGGCAGTTCGGGCTGGACTGTTCCCATGAGGCACAGGGTCAGACTGATTTGCATATGGCCATGTCTGAACTGGGGTGGCAGAGTGGGCTAAAGAACGGTGATGGATCAAACCCAGATCTGTTGACTTGGTGTGAGTGTTTGATTGGTTCTGATGCTCCGTCCATCACCACCCCCTTTTGTACCGCTTTGTTCGCCATAAGTTGGCAGGATATGCTCAGACGTGAGTCCCTTGCTCACCTTGCCACTTGATTCAAGCAAGCCTGGCTGAAGACGGCTGAAATGCCAGAAACCGGTCCTAGGAAGCTTGTTTCCGGTCCAGGGAAGGCATGGCTTGGCAGTTCGGGCTGGACTGTTCCCATGAGGCACAGGGTCAGACTGATTTGCATATGGCCATGTCTGAACTGGGGTGGCAGAGTGGGCTAAAGAACGGTGATGGATCAAACCCAGGTCTGTTGACTGGGTGTGAGTGTTTGATTGGTTCTGATGCTCCGTCCATCACCACCCCCTTTTGTACCGCTTTGTTCGCCATAAGTTGGCAGGGTATGCTCAGACGTGAGTCCCTTGCTCACTTTGCCACTGGATTCAAGCAAGCCTGGCTGAAGACGGCTGAAATGCCAGAAACCGGTCCTAAGAAGCTTGTTTCCGGTCCAGGGAAGGCATGGCTTGGCAGTTTGGGCTGGGCTGTTCCCATGAGGCACAGGGTCAGACTGATTTGCATATGGCCATGTCTGAACTGGGGTGGCAGAGTGGGCTAAAGAACGGTGATGGATCAAACCCAGATCTGTTGACTGGGTGTGAGTGTTTGATTGGTTCTGATGCTCCGTCCATCACCACCCCCTTTTGTACCGGACTGTTCCCACGAGGCACAGGGTCAAACTGATTTGCGTATAACTGGGTCTAAACTGAGGTGGCGAAGTGAGCTAAAGAAGGATGATGGAATTAACCCAGATCTGTGACTGGGGGTGAGTGTCTGAAAAGTTTCAGCGCTCCGTCCATCATTTCCTTATCTTTGCTTTGTTCGCCCTAAGTTGGCAGGGTATGCCCAGACGTGGGTCCCTTGCTCACTTGCCACTGGATTCAAGCTAGACTGGCTGATGAAGGGTGTTTGCCAGAAACCGGTCCCAGGATGCTTGTTTCCGGTTCAGGGAAGACCTGGCTTGGCAGTTCGGGCTGGACTGTTCCCATGAGGCACAGGTTCAAGACTGATTTGCATATAGCTGGGTCTGAACTGAGGTGGCGAAGTGAGCTAAAGAATGATGATGGATTCAACCCAGATCTGTGACCAGGGGTGAGTGTCTAAAAAGTTTTGGCGCTCCGTCCATCATCTCCTTGTGTTTGCTTTGTTTTCCCTTAAAAGGTTAGAATGTTTCTGCCCTAGAGTGACCCAGGTCAGGGTTCAGGGGTATTTGTCAGGATCAACACACTTCCTTAGCACACGTGACTTGTCTCTGTTAATTAACAAAGTAAAGTAGTACACGAACAGTAGTCATACAATGTGAATCAACAGCACAAAAACAAGTATCGTGAAATCTTCGTTCTTTAATTCATTCGTTGACTCCTTAGTCAATCAATCATGTGACTGTTTGTGAGCCCAAAGCCAACACGTGTTTCGTCGCTTTTCATTCTATAAACTTAAGACTTTCTCAAGGCTATGTGAAAAATAGACCACAGTCACTATTTGGGAAATAGTTATGTAATATGTTTTTAGCTCTACGACATTACACCCATTGGCCGCCACCGTGACTTAAAGTGCATCCAAAAATGCGGTGCCAATTTAGTTTTGTGCATAGTATAACTCATAAGCGAAACATATTTATAATGTTAAACCTCCACCGTGACTATTAATGCATCAGTGGAAAAGTGTCTATTGGAATATAAACATTTTATATAAGTCAGACAGTCAGTGTGATACATTATTTATCTATAATTACAGGCATTTTAGTATTGGTAGAACAGTGAAAAGACCTCATTCTTTATTAAGGTGTGTTATGTGTATGTTTATGTGTAATATGTATCTATTCACCAATATGGACGTGGGCCATGAAAGAATACAAAGAACCAACAACCCAAAACGAGAAATTAAGTGGACAGTCACCCCCAGATTCGAAAAAGTAATAGTTTAAAATACCACAGACCTTATTGTTTTCTTTTTGGACCGCTAGGTGTAGCAAAAAGGGAAGGAGACAGAGTCGCAATTAAAGCTTTCCCTAATGAAATAGGATGGTTATTTAAGTAAGATAAAATCGTCTAGGAAACGCCAAAGTACCTACTTGAAGTGTGGTGTTAATTCCGACCCACACAGACCTTGGGCGTGGGTAAATGCTGGCGCGGCTGGTAATATATCAAAGGCGCTGGATCCAGAATCTTGCATCTAAGCTAAAATAGATTTAGAAGTAGTGGCTAGTATATATCCAATCCACAAACGCTTGCAGTCTATGGCTAAGATCTAGAACATAGGTGCTCTAAATCATACAGGTGTATACAGAATTGTATTGGGGCCATATTTAAATGTATATAGAGCTGTGAGGGTTTGTGCTCCGGGGGATGGCCTTCTCATAGACTTGTACGGCTCCGGAATAAGTATACTGGGGACAGGTCGAAAGGCAGACTACTCAGAGGCAGGCTTGGCTTAGAATAAAGCTGACTTTATTTCTCTTTCCACAAATCTTATGTTTGTAAGCAGTCCCGAAGGCACAGTCAGGTGTACACAAATGAAAAACAAATGCTCCCAACGATTATTCTTCCTCTGTGTATCCTTGGGCTTCTCGGAATGCTGCTTGTATGCTCGGCGGCTCCTCTTGTCTCGTTCCCAAGGTGGAGACGTTGGTGAGGTATGAAAAGCAAGGGAGACAAGAAAAGCACTTGTAATTGCCCGTTGTGATATGTTCTGGGGGGAAAGGGCGTGAGGGACACCTGTGCTCGACTTAAGGAAGGTGCAGTGCGATACCAGACTTTAAAGGAAAAATAGAGGGGAGAGTCGTCTAAACCTTCTCCCGCCTCCCAAACCACCCTGCCATACGCCCGCGTACCTGGGTGAGCCACGCGCCTCCAGGTACGTGGCTGGGCAAAGCGCCTTCCGGTTGGCCTCCTGGCTTTCGTCCTCCGTCTTTGTCCAATCCGACGTCCCGGGGTCTCCTCAAGTCTTCCTCTGGTGCGGCGTCCGGTAAGCCCTCCGACTCCTCGGTGCTCGGTGCGTTTTCCTCCGTGTCTGCTTCTCGTCCTAGAGCGTTCTTGTTGACGCTGTCTTCCTGCTCTCTTTTCATTGGTAGAGGGAAGGTCACGAGGTAGTTGGGGGCGGGGTCCACAGCACTCCCGGGACTTTTAAAGGGGTCCGTCCCAGTCAGCGGTTCTTCAGGTTTGTTGACATCAGAATCCCACTCATGGGGCTGTGGGGAAAAGACAGGGCACCGGCAATGTAAATGCTGTTCTGACGTCCGCATTACCATTCTCAATGCCCCTTTTGTGTTTGATGGTAAAGGAGAAGGGCTGTAGGGTCAGAAACCATCTTAAGACTCTAGGGTTGTGTCCTCGGTTCCTGCTTAGCCATTGTAGGGGGGCATGGTCTGTATACAGAGTGAAATGGGTCCCTTCCAGATAGTACCTTAATTTGTCTATAGCCCATTTCACTGCTAGGCACTCTTTTTCAATTGTAGGATACTTCAGTTCTCTGGGGAACAGCTTTCGGCTTATAAAGAGAACAGGATGTTCTATCCCTTCCCGTGATATTTGAGACAGTACTGCTCCAATCCCACACCCGGATGCATCTGTTTGTAACAGGAAGGGACGTGAAAAGTCGGGTGAAACCAGGACTGGGCTAGTAGTGATGGCGTGTTTGAGGTTTTCAAAGGCTTTTTTTAAGGTCTCAGAAGGCTGCTGGAGGGCTTTGTTCTTTACGTCCTTCTTTAGAACATGTAAATGTAAATGTACGTCTTTCAGCACCTCATTCATGAGGCGTTGAAATGTTGCAGGCGCTCCATGAAGTCCAAAGGGAAGCACTAGAAACTCATACAGCCCGTCCGGTGTGGAGAAGGCGGTCTTTTCTCTGTCTGACGGATGCAAGGGGACCTGCCAATATCCCTTAGTAAGGTCGAATTTTGTAATAAATCGGGCCTCCCCCAGCTTCTCAATTAAGTCATCCACCCTTGGTATGGGGTATGAGTCAAATTTTGAGATCTCATTGAGGGCCCTAAAGTCCATGCAGAAGCGAATGGAACCATCGGGTTTTGGGACCATCACTATTGGTGAGTTCCATTCTCATCTGGACGGTTGTATGACCCCCATCTGTACCATGTCACGTACCTCCCTTTGGACGGCTTCCCGTCTGGCAGCTGGTATTCTATAAGGCTTTTTATTAACCACTTGTCCAGGACGAGTGTGTATCCTATGCTCTGCGAGGGTAGTTCTACCGGGTAGGTCTGAGAAAAGAGGGACATATTTCTGCAGGAGGACATTGAGCTCCTCCCGGTGGGTACCATCTAGCTCTTCATTGACTACTAGTTGCTCTAGGGTAGCGTCGGGTGTCCTATGAGTGGGTAAGGTAAAGCCCACCGTCTGGGGTAGAGGGCCGAACCACTTCCGAAGGAGATTAATGTGGTAGGTTTGCACTCTATTGGGCTTTATTTGCAGCTTGTAGCTGGTTTTCCCTACTGTTCCCACGATCTTATAGGGTCCCAGTTTCTCTGCTTTAAACTTGCAGTGGAAGACGGCATCATGACTAGCACCCAGTCTCCTACCTTCAGTACTCTCCACTTTTTCCCTTTGTTATAGTGGTAAGCTTGTTCCCTCTGCTTCTTTTCTAAATGAGAGTATGCCAGATCTCGTAATTTCCCTAAACGGGTCTTGAGATCCCGAGTATACTCAAGCATTTCTTTGGTGCCTATCTCCTCTTCCCGTTCCCATGCTTCCTTTGTCATGTCCAGAAGTGATCGGGGTTGACGTCCATAGAGTAGCTCGAAGGACGAACAACCGAGGCTACTCTGGTATTGGCTCCGGAAAACATAGAGAGCGAGGGGTAGGAGGCGGTCCCAGTCCCTTCCCTCTACCTGAAGCATTTTTTTGAGGATGAGTTTCAAGGTCCCATTGTACCTCTCAACCAAGCCATCGGTTTGGGGATGGTAAACCGAGGTACGTATATATGGGACATATCGAGGAGGGTACAGACCTCTTTCATAGTCCGGGACATGAAAGGGGTTCCCTAATCCGTAAGAATCTCTTTGGGAAACCCTACTCTCGCAAACAAGTCCACCAGACAATTGGCTATATTTTGGGTTGTCGTGGCTTTTAAGGGAAAAGCTTCAGGGTAACGTGTGGCATAATCAACCACAACGAGTACATATTCATGCCCTTTCCGGGTCTTGGGGAGAGGACCTATTATATCCATCCCTACCCTGGTGAATGGAGTACCGATAATCGGGAGAGGTTGTAACGGTACATGGGGTGGTTGATAGGAGTTGAGTTTTTGGCACGTGGCACATTCCTGGCAGTATTGTTTCAACTCATGGTATATCCCTGGCCAGTAAAAATGTCTTAACACGTTCTTTAAGGTTTTTTCCACACCGGTATGTCCAGCGGTTAGGTGGGAGTGGGAAAAAAACATTATCTGTGGTCGAAAGGCCCTAGGTACCAACAACTGAGCCTCGTCCTCTGGTGAAGGTTTTCTATACAACATTTCTTTATCGATAAAGAAATAGGGGTAGGCTGACATATCGTTATCATGTCGTCTATGGGCACTCTCCCAGGCATTACGCAGCGTGTCACAATTGATTTGGGCAAATTTAAAGCTTCTGTCCAGAAGCCAGGGTTCTGGGGTGAGTAAGGCTTGTGTGACGGTTGGCCCTCCTCTGGTCCTGTCCGGATTTGGGGCCTGTGCTTGGAGGAGGTGCTGAAACTGGTCTAGGAATTCTGGATTATCTGTTCCTATTATCAAGGCTTCAGGAAGGCCTGCCATTACACCAACCCGGATGGAGTGTGGAGTTTTTCCAGGGTATGTGATTTCCAAAAGGGCTACAGGGTAGGGTTTAATGTCTCCGTGGACGCATCTAATGTGTACCTGTTCTTCTGGCAATATCTGGTTCTGCTCTACCAGTTCCCTTTGTATCACTGACTGCCTACACCCAGAATCTAGTAAGGCTCTCACCGACAGTCCGTTCACCAGGACACTCACGTAAAATGCGTTTCCCAGCTCGGCTGTATATACCACCGTCTTCGGTAAATACCCGATCTCCATGGGTTCTTCTTGGGGTCTTCTCTTGGGGCAAGCTCTAGCAATATGACCACAGTCTCCACATTCGTAGCACTGAGGCCCCTTTGGTGGCACTGCTTCATTGTGGCGGGGGACTATTCGTATAGCCTCCGGAGTAGGTTTTATCGCTCTTCTTTCAGTCCTTTGACTTTGGGGACGTGTCCCTCGCTCCGTTTCAAGTTGGGGTATCCGTGGCTGGGCTCGGGCAAACGTGGAGGCCTTCTCTATAGCATCCGTAGTGGTAAGACCTGAGTGTTGGCGGAGCCACCTTTGTGTATTGTAGGGGAGGGCCTCTAAAAATTGTTCCAGATAAATTTTATCGAGTATTTCCTCTTTCGTACTTTCTTGTGAGCGAAGCCATTTATCTGCTTCATTTTTTAGACGATAAAAGAGGGTTTTGGGGTTCTCTCCCGGGTGCCCCTTTTCCCTGCGAAAACGGACGCGGGATGATTCACTGTCCATGCCAAGGTGGTCAAGGATGACGGTTTTAATGGTCTCATACGGGGTGGTACCGTTTGGGTTTGCCACTTGGTATGCGGCCTGCGCGTTCTCCGTAAGTAGGGGAGCCAAGACAAAAGGCCATTGTTCAACTGGCCACTTACAGGCCCTCGCAGCCCTCTCGAAGTTCAGTAGGTAAGCGTCTGGGTCTTCGCCGGGTATATATTTTTGTAGGGCGATGCCCGTCGGTCCTGTGGGAAAGGATCTGGGTACCTCTATCCCACCGCTCGCCTTTTCACTGGAGAATTTCACTAAGTGGTCTAGTTGTGTACCAAAAGAATCTTTGAAGACGTCTCTATCGGCCTGGGCTGAGGCCATCTGCCGTTCAACCGCCCATTTGAGTTCATCCTGGCCTTTGATGAGATGTTGTATGACGGCTTCCATTATTTCGGTGCTAATGGTTACTCTGCCCGCATTCTCCACCAAATGTGAGGGTTTATTCTCCGGGGGATGGCCTTCTCGTAGACTTGTACGGCTCCGGAATAAGTATACTGGAGACAGGTCGAAAGGCAGACTATTCAGAGGCAGGCTTGGCTTAGAATAAAGCTGACTTTATTTCTCTTTCCACGAATCTTATGTTTGTAAGCAGTCCCGAAGGCACAGTCAGGTGTACACAAATGAAAAACAAATGCTCCCAACGATTATTCTTCCTCTGTGTATCCTTGGGCTTCTCGGAATGCTGCTTGTATGCTCGGCGGCTCCTCTTGTCTCGTTCTCAAGGTGGAGACATTGGTGAGGTATGAAAAGCAAGGGAGACAAGAAAAGCACTTGTAATTGCCCGTTGTGATATGTTCTGGGGGGAAAGGGCGTGAGGGACACCTGTGCTCGACTTAAGGAAGGTGCAGTGCGATACCAGACTTTAAAGGAAAAATAGAGGGGAGAGTCGTCTAAACCTTCTCCTGCCTCCCAAACCACCCTGCCATACGCCCGCGTACCTGGGTGAGCCATGCGCCTCCAGGTACGTGGCTGGGCAAAGCGCCTTCCGGTTGGCCTCCTGGCTTTCGTCCTCCGTCTTTGTCCAATCCGACGTCCCGGGGTCTCCTCAAGTCTTCCTCTGGTGCGGCGTCCGGTAAGCCCTCCGACTCCTCGGTGCGTTTTCCTCCGTGTCTGCTTCTCGTCCTAGAGCGTTCTTGTTGACGCTGTCTTCCTGCTCTCTTTTCATTGGTAGAGGGAAGGTCACGAGGTAGTTGGGGGCGGGGTCCACAGCACTCCCGGGAGTTTTAAAGGGGTCCGTCCCAGTCAGCGGTTCTTCAGGTTTGTTGACATCACAATCCCACTCATGGGGCTGTGGGGAAAAGACAGGGCACCGGCAATGTAAATGCTGTTCTGACGTCACAGGGGTCCCCGCGCCCCCGTGCCTCTTCGTTCCTTGTGAGTCCGGGGCGACCCCGTGACAAGAGCATAATTATAAAAAGGAGCTGCTAACATGTTAAACGCGAGCTATGCAACAGATTGGGGGAGTGTACTCTCCGCTCATCTGTTCAAGTGATATCAGCGCCTGCTCGTAATGCAACTGTCATATGAACTAAACACAAGTAGCGTCTGAGTTACGCAACCCTTAATAAATATCTTGTGAGGATACGTACGTCAAAAAAGCAAGCTACCGAAATATCGAAGCTGCTTCTGCATGTCACCTAAGGCTCATAGGGTGACGAAGTAGGTGCATCTAATCTAGATCGCGCATTAACGCATAAGCTAACGGAGGGATGTACACCAGTGATAAGTAACTTATCCATTAGAACACCGCTGTTAAAGTGCAAGTGTGATGGTGTACATAACCAGATCGGGCATGACACTCACCGCAATAGTTCCGAAGTAGCCCGTAGTAGCCGCCCCTTCACGCCGTCTTCCTCGAGTACGAGGTAGGACGAGCGCCATTTCCGTATTTTTAAATCTTCCCCGTTCCTGTTCCGTAAAAATACAGAAATGGCGCTCGTCCTACCTCGTACTCGAGGAAGACAGCGTGAAGGGGCGGAATGTCATGCAACATACTGTTAAGTTGTGAAGGGCCAGGTACCTGGAAATTGTCAGTATATGTTTAGGGCTCTCCACCAACCACTGCTGGGTTATGACCATATCTTCCAGCTCAAACCACTTGCAAATAGGACCATTGTTTGAATTTGGGGAGACAGGCAGAAGACTTGCAAGGAATGTTTGGAAGCAAGAAGATACATTACTTTTTCTAATGATCCCTGTCAAGACAATTGAATTGTGTTGCTCTTAACTTGTGTTTCTTAGCTTCTACAGAACTGTCTTCCCAGAATTGGCTGTACCAATTCCTAAATTCTTCTCCAGGACCAATGAGGAGTGAATGTGCTGTACTGCGATTGACTAGCCTGGATATGCTAGCTCCTGTAATAGTGGACTACCTGGATTGCCCTGGTGCTAGATATGACACAGGAGGAGGAGGCTGGAAATGAGCCAGAAGAGAAGGTGGAACCTTACTTACCTGTCACTCCCTCGCTGGCTCACTCGGTGTCCTGCACAACACCATCTTAAATCAGAACAAAGAAAGGAGGGGCATTAAAAAACAAAGAAGGACAAACGAAAGAAGGAAGAAAACACAAACAGACCAAGGACTCACTTCTCTTTTTCAGAATTCAGGAAGAGAGATACAATAAGCATACAAAGAGGAAGTACAAGAGCCATTGAGAGAGCAAACAATGGATCGAGTAGGAGGAGAAAAGATGCCAGTGACAGACCACACAAGGAGAAGCGACAGCAGGACGAGTCGAGGAGCTCACGGAGAGAGAAGAGAGGCAGTCACTTTGGCCACCAAGCCTCCAAGACCCCAAGGCAACCAGAGAGGAGCCCGGCCACAGCCAAGCTCACTGGGGAGAGTAGCTTGACCAGGTTAGTTCCCTATACAGGAGTGGCGGGGTCGCAGATCCAAAGGAGGAGGGAATTGGGCCTAGGAAAGGGCTATATAGGAGGAGAAGATGGGTAAGGGACACCCTCAGAAGTAGGAATGCTATGTTGATTTACCAATTTGTGCAGTGTTTATTTTGTTTTATACTTACCCTCAACAGAATGAAGAATTAGGAAGGCATAAAAGAATGGAGTATTCCTGGTTGGCGGCAAAAGAGGTGTTTTTTGTTTTGGGCTCCCCACCAACGTGTTGTTCTTTGGGCTAATGATGGAACTGATGCTTTAGAAGGAGTTTATTCCAAACAACCCAGGGCAGGGTAAAAACGAGATAAGGAATTCTTAAGAAGCAGCAAGAAAAGGATGAATGAGATGAAGATCATATTGGGAAACCTTTAGACAAATACAAAGACATATATTAGGGAAGGAAAGAAGAAACAACAAGAGAAAAATAAAATGGAAAAGTAAAAGAGCACACAAACTTAACTGTCACCTTCTGTTCTGTCTGGGGTATCCGGTCCTCCTGAGGGAAGAACCTAGAAAGAAAAGTGAAGAGACTGTCAAGAGTGAAGACCAAGTAGACAAGTACTAAAATTCTCATGTGCTATAAGATCTACCAGAAACCCTAAAAACAGAAACAAATTAAGAAAGCATACTCTATAAAAGAGAAAAACATTTTCTTCTAATACGGAGTGTTCTTTTCACCAACCCACATCCTTGCATTATGTCAGAAGTGGAATCACACTCATTTGAAACAAGATGGAGAACCTAGTACACCGGTTCGCGGAAGGCCAATAGAAATTAGAGTAGGCACTTGAACGCTATGCCAAGTCAGTTGACTTAGAGCGGGGAGTCTTTCATGACACTCTGAAAATTGAGGCTGATCAGTTGCATCTGAAAACCGGTTGCAATTAGCAACAGGAATATCTCAAAGCAAAGGATTGGTTCCGTTTGGCCTAAGCATATTGTTTTAGAAATCTACTCTGAGTGAAGATCCAACAACCTTTCTTGTAAACTTAGAGAGAGCAGCCAAAGCCAGCAGTTGGCTGGACGATAGGTTGTGTGAGAAGTTGAGGAAACAATAACAAAGGGGGGGGCGGAGTTAAGAGGTATATAGGTAGAATCTACCTCCTGTATAACTTTTTATAAATAATGTGATTCTACCCTGTAAAAGTGAAACTTATTTATTAATTTGTAGTTTTTTAGTGATACTAGATAAAGTAAAGTGCTCCATGAATTGTCATAGGAAAGCACTAAGTGTTTTTAAAATACCCCTCACACACCTTGAATCCCATGGTGTCATGCTTTATCATAGGGGTCTTTCCGTCCCTCTACGGGGCGGGGCGTGCTGCGACCAGCGAATACGCTGGAGCACTGTTGTTTGTGAAGGAATAGGCTACGTGTAATGTGGGAGTGAGAGTGGTAGGGTTAGTGAATAGTCACAAAAAATTAAAAATTCTCTGGCTAGTGGAAAAAACAAATTTATTCACTTCCCTGGCTGAGAACATTAAAAATGGGGATATGTAGGGGATGTACCTTAATTATTACTCCCTACTGGGTCAACATGTTTCGTAAGCAGTCCCCACTGCTTTACTCATCAGGACCTAGTTTGATCCCTACTACACTCGAATATAATACTTGGTTTATATCAATTGTATGCCTATTTCTCAACAAAAAAAAACTGCAAAAGTTGTGCAAGTCTGGAGAATGTTTATTAGGGTGCAATGACCTTTATCGTTTGTAATATTCAAAGTCGGTATCTGAAATGATAAGAGAACATGAAGTAAACAACCCTGTGGTTGTTCATTTTAACACATCACCATTCTGTGGAGTCACCTTATTAAAAAGAAAATGTGATATATTTTTCTCTCTTGCTGTTATTGGCAGTAAGGGTAGTTGTTCTAAAAATCAATGAGAGGCTGCCCGACATTTGCGGAACATAATCGCTGGTTTTTGCACTTGGTTAAGACACAAAACAACATACACACACGTTCATCCCACTCATCTAGTGTTGTTTAATATTGTATCAAGAGTGGTGAATTGTTCATCTATGTAAACAAACATGCTTGTGGTAACGGACTCATCCCGGTTCGTTTTACACATATGTAATGATAGTTAGGTACATACACTATTGGGAAAAAATATCCGGCATCATGAGCTTGCACCGGAAGGAAGGATTCCTTGTAATGGTCACTGTAGATAAAGTGAGAAAGCATATATGGCGTTAGCATTTATCGATCTCGCGATGTCATCATGGCGCGATTGCAAAGACCTCTGAGCATACGGTGAAAGTGCCTGGTTTTTAATGACTTTTGCCTCAGTGTTACTCACATGTGAAAAGGTCTCTCCTCGCCTCTGTCTGCCTCCGTGCTGCTCCGTGCAATGTGGTGCAAACATTGGCAAGGAATATTTAAATGATTCGTAATTGGTTAGAACCGGGAATAGCGCCCATCTGAAAACAGACTAGAGCGTTGCATACCTTCAAAATGGCTACTCTTTTCGTCCAGTGCGGGGGATCTGGAAAGCCTTACTTCCTGGTTTGGCGGGAGGTTTTGAGACCACGGGATTCCCTTTGGTTTTATTAAGAAAGATTGGAGCGTGAGGTTGCTAAGGATGGCTATTCTCTTAGCGCCGTAATATCGAAATGGAAATGTTCGCTTCCTGAAATTGTGATGGAAAAAAGGTTGATTCACCCTGTGTGGTGGAATGAATAACTGCTGGACGGCTATTGTTAATGAGATAGCTGCAACTAGTTGTATATTGATTTTGCCAAGGCTAAAAAACTGAATGTGCGTGTTTCTCGATTACATGCTTTTGGTTGTTCCCAAATTTGTTTTAGGAAATATGAAACACCCATCTCTGTTCCTTTTCAAGAAGATACTTTTCATTTGGCACTTGTTCAATCACTGTCCAGGTTATATCTTCTGGTTTATGGCCTAGTTCCAGGAAATGTGATGCCATTTTTGTGGTGCCTTTTTTGCACTTGACGCTGCTTTTGTGTTCACCTATCCTTGTTTTAACTGGTCGTGATGTCATACCTATATATTCAAGCAGACATGGAGAGGTGATGAGGTATACTACGTTGCTACTGTTACACTAGGTACATTTTCTCTGTTCCCACTTGGTACCATTTAGGAAGGTAATTACTTTGCTTTTCTTAGTGAGTGAGCAGACTTTACATTTCCCACATGGATGATGTCCATGTATGTTGGCCATTGCTGTTGATTGGCATGTGGGTTCATTTTTGCGGGGTCTTGTGTGTACAATCATGTCGCGAATACTTTTCCCACTGGTCCTGGGACTTCGTTCAGGGGGCAAGCTCACTCCCAAGCCCTTGGAGATCTCTCAGCACAAGTCAAATAAAAGTTTCTTGAGTCTTTTCTTCCTCTTATTCAGCAGCAAGGCAACCACTGCAGGCCAATCCCCCAGGTCAGGGACAGTACTCCTCCATGCAGCTTTTCGAGTTCCTTCAGGTCGGACAGAGGTTTCTTCTTGGCAGGACAGGATCTAGTTTCTTAGGAGCAGGGCTCCTACATGTATACCACAAATCCTTTGTTCTCTCAGGCCAGGGGGGCCCTTGCCTAGTTCAGTCCAGTTCTGGAGCACTTTGTTGATGTGATGCAGGGTTCTTCTTTCAGGGTGCAGGGCAGAGCCATCAGACTCTCCACAGGGGGTGGAGCCAGCATTGTGGTGGCAGAGCATAGCCCTATTCAGAGTCCAGGTGTACTCCTCCCACCCATCTATATGTCAATCTCTCTATTCACCACCAGGCTACCTAGCCCTGCCCATCTGGGTTTTCCCTGCCCTGTCACTCACACAAGCCAGACAGCAGATACACATCACGCAGAGGCGGGCTGAAATAGTTAGGCAAGCAAAGGCCAACTTTCTAAAAGTGGCATTTGCAAACGCAGAATATTAAAATAAACCTTACTACCTTATTATTCTGAGTTCAGGCATACTAAACTCGATTTTCTACCATGTTCCCTGGGTCTGTTAGGATCATAGGATGTAACAATCTTAACAGCCCATTCTGGCATATGCGAACAGGTAGCCTTACAATAGTGAAAAACGAAAATGACTGTAATTCACTATTAGGACATACCACAAACATCAGGGCTTGTCCTACCTTATGCTACAATGCACCCTGCCCTTGGGCCTACCATACGGGTGACTAACATGAAGTTAAGGGAAGGTTTAGGGACTGGTAAGTGGGTGCACTTGCCAGTCAGCATGTCAGTACCAGACTGCACGCAGGTTCTGCAATGGCAGACCTAGACACATTTTACCAGGCCGCTTCTGTAGGTGGCACAACCAGTGCTGCAAGCCCACCAGCGGCATTTGTATTTACACGCCCTGGCACTCCTGGTGCACTTTACTGGGGACTGATAGTAAACCAAATAAGCCAATCATGGAATCCAACCAACATATACATTTTACATAGGGAGCACTTGCACTGTGGCACTGGTTGGCAGTGGTACAGCGCTCTGAGCGGCCAACACCATAAAAACACACGAGGCACAGCGACAAAAATTGGAAGGGAGACTCACGCCAAGGTGCCAGGTCTAACAGGACAGAGTCTGGGTCACTTGCCAGTGACCAGGGGCACGATAGTCGAATGCCCACCGATGTTGGGTGCTTCAGGTGCGAGGAGGAGAAGCTTGACTCTTCAGCCACGAGTAACAGGAGGTGTCGAGGATGACCAGGAGCTGGATTCCAGCTGTCCCACAAAGGATGTCGAGTGCTGCAGCGTTGGTGCCCGGATTGGACACAACAAGCCTTGGCAACATCAACCCACGCATGAAGAGGAAAGATGCTTCGGTGCGGACCAGGAAGGTCCTGGGGACTCCCCAAGCGATGGAGAATTAGGGCACGTCTGGAGCAACCAGGGAAGCCCAATTAAAATTAATGTTGCCTTCACAGGGACCCACCAGTTAACAGACCAGGGATCGGGAAGGTACCTCGAGGCTTACGGAACACTCGTGGTGTGTATAAAGAATTTGATCCGCACACAATAAGAAGTAAGTAAACAGTTCCACCAAAATATCATAGTTACATATTCCTTTATTACGACTTCTTTCTTCACAGTAGCCAACGCGTTTTGTCCTTTTTTAGGACTTCTTCAGGGCTCATAGACTGTCCTCTGGGAGATATACTTGTTCTCCTAACTTGGATGCCACCTCGAGTTTATCCTGTCTGTATCACTGGTATATCGTAGTCCCCAATAACAAAACCGTATTTTAAAATTCTCTTCTGTATTTTTTCTCTCGTGATAATAGCAGCATCACGTAGCTGTACTTGCGTTTTGGGGTCCAAGATTTTTTGCGTACTAAAGTCCAAGGTTTAGCCGGTGTTTATCGAAGGCACCCCTTAGGTGACATCAGGTCATGGTCGACCCAAAATTAGTGATACTTCGAGTGTAGGGGGTCTTGCTTCGTTTCAACTACAGGGTGGATCTTAGAAGCGAGGCTCCGCAACAACCCGAAACACTAAACTCCACCTGCCTTTGTTCTGTTTCCCTTTTTCTTGCTCATTGCTGGAGTGTAGGCCAGCAATCTTCGGTGGAAAAGGTGCTCGGGGTCTGAGCTACAAGTAACCCAATGCACAGCCTCAACGGACGTCGAGAAGCTGATGCACTTGCAAATGTGCACTTTGTCCAGGGGTTCCGGTTCCATGGTACCCATGAGGGCTACGGGTCTCAGCTTTGCTGGGGCCTCGGGTCAGACTCTGGGAAGTCTGAAAATCCACCTCCTGGGTTGCAAATACTTCGGAGTCCGGTGGGAGCTTCGGAGATGCAAACTGGTCAAATGTGTCTTTGGTGCCTGCCTTGCAGGGGGGTAACTCCTTTACTCCAAGGGAGATTCTAGTCGTGTAGATCGTTGAAGTTCTGGGATTTCTTTATCAGAGTTTCGTCCAGGTGTAATCTAATGTCCTGTAGCCAGGGGTTCCTTTCTTATACCCAAGGAAGGGGTTGGACATACTCTGGGGACCCACCTATGGGAGGGTCAGGAAAGAGGAGTGGCTACACCCAGTCCCTTTGTCCAGTTTCGCGCCAGAGCAGGGGCTGGTAGCCCCTGCAACCGGTTTGAGCTGGACTATGCACAGGGACACCAAATATGCCCCCAGTGCAGACTTCAAAGCACTCCTGGAGTGTTCCCCCCCAGCCCTAATCCACTAAGACTTGTCTGGGAGGTCATAACACCTCCCTGTGACAGGAAACCTATTGTCCAGGCCTCCCCTGCCGGAGTTTTGGTTAGCAGCAGGAGGCCAGACTTGTGTCTGTGGCTGGCAGCATCCATTTTGTGATGCCAGGGCTCTGTTAGCTGGTACTGGGTATACCGGTGCTGTCATGTCTCTCCCTCTAGAAGGGTGGGATCATACTCCCACACCAGTTAATGATGTGGGGGTATGATTCCAAGATGTTTGACACCAAACACAACATGTTTCCATGCAGCCATCCCAAAGT
This sequence comes from Triturus cristatus, assembly GCF_964204655.1. Lineage (NCBI taxonomy): Eukaryota > Metazoa > Chordata > Amphibia > Caudata > Salamandridae > Triturus > Triturus cristatus. Next base: position 333,367,095 of record NC_140595.1, read on the forward strand.
TAGCATTTACCGCGAGGTTATAATGCACTTAAGAGTATATGGTCAGGCTGCATCACAGACAACCCCGGAGAATAGATTCCAAAGGCTGCAGAGGGGCTCTGCTCATTCATGGGCACCCTCTCACATAAAACTAAGCACCCTGCCTTCAGGATTGATAAGGCCTGCCATAGGGGTGACTGATAGGTTTATATGTGCAGCGATATAGTGAACCTATATCTCAGTAAGGGGTGCATGCACCACCTTACTCAGGCTGCAGTAGCAGACCTGTGGTGTCATTTTGGAGGCCTTCCCAGGGGTGGCATAATCCATGCTGCAGACCCTGGTAGGCCTCTGGGGTGCCTATGCTCTGGGTACAAAGTATACCATATACTAGGGACTTATAAGGGCACCCCAGAATCCAATCTGTGGTGTACATGGAATCCATTTAGAGAGGAAGCAGCTAGGCTGGTGTCCTGGATAGCAGGGCCCCAGCCAGACTAATGTCGAAAAACAGTGGGGGTAACCATAAGAAGCAGATCCTACTCTCCTACATGTGGTCTTATTACTTGCCCTCACTATTAGAAGGAGAAAGTTCTGAGTTCAGAAGACCAGGAGCCTCTTCGAACCTGTGAAGAACATTTAAAACCATACTCCACTTCCTCTGCCTTCTCGAGGTCCTCGATGCCCTCACATATACAAAACTGAAAATCCCAATCTGCGGGTGAAATTGCCAGGCACAGGAGAGAATATTGGACCCCAGTACTTTTAATGTGGGGAGGGGGGGTCACATCAGCAGGTTCTGTAAGATGAAGAAAAATAACTAAGAGCCGATGGAAGTAAACTGTTTTGCTTGATCCATATATTATACCTAAGACATTGGACCCAGTAATCACCTTACTCTCCAGTGGAATCAAACTTTGGTGATGGCTTTATTAAATTTGGGCTGTTAATTCTCTGTCATTAGAGAAGAATGTGTGTCTCTCTATCTGCGGTACCACAAAGGAAAATCATTATAAAGTTTTTACCTGGGGACCTAGTAGCAGTAGGGCCTTAAGGGACTAGAAATTGCATAGAAGTGCAGTACTGCCAAACAGACCGTTCTTGGTTATAACATGCCCCCTTTTCAAATGAATAAATGCTACTTCCAGATTACTCCAAATTGAAAAAAACTCAAAGAGAAAGACGGAAAATAAAAGTGGAAAGGAGCCCCTAAAGAAAATCTTCTGACCACTGAACCATGGGAAAGGAACCTAAATTTCTGACCCACCCAAAATAATGATAGCTCACTTCAAAATGCCTGGCAGAAGGCTCAAGAGCATGAGAAGTGGGGAACCCAGGCATAGCTGCATTTTATCATACGGAGGGGGCTATTATATTGAGTAGGGAAGCTAGGAGACAAACCTCAATTGCTTTGTCCCGATCTCTGTAGAGAGCAAGTCATTTTTTGTGGCCACTCCCATTTCTTAGCAGTACACTTCAGATTGCACAAAACATCAAAAGCCATTTTAGAACAATTCTATTGGTTAGGTGTATATAATCACATGAGGACTTATTGCCAAATCTGTCAAAAGATTGTCCACCATCCGATCCTCTCCAAAAGATACCAATTATAGGAGTCCCCTTTGAAAGAGTGGGACTTGATTGGTGGGACCGTTAATTACGTCAAATATGAAAAATACATTGATTTTAGTTCAATTACGCCACATGGTACATAGAAGCTTTTCCCCTAAGAGCAACCAATTCCAGAATTATTGTCACTCATATGATTGACATTTTTTCCATGAGTAGGTTTTCCAGAGGAAATTCGAACCAATAAAGAACTCCATTTGTCTCCAAACTGATACAGCATATATGTAAAAACGTGGGGATAAAATATTTACCAACCTCAGTTTATCATCCCCAAACTGATGGGCTGCTAGAGAGCTATAATTGAAGCTTAAAATTGACCTTAAAAACGATGATGATGGGTGAAGGCAGGAACTGGGATCAATTGTTACTGTAAGCCCTAAATGTTATCAGAAATCAACTTCAAATACGTTTAGGCTGCTCTTCCTTTGAACTGTTTTTTCGGAGTAAACGAAGAACTCCCCTTGAGATTACGCGAGTCACTTGGGAAGAGACCAGCCAAGAGGAGAAGTCTCTCCTATAATATACTACTCAGTTGAAAATGCAATTAGGAAAAGTAAAAGATTTAGCAAGTACTCAACCAGATCAAGCCCATCAGAAGCAACAATACTTCTATAACAAAGGCACCAAAATGAAGGGAATTAAACGCAGGGGATTGGGTACAAGTGTATCACCCTCCTGTGAAAATAAGCTTAAAGCTAAATGGCAGAGTCCCTATCAAATATTCAAAAAGGTCGGTAGGCTCATGTATAAGTTGCAAATGTCAAAAACCTGGAAACAAAATGATCATATTAACCTACTTAAGAAGTGGCTGAGACCTTCTCCCCATATGGTTAAAAGGGTAACTCCTGCAGGATATTTAGAGAACACCTCAAATGACCTTTTCCTTTGAGACACACTTAGCTTAATAAACAAAAACAAGAGTTATCAGGCACTCTACTTCCATGGGATGATGAAGGTGATTACTGAGGTTCCCATTCCCCTAAAAATGGAACATAGGTTTTCTGTGTCTTTTAGGGTAATATCGAAGGTTTATACCTCATTATTCACACCTCTACGCCCCTTCACTGACATGCTGAAACAGTCGGAAAGTTCTTCCACATAAAATGTCCTCCAGAACCAGCCACACAGGCCTTTACTAAGTTGAAACAAGTCATATCATCCCCTCCTGTCCTCTGGTCTCCTGATTTTCCATGACCGGTTCTTTTTCATACTAATGCTTCCAATGTAGGGTTGGGGCAGTTCTCTCTCAACTGACTGAGCTTCATGAAGAACACCCCATCCTGTTCATAAGTCAGAAGCTCTTTCCCTGTGAGCTGTGCTATCCAACAATTGAGAAAGATTGCTGTACCATCAAATAGGCTATTGACAAGCTCGAGTATTACTTAGATGGACGCCACTTTCTTCTTTATTCTGACCATGCCTCTCTCATGTGGCTGTATAGCAACAAGCAATGCAATCCCATGGTTCTCTGTTGGTTTCTCCAGCTCTATTCTGTTGTGGTCCATCATCGCAAATGTTCTGATCATATCAAAGTCGACCTTTTATCACGCTTCCCAGTTTTTCAAATTTGGTGGGAGCTTGTGAGGAACAGGAGGACGGAATAGAACTGAATAGGATGTGGAACCCTGTGGAACCCTACTTACCTGTCACTCCTTTGCTGGCTCATGTGTCTCCACCATAACAGCATCTGAAATCAGGACACAGAAAGTAGGGGCATTAAAACAATGAAGCTCAAACGAAAGAAGGGAAAAATACATAGCAACAGACCAAGGGCTTGCTTCTCTTTTTCAGAGTACACAACAAGAAGAAAAGGGACGGAAGTCAGGAGAAGGGAGAGAGATAGAAGAAGGACACACAGAGGAAGTTCAAGAGGATTCGAGAGAGCTGACAATTTAGCCAGAAGGTGTAGAAAAGATGCCAAATAGCTAGTGGCAGACCCCTGAAGGAGAAGCAACGACGGGACAAGTCGAGGAGCTCCTGGAGAGAGGAGGAAGGCAATTGCTTTTGCCACTGTGCCTCTCAGACCCCAAGGCAACCAGAGAGGCACTTGGCCACAGTCACGCTCACAGGGAAGCATGGCTTCACCAGGTTAGTTCCCATATACAGGAGTGGTGGGGTCTCACGTGGAAGGAGGGAGGAGGGAATTGGACCTAGGAAAGAGCTATATCAAATAAGCAGGCAGGGAATGCTATGTTGATTTACCAATTGGTGCATTTTTAATTTCTGTTCTATAATTAACCTAAAGAGAACGAAGAATTAGTACGGCATAACAGGACAGAGTATTCCTGGTTGGCAAAAGAGGAGGTATTATTTTTTTGTGATAGACCCATAGAGCAAAGAAGCTATAAGGAACTGACGCTTTAATAGGGATTTATTCCAAACAACTCAGAGCAGAGGACAACTGAGATAATGTACTGCTCGATTTTCCCGGCCTTTTTGTGTTAAAGGGGAACTAATGTGACTTCAGTCTCTTTCCATCCAAGTCTAAGGGTTAGAGTAGTGTATAGAGCCTATTTATTAGGCACTTTGACATGATCCTGTGTTCTTCCCCATAGATCAGGGTTTGCACACATATCCTAGGGGATAGATTCGCTAGTATTAGGGGTAATCTGTTCTGTAGTGAGGGTATTTCATGGAGCCGTGCTGAATTCAGGCCTGGTAGGCCTTAAACGGGAGAGACTCCATCTTTCTTCCTGCTCCGGCAGCTTGGGATGCTTCTAGGTCATAGGCAGTGTTTTAGTTAGGAGGTGTTATTCGCTTGGAGAGAACCGGTTCAGGCCGGCCCTTATCGAAGGATTGTATTTTTCTTCATGCCGAAGACACTACATCAGGCCGGCCGGCTGGGAACGTGTCCTTGGCACGGGGAGGTACAAGAATTTGGTGGGCGGCAGGTTACGGGCTGGAATTTTCCATGAGAAAATGCACCTCTATATTAGTGAAAGTCTGAGGCAGATACTGGCACTTATTTCTTTTAGTCCATAGGCGGCACCTAGCCGTTAGCAGAAAAGCTACTACTTATTCCAGGGAAGACAGATGATAAACTTAAGGATGGAGAAAAACCGAGGAGCAGATACCCTCCCAGCAGAATAGCCAGAGAGGAGAGAGTAGCCGATGAGGAAGAGGTCCCAGTGACTCGGAGAAGGGAGAAGGGAACAGACCCGTGATTGCAGAGGTGTTACTTCCAAGCGAGCCGAGGCACAGACGAGAAGGGAACCTAGATGACCATTGAGTGCAGGCTACACACGACTAAGGTGATGTCGACCCCTTTCTTATTAGAGTATACAATCTAATCTTTCACTTTTCTTTGCAGGATATGTGTCATATAGTACTGTGGTGTGATTGCGTATGTAATTGGTAATAAAGTATTCAGTTTGTAGTGAATCAACATGTGCTGTGTGTTCTTGTATAAGGGGGGTAGCCTATTCTTCTAGTTAGCTGTGACTTGACATGTACAGATGTTAACACTGGTCAGGTAAGTGCTAACTGAATAAAGGAGGGAGAAGCCCCTCAAACTAGAGAATAGGTTGTGCTCAAACTAGCAGTTCTTGTGTGATCCGATGAATAGTAAAACTGATTCCCTTGTTGTATGTCATGGTAATTATAGGATAAACTTGTACTGAGGCTGCCGTCTGGGTAGGAAGTCCTGGGTCCGTTTGGGACCGCGAGGCTAAGGCTGCCGTCTGGGTAGGAAGCCCTGGGTCCGTTTGGGACCGCGAGGCTAAGGCTGCCGTCTGGGTAGGAAGCCCTGGGTCCGTTTGGGACCGCGAGGCTAAGGCTGCCGTCTGGGTAGGAAGTCCTGGGTCCGTTTGGGACCGCGAGGCTAAGGCTGCCGTCTGGGTAGGAAGTCCTGGGTCCGTTTGGGACCGTGAGGCTAAGGCTGCCGTCTGGGTAGGAAGTCCTGGGTCCGTTTGGGACCGCGAGGCTGAGGCTGCCGTCTGGGTAGGAAGTCCTGGGTCCGTTTGGGACCGCGAGGCTAAGGCTGCCGTCTGGGTAGGAAGCCCTGGGTCCGTTTGGGACCGCGAGGCTAAGGCTGCCGTCTGGGCAGGAAGTCCTGGGTCCGTTTGGGACCGCGAGGCTAAGGCTGCCGTCTGGGCAGGAAGTCCTGGGTCCGTTTGGGACCGCGAGGCTAAGGCTGCCGTCTGGGTAGGAAGCCCTGGGTCCGTTTGGGACCGCGAGGCTAAGGCTGCCGTCTGGGTAGGAAGTCCTGGGTCCGTTTGGGACCGCGAGGCTAAGGCTGCCGTCTGGGTAGGAAGTCCTGGGTCCGTTTGGGACCGCGAGGCTGAGGCTGCCGTCTGGGTAGGAAGTCCTGGGTCCGTTTGGGACCGCGAGGCTGAGGCTGCCGTCTGGGTAGGAAGTCCTGGGTCCGTTTGGGACCGCGAGGCTAAGGCTGCCGTCTGGGTAGGAAGTCCTGGGTCCGTTTGGGACCGCGAGGCTAAGGCTGCCGTCTGGGTAGGAAGTCCTGGGTCCGTCTGGGATCGCGAGGCCGCCACTTGTATTATAAGAGGTCTTGGTATATATATAGTAGGAATTCCCTGTCCTTAGGTGGTATATATATATATATATGTGGTTACTTATTGTGAATAGGCCCTAGGGAGGGGGTAACGTTCTGGCTGGGTTGGAGAGGCTCTGTTGAGCGGGTTCTATCTGATCCGAAAACCCAAGCAGAACATTTGGCGTCACGAACCGTTTTCGAAACCTGTGTGCGTCGTGTTGTCCCGTGTTTGCTTTCGGCGTGTGCGTGGTTTTGTTTGTATATTATTTGTGGTATAATTGTGTGTCTAGTTTTTTTTTTTTTCTCTCTCTCTTCTCTTCTTTTCTTTTTCTTTCTTTTCTTCTTTCTTTTCCAAGATGTTTTCTAGGAAGTCGAAATCTACTTTTAGGTTGCCCGTTGATATTCCCGGCTGGGATTCGACGCCGTATGAAGCCTTAGCCCGTGAGTGGGCTGATTCTACTGGTTTGAGTGAGAATTGGAATTCTTCTTTGGAGCTGGCGGAGCCGGCTAATGTGATTACTTGTTTACAGAAGGCACCCGTATCGAAGGGTGAGGAGATTCCCATTTTGGGGCGCAGAGGTTGGATTGTTCTGTCTGCGTACAGGATTCTACATGAGAGGTTGTTGAAGTTACAGATATCTTTTAAGGATGTGGAAGCGCACTTTGTTGAGATTCAGAATTCTCATACTTTGTTGCGGTGTCAAAATAAGTTGCTTGCCGATAAACTTGAGACTTACCAAACTATTGCCGAGAGGGCGGCTGTGCGAATTGCTCGTTATAAATACAAGAATAGGCGCGGTCGGGTTTTGACGCGAAAGGTGCGTCTGGTCGTGGCGAAAGCCGGACTGGATTGGAATCCTGATGAATGGGATGGTAATATCTGGAACTCGAGTGATTCTTGTTCCTCGGGTGAGGAGTCTGCCAAGCGCGAGTCTTCTCGCTCCCGCCATGATTGTAAGTCTGCTTCTCGCACCTCTGATGGTGCACCCCGTGATTACGCTCGTTCTTCGAGTGGGATCGATGCCTCTTACACTGATTGTCCCTCTACGAGTACTGATCGGGCTCCTTGTGATGCTCGTCCCGCGGTCTCTGCGCATCCAGTTTTTCGTCGGAAGTTGCAGCAGTCTCCCAATGCTCCGCAGGGTGTTTCTTTAGACTCTTTAGAAGACTTTACTCAACAAGAAATTAGTGATATTTTGCACCGATTTCGACAGCGAGCTGGTGAGTCCTTGCTCACATGGATGGTGCGCCTTTATGAACTGGGCGCTGCTGGTATTATGTTGGATACTGGCGATTGTTTGAAGTTCTGTTCCTTGAGTTTGGATTCTACTGTGCAGGATCATTTTCGTAACTATAATGGTGGTGGTCAAATTTCTTTACTCCAATTGGCGACTGAGGGTTGTAATCAAAAATATCCTACTGAATCTGACTGGCCTGTGAATGACAAGCCGTGGTATACTTTGCGCGATGCTGCTCAACGTCTCAAAGAGGAGGTGATGAAAACGGCAATTTTTCTGGGTACTGCTGACAGGTTGCTTGATGGTTTGTTGACATCTTCTGTGCGGAACCGTATTATTCGATCTTCCCCTGTTGCCTATAAGCAGGTCATGATGACTTTATTGATTAATCAGACTGGTAACGTGTTATCTACGGTACTGGAATCGGTACGCCAACTCGGTGAGTTGGGTGAGTGGTTTAAACCTGAACGTCAGTCCCGGCCTGACACTCGTACTCCTGGTGAAAATAAACTTACTAGACGTGATATCTTTTCTGGTCTTCTGGCTGATGGTGTGCGGAGGGAGGACATTGACGGTGAGACTACTGCTCGTTTGTGGGAGTTGTTTCGCAAACGTGGTTTGGATCGGAAGGAGGGTGCCCGGCGTGTTCGGACGACTGAGTGTGATCGTGGTGGTTCTGACGGTAGTGGTGATGACGACCGCCGTGGGCGCTCTGTTCGTCGTGATGATCGACGTTATGTGCGTGAGGTGTCCCCCCGTCGTGAGAGAGACAGAGAGAGGGAGGAGGACCGAGAAAGGGGGAGACATGATTATGTTCACAATAGACGTAGAGATGATAGGGATCTATCCCCGGAGTTGAGGAGGAGAGAGGATCGTCACAGTTTGGTCGATCGAAACCCGCAGTACAATGCTGAAGACTCGAATCCGTTCCGTACTGGGAATGGATATGAACAGGAGGTACCGATACCTAAGAAACGTGAGAGTCTTTATCCTGATTTATCCTGGTACACAGAATGCAGTAAGAATGACTAGGAAATAGGTCAAGCTCCGGTACACAGATGGGCTCACAGAGATAATAGACCCTATGTAGATATTGATATTTATTGGAGACATCGTAATATCCAAAGGGCCCGAGCATTGGTAGATACAGGAGCGGAGGCCACTCTTATTCATGGAAAATCAAAGAAGTTTACAGGTCAGCCTTTTACAATTACCGGATTAGGTGGAAAGGAAACTCCTGCAGTTCAAACTTTGCTTGCAATGAGAATAGGTAGAATCCCTAGAAAAGAATATTCTGTACTAGTGGTGCCTCTCTTAGAATTCATAATTGGAATTGATATTTTGAAAGGAATGACGTTGCATTTAGATGATGGGTGTTACCAATTTGGAACTACGCATTATATATCGTCCAGGCCTATACGGGTTGGTCGTTTAAGAATGCCCCCCATACAAGTTCCCCAGGCGACAAAAGTGGTTTGTCAGAAGCAGTATCGTATTCCAGGTGGTCATGCAGAGATTAGTACCACTATTCAGGAGTTGGTGGATGCAGGTGTTATAACCCCGGTTACTTCTGCTTGGAATAATCCTGTTTGGCCTGTACGTAAGAGTGATAATTCTTGGCGCATGACTGTTGATTATCGAGAATTGAACAAACACACGCCCTCTTTGACTGTTGCAGTACCAGATGTTATTACCCTAATTGAAAGAATCCAAAAGCATCCAGGTACATGGTATGCGTCCATTGATATTGCTAATGCTTTCTTTTCGATTCCAATTGCCCCTGAGTGTCAGGAACAATTCAGTTTTACGTGGAACGGGCGTCAGATGACGTTTAGAAGTCTTCCTCAGGGCTATGTGCATAGTCCTACGATATGTCACCGGCTGGTGGCAGAGCATTTGGCTGAGGTACCGGTTCATCCCCAAATTCAGATATGTCATTATATTGATGATGTTTTGATCCAAGGTGAAACACAAGAGGAAGTTCAGACCCAATTGGACAGGATCATTGAGTGCCTGCGTGAGAAAGGTTGGGAAATCAACCCGGATAAATTGCAAGGTCCGTCCCAGGCTGTAAAATTTTTGGGTATTAATTGGCATGAAGGGCACCGTGAAGTGATCCCTCAGGTTAAACAGAAGATTCTTGATTTTGCAGTTCCGAGGAATAGGAAAGAAGCCCAGAGCTTCATTGGTCTGTTTGGTTTTTGGCGCCAGCATATTCCTCATTTGAGTCAAATATTGGCCCCTTTGTACCGGGTCACGCGTAAAAAGAATGCATTTGAATGTGATAAACCGCAGCAAGATGCGTTCAGTCTGGCAAAAGAAGCAATTCAACATGCTCTGGATTTATGGCCTGTACGTGATGGTGCCGTGGATTTGAATGTGTCTGTACAGGGCCCTTATGAGAATTGGAGTTTGTGGCAGAAACAAGGCAGGAGTAGAGTACTGTTAGGTTTTTGGACCAAAAAGTTACCTGATGCTGGTGAGCGTTATACACCTTTTGAGAAACAGTTACTTGCTTGTTATTGGGCTCTGGTGGATACCGAGCAATTGACTTTGGGACATGATATAGTTTTGCGTCCTGAAATTCCTATCATGCAGTGGGTTCTGAGTTCGCCGAAAACTCACCGAATTGGACATGCTCAAGAGGCGAGTGTGATTACATGGAAATGGTATATACAAGACAGGGCACGTGTGGGCCCGAAAGGAGTTGCTTCTTTACATGAGCAGGTGGCGCGAGCGCCGTCGACTGAGAGTGAATGTTCCGTACCTTTAGTACAGGAGTCTCCTGTCAAGTGGGGTAAGCCTTTTGATGATTTGTCCGCAGCGGACAGAAACCATGTTTGGTTCACGGATGGTTCAGCGAGGTTCATAGGGACGACACGGCACTGGAAGGCGGTGTCCTATAATCCGATCACACAAAAATTGCTGAGCACAACTGGTGAAGGTAAAAGCAGCCAATTTGCTGAACTTTATGCTGTTTATCAAGTTTTGAAACAAGAGTTACCTGGTACATGTCATATTTTCACCGATTCTTGGTCTACTGCCAATGGACTGGCTGTTTGGTTGCCGACTTGGCATTCCCATAGTTGGAAGTTGCATTCCAAAGAATTGTGGGGAAAAGAGTTATGGCAAGAGATTTGGGAGATGCTCCCACAGAGTACTGTTACAATCTTCCATGTGGATGCTCACACCCCGATAGATTCTCTTGACAAATTTTTTCATAACATTGCAGATGAGAAATCTAAAATTGCTGAGGCAGTGGTGGACAGGCAAGATTCTGATATTGCGGGATTGGCGAAATGGGCACACCAGAAGGCAGGACATTTTGGAGAGAAGGCCACTAGCAGGTGGGCTGCTGATCGAGGAATTTATATTCCCCTAGATTTAATTAAAAATGTTATTTTACATTGTCCCGTTTGTCAGCATATCAGACAGCGTAAGGTGCCCCAAATTGTTAAAGGTCATTTACATCGCGGGAAACTGCCCGCTCAAATTTGGCAGATTGATTACATTGGTCCACTTCCTATGAGTAGGAACTGTCAATATGTTTGCACTATTGTTGATACATACAGTGGCCTGCTGGTAGCCCTTCCCTGTAAGCAAGCTACCCAATTGAATACCATTAAAACATTGGAATTGATTATGATGTATTATGGTGTGCCATTCCAAATTCAATCTGATAATGCATCCCATTTTCGTGGAAGATTGGTACAGGAATTCTGTGTGGAAAACAATATTGAATGGATATTCCATATACCCTATTATCCACAGGCCTCGGGTCTTGTGGAGAGGTTGAATGGCCTGCTAAAGGATCAGCTGCGTAAATTAACAGATGACAAGTATAAAAATTGGCGAGACTTTTTGCCCCAAGCAATATTGATTTTGAATAATCGTCCTTTTCTAAATGCTGAATCTCCACTTATGCGTTTGTTTCCCCCGAATGTTAAGGCTATGCCTAATGACATCAGAGAGACTGTGATGTATTGGGAAATTACTCCCGGAGCTTTGGCTCCATGTAGAGCGACCCCAGGGTCGGCAGGTTTAGACTTGCATGCCATGGATGACACCGTTTTAAAAAGTAAGGATCGGGTCATCATTGCTACCGGTGTTGGTATTCATATACCACCTGGGAATTTCGGATTGATAGCCCCTAGATCGGGGCTGGCTGTAAAAGGCATTCAGGTGCTTGGAGGAATCATTGACAGTGATTATCAGGGAGAGATTAAGGTGCTCCTGCTGAATAGCGGTGAGGTCGACTTATTGATACACCGCACTGACCGAGTGGCTCAATTACTCATTATGCCTGTTTTCAGTGGTTCATTAATGAAAGGCGCTGCCCCAACTTTGCTAACTGTACGAGGCCAGAAAGGTTTTGGCTCTACGGATAACCCTGGGGCTAGGGTTTGGGTGCAGTCGCCTAAGAATCCCCCTGAACAAGCAGAGGTCATTGCCACCGGTCATGACAACACTATTTTAGTTATGAGACCAGGGAAAGATAGCTGGGATGCAGTCCCGGCTGACAAATGTTATTTACGAGAATGATTAATGCCTGTATTTGATTCTCTTTCAGATCATTCTTTGGACTGTTGCTGCAGGATGTGTCGGCGTTGGACTCCTTTTGGGCTGGTACGACGAGAGAGGAGGGATCCCATCAACCCGGGATGAACTGAGAACCCGAGTGTTGCGTTCCTTCGCTGCGTGGGATTCATCATCGAACTTTTGGACTTCATTAGCCAAGAGGGTGACTGATGCCCCTCACTTCTGTTTGACACCGATGAGATCTGTACACGATATCTTGGCGACCTGTCTGGTTGCTGTCCCTGCTTCGCTAGAAACTTTAATACATATTTTCAACGTTTCAAAGGCTCGCCCCAATGTTCTCCTGGGTGATTTTGCTACCCATGTGTATTGCCCCTTATGTACTGAAATGCCAGACGAGCAACCCCCCATCCAGTCCCAAATAGTTACTTATAATATCACACAAGGTGATTTATGTTTCTTTCTTACGTGTAATCCTAGTGCGATCTCTGAATGTCTACGCCTAAAATTGAAAGGTGCCACTTCATTTACAGCTCATGAACGGACTTTGTGCTTTCAAAGGACACCGACCACATGTGTTTCAGTTCAGAACAATATGACTTGCAATAGTTTGGTAGTTACCCCCAGTCATTATCGCACGATGTTACTACCTGCCGGATGGCTTTTCTCATGTGGTAATACTTCCTGGCCATATGTCCCTGCAAACATTTCCGGAGGCCCTTGTGCCATTACGAGACTAAGTTTACTGATGTTCTCGTCACATCCGAATGCCAACTCTCGTGTGATTCGAGATACAGTAATGTTACAGGAGGATTGTGACTCATCTTTACATTTATGTTCCAAGTCTGAATACCTTAGCCTAGCTATTTCAATTATTGGTGTTCCTGCTTTGGCAGTTTATAATGCCAAATCTATTGGGAAAATGGCCTGCTGGATGGTGAAATCCATTAATCATACTTCTACAGTCCTGTCTGACATGCTATTAGACGCCCAGGGTGAACGTAGGGCCATTTTGCAAAATCGAGCGGCCATTGATTATCTTTTGCTTAAACATGGACACGATTGTTCTGATTTTGAGGGTCTTTGTTGTTTTAACTTGTCCGATCATACACAATCCATTCGCGCACATATTGACAAGTTACGTGACTTGACGGAAGAAGTTAGAAAACACATTGACCAGGGCTGGTTTGACTGGCTCTTTAATTGGTTGCCTGATGTACATATGCTACGTCAAATATTAGGAGGTATTCTGATTACTATTGCTGTTTTGATTTCTATCTGTTGCTTTATTCAGTGTATTCCTTCACTACTTCAATTCTGTACGCTCGGTACTAGACATAGATCAGTTAGCTTTGTTTCATATTATTCTTCCACAGATGTTAGTTCTGTTTAATGAATGTATAATAGACTGAAGTCAAGGGTGAAATGTACTGCTCGATTTTCCCGGCCTTTTTGTGTTAAAGGGGAACTAATGTGACTTCAGTCTCTTTCCATCCAAGTCTAAGGGTTAGAGTAGTGTATAGAGCCTATTTATTAGGCACTTTGACATGATCCTGTGTTCTTCCCCATAGATCAGGGTTTGCACACATATCCTAGGGGATAGATTCGCTAGTATTAGGGGTAATCTGTTCTGTAGTGAGGGTATTTCATGGAGCCGTGCTGAATTCAGGCCTGGTAGGCCTTAAACGGGAGAGACTCCATCTTTCTTCCTGCTCCGGCAGCTTGGGATGCTTCTAGGTCATAGGCAGTGTTTTAGTTAGGAGGTGTTATTCTCTTGGAGAGAACCGGTTCAGGCCGGCCCTTATCGAAGGATTGTATTTTTCTTCATGCCGAAGACACTACATCAGGCCGGCCGGCTGGGAACGTGTCCTTGGCACGGGGAGGTACAAGAATTTGGTGGGCGGCAGGTTACGGGCTGGAATTTTCCATGAGAAAATGCACCTCTATATTAGTGAAAGTCTGAGGCAGATACTGGCACTTATTTCTTTTAGTCCATAGGCGGCACCTAGCTGTTAGCAGAAAAGCTACTACTTATTCCAGGGAAGACAGATGATAAACTTAAGGATGGAGAAAAACCGAGGAGCAGATACCCTCCCAGCAGAATAGCCAGAGAGGAGAGAGTAGCCGATGAGGAAGAGGTCCCAGTGACTCGGAGAAGGGAGAAGGGAACAGACCCGTGATTGCAGAGGTGTTACTTCCAAGCGAGCCGAGGCACAGACGAGAAGGGAACCTAGATGACCATTGAGTGCAGGCTACACACGACTAAGGTGATGTCGACCCCTTTCTTATTAGAGTATACAATCTAATCTTTCACTTTTCTTTGCAGGATATGTGTCATATAGTACTGTGGTGTGATTGCGTATGTAATTGGTAATAAAGTATTCAGTTTGTAGTGAATCAACATGTGCTGTGTGTTCTTGTATAAGGGGGGTAGCCTATTCTTCTAGTTAGCTGTGACTTGACATGAACAGATGTTAACACTGGTCAGGTAAGTGGTAACTGAATAAAGGAGGGAGAAGCCCCTCAAACTAGAGAATAGGTTGTGCTCAAACTAGCAGTTCTTGTGTGATCCGATGAATAGTAAAACTGATTCCCTTGTTGTATGTCATGGTAATTATAGGATAAACTTGTACTGAGGCTGCCGTCTGGGTAGGAAGTCCTGGGTCCGTTTGGGACCGCGAGGCTAAGGCTGCCGTCTGGGTAGGAAGCCCTGGGTCCGTTTGGGACCGCGAGGCTAAGGCTGCCGTCTGGGTAGGAAGCCCTGGGTCCGTTTGGGACCGCGAGGCTAAGGCTGCCGTCTGGGTAGGAAGTCCTGGGTCCGTTTGGGACCGCGAGGCTAAGGCGGCCGTCTGGGTAGGAAGTCCTGGGTCCATTTGGGACCGCGAGGCTAAGGCTGCCGTCTGGGTAGGAAGTCCTGGGTCCGTTTGGGACCGCGAGGCTGAGGCTGCCGTCTGGGTAGGAAGTCCTGGGTCCGTTTGGGACCGCGAGGCTAAGGCTGCCGTCTGGGTAGGAAGTCCTGGGTCCGTTTGGGACCGCGAGGCTAAGGCTGCCGTCTGGGCAGGAAGTCCTGGGTCCGTTTGGGACCGCGAGGCTAAGGCTGCCGTCTGGGTAGGAAGTCCTGGGTCCGTTTGGGACCGCGAGGCTAAGGCTGCCGTCTGGGTAGGAAGCCCTGGGTCCGTTTGGGACCGCGAGGCTAAGGCTGCCGTCTGGGTAGGAAGTCCTGGGTCCGTTTGGGACCGCGAGGCTAAGGCTGCCGTCTGGGTAGGAAGTCCTGGGTCCGTTTGGGACCGCGAGGCTAAGGCTGCCGTCTGGGTAGGAAGTCCTGGGTCCGTTTGGGACCGCGAGGCTGAGGCTGCCGTCTGGGTAGGAAGTCCTGGGTCCGTTTGGGACCGCGAGGCTAAGGCTGCCGTCTGGGTAGGAAGTCCTGGGTCCGTTTGGGACCGCGAGGCTAAGGCTGCCATCTGGGTAGGAAGTCCTGGGTCCGTCTGGGATCGCGAGGCCGCCACTTGTATTATAAGAGGTCTTGGTATATATATAGTAGGAATTCCCTGTCCTTAGGTGGTATATATATATATATATATGTGGTTACTTATTGTGAATAGGCCCTAGGGAGGGGGTAACGTTCTGGCTGGGTTGGAGAGGCTCTGTTGAGCGGGTTCTATCTGATCCGAAAACCCAAGCAGAACAGATAAGGATTTCTTAAGCAGCAGAAAAAGGATGAATTAGATGAAGATCAGATTAGGAAATCTTTAGAGAAAGATAGAGAATAGGGCAAAGTAAAATAGTACAAAAACCTACCTGTCACCTTCTGTTCTGTCTGAGGTATCATATCAGGTCCGCCAGAGGGAAGAACCTAGAAGGACAAGAGGAGAGACTGTCAATAGCAAATGCCAAGTAGACAAGAAGGACTTAAATACTCATGTGGTATAAGAACTATTAGAAACCCTAAAAACAGAAGAAATAAAGAAACCTTCCTCTACAAAAGAGATCCTTCTAGTACAGAGTGTTCTTTTCCCTAACCCTCATCCTTACATTACGTGCCCCCGTGACCAGACTGTCAAGCCATGTTAGACTTTAGAAGTGCTTGTAACCTGCTGGACTATGCCCAGAGGGGTGGGTGTGCCCCTGCCTTGAGAGAACTGGTGGACTACAGCAAGGAATCTGGTTGTATATATGTTCATATTGCTTTTTGCTGTTGGATATCTGGTAGAAGCTGTAAAGAGGGTGTTACTGGAAGTCTGTGCTTCATTTCAGATCAAATGGTCCACCAGCTTTCAAGTTAACTCCTTCCAGCCTTTGTGAGGCTGAACTTTTTAACAGTAGCTCTATTTTGTTTTTGGTGCAAATCCGACCTCTACTGGCCACTTTGACAATGTGCCAATGCTACAACGTGGGATTTTGCCTCAATTTATTTCATTAATTGTATGTTGGCTCTTTTCTTCAAACAATCATAACTTCTGCCCACAATACAACTTTCTATCATGTTAATGTTGCTTTCATGCTGTTCCAGTACTTTACATCTATATTCTCTTAAGCATGTTGCGTTAAGCTACAGCTGAATTCCGCTTTGAAACCTGTTTTTACATTGTGTACTGGATTTCTTAACATTCTGAGAGTTTGCCCCCTTCTTCCTCCCGTAGTTTGTAATCCAGTTATTTACAATAGTGTACACCCAAGATAACTATGTGTGATATGGTGAGAAGACCGTCGTTTTAGTGCTTCTCGTAAAGAACATCAGGTTATTTTTTCAGTCCTGTTGTGCCTGGTAACTGTTCCAAAGTCTGCACATGCCTACAAGAAAGGAATAACCTTCTGCCCAGACTCTTTTAGTTATGGGCACATGGAAAAGGCTCTTACTACTGATCCTAAAGTCCATTGAGGAAGATTGGGGTTTAATATCAAATTTAGGTAGTACAGGGCTCTGTCAAAGACAGGGACTGATCCTCGGCTCTGGCGGAGGAGCGTCGCCCCAGTGCATAAAGGCAGAAAATGAAAAATAAAAAGTCAACAAAACACTTTTATTGTCATTTTATTTTTCATTGACTGTGCCAAGTTTGCTGAGTCTGGTGGGGGGAGAATGGCGGGCCAGGTCGCAGTGTCACCAGCAGGGGGATGAAGAGTAGTGGGCTCTGAAAGTGTGCATGTCGGTTTGACCGGCCGTCCACAACCAACATGCACACTTGGCAGTCTCCAAGCTATTCCTTGGAGGTATCTTCAGCTCTCAGGAGCACAGGCTCCCAGTCCCCGTTGTAGCGTGAAACCGGCCCACCCCTCCCAATCCTAGTGCTTCTCTCATGCTGGAAGTAATAGCATGAACAAAGGACTTGGAATACGTGGTGAGCTGGGAGCCTGTGCTCATGGGAACTGCAGTGCCGGGAGAAGAGGAGCAGCGAGGCGTGGCGCTGGAGCTGAAGATAAGTGTTTATTTATATTTTATTTTATTGATTTTTTCCGTTAGCTGCCACTGCACTACCTCACCACGTAGAATGGCCAGGAGCCGCAACTGGTCAAAGATGTCTTTTTGGGCTACTGTAAATGTTTTTACATTTAATTTTGGCTTCCACAGAGAGCCAGTGGAGAATTTTCGAAGTTGGCTATTCAAATGTTGGCTGTTTTTACTAAATTCACAAGCACTCTAGCTGCTGATGTTTAGATTACCTGCAACTTGCTTAGGTCCCTTTGTTGGCACTAACAAAAAGATTATTCCACTAGTTTAATTCTGCTGCTTTAATGGGTGTATGGCCATGGTATCTAATGGCTATGGTAATCCTATTGTTCTCTACCAAAAGAGAAAAAACATCATGGGGGTTTGTAGTGATACATAGGCCCTGATTATGAGTGGTAATTATGGCATGCCAGAGTAAATAGTGCATGAATTTACAGACTTGTCTGATCACAAGTAAAAAAAAATGGATGTAGTATTTATCACATGCCAAATACTGCATATCTGTAGTCCGTGTGCACTACTTTTCACATGTGCTAGTTACCACATGTGATATTTACTGCACACAAAGAATAACGCATGTGGTAAGTATCACCCAATTACAACTAAAAGAGCTAATTGAAAACCAGTGGAAACACTATGTTAAAAACCTCCAGTCAATAGCAGGTGAAAAAAATTCCTGAAAGTTTAGGGAATGAAAGAAAACCCACATTACAAGACAAAGAAACTAAAATCAACATAATAATGAAAATAAAAATAATATTATATGCACTGTTTGGGCAAAAAATAAAACCCACACAAACACCTGTGCACAAGGCCAGACTTGTATAAACAGCCATTGCAGAAGCCCACACTTCCATTTCACAGTACACCACCAAAAATTGAGGACTGCTAGGCCACTGTATCATGCTATGCCAAATCTATGTTATACTACAATAAACCATTCAGCATGAGAATGAAAACAAAGCCATCAATAAATAACCTCTAATGGGGCAGCAAAGAAGGAAAGGCAGGTTTGATACTGTAAGGCTAGAACTCATAAACATGATTCAGCTTTCGATCGATGGGCACCATACAAAACATATTTTCATCATTATGGATACTGTGGATCTACTGCTTCTCCCCCCCCACCCCCATTAAATGCTAGCAGTGCTAGAATTCTTTGCAACACGCACCACACAGCAGACACTATGCTTGGTGAATGGCCTTTCTTAGCTAACCTTCACAAAATACTTTGCTAATTGATGGATGCTTTGCAGAAGGTGCGTGGGCAGCACATACAGTTCCCCTTGGACATCCAGAGTGCCAATGACAACAAAGCAAACATGTATGTTACAGCAGGATTGCCGAAAATCCTAGGGCCAATAAATTACACTTACTTACACTTGGTGGCCCCATGTAGACAAGGACAAGTGTGCTGCAACAGTAAAATGATGCACATTATCAATGTGCAAATGCTGTTTGAGGTGGACCTGTGTATACTGAACTGCTGTGTTAGATGCCATTCAGTGCTTAATTTGAGCCTGTGGTTTCCAGTGGGGCCCACCAGCACTCAGTTTCTGGGACCAGCACTTATTTCTCCTCATCAGACATTTTCTGAGAAGAAGAGAGGGAAAACACACAAAGGGAAAAGAAGGAACCTGCAACAGTGAGATAGGTGGAGTGGCTGATAGTGGATTAAAGCAGCATGAGGTGGACTCAAGACTAAGCAGCTTTAGTATTATGCATGCCGACATGTAATAGCACCAGCCATGGGCTTCTGATCAAGCTTTTGGCTCGGGCATTCATTCTTCCACAAATTAAGCACTGGCAATGTATCAAATTGCAATGCCATGATCCTGCAGACAAGCAACATCACCTTTGACGTACTGGGCAGACAAACCACAGCTACATCATCAAGATTACAATGCATAAGGATTGTTATAGTCCAATCTCAATACATGTCAGCAGTACCATTAGAGAGATGTTAGCCCCTATGGAAGCACAAACATGAATCAATGTCAATATGTTTAACAAATCGCATCAGTCACTCTTCACATTGTTGATGATTCTCAGCCAAGTCAAATAAAAAAATCATGTACTTTCACTACAGCTCTTATGTCTCTTACCTTGGATTCCTCTGAGCTAGAGACCTTCTTTCACTCTAGATGCGTTGAGAATGGTCATAATATTTTCTCCCATGGATTTGAGCTGGAGTTGAGGTGGAGAACTTCCACCAGTTGCCACACTTTAGTTCTTGTGTTTGGCAACTCACTTAATTACCTCACATTTAAATATTTGGAACCTGTTTTAATGTTATCAACATCATGTGGATAAGTTGATACTGTATTGATGTTGTCCATTATCTCCGTAAACAGACATGTTCTTGTTTTTTTCAGGCAGTTTAGGTCTAAAAAATCATTTACTGTCATGTATACTCGTGCTGTTTGATATATTAGTACAACACTTGTAACTTTCAACTGTAAAGGAAGTATGAAAACTTCCCCCACCACCCACCTTACTGGTGGTTGCCTATGACTCAGAAGGAGCATGAGTAATGTTGGTGGTGTTGTCTATGTCACTTCTGCTACAGCCGAATTCATAGAGACACTGATTTCGTATTACCTGTAAGGGTGTCTGGAGTGGATCCCCTTGGTGCTTAAGGGAGGAAGTGTTAGTTGGGGGCTATATATACATGCCCTTCTATTTAGGTGTGCATTTTTATGGGATTTTGCCCATCTTCCAAGACACATGTTTCCCTGTATATCTGGACCCCTAAGTATTTAAAAGTGTTGGGGACAACCTGAAGCACTAGGTCTCCGAGAGTAATCGTTTGGGTATGAGGGCCCTTCCTAAAGAAGAATGCATGCGATTTGTTTGCATTTATGCTTATTCTGGATATTGTTCAAACAGTGTGAAAGTCTGGGCTGCATGTTGCAGATTGTCATGTAAATCTCTGACGTATAGTACTATAACGTCTGCATTTAGCGACAACGCATGTGTTGTGGGTACAATGGGAATTCCCCAATCCGGTGCCTCTTGTCTCATCTGTTGCACTAATGTTTCTAATGTGAGCACAAACATCATTGGGGATAGGGGGCATACCTGTCTTGTTCCTTTGTGCACTGAGTACGAGCCGGAGATGTGGGCTCCTGTGCGCACACTCGCGGTGGGGGAGGCATAAAGCACTTTTACCCACTTTAAATAGCTTTGGGGGATACCAAATATATTGAGGGTAGCCAGCATGTACTCCCAACTTAGAGTATTAAAAGCCTGACGTAAATCAAGTGATATACATCCCGCTGCTTGGAAATCATTTGGGGTTGCATCCATTACATAGTAAAGTCTCCGTATATTTAGAGACGAGCTCCAGCGGGGTATGAAACCGCATTGATCTTAGTGTATAAGTTTCGTTATTATCAGGAGCAGGCCAGTAATTTTCTCAATATTTTATACTCAGTATTTAATAATGATAAGGGTCTATATGCAGTAATAATAATAATAATTACTTTTTTTATTAGGATGAAAACACATTGATAAAAGATACAATTATACAATCATACAATATAAAAATCATTGCATACAAATAAAACAGCGCAGTATTATTAAAACAAAACAAGCTACTAAAACCTCAAGATATGAGTCTATACAC
The DNA here is from genome assembly GCF_964204655.1 of Triturus cristatus. NCBI lineage: Eukaryota > Metazoa > Chordata > Amphibia > Caudata > Salamandridae > Triturus > Triturus cristatus. The sequence continues at coordinate 333,388,046 of NC_140595.1, forward strand.
CCCATCGCACCAGCAATAACTTCATAAATACGAAACAATGAGAAATCAATCAATTCTTTATAGCCTAGATCTATGAGTGCCCACAAAAATCCTATCACTGCGTGAAGGGAATAGGAGTTTGGTAGCAGCTGCAAGTGCAAAAGTGCCACTTTAGACTGCCTAAACTTCAGACTCTTTAGTAAAGGCCAGAGATATCGCTTTCTTGACACTGAAAACAGTTTACACAATAAAACAAAATGAAGTGTGTCCTGTGGAGATCTTATATTGCAGCCACAAGGGCCTTTTTGGTTTAAAGGATGAAATCCAACCAGAGATGCTAAAAGATGAAGCAATTGATTAAATCTAAAACTTGTAATTAAAAATCTGTCAAAGGCGCTGGAGAGTGCAAGAAGATATGGCTCCATACCCAACACAGACTTTAACATTATATAGGCCCTCACTGTGGGTTTACCAAGCTCCATCATTTCATGCTGGTCAATAACAAATTTAAAATATAGGCCTTTTGTTATGAATACTTCCCTGGGGCTCAAAGTGTTGTGTGCAAAAAAAAGTCTGGCCTCCCTATGGCCTAGAAGGATTCCTTTATATACCGTATCCAAGGGATTTTCTTACCATGTTCCAGGGCCAAACAATCTTCTAAGATTAGGAGGTTTAAACCCTCAGCTTTGTGTGCCCATATCTTTGCCCAGCAAAGTAGGGGTTTAATAGTCACTTGATGCATCAAATAATCAACCCCTAACTCTTCGTACAAAGACCAAGCTGCCGTGCCTTGGGGGACTCCCAGGATCCAGCGCAAAAACGTATTTTCCACCACCAGTAACCTATGGGAAGGGACGTACCCATTGGCCTTGGATTTATACAGTTTTAGAATGACCTCTGGAGCCCATGAGCCCAGTCTTCTAGCAAAGCTAGAAATAGCCCCGCTGCTTTATTCAACTCACTACGTTTCTCATCTAAAAGGGCTCTCCTCTGCAATTGGTTGTCGAATAACACACCTGGGTAAGGAAAAACCGGAACCTTAGTCAACATATGGCGACCCGCTTTAAAACATTTCGACCGGGGGCCTCCGACAACCGGAAACTAGAACATACAACTTAGCAAAATTAACAGACAGATCTACTCTGTCCATAAAAGAAACAAAACAATCTATTAAAATCTGTAGGCCCCGGGCCGTGCGGGCAAAAAGCACTGCATCATCGGTATAAAGTAATACTGGGAGGGCTCACCTTCCCACTCTTGGGGAATCCGATTGGAGTGCCAATAAGGCCGCCTCAAGACCATTAATAGAAACTGAAAATAAAAAAGGGCTAAAATACAGCCTTGGCGCAGCCCCCTAGTACAGATAAAATGATTTGTAAGTGCCTCCTCCTGTGTGTATCTCACTGCTGCTGTTGTCTGAGCATGGAGTGATAAAATCAAATTGAAAATACGAGGGACCACTCCCACGGAAATTAAAATTTTCCCACAGCTTCGACCAGTTAACTCGATCAAACGCCGATGGAAGGTCCATGAAGGCTAGATACAAAACACCCAGTGGTGTCAGTGTGTATTTAGCTGTCAGGAGATTGAGACATTGATTGGTGGTTGACATACCTTTGCGGAAGCCAAATTGGACATCCGATAAAATCTGATTGTCTGTGGCCCGCAGGGACAATCTGGCTAAAAGGACCCGGCCTAGGACTTTAACTACAGCATCGATAAGGGAGATCGGGCAATATGATTGCGGATCATCCTTGTCCACCTGTTTTGTAAATCAGGATTATTGTAGCAGTAGACATGGAGGGCAATGTCCCCTTTAGGGCTGCCGCATTTAGAACTTGAGTTAAAAGGGGGCCCAGACCTCAATATTGTCACGGAAGAGATTTCGGGGTAATCCGTCAGGACCCGGTGCCTTAATTAGCGCGAGCAGCTCTATACTTGAGCGTACTTCATTCAAGGAGCAGCTAATGGGGATTAAATCTGGACTAGAGGGCATGTCTACCTGTGAGTCCTCCAGGGAGCCTGCGTTATAAACCTTTTCAAAATGAGAAACCCACTGGTCTGACGAAATATGGTGGCACACGATCGGTCTAGCTGGTTCCGCAAAGCAGGGATTGTTAATAGTCTTCCAAAATAAAGTTGAATCCCTCAAGTCACTTTAGAAAGATCCTCCCAGGCCTGCTTTTGTAACTGGTGCCTGCTCACTTTCACTACTTCCTTATAAAGACGCCGGCACTGAGTCACACTGTCTTTCTCCCAGGGCACCTGCTTCAAGGCTACCTTTAACGTTCTCAATGCTTGTGAGCACTTGCAGTCAAACCACGAGTGAGAAGCCTGGGCATCTCTCACTGTCTGTGTAGATAAAAGGCCAGACACTACCTGGGCAATGGAAGTAAATTAACTCAGTATATCTTTGTTTGGGGAACAAGGGTCCAAACAAAGTCCTAACTCAAGCTGACAGGATGAAAAAAGGTTATAATAAAAGGCCTTAAAATTCATACTTGACCAGCAAAGGCGCCTACCCTGGATTATTGGGATTAGGGGTGCCTGGGAATTCCGCGGGCCCAATGTATGGCTGTGTGCAGTAATATTAGTGGGGTCCCTGTCGGGTTTGAGTGCCTGTGCCGTGGTAGGAGGTGGGTCACCTTTTTGTCATGCTGTTTGCTACAGTCGTTCCAGATGGGGAACTAGGTGGGTTGTGAAGGTGGAGTAGAATTCCACCAGCAGTCTGTCAAGGCATGGTGTTTTATTGCAAGGGAGTTCTCTGATAGCCTCCCTAATCTCAGTGCTGGTTATTGGTGTGTCCCGATCCACCTTGTCTTCTGCTGTTATCTGCGGGAGTGTTAGGCTATCGAGGAAGTTTGTAATGATCTATGGGTGTGTCGGGGAGGGGGGGGGGCTATGTACAATGACTTGAAAGAAATGCTGTGTTAATCTCGCTCTGTGTAGTGAAGTGTGCCATGGTTGGGGTGTTGATTTCTAGTATGGCAACTTATGGTGGGGTTTGTCTAAGTATTTGCACCAGTAAAGTGCCTGATTTATCTGCTTTTGTATGTAGCCTCTGTGTATAAGTATGTTGATCTATCACATGCAGGTGTTCTAATAACTCAGCATAGTCCATTCGTGCTTTTTGGAGTTTCGATGTCTTCTCTTTGTCAGTATTGCCTCTTGCTCCAGTATGTTTAGTCCTGCTTCAACATGCTGTAAGTCATTATTTATTGATTGCCGCACCCCAGCTGTTGTGCTAATTGATGTACCCCTTATCACTATCTTAAATGCTTCCCATTTGGGGGCGTGGCTTGGAGCATTAAGACGGCCGTTGCACTCTAAGAGTGCTCCGGACCCCTCCGTCATCCCATCCAAGATCCTGAGCCATCGGTGCCTTACCTACATCTGAGCAAGACGATAACCCTTCCCTGCAACGGAGCCGCGGCCCTGGACCGGCTGATAGACTGATTGAGTCCGCCTGGAGCCGCCTTCTTCATCAGTGGCTTGCAGCGTGGCACTAAAGATGGTGGACCCGGCCCCTCTCTAGCCCACGATGGAGATGCCCGAGTCCGTCTACTGTGGGTTGGCCGCGGCCCCATAAGACGAGGCCCACCGTCGGCGCTCCAGATATCTGCAGATGGAGCTCCGGATTCCTCCTAAGTGCCTGAGAAGCCTGGTGCGAGGCAGCCACCATAGTGGCCTGACCTCGGCCTCCTCCCGGATCCTTCTCCCGGGCTGCCAAGGTGAAACGAACCCATGCGGGCCATGCGCCCTCCCCGGGGCTGAGGGGACAGTGCCGGAGGCGACCAGTGGTGAAGGATCACCCTATGAGCGAGACCCCCCAGTGCTAGAGACTCTGGACTGGACCTTCGGGAGTCCTAGGTGTCTGGGCTGCACCCGACTGGAATGAGTGACACCAAAACCTGCTGGGCCCTTGGCAAGTCGGAGGGGACCGCGAGACAGAGAGGCGATCCCTGATGCTGGCAAGACAGTGGTGAGAGCTTCCCGCCCCTGATGTCCTGTTGGTGTGTGGTTGAAGGAGAACTCGCACTCCGGCGGCATGCACCGGAGTGCCGCGGAGTCCGGCTGACCCCACACTCGCTGAAGGCCTTCCCCTCACCTTTCCGCAGGCCGAAATCATCCCCAAGGTGTCAAGACCTAGCCTTCTTGCTCCCCGGCAGAGACGTCCCACCGGTGTCAAGACCCGCCGTATGGTGGTGGACGAGGGCTCCATTGACCGATCCCAGCACTGAAAAAGGAACAACCCTTGTCTGGGGATCAAGGAGGGGGCCGGTTCTGGGGGGCCCCGGGCGTCGCAGACCTGGTGTGGCTGGACGCACTGCTGGTGGAGGCCGTGGCTCACCTCGAGCCCTCGTAAACAAGCTCTGGTCTGAGCCCTTTAAGGCGTGATCTGAATTGCGTCCTTGAGGGTGGCGGCCCACAGCGCGGCGATTGAGATTGCGGACCCGGTCCCTCTCTGGCCAGCTGCGGGGAGGCCCGGGAGCGCCAGCTGAGACTTACCAGAGTCCCTGTGAGAAGAAACCTGTTGCCGAATCTCCAGATTCTGGCTGGCCGCTGGTGGCCCTCTGGACCTCCAGTCTGCCAAGCTGCCTGAACCCGCTTGAGAGCCATCTTGCACCTAACGGCCCACAACGCGGTGATTAAGATGGCAGACCCGCCCCTCTCTAGCCAGCTGCAAGGAGGCTGGGAACGCCTGCTGTGGCTTGCCGGAGTCCCGGGGGGAAGAGACTCACCACCGCATCCCCCAAAACCGACTGATGGTGCTCCGGACCCCCGGTGAGTGCCTGTGGGACCTGGCATAGCGCGATCAGCGCCCCAGTCTGGCATTGGCCTTCTTTCCGCCTCTTGTGCTCCCGCAATACAACGAACCCACGCAGGCTGCGTGTCCAGCTGCAGGTGAGGAGGCATTGCTGGCGACACTCAGTGGTTGCGTGGGTGAGACACCTGTCTGATCCTGGGAGGCCCCCCCTGCGCTGAGGACTCTGGTCTGGGGTGGCCGGGGATTTGGCGACCAGGCCAAGTGGCACCGGGAGCTGCCGTGTTTGCAGGGCATTTGATGCTGTGGTGAGGAACCCCACCCCATCTGGGCTGTGTGACTGTCCCCAATGGAGCAACGTATCCCCCTGGGAACACGGACTGCAGAGACTGTGCCCGGGAGGCCTGATCCACCCCTGACACACGAAGACACGGGCGGCAGCCCTGGGGTGATCCCCTCAGTTCTGACCCACTGTCTCTCACCATCCCTGTACCCAGCACCGGGTGCTCCCTGGCAGCAGGTCCGATGGAGGGCCCGCCTTGGCTGTGTGGACATGTGTGCAGGGGCATAGGCGGCTTGGTCTCTGCTACTGTGAGGCTCTTCCGACTTGGGCCCTGCCTTACTTGGGTGATCACTGCACGCACCTGGGGGGCCATTGGGCACTTGCCGCAGTGCCCGCTGGGCTCAACTGGAGTTCTTCCCCTGTTGCTGTGGCCGTAGTGGAAGCTGGGGCCCACCGCCTGGTTCTGAGACGGCGGCGGATTAAGCGGGAACGGGACCTGAGCTGGAATCCATCGATCTCTTCCCCCATCACCATTCTGATTCTACTGCTGGTGGGCGCAGCACAGTGGGTGTGACCCTGGCCCACAGCTTGGTGCATTGACTCTGTGGGGATTTGTCCTCCCCCGCTTGGTTCTGGGGGCAATATCCCGCTCCTGGGGGATCTGCACTTACGAGCACATCCACGGCTGCGACCCCTGGGGATGGCGTGCACTCCGGGGCTCGGACCCCCGACATTTGCAGGCTTCCCGGCCGGAGCCACCCTCCCTTACTGCAATATAGCAGCCTGAAGAGGCTGGAAGCCTGCCTACGAAGACTGGCGCTGGACGCACTCTGACTCTGGCCCCTGCTGGAGCTCTCCCTGCCACCAGCCATGGGAAAAGAAGGGGCCCCTAAACCCTCTGCCACCCACACTTAAACGAAAATGGACCAAAACACCACGGTTGAACATGATCCCCTGGGGCAGGATGGGAGCGGCCCTTTTCCCCAGGGTAAAGACTAGGCCGCCATCCTGCAAACGATTAGCTCGTCTCAGGCCTCGGTGGAAGGAAAGATCGGGGAGGTCTGCGTGGATATGTCCCTCATTCGGCAGGACTTGTGCAATGCCACAGCCCGCATCTCAGAGGCCGAATCTCGCCTTTCCACGGTGGAGGACGACATCCACCAGTTGAAGGAGCAAGTGACCCGTTTACAATCCCACACCAAAGAATTACATAGATGCGCGGAAGATGCCGAAAACCGTTTATGCTGCAATAATCTCCACCTAGTAGGATTTCCGGAGGGAATCGAGAAGGGGCAGATGACCACCTTTATTGAAACCTGGCTTTCCTTCTGGATGCCCAAGGACACACTCTCAACGTGGTTTGCGGTGGAGAGAGCCCATAGGTCCCTGGCACCTAAGCCGCCGCCCGGAGGCGCGCACCACCCCATAATAGCTCGGATCCTCAATTTTAAAGACCGGGACGCAATTCTGATTGAGGCAGGAACCCTGGGCTCCCTAAAATTCCAGAATCATACCATCATGGTGTTTCCAGATTACACCAAAGACAAAGACGTGCAAGACCAACGGCACTCCTATGTGGAGGTCAAAAAGAAAATTAGAGCTCTTGGCCTTCAGTACAGACTCCTTTTCCCGGCCCGCCTCCGTGTCATCTTTCAGGGCAAAATGCAGTTCTTTGACTTGCCACAGCAGCCTGTACTTGGCTGACGGAGTAGCACCCCTTAGGACCCCGGCCTGGCTTCTCACCTGGGCACTCGGGCCCCCAGACTTGATGACCTTTGTCCCCCAAGCAGCAACTCAGGAGGCTAACACAATCATGCAGGGGGCATAGGGGTCGCAGAGAGGCCTCCAGATCATTGAGCCTGGCTGCTCGCGGGTCCAGGTGCACCCCCAGCCCTCCAGGCTCCCAACCCCGGCATAGGACTGAATCTGTTGGGAACTCGTCCCGAGAGCACCTCCCCCTGGGCACCCTGGGCTTGGTGGCCACGGACTCTGACCTCTCCCGCAGCCCGACGATCTGAGACTCCTGGGAAGGTTAGCGCATGAGAGAGGGGGGGCAATGTTGCCTATGAGATTTGATTGCAGAAGAAGAAAACCTGGCTATTAATTTATTATGCTGCTATTTATTGAAGCAATAAATGTTCTATGAAAATGTCAAACGTGATAAAGTATTGTGAATAATGTTATAAGACACAATTGTCTTAAGAACCTATTGGTCTAAGCTCTTGTCTGCTTCAATAAATAGCAGCATGATAAATTGATAGCCAGGTTTTCTTCTTCTGCAATTGTATCTAATCGTCCTACCTGGCGTCGTTTGGACGAAACCCCCTTTTATTCTTCCGCCTATGAGATTTGAGCATATACCACACAATGTCATGCTGTGAAACAGCAAGAACAGCCAGTGTCACAAACAGATATGATGTAGGCGGAGTGATTCACCAAGTTGTGGGTCTTGCTGACCCAGTTTGGGCCTGCCCACTGGCTCTGGACCATATCCTGCAGGCTAGATACCCTTGGGCACCTCTCGCTCCCCACGCGATCCATTTCCATGAACCGCATTGAGCCGAGAAAACACCGCTCCTGAGGTTCTCACAATGCCTTATTGATCCTGAGCTCTCCTACAGCCCGGCGCTCCCAAAGTGAAGGAACTAATCAGTACTGTATTTTCACCACTTCTCTACCAAACGCACCTTGGCGGGGAGCTTACTATGACCGAATGGTCTCTCTGTCCAGACAATATGTATCCTTTTGTAAGAAGGGGTCCTCCACGCAATCCAACCCGAACGTTTTAGTTTGGTTACTTACTTTACCTGATTGGGGTGACAGATGCTTCTGTTCCTAGAGTATAGGGTGGGGGAGGGGGCAGGGGGGGTTTGACAGTTGTCCCGCGGTTGATGTTGTTTTAGCATTTTTATTTATTTATTTGAAAAGTTTTATAGAGCGCGAACAAGACCCAAAGGGGTATCAGAGCGCAGTGCAGAGTTGTCTTCAGCCATTACACAAAACATAAAGGAGATAAGTGAAATTACAACCTGCGGGAAAACATTCAAGAGTAACCAGTAGGGTGTATCAGAGGCGCCATAGAGCGATCTGAGTAAAACATCATACAATAGTAAGAACCAAGATGTGCGATGAGCATCAAGGAATATTAACAAAAGGGGATCAAGCAAAAATCAACAAATGATGCAGTTAAAGGAGCTATCGCGGACTGGAACAAAAAGAATGCAAAAAGAAGGTAAAAACATATAGAACATCAGTGAGAATACGTCAAGATTTTGGTTATTAACAAAACACACAAACATGATCAGTGCGATTAACGTTCATTCATTAGTAGTCTTTTGACCAGTTTTTTAAAGGAAGTAGTGGAAGGATTTGATCTGATATTGGATGGCAAGGAGTTCCAGATTCTCGGAGCAAGACCGGTGAATGCACGGTTGTACAATCTTTTTTTTTTTAATCTTGGCGGTTTCAAGAGAAGGGTAGCCGCACTTCTGAGGTTCCGGCTAGAGCCCGATAGCTCAAGTTTATTTGCTAGGTAGTATGGGGTATTGTGGTGTATGGCTTTATGAGTCAGACAAGCAATCTTGAGTCGGATTCTAGCTTCAATAGATAACCAGTTTAGCTGCAGAAGGTCGGGTGAAATGTGTTCAAATTTCCTAGATCCCGTTAAAAGTTTGGCTGAAGTATTCAAGGTAGCTTTGAGTGAGGCTAAGCTGGCTTTGGGAAGTCCTGCGAGGGTCACCGATCCATATTCCAATCTAGGGATAATCAAGTATTGTACCGCCGGCCTGAAGTCTTCGGGAGGGGGGGGGAATGGTTTGATTTTCTTCAGTGTGTTGAGTTGGAAATTGTCTCCCCTAGTAGTAACTCTGATATGTGCTTCCATATTTAGATGTTTATCCAAGGTGACACCTAAAGATTTAGCAGAGTCTACAACGTGAGGTGTGCAGTTCAGAGCAGTTAGTTGTTTAATCCAGTCAAGGGTAGGAGCTGAGTGATGAGGTGGGGTGATCAAAATAAATTCCTTTTTGAGAGTATTTAGTAAGAGATGGTTCTGGGCTAGCCATTGTTGAGTTTGTGCAAGTGCAGCATTTAAAGTTTTTATATCCTCCTGTGATGAGATCTTCAGGTACAATTGTGTGTCATCCGCATACATGTGGTATTGAATGTTGGCTCTGTTCAGAATGACTGCAAGAGGCTCCATAAATAGGTTGAAGAGAAATGGTGAGGGCGTAGAACTTTGTGGGACTCCAATCAGGACATGGGTACTGAAAGCTAGGGCATGATTAACTTTGATCCTCTGCGTGCGGTTGTGAAGGAAGGAGGCAAACCAATTTAGGACCAGGCCCGACAATCCCATCCTATGTTGTTGGAGATCAATCAAGTTTTCATGTTTGATAGTATCGAAGGCTAAGGACAGGTCTAGAAGGATCAGGAGACAAGCGACATTTTGGTCAAGGGCTCTCACGGCATCATCAACGATGTGAGTTAGTGCTGTTTCAGTGATGTGTCCTGCTCTGAATCCTGACTGGTGAGGATCCAGGAGTTGATATGTCTCAATATGTTTGCAGAGCTGCGAATGAATGCATTTTTCAAGCATTTTCGCTAGAGTCATGCTGCTGGTGATAGGTCGGAAGTTGTTTGGATCTGATAGGTCCGCATTGGGCGTCTTAGGAATGGGAGTAACTTGCCCAATTTTTAGGCACTCTGGAATCTTTCCTGTATGAGGGATTCATGGACGATCTTGGACCAAAGAGGGAGAACGGCTGAGATTAAGTCTTTATAGACCTTGGCGGGTAGAGGATCACCAAACTGGTTGGAGGGTTTGATGGATGACATGTTGCAAAGTATCTCAGTGCAGTCTGGTAGGAGAAAACTGCTCCAAGAATCGTTGTTTTTGAGAGAGCTGCCCAAAGGCCGCTGGTAAATTTTCATGGATTCACCCCCCTCCCCTGATTCTGTGGGTGGTATTTTGGATAATAAAGTTGGGATGGTGGGTAATAGCTCCAGCTCTATTTTCGTTGTTTTTTCAGCGAAGTGAGCTGTTAAATCATCACCACTAGGGAGCAGGGATAACGGAGTTGAGCTCTGGTTAGAAGATTGGTTAGATTGTTCATTAATGGTCTATTTTTAGCTCCATCATGTTATTATGCCAGCATTCCTATGGTACACTACATGTCACATGTACTGTTTGCGACCCGTAATCACATTTGCTGTCCTACACTCAAACCCGACTCCGGTATTCCCGCAGCCAAACAGGGTCTTGCAGACCTTCGATACCACTTGCACCCACCATGACGGGCATGACTAATATTGGACCTTCCCTTCGTGTACTATCCTGGATGTCAACGGACTCCTCAATAGGGTCAAATGGACGGCAGTCTTCTGCTACGCCCAGCACCAGCCATCTGACATTCTCCTACTCCAAGAGGCCCATCTCATGGAAACCACTGCCCCTTCCTAGCGTGATACGGTTATGATAGAGTCTGGCACTCAGGATTTACCCGGGGGCTCGCGGGGTGTAGCAATCCTCATGTGGCGCAATCTTCCCTTTGTGCTCACACAGGCCACTAGCGACCCCCAGGGAAGTTCTGTAGCTCTGAGTGGACTGTTAGAAGGAAAGCCTTTCAACCTAATCTTTATATACTCACCTCCATCAATGCTTACAAAGACCCTGGAATACACCACTGACCTCATTTCTTCCCTACCTCTAGGTGCGACCATAGTCGGAGGCGACTTCAATGTGGTTCTGAATCCCCACCGTGACACTGCATGCACACCTTTTGCTGTAAGGGCCATGCATGCCAAACAATTGACGAACTGTGCGAACTCCGTGGGCCTGTGCGAAGCTTGGAGAATTTGGCATCCCCAGACTAGGCAATTTACCCACACGTCAGCTGCACACCACACCCACGCATGTATAGACATCATATTTGTCCCCTCTACTGATTGCCAAATGATCAGAGATATCACCTTACTTCCTAGGGGCATCTCGGATCACTCACATCTCGGATCACTCACCCGTCCTTTTGTGTACTGGGAAACCCCCTAGCTCGAATCGCACAACTTGGAGGATGAACGCATGGTTCCTCCAGGATGAGGAGTTTAGAGAGGCGATCGGGGCAGAGCTTCAACAGTAATTCCTCACCAACACAGGCTCTGTTCCATCCCCGGGTACCGTGTGGGAGGCAGGAAAAGCCACCATCCGTGGCTTCGCCAAGGGCCAACTGAAGCTTAAGCATCAGAATCAGACTAGTCAGTCAGTCAAATAACTTTATTCGATTCAAGGGAATCATAGAAGTTTACAGAAGGATCATACATTCATTTTAAAGTACATAAAATATATAAAAGCAGTGCACAGAAGTTAATTCTAGGTTAAACAGGTTCAAGTAAAACAATTCACTGTTCATAGCGTTTCCTAATTAAAAAAAGGGTTTTAATAAAACTATGCACAGTGCTGCAGATAATGACAGTCGATAGCAACCTCAGATGGATAAAACCCTCTTTATAAGAACACGGACGAATATCTCTTAGGATAGGCTTAATAAAGCGGACCCTTTAATCTTTATAGAGTGTGCAAAAGAGCATGAGGTGCATTGTGCTCTGCTTGGCTACGTTATTACACGGACAGGGGGTCAGTCTCTCACACCATCCCACCTGTTTTGGAAAAGCTACAAGAAAATGCAGTGTGCTTAAACGAAGTCTGGTCATTAGGAAACGTGAATGAACCTGGGTAGTGAAAGACAGATAACATTGTTGTTGATTTAAAAGAGCACGATCCACTGTGTTATTGCCCTGATTTGAACAACTTAAAAACATATAATAGGCATTTTTAATAACCATCTTCACATTGGGTTGAATAAATTTTGAATTTTTGTAAAAATCTTCAAAGCCCATCTTACAGAAGGTTTCTTTGACATAATGAAGCCAAGGAATCGCCATTGCGTTGTCAAGATTCAAACAGTCCCTTAGAATGCCTCTTGAGAATAATTAGTCTTCTGAGGTCCAGATTTTCCCCCATAAAAGCAAGGCGGCGATATTGATTCTGTCATACACATATTCTAGGCCCACCTCCGAATGACAAAATGAGGTAGGAGAGCTACTGGGGATAAGTATGAGTCGTTTTAAAAAAAAAATTCTAATGTTTGAATCTGTGCACTTTTGGAATATACCCAAACTCCTGCCTCATAGGTGGCCGCTGACAGACATTTAGATTTATACAATGTTTTTAATTCAGCTACCGGCTTGTGCCCTAGTTTGCTGGCAAAACAAAAAAGCCCCTCTATAGTTCTATTAGTTTGTTGAAGCCTCATCATGATCAAGTTGTCCCAGCTCAATTTATTATTAAAAAGATTCCCCAAGTAGGTAAAAGTTGGCACTTTGTTAATAACTATATCATTTACTGTATACTTGTGTGATTTAGTTTTGTTTGGGCCGCAGGTCATGATAAAGGATTTACAAAATTTAACCTTAAGGTCCAGTCCTGTCATAAATTCACTAAATGCAGTCAGACATTTTTGTAAACTGTTCGCTGTTAAGATCATCAGGACAGTGTTGTCCGCATTGGACAATAAAGGTACCCTTTTGCCTTCAATCATTGGAAAATCCAATTGTTGTTGAAGCAGGAAATGCTCTAAGCCATTTGTATAAACTAAAAATAAAAAAGGGGCCAATATACAACTCTTACGCACTCCCTCAGTTGAAGCAATTGGTTTAGTCTTCTCTCCCCCCTGGGCAATACTGAATAGCTACAGTGGTAGATGCGTGTAGTCTGTGCAACAGGGTAACAAGCGGTTCCTCAAATCCCATGGTATCCATCAATGACCACAGTTTACCATGGCAAACCGTGTCGAAGGCGCTGGACAAGTCCATGAAGGCCAAATGGATCGAAACACCCCTGGCCTTCATGTACTAGCCCATGACCATTGACAGGTTGAGGCACTGCTCGGTCGTTCCCCTTCCCTTCCTGAAGCCAAATTGGGTATTCACTATAAGGCCAGAGGTATTGGCCCATGACTCCAGGCGAGCAAGGATTACGCGCCTCAGCAGCTTGCATGTGGCATCTATTAAAGAAATAGGTCTATAGCATGTGGGGTCACTTCTGTTTCCCTTCTTAAAAATTGGCGCCACCACAGTGTTTTTCCACGACAATGGGATACGACCCACAATTACTGCTTTAAAAACGTTGAGTAACAACGGAGCCCAAATTTGTGAGTTACTTTTGAATAGGTCCAGGGGCACGCCATCTGGGCCTGGAGCTTTTAGGGAAATACCCTTTCTCAAAGCCTCCTCAACCTCTCCCATTAAAAGTGATGTACTAAGCAGTTGTGCGGTTTCTATATTAATACTTATTACCTCCTCACATTCGCTTAATAGGACACCCTTTGGATTGAATATTTTAGTAAAATGGGTCTCCCAGGCCACTCCCGATATATATTAGTATCCATAGCCCTTGACTCATTAGTGAAGAGTGGGCGGTTTATCACCTCCCAGAAACCCCTGGAATCCTTCAAAGCACTTGCTCTTTCAAGGTTATCCCAAGCCTGCCTTCTCAATTCTTCCTTTCTCTGCTCAATTACCTTTTTATAGGTCTGCCTGGCTGCCCTTATCATATCCCCATCTCGGGGGACTACATGGAGAGCCTTCTTCAGTTTTTTTTGCGCTGCAGACCACTATGTATTAAACCATCTTATTTCAGGTGTACTGCCCTTTCTCATAGGTCTGTGCAAATTCTTGGCCACGTCATCACAAATTGTTTCAAAATTTTGTATTAGTACATCAGGCTGTGATGTTTCAGTTAGGCAGGTCCTTACTTGTGTTAAATTTGTTTTAATAATAGACTCCTCAAAAACCTTATGATTTATCATGTCCCATTTTAACCTTATCCCATGATTATGATTATATTTTGTTAAACAGTCAGAAACCTTACCCTTTTGCGCCGCAATACGTAAAGAAACGGTAAGAGGATTGTGATCACTAGCAGGATTGGGTTTGACTGCAAAAGTTTCGACAAGGTGTGAATACCTACTAGAGATCAGCATAAAATCGATTGTGCTTACATGGACCCCCCCTGAAATGTCGGATATTGCACCAGTGGGGTACCAACCAAAGTATCAATCATACGTAAGTTGTTCACTACAATAATGGAGTTTAACGCATCACCCTGTATGGTATGTTTAAAATGTGTCAAGGGTTGGTCGTCAATGTCTACTAACCCACACACCTTGATCCCATTATGCCGGAATAGGGTGCAGTTGAAGTCTCTTACCCAGATAATACACAAGGGGGAAACCCTCCCTGCTAACTTAACAATCTCCAAGTCAAGTGAGTTAATAACCCCCGAATTCTGTGTTTCGAAGATATTATGGTAACAATTGATTAATAATATAGGTACACTAATCAAATTAAAACATAAAACCAGAAGGTACCATGGGGAGTCAATTACTTTTTCAATTCTTAATAATTCGTACTGTACCGAGATTAGGGTCACTAGTCCTCCCTTTGCCCTCCCGGCCAATGATGGTTCAGCTTGGACAGCTAGTAAGTCATATCCATCCAACAAGAAATCATCCCTGCTCCAGGTTTCCTGCATATAGATAATATCAAACGTTTTTATGTACTGGACCCATACCTCATCCAATAGCCTTCGTGAGGTACCCGCAACGTTCCAAGAAATTAGGCAAAGGCTAGGGCTATTGGTTTGGCAATTTTGTACATTTAAGAGATTGCCATCCTCCCTATTCGGCGATTGTTCAACTTGGGCGACAGTTAGATCTATCCTAGTAGCCCCTGTTGTTTCCAAACCTTTATTAAAAAGCAGCTGCGGGGGGCAAGGATTATGTTGAGGGTCAGCGAGTGGTCTACGCTCTTTAGCACTACCACATATATTAGGTCGGATGCATGGATTGTATCCTCTAATATACTTGTTTTCTGCTTTAGTCAGTCTATGTCTCTGAGACCACTTAATGGCTCAAAGTGATTGTCATGAAACCAAGGTGAAAACTGTGGGTACTGTTTTGTCCTTAGTGAACTGTTCTCTTCCGCTAGGTAGGATTGCAATCTGGGCGGTCGATAAAAGAAGCCTAGTGGTAATATAGAAATCCTTGCCTCATTTATAGGTTGATCAACCGTCCTGTCTAGTATGGATCTTACTAGGCCTGGCGTCCTGAAGGTCAACACTATGCAATCCCCCGCCAGTGTCTTGTTACTTGACCCTACCCACCTAACCCTACGCGCCATCCTGAATTCAGAAAATAGAATTTTATTATTTATATACCTGTCTTTGTGTTTACAAGATGCAGGGACTTATTTCTCAAAGATTGCCAATCTTCCCTATCACCAGGCAGCAGTGGTGGAACATTAGCTAGGACAACAATATAGAGTGTTGTTTCTGGGGGCAGATGTAGGTTCAAGTTTGTATCACTGGAACATGAATAACCCAAGTGGCGATTAGCTAGACTACCTACGTTGTGTGGCCTTTCACTACCATTACTATTAGAAACACTATATACTTGCTCGATATTTAGGGAATTTAGAGACTGGCAATTGCTTTGGGGGAATCCTTCTATCTGAGGCAAAGACAAAAACGTTTGCGGGCAGTTGTCCTCTGGTCTTCCTCGACGAGACCTTTCCTGTGTACAAGTTTTCTTTGAAGGT
This sequence comes from Triturus cristatus, assembly GCF_964204655.1. Lineage (NCBI taxonomy): Eukaryota > Metazoa > Chordata > Amphibia > Caudata > Salamandridae > Triturus > Triturus cristatus. The sequence goes on from NC_140595.1 coordinate 333,403,726, forward strand.
TCTGGGTTATTATAACACCCCCTCTATTGTTTCCTCCCATGGGTATATTTGGCCTTGGCCTATGCTCCTCAATCTGTGTAGAGACACTAGGAGGATGTTTTTCTAAACATAATAACCTACTCTCGATGTCAGTCAATTTTTGAAAAATAGGATTTAAGTGTGCAGCAATTACTGTTTCTAGTTTGTCCCAGAAACCCTCCTCCAGATTATAAAACAGGGTTTGCTGAGGTACCATTTCTGCTGGAGCTATATCTTGATTTGTGGCAGATGCAAGATCCCTATCCAATTGCTCCCCCATTCCACACAGTGGTTTAGATGTAAGTTGGCTATATTTATGTGACTTAATTGCTGCTTGCCCTTTCCTTTTCTTTGGTGGTGGTGCAGAACTGTATCCACCTTTTGATTTGGCTTGACCGCGGTGGCCTGATGATCGGATATCCCCTGACCATTGACAGGCTCAGCGGATGGGGAGTTTGACTTATTAATTCATATTGCTACATTGGCCAAGGTCATTTGTGCACTTGAAGTACTGAAAATACCAGGGGTATGGGTATGTCAGCTAGCTAATACTTGTGAATCTAAAGACAGTCTACGCTCAGTTAGTTCGATTTCGTGCAAGAGCGCCGATTCAGCCCTATTTAAGAAAGCATCAAGTGTGCCTACTACACCTTGGCCAATCTTAGATTTTGCCATGTAAAAAGCCCTGCTTAACAACACAAATTGATAACCACCAGATTAATTTACAGGCAAGATCTTCAATAGTCAGGGCTAAAAAACGTAGCTACCGAATTCAAACAATAAAAAGAGCATATCCAACCTAACCTCAGACAGCCCCTCAACAAAAACCCTATACCTTACAGGCTCAGTTCAGGTTCAGTTCGGAAAGTATCCTTTGCGTTCGGCCAGACGAGATCTGTAGTTGTTAATAACCTGGCCCAGCCTCCTCCGGCCTCTGATGGGCTGCTCGCGGTAAGCACCCCCTGTCGCTAGGAATGATGGGAGCTGTAGTCTTTGGCCGCCGCCGATAAAGTGGCCATGTGCTTAAAGGTGCTGGTGCTTGCTCCGGTCCTTAGGACCTCAAGGTGCCGTCGCTCCAGAAAGAAACGAGGTAAAAAACGGGCTCCCGCCCTGCAGGAGCCCGCAGCCAGGCTAGCTACATATCCCATGGCTAACCGTATAATTCCAGAGATTAGGGACCCGGACGGCTTTGACCACCGTTCCCCTTTAGCAATGGCTCAGGCCTTTGCCTCCTATTATCGTGAGCTGTACTCCACGCAGCGCCCCAAAACTTCCTTCTCAGATCTGCTCAACTCGGGTTGCCTTCACCTACCTCGCCTCAGCGCAGCTGCATCTGCTGATCTAGACCTCCCCATTACCCGTGAGGAGATCAACGATGCCATCACACGCACCTCCCCCAGTAAAACCCCAGACCCGATGGGCTCCCACAGGAGTACTACGCAGCCTACCGAGAGACACTCGCCCCACACCTCTTCGATCTATTTGCTGAAGCCCTCAACAAGAGCTCCTTCCCCCTGAAACAGATGTCGCTACCATTGTTGTTCTCCCCAAAACACAGCCGCCTTCGTCCAAATGTACCGACTATCGTCCTATCTCACTCATAAATACAGAGGTTAAAATATTTGCTGCAGTCCTCACCCAACGGTTGAGGGCCTACCTCACCGATTTAATCCACCCTGACTAATGGGGGTTCATGCCGCTGCGGGGGACTAGGCACTGTCTCCGGCGTCTCCACCTGGCCCTGGCGAACCACCAGTTACTAGCTCCTTACCTAGCGCTACTTCTCATTGACTTTGAGAAGGCCTTTGACTCTGTGGACCGGCTGTACTTGGACAACGTGCTGGTTGGGATGGGTTTCGGTCTACGGTTTGGCAGTCTGGTGAAGGTCCTTTACTTTCGTCCCCAAGCACGAGTACTCGTCAATGGTGTAATGTTGGAGGCATTTCGTATTAGAAGAGGAACGAGGCAGGGATGCCCCCTCTCACCTCTTCTTTTTGCGTTAGCGATTGAACCCCTAGCGAGCCTCATTCAGTCGGACGACCGAATTCGGGGTTGGAGGTGGCCCAACTCAGGAGAAGACAAAATTGCCTTGCACAGAGACGACGTCTTACTTTTCCTTACGGAACCGGCCCAATCTGGTCCCCACTGTCTCCAGGCGCTGCACGTGTTTAGGCTGTGATTCAACCCTAACAAATCAGTGCTGGTCCCTTTGCACTTAACCAGATACTGCTTCAACTGGCAGTCAACAATACCCATTAGGCGACAGTCCTTTAAATACTTGGAGATCTGGGTCACATTGCTCTCTGATCTCGCTTGGTCCCTCAACATAACCCCACTAATGAAGAGGGCTAAGGAGGACCTCCGCAAATGGCAGACGCTACCACTGAATCCCCTGGGGAGGGTTGCCCTGTTCAAAGTGATGATCCTCCCCAGATTCCTCTATGTCATTCAAAACACCCCCTTTCGCATCCCAAGGGCTTGGTTCAGGGAAATGCATAGCCTCACCACTAAATTCCTCTGAGGCGGTCGGAGACCCTGTATAGCCTTGGCCAACTACTGAATCCCGTCCTTTGACGGGGTCATGGGAATGACCAACTTATACTTATACAACCTTACATGACTGGTTTAACGGGGGATGGTCCGACCCCACATACAGACTCGAGCTGAGTGAATTGTGTCTATCATCCAAACCATGATGTACGGGGAACCTATATCCAGAACTCTACCTATGGTGACTCAAGCTGTTCTCCTGGCCTGGCGGGCATCCTTGCGTCACACCCACTGGACAGGCAGACTGACCCAACACACACCACTTTGGCAAGGCACGTGGCTTAGGGAGGTTAGCGCGCTGCAAGCATTCCGGGTTTGGGACCTTATCAGGATTTGGGAACTTATCGGGATAGCCAAACTTGGGTATGTGTGGACCCACGCGCCTTTCAAGATCTGCAGACCAGACACTCCCTACATCCATCACAATTCTATAGATATTTACAGGTGTGCCACGCCCTCCACTCTCACATATCAGAAGGTGCAACGATACCAGAGTACAGCCCTCCAGAGGCACAAATCATGATGGGGAACCTGGGATGGGGGGGCATTTCCCGTATCTATCGTTCTCTCACCAACAATACCCCAACTACACTAGATCAGCTCAGAAGCCAATGGGAGGGTTAGGTGGGACCATTTGAGGAAGAAGATTGGAGGGATGCACTGATGGCACCCAAGATGATCACCACCTCGGCTAGGCTCCGTCTGATCCAACTATACTATTTGCATACATCATACTTAACCCCCGTCCGCCTCTATAACGCTGGTTTGAGCCCGACTGCGTCCGGCGCGCGCTGCGACCAAGACCAAGCTGACTTCTTCCACATGGTCTGGACCTGTCCCCTCTTAGGCGGTATTGGGACTGCATAGAACAAGAGCTCACAGAGGTCTTGTGTTGGGAGGTTCCACACACCCACTGCACACGCTCCTGGGGATTACGGACAGCCTGGATGGGTCCAGGAATGACAAATTGTTCTTTAACATGGCCATGATCGTAGCCAAAAGGGACATAGCTGATAGCTGGAAGCTTCTCGATCCACCTAGTGTGGCGAAGTGGCGAAAGGGAGTGGACTGGGGTGCAACACAAGAGAAACCCTTATACGAAGCTTGGGGTGGTCCGAATAAACATCGTAAGGTTTTGGGCAAATGATTAGGTCAAATGGACTAGATAAGCATTCCTCGATTGACTGTATGTATTGCAAGGGACCCCTTGGGGTCATGAGTTATGATTGTTTGGTGTCCAAGCAAATGTGGAACCTCTTATCACTGCGGAAATGTACTGTGCTGCTGGTCTGTTTATCTTTGTTTAAAATCAATCAAATTGTTTATTAAAAAAAAATGCTTTCCATTTGGGCAATCGGGAAGAAGCTGTGTCTTTCAGAACATAATTATCTATCATTGTGGCTACAGTGTTTCGAAATACACTGTCTTTCAAGAGAAGGGGGTCTAATCTCCACATGAGTGCGGGTGTAGAGGTCCGACCCCAGGACAGTGTCAGTGGGTTGTGATCAGAGATTGTTTTCTCGAGATGGGTAGTGTGTGTTATCTGGGGTAAGAGTGTAGTGGTACATAGTATACGGTCGATTTGTGTATGCAATAGGTACGGTGGGGGATAAAACGAGTATTTACGCGTGTACCTATTTTTGCTGCACAATGCATCCGATAACAACCATCCTTGAACCCAGGTGCAAAGGGCTTTGGTTTGGCGTACAGAGGCTGTACCTGGCAGATGAGGGTGAGAGCGGTCGAGGACCATATGCAGTACTGCATTAAAATACCCTATATGAACCAGTCGGCTAGAGCCAAGTTGAGGAATCTGTTCTGCTCCGTATTTGGGGTGTATAGGCTCCCTAGTATATTACCTGTGTACTGTCTAGTTAATCCCATAGCAGAACATATTGGCCATTGCTATCTATTCGTTTGTCCAGAACCTCAAACAGGACCCCATTCCAGATCCATATTGTGGCCACCCGTTCAAATGCAGAATAGGACTTATTATGCACCTGTCCCCATCATTTCTTCCGCAATTTGACAGCCTCTGCGTTAGTTATGTGTGTTTCTTGTAGGCATGCTTTGTAGATTTTGCGTCTTCGTAATTGCGCATAGATTCTGTGTCACTTGTGTATGGAGCCCATTCCCCAGACATTCCATGTTGTTATATTATATAATCCTGCAGTCTCCATGGTTATATGTGATGTTTTTTTATTCTCCCCCATAATGGTGAAGTCAGAGGGTTCCACATGCTCTCTGTGGCATAAAGGTGCCCACCAGTAGATCTAAAAAATAACGTTAATTTCTGAAATCCAAATACTCGATCCGACATGTTAACTTTGTCCGACCAAACAGTCATAGTCAAACATGTACACTTTAAGTAACTGTGTGCATCTGCTAATGAAGTTGTGCCAAACAAATTTGTGGCAGGAGAGTTCGAGGAGCCAAGTGACTTTATATTGTCCCTAAGGTGGGGCTCCCGAAACCACAGATTGAACTGCATCTATTCTGGATTAGTGACTGTGGGGGGTGATTATGTGCGCTAGGATATAAGGGATATTTTGCAGCCTTGTATGGTGTGCATTAGTAATCGAGCTGAGGTGTCTATCGATGTTCAGCTTCCTCCCCCACATTGCAAGTATGTATAATACAGTTATGTGTGCATTATTCATGACAGAGGAGGTAGGGGTGAGAAAGGGGTAATATTATATACCACCATCTGGTTCGCATCATGGCATGACTGTGGCGTGATCTTTAGCCCAGCAGGTCACTTGCTAGTTGTGGTGTGATAATGGAAGTGTGGGCTTCTGCAATGGCTGTTTATACAAGTCTGGCCTTGTGCACAGGTGTTTGTGTGAGTTTTATTTTTTGCCCAAACAGTGCATGTAATATTATTTTTATTTTCATTATAATGTTGATTTTAGTTTCTTTGTCTTGTAATGTGGGTTTTCTTTCATTCCCTAAACTTTCAGGAATTCTTTTCACCTGCTATTGACTGGAGGTTTTTAACATAGTGTTTCCACTGGTTTTCAATTAGCTCTTTTACTTGTAATTGGGTGATACTTACCACATGCGTTATTCTTTGTGTGCAGTAAATATCACATGTGGTAACTAGTGTTCAGGGAGAAGAAATTCCCCATCTATCTCATCCTAAATTAAATTGTACCAAAGGGAAACTTCTTTAGGTTGAGGTGCTCTATCCAACAATGTTGACACCAGTTGGCTATTTCCTCCTAGGGGCATGTTGTAACTCCGAGGGGCACTAAGAGTTGGATGTGTGTGGGCCCAACTTGAGATTTGTATATACTTTAGTCTAGAAAGGTTTGGACCGACCTTGTTTACCAGATACTCCCAAGGAAACACTGACCCTTCCAGGAACAGATCGCCCCATGATTGAATACCGGCATCCTTTAGTGGAGTTACCAAGGCGTCATTAGCCCAGCCAGGGGGAGTTGGAAGGTCCCATATTGGAGATCTGTTTGAAAAGTACCCTAGTTTGATAGCAGCCCTCAGGTTAGACCAAGTTTTAGCTAAGCCATGGAGCACCTTCAGCTTATTTTTTTTTTAAAACTTGGGGTCCCCAAACTTAAATAGAAAACCTGACTGCCCAACTCCTTCACCCTGTAGTAAGGCTGAAAACATATTCCCTATTCCATGGGATGACGGAATTTTTAGCAACATGCAAGCATGTGTCATCTGAAAGGCCCAAGCATAGATCTGGAGGTCCGGACCAGCCAGTCCACCTTTCTCCCTGCGCCGTCTAATTTTTTTCCATGCTATCCTCACGTTTTTGTTTTTCCAGATAAAAGAGGAAATATCGCTCTGCATCTTGCTAATAAGCGATGCCTCGAAATATAAAGGGATAGTGTTAAAGATGTAGGTCAGCTTAGGCAAAATAGACATCTTTACTAAATTTGCACGGCCCAAAACGGTTAGGGGGAGATGGACCCAAGATGCCATTAACTTCCGGCATTCTTTAGCAACAATAGAGAAGTTCATAGAGGCAATCTTGTTTATATCTTTAATAATTCTCAGACCCAGATACCTCAAGTTGTTGCTCATTTGCTCATTAAATCCTGAAAGGTCACTGTTCCATGCCATGATTTCGGTTTTGGCAGAGTTGACCTCATATCCTGAGATACTTCCGAATTCAAGAGCTAAGTTAATAATTGCAGGGAATGCCATACTGATCTCCGATGTCATGATCAAAATATCGTCGGCATATAAGGACACCCTTTTTTCCCAATCCCTATATTCAAAAGATTTAATATTGTTATCCTCTCTAATTTTTTGGGCAAAAGGCTCGATAAATATATCAAAAAGCAGCGGAGAAAGTGGGCAACCCTGTGGCGTTCCTCTTGTAATAGTAAAAGGATCGGACAGGCCTCCATTGACCAAAACAGATGCAAGGGGATTATCGTATAGGAGTTCTACAGCTCTGCAGAAAGCACCACCAACGCCAAACTTCTCCAAGGCCCCCGACAGGTACAACCAGTTGACCCTGTCGAAGGCCTTGGTGGCATCCAGCGTCAAAATAGCCAAAGGTGCAGATGAACTTGTGGCCATATCGATAGCTCCTATAAGGTCATACGTCAGCTCATAGAGCTGGCGACCCTTAACAAAGCCTTTCTGATTAGGATGCAAAACTGAGGGGGCCACCTGACCCAATCTCTTGGCCAGCAATGACGCAAAGATTTTATAATCTGCATTAAGTATTGAGATTGGGCGATATGAGTCACAGTCAGTTGCAACCTTACCAGGCTTAAGGATGAGAGTGATAGAGGCATTATTCCAAGAGGAGGGTGGTAGAACACCCTCTTGTAGGATTTGATTGAATAAAACCGCAAGGAAGGGCGCAACCTCTACCACAAGATGTTTATATATCTCGGCGGGCATGCCATCGGGCCCCGCCGCTTTACCCCCCTTGCAGTTTTGTATCGCCCCTACTACTTCATCTTCAGTGATTGCACTTTCAAGAAAGGAGGACTGCTCTAAAGATAATGATGGTAACGTAATGCCATTTAGCCAATCTTTTATTCTCTCGAGGGAGATGTTTTCATCCTCCCGAAAGATGTTTTGAAAGAAATTTTTGAAGGCAGATCTTATCTCTGGGTCTGAGGATACCCTCCCAGCACTGGTTATGATAGAGTTAATATTATTACGCGACCTGTCCGTTCTAGATTTCCAGGCTAACAGTTTACCCGCCCCTTCTCCAAATTTAAAATGCGCAAGTTTACTTGCTTCCCACCTCTGGAGAATGCGCTGATTAAGCACCGAGGCCAATTCACCCCTAAGTACCGCGAGCTTCTCACGTATATTGGAATTAGGACCATTACTGCAGGAATCTAACTCGTTCTGTAATGATGTCAAATTAGCCTCTATGCTTGAGACTTCCTGAGTATATTGCCTCCTCCGGTATACAGTCTTGCTCTTTATAACCCCTCTCAGGAAACACTTAAGAGCGTCCCATACCATAGAGGAGCAGGCTGAGCCGATATTGGCTTGCAGAAATTCCTGTGTTTCTAGTCTCAAAGATGTAATATCCTCAGGTGATGAAAGAAAGGAACGATCAAAGGACCAAGACCTGGTCGTAGATTGAATCAGGTCCTCAAGCTCTAGCAAGACAGCAGAATGGTCTGACAGATGTGAGGGAAGATAGCTGATATTTTTTACTGAATCACGGAGAGCTCTGTTAATCAAAAAGAAATCAATCCTGGAACTATGACGATATTTAAAGTTTCGGAATGAATATCCAGGTTTCAAACCAGCTATTGCTCTCCAGATATCAATATATCCGTATTGGTCCATGCATTTGAGCAGGAACACTCTAGACCTGGACAACCCCTGCTGACGACTAGAGGATTTTTGCATGTTCACTCCTAGGATGTCAGCGAGTAATGTCGTAGAGCCGGAGACTTGCTTCTATGTACTGTTCCTCCTGGATTATACAACATATATTGCACTGTTGGAGAGTCAGTGGGGCATCGCTGGGCAGTTCCGAGTGTAGCCGGAGCTCTATATTCTCTGATGGTAAGTATCTTCAGCATCGCTATTTGAGCATGGATACATTCACAGATTACGGGCAGGGGTGGAGGTAGGCATCTCGGTGCTGCTTGTTATGCAGTATACAGATTTGTGTCCGCCCTCATACTGTATTACTTTTATGACCATATGGGGGCCGTAAAAGTCTTTTACTCTCCAGCGATATTCACTGTGCTTTCATCCAGTGCCCGCCAGGATTCAGGGGGAACTCTCCTCCATTTAGTCGGGGTCACCCAGCTACAGTGTGGCCCCTTCCACCAGCACTTATGTGCTTTGGAGTCAAACTCACAGGTGTCTCTGCCCGCCTGGCCCCTGGTCACAGTGTTCCTCTTGTCACTTCGCCCCCACTATTATTTCAGCCAAACTGGGTTCCCAACGGATCAAAACTGGGATCATTGTGGTCTGAGAGGGCCCCACCCCCCTCCCCCCCCGCCTGCACCGCAGCCCACTAGAGTGGGCCTCCGCGGTACCTCTACCTTCTGGGCCCCAGTCTGCTGAGATGCCATCAGCTCACTTCTGAGGCCGTCACTCTTTGCCTCCCTCCGGTACTTGTCACTGCTCAGTCGGTTTCCCCACAGGTTGGGTCCAGGATATTTGCATTATGAGAGAGGTCTTCGCCGCCCGCTCCTGTGATCCCGTAGGAGTCAACCAGGTTTGGTGCCCCCACCAGCTGGTCTCTGGTGCTCAGTGTCGGCAGCAGTTCGTTTTTATGCTCGTGGTTGTCAGGGCCTTCCCCCACCTCTCATTGCAGCCCGGCCGGGTGTAGCTTATGCCAGGCCCGGGATCTGTTCCATTGCTCGGGCCGCTGACTCCGCCATCGACGCTTCAGTGCTCAATGTTCACGGGGCAGTGGTCTGCGCAGGTCATGGTATAGAAAGAGTTGGGGAGGGCAAGGGCTGACACTCTCCCCCAGTGGTGTCTGGCTCGTCCAGCCTCGATAGGCGTGTCTGTTAGGCCCCAGCCCTTTCACTGAGCTCCGTGGATGTTTGTCACAGAACGGGGAAAGGAACAGGATTGTGCAGTGCTGCCCGGGAGCTCTTCCCCTGTGCGTCCGCCATCTTCTGCAGCTTGGCCATGCCCCCCCTCCTTGTTTTTTTATAGTGGTATCTACAGCTTTAGATGGCACATTAGATAGCCTTTGTGTATTACCACCGCCTTGGCCAGGAGCTCCAGCTTAGGATCTGCAACTTGTGTTTTCTTTCCAGGCCTTGGTCCATGATGGAAGAGTCTTGCAAGTTTCTGCCTATGATGACTGAGTAATATAAGAGGATGGCAATGGATTCTTTTTGTCTTGTTACAAGGTGCTTTGTCCAAATAAAGTGAATGCCTTCTGCTCACAAGAGGGGCTCGAGATCACAGGACATACCTGTACCATATTGCCTAAGGGGGAAGCACCATCGGCACCCGCACTTTAAAGCATTTTAGGACTCCTGCAGTGCAGGACGCTTCGCCTCACAAGAGGGACTCTAGGGCCCAGGACACACATGTACCATGTTGCCTGAGGTAGGAGAAGCCTCGGCATCCGTGCTATAAAAGCGTTGTTGGGCTTCTGTGGTGTGGGACACTTCTGCTCACAAAAGGCACTTGAGGTCCCAGGACACACCTGTACCATGTTACCTGAGGGGGAAGAGCCTCGGCACTAGCACCATGTTAGACTCCCAAAGCAAGGAACACTTGCGGTGTCTCCCAGGCCTTGCCCAGGACAAAGGCAGGCCCATCTTCACACGTCATTTCCCGGAAGAGGTTTAACGTGGCTGTAGTGTCGCTGCGCCAGCACAAATGATGCAGACACTAGTATTATTATTATAGGGAGCTTTGTTCTTGTCGCTCTTAGCTTCCCTCGCTCCTACTCTACTCTGCCGCTCTCGCTCCTCCCCTTCTGCCTCCTGACTCTCCTCCCCACCTCTTGGCATCATGTGCCGGTCCTGGTGCCCAGCACCGATTATAAACATTACATCTACGTTATGTGATAATATAATCAACATAGTTACAGTTCTTCAATCAGGCGAACTGGTCTTTGATGACTTTGTTGTGGCCGGAGATGGACCTCTGGAGTCGCCTGTTCCTTTTCGTCCGGAGACCTGGAAGAACGATGATCACTTACTGACTCAGGTGCATCTCCCGTTACCGCGCTATGAGGTACAGTCAGCGCTTCTCGGACATTGGGCGTGCATTTCTGAAAATGCGTCACATTCCTTGTAATCCTCTTATTCTCTGACTCGGCTGTAATCATAGTCCCTTTTTGTTTTGTCACCAGCAGAGGGCTTGCGTGATATCGGCAATCTGCTTTTCTCTGTTGTTCTTGTCGCACCAATACCCAGTCCCCTTCCTGTATGGATGTCTGTGTAAATTTCCTCCGTCGGTCTGCATATTCCTTCATTTTCTCCTTTTTCAGTTTGTCTGTGGCTGCTAACTCCTCATGCTCAGAGTCTTGAGACAATCCACTAGCTGCATCTTCCCACGTGGGTATTCTGGTGCGCACAGTGCGCCCCAACATTAAGGTTGCCGGACATTTGCCTGTGGTAGTATGAGGTGTGGTTCGATAAGCGCGTAGTACTTCATTTAGAGCCACTTGCACATCACACTTCAAAACTTCTGCCTGCTGGATGGTCTTCTTTATAGTGGCTATGAATCTTTCCACCATTCCGTTAGCCTGGGGCCACAACGGAGTGATCTTTTGGTGTCTGAAATTGAGGTGCTTGGCAAATTCAGCAAAATCCTGTCCATTGAATGGGGGGCCATTATCTGTTTTTACAACCTTTGGTATGCCCCATGCTGCGAAAACCTCATCAAGTACCGGTATAGTGGTGGTGGCTTTGGTTGATGTGACGAGGTGTGCAATCGGGAATCGTGAGTACTCGTCCATTATGACTAGGACATACTTGCCGGATTGTAGCAGTCCAAAGAAGTCCACTGCAACATGATGCCAAACGCCATCCGGCAGTTCCGACATTTGAAGCGGCGCAGGGGGATCGTCTCGACTTACTAACTGACACTGTGGGCGATCTTTCAGAATAAGTTCTACCATCTGATCCAGCATAGGGAACCAGACCGGTTCTCGCAGCGCTCTCTTTGTGGCTACAATCCCTCTGTGCCCTTCATGTGCTAGGTTGATGACTCCTTGGTGCAACTGTTTCGGGATGATAATCCGCTTGTCCCTTAGTATCATACCATCTGAGGTGATGGACAGTTCCTCCTTGACATGACGGAAAGAGGACAGTTCCTGATTGTCAATCTGTTCACTCTGTCCGGATTCTTCCAAGTGCCTCCAGCTGTTTGTCCGAATCCAATGTTTTACATTTCGGAGTGTGGCATCGTCATTGGTAGCTTCAAGGATGGCCTCCAAGGGAACTGCGGGTGGTTTGGCTTGTGCCACCACAAAATGGATGTATTCCTCCGCTAATGATGGATTGGATCTGGATGTTGCTTTGGGGTGTCGGGACATATAATCAGCAGGATTTGCAGCTTTTCCCGGCTTGTGGACAATAGTATAGGCATATTCTTGAAGGCGGATGCCCCAGCGCTCTATTCTGGGTGGCATTTTGGCTCGGGGATTTCCAAAGATGGTTATCAGGGCCTGGTGATCCGTGATGAGTGTGAAATGCTTCCCGTAGATGAAAATGTGGAAATGCTCGCAGGCCCAGACCACCACCAGACTTTCCTTTTCAGGCTGGGAGTAAGCTCTCTCTGTGTCCGTGAGACTCCGACTGGCATATGCTACGATATACCGCTGATCACTTTCTTTGTCATATTGGGCTAATATTGCTCCTAGTCCTACAGGACTCGCATCCACAGTAATTTCAGTTTTCCTTCTCGGATTGAAATATGCAAGATTGTCGGCAGATTCAACCGCAGTTTTGATGTAATGAAACGCTTGATCACATCTCGTGGTCCGTTGAAATGGGTGTCCTTGTTTGGTCAGCTTTCTCAAGGGGTAGCTGATTGTGGCATAGTCCCTGATATAGCGTGCACAGTAGCTTGCCATGCCTAGGAAGGAACGTACATCACCCGCGTCTCGCGGCCTGGGGGTGTCATTCAGAGCGGCAATCTTTTCTGGATCTGATTTCATTCCGGCGCCTGAGAAAATGTGTCCGAAGAATTTTAATGTGGATTTGTGGAATTCACATTTATCTTTATTTAACGTGAGATTGGCCTCCAGTAAACCATGACAGACGCGGTCCAGCGCTGTGTCATGCTCTTGTAGTGTTGCTCCATAGACCAATATGTCGTCATTGTAATTTAGAGTGTTGGGAATGTGATGGATTACCTTTTGAATGGCTTCCTGAAAAATCTCAGCGGCTGAAGAGACCCCAAAGCTAAGTCTTTTGTATCGGAACAGGCCTTGATGAGTTGAGAATGTGGTTATATATCTCGATTTTTCGTGAAGTTCCAATTGGTGGTAGCCTTTGTTAAGGTCTAATTTGGAAAATATTTGTGCACCATTGAGTGATGCAATCATGGCGCTAATGTGAGGCCCCGGGTGTCTTTCTCTCTCAATGGCGGTGTTGGGTGCCCTCATATCTACACAGAGGCGCACTTTGCCAGGTGACCCCTTCTTAGGCACAACGACCACTGGAGAGACCCAGGGAGTGGGTCCTGACGTTCTCTCGATGATGTCAGCCTGGAGAAGATCTTGCAGTTCCTCCTCTACAGACTGTTGAAGGTGAAATGGGATCTTTCTGTGATGTTGTGCTATCGGAGTCACTCGTTCATTTATATGCAGTCGAACTTGGCAGTGAGCCATCTTTCCAAGTCCCGTGAATAACTTCGGAAATTTGTGAACTATGTTAGGTTCGTTATCGACTTTATACAAGATGTCCTCTAGTCGAAGTCGTTCCGCCGTGGGTAAGCTAAAAAGGCAGTCCGCTTCAGGACCAACGATGACGTGAACGCGGGCTGGAATGGTCCTGTCCTTGTATGTGAGATTGGTCGGGAATTGTCCTAAACACGGAAGAGGTTTCTTGGACATCCAAGTGTATACCCGTACATTTGCTTTATGCAAGTGTGGTGGTGGACTCATTTTCTTATATTCTGTAACCGAAATGTAGTTGAGAGATGCTCCACTGTCCAGAGCAAATTTTGCCCAGTGTGTGTCCATCTTAATATCTAGTCGCGGGTATTTCTTCAGCCGGTCTGGATCCGCAACCATGCAGATGTATTCATCACTGTCTTGCGATATTGGTGACAGCGACCTTGACTCACGAGATTGGGATCGCCAAGATCGATATGTCCCATGAGACTGATGACTGGATCGTGAAGAGACAGTGGAAGAATCCCTGTAGTCCCACACTGCTTTGGCATGATGTTCAGTGTTCAATTGTCGGGATTGTCTGTAATTGTCTCTGCGAGCATCTTTGCGAGGTGTTCCACAGACATTTTCAAAGTGGTTGTCCCGGCCACACGTCCTGCATTTTTGGCCTAACGCAGGGCATGTCTCCGTGTGAGGGAAATCATAACCACAGCGATAGCATTTAAGTTGACGATCCTGTTGTTTGTCAGTCCGGCTAGAACTGCGACGCCGACGACTTGTATAGTGAGACTGAACTTTGGGTCTAGATGACCTTTGTTTCGTCGAGGCAGACTTGTTGGTGTTGCTGTATTGGAGCCGAAATGCTTGCTCCCGTTTTTCATCTTTTCCAGCTTCCATTTTCTTGGCATGTTCTTCTGCCTGATCATGTACCCGCGTCATTTCTTCGATCTCATCCAAAGAATTGCTTTTCTTTAGCAGACGTCTGCGTAATGACTTAGACTGGCATACTTCTATTATTCGCAGGCGAAGGGCGTCTTCCGTCGAGAAAGAATCGAATTCACAATAGCGGGCCAGGCGTCTAAGTCGCGTGATGAAAGTACTCATCGGCTCGTCTTTTTCTTGCGAGGCCAAATTGAACGTATACCTTTCATAGTCAACGTTCCGTTTGTGAAGACATTTTCTGTTTAGTTCATCGCGCACATTGGCATAAGACGAAGCAGCGTCCGCTGGAAGTTCCTTTATAATTTGACCTACATCTTTCCCAATTAGATTGCGTAGCGCAATCAGTTGCTGCTCCTCCTCGGTCACGTGCGACCCTTTCATGAAGTCTTCAAAGTCTTCTAGCCACTCCTGCCAGCGAAGGCCCATACCCCCCCGATATGAGGACCAAGGGTTCAGGCGGGCGCAGAAACGGGCCTCCAATCAAGCCAAATCTGTGTCCACCCAAGTGCGCTGTGGATGTAGGTGACTCTGGTCTGTTGCTGGTGCTGGCAGAGTCATGCCTCTGTCGTGACGTTGGCGATCCAGACATCGCGAATGACGGTCGTGACGTGAATGTGTTAGACGGATGGTCAAATCACAGGTCCGTCCCAGTGCCTGCCACGCTGTTTAACACGTACGCTCCACTCTTTACTCGCGTTACAATGTAGGGTCACGAACCGTGTACCTCTGAATACAGGCAATCCGCCAGCTACTGGAAATGTATATATAGTCTCTTACATCAATAGGCATCCATGTCAGGCAAGAAGATGAGCTGGCAATCCCATAAGGCCATTAATCTTTCGTCAGAACCAAGTATAAAGCACTTGAAACTCTGTGTACAGTCTTTTGCCAGTGCTTGTTGAACTTTTTGAGTAGACGCCTGACCTTAAAATGGCCGCCGGGCACTGCTCGCAGGGGATTGGGTGAGGCGCCTGACTCCAAGATGGCCGCCTGTGAAATCTCGCTCCTCACGAGATTTCGGACTTGAATCACTTAGTGAGGGCAGCTGCAGGAAACAGACGGAGTTCTGCACCTGGGAAGGGACGTTCCCAGAGATCTGTTGCAGCACTGGACTCCACATTCCTTCTTGGGCAGCACAGACAGTTGCAGCCTCCTCACACGCGACCGGGGTGGGCTCCCGGGTCGCGATCGGCATGGGACGTCTCCTCCTCCTCACACGCGACCGGGGTGGGCTCCCGGGTCGCGATTAGCAAGGGACGTCTCCTCCTCCTCACACGCGACCGGGGTGGGCTCCCAGGACGCAGCGGCAGATCTCGCAGGTCCAAGACGGCGGAGCGGCCGACTGTACAGCGGGCACAACGCTCCAATGCAGCGGAGCGCACACACGCCAGGATACAGGTAGGCAGCAGGCACAAGTACTGACCACCGTCGTCGCCAGTTGTAGTGTCGCTGCGCCAGCACAAATGACGCAGACACTAGTATTATTATTATAGGGAGCTTTATTCTTGTCGCTCTTAGCTTCCTTCGCTCCTACTCTACTCTGCCGCTCTCGCTCCTCCCCTTTCGCCTCCTGACTCTCCTCCCCACCTCTTGGTATCATGTGTCGGTCCTAGCGCCCAGCACCGATTATAAACATTACAGTGGCCACCTCTCTTGATTTTGTCTCAATGGTCACTTTTAGCTTTAAGACTTGAATTTCATATTTTACAAATGACATTATGCCTATTTTGTGGCTTTATTGAACGATCCTGGATGCTTCGAGATATGAAAATACAAAGCTGATGGTCACTTTGTTCCTTTTTCAGTTTAGTGAGTGCTTAACCATCTATTTGCATATAGGCCTCATTTAAAGCTATTGCTCATTGAAAGTTGTATAAAATGGGCATGTGAAAAGCGAACAGGCTGCCTCTTGAAGCAAACAGAACCCCTATGACCCCAAGGTATGCAGGAGAAATCTGGACCCTTAGCGAGATTAACAACCTAATTCAAGAGGTACAGTTATTACACAGCCAAGGCAGCAATTATGTAAAAAAAAGAAAAAAGAGAGAAATCTCAGACCAAAATAACTCGTTTTTACCAACAAAAGGAAAAAGATAATTTTGTTAACACTAGAACTGATTCTTATAATTGAGAACTGTATCTTTAGTGCCATAGTTGCTGGTTCTTCCTTGGCCATATCAGACCTGGGGGCTGTTAGTCTCTTGAATCCTGCTAAACCCAATGGGATATCCTGCGCAGATAATTTATCACTCCCTACTTCCTGCACACATAGTCAACCATCTATCACCTGTTGAAACAGGCACTCACCTCTTTTGACACTTGCATCATCCGATCATTATCAATAATCACCCTAGTATGATAGAAAACTTAGAGCAGCCTAGGGAGGATCTACCTAATTCTCGCTGTTTCTTGAATTCCAGGTTTGATTTGTTAGCGAATAATATAAAAGAACGTAAAGATTTGGGGCCAGATGTACGACGCACAAAATAACGCCTCGCAAATTGTGAGTCTTTTGCGACTGCAATTTGCGAGGCGGTATTTTGCGTGTACAACAATGTGTTTAACACTGTTTGTGATTCCCAATGGGGTCGCAAATTGAGAGGCTCATGAATCGGAATGACAGGCCCTCCCAGGGATGGTGGCCTGCTGGGCTCAGCAGACCACCATGCCTGGGATTGCTTTTAAATAAAGCGGCGTTTTTTTTTTTTAATTCAGCCCGTTTTCCTTAAAGAAAAACGGGCTGCATTTTTAAAAAAAATGAAACGTTTTTGTTGAATTTTTTAAGGGCAGGCAGTGGTCCCTGGGACCACTGCCTGCCCTTAAAAAAAAAAATTGGAGCCAGTCACAAAGGGGAAGGGGTCCCCTGGCGATCCCTTCCCATTTACTACTTCATTACCACCCTCTTGAAGAGGGCGTTAATTTGCGAGTGTTTTGCAACTGCAATTGCGGGTGCAAAACATTCATACATGGCTCTGCGGTCCCTATTAGGAAGGAAACAGCCCTTCCTAATAGCGAGTCGCAATACACTATTTTGCGAGTCGCCAAATAGTTTAAGTACATGGCCCAGACTAAAATTGCATGCGCAAGCGTGTCGCAAACCCGTTTGTGCATACAAATTTACTTTGTACATCTGGCCCTTGGTCCAGAAGCTAGTCTCTAGGACTCAGGAAGTTGATTTTGGAATTTCTGGATGCTCACAGGGAGAGAGGACCGAGCTTTAGTGGGAGTCATTAAGGCTGATAATGCGGTTAATCGTAGTTGTCAAAGGAAATGGGTGGCATGCATTCCCTGTCGTTTTTGTCTTATAACGTGGCAGGCTTGTGACAGAAATTGGTTGATCCAGAATGGCTCGAGTTAGTTGACATCTACCATATTTTAATGTTCCAGGAAACTTGACTGACTGAACCAGATCACAGGGCCGAATGTATAACTTACTTTAGTCTGTCCATCTGCTTCAGGCAGGTCTCTGGAGGATTAATTGTATGGGTAAGAATAACGTTGAATTGTGACATTAAAATCTTGTCTAATGATTCCCCTTACATTTTAAAGTTTAAACCTAATAGGGCCAAACAGGTTAATATTAAATATATATTCTGTATACAACCACTCTTTACCACTTAATTAGGAGTCAAATACCCTTGCCATCCTTAGATCATAATTTGCCCAATCTAAATCCAAAGCCTTCTCTTTTGATTCGAGGTCACTTTAATGTAACTTTTGAGCCACTACAATGTATGCATCTGGTAACTTAAGATGAAGCAAGGGGCATTCCATCACTCAATTCTGCCTCGTTTATACCAAGTACAGTTGGGACCATACAACTTGCCCGGTTGAAACTTACCCACAGTCTAAGTGATCGTAGTGGGCGGTCTAAGTATTACATAGCTAGGTTACATACTTTCGCATGGGGGAAGTACAAAAGTAGAAATAACTATTTTTGTTGGGAACATTGTTATCCCCAGAACACACAGTGATCATAACGCGATGCACCTTAGTACGATTGTCATTCTAATCTTGGTTTGTTCGGAAAACAATGAACCAATCCTAGTAGAGCCTCAAATAGGAACTAATGACGATTAAGTGGTCTAGAATATTGATGAAGACGTACAACACTTTGGGGCGTGGCTTGGATGCCGAAGGGAATGGCGGCGTGAGCTCAGAGCTCCGCGCCCGATCCCCACGAGAATCCTGAAAAACTACACGAAATCCAGCGTGAACAGTGCCACTGAAGCGGCGCTGTGCGTGGGACAGGTGGCGGCACTACACAGGACGTCCACCGGTACTGCTTCCAGGGCAATCGGCCTGCTGAGGAGAGCGGAGGGTCCAGCGAGTAACGCGGCCTAAAATGGCTGCCGCGGACACGGACCAGCACAATTGAAGGAGGCCTGGGCTGCGGAGCCCCCGTAGGACCAAACACAGAGCGTGAAGACCCAACCGGGATTGCCCTGAACACGGGTGACGAGTGGAGCCGAGGTCCTGAACGCAGCGGGAACGGACTGCGCGGGCGGCTGATCGACCGTCGGGGGGCTGGAATTACACCGGCGGCCACCCTGAAGCCCAGCGGCTGACGGCGCTCCAGGACGAGGCAGCGGGGAGATAACCTGGGAGGGCGGTGGTCGGCGGGCCCCGGCCGAAGCTCCGTAGAGGGACTGATGCCTCAGCCGGCCGTGCGACGGGACAACGGATCCGCGACCCAGGCAGCGGTGACCCTGAAGGAGCTGGCGAAGGGTTCCGGCGGATACGCGGTGAGAGGGGCGGCCCGCGCTATCAGCGACACGAAGGAGGTGAGAGGCCTGGGGCCCCGAAGTGTGTGTCCATACCCCTGGGGGTGCCTACAGGGTCCGCGGGAGCACCAGATGACGGAGACCTGAGTGGGGGAGAGACCTGGGGCCCTGCGGGCGCTGCAACTACTGGGCCAGGACTCGACCAGCGCGGGAGCGGCTGGGTGCGGCGGCGGGGGGGCACCGGATTGCGCCTTCCCTGAGTGGCGGAGCTCCCAGCGTAGGCCCGAGCAGCGAGCTGCGAGAAGGGACTGCTGGACGGAGGACGAGCACCCTGACGGCTGGGATCTGCGTCCTACAGCCCTTGAAAGGTCGGTTGGCTGTAGCTACGAGGCCAGCACCGGGTGTGCGAGAGGAAGCACCCGCTAGGGAGCGGGCCCTGAGGGGGTGTGCTGCTGGAGCTGGGCTGCGATTGTCCACGTGCTTGGAGGGCACACCTCGCGGAGCGGCCTACGAGTAGGTAGAGCCCCTGAGACGAGAGAGGCCAGCATCGCAACGGGACTGGGGGTTGGCGGTCGGCGCCCTAGCGCACCCCTGCGGACTCTGGGGGAGCCCTACTTGGAGGAGGACAACCGGGCTGCGGGAAGACCGCGACCGACTGGCGCGCCTGCATGATGGGCAAGCCCAGGGCTAAAGGAGGGGAAGTAGCGCATGGATCGGAGGTGCAAGACGGAGCCACCCAGAGCCCCGCAGACTTGCAGCAGTTGCGGGACTGTATCCTGGAGGCCACAGCGGCCACGAAAGATGCATTGCAGCAGGACATAGCCCAAGTGGTGTCTGGCTTGGGGATCCTGCGAGCGGACCATGGGAAACTAAAGGACAGAGTTAAAACTACAGAAGACACGTGGCAGGAACTGATGCCGGCCCACAAGTCCCTGGAGGGGCGGTTGGTCAATGCGTTAGACCGCCTACAGGTCCTGGAGCGGCGAGCGGAGGACGCTGAAAACCGCAGTAGGTGTAACAATGTTCGCTTAGTGGGTCTGCCGGAAAAAAAAGAAGGGGACGACATAGTCAGAAGTGGCTCCGGAGGGACTCTCGCCCTTCTTTACACTGGAGCGGGCGCACCGTGTGCCGGGAAGACCCCCCAAACCAGGCCAACCACCGCGCCCAGTGGTGATGAAGCTGCTGCACTACAAGGACAGGGACTGGCTGCTGCAGCGAGCCAGGAAGGCGGGCCCATTTCAAGTGGATAACAGTAACGTCACAATGTTCCCGGATTACACATTTGAAACCCAGAAATTGCGTGCCTCCTTCTTACCACTCAAACGAGCGCTGAGAACTGAGGGGATACAGTACTCGCTCCTCTTCCCAGCCAAGCCACGCGAGTCGTAGTAGACAACAAGACGCTCTTCTTCCCCACGTCGGCGGACGCCTGGGCGTGGTGGGACGTTTACAAGGCAGGGACAGATGGGGCGAGATTTCGAGCCACAGAGGAGCAAAGATTGCAGCCAGTGCGGAAATCGCGGAGGCTCTGGCAGCGGAGGCAGAGAGCTGGAAAACCCACAGAATCGCAAACAGAAGAGGAGAGGAGAGCGGCTCTGCAAGCGGTGGTGGAATTGTTGGGAACTGTAGCGACCCAGTCAACCCGCGGGTCGGGCTCGGAAGGCCACGTCACGACCTCGGAAACAGACCAGTCAGAACTTAATGGGGCCAACAGCCTGGTGGTGACCCCGCAGACCTCGGGAGAAATTGTTGAAGGCTGATGGAGAAGCCCTGCCAGGCAGCCAGGGCGAGGGGGCCGGGGAGCCGGCTCTTCCCGAGGATGACGCATGCAGTAGAACTGTTCGGATTTTCGTGAGTGACAATGGGGGATTGGGGAGCGGGGGGACGGGATTGTGGTTGCCGCCTTTGGTGCCGGGTTACACCCTAGAGGCCCATAAGGCGACCGCAGTGCAGACTGCGGCTTAGGTGGGCGGTTGAGCAAGTTTGCTCTTCCGTAGTTTGGATGGGAGCTGCTTTTTCAAAGTTAGGTCCTGTTCTGGGGGGGACGGGCCGAGAGTAGTTGGGGGGACTCGAGGCGGGGAAGTTGGAGGGGGGGAAACGGTTTTTTCAGGGGAGGGGTGACACAGTGTCCCCGAACGCGACTGGACATGGAGGGGTGTTGCAACCTGGCCTCTGACATGGGACTATGGCTAATGCTGGAATGGTGAAATGTGTGACATGGAATGTACGGGGACTCCACACCATGGCAAGGAGGCATAAGATTCACGCTTATCTGGTGCGCAGGGGTGTTCAGATCGCGCTCTTACAGGAGACGCACTTAACGAAGCAAGAGGGCATTGCGCTGCTGCGTAGGTGGAGAGGGCAATTATTCAACACCACGTACTCCGCTTTTGCGAGGGGAACTCTGATTTGGATACGAGCGGGGACCCCCTTCCAAGTAGTTAGGCACACAATAGATCCGGAGGGTAGGTATGTGGCTGTTGAGGGCAAACTCAGGGGCCGGGACATCGTGCTATGTAGTGTATATGCACCTAATATGGATCAAGGGCCGTACTTCTCAAAACTTTCCGGAGTGCTGGCCGGTTACCTGACGGGTCCTATCCTCCTGGGAGGGGACTTTAATTCCATAGTAGACCCTGCACTTGATAGGTCCCATCCGCCTTTAGAGACATCCCCGGTACACCGGCTAGCGGGGAATGGCAGGGGAGGTGGGGCCTGGAGGATGCTTGGAGGGCACAACACCCAACAACGAGGGACTACTCATATTACTCAACAATGCATGACCTCCATGTTAGGCTGGATGCTTTTTTGTGCTCCCCGGCCGTGCTCCAGACAGTAGCACACGCAGAGTATTTAAACCGAACGTTATCCGACCATAACCCTTTACTACTGACGCTAGACTGGATGACCGAGATCTCGAGGGTCCCAACGTGGCAGCTAAGGCCTGATACACTAGATGACCCACCATACCGGGAGGCACTCGGTGAGAGGATTACTCAATACTTTAATGAGAATAGCGGGTCCACGGCGACCAGAGCGATGGAGTGGGACGCTTTCAAGATAGTTGTTAGGGGACATTGTATAGGGAAATATGCCGGAGTGCGCAAGACTCTGTTGGCGGACTTGGACAAGGCGGAGGGAAAGTTACGGGCGGCTGAGGTGGCGCGGCCTGGTCGCCCCGAGCTCCAGGAGGCAGTTTGCGAGGCTAGAGAGGCGGTGGCGGTTGAAGTGGAGAGGCTCCGCAGCTTCGACTACAAGAATTATATGGTGAGAGCACACGCAGAGGGGGACAAAGCGGGAACGCTGCTGGCTTGGCTGGCCAACCCAACTAAACGTAACCAACCGATGTTGGCCATAGAGAGGGGGGGGAGGCGGCATGGTCACGGCCCAGATGGATATACTGGATAGTTTCTGCTCGTACTATGGGACGCTTTACAAAAGCGCGCCGGAGGGGCTGGAGGGGGACATTGACGTCTTTCTGGAGGGGCTGCAGCTGCCACGACTCGATCAGGAAGACGCGGAGGCCTTAGGCAAAGACATAGTCCGGGACTGGCTGCTGCAGCGAGCCAGGGAGGCGGGCCCATTTCAAGTGGATAACAGTAACATCACAATGTTCCCGGATTACATATTTGAAACCCAGAAATTGCGTGCCTCCTTCTTACCACTCAAACGAGCGCTGAGAACTGAGGGGATACAGTACTCGCTTCTCTTCCCGGCCAAGCTGCGAGTCGTAGTAGACAACAAGACGCTCTTCTTCCCCACGTCGTTTGACGCCTGGGCGTGGTGGGACGTTTACAAGGCAGGGACAGATGGGGCGAGATTTCGAGCCACAGAGGAGCAAAGATTGCAGCCAGTGCGGAAATCGCGGAGGCTCCGGCAGCGGAGGCAGAGAGCTGGAAAACCCACAGCATCGCAAACAGAAGAGGAGAGCGGCTCTGCAAGCGGTGGTGGAACTGTCGGGAACTGTAGCGACCCAGTCAACCCGCGGGTCGGGCTCGGAAAGCCACGTCACGAGCTCGGAAACGGACCAGTCAGAACTTAATGGGGCCAACAGCCCGGTGGTGACCCCGCAGACCTCAGGAGAAATTGTTGAAGGCTGATGGAGAAGCCCTGCCAGGCAGCCAGGGCGAGGGGGCCGGGGAGCCGGCTCTTCCCGAGGATGACGCATGCAGCAGAACTGTTCGGATTTTCGTGAGTGACAATGGGGGATTGGGGAGCGGGGGGACGGGATTGTGGTTGCCGCCTTTGGTGCTGGGTTACACCCTAGAGGCCCATAAGGCGACCGCAGTGCAGACTGCGGCTTAGGTGGGCGGTTGAGCAAGTTTGCTCTTCCGTAGTTTGGATGGGAGCTGCTTTTTCAAAGTTAGGTCCTGTTCTGGGGGGGACGGGCCGAGAGTAGTTGGGGGGACTCGAGGCGGGGAAGTTGGAGGGGGGGAAACGGTTTTTTCAGGGGAGGGGTGGGACAGTGTCACCGAACGCGACTGGACATGGAGGGGTGTTGCAACCTGGCCTCTGACATGGGACTATGGCTAATGCTGGAATGGTGAAATGTGTGACATGGAATGTACGGGGACTCCACACCATGGCAAGGAGGCATAAGATTCACTCTTATCTGGTGCGCAGGGGTGTTCAGATCGCGCTCTTACAGGAGACGCACTTAACGAAGCAAGAGGGCATTGCGCTGCTGCGTAGGTGGAGAGGGCAATTATTCAACACCACGTACTCCGCTTTTGCAAGGGGAACTCTGATTTGGATACGAGCGGGGACCCCCTCCCAAGTAGTTAGGCACACAATAGATCTGGAGGGTAGGTATGTGGCTGTTGAGGGCAAACTCAGGGGCCGGGACATCGTGCTATGTAGTGTATATGCAGCTAATATGGACCAAGGGCCGTACTTCTCAAAACTTTCCGGAGTGCTGGCCAGTTACCTGACGGGTCCTATCCTCCTGGGAGGGGACTTTAATTCCATAGTAGACCCTGCACTTGATAGGTCCCATCCGCCTTTAGAGACATCCCCGGTACACCGGCTAGCGGGGAATGGCAGGGGAGGTGGGGCCTTGAGGATGCTTGGAGGGCACAACACCCAACCACAAGGGACTACTCATATTACTCAACAATGCATGACCTCCATGTTAGGCTGGATGCTTTTTTGTGCTCCCCGGCCGTGCTCCAGACAGTAGCACACGCAGAGTATTTAAACCGAACGTTATCCGACCATAACCCTTTACTACTGACGCTAGACTGGATGACCGAGATCTCGAGGGTCCCAACGTGGCAGCTAAGGCCTGATACACTAGATGACCCACCATACCGGGAGGCACTCGGTGAGAGGATTACTCAACACTTTAATGAGAATAGCTGGTCCACGGCGACCAGAGCGATGGAGTGGGACGCTTTCAAGATAGTTGTTAGGGGACATTGTATAGGGAAATATGCCGGAGTGCGCAAGACTCTGTTGGAGGACTTGGACAAGGTGGAGGGGGAGTTACGGGCGGCTGATGTGGTGCGGCCTGGTCGCCCCGAGCTCCAGGAGGCAGTTTGCGAGGCTAGAGAGGCGGTGGAGGTTGAAGTGGAGAGGCTCCGCAGCTTCGACTACAAGAATTATATGGTGAGAGCACACGCAGAGGGGGACAAAGCGGGAACGCTGCTGGCTTGGCTGGCCAACCCAACTAAACGTAACCAACCGATGTTGGCCATAGAGAGGGGGGGAGGCGGCATGGTCACGGCCCAGATGGATATCCTGGATAGTTTCTGCTCGTACTATGGGACGCTTTACAAAAGCGCGCCGGAGGGGCTGGAGGGGGACATTGACGTCTTTCTGGAGGGGCTGCAGCTGCCACGACTCGATCAGGAAGACGCGGAGGCCTTAGGCAAAGACATAGACCTAGCGGAAATCAGGGGGGCAGTGAAACGAATGGCTCGGAACAAAACCCCGGGCCTGGACGGCTTGCCCATAGAATTTTATGGTAGATATCTGGATCAACTGGTCCCGAGGCTCCAGGAGGTGTATAAGGAGGCCAAGAATAGGGGTAGACTGCCACAATCCATGTGCGAGGCACTGATGATCCCACTGCTGAAGCTGGGAAGGGAGGGAACGAACCCCGCTTCTTATAGGCCGCTATCAATGCTGACGACGGACTATAAAATCCTGAGCACCATATTGGCGACCAGACTGCTGCGGCACATGCCGAGAATGGTTCATGCTGACCAGTCGGGGTTCATTCCTGCGAGGAACACCACCGCTAACATCCGCCGACTCATCCGCTTGCTGGGGGACCCGCTGGAGGGCGCACGAGGACCACTCGTCTTATCAATCGACATAGAGAAGGCATTCGATAGCCTGGAGTGGGATTACCTGTACAGAGCCATGAAGCGTTTTGGCCTCGGTGAAGGATACATCGGTTGGACAAAGGTCCTATATGCCTCAGCAGTGACAAGGGTGCGGGTAGGATCCCTCGTATCGAGTCAGTACCAAGTGTGCCGGGGCACCAGACAGGGGTGCTCGCTTTCCCCGCTGTTGTTTGCGCTGGCAATAGAGCCCCTCGTGGCGGAGGCCAGAACAGGCCGTTACTACAGGGGGTTGGATTACAGAGGGACCCCGCAACTTATCTCACTTTATGCAGATGATCTGCTCCTGTTCTTGGAGGACGCCGCGGACGCGCTGGATGGCGCGGAGAGGCTTCTTGCGAGATTTGGCAGAATCTCTGGGCTACAAGTAAACTGGTCCAAGACCTGTTTGTTCCCGCTGCGCCAGGGCGAACCGCGGCCTGCAATCCGACCACTGCTCAACTGGGAGCCTAGTTGCCTTAAATACCTCGGAGTACATATATACCATTCTGCCGTAGATATGCTGGAGGGCAACGTGGGGCGCTGTATACGAGCACTGAAGGGTAGCATGTCCTTTTGGGCCACACTCCCTCTCTCGGTAACGGGACGAATCTCATTACTGAAAAGGATAGCGTTGCCACGTCTCCTATACTATTTCCGCACGCTCCCGGTGTGGATACCGGGCTCTATTTTCCGACAGCTGCGATCCTTATTAGTCTCGTTCCTCTGGGGCACGGGACGGCGCAGAATTGCGATGGCGACTAGGATGAGGGGGGCCTAGCGGTCCCAGACTTTGAGTTTTACTATCTGGCGGCACAGCTACAGATCTTTACACAGGAGGTGGCAAGAGTATACCGGGGGCCGGAGCAAGACAGGGAGGGAGGACGCCTCGCCATGTGCTGGCGTACATTACGCTGCAGCAGCGGCTGGTTGTCGGAGACTTGTCCCTGGAGGAACAGACGTTCCGGCAATGCTGGAACCGTTCGCAGCGTCGAGCGGGAGTGCGGCACCCGTATGCGCCGGAGATACCGCTGGGAATGGTGACGGCGCTCCCACACGGAGGAGATTGGTTGGGATTGCAGGTGTGGGAGGAGGCGGGTCTCCAAATGTTGGGCGACTTGTACGAGGAGGGTGCGCTGATCCCTTATCAAACTCTGCAGGAGCGGTTTGATCTTCCGAGGGGAGATTATCTGATGCACGCGGCGGTGACGGGAGCGATGCAGGCGCACTGGGGAGAGGGGCTCCTGGAGCCTACTACATCTGCGGCTTGCCAATACACCATGATGTCTGCTGGCACCTACAAAGCAGTGGCTTGCCTGTACTCCAGAATGATGCGCGAAACCTTACAGCCGATGGCGGCGCTGAAGGCGAAATGGGAGCTGGATATACAAACAGAGATCCCTGACACCACGTGGGCAGGTATAGTGAGGAGGGCCAGGAAGAGCACCAGGAACGCACGCTTCCAGTTGATATACTTTTATATCCTCCACAGGGCCTACCTCACACCAGGTAAAATTGGAAAATATTTTGGAGTGGAGGATGCGGCGTGCCCTAGATGCGGCACTATATTAGCAGAGCTAGGGCATATGCTATGGGACTGCCCTCACCTGCGAGAATACTGGAGGGAAGTGGGCGGGACGCTGGCTGAGGTAACGGACAGGGAATTGCAATACACCAAGGCGGTCTGTGTCCTGCACTGGTTTCCTCATACGCCCAAGAACAAGACCACAAGTAAATTTATTGATATGGGCCTCCTCTTGGCGAAGAGGGAAGTGACGAGACTCTGGAAGTCGAAGGTGGGCCCCACACATGGGAGGTGGATTAAGGAACTGCAGAAATGGGCGGCGAGTGAAAGTACACTTAGATACCAACCGGCGAATCGTAGGGCTGATGATAGGGCACTAGAGGCGGCCACAGAGTGGGAAGTGTTGGTGCAGGCCCTGCGCAACAGCGTGGTGGAGGAGGAAGAGGCGCCGTCTGATCCTGTTGCTGCTCCCCTGAATGTCCCAACCACACACACACAGTAGATAGTCATTTACTTCTGATACGTACCCCAGACTACATATTAAGGCCGAGAACAGTCGTAGGCGAGGGCACTGGAGGGTGGAGGGGGCGGGGGCTGGGGGATAGGGACTGGGGAGGGGGAGTGACGGGGTGGGGGAGAAGGGGGGAGGAAACTTCAAAGCGGAACACAGACATTCTATCATGTTATCAGCGAATGTACAGGTTGAAATATGGTTCAGTATAATGACCTACATGTTACCGCTGCCCGGCCTCTGGGATGTGGGCTCATAAGCTGTGTACGGACGCCTCATGGCCACGTAAGGAAACGGCACTGGCATTTGCGGTGCAAGATCATTATGTATGTAAGCTACTTATCATATTCTTCTGCAATAAAAACGGTTTAAAAAAAAAAAAAGATGTACAAAACTTTTTACTCTGATATTATTACCTTTTGTTTACCTTCCTCATGGGCGATATTCCTATTGTTGATATCCATCGTCCGCTGTTCTCCCAGTTAAAATAATTTTTCAATATGTATTTAAAATCCAGAGTGCAAAATCAAACACAAAAAAATATATTGTGCCACTGTAATCGCTGTCCCAAAGCAAAATCTTACTTCATTAGTGCAATTAAATCATGTATTCCATCCTTGATTAGAGTTGCTAGGTCATAATATAAGCTTACTATTAATGCAAGCAAGCGGAATTGGGAAGAGGCCATCTGGGTGGACCTTATTGAGGCATCCAGAAGCAGAGAAACAACTTATTTATGGCATATAATCGCCCAGAGTATGAGAAAGGGAAATACTCCTACTGATCATTCTAGTCAACTTTCAACTTAGTTCAACATTTTGGGAATGTATAATCATATAGAAGCCCAATAAAGCCCAGCATAGACAGTAAACATAATACCTTGGCTGGCCTCATTACATCCATGCCCACAAATCATCCATTTTTTTCTATTGCAGATGCTCAGGCCACCATTGATACTGTGAAAGCAGGAAAAGTACCAGGCTAACTAGATTCCGGGGGACCTTTTTATATTTTGCCGTTACACTCTGGGCCCCGTACATCAACCTGCTTTCCAACGCCATAGTTGTTAATACTGAGGTACCTGACAATTGGTGCAGGCGGAAATCATCCCAATTTATAAAAAGGGTGACAGGGAATCCCAAGCAACTATACGCCGATAAGCCTATTGGATAATTTGCAAAAAATGTTTATCAGACGAATTCTCACCAAACTCAAGCAATTGATTGTTAAAAAGAGGTGTTATCACCTTTTCAGGCTGGTTTCAGAGCTGAAGCTGGCAACCTTGACCAAGTTTTTTGTCTGTCATTAATTCAATGGAAATATATTAATATTAGGAAAGAACACTTCTCTGTTGCTTTTGTGGATTTGAGGGTTGCTTTTGATCTGGTCCCCAGACAGCTACTGTGGGAATCTGTCTTGTCCATGGCCATGGCGATAACACTGATAACAACTATAGTTAGGCTCCATGATAACAAATATGCTCAAGTGCCCAGGGGAAAACAGTGGGAGCTTACAGAGCGCACCCCATATGTATAAGAGTTAGAAAGCGGTGCATTCTGGCTCCTACCCTTTTCTCTCTCTACATCAATGATGCTTTTGATACATTTTCGAGTTGTACACTTGACTTTCCCAACTACCATATGACCCCTGCTTTTTGCAGATTAATCTGGGCTATTATCTAGCAACTCCCATTGGTCTACAAAATCTCCTAAGTGCCTTATTTAGAGCTTGGTGGATGTATACTCCATCACAAATGGGACTGATATCCCGTCCATCTAGTTACAAGTGAATTATATTCAATGGCACTTATAATACAGCAGACAGGATTTCCATCACGTTTATGACAGAGTGTTTGGTCCACCAAATTCTAAATATGGCCCTAAGTTCAAAGAGTTGCATGACCATGACGGTTTAGAAATGTATACTCGAAAAACTAAGTATATTGCCCTTAACCCACACAAGTTGTTTAGGGTTAATATCTTCATAGGTTCTACCTATCTTGAAAGGGCAGAAAGATTGGATTACTTGGGAATAAAGATTGACAGTAAATTAGCTTGGATCCCCTTAAATAGAGAAGGGTAAGGCAATACTCCATCTTAGGGCTGCAGCACTTCTAAAGCTACAACGTTCAACAATTTCAAGATCTGCCTCCCCTACCCTGGAGGTGTATAAAGCAAAGGCAAAATCAGCTGCTCTGTATGGAGCAGAGGTTCGGGGGGTCGCAAATACAGCAGCACTGACTGTAGGGGAGAACCTCTTCACCAGATCTCTCTTTAATTTACTGCAAAGAACACCTCTGATTTCTTTATTGTTTGATAGTGCGCTAAAGAAAATTGACCATCTGACTGACCTTAGACCGCTTTTATTTGAGTTAGATTATGGTCAACTGTTGTACAAGCCCCATATAAGACCATTTTATTTAAAATATTAAACCTTGATACTTTGGTCCCTCTGCCCTGCCTTTGCAATATAAGATCTTTATTGGATATTTTGGATTTGGAGAACATGTGGATTAATCTGGCTTCTATAACTCCTGCTTCGAAAGATGCTGTAAAAAAACATTATTGGAATTACATAGTCAGCGAACAATACAAGAGTGCAGCTGAGGTGAGCCTAAACGGCCAAATATTTAGAATTAAACCCCTCACCTTCTTTTGAAACATTTGTGGGTGATAGACATTTATCGCTTTCTAAAATACCTTTTATGAATTTTCGCTTTGGAACTCTGTATATTAAAAGTTTTATATCAAACTGGAATACTTGTCATTCCAAGAATAGCTTTTGTTCCCTGTGTAGCAACAAGGGAGTAGGGAAAACTCAAAACGTGCTATTTTTAGGTCGAGCATTTGAGACCTCTTGTATATACTTTAGTATATTCTTATATGTGTATGTACTTTGTGAGCTCTGGAGATCAGCCCTAGGACTTGTCTGCTTCCGCTTAGGGACTTTTATTCTGTTCAACTGCCTCTTTCTTGATAGAAAACGACCAGTAGAGGTCAGTAAAATACCAGAATTGCTTTCTGCTGAGGGACTTAATTTTTTTTATTTTTCTGGCAACAGCCTCCATTTAACTTTTTTGATAGAAAACGACCAGCAGAGGTCAGTAAAATACCAGAATCACTTTAGCATTCTCTAGATTCCAGTCCATAGGAATTGTCTTCCACGAGCACCCATAGACAATAATATTTTTTTCAAATCTGGTATTTTCAGTGATATGACCACCAAAGGCCCTGATTTTATATTAAAAACAGAGCTTGGGACTATACCGTTTCCCACTAAAAGGCAATATTTCTCTCCATGTGTTCCCATTCCTGGCATGTCACGAAGTTTGGTGCTTACTTTCCCTCCATGTTGAAGAATAGTAGATGTTTCAGCACCCAGTCTAATGTGCTGCATTGCTAAATACATATGAGGTCCCAAAGGCGAGACCTATTGCATTGCAAATGCTTGTTATGTCCGACAGACAATGCAGCCAGAAAGCAAGTGGATTTGCCCATTATGTCTTATTTCGGACTTTCAGCATTATTTGCCTACTTTAGGAGTCTTTCAGTCTGATACTTCGCCACTTACTGTGTTTTGTCCAAGCAGGTTTTTTACATTGTGCTTGGTTAATTAGAACCCGTTGGATGTATTTCTTTTTGTCAAATGTTTTATTAGAGTTTTAGCCAAAACAAAAGCAAGGTCTGGCACGTAACATACAAAATAAACAAGCCATTCGTAATTGCTTTCCTTCCAAGAGTAAAGTCTTTTACATTGAGTTGAATGTAAGGGTGTGTGAAGTTGCATAGCTGCTTTCCATACACAATATGCATAGTTCTCGATATCTCAGCGTGGTGGAGTTTGCACAAGAAAACCAAGACTTTCGGGAATCCTTTTTTACTTGTGTGTTATTTGAGTTGGGGATAAGCTAAACAGACATAATCTGGCATGCAAATTGCTACTGTACTATCAATGCAATTGGTTCCAATTCCTCAGCTGAAAAAATAAGCATGGTATGCACTTCCATACAAAACGCTTGTGCATGCAACTAACAGTCACAAGAGAGCACTGTGTGTGTGCTTTTGCCTAGGACAGGCTTCTCCGACGAGTAGCTCATGAGCTTCTGGTAGCTCTCCAGGTACCTGTGGGTATCTCTCCTGTGTGTAACACAGCCTACTAAATTAGAACCTTTTGCTTGGTTGAAATTACGTATGCTGAAATTGTGTATTCAAGACACAAATGTGTTTATTTTCAGAACTCATAAGCTGATGTTTGGAGAAAAAAGGCTGGATTTCTAAAATATATTTCAAGTTGATTTGTAGAGTGGCACTTCATGTGAGGATATTTATTACTACTATTACTTTCGTACCAGGGGCATTGCAGCTCCGGCCATTTTAGACTACCCATATAGAGGCATTTCAAAGTATCAAAACCATTTCTACATCCTGTCTGAAGCATTGAGGGGATCACTGCAAGTAATATTGCATCTGGTGGCACTAACATAATCTTGTCTGTTGTGGTCATTATCACGGCACTAATATTAGTAGCTCACAATCATTTTCATTGAACATAAGTAGCTCTCATCACAGAAAAGGTTGGAGACCCCTGGCGTAGAAAATGCCAGAAACTACATGAGTGAATGTTAGGCTAATAATCGTGAGGTCCACAATACTCTGCTCCTCTAATAAAACACAAAAACAAAATTGAAATCCCACTGAGGGGGCAAGTTGGGTCTGTGATTAAGATTTTCCTTTGCAAAGAGCTGAAAGTAGATTTTCTCAGATGTTGCTGATAGATGGCTCAGTATTCTATGAGACCAGACCATGGGCAGGAAGTCACTGAAGAAAAATGGTTATCAAAGTAAACTGAACGGTGCATATTGAATACCGATTTCAAACTTTTGGCTTGACAAAGAAGACCAGAAAATAGTTGCCAGCTGGCAAACTATCCTGGGTTTGTAATACATTTGGTTAGCGATAGAGTAATCAAAGCATGTCTAAGTAACTCTAGGGCGTTGACAATTGGTAATGAGTGGGGTGAGGGCCGGTGGACAAAGTTTAATGATCTTGGCTTTGCAAGGTTTTTGAGGCACTCCTCACAGCTTTGGGGTATTAATGATGATGTTTATTTATATCTACTGCAATTGGCAGACAATGCAGGGAGTTTGTAGGTACAAGGGGTCCTAATGGCCTGGTCAGGACTGGCCTTTCTTTGATGTGAAGAAGTTCATGCATGGAGGGATGTTTTGGTTTCAGGTTCAAAACAGAAGGGGCCAAAGAGAGTGTCTTTAGGTGTCAGATTACTGAGTTTCCAGCACAGTGACTTAAGCTGGATTGTCATAAGCAGCCATTGAGGAGTGGGTTTGTGTTCGAATTGTGATGGTGGGAGGCTTTAGCCTGGAGAAGAGTCCTAATGGTGTGCATTGCTGGCAGATATTGTGGCCTAAGTAAATCTTTTTGTAGAAAGGGACCCCTGAGGTGGATTTTGAATAGTTAAAGTGAACACAACACATTAACTGTCTAGGTGGTATACAGTTGCTTGTTTAGTAGAGTGATCTTATTGAGGTCATTGGTGCAAATCCTCTTTTTTAAACAGTGAAAATGAAGTCAGGGAGTGCAGCGCCTTGAAGGTCAGCTTGGGTAATGTGGATCTTGACCCAAAAAGACTATTAACTTTGGTCATAATGTGGTTACTCTGGGGTTCTGTTTTACTTCTCGTTAGAAATTGATATTTAGTTACGGGTAGGTTGTGTAGAGGTTATGAATGCGTTGAGTTTCTGTTTCTACCTGTTTATTGGCAAGAACTGGGTGTTTTTTTTGTGCTGTACTGTTGTGTTTGCCGCAAGGATTGGTGATCAGGGCACGTATTTGGCTCTGGTAAAGACTTGTGCCCACTTATTTTCCTACAATTAATCCATGTCTTGTAGCACATAACTGTTTTCTTTCGAACACCTAAGTTCCCGCCTCCCAGTTCCACTTGCACTTTGGAGCTAGTGCTGGGGCAGAAAGGTTGAATGTCTCTGGTGGTGAGAGTGTGCATGTGTGAGCATGTGTGAGTGACCATGTTTGTGTTTGTGTGTGTGTATGCATGCATGCACCCCTGAACCTATCTCTTTGAATAGGTGCCTGCTTGTGTGCTAATGTATGCAGGGGGAGCTGGCAGAGGCCACATAATAGTGGTCATAGTGTAAGACATTGGAGTATTATTTGAGGAGTGAGGAAATATGAATTTTTATGGTCAATTGTGTCCCCTATCTTAGACCCCAACGGCTCCATGTACATGCTACAAGTACATGTATGTTCCTTCCAGTTCCAGCTATGAAGACGCAAAAACACATGTGCGTCCGACGTCAACATGTCCTCTTTCAGATCCGCCATGAATGGGTCAAATATTTCATTCCTAAGTATGATTGGCCACCGACTTTATATGGTTCACTTTTCTAGTTTTCCAGTTCAGGCGAGTAGGCCCTGAATTCTGTCATCAAGCCATTTCCTGCTTCTGCCTCTGAAATGCTCCAGCCTGGACCTGCATCCGTATCCATGAACTTTGTCCTACTCCCTGCGCGGCTAACGGTGCCTGACGCGGCCTGTTGCCTGCCAAAAACTGTATTCAGCCTTCAAGTTATCTGCTCCGCTCCTCATCCAATGCATTCCTGTCTAGTAGTTTAGGTAAACATCCTTCCAGCTACCGAGCAAAGAGCTTGGCCTCGCTGTCTTTTTGCAAGTAATTCATAGCCCCTGTTACCATGGAAGATTCCTGCCCCCTCGCATCTCATGTAGACACATAGACGCTTGTACATGCACTAACAGTCAGTATAGAATAGATTCCGTCCGAGAAACCTTTCCTTTTGGATAACACAGTTCCTTAAACCAAGATATTAGATACAATTTGGGATTAGGTTGACCTGACCCCCCAGACTTTTGTCTCCACATGTAGAGCTAAATGTCAATTCCCCTTCACCCTCTAGTTGCACGTCAATCACACGTCATGCGGCTGCGCGCGCATCTCTGCCAAATATTTCTGCTGACACTGCAGGATTCTCTTATGGATCCACCCACTTGTGACATCATTTTAAATGACGTTTCTAGTATACGCCTGTATTTACGCCTACTTTTCATTACGTATGTGTATTCTTATCTGTATTATCAGCTGTTACGCCTCCTGCATCTGTCTTAATGCAATGCTTTTCATATATATAGTATTACTTGTCAATAATGTATTGCCTATCCCTTCCTGAACCTTCGTGGTGATGGAATAAGATTGCCTAGTTCGAACTATGATTCCTTTGTAAGGAATAAAGCCCTTTTCAGAACCTCTAATACCACGGATTCTGCCTCTTATTTTGACTGAGTTATTCTTACTAGACTTTACCGCATAAAAAATAGTACAGGTAATTTAAATATTTACCACATAAATTGGCGCCCGAACAGGGACACTTTCTCATCTCACGCGCCGGAGGTGCGTTGCAGGCCCGGTCCTCTGCCATAGCTGGACGGACAAAAACGCGTACCCGCAGGATTTCCTGTATCTCCCTCCGGCCAAGCGGGGGTGACTGAGGCTGCGATCAACACCCAGACGAGGCGGTGAGACGTGCGAAGTATCCCGACCAGAGCCTAGCTGAGAGAGCACGATCCGAGGTATACAGAGACCCACCAGGTTCCGAAGTTTCCGAGTCGAGTCGAGTCCAGTCCGGTCCAGTTCAGTTCAGTTCCGAGGCCTTCCGTTCCGTGCTACCCGGTGAGTACCATTGCTGGGGAGGCAGTTAGACGTGCACATTGGTTTGTGCCGGTCCTGACGGGTTTGGGTACACAAATCCGGTCTGCACTGTTTTAGCAGTGTATCTGTACTGTTTAGCAGTATATCCAGTATGTTCATATATATATAATCTAGTATTATCTAGTATTAGTATTATGTCAGTAGTTAGTTTTCTCTTAATTATCATTGTTCGTTAAATGTTAAATGTTAAATGTTTTACTGTGTTCAAAAATTGTGGTATGAATGAATGTTCATTATTGTGTTTTTCGTATTAATTGTGTTCAAGTTCAGTTCAAGTAAGAATAAAGTAGCAAGGTTTAAAAATGCCGTTCTTTTCAAAGTTAAGACAGATCAAAACTAGAAAAGGAGTACTCGAAGAAGCTGTTCCCATTCCACCTAGGGATACTCCAGGGTATTTTATGTACCATAAGCATGGCCTAGATGCCGTATTATATCTTGATTTATGGGTGGACTACACCAAGGATTTAGCAGAGAGTCAGAGATGGCCCGCAGCTGGGACATGGGATGCCGATTGCATCATGAGAGTAGAAGAAGAATTATGGAAAAAGAAAGCCAGACAGTCGCAGAAAGATGCCATTGAACTATGGCGTAAAGAATCGCATCGGCGCACAGAGAAAGCGCTCAGACTGGAAGAGAAAAATAGGGAGAACTTAAATAAAGCCCGAGAAAATATGTTAATTGAGGAAGGTACCCGAGTAAAAACAGAACAAGTAGACAGACAACGAAACACTCTTATGAATGGTATGTATCCTCTCTTGGCCGAAGGTTTACCTAAGGCCACCCCGGAAATACCGAAAGATTTGCCACCCCCTTTACTCCCGATTAAAGCACATCCCAAGACCGCAAACGATATTTTCCTTTCCTCCTATTTAGACGATGTAGCTCCCGAATATGTTAATGTTCCGCCACACACACCACCTGTCGAGGGTGCTCAACGCCGAGATCATCCGCCCCCAACTCCGCAACCACAAACTCCTCCGCACAATCCAACTTTTCCTGCATCCACAGTTTCTACATTACATCCCACAAACCCTTTTATGCCTAGCACCTCAGAAGGTGCGACAGGAGGTGCGGCAGCAATTTTCGCCACGCCACCATTACGAAGCAAATCGTCTCTTAGAGATTTAGCAAACCAACGTACACCACAAATAGCAACGTCCGACATGTTTAAGGAACATCTTATAGATTGTAGATATGACCCAGTGCCCGGTAAAAATGACAGAATGCTGCTATCATCACTACGTATACGACGAGCTTCAACGTATTTAACGACATTACCAGGAATGATTAAACATTTAGACAATATATATCGCTTTGTCCAAACAGGGCAAGGCCCTGAAAGTATTGACGAAGCCATGGAATACCAGAAAGTGGATGTACAGAGACTACTGTTACGTTTTTTCATAAACTGCTTGATCAGAGACAGAGATAGGTCCGAGGTAGATCAGGATGAAATGCAAGTCCTTACCAGATGGGGTCAGAATATATCAGAGGGAAAGCACGATAAACAGACATGTATAGTAGCTATGTGCCGAAAGATCCGCAAGGAAGTAGAACGAACACATAAAGCTAGATCGGAAGCAGATAAAACTGAATCAGAGGGAGAGGAGGAGGAAGAATCAGAAATGCCCACAGGACAATTAGAAACGATTGCTTATGTAGGTAGGGGAAGACCATGTAACAATACCAGATACTTTAATGACCCGATACGTCCGATACGTCCAGAATGTAACAGACATTTTCAAGCCCCTATGTTAAATACGAAGTCCCCTGAACACTTATTCCAGGCTGCTGATAAATTACTCCGAGACCGAAGGGGGTATCATATGCTCGACTCTATGGATGAACAAGAATTAGCCAGGTCAGCAGTACAATGGGCTGACAGTTCTGAAAAATACAGTGATGATGCTTTAGCACACACGTTTTTGAATCTTACTCCAGACGAACAGCGTTTAGCTGGTATATACATGATACAGCACCTCGTTATATTGTATAGAAGCCAACGTTTCGATCCTGGTCCCCTACCTGATATATTGATGGAATTACTCACGAATAAATGGAGAGGTTCGGGTACTGATTTAATTAAAGAAATTCTAGAATATCGACACCAGTACATTGTCTTCGTATGCCCAGAAATGTTTCAGTTCCTCCCAAGTTGGAAAGAAAAACGTATCACATAGACAGACAGAATCCCTTACGCGAAGTGCACCCAATCAGAGGCGAAGACAATACTTTTAAACGCGTGTTTGTGTACACGCCCATAACTAAAATTGAATTATTAGAAATGAAGAAAGTAGTACCTAGCCATGACAAAGACCCAGCAGGTTTCCACCGTGAGATAAAAGACATGTTACTCATGGGAGAGTATACTTATCCGGACATTATGAAAATATTAAAAGTTTTATTGCCCGCCGGTATTTATGAGAAACTCAAAGAAAAGGAATGGGAGGTGGGAGACCAAAAGATAGAGTGGACAGCATTAGAAAACGAAGAAAAAGCCCGAGCTGCAGGTTCAGGGCTTGGGGAAAAGACCACAGCATTACCAGGATTATTAGTGCAGGTACTACCACGTCTATTGACTACGAAAAAGGAAGACTGGGGTGCAATTTCAGCCTGTAAACAAAAACAAGATGAAGACACTAGTGATTTCTATTCCCGATTTGAAAAATGTTTTGGTATTAATAGTGGCATAAAAGCAAGTAGTGAGTCGTATCCACATCTGTTTGTGACAAAATTAGTTGAGAATTCCCTGCCGCAAGTTAAAGGTAGAGTATTAAAATTCGAGAGTACCTGGCAAGGTAACACACCGTCACAGATGTTACAAATGTTACAATATCATCACAATAGAATTAGAGAAGAACAAGAAAATTAACAAAGACGTATGAAAGACACGAAAATGAAAATGCTTGTTGCACAGTCAGTTCCAGCTGATGGTCATAAAAAGGGTACAACACAGTCCAATGATTCAGTAGGTCCTGTTAGAGGGACATGCAACTACTGTAAACAGCCAGGTCATTATATACACGATTGCGCAGTTCTGAAACATAATATCTCTACGGGTATAACGAAAGAGAGACCACGTCCGCCTAGACAGGATCAGATCCAACAACAAGTACCTCAGAATACACAGCCTATGCCAGTTCCACAACAGACCGCACCACAACAACAACAACAGCCACAGCCTATTGCTGCAACACAAAACACGACACAACAGATGTACCAGTATGCACAAAATGACTATCCAGAGTATCAGCGCTACACATGAAATAGCCTAGAGAGGGAAGCTGGCCCACCCCTTATTGAGGTTCCCGTAGATCAAGAAGGTCCTTACGTACAGAGTCAAGTATTAGGGAAAGACAGAAAGTTTCTACTCGATACAGGGGCAAGCAGAA
Organism: Triturus cristatus; assembly: GCF_964204655.1. NCBI lineage: Eukaryota > Metazoa > Chordata > Amphibia > Caudata > Salamandridae > Triturus > Triturus cristatus. The sequence continues at coordinate 333,442,249 of NC_140595.1, forward strand.
CCACTATCCGTCACAGCGAAGTCCCAGGGGTACCCCTCTCAGGCTCACAAAATATTTCCCTTGGTTTTTCAGGAAAGCCCACTATTAATGAAGTATCGCAACCGCTTGCTTTATCGGTCGGTCCATTAACACGGACTACAGATCTATTGCTCACAAAATCATGCCCAGAAAACTTGTTAGGTATAAAAACATTGAAAGCTCTAGGAGCTGTAATATGTTGTTCTCCGGAAGGAGTACGACTATTTTTGCGTGACTTTAAAGGTCACTATGTGTCTAGAGACATGGATCATCGGTTACAGAATCTACCTGCACATTTATGGGCACAAGGCCCCACTGATGTAGGTTGTATGCACATTACACCATATCGAGTTACACTCAAAACAGGAATAGTATTACCACGAATACGACAATACAAGTTACCGCCAGATGCTGTTGTGGCTTTACTGCAAATCATTGACGAGCTCATTGCACAAGGAGTGGTTGTAGAAACGGACTCCAATATATGTAATTCTCCGATAATTCCGATTCTTAAACGAACTGATCCAAAAGCACCACCAGTATATCGATTGGTTATTGATCTGCGAGAATTAAATAAATGCATTGTACCACAATACCCTGTGGTCCCAGATATCTCTTCATTGCTAACAGCCATAGATTCAGAAGCAACGTTCTTTACTGTAATTGATCTCAAGAACGCTTTCTTTAGCGTCCCAATTGATCCGGAAAGCCAATATTTGTTCGGATTCAGTTTAAATGGACGAAGTTTTAAATTCACACGCGCACCTCAAGGATTCACAGAAAGCCCCAGCATCTATAGCCAAGCACTGAAAAGAGAACTCGACAGTATCCACATGCCAGCTAACACTGCCTTGCTTCAATACGTCGATGATCTGCTGATCACCGCCCGAAGCGAACCTGAATGTGAAAAAGCATCACTGACGGTTTTACATTTCCTAGCCGACAAGGGGCACAAGGTGTCCCCTTCAAAGCTGCAATTCTGTGTCCAGCAAGTTGTGTCCCTGGGCACTTGCTGTCCAAGGGGGGAAGACAGCTTACACCCGACCGTATCCAGTTAATTGTTAACATGCCGATACCCAAGACACAAAAGGAGGTACGGGCATTCATAGGCCTCACTTCGTACTGTAGGCAGTGGATCCCTCAATATGCATTTCTAGCAAAACCACTCATTCAGTTGACAACACAGGAGGCAGCGACATCAACTGTCCTCCCTTGGACTCAGGAACATACGCAAGCCTTTGAAAGCTTAAAGAAAGCTTTATGTCAAGCACCTGTTTTAGCAACACCATGTTACAGCAAACGTTTTACACTTTTTGTTACAGAACGAGAAGGTACTGCTTTGTCAGTACTCACGCAGGAACAAGCAGGATCACATAAGCCATGTGCTTATTTTTCCAGTACATTAGATCCCGTAGCTCAGGCTCTTCCTGCGTGCCTGAAATCAGTTGCAGCAACAGCTTTAGCAATCAGACAAAGCGATGCCATAGTGTTAGGACATCAATTGACAGTACAAGTACCACATGCAGTAGAGGTTCTCTTGAACCGGACCCAAACACAACACTTGACCATAGCAAGACTGACGGGTTATGAATTAACATTGTTCCAGCCACACATAGAAATCAGACGTTGTAGTACATTAAATCCTGCCACACTTTTGCCAGTAAGTGGAACAGACCCATTGGCACATGATTGTATTGAAGTCATTACTATTACGACGAAACCCAGACAAGACTTGACCGATATTCCATTATCAGATCCAGACCTGACATTGTATGTAGATGGTTCATGCATGAGAACAAGTACAGGAGAGTTAGTGGCCGCTTATGCAGTCACAACAGACACTGAAGTTATTGAAACAAATTGTATAGACACCCTGTCAGCTCAAGCAGCAGAGCTCATCGCTCTGACACAAGCCTGTATTCAAGCCAAAAATAAGAAAGTCAATATATACACAGATTCACGTTATGCATTCGGAGTCGTCCATGACTTCGGCGTACTTTGGCGAGAGAGAGGTTATTTAACTTCTCACGGTGCCCACATCCAGCACGGTCCCCTTATTCAAGCTCTGTTAGATGCAATACATCTGCCGACTGCAATATCGATTATGAAGTGTAAAGCCCATACAAAAGTGACTGACATTATTTCTCAGGGTAACGACCTAGCTGACAGAACAGCTAAACAGACTGCTCAGAATCAGACTCATACAACTGACACGACAAAGACAATAGGTCCGACAACAACACGCTGCATGACAGTTAAGGATCCTGCCCTTGATGTAATTGACATACAGACACATGCTACACCAGAAGAAATAAAGAAATGGACTGAATTAGGAGGGATCCAAACGGATCAAGGATGGATGACAAAGGGAAAATCTATATGGTTTCTCCCCGACTCAATGGTTCAAGTCATCATTAACACAATACATAGTCCAGCGCACCTAGGAGAGAAAGCTATGCTAGACAGTATTCAACACATTTGGTTCAATAAACACTTGCGAGCAGCAGCTAAACAGAAAGAACGTACCTGTATGATTTGCTGTCAGTTCAATCCAGGAAAAGGCGTACCTGTAGAACAGGGTGGATTTCAAACCCCCGATCACCCTTTTGAAGTCCTCCAGATGGATTATATCCAGATGGAACGATGTCGAGGATTCAAATATGTCCTCGTAGTTGTATGTGCTCTTTCCCGATGGACAGAGGCGTATCCCGTCTCAGATTACACTGCCCCGACTACTGCCAAACAGTTAGTTCGAGAATTCTTCCCACGGTATGGTTTGCCCCGTGTCGTGTACTCAGATAATGGCCAACCGTTCTCATCCGAGCTAATGAAACATGTTTCACTTTTGTTAGGCTATCAATGGAAATTCCACTGTGTCCGACATCCCGAGGCAGCAGGTCTCGTGGAGCGGCATAATCAAACTTTGAAAATTAGACTGTCCAAAGTATGTAGAGAAAAAGGTGTCGACTGGATAGTAGCCTTACCAGTTGCGCTCTTTTACATGAGAATGGTAGCACACTCTCGAACAGGGCTATCCCCGTATGAGGTGATCTTCGGTAGACCACCAAATATGTGGGGGACGCCTATACCCCGTAAAATAACTGATGTTGATTGTAATATGCTGACAGATTACCTGGCTTCCTTGATGTCTGCACTACAATCTTGTCTTTCACAGGTAGCTGCAGCTTTTCCCGATAACACTGAGGTGAAGCCCCATGACGTGGTTCCGGGAGATCGGGTACTGATAAGTAACTTCGACAGAAGGAACCCGCTGGAGCCTCGCTGGCAGTCGCCTAAACTCGTCTTATTGACCACAAGGACAGCTGTGAAGATTGAGGGACGTAAAGGGTGGTTGCACTCGAGCCATATCAAAAAATTTCATGGACTATCATCCGACTTGAATTATCCGCCCTGCATTCCCTCACAGACTGACTCGAAACTCCCCCTGGTTGAACAAACTGAAAAAGAAAACTATAAACTGAAACTAAGGTCTGGCAAGTCAGACAATTTGATTGTTTAAGTCCTCTTCAAGGTGAATCGGTTGAATTTGTCTCTGACATGTATCCTCTAGACCGAAATAGAGAGAGAAATAGACAGAAACAGCTAAAAAAATATGCGTACTGTAAATCACTTCGTAGTCATTGCATAGTGACATTGTTAATTATGTTTTTTCTAAGTCTTTTGATTATCATCACCAGTATGTTATTACACATGTATTACCCTATTTCCAAGCGTGCTTTCAATGTTACTGCCGAACATTCCTTTAGCGAACTACCCCCGCATGAGTTGTCCTATAGATTTGCGCTGCGCAACAACACATTCATTAGTATGTTACATCATTCCCATCAGACCAGCAATGCTACAAATTGTTGGATATGTGGCCGACTCCCTCCCTATCAGAAATACAAGGGAGTTCTGCCTCTCTTTCCGTATCCATTCACCCACAATGGCTCCTGTGGAGCATGGTTTAGTTTGATTAATTCCCTAGATTCAAATTCAGTAGTTTATCAAGACAACTGGGTTTGGGGAAACCTGAACCTAGTTTTACTTAAAGTCTGCTACCCTAACAAGGAGGGACTTCCCAAAAGAACAGGAACTGATCTAGAAAATGAAGTATATGGATTAGGTAACTTTACACTTAATCTCATGATCCTGAATGTTGAATCCGAAGCTACACCAATCTTGCCCGCTATGTCAGTATTTCCAGTTAGAGGCAAATTATGTCTAAGAAAGAATGGTTCAATTCACATGGGCCATAGTAAATGTACCACTGTAATAGAATTCAGTGATAAAGGCAAATCTACGTTTAGAGCTTCTCGTCATTCCTACTTCATCTGTGGTCACACCGCATACATATGCCTACCCCTAGATTGGGATGGTACCTGTTACATTGCATTCCTTCTGCCACCTGTTTTCCTAGCCCCGCCTGATTACCATAGGAATACCCATTTAGTACACAATAGACAGCAGAGAGATCTCCCGATCGTCGACTACACCGAAACAGCATGGGAGCAATACACAGATTTCAATAAAGGTTTCTTTCCCTACATAGGTACAGTCACTAATAGTAAGTTGATACGTAGATTAACTAGAACCCTTGAAGCAGTAGTGAATGAAACTACTTCCGCATTAGGCAACTTAACAGAGGAGCAGTCTGCGATGCGGATTGTTGTTCTTCAAAATCGTCTTGTCCTTGACGTCATCCTGGCCGATAGGGGTGGAGCTTGTAGGGTCATCGGATCAAGTTGCTGTGTTTTCATACCAGAAAACGCGCCGTCAGTATATAAAGCCATAACTCGACTTCATAAGATCGTAAGCCAGATACACCAGAATCCAGGCACCTGGACTTGGTCCGGTTGGTTCTGGAGCGTGTTGTCAGCCTGGGGATGGAGGATCCTATCCTTCCTAGGTATTGGCTTTCTCATTCTATTCAGTTGCTGCTTGTGTCTACAATGTGGGCCAGCGATTTGTGGTCTGTGTGCCACATCGTGTATCCCGCCTTCGAATTTTCACTCAAGATCCCGGAAGAAGAAAGAAGAACAAATGATGCTATATGAACAGATTGATGGATTGATGAAGATGGATATTTCATAAGGGTCCGTAGGGGACAAGGAGGGAATGAGGAAATATGAATTTTTATGGTCAATTGTGTCCCCTATCTTAGACCCCAACGGCTCCATGTACATGCTACAAGTACATGTATGTTCCCTCCAGTTCCAGCTATGAAGACGCAAACACATGTGCGTCCGACGTCAACATGTCCTCTTTCAGATCCGCCATGAATGGGTCAAATATTTCATTCCTAAGTATGATTGGCCACCGACTTTATATGGTTCACTTTTCTAGTTTTCCAGTTCAGGCGAGTAGGCCCTGAATTCTGTCATCAAGCCATTTCCTGCTTCTGCCTCTGAAATGCTCCAGCCTGGACCTGCATCCGTATCCATGAACTTTGTCCTACTCCCTGCGCGGCTAACGGTGCCTGACGCGGCCTGTTGCCTGCCAAAAACTGTATTCAGCCTTCAAGTTATCTGCTCCGCTCCTCATCCAATGCATTCCTGTCTAGTAGTTTAGGTAAACATCCTTCCAGCTACCGAGCAAAGAGCTTGGCCTCGCTGTCTTTTTGCAAGTAATTCATAGCCCCTGTTACCATGGAAGATTCCTGCCCCCTCGCATCTCATGTAGACACATAGACGCTTGTACATGCACTAACAGTCAGTATAGAATAGATTCCGTCCGAGAAACCTTTCCTTTTGGATAACACAGTTCCTTAAACCAAGATATTAGATACAATTTGGGATTAGGTTGACCTGACCCCCCAGACTTTTGTCTCCACATGTAGAGCTAAATGTCAATTCCCCTTCACCCTCTAGTTGCACGTCAATCACACGTCATGCGGCTGCGCGCGCATCTCTGCCAAATATTTCTGCTGACACTGCAGGATTCTCTTATGGATCCACCCACTTGTGACATCATTTTAAATGACGTTTCTAGTATACGCCTGTATTTACGCCTACTTTTCATTACGTATGTGTATTCTTATCTGTATTATCAGCTGTTACGCCTCCTGCATCTGTCTTAATGCAATGCTTTTCATATATATAGTATTACTTGTCAATAATGTATTGCCTATCCCTTCCTGAACCTTCGTGGTGATGGAATAAGATTGCCTAGTTCGAACTATGATTCCTTTGTAAGGAATAAAGCCCTTTTCAGAACCTCTAATACCACGGATTCTGCCTCTTATTTTGACTGAGTTATTCTTACTAGACTTTACCGCATAAAAAATAGTACAGGTAATTTAAATATTTACCACAGGAGAGTGAAAACTTATCTCAAATAATAATCGCCACCCTTTTCAGGGTGAACCACAAAAGTCACTAAAAAAACGTTTGCTTAAAGCTCTGGGAACTTGGCACAAAAGCAGTCAGTCTTAACTTAGAGGCAAGGTGTAAAGTATTCATGCAGCGCTGAAACAGTAATAAAGCGAAGACATAATACAAGAAAGATTCCAAACCAGTTTAGAAAAACAGAGTACTTTTTAATAATACAATGACACCAAAGCATTAAAAGCCAATAAGTAGGATCGGAGATATGAATTGTCAATGTTTGAATAAAAAATAGTGCCAAAGAGCCCAAAGCACCAACTGCAGCACTCTGGTCATGGTAGACCAGGTCAAAGTCAAACGTTAAGGCCAGCCATGAGGGAGTACGGGTTGTATATAGAGACCAGGTTAGTCCCAGTGGAAAGTTTACCTTCTGACTTGTGTTTGTCAACGACTTGTAGCAGGCCAAGCTGGATCTGAAGCAGGTCTCAATGATGGCAGGTTGCAGAAGAGCAGGGTTCTAGCGTGGTTGTCGACGACAGTGGGAAAGCTTTGAATGGGCGATGTCTGTGCCCAGAAATGCCTTGACATTGATGCGTTGCTACTCAGCGTTGGTTCCATTGAAGCCCTCTATGTTAGGAACGTTTCTGGAAGCCAGCTCTCTTTCAGCAGGTGCAAACCAGCAAGGTAAGGCTCACTGGCAATGCGCTGTTGATGGCTGCGGTTTTGGCAGTGATCCTGGTCTCTGATAGTTCCCCAGGCAGAAAGTTAGCAAAAAGTTTATAAATCCCAGACTGTGCAGTTTGAGGCCTGGGGGAGTGTACTTTAACACCAACCAGGGGTCCAGGACCTGTTGGGCACCACTTGATGATAGGACTCACTCCAACAGAGACCAGCAGCAAGGTCCAGGGCTAGTCAGGTGGTTATGGTCAGCTGGGCAGTTGCAGGGCTAAGCCTGTGCAAGCTTGTGTGTGTCAATATGTCAAACAGGAGGTCAGCCAACTGACGTTTGGAGTCCCTTCTGGGGTCCTGGATTCAAGGCAAGCAGGTCCTGTCTTTCTTCAGGTTTCAGACAATAGGGCAGTACTCCTTCTGATATTCACGGGTCCAGGAGTGTTCTCTGGAGAGGTCTGTGGGGCCCATGCTTGTGCCCAGAGCCAGTCAGTGTGTGGGGGAAACTCCTGGCAACTCGCTAGTTGCTAACCAATGAGCTAAAAGTTCCCAGGGGTGTCCCTACCCACTTTTACAGCACTTCCTGTGTGTTGCACTGTTAAGTATTCCACAGTGTCCCTCTCGACTTAAATCCAAAATGGCAGAACCTTTCTTCCCCCTGTGCATGAGCTCTAGAGGAGTGGCTATGATAATGGGCAAACCCTCCCTTGGGGCCGCTCCAAACTAGTTCTGGGCAGCTCTCCGCTCACATTGGGTTTGGAGACAAGAGGCAGACAGGCCTAGGTGTGAGCCACATCTGTCAGTCACAGGGTAGGGATCCTTTGAAGTTCAGGAAGAGGATGGGCAAAATCCCCCAAGGCCATCCTGCTCATGGTAGAAAAACACCTCTCCACATCCAAGCCGTTTGTCCACTGTCTGTGCACTATCCACATCTCACCACAGGAGAATCATCAGCTGTCGGGTGACACTGGACAGTGGCACAAAGGCCTCTTTGAGCTTAGGCAGGAAAAGGACATCTTTCTAAAAGTGTGATTTTTTAAAAATAGTACATAAAATTCAACCTGACCATAAAGTTGGATTTTAAATTGCTACTAACATGAGTCCTTGAGCCATTTTTGTACGTGCTCAAAACTAAAATTAGTCACTATAAGTTGTTATAGCGTAACCCAGTGTGTGTTTTTTTACTTGACACAGTTAAAAACGACTTTGGAATATTTTTCACTGTTAGGGCATGAAAAATATTAAATATGCAAGCCCTACTTTTTTAATGCCATGCACACTGCCCAATGGGCATTTAGGCCTACCTCAGGGATGATTTATAAGCATTCAAATGGAAAAGTTAGGCCTGGCATAAGGTTTATTTTGCCAGGTAGAAATTGTAGTTTAGAACTGCCCACTCAGGCTGCACTGGCAAGTCTGGAGACTGGTTATTTAGTGGTTTTATGGTGGTACCTTAGTGGAAGGCACAACAAGTACAATTAGTGCTGCAGCCCACTAGGAGTATTTAATTTACAGGCCCTGGGTACATAAAGTACCGTATACTAGGGAGTTACCAGTAAATCAAATGTTCCAAACAGGTGTTTAGAGAGAAGAGCACAAGCCCTTTACCGCTAGTTAGCAGTCATATAGCCGACAAAAAACACACGTGAATCAACAGAAAGCAAAATTCTGGTCTGACCCTGTAGAAAGGACACATTTCCAACACATGTAATGTGGCCCTGGCAAGTTATGTCAGTTTTGTTTTTTTATGCAGTTTTTATATAGTGCTAACTTGACCATTAGGTATTAGAGCACCCAACATGAGCACCAGATTACATCACACAAGGTTAGATTTTCTTTTGTTTAAGGCACTGAGAGATTATATAATTTTCCCCATTTTACCTATATATATATAGAGGGCTCTGAGCATTTGGGTTATTAATTGCCTAATAGGATTCCATTCTTGAAATATTGTGGGCATTTTTTGTGACATTCATGCAATGCTGGTACAACAGTGGTCAATAGCTGAAATACTGGTGACATTTCCGATGACATGTCGATTCGTGTGATAGCCATCGCTTATCCATTTAAAAAATATACATTATTTAATTTTTGAACATATATGATTCTAAAAAAAGGCACATATAAGGGGCCAAAAAAACATTCTACAGCTCTGTCCATGCATTATTTTGGGAGTACCTTAGCACCAGCTCATGGAGGTCTGCCATTGGGCAGGTCCACGTTTCTAGCAACCATTTTGCTCCAGGTTATCAGATCTTCCGTAACGTTTTCATCTCTTCAAGTGAGCTTTTTATGTTGTTCATCTGCTATTGCCCACTCCCTTAAGTTTGTCTTCTGGATTTTTACTTCTGGGACCCTAGATGCCACCCAATGTATTGCAATCAACCTCTTTGCTAACACCATGCTAAGTGCTATCATACAGTTTTTAATTTTTAAGTGTTTCTGACATGGCATTACATCCAGCAGGCAAATTGTGACAGAGCCCTCTAATTCCAGCCCCACAGCATGCAACATCAAACTTATAACTGCCACCCACAGCTCCACTAACCTTGGGCAAGCCCAAGTCGTATGCAAAAAGTCAGTAGAAGGAACCTGCATCTGCTCTAACCGACGGGGCCTGTGGGGTAGATCTTAATCAATTTAGATGGTGCCATGTAAGTTTTGTGCAAATAGTGAAACTGTATCAGTTTAAAACTTGCATTAGAGAATACCTGTTTGACTTGTTCACATGTCCTCTTCTGTTCTGATGCAGTCAGTTTGCTGGGCAGTCAGCACTCAATCGTTCCCTGGCCACATGCAGGTGTGGTATTAAGTGTCTTCACCCTGCCAGTCCCAGTCCCTGTCATACGACAGCATCCTTGTGTGCTTTGTTTGAGAAAGAATTTCAAGTCCCATGTTTTGCATTAGCCTAGCATTTTCTAAGAACTGCTCAAGTCCCAATCCAAACTGCTCCTGTGACTTTGTGAAAGAGAGTAATATATTATTCAGGTATAGGTTCACCGCACATTCACAGCCCCCTCTAATCATCTCGTATAGTTGATATCTTTCCGTAGATTGTAAAATTGTTTTAATGACCACAGGAGCATATCCTCCGCAAAGGGGACCTTGTGAAATGTTTTACTAATCTCCTTGTGCCACATATCTGCCACTAAGCGAATGAGGTATGGAGAGACTTTAAGGATTCCCCCTTCCCACCATAAATTCTTCTGGAAGAGTATATGGGTCTTTTGTGCCCACCAAAAGAGATTTCTCCCATTTGGGGTCTTCTCCAAACCAGCTCACTGAGTGTTGGAGGTGGGTGTCCACATTGTACAGTAACAAGTCGGGCACACTCAACACTCCTTCAACCCAAGAAAGCATTAAGGTATACAACCTTACTCTGCTTTTTTTTTGTTCAAGCCCACACAAGTGTGAACAGTAATTTGTCCAACAGACTGAATGTAGTACTAAGAATTGAGCACATAATATTTTACAGCACTTATAGGCACCACGGTAGGAACACAATGTTTTCTATGGGTATACGTCTCATTATAGAGAGTGGTAGAGTTGTCCAGAACTCAACAGAATAGCTCAAGTCCTCCATTAAGCTCCCTACATTTAAATCATACTGAGCTACAGATGTTTATGTTTATGTTTTTGTTTTTTGTATAGTGCATGTACACCAACAGGTCTCTTAGCACTTGCAAGAGCAAAGGCAACTTCCGGGTGGTGGTGGTCTCCATGGTAGTTGGGAGTATTAGGTTGTGTCCCTAAAAAGGAAGGTTTTTAGCTGTTTCCGAAAGTGAAGCAGACCAGGTTCTTTACGGAGGGTGTCGGGCAGCTGGTTCCAGAGTTGTGGCAGAAGAACTGAGAAAGCTCGCCCTCGTTTGGAAGCAAAGTTACCCCGAGGGCAAACCAGCTGGGTGGCTTCTGCTGAGCGAAGCGCATGCCCTGGCACGTATTTGATTAAGCGTTCCCTTATGTACCCTGGGGCGTGTCCATAAAGGGCTTTATGGGCGATACACAATCCCTTGAATTTCGATCGTTGCTTGACAGGCAGCCAGTGCAGCTTACGCAGCAGGGGGGAGGCACGAGTTCTTCTTGGCAGCCTGAAAATCAACCTGGCTGCGTCATTCTGTATCACCTGGAGTCTGTTCATGAGTTTCTGGGGGAGCCCAATATAAAGTGTGTTACCTTAGTCGAGTCGCGAGATGATAGTTCCCGATACGATGGATTTCATAGATGAAACTGAAAGCAGGGGAACCAGTTTCCTCAGTATTCTTAGAAGACCAGTGCATGTGCCCACCACCAAATTGACTTGGTTACTCATAGAGAGTTCTGAGTCGATCTTGATTCCCGGACTTTTTATAACTAGTGATAGGCTAGGAGAGGCCCCTAACTCTTTGGGCCAGAACAGGCCGCTCCAGGGGTTGTCTTTTACCGTAATGGCTAGGACTTTGGTTTTATCCGGATACATTTTCAGAGAGTTTGCAGTCATCCAGTTTATTGTAAACCTAAGGATGTTTTGGACTGCCTCTTGGGCGCGGACCGAGTTATCGATCCTCAGGATGAGCTGAGTATCGTCCGTGTAATTAAAAACCCGTCATTCCATGTTGGCTAGCGTGGCCACCAAGGGCTGCAGGTATATGTTGAAGAGGACCGGGGATAATGTGGAGCCCTGAGGGACCCCGCAAGAGATGTTACCCGTATCTGATACCTGATCGCCAGGTTGGACCCTCTGCGAGCGTCCTGATAGAAACAATTTTAGCCAATTGTAGGCATGCCCCCGAAAGCCCAGGTCCTTCAGCCGAGTCAGTAGTGTTATGTGGCTGACCGAAGAAAACCTTGTCACCCAGATACCCAAGTAATGGAATTTATCAGCCACTGGGGTAGGTTAACATTAGTGGGTCTCAATCCATATGGGGGACACAAATTTGATTTTGTCCTATTTGTATATAGACCTGCCATCATGGCAATGTTTCTCTTTTCCTCCAGGAGAAGAGGTGTTGATCACACCAGATCATGCAGATACACCAGGGTATCATCTACATACATTGACACCACATGGGTTGTGTCTGTAAGTTTAATACCACAGGGCCCAAGATCTGACCTTAACCAACAGGCCAGTGGCTCCACTGCAAGCACAAAAAGCACCAGAGACAGGTGGCAGCCCTGTCTGGTGCATCCATGGACTTCAGACAATTCTGTCTGTATGTACTCTGGCCTTTGGGTCAGTATACAATAGGTGCACCCACTTAATGAAGTTGGGGCCAAAGCCCCTTACTTGCAAGACCACCCACAAGTACTGCCAGTCAACAGAGTCAAAGGTGCACTCCAGGTCCCAGACCACTAGCACATAATCTTCGTCTGCAGCTTCCAACACATCAGGATATGATTTAAACGACAGATATTATACATTGTGCTCCTCTCAGGGATAACACCTGTAAGGTCTAAGTGCACCATTGTGTTTACCACTCTTAGCAGTCAGGATGCCAGAACCTTAAACAGTAGTTTAATGTATGTATTTAACATTGACAGTGGCCTCTATGATGCCCCATCCGATGGTTCTTTGACTTTCTTAGAGATGAGGACCATCACCGTCTACCTTCAGGAAAACTTCCAGTAAGCTGTCCAATATCAAGGAAGACAGCACCTGGTATAATTTGACCAGAAGCCCCTCGGGTTCTGCATTTTACCCCAGGTAGCTAACTAATGCTTCCTTAAGCTTTTCCATTTCAACCTGTTTCTACAGGGACCAACATTGCTCATATGTGAGTCGTGGCAACTTCAGATCTCACGTGTATTGTTCCAGAGCGTCCTGTGGCATGGCATGCATCTGGGCAAACCCCCATCTACAAATATTCTGAACAGGCCTCATTTAACTGATCTCTAGCCACTATATCAGGGCCTTCATGTTTATTTAATGCCAGTATATGCGGCTTTTTCTGCTTTTTAGCAGCAGTTCTAGCATCTTACCTGATTTTTCCCCCTCCCAGAACTGGCACCCACTGTACTGAGTCTGAGTAAACTTCTTCAGTCTGTCCCAGGCATCCAATATCTGCCACTTCACCTAAGTTAGTGTTTGCGAGCCATCTGGTTATGGGCCAGTCTGTTTGTCTAGGTGTGCCTGCCTGTGTTCTTCATCAGTCAGTGGCTGCTTCAACTGTTTGAGCACCCCATGCACCTGTGCTGTGCACTCCTCTCCTAATGTCACTTTATGTGCCTCCCACTCTACAGCTCTCCTATCAGTAGTGCCATGGTTGTTCTATAGGATTGTCGCAGTGTATTCTCGAATGTGGCCTAGAAAGTGACTTCTGTTTATGTTTCTTCCTGTGGCCTCCATAGGATAATCTTGGGCCTGTGCCACCTAGACATTATCAATAATGATTAGTGGGAAGTGATCAGACACGTAGCTGTTAAGATATGCAGAATGTTTATAAATGTCAATATAGTTTCTGTAACCAAGCACGTTATATTGTCTACTATAGACCACATGTACTGGGGAGTGGAAGGAGTGTGTTTTATTTACTGGGTGTTGGTGTCGCCAGATCTCCAATCATTGCAAGTCATCCATCACTCTATGTTAGGTTTAATGCCCGGCCTCGAGAAGTGTTAATATAAGTGCAAGTTCGGGACACAATTAAAATCACTCACCCAAATAAGACTCATCTTGATATAGGGAGCAATTAATATCATTACATCAGGGAAGAAAAAACAATCATCCACATTTGGGCCATAACTATTTACAAGGCATGTACAAAACCCAAGTACGCCACTTACAATAAAAAATCTACTTATGGGCTCAGTCACCACTGTCCATTGCAGGAACGGAACCCCGGCAGCAAGCCATGTCACTATGCCTCCCGCATAGTTTTAGTATGTGGCCACATACATATGACCATGTCAATGTTTACTCAGTTTCATGGCGTCTGCCCTGAGCAGGTGGGTTTCTTGCAGCATTACTCTATGTACCTTATATCTATGAAGGTAGGAATAAACTCTATACCTCCTAGGGCTTCTGTTAAGCATCTTTAATATTCCTGAATGATCTATACCCTATTTACAGTAGCCATCAGCAAGAGCAGCAACCTAGGCTGGCTAACATCCAAATCTGGTAGAACCCTGCTTGGTATTGTACCTTCATTCAGTGCCTGGTTCCACAGGGTATCTGGCCCCTCACATAGTGATGTTCCACATGTTTGTTTAACCAGGGCAGATGTTTCAACATTCCCCACTCCCTCCCCTTGTGCAGGTGCCAAACGAACCCCATCTGTAGGTTTACCCAAGTGTAACACTAACTCACCATACAAATGAACAAATGTGTACGTTTCACCATTCCCAACCTTCTTTCCTAGCTCTTAATCCCCTCTCCATAAACTGAGAAAACTCAAAAGAGAGAGATAATGATAGGAAACCTGCAGACGGCAATCAACCAGCCCGGATCTACCCCACCTGCGATGCCCCAGACCAACACAACACCACCAGCACAGACTCCCCTATGGGAACAGTGGGGATCTCACATTGGCAGCCCTCCATCAGGGGGCTAGGGACGCAGTCAGAGTCGCAGGTCTCTCGACTGTACCCAGTTAATCTGTTTGACATATACTAGGTGTGCATACAATTATTCTCCGCCTCCCAGCATCCTGTCTCCATGACCATTGTATTCAACTGTGGTCCCATTCATAGTTATGATGAGATGTCCCCAAAGTAGATGTCATGCATCCATGTCTGGCAAGTTTTTTTTGGGTGGTCTGCCCCTTATTGTCGACTTCATCACCACCCAGCAAGGACACTGGACAGTCAGCGGGGGACCAGGGAGTCTCCGATGCGGAAAAATCTGCCCTGTCCATTATGCCATCCTCTCAGATCGCAATTCAAGTGACCCTCTGGAACCCAGCCCTGCTACGGCCAGACCTGAGGCCGCCAGGCTTCTGGCGCTGCTGCCTCTGAACCTCCTTCTACTCTGTTCCCTATATCTAGGATCAGGATGTTCCCATGCACCAGGGCTTCACCTAATCCCACATTTCCAGCTCAGCCCACACTTCCTCAGGCTGCTCGAAGAAGTGCCTCATTTCCTGAGCCATAATTTAACGTGCAGGAAAAAGAAACATGTAGCGGAGTTCAATTGTTCTTGGTTTTCGCTATAGTTCAGAATAGGACTTTCGTTGCACTACACCTTTCTTGTATAGTCTAGATACGAGACTGTAGTGCCGTCCTTAAAGGAGCATCTGACCACCCACCTGACAGCCGCCAGGGTACAGTCTCTATCAATGTGGTGCAGAATTCGGGCTGTTGGGGCCCCCAAAGGTGCTCCCAGAAGGGGTTGTACCCCTAAAGCCATGTGTGCTTTCTCCACCACAACCATTTTGAACAGTCCCTCTAGTTGCAGCTGCGCCTGAATCAATTTTTTCAAGAAGGATTCCACATTGTTATTCTCTGCTTGTTCTGGAAATCTGATGAAGTGCAAATTATTGAGGCGGGATCGGTTTTCTGCATCCTCTGCCCTGTACTGTATAGGGCCGGTGCAGTTATGGTCAATTTTGCCATTTGAGCTTCTAGGTCTCTAACTTCAGTATGAAGGTCTGATACAGCACCCTCCACCACATGGATCTTCTCTGCCACTTTCCACAGCTCCGCATGGAGCAAGTTAACATTGATTGAAACAGTCTCTATTTTCCTTCAAGAGCTATTTGTGAGTCATGTATCACTGCCAGGAGTCCAGCTCTAGATAGTTCCACTCTCTGTGCCACCCCTTCATTCACTCTCTGAGAGCTCATCAGCAGTTTGGCCCTGTGGGGCACGGCTGGGCAGTGGTGTACAGTGTTATAGTGTTCTCTGGTGCGGCTTGGTGGTTTACATTTGCCCATGGTGGCAGTTGGCTTTGTGTCACACTCCACAGGTGATGCCACCAGGTATCAGGCCAGCCACAGCAAATGTATCTTATCCCACTGGCTCCAAGGTAATCTTGCCTTCATAGTCTAGGTAGGCCCCATCATTCCTTGCAGAGTGATTCCAGTGGGGGCCACCCCTGACTCGCCAAGCCCAATGTAATCCAGAGTAGCCAGAGACAGTGTCAAAATGCCCACATGCGCCTACAGTCCTATATGCGGCTTTAAAGGAGCACCAGTGTCAGTGCGGCAAGGCCCAACTCAAGCAGAACACCCACAGGATAGCACTCACAGGAGACCTCTTTCTCCCAGGCTTGTCCTGCTCCCGCCGTTCCACTCACTGCTGGTCGGGCCCAAGGACCATCACACAGCCACCACTGAAAGCCATATTCGAAGTCCTGGGACCCATTGTCTCCCTCCATGGGGAAGAAGGTTCCTTGGTTGTGGTAGTTGCCCACCTCTCTCTTGCACACACCCCGAGCCCAGGGCTCATGTTCTCTCATGGTGAGGGCTCGATTCCAGACCTACTGCCAGCAGCTCACGCCCCAGGTAAGTACCATCTGGTCTTCGTGCTATTGGGGTTGTGTTTCGGTGCTGTCTACCATCACAGGTCATAGGCTGCTCAGCGAGATTCCACCCCCATGCAGGGTACCTCGTCAGGGCCGGCCTGAGCCCACCAGCTATTGGGCTCCTTCAGTGTATCTTTGTGTCTTCACTGCCGGTGCCAGGCAACCTTCAGCCTCGCCAGCAGGTCGACAGTTTTGGGGCAACCATTATATGCAACCTACACCAGCGAAATCATTTTGCCACCAAAAGGGTCACCGCCACTGAGTCACTCATCGGTAGCTCCATGATGACCGCTGTCCCCTCACCTCTGTAGGCCCTACTACCGTCACCTCATCAGGAAGTCACTGCAACACCCCGGCTCATAGAAAGGAGTCACCCAGAGAAGGGAGACAGAAAGACATCATTTTCATTCAGATTTACACTGGTTTCATCAGAGGATGCAGCAGGATGTATCTGGGGCAGCTGGAGGTTAGATATTTCACCTCCAATTGGCCATCTTGCTTGGCCACGCCTCCAACAGTGACTTATCCTTGACGTGTAGTGGATATTATTAGAGACACTCTGGCTATCCGTGGCATAGTAGAAGTCAATCCTTGAACTAGTTTGTCTATTTCTGACAACATCTTGACTATCTTTAGCATAACAGTGACCCAACCATTACATATTTTGGGCAGTTACAACATAATTTTGTATTATGGCACTGATTGCAAAGAGGGATGCTCACCCTTGACTTATTGTAGGTATTCTAGAAATACATCTATCTACTAAAGTCAAAATCGCATTGCTGGCTAAAAATTCAGGTTTTCAGGAAAATTATTTCTGCTTGAGGAATAAGGGTTTTTTCCCGAAATTAAACTTTAGTAATTCATGGTCAAATATATATTTACTTTATGAAAGTTGTAAGTTTACATTTTGGACCAAAAAATTACATTTCAGAAATATATTTAAAGCTCCTATTGGAAGAAGTATTCTTGCTGAGTTTTGGAGACTTATTCCTGACCATAGTTTTCTATCATTTTATTTTATTTATGTAGGGCACTCATGCGAACACGTAAAGCTACAGAGCACCAGAAGATTGGGATGATGGCAGGAAGAGTTCATTAAGGTCCAAAGTCTTTAATTAGTTGTGCACGGAGTTGATGTTGGTTTAAAGGCAAACATGTTGCAAGAGGGGTTAACCATGTTAGTGTAGAGACCTGCAACAAAGCATTTTTCTCTCGACATGTGTAGGGAGGGACTGTGGTGGGAGATGGACCTTAGGTTTCTGATTGGCTGGGATGTGCAATGCAAGGATTTATGCACCAAGCAGAGTTTTTTGCATTTAGTCCTTTGTGTGATGAATAGCCAGTGGACAATTTTAAAGCTAGGATGATGTGGTAAGTTCTCTTTACAACAAACAAATGATGGACGGAATGCTGACAATGCAGACATTCTCCCCCAGTCAAGAGATCTGGGTTGAATCCATCGTTCTTTTGCCCACTACGCCACCCCAGTTCAGACATGGCCATATGCAAATCAGTCTTGACCCTGTGCCTCATGGGAACAGTCCAGCCCGAACTGCCAAGCCATGTCTTCCCTGGACCGGAATCAAGCATCCTAGGACCGGTTTCTGGCTATCAGCCGTCATCAGCCAGGATAGCTTGACTCCAGTGGCGTAGTGAGCACGGGACCCACGTCTGGGCATACCCATCCCACTTAGGGCGAAAAGCGTTACAACAAACAAATGATGGACGGAATGCTGACAATGCAGACATTCTCCCCCAGTCAAGAGATCTGGGTTGAATCCATCGTTCTTTTGCCCACTACGCCACCCCAGTTCAGACATGGCCATATGCAAATCAGTCTTGACCCTGTGCCTCATGGGAACAGTCCAGCCCGAACTGCCAAGCCATGTCTTCCCTGGACCGGAATCAAGCATCCTAGGACCGGTTTCTGGCTATCAGCCGTCATCAGCCAGGATAGCTTGACTCCAGTGGCGTAGTGAGCACGGGACCCACGTCTGGGCATACCCATCCCACTTAGGGCGAAAAGCGTTACAACAAACAAATGATGGACGGAATGCTGACAATGCAGACATTCTCCCCCAGTCAAGAGATCTGGGTTGAATCCATCGTTCTTTTGCCCACTACGCCACCCCAGTTCAGACATGGCCATATGCAAATCAGTCTTGACCCTGTGCCTCATGGGAACAGTCCAGCCCGAACTGCCAAGCCATGTCTTCCCTGGACCGGAATCAAGCATCCTAGGACCGGTTTCTGGCTATCAGCCGTCATCAGCCAGGATAGCTTGACTCCAGTGGCGTAGTGAGCACGGGACCCACGTCTGGGCATACCCATCCCACTTAGGGCGAAAAGCGTTACAACAAACAAATGATGGACGGAATGCTGACAATGCAGACATTCTCCCCCAGTCAAGAGATCTGGGTTGAATCCATCGTTCTTTTGCCCACTACGCCACCCCAGTTCAGACATGGCCATATGCAAATCAGTCTTGACCCTGTGCCTCATGGGAACAGTCCAGCCCGAACTGCCAAGCCATGTCTTCCCTGGACCGGAATCAAGCATCCTAGGACCGGTTTCTGGCTATCAGCCGTCATCAGCCAGGATAGCTTGACTCCAGTGGCGTAGTGAGCACGGGACCCACGTCTGGGCATACCCATCCCACTTAGGGCGAAAAGCGTTACAACAAACAAATGATGGACGGAATGCTGACAATGCAGACATTCTCCCCCAGTCAAGAGATCTGGGTTGAATCCATCGTTCTTTTGCCCACTACGCCACCCCAGTTCAGACATGGCCATATGCAAATCAGTCTTGACCCTGTGCCTCATGGAAACAGTCCAGCCCGAACTGCCAAGCCATGTCTTCCCTGGACCGGAATCAAGCATCCTAGGACCGGTTTCTGGCTATCAGCCGTCATCAGCCAGGATAGCTTGACTCCAGTGGCGTAGTGAGCACGGGACCCACGTCTGGGCATACCCATCCCACTTAGGGCGAAAAGCGTTACAACAAACAAATGATGGACGGAATGCTGACAATGCAGACATTCTCCCCCAGTCAAGAGATCTGGGTTGAATCCATCGTTCTTTTGCCCACTACGCCACCCCAGTTCAGACATGGCCATATGCAAATCAGTCTTGACCCTGTGCCTCATGGGAACAGTCCAGCCCGAACTGCCAAGCCATGTCTTCCCTGGACCGGAATCAAGCATCCTAGGACCGGTTTCTGGCTATAAGCCGTCATCAGCCAGGATAGCTTGACTCCAGTGGCGTAGTGAGCACGGGACCCACGTCTGGGCATACCCATCCCACTTAGGGCGAAAAGCGTTACAACAAACAAATGATGGACGGAATGCTGACAATGCAGACATTCTCCCCCAGTCAAGAGATCTGGGTTGAATCCATCGTTCTTTTGCCCACTACGCCACCCCAGTTCAGACATGGCCATATGCAAATCAGTCTTGACCCTGTGCCTCATGGGAACAGTCCAGCCCGAACTGCCAAGCCATGTCTTTCCTGGACCGGAATCAAGCATCCTAGGACCGGTTTCTGGCTATCAGCCGTCATCAGCCAGGATAGCTTGACTCCAGTGGCGTAGTGAGCACGGGACCCACGTCTGGGCATACCCATCCCACTTAGGGCGAAAAGCGTTACAACAAACAAATGATGGACGGAATGCTGACAATGCAGACATTCTCCCCCAGTCAAGAGATCTGGGTTGAATCCATCGTTCTTTTGCCCACTACGCCACCCCAGTTCAGACATGGCCATATGCAAATCAGTCTTGACCCTGTGCCTCATGGGAACAGTCCAGCCCGAACTGCCAAGGCATGTCTTCCCTGGACCGGAATCAAGCATCCTAGGACCGGTTTCTGGCTATCAGCCGTCATCAGCCAGGATAGCTTGACTCCAGTGGCGTAGTGAGCACGGGACCCACGTCTGGGCATACCCATCCCACTTAGGGCGAAAAGCGTTACAACAAACAAATGATGGACGGAATGCTGACAATGCAGACATTCTCCCCCAGTCAAGAGATCTGGGTTGAATCCATCGTTCTTTTGCCCACTACGCCACCCCAGTTCAGACATGGCCATATGCAAATCAGTCTTGACCCTGTGCCTCATGGGAACAGTCCAGCCCGAACTGCCAAGCCATGTCTTCCCTGGACCGGAATCAAGCATCCTAGGACCGGTTTCTGGCTATCAGCCGTCATCAGCCAGGATAGATTGACTCCAGTGGCGTAGTGAGCACGGGACCCACGTCTGGGCATACCCATCCCACTTAGGGCGAAAAGCGTTACAACAAACAAATGATGGACGGAATGCTGACAATGCAGACATTCTCCCCCAGTCAAGAGATCTGGGTTGAATCCATCGTTCTTTTGCCCACTACGCCACCCCAGTTCAGACATGGCCATATGCAAATCAGTCTTGACCCTGTGCCGAAACCGGTCCTAGGATGCTTGTTTCCAGTCCAGTGAGGACCTGGCTTGGCAGTTCGGGCTGGACTGTTCCCATGGGGCACAGGGTCAAGACTGATTTGCAAATGGCTGGGTTCAAACTGGAATGGCATGATGAGCAAAAAAACGATGGATTTAGGCCCAGATCTCTGTACTGGGGTGAATGTATGACATTGTTCTGCATTCTGTCCATCAATTGTTATTTTTGCATTTGTCACCCCGAGTGGGAAGGGTATGCTCAGACGTGAGTCCCTTGCTCTCCATGCCACTGGAATCAAGCTATCCTGGCTGACGAGGGCTGAAAGCCCGAAACCGGTCCTAGGATGCTTGTTTCCAGTCCAGTGAGGACCTGGCTTGGCAGTTCGGGCTGGACTGTTCCCATGGGGCACAGGGTCAAGACTGATTTGCAAATGGCTGGGTTCAAACTGGAATGGCATGATGAGCAAAAAAACGATGGATTTAGGCCCAGATCTCTGTACTGGGGTGAATGTATGACATTGTTCTGCATTCTGTCCATCAATTGTTATTTTTGCATTTGTCACCCCGAGAGGGAAGGGTATGCTCAGACGTGAGTCCCTTGCTCTCCATGCCACTGGAATCAAGCTATCCTGGCTGACGAGGGCTGAAAGCCCGAAACCGGTCCTAGGATGCTTGTTTCCAGTCCAGTGAGGACCTGGCTTGGCAGTTCGGGCTGGACTGTTCCCATGGGGCACAGGGTCAAGACTGATTTGCAAATGGCTGGGTTCAAACTGGAATGGCATGATGAGCAAAAAAACGATGGATTTAGGCCCAGATCTCTGTACTGGGGTGAATGTATGACATTGTTCTGCATTCTGTCCATCAATTGTTATTTTTGCATTTGTCACCCCGAGTGGGAAGGGTATGCTCAGACGTGAGTCCCTTGCTCTCCATGCCACTGGAATCAAGCTATCCTGGCTGACGAGGGCTGAAAGCCCGAAACCGGTCCTAGGATGCTTGTTTCCAGTCCAGTGAGGACCTGGCTTGGCAGTTCGGGCTGGACTGTTCCCATGGGGCACAGGGTCAAGACTGATTTGCAAATGGCTGGGTTCAAACTGGAATGGCATGATGAGCAAAAAAACGATGGATTTAGGCCCAGATCTCTGTACTGGGGTGAATGTATGACATTGTTCTGCATTCTGTCCATCAATTGTTATTTTTGCATTTGTCACCCCGAGTGGGAAGGGTATGCTCAGACGTGAGTCCCTTGCTCTCCATGCCACTGGAATCAAGCTATCCTGGCTGACGAGGGCTGAAAGCCCGAAACCGGTCCTAGGATGCTTGTTTCCACCAGGGAGGACCTGGCTTGGCAGTTCGGGCTGGACTGTTCCCATGGAGCACAGGGTCAAGACTGATTTGCAAATGGCTGGGTTCAAACTGGAATGGCATGATGAGCAAAAAAACGATGGATTTAGGCCCAGATCTCTGTACTGGGGTGAATGTATGACATTGTTCTGCATTCTGTCCATCAATTGTTATTTTTGCATTTGTCACCCCGAGTGGGAAGGGTATGCTCAGACGTGAGTCCCTTGCTCTCCATGCCACTGGAATCAAGCTATCCTGGCTGACGAGGGCTGAAAGCCCGAAACCGGTCCTAGGATGCTTGTTTCCAGTCCAGTGAGGACCTGGCTTGGCAGTTCGGGCTGGACTGTTCCCATGGGGCACAGGGTCAAGACTGATTTGCAAATGGCTGGGTTCAAACTGGAATGGCATGATGAGCAAAAAAACGATGGATTTAGGCCCAGATCTCTGTACTGGGGTGAATGTATGACATTGTTCTGCATTCTGTCCATCAATTGTTATTTTTGCATTTGTCACCCCGAGTGGGAAGGGTATGCTCAGACGTGAGTCCCTTGCTCTCCATGCCACTGGAATCAAGCTATCCTGGCTGACGAGGGCTGAAAGCCCGAAACCGGTCCTAGGATGCTTGTTTCCAGTCCAGTGAGGACCTGGCTTGGCAGTTCGGGCTGGACTGTTCCCATGGGGCACAGGGTCAAGACTGATTTGCAAATGGCTGGGTTCAAACTGGAATGGCATGATGAGCAAAAAAACAATGGATTTAGGACCAGATCTCTGTACTGGGGTAAATGTATGACATTGTTCTGCATTCTGTCCATCAATTGTTATTTTTGCGTAAGTTCTCTTTAAGCTGAAGATGAGCCAGGTGGCAAAGTTTCATCCTCTTTGAGGTTTTGTCAATGTTTTGAATCAGAGACCACCATTTACTTCATTCCAGTACTTCATGTGTGAGAAGGAACACTTTGATCTTGATTTTGAGAGAGTGGAAGAATTTCATTGAGGAATTGGAGTTGGAAAAACACATTCTTAGTGAAGGAATTCATCAGAGTGCAAAAGGTATGATCTATTTCAAACATGATTCTAAGGTTTCAAACACATTTAGAAGGGTTGTGTAGGCGCTGAATCGTGGCCAGGGACACTAAATTTACGGGACCAATGAACAGGATCCTTTAGAGAACTCCACAGAAAATCTGGTGAATAAATGAATGAATAGTGATTTCTAACGTGCTATGGCTGCTTCCAAGGACGTGTCCCGATGAAGCCTGAATGGAGCAAATAGAGATAAGGAACAAGTCTAAACATAAATAAAATAGGTTAAAGTCCTTGTCCTGCGAAAAACAATAGGAGTGGGGAGTCCACAAATACCTTTGAAACAGTTGCAGACTCTCCTGAAAAGAGTCAAACGGAAATAGACGACAGGATAAATTAGCAAAAGGAACACAAACTCCTAACCATAGAAAGCATCCCATGGGGCGACATCTTTCGGCCATAATTAAACCTGTAGCTTTACATCAGTTCCCGAAAAAATCTCCAGGAACAAAATTGAGTCAGTTTACGTGTCCATACAACATTCAAACAATGTAACTATCGCACAGAACACACACACAAATAATGGCACATTGTGCTCCTTTGTCCAATACAGGGGAATAAGGAGGAGCACAAAACTTATCACCCTAAAGAAAACCTCACAAAATGACAACAGCTCTGACCCAACAGCTAACTTCCCAATGTTCCTCATTTCCCTAAAGGAACACAGATTTGATTTGTATTCATTTAAACCAGTGTGTGTAGGCATTTTGGGGATTTACTGAGACGGACAACTGAAACGGGTCCTGATCTGCTTCTGTCCGATTCTTTGCTCACTGTGGAACTAGAAACCCACTTAGCTTGGGTTGCAGCACTCAGTGAGAGTTTGTACAATTTGCCACAAAATCTTTTGCACCCATTAAACATGGCACTCGAGATCCAAGAAGCCTTTGTCGATTCAATAGATCTCTTCTGCATTGTAGGGCTGAATGCCTGCGATGTCTCTCATATCAGCAGGCTTAGTGCATGTTCAACCAGCTTCAATACTCACGCTTACCATCATTGACAGTGGCGTAGCTATCAGGGCCCAGAGGTGGCAGGGGACTCCTCCTGCCCTGCACTGGCTCCAGGTATTTTATCGGAGGGATGCTCTGATTTTTTTGTTTTTTAAACAAAGAGCCTGCCTGGAACATTATTGCTGGGTTTAAGCTTTGTGCATGGAGGAAGTGGAGGAAAGGGAGAAGTGGGAAGGGATACAAAAGAGAGTGAAAGATAGAAAGGAGAGGAGGAATGGAATAGGTGACAGAATTGAAGGGGATAATCCTGAGAGGGAATATATGGGTGGGGAAAAGGGGCAAGGGAAGAGAAAGAGTCAGTAGTTATGTATGTCAGGGATAAAGGATATAATAGCTAGTGAGAGACAGATGAGGGAAGTGAGAGACAGAATAAGGGGATTGGAAAGAGAAAGTGAAGGGGAGGAAGAAGATAAGAGGGCAGAATTGTGGAGACAGGGAGGAGAGGAGGAAAAACAGGTAAAATGAGGAGCTCGGATACGTTTAAGCACAGGCACATCTAATATCATTGCAGCATGTGGAATAACACCGTGGCATAGGTGTGTTATCGACCCACTGCACTGCAGCATGCAAAGTGCGCATGACGCTTTGGCCGGGGCTAGGCCACCAGCCAAAGTGTCATGCACACTTACAAAGTGTCCACTACCCCTACCCCTGCAGTGCCTTGGTGTCACGGAGCTCAGCTACACCCACATATCACAACTGAGCCACTGCAGTAAGAAAAATAAAATGATAATAACGCTGCATTATTATCATTACTTTTTTCCTTCTTGAACAGCAGTGGGGCGACGCTCCTCCGCCTTAGCCGAGGAGCCGCCGCTGTAAATCGTACACACCTATTAGACAAACCAGGCAAAATAAGCTATCAACAAAGAAAAGTGCACATTTCTAGGCTCTTTTTCAGATACACATATACAGGAAAAAGCGACAGCAAAGAGTTCATCCATCATTTTCCTCTGTTTGCTTCTCAAGAGTCAGCATGCGCTTGAATCATTTATGGATACAAAGCCTGCTCCATCCCCTGTCATAATTACATCCAGCAGCATCATAAGTGTCGGACTCCAAGGCCTATGGGGCCCAAACAAGAGACATTTCTACCTAGCAGTCTCCTCTTTCCTCCACAGTTGCCGGGTCCCGAGGCTGAGGAAAGCCACGTTCGCAAATACAGCTGGCCGCTGAGGAATCGGGACACGCCTCCTGGAGGGCGGACAGACTGAGAGCCATATCACCGGGGAGGACGCAAGAGGAAGTGTCGACGACCGGAAGAGAGAGAGAACCTGGAGTGGAACCCCTTGCAACTCCGAAGGACGAGAGCCGGTGTTTCCGAAGAGCGGAGGACCAGACGAATGCCTGCCGAAGGAGCCTCGGGACCACAAGGAGGACGCACCGCCCCACCACGGCCCAGGAGGGTCGTGGCTTCAACAGGTGCGTGCACGCCTTCGGTGATCCGGGTGTCAGGTGGGCATGTCGGTCTCAGACCAAACGGAGGGTAATCGTACGGCATCGGGTCTCTAATCTCTGGAGACCGGCCGCGCGTATATTCCGTCTTGCTTTCCTGCAACTCCCTGGTGACGACTTCCCCATCCTGCACTCTATTCCGTAGGAGGTGTTGTGCCCCGCACTTCTTCCTCTCGTTTTGGCCTCAACGTTTGCACTAACAAGTGCCTCTTTCTTTTCTTTATTTATCGAGCCATCTGGGAGTCCTGTGCCCTAAAGAAGTGGTGTTGAGTATCTCTAGAGGGAGACGAGCCCTGAAGATAGCAACAAGGGATCTAAAACTGCTCCTGATTTACTCAATAAAGATAACCCCAGTTAGGCATTTCACTGTCTCTGGGACTTCATTTAGCGCTCCGTGACACGTGGTGTTTCTGCCTTGTCCCCACTTTCTTTTGGGAGCCCAAAATGGAGAATTGAATTCAGCACATGGTCGAGGGCCAGAAAAAGCTAGAGTGGGTTGTGGAGAGACAACTCACCTCCGCACAGGCGGATCGTGAAATGTTTAAAGACCTCATGAAGGGTCAAATGGATGCTATACTACGAGTTGGGGAGGAGGTGGCCCATTCCTCTGCTGGTCAAAAGTCAAACAAAACTATGGCCTCCGTTCCCACTGCTGCACTAAAGAAATATGTGGCTGGAGAAGACCCTGACGCCTTCCTGATGAATTTTGAAAGGGCAGCAAGGGCGTCTGGCTGGCCTGTGGCCAAGTGGCCATTTTTTCTTGCACCTCTCCTGACGGGAGACGCTCAGGCTGCCTACCAAGTGGCCAATCCCGCTGGAGTCACCCCCTATGAAGTGGTCATGGCAGTAATCCTTGACCACCTAGGTCAAGATGCTGAGACCTATCGGATATGGTTTCGGAAAGAGAGGGGAGCTCCCGGAGACACAGCAAAGACCCTTCACATTAAACTAAAGATAGCTGCAGATAAGTGGCTCAAGCCTGAGACAAACACGAAAGAACAGGTCATGCACGCCATATACCTGGAACAGTTCATTGAGGCATTGCCATACCCCACCCAGCGCTGGCTTTGCCAACATACCAATTTGAGCCCAGAACAAGCTGTTAAGATGGCCGCCTCTTTCTCTCGGGCTCAGGCCAAGGGATCCTCATGGGAACCTGAAAAACCTGCAAGGTCCCTACCTACCCCTCGGAAACCGCTTCGCCCTATCAAAGAGCCCAACAGAGCAAGACAACCCAGGTACGAGACACCCATGAACCGAGGCCCCCAGTGCTTCGAGTGCGGGGACTGGGGACACATCTCCAAAAAACGGATGGAAGAACCGATGGACGTCAATTATGTACCCCGTCCTCTGCTGTACACCGAAGAAATGGGGACCTGTTTTTATGTAAGTCTTTGCCTGAACAGCATCCCTGTTACCGCTCTCCTTGACTCAGGGTGTAGACAGTCAGTAGTTAGGGGGGATTTGGTACAACCGGAACAACTGCTTCAGGGAAAAAGGGTCTTTATACGGTGTGTTCATGGGGATGTTAAAGCCTATCCCACTGCCAACCTACCCCTTAGGTGCCCGGACGGATACCTCTCCAGAGTGACCGTTGGGGTTCTCCCATCTCTTCCCGAGGAGCTCATTCTGGGTATAGATAACCCCCGCTTCCTTTCCTTATTGTTGGCCAAAGTCAGAAATCAGTCTCCTGAGTCTTACAAAGTGACCGAGAAAATCCCCAGAACCCTCTTAACCCAAGAGTCGTGGGAGAGTGTCAAAGGGTTCCGTTGAGCACAACTTAACGATCCTACCTTGAACCAGGCCTGGCAACTGGCTCGCTTGCCACAAGACCCCAACCAACCTAGGTATCCTCACTTTCAGATAAATAACGGCTTAGTGTATCGAGTAGGGGGGCGCAAGAAGAACCCCAGCTCCTGGTACCAAAACAGTTCCGGGAACAGATATGTTTTTTTGCACACTCCCACCTCCTAGCGGGACACACAGGGGACCTAAAAACTACCCATACTCTGTTGAGACACTTTTACTGGCCCGGCATATAAGCCCACATAAAACGATACTGTCAGGAATGTTCGATATGTCAGAGGAAGAATCCCTATAAACTCCCTGGTGTTCCTCTCCAACCCCTCCCCATCATAGGTAAACCTTTTGAGCGGGTAGGTATGGATTTGATCGGGCCTTTGCCTAAATCTGGAAAAGGCTATCAGTATGTTCTGGTACTGGTTGATTATTGCACCCGATTTGCGGAAGCCTTCCCTCTAAAGTCCCCTACCACAACCAATATTTCAGACAAACTCTTAGAGTATTTTTCGCGTGTAGGGGTCCCCCGACAGATACTAACCGACCAAGGGACCCCTTTTGTCTCTAGGCTAATGACCCAGGTTAGTAAGATGTTAGACGTGCAACAGTTACGTACCTCAGTCTATCATCCCCAGACCGACAGCCTGGTCGAGAGATATAATGGGACCTTGAAACTGACGTTAAAAAAGATGTTGACAGACGAGGGGAAACACTGGGATGCACGCCTTCGGGGATCCGGGTGTCGGGTGGGCATGTCGGTCTCAGACCAAACGGAGGGTAATCGTACGTCATCGGGTCTCTAATCTCTGGAGACCGGCCGCGCGTATATTCCGTCTTGCTTTCCTGCAACTCCCTGGTGACGGCTTCCCCATCCCGCACTCTATTCCGTAGGAGGTGTTGTGTCCCTCACTCCTTCCCCTCGTTTTGGCCTCAACATTTGCACTAACAAGTGCCTCTTTCTTTTCTTTATTTCTCGAGCCATCCGGGAGTCCTGTGCCCAAAAGAAGTGGTGTTGAGTATCTCTAGAGGGAGACGAGCCCTGAAGACGGCAACAAGGGATCTAAAACTGCTCCTTAAACTGTTTTTGATTTACTGAATAAAGATAACCCCAGTTAAGCATTTCACTCTCTCTGGGACTTCATTTTGTGCTCTGTGACAATAAGATATTGATCTGTTATCATTTATGAGACAAACGAAAACTGTAGATGGGAAACTTTTGTTTCTCATCAACAGTGCTAGCATGTTTGCTTGCATAGGGAAAAATCCCTATTAAGGGTTATTTTTGCAGGTAGTAAAGTTCGCATAGAGTTTTGCTCTGCAGTGTGGTTTATTAACTACACTGCAAATAATGACTTGAAGACGCAAGGCTTACATGCAGGAGAACACAAAGCACACAGCCCTCTAAATAAAGAAGGCATGTAGCACAGCAGCGGGAGGGGGAACTGGGTAGGGCGTGAAAAAAAAAGTACCTAGAGGGATGTGGTGGACAGAGAATGGGAAATAAACATTAAGCACAGCTAGCGAGATGGGAAGCAGGTTGAGAACAAGGCAGGTAGCTGAGGAGGGTAGAGCGGGTTCCACAGGGAATTAGAAATGCATTAAATATGGCTAGCAGGGTGGGGAGTGAGGCATTGAGGGGAAACACTGGGATCGCCTTCTACCCTTGGCCCTTTATGTCATTCGGGGACAGGTTCAAAGCAGTCTGGGCTGCTCCTCTTTTGAGATGTTGTATGGGAGGCAACCCAGGACACTGTTGGAGATGACAAAGGAGGCCTGGAAAAGGGATACCAATAATACCAACGAGGTCCTCGAGTACACCCAGCAGCTAAAAACCCGCCTAGGTAAACTAAGAGAATTAGCAATGACAAACCTCGAAAAGGCCCAGCACCAACACAAACAGCAATACGAAAAGGGAAAGAAATGGAGGGCCCTCAGGATAGGTGATTAGGCCCTGGTGTTGTTACGGGTGACTCTTGGCAAAGTTAAAAATTAGTGGAAGGGACCATACCGGGTTGTGGAGACAATAGGAAGCACCACCTATCGATTGCAGGTCACACCACATCGCACTCAGACCTATCACATCAATCTCTTTAAAAAGTGGATAGGTCCTCCCCCCTCCGCTAACCATCTGATCATGCCTCAAACACCCCGTCCAACCACCCTAGACCACTTGATAGTAAACGAGGGGTTAACAACCGAACAACAGGACGCCCTTTTAGAGACTCTGGTGCCTTTTGCATCACTTTTTTCAGACCACCCAGGGCGCACCACTTTGGTCGAACACCACATAGACACCCCCCCCCCCCCCCTCTCGGCCAAACGATTCAGCTACGGCCTTACCGGATACCCGCAGAACGAAGGGAGGCTGTATCCACCGAAATCAAAGACATTCTGGAAATGGGAGTAATATAGCCCTCACATAGCAATTGGTCCTCCCCCATCATTCTAGTACCCAAACCCATTGGTAGTATCAGGTTCTGGATCAACTTTCGCCAGGTCAACTAGATCTCCAAGCTGGATGCCTACCCCTTGCCTCGGGTGGATGAACTGATAGAGCAGCTAGGAGACGCGCAGTATATATCCACTCTTGACCTGACGAAGGGATATTGGCAGGTACCGTTACGCAAATGCGACCAAGAGAAGACTGCCTTTATCACCCCGGATGGTCTTTTTGAATTCACTGTCCTGCCTTTTGGGCTCCATGGTGCCCCAGCGACATTTCAACAACTAATGAATAAGGTTTTACAACCTCTCGGGTCGTTCTCCTCTGCTTATCTAGATGAAATTATCATCTTTAGCTCTTCCTGGGAGGAGCATTTACAACATTGCCAGCGAATGTGTCTGGCATTACAGAAGGCGGGTTTACACATCAACTCCCGTAAATCTAGGATAGGGTTTTCAAAGGTCAGGTATCTGGGCGATCTGCTAGGAAACTGATGCACTGAACCCCAACAAGAAAAGATCAAAGCCATCACCCAGGTCCCTTTTCCCACTATCAAAAAAGAGGTCAGGGCCTTTTTGGGTCTTCTGGGCTACTATCGAAGTTTCGTTTCCCTTTATGCGGAGATAGCCGCCCTTCTCATGGAAGTTGTAAAGAAGGGGGTCTCCAACCATTTCCTGACACACCCCACAACCGCCGCCTTAAGGACGTTACAAAGACTGAAAGACGCTATCACTCAAGGACCCGTGCTTGTTTCCCCTGACCACAACAAACTGATGCCTCAGATGTTGGCATCGGGACTGTCTTGTTCCAGCTCACGGATGACGGCCTCGAACGTCCCGTGCTCTTCATCAGCTGGTGGCTCTTCCCTCGAGAGGAACATTACCCCATTATCAAGAAGGAATGTCTCACCATTAAGTGGGCTATTGAGAAACTGAGATATTATTTGGAGGGGCGCCGACTCCCCCTCTATACGGACCACGCCCCTCTTGTGTGGATGTGTAGAAACAAAGGCAACAATCCCTGTGTCATGAGATGGTTCCTTTCTCTCCAACCTTTCACCTTCGAGGTCCTCCATTGAAAGGGTTCCCAAAACTTGAATGCTGACTTTTTGTCGCAATGTCCCCTCCTCCCCCATACGGGAAGACTCTGGGGGTGGGGTGTGTCGGACTCCAAGGCCTATGGGGCCCAAACAAGAGATACTTCTACCTAGCGGTCTCCTCTTTCCTCCACAGTTGCCGGGTCCCAAGGCTGAGGAAAGCCACGTTCGCAAATACAGCTGTCCCTTTAAGGATTCCGCTGAGGAATCAGGACACACCTCCTGGAGGGCGGACAGACCAGTCACTGAGAGCAATATCACCTGGGAGGACGCGAGAGGAAGTGTCGACAACCGGAAGAGAGAGAGAACCTGGAGCGGAACCCCTTGTGACTCTGAAGGACGAGAGCCGGTGCTTTCGAAGAGCGGAGGACCAGACGAGTGCCTGCCGCAGGAACCCCGGGACCACAAGGAGGATGCACCGCCCTGCCATGGCCCAGGAGGGTCGTTGCTTCAACCGGTGCGTGCACGCCTTCGGGGATCCGGGTGTCGGGTGGGCATGTCGATCTCAGACCAAAAGGAGGGTAATCGTACGGCATCGGGTCTCTAATCTCTGGAGACCGGCCGCGCGTATATTCCGTCTTGCTTTCCTGTTACTCCCTGGTGACGGCTTCCCCATCCCGCACTCTATTCCGTAGGAGGTGTTGTGCCCCTCACTACTTCCCCTCGTTTTGGCCTTAACGTTTGCACTAACAAGTGCCTCTTTTCTTTATTTCTCGAGCCATCCGGGAGTCCTGTGCCCTAAAGAAGGGCTGTTGAGTATCTCTAGAGGGAGACGAGCCCTGAAGACGGCAAAAAGGGATCTAACACTGCTCCATAAACTGTTTTTGATTTACTGAATAAAGATAACCCCAGTTAAGCATTTCACTCTCTCTGGGACTTCATTTGGCGCTCCGTGACAATAAGATATTGATCTGTTATCATTTATGAGACAAACGAAAACTGTAGATGGGAAACTTTCGTTTATCATCAACAGTGCTAGAACGTTTTCTTGCATAGGGAAAATTCCCTATTAATCGTTATTTTTGCAGGTAGTAAAGTTCACATAGAGTTTTGCTCTGCAGTGTGGCTTATAAACAACACTGCAAATAATGACTTGAAGACGCAAGGCTTACATGCAGGAGAACACAAAGCACACAGCTCTCTAAATAAATAAATAAGGCTTGTAGCACAGCAGCGGGAGGGGGAACTGGGTTGGGAGTGAAAAAAAGAGCACCTAGAGGGATGTGGTGGACAGAGCTAGCGAGATGGGAAGCAGGTTGAGAACAAGGCAGTTAGCTGAGGAGGGAAGAGCGGGTTCCACAGGGAATTAGAAATGCATTAAATATGGCTAGCGGGGTCGGGAGTGAGGCATTGAGTGGGGCGGGCAATCTTGGGTAAGTGGGGAAGCAAAATAGAGTATGCTACCCTGAAAAAAGAGGTAAAAGATAGTACAAGGAAACTAATGCACTTCCATGGACCCGTGAATATAAAAAGTAAATAAAGCCCCTTAAATATGTCGTGGAATGATACAACGCACCCATTCAGAACAAGACCGGCATGTTCGTAGGCGGGATATACACAAGAATAGGGTATAAAGCCATTGAATCAGGAAAAGACAACTGAGATAAACAATAGTCATCCAATAATTAACAAGGGGCTGACCCGAAGGTCACTCTATGTGAATGGTATGTGTTGGAAACAATAGGTCTGGCCAATAGACAGGTAATCTAGTTTGTAGCCAAGACCTAAAAAGGGAATGTTTGAATTCTTCTTAGTCATTGGTAAATACACTGACTGCCTTTCAGTCCGTCATAATTTGTTTAGGGCTTTACTCTTGCAGAACAGAAACTCAAGTTTGATAAAAAAAATAATCACTGGCTACAGTACATTATAAAGATTTTTTTCTCCATTTTGCAGGATATTCTATAACACTGCTTTAAAAAGCTAAATGCTTATATTCAAAGCAGTGGTAATTTTGATCTATGGGTGCCTTGTTTAGTTAATACTAGTGAACGTTACCATTGTCGACTTAGAAGGCCCTATACCTAAAAGACTTCTGTTTCCTACGGTCTCCATCCCTGATGGAGCTCGGGTTGACCTCAGTCTGGGCATCGACTTTGAAAGAAAAGCTCAACGTGCACTTTAACATCACCCACACCCCACCTGACATGATTTTTGTTTGGATAATGTATTCATTAGAGAAATCTAATGGTGGCTCTTATTCAGGCGTTGTCCCTTTCGGCACCACCTGATTAAGTTCTCTTAAGCAAGCATATTTTTTTTTGTACATTGATCACTACCCAAATCTCCATGGAGAGAGTAAGGTCCGAATGTATGAACAATTGAAATTACGAATTGCGATTCCATGCAAATCGCAATTTCAAAGAGTTTCATTTGCAATTCCCAGTGGGGTGCAAATAGACCTACCTCATTAATATTCATGAGGTAGGTCACAATTTCTGACCCATTAAAAATCGCTCAAACTACAGGGATGATGGCCTGCTGGGGACAGCAGACCACCATGTCTATGTTTGCTTTTAAATAAAGCAACTTTTTTGTAATGCAGCCTGTTTTCATTAAAGAAAAACAGGATGCACTTCAAAAGGAAAAATGAAACGTTTCAGTTTCATTTTTTAAGAGTGCTCTTAAAAAGTATTTCCCATGCATTCACAAAGGGGAAGGGGTTACCACCAAATTGAATTTGGTGGTAAATGTTTTGCGACCCTTGTCATGTTGCAAAACATTTATACATGCCCTTGTGATTCGGTATTAGGGAGGGACACCTTTAACCGGCCCCTTTCCAATACCGAATCGCAAAACCCAAATTACCGAATCTCAATTTGGGCTTTGTACATGCCAAAATGCTTTTTTCTGTTGCAAACGGACCCTGAGACAGGAAAATTGCTTTGTAAATGTGGCCCTAAGTCAAGCTTTTGCAGAGTTGTACCAGTTTGCTGAACATGTCAGTTTCCAATGTACATGATCCTCTGGGCTGTCTGGCCTGATCGCTGTACAATACTTGTTAAATCGGTGTATGATATTTAGGCTTTTGAAAATTAAAAATCTCAGTATGTGTGATAATCATGTTGGTAGCACTGAAAATTGGTTGCATGCATTTCTTTGCTACTATTTATAATCTCCTCTGTGAACCGAACAGATAAAGGAGGTGTTAAAGTTGTATGAGCCAACATATAGCTCAGTATCATGGATTTAATATATAATTATTGTTTTCCTAATATCAATTATCAACATATCATTGAGGTAAGTATATGTAGGGAAGTATAGATGTACTATTCTTAACTCCACATCTATTTACCTTAATGATATGATGATAGTTGATATAATGTATACCAGTGTTTCCCTAACTGTGGGGCGTGATCCACTGTTGGGCCGAGAGCTGATATTTGGTGGGTCGTGAAAGTCCAAGCCATATATGAAGATGCCTTTAGATTCTGTGTTTATGTTCATGTTGTCACATTTGCTGCACTTCAAAGAGAGAGATCAGATGACAGATTATGTCTTCTAACAAATTGCTGCTTGTTTTTTAACATGGGGATTTATGTTTGCAGAATCCTTTCAATTTGTAGTCAGTGAAAAAAAAGTAAAGTGAATATATGTGACAGACTTGCTGGCATACAGGAACTATGAAAGGAAATGCCATAGGGTGTCATTTTTTGTAAATACCTCTAAATGAAGTACACACATTCAGCAGTTAGGAAAGCAAACATGTAATATTGAAGTGTGATGGAAACAAAGACTTTAATAGGATCAAAACAAATCAAGACATTGTACTTGGTGATGCACAAATGATAAATAATACCTGAAACACAATTTCTACATACATATTATCATTTGCGTGCAATATAGTTTTATCAGTAAAACTGTGTCTGTGCAAATTTAGTGGCCATTTTATGGAAATGTGCTGTCTTAAATGAGTGAGCTCTAACACACGATGCTCTAGCTACATTAGAAAATCACCCATCATGTCCATTAAAGCTAGGCGGGTTGCGAAAGTTTGTTATACAAATTGGGTCCTGGTTCTAAAAGGTGTGGGAAGCATTTGTGTATCCAATAGTTTGACACATGGGTAGTAAAAACATGAAAGGATGGTACAACACCTATGCTAATTATATATTTTTTAAGTTTGTTGTTCAGAGTAAGTCCCAAAACATCAATTTGCAAAGTGTGGCCTAGCTGATGCTAAGTTACTCGAATTATTTTACATAATGAAGTGCTGGAGCTTTTTACAGTTTTGTGAAAGACAAAAAAACAAAAGAAAGAACAAGCTCCTCATTCTTGAAGAGTATATAGCCAACCTACTGCCTCCATTTGACTTGGGAAAGACATTTCTCTTAATAAATGTGCAGATGCAAGCAGAACATATTTGCCATATCAAGCAGATAAAATATGGAACTCCATGTCCATTTTACTTTGAAAGACTGAAAGTCTGCTGTGCTGACCTTTCAGGAATCTTCTCACACTGCTTTGGGGAGTGTAATGAATGTGCCATTAATTTGGATAAATAGCCTAATAATGACCGTCGCCCATCACCATCTCAGTCTTATTTAGCATATTATAACATAATATAGTGATGTGTAGGGCTGCCTAGTAAGAATAAGCTACGAAGTAGGGCTTGATTATTTCTCTTTCAGATTCTGACTTTACCTTGCTTCACGGCAGTGCTTGCCTTTGGCTTTGGTCTGATCTTATGTCATCTTGCATACTAATTTTACTCTTTTGCGTGAATAGAGGCTTATGCTTGAGTGACTCCATTTTCTGAGCTGTCGCCTTTTTCTGAGCTTCACTAGGTGAGAAGGGCATGTTTTCCTTTTCACTTGTTTTTCACACTTTACTGACCAGAAAGAACTGGATCTTGTCAGAGGAATTTGCCCGCTCTGCTCTGAAGCCATAACAGATGCCTGGCCAGCTGAAGCTGTGGCCTTGGTGCGGAGTGGTACGGACTCTGATGGAGGAGGTGTCTGAGTTTTGTTCGGTGGAAGTTCATCACAGGGCAGACGTGTAGCTGTGGCGGTGGGGCGTATAGTGTCACTACTGCCTCCTGTTTCGACCAAAGAACCGGTCTCCCCTTTGGCGAAGTGGAAACAGAATGGACAGACAGTTGGTGATGTGTTCCACTAATTTCTAGTTTTCCTACTGTTCTTGGTTACTATAACTTTATTTTCAGGTTCCATACATTTATATACATATATATATTTCTACATATATGTTTGCCTTGATTGTGTTTCAATCATACTATTGATATGTTAGAGTCTGCTATGATAGATGCATTTGGCTTACAGTGTGGTGCTATTTACTAATAAATATATCCCAGATATACCAATTTGTCTTTTCCTTGT
This sequence comes from Triturus cristatus, assembly GCF_964204655.1. Classification (NCBI taxonomy): domain Eukaryota; kingdom Metazoa; phylum Chordata; class Amphibia; order Caudata; family Salamandridae; genus Triturus; species Triturus cristatus. Next base: position 333,478,702 of record NC_140595.1, read on the forward strand.
AGCAGGAGGTGTGGACTTTTCTTGGCCAAGTATTCTGTTGTAGAAGGATGGGTGAATTCCCTTCTAGCAGGTAATTGTGTTATAGGAAGTTGTTCTACTCCTGGCAAGTGATGTGCAAAGTATATCTCACTCCAGAGAAGTGTTGTGTGTGTTACCTTGGTCTAGAGGAGACTCCTGTGATATTGTTTTCTTGCCTTGCCTTTGGGGGAGTGTTGAAAGTTTGCCCACCTTAGGAAGTGCTGTGTATATGTTATATTCCATAAGTTTGGAACGGATATTCTCTCCCTGGGAAAGTGACGGTACATACCTTGGTCCAGGGGAGATCTGAGACCTTTCATTACAGGGAGATTATTCTTCACCTGCACATTTTGGTCTGTATGCTGAGGTGCACACCTGGAGTTGTGTAGTACCCATTGAGTATATGATGATGATGCTGGTGAAGCTGAGGGTGAATGTATAGACCGAGAAGCCACTGCCTGTCTGTGCATGGAAGGCACATCATTCCACAGGGTGATGTGTCTCATAAGATAAGACATTTCTTGATTTATAATTTTGGTCTCACTCTGCCATACTCCTATGGAGAAAGTGATATAGATTTGATTGGAAAATATTGCTCTTTCTTCCTTCTTTACATGAATGATTATTTTTTTAATAACAATTGCTCTTCCTTTCTTTTGACTTTATTTGTAGAGAAGAAATTCCTAATGCATATTAAAGATACAGAATGCTACCAGGTCATTTTCTGTCTCCTTCGACATAGAGAGATATTCAGAAGTAATGTAACATTAAATATTAATAATAATAGTAGTAGGAAGAAGAAGAAAAAGAAAAGGAAGAATATTAATATATTATTTCTTCTATTAAGCAGTAGACATAAGATGTAACATTACAGTGATGGAGTGTTCGAGCATCCCTTGCCTGGAATCGAACCCGTGACTTCGAATTTACAGAACCTCTATAAAATGCTAGTAACCAGCTCTTCAATTAACACACAGACATGCTTACGCTGTTTAAGGCACTTAATTGTACTGTTTCTTGAACTTCTTGAGAACAGCAGGAGTGAAATCCCAAAGCAATGAGTCGGCGCCTTTACAAATCTTCGCAGGACGAATCCATCTTCATGAGCGGCGCATCACAAACGGTGTTTACTGTAATGACTAAAAAGGCCTAGGATTAATGCCACGATCTGCACTTTATCTCGTCGTTGGCTTTTATCGGAGGCCAAGCGCAACTCTGGACCGTGATGAATAAGGCACTTAGGTGAAAAGTCAACAATTAAAAACCATGCAGCACGTCCAACATCATCAGAGGGCTTTGAAGAGCAGCGGGCTGCTTCCAAATAGCTTCTTATTTCTCATGAGAAAACATCCTTATCTGAAATGTGGTTGTTTTTTCAGTTAGTTTCTTGATGCCTAATTCTGTCAATGTGTGGAATGGCGAAAATATCTACAGTTTCAAGTTACAATTTATGACTGAGGGATTAAAAAGGAAGCTGTTCAGTAATATAAGAGAGACAAAAAGAAAAGTAAATATATAAAAGAGACATACAAAAAGCAGTTCAAGACGGTAGACTAGACATTATTTAACCCTCCCCAAGCACATTTAATGTGTAATCTCATCTTTTTTCAATACTTAAGAGGTCAAATAGTCCTTCTCCACTGTGCTGGTCTGTAAAACAAAGTGCTGGTAGTATCAACATATACACCTGTTTGTGAAATTTACAAGGTCTGCTTGACGATGGTGTTTATTGAAAAAGAGTACCCAATGTCAGCGTTTGCAAAATAGGTTTCCTCCTCCTATCTGTATAGATTTCCGACTTTCTGAAAATTAATCAAAATGCAGTGAAATGCGAAATGAGAATTCTAAACAAATGATATTTTTTCAGCACACTCACTATACCCCGGTCACGAAGATTTTCTGCAGGGTTGGGGGGGAGGGGCTCTCATAAAAATAAATGTGGCTCAAATGTGCAATAACGTATATAATCTGTTTTGGTTCCATCTGGAAAACATTTTCTAAGTGGAGTGGAGAAAACTATTCTCCTACAGCACCTTTAAATATTAGTGTGATGCATACATGTTCACACTCCGCAAATACTCTTTCTTCGGTAATGGTATATGTGTGTGTGGTTTGTGTTGGGAATGGCTAAACAAATGTTTTATGGATACAACATTTACAAAATACCCTTAGACCACTCTCCTTTACCCTCATGTTCCCACCCATACCCCATGCATAACTCCTACATGTGTGGATTTTCCCTTGTAGTACGTGTAATTGAGACAGAGACATCTGTGAAAACTTTATTAACTGATTAATTATTATGAAATGCAAATTCAAACGTTTTTACTCAATTTTTTGGATGGAGCAGTTTTTTAGTTTCTCAGTGTGCCAAGCGTGAACACTAACCCGATATTTTTTGGAATTTCTGAATTTCTTATGGGTGTTGTCAAATGATAACAAGTCTCGCAAAATAGCCTTCAACTGAAAGACACAGTTTGTTTGCCTTTACTAGTGTCCAAATACAAGCTTGAAAATATTCGTGTGAGTTCAAGTTTCTAGTTGATTTTTTTTTTTAACGGTTGTAATTTTTATTTATTTACATATGTTTCAAAATATAAATGGTTCTGGGTGTAACTAAATTTCCTATCACTTAATAAAATGACAATAAACTGGTTTAGTTCAACACCTAAAAGCAGGAAAAGCGATACAATGTTTAACTTCTTCTGTGAAAAAAGTGTATTTTGGTTATGTTTTTTAAGTCAGTGTTGTGTAATATATTTTATAAGTACATTTACTCCAAAATTGATATGAGGTAGGTGGGAATGGTGAAGGGGAAAATAGACATGTGAATCTGAGAGGCCAACTGATGCGCAGTGGTTCAAGTTGGCCTGGGTTTTGTAGATATGACCAACGACTAGTCCTGTACGAAGAAGAAGGCCAAAATCTGGACTGTTTGATGACTTTAATCTCCTATTAAAAGAGAAAGAGGAAAATAGTAAATCAATAAAATAATAAATGTGGTTTGGCACAACTCAGCTAAATGACATTTCGTTGGAAGTATTTTTCTTCATTGTTTCACTGGCAACAGTATGAGAAAACGTGCCAGTTGGTTCCCTTGAAGGATTTCTTAATGGTGCATGACTGGTACATACATTGTAATTTGACGCAGAACAGAAAGTGCCTGAGAACTGTGGCTTTGTATTTTAATTATGCGGTGGATTAGAAAATAGCTGTGTCATTGTATTGTGTGTTGTAGTGGGAAGGAACAACATAAACCCTAAACTTCAAACATACAAATCTGTATATTGCAAATTTCCCAGTACAGGTCTGTACTCATCAGTTACAATGCTCAGGTGTTGGATTTACAATTGACATATGACAAACAGTGAAGAGGATTAATGCAAAACTCCTCACTGTAGTCTTCCCTATCCAACTATTGTAACTTCGCCGTGAAGGATGACTGGTTGGCTGTAATAAGCAGTTTTATATCTAATGCAGCGGTTCAAAGATTATTCATGACACAAAATGGAAACTGTGAAAGTTACACAAAATTGCATGATTAATGGTGCCATGTTCAGAATATATTTGAGAGGCAGACCAGCTAACAAGTAAATTTAAATCATCATTAAGATGTAAAATTAACACAACTTCATGTTGAAAGTTTTAAAGAGATGGACCCCAGACATAGTTCTAAGTTGGTAAGCAAAATATAATATCTAAGAAGGTAAACAAAGGGTGATACTCCCAAAAGGACCTATGCCTTATTGGCATATTAAAACATGAATTTCCCCTCACTTCCTGGGTTCAGAATCCCTGGCATTTCCATTAAATAGCCCAGTATAATCAGTTATACATTTCATGTTTGGGGCATATTAAACAGCAGGAGAAAAATGGGTGATCTAAATTAATTTGTATATATAAACTGCAGCTTGCTTTTGATGAAATCCAGTATAAGTCCCACTTCGCTAACCCCATACATATAATAAGAGTGCATGATTGAGACAGAAAATATCTAGCATTAAAAATGTCGAAAAGATCAAGGAGAACCAGAAGTTGGTCATCGAGAACCTAAAGAGTGTTTGCTTTTGCATTAGATTAGGAAAGCGATTTTAGTGCTGTTGATTGAGGATAAGAGAGAGATGAAAAGAAAAAAGGAAGCTATTTTAGTTTATCCAGAATTTTTTATGTGGCTGACCAGAAGTTTCAATAGACTTGTTATTCAAGCTTGTGTTCTACAGCACCAACTGAATGGAATTGGATCTATGAATAATACTGCTAAACATTTGTTTCTTCTACCAATTATTATAAGATGGGTCATGGGCGAGGTTCCCATTTACCACTTTGCCATATCACAGCTCTCTCTGTTTGATTCTCGGTACCGGTATGCATGGAATCACAAATCCTGGTCATGCCACCTCCTGAGCGCCAGTCTACTCTCATCAGGACACCTCTAATTTCAGGATTATACATGCAGGGGTTGAAGTCACCATAAATTACATCAAATCAGTCATCTCTTTGTTAGCCATTAACTATTTGTCTCTGATTACCATCTTTAACAAGTATTGGCATAGCCAATAGGTCTCACCTTTGGGACCTTATAAGTGTTCAGCCATGCAACCGTTGATGTGTTGCACCAAGGATATTGTGCTGCATAACTAAATACTTATAAGGTCCCAAAAGCGAGACCTATTGGCTATGCAAATGCTTTTTTTGTAATTTACAGCTCATGTCATGAACGGCGCAGTTTCCCCGGAGCCCAAGCGCTTTCTGTTGTGCACATGAATGTTTGCAACATCAGTGATGTCATTTGAGATGTCATCAGGGATGTCATCAGTGATGTCACTGACCATGTAATGAGTGATGCAATATGTGACGTCATCAGCAGTGCATTGCGGGGGCGCGAGTTATAGTTAGCTGAACTAACTATAACAGGGGAATTTCTAGGGTTTTGTACGAGGGAAATGTCCAGCTAACTATAACGCCCCTGAAACCTATGGTTTTTTCAGTGAATTTCTAAGGTTTTTTAAATGCCAATTCCTAACTATAACGCCCCTGAAACCTTTGGTTTTTTCAGTGAATTTCAAAGGTTTTTTAAATGCCAATTCCTAACTATAACGTGCATGAAACCTAAGGTTTTTTCAGTGAATTTCAAAGGTTTTTTAAATGCTAATTCCCTCTATAACTTATCTCTGAAGATATCATGAAAAGCATTCTTTTTTAAAAGTAAGGTGCACATTAGTTTTGTGTAAAAGCATCTTTGTGATTGGTTAAGAAAAAGCAGTTTCAACGTGGAGTATATATCATAGGATAAAATTTGCTCCGCTCAACCACACCTGCTACTTGCAGTTGGAAGGCACTGTTTGAACTTAAAACAATCGTCATCTTTTAACCTGCACGTGTCGTTAAATGTTCAAGAAAATGTTACAAAAAAATATAGTAAAGTTTTAAAAAATTGATGAACTTTTAACCTGCACGTATTGTCGTATTGTAGAATGTTCTAGAAAGTGTGTTGATAGAATACGTTGCACTTCTGACTTCTATGTGTTGTTGAATATTTAAAAAAATGGTTCATATGGAAAATTAAAAAGAAACCAATAGAGAAGTTTTGAAACCTAAAAGAATCAAGGAACTATTCTAATTTATTCTTTACATGTATTTATGTGTGCAGCAACAAAATTATAGACACAACAGCACTAGGAAGAGTAAGAAGCAGGGAGTGGGGGGAGGGGGGAGATGGGCAGAATGGCACACATGCACAATTAAGTACAACACACATATAGACTAACAATGGCCAAAATGAAACACACCAACAAGGAGCACAAGTCACACAACCTGCCAACATCACACCACTAAACGAGCATAGAAGTGAAAACCACGCTGCATTCATACAGGATGTGTACAAAGGCCAGTCGTTGGTGTTGTGGGATGTCTGCGACCGTGGACATCATGGATGAGATGCCCAGCATGTGGCACATGGTCGAGTTCACTGTGTGTTATGTTGCCAAACGGCGGCTCCTCCCTCCCGCGAGCCCCCACACTTATGTACGGTGAGCTGTTGTATCTTGTGCACTCGTACGGCACGCCATTGTAATGCCTATTTGCGCATGTCCTGCTACATTCCAACTACAACATCACAGTGCCGTTTGGAGGTGGTGCATGCCACTTTACAACATCGACTGCTGCGGCTCTTGTAACAGGCCACACCAGAACACAGAGACACACTTACCGCACTTCCTGTACACAGACATGTCCGAGACACCCAGTTCCCCTTGCCAGATAGGCACACCCCTGCACTGACCTGTGAACAACAGACCAGCACACGCCAGTTGTGCCTGCAGGAGGATGCGTACGTAGCTACACATCCAGGCTCACTGCCAACGCTGAGGTGACACTGTGATGTTGCAGGGCTCGTGCCTATCATGCTAAGACAATGACCACAGGGACACACTTACTAAGATGTGGGTTTGGGGGGCATTGGCGGTCCTGGAGTTGTTGAGATGAGTCTTCTGGCCCTCATGGGTATCCCTGTATCATGCTCATTGACTCTATGGCACCTGTGGGTGTTCTGGTGTGGCTCTTGGCTGTGTTCCCTTTCATGGTGCAGGTAGTTGTCCTGCTTAACACCAGCAGAAAGCAGGTGTAAAATCCCTGGTGCTAACGTGTCTTATCGCCGGAATTTGTTTCGCATTGCAATTGGTGTGAAAGTTGTGATGTGATTTTTTTCGTGTGCACAACAATATACGAACTGAGCAGTGTATCTCGTCAAGATCCAGCACCTGACGCACTATTCCCAATCAATATAAATACAATGAGATTTCTTAATAGATTTTGTGTGTACACTGTAAGTGCAGCCAATACCTCAGTGCAATACAATACAGGATTTTAGTATTTAGAATAAATCGCAAAGGTGCACCTTGTGTCTTTTTGCACGGGAACGGCTACTCTCCATTTCATTATCAGCACTTTAACGGAAGTAAAGTTGAGATAAATCTAAGACACTATTCAGAAGTTGGTGCAAACTGCAGATATCACCAGTATTCCAGCGATAAGTGCCCCAAAATTTAACACCATGGTGGACTCCATCAAATAACAGTAATAAGAACAAGAAAGAGTCACACAGCAGTTAAGAGAACAACCCAAAACGTTATTAATTTTTTTTTCAAACTTTATTTTTTATAATAACAAATATATAAACAAAAAACTATTTTCAAACTTTATTTTTTTATTAACATATATATGAACAATAAACTAATAAACAAAATGTAACAACAATAACAAAAAACAACAAGGCGGAACACTACTGTGGGCACAATGGATGTCGACGACAGACCTGGAAAATAAGAAAGATTGTTAAAAAAAAAAAAATGGTATTCTCAACGAAATACCACAAGAAACAAATCACAGATATATAAAATGCATACAGCTAACAACATTTTATAAGTTTAACTTACAAAAACTGTAAATGTTTTTTACAGAATCTGAAGAAAATGTTTTGCAGAAGGCACCACACCAACAACGTTTTTCTTCAGCGGTGAGGAAATTTTTTACTTTTTCCAAGGAGCAAACAAAGACCAATGCCTTTTTGCACGGGAACGGCTACTCTCCATTTCATTATCAGCACTTTAACGGAAGTAAAGTTGAGATAAATCTAAGACACTATTCAGAAGTTGGTGCAAACTGCAGATATCACCAGTATTCCAGCGATAAGTGCCCCAAAATTTAACACCATGGTGGACTCCATCAAATAACAGTAATAAGAACAAGAAAGAGTCACACAGCAGTTAAGAGAACAACCCAAAACGTTATAAATTTTTTTTTCAAACTTTATTTTTTATAATAACAAATATATAAACAAAAAACTATTTTCAAACTTTATTTTTTTATTAACATATATATGAACAATAAACTAATAAACAAAATGTAACAACAATAACAAAAAACAACAAGGCGGAACACTACTGTGGGCACAATGGATGTCGACGACAGACCTGGAAAATAAGAAAGATTGTTAAAAAAAAAAATGGTATTCTCAACGAAATACCACAAGAAACAAATCACAGATATATAAAATGCATACAGCTAACAAAATTTTATAAGTTTAACTTACAAAAACTGTAAATGTTTTTTACCGAATCTGAAGAAAATGTTTTGCAGAAGGCACCACACCAACAACGTTTTTCTTCAGCGGTGAGGAAATTTTTTACTTTTTCCAAGGAGCAAACAAAGACCAATGCCACCTTCTTCACTCGCAAGATTTGCCAAAGAGTTCTGTTACGAGGGGATCCTAACAAAAAATACTTGTGCGGCACAGCAAGTATGATGAAACACCTAAGGACCCTTCATCCAAACAATCTTGCACGAGAAGAGTGCAAACAGATGAGAAACACTCCTGTTCTGTATCTGTAAAAAAGAATCACAAATAAATGTATATTAATAACTTTCATATTTATACTATTCCATTACTGTACAAACACATTTTATTTAAAAACTGACTAAGAAATTATAACCCTGAACCGTAAGTGTGATGATCGTTAAAACACTACATGCATAGTGCATACTACTTTGAAGCAGTTCATGCCCTAAAGCCTACCTCACTAAAAGACTACATGCTAACTGACTAAATGATTACAGTACTATACGGAGACACACTGGGTGAGTGACAGGGTGTTTGCTAGAAGAGTATGAATACTAACTAGGGAAACACAACTCTGTAGGTGATTAGAGGACTGCATCCATACTGCATCGGCATTTAAAGCAGTCCATGTGCTAAGGCCTGGCTCACTGCATGACTACTTGGGTACTGATTGAATGATTAGAGTACAGCAAGGAGAGTGCCTAGGTGTATTTATAAGTGCTTGGCTTTTCGCACAGGAAATGGATTAGTACTTGGTACTGAATGGGTCACTAGAGGAGTGCAAAGGCAGTGTCAAGTGCTGGACTGTATGGATACTGACTAGGAAATTGAATGGGTGAAAGACAAGTGTATAGGTGGTTAGAAGACTGCATGCATAGTGCATAGGGGTTTGAAGCAGTCCATGTGCTAAGGCCTGGCTCAGTGTATGAATACTTAGGCACTGACTGAATGATTAGAGTACTGCAAAGATAGCATCTCGGTGAATTTATAAGTGTTTGGGTTTTAGCACAGTGAATGGATTAGTACATGGTGCTGAATGGGTCACTAGAGGACTGCAAAGGGAGTGACAGGGTATTTCCTGGAAGTGTATGGATACTGATTAGGGAGTTGAATGTGAGAAAGACAATTGTGTAGGTGGTTAGAGGACTGCATGCATAGTGGATAAGGGTTTGAAGCAGTCCATATACTAAGGCCTGAGTCACTGGATGAGTACTTGGGTACTGACTGAATGATTAGAGTACTGCAAGGAGAGTGCCTGGGTGAATATATTAGGGTTTGGCGCTGTGAATGGATTAGTGCATGATGCTGAATGGGTCACTAGAGGAGTGCAACGGCAGTGATAGGGTGTTTGCTGGAAGTGAACGGATACTGACTGGGGAATTGAAGGTGTGAAAGACAAGTGTGTAGGTGGTTAGAGGACTGCATGCATTGTGGATATGGGTTTGACGTAGCCCATGTGATAAGACCTTGCTCAGTGCATGAATACTTAGGCAGTGACTGAATCATTAGAGTACTGGAAAGAGAGTGTCTAGGTGAATTTATAAGTGTTTGAGTTTTGGCACAGTCAATGGATTAGTAAATGCTGTTGAATGGGTCTCTAGAGGACTGCAAAGGAAGTGACAGGATGTTTCCTGGAAGTGTTTGGATACTGACTAGGGAATTGAAGGTGTAAAAGACAAGTGTATAGTATGTCAGAACACTTTTATTTGAAGCAATCTATTTGGTACTTAGAAACTGACTAAATAATCCGACTACTTCTAGGTCAGTGCTTAGGTAAAACTTTTTTTCAGTTCTGCCACAGTGAACAGAATAGTACATGGTACTGCACCTTAGTGTCAAACCCTGACTCATTTTATCAATGCATAAGCAAAGACTAGCTTCTAATGCTACTAAAACTTGACAACATGAGAGGTTTTAAATTAGTTATCTGTCAGCAAATACACGATGTTACCAAATGCTTCTCTCACAGTGGTTCTCAAATGCACACAGACTCACAGTGTGATTCTAGACACCAAACACTATCCTAGGAGTTTACCAAAACTCATTCACTACTCTGGAAGAGTTAATGGTACTGCACACAATCTACATATTTAAGTACACCACATCAGTGTCAAAGCATGACTCATTTAATCAACGCATAAGCAAAGACTGGATTCTAATCCTACTAAAACTTCACAAAATGACAGGTTTTAAACCAGTTATCTGTCAGCAAATACATGATGTTACCAAATGCTTCTCTCACAGTGATCCCAAATACACACTAACTCACAGTGTGATTCTAGACATGCACCACTATCCCTATGAGCACACAATCTACATATTTCACAACTGCAATTTACTGTCAATGCCTGACTCATATAATGAAAACATAAGCCATAACTGTCTTCTAATGCTACTAAAACTTGACAACATGACATGTTTTACAACACTTATCTGTCAGCAAATACACGATGTTACCAAACACTTCTCTCACAGTGGTTCCCAAGTACACACAGACTCACAGTGTGATTCTAGACAAACAACACTATCCCTAGCAGCTTACCAAAACTCATTCACTACAGTGGAAGTGGTAAGGGAACTGCACACAATCTACATATTTCACGACTGCAATTTACTGTCAATGCCTGACTCATATAATGAAAGCATAAGCCATAACTGTCTTCTAATGCTACTAAAACTTGACAACATGACAGGTTTTAAAACAGTGATCTGTCAGCAAATACACAATGTTACCAAAGGCTTCTCTCACAATCCTTACCCAAATGCACACAGACTCACAGTGTGATTTTAGACAAGCAACACTATCCTAGGAGTTTACCAAAACTCATTCACTAGTCTGGAAGAGTTAATGGTACTGCACACAATCTACATATTTAAGTACAGCACATCAGTGTCAAAGCATGACTCATTTAATCAACATATAAGCAAAGACTGGATTCTAATGCTACTAAAACTTCACAACATGACAGATTTTAAAACAGTTATCTGTCAGCAAATACATGATGTTACCAAATGATTCTCTCACACTGATCCCAAATACACACTAACTCACAGTGTGATTCTAGACAAGCACCACTATCCCTATGAGCTTACCAAAACTCATTCACTACAGTGCAAGTGGTAAGGGAACTGCACACAATCTACATATTTCACGACTGCAATTTACTGTCAGTGCCTCACTCATTTAATGAAAGCATAAGCCATAACTGTCTTCTAATGCTACTAAAACTTGACAACCTGACTGGTTTTAAAACAGTTATCTGTCAGCAAATACATGATATTACCAAATGCTTCTCTCACAGTGGTTCCCAAATGCACACAGACTCACTGTGTGATTCTAGACAAACAACACTATCCCTTGCACTATACCAAAACACATTTCTTCATCTAGAAGTAGTACTACATTTTAGTATAGAAACAACATAACTCATTTCGCAAATTCATAAACAATGACTGGTTTCTAATTCTACCAAAATATAAAAACTGCACAGTTATCTGTCTACAAACACATGAAAAACACAAATGCCTATCACAGAATGGTTTCTACATGCACACACATTGTAGAGAAAAAAAGTACTCCCTACACTTTAGCAGGAAAAATACATTAGTCTGATTAAAATCAAAATAGTCTACATACATCCCCTCACAATTAAATAACTCATCTTTCAAGTTCTTTTGTAGATTAAGGAGTATATCAATCACTCACCATATTTTCTTTTACAGAATCTCTGCACTGTGCACCTCTCAGCAAAAGCAAAGAATGAAAATGTTTCCCTTTCATTTTCCACACATATACATGTAAACATCAAATCACAATCCTTTGCACATAAACTCAAAAGCAAACACACATTTCTATTGGTTAAACATTTCAACCCTTTCCAACTGAAATACATTTCAACCCTTCCCCCAATCTGCCTTCTGCCTGTTACCATAGAAACAGGTCATGGAGCACTGCACTGAGCTCACAGGTCACAAGTTCAGCACACAATGTTCCTACACAAGACAGGAAGTGTGCTTGACTTTGCTGTGATTTTCAGTGCCAGGTGCTTGTCCACACTGTGCAGTCATCGCGAACACCACTATGCACAGCACAAGCGGGCACTGATTCCTTTCTGCTGCTCGAGTAGATTTTTACTTGAGTGGCAGCTTTCTGAAAGCGAACAGATGGTTCATCAACGTGAGCGATCGCAAGCATGCGCGACCACTCGCAATGAGAAATCTGAACGCCCGCGTTGAGAAATCTCGCCGAGAGGTTAATTTTCAACACTCAAGCTCACCAACTTGATGTTGACGATCACGAACTAGGAAAAATCTCGCCGGGAGGTAGATTTTCCCCACTCTCGCTCACCAACTTGACGTTGACGAACGCGAGCGAGGAAACAAACTCTGCTCCGCTACACGAAGCAGAGTTTTTCAGAACTCCGCGAGCTCAGTGTAATGCAGAGTGCTGAAAACTCCACAAACGGAGCGGAGTTCACCGCCCAGACTTGATTAGGATCAGCCAAATGGTCAATTTCAGTCTTTGATGACTTAAGAACTTTTAGTAAAGTAAATGCAATTTGTGGAACATCATAAGTTGAGGATGATTACTGGATATCAGCGAAGAATGTAACAATATTTAGTTTGTTTTATAATGATCATGGTAGATGAGTGTGGCAAGGACTATTTTATGGTTTTGAACTTCTATCTTGTCTCTTGTTGTATGATTAGATATATCACAATTGTTTTTCAAATTTCCTTGCTGCAATTGTACTTCCATTCAAATTGTAAGAATACTAAGGCAGAGGTTTAAATGTTTTTTAGGGACAGTGGGTTAACTTTGGAAGGACAAGTGGGTCTACACTGAGACTGTTGATATGAAGAGGTTGCGCAACCATGTCTTAACATCTGTTACTGATTTGAGGTTTAGTATATAAAGGTTAAAGATTAGCTTATTTAGATGCATTTCAAGGGAATGCTAGAGCATTTCCCTTTTTATTTTGTGTATTTTTATTCGTTTTTTCATAAAGTAGTCCTGGCTTCCAAAAAGCACTACCCACCTTACAGAGAACATGATTCACATAAGCAAATTTAGGTTTCAATGTGTAAGCGAGAGTGGTTATTTCTGTCCTTGTTTAAATTACAATAGAGGGTGTGGTGCAAGTAGTCTTCAGAGTCAGTGGATGGAGAGTCTAATGTGAGGGTACAGTGGTGGCCAGATGATCAGAGTAAGTGTGCAGTTTGTCGATTTGATCCTTGAAGTGTGCCTGTGGCAGACAACTGATGTCCGGTGACTGCAGGTGATTAAATGACATTTGGAAGATAATAGTTAGTTGTTTACAGGACTGAAACAGCGAGAAATTGAGTGTAATGTATTTATAGGACTGTTTACCATTTTGGACGTGTATAATGAGCCTTGTATTTTCTGTACGCTTTTGTGACATTTTTTATTTCCAATCTAGATGGGAGTTGGCTGGCATTAGAGCAGGGCCCGAGAAATTGTTAGTTTGTTTCTGCAAGGCAGTCGTTTTTTTGGTGGTTACCATTGTTTTGATGATGTAGGTTGCTTTAAACCAAATCCTGAATGGGTGGGGGAGGCAATGCAAACCTACCAGTGACAGATTGATTTGATCATACTTCCTTCTTCTTTTATTTTATTAGTTTTTTAACATTGTGATTAATTTCCAAATTAGGTGACTTATCTAAAGATCATTGCTGCCTTTTATTTGGGTTACTACAAGACCTATGTTAGAAATTTGGTTTCTGTCTAAGCGGGAACCACAATACTAGTAAGGGTAGTCACAACACACTCTAAATTATCCTGTGCTCACCTTTTGGTAGCTTGCACAGAGCAGTCAGGTTTAACTTCAGAGGCAATGTGTAAAGTATGTGTGCAACACTTCAAAAAGTAACACAGTAAAAACACCACAAAAAAACTCTACACCATGTACGAAAATTAAAGAATAATTTTAGAAATAAAACAACACAAAAACTACACAAAATCCAACAAGTAGAGATATGAATTTTCAAAGAATAAACTGTAAAATAGCGATTAAAAGCCATAAGCGCTTAAATGGGATATCTGGTTGTGCTGGACCATGGCAAAGTCAGAAGTTCAAGCTGACCACGATGGAGCGTGGGCCGCATACGAGGACCAACATAGGTCTGCTGAACAACAGTACCTTGATCTGAGTTTGTGTTGACGAAGATGCGAGGTTCAGCCGAAGCGATGCGTCTGTGTTGAGCCACACAGTGGATGAGATGTGTTGGTTCCATGTGCAATGCGAGACGCGGCTACTGCTCCTGCAGCAGAAGATGCGTTGATCCAGAAGGCAAAGCGCTGGTTCTGAGTTCGATAAGCCAGCTCCATTCCACGCTTTGATGAGGATGCATCCGGTTCTCACCCACACAAAGGCAAAGATGCACCAGTTCCAATGAGGATGCATGGATTGGCTTGAGAAATTACCTTAGGCCTCACTTCCAAGGGTCGAGAAGTGTACTACAGTCATGGTATCAAGGGTCCTGTACTTATACCCAGTTGAGACTTTGAAAGCTTTGAAGTGCACAGACAAAGGGAGTATGCAGCCCTTTGTGTGTGTACAGGACACAGCCTACTCAGGTGTGAGTATGAGGCAGTGTCCCGCTCCTCCCTTCCATGTCCCAGGATGGTCCATCAATACACACCTAAGTTGCCTTTGTGTGTGACTATCCAGAGGGAATATACAAAATCCAGCTGTCACCCAACCGAGATTGAACAAAGACAGACAGCAGGCACTAAATGGCTACAGTAAGTAAATGCTAACTTTCTAAATAATTTAAAATCCAAGGTCGCCATAAATTGTGATTTTAAATTGTGAGTTCATTGACACCAAACTTGGAAAATCTTCTCTTCACAATTGGAAATTACACTTAAAGGATGTAATAAGGTAAACCCAATGTCATCCTATGGGAGATATAGGCCTTGTAGTATTTTAAAAGCAAAATTGGGAGTTTTTCACTGCCAGGACATAAAAAATGTAAAAGTACATGGCCTGCCTTTTAAATACATGACATCCTGCCCTGTGGGTTATACAGGGCCTACCGTAGGTGCAACTAGTATGTATAAAAAGGGAAGGTTTAGGTCTGGCAAGAGGTTTACCTTGCCAGGTCGAAGTGGCAGTGTAAACTGCACATATAGGCTCTGCAATGGGTGGCCTGAGCCATGGTTAGCGGGCTACTTAAGTGGGTGGCACATTGAGTGTTGCAGGCCCACTAGTTGCATTTAATTTAAAGGCCCTGGGTACATGTAGTGCACTTTACTAGAGATTTACAAGTAAATTAAATATGCCAATTGGGGTTAAGACAATATGACCATGTTTAGGGTCGAGAGCACAATCACTTTAGATCTGAAAGAAACACGTTAGTTAGATTCCTCACCTTAGAATATCCCCAGGCGTCAGACTGGATCCGGAAGATTTTTCGTCAGCAATACCCCTTGCGCGTCGCTAGGCGTCGTCTGCGGCTCCGCGTCCGTCGTCGGCGTCGTGTGCCGGAATGACGTCGTCGGAGTACTTAGACGCCGCCCTCGCGCGCTGACGTCAGTTCTTCTTTTTTCCGCGCCAGTAAGCGCAGATCCGGGAGAGCTACCCTTTTTAGTCTTTTTTGACTAAGTTTTTTTGATCCTTTTTGATCTTGTCTCGACTCCGGTGCCGGTAGGATGCCTGGTTTCAAAGCCTGTGCTGACTGCAACCGATTGATGTCGGTTACAGATCATCCCCGCCGGTGCCTTTACTGTTTGGGCCTCGACCACGACGCGGAATCGTGTTCGGACTGCAAGGCCCTGACCTCGAAGGCTAGACGGGAGCGGTCCCGTAAGCTCCTCGAGCTTCGCCACTCGGCTCCGCGTCCCTCTCGATCCCGGTCCAGGAGGAGGTCCAAGGATTGGTCGCGGAGCTGCAGCCGACGTCATCATCGATCGTCTGGCTCCAAGTCTTCGGGTAAGTCGAAGCACTCCAAGAAGTCCAAGAGGCGACACCGCTCTTCGGACTCCCCTCGCCGGTCGCGCGACTCGGCCGAGGGTCAGGGTGGTTCCACCCCCGCGGCTCCAGCGGAGCCGCAGGCGCCGCGCAAGTCCCCATACCCGCCGGTCCCTGGGACTGACGCGACGCCGGCGGAAGTCAGTGCCTTCCTCTCGGCCATGAGGAACCTGACTCCGCCGTCGACGCCCGCTGGCGTGCCTTCGGACCCCGCGGACCCGACTGGGCAACCTTGTATGCCGGCGGGTCCGGCCCCGGCGCCGGCTCCGGCCTCGATGCCGCAAGTGCCCGAGGGACTCGTCCCCGAGTCCCCGCCGACGCCGGTCGACCTCGTCACGCCTCCTCTGCCGGCGTCGACACCGGATCCACCTCCGACGCCCCAGTTCAGCCCCGCTCCAGACCCGGCGCCGTTACGGCGTCGATGGACGCCGCGTACGGCGCCGTTGGAGACACATTATGTCTATTGTCCGCCTCCGATCCTTCCTCCTGTTTCCCAGGAATCGGATGACGGGGGCGAATGGGAGGGGTCCGATGATCCTATGGCCGTTAAGGCTCAGCTGTCACAGGACTGGGCAGATGAACTGGGGGAGGCCAGTGGTCTGGATACCTCACCAGACACTGGATTAATCTCTCCTCCGACTGTGGCTTCGGAGGAGGGTGCAGCTTTCTCTGTGGTGCTGCGCAAGGCGGCCGCAGCCCTTGGGCTCGAGCTGCCTGCCGTGGCTGTGAGAACTAACGTCCTCACTGAGGTGCTTCAGTCTGCAGCAAGCTCCACTGAGCCTCTGCTGCAATTCAATGAGGCCCTCATTGACGTTCTGCAGGGCACCTGGGCCAAGCCCTCCACAGTTCCTCCTGTGGACAGGAACGTCGCCAGGCGCCACCGCCCTGCTCCGGGCGACCCCAGTTTTCTGTCCCAACACCCCACCCCCGAGAGCCTGGTTATCCAGGCTTCTACCTCCCAATCCTCCTTCCCGACCGCTCCGCCGGACCGGGATTCCAAGAGACTGGAACAGTTTGGCAAAAAGATGTTCTCCTCCCTTAGTTTGGGTTTGCGGTCCTTGAACACCGCCTGTCTTTTGGACCGTTATTCCCACTCTCTGTGGGATACGGTGGAGGACGTGCTGCCCCTGTGCCCGGAGGAGGTCCAGACACGACTTACCCAGGCTCTGGCCGATGGAAGGGATGCAGCGCAACATGCTATCAGATGTGGGCTTGACACTACGGACTCGCTGGGTAGGGCGATTTCTACCACGGTGGCGCTTAGACGTCACACCTGGCTGCGGTCCACGTCCTTTTCGGGAGATGTCCAGAGCACTCTCATGGACATGCCCTTTGATGGCACTCGCCTTTTTGGTGAGAAAGCGGACAGTGCGCTGAATCGCTTTAAGGACTCCCGGGCTACGGCCAAGTCCTTGGGCCTCTCGGCCCGCGGTCGCAAACTTCCGCCTTTTGCCCCTTTCGTGGCCAAGGAAGGGGTGCCTCCTCACGTCCGCCTAGCCACCAGCCGCAGAACCAACCTGCGCGCGGACGTGGTTTCCGCCGAGGCGGTTCTGGATGATGACGCGGTCAGCCCACATCCACCCCGGCAGCATCCGCCTCAAAGCCTTCCTAGTCTGAGCTTTCAGGCCCATTCCACGCCAGTGGGCGGCAGAGTTCGCCATCACCTGCTCCACTGGCGGTCCATCACATCGGACAGGTGGGTGCTGCAAATCGTCCGAAGGGGCTACTCCCTCCCCTTCGAGACGACCCCTCCAGCCATGCCACCGCAGCACCACCATATCTCGGGGGATCATTTGAATCTTCTCCACGAGGAAGTTTCGGCCCTCTTGGCCAAGGGGGCCGTCGAGCGCGTTCCGAGCCCAGAAGTAGGTCGTGGTTGTTATTCCCACTACTTTCTGGTTCCCAAGAAGGGCAAAGGGGGCCTACGCCCTATCTTGGACCTCCGGAACGTCAATGCCTTCCTCCGGAAGGAAAGGTTCAAGATGTTAACTTTGGCTCAGGTTCTAGCTGCCCTAGACCCTGGAGACTGGATGGTAGCGTTGGACTTGCAGGATGCATATTTCCACATCCCCGTCCTGCCGGCCCACCGGCGTTACCTGCGGTTCACGGTGGGTCAAGAGCACTTTCAGTTTACCGTGCTCCCCTTCGGCCTTACCAGTGCCCCTCGGGTGTTCACGAAAGTGATGGCGGTGGTCGCAGCTCATCTGCGCAGATCAGGGGTTCCAGTCTTCCCCTATCTCGACGACTGGTTGTTGAAGGCGGGCTCGCCCCAGGCAGTCGTCTCCCACCTCCAGACTACGGCGGATCTCCTGCATTTGCTGGGGTTTTCCATCAATGTGCCAAAGTCACACCTGAGTCCCTCTCAGAAGCTCCTCTTCATTAGAGCGGTTCTCGATTCGGCGCAGTTCCGGGTCTATCCGCTGGAACAGCGGGTCCGGGATATTCAGGCCCTGATTCCCATCTTTCGGCCTCTATCCTGGGTTTCGGTCAGGCTAGTGTTGCGGCTTCTGGGGCTGATGGCCTCCTGCATCCTACTAGTGCATCACGCCAGGCGGAGCATGCGGGCTCTGCAGTGGGACCTGAAGTTTCAGTGGGCCCAGCATCACGGCAACCTGTCCGACCATGTCTTGATCTCGGAGGGCACTGCACAGCAGTTGCAGTGGTGGCTCACGGACCGCGATTGGGTCACGGGCAAGAGCCTCTCCCTTCCCCAACCGGAGCATGTCGTAGTGACGGATGCGTCCCTCCTGGGATGGGGTGGCCATATGGGAGAGGCGGAGATCAGAGGCCTCTGGTCTCCGGCGGAGTCTCGCCTCCACATCAACCTGTTGGACTTGAGAGCGATCCGACTTGCACTGAAAGCCTTCCTTCCCTCTGTCAGGGGAAGTGTCGTGCAGGTGTTCACGGACAACACCACCGCCATGTGGTATTGCAACAAACAGGGCGGGGTGGGGTCGTGGACCCTTTGTCAGGAGGCTCTGCGCCTCTGGACGTGGCTGGAATACCAGGGCGTCACCCTAGTGGTTCAGCATCTGGCGGGCTCTCTGAACGCCAGAGCAGACGAACTCAGCCGCCGGTGCATGATGGATCACGAATGGCATCTGAACTCCGAAGTGGTGCAAGGTCTCTTTCAGCAGTGGGTAGAGCCTTGGTTAGATCTATTCGCCACCGAAGAGAACGCGCAATGTCAGCAGTTCTGCGCGTTGGAATTTCCAAGGCGGCACTCGCTCGGCGACGCTTTTCGTCACGAGTGGAGTTGCGGTCTGTTGTACGCCTTTCCGCCTATACCACTTCTGCCCAGAGTGCTGAAGAAGATCAGGCACGACCGGGCCCAAGTCATCTTGGTGGCCCCGGATTGGGCACAAAAGTACTGGTATCCCGAGCTACTCAGTATGTTGACCGATCCTCCGATACGTCTGCCCCTTCGGGAGGATCTTCTGTCGCAGCAGCGGGGGACGGTCCTACACCCGAACCTGTCCAGCCTCCTCCTCCATGTGTGGAGATTGAGCGGCGGCAGTTGATGCCATTCGACTTGCCTCCTGAAGTCTGTGATATCATTCTGGCAGCCAGGCGTCCCTCCACAAAGTCGGTATACGCCTGCAGGTGGAACAAATTTGTGGCATGGTGCACGACAAAGGCTGTGGATCCCCTTTCCGCCCCTCTTTCTGAGGTCCTCCTCTTTCTTCTTTCTTTGGCCCGGCAGGGCTCTGCCCTGGGCACCCTGAAAGGTTATCTTGCTGCCATCTCTGCCTTCTTGCGGCTTCCTGATCAGCCTTCTCTTTTCAAGTCCCCTGTAGTTACGCGTTTTCTAAAAGGCATTACTCACACGTTCCCTCCTGTCCCTTTTGTAATGCCTCAGTGGGACTTGAATCTTGTTCTCACATTTCTGATGTGCGCTCCCTTTGAGCCTCTTCATAATTGTCCTCTTCGTCTGCTGACGCTTAAGACTGCTTTTCTGGTAGCCATCACCTCGGCTAGACGGGTGAGTGAGCTCCAGGCTTTATCATCAAAGCCTCCTTTTCTCTCTGTTCATCCGGACAAGGTTGTCCTTCGGCCTCGTCCCTCCTTTCTTCCGAAAGTGGTGACCCCCTTTCATCTTGGGCAGTCTGTCACCTTGCCCACCTTCTTTCCGCCTCCGCATCCTTCCAAAGAGGAAGAGAGGCTCCACCGTCTGGACCCAAAACGTGCGCTCTCCTTTTATCTGAACCGCACAAAACAGTTCCGGGTGGACGACCAACTTTTCGTTGGATACGTGGGTGCTAAGAAGGGGAAAGCTGTGCACAAACGGACCATCTCTCGGTGGGTCGTTTTGTGCATCAACATTTGTTATTCCTTGGCAAAAAAGGACCCTCCTGTTGGGCTGCGCGCCCATTCTACTCGGGCCACGGCAGCTACTACTGCTTTGGGACGGGGTGTCCCTTTGCAGGACATCTGTCAGGCGGCAACGTGGGCTTCGCTACACACGTTTGCCAGGCATTATTACCTAGACAGCCAAGTCCGGAGGGATGGCTTCTTTGGCCGTTCTGTCCTCCAGGACTTTCTGGTGTGATCTTGGTTCGCAGACCCACCACCGGGGATGGTATTGCTTGGGTATCTATTCTAAGGTGAGGAATCTAACTAACGTGTTTCTTTCAGATGAACAAGTTACTTACCTTCGGTAACGATGTATCTGTAAGAAACATTAGTTAGTTAGATTCCTCACCGACCCACCCATCCTCCCCGTTCTGCGAACGGACATCTAGGGTTAAGGCTATCCCTTTCAGGGCCCTAGAATTTTTTGGCACCAGTGTCGGTATCTTGCATGGCTCTGCGTTCCTGGCGCGGAAGGCCGTGTACAAGAACTGACGTCAGCGCGCGAGGGCGGCGTCTAAGTACTCCGACGACGTCATTCCGGCGCACGACGCCGACGACGGACGCGGAGCCACAGACGACGCCTAGCGACGCGCAAGGGGTATTGCTGACGAAAAATCTTCCGGATCCAGTCTGACGCCTGGGGATATTCTAAGGTGAGGAATCTAACTAACTAATGTTTCTTACAGATACATCGTTACCGAAGGTAAGTAACTTGTTCTACTGGTCAGCAGTGGTAAAGTGTGCAGAGTCCTAAAGCCAGCAGAATGTCAGCAAAATGGCAAGGAGGCAAGCAAACAGTTTGGGAAAGACCACCCTAAGGCTGTCCAGTCTAACAGCCTTGCACTGTGGAGTTAATATGAGGCCTTGCACTGTTGCACTGTTGAAGGAAGTGGCCCTTAGGGGCCACCGGGTTACTTACAACCACTTGCTATGCCTTCCCAAGTAATGAAGAGCCGGTCAGACAGTAAATAATACAAACAAGTTTGTATTAGCAATACTCTGCAGAGGAGTCCAATCTGATCTCCACCCTATGATGTCTGCCGAGGGACTGACCCCCAAAAGTCTGCAACACGCAATCATTTTTCCCAACAGCCTCCAACCACGCCCATAGTGGAAAGTTACCGGCCTGGGCCGAACGTGAACAAAGGAGGAACAGAAGGATGGGCTACCATCTGCCAGATGGGTACATTCCATCTGCAACGCAAGGTTACCGTGCTGAGTCTCAGCATCTCCTAACGTGGGAGCACAACTACACACTCGGGTAGGTATGCGAGGGCAGGATGGCCTATTCATTTGTAAGTCGGGAAGCAGCCTTGAACAGAAGAGAAAATAATAACGAAATACAGTGTTCTGCTGAGGCAAGCAATATGAATAATGAGGCCTAGTTCAGGCACAGCCTAAGCAGCCTAAGAAGGATTACGAAATAAAAATGGAGTCAGACTTGCTAACTGAAGCCTGCACATTAAGGGAATAACTCAGTGGGTTGCATAACGTGAATACAAATGGTATCTATTTAGCCACACACTGCTAACCTAAAATAGCATGAAACAAGTGCATAAAAGGGATGGGGTTTTCAAACCTAACAGACCCTCCTTTTAGCATGGGTGGCTAAATGCTTTATTGAGGCTATCCGGTAGGGTATTTACATTTCTAAGTGGGGAGAAAGAAAATGCATAGGCACTCAAGTTACAAGGGAGAATAAAGCAACACATGAGTATCAGAGTCTACTTAGTATTCAAAAATACCTTAGTCGATCATCATTATGTTCTGGATATCCTGCATCATTATAGTAGAGACCTTACTATCAGGTCCAGGCAATTTAGGTGTAGGGGTGAGCTTGCTCACACAATAGGTGCAACATGCTGGAAGGCAATTAATACATGTGAAGATGACACCTGCGATAGCTATTAAGACAAGTAATATCTTCCAACCCCATGATGTCAGCAGACCCCAGAACTACCCTGTGAGGGACCATAAACGATTATCGTGAAGGATATCTGAAGCAAGCCTGTGTAATTTCTGTATTGCGGAGTATACATTAGGGGCGTTACCAGGAATGTAAACGCAACAACTGCTGCCGTTGACGCGGCAGGCTTCACCCCTATCAGCAAGAATGACGTCTAAAATCATCCGGTTTTGAAGAGCAACGAGCCTCGGAGCCTGAGGCTCGACTGTAAGATTAGTCAGTATACCTGCATTGGTATTAATAACTCCCTCAACTACTCTGGCAAGGTGACGAATTTTACGATTATTGAACATGGGACCCCAGAATGGCAGAATGCCCTTCATTATGTCAGCAAATTGCTGCAGGGAAGTATCTGTCTGATCTATATCTTCTGGATTGACAACTCTTTTAACCCGATGCGAATATAGGTCCCTACGTTGTAGCCTATGATCTTTGTGATAATTAGATGGAGCAATGTAAACGGGAGGTAAAAGGAAAGAGACATAACATCGGCCAGACCACCCCCTGGGAAGCCATGTATAAGTCTGTTCCCCACAAATGATGTATACATTCGGAGGTGTAAGCAAAGGTGGGCTGC
The DNA here is from genome assembly GCF_964204655.1 of Triturus cristatus. Taxonomy (NCBI): domain Eukaryota; kingdom Metazoa; phylum Chordata; class Amphibia; order Caudata; family Salamandridae; genus Triturus; species Triturus cristatus. The sequence continues at coordinate 333,501,726 of NC_140595.1, forward strand.
TAGTAGTGTTCAATCGGTATGTATAGTTACAACTGCTCTGTGCTACTGGAATGTTTCCTAAACCTTCCACACAGACATTCGCTGTTGCATTGATCACAGGGACGTGAATGGCTTTCGTTACTGGAAACATTTAAAGTATTCAGTGACATCAAATCCTTGGAAATCCAGCATTTCATTTTGTAACCAAGTGACATTATCATTAGCTTCGAAAACGTTCATACAAGCTTCTGGATGTAGGGTACCCTCCTTGCCATCTGCCCCAGGTGTATATCTTTGGTGTACCACTATATACTCCAACACTGCTTCATAATCAGACTGTACCATATTCATAGCGTCAGCATGATTGTGCATGTACACCATAGAAAGGAACTGAAACCATGCTTCATAGCTACCCAAGTATGACAGGGGCAATGACACCAGCAAATCATTCTTGTGCATAACGGAGGGGAGTAACCCACACACCAGCAATTCGTGGTATTAGTGGTTCTGTGGACATGATGAAGCATCTGCAGAAATGCATTCTCAACATAAGTCTGCCTATGTCTCTCTTTATGTGGTGGACCAGTGTAATGAACAAGTGCTCAGGTGGAGCTGGGGTAGTCCCTATCAAAGTGTGTACAGGATGCTGTTCTTCTAAATACCACACCACCCCGAATAGTGTTATTGTGACTATGAAAATTACTATTACCACGACCACCCTACTCCCAGTAGACCAACTAGACCACACAGGACTATTCTGCTGTAGTGGGGGGTCCACCAGGGGCTGTTCCTCCTTCATGACTGCACGGCCAAATGGATACATTTATAGAATTTCAGAAGAAACTTATGATTATCAAAGGGAAATGTTCACAAACTGGGGCCACAAATGCTACAACAGTACCAGGGGGCACAAGTTACCCAGTGTCCTTCAGAGCCTCACTGGTAGACTCCTATTGTTCATCAACGACGGTGCTATGAAGCACTCCCACGGGGGAGCTGCGTGATTGCAGCCCTTGCTAGAAAACAAATCCTCTTCTTTCAGGATAGGGCACCCTCCCTCCTGGTAAAACACCTTCAGCTAATCCTGTCCAGTGTCCAGACCAGTGCACCAATCTCTGTTCCCTATTTTTATCACTGGTACCTTAGACAGGCTCCCTACAACCTGGTCTCAAGTCCTTCCCTAACTCCTAGACTGTCCCTCTGATGCACTCTCCCTTCGTCAAGGAGGCAGGTTATACCTGGTGACTCCAGGCACTGTCTTGTCAACAAAAAGTGGTTGAAACTCAGGGTCAGGTGGGCATTGAGACTCAGATCCTTGTGCAACAGAAGCGAGAGTATCTGGGGCGGTCCTTATCTCTAGGGGGACCACCTCAAGCAAGGTTGCGTCGCTTGCTTTGTCTATCTGCGCCCACTGCAATCGGGCGTCAGAGAAGGGAACGAAATGGGGCACTCGCTCCCCTTCCTGGTCAGCAATGCCGTCGAGGACCCACCGGTCATACGGAAGTGGGAGAGGGATCCTCTTGACGTGCGATCCATGCACCTAGTGCTTCCGGCCTCCGAGCTTGACTGCAGTGCGGGTGGCGAGGAGGACAAGCAATGGCCCCTTTCGCCTCGGCTCCAGGCAGTTCTTCAGTTGAAAATTCTTCACCAACATGAAGTCACCGGGCTGTAGCTGATGCCCGGGCCCCTCTGGTACTGTTTGCAGTGTGTTGTGAATCTGTTGGTGGCTAGAACGGAGATCTTTAGTTAACTCGCACAGATAGTCCACTAGCAGGGGGTACTCTATCTCCAAGAAGTGCTTGGGTCTTGGGACATCCCAGATGTTGGCGGGGCATCCAAAGACCACTTCGTACAGGGACAAACCTATTATAGAATGTGCTGTCGCCCTGGTATCCAAAGGTAACGCATCTGGCCATCACAATCCTGTGCTTTCTTGGATCTTCGCTAACTTCAGTTTGAGAGTACCATTGTACTTCTCAACCAGGCCTGGTGACTGGGGGTGGTTCGCTGCATGAAACTTCTGCTTAATATGCAAGCCTTCGCGCATCAATTCAAGGACTTTTGAATTAAAGTGAGTTCCTTGTCACTCCAGATCACACGTGGCAATCCATAGCGTGAGAAGAACTCTTTTAAGAGTGTTTTCACCGTCGCCATGGCTGTATTCCCTTTAGTGGGGTAATCCTCAATCCATTTACTGAATGCACAAATCACAACTAGCACATACTTCAAATTGTTAACTCGTTCCATTTTGATGAAATCCATCTGGAGAACATTGAAAGGGAAGGAAGGCGGTGCAAAGTTACCTGCGGGTGTAGGAGTGCCTTATCCAGGATTATGTTTCAGATGCAGTGCTTCACTAGGTGTGTGGCTACCTTAGAGATGTTATCATTCTGCCATACCGGGTCCAGTAGCTTAGAGATTCCTTTAGCACTAATATGTGCTGTATCGTGAGCCATGGTCACAACAGGGAGCACAAAGGCATTAGGCAGCAACCATCTCTGCTTCCCAGACAGGTCAGTCCAGCACCCATCCTCATCCAGATGCCCTGTACTCTCCTCCCATATTGCCAGTTCATCTACGGTCGCCTCGCTCTGTATTTCCCTGACATTTTCTAATGTGTCCTCAAACATTCCATTGTCTGGAACCCACCTAGCGGGACCTGCCACAAACAACTTTTTTAACCTCGATCTAGCTGTCTCCTTAGCTGTTTGATCTGCAAACGCATTTCCCCTTCCAACGTTATCTGTCACTGTTTTGTGAGCGCTACATTTTATTATTGCCAACTTATCAGGAAGTGTCAATGCTGACAATAGTCTATGTATCACTGGACCATGCTGTATTCGCAACCCATGGGAGGTCAAGAACCCTCTCTCTGCCCAGAGGCGCCTGAAATTTTGGGCCACCCCAAAGGCATACTGGCTATCGGTGTAGACATTGACAGTCAGTCTTTCACTCAGCTCACAAGCCCTAAGGAGGGCAACCAACTCTGCAGCTTGGGCCGATTGGTATGGGATACGGGATGTCTCAACTACAGTGTGTAACGTTGTGATTGCATAAGCTGCAGTGGTAGTGCCATCTGGTAGTTTGAAACAAGAACCATCGACATATAGTTCTCCTTGGGGGTCAGATAAGGGAACATCAGTCAGGTCTACCCGTCCTTTTGTTTCTTCTTCAGTCCGGAATAAACAATCATGGACATCATGTCCTTTTCTTACGAAGGGAGGGGTAGTAACGTGGCTGGGTTCAGAGTAGCACATCATTTGATGGTAATGTGTGGAGCAAACAAGGTTAATTCATATCCAGTCAGATGCACACTAGTAAGGTGCTGCGTCTTTGTCTTATTCAATAGCGTATCCACAGCATGAGGTACCATTACTGTGAGATCAGTATCAAGAACAAGCCCTTCCGATTGTCTGATAGGAACTGCCACCGCCACGGCAGTTCTCAGGCAGCTCGGAAGAGCTCTGGCGACGTTATCAAGAATAGCAGAGAAATAAGCGCAGGGTTTCTGCTTACCACCGAAACCCTGTGTTAGAACAGAAAGCGCGCAACCATCCACCTCCTGTATGTAAAGCCCAAAAGGCTTCTGTCAATCAAGAGTACCAAGCACAGGAGCAGAGCAAAGCGCAACCTTTAATTGCTCAAAAGCTTGCTGGAATGCAGATGTCCAAGGCAAGGGTTCATGCACTTCTTTGGTGGTCAGGTAAAGTAGGGTTTCGTTAGTAAGGAATAATTAGGGATCCAATGACGTCAATACTAAGTTATGCCATTGAAAGCGCGCACCTTGCGTTGGGTCTTAGGAACAGGCATATTAGTAATAGCAGCTATGCGTTCAGGTGTTAGTCTGCGACCCTCCTTCGACAGTAGGTGACCTAAATAGGTTACCTCCTAATGACAAAATTGAAATTTTGAAAGTGACACCTTGTGTCCATGGTGTGCCAAATGTAACAGTAATTTAACAGTGGCCTCTTTACAGCCGTCTTCAGTGTCTGAAGCCACAAGGAGGTCATAGACGTACTGCAACAGCACATTACCAGGGGGAAGTGCCAAAGAATCCAATTGAGCTTTCAAAGTTTGGCTATAGGTACTGGGACTTTCTGTGTAGCCTTGTGGAGCACGGCAGAATCTAAAGCTCTTTCCTGTTTTTGCAAATCCAAACAGTTTTCTACTATCTGTATGGATTGGAATGCAGAAGAAAGCATTCTTCAAATTGATCACGGAAAATAATTTTGCTGACGGGGGAATCATTGTCAAGATCGTGGTAATGTCTGGAACCACAGGGTACTGGGGAACCACTATTTTGTTCACCTCTCTAAGGTCAATTACAAAGCAGTGAACATCAGGGTGAGCATCAGAAGAATCCAAGGTTTTTTTTTTAAGTATGGGTAGAATAGGGCTATTGCACACGTTTGCCACTGTCTCTTCAACCACACCAGACTTAATCAAATCCAGTATTATTTGCAATAAGGCCTTTTCTCCTGCCTGGGATATCTTGTACTGGGGAATACGCGGCAATATAGCATTATCTTTGATCTGTATAGAGACCGGTGGGATCTGGAGTAACCCCACATCCGTGTCTCCTGTGGCCCATAATGTGCGTGGCACATAGTTGAACTCAGCGGGGATGGGTGCATCCTTTGCGAAGCATTGCTTAGCACGGGCCACTTGTGGTCCAATAGTCATGTAAACGCCATCTGGAGAGCAAAAAATTGTCTCATGTAACCTTTTTAACAAATCCAATGCCAACTAATTCTCCCCACAATTTGACGTTAATAAAAATGGTGAATCCACTGTGAAGGGGCCAATAGTCAAAGCAAGAAGTTTGGAAATGGGGCTAACCACCGGCACGCCTGAGAAACCCACTAAAACATTGTTTTGGCCAGACAGAGCTGTCCCCGGGACCAGTGAACGGGAAACAGTGCTATTCATAGCCCCTGTGTCAACTAAAAATCTCTCTGTCGTACCTTGTAAATCCTCAGTGACATAGGGTCCGCGCGAATCTACAGGCACCGGAACTGGTCCCTTGCCCTGTCCCTGGCTATCCTAGCTGTGAGACATCCCCGTCACTTCGTCCATGTCATAGTCCTTGTGATAGTACTGCCTCCCTCGGGGTCATCAAAATAGTTCCCGCTCTGTCTATTAGACAATGTATTCTCTAAACGCATCTCCACATGTCCTCCTCCTACTCTTCCATGTCCTCTAAACCCCCGACCTCTCGGGGCCTCACCTCCAGCTTGCAATATGCACATTGGTTGAGTCCAATGGGTGCACTTGAAGTACCACCCCTGTTAGACCGAGGCAGCCGCTGGGCCGAACCCGAACCTCTTCCTCTTCCACTTCCCCTTCCCCTCGCAACTTGCTGCATCATTACCCTCGTTTTCAACTCCTTTGACTTTTTCTCCATATTCTCCTTTTCTTCATTCTCTCTATGCTGATAGTACTGTGCCATACTCCGTATTACCGACGGGGGGAGGTGCTCCAAGTACTTTCTGAGGCCTGCAACATAGTCGCAATCTCAGGAAGCAGGTTGCCTCCATATATCCACCGGTACCAACAGGCCAAAGAACAACTCAATATCAGCTAATGTCATCACAGTGGAAGAGGCCAACTCCGTCAACTCTTTGTAGTACGCGGTCGGGTTTTCCGAGGGTCCGGAGACTGACTCTTAAGGGATATTACCTCACTCCTCTTCCAAGGAGTATAGATCCACTGCTCCTTAAACCGAGCGTCAACTCGTGGCCTTATAACAGTGACCGTGGAGTCGCGCAGTCCTGGTATTTCAGGATGGTAAATGGGATGGACCTCCCTCATGGGGCACTGGGTCACCATCGTCGGAACCTTTTTAAGCAATCTGCCCCGGTAACCCACCAATATTGTTACATTGCTAAAAACCTCATTGGGAGACATACCGGTAGCATATACCCTGTCCCATATGCCATAGATGATCTGCGGTGTCACACCCTGAAAACACTGCTCCCACAGTCCTATCAGCATAGCCGACATATGCTTAAGAGCATACTGCTGTATGAATGGTTCGTAATCTTTCATCACGCTTCACACATCTTCCACACTATAGATCGCATTCCGGGCCCACCGAGCTGCTTGATTCGCCACCATTTGCTTTTCCTCATTACCTATAGCAGAACGCACCAACACTTTCTCCATATGGTCTCGTGCTGCCACCCAATTCACTTCATGTACCCACGTACAGGGGTCTCGCCATTCTGCAATGCTTGGGGTGTCATACTTGAGGGAGAAAGATCAGACGAGGAAACAGGTGTCATCATGAAAAGAGACAGTGTTGTAGGAGTGAAAGGAGGTGTAGCGGTAGATACAGAGTCAGTAGACAGAACAGGAGAGCTAACGGCTCCCGCCCCTGTTACTGGCATGAGCAGAGAGGAAGAAGGCAGGGGTGGGGCTGAAGCAGTTTGGCTAGAGGCAGAAATACTAGGGAGAGCGGCACCAGGGGCCGGAGACTGAGATGTTGGCACCCTTGGGTATATCCGCTCAGGAGCATAAGGTGGAGGAGGGCAAGAATCCAATAGCTGTTCAACAAAACATCACCTTCCTCTCTAGTTACAGCTGTTCCCAAACAGTCCCAAGCCTTTTCAAAAGTAGACCAACTTTCCAGTTGGCCTGGTAAACTGTTCACAAACACTCTGTGTTTTTCAAAAGGGTCTGCAGATCCACCAAGTTCAAACCAAGACAGCACGAAGACCGTACCAAGACACAGCTCGTTGGCTCGTGCCGTTCAAGCAAGGCAGTCCGAAAACTGCACCAAGACAGTCCGGAGACTGTACCAAGACACAGCCCATAGGCTAGTGCCGTTTAAGAATGGCACCATATTTCTAAGAATCAAATCACTCACCTGGTGCACACAGGTCGAGTCATGTTATTCTCCACTGCCGACTCTTGGGACTAAACGGTCAACTCCAAGGTTTTACTTTCTCAGGACCCCAGCCAATGACCACTAGATGAGGAGTCGCCCGATCAGACGGGCGGGGCAGCTGCAAGAACCAAGGTCGATCGTGTGGGGTACCCCGATCCGACCGACCGGACGCAACCCCGACCCTGCAGCCCGATTATGGGTGGGCGGGTCACCTTGGGGGGTCCCTGTTTGGGCACCAACTGAAGGAAATGGCCCTTAGGGACCACCTGGGTTACTTACAACCACCTGCTATGCCTTCTCAAGTTATGAAGAGTCGGTCAGACAGTAGAGAATACAAACAAGCTTTTATTAGCAATACTCTGCAGAGGAGTACAATCTGACCTGCACCCTAAGATGTCTGCTGAGGGACTGACCCCCCAACAGTCTGCAACATGTAATGATTTTTCCCAAGAGCCTCCAACCACGCCCACAGTGGAAAGTTATCCGCCTGGGCCGAACGTGAACGAAGGAGGCACAGAAGGATGTTCTACCACCTGCTAGATGGGTACATGCTATCTGCAACTCAAGGTTACTGCTCTGGGTCTCTGCATCTCCTAATGTGGGAGCACAACTACACACTCGGGTAGGTATGTGAGGGCAGAATGGCTTATTCATTAGTAAGTCGGGAAGCAGCCTTGAACAGAAGAGAGAATAATAACGAAATACAGTATTCTGCTGAGGCAAGCAATACGAAAGATGAGGCCTAGTTCAGGCACAGCCTTAGCAGCCTAATACAGATTACGAAATTCAAAATGGAGTCACACTCGCTAACTGAAGCCTGCACATTACGGGAATAACTCAGTGGGTTGCATAACGTGAATACAAATGGTGTCTATTTAGCCACACACTGCTAACCTAAAATAGCATGAAACGAGTGTATAACAGGGATTGGGTTGTCAAACCGAACACTGTGTCATGGTTGGAGAAGGGGAAGAAAATAATGTTTTGTCTGTGAAGGCTTAGTTGATTTCAAGCTGCTTGTGCTTTTGTGTTGATGTGAAATCTGAAGGAGAGGTGAGAACAAACTGAAGACAGATCATTTTGAATAGGGTGTCAGTAGCCCAGAAGAATCATGGGGTCATGTAAAATGTGCCAGATATTTATATCTTTGTTTACTTTATTTGGCAGCACACATTCTATTGTAGATTGGTTTAGCCTAAGGCCTTCTGCTGATGATACTTTGCAATCCATTTTGAGCTATAGGATTTTGATCATAAAAAGCGAAATGTGGTAATAGCATTCCAGTTTTATAGGGTGAGTCACAAAAATAGAGTTGTTCTGGGGCATTATTAACTATATGGCACTGCCCACAATGTGAGCGGGATCATCCCACTGACATAATTTTAAAATATAGCACATATTGCAGATATACTTAAAATGTTGATAACGAAATAAATCTACCCCAATGTATGCTAGGATCTCCAAGGTAAAGGTTTTGTTTGTGGTATGTAGTTTATTACCAAAATAAATTAAATTATAAAACATGGGCTGAAAATGACCATGCTTTGTGTGGTGTACTCCCAGATATTTTCTTTGATTTTTTTTTTCTGGCTGTAGAATTCTGAGCACTCTACCCATGCTAACTAGTGGTAAAGACCATGTGCTCCTCCTTGCAACATGATGAATATGGGATACCTCTACTTGGCATATTTACCTTACATTATAAGTCCCTAGAATAGGGTACAAAGTGTCATATAAACTGTCAGGTCATATAACTTAAATGTCACTAGTTGACTACGGCATCCATTTTGCCATCCCCTAAAGTGACAACGTAAATATGACTGCAGGCCTACCTTGCAAATTCGATTTGCCAAAATAACTGCTTTTGAGAGGCCTACACCTTCCTTTTAAATATAAACAAGTCACACCTCTGTGGACCTTACTGCCCATAAGCCAGAGTCTATGGTATTTAAAAGCAGAACATGTAAATGTTTAATGTTAAACATGTCCTTACAACGAAAAGTCCCCAAAATCTATTTTCACCGTGGCAGGGTTGGCTGTCACATTGGAAAGCATCGGGATACAATATTACATTTATTAATGGTATTTCCAGCTAGGAACAGCTACAAAGTTCATTTTTGGACTAGTTGAAATATTCAACGAACACCTTTGCTATCTGACCTGGGTTGTAATCTGCTGGTGGAGGAAGTACGATTTAGACCTGTGGCATTTTGGCGCTGAATATGGTCTACCCCGGAGCTCATACATTATGCAATGGCAGTGAAGGCTGTAGTAGAGGCAGACAAATAAAGTAAGGTTGTCTGGCTCCAAAGAGTTAAAATCATGCTGGTAGATATGGGCATGGTTATTTGTGGGAAGACCCGGTTGGCAATCAGTTTCCATCCAAAAATGAATTTAAGGAGGCATATTGGTTGATGGTAAAGGCAGAGCATATACACTCCACAAAGACTAATTCATTGACTGGTCTATTTTTGGAACATAAGACTGCTCCCGAATATGAAAATTATTGGGATTTTATAACTATACCCATAGATAGGAGATTATATTTTCAATTTAGGGTAGGAAGTCTTCCGGTTAACTTTTTTACCAGAAAATGGTCAACTATGTGTAGTAGTAAATGCTTGCACGGCAAAGAGTATGACAAAACGGTACTACACATTGTATTTGTCTGCCCAATATATAAAATTCCCCGCAAAGTATGGTTAAAACAAATATGTTCCAAAATGGGAACAAGGTAGAGTGCTACAGCTCTGCGCACCCTTATGACCAACACTAAGGAGTTAATTGTTATAGCTATCGCTAAATTTGTAAGTTGGTCTTGGAGAATTTGCGCAAACTACTCTAAAAAGCAGGGGCGAGAGCTAACGCCGAGGATGATCTATCCCCTGTTAGTGATCTAGTATGATTAAGCCCTGGGAAGGTATTCTTGATAGATTATGAAGTTTGTGAAATGATACAAAGGAATAGTAGATTTAATATATATATATATATATATATACATATATATATATATATATATATCGGCATATACATGATAGTTTTATTCATTGACCAATGTTCTTTTATTGATGATTTTAAATTCATTGTTTATTGTAATCTTATGTAGCGCTATCAATTCATGAATTGTTAATTGTTAATTTATTTTTTGGAACTGTTGACGACAAAAAAAAAAATTCTTTTGGTATTATTGGTCACCGTATTTTACGGTAATTGGCTTTTATGATTAATTTTATCGAAATAAAGCTTAAATTGAAATTGAAATATTAATTGCAAGCCCAATTCACTGGTGAAGGTGAAGTTGTAATAAATATTTTGGTAAAAGTGTTTTTAGAAAGTCTCTATTTTCCTAGCCTAAAGCCTCTAGATGCCCATTTGCATGAGCCCCAACTGTCACTTGGCTGCGGAATTGCCTCCTTGATGAGGTGTGAAGTTGCTCCTAGAGCAGAGAAAAAAGGCCTTGGGTGTTTACCTTGACAGGATGGCCTGTGGGCTGTGCCCAAGACCTTCATTAACTCCTTGGAGGCCTACTCGGTCACAGGTAGATGTAGCTAACACCTGTATCTGCCCCCTTTTTTGTGCCCCCCAATAAGTCAGACACCAAACCGGGGAGGGTGGGAGATGCCCCTGGAACTGGTTCAGAGTTACCACAGACAAGGGCTGCTCATTTCTATGCCTACACCTTTGGGGTGAGCACAGGAGCTCTTAAGGGGAAAAAAGGTTCTGCCATCTTAGTTTAAGATAGAGAAGGCCCTGTGGGATTGTTTGCAGTAGGGCGCACAGGAGTGCTGCACAAGTGTATAGAGTTACCCTTGGGAAATTTTTCCCATCGGTTAGGGAGTGGCCAAGATTCCCCCCTACAGGCTGGCACCAGGCATATATGTGGCATCCCCAGTACCCTCCTCAGAACACTTACTGGACCTGTGGAAGAACAGAAGAGGACTGGACCTGCAGTTTGGGGCCTACCTGAGAAGATCCTAGAAGACTGGACCTGCTCTTCCTCTTGTATAGATGACTAAGAGGTAGACTCCAAGGGTCATAGGGCTCAAGCTACATGGACACAACATGCTAAAAGAGGCCTTTCTTCTGCAACTGCCCAGCTGACAAGTCCTCAAAGGGCCTGCCCTGGGCCTTGCTGCTGGCCTCTGCTGGAGTGAATCTTGACCCCCAAGTGCTGTGCCCAATGTCATGGGCTCTCAGCTGGTTCAATTGTAGTCCTCCTAAGGTTTCCTGAAACCTGGGACTTAGAAACCTTTTAGCATCAAAGACCAACCTAAACCAATCTGACGAAGGTGTATTGCCACTGGGCCAAAGTTGCAGGTTATTCCAGCTGAGAGCTTTTCCAGCAGCAAATCTGATCCAGCAGGACCTTGCAGAGAAAGTATCCTGCCTCATGAACCCATCTTCAGGTACAGCCCGCAGCCTTGCCCCACTGGAAGAATCCAACCTCCAAAAAATGACTAAGTCTGAAGGTAAAAATCGTATTTTGGCGCAGGTGAGAAAATTATCTGTCCAGCGAGGGACCTTCTCTGGGCAAAAAAAACCCAGATTTCTGTTGGTTTTAGGTTTTCCGCCAAAAGTCAATGGCTTCACCAGGACCTCATTCAGCAGCTATCCGACAATGTGGAGTCCTCTTTGGCTACAGTCTGCTGCCTTGCAATAGATCAGGGTGATAGAGTAAATCACTCCATCACCTGACAGAGTAACTGCCTGCCAAATTTAGAAATGTCCGCTGGCCCAACTGACATTTCTAGCATTGGCATAAACTGTCAGAACAGTGGTTCCTGCCAATGCATTGTAATTTTGACGGATGGCTCTGTCAACATGGAGGAGTTGTATGTCAAACTTACAACTAAAAGTTTATTTTCAAAAAGAAAATCCAGGCACAGGATTTTATTTTTGAAAACAAAAAAAAACATGCTCCATTAGCCATGAGAGTTTTTTCCCATGGCGAGGGGAGATTGAGCACTTTTCAATGCATCTCACCATTAGGTTTATCCTGATAGTGACAGGCATTGTAAAATAGCAGTGTTTCGGCCCATCTAAATCAGGTGGCCGAACATATAGCCAAAACTCCGACATTGGAACAGTCTGACGATGGCAGAAACGGAGTATTCTCTGCCATTGTCAAACAATGGTCTGTCATAATCAAAATTGTGTGGGTGGACCATAATGTTGGCAGGGATTGAACTCTGTCGCCATTGTTACAAAGTTCTCTCTACGCCAACATTTAAATGGAGCACTAAGTTGGAAGGTAAAACATCTGACCAGGTTGAATATTGACAATAAGGAGTGGGCAAAGATTCTACTGCCCATACGTTAGCTCTACCCACTGGACTGGTGCCCAGGCAAGCCGGTACATACATTGCACATTATAAGTTTTGTGGTGAGCTCCCCACAAAACTTATAATGTGCAGGTCTAATATTGGTTTCTGTGTATGACCCTTGCTTCATTGCAGCTGGCCTTATGTTGCTTCATAGTATTGGCCAAGTACAACCAGATGACCATAGTTGCCGCTTAACGCTTTTTGGCAATATTTTTATATTTAAACTTTAATAAGTCACTCTCTGATCTTCCGTATAGCGTTTTTGTTGTTTTGGTGTCAATTGTTTTTCTTTAAATATTAATAATTTTTCTAAATTGGTTTGGGAGTTTTCTTGTGCTGTGTTTTGACTTTAACGTTCTGGTACTGCATAATATGCTTTACACATTACCTCTAGTTAAGCATGTATGTTGTGTGCCATGGCTACCTGGGGGTTGAGCTCTGGCTAATTTAGGTGCTCTAATGGTCCCCACTGGCAGGAATTGTAGTCAATATTTTAGGTGTGTACTAGCCATCCTAACCTAAAAGTCCCAATTTCTTACATTTTGACAAACCAAAATGTCAAGCTATCGTTTTTTTTAGAATAACCGAAAATAATAAACAAATGAGACCAAAAGATGATACAAGACTCCCAATAATTGATAAAAATAAGAGAGAGCTAGAAGCCTGTACTAATAATGATAAACAGGACACTGGTAGTCATTTTACTATTTCTAACGTGACTATAATAATCTGACATTGCATATGTGATAAACGCCCACCAGCGAAAAAGTTACAAGGGGATAAGGCAGTAGGGGAGAGCTGAAGGTAAGAAAACAATCCAGGTGTGGAGAAAGTTGACAGTTAGTTAAAAATAAATTAGGTAAAGGTATAAAATAGTTGAAAAGAAAAGAAGAATGGCAAAGAAAAATATAGGTGAGCAGTAGGGTGGGATTGGGAAGGGATCACCACTAAACAAAGACATAAAGTAAAAAACAAATACGATGGAGGGGGTGGAAAGTCCACGGAAGAGCAAAAGGAGAGGGGAAAACACGGAGTGCTCTGGAGTCCTCCCCCGATAAGTAAGTGTAGTGTCTTGACCCAATAATGACAGACACTATATACTTTTATCACAAGCTTTATTTAGTGCTTCTTGCTCGGTCCCCGTCCCTACTCTAACTGCCCTCGTCCTGCTGTGTCTCCTCCTCTTCCTTTTGGCCCCGTAGCTCCGCCCACCCAACTACTAGACTGCTCACTTTCTACATCTCCCCCTTTGTTAACAAAACAAGATAACTGACTTGTTCATAGTTCTTCAATTAGTCGTCTTGGCCTTTGAATGTCTCGTCGAGGTCGGAGGGATACGCTTCCGGCTTCAAACTCAGGCTCTACGTGAGTATCATGTAGCTGGACCGCGACTGCCGGTTCAGGCCTTTCTCTCCCCTCAGTCTCTGGTCGTCTCATCATCTTCTGGAGTGACTCTCTTATGACTGGAGTACATTTTTGAAAGTGCGACACATTCCTGGTGATTTGTCTGCTATCAGACTCTGCGGTCATCATGGTACCCTTTTGCTGAGTAATCGTCAAAGGCTCAGCTCTGAATTTACAGTCTGTTTTCCTTTGCTGTTCCTGTTTGACTATGACACAGTCCCCTTCATGTATGGATGGTGATTTTGCTCTCCTTCTAGCGTCCGCATATGACTTCATTTTGTCTTTTCCAATACGGTCAGCTTTCATTACTTCCTGATGAACACGAGCGGGTGAAACCGCTCTCAGGGCGCCTTCCCAGGTAGGTATCCGGGTCCTGATTGGTCGCCCAAGCATTAGTGTGGCAGGGCACTTTCCTGTGGTGGCATGCGGTGTTGTTCTATATGCCCTTAGGACTTCATTGAGAGCCACTTGAAGATCCCTTTTCTCGACTGTAGCCTGTTGAAAAGTCTTCTTTAAAGTGGCCATGAACCTTTCAATAGTCCCGTTGGCCTGCGGCCACAAAGGCGTGACTTTGCGGTGCTTGAAATTCAATTGCTTTGCGAATTCACCAAATTCGTGTCCATTAAAGGGAGGGCCATTATCTGTCTTGAGTTCCTTGGGAACACCCCATGCCGCAAACACTTCGTCTAACACCGCAATGATGCTTGATGCACTGGTGGATGATACGAATTGGGCTAGTGGAAATCTTGAATATTCATCCATTATTGCTAGTACATATTTTCCCGATTGAAGAGGTCCATAAAAGTCCATGGCAAGTTCTTGCCACACTCCACTGGGCAGTTTTGTCATTTGCAGAGGAGCTGGAGGATCTCCTTGACTGACTAGTTGACATTGGGGGCAGTCTTTGAGGGTGAGTTCCACCATTTGATCTAAAAGCGGAAACCACACCCGGTCCCTGAGGGCTCTTTTTGTCGCGACCACTCCCCGGGGGCCTTCATGGGCGAGGTTGATGATGCCCTGACGTAATTGCGTCGGAATGACAATCCGTTGGTCCCTCAGCAAGAGACCTTCGGAGGTAGCAGAGAGTTCATCACTCACATGTCGGAATGCTTGCATTTCTTGTCGGGTTGTGGGATCACTCCCTTCCTCTTCACTGTCATGTCTCCACCAATTAGTCTGCAGTCGGCGTAATACTTTCTGCAGGATGGCGTCTTGCGCAGTGGCCTCTTGAATGGCTTCCAGGGGAACTGCTGGTGGTTGAGCTTGGTCCACCACGAAGTGGATGTATTCCTCAGCCATCGATGATCGTGATGCCGGTGATGATTGAGGGTGTTGTGACATGTAGTCAGCCGGATTTGCTGATTTTCCCGGCTTGTGCAGAATCGTGTATGTATATTCCTGTAGACGCAAACCCCACCGCTCAATCCGAGGTGGCATCTTTGACCTGAGGTTTCCAAAGATGGTGACAAGCGCCTGATGATCGGTCACCATGGTAAAATGTTTGCCATAGATAAAGACATGGAAATGTTCGCAGGCCCATACAACTGCCAGACTTTCTTTTTCTGGTTGAGAATACGCCTTCTCCGTGTCCGACAAACTGCGACTGGCGTAAGCCACAATGTGCCGCTGATCGATGTCATTGTCATACTGAGACAAAATTGCACCCAGACCCACTGGGCTAGCATCTACAGTTATCTCCGTCTTCCTCTTGGGGCTGAAATAAGCTAAGTTGTCGGCAGACTCAACCGCAAGTTTGATGTCTTGGAACGCCCGCTCACACTGAGGGGTCCAGACAAAAGGCTGTCCCTGCTTCGTGAGTGTTCTGAGAGGGTGACTAATCGTGGCATAGCCCTTTATGTATCTGGCGCAATAGCTGGCCATGCCCAGAAACGATCGAATGTCACCGACATCTTGGGGACTCTTAGTGTCATTGAGCGCCATCACTTTTTTAGGGTCAGGCTTCATCCCGGCTCCAGAGAACACATGTCCAAAAAATTTGAGAGTGGATTGATGGAATTCACACTTGTTTAGAGTTAGATTGGCTTCCAAGAGGGCATGACATACCCGATCCAGAGCCTTATCATGTTCCTGAACGTTTGACCCATACACAAGAATATCATCACTGTAGTTCAACGTGTTGGGTATATGGTGTATAGTCTGGCGGATGGCCTCTTGAAAGATCTCCGCAGTGGAGGAAATACCAAAACTTAACCGTTTGTACCGAAACAGCCCCAAGTGAGTTGTGAATGTTGTTATGTATCTCGATTTTTCATGCAACTCCAGCTGATGGTATCCCTTGTTCAAGTCAAGTTTCGAAAATACCCTGGCACCATTTAATGCAGCGATCATGTCACTCAGATGGGGCCCGGGGTGATGTTCCCTTTCGATGGCAGTGTTAGGGAGCCGCATGTCAACACATAGACGCACCTTTCCGGGGGTGCCTTTCTTCGGCACGATGACTACAGGCGACACCCATGGTGTGGGACCGTCGGTCCGTTCAATGATGTCGGTTGCTAATAGTTCTTGAAGTTCATCCTCCACTGCTTGCTGAAGGTGGAAAGGCACTCGCCTGGGATGTTGTGCTACATGCCTTATCTGTTCATTAATGTGAAGTCGAATTTGGCATCTGTTCATCTTTCCCAGCCCGGTGAATAGCTTGGGGAATTTGTGTATAAAGTCCGGGTCATCACTAACCCTGTATAGAATCTCAACTAGACGAAGGCGCTCCGCAGTGGGTAAGCTGAGAAGACAATCAGCCTCCGGACCCTCAATTACGTGTATGAATGCCGGAACAGACGTGGTCTGGTGCCTGAGTGTCGTCGGGAATTTTCCTAGACAGGGAAGGGGCTTCTTTGACATCCAGGTAAATACCCTGACATACACTGGACTCAAAGGCGGCTGTGGCTTCATTTTCTTGTATTCCGTCACAGGGATATAATTTAGTGATGCTCCACTGTCCAGAACAAATTTCGTTGCGTGATTCCCCACGCTTATATTTAGCCTCGGGTATTTCTTGAGTTGGTCAGGATCTGCTACCATACTAGCGTATTCAATAGTGTATTCTGATTCACGCGACCCTGA
The DNA here is from genome assembly GCF_964204655.1 of Triturus cristatus. Lineage (NCBI taxonomy): Eukaryota > Metazoa > Chordata > Amphibia > Caudata > Salamandridae > Triturus > Triturus cristatus. Next base: position 333,518,403 of record NC_140595.1, read on the forward strand.
TCGGGAATCCCTGGACGGCGACCTTCTCGACCATTGGGACCTCCTTGATTCTCTGCTGGAGTGTGAAGAGCCAAAGGACGACTTCGGTCGATCTTGTACGGCTTTCACATGGTGCCGTCTGGTGTCAGGGCGAGATGGCCTTGTCCTTTCATTCCTTCTTTCCCTACGATAGTCTCCACACATCGCTTCAAAATGATTCGTCCGTCCACATTTCCGACATTTCTGACCCATGGCCGGACAGGCATCTATGTGCGGAAAGTCATACCCGCACCGATAACATTTTCTTGAGCGATCTTGTTTCTTGTCTCTCCGGCCTGACTCGTGACGCCTACGCTCTGTGTATTGATGGCGAGAGGACGGTCGGGATCTGTGCTGTCGCTCTCTCGAGCGTCTGCGACTACTGCTGGCCTGCACTCGGCATGCCTGCTCTCTCCTTTCAGTGCGCCCAGTCTCCATGCTCTTGGCGTGTTCCTCCGCTTGATCGTAAACCCGGGTCATTTCCTCAATCTCATCCAGATTGTGACTCTTTCTTAATAATCTCCTCCTAAGCGTCTCGGATTGACAACCATCGATTATTTGCGATCTGATTGCATCATCCGTTGAAAACGCGTCAAATTTGCAATACCTGGACAGTCGACGTAGTCTCGTTATGAATGTGCTCATCACTTCCTCCTTCCCTTGACGGGCTTGGTGAAAGGTATGCCTCTCGTAATCCACGTTTCTCTTATGTAGGAACTTCTTGTTCAGAGCGTCTCGCACCTTATCATAGGTTCCTGTGTCTGCCGTCGGCAGTTCTTTGATTAACTTGCTGATTTCTTTACCTACGAGATTGCGCAGTGCAATCACTTTGTCTTCATCCTCTGTCACTTTTGATCCCTTGATATAATCTTCAAAGTCCTCGAGCCATTCCTGCCATCTGGGGCCCATGCTCCCTCCAGTCATCAGCGTTAAAGGTTCTGGGGGGCGCAGATGTGACACCCCCGTCAGGAGTGTTTTGACTTAATTTCTTTGTGGAGAGTTGTGGTTCGACATCTTGGCAGTACGCTTTTGTTTCTTTCTTGTCCATGCACGTGCTTGTTTGTTGTTTCTTATTTGCATTAACTTGTGCTTGTTTGTTAATTCACGCTTGCTTTGGCTTGTGCTTATTTGTTATTTCTCCTTTACATTGACTTGTGCTTGTTTGTTTATTCACGCTTGCTTTGGATTGTGCTTGTTTACTTTTCAGGCCTTTTTCTCGATCAATGCTTGTTTGCTTGGCATTGCCTGACTTCAAAATGGCCGCTTATGAACTTCATAGGGGTTTCCTTCAAGGATGCCTGACTCTAAGATGGCCGCCAAACAGAAACTCTCATCCCCATGAGATTTGGCTGCATTCATTCTTCAGGCTCACCGAGCTTCATTCGGCACTCACCGGCAGCCACCCCCACAGGCACCAGGGCCTCAGCAGTGTCTCGCACACCCCCTGGTCACCTCGCCCATCCAGGCAGGCTCGGGGTAAGCTCCCGACTTCTTCCTTCGTGCGTGTGCCGTTCCTCACGCATCGGGGGTGAGCTTTTCCGCTCTTGGCGCGCGACGGCGCTCTTTCTTCCGGGCACTTTCACGAGGCTTCAGCAGTGCCTCGGACACCTCCCGATCACCGGAGCAGCAGGCAGGATCGGGGTGGGCTCCCGATTTCTCCTTGTCACTCGCGTGCCGACTTGCACGCATCAGGGGTGAGTCGCAGTTAGGCGCGAACCGGCGTTCTGCTTCAAACGCCCTCAGCGTTCGCTGACACTTCTCCTCGGGGCTCTACACGACTAGCAACTCGCGGAGCAGGTGCAATCACCACTGGCCTCTTGATCTGGGCGGTGGGCTTACTTCAGACACGTGTGTCTCGACAGCGTTTTCTTCCTTCACGCTACAGGGGACGGGACGCTTCTTCCTGAGGTTTGGTGGGTGGTGGGCTACACCATCCCACCCTCGTCGCCAGTTGTAGTGTCTTGACCCAATAATGACAGACACTATATTCTTTTATCACGAGCTTTATTTAGTGCTTCTTGCTCGGTCCCCGTCCCTACTCTAACTGCCCTTGTCCTGCTGTGTCTCCTCCTCTTCCTTTTGGCCCCGTAGCTCCGCCCACTCAACTACTAGACTGCTCACTTTCTACAGTAAGGAAGGAAAATATAGAAATGTGGCCATGGTACAATAGGCGCGCAAGAGGGTGGTAGAAAGAAACATAAAGAACGATTTACGTCACCCTTTAAAAAAAATGTTTCAAAATAGAAGCATTCACGGAATTGGATTCAATCATTTTGTTAATTGCATTCGTCTAGGAGATTTCAAGACAACTGGTGTGGGTAGTATGGATTCTCGAAACTGGCATTCTTCATGTTTATTTTTCATAGTCATTGCTTCATTGTTTCTCTCACATTCATATTTGAAGTGATGGTGTTGTCTATAAAACAGGAGGACAGATCTCTAACTTAGCAATACATTGTGTGACAACATAGGAAGTTTTCAAGTGAAAGTTGCACTGACGCTCACAGTATATCAAAATGCATATTCTCTTGTTTTTGTTTTGAAACTGAAAAATGTTTTTTTGAATGGTCACAAGGCCTCCTTCTATTTAGTTTGGTTTAGAATGGTGGCTAATTAGATTAGATGTTCAATGTATGCCAGTTACATCTACATACACTTACGGCCTTATTTACAAGCCCCTTGCGCCACCCGTACGTCACTTTTCCCATGTTAAAAATGACCCAAAAGTGGCGCAAGCGGCTTGTAAATAACCCCCTTAGTTCGTAGCTAAGGGCCTCTCTCAGAAGTGGGCAGTATCAGGACATTTACCAAAAATGGTGGATGTCCTGTCTGCTGTTCTCCTTCCTCATCTGGAGGTCAAATTTATGAGGTTGTGTCAGTGCAGGTACCATATTTAGGGCAGATTAACTGATGCCAGTCAGGTCTTTGCTTTACCTTTTCATGACCATTTTGTCAATCATGGCATGGTCCCGAGGAGACAATTTTCCCTACATTCTGGGACAAAACTGGGAGAAAAGTTTATTTGTTCTCTTCTTTGGGGTGATAGCTCTCAGAATCTAGATTCCCAAACCGATAACTTGTGTTATTGGCTTGTGTTGCAGGAGGGATGAGAAGTCCTCACCCCAATGCAGATGCATCTACTGTACCAGAGACGCACCAGCCGATCAGCGCAGCTGCATGAAGGAAAAGCGTGAGTAAGCCGTATGTGTTAGTTCTGTGGTTTTCACATATCTGTCTTTCTTATTCTATAGAGACCGATGTCACCATGTCATCTAACAGATTACTGCCACTCTGGGGGTGAATCTAGTGTGCACAAAAGAGAAGAACAAATATGCATTGGCCACTCTTATCAAGCAACCGCAGAGCCACCATTACCAATCTTTGATGTTTATTCTGGTACTGACCTTCAGTTCACTTATGCAGACGTCTGTGGCATAACCTTTCAATGCTTCGTGGATTCCTGATAAGATGTCTTATTGCTTTTTCCTTATTTAGGCCTGTCAGAACCCCTTTCAGGTGGCCACAGCGCAAGCAGGGGTTACTGGGCTTAACTTTGGGGTTTGAGGCCTTTTACTCCTGATGTCCTGTGGCCGGATCTACTATGACATCTGAGCAACTGGGCCAAGTACCCCTTCAGCACTTGCATCTTAGGGTTACCGTAGTCTGAACCGCAAAAAGTTCCCTCAGAGGGGCGGTGTAGGTACAAGGGCTTGAACACAGATTCACAACTCAAAATGTGCAAAGCAGTAGCAATAGATCATTGTCTAGTCAAATACTCACTTTTATGGAAAGAGAGATGTATGTAATTTCTTTTGCTACCAACTCAAAGGAAAAATACAACATTCACAAACAACTGCACAGTCCTCTCGATGTCAGGGCTCTAGTGTTTCTTTAGGTGGTCCCCTGGGTCCCATTCTCTCCTAGCGATGGTGGTTATTCCCCATTCACTATAAGCAACATCCAGGGAAAGCCTGACTATTAGTCTGGGTCTCAAAAGTCAACTTTTACTCTACTTCTATGTCAGTAGTGTTCCAGCATCGTAGTGCTAGCCAGCAAGCAAGTTCCACCAGGGCTGATTGACCTGAAATCAGTCTTAGCCACATCTGCAGGCTTGGAGTGTCCAGAACTCCAGAGTGCACCCCATTCACAGGACCTTGGAGCGGGAGCACCTAAGTTAGGTGTATTTTGCTTCACAAGGCCCAGTGGGGCTGAACTCTGTCAGTGCAGATTTTCTCACACGTTACAAGTTACCAGATGTAATTTGTGGCTCCTCCTTGCAGGGGTAGTATCAATTGGTCTGCTGAGTGGGGGGTTGATGAAACGAGACAGAAGCAGGTCCCTACCCTTGATGATGGTGTTGATGCTCCCACTTCCGCCTCACTTCTCCAGCAGAGGGTGGTTATGGTCCAGGTTACATGTCTTATTGCTTCTGGTGACCCCCTCTGGCATAAAGGGGCATTGTAACATCCCTGTACATGAGCTTCGGCCTGCTTGATAGCATATACTTTCTGGCATATGGAGTGGCGGTTCACCTCCAGTCAAGGGCTACGCCCTTGCAGCATGGCAATCTTCACATGGCGGCCCCTTCTGCTATACAGGGTTGCGGGTCCTCACTACGCAGGGCTCTGGCCTGATTAGCACAGTGAAGCATATAGCTTAGTTCATGGCAGCCCATCTCTGACACAGGGCAATGACCCAATCAGTGCACAGTCGTTTCCTCACACTTCGCAAATGGAGCCCACTTGACAGGACTACCCACTAGACCTTGCTCCCTCCAATGCTCTCCTCTACCTTAGGTCTTGGTAAAAAGGCAGACGTTGGTTCTCCAGTCCAGGGCATTCTTATTTTGCCCATCATTCCACCTCAGTTTGGACCCAGCCATATGCAAATCAGTATTTATCCAGTTCCAACAGGAACACTTCAGACCAAACTGCCAGCACAGGTTCTCCCTGAACCAAGACACACAAAACCCAATACAGGTTTCGCCCTGATCATGGCTCATTAGTCTAGTGTAGCTTGGTTTCAGTGGCGCAATGAGCATAGCACCCACATCTGAGCATGCCCTTTTTATTTAGAGCAGTACATCAAACACACAAATGGTGATGGGAGGAATGTTTGCAAAACGTCTAAACACTGGCAATCACTTGGGGTAGCATTCTAACCCATCATTCTTTTTCCAACCATGCCACCTCAGTTTCAATCCAGCCATATGCAAATCACCCTTGTCCCTCCTCCAATAGGAACACTGCAGCCTGAACTGCCAGGCCAGGTCTTCCCTCAACCGGAACACAAGCAACCCAAGAGTGGTTTCTCTCTGATTAGTGGCTCGACAGTCAGATGTGCCAGTGGAACAGAGAGCACAGGACCCGGGTCTCAGCATGCCCTTGCCACTTAGGGCAGTACATCTGACACACAAATGGTGGAGTTAGAAATACTTGCAATACCTCAAACTACTAGCAATCACTCAGGGTAGAAATCCAACCCATTGTTCTTTTGCCCACCATGCCATCGCAGATTGGAGCCAGTTATATGCATATCAGCTTTGACTCTGCTTCTGAAGTAACAGTCCAGCCCAAACTACAAGGCCAGGTTCTCCCTATACTGGAACACAAGCAATCCAAAACCAGTTTTGCCGTGGTTGGGGCTTGTAAGTCGGTTGTAGCTTAGTTCCAGTGGCATGGTGAGTGAGGGGCCCACCTCTGGGCATACCCTGGACTGGAAGTTTGGGCTGGACTGTTCCTGACTGCAGAGTTTATCATTTCTTGAAACCCAATTTGCAATGGAAAGTTGGATGAATCAAACTATGTTGTCCATGAGAGCCTCATGTGTAAAATTAGGATAACATTTGTTGCATTTTATGCCAAATATAGCAGAGCTAGGAAGTGGACACATTTAAAAATTAAAACAACATTGAAAGGTACCATATTGTTTACTGAAAACTATTGCGGAACTTGTGGTAGACCACAGACCGGGTCACTATAAGAGATACTGAAAACAAACATAATTCCCATAATGCAATTTGGCAAATATCAGTGCCCCAATCGCAAACTGACACTGGCCTAGGAAATGCAGATCAAGGATGAATGGAGTGCTTTGAGTTGGAAAATTTTGCCTTTAACACCAGAAATACAGACATTTAATACTGTATTAGATTCTCACTCATACTGGTTGAGCACGCCTTAAAGTTTCAGGTAATGCTTGTAGAGTCACATAATTATTCACAATATAGTGAAAATCAAAATCATTATCCTCTGTTTTAAAGACAGTCAGTTTGAAGCTTCTGGTTGCTACAGAATCCTCAAACAGATCTAAACTACTCAAGCCTTTCTACTGAACATCATGAAAAATTCGACTAAATTATAATCTACCAGTTATATGTATTTCCTTCATCATTCAATGTATTCACCAAACCACCCATGCCATTTTATTTAGCTTCATCATAGAGTTTCATTGGTAAGCTGTTGATCTGGTCTTTCTTGAACCTTTGGGTATCCATTGAAACTAGCTTCTGACGAGCAAAGAACAAATACAGACCTTTTTATCCAGCAAAGACTGAGTGAAACATATTTCTCTCTAGAACTGATACTGATAAACAGCAAGTACAGCATGATAGTTCTACCTTGATCCACTTTACCAATGTAAAACAATTTTGTGGTTACACATCCACCATAGAAAGCATAAATCAAACAAGGAATCCAGTGCTTATGATCGCACAATATTTATTTGTAAAAAAGTGCATAATTAGTTGGGGGAGTGTCCAGTAAAGGTTTCAGTAATTTAAACCTGAGTTCAACCCTTGGTAGCTATGGCACAGGGGAGAAAGACTACTTAAAAAATGTGTGAAGCATTTAGAAGTACCAAAAGAGTTAAAAGGCTGAAAACACAACACAATAAATATCTGATTCCAATTTATAAATGAAGAAAACAATTTAATGAACAGAATTACATTAAAACAACAAACATCTAATAAGAGAAGCCAAAGATGTGATTTTCTGAAGCTTTAAATTAAAATATTGCCAAAAACCATTAGGCGGCAACCACGGTCTTCTGGTTGCACTTAACCAGTAACTAGGAGCATGTTAAGGTTGTCCGCAATGGATCATGGGTTGAATAAAAGACCCAGGTTCATTCTGGCCAGAAGTTCTGACTTAGTCTCTAAAATGGAAGTCAAAAATTTTCAGCAGTGCAAGGCAGCAAGCTGTGGCCTAAATGGGCTCCACAAGGCTGAATACCCATTAGATGATGTCTCAGTGAAGCTGTTGACGTTTGGATGGAAAGGTCAGAGCAGGAAAAATAGGTGTTTTGCACTCAAGGAATGGGTCTCTTTCAGGCTGGATTATTTGGTGCCTTAACAAAGTGAGGATTTTGATTTTGATTTTGGATTTAGTCGCTTTATTTGGAGCTCGGCTTCCTTCAGTTGGGCAATGCTGAAAGCTTCTCTGCGTGGCCCCTCGACAAGGATTTGCTGCTGCAAAAAAGCTCAGAGTGGGCGCAACCGGTATCATTGGCCCGGCAGAAATGCATCTTCATTAGATTGACTTGGCAGGTTTGCCCTCATCCTCTGGAGGTCTTTGAAGCCAAAAAATGTCTAAGTCCCAGGTTTCTTAGGATGTTAGGAGGAGTGATCTATGACACAGCCAAGGGTTCCAGGAACAGTACTTGGGGGTCAACTCAAGACTCGCTCCAGCAGATGCCACCAGCAGGGTCCTGGGCAGGTCCAGTTACAAACAGGAAGCTGGGCTGTTCTAGAAAGAAGCTACAGGCAGAATGTTGTCTCCCATTAGCACAACATGAGGCCTGCCAACTGTCCCTTGGAGTCCTCCTATTTGTCCTGGGTACAAGTGAGAGCAGGACCAGCCTTTCAGGTCTCTTCACATGTCTCAACAGAAGGTTCAGTCCTTCTCCTGCCCCCCACTGGTCCAGTAGTGTTTTTAAGAGGGTGTCCAGGCATGCCACACTTATGCCTGATACTAGCCTGGGGGCCCTCCCTAACCAATACGGAAAGCGTTCTCAGAGGTAATCATACCCCCTTTTACAGCAGTTCCCGTGTAGCCTAGACCTTCTGTACCCACCCTAGAACTGTAGCCTGGGAGATCGATCAGCAACCCTGTGGTCACTGGAAACCGGTTTGGAGAGCAGCTCCTCCGCTACTGGGATTGGTCCTGGGTGACTAGAGTGGGTAAATGAGGCGGCAGTTACAGCTGCATATGGTTGTGACAGGGTAGGTCTCTTTGGAGTTAAGTAAACTCCTGGGCACTGCCCGGATGATCATTCTGTCAGAGGAACAGAACGTTCCTAAACCCAAGGCCTTTGTCTCAGCTAAGGGAGTAAGTTCACACCTCATCAAAGGGGTTATTCTGCTCCTATGTAACAGTTAGAAGCTCATGCAAATGGACTTCTAGAGAATTTACACAGTTGGAAAGTGACTTTTATAAAAGTAGCTTGCTTAAAATATTTAGTTCACATCTAACTTCACCAATGAATTAAGCTTGTAGAAAATATTTATGAAAGTTCAAGAATTAAATTTGTAGTAGTTTCCTAGGTAGAGTTAACATTATACATTTTAATATTGTATCTCAGTGCTTTCCTATGGAACAATTAAACCTGCTACAGCGAAAGCAGCTTTTAGGGCCCTGTTATGGTAGGGGCAAGTGTAACACTAAACTTTTACATGTCTTACTTTTGAATACCAGATATCTTCACTTATGGGCACTTAAGGCCTACTTAGGAGTGACATATTCATATTTAAAAGGAGGGTTTAGGGCTGTCAAAATTGATTATGTTGACTAGGCAAAATTAAATTTGTAAAACTATGCAAACAGGCTACAGTGGTAGGCCTGCAGTCACGTTTTCAACTGCCACACTGCTGGTGGCACAATGTGTCTTATAGTACCCTAGTGACATTTAACTTACAAGCCCTGGGTAAATTTTGTACCATATTTGTAAGTTAAAGATGCCAATTAAGAGTATAGCCAATTTGGACATGTTCTACAATTCACAGCACATGCACTTGGGCCTGGTTAGCAGAATCCCAGTGCACCAAGTTAAACAGCCAGCATCATTAGTCCAAAAACAAATTGGAGGGATCATGCAAAAAGAGACATTTTCATAAATCATTATATAAATAAGAGGATTTACCAGCACAAAACCATTAAATAACACAGACAAAGAAATGATGACCTATTTCCAGCAGTGGCATTCATAATGGTAATGTTAAGGCGATATGTCATTTAACCTCTGAGATCTTTTTAGTAATGTTTGATGCCATCTGTTACATCATGGGTGTGATGGAGTACAAAAACCCTAGTAATGGGGAAAACAAACCCGTACCGGTATCCTCCCTTCAGCAGACCAGACGTCACACTAACTCATTCATACATGCAATCATTGGTGGGGCCCATAACACCAACACTCACTCTAACCATTCACGGTCTGCACCCAACAGGAGGGATGAGCGGTTCAAGCGCTCGACATGTGAGGGGAACACCTTATAACCTAAAGAGAAGAAAACTTATTTTACAGCAATATACATCAATACTCCTTCCACCTATAGATCTCAATCCTAATCATCAAGGCACTCCTCCCACAATGATCGATGAATCATTTAGTTGGATTGGTTGATGGTGATTTAGAACCAGCTAAAACACTTTTAAGATTTGATCTTACCCTCCTCAGTAAACCACAAACTCATTTCTTGTTAATCAATATCTTTTATCTAAATTTCTGAAAGAGAAATTTATATCAAATTTCAAATATAGCGCAGAACATCATATTTACCTAATCTGGATATTTGGAGTCCTCTAAGTCAATGGTTCATGTCGGAGTCAGTTGTCAAAGATCAAAGTTCTTTGCCCAGCACGCTACAGTCTCAATAGATCAGCAAAGACCAGAGACATGCAAGCATCTGTCAGTGCCCATAGAATTTAGGAAAAGTTCGCAGTCATCAGTATTTGGGCAGCATCTGGACCGTCTATGAATTCAGGAAAACGCAGCAGTCACCCTAAGTAGTAGAGTTCGCGTAGCGGCACCGTCGTCATCGTTGTCATCTGCGTCAGCATCAGCAGCATAGCATAACAATAAGTAAGTAAACCTCTCTTTTCTACCGCGTGTTTTTATAATAAAATCGAAGCAAGAAGATACATTTTGTTATTTTAATACAGTCGTGATTGGTCAGTTGAGATCGTTCGATGCTGAAGTTTGAAATATTTGGTACAGTTCAAGGGGTGATGTCATGGATTCCTCTAAAATCAGTCTGTTCCGGTTTAGTGTGAAAGTCTATTGTCTTTCATCTTGGCGATCGTCCCACAGTGTCCTTGTTTGGGTACATTAGGTACAGAGTTCATGATGAGGTCTAGAAGACTTTGTCGCTTCTGAGCACTTCGCTCCATGCCTCGTGGGACAGTGGCCACTTCGTCGTGTCGCATCGGCAGCCATCTTTGTTTTTAGGCCCAAACGCCAGCTCAAGTGAAACAAACACAAAAGTGTAATTAATACATAGAAATAATAAATCTAATGTTAACACCTTACTAATCCCTCTATGTGCTTGTATTTAACCAGTGTATAGCGACATTTAAAGCAATTATATTCACCCTTTCGGTCCTCTTCTGGGGCAACATTACAAAGACACCAAAAAGCAACATATATCGTGCAGTATTCTAATTACCACATATACTACTTGTTAGTATGCATACGGATTTTAGTTAATAAGGTTATTTAGCCATGCAATATGCAAATCCCACGTGTAATTTGAATATTAATAATGTTGATTAATGAACATGCAAACTCATTTAATAATATTATAGTTAATGGATTATTTAATTCGTATTTTCACACAGAAATGGGGAGGTATACAAAATGTTGTACTACCTGCTCCAGCAATACCCCCTTTGGTGATTTTATCACCACACCATTAAAATTTTGTATCAATTTGTCAAGAAAGCTAAATTAATTCTTTTAGTTAGTTTACATCTCTGTTTCCCCAATTTCTTCTCTTCTTGCTGTTTTATACATATTTTCTTTCATCTCTTCTAATTCTACTTCTTCAAATTCCCTCTCCTGTTTCTTATTCTGCCTTCTTTTCAAATTCTCTCTTTTTAACCTTTTCTGCATTTTCTTTTGTTTATGACATACACATCCTAATCTTAAAATTAATACTATAAAGATTACACATGTTAATGGAAATAAGATCTTACCTATAAATGTACTACCTAAGTTTAGTAAGACATTTTTAATAGAAGAAAGTTTCTTTCCAATCTTTTACCAAACACTTTCAACCTCCAGTGGTGTAATTTCATCATGCAATTCAGTTATATTTTTAATATAGATCTTCAGATCTTTACTTTCATCCGGAATGTAAGTACAACAATGTTGAACTTTCAGCATTCCACAGACTCCACCCTCTTTTGCCAGTAATATATCAAGGGCACGTCGGTTTTGCATTACCATGGCACGCATAGCAACCATTTCAGTATTTACCAATAAAAATCCTCCAGCGGTGCTTGTTGACAAGCGATCCACTACTGTTGATAGTTTTCTAATTTTGTGTGCATTCAGAGATATTCCCCCTGCTGGTATCAATGCTCCAAATATGTCTCCTACAATTTCTCACGAAGATTCTCTCTTTCTAAGTGCTAAATGACTACCTAACTTATGTACACCATCTTCTCCTCTTCCCATGTGGAATATCTTTGGGAAAACCAGACCTACATAACATGCACCATACCAATGGTCTGGCAAACGATAATATGCCTTGTTCCCGCAGATAAAATATAACCCAGGAAAAACTGGATCATTTCCTCCTTTAAATCCCCATCCACCCATGATTCGGTATGTATCATGGCACTCCCTGTTACCTACAAAATAATTATCATATGCCGTTTGATTCCTTCTAATACACAACTTCCTTTTCTGGGGCCAATCTAAAGCCATAATTGGACTAGCTTCTCCCTTCAAGTGTTTTTCCATTTCAACATCCCAGACTGTCTTTTCCTCCTTTCCCTCAGATACATTCTTTTGCATTTTCAATCTCCTTTCTTCAACCATATCCAAGAATGTCTTTTCCTCCTTCTTTAGACTACGAGTCAGATTATTCCTAAATATATATTCTAATGTTAGTTCTTTAGTTACTAAGAAAAATTCACCTAAAACCTTTGCAGGCTTTACTTTATTCAACTTGTTAATTGCGGGAACTTGTGAAAATGTGTTATCTACATCTGAAAAATAATATTCTAATTTCCCTGTTTTATAAAGCAAACTAGCTATTACACTACATGTTATTCCATATGTTACTGGTAGGTGATGGTAGGTCACTCCCTCCGATACAGAAGCTGGTAACTGCATACATACATAGCAATCTCTCACATCCATCGTTTTTACATATTCGTATAAAAGTTTTGAAAACAAGTTGTTAGAGAAATCATTTATAGACCTATCTTTATGTAGATAATTCCTATCTATTTTAGTCGGATACACTTTCTGAATCTTTTCTATATTAGTCTTATTTTCACTATGTCCTTCTATTGTGTCTATGGTAACCTTAAAGGAAATCATTAAAGCTAAAACACTCCATAAAAGCATTAGTAATCCTGTACAACAACAACACATTTTAAACCACCTTCTAAGGAACGTACATTTAGCTTTTCTACTTTCTGTATTCGCCATTGTCGTAAAATGATCAGTGTCTTTTGACTTAGCCTCTTCTACTTCACAACTAGTTTTGTCTAACCCAAGGCTCTAAGCACCTACTTGGGTCTATCAGGTATGTCATTTCCGGTATTCTATTTTCTTTCCATTAGCAGCAATTTTGTCTTTTTCAGTTTGGCATTTGATCGTCTTTCACTTTTCTCTCGTAATCTAGATACAGAACTTCCTGAACATCCGTCGGACAAGATAACTCTCAGGATTTCCGATTCTTCGTCTTCCTCAACCACTTCTGGTACTGTCACCTCTGGATTTTCTTGGCTATCCGCCTCTTCTTTTATTTCAGGCAGGGCCACATACGTCCATTCTGGTGACTTATACTTCTGGTTGGGATTTCTTGTTCATTTGTTTTCCTCTGCTGTAACTATTGTCTCATATTTCGACTTTTCTTGACTTGATACTTCATTCACCTGCTCTGCTCTTGGTGAATTCACTCGTGTCAATCGATATCTTAATCTCTTTATCTTGTTAGGCCAAATTTCATCTCTTGCTGGTCTTTTCAGTTTATTTCCTTTATCATTCTTTTCAGCTCTCCATGCTCTTTTTCTCAGGACTGGTCCTTCTGGTACTTCCTCATCACTTTCTTCTGTTTCTGTTTCAACTTGCTTTTTGCTTTCAGCTGTTCTTTCCACCACTTCTTTTATTTTCCCTACTTCTGTCCCTCCTCGTGGTTCTTGCACACAATCTTCCTGCTGACTAATTGTCCCTTCCTCTAACTGGATGTTGGAATTCCCTACAACTCCTCGGGGGTCTTCCGCAATAATCTTTCCCTCTCTTTCTGTAGCTTGCACCTGCTCATCTACTTTTGTTATTTCAGGTGGAATTTCTCTCAGCTTTCCATCAGGAACCTCTTTATCAATATCTTCCTTAGTTGTTTCTTCACTGCTTTTTTCTTTTCCCGAACATACCGGTATTTGTTCTGTCTCGGAGTCTGAGCTGGTATCAGAAATCTGTAATCTTCTTCTCAAGGGAATATTCCCTGGGGCAACAATCAAACTTGGTTCTGTTTCCCCCTTTCAGGATTTTCTCTTGTTCTTACTTCTTCAGCGTCTGATTCAGAGCTACTTTCTGACTCGTCATAATATTCTCGTTCTTGGCTATCCACTGGATTTGGGATTCTCAATGTATGACTAGCCTGGATCCAGTTCTTGATCCCAGCACACTTTACAGCTGTCGTTGTAGTCAAAATCACTTGTCGTGGTTTTCCCCAATGTGGGACCAGACCGTTCCTTCTTCTGTGTACTTTAATTCTCACCCAGTCTCCTGGGCTCAGATCATGAGCTTGCTTCTTTTCAAGGGTGGTGGCATCCGCTCCAACCTGATGAAACACAGAATGAACTGTATCAGCCAACCCCTTACAGTAATCCAACACCAAGTCATCAGTTACAGGCAACAGCTTGTTGACTGGTATGAATACATGTCGCATTGCTCTTCCCATGATAATTTCATGATGACTCAACCCCGTGGTTCTATCTGGAATTGATCTAATAGTCATGACTACCAGAGGCAAGACATCAGGCCATTTCAAACCTGTGGCTAAACACATTTTTCCCAATCGGTTTTTAATGGTGCCATTCATTTGTTCCACCACACCAGAAGCCTCTGGGCGATAGGCACAATGTTGTTTTTGTTGTACATTCAATGCTTCACAAATCAATTTCATTATTTCATTATGGAAATGCTTTCCTCTATCTGATTCAATTGTAACTGGGAAACCGAATCTAGGGATGAATTCCCTCAAAAGCAGTTTTGCTACGGTGATTCCATCACTTCTTCTTGTGGAATATGCTTCTACCCATCTAGAAAACAAACAGACCATCACTAGAACATACCTCAACCTATTACAGGGCGGCATCTCAATGAAATCAATCTGCATTCTGGTGAAAGGCCCTCCTTCTCGACCTATTGTTCCTAGACTTACCACTGTCTTTCTCCCAGGATTGAACTGCTGACATATAAGGCATCTTTGACAAAGGCTCTCAGCTACAAGTCTGAACTTTGCATTGTACCAAGTTTGCTTAAAGGACCTAATCATCGCATCTCTCCCTATGTGTCCCTGTCCATGATACATCCAGGCCATGGCAGACACCATGCTATCAGGCATGACTAGTCTTCCATCTCGATATACCTATACATGATCTGTTTCCCTTGGTGCACATCCTGCTTTTACCCACTGTGTCATTTCCTCATCTCCTGCTTCTTCCTGCAATTGCCTCACCTTTTCCCAAGTACCTACAATATTAGTAAACATTAAAGGCAAAGAATTCATTTCCCTTTCTTTAGCCCTGTTGACTAAGTTCTGGTTTCGAGCACAATATTGAGCCATATCATTGGCAAATCTGTTTCCAATCGCGGTATAGTCAGCAGTTTGCACATGGGCCGTCCATTTCACAACAGCCAATTGTTTAGGCAGCTGTATCGCCTCAAGCAACTTTCCAACCACTTCAGCATTCTTTATAGGAGTCCCACTTGAAGTCAGAAATCCTCTCTGCAGCCATATCTGGCCGAAATCATGCAAAACGCCAAAACCATACTGACCATCAGTTATCACAGTCACTCTCACATTCTTTCCGATCTTGCATGCTCTAGTTAAGGCTACAAGTTCAGCAACTTGGGCTGATTTTACTCCCTTCAGGTAAGATGCTTCCATTACTGCTGCAACTGTGCATACTGCATATGCTGCACTCAGATTTCCTTCGTCTGTTCTCAAGCATGATTCATCTACAAACATCACAAAATCACTCTCTGACAACGGTTCATCCTTTATATCCGGACGTGGTTTGGTACAGAAATCCAATACATCCAAACAATCATGATCCACTTCGTCTCTGACTTCCACATTCTCAGCATCAGGCAATAACGTTGAAGGATTCACATTCAGACATCTCACAAGGCTTACATTCGTTGCACCTAATATGACTTTCTCATTCTTAGTCAGCCGACTATGCTTCATAAACTGAGTGAAACTCCTTATTAAAAGGATTGCCACATCATGAGGTACAAACACTCGCACAGGATATCCCATCACAATTCCCTCTCTACAGCTACAGGGTCTAACATTGCTGAAAAATATGCAATTGGTCTTCTCAATTTTCCATGTTTCTGTAATAAAATAGAGACTGCACATCCATTCCTCTCACTGCAGTACAGCTCGAACTCCTTTTCATAGTCAGGCATTCCTAATGCTGGCGCTTCACACAAACTGTCTCTCAATTTCTTAAAAGCTGCTAGTTCTTCCTTACCTAAATCAATAGGGTCTTTCAGATCAATTCTCATCAGTCGTACCAATGGTTTTGCAATCAGGGAAAAATTACTTATCCACTGACGACAATATCCAACCATTCCAAGAAACATTCTCACTTCTCTTTGCGTCATTGGGGCTCTCATTCCTTTTATTATCTTGATTCTGTCTGTAGTTATTTTCCTCAGTCCCTTTTCGATTTTGTGACCTAAATATTGTACTTCTTTCTGACAAAATTGTAATTTCGATGGGGATACCTTAAGTCCTCCATCTGCCAAATGATTTAATAATGCTATAGTGTCCATTACACAAGCTTCTCGAGTCTTTGACGCCACAAGTAGGTCGTCAATATATTGGACTAACACTGAATTCTCAGGCATTTCAAGGTCTTCCAAAGACTTTTTCAATATCTGATAAAAAATCGAGGGGCTTTCTGTATACCCCTATGGGATTCGGCACCAAGCCAAAATACGTTCGCCAAAACGAAATGCAAAAATGTGTTGGCTATCATGGTGCAACGGGATGGAAAAGAAAGCGTGACATAAGTCAATTACTGTGTACCATTCTGCTTCATGAGGAATCTGATACAAAATCACAGATGGATTTGGTACAATAGGACAGCACGATACAACAATTTTGTTTATTTTTCTCAAGTCCTGCACTATCCTGAACTTACCATTAGGCTTTTTCAGTCCCATAATTGGTGAATTACATGGACTACTCATTATTTCCCTCAAAATTCCTTGTTTAATCATTTTTTCAATTATTGGAGTTACTCCTTCAATTATCTCAGGTGTCAATTTATATTGAGGAACATTTGGGTAGCTTATTCCTTCCTTCACTGTTACCTTTACGGGATCCACATTTCTCATCAATCCTACATCTTCTCCTGTAAAATCCCAGACTTCTGTTTTTACTGTCTGTTTCAATTCTATTGGTAGTTCGTCAGGGTTGAATACAGCATAGGCTTCAGTAATCTCAGTTTCCATATTAGCCATAGTCATTTTATACAGTACATCTTCATCAGGGGTCTCAAATGCTATACCATCAGGGGTACAAAATATGGTGCAATTCATTTTACACAACAGGTCTCGTCCTAATAGGTTTACAGGACTTGAATCACACACAACCAAGCGGTGCATTTCGGAAAATTTCCCTATATTGACTTTTACTTGTTCTGTGAGATACATTTTGATTTGTCTGTTGGATACTCCAACTACTTGGATTGTTTCATCCGAGAGAGGAAGATTTCTAAAATCAGCTGACCTAACAGTTGATCGAGTAGCACCAGTATCTACTAGGAACGTAATATTTTAATTATTTACCTTTACGCCCACAAAAGGGCCTGTCTGGTCTACTTCTAGAGTTGCGCCAAGTACGCACTCTTCTTCCTCCCTTCGGCACCGTCAATAAACTTCTTCTGACTCACTCTCATCGCGTTGTAGCCAATACTGCGAAACAGCGCTAGCGCGCAGCAGCTTAATTACCTTTTCTTTGTTGTAGAATCCTGTCTCATTACTGTATTTCTGTGAATTTATGCTCTGTGGAATAGGCGGCTTTGGCACCTGATTTTGTTGGGTAACAACCTGCTGCTGTCACTGCGGTTGACCTCTTTCTGCACCTGCGGGTTCAATGATGCATTATCACCATTAGTATTTGGTGGAAATTTACACTCGGATTTCCAGTGCCCTATTCCTCCGCAATTATGACATGGCCATTTCTTTTTCGCCTCTTCAGTATTGAATTGTCCCTTTCCTTTTCCAGTATTAAATCTAGATTTTGATCCTGCATTATTTGCCTGTTCAATCAATTGTACTTCCTGTCTTTCTGCTACCTTTACTTGTGCCCACATTGCTTTCTCTTTTAATTTACGCTGTTTAGCTTCAATTTCATCACTAAAATATTTTGCATGTCTTAGTACTTCATCTATTTTCTTGTTTTGCCAATCCACAGTATGCTGTTTAATCATTTAACTAATTTCTGGACATAGACCTATATACAAATCTATATACAAAATGACTCAAATCTTTTTCACTTAAATTTTCATCACTACTAAACTGCTTAAAGGCAAGGATTAACCTTTCATAATATGCATGCACCGAATCCTTAGCCTCTTGATGAGTTCGGTCAATTTTTACCCAATCAGTCTCTTTGGAAGGCACTTTGTTTTTACAATGTGATTACTTGTTCGTATTTTCTCATCACCTCTGGATCAGGGGCACCTGTCTTTGGATCTCTAGGGTATTCTTTTGTAGGCCAGTCTATCATTAATTTACACTCTGTCCATAGATCTGCTGGCACTATTATGTCAAATAGACTATTCAAGTCAATCCACAAAACTTTCAACAATTTTACAAATCTGTCCACTTGTCTATACCACTCGACTGGCTTTTCGCGTAGTCGAGGAAAATCATTTGTAAATGACAAAATATATTGCCTAGTCCAAGGAACATGTACATATCCTCCTCCTGGAATTTCTCTCATAGGGCATTCTGTCACTATCTTTTCCTTTTCTCTTACGGGGAAAGCAGCAAACGTTTTCTCTGAGGCATCATCTCGTTTTCTAAACCACCTACTTCTCCATTTATCCACATCTCCCCACTTTCTTAACAAAATGATTATGTCTTTAATCTGAATTATTCGTCCTGTGGTGTTTAAATGTTTACATTTTCAATATCCTTCTCGGTAAAGTCTACTCGATATGGTTTTGGTAAAGCTTTTACTTTTTCCATGTCTATACCCATTTAATTTGCTATTTCCTCTAATCTCTCGTGTAGGTTTTTTGCTCTCCAAGTTATACTTTTGCACAAAAACAATAATTCTTCATCCTGATAGGTATTTAATTTCTCTGTGGGGATCGTCCCTACGATTAATTCTTCCAAAACCATCCTTAGTTTTGCCACATCTATAGATTGAGATTCTCTGTCTTTTCTCTGTAAGCTCCTTAACCATTCACTTAATTCTTCTGAAGTAGGACCTACTGGTTTTTCTTCATTACCTCGTTCTGATTCTCTCGGGGTTTCTGATATGGGATCTGTAGTTATTATCAATCTTTCAACTAAACCTGGATTTGTTGTTAAATTTTTAGGTGTACTCTGTTCTGATGTACTTATTGTTTGTCTCCATGGGTTCTCCTCTGAACTTATCCTCGGCCTTTTTGTCAGTTTATTACTGTTATAAGGAACCGTTAAACAATGTTCGTTTTCCTTCTGTTTATCAAAGATGGGCATTACTGGACCTATAGTTACGGGAACAGTCACGGCGTCTAAGTTTTTAGTCATTTCCCTAATCTTTTCGGTTAACTCTAAAGTGGTTTTTGCAAATTCTGTTGAATTTTCACTACTTACCTTGCTATCCGGTTTTCTCCCTATTTCTCTGAAAGAATTATTTTTCCCTAACTCTTGGGATACTGGTTCAGTCTTAATGCTTCGCAAAGTCTCTCTCATTGGGGCATTTGGTGTCAACATTTCAGAATCTGGTTGATATGGGGGTGGATTTTTATAAAACATGTCGTCAAGAACATCATCCTCCGATTCATTCACTCCATACCCTCCTGACCCTATATTATGTCTCTTTTCTGTACATTTTCTTCCACTAACTTCTTCAACATGTCTCACAGGAAACAAAACATCAGCCATATTTGCACTTCGCCATCTCCTCATTCTATCATCGTGATTCTCCTTTCGATGTGATCTACCAAACATATATCTATACCTTCCGCCACTCCTCTGTCGTTCCCTGTCATGCATCTCATCTTCCCATTCAGTTAATGCTTCGAACTGTGTTGGTCTAGGTATCGGTTCTAGATTCATCATTCTCTCTCTTAAATTTCTCAAAACCGCTAAATTAAATGAACCATGCTCTGGAAAATCCAAAACTCCATCATCTTTAGTATATTTTGCCCAATTGTCCAACCAAATACATGTATGATATCCGTATTTCGCAACCATAAAGGATGCGGCGATTTCGGTGGAGGAAGCAATTGTCCCTCTCTAGTCTTAATCGGTTTGTGCTTTTTAAATAAACTCTTGATTTTTCCAAACCAGGACTTTTTCTCTTTCTCTGGTGGATCGTAATACATCATTTTGTCTTCCGTGTATCGCTAGATTCTCCCTACGACTATTCTGTTATTTTAACCAATCATAGCGCGACTCACACTAACGCACCAATCAGGAGCGTCTATGTCACTTCTGTAATTCTCCACTCTCAGAACGGCGCACACTAACGCACCAATCCGGAGTGTCTACGTTTCTTACTGACTAACCAATCCCAGCGCGGTCTTTCTGACGTCAGCTTTTCTCGCTGCTCCTGCTTCTGCTGACCCCTCCTTTACAAAAATTTCTCGGTGAGCTTTTTTTATGTTCTTCAAACTGACAAATCTGTTCATAACGACATTAAAATGCCACAATTATCTGTTTCGCTAACCAAAGAACAGTAAATGACCTTTCTCGCAAGAATTCCGTCTTTCCCAAGAGCAGCGCTTACCTCTGCCCTACTACGGAATCGTTACTTCCGTTGATAAAGTAGCACATCCCTCTACTTCACCCTTCTAGCAAGCATTAGCTAACCGTTTCTCCAGAATTAAGACACCCAGTTGGAGACGTAATGCTCCTGAGAAATAAAACCAGAGTTTCACAATTAACCTGAATGCCTTTTCATTCACGCACTTTCATATGGAAAATGTAGTTCATTCACACAGAATTCTGTCTTTCCCGAGAACAGCAAACAGTCTGTCCTACTACAGAATTATGACACTTGTTAACAAAGTAGCACTTCCCTCTACTTTATCCTTCTAGCAAGCTTAGTGAACACCTATTACTTTTCCAGTGAAAAGCATAATCAGAGTGCCTTTTGGACTCCTGGTACTTAAGACCAAAATTTCACAGATGACCTTCGCTACCATACATTTCTCTCATACAGAAAATGTGTCTAATGGCAACACACGACGATGTTACCGAATCGAACCCAGACAATGCTTTGTGCAACTCCAATCGTCACACGTTTTCCCCGTGTTCCTACAGGGCAACAACAATTCCGTCTTTCCCCAGAGCAGCGCTTACCTCTGCCCTACTACGGAACTGTTACAAACTTCCGACTTCCTACATCCCAGAAGCAGTCAAACAACATAGAACTCGACACGACTCAACATAGAGTGTTAAAACATAAACCAATACTTTCCCACAATCAATAATCAATAAGCTATTTAAAAGCAATAATCACCAAACCAAAACAATAAAAACCATCATCTTGCTACCAGAAAAACTGATGGAGCGCAAAAACCCTAGTAACAGGGAAAACTAACCCCTACCAGTATCCTCCCTTCAGCAGACCAGACGTCACACTAACTCATTCATACATGCAATCATTGGTGGGGCCCATAACACCAACACGCACTCTAACCATTCACGGTCTGCACCCAACAGGAGGGATGAGCGGTTCAAGCGCTCAACATGTGAGGGGAACACCTTATAAACTAAAGAGAAGAAAAGTTATTTTACAGCAATATACATCAATACTCCTTCCACCTATAGATCTCAATCCTAATCATCAAGGCACTCCCCCCACAATGATCGATGAATCATTTAGTTGGATTGGTTGATGGTGATTTAGAACCAGCTAAAACACATTTAAGATTTGATCTTACCTTCCTCAGTAAACCACAAACTAATTTCTTGTTAATCAATATCTTTTATCTAAATTTCTGAAAGAGAAATTTATATCAAATTTCAAATATAGCGCAGAACATCATATTTACCCAATCTGGCTATTTGGAGTCCTCTAAGTCAATGGTTCATGTCGCAGTCAGTTGTCAAAGATCAAAGTTCTTTGCTCAGCACGCTACAGTCTCAATAGATCAGCAAAGACCAGAGACGTGCAAGCATCTGTCAGTGCCCATAGAATTTAGGAAAAGTTTGCAGTCATCAGTATTTGGGCAGCATCTGGATCGTCTAGGAATTCAGGAAAACGCAGCATTAACCCTAAGTAGTAGAGTTCGCGTAGGGTCACCGTCATCGTCGTTGTCATCTGCGTCATCATCAGCAGCATAGCATAGCAATAAGTAAGTAAATCTCTCTATTCTACCGCGTATTTTTATAATAAAATCGAAGCAAGAAGATACATTTTGTTATTTTAATACGGTCGTGATTGGTCTGTTGAGATTGTTCGATGCTGATGTTTGCAATATTTGGTACAATTCAAGGGGTGATGTCATGGGTTCCTCTAAAATCAGTCCGTTCCGGTTTAGTGTGAAAGTCTATTGTCTGTCGTCTTGGCGATCGTCCCACAGTGTCCTTGCTTGGGTACATCTGAAAGAAATACGTTAGTTAGATTCCTCACCTTAGAATATCCCTAGGCGTCAGGCTGGATCCGGAAAGATTTTTGTAGCAATACCCCTTGCGCGTCGCTAGGCGTCGACTGCGGCTCCGCGTCTGTCGTTGGCATCGTGCGCCGGAATGACGTCGTCGGAGTACTTAGACGCCGCCCTCGCGCGCTGACGTCAGTTCTTTTTTTTTCCGCGCCAGACAGCGCCGATCCAGGAAGAGCTTACCCCTTAGTCAATTTTTGACTAAACTTTTTTGTCTCTTTTTGGTCTTCTGTCGACTCGACTCTGGTGCCGGTACGATGCCCGGGTTTAAAGCCTGTGACTCCTGTCATCGACTGATGTCGGTGACGGACCACCATCGCCGGTGCCTTTACTGCCTGGGGGCCGACCACAACGCGGAGTCGTGCCCCGGTTGTCAGGCCTTGACCTCGAAGGCTAGGCGGGAGCGGTCCCGTAAGCTTCTCGAGCTTCACCACTCGGCTCCGCGCCGGTCACGGTCACGGTCCAGGAGGAGGTCCAAGGACCGGTCGTGGAGCCGCAGTCACCATCATCGCTCGTCGGGCTCGAAGTCTTCGGGTAAGTCGAAGCGATCTAAGAAGTCCAAGAGACGACACCGCTCTTCGGACTCCCCTCGCCGGTCGCGCGACTCAGCCGAGGGTCAGGGTGGTCGCACCCCCGCGCCTCCGTCGGAGCCGCAGGAACCGCGTCCTCCGTCCCCATACCCACCAGTCCCTGGGACTGACGCAACTCCGGCAGATGTCAGTGCCTTCCTCTCGGCCATGAGGGGCCTGGCCCTGCCGTCGAAGCCTGCCGGCGCGCCTTCGGGCCCCGCGGGCTCGACTGGGTGACCTCGCGTGCCGGTGGCTCCGGCCCTCACGATGCCTCCTCCGCCGGCGCCGACACCGGTTCCGCCCCGGCGCCATCTCCAGACGACTCCATTCCCCGGTTTAGCCCCTGTCCGGGCCTGGCGCCGGTGCGGCGCCGCTTGACGCCGCACCCGACGCCGATGGATGAGCGTTTCATCTACCGCCCGGCTCCGATCATTCCTGTTTATCAGGAATCGGATGACGGGGGCGACTGGGAGGGGTCATACAGGGCCAACTTTCACAGGACTGGGCAGACGAACTTGGGGATGCCAGTGGTCTGGACACTTCCCCGGACGCTGGTTTCATCTCTCCTCCGACTGTGGCCTCGGAGGAAGGTGCAGCTTTTTCAGTGGTGCTGCGCAAGGCGGCTGCAGCCCTGGGGCTCGAGCTGCCTGCTGTGGCTGTGAGGACTAACGTCCTCACTGAGGTGCTTCAACCGTCAGCAAGCTCCACTGAGCCTCTGCTGCAGTTCAATGAGGCCCTCATAGACGTTCTGCAGGGCACTTGGTCCGAGCCCTCCACAGTTCCTCCTGTGGATCGGAACGTGGCCCGGCGCCACCGCCCTGCTCCTGGCGACCCCAGTTTCCTGTCCCAGCATCCCACCCCGAGAGTCTGGTTATCCAGGCCTCCACTTCTCAATCCTCCTTCCCGTCTGCTCCTCCGGATCGGGAATCCAAGAGGCTAGAACAGTTTGGAAAGAAGCTGTTCTCTTCCCTGAGTTTGGGCCTGCGGTCTTTGAACACCGCTTGCCTCTTGGACCGTTTCTCCCACTCTCTGTGGGATACCGTGGAGGACGTGCTACCCCTGTGTCCGGAGGAGGCCCGGACACGTCTCTCCCAGGCGCTTGCTGACGGGCGAGATGCAGCACGACATGCCATACGTTGTGGACTAGACACCACGGACTCGCTGGGTAGGGTGATTTCCACCACGGTGGCGCTCCGGCGCCACACCTGGCTGCGGTCCACGTCTTTTTCGGGGGATGTCCAGAGTTCCCTCATGGATCTGCCCTTTGATGGCACTCGCCTTTTTGGTGAGAAGGCGGATAGTGTGTTGGCTCGTTTTAAGGACTCCCGGGCTACAGCCAGGTCCTTGGGTCTCTCGGCCCCACGGCCCCAAACTTCCACCTTTCGCCCCTTTCGTGGCCAAGGAAGGGGCACCTCCTCACGTCCGCCTAGCCACCGGCCGCAGACCCAACCTGCACGCGGACGTGGATTCCACCGTGGCAGTACTGGAGGACAACTTGCCGGTCAGTCCACATCCACCCCGGCAGCCTCCGCCTCAAAGCCCTTCTAGTCCGAGCTTTCAGACCCATTCCACGCCAGTGGGTGGCAGAGTTCGCCATCACCTGCTCCACTGGCGATCCATCACTTCCGACAGGTGGGTGCTGCAAATCGTCCGGAGAGGCTACTCCCACCCCTTCGAGACGACCCCTCCAGCCATGCCACTGCAGTGCCACCGTATATAGGAAGATCACTTGAATCTTCTGCGGGAGGAAGTTACGGTCCTCTTGGCCAAAGAGGCCGTCGAGCACGTTCCTGGTCCAGAAGTAAGCCGTGGTTGCTATTCCCACTACTTTCTGGTTCCCAAGAAGGGCAAAAGGGGCCTACGCCCTATCTTGGACCTCATGAGCGTCAACGCCTTCCTCCGGAAGGAACGGTTCAGGATGCTAACTTTAGCTCAGGTTCTGGCTGCCCTCGACCCTGGAGACAGGATGGTAGCGTTGGACTTGCAGAACGCCTATTTTCACATCCCCGTCCTGCCGGCCCACCGGCGTTACCTGCGGTGGGTCAGGAGCACTTTCAGTTCACCGTGCTCCCCTTCGGCCTCACCAGTGCCCCTCGTGTGTTCACGAAAGTGATGGCGGTGGTCGCAGCTCATCTGCGCAGATCGGGGGTTCCAGTCTTCCCCTATCTCGACAACTGGCTGTTGAAGGCGGGCTCACCCCAGCAAGTCGTCTCCCACCTCCAGACTACGGCCGACATCCTGCATTTGCTGGGGTTCTCCATCAGCGTGCCGAAGTCACACCTGAGACCCTCCCAGAAGCTCCTCTTCATCGGAGCGGTTCTCGATTCGGCGCAGTTCCGGGCTTATCCTCCGGAACAGCGGGTCCGGGATATTCAGGCTCTGATTCCCATCTTTCGGCCTCTATCCTGGGTTTCAGTCAGGTTGGTACTGCGGCTTCTGGGGCTGATGGCCTCCTGCATCCTGTTGGTGCATTACGCCAGGTGGCGAATGCGGGCTCTGCAGTGGGACCTGAAGTTTCAGTGGGCCCAGCATCGAGGCAACCTGTCCGACCATGTCTTGATCTCGGGGGCACTGCGAAACAGTTGCAGTGGTGGCTCACGGACCGCGATTGGGTCAGGGTCAGATGCCTCTCCCTACCCCAACCGGAGCACGTAGTAGTGATGGACGCGTCCCTCCTGGGATGGGGGGCCATATGGGAGAGGCGGAGATCAGAGGCCTCGGGTCTCCGGCGGAGTCTCAACTCCATATCAACCTGTTGGAGCTGAGAGCAATCCGGCTTGCACTGAAAGCCTTCCTTCCCTCTGTCCGGGGAAGTGTCGTGCAGGTGTTCACAGACAACACCACCGCCATATGGTATTGCAACAAGCAGGGCGGGGTGGGGTCGTGGACCCTTTGTCAGGAGGCTCTGCGCCCCGGACATGGCTGGAACACCAGGGCATCATCCTGGTGGTTCAACATCTGGCGGGCTCTTTGAACGCCAGAGCGGACGAACTCAGCCGCTGGTGCATGATGGATCACGAATGGCGTCTGAACTCGGACGTTGTTCAAGGTCTCTTTCTGCAGTGGGGAGAGCCTTGGTTACATCTATTCGCCACCGAAGAGAACGCGCAATGTCAGCAGTTCTGCGCGTTGGAATTTCCAAGGCGGCACTCGCTCGGAGACGCTTTTCGTCGCGAGTGGAGTTGCGGTCTGTTGTACGCCTTTCCGCCTATACCACTTCTGCCCAGAGTGCTGAAGAAGATCAGGCGCGACTGGGCCCAAGTCATCTTAGTGGCTCCGGATTGGGCACGAAGGTACTAGTATCCCAAGCTACTCAGTATGTCAATCGATCCTCCGATACGACTGCCTCTTCAGGAGGACCTTCTGTCGCAGCAGCAGGGGACGGTCCTCCACCCGAACCTGTCCAGTCTCCACCTCCATGCGTGGAGATTGAGCGGCAACAGTTGATGCCATTTGACTTGCCTCCTGAAGTCTGTGATGTGATTCTGGCAGCCAGGCGTCCCTCCACAAAATCGGTATACGCCTGCAGGTGGAACAAATTTGTGGCATGGTGCACAGCAAAGGCTGTGGATCCCCTTTCCGCCCCTCTTTCTGAGGTTCTACTCTTTCTTCTTTCTTTGGCCCAGCAGGGCTCTGCTCTGGGCACCTTGAAAGGTTATCTTTCTGCAATCTCTGCTTTCTTACGGCTTCCTGATCAGCCTTCTCTTTTCAAGTCCCCTGTTGTTTCGCGCTTTCTTAAAGGCATTACTCACATGTTTCCTCCTGTCCCCTTCGTAATGCCTCAGTGGGATTTGAATCTTGTTTTGACCTTTCTGATGTGCGCTCCCTTTGAGCCCCTTCACAATTGGTCTTCTGACTCTTAAGACTGCTTTCCTGGTTGCTATCACCTCGGCTAGACGGGTGAGTGAGCTCCAGGCTCTGTCATCTAAGCCCCCCTTTCTTTCTGTTCATCCGGACAAGGTTGTCCTTCGGACTCGTCCTTCTTTTCTTCCGAAAGTGGTGACCCCCTTTCACATCGGGCAATCGGTCACTTTGCCCACCTTCTTTCCGCCTCCGTATCCTTCGAAAGAGGAAGAGAGGCTCCACTGTCTGGACCCAAAACGTGCGCTGTCCTTTTCTTTGGACCGCACCAGACAGTTCCGGGTGGACAACCAACTTTTTGTTGGATACGTAGGTGCTAAGAAGGGGAGAGACGTACACAAACGGACCATCTCATGGTGGATCGTCTTGTGTATAAAAGTTTGTTACTCCTTGGCGAAAAAGGACCCTCCTGTTGGGCTGAGAGCCCATTCCACCCGGGCCACGGCGGCGACTACTGCCCTGGGACGGGGAGTTCCCTTGCAGGACATCTGTCAGGCGGAGACGTGGGCCTCACTGCACACATTCGCCAAGCACTATTGCCTGGACAGCCAAGTCCAGAGAGATGACTTCTTTGGCCGTTCTGTTCTCCAGGACTTTCTGGTGTGATCTTGGTTCGCAGACCCTCCACCGGGGTTGGTATTGCTGGGGTATCTATTCTAAGGTGAGGAATCTAACTAACGTGTTTCTTTCAGATGAACAAGTTACTTACCTTCGGTAACGATGTATCTGTAAGAAACATTAGTTAGTTAGATTCCTCACCGACCCACCCATCCTCCCCGCTCTGCGAACAGACATCTAGGGTTAAGGTCATCCTGTTCAGCGCCCTAGACTTTTTGGCACCAGTGTCGGTCTCTTGCATGGCTCTGCGGTCCTGGCGCGGAGAGCTATGTACAAGAACTGACGTCAGCGCGCGAGGGCGGCGTCTAAGTACTCCGATGACGTCATTCGGGCGCACAACGCCAACGACGGACGCGGAGCCGCAGGCGACGCCTAGCGACGTGCAAGGGGTATTGCTACAAAAAAAATTCCGGATCCAGCCTGACGCCTGGGGATATTCTCAGGTGAGGAATCTAACTAACTAATGTTCCTTACAGATACATCGTTACCGAAGGTAAGTAACTTGTTCATTAGGTACAGAGTTCACGACGAGGTCTAGAAGACTTTGTCGCTTCTGCGCACTTCGCGTCATGCCTCGTGGGACAGTGGCCACTTCGTTGTGTTGCGTCGGCATCCATCTTTGTTTTTAGGCCCAAACGCCAACTTAAGCGAAACAAACACAAAAGTGTAATTAATACATAGAAATAATAAATCTAATGATAACCCGTTACTAATCCCTCTATGTGCTTGTATTTATCTAGCGTATAGCGTCATTTAAAGCAATTATATTCACCCTTTCGGTCCTCTTCTGGGGCAACATTACAAAGACACCAAAAAGCAACATATATCCTGCAGTATTCTAATTACCACTTATACTACTTGTTAGTATGCATATGGATTTTAGTTAATAAGGTTATTTAGCCATGCAATATGCAAATCCCACGTGTAATTTGAATATTAATAATGTTGATTAATGGGCATGAAAACTCATTTAATAATATTATAGTTAATAGATTATTTAATTAGTATTTTCACACAGAATGGGGGAGGTATACAACATTTTGTACTACCTGCTCCAGCAGGTGAAGTCATGAGAATTACAATCTGTGTGTGATTTACGGTTTACTTGGCTTGTATGCCAATTATGGTTTGCCAAGCTAACCATAACTGGCCAGTATCAGGGGTTTTCACCTTTATTTCTTAACCATAAGTAAAGTTATAGTTCAGTGAAAATTACAGTGACAACGTAACATTTTAAACTGAAAAAAATGCTGAAATTCACCAGTTATAGTTAGCCAAGGTAAATGTAACTCGTGTCATAAAATAACAATAACTTGTGACTTCACTATGCACAGTCTTGTTATTTCACATGTTGCAGTCATAATATCAATGATATCAAAGATTATGTCATGAGTGATGTACTATGTGAGGTAATTAGTCCCCCACCCAAGCCTCTATGGGCCCTGGGTACTCCATCCTGCGAGGCCTTTTTTTTAAAGGGAAGAGGGTGTGCGTCCCCACTCCCCGACCCTTTATGGGTCCCAGGGACCCCATCCCCTGATCCCTGGTCCCTCAGAGGATGCAGAGGCCTCAATAGTTACCACATTGTAGTCAAGACTCTGAAATACTCAAGGCCAATTCCAGCGACATGAAGCATTTGACAGTCAATTCAACATAGTTAAAAATCTACATTAAAGGAAAGATCTCTCTATCACTTATGTGTTGAGCATCCCATGGGAGTAATGTACTTCCAAGTTGACATTTTGGTATTTTCCAGAGATACTCAACAACATGTGGAGGTACTGCAGAAAGCTCGTTGTAGCCTTGAAGCAATGGTCTCATTCTGTCCCTTAGCAAATGAAAATTGTTCAAGGAACAAGTTGAATATGTTGGATACATGCTGACGGCTCAAGGGATAGTTCCAAAGGATTCCTTAGTTAAAGCTATTGATTCAGCGCAACTGCCCAACAATAGGGAACAGGTGTTTTCATTTTGCAGACTGTGCAAATATTATTCCCGTTTTATAAAAAACTTTGCGAATGTCATGAAACCTCTCAGGATTGTACTCGGCAAAGATCTCTTTTGGCAAAAAAGGAAAAGGCACCTGTTTGAAGAACGTTCACCACTGGAAAAGCAAGCACCATCACCGTGGAAGCCAGTGCCTATGGACTGGGGCATTTCTCTCCCAGCAGCATGACCATGAAGAATGGTTAGTGGGTTATGCCTCTCGGTTATGCCTCTTGCACTTTCAACACCACAGAAAGACGCTATGCCATAATTGAGCAGGTGTTGTTTGCTTGTGTCGGGGTGGTGACCCGCTTCAGGCATTTTGTGTGGGGCTTACATTTTGTCCCCTGGAGGAGGCCCCAAGTCTATGGCATACATAGCTATATTATGCTCTAAATTGCAGGAATACTGTTTCAACATTGTGTATGTGCCTGGGAAAAGTAGTGAGTGTTCTGATTTCCCATCACGTTCACCCGATGTTGCTACAGATGAGTTTGAGGGTGAAGAGAATGGTGTTATGTTGTTTACAATGTGAGTGAAATTTATGTGTACCATTGACCAAAGAAAGGTTGGTTGAGGAAGATGCCACGGACATGGTCTTTAGTAAAGCATCTGTGAGGTGAATTGCATTCACTAACACAAGCTGCCAATAAATTAGGTGTAGTGAACAATGTTTTATTCAGAAAAGTGTGTACCACCTGAGAAAGTAAGGGAACTAGTCATAAAGGACACATGGAAAGTCAGTGCTTGAAAATGCCTTGCAAATGTAATTCTGGTGGCCAAATATGGACTGTGAGGCGGATCATTTTGTAAGAAATTAGGAGAAGTATTCTAATTGCGACATGAATCTTAGATGTGTCACACCTCTGATGCAACCTGTACAATGGCCCCATTCCCCGTGGCACATGCAGTATGCCATAGTAATTATGGATTACTTCAATAAATGGCCTGAAGTGATCTTTGTAGAGAGGGTAACGTTAAAGGAAGTTTTTGTGATTTATGAGAGACATATTCTGTGGAGAGGGTTACCCTGAATCGATAGTCACAGATAATGGCATACAATTTGTCCCTTGAGATGAAGGATTTTCTTAAATCCCATGACATCATGCATATAAGAACAGCTATATATGATCCTTAGACCAATAGCATTGTAGAAAGGTTTCAATGAAACATCGGTGCCCTTTTTCTACTTTCAAATACTTTTATACCATGTCTAAGATGTATGCATTCTGACTAGTTCATGATGAACTACTAATTTCTTGAAGCTTGGGGAAATCACTCAGCAAAAGAGTGACCAAAACATTATTATGCTACGGTATACAGAATTGATCAATGCACTTTAATGAATCATATATATTTGATATGTCCCTCCTGCATGTTTGCTGCTGAATTTATAGATGTTTGACTTTTGATGAGGCCTCTGCCAAATAGGCCCAGAACTGTGTTATAATAAAATGCTGTGATTCACTTTTACCCCAGTGCACGAACTATTGACACCTGTCAGGATGACAATGTGGGGTACCAAAACATGACTTTCTCTTCCAGTTAAATTTAGCAATACTAGGCTGTCATTTTCTAGAGATGGATGTACAGTTAAAAGGTTAAATGGAGTAGGACAACTGTTAATATTGTCTATTGTGATCCTTCCTGTTGGCTTGGGTACTGGTAGAATATTAGGCAGGCAATAGCCTGGATCTCTTTAAAAGTATTTTTAGTTTTATTATAAACTAGGAAGTATGGTCTTTGACAGATACCAATGTAAAAAATCCCTGTGTTCCTAAAATGGGACTTTGTGCTTGAATCTGAAGATGGAATTTGGCTAAGATATAATACAAAGATATAAAAGAAGTTACATTTTGTGAGGCTGACAGCCAGGTGGAAATAAATACAGCGATTGTCCAGTATGGGGGGGAAAACAATTAAACTCATTCCAATGTCCAGGAGTGGTCATCTCTTGAGCTATGGAGTTCAAAAGGGTTTTGTGAAAAAAGCAGTCAAAGACATTCCTGGATTTGTCTGGTGCTTACAAGTAAGTGCAAAGTAACAGCAAATACTACTGGAAGAGGGCTCAGAAGGATGTCCAGATTGTCAGGCCTCATGTACCACAGGTGGTCTGTAGCCAAATGCACTTTCCCTTGTTGGCTGACTTGTGAGCCAGGAAGTGCAACTGAGGGAGAGGAGTGGCACCACCACAGGAAAGTGATGTTGCCTCCATCTTGGGAATGTCTAGAAATTCCTTATTAGACTTTGATGACCTGACAACAAATCTCACTAAAATCTGGATGACGAAAAATATTGAGAAATCGGGAGTGTGGAGCACGAACATTAACCAAACATTGGGTCAGTGCTACCTGCCTATTTTGTTGAGGCTACTACAGTTTATAATTCCATCTTGACTCCTAGACTCAAGGTGCTGCCAGAGATGTGTTTATCATCATTTCTGTTGAACGGCCCTCTTGTGGCTGGACTGGCAAGGGGTCCAGCACTAGTTGAAGGGGGAAGACGACCTTTACATCGCGGTCATCACACCACAATGCCATTACAACGCGGTTGTTACAATGACCGCGTTGTTACCACGCAAAGCCATTACAACGCAAGTTGTTACATCGACTTGCAGTAGATGGCGCACTAACATTAGGAATAGTATAGTTTACTATTCCAACACCTTCCCTACTGTTACGTAGGCTGGAGTTGGAATAGTAAATTATACATTTCTAATGTCAGCACGCCATCTACTGCAAGTCGATGTAATAACTTCCGTAGTAATGGCATTGCGTGGTAGCAACGCGTTTGTATTAACGACTGCGTTGTAATGCCACGCGATGTGATGACTCGCGTTGTAACGAGCCATATACATTGAAGGTGTTGGCAGCTTGGAAGTACACCAGTTTATGAGTAGGTACTGGAAGTACTTGTTGACCTACTAACAGGTCTGTGCCCCCCCATGTCCAACTGAAAATGTGAAAAGTGAATCCAGACATTATTTCCACCCAAGTTTTTCCAGCCTACTTCCCAACTTTGAGCTTTGAAAAAAAGGCTGGTAGCAACCGGTGGGCCTGTACAAAAAGGCGTGACCACAGTGGCTTCAGCTTTGTTGTGTCCAGATCCAAGGTTTTCCTGTGCCTAAATGAAGCTTGGATGAGCCTTCCAATAAGTGAATCTGGCCTTGTTGATCCTTCTGTGTGGCATGCTGACGTAAGAAAATTTCATCTGCAGAAAATCAATCGGAACAAACATATCAGTATCTGAACACAAGTTGGTCGCACACTGCTCGTCACACCAGCAAGTTGCCCCAAAGGACTGTGGTGAAACACGTGTCCAGGGATGGCACACGCCACGCATACTTGCATGCACTCTTGAGCATAGGTGTATCCACCGACGCTGACCTTCAGGGACCATTTTCATTGGGGGAACACGACTGGTAGGTGTAGCAGTGTGCGACCAATCTGATGTAACTTTATATTCAGGCTCCCTTGAGCCGGTGGAGTCGACGGACTCATGGTTACGCACCTGCGCGCTAAGAGAGGTACTAGACCTGATTATGTTTTTAGCAGCTTACACAGCAACCCCACTCTCATTTTCCTACTCCCTGCTGACGAGAGGCAACTACCTCGAAACACGTGTCCAGGGATGGCACACGCCACGCATACTTGCATGCACTCTTGAGCATAGGTGTATCCGCCGACGCTGACCTTCAGGGACCATTTTCATTGGGGGAACACGACTGGTAGGTGTAGCAGTGTGCGACCAATCTGATGTAACTTTATATTCAGGCTCCCTTGAGCCGGTGGAGTCGACGGACTCATGGTTACGCACCTGCGCGCTAAGAGAGGTACTAGACCTGATTATGTTTTTAGCAGCTTACACAGCAACCCCACTCTCATTTTCCTACTCCCTGCTGACGAGAGGCAACTACCTCGAAACACGTGTCCAGGGATGGCACACGCCACGCATACTTGCATGCACTCTTGAGCATAGGTGTATCCGCCGACGCTGACCTTCAGGGACCATTTTCATTGGGGGAACACGACTGGTAGGTGTAGCAGTGTGCGACCAATCTGATGTAACTTTATATTCAGGCTCCCTTGAGCCGGTGGAGTCGACGGACTCATGGTTACGCACCTGCGCGCTAAGAGAGGTACTAGACCTGATTATGTTTTTAGCAGCTTACACAGCAACCCCACTCTCATTTTCCTACTCCCTGCTGACGAGAGGCAACTACCTCGAAACACGTGTCCAGGGATGGCACACGCCACGCATACTTGCATGCACTCTTGAGCATAGGTGTATCCGCCGACGCTGACCTTCAGGGACCATTTTCATTGGGGGAACACGACTGGTAGGTGTAGCAGTGTGCGACCAATCTGATGTAAACATATCAGTATCCAATGACCTCACATTGCGACTCGGTGTTTAGAAAACCTCAGTTTGCCGCTCAAAGCTTTGGGACAGCAGGCTTGAGGCACGAAGGGGATATCCAAAGAGCATATTTGATTCGCTAGAACCATCATTGGACAAAGCTTTCACACTAGAATTTTTTTCCTCCGCAAAACTCGAAAGGTGAAAAACAAGCAGAACCAGCAAATTCAAACTGAATCTACCAAAAGTGCTCATGTGTAGAGTTCTACAACATCCCACAGACAATAATTGAGTTTGCATTTTTTTCTCTATGCACCAGATGTTATTTTTCTCACAGCCTTTGACCCATAGATCCAATTTCTCGATTTTCAAATCATTTACTTTATTGTTTTTTATTGAATCTGGTTTGGACTAGGGCGTTTTTATTTCTTCAGCTGCATTTTTCCATAGATTACTTTGATACATACAGCACCTTACAGGTGCTCTCTGGGTACTGCCTTTTGCTCAGGCCATTGATGGGTCATCCTCATTGAAGCTTATTATAATGTGTTGCCCTTTCTGTGTGGACAATGTGGGGATTCAGTCACAGCTTGCATCTACATTCTGGAATCTCTCTCTCTCCCATTGTCCTGCAGCTCGATTCCCTGCGTGCATTTTACTGAATTCTTGGTGGTCTGGGAAGATTTGGAAGAGGTTTTTGTACTTTGGTGTTTTTCTGTTCTTCTGTTCATCTGAGCCACTCTTACAGCGGTGGCTGAAAGGTACAGCGGTGTCTGAAAGGGTTACAAAGCTTCTGCAAGCAGCCTTTTGTTTTACAGCCCAGAGTAAATCACCACTGTGCACACAATCAGACAAGTAAACCAGGAAAGAGGCATACTTGTAGTTGCCGACCTTTTTCCTCAGGCAATATGTCTATTAGTCGACTAAAATGTAGCAGAGATTTTTTAAATTGAAGAAGGGTTCTTGAAAGCTGAGCAAATTACGTAATATCTGGGACACACTCAGCTGCATCTGTACAACACAACATGTTTTCATAATAAGACTCCAAAAGTGCGCTTTAGCCCACTCCTTCACCGCCCCCACTTCCTACGGTGCTGTTTTCAGTCCCGTTGCACAATGTTTGCAGCCTACAGCTATAAATGCTCCAATGACAGCTCCCAGCAGTTTGTTGACTAGAAATGCAAATGTGAGCTTCGCGTTTAAGTTTATCTTCCCACCCTACATTTGTCTATAACTGCTTTTTTCCCTCGATTGCTCAAAACAAGAAATAAAGCAACTGCTTATCATGAGAATACACCTGCAGGTAATGATTCACAGAGCGCAGTGTCGCTAGATTCACAGAAGAGCTTTTTTGAAATCTGAACATTTGATATTTACAAAGCAAAATGTGAGCATCACTCATTGTACTCTGTGCCAAGCACTAACAGAAGCACAGTTACAGCAGAAGGAAATACCTTTCACCTTTACTAGCATACGAGCCAGGATGTGTCTATGAGCAGAAATGCCAAGAACCACAGAAGAACAACAGAACACAAGATATATAGAGAGAGAAAGACAAGTGGAGAAGGAAACTAAAGAGGCAATGGAAAAAGCGAAGGGAGGCTCAAGTTTCTGGCGGGTTAGATACAGTAGGCAGGTTGAAAGAGGCAAACGGGTGAGGGCCAGACAAATTTGGTTAAGAAATGTAGATATTCAAAACAGAGAGAAAGATTGAGCAAGAGAGGGACATAAAAGAAAATAACGAGTGACAAGAAGATGAGCGTGTGTCTCATGGTATCTGTATCAATATGTCTTGCAGACGAAAAGGATAGAGATAGAAGGATACACATGGACAGACATTGGGTAAAGGGGAGTAGAAATGGATGGTGATGTATAAAATGGTTGCATGAGTGAAATACATTTTGTCAGAGGGAGA
Organism: Triturus cristatus; assembly: GCF_964204655.1. NCBI lineage: Eukaryota > Metazoa > Chordata > Amphibia > Caudata > Salamandridae > Triturus > Triturus cristatus. The sequence goes on from NC_140595.1 coordinate 333,554,033, forward strand.
GAGAAAGGTAAGGTTAGAGAAAAGGGAGACAGCGAGGCAAGAAATTAAGAAATATGGAAACATAGCTGAATGGAAAAGTAAAAGAGAGAGAGTAAGGAAATGCATTTTTTTTAATGTTCACCCTCACGTTTTTGGGATTGATGATGCTGGTTTTCGACTTTGAGAGTGCACTGAGGTCTGCCAACCAGGTCAGACCTCAGTGCCAGTGTTTAACCCAATACAAAAGTTCTGTTTAATTGGATACACTCAATTGGCAAGCACAGAGGTTTTTTTATTTTATTTCTTTATTAGTTTTATTTCTCCAAACCATTAGAGCATGTGTAAATACGATCTGACAAGTACAGACTTACATATAAGTCCCCAGTATATGTCACTCAGGGAACCCCAGGCATGTAAGGTAGAGTGTGCACACAATACTGCATACCTGTTTGTGTCATTCTTTGTGTAACAGAAGTAAAATGGACCCCAGCTTGCCACTGCAGACTGACAAGGCAGTGTGTCACACTGCTGACTTGACTTTGTCATAACACCTAATGGTAAAGGTCAACTTCCCTTAAGTATTATATGTAAGTCTCCCTTAGAGAAGGCCTGTGGAGCCCACTGACAGACAGCTATATATCATTAAGTAAGACACATGTCTTAATATGTTTTGACAGCAACCCTTCCAAATTGTCGTTTTGCTTGGGACGGTGAGGATCCCCATTGGCTAATACAGGGTTAAGCGGTTGGCACTCCAACCTGTATAACTCCTGAAGGGGACCACCTAATAATGTCAAGTAAGGTATCAAATTAATAGGGATATTAAATCTGACCCGATGGCCAGGTCAGATGTAAATTGTTGCAGCCATGCACTCCAGCTAGTACAGTGGCCTCACACAGGCCATGACTCATAGACGGGTTTCTGACCACCTGTGCAGATGTGTGAACAGCTCCCAGGCTCGGGAACAAAGGTTGTTGCTGCAGAGTGAGGGGGTTACCACCTCTCACAGGATTGCCACTCAGGGTGTTAGCCCAAAAGGCAGGCTTCAAAGGTGATGCCACCTTCGAAGGGCCACTGGTAACAACATCCCTGAGCAGGATGCCTTTTGTTCTTGCAGGCAATTAGGAGACAGGGCCAAGAGAGTGAAACTAGTGCACAAACCAGTCTTCCCATGGGTCGGGGGTACTCCGCTCCTCATGACCAAGGAAATGTGGTGCCATCTTGAACAAGGCAAGAATGGAGTACTCTGGGATATCCAGGTGCCAACCATCACAGGAACTTCGTCACTAGAAAGGAGGGGACCCATTCATTGGCTAGTGAACGTGTGGTCCCTTAGGGGCATGTTTCTGAGATAAATGGGGTCCCCATGCCACCCTACTCTTAGTTCACTTGCAGAGAAGAAGAGAGGACCAAAGAAGGCTTGCCCTGCTGCTCTAGAACTGCGCATTGAGAGGCTACACTGCCGAACGGACTGCACCTGCTGCACTTTTGGGCTAGCAAGTTGGGACCCAGCCTATGGCTCTTGACCCTGGGGAAAGTTGATTTCCCATCTTCACCAAGACCAGTGACTCCAAAGATCAGGTGGCTGATTCCCTAGAACCAGCTCCAGGAACACAAGAGCTGAAAGAGCCCAATTGACAACTTGGTAGCCCTCGCAAAAGATTTGACGCTAACAGTCACCAGGCATGCCAACAAAGGAATCCGAGCTAGCCAAAACTTGCACCGGAGCCTGCTCAACCCAGGAGACCTGTCAGAGACTGTATTTGTTGGAAGTAGAGTACAGGAGCCCTCACCAAAAGTATTGCATCCAATCGCGGTGCTTTGTAACCAGTAGTGGAGTACCCACTGTGCAACTACTGCTATGTAGAGGACATCGATGGACGCCGATCTCCGTGGCCAAAGTTGACCCACATCAACCATGGTCTGAGGAACCTCCATTGAGACACCCCAGTCAACTGTACCACAACCTGAGCATCCCTGTTGAGCATCTTTGCCAGTATCCCCCAGCATCTGGACCACTCCATTGATTCCTATGGCGGTTTTGTTCTAAAGTTGGGAACTTGCTTTGGTGGCCAGGTAAGTATTCAAAGTTACCTATCTGGCCGCTCTAGACCTCGTCCCATTTGCATTAGGTTACCCAAGATGGGCCGGATTACTCGCACTAACATTTCTACATTTTCAGAAGTTTTCAAACTTTACGTTTCTCAATGCTTGTTTGCTGTTGCAGTTAAAAGTGATAAAAAGTTATAAAATCTGAATCTCTGGAACCCTCTGGTGGATTTTATTGATCAAGGAATCTAAAACTTCATAAAAATGGGCTCTATTTTTATAAATTGCTGTCATGTCTTTTTATTGGGGTGGGATTTTCTTATTCTGCTGTATTGTGCTGTTCAATGCTTTACACTAAGGGTTATATTTACAAGGAGATGTCACCACCAGAATGTCAATTTTAGCGACATTCTGGTGGTGCTATGCCCGTCTCCATATTTACATAGAAGGGTTAAGCAACTTTTTGTGGCTTAATTCCGCCTTGTAAATACGGCCCCTTCACAGGCATCACTTAGCGTGAAAGGGACGTTCAATGGGTGTTGTTGGGGGTGTTCCACCGCAACATCCAATGCTGGCTGCCCCAGATTTACAAGGGTGTGTAAAACTGAGGTGATGACAAAAATGAATGCCATGGAAGAGCAGGCATTAGAATGGTGAAATGAGGAGAAATACTTTTATTTCTCTTTGTTCTTTCTTTTTCTATGTGTAATGCAGAAGTGCAAAACGCCATTAACGATTGTTTATGTGCAGGAAGGTGTCCCATCCTGCACATAAACAATCATTAAATAATGACAATTTGCTTCTTCTAGGTGTGCTGGTTTCACAAATCACAAATCGCCAATATGTATTATGTGAAGGAAGAGACACCTTCCAGCACATAAACAATCATTCCCTGCAATGCAGGCACCCTTGCACTATTGTGCAAGGGTACCTGTGTCAGCGTTTGGCAGGTAATCTTAGCACTAGGGAAAACACAGGGGTGTGCTGTATTGTTGAAAATATGGTGCATCCCTGCGTTTGGAAGTGTTGGAGCGCAGCACTACCAGATTTGGTGCAGCTCTGCGCTCCAACATTTCGCTGTAAACCTACCCCTAAATTCCTTTACCAAGCCTTCCTGCTCGCAGCCACAGATACCCACAGTTGAGCTAAGATTGAGTAAATGATACTGACCGGACCCATGAAGGTCTGCAAGTATACTCCATGATAAGGCCCCATGGCCTAATCATATAGTACACCCAGATCCTCAAAGGGAATGAAAATTTGATAATTAGTGAATTAATCGATAGGAAAGAAGTTACTAGGTGTGAGAGGAAGAAAGAGCAAAACTAAGAGAGTGAGTGAAAAAAAGGCATAGGGAGGACTCAAGAAAGACTGAATTAGAGATGAGGGCTAAAAAAAATAGACAGACAGGAAGCACAAAGAGCATACGAAGACAGGGATATTTAAAACATAATCCGAAGTAGAAATGGCAATCTATGATCAAGAGGCATGTGAGAGTAAAAATGAAAAAGGAAGAGTGAAAATGAAGAAGAAAGGAAACAAAGATGTAGAAAGTTAGATTTAATGTGCAACAGAAGGTGGAGCCCACACTTCTACTTGAAGGACCTTGTTTTTTTTTCTTTCTTTTTTTTTTAAAGTTATCAGCATTTGATTATTACAGCATACATTGATATACATTTAATAAAGAATAAGCAGCAGAAGAACAGATGAAATAAAGCAGCATCATAGAGCAGTGCAACAGCTAGTACATTAATTAATTAATTAAGAGAGGCCATACACTCAAACCATATTACAGAAGAGGGAGAGAATTCTCAATCTCTCATATAATCTATTACTAACCCCCAAATTTCCTTACCAAGCTTTTGTTTGCTTAGGCCTTTCACGGCATAGAGGCTATATTCTAGATAAAATATATTAAAAAATCTGGCACGCCATTGCTCAAACATTGGCGCCTCTTTTTGGAGCCACATAGAGGCAATACATAACCTAGCAATAGCCGTAACTAAAAAAATTAAGTAACGTATTTTATATCTTGGGTGTGTACATATAATTTCTGTATCCATCCCTAATAACATGTCAGTGACTGATAGTTGAACAGCTACCCCTGATATTTCCTGTAGAAACCGTTCAATATGCAAAAAGAGGGTGTCTAATTCTCTACAGGTATAACAAATGTGGACAATATCTGCAGCTTCACTACCACACCGAAAACATTTTCCATCATTTAAACTGCCCCATTTGGCAATTCTAACTGGCGTGTAGTAGAGGTTAAACATTGTCTTATAATATTGTGTTCTCAGGTTAGCAGACACAAAAACCCTTGCCGCAACATTGATATAGGCTTCAAGGTTAATACCTGTTTTCCCCAGCCTAGTATCCTAAAGCAAATTATGCTTGCCCAGATCGTCCACTTGGGTCTGTTGGAGGATATTATATAGCATACCGATACAAGTCCTCTTCCTTATCCCTTCTACTAAAGGATTAGGTTCAATTATCCCTCCCTTTTTGAATAGGAAATCCCGAAGTTGCAGATATTTGAAAAAATCGTTTCTGGGTATACCATATTTTCCGGAGAGAGCGGTAAATGATGATATAACGCCATCCGAATACAGATCCCCAATACAAACTATCCCCTGCTCCCTCCACTTCTTGACCACCCTATCCCAAAAAACAGACGGGAGTAGCGAAGATGCTGCTATTGGTGTATAATACGAGATTTTTGTAATCTTATACTGTTTCCTTACAATTCTCCATATTTTGAATACTGCCATTAAAACTTTAAATCTTGTCCTCTTATAGTAGTTTAATTCAAGGGATATAAAAAGACGCTTATTGGCCTCGGTGCCTAACAAAATTTGAAATATTGATGGATATTCCGCAGTGTTTGCCACCTTTTCCCCAGTTCGTAATATTCGCATATGTTGAAGCATACAGGCGTAGTAGTACAATGTAAAATCAGGGACCGCCCACCCTCCTCTTTCTCGAGATAGCGTCATAAACCGCATAGCTCTGCGGGCTTTCCCCTGTGCCCATAAAAATCTAGCACAAATTGACTGTAGCTTTTGTAGTTGTATACGAGTAATCTCAAGTGGAGCTGCTCGAAAAAAATAGAGAACTTTTGGTAAAATCACCATTTTTAAGATGTTACAACGGCCAACCAGAGAAAGATGTAGACACTCACAGTGATCTAATTGTTCTTTAGTCGCCCTCACAATGCCAGGCCAGTTAACATCAACCATTGATTTTAGACAGGTCCGTAACTTAATCCCCAGATAAGTTACTTCTGTCATATTTCTTGGGTCGTTACAATTTGGTTGATTTAAACTCAAAATTTGTGTTTTGGATATATTTAACTTATATCCAGAAGCAGTACCGTAATTTAGGGCAAGATTTTCGATTACCTGTATTGCTGCCATAGGGTTCGATGTAACAACCGCTATATCGTCGGCATAAGCAAGCACTCGGCAGGATTCAAGCCCACAAACCATAGAGTCAATTCTCGGAGTACGTTCAAGCATATTTAAAAAAGTGTCTATATATAAAGAGAATAGCAGGGGTGAACAGGGACAGCCCTGACGCGTGCCTCTGGAAATCGAGATCGCGTCTGACTCATTTCCCGCAATGCAGATCTTTGCCTTTGGGTCTTGATACAGCACGCGGATGGCATTAATAAAGTCTGTGTTCAGGCCCACATGCAGAAGGGCTGCCCAAAGAAAATCCCATGCCACCCGGTCAAATGCCTTCTCTGCATCGAGAAGGATGAGGCCGAATTCAGCATGTTTTACATTAGCCCAGTCATTCATTGTAAGTACACGATTGATGTGATTAGTGGTCCCCCGACCTGGTATAAATCCGTGTTGTCTGACAGATACCAAGGATATAATGACCTTCGCGAGTCTATCGGCCAAAATTTTGGCATATATTTTGCCATCAACATTAACCAACGATATAGGCCGGTAGGAACCAGGAAGAGTTGGAGGTTTATCCTTTTTCCTAAAGATGATTATATTTGCTTCCTTCCAGGAAGGCGGAGGAGCACCCTTCTGTGCCTGAAGTATGGTAGCAAGTAAATCAGCTTTAATTTCAGTGAAGAATGTCTTGTAAAATTCTAAAGGTATTTTGTCTGGCCCTGCGGCTTTACCAGAGGCTAAATTGTTAATTGCCCCTTCTAATTCATCGATAGTAATGGGCATATCCAAAGTGGCTGCAGCAGGGGGGTCTAGCTTTGCTACGATGTTATCCCGTAAAAGCATCTCCCCATTAAACATATCAGGGGCCTCCCCTGTGTAAAGTTTACTGTAGTAGTCATGGAATACTTCAATGATCTCTTTAGGTGTTTCCCTTGCTATACCCTGTGCATCTATTATTGTGTCAATACGCTGCGCTCTCTCCTTAGTTCGTAGTCTCTGTGCGAGACAATGCCCCACCTTTTCACCATACTCATAGCTATTTTCACGCTTAAGCTTATATTTGGCTGCTATATCCTTACTACATTGGAGATTAACTTTGGCCTTACACCTAGCCACCTCCATCTGCAATGGATCTATCATTGTTTTCAAGTTTATCCCATGTGCTAAATTTACCTCCGCATTAACCAGATTTGAATACAGTACCTGCATAGCCTGCTTTATCCCTTTTTGTCTATATAGCCCAAAGATGAGGGTCTCACCCCGTACTCCCGCTTTAAACGAGTCCCAGACCATCCCACAGGGGGCGGAGTTGCGATTAATAATCAGGAATTGCTTTATCCATTCCCTCATGTGGTTTACAAATAGCTCTTCTATCAACATTTTCCGATCAAAAGTAATAGTCTTGGGTTTAACATCAATTTTGGCTGCAGGTGTATTCAGTATTAGAGGTCCATGATCTGAGGTAATTCTTGGTGCTATCGAAATTGATGCCCGGCTTAGCAACTCTGGGGAGAGAATAAAGTAATCTAATCTAACCAGCTTATGATGCGGGTAAGAATAAAATGTGCACCCAGGCTCTGATCCACGGAGTGTCCCTCAGGCATCGACCAGACCGTGATCCAACATCAGACTAGACAGAGCCTTAAATACTCTGGGTTTCCTTCCCCCATATTGCATTCCACCAGCCCGTAGGCCTTGTGACTCTATATGTATGTTGAGGTCTCCGCATATAATCAAAGGAGTGGGCCATAAGGCCAATTCCACATTTAGTGTATCCAATACTTAAGCCTCATCAAAATTAGACCCATAGATGGAACACACAGTATATATCTGGGCCCAAATTATTACTGTTGTGATAGCCCATCTGCCATGTTTATCCGCCATCATTCTACCTGTTCCCTGTACTGTGGAATTAGCCAAAATTGCTACCCCCCTATTTGTCGTAGATTGCTGCGTGCATACTAAAACGGGGAGCCCAATCTCAGTTATCAGATGCTTCCTCCCCCAGGGAATATGTGTTTCCTGGATACATAGCAGATCGGGATGTAACATCCGTATTTCAGCAGCTACTCGCTGACGTTTATCACGATTATTGAGACCACACACATTAAACGAGCATATGCGTAAGCCAGTCATTCCATACCTAGTTACTGTTGCTGCCATAATTGTTCCAAAACCTCAAATACTTTAATCTCAATAAATTATTTTGGTTTATCTCATATCTCGTCCTTGTCATCAAACATTTGTACATCTTTAAATTGTATACTATTTGCTTCACTCTATTCCTACCATGAACTTTTTTATACATTTTCTGCCCCCCCACCCCCCCTCCCCTTGAACCCACCCAGAGTGCCACCCCTCCACCACAAGGCTTCAGCCGAAGCCCTGACCCTCCCCCCCCCCTCCCTCCCTCCTTCCCCCAAAACGAGGCTTTGGGACACAAGGTCCCGGCGATGATACCCACAGTTGAGCTAAGATTGAGTAAACGATACTGACCGGACCCAGGAAGGTCTGCAAGTATACTCCATGATAAGGCCCCATGGCCTAATCATATAGTACACCCAGATCCTCAAAGGGAATAAAAATTTGATAATTAGTGAATTAATCGATAGGAAAGAAGTTACTAGGTGTGAGAGAAAGAAAGAGCAAAAGGAAGAGAGTGAGTGAAAAAAAGGCAAATGGAGGACTCAAGAAAGACTGAATTGGAGATGAGGCCAAAAAAAAATAGACAGACAGGAAGCACAAAGAGCATACGAAGACAGGGATATTTAAAACATAATCCGAAGTAGAAATGGCAATCTATGATCAAGAGGCATGTGAGAGTAAAAATGAAAAAGGAAGAGTGAAAATGAAGAAGAAAGGAAACAAAGATGTAGAAAGTTAGATTTAATGTGCAACAGAGTGTGGAGCCCACACTTCTACTTGAAGGACCTTGGTTGGCTACTTGTACAAGCTTAGTTTGGATGCTAGAAATAACTCTGCAAGGTGATCCATAAACACTTAGTTGAGTGTGAGAGTGGAATCAGCTCAGTCCCAGCTAGCTCTGTATGGTATTTCCAAAAGCTCGGTTAGGTTGCAATCACGCCTAAGGTGTCTGAAAACTCAAATTCCAAGTTAATAAAATCAATGAAGCTCTATTTACATTGGAATGATCCCACACAGCCTAAAAAAACTGGACAGAATATTCTCCCAATGTATCTGGCATTATCATAAGGTCAGGCGATCATTGAAATTTTGACCCTTCCTCAAGATCGGGGGGGGGGGGGATGGGCGGTTCCCAATCTACTATATTACTATTGGCCATAACGTTGCAACAAATGGCCACCCTGTTTAAATTGAACATGGGTGCAGAAACACGTTTGAATGCACAGGAATGCGAAGTCCCCTCTCAACTTTTGAGTTGGCCATAGGTGGAGCAGCACCAGGGGTTTTACTCAGGCAGTTGGATGCCAGTTATTACAAAAAAACACAATTTAAGCATCTTCGAGCTGCTTGGAATGTATGGCATAAAGTCTGCAAGCTTTTAGAAATTCCCAGGCTCCAGAGATACCTACCCCTGTGGCTATCACCAGTTGTTCCGGCCCCTCTATAATATGAAATTGATAAACTTAGGGAACAGGCAGGTGTTAGCAGAATAGGGGAAGTTATAGACGCACTAATCACCAGCAGACTGGACTATGGAAACGCACTCTATGCCGGCATGTTATGTTATGTTAATCACGCTTATAGAGCCTGCTAAGGAACATGAAGGAGTGGGTTACTGGGAAAAGAGCCAAGTTTTCAACCCCTTCCTAAAAGAGAGGAGATCTGGGGCATTCCTGAGATAAAAGGGAAGAACAATCCAAGCCCTAGAGGCACAAGTGATAAAGCTCCTGCCTCCCCAGTTGACTTTTTTAAATGAGGGGACTAGAACTTGTTTAGCTCCTGCTGAGCTTAGCATTCTTCCAGGGATGTACCACTGAAATTTACGCCTCAGGAAATCAGGTCCTACTCCGTTTATGGCCTCAAAGACAGTACAAACTGCTTTGAAGCGTACTCTTTGTTTGACCGGGAGCCAGTGTAGTTGCCTGAGTTACTCCTTTACAGAAACAAATTTCGGTGTTCCTGACAGCAGTCTGGCCGCTGCATTTTGGGTAAGTTGAAGCCTGTTAATATGATGTTTTTGAGCGTTGAGATATAGGCCATTACCGTAATCAAGGTGTGACAGTATAAGGGCTGTGACCACTGTCTTGAGGCTATTTTCAGTGAGGAAAAACAGGATTTTTCTCATGATTCGGAGTGCCAGAAAGCAGGCCAAGATCACCATATTTATTTGGTCACCCATGGTGAGCTTATTGTCCAGCAGCACCCCAAGGTTCATTTTTCTTGTGGGTGAGGGGCAGTGTCTCAGGTCTTCCAGCCACCACTCAGATGTCCACACATGCGGATTGCTCCCAAACTTTAAGACCTTGGTTTTGCTGTTAAACAGTTGGAGGACATTCATCCAGAGATGGCACCCATACAATCGTGGAAACGGGCCCCTGTTTCCTTTTACGCCCCCTCGGTCAATAACAACATTATTTGAGTGCCGTCGCCGTAGGAGGTGATTTGGAAGCCAAAGGATCTTATGACTTCTGCCAGGGGTGCCACATAAACATTGAAAAGCGTCGGGCTAAGCGACGAGCCCTGTGGCACCCCACATGGAAGGGAAAATGGTTTTGACATGTTACTGTCCAAATCCACACTTTGCAATCTATCTGATAGAAATGATTACAGGAGTTTCCATGCTCGTCCTTTTATTCCAGCGTCAGACAACCGGTCCATCAACACTTAGTGATGAACCATGTCGAAGGGCGCGGACAGATCCAGCAGGATCAATATTGCATTGCCTCCCTTGTCTAGGGCCTCTCTCGAATTTCTTCAGTGGATTTGATTAGAGCCAGCTCAGTGCTGTGATTCGCTCTAAACCCGTATTGGGATGGGTCAAGAGTGTTATTAGATTGAAGGAACTCACTGAGTTGGATATTCATAGCTTTTTCCAAACTTTTGACAGGGAGTGGAAGCCGTGAGATTGGCCTATAATTATTGGGGTCTTTTGGGTCCAGGGTCTGTTTCTTCAGCAAAGGAAATATTGAGGCCTTCTTCCACCTCCTGGGAAATGTGCCCTGAGATAAATATGGCATTCAGCAGGAGTGTGAGTGCTGTCCCAATAACTTCTGGGATTTGTTTCATAACCAAAGCTGGGCAGGGATCCGTGGGGTCTCCAGAACGAATAGTGTTCAAAAGTTTGATCATTTCTGGTATCTCAAGGGGTAAAAATTGTTCTAAAACCGGTAGAGGGAAGGGACTATATGGCCCTTCCATGTGCGGCCACACTTTTACCCTCTCATCATCTCGGGTGAATGAGGAGAAAATGATTTCTACTTTTTGTTTAAAAAAATCGTCCAGTTTGTCACAGAGTTCAGGGCTACTCAAGCTCTTAGGGACATTAGGAGTGGCAAGTTTTTTAATTGTTTTAAAGAGTTCATTCAAATTAGATTTGGCTAGTGCTATTTGTTTCGTAAAACACTTTTTTTTAGTTTCTACTAGTAACAGCTTGTAGCTGGTAATACTGTGTCTGTACGTTTCCTTGTCAGTACTTGCATACCCTCTTCGCCAAGCCCGTTCTAGTTGCTTACAGGCCAATTTTTTGGCTCTTAGTTCCTCAGGATACCAGGGCGCTGAGGGTTGAGCTCGTTTAGGGGTACACTTTTTTACCAGGGCTAAAGTGTTACAAGTTGCTTCTAGCCATTGCGTATAGGTTGATGTACCCTCTTCCACTCCTGAGGGGAGGGGACGCATTGAGCGCCTCAGGGTTTCTCCTAATTTCTTAATGTCCACATTTCCCCATGCCCTAGTTTCAATCTCCCAGGTTGGCTTTGCACCGATTGAATAGCCCACGGGTGTCTTCAATTCAAATTGGATGGCACAGTGATCGGACCACAGCAGAGGAAGAACTGTAGTACAAACTAGGTCTTGGTTATTAGAATAAATCCCATCCAGGGTATGCCCTTTTACATGAGTCGAGACCTTCACCAACTGCTTAAGGTCTCCAGCACCTATAATTTGCTCCAGTCGGGAGGTATCTGGATCCAAGGGGACCTCCAGATGGAGATTGAAATCGCCCAGCACCGTGTAAGAGTCTAGGCAGAGCCCTTCCTCGAGTAGGGTGCCTAGCCGCTCCAGAAATCCATTTTTAGGGCCAGACGGAGGGTAAAGCAGTATCCCTTTGAAAGTACTGTAATGTACCGTATGAATACTGAAAGCTAAGACCTCACAGAAAGTGTTGGAGGCATAATGGAAAGTAGGTTCCACCGAGTCATGGTAGATGACTGCCAGCCCCCCCCCCCTTCTGTGTGTCTGTCCAGCGTATAGCAGTGAATACCTGGGGGAGTTGCCTTCACTAGATCTGGTCCAGAAGCGTTATCTGTCCATGGCTCAGTAATGAAGGCCAACTTGATCTTGTGTTCATCCAGTAATAATGCACATTCTGCACTATGTTTGATTAATGATCCGGCATTTAGTAGGACGCATTTTAAAGGACCTGCATCAGCTTCATTTGTCCTCTTAACTGGTCTGACACCCGGACCAATTGCTGAAGAGTCGAGGACATGGGGGAGGTGAAGCCGGCAGCTGGGGCATATATTTTCCATACCCATGTCTGCGGCCATTAGGGGAATCAAAGGGCATCTGAGTGTTCCGTTTCCAGGATCCAACCTCAGTAGCTCTCCTCTTGTGTAAGTTATGATGCCTGAGGGTAATTGACCAGGAGGACTGGCCCTAAGCCCGGTCGGAGCGCGGATGGGCGCAGACGGGCTTGCCTTAGGTGCGCCAGTGGTGCGCCCACTGCGCAAGTCCGGTACGCGTCCACATGCTTCCTAAATAGGCTGGCGTCCAACCACTAGACCGCTAACCAGCAAGATGGCGGCCCCTCTGGTTACTTCTGCTTCCCTCTCTCCACCTTGTGCAATATGTGCAAAATGGGTCAAGTTTTAGCAGCAAGTAAAAGGCCCCAAAAGCAAGCAATTATTAAAATGATTAAGAAGTATTTAAAAGTGTACTCATGGCAAATAACGTCCCCACCTGGCGAGCATTCAACACAGCTTCGCCCAGGCAGGCAGTGTTGCGCGTACGCATCAGCGTGCTTTCTAAATAGGCTGGCGTCCAACCACTAGACCGCTAACCAGCAAGATGGTGGCCCCCCTGGTTACTTCCGCCTCCCTCTCTTCACCTTGTGCAAAATGTGCAAAATGGGTCAAGTTTTAGCAGCAAGTAAAAGGCCCCACAAGGAAAAAAATATTAAAATGATTAAAAAGGCATCAACAAGTCCCTACTCCGCAAACTCCAGACAATGCAGAACACTGCCGCCAGACTCGTCCTCGGCATCCCCTGACACGAACACATCAGCCAACACCTACAAAGTCTCCACTGGCTCCCTGTGGAGAAAAGAGTCACTTTCAAAATCCTCACTCATGCCTACAAATGCCTACACAACAACGGACCCAAATACCTCAACGTCAGAATCAACTTCCACATACCCAAAAGAAACCTTCGATCTTCCAACCTCGCACTGGCCGAAACCCCGCACATCCACAGAGCCAGAGCAGGTGGAGGATCCTTCTCTCACATTGCAGCCAAGACCTGGAACGAGCTACCGGCAGACATCAGACGCGCCCCCTCCCTAAACACCTTCAGGAAGACCCTCAAGACCTGGCTCTTCGGCTAAACAGATCCGTGGACCACCCCCATCAGAACCTTGAGACCCTCATGGGTGAGTAGCGCGCTTGCAATTCCCTGATTAATTGATGAATGGAATGATTTCTTTTGAAGAGCTACAGGAGCGGTATAAAATCGACCCGAGATCGTACTTTAAGTATGTCCAAATCAGGGAAACCATCACACCCTTTATATCAAATATTACCTCTACAGATAGGTTCCCGTTGCTAGAAACCATCCTATATAAAAATCCCCAAATCAAGGATATATATTGTTTTCTGATAAAAGCCACTCCGGATGACCTAGTAAAAACGGAAACTACTGTAGTGAAGATCGTTATCTACATATGTACAATGCTAAGTTAGCATAACCGCGTTAGATGTTAGAAAGCCATCTTGCCGCTTTTGCACACAGCACTGTAGTCACATGTTATTAAATTGAGAAATGCTTACTCGACTTTGCTTCACATGAGAACTGTCTGTTGTTAACATCCCAAACAGTGAGCAGCAACCTTGGTCTGTACACCGTGTAAAGAAACAGTCTGGGTCGCTAGACGGTGCATGTTGTTGAGTTCAGGTTGATCGGCCCACTAGTTTAGCCATAACACGCACGCAGCTGCAAATACCTGAAAGTCGAGTGCTTTTAATATTGCAGCGTTACATGTTTTCATTACATTCGGAAGAAGAGCGTTCCTAGGAGCAGAGCATAGCTGATCCTGCGATGTGAACTCTCTGAGCTGATCTTTACGGTATGGGGTTCCCCATTTAAGCCTAGAGACCTTCTATTAGTCTAATAATACTATTAGTGTGTTAGAGAAAGGAAGGTGGCTTAGATCCACTGTCATTTTAGTATGATTACTCCTTTCATTTTCTATGGTATTGTAACTATGCTGATGGTTTTGATTTTAATCGTTTGTCTGATAATGTTAGCCAAACTGCTGCATCTTAGGACACGAGGTTTATGAAATAAACTCTTTAAACTTTTCACCGTGTCTCTGTTTCTTCTGTTGTGGACTGGTACGAGAATAATAACGAAAAGGTATTTCTGATTCCCACCATTCCTGAGAAATATACTAAGTCGCTTGTTCTGGGTTGTCTATACATTGGGACCGCCGAGTTAAACCTCGGATAACGAATGGGACACTGATGCTGGCCGGATACGGGGTTGTGGGTTCTGAGGTGGGTTTTGGTACACCGCAATTCACTGAGGGCCGGGGTTCCTGCGCATAGTTCTGCGCACAAGCAGAATCACTGCAACATGGCGCACCTAACGTTTGGTCAATTGATTTGAGACGCCTTAGTAGTGCTTGTATTAGTCCACAACGTCCCTCACTCTGGTTTCTGGATAACGGGAGTGACGGTTTAACCTACCTGTGTTTTGACTAAATAGGTTCCTTCAAGCTTGATCATTAAAAAGGTTATTTAATTTGAACCCTAGTGCTACTAATATACTGTAGATTTACTGTTTGTGTCCTAATGGCGGTCGATATTCCGGCTCATAGCCGGGCACCCCTGAAACGTCATCTGGCGCAGTATGGGGTGCCGGACGATGGTATGGCTGTAATTTTTGTGGTAAGTGCCGATGCATTGTTCTCGTTTGAGTTGTTCTGCTCTTGGGTTACTTTGCCGGCGGTGAGTGAGGACGATGATACGTTCCACACCTATACTGCCACGCAGCTACCTGCGAACTATACGCCTTATAGGACTCAGGAAATTCCTATTTCTGCCTGGCAGCATAGTATTTTGTTTAATGGCGCCCTTCCCCATGCGGTTGTACCGGCGAGAATGGGCCCTTTGTCGATTGCAGGGGCCACATGGCCGGTACTAGCCGGATTTACACCTCATCCCCGCTATCTACAGGTATCGGTGGCTGAGTTGCATGTACTTCACACAGCCCTTATTACAGTACATAGGGCTTTAGTGCAGTACGTGTCACGCAACGTGCAGGTGGTCGCTACTGCTGTTGCGGGACATCAGACGGACCATCACGCGGTGGTGATTAGTCCTGTTATGGTTAATTCGGTTGTCGGCAAGCGACCCCAAAATAGGGATGATTTCCCTTATTGGCTTGCTGAGAAATTTGACCAGTTAGAAGCGGTTTATCCGCATACGACTCCTGTGGAGAAGCACAGGATCCTTACCATTACTTTGCCGAAAGACTCAGTCCCGGATATGGCCGATTGCGAGAACTGGGGCAAGGTCTTTGCAGCGACATACTCAAAGTGCTTTGGCACTCCGTCTCTGTCGGTACTGCCCTCCGTTATAAAACGTGTTCAGGAGAATCATGGTGCGGAGGCTGCTGTTGAATTGGGTATGCGACTTGTCGGGGTCTTTGATGTGGTTGCTACCATGATACTGGGTAACCTCAAAGGAGATGCTATGCAGTTCCAAGTGCTTAATAAATTAGATGCAGTGGACGAAGACGACAAGCCGAGGGAATTCGCGAAAATTATCGCGTACGCATATAAACAAGTTGTTCATAGCGCCTTAGGGGTTAAGCCAACTGTGAAAAATCCTGATTCGGTACAGCAGACAAAGGCAAACTCGTCTGGTAAACACGAACGCCCTAATTTTCCAAAACAAAGTTGGCGGGCGAAAAAACAGGAGAAACAGCAACAGAAACAGGGGTCTCGTCCTGCCTCTCCAGTACAGTCAAGTAGTGAACGCACTTATGATCTGCGCGATCATGCTACTATTAAGTCACCTGATCGATTTCAGGTTTCTGAACAACGCTCTCCTCGTTCTTCACAGGAAACATCGGCTTCACAGTCCGGTGGCGGAGGCGCTGGGAAAAGTCGGGGTGCACCGCAAGCATGTGAGCAAACACGACAGACTGACGGAAAAGGCAAGCAAGAGGACTCTGCACGTCAACGACCCCCGTTTCAGAAGAAGAAAGTTGCTGTACTGACAGCGAGGTATGCCTCAGATGGTACGGACGCAGCTTCAGAACCTGACATGGGCGCTAACGCTTCTAGACAGCGCGGCGTAAGGTACAGTAGTGCGACAAGCACTGCGTCCATATCCGGTGGCGACAGCAACTGATATATTCGTGAATATTGAAACTGCTGACACTCGGGTGTCTCCCCCTGATAGACTATATAATATTGTCCTTCAAATAGAAGGTGACATACAACGTACAATTCAAGGGGTGTTTTGGGATAATCTGACCACTACCTATGATATTCTATTGGCGGAGGCAGATTGGCCCCCGGCTTTTGTTATAGATGCTCCTAGAGGGGAGGAGGTGATCCTCCCATCCTTTGCGCACACTGTGCCTAAGGTAGTAGCTAAAGAGTACGCCGGGGAACGGGCTCAGGTGCAAGCGCCTGCGTTATATCGAAATCAGGTTGGCTGGGATAAATTGTCTCCCGGCCATGAGATTCCGTTGCGGACAACGCCCCAACCACAAACCCCATACCCCATGCGTCGTGAAGCTAGACCTCACGTCGCGTCGATCCTTGAACAATTGGAATATCAGGGAGTAATCGAAACATGTGTGTCACCTTATGAATAATCCCTTATTCAATGTGACGAAGCCTGACGGGTCGTACCGCCTAGTTTTGGATTACTGGCACTTAAACTCTCATTGCCGGACCTGTGCAGTACAGAACTCCCATAGTTCGGCTCTCGTCGATAGTCTTGTGAGAAAAAGGTTTAAAACCACACTTGACATTGCCAATGGTTTTTACAGCCATAACCTGTCCTCTCTTAGTAGTGAGTGGACGGCGTTCAGCTCTGGTGGCAAAAATAAACAATTCAAAAGATTGCCAATGGGCTATAAAAACAGCCCAGGTGTCTTTGCCGCTCGCGTGGTCTCCCTCTTAGAGGACATAGACCTAGATGCGTACTTGTATGTAGATTAGGGGTGGGCGGAATTTGCGAAATTAACTTTCGCAAATTATCGCGAAAATGTTTAAAATTATCGCAAACAAGCGAAAATATCGCGAAGATGCGGAAGTTTTTTTCCGGCATGTTCGCGAGATTTTCTGCATGGTTGCGGGTCGCCAACTTACCCAAGTGGTTGCTTGTGGGCGCGGCCATCTTGTTTTGAGTTGTCTCGCGGTGCATGATCGCGAGAAGAAAGACGTGATCGCGTGACGCATGACGTCACTGCGGGCGCGAACTGTCGCGAGACAGCGCAAATGGCTAAAAACAATACAACATCTCATGGAGAACGCGACCGGATCAAGAAAACTTGTCGGCGAACGCAGGGATTCAGGTAAGGCGATCGCGCGCGCGAGAGAATGTATTATTTTACAGCGCGAGCAAGAAAAAAATTATCGCCAAGCTGCGGAAACCGGAATTTTTGACATTTTCGCGCTCTCCGCGGTACGCGAAAATGTCAAATTATCGCAATTTCCGCGAACGGAACGAAATTTTCGCCCAGGCCTAATGTAGATGACATTCATCTCACAGATGACGAGTTGGACCCGCATCTCCGTCGCGTTGATCGCATTATTGTTTTGTTTGCGGACTTCGGTTACAAATTCAACTTTGCGAAGTCACACATTGCGGAATATACAGTGTTGTTCTTGGGGTATGAACTCAACAATGAAGGTCGAGGATTGGCTCCGCACTTTCTAGAGAAGTGCGCATGCCTCCGTGCTCCTACTTCACTGAAGAAATTACAATCCCTACTGGGTTTTCTGAATTTCCGTCGAACTTACATCCCGGATTATTCCCAGCGTATCAAGCCGCTTTATGCCTAGGTACAACCTACTTTTTCCAAATCTTGTTGTCTGCCAGAGCATTCAGCTATATTCACTTATTGCAAGCTGATCTTCTTGCTTCTAAGTACTTACAGACACGTGATAACCACACTAACCTGGTCATAAGAATAGTGCCCTGCGCAGTGGGTTTCACATACTTAACGTTCAATGAGGGCGACACCGTCCCCATTGCTTACAAATCTCACTTGTACACTTCAGCTGAGCTGCATTTTTCCGCTGTCGAGAAGGTTCTGACAGCAGTGCAGATGGCGATTCTGAAAGAACGAGCGCTGTCGCAAGGAAAACGCATGATGGTGGTAACACCCTATCCTGCCCTTGAGGCGGTGACAAAAGCGAGTGTACCATATTCTAAAGCTTTGCATCCAAGGTGGATACAATGGGCCACTTCCTTGACCTCGCCGGACGTCACTTTTATCTTTGACGCGGCACTTCAAACTCAGGAGTTTTTGCAGTATGAATTCGTTCATCCGGCTCCTCTGTCCTTGCGCCCGCTCGTGAATTACCATTGTGTCATATAGACTGACGGTTCTGCGCAACCCGCAACTGGATCAAAGCACGCCTATTCAGCGGCTTGCGCAATTGTAGTCGGTACTTTCGTAAATGGTGACTTCCAGTCCGATGTCGTGCATACGCAGTCATTGGGTGATTGTACCGCTCAGTTGGCGGAGCTTCGTGCTCTGGTGCTTGCACTGGAGTTTGTTGATCCCCGGGTCACTACACTTATTGTGAGTGACTCCTTTTATTGTGTTCAATCTTACAACGACAATCTACATTTTTGGTCTCAGAATGACTACCATGACTCCAAAGGTAGCAGTATTAAGGATAAACTGCTTTGGGTTCGAGTGGCAGATCTTAAAGAACATCTGCCCCTCGTGAATGTAATTCACACTCTTGGTCACCAACGAGTTGGTGTTCATGCTGTCGGCAACAGCTTAGCTGACGAAGCAGCAAAAACAGCAGTGGCAACATATTTAGTAGCAGCAGTTACAAGACCCAAAAGTAAGATCGATGATGATATCTTGGCAGCTATTGCTGCTACAGAGCAGGGAACGAAGCCACCGAGAGGTTTCCCTGCTCGTTACCATTATCACTTAAGTCCTGATAAGGTCCCATTAGTGAGGATTAATGACGTTGGTGACAGATTGATTCCCAACGCGGACTGCAGACCTTCTTTCATATTAGCAGCTCACGAGGGCATAGCGTCCGCGCATGCCGGCGTTGCAGCTACTGTATCTTTGCTACAACAACGTTACTGGTGGTGCGGTTTGTACAAACAAGCCAGAGCTTATGTTCCTAATTGCGACATTTGCCAGCAGATTAAACCTTCAACTGCGGCGCGCCCACCACAAATACAGTTGTACATATCTAATAAACCATTGGGTTGTGTTTATTTAGATCACTGCGGTCCTTTTACCTCTGATACTGCGTACAAATACATCTTGGTTGCAGTTGATTCGTGCACACGTTTTCTGTGGGTGTGGCCACAAAGGAGTGCTGATTCTCGCACTGTCATAAAAGATTTGCGTGTCTTTGTTGGGAATTTTGCATGTGGTACCTTTCATTCTGATCAGGGCCCGGCGTTCGCCTCAAAGGCGTACAAAGAGGCCATGAAAAATTTGGGGTCCAAGTCAAATTTTCGTCTCCATACCGGCCTGAGGGTAATAGTGTAGTGGAGCGAATGAACCGTGATTTAAAGCAATCTTTGACAGCCAGAGTTTTGGGTACTGGCCGGAACTGGCTAGCCCACTTGTATGACGTGCAACGTGCACTAATAATCTCGCTGGAAGGTCTCTGGGTGGGCGGACCCCATACATGATGCTCTTTGGTGTTCGAATGTTTGTTCCAGACCTTGATGGTCTAGACATGGCGGGGTCAGCCGCAACCTTTGACGTAGATGAACACTGTGCTGTCTTGCAGAATCTTCAAGAAGCCAGAGACAGTCTAGCGAAGGAACACGTACCCTCCTCATCTGATGCTGAACTTCAGATTCCGGTAGTCGGCTGGCTACCTCGAGTTGGTGAACTGGTCCGTGAGAAGGTGGAGAACAAGAAGGAGTTCGGCCCCTCTTATTGTGCACCGGTTCCAGTGCTTGGAGTACAGGGTACTAGAACAGTCATTTTACCTCCACTTCCTGGTCGAAAGGATAACAGGTACATTTCGATTGACAATGTCGAACTACAACGAGTGGCCGATTCTTCTTAGTTTGACTCCGGCGGTTTCCTGCCCTTCGATGCTGGGAAATTCTGTTGTGGCCCGAGCCTCTGACACAGTTCCTGATGTTGCGATCGAGATGCATGCCGTTACTGGTCCCTTGTTGCCACAAAGACCTGGTGGTGTGCTTGAAGAAGTTGAGTATGCTTATCCTGCGGATGTTACCTTGCCTGTTTTACAATCCACCACAGTTGCCCTCTCACAAGACTCTTTTGATTCTCGTTCGATGACTTCTATTACCCCGTCCAAGGTTTCAATTTTTGTGGCTTGGTTCAAAAGACATTTTTTAATACCCCCTTGGACTTACGTTTGGCTGGTGCTGATAGGTGTTTTTTTGTTTATGTCCATTGGCTTTGTGGTAGTGTTTTTTAGACTAATCAATGGACACTACCTGAATGAAAGGTCTACAATTCGACTTATTGATGGAACTTTGGCCCCCCACTCCTCATCACATATCATGAAAAGGGACCAGACTTTTGTGAACATTACTGCCTGGCCTGTACGTGATGGGATCGCTTGGGATGCCGTGAAATTACAAATTCATGGCCCCACTGAAGTGATTAATGTGCCAAATGTACTTCATGTTTCTATGGGTGATGTCGTTAAGCAGAACATTCACTCAGATGATTGGGATGTTCAAGCCATAGAAGCACTGTTTTCTGATTTGAAATATTATGCTGCATTTGATGCTGAGGATTTGTATTTAGATTCTGCTAATTATGATGAGCAATATTGTTATCAACATTATGGCACGCATTTCCTACACAAAGCAAATACGTTTAGAAATTTTGTAATTTATACACAGTGGGAACACTGCCCCGCCCCTAGGATGGGCAGCTCTGCCACGTTAGTGGAAAAATTCACTTATTTTTCTGATTTTAGTGTGTCAAATCCGGCCTCCTTTTATTTTAAAGTTGTGCCTGAGTCTGCTTCTAAAGTTAGACTGACACACACCAAATTGTTGTATTCCAAGTCCTTTATGGACAAGTTGGCAATTGGCGGGTATGATTTATGGAAAGCTACAGTCGATCTTAAGTCGGTTTGGGGCTCCAAACGATGGCAAGTACAGGGAACAGAAGCTTTGGCATCGTGCCTGTCTTATCTCGAATCACATGTTATTTTTAAATTCATCAATTTTTCAGACCACCTGTTTTGGATTGGCTACTACTAAAAAATTTAATTCTCCCTCGACTCCGGGTCTGGGTGCTTATCCTGCTTGGGTTAATCATACAGATCTGTCCCTTGCTACGTTGCAGACATGCGTATCCAACACATCCTTCAATGTTTCTGAATTAGATCCCGAAGGGTGGTTGGTTTGGCAGACCAGTGCAGATTCCTGTCAACATCCGTTTCTTGGTTTAAGACCGGGGTATACACAAGTTCGTGTGGACCCCCGTTTTGAATCTTCTCACACTGTGACTACCTACTCTGTAGGGAAGTTGTGCCAGTCTTGGCTGCAACATTCGACTTTAGAGTCTGTTAAACTTCATTTATCCAAATTAAACGACAAAATAGATTTGAATGATTTTGTTAAGGGTCCTGCAAAAGGCAGGTCCAAGAGATGGGTGTATGCTATTTATAACGAAGTTTGGAAGTTGTCGCAAATTGAGGCTGCTTCCCGATTACACGCTATTGACCAAGCAAATATGGAAAAAGTATTGGCTGTAATAGATAATAGCATTAACACCCTGTCTTCCAGAATTTATACATTAGATAATATTGTATCCTCTGTAGTGGACATTGTGCAGGATGATTTGTCTGTATTGTATCATGGTCAAAATCAAATGCGTTCTGTTATGCAGTTTGCATGGACGTTGCAAACGTTAAAGGCAGGGAAGGTCCCTTGGGATTACATGAATACTTCCTCTTTGTCCCTCCCTTTTAATTTGACTGCAAAACAGCAGTTCATGTCCATGAAAGATGCTACATATTCATTGCTGCACATTGAAAAGTTAGAACCTTTGCCTTTCTCTGTTGCCGAATTGAATTCTGCTGTGTGGCTTGTACATGGGTTGATCACGTTACCGTTTCCCCTGTTCAAGTTTAGTTCATGCATGAAACATTATGCTCTAGGCAGGTATGAACAACTGGGTACTGCCTTCCTGCATGAAGTTTGGTCACTCCCTTTCACCTATAGATGCGTGAGGGACGGCAAGGAGGTTTACTTGAAAGGTGAAGAATGCACTTCCACTCCGGATCATTCTGTTGTGTGTAGGCACATTCAATTGCATGGTGCGTGTAATGTGCACGACCCCAATTTAGCTTGCGTCCTGAAAGGAATTCCTGTGCCAGTTATTACTCCATCTTTTACGCTTCTTGCTAACGGTAGTTATTTGCTGTTAAATAATGAAGCTTGCTGTGGGATGTTAGTGGGAATTCCCTACATAGTGACTGTATCGCAGAGAGTGGTTTGCTGTAATAACGTCCTGTTCCCACCCCCGCATAGCCGGCTCGATGTATCCATCTGTCCTTCCATTCCAACCTTGAAAGCAGAGTTCAACAAGATGAGCAGAATAAGGGCTCTTTTGTCTCAAAAAGAAGTCGCGTTGACTTCATCCCGGGAAACATTTGTCCTTCACGTAGCAAACACCCGCACTGAGGTGCAAGCGCTTTTAAATACTGATCTGCCCCTGCATTTTGGGACTCTGATTCAGACTATCTTTAATGCCTCGTCTACAAGTGGCATAGCTCATTTTTTTTAAGTTGTGGGCTCCGGCCTAGTGACCTCTTTTCAAACTATTTTTGGTGTGATCCCGGCTTTTTTTCATTCTATTTTTTCCAGCGTCTTCGGAGGTCTCCCTTTACTTCTCGCCCTCATAGCTGGAATACTGTTGTTGATCTGCGCCCTGCGCTATGGATGCACAACTTGCGTCACATGACAACATGTCCCGCCTGCTGCATCTTCGTAACCGGATGCTTGAGTTCTATGGCACTCTACCGCTGGCAACTCTGAGCGTAGCCTATGGGTTGTCCTTCCGGTTTGCCTACTTTACTTGTGTGCAGCCAGTCTTTCATTGCCTAGATTGTCCGTTCCAATGGGCTCTGGATTTGTGTCTGTCCAACTCGGTGTCTCCTGACCCGGATTATGATCGGCTAATGAGCCCCTTAGTGGCTCATGAGTTGGACTGTTCTGGTGTCGGGATTATGGCCTGTGCTGCAGCGCATGGAGTTCTTGGAAATTGGGACATCGGAATGGCCGCGATTGACTTCTTAGCAAGAAGTTATCTTGAAGAACCCGCCAGTTGTCCTCGTCTGGTGCTGGAAGCTCCGGTAGTTGAGGAGCATGTATGTTCCTTCCCCGTGCTGAACTGGATGGCAGATAATTTTGCGGAACGTTCCAATGATTTCCTCTTGGAAGCTGTTGCAACTTATTGTGCCTATACATTGATGGATTGACTTTTGTACTTTCACTTCGTCCTACGGCCTTCAATTAGGTTTTTTTATCCTCTACATGGTTTTTTTACTCCGTTTTAACTTTTTTCTTTGTTTTTTTTCTTCGAACTTTTTTCACTTCCCTTATATGGACTCATAGTTCATGCCCTTGGTTCCGTTCTATCAAACTTGAACTCTGCGTTCTTGCAAGTGCGCCCCTAGTGGTTAGTGGTCCGATCAAGGGGGGGTGTAGTGAAGATCGTTATCTACATATGTACAATGCTAAGTTAGCATAACCGCGTTAGATGTTAGAAAGCCATCTTGCCGCTTTTGCTGCTTTTGCACACGACACTGTAGTCACATGTTATTAAATTGGGAAATGCTTACTCGACTTTGCTTCACATGAGAACTGTCTGTTGTTAACATCCCAAACAGTGAGCAGCGACCTTGGTCTGTACACCGTGTAAAGAAAGAGTCTGGGTCGCTAGACGGTGCATGTTGTTGAGTTCAGGTTGATCGGCCCACTAGTTTAGCCATAACACGCACGCAGCTGCAAATACCTGAAAGTCGAGTGCTTTTAATATTGCAGCGTTACATGTTTTCATTACATTCGGAAGAAGAGCGTTCCTAGGAGCAGAGCATAGCTGATCCTGCGATGTGAACTCTCTGAGCTGATCTTTACGGTATGGGGTTCCCCATTCAAGCCTAGAGACCTTCTATTAGTCTAATAATACTATTAGTGTGTTAGAGAAAGGAAGGTGGCTTAGATCCACTGTCATTTTAGTATGATTACTCCTTTCATTTTCTATGGTATTGTAACTATGCTGATGGTTTTGATTTTAATAGTTTGTCTGATAATGTTAGCCAAACTGCTGCATCTTAGGACACGAGGTTTATGAAATAAACTCTTTAAACTTTTCACCGTGTCTCTGTTTATTCTGTTGTGGACTGGTACGAGAATAATAACGAAAAGGTATTTCTGATTCCCACCATTCCTGAGAAATATACTAAGTCGCTTGTTCTGGGTTGTCTATACATTGGGACCGCCGAGTTAAACCTCGTATAACGAATGGGACACTGATGCTGGCCAGATCCGGGGTTCTGGGTTCTGAGGTGGGTTTTTGGTACACCGCAATTCACTGAGTGCCTGGGTTCCTGCGCATAGTTCTGCGCATAAGCAGAATCCCTGCAACACTACCTGGGCAGGCAAGTTAGTGAACCAGGACATGGACCTAAACAGGTCATTGGGTCTTTCTAAGAAAGTGTTTCTTTCCGCCAATCTGAAGGCCCAACACTTCAAAACAGTTTTCCACCTGTATTTTACCCCAGCAAAACTGTTTGGTTGGGAAAAAAGGGAAAATGATCATTGCCCAAGATATGGGCAGGGCCCTGCAGATCTGGCTCATATGCTTTTTGAGTGCAGTATGCTAAACCCACTGAAAAAAGGATTGACATTTTTCTGCATAAGATGTTAAGTCGGGATGTGTCTATTTCGCCAACTATGATGCTATTAGGTTTTGATGAGAAAGCACAACTAGAAGCGACACAGTTATACTTCTGTTTTATGGCAACGGCAGTAGCCCGATTGCTGATTGCATCAAAATGGAAGGATGCTGACCCTCCGGCATATCAAACTTGGTATGCCCGAATGCTACATATATATAGCTTGGAGATGGCACTGTACCAATGTAAAGGACGGAGGGCGGGGAAATGGGGCAGGAAAATCTGGGGCCCTTTGATGGACTAGGTCTGATGCCTACATGTTCTTTGTTTTCTCCATATTCTTACTATAATGCAGTGTGAAATGTTTAATTAATGTTGTGCTGGTTTAAACTATTTTCTTCTTTCTTTTTATTTTTCTATAGAAGAGCAATTATATGGTTATTTGGACATACAGCGATCTGTAATATTAATAGTTGTATTTGTGCAGATTCATCTCTTTCTGTAACCATTGCCTTTTCAGGGAAATAATACTAATTTAAAAAAAGGAATTATCCCATGCAACAGTTCCCAATTTTCTTACAGCCCAAAGTGTTCAAAAGTCTTTTTGGGGGAATTCACGACTTAGTGCGCACTACAGAAACCCTTCACTGTCATTGGTTATAGATTGTTCAAAAGTCTGGGTGACATTGAAACTAAGAATATAGGTTTGTATCTATGCAACTCTATATGTCACTACTCTTTGTTTCATTCCAAGCCAATGCAAGATCAGCACAACTTGATAGGAATACCCTTTTGGTGTTCAAGAACAAAACACCTCCCACGTACACCTCGTAAGAAACAAACACTCTACCAACACAGCACAACAATAATATTTAGAAGTTAAGTGACTTTCTTCCTTATTTAGAGTTTGACAGACAGGGTAGTCCACAACAAATGTGGGGCAGAATACCCTATCTGTTAAACTGGAGGTTCATCCACTCCATTTAGAATTGGGGTGACTGCCATGTTTCTCCCGGTAACCCCCTGCTGGCTCCGCAAGCTTAAAGCTTAGATAGACACCCCAGGGTCATCGGCCATTGGTCTAAGCACCTCAGTGGGTCTGCCCTACTTAGGATAGATATTATGAAGTACTTTTTACTGATCAGGACTGGCAGGACCCCACATCGTGGAATAAAAATCCTAGAGCATCAAGTCCTTTTTGTTTTTCAAAAATAAATCCTACTTTGGGATTGTTTTTGAAAAATTAAAAAGTTTGCTGGGCAGACACAGGAATCATGACCGCCACTCAGCAAAACAGCAGTATTTTCAAAAGCGCCACAGTGGTGTTGGCTCCTCTACTGTGGTGTTGGCTCCTCTATAAGCACAGAGATCTTGGCCAGGCATTGCGGGTGGTCACCCACGGAGGCGGCAGAGCTAATCACCTTCAAAACCATATGCAGTTGTCTTCTAATAGAAGACGACTGGAGGACAATTGCTGGAAAGGTTTCTGGCTTGTAAGGAAACCTGATATTCGCAAACCTGAAACGTGCTTATTGGGTCTTTTGGCTAGGTCTAAAAGGCACAAAATGCAACGTAGCTTCCGTGCTCCCTGTGGCTAGCTTTTCCTTTGTGTGTGAGTGAAGGTCGTACCACCACTTATAAATTTCAGGAATACTGTCTGTTGTTACTCCCATGACATTTATCTTTTCTTGGACATGGTCCCATATCCTGTTATTGGTGTCTTCAGGGATAGTTAGGGATGCTTTACCAAACAGCTCGTCATTGTTGCACACTAATCTCCCAGTGTAGCAATCTCATCATCGGAGAACTTTGGCTTCCTCTTTCTTAAAAAGTACTTTCCCTGCCCTTCCTAAGTTGCCATTTTGGCACAAAGATGTAGCTGGTAGTCTAAACAGGTCCTCACTGCAAGCTCTTGTGCTTCAGAACGGCAGTGCAATTATGTGTTTCCTCATTGTGAAGTCATCAGTATGTGTCTAAGCCCAGTTCTCAATTTGCAAACACATATGATTCACTTTCAGCAAATCAGTATTTTTAGGAAATGTATCTTTAGACATTGCTATTAAGAAAATGTATACAATAGTACATTTCAATTACCGATTTCTTAGGAGTCGCAAATTAAGATTTGGTAATACACACAATAGCACACCTGCCCGTATATTCTTTACCCACTACACCCAGAAACATGAACCGAGTGTGCATCTAACTTGTGGGCTAATCGACACTCCACCTGGACCTGAGTCATGCTACTAACCTGTCGCTATTAGGCGGTCACTGGGGTGGGATTAGCACAAGGATAATCAATTGGTATTGTGCCACAAGGACGATGGGAATCGGTATCATTTCCCTCTATACTGAATTGAATTGTTGGAGTATTTAGTACTACTGTGTGACAAAAAATCATTAAAAGATAGCACTGGGCTGGGCATTGAAGTTATTGTTTCTGTTCAATGATTGTTGAGGTCTGCGATGCACCACCACACCACCTCGATGACAAGCCTGTGGCCGCTCCCCCTCTCTACCATGAGAGTCAAGTGCACAAGGGGTGTACTTGACCCAGTTTGCAGGCCATAGTAGGACGGACCACAAGACACCAGTGACAAATGACCTCAACCACCACAATTGGGGCCAGGAGCCTTGTTTCTGTCCGATGGACCCCGAACGAGGTCTGACAGGCACCTATGGATTGGCCATGCAGCACTTATATCATGAATTGTAGCTGCTATTGAAGAAGCAAGAAAAATCAACCCTGTCTGTGAAATTATAGTCATGACTGTTTCAAGGCTTCAAATTTGTTAAAAATGAAAGCACGGTTTTCAAACAGCATTAATGCTGTATTCGAATGAAAGCATTGATATACTGAAATGACTTGCTTAAGACCACATGAGACAGGCTTGAGAACCGCCACAAAGTCCAGCAGACAAAGGAAGGCGGCTTTCCCAGACACTGTCTAAATCACTATTTATATGCAGCTTGAGATAATCTTAAATTGCAGTGCTTGGGATAATCAGCAGGCAGATTGTGAAGTGGGAGTGCGCGCGCCACAAAGAAATACAGATAACAAGGCAGAGAGGGGCTTCTTCAGAAGGTTGCAAGGGCTGGTTGCTCGGTGGCTGCACATTATTGGCCTCGCTGGTAACCAGGCCATTGATCATCCAGAGCAATGCAATTAGATCTTCGTGGGCTGTTAAGCACCCCATTATGAATACATGTATTTCCTGCTCCGACTGCCCGCACATTTATTGCAAAACACAAAGTTTATACCAATGATTTGAATTTCAGCCAAGTACACACACTGCTGTATGATAAACAGTTCAGTTGAAAAATCATTTAAACTTGCAGGCGGTTAAGAGCAGAAAATACAATTGTGGCACGTCTATAAAACGCCCAGAGGATGTTTTCAGGTCCCAAAATATATACAGAGTCACCCCCTGGCCAATGGTTGAATAGGTTTCCCATAGAAATATATGTTTTATTCGGAAAAAAATTTTTTCGATTACTTCTCCCTGTGTGGGTAGATCTGAGCTCTTGCATCGCAAAGGGATTTTTTGCTGAGAGTGACTAACCTGATGTGTCATTAATATTAATGAGGTAGGGTTTGAATTCAAACTCCAAGTGAAGAGTTAAGGATGTTGGGATGGAGGCCTGCACCTGACAGGAGGCCTTCCTCCCAGGAATGGAAATCACAGTGTGCGACATTGGAGCCTCTGCCCCTCCTTAAAGGGACAGGGTCACAATGCCCAGTGGTGGCTGCCTCTGTATGGGGCTGGGAGGCAGGAGGGGGAGGCATGATATAAAAATAAAAAACTAACTTACCTTCTAGGCCAGCGCCGCTGCACGTCTCTCTCATAGTCCTTGCAGAGAAGCACCCAGTCTCCCAGACTCTACCAGCCAATCATGACGCTGCAGGAGCAGAATCCTGATTGGTCTGAGCGGATTAAATGGCTGCTCAGGCAGTAACTGGGAGGATGGGCATGTTCTCCACTGGGCTGTGTAACACAGCCCAGTGGAGAACATGCCAAGTGCGCATGACTGTTTGGACGGCCCCAGAGGGCCGACCAAGCCGTCATGCGCACTTAGGGAGGTGGTGTAAACTACTCCTGTCCCTCTGATGTGGGGAGTCCAGCCCCGCCTGCGCGACTTAGCTGGAGTCAGAGTCTCACTGAGAAAAATAAATTCATAATAACAAGAAGTTATTATCATGTAATTTTTCTTTTGCACTACTCAACGAGCAGTGGGGCGACACTCCTCTGCCTTAGTGGAGGAGACACCACCGACAATGCCACAAGTTTACACTGAGATCCTGATATGCAGTAGTCCACTGTAAAATAAATAAAATAAATTTCACATTTGTAAAGCACAAGTTTATCACCCCTAAGGGTATCCAGGTGCTGGGGGGCCGTTGACGAGATTAAGTGAGCTATTGCCCAAAGTCGCATGATGCTGAGCTGAGCTGCAGCCGGCGCCGGGGATCGAACCATGACCCAGCGTTCTGGAGTCAGCTGCTCTGGCCACTGTGCCACACCTCCCCCCTATCTACTGGCTGCACCTCTCATTGTCTTCAGTCTCTACAACCTTGGACAGTGTACACTATATAAATGCTTTGCACAGATTATTGGCAGGCGCTAACCATTCCATGTCTTGCACCTACAATAACAGTTGTGAAGTTTTTGTGCATGAACTGGCGCATCAGAAGTGGAGGCGGGCATTTGTCTTTACGATTATCTTGTGATTTGCACTGACCTACAATGAGTGCTTTAGAGGTGTGTAATTGTAATTACGAATTAGAATTATAGTGCACTTTTTGCATTGCGAATTGGGATGCAAAATGCAAAGTCTTTTTTGCACCGGGCTCCACCTACTTTACAGTGAAAAAACAGACTAGCTTTCATGAAAAATTCCAAGAATTTCTTCACAAACCTCAAGGTCTCTTTGAATACACCCAGTTGTTTCCCCATCAGCAATTCCATAAAATACTTTTATCCACCACCCAATTGAAATGATATCCCTGGTTCTGATAACCACTGGATGGTGGAGTGGTAGCAGCAGTTGAGCCCTTTGCTTCTTGCCCAATGACTGGCACACCCTTTTGCTCCAGTAAAACAATTTTTTTATCCTGAAATGTTTGAGTGAATTAAAGTGTTTGAAATTAAAACCATTTTCCCTACTAGTTTTTGTAAATTTCTGTGGTGACTACAGGGCTTGGAGTTTGGAGACCCATGGGAGGAAAATTCAACGGACGTGTGTAGAATAAGACTGAAGTCAAGCTATAGTGAAATAACATTTAACCCGAAAAATATTAATGTTGAGGAATGTAAGACATTTATAAAAACCACAGCAAGAAGATTTTCAGAGCGAAGTTGTTTAAAATTTGGCAGGAATTAGACTAGGAACTGATGATTGCATGCTAAGTTGTTTATTGAAAGTGAGACAAATAGACTTCTGTTGATGGGTAGAAAGTTCCAAGTTTTAGAATTAACACCGGAGGAGCGACAACTGTTTTTTGCAGTCGCAAAACATAATTCGGCCCAATTACGACTGCAAAAAAGGGTAGTGGTATGTACAAAGCTATTTTGTGAGTCGGTGACTCGCAATATTTTGTTTGTGAGTCACTATTAGGAAGGGGCATGCCAAGGGCACCCCTTCCTAATAGTGAGTTAGAATGGTATGTACCATTGTTTTGCGACCTCATTTGTGGATGGTGCTAGGAGTGGAAACTGCATTAGAACATGCAAAACAAGAACTCAGAGAAATAGAGGAGCTAGAGAAGGAACTTCTAGGAGGTGAAGGGCTAACAGAAGCATACCTATTTTCGTTAACTGTGTAGAAGTATAACACCAATACAGATTTTCTCTTGACAGTTCCTCATTTGACCAAGGACGTGTACATGAATACTCGCTGGAAAGACTGTCAAACGCCCTCCCACTAACAGGGGTGAGTTTTTACCACCATCAGTTTTGGACATTTCCTTAACTGGATTCTGTCCAGCCCAGTTAAGCAC
This sequence comes from Triturus cristatus, assembly GCF_964204655.1. Taxonomy (NCBI): domain Eukaryota; kingdom Metazoa; phylum Chordata; class Amphibia; order Caudata; family Salamandridae; genus Triturus; species Triturus cristatus. The sequence continues at coordinate 333,584,959 of NC_140595.1, forward strand.
TATATATATCATCTTTGTCTCCTTTCAAACAGTACCCGGCTGGGCCCCATGTAAGTAATTACCCTCCCAAAATACTCCTTTCGAGTCACTTTTTATATGGGTGTGCACCTCACCACTCTGACAGAATACACTGTTAGATTCAGGTAATGGTGTCATTTTACAATTTACCCATTTTTGCAGTTTCTCAGCTTTTCCAGACCACTGATTCCCCTTTTTTGAATTATCTGATTTCAGGTCTCTCTCATTGATTGGTCCTGATGAGACCTCCTATTGTTTATGAGGTCGAAACGCCATCAATATGCTTGTAAAAATGAACCATTGAACTCAGCTTTCATCTATGTTACTGAAGGCTGCGAATAATAATTGTATATTTACTAGATGGTCGTTTTTAAATATTTGAAACCTCAGTGTATGGCACAACTTGTCACTGTTGTATATCGGTTCTAATTTCACTTGGGACACCTTACACTTTTCTAATTCAATATTAATTTTGCCATAAACGATATTGCATTTTACTCTTTGGAATTTATGACTCTTCTTCTGAGTTTATGCATCTTTACCCATGATTAATGTGATTGTGCTTTATTACTACCGTTATTATAAGTACCTTTGTTATTGTTAGAATTTTTCCACAGGTACCATTGTCTTTCGATATATAAGAGAGCCTGCAGGATGTTCCTGCATGGTGTGGCATGCACCATATCAGGCATGCCACACCATGCAGGAATGAAAGTGCAATTCCAAAGGGACACAACATGCGCCTCCTCCTGCATGCACCCCCATGGCCAGATTCCGCCGGGGGCCCTGTTAGGGCCCCCTTACCTGCATTTCCACCACCTTTTTCATGGCAGAGTCCCCACCATGAAATGGGCAGTAAAAATGCAGGTTGCAATATGCTCAGCAGTGCCGACATCGGCACTGCCAGCATATTCAGGTCCTTTGAAGACCTACCGCTGCAGCGGGATCCTTGATCCAGGCAGAGGCGGCAGTCTTGTGGCAGTGCCACAGCTAAAATCGTAATAGAGCAGATGAGTGGTGGTGGTGGTCGGACTGCCACCATGAGTATGGTGATCCCAGGACTGCTGTACTCTTAATAAGGCCCTAAGGCTGGATAGCCTTGACTCTACCTCATGCCTCTTTAATTTACCACTAGTCACTCTCTGTTTGTTTATGTCATTCTTGCAGTTTCTTTTCACCGTTACTTTCTCTCTTTGTCACTGGTTGTTCATTTTTTTCCTACCTCCTTTATTCCTCCTTTTGCCTTTTTCTCACTCTTGCTCTGAATCAAAGTCTGTTGAGGGAAAATAAGTGCTGGTCCTAAAAATGGGTTCTCTTCCAGGGGATCCTCATCAATAGTCATAAGCACTGAATATTCCCGCCCATGTGCGGGGACCCCGGAAATAATAAAATTATATATGTAAAAAACATACATATATACAGCTCTGTATATGTATAAACATATATCATTTTTTCCAAGCAAATGCAGCTCCCATAAAAGGCTAGGCAATGTAAATATACACATCCAATAACACACATATATATATATATATATATAGGTATAACAATACACCTAAATCTCTTTTTTTTTTTTTTTTTTTTTTTTATGAGGTAAACACTCATGAGAAAGCAAAAAATAAAGAGAACAAACTGTGGAAAAACACAGATGTACAACACATTGCCAGCCTGCAGGCTGCATTGCAATATAATACCATAGAGACTAAAAAGCCCTGTACAGGTAAAAATTGGCACCGTGCCTTTAAGGCAGCCCTGACTTCCATATCCCATCATGCCTCAGGGGTGACAGTTAGGTCAGTTGTTCTTTCCGGCTCCTTCAGTCAGGACCCTGGAATTCAGCTCTCTTCTTTTTTGACTCTTTAGTCAAGAATTATTACAACTTTAAGATTTTTTGGACTTCTTCTTATAACATCTGAGAGGAAGTTAGTATCCTGTGTTTTTCTGACTGACTTTTTTGCTGTTTTGTCAGAAAAATGCCTTCTTTATTTGTTCCATGTCCATCTTGTGGAAAAAAGAAGGCTGCTTCAGACACACATGAGGTGTGTATTATCTGTCTGCCGGACTCTCACTCTCCAGCAACATGCCATCATTGTGAAGACCTTTCCAAAAGGACTTTAAAGGAGAGGGAGAGGATTAGGCTGTACGGCCTAGCAGTTGGTCCCTGTTTGCTCCCCATCGACGTCGGGCTCGGCGTCGAAGACTCCAGCGGCGGGATCGTCGCTGAGAGGTGAGGAGTCAAGGGGAAGTCATGCTGCTAAGAGAAAATCGTCGTCGACTTTAGATTCAGCGTCGAAGCGGATGCGTTCGACGTCGACGGCGTCTAAAAGCTCGGCGTCGAGGACTCGGCGCCACAGTTCAACGTCGAAAAAGCATCTGTCGACGTCAAGAGAAGATCGATCGACGTCTGCACAGAGATATCGTTCGTCGTCGAAAGAAAGACATCGTTCGACGTCGAGGTCGGCGAGACATCAATCGACGTCGCAAGAAGTACGTAGGCGATCTCCACAGTCGACGTCGAGACCAAGATCGCCGTCAAGATCAAGATCGCCGTCGAGGAAACATCGTTCGTCGGCGAAGAGGCTTTCGACGTCGTCGGAGCATTCGACGTCGAGAGTGACGTCGAGGCAGACGCCTCCGTCAGGGCCGACGTCGAGGCAGGAGCCTCCGTCGGAGTCGACGTCGAGGCAAGCGCCTCCGTCAAGATTGACGTCGAGGCAGAGGCCTCCGTCGGAGTCGACGTCGAGGCAGGTGCCTCCGTCGGAGTCGACGTCGAGGCAGGTGCCTCCATCCTCGCAGGTCTCCAAAGCTTTGGAGAGGTACATGAAGCCTCCGTCGAAGATAATCTCGACGTCGAGACAAGAAGCTCGGAGCCTCGAAGATTCGAGTCAAAGATCTCCGGTGATAGGCCTATCACCGTCGAGGCAGCCCTCTGTTGAGGGTACGCAGGAGGTGTCTCATGTTCGCCTCACGATTCGACCAGTCTCAAGGCGAAAATCTCCTCATAGACTGATATATACAACTCCTGAGTCACCGCGTCTCATATCTATCTCGCCTTCAGGATCAGAGGGCTCAGGTTCAAGATCCGAATCACCAGAGCTTGTGCATCAATCTCCAGTACCTGCAAGAGAAAGTTCGCAGGAGGAGGACAATGCGGTACCTCAAAGTCCCGTAAGGGAGATGCCTCAGGACCCTGCTATGCCCGACGCAATAAAGGCATCGCTAACAAGAATAAGGGGCGTGGTATTCCCAGCGACACCGATCAGACCAAGATCTCGGGGAAGAGAATCCCGAAGTCACTCTCGAGCACCAAGAAGGCGATCCAGGTCTTCCTCCCGCAGAAGAGAGTCGACCAGATAAGAGAAAAGGCGCCGTAGAACCCCTTCTACCTCCCCTTCTTCCAGATCATCCAAAAGGGATTATTCACCGACACTCTCGGAGACGCCACCCTCTCGGGTATCTCCGGTAGATGATATTTCTACGTTTCAGGAAGTGTTGTGTAGAGGAGCTACAAAATTAAATATCCCTATGCCGGTTCAGGAGACCACTTCATCCATAATCTTTGAAACTCTTCATGAACGCACAGTGTCACGCCCGTTATTGCCATTAGTCCCCGGTTTGTTACAACCGGTAATGGATATTTTTCTCACGCCAGCAACCACCAAAACGGCGCCGGCGAGAATTCTAAAAAAGTACCGTCCAGCTCCGGAGGACCCTCTATTCCTTAAATCAGATCCTCCACCGGACTCTGTCATCACCGCCGCTGCCAGGAAGACACATGCAGTAGCTGGGTCTTCAACGGTACCACCAGATAAGGACAGTAAGACACAAGACTCCTGGGGGAGAAAAGTTTGCGGCTCAGCATCCTCAAGCTTAAAGGTGGCGAGTGCCTCGGCGCTTCTGGGGCGCTATGATAGGTCATTATGGGACTCTCTTCAGAGGTTCATTGACAAAGTTCCATCAGAGGACAGACGGGACTTTGAAGAGATTTTGCATGAGGGGAGTCTGGTTTCTAACCAGATCATAAGTGCAGCGGCAGACGGGGCAACACTGGCAGCGCATGAATATGCACATGGAGTCACAGCCAGAAGATCATCCTGGCTTAGATTGACGGCCTTGAAACCGGAAGCGCAGGCAAGAATTTTAAATCTGCCTTTCTCTGGTAGTTCTCTTTTTGGGTCCCATGCAGACGAAGAAATGGCCCGTATGAAGGCAGAGCTGGAGACCATGAAAGCTGTCGGGCTTGAAAAGAGAAAAGAGTTTCGACGCCGCAAGGGAAATGACCGGCGCAGTTACCAACAGAGGGTTCAAACCCCTCATTGGCAAAAGAACCAGGACCAGCAAGGTCAAAAGAAACAGCAATACCAGTCCCGCAAGCCATCCAGGGGACGGGGTAACAACAGGCAGTCTAATGCTGGAAACAAAGCTCCGGGGAAGCAATGAGAAGCCGCTTCCTCCGATGCTGTCCACCGCTCCGGTGGGAGGAAGTGTTGCACATCATCTTCCAGAGTGGCAGTCCATCACAAAGGACAAGTGGGTACTGAATATACTGCGTCATGGGTACTCGCTTCGTTTCAGAAGTCACCCCCCATCGATTCCTCCTGTCAATTCATCCCAGCATCTAAAGCAGCTCAGAGAAGAGGTAGCGACGCTTCTACTCAAATCTGCAATAGAGAAAGTGCCCATAAACCAAAGAGGAAAGGGAGTTTACTCCAGATACTTTCTCATCCAAAAGAGTAGTGTGAAGGTAGAGTTCAGACCCATTTTAGACCTACGGATACTGAACACATAAGAAAGGAAAAATTTCGCATGCTGGCGCTCCACCAAATATATCCTCTTCTCCGGATGGGCGATTGGATGTGTTCACTGGACCTTCAGGATGCATATTTCCATATTCCCATCCTAAGGAATCATCGAAAATTTCTCAGGTTTGTGGTAGGCAACTCTCACTATCAGTTCAAAGTCCTCCCATTTGGCCTGAAGTCAGCTCCTCGAGTATTCACAAAATGCGTGGCAGTAGTAGCGGCTGCTCTGAGGCGCGCAGGAGTCTTCGTCTATCCCTACCTAGACGACTGGCTAATAAAGGGCTCATCACCACAGAATGTGCGGTCACAGCTGTGGCTATGCCTGAACTTATGTCGCAAGTTGGGTCTCAGAGTGAATGCCAAAAAGTCCAATTTTTCACCAACGCAGAGGATCCACTACCTGGGCGCAACTATAGACTCCGTAGTAGGAAAAGTGTTTCCTTCGGAGGAAAGACAGTCATCCATTATGCTAAAAGGCAGGCAGATTATAACCAACAATCTGTCGTCGGCAAGGCAAATCTCTTCTCTGCTAGGGGCCATGGCATCCTGCATCTTCCTAGTGCCCAATGCCAGGCTAAGGATGCGTCCTCTTCAGCAAGATCTCGAGGACAAATGGGATCAAAGGAACTCCCTGTGGGAAGAAAAGGTTTGCCTCTCCTCTGCAGCCAAACAGTCAGTCAAGTGGTGGCTGAAGCCAAGGAATCTACAAGTGGGGATCCCCTTCCATCAAGAGCCCCCAACTCAGACCTTAATCACCGACGCTTCCCTTCAGGGATGGGGTGCGCATTTTGGGACTCTGCAAACTCAGGGACAGTGGTCCAGCAGCGAGCAGTTGTACCACATCAACATGCTGGAGCTCAGGGCAGTCCACCTAGCCCTCAAAGCGTTCCTGCCTGCGATCACGACGAGTACCATTCTAGTGCAGACGGACAATACCACCACAATGTACTACCTGAACAAGCAGGGGGGTACTCGATCCAGAACGCTCTCGCTGGAAGCTCAGTCCCTGTGGCACTGGATCCTAGCAAGGAACATCTCATTGAAAGCGGTGCACCTACCAGGAGAACTCAACGTGCAAGCAGACTTACTCAGTCGGCATTTTCAAGAGCCAGAGGACTGGGTAATCAACGACGAGGTGTTAGAAAACATCTTCGGGGAATGGGGGCGTCCGCAAGTGGACCTCTTCGCGGACGAGCAAAACACAAAATGCCGAGGCTTCGCCTCAAGATACCATCGACCAGAATCCCTAGGGAATGCCCTTTTGATCAATTGGTCAATGACATTTGTGTACGCTTTTCCGCCTCTCCCACTAATCCCCAAGGTGGTGACCAAGTTTCAGAATTCATCTGCCAAGATGATCCTCATAGCACCGGACTGGCCGAGGCAGTGGTGGTACACGGATCTCCTACACATGTCGATCCGACCCCACAAGCGGCTGCCGTGCAGGCCGGACTTGTTGTCCAAGATGCGGGAGAAGATTTACCATCCCAGCCTTCCCTCGCTGAGCTTAACAGCATGGCTCCTGAAGTCCTCCAGTATGGCCATCTGAACCTCCCTCAAGAGTGTATGTCCATACTGAAGGAAGCCAGGAGGCCTTCGACAAGACACTCCTACTTCGGTAAGTGGAAAAGGTTTTATATATGGTGTGCTCAGCATCATTATGATCCCACTAAATGCCAGGAGGATGTAATTTTGCCCTATCTTCTACATTTAGCGAGGGCAGGGTGGAAATTTTCATCCATAAAGGTTCACCTAGCAGCCATAACAGCATACAGGCGTTCGCCTTCACAGCAGTCATTTTTTAAAGTGCAGGTAGTGAAGGATTTCTTGCAAGGACTCAAGAAAGTCTAACCCCCTGTTAGACCTCCCTCTCCTTCCTGGGAGCTAAACTTGGTTCTGTCGAAGCTCATGGGTTCTCCTTTTGAGCCTATTCATAAGGCTACCCTACAGCACCTCACATGGAAGACAGCATTTTTAATAGCCATCACTTCAGCACGGAGGGTCAGTGAGATACAGGCCCTCTGTTCTAAAGAGCCCTACACTATTTTTCATCTGAATAGGGTGGTGATGAGAACTCATCCTTCGTTCCTACCCAAGGTGGTATCGGAGTTTCATGTAAACCAAGCCATCTCCTTACCAACCTTTTTTCCCAACCCCTCATATCAGGGTACCAATGTCTCAGAAAACAGGGCGAAAGTCTTAAATATGCAAGGGCCCATTTACTAAACTTTCACTCAATGCAGGGCAGCAAGCACTATGTGCAGCCTTGCACCAGTGCAGGCACTCTTGCCACATAGTGTAAGGAAGCCTATGTTACGGCATAATTACTGTGTGAATTTTCCACTAGGGAAAGGAGCTTGGAAAGCATAATAAACCTCTGAGTGACAACATGGTGAAAATAACCAAGGTTGAGGCATGGCTTCGCGGCGAAAGAACATGGCCGCCTTCTAGGGTATCTCTGAGGCCCCCTTTCCTGCTCTGCCAATCCGCCACACTTTTCCGATCCTCCAGTGTCGGATTCACACACCGGAGGAGCAGCGGTGCATTTTGCTTCAATCCCGATCTTAAACAGACATCGGGAGACAGGGATATCCCGTCCGGTATCTGCGGCCTACTGCTTGGAAGAAGCCAGGACCTCGAGTGGGTTCGCCCGCAGTCGTGGACGCCTAGCTTGCCGGCGGACCCTCCTCGCCCATCCCCGGGGGGGCCGCAAACCATCAAAGCGGAAGTCTACCATCACCCAGTGACGGTCCACATTCGGAGATGCCGCATATCTGTGCTCTGCCCCGCTGCCTGAAAACTGCCCACCAGACCTGCTGTGTTGGGGCCAGCCCCGGTGATCGATCCTGGGAGTTTCAGCCGGTTGCCATACCGAAGCGGAGGGAGTGGCTGGCCCTGCAGTCCCACGCCAGTGAGTATGCCTGGCTGGGACTGGGATTGTGACCCTCATCCCCTGGCCACCCCCCCCGCAGTGCAGATCAAGGCCCAGTGCAAGTGCGCCCACTGTAACGATACCCAATTGTGCCACCACGCTCCGTGCATGTTGTTCTGGAGAGTCCGCTAGCCTCCAACACGGAGCTTGTTGATACTGTGTGCGGCCCCGGATCCTGGGACGTTACCAGTCCACTCTCTTCCCAGCTACTCAGCCTTTGAACGCTGGTCCTAAATTGAATGGACACTTGCCCATACCATGAAGAGACCCAGGATGGGCATACACCTGTGAGTAAGGAGCAGGCGCTCTTGTTCCTTCGCGCTTTTATTGTAGCCACCGCTGGCTTGCGGCCAACGCCCTAGACGCCCCCCCCCACCAAGTGGCCTTTGCTCGTGGTCCCATGTTTGTGCTCCGGCGCGACGGATCTGAACCCGGCGGATCTCCCAAGCAGTGCGCAGTTGGCCTGAGGTGCAGACAAAGGCCCAATAATGTCTAATCCGAAGGGTACAAAAACATCCCAGCAAAGCAGGCTTGACCGCTACACCTGTCCGAAGGCGGACCAGCCTGAGCGGAGGGGAACTGGTGACAAACAACAAGGTGGGGTGGAACATGATCCTTCAGAACCCACAGACTTAATGGCAGCTATCACATTGAGTGCGCACATCCATAGACACTCTATCCTCCGAAGTGACACTGATTAGGGCTGACCTCACGAAGTACAGGGAGAAAGTCAAGCAGCTGGAGCTCACCACCACTACCGTTGTGGAAGACACCTCACAACTACAGACGGACATCAGGGAACTCAAAGCATTCCGTAAGTTCGCAGAAGACAAGCTGAATGATTATGAGGGGCGCTCAAGGCGTAATAACATCCGCGTTCTCGGTGTGCCGGAGAAATCGGAGGGTCCCACTACCGACCTGTTCATCGAAAACCTGATCACGATGAAGCTGCAACCAAAGGGCCTGTCCAAACTGTTTGTTGTTGCGAAAGCGCACAGGGTGCCTGGGGGTCCCCGAAACCGGGAGATCCCCCCCGTCCGATACTGGCCCGGCTGCTAAATTACAGCGACAGAGACATAATTCTGCAGGCTGCCAGGGTTGCTCCTACGATCAAAATAGAAAACTCAGAAATTGCCTTCTTTCCCAACTTTACCCAGGCAGTGCAAATGCGTCGACGCTCATTTCTTGATGTCAAACGAAGGCTGCGTGAAAAAGGTCTTAAATACGTCATGCTCTTCCCTGCGCGTCTATGAGTCAAGGCTGATGGGAAGACTGGCTTCTTCGACCTACCTGAGGTGGCATCTGACTGGCTGGAGAGCTGGAGGACCTCACCGGAACGGAGCCCCAGCGACCATTGAAGCCGACGATCTGTCTTCATTGGACAGACTCTTGATCACTTCGGACCGCCTGTTCTTTCCATACGTTGAGCATCACTCACGGTCTCTTGAAAGTCTATATTTGGACGTATTATTACAAAATGCACCTGTACCCTGTAACGGCAGGAGAGGGGGTCATCGGGGCGCTAAGGCCTCCCCTCACTTTCTTCTTTTAGTAAACTGTTGGGCGACAGGCACTCTGCATTTGGTTATCATGGGCAGTTCTGAGCACAGAGTGTAGGGGAGCAGGGTGGGGGGTTGTTGGGAGGGGTTGTTGTTCTCTCTTGTTTATTATTTTATGCGTTATCTCGATGGTACAGTCCCTGTTTGTGCAACCAAAAGCTGCTATGCTCCACGTACATGTCAATGGGTGTGCAATGGAACAAAGAAGTTAAAATCTTAAATTGGAATGTTAACGGGTTGGGGGACAAAATTAAGAGATGTGTGGTATTGCAATATATTAAGAGATTATCACCAGACATTGTATTACTTCAGGAAACTCATCTTGTAGGTAACACATGCAAGGCTATGCATAGATGGGGCTACTCAATGATAGCGCACGCAGGTTTTGCGTCTAACTCTAGAGGGCTGGGCATCATGCAAAAAAAATCATTCCCTCTATCACTTGCGTCCACCTATGTGGATGACCGTGGCAGATATGTCGGGATCACGGGCACTTCGGAGGGCCGAACCATTACCTTCATGTTGATATATGCACCTCCAGGGTTACAAGCCACAACATTTGCTGACCTGAGCGCTGTGCTGCTAGTGCAACCAGATGGGCACCTTGTGCTCGGCGGTGACTTCAACTCAATAATATCAGGCTCACTAGCCAGACACCCCCCTTGCACAATACCCCATACTGCACACACCTTTTCCAGCTTCTTGGAGGCGATGGAGCTAGTGGACGGATGGAGAACATACAATCCTGACAAGATACAGCACACTTTTCTCTCCGGGGCACACAATAGCCTCTCCCGCCTGGACTATATAGTTGTCCCAGCTCCACAGGTTACAGATATCCATGAGATACGGCATCTGGCCAGGTGTATCTCTGACCACTCCCCCCTATGGGTCCACATAGTCCTGGACGCACACAAGTAGGACGCGTTGCCCCAATTAATCCCTGGTACCTTAAAATCCTGAAAATATGCAAAGACCTCAGTAAATCCATTGACAACTACTTCTTGGAGAACGAGCACACCGTTGACTCCCCGCAAGTAATATGTGAAGCCTTTAAAATGGTGGTCCGGGGCCAGGCCCTCTCCCTAATTGCGGGATCAAAAAAAGACAAAACAAAAGACATCTCTGATGTAGAACAAGAGGTTTATCGTCTTGAACAAGACGTGAATTCTGATCCTTCACCTGAAGCTCTTCACACACTCCGCCTCCACCAGGATGAATACCGGGCACTGGTCACCGACCGTGCCAAAATAATGGGACAGGACAGGCTGGGTCACCTCTGTGACTGGGGGGCAAAGCTCAAAAACTAATCGCCTGGCTAGATAAAAAAGAACACGCTAGTAGGCTTGTTCCAGAACTTAGAGACACTGACATGTCCCCCATAACAGACCCCCAGGACATAGCCAAACAGATTGCAACGCACTTTCACACAGTCTACAGTTCAGTAGCACCATACACTGAGGTGGACTCCTCTGAACTCCTGTGAGATATCTCCCTTCCAACGCTCTCGGGCGCTGACCGAGCATTCATGGATAGTGCCCTCACCACCGACGAAATAGCGATCGCAAGCCAAGCGCTTGCTCCACTCGGGTAAGGCTCTTGGCCCAAATGGCATCCCGATTGAGCTTTATAAGCTCCGTCCAGATAAATTAGCCCCATATTTGAAATCCATGTTTGAAGATAACCTTGAACAGGGATCGCTGCCCCTAGATCAGAGAATCGCAACCATTGTTACAACTCACAAGGAAGGGAAACCCAAAACAGACTGCGCCTCCTACCGCCCTATCTCATTGCTTAATGCAGAACCTAAAATCCTAGCCAAACTGCTTGCCAATAGGCTGATTAAGGTAATAGGGGACTTAGTACACCCTGATCAATTGGGGTTTATGCCGAAGAGGAACACTGCTCTAAATCTGCGTAGAGTTCTTGGGGTCTTGGGCAGGGTACCGACCATACGGGAGGATGCAATCATAGTCTCCCTAGATGTCACCATGGCATTTGATACGCTTGAGTGGCCTTAACTTTTTGCCGTACTCACAAAATTGGGATTCGGACCAAGTTTCAGCCGGTGGGTGCGTTTGCTGTATAGCACACCTATGGCTCAAGTAGTCCTGAATAACAAAAAATCTGACACCTTCACACTTAGCGGAGGGACCCGTCAGGGATGCCCCCTCTCTCCCTTACTATTCACTTTGGCCCTCGCACCCCTTGCAGCATGGATCCGTAGAGACGTGATGATCCATGGATTGCGATGGTCGGCGGACTGGGAAGATCGCATTTCTTTACATGCGGACGACATCCTCCTATACCTCACGTCCCCTAAAAGGTCCCTCATTGTTGTATTTGACATCCTAGCCATTTTTGGCAGATACTCTGGGTTTCGTATCAACTGGCAAAAATCTCTCCTATATGTCCTTTGTGGTGGCTCTCCTCCGCTACCTTGAAACTGCCCCATACCGATAGTCTCAGAAGGCTTCAAATACCTAGGCATATTCGTTTCTCTTGATCACTCACTCCGGTATGCCCGTAACCTTGTTCCCCCACTGCAAAGACTCAAACGTGACATCGCAAACTGAAAGTCACTCACGCTCTCTCTATTGGGCAAGGCAGCCGTTTTTAAAATGATGTCCCTACCCCGCTTCCTTTATGTCCTACAGAACTTGGCCGACCCTGTCCCGAACTAATATTTTAAAGAAATAGAAGGACTCCAGCGAGACCATCTCTGGGGCGGGTGGCCGTGTATTGCTTTGCAAAAACGCACGCTAAGCTGGTACGACGGCGGAATCGGACTGCCCGACATTAAAAAATACTACTGGGCAGCACATCTTATAGCAATAAACCACGGCATCTACGGTCGGCCCGACGACCCAGGGTTCAATATGGACAGATGGCTTCTTCCAAACGGGACATACACCAGAGCACTATACTCCAAACCAGACAGGTACCCACTTACTGCTCCTACCAACCATACAGTTAAAATCTGGCACTCAGCAACCAAATCGTTAGGCTGGAACAATAAATTGACTCTTGCCACACCTTTGTGGGACTCACAAAAACTAGGGGACCTGGGAAACTCCAAAGGCTTTGACAAATGGGATTTAATTGGCATTTCCCACATTAGGGACCTCTGGGGTAAAGAGGACGTGAAGCCCTTTGACACCCTCCAGCGTCAGTATGCACTGGCAGATTTGGAGCGTTTTCATTACCTGCAAGTCCAACACGCATTGCAAACAGTGCTGCCCCATGACTCCTCCCCACCAGATTCCTCCCCACTGGAGGACAGGCTTCTGGATGGTCATTTACCCCAAAAAGCTATCTCCCTAACTTACCGAAAACTCATTAATAACATGGAGGACCCCCTGCTGTCACTACGAGAAAAACGGGCTGGAGATGGCATTGTATTAGATGATGAAAACTGGCAAACGGCGGTCTTGTCCCCCAAAACTGTTGCTATCCCGGCACGTCTCCGCCTGGTGCAGCTAAAGATATTGCATAGAATTTACATAACAGGTCCCCAATTGACACACATGGGTGGTCCGGCAGATGGGTCTTGTAGGAGGGGATGCACCCAAATGGGCACGTTCATGCACATAATATGGCACTGCGAACCAATCCAGAAATATTGGCGTAAGATACACGAAGTAATGAGCGAAACAATGGGAGTCGAAATTAAGCCAGAAGCCCTTGGTTGCCTCTTCAACATCTGGGAACCCACTGACCTCAACACACACACCACACAATGGGCCACACTCGGCTGCATGGTCACCAAGAGGAACATCGCTCAGCTCTGGGGGGCCTCGCATGCACCCACAATCACCGACTAGGAAAAAGACCTTGATTGGTGTATGCTACGGGAAAAGACAGTGTAAATGGCCCGGGGCTGCCCCTGAAAATGGTCCAAGATATGGGCCCCCTGGAATGAATACCGTGGCAACATATGTACTACTCCCCGTAATTTTGACTGTGATGATTCCCCCTCCCCGTGATTTCCAATGCATTATCCTACTGTATCTGTATGTATATTTGATTTAATTGTAATCCCTACCATTGACTTTTGTGGAACTGTACCTATATGTCGAGTCTGTTTAATAAAGAGATTTAAACAAAAGAAAATAACCAAGGTCAACAGTGATACTTTGGTTCTCCGGAAGGTAGAGATTTTGTGCTGTGGACAGTTCTGCAGCACAGCTCCTCAGATTATGGACCCAGGAGAGGCATAAATATGATGGGTTTAGGAAGACAATTGTGCCAAGTAAATAACACATTGTCTGCACTGCAGGAGAACATAAGTAGGAAAAAGGAATATCTGAGTGCACATATGAAGGGCCTGGTGAGAGATACATTATTTTACTACAAAGGTAAACAATCTAGTTTGAAGGGAAATTATGAAAGCCATGTGATATTGTTCGACCTGACCACTCAGCAACGCATACTCTACAAATACAGTGCCACCAGTGGTGTAACATAGGCCCCCGCAGCCCATGCAGTGTGGGAGGGCCCCAAGCTGCAGGGGGCCCCCGCAGCACAGCACACTGGCCTGAGAGCTCCTGTTTGAGTCGGGAGCTCTATGTACCTGGCAGGGGGGTCCCTTCAAGTTTCATTACGCTAGTGAGTGCCACTGCGGGATTCAGTTTTACACCATCAAGGCCCCAATAAGCTATACAGCCAAAAGGTCCTTCCTTCTATATGAACCTCCACACCAAATCTATTGTTTTTTGTTTTTTTTTAAAGTATTTTTATTGGCATTTTGTAATATTCAATAAGCATAAATTGCCATACATTACATCATATACAGAAATAAATGACAGATGGTGGTTACATCCCAGCTCAGAGGCGCAGGGCTATATATACAATAGTGGAGTCCAAAACTGGCTCCAGCAACTCCTTGTACAGACTGTGTATACAACAGCGCAAGTCAAATGAGGGCATCATTACGTCGCCACCAACCTCTGGCATTGACAACAGTTACTAGTACTTATTCCATGTAAATTTGATCACAATAGCTTAAACCTGGGGACATCCATCTAAGATCCAAGATACAAGCATAATAGTCATATATTTCTAAATGCTACTTCTATTATCATAGAAGAGAGAAAGTAAAAAGGAATAACCAACATGAAAGAAAGATAAAGAAGTAAATAATCCGAGTGCAGAGGGGGGCCATGGGTCCCACCTAGTATAGTACTTAAAGGGGGGAATCACAGTGCAGGTGTTCTACTTATCAAAGTGAAAGAAGATAGGGGGTGAGGTTCCCAACTAATTGCAGAGCTGCCATACCTGGACAGCCGGTCTCTGCCCAGTAAGTTCCCAAAAAGCTACCAGTCAGGTCAGTGCTCGGGGTTCTCCCGGGGGCCACCAGTGTCCGTGCACTGCAGACTTCCAGGGCGGGGCCCCAGGCCAGGGTCTGAGCCAGTCGCATCGGACGTATCATCCTTGGGCACTTCCCAGGCTACCATCACCTCCCTCCATTGTCCAGCTATTGGGTGTTTCCTCAGGCCCTTAGATTCTTCCCAACAAAGTGCTCTACATTCTGCCCCAGCCCACATAATGACATCTCTGTTCCAGGCCGTGAGCGGCGACCCCCTCGGAGATTTCCACTCCATCGCTATCCTACGTTTAGCCAGGCCCAATGCGATGTCTATGAGCCTGTTCCCGACCTTACGTTTTGGGGGTCTGGGAAAAATACCTAGCAAGCACGTCAGTATAGTGAGAGGCAACTCCCTACCCAGCACCTCCTTCAGTTTACCATGCACAGCCTCCCAGAAAGGACGCAAGCAGGGACAGTCCCGAATCATATAGCTAAAGTCTGCATCTGGGTGCATGCATCTAGGGCACAGAAGAACGTCTCCCCGTAAGTCACGTTAAGGCGGTGTGGTGTCATATAAGCCAAGTGGGTATAATTAAATTGTATAGATTTCAGGCACGTGTTGCGGGAAATCTTCTTAGGATAATGCAGGACCTTGTGCCACTCTGCGCCTGTAAGCTCTCTGCCCCCGATTTTATCCCACTGAGCCTGCAATCCACTTAAAGGCTCCACATACACTGATTGCAATGGGACTAGGTGTCCCGCTGTCCCCAGTGTGAACAGAGCATGTAGCACTGGGTGTGTCTCCGGCTTGTCACTCCCTTTATTCCATAACTGCACGAATGTATGGGTCAGAGCCTCATATTGGAGGAACTGACCCGAGTGGAGACCGCAGTCCTCCACCAGCTCTGCAAACGGAAGCAGAGATTTATCTAGGAAGCAATCACCAGCAGTATCCAAGCCTGCCTCAGTCCATCGGGTCAGTTGTTCACTCGTGAATACAGTTGGGGGGTTCCCAATGGGGCAGTCCTACAAGAGTTAGCATAGGGGTATATTTAGTGGCCCGCCGCCCAATTCCCTGGGACCTCCTCCAGCCCTGGAAAGCTGTGCACTGCAACAGAGAGCAGTCCGGAGTCAGAGTTGCCGGTATTAATAATTTTGCCATCACGAGGTTGGGGTGGGATACCAGGATCGATAAACACGTGCCCACCTCCTTCACACCCTCTACCCATTGCGCCAGCCACTGCAAATGCACAGCTAACATGTATAGTTCGAAGTTCGGCACCCCCACATCCCCCTCAGACATGGGGCGCTGCAGTGTTTTGAGAGACACCCTACAGCGCCCATAACCCCACACCAGATCTCACTGTAGGGTATTCTTCGGGTGGAATCAACTACGAGGCATGAGAACAGAGAGGTTGACAAAAAAATACAATACACGTGGTAACATGACCATTTTCTAAAGGGAAACCCTGGCCATAATGGGCAGTTGCAGGGTTCACCAGAAGTGCACACAGGAACGCAGTCAGCACAGCGCTCTACCTAAATTTCCTTCCCTCAGGTCCTCTACAGAGTGAAAAATGTGTATGCTCACATATATAAAAGTATGCTGGGCCCATGATATGTCTGTGATCAGTGCCTTAGGCCGATGCGTAGAATCAACCACAGGAAATAGATAAGTCTTCGTTTTGTTGACTCGGAGGCCCGAGAGGCACGCAAAATTATCTAGGATTCGCATAGCCGCTGAGGTGCCCGCTACTACCCTTGACAGGTAAATCAGCAAGTTGTCAGCATAAAGGGAGATATGGTGTAGCCGCCCTTCAATAGTCATCCCGATCCCATTCCCACCCAGAAGGATTCTCTCAGCCAGGGTTTCGATTGCCAGAGCAAACAAGAGGGGCGAAAGGGGACATCCCTGTCTAGTTCCGCAGAATATACTGCCTAGAAATTGTATTACCGGTTTTAACACTCGTCGTGGGGGCAGCATACAAGAGCCGCACCCACTGCACCCATTCCTCTCCCAGTCCCATGCGCAACATCACCTCAAACAAGTACTCCCACCCCACCGTGTCAAAGGCTTTTTCGAGATCGACCGAAAGCACCGCTGCCTGGCTTTTGTTTGGGGCCTCGGCATGATATAGTACTGAGTAAAGCCTGCGGAGGTTGTATGAGGTGTTGCGAGTAGGAATAAACCCATTCTGGTCGAGGTGTATTAATGACTTCATGTGTGGGAGCAATCTCCCGGCTAACACTTTGTTGAGAATTTTAAAGTCCATGTTAAGCATGGAGAGAGGCCTATGATCCTTAACAACTGCACCAGTCTGTTTGGTGTTCAGGAGAGGAATCACCATGGGCAACTGCGTGGAGCCAGGCAGCGCCCCAGACTCATATGCGTCCGATTACAGCCGGACAAGATGCGGCGCTAATAAATCTGTAAAGCATTGGTAAAACTCTGCTGGGAGGACGTCTGGCCCGGCATTTTACCCGATGCTAATGCACTAATAGCGGCTCTGACTTCCTGCAAATTTATCGGTTCTCCAAGTTCTTCCCGGGCCTCCTCCTCCAGCACATGGAGAGGAAGCGGCTCCAAGAACTCTCGAATGAGCAGCCGGGAAGCCGCAGTTGGGGCAGAATACAATTGCTCTTAGTAAGTTAAAAATGAATCGTTGATCGCATCCGGGTCATACACCACTTCCCCAGTGTCTAAACTAATTTGAGGGATTGGAGTGCCCCCCAGCTCAGGTCTGATCAGCCTTGCTAAGAGTCGGGCCGCCTTCCCTTCTTCTCTCGGCACTTTATCCAAGTAGGCCTTATGATTGTAGCATCACAGCCGCCACAACGCCTCGTTATACTTTGCTCGCCCTGACAATAGAGCCGCTCCGGCCGCGTCGTCCGTACCCTGAACGTTGTCTAGTCTACGGATGCTCCCCTCCAAGTCTAAGATTTCCTGTCAGAGCTCTCTATGTGCTCCCGTCGCCTGTCCCATGCAATGGCCCGCACTACGACCTTAAACGCCTCTCATTCTACTTGAGATGAGGATGCAGTATTAACGTTAATGGGAAAGTATGTGTCTAGGTGTGTAAGTAAAGAATCACGGAAAGGGGCATCGTCCAGCATTGCGGGATTCAATTTCCAAGTGGGTATCGGGGGCAGCGTCCCAGGGGCTGGTGTGTCATTAGCAGGGGGCTGTGATCCGATAGTGTACGCCCAAAGTATTCAGTATGTTTAACAGAGCTATTGAAGGCAGGAGAGCAGAGGAACATGTCGAGCTGCGTGTGCACCTGGTGGACCGATGAATAGAAGGAAAATTCCCTAGCCCGACTGTGTTGTAACCTCCAAGTATCTTCGAGGCCCCCGTGTGAAACCCAGGTGCGGAACCCCAAAGCGGTGGGGTGTGGCTGTGTCCGCAGTAGAGGAGGGTGCGATTGATCAGTAGCAACGTCCACGACACAATTAAAATCCCCCCCAAGTATCAAGCTACCACTTAGCTTATCGGCTAAAATAGCAGAAAAGGATTCCAGGAAGCCTATCTGGTCCTGGTTGGGAGCATAAATGTTGCCATGGGTAACTTCCTGCCCGCCAACCTCCCCATGACCAGCGCGTACCGGCCTTCTTCGTCTAACCATGAGCACTCAACAGCAAAAGGGACCCCAGGCTTAACCCTTATTAGAACCCCTCTGGCAAACGCTGGGGCATTGGTCAATTGTTGTTTTTTCATATGTCACCCCGAGTGGGAAGGGTATGCCCAGACATGAGTCCCGTGCTCTCCATGCCACTGGAATCAAGCTATCCTCGCTGAAGAGGGGTGAAACCCCGAAACCGGTCCTAGGATGCTTGTTTCCAGTCCAGGGAGGACCTGGCTTGGCAGTTCGGGCTGGCCTGTTCCCATGAGGCACAGGGTCAAGACTGATTTGCATATGGCTGGGTTCAAACTGGAAAGGCATGGTGAGCAAAAAAACGATGGATTTAGGCCCAGATCTCTGTACTGGGGTGAATGTATGACATTGTTCTGCATTCTGTCCATCAATTGTTGTTTCTTGCATTGGTCGCATAAACCTGGCCACGCAATCGTCGCTTTAGCTTCCCAGCTTCCTCACTGTTCAAGTGGGTTTCCTGAGGCAGCACAATGTGTATGTCTCTACGCCTCAGGTAGAAATAAATATTATGGCGTTTTGCAATAGACCCCATTCCTCTAATGTTCAAGTGAGGAACCTTATAAGACTACGAGTGTCCGCCATTCGCGTTGTGTTTCAGCAAATGGCATGTCACAGGGAGCCCACCCACATCACCCCCCTCAGTCCTGCACCGCCTCTCCCCTCTGCAAACATCAAAACTCAAAAAGCAAACAAAAGGATCCATATGATGGTCAACACCCCAAGCCCATGGCAGTCCGACAACGGCCGGCCGCCCAAACATCGTGTGAAACAGTTAGTACTAAATGAGGCCCCAACCTAGTGCGGCACTCAATGGGGGTAAGCCAAAAAGGCATATATCAGGACACTCCCACCAGACAGAGCGCACCAGCCCACAAAGTGGTGAGCCAATGAAACGGGCAACTGCATTACAGCATTCTCCCATGTGTCACATACACCGCAGCTGACCAGTTAGATCAGATAATATCGTCTGCAGTGTTAGTGGTCACTACTGGCATCTTAAAACTATCACTACGAGAAGTGTCAGAGTCATTGTCCTCAGTCTCTCTCGAAGAGCCAGCCCCCGCTCCCGAGCCAGGACTCTGGCTCTGCATGAGCGCTGCTACCGCCTGCAGTGTCTCAGCCCTCTCCTTCTCCGTCTGTGATGAGGAAGGTTTCTTCGAGGTCCCTTTATGGGGTCGTCGTCTCGGACGCTTCCCAAGTTCCATGCCTTTCCGTGTGTTATACCCAGGGCCCCTGTCCCACGGCGCCTCCCCCCTGTAAGCCTCCGACCAGTCCCAGGCATCTTTAGGGCTATCGAAGTAGTGGGTGTTCCCTTCAAGCATTATTCTCAGGCAGGCCGGAAACATCAGAGAGGATTGGAGGCCTTCCTCCCTCAGCGCCTTCTTGACCTCCAAATAGGAGGCCCGCTTCCTCTGCTCCTCCAATGTGTAGTCTGGGAAAAGGGAGATTTTTGTTATGTTATGTTATGTTAGGCCGCACTTTTTGAGCGCACGGCTACCCCAGAAGGGTGTCCCGGCGCTTTGGCAAAGAGGCCCAGAGAACAAGAAACCAAAGGCACAAACCTACTACAGTCACAGCGGGTTACTTAGTGAACAACAGAGTCTTCAACTCCTTCCTGAAAGCCAGGAGGTTGTTCATTTTCCGAAGGGAGAGTGGGAGCTCGTTCCACAAGCAAGCTGTCACGTATTGGAAGGAACGACCTCCCATCCGAACACGTTTGACCACAGGCACCTCCATTTTAGCCCGGTCCGCCGACCTCAGCGGCCTCCGCGGCACATAGAAAACAATACGCTTCCTCAGATAGTTAGGGCCAATCGCATGAAGGGCTTTAAAAGCCAGAGTGAGGAGTTTAAATCTAATTCTCCCCGAAATTGGGAGCCAGTGCAGCCTAGCCAGAAGCGCAGAGGCACTAGCTCTCCTGGGCAGCCCATAGATAGCTCTGGCCGCCGAATTCTGAACGATCTGCAGTCTGGATAACAGATACTTAGGTAGGCCTGCAAAAAGTGCATTCGCATAGTCCAGGCGGGAGCCCACGAGCGCCTGGACTACATTCCTACGGTACTGCAGTGAAAGTAGAGGAAGGAATTTCCTGAGCATCTTAAGGATGCTGAAACATTTCCCTGCTAATCCCAGGATGTGTGGACGGAAAGATAGATCATCGTCAAACACCACTCCGAGATTTTTTACCTGAGAAGATGGCTTCTCTGGGGGGGACATGTCCTGGGGCCACCATGTCTTCCAGCCCGGATCAGGGGCACAGCCGAAAAAAAGCAGCTCAGATTTGTCTGAGTTGCATTTCAGGCTGTGCCGCTGAAACCGCGCAAAGACTGCACTCAGACAGTCCTTGATTCTGCCGCCGCTAAAGGCCTCTCCCTTCCTGCAGGTGAACAAGAGCTGGGTGTCATCAGCGTATGAGATGACCCGGGCCCCAAACGCCTCCGCTACCTCCGCAAGAGGGGCCATGTATATGTTGAAGATGGTGGGGCTCAGGATAGAACCCTGAGGCACCCCCACCTCCAGCGGATGCATTTCGGCCGAAAACGGCGGAGCCCAGATCACCTGTCGGCGGTCGGCAAGAAAGGATTGAAACCAATCCAACACCGTCCCACGCAGACCAATCTCCCTAAGTCTTGAGAGAAGACCTGCGTGTGGGACGGTGTCGAATGCCGCCGATAGGTCCAACATAACTAGCATAGCCTTTCCCCCATGATCGAGCGTCTCCCTGATGGCGTCGGTAACCTCTACCAGAGCCGTCTCCGTGCTATAATTCGCACGAAAGCCGGACTGGGAATCATGCAGCAGTTTGTTGTTCTCAATAAAGATGGTCAGAGTATGCTGAACATGTTTCTCCAAAACCTTCGCCAGAGCAGGGAGGAGGGAGATTGGTCTATAGTTAGCGCATTGCAGGGGGTCGAGCAGAGGCTTCTTAATCAGCGGCAGAATGAGTGCGTGTTTCCATTGACGTGGAACCACCCCTGAACTCAATGAAAGATTAAGCAGGGTGTCATCAGCGTATGAGATGACCCGGGCCCCAAACGCCTCCGCTACCTCCGCAAGAGGGGCCATGTATATGTTGAAGATGGTGGGGCTCAGGATAGAACCCTGAGGCACCCCCACCTCCAGCGGATGCATTTCTGTGGTCCAAAGTGAAAGGGCCCTCTGCCCTCGCCTTCTGCAGAAGGAGATCCCTGTCCTGGAAGTGGAGCAGACGGGCCACCACAGGGTGCGTAGGCCCCCGCAGGAGCCAGTGGCTTGGCCGGTACCCTGCGGGCTCTTTCCAGTGTATAAAAAGTGGACAAGCCTTCAGGTGCCACCACAGTTCTGAGCCAGTGCTCCAAGAAAGCCACCATATCATCGATCTCCGACCCTTCCGGCAATCCCAGGACCCTGATGTTGTTCCTCCTATTACGCCCTTCGACATACTTAGCGCTACGCTCCAGCAGACACACTCTATCCGTAAGGGCCCCCATCTGGTGTTCAAGAGCCTTCTGAGCTGGCGCCAGTTCTGCAACATTAGACTCAGTTTCTTTAACCCTCTCTGACAATTTCCTATGCTCTTCCCGCAGTAGGCCCAGTCCCACCGCAACCGTGCTAATGTTCTGGTGAAGGGTAGCCTTTGTGTCAGTTATGGCCTCTAAGATTTTACTGAGTTGTTGTTGCACTGGGTCCTCAGGGGTGGACTGCGACTGGGTCCTGTTGGGCCCCTGCCTGGCGGCCCCTTGGTTTGCCCATTGTATCAGTGGCCAGTTGGGCAGATCAGCGCCCACCGTAGGCGTTTATGTAGAGAGTGTGTGGCACACTGCAGTCTGGGCCGGGAATGGGCAGGAATCCTCAATCCCAGGCAGGGCCGCACCACCACTCGCCAAAACAGGCCCACTCGACTCTCACCCCGTTGGTCCAATAAATTGAGCTCCACACGGTGGCCCCGATCACTGCTCCTTCCCAGGGCCAGCTGCTCCACCCAGGTCCCTCTGGATTTCCCTTTGTCTGCTGAGGTCGTGAGCCGTGGAGCCCACTAATCCGCGGGCCCGGGCAGGGCAATCTTCAGGCTCCCAGCTAAGGCCCAGCACCTTCCTCTCTCTCTGGCATCGCACCCAGGAGTGCCCACTATCAGCTCTCTGCCCTAGTCGCCTGACGGAGACCCGGCTCCTGACGGGAACCTATTCGTTTATGGCCAAAGACTAAGCACCAAGTCCTGCAGGCCAGGCCAGTGCTGTCTGCCTACACAGTCCCACCGGCAGGCACCGAGATGCTGTCAAAGCATGCCACGTCCAGCACCCCAGCGCATCCGTCCCCACGTGCAGCAGCACCCACAGTCTAGACCAGGGTGCTCCACCAGCTGACTCTCCACTATGCGTGGTCCCTGGTGCCGGTGCGCCATCTCCAGCAGGAGCCTCAGGCTCCGGGGGCACTCAGTAACTGGCTCAGAGGCAGTTCATTGGCTGAAGGGGGCCCCCCAACACCGGGGTCCCACCAGGCCGTGCACCAGCCAGCTCACATACCGACCAGTTGACCCACTGGGGGAGGGGGCCAGCCTACAGTGCTTCAGCGGCGGAAGGGTGTAACTCAGGGGCCCAGCTGCCCCCACTTTTCTGGCTCAAGGCAGTATGCAGGCCAAGGCTGCACCCCGGGACACCCAAGCCAGTCCAGCACTGCCCTCCTCTGCAATCTCGCCGGGAGACCCAATGTTGCTGTTCCAGATGGCCCTTCTCTACATTCTGGTCCCCCTCCGCTGTTCTCGGCCGTAGCTACAGTCCAGGGCAGGGGGGCCTCTCGAGCAACAGATGACCCCACGTGGCCCGTCTCTCAGGGGTTCCCGACCAGCCCCCGCGCCATTACGCCCTCATGGAGAATCCAGGTGCCGGTGCGCTGTCCCCAGCTGGGGCCTCGAATTCCGGTGTCTCCCCCCCGAGGGCGCGCAGCTGTTACCTCTGACTTGGGTGGCGATTGAATCTCGAAGAGTGCGTCCCCGCACCAAGGATCTACAAGCGGCACCCAGGCTACCACACACCAATGGCTGTCAGAAGCTGCAATGAGGGCCCGCCTATGACGCACCAATGTCTCTCGGGTCTCACCCCCAGACCGCTGCGTCTGTCGCGATCACAAGGACCTCCGCAGCCGACGCCCAAGGTGCTCCACTGGTCCTGGGGGCTGCGGCGGTCGCCCATCTGAGCCCTGATTACACGTCCAGCAAAGTCACTCGGGCTCCATGTCGTCGGCCACGGCCGCCATTAGCCCGGCCTCAGTCTCAAGCCATAGCCGAGCGCTTTGCCTGACTGCTGCAGTCGCCAGATCTCTGGGGTCTCTGAAGCGTACCCCATGGCACACGGAACACTGAGGGGCTGTTGGAACTCTCACAATTCGCCCCGGCTGCCCGTTCCAAGAGGATTAGATGCCGGCTGGTCCGGAGCTCTCGGCTCATGCGTCCACCATGATCATCGGCTTGGTCACGCCCTCTACTAGTCTATTGTTAAAATAAGTTAACATAGGTAATTATAGATTTACTTCTCTAAAGGCCAGGTCTACATATCTGGACAATACCATCAATGTACATCGATGGTCCTTCTAATTCAGGCACCACTTAGGATGGGGTTGGTAATCCCAAAAACACATGACATTACAATATGAGAGCACATTGCAAGAGCAAGTAGTGTGCATGCAGTGTTTGTGCGCCTTTGAATGGAGAATAACAGGCAATATTGAAGTCTTACTCACCCTTACAAGGTGTCAAACTGGAATTCAGGTGCAATTTACACACGTATGGTAATTTGTGTATGGTGAGGCAATGCAAATTAGCACGTGAGCAATTTGCCCTGTATTCTGCGGTCCGTTGAAATCAGTGCTCTACACTCTAAACAGTCAATAGTCTGTTCCATGCTCAAATACATTTTTGTTATTATATCATGTAGGCGAACTTGACAATGGGGAGTGATATCTAAGCTAGACTGTGTGAGGTAAAGAAGGACAAGGAGACTGTCACTAGGGTTGAAACATGTTAGCCCTGCACTTTTGACCTCATCATGGCAGACAGGCTGAGTCCACATGTACTTAAGCTAAGTGCCAGACGAGAACAAATATTTAGTTAACACCTTAAGTAACATTCAGCTCTCTCTAACTTCAGCTCTCTCTAACTTTTACAGAAATCACACCTGTGACTAGGGCATGCAAAATTACATTTTACATAGGGCAAACAGCTCGCGGCTCCATTCATCTCGCGCTGACTGTACTTTCCAGAACACGGAAACTCTGCAGCCAATATGAAATAAAGACAAAGAGCATGCACCAAGTGGAACGTGGATCCGCGTGTTAACAATTATAAAACGCCACATCATTTCTCTACAAAAGTATAAAAAATACTCTTCTGTGTTTTTTTCACTGTATGTAAATTAAATGGTAGCCAGTGATCATAAAATGCAAACATTTCTATCTCTGGGACTGGAAGAGCCACTTTATTTAAATCATAAGTGAAAACAGCGGGCTGCAGATTGCTGAGCTTGTTGTTTGTTACACAGGGGTGTTAATATGAATATTTATGCTTTTGCTTTATAGGGTCTTTATTAAGAGACATAACACTGCCAGAGAAGCAATATCTCCCCCGTGTTTAACAAATGCTGGTATTCGACCAACTTCTTATTAATCCAGGCAGCAAACACTGGCTGTGGGGTGTGTGTGTGAGATGCTCGTCTCCAAGTTTAGCAAAGAGAAGTGGAAATAAACATGGATGGGAAGATTCTTGTTTTCTGTTTTTCCGCCACCCACGTTTCTACTGATGGAGCCTTTACTGCTAGCAGAGCACACAGGGCCCATGCCAAGTCAGATGTTCCCTTTGGCTCCAGAACAGTGGGGCATTTTCAAATTGCCAACATTAGTTTCTATTTTGACTGCCACTGAAGGTCACCTTGAAACATTACACAGGAATGCGGGGATGGATATGTTTTCAATGTTCAAGTGAGCTGTCTTGGGTGCTTTCTTGTGTACATCAAGAAGATGTTACAGAGCAGAAGGTAATGACAAGAGCTTGGCGTCCACCAGCGACTGCTAACAAATGTTGTGAGTTGTTTTCACTCACCCTCGCTGGCAGGTATTGAAATGGGGCAGACTGTGTTTGAAAACCGAAAGAGAAAGCTGTCGGGAGCATTATTATGAAAATAGGAGCACCCAGAACTGCCTGCAATAAAAGGACATGATTCATCATTTGGGGCATGAAAACAGTATTTAGGCACAGTACAAAAACAGTTGTGTCACTGGTGCTGTCTATTACTTGCTTGCCCACATAACATTATTTAATCAGCCCTAGGTGTAACCCTTCTTCTTGTTTTCTACTTGGCAATCTGTATTCAAGGAGTCAGTGAAGCCATGTGCCAGAAAGATCTGAGTATGTAGAATGTTATTACGTGTCAGGCAGAGCAGTTTCTCCGGTGGGATGCAACTCACTCCGCCTGATCACAACTGTCCCGATGTCCCACACCCTGTTTTCACGGGTGGTCAAATAAATTCAGGTTTGGCTGTAACAGCAGCCAAGCCTGTTTGCCTATCCCTGTCACAGCATTTTTTTCTGAAATTGGGAAGCATTTAATACCTTCTTGTCACCCGGGGCATCTTTTTCCCCTTCCCTCCCCTTCCACCAAGCCCGGCTCCAGGAATTTTTATTTGGATGGGCCAAGGGTGCATTTGGGTGGGCCACTGCGGGCTCGATTTGTCTCTTATATGTCTAGGCAGGCCTGCTTCAGGGCCCTCCTTTATCTCTTCTTAGTCTTACAAGGTCCAGTAAAACGCACTCTATTCCAAATCTCTTTCTAAATATTATCACTCTCAAAAAGTGTTTTTTCCATGTAATGTTCCTTTGATGGGAAGAGGAGGTTTCTGAGGTGGGAGTTATCAGGCAAGTGACACTACTCAGCTCTCTCTGTGCGAGTCTTCAGGGAGAATCCCTCTTCATTACCCCCAGGTCCCTCCGTCCTCGTCCCATTCCTCACAAGTGGAGATTACTATCTCCGCGACAGAAAAAAGAACAGGAGCATGCTGGGATACCTAACCCACTCCCTCCCGCCGGGAGTACATAAGCGGTACCAGCCCAGCATGCAGCCTGTTCTTTTTTCTGTCTTCCGACAGAATGGAACGTGTTGCTGACTTACCTGTGTGTTTCTTCGATGGATGTCTCGTGGGGCTGCTGGGCTGTTCTCGATGTCCTGTTACGCGTTTCCTGGCCTGCCGGGCTTGCTGGGAGTCACGTTGATTGGCTGTTATGGCTTTCCAGGGGCTGCGCCGGGCGGTGCTCCTGGTCTCCCTGCCTGGCTTGTTGGTGTGCTGCTCGCCTTCTTTCCTCCCTGTTGCCCCTGCTGTTCCTGATGTTGGTGCAGGGGCGGACCTTGATGGGGGTCGGTATCTGGCCGGTTGCTGCAGCACTCTTCCTCGCCCGGCGCTGGTGTCTTGGAGGGCGCCTGGGCTGGATCTTGGGGGCAGGGCGCTTTTGGTGTGCTCTTCCTGCCCCTGTGGTGAGTACCGCATAGCGGTTCCGCTTTTCCTCGCTACATGTTCCTCTGGCTCTGTGGTCTGTGCTTTGCCTGCTGGGTCTGGCTGTGCGCGGTGGGCTGCTTCGGCGGTCTTGGCTGGGGACCTGCTTGGCTGCTTCGGTGGTATTCTCACCTTGCTTGCTGCTGGCGCTTTCTACTCTGGGACCTGGCATCCTCTGGTCTCTCCGTCTGCTGGTTGATTCCTGTTGGGGATGGTCCGTGCTGGCTTGCGGCGCTCCCTGTTCCTGCTTGCTGGGTTGGGGGCGTTGCGTGGCTTTCTGCGCTGTGTCTCTGCCCTGCTTCCCAGTGCTGCGTTGGGGGGGGCTTCCTCCCCCGGTTGTGGGTTCCCTGTCCTCCTTGTTTTCCGCTTGCTCGGCGCTTGTTGCTGGATGGCGTCTGGGCGGGGGGTTGGGGGACGGTCTCTGTTTGGTGGTGTTGGCCTGTCCCCCTGGTGGGTGCTGCATTTCTTTCTGCCCTGTGCTGCGCTCTTCTGCTGTTCTGGCCTGCGGCCTTGGCTCCCTGTTTTCCGCTGCTGGGGGTGTGCCGGGGCTGGCGGGTGCTGTGGCCGTCTGCCCGTTCCCCGGTGCACGCTTCTGCTCTCCTGGGCTTTTTCGTTTTTGGGTGAGGTTCGGTCTGGTTCGTTCCTCTGGCCTGTGGGCTTCCGGCCTTCCTGCCCTGCGTGCTTCTGTTCCCCCTGGTTGGTGCCTGGTTGGATGTCCGCCTTGGTTGCCTGTTGCCCGGCTTCTTCCGCCTACTGCCTGTCCGCCCTGTTGATTCCTGCCTGTTCTTGTGGATTCGGGCCTGGTGCGTGCCTATCTGGGTGCCTGCCTGCGGCTCCTGGTGCTGGGCACTTCTTGCATCCTTCCGGGGGTGTTGGTGTGGCCCGTGCTCGGGGTGCCTTGTTTGTTTCTGCCCCCCTGTGCCTGGCCGATGCTCTGGGCTTCGCTGTGTGGGGTTTCCTGGCCTGTGGCCTTTCCTCCCTGCTGGCGCCTGGTCATGTCTTGGTGCTGCGGCTGGGCGCGCCGGTGCCCTTGCGTTTGCTCCTCTTCTACCGTCCGGCGTGCCCTCCTGCCTGGGTTGGTGGGCTCCTTCCCCGGCGGGTTCCCTGTGGGTGAGGTTCGTGCAGGTTGGGGGTCGGGGAGGTGGGCCTGCGGCCCCCCGGTAATCCCCCATCTGCGGCCCCTCTGCTCTTGCGCTTGGCCCCTCCTTGTGTTTGGCCGGGTTGCTTCTTGCGTCCTGCGTCGGGGTCCTTGGTGCTTCTGGCCTCCCTGTTTCTTGGGTTCCCGGGGAGGGGGGGGGGGGGCTGTTGTGCCCTCCCTCTGTCCCGGTAGGTCTTGTCCTTGGTTGGCTGTTGGCTCCGGGGCTGTCCTGGTGGGGCCCCTGGTGGGCTTTCTGGCTGGTGTTGCTGCTTGCCTCTTACCTGGTGCTGTGTTGTGTTGCGCTGGGTGGCTGGTGGGGTTTGGTTTCCTGTTGTGGTTTCCTTTTCCCCTCGTGTCTCTTCTTTGTGGCTTGGGGTCGTTTGCCTCTTGCTGCCGCTCCCTTTGCCGCCTGTGGTGGCTGGGTGTGGTGAGTCTTCCTTGGCTTCTGCCTGGGTGGATCCTTGGTTTCTTGGGTGCGCTGCTTCTGTGCCCCTCCCTGTTTGTGGGTTCGGGCTGCCCTGTGCCCTTCTTTCCTGCTCCGCTCCCGGTGTCCTCCTTGCCATGCCTTCTCTTGGGCTTGGCCGGTGGTTTTGTTGGTGGGGCTGCCGGTTGTGGTCTGGTGTCAGCCTCCCCTGGTGTTTGGGCCGCGTTTCTGCGTCCCCGCTCCCCTTTTTTCGGCCTTGTGCTGGTGGTTGGCTTTGCCTGGGCCCTGGGGCTGTGGTTTTCCCCCTGTGGGCCTGTCCTTGGGCGTGTGCGTTTCCCGCTCCCGTGCGGCCTGCTTTCGGCCTGTGGTGTCTCTGGCCGTTGCTCTTGCTGGCTCTGCGTGGTTTGTTCTTCCCTTTTTGGGTATGTTCCCGCTCCCCCCAGGGGTCGTGCGCCTTTGGTTTCTCCGGGCTCCTCTCCTTTGGTTTGGGGGTGCCTGGGGTGTTCCGGGGTGCTGCTGGGGCCTCCGCTCTGCCTCTGTGGCGTTTGCTCCCTTTCGGTCCTTGTTTTTGGCCTTCCTTTGCGGGGTCCCTGCCTGGGTCCCTGCCTGGGTTCTTCCCCGGCCGCTCCTTCTCTGGTGCTTTTGGGCCTCTTTTTGGCCTCTTGCTGGCCGGTGGCTCTGGCCCGGTTGGTCTGGGTGCCGGGTTGGTCCTGTGTACTTTCCTGTGCTGCTCCTTTGCGCCTGGCTGGTGAGCTGTGACCTTTGTGTTGGTTGCCGGTTGTGGCTTGCCGGTCTCCCTTTCTGTTCCCCGGCTACTTCCCCTCTCTTGGTAGCTTGGCTTGCTTTGGTGCCGGTCCATGGGCCCCTTCTTGGTTGGGGTTTTTGGGGTTGGGTCAGTTGGCCCTTTGCCTCTCCTTTTGGATTCTGCTGCTCCGTTTTGGGGTCCTCCGGGCTGGCTGCCTTGTGCGTTGTCCGGTTGGCTTCTTGGGTCTTCTGGGCTGCGTGCGCTGGTGGGCTGTTGGCCTCCTTGTTCACTTCCTGTTTGCCCTTCTTGGGGTTTGCCTTGGGTGGTTCCTTGGTGTCCTCCTGACCTGTGGGTCGGCTCTTGGTTGGTGGGGGTTCCTCCTTCCCGGATCTGGGGTTTTGTTTCCCCGGTTCTGTGTTCGGCCCTTGGTTATTCTCTCCTGGCTGTTCGCTGGTCGTGTGTGGAGTCTGCTTTGGGTGGCGCTTGTTGCTCTACCTGGCCTTGCTTGGGTGGGTTCCTGGGTTCGTGTCCTTTTGTCTCCTGCCTCTGGCTGGTTCCTCTGCCCGGGTTTTCTTCTCCTGATGTGGCGGCCTTGGCTGCGGCCCTCCGGTGTCTCTGCTGGGGTTGGCGGCTTGTCTTTCCTGCCTTTTGGCCTAGGCCTTCTGTGGGTTTCTGTGCCTCCAGTTCCTTTTGCCGCAGTTGTCGGCTGTTGGTTGGGGGGAGGGGGGGGCCTTGTCTGGATGCCTTGGCCCCTTTCTTCCTGGTTGTTGCTCTGGGTCGGTGCCTGTTTTCTTCTCTGGTTCCTTCCTCTTCGGTCTTTGCGGCTCTGCGGGTGGCTTCCCCCGGTGTGTTGGGGTTGGTCCTGTGGTTGGTCACGTTCGGTGTTTCTCTGAGTCTGGTGTGCCTCTTCAGTCTCCTCTTCCTTCCCCTCGCCTCTTGGTGTGGTGTTTTGTGGGTTGGTCCGGCTGTGGGTCGCCTTCTTCCCTGTTCTGGGGGGTTCGCTCTCTGTCTTGCCCTTCTGTGTTCCTTTCTGGGCCTTTGGCCTGTCTCCCTGTGCAGCCTGCTCTTCTGCGCTCTTGAGCGTTGGGCCGCGATGTGCTGTTTTGTCCCTGTTGGGGCGGCTGCTTGGTGGTGCCTGGGGCTGTGGGCTTCTCCCTTGGTGGTTTTTCTCCCGGGTTGTTTGCCCTTCCTGGCTGGGTTGCTCCATTGGGGCACTTCGGCTTCTCCGGGGCTCCCTTTCCCTGGTGGTTCGGGGGGTGGTTTCTCTTTCTGCCCCTCTGGGGGTTCCCTTGGGTCTTGCTTCTGGGTGCGGGGCCTACTTCGGGCTTGCCTGTGGGGTCTTGTGTTCGTTTGCGGTCCTTTCTTGCTCGTCCCCTGCTTGTTTTGGGGTCTCGGCTCTGTCGGCTTGGTTGGGGGCGTGGCTGGTTGTGTGCTCCTGCCTGCGTTTTTTTGTGGGCGTCCTTCTGCTTCTGTTGGGTGCCGTTTTTCTCGGTCTGGGGACCCTGGCTTTGGTGGGGTTCCGGAAGGCCGGGTTCTCTGCTTTGGTATTCTCCACTTGTGAGGAATGGGACGAGGACGGAGAGACCTGGGGGTAATGTCCTATTACTTACCGGTAATCTTCATTACTCCTGGTCCCGTAGTCCTCGTCCCATTCCTTACTTCCCTCCCTCCCTCCCTGGCGGCCTGCCTTCCGGTTGTTGGCTTGGTATTTTCAGGCTGCATGCTGGGCTGGTACCGCTTATGTACTCCCGGCGGGAGGGAGTGAGTTAGGTATCCCAGCATGCTCCTGTTCTTTTTTCTGTCTCGGAGATAGTAATCTCCACTTGTGAGGAATGGGATGAGGACTACGGGACCAGGAGTAATGAAGATTACCGGTAAGTAATAGGACATTACTACCTCCATCTGACCCCGGACTCTGCAACGCAGTCCCTTACAGGCTTGATTATCCACTACTCCTCTCCAGTGCACCTTATCTCACAGCTGACCTTGGGCCACAGCCCCACATCGGGCACCATTAGGCTCCACTTTAATTTTTCCCGGTAAAAACATTAGTAAAATCACCTTCAAACTTAAAACATTGAATATAGCGGTAAATATAATTAGCACACACTTTAAAGTATGTTCCACAGTAGCCCTTATGACCCAACTGCTAATTAAATAAAGAAAAACAGAAAGGCCATGACAGGGCCGGCTTCAGCGCTGATGCGAAAGTCTTTTTTGGCACCGCACCAATAACCTCTTTCTCCGTAAATAACCTTTACTACCACCTTCCAACAGTGCCCCTCCTCCCTCCATGGCCCCCCCCCTATTGACCTCCTCCTCGAATTCCATCACTGCCACCCCCCACAAGTGCCCCTCATCTCTTTGTAGCCAATCCCCCTCATGACCGCCTCCTCAGACTCCCTCACTGCCACCCTCCAGCAATGCCCCTCATCTCTCCCTAGCTCCCCCCTCCACCCCATGACCTCCTCCTCGGATTCCCTCACTGCCACCCTCCAACAGTGGCCCTCATCTTTACGTAGCCCCTCTCTCATATGCATTTCATTTGTTGTATAGCGCTACTCATGTCAGTGTAATGTGTGTCAGTACTTTACACCATGCACACTTTATACAGAGACAATGAGTCATACAAGTATGTAAATCAGTCTACAGGGAATGTCACATAAGCCAATGAGGATTACAAGGTGTATGAATCACGTCAGCCATACTGGTGGGCAGTATATTTTAAGAGGGTTGGGTGTGGGGAAACACAACTTTAGTATTTAAAGAATATTCCATGGGGGTCAGCTTTATTGATAAAAATGTATATCTGCCCAAACATACTCATTTTAGCAACATTAGAATAATGAAAGACTGGGGAAGTTCTAACTATATCACAAAAAAAGAAAGCGAAGTTGTAACTATACCATTCATGTTTGTATACAGCTCTTTGATGACCGTTCATTGGTCACTGTCCTGTGTTTGGATTGTAACTTCTGAACTGCAAGTAGCACAAGGATCTCTGTGACAAAGGCAGTAACCCACTGAGCTTCCACATAAAATACAGTTCATCTGCATTTAAAAACTACTAACAGACAAATGATTGCTCTCCAGCAGGATCATTTATCACCAGTGTTATCTGGGCATTTTGTATTGTCTTATTGTTGTCCTGCATCGGCCATGATAATGATAAAAACTGTTTAAATGAAGCACGCACTAAGTATGTGTCCTGCTGGGCCTGTGCAGATATTAAAAAGAAAACCAAATAGTAACACATTCTCTTACCTACTCCATTAGTCAAACTTTGTGTCACAGCCTGATGTGATAAGCAGCTGCAGGGGTCAGGAAAGGTGATGGGAATAAAGAAACTTCTTTTCTCCTGCGCTGCATAATAAAAGAAATATCCACGCAGCAGAACGTTGTCTCCTTTGTGGAGATGAAGGGTTGATAAAATAAACAAAGCCTCGTTAACATGTAAATGTTCTTTAAATGACCTGTGAAGTACCCGGGTGCGGCTGCGATAATCTCTAAAACTGTCTGTGTGTGCGCGCGCCCGGGAAGCTGTCTCGGCCCAGGCTGACACACACGACGTATGCTTTGCGTGCCTGCCTTCAAGCCCTCACTGCGAGGGCCAAGGCTCCTGTTTGGGTGGGCCAGGCTCATGTTTGGGTGGGCCTGGCTCACCCGGCCCACCCGCTAGAACCGGGCCTGCCTACCACCCCAACTCCCATCCATAGGAAATGGCCTTTACAATACCGGCTGAACCACACATGCTGTTTCCCCGCAAGCAGAACCACGCTGGCCTTAACAACGCATATGCCTTAATCACTTATATGCGTGGTTAAGGCAGTGCACGGTCTAGATGCACGGATGGCTGGGCACAGGAAGAGGAAGGATTGGGAGAGGAAGCTCCAGGACATGGTCTGGTAAGTGGGGTTTTGGGGGGTGGGGGCGGTAGTTTTTAGGTGTGGGGTAGGTTTTAGGTCTCAGGGGGGTTGGGGTAGTTTTCAGGGGTGTGGGTCAGTTTTTAGGGCTCAGGGCAGAGGGCTGGGGTCGGGATAGGTTTTAGGATGTGGGGGCCAAGATTTAGGGCTCAGGGCGGGGCAGGGGAATGGAAATTTTTCAGCGCTGGGGACAGTTTTAGGGTTCAGGGTGGGGGGGCTGGGTTGGGGGCATTGTTGGACGCATGGCGTGTTTCAGGGATCAGGGCGAGTAGGAAAGGGACAGTTTTCAGGACTGGGTGCAGTTTCAAGGCTCTAGGGTCGCAGTAGTTTTTAGTACTTGGGGCTGGGGTTTTATCTTTACCATGCATATCCCTTTACCAATCATGCCTTTGATGAGTACAGGCCCCAGCTCGGCCCGCAGAATACAAGGGTTCGCTCTCCTGTAACAAAAGTTAGAAGGAAGTTGGCACGGAAGCTGCAAATACAAAGACAAAGTTTATTAACCCTTAAGGGTGGTCCTACAACCTACACAACACTCTTCAGTATTGCATAGAGTAGCACAAAGAAATTGCGTACGCAGTCCCCTTTTATACACAACAGAGGGGCTCATAAGTGGGTGGATACAACATGAGGCAAAGTTCATTAACTTTTAAGGGCATTTTCAATACAGAATCAATATGTGGGCGGAGTTGACGATTTCCTGAGCCCACGAAAACGTGGTCAAGCAAGGACTAACTGATAACAGATGTGGTCAAGTCTGGGCATGCGCCAGACGGACAAAGGAGCTATTTGTAGACTGTTACTGGGCAGATTACAAGAGCAACTAACACGAAGATAGGACTCTTCTCGTGCAGAGCACGTGGAGACATGACAATACAAAATGGAGTCCGGACATTAGGCAACATAAGACAGAAAACATGCTTTAACTAGAAAGAATTCATGTCTTTAGTAAATGCTTAATCATATCGCTGTTTTAATTTTCAACAGACGACCCTTTCAGCATTTACTGAAGACATTCGGCTTATTAGGATAGTCATCATATATGTCAATTTTCATCATCTCTTCCACCTCTTTGGTTAAATGTTTCTGACATTGGCAATAGCTTTCTTATCAGGTATACAGAATGACACACATAGAGAACAGAGTAAAGGACCACACTGAACACAGATGCAGCAGGAAAACAGAATTGCCACAATAATACAGAGACCAGTTAAAACCTTCCATCCCCACGTAGTGATCAATGCCCAAAACCATCCAGAAAAGGTCCAAGTGCCATTTTCTGTATGAATCTCAGCTGCGATTTTATGCAATTTATTAATGGCGTTATAAACTGATGGTGTATGGTCAGGAATAAATACACAACAACTACTTCCGATAATTTTACATGCTCCACCTCTGTCAGCTAACATAACATTTAATACCATACGATTTTGTAATGCAACGATTCTAGTAATTTGTATTTCTTCCGTAAGATTCCCAAGAGCAGCAGCGGTTTGATTCGTCACAGCCTCTACAACTCTCGTTAATCTTCGAACCTTCCTACTATTCAGGGCAGCTCCAACAAAGAAAAACAATCCCAAGTTAAAATCAATATACTGCTGTAAGCTAGTATCAGTTTGATCAACATCATCAATGGATAGAGTACGTTTATACCTATTTACAGTCACATTATTCAACAACTTCAAATCTTTATGATAAGATGCAGGTGCTAAGAATACAGGAGGTAATAAGAACGCTACATAACATACTCCGGACCAGCCGGCTGGCAAACGATAATAACCCTTATTCCCACATACAAAGTATGTATTATGGGAGGCTAAGAAAGTACTATTATTTAATCCATCGATATTTAACACAATAATACAGTCACTAACACCAACAGAAATATAACCCACACTCTGGACACACAGGTCCGCTTGAGCTTGTGCCACTTGAATCACAAATTGTTCTTTCCCTACAGTGTCTCTGGTGTTCGTGAAAATGTAAGGGATCGATTCATTGTCTGGTCGATATTCTTCCCATTCCCATATTGTCCCATTCGCCTGTGGATAGCCATCTTTATCTTGATGACATTCCCTATTAAGTCTGAAAAGTAATCGTCCCACTGTAGGTTTCCGTGTGGCAAAAAGCAAAGTGTACCATGCTCTACAAGAGCCATTGTGAGAGAAAGGAAGAGGTATGAATGGCGTTCCTCCTTTCTTCTGATGAGCTGGCATCATACCACATATCCAACAGTTCGTAGCATTTGTAGCAACATGGGTATGATGCAACATCTGGATGAAAGTGTTATTCAAATAAGACTGACGATGCTTCAATTCTTGATACGGAAGAGTATAAAAGTAGTGCTCCTCAGGCACTGGAGTAGTCAAAACAAGCAACTCACGGGCAGGAGTCACATCCTCGACAAACCATGTGGTTATACCAACAATGGCCACAATGATAATAAAACTCGTCGCACAAAGAATCTTCTTCTTTTCCATCTTGTAGTAAAAAGTCAATATCTTCCTGAAACTAAAAAGTTGTCAGAACTCTTCCCCTTAGGCAGCCGTTGATTTCTTCACCAGCGGGCCAAGACGGGTGTCACTACACTAATGCAGGGCTGATCCCCCCTCCTTGCCTCATTGGCTCTCCGTTTCACTAACCTAAGGGCCGTTCTCACAACGTATCTGGATACAGAAAAGAAATCACTTCCTCGGTTTGAGATGATATCTTCCTCCTCCAGGAATCGATTGGTCCGGGAAGAGCTCCTCAGTGTCGTTCGGTTCCACAGCACGGCCTTTCTCCGCAGTCAGGATTTCTCGATGGTCAGTCAACACAGCAGGCTCCACCAATCCAGGCGGCACTCTACGACAGTGCAAGGAGTGGATCCAGTTCTTCCGATTGGAAACTCGCACAGCTGTCCTCGTTGCGAGCAAGACTTGCTCAGGACCAACCCATCTCGGCTCCAGACTGTTCGTCCTTTCGAACACCTTGATCATGACATGATCCCCAGGTCGGAGGTTATGTCCTTCACCTGTGGACCGATCAGGGAGCGCTTCTCGAACCTGTTGATGAATAGAAACCAAATTATCCGTTAACTGTGCTAGATAATCATTCATCATTACACAAGGTACATCGTACACTGACTTCGGTTTCGGTGGACCCCAAATATTCATTGGCCGTCCGAACACGATCTCGTAAGGTGTGAGACCGGTCCGAGAATGCGGTATCGATCTAATTGACAATAATGCCAGCGGTAAAGCATCTGGCCAAGTCAAAGAAGTCGAGGCTTGGATCTTCGCGATCTTAAGCTTCAAAGTGCCGTTATATTTCTCAACCAATCCCGCAGACTGAGGGTGAAACACTGCATGAAATTTTTGAGTAATTCCCAGGCCTTTCAGGACATACTTGATAACGTCTGCTATAAAATGAGGTCCGTTATCACTCCACAACAATCTACAAACACCATATCGAGGGAAGAACTCCTTCAATAGCATCTTGGCTGTAGTCATTGCAGTATTGTCTTTCGTAGGGTATGCCTCAACCCATTTACTGAAGGCACAAACCACTACTAGAACATACTTCAGATTGTCACAGCGCTCAAGCTGAATGTAATCCATCTGCAAGACCTCAAAGGGTGCAGTAGGTGTCGCAAATCCTCCTGCTGGAGTTCGTGTACCCTTTCCTGGGTTGTACCTCAGGCAAATCATGCACGTCTGCACTACCCTCTTTGCCGTACTAGCGATCTCCGGATGCTCCCAAACTCGTGTGAGTAATTTAACAATTGCGGAAGCTCCGACATGCGCTAGTCCATGTGCCATCTGAACCATAGGTTGTACGAAGGCTGTGGGTAACTTCCATTTATCCATCTGCTTACTCCTCCAACACCCTTCATCATCTAATTCTCCATCATTGGACCATTGCTCCCGTTCCTTATCGGAAGCGGTCCTCTGTATCTCCAGCACTTCTCTCCTAGCATCGTGCCATCTTTCTGCCTGCGGCTTCACAACATACATTGCAGTAGCACCAGGCTGCATCGCAGTCTCTCGTGCCACCCAGTCTGCTAAAGCATTCCCTTCTCCAACTTTATCAACCACCTTCTTATGGGCACTACATTTAACTATGGCAATCTTCTTTGGATATGTTAATGCAGTCAAAAGGTTGTGAACTAACTCCCCGTACAGTATCTGTGTTCCATGTGACGTTAGGAACCCTCTCTCCTTCCAGAGTAGGCCGAAATTGTGCGCTACTCCGAAGGCATAGCGGCTATCTGTATAAACATTCACACACAATCCTGCACTGAGCTCACATGCTCGCGTTAATGCTATCAGTTCCGCTGCTTGAGCTGATTTCTGCGGTATGCGTGCTGTCTCCACTATTGTTTGTAATGTGGTAATTGCATACGCTGCTGAAGTCGTACCATCTGGTAGCTTCAGGCATGATCCGTCCACCCATAGTTCTCCATCTACATCTGTAAAGGGCGTATCCTGGAGATCAATACGACCCTTTGTCTGTTCCTCAGTCACAAGAATACAATCATGTGCTTTCCGTGCTTCAGACTGAGTTTCCGGGAACGGCAACAATGTGGCTGGATTTAACGTTGCACACCTCTTTAACGTAATATGAGGAGCCAAAAGCGTCAACTCATATCCCGTCAAACGAGCACTGGTCAAATGCTGCGTCTTTGTCTGATTAAGCAGGGCATCAACAGCATGGGGGACTAATACCAACAGTTTATGAGATAACACAATTCCCTCACTTTGGCGTATTGACACAGCTGTCGCCGCAACCGAGCGAAAACAACCAGGCAATGCTCGGGCAACAGGATCAAGTACAGCCGAAAAATATGCACAAGGGCACTGCTTGTCGCCGTGTATCTGCACTAAAACTGATAATGCACATCCATCTTTCTCATGCACGTACAGTGAAAAGGGCTTCGTATAATCAGGGGTACCTAACACTGGTGCTGAACAAAGGGCTTGTCGTAATTGCTGAAAAGCAATTTCACACTCATTTGACCAGGGAAGAGGAATCGGTGTGTCTTTTGTCAAAAGGGCTAACAACGGTTTAGCTATGTGTGAAAACCCCAATATCCATTGCCTACAGAAAGAAGCAAGGCCCAAAAATGCACGCACATCCTTCTGTGTGGAAGGTACTGGCGTGTCCAAAATTGCTTGAATACGATCTGGTGTGAGTGCACGCCCCTCCTTAGACAAAAGGTGACCCAAATAAGTCACCTTTGGTCTACAGAATTGCAATTTCTTTCTCGACACTTTGTGATTGTGAGATGCCAAAAAGGAAAGCAAAGATAACGTACACTGCTCACATAACTCAGGAGTGTCGGCCGCCAACAAGATGTCATCGACATATTGTATAAGGGCGACAGCCTCAGGCAGAACAAAGGAATCCAATTGCCTTTTCAATGCTTGACTGTAAATACTAGGGCTTTCTGTATAACCCTGGGGGACTCTGCAAAATCTATAAGACCTATTATTCAAAGTGAAGCCGAAAAGGTATCGGCTATCAGGGTGAATAGGAATCGAAAAGAAAGCATTTTTCAAATCAATAACTGAAAACGCGGTCGCCGTTGGCGGGACCAAAGTGAGTAACGTTGTGATATCAGAAACCACTGGATACTGAGGTTTCACTATCTTATTCACTTCCCTTAAATCAATGATAAACCGATAAACCCTGGTATCAGTATCTTTTTTCAAGATGGGTAAAATAGGGCTGTTGCAGACATTGTAGGGAACTTCCTCCACTACTCCCACCTTGATCAAATCCTGCACAATCTGTATGAGTGCCTCCTCCCCCTCCTGGGAAATATGATACTGAGGGAGGCGTGGTAACACCGCACCCTCCTGGACGCTAATGTGGACAGGCGGAATCACCATCTGTCCCACATCAGTATCCGAAGTAGCCCACAAAGTACGAGGGAGGGAAGCTAAGACAGTATCCTCTGCAACCACACACATCCGTTCTGTCATGGGGTGATTATCATTTAAGATTACACGTACTCCAGTAGGGGAGCAGCGAATCGTTGCTCTGAAGTGCTTGAGCATATCAAGACCCATAATGTTGTCAGGCGTGTTCGGGGCAAGCAAAAACGGACAGGGTGCAGAAAAGCAGTCAACATGAAATGCAAGGGGTCGGGAAAGAGGGCTTCGAGAGAGTGTACCATCAAACCCTACCGATGTAACCATTAAGCCAGATGGGGGAGCCCTCGGAACCAATTGTTTGGACAGCGCACTACGAGTAGCTCCTGTATCAACTAGGAACCGATCAGTAGAACCCAAAACAGTTGCCGAAACATAAGGACCCTTCTGATCAACCGGCACTTCAACTGATTCCAACCCCCATCCAACACAATCCTACGCATGCTGCGAATCATGGTACCCAGAACGATCGTTCCCAGACATTTGATACTGATGTTGCCGATCAAATACATTAGGTCTATCTCGTTGCTGCACGTTAGGGTCAAATCGAGCACGATCATTAGGTTGCCCTCTAAAAATTTGAAAAACCCCCTCTACCTCTCGGTGGTCCCTGACCGCGTCCCTGACGAGATGCATATAATACCGGACAATCTCTGGCCCAATGACCCGACTGTTTACAATACGCACATTGATTTCTATTAACATCTGACCGACCCGAAGGGGGACCATAGAATCCTCCTCTACCTCTTTCGACACCCCGCCGAGGCGGACCATATACCTGTGCTAGCATCACCTTAGTTTTCAAATCTTTCGATTTCTTCTCCTCATGCCCCTTCGCTTCTTGTTCCTGACGCTCATAATACTGAGCCATAGTCAGGAGGGATGCCGGAGACGAAGTGGACCAGGAACTTTCACTCGCTTTTAAACGAGCTGCTATTCCCGGTAATAAATTCGCCACATATTTATCAACAAAAAGATGTCGACCCGTATCATCCGTAAGTGACTGACCACTAAAATCATGAAACGTCTCCTCAAAGCGTGTAAAGAAGTCTGAAACTGATTCATCAACCTTCTGTGTACATGAGGCTAACATGTTCCAGTCAATCTTTTTAGGGGGGAGAATTGTTTTCAATTTAGTCAGGATAGCAGCAGGAAGATCTAAAATAAGCTGGGGTGGTTTTTGCGCGGGTTTTCTCTCCCTATCCACATCCTCAATTTCAGACCATTTGGCCTTAAAAGCGGCTTGATCATCCACCTTCCGCACAGATCGCCACATATCCGGTGGTAAAATGAGCCCAAAAAACAAATCTATATCTGCTAAAGTCATAGTACAAGAATTCAAGGCCCCTTCGACCTCTTCGTAAAAGGCCGCTGGATTCTTGCGGGGGTCAGGCAGTGCATTTTTAATGCCATGACATCAGCCCTATGCCAGGGAGTATAAACCCAGTTATACACAAAATATCCCTTAGCATCGGGGGAAGATATATCTGCACTAGTTCCTGCTCCTTTAGGAGGAACATACAAAGGTGCCGCCTCTCGCATCGGTTTAGCATGCACTAGTTCACCCTTATCTGAATGGGAAGTAGATGATTGGCCGCCGTCGATGTGCGAATCCGATTGCTCCTTTTCCGCTGCCTGCAGGCGCGCTCTCTCTTTAAGTGCA
Organism: Triturus cristatus; assembly: GCF_964204655.1. NCBI lineage: Eukaryota > Metazoa > Chordata > Amphibia > Caudata > Salamandridae > Triturus > Triturus cristatus. The sequence continues at coordinate 333,625,550 of NC_140595.1, forward strand.
AACGCCGCGTCCCGCAATGCAAACAGCCGTCGGACCGCATCAGGTGCCTTAGAGGGAGAAAAAACACCGTTACGTAATGCTTTAGCATCCAATACTACAGCTTCAGGCTCGAAAACATCTGAATATTTCCGAAAGGCAGTAATCACTTCATCAGAAAAAGTTTCAACAAAATACAGCTTCTCTCTATCTTGCCAATTTTCCAAAGATTCCAATAATTCAGAAAGAGATAGCTTGCCCTTAAGCGCACGAAGAGAAATTTTCCGAAGCTCACCCATACGCTCAACTGATAACATGGACCGCGTGTCTACCTTATCCGAAACCGATCCAGAATCCTGCGATCTCGGGGCGGACGCGCCAGCATAAGGGGGCGGAGAACGATCTAATAAATAAAAATCATCTTCAAGATTAGTAAGGACAGGATAAAGTGGCTGGCGGACAGCATATTGACCCGAGACTTGCAACCTACGCTCTTTCTCTTGTCTCTCCGCCAGTTCTCTTTCCTCCCGACGCTTCGCTTCCTGCGCTCTCGCATGATCATTTTTCCGTTGCTCTTTATCAATCAACACTTTCTCACGTTTCTCTCGCTCACGTACTTCCTTCACCCATAACCATACACATTCAAACATGTCTTGCCGAGCACGCCGTTTACACATACACTGTTCCACATACTCAATCTTACGCATATCAAACGATCCATACAAAGGCCATCGTAACTCAGGATCCTTTTTGGTGTATTTCCTCCACACTGTGCTGTACATTATAGAGGAAAGACCATGCTTCACATACATATCCCTATTAGGAGTCCCCTCTGGGGGGGCTGGAGCCGATTACTCGAGATTTAACCGGTTTCCAAAGCAGCAGCACCACTTACGGAGTGCGCTAAAAGCAGGCATGCTCAAAAATAATGCAAGATATGCAGTATTATCAAAAAAATTGCACTTAAACTTTGCGCCGTTCAGATTTACACAACTCCGGAGAAATATCTCCACATTACCTGCCTATATGTGTTGCAACGCATATATTCTCACAGTAATCAATACAAAATATGACCGGTCATCACAAATCAAACTCAAATAGCCAACCCAGGCTTCAAAACTCGGAGCAAGTACCGTACAACGGTTCTTACCAATCAAGAGTGTCCAGATTCCAACTGCCAAGTTCCAAAATTCGCCCAAACGGCTGTCGCGGCAGACCGACAGAAGAGGTCTCAGTCGATGACCGGCGCCACCCAGAAGGTCAGTTCGGAAGGGAAGGAAGAAAACCTCGGGATGCCAGGGCTAAAGCCGCCGCTGGCAGTGATCACATCCCCGGCTGAATTCCTCACCTTCGTCACGACCAGTCCTTCGAGCATCTGAGTCGCCGATGAGCCCCATGTGACGGGCGCCAATTGATGAGTACAGGCCCCAGCTAGGCCCGCAGAATACAAGGGTTCGCTCTCCTGTAACAAAAGTTAGAAGGAAGTTGGCACGGAAGCTGCAAATACAAAGACAAAGTTTATTAACCCTTAAGGGTGGTCCTACAACCTATACAACACTCTTCGGGTATTGCATAGAGTAGCACAAAGAACTTGCGTACACAGTCCCCTTTTATACACAACAGAGGGGCTCATAAGTGGGTGGATACAACATGAGGCAAAGTTCATTACCTTTTAAGGGCATTTTCAATACAGAATCAATATGTGGCGGAGTTGACGATTTCCTGAGCCCGCGAAAACGTGGTCAAGCAAGGACTAACTGATAACAGATGTGGTCAAGTCTGGGCATGCGCCAGACGGACAAAGGAGCTATTTATAGACTGTTACTGGGCAGATTACAAGAGCAACTAACACGAAGATAGGACTCTTCTCGTGCAGAGCACGTGGAGACATGACAATACAAAATGGAGTCCGGACATTAGGCAACATAAGACAGAAAACATGCTTTAACTAGAAAGAATTCATGTCTTTAGTAAATGCTTAATCATATCGCTGTTTTAATTTTCAACACCTTTACCACGCAATTGCCTGGTAGAGGCATGCGTGGTAAAGGAATACGTTGTTAAGATGCATTCGTTGTTGGGGCTGCATTGTAGAGGCATGCATGGTTTAGCCATGCATGCTTCTGTCATATAACCCCCATCCAACCATTCCTGCTCAGCAGCTGCCATTCAGCTCACATTTACCACTCACAAAAAGCAGGTGGTAAATGTGAGCATCCTCCGTCGCCCCATCCCAGAGAACATTGAAAACTGTGAGGAATTCCACCTAGTAGAACTGGGTTCGCAGAGGTATTTGCAATTTCAGAGGAATCAACACATAATTGGCAAGTACTGGCAGGTTGTTACATCACAGTTACATTAACTTTTTGGTTTGAGTGTTTCCTTCGCAAATGTGTGGCTTTTTCTTGACTGCATTGTGATCATGTGTCTTAAGTGTGACCCTTTGAGTGGCACTTTTACATATGTAAAACTAAGCAGGTTATGTCTATCTCATGATATAAATTTCAGGTATGATGCTCTAGACACAGAAAAATATTTCACCCATCATATGGGACAAATTACTGACTGAGAAAATGATTGGTATTTAGGAATGCCCTTCTCCTTTCAGTCATGAGACACTGTAATTAACTCACAATTCCATATCAGGTCCAGTCAGGTTTGTTTGTAAAACCTTAGGTCAGTCCTGAGTAGCTGTGGCTTAGAACAGTTTAGGCGTTACCAGAGGAACAGGTGTAAAGCATTAAGAAGTACCCAACAGTTGGACAAGAAGAAAACGCAACACAAAATAAATCTGACAGCAGTTTATAAAAAATATCTAGTATCTTTTTATTTAAAAAAACACCTCAATGACAAAAATCCACCGGAGGGCTCTAAAAATATGAATTTTTAAAGAATCACTAAATCATAAATTTTTACTTAGTGCAGTCAGTCATTGTAATGTACTGCAACTCGTGGTTTAGGTTTAGCCAGAACGAGTAACTTCAAAACAACTGTAAAGCCACTCTTTGGCGACCAGCTCCATCAGAGAGCCAGTCACAGGGACCAACAAGGTCCAACAGAACAGTTACCTCACAAGCAAAATAGTCTCCAATCTTGTTGCAGGGTCCATGGTAAAACTGCCATAGGAATCAATGCTGTGGTCCTGATGCAAAGAATACAGGATGCTGATGAGGCTCAAAGGTGCTCATGATGCTGAGCTGGTTTTGGGGTCTTCCTGTGGCCACCCCTCAGTCCACGGACATGGTGGGGCAACTTTGGCCTCAGGGGTTGATGTCCCTCGAAGTCCGAGTGAAGTGCTGCCAAAAACCAGGTGCGATTGGTCTACTGGTCTCCGGTTACCGCAAAACCTGGACTCCCTTTAACTTGCAGTAACTTCCTTGCTGGGCCACCAAACTGCACTCCGCCAACTCTCCAGGGTCCAGCAAAGTTGGGTGCAGCTTTTGAGGATTGGGACTCTGTTTCTAAGCCTGCACTTCAATGGTCAGCAGTGATCGGGCTGCTGGCCACCTGCAGGTTGTTAGCTACAAACTCACCAAGGCATGTTTCTTCAGCTTTTATGGCCCTGTGGCTGCCACAAGGAGTAAGCCAACTAACTCTTGAAGTCAACTTCTCTGTCTAGCGCTCAGGGATGACTTTTCCCTGAGGAGGGAACCACAGGCACAGTCCTCTCTTTGTTAGTCCAAGGAGCAGCAGGTGCTGTCTCTCTTTGACTGGTTCAGGGAACAGCATGGCAGTCCTTCTTTGGTCCTCTCTGCAGTTCAGAAGTGATCTGAGGTCTGGTGCTGGGGTGCCACTTTTAGGCCTGTTATTTGCCCTTGGGGGATATTGAGACTACTAGCCAATGCACTATCAGGTCCTTTCCTGCCTAGTGCCTACTTCCTGCAAAGTGTGACACTATTTTGCCCACTTCCAAAATGGAAGATCTCTTGGTGGGAAGAGCTCCATTGCCTATCCCAGAGGTGTGGCTGCCAGGGGCTCCACACCCATAGAAACAATGGTTTGGAAACAGCTTCTCCAACTCTGTTCGAGATGCTAGCCTGTCTACTAAAACAAAAGAGAAGTCCCTCTCATGTGTGACTAACATTTGCCCTTCAAAGGTGGCTTCCCCTTTTAAGCTTGCCTTTTGGGCTCACACTCTTTCTGGCCATCCTGCCAGGAGGAGGTCACACCTTGTCTCCAAGCATGCACTTTGTGCTCCTTCCTGAGAGTCATTCACACTGTTTTCCCAGGAGGGTAGAAGGCTGTCTCAAGGATAGCAGCTTGTGTGCAATTGTAAACGGTCACTGAAAACTTTGGGGAACAAAGTGGCAACTTTCTAAAGTTGCACTTTATAAACTAGTAACATTAAATACAGCTTTGGCAACAACTTGGGTTTAATGCACTGATTCTTTTGATACCTTGAAGTACCAAATTTAGTGGTCCCATTTAGAAATGAGCACTGTTGATGTTGGCAGTGTGTAACTCCATACTTGCCAATAGGGCTACTAGCTTTCCCACAGTAAAAATGACAATGCAAGGTTTTAATACCAAGACATGAAAAACACTTGTCATTCTTTTTAAAATACAGCAATATGCCCTAGGGCTATTTAGGGGTGACCTACGTATATTAAAAACGAAGGTTTGGCCTTTGCCATAAGATTAAATGGCAAAGTCTAGTTAGCAGTTTAAAAACTGCTCTACCAGCCTGCGTTGGCAGTCTGGGTGATACACTCATGGTTTCACAACTAGTGCTGCACTCCTTGACTGACACTTAAGTTACAGGCCATAGATACCAGTGGTACCATATTCTATGAACCTATAAGTAAGCTAACTTATGCAAATTGGGGATAAACCTATTAAACATACACCTTTATGAGATTAAAGCACATGCACTGAAGCCTGGTCAGCACGGCCCAGTGTGCCACAGAGCCATTACACCGGCAGGAAATCCAGCAACAGTAAGGCAAACAGTGAGGGAAGAGCCTGCAAAAAGAGCATCTCCTCACAATTTGGGGTCTACCAGTTCTGGATATTTTGTATAAACGCAGCTGTAGCACACAGTACAGTGGTTAGGTATGGAACAGAACGGAGACAAAAGACTCCTGGAAGGTAACTAGGTTCCTTTAAACAGACTATTCGTGATGGGTGGCAGCATTCCTGACAAGTGTTGGCAAAGCCACTAGGTCTCAACTTTGAGAGAGCTATTGGCTTTGTCAATGTCTTTAAGCCATGTTGTACAGCAGCATGGCTGAAAGCATCATATTGCTTTTTTGATTGCTGGAGGAATGAGAGACAACACGGAGGCAGGGTGTGGGGGTAGCGACACAAACAACTGAGGATGTGGTGGAAAAGTGCTGTGATGTTTCCAAAACTGGCCACGCCATATTGTTTTTTCATTTATTGGTAAGAGCAGAGTGGGAGGCAACACAAGGGTGGCAGGATGCAACACAGAGGCAATGAAGGCTAGTCAGGGACAACACGGACAATGATGTTTGGATGGAGGGGCTAGAAGCCAGCACGTGGTCATTAGAGGGTGAGAAGGGGACAAGCTTATGGACAGTGATGGGTGGGTGGCACTGGGGGCAAGCAGCAACACGGTTAACAACGGAAAGAGGGAAGGCCATGCAGCATTCACATGATCCTGTTACTAACAGAATCTTCTACATTACCAGTTAGTTATTATTATCTTAATCTAAATGGCTTGTTTATTATGGTGCTTGTACCTGTATTTACACTTGCTGATAGTCAATTGCTGATATATTACATACAATCGTGTTAGGACTCTTATACTTATGATTTTATGGTTAAACAGCCAAAAATGGAGGGAAGGAGGGCATGTGGGGTCAAGCAACATGGATGAGGGCTGGACGGGGCAAGGAATATGGATAGGGGAGCGAGGGAGGAACACAAAGGGGGGAGAGGTGCATGAGGGAGTGAGATGAAAAAGACGCGCTTTGGTAGAGTGCTTAAAAACAAAGAAAAAAAGTTGTGCCTAAAAAAATGTAAGTTCATAAATAATGCACCCATGCTCCAGGGGAGGGACAAACACACGAAGAGGAGAGAATTGTACAGCAGTCGACCAATAAGAAACAAGCAAATAAGAGTGACAATGAAGCCAACCAATGGTAAGCAATGGGCATCCTGTAAGCCCATTGTTAGAAACCGAAAGGTCTTGAAGACGCGCTGTCTAAGTGAGATCTACAAAGGTGCTCTATATGATATGACCGCTTGGTCAAGTCCTAGATTGATTCTACATTGCCCCACATCTCCTCTTTGCAAGTGTGTAGCCACTGTGGTACCTGCAACCATTTAAAAAGATTCAGCAAGATGCGCGACAATACACCTCGTCATGGGTAGTAAATGCTATATAAATGCAATTACAATACAACAGGAGATTTATATAGTGAAGACAGATTATTGGCCTTCACTGAGGCTCTAGACTGCTTCGGGATTCACACGCCAAATCCCACAATGGTCACAACTCTCCAAAACAGCCAGCGAAATCTGGACAGCATTCATCGATGCCTAGCTGATAAAGCTAATTATTCTTTATTTTGACTTTGCGATTTCTTTATATATGCAAAGCTTTACCAGGAGAGGCCTATGAGCAAAAGCTGTAAAATGTGTACCCACAAGGTATAACCTTCCTTTGTTCAACAATCTGTGTGATTAGTTGGGTCCAGATTATGAGACACATAGATTCTGATTTCACCAGTACAGGCATTTTATATATGAATCCGGATTAAAATTGTGGCAGTGCCTCACCTCTGTGTTGCGTTACTCACTCAAATTTCATCAGAAGGACTGTATCTCCTGAACGGTTGAACATTATTATTTTTGTTTCAACAATTCATTAGCAGCATTTTTATTCCAGCGACAAGTGTCCAATATGCAAGAAAGTGTCAACAGTAAAAAGGGCCTATGGCAGCCAGTCAAATCAAATCAAATCAAAAAGTACTTTTATTGATTCTTTAAAAATCGTAAAAGGATGACAAACCATCATAAAATACTAATACTAAACATTGAATGAGCATATGTATATGTATATATATATATATATATATATATATATATATATCAATCGCCAACTTTTGCTATATCAAAAGAAATCCAGGACACGCAAGAGTGTGTGTTGAAAAGATTTACTGGGCGACTTAGCGCCTCACCGACGCGTTTCGCTTTACAGCTTTCTCACGGTCAGAAAGCTGTAAAGCGAAACGCGTCGGTGAGGCGCTAACTCGCCCAGTAAATCTATTCAACACACACTCTTGCGTGTCCTGGATTTCTTTTGATATAGCAAAAGTTGGTGATTGATACGGGGTTGACGGAGCCCGTCCAGAACCGCCGCGCTTGAAGCACCGGACTTCCGTAATTGCTGCTTGTGATATATATATATATATATATTTCTTTTTTTTTTTTTAAACATTAATGAGAAAAGAAAGCCTTAAAAATCGTGACCACAGTTAGAAAGTCAGCCAGTGGGTTGTATGTTAGCTACTTGGCTTGAAGCAATTTTTTCCAGTTCTTTTGCTGCTATTTTCCAGAATTTTATGGCGCTACAGGAGAGAGGAATCGAGAGCCCTCCAAGACACCTAATGACCGCAGCTCTACATGTTCTGATCTGTTCATTCCTGAAAGTCTCCCGAAGAATAGATTTGCGTGTTTTTAGTAAAAAAGGGCATATACATAATAGATGTAGTAGTGACTCCTCCCCTTGACAACAAAGGCGACATTCCTTCGATGGCCATACGAATTTCCAACGCGGGGTTAAATCGTTTGAGGGGAATGATCGCAGTCGTAGCAACATAAGGTAATGCTTTTTGTGGTAAGAAATATGTTCAATCAAATACCGTTGCAGTTTTAGCCTCTTATAGGCCTGTATCACGGCCCAGGTGTGGTGTTTGTTTGCAAAAGTCTTTTTATCAGTTAATAGAGAGATCCGCTTAATTGCGGTATTCACCACGTTTTTGAATCCAGAATACGTTGCTGGTGTTGACCAGACCTCCTCTAGCTGTAACGCCGACAAGGATTCCTGCAGGATTGTCATCGTCGAGTTAGCTTGTCGTGCTTGACTTTCAAGCTCAACTCAACAACGGTGGGCTAGAGTGTTATCTTCTGCCTCCCTCATCCTCCAGTAGTACTTCACTAAGGCACCTTGTCTGGCCATGATCTGTTTTTTTAATCCAAATTCTAAACGGATTTGGTCTTGTGAGATATGTAACGGTATTGAGAACAGTCTTTTGAAAAATATAGATTGTGCTGTATTTAAGGTGGTGGCATCTTTGGTGTTCAGGATTTCAGAGCCATACGAGATGGAGGGTAGAAATTTTGCGGAAATCACTTGTAACAGGTGACTAGTGGAGCAACCTATAAGCTTTTTTTTCAGGATTTTGAAGGCGAACAACAGTTGTTTTGCTTTTGTGCATCCTTGTTCCACGTGCTGCTTAAAGTTGAGCTTGCTGTCTAGCAAGAAACCTAGATATTTGTAGGAGGCAACACGGGCCAATGGTTGTTCGCCCAATTTCCAGGAAAAGGTGTGCCTGTACAATGTTTTATTATGTTTTGAAAAACGCATAACTTTGGTCTTTTGATGGTTAATCGTGAGTTGGTTTAAGGTGGTGTAGGCTTCTAGTCCCGTGATCAGTTTCTGCAGGCCTGCTGGTGTTTGTGCTAGCAACACAATGTCGTCTGCATACTGAAGGCACGGCGTCGGCATTTTGCCCAATTTTGGAGGGTCAGCTGGAATTGACTGAAGGCTCTTGTCAAGATCTGACGTGTAAACGTTGAACAGACAAGGTGCTAAAACGCAACCTTGTTTTAGCCCATTTGATGTTGGGATCTTACCAGTTACACTGGACCCGTCTCCTTTCTTGATTTGCACACATGTGTGAGAATACAGATTGATGATGGCCTCCAGGAGTCTGGGCGGGACCCCCAGGCTTGCATTTTAGCCCATAGAGAAGCTCTTGAAACTTTGTTGAAAGCCGCTTTAAGGTCTACGAAGCAGGCATACAGGGGCCTTGATTTTACGAAGGCTTGATTAGCTAAAAGAGTGACCGCTGAGATGTTCGTTCGGGTGCCCATCCCCGCCCGAAATCCAGTTTGCGTGGGAGGTATTAGGTTTATTTGGCTAACCCAAGCCTCTAATTCTACTAGGAGACTAGATGCGTAAATTTTTGCCTCTACGTCTATCAGCGCAATCAGTCTATAGTTGGAGGGTTCCGAACGGGAACCCGACTTATAGATTGGATTAAGGATGCTTCCTCTCCAGGACTCAGGGATCAAGCTGTCTGCTGTAGCTTTGGAGAAAAGAGGAGTCAGAACTTGGGACCAGAATGCAGGGTCATGCCGAAACAGGGCATTTGGTAGTCCATTCGGACCTGGGGCTCCCTCAGATTTTAAGTTCTTTATGATTTTTAGCACTTGAATTTCTGAGAACAATACTAAATCCTCAAGGGATTCGGGGTTCTTGATATCATTAACTTTATCTTGGCCTCCAGCCTCCTTCCCTGTTGGTGGTTCACAGTTTGGGGCCAATTGGGGTGCAGCTCCATTATATAGGAGTTCGATGTAAGCTCTCCATGTGGCCTCCAGTATATCCGAATGATGATGTAGATTTCGGGCATTGGTTAGTTGGTTGATTTGTTCCCAAAAAAGCCTGGAGTCCCTCAATTTGCAAGCGTAATGAAGTTTGGCCCATATATGTTCTTGGTACTCTTTTTTAGTGAGTTTTGTGTCATTGTTTAACTGTTTTCTAGTTTTTGCAATTAGCGGCAGAAGTTCCTGGTGGCATTCTGGTCCCCGAGATCGTAATTGTCTGTGGTATTTATTTAGTTGTTGTTTTTTGTTTCCTCAGATTATTGTTGAACCAGGCAGCCCCTTTTGAATTTCCAGCTTTGCGGGCATGGGCATTTTTTGAACATTTCTTATTAATTTCGTAAGTAAAAGACTCCCAGGCTTTTATGGTCAATGTTTCAGGATTGGATTTTTCCAAAAGACTGGTATAGGTACTTGTGATGTCCTCAATGTTGTTCTTATTCCAGCGGAGGCGTTTTAAATTATAACATTGTGTTAAGGATGATAGTGCCTTTGCTTTCTCTGAGGTTATGAAAGATATTAATAATGTAAAAGATTGCGGCTGGTAGTCACTTTCCGCCCTGTCTTTTATCTGAAAATTCGCTATGTACGGGAAAAGGTCGTAATCCGTAAAGGTGTAATCAATGGTAGAGCGTGTTTTTTTGTGTAACCCTAGTGTATGCTGCGGGCCTTGACCATTGAGTATGCACATTGAAAGGTCTTTCAAGGGGATTGCACATTTCTTACCGAGAGTATCCTGTCGGTTAAGGGCTAGTGTGGGCTCCATTTTACCCTTACCCCTGGCATGTTGTAGATTCATGTTAAAATCGCCCGACAGGATGATTTTAGCATCTAGGTAGGCAAGTTTTAATGTTTTTAATGAAGTGATTAATTGTTCAATTCTTGACTTCTTTAGTTTAGATGCAGGGTGAATATAGATGTTGAGGAGCAAGGTGTAGGACTCCGGGACGTCTATTTTGAAGCACAACATCCAGGAGCAATCTACATCTATGATGGAAGCCTGCCATGGAATTGATGTAGAAATAAAAATTGAGAGACCCCCTTTTGCTCTTCCGTATTTGGTGGCTCGCTTGGCTGGGTTCAGAACTTCTTTAAAACCTATTATGGGGGATGAGGTTGTCTGCCAGGATTCTTGAAAAAGAAGAATGTTGTATTGGGTAATAAAATCCATGAAATCAGGGTCTTCTAATTTTGAGTGAAGGCCATGCACGTTCCAGGAGCAGATGTTACATCCTTTGTGTGAATGGTGGGCTAGGGTTGAAGTTGTTCATGCCATTCCCAGGGATGTGCCTTCTCTGTTAAATTCCCATGGGGTCAAAAGCTTGCCAGCTTCAGGGTAGTCAAAGGTGATGGTATTTTCCTGGCCTGGTGCTCTTTGTCCCTCGTTTGACTTAGATGGTCCGGGCCTTTTGCCCCTTTTAGGAGACTCGTGGTATTAGAAAGTGGTTGTAGCGGGCTTGGATAACGAGGGGGAATTATCTTTTTTAACTCGATTCCCCATTTGGAAAACGTGTCCTTCTGCTACCAAATAAGGTCGATGTGCATTTTGTTGGTAAATGTGGCCATTGTAGCTTCTTGACCGTAAGACTCAGGTTTTGATTAAATTCAATACTTTCAATATCGTTGGTGTTTATGTGGTTTAGGGATGGAAGAGCTTGGAATAATTTTAGCAAGACATTTCTATCTAATATGTCGTGCGTTCCCCTTGAAACATATTGTGGATTAAAGACCACTTTGTTATTAACTGGGGGATCGTACTCTGATTCATTAGCCAAGGTCTTTTCCGTGTATTTCGCCACCATTGGCTCTCGAAAGGTCTGGGATGAATCTCGTGGTTATTTGTTTTTTTGTGGGTGGTTTACGCCTCCCCCATTTATTTCCACAGCTCTCCTTACGTCGGTACCGGTTTCTTCAACCGAGATGGACGCACCCTGGTTTGTTTTCCTTGCTGCCGACTTGGGGCATTTCACTGATATTTGTGTAGCCTGAGTTTTTGAATTATGTTTTCCCTTCCCAGCTCCAGATTTGAATAAGCTATATATTTTTGTTGGCGGGGGCGACTCCCTTGTATTTTGGTTTAAGGTGTTGGACATAACAGTAGGGGTGGGCGGAATTTGCGTAATCGCGTTACGCAAATCTCCGCGAAACGGTAAAAAATCTCCGCGAACATGCAGAAATTCCGCGAACAAGCAATTCCGCGTTTTTCCTGTTCGCGATCGCTGTTTGCGTGCTCGGGGTGAAATATCTCGCGAACACGCATATTGAGAACGCAAACAAGCAAAAAATTTCGCGAAGTCGCGGAACGCAGATTTTTGGGCAATTTCGCGTTCTCCGCGGAACGCGAAATTACCCAAATTCCGCAAATTCCGCGAACGGAACGGAATTTACCGCCCAGGCCTAGTTGAGACTCAGCATCAGTGCCAACAAATATGGACCCCCAAATGACTGAACAGGACAGGGCACAGGCAAGGTACCAACACATGTCACAGACCACCCCCACACATGATGCAGAAAGCAATGTGCACTTGGATTAACTGGCAGCCTAGATGACCATGTGCAATAGTGATTACACACAGACCAGGGAACACATGTCAAGGAGGGGAAGGGAGGAAGAACAGCACCGGTTGACTTGGGGGAACAGGATATGCACTGCACATATAAACCCTGGCAGTGTATCCAGGCAACTGAGCACTTCCAAAAGCTGGTGACACACAACAAACACACATGTACCTATCCCCTCCTTGCTGATATATCTCCTGTAACTGCCCATCCATGTCAGGGAAGACCACCGCCAGGACACGCTTCATCTGGTGGGTCAGGCGTCGGCACCCGCCATGGGGGCATGGAGGTGAGTCCTTAAGCAGGAGCCGGGCAATCCTCCGGGTCCAGCACCGGATGTCCTGCCACCGTTTTCTTACTTGGGCTAGGCGCCGACTGCGACCCTCCACCGATCTCACAGCCCTGGCGGCCTGCTTCCAGATCTCCCCCTTCGCGTAGGCAGTTACCTGTGAGGATGACAAAGTGAGACAACATCACTACACCTGCTCCATGTCAGAGAGACACACATTTGAACATCTTTGATATGTTGAACAGGGCATAGGATGCTGCCAAGGAATAGCATCGTTGTCATATGGACATTGGCCTCTGTGGAAGCCCCAATGCACTACATGGCATATAAAGTACACAGGTGGCATGAGGGTTGCGACACACTCCATGAACACGGCACACACTGTGCATCACAAGCAACACCATGCTGATGGACAGCACCTCCAAGCAGTTACATGCCCCAGGCCACTGACGCAACCTCAGCAGAGTACACAGACACACACAGGCACAGATCAATCACATGCCATTGGCAACAGTGGATACAAACCTCACTCTGCACATGTGCCACTTGCCTGTGGGGTGTCACAGGTGTGGGGCTAGCTCAGCAAGTCAGACACACAGCACGGCTTACATCTCACATCAGATGGGTAGAGCTGTTGCCTCCTCCATGCAGCTGTGGTGCAACACTTCACATAGACACTCACCCACATGACAAGGAACATTCACACACATCAATGTCCAGGGGGCGTACACATCACTTGGACACTCTCACCACAGCTCCAGTCAACTCAGACACATCTGTGGGTACAGTCACCTGTCACACCGGGGGGACCACTGAATCACCTCAGGACTATAGACAAAAAATGCCACAAAGGATTAGCCAGGCTGAATGTGTCATGCACTATGCAGTGAATGTCACAGTAAGCACAATGCAAGTGAGGAGTGCACACATGAACTACATCATGCTCTGCAGGGGAGACATAAGCCATTCCCCCCCTGGGACCCACTCTAAACAACATTGCATGTCTGTCACACCTGGACACAATGCCAGAAGTGACAGTCACAAAAAAGGTGCACAGTCAAAGCTAGGGGAGTCAGCACTCACCTGCTCCCCTGGTCTCCCACACAGGCTGGTGTACTGTGGGAGGATGACATCCAGCAATGCCTCATTCTCCTCCTGGGTGAATGGCTGGGCCCTCTCCACAGACCTTGACATGGTGCCAGAGGAAGCACAGATAGCAGCAGTGTTGTCAACAGGAAAGTTGTGCAGGCAAGTGCCCTCTCATGGGTTCTGGCTAACTTATATCTGTCTTGCTGAGGGGCATTCATTTGGAGGAGTACATAGTGATTGGTCAGATTCATTTGCATCTTACGTTAACTCCAATCCCTTTCCACATACACCAGTGACAGCATTTGCATCGTTCAAATTTTGAGCATCATGTCAAGTCAACAACCACTTTGCAACATTGTATTTTGTGGCCAACTGACTTTTCCAGGACACCTGATGGAAAAATTTGAACTGAAAACTCTGTATCCATGACAACCAGTATGCATTTAGTGCCTAATACTTGTCCCTTATGTGTCCCCTATGTCATTTTCAAATCCACACACAGGTATGGTGCGTTTCACACGTACCCCTACGGCACCATTTGCACAGTGCATTTGACAAATACGTGTACGCACTGGTAGTACACGTACGTGTACTACCAGTGCGTACCTTTACGTGTACTACCAGTGCCTACACGTACGTGTACTACCAGTGCCTACACGTACGTGTACTCACTGGAAGTATACGTACAGGTACGCACTGGTAGTACACGTATGGGTACGTGTACTACCAGTGCCTACACATATGTGTACTACCAGTGCCTACACATACGTGTACTACCAGTGCATACACATACTTGTAGGCACTGGTAGTACACATACAGGTACGTGTACTACCAGTGCGTACCCGCACGTGTAGGCACTGGTAGTACACGTACGTGTAGGCACTGGTAGTACATGTACGGGTACGTGTACTACCAGTGCGTACCCGTACGTGTACTACCAGTACCTACACGTACGTTTACTACCAGTGCCTACATGTACGTGTACTACCAGTACCTACACATACGTGTGCGAACTGGTAGTACACGTACGGGTATGTGTACTACCAGTGCCTACACGTACGTGTACGCACTGGTAGTACATGTACGTGTAGGCCAGGGGTCTTCAAAGTGTGGGGCGCGACCCCCAGGGGGGCCGTGAAGTGATGGAAAGGGGGTCGCGCATTCCCGTCACACTTCTGCCCAGGCCCATCGGACAACAAGGGATTCAGCCCACCTCCTCCCCCGTAGTGTGTCTCAGCTCGAGCTGCTGTGGGCTCCGCTGGGCTGTGTCTGCAGTCTTATCTCCAGCGCAGCCTGGCACGCCTGAGTTTTTCACAGGTCGTTAAAGACCATTTGCATGTTTACATAACTTTTGTAAACCGGTTACTGAGGCTTAGTATTTTTTTCTAGTTCCAGTACCCCTGGGCCCCAACTCTGCCTTTTCCTTACATTTGTATTTTACATTTACTGCAGTAGTGTGTTAGAATGCATTTCATGAAAAGAAATATAAAGTAGGGTTGCAAGAAGGAAAATACCAGCCATTTGATGTTTTAAGAGCCTGCAAAGGCCTCCTTTTGACACTAAATGGGATTGTAAATAAAATCATATGCATTCATTCGTAATGTGACTTTTATGTCTTTGATCCCTTTAATTATCAGTCATGGATCATTGAGGCAGCCCTAGAACACAATTAAAAGTGCTTTCTATTTATATTTACTGTTCCAAGTACGGACAGATGAGTGCTGAAATATACAGCTTTAGGTGACTGCTTATTTTTGTACACTCTGGGACATCAAAATAATGAGCAGGCAACCCTAACCATAGGACTGGAAGTTGTTGCAGGATCAGCATATTATTTATTTCCTCCATCCTCGATCTCTGATTAATGTCATAATAGCAATAGATTAACTTATAACTTTAAACGCCACGCTGCCGTCAATATTATGCTGAGTTACTTGAAGTATCTGGGAATGCATTCAGAGAACTCACTTCTCATTCTCGCACTTCACTTTCATGCTCACCCATGCACTCACATCATTCACCCTCTCACCCTGCACTCACAGTGATCACTCTGCAATCACAATGCACTTGCGTTCACCCTGTACCTCAGCCTGCAGTCACACTACTTATCTGCATCTGACACCTCATTCACCTGCCCCATCACTGCTCACTCTGCAACTCGCTCAAACAAGCCCATAATTAACCATGCATTCATTCGTCCCACTCTGCACTTAGATCTGCACCCAAATTCATATGGTCACCTTACTCACCCTGCAGTCACTCCTCTTTCCCTACTCTCACACTGTTGCATCGCTCACCGTGCACTCACATGGTCACTCTTCTCATCCACAGAGTGCAGAGGGTTAAGGTGCCTGCTACAAAGAATATGTACCATGCAGATCACAGAAATGAGTGTGAGTAAACTATGATTAGCGCTATAATAAAATGAAATGTTTGTCAGAAAGGTGCTACAGAGAGATGAGGTGCTTTGTTGGTGAGTGATAGTGAGTGAATTTATGGAGAAGAAGGAAACGGGGGATGGTGCACCAAAAAAGACTGTTGCGCCATGTGTGACCAGTGCTATGGCCAGCCCTGCCTGGGAGTGTAGGCCCCCGCGAAGGTTGGGTCTAGTGGCTCCCATGCTTCTGCCTATTACTATTATTATTTACATTTGTAGTGCGCTACTGTTACCAAAAGGTGTGCTGGGGCTAATAGCCATCGGCTGCCTGAAGGCAAATGAAAAACATACAGAAGGGGAAGGAGAACCAGCCAAATGGGGTGACCTAGAGAGCATAGAGCCAGGTTTTCATATCTTCCTAAAGGATAATAGATTCTTGGTGGAGCGAAGCAAAGGAGGGTGCACGTTCCATAACTGTGTGGCTTGCACCAAAACAGCAAGACAGACAATTCATGCCTTTCTGAATTAGGGAACAATAAGAAGAGTGCCACAGGCCAATAGAGGAGCATAAGGGTCCAACCCGTGTGCTCGGTGTGGAGAGATGAGAGGATGAGAAAGGACAGCAAGGGAGTGAGGGAATTTGATTGAAGAGGTCAGGGATGAGGAGAAATGTGAAGTGCCGAAGGGAAGTGCGGACACGCAAGAAGTGAGTGTGAGGGAAAGTTGAGGGCACAGAGGAGGGCTACTGTCAAACTGTGAGAGAAGATAGCTGAGAGATGTGTGACCTAAAAAGTAATTTGATGCGACAGGGGTGAGGGACAGCAGCGATAGGGGAAGAGAGGGAGTACTGGGGTGGGTGCTGAGCAGTGATTAATTTGTAATAAAACATGTGCCTATGACCTCACCAGTAGGCCACTGCAACTTTAACCACCCACCCATTGCCTTGCCTGTGCGGCCAATGACCTATGCAACTACCAACCATAACACTATACAAGTGTGACTATTTCAAGCCCCCAAAGCTATAAGAATGGCATGGATGTCAGGAGTTTATCGTTTTTAATGTATATTGAATTAATAAACAGCTGTTCTGCTCATCTCTAAATTACACAGACAGAGCCACCATGTGGCAGATGGTCATAGTGCCAGTGTGCACAATTAGGTGCCAGTGCAGAGCACCGGAAACCACCTGCTCAAATTAAGCACTGGTGCTGAGGTAACAGGGGAGAGGGACATTGGTTCAAGAAGGTGTGAAAAACAAAGGAGAGATGTGAAAGATGAATGGGGGGACTGGAGAGGTGTAAGATACAAATAGACAACAATTTGAATGGAGAGACTTGAGGTGAATGAGAAGTGCAGATGGGCACGGGAGGTGACGGGGCCAGAGAGGCCATGAGATAAATGCGAGAAACTGTTAGAGATGAGGGCAGTGAAAAGACAGAATGGCAAGAGGTGATTAAGGGTGAAGTGAGAAGTTGAATGGGGAGAGTTCAGAAGTTGTAAAAAGGGGTGAAAGAAAATGGCCTGCAAAGTGAGAGAGGGATCTGGGATTGGGAGAGGAGAGAGGGATGGAAGGGAGGGGTGAGAGGAAAGCGGCATGGGTAAATTGCTTAACTCTGCACAAGACCGCCAGGGTTTTAAGGAACCCCTGCTGCTCCTGGCCAGGGCCAGGTGAGCTTCTAATGTGGCAGTACGTATTCCTGCGGAGTGGAAGGCCCATCACAAAGGTTGACTAGACATCTTTCTGATGTTAATTGCTGTATTTGGTTATAAACTGGTACTGATAAGGTGAAATCTTTCCTCAGTGTTACTGGGTGCAATAAATGTAAAAATAATGAAGCAATTCTATCCCAAAATAACGCAGCATCACATAACATTATTTAAATTTTCTTCACACACAATTTAGTCAAGCCTGTCGTGTAATTTGGTCCTCACCTGCCTCGTAATTCCAGAAGCCCTGCCTACAGGTTTAGAAATGTTTGTCAGGAGGGGGGTCCTTACGACTGAAAATGTTGACAGGGGGGTCTCGGCACCCAAAAGTTTGAAGACCTCTGGTGTAGGCACTGGTAGTACACGTACGTGTGTACGGTCCATACCACGCGTGCTCCTACGGCACCACTACTATAGTGATACGGACTGTACTTGTACGGTCCGTACCACGCGTGCTCCTACGGCCACACAACTCTAGTGATACGGACCGTACACACGCCCTCAGAGCTTGTGTACGGTGCGTTTCACACGCTTACACTGTTGATAGGATGCGCACACGAAAGGAATGGAGGTCTCAGACTCGCACAAGGATGTACATCAAGTCATTGTCATTGCTGTCCTACATGTGCAGGGCCTAGGTGTGTCAGGCAATGATATTGCACATGTCTCCTCATGTATTTGCACAATTGATGTGTGATGACCTGTGTCCACATGTCATGTGTGATGATGACAGGCGAATTAGGGGGAAAAGTTGATTGCTCCTTAGGGGTTACTACTTCCGTGCTACTATGGGTTACGAAGTCTTCTTGAAGTGTTCTGTTTTGAATTGATGTTGCCAGGGATTGATCTAGTACCTGGCTTG
Organism: Triturus cristatus; assembly: GCF_964204655.1. Classification (NCBI taxonomy): domain Eukaryota; kingdom Metazoa; phylum Chordata; class Amphibia; order Caudata; family Salamandridae; genus Triturus; species Triturus cristatus. The sequence goes on from NC_140595.1 coordinate 333,643,986, forward strand.
TTTGTTTGCGCTTTATGGATTTTCTCAGTTGTTTACGCTCCCGCTTTGATAAAATCTTGTGGGCTTTTAGCTGTCTTTCGAACGATTTATTGCATAGATCTTGAGATAGAGAATCCTGGGAGCTTAAATTATCGGGAACGCTTGATGACATAAGTGTAGGTAATGTTGACTCAGTGAGTTTAATCGGTATGAATGTTGATTCTGTTTCGCAACTTTTTTGTCCCACGAAAGAATTGGGACATTCCAAATTGATACCCTTAATGGCTACGTTTTCTTGCTCTAATATTATTGTTTGGTCTTTCTTAGTTGATGTTGTGGGCTTAGTTGCAACTTCCCTTGTCGTATTCAGTAATTCGGTAAGTATTTTTGGAACTGAGGCTAGTTTGTCGATTATTCGGGTACAATGACAGTGACACATTTGGAAAGCAGTTTCCCGGTCTTGCTGTACCTTCAGGATCATCTCATTAAAGCTTTGCAGTTTTTGTTCGACCCCTTGAACGTGGATTGCAAGGATATTTAGGTGGTCTACTTGAGTATCTAATTTGTCTGCATGTATAATCATTGCTTTACCTATTGTATCCATTGTACTTAGCAGGTGAGGCCAAACGGTAGGTGTTAATGGAGCTGAGTTGGCACTGTGGTCCGAGTGGGGCAGTTGCCCTGAGAATGGTTCGCTCAAACCAACTGAGGGCCTGATGGGTGATGCCTTTTTTTGATTAAGTGATATCTTGGAGGCTGATCCCGTGTGCTTTGGATGGCAGTTTGGTGCATCGTTTTGTTTATCCTGCCAAAGGTTTTCTGCCATTTCCAACATGTGGGAGGGTGAATCGGCGTGGGCTTGGGTGTCAAAACTTGAGTTGGCTATCCCCTGACTTGTGGGGTAATAGCCCCCCTTCAGTGGATCGAACGTGCCCACGGGACTGAAGGTGATTTTATTATACTGATATGTTGAGTTACTTTTAATATGATAAACTTGATCGCTATGGCCATTATGACCAGGTGAAGATTGGTGTTCTTCAGACTGGTATGGAAAATCCGGGTGAGATTGATGGTGATGGATTACAACCTCGATTACCTGGGAATTTTTCCTTTGGTGAATCTCCAGGGGGCAGAATATTTTAGGAGATAATTGTTGGAGGCTCTGGTTTTCTTGATTTTCATCACCCGAGATACCTAAACCCGCATTTTTCTTTTCTTTCCGTTCTGCCTCAGTATTTATTGTGTTTCTATCCCCTGGGGTTGAATTTGACTCTTTTTTTATTTTGTGAGTGTAGGAGAGTAGGGTCTGCCTTCTATGTTCACCCCCACTTTTTGCTTTTGCTTATCTGGTTTTCGACTTAGATGTGGCTGTGGGCCTGCTAATCAGACCCACAGCCCTGCTGTTCTCTCTCTAAATTGATACTATGTACTTTAGGTGCATAACCCATTTGGTTAGGATCACCTTATTGGCCCCTGTACAGTGTACCCTAGGTACCCAGGGCATAGGTGTACCCTAGGCCTACCAGGGGCTGCAGCATGTATTATGCCACCCCTGGCCTGGCCTTCCATTTTGACACAACTGGCTGATCCCTCAGCTGGGGCAAGGTCGTGTAATCACCCCTTGCTTAGGTGTAGTATTCCTATACCTAACTTACATATAGACACATGTGTACCTATCAGCCACTCCTATGGCAGGCCTTAACAATCCTGGAGGCAGAGTGCTTGGTAACATGTGAGATGGTGCTCTAGCATGAGCTGAGCCTGTCTGCAGCTTTCGGAACCATGTCCTTATAGCTGTTCTATGATATAGCCTACCATATACTCTTAAAGTGCCTTATAATCTTAAACGGTTATGGTAACTATGGTTTGGCTTTATCGAAACATGTCGTGTAAGGTGTCTAACACTGTGGAATAATACCCCCATACCATTTCTGGATATGAGGATATTATTCCCCCCTTCTAGAGGGAAAGACATGTTAAAATCATACTTCACTGTTAGCCTCTGACCAAAGCCTCAGCATCACAAAATGGATGCTGCTGCCACGACACAAGTCTGACCTCCTGCTGCTGGGAGTGATCCCAGCCAGGGAGGCCTGGACAATAGGTTTCCTGCTTGGGGAGGTGCTAGCACCTCCCCAGACAGCCTTTAGTGTATTGGGGCAGGGTGGGCTGAAAGGAATGAGACATGCCTGGGGCACACAAGGTGTTCCTTGCATAGTCCAGTTCAAACCGGCGCTGGGGCACTCCAGCCCCAGCTCTGGCGCGAAACTGGACAAAGGGAAGTGGGTGTAACCACCCCCTCCCAGGTCCCACCCATAAGGCGTGACCTAGCAGGTATCCCAGCCCCCCAGATTAGTATAAGAGTGGGAGTTGGGCCTCAAGACTTTAGATTATCCTGAACCTGCAATCTTGAACAGAAACTCTGGACCTTCGACATTCGACGAAAGAAGAAGACTGAAGAATCTCCCTTGTGGCCAAGGAGTGGCTACCCTGTGCAAACAGGCACCATCAAGAGACTACCCTTTGCTTTGCCCAAGTTCTACGAGGAACCGACTGCAGAGCCCGACCAGAGCCTTGACTTCCAGACTTCTCCGACCCTGATCCACATCCACAGCAGAGCTGAGATCCGTGGAGGCGACGAGCGACGTGGGACCGGCTACCTGGGAAAAGTGGCTAGTATCTTCAAGCGCAGCTTCTGAGGCACCCTCGAAGTTGTGCACCGGGGATTGAGAAGCCCCAACCCCAAGCACCATCTGCACCGAAGATCAGCCCCCCACACTCCACGAGTCCTGCGTGGGGCCCTTCAGCATTTTCCTGCTTGCCGCGTCTGTCCGGTTGCTTGCCCGCTGGCTAGTGGCCTTTGTGACGACGCATCCTGTAATCTTCGCTGCTGGTTTGGCTCCTCCAGACTGGCTCCTGCTTCTTTGAAAAAGAGAAGCACCCCAGACCTTCCTGGTCTGCACCAGAAGCAAGTCCTTCGTTCTGCGTGGGTTCCGCTTGCCAAGGCTTGGTGAGTCCTAGTCCAACTTCGACGCCGCCGACAGCAAGAGCCTTCGTGGGACAGCTCGCCTCCTGGTCCTGGTTGTCCTCGACGCTTCCTGGTCCTCGTGGCTGCAGCGACAAGCTTCACCTTCACCTGCAATCTTCACGGCATCGCCTGGTTCCTTCCTGGTTCCACGTGGTCACTGGCTAGTGACCTTGACTCTGTCCCTTCTGCTTGCAGGTCTCCTCTCTTCTTGATCCCAGCCTTGGGATCCACCGGACACTCTTCACTGACTGCCTGTCAGCATCTTTCTTCAGGCATCCATAGGAGTCGACGATGAAACCCGACGCAACTTCACCCCTATGCACCCGCAGCCTGTGGGCTAGGTAACTTGGGTACTCCGGTGCTCATCAGGATAGTGACTATCCTAGTGTCTAGTTTTCAAGTCTCGACTTCCTAGCTACTCCGTAAGTGTCCTAAATCTACTTAATTCTAAACTGTACTATTGCTATTGACTTTTACGCATTACGCGTGAGTGTTTCCACTCTGCACCTGAATCCCGTGGGCCCCCCACTTCCTAACCTTTGGTAGTATAGTGTAACCCCAGCGATTCCCTAGGCCTAGGCCTATCCTATTTCCGTGACAGTGGTCCTTATACCACTTACTTAGTATATGGTTTGCGTGGCCCCTAGGGCCTAACTGTATTACTTACCTGTGTGACTTAATGTATGCTTGAATAAGACTGTGTTGTACTTACCTCTAATCTCATAAAGAGTGCTGAGGGTTTGACTAGAATAAATACACTTTAGTTTATATATATATCTGTTGTGGTGTCCTTTCATTTGGTATTCAAGGGATTATATATGGTATCACAGCTGGCTTCACATGCCATTCAGAGTTTAGCCTAAGACTGCTCTTGTCCATGCTACCACTAGGATAGCTGGTCTATAAGGTTGACTTTACAACCAATCACCATAAGGGTATTTGGACTGATATAAGGTGTACACTAGAACTAGTGACATCATACATCAGGCCAACTTCTCACATTGGTGAGCAGCGGTTGGGATCTGAGCTTGCTGTTGTAATACCATTGTAATCTTAAGATACTAAATTGAAAGATCACACAGATATTGTCTAGGTACATATAACATAGATTATTATACTTAAGTCCTACTGGACTTAGTAGTTGTAGGTTGAAGGGAGTAACACACCCTGACTACAACTACCAGAGAGGTTTAGTAGAGACAACTAGTGTAGGTAGGTGCACACACCACACCCTCACTAGATCATGCCTCTGGGAGGAGATCAAGTAGATGCTCTCCCAGGAGGGTCAGGTCTGCAGAAGACCCCCTCTGGATATGATACCCTAACATTCCAGAAGATGAGACAATTGTGTACCTCCAGAGGAATAAAACAGGGTGCAAACCCTACCCTCCTTCAGCTAAGAAAACTCCTAGAGGAGTATGATGCTCTTAAAGCCTCACAGGCAGGTACCCTAGGTACAAAGGAGGGTCTACCCACCACAGAGGAGTCAGATGGGACTTCAAATGAAGAGGTAGACAGCCAGGGCCAAGTAGGAAGACTTAGCCAGGCTAACCTAAGCTTACATGGGAGTTTGCATGGGGTACCCCCATACAGACCCACAAGTAGGCTTACACAGAGAAGCAGGAGGGACAGATCCCCTTCAAGGGAATCCATCCACTCCCATGTCTCTAGCATCTCTAATGCTTTCTCTCACAGGGGAATGACTTCCCCTGAGAGAAAGGAGCATGAAGCCAGAATGAGGGAAGCTAATCTGAGGATTCAGAGGGAAGAACTTGCCCTTGCCAAAGAGAAGCTTGCTCTGGCTAGAGAACAAAAGTTAAGTGGGTCAGAACCCACTGGTGGCAGCAATATCCCTAAGGATAGAGACAGGCACTATGATAATAGAAACCTGAGCAAGATTGTCCCTCCCTACAAGTGTGGGGATGACATCCACAAATGGATAACTGCTTTGGAGAGAGCTTGCAAAGTACAGCAGGTACCCCAAAGTCAGTGGGCAGCTATCTTGTGGCTCTCCTTCTCTGAGAAAGGTAGAGACAAGCTCCTCACAGTTAGTGATGAGGATGCAGATAATTACACTGTCCTGAAGAGTGCTCTGATTGATGGGTTTGGCCTAACCACTGAACAATACAGGTTGTTGTTCAGGGATACCCAGAAGACACAGACTCAGGACTGGACTGACTTTGTAGATTGTGCCACTAAGGCTCTGGAAGGCTGGCTAATGGGAAGTAAGGTTAAGGACTATACAGGATTGTATAATTTGATCATGAGAGAACAAATACTTAACAACTGTCAAAACCAGCTATTGCATCAACACCTGATTGATTCTGATCTGACTTCTCCCCAAGAATTGGGAAAGAAGGCAGATAGATGGGTCAGGACTAGAGTTAAGCAGAAAAACCAGAACCAGGGCGGTGATCAGAAAAAGGCAGACCAGAAGGGTAATGATCAGAAACAAAAAGACCAGAAGTCTTCACCAGGCCCCCAAAAGGCTCAGGGGGAGGGTGGTTCCAAAAAGGATAAAAAGAAAGAAGGCCAAAAGAAACCATGGTGCAACTATTGTAAGTCCAACTCACATTGGTTTAGTGAGTGCACCAAAAAGGATAAGCCCCCAGCCACCATTGCCCCTAAGGCAACTGTACCCCCTAGTTCAGCTGTAAGTGGTGGTTCCCAGCAAAAGGGTGTAGTAGGGTTAACCCTGGGAACTGAGGAGGATTCTGGCCTAGTCAGAATACCTACTCAGGCTGTTCTGATCTGTGATGGGGACTTAGCTTTGTCCTCTACTGTAGGCCCCAGTAACCTGGGCAAGTACAGACAGACTCCTTTTATCAACCAAAGAATGGCTCAGGCCTACAGGGACACTGGGGCTAGTGTCACAGTGGTGACACCTGCTTTTGTGGACCCTGGACAGATCATACTAGGTGAGAATTACCTAGTGACCAACGCTAGCAATGCCACTACCTCCCATAGTGTGGCTATTGTTAACTTCTCCTGGGGAGGGGTAACTGGCCTCGAGAAAGTTGTTGTTAGTTCAGACCTTCCTGTAGAGTGTTTACTGGGCAATGATCTTCAAACTTCAGTTTGGTCTGAAGTGGAGTATAGGACCCATGCAGAAATGCTGGGAATAGATGCACATGTCCTTGCTGTGACCAGGTCACAGGCCAAAAAGTGCACCACTGAACAAGTGCTGGATCCTGAAACTATGGACCAGTCACAACCCAAGAGAAAGAGCAGTAGGGTTAAGGCTGTGCCTTCCCCCCTGCCTCAGGTGGTGGATCAGCCCTCCCAGGAGGATGATTCTGAGAGCCCTGAAGGAACTGTCCTAGAAGAACTTGAACCTGATCAGGTTGAGTTTCTTGGGACAGGGGGACCTTCAAGGGCAGATCTGAGGCAGGCTCAATTAGACTGCCCCTCTCTTGAACCCCTCAGACAGCTGGCTGCTGCTGAGGCTGCAGGAAATGCTCAAGGTACCCATAGAGTGTATTGGGATGAAGGGCTACTGTACTCAGAGGCTAGAGACCCCAAGCCTGGTGCATCCAGGAGGTTGGTCATACCACTGAAGTTCAGAGGCTTCCTTCTTACCTTGGCCCATGATATTCCCCTTGCAGGACATTTAGGCCAGAACAAGACTTGGGACAGGCTTGTCCCTCACTTTCACTGGCCCCATATGTCAGAAGATACTAAGGAGTTTTGTCGCTCCTGTGTCACCTGCCAAGCCAGTGGCAAATCAGGTGGCACCACAAAGGCCCCCCTCATACCACTACCAGTGGTGGGGGTCCCCTTTGAAAGAGTGGGCATAGATATTGTAGGACCAATGGACCCACAAACAGCATCTGGGCACAGATTCATACTGGTGATAGTGGACCATGCCACCAGGTACCCAGAAGCAATTCCCCTGAGGACCACAACAGCTCCTGTTGTGGCAAGGGCCCTGCTTGGAGTATTCTCCAGAGTGGGCTTTCCAAAGGAGGTCATTTCTGACAGAGGTGCCACCTTCATGTCAGGATACTTGACTGCAATGTGGAAGGAGTGTGGTGTTAACTACAAGTTCACCACACCCTATCACCCACAGTGCAATGGGCTTGTTGAGAGATTCAACAAGACCCTAAAGGGAATGATAAAAGGATTACCAGACAAGCTTAGGCGAAGATGGGACATCCTTTTACCCTGCCTTCTGTTTGCTTACAGAGAGGTCCCACAAAAGGGGGTTGGCTACAGCCCTTTTGAGCTTTTGTTTGGGCATCCTGTAAGAGGACCCCTGTGTTTGGTGAGGGAAGGATGGGAGAGACCTCTCAGACAACCCAAACTAGACATAGTGGATTATGTACTTGGTCTCCGCTCCAGGATGGCAGAGTATATGAAGAAGGCTTCTAAAAACCTTGAGGCAAGCCAAGAACTCCAAAAAGCTTGGCATGACCAAAAGGCTGTACTGACTGTTTACCAGCCAGGACAGAAAGTGTGGGTGTTGGAGCCAGTGGCCCCAGCAGCCCTCCAAGACAAATGGTCTGGACCCCACACTATTGTTGAGAAAAAGGGAGAAGTCACCTACTTGGTGGACCTTGGGACTCCCAGAAGCCCCCACAGGGTGCTTCATGTCAACAGATTGAAGGCATATGTTGACAGGGCAGACATGGGGCTACTCATGGCTACAGATGAGGGGCAGGAGGAAGAGAGTGACCCTCTCCCAGACCTGTTGACTCAGAACCCTGATGATGGCTCAGTTGATGGTGTGGTCTTTTCTGACAGCCTCACTGCCCATCAGCAACAGGACTGCAGGCAAGTTCTGCAGTCCTACAGACATATGTTCTCTCTGACCCCAAGTCAGACAAACTGGTGCACCCATGAGGTGGACACTGGTGACAGTCTGCCTGTGAAGAGTAAAATCTACAGGCAACCTGACCATGTCAGGGAGTGCATTAAAGTTGAGGTACAAAAGATGTTGGAGCTGGGAGTCATTGAACCTTCAGAGAGCCCTTGGGCTAGTCCTGTAGTCCTTGTGCCAAAACCTCACACCCAAGATGGTAAGAGAGAGATGAGGTTTTGCGTGGATTACAGAGGTCTCAATGCTGTCACTAGGACAGATGCCCACCCAATACCTAGGGCAGATGAGCTCATTGACAGACTGGCAGCTGCTAAGTTTTTGAGCACATTTGACCTGACAGCAGGCTACTGGCAAATCAGACTAGCTGAGAGTGCAAAGGCCAAAACTGCTTTCTCGACCCCAGGAGGACATTATCAATTTGTGGTAATGCCCTTTGGTTTGAAGAATGCACCTGCCACTTTCCAAAGGTTGGTGAATCAAGTCCTTACTGGGTTGGATGATTATTGTGCAGCTTATCTTGATGATATTGCTGTCTTTAGCTCCACCTGGGAGGATCACCTGGTCCACCTGAGGAATGTTTTAGAGGCCCTGCAAAAGGCAGGCCTCACTATCAAGGCCACTAAGTGCCAGATAGGGCAGAGCAAGGTTGTATACCTGGGCCACCTAGTTGGTGGGGGTCAGGTTCAACCACTGGAGAGCAAGATCCAGACCATAAAGGACTGGACTCCTCCAACTACCCAGACTCAGGTCAGAGCTTTCTTGGGCCTGACTGGGTACTACAGAAAGTTTGTTAAGAACTATGGGTCCATTGTGACACCACTTAATGACTTGACCTCCAAGAAGATGCCAAAGAAAGTTCAGTGGACAGTAAGCTGTCAAAAAGCATTTGATGACCTGAAGCAGGCCATGTGCAGTGCACCTATTCTGAAAAGTCCAGACTACTCCAAAGAGTTCATTGTCCAGACAGATGCTTCTGAGTTAGGTGTGGGAGCTGTTCTTTCACAACTGAATGTAGATGGTCAAGACCAGCCCATTGCTTTTATAAGTAGAAGGCTGACCCCTAGAGAGAAACGTTGGTCAGCTATTGAGAGGGAGGCCTTTGCTGTGGTTTGGGCCCTGAAGAAGCTGAGGCCATACTTGTTTGGCACTCACTTCAAGATTCAGACAGACCTTAAGCCCCTCTTGTGGCTAAATCAGATGAAGGGTGAAAATCCCAAACTTCTTAGGTGGTCCTTTTCCCTACAGTGGATGGACTTCACAGTGGAACATAGACCTGGGACTGACCATGCCAATGCAGATGGACTCTCCAGATATTTCCACTTAGAACATGAAGACTCAACTGGTCAAGGTTAGTTTAATGTCCCTAAGTTTGGGGGGGGGGGGGGTTGTGTAGGAGAGTAGGGTCTGCTTTCTATGTTCACCCCCACTTTTTGCTTTTGCTTATCTGGTTTTCGACTTAGATGTGGCTGTGGGCCTGCTAATCAGACCCACAGCCCTGCTGTTCTCTCTCTAAATTGATACTATGTACTTTAGGTGCATAACCCATTTGGATAGGATCACCTTATTGGCCCCTGTACAGTGTACCCTAGGTACCCAGGGCATAGGTGTACCCTAGGCCTACCAGGGGCTGCAGCATGTATTATGCCACCCCTGGCCTGGCCTTCCATTTTGACACAACTGGCTGATCCCTCAGCTGGGGCAAGGTCGTGTAATCACCCCTTGCTTAGGTGTAGTATTCCTATACCTAACTTACATATAGACACATGTGTACCTATCAGCCACTCCTATGGCAGGCCTTAACAATCCTGGAGGCAGAGTGCTTGGTAACATGTGAGATGGTGCTCTAGCATGAGCTGAGCCTGTCTGCAGCTTTCGGAACCATGTCCTTATAGCTGTTCTATGATATAGCCTACCATATACTCTTAAAGTGCCTTATAATCTTAAACGGTTATGGTAACTATGGTTTGGCTTTATCGAAACATGTCGTGTAAGGTGTCTAACACTGTGGAATAATACCCCCATACCATTTCTGGATATGAGGATATTATTCCCCCCTTCTAGAGGGAAAGACATGTTAAAATCATACTTCACTGTTAGCCTCTGACCAAAGCCTCAGCATCACAAAATGGATGCTGCTGCCACGACACAAGTCTGACCTCCTGCTGCTGGGAGTGATCCCAGCCAGGGAGGCCTGGACAATAGGTTTCCTGCTTGGGGAGGTGCTAGCACCTCCCCAGACAGCCTTTAGTGTATTGGGGCAGGGTGGGCTGAAAGGAATGAGACATGCCTGGGGCACACAAGGTGTTCCTTGCATAGTCCAGTTTAAACCGGCGCTGGGGCACTCCAGCCCCAGCTCTGGCGCGAAACTGGACAAAGGGAAGTGGGTGTAACCACCCCCTCCCAGGTCCCACCCATAAGGCGTGACCTAGCAGGTATCCCAGCCCCCCAGATTAGTATAAGAGTGGGAGTTGGACCTCAAGACTTTAGATTATCCTGAACCTGCAATCTTGAACAGAAACTCTGGACCTTCGACATTCGACGAAAGAAGAAGACTGAAGAATCTCCCTTGTGGCCAAGGAGTGGCTACCCTGTGCAAACAGGCACCATCAAGAGACTACCCTTTGCTTTGCCCAAGTTCTACGAGGAACCGACTGCAGAGCCCGACCAGAGCCTTGACTTCCAGACTTCTCCGACCCTGATCCACATCCACAGCAGAGCTGAGATCCGTGGAGGCGACGAGCGACGTGGGACCGGCTACCTGGGAAAAGTGGCTAGTATCTTCAAGCGCAGCTTCTGAGGCACCCTCGAAGTTGTGCACCGGGGATTGAGAAGCCCCAACCCCAAGCACCATCTGCACCGAAGATCAGCCCCCCACACTCCACGAGTCCTGCGTGGGGCCCTTCAGCATTTTCCTGCTTGCCGCGTCTGTCCGGTTGCTTGCCCGCTGGCTAGTGGCCTTTGTGACGACGTATCCTGTAATCTTCGCCGCTGGTTTGGCTCCTCTAGACTGGTTCCTGCTTCTTTGAAAAAGAGAAGCACCCCAGACCTTCCTGGTCTGCACCAGAAGCAAGTCCTTCGTTCTGCGTGGGTTCCGCTTGCCAAGGCTTGGTGAGTCCTAGTCCAACTTCGACGCCGCCGACAGCAAGAGCCTTCGTGGGACAGCTCGCCTCCTGGTCCTGGTCGTCCTCGACGCTTCCTGGTCCTCGTGGCTGCAGCGACAAGCTTCACCTTCACCTGCAATCTTCACGGCATCGCCTGGTTCCTTCCTGGTTCCACGTGGTCACTGGCTAGTGACCTTGACTCTGTCCCTTCTGCTTGCAGGTCTCCTCTCTTCTTGATCCCAGCCTTGGGATCCACCGGACACTCTTCACTGACTGCCTGTCAGCCTCTTTCTTCAGGCATCCATAGGAGTCGACGACGAAACCCGACGCAACTTCACCCCTATGCACCCGCAGCCTGTGGGCTAGGTAACTTGGGTACTCCGGTGCTCATCAGGATAGTGACTATCCTAGTGTCTCGTTTTCAAGTCTCGACTTCCTAGCTACTCCGGAAGTGTCCTAAATCTACTTAATTCTAAACTGTACTATTGCTATTGACTTTTACGCATTACGCGTGAGTGTTTCCACTCTGCACCTGAATCCCGTGGGCCCCCCACTTCCTAACCTTTGGTAGTATAGTGTAACCCCAGCGATTCCCTAGGCCTATCCTATTTCCGTGACAGTGGTCCTTATACCACTTACTTAGTATATGGTTTGCGTGGCCCCTAGGGCCTAACTGTATTACTTACCTGTGTGACTTAATGTATGCTTGAATAAGACTGTGTTGTACTTACCTCTAATCTCATAAAGAGTGCTGAGGGTTTGACTAGAATAAATACACTTTAGTTTATATATATATATCTGTTGTGGTGTCCTTTCATTTGGTATTCAAGGGATTATATATGGTATCACAGCTGGCTTCACATGCCATTCAGAGTTTAGCCTAAGACTGCTCTTGTCCATGCTACCACTAGGATAGCTGGTCTATAAGGTTGACTTTACAACCAATCACCATAAGGGTATTTGGACTGATATAAGGTGTACACTAGAACTAGTGACATCATACATCAGGCCAACTTCTCACAGTGAGGCTTTGTCGTTATTAATTAAATTAGTATAGTTGGATGCTTTCGTAACATGACGACTCTGAATTTCCTCCGTTGTTTTAGGAGCTACCTTTAAGAAGTCCGTTATCAATGCCCGTTTGCTGCTATTTCGGCAGGAGTTATGCCTATAGAGGGTCGTGCGGTTTGCCTTCTTACTATTGATGCACTTAGCTTGTGAGGCTGCCTCTGTGGAAGTTGTTTCTGTTGTTTCCAAGACTTTTGCCATAAAGTATGGTACATCCATTGTTGGTCCACACTCATGCCGTGCTCCTCCCGCTTCAATTACTTCTATGCCCTCTATATTTTGCGCGCTAAAATTTACCGAGGACGTATCAGAAGGGCTACACTTTTGAACTGTGATATCGGTCAAAGTTCCTTCCTTATCCTTCTCTTTTCCATTTTTGGCTGGGGCTGGAAGGTGTTCTTTCTTATCCCCTCCTCTTATTTTTCCTGACCGCATATCTATTTTTAACCGATTGTTTGGGCCGACACTCTATCGGACTGTAGAGTCTGACCAGCAACGGTAAACGGTTTAAGCAGTTTGGAAACAGAGCAGAGTGTTGTAGAGTGTTTGCTTTTTAAAAAGAGAGACCACCAGATGTACTGTTTGTGATCTGGTTCACGTTTAGGAATTGAAAGTAAAGATAATGTTTTTTTTTCCGAAAGACTGATATGCTTGAATACAATCACATACTCAAGGGCGGTCCCACAATATGGTGCAGGTATTGCAGTTATTTTCAGGGTGTACCCCAGCTCTCTCTGCTCACCTCTGCTCTGCCTTTGGCTCACACACACTCTCCTGGGCTGCTCTTGTGGCTTTCCCCTCGCTTCTTCTTGCTGCGGCGGAATCGCGGCTCCCACCCTGGCTGCTCCAGCTACTTCAGGTCACACCGCCCCCTGACACTCTCCTGCCGTTGCTGCTGTGGGGAGATACCTGAATGCTTTTGGGGCTCCTGCACCCTCTTCCCACAGCGTCGCCGCCGCCGCAGACACCAGGCTCCCCCCGCCTGTCAGTTGGGACCAAATCCGAGTCCAAACCGGCAGCTCCTGTGCAGCTCCGACGCGGCAAGCGTCGCTGGTATTGTGGTCACCGGAATGACGTTGCCGTATCTACTTAGATGCCCCTGTGCGCTGACGTCCGTTCTTTCTCTTTCCGCGCCAGCCAGCGAAGATCAGGAGAGAGCGGTACCAGGAGTCACTTTTTGACTCTCTTTTTGTGACTTTTGTCGATTTCTTTTTTTGGAGTCATCGACTCCTGGTGCACAGGGATGTCATCTCAGCAGACCAGCTTCAAGCCTTGTGGCCCCTGCCACAAGCTGATGTTGGTGACGAACCCCCATCTTGTGTGCCTCTGGTGCCTGGAGCGCGACCACAACCTGAAGTTGTGCTCCGACTGCTGGGCCATGGCCCGGAAGTCTTTGCGGGAGCGGTCCCAAAAGCTTCTGGAGGCCCAGCAGTCGGCTCCATGCCGCTCGAGTTCCTGGTCGAGAGGGAGGTCGCGGGACCGGTCGAGGAGTCATCACCACCACTCCTCGTCGAAGTCTTCATCTTTGGGTAAGTCGAAGCACAAAAGAAGGTGAAGAAGCACCGTCGCTCTTCGCATTCTCCCCGTCCGTCGGCCGACGCAACACGGGATGTGGACAGTAGTCATCTGGCTCCGCCCGCGGAGCCTCTTGGGTCGGCTCCGAGCTTCTCTACCTTTCCAGGAGCTGGGATGACCCCTGCCCAATTTCGTAGCTTTTACGAAACCCTCCACTCTATTTTTGGGCAGCCTGACTCCGCCGGAGCACCTTCGTGCCCACACAGACTCAGCTGGGGGCTCCTGGCCCTCGATGCCAGTGGCTTCGGCGCCGCAGGGCCCCCTGGGATCCAGGTCTAGATCCGGTTCGGCACCAGTCGACCTTGTGACACCTCCTCCGACGCCGAATCCAGTGGCGACACCTCCGCTCCCTCTGACGCTGGTTATGTCCCCAGCCGATGTCGACCCAGCCTCCCCCTCGATGTGGACACAGAGCCGGACAGACGTCACCTGACGTCGGAACCGGCGCTGACCGGAAATTTTGTACCCCTGTTCTCCCCTGGTGTTTCCTATCACCCTGAGTGGCTACCAGAGGAGGGTGAGGAGGATTGAGAGGGGTCTGTCGACCCTTTGGCAGACCAGTTGGAAGAACCAGACTGGAGAGAGGAGTTGGGTGAGGCCAGTAGTCTGGAGCGACCTTTGACCCTGTCACCAGGCAGGTCGCTCCCCCCATCTGTCACACAGCCCCCTGTGGGTTGAACCTCCGTTGCCGCTTTTGCCGCCTGACTGCTCGCTCCCTTTTTTATTCTGTACCCCTGCGCTTGGCTTTCTGTGCCACTTTGTTTTTTCATTCTGTGCCCCTGTGTTTTGCTTTCTGTACCCCTGTGCTCTGTTGTCCCTCTCCCGCCGTCTTTTCCCGCCGTTTTTTCCCCGGGTTTTCCCCCGCCGCTGAGCCCCTGCGGCCCCGCCCCCTTCACTCCCACGTCCGCGCCTGGACCGCACCCAGCGCCAGAACCCCTGGACCCCGCACCCCCAGCAACGCCAGACTGCACTACGACGCAAGCACCCTCCACGCACTCAACACCAAACGAGACCAGCCCTGCTACCGTGCCACCCCGAAACGCACCCAGGGGCCTTTCACCTGCCGGAACTGCAGATTCACCAGCATCCAACCCTCCACACCACCAGCCAGAGAACCCAACCACCTCCGCTGCATCCTCCTCAACACCCGCTCCGCTCGCAAGCACGCCATCGAACTCTGAGACCTCCTAGACTCCACCGCCCCGATGTCGCCTTCGTGAGGGAGACCTGGCTGAATGCCACCTCAGCACCAGACATCGCCATAGCCATCCCACAGGGCTACAAGATCTCCCGCAGAGACCGCATCAACGGAGTGGGAATCGCCATCATCCACAAAGACTCCATCAAAATCTCAACGAACACCGATGACACCCTCACCACTGCCGAGCACATGCACTTCCAGATCCACACCGACCCCAACACCACCCTCAGAGGAACTCTCATCTACAGACCTCCCGGACCCTGCCCACAGTTCAGTGACACCATCGCCGACCTCATCAGCACCCACGCCCTCGCTTCCACGGACTACATCCTCCTCGGGGACCTGAACTTCCACCTCGAGAACAACAACGACGCCAACTCCACCGCCCTGATCGCCAACCTCGCCAACCTCGGACTCAAACAGCTCGTAACGACACCTACTCACGCCGCTGGACACACGCTCGACCCCATCTTCTCCGCAAGCCCCCACGTCTCCTTCAACCACACCACCGAACCACACTGGACCGACCACAGATGGGTCCACTTCACCTTCAGAAAACCCACCACACACCTCTGCACCCAACAGCTACCAAGCCGCTGCTGGGGCAAGGTCACCGAGGACCAACTGACTACCGCCCTCGCCCTGAGACCACCCACCGACCCCACCGACCCAGACACCGCCGCAACCAACCTCACACAGTGGATCAACGACTGCGCCAACACCCTCGCCCCTCTCAAGACCTCTACAACCAACCACACCAACAAGAAAGCCGCCTGGTTCACCGAGGACCTCCGGATCTCCAAGCACACCTGTCGGAAGCTGGAGAAGAAATGGCTCCACGACCGAACACCAGACAACCACACAGCCCTCAAGAGCGCCACCCGCAGACACCACCAACTCATCATGACCGCCAAGAAGACCGCCTTCAAGGACGGCCTAGACAACAACGCACACAACACCAAAGAGCTCTTCAGCATCGTGAAAGAACTCTCCAACCCCAGCTCCAACACCAACGACATCCCGCCATCTCAAGACCTGTGCGACTCCCTGGCCACCTTCTTCCACCGCAAGATCACCGACATCCACGACAGCTTCAACTCCGACCCCCCCGCACCCCCCACCGAGTCCACCACCCCTGCGACTACCACTCACACCAGTCGCCTGACCATCTGGTCCAGCGTCAGTGACGAAGACACCATCAAAACCATGAACTCCATCCACTCCGGATCCCCATCGGACCCCTGCCCTCACCACATCTTCAACAAAGCCAGCGCAACCATCGCGCCCCACCTCCGGAAAACAATCAACTGTTCCTTCGAGACAGCAACCTTCCCAGAAAGCTGGAAGCACGCTGAGATCAACGCCCTTTTGAAGAAGCCCAAGGCGGACCCCAAGGACCTCAAGAACTTCCGGCCCATCTCCCTGCTCCCTTTCCCGGCAAAAGTGACCGAGAAGATTGTCAACAAACAGCTGACCCGCTACCTCGAAGTTAACAACATCCTTGACCCTTCCCAATCCGGTTTTCGCAGTAACCACAGCACCGAGACCGCCCTCATCGCCGCCACTGACGACATCCGGACCCTGATGGTCAAAGGAGAAACAGCCGCCCTCATCCTCCTGGACCTATCAGCAGCCTTTGACACGGTCTGCCACCGCATCCTAACAGCACGCCTCCATGACGCCGGTACCCTGGCCTGGACTACATCCTCCCTCTCCGGCAGAACCCAGAGCGTCTGCCTCCCACCCTTCCGCTCCAAAACCACCGAGATCATCTGCGGCGTCCCACAGGGATCCTCCCTCAGCCCGACGCTGTTTAATATCTACATGGCCCCCCTCGCCCACGTCGCACGACAACACAACCTCAACATCATCTCCTACGCCGACGACACCCAGCTGATCATATCCCTCACCGAAGATCCCCACACCGCCAAACCTAACCTCCACAGAGGAATGAAGGCCGTAGCCGACTGGATAAAGGACAGCAGACTGAAGCTGAACTCAGACAAGACAGAGGTCCTCATTCTCGGACCCACCCCATCAGCCTGGGATGACTCTTGGTGGCCCACGTCACTAGGCACAGCCCCGGAACCCACGGACCATGCACGCAACCTGGGGGTAATCCTCGACTCCACTCTCTCCATGACCAGGCAAGTCAACGCCGTATCCGCGTCCTGCTTCAACACCCTCCGTATGCTCCGTAGGATCTACAAATGGATCCCCCTTGACACGAGAAAAACCGTTACCCAGGCCCTCATCACCAACAGACTCGACTACGGGCACGCCCTCTACTCAGGAACTACAAACAAGCCCCTTAAGACGACTCCAACGCATCCAGAAAGCCTCGGCCCGACTCATCCTCGACGTCCCCCGCCGCAGCCACATCACACTCCACCTGAGAGGCCTGCACTGGCTCCCCGTCAACAAAAGGATCACCTTCAAGCTCCTGATCCACGCACACAAAGCACTGCACAACACTGGACCCACCGACCTCAACAACCGACTCAGTTCCACACCCCCACCCAAAGCCTCTGCTCAGCCAACCTCGCCCTCGCCACAGTCCCTCGCATCCAAAAAACCACCGCCGGCGGCAGATCCTTCTCCTACCTCGCCGCCAAGACCTGGAACACTCTCCCCACCATCCTACGACAGACCCAGGACCTGCTGGCCTTCAGAAGACTCCTCAAGACCTGGCTCTTCGACCAGTAGCACCCCCCCCTCCCCAGCGCCTTGAGACCCTCTCGGGTATGTAGCGCGCTTTACAAATGCAGTGATTGATTGATTGATTGACACTTCTCCAGACCTAGGCATGCTTTCACCCCCTACCGTGGCTACGGAGGAGGGTGCATTGTACGCAATGGTGTTGCGTAGGGCGGCTGATGCCTTAAACCTTGAGCTTCCTATGGTGGCGGTTAGGACTAACCTCCTGACCGAGGTGCTTCAACTGGCAGCGGCCTCTTCGGAGCCCCTGCTGCTGTTCAATGACACCCTCACAGACATCTTTTTGGGCACTTGGTCTCAGCCCAACGCAGGGGCTCCTGTGGATAGGATGATTTCCCAATGCCATTGCCTGGCCCCGGGCGACCCCATTTTCCTCTCTCAACACTCCACCCCTGAGAGCTTGGTGGTCAAAGCCTTGACTTCCAAGGGCACATTTCCTACCACACCACTTGATAGGGAATCCAAGAAGCTGGACCACCTTGGGAAGAAGGTGTTTTCTTCCTCCATCTTAGGACTGCGGTCGGTGAACACCGCATGTCTATTGGGCCGTTACCCCCACTCTCTGTGGGCGCAGGTGCTGCCACAGTGCCCGGAGGAGGCCCGTGCCGTGCTCTCCCATGCAGTTGCCGAAGGGAGGGATGCAGTGAAGTTTGCCATAAGATGTGGGTTGGACACCGCCAACTCGCTGGGCAGGACGATCTTAGCATCAATAGCCCTGAGACGCTATGCCTGGCTGAGATCCAGTAGCTTTTTGGGTGATGTCCAAGCTACGTTTTTGGACATGCCCTTTGATGGACGTCGCTTGTTTGGTGACAAAGCAGACAACGCACTCGAGCCTTTTAAGGACTCCAGGGATACAGTCAGGTCCTTGGGCCTCGCTTCCACCTCTTGCCCCGCACAGTCTGCTTTTCGCCCCTTTCGTGGCTATGGAAGGGGTGCCCCGCCACATTCCGCCCAGCGCCACAGGCCTGCACAAGCTGTCCAGCCTCTGCGTGGTGGGGACGTGGGACCCACCATCATGGGTCTGAGTGCCAGCGGGCAGGCCAGACCACCAGCGCCCCCTCTGTAGCAGCCTCTAAGCACTCCTAGTCCGACGATTCAGGGCCACCATTCGCCAGTGGGCAGCAGGATTCGCCATCACCTCCCCCATTGGCTCAACATCACGATGGACAGGTGGGTTTTGCAGATAGTCCAAAGGGGCTACTCCCTCCCCTTCAAGACTACCCCTCCATCCATGCCACCTCAATTCTATTGCATGTTGGAAGATCACAGCGCAGTTTTGGGCTTATGCTTCCAGGCAGCGAGTCTGGGATATTCGGGCTATGATTCCGATTTTACAGCCTTTATCCCAGGTTTCGGTCAGAATGACAATGAGGCTACTGGGCCTCATTGCCTCCTGCATACTGATGGTGGACTATGCCCGGTGGCATATTCAGGCTCTGCAGTGGGACCTGAAGTTTCAGTGGGCACAGCATCAGGGGAATCTTTCCGGTTGCGTCTAGACCTCAGAGAGCACTGCACATCAATTGCAGTGGTGGCTAACGAACTGGGATTGGTCCAACGGCAGGTCCCTTTCCCTTTCCTAGCCATAGTTCACAGTGGTGACAGATGCATCACTTCTGGGGTGGGACGGCCACATGGGAGAGGCGGAGATCAGAGGCCTCTAGTCTCCGGCGGAGTCTGGGCTCCACGTCAACCTTCTGGAGCTTCGGGCGATTCGTCTTGCTCTGAAGGCATTCCTTCCTTCTGTCAAAGGGAGAGTAGCTCAGGTGTTCACGGACAACACCACCACCATGTGGTACTGCAACAAACAGGGAGGGGTGGGGTTGTGGACCCTATGTCAGGAGGCACTTCATCTCTGGAAGTGGCTGGAACATCAGGGCATGTCCTTGGTGGTTCAACACCTGGCAGGTTCTCTGAATGCCAGGACGGACGAAGTCAGCCACCAGTGCATGATTGATCACGAATGGCGTCTTCACTCGGAGGTGGCGCAAGGACTCTTTCAGCAGTGGGGAGAGCCTTGGTTAGATCTATTCACCATTAAAGAGAACGCGCAATGTCAGCAGTTCTACACATTGAAATCTCCAAGTCGGCACTCGCTAGGTGACGCTTTTCATCGCGAGTGGAGTTGCGGTCTTCTATACGCCTTTCGGCCTATACCACTTCTGCCCAGAGTGCTGAAGAAGATCAAGCGCGACCGGGCCCAAGTCATTCTTGTGGCTCCAGGCTGGGCACGAAGAGTCTGGTATCCCGAGCTTCTGCACATGGCCAACAATCCTCCGATCAGGCTGCCTCTTCGGGAGGATCTTCTGTCGCAGCATCAGGGGACGGTCCTCCACCCGAACCTGTCCAGCCTCCACCTAATTGCGTGGAGATTGAGGGGTGACAGTTGACAGCTTTTGACCTTCCTCCCGAAGTCTATAACGTTATCTTGGCAGCCAGGCGTCCCTCCACCAAAACAATATACTGTTTTAGCCTGTAGATGGAACAAGTTTGTGGCATGGTGCACAGCAAAGGCAGTGGATCCCCTTTCTGCCCCCCTTTCAGAGGTTTTCCTCTTCATTCTTTCTTTGGCCCAGCAGGGCTCTGCTCTGGACACCCTCAAAGGCTATCTTTCGGCCATTTCGGCCTTTCTTCTACTTCCTGACCAGCCTTCTCTTTTCAAGTCCTCTATTGTAAATTGATTCCTTAAAGGCATTACTCACTTGTTTCCTCCAATTCCTTTCGTAATGCCCCAGTGGGACATGAACCTGGTTCCGACCTATCTTATGTGTGTTCCTTTCTTTCGAGCCACTACATAAGTGTCCTCTCAGACTTCTGACACTTAAAATTGCCTTTTTGTTTGCCATCACCTCTGCTCGCAGGGTGAGTGAGCTTCAGGCTCTTTCTTCCAAACCTCCATCCTGGTTATTCATCCGGACAAAGTTGTCCTTCGTACTAGGCCTTCTTTCCTTCCCAAAGTGGTTACCTCTGTTCACATAGGACAGACCATCACTTTGCCCACCTTCTTCCCGTCCCGCATCCCTCTTAGGAGGAAGAGAGGCTCCACCGTCTGGATCCAAAACGTGCGCTTTCATTCTATCGGGATCGCACAAAACAATTCCGGGTGGATGACCAGCACTTTGTTAGCTATGTAGGCGCCAAGAAAGATCGGGCCCTGCAAAAATGGACCATCTCTCGATGGGTCATTCTTTGAATCAAAATCTGCTATTCCTTAGCGAAAAAGGAACCTCCAGTGGGGTGACGGCAGCGACTACTGCTTTGGGAAGTGGAGTCCCCCTTCATGACATCTGGCAGGCCGCTACGTGGGCTTCATTGCACACGTTTACTAAACACTACTGCCTGGACAGCCAAGTCCGGAGAGACGGCTTCTTTGGCCGTTCAGTTCTCCAGGACTTTCTGGTGTGAACTTAGTTCGTAGACCCACCTCCGGAGTTGGTATTGCTGGGGTATCTATTCTAAGGTGAGGAATCCATAACTAATAGTCTCTTTCAGATGAACAAGTTACTTAACTTTGATAGCAATATATCTGTAAGAGACATATATTAGTTATGGCTTCCTCACCGCCCCACCCATTCTCCCCGTTCTGCGAACTGACTTCTAGGTGAGACACTCCATTTTCAGGGCCCTAGTTTTTGTGCACCAGTGGTCAGTGTCTTGCATGGCTCTGCGCTTCTGGCGTGGAATGTTGTGTGAAGAACTGACGTCAGTGCGCAGGGGCAGCATCTAAGTAGATACCGCAACATCATTCCGGCGACCACAACATCCACCACACCACCTACCGATGCGCAGGGATACTGCTGAAGAAAAATTCTCTGGATCCAGTCTGATACCTGGGGGTAATTCTAAGGTGAGGAATCCATAACTCATATATGTCTCTTACAGATATATTGTTACCGAAGGTAAGTAACTTGTTTGTTAAAACATTTCCCGGTTCATATATTAATGAGTGTTCTAGCTAGGTAGGATAGATGAAGCTTTGAAGGAGCCTGAATGCTGAACTGAAAGATCCACCGTCCTTGCCTTGTGACTCTTCTCCTGAGGAGTGGGATTTGTTTAGTTACCGACAGCTACTAATAAAGGTGACTTACTTTCATTCTTAAATCTTCTCTATAAATCGATGCTCCTGCAGAGATCCTCTTACAGCTGACAGTTGCTTCTGCAACTGTGGGGGAACTCAGCTGAGTTTCCAGAACGACTCTTCATGGGAAGTTCTGTCTTCTATTTGCACTTTTCTGTAAGGAACTCTTTATGGTTCTACTTAAGGTAGGGTAGGTCCTTCAGCTAGTTTAGAAATTATTAACTTTATGGAACACTACATATTGATTCATGCTATCATTAATCTTTCTCTTTTAGATTTCTGTAAACTGACTAATCTGAATAAAACCACAAAAACAATTACTAATCTGTACGATAAATGAAGTTGTTGAAACCTTTCGAAACTTTTAGAAAAGAGGCGATCATTGAATGCCTTTTCAATTATCATAATTATCTTTTAATATATTACTCTTATGATTTAGTAAAATGCATTGAAAGATATTCGAGGCAGAGAGGCCTTGGCAAAGTCAATAGGTTTCGGGGTGACCTATTAGCTTTGCCTATGCCTGTTTTATTTTATTTATAATTTCACTAGCCTAAGCTAAATCACGGTTTCACTATTTAGTTTGTGGCTCATAAATGATTTAAAACAAATCAGATTCTTAGATTTTGACAAATATGATTTTATTTCCTGTGGTATACTTGTTGAGGACTGTTTTGATGCCATTATGTTTTGACAAATTGGCATGCAATCACCATCAAGCCACCATTTTGGTATGGCAATGAAGATAGCCCTTCATCAGGAAGCAGCAAAGTTATCATCTGGGAAACAACTCATGCCAGTCCTTCCAAAGAGGAAAATTGTCAGCTCTTCAATTGCCAGGAAGCTTATATAGAGGTATGCAGATTCTCCAGTATTGGGGTGTCATTCATAGATTCACATGCTTGAATATTCCCCGTCGTCGAAGTGGGAGTCCCACGGTACATAATATAGCAATATAGTAATAACATAAGCCTAATAGGCATAAAAGAAAGAAAAACCATAGAGTTTTCATGGATAGACAACTTGTCACCTCTATAACATAACACTGTCGTTATGTTCTAGGCCAAATCCAGCCAATCAGGTGTCCGCACCCTCTAGAACCCTCTCCCCAGAGACTCAGGCTCTCAGATTTTCTACCGCACGTCGTGTGAAGGGAGTCTCCCTGAGCTTGCTCAGTTTTTTTCATCTCATATTTCACAGAAGATTGAGTCTATGATGTCTACAACCAAGAAATCCCTCTTCAGACCTTGTGGGAGTTGTGGTAAACTGAGACTTCATTCTGAAGATCCTCACAAAAAAATGTATTTATTGTTTATATCCTGAACATCAGGTAAAGGACTGTAAAATTTGTAGAACCTTCTCACAGACAACTTTGAAGGATTGAGAAGGGCGTCTCCTTCTGTGGCTGCAGAAGTTGAAGACTTCAGAAAATCCTGTTTCAGATGTGGAGAGTGTGTCTTCCATCCAAACTGCTCCCTCTTTGAAAAGGTCCTGTGACTCTCAAAAGGTTTCTCCTAGAACTAAGGTGGTGAAGAAACATCATGGAGACAAGATTACTACCCAACCTTCTACTTCAAGAGGGGTGATTTCCCCCCCAAGGAGTCTCTCTGTATCCTTGACGCCCCCGAGATCTGATTCTCAGGCGTCTAAGACTCCATCTGCGCAGATTTTACCTCAGAAACTGCCTCTCTCGTCGACGAGCTCTTCAACGCTTCCTCCGTCGACGAGAGCTGCCGTCGTCGCATCTACATCGACGACCTCGGCATCTATGTCTATGAAGCCAACGATGATCATATCGTCGGCGTCTTCACCGTCGATGCTGGAATCAGTTAACACCAACGACATCCCGCCATCTCAAGACCTGTGCGACTCCCTGGCCACCTTCTTCCACCGCAAGATCACCGACATCCACGACAGCTTCAACTCCGACCCCCCCGCACCCCCCACCGAGTCCACCACCCCTGCGACTACCACTCACACCAGTCGCCTGACCATCTGGTCCAGCGTCAGTGACGAAGACACCATCAAAACCATGAACTCCATCCACTCCGGATCCCCATCGGACCCCTGCCCTCACCACATCTTCAACAAAGCCAGCGCAACCATCGTGCCCCACCTCCGGAAAACAATCAACTGTTCCTTCGAGACAGCAACCTTCCCAGAAAGCTGGAAGCACGCTGAGATCAACGCCCTTCTGAAGAAGCCCAAGGCGGACCCCAAGGACCTCAAGAACTTCCGGCCCATCTCCCTGCTCCCTTTCCCGGCAAAAGTGACCGAGAAGATTGTCAACAAACAGCTGACCCGCTACCTCGAAGTTAACAACATCCTGGACCCTTCCCAATCCGGTTTTCGCAGTAACCACAGCACCGAGACCGCCCTCATCGCCGCCACTGACGACATCCGGACCCTGATGGTCAAAGGAGAAACAGCCGCCCTCATCCTCCTGGACCTATCAGCAGCCTTTGACACGGTCTGCCACCGCATCCTAACAGCACGCCTCCATGACGCCGGTACCCTGGCCTGGACTACATCCTCCCTCTCCGGCAGAACCCAGAGCGTCTGCCTCCCACCCTTCCGCTCCAAAACCACCGAGATCATCTGCGGCGTCCCACAGGGATCCTCCCTCAGCCCGACGCTGTTTAATATCTACATGGCCCCCCTCGCCCACGTCGCACGACAACACAACCTCAACATCATCTCCTACGCCGACGACACCCAGCTGATCATATCCCTCACCGAAGATCCCCACACCGCCAAACCTAACCTCCACAGAGGAATGAAGGCCGTAGCCGACTGGATAAAGGACAGCAGACTGAAGCTGAACTCAGACAAGACAGAGGTCCTCATTCTCGGACCCACCCCATCAGCCTGGGATGACTCTTGGTGGCCCACGTCACTAGGCACAGCCCCGGAACCCACGGACCATGCACGCAACCTGGGGGTCATCCTCGACTCCACTCTCTCCATGACCAGGCAAGTCAACGCCGTATCCGCGTCCTGCTTCAACACCCTCCGTATGCTCCGTAGGATCTACAAATGGATCCCCCTTGACACGAGAAAAACCGTTACCCAGGCCCTCATCACCAACAGACTCGACTACGGGCACGCCCTCTACTCAGGAACTACAAACAAGCCCCTTAAGACGACTCCAACGCATCCAGAAAGCCTCGGCCCGACTCATCCTCGACGTCCCCCGCCGCAGCCACATCACACTCCACCTGAGAGGCCTGCACTGCCTCCCCGTCAACAAAAGGATCACCTTCAAGCTCCTGATCCACGCACACAAAGCACTGCACAACACGGGACCCACCGACCTCAACAACCGACTCAGTTCCACACCCCCACCCAAAGCCTCTGCTCAGCCAACCTCGCCCTCGCCACAGTCCCTCGCATCCAAAAAACCACCGCCGGCGGCAGATCCTTCTCCTACCTCGCCGCCAAGACCTGGAACACTCTCCCCACCATCCTACGACAGACCCAGGACCTGCTGGCCTTCAGAAGACTCCTCAAGACCTGGCTCTTCGACCAGTAGCACCCGTTAAGTCTATAACGTTATCTTGGCAGCCAGGCGTCCCTCCACCAAAACAATATACTGTTTTAGCCTGTAGATGGAACAAGTTTGTGGCATGGTGCACAGCAAAGGCAGTGGATCCCCTTTCTGCCCCCCTTTCAGAGGTTTTCCTCTTCATTCTTTCTTTGGCCCAGCAGGGCTCTGCTCTGGACACCCTCAAAGGCTATCTTTCGGCCATTTCGGCCTTTCTTCTACTTCCTGACCAGCCTTCTCTTTTCAAGTCCTCTATTGTAAATTGATTCCTTAAAGGCATTACTCACTTGTTTCCTCCAATTCCTTTCGTAATGCCCCAGTGGGACATGAACCTGGTTCCGACCTATCTTATGTGTGTTCCTTTCTTTCGAGCCACTACATAAGTGTCCTCTCAGACTTCTGACACTTAAAATTGCCTTTTTGTTTGCCATCACCTCTGCTCGCAGGGTGAGTGAGCTTCAGGCTCTTTCTTCCAAACCTCCATCCTGGTTATTCATCCGGACAAAGTTGTCCTTCGTACTAGGCCTTCTTTCCTTCCCAAAGTGGTTACCTCTGTTCACATAGGACAGACCATCACTTTGCCCACCTTCTTCCCGTCCCGCATCCCTCTTAGGAGGAAGAGAGGCTCCACCGTCTGGATCCAAAACGTGCGCTTTCATTCTATCGGTATCGCACAAAACAATTCCGGGTGGATGACCAGCACTTTGTTAGCTATGTAGGCGCCAAGAAAGATCGGGCCCTGCAAAAATGGACCATCTCTCGATGGGTCATTCTTTGAATCAAAATCTGCTATTCCTTAGCGAAAAAGGAACCTCCAGTGGGGTGACGGCAGCGACTACTGCTTTGGGAAGTGGAGTCCCCCTTCATGACATCTGGCAGGCAGCTACGTGGGCTTCATTGCACACGTTTACTAAACACTACTGCCTGGACAGCCAAGTCCGGAGAGACGGCTTCTTTGGCCGTTCAGTTCTCCGGGACTTTCTGGTGTGAACTTAGTTCGTAGACCCACCTCCGGAGTTGGTATTGCTGGGGTATCTATTCTAAGGTGAGGAATCCATAACTAATAGTCTCTTTCAGATGAACAAGTTACTTAACTTTGATAGCAATATATCTGTAAGAGACATATATTAGTTATGGCTTCCTCACCGCCCCACCCATTCTCCCCGTTCTGCGAACTGACTTCTAGGTGAGACACTCCATTTTCAGGGCCCTAGTTTTTGTGCACCAGTGGTCAGTGTCTTGCATGGCTCTGCGCTTCTGGCGTGGAATGTTGTGTGAAGAACTGACGTCAGTGCGCAGGGGCAGCATCTAAGTAGATACCGCAACATCATTCCGGCGACCACAACATCCACCACACCACCTACCGATGCGCAGGGATACTGCTGAAGAAAAATTCTCTGGATCCAGTCTGATACCTGGGGGTAATTCTAAGGTGAGGAATCCATAACTAATATATGTCTCTTACAGATATATTGTTACCGAAGGTAAGTAACTTGTTTGTTAAAACATTTCCCGGTTCATATATTAATGAGTGTTCTAGCTAGGTAGGATAGATGAAGCTTTGAAGGAGCCTGAATGCTGAACTGAAAGATCCACCGTCCTTGCCTTGTGACTCTTCTCCTGAGGAGTGGGATTTGTTTAGTTACCGACAGCTACTAATAAAGGTGACTTACTTTCATTCTTAAATCTTCTCTATAAATCGATGCTCCTGCAGAGATCCTCTTACAGCTGACAGTTGCTTCTGCAACTGTGGGGGAACTCAGCTGAGTTTCCAGAACGACTCTTCATGGGAAGTTCTGTCTTCTATTTGCACTTTTCTGTAAGGAACTCTTTATGGTTCTACTTAAGGTAGGTTAGGTCCTTCAGCTAGTTTAGAAATTATTAACTTTATGGAACACTACATATTGATTCATGCTGTCATTAATCTTTCTCTTTTAGATTTCTGTAAACTGACTAATCTGAATAAAACCACAAAAACAATTACTAATCTGTACGATAAATGAAGTTGTTGAAACCTTTCGAAACTTTTAGAAAAGAGGCGATCATTGAATGCCTTTTCAATTATCATAATTATCTTTTAATATATTACTCTTATGATTTAGTAAAATGCATTGAAAGATATTCGAGGCAGAGAGGCCTTGGCAAAGTCAATAGGTTTCGGGGTGACCTATTAGCTTTGCCTATGCCTGTTTTATTTTATTTATAATTTCACTAGCCTAAGCTAAATCACGGTTTCACTATTTAGTTTGTGGCTCATAAATGATTTAAAACAAATCAGATTCTTAGATTTTGACAAATATGATTTTATTTCCTGTGGTATACTTGTTGAGGACTGTTTTGATGCCATTATGTTTTGACAAATTGGCATGCAATCACCATCAAGCCACCATTTTGGTATGGCAATGAAGATAGCCCTTCATCAGGAAGCAGCAAAGTTATCATCTGGGAAACAACTCATGCCAGTCCTTCCAAAGAGGAAAATTGTCAGCTCTTCAATTGCCAGGAAGCTTATATAGAGGTATGCAGATTCTCCAGTATTGGGGTGTCATTCATAGATTCACATGCTTGAATATTCCCCGTCGTCGAAGTGGGAGTCCCACGGTACATAATATAGCAATATAGTAATAACATAAGCCTAATAGGCATAAAAGAAAGAAAAACCATAGAGTTTTCATGGATAGACAACTTGTCACCTCTATAACATAACACTGTCGTTATGTTCTAGGCCAAATCCAGCCAATCAGGTGTCCGCACCCTCTAGAACCCTCTCCCCAGAGACTC
The DNA here is from genome assembly GCF_964204655.1 of Triturus cristatus. NCBI lineage: Eukaryota > Metazoa > Chordata > Amphibia > Caudata > Salamandridae > Triturus > Triturus cristatus. Next base: position 333,671,881 of record NC_140595.1, read on the forward strand.
AGGCTCTCAGATTTTCTACCGCACGTCGTGTGAAGGGAGTCTCCCTGAGCTTGCTCAGTTTTTTTCATCTCATATTTCACAGAAGATTGAGTCTATGATGTCTACAACCAAGAAATCCCTCTTCAGATCTTGTGGGAGTTGTGGTAAACTGAGACTTCATTCTGAAGATCCTCACAAAAAAATGTATTTATTGTTTATATCCTGAACATCAGGTAAAGGACTGTAAAATTTGTAGAACCTTCTCACAGACAACTTTGAAGGATTGAGAAGGGCGTCTCCTTCTGTGGCTGCAGAAGTTGAAGACTTCAGAAAATCCTGTTTCAGATGTGGAGAGTGTGTCTTCCATCCAAACTGCTCCCTCTTTGAAAAGGTCCTGTGACTCTCAAAAGGTTTCTCCTAGAACTAAGGTGGTGAAGAAACATCATGGAGACAAGATTACTACCCAACCTTCTACTTCAAGAGGGGTGATTTCCCCCCCCAGGAGTCTCTCTGTATCCTTGACGCCCCCGAGATCTGATTCTCAGGCGTCTAAGACTCCATCTGCGCAGATTTTACCTCAGAAACTGCCTCTTTCGTCGACGAGCTCTTCAACGCTTCCTCCGTCGACGAGAGCTGCCGTCGTCGCATCTACATCGACGACCTCGGCATCTATGTCTATGAAGCCAACGATGATCATATCGTCGGCGTCTTCACCGTCGATGCTGGAATCAGTTAACACCAACGACATCCCGCCATCTCAAGACCTGTGCGACTCCCTGGCCACCTTCTTCCACCGCAAGATCACCGACATCCACGACAGCTTCAACTCCGACCCCCCCGCACCCCCCACCGAGTCCACCACCCCTGCGACTACCACTCACACCAGTCGCCTGACCATCTGGTCCAGCGTCAGTGACGAAGACACCATCAAAACCATGAACTCCATCCACTCCGGATCCCCATCGGACCCCTGCCCTCACCACATCTTCAACAAAGCCAGCGCAACCATCGCGCCCCACCTCCGGAAAACAATCAACTGTTCCTTCGAGACAGCAACCTTCCCAGAAAGCTGGAAGCACGCTGAGATCAACGCCCTTCTGAAGAAGCCCAAGGCGGACCCCAAGGACCTCAAGAACTTCCGGCCCATCTCCCTGCTCCCTTTCCCGGCAAAAGTGACCGAGAAGATTGTCAACAAACAGCTGACCCGCTACCTCGAAGTTAACAACATCCTGGACCCTTCCCAATCCGGTTTTCGCAGTAACCACAGCACCGAGACCGCCCTCATCGCCGCCACTGACGACATCCGGACCCTGATGGTCAAAGGAGAAACAGCCGCCCTCATCCTCCTGGACCTATCAGCAGCCTTTGACACGGTCTGCCACCGCATCCTAACAGCACGCCTCCATGACGCCGGTACCCTGGCCTGGACTACATCCTCCCTCTCCGGCAGAACCCAGAGCGTCTGCCTCCCACCCTTCCGCTCCAAAACCACCGAGATCATCTGCGGCGTCCCACAGGGATCCTCCCTCAGCCCGACGCTGTTTAATATCTACATGGCCCCCCTCGCCCACGTCGCACGACAACACAACCTCAACATCATCTCCTACGCCGACGACACCCAGCTGATCATATCCCTCACCGAAGATCCCCACACCGCCAAACCTAACCTCCACAGAGGAATGAAGGCCGTAGCCGACTGGATAAAGGACAGCAGACTGAAGCTGAACTCAGACAAGACAGAGGTCCTCATTCTCGGACCCACCCCATCAGCCTGGGATGACTCTTGGTGGCCCACGTCACTAGGCACAGCCCCGGAACCCACGGACCATGCACGCAACCTGGGGGTCATCCTCGACTCCACTCTCTCCATGACCAGGCAAGTCAACGCCGTATCCGCGTCCTGCTTCAACACCCTCCGTATGCTCCGTAGGATCTACAAATGGATCCCCCTTGACACGAGAAAAACCGTTACCCAGGCCCTCATCACCAACAGACTCGACTACGGGCACGCCCTCTACTCAGGAACTACAAACAAGCCCCTTAAGACGACTCCAACGCATCCAGAAAGCCTCGGCCCGACTCATCCTCGACGTCCCCCGCCGCAGCCACATCACACTCCACCTGAGAGGCCTGCACTGGCTCCCCGTCAACAAAAGGATCACCTTCAAGCTCCTGATCCACGCACACAAAGCACTGCACAACACTGGACCCACCGACCTCAACAACCGACTCAGTTCCACACCCCCACCCAAAGCCTCTGCTCAGCCAACCTCGCCCTCGCCACAGTCCCTCGCATCCAAAAAACCACCGCCGGCGGCAGATCCTTCTCCTACCTCGCCGCCAAGACCTGGAACACTCTCCCCACCATCCTACGACAGACCCAGGACCTGCTGGCCTTCAGAAGACTCCTCAAGACCTGGCTCTTCGACCAGTAGCACCCCCCCCTCCCCAGCGCCTTGAGACCCTCTCGGGTATGTAGCGCGCTTTACAAATGCAGTGATTGATTGATTGATTGACACTTCTCCAGACCTAGGCATGCTTTCACCCCCTACCGTGGCTACGGAGGAGGGTGCATTGTACGCAATGGTGTTGCGTAGGGCGGCTGATGCCTTAAACCTTGAGCTTCCTATGGTGGCGGTTAGGACTAACCTCCTGACCGAGGTGCTTCAACTGGCAGCGGCCTCTTCGGAGCCCCTGCTGCTGTTCAATGACACCCTCACAGACATCTTTTTGGGCACTTGGTCTCAGCCCAACGCAGGGGCTCCTGTGGATAGGATGATTGCCCAATGCCATTGCCTGGCCCCGGGCGACCCCATTTTCCTCTCTCAACACTCCACCCCTGAGAGCTTGGTGGTCAAAGCCTTGACTTCCAAGGGCACATTTCCTACCACACCACTTGATAGGGAATCCAAGAAGCTGGACCACCTTGGGAAGAAGGTGTTTTCTTCCTCCATCTTAGGACTGCGGTCGGTGAACACCGCATGTCTATTGGGCCGTTACCCCCACTCTCTGTGGGCGCAGGTGCTGCCACAGTGCCCGGAGGAGGCCCGTGCCGTGCTCTCCCATGCAGTTGCCGAAGGGAGGGATGCAGTGAAGTTTGCCATAAGATGTGGGTTGGACACCGCCAACTCGCTGGGCAGGACGATCTTAGCATCAATAGCCCTGAGACGCTATGCCTGGCTGAGATCCAGTAGCTTTTTGGGTGATGTCCAAGCTACGTTTTTGGACATGCCCTTTGATGGACGTCGCTTGTTTGGTGACAAAGCAGACAACGCACTCGAGCCTTTTAAGGACTCCAGGGATACAGTCAGGTCCTTGGGCCTCGCTTCCACCTCTTGCCCCGCACAGTCTGCTTTTCGCCCCTTTCGTGGCTATGGAAGGGGTGCCCCGCCACATTCCGCCCAGCGCCACAGGCCTGCACAAGCTGTCCAGCCTCTGCGTGGTGGGGACGTGGGACCCACCATCATGGGTCTGAGTGCCAGCGGGCAGGCCAGACCACCAGCGCCCCCTCTGTAGCAGCCTCTAAGCACTCCTAGTCCGACGATTCAGGGCCACCATTCGCCAGTGGGCAGCAGGATTCGCCATCACCTCCCCCATTGGCTCAACATCACGATGGACAGGTGGGTTTTGCAGATAGTCCAAAGGGGCTACTCCATCCCCTTCAAGACTACCCCTCCATCCATGCCACCTCAATTCTATTGCATGTCGGAAGATCACAGCGCAGTTTTGGGCTTATGCTTCCAGGCAGCGAGTCTGGGATATTCGGGCTATGATTCCGATTTTACAGCCTTTATCCCAGGTTTCGGTCAGAATGACAATGAGGCTACTGGGCCTCATTGCCTCCTGCATACTGATGGTGGACTATGCCCGGTGGCATATTCAGGCTCTGCAGTGGGACCTGAAGTTTCAGTGGGCACAGCATCAGGGGAATCTTTCCGGTTGCGTCTAGACCTCAGAGAGCACTGCACATCAATTGCAGTGGTGGCTAACGAACCGGGATTGGTCCAACGGCAGGTCCCTTTCCCTTTCCTAGCCATAGTTCACAGTGGTGACAGATGCATCACTTCTGGGGTGGGACGGCCACATGGGAGAGGCGGAGATCAGAGGCCTCTAGTCTCCGGCGGAGTCTGGGCTCCACGTCAACCTTCTGGAGCTTCGGGCGATTCGTCTTGCTCTGAAGGCATTCCTTCCTTCTGTCAAAGGGAGAGTAGCTCAGGTGTTCACGGACAACACCACCACCATGTGGTACTGCAACAAACAGGGAGGGGTGGGGTTGTGGACCCTATGTCAGGAGGCACTTCATCTCTGGAAGTGGCTGGAACATCAGGGCATGTCCTTGGTGGTTCAACACCTGGCAGGTTCTCTGAATGCCAGGACGGACGAAGTCAGCCACCAGTGCATGATTGATCACGAATGGCGTCTTCACTCGGAGGTGGCGCAAGGACTCTTTCAGCAGTGGGGAGAGCCTTGGTTAGATCTATTCACCATTAAAGAGAACGCGCAATGTCAGCAGTTCTACACATTGAAATCTCCAAGTCGGCACTCGCTAGGTGACGCTTTTCATCGCGAGTGGAGTTGCGGTCTTCTATACGCCTTTCGGCCTATACCACTTCTGCCCAGAGTGCTGAAGAAGATCAAGCGCGACCGGGCCCAAGTCATTCTTGTGGCTCCAGGCTGGGCACGAAGAGTCTGGTATCCCGAGCTTCTGCACATGGCCAACAATCCTCCGATCAGGCTGCCTCTTCGGGAGGATCTTCTGTCGCAGCATCAGGGGACGGTCCTCCACCCGAACCTGTCCAGCCTCCACCTAATTGCGTGGAGATTGAGGGGCGACAGTTGACAGCTTTTGACCTTCCTCCCGAAGTCTATAACGTTATCTTGGCAGCCAGGCGTCCCTCCACCAAAACAATATACTGTTTTAGCCTGTAGATGGAACAAGTTTGTGGCATGGTGCACAGCAAAGGCAGTGGATCCCCTTTCTGCCCCCCTTTCAGAGGTTTTCCTCTTCATTCTTTCTTTGGCCCAGCAGGGCTCTGCTCTGGACACCCTCAAAGGCTATCTTTCGGCCATTTCGGCCTTTCTTCTACTTCCTGACCAGCCTTCTCTTTTCAAGTCCTCTATTGTAAATTGATTCCTTAAAGGCATTACTCACTTGTTTCCTCCAATTCCTTTCGTAATGCCCCAGTGGGACATGAACCTGGTTCCGACCTATCTTATGTGTGTTCCTTTCTTTCGAGCCACTACATAAGTGTCCTCTCAGACTTCTGACACTTAAAATTGCCTTTTTGTTTGCCATCACCTCTGCTCGCAGGGTGAGTGAGCTTCAGGCTCTTTCTTCCAAACCTCCATCCTGGTTATTCATCCGGACAAAGTTGTCCTTCGTACTAGGCCTTCTTTCCTTCCCAAAGTGGTTACCTCTGTTCACATAGGACAGACCATCACTTTGCCCACCTTCTTCCCGTCCCGCATCCCTCTTAGGAGGAAGAGAGGCTCCACCGTCTGGATCCAAAACGTGCGCTTTCATTCTATCGGGATCGCACAAAACAATTCCGGGTGGATGACCAGCACTTTGTTAGCTATGTAGGCGCCAAGAAAGATCGGGCCCTGCAAAAATGGACCATCTCTCGATGGGTCATTCTTTGAATCAAAATCTGCTATTCCTTAGCGAAAAAGGAACCTCCAGTGGGGTGACGGCAGCGACTACTGCTTTGGGAAGTGGAGTCCCCCTTCATGACATCTGGCAGGCAGCTACGTGGGCTTCATTGCACACGTTTACTAAACACTACTGCCTGGACAGCCAAGTCCGGAGAGACGGCTTCTTTGGCCGTTCAGTTCTCCAGGACTTTCTGGTGTGAACTTAGTTCGTAGACCCACCTCCGGAGTTGGTATTGCTGGGGTATCTATTCTAAGGTGAGGAATCCATAACTAATAGTCTCTTTCAGATGAACAAGTTACTTAACTTTGATAGCAATATATCTGTAAGAGACATATATTAGTTATGGCTTCCTCACCGCCCCACCCATTCTCCCCGTTCTGCGAACTGACTTCTAGGTGAGACACTCCATTTTCAGGGCCCTAGTTTTTGTGCACCAGTGGTCAGTGTCTTGCATGGCTCTGCGCTTCTGGCGTGGAATGTTGTGTGAAGAACTGACGTCAGTGCGCAGGGGCAGCATCTAAGTAGATACCGCAACATCATTCCGGCGACCACAACATCCACCACACCACCTACCGATGCGCAGGGATACTGCTGAAGAAAAATTCTCTGGATCCAGTCTGATACCTGGGGGTAATTCTAAGGTGAGGAATCCATAACTAATATATGTCTCTTACAGATATATTGTTACCGAAGGTAAGTAACTTGTTTGTTAAAACATTTCCCGGTTCATATATTAATGAGTGTTCTAGCTAGGTAGGATAGATGAAGCTTTGAAGGAGCCTGAATGCTGAACTGAAAGATCCACCGTCCTTGCCTTGTGACTCTTCTCCTGAGGAGTGGGATTTGTTTAGTTACCGACAGCTACTAATAAAGGTGACTTACTTTCATTCTTAAATCTTCTCTATAAATCGATGCTCCTGCAGAGATCCTCTTACAGCTGACAGTTGCTTCTGCAACTGTGGGGGAACTCAGCTGAGTTTCCAGAACGACTCTTCATGGGAAGTTCTGTCTTCTATTTGCACTTTTCTGTAAGGAACTCTTTATGGTTCTACTTAAGGTAGGGTAGGTCCTTCAGCTAGTTTAGAAATTATTAACTTTATGGAACACTACATATTGATTCATGCTGTCATTAATCTTTCTCTTTTAGATTTCTGTAAACTGACTAATCTGAATAAAACCACAAAAACAATTACTAATCTGTACGATAAATGAAGTTGTTGAAACCTTTCGAAACTTTTAGAAAAGAGGCGATCATTGAATGCCTTTTCAATTATCATAATTATCTTTTAATATATTACTCTTATGATTTAGTAAAATGCATTGAAAGATATTCGAGGCAGAGAGGCCTTGGCAAAGTCAATAGGTTTCGGGGTGACCTATTAGCTTTGCCTATGCCTGTTTTATTTTATTTATAATTTCACTAGCCTAAGCTAAATCACGGTTTCACTATTTAGTTTGTGGCTCATAAATGATTTAAAACAAATCAGATTCTTAGATTTTGACAAATATGATTTTATTTCCTGTGGTATACTTGTTGAGGACTGTTTTGATGCCATTATGTTTTGACAAATTGGCATGCAATCACCATCAAGCCACCATTTTGGTATGGCAATGAAGATAGCCCTTCATCAGGAAGCAGCAAAGTTATCATCTGGGAAACAACTCATGCCAGTCCTTCCAAAGAGGAAAATTGTCAGCTCTTCAATTGCCAGGAAGCTTATATAGAGGTATGCAGATTCTCCAGTATTGGGGTGTCATTCATAGATTCACATGCTTGAATATTCCCCGTCGTCGAAGTGGGAGTCCCACGGTACATAATATAGCAATATAGTAATAACATAAGCCTAATAGGCATAAAAGAAAGAAAAACCATAGAGTTTTCATGGATAGACAACTTGTCACCTCTATAACATAACACTGTCGTTATGTTCTAGGCCAAATCCAGCCAATCAGGTGTCCGCACCCTCTAGAACCCTCTCCCCAGAGACTCAGGCTCTCAGATTTTCTACCGCACGTCGTGTGAAGGGAGTCTCCCTGAGCTTGCTCAGTTTTTTTCATCTCATATTTCACAGAAGATTGAGTCTATGATGTCTACAACCAAGAAATCCCTCTTCAGACCTTGTGGGAGTTGTGGTAAACTGAGACTTCATTCTGAAGATCCTCACAAAAATATGTATTTATTGTTTATATCCTGAACATCAGGTAAAGGACTGTAAAATTTGTAGAACCTTCTCACAGACAACTTTGAAGGATTGAGAAGGGCGTCTCCTTCTGTGGCTGCAGAAGTTGAAGACTTCAGAAAATCCTGTTTCAGATGTGGAGAGTGTGTCTTCCATCCAAACTGCTCCCTCTTTGAAAAGGTCCTGTGACTCTCAAAAGGTTTCTCCTAGAACTAAGGTGGTGAAGAAACATCATGGAGACAAGATTACTACCCAACCTTCTACTTCAAGAGGGGTGATTTCCCCCCCCAGGAGTCTCTCTGTATCCTTGACGCCCCCGAGATCTGATTCTCAGGCGTCTAAGACTCCATCTGCGCAGATTTTACCTCAGAAACTGCCTCTCTCGTCGACGAGCTCTTCAACGCTTCCTCCGTCGACGAGAGCTGCCGTCGTCGCATCTACATCGACGACCTCGGCATCTATGTCTATGAAGCCAACGATGATCATATCGTCGGCGTCTTCACCGTCGATGCTGGAATCAGTTAAGGTGAGACCCATTTTATCGACGCTACCCTTAACTTCGTCGTCGACGGCTATCAAGCATAAGAAGAAGCAGACGTCGTCGACGGGTGCTTCGTCGTCGAAGGGTGCTTCGTCGTCGAGGAGTGCTTCGTCGTCGACGATGGCTTCGTCATCGGCGGGAACTTCGTCGTCGACGAGTGCTTCTTCGTCGACGGTGGCCTTCTCGTCGACGGTAGCCTTGTCGTCGACGGTAGCTTTGTCGTCGACGGTGGCTTTGTCGTCGACGGTGGCTTTGTCGTCGGCGATGACTTCGTCGTCGACGGGGGCTTCCTCGTCGGCGGTGGCTTCGTCGTCGACGGTGGCTTCATCGTCGACGGTGGCTTCGTCGTCGACAGCAGTTCAACAGCGAATTTCAGCACCAGCAACGATGGCTACGACTCCAACTCTGGATTTGCTACCATTAGAGACTTCAAACTCTCTGCTTCAACGCCGGCATTCATCTCTGGATACCCTGATACCACTTAAAACACCTGTGCAGCCTCCTGAAGTGCTGTTTTCATCTGACAATGAGGAATACGAGGATGACGGATTTCGGGCTGCTCGCAGTCCTTCAGAACTTTTAATTAAATGTCAGGACTCAGATGATGATGAGGAGGACTTGCAACAAGATGATTTCTCATCTTATGACACGCATCCAGTTCAGGAACCTCCTATGGCACAATTGCCTTTAAGTCTGATATCCAATTTACAGTACATGCTGGATGATTATAATCGCCGTTTTCCACGGTCTGGGCATACCACTCCAACGCCGCAGACACCTCAACAACCTGTTTTTCCTAGGGAAACGGTAGCCACACCTACATCAGTGACCAGAGAACAATCTCTTGGGGTTCCTCCAATCACACTTGAAGATATGGTCGAGGAACAAGATGATGACGCTGACAAAGAGGAAGGTGAGCTGGATGATGCTTCCCTCCTTTCTGACTGGGACGACAACTATCAGATTCAAACACCTTCTCCCGCTGATCAAGCTCCTTTGGATTCTCCCCCAGTTGACATTGGTGGTTTTCATTTGCTCATGGAAAGAGCAGCTAAAAGATTTCACCTCCCTATGACAACCAGAGAGGAGGATTGTTTCTTATATGACTTTAAGGACCAACCTAAAAAGCAGGTCCGCTGCATTCCAATCACTGATTTTATATGGCAAGAGGGCCTTAAATTGATGCAAACTCCTAATTCGATTCCAGCCATCCTTCCTAGGATAGACAAAAAATACAAGGCTCCTCCAAATTCTCCTGCCTGTTTAATTTTGCAAACACAGCCTGATTCCATTATTACTCAGGCAGCCCAACGCCAATCTAGAAACCCTTCATCTCCTTTGTCGGCACCTCCTGATCGCGAAGGTCGACGGCTGGATGGTATAGGGAAAAAATGTTCCACTATGGCGGCAGCTACTGTACGAGCGGGCAATTCTTTGGCGATCTTAGGCCGCTACGATCGCCAAATGTGGTCAGACATTTCATCTCTGATTAATCTTATTCCTGAATCATCCAGACCAGAGGCTTTGAAGATTCTCCAAGAGGGAGAAAGAATTTCTTCGGAGATTATAGATTGCGCCATTGATGTGTCTTCTTCTGGCTTCCGTCTTTTGGCAGGTGCTGCAGTCCTCCGGCATCAGGGCTGGTTACGGGCTACGTCCTTTCGTCAAGAGGTGCAAACAAAAATCCTGGACATGCCTTACGACGGCGAGTCCCTTTTTGGCCAGCATATAGATGATGCCCTTCAGGCAATTAAGAAGGACACTGACACAGCTCGTGCTTTAGGGTCTTTGCAATTCAAAAAAACAACCTTTTCGATGCGCTAGAGGTCGTGGTTCCTCTTCTTCCTTTTGAGGCAATTCAAACCAATACAGGCAAGGACAGAGTCGCTATTCCTCTCAAAACCAGCAATCTTATCGGCAGCAAAATTCTTCCAATTACAGGCAATACAGAGGCAAATCTTCTTACAGAGGAAAGGATTCCTCAAAGAAACAATGACTCTCATTACCCTCAGTCACGGACTCCTCCAAAACTTGGAGGTCGAATCTCCCGCTTCTACTCCAAATGGTCGCAAATAACCACCGATCAATGGGTTCTCGATATTGTGCGCAGGGGACACGCTTTGGAATTTATAAAGATTCCTCCAAATACTCCACCAAGAGGTCCCCAGCCTGCACACTTGAAAGAGCTTCTGAATCAGCTAAACATTCTATTGAGAAAGGGCGCGATCGAAGTGGTACCAAAACTACAGAAGGGCATGGGGTTCTATTCAAGGTTCTTCCTTATACAGAAAAAGTCGGGAGAATGGCGTCCCATTTTGGATCAAATATATAAAGGCACAAACTTTTCGTATGTTGTCCCTACAAGAGATACTTCCTTTTCTCTCTCAAGGAGAATTCATGACAACTCTAGATCTGCAAGACGCTTATTTTCATCTTCCCATATTGTCAAGACACAGAAAATTCCTCAGATTCAGGGTGGCCGGACGAGATTTTCAATTCAAGGTCCTGCCATTCGGCCTTCGTTCTGCTCCCCGAGTGTTCAAAAAAGTCCTTGCACCGGTGGCAGCTTACCTTCATCTTCAGGGAGTACAAATCTTTCCCTACTTAGACGACTGCCTTCTGAAGGCGAAGTCTTTCGACCTAGCGTCCAAACAAACTCTGTTATGCAGATCCCTGTTCCAATCTCTGGGCCTCACACTGAACTTAGAAAAATCTCAGTTGCGCCCGGCTCAAAACAGATTGTTCTTGGGAGCCATTGTGGATGCCAGTCTAGGGAAAGCTTTTGTGTCGCACGAACGGCGACAACGTCTTCGCGATCTAGCGACCTCTATCCACCTAAAAGAGTTTGTTTCTGTCCGACAGTTGAAATCTTTTCTAGGGATGCTGTCGTCCTGCATTCCTTTAGTTCCTCACTGCCGCCTGAAGATGAGACCTGTCCAGGAAGAACTGGACAAGCAATGGGCTCAGGTCTCAGGCACTTTCAATGACCTAGTCAGAGTCACCCTTCGCCTAAAAAGGGCTCTTTTATGGTGGACTCACGAAGAACATGTCTCCGCGGGGCGTCCTTTTCTGGCGGACACTCCACAATTCACCCTCACCACCGAAGCATCTCTCGAGGGTTGGGGCGCCCACTTGCAGGGACTAACTGTGAAAGGCAAGTGGTCGGTTCATCAAAAGACAAGACACATCAACCTGTTAGAATTACTGGCCATTTTTCTGGCTCTCAAAGCTTTCCAAACCATCATTCATGGAAGCATGGTGTTGATCCGGACGGACAACACAACGTGCATGCACTATATCAACAAGCAAGGAGGCACAAGGTCATTCTGTTGTCCCTTCAGGCTCAAAAAATCTGGGATTGGGCGATTCAACATCACATCGCCCTCACAGCAGTGCATGTTCCGGGAGCGTCCAACATTCTTGCGGATTCCCTAAGCAGATCCTCCACGACCAATCACAAATGGGAATTGCACCAACCCATTCTGGATCATATATTCCAACTATGGGGTTCCCCAAATCTGGATCTTTTCGCAACTTATCTGAACCGAAAATGCCAGTTCTACGCAAGTTGGCTTCCCCAACCAAAGTCGTGCGGGAATGCCTTTTTGATGAACTGGTCCAAAATGTATGCTTACGCCTTTCCACCGATACCGCTAGTCCCCAAGGTTCTACGGAAAATGAGGAAAGAACCCTGTCGGCTCATCCTTATAGCCCCCTGATGGCCTCGACAAATATGATTCACGGAACTGCTGCTCTTGTCTCAGTGCGAACCGATCATGCTTCGTCCTCTTCCGAATCTTTTGACCATGGAACACGGTCAAATTTGTCATCCCGATCCTGCATCTCTACACTTGGCGGCTTGGAACCTGAGTACTTTGAATTTGTGAATTTGGACATCCCTTTGGACTGCAGAGAAGTCTTAGCAAAAGCTAGAGCTCCTTCTACTGTGAAAACATATAAACTCAAATGGAAACAATTTTGTTCATGGTGCAGTGATGCCAATATTCATCCAATGCATTCCAAGCCGGAACAACTTTTACCTTTCTTGTTGCACCTAGCAAAATCAGGTCTTTCATACGCTACCCTTAAAGTCTTTTTAGCAGCAATCTCACGATTCCGACAAGATGGCTCTAACTCCCTTTACTCGTCAAGAGTAATACAACATTTCTTCAAAGGGCTTTTCCGAATGTTTCCTCTGATACTTCGGCCTCCTCCTCCTTGGAATCTCAACGTTGTATTGGCGCAGCTCATGAGATCGCCATTCGAGCCAATCCATAAGGTCAGCCTCAAATATGTCACGTGGAAGACTTCTCTCCTCCTGGCTCTTACATCCTCACGCCGGGTCAGTGACTTGCAAGCATTTACCATTAACCCACCTTTTCTTCAATTTACTAAAGATTCTGTCCTGCTTCGCACCAATCCGGCCTTTAACCCTAAGGTACCATCTAAATTTCCACCTCAATGAGCCGGTTGTTTTAAAAACATTTTTTCCAAATCCTCAAACTTTTGCAGAAAAGTCACTTCATTCTTTGGATGTCAAACGATGCCTCAAATTTTATCTTCAGAGAACTGCTGCTATTCGTAAAAATGACCAACTCTTTGTCGCCTACAGACGGATGCAACAAGGTCATCCTGTCACCAAACAATCTATAGCACGTTGGATATCTTCTACTATTGCCTTTTGTCATCAACAAGCAGGGAAACCTCTCGCTGCTACCGTTAAAGCGCACTCCACCAGGAAGGTTTCTTCTTCTACTGCGTTTTTTGCTGGAGTCCCTCTTCAATCCATCTGTAGAGCGGCGACATGGTCCAGCAGACACACCTTTACGAGACACTACTGACTGGATGCTGCAGATAACACGGATACACCCGTGGGACAAGCAGTCCTTCGTAATCTTTTTAAATAAGGTGAGCCTCTGATGCTTCCCTCCTCCTGTATACAAGGTACTTTTATTTATTTATTTATGTATAGATGTATATATTTATATATATGTATATTTATATGCATATAGTCTTTTGCACTGTATATGCTATTGTTTTGATGCTTATGTACCTTGTATTATTCTGCTTCACTGCTCACTACTCTTATTCAAGCATGTGAATCTATGAAAGACACCCCAATACTGGAGAAGAACAAAATTACTTACCTGTAAACTGTGGTTCTCCAGTATTGGTGTCTTTCATAGATTCACATGCGACCCACCGACCTCCCCTCAGAGGCTCTAATTATGTATTTGACGATATGTCACTCTTGTGCTACGAAAATCTGAGAGTCTGAGTCTCTGGGGAGAGGGTTCTAGAGAGTGCGGACACCTGATTGGCTGGATTTGGCCTAGAACATAACGACAGTGATATATTATAGAGGTGACAAGTTGTCTATCCATGAAAACTCTATGGTTTTTCTTTCTTTTATGCCTATTAGGCTTATGTTATTACTATATTGCTATATTATGTACCGTGGGACTCCCACTTTGACGACGGGGAATATTCAAGCATGTGAATCTATGAAAGACACCAATACTGGAGAACCACAGTTTACAGGTAAGTAACTTTTGTTCTTCCCTCGTGCTCCAGCGCAGGAATCACAAAGTTTTTCTGCATAATCAAATAGGTGCCTTGATCTTCCTTTACCGCCACCCCCCACCTCCCCAAAGTGCAATTACATAGGTCTGATGGAGGTACTTGGGCTTTGAAAGGACAAAATATGTTGCTGTTTTTGGTCTCTGAAATCTGACACATGCAACTTTTTATTTGTATTGGTAGGAACTGAGTTGTATGGATTTATACTTTCCATCAACACTCTTCTTTCAGTTTCTTTCTCATCTGCTTCAGTGGTGTACTACTTGGAGGTAGCCTATGCTGTTGGCTGTTATACAGCAGTCAGATAGCAGTTGGTTTCAGTTGGTTTCAGTGACATTAAGGCAGAGGAGCGTCACCCCACTGCTATTTCAGCAGTGCCAAAATGAAAAAGAAAATGATAATAACCAATCCAATCCAATCCAATCGGCTTTATTTGACGTGTTAGGTCATAAAAGCACATAAAATACATCTTAAGCAAATATAAAAAACATCATATGAAATATGGTACACGCCCAATTAGACTCATAAATACAATTAGCTTAAAACACTATATACAGTATAAAAATTGATATGATAAAAACTTTATAGTTATACCGTAATACAATCTATAACTTTCCAAGCAAGGTAGTTTTAGAAAAGGCAAATGATTCATTCAACACAATATACATTACAGCATACCATTGTCTCTTTTGAACTCAAGCTTGGTTAAGGAAACGTGCTCTTATTGCCCACGCCCACCCCAGGTATTTCGCCATTTCTATGACGATCGCCTCTGTTTTTTCACCCGCTAGTGTCGGAGCATCCGTGGGGGTAGACCTCATGCAGTTAACGTTCGGGTACAGACTGCTTTTCACCACATTACTCCTCTACACCTTAAAAACTCTCCCTGTTGAGGACAGGCGTGCATGTTAACTAAGGTGTGTAGCAAGTAAACTTGTACATTCTGATCTCCCTCATGACATCTCTAAGAAAATGAAGATATTTGCGGACATGTATCAACTTCAGGCCATTAACACTCCCTTACTTGAAACCCCTGTCTTAAAAAAACATATCTTTCTATGACTATGCACCCAAAGTCTGCAATTCTAATCCACCTTCAACCCACACCCATCAACACACTACTTTCATTTAAAAAAAGCTAAATCAGTTCCTACTAAACTACCACTTTACTTTTACTTTACTATCTCTTCTTGCTTGTCGCTCTTTGGAATGAGGAGCTTGGCATTTTTCTGCCGGTCCTACAAGTGTCACATCTGGAAACTACATGCATTTTTCAGTTGTTTTGTCCATTATGCTGGACATTTCTTTGGCACCACTGTATTTCCTAATCTTATGGATTGTCCTGGTATTTTGTATAGATGAATGCCATAGTTATGTTGTGTTTAGATTGCAAACCCCTATTCTGCTCATGCATTTCCAGTGATTCTTTATTCTTTGTAATTCTCTATGTAAAGACCTCTGTTACTTATGAGCCTTTTATGTACTATATACAAATACTCCGTTCATACCTACTCAGTCTGTATGTGTAGGGGAGTGCACTGCTGCTCTTTGTGGTGCACCTCTTTGTGTGTAATGGAAGCTTGCACTTCTGATGCTCACGCAGTAGCTGGTCTGAGTGTCTTCCTGAATTCTGTAGAAAGGCCAAAATGATTGCCATGGTCAATGATTGTTTTTAATAAAGGAAGATTTAAACATGCACTAATCAATTACAGATTTGTCTAGGTGATGGCCAAATCCGGCACACCCACTGTTAGCAAGTTCCACAAATATCCTGAATGGTTAATCACTTTATCCAATGAAATGAGGAAAAACTAGTTAGCATTGAAACAAAATGCGGTGGCATAATCAGTTAGAGAAACTGATTGATTCTATAACAACCTCCTCAAAAGAAAATGCTTTGGCAGGGCAGCATCAAAGTGATACTTGGCCTAGAACTATAAGAGTGTGTAGCAAAAATACCAAACCGAGATAATGAACTACAGAGCCTGACCCTAGAGAGAGGTGGAGTGCTGCAGGGTAAAACCACTTCAGCAACATGTTGGAACTGTCAAAGTATATATACCGCTGGGTTTTTGAGGTTAGGGGGTTTTGGTATTGATTACAAAATGTAAACTTAAAGTGGCTAATGCACTTCTCTAAAGCATTATTCTATTGAAAGAGATCATAGAACCCCTTGTGACAACGAGCGCTCAAAAAGAAGCCAGTAACGTTCTTCTCATGTTTTTCTTACTTTAAAGTAAAGCAGAAAATGTACAGAAAGCTAGTCAATTGACCAAAGCCTTTTTCTTTTCAAATGTATTCCAACTACAACTATGAAACTAATAGTAAAACAGCTGCATGTAGGAATATTTGGGGTAATGTTTATATTGTATACATATTTGTGTATATGTCAAGTATTCTATGTATTAAACTAAAAAAATAATCTAAACAAAATAGAAACATGAAATTAGAGAATGTCTTTTCGAACTCAAGGCCTTAACATTCGCAATGTAAGCACCGGATTGCCAAGTCATGCTGTAACATCATTCTCCGAATCGGAACCTTGGTCCTCGCAGGAAATCTGTGAATATGTTAAAGGTAGAAGTCCTATGAAGACTGAACCTTGAGGGAGAAAAACTAGGCAACTAGTTTGCAACTTGGAAATTTTGGTATAAAATAGAGTGACAATAAGGTGAGGTCTGTAAGATTACAGTTGGAAGATGGGTGAATAGGGCGTGAGAAGTTGCAAAGTTGGACGACTCACAACATTGCATATTGCCTTCCCCATGACTTACAAAGTGAAAAGCAATTTTTTTGTTTAAAGCAGCTTCAGTAGAACTTGGTTGCTTTGAGAAATAATTAATGCAGTAGTGATGGGCTGTGCAGGGTCGGTGGAATGGAGCTGCTCAGAACCAGGTCACCATTCCTTTTTTCCTAAGCTCTCAACTCTGAGTAAAGTCCTCATTTTAACCAGATCCCAGAATTGTCCCGTACTGCCAAAACACCCACTTTCAACAGACATTCCTTGCATGCTGCAGCATGGTACCCATGTCCTGCCATGCCCCTCTAGAACCCCGCCCTGCTGAACCCCCTGCTACCCGCGCTGCCTGCTCACCCTCCTTTGCTGTACTTCATACCTGCATGGAATGAATTAACTTATGGCCACATCAAGTGGTGCAGGATGTTTTTTCTGTGATACGTCCTGCACCAGGAAATCCTGACAAGCAGTAGGAATGCATGGTTGAACTTTGTCTCTGGCGAAGATTTTGACCTTCTTGAACATAGGTAAAACTTTAGCAAAGCTCTTGAATGAAAGTAATAAACACAAGCTAGAACTAGTACATTCATGGGTAATCACGCTCTTTATAAATTACCTTAACATAACATAACATCTAACCACTTAGTTCTGGTGAGCCTAGTATTAATCTCATGGCAAATGAAATATTTAGTGGTGAAAGAAGTTTATTGTGGATGAATCTCATACAAAGGAAGTGAGTGGGTGTGGGAATGGTAGTGAAGTGGCCTAGCTAAAAAACATTTGTAACATGAATAGATTAGATGAGCATATTAGATATGAACAATCAGGGTTAATTGTAATATTTCAATATTTTTTGGGTGAAACCTAGTTAGCCTGAAACCTTGCTCTTCTTTTTGCGCAATATGTGAAATCTAAAATAATGTGGATGTTTTTTGGAATGTTAAGATAAGTTACAGTATCTGGCTTACAGTCTGAGAGTCAATAACAAGACGTTGTGTCTCAATAGTAAATGATCCAATATAGTGTATAAAAAATATATACTTAGACTTCACAAAATGTGTTAAATGTGTTTTACCCTACCCACTGTTTAATAATTCCAATAGGAGGAGAGCAAACAATCGACAATTCTACTCCTAAATATTAATGTTGATGGACATATGACGACAAGTGTCTGAACAAGAATCAGAATTACCTTTTTTATTTGTTCTTGCTTTCAAACTAACACATTTGAAACAACCTCCCAAAGAATTTGTATTGCTGATCACACAGTAAGAACACTGGGAAATAAGGTTAATTGTGCTAAACAAAGTGATGAAAAAAGACTAGGTAATTTAACAACACACTTGTAACCATGTTTGTTTACAAACCCACCATACTTGGCAGTGACAGCAACATACATAGGAATTTACATTTCTCACCCAAAAATCTGCTGATGCGGCAGATTTTCAGTGCCAATTCAAATCAGGCTAAATTACTATTTCTATTTGGCAAGTTGGTTGCATAAATGAAGTCAGTGCATGACCGTTTTTTTCCTTGAAAAAGTCATCCTTTGATGTCTGGCTGTTTGAGAGCAGTTTTGTATGACATTTTATGGTAAAAAATTAAAGCTGGGTAGGACATTTTCAGAGCACATCATATAAATGCAGTACTGAAAATTTCACACACCAGCAGTGTCATAGATTATTAAAATATATATCATAAAATCAGAAGCCCCCATATTCCCAATTACACATAGGTAATTATTTTTCAGAATAGATAACAACGAGAATATCGGAAAAAGCAGTTTTATTTGAACATACTCATGGCATTCCCAGGTTTTCAACATTCACCTGTTATCTGTCATTATACAAAATTCTAGAAAATGAAATTGATGAAAATCATTTTGTGTTACAATTGCTTCTTATTTCATTACATAACGCAATAGATACTTAATTTAAAAGATTTGTTAATAAAGCAGCAGAACGACTCTCCAACATGCAAGACAAAGTTCAGTTATCAAAGGGTAACACCAGGATGATGATACATTTTTATAACAAACATATTCAACTACTTTTTCACCATGCATCAAACACAAATTCCTTTTGTTCAGATTGAAAAACTTCCCAACCAAAGATGGCATACTATTTGGGAACAAACTTGGTGCACCTCAAAGTGTAGACTTTGTGGATACAAAGATGAAGCAGTTTTACACATGCTGGGGATATGTCCCACTTTGGCGTCCATTCAAAGGACATTTCTCAGAAGTGCATTCATCTATCTGCAAATAGATGTCTTCCAATCCCCTAATAGCACACACACTCAACTGAACTGTAAAGTGGTGAAAAATGATGGAATATGCCAGCAAGGGCTTAGACTGTCCAAGATTAAGTACTAGCTCCTTCAGGAAACATTACTGCCTCTCCGCACACATTGATGTGATCATTTAAAGAAACTTTATTGCCTTTTTGTACACAACTGAAATGATCACTTAAAGAATCTGTCGTTTTACAACTGCAGATTTGTACAGTTTCAGCCTCTTATTTGTGTTTTGTTCGTCAGCACCTCCATCTATTGTGCCTTCCCTGATGCATTGTTAATTCTTATATTTGACGATGTGTATTTATTATTGCAATGGTTTTTAATAACTGAACAACAATCTTTAAATAGATAAGGTATGTACTGTAGAAAAACACAGCAAACACCTGTTTTACAGGACTCAGCCCCGCTTTTCCAAGACTGTAGGGAACATTACATATAGATGTCAATTTCCACAAATTCCCAAATGTTTTTCATAAATGACATACGAAATAAACAAAAATATAACAGTTAAAATTAAAATGGAAAATATTTTAATTCTGGTCATTATTACAAAAGATGTTGCATACAGATGTCTCAAAAATATCAACCTGAGTCATATTAGAGATGCCTATGTTCACTGCATTAGTGACACAAAATGATGAACTGGTTCAAAATTAGGGTTATCCTGAGAGCCAATACCAGTACAAAGCTATATGTCATTAGAATGAGATCTCCAGTACATTAATTACCAACAGTACTTGAAGATTTGAGAATGAAAAGGAGATATCTCAATCATGTGTTCCTTTAGAAATAAGTAAGTAATAATAAGATTCTTAGTTGGATTGATAAAGGGTGCCTGAAATATCACTCTAAGAAGAGCATATGAATGTTGATAATGGTAACTATGTTATACTCAAATGTGATTACGTTCATTGGTAGTTTTAGCTATAATGTATGTGCCACTTTTAGCTCATCATCATGAAAATGTAATGATTTTCTGTCAATGTACATCCAAGGTATGAAGCTGAATCAAATCAAATTAGGAGCTAGTCAGAAATGCCCATGATAAGAATGAAAAAAAGAGAATTGAGTAACATTACAGTAGAAACTGTTTAAATGGACAAAGCATATCTTTAAGGAAGATACCCATACCCGAACATACTAATCACCAAGATGATATGCTAATTGAAACTATTTTAATAAGCAGCTATTTCTATTAACCCCTTCGCTGCTAGGCCTTTTCCCCTCCTGTGCTAAGCCTTTTTTGGGTATTTGGGGTAGTGCGCGCTTAGGCCCCTGTAACTTTTTGACCACATTAGGTATCCACGCCAAATTTGCGTCCTTTTCTTCCAACATCATGCGGATTCTAAAGGTACCCAGGGTTTGTGGATTCTCCTTGAGGGTTCCCAGAAATTAGTCAAAATACAACAAAATTTTGTTTTTTTTGTGAAAAATGGGGAAAAGTGGCTGCAAATGAAAGCGTCTGGGTTTTTCTCTGCAAATGATATCAAAAAAGGGTTTGTGGGGCTGAAATCACAATTTCTCCAGCTTTTAGGGAATGACAGATTTTTGTCAGAAATCCAACTTTTTTTACACAGTTTTGACATTTTTCTGGGACATACCCTATTTTTGCAATTTTTTGTGCTTTCAACCTCCTTCCAGATAATGGTAGAAATGGGTAGAAAAGCAATAATGGATCTTGGAAAGCTATACATTTTTGAAAAGTAGACAAAATTCTGAATTCAGCAAGGGGTCATTTGTGTAGATCCATCAAGGTTTCTTTATAGAAACTAACAGTTAAATATAGGAAAAATTAAAAATTAGTTGAAAAAAGCAGCCTTTTGTGTCAACGTTTTCACCTGTAACTTCTTCTAATTATGACATCTCTTAGAAAGCAATGTACTGTTACATCCGCTGGACCTTCCTGGTTGTGGGGATATATAGTAATTGTAGGTTCACTAAGAGCCCAACGAACCCAGAGTACAAAACTGAGCAGCATTTTGTAATGTTTTTTTTTTAGTTCCGGGTATATAGCAATTATAGTGTGAAAATGTATACATGGAAAAATTGGTATGAAAGACACCTATGTATTTCTGAAATGGGAACAAATTACAGAGTTTAGAAACAGTGCATATTTGCACATTTTCGAAATTGGGAATACTCATACTTGCATGACAATTATTGGTCATTTTTCAAAATGACTTTTTTTTACACAATGTCTTTCATTTGGAAGGGAGAAATGCATCAAAAATCAATAGGTAATAACAGTTGCTTTACAAATCTGAACTACCCTAAGTCTCCAGATAAAAATGGTACCTCACTTGTGTGGGTAGGCATAGTGCCCACGACAGGAAGTGGCTCAAAACCTAAGGTGAACACACCACATTTTCACACTGAAAATGTACACATACCCGCGGCAGGCAAGGGCCCAAAACGTTGTGAGGCGAAATCCACATTGCCTATCAAAAAAATGTTTGGGCCCTTGCCTGCTGCGGGTACTTGGGCCTCCCACACAAGTGAGGCATCATTTTTACCGGGAGACCTGGGGGAACGCTGGGTGGTGGTAAATTTGTGTGAGCCCGGTGATGCCACAACTTTCCCACACCAAAATGTGTGAAAAAAGTGATTTTTTCAGCTAAAATTGAGGTTTGCAGGGGATTCTGGGTAAGGAACCGTTGGGAGATCCACGCAAGCCATACCTCCCTGGAAGCCGCCGGGTGTCTAGTTTTCATAAATGCATGGGTTTGGTAGGTTTCCCTAGATGGCCGCCGAGCACCGGGCCAAAAACCCAAGTGACCCCCCTTGCAAAACCAGGTTGTTTTGCGATAGGCCATTTTGATGTCGCCTCACTACGTTTTGGGCCCTTGCCTGCCGCGGGTACTTGGGCCTCCCACACAAGTGAGGCACAATTTTTAGCGGGAGACCTGGGGGAACGCTGGGTGGTGGTAAATTTTTGTGAGCCCGGTGATGCCACAACTTTCCCACACCAAAACGTGTGAAAAAATTGGGTTTTTCAGCTAAAATTGAGGTTTGCAGGGGATTCTGGGTAAGGAAACGTTGGGGGATCCACGCAAGCCATACCTCCCTGGAAGCCGCCGGGTGTCTAGTTTTCAGAAATGCATGGGTTTGGTAGGTTTCCCTAGATGGCCGCAGAGCACCGGGCCAATAACCCAAGTGACCCCCCTTGCAAAACCAGGTGGTTTTGCGATAGGCCATTTTGATGTCGCCTCACTACGTTTTGGGCCCTTGCCTGCCGCGGGTACTTGGGCCTCCCACACAAGTGAGGCACCATTTTTACCGGGAGAGCTGGGGGAACGCTGGGTGGTGGTAAATTTGTGTGAGCCCGGTGATGCCACAACTTTCCCACACCAAAATGTGTGAAAAAAGTGATTTTTTCAGCTAAAATTGAGGTTTGCAGGGGATTCTGGGTAAGGAAACGTTGGGAGATCCACGCAAGCCATACCTCCCTGGAAGCCGCTGGGTGTCTAGTTTTCAGAAATGTGTGGGTGTGGTAGGTTTCCCTATGTGATGGCTGCGCTAGGGCCCTAAATCCACAGGTAGGCATATTGCTAAAAACAACTCTGTGCCTAGTTGACTTTCTGCCACCGGGGGGGGCATCGGGGGGGAGGGGAATGCCCCGATATGCCCCTAAGGGGGGCAGAAACACTGTGGCTATTTTTTGGGGGGTGGGGGCATTGGTATGCCCATTCTGGGCAGCCCCCACCCCCACACATAAAAAAAGCCAGTGTAATCGTTGGCGTCCAGTGGGCTTTTTGCCCCCCAAGGGGGGCAGATTGAGGGCTACTGCCCCTATCTGCCCCCCGGGGGGGGGCAGAAAGTCCACTAGATGCCAGGGATTTTTTGGGGCAAATTTTAATTAGGGTGTGGGCTGTTCAAAACGGACATGCCAATGCCCCCACCCTAATTAAAATTTGCCTAAAAAATCCCTGGAGTCTAGTGGGCTTTTTGCCCCCCGGAGGGGCAGATTGGGGACTACTGCCCCATCTGTCCCCCACGGGGGCAGGAAGGCTGTAACTTTTGCATGGGCATGTCCGTTTTGGCCAACCCCCAAACTAATTAAAATTTGCCCCAAAATAATCCCTGGCGTCTAGTGGGCTTTTTACCCCTCCAACAGGGCAGATTGGGGGTTGATGCCCCCATCTGCCCCCCAGAGGAGGCAGAAAGTTCACTAGACGCCAGGGAGTTTTTGGGGCACATCTTAATTAGGGTGGGGGCTGCCCAAAATGGGTATGTCAATGCCCCCACCCTAATTAAAATTTGCCCCAAAAAATCCCTGGCATCTAGTGGGCATTTTGCCCCCCGGGATGGCAGACTGGGGGCTACTGTCCCATCTACCCCCCAGGGGGGCAGGAAGGCTGTAATTTTTGTTGGGGTGGGGGCATGGACATGCCCTTTTTGGGACCCCCCACCCGAATACAAATTTGCCCCAAAAAAATCCCTGGCGTCTAGTGGGCTTTTTGCCCCCCCGGTGGGGCAGATTGGTGGCTAAAGCCCCCATCTGCCCCCAGAGGGAGCAGAAAGTCCATTAGATGCCAGGGAGGTTTTTGGGCAAATTTTTATTAGGTTGGGGGCTGCCCAAAACGGGCATGCCAATGTCCCCACCCTAATTAAAATTTGCCTTAAAAATCCCTGGGGTCTAGTGGGCTTTTTGCCCCCCTGGTGGGGCAGATTGGGGGCTACTGCCCCATCTGCCCCACAGGGGAGCAGGAAGGCTGTTATTTTTGCGGGGGAGGGGGCATGGGCATGCCCGTTTTGGGAGCTCCCACCCTAATTCAAATTTGCCCCCAAAAAACTCCCTGACGTCTATTGGGTTTTTTTGCCCCCTGGCGGGCCAGATTGGGGGCTAATGCCCCCATCTGCCCACCAGGAGGGGCAGAAAGTCCACAAGACATCAGGGAGTATTTTGGGCAAATTTTAATTAGGGTGGGGGCTGCCCAAATGCCCCCACCCTAATTAAAATTTGGCTAAAAAATCCCTGGTGTCTACTGGGCTTTTTGCCCCCCGGGGGGCAGATTTGGGGATAATGCCCCCATCTGCCCCCCCGGGGGGGCATAAAGGCTGTCATTTTTGTGGAGGGTGGGTGGGGGCATGGGCATGCCCATATTGGGCAGCCCCCACCACAAATTATAATAAAAAATTAATCCCTGGCGGATAGTGGGCTTTCTGCCCCCCTGGGGGGCAGATTAGGGGCTACTGCCCCCAACTGCCCCCCAGGGGGGGAGAAAGGCTGTACATTATGCGGGGTGGGGGCATAGACATGCCCTTCATGGGCAGCCCCCACCCTAAAAAATGATGTGCGCAAAGTAAATATCCCTGGTGTGTAGTGGGCTTTTTGCCTCCCGGGGGGGCAGATTGGGGGCTACTGCCCCCATCTGCCCCCCAGGGGGGGCAAAAAGACTAAATGACACTAAAAATATTTGGGGGGGAGCAAAAGCCCTTGCCTAAGGGGCCGCTCCCCCCTCCCTGGTGTCTAGTGGGTGGATCCCTGCTTGGGGATCACCCTCCTGGGGCATTCCGAAAAGTGGCACCCCAGCTGGGGGGATAAGTACAAAGACATAAGGACCTAAAACTAATTGAGCAGTCAAAGGAGGCAAGGGACATGGGGCGGAGTGAAAGCCAAAGTCACTGCCACAGTAACTCGGCTCAAAGACTCTATCGCAAATAGCACCAAGACTGGCTCTGGGATTAGTCCCCTGCAGAAGTGGGCGGCTTCAAAGGGAGAAGTCAAGGCTAATATTTCACAGCTCTCTAATTCCGGCAATATGGAAGCTGCAATAACGGAGGCTGTAGTCAAAAATGAAGGTGAATATTCAATACCGGGATCCCACCTTGGCATCGATCTTCATGCCCCACTGACTCAGCCAGATAGCCTCGATGGAAAGGCAAGCAGGCAAAATGGAGTATCGCCCAGTCTTCTATCCCCACTTTCTGCACCAGCAGTAATATAAGTACCTGAGGATCTCTCCACATCTTCAGACCGGGCATGTAGCCTATTACCTAAAACCCAGTCTCATTGGAATCAGGCAACTCTGCCAAGGATCTGTGCATGATTGGTGGTGAGGAACCTTCATTTTCTACCATTTTGCAGATGTTAGTTAATCAGAGAGCAGAGGCCCACGATTTCCTACTCACAGGCAAAGATAGATAGCAGAGAGATTAAACAAGCACTGTCTGATGTTACCTCTAAGGTCACTCTGCTATCCTCTGAGGTCAATGAATTGCAAGAACGTGTGGCAGCGGTGGAAGAGGCCACCACGTACACCATGAATTTAACTAAAGTTCAGGAATCGCAGATGATGTCAATTCAGGCCAATATTGAGGATCTGGAGAATCGTCAAGGACGCCAGAATTTAAGGATCTTCGGTATACCGGAAGGAAAGCAAGGCTCCGATCCTCGGCTTATGTAGTCAGCCTGTTTCACAACTTCAGTGGGCACATAGATTGCCACTTGTTATGACTCGGGGTAATCAAGGAAAGTCAAATTTTCTGTTACGTCAGGCAATCTATTTAAAAGCTCACCCATCTGCCCCTGTTAAGTTGGATGGTATCTCTATATTTGCACAGTCTGACTTATGTAAGTCTACAATGGACAAACGCTGGAGGTTACGTCAGTTGATGGATCCACCTAAGGCAGTGTGCCCCCAAGTGTTTTTGCGGGAGCCAGCTCGCCTTAAGGTTATTAAAGATGGCCAATTGCATTTCTTTTTCACTGAACACGCATTAGCTAAATGGCAGTCTGATACTAGGAAATGATGTAATAAGTGAAGTAGCTTGCCTCTGTTATTGTTCACTTGTATTTTGTATTTGTTTTTAGGACACTTATTGTACTCATTGGGGAGGAAGGTGGTGGGGGAGATGTTCTCTCAATGCTGTCAGAGACAGCAGGGAAAGGGGGTGATTCCTTTTCGTAGGTACGGGGGGTTTAGTTTGGGTTGGTGATGGGCAGAGAATGGCAGCTGGTGGCTTCAGGGTGACCTGGTGGAGCCGCAGGGGGGTGTTTGGGGAGGGAGGGGTTTAAACAGCCACATATTAGTTAAAGTAGCATTTGTATTACGGGTAGAGCAAAAAGGAAAGCTTGATGGAACAAGAGGGGAGACGACTGTATTGAGTTTACAAAAATTGTTTAATGCCTGAGTTTAAATATATGTGCTGGAATGTGGCAGGGCTTAATCAGGCCACAAAACATTGATTAGTTGTGGAGGAACTCCGTGTATTTAAACCTAATATTTTGGGTCTCACTGAGACTCATTTAGCCTACAAGGATAGATCCCAGCTTAAACAACTAGGCATGGATATACTTGTGTGTACCTCACAGGCGATCTGTATTCGAGTGGTAGCCATATTGAAATCTAAGAATTGTAGAGCAACAGTATTGCGTACATTAGCTGATACTAAGGGGAGATGGGCAATTGTTCATCTACTTATTCACGGGCATAAGACTACAATATGTGTGGTGTATGGCCCCAATACAGACTGTCCCGAGGTTATTTACCACTTAGGCTCTGAACTACTCGACTGGGCTGGTGATTTGATCGTCATGGGGGATTTTAATTGTATTATTGACAAGAAGATTGATACCACTAACACCGCAGTCCGGGCTAGATTGGGTAGGACTAGGGCTGCTATTTTAGAACTCCTACATAGGCATCGATTGGATGATGCCTGGAGGAGACTATTTCCAACAATCCCAGGGTATACGTTTTATTCATACCCACATAAACATTATTCACAAATTTATATGATCTTTATTAATAGAATAATGTTGGAAAAAGCATCAATAGCGGTTTGTCCTAAAATTACATCGGATCACAATCGAGTGATCCTAACTGTGCAGATGCAGCAGGGGGATAAAGGTTCACTTAGGACATTTTCATTTCCCAGACATCTGCTTAGTAATTCAGATTTTTTTTAAATATATGCGAGGAAAGCTGGTGGAATATTTAGAGGACAATTGGGGCGCCGCTTCCTCTTCAGTAGTATGGGACTGTTTAAAGGCTTATGGAAGAGGGGCCACATTGCAGTATATTTTAACCCAGAATCATGGCTCTGCTCGGGTGGTGGAACAGGGACACCAGGTGTATTTAGATTTGGAACAGCGACATGGAAGAGCTATTGCGCTAAAAGATACGGCAGAACTACTACTATTTCGGCAGCTCGTAGAAGCAAGAGCCAAGCTTAATAGAGGGCTAATGGCTAAACCAGCTGCCAATTACTTTAAGTATAAAACCAAGCAATACGAGTACGGGGAAAGGGTTGGTAGTTTACTAGCTACTCAGATCGCTGATCAAAGGGCTAGATCTTACGTTAAGCTAATAAAAAGGGCTGATGGTCTATCTTACACTCGATCAGAAGACATAGTCGACCAATTTAGACTTTTTTATTCTGATTCATATGGCAAATCAACATCTTCTAGCAGACAGACTGCTCTGGATTATATACAGGAGAGTGTGATACCTGTTCCTAATATGGGGGACTGTGAGTCTTTGCAGACAGATATCGAGCTCGGGGATATTGACGAGCGAACTAGCGCTTTACCACCAGGCAAAGCCGTTGGCGAGGATACTATTCCATTGGAATTCTATAAAAAATGTTACGATATCCTGGCACCAGTCCTTTTTACATTATTTGGCAATATTGTTCATGGGGAAGATGCCCCTTCCTCTTGGAATGTTACTGACATCATTGTATTCCCTAAGAAAGGGAAGTCTGTTGAAGATATGAGTTCGTGTCACCCTATTTCATTAATTAATGCTGATGCTAAAAGGAATTCTCAAATTTTAGCCTCGCGGCTTGCCCCTCTAATACATCAGTTAGTTTTGGAACAACAGCACGGGTTTGTCCTAGGTAGAGACACGGCAGCCCACATTAATACAGCTATTGCTGCATTCAATATTTCTGGACAATTAGATCAACACATAGGGATGGTGATGCTGGACCCTGAAAATGCCTTTGACCGAGTTGCCTGGGGAGCGCTGTGGCTGACTATGTCATCATTCGGCCTCGGTCAGAGGTTTATTTCTGTGGTTCAAAAATTGTTTAGTAAGCCGACAGCTGCAGTCAAGTTAAATTGCCTTTCTTCTGTTCATTTTTCAGTGCAAAGGGGTACGCGGCTTAGCTGTCCGCTATCCCCATTATTGTTTGCTCTGTACATTGAGCCTGTTATAAGACACTTGCGGAAAAATGTTAAAATTCCTCCAGTGTCTCTTAGTGGATTGGAATTAAAATTAACGGCATATGCGGATGACATTGCTATTTTTTCCTCTAACCCGGTTTAATGCTATAGTAGAAATCACACTTTTTCTGACTACAAATTAAATTTGAATAAGACCCAGGCAATATTACATTTTAAACCTGAAGCGCCCCCATCAGCACTAGGGATTACAACAACAGCAACATATCTTTGAGTCTGTCTTAGTAGTCGAGTGGGTGATGTGGTCTCTCTGAACTATGAGCCATTACTTAAAAATGTTATGGCAAAAATGCGTAGTT
This sequence comes from Triturus cristatus, assembly GCF_964204655.1. Lineage (NCBI taxonomy): Eukaryota > Metazoa > Chordata > Amphibia > Caudata > Salamandridae > Triturus > Triturus cristatus. The sequence goes on from NC_140595.1 coordinate 333,700,341, forward strand.
GGCACCGGTTCCCTCTGAGTATAAAGGGCAGGTGCAATATAGTGAAAATGAATATTCTACCAAAGTTTATGCAGCTCTATCGTACAATCTCTCTAAGAGCCCCTGGACGTTTTTTAAGCGCTTAGATAGTGTTGTTGGCAGTTTTATATGGGGTTATAGACGTGCAAGGAGAGCTCTCTGCTTTATTGAACTACCGTATAAACGCGGCGGTTTTAAGCTTCCAGATTTTAAACTTTACTTTTGGGCCTCTTTTGTTGGACAAATTCGTAGTTTGCTCTGCGGGCCCGACACAGGCACGGCTTGGCTGTCTTATCAATTGGCCTGTGGACCAAATACTGGGTTTTTGCTCTATAAAACGGCTGGCCCCAATACTATAAGAGGGTTAGGTTCAAGATAATTAAAGATATTACCAGGGTGTGGCAAGACATCTGTAAGGAATACTCTCTGCCAGTGATGCATCAGTATACGATGATGTGGGGTAATCCTATACTACCCGATATTTTTCATGATTATATAGGTAGATGTGGGCAACTTAAGGGTATTTCTCAACTTGGTCAGCTTTATGACGGACCAGGGTTTCGATCTTTTATAGCCCTAAAAGAAGAGTTTGGGCTCCCACAAAGTACATTTTTGAAATATCTGCAAGTAAGGGACTTTCTCCTACGGGGTCAGAGGATACTAGAGATGGTGAGTCCCTCTGCAGTACTATCTGCATTTTTCAATACCACAGGCAGAGGAACCATCGGCATAGTATTTCAGAAACTATTAGCAGCCACTGACGACGACGGTATGCAGGTAGCAGCAAAACTAAGTTGGGTTATTCAAACCAATATAACTAATGAGGAAATACAGGCCTCATTGGATACTGTTTATGCGGCGGTAACCTCTGTTAATCTGAAACTTCAGCAACATAGGATTATTTTTAGGTTATAACATACTCTGGAGCTCATTTCTAAATGGGCTTCGACTCACTCCTCGGCTAAATCACTTTGTCCAAAGTGTCATGTTTATGCTGCAGATTTAAGACACATGTTCATTATTTGTCCTAGGTTCAGTGTATTTTGGACAGATGTAATCTCCATACTCACACTACTTTTCGGTCATAGTGTTCAGATTACAGAGAAAGAAATAATACTGGGGGAAATTCGAAACATGGGCAGCTACAAGAGGTTATTAGTTCCAATCATTATAGGATGTGCTCGCCTATGTATTGCTCGAGTATGGATTCAAAGTACCAGTCCAAGCATTAATTAATTTTAGGCTTTATTAAGACAAGTATACGAAATGGACCTTGCACTGGCTAGAGGCCCGCGTTCTTGCTAAAATTTAAAAAGGTTTGGTCCAGCCTCCAGTGGGATTATCGTATTAATTTTCGCTCTTGTATTTATTTTGCATTAGTTTTTTTTTCTCTTTCTCTAAAATATGTTACTCTTTTTGCAAATATTGTCTTTCCTCTCTTTATGTTTATGGATATTGTATCAGGTTCTCATTGGTGTTAATTTTCTTTTTACTCTATACGTTATATAAGCTCTACTTTTTGTGGCATTGGTTTTAATTTTTCCTTTTTCTGTATTATACTTGTGGCTAAGAAAAAAAAAAAGAAAGCTGTATTTGTTTTATCTTAATTTATACATGCCAACATTTTAGACCAGGAAAGTGGGAAATTATGGAAAACAAATTGGGGAAATATAGTTTTCCCATTTATTTCTGTTGAAGTAAATGCAATGTCAGTTGGGAGATAGCAGCAAAAAAAATCTGGAGTCACTGCCCTGAACCATGTCTTTTGGCATGTATGTTAATTTTAACTGACTGCAAAAATATGCCCGCCAAATTACCAGTATTTCTTATTATACTTAGTCCCTAATGTTCTTGTAAGAGTCATTACTTTTGAGCTGAACCCTACCTCAACCAGGAGGAAAAAACAAGATGTGAAAGGTAAACCCCACCCACCCTATATTAGTATTTTTACCTACATCATTTCCTGATCATACCAAGTCACACGGAGACCCGCTGGCACAGTGGGTAGGGTGGGTCGTAATGACTGTGACAAGGACATTAGGGACTAAGAACAATGAGATGTATTTATTTAAGCAATTTGTAGAGCGCACAAATACCCTTGGGTGTCTCGGCGCTGAGGACTGTGTGGAAGATTGAGCCAGAGGTGGGGTGCCTATTGATTAAAAAGCCATGTTTTTACCAGTTTCCTGAAGGCAAGTAGGGTTGAGCGGGATTTAATATGCAGAGAGAGGGTGTTCCATAATTTGGCAGTGGCGACAGTAAATCTTCTGTCACCCCAAGAAACATTTTTAGTGCGAGGGACCTTCAAAAGGTTTGCCGTTGATGAGCGCAAGGGTCTATTGGGAGTATTGGGACACAAAGCTTTCTTCAGGAAATCAGGTCCAGTTTTGTGGATGGCCTTGAAGGCAATGCAGAGAGCTTTGAATGTGATTCGGCTTATTATTGGTAGCCAATGAAATTTTTTAACTACCGTTGAAACGGGTTGATACTTGGGGGTACCTGTTATCATTCTAGCGGCCGAATTCTGCACCATCTGCAGTCTGCTACTGACCTTTTTCTGAGCTTTAATGAAGAGGCCATTACAGTAGTCAATTTTTGACATTACTAAGGTGCTAATAAGGGTTTTACCGGCACTGGGTGGAAGAAAGGGTAGGAGTTTTTTTATCATCCTAAGCGTGTAAAAAGATGAAGAGACAACTGCATTGGCATGTGATGTAAAAGCCAGCTTGTCGTCGAACATGACCCCTAGATATCTAACTTCGACACCGGGGGAGGTGGTGGTCCCAGATTGGCAGGCCACCAAATAAGGGACCAAACAGGATAAAGCTTACCAAAAATCAATACCTATGTTTTGTCAGAGTTTAACTTTAGGCAATTGTTGGCCATCCAAGTACTGATGGCCAGCATTCCATTTTGGAAGCTGGCCGCAATTGCTCCTCCGTCATTGTGGATTGCTAGCACCAATTGTGTGTCATCGGCGAAGGATGTAAGACCCATCCCGTGGGCTTTGATGACCCTGGCAAGGTCCGACACATAGATATTAAACAAGGTCGGACTCAAGGATGAACCTTGTGGCACCCCACACGGAAGGGTAAAAGGAGAAGACTTGTAGTCGCCGAGACTCGATAGTTGTGTGCAGTTGGAAAGAAAGGAGGCCAGTAGTTCTTTGACCTTCAGTTCGATGCCTATGTTTGAGACACGATCGATCAATGTAGAGTGATCGACCGTGTCAAAGGCTGCTGATAAATCTAGCAGCACTAACACAGCCGCACCACCTTGGTCTAAGACTGTTCTAATTTCGTCTGCTGCTTTAATGAGGGCAGTTTCTGTACCATGGCCTTTCCTAAAGCCGAATTGCATCTCGTCCAGAAGGGTATTATCTTCAATGTAGTGGGCCAGTTGCGAGTTCATTATTTTCTCATATATTTTTGCTGGGAAAGGAAGGCTTGTGATAGGTCTGTAATTTTTTGTGTCTAAAGGATCAAGGTGCTGCTTCTTCAGCAGCGGCTTCATAATAGCCTTTTTCCATGTAGCAGGGTAAGTACCTCTGTTAAACATGGCATTGCAGATGTTTGTTAGATTTGGGGCTAGTATATCAGGAATCAGTTTTAAAACAGCAGAAGGGCAAGGGTCGGTAGGGGAGCCTGGCTTAATGGTTAAAATGAGGTCCTTGATCTGTTTTGGTGAGACTTGGCTAAAATTCGAAAAAGAAGGGGTATTTTCTTCATTGTCAGGGTTGGCCGTCGGATAGTCAGTTTTAAATTGGGCGGCGAAGTTGACGTATATATTGCTGACTTTGTCTAGGAAGGAGCTGGCCAGTGCATTGCAAAGCTCTTGGGTGGGATCTACTGGAGGGTTTGTCACAGACCCTGATAGTTTAGTGACTACCTGAAAAAGCTGCTTGGTGGAATCCTGGGCTAATTCTATCTGATTGAGGTAACATTTGCTTTTCTCCAAGATAATGAGATGGTTATACTAGGAGATTGCCTCCTTATAAAGGATTTTGTCACTGATATTATAGTCTCTTCGTCAGCGTCTCTCGAGGTTGCTGCAACATTGTTTTTTAAGTCTGAGAGACTCTGAAAACCAGGGGGCCGATGGGGCAGTTCTGTTTTTTGAGACATTTTTCAGTGGTACTAAGAAGTTGAAGGCATTATTAAGCCATTTGGAATAATTGGATGAGGCAAGTACAGGGTCTGGTGAAGAGTCGTAGTTAGTGGATGACAGATGTGTTTTAAGGAGCTGCTGATCCAGGCAACTCCAAGCTTTAAATTGTGTAGGTGGGGTAGGGGTAGTATGCAAAAGACTGGATTTTTTTATCTGAATATCAAACAGGACTGCCCAATGGTTAGTCAATGCCAGGGGTATGGTTTTTATTAGCGATATTTGCGTGTTGCTGGTGAACAGCCCATCAAGCGTATGACCGGCTGAGTGAGTGGGGCTAGTCACCAACTGGAAGAGGTCCACTGCCTCCAGTTCTGCAATGAGGGTTGAAGTATCAATATTGTCTAATGTATCCAAATGAAAATTGATATTACCCAGAATGGTAAAATCAGATTCTCCTGCTAAAGGTTCCAATAAGCTACTTAAGGCAGAGAGGAATTCAGCTCGAGGGCCTGGGGGATGATAAAGAAGGGTTCCTTTGAAGGTTTGTGAATAATTGAGCATTACAGTGAATGTCGCGGCTTCACAGATCGTGGTGGGGATTGTCTCCTTCCTAACTAAGTATTTGTCGCAATATATTTATTAGTCTTTATTTCGACCAAATTGATCATAAAAGACACAAATATTTACAATATCACATAATAAAATCGATTATTCCTTAAGGACTTTTACAAAAATGTAATAACACATATGATAAAAACATATTAAAATCAGTCAAGATCCACTCCGAAGTTAACCCCAAGAAAAAATATTTAAAAACCCATGCCAATGGGAATTTTACTTAAAGTAAAAAATACCATGATGCCCTTGTGCAAATATGCAAATATAAGTCATTTATAAATATATGTAATCACAGTTTTAACAATACTAGGGGAAGGAAACTAAGCAGAAGACAGAACGCTAAGGTTTACTGTCGCAGTCTGCTTGTTTTTTCCAACTGTTGTCTTATTCTCCATGCCCATCCCAAGAATTTCGCTATGGCTATTACGATTACCTCCTGGGTACTAGACTTTAATATTCTTAGGGCAGTCGTACTAGACCTGGTACCAAGCTTCTGACAGACTGGTTTTAACCATGTCCTCCTTGGAGAACAATATGCCTGGCACACAAAAAGTATATGGGAAATAGTTTCATCCATGTTTTTACAAAATAAACATTTACTGTCTATGATCGAGTACCATGATTTTGTAAAGGCTTTGGTGGGTAATGTTCCTACCCTAAACTGAAAGTAGCATTTCCTATCCAGTGGCTTAGCTAGTATATCCCAGAATTCTTCATAATGTGGATCTAGCTTATGTTCCAGGAAGGCACTGGTCAATGATATAGCCCCAGATTGTTTCAGCATTCCTGCTCTAATCATAGACCAGTACGCATCCTTATATTCATTTTTAGACGGAAATAGATTGTGGGCCGGATCATCCCATAGCTGTCTCATACCCATGTCCACCAAAGATCTTTTAACCTGCTGTAACCAGCTAATCTTATGGGAATTACCATTACCTTTTATGTCCAAAAGGGCTGTACCGTAATGGGCTAATTCCGGAGTGGACCATAGCCGTCTCCAGTAAGCCAATGGTTTGAATCTTGCAACCTCTGTAAACTGGTGGCACCCCAAATCAGAGTATAAGGGAATTAGGGGGGTGCTCTGAGGGAGGCCTGTCAGACCCCGCAAAAAAACTATTTTGGGCCTGAGCTAATACAGACAAGTTTTCAAACCCCCACAGTTCTGCCCCATATAAGATAGACGCTTCGATTCTGGTGCAGGTCAAACGCACCTGACTTCATCAGCCATCCTGCCTCAGGAGCCGGAGGGGCTCTGTGGACACCTGAGGCCCCGCCCCCTGCCACCGGGGAAACGTACAAGTGTTGTTCGCGCCTCCCGCAGTGCGGGAGACGCTTCTATTTTGGTGCAGGTCAAACGCACCTGACTTCATCAGCCATCCTGCCCCAGGAGCCGGAGGGGCTCTGTGGACACCTGAGGCCCCGCCCCCTGCCACCGGGGAAACGTACAAGTGCTGTTCGCGCCTCCCGCAGTGCGGGAGACGCTTTGATTTTGGTGCAGGTCAAACGCACCTGACTTCATCAGCCATCCTGCCCCAGGAGCCGGAGGGGCTCTGTGGACACCTGAGGCCCCGCCCCCTGCCACCGGGGAAACGTACAAGCGCTGTTCGCGCCTCCCGCAGTGCGGGAGACGCTTCGATTTTGGTGCAGGTCAAACGCACCTGACTTCATCAGCCATCCTGCCCCAGGAGCCCCAGGAGCCGGAGGGGCTCTGTGGACACCTGAGGCCCCGCCCCCTGCCACCGGGGAAACGTACAAGTGCTGTTCGCGCCTCCCGCAGTGCGGGAGACGCTTCGATTTTGGTGCAGGTCAAACGCACCTGACTTCATCAGCCATCCTGCCCCAGGAGCCGGAGGGGCTCTGTGGACACCTGAGGCCCCGCCCCCTGCCACCGGGGAAACGTACAAGTGCTGCTCGCGCCTCCCGCAATACGGGACGCGCGCGGGCGGTGCCGGGCGAAGCCCGGGCAATGGGCGGGCCGTCTGAGGCCGTCCGAGGACAGAGGAGGTCGGGCCGGGCCCCCCCTCTAAAACGAGTTCATTGACGTCCCTCAACTGACTAAGATCGAAGGTACTGTGCCCCGCTAAAAGGCTTCTTATCGTTTTTGAGGGGGCTTGTGACATTGATGTTCTATTATTATTAAGACTTTTACAAACTGGTGTGTGTTGCCTCTGTGTCTGTGGTGATCCCCCTCGTTGTTGGGCTTGTACCATGGGTAAAAGGAAAGCTGTTGAAGGAGGATCCATGGCTAGTAGTAAAAAGGGTAAAAAACCCAAGAAAAGCATTCATGCTGCCATGAATTGTGCCCTGGCAAGAATTGAGGAGATTGTCAATGACTGTGAGGATTCGTTAGTTGGTGGGCAGGCGGAGGATCTACTAACTAAAACTGCTTCAAACTCTATTCGCACGATTCCATCTATGTTTCATACCCAGTGTTCGATTAAACATCAAAGTATTATTCCAGCCCCCGACACAACGTCTTCTGACCCTCAAATTACATCTGCACAGATTGTGGACACTATGAATGGCATAGAAGGGGACCTAGCTACTCCTGATTGTGCCCCCAAATCCATCTTATGCTCTAACAGGTTCGCCCCCCTTGATCCTGATTTATTTCAAGCAACTAGCTCTGCTGAAAAATCCGCTGACGACCCTGTGGCACCTGTCAGATCTGATGTTGATACCTTGGCGACTCTTTTTGAGAGAATTAAGTAATTAGAGGAGTTAGTGGGGGTCCTTAATAAGAGGGTCGAGAGCCTTAGTTTAGGTCAAGCACCCTCTTCGATTTCTCTTCTTCAATTACCATCTTCTGGGGCAGTTCCTGTAAGGATGAAGCCTGCACCCTCTAAGCTAACCCCTGCCAAAACTATTGCCGGTCATGTACATGGGGGGGGCTCATAATGAGGATAATACAATCAGAATAAACGGCCATATTAAATCATATGCGGACATGTCAAGATGCCCTGACCCAGCAAGCACACCGAATGCAAAGTCTCCTATTAGACGCCCCCCTAGTTCTTTCCTATCCCATAGACAGGGCAATAATAACCAATCACTCCATACCCCAGTTTATTCGGCCAATCTCCAACCCGTGTATGTCCCCCTGTATAGATCAGGGTTTATTACCCATTCTGTCCCCGCAATTAGGTCCACACGAGGACGGCCCTCTGGGGGCCTCCTAATTTGGGTTAACATCAACTTGAACTGGGCAGTTAAGAGGCACGTAATTACATCTCATGACCTCCTCCATTTATCCATCAACGGGGTGGACCATCAATCCCCGCTTGAAATATTTAACATCTATGCTAGGGGGACCCCTGGAGCACGGGAAAGCCCTGCTGTATCGGCTCTCGAGTTCGAATTAACAGCAATCACTACCAAGGTGGATGTCGTCATTGCCGGGGACTTCAATTGCACTTTTGAGCCCCTGAGCAGCGACGATATCCTGGGCATTGGAGATGCCGATTCTAAGCAAGGCATACCTCAACTCACCCTCCCGCCATTAAAGAAATGGTCTAAGAGGGCTCTGCAACTTAATGCGCTAACATTGGAGTTCAACTTGAGGGCCACAAATGGACGAACCCCCTCAAATGGCCAGGGAGCCCCCACTTTTACGAGGACTAGAGCTCCCTCGCGCATTGATTACATTTTGTTGGGCATTGAGCTCTGGCCAGATCTTATCGACATGGAAGTGATCAGCAGGTGTGAGAGCGATCACAGCCCGCTGTCTTTGAAGCTCAGGCGCGAGTTGGTTACTACCTCCATCGAGCCCTTCAACAAACAGAGGCCTGGGGCAAGAGAGGTTGTCCCGACCAATTGTAATAGGCGTCTTAAGTGGCCAAGGGTGGTAAAGCGCGAGATGGACCTGGAAAAAATCAAAAGGATACTGAAAGAAGGCTCTTCAGCCTTGGATATGCCCACGGGCTGCTTCCCACAGGCCCCTTCACTCCAATACTTTTTAGAGGTCTATCATCAAACAGTGACTAGGGTGGGGAACTTTTTTGTGATGCAGGAAAAGGGAGACCATAAGCACCCCCCCCTCAAACCAGAAAATCTTTGGTTCTCACAGGACTGTAGGGAAAAGAGACAGACCCTATCTGAAGCCATAAAACATAAGGTCCAACCAGCCATAGTTAAAGCCCGAAAAACTTATTACGAAGCCATTAGGAAGGCGAAGAGACTGTGGGAGGAAAGTCACTGGCAGGATTTAAAGGCCGCAGCTTTACAAAAAGACTCAGCTCCCTTTTGGAGCCTCATCAATGTCAGCACTAGGGGAGGGGCTGACCCAATCCCAAATCATATAACGGGGAGTCAATGGCACCAGCACTTCTCTGACCTTTACTCATTTGGGGAAAGAACGGCTCCAGAGAACCTAACCCCGGTAATTGAGAACTTGGTACCCCTGGAAATGGAGGCCGCGTTTGGACTATCGGAGGTCCTCTCTGCAATCAATATGATTGCTCCGGGAAAGGCAGCAGGACCTGATGGTCTCCCGGGCGATCTCTTGTTACACGATAAAGATCTATGGGCAGAATTTATTCTCCGTATTTTAAATAATTTAGCCTTGGGATGCCCGGTTCCGGATTCTTGGAAGGGGGCGGAGGTGGTGGCCATTTATAAAAAAGGGGATAGGGGGGACCCTGCCAACTACAGACCGATTAGTTTAATCGATGTCTTACAAAAAGTGGTTGGCAGAGTCCTCCTTACCAGAATCAAGGCCTGGATAGATGAGGAGGGCATCCTGAGCCATTTTCAAGCTGGTTTCAGGGAGGGAGTTGGCACCATTGACCAGGTTTTTAGATTCTGTACCATACATTGGAAATCTGTGGTCATTGAAAAAGGCAGCCTGTATTTGGCTTTTATTGATTTAAAAACGGCCTTTGACCTGGTCCCACGACTACAGCTGTGGCAGGTCCTGTATGATTTGGGAATCCCCCCCTTAATCCTGGACCTCCTCAAACGCCTCCATGAAGGTAATTTTGCCAAAATCCGATGGGGGCATCAGAGTCAGCTTACAGAGAGGATAATCGTCGAGAAAGGGGTGCGCCAGGGCTGTGTTTTAGCCCCGACCCTGTTCTCTCTCTTTATAAATGGGGTGGCAGACCATTTGAGAGATGACACGGTCGACGCACCAACCCTGTGCGGGGAAAAAACACCCACCCTGCTCTTTGCTGACGACACTCTGTTGATATCTAAAAGCCCTATGGGCCTACAAAGATTGCTCTCCCGTTTTTCCCATTTCTGTGACATCAGGGGCTTGAAAATAAACACTTCAAAAACTAAGCTAATGGCACTATCACCCTCTAAAACTTTCAGGAATAACATCAAGCTTAATGACACTACTCTTGAGCTAGTTGAGGCTTTTGATTATCTTGGAGTCAGGGTAAACAACAAGCTAAAATGGGCCCCCCACCTATCGAAAATGCTTCTTGCCCATAAGAGAGCCTCAGGGGCAATTGCAAAACATCAGAGACTCTCTTACAGCAGGCCCATTGCTGCGGCAGTCAAGGTCTACGAGGGGAAGGCAATACCAGCGGCCCTCTACGGGGCGGAACTGTGGGGGTTTGAAAACTTAACAGAGCTGCTTAGATCGGAGAATAAGTTCTTCAGAGACTTACTCTCGCTCCCTCTGTCTACCCCGCTAGTTCCTCTCCGTAATGATCTCGGTAGACAAAATATTAGCAATGTGGCCAGGCTGCGTCCTATACTATACTGGGCTAGGCTTCGAAGAACCCCTGAACTCCACCATTATGCTTCTGCCCTGGACGAGTTAATAAAACTTGGAGCTGAGCGCAAGATTCCTTGGGTATCGATCTTGAAAAAGGAGCTCCAGAAGATAGGTCTGGAAGAGGCCTGGGAAACCCAGATCCCCCCACCCAAACCACTGATAAAAAAGATTTACTAGGAATGGGTCATGACTAATACCCTAAGAAATCAGGGAGGTGAGCTAACTCAGATTTTCCTGGATGTGAAACCTGCTCCTAGCATGGAACTCTTTCTCGACATGATTGAATCTCCTGAAGATAGGTCCCTTTATCTCAAAATGAGATATGGTACTCTCCCACTCCACGAGTTTCAATCTAGATGGAGTACGGCACCCGCGAGCTTGAAAGGTTGCCCAGGCTGTGCCTCGCCCTTAGAGTCTATCGGTCACTTTATGTTTGCATGCCAAGCATACCGGCAACCAAGATCAAGATGGCTGATACCGGTCTGCAAAAATCTGGGGACCAGGTCTGCCAGGGTGGCACTGCGCATCCTGACCCATGATACATCAGCCCCTAGTGCCATCTGTGGGACTGCCAAATACTTGGGCTGGGCCTGGAGGATCAGACGCAAGCTTCTTAAGGTGCACTAATTTTAAGCTATAAACTTAAGACCTCCGGCCCACAATGAATATCCTTGCCTAATGTACCGACAAACGGGGGTCTTTGATCATGCTGTATGTATAAAATTACTGTTTTATATTTTATCGCTTTTAATTGTATAATGATCGAAGTACACAGTTGTAGTGGGTTTTAAAATGTTTTTATATTTACTGTACCAAACTTTTATGATATTTTTTAATATATCGAATAAAGTAACTACAAGATGCCATGGCTTTGGCCTGATAGATCTGAAGTGCGGGGCCTATTGGCTTTGTTTGGGAAAGCCTAAGTTCTTTAAAAATCACCCCTATTTGTGAATGTTTAAGTGCCATTAGTTTTATTTGTGGCTTCCAATCCATTTTTCGATTAATTGTTACTCCTAGGTACGTGAATATGTCAGTGTGTTCTAGGGGCTCATTATTCATTAGAACTCTTGACTTTATAGCTTTATGGTTATGGAGCACCATAAATTTGGTCTTGTCCACGTTCACCATTAGTTCATGTTCGGAACAAAACACCTCAAAACGTACCAGGGCTTTTTGCAACACGGCTTGGGTCTTAGATAAGATGAGGGTATCGTCCGCGAACATGGCAATTGGAACTTTGATACCTGCTACAGAGGGGGCGTCAGTGGGGTGATCGAGGAAATACCTAACCACTCCATTTATAAATAATGAAAACAAGGTTGGGGCCAACACGCATCCTTGACGTACCCCTTTGGAGATTGGAAATTTGTTGGTGGTATTTCCTTGACCACCACATTGAACCTGAGCATAGGTTGATTTGTGCAATTTAATCACCAACTCCAATAGCTCTAGTGGGATTCCTAGGTCTCTCAACACAGTTCAAAGCTTATTTCTTGGTACAGAATCAACAGCTGCTTTGAGATCCACGAAAGTGGCGTAGATGGTACCCCCGCCAACTGTACAACACGCCAGTAAATTAGTAGGAAATAAAATACTTGGTCTATCGTGCTCACGTAAGCCCTGAAGCCAGCTTGAAAAGGGGATAATATATTGTTCTCCGTGATCCATGATTGTATTCTATTCAAGATCAGTCTGGCCATGATCTTTTGCGTGGAGTCAATCAAACTGATAGGCCTATAGTTATTGGGACTCGAACGATTCCCCTTCTTGTATATGGGGAGAATTTCCGCCCCACGCCAGGAGTCAGGGGTAGATGATCCACTGGCGATAGCATTTGCCAGAAACAATATATACCTTAGCCAGAGTTCTTTGTCTGACATGAATAAATCCGCTGGGACACAATCGGGACCTGGAGCCCTACCTACGGGGGCCGAGAACACAGCTAATTCAACTTCACTTAGGGAAAATTGAGCCGGAGTCACTATACTTAGAGCTGGGAATGGGGATACTTGTCCCATGACAGCAAATTGGCTTTCAAAAAATGATAACCATTGGTCTGGGGCAATGTGATTTGACGGGATGTTTCCTGGGCCTCCACAACCCCATTTGACAAGCTGCCAAAATGATTGAGGGTTTTTCATTTTGCTAGCTATCAAAAGATCCTTCCATCTTTGTTCATACCATACTCGTTTAGCAGAGTGTTGGATTGATTTGTACTCCTTACGGGCTAGTCTTCTCATATTTATATCTTTTGATTTTATCGCCCATGACAACTGTCTGTAAGCTAACCTGCATGCCTTGTTGTACCAGTGGTCACGCTTTAAGTAAGATGGCTTTGGGGTTGTATAAGGTTTAGTAAAGAACCTCCTAATATTTTCAAACAAGGATTCGTGAATATGCTTAATATTTTCATTTATTTCATCCTGGTTTGAATATTGATCAAGGTGTTCTAACGTCTTTTGCACCTTAACATTCATGCTTGTGATGGAATTTTCATTTTCAATTACCCGGGACCACTTAACCCTCCTCGTATCATTACTAATTACAGCATCGGCAGTCTCAGATAGCTCTATTGGTAGCAAAGATCCAACTTGAGCTAAACCTTTTATGTAAAGCATCAGTGGATTATGATCGCTTTCGATCCTACTACAGACCTTCATATCTGCTACAAAGGACCAGTACTCTACATTTATAAAAATATAGTCTATTCGGCTACTCCTCAAGCCGTTATTGTATGTGTGAGCTCCTGTGCGGGTAGATGGAGTATGACCATTGACTGCTCGCACACCTCTCTCCAGACTAAAAGCTTTCAGCTGGAGAGCTGCCTCCGTCCATTTCTTAATTGGTGCAATTTCCAATTGGGGGATACCCCATTGGATGTCTTCATCTATACTTAATTGGCTATCCTCATAGTCTAGTGGCTCGAAGGTAGTATTGAAATCACCAGCTATGATTACATTATACCCTTCCCCTTTGCTGGCTAAAAAATTATTAAGATCAGTGATAGTCGTTGAGGACCTACCACCTACCAGCCCCCGAGCATATAGGTTGACTATAAGAATTTTTGGCTGATTTTTGATACTAATGGCCAACGCCAAAAAATCCACATTATCAGTCTCAAGTTTGGTTATTTTAAAGGCTGACGACTGCCTAACCCAGATAATTAAACCACCGGAGTGCCTACCCTTATGACCGCCCAGAGCAGGTTTATGAAAAGTGAGATAGCCATGATGAAAAATCGGCGACACCGCCCAGGTTTCTTGAAATGCTACAATATCTAACGTGCCAATAAATTCAATCCAATCGGATGAGCTAGTCTTACTAAGCAACCCCGCTATTTTCCACGATACAAATCTCATTGGTAGTAGATCGGGGGTTCCCAGTTTATTGACGGAACTAGTCGTAGATGGTGCACTTAATTCAGTGGTAATTAAGACTGGAAGCTGCATTGTTTTTGGGTTTGTATTTCCCATATTAGAATTGGTTACTCTCAGCATGTTCAAATTTATCAATGGCCAATCTTCTTTTCTAACGCAGTCCACCCCTCCTGGTCTTAAACAATTTGGGAGGTTTGTGCAAGAGCTTTCAGAACTTTTTTTATTGCTAGCCTTCACAATTCCTACCTGTGGCTAGATGCCAGTTGATGGTCAGTCGATATTTTGAAGGAATGAATCCCCGATTAGCATTCTTTCATGGGAGTTGTATGAAAAATAAGAAGAAGGTTCAGGAGGGATCAGTTTCAGTCTGATATTTGTGTGGATAAGATGTGATGTCCTTAACTCAAAATCCAACAGGTTCTCTACCAAAAGTGGTGAGACAAGGACAAGACGCACATAATCGGTTGCTCCATCCTTCGTACAATATCTTGTAGCAGAGGAAATATCCTCCCTAATTAGTGATCTGCACGTACATGTCGAAGCCACTGGATGCTCTTATTAATCAGGGACTGTTCGTCCTCTCTAATTAGACTGGGCTGGATCTTAGGCACGTTAATTAAGAAAATATGTGTCTTTGTGGACCCAAAGCGAGAATACTCACTGGGTCTAGTTTTTATAAAGGGGCTTGGTCTTGTCAGACTTGGGTGGGCGTGCTCAGATAGGGTTTCACATCTGTCTGGTCGATTGTACAGTTTACCTGTTCTAGTTGCAACTTCATTTATAGGCACACGATTCCATATGGGTTTTGGATCACTAGACGGAGATTTGTGAACTCTTTCCTTATGTACGTTAACTGCGTTAACTACATTCTTATCAGTTGGACAATTAAGATGCCCTTCTTTAACTTTAAATGCACTAATCGCTTGTGTATGGGGCAATTCTTGGATAGCTAAAGACTGTTTAGTGATGCTTGATGTTAGTGCTTGGTTTAAACTAGCCAGCATTTCCTTTAGTGCTGTAACTTCTTCCATGAGGTGTTTCGTCTGATCTTTTAGGTCATTTATCTGGTTATTAAACTGGACTGAACAAGAACATTTTACAACTGTGTTCCCTGGAGACACTGACTGAACAGTGTCTTCCTGGGATATTGGAAGTAAGGGCAAAAAACGATTTGAACAAGTAATAAAGAGCTCATCGTCCCGAGTAGGAACAGGGCAGGAATCAGACGGGGAGAATTGATAGAATCTACGTGCGAACAATAATCCGGGTCGGAAGATTGTTGAATCTTTGGAAGCTGCCTTTTAAACATTTCTGGAATAACTGAGGATAGTTGATTTTTGCTAATTGCTGCTATAGCGGAGGGTTCACTGGCCGCAAGAGTGGAACTACACAACCCTGGTTGAGTGAGAAGGATGTCCTCGCATTCTCCAACAAGATTGGTAATACGGTCCATAACAGCGTGAGGTTGGTTCGGTATTTTAGAGGGTTTTTGTGCTCTTTTACCTTTCTTCGAATGACCACTTTCCCCACTATCCACAGCTTTTCTTTTCCCCATTCTGATGCACAGAAATTATACTCGTTTGCGTTAGATCAGAGCTTACAGTATCACATATAACATGTTTTCAATTAGTCACGGCACTTTAGATAACTGGCAGTTTTAACCAGTACAACTGTTGGTAGTACTATAATGAGTCAGAGTATTGTAAGATAGGTTGACCGCTCAATCCAGAAAAACAAAACAAAACCAATGTTAAACCAATAGTCTCTGCGTTTATACGAATGTCTTGAAAATCATTTGACTCCACTACTGGGCAACAAGATTGAATAGCCCTGAAGGCAAGGGACGCAACCAACAGGTATTAACTGACATATATGTACAGCAGTCACAAATAGCGAACACCTAACAAGCTTTACAGCGATAACCTTACTTAATACAAAGGTGACAGTGGGGTGGCCCGTCTCGGCCTCATACGGCCACAGACGGTCCCGCCCTTGTCCCGGGCTTCTCCCAGTGCGTCCCGCGTGCGTCCCGCGGGACGAGGGACCAAGCACACCTTTATGCGCCTCCAGGCACTGGCTGATGACGGGCGCGGCAAACGGGGGTGATGGGAGTTGTGGTCTCGATGTGGCGGAGCCAAGCCCGGCCAGTAGCTGCGGCGGAGCAAAGCCCAGCCCGGAATCCTGATGTGGGCTACGAATTCAATTGAAGGCAGGAAGCAGGGAGGCTCAGCGGAGACAATCCCAGCCAAGCTGTGTGGCGAAGCAAGGCCCGGCCAACTGTTCCGCCCCCCACAGGCCAGGAGAAACACAGGGGACTCGGCCCCAAGCACACCTTTATGCACCTCCAGGCGCTGGCTGATGACGGGCGCGGCAAACGGGGGTGATGGGAGTTGTGGTCTCGATGTGGCGGAGCCAAGCCCGGCCAGTAGCTGCGGCGGAGCAAAGCCCGGCCCGGAATCCTGATGTGGGCTAGGAATTCAATTGAAGGCAGGAAGCAGGGAGGCTCAGCGGATACAATCCCAGCCAAGCTGTGTGGCGAAGAAAGGCCCGACCAACTGTTCCGCCCCCCACAGGTCAGGAGAAACACAGGGGACTCGGCCCCAAGCACACCTTTATGCGCCTCCAGGTGCTGGCTGATTACAGGCGCAGCAAACGGGGGTGATGGGAGTTGTGGTCTCGATGTGGCGGAGCCAAGCCCGGCCAGTAGCTGCGGCGGAGCAAAGCCCGGCCCGGAATCCTGATGTGGGCTAGGAATTCAATTGAAGGCAGGAAGCAGGGAGGCTCAGCGGAGACAATCCCAGCCAAGCTGTGTGGCGAAGCAAGGCCCGGCCAACTGTTCCGCCCCCCACAGGTCAGGAGAAACACAGGGGACCCGGCCCCAAGCACACCTTTATGCGCCTCCAGGCGCTGGCTGATGACGGGCGCGGCAAACGGGGGTGATGGGAGTTGTGGTCTCAATGTGGCAGAGCCAAGCCCGGCCAGTAGCTGCGGCAGAGCAAAGCCCGGCCCGGAATCCTGATGTGGGCTAGGAATTCAATTGAAGGCAGGAAGCAGGGAGGCTCTGCGGAGACAATCCCAGCCAAGCTGTGTGGCGAAGCAAGGCCCGGCCAACTTTTCTGCCCCCCACAGGCACACCTTTATGCGCCTCCAGGTGCTGGCTGATGACGGGCACGGCAAACGGGGGTGATGGGAGTTGTGGTCTCGATGTGGCAGAGCCAAGCCCGGCCAGTAGCTGCAGCAGAGCAAAGCCCGGCCCGGAATCCTGATGTGGGTTAGGAATTCAATTGAAGGCAGGAAGCAGGGAGGCTCAGCGGAGACAATCCCAGCCAAGCTGTGTGGCGAAGCAAGGCCCGGCCAACTGTTCCGCCCCCCACAGGTCAGGAGAAACACATATATAATTGCTCGTCCTCCTCCTTTTTGTTATGATACTGTCATGTCTAAATACGCAGTACCCGAATGCAAAGAAACATAGATTTAGGAAACAGATTCAAAAACAAAATCAGCGTTACTCTTGAACCCAGAATTAGTTAGAGCTTAAATACTTTTTATTCAACATTTTATTTTTATGATTTTGTAGAGAAAAATATATATATTTACAATTACATATTTAGATTTGCTGTTCATGTAAAGATTGATCACAATTCTTTAATTGATTATACATGTGTAAAATTGTCTGACACAGATAACATGGGAAGTCTCCTCAATGTAAACATCAGTATATAGGTTACACATTTGACAAGACAATATTCAAGGACTGCTGAGCAAAGAGTTGAGCGTTACTATGGCCTTAGGATGTATCCACAATCCTACGCGCGTTTCGGCATGTGCCTTCATCAGGGGGCCATACAATATTTTCACCAGTACGAATAGTGAGTGGAATAAGGAGAACGGACTTGTGCGTCTTACTCGTGTATCACAGAGATTCTAGGTTCCTTGGTATGTATACGACTTAATTGTGTCTGCGTCCAAATGGATGGAGTATGCAGTCTCGCTAGGAAGTTTTTTTTAAAATATAAAAAGGGTACGATGAACGTGGTATTTCATAAAAATTCAGTCTGGGTAGACTACGACCCATACGATTATAATCGGACGAATCCGGTTCTCAGAGTTTCATAACAGGAGGAGAAAGGAGTTGCATACGGAGGTTTAGAAATGTATCCGAATTATATCTAGAAGGTCTTCGTGTAATTGGCACAATCAGGTAGAGATAATGTTTTTCCAGTAGCTTCAGTGGACGAGCATACGTCTAGTTTGTAAAAATTTGGAAATATACTAGAACGTGAACCAGGTAACGTTCTCTAGTGGCATCGGTAGGTGAACCCGCGTCTAATTCGTGAACATTTAGGGATATGTTACTAGGCGACCCAGAGAATCGTCATGGTGCACACGGGTGTCGCCGGTACGATGCCTTGCTGCTCTCGCTTCGCCGGTCACCGGCGAAGCGAGAGCAGCAAGGCATCGTACCGGCGACACCCGTGTGCACCATGACGATTCTCTGGGTCGCGTAGTAACATATCCCTAAATGTTCACGAATTAGACGCGGGTTCACCTACCGATGCCACTAGAGAACGTTACCTGGTTCACGTTCTAGTATATTTCCAAATTTTTACAAACTAGACGTATGCTCGTCCACTGAAGCTACTGGAAAAACATTATCTCTACCTGATTGTGCCAATTACACGAAGACCTTCTAGATATAATTCGGATACATTTCTAAACCTCCGTATGCAACTCCTTTCTCCTCCTGTTATGAAACTCTGAGAACCGGATTCGTCCGATTATAATCGTATGGGTCGTAGTCTACCCAGACTGAATTTTTATGAAATACCACGTTCATCGTACCCTTTTTATATTTTAAAAAAAACTTCCTAGCGAGACTGCATACTCCATCCATTTGGACGCAGACACAATTAAGTCGTATACATACCAAGGAACCTAGAATCTCTGTGATACACGAGTAAGACGCACAAGTCCGTTCTCCTTATTCCACTCACTATTCGTACTGGTGAAAATATTGTATGGCCCCCTGATGAAGGCACATGCCGAAACGCGCGTAGGATTGTGGATACATCCTAAGGCCATAGTAACGCTCAACTCTTTGCTCAGCAGTCCTTGAATATTGTCTTGTCAAATGTGTAACCTATATACTGATGTTTACATTGAGGAGACTTCCCATGTTATCTGTGTCAGACAATTTTACACATGTATAATCAATTAAAGAATTGTGATCAATCTTTACATGAACAGCAAATCTAAATATGTAATTGTAAATATATATATTTTTCTCTACGAAATCATAAAAATAAAATGTTGAATAAAAAGTATTTAAGCTCTAACTAATTCTGGGTTCAAGAGTAACGCTGATTTTGTTTTTGAATCTGTTTCCTAAATCTATGTTTCTTTGCATTCAGCTCTTCCATACCCTGATTTAGGAAAAATAATTAGGGGTAACCCTCTGTTCTTCACACATATAAATACGCAGTACCCTCCAGGGGTTGCGATGCTAAAATCAGGTCCAGATGATGGGTCACCCCAGGTTTCTGTGATGAATAATATGTCTAAATTTTGGTGTTTAAAAAGTCCGCTATTTCATATTTATGTTTGGGGAGTAAATGGGAGTTTATGAGCGCTAGGTGCATATGATCCTGATTCGTATACAAAGGGTGGGTCAAAAAGGTCCTGATTTGTTGTAAGTGTTCATCTTCAATGAGCAATTGGAGCAGCTGAAAAAAGAATTAGTGGCTAGTGAGGATGTATGAGGACAAGGACAAGTGTGTATTTTGGTAGCCAGTAAGTAACCTGCCATTATCCCTACTTCCCATGTCCATTTCCCATTCATCACTTTTGAGACTTACCCAAGCAAAAGTCGGCCTTAATGACCAACTACTCTCTAAATATAGAATTAAAAACATATTACACAACTCATGCTCTCCAACTTTTAATCAGCAGCCAGAGCAGCTGAGTCAGGATTGTGGGTATCACAGTTCGATCCCTGGCACCAGCTCAGCTCAGCATCATGTGACTCTGGGCAATAGCTCACTTAATCTCCCCAACGGCCCCCAGCACCTTGAAACCCTTAAGAAGGATATGTTCATGCTTTACAAATAGAAATTAAATTCAGATAGAATACTGCTGTTGTGTAGTCCGTTCTGATCACCACATACTGATTTACATTGTCCCCTCTGAAATATAACAGAGTTTGGAACATTGCAGACAACTAATTTGAAGACTTTGTTTTATCCTTTGCAGATCATTTCTCTTGTGCCTTCATCTTATGCAATTTTGCATCCCAGCCTAAGTGCCTGCCATCTGGTGAATAATGAAGAGCAAACCCTCTGCTCAAGCAATCATCTTAAAGCCACCATTGAAGTTCACCCCTGATCATATCAATAACTTAGATAGCCTTCTCCCAGAGAAGGCAGTCTCCAGAACCAGTATTTCAACAGTTAAGCAAGCAGAAGTCTCATATGCAGTCTTTCTGACGGGACCAAGAACACACAAGGAGCCATGTGACCCTGAACTCTCAGCAACATTCTTGCCATTGCCTTCCTCTGAGATAATAGAGAAGATAGAGTTGCCCTTAATTTCAGTGCTGTCTCCTCTGCAAGAAAGAGCATGCACAAATCCATCCTGAAACAGGCTTCAGTGAAAGTCCTGCCCCGAGAAAGAGCTGATCTTCACTTCACCAAGTTTATGAAAATGCCATGGCTCTGTAGGCAGTTCCTCATTACCTCCTAGCCCTCAAAGCCTCTATCTTTGACGGGGCAAGCAGAAGTCAGTCGTCCAAGAACGAGTAAACACTCCAGCCTTGAAGATGGAGAAGCACTACCAATGGGGCCATAATTTTTGTGAACACTCTTGGGGTAGACTTGATGCCAAAGGGCAATACCTGGAACTACAAGCGCTATGTCTGCATAAAACATTTGAGGTATTTTTGATGAATCCTCGCAATTGGAATATGGAAAAACGCATCTGTTAGATTCATTGTTAACATGAAGGACTTGTATGGACTTAAAAGAATAATCCTCTGAACCACTTCCATCTTAAAACAAATTCTCCTTGTCTATTTGTTGACTCCTTTTAAATATATAATCAGTCAGAATTGACCTGAGTGTTTGTGGATCAGAAAGATCCTCGAATACAGCTCCTGTCCTATTCTGGCTTTGGAACTGGTATCACAGCTCCATTCTGTACCAAACTGAAAATTACTGCCCCCAGAGTCAAGTTCCTCAGCATATGTGGAGGATCTGGCATCAAAATGATCCCCAAATAAAAGGGAATACCTAGAAATGTTACTGGATATGCATTTTTCACCACCTGAAGCACCCACGCATCTGATGTAGATTCTTCCTGGGTAATGGGGAGAAATATTCTCCCTCCCACCGGGAGGAGACTTCTGTTTGTGGCATAGTCATGAATGCTGTCTTCTGTTAGGAGATCCTGAATTCCCATTGTGATCTCCTTGATTTCTGGATCTCTCTCCCTTCTGTCTTCTGTAGAAAGAAAATGGCTGTTGTTGCTGCTGTCCAGAACATCAAGAAGGCTGTCAAACGGAGGATTTAGCAAAGGAAGAGAGGAATTCAGATGTACACCCACTCTGACGAAAGGACTGATACTGCTGCTGCACTTTGGAGATTCTGTATAATTTATCCTCAAGGTCTGTACCAAAGACCTATGTTCATCTAATGACATTCTTATGGGCACAGGGCTCCATTCATGCAACTCCAGAGACTCTCAGCCTGCTGGAAAATAATTTACGGGCCAAACAATGACTGCATCATGATATTTGGGGCTAATATAAGCAAGGACATTTGGTCTCAGCATCTATGAAAATATTATTGATCAAGGCCAGAGAGCCAATGGCATTTACAGCCAAAGGCACCACCACGTCAGCCCTCTGACTCAGAAACATCCAGTAAGACAGCCCGACTTGCAGCACCCCCACAGAGACAAGACCGAGCAAGATCAGCTGCCACCCCAGAAAACACGAACGGTCACGGCAAATCAAGGATGAAGCAGCTTAAGAGAGAAGAAGACCCAGATTAAATGATTCTAAAAGAAACAAAAAAAAGAATATGGAAGAGATAATCTGATGGCGCTCCAGGCCCGAATGGACTCCCTTCTGCCCTGTATAAAACTAATGCAGAGCTCTGGGCAACACATGTCAGCCTTCAATTTAGTGCAGTTAATCTCCAGCAAACAGTCCCATATTCCTGGCACAGATCAGTAATCCACCCGATCTTCAACGAAGGATATAGAGGCAACTCTGCAAATTATCGTCTAATAGCCCTGCTATCAATTCCAAGTACTACGTAACCTAAGTGCTGCAAAACCTACAAGAATGGGTGGACAATCAGGCACTTATCCCTTGGAATGAAGTAGGATTTTGTGCTTGAAAGGGAACTTAATTCAACTTCGCCGCATTTAGCCCTTGCATTGAGAAGGCACTTGACTCAAAATCAGCTTTATACGCCTGCTTCATTGACTTCAAAGCAGCATTTGACTTAGTCCCCCAAACATTTTTATGGGAAAAAGTCACCAGCCTTGGGGTACGGCTAAAAATCATGAGGGCCATCCTACTCCTTTACACTGACACCTGGCTGTGTGTTAAGTTGGACGGTGACTCAAAACTCTTGAGGAAAATACGCAAAACTACCTTGCTGAAACAAGGGTGTGTGCTCGCCCCTTTACTTTTTAATATCTACCTTTCAAGCTTTACCACAGACTTGGACTCCATAAATGCCCATTAACCAAAACCTGGCAGCCACCACCTTACTGTTATGCTATAAGTAAATGATCTGCTTCTGTTGAGCAAGAACCTGGTAGGCATGCATTGGCCCCTAGACACCATCTAAATCTTCACTGAGCAGCATAAACTAGAAATTAATCTTAACAAAACAAAAGTGGTGAAGTTCAGTAAGAAAATGAAAACCCCTGGATCCTGGCAGGTAGAAGGGGTCAGACTAACAGCCGAGCTCAAATACAAATATCTTGGGATATGCTTCGATGACAAAAGCCACCTTCTTTGCACACATGGATGCAATGAAATCCAAAGCTACCTCTCTAACCTTTGGTTTTAGCACCTTGTTAAAATCCTTACAAGGACCTTTGTTGGACCCCTTCACAAGACCATTGCCACAAAACTACTCCCATCGATCTTGTGTGGTTGTGAAATGATGGTAGGAACAAAGGTGGTAATGTTGCTGGATCTGCTAATCTCTAAAACATATCAGGAAAATATTCTTCCAAACTATACATCGGAGGCGCAACTACGCCTAGAGCTAAGCTTGATAAAATAGTCAATCACCAGTGCAGCTTCCTCTAAAATGTACCATAGATTCAGATTAGCAGAGGACAACACTCTAGTAGCACATGTTTCTGGCTTGAAATAACCCAGTCAAACTCAAAATCAATTTATTTTTAGACATCATTTTTGTGATGCTTTGCAGTTGCTGCAAGCCTCCAATCTATGGAGCGCAAGGACTTCAACAGCCGAGTTTAAAAAAAACTTAAATAGATCTACCAGACTCATTTTACTGCAAGAAGACAAAGAGAGCCTGGCAAAGCATGCATATGCATGGCAAAGTATCAACTCCTAAGACACTTTAAAGCCGCAAGCATACTTAGACAATGGATTTTCTTACTACTATAAACTCAAACTCATGCACCTCCCCCTAAGAATCTAGCCAACTCTCGATCAACTACCCTACTAGCTGAAGCCAGCCAAGAAAAACTGTAGACTCTGGGGAGAGGAAAAAAAACCCTAACACAAATTGTCTATCTATGTCCGGCAATGCTAACAGATCACAGAAGGATGTTGTAGGGTCCTTTTAACAAGGCAGCTGTACGAACAGGCAGGGAAGCCATCATTGCGGTACTGAAACCTAAATGCATACAACTTAACGTTAGGGCAGTAAAGTTCCTGGAAAGTTTTGAAGCCAGAATAAAAGCCACGGCAAGAAGCAGAAGCAGAGGCAAAGGCCCTGAAGCCCTGGATTATTGTACAAAAGATTGAGGTAGTTGTGGCCCAGGAAGGGGGCATTACCGCACCTCGTAACAATGTTTCTAGCCAAGGACAAGTTACCAGTGGGACATATGAACAATTATAGAGAAAGTATACACATACAGAGGTGCAATCACAGTTCCGGCAACCCTACTACCAAAGGTAGCCCCTGTACATTCGAAATACTAATGTGAACAATATACGTATATGATGGAACCACACCCAGCACTCTCTTAAACGGTTACTTGATCCACAGCAGTAGCCGATATTTGTAAATACAATAACATGCTTAATATCGATCATATGTCCTTATGCAGCGTAATTGGTATCAAAGTACAGGCAATAGTTTATTCTCAAAATTAGTACGATCCAGTTTCTGTTCAAAGTTTATTTATTTTGAGGAATAACTCTTCCAGCAAAACATCAGCCAACACGTGTTTCGTCACTTTTGACTTTTTCAAGGCATATAGATGTTGCAGATCCTGGTCTTATAAGGTCTATTCTCAAAAGTCGCCACACAATATTCGTCTGAGAAAAATCGTTAAAACCAAGATATCTTATTACCGAATAAGGATCTTTCCGACCCTCGAACGTATTCCAGATAGACAATTCCAATAAAAAAATTCTAAAATTCTTTATTGTTTTAGTAAATTGAAACCATGACAATATGCTGTAAGAATTATAATAACTTTAAAAGAATCGTGTACAAAATTTAAAAACATCAATTGATTTAAAGTGCAGCAGTTACATAGCCCAATTAGAGGTAAAAGTGACAAAAATATGGAAAAAAGTAGTCTGTTTTGTGAAATACAGTCTCAGAGGGGACTAATAGGATTACCACCTCAATTCATTATACTTTATAAAATTTTGATGGAAAACAATAACCATTGTAATTCATATGAACTCCAAGTTGCCATTACGTAACTCCCTCAGGCCGGACTTTATTAATTTTTCATACAGAGGGAAAAAGTTCACCAGGTTACAGTTGAGCTGTGGTTTATTTTGATCAAGACACTTTAATATTGCTGCACTACAGGTACTAATACCACTTGTATTAAAATTATTTTTCAATAACAGGAGGTGATATGGTTTTAAAATTGGGCAGGCACAAATTAGGTGAATTAGATCCTGCTTTAGTGGTCCACATAAGCTACATGCTTTCGAGCCTTTGTATTTCCAGCTTGGCTGATTGGCATTTGATGGAATTGATCCAAGGCGTAGAGCAAAGAACTTTGTTTTTAGATGTGGGGCATAGGTCTGACCTAGATACATTGCCGGTTGTAGCTTGGTGTATGATTGCAGGACCATCCATGCATGGGATCGCTTGCTTAAAATTGTTTTATCCTCCATTAACGAGGGCTTTATGGCTGCTTTCTTTAGTATTGGCTGAAAGGAAGAAAATGGAATATTCAATTGCCAGAGACCTGTGGTATTTGGGAGATTTAAAGACGATCGTAGATAGTAAGCATCTACGTGGAAAAGGTATATATATATATATATATATATATATATATATATATATATATATATTACCTACTGGCGGTCGCCAGTAGGTAGTTATAGTTAGGACCACGTTTCCATAGGAAATCCGCAACATTCTATTTTGAATAACTTTGGCGCCGGTCGACGAATCCTCGCGAATTTCTCAAAATAGGTGGGGCGTTGAGCTCCGCTCCTACCCTGAAAGTCTCGGGGGGATTCGTGAAGCGGGGGCTGAGATAAAAGGGGGGTCCCAAAACGCGTTTTTCCCATGCATTTTTCCATAGGACCTTTAGACACAGCTACAGCCCGAACGGCTGAACAGAATTACTTGAAATTTGGCAGAGAGGTAGTCCTCAAGTCAAGGAAGTGCCTGTTGTAGGTTTGGTGTAAATCTGTTCAGTAGATTCTGAGAAAATAGCCTTTAAATCAATATATATATCTGAGCCAGCTTACGGTGCGCTTACGGTGCGCCTACCGTACGCGTACGGTGGCGTGCGCGAGCGCGATTTTGATTGGCTCTTAGCTCTTAGTAAACATTCGAATCGGTCGAAACCAGGAAGCGGCGGCCGCCATTTTCTCTCTCGCTCCCTGAGTTGGGCAGCAAAAACGAACCCCAAAAATGTGTAAAGAGGCAGTTTCATGAGATCCTAACCACCCAGCATTGATACAGGGGTCCCCAAACAACCCCCAAGCCCAAAAAAAAAAATTTTTTTTTTTTCGGAAAATCGCCGATTATGCTTACCGTACGTGTACGGTAAAAATTTTAAAACAAAAAAAATTATCCACATTCTCCCCACCCCGTGTGCAAATGTTGCCCGAAGGGCACCATTTGTGCATGGCATATTACATCTATGAATTTAACAAAGAATAAATTTCACAAAGATGCGCATAATATGTCCCCCATGTGCGCACGGTGCGCGAAGCGCATCGTGCGTACATGGCCCATCCCGCTTAATGTGGGCACGCGGTGCGCGCAGCGCACCGCATGACCACCGTGCGTGCACGGCAATAACTGCGTAAAGTGGGCGCGCGGTGCGCAAAGCGCACCGCGTGCTCACTGTGCGCGCACGGTGCGCGAAGCGCACCGTGCGCGCACGGAACGAACTGCGTTAACTGGGCGCGCACGCCACGAATGGCGTAAAGTAACTTAGCATTTAAAAAACCGTACAAATTCACTGAAAAAACCATAGGTTTCACACATGTTATAGTTAGCTGTACATTTCACTCGTAAAAAACCAATGAAATTCCCGCGTTATAGTTAGTGCAGGCAACTATAACTCACGCGACCGCAATCTTCTGCTGATGACATATGTGTCTTTATGAAAAAAAAATATTTGTAATATATGTATAGCTAAAATTTAATGGAAGAAGACATGGGCAAATAAGTGTCGAAATACAGTATTAGCATCAGCAGAGGATTGCGGTCGCGTGAGTTATAGTTGCCTGCACTAACTATAACGCGGGAATTTCATTGGTTTTTTATGAGTGAAATGTACAGCTAACTATAACATGTGTGAAACCTATGGTTTTTTCAGTGAATATATATATATATATATATATATATATATATATATCCACTTCTTCTGTTTCGCTACGAAGATCCAAGCCGCTTGCAGTGGCGGGCCACGGCGGGAAAGCGACTCCCAATATCCAACAAAATCGTTACGCCGTTTTTACAAGAAACGATGCCATGGCCACAAGATAATCTCAGCGTGTATTTATTTAGATGGTTTTTGTCACTCTACGCGTTTCGGAGAACACCTCCTTGTATATATACATTTTCCACGAAGCTCCTTCTGGAATACTGGGACCCCAAGGAAGGTGGCGTACACTCCGGCGGAGCGTGCCGGTAATTAATATCCAACCAAAGCAAAAGTTCGTATTGTAAGCTCTCAGGAAGAACCAGGCAACAAACCAGTATGGTGATCCAAATGTAATACTACACGACGCGTTTCGGCGACAGCCTTGTTCACGTGTAGAATTACAAAATGAAAGCAGGTACTGATAAAGTTATGACAGATCCAAACATAGACACAAAGATAGGACTACGTTTGCAGTTTTGCTATTGAACATGGCATCCATCTTGGAAAGGTAAATTCCGACTTGTGTAAACATGCTAATGTGTATACCAACTGTTGACATAATTGTAAGGTCCTAGTTGATGTTACAGACACTTAAAAAGCAAACAATAAAAATAACAATAGTGTGCGTGTGAACTGCATTTGTTTCATTGCAAGCGTGAAAGGCCCATAAACTTACTTACGAAGTACAGTGTGAAATACACAGGCCAGTTGGCTAACTTGTTTGCGAAAGATCTGAAAAAGGACATTATAAGCAGAATAAGTGCTGCTACATGTACTTATTGCACAGGTTATGCTCCAACGTCAACATTTGAAGGACCTACTCAAACCCAATAACTGTAGTGGTTGCCATGAACACCGTGCTGTATTCGAATGTCATAAGGCCATGTTAAGTTCTTGTTGTTATGACATCAATTCACATAGTTGGACATCTAGACATTATATCTCATTGTTGTTATACTTTCAAGTCAAATATCTGTTAACTCACAAGAGTCCCACATAATACGGCTGTAATGATGTTAGGATGGCGTATGGGCTCCCATGAGAGATCAACAATGTCCAATGTTGTGATACTATGTGTACAAAGATTATTCCATAACGTGGATTGTGTACATACCAGTATCTGTCGGTGATTGTGAATAAGAAATGACCAACGTGCATACGAAGAAAAGGGTAGGTTGCCCGTGTGGGTGAGTACATGTCGAAAGGGTATCTTCCTTTTCTCCTGTAAATGAAAAAAGAGAAAAACAAAATCAATGATTAAAACAGTTACTGCTACCATAAAAAACTGTACATATTGATAGCATACAATGCACATCAATAGCTGGAAGAACAACAGAGATAGTAATACATAAATTCCTCAATTGTTCTATTCAGACAGGAATGAGAGAGAATTGATAGTTCTTCATCCATATTTAAACCTCCAGGGCGCTTAGTTTGAAAATCTATGATGTAACATGATTCTCGCTGTCTTAAATTGAGTACCCGATCTCCCCCTCTGGGATTTTTGGGAACATGTTCTAGGATTAAGAAACTGAGATCTGACACATTCGAGAAATGTTTTTCATCGAAATGCCGTGCTACCGGGTACTTGGGGTCATGGTTGGTAATGGCTCTTAGATGTTCCAAGATCCTCTTTTTAGCAGAACACGTTGTGCTGCCTATGTACCAGAGCTTGCAGGTACATTCAATGGCATAGATGACATGGGTGGTGCCACAAGTTAGAAATTGAGTGATCTTTTTGTTAATACCATTGTATTCTAAGGCTCCCCTATATTTGCTGTGTCTGCACGCCTTGCAATGGCCACATGGATAAAAACCAATGAGGCCATGGCTGGTGGGAGTGGAGTGGTTGGTAATGTCATTCCTGACTACCAGATCACATATGTTTCTGTTGCGTCTGTATGTTATACTGGGTCTTTGCATGATACTAGTACCTAGAACCTTATCTGCTTTCAAAATGTCCCAATTTTTGGCCAATATGTGCTTAACCTGTGATTCAGAATTGAAAGTAAGAATCATTCGAGTGTTGTCATTCTCATCTTGCTGATCATTCACCTTCTCACTAAGTGTGTCAGTTCTTTCAACCTTCTCTGCTCGCATCATGGCCTTCTTGAGCACCCAATTAGGATAGCCCCTCGTACGGAATCTATCAATGATGATGTTTTGTTCTTCTAGATATGCCTGAGTGTTGTTGCAGTTTCTTTTCGCCCTCAGCAGTTCTCCATAAGGTATACTCCATTTGAGTACCTCTGGGTGACTGCTGAGGGCGTGCAAAATGCTGTTCCCTGCCGTGGCCTTCCGAAATAGAGAGGTGCACACCCTGCCTCGTTTGATCTCCAGGCTTACATCAAGATAGTCAATTCTATCTGCATTGATTTCGCCTGTAAGCAAGATGTTGTATTTGTTGATATTGAGTTTGTCAATGAATTTCGCAGCCTCACATTTAGAACCCTTCCAAATGATGAACAAATCGTCTATGTAGCGTAGCCACATGACGATGTTCTGGAGGTCTTCCTTAAGGGTAGTACTGCTAAAGATCTCTTGCTCCCAGTAACCCATGAATAAATTCGCGAAACTGGGAGCAAAGCACGAACCCATAGCAGTACCGTTAACCTGCTTGTAGAGGGCGCCATTGAATGAAAAAATGTTGTTGGTCAAACAGAACTGTGTCATTTCAATAATCATTCTGCTGTGGTCTCTGTATCTGAGGGGTCGCTCTTTCAAAAAATGTTCACATGCTTCCAATCCTTGTTGGTGATCTATTATGGTGTAGAGCGAGGGAACATCTAATACAATGAAAAGAAATTCTTTATTCCAAACCAAGTTATTGATTTTGCCTAAGAAATCTTTGGTATCCCTTAGATAACTGGGCAGAGATACAACAAAATTCCTCAAAAAATGATCTACATATTTGGAAATATGTTCGCACACACTGCCTATGGACGAGACAATGGGCCGTCCTGGTGTTTTCTTGTCATCCTTATGTAATTTGGGAATTAGATACAAAATGGGAAGTTTGGTATGGTCATTTTTTAAATAACAAAATTCCTCCCATTCAAGGAGTCCCTTGTCTCTCCAATTCACAAGTTTTTCCCAAATCTCAGTTATACTTTTATCATAAATATCTTGAGTGATAGATATGTAAAATTTGTTGTCATTCAATTGGCGTAAAGCTTCATTGATGTACTCATTTCTGTCTAGGACGACAATGTTGCCCCCTTACTCAGCCGGACGGATCACTATGTTAATGTCTTCATGGAGTGATTTGAGGGCCTGCCTTTGTTTATAAGATAAGTTGTTATTGGTCATTCTAGATTTGTTGTTGTTCTTATGTCTCAAATCCACGAGTGCCTTGATAGTACACTCGTGAAAGGTATCTATATTGTCAAGCGACATTAAAGGTACACATGTAGATTTTACCTTGAAATCTGTTTTGGCCGATGCTCCTGTGTCTAGCTCCATATTGTCTAGGATTTGTGTGGTGCCTATTTGGTTATCTACTGGATTGTTGTCATAATTTAATTCTGCTATGGTGATGAGAGTGTCTACATCCCCAATTGTCAAATTATCATTGGTTCTGATGTCACGATTTCTAGTCTGATTGGACCCCGCTGCCTGCTGCTTCTTGGAATTTCCCGCCACTGCCTCCCTGCAGCCCCGCCCCCCTATGATTCCATTCGCCGCCCTGCTCCCACCACCCAGCTGCTCCTCCCTCCCGGCTCCTTACTTAACGGGACCGTAGGGGACCACAGAGTGTGACCGCTCAGCCCTCCACAGGGCTTGGTCGCCCCACTCACTGCTGCCGCTCCTGCCTGCCTTTGCCGCCTCCTGCCTGCAGATTCCTTCGCTCGCTGCCCGCTGCTCCTGAGAATTTCCCGCTGCTCCTGGGAATTTCCCGCTGCTTCTTGGAATTTCCTGCCGCTGCCTCCCTGCGGCCCCGCCCCCCCTGTGATTCCATTCGCCGCCCCGCTCCCGCCACCCAGCTGCTCCTCCCTCCCTGCTCCTTACTTATGACGCCCCCAGAGCGACCGCGCGCAGCGGGAGCGCCGATTGAGCGCTGATTGAGCGCCGAAGGTGCGCCAAAGGTAAGCCCGTCTGCGCCTGTCCGCGCCTGGACCGCGCCCAGCGCCAGACCCCCTGGTCCTCGCCAGCACACCCTACACATCTACGACGCCAAAACCCTCCACGCACTCAACGCCGGCCGAAACATCGCCTGCTACCGAGCCACCCCGAGACGCACCCACGGACCCTTCACCTGCCAGACCTGCCCCTTCACCGGCCTCCGACCCAACACCGCACCTGCTAAACCGAGCCCCAGCAACAAACACCTGATGTGCATCCTGCTCAACACCCGCTCCGTTCACAGGCATGCCGTCGAACTCTGGAACCTCCTCGACTCGACAGCACCAGACATCGCCTTCCTGACGGAAACCTGGATGAACGCCTCCTCAGCGCCCGACGTCGCCATCGCAGTCCCGGAAGGCTACAAAATCACCAGGAAGGACCGCGTCAACCAGACAGGAGGAGGCATCGCCATCATCCACAAGAACACCATCCGCATCATGACCAACTCCGATGACACCTTCACCTCCGCCGAACACCTCCACTTCCAGATACACACCGACCCCAAGACCACGCTCAGAGGCACCCTCGTCTACAGACCACCGGGACAACGCACACAGTTCAGCGAAGACATCACAGACTTCGTCAGCCCGCACGCCATCAATTCCACCGACTACATCCTCCTGGGGGACCTCAACTTTCACCTGGAGGACAACAAGGGCCGCAACACCACTGCTCTGCTGGACAACCTGGCCAACCTCGGACTCAAGCAACTGGTAACCACCCCCACCCACTACGCCGGCCACACGCTTGACCCAGTCTTCTCATCCAGCAAATACGTCACCTTCAGCCACTCCACCAATCTCCAGTGGACTGACCACAGCTGCGTCCACTTCAGCTTCAGTAAAACGAGGACCCATCACCACCCTCAACAAGCCCCCCGCAGGAGCTGGAACAAGATCACCGACGACCAGCTCACCACCTTCCTCAGCCAGAACCCCCCCACCAGCTCAACGGACCCCAACGAAGCCGCCAACAACCTCACACAGGGGATCACCAACTGCGCAGACGCCCTCGCACCACTGAAGAAGAACCCCCCCAGCAGACGCGGCAGCAAGAAAGCCTCCTGGTTCACCGATGAGCTCATCACCTCCAAGAAGAACTGCCGCTCCCTGGAGAACACCTGGTGCACCAACCAGACCACAGACAACATGACGGCCCTCAAACACGCCACCCGCAAACACCACCAACTGATCCGCGCCACAAAGAAGACAGCCTTCAAGGAACGACTGGACAACAACACCCACAACAGCAAGGAACTCTTCAGCATCGTCAAAGAGCTCTCCAACCCCGACGCCGGAAACAATGACATCACTCCCTCACAAGACCTCTGCGACTCCCTCGCAGCCTTCTTCCACGACAAGATAGCAGTGTTGAGCTGCCAAATAATCGTTGCGCATTACTGCTTTATATGCTATGGACTCATGTTGGTGCTTTTTATGTCCTTTGTGGTTATGTACTTGTCTGTCTTATTAATTTAGAGAGTTTATGGCCCT
This sequence comes from Triturus cristatus, assembly GCF_964204655.1. Classification (NCBI taxonomy): domain Eukaryota; kingdom Metazoa; phylum Chordata; class Amphibia; order Caudata; family Salamandridae; genus Triturus; species Triturus cristatus. The sequence goes on from NC_140595.1 coordinate 333,732,878, forward strand.
TGTCAAATTGCATAATTCATTTCATTTAATTTGTCCTTTGCTTATAGATTGAGAGTGCAATTACCATGAAGCCTCTTACATTTTAGAACCTACCTATGATGACATTTACTATACCGCCATGTATTTTTGATGAATACGTAAGTCACCTTTGAAAACATATTTATTGAGCCCTTTTGGTGTCTTTTATTACTTTTTTAAGCTCCACCTTTATTCACTTTGAATCTTTGGGGGTGATAATGAATATGACTGAGGTTTTATTGTTCTTGCGTGGCGCAAGCTATGTTATGATTTTACCTCGAAATGTGATTTGGACTATATTAGATTAAGTTCATACCATGCATGCATTATGATGTGATACTTTATGATTTTTGAAAAATACTCTTTAGTTGTGCATCACATAAAATAAAAGATTAGACAGATTATGCATCCTTTTTTTCTTTTCTTTTGTTATTTGGATTTTCAGATTGGGATACATTTGTGATGAACTTTGTGCGGCTAATGGACGTTTTGGCTTTTATTAAGTTGCAGTTGCGATATTAGCCGTATCTCGTTTGATCTTTAGGTGAGATGATATACATACATTTCACTTTAATGCCATGGAGTATGTTCTTTGTACAGAGTTTATATTTATATTTATATTTTTATATATATCTATTTTTGTATTTGTATAAGTAATGCTGGTCTTATATACTTCCTATTTCTATTATTACAATAATTTTCTTTCCTCTTTTTCTCTCTTTTTCTCTCTTCCATGTTCCATTAAACTATTTCTTTTCTAAAATCAACTAAAAGATGTATATAGTTTTGTATTCAGATATAGTACGCTTGGATGTCTATATCTGTCTTATATGCCCAGCAAAACACGTTACATGTAATGTGTGTGTTTTGTGTTGTTTTTATATATATAACGTTGTGTATAACGTGTATGTGCTGTTATTTATCAAATTGTATTCATATATTTGTATTTTGTCATGTGTTTTTGTTGGTTGTCGCATTATATTCGTGCTTTTTTATGTTTTTATGTTACTCCTGCAGCCCTGAAGAAGTCCCCTGGCAAAAGGGACGAAACGCGTTGGCTGTTTGCCGAAAAAACTTGGAATAAATTTGAAATATCAACGGATAACACTTGTGATTTGAATGACTCTTGTACTGAGTGCACCTTCCTTTTGTTTGTGAACTTTCGGGGGTATCAGTTTACTTGACATACTTGTCTTGCCTATGCCGTCTCCTGAATAAATGTTGATTCCTTGACGGAACCTGTTTTCCTCCCTGGATTTCCCATTTATATAAGTGCCCTTTCAACTTTCCTTACACAGGCGACATGTGGGCATGGATTTACGCATGGATACCATTACTGGTTGTTTTGTTACAGAAGCTGCAATTAGTAATTTCTGGGCATTTGGATGCCCGTCACTGGTTATTTCTTCTGATCATTTCCCACTATTGGGGCAACATTGGGGTGTTGGATGCACTGCTATTGGACTACGCCTGGAGCCAGTGAAGGCGTTGCAGCAGTTCTATTGGTTCACCGTTTGACTGGCTGTTCTTTTAATTATTTGCCACCATTGGAGCAACGTTGTGTGTTTATGCACTGCTATTGGATGATAACTGGAGCTAGTAAAGTGGTTGCAGCAATGTTATTGGTGCAAGGATGAAGTTGTGCATTTTGTTGGGGTTTGTTTCTATGGTTACAACATGCAGTGGCTGGACGCCACAGGCAGTTTTGGCTTCACAGGGAGCATAAGGTTGCTGCAAGTGTCTACGGGAATTGTTTTCCTTTGGCAGTATTCCACTTACTCTCTGGTTTTGTCAGAGAGGGTTTCCTCATTAGCTTTAAGCATGACAAGTAATGTAAAGAGTGGCTAGATTTGGTGGTGTCATTTTCTATGCAGGATTCCAAGCGCGTCCCTCTACGATTATGTGCACACATCCTATGTAATTGACAGTGGTGAGTAATTTTATTATGTTTGGTATACACTGTGGGGGGTTTTGGTGGCATTGCTTGTTTAATTATTTATGTATTCAATGTATTCACACCTAGTATTGTTGTATTGATTTTTTATTTATATACAACACTATGTCTGGAATTGTGCCCCCTCCTTCCTTTCTCACAACACCAAGTGACCCACCCATGGACTGCGAGACATGGGAGGCTGTTTTTTTAGAGTATGTAGAGGTTCTGGAGGGGGAAGAGTGCGAACCAGAGAGGAAAGTAGCTCTTTTAAAACAATGTCTAGGAAGGATTAGTTATAAAGAATTTAAGAATTTGCCTGTTTTGGTTAATCCTGGCAATATAAACAGTTATGTTTATGGTATGGTAGGAAAACTAATGTTGTGATGGAGAGATTCATTTTTTATTCTAGAAAACAATGTTCCGATGAGTCAATAGAGGATTATGTTGCTGCACTTAGATCTCTTGCTGTAACTTGTGATTTTAAACATATTTCTTATGATCAGGTTCTAAGAGATCAAATTTTAATGAGAACTAATAATAATAACTTACAAGAAAGAATATGGACTGCTACTGACATGTCTCTCAATGCTGTTATTGAGATTGCTATGGCCATTGAGCATTCTGAAAAGTTTGTACAGGAAAAAAGGGATAATGAGAAGAATGATTTGCATATTGTATCAAAAGATGGGGATATGGTAAAGAAATCTGATGGGCAAAAAAAAGAGATGATGCAAAAAACTGAGATGAAGACTAAGTGCCAAAGACCGGAGGGGAGAAGAAGTATAGCCTTGTGTTATAGGTGTGGTAGTGGTGGGCATTTAGGGAACTCAAAATTGTGCCTGGCAGGAGATCAAATGTGTTCTAGGTACAGAAAGAAGGGGCATTTTAGCGGAGTGTGCAGGTCAGCTCCCAAAAGGGTGAATATGGTACAAAAGTACAATGACTGTAACTGTGTTTATGACAATTGTGAACAGGATACGAACACTGTATTGAACATAAGTGCGGGGAAAGGGACAACCAAATCTCCCTTATGTGAGATTGCAGCTGATGAGGTTGTGCTACATGTGCTCATGGATACCTGTGCCTGGTACACTATTATATCACATGATACTGTTAATAGAAATATGGCTAATAAAATGTCACTGCCTCCAAATGTGGCACCTGGAGGATATACAGGTCATTAAATTGGCTTAGTTGGGTACATATGGGCCAATTTAGAGTTTTCTGGATGACATACATTTGTGAAGATATATGTGGCTTGGAGTGGAAAATGCTTATTGGGTTGGCCACAATAAGAAGAAATGGTGATTAAATTGGACTCAGGGGCTAACCCTCCTGCGAACACCATTGGGAATCTCCCTAATGTTGTTAGTGAGGGAGTCACTGGCTTCATTCATGATCTAAAGTCACAATACTCTGATGTTTGGAGTTGGGGGCCTACTAAGGGATTAAGCATCATATTAGATTTGTGACAATGTCATTCCTACTCGTCATACGGTGAGGGTTGTACCGTTGTTTTGCAGGAGCAACTGAAGGACTTGCTGCGCGATCTATGTGAGAAGAACATCATTGAGCCTGTGGAGTTATCACCATGGGTGTCTCTGATTGTGATTTCAGTGAAATCCTAAGGGGAACTGAGGCTCTGTGTTGATTTGTGCAGCCTTAATAGTGCCATTTGGGTGGCTGCCCATCCCCTTCCTAACTTACATGAGATGGTTACTATCATAGCAGGGGCACAGGTCTTTCCTTGTCTAAATCAAGCGAGTGCATACCACCAAGTTCGCTTGGATGAGGGATTTAAAAACCTTACGGCTTTCATCACTCCAGAAGGATTGTTTAGGTTTTAGCCGTTTGGGCTAGCTAGTGCAGAATCCGCTTTTTATAGGATAATGAAAGAAATGCTGTAATGTGTGTGTTTTGTGTTGTTTTTATATATATAACGTTGTGTATAACGTGTATGTGCTGTTATTTATCAAATTGTATTCATATATTTGTATTTTGTCATGTGTTTTTGTTGGTTGTCGCATTATATTCGTGCTTTTTTATGTTGTTATGTTACTCCTGCAGCCCTGAAGAAGTCCCCTGGCAAAAGGGACGAAACGCGTTGGCTGTTTGCCGATTAAACGTGGAATAAATTTGAAATATCAACGGATAACACTTGTGATTTGAATGACTCTTGTACTGAGTGCACCTTCCTTTTGTTTGTGAACTTTCTGGATTATTATAGCATCTTTCAACGACGGATGCTGGAAGTGGATGCACCGTTTTGAATATAACTATACTTGGGAATTTAAGTGCTCAACCTTGTCTGTCGTTGGTGGCTTTTCTTTTTTGTATAAATCTTTGATTTGTTGGACTGTTCTGCACTTATTCCCCTCTCTGTTACTGAGTTATCAAAATGTCTAAATTTGGAGATGGTAGGGAAGAAATGGCCCTCAATCTATTCGGTACTAATAAATCACGACAACCGACATTACCAGACACCTCTCCCAGTACGAGCCTCAGAACATTATTTCTTGGACTTGAGCGCCTAAAAAAACAAGAACTTTCCCGGTGGTGGGATGGGGTGACTCTCCAGCAATATTTGGAGAACAAGAAAGTGCCTAGAGGCCTTAGGATTCTTATTTTCCCCACATTTGAGGATCTAAGTACAGATCTTCTAAAGGAATGGGAGGGTAATCTTGAAGGTGCATCGGTAATCATGATGCAGATACTGATCAAACATGCTAGAGAGAAAGGAGAAAAACTTCAAGAAGAAATAGAAGTTGTAGAAAAGGAGATAAATAATCTTATTGAAAAGAATTTTGCTATCCTAAAAAAAGTGATAGACGATCATCAACTGTATCTTAGAGATAAAAAACTAAAGAAGATAAAAAGGGACGACAGAGATTATCAGGATGGTCGGGTCTATACGTTTGCAAAAAAAATCGACAATATACCAGGAATAGAGGACAAGAAAAGATTTAGAGAAGAGAAGGAAGAGAGTGAAGGATCAAGCTCAATAAGGAGCATTTCCGATAGTGGAGCATCAAATACATCAAATGAGGCCCCTTTAGAGGAGGGAGCTTCTTCTTTTCAGAAGGAGCTCGCGAAACTAGGTATCAGCAACAGGTTACAACAAAAAAGGGAACAACTAAAACCCGGAGGGGAGGTAGGAGGGGCAAAGGGAGGTTCCAAAGGAGGTACAGTAGGAAGGGGGAAGAATGCAGCACGGTCCAAAGAATAAACAACTCTGGTGAATGTAATTTGGGGATATCTGATGAAGTTAACAATGACAATGATTTGAAAATTGTAAACCTGTCAAATAAAGAATTGGATGCAGATGAGATTTCAGTCTTGAGTAGAGGCTTAAACTTCTGTCCCACTCAGAGTGGAGATCTAACTGATGCACATATAGACCTTTACAAATTTGTTCAAGCCCTTAAACTCAAGGATTACTTTTCCCAATCATACACTAGGAATACAGTACCTATAATGCCTGATGACCATGTAACACATACCATTGCTGACATTCGGGGTATACATTGTCTGGTAACCCTTGATGAGGAAGATAATCAGGATATGACCTCAATTATGAATGAACTCGATATCCCACAAAACTACATGTCTAACAGTGGTTTAAAACCGAAATCGAAATTTGTGCCAGCTGCTAATTACCATCGTAATATTGACACCTTCTATAACAAAGTGAGCAAGGAATTACACAATTTGGAGGGATTTAATAAGCCTGTTCCCATAAAATATCACAACATTACCGCCAAAGAGAGAAAAGCATTAAACAGATTAAAACATGATAACAGCATTGTTATACGTGAGGCAGACAAGGGCGGTAATGTTGTGATCATGAATTACTGTGATTATATGGGAGAAATAAATCGTCAACTTAGTAATGATCTGTGTTATAAAAAAATAGCACAAAATCCCATTGTTAACTTAACAACCCTAATAAATAGGAGACTTTCTGAATGGAGGGATATTGCTTTGATAACTGAAGATGAATTCAGGTACTTAAGGGTGGATAGTCCTAATTATCCGTGTATTTACGTCTTGCCCAAAATATACAAGCAAGCTCCTTTTCCCCCTGGTCGCCCAATTATCTCTGGGGTGGGCTCACCCACAGAAAACATTTCCGAGTTTGTTGACCTAAAGCTTCAGAAGTATGTGGTAAATCTTCCATCATATGTCCGTGACAGCAAGGACATTCTGGTCAAGTTTAAGGACTATGAATGGTCGAATGATCTAATGTTCGTCACTTTTGACGTAGAAAGCCTATATACGTGTATACGTAGAGACCTAGGGTTATTAGCGGTACAGTCTTTTTTGGACAAGGACAGTGCGGATTTGTACATGTTCAATGAGATGATCATGGAAATGATTGACATCATTCTTGATAACAACTTTTTTCGTTTTGATAAATGTTGGTTTCAACAGATTCTTGGGACTGCCATGGGCTCCAGGTTTGCTCCCTCTTACGCCTGTTTCTTTATGGGGTGGTTTGAGAGGGAGCATGCCTGGGGCAGGTGTGCCTCCCCCTGGACAAATAACATCGTTTTCTGGGGGAGGTACATAGACGACATCATCTGTCTGTGGTCAGGATCCCTGGACTCACTTATGGAATACTTTACGTATTTAAATACTAATAACTACAATGTAAAACTTACCATGGCTCATGATAAAGAAAAAATACATTTTTTGGATATAAGTTTTTATATCAAGGATGGCACCATACAAAGCACTCTGTATAGGAAAGATACAGCTTGCAACAGTGTCTTGCACGCAGGAAGTGCTCATGCAAGATCTGTTGTTCAAAACATTCCCTTCGGGGAATTAACTAGAATAAGAAGAAATTGTAGCGAGGAAACTGCATATCTTCAAAACATTGCAGAGTCCAAAAAAAGATTCTTACAGAGAGGCTACAAATGTGAACTTCTTGACAAAGCAATTGAGAAGAGTAAACGTCTAAAAAGGGAGGATACACTGCGAGAAAAACAAAAGAAATCGATGGAATTGGAGTGCAATAATGTCGTAAGATTTATCACACAATACAACACTAATAGTGGAAAATTTTACAACACCCTTAAGAAAAACTGGAGCGTCTTAGAGGAGATCCCGGGACTAAAAAATTGCATTAACAATGCACCCTCTGTGGCCTATAGAAGAGGTAAATCACTACGTAATTCCTTATGTCCGAGTTATGTGACTGGCAACAACGTAACATGGTTACCGCAGAAACCTATGGTTTTTTTTTACATGTGGTACGTGTAATGTCTGTCCCAATGGTAAAAACAAAACCAGTAAGTTCATTTACAATACCTCCAGAACATTTGACATACTACATTTTATAAATTGTAATTCAACACATGTCATTTATGTATTAGGATGTCCCTGTGGTATCATCTATGTGGGGAGCACAATTCGCCAATTAAAAGTCAGGATACAAGAACATCGCAGGGCAATACTAAGTGGCGATAATAGATACCCCTTGAGCGAACATTACAAAGAAATACATCCTAATGATTGCACCTTCTGGTTTCATGGTATTGACCATGTTCCAATCGGCCACAGAGGTGGAAATAGGGAGCTCCTGGTTAGGCGCAGGGAGGCTAAATGGATATGTCGTCTGAGGGCCACAGAGATGGGCCCCAATACAGATAAGGAGCTTCATTACTTCTTGGGATAAGCTCTGGGAGTTGTATAAAACCCAAGACCTTTTCCTCTCAAATCAAATAGCTTTATTCTTTCAAATTATGTTCTGTCTTAAACTAAATTATATGCCTTAGAATTCAGGAGTGTTAAGACAACAAACATTCTGTTTGAATGTGCTCTGGTTCAAATTTCACTATTTAGCACTTGGTAGAAAATCAACAAACTGTTTATAAGTATCCAAGACGTGGCCTTAGTAATACTCACCAGAAAGTAGACTGACATGTGTATGATAATGTAGTAAAGATGTATATTATTTTTGCGGCAATTTTGTTTATTCATTTGTCGAAGAAAGATTCATTTTTTTATTTGTTCTTATTTTTCACTCTGTGCTGCACATACATTTCCTTTTCTTCCTTCTCTTGTCTCTTTTTTCTGTTTTCTCTTTTCTTTTTTCTCTTTTCTTCTTTTTTCTTTTTCTTCTTTCTTTTTCTTTTTTCTTTTTTTTCTTTTTCTTTTTCTTGTTTAATTCTTGGTTAAGGAGCTTATTGGATGCCTTAGATGCTGCCGTTATGTGGCGCAGTATATTTCTTTAGATTGCCATGTAGATTGAACTATAGGTCTACTATTGGCTCTTTACTCAGTACCGTTTCCAGCTTTCTTATCAATGCGCACTATACTCTAGCACATACTATAGGATTAGCTATGCTTTCTTGTCATGCTTCGACATGGCGGCTGTGCTGGATCATTTCCATTATGGTCTTCCATATTATGCGCATGAATTCATGGACATTTAGGGCTTACTATTGCCATTTTGTTTGTTTCCTAAGCTTGTTCTGTTGGGTTATTATAATAAGCCCATATTTGCTCTAATCTACAACCGCGATGGATATATAGCGCACCGGTCGGTTCTTTAAGTTTTAAATTCCATATGCTTTTTTCCTTGACATTGGATATAATTTCGGAAATTCTTCGATATAATAATTTTTATTTAAACTTAAAGCATATTCGTGTGTTTATTCTAGTTTGCCCTTTTTTTGGGTTTCCGATACTAAGATCATTATGCTCATCCCGTTTGTAGTTTGTGTGGTGCCCTAAGATAGGTTAATCTCTGCCTATTTAAATATGGCGACCGCTATCTAAAATATCTCTGTACGGAGGCCGTTCTCTATGTTTGATTACCGGATGGCGCGTCACTGCGTAGGCTACGTCATATAAGTTGCACCCAATAGGGTGTTATAACCTGCCGCGTCCTGCGGGAAAGGTTGATGGTCAGTTATCATGCTGCTCTCCATATGATTACGAGTGAGTACACGCTGCTATATTATTTTTACAAGTTTTTCCTAATTTGTAATCGCAAACGATACTTAGCGCACTGGTCTTTTCCGTAAGTGGTGGCGCTATGGGATATATTGCTTGTGGGTAACATATTTGTCTGTCAGTTATTTTACTGCCTTTCAGGTGATTACTAGTAAGTGCAGTCGGATATACCTAACAATAGCTTGCCTTATTTCTGTGGTGAAACACGTTTCTATTTGGTTTCCATTCATTTTACTACATCGCATGATTTTATCTTCAATGTGATATTTATAGAGTATTGACACTACAGACTTGTGCTCTATATGCAGTGCTTGGGTTTTTACCTTACCTAAGGCCGTATGCGCTTCAAACTTGGTACCTACAATCAGGTTATCAGCTAATGATTTAATCCTTGCCGCCATATGCTATATGATATATGAGAATTACAAATTAAATAACTCTTTGTAAGTTACCAGAAATGAATATGATTTCCGTTTTACAGTCCAGGTTTTTTACTAATATACTTAACGAGATCTGCCACATAGTGTCCCATGACTACTAGAGTTGCTCTCTAAGTGAACCGTGCCACTTTGATTTTTAGGACATTGGATAGCAGTGTTGAGCTGCCAAATAATCGTTGCGCATTACTGCTTTATATGCTGTGGACTCATGTTGGTGCTTTTTATGTCCTTTGTGGTTATGTACTTGTCTGTCTTATTAATTTAGAGAGTTTATGGCCCTTGTCAAATTGCATAATTCATTTCATTTAATTTGTCCTTTGCTTATAGATTGAGAGTGCAATTACCATGAAGCCTCTTACATTTTAGAACCTACCTATGATGACATTTACTATACCGCCATGTATTTTTGATGAATACATAAGTCACCTTTGAAAACATATTTATTGAGCCCTTTTGGTGTCTTTTATTACTTTTTTAAGCTCCACCTTTATTCACTTTGAATCTTTGGGGGTGATAATGAATATGACTGAGGTTTTATTGTTCTTGCGTGGCGCGAGCTATGTTATGATTTTACCTCGAAATGTGATTTGGACTATATTAGATTAAGTTCATACCATGCATGCATTATGATGTGATACTTTATGATTTTTGAAAAATACTCTTTAGTTGTGCATTACATAAAATAAAAGATTAGACAGATTATGCATCCTTTTTTTCTTTTCTTTTGTTATTTGGATTTTCAGATTGGGATACATTTGTGATGAACTTTGTGCGGCTAATGGACGTTTTGGCTTTTATTAAGTTGCAGTTGCGATATTAGCCGTATCTCGTTTGATCTTTAGGTGAGATGATATACATACATTTCACTTTAATGCCATGGAGTATGTTCTTTGTACAGAGTTTATATTTATATTTATATTTTTATATATATCTATTTTTGTATTTGTATAAGTAATGCTGGTCTTATATACTTCCTATTTCTATTATTACAATAATTTTCTTTCCTCTTTTTCTCTCTTTTTCTCTCTTCCATGTTCCATTAAACTATTTCTTTTCTAAAATCAACTAAAAGATGTATATAGTTTTGTATTCAGATATAGTACGCTTGGATGTCTATATCTGTCTTATATGCCCAGCAAAACACGTTACATGTAATGTGTGTGTTTTGTGTTGTTTTTATATATATAACGTTGTGTATAACGTGTATGTGCTGTTATTTATCAAATTGTATTCATATATTTGTATTTTGTCATGTGTTTTTGTTGGTTGTCGCATTATATTCGTGCTTTTTTATGTTTTTATGTTACTCCTGCAGCCCTGAAGAAGTCCCCTGGCAAAAGGGACGAAACGCGTTGGCTGTTTGCCGAATAAACTTGGAATAAATTTGAAATATCAACGGATAACACTTGTGATTTGAATGACTCTTGTACTGAGTGCACCTTCCTTTTGTTTGTGAACTTTCGGGGGTATCAGTTTACTTGACATACTTGTCTTGCCTATGCCGTCTCCTGAATAAATGTTGATTCCTTGACGGAACCTGTTTTCCTGCCTGGATTTCCCATTTATATAAGTGCCCTTTCAACTTTCCTTACACAGGCGACATGTGGGCATGGATTTACGCATGGATACCATTACTGGTTGTTTTGTTACAGAAGCTGCAATTAGTAATTTCTGGGCATTTGGATGCCCGTCACTGGTTATTTCTTCTGATCATTTCCCACTATTGGGGCAACATTGGGGTGTTGGATGCACTGCTATTGGACTACGCCTGGAGCCAGTGAAGGCGTTGCAGCAGTTCTATTGGTTCACCGTTTGACTGGCTGTTCTTTTAATTATTTGCCACCATTGGAGCAACGTTGTGTGTTTATGCACTGCTATTGGATGATAACTGGAGCTAGTAAAGTGGTTGCAGCAATGTTATTGGTGCAAGGATGAAGTTGTGCATTTTGTTGGGGTTTGTTTCTATGGTTACAACATGCAGTGGCTGGACGCCACAGGCAGTTTTGGCTTCACAGGGAGCATAAGGTTGCTGCAAGTGTCTACGGGAATTGTTTTCCTTTGGCAGTATTCCACTTACTCTCTGGTTTTGTCAGAGAGGGTTTCCTCATTAGCTTTAAGCATGACAAGTAATGTAAAGAGTGGCTAGATTTGGTGGTGTCATTTTCTATGCAGGATTCCAAGCGCGTCCCTCTACGATTATGTGCACACATCCTATGTAATTGACAGTGGTGAGTAATTTTATTATGTTTGGTATACACTGTGGGGGGTTTTGGTGGCATTGCTTGTTTAATTATTTATGTATTCAATGTATTCACAAGCTAGTATTGTTGTATTGATTTTTTATTTATATACAACACTATGTCTGGAATTGTGCCCCCTCCTTCCTTTCTCACAACACCAAGTGACCCACCCATGGACTGCGAGACATGGGAGGCTGTTTTTATTAGAGTATGTAGAGGTTCTGGAGGGGGAAGAGTGCGAACCAGAGAGGAAAGTAGCTCTTTTAAAACAATGTCTAGGAAGGATTAGTTATAAAGAATTTAAGAATTTGCCTGTTTTGGTTAATCCTGGCAACATAAACAGTTATGTTTACGGTATGGTAGGAAAACTAATGTTGTGATGGAGAGATTCATTTTTTATTCTAGAAAACAATGTTCCGATGAGTCAATAGAGGATTATGTTGCTGCACTTAGATCTCTTGCTGTAACTTGTGATTTTAAACATATTTCTTATGATCAGGTTCTAAGAGATCAAATTTTAATGAGAACTAATAATAAGAACTTACAAGAAAGAATATGGACTGCTACTGACATGTCTCTCAATGCTGTTATTGAGATTGCTATGGCCATTGAGCATTCTGAAAAGTTTGTACAGGAAAAAAGGGATAATGAGAAGAATGATTTGCATATTGTATCAAAAGATGGGGATATGGTAAAGAAATCTGATGCGCAAAAAAAAGAGATGATGCAAAAAACTGAGATGAAGACTAAGTGCCAAAGACCGGAGGGGAGAAGAAGTATAGCCTTGTGTTATAGGTGTGGTAGTGGTGGGCATTTAGGGAACTCAAAATTGTGCCTGGCAGGAGATCAAATGTGTTCTAGGTACAGAAAGAAGGGGCATTTTAGCGGAGTGTGCAGGTCAGCTCCCAAAAGGGTGAATATGGTACAAAAGTACAATGACTGTAACAGTGTTTATGACAATTGTGAACAGGATATGAACACTGTATTGAACATAAGTGCGGGGAAAGGGACAACCAAATCTCCCTTATGTGAGATTGCAGCTGATGGGGTTGTGCTACATGTGCTCATGGATACCTGTGCCTGGTACACTATTATATCACATGATACTGTTAATAGAAATATGGCTAATAAAATGTCACTGCCTCCAAATGTGGCACCTGGAGGATATACAGGTCATTAAATTGGCTTAGTTGGGTACATATGGGCCAATTTAGAGTTTTCTGGATGACATACATTTGTGAAGATATATGTGGCTTGGAGTGGAAAATGCTTATTGGGTTGGCCACAATAAGAAGAAATGGTGATTAAATTGGACTCAGGGGCTAACCCTCCTGCGAACACCATTGGGAATCTCTCTAATGTTGTTAGTGAGGGAGTCACTGGCTTCATTCATGATCTAAAGTCACAATACTCTGATGTTTGGAGTTGGGGGCCTACTAAGGGATTAAGCATCATATTAGATTTGTGACAATGTCATTCCTACTCGTCATACGGTGAGGGTTGTACCGTTGTCTTGCAGGAGCAAACTGAAGGACTTGCTGCGCGATCTATGTGAGAAGAACATCATTGAGCCTGTGGAGTCATCACCATGGGTGTCTCTGATTGTGATTTCAGTGAAATCCTAAGGGGAACTGAGGCTCTGTGTTGATTTGTGCAGCCTTAATAGTGCCATTTGGGTGGCTGCCCATCCCCTTCCTAACTTACATGAGATGGTTACTATCATAGCAGGGGCACAGGTCTTTCCTTGTCTAAATCAAGCGAGTGCATACCACCAAGTTCGCTTGGATGAGGGATTTAAAAACCTTACGGCTTTCATCACTCCAGAAGGATTGTTTAGGTTTTAGCCGTTTGGGCTAGCTAGTGCAGAATCCGCTTTTTATAGGATAATGAAAGAAATGCTTGAAGGTTTAAAGGGTGCAATCGCATTTCAGGACGACATATTGGTGTTTGGAAAAAATGTAGAAGAGCATGATGACAACTTAAGGAATGTTTTAGCGGCTCTATCATGAAAAGGCCTTGTGCTACTATCAGAAATGTGTAAATGTAAGAAATGTGAAGTGAAACATCTGGGGCATAGCATCAGTCATGTGTGCTTTAAATCTAAATGGAATCATGCAGAAAACATCATCAATGCTACTGTTTTCACCTGCAAGGAGCAGTTAGTAGCATTCCTTGTGAATTTTATGCAAAGTTTATTCCTAATTACGCATCCAAAGATGTTAGGACAAGACTCAGTCCGGAGTGTCCTATGCCTTCTCTGGCCAACAAGGTGGCTTATACTCCAGAAGTAGACGCAAAGATGCTTGCATTTCTAAATTAATTGGGTAGGGACCCAAGATGACGTCTGGCTAAAGGACTGAAGGGGTGTCATGACCGCCTTCGGGATGTGTTTGGACCCTTCACAAAGAGTTTTGGCCTATGTGAGGAGGCTTATCTGCAGGAAAGTGCAGTAAACATGTTGGAACTGAGACAGTGGGTGCAGAGAGCAGTATGCTTGTTAGGGAATACTAATGCAGCGCTATGTGCGGAGCATACAAAGTGCCTGCTAATCAAAATAGATCCAAAATTGGCAGGATTAGCAGGAAAGGAGTCGGGACAAGAGGCTAATGGTCTCCTTTTTGGTGAAGAGTTTGTAAAGAAGATGGCTCGTTATGCCGGAACCTTTAATTCTATTAGAAAAGTACAAACGGATATTAGAAAGGTTTTTGGAACGGCTGGGAGAATGCAGGGTCGATTCCTTGGCCAGGGTTTTGGAATCACACGAAATTCATTTTCACATGGCTATAGACCCGGTGGCTTTCAATCGCCTGGAATTTATACATCCAACTTCTCCCAGAGGCAGAGGGCAAGAGGATGATATAGAGGGGATAGAAGGTCAAGACAAAAAGGTATGATTGGAAAACGACCCTTTGTCTATTCCTGAAAAATTGGGTGGCAGAATCACCCATTTTTTAGACAGATGGAAAGAGATAACTTACGATCCTTGGATGTTACAAACTGTAAGTGGGTATCAGATAGACTTTGTACAAATGCCAATCCAGGTAAAATGACCGAGACCTTTAAAATTTGCAAAGGAGGATGAAAATTTGGTGGACCTAGAGGTTGGGGAGCTAGCAAGGAAGGGAGCTATAGAGAAAGCAAACAAAGACGCTGCAGGGTTTGTAAGCAACCTGTTTCTCGTAGAGTAAAATGCCAAGAACATGAGACCGGTGATAAATTTGAAAGAGTTAAACAAGTGGGTGGAGTACAATCACTTCAAAATGGACAGTATTCCTATGTTGAGGGATCTTTTGAGGAAAGGGGACTGGTTGTCCAGATTGGACCTAAAAAACACATACCTGACGGTTTCTGTGTGCCACTAACAGAGGGACGATTTAGAGTTTCAGTGGCAAGGAAACATGTGGAGATTCAAAAGCTTTCCCTTTGGTTTGATGTTGGCTCCCTGGTGCTTTACAAAAGTGATGAGGCCCATAGTAGCGTGGTTGGTACAAGAAGGGTGAGACTGATTGTTTCTTTAGACTATATCCTGATTATGTCACAGAGCAGAGAGTTAGCTCACAAATATACGACAATGACAGTTCAAGTTATGGAGGATTTGGGTTTTGTAATAAACAAGAAGAAGTTAAGTTTGGAAGTGAGTCAGGAGACCATGTTTTGGGGTTTTCAGATGTGGACGTTGGATTGTGTCTTGAGATTGCCCATAGAGAAGGTGAAGAAGATCAGGAGAGTGGTTTGAGTATGTTAGTGAGTGAGTGAATAACTTTGTGACAAATAACGAGGGTATTAGGCTTCCTTTCGGCATCCATCCAGGCAGTCTTCCCAGCTCCCTTGCCTTATTGAGCTCTACAGTGGTTGAAAACTGTGTTTTTGCAGAGAAGGGCGAAGTATTCTAAGAAAGTGCAGACAGATACAGAGATGAGAGAGGTATTAAGATGGTGGCTGGAGAATTTGAAAGCATGGAATGGAAGGGCCATTTTCGGACCAACCCCAGATTTAGTTATAGAATCGGATGCCAGCCTTCAACGCTGGGGAGCAAGGTGTGGTTCATTGACAACAGGGAGGAAATGGACCGGACAAGAAAAGGAAATGCACATCAACTACCTGGAGTTGTTGGCAGGGTCTTTTGCAGTGAAGAGTTTTGTTAAGGATCAGGAAAAATGTTGTATGCTTTAGAGAGTGGACAACATTTCGGCAGTAAGATATGTAAACATATTGGTGGGTCCTCGCTTAAAGGCGTTGGCAAATTTGGCAAGAGAGTTTTGGCACTTTTGCCTGAGCAGAAATATTATGAATCTGAAGAAACAGTTAGTTATAGATTCCTTTCCTTAGAATTACGACCAGGCGTCAGACTGGATCCAGAAAGTTTTTCGTCAGCAGTACCTCTGCACGTCGGAAGGTTGCGTCGGTCGGCTCTGCATCCGTCGTTGGCATCGTGGTCACCGGGATGAGGTCACGGTAGCTACTTAGATGCCACCCTCATGCAGTGACGTCAGTTTTTTCTTTTTCCGCGCTAGCCAGCGCAGATCCGGAGAGAGCAGCATCTCCAGTCACTTTTTGACTGAACTTTTTGAGTGACTTTTGTCGACGTCTTTTTGAGTCCTACTGACTCCTGGTGCTCGTAGGGATGCCCGGCTTCAAGGCTTGTGGTTCCTGTACCTGACTGATGCCGATGACGGATCCGCACCGCATGTACCTCTTTTGCCTGGAGAGCGACCACAACCCCAAGTTGTGCTCCGACTGCTGGACCATGGCAACGAAGTCTTTGCGGGAGTGGTCCCGAAAGCTTCTTGAGCGCCGGCATTTGGCTCCGCGCCGCTCGAGGTCCCGCTCGCGAGGGAGGTTGAAGGACCGGTCGCAGAGCCATAACCACTCGTCATCCAAGTCTTTGCTCTCGGGGTCAGGTAAGTCGAAGGACAAGAAGAAGTCAAAGAAGCATTGTTGCTCTTCGACTTCTCCCCGTCGGTCGGCTGACTTGACAAGGGATGCGGGCGATGCCCTCCCGCGGCACTGCGTGCGGAGCCTGAAGGGCCGACTCAGAATGTCCCTCCCCTCCCGGCACCCAGAGCAACCCCTGCCCAGGTTCGTCAGTTTTACGAGGCGATGCATGCCATCTTTGGGCAGCCCAACTCCGCCGGCGCGCCTTCGGGCCCAACGGACTCGGTTGGGGGTCCTAGGCCTTCTCTGCCGGTAGCTCCGCCCCCGGTTGACCTCATTACACCTCCACCGGTGCCGCTTCCTTCAGCACCGCACCCGCACTCGATGCCAGTCATGCCTCCAGCCAGCGTCAACCCGGGCCTCCAACCTGATGTGGACACGGAGCTGGACCGGCATCGCCAGATGCGGGGCCCGGCGCCGACTGGGGTTTTTGTGCACCTGTTTACTCCTGGGGTCCCTTTCAGGCACGATTGGCACCCAGAGGACAAGGAGGAGGACTGGGAGTGGCAGGTGACCCCCTGACCGACCGGTTGGATTATGATCCGGACTGGAGAGAGAACCTGGAGGATGCCAGTAGTCTGGATACCTCCCCTGACCTTGGCATTTTGTCTCCCCCTACCGTGGCTAGGAAGGAGGGAGCTTTCTCCACCTCGAGCTCCCTACAGTGGTGGTCAGGACTAACCTCCTGACAGAGGTGCTTCAACCGCAAGCAAGCTCTTCGGAGCCCTTGCTGCTGATTAATGAGACCCCAACCAACGTCTTTTTGGGCACCTGGTCCAGGCCCAACATGGGGGCTCCTGTGGATAGGATAATTGCCCGACGCCACCGCCCAGCCACGGGCAACCCCACTTTCCTCTCCCAACACCCTACCCCTGAGAGCTTGGTGATCCTAAGCCTCTACCTCCAAGAGCACATTCCCTAACACTACACCAGATAGGGAATACAAGAAGCTGGATCATCTTGGAAAGAAGATTTTTTGTTCTGCCAGCTTGGAACTGCGTTCGGTAAACACTGCATGTCTATTGGGCCGTTATTCCCACTCGGTGTGGGACACGGTTGCGCAAGTACTGCCTCAGTGTCCGGAGGAGGCCCGGACCGTGCTCTCCCAGGTTGTTGCCACCAGGAAGGACGCAGCAAAGTTTACCATCCATTGTGGGCTGGATACCGCCGACTCTCTAGGCAGGACGATTTCCGCGTCGGTAGCCCTTCGACGCTACGCATGGATGAGATCAACTGGCTTTTCTGGGGATGTCCAGAACACCCTTATGGACATTCCCTTTGATGACCGTCGCCTTTCTGGCAACAAAGCAGACAACGCTCTAGAGTGTTTCAAGGACTTACGGGCTATGGCCAAGTCCTTGGGCCTCTCCAACCACCCTGCGCAGTCTGCTTTTCGACCCTTTCGTGGCTATGGAAGTGGTGCCCCACTATGCCCTGCCCAGAGCCACAGGCTGACGCAAGTTCCCCAACCTTCGCGCGGCTGGGGACGTGGGAACCACCGCCGTGGTTCATGGGGGCCAGCGGGCAGGCCAGTTCACCAAACCCCCCTCTGCTTCAGCTTCCAAACCTTCCTAGTCCGACATTTCAGGCCCATCAATTGCCCGTGGGCGGCAGGATCTGCCATCACCTACCCCACTTGGGCACCATCACGTAAGACAGGTGGGTTTTGCTGATAGTCCGAAGGAGCTACTCCCTCCCCTTCGAGGCTAGCTCTCCAGCCATGCCACCTCAGTACCATCGTATGTCAGAGGATCATCTGGGCCTTCTTCAACAGGAAATCACGGCTCTCTTGGCCAAGGGAGCCATTGAGCACGTTCCTGCCGCAGAAGTAGGTTGTGGTTGCTATTCCCACTACTTTCTGGTACCCAAGAAAGACAAGGACCTGCGTCCTATCTTGGATCTCAGGAACGTCAACAGTTTCCTCCGAAAGGAGAAGTTCAAGATGTTGACGCTCGCTCAGGTCTTGTCTGCCCTCGACCCTGGAGACTGTATGGTAGCGTTGGACCTGCAGAACGCTATTTTCACATCCCTGTCCTGCCGGCCCATCGGCGTTACCTGCGGTTCACGGTAGGCCACGAGCACTTTCAGTCTACCGTGCTCCACTTTGGCCTTACCAGCGCCCCTCAGGTGTTCACGAAAGTGATGGTGGTGGTCGCAGCTCATCTGCGCAGATCCGGGGTTCCAGTCTTCCCCTATCTCGACGACTGGCTGGCTCGCTCCAAGCTGTCGTCTCCCACCTCCAGACTACGGCTGAGCTCCTGCATTCTCTGGGGTTCTCCATCAATGTGCTGAAGTCACACCTGACCCCCTCTCAGAAGCTACTCTTCATCGGAGCGGTTCTGTACACGATGCAGTTTCGGGTTTATCCTCCAGAGCAGCGAGTCCGGGATATTCAGGCTATGTCCGATCTTTCAGCCTCTATCCCGGGTTTCGGTCAGGATGACCCTGAGGCTGCTGTGCCTCATGGCCACCTGCATCCTGCTGGTCGATAATGCCAGGTGGCATATGCGGGCTCTGCAGTGGGACCTGAAGTTCCAGTGGGCGCAGCATTAGGGGAATCTGTCCGATTGCGTCCAGATCTCGGAGGGCACTGCATGACAATTGCAGTGGTGGCTCACGAACCAGGATTGGGCCAACGGCAGGTCCCTCTCCCTTCCCCAACCAGGACACACAGTGGTGACAGATGCATCCCTGCTGGGATGGGGAGGCCACATGGGAGAGGCAGAGATCAGAGTCCTCTGGTCTCTGGGGGAGTTCGGGCTCCACATCAACCTTCTGGAGCTTCGGGCAATCAGTCCTACACTCAAAGCCTTCCTTCACTCTGTTCGGCGAAGAATAGTGCAGGTGTTCATTTACAACACCACCGCCATGTTCTACTGCAAAAATCAGGGCGGGGTGGGGTCGTGGGCCCTATGTCAGGCGTCCCTCCACCGCTGGACATGGCTGGAACATCAGGGCATATCTCTGGTGGTTCAACACCTTGCAGGTTCACTGAACGCCAGGGCAGACGAACTCAGCCACAGGTGCATGATGGATCACAAATGGTCTCTTCACTCGGAGGTGGTGCAAGGTCTCTTTCAGCAGTGGGGAGAGCCTTGGTTCGAACTAGTTGCCACCGAAGTGAACACGCAATATCAGCAATTCTGCGCTTTGGAATTTCCAAGGCGGCACTCACTAGGCAACGCTTTCTGTCGCGAGTGGAGTTGCGGTCTTTTATACACCTTTCCGCCTAAACCAGTTCTGCCCAGAGTGCTGAAGAAAATCAAGCGCGACCGGGCCCAAGTCATTTTTGTGGCTCCAGGTTGGGCACGACTAGTCTGGTATCTCGAGTTGCTCAACATGGCCATTGATCCTCTGATCTGACAGCCTCTTCGGGAGGATCTTCTGTCACAGCAGCAGGGGACGGTCCTCCACCCGAACCTGTCCAGCCTCCACCTCGTTGCGTGGAGATTGAGCGGTGTCAGTTGAAGTCATTTGACTTGCCTCCCGAAGTCTGTGATGTAATCTTGGCAGCCAGGAGTCCCTCCACTAAGATGGTATACGCCTGCCGAAGGAACAAATTTGTGGCATGGTGCGCAGCAAAGGCTGTGGATCCCCTTTCTGCCCCTCTTTCTGAGATTCTTTTGTTCCTCCTGTCTTTTGCCCAGCAGGGCTCTGCTCTGGGCACTATCAAGGGCTTTCTCTAAGCTATTTCTGCCTTTCTAAGGCTTCCTGATCAAACTTCTCTCTTCAAGTCCCCGGTTGTAAATCGTTTCGTAAAAGGCATTACTTATCTCTTCCCTCCTATCCCCTTCGTAATACCTAAGTGGGACTTGAACTTGGTCTTGACCTATTTGATGTGCGCTCCCTTTGAGCCGCTTCACAACTGGCCTTTAGGACTCTTAACTCTTAAAACGGTATTTATGGTAGCCATCACATCTGCCAGAAAAGTGAGTGAGCTCAAGGCTCTTTCATCGAAGCCTCCTTTTCTGGCTGTACATCCGGACAAGGTTGTCCTAAGAACTTGTCCATCCTTTCTTCCCAAGGTGGTCACCTCTTTTCACATCGGGCAAACCCTCACTTTGTCCACCTCCGCATCCTTCTAAAGAGGAAGAGAGGCTCCACCGTCTGGACCCAAAATGTGCGCTATCCTTCTATCTGGATCGCACCAAACAGTTCCGGGTGGACAACCAACTCTTTGTTGGCTACGTGGGCGCCAGGAAAGGTCGGGCCATACACAAGCGGTCCATCTCTAGATGGGTCATTTTGTGTATTAAAGCCTGCTATTCTCTAGCAAAAAAGGAGCCTCCAGTGGGGCTACATGCCCATTCTACTAGGGCGATGGCAGCCACTACTGCTTTGGGATGAGGAGTCCCTCTAGATGACATCTGTCAGGCAGCTACGTGGGCATCACTGCACACGTTCACAAAACACTACTACCTGGACAGCCAAGTCCGGAGAGACGGCTTCTTTAGCCGTTCTGTTCTACAGGACATTCTGGTGGGAGCCTGGTTCGCAGACCCACCTCCGGGGTTGGTATTGCTGGGGTATCTATTCTAAGGTAGGGAATCAATAACTAACTGTTTCTTTCAGATGAACAAGTTACTTACCTTCGGTAACAATATATCTGTTAGAAACATAGGTTAGTTATAGATTCCTTACCGCCCCACCCATCTTCCCTGTTCTGCGAACTGATTTCTAGGGTTAAGGACATTCTTTCAGGGCCCTAGTTTTGTGCATCAGTGGTCAGTGTATTGCAAGGCTCTGAGTTTCTGGCGAGGAAAGTCGTGTACAGAACTGACGTCAGCACGCGAGGGCGGCATCTAAGTAGCTACTGCAACGTCCTTCCGGCGACCACGATGCCAACAACGGACACGGAGCTGACTGACGCCACCTTCTGAAGCGCAAAGGTACTGCTGACGGAAAACCATCCGGATCCAGTCTGACGCCTGTAGGTAATTCTAAGGTAAGGAATCTATAACTAACGTATGTTTCTTACAGATATATCGTTACCGAAGGTAAGTAACTTGTTCTTCAGGCACAGTACTTAGAGGGGATAACAATACTATAGCTGACTGGAATTCAAGGCAGCTGAAGGATTTCAGTGATAGGAGATTGATCAGGGAGGTGTTCATGTCAATAAACAGGAAATGGGGTCCCCTAGGGATGAATCTGTTTGCCAACAGGGCGAATGCTCAGATTCCCAGATTGTACAGTTGGAGACCAGATCCAGGACCGGAGGCTGTAGATGCTTTTCTGCAAGATTCAGGAGGATTACTATTTGGTTTGATCCAGACGGTGTTACTGAAGCTGAAAAAGGAGATGGCAGAAGTAGTTTTGATAACTCCCTTTTGGTCATCCAAAGTTGGGTATCCAGATATTATGGAGATGTTGATTTCCGACCCAGTACATCTACTGAATACCCCAGACTTGTTAACAGGTGCAACAGGAGACAGACACAAATTGGATCTGCAGGGTCAGTTTAGGTTGATAGCTTGGCTGATTTTGGGAGAGCCTGACAGGTGTCAGGGTTATCGTTGGATGCTTCTAAACTTATCAGAGAGTCATGGGCTCCAGGGACCTCAAAGGCGTACAGGGTGGCCTGGAGAAGATGGGTTCGTTGGTGTGTTTTGAGGGGTTTGGATCCTGTATCAGCACCTTTGGTAGACGTGGTGAATTATCTGACAGAAGTTTTCCTTGAGGGAAAATCCTACAGTTCTGTTAATATTGGTAGGTCGGCATTTTCAGCAGGGCATGAGCTGATAAATAGCTTACCTGTGGGTCAACACGATGTAGTGAAGAGGTTACTTAGAAGCGTAAGGATAAAAGCTCCTCCATGAGCAAAATATTTGTCCGTGTGGGATGTGGACCTTATGCTAAAGGAATTAGCTAGTTGGACTGAGAATGAAGTTTTAGATTTAAAGAACCTTTCGTTAAAGTTAGCTATGTTACTATGTCTAGTCTCATTTAGGAGGGTTTCTGATGTTAAGGCACTAGAAATTTTTGGACAAAGATTTGTATCTGATGGGGGTTGTTTCTATATTTCTAGGAGAACAAAAACTATGTCTAGAACAATTGTTTACCCAAATTCTGATGAATGTAGAAAGTTGTGTATAGTGAGATGTTTGCGGGAGTATGAAAGCAGAACAGAAAACCTGAGATGCAACTCGGATTT
Organism: Triturus cristatus; assembly: GCF_964204655.1. Taxonomy (NCBI): domain Eukaryota; kingdom Metazoa; phylum Chordata; class Amphibia; order Caudata; family Salamandridae; genus Triturus; species Triturus cristatus. The sequence continues at coordinate 333,755,564 of NC_140595.1, forward strand.
GCAGCTGATAATTACTTATAGAAGCCCTCATAAGGCAGTTTCTACTGCTAATTTGGCTCGTTGGGTCAAGGAAGTTATGAGGAGAGCAGGAATAGATCTATCTAGATTTGGGGCTCACTCTACAAGGGGGGCTATGGTGTCAAAGCCATTCTTGTTAGGGGGAGGGCTGACTGGGATTTTAGCTGTAGTGGATTGGTCATCAGAATCAGTATTTAAGAAATTCTATGTTAAACCTGTGGATTGTCCAGAGAGGAATATTATGGCAAGGCTTTAAACATGCATAATATTGGCCTCCCTGCCTTGCCATAAAATTCAGATTTTCCACAGCTAGGGTGGGTAGAAAATCGTGATTTTATTAAAGACTCAGAGGCTGATATTACCCCTCTCTCTGGAATTCCCACCCTATAATATGTTTCTTTGGTGCGTTTTCAGGATAAGACTACAAGAAATAAGATGGAGTAATGGTGAAGAGATGAATTGTTCCAGTTGATATTTTGGGGATTTGTTTATTCAAGACTATTCTACGAGATGTGATCTATGAAGGATGATCGCAGCAAAAGAGGGAAGATAGCTGCCACACAGGCAATTAAATAGAGATTCAAATCTTAATAGTTTCCTAGTCTAAGTTCTTATCATTGTTTTGTGGTTGCTGCTGTGAATCTGCAATTAAAGAGACCTGCATAATATCAGCCTCCGAGTCTTTAATGAAATCATGATTTTCTACCCACCCTAGCTGTGGAAAATCTGAATTATACATTAGCATTATAAGGCCTGTTTTCCCATAGAACTGTTGTTTTGCACAAGATTGATTTTCTCTTTTCCTGCAGATGCTGTAATTTTCCAAAAGCCTTCTGTTAGTGAATAGGCATTTGATTTGTATTAAACCACTGATAGTGATGTTCACACCAAGTGGAGAGGCAATAACAGGAAGCATGACTCATGGGAAGAACTGTCTGACCTACAAGATGTGGACAAAGTATCTTTTCAAGGGCTTGTCTCTGTGTTCTGTTGAGAAGATGTGAGAAACTAGGGAGTTTACCTGCTACCAGTGTTTGTTTAAATCCTAGTGGATATAAGGAACAGGGAATGGGTTTGTTGTTTTCATTTGTGTTCTTTTGAATTTATATTAGCGTGCTCCTAGGGTAGAACCCACCCTCTCTCAAACAGACACTCTTTCTGATACTCTCTGACTTATTATATGCAAAAGCACTCTGGACCTTATTGAGGTCAAATGGGTTATCTCTTTTCATTTATAAAAGATGTCTGTTGATTTAGAGCTGAGAATACTTTCCAACTTGAAATTCCCTTGACCTAATGTGTAAGCTTCAAGCGTATGCGTCTATTCTCTCATCAGAACTCTTAATTGTATTTTCTGAACTGACACCTTTTCTATGACATAAATTTAGCTTAAGGAAAATCATTTATGGAACACACGTGTTGTATTATCTCTTTATTAGTTTTAATCTTCACTAATAAAGTATTTTATCTTGTTTTGAAATATCAACCAATGTATTATTTGAATTTGTAATAATGATGACTAAAGATAAATGTTTGTTGAATTAAACAAATTCATCTTATTAGAATTGTTGATAAACCCTTTCACTCAAACAGAATTCTCTTTAGTTACTGTTATAATAGCCAATTGAGTTTGTTGTCGAAAGAAAGATTGATGTAATGATTGCTCCATTTAAGCTCTCTTCATTGATGAACAACAGTCCATATGGCCAGAGGAGTGAGCGGTTATTTAAAACACACCCAAAGATTAAGGTACAAAAATGCCTGCGCTGTCAGTAATCAGTTCAGCAAAATATATTAGCTATGTACATTCGATTATGCGCAGAGTACATTCACCTCTGCACTTGTGTGGAGTACGTTCAACATTGCATATGCTACCAAACGCGCATGCTGGCAAAAACCTCCAGCACAAAAGCACCCAATAACAGGCAAATACTAGATGGGCGCGCTGGTACTTACGGATACGACACATTCTACATACCAGCAACTGTATCTCCAGTAAGAAGATCTCCAAGTGGTGGTAGGGATATATTCCACCTCTTACCACCCTACAAAATGTTGAAGTACTCCCCAAGCCCCCTGTGCACAGCACAAGAACAACGGTGGTAATCAGAGACCCAAGCCCAGCAGAGGTTCACAGTTCCTATTTTTGTCCTAGTCGGCAGGAGCCCAAAAAAACAGTAAGTAATGTAGGTAAAGGGGGTGTTTATACACCTTAGAATAGATAGGCTTTACCCCATCACTTCCTGTTTTATTCTCGCTTTGAGGTGGAGGTCACCTAAAAAGGATAGGGATATCTAAGCAATGGAAAGGGGAGGATTGTGAGAAGTTGGCCTGATGTATGATGTCACTAGTTATAGTGTACACCTTATATCAGTCCAAATACCCTGATGGTGATTGGTTGTAAAGTCAACCTTATAGACCAGCTATCCTAGTGGTAGCATGGAAAAGAGCAGTCTTAGGCTAAACTCTGAATGGCATGTGAAGCCAGCTGTGATACCATATATAATCCCTTGAATACCAAATGAAAGGACACCACAACAGATATATATATAAAATAAAGTGTATTTATTCTAAGCAAACCCTCAGCACTCTTTATGAGATTAGAGGTAAGTACAACACAGTCTTATTAATGCATACAGTAAGTCACACAGGTAAGTAATACAGTTAGGCCCTAGGGGCCACGCAAACCATATACTAAGTAAGTGGTATAAGAACCACTGTCACGGAAATAGAATAGGCCTAGGCCTAGGGAATCGCTGGGGCTAAACTATACTACCAAAGGTTAGGAAGTGGGAGGCCCACGGGATTCGTGTGCAGAGTGGAAACACTCACGCGTAATGCGTAAAAGTCACTAGCAATAGTACAGTTTAGAAATAGATAGATTTAGGACACTTCCGGAGTAGCTAGGAAGTTGAGACTTGAAACTTAGACACTAGGATAGTCACTATCCTGATGAGCACCGGAGTACCCAAGTTACCTAGCCCACAGGCTGCGGGTGCATAGGGTTGAAGTTGCGTCGGGTTTCGTCGTCGACTCCTATGGATGCCTGAAGAAAGATGCTGACAGGCAGTCAGTGAAGAGTGTCCGGTGGATCCCAAGGCTGGGATCAAGAAGAGAGGAGACCTGCAAGCAGAGGGGACAGAGTCAAGGTCACTAGCCAGTGACCACGTGGAACCAGGAAGGAACCAGACGATGTCGTGAAGATTTGCAGGTGAAGGTGAAGCTTGGCGCTGCAGCCAGGAGGACCAGGAAGCGTCGAGGACGACCAGGACCAGGAGGCGAGCTGTCCCATGAAGGCTCTTGCTGTCGGCGGCGTCGAAGCTGGGCTAGGACTCACCAGGCCTTGGCAAGCGGAACCCACGAAGAACGGAGGACTTGCTTCAGGATCAGACCAGGAAGGTCTGGGGTGCTTCTTCTTTGCAGAGAAGCGGGAGCCAGTCTGGAGGAGCCAAACCAGCGCAGAGGATTTCGGGATGCGTCGTCACAAAGGCCACTAGCCAGCGGGCAAGCAACCGGACAGACGCGGCAAGCAGGAAAATGCTGAAGGGCCCCACGCAGGACTCGTTGAGTGTGGGGGGGCTGGTCTTCGGTGCAGATGGTGCTTGGGGGTGGGGCTTCTCAATCCCCGGTACACAACTTCGAGGGTACCTCAGAAGCTGCGCTGTAAGTTACTAGCCACTTTTTCCAGGTAGCCGGTCCCACGTCGCTCGTCGCCTCCACGGATCTCAGCTCTGCTGCAGATGTGGATGAGGGTCGGAGAAGTCTGAGAGTCAAGGCTCTGGTCGGGCTCTGCAGTCGGTTCCTCGTGGAACGTTCACAAAGCAAAGGGTAGTCTCTTGATGGTGCCTGTTTGCACAGGGTAGCCACTCCTTGGCCACAAGGGAGATTCTTCAGTCTTCTTCTTTCGTCGAATGTCGAAGGTCCAGAGTTTCTGTTCAAGTTGCAGGTTCAGGATAATCTAAAGTCTTGAGGCCCAACTCCCACTCTTATACTAATCTGGGGGGCTGGGATACCTGCTAGGTCACGCCTTATGGGTGGGACCTGGGAGGGGGAGGTTACACCCACTTCCCTTTGTCCAGTTTCGCGCCAGAGCTGGGGCTGGAGTGCCCCAGCACCGGTTTGAACTGGACTATGCAAGGAACACCTTGTGTGCCCCAGGCATGTCTCATTCCTTTCAGCCCACCCTGCCCCAATACACTAAAGGCTGTCTGGGGAGGTGCTAGCACCTCCCCAAGCAGGAAACCTATTGTCCAGGCCTCCCTGGCTGGGATCACTCCCAGCTGCAGGAGGTCAGACTTGTGTCGTGGCAGCAGCATCCATTTTGTGATGCTGAGGCTTTGGTCAGAGGCTAACAGTGAAGTATGATTTTAACATGTCTTTCCCTCTAGAAGGGGGGAATAATATTCTCATGTCCAGAAATGGCATGGGGGTATTATTCCACAGTGTTAGACACCTTACACGACATGTTTCGATAAAGCCAAACCATAGTTACCATAACCGTCTAAGATTATAAGGCACTTTAAGAGTATATGGTAGGCTATATCATAGAACAGCTATAAGGACATGGTTCCGAAAGCTGCAGACAGGCTCAGCTCATGCTAGAGCACCATCTCACATGTTACCAAGCACTCTGCCTCCAGGATTGTTAAGGCCTGCCATAGGAGTGACTGATAGGTACACATGTGTCTATATGTAAGCTAGGTATAGGAATACTACACCTAAGCAAGGGGTGATTACACGACCTTGCCCCAGCTGAGTGATCAGCCAGTTGTGTCAAAATGGAAGGCCAGGCCAGGGGTGGCATAATACATGCTGCAGCCCCTGGTAGGCCTAGGGTACACCTATGCCCTGGGTACCTAGGGTACACTGTACAGGGCCCAATAAGGTGATCCTATCCAAATGGGTTATGCACCTAAAGTACATAGTATTAATTTAGAGAGAGAACAGCAGGGCTGTGGGTCTGATCAGCAGGCCCACAGCCACATCTAAGTCGAAAACCAGTAGAGCAAAAGCAAAAAGTGGGGGTGAACATAGAAAGCAGACCCTACTCTCCTACAAGGATAACCATCTCCACTTAGGCCCTTAAATATTTCCGACCTGAAGGCTTGCAATTTTTGCATTCTTTTTAAAGATACTGAAAACAAAATGGTGACATTTATTTTTAAGGCACCGAGAGATTGACTACGTTGAATAACAGGATGGAGCTCCAAAGTCGTTAGTAGTGACTGTAAAGCTACATCATCACCCATAATGAATCATCTTGATCGTCTAATGCTTTACACAGCACAACAAATCAAAGGAAAGGAAAACAAAAACCTGCATATGAGCTACTTGCCTAATGACACAATAAACTGAGAAAAATGCATACAGAAACTCTGTATTGCTGTTCTTCAGCAGTTTTAGTATCTATGTATCAAACTCATAAAGTTTCTGTCCGACGCCTTTTATTTGATTTCAGTTTTCTGGGTTTACCAATGGTACACGGGGATTTCATCTGCTATCCTTGGTTTTTAGGTTTCGCCTGCACAGCGCTTGCATTGTGCTTGTGAAATCTATTATTTTTAAATATGTCTTAAAAGAGACTTACATCCCGCTGCCTCGCTTACCTGGCTTTTCATTGGTTCCTGTGCTTGCCACTTACTTTTCCTCCATTTCTATTGGCTCTAGCATATTTTCCTGCATTTACCCTTCGCTTGTTCCTCATTTTCTTCTCTAATCAGTTTCCTGTGGCCAAAATACTGCTAACATCCGCTTTGATGAAACTATTTTTTCATAAACTTTTGCCTCTTTCTGCTTTTTCATCTTGCAGCAGATTTATATAGCGCAACTGGAGAGATTACGTGATTTGCCCAGAATCACAGGATGTTGCACCATCGAGACTCAAACTGGGATCTCCAGCTCCAAGTCAGCAGCTCTGGCTGCTGCAACACATCCTCTCCATTCATGTGATACTTGTTTGTTGACAGTGTGTCTGTGATTCTCCAGCAGCTGTTTGGTTTGCATGTGACTGGGAGAGGCTGTGAAAACATCAGCATTCACATCTAACCCCAGACACTAAGATTGACACAGAAAGAATGATTAGAAAGGAAACAAACCTGCCGTAATTAAAATAAAAGTAAATAGTGCATGCTCTCTGTGAACGAGAGCAGGCATGACTATCTACAGCTTCATTCAAGATCAAGATGCTTTATTCAGTAATCTGAACGGCAGGATCAGCCCAGCATGCAGCACGACGAGGGGGGCTAAGCCCTTTCAGCCCAGTGAGCGTTGTGTTGTGCGCTCACTCTGCATCCTTCTAAACTGCACCCTTCAGCCTGTGCCACACTGCCATTTTTTCATTTTCTCCTTAGGTGTACCAGGCTACCTTCAGTATGATGTCAAAAGTGATTCTCAGCGCATTTCATCTCTTAAAAGAAAATACCTTTCTTTTAGCTGTGCCCTTTTTCACGTCACTTACCACTTAAAGCAAGTTTTGTAAATGTGCTTTAAGTTTTCACAGCACTTTCTTTGGAAAGTGGACCCAGGGGGTGTCTCCAGAAAAGAGTGGAAGAATGCTTAATGGTCACAAATGTATGACTGAAATGTTGGGCTCTGCTTGCAGGCCATGACCTTCGGTCAGTGTTGCTATGTGCATCCTTTGTAGAGTGAGCTGCCAGGGGTCAGATGTAACTCAGTCACTTGCCAGGCACTTGCCAGGCACACTGAAGACTTTAGGGACTATCCCACTGCCGGTTTAGGGTTAGTTTTTCTCTTTTTATAATGACTCCCTCTCTTTTATCACTGCTTCACTTCATGTGGAATATGTCCACCTTCCTCCCTGGAGGATTACTCAGTGAGCTGAGAGATCCCCAAAAACAATATTTTGTTATTAGTTCTGCTACATCCGCAGTGCGTATGTGCGTTTTCAAAAATAATAGTTGTATATACTGTTTCCAAAGATTTTATTTTTTATTTTTATATAGCACAAACTCGACCCGAAGATATCAGAGCACTTTAAATGAGCACCAGTTGCATAACAGAGGAACACATTCATTTTTGGGCACAGGGAGATTAAGTGGTTTGCCCAAGATTCACAGGATGTTTGAGCCTCCTGCCAGGCTACAACATAACTTGTCAAATCAATGGGGGTCCCTTGAACTCTCTGTACACATCCGAAGATAGAAGAGATACACACACAGTGCATGCTGTGATGGAGAATCAGGAAACAGTAAGTGTCCGGAAAGGAGTCTTGGAAGGGGTTGTCACCCAGGCTGGTGAAGACACCTCTTGAGTGGGGGAACAACCTTTACAACGCAACTTTTACAACGCACTACCATTACAACGCATTTTTTACAACGCATAATCCATTACAACGCATGACATTACAACGCATGACACTACAACGCATTTTTAAAAACTACCTTTACAACGCATTCCATTACAACGCATACTACCATTACAACGCATACCATTACAACGCATAATATTACACTATACTATCCAACACTTACCCTACTGATGCACCCCCTGGAGTTAGAATAGTAATTTTTACCCCTACACTATCCAACACTTACCCTACTGATGCACCCCCTGGAGTTAGAATAGTAATTTTTACCCCTATACTATCCAACACTTACCCTACTGATGCACCCCCTGGAGTTAGAATAGTAATTTTTACCCCTATACTATCCAACACTTACCCTACTGATGCACCCCCTGGAGTTAGAATAGTAATTTTTACCCCTATACTATCCAACACTTACCCTACTGATGCACCCCCTGGAGTTAGAATAGTAATTTTTACCCCTATACTATCCAACACTTACCCTACTGATGCACCCCCTGGAGTTAGAATAGTAATTTTTACCCCTATACTATCCAACACTTACCCTACTGATGCACCCCCTGGAGTTAGAATAGTAATTTTTACCCCTATACTATCCAACACTTACCCTACTGATGCACCCCCTGGAGTTAGAATAGTAATTTTTACCCCTATACTATCCAACACTTACCCTACTGATGCACCCCCTGGAGTTAGAATAGTAATTTTTACCCCTATACTATCCAACACTTACCCTACTGATGCACCCCCTGGAGTTAGAATAGTAATTTTTACCCCTATACTATCCAACACTTACCCTACTGATGCACCCCCTGGAGTTAGAATAGTAATTTTTACCCCTACACTATCCAACACTTACCCTACTGTTGCACCCCCTGGAGTTAGAATAGTAATTTTTACCCCTACACTATCCAACACTTACCCTACTGTTGCACCCCCTGGAGTTAGAATAGTAATTTTTACCCCTACACTATCCAACACTTACCCTACTGTTGCACCCCCTGGAGTTAGAATAGTAATTTTTACCCCTACACTATCCAACACTTACCTTACTGTTGCACCCCCTGGAGTTAGAATAGTAATTTTTACCCCTATACTATCTAATACTTACCTTAAATGTAATTTAATATTATGCGTTGTAATGGTATGCGTTGTAAAGGTAGTATGCGTTGTAATGGTAATGCGTTGTAAAGGTATTTTTTAAAAATGCGTTGTAGTGTCCTGCGTTGTAAAGTCATGCGTTGTAATGGATTATGCGTTGTAAAAAATGCGTTGTAAGTGCATGCGTTGTAAAAGTGTGCGTTGTAACGTCATACATCCCTTGAGTGACTTGTCAGCTCATTGGTGGTCACAATGCACTCACTGTACTCATCTCTCTCTCTTTCAGTCTGGGGCATATTTACAAGGGGATATCACCACAAGAATGTGCGCCCGTAAATCACTGTGAGGAAATACTTACCATAAGATGGAAATATCTATGAACAAGGAGACCAATGCATGCTGACAGAATAATGTTTGACTATCGAACAGTCTGCTTTTGCTTGCTAAACAAATCATCCAATAGCGAGCAACCAAGATGTAATTAAAGCTCGGCCATGTGTTTCTAATAGATGTAACCAACATTGAGAAAGGCGACTATGCTGAAACGCATCTGTTGGGTACAATAAATCTGGAAGAAAGACCAGTGAGTGCACCTGTTTGTTTTGTGAGAAGTTAAATTGGGAAGGCCACTTTCACAGAGGAGGCACCCGTTGTGTTTAGTGTTCTGCAGCATCTAGCGGCTTTTAGAGTTACATGTTTATTTCGATTGTCAGGACTGCAGAAGCCTGAAAAGCAAGAGTATGCCAGCTAAGCACTGAGTTGTTTCATTACTAAATGAGGAGCGAAGGGTTACTAAACCACTGCCAGCAGGTATGTTGTATGCAATATTGCAATTGCAGCAGAAATGAGGGGAATTGAGATTGGTTTTTAAAAAACATGAAGACTTTCTTGGAATAAAAATGTGTTTTAAGTCAGCATGTGCGCCCTTAAATGACTGTGAGGAAAAACTTACCATAAGATGGAAAGATCTATGAGCAAGGAGACCAATGCATGCTGACAAAATAATTATTGACTCTCGAACAGTCTGCTTTTGCTTGCTAAAAACGTCATCCAATAGCGAGCAACCAAGATGTATTTAAAGCTCGGTCATGCGTTTTTAATTGATGCAACCAACATTGAGAAAAGCGACTATGCTGAAACGCGTCTGTTGGGTTCAATAAATCATGAAAAAAGACCTGTGAGTGCTCCTGCTTGTTTTGTGAGAAATTAAAGTGTGGGGCGCACTTTGCTTTGCGGACATTTCCCTTTACCTGTGCCCTTCTGAATTCAAATCACCACTGGGCAGCCTCTCACGTCCCCCTGCCGCCCCCGCAGCCAGACTCCACAGCGGCCGCAGTGCGCAGGTGGGACCACAGTCCCCAGGACTCCTCGCGGCGGAAGTCCGCCAACGTCACCGGCACCGCGCACAGAGGCGCATAAATCAACAGACAGCCCCGGCAGAGCAGGCGCACTTTGCTTTGCGGACATTTCCCTTTACCTGTGCCCTTCCGAATTCAAATCACCACTGGGCAGCCTCTCACGTCCCCCTGCCGCCGCCGCAGCCAGACTCCACAGCGGCCGCAGTGCGCAGGTGGGACCACAGTCCCCAGGACTCCTCGCGGCGGAAGTCCGCCAACGTCACCGGCACCGCGCACAGAGGCGCATAAATCAACAGACAGCCCCCGTGTCGCGGGACCGCGCGCGGGCTAAGCCCGGGCAAAGGGCGGGCCCTCTGTGGCCCTCAGGGGACAGAAGGAGACGGGACGGGCCACCCCCCTTAGTTTGTTCCACAGCCCGAGACAAAACATTGAGGTGACATTAGTAGTGTGTCCTTAGGACATATGATTGGCCGTGTGGTTTTGTACAATAGCTAAGTGTTGCCATTTATAAGTGCTCAATCTCGTAGTCACTCATTCAGGTACTCTGTATAGAATGACTAAAGTAAGAAAGACCCCCGTGGCAACAAGATCATCCACCAGAAAGAAAACTGTACCATCGACACCACTACCGTCTCTTACAGCTATAGACCTAATGTTACAAAAAACTATAGGGGTAGTTGCAGATGCTATTCAAAACACGGAGAGGCGCCTTTCACTGACCCCAAATATGTGTTTTACAAATCTCGTATTGCATACTACTGCTCATAATAACACTGCGGAATCTTTTACTAATGTAGAGGATTCACTTCTGTTGCAATCCTTTTCAAGGCTACCTAGTGGTAAAAATTGTAGCAATAATATATCACCAACCCCATTTATTCCACCAAATAGCGTTGAGGGAAGCCCTGTGTCTGTCTCTAATAGTGGGGATAATCTGTGCCTATTACAACCAGGAAATATGTCATTAAATTCCCCAGGGTTAGCTCTTGCAGAAAGTTCCCCTCTAGTTACTGAAATAGCAGCAGATAAATCGCCTCCCTCAAAAAAGATGAAACGGCGCTATGGGAAAAAAACAAAATCAATTATGAGGAAAACTTATAGACCTCTGGGTAACCATAAGCCCTCTGCAAAAGATGTCTGGTCAAACTTCAGACTGGCTAAACCAATTATTAGAACATCCATAACATCCTCTAAGCAAGATGTACTACCGTCTGAAGACAAACAACTAGAGAATAATAAAATTCTCATAGACCAGACAAGTCAGACCGAAAGGGTGAGTTCATTAGATAAACCATATTTGACAGATCTGGAACAGTTAGTTAGATCTCTCCTACAGCCTATAAGTGAAAAAATTACCAGTATAGAGCAATTTCTAGTGAAGTTTGAGAGGACCCAAAATAAGGATTTTATTAGTATGTCCAAACTCTCAACTACACCTATACAGATTGACAATATAGAAACTGTTGGCTCTAAATTAGCATCTACCCCCCCCCCTTTTTTTTTTTTTTTTTTTTTTATTGAGATTTACTGGTGTCATACAAGTTTTTACAAAATTCATTAAATAGATATTCCTGTTAAACCATACAAGAACACGTTTAGACAATAATAACCATAGTAGATACATATAAAGCAAGGCCAAACTATAAATAATAATAGGGCAATAGTTCTACACCATTCGTTATCAGGAAATAAATAAAGCAGTATTTAGGCGCTCGAGCTCCTCCAGATGGCAAGTGGTGCCCAAATATTTCTTCCTAATTCCCTTAATGTTTTACCTTTTAACTCATATAGACAAGCCTCAATATTGTGCACTCCCAGCAACCTTGCAATCCACATTTGAAAAGTGGGAGGGGAGGAATCTTTCCAACCTGCTGAAATAAGGATGCGTAACACTGCAGTAGATATAAAGACCAGAGCTTCAGCCGCACTACCCAGCTCCAATTTCCTATCTACACCTAGCAACATCAAAGTGGGGGATAGGCCAATCCTACAATCTAGCAGCCCCTCCAAAAACTTTGAGATTTCCATTAGTACCATAGAAAGCTTATCACACTGGTGGAACATGTGGATTAGATCCGCTGGACCATTATTGCATCTTGGACATTTATCGTTCTCCACCAGACCCCAGGTATACAGCTTTGCCGGAGTAAAATACAAATTAAACAGCGTTTTGTAATGCTGAGCCCGTAGGTTAGAAGATCGAAATAATCTCTTATTTAATGCAAGTGCGAGATCTAAATCCACGTCGGGGTCGCCTAATTTCCCTGCAATTGCAGATTCTGTTTTCTCCAAATCGTCCTGAATACCCGCCATTAAGTGGTTATAGACAAATGTTATTTTATTACCCCCGTTCCATACATAATCGATCAAGGGGAAACGTCTTGTTTCAGATATCCTCGGTCTAAAAGCCTTCAACGTTTGGACTAACTGTCCGTACAAAAACCAGTGATTAGATGAAATCCCAAATTTGTGCTGGATCACTTCGAACCTGAGGACCTCCCCCCCCTCCATGATATCCCCAATAGAACTAATTCCATGTTCTTTCCAAGCCGCGCAATTCCTGTCCATACCCATATAAGGAAATAGGTTAGAGTTCCAGAGAAGGAGGTGCGCATTAATCTAAGGAATTTCAAGCAGCTTTTGGACGGCTTTCCATGACCCCCAAACCCCACCCATGATCTTAAGCTGGGCCTTCTTATAAAATCTCCGATCCACCTCGCTCAAGAGTAGCCCAACAGCCTTCTTCCCCACTAAAAGCTCAAAAATAGATGGGGGATCCTGACTCTCTACCTGGGCCGCTACCGAGCTGGGGGCTGATTGAAAAAGTATTGACATTTGAGCCAGAAGGCAAGATAAATGATATAGACGAAGGTTTGGTAAAGCCATGCCCCCCCTTACAAACGGGAGCGACATAAGGTTCATGGAGCGCCTAGTCTTCCCATATTTCCAGATAAACCGGTTAAATATTGATTCCAGATTTTTTATTAGTTTTTCCTCCAGCAATAATGGGATGGCTCGAAACAAGTAAAGGACCTTCGGAAATATTGACATTTTAAGGACGTTTACCCGCCCTACCAGAGAGAGATGCAATACGTCCAGCCTCTTTAATTCTGCTTCAATCGATCCCATAAGGGGGCAATAATTTTCTATAATGATCTTATCTACTGAGGCATTAATTCTAACCCCTAAATAGACCGCTGAGTCTACGTATCTACTGTCCGACTTATTAATGTTCTTAGTACAAATAATCTGGGTCTTCCCCTCATTTAGCAGGTACCCAGACCTGCTACCAAAGTCTTTCGCCAGCTTTGCAAGTGCAGACATCGCCTGCTGGGGGTCGGTAGTAAGAACCGCCAGATCGTCAGCGTATGCTAGCAGTTTGCTTGTATACCCATTCAACATCACTGGACTAATCTGAGGGCAGCCAAAATTCTTTGAATCAGGGGGTCTATATATAGTGAGAAGAGGATCGGGTAACAGGGACAACCATGACGCGTTCCTCTCTTAATCACAATTTTCTCCGAACTCTCCCCCATTACTGACACCCTGGCCACCGGATCTTTATACATAGCTCTAAGAGCCCTGATAACCTTGGGACCAAATCCCCTGCCTACAAGAATACCCCACAAATACTCCCAGACCACGCGGTCAAATGCTTTCTCCGCATCTAGGAGGATCATGGCCATCTCTCCACCCCCGGCAGCATGAGCATCGAACAGTGCGATAGCACGGCGTGTGTGGTCCGTCGTTCCACGCCCAGGCACAAACCCATGCTGCCAAGGAGAGACAAGACCGCCAATGACCCTCCCTAGCCTTTTGGCCCATATTTTCGAGTACAGTTTAGTATCCGCATTGATGAGCGAGATAGGCCGGTAAGAACCTGGGTTCTCCTTGGGTTTATCCTTCTTGTGAAAGACAATTATATTGGTCTCTTTCCATGAATCTGGAATGTCCCCTGTACACAGTATACCATTAAAGAGATCCATCAAAATAGGGACTATCTCAGATTCAATGCTTTTGTACACTTCCAGGGGGATTCCGTCGGGTCCTGCTGCCTTACCAGCAGCAAGTTCCCGTAGGGCGGCCTGAATCTCACTTCCAGTCAGGTCCCTATCTAGCTCTTCTCTAGATAGATCATCCAGCATTGGACCCCAACTACCATTCTCCTCCATTTGTGGTCCTTGGCGGCTCTCTTCATCGTACAATTTTTGATAGAAATTTTTAAACACCCTTAAAATTTCCTTTGTCTCTGAATAAGTCTTACCGTCCTCATGTATGCTAGATATGATGTTCCTCGATTTACCCTGTCTGATATGAAGTGCCAGAACCCTACCCGCCTGCTCCCCTGTCTCATACCGCTTAGCCCTTGATGCCTGATAATCCCCTACTGCCTTCTGTATGACCAATTTTTGGAGTTCGGCTTTAATGACCCCCAACCTTCTTTGGCTCTCTGTCCCATCTACACCGCTGCCAATGTCCCTAATGTGCAGTTCCTCCGCCTTCGCTAAATGACCCATAAGCCTATCTAGCTCTCCCCTATCCACCTTCCTTATTCTCGCTGAACAACTAATGGTTTCCCCTCTGAGGGCCGCCTTAAAAGTTTCCCAAACGCTGTTCCTAGAAGTGCTATAGCGGTTTGCGTCAAAGAACTCAACTGTCCATTTTTTAATATGATCTATAAATCTTTGATCCGATAATAACCTTCTTTCAAAAGTCCAGCTAGTATGACTTTTCTCTGCTAAATCTATTCTACAAGATAGGATCAGCGGATTGTGGTCAGAAATTATTCTAGGGATTTTCTTTATACTAACTCTATTCAGTTCCGACATCGATATAAAGAAGTAATCTAATTTAGAGTATTTTTGGAACGGGTGCGAGAAATACGTATACCCGGGGTTCTGTGTCTCCTTCTCACCCCAAACATCCTTAAGCCCATGTGAGCTCATGAGGGAGGACATAGCCCGAAACACCCTAGGTTTCCGTCCTGAATACTTAGATACATTATGCCAGTCAGTGGATATATTTAGATCACCGCAGACTATCAAGGGGGTTGGCCAGCCCGCTAGCTCCTCTTCCAGGAAGTTAAAAACCTCTGGATCATCGCAATTTGACCCATAAATCGAACAGATTGTATATCCTAAGTTCAGCTCTGCAACGACCCACCTACCCAGGTTATCGCTTTTAACCCGCTTAGCCCCCCCTAAAGAAGATCTGCCAAGGATTGCAACCCCCCTAGTTACAGATGTCTGTGATGTACAGGCTATCAAATCAAACCCCCTAATACAGAGTAAATTCCGTTTGGCCCACGGTAAGTGGGTCTCTTGCAAACAAAGTACATCTATCCCGTTGTGTTTAGCAAAATAATCCAGCTTTTGACGTTTTTTCCAGTCATTCAGTCCACTAACATTGACAGTACATATTTTAATGTTCATCATTATATAATCAATATCAATATATCAATACAACTGTATACCCTATTTGTCTCAAAATTCTCTGTAACATTATCCCAAACTAACACTCTTGCAATACTGACCCAACCAGCTTCATAGCTACCGAACTCCTTGCAACACCAGATTATCTCATTTTTCCTTTTCCCCCCCCACGCCCAGTTCCCCCACCCCTCTCCCTTCTCACCCCCTCTACTCCCCAACCCCCCCCCGCACCCACCCCTGTACCCCCTCAGACGAGACGCTCAGACCTAGTCTGTGCATGGGATGAAAAGCAGTGAACGCAATGAGGAATAAAAAAAAAAAAACAAAAAAAACCCAATAACTGTAACCTAGGATCACGCCCCGGGGACGGACATACATTAGGAATGAGATGGCAGCACCATACAACCCCCTGAACAACCTTAAAGCCTGACAACCGCTGAAAAAAGAGAAAACAGCACTGTGACCCTCAGGAAATACCCTAGACAGACAAGATATCCGGCTAGTAATCTTTCCTGCCAAAAATCTAATTGCCCAAAGAGTCTAGGTACTCCTTCGCCTTTATCTCAGATGAAAAATAGAGGGTCTTCCCTTCATTGATAACCTTTAACTGAGCGGGGTTTATCAGGTAGGCCTGTAGTTTTTTTTCCTGGAAGGGTTTGATGAGCTGCCGAAGCCTCCACCTCCTTTCTACCGTGGCATGGCAGAAGTCTGGCCGGACGAAGAATGACATTCCCTCACTAGTCCTCCTTGCATCCGGTCTTGCCTTCTCTGCGATTAATTGCCTCAGTACGAAGTTGTCGAGAAAAATTAGAATAGCCCTTGGCTTGTCCCCTTCCCTCGCGTTTTTCCATACTTTAAAGGGAGTGCGATGTACCCTCTGAATTTCGCAGGGCCAGTTCCAGCTAGTGAGCTCTGGGAATGCCCGGTCGAATAGTTTGATGGTGTACGCTCTGATGTCAGAGCCTTCGACCCCCTCCGGAATCCCAAGGACCCTGAGATTATTACGTCTAGCATCTACCCCCTTTTTGGGTGTTATAGATCATAATGACTCAAACCCGCTGATAAGTGCACATAAAGAAATAGCAGTAGTACCGACTGTGCCCACTACCTCAGATGGTTCTTTAGCTGGTTGCGATGAGAGTGAATGGGCCACGGAAGGTGTATCTCCTGTTTTACATGATGATCAGGCTGAGCCTGAAAGGCCCAAGTTAACAGTAAATACAGCTACCAATATACGTCCAGCGCAAATACCTACGCTGTTACATCAAAATAACAAACCCATTCACATTAATCTCCCTCCCAAATCTCACTTATACACCATAGTAATGATAGGTGTACCGCAACTAGAAAAGGGCAAAGTAGAGAGATATGGGGATCTGAAAAACAAAGTAAGCCACTGGTTAACCGCCCATAGACCGATCCCTCGCCACATTAGTGGTAAAATAACAAATGTTAGGAGGCTCGACTGGGTGGGCCATAGATTCAAATCTACTGAGGGTGACTGCATTGTCGTCACATTTAAGGATAATCGTGTAGCAAGGTATATCACCAGCTGGAAGGATGGCCTGATCAACAGTCTGATCCGAACTATGGATCTAAGTTATTTCTACCCCTCAAGCGATTATAGTTTAAATAAAACGTCTTCTTATCCTATTATAGAGCAGGAGGAAAACCATGTTAATTATGATTTATATTATAATGAAGTAACACCAAGGAACCATGGCCCCTACACTATAAGAGATCAAAGACAGTAAAGGAGAGATGCACTAGGGGAGATTAGACAGGTCAATCACCCAGTAACTCACTATGAGAGATGGGAGACCCCACACGGGTTGCATCATCACCGTAACCATTTTCAAACAAAAAATCCTAATATCAACTACAATGTACCTACCTCAAATAGGTTTGACGTTCTCTATGAGCAGAACAGGCTAGAGGGGGTTGATTGACTGTATGTTGAATCAGCCATATTTATGTACACAGATCAAATGCCAAGCAATTCCGTTCATGGAGAAATTAGGACCCCACAAGCAGCAATTGTTCCCCTCTTAATCACTGAACCGGATAGTAATATTTATGTTGAGCCAGACGCAGATTTTTTTTCAGACAGCTCCGCATTAATCGAACACGAGCCTATTAGGGCACTGCATTATCCGTTTGAAGCTTTTAACTTAGTTCCAGTTCATGTAGAACCAAATTCTTCTAAAATAGAAATCACGGGAGTTACATACGTTGAACAACCAAGCCGGTCACCAGAACCTATTTTTACTAAAGTTGCCATTGAAACAGAGACTGGCGATATTTGTAATGCAAGTTTAGTTTCATGGAATATAGCAGGTCTGGCTGATAAGATATGTGACCCTGTCTGGTTGGCATTTGTTAAGAAACATGCACTTATATGCCTCCAAGAGACATGGATGGAAAATAATAATGCCTTCATTGATGGATATCAGAGTTTCCTTAGGCCAGCAGCCCCCTCAGCTAGTGGTAGAGCAAAGGGGGGCCTGGCTATTTTTATTAACTCAGCTCTTTCTTGTCCTATTAATAATCAACATTATGCAAATAGAAATATTCAAGTGCTTGGATTGAAGAGAGGCAAACATGCTCTAACCCTGGTTAACTTTTATAATGCTATATACAGTCATGGGGAATGTAATATACTGCTTTTGAATGAAATGTTGAGAGAAAGAACAGGTATATCACCATGTAACCTACTGATTGCAGGAGATTTTAACACACACCCATGTGGTAACCCACGAGATACCCCCATGGGATTACTGGGGTGTAATAGCGTGAATGGTTTTCTCTTTGATCATACCAGGCGCGGACTTCACCTTAACGATCTGCTAAATGAAAATAATTTGATTACAGCTATGTCTTTGGTGCCAGAGTCTAAGGTTTACGACGTTCCAACATTCAAAGGTTCAGGTTATGGGTCTTTTATAGATCACATATTATTATCTGCCGACCTTGCCAATCAGGCTTCCAGTTTTTCCATACAAACAAATATCTATAGTGACCATAACCCCCTAACCATCAGACTGGGTGGTGGTGTATTTGAACGGCGAAAGAACTGTGAAGACCGGGGAATTTTAAAATGTATAAATGGCAAACGTCGTTTGAAATGGCATCTGGTAAACCATGAAAATCTTTATATGGAAATCAATAAATCATGTGGCGAGGAACTTGCGGCCTGTGCATCAACATCTATGTCCCCAGAACAAATCTTAGATATTTTTTAGGGTGTGGTGTCAACAGTAGGTTCTTTGCTATTAGTTCCAGCGAAGGGACAAGTTAGAAATAATCCTAAATGGTTTGACCATACTTGCTCCAAGGCAAGCAGTGATTTAAGAAAGGCGCGAAAAATTAAGCCCAGAGATTCAGGTCAAATTAAAAATCTCCGTATGATTTACAAAAAATCACTTGATAAACGGAAAAAGGAAATTAAGGCCCGTACCTGGGAGTCCCTGCTTGACCCTTCAGTCCTGGGTAATAGCAGTAAATTCTGGGAAATCATTAATAAACCCTTGTTTGATAACCCCAATGATACTGCACTAGGTACTAATATCCCGGAGGAAGATTGGGTCACTCACTTCAGCATAATTTTTAAAATCAATGAACAACAGGCAGATTATGACTTTTTAATTCCTAAGGAGAACTCTCTGTTTTTTTCAGTCAACGAGGTAGAAAAGGCCATTCAAGGGTTAACTGGTAATAAGGCACCAGGCCCGGATGCTTTGCCTCCGGATCTTTTTAAATCCTGTACCTCTTTATGGGCCCCTGTTCTCACGAACGTAGTAAATGCAGCCGCGACCTTTAAGTGCCCAAAGTCGTGGGGGCAATCAACTAAAGTTCCCGTGTTTAAAAAGGGTGACCGTAGTAGCCCGTTATGCTACAGGCCAATATCTTTAATCAACGCCGTAGCAAAAGTGGTAGGGGGTGTAATTTTGAATAGGCTAATAACATGGGCAAATGAGAATAACGTTATTTCCCCAATACAATATGGCTTCAGACCCGGCCATTCAACAGTAACCCAGTGTCTGAACCTATATTTGATTGTACGTTACAAAAAACAAGGGTCCTAGACCTGTACTTAAAATGAATTAATCAAAAAACTTTGTTTCTTGTATGTTTCAATTAACCATATCATTAAATGAGGTAAACAACATAAAAAAGCAACAAACGACCTTGAAAAGAAATCACCATATATTTATTCAATAATACTTTGGTGAAAGCCATATATATTAATCTCATGAATCAATCAAAAGAGGTTGCACCAGAGGAAGGCGTGCAGTGAAAAAGAGGGTGCTCAAGTGTAAAGAGATAAAGAAGAAGAATACTTCAACACATTATCAGGAATTTAATATGTCAAGGCAGGGTAGAGCGGTTACAAGTCACCGTCCTAGGTAGTCTGTCCCAATGGCATTCATGTAAACTTGACTTTTGTTTCATAACAGAAATCAATTCCGGAGTAGCACATCAAGGAGGGTATTTAGGGTACAGACTAAATACAAATGGGGCGTCGACGTTTCGATCCGACTTTTGACCAAAAGGGAAATTAGAGAGCCTCGGTCTTGCGGATCTTCATCAGGACTGGCCTGGGCAACCTATCAATTACGGGTGAGTAACGAAATCCACGGTTCATGCATGGAGTCCAGTAGAATGAGTTCTACAATCCAAACTTGACAATGAATGTCCAAAGGTTAACCACCAGAGGCTTCAAAAGACGATTACAGCCAACTTGACAATGAATGTCCAAAGGTTAACCACCAGAGGCTTCAAAAGACGATTACAGCCAATGTTCCAATTCAAGAATAAGCGGACATCTGGGGTTCCTTAAATTATTGTGGTAGAGCGCGCCTAGCCAGTACGCGGTCGTCACCAAGGAGTCAAGCACAAGTGAAGCCTTGATTGTAGGTAAATACACCCTGGCCCGGGAGGGAACCATTCACATGGCTTTTATGGACCTATCGTCCGCCTTTGACTGTGTGGATAGAGGTAAATTATGGGACACTATGTCAAAGATGGGCGTTGAGCAGAATATAATTCACCTATTGGCTGATTTACACTCCGATACAAGAGCCAATGTCCGTTACACCCAAGACTTGAAAGTGACGGGGGATATCAGAATTATTCGGGGCGTTCGTCAAGGATGCATCCTGGCTCCCTTTCTTTTTAACCTGTATATCAACGAGCTGGAGGATTACTTGTTAAGATCAGGCGCGGATTACCCCCACGTAGGACGAAAAGGTGTCCCAGTCCTGCTCTACGCGGACGACGCTGTCCTCATTTCAAGGACAGCAATTGGCCTCCAGACACTTTTAAACTCGTTTTACGACTTTATGGAGTCTCGAGGCCTAAGTATTAACAACTTTAAGTCCTATGCTATGAAAATAGGCCAGGGGTCGCGTAAACCAAACTCTTTTTTCATAAACGGGGAAAAAATACCAACCTCCAAAACCTTCTCATACCTCGGGGTGCTTCTTGATGATCAACTATCTTGGGGCCCTGCTGTTCTTAAAAAGAAGGGCGAGGTAACACGCGTTAACGCAGCCATACTTGGCTTTGCGAGAAAAATGGGAAATAGCCCGGTGGCTGCTCTGCTTAAATTATACCAAGCCAAGAGCATAGCAGTTGCTAGCTACGGTAGCGAGCTCTGGGGCTATAGCCAGACGCGAGATCTGGAGGTTGTAGAAAACAACTTTTTAAAGAAGGTACTAAGGCTGCCAAGGGGAACCGGAAACTTCTCGGTCCACGAGGAGTTAGGTGTACCCTTTCTTAGCGACAAAATAGCAGCAAATCCCCTATTATGTTGGTTGAACTCTTGGCTAAACAACGATATACCTCTTACACATGATATATTGAAAGAAGCCTTAACCTGGGACGGTAGGTTCAAGGTTCCGTGGTTGAAGTATATTAACGACCACCTCACTAAAATGGGACGGCCGGAACTGTTCTCATCCCCAAATACCATAACTAAAGCAGATGTCACTTTCGTGAAGAAAACATTTATGATAACTAGGTATCTCGCCCGGGAGGAGGGTGAGCTTTTGAAAGACAGCGTTAGGAAACATGTCCTACTTAGAACATGTCTACAAATGGAACCATATTTATCATGGCCTATGTCCGGCTATGATCGATATTTATTGACAAGGTTCCGTTTTGATTTGTTTCACCTCTTACTGGCGGTACCAAGAGGGGCCCATCGAGGCCAAGTGTTGCCTGCTTGCGGCTGCGACGGGAAGTCTCCGCAAGATCTGGCGCACTTTTTATTAATTTGTCCTTATTACACAGTACCTCGGAAACTATATTTAAAGCCTTGCTTAAAAGATCTAAAATTTACACAGATCAAACCAGCACTTTACTACCTTCAACTCCTGAATTGTGACTGCACCCTATTTGTATGCAGTTTTTTGAAATTAGCTATTACCTTCAGGAAAAGTATGGAGGGATAATTATGCTGCTATCATCGTTGTACTTTTTAACCTTTTTTAACTTGTTATAATTATTTATATTCTTAACCTGTCTATCCTGCCTGTTACTTTTGCTTTATAATTGTGTATGCAAATTATTTGTCCCACAAATGAATTGGATGGCTTGTTTATCTGTATGTTTATGAAATGTGTCTATGACTGTATGTTTATGAATTGTGCTTTTATGATTGTAAGGATTACAATTGAATAAAGTTAATTGAACTGAACTGAACTGAAGTGTGAAGACCACTTTCACAGAGCAGGCTCTCTCCTCTCCTACGAAAAGTGTTTGACACTGCTTCGGGGGTCAGACAAGAACGGCTTTAATTTCTTGCAAGCGCTGTCGTTAAAGAGTATCTGGAAATGCAGGGCAGACGCGTTTCCGCCTCAATGGCTTCATCAGTGCCCATTCCAGATTGTATCTTAGCTGTTCCAGGGGGTTCTTTTTGAAGTTGTTCCTCCTGTGACCACTCCCAGTCACATGGTTACTGGCCTACCTATGCCTCACAGGTGCAAGGCACTTGGCGCTCCTCATCCACACTGCTGCATTCTGGTTAGTGTAGTCCTTCGTAAGAGCCCATACAATGACGGGGCCTCATAACACCAAGTGATGTCCCAAACTGTGTTGGCCTGGAACCACACGCCACCGCAGCCCTGCGGGTGGCAAAGCCGTCCTGTGTCCCCCTTGTCAGGCAAACTATTTTGCCTCCTCTCACCTGTGACCACTCCCAGTCACATGGTTACTGGCCCTCCTATGCCTCATAGGTGCAATGCACTTGGCACTGCTCATCCACACTGCTGCATTCTGGTTAGTGTAGTTCTTCGTAAGAGCCCATACAATGACAGGGCCTCTTATAACACCAAGGAAAGAGGATGTGGTCCGTCGGCTAAACTGCAGACTTTGGTGCTGGAGACCAGGGTTCGAGCCTCGAGGTCGCGTCCACATCCTGTGATTCTGGGCAAA
This sequence comes from Triturus cristatus, assembly GCF_964204655.1. Taxonomy (NCBI): domain Eukaryota; kingdom Metazoa; phylum Chordata; class Amphibia; order Caudata; family Salamandridae; genus Triturus; species Triturus cristatus. The sequence continues at coordinate 333,778,234 of NC_140595.1, forward strand.
TCACTTAATCTCCCCGTGCCTGAATGTGTAATGTAAATACGGTGCTCATGTAAAGCGCTCCAATACCTTCGGGTCGAGTTTGTGCTATATAAATATGCAAAAAAAAAAATGATGGCCCAAACTGTGTTGGCCTGGATCCACACGCCACCGCAGCCCTGCGGGTGGCAAAGCCCTCCTGTGTTCCCCTTGTCAGGCAAACAATTTTGCCTCCTCTCTCCCCATGCTGGTGATAAACGCCACGTGGAAATCAAACGCCGGGGGGGCGACGCGTTGCAGTCTCATGCGAACACCAAAAGTGCAGGTAAACCGCGTAGCACCATACCGAGAGGGCGTGTCACTTAGCCTGCAGCTCGCACTACATACTAACCAGGCTCTCTCCTCTCCTACGAAAAGTGTGACACTACTCTGGGGGTCAGACAAGAACGGCTTTATTTATTTTATATATATATATATCTGTGAGCAAGGACATTCGTGTCCGAAACGCGTCAGATTGCAGCTCTCTAATAAATAACAACAGTGCCTATACTTGGAGGATTCGTGTCGTCTCTATTCGCCTCATAGTCTGTGGAAGTGCTGAGACTTAGTTGTTTTTTTGCATATATATATATATATATATATGTATATATATATATATATATATATATCACTTAAAAAACTATAGGTTTCACACATGTTATAGTTAGCTGGACATTTCACTCGTGAAAAACCATTGAAATTCCCCCGTTATAGTTAGTGCAGGCAACTATAACTCATGCGACCGCAATCCTCTGCTGATGACGTCAGATATTACATCACTGTATTTAGACACTTATTTACCCATGTCTTCTTCCATTAATTTTTAGCTATACATATATTACAAATAATTTTTTTGCAGAAAGACACATATATCATCAGTGATGTAATATCTGACGTCATCAGTAGAGGATTGCGGTCGCGTGAGTTATAGTTGCCTGCACTAACTATAACGGGGGAATTTCAATGGTTTTTCACGAGTGAAATGTCCAGCTAACTATAACATGTGTGAAACCTATGGTTTTTTAAGTGAATTTGCAAGGTTTTTTAAATGCTAATTCCTAACTATAACGTGTGTGAAACCTATGGTTTTTTCAGTGAATTTGTACGGTTTTTTAAATGCGAAGTTATGTATTTTTAAAAAAAAAAAATTTAAGGTTTTTCACCGTGCGCGTACCGTACGCGCACTGTGGGCGCACGGTGCGCTTCGCGCACCACACGCCCACGTTACGCAGTTCGCGGAATTTTTCCGTTTCTACCGTACGCGCACGCTACGCGTACTCCGCGATTTTTCGCAAAAAAATTAAAGGAAATTTTGGCCCTTGGGGGTCCTTCTGGGACCCCCTGACAAAGGCTAGGGGGTCAGGAACTGTCCACCCTGCCCCCTTTTCACGTTCTCCACCTTTGTTTTTCACCCCCTCAGACTGCGAGAGACAAAATGGCGGCCAACACTTCCTGGTTTGACCGATTCTAATGTTTACTAAGATCTAACAACCAATCAGAATCGCGCACGGCAGCGTGCGCGTACGGTAAGTTTTCCCGTACGCGCACGGTGCGCGCTTATAGATATATATATGCTTTTAAATGCTATTTTCTCAGGAAATACTGAACAGATTTACACCAGACCTGCAAAAGGCACACCCCTGACCTGAGGACTACCTCTCTGCCAAATTTCAAGTAATTCTGTTCAGCCGTTCGGGCTGTAGCTTGGACTAAAGGTCCTATGGAAAAATGCATGGGGAAAACGTGTTTTGGGACCCCCTTTTTCTCAGCCCCCGCTTGACGAATCCCCCCGAGACTTTCAGGGAAGGAGCGGAGCGGAGCGCCCCACCTATTTTGAAAATTTCGCGAGGATTCGTCAATCGGCGCCAAAGTTATTCCAAATAGAATGTTGCAGATTTCCTATGGAAACACGATCCTAACTATAACTATCTACTGGCGACCGCCTCGGTTTTTCGTTCTTAAAATCTCGTCACCCTACTAAACAAGCATTTGCAATGCAATAGGTCTCGCACTTACACAAGTTTGAGCTCTTGGCATTGTAAATGACAATGCCTCTTATTTATGTTTTGGTATTTAAAACATAAATAAAAGCATTCCCATTTACAATGCTAAAAGCTTAAACTCTCGCAAATGCGATACATATTGCTTTGCAAATGCTTGTTTTAGAAAGCTGTGTTGTAGTTGGCTAAAAACGTAATGCTGCCTTTAGGCTATTCTATCAGTTCAGTCTGTTTTAAATGTATTCACACCTTGTGCTTCAAAAAAGAAAGAAAGATGTGCCAAGCAGTGTGGTGTGGTGTGAAATGTTGCAATTGTTTCTTAAATGTGCTTCTGTTGGAGACTGAGGCAGCACACTTAAAAGTTGGGATATAAGGATGTAGGTTATAACAAAGCTGCATGTTCCTTTGTCGTGACCCGTGGCTTAATGTGTGAGCAGTAACTGAGCCAGTGTACAACTGTTGACTGTTATCAGTTCCTCCCTGCCCCAAGAAGTCTGGCGTGGTGTCAAAAGTTCCAATTGTTTAGACTGTGGCAGCATAATAAAAGACATGTGGCCTGGCACTTAAGATTGCCATCTCCTTGAGAAGTTGCTGTTCTGTCCCATAGGAGCAGTGAAAAGAGAATTCCATTCAGGTAGAAGGAAAACGGAAGGTTTATAAGGAGAAAAGAGCAAACTCTTTATAAGTGTGCTTGGAGAGGAATACTAACATATATGAAGTTGAGGGCAAAAAGGAAACAAATACTATTTTTGAACAAAGTATTTAACAGCCCTGAAGTCTGATTTTTAATTAATAACCCCGTGTAGATTGTAATGAATTATAGGACATGTAGTTCCTACTCTCTGTTTCAGAAAGAATCCACCCTTGGTAACTCACTGTAACCAAAGCGAACGTAGTACAAATTATATAAATAAAAAAATACCAGCGCAGAGAAAAGTGTACTGTTCTGTTTCACATCTCACACCTGCCAACTCGTCTATGCCTTGCTGTATTTGCTAGATTTCAACTCGATTGGGGTTTAAACCTTTGTGCAGTCTGTGCATAGTTACTGCATTTACCAGCATTATAAATAAAAGACGCTCGTAATGATAATTCTACATAAGTGCATAGCCAATAGGTCTCGCCTTTGGGACCTTATAAGTGTTTAACCATGCAACAGTTGATGTTGTTGCACCAAGGATATTGTGCTGCATAACTAAATACCTATAAGAACCCAAAGGCGAGACCTATTGGCTATGCCAATGCTTGTTATTCAAAGGTCGGCACTTTTCTGGGGGTTTCCTGCAGGCGCGGCTACCTCGGTGATGTGAGCTGTGCTTGTGAGAGAAGGGAAGGCGGTTATCTTCCTCTACAGTATTCGTGTCTTTCCTCATCATAGCTGCTGTGCTCGCGTTCAAGGGAGGAATTTCAGGAATCCTTCTCTTCCCATGACCCGTGAACTGTTATGAATGCTTGTTTAGGGTGTGTTTTGTGTGCAGGGCTGCACCTTTCCCGGTGATCGTCTCATAGAGGGAAATGGTACACGTAAACTTGCTTAGGATCACACATTTATAACTAGCGGTGAATCCGAGATTACAAACAGAATCGTTAAGGTCTGCATTCGGCAATTTCACCACAGGAACCCATATAATCCTTTTTTTTTTTTAAAAAAAACATAACTCTTATGCGCAGAACGTGCATTTTAACGTTTTAAGGTGCCACAGACAAGAGTATTAGGAACTGTTAGTTAAATAAAAAGTGCGTCCAAGACTTTTTACACTTTCATTCAACAATAGATATGAGCATTGCGTATTTTTATAAAGAGCTTAATTTTGGGATTGGACCCATTTCTAAGCCTTTTGCTTCTGCTTTTAGCGAATTAAACAACCAGGCCATAGGGCTACGGTTCTGTCTGCCAAGGATCACGCTATGCACCTAAAAGGGGATGCTGGGATTAGAGTTCCATAGTGGCCAATGTGGTTACTGGACTCGCCCCTATTTCATTTAGCGGGGTGTTCTTGCTCTACAATATTGTTGTTCTCCATGCATTTACCACCGTTTCACATTTGAATAACGCTCCTAAAATAGAGGTTCGATATTTTCATAGCATTAATGCCTGTGTCCTGCTGTTTCCAAGGGTTCCCTAGTTTGATAGATGAGAGGACGGAATGTAAGTTGAGGCGTGATGTGCCCAGGATCACACATTGTACGTCGCCGGAGCAGCCGTGATTCTGGTTCTATGTGTGGCACACTGGCTGTAGGCTGGGCAGGGTCGTCAGTGGTGGGCCTGGGGCAGGTGGGCATGGGTTGAGCCGCCAGCGCAGGATGCCCATGTGTGCCCGTTTCTCATTTCGTCCAGTTTGCTGTCTCCCAGGGTCTGACTGCCAGAATCCAGCCATTTGCGAGGGTTGCCAGATGCCCATCTCGGACCGTTTTCTGATGAGGGTGAACAAGTGGTCCTGGCACGAGGAGTGTTTGCAGTGTGCAGTGTGTCAACAGCCCCTCAGCACCAGCTGCTACTTCCGGAACCGAAAACTCTACTGCAAATAGGACTACCGACAGTAAGGAGCATGTTAGAGCTGGCATCAGCGTAGCCCCATGCCAGCTGCCTGCGCCCGTGCCCACTGTGCCAGGGCTGTGCCGCTGCGCTCTGAACGCCTTCCAGCGTCCACTGCCCACAACACAAACCGCATCACCAGTCCTTTATTACACACGGGGCTTTCACAACACTTCTGCAACCCGCGCCTCCTTGTGTCATGTGTGTGCCCGGAGGTCCTGTTGTATTCACTTGTATAGCGCACAATGCAGTTCGTGATGTGTTGTAGCGCTTTACGTCTTGGAGATCGACATTCGTGAAGCAGCCCCATTGCAATAATGTGGAGTTTACCCATCACCCCTGCTTAAATTGTGGGGTGCAAAATACACAGCAAGGCATGGGTAGTGTATATGTACCTTTAAGGGTAGCTGTATGTATGCGTTTAGGTTTTGTACGTATACGGTTAAGTTATGTACATACGGCGAGGTTGTATACTTGCGGTTAGTTTGTGTAGGTATACGGCTAGCTTGTGTACATATGGCTAGGTTGTGTCGCTTAAATCTAAACTTTTCATAACGCCACAATTATGGATAAACACATTATAGCCTCCATAAACTTTAGTTGGTAATGAAATTGCCTGCCAGAGAAAGGGCGAATTGATTTAATTAGAAAAAGTGTTTTACTTGACAAACTTTTTTTGAATTATGAATGGAGCGGGCGTGCTCAGCGTTTAACATAGGTTTCCGTTTATACAGCAGCTGGAGTCGTGCAAAGTGGCGCCTCGAAGCAGAGTCCCTAAAGCACGGGTCAGTATCAACCCGTAGGCACGTGCCTCTGTAGGTGGCAACGAGGGGTCATCTGGCGATACAACTCTTTCGTTTGAAGTTTATGATAGAACAAGAAGAGGAGCGGTGTAAATTTACTTTCGGCGATGTGCGCGGCCGCCATAAAAACACAGCAGGGCACTGGGAGGCCGTGGGCCATATGGTGGTTTTACAGTGTGACTGTCCTGCATAGCACGGCTCTGTGGCAGCCTCAGGAGAAGGGGGATGGGGGGGGAGCAAGGAGAAGAGCGATGATGACAAGTATGAGGGGTCGTGCAGCCTGGGGATTGCGGGAGGGGTGGAGGAGCAAGGAGAGGAGCTGCGATAACGAGCGTAAGGTGTAGTGCAGCCTGGGGGTGGGTGTGGGAGGGGGAGGGGTGGAGGAGCATGGAGAAGAGCGGCGATAACGAGCATGCGGCCGGCCGGGAAAGTGAAAGCAAATGGTGTGCAGGCTGCCAAATGGTGCGCGCGCCCGGTGCACATGCACAGTAGTTGGCGGCCTGAAAGCACTCGTTTGCACTTCCAAAAGTGCTTACTATAAGTCTCGCCAGAGCAGCGCTAAAGCGCTGTCTCAGGCGAGACCTAAAAACATTGGCAAAACCAATAGTTTTTGGATAGGGTGTGGCCTAATGTCCAGAGCTGCCGACTTTGCAGCTGGGGAGCCAAGTTCGAGTCTGCGGTCTGCTCAAAATCCTGTGATTCGCGGGGCAATTCATCTCTCGGTGCCTACCACAAAAATTCATTGTAAACAGTAACTGATGCTCATGTAAAGCCTACCAATACGTACTGGTCGACTTCGCGCTACATTAAACTGCGAAAAAGAAAAAAAAACACGTTTTGCCAAAGCTTGTTGTAATAACGTCCTAGATAGACGGGATGACGTGACCGTAAATTACGTAATGACTCATCAATACGTTTATCCAAGTCTCGCGAGGGCTTCGTATGGTCGCGAGAAGCATGTAAAACTAAGAGGTACGCCACGCTGATTAGATAGTGTAACTGGCGTCCGTTTTTGTCCCTGTAAATTACAGTGTAACAGACCATAAGTATTTAACGTCAAGAATCTCGCCCATATCCTGGGAATCCATGCTCAAAGTATGTCATTTTCCCTAAATAGTGTTGCCAGCTGTTCAAGAAAAATAGAATTACACATTTTGTTCACGCATCTCCATTTCTTTTTCAATAATAGGCTGCCTATTTGTTCACTGATGAAAACGTAACCCAGATTTCAAGTACCTAGCCCGGTAGGTATAGTGTGTTCACTCCACGGTCTCCACCTCAACAAACTGAGCACTTCACGTGGTGGATTATATTGCATGTTGAATAAATAATAGCCGTTATTTTACTTTAGGGATCTTCCTAGTTCCCAACGAACTTCCCGTCCTTACGAGGAAGCCCTAAAAATACGCTTTTAGACGGTTAGTTATGTGGCTTTAAGAAACTAGATGATTCAAGCTGAACTCAAATGCTTTTGTTTTGGAACAAGCAGAGTATTCTTCAAAGACCTCTGCATTTTTTTATTGACCAGGAGCAGGTTTCGGACCGGGTTAATGGCTAAACCAGATGTATTTAAGTTTTTGGCCCCTTGCTCCGAAACAGACCAGACCTTAGCATCACAGAAAATCTGTATTTCATTGTTTTCTTTTCTCACGCATTGTTGTTGCAGTTTTGCTATACATAAACTTGTCTTAACACTGGTGGTGGTAGCGAAACTCACGAGTGGCACATAGAAAACACAAGGCATTACTGAAGCTAATACTGTGTATGCGGAAACATTTTTAAAAGTTTACCAATTTTCGAGTAGAGGGTTGCTGTTTCTTATCTTTGATTCATTTCTTTAACACACGGACAACTGGGGTTTGGCAACTGGGGTTTGGCAGGAGTGGATGGGGCATCAAGCTTTGATAAATGTTGGTGGGAGAGGTTGTGGAAGCAAGCGGAGTACAAAATGGTGAGTAGGAGGGGCTGTAGCAGCCGGACCCCAAGGATATTGCGCCATAGACATGCACATTTTTCAGCACTTTATTTTGCTTGTAATCATTAATTTTCCTATCGGAGCGGAATGAGACGGTGCCACGTTAGGTTTTACGCGCCTTACGAGCAGAGTTGTGCTTACTGACATACAACATAGCACATCTCTGCTCGTCAGGCGCGTAAAACCCAACGTGGCACCGTCACATACAACATAGATGACCATATGCTACGGTCCAGGGAGTATAGGAGTTTCCATACCCCTATTTTATATTAGAGGACTATTCAGTGCCCAGAATTAAGATTGCCATTCATTTTAGGATAAAGATACCCATGAGATGAAGTCGCCTTGATTTTTATACTACCAGCGTTTCGCCTTTTGACGTAGCAGTCATTGTCAAAATTTTCGATACCGTTTAATCATTTACAAATCTGGATTGAATATACACCCTCTATTAAGGGTCTCATGATAAGATAAGGCATATATGATATTGTGCCATTGTTAGGAGAGACAACATCAATAAATGTCTTGAAGAAGGTCGTCCAAACAAAAGTAATAACCCACCGAAACGCGTCGACGCAACCCCATTCTGTTAAATTTGAGGAACAATTGAGCCTAATCGTTTTCTGATTTGATAGACTCCCATGGTATTGATTCTGTCAAATTAACTCCATTATGATGATTTTTAACATGTCACTTGTTTTTTGTCTCTCATAAGTTTTGATATTAGTCTTTGAGTCATTATATGTATAGATGTACTGATATTTTTCTTTTAATTGTCTTTACATGTGTCCAAGGTTGTGTTTTTAACTCTTGATTGTGTTTTATTAAATTACATTTTGATAACTTTCAGAAGAGGTTTTCGTGCATTTATAGTTTATAATTGATTTACGGATCTTGATTGAGTATATTTGTGAGCCTAAGACTGTGTGTCTGATTACCAAGTGGTGGCATTTGACTTCTGGTTAGTCATTTCCCAATAGAAATCCTTCCTTTTTACACTATCTGTATCGATACCCCGTCTCTTGGTGAGTGGGGCCACTCCCGTTTTGTTTTAAATCATTCATTTTCAGCCTTAAAATAATGCAAGCATTTTAAGCAGAGTATTTCACTTTGAAATAGGCATGTTAAAAGTGTTTGTTTGCTATATTCTCCTTTGTGCTAACTTTCCGGATCATAGGTTAAGTCAAGCACAACAGCACAGGGTTGCTAGTCATCCTGTTTTCCGTGGCATTGTGATGACTAGGAGCTAGTGGTTCCAAGCCCCAGAGCCATCTGCTGTATTACACCACGTTTTGAAATGTAACCATATTGAGTGATCGTAATTGCTTAGTGAAACAGTCGTATACAAAGCGAGAAGGTTTTGCCTATTGTATAAAACATGCATGAAGAGGCATACAACAAACGAGTATAAATGCACAGATGGATAATAACACATTCAAATGAATACTGTTATGGTAGAACACAGCGTGCAATATGCGTCACTAAGGGGCATATTATCAAGACAGGTGATAAAATTATCGCCGCTTTAGCGGCAGAAAACTGCCGCTAAAACGCTGATAATGGGATTGATAATATGCTCTATGGAATTCCAATTGAAGCTCATGGGCTTCAATTGGAATTCCATAGAGCATATTATCAAGCCCATTATCGCCGTTTTAGCAGCAGTTTAGTGCCGCTAGAGCGGCGATAATTTTATCGCCTGTCTTGATAATATGCCCCTAAATCATGAAAAACTGATGATTTGCAAAACTGCACTAAACACGCTGTTTTCATCACACCTAAAATTAATGACTGTACTTTGTCCCTGCCACACTTGCAGTTGGTTATGTAGTTTTATTCTTTTATTTGTGTCCGACTCTCCATCCCAGAGAGTATGTTGGAAGATGTTCCTGGGGCTCAAGAGGGCGAGGCTTGCAGTCTACACTTTTACGCAGCTGCCGCTCGTCTCTGCTCTCTCTTGCAGTCCATAACTCCTTGGAGGGCTGCCCATTGCCACGTGAGAGTCCGGCCGATTCCTATTGTGCTGCCTTTGGGGCATATTTACAAGCAGGCGATAAAAAATTATCGCCGCTTTTGCGGCCGTTTTTTGCCGAAAAGCGGCGATAATTTTATCGCCTAATTATTATGGCCACGCTAACGCATGAAACCTTGCTTTAGCGTCAGGATTCCTAACGCTCAGCTTTGCATCTCTAATGAGATGCAAAGTGGGCGTTTCTGACCTAACATGACAGGAGAAATGCCGCTAAGCGACATTTATCCTATCATCAAGCCCCACGCTATGAAGCATAGCGTCAGGAAAAGTACCGATAACCCCTGTTATCGCTACTTTCCTTACGCCTGCTTCAGGACTGACTTAGCCATGATATCCTATGGAAGGTGGATATCATGGCTAAGTTTGTGAGTCCCTATCAGCAAGCTAACGCCACGCTGCGTGAGATTATCGCTGGGTTTCCAGCGATAATCTCACGTTAGGCAGTTAGCGTGAGGATTTTTATCGCGGAGGAGATAAGCGTTGCTAATAGCACGCTATCTCAGCGATAAAAATCCACGTTACCCGGCGATAATTATCCTCACGCTAAGAGCGCTGAGCGATAATTGTCACCGGGTGTTGCTGTTATGCCCCCAAGTGTCCATTGTCTGAGCAACCCCCTGCTACTCTGCCGAGTCATCCTTCTCCATCAGCTGATATGCAGAGTGCGTCCTTTCATGTGCTTTTCACAACTGTTAATCACAGCCCGCAATATCTCAATAGCTTCGTGACTGTCTCCACAAGCAGTCCACAAATCTGCAGCCAGTATAGACTATGTTCAAGACCTCTGTATCAGATGGACTTGACAGCGTCGCTATCCAAAATCCTGTTTAAGCACTGGTTGCATCGCTTTAATTGATTACACATTCCCTTCTGTCTCTTAAAATATCATCAGAGCTCTACCTAATCCTCATACCATGTTTCCTTTTCACCCCTTTGGTACAAAATTGGAGGTCTCAGAGCTTCAGTTTACAAGCTACAGCCACATTGTTTCCACGGTGCATACGTGTAGGGAGAGCATCACGACCTGTGTAGTGCACAAGTGATCACAAACTATTTTAAGCTACGTGAACACAGAAAGTATTGCCTTCGGTTTCAGTCTGCATGCCCATCAGATAAACAACCATAGGCCTATTGGACTGTGCACACAAGCACCACTTTACAGAGTTTGCCAGTGAAGCGCTACTTACGTTTTCTAATCTTCCTATCAACAGCATTGTTTCCCCTTTGTTCTGTGAGGCGCACTACTGAGAATGCTGCAAGCTCTGAATGTGGTGTTCTGCAGGGCCCATTGACATGATTCCTAAAGCTGCAGGTGGAAGCAGGCAGGTATTACGGCTGTACAGCACAACGTAGTGACGTGTGTGCGTACAGCTAATAAGATGGCAACATTATTTTTGCTGTCTTCTCGAGACCCTTTTTTTGTATCCAAAAAGCTAAATATTGCGATTATCGTGCTCTTTCACGATTTTGTGAATCGCAAGATGCTAGAGGGTCTGAGCCAGAGGCGCAACTAGAGCCAAATTTCGGGGGAGGTGGGTGGGGGGCTGACTCCCCCAACAATATGCAGAGTGGAGATGCAGGGGCTCTAAGAAGGGGTGAAAACAAAACAAAGCCTCGTTAACAATTAAATGGTCTTTTAAAGACCTGTGAAGTACTCGGGTGCAGCTGCTAGAAAAGGGACGCCAGCCCACATCAGCTCAAAAACTGTGTGTGTGCCCGGGAAGCTGTCTCAGCCCGGGCTGACACACACGATTGGTGCTGAAGCCCTTTGAGCCCATTGGGCGTTGCACGCCTGGCCTGAGCAGCAAGCTGATAATGGAGGATGGGCTGCAGGTTCTGGGGATGCAAGCTGAGATTGGAGGGACGGTTGGAGCTGTTGGGGAAGCAACCTGACAAGGAAGGGTGAGCTGGAGAGATGGGGTAGCACACTCAACAGAGGTTGGGACGGGCCCGGTTCTAGTATTTATTATTTGGGCGGGCCATGAAGAAGCTTGGGTGGGCCATGAAGATGAATGGGTACTGCCCAAAAAACAACAACGTATTTTATCGATCTGATATTTTAAGTATTGGCATCTGTCAGCGTTTGACATTTTTAACAGAATAATCAGCACCTAAGGTGCTAGATGCTCCCTTTCTCTGATGTGCTTCTGACTTTGTGGGAAGGGAGGGAGGCTGCTTGTCAAATCTTTAAGATGCAGAACTTTAATACTGCAGCATTCTCACGGTCAAGTGCAGTAACAAAAAATTTTCTGCCGACATACAGGGCCACTTTGCAGCTTTTCATGTTTAAAAAAAACTTAGGTGACTTCACACCTCTCCCTAGGCCTGAAAGTACCCTATATCAATAGTGCTATTCATTAAAACACGACAAGGGAGAGCCTACAGGGCTGCACGCCCCTGTGAAACATTAAGGTGGAAAACGCTTGCTTTTGAGTTCTGAATGCCCTTGGGTAGGCTAGGGCCTTCCTTGGGTGGGCCTGGCCCACCCTCTAGAACCGGGCCTGGGGTGGGAGGGAATAGGGAAGCCCAAGGACAGTGGAGTGTGAGGGGATGGGGAAGCAAATGGACAGTGGAGGGTGGGTGGGGAGGCTACGGGAGAAAACGGTCAAGGGGATGATGCGGAAGTAAGAAGCCAAAGGGAAGGTATGTGGGGAGGTAGTAAGAAGGACAGCTGATGGGAGGGCCATTAAGTTAAATGGAGGGAGTACGCTTACTCTTGTAGAGGGCTTAAACAAAAAGAAAAAAGTAGTGCTTGACAAATGACTAGTAGAAGGACAATTAATACATTCATGATCTAGGGGAGGTACAAACATAAGAAGGAAAGCCTATGGAAGCTCTAATAATTTACAAATAAATAACAATAAAACCAATCAGTGGTGAGCAATGAATGGGGCTTTAAGCCAACTGTAAGATAGCATGTCTCACAACAGGCAGCACATGCACTGTCTTGGACGAGACTTAAAAAGGCTTTGTTATATATCAAATGCTATTTTCTTCTTTACTCACATATTTTAATACAAGTATAATCTGTTCTTATACAAAATGATTTTCTTCAATTTGTTCTCCCAATTTCTTAAATTTGACTGATTGTTATCTGGATAACTAGTTACTCTAAATCATTAGCAGGGAACCAGCTTCCAAAAAAGATTTTCATACGTATTGTTCGGCTACAATCTGGACAGTGTTTCAGATGTTAAGGGCCTTATGCAGTATTTCCATTACCAAATGAGTGATTTCCGTAGCCAGATATTGTCACGTAAAAAGGTAATTGACAGACTTACTGCAAGAACTATGCCATGCAGTGTCCAAATGTAAGGACTGGTCTGTCACCTGACTCCCAGCTTGATGTGGCATCTCATGACCAAGTACCCTGAAAATACGCTCACGTCAAAACATAGACCTGACCTGTACATCCTGATATATATATATATACATACATATCAACACAAAAACAAACCTCTGAGAACACGCCTAAGTGTAGGATATGTCAATTATATTACTCATTTGACTAACCATTTTCAGAGCTTTTTAAAATAGTTTCGTCCCCTTTGGTGCTTTGCTCTTCCCTCTTAGGACTTGGTTATACTCTAATCTTTTGGGCCTTGCAGACACTAAAAGTCTTGGAAGATTAGAGAACACATTTAGTTACTGAGCCAGCTGTATTTAAATCTTGGTCTCTGTGCTTCCCAACTGAAGGTCTATGAAGTTTTCAATCCACTAGTGACAGTGCCTTCGACTTATAGTAATTCTGATCACCACAGTGAGTCCTCGTGATCAGCTTTCCTTGATTTTAGTGGCATTACACCCCTTTGAACGATCAACTGATGTGCCTCTGATGTCTGATCGACAATAGTGGCGAGTCATCAAAAGGCTAACTAAGACCATAGGTAAGTGTATATGATTTATGTGAAAATAATTCATGAGCTGTGTACTGAAAGCCAAATAACAAAAGGGAGTAAATGAGTATTTTTCTGTATACAATAGCCAAGTGACATATTGTTGACACCTTCTTCCCGTAGATTAATTGTACTTGGTTCAACATGTTTGCTACAGCAGTAATGTAACAGATGCATATGCTAGATTCCCTGACAAGGAAAAGCTGTATGAATGTCAGATTAGAAACTATTTCAGTGCAGTTTTAAATGGGCTTGAGTGAAAGCAATTATTGTTAAACTGAACCTAAAAAAAAGTCAATAACTTTAACATGCTTTCAATCACATCTAAACCTGTATCCATTTCAGAGCAAGACCAAAGCAGCTGTTTCATCTAGTGTCATATCTATTCTAGTCCTATTTTCCCGATGTGCACAACTTTACCTCTTGTTGCTATCCAGGTGAGATGAAGTGGCAAATGGGGAATGTTAGAGCAGAATGCTTGTTCTAAACACCCCAACATTGCATTACGGAAAAAGTGACAAAAACGGAATAGTGCTTGATAAAGATCTGCATGGTATCTACAGATAATTTGAAGAAGAAATCTGTTCGTACTTATGCAAATCTTCATTATATGACACAGCCTGAAGGGTACAACCAGCACAAAGATATTTTCTGTTTGTTTACACTGAGGTCCAAATCACTTAATGCCCCATGTTTATTTAACAGAGGAAATTGTAAATTCCAGATTTAATATTTTGTGTGTTAAGCAAGTCAACTGAGAGTTATAGTTGAACAGTGAAGAGGTGAGAATAATAGGCTAAAGTACTGATAAGACTAATTATGGATCATTTTTAGGTCGAGACTGCAAGAGCATGCGCTAGCACATGCACTCGCTTGTGAGACATGATTACTAACAAAAAGTGCTTGGAGCTCGCCTATTGCTTACAATTTGTTGGCTTGCATGGTACTCTTCTTTACAGCCTCATAATTCGTCAAGGCAAGCCTGACATCAATTCTGTTCCTCTCTGAAGCAGGGACAAAGCACTGATTGATTTGCTATAATCAGTGCCCGTCCGCTGCTCCCGGCATGATTGAATTACTATTTTGTTCTGTTTAACTTTTAGTGCCCTGCAAACAGAATTCGTGTGATTACCAATAACTTGTCCGGCTGAATAAACAAAATTGCAGAGAAGTATTTTCTTTAGTTAATTTTCTTTTACTTTGCCAGGTCTTTTCTCACTTATCACTCTTTTTTTGTTTTTGCTCGCGGGCACTATTCTCAGAAGATTAGGATTCTTTTTTTTGCAAAGCAACATTGTTTATTTCTTATGTGTAATTTCTGAAATGATGCTTTAATACATCATTGTGCCGTACACCCCAATTCACGCCAATACTCTCCACATAATCAAATCCACCCCAGACCAATACAATCCACTCACCCCTCACCAATCCAATCGCCCCAATCCAAACTACTCACCTCAGTCCAAACCATCACACTCCAGTCCTCCCACCCACCCAACTTCATTGCGCCCCACTCCAATACAAAAGCAATCAGCCGCACTCCAATTCAAAAGCAATCTGCCGCACTCTAATATTCCCCACTGCACTCCCAGTAGTCTGTCCCAATCCAAAACAGTCTACCCCAATCCAAAATAATCCGCCCCACTCCAATCCAAAGCAATCTGCCCCACTTCAGTGCAAAACAATCTGCCTCACTCAATCCAAAGCAATCTGCCCCACTCAATTCAAAGCAATCTGCCCCACTCAATTCAAAGCAATCTGCCCCACTCAAACTGCCCCACTCCAGGCACCGAAAAATCAGCCCACTCCAATTCAGAATAATCTTTCCCACTCTAATCTGCCCCACTCCAGTCACTGAAAAATCAGCCCACTCCAATCCAGAATACTCTTTCCCACTCTAATCCTGAACAATCTGCACCACTCAAGTCCCGAACAATCTGCACAACTCCAATCCAGAACAATCTGTCCCATTCTAATCCAGAGCAGTCTGGTCAATTCAATCCAAAACATTCTGCCCCACTCCAATCCAATCCAAAACCTTGTGGCCCACTCCAATCCAAAACCATGTGCCCCACTCCAATCCAAAACCATGTGCCCCACTCCAATATGTCCAACTCTAAAACAATATGCTCCAATCCACATTGCCCCAATCCAGTCCACTTTACCTCAATCCAACCCAACTAACCCCTGTCCAATCCACCTCACCCCTATCCAATCCACCTCACCCCTATCCAATCCACCTCACCCCTATCCAATCCACCTCACCCCTATCCAATCCACCTCACCCCTGTCTAATCCACATCACCCCTGTCTAATCCACATCACCCCTGTCCAATCCACCTCACCCCTGTCCAATCCACCTCACCCCTGTCCAATCCACCTCACCCCTGTCCAATCCACCTCACCCCTGTCCAATCCACCTCACCCTTATCCAATCCACCTCACTCCTATCCAATCCACCTAACCCAATCCACCTCACCCCTGTCCAATCCACCTCACCCCTGTCCAATCCACCTCACCCCTGTCCATTCCACCTCACCCCGTCCAATCTACCTCACCCCACCTCACTCCAGTCCACCTCACTCTACTCAGCTCACTTCACCCCACCTCATTTTAATCCACCCAACCCAGTCCACTCCATTGCAGTCCAACCCACTCTTCCCAATACACCCCACCCGGTTCAGTCCACCACATTCCTTCCACACCATACTGCCACCACACTCCAATCCACCCCACTCAAGTCCTATCCACTCCAATCTACCCCCTCCACTTAATTCACCCCACCCCACTCCAAACCACCCTACCCTTCTCTAATCCAATCCACCATAACTCAATCCACACTACCCCAAACCAATTCAGTCCACTCCACCTCAAACTAGTCCACCTCACTGCACTCAATCCACCCCTCTGCACTCAATCCAACCAACTGCACTCAAGCCAACCCACTATACTCTAATCCAATCCACCCCAATCTGCTCCAATCCGATAGACCCCACTACCTTAGTCCACTCCACTCTATGCCACGACACTCTGACCCTGCAATCTACAACACTCTCTGACACCCACTTCCCCTCCTCGACTCCCGCCAATTCTGTCTGACACTCTTCGCCATCCACTCCATTTTAGGACACTCCAAGCCACTAACTTTTAGTCGTGGCGAACAGCAGCCACACTGGTGTACAACATGGAAACAATGCATTACCAAAGCCAATATCTCTTGTATGAGTGTGACCTATTGGCTTTTCCAGTGCTTGTTAATTAAGATCCTTGTAGAGGCAGATTCAGAGTTCATGCATAAAATCTTGATATTTTTGGCTTAAGCCCCAGACATAACACTTCAAACAAGATGTTAGTATTCTGGAAATCAAATTCAAGCATAGTGTTTGTTTGCCCTTAGTATTCCTATCGAACCCCTTTCACAGGGCACATAGGGCTTCTTTGGCCAACCTTGGTGGTTAAAGCCTTTTACTCCTGACGTCCTAGGCCTGACCTACTCTGGATCCCTCTCAAGTGGGCCAAGTACCCCTTCTGCACTTGACTCTGTTGTAGCTGGGGTTAAGCAGTCAAGGCACCCTTAGGGTGGGGGTATTGTAGATACAGGTCAGTGAACCGGACTCACAACTCAAAATGCAAATAGTTTGAACAAAAAATCAATGTCCAGCTAAATATTTGGTCAGACAAATCCCTGTCCCACCCTCCTTTGTGTAACATGATCAGGGTTATTCCCCATTCACTGGTGACCGCATCTTGGGTTGTAAACTATTAGGATGTAATCAAGAGTTGCCTTTTGACGCTTCACGGTTTCAGTCAAAAGTGTCTGTGGTGCCGTAGCACCTTCAGCAGTGAATCCTCCCGGGCCGCAAAGACCCAGTGTCTGCCTTACCCACTCGGATGGTGTGACATTGTTCAGTGGTGCAGGGAGTGCCCTCTCCTCGGGGGCTTCCAAGCCCGGATCTTGTAAGGCAAGGTCAGGCTGCTTGTGGTGGATGCAGCTGCACCCGGTGACGCAGTCTGTTACAGATGACCAGCGCTACTAGTCAGTTTTCAGTGATTGGAACTGCTCCCGCTCGGTGAACACAAATGTTAAGTGGCTCTTCCCCTAGCAAAAAGGGGCAGGGGGAGTTCTCTGGCTCCTGACTGGAGCTCCAGCGAAATTGTGATGTCCTCAGTGATGTCTGTGTTCCTCGGGGAAACAGGTGCAGTTAGTGTGGTAGGCCCAATGGACATGGAAGTAATCCTCTCATCCAGGTCACAACCTGAACAGTTGTCCACAGCAATACCAGCAGCCCCTTTGGCATACGAAGTTTCTGCTTTTCTCACTATCGGGCGCTGACTCTTCATTGCATTCACCCTAAACATGGCGGACAAAAGTCTAATGTTCCAGCCCAATTAAGTTCACCAGTGACCACTTCTGTCATACGGGGTCCCATTTGCATATCGTTGCGAGATTGATGCTTCCCACACGGTGCAGTTCACAAGGCTGACATCACAGTAGCCGTCTACGGGTGCTGTCAGACTATTCCTGTGCATACATATCCCACGAGAATCACTGTTCCTGTAGTAGAGAAGTAGAAGATAAAACTGCGGTTGTTCTAATACTGTAGTGGCTGGGGACAGTGTGTCCTGATCTTGGTGCCCTCACACACCCCAAAGGAGGTCATGCTTCATCATTGGACAGTTCTCCTCTTAGGGTCGGCACTGCAATGCCCTACGGGTTCCCCGAAGGGTTACTTTAATGGAGATCTTTTTAAGATAAAGCTGAAAGGGTGCGTGGGGGTGTGAGTGGCAGTGGTGTTCTAACGTGAGGTTAAAAGATGACTGGAGGGGTAGCTAGTGGATTTATTGAAAAAGTGGCCCCTCTGCCATTGGTAAAAACCCGGAAGGTTGTGCTGCGTGAGGGGGATAATGGCCCTCGGTAGCTAGACATGAAACATACCCCTAATGGGCATGTTTAGAGGTCGACATGTTTCGCGCAATGATTGGTTTCAGGAGAAGATCCCACGCGCTTCTTCAGGACCAGAGTGAATGTGTTGTGAGTGCGTGTAAAGTGTAGTGGCCTGTAACAATCAATCTAGTGCCGGGAATAGTGTTCTGGAACGACAAAAAACAGAGGGAGGAAGAGTCAATACATATGAACCCTCCTGATAAGGTAACATTAAAAGGGGCCTTGGTCCCCCATTGATAAACCAAGTGCTCGTGGTATCTTATCATCTATTTATAAGTTACAGTAAGTGATTCCATTTGTGAGCTAAAAAGATATAGCAACATAGACAATGACCCGATCGGTGCATAACTGCTCCCCTCACTCAGGAATTCCTCTCAGCTGGGCTCCCTCCAGTCCTCTCCTCTTCCTCACAGGGCACACTGTTCTTGGCTAGCAAACAGGCAATGGAGCTCCAGGGCCAGTGATTTTGGTTTCCTTGGATGACGTACCCCCAGTTCTGGTCATAGGCAGAAGTCTTGCATAGCTTACCCTCCTCACACAGCCCGTCTGGCTCATTGGCATATGACACAGGTTTGAGGACTCTACCTCCCTTTATAGTCCATTTCCAGACACCAAATGTAATTTATGGTTTGAGTTTTTAAAGTTTTATGTTGGGGTTCTTCTTTTGAAGTTGGCACCTCTGCTTTACCTCTTCCTTCCACAGTGGAGAGAAAAAAAACAGACTCCCTTTACATTTCAAAAGACTGCTCTTTTATTTAGTGATAGATCACAAGGAAGGTGCCTGGACACTTCCCATGAAGGGAGATGGGGTTGAAAAGAGATTCATGAAGAGTTGGGCTGGGAATCTGGGATTAACCTTTTGATGCACATATTACTGTGGCTGACATCCAGGTGTGAACTCTGGTCACTCACGTAGATTAGATAATCAGCTTTGTAGTCGTGCCTACTGTTGCAGACCTCTTTCATGAAGGAAGAGGTACCATGGTCACCCTGAAAGAGGGACTGAGTTGGTCACACAAAATGTCCTTCAAGAAGCATTGGGGACACAGAGAACACTAGATGGCCACGGTGTGTACAGCAGCAGACAAAGACCAAGCTGGGGATGAGTGGGGTCATGGTGCTGTGGTGAAGCAGGACCTCCTTCTCAACATGCAGAGACTGTGCAGAGGAAGGTCAGTGCTCTTATTCCCACTCAGTGAGTAGACTGTGCACACCTCCAGTGAATCTCAAGGTTTGCCTTCCCGATACCCTCTAACAACAAACCCAGCACCTTCCAGCTGACTTAGAGACTTTGGGGATATAGAAGGACTCACTAGAAAGCAAATGGAGAGTTGTGTAACTTGTTATATATTTTATTTAACTTGACCCGAAGGTATCGGAGCGCTTTACATGAGCACCAGTTGCTTTACTTGAGGACGCGTTCATTTTTGTTAGGCTCATATTGTGCCCAGGGTAACTCTGGCAGCTTTCCTTTTTTGGGGAAAATTATTATATCTGTTTCCTGCCAAGAGTTAGGTGGAATTCCCTGATACGGTACATCCAAAAATAAATCATGTAATATTGGAGCCAGGTCAGACTGGAGCAGCTTGTAGATTTCAATAGGGATTTTATCTGGGCCAGAAGCCTTTCCTGAGGATAAAGAGTTTATTGCGGCTATTATTTCATCCAGTGTAAATTCTTCTTCCAATTCTAATCTTGTATTTTCCTCGATCTTACTCATTCCTATATCCCCGTCCCGTTTTGTTGAGGTAAATCAAACAGATCTGCTTGATATAGCTTTTGATAAAATTGCTCAAAGACCCCTATAATTTTGTCCATATTAGTTTCATATTGGCCCTTGTTAGACCTGGTACCATTGGCGTGAGTCTCCCTTCCATTTTTCTGATTGTCTCCTCTGTTTTTGATATGTTTGGCTGGTTCAGATGCTTTGGACACTGTGCCACTGCTATTCAGTGCCACAGTGCAAGTACTCCCTATGTTAAATTGATGTCTTGATTAGTGACTCCATGATTGGGTTATTTGATTTACTTGTCAGACCCTAGTACAGTGCACCATGTGTG
Organism: Triturus cristatus; assembly: GCF_964204655.1. Taxonomy (NCBI): domain Eukaryota; kingdom Metazoa; phylum Chordata; class Amphibia; order Caudata; family Salamandridae; genus Triturus; species Triturus cristatus. The sequence goes on from NC_140595.1 coordinate 333,798,496, forward strand.
CCCAGGGCTGGTAAATCAAATGCTGCTGGTGGGCTTGCAGAACTGGTTGTGCCACCCACAGAAGCAGCTTGTAAAGTGTGTCTCAGGCCTGTCATTGCAGAGCCTATGTGCAGTCTTGTACTGCCATGCTGACTGGCCAAGTGCACCCACTTGCCAGTCCCTAAACCTTCCCTTATCTTAATATCAGACACCTCTATGGTAGGCCCAAGGGCAGGGTGCATTGTAAGTATAAGACAGGACATGCCCTGGTGTGTGTGGAATGTCCTAATAGTGAATTACAGCCATTTTCGTTTTTCAATATTGCAAGGCAACCTGTTCCCCATAGGCTAGAATGGGCAGTTTGATTATTACATCTTATAATCCTAACTGACTCAGGGAACATGGTAGAAATTTGAATTTAGTATGCCTGAACTCGGAATGATAAAATACATCTTTCAGTAAAGTTGGTTTTAACATTCTGTGTTTGAAAATACCACTTTTAGAAAGTTGGTATTTTCTTGCTTAACTGTCCAAGCCTGCCTCTGCTAGGTTGTGTATTGTCTGGTTCTGTTAGTGAAAGGGGCTGGGGATTCCAGGGGAGATGGTGAGTCAGCCCAGGGCTGAATAGGAAGATCTGCATGTAGATGGGTGGGAGGAGTTGAACCTGGGACCTGAATATGGCTCTGCCTTCCCTCCACAATGCTGGCTCCACCTCCTGTGGTGTGTCTGATGTCTCTTCCCTGCACTCTGAAAGTAAAGAAGGAGTCAGGTAAACAAAGTGCTCCAGGACTGACCAGAACTGGAATGGACTAGGCAAAGGCCTCTCTGCCTTCAGAGAACAAAGAGAAAAGTAGTATAAATATGGGGACCCAAACCCCAAGACTTTAGATCACTTCTGGAACAACAACAAGAAATCTCTGCCGAGGAGAAGAACCAAAGGAAGCTGTAGGAGTGGACTACCCCCTGCCAGTGTGCTGTGTTGCTGGGTTGGCCTACAGTGGTGTCTTCAGTGCCAAGGAGAGGAGAAGGAACTTTGTGTGTACTTCATCATCTTGCAGAATATTTCTCCAAGGGCTTGAACTTGTGCTTGCCTCCTGCTGAAGTCTCAGGGACAACCGACTTCACCACCAGCTCCCCTCTGAATTTCCTTTCTGGGAATTCTATCTGCAGAAGCCTGCGTGTCGCTGGGAGCTGGAAGCGCGACACAACGAGAAGCGTGTCGCCGCCGCAGCTGTAGTCACCGCATTTCTGGAGAAGCGTTACGCTGCCGCATCTCCCAGAAGCGTGCCTTCGTCGCAGCTGTCTGCTGTCGCATCACCGGAGGAGCTTGTTGCAACCGCGAGAGTCGCATCATCAGAGAAGCGTGTCGCAGTGCCTGTCGCGGCTCCAAATTACAGTCGCCGCAAGGCTGCCCCAGGGCGTGTCGCATCGTCTCAACGTCCTCGCATCAAGGGCGCCATTTTATCGCACCGGATTGTCGCATCACATCGAAGCGCCATCTTGCCGCATCGCAACCGGGCTGCAGCATGAGAACCTACGCATCACCTCTTCTCCGGTAAGGATCAAGACGCATCCCCTACTCTGCGCAAGCATTGAGGCGCACCGCATCATCTCCCCCGAAGCAAGGAACCGACGCATCTCCAACGCTGCGAGCCTTTTGTTTATTTTGCGTTACACATCCAGACACTTTTGTGAGAACTGTGTCGCAACTTGAACTAAGCTAATTCTACCATCTTTAAGTCAATTTTGAGTACAGTATTGTGGATTTTTGTCGTTTGTGGTCTTGTGTTAAGTCTATATAAAGAATACATATGTTTATAAAACCTGTGTGGTGTCCATCTGTAGTGTTTTCACTGTATAACTGTATGTGTTCACAAATGCTTAACACACTGCCTCTGAGATAAGCCTGTCTGCTCGTGCCAAGCTACCAAGGGGGTGAGTAGGGGTTATCCAGTTTTGTAATCCCCTTACCCTGACTTAGAGGCAAGGATCCCTACTTGGTCAAAGGTACCTACCTCTGCCAACTAGAGACCCCCAGTTCTAACATTGGTGGTCAGCGGTGAGGATTTGAACCTGCATTTGTGACTCATATACAGTGATTGGTGTACACTACTAGTGAGTGCAGACCAAACGCGACCACATACTTTTTTGGTAGAATTGTTTTTCCTTGGACTGTTATTTTTTCCTGAGAACTGCCAATTCTTACTGCCATGAGTAGACCAGCATCTGTTGCATCTATGGATCTAGATTTTGAGGAAGATAGATTGGAAATCTACACTTTGAAACAGCTTCTCTCTGCAAAAAATTGAAAGATGCTACACCAGGCATTTCTAAAAAGGATGACTACCAAAAGGCGCTGAGGGCCTGGGTAGAAGCAAGAAATGCCCCTGAGTCAGTGGTAGAGCCAGCTGGGGATGCATATGGGCAACTGGATAGGCCAGTGTTTCCAGCCAGGGAGGTGTCCCCACCTGGCAGTAGTGTCTCTTCCAAAGACCTGTCCCCCCAGAGAGTTGGAAGACAGGGAGATAAATAGGGCACACAAGCTGGAGATGGCTAAGCTTAAGATGGAGGTTCAGAGAGAAATGGAGAATAACAAGTTGTCCTTGGAGAGAGAGAGAGAATGAGAATGGAGCATGAGAGGATGTTGAGGGAGTTAGAGATCAAGGCAAAGGGCTTAGAGATCAATCCCTCTGGTGGCAGCACACCATCTGTGCCTTCAGAAAGCAGAGTGTATATTCCCAAGGATGTCATCAAAGATTTCCACAAGCATGAGGATATTGGGCAGTGGTTTACAGCCTATGAGATAGCAATGTTGGCCCACCGGGTCCCTGAGAAGGATTGGGGAGCTGGGTTGTGGGGGTGCTTTGTGAGTGAGGGGAGGGATACTTTGTTAGACCTGCCCATTGAACATAGGATGTCTTATGCCCACATGAAGGAAGCCCTGATGACAAGGTATGGTTTGACCCCAGAACTCTATAGACAAAGGTTTAGGTGTTGTAAGAAGCTGGAGGGAACCACCTGAGTTGAATATGTGTCTTTCTGTTGCAGAGCTATGGATGGTTGGGTGAAGGGTAGCAAAATGGATACTTTTGAAGAGCTCTATGATTTGTTTGCATGGGAGCACTTGTCTGCTAATAGTTTTCCAGAGCTTCGCCAGCACCTTATTGAAAGCAAGTTAACTAACCCTAGGAAGCTTGCTGAGGAGGCGGACCGCTGGGTCAGTACCAGGGTTCACAAGGGTCATATGGGAGATTCCGCCAAAGGTGGGCAGGGTCCCCAGCAGAAGAGTGTGGTGGACAAGGATAAACAGAGGGAGTTCCAGAAAGCGCCCCAAAGTAATTCCCAAGGGAACCAAGGGAAGGGTTCCCAACCTCCCTCTGAGAAGAAGTCAGAGCCCCCGACAGGTAAAGCTGTTCAAAGGTGGCCAGTTACCTGCTTTCAGTGTAAACAGGTGGGACATGTTACGAAAACCCGAATGCAGTAGAATGCAATCCCTGGTCTTGTTGATATTGCACTTAGAAATATTATGCTGTTTAAATACCCTTATTATGCTTAACTTTCTAACAGCAATGTTTGTTTAATGGTCATGGTGACAACTTGTATTTCTTGCACTTATTCAGCTACAATCTGCATCATGTTATTATTGCAGGTATCAATGTTTGTTTCTTAAGTATGTTGGCAAGGTTGCACTTGTTTCACGATTCCTGGCACATGTTGCGCACGTGCAAACCGTTTTATTGTACTGGCGTTGCTATGCACGTGTAAACTGTAGATCGCTCCATGCTTAATGCTAATTAAGGAGGCACACCCAGGACACGTTGTTAGGAGCCTTCGCATTAGCATAACCAAGGATATTTAAGCCCCCACCCACTTCGTCCCGATGCTTCGCTTCCTGCTGGCAGAACTCACCTGACTCCGTTCTTCAGAACTCCGTTCTTCAGATGCAGCACCAGTCCCGCTCCGGTCCTTGATTCTCCCAACCTCTCCCGATCTGATTTCGAGGCTGCATCAGTTCCTGGCTCCTTGAGGGCGTTTCACGATAGAAGGTCCGGCTGGATCTTCTTCCGTTTCTACGGCGCTCCGCTTCCGGTAATCCAAGAAAAGGAAACAACAGAAAAAAAGAGATAAGTAAACAAACAGGCGCCTAGCAACCCTCACAAACCCGGGTACTTTGAATCGCAAGGTAAGAACTTTCATTTCGTTTCAAGATACAAGTTCAAAGGCACGTAAACAGAGACTAAAGCAGCTTTCCAAAGCTTGAGGAGCCGCTTCAGGAAAACGTGAATTATTTTAAGCTATCATTTATTATTTGAACTACTACAACCGTTTTTTCACGAACATTTCACGCATTGAACTGGAAAGAAAAAGACTTTTATTCAGGGACAGTGTGTGCAATAGTTTACGAATTGAAGAAACTCAATCTAGTTAGTATAATTCTTGTTTTGGTTAGAATAATTTGAAACCACAGCATGATTAACATGTAGTAATTTGAATATTGTCTTTTATGTGTGAAAAGGAGCAGTAATGTTAAAAAGCACCCAGGAAAAAGACACTTTGCTGGAAATGAAAGTAACCTCTGGAAAATGTTTTAATGGTATGTAAAGTGAAAAAGCAAACACATGAACCTAGTGCTGAATTGTTAATTTTATGTAACATTAATAATAGCTTACATGTATCTTTGGTTCTATTCACTAGATTTATCTCGCACGTTGCGTAGCTAACAAGAACCAGTTGAAGGTCCAAGTGGCGCAATTAGAGAACTAGCATCCCGATCATCTCCCCTTCTCCGAAGCATTTCCAGGATAGAATCCAGTCGTGAATCCAGTGTTTGTCTCTCTCTCTCTCTTCCAATTTCCCCCTTCCCCCCCGGGGGTCCATCTGGGTAACAAGCGTCAATTCCTTGTCGCCCCGGTGGGCTTCAGAGGGAGTCGGGTTCAAGCAGCATCGGAGAAGGAACAAATCGGAGCTCAGGTGGGTGACTTCGTAACAGAAAGCGAAGCCGCAAACACTTGTTCCTTCTTCGATCTTGCATTATGGAGGTTGAGACTGATACCATGGAGCCGTCCCAATTAACCGCATTAGTTCACAAGTTAACAGAAGAAATGCATGAGTTAAGACAGGAGAATCAGGCCCTTAGGCTAGAGCTAGATAGGACAAAAACAGGCTTTACTAGTTGGAGGGATCCACATGCAGATGTTAGTAAACCTATTATCGCCCCATCTAAATTTAATCCCCATGTTCACAACCCTGCCCAAACCTTGAGAGCCGATTCTGATCAAAATCTCCAAGTTACCGTGGTTTCACCCAGTCCTGTTCCATTGGCCAATCCTGAACGCTTCACAGGGGATAGTAGCCGCTTCTCTACCTTTATGAGTCAATGTCAGTTACACTTTTTATGTAAGCCACAGATTTTTACCTCAGACACTTCTAAGGTAGCGTTCATTATTTCTTATTTGGGGGGAGTGGCAGCTAGCTGGGCTATGCCCTTGGTTGATTTTAATGACCCCTTGTTACATGATTTAAAGGCTTTCAAAACTGCTATGTCAGGATTATTTGCCAAGCATGTATTTATACATGCTTCTGATAATGAGTTATTGAATCTTCGCCAGGGTTCTAAAGACCTCATTACTTATGTCACCACCTTTAATAGGTTACTGTCTGAGACGCATTGGCCAGAAGATAAAAGGATATCTCTTTTCTACCGAGGTCTCAGGGATGACCTAAAAGACTCCTTGGCACATATTGTAGATCTTCCCCAAGATTACACTGATTTTTTGGATTTAGTGGTTAAATTAGATCACCGATTGGGAGAGCGAAAAAGTGAAAAACCCAGAGGAGATTTTAGAGCCTTACATTTCAAGGTAGAAAAGAAAGAATCCGAAGACAAAAATGCTCACGTAGAACCAATGCAGATTGGTGGTTTAAAAGGACCTCTTTCCTCAGAGGAAAAGGAACGCAGACGAAAGGGAAACCTTTGCCTTTATTGTGGCAAAGCTGGACACTATGCCAAAGATTGTCCAGTAAAACCTACTAAAAAGAAAAGCATTGCAGTGTTAGATGCAGTACATCAAGAGTCGGAAAACTAGGTTTCTCGAAGAAAGACGAGATCGGTTCTTCGAGAACAATGTTATCACAGATCTCTCACTACGCTACAAATGTGCTTACACACACATCTAAACATATGACGATTAGACTGACTTTCATACTTACTACCCAACATAGACACTGTTTAGCTGTCATGATTGACTCAGGAGCTACAGGAAATTTTTTTGATTTGGAATTAGCTAATAAACTAGGGGTAACACGAATTCCTAAAGCTGAACCAGAAATAGTTAGGGCAGTTGACGGGTCAGCCTTGTCTTCGGGTTTAATCAAGTTCCACACAAAACCACTGACTTTAATTGCTGAAAACGGACACACTGAAGAAACTGTTTTTGACCTCATTGATACTCCAACTTTTGGAGTTATATTAGGTATTCCATGGCTAGAACAGCACAATCCTCACATAGATTGGGTAAAACGGACCGTAACTCTAGATTCAGTTCACTGTAGAAATCACTGTTACCAAGAATTGCAAGACCCGATATCTCCGTTATTTTGCTCTGCAGTTGAATCAGTCATTCCTCAGATACCCAGTGAATATCAAGACTTCTCTGACGTCTTCGACCCAGTCCAAGCAACACAATTACCACCACACAGAATTTACGACTGCAGAATAGATTTAATTCCCGGAGCAGCCTTACCCTGCAGTAGAATTTATGCTCTAACTGAACCAGAAAATCAGTATCTTAAGACTTACCTGGAAGAACTCTTAGAAAAAGGGTTCATTCGACACTCTACGTCACCAGTCTCCTCGCCGCTCTTTTTCGTGTCTAAAAAATCTGGCGATTTAAGAGCGTGTATTGACTATCGCGCAGTTAACAAGGCTACAATTAAGAATCGTTACCCTCTCCCTTTGATCCCAGTTTTGTTGAACCAAGTGAAGGGGTCAAGCATTTATACCAAATTGGATTTGGGCGGTGCCTACCACCTGGTCCGTGTAAAGGAGGGCGATGAGTGGAAGACCGCATTTCGCACGAAATACGGTCTTTTTGAATATACAGTGATGCCTTTTGGGCTGTGCAACGCCCCGGCCGCGTTTCAGTACTTTATTAATGAAGTACTCCATGATTTGCTGGATGTATGTGTCATTGTATATATAGATGACATATTAATTTTTTCCAAAACTGATGAGGAACATGTTCATCATGTTCGCTCAGTACTACAAAGGTTAAAGGAGAACTCTTTGTACGTAAAACTTGAAAAATGTGTTTTTCATACCAAAAAGGTTGAATTTCTGGGGTACTGGCTTTCCCCTGAAGGCATAACGATGGATCAAAAAAAAGTTGAAGCCATCTTGAATTGGCCCACACCATCCTCGGTAAAAGAGATTCAACGAGTTTTAGGCTTCGCTAATTTTTATCGGCGTTTTATTTCAAACTTTTCTGATATAGTGACTCCGATTACACAACTACTTCGAAAGGGAACAAAATTCCAATGGAATCCAGAAGCTGACAAGGCCTTTGCAACATTAAAACAAGCCTTTACTACCGCTCCTCTGTTGATTCACCCCGATCCAGATAGAACATTTTTTGTGGAGGCAGATGCTTCCCAAACAGCCTTGGGAGGAGTATTAATGCAAAAAGATTTAACAACCGGACAGTTGCATCCCATTGCCTTTTATTCTCGTAAACTCTTACCAGCAGAACAAAACTACACGATTGCTGAAAGAGAGTTATTGGCGATCAAGGCGGTATTCCTTGAATGGAGACATCACTTACTGGGAGCCAAACATACCATCACAATATTTTCGGACCATAAAAATTTGCAATTTTTCACCACTGTTAAGGCTTTAACTCCCAGACAAATGCGCTGGTTGTTATTTTTTAGTGAATTTGATTTTATTATCACATACCGCCCAGGACAGAAACAACTGCTGTCCGATACGCTTTCAAGATTGGTCTGTGATAAACAACCAGAAGAAAAGAAAAAGGTTCAAAATATAATACCATCAGAAAAGGTAATAGCATTCACACAGGTAGATACCTTTCTAACTCGATTAAAACAGAGCTTTCAGACGCTAAACCAGCAAGAATGGCTTTCACACAAACCAAACTCTGTACATGAAGGCTATTTTCTACATAACAAACGATTATTCGTTCCCCCAGGAGAATTAAGACAACAGATAATAAACTGGAATCATGATTCCTGTTTTGCAGGGCATCCTGGGATACATAAAACCTTAGAGTTATGTCAGAGGCATTTTTGGTGGAACAACATAAGTAAGGATATTCAACAATACGTAAAGTCATGTCCAGTATGTGCTAGGCAGAAATCAAACCATCAGCCACCCGCTGGACCCTTACAACCATTGCCAATACCTCCAGTTCCCTGGCACACCATTAGTCTTGATTTCATCACTGATTTACCTAACTCACATACTTACACCACTATTTTGGTAGTTGTAGACCAACTATCTAAAATGGGACATTTCATTCCATTGACTAAACTACCTAACGCTAGTGAATTTAGTGACATCTTCATTAATCACATAGTAAAACTACATGGCCTGCCCAGTAAAATTGTGACCGACAGGGGCCCCCAATTCGTCTCCAAATTCTGGGGACAATTGTGTAAAAATCTGGGAATAGACATTGCATTGTCCTCAGCGTTTCATCCACAGACGGACGGTCAGACTGAAAAATTAAATCAGTACCTGGAACAAACTCTACGTTGTCTGACAACCACAGTATCCGCCAGTTGGGATGAGGTCTTGCCATTAGCTGAATTCTCGTACAATAATAACCATCATGCAGCTTTAGGATGTTCACCTTTTTTTTTTATGACTGGCATGCATCCACGATCTCTTCCGACTATTCCTCCAGATTTAAGGGATACCGTACCAGCAGTCACTGAGCGTTTACACAAACTAAACAGGTTACAAGATTTGGCTAAACAAAGTTTAACCAAGCACAAACTCAAAATGAAACTGACTGTAGATAAACATAGGAACCCAACTCCGCCTTATCAGGTAGGAGATCTAGTCTGGCTTTCAACTAAGAATATTCAAATGGATAGTCCCAAGAAATTAAAACCAAGATTCATTGGACCTTACCCCATTGAAAAAATTTTGAACCCAGTTTCTGTAAGATTGACTTTACCTAAAGAACTTGTTATCCATCCTGTATTTCATGTTTCTTTACTTAAACCACATGATCCTTCCACTCGACAGGATAATCCACCACCACCAGTAATTGTGGGTGATCACGTGGAATACGAGGTTAATCGCATTTTAGATTCTAAACGCATATGTGGGCGATTACACTATCTGATTGATTGGAAGGGTTATGATGCCTCAGAAAGATCATGGGAACCTGAAAAGAATGTTAACGCCCCACGCCTCATTCGGTCTTTTCATGCCCTACATCCAGACAAACCTCGCCCGATTAGAAGACCTTTGGGGGGGGGAACTGTTACGAAAACCCGAATGCAGTAGAATGCAATCCCTGGTCTTGTTGATATTGCACTTAGAAATATTATGCTGTTTAAATACCCTTATTATGCTTAACTTTCTAACAGCAATGTTTGTTTAATGGTCATGGTGACAACTTGTATTTCTTGCACTTATTCAGCTACAATCTGCATCATGTTATTATTGCAGGTATCAATGTTTGTTTCTTAAGTATGTTGGCAAGGTTGCACTTGTTTCACGATTCCTGGCACATGTTGCGCACGTGCAAACCGTTTTATTGTACTGGCGTTGCTATGCACGTGTAAACTGTAGATCGCTCCATGCTTAATGCTAATTAAGGAGGCACACCCAGGACACGTTGTTAGGAGCCTTCGCATTAGCATAACCAAGGATATTTAAGCCCCCACCCACTTCGTCCCGATGCTTCGCTTCCTGCTGGCAGAACTCACCTGACTCCGTTCTTCAGAACTCCGTTCTTCAGATGCAGCACCAGTCCCGCTCCGGTCCTTGATTCTCCCATCCTCTCCCGATCTGATTTCGAGGCTGCATCAGTTCCTGGCTCCTTGAGGGCGTTTCACGATAGAAGGTCCGGCTGGATCTTCTTTCGTTTCTACGGCGCTCCGCTTCCGGTAATCCAAGAAAAGGAAACAACAGAAAAAAAGAGATAAGTAAACAAACAGGCGCCTAGCAACCCTCACAAACCCGGGTACTTTGAATCGCAAGGTAAGAACTTTCATTTCGTTTCAAGATACAAGTTCAAAGGCACGTAAACAGAGACTAAAGCAGCTTTCCAAAGCTTGAGGAGCTGCTTCAGGAAAACGTGAATTATTTTAAGTTATCATTTATTATTTGAACTACTACAACCGTTTTTTCACGAACATTTCACGCATTGAACTGGAAAGAAAAAGACTTTTATTCAGGGACAGTGTGTGCAATAGTTTACGAATTGAAGAAACTCAATCTAGTTAGTATAATTCTTGTTTTGGTTAGAATAATTTGAAACCACAGCATGATTAACATGTAGTAATTTGAATATTGTCTTTTATGTGTGAAAAGGAGCAGTAATGTTAAAAAGCACCCAGGAAAAAGACACTTTGCTGGAAATGAAAGTAACCTCTGGAAAATGTTTTAATGGTATGTAAAGTGAAAAAGCAAACACATGAACCTAGTGCTGAATTGTTAATTTTATGTAACATTAATAATAGCTTACATGTATCTTTGGTTCTATTCACTAGATTTATCTCGCACGTTGCGTAGCTAACAAGAACCAGTTGAAGGTCCAAGTGGCGCAATTAGAGAACTAGCATCCCGATCATCTCCCCTTCTCCGAAGCATTTCCAGGATAGAATCCAGTCGTGAATCCAGTGTTTGTCTCTCTCTCTCTCTTCCAATTTCCCCCTTCCCCCCCGGGGCTCCATCTGGGTAACAAGCGTCAATTCCTTGTCGCCCCGGTGGGCTTCAGAGGGAGTCGGGTTCAAGCAGCATCGGAGAAGGAACAAATCGGAGCTCAGGTGGGTGACTTCGTAACAGGACACTGTTGGTATGATCCCCAGTGTCCATAAAAGTGTCAGTATGTGCCACCCCCCGTCAGATGGCCAGTGTAGCCCTGGGAGTGGAGGAGAAGGGTGCCCAAGGTGGGTGGGGTCCAGCAGAAATGTCCCATGTCTTATTAGGAGACTTTGAGATGGTCCCTCAAGCTCAGCTGCCTGATAACACTAAGAAATACAGGCAGTGGGTGACCATCAATGGCCATAGAGTGGAGGCTCTTAGAGACACAGGTGCCAGTGTGACAGCTGTCAAGTGTCACCTGGTGTCTCAAGAACAGGTTGTCCCCAATGCCTTTTACCCAGTTGTTGCTGCTGACAACGCAGAGAGCCACTGCAAGGTGGCTCAGGTTCCCTTTGAGTGGGGTGGGGTCTCTGGTACTCTTCGGGCAGATGTGAGGCCAGCCATGCCTGTGGATTGTCTGTTGGGCAATGATTTGGAAAGCTCCCCTTGGGCTAAGGTGGAGAAGAAGGATCATTTGGAGATGTTGTGTCTGCCTGAGTTGGCGTGTGTTACCACTCGGTCTATGGCAGCCAGTAAGGGTGTTGAAGAGGTCCTGGAGCCTGAAAGTATGGCCATGGGACCTACCTTAAACTGAAGAGGTAGGGGGCACGGGAAACCAGCCCCAATTGTTCCCAAGGTCCAGGAGGAGGCAGACCTTGAGGGGGAGGCCTGGAACCTACAGGGGAGCAAGTTGCTGAACTGGGGAGTCTGCCTGAGCTGACCCATTGGCAGCAAGAAGGAGGACCCTTCAGGGAGGAATTTTGTGCAGAACAAAAGAAGTGCCCTTCTCTTGTGGGTCTGCGGCAACAGGCCACAGACCAGGCAGCAGGTGATCAGTCTGGATCACATTGGATCTACTGGGAGAACGACCTCCTGTATACAGAGCCTAAGGTTGCTGAGCCTGGGTCAGCCCGTGTGCTGGTGGTGCCCCAGCTCTTCAGAGCCTTCCTACTTGGGTTGACTCACGACGTACCTTTAGCTGGACATCTGGGACAGGACAAGACATTTGAAAGGCTTGTCACCCACTTTTATTGGCCCCAGATGCGGAAGAGTTCAGATACTTATTGTAGGACCTGTCAAACTTGCCAGGCAAGTGGGAAAAATGGAAGGAAGCAAAAGGCTCCTCTCCAACCTTTCCCGGTAGTCAGTACCCCCTTTGAACGGGTGGGAATTGACATTGTGGGGCCACTGGACCCCAAGATAGCCATGGGCAACAGGTTTATCCTGGTCTTGGTGGACCATGCTTCCCTGTACCCAGAAGCCATCCCGCTCAGGACCGTGACAGCCCCCGTGGTGGGACATGCACTGATGGGGAGTTTCTCCTGTGTGGGGTTTCCCAGAGAGGTGGTGTCAGACCGTGGTACCAATTTCAAATCTACCTATATGAAGTCCCTGTGGAAGGAGTGTGGTGTTACCTACAAGTTCACCACTCCTTACCACCCCCAAGGTAATGGGCTGGTTGAAAGGTTCAACCGGACCCTTAAAGGCATGATCATGGGTCTTGAAGAACCAATGAGGCGTAAGTGGGACGTCCTCTTGCCATGCCTTCTGTTTGCTTACAGTGAGGTGCCACAAAAGTCCCTAGGGTTCAGTCACTTTGAACGTTTGTATGGACACAAAGTAAGAGGACCCTTGAGTCTGGTCAAGGAAGGCTGGGAGCAATCTCCCAGGAAACCTCCCCAGGATGTATACAGTTACATGCTGGCCTTCAGGAACCAGACTCGGCGAATCAGAGAGCTTGCTCAGGCGAATCTGGAAGCTAGCCAGGAAGAGATGAAGCGGTGGTACGATCAGAATGCCACTCTGATTGAGCTTCAACCTGGACAGAAAGTTTGGGTCATGGCCCCTGTAGAGCCTTGTGCGCTCCAGGACAGGTGGAATGGTCCTTTTGAGGTGGTGGAGCGCAAGAGTGATGTCATCTACCTGGTGAACTTGCGGTCTCCAATGAACCCTTTGCGGGTCCTACATGTTAACCGCCTGAAGCCCCACTTAGAAAGATCCGAAATGGGCATGCTCCTAGCGACAGATGATGGAATGGAGGAGGAGACAGAGCCTCTTCCTGACCTCCTGTCTGCAACAGAGCAAGATGGGTGAGTGGATGGTGTCAGCCTCTCTGCCACACTGACCCCTGATCAGCAGCAAGATTGTCGCCAACTGTTGGGACAATTCTCTGATTTGTTTTCCTTGGTGTCACTGAGTGGTGCGTTCATGATGTGGACACTGGGGACTGTCGTCCTGTGAAGCACAAGGCTTACAGAGTGACTGACAAGGTCAGGACTTACATCAAGGAGGATGTCTCCAAGATGTTTGCCTTAGGGGTGACTGAGTCCTCCAACAGTTCTTGGGCCAGCCCAGTGGTCTTGGTCCCAAAGGCTGCCTCGCCTGGTGCCACACCTGAACTCAGGATCTGTGTGGACTACCGAGGACTCAATTCAGTCACCAGGACTGACGCGCATCCCATCCACAGAGCTGATGAGCTCATTGATCGGTTAGGGGCTGCACGGTACCTCAGCACGTTTGATTTGACGTCTGGGTACTGGCAGATCGCCTTAACTGATGGAGCCAAAGAGAGGTCAGCATTCTCCACACCAGATGGGCACTACCAATTCCGGGCTATGCCCTTTGAGATGAAGAATGCCCCTGCCACCTTTCAGAGGTTCGTCAACCAGGTGTTGGCTGGGCTGGAAGATTTCAGTGCCGCCTACCTGGATGACATTGCAGTGTTCAGCGCCAGGTGGGAAGAACACCTGCGCCACCTCTGGGAAGTGTAGATGGCACTGCGCAAGGCAGGCCTCACGATCAAGGCAAGTAAGTGCCAGATCGGGCAGGGTTCCGTGGTGTACTTGGGGCCCCAGGTAGGTAGCGGCCAGGTGGTGCCCCTGCAACTCAAGATTGATAACCATCATGGCATGGGAACCCCCAAAGACTCAGGTGAGAGCCTTTTAGGAGGTTTGTCAAGGGGTAAAGCAACATTGTTGCACCCTTGACTGAGCTGACTTCCAGGAAACAGCCCAAGAAAGTGAAGTGGACTGACACCTGTCAGAAGGCTTTGGACGCCCTGTAGACTGCTATGTGCACAGCACCTGTGCTTCAGGCACCCAACTTCTCAAAAGAATTCATTGTTCAAACAGACGCTTCAAAGCATGGTGTGGGGGCTGTTCTATCACAGATTAATGGAGAGAGCCTAGACCAATCTGTAGCCTTCATCAGTAGGAGGTTACTTCCACGGGAACAGAGGTGGAGTGCAATTGAGCGTGAGGCATTTGCTGTGGTCTTATTCACTGAAGAAGTTGAGACCATAGCTGTTTGGGACTCACTTCCAGGTTCAGACAAACCACAGGCCCCTCAGATGGTTGATGCAGATGAGGGGTGTGAACCCAAAGTTGTTGAGGTGGTCCATTTCCCTACAGGGGATGGACGTTACTGTGGAACACCGCCCTGGTACAAAACACGCCAATGCTGAAGAGAACTCATAAGGGGAAGGGTAGTTCTCCCCACATTTCAGCTGGAGGGGACACATGTTAGACCGGGTACCATTGACGTGAGTCTCCCTTCCAGTTTTTTCTGATTGCCTCCTCTGTTTTTTATATGTTTTGCTGGTTTAGATGCTTTGGGCACTGTGACAATTCAAGTGCTCCCTATGTTCAATTGATGTCTTGATTAGTGAATCCATGATTGGGTTATTTGATTTACTTGTCAGCCCCTAGTACAGTGCACCATGTGTGCTCAGTGCTGGTAAATCAAATGCTGCTAGTGGGCTTGCAGCACTGGTTGTGCCACTCACAGAAGCAGCTTATAAAGTGTGTCTCAGGCCTGCCATTGCGGAGCCTATGAGCAGTCTGGTACTGCCATGCTGACTGGCCAAGTGCACCCACTTGCCAGTCCCTAAACCTTCCCTTATCTTCATATCAGACACCCCTATGGTAGGCCCAAGGGTAGGGTGCAATGTAAGTATAAGGTAGGACATGTCCTGGTGTGTGTGGCATGTCCTAATAGTGAATTACAGCCATATCCATTTTCATTTTCACTATTGCAAGACTACCTGTTCCCCATAGGCTAGAATGGGCAGTTTGAATATGAATTTTATAATCCTAACTGACTCAGGGTACATGGTAGAAATTCGAATTTAGTATGCCTGAACTCAGAATGATAAAATACATATTTTAGTAAAGTTGGTTTTAACATTCTGTGTTTGAAAATACCACTTTTAGAAAGTAGGTATTTTCTTGCTTTACTGTCTAAGCCTGCCTCTGCTAGGTTGTGTATTGTGTGCCTGGTTCTGTGAGTGACGGGCCTGGGATTCCAGGGGAGAGGGTGAGTCAGCACATGGCTGAATAGGAAGATCTGCATGTAGATGGGTGGGAGGAGTTGTACCTGGGACCTGAATAGGGCTGTGCATTCCCTCCACAATGCTGGCTCCACCTCCTGTTGTGTGTTTGATGTCTCTGCCCTGCACTCTGAAAGGAAAGAAGGAGTTAGGTAAACAAAGTGCTCCAGGACTGACCAGAACTGGTTTGGACTGGGCAAAGGCCTCTCAGCCTTCAGAGAACAAAGACAAAAGTAGTATACATATGGGGACCCACACCCCAAGACTTTAGATCACTTCTGGAACAACAAGAAGAAACCTCTGCCAAGGAGAAGAACCAAAGGAAACTGTAGGAGTGGACTGCCCCCTGCCAGTGTGCTGTGTTGCTGGGTTGGCCTACAGTGGTGTCTTCAGTGCCAAGGAATTCTATCTGCAGAAGCCTGTGTGTCGCTGGGAGCTGGAAGCGCGACGCAACGAGAAGATGTGTGTCGCCGCCGCAGCTGTAGTCATCGCATCACTGGAGAAGCGTGCCGCCGCCGCATCTCCCAGAAGCGTGCCTTCGTCGCAGCTGTCTGCTGTCGCATCACAGGAGAAGCGCGTCGCAACCGTAAGGGTTGCCGTCGCATCATCGGAGAAGCGTGTCGCAGGGCCTGTCGCGGCTCCAAAGTACAGAGTCGCTGCCAGGGCGTGTTGCATCGTCTCAACGTCGTCGCGTCAAAGGTGCCATCTTATCGCATCGCACCGGAATGCCGCATCGTATCCAAGCACGAGAACCTACGCATCACCTCCTCTCCGGTAAGGATCAAGACGCATCCCCTACTCTGCGCAAGCAAGCATTGAGGCGCAACGCATCGTCTCCCCCAAAGCAAGGAACCGACGCATCTCCAATGCTGCGAGCCTTTTGTTTATTTTGCGTTACGCATCCAGGTACTTTTGTGAGAACTGTGTCGCATTTACCAACAACTTGATCTAAGCTAATTCTACCATCTTTAAATCAATTTTGAGTACAGTATTGTGGATTTTTGTCGATTGTGGTCTTGTTTTCAGTCTATTTAAAGAATACTTTTTTTTTATAAAACCTGTGTGGTGTCCATCTGTAGTGTTTTCACTGTATTACTGTATGTGTGTACAAATGCTTAACACACTGCCTCTGAGATAAGCCTGTCTGCTCGTGCCAAGCTACCAAGGGGGTGAGCAGGGGTTATCCGGTAGTGTAATCCTCTTTCCCTGACTTAGAAGCAATGGTCCCTACTTGGTCAAAGGTACCTACCTCTGCCTACTAGAGACCCCCAGTTATAACAGCCTTCACTACTATGTATTTTCAATATGTTATTTCTATCCACTCTCTGCCTGGTTCGATGGGCCAACAATCTACCTGCCTTTTCCCCATATTCGTAAATGTCCTTCTGGTGTGCCTGGTAAGTCTGAGCCACTTGTACCTGAAAGAGCTTATTTATTTCTGCTTTTGCAACTGCTATTTTAATCCTCGCTTCTCTTGATATCTCCTGTCCCCCTATTGATTCAATGTGCATTATCTCTAATTGAGCAAGGTTTACCATTAATGTGTTAACCTTATTACATTGTTCTTTCCTTTGATATCCTACATAGTTTATCACTTGGCCCCCTAAACCTGCTTTAAAAGCATCCCATACGATAGTTCGTGGGGCACTAATCTATTCATATTGAAATATTCTCTAGCCCATCTTTTAATATGGCATCTATTTGCCTCATCTATTAGGAGTTTACGATCAAATGTCCATTGCCGTATTTTCCTTATCTCTGAGTCCCGCCAGTTAATTTCCAATAGCAATGGATTGTGATCGGAAAATATTTGGGGTAGTTTCCTTATTGCTATATTGTCTAATATCATAGTAGGAACCATAAAATAATCTAATCGCACATACTTTTGGTGTGGATGTGAATAATATGTATATCCAAGATCTTTGGTATTTTTATATATCCAAGCATCTGATAGCCCATGTGTTTCCCTACAAGCCTTTAGAGCCCGATAGACCTGTGGTTTTCTGCCCTTGTATTGAGATTCCTCCTGTCGTGAGATTCCCTGATGTATATTAAAATCCCCACATATTATTACTGGGGTGGGCCAAGAAGCAAGCTGGACCTCAAGATCCCGCCAAATTCCGGGATCATCCTGATTTGACCCATAGACATTTACAATTGCGATTCTCCTATTTCCATGACTAGAGAATCTGGATTTCATTAAAGACACGGAGGCTAACATTATGCATATTTCTTTTAATGCAGTCTCCAAGCCGCATACATCATAAAACAAAAGTTCCAGCGTAGAACGTTAACAATAATAAAAGGCATGAGCCCATAACAATCTGCCTCTTTTAAATGAAGTGTAGAGCAGGATAAGTTCCAGGAAAGGAAAAGGTAACTTCGATCATCATCAGTAAAAGTAGTGGATCAATAGCGATGAACATCCGAGTGTCAGTAACTTGAAGATTAAGAAAGAGAGAGATGCAAGTAATTCTGGAATAAAGAGGGGTGAAGTTTGGAAATAAACAATGTGGTTAGGCATAGGTAAAACAAAGGACAATCATTAATAAAATTCATAATACATTTGATAGTACTATATCAGAAATGTTTGAACTAAAAAATATATATTTAATGTTAGAAAAATCAAAGGGAAGAGGAGGGGGGGGATAATGTTAGCCTCCGTGTTTTTAATGAAATCCAGATTCTCTAGTCATGGTAATAGGAGAATCACAATTTCATTACAAGACCGGAGGCTACCATTATGCATGTTGGTAGCTTTGCAAGACTACGTCAGACATATGAGAAATTGGTTTTCAATAATGGCGAGCGAAAGTACTAGCGTTGGACCAGTCGGCGGCTTTGAGAATATCGTCCAACTTACCTCCGGACCAGAAGGACTTACTGGCCATGGCACCTCGGATGGAATGGGGTTTGAATAAATTTAAATCTATACCTGCTAAGTTCATAGCAATTTTAACCCATCTAGCGATAGAAGCAGAGGAGATAGCTTTGTGAGGTTTAATGAAGGAGATAAGAAGCTGATTTACGCCAGGGGGGCGGAGAGGGTTCATTCTGCGGTCGTACTCTTTCAAACAATCTACGACACAAAGTTTTTTTGCACAAGTCAAAGCGCGGATAAAAAATAGAGTCAGACATCGTCTTGGTTCTTCTAAACAGATCAAAATTGACTCCAAACATGTTGTAGGATCTATTGGAGATTTCAAGAGCTTTAACATCCGAGACCCTACGGCAGGAAACTAGGCAAAGTAGGGTTGCGAGTTTAATAGAAAGATTCTTGTTATTCAAGAGAGTATTATCAGGCCAGTTGGAGAAAAGATTGAGGATCAAATTCACATCCCATAGAGATTGATATCTAGGTTTAGGAGGTCTCCTAAGTCTAATGCTTTTGAGAATTCTACAAATGATGTTATTTTTACCAACGGTTTTACCATTAACAAGAGCGTGTCCAGCGGAGATAGCTGATCTATAACAATTGATAGATCTATAACTAAGCCCTCTTTCGAATTGTTCCACGAGGAAGTTAACTATGTCAACAATAGGTGCTTCCACGGAATCCAGGTTCCTTTCCAGGCACCAACGAACCCATAATTTCCAGATGTTGTTACACCGGTAGTGTGTACCCGGGGGCCCAAGATTCTCCAAGGAGAGTAGAAGCTGTTGACGAAAGTCCTGTGAGATGGTTGGATCTCATGACACTTTCCAGGCAAGAAGGTTCAGATTCCCGGAATGAACCAGGGGGTGAATTCGACCGTCTACGTCTGTAAGGAGGTCCCTGAGGGAAGGAATTAGGAAGGGAAGGTCGTAAGCAAGCTCCAGAGTTGTGGGAAACCAGGCCTGGGAGGGCCAGAAGGGAGTGATTAGGACGATGGAGCAGCGTTCGTGTCTGATTTTCTGGAGTACTCTCTGCATAACAGTTGGTTCCTTTCCAGGGTTGAAGAAAGGCATTTACTGCTAGAGCACCCGGGTCTGGCATCCAGCTGTAGTAGTTCTTTAGTTGGAAAGTTAATCTGCTTGCAAAGAGATCTATTCCCAGGGGGCCCCAGGTATTGTTGAGGGAGTTGAAGACAGAGGGGTTGAGCTTCCAATCGGTGTGGTCCAAGAGGAACCTTGAGTTCCAATCCGCCGAGGTGTTTGTCTTCCCTGGGAGGTATTCGGCTCTTAGAGATATTTTGTGTTCTAGACAAAACATCCAAAGTTTCTTGGCTAGGTTTGAAAGATCTACAGACTTTGTTCCGCCTAGGCGATTTATATATGCAACTGTGGACATATTGTCCATCTTTAGAATGACAGATCTCCCTTGAAGGGAATGTTTGAAGCTCATTAAGGCATAGAGTCCCGCGGTCAATTCTAGGAAATGTATATGGTGGGAAGATTCTTCCAGAGACCAAACTCCACCCGTGTTCTGATCTAAGAAACAGGCTCCCCAGCCATGGAGACTCGCATCAGATTCTAAGACAAATTCCTGAGTTGAGCCAAAAAAATTGCTTTTCCATTCCAAGCATCCAGGTTTTCTAACCACCAATTCAGTTCTAGTATCGCTTCTTGATCCAGGGAGATGCGATCTCCGTACCAAAGTCCCGAACGAAGGGCTTTCGACTTTATTCTCTGAAGAGCACGATAGTTTAGTGGGCCCGGAAAGATAGCTTGGATAGAAGAGGAGAGGAGACCGAGTAACCTGGCTAATTCTCTTAAGGATAAGATCTGTTGATTCAGAACATGTCTTATCTCTTTCTTGATTTTTGATATATATTTTTTTTTATTGTTTTATTTTAGTCTTATTATTTTTTATTTTAAATTTTAGTAATAATATATATAAATTACTGTATTATTTGGGTAATTAATAGGGTAAAAGGTCTCTTCAAATGTTAAAATTCATGCTATATTTTATATGATGAGGGTTTAGTCATAGGAGTAAATGTGGGTCTAATAGGTGATTAGTTTCTTCTAAATAATTTCCGTGTAGGAAATGGGGCTAAATTGCCAAAAGCGAGTAGAGAGACCTAAGCTGATAACGCGGGGCGTCTGTTGAAGGGCTTCTCCGCTCTGCGAGCGTTCAACTGTCAGAGAGCTCGGAGGATCGAATTAACGCACCCGGGAGAGAATAGAAGAGGAATGCACCTTAGCGGCCCGGCTACGCGACGCGTGTGTTGCCAAGGTGCATTCCTCTAAATCGGCATTGTCCGTGTGAGGAATGGCGTATGCGTTCGCCGCTTTACGGGGCATTTCCTCGGATTGTATTTCGAGCGAAGAAAGGAGATGCGAAAAAGCGGGTGAGAGACGAGGGGGAGAGCCACCGTTGGGGCAAGGCTCTCCCCAAGGAAAGGAATTTTTGAAAATAGCTGAAAAGTAGGAAAATTAAGGGAAGTTGGTCATTAGCCGATCTCCGTAAATTGGAGGTCGGTTGAGGCAAGAGGATAGAAAGATAGGGGGATTATGGCCCGAGAAGAAAAGAAGTGAGTAAGCGGGAATGTTGTTATAAAGTGTAAACAAGAGGGATAGATAGCATTAAATATAAGGCAGTAATCCTATCACATTTTTAGAGAAAAAAACATAAATAGTATTAAACAGTATCAACTAAATGGTAATAGCGAGTATCAAGTAAGAGATAATGTAAAGGACTTATCTGCTTGGAGCCTCATTTAAAAGAGGCAGATTGTTATGGGCTCATGCCTTTTATTATTGTTAACGTTCTACTCTGGAACTTTTGCTTTATGATGTATGCGGCTTGGAGACTGCATTAAAAGAAATATGCATAATGGTAGCCTCCAGTCTTGTAATGAAATTGTAAACCCTATTCCTAATGAAGCAATGGCCCATCTGCTCCATTTATCCACCAATGCGCGTTTCACACTCCCTACATTATGCCGCATAAATATCGCGACTCCCCTTATCGTTGTTGTTTGCGATGAGCAGATTATCATTTCATAACCCCCTATCTGCAGACAGTTTTTATTTCCCCAAAAAAGGAAAGCCACCAGAGTTACCCGGTTCT
Source organism: Triturus cristatus (assembly GCF_964204655.1). Lineage (NCBI taxonomy): Eukaryota > Metazoa > Chordata > Amphibia > Caudata > Salamandridae > Triturus > Triturus cristatus. The sequence continues at coordinate 333,819,856 of NC_140595.1, forward strand.
TATCGCCCCATTGCATTAATAAATTCCGATGTGAAGATATATTCTAAAGTTTTAGCAAACCGGCTGCAGAAGTTTATAACCAAATTAGTTTCGCCATGGCAGCATGGTTTTATTCCTGACCGAGATACCACTGATCACATAAGACGGGTGATATCATTACTGGATATAGCACAGGCTAAGGGGGAAAATATGGCTGTTATTCTTTTAGATCTCGAGAAGGCTTTTGACCGCGTGGCCTGGCATTATCTATCGGTCTCGCTATCAGAGCGAGGGCTGGGCCCACGGATAATTACAGCCATTCGGGCAATGTATTATAGACCTACTGCTAAATTAAATATCATGGGAAATATTTCAGGAACAATAAAAGTAGCCAGGGGACAAGACAGGGGTGCTCATGCTCCCCAATTTTCTTTGCCATTTATCTAGACCCGTTCATTAAGCTACTAATTTTAAACCCTGAAATTAAACCAATAATAGTCAATAGCTATGAAACTAAGGTACTGGCTTATGCGGGCCATATCGCCATCACTACGTCCAAGCCAGAGGTGGCGATTAAAGAAATTGAAAGGATGGCGGGGGAATTCCGGAATAGATCAGGATATTTGCTGAACAAGGGCAAGACACAGACCATCTGCTCAAAGCAATAAAATATTCAAGATCCACGGCAAGTTAAATCAGCAGTATATCTGGGGGTTAGGATAGAAGCCGATCTGGATACGCTATGGGCAAGCAATCTTGATCCAATGCTGGGTGAAATAGGTATTAACTTAAGGCGGAAAGATAAACTTCAATTAACGATAGTTGGTAGGGTGAATGTACTCAAAATGAAAATCTTCCCGAAAATCTTATACTTATGTCGCTCTATTTCTCTTGAACTGTCGGGTACCGCTATACAGAAAATGGAAGCAATGTTTGCAAATTTTGTGGGGCAGTTTCAGAAAATTAGGCGATCCCTAAAAATTTTAACACTCTCGCAAGATCGAGGTGGATGGGCCGCCCCGAATTTATTATTTTATTACTGGGCAATGACTTTCCAACAGATGGGACCTCTTCTAACTACGGGTAGGCTTAGGAGGGAAAATGAACTCCCTTCTATGTATCACTTAGCTATAGGTCAGGAAGCTTCGGGTTTGTTCTTAAAAAAAATAGAACGCAGCTACTCTAAAAAGACCCGATTTAAATGTATAAAAGCTGCTTGGAAGGTGTGGATGAAAGTCAGTAAAGTACTGAAAGTCCCAAGGTATAATAGGTATACCCCTATATGGGGGCTATCAATACTTTCAGATTAAATTGATGGTGGTATGGCGAAAGGGTGGGAACGGACAGGTATTGAAATAATTGGCAATCTTCGATGAAAAACTAGTGATTATACACTTCTCAAAATTGGTTGAGCAAAAGGGGACAGATACGCGGTCCCAGTTCAAATATATCCAAATTTGGAACTGCCTGAAGACTCTGGCTCAAGGGACTTTTAATCATGGCGCTATACCGTTATTAGATATGACCTACCGGGGAAATGTGAAGATCGGGGATTACTATAATATCTTGATGGAAACCTTACCTGATGATTTGGAAAAAATTGAGACTAAATGGGCAGAAAAGCTAGAGGATGAGGAAATTGACTTAGATATGTCACTGGAATTGGCAAACAAAAATATTTCTTTCAGCAAATCTTAAGAGTCAGCATTATAAAACCGTATTCAATTTATATTATACGCCCGCGAAACTCTTTAATTGGGGCAAACGGGAAAACGACAACTGTCCTAGATGTCAAGTCAGTCCAGCAGATATAGTACATATGTTTTCCACATGTAGTAAACTGGCATCTTTAAAAACGGGTATGGAAGAATTTTGGATGCAAACAATTAATAAGAAAATAAATCTAAGCTTGCCACTAATGCTATTTGGATATGACAACCGAGCTGGTCTATCGTAATCTCAAAAAGATGTTGTATTCATTACAGTGGCAGTAGCTAGATTATTGATAGCCACGGCTTGGAAAGATTCTGCACCAACTGAGTACTTTGCATGGTTCTATCGACTTTTGAATATATATACTCAAGAAATAGCACTATATGAGAAGAAAGGGCGACGAGCAAAGGAACAAGGCTACAAGATCTGGGCTCCTATGATTTACTGGCTTAGGGAAAAACAAGGGAGTTAAAGAGGAGCTATAGAACGTTTTTGTAAAAATGTTGCTAAATAATGTAAATATTTTTAAATATAATTGTTGAGCAGGGAAAGGTGGATTACTGTATAATGATCTGTACTGTATTGTGTTGCTTCTTCTTTTCATTTTTTGTAATGTGGCCACCATAAGGATTAAGGATATGTATATAATCAAATATGAAATGACAATATATTGGATGTATCTATTTTTCACCCTGCATAATAAAAATAGAAAAAGATATCTGAGCTTTGCCAAATTTTAAGTAAAAAGGGTTCTAAAGCAAGAATAAAAAGTAGAGGTGAAAGGGGACAACCTTGTCTACCAGACCATTTACATAAATGGAGGCTGTTGAGGATGAATAGAGACGAGAAACTAGATTTAGAAATTCGGGACAAAAACCAGACCATCGAAGCGATTGAGAAATAAAAGACCAGCCCATGCAGGCAAATGCTTTTTCAGCATCAAGGAAAGATAGCAGCCCAGTAGTTCTTATATTTATTAGATTTAATTAATACATAAAAGAAGAGTCTGGTATTGTCAGATAAAGATCTATCCTGAACAAACCCAGCTTCTTCTCGTCCTATCAGTTTAGGTAACATTGGGTCAAGACGCAGAGCAATACATTTTGCAAACATTTTATCTATTAAAGAGAGATGTCTGTTTTATTTCATTATTTAAGATCTTTGTCTTCCTTCGGAATCACATATCAATGCTTCCTGGAATCATACTTTTGCAGATTTATTAGTGATAAAAAATGAAAATTACTTGAACATTTAGGTAGTAAATATTTAGAGAAATGGAGATAACATTTGATTGAAAAGCCACCTGGACCAGGAGCGTTCACATTTTTTTAATAGGTTCATTGCAGTAAGACTCTCATGAGTGTTGATCTCGTCCTCCAAAGGAGAGGAGTCAATATATAGATCATGTTCTTTCTTTATAGGAGCTAGATAGTGTGAAATAGAATCAGAAGAAGTTATTAATTTGGGTGTATATAAATTAGAAAAATACTTTTTAAATTCCTCGAATAGTTCAGTATCCTTAAATATAGAAATATTCTTTCACCATAGTTTTGATTTAAGTTCTTTCTTTTCTAATCTTAAGGTAGTTAGCTAAGAGTTTGCTGGCCTTATTTTAAACTCCATAAAATTTAGCGCTAGATTTAAGTAAATAAGAGGCTGCATCCTCTGTAGAAAGCTTATTGAATTAAAATTTCACTTTGATTTAATTCATGAAGGCAGCATTTAGATTTAGAAATATAATTTAAATGTTCAATTTTTTAGATATTGGTCAGAATTTCAGATGTTTTCTTACTATTGGGCTTGCTTTTTTTTAAACATACGAAATAATGAAGCCGCTGGCTGTTGCTTTAAAGGAGTTCTACAGAATCTGAGGACTTTTGTCTAAGGTATCATTAATAAAAAACAAATCCTTGTGCAAATGTTTTAAACTTTGGGTAAACTGGATGTTCAATAAGGGAGTTATCAAACCACCATATTTTATTACCATTAGAGAGAGGAAGATCTAAATCCATTATAACTGAAGCATGAGCAGAGATTAATATTGAACCAATCTGAGTATAAAAGGTGTGGAGATTAAGATTTAGATATAAATAACTGACAAGAGTGTACACGAGAAAATAAAGTATATTCCCCCCACAGACAGATTACAGAGCCTCCAAGTCTCAACCAGAGATCTGATTTCTCCGTTGACAGAAACTTTCTGCGAATATTAGGGATAAATGTGATTTTAGAATGATTGCGAATGAAAAGGTCTCTGGCAAGATTGCAATCTCCACCAAAAATCAAATAATCATCTGAAATAAACATAAGTTTATGTGAGATGTCTGGCCAAAAATAAATAGAATTTTAATAACACGCAATAGTACGATAAAACAATACCCATCATCATTACAGTCCTTTGGGCCTCATTTATGGTTCTTTTGTCGTAGGACAGCTCAGCAGGCCATGCCGCTGCACTACCCTACAGAAAAAGAAAAGTCCAGGAATGCGCTGTATCAAGTGGTCGAAGTGGGCAGGATCGAAAGGGCACAGCGTGCCCCTACGTTTTTAATTTAACAAAGTCCGTTCCCCTACTTCTTCATTCCAAAAATACGCCCCAGGACAGCTGGAATGCTCCGAACAAAAAAAATATTACAGGATCATCCAGCCCTGCACATCGAGGAAGGCCTCTGCAGTTGCCAGGACTTCTTCCCCCTTCCCCTCTGTATCTGTGGGCAGGGCCCTGCCCAGCAACAATGTAGGAGTAGTTTTGTACTGGAGGAGCAATCAATCAGCATGAAAAAACGTCTGCCTCTGATGGCCCAGCTGCTGCAGTGATTTACGCCTCATTTAGTGAGGAGGCCACATACCTGCCCCCACTGTGACCAATATAATGGTTACATCAGGACACATTGGTAGCCCTGCCCTTGACCCTATCTGCCCATTATTTTCGGGCTCACCCAGACTGACGATGCCACAAGGAAAGGAAGAGGACTTCATGTGGAAGACTGTGCCCAAACCGTGGCGCTTTTTAAAAATAACTGTGGAAAATGTATAATGTCATCAGCTGTTTTCCTTATTATATTTTAGAAAATGTGTACTGCTCATCTATGTTCACGGATGTGGTCTTTTTAAAAATACTATTTACACTTTTCTAAGGATATATAACATAAAATCAGCCCGAGGTGTCCAGTTCTGTGACACCAGAGCCCCTTGTGGACTCTGACTCTGAAAACAAATAAGCCCAGGCACCAAGGCCGGGCTGGTGTAATGGGCATCAGAAGTGAGGCTGGAGGGGTGGGAGGCTGGTTTTGTTAGTGGAGGCTGCAAAACCGACCCCCAGTTACAAAACCTGCAGGGCTGTCCAGCCCAATGACTCACTTCTCACTCTCAAAAACGCAAAAATCACTGCAGAATTCCTTGTAAGACCAGCAGATTTCAGGCAACAATAAAAGAGTCAAGATTTATATCTCTGGTGGTTGATCTTCCTGTTGGAGAGAGATTGGAGTATTGTCTATTGACAGTGTTGACTCATCCATTGTAGTACAGAGTGTGAGAAGATGGCCTGGTATATGCTGTCCACTAGTTATAGTGGGCACCTTGCACCAGTCCAAACGACCCTTATTGATGATTAAGTAGGTAATTTACTTTATTCGATAAAAAAATCATCATAAAAGTATACAGTTTTTACAGTACAGTGAACTAAAAGCGAAAACCCACCAATCCTTATTACAACGTCAAAACATGTTCATTTTTCCGCTTACTAATTTATACATTTAAAACATTGTCACATATTTGGGGGAGCGTCTACAGGGTACCTGGAGCAATTAAGTGGGATAGGACAGTGCCTTGGTACTCCTCATACGTGTCGACCAAGCACTGGCCAGGTATTTGGCTACCCTACAAACCATGGCGGTTGAGGACGTATCAGTGCAAAGAACCCGCAGGGCCATTTTATGACATCTAAGGCCCAACCCCCTACATAAAGGCTTTAACCAAGTGCTCCTAGCTACCCTGTATGCGGGACAGGCAAAGAAGAAATGCGCCAGAGACTCGTTAGGAGCTACACATCCCGGGCAAGATTTCGTTAATCCACCCTGGTTATTCCACCTAGAGATAAAATCATTCACCGGGAGAATCCCAAACCTAACCTTTAGATAAAGCGCTCTATCCAGGGGTTTTTCTATAAAGTCCAAAAATGGTTCGAATTTCCTTGACCATTTGAACGTCAAGAACCGCTCAGTTAGGGATCCCCCTGTATCTCTACAAAAAATCTCCTGCTGAACCCAATCCCAATACAACTTCTTAATCATTTGCTTGGGGGGCGGAGATTGGCTCAGCCACGATTCGTTCAGACCGAGTAAAACAACCAGGTGCTTCAAATTACTCAGCCACTTAATCTTATTGCCTGTATTAAGCAAAATCAGTTCGTCTAAGACTGCTGCATAGTTGTGAAGCTCCTTGGTCCTTCGTAGGCGGACCCAAAAAAGTAATGGGCGCAAGCGCGCTAGATCTTTAAGGGAACGCCTGCCTAAGTCTAACCATAATGGGGTTAACGGATTAAGTTAAAAGACCACCTTTATTGAAAGCTATCCTAGTGGTAGCTATGGAGAGCAGCCTTCAGGCTAAGTGTTGAAGGAAAGTAAAGCAGTATGGTTTATCAGATTATAACTTCCTGAATGACCAAATGAAGGGAGAACCACACAAGGAAAGTATAAAATATATGTATTTATTACTAAACACTTTCTACTAACCTCTTTAATAGATTAGAGAACAAGATACCCAATATTAAAGCACTAGAACGACAGTAACTAGCACAATACACAGTGGGCTCCAGGGGGAGACCAAACCATATACTAAGAAAGTGGTATAACAACCACGACTTGACTAGACACAGTGCCTAGAGCACATAGAATCGCTGGGACCCCAAGGTAGTGACACGGGACCCACGGGGGACGCGTGCGGTGTGAGAACACAGCCGCAAGCTCCATACAATCCTATGGGAAAGTCGCCGTTGGAATTTTAAAGATTAAGGACACTTAGGTGAGGACTTCCAGCAAACCCTTTGGAATATAGAAGGTTCTAAGGCTAGAACCATTGAGAGTACCAAGGTACCCGAGTTACCTATCCCAGGAGAGCCGGGTGCATAGGGGTCAAGTGGTGTCGGAAACACTCGTTGATTTCAATGGCGTGATTCGAAGAAGTGCTGTTGCCGGGAAGATGAGAAGTGCCCGGTGTGATCCAAGCCTGGATCGGAGCTGAGAAGAACCTGAAAGCAGAGGGGACAGAGTCTGGGTCACTTCACAGTGACAAGGGGCACGAAAGACCAATGCCCACCAATGTCGGGTGTTTCAGGTGAGATGAGGTGAAGCTTGACTCAGCAGCCACGGGGACCAGGAGACCTCGACGATGAGCAAAGTCCGCAGGTGAGCTGTCCCACGAAGGATGTCGAGTGCTGCGGTGTCGGTGCTCGGATTGAACACAACAAGCCTTGGCAACAGCAACCCTCGCAGGAAGAGTAAAGATGCTTCGGTGTGGACCAGCAAGGTCCTGGGGACTCCCCAAGCGATGGAGAGTCAGGGCACGTCTGTAGCAACCAGGAAAGCCCACTGAAAGTTAAAGTTGCCTTCACAGGGACCCACAGGTAGACGGACCAGGGATCGCAAAGGGACCTCAAGAGGAATCACAAAATACCAGCCCATGGAACACTTGTGGAGTGTAGGCCGGTAATCTTCGGTGGAAACACTGCTCGGGGTCAGGACTACAAGTAGCCCAAAGCACAGCCTCAGGGATTGTCAAAAAGCATATGCTGCTGCAAATGTGCACGGTGTCCAGGGGTACGGGTTGCACGGTTCCCATGAGGGCTGCAGGTCTCAGGTTTGCTGAGAGCACTAGTCAACCTCGGGGAAGCTTGGGAACCCACCTCCTGTGTTGCAAAATCTTTCAAAGTCCGCCAGGAGCTGAGTAGATGCAAACCGGTCAGATGCATTTCAGGTGCCTGCCTTTCAGGCGAGTAGCTCCTTTACTCCAAGGGAGATTCTTCAGTCATCCAGCGTAGTGTAGATAGTCGAAGTACTTGGTTTCTGTAGCATAGTTTCGTCCAGGTAAATCTAAACTCCTGTAGCAAGGGGTTCCTACTTTATACCCAAGGAAGGGGTGGGACAAGCTCTGGGGACCCAGCTATGTGAGGCTCAGGACAGAGGGGAGGCTGCACCCATGTCCTTTGTCCAGTTTTGCACCAGAGCAGGGCATGATAGCCCCTGCAACCGGTTTGAGCTGAACTATGCACAGGGACACCAAATGTGCCCCCAGTGCAGACATCAAAGCACTCTCAGAATGCACCCACCCAGCCCCAATACACTAAAGCCTGTCTAGGAGGTGGTCACACCTCCCTGTGACAGGAAACCTATTGTCTAGCTGTCCGCTGCCAGAGTTTCGTCCAGCAGCAGGAGGGCAGACTTGTGTCAGTGGCTGGCAGCATCCATTTTGTGATGCCAGGGTCTGTAAAGCAGGTACCGGGTGTACAGGTGCTGTCATATTTCTCCCTCTAGTAGGTGGAATCATACCTCCCACACTAGGTACTGGTATGGAGGTATGATTCCAAGGTGTTTGACACCAAACACAACATGTTTCCATGCAGCCGTTTTAAAGTTAGAATTTACCGCAAGGTTATAATGCACTTGAGAGTATATGGTAGGCTGCATCACAAACAACCCCGGAATAGAGGTTCTGAAGGCTGCAGAGAGGCTCTGCTCATGCAGTTGCAACCTCTCACATAAAACCCAGCACCCTGCCTTCAGGATTGATAAGGCCTGTCATAGGGGTGACTGATAGGTTTATATGTGCAGTGATATGGATAGATATAGTGAACCTATATCTAAGTAAGGGGTGCATGCACCACCTTACACAGGCTGCTGTAGCAGACCTGTTGTGTCATTTGGAATGGTCTCCCAGGGGTGGCATAATACATGCTGCAGCCCCTGAGAGGCCTCTGGGGTACCTAAGCCATAGGTACATAGTATACCATATACTAGGGACTTATATGGGTACCCTAGAATCCAATCTAGAGTGTACCTAAAGTACATGCAATCAATTTATAGGAGAAAGCAGCTAGGCTGTGGTCCTGGATAGCAGGATCTCAGCCAGTCTAAGTCGAAAACAGTGAAACATCAGCAAAAAGTGGGGGTAACTATAAGAAGCAGATCCTACTCTTCTACACCGAGGGTTAAGATGCCTGCTGCAAAGAGCCTGTACCATACAGATCACATAACTATATTTAATGGGCATAGTTCAGTGGGTTACTGCTTTTGTTACATAGATCCTTTAGTTACTTGCAGTGCATAACTTACAATCATAATAAATCAAGCTCCCTGAGCTATGACTTGCCATCAAAGAGCTGCATGGAAACTGCATGGTGAGGGTTTGCAAGTTATGTTTTTCCCCAGTCATTGATTATCCTAATACTGCTAAAATTGGTTTGTTTAGGAAGAAATACATTCTTATTAGAAAATCCAAAGGGTTGTGCTTCTCCAGATCTTAAAAATTGCCAACCAGAATTGATGGAATGTGAATCCCAACACCTTGAAGCCCCTTATGTCTTGTAAACATTTCAAAACATTGATTTACACAAGTATGATTCATTGTCTGTGTATGTGTGCATGATGTAAAGTGCTCCAAGTCCTTCACTGGTATGAGAGCCACTATAAAACAATTTAAATACATGTAAGAGAGGGGTTATGGAGAGATGAGGGGCAGTGTTGGAGGGTGATTGTGAGGGAATCTTTGAAGAGCCCCAACAAGGTTGTCGTATCCTGGTGCACCGTAAGGTCATCATTTACTGTGCTCTAAAAGCAAATATAATGGAATATATAATACAATGTGTTGTAGAATGCACCATTTATATATTTTTTCCCAAAATTTTCTTGGGGAGGGAACACCCTCTCCCCGTGTCCCCTTTGAAGTCGTCAGGCTTGCTTGCTGCGTTCGCTCGCATTACACCGTGCAGGGGATGGACACAAATTTGCCAGGGCTGCTTTGGGTTCCCAGTTCGGCCCAGTCTGACACCAAATTAAAAGTGCCCCATTTAGCAAATTAGATATCTAAACAAGCATTGGCAAAGCCAATAGGTCTTGCCTTTGACACCTCTTTTTTTTTTTTTTTTGTGTGACGCTTTACAGCATAACTAATGTACTATTGTGTCACCACAAAAATTAAGTTGGATGTATCCTTCACTTCCCAAATGGAAATATAATTTTGTCTGTTACTCTCAAGAGCTCTCTCAAGTTTTTTGGGTAGGAGAGTTAGCAAACCAGACATTTCAAAAGGTATCATTAGCAGGTCACTTAAATACACAATGTCGATGTATGAGCAACTAGCTGGCTGACATGAATGTGGAGGAGCCCTTGTGGGTTTCTGTGACTCAGATCAGATGTTCCTGAAGAATCCCTTAATCTTCTGAGCCCTGCTTATCCCCTTCCTTGCTGTCCACGACTACACCAAAGGCACACCTGTGTACACGAGGAGCACTGTTTTCATGTCACCAATGTTTGAGGCAAAAAACACTCATTGATTTCCAAACAAGGAGTGTAAAAGCTAAGGTAACCATGTCGTTCTTGCTTATATTTTGCATGCTTTACATAATCTTGCATTGCCTACGAGTGTTTGCTTTTTCCAGGATGTTGTTACTTTTTTCAAGCAGTGCATAATTTGAATTGAGACACATCAAGGTGTTTATAAAGGGGCACAATTGGGTTGTAGCTGAAGGCAGTGCAAGTGTCTCTCAGTGGGGTAGAAAGGTGCTCGGGGGGGGGGAGAGGATGTGACACTATGGCCAGAGCTACCAAATCTGGAACTGGGGAATCGGGCTTCATGAACTGTCCACCAGACCACTCTCATGAGGGAGCACATTCCCCCGCTAAACCACAGAAGCCCTGGTCTCTTAGCACCAGCAGGTGGTCACTACAGGAGGCCAGTGTGGGTTAACCTTGAAGCCCTGTCCACCACAATCCATACTGAAGTTCACCTCCAGTCTTGCAGGCCGGCCTACAAAGCAGCACACCCTAGATCAGCAGAGACTTTGTCACTGAGGTTACAAGACCCTTGAGGCCAGTCCGCCTCACCCATTAGTGCCTCATTTGCCTTGTTCCAGCAGTAGTAGTGCAACTCATCAGGGATTGGCAATGCGTGATTTGTACACACCACACTGAGGGGCATATTTATGAGGGTCTTGCGTCATGCTTGCACCAAGGAAAGTGGTAAATGCACAACACTAATCTGCAAGTCATATTTATGAAGCCACACAAAGCCACTTTTGAATGGTTTCATGAACATGGAGTAATGCGACACAGAGCAAACTGCTGCTTTGCCTTACTCTGCACAAGGGAGGCGTTGCAGTGGGTGCTCCCAGATTTACAATGACTTGTAAACCTCAGACTGCATCCAAATGTTACGCCTCCCCAAGGGAGGCACAACAAGGAGAAATATCTTTATTTCGCCCTGTTTTTCCTCTAGCTATATGTGCAGCACACATAGAAAGTGGAAAAAGTCTCTCAGGATTGTTTTTGAGCAGTAAGGTGCCCTTTCCTGCACAAAAACAATCCTGAATGCATGCAACGGAGGCACCCTTGCCCTATGGTGCAAGGCTGTCTGCGTTGGCGCTAGGCTGACAAAATGGCACCAGCGCACTTGGAAATGGCAGGAATACACCGTATTGGATAAATACAGTGCATTTCTGTCCTTTCCGTGTGACGCCACCACCATTCCCAGAAGTATGCCCCTAAGTTCTCAAACTTCACAGTGTCTCTTTGCTTCAAGCAGCAAGCACTTTTAACATGTGCTGCCTGCTTTGGGCCTCTGCAATTACGCAGTAATGGCGGGCAAAATTATGTTGTTGTGTTGACTAAATTATGCAGCAAAGAAAGGCTGCAACGTAATGTGGTACATTTTCTGATACTTTGTTATTTTTGCATTTTTTCACATACTAACAGTCTCTGCAAAGCTTTTGCCTCATTAATAGCAGCACTGAGAATGTGACCATTCAACCATTGTAAAGGGCCCCCCCACTTCACAGCAACACAAGTCACGTTGTTTTGATCCTTTGGAGATACAAACAGTTTTTCAGGTAAAACCATCAGCTTATGCAGCAGATGGTGCATTATGTGGCAAACACGGTAGAGCTATAATTATGTGGAAAACATTTGCAAACTAGGATATTTTGTCATTCATGTTTGAACTTCTCTCATGCTGTCTCTGGTTGGTGGTATTTCTAGACACCTGGAGAGACAAAGGAGGAAGGTGGCTAATAGTGATTGCAGAGGATAGTAGTCTGAAGGGGAGAAAATAACTGATTGAGATATTCTGAGGACGACTACCTATTTCTGACTCTACCAATGTTTGAGTCTCATAATTTCAGAATTGATGCATTTACAATTCTCATTGCTAACTAACTCGAATAGTAATTACATAAACTACTCATAAAATAGTTGTATCTCATTCATCTGATTCTGCTAAAAGCATCTGCAAAACCAACAGGTCTGGGTTGTTTTAGGGTGCTATGTCTAGATACAATAACAGGAAACTAAGAGGCATCTAATGCTGGCTTCATGAAATGTTGCGTGAAGCATGTAAAAAACGCATGAATACAATTTTGCATTGCCTGAGGGGCACAGAATGATGTAATCAACAGTGTTTCCCAACACGTGGGGCCTCCTGTCATAGAATCTAAAGCCACATTTTATGTTCAGAAATGGTTAGAAAAAGAGAGGAGGAGTGCTGATGAAAGAAACTGCATGGCTTGGACACAAATGGCTATGATTACACTTATATGCATATTTGGGACATTCTGTGATTGAAAACGTATCACACAGTGCAAATGTATTTTAATATCAATAACTCATATATTAAACCTCAAATAAGCATGTATCTATTGGTTGCATTGAATAACGGTGTTAGACCTGGCACCTTGGCGTGGGTCTCCCTTCCATGTTTTTGCTGTTGCCTCATGTGTTTTTGCTGGTGTTAGATGCTTTGGGCACTGTGCCACTGCTGTCCAGTGCCACGCCACAGTGCAAGTTCTCCCTATTGTAAATTGATGTGTGGATTAGTGATTCCATGATTGTCTGGTTTGGTTTACCTGTTAGACCCTAGTACAGTGCACCAGGAGTGCCCAGGGCTGGTAATCCAAATGCTGCTGGTGGGCTTGCAGCCCTGGTTGTGCCACCCACAGAAGCAGCCTGTAAAAGTGTGTCTAAGGCTTGCCATTGCAGAACCTGTGTGCAGTCTGATACTGTCATGCTGACTGGGCAAGTGCACCCACTTGCCAGTCCCTAAACCTTCCATATTCTTCATATCAGACACCCCTATGGTAGGCCCAAAGGCTGGATGCATTGTAAGTATAAGGGAGGACATGCCCTGGTGTGTCTGGCATGTCCTAGTTGAATTACAGCCATTTTCATTTTTCACTATTGCAAGGCTACCTGTTACCCGTAGGCCAGAATGGCCAGTTTGATTATTACATCTTATAATCCTAACTGACTCAGGGAACATGCTAGAAATTCGAGTATAGTATGCCTGAACTCAGAATGATTAAAACATCTTTTAGTGAAGTTGGCTTTAACATTCTGTGTTTGAAAATACCACTTTTAGAAAGTTGGTATTTTCTTGTCTAACCATCCAAACCTGCCTCTGCTAGGTTGTGTATTCCTTGTCTGGAGTTTAAGTGACAGGGGCTGGGGGATTCCAGGAGACAGGGTGAGTCACCACAAGGCTGAATAGAGAGATCTGCATCTAGATGAGTGGGAGGAGTTGTACCTGGGACCTGAGTAGGGCTGTGCCTTCCCTCCACAAAGCTCCACCTCCTGCGGTGCGTCTGATGCCTCTGCCCTGCACTCTGAAAGGAAAGAAGGAGTCTTGTCAACAAAGTGCTCCAGGACTGACCAGAACTGGTTTGAACTAGGCAGAGGCCTCTCTGCCTTCGGAGAACAAAGAGAAACTGGGTATAAATAGTGGGACCCAAACCCAAGAACTTTAGATCACTTTGGGAAACAAGAAGAAACCTTTGCTGAGGAGTGGAACCAGAAGAAACTGAAGAGAGACTATCCCTAAGCTGAAGTGCTGCTTGGGGGATTGGCCTGCAGTGGTTGCCTGACTGCCAAAGAGAGGAGAAAAGGAACTTTGTGTACTTTATACAACTTGTTAAGGATCTCCAAGGGCTTGAGAAAAGAGCTTGCCTCTTGCTGAAGTCTCAGGGACAACAGACTTCAACCACCAGCTCCCCAGAGTTCTTTGGAAGTGCCTGCAGCTGTATTGGGGCCTTCTGAGGGACAGTGTGTCGCAAGGAGCTGGAAGCGCAACTCACGAAGAAGTGTGTCGCCGCCACAGCCGCTGCCGTCGCATCACTGAACAAGGGTGTCGCCGCTGTCGCATCACATCGCATCGTAAAGAAACGTCTCTTAACATCGAAGAAGCATGCCGCCGCCGCCGCTGTCGTCGCATCACTGAACAAGGGTGTCGCCGCTGCAGCTGTCGCATCGAGCCGAAGCGTCTCGCATCATCGAGGAAGAGTGTCGCTGCCAAAGCCGCTGTCCCATCACTGAATAAGGGTATCGCCGCTGCAGCTGTCTCATCGAGTCAAGACGTCTTGCATCATCGGTCAAGTGTGTCGCAAGGCCTGTTACGGCTCAGAAGAATAGTTGAGTTGCCGCAGGGCCATCGGGCGTGCACGCATCGTGTCGCAACAAGAAGATGACGCCATCTTTGTTTCATTGCACCGGATCTTCACCGCATCACGGCGTTGCGGGCCGCATCACCACAGAAGAGCAGTAAGAAACCGACACATCACCGTTCCTGCTTGCCAGGAACCGACGCATCACCTTCCCTGCAACACTTTCGTTGTATATCGTTACGCATCTAAAGGTACATTGACTCAAAGTGTCGCATTTTAACATCTAAAGAGAACTAAGCTAATAATACCATTTTAAGTACAGTATTGTGGATTTTTTGTCGTTTATGGTCTTGTGTTAAATCTATATAAAGAATACTTATTTTTGATATAAAACTTGTGTGGTGTCCATCTGTAGTGTTGTCACTTGGTTACTGTATGTGTTCACAAATGCTTTACACACTGCCTCTGAGATAAGCATGTCTGCTCGTGCCAAGCTACCAAGGGGGTGAGCAGGGGTTATTTTAGGAGTGTGTACCCCCTTACCCTGACTAGACGCAAGGGTCCCTATTTGTCAAAGGTACCTACCTCTGCCAACTAGAGACCCCCAAATCTAACAAACGGTGTAAGCTGTAACTCATCAGTGAAATGGCAAACATAGTAAAAATTGGGATGTTTTGCTCTTTCCAGCCACGCCTCTGACTCCGCCCACTGACCCAAGCCTCAGATTATTCATGCCCCCTGATGTTCCGACCACAGTTCCCCTACTTTTTTTCCCCACTTAGACCACTGGCTGTATCTATTAGATACAGCGCATTCCTGTCCTTTTCCTCTGTGCCGGTGCACAATGGGCTGCTGTGCGCCAACGCGGGCACCTTTGCGCCATGGTGCAAGTGTGCCTGTGTTGTGAGGATTATTATTGTTGTGCAGGAAGGGAAACCTTCCTCCACAAAAACAATCAAGGCTTTTTCCTCTTTCTATGTTTGCTGCAGAATGCAGCACACATAGAAAGAGGAAAAAAGAGGAGAAATAACAATATTTCTTAACTTTGTGCCTCCTTGGGGAGGCATACGTTTTTGGCGCTGCATCAGACTTTCGAATTCTCGTAAATCTGGGGCAGTGTCAAAAAGCCATGGATGTTGCTGGGAACGCCCCCAGCAACACCCATGGAACACCCCTAGCAACACCCATGGAATGTCCCTTTCACGCAGTTTTCTGCATAAAAGGTGCACATATTTATAAGGCCATGAAAAGCCATGGAACGTGGATTTACGTGGCCTTATCAATACGCCAGTGGAACATTGCACCACTAGAGTGTAAAAAATGTGACATTCTGCGGGCGCAATAGTGCTGGTAGGTCATAAATGAGGCAGGGAGATTAAATAAACACCCAAAGATTTCCTAGAACGGCACCATTTTTCCAGAACCTGGAGATAAAAATACCATACCATCCAATTGCGTTTGAGCTTGCTAATTTGTGATTGTATGAGATGAGTTTCTTGCAACAAAGCCACATCATTTCTTAACTTGCTTCTAATAGGTGAACACAGCCCCCTAACATTCCAAGAAGTTATTCGTAAAGACATTAACTTGAAGTCACAGCACTGATAGGACTATTCGGTCTGCAATAGTAAATAAAATGCTGTAGCTTTAGATAATATATTAAACCATATATATCCAAGTTGAAAGATACAGGAAATAGTCGGATAGAAATTGGGAGTAGAGAAATGAGAAAAAATAGTAAGTCAGACAAATATACCACAAAATAATACATATACCTAAAGAACAATCCAATAATCAGAGGTGACAACACCACATGAGGAAGGCAACGCCCTGAACTCCAAGGCATATCAGAGGGGGAGGCCAAACCACATGGATAGATGTTGGAGAATAATGGGGAAAAATGATCAATACTACATATGCTCAAACGTGTCGTTTACAAATAAGATCATGGTGGCTCAAGGTATTTAGAAAACAGTTAATTGGTAGAAAGTTGTCACCTCCATTGCTACTTCTTTACAGTTGTTTTTAAGTTTCCGTAAGTAGTAGGTCTGTTCTTTTAGGTAACTTTATGAGGCACGGATTAACCAATTCTAATCTGGAATTGAGGGTTTGAAGAGCTGGACACATTTCCAGAAACTGTTTACGCCTATGAGCAGTAGTTTTGACTAAGACTTGTGAAACATTAAGTTAAAACCTAACCAACAAATGTGACCTTTACTTTTGGCTGCTTTAAGCACAATCATTTGGTCCGTATATTCTAGGAAAAAAGATGACCCCTCTAGGTTTCTGAGATGAGGCTGCATTTTGAAGGTTATGGCCAAGTCAATGAGCTCCCTGAATGTTTAAAGTAATAGTATCTGGCATTCCAAGAACCTTGGGGATAAAGAATTGAAAAAAAGAAATCGTTCCTGACCCCTCCAAGCCCTCTGCTAAACCATAAATGCAAAGTAATTTAGACAATTACGATTTTCAAGATTTTCAGTTTGCTTCTTCAGTTGACAAATCTCTGACTGCAAGGCTGTAATTTGTTGTGTAGTGTCCTGTAAGAGGTCAACTCTATGTGTCACCATTGGGATTCTTTGATCAGTTGTAGACCATTTGTCATCCATAATTTGAAGACTTTTGTTGGTTTCTTCTATATATGGCCTGAGTGCTTGTATTTCCTATAGAATGAATTTCTTAGGAGGGGTAGTCTTGACTGGAGTGGGGTTCTCCTAAACCGCTTATGTGATGAACGTGAGGAGGTACATCAAATCTCTGTTCCTGATTTAGAACCCCGACCATCTACCACTAAAGAGATTCATGGTAATGGAGAATCTTGAAGCAAACGTTCTGAGTGATCCATATCAGATAATAACACTGAGAATGAATTTGAGTCTGAAAACTTAGAATATTTTGGTATGGAAGGAGAATTAATGCCAAGTTATATGTTTTCCTCATAGAAGTTTGACCAGATACACCTGCTGTAGGAAAGATGCATGTATGTAGCACAAGGTTTGCAACTGTATTTGGATTTTTTCCAGAGAAATCAAGTTATATGTCAAAAATAGACTCAACAACAATATTGTAAATGCAAAACTTAAAGTAAGATTGAAAATGTAACCTTTCTTACCTTACATTTATTAGAAGTGGTGTGATTAAGAAATGGCAAAAAAATGAGTATTTTAAACAGTAAACAGAATGCCATTGTAATGTAGAGGGATAAGTTGCAGCAGCAGTCCTTCCTCAGCGTTCCGTAATGTGTGCCTCTGACTAGAATTGTAAAATGGCAGACGCGAGCTCAGCCTGTCAGCCCGCCTGCAGGCAGACAGAGAAAGCACATAAATTCGCCACTGTACAAGCTATTGACTGGCTCAAAGTGAAGGAGAGCTTCCCATACAGGTGTTGCTCCCTGAGGATAACCATGGTTCACGTCATCTGCTAGAAGGCAAACATCTCACTTCAACAGCCGTAGAGCCTCACAAGGGAGCAGCAGTCTTTTGTCGGTATCAAGCCATAACCAATCATTAGTTGAATAATTATTATCGTGAACTGTATGTCTTAGAAGTATCATAGTTGGATGCATAGTAGAACATCAGATGAGGCACAATTTATGATTTCCAGCTTAGTATACTAAGTATGATAATGAATACGATTTGGTACCCACTAACACCTTTGTGCTTTTACTTTTATGCTCGCCATCACCTCTGTGACCTTTTTTAGCAACTTAATGATATTGGGGAGAACAGAAACTGTGCTTGATGAGTTTACCTTTTGTATTCAAACTCTGACTTCCTGGACTGTGGAATTACAGGTGGTCTGATGACAGCTGAGTTGTTTTTCTTTTGACCACTGTAGTTGTTGATCCCTTTCTGTTCTATTCAACTTTAGCTGGTAGCTAGCCCTGAGGTACTTGTGACCTGTCCTTACCATGTGACCTGTCCATACCACTGTCTGATAATCCTTGTGAGATATATTTCTGAACCAGTATTATTGTTCTTATCATGAAGCCTGTGAGTTGTGTCTGTTTCAGTGTATTAGTTCTTTGTCCTGCACCTTAGTTGAATCCACCTCTGAGGTTGTAAGAGATCGCTTACTTATCAGTCATCCTGTCTCCCTGTCTATAAATGTGGGAGATATATTCCATTTATCAGCCAGCACACTACTTTTCTGTAACCATTTGTATTTATGAGTATGCCAGTTAACCATATTAGGCTAACTCCATTATTCATCATATACCCATGCCTGCTGTCAGGGACACGAGATCAGCGCACTGACTGCCGCGAAAGACTGGGCACAGCGGCTCGGAGCGCTTCCGTTCCGCAACTACAAGTCCCTGCGGGCATTGCGAGACACGCCTCACGTGACTCGCGCAACACCCGTCGTGGAAACAAAAGGGCAAAGGTCGACTCCTTCGGAGCCGATAATTCTTCCTGGTGGTGCTCGAGGCAGAAGCACCTAATCCCCAAGGTTCCGGACAGCGAGAAGCGGCGCACCCTTCCTGGATCAAACAAAGTCCGCGAAGTAGGCGTATTGATCTGATTTCCTAGCTTCGCTCCTCTGTTGGCAGAGACCCGGTGACGGTGGGTCTCATGCAGAGGAGCGTTCGGATTTAACAAACCCTCGACTAACCTCGCCCCTCTGTTGGTAGAGACCATAACATGGAGGTCTCGTGCAGAGGAGCGTTTACTGCTTAAAGGCCCCCCCCACCCACCACACCAGAAGGGCCTCATTGATTCCCTCCGCTTGAAGGAGGTCTGTTTAGGAGACCACACACGGGGGGCACAAGTGCGTTGGTGCGTCTCAGTCCTGACTTTCCCTGTGTGGCTAGAGGTCATGCCCCCAAACGGCACTATTGGCAACTGTCAATTCCTTCCAAGACCTTGTTCCTGGGAAGTAGGGATATACTGTCAGTGTACGTGGATTATATAGTATGGAATTGGCAATGCATATCTAATCCTGACAGGACGCATTTTCTGGCAGAAGCAAGGCGTGTAGACATTCACGCTCCAGCAGCCAGCCATCATTATTGTTTGTTTTCTTCTTATGTTCCATCTATAGATATAGGAGAGAGCTTCCAGAGAAGGGGTGGTGCCATACCCGCTGGGCATAAGATTAGCGATTCAGAAACAAGTTGGTAGGTGCAAGTGGAGAGACTGAGGTATGCAGTGTTCAGTGTCATTATCTTTGAAGTGCCGATCCAATTTGTGTGCTCCTTGTTTCTTTTGTCTTACATACTAGTTTCCTGAGGCTTCCTTGCCACTGCCTCTTGCTCTCCCCTATACGTTAGGCCTCACCTTCTTTGCTTTTCAGGTGAGATGAGCACGACATTGTGCGTAATGCTGGTTTTCAGTTAAACTGTTCATGCAGTGATTTCACAGGCACAGAAGCTTATATTGCGTTTGTCTTTTCTTTGCTTTTCAGATCTCCCTCCCCGCAGTCCCTACCCTTTCCTTCCCCCGCTCGATTACCCCAACAGTCCGTGTTACTTTTGCAAGCCGGACTTGGGGTTGTCCAGAGGTGGGCCCCTTTAGAGCATCAACACAGCCCTGAGGACATCGGAACGGAGGAACCTGATAGAATTATCGGCCCACGAATTCTCTTTTCCTCCTGGTTGTGTTGAAGGCTAAGGATGGCTACCTTGGAGGACGTGATGGCGGCGCTAGCGCAAGTGGAGGCGGAGCTGGCTGCATCCCGAAACAGCTGCCTTACATTCCCGAGTTGAGTTGCTGCAGAGAAACCCGTTTAGCGCGGGAGACCCTTACGCAGAACCTCCGTGGTGGTAGAAATGCCGTCCCAAGTACCATTGGCCCCACCCGAGAGGTTCCATGGGGATAGGAAGAAAGTCCAAGTGTCCATGACCCAGGTGTTACTCCACTTTAAATGTTTGTCACAAACCAAGCAAGAGTCGCCTTTCTAATCTC
The DNA here is from genome assembly GCF_964204655.1 of Triturus cristatus. Classification (NCBI taxonomy): domain Eukaryota; kingdom Metazoa; phylum Chordata; class Amphibia; order Caudata; family Salamandridae; genus Triturus; species Triturus cristatus. The sequence continues at coordinate 333,840,091 of NC_140595.1, forward strand.
TTATTTAGGGGGTGAAGCCGCCCAGTGGGCAGACCCCATAGTCAGGAATGATGACCCCCTGCTTTACGACTGGGATGAGTTTAGGGCGGCGTTCGAGAAAACGTTTGACCGGCGAGCAGAAACGTTCTCCGCGGATAAGGACCTACTTGAGCTCCGACAAGGGTCGCTGGATGTGGTTAGTTACCTAATTAACTTTCGAAGACTGGTAGCCGAAACAAATTGGCCCGAAGCCAAACAATCGGTCGTCTTTTACCATGGTCTCACAGAAGAGCTGAAGGACGTCCTGGCCCAGATCGAGCCACAACCTAGCACCTGTGCTGCCCTCATTGACCTGACGCTGCGTTTGGATCACCGGCTGAAAGAACGGAAAGGGGAGCATACGAGAAAGGAGAGGTCCGGTCCATGGAGTGATCGAACAGGGCTCTCCGAGACAACCCTGGCAAAACCCGAGCCTATGGAAATCGGAGCAGTGAGAGCATCGTTAACCTTGAGTGAGAGAGACCATAGACACAAACAGGGATTATGTTTATATTGCGGCAAGAAGGGGCACTTCATCAGGGAATGTCCGGTTAAACCCGCATATGGTCGTTCTCGTCCCGGCCAGATGGCTGCGGTGGCAACAGAAAAAGGGGAGGAAAACTGCCGCGCCTGAGATCGGTGAAGGGAGGCTCTCAGGCGGACGTATCATCCCTTCGGTGGATTTTGCCATCTTCAGGGAGGCAGAACACTTCTTCATCACGATGCACCTTGATATAAACCAAGAAAGAAAACCGGTCAGAGTCATGGTAGATTCAGGTGCTACCGGCTGTTTTATGGACAGAGAAGAGGCCAACAGGTTAGGAGTCCAGCTCCTCCGCAAAACTACCCCGGAATTGGTGTACGCTGTGGATGGTAAGGAACTGGAATCAGGACCGATAAACCACAACACCCCAGAGTATGAACTCACATATGAGGGATATCACAGAGAATGGGTGTCTTTCAACATCATCCAAGCCCCTCATTATGGGGTGATCTTAGGACTCCCTTGGCTACAGAAACATGAGCCCAGCATCCATTGGGCCACAAAGACCTTACGGTTGCAGTCGGTCTACTGCCAGACGCACTGCAATATGGTGCCGCCCCGACCGTTGGAGGTTTTGGCCACCTGGCTCCATATCTCGACAGCAGCCGAAAAAGAAGTGGTGTTACCTGACTGTTATACCTCCTTTGCGGAGGTATTCAGCAATACCAAGGCGGAAGAGCTCCCTCCTCATCGGGAGTTTGATTGTCGCATCGACTTGAACCCAGGGGCAGTGGTACCGTGCGGACGGATATATGCCCTGACCCTACTGGAAAACCAACACCTGCGAACCTATCTGGACAAGTACCTAGGATTGAGGTTCATTCGTCCTTCGCGGTCTCCCGCAGCTTCCCCTCTTTTTTTTATCCCGAAGGCTAACGGAGAATTGAGGTGCTGCATCGACATCAGGGCGTTAAACGCCATCACGGTGAAGAACCGATACCCGCTCCCGTTGATCCCCGTTCTCTTGGAGCAGGTGAGAGCAGCAAGTATCTATACCAAGCTAGATTTGAGAGGGGCGTACCACCGGGTGAGGATGCGCGAAGGCGACGAGTGGAAAAAAGCCTTCAAAACCCGGTATGGGCTATTTGAGTATCTTGTAATGGCCTTTGGGCTATGTAATGCCCCTGCGGCGTTTTAATACTTCCTCAATGAAGTGTTATGAGAGTTTCTGGATATCTTCGCAGTCGTGTACATCGACGACATCATCGTATACTCAGCAACGGAAGAGGAACACATCTTCCATGTGCGTCAAGTGTTGCAGGCATTACAAAGAAACCAGCTGTTTTGTAAACTCACAAAATGTGAGTTCCATGTAACCACTGTGGAATTCCTCGGAGTCATGCTCACCCCCTCTGGTCAGGTCATGGCAGAGAGGAAGGTGAAAGCCATAGTGGATTGGCCCCGTCCACATACCGTCAAGGATGTTAAAAGCCTGCTGGGGTTCGCGAACTTCTACAAGAGGTTTATAAAAAACTTCTCCAACATGGTAACACCCCTGACCAAGTTGACCAGAAAGAATACACAGTTTTCTGTGGTCTACAGAAACCCAAGAACCGTTCGATCGCCTTAAAGAGGCTTTTATTTCCGCTCCAGTACTTGTCCACGCTAACCACGAGGTGCCTTTTGTTGCCGACGCATCCGAAGTAGCGGTAGGAGCAGTGCTGTCACAGAGAGACGAAACTACTGGGTACCTCCACCCCACAGCATTCATGTCCCGGAAATTGAATCCTGCGGAACAAAACTACACCATAGCCGAAAAGGAGCTCCTGGCAATAAAGGACGTGTTCCTGGAATGGAGGCATTGGCTTATGGGGGCGGCGCATCAGATCACAGTCTATACAGATCATCGCAACCTCCAGTTTATGCGAGCAGCTCGGAACCTCACACCAAGGCAGCTCCGTTGGATGCTTTTTTTGGCTGAGTTCCATTTCATAGTGACCTTTCGTCCAGGCATTAACAACAGGAAGGCTGACGCCCTCACTCGACAGGAAAGCCCTCAGCCAAAGGATGCGTCTACAGAAAGGGCTATCATCGAGCCTGGCTGAGTAGTGGGTGTAGTGACCACCGACAACTTCCTGGAGAGCACTAGACGCGGTGTACGGACGTTGGAATGGAGAACGTGGCTCAGGTTCCATCCTGAATGGCGGATGCATTAAGGCCTCCCCATGAAAAGCCGACAAGAACTTGTCCCAACCAAAACCCTGAGAAAGATGCCATTTGCTTGGTGTCACGACCTCCCTTGTGCAGGACACGCTGGAAGCGCAAAGACCCTGGATAAAGTGTTACGACATTTCTGGTGGCCCGCCGTCTGCTCGGACATTCATACATGGGTTCGACAGTGTTCCACCTGCGCCCAAATGAAGACAGACCACAGACCGGCTCAGGGATTGCTGCAGATCATGCCCACTCCCGAGAGACCCTGGGAGAGGATTTCAGTGGATTTCGTAGTGGGGCTACCCCGGGACCGAGGAAAGACTGCCGTCATGGTAGTGATAGACTACTTAACCAAAATGGGTCACTTTATAGCATGTAGGCAGCCACCTACGGCAGGACAGTTGGCCCATTTGTTACTTACCCATGTAGTCCGCCTTCATAGCCTTCTACAAGTTATAGTGTCAGACAGGGGAGCCCAGTTCACAGCAGGCTTCTGGAAGGTATGGTGTTCAAAGCTCCACGTCACCTCTTTCCTCTCCACGAGTTTCCATCCCCAAATTCATGGCCAGACCGAGAGGTTGAACCAAACCCTAAAGCAGTACCTCAGGTGTTATGTGGATACCGTTACTGATGCTTGGGTGGTATGGTTGTGGGTGGCTGAGATAGCCTACAACAATGCCACACACTCATCAACAAAACACACTCCGTTCTTCTGTACCTACGGGTTCCATCCTAGGTTTACCCCTTTGCTCCTGCCCGACACAGACACCCGACTCCCGGAACTACGGGAAAGGCTAGTGCTTATGCGTAGAATCCTGGCCAAGGCTAGGGCCACTTTGCTGAAAGCTAAAGACAAATATAAAACACAAGCTGACAAGCATCGCAGGCCAGGCCCCGTGTTTCAGCGTGGGGATCGGGTATGGTTGTCTACCAAGCATATTAGGTTTAGGAAACATAGTGTGTTCAACCCTAAATATATCGGTCCCTATCGTGTCATAAAGCACATTAATCCTGTATCTGTGAAACTGCAGCTACCAGCGCATTTTCGGATACATCCGGTTTTTCATGTCTCCCTCCTGAAGCCCGTGCAACAACCCATGAAGCGACCTCCGACTCCTATTTTGGTTCAACAAGAGCAAGAATACGAAGTGAAGGGAATTTTGGACGCAAAAAGGGTGCGGGGTAGATTGTGGTACTTGATTTCCTGGAAGGGGTACGGTCCGGAGGAGGATTCGTGGGAACCGGTTTCAGCCGTCCATGCGCCCAAATTGGTTGCCAAGTTTCATCGGTTGCACCCACACAAGCCATCCGGCAGTCAGTGATCCTCGGAAGGGGGATGTGCTGTCAGGGACAAGAGATCAGCGCACTGACTGCCGCGAAAGACTGGGCACAGCGGCTCGGAGCGCGTCCGTTCCGCAACTACAAGTCCCGACGGGCATTGCGAGACACGCCTCACGTCACTCGCGCAACGCCCGTCGCGGAAACAAAAGAGCATAGGTCGACTCCTTCGGAGCCGATAATTCTTCCTGGTTGTGCTCGAGGCAGAAGCACCTAATCCCCAAGGTTCCGGACAGCGAGAAGCGGCGCACCCTTCTTGGATCAAACAAAGTCCGCGAGGTAGGCGTATTGATCTGATTTCCTACCTTCGCTCCTCTGTTGGCAGAGACCCTGTGACGGTGGGTCTCATGCAGAGGAGCGTTCGGATTTAACAAACCCTCGACTAACCTCGCCCCTCTGTTGGTAGAGACCATAACATGGAGGTCTCGTGCAGAGGAGCGTTTACTGCTTAAAGGCCCCCCCCCCCCCCACTCCACCAGAAGGGCCTCATTGATTCCCTCCGCTTGAAGGAGGTCTGTTTAGGAGATCACGCACGGGGGCACAAGTGCGTTGGTGCTTCTCAGTCCTGACTTTCCCTGTGTGGCTTGAGGTCATGCCCCCAAACGGCACTATTGGCAACTGTCAATTCCTTCCAAGACCTTGTTCCTGGGCAGTAGGGATATACTGTCAGTGTACGTGGATTATATAGTATGGACGCATTTTCTGGCAGAAGAAAGGCGTGTAGACATTCACGCTCCAGCAGCCAGCCATCATTATTGTTTGTTTTCTTCTTAAGTTCCATCTATAGATATGGGAGAGAGCTTCCAGAGAAGGGGTGGTGCCATGCCCGCTGGGCATAAGATTAGCGATTCAGAAACAAGTTGGTAGGTGCAAGTGGAGAGACTGAGGTATGCAGTGTTCAGTGTGTCATTATCATTGAAGTGCCGATACAATTTGTATGGTCCTTGTTTCTTTTGTCTTGCATACTAGTTTCCTGACACTTCCTTGCCACTGCCTCTTGCTCTCCCCTATACGTTAGGCCTCACCTTCTTTGCTTTTCAGGTGAGATGAGCACGACATTGTGCGTAATGCTGGTTTTCAGTTAAACTGTTCATGCAGTGATTTCACAGGCACAGAAGCTTATATTGCGTTTGTCTTTTCTTTTCTTTTCAGATCTCCCTCCCCGCAGTCCCTACCCTTTCCTTCCCCCGCTCGATTACCCCAACAGTCCGTGTTACTTTTGCAAGCCGGACTTGGGGTTGTCCAGAGGTGGGCCCCTTTAGAGCATCAACACAGCCCTGAGGACTTCAGGAACGGAGGAACCTGACACCTGCACCTGCAAGCTTGTTTGTGGCTTGGAGAGTTGTTCTACCTGCCAATCTGCCCATTCTCAAACCAGTCTGCTTCATACTGAGCTGAGTCTGTGTGCCTCCTAACTAATCCAGAAAGCTGAACTTTTCACCTTTTTCTGAATCAGAAGCTTTCCACCTACCAGCCTGTGAGCTAAACACCCTCACTTGTGTGGCCCCTTCAGAGTTTGGGAACTGACTGCAAGTAGTCCATGTGGTTTCATGATCAGATTTGTCAGTGCTAGAATGGACACAGGTAATGTTGGATAGAGGCTAGAGCAAGGAAAACTGCAGAAAAGCTCATTAGTAAACAGTTGGAGATCTACTGCTTACTGGTTCCCTTAAGCTGTGAATTATTTGTTTTGACAATTGGCCTGGTGTACTTCCGAGTGTCCGGGTCTACCAACGTTGTAACACCACGTATAAAGAGTTCAATGTATCTGATCCTGTGGTTTTTTTTTTCAAAGAACTTGATAGCTAATAGGCTAAAAGCTTAGCGTCTCCTGTTTTTTAGTTCTAGATTAACTTTTGTTGCATTGATGTTTTAGTCTGTTTAATAGGTTTTTCTTTTCATATGTTATTCTCTCGTCTCTATATCCTTGGCTACAAGACAATGTGTAAAACGTAAGTTTCTACATATGTCTTGATATCCTTCAATTGTACGTTAATAGAAAATTCAAATAAAACAAACCGTTCATTCAACTAGAAGTTTCAAAAAACAAAAAATTCTTTTAATTTTCCATTAAATGGTGTTAAGATGTTAGAAACATGTGTGATTGTTGGATTAGTCATTTGATCTAGTGCACAGTACCGGCAATCACTGCTAGAAGCTGAGGGCCCTCACTTAGAGTGCTACAATAATCTGCACTTGTTTGAATGCTGCACTTTTGTTCCATTTTGCTAAATTGCTGTTTTACTGTGTGAGAAGTTGGCCTGGCATATGCTGTCCACTAGTGATAGGGGGCACCTTGCACCAGTCCAAGCAACCCTTTTTGATGATAGGTTTAAAGACAACCTTTATTGAAAGCTATCCTAGTGGTAGCTACGGAGAGCAGCCTTCAGGCTAAGTCTTGAAGGAGTGTAAAGCAGCTTGGTTTACCAGATTATAACCTCTTGAATTACTAAATGAAAGAAGAACCACACAAGGTATATATATAAAATATATGTATTTATTTCTAAACACTCTCTACTAACCACTTTATGAAGTTAGAGAGCAAGGCCCACAATAATACAGTTCTAAAACGACAGTAAATAGCACAATATACAATGGGCCCTATGGGCGGACCAAACCATATATTAAGAAAGTGGTATAAGAACCACGACTTGACTAGACACAGTGCCTAGAGCACATAGAATCGCTGGGACCCCAAGGAATCACCCAAGGTAGTGACACAGGAGACCCACGGGGGACGCGTGCAGTATGAGAACACAGGTGCGAGCCCCGTACTATTCTACGGGAAAGTCGCGGTTGGAATGTTAGAAGTTAAGGACACTTAGGAGAGGACTTTGAGCAAACCCCTTTAGACTTAGGGGGTTCTAGGGCCAGTACCAACGGGAGCACCGGAGTACTCGAGTTACCTCACCCAGGGAAGCCGGGTGCATAGATGTCAAATGGTGTCTGGAATCGTTGTTGATTTCAATGGCGATCTGCAGCAAAGTGCTGCTGCCGGGAAGGAGAGAAGTGTCAGGTGTGATCCAAGCCTGGATGGAAGATCAGAAGAACCTGAAAGCAGAGGGGACAGAGGCTGGGTCACTTGCCAGTGACCCGGGGCATGATAGACGAATGCCCACCGATGTCGGGTGTTTCAGGTGCGAAGCGGTGAAGCTTGACTCTGCAGCCACGAGGACCAGGAGGCGTTGATGACAACCAGAAGCTGGATTCGAGCTGTCCCACGAAGGATTTCGAGTGCTGCGGTGTCAGTGCCCGGATTGGACCCAACAAGCCGTGGCAACAGCAACCTACGCAGGAAGAGAAAAGATGCTTCGGTGTGGACCAGCAAGGTCCTGGGGACTCCCCAAGCGATGGAGAGTCAGGACACGTCTGGAGCAACCAGGTAAGCCCAATTAGAAGTTAAGTTGCCTTCACAGAGACCCACCAGACGACGGACTAGGAATTGCGAAGAGAGAAAACACAAAGGGCCAGCTCACGGAACACTCGTGGAGTTTAAGCAGGCAATCATCGGTGCAAATGCTGCTCGGGGTCAGGGCTACTAGTAACCCAAAGCTCAGCTGCAGGAGTCGCTGGAAAGCTGATGCATCTGCAAATGGTCGTGGTGTCCAGGGGTTCGGGTTGCACAGTCTTCCACGAGGGATACAGGCCTCAGAATTGCTGAGTGCACAGATCGACCTCAGAGACCACGGAAACCCACCTCCTGTGTTGCAAAATTCTTCAGAGTCCGGCGGGAGCTTCGGAGATGCGTCTTTGGTGCCTGACTTGCAGGGGAGTAACTCCTTTACTCCAAGTGAGATTCTTCAGTCATCTAGTTCAGTGTAGATCATCGAAGTTCCAGGATTCAGTATCAGAGTTTCCTCCAGGTGTAATCTAAAGTCCTGTAGTCAGGGGTTCCTTCTTTATACCCAAGGAAGGGGTTGGACACAGACTGGGGACCCACCTATGGGAGGGTCAGGAAAAAGGGGTGGCTACACCTTTTTCCTTTGTCTAGTTTCGCGCCAGAGCAGGGGCTGGTAGCCCCTGCAACCGGTTTGAACTGGACTATGCACAGGGACACCAAATGTGCCCCCAGTGCTGAACTTCAAAGCATTCTTGGAGTGCACCCACCCAACCCCAATACACTTAAAGCCTGTCTGGGAGGTGGTGACTCCTCCCTGTGACAGGAAACCTATTGTCCAGGCCTCCCCTGCCGGAGTTTCATCCAGCAGCAGGTGGACAGACTTGTGTCTGTGGCTGGCAGCATCCATTTTGTGATGCCAGGGCTCTGTTAGCTGGTACCAGGTATACCGGTGCTGTCATGTCTCTCCCTCTAGAAGGGTGGGTTCATAACCCACACCAGTTACTGGTGTGGGGGTATGATTCCAAGGTGTTTGACACCGTGTAGCCATCCTAAAGTTAGCATTTACCGTTTGGGTATAATGCACTTAAGAGTATATGGTCTGGCTGCATCACAAACAGCCCAGGAATAAAGGTTCCGAAGGCTGCAGTGGGGCTATGCTCATGAATGGGCACCCTCTCACATAAAACCCAGCACCCTGCCTTCAGAATTGTTAAGGCCTGCCATAGGGGTCACTGATAGGTTTATATGTGAAGTGATATGGAGAGAAATAGTGAACCTATCTCAGTAAGGGGTGCATGCACCACCTTACCCAGGCTGCAGTAACAGTCCTGTGGTGTCATTTTGGTAGGCTTCCCAGGGGTGGCATGATACATGCTGCCGCCCCTGGTAGGCCTCTGGGGTACCTATGCCCTGGGTACATAGTACACTATATACTGGGGACTTATAAGGGTACCCCAGAATCCAATATGGAGTGTACCTAAAGTACTTGTAATCAATTTAAGGGAGAAAGCAGATAGGCTGGAGTCCTGAATAGCAGGTTCCCAGCCAAACTAAGTCGAAAACCAGCAAAACACCTGGAAAAAAGTGGGGGCAACCATGCAGTCAGAATCCACCTTCCTACGTAACCCCTCCCCCCCAAACAAAAGGAGATAAGGCTAACCTTGGCCAGTTGAGCCTTTATTGACTATGTGGCCATATAAGGAAGAACCTGCACTAGCATGGTTACCCCAGTGCTTAATTTGTAAAATATTAAGTGCCAGGGCTCTGACCAGGAGGCCACTGCAGCTTGCACCATCCATCGCCCTTGTCATTGCTGCCAAAACAACCACTAACCATCTGTCTCGCATGTAAATGCAACAGTTCAGATTATTCCAGGTCCTCAAAGCTAAAGCAATGGCTGGGGAGGCAGCAATTTTAATGTATATTGTAGTCCTAAACTACGGTTGTTCTGCTTATCTCCAAATTAGATGAGCAGCGCCACCATGTGGTGGACTGTTCTAAGTATGGTGTTGACATTTAGGTGCCGGTGCCGAGCACCAGAAAGCAATCAAGTACCTATGCTGAGCACCAGAAAGCACTGGCTCAAACTAAGTACTGGGTTACCCCCTGTCTTATGGTCCACTAAGCAATCCCTAACCCCAAGGGTATGGGATGATCTCCACCATGGGGAATCACTACCTGTGGTGTGTTTTGGCAAAGTAAAAGGCTGGTGGGGTGTCTGAGTATAGAAGTGAGGCCCGAATAAAGTTGGTCTCAGCTTCCTCAGATCACTGGTCACCATGGAGGCCTTTCTTTCCATGAATGAGTTGTATCTGGTCCTAAGGGTCATCCTTTGGCTGTTTAGAGCTGGGTGTGGGTCCCATTGGTTGGAACACTGGGGGGACAAGGTAGGTTTGGAACCTTTTGGTCCCAGGTTTGACTTGGCCCAACAGAGTCCATCTGGGGAGGTCCCTACCCAATGGTAAGGGGTATCCCTCAGTGTGTTGAGGAATTTTCACCTGGCTAGGGCTACTAGACTGTGTGCCCCTAAACTGCTGATGGGGGGGTTGCTCTGGACAGGGGGCCCTGTGGGGTCCACTGACCTCTGCTTCCCTGGGCTGACTAAGGTAGGATAGAGAGGGGCAGATTACCTGCACCAGATTGGGTACCACCTTGGAAGGGTCCCCTGCCATCAGAGGTGGTGCCAGGACAGGCCTGACTACCTCTGGGGCAGCTCCTTCACTAGGGATAGAATCAGTTTCCTGAGGCGGCTGACCCTTACCTATAGTCTGGGGGAAAGAAGACTTTTCTTCAACCCTTGTGCTCTCTTGTGGAGGAGAGTGGGGCATTCTTTCAGGCTCCATCACCCCAAAATGTCCTTGGGGGTGGACTGTGGCCATCACAGCCCCACTAACTCTCTCAGGGATGCCCAGCATTCTCAGATGGGCTTGGCGTTCAACTTCAGCCCAGGCTGAAATTTCCAGATCATTGCCCATCAGGCAATCTACATGCAAGTTTGGGGACACTGCCACTCTTTTTGGGCCTGTGACTCCTTCCCAGCTGAGATTGACTAAGGCCATGGGGTGATCTGTTCTGACACCATCAATGTTGGTCACCTGGTATTTAAACTCGGGTAAAAGCTGGTGAGGGGGGACTAGTTTCCCTGTCACCATGGTGACACTCTAGCCCCTGTGTCCCTGAATGCCACAGCTTTCTGACCATTAATCAATGGCTCTAGTCTGTACCTGCCCAATGCATTGGGACTCATGGTAAAAGTGGCAAATCCCATGCCACCGTCACAGACTACGGAGGCTTGTGAGGGGGACCTGTCTAAACTAAGGCCCACCTTTGTTCCCCATGAGAATGCACCTAACATTGGGTGCAACACTACCGCCTGGGGGATTACTACTAGTAGTACCAGAAGGAGTGGTAGTATTAGTTGGAGGAACATTTTCTTTATTGCCAATCCTGGTGCAACTGGGATCTGTTTTCCAGTGGCCAGGCTTTTTACAAACATGTCAATATGGTTTCTTTTCAGAAGAGGAAGGAGTTTGGGACCCACCTCCAGAAGAGGACTTTTGGGGCCCTGTAGAGGACTTGTCTTTAGATTTATCCCCACCTTTCTCTTGGGACTTTATAGAATCTTTCTTCTGGTCACCACCCTGATTCTTAGACCTTACCCTGGTTCTGACCCACTTGTCTGCCTTCTTTCCCAATTCTTGGGGAGAGGTCAGATCAGAGTCCACCAGGTACTGGTGTAAAAGCTGGTTTTGACAATTATTAAGGATCTGCTCCCTCATAATCAAATTGTACAATCCTAAAAAGTCATGCACCTTGCTGCCATGGATCCAACCTTCCAGGGCCTTAGTAGCACAATCTATAAAGTCAACCCAGTCTTGAGTCTGAGTCTTTTGGGTGTCTCTGAACTTCAACCTGTACTGTTCAGTGGTTAGGCCAAACCCATCAATCAGAGCACTCTTCAAGGCTTTGTAATTGTCAGCATCCTCTTCTCTAACAATGAGGAGCTTGTCTCTACCTTTGTCTGCAAAGGAGAGCCACAAGATTACTGCCCACTGCTCCTTAGGGACCCTCTGTATTTTACATGCCAGTTCCAGTGCAGTTATCCACCTGTGGATGTCACTCCCACAGGGAGGGACAATATTGTTCAGGTTCCTATGGTCATGAGTATAATCTCTACCTCTAGGGACACTGTTGCTGCCACCATGGGGCTCTAGCCCCCATTTATGTGAAGCTCTCTGGAGCTCCAGGGATTCCTTGTCCAATGCTAATTGTTCTTTCTTGATCCTAAGCTCAGCTTCCTCAAACTGGCTCCGTCTGCATTTTTTCTCATAAGAGGACTCCCTCCTTTGAGGGAAAATGGGCCTATGAGAGACAGAGGTCCCTCCAGATGCGCCAGAATGATTAGACTCCATTGAAGGAGATCTTAATCTTCTTGGCACACCACCAACCCTTCCAGGTGGGGTATAGAAAGGACCACTGAGGCCTTCTCCCTCACCTTCAGGATGGATTGGATTTTCCAGGTTAGAATCATCTTGATCCTCCTGGTCAGCGTCAGAGTCCTGGTCATAGGTGTGGTCACCGCTTGGCCTTTCCTCTTCTGCTGGCCCACCCATCTTGCCTACCTCATCAGACCCTGGGGTCTTCCTAAGGTCATCTGCAAGCAACATCTGTATGAGATGTTGTGCTGTTGGGCTTTTCCCTGTCTTCAATTTCCTTGAGGAACACATTGTCCTCAACTCTTGGTATGTCATATGATCATTCTTAGAGGGGAGAGACCCACTGGGTTCTGCCCTTGAAGACATGACTAGTGTGGTGTATGCACCCACCTACTCTAGTGAGGCCTACTAAACTCTCTTGAGTTGTAGAAAGGGTGTGCTAAGCCCTTGACACACAACTTTAAGTTCAGTAGAACTTACTGTATTCTAAACTTGATTTATATGTACCTATAGTGGTTTTCAGTTAGTCACTCAGAGATTATCTGGTAAAGCAATAGCAAGCTTGAATCCAACCGCTGCACACCAATGCGAGAAGTTGGCCTGGCATATGGTGCCCACTATAACTAGTGGACAGCATATGCCAGGCCAACGTCTCACATACTGCATTCCTATATTACTGAAATGTGGAAATACTGCATCACATGAAAAATATGAACATCAGAACCAAACGGCTCAATACAGAAGTACATACACATGGCCAGGAATGTCACTACTACTACTACCTAATTTGAATTTCCATAGAAGAAAACATCTAAATCAGGGCTGAAGATTAACCTCCCAGTTGGGTCCAGGACCGTAGCTTCCAATGGGGCAAGAGGTCTAGTGGCCACAGGCTCCCACAGAACCATGATTATAGCTGTATTTCGCACAGTGGCGTCTTGTAGGTAACGGTGGTGGGGTGGGGGGTTAGAAATAAATAAACAATACTTACCTGCTCGTCACCGGCCTTTTCTTTGTCCTCGCTGTTTTGCTGGCTCCGGGTAGCGCCCAGTCTCCCCTAAGCCAATCACGACACTGCTGTCACCATGAAAGCAGCCTCATGATTGGTCTGAGCACCATGGTTCAGCGCTCAGACGGCTACTGCATTGCAGCTCAGTGGAGAACATGCCAAGTGCCCATGATGGTTTGGCCGGCCAAACCGTCATGCACAGTTAAGGTGCAGCAACCCCTACTCCCTCAACATTACAGGATCACAGCCCGCCCAACCTGCATGCGAGATACTAAAAATGATAATAACTTATGTTATCATTTTATTTTTTCATCTTATACTGCTCCGAGAGCAGTAGGGCGACGCTCATCTGCCTTAGTGGAGGAGCCGCCACTGATTTCACAGTTCAAATATTGGGTGGTAGGGGCGATATCCTTCCTTGAACTAGGGCCCATGCCACACTGGCTACGCCACTAGTTCGGTGGTGCACTTGTCACATTACGGATAATACTTGATTTAGCTCAGTCATCCAAATGAGGGTTCAGTTTTTATGTTAACAAGCTTAAAGTAGCACTTAACTACTACGGCCATTTTTGCCCTGACACATGATCTCCCTGGCATGCAAAAATATTATTTGTAAACAAATGTTCAGTGCAAACATGACACCTTGCACCGGTTGGTCAGTGCAAATGTCAGTGCACATTTACACAATCACCAGTGCAAGCTCTCGGAACCATGCATCTTTTGTAAGAACCAAGAACGTTGTCAAGCACCTTTCTAACCTATACGCAACGTCTGTTCTATTTAATGAATTAACAACATAGCAATAATCATGTACATAATATTTTCATAGCTAGCCCTCAAGCCTAGCTTGTGTGCAATCCACTAATTTGTTTTTTCAGTATGACTGCTGCAAGAACATTATTTTTAAGACCTAAAGCTGTCAGCAAGGTACTGAAAAGCAGTCCTCAAAGAGGCATTGTGTTCTAAAACAGAACAGTTGGACTTTTTTGCAATGAATCAGATGGTGAGGCAGGGAAAGAAGAATCAATTTCGTCACAAAACAGCTCATAACTTTGCAAACGGTTTGTTTGCCTGAGGGAAGGATTGAAATTCAATGTCATCCCCCCCTAAAACAGCACATTAAAAACAAGAATAAAATGTTTATTTCATTGGGACTCAGATTTGCCGTGCATAATCATAATTTGCAATATCTTGCTGTATAATTGCTGATCTGTTTGTTTTTTGCACTTGGGATAGCACAGGGTGTTAAAAATCGAAATTGATTGGAATTCTCCCAAGTCCATTTTAAATTCTCCGCGTGTGATGGAGCTTGCCTCCTAAAATTAAAGCTCCAACAGAGCAAACGTTTCGGTTGAAATATTTTCCTTGATATGAAAGAGCAACGTTTGCAGTCAACTGAGATGAAACTACTTTTAATCGCAACTACAGATGGCAAAGTGTCTTTGCTTTTGTCTGCTAGTTTGTAGAGTTGATACTTTATTCTACAAAATGTACATTATGCTTTCAAAGTGTTATGAAATACTGACTGATACCCTTCAAGATAAAGGGGAACATTTTGTTTCTATGCACGTTTGGCTCAAATCTCGGTTTGCTTATTCTTTCCTTGTCGAGCTGCTTATTGATCCATAGGAGACAGGCTATAGGGTACGGAGCACGTAATTCATCCCTTTGTTAAACGCTTTATATACTGTGAAGATGACGTGTAAACACCAGTGGCGGCTCCCTCGGAACAAGTGGTGGTAGGGCGAGGGGGGAATGAAAAATAAACGTACCTTCGCCGACGCACGCCTCTCCTCTGTCCTTACTCGGCACTGGCAGCACCGGAAGCCCCCAGGCTCTCAGACTCTCCCAGCCAATCACAACGCTGCATCAGCAGCTTCGTGATTGGTCCCGCTCAGACACTGCCTGGGCATGTTCTACACCTAGTTGAGCAACACAGCCAGGTGGAGAACATACTAAGTGAACATCACAGTTTGTCTGGCCCAAGAGGGCTGGCCAAACCGTCATTCATACTTAGGGAGTGCATACCACTACTGATTCTTCTCTGGCGAGCTTAGCCCCACCCTGACCTGGCTCTAAGTCACCCACAGAAAAATGAAATGATAATGCCTTGTTATTATCAATTTATTTTAATTTTTTTGCACTGCTCCTCCACCTTATAGGAGGAGCCGCCACTGGTAAACACAAGGACTGTTGAGGACTGTGATGCATTTCTTTGTACAGCTGGTAACAGCAATATCTCAAATACACATTGACAAATCCAACAGCTGCTTGAGTAAGAGTGCTTCCTTTATTGGCATGCTGATGGACGAGTTGGTCTGTCTAAAAATTGCTAATAGAGTATGCATTGTACAACCAGTAGGAGAGCATCTACTTCAAACTGAGAACAGCATTGGCCAAATCTTATTCTTCTGGGACATTATCCTGGAAGAAACTTTGATCTTGAGAACCTCAATGCTACCTCATGATGAGGGCCCCCCGTCCCGCTAAGGTAAGAAGAGGAGTGAGATTTTAGCAACTTGTATTCAAGACTTAGTTAATGGATCCAGGGAGATTCCAGTGGTCCTGAATAAAACTAGGACTTCTCCACTGACAAGACGTGTTTCTACATAGCCTGGACCCAAAATAAGAATTATTCAATTTCCACTGTGCCTTGGCTTTTGAAACTAGTTGACAAAGCTGCCACAATTCAGCAGCAAAGTTCTCTGCAAAGGAAGGCAACACTGGGCGACAATCAGTTAGCTCCTTTCCAGGCAGACTGGATTTTTGGCTGTGCCGGCATGTATCTTGACCATCATGGACACAGGAGATTGAGCGTTATTGATGCTACTGTGTATGTCTGCAGCTTTTGACACCCTAACCTCAACACCAGGAGGTTAATTTGTGAAAGAACACCAGGAGGTTAATTTGTGAAAGAAGTGCGGGTTCCCTAAGCTCTGCTCAGAAGCCAATGGCAGGTGCAATTAAACAATGGCACACCAAATACCAAGGCTGGTAGTCTTTAATCCACTACAGGGCACTCCCTCCCCTTGTTCCTTGCTCTTGCAGGTTCTTGCTTTCCCTCTTTTGTGTAGGTTTTGTTGTCTTTCTCTTCCTCCTTCTTTCCCCTCTACCGGCTTACCCTCTCTTTCACTCGGTGTCTTTCTTTTCCTTTGTCTTTCCTATCCGTGTGCTTTCCCTTTCTTTCATTTGGTGCGGAAAATGAGTGCTGGTTACCAAAAATAAGTGCTGGTGGCTTCCACCCAGGGCCGGGCTTTGCTCCGCCCTCTACACCCGTTGTTTCCTCCTCACCGGGGCTTTACAGGCCATTTGACTCGGTCGGCCGGGCTTGGCTCCGCCAGACCACAACCCCAGCATTCCTAGGGGCAGGACGCCTCACAACCCAGGAGGTGCTTAAAGGCGGGCTCGGTGCTGAGTCCCTCGGCGTGCTGTTTGTCCTCTGCTGGCTGTTTGGTGTTTCCTGCTCTACCGGGGCCGGGCTTTGCTCCGCCCTCTACACCCGTTGTTTCCTCCTCACCGGGGCTTTACAGGACATTTGACTCGGTCGGCCGGGCTTGGCTCCGCCGGACCACAACCCCCAGCATTCCTAGGGGCAGGACGCCTCACAAACCCGCGCCAGGAGGCGCTTAAAGGCGGGCTCGGTGCTGAGTCCCTCGGCGTGCTGTTTGTCCTCTGCTGGCTGTTTGGTGTTTCCTGCTCTACCATGGCCGGGCTTTGCTCCGCCCTCTACACCCGTTGTTTCCTCCTCACCGGGGCTTTACAGGCCATTTGACTCGGTCGGCCGGGCTTGGCTCCGCCGGACCATAACCCCCAGCATTCCTAGGGGCAGGATGCCTCACAATCCCGCGCCAGGAGGCGCTTAAAGGCAGGCTCGGTCCCTCGGGCAAAGGGCGGGCCCTCTGTGGCCCTCAGAGGCCTGAAGAGACTGGACTGGGCCGGAGACTCTGGGTTTGTAGTGCCGGACTTCACTCGTAAAGAGAGACTCTACCTGTTTTACCTGTTGTTCAATGTATAGTGTCATCTGTTTCGTGTATTAAGTTACATGTGATATATTCGATATAATGTCTAAATTGAAACCAGTTAAAACCGCTCCCGTACTGGGGACCTTGGATAATTACTTGGTGCAAAAAGTAAATCGCATAAATAACGATCGTAGGACCTCTTTGGGATTGGGGAGAACTTTAGTGGTAGAGGAAGTTATGCCCTTGCCAGTCGACGTCATGGATGGGGGGATTAACCTGGACACTAGAGAGAGGGCTGAGATACCGGTTGTTGCCCAGGTGCATGCAGATCCACATTTAGAACCGATGGACACCTCGATTGAGGAAATAGAGGAGATACCATCAGTCCCAAGGCCGGTGAGATCCTGTAGGAAAGCACAAATGAAACGGGCTGGGAAGCATAATAAAAAACGATCTGATTCAATTCAGCCAGTTTGTAATGGCTCAAAATCCTCTACTCTTAGTAGAAATAGTGAGGGCGATGCCACTATAAATCTAGAGCAATTTACTTTACTGATTAACACATTGGAAGTAAAGTTAGAGGCTAAACTAGAGGAGATTTTAAGATCTTTGACAACTAAGCTTGACATTTTGGCATTGGAAGTAGATAGACTTGGTGGTCTGTTAACTACACACTTGGCACCAGCTATTATGGCTGGAGCTAAGGTTGTGGATAAGGGGCAGGAAATCACGATAGGGAATGCACAGCGGCTTTCTCAGCATGTTGCTGCAGCAGTAACAGTTCCTCCTGTGACACTAGCCATACCTCTCCAGTCTACATGTCCCACAATAGCTCTGGAGGGTAGACATGATTCCAGGCATATGAGGAATAGCCGCTATCTTAATCTCCCTCCTGAGTGCGCACCATACGTGGTGGTGCTGTCTAATGTTCCACCTTGTGATGACCATCTAGCTCTACCATTTGGGGAATCCCACACCTCATTAAAAAACAAAACAGTTGCAAGGCTCAGCAAAAACTGTGGTTTTCCTGTTGCATATTCGGACCAGATAATAGCAGTAAGGAGGGTGAATTGGGTTGGTCCGTCCAGAAAATTAAGCAGTGGGGATTGTATTGTTGTCAATTTTAAGCATCCCCAACACCTGGCAACAATTTTATTAAGAGCATCCTTATTATTGTGCAATATGAATAGTATATGTGTTCGTCCACTGGGCTATTTCTATGCACATCTGAATAAAGATCCACGCCTTCAAATGAGAATTAGGCCAGCAAATTCAATTCAGAGCCCTGCCCTGGATGCACCATATGTGTACAATATTAATCAAGGTGGCTATGGGCTCTCTGTAGAAACACAAAATAGACTTAATTTTGCTGGCCATTGCAATAATGGGTTTAACGTGGACATACTGAATAGATATGATGCTCTGTCTGGCTTGGAGGCATGCGACTGACGTGAGGTGTCTGTGGGTCTGGGTAATGTAACATCAGCCATTAAGACCATACAGGTTAAAGCTAGTTGTAATAATGTTATTTCCTGGAACATCGCAGGCTTGGCATCAAAGATGATGGATGATAATTGGATTATGTATATTAAGCAATTTATGATCATCTGTCTGCAGGAGACATGGTCAGTGGAATGTGATTTGTTCCTTGAAGGGTATAAGGCCTTTTATGTTCCTGCAATAGCATCAAGTAGAGGTAGGCCTAAGGGAGGACTGGTGATTTTTATTTCCGTTACACTATCCTGCAAAATTCGTAGAATTTTAACAGCAAATACTGGATTTATAGGCTTAGAATTGAATGGAGAAAATTGTCTGGCTGGTTTGGTCAATTTTTATAATGCTGTCAATGCCAACACGGGTTCTAACCAAATATTTGTACTAAATGAATTTATTAACTCTTCATTGAGGGAATGCCTCCATAACCTTATAATCATGGGAGATTTTAATGTTCATCCTTGCGGTGATCCCCTGTCGAAATCTTTAATGGATTTGCAGTGTGACCGCCTTGGCGGTTTGCATTTGGAACATACGATAGAAGGGGAATTCTTTAATGACTTATTGAGCTGTTTAGATCTTTCTTTGGCTATGGCCTTGAGGGATCCCACAAAGTGTTTTGATACCCCAACTTTTAAAGGCCATGGGAGGGGTACTTGTATTGATTATGTGTTACTCTCTTTGCCTATGCAGTCATTTGTGGACTCTTTTACTATCGAACAAAGTGAATTCAGTGATCATAATCCACTAACTGTTCACTTGAAGGGTCCCTGGATGATTAAAGAAGATCGGAAATGCTTCAATGGAAGGTTGAGCACAATCGATGGGAGACGGCGCCTAAGATGGTCAATGATTACTCCTGACCTATTATATAAAAATATTAGGGAGAACTGCACGCAGGACATTAAGAACTGTATTGAAGAAGGGGCAGACCCAAATCAAGTTCTTAGTGCTTTTCAAAGCTAGACGGAGAAGGTGTCTGAGTTGATGACGGTCCCAGTAAAGACCATAGAGAATGAGGGCCCGAGATGGTTCAATCATGCTTGCTCTAAGGCAGCACGTAATCTAAGGATAGCCTTGGCAGCTAATCCAAGAATAAATACGAATGTTAAGTTGTGTCGTAAAGAATATAAGTCTGCCATTGCTTCACGGAAGGAGTTGTTAAGAGCGGAGGCCTGGGATGAGATTCTCGATCCCTCTACTTTAAAATGTAGCTCTAGATTCTGGACGCTAGTAAAAAAAACATTTTTGGTCCAGGATCCGGGTGATGGTCTAGAATGCTGCATAAAAAAGGAAGAATGGGAATCACACTTCAAACAATAGTATAGTTGTGTGGTGATTGAAAATGTAAATCTGCTCCCTGGTAATAATGGTGGAATTATTACATTTGATAGTGGCGAAGTTATCAAGGGCATAGTGGGACTAACAGCCAGGAAAGCTCCTGGCCCTGATGGGATCCCACCAGACTTATATAAGTCTGAACCTAGTTTTTGGGCTCCCATTTTAGAGTCTGTTTTTAACGCTGCTGCTGAAATTGGCTGTCCCCCTTCATGGGGAGTTTCAACGATTGTCCCTGTCTTTAAGAAGGGGGATAGGGGTAGTCCCTTATGTTACAGGCCAATTTCATTAATTGACTCTATGGTTAAAATTGTGGGGAGAATCTTGTTGCAGAGATTGTCAAACTGGGCGCTTGAAAATAATATCATGTCTATTTCCCAGTATGGCTTCTGCAGTGGTCGTTCCACTATAACCCAGTGCCTTAATCTTTTCTTAATATTAAGTAAATACACTGTTGTTCAGAAGGGCACTGTCCATCTCGCCTTCATGGATCTGTCATCAGCCTTCGACTGTGTTAACAGGGGAAGGCGGTGGCAGTCCATGAGGGAGAAGGGTGTGGATAGTGGGATCGTTAATTTTTTGGTAGACCTACACAGTAACACTAGCGCTAATGTTAGGTACTCGTCGGATCTGTGTACCACTGTCAATTTTGACATTAAGAAGGGTGTGCGACAAGGCTGTATTCTTGCCCCCTTTCTTTTTAATTTTTATATTAACGAGATAGATACCGTTTTACAAAAGGTACAGGCTGACTGTCCCAGAGTTGGTAGGCGGGGTATTCCTGTTCTTTTATATGCAGATGATGCAGTTTTAATCTCTAGAACCGAGAAGGGTCTCCAAGCCTTATTAAATGCTTTTAAATTGTTTATGACAGACAGAGACCTAACGGTCAACAATTCTAAATCATTTATTATGCAAGTGGGCCTACAGCCAAAAAGGAACTTTGTATTTAAATTAGACGATGTATTCATCCCCATCACAAAATCGTTCTCGTATCTGGGGGTCCTTTTTGATACTAAATTAAGTTGGGGCCCCCACTTGGCCAAAAAGAAAGGGGAACTGGCAAGGGTTAATGCTACTATTTTTAACTTTGCAACAAAATTGGAGAACAAGCCCAATAATGCCATGATGAAACTCTATAATGCAAAATCAGTGGCAACTGCTGTCTACGGCAGTGAATTATGGGGCTATGTGGCTGGCGAACAGCTACAGGTGGCTGAAAATGCTTTTATGAAGCGTCTTCTATGTGTTCCAATTGGCACATCTAACTTGGCAGTACATGAAGAATTGGGGGCACAATATTTATGTGACATCTTTTCTCTACGCCCTTTGACTTGTTAGGCAAAACTGTGGTTGAATCAGGACATTCCACTAACCCACTTGATTGTGAAAGACCTTTTGTCCCATGATAAGGCAATGTGCACCCCCTGGTTAAAATATTTGAAATCCTGTTTTTCTCGACTTGGTTGTCTGGAGTTGTTTGAAAATCCAAGCGGGATTGTAAAAGGGGATGTGGAGGCAATTAAGCGTGCCTTTTATATGGGGAGAAGGGTTCAACGAGAGGGAGAGGAGCTCCTGAAACCCAGTATTAGGAAATACGTCATGTTAAAAAACTGCGAGACAATGGAGCCATATTTGATGGGCTCATTTAGTTCCCACGAGAAGTTCTTGCTGACAAGGTTTAGGTTAAATATCTTTCATCATCTGTTAATTAGACCTAAAAAAGATATTTTTAACAAGGCTGCAGCTCCCTGTGGCTGCGACGGAAAGTCTCCACAGGATATGCTGCATTTTATATTTTTATGTAAATTTTATGAATACCCGCGCAAACGCTATCTGGTAGCTCTTTTAAAGAAACTTAATTTTAACCAGATCAGACCAGCACTTATGTATTTACAACTTTTGCACAATGACAGTGTTCTCCATGTAATTGAATTTTTAAAATTGTCTGTTAAATTGAGAAACTGTTTGGACCAATAAGGCTGTTTCTCTGCTTCATTTATCTCAGGAGCCTATATGGACTATACTTTGCCTTGCGCCATTTGCACTTTATCAACTATGAATTTATTGCACGGAATTTCAGATCTGCTTTTCTTTCTAACTGTGATGTTTATATGTATACTTTTATGGTTTGAATCAAAACCGAAATAAAGTTTTATTGATTGATCACTAGCTCAAATTTAGTTATAAGACCTCTATGTTTCTTTCCCGCCAGCACCGCCTGCAGCGCCTTAAGTGTTTTTGGCTCTGTTGGATAGTCAGGGAAAATAGATCTGATCGCCTGCCGCATCCTATCTTACGAAAAGCCCAGCATTATGCCATGATCCCGCCCCGTCTGCAGATCTAGGAGTGACCGGAACTGGCCATTATTATACAAATCTTCCATTTTTTTAAATCCCTGCCGCCCCTAGTGCTCGCAAGGCTGCTTGCTCATGGGTTGCAGAGATATCCGGATGCATAGCAAGTGGTAGCGCCGGGGCATATCAATAATCCAGCTGTGCCCTCTTAGCCAGAGTCTTCCATGCCCATGCAGTACATCTAACGGACCGCCTCCCCACCCGACAGTGCCGCTGCCACCAAGGGGACCATATGCACAGTGTCCGCCTCAATTGCAGTAAGTGGCAAGTACCGCTGCTGGAAGTATCAATAATGTGCAAACTGCGCCTTTGCGTATAGATAGTATAACCGCATATCAGGCCCCTCAAACCCTCCCCGATCGAATGGTTGTGTAAGCACACTCCAACTGCCCCTTTGTTTCTTTCCTCCCCATACTACGGTCAATACAGCTGATTGGAGCATATTAAATAGTGCAATATGCAGCCGGATGGGGATATTGACAAACAAGTAGAGGAGTTTAGGCAATATCATAATTTCTGTTACCGCGATTATCAGCTAGCGAGAGAAGCAATTTTGCCCACCGCACCACTTGCTCAGTAATCTGCATGATGACTTGGCCATAATTCATGGAAAGTACCCTTTCAGGTTCCCTTTGCAGCCTTATCCCTAAGTAATTCACCGGTTTGGGGGACCACAACAGCGGGAAATCCAACTCTAATTCTTGGATGCAGGCCGTCAGCAGGAAAATTGTCGACTTTGTCCAATTTATCCCTAGTACGGGATATTGTTCGAATTTCACATATTCTCGCAGCAACGCCTGGAGATATGTGGCAGGCTTGTGAACATAAAGCAACATATCATCAGTATATAGGGAGACCACAAGAGGCCTTTGCCGGGATCGCAATGCTGCATGGGCATGCTTTTGACGAAGCTTACAAGCCAAGGGCTCCAACGCAATCGAAAAGAGCATTGGCGACAAGGGGCACTCCTGCTTCATACCACTCCTTTTTGGAAAGGCATCGGAAACCTTGCCATTTACTCGTACCCGAACCACTGGCTCTCTATATAGTAGTATATAGTAGTTGCATCAATTTAAGGAAAAACGGCATGCCCATTCGCAGTAGTACTGTAAACATATACTCCCACTGCAAAGAGTTGAATGGTTTCGCTGCATCAAGCAGCAAGCCACTGCCTGAAAATACGGCTCAAAGTAATAAAACGTTGCAAAAATAGTGCGCAGGTTATGCGTCGTCGATCTAGTAGGTACAAACCTGGACTGGTCCGGAAGGATTCGTTTGGGTACCAGCGGCTGTAGCTGTATCGCAAATATTTATTCTCAACCTGTTGAAGGTCTTTGCTACGTGTCCTCATCTAGCCCGAATGTTGGCAGTGCATGATCTGAGATTTTAGCAGCTAAGAAATCATCACCCAGGCCCTCCACTCCAGCCGACTGGACTATAGCAACGCTCTTAACACAGGTATTGCAGGTCACCTCCCCCTTTGACAACAGACCATACAGAACGCCGCAGCCAGACTTATCTTGGATCTCCCTAGACAAACCCATATGACTCCCTACCTCAGGGAACTCCACTGGCTTCCTGTACAGAGAAGATGCCAGTTCAAGCTCCTGACCCATGCATACAAGGCCCTACATGACTGCGGACCTGCCTACTTGGACCACCGCATATACTTCCATCTTTCTCTAAGCCTCAACCCCCACCATCTGACATAGCATATGCAGAGGTCGCACCTTCTACCTACTAGTGAAGACATGGGTCGGGCTACCCTTTCATCTGTGGACCTCTCATTCTCTTTCAGTGTTCTGAAAGTTCCTAAAGGCCTGGCTGTTAAGATAATCAACTGGACCCTTCCAGCGTCTGATTACCCTCACGAATGACAAGTAGGGCTGTACATATCTACTGATTGATTGAGAGTTTGAGATAGTGAGTACATTGGTAAGGACATTTTCCCTGCGTGGTACACAAGTGTGTACCCTGCCCTGGTTTCCTCACTACATGTGCGTAGGAAGGTTGAGTATTATGTAGTGATGCTTTCAGTCTTCACCTTAGTGGGAAGGTTATGCCCAGACGTGGGTCCTGTGCTCACCATGCCATTAGAATAAAGCTAGCCTGATTTATGAGGGATGATACCCCAAAACCGGTCCCATGATGCTTGATTCAGGTCCAGCGAGACCTGGTAGAGTGGCAAAGAGCAGTCCGGCTTTATTAGGCGAACATTTCTTAAGCATTTTAGAGTACCAACCTGGGTGATAAGTAATTGACACAAATTGAAAGAAATCCGACACAATCCATAAAAATAAAGCAGATTTTGATATACTTTTAGACACCAAAATGAAGTCAATAAGATAAGTATAACAAAAGTTATGAAATTTGGAAGCAAAATTAAATCAGTGCAAAACAATCCTGCAAAATTTTATAATTACAGTCAATAGGAAAATTTACTAGTGCCAATCAGTCACTTACAGTTAGAGTTGTGTGGAACCCAAGAAGGGTAAAGGTGATGCGGATCCCAGGATAAAGCAACAACAGTCAGATTTTTCCTGGCTCAGGAAGCCCGGGTGAGAGTTGCCATGGCTGTCCTTGGTGCTGCATTAGGAGCAGCAGGGAAGCTGGTTTTACTGCTTACAAGGGGCTGGTGAGGAAACCGGTACAAAAGGTCGACAGCAAAGCCACTTCTGACATCGGTTGAAGGTGTTGCACTGTTCCCTTTGAGGTGCAGTGTCGAGTAAAGGTGGTGGTTCCCAGACTGGCCATCAGCAAACCTTGGCATTGGTACCACTGGCAGAAAGTTAATTCAATGGCCGGAGGTCTAGGTAAAAACGGTAGCTACCTGAAACTTGCTGGAAGTCGGGATTACGTTTCCCACAATGCACTGGGCTGTCCACTTTTGTGTGATCTCTCGGAGGGACCGATGGCCAGCAACTCTTTAGTCTGTGGTGTACAGAGGACTAGTGTCACTAGTCAAAGGGAGTCTTGAGTTGCCTTTGGATTTCAAAGGGGTCCGTCCCTCTGTCTGAGAAATGCGTCTTTGGTCCAAGATGAGTCACATTTGTGCAGTTCTAGGAAGGTTGCAACAGGTTCAGGGTTTCACTCTTTTGGTTTGTGCAGCTCATGATGTCGCCGACTTTGGTCTCTTCTGTGTGCTTTGTTGCAGATCAGAACTAAGGTTCTGGTGTCAGGGGTAACCCTTCAATTTTAGATTTAAGTGTGTTAGAGGTGTGGATTCAAGTGACCAATGGGCTATTTGCCGAGCAACAAATCTGACCCTGAGGCGACCATATGCAGGTGGAGTCTCACCTTTTCTACCAAAAACCCTCTCTTCTGCCACTTAAAAAAAAAGGCAAAAACCTTTCTTAGCTTTACAGACCAAGTAGCCCACCCTAGAGGAATAGCTAGCATTCTGGGGGTGTACACCTCCTGAATATCTAATTCTCCTACCTGCCCTGGTGCAGATGTGCATGGGGGCTGTTTCTTCCTTTGGTAGGCAGCCTGGCTGCATATCACAGGTGGTGAAGGCTTTGAAGCTCACCACCTTGATGTGCCACTCCACTAGCTATCCAGTCAGGGAGGGAGGCATGACCACCTTCCCATCCAGGCCATTGTTTCTGACTCCTGGGAGAGTTCTTACCTCCTGGCAGGGAGTCAGATTACTGTCTTGGTGGCAGAGCTGCAGACTGACAACCAGAGCTCCAGAAAGACTGGGACAACCAGGTGGGCAACTTCTGTGGAAGCCACCTGGGTGCATGCCACATCGACCTTTGCACGAGGATGGTGTCAGGGGTGATTAGGCAAGTTGTTTGATACCAAACATGACCGATTTCAGCGGTTATCATAATGGAGCTGCCAATCACGAGGGTCCCCAGTTTCCAACCCATGTCATCCTCTGGACAGCTGATCACTTGTAGTAGCCCTTAATTGAAAAGGCTACTATTGGGAGATATAAGGTTGCCCTGTATGTCCTCACCTTTAATATAATGCACCCTGCTTCCTGGGATCAGGGTGCCTTCCTTAGGGGTGACTTGCATATATTAAAAATAGTGCTTTGACCTTGCCACCCATGATTAGAGCAAAGTCGAGTTCGAGCAGTTTGCACGGCTCCTGCTGTCTGCATGGCAGGACTGCTGTCATTTGTTTACTTGGGCCACTCAGCATGACACAAACGGTGCTTCAGGTCCTGGTGACCCCTTTAACTTCCCTCGGTACCATAGGTACCATTTACCAGGGACTTATAAGGAGGTTAAAGTGCTTGCCAATTGGGGTTACCAATTCACATGTACCAGTTGTATGGAGAGAGCTCTGGCATGGGAGCCTGGGCAGCAGCCTCCAATGCAGTTTCAGAGTCATTACCATCAGCAGTGGAGAAAAAAGTCGTGGGTGGTGACCATACCAAAAGGGCACCATCCTACACTCTGCTCTTGCCTAAGCTTCATTGTTGTGGATGTGTTGTGCGCTTTGGTCGGGCTCTGCATCATGCTGTGCCCTTCCGAATCCTCTCCTTGCTGTGACATGTTCTTGTTCCTGCGCTTCTGCTTTCTTGACAAGTGCCTCTCCAGGACTATTGAAATGTGTATACTTGTACGTGCGCATCTATCACTTTTGAGATTATGTATAGTCAGGTAAAGGGCCTCTCAAATAAGAATGTTGAGTCTTAGAAAGAAGTTCATTGAAGATGAGTGCCCTTTAAACGATGAGAACACATTTTCTGATGAAGGGTGCAACTTTCTGAAAAGGAAGGTGGGCTGTCTTTGTTTCTATAGTTGGTGTCTTTGGATAATTGTTCTCTACAAAGCATTAGTTTCCAAAGTGCCTGTCCGGGAAAACTGAATTAAAGCTGTTAGCTTTGTCAATGTACGTTTGTGTTGGTGTGCTGTCCTTTGTGCAATAAAATGAGTTATTGTAAGTTTCAGGTTTTCTTTACAATAGATCATGAATTGTTGAGTGCCTTGAGAGCAAACATATTGTCATAAAGGAAGTTTCTCAATATCTTTTTGTGATTTGAACCATTTTTTTGTTGTGCACTTTTTGTGTTTGACCAACAAGTAGTTTATTTTTGTGCTTGCATTCCTCTGTGGTACAATAACAGGACAATGTCCTCCAGATGAAATGCCTGGGAGATCTGAAATACATTGGGACAAAAAAGTTGTAATCAATAAAGTTGTTTACATCTTGTTGTAATTTAATGCATTGGCTCATGTTGAAAGATTCAACATATTAACAGTGCTTATTGCTGTGGAATCATTCAAAGAAGTAATTTGCTTAATGAAAAATAGAATGTAATTATTGAAGCTCTCATGAGCATTACAGTACCAGTGCACCCTGGGCCCACACTCCTAAAAGTACAGCTACTCAATGACTGTAATACAGACCATACACTTGGCTCTGTCCTTTCTCTCCGCTATAGATCCTTAAGATTTTTTAATGACTGGATCGCTAATTGATGTATTGAGCACAAGAAATGGTATGAAAGTGTTTGGTAATCGTTATTTACCTAACACATTACTCTAAGTAACTTATAGCCACTGCCAATAAGCATGACCTATGTCTCGCATATTATCTTTAGTTGCGGTACTTAGCAATGTGATGATGAAGGGTAAGAGCACCCCTCTGGTCACTCAGGCACACCACCTTCCCACACAAGCCCACAGCATGTGCAGTGCGCTTCCAAACAATCACTCCCTCACTTTTTAGCAAGCAACTCATCCAATAAGGTACTTTGGTGACCAACAAGAGTGTATAAGCACACACATTGAATGCATTCAAATTGTCTGTCTCATTTCTGCAAGAACACTCAATCGGGGATGCATTTGAGCTCGAATGAAACAGAGGAGTCCTGTATCCCTTACCACCCCTGCATCTCATGCCTCGAGTTGTGAAAAATATCAGGAATTACTTGGCTCAAGTCATCTAGTAGTTCTGGATTGTACTGAGAGATTGTGGTACTCCGACCTTCTGGGTGTGAGCATCTGTCCTTCAATCAGGCTGGATCTCCTGAATTTGCAATGGAGCAGGATACCCTCTGTATTTAAGCAATCTACACGTAAATGTATGGAGATTGAGCAAAGCAATTAACTGTTTGCTTTGCCACCTGAAGTGGTGGATGGCATTGTTGCCAGCAGACACCCTTCCATTAAATTCAGTTATGCCAAGCACTGGGACGGGTTTGTGGCCAGGTGTGTGTTCTCAAAACTGACTCCTTACTAGCAAAGCAGTTTAACATGATTTTCTTTGCATTGCATTTGGCCCAGTAAGACCTTGAAGTGAGCAACAACAAAGGATATATATGCGTCCTTTCAACCTTTCTACATTTGCCGAACCAGCTGCCTACTGTTAAATCAACTGTTGTTTTTAGACATCTTTGCTCCAAAGCCAGTTGTGCTACCACAATGGGACTATAACTTGGTCTTGATGTTTCTCATGTATTTGCCCTTCAAGCTGATACATAGCTTTTAACTACATCTCCTGACCTTAAAGACTGTTTGTGAGAGGCTGGCCTGGTATATGCTGTCCACTAATGTAAGTGGGCACCTTGCACCAGTCCAGACAACCCTTATGGTGATTTAAGAGGTCTCAGACAACCTTAGAAAGTTATCCAAGTGGTAGCTGTGGAGAGCAGCCTTCAGGCTTAGTCTTGAAGGAGTGTAAATCAGCTTGTTTTACCAAAATGCAATCTTATAGTATGGATTAAATGAAAAGAGAATCACACTACAGTTAATTACAATATTTACTTATTATAGAACACTATCTAGTACGTTACAGTATCTCCGACACGGAGATAGAAACAAAGCTCACAATACTTTAGCAAATAAATCACAGTAAATAGCACTAATACACAGTGGGCCCCAGGGGGCAACAAACCATATACTAAGAAAGTGGCATAAGAACCATGACTCGAGTCAGGACAATGCAGAGAGGATGTAGAATTGCTGGGACCCCAAGGAACCACCCAAGGTGACTAGATAGGTACCCCACGGAGTGCGTGTGCAGTGTGTGAACACAACTGAGTGCTCCGTTCAAGTCTATGTGCAAGTTGCGGCTGAAGTTTTAAAGATTAAGGACCCTTCCCAGTGGATTTTGAGGAAACCCTGTGGAAGACAGACGGTTGGAGAGACACCCGTCCCGTGGATACCGAGGTACCCAAGTTAGCTAACCCAGGGAATCCGGGTGCATAGGTGTGGAGTGGCGTCCGAAGAAGACCCACTGCTGGAAGAGGAGAAAGTGTCAGTTGGAATCCAAACGTGGATTCTTGTTGTGGAGTACCTGAAAGCAGAGGGAATAGAGTCTGGGTCACTTGCGATTGACATGGGGCTCGTAGACGAATGCCCACCGATGTCGGGTGCTTCGGGATAGACTGTGATCTTGACTCTGCAGCTGCGGGTACCAGGCAACATGAGGGCAACCAGGAGCCGGATGTGAGATGGCCCATAAAGGATGTTGGGTGCTGGGGGTCGGTGTCCAGCGGGAGCACCAACAAGCCTTGTCAAAAGCAACACACGCAGGAAGTCAAGGAAGTGTATTGCTCGGACCAGCAAGGTCCAAGAGACTCACCACAAGCAGGGTAGTCAGGGCAAGCCCAGAGCAGTCAGGAGACCTCAAGGAAAACAAAGATGACCCTTAAGTGGACCCACCGGCTGGAGGATCAGGAGTCGCGAGAGGACCTCGGGCAGCTTCACAAAAATACAGGCTACGGGGCACACGGTGTGAGGTGGTTGAAGATCTTTGTAGGAAAAGTTGCCAGAGATTGGGGCTACTTGGAGCCCAATGCAATTGTCACAGGATTGCCAACAAGCACATGCACTTGCAAAAGTACGCAGTGCGACAAGGGTTTTGATATTGCAGTCCCCAAGAGGGATTCTGGCCTCAAACTTGGTGAGAGAGCAGCTCGGGCCTCGAGGGACGTAGAAACCCATCTCCTGTGTTGCTGAGCCTTTCGGAGTCCAGAGGAGCTCTGGATCAGCAGACCAGTCAGCAGTGTTGCGGTGCCTGTGAATGCAGGGGAGTGACTCCTTCACTCCAAGAGAGATTATCTTCAGGTGTCTTGGATGCTCCACAGGTCCTACACAGATCCTGCATGGTGCACAGGCACAGCCGATGCAGCAGACTGAGGGAGACGAAGTCAAGCCCAACCGATGTCCAGCGTGCCCAGACGGTCGAAGTGCAGTTGTTTCAATTCTGAATCTTGTCCACGACGAATCTAAGGTCCTACAACCAGGTAAGCCCTTAAGTACCCACGGGAGACATTTGGAAAGATTCAGGGGACCCTCCCAGGGGGGTGTCTGGACAGGGAAGAGGTTACTCCCATGTCCTTTTTTCAGTTTTGAGCCAGAGCGGGAGCCATCAGCTCCCAGGATTGGTTTGAACTGGACTAGGCACAGGGACATGAAATGTGCCCCTCCTGCAGGTTTTCAGGTGCTGGCAAGCGCACCCGCCCAGCCCTAATACACTAAATCCTGTCTGGGAGGTAGTCACACTTCCCTGTGACACAGTGCCTATTGTTCTGCCTTGTCCTGCTCGAGCTTGGCGCAGCAGCAGGAGGGCTGTGTCTCTGGTTGACAGCAACCATTTTGTGCTGTCTGGAACTAGAAGGCTGGTACCGGGAACACCAAGGGCCCCATGAAGGGCCTTCCTGGTGGGTGGAATCATACCTCCCACACCGGTTGCCAGTGTGGGGGTATGATTCCAGAATGTTTGACACCAAACACAATAGGATTGGCTGCAGCAGTTTTCGATATGGTCACCACGCAGTCATGTAATGCCCCTCTATGTATAGTATATGGCTGCTTCACTGACAACTCGGGAGAATGGACTCCGTTGGCTGCAGGGGTGTCCTGCTCCCTCTCACTTAGAACCAAGCACCCTGCCTTCAGGATTGTAAAGGCCTGCTATAGGGGTGACTTATAGGTTTTAAGTGCAATGACCCTTAGATATACAAAACCTATATCTTAAGTAAGTGGTGTGTGCACCTACTTACACAGGCTGCGATTGCAGGCCTGTAGTTCCATTTTGAATGGTCTCTCATGGGTGGCATAATACATCCTGCAGCCCATGGGAGACTTCTGGGGTACCTATGCCCTGGGTACATGGGTACCATAAACTAGGGACTGACAAGGTTACCCCAGTATCCAATCTGGGGGTGTACCTAGGTACATAACATTACAATTTAAGGACAAAGCAGATAAATTGGGGTCCTGATTAGCAGGATCCCAGTCAGACTAGTTAAAAACAGTATTACATCAAGCAAAAAGTGGGGGTAACCATAAGAAGCAGATCCTACTTTCCTACACTGTTTTACTCATTGGGATTGTCACTCATTGTGTTAGTGAACTTGGGGAACTTTTATTGCAATCACCCTACACATCTTTTTTCTGGACAAGTTTGTGCTGCTGACGTGTGAGACCTACTTACCAAACGTCATGTCTCCTTTCCAGGTCGGGTAATCCATCACTCTATCCGCCTTCTTTGCTCCCCCACACTCCCCAAAACATGAGGAGGGGCTTCATCAGTGAGACGACAAATGGGCTTTAAGTCAATCCATTGATCGTACAAAGGACTATTGGTGGACCATCAGCTTTTCATGGGGTTCTCTGTGGCAACGAAAGGAAAGGCAGTGCAGAAGATGCTAATCTTAAAGTAGATTGTCTTCTGCAATAAGATATGGTGCACACCTGCTTCAGAGGTCTGAAAGCCCATTCCACCAGGGCGAGGGCGGCTACCACTGCACTGGCATGTGGAGTGCCTGCCCTTGACATCTATTAGGCTGTGATGTGGGCATCAGTGCAAAGGTTCATGAGGTACTTCTACCTTGACAGACAGGTTCTGTGGGAAGAAAATCCTGCCTGAGCCACCCCCCAAAAAAAGAAAATCCTGCAAGATTTTAGTCTAAGCCCACTCCACATTCCCTCCACCTGTGGAAGTGATACTTAAGTATCTATTTTAAGGTAGGGAATATGCAGTTAGAAGTATTTACCAGAAGAGCAAGTTATTTACCTTTGGTGATGCTCATTTTGGAGGATACTCTGACTGCAGTTTTCTCACTACCCACCCATTTCCCATTCTGTGGAATGGCCTATTATTAACATATGGAAAGATCACAAGTTAGTATGTTGAGTATAATTCCCAACAATTCTTCATGCTCCACTTCTGAGTGCAGAGAAAGGGTAAATGATAAGTAGCTGAGATCAGAGCATACAGGTGCTGCTTGTATGCAACTCTGCTCCATCACTTCCGGAGTCCGCACTGAGCCTCACAATGCCACCTAGCTGTGTGTAGGAGCACTGCTATGGAAATGATCCAGTCTGGTGCATGGTGAGTAGTCTAAGGTGAGGAACATACAATTAGAAGATTCGGTCAGAAAACAGGAACATTAGAGGCATCCACAGTGCAAAATTCCCTCAATAGAGTAGCCACTAGAAAGAGTGTTACTAAAGGTAAGTAACTAGTTCTTTTGTGTAAGGGAAGCATTGCCTTTAGATGCCTTTATTATACTTGCTGTGTGTTTGCGAACCATGTCCTGTTGCTAGAGCTAGAGATTTGCACTGCTGGCTTTGTTATGCATGTTTTGTGTGAGCACTGGGGGAATCTTACACTGCAAATGATTGTAATGTGGCATGACATGCCTAAATACACTCAGCAAACACAGCATGAGGATTCACTCAAATGCCCGGGCACCGTTGTTATTAATTTCATAATCACTATCCTAGCATGGAGTGTTCTTCTACTTTCTCAAAGCTTGTCTCCCCCACCCATACCAGTCATCTTCTCCTTTGAACCCCTTTTCCACGCAGTCTGTATGCACTGAAAATGCTGCGGTGCTTGTGATCATTAATTAAATGATATACTATACATCATTTAAATTTTTACTGACCTCAGACATCTTATTGATGTAACATTTCAGGCCCTTATACTAGTCCTGAAAAGGCCCGATTAAGTAATACGCAGGGCCAAAATGCGTCAATATTTCCCAAAGTAAGCTCCATCCACTGCATAACTAGGGACATAGGCTACTGGGAGAAGGAACAACAGACCTTGAGGATATTGTTCCAATAAAACATTACACTGGCTTCCAATATTTTGAACTAGAATTAAATATAGATACTAGTCTACATGAACTCCTAAGTACAAGGAAGTTGTATGATTGATGGGGCACTATGAGATTGTATATATTACTAGTTTGCTTATAGTAATGTAAGAAATGATAATTGTGACTGTTAGATTTGGGGGTCTCTAGTTGGCAGAGGTAGGTACCTTTGACCAAATAGGGACCCTTGCATCTAGTCAGGGAAATGGGCTACACTCTTAAAATATCCCCAGCTCACCCCCTTGGTTGCTTGGTACGAATAGGCACGCTTATCTCAGAGGCAGTGTGTAAAGCATTTGTGAACACATACAGTAATACAGTAACAACACTACAAAGGGACACCACACAGGTTGTATTATAAAAATAAGTATTTTTATTTATACACTTATCACAAGACCAACGACAAAAATCCGCAATACTGTACTCAAAAATAGACTTTAAAATGGTAGGAAATAGCTCAGTTCTCTTAAGGTTGTAAGTGCAACACTTTACTCTCAAAGTACCTTGGATGCGTAACGCAAAGCAAACAAAAGGGTTCGCAGGGAAGGTGATTCATCGGTTCCTTACACTCAGGGGAGTGGATGCGTCGGTTGCTTACTGCTGCGCAGGGGAGTTGATACTCGCTTCCTTACTGTGTGGGGAGGTGATGCGTCGGTCTCTTACTGCTCTCCGGTACGATGCAACAAGAAGGTGCCTCGCTGCGATACTTCTCTTCTGTGTGATGCGACAAAATGGCGTCTTGGTTACGATGCAACAACGTTGATGCGATGCGTGCATGCCCGATGGCCGTGCGGCAACTCGATGATCTTCTGAGCCGCGACAGGCCACGCAACGCTCTTCTCCAGTGATGCGACGGTGACCTCTGCGGCGGCACGCTTCTCCGGTGATGCGACGTGCTTTGGTGATGCGATGGCGACAGCGGCGGCACACTTCCTTGGCGATGCAACTGCTACGGCGGCATCTCGCTTCTCGTCGTTGAGTCGCGCTTCCAGCTCCCAGCGACACGCAGTCTCTCAGAAGGCCCAGCACAACAGCAGGCACTTCAATTCCCAGCAAAGGAATTCGGGGGGAAGTGGTTGGTGAAGTCTTGTATCCCTGAGACTTCAGGCAGGAGGCAAGCTCAAGTTCAAGCCCTTGGAGATTCTTCTTCAAGTTGATGAAAAGCACACTCAGTTCTATATGGTTGCAATGAAGCAACCACTGCAGGCCAACCCCCAAACGCACAGCACAGGGGTAGTCTCCTCCTTCTGCTTCCTGGTTCATCTCCTCAGCAAAGGTTCATCTTGATTCCCAGAAGTGATCTAAAGTTCTGGGGTCTGGGTCCCCCTTTTATACACACAAATCCTTTGTCTCTGAGAGTTTCTGTACCTAGTCCAAACCAGTTCTGTGCAGTCCTGGATCACTTTGTTTATAGGACTCCTTCTTTCCTTTGACAGTGTGGGCCAGGGCCATCAGACGCACCACAGGAGGTGGAGCCAGCATTGTGGAAGGCAGGCACAGCATCATTCAGGCCCAGGTGCTACTCCTCCCACCACTCCTCATGCAGATAGGTCTATTCAGCCTTGTGCTGACACACCCTGTCTCCTGGAGCCACCCCAGCCACTCACAAACCAGCCATGGAATACACAACCTAGCAGAGGCAGGCTTGGATGGTTAGGCAAGAAAATACCTACTTTCTAAAAGTGGTATTTTCAAACACAGAATGTTAAAACCAACTTCACTAAAAGATGTATTTTATCATTCTGAGTTCAGGCATACTAAACTCAAATTTCTACCTAGTTCCCTGAGTCAGTTAGGATTATATGATGTTATAATCAACCTGCCCATTCTGGCCTACGGGAACAGGTAGCCTTGCAATAGTGAAAAACAAATATGGCTGTAATTCACTATTAGGACATACCACACACATCAGGGCATGTCCTACCTTTTACCTACAATGCACCCTGCCCTTGGGCCAACCTTAGGGGTGTCTGAAATGTGGAAAAGGGAAGGTTTGGGGACTGGCAAGTGGGTGCACTTGCCAAGTCAACATGGCAGTACCAGACTGCACACAGGCTCTGCAGTGGCAGGCCTGAGACACACTTATTTACAAGCTGCTCTAGTGGGTGGCACAATCAGTGCTGCAAGCCCACCAGTAGCATTGAATTTACAAGCTCTGGGCACACGCAGTGCACTGTACTAGGGTCTGACAACTAAACCCAATAAGCCAATCATGGATTCACTAATCCATACATCAATTTAACATAGGGAGCACTTGCACTGCGGCACTGAATAGCAGTGGCACACTGCCCAAAGCATCTAAAACCAGCAAAAACATAAAGAGGCAACAGCAAACAAATGGAAGGGAGACCCACACCAATGGTGCCAGGTCTAACACGTGTTCCCTCCAGCTGAACTGTGGGGAGAACTACCCTACCTCTTGGGAGTTCTAATCACTAATGGTGAAAAATCTGAACAGACCATCATCATTGGCGTGTTCTGTACCAGGGCGGTGTTCCACCGTGAAGTCCATCCCCTGTAGGGAAATGGACCACCTCAACAGCTTTGGATTCTCACCCCTCATCTGCATCAAAAATCTGAGGTGCCTGTGGTCTGTCTGAACCCAGAAGTGAGTCCCAAACAAGTATGGTCTCAACTTCTTCAGTGCCCAGACCACAGCAAATGCCTCACGCTCAATTGCACTCCACCTCTGTTCCCGTGGAAGTAACCTCCTACTGATGAAGGCTACAAGTTGGCCTAGGCCCTCCTCATTCATCTGTGACAGAACAGCCCCCACACCATGCTCTGAAGCGTCTGTTTGAACAATAAAGTCTTTTGAGAAGTTGGGTGCCAGTAGCACGGGCGCCGTGCACATGGCAGTCTTCAGGGCATCAAAAGCTTTCTGACAGGTGTCAGTCCAGTTCACTTTCTTGGGCTGCTTCCTGGAAGTCAGTTCTGTCAAGGGTGCAACTATACTGCCATACCCCTTGACAAAACTCCTGTAGTACCCAGTGAGTTCTAAAAAGGCTTTCACCTCTGTCTGGGTCTTGTGGGGTTCCCAAGCCAGGATGGTCTCAATCTTGGGCTGTAGGGGCGCCACCTGCCCGCTCCCTACCTGGTGTCCCAAGTACACCACGGAACCCTGCCCGATCTGGCACTTACTTGCCTTGACCGTGAGGCCTGCTCTCAGAAGCGCCATCAACACTTTCCAGAGGTGGCACAGATGTTCTTCCCAACTGGCGCTGAACACTGCAATGTCATCCAGGTAGGCGGCACTGAACTCTTCCAGTCCTGTTAACACCTGGTTGACCAAACTCTGAAAGGTGGCAGGGGCATTCTTTATCCCAAAGGGCATAATCCGGAATTGGAAGTGCCCATCTGGTGTGGAGAATGCTGACCTCTCTCTTGCCCCATCAGTCAAGGTGATCAGCCAGTACCCAGACGTTAAGTCAACCGTGCTGAGGTACCGGGCAGCCCCTAACCGATCAATGAGCTCATCAGCTCTGGGGATGGGGCGCGCGTCAGTCTTGGTGACTGAATTGAGCCCTCGGTAGTCCACACAGAACCATAGTTCTGGCTTGACACCCGGTGCGGCAGCCTTTGGGACCAAGACCACTGGGCTGGCCCAAGGACTGTTAGAGGACTCCATTACCACCAACGCAAGCATCTTGGAGACCTCCTCCTTGATGCAATTTCTCACCCTGTCAGTCACTCTGTAAGTTTTGTGCTTAACAGGAGGACTGTCCCCAGTGTCTACATCATGGATGCACCAATCAGTAACACTAGGAATCAGGGAGAACAGATCAGAAAACTGTCCCAGCAACTGGTGACAGTCATTCTGTTGCTTAGGGGTCAGGGTGGAAGAGAGGTTCACCCCATCCACTTACCCATCTTGCTCTGTTGCAGACAGGAGGTCAGGAAGAGGCTCAGTCTCCTCCTCCATTCCAGCATCTGTTGCTAGGAGCATGCCCACTTTGGACCTCTCTAAGTGGGGCTTTAGGTGGTTGACATGTAGGACCCGCAAAGGGTTCCTTGAGACCGCAAGTTCACCAAGTAGGTGACATCACTCTTGCGCTCCCCCACCTCAAATGGTTCAGTCCACTTATCCTGGAGCGCACAGGGCCCCACTGGGGCCATGACCCACACTTTCTGACCAGGCTGAAGCTCAACCAGAGTGGCATTCTTGGGGTAACACCGCTTCATCTCCTCCTGGCTGGCTTCCTGATTCGCCTGAGTGAGTTGTCAGAATCACCTAGTCCGGTTCCTGAAGGCCAGCATGTAGCTATATACATCCTGGGGAGGTTTCCTGGGAGCTTGCTCCCAGCCTTCCTTGATCAAACTAAGAGGTCCTCTCACTGGGTGACCATAGAGAAGTTCAAAGAGCTGAACCCAAAGGACTTCTGTGGCACCTCACTGTATGCAAAGAGAAGGCACGGTAAGACGACGTCCCACTTACGCCTCATGGGTTCATCACGATCCATAATAATGCCTTTAAGGGTCCGGTTGAATCTATCAACCAGCCCATTACCTTGGGGGTGGTAAGGTGTGGTGAACTTGTATGTTACACCACACTCCTGCCCCAGGGACTTCATTTACTTGGAAATGAAGTTTGTATCACGGTCTGACACCACCTCTCTGGGGAACCCCACGTGGGAGAAAATCCCAATCAGTGCACATCCCACCACAGGGGCCGTCACTGTCCTAAGAGCGAAGGCTTCCGGATATTGGGTGGCATGGTCCACCAAAACCAGGATGAACCTGTTGCCCATGGCTGTCTTGGGATCCAGAGGTCCCACAATGTCAATGCCTACCCTTTCAAAAGGGGTGCTGACCACAGGGAATGGCTGGAGAGGAGCCTTTTGCTTTCTCCCACTCTTTTCACTTGCGTGGCCAGTCTGACAGGTCCTGCAATGATTATCTGAACTCTTGCGCATTTGGGGCCAATAAAAGTGGGTGACAAGCCTCTCAAAGGTCTTGTCTTGCCCCAAATGTCCTGCCAATGGCACATCATGAGCCAGCCCCAGTAGGAAGGCTTTGAAGCTCTGAGGTACCACCAGCACACGGGCTAACCCAGGCTCAGCAACCTTAGGCTCACTATACAGGAGACCATTCTCCCAGTAGATCCAATGTGATCTAGACTGATCACCTGCTGCCTGGTTTGCAGCCTGTTGCCGCAAACCCTCCAGAGAAGGGCACTTTCTCTGCTCCTCGCAGAACTCTTCCCTGGAGGGTCCTTGTTGGACTTGGCCCTTTTTGCAGGGTCATCCCTAAACGTTTTGCCTTCCTCCTAACCTTTTTGATGACATGGTGTTGGTGGTTTTAGGACTCTGGGCACTTTAGCACTGTAGTTCAGTGTAAAGTGCATGTTCTCTCTGCCCTCCATAGGCTAACATTGGTCACCCCCCCCCCTTATGGTATAACTCCTAAATAAAACAAAATAAGTATGGCATGTTTGGTATGTGTTGAATGGAAATGATAAATGCTGCACAATGGGGTGTGCAGATTTATTTTTACTATTTTAGGGATGCCACTTTTAGAAGTTGGCATTTCTGGGTGTTGTGTGCCTGCCTGCATGTCTGTTTCTAGAAGTGACGGGGCTGGTGAGGAGTGGGTGGCTCCAGGGAGGCAGGGTCAGGCTGAGTGGGAGGTCTGCAACTGGAGTAGTGGGCAGAGGAATCCGTTGTCCCTGAATAGGTCTGTGCCTGCCCTGTACAGTGCTAGCTCCGCCCCCTTACTAACACCCCTCCCAGTGCCAGTTGGGACTGGAACTTCCAAGACCCTTCTGGAAACCCCT
The DNA here is from genome assembly GCF_964204655.1 of Triturus cristatus. NCBI lineage: Eukaryota > Metazoa > Chordata > Amphibia > Caudata > Salamandridae > Triturus > Triturus cristatus. The sequence continues at coordinate 333,878,931 of NC_140595.1, forward strand.
ACCCCTAGTCCCTTCCAGAAAATTCTGCCCACTTCTAGACGCAGAGCAGGGAGGTGTATAAATACAGGGGCTGTGCCCCCATGTGGGTATTGTGCTTGTGCTGACTTGGAGGGGACACTCTGCCAGGAGGAACCGCTGCGGGACCCTGCGTGCTGGCCCCTGTGCCCAACTTTGCCCCTCTGCCTTTCTACTGGACCAGGAAGAGACTTTTGCTGGAGCAAAGACTGCTGCGCTAGGAGGATTGCCACCTTACTGAGTTTGACTGCTCCTAGGAACTGCTACTCTGTTTTGGCTAAGCTGCCCTACTGCCTGCTGATCCTTGCCCAGCCTGAGCCCTTGGACTGTGCTCCGGGGGAAGAGAGCGTGGAACCGGCAGCACTGAGGCTGCGTGGTGCTCAAAGGGAATCGCCGGTGTAGGGATTCCCCCCCCCCCGAGATGCCTGCAAACAGCGGGAGCCCACCCCGTGTTTTTGCGCATTTTTAAACCACGAGCGGGAGCCTAGCCCGCAACTTTGTGCTCGTTAAAACAAGCAGGATCCCACCCCGCGGTTCTGCCACCTCATGCGTCTCCTTTAAAAACAGAGGAGGTGCCCATCCCGCTTTATGCATCAAGTTAAGCAGGAGACTACCCCGCATTGCTGCCAGGAACAGAATCACCACCGCGACCCGAGAGAGGAGCACAGAAGGACCGAAAACCCAAGTTGGCGCCCGTGCCTGGTTGTGGGGGGGGGGGCATGCCAAGACAAAACCTTGCGGGCTCCATTTCCACCTTCCCCTGCCTGGGGGAAGCCGTCTGGAGCCTCGTGGGCTCCCCATCGAAGTCCCGGGTCCCAGGAGGGGGCCCGGGTGAAGTCAGGAGAGGCGCTGCTGTTGGCGGGGCTCTTGTAAGCTGGTGAGAGCCCCTCGTGTTGCCAAGCCAGCAGCGGGAGAACGGAGGAGCGGGTCCAACCGAGGCACACTATCTGTGCCTGGGACCTGCGCTGGAGGAGACCAGAGGAGGAGGAGAACACCCGAAAGATCCCCAGTGAGTGGGGCCTGCATTTCAAGGGTCGTGGTGCCCCTGTGTGTCTATTTCCCCCAGCGGCGCCGCACCTGCGGGCCACTGCAACGATTGGGCAATTTCTATGTTCAAAGTCCCAGAGAGGGGGCTCCCCAGGCGCGGTGGTGCCAAAAGCTAATCTGCAGCGTTGTGGGCAACATCATTTTTAATTTTAGAGTCCCAGAGAGGGGCTCCAACTTGGCCAGTGACTTGTGGGCTTCATTCATCACAGCTGCATCACAGGAGCGGGCAGCTGCAACGTTGGGCATTTATTCTAGGTGTTACTATGTGTGCACTGCTATGCCAAGGTTATGCATAATGTATTTTCATACCTGACGATGGTGCCTTTATGCTCATGATTCATGCCTGATGTAAGGTGGTTTAGGCCTAACTCTAAGGTGATTTATGATTATGGAGATGATGCCCTGTCTTGCTAATGGGTTTAGGCCTAATGCTCTTCCCTAATATTCGCATTACTGACTTTATGCCCAATGTGACTTATGCTGATATGATGCATTAGGGGTTCCTATGCCTAAGGTTATGCTTGATATCGTGCTATGGTGATCTAGGCTTATTGTCTGATCTAATGTGTTTTCATGCCTAATGCTAATGTGATGTTGCTAATTTCCCTATTTTACCAGTAGCTACTGGCCGTTATACTTTTACTACTGGCTGTCACACATGTATGCCTGATGATTTTACCTCTACTGCAGGGGTCTTCAAACTGTGGGGCGCGACCCCCAGGGGGGCCGTGGAGTGATGCAAAGGGGGTCGCGCCTTCCCAGTCACACTTCTGCCCAGGCCCAAGAGCTTCAGCCCCCCCCACACTTCCCCCGTACTGTGTCTCAGCCCGGGCTGCTGCAGTGAAACTTGAGCTGCTGGGGGCTCAGCTGGGCAGTGTCTGGATTCCTATCTCCGGCACCCCCGTGTTTTTTCACAGGTCTTTAAAGACCATTTGCATTTTAACATGCCTTTGTAAACTGCTTACAGAGGCTTAGGTTTTTTTGCTGGTTCCAGTACCCCCTGGGTCCCCACTGTGCCTATTCCTTACATTTGGATTTTCCATTCACTGCCGTAGTGTGAGAATGCATTTCATGGAAAGGAATACAAAGTTGGCTTCGTGGGGGCGCCGTGAGTGAAAGTTTATTGTGCTTTTGAAGCACTTTCCCGGCAATTACCAGGCCTCACATAAATGTCAAGATAACTTGTGTGATTAATTATCTTCCTGGAGAGAGATAAGAATGTTGTATAGTTGAGGTTTTGACTTTTAGGTGAAGTTAGTGCAGAGGGTTAATATGCCTGCTGCAAAGAACGTGTACCAAGTAGATTACAGAGTGCGTATGATGTGAAGAGATCAGCAGGTTACTGCTTTCAAAAGAGACATCCTTTTGTCACTTGCAATTTATAACTTAAAGTCCTAATAGAGAATAGTGAGCTATTAACTTTCATCCTAGAACAGCATGGCTAGAAATCAATTCTTATTATTAAAGGAAACTCCCAACTATGCTGTTTCTTTTTCAACTCTGAGTTTGTGCTTCTCCACACCAAGCACTCTTGAACTATACTGCCTACCAGTATGGATGACATGTGACTCCTATACTTTTAGTCCTTTGGCTTATGTAACATTTCCTATACACTGATTTACACACTTATGATTGATTGTCTCTGTGTAATGTGTGTGTGATGCAAAGTGCTCGGACACCCTACACTGGTATGAGTGGCACTATATAACTCATTCAATGCATCTGAGAGTGTGGGGTTATGGAGACTTGGTCACTGTTAAAGGGTGCTAGTGAGAGAATCCGTGGTGGGGGTGGTCATTGTGGGGGGCACCAACAAACATTGTCGCACAGGGCACCACCAGCACTAAAGCCGGCCCTGGGAAGTATGCACAGATAAGCGCTGAAAATACCGCTTTAGGTGACTGCTTTTTTTTGTACCGACTGGGCCACCAAAATAATCTGCTGGCAACCCTAACCATAGGACTGGAAGTTTGTTGCAGGATCAGCACATTTTTTATTTCCTTCACCCTCGATCCCCGATTAATGCCGCAATAGTTTAACTTAGATATTAAAGTCTACGCCCCCGTCAATAACATGCTGAGTTACTTCATGGGTCTGGGAATGCACCCTGCATTCAGACAACTCATTCCTCATTCTCGCCCTTTATTGTCCCGCTCACCTTGCACTCACACTGATCACCATGCACTTGCACCATTCACCCGCTCACCTTGCACTCACAGTGATCACTCTGCACTCAAAATGCACTTGTCCTGCTCACACTATACCTCAACCTGCAGTCACACGAGTACACTACTCATCCTGCACTCATGTGACACTTCACTCACCTGTCCCCCTCACTACTCAATATGCAACTCACTCAAACAAGCCCATCAGTAATCATACATTCATTCATCCCATTCTGAACTTGCATCCGCACCCAAAATGAGAGAGGACAGCAAGGGAGTGAGAGAATTTCATTGAAGAGGTCAGGGATGAGGAGAAATGTGAATTGCCGAAGAGAAGTGTGGACACGCAAGAAGTGAGTGTGATCCAAAGGTGAGGGCTTCTGTTAGAACAAAGGGGAGATGTGAAAGAGGAATGGGGGGACTGGAGAGGTGTAAGATACAAATAGACAAAAATTTGAATGAAGAGACGAGGTGAATGAGAAGTGCTGAGGGGCACGGGAGGTGACAGGGCCAGAGAGGCCATGAGATAAATGTGAGAGACTGTTAGAGATGAGGGCAGTGAAAGGACAGAATGGCAAGAGGTGATTAAAGGTGAAGTGAGAGGTTGAATGGGGAGAGTTCAGAAGTTGTAAAAAGGGGTGAAAGAAAATGACCTGCAAAGTGACAGAGGGATCCGGGGTTAGGAGAGGAGAGAGGGATGGAAGGGAGGGGGTGAGAGGAAAGCTGCATGGGTAAAAGGCTTAACTCTACACAAAACCGCCAGGGTTTTAAGGGACCCCTGCTTCTTCCGGTCAGGGCCAGGTGAGCTTCTAATGTGGCAGCACGTATTGCTGCAGAGTGGAAGGCCCTTCACAAAGGTTGACTTGAAATCTTTCTGATGATAATTGCTGTATTTTGGTTATAAATGGGTACTGATTGGGTGAAATCTTTCCTCAGCGTTACTGTGTGTAACAAATATCAAAATAATGAAGCAATGCTATCCCAAAATACGCGGCATCACATAACCTTATTTACATTTTCATCCCACGCAATTTAGTCAACAGGTTTAGACATTTTTGTCAAGAGGGGGTCCTTACGCCTCAAAATGTTGACAGGGGGGTCTCGGCATCCAGAAGTTTGAAGACCTCTGCTCTACTGTTTATGCTTTATGATGGTTCTGGCAGCGAACCGATTGGCGCTGCCTTGTACATAATCCCCTGTAAATAATGACCGGGTGCCTGTAGGCGCAGTGTATATATCTGTGATGATGATTCTAATGTGTTTTTATAATACAAAGGCTATTTTTACATAACCTTGTGTGGAGTCTCTTTTGTAGTGTGCCTAGTGTGTCGCCGCTGTGCGTGTGTGTTGCGCAAACGCTTTACACATTGCCTCTGGGATAGGCCTGACTGCTCATGCCAAGCTGCCAAGGGGGTGAGCAGGGGTTATCCTCAGGGTGTAGCTCCCTCGCCCTGACTAGAACGGGGGGTTTCTGCCTGGCTTTGGGGCTTGCCCTAGCCTACCGGGAAACCCTGTTTCTAACCGTCCTCCTTCCTGCTGCCAATGGGTCTGCTCAGGCAGGTCCCCCAGTTCAGCTACCTGTTCCCCTGTAGGTTCCAGGGCATCCCCCTAAAGGCCTACCTTCTCCTGGACCGTGGGAACTGTGGGAGCGGGTTTCCCGCGCCCCCGGCCTCTTCTCTTTAAGGCAGGCACCTGGGCCATTCTATCAGGCTCCAGGTCCACTTGAACACCTTTACTGGCTGCCATAGACCGAGTGGTCATGCTGGCCCACTCAGGCAAGCCCAACATCTCTAAATGAGCACTTCGCTCCACCTTAGCCCAAGGGGAGCTCTCCAAATCGTTACCTAACAGACAGTCAACAGGCATGGCTGGCCACACAGCTACTTGAAGAGTCCCTGAGACCCCCCCCCCCCCTCCTCAAACGGAACCTGAGCCACCTTGCAGTAGCTCTCTGTGTTGTCAGCAGCAACAACTGGGTAAAATGCATTGGGGATTACCTGCTTTTCAGACACCAGCCAACAACTGACAGCTGTCACACTGGCTCCGGTGTCTCTAAGAGCTTCCACCCTATGGCCATTGATGGTCACCCACTGCCTGTACTTTTTAGTGTTATCAGGAAACTGGGTCCTGGGGACCACCTCACAGTCTCCTAAAGAGACTAGGGACATCTCTGCGGGACCCCACCCCAGGGCTACACTAGCCGGTGTGGTGCACCAGTGGGTGCCGTCTTCCCATACAAGGGACATCTAGCATCATGAGAACAGTGGCCCACTAGACCACACTTAAAACAGGTCTTGGGCCCCCTGTGAACAGGCTTATCTGTCGGGACCCCTGCCTTCTTCTCCAGGGGAGGCAAGGAACCTATCCCTTGGTTGCCTTGGGGATTACTTTGGGGTCCTTTCTGGAACTCCCTCTGTTTACCCTTTGCCCCCCCCACTCTTCTGCTGGGGACCCTGCCCATTTTTGGCGAAGTCTCCCACAGGACCCTTGTGGACCCGGGTGCTCACCCAGAGGTCCGCCTCCTCAGCAAGCTTCCTAAGGTTAGTCAGCTCACTATTAATCAGGTGCTGGCGTAGCTCTGGAAAAAAGTTATTGGACAAGTGCTCCCAGGCAGACAAATCATAGAGCACCTCAAAATCATCCACTTTGCTACCCTTCACCCAACCATCCAATGCTCTGCAAAAGAAAGACACATATTCCACCCAAGTGGTAGACTCCAGTTTTCTGCAATTCTTAAACTTTTGTCTGTATAACTCTGGGGTCCAACCATATCTGGACATTAGGGCTCCCTTCATGTGGGCATAGAACACCTGCTCCTCTGTGGGTAAATCTAACAAAGTGTCCCTCCCATCACTAGCAAAGCAGCCCCACAACCCCGCTCCCCAATCCTTCTCAGGGACCCGGTGGGCCAACATTGCAGCTTCGTAAGCCCTAAACCATTGATCAATATCATTCTTGTGGAAATCTTTAACTACTTCTTTGGGGATGTAGGCTCTTGATTCTGCAGGCACTGGCGGTATGCTGCCACCAGAGGGAGGAATCTCTAAACTTTTGGCCTTAAGTTCCAACTCCCTCAACACTCTCATGTTCAAAATGCATTTTCTTTTCCTCTAAGGCTAACTTCTTCATTTCTAATTCCATCCCAAGCTCTATCTTCTTGCTCTCTATGACTTTCTGACCATCTATTTTGAGCTTAGCTAGCTCCAACTTGTTCGCCCTCTCCCTCTCTCTGTCCTCCAGCTCTCCTGGGGACAGACCCTTGGAAGAAACACTGCTGCCCGCCGTGGATGGTACTTTCTCCCCAGTTGGGCCCACTGGCCTCTCAAGTTGCTCATCTAAATCCTCAGCCTTCACCACTGGCTCATCAGGATGCTCACCTGGCATTCCTAGATTCCAACCAGGTCCTCAGCACCTTTTGGTATTCCTCTTTCCTGGTGAGGCCTTTCACAGAGATTTTAAATTTCTTGCACAAAGCTTTGAGATTAGGCACAGTGTAAGCATCAATTCTCTCTTCTTCCAATTTAATGTCTGCAGATGCTATGGATGTTGGCTTACTCGTGGTAGAAAAAACTGGCAGTTCTCAAAAATAAAAAATAGAAAAGAAGTTCCAAGAAAAAACTCTACCAAAATGTATGTGGTTGTCTGATGGTCTGCACTTACTAGTAGTGTACACCAATCACTGTATATGAGTCACAAATGCAAGTCCAGAATCCCACCGCTGCCACCAATGTTAGACTTGGGGGTCTCTAGTTGGCAGAGGTAGATACCTTTGACCAAATAGGGACCCTTGCGTCTAGTCAGGGTAAGGGGCTACACTTCTAAAATAACCCCTGCTCACCCCCTTGGTAGTTTGGCGCAGGCAGGCTTATCTCGGAGGCAGTGTGTAAAGCATTTGTAAACACATACAGTAATACAGTGACAACACTACAAAGGGACACCACACAGGTTGTATTATAAAAATAAGTATTTTTATATATAGACTTATCACAAGACTAACAACTAAAATCCACAATACTGTACTCAAAAATGGACTTTAAAATGGTAGGAAATAGCTCAGTTCTCTTAAGGTTGCAAATGCGATACTTTACTCTCAAAGTACCTTGGATGCATAATGCAAAGCAAACAAAAGGGCAGCAGGGAAGGTGATGCGTCGGTTCCTTACTGCTGCTCAGGATAGTTGATGCTCGCTTCCTTACTGTGTGGGAAGATGATGCGTCGGTTTCTTACTGCTCTCCGGTACGATGCGAAGCAAAACCAAAGGGGATGATAGACGGCGTGTTGAACATTGCAAGCACTCACCCCCAGTCAACTGATCTGGGTTTAATCCATCATCATTCTTTAGCTCACTCCGCCACCCCAGTTCAGACATGGCCATATGCAAATCAGTCTGACCCTGTGCCTCATGGGAACAGTCCAGCCCGAACTGCCAAGCCATGCCTTCCCTGGACCGGAAACAAGCATCCTGGGACCGGTTTCTGGCTAATCAGCCGTCAACAGCCAGGCTAGCTTGAAACCAGTGGCAAAGTGAGCAAGGGGCCCACATCTGGGCATACCCTGCCAACTTAGGGCAAACAAAGCAAAACCAAAGGGGATGATGGACGGAGGGTTGAACATTACAAGCACTCACCCCCAGTCTACTGATCTGCATTTAATCCATCATCAGTCTTTAGCTCACTCCGCCACCCCAGTTCAGACATGGCCATATGCAAATCAGTCTGACCCTGTGCCTCATGGGAACAGTCCAGCCCGAACTTCCAAGCCATGTCTTCCCTGGACCGGAAACAAGCATCCTGGAACCGGTTTCTGGCTAATCAGCTGTCCTCAGCCAGGCTAGCTTGAATCCAGTGGCAAAGTGAGCAAGGGATCCACGTCTGGGCATACCCTGCCAACTTAGGGCGAACAAAGCAAAACCAAAGGGGATGATGGACGGAGGGTTGAACATTACAAGCACTCACCCCCAGTCAACTGATCTGGGTTTAATCCATCATCATTCTTTAGCTCACTCCGCCACCCAAGTTCAGACATTGCCATATGCAAATCAGTCTGACCTTGTGCCTCATGGGAACAGTCCAGCCCGAACTGCCAAGCCATGTCTTCCCTGGACCGGAAACAAGCATCCTGGGACCGGTTTCTGGCTAATCAGCCATCATCAGCCAGGCTAGCTGGAATCCAGTGGCAAAATGAGCATGGGACCCACGTCTGGGCATACCCTGCCAACTTAGGGCGAACCAAGCAAACCCAAAGGGGATGGTGGACGGAGTGTTGAACATTGCAAGCACTCACCCCCAGTCAACTGATGTGGGTTTAATCCATCATCATTTTTTACGGTACGATGCGACAAGATGGCGCCTCGATGCGATACCTCTCTCCGGTGCGATGTGACAAAATGGCGTCTTGGTTACGATGCGACAATGTTGATGCGATGCATGCACACATGATGGCCGTGCGGCGACTCGATTATCTTCTGAGCCGCGACAGGCCCTGCGACGTGCTTTTCCGGTGATGCGACCTATGCGGCGGCGGCACCCTTCTCCGGTGATGCGACGCGCTTCAGTGATGCGATGGCGGCAGCACGCTTCCTTGGCGATGCGACGGCAACTGCAACGGCGGCGACACGCTTCTCGTCGCTGAGTCGCGCTTCTAGCTCCCAGCGACACGCAGTCTCTCAGAAGGCCCAGCACAACAGCAGGCACTTCAATTCCCAGCAAATGAATTCAGGGGGGAGCTGGTTGGTGAAGTCTTGTATCCCTGTGACTTCAGGCAGGAGGCAAGCTCAAGTTCAAACCCTTGGAGATTCTTCTTCAAGTTGATGAAAAGCACACTCAGTTCTCTTCTCCTTTCTTTGGCAATGAAGCAACCACTGCAGGCCAACCCCCAGACACACAGCACAGGGGTAGTCTCCTTCTTCAGCTTCCTGGTTCTTCTCCTCAGCAAAGGCTTGTCTTGATTCCCAGAAGTGATCTAAAGTTCTGGTGTCTGGGTCCCCCTTTTTAAAAACACAGATCCTTTGTCTCTGAAGGCAGAGAGTGTCTGTACCTAGTCCAAACCAGTTCTGTAGCACTTTGTTTACAGGACTCCTTCTTTCCTTTGACAGTGTGGGCCAGGGTCATCAGACGCACCACAGGAGGTGGAGCCAGCTTTGTGGAAGGCAGACACAGCCCTATTCAGGCCCAGGTGCTACTCCTCCCACCACTCCTCATGCAGATAGGTCTATTCAGGCATGTGCTGATTCACCCTGTCTCCTGGAGCCACCCCAGCCCCTCACAAACCACAAATGGAATACACAACCTAGCAGAGGCAGGCTTGGATGGTTAGGCAAGAAAATCCCTACTTTCTAAAAGTGGTATTTTCAAACACAGAATGTTAAAACCAACTTCACTAAACGGTGTATTTTATCATTCTGAGTTCAGGCATACTAAACTCGAATTTCTACCTAGTTTCCTGAATCAGTTAGGATTATATGATGTTATAATCAAACTGCCTATTCTGGCCTATGGGAACAGTTAGCCTTGCAATAGTGAACAACAACAATGGCTGTAATTCACTATGAGGACATGCCACACACATCAGGGCATGTCCTACCTTTTACCTACAATGCACCCTGCCCTTGGGCCTACCTTAGGGGTGTCTGGTATGTGGAAAAGGGAAGGTTTGGGGACTGGCAAGTGGGTACACTTGCCAAGTCAACAAGGCAGTACCAGACTGCACACTGGCTCTGCAATGGCAGGCCTGAGACACACTTTACAAGCTGCTCTGGTGGGTGGCACAATCAGAGCTGCACGCCCATGAGCAGCATTGGATTTACAAGCCCTGGGCACACGCAGTGCACTGTACTAGGGTCTGACAAGTAAACCAAATAATCCAATCATGGATTCCCTAATCCATACATCAATTTAACATAGGGATCCCGTGCACTGTGGCACTGAATAGCAGTGGCACAGTGCCCAAAGCATCTAAAACTAGCAAAAAACATAAGTGACAACAGCAAAAAAATGGAAGGGACACCCACGCCGATGGTGCCAGATCTAACAGTGACCAATAGGAGTTGTACTATAAGTATACATGCATAGTTCAAAATAATGCACAACTTGGATTAATTGAAAATTAGCTGCCTTTGTACGGGTACACATATAGATATTAGTTTCACAAAAAAACAAATAAAAAATTCTACAAGTGAGAGGATTTGGTAAATAAAGGAATCAACAGATACCATTTAAAGGGGTATGGTAAATGGTTGTAATATGGGAATTGGTCATTGAAGGGTCAATTCCCCCATTATGGATCTCGACAATAATTTTGCATCTATCCCCTTGAGAGTTCTATATACTTAATTTTTTTGATTTTTTTCTCCCACACACTTGGGGTTTACAGGAAGAACCCCACTCTTGTTGATTTGTATGGCAGGATGTGACCACTATAGCTGCTTGTACTGTACCCTGTTCTGTGTACACTACAAACATCTACAAGCACAGCTGATATCTTACTTGTTGCTCTGCTTGTGAGGAAAGCTTGCACAGTGGATGCCTTTATGATGCCCATTAATTGCCTGGACTACAAATGCATCTGCTGGCCAGCACAACCTATTTTCCCCCCAGTTTATATTGTATGTTGGTGAATTTGGGGAGTGCCTTAGAAAAGCCAAGGGAGATTAATCACTTCACTAGGGGATGTCTCTTCATCAACACCTCACTTTTCTTCCTTATGCACCTTTGTCAATAGTACACAACATGCAAACTGTATTGCCTCTGCCTGAAGTACAGCCTGTAGACACAACATTAATTGCCAGACGTGTCCACTGATTACATTTAACTTCCCATCCAGATAACAGAACACAGATTAAAAGATATGTCCATCACTGGAAGGTGTAAAGAGTGTTTATTGGTTACCCTAGCGAACTTTGTTCCTTAGCTACTGGGGAAATCAGGAGTCTATCAATTGACCCATCTGGGGTTATTCTGTAAAAGAAAAAAAATGAATTTCCTTTCTAACTTACAATAACTAAGCATTAGCAGTGTGGGTCATTCAATGTCGCACCAGTGTAATATTTTTCTATTACCATAACAATCCGCTTAACTTTTTGTGCCACACTGCTTAAGAGCCCTGATGAATCTTATAACAAACAGAACAATTGAAAAAGAGTGAAAAAATGTATCATCAGCATTGCTCCAATTAGTCGGTTTATGCACAAGTTCCATAGGTTTCCGTGTCCATGTGTATCCCAAATGATGGTTCAAATGTAATCAATTCCAGGGGAGTCTTGTTTGTACAACTTTTTATTGAATTATTTGTATCAAAAACAGATTATGATCGGCCCAGCCAACGCGTTTCGTCCCGTAGGACTTAATCAGGGTTGGGTGTTTCATAAATAATCACTTATCACCACATAGTAAAAAGTGTCGCCATCGAGTCCAAACAGTCTGGGTGGTATAGTACCACCTATTTCCTTTTTCTTTTCAGTGTTCCTACCCCTGCTCATGGGCTATCAGCTGACTTTTCAATAATTCTGTTCCTTACTAACGTATTTCGAAGGACTCTCTAAATACCTCCTCACTTGAACAAGGAATTCTCACCCTTCAATCATTCTATCTCTTCCCTCTCCCCTGGCTTCCATCTGTCACTCTACTATTCTAATGTCTTCTGGTCTGTCTTCATACTTTCACCTGGGAGCCTCACCTTTTCATCACCAACATATTCAAGCACCGCTCTCATCTCTTGCATCTCACACGTTATTGCCCCCTCTCATTACCGCATGTAGCCGTATGTCTCTTAATTCCTGCATATCACATTTCTTATTTTTCTATTCCTCACAATTCCTTTCTTTATTTCCAAATTACACACTCTTATCCAGGGCTTTAACTGGGATAAAAAAAATCTTGGGGGTCTCTCAAAGGGGCGTGGTTGATGTAATTAGGGCATGGATTAAAAAGTATTCTAAAAATCATAGTGTGCTTCCCCAACTAGAAGTATTCATGCATAATTCAAAATAATGCACAACTTGGATTAATTGAAAATTAGCTGCCTTTGTACGGGTACTTTGCTGCTTCTGTCATTGCATTCAGAATTATAATAAAAGTAACATTACACCTACAACAAGGCAGGACTATTGGCTTTGCCAATGGTTGTTAGTTGCATAAGATAATTAAGTAACAACTATAGTAGCTTCGTTGTATAGAATATTGAAAATGCTTCAGTTCTGAAATGGTGAGACTGTGAAAGAACTATATCTGAAAGAAACACGTTAGTTAGATTCCTCAACTTAAAATATCCCCAGGCGTCAGGCTGGATCCGGAAAAAGATTGTAGCAATACCCCTTGGGCGTCACCAGGGCGTCGTCTGCGGCTCCGCATCCGTCGTTGGCGTCGTGCGCCGGAATGACGTCGTCGGAGTACTTAGACGCTGCCCTCGCGCGCTGACGTCAGTTCTTCTTTTTTCCGCGCCAGACAGCGCCGATCCGGGAAGAGCTTACCCCTTAGTCAATTTTTGACTAAACTTTTTTGACTCTTTTTGGTCTTCTGTCGACTCAACTCTGGTGCCGGTAGGATGCCCGGGTTTAAAGCCTGTGACTCCTGTCATCGACTGATGTCTGTGACGGACCACCATCGCCGGTGCCTTTACTGCCTGGGGGCCGACCACGGCGCGGAGTCATGCCCCGATTGTCAGGCCTTGACCTCGAAGGCTAGGCGGGAGCGGTCCCGTAAGCTTCTCGAGCTTCGGCACTCGGCTCCGCGCCGCTCACAGTCCTGGTCGAGGTCCAAGGACCGGTCGCGGAGCCGCAGTCACCATCATCGCTCGTCGGGCTCGAAGTCTTCGGGTAAGTCGAAGCGATCTAAGAAGTCCAAGAGGCGACACCGCTCTTCGGACTCCCCTTGCCGGTTGCGCGACTCGGCCGAGGGTTAGGGTGGTCCCACCCCTGCGGCTCCGTCGGAGCCGCAGGAGCATCGTCCATCCCCATACCCGCCGGTCCCTGGGACTGACGCGACTCCGGCGGAGGTCAGTGCCTTCCTCTCAGCCATGAGGGGCCTAGCTCCGCCGTCGACACCTGCTGGCGCGCCTCCGGGCCCCGCGGGCTCGACTGGGTGACCTCGCGTGCCGGCAGCTCCGGCCCCGGCGCCGTCGACGACTTCGGTCCAGACGCCACAGGTTCCCGAGGGATCCAAGCCTGGATCTCTGCCGGCGCCGGTTGACCTCACGACGCCTCCTCCGCCGGCGCTGACACCGGTTCCGCCCCCATTGCCGTCTCCGGACGACGTCATTCCCCGGTTTAGCCCCTGTCCGGGCCCGGTGCCGGTGCGGCGCCGCTTGACGCCGCACCCGATGCCGATGGATGAGCGTTTCATCTACCGCCGGCTCCGATCATTCCTCCTGTTTATCAGGAATCGGATGACGGGGGCGACTGGGAGGGGTCTGAGGACCCTATGGCCATACAGGGCCAACTTTCACAGGACTGGGCAGATGAACTGGGGGATGCCAGTGGTCTGGACACTTCCCCGGACGCTGGTTTCATCTCTCCTCCGACTGAGGCCTCGGAGGAAGGTGCAGCTTTTTCAGTGGTGCTGCGCAAGGCATCCGCAGCCCTGGGGCTTGAGCTGCCTGCTGTGGCCATGAGGACTAACGTCCTCATAGAGGTGCTTCAACCGTCAGCAAGCTCCACTGAGCCTCTGCTGCAGTTCAATGAGGCCCTCATAGACGTTCTTCAGGGCACTTGGTCCAAGCCCTCCACAGTTCCTCCTGTGGATCGGAATGTGGCCCGGCGCCACCGCCCTGCTCCAGGCGACCCCAGTTGCCTGTCCCAACACCCCACCCCGAGAGTCTGGTTATCCAGGCCTCCACTTCCCAATCCTCCTTCCCGTCCGCCCCTCCGGATCATGAATCCAAGAGGCTAGAACAGTTCGGAAAGAAGCAGTTCTCTTCCCTGAGTTTGGGCCTGCGGTCTTTGAACACCGCTTGCCTCTTGGACTGTTTCTCCCACTCTCTACGGGATACGGTGGAGGACGTGCTGCCCCTGTGTCCGGAGGAGGCCTGGACACGTCTCTCCCAGGCGCTTGCTGATGGGCGAGGTGCAGCACGACATGCCATACGGTGTGGACTAGACACCACGGACTCGCTGGTAGGGCGATTTCCACCACGGTGGTGCTCCGGCGCCACGCCTGGCTGCGGTCCACGTCTTTTTCGGGGGATGTCCAGAGTTCCCTCATGGATATGCCCTTTGATGGCACTCGCCTTTTTGGTGAGAAGGCGGATAGTGCGCTGGCTCGTTTTAAGGACTCCCGGGCTACGGCCCGGTCCTTGGGTCTCTTGGCCCCACGGCCGCAAACTTCCGCCTTTCCCCCCTTTCGTGGCCAAGGAAGGGGCGCCTCCTCACGTCCGCCAAGCCACCGGCCGCAGACCCAACCTGCACGCGGACGTGGATTCCGCCGTGGCGGTACAGGAGTACAACGTGCCGGTCAGTCCACATCCACCCCGGCAGCATCCGCCTCAAAGCCCTCCTAGTCCGAGCTTTCAGGCCCATTCCACGCCAGTGGGCATCAGAGTTCGCCATCACCTGCTCCACTGGCGATCCATCACTTCGGACAGGTGGGTGCTGCAAATCGTCCGAAGGGGCTACTCCCTCCCCTTCGAGACGACCCCTCCAGACATGCCACCGCAGTGCCACCGTATATCGGAGGATCACTTGAATGTTCTGCGGGAGGAAGTTACGGCCCTCTTGGCCAAAGAGGCCGTCCAGCGCGTTCCTGGTCCAGAAGTAGGCCGTGTAGCTATTCCCACTACTTTCTGGTTCCCAAGAAGGGCAAAGGGGGCCTACGCCCTATCTTGGACCTCAGGAGCCTCAACGCCGTCCTCCGGAAGGAACGGTTCAAGATGCTAACTTTAGCTCAGGTTCTGGCTGCCCTCGACTCTGGAGACTGGATGGTAGCGTTGGACTTGCAGGACGCCTATTTTCACATCCCCGTCCTGCCGGCCCACCGGCGTTCCCTGCGGTTCACGGTGGGTCAGGAGAACTTTCAGTTCACCGTGCTCCCCTTCGGCCTCACCAGTGCCCCTCGGGTGTTCACGAAAGTGAAGGCGGTGGTCGCAGCTCATCTGCGCAGATCGGGGGTTCCAGTCTTCCCCTATCTTGACGACTGGCTGTTGAAGGCGGGCTCGCCCCAGCAAGTCGTCTCCCACCTCCAGACTACGGCCGACCTCCTGCATTTGCTGGGGTTCTCCATCAACGTGCCGAAGTCACACCTGAGTCCCTCCCAGAAGCTCCTCTTCATCGGAGTGGTTCTCGATTCGGCGCAGTTCCGGGCTTATCCTCCAGAAAAGCGGGTCCGGGAAATTCAGGCTCTGATTCCCATCTTCCGGCCTCTATCCTGGGTTTCGGTCAGGTTGGTGCTGCGGCTTCTGGGGCTGATGGACTCCTGCATCCTGTTGGTGCATTACACCAGGTGGCGAATGCGGGCTCTGCAGTGGGACCTGAAGTTTCAGTGGGCCCAGCATCGAGGCAACCTGTCTGACCATGTCTTGATCTCGGAGTGCACTGTGAAACAGTTGCAGTGGTGGCTCACGGACCGCGATTGGGTCAGGGGCAGATGCCTCTCCCTACCCCAACTGGAGCACGTAGTAGTGACGGACGCGTCCCTCCTGGGATGGGGGGGCCATATGGGAGAGGCAGAGATCAGAGGCCTCTGGTCTCTGGCGGAGTCTCAACTCCATATCAACCTGTTGGAGCTGAGAGCGATCCGGCTTGCACTAAAAGCCTTCCTTCCCTCTATCCGGGGAAGTGTCGTGCAGGTGTTCACGGACAACACCACCGCCATGTGGTATTGCAACAAACAGGGCGGGGTGGGGTCGTGGACCCTTTGTCAGGAGGCTCTGCGCCTCTGGATATGGCTGGAACACCAGGGCATCATCCTGGTGGTTCAACATCTGGCGGGCTCTCTGAACGCCAGAGCGGACGAACTCAGCCGCTGGTGCATGATGGATTACGAATGGCGTCTGAACTCCGACGTGGCGCAAGGTCTCTTTCTGCAGTGGGGAGAGCCTTGGTTAGATCTATTTGCCACCGAAGAGAACGCGCAATGTCAGCAGTTCTGCACGTTGGAATTTCCAAGGTGGCACTCGCTCGGAGACGCTTTTCGGCGCGAGTGGAGTTGCGGTCTGTTGTACGCCTTCCCGCCTATACCACTTCTGCCCAGAGTGCTGAAGAAGATCAGGCGCGACCGGGATCAAGTCATCTTAGTGGCTCCGGATTGGGCATGAAGGTACTGGTATCCCGAGCTACTCAGTATGTCAATCGATCCTCTGATACGACTGCCTCTTCATGAGGACCTTCTGTCGCAGCAGCAGGGGACGGTCCTCCACCCGAACCTGTCCAGTCTCCACCTCCATGCGTGGAGATTGAGCAGCGACAGTTGATGCCATTTGACTTGCCTCCTGAAGTCTGTGATGTGATTCTGGCAGCCAGGCGTCCCTCCACAAAATCGGTATACGCCTGCAGGTGGAACAAATTTGTGGCATGGTGCACAGCAAAGGCTGTGGATCCCCTTTCCGCCCCTCTTTCTGAGGTTCTACTCTTTCTTGTTTCTTTGGCCCAGCAGGGCTCTGCTCTGGGCACCTTGAAAGGTTATCTTTCTGCAATCTCTGCTTTCTTATGGCTTCCTGATCAGCCTTCTCTTTTCCAGTCCCCTGTTGTTTCGCGCTTTCTTAAAGGCATTACTCACATGTTTCCTCCTGTCCTCTTCGTAATGCCTCAGTGGGATTTGAATCTTGTCTTGACCTTTCTGATGTGCGCTCCCTTTGAGCCCCTTCACAATTGTCCACTTCATCTTCTGACTCTTAAGACTGCTTTCCTGGTTGCTATCACCTCGGCTAGAGGGGTGAGTGAGCTCCAGGCTCTGTCATCTAAGCCTCCCTTCCTTTCTGTTCATCCGGACAAGGTTGTCCTCCGGACTCGTCCTTCTTTTCTTCCGAAAGTGGTGACCCCCTATCACATCGGGCAATCGGTCACTTTGCCCACCTTCTTTCCGCCTCCGCATCCTTCGAAGGAGGAAGAGAGGCTCCACCGTCTGGACCCAAAACGTGCACTGTCCTTTTATTTGGCCCGCACCAGACAGTTCCGGGTGGACGACCAACTTTTTGTTGGATACGTAGGTGCTAAGAAGGGGAGAGCCGTACACAAACGGACCATCTCACGGTGGGTTGTCTTGTGTATCAAAGTTTGTTACTCCTTGGCGAAAAAGGACCCTCCTGTTGGGCTGAGAGCCCATTCCACCCGGGTCACGGCGGCGACTACTGCCCTGAGACGGAGAGTTCCCTTGCAGGAAATCTGTCAGGCGGCGACGTGGGCCTCACTGCACACGTTCGCCAAGCACTATTGCCTGGACAGCCAAGTCCGGAGAGATGGCTACTTTGGTCGTTCTGTTCTCCAGGACTTTCTGGTGTGATCTTGGATCGCAGACCCTCTACCGGGGTTGGTATTGCTGGGGTATCTATTCTAACGTGAGGAATCTAACTAACATGTTTCTTTCAGATGAACAAGTTACTTACCTTGGGTAACGATGTATCTGTAAGAAACATTAGTTAGATTCCTCACCGACCCACCCATCCTCCCCGCTCTGTGAACCGACATCTAGGGTTAAGGTCATCCTGTTCAGGGCCCTAGACTTTTTGGCACCAGTGTCGGTCTCTTGCATGGCTCTGCGTTCCTGGCGCGGAAAGCTATGTACAAGAACTGACGTCAGCGCGTGAGGGCGGCGTCTAAGTACTCCGTCATTCCGGCGCACGACGCCAACGACGGACGCAGAGCCGCAGACGACGCCTAGCGACGCGCAAGGGGTATTGCTACAAAAAATCTTTCCGGATCCAGCCTGACGCCTGGGGATATTCTAAGGTGAGGAATCTAACTAATGTTTCTTACAGATACATTGTTACCGAAGGTAAGTAACTTGTTCTACGAGTCTCTTTGAAGTTGCATCAAATGCAGTGAAGGCAGTGCTTTAAATGGGCCGGTACTGTCCGGTACAGAGTACCGGCACTTTTTTATTTTGAGAGGGTGAGTACCGGCACTTCTTAAGAGAAATGCTATACGTTTATTTGGAGAGTACCGGCACTTCTTAGAAACAAGCAGGTACTCTGGTACAGAGGACCTGCATGCACTTCTATTTTTCCATTTTCTAGCACTGAATGGAGGGTGGTACTGTTGCAGAGTTCAGATTTTGTTCTCATTCTGAGGGTTAGGGCAAAAATGGAGAACCCGATAGGGACCCGTTTCAGCACCTGTTTTTTAGGTCTCGCCTAGCGTTGCAGCGCGAATGTGCTGCCTTCGCTTTGCGAGGCATGCAGTATACACTATAGTGTGGAAGCTTTGTGGAATCTCCGCCCACTCTCCGGCCCATCTTCTTTATTGGCTTAGGTTCTAAATGCTGCCTTACGATTGGTTTTAAGCTTGTTAGTCCCTCCCTATAACAGCCATGTTAGTCATTTGTGTCCTTCCACGGCTACTGGCCCCTTCACAGCACAGACTACTTTCTTCCTGTGTCCCACCTCCCGCAGTCCAATGCCTTCTCGCCACCGCCCCCCCTCATGCCTCATCGCCCGCACGCATTGCTATTTGCAATGCAATAGGTCTTGCATAAATGCGAGTCCTATTGCATTGCCAATGCTTGTTGGTAGTTACTCTAATCTGTTTTACGCAGTGCTTCTGATTGATACATCTGCCAGTGGATTCCTCTCCTTGTGAATATCCCCTGCGCCAGCATTCCGCTGAATTTTTTTCCCCATCTCTCCACGCCGACGTCATAATACCACGGCTCCGCTCGCGACTCCGTATGATGTCACCGGAGCCATAAGAGAGCCACGTCTGCGTAATGACGTCAGTTCCCTTTTTTCCTCGCCGTCGACGCGTAACAGTTTTCTTGCACTCTCCTGTTACTTTGTAGTCTCCTTGTGAGTTACTGTTTCTGGATTAATCATGTCTTCGTCAAGGAAGTCAGGATTTAAGCCGTGTAGGGAATGTGGGGGTCACATGTCCATAACTGACCCCCATGAAGACTGTTTATGGTGCCTTTCGTCGGACCACGACGTGGAGGATTGTTCCCACTGTAGGAAAATGAATCCTAAGGCACTGAAAGAGAGAGAAGCAAAGCGTTTCATGGCTAAGGCGAAGAAGGAGGGCAGAGGTAGAAAAAGAGACAAGTCGAAGCCGAAGTCGTCGACTTTGCACTCCTCGAAGTCGAGAAGGCACAAGAAGAAGAGGAAGCATAGCTCTCGGCGCCGATCATCGAAGAGTAAGGCTTCGAGGTCGCCGTTGCCTCGACGTCGAAGTAAGGACTCCATCTCTCCCTCGCCTTCCCCTTGTGTTTCTCCGGAGAAGTCAC
This sequence comes from Triturus cristatus, assembly GCF_964204655.1. Lineage (NCBI taxonomy): Eukaryota > Metazoa > Chordata > Amphibia > Caudata > Salamandridae > Triturus > Triturus cristatus. The sequence goes on from NC_140595.1 coordinate 333,898,516, forward strand.
CTTAGCCCAAGTTAACTCCGGTGCAGTCTCCGGCGCTGGTGGATTCTCCAGCTTCCGACGCCGAGCCGGAGCAGGTTGCTGATCTTTCGCCAGTGCCAGAAGGTGAACCTGCGGCTCCAGTAGAGGATACTTCGGCTCCAGCTACTCCTCGGCCGGATTCAGGTTCGAACCCATACCCGCATTTCCCGACTCCAGGTGCGACTCCGACGCATTTCCTTAATGCTATGTATGGTGTTTTCCAAAGAGCAGCCTTCCCATCCGGTGCACCTTCTGGTCCCGTGGGTCCAATGGCGGTCAGTTTGGGCGTGCCGCAACACTATGCTCAGGCACCTTTTATGCCCTTCTTGCCGATGGCTCCATCATGGCAGTTCCCGGCGCCGTCTGGAGAGCCTTCCTCCCGGCCTCGACTGGATTGCTTGCCTTCATCAGAGCCTCCCTCGACACCGGCGCCGACTCCAGCTGCACCGTGTCTGACGCCGCCGACTCCACGTTCGATGGCGCCGCCGACACCGTGTCCTCGGATCCGCTCTCGAAGAGAGGCTCAGAGGATTATAGAGGAAGAGCAATACCGGGCAGAGGAAGTGGAGGAAGGTGAAGTGGGTGTCTCCACTGACGAATTTGAGGGCATTCAGGAGGCAAATGGCTTGGACACTACTCCTGAATGGGACTGATGGAGCGCAAAAACCCCAGCAACGGGAAACAACCCGTACCGGTATCCTCCCTGCGTCACAGACCCAAAGTCAAACTAAACTCATTCACACATGCAGACATTGGTGAGGCCCATAAAACCAACACTCACACGTCACTTCCACACTGGTCTGTACACACGGGAGGGATGAGCGGTTCAGGTGCTCAACATGTGAGGGGAACACCTTATAACCTATAGGGAAAGAAAAGTTATTTTACTACAATATACATCAATACCCCTTCCACCTACAGATCTCAATCCTAATCATCAAGGCACTCCTCCCACAATGATCGATGAATCATTTAGTTGGATTGGTTGATGGTGATTTAGAACCAGCTAAAACACATTCAAGATTTAGATCTTACCTTTCTCAATAAACCACAAACTCATTTCTTGTTAATCAATATCTGTTTATCTAATTTCCTGGAAGAGTTACATTTGTATTTGGAAATTTATATCAAATTTCAAATATAGCGCAGAACATCATATTGACCTAATATGGCTATTCGGAGTCCTCTAAGTCATTGGTTCATATTGCAGTCAGTTGCTCAGCACGCTACAGTCTCAATAGATCAGCAAAAGCCAGAGACGTGCAAGCATCTGTCAGTGCTCATAGAAATAGGAAAAGTTCCCGGTCAAATTCAAAATTTACTTTATTCGATTTCATGACAGAGGAAATCATAAAAGTGCATAGCAGCAATCATGAATATACACATGGGAAAAAAACGATAATCACATACAAAAATATATTACTATAAGAGAGAACAATTAATCACAGAAATTCATAAATAATTTACCATGGTCTATATTTAAAAATACAATCTAAAAAGTTTATAAAAGGTTTTAAAATGTGATAAAAATTACAGAAATTACATTGTAGCCCGGGACCTGATGATCGCCTTCAAATAAGTTGTAACAGCCAGGGTAGTTGCCGGTGTTTCCAACATCTGTAATCTAATAAATGCTACCCTGCAATATCTAATATTCCAATTTTTATGAATCGGTCTAAGGTACATCTGCCTGGGTATGGAAAAATATTTACAGAATAAAGTGCAGTGCATTGTTGATTGTAATGAAACATCATCACAGGGGCATATGGATATATCAGATGACCAGGCATTTACCACCGGAAATAAAACCATTCTAAAAAAGGAGCTAAATCGAAAACTAGCCAAAAGCATACGGCTAAAACTATCCTGTACTGACAACAAATATTGTTGAGGTCCCAAGCCACTCAAGACAAGATGATGTGCCATTACAGTGTGTTTTACCCTCTCTTTAGACCATCTTTGATCTTCGAGGAATTTCAAGCAGTATGCTTTCAAATCTTTCCTAGAAATATCCTCCAAGCTACTTGGGTCCGTAAAATATGCAGGGTGCCCAATGGCGTTGGTTATCGTTTTTATATAATTAAACCACACCATATCTTTAGCTCTCTCCAATTTAAGGCAGTCCAAGATTACCTCTCTATTGAAGCCTGTCTCATCTGTGACCCACACCTTATGCCACAGTAATAACGGAGCTATCTCACTGGTATCCGATATATAAGAGAGTCCCATTTCCTGATGGCAACTATAGGTGGGAGAAGAAATAGGGACTCCCAAAAGATAGCGGATAAAACCATTTTCACAATTTTATATAATATCTGGTTCTTCGATGCCCCATAAACCGGCCCCATACAGCCTGGTAGAAACACATTTGGCCTTATAGACTTCCAAGAGTTCTTATACAGGTCTTCCTCCTATTTTTTTAGCAAAATTTATAACTGCCCCCACTGCTCTGCTACAATTCAATTTTCTGGCCTTAATAGCTGATTTCCATGTTCCCTTTTTGTCAAAAGGGATGCCTAAATAACAAAAGGTACCGGTATTTTCTACCTTTCTATTGTCAATAAAAATATTACATGTTGTACCTCTATTTTTGCCACAGCCCATGGTAAATGTCTTTGTTATATTTACTCTTAGGCCCCTCTCTTTCATATAAATGACAAAACTATTAACCGCTCTTTGAAGGCCTAATTGGTTCCTTGACATAATCACCACATCATCTGCGTAGAGTAAAACAGGGACGGGGGTGCCCCCAATGATCGGGTAGTCATTTTGATCTCTAATGAGGTGATGGCCCAAACTATTAATATAAAGTGTGAAAAGAAAAGGAGCCAATATACACCCCTATCTGACACCCTTTTCAATTGGGAATTTATCCGAACATTCCCCCTTATTCCCATAACGCACCCTCGCCCCTGCATTTCTGTACATTTCCTTTATAAACAGTATTAAAACCCGGTCCACCTTAAGATCTTCTAATGTTTTCCACAACATGCCATGGTCAACTCCATCGAAGGCTGAACTCAAATCTACAAAGGTAAGAAAAAGTTTCCCCCTTTTTGCCTTAGTGTATTTATCTATAATCAGGGCTAGGTTCAATCCCTGCTCCATAGTTCCCATGCCTGGACGAAAACCATATTGTAGGTTTGTTAAAAATCCTGCCTCACTCGCCCAGGTTTGGAGTCTATTAAGGATTATTCTCCCGGCAATTTTCAACAGAGCATCCAGGAGGGATATAGGCCGATAGCAGCTAGGTTCGTTCCTGTTCCCCTTTTTAAAGATGGGTACCACTATCGCATCTGTCCACATAGGGATAAATTTAAAAGCGGAACTACTATTTAATACCCTCGTTAACAATGGTGCCCAGAGGTCAATATTTGATCTGTAGACATCCACTGGTACCCCATCCGGGCCAGGTGCCTTTCCTGCCGCACTCTCCCTGATGGCCTTTATCACCTCCTCCAGGGTAAAATTCAAATCAAGAGGAAAAACACCCTGATCATCAACTGCTTGCCTATCCAAAACAGCTCCCGTAGATTTATAGAGATCCCCAAAGAATTCCACCCACCTTTCACCCGTAATAGCCACACCTATAACATCTTCTACTCTATCCTGATAAAAAGGAGCATTTACAGCTTTCCAAAAGCTAGTATTGTCCCTCCTTACACAAGCCTGATGTAAATGTTCCCAAGCTTCTTTCTTTAACTGGATTTTACGCTTTTTTGGGCTAAGTGGTAGGCAGTCCTTGCCTTTTTAATGTCCTCCTTACATTTTGGTATTACATGCAGGACCCTTTTAAGATGTGTATGGGCTCTAGAACAATCACTATCAAACCAACCCTTTACTTTCGGTCTCCCACAATTAATTTCCCTCCTCAGGAATCTATGGGCTTCCTCTGATATCTTTAAAAAGCCAGAGTAGACATCAGGAGCAGCACTCCCCTGTGTGAGGCATATTTCCCATTCAGGCTGAGTTTTAGTAATAAGACTATGCAGAAAAGCTTCAGGTTCTACACTATCCCATTTTAGGGAATAACCATTTGTGGTCCCCAATGCCTGGCTCTTACTTTTTATATGATTTCTCCGAGCAGACAGCTTTAGGCTAATTGGATAGTGATCGCTCATGGAGATTTCCTCTGTTGTACACCCCGGATACTGGAAGTATATCGTTTGGAAAGTACAACAAAATCAATAGTAGAAGTACAACCTCTCCCATTGAAAGTTGGATAAAAGGGTGTGGAGTTCGTACAAAGCTCATTGGCAAAACCTAGGTCAAATTGATATAAAATATCATTAAACATCTCCCCGCTTTTGTTATGCATAAAATGCGAGGAATTATCCTCTTTGTCTGCCCCTAGACCGCAAATGCCCTGTTCATTGTTCACACAAAGAGAGCAATTAAAATCCCCTACCCATAATAAAGGCATATCACCTATCATGGTTTCCTCTATAGTTTTTAAAATGTTAATTAATTCCCTGAAGACATCTCTTTTCGGTCTGTTGGGACATTGTTATAAAAGTTCACTATGACCACCTCCTTATTCCACTTTAACTTCGAGTTTAAAATGTGAAAAAACTCAGAGCAATGCTGAATCCTAACATTAGATACCCCAGCCTCCACTGAAATACACAACCCCCGTCTTAATATGGCCATGATTAGTAATAGTTGCTGGGGTATGGAATGTACTAAAGCCCTGAATATGAATATCCCTCTCCAGCCATGTCTCTTGAAAGCATAGTATATCGTACTTTTCCACAAATAGTATCCATTCAGAATCATGTACTTTAGCTGCTAAGTCTGCAATATTCCAGCTCAAGATATTACAGGAGCTAACTTCCTCCATCTCTATCTCTTTTTCCTTATCCATTGCTCTTTGAGATGTCCTTAGCTGACCAATGTTAACTATCTTATCGGTAATGCCTAGATGATGGTCAGTATAGACATCATCACACTGGCTACTATCAATCGCCGGTGGTGTCCCTTTAATATCTAGACCGGTGCCAATATTCGGATCCCTGGTACCCCTGTCAGCCTTCAGCCCTCTTGGCATCAGACAGTTCACATGTGTTTTTTTCCCCTCAGGGATATTAAACTGTTAATCCTGATCATCCAACCGTGACAAAGGTTCGAAACGATTGGGGTGTAGCCAATTTGTGGCTATAGGTTGTACATCACAAGAATCTCTGGTTACTCTCCTCAGTCATTAAATAATTGGGCAGCATCTGGACCATCTAGGATTCAGGAAAACGCAGCAGTCACCCTAAGTAGTAGAGTTTGAGTAGCGTCACCGTCGTTGTCATCGGAAAGAATGATTGCAATAAGCCCCAAAAGCCAAAAAGCCAACCTCTCTATTCTACTGTGTATTTTTATAATAAAATCAAAGCAAGAAGATACATTTCGTTATTTTAATACGGTCGTGATTGGTTGGTTGAGATCGTCCGATGCTAAAGTTTGGGATTTTGGTACAGTTCAAGGGGTGGATGTCACAAGTTCATTTAAGGTCAGTCCGTTCCGGTTTACTGTGAAGTCTATTGTCTTTCGTCTTGGCCATCACCCCACAGTGTCCTTGCTTGGCTACACGGAGATCAGGGTTCACGACGAGGTCTGGAAGACTTTGTCGCTTCTGCGCACTTCACTCCATGCCTCGTGGGTCAGTGGCCACTTCGTCATGTCGCGTCGGCAGCCATCTTTGTTTTATAGGCCCAAAGGCTAACTTAAGCGAAACAAACACAAAAATTTAATTAATCCATAGAAATAATAAATCTAATGTTAACCCCTTTCTAATCTCTCTATGTGCTGGTATTTATCTAGCGTATAGCAACATTTAAAGCAATTATATTCACCCTTTTGGTCCTCTTCTCGGGCAACATTACAAGACATCACAAAAGCAACATATATCATGCAATATTCTATTTATTACATATACTACTGTTAGTATCCGTACGGATTTTAGTCAGTAAAGGTTATTTAGCCATGCAAAAAGCAAATCTCTCATGTAATTCGAATATTAAAAATGTTGATTAATAAACATGCAAACTCATTTAATAATATTATAGTTAATGGATTATTTAATTAATAATTTTCATGCAAAATGGGGGAGGTATACAACATTTTGTACTACCCGCTCCATCAATCCCCCCCCTTTGGTGATTTTATCACCACACCATTACATTTTTGTAAACATTTGTCATGGAAAGCGAAATGAATTCTTTAGTTTAGTTCACATCTCTGTTTCCCCAATTTCTTCTCTTCTGGCTGTTTTATACATATTATCTTTCATTTCCTCTAATTCTACTTCTTCAAATTCCCTCTCTTGTCTCTTATTCTGTCTTATTTTCAAATTTTCTCTTTTTAACTTTTTCTGTATTTTCATAAACATCCTAATCTTAAAATTAATACTATAAAAATCACACATGTTAATGGAAATACAATCCTACCTATAAAGGTACTACCTAAGTTTAATAAGAAATTTTTAATAGAAGAAAGTTTCTTTCCAATCTTTTCCCAAACACTTTCAACCTCCAGTGGTGTGATTTCCTCATGCAATTCAGTTATATTTTTAATATAGATCTTCGGATCTTTACTTTCGTCTGGAATGTAAGTACAACAATGTTGAACTTTCAGCAGTCTCCACCCTCTTTTTCCAATAATATATCAAGGGCAAGTCGATTTTGCATTACCATGGCACGCATGGCAACCATTTCAGTATTTACTGATAAAAATCCTCCAGCTGTGCTTGTTGACAAGCGATCCACTACTGTTGATTGTTTTCTAATTTTGTGTGCATTCAGAGATATTCCCACTGCTGGTATGAATGCTCCAAATATGTCTCCTACAATTTCTGACCAAGATTCTCTCTTTCTACGTGCTAAATGAATACCTAACTTATGGACACCATCTTCTCCTCTTCCCATGTGGAATATCTTTGGGAAAACCAGACCTACATAACATGTGCCATACCAATGGTCTGGCAAACGATAATATGCCTTGTTCCCGCAGATAAAATATAACCCAGGAAAAACTGGATCATTTCCTCCTTTAAATCCCCTTCCACCCATGATTCGGTATGTATCATGGCATTCACTGTTACCTACAAAGTAATTATCATAGGCAGTTTGATTCCTTCTAATACACAACTTCCCTTTCTGGGGCCAATCTAAAGCCATAGTTGGACTAGCTTCTCCCTTCAAATGTTTTTCCATTTCAACATCCCAGGCTGTCTTTTCCTCTCTTCCCTCAGATACTTTCTTTTGCATTTTCAATGTCCTTTCTTCAACCATATCCAAGAACGTCTTTTCCTCCTTCTTTAAACTGCAAGTCAGATTATTCCTAAATATATATTCTAATGTTAGTTCTTTAGTTTCTAAGAAAAATTCACCGAACACCTTTGCAGGCTTTACTTTATTTAATTTGTTAATTGTAGGTACTTGTGAAAATATGTTATCTACATCTGAAAAATAATATTCTAATTTCCCTGTTTTATAAAACAGACTAGCTATCACACTACATGTTATTCCATATGTTACTGGGAGGTGATGGTAGGTCACTCCCTCCAATACAGAAGCTGGTAACTGCATACAAACATAGCAATCCCTTACATACATTGTCTTTACATATTCCTACAGTAGTTTTGAAAATACATTGTTAGAGAAATCATTTATAGACCTGTCTTTATAAAGATAATTCCTATCTATTTTAGTCGGATATACTTTCTGAATCTTTTCTATATTAGTTTTATTCTCACTATGTCTTCTATTGTTTCTAACGTAACTTTAAATGAAATCATTAAAGCTAATACACTCCATAAAAGCATTAGTAATCCTGTACAACAGCAACACATTTTAAACCACTTTCTAAGGAACGTACATTTAGCTTTCCTACTTTCTGTGTTTGCCATTTTCGTAAAAATGATCAGCGTCTTTTGACTTAGCCTCTTCTACTTCACAACTAGTTTTGTCTCACCCAAGGCTCTAAGCACCTACTTGGTTCTATCAGTTATGTCTTTTCCAGTATTCTATTTTCTTTCCATTAGCAGCATTTTTGCCTTTTTCAGTTTGGCATTTGATCGTCTGTCACTTTTCTCTCATAATCTTGATACAGAACTTCCTGAACATCCGTCTCTTCTCCAAAATCGGAGAAGAAAACTCTCAGGATTTCCGATTTTTCGTCTTCCTCAACCACTTCCGGTACAGTCACCTCTGGGTTTTCATGGTTGTCTGCCTCTTTTATTTCAGGCGGGGCCACATATGTCCATTCCGGCGACTTATACTTCTGGTTAGGCTTTCTCGTTCTTTTGTTTTCCTCTGCTGTAGTTATTTTCTCATGTTTCTTGACTAGATACTTCATTCACCTGTTCTGCTCTTGGTGAATTTACTCTTGTCAGTCGGTATCTCAATCTCTTTATTTTGTTTGGCCAGATTTCATCTCTTGCTGGACTTTTTGATTTATTTCCTTTATCATTCTTTTCGGCTCTCAATGCTCTTTTTCGCAAGACTCGACCTTCTGGTACTTCTTCATCACTTTCCTCTGATTCTGTTTCAACTTGCTTTTTGCTTTCAGCTGTTCTTTTTTCCACCACTTCTTTTATTTTACCTACTTCTGTCTCTCCTCGTGGTTCTTGCACACAATCTTCCTGCTGACTAACTGACCCTTCTTCTAACTGAATGCTCGAGTTCCCTTCAACTCCTTGGGGGTCTTCCGCAAGAATCTTTCCCTCACTTTCTGTATCTGGCACCTGTTCATCTACTTTGGTTATTTCAGGTGGAATTTCTCTCAGCTTTCCATCAGGAACTTCCTTATCAACATTTTCTTTGATTTTCTCTTCACTGCTTTTCTCTTTTCTCCAATGTACCTGTTCTTGTTCAGTCTCTGAGTCTGAGCTGGTATCAGAAATATGTAATTTTCTTCTCAAAGGAATATTCTCTGGGGCAACGATCAAACTTGGTTCTGACTTCCTCCTTTCAGGATTTTCTCTTGTTCTCGTTTCTTCAGCATCCGATTCAGAACTAGTCTCTGACTCTTCATAATATTCTCCTTCTTTATTATCCACTGGATTTGGGATGCTCAGTGTGTGACTAGCATGAATCCAGTTCTTTATTCCAGCACACTTCACAGCTGTTGTTGTAGTCAAAATCACTTGTCGTGGTTTTCCTCAAAGTGGGACCAGACAGTTCCTTCTTCTGTGTACTTTGATTCTCACCCAGTCTCCTGGGCTCAGATCATGAGCTTGCTTCTTTTCAAAGGTAGTGGCATCCGATCCAACCTGATGAAACACAGAATGAACTGCGTCAGCCAGCCCCTTACAGTAATCCAACACCAAGTCATCAGTTATAGGCAACAGCTTGTTGACTGGTATGAAAACATGTTGCATTGCTCTTCCCATGATAATTTCATGAGGACTCAAACCCGTGGTTCTCTCTGGAATTGATCTAATAGTCATGAGTACTAGAGGCAAGACATCAGGCCATTTCAAACCTGTGGCTAAACACATTTTTCCCAATCGGTTCTTAATGGTGCCAATCATTTGTTCCACCACACCAGAAGCCTCTGGGCGATGGGCACAATGTAGTTTTTGTTGTACATTAAATGTTTCACAAATCAATTTCATGATCTCATTATGAAAATGCTTTCCTCTATCTGATTCAATTGTAACTGGGAAACCGAATCTAGGGATGAATTCCCTCAAAAGCAATTTTGCTACTGTGATTCCATCACTACTTCTTGTGGGATATGCTTCTACCCATCTAGAAAACAAACCGACCATCACTAGGCTATACCTCAACCTGTTACAGGGAGGCATTTCAATGAAATCAGTCTGCTTTCTGGTGAAAGGCCCTCCTTCTCGACCTATCGTTCCTAGACTTACCACTGTTTTTCTTCCGGGATTGAACTGCTGACAAATAAGGCATCTTTGGCAAAGGCTCTCGGCTACAAGTCTGAATATTGCATTGTACCAAGTTAGTTTAAAGGACCTAATCATCGCGTCTCTCCCTATGTGTCCCTGTCCATGATACATCCGTGCCATGGCAGACACCATGCTATCAGGCATGACTGGTCTTCCATCTCGATATACCCACACATGATCTGTTTCCCTTGGTGCACATCCTGCTTTTACCCACTGTCTCATTTCCTCATCTCCTGCTTCTTCCTGCAATTGCCTCACTTCTTCCCAAGTACCCACAACGTTAGTAAACAGTAGGGGGCAAGAATTCATCTCTCTTTCTTTAGCCCTGTTGATCGAATTTTGGTTTTGAGCTCAATATTGAGCCACATCGTTGGCATACTTATTACCAACTGCGACATAATCTCCCATCTGGACGTGGGCAGCACACTTCACAACGGCCAATTGCTTATGCAGCTGTATCGCCTCAAGTAATTTCCCAACCACTTAAGCATTCTTTATAGGAGTCCCACTTGAAGTCAGAAATCCTCTCTGCAGCCATATCTGGCTGAAATCATGCACAACACCAAAGCAATACTGACTATCAGTTATCACAGTCCCTCTCACATTCTTTCCCAACTTGCATGCTCTAGTTAAGGCTACCAGTTCAGCAACCTGGGCTGATTTTACTCCCTTCAGGTAAGATGCTTCCATTACTGCTGCATCTGTGCATACTGCATATGCTGCACGTAGCATTCCTTCGTCTTTTCTCAAGCATGACCCATCTACAAACATCACAAAGTCACTCTCAGACAAAGGTACATCCTTTATATCCGGACGTGGTTTGGTACAGAAATCCAGTACATCCAAACAATCATGATCCACTTCGTCTCTGACTTCTTCATTTTCAGCATCAGGCAGTAGCGTTTAAGGATTCACATTCAAGCATCTCGCAAGGCTCACATTCGTTGCACCTAATATGAACTTCTCATCTTTAGTCAGCCGACTATGTGTCATGAACTGAGTACGGCTCCTTGTTAAAAGTATTGCCACATCATGAGGTACAAACACTCGTACAGGATATCCCATCACAATTCCTTCACTCGGTTCCAGACTCTTACAAGTAGCAGCTACTGCTTTCAAGCAACCTGGCAATGCTACAGCTACAGGGTCTTATATAGCTGAAAAGTATGCAATTGGTCTTCTCAATTTTCCATGTTTATGTATAAGTACCGAGAGTACACATCCATTCCTCTCACTGCAGTAGAGCCGAAACTCCTTTTCATAATCAGGCATTCCTAATGCTGGCTCTTCACACAAACTGTCTCTCGATTGCTTAAACGTTGCTAATTCTTCCCTATTTAAGTCAATGGGGTCTTTTACATCACTTCTCGTCAGGGGTACCAAAGGTTTTGCAGGGAAAAGTTACTTATCCACTGACGACAATATTCTTCCATTCCAAGAAACATTCTCACTTCTCTTTGCGTCATTGGAGCTCTCATTCCTTTTATTATCTTGATTCTATCTGTAGTTATTTTCAATTTTGTGGCCTAAATATTGTACTTCTTTCTGACAAAATTGTAATTTCGATGGGGATACTTTAAGTCCACCATCTGCCAAATGGTTTAGCAATGCTATGGTGTCCATTACACAAGCTTCTCGAGTCTTTGATGCCACAACTAGGTCGTCAATATATTGAACTAGCACTGAATTCTCGGGCATTTCTAGGTCTTCGAAGGACTTTTTCAATACCTGATTAAATATCGAAGGGCTTTCTGTATACCCCTGTGGGATTCGGCACCAAGCCAAAATGTGTTTGCCAAAACGAAACGCAAATATTTGTTGGCTATCATGGTGCAACGGGATGGAAAAGAAAGCATGGCATAGATAAATCACTGTATACCATTCTGCATCATGTGGAATCTGATACAAAATCACAGATGGATTTGGTACAATAGGACAACATGACACAACAATTTTGTTTATCTTTCTCAAATCTTGCACTGTTCTGAACATTCCATTAGGCTTTGTCAGTCCCATAATTGGTGAATTACATGGACTACTCATTATTTCTCTCAAGATACCTTGTTTAACCCTTTTCTCAATTATAGGAGTAACTCCTTCAATTATCTCGGGTGTCAATTTATATTGAGGAACATTTGGATAGCTTATTCCTTCCTTCACTGTTATTTTTACAGGATCCACATTTTTCATTAATCCTACATCTTCTCCTGTGAAATCCCAGACTTCTGCTTTTACTGTCTGTTTCAATTCTATTGGTAGTTCGTCAGGGTTGAATACAGTAAAGGCGTCAGTAATCTCAGTTTCCATATTAGCCATAGTCATTTTATACAATACGTCTTCATCAGGGGTCTCAAATGCTATACCATCAGGGGTACAAAATATGGTGCAATTAATCTTGCACAGTAAGTCTCTGCCTAACAAATTTACAGGGCTTTAATCACACACGACGAAACGGTGCATTTCGGAAAATTTCCCTATATTGACCTTTACGGGTTCTGTGAGATACGTTTTAATCTGTCTGTTGGATACTCCAACTACTTGGATTGTTTCGTCCGAGAGAGGAAGATTCTTAACATCAGCTGACCTAACAGTTGATCGAGTAGCACCAGTATCTACTAGGAAAGTAATATTTTCATGCTTTACCTTTCCATCCACAAAAGGGCCTGTCTGGTCTGCTTCTAGAGTTGCGCCAAGTACGCACTCTTCTTCCTCCCTTCAGCACCGTCAATAACCTTCTACTGACTCACTCTCATCGCATTGTAGCCAATACTGCGAAACAGTGCTAGCGCGCGGCAGCTTAGTTACCTTTTCTTCGTTGTAGAATTCTGTCTCATTACTGTATTTCTGTGAATTTACGTTCTGTGGAAAAGGCGGTTTTGGCACCTGATTCTGTTGGGTAACAACCTGCTGCTGTCGCTGCGGTTGACCACTCACCTCTTTCTGCACCTGCGGATTCAATGATGCATTATCACCATTAGTATTTGGGGGAAATTTACACTTGGATTTCCAGTGCCCTGTTCTACTGCAATTGTGACATGGCTATTTCTTTTTGGCTTCTTCTATATTAAATTGTCCTTTTCCTTTTCCGGCATTACATTTAGGTTTTGATCCTGCATTATTTGCTTGTTCAATCAACTGAGCTTCCTGTCTTTCTGCCACTTTTACTTGTGCCCACATAGCCTTTTCTTTTAATTTACGCTACTTGGCCTCAATTTCATCACTAAAATATTTTGCATGTCTTAGTACTTCATCTATTTTCTTATGTTGCCAATCCACTGTATGCTGCTTAATCATCTCACTAATTTCAGGACGTAGACCATATACACATCTGTATACAAAATGACTCAAATCATTTTCACTCAAATTTTCATCACCACTAAACTGCTTAAAGGCAAGAATCAACCTTTCGTAATAGGCATGTACCGACTCCTTGGCTTCTTGATGAGTTCGGTCAATTTTCACCCAATCAGTCTCTTTAGGGGGTACCTTGTTTTTCAGGAAAACAATTACTTGTTCATACTTTTTCATAACTTCTGGGTCAGGGGCTCCTGTCTTTGGATCCCTAGGGTATTCCTATGTAGGCCAGTTTATCATCAGCTTACACTCTGTCCATAGATCTGCAGGTACTATTATGTCAAATAGACTATTTTGATCAATCCACAAAACTTTTGATAATTTTACAAATCTATCCACTTGCCTATACCACTCGACTGGCTTTTCGCGTAGTCGAGGGAAATCATTTGTAAATGACAAAATATCTTGCCTAGTCCAAGGAACAGGTAAATATCCTCCTCCTGGAATTTCTCTCATGGGACATTCTGTTACTACTTTTTCTTTTTCTCTTACAGGGAAAGCTGCAAATGTTTTATCTGAAGCATCATCTCTTTTTCTAAACCATCCACTTTTCCATTTATCTACATCTCCCCATTTCCTTAACAAAATGATAGTCTTTAATCTGAGTCATTCTTCCTGTGGAGTTCAGATTTTCAATATCCTTTTCAGAAAAATCTACTCTGTAGGGTTTTTGTAAGGCTTTTACCCTTTCCATATCCATACCCATTTCATTTGCCACATCTTCTAATCTTTCATGCAGACTCTTTGCTCTCCAAGTTATGCTTTTACATAGAAATAGTAATTCTTCATTCTGATAACTTTTAAGCTTTTCTGTGGGGATAGTCCCTACTATTAATTCTTCCAAAACCATCCTTAGCTTGGCCACATCTATAGATTGGGATTCTCTGTCTTTTTTCTGTAAGCTTCTCAACCATTCGCTTAATTCGTCTGAAGTAGGACCTACTGGTTTCACTTCATTACCTCGTTCTGGGTCTCTTGGAGTTTCTCATACAGAGTCTGCAGTCATTATCAGTCTTTCCACTAAACCTGGATCTGCTGTCAAATTTGTAGACGTACTCTGTTCTAATGTACTAACTGTTTGTCTCCATGGATTCTCGTCTGAATTTATCCTTGGCCTCTCTGTCTGTTTATTACTGTTATAAGGGACCATTAAACAATGCTCATTATCTTTCTGTTTGTCAAAAATAGGCATTACAGGACCTATAGTTACAGGAACAGTCACAACTTCTAAGTTTTTAGTCAATTCCCTAATCTTTTCAGTTAACTCTAAAGTTGTTTTCGCTAATTCTGCTGAATTTTCATTACTCACTTAACCATCCTGTTTTCTCTCTGTTTCTCTGAAAGAATTATTTCTCCCTATTTCTTGGGTTATCGGTTCAACTTTTATGTTTCGCAAAGTCTCCCTCATTGGGGCACTTGGTGTCAACATGTCAGGATCTGGTTGATACAGGGGTGGATTTTTATAAAACATGTCGTCAAGAACATCATCTTCAGATTCATGCACTCCATACCCTCCCGATTCTATATTATGTCTCTTTTCTGTACATTTTCTCACAGGAAACAAACCATCAGCCATATTTGCACTTCACCATCTCCTTATTCTATCATCATGATTCTCCTGTCCGTGTGTTCTACCAAACATGTATCTATACCTTCCGCTACTCCTCTGTCGTTCCCTGTCATGCATCTCATCTTCCCATTCAGTCAATGCTTCAAACTGTGTTGGTCTAGGTCTCGGTTCTAGATTCATCATTCTTTCTCTCAAATTTCTTAAAACCGCTAAATTAAATGAACCATGTTCTGAAAATGCCAAAACTTAATCATCTTTTGTACACTTTGCCCAATTGTCTAACCAAATACAAGTATGATATCTGTATTTTGCAACCATAAAGGATGCAGGCGATTTCGGTGGAGGAAGCAACTGACCCTCTCTAGTCTTAATCAGTTTGTCCTTTTTGAATAAACTCTTGATTTTCCCAAACCAGGTCTTTTTCTCTTTTTCTGGTGGATCGTAATACATCATTTTGTCTTTCGTGTATCGCTAGCTTTTCCCTACGACTATTCTGTTGTTTTTAACCAATCGTAGCGTGACTCGCACTAACGCACCAATCCGGAGCGTCTATGTCACTTCTGCAATTTTCCAATCCCAGCGCGACTCACACTAACGCACCAATCAGGAGCGTCTACGTCACCCTGTAATTCTCCACTCACAGCGTGACTCACACTAACGCACCAATCAGGAGCGTCTATGTTTCTTACTGACTAGCCAATCCCAGCACGGTCTCTCTGATGTCAGCTTTTCTCGCTACTCCTGCTTCTACTGACCCCTCCTTTACAAAATGTCTCTGTGAGCTTTTTTTACATTCTTTAAACTTACAAATCTGTTAGTAACGACATAAAAACGCCACCATTATCTGTTTCGCTAACCAAAGTATGGTTAATGACCTTTTTCACAAGAATTCCGTCTTTCCCAAGAGCAGCGCTTGCCTCTGCCCTACTACGAAATCGTTACTTCCGTTGATAAAGTAGCACATCCCTCTACCTTACCCTTCTAGCAAGCATCAGCTAACCGTTTCTCCAGAATTAAGACACCTAGTTGGAGACCCAATGCTCCTGAGAAATAAAACCAGCGTTTCACAGTTAACCTGAATGCTATTTCAGTCACGCACTTTCATATGGAAAAATGTAGTTCATTCACACACAATTCTGTCTTTCCTGAGAACAGCGAACAGTCTGTCCTACTACAGAATTATTACACTCGTTAATAAGTAGCACTTCCCTCTACTTTATCCTTCTAGCAAGCTTAGGGAACACCTATTACCTTTCCAGTGATAAGCGTAATCAGAGTGCCTTTTGGACTCCTGGTACCTAAGACCAAAATTTCAACGGTGACCTTCGCTACCATACATTTCTCTCATACAGAAAATGTCTCTAATGGCAACACACGTCGATGTTACCAAATTGAACCCAGACAATGCGTCGTACAACTCCAATCGTTACACGTTTTCCCAGTGTACCTACAGGGCAACAACAATTCCGTCTTTCCCGAGAGCAGCGCTTACCTCTGCTCTACTACAGAACTGTTACAAACTTCCGACTTCCTACATCCCAGAAGCAGTCAAACAACATATTGCATTATTGCTTAGACTCTGAGATGAGGAGGGAGGGCCATTTTGCGCGCTCTGTCTTGCAGGACTTTTTGGTATAGGAAGGTGGACACCCTCCTCCGGGAGTGGGACTACTGTGGGAATCTATTCACAAGGTGAGGAATCCACTGGCAGATGTATCCATCAGAAGAACAAGTTACTTACGTTCGGTAACGCTTTTTCTGGTGGATACAGTATCTGCCTGTGGATTCCTCACTGGCCCACCCGCCTCCCCGTTGTCCACCTTTGTATACCTTAAAGAATGCTTTGTTTGACATGTTGTTTTACACTGTATCTTCTTTCTATCTGGTACACATATAGGAAATGCTTATGTTCTTTTGCTTTCCTTTTTGTATATGTACTATGTATATTTGTTCGAATGTTGTATACTATGTATACTTTGAATCTGTTGTCGGTCCACCTGTTCGCCTCGGAGGCACGAAAAAAATGGTTGGAACTGACGTCATCCCGCCGACGTGGCTCTCTTATGGCTCCGGTGACGACATACGGAGTCACGAGCGGAGCCGTGGTATTATGACGTCCACATTGGTGTGGAGAGCTGGGGAAAAAATTCTGTGGAATGCTGGCGCAGGGGATATTCACAAGGTGAGGAATCCACAGGCAGATACTGTATCCACCAGAAAAAGCGTTACCGAAGGTAAGTAACTTTTTCTTTAGGGTCACAATATGATATAACCTACCCTGTAGATGAGACAATATCTGCGGTTCAGCAATTAGACGAAAGAAAATGTATGCTCTCCGGCTTTCCCTTATTCGCCGCGCCAATGTCAGTGCCGACAGAGCCCACAAGAGGGCAGCAGAGCTCCAAACAAAATGACTTTGCAGCAATTTATTTTCAAGACAATTAAACTGTCCATCTCAGAAGCATTATTTCAATGTATGCTGCAGAATATGAAAATTCTCTATTTCCATACATGTGGGCTAAGTAAAATTCAGCAAATCAACACACTTAAGAACTGATTTCAATTGTGCGCCCCAGGGAGTATTGTCCTCTTGTTCCGATCATAATATTGCTTCAAGAGGAAAGGTTTATTAATTAGTTAAAAAGAGCGGCTTAGGTGTTTTTACACTGGAAACTAAACATGCACTATTTAATAAAAAAAAATCCGAGATTTAAGTACTCAAACATTCCTTGCTGAGCACAAACGTATCCCCTACCGGCCCGACCAGTCTCCTGTATGTGACAATCTCTTGGAGCTCCCAGACATTTCCCAGGTCACAGCGCGGGCAAGAAGATGTACGCTGCAGGAGGAAGAGAGGCTCTGCTGCAGGGTGAACTGTGCGCAGCTTGTTCTAAAACCCACGGCATAGCAAATATGCAATAAGTATGTTTTAAAAATGACTTAAAAGGTTTCTCTTTGCTACAGAGTACATGCAGTTCTCTTAGTTTATTGACTCGTTCAAGTAAGTGAATTGTGTAGCTGTGGTGCGCCAGACCCCTGGACTGCTCACGGCGTCACTAGGGTTGGTGTCACCCGGTGCGGGTAACTCATGGTGTCACCCCCTCACGACTTAGCGCATGGACCTGTGGGTGGAGAATCAGAGGGCGGGAATAACCCAAGGATTGAATCAGTGGGTAGAGCCAGAGGCGTGACCAGAATTCGCAAACATCCCAATTTTTTGTATTTGTTTGGTTTCACCGCCCAGTTTTATCAACCAATGGATACACATGATTATTTAAGGTTATAATGAGTTATTGACAGTAAAATGTATTCACAAATTGGGATATGCTTCTAATCACAGAATGTCCCCAAATACGATAAAATGTGGAAGCAGAAGCCATTTGTCTCCGAGCCATGGAGTTTCTGGCATCAGCACTTCTCCCTTTTCCAAAACAGCAGTTCAAGCATGAATGGCTAAAAATCCCAGTTTGCAAATGTTTTCTAAATAATAATGGCTCTGCCATATTTGACTCCTAATGCAAGATCTGCAGCATGATCTGACCATTTAAACTAATAAATTGTTTTTAACTCAAACGTATCAAAAGTTAATAAAAAATGTGACTTGTGTTGCTGCGGAGTAGATGACAGTTAATAGCTCTCTGTTCTATGTTAGGATTTTAACTTCTAAACTGCAAGTAACAAAAGGAAATCTCTGAAAAAAGCAGTAGCCCACTGGCCTATTTACATTATGTGCACTTTGTGATCTGCATGGTACATGTTCTTTGCAGCAGGTACATTAACCCTCTGAGCTACCTTTCCATGAGTCAAATCTTCCATTAGACAAAATTCCGATCTCTCTCTAGAAAGAACATTAGTCATCATGACATTTTTATTGTTACCGAAAATTACTGGAGGCCAGGAAGGAGGCAGCAACTGCTTTTAAAACCATAATATACTTGCAAAAATGATGCCTCCACCTAAAGTCAGCACCTGGTGCGGTCACACTGGTTGCACCGCCCTAGAGCTGGCCCTTCTCAAGGGCCCTGTGATCTCAGTGACAGGGTCACTGTTGTTCTAGGGTGTACTGCTTCATAGACCTGCCAGCAAGACTGGAGGTGAACTTCAGTATGAATAGTGGTGGACAAGCCTTGAAGGTTAACCTACACTTGTCATGCTAGGGTCCAACTGCTGGTGCTACGACACCGGGGCTTCTAATGTCTTGCGAAGCCTTCTAAGGTCTAGCATGAGATAGTACTCTCTCAGGAGAGTGGTCTGGCGGACTGGTTATTAAGGCTGAACCTGGTTCCCCAGTTCCAAATTCAGCAGCTCTGGCCATAGTGCCACATCCTATTCCCCACTGAACACCATACTGCCCCACTGAGAAAAACTCAGACTGCCTTCAACTACAACCCAATTGTTGCCGGCTATAAACACCTGGATGCGGCTCAATTTAAATTACGCACTGGGCAAGAGCAATATGTGGCCTACAAAAAAAAGTGACAGCATCCTGGAAAAAGCAAATAATCATAGGGAATGCAAAATTTTGCTAACCATGTGAAATGTAAGCAGGAACAACATGGTTACCTTAACGCTTTTACACTCACTGTTCAGAAATCAGTGAGTGCTTTTGCCTGAAAAGTTAAGGACATGACAACAGGGCCCTGAATGGACCCATTTCAATGGCCATTGCTTATATCCTTACAAAATGTAAGCAGTATGGTAAAAAAAAGACAACATACCTAGATACAGAGCAGCAGTACAAATTTTGTTTTTCAATCCTCACATAGCAGTACCTCCAGGATTGGTGCACTAGTTTCAAGCCCAGGGAAAACAAAGCCAAGACAACAAAAATAGTGCTTCACTGGCAAACTCTGTAAAAGTGGCGCTAATGTGTTTGGGTGTGAATAAAATCAATCTGGCCAGTTTGCTACCACTCTGTCTTACTTTATTTAGTTATTTATTTTTCATATTTTTAAACTTTTATTCCAGATGCTGCACTTTGGAATTAAATGTCAGAAAAATACGACATTGATTTCCGGCAAAAGTGATTTTCTTTTTTGGATCCATTTCACAGGGAAGCAAATAAAAGAAAGGAGAGGAGACAGTGCGCGCTGCGCACAGGCACCTCCTCCTTCTGAAAGGTTAGGTTGCTAGGCGGACACCGGCCCTGTTGGTGTCACCCCATGTGAGGGTGTCACCCGGTGCAGTCCGCACCCCCGGTACCCCCATAGTGATGCCACTGTTCACTGGTGTTACATGTTGAAATAATACAGCCTGCTGTGACCGCTGTCTGTATCTACCAGCCTCTCCTGAGGCTTGCCCAGCACCATGCTGTCATGACACTGCTAACTGCGCCAGACGGATTCCGCGAGTCAGCTGACTCTAATTAATGTACGCTATAGGCTCCGAGGCAGCTGGGCTCTGTGTTAGGGCCTCTCACACCCAGTTAGGTGGTTTTGCAGTTTAAACGCAAGTCCTTGCTCCTTTTAGTGTTAATTCTTAGCGGAGCCATGTGACCTGCTTTCTAGCTGTCCACTTTTTTTTTTCCTAGTGGTTACATCTGAGGCTAATATTAGTAGTTACTTCACAAGTCTTACTTTCCTGCTTACAGCATTCGCTTATGAATAAGGTGGCCCCTTCAGTGACAGCTTTACCGACTTAGTTCACCCCACTCCAAGTGAAAAACCTTTTCCCATCACATTCATTTTTTGCATGGCCTCGTCTTGGACAACAAACACCACCTGGTAAAAGTGATTTGTTTTATTCTCCTTATTTTACCAATCTCCTTTTCTTTTATTTTGGTCTAATTGGCATTGCTTCTGCCTTTTTATTGTTATTAGTCAATACATTATGCCAACCAAAATTCACAAGTTTATTATATGACCAGCATTGTACAAGAGAAGCAATAAAATAGCAATAGAATAAAACACATACTTCCTATCACTTTTATGAAATATTTAAGTATACAAGACTCGGTGTCAAGAACTGAAGTATGGGCATGGTCTCCAATGCTATGTCATGTGAAGTGATGCTCGCCCTCTTTCATATCTGCCAAGGTTTCAGATTGCTATGTATGATATTTTGATAATTTTGTTGTAATTATGACTCCTCATGAATTTGCAGCAGTTTTAGGATCTTCGAGTTTCTCGTTGCTCAAATGGGTCAGATTTCTGATATTTATGTTTCCCTCATCTTTTATTGGTTGATTTTGCTGGCGAGAAAAGTGGCACTCGTAGTGGTTCTAATGGCACTCCTAAATACACAGAAATTATGAAAATGTCTCACACAGCAATCTAAAACTTTGGCACCTATGCTCGTGGGTAATTTCCGCGTTTCCTGCCTCGTGCTTCAGCTGCTTGCTGTTTCTCCCATCGGGACACCAGCGCAGTAAACCCCGAGCCCTGCAGCGCACAAGGAAATTCACTTCCATTACAGTCCATTAAAGGAGCAAGTTGGTCAGAGCATGAGCCCGAAGCACTTCCACACGCGGGGTGCGGGAGCCTGCGAGTGGAATGTGAATAGGAAAGCAGTGCGCCACAGTGGGATGAGTGCTGTCTGCATCGTTGAAGGAAAAGTATTTTTCAGATGCGTCAGTGCCTAATTTGTCAAATAATGAGTACCGGTGCCCAAAGCTCTGCTCGAAAGCCCTAATAAATGTCGGCGGGACGAATACCAGGGCTCTCTAGAATTGAAACACCCCAGGCCTCTTTAATCCAGTACCTGACACCCTTGGCTTGTTTATTCCTCTTGCTGGTTCCTGCTGTCTCCCTTTGGGACGGTACTTTAGTCTTTCTCATCCTCCTTCTTTCCCCTTTGTGTGTCTGCTTCCGCTTAGGGACTTTTTTTTCTGTTCAAATGCCTCTATTTGTCTTGATAGAAAACAACTAGCAGATGTCAGTAAAATACCAGACTCACTTTAGCATGCTCTAGATTCCAGTCCATAGAAATTGTCTTCCACGAACACCCGTAGACAAAAATATTTTTTTCAAATTTTGTATTTTCAGTGATATGACCACCGAAGGCCCTGATTTTATATTAAAAATAGAGCTTTGGACTATACCATTTCCCAGCTGAAAGGCAATATTTCTCTCCATGTGTTCCCATACCTGGCATGTCACGCAGTTTGGTGCTTACTCTCCCTCCATTTTAAAGAACAGTAGATGTTCAGCACCCAGGCTAATGTTCTGCATAGCTAAATACATATAGGTTCCCAAAGGCGAGACCGATTGCATTGCAAATGCTTGTTAGAACTGCCGGTGCTGATCACCGGTGGGACCCGACCCACTTAAAGCCCATCTCCATGTTACTTACGAGCATTCCTTTCTCCCAAACCAATCGGTCGACTGCACTCCATACCGTTTCAGTCTATGTTCTCAACGCATAGCTTGAGTGCTTCAAAGTGCTACTTTGACACCAAAAGATGGTCGCCAGGATCAGGTGTGGAGCTGCAGACGCATAGACAAACTCACATATTCTAGGACAGATTATCCCAGCACGTGCTGAGCACAGCGCTGCGGGGGAGTGTAGCAGCTGAATCTGCCATCGATAACGCTGCATACAAATGTCCTCTCTAGCAGCCATGTTTTCTACTCTGATACATTTAGCATTATTTGCAAATATTTATTTCAGAGGGAATAAAAGTTTCGAAACTGCACTTTTAAATAATTCAAAATATAAAGGTTCATGAACCACTCTTTTAAATACCAAGGACCAGCACAGAACTCGCGTTCTAATATTTCACTGTGACTTTATTGTTGCTGAATATTAAATGTATACAAACGTGTACGGCTGTGATCTACAAATTGCTCTTACTGGAGCAATTCCACAAGTCAAAAAAAGGCTGCATATTTGAAAAATGAATATTGCTGTGCTGATCGTGGCATAATTGGGAAGGAAATACATACCGTTAATTCAGGGGAAGTGGTAATTGCACCGTTGACTGACTACAAAATGTAGTGTATTCTGGAAGATTATATGTTAGACATATACTGTACATCATTAAGCAGACTTTTCTCCTCCCTTTTTGCACTCTGATAGTACACCGGGGCCCTCACCTTTCATTTGATGCAGGGTTTAAATTGTGTAGACTTTGTAATAATTACAATAATAATTCCACATATGTAAAGCGCAAATTTATCACCCGTAAGGGAATCCAGGCACCAAGGTGGCTGTAGGGGAGATTTAGTGAGCTATTGCCCAGAGTCACATGATGCTAGCTGAGCTGCTGCCGCCTCCTTCAGGATCAAACCGTGAGCCCACTCTCTGGCCACTCCGCCACCTCTCCTGTGAGCTCCCCGCTCTGGCCGCTTCCCACCTCTCCCGTGCGCGCACAGCCTTGCAGAGACGCATTATGGCATCCTGGCTTGGCTTCAGAGTAAGGGTGGGCGGAATTTGCTAAATTGCGCAAAATCTCTGTGTGCATGTGAAACTTTCGCGAAGATGCAGAGATTGCTTTTCCCGGCCGTTCGCGATGTGATTTTGCGTGCTCGCGGGGAAATATATCTCCAACTTGCCCATGCGGTCGCTAATGGGCGCGGCCATCTTGCTCCCGATGCTTATTTCCTGTTTGCGATCGCAATGACGTGTTCGCGATCGCAAACTCTCGCGGGATAGCGCGACCGGCTACCAACAATCCAACATCTTCTGGCGCGCGTAAACGGATAGGAAAACTCGTCGGCGATCGCAGGGACCCGGTAAGTTGCGACCGCGAGAATGCATTTTTAAAGCGCGAACAAGAAAAATACTTCCGTTTTGCGGCAGGTTGCGAAAGTTTTGACATTTTGCGCTCTCCGCGGAATGCGAAAATGTCAAAATATCGCAAATTCCACGAGCGGAATGAAATTTACCGCCCAGGCCTACTTCAGAGACCATCCCAAACGAAAACGGTGGGAATTAAATACAGTAACAAATACAATTAACGTGCCGCTGGCTTTCAAAAATCTCTTTTGCAGTTTCGGCCTTAGGTTTCATGCACATAGATCCCCCTTCATCTGCGTCACCACCCAGGCTGTGTCACCTCCCTCCTGTCCCCTTGCAGCTGTAAGAATGCATACACGGAAGCACATGTACGTGGGGATAGGAAGGTGTAAGCATCACTCTGTTGATGGATGCAACTTCATCAAGGGCCCTGGATACCATCTGTTCAACGTGGGTGACCATTAAAGCAGAAGGGACGAGGGAGGAAGGCTTAACTATGTCAAATATGTGAGCAAATGTTCCACCACACCCTCTATTGTTTGCTCTGACTTGATGCAGAGCGTGTCAGGGTTCTTCAACTATATCAGCAACTAATTGTATTATTAAAGGGAGAAGTCTGGGATTGTTTTGCGTTGGCAAATGGAGTTATTCTCCTTGTTTCTTCCAATACGCAGAAAGCGACTGTACCGGGGGATTCCTGTGTATACTTTCAAGTGAGAAAATGTGGCCTTGTTCTAAGAGTGTGTGAAATAATCATCATTGGCTTCTATATAATTATGCAAAATTTCGGAAATTTACTCTATTACACAAAATTACATGTAATTACAGGAAATGCAAATCAATCCTTTAGAGCCATATTTTAACCAGATATGTGCCCTTGGGTTAATTTTTGATGCGAGGGAAAAAAAAATCACGAGCACCAATCCCAAGGCGCTACTCACTCAAACATGCATTAAAATGTTGCTGCTACGGCACCTACTGACACAACGGGGCATAATTTCGGGGGCTTTGCTGAACAAGGCATAACCCTAAATTGGCAGATTAGCCCGCTGTAATTGGAAGTTCACTAGGACCTACTTTATTCCGGGAGTGCATAGACAGCCGTCGTCGTAATTCTGGGCCACGCTCCTGCCCCGTTACTAAAGAGGGCTGTGCTTCAGTGCATAGTAAACAAGCATTTGCAATGCAATAGGTGTCGCATTATAAAGTTTGAACTATTGGTGTTGCATTATTTAGCAATGCCAATAGCTCAAACTTTAATAATGCGAGACCTATTGCATTGTAAATGCTTGTTTGCATTTTTACTGCTCTCTTCAGAGATTTTGAGCTAGTAGCACTGTAAATGCCAATGCCTTTTATTTATGTGTTGTTTTTAAAACAGATAAATAAAAGGCATTGTCATTTACATTGCCAATAGCTTAAACTCTTGCAAATGCGAGACCTATTGCATTGCAAATGCATTAGGCGCCCGGGCTATAAAAATAAATTAAAAGCGTTAGGAGAGTGCGTGTCCTGCTGCAACAGCAGGCAGTACAAAGCTATTTGAGAAATTAAAGCTCAGAGGCTGTGATGGAAACCTACCGAGTAACAACACACATAACAGGGGGTGTGGCCATTGGAGCTTACAAAATGAGGCAAGGCGGAACTAAGACGGGACTAAGCCTTTTGGCCAATGAACAGCCACAGTTTACAGTAGACAATGACAACCCAATAAAAAATATTAATATATATTTTTTTTTAACTGCCACAAAGAAAGGTGCAACAAGGAGAAACATGGCAGTAGATGTGTTCTGCTTAATTGGCTGTAAAGTCTGCATTTTAAAATATCTTATGGGGTTAAGGCACCTGCTGCAGAGATCGTTGTGCCACACCTATATCTCAGGGAATAATATTAACTCTGGAGGTTAGCACTTTTGCTGGAGAGATCTGTGTCTAGTCCCAGGTTTGAATCAGAGTGTTATAGAACGTCAATGTCTCCTGCAATGCACATTATGTAACATGCCGATGACAGATTGTTATTTCATGTAGATGGGTGAATGGGTTACTGCTTTCAACAGAGTTCCTTTTGTTACATCCAATTCATAAATTGTAATCCTTCTAATATAGCACAGTGAGCTATGAAGGACATGTGATTACAACACCATATCACCCTGTTTTTATGTAACACATCTTGTAAATTCATTTACACGACTACATAATTTATCGTCAATGTATGTGTACGTTGCATAAAGCGCTCCGACACCCTGCATTGGGATGAATTGCGCTATAAAAGAAATAAAATAGTGAACATTAAATTATTTGTGTAAATATTGGACGGACCAATACAGCTGACATTCTTACAGTGCATGCATCTCTTATAAACAGGGGCTGGACAAAGTCAAAAGCCTCTGTTTAGTACCTGTGAAGTGATAAGCTGTGTGCCTTTGTTTCCATTCTGGTATATTTGCATCTAAGTGTATGGCTCCAGGCCACACCCAGCCAGGATCGTATTGGGACAAAAGAAGGCCTGATGGCCCCTTATCTTCGACCCTGGCCTTTGACCCAGCTAGGGGTGAAAATAAAAAAGCCCCCAACCTGCCTCAACATTGCTGCTCGGAATGAAATCCGACAAGGTGCAAGCGCTGCTGAAGGTGTCCCAGTGTGTGAAAATTACACGGGACATGTTCAGCATATTTCAGTGGGGCCCAACATCTTGGCAGGGTGGACGGCCCTTACGAAAATAGTGAATACCCGTGTGTACCTGCAAACAGAGATCCTGTGAGGATAGTGTCACACCCGCATGGACACAGACCTCACAGGTGGGGCGGTGTTCCAGCCTCTAGCAGACATCTGAGAGACACGCATGTCATTCCAGTGGTACATCATGTACAGATTGTGTCTCACTCGCAAATACACAGATGTCACAAGAGGGATGAGCTGCCAGCTTCTGGCAGACATCTGAGAGAGACGCGTGTCTCTGCAGAGGAAGCTCCTGTGCAGATTGTCACCCTCATATGTAGGCAGAGCACAGGTCCCAAATAAGGCGCAGCCACCAGCCTCAGGCAGTGACGTGTCTCCATAGCTAATTGACGTACAGATAGTGCCCCGCTCACGCGTACACACACCAGACTTGCCACAGGAGGCGCAGGCTGCGAGAAGCATGACCTGTACATACCAATCTCGAACACTCAACATATGTGAGAGTGCCAAGTCCCCATGGGGAGATTGTGCGCACAGTGTCTAGGCACTGTCCCGCGTCCCAACACTTTGTGCAAAAGGAAATACATGGAGGGCTTTTCACGAGAGTTGGGCTAGCGTGCACGTTTACTCAGGTGTTGTCTGTGATGGGAGGGCCGGGGGGACGTCAGCTGCTGTGCTGGCTCGCCCCAAACACACAGCAGAGCAGGGCTTGGTGGGGGTGTCGGGGTCGGAGGAGTCCATCAGCCCAGGCTCACCAAAACCGAGCCATGGAACAGAGCCGGGCCACGCCTGCACGTGCACCTCGTGCAAACCGTGCCAGCGATAACCGGTTGCTGCGGCGCACTGCACCGTCTCTCCCTCCCTCGAGAATGAGCTCACTTCTAAAAGAGGTGCTTTCTACCCCCGAGCCGCACAGCTCCAAGGCCCGGCACCGCCGCCTGAACGCACAACAATGGCGCACGCGTGTCCTTTACGTTCACAGGCACTTATGGCAGGAGCCACCTGCCGGGGCTACAACAACCAAACGGAAGCCGCGTGCGTGAGGGCGTGAGACGTACACAAGGTGCAAGAGGGTGCGAAACGTGCACCGGTGCAAGAGGGCACGAGACGTACGATGATGTGCGAGGCTGCACTGGTGTGTTAAGGCACAACCTCAGCAGCAAGTGTGAGAGTTGCAGGAGTATTTGGGCCAGTGTGTCACTTCACCCCATTCAGATATCCGGAGTAGGACTCTCATCTAGTGAAGTGCTCACTGATCGTGTTTCTGGCCTGTCTCCCTGTGCATTTAGTGTAGTTAATTTCCTCAAAGTGAACACATTTGACGGCATGTTCCCAGAGGCAGGAGTGCTTTCAATAACCCACTGACCCAGATTCTGAATTTAACCACATTTATTTAGACTTTTATTGAAATGATTACAGAGGAAAGCAGTGGATCTCATGATGGCTCTGTAAAGTCTGCAGAGTAATCATTTTGTCCTGTGAGAAAGTCAATTCCCTCAAAAGATATGCAGTGCTACCACCCACAGATTGATGATTTTTTTCTTTCTTCCGGTTAATTATCCAAGAATGGCAATTTTATAATCCAAGCAGGAGACCTGAGTTTTTAGAAATACACACAGAAGCGGGATTTGCAGGTTCATATAATCTCCAAATACTGCCTCCGACTGTAACCTGTCAGTGAGCTCAAAGACTCCTTGTGTACTGCACTTATGATCCCCCTACACACAGAAAGCCTAGCTGGGCCGCACCACTACAAATCTCCAATCCTTCAATGTCAAATACAAAATGTAACTTTCCTAGCTAATAGAAGAAGGTAGAATCATAGAGCAGAAAACCTGGGGTCAGTTGGCGTTAATAAAATCAGCAACAATAACAGGACGCTGACAGGGTTGGGTGGTGGACAGCAGTGAACCCAAAAGCCAGGGCCCACACACCAAAATACGGGCCTCCTGAGTATTATAGCGCCCACCTGGAGTATTATTTTGCATATGTAGCTTGTGTTACAGTAGTGGTCAAGCTGTAAATAAATCCCAATCGATGTTCAATATTCTATATTCAGCATCCTACATACCTGCTAACTTACAAAATCACTTCACCGTGTGAGGAGGGGGCGGAGCCTTGGAGGGGCGAGGCCTACTGCCGAGAACCATCTAAGAGGCACTATGCTATGCCCCTCACCAAGCACCCCACGCCCTCCCAAACATAAACAAGCTTGGTGTGCAGTACAGGAGAGCGTGTCCAACAGCAGGCAGGAGAAAGCCCTGTAAAACCAGTAGTGCGCGTGCACCACAGAGGAGCGGTGTGGGAATCGAAAACAGTGGTGCTCGCGCACCACAGAGGAGCGGGGGCGAGGGAGCCTGTTGTCTGTGCCGCGCTGATGCGCGTAACAGACACTGACGGGAATGGGCAGAGCAAAGGCGGGACATGCGCCCGCCTTTGCCCAATTGCGTGCTGCATTTTTTTTTAAAAAGCACGTTAAAGCCAATGGCAGCTCCAGAAAGCAAAACCACACGCACAAGCGTGTGGTCAGCTTTCAGAACTCCATACAAGAGGTCTCGCGCTGCTCGAGCAGTGCTGCGCACTGCAATGCTAGGCGCGAGCAGTGCTGCGCGCTGCAACGCTAGGCGCGAGACCTAAAAACATTCGATAAGCCGGCGCGCAAGGATTGAATTTCTGTAGGTGCTGCTGGGTGACCGTGCAGTCCTGTCACTGTAGTTCCTTCGGGCATCTCACACAGCTCTTTCGCCTTAACAGGATCAGGGTTTCCAGCTGTGGAGCAGGCCGAATGCTTATGTAGGAAATACTACTTTTCGGATTTTGCCGAAAAAGCGCTTCAACGCCTCGTTAGGGCCTTAGTGGTAGTAAGCTCTGTATAAACACAATACAATAACAAGCATTGAAAATACAATAGGTCCCGCCTTTGATTAAGTTAAAGCCATTTGCTTTGCTAATGGTATTATTTAGCAAAGCAAATGGCTTTAACTTAAAGGCGCAACCTATTGCATTTCCAATGCTTGTTTATGCATGTCACAGAGTGTTTTTTGGGGTTAGTCCAGACTGGGCCTTTGCCACAACATAAGATCAAAGGAGATATGCAGGACCCACCTTCTGTGCGTGCTGGAAAACAACTTGTCCTCTCAAGATAGGTTTCCTGGAGTTGTTTTGCAAGGGGATCATGTACAGTCTCTCCCCAGTAGGGATGTTGACCTTGGGATAGTTGAACTCCTCTTTGAACTGTCCATGATTTTATCTTTATCAGTGCAGTCCTTGTGGTCCGTGGTGTAGTAAGTGCTGACCCCACTTCGATGCCATGACAAGACAGTGAGATGACAAAGTGATGCATGCACAAGTCCGACACGTGAGAGAAAGCCATGTGTTACTGAATGCAACTGCAGAGACTGTAGGAGAGTAGGGTCTGCTATCCTATGGTCACCCCAAATTTTTGCTTTTTGCTTCACTGGTTTTTGACATATTGAGGCTGTGGGCCTGCCAATCAGACCCCCAGCCTGCTGTTCTCTCTACTAAATTGACACTGTGCACCCTAGGTGCATAACCTATTGGAATTGGATCACCCTGTGAGCCCCTGTACCAGTGTACATTAGGTACCCAGGGCATTGGTGTATCTAAGGCCTGCCAGGGGCTGAAGCATGTATTATGCCACCCCAGGCTTGGCCTAACAAATTTGACACAACTGGCTGATCACTCAGCTGGGGTAAGTTGGTGTAACCACCTCTTACTTAGGTGTAGTATACCTATACCTAACCTTAAATGGGACGCCTGGTAACCTATAAGTCACTCCTATGGCAGGCCTTAACAATCCTGAAGGCAGAGTGCTTGGTTCCATGTGAGATGGTGCTCTGGCATGAGCTGAGCCTGTCTGCAGTGGTCGGAACAACTTCCTTCTACTGTTTCCAGATATCGTCATACCATATACTCTTAAGTGCATTTTGAACCTCGCGGTTAAATGCTAACTTTGGTTTGGCTTTATCAAAACATGTCGAGTAAGGTGTCATACGAATTGGAATACTAACCCCTCGCCAATTCTGGCGACGGGGTTAGCATTCCACCCTTCTAGAGGGACACGACATGTACAGTACCTGAAACCCGGGTAAAATCAGACATAGCCTCAGCTCCACAAAATGGATGCTGCCACCACAGACACAAGTCTGCCCTCCTGCTGCTGGGAGTCCTTCCAGCTTGGGAGGTGTGGACAAAGGGTTTCCTGCCAGGGGAGGTGCGTGCACCACCCCAGACAGGATTTTGTGTATTGGTCAGGTAGGGCTTGAATAGAACCAGACATGCCTGAGGCTCACAAGGAGCCTCGGTGCATATGCCAGTTCAAACCGGTCCTGGGGCACACCAGTCCCGGGCCTGGGGCGAGCTGGACAAAGGATTGGGGGTGTAACCACCCCCCTTCCTGGTCCCACCCTTAGGGAGGGACCTAGCAGGTAGTCCGGCCCCTAGAATCCGCTTAAAGGTAGGAGCTGTGTCCTAAGACTTCAGACATCCTGGAATCAACTTGAAACTAAGAAGAAGACGGGAACTTCGACGCTCTGCCGCACAGAGGACTGAAGCCAATCTCCCCTGTGGTCAGGGAGTGACCACCTTGCTAACGCAAGCACCATCCAGCGAATCAACGTCTGCTTTGCCGCCGCCTCCCGTCGGAGCCCGACCCCAGAGACTGACAAGACCTGGACCTCCAGACCTCTCACTGCCCGATCCACAGTCCCTGAAAAGAGGAGACCCGTGGAGGCACCGAGACACGTGGAGCCAGCCATCTTGGAACGACTACGACAAGCTGACAAGTGCAACAACCGAGGCTCCCTCCAAGTTGTGCTTTGGGATCTGAGAAGCCCAACACCCGAGCAGCATCTGCACTAAAGGTGAGCCCCCCAGCATCTCCACGATCTGCGTGGGGCCCTTCTGCATTTTGCCACTCGACGCGCCTAACCGTTTGCTGGCCCGCTGGCTAGTGGCCATCTTGGCGACGAACTACAAGAAATACACCGCTGGTCTGGTTGCTCCAGACTGGCCCTTGCTCCCCTCCAAGGGAGCAGTCCCTCTGACCTTGCTGGTCAGAACCATCAGCTTATTTCATTTTCCACAACAATTGCTTTTGCCAAGGCTTGTTTGCTTCGATCAAGTCGCCGACAGCGAGAGCCTGCGTGGGACAGCTCGTGAACCGACTCCTGGACGTCGTCGACCTTCAGGGACCACGTGGCTGCAGAGACAAGCTACACCTTTCTTCCTGTTTGCACCCGACATCGCCTGGTACCCACCTGGTGCCACGCTGGTCACTGGCTAGTGACTGTGAACACTGTCCCCTCTGCTTACAGGTCTTCAACATCTCCGATCCACTCTTGGATCCACCGCATCTCTTCCAGACCGACCGCCTGCAGCATCTTTGCCCACAGGCTCCACGGAACAGATAGAAGAAACCCGACGCACTTCGACGCCTATGCACCCGCTTCCTG
This sequence comes from Triturus cristatus, assembly GCF_964204655.1. Classification (NCBI taxonomy): domain Eukaryota; kingdom Metazoa; phylum Chordata; class Amphibia; order Caudata; family Salamandridae; genus Triturus; species Triturus cristatus. The sequence continues at coordinate 333,930,188 of NC_140595.1, forward strand.
TGGGTGAGGTAAAGCTGGCACTCCGGTGCCCAAGTGTAGAGAATCATCTCTAGTGTCTGTGTTTCCAATCTTAAGTTCCTAGGTCATCCGGAAGATCCTCTTTGCAGTAACTTTGTACTTTTTACGCACCCATTGAAACCTATGGGAGCTCGCGTGTGACTATTTGCTCTGCACACGCAACCCGTGGACCTCCTGGTCACTAACTGAAGTTAGCTCCTTGTAGGCCCAGCGATTCTAGAGGCCCTAGGCCTTTTCCCTTTTCTGTTCGTGGTACTTATACCACTATTTTAGTATATGGTTCGAGTGGCCACCAGGGCCTATCCATATAAAGTGCAACTTCTGTGTATTCTACTGTAATCTTGTTTGACGATTTGTGCTCCTGTGCTCATAAAGAGACTAGGGGTTACTTTGAGAAATAAATACATATATATTTTGAATATATATCTGTGTGGTGTCCTTTCATTGGTATAAAAGGGGGTTGCATTTGGTAAAACAGCTGGCTTAACACGCTTCACGAGTTTAGCCTCAAAGACTGCTTAGCCTACGCTACCACTAGGGCAGCTAGTCCGAAAAGGTTGACTTACAACCACACCATAAGGGTTGCTTGGCATGGTACAAGGTGGTCACTTTAACTAGTGAACATCATATACCAGGCCAACTTCTCACATTGGTGAGCAGCGGTTGGATTTGAGCTTGCTGTGTTTTACCATTGTAATCTCTTGGTTACCAATTGAAAGATCACATAGGTACCTGTAGGTACATATAAAACAAGATTAGATATACTTAAGTTCTACTGAACTTAGTTGTTGTAGAGCAAAGGGAGTAGCACACCCTGACAACAACTACTAGATAGGTTTAGTAGGTGAACCCAAGTGTAGGTAGATTGCAACACATCCACCCACACTTAAGAGCAATGGCTGGGGCAGAGGGGTCCAAGGTACCCATCTCTGTTGAGAGTGACCCCCAGAGGGCACCATCCATCTTTGCTACCCTAAATCAGAATGAGCTCAGGCATTTGGCAACTCTTAGAGGCCTTAAACAGCCCAAGAACCCTACCTCTGCTGAGCTCAGAGAACTCTTACAGAATGATGAGAATCAGAAAGAGCTCGAGAAAGCTTCCCAGTTAGCCCCCTTAGGGACAGGAACAGGAGGCCCCCCTTCTGAAGATGCTACAGAGGTACCCCTTCCCAATAGTCACCCCTTAGATGGGATGCCTACCACAGAGGATGAGAGTGAGAAGGATACTGAGAGTAGTGAGGATGAAGGGAGAACTAGCCCAGTGCCAAGTATTAAACGTGGCCCAGCTAACCTAAGGCTATTGGGGACTGACAGTGGGTTCACCCCATTGGATCTCCCCAGTGGACTTAACACAGGGCTTGGGAGGCGAAGGAATCGCTCAGGTGACTCCAATGCTTCCCATGGCTCTAGAGGCTCTCAAGGTCACTCCAGAAGGAGACTGACCACCCCTCAGAGGAGGGAACATGAGGCCAGAATGCAGGAAGCCCAGTTGAGGATCAGGAAGCAGGAGCTAGAAGTAGCCCTGATGGAAGAAAAACTGAACAAGACTAGGCATCCTAAAGAGAGTGGGTCTATACCCACTGGTGGCAGCATTGTCCCTAAGGACAAAGATAGGGTCTTTGACAATAGGAACCTGTCTAAGGTTGTGCCCCCCTACAAAAGTGGGGATGACATCCACAAATGGATGACTGCTCTTGAGAGAGCCTGCAAAGTGCAGCAGGTTCCTGAAGACCAGTGGGCAGCAATCCTCTGGCTCTCCTTTGAAGGAAGAGGCAGAGACAGACTCCTCACTACTAGAGAAGAGGATGTCAGAAATTACAGAGTCCTGAAGAGTGTCCTAGTTGATGGATTAGGCTTAACCACTGAACAGTACAGGTTAATGTTCAGAGACACCCAAAAGACACAGACTCAGGACTGGTCTGAATATGTTGAATGTGCCACTAAGGCTTTGGAGGGTTGGTTGCTGGGAAGTAAGGTATCTGATTATACAGGATTGTACAATTTGATGATGAGAGAACAGATTTTAAATAACTGTCAAAACCAGCAACTGCATCAACACTTGGTTGACTCTGAGATGACCTCTCCCCAAGAATTGGGAAAGAAGGCAGACAAATGGGTCAGAACCAGTGTTAAGCAAAAGAACCAGAACCAGGGCCAAGAGGGTGATCAGAAGAAAACAGACCAAAAGGGTGGAGATCAGAAACCTAAAGACCAGAAGTCTTCAACAGGGCCCCAAACTACTGCTAAGGAGGGTGGGTCCCAACAGTCCAAAAAGAAGACAGAAGGTCAAAAGAAACCCTGGTGCAATCATTGTAAAAATACAACTCACTGGACTAGTGATTGCAAAAAGGGTGGAGCCCCCAACACTGTTGCCCCTAAGGCACCTGCTCCCAGTACTACTGTTAGCAGTGTTGGTCCCCAGACAAAGGGTGTAGTGGGAATCACTATGGGAACTGAAGGAGATTCTGACTTAGACAGAACCCTGACACAGGCAGTCTTGATCTGTGATGGGGACATTGACTTGTCCCTGACTGTGAGCCCCAGTAACCTGGGCAAGTACAGGCAGACTCCTTTAATAAATGAAAAAGTGGCTCAAGCCTACAGGGACACATGTGCCAGTGTCACTATGGTGACACCAGGCTTTGTGGACCCTGGACAGTACATACCAGGTGAGAACTACCTGGTGACCAATGCCAGCAATGCCACTACTTCACATAGTGTGGCAGTTGTTAACTTCTCATGGGGAGGGGTAACTGGCCTCAAAAGGGTCGTGGTTAGTGCAGACCTCCCAGTAGAATGTTTGTTGGGCAATGACCTAGAGAGTTCTCTATGGTCTGAAGTGGAGTACAGGACACATGCAGAGATGTTACGTATATCACCACATGTCCTTGCTGTGACCAGGTCACAGGCCAAAAAGTGCCTTACTGAACCTCAGGCCTTGGACCCTGGAACAATGGACCAAGCACCTACCAAGAAGAAGAACAGGAGGGTCAAGGCTGTGCCTTCCCCCCTGCCTCAGAGTGATGATCAGCCTTCCCAGGAAGCTGATCTAGAGGACCCTGAAGGAACTGTCCCTGAAGAGCTTGAACCTGATCAGGTTGAGTTTCTGGGGACAGGGGGACCTTCAAGGGCTGACTTGAGGCAGGCTCAGTTATCCTGTCCCTCTCTTGAACCCCTCAGACAGCTGGCTGCTGCTGAGGCAGCTGGGAATGCTCAAGGTACCCATAAAGTGTATTGGGATGAAGGGGTCCTTTATTCAGAGGCTAGAGACCCCAAGCCTGGTGCCACCAGGAGGTTGGTCATACCTCTGCAATTTAGGGGCTTCCTTCTTACCTTGGCCCATGATATTCCTTTAGCAGGACACCTAGGCCAGAACAAGACCTGGGACAGACTTGTCCCTCACTTTCACTGGCCTCATATGAATGAAGATACAAAGGAGTTTTGTCGCTCCTGTGTGACCTGCCAAGCCAGTGGCAAATCAGGTGGCACAACAAAGGCCCCCCTTATACCACTACCTGTGGTGGGGGTCCCCTTTGAAAGAGTGGGAATAGATATAGTGGGTCCCATGGATCCTCCCACTGCATCTAGGCACAGATTTATACTGGTGGTAGTGGATCATGCGACCAGGTATCCAGAGGCAATTCCCCTTAGGACCACTACAGCACCTGTTGTGGCCAGGGCCCTGCTGGGAGTATTCTCCAGAGTAGGGTTTCCTAAGGAGGTAGTATCTGACAGAGGTACCAACTTTATGTCAGGATACTTGACAGCTATGTGGAAGGAATGTGGTGTCAACTACAAGTTCACCACCCCTTATCACCCACAATGCAATGGGCTTGTTGAGAGATTCAACAAGACCCTAAAGGGTATGATCAAAGGATTACCTGAAAAGCTCAGGCGAAGATGGGACATCCTTCTACCCTGCCTTCTGTTTGCTTACAGAGAGGTCCCACAAAAGGGGGTTGGCTACAGCCCCTTTGAATTGTTGTTAGGGCACCCTGTGAGAGGCCCACTGTGTTTGGTGAAGGAAGGATGGGAGTTACCTCTCAAAAAGCCTAAGCTCGACATAGTGGACTATGTACTTGGTCTCCGCTCCAGGATGGCTGAGTATATGGAGAAGGCAACCAAAAACCTTGAGGCAAGCCAGGCCTTACAGAAAGCTTGGCATGACCAAAAGGCTGTCTTGGTTGAGTTTCAGCCAGGACAGAAGGTATGGGTGTTGGAGCCAGTGGCCCCAGCAGCACTCCAAGACAAATGGTCTGGACCCCATACAATCCTGGAAAAGAAGGGAGAGGTCACCTACTTGGTGGACCTATGAACTCCCAAGAGTCCCCACAGGGTACTCCATGTTAACAGGTTAAAAGCATATGTTGACAGGGCAGACATGGGCTTGCTCATGGCTACAGATGAGGGACAGGAGGAAGAGAGTGACCCTCTCCCAGACCTGTTGTCTCAGAACCCTGAAGATGGCTCAGTTGAAGGAGTGACCCTTGGAGGCAACCTCACTGCCCATCAGCAGACTGAATGTAGGCAAGTCCTACAATCATTTCAACATCTGTTTTCCCTAATACCTAGCCAAACTGACTGGTGTACCCATGTGGTGGACACTGGTGACAGTCTGCCTGTAAAGAACAAGCTCTACAGACAACCTGACCACGTCAGGGACTGTATAAAGGCTGAGGTGAACAAAATGCTGGAATTAGGTGTCATTGAACCCTCAGAGAGCCCCTGGGCTAGCCCAGTAGTTCTGGTCCCCAAACCTCACACCAGAGATGGCAAGAGAGAAATGAGGTTCTGTGTGGACTACAGGGGTCTCAATGCTGTCACCAGGACAGATGCACACCCTATTCCAAGGGCAGATGAGCTCATAGACAAACTAGCTTCTGCAAAGTTTTTGAGCACATTTGACTTGACAGCTGGCTACTGGCAAATCAGATTAGCTGAGGAGTCTAAGGCCAAAACAGCATTCTCAACCCCAGGTGGGCATTATCAGTTTGTGGTGATGCCCTTTGGTCTGAAGAATGCACCTGCCACCTTCCAAAGGCTGGTGAACCAAGTCCTTACTGGGTTGGATGACTTTTGCGCAGCATATCTTGATGACATTGCTGTCTTTAGCACCACCTGGGAGGATCACCTGATCCACCTGAAGAAGGCTCTTGAGGCTCTGCAAAGGGCAGGCCTCACTATCAAGGCTACTAAGTGCCAGATAGGGCAGAGTAAGGTTGTATATTTGGGCCACCTTGTAGGTGGAGGCCAAGTTCAACCACTGGAGAGTAAGATACAGTCCATCAAGGATTGGTCCCCTCCAACCACCCAGACTCAAGTTCGAGCTTTCTTGGGCTTGACTGGATACTAGAGGAAGTTTGTTAAGAACTATGGGTCCATTGTGACTCCTCTTAATGATCTGACATCCAAGAAGATGCCCAAAAAGGTTCAGTGGACAGTAAGCTGTCAAAAGGCATTTGATGACCTGAAGGAGGCCATGTGCTCTGCACCTATCCTGAAAAGTCCTGACTACTCCAAAGAGTTTATTGTCCAAACAGATGCGTCTGAATTGGGTGTGGGAGATGTGCTGTCACAACTTAATGTAGATGGTCAAGACCAACCCATTGCTTTTATTAGCAGAAGGTTGACCCCCAGAGAGAAGAATTGGTCAGCTATTGAGAGGGAGGCCTTTGCTGTGGTGTGGGCCCTGAAGAAGCTGAGGCCATACTTGTTTGGCACTCACTTCAAGATTCAGACCGACCATAAGCCCCTCTTGTGGCTAAATCAGATGAAGGGTGAAAATCCCAAACTGCTTAGGTGGTCCATTTCCCTACAGGGGATGGACTTTACAGTGGAGCACCGGCCAGGTACTGACCATGGGAATGCAGATGGTCTCTCCAGGTATGTCCACTTAGGACATGAAGACGAGACTGGTCAAGGCTAGTTTAATGTCCCAGCGTTTGGGGGGGGGGGGTTGTGTAGGAGAGTAGGGTCTGCTATCCTATGGTCACCCCAAATTTTTGCTTTTTGCTTCACTGGTTTTGACATATTGAGGCTGTGGGCCTGCCAATCAGACCCCCAGCCTGCTGTTCTCTCTACTAAATTGACACTGTGCACCCTAGGTGCATAACCTATTGGAATTGGATCACCCTGTGAGCCCCTGTACCAGTGTACACTAGGTACCCAGGGCATTGGTGTATCTAAGGCCTGCCAGGGGCTGAAGCATGTATTATGCCACCCCAGGCTTGGCCTAACAAATTTGACACAACTGGCTGATCACTCAGCTGGGGTAAGTTGGTGTAACCACCTCTTACTTAGGTGTAGTATACCTATACCTAACCTTAAATGGGACGCCTGGTAACCTATAAGTCACTCCTATGGCAGGCCTTAACAATCCTGAAGGCAGAGTGCTTGGTTCCATGTGAGATGGTGCTCTGGCATGAGCTGAGCCTGTCTGCAGTGGTCGGAACAACTTCCTTCTACTGTTTCCAGATATCGTCATACCATATACTCTTAAGTGCATTATGAACCTCGCGGTTAAATGCTAACTTTGGTTTGGCTTTATCAAAACATGTCGAGTAAGGTGTCATACGAATTGGAATACTAACCCCTCGCCAATTCTGACGACGGGGTTAGCATTCCACCCTTCTAGAGGGACACGACATGTACAGTACCTGAAACCCGGGTAAAATCAGACATAGCCTCAGCTCCACAAAATGGATGCTGCCACCACAGACACAAGTCTGCCCTCCTGCTGCTGGGAGTCCTTCCAGCTTGGGAGGTGTGGACAAAGGGTTTCCTGCCAGGGGAGGTGCGTGCACCACCCCAGACAGGATTTTGTGTATTGGTCAGGTAGGGCTTGAATAGAACCAGACATGCCTGAGGCTCACAAGGAGCCTCGGTGCATATGCCAGTTCAAACCGGTCCTGGGGCACACCAGTCCCGGGCCTGGGGCGAGCTGCACAAAGGATTGGGGGTGTAACCACCCCCCTTCCTGGTCCCACCCTTAGGGAGGGACCTAGCAGGTAGTCCGGCCCCTAGAATCCGCTTAAAGGTAGGAGCTGTGTCCTAAGACTTCAGACATCCTGGAATCAACTTGAAACTAAGAAGAAGACGGGAACTTCGACGCTCTGCCGCACAGAGGACTGAAGCCAATCTCCCCTGTGGTCAGGGAGTGACCACCTTGCTAACGCAAGCACCATCCAGCGAATCAACGTCTGCTTTGCCGCCGCCTCCCGTCGGAGCCCGAGCCCAGAGACTGACAAGACCTGGACCTCCAGACCTCTCACCGCCCGATCCACAGTCCCTGAAAAGAGGAGACCCGTGGAGGCACCGAGACACGTGGAGCCAGCCATCTTGGAACGACTACGACAAGCTGACAAGTGCAACAACCGAGGCTCCCTCCAAGTTGTGCTTTGGGATCTGAGAAGCCCAACACCCGAGCAGCATCTGCACTAAAGGTGAGCCCCCCAGCATCTCCACGATCTGCGTGGGGCCCTTCTGCATTTTGCCACTCGACGCGCCTAACCGGTTGCTGGCCCGCTGGCTAGTGGCCATCTTGGCGACGAACTACAAGAAATACACCGCTGGTCTGGTTGCTCCAGACTGGCCCTTGCTCCCCTCCAAGGGAGCAGTCCCTCTGACCTTGCTGGTCAGAACCATCAGCTTATTTCATTTTCCACAACAATTGCTTTTGCCAAGGCTTGTTTGCTTCGATCAAGTCGCCGACACCGCCGACAGCGAGAGCCTGCGTGGGACAGCTCGTGAACCGACTCCTGGACGTCGTCGACCTTCAGGGACCACGTGGCTGCAGAGACAAGCTACACCTTTCTTCCTGTTTGCACCCGACATCGCCTGGTACCCACCTGGTGCCACGCTGGTCACTGGCTAGTGACTGTGAACACTGTCCCCTCTGCTTACAGGTCTTCAACATCTCCGATCCACTCTTGGATCCACCGCATCTCTTCCAGACCGACCGCCTGCAGCATCTTTGCCCACAGGCTCCACGGAACAGATAGAAGAAACCCGACGCACTTCGACGCCTATGCACCCGCTTCCTGTGGGTGAGGTAAAGCTGGCACTCCGGTGCCCAAGTGTAGAGAATCATCTCTAGTGTCTGTGTTTCCAATCTTAAGTTCCTAGGTCATCCGGAAGATCCTCTTTGCAGTAACTTTGTACTTTTTACGCACCCATTGAAACCTATGGGAGCTCGCGTGTGACTATTTGCTCTGCACACGCAACCCGTGGACCTCCTGGTCACTAACTGAAGTTAGCTCCTTGTAGGCCCAGCGATTCTAGAGGCCCTAGGCCTTTTCCCTTTTCTGTTCTTGGTACTTATACCACTATTTTAGTATATGGTTCGAGTGGCCACCAGGGCCTATCCATATAAAGTGCAACTTCTGTGTATTCTACTGTAATCTTGTTTGACGATTTGTGCTCCTGTGCTCATAAAGAGACTAGGGGTTACTTTGAGAAATAAATACATATATATTTTGAATATATATCTGTGTGGTGTCCTTTCATTGGTATAAAAGGGGGTTGCATTTGGTAAAACAGCTGGCTTAACACGCTTCACGAGTTTAGCCTCAAAGACTGCTTAGCCTACGCTACCACTAGGGCAGCTAGTCCGAAAAGGTTGACTTACAACCACACCATAAGGGTTGCTTGGCATGGTACAAGGTGGTCACTTTAACTAGTGAACATCATATACCAGGCCAACTTCTCACATTGGTGAGCAGCGGTTGGATTTGAGCTTGCTGTGTTTTACCATTGTAATCTCTTGGTTACCAATTGAAAGATCACATAGGTACCTGTAGGTACATATAAAACAAGATTAGATATACTTAAGTTCTACTGAACTTAGTTGTTGTAGAGCAAAGGGAGTAGCACACCCTGACTACAACTACTAGATAGGTTTAGTAGGTAAACCCAAGTGTAGGTAGATTGCAACACATCCACCCACACTTAAGAGCAATGGCTGGGGCAGAGGGGTCCAAGGTACCCATCTCTGTTGAGAGTGACCCCCAGAGGGCACCATCCATCTTTGCTACCCTAAATCAGAATGAGCTCAGGCATTTGGCAACTCTTAGCGGCCTTAAACAGCCCAAGAACCCTACCTCTGCTGAGCTCAGAGAACTCTTACAGAATGATGAGAATCAGAAAGAGCTCGAGAAAGCTTCCCAGTTAGCCCCCTTAGGGACAGGAACAGGAGGCCCCCCTTCTGAAGATGCTACAGAGGTACCCCTTCCCAATAGTCACCCCTTAGATAGGATGCCTACCACAGAGGATGAGAGTGAGAAGGATACTGAGAGTAGTGAGGATGAAGGGAGAACTAGCCCAGTGCCAAGTATTAAACGTGGCCCAGCTAACCTAAGGCTATTGGGGACTGACAGTGGGTTCACCCCATTGGATCTCCCCAGTGGACTTAACACAGGGCTTGGGAGGCGAAGGAATCGCTCAGGTGACTCCAATGCTTCCCATGGCTCTAGAGGCTCTCAAGGTCACTCCCGAAGGAGACTGACCACCCCTCAGAGGAGGGAACATGAGGCCAGAATGCAGGAAGCCCAGTTGAGGATCAGGAAGCAGGAGCTAGAAGTAGCCCTGATGGAAGAAAAACTGAACAAGGCTAGGCATCCTAAACAGAGTGGGTCTATACCCACTGGTGGCAGCATTGTCCCTAAGGACAAAGATAGGGTCTTTGACAATAGGAACCTGTCTAAGGTTGTTCCCCCCTACAAAAGTGGGGATGACATCCACAAATGGATGACTGCTCTTGAGAGAGCCTGCAAAGTGCAGCAGGTTCATGAAGACCAGTGGGCAGCAATCCTCTGGCTCTCCTTTGAAGGAAGAGGCAGAGACAGACTCCTCACTACTAGAGAAGAGGATGTCAGAAATTACAGAGTCCTGAAGAGTGTCCTAGTTGATGGGTTAGGCCTAACCACTGAACAGTACAGGTTAATGTTCAGAGACACCCAAAAGACACAGACTCAGGACTGGTCTGAATATGTTGAATGTGCCACTAAGGCTTTGGAGGGTTGGTTGCTGGGAAGTAAGGTATCTGATTATACAGGATTGTACAATTTGATGATGAGAGAACAGATTTTAAATAACTGTCAAAACCAGCAACTGCATCAACACTTGGTTGACTCTGAGCTGACCTCTCCCCAAGAATTGTGAAAGAAGGCAGACAAATGGGTCAGAACCAGGGTAAGCAAAAGAACCAGAACCAGGGCCAAGGGGGTGATCAGAAGAAAACAGACCAAAAGGGTGGAGATCAGAAACCTAAAGACCAGAAGTCTTCAACAGGGCCCCAAACTACTGCTAAGGAGGGTGGGTCCCAACAGTCCAAAAAGAAGAAAGAAGGTCAAAAGAAACCCTGGTGCAATCATTGTAAAAATACAACTCACTGGACTAGTGATTGCAAAAAGGGTGGAGCCCCCAACACTGTTGCCCCTAAGGCACCTGCTCCCAGTACTACTGTTAGCAGTGTTGGTCCCCAGACAAAGGGTGTAGTGGGAATCACTTTGGGAACTGAAGGAGATTCTGACTTAGACAGAACCCTGACACAGGCAGTCTTGATCTGTGATGGGGACATTGACTTGTCCCTGACTGTGAGCCCCAGTAACCTGGGCAAGTACAGGCAGACTCCTTTAATAAATGAAAAAGTGGCTCAAGCCTACAGGGACACAAATGCCAGTGTCACTATGGTGACACCAGGCTTTGTGGACCCTTGACAGTACATACCAGGTGAGAACTACCTGGTGACCAATGCCAGCAATGCCACTACTTCAAATAGTGTGGCAGTTGTTAACTTCTCATGGGGAGGGGTAACTGGCCTCAAAAGGGTTGTGGTTAGTGCAGACCTCCCAGTAGAATGTTTGTTGGGCAATGACCTAGAGAGTTCTCTATGGTCTGAAGTGGAGTACAGGACACATGCAGAGATGTTAGGTATATCACCACATGTCCTTGCTGTGACCAGGTCACAGGCCAAAACGTGCCTTACTGAACCTCAGGCCTTGGATCCTGGAACAATGGACCAAGCACCTACCAAGAAGAAGAACAGGAGGGTCAAGGCTGTGCCTTCCCCCCTGCCTCACAGTGATGATCAGCCTTCCCAGGAAGCTGATCTAGAGGACCCTGAAGGAACTGTCCCTGAAGAGCTTGAACCTGATCAGGTTGAGTTTCTAGGGACAGGGGGACCTTCAAGGGCTGACTTGAGGCAGGCTCAGTTATCCTGTCCCTCTCTTGAACCCCTCAGACAGCTGGCTGCTGCTGAGGCTGCTGGGAATGCTCAAGGTACCCATAAAGTGTATTGGGATGAAGGGCTCCTTTATTCAGAGGCTAGAGACCCCAAGCCTGGTGCCACCAGGAGGTTGGTCATACCTCTGCAATTTAGGGGCTTCCTTCTTACCTTGGCCCATGATATTCCTTTAGCAGGACACCTAGGCCAGAACAAGACCTGGGACAGACTTGTCCCTCACTTTCACTGGCCTCATATGAATGAAGATACAAAGGAGTTTTGTCGCTCCTGTGTGACCTGCCAAGCCAGTGGCAAATCAGGTGGCACAACAAAGGCCCCCCTTATACCACTACCTGTGGTGGGGGTCCCCTTTGAAAGAGTGGGAATAGATATAGTGGGTCCCATGGATCCTCCCACTGCATCTGGGCACAGATTTATACTAGTGGTAGTGGATCATGCCACCAGGTATCCAGAGGCAATTCCCCTTAGGACCACTACAGCACCTGTTGTGGCCAGGGCCCTGCTGGGAGTATTCTCCAGAGTAGGGTTTCCTAAGGAGGTAGTATTTGACAGAGGTACCAACTTTATGTCAGGATACTTGACAGCTATGTGGAAGGAATGTGGTGTCAACTACAAGTTCACCACCCCTTATCACCCACAATGCAATGGGCTTGTTGAGAGATTCAACAAGACCCTAAAGGGTATGATCAAAGGATTACCTGAAAAGCTCAGGCGAAGATGGGATATCCTTCTACCCTGCCTTCTGTTTGCTTACAGAGAGGTCCCACAAAAGGGGGTTGGCTACAGCCCCTTTGAATTGTTGTTTGGGCACCCTGTGAGAGGCCCACTGTGTTTGGTGAAGGAAGGATGGGAGTTACCTCTCAAAAAGCCTAAGCTCGACATAGTGGACTATGTACTTGGTCTCCGCTCCAGGATGGCTGAGTATATGGAGAAGGCATCCAAAAACCTTGAGGCAAGCCAGGCCTTACAGAAAGCTTGGCATGACCAAAAGGCTGTCTTGGTTGAGTTTCAGCCAGGACAGAAGGTATGGGTGTTGGAGCCAGTGGCCCCAGCAGCACTCCAAGACAAATGGTCTGGACCCCATACAATCCTGGAAAAGAAGGGAGAGGTCACCTACTTGGTGGACCTAGGAACTCCCAGGAGTCCCCACAGGGTACTCCATGTTAACAGGTTAAAAGCATATGTTGACAGGGCAGACATGGGCTTGCTCATGGCTACAGATGAGGGACAGGAGGAAGAGAGTGACCCTCTCCCAGACCTGTTGTCTCAGAACCCTGAAGATGGCTCAGTTGAAGGAGTGACCCTTGGAGGCAACCTCACTGCCCATCAGCAGACTGAATGTAGGCAAGTCCTACAATCATTTCAACATCTGTTTTCCCTAATACCTAGCCAAACTGACTGGTGTACCCATGTGGTGGACACTGGTGACAGTCTGCCTGTAAAGAACAAGCTCTACAGACAACCTGACCACGTCAGGGACTGTATAAAGGCTGAGGTGAACAAAATGCTGGAATTAGGTGTCATTGAACCCTCAGAGAGCCCCTGGGCTAGCCCAGTGGTTCTGGTCCCCAAACCTCACACCAGAGATGGCAAGAGAGAAATGAGGTTCTGTGTGGACTACAGGGGTCTCAATGCTGTCACCAGGACATATGCACACCCTATTCCAAGGGCAGATGAGCTCATAGACAAACTAGCTTCTGCAAAGTTTTTGAGCACATTTGACTTGACAGCTGGCTACTGGCAAATCAGATTAGCTGAGGAGTCTAAGGCCAAAACAGCATTCTCAACCCCAGGTGGGCATTATCAGTTTGTGGTGATGCCCTTTGGTCTGAAGAATGCACCTGCCACCTTCCAAAGGCTGGTGAACCAAGTCCTTACTGGGTTGTATGACTTTTGCGCAGCATATCTTGATGACATTGCTGTCTTTAGCACCACCTGGGAGGATCACCTGATCCACCTGAAGAAGGCTCTTGAGGCTCTGCAAAGGGCAGGCCTCACTATCAAGGCTACTAAGTGCCAGATAGGGCAGAGTAAGGTTGTATATTTGGGCCACCTTGTAGGTGGAGGCCAAGTTCAACCACTGGAGAGTAAGATACAGTCCATCAAGGATTGGTCCCCTCCAACCACCCAGACTCAAGTTCGAGCTTTCTTGGGCTTGACTGGGTACTACAGGAAGTTTGTTAAGAACTATGGGTCAATTGTGACTCCTCTTAATGATCTGACATCCAAGAAGATGCCCAAAAAGGTTCAGTGGACAGTAAGCTGTCAAAAGGCATTTGATGACCTGAAGGAGGCCATGTGCTCTGCACCTATCCTGAAAAGTCCTGACTACTCCAAAGAGTTTATTGTCCAAACAGATGCGTCTGAGTTGGGTGTGGGAGATGTGCTGTCACAACTTAATGTAGATGGTCAAGACCAACCCATTGCTTTTATTAGCAGAAGGTTGACCCCCAGAGAGAAGAATTGGTCAGCTATTGAGAGGGAGGCCTTTGCTGTGGTGTGGGCCCTGAAGAAGCTGAGGCCATACTTGTTTGGCACTCACTTCAAGATTCAGACCGACCATAAGCCCCTCTTGTGGCTAAATCAGATGAAGGGTGAAAATCCCAAACTGCTTAGGTGGTCCATTTCCCTACAGGGGATGGACTTTACAGTGGAGCACCGGCCAGGTACTGACCATGGGAATGCAGATGGTCTCTCCAGGTACTTCCACTTAGGACAGGAAGACGAGACTGGTCAAGGCTAGTTTAATGTCCCAGCGTTTGGGGGGGGTTGTGTAGGAGAGTAGGGTCTGCTATCCTATGGTCACCCCAAATTTTTGCTTTTTGCTTCACTGGTTTTTGACATATTGAGGCTGTGGGCCTGCCAATCAGACCCCCAGCCTGCTGTTCTCTCTACTAAATTGACACTGTGCACCCTAGGTGCATAACCTATTGGAATTGGATCACCCTGTGAGCCCCTGTACCAGTGTACACTAGGTACCCAGGGCATTGGTGTATCTAAGGCCTGCCAGGGGCTGAAGCATGTATTATGCCACCCCAGGCTTGGCCTAACAAATTTGACACAACTGGCTGATCACTCAGCTGGGGTAAGTTGGTGTAACCACCTCTTACTTAGGTGTAGTATACCTATACCTAACCTTAAATGGGACGCCTGGTAACCTATAAGTCACTCCTATGGCAGGCCTTAACAATCCTGAAGGCAGAGTGCTTGGTTCCATGTGAGATGGTGCTCTGGCATGAGCTGAGCCTGTCTGCAGTGGTCGGAACAACTTCCTTCTACTGTTTCCAGATATCGTCATACCATATACTCTTAAGTGCATTTTGAACCTCGCGGTTAAATGCTAACTTTGGTTTGGCTTTATCAAAACATGTCGAGTAAGGTGTCATACGAATTGGAATACTAACCCCTCGCCAATTCTGGCGACGGGGTTAGCATTCCACCCTTCTAGAGGGACACGACATGTACAGTACCTGAAACCCGGGTAAAATCAGACATAGCCTCAGCTCCACAAAATGGATGCTGCCACCACAGACACAAGTCTGCCCTCCTGCTGCTGGGAGTCCTTCCAGCTTGGGAGGTGTGGACAAAGGGTTTCCTGCCAGGGGAGGTGCGTGCACCACCCCAGACAGGATTTTGTGTATTGGTCAGGTAGGGCTTGAATAGAACCAGACATGCCTGAGGCTCACAAGGAGCCTCGGTGCATATGCCAGTTCAAACCGGTCCTGGGGCACACCAGTCCCGGGCCTGGGGCGAGCTGGACAAAGGATTGGGGGTGTAACCACCCCCCTTCCTGGTCCCACCCTTAGGGAGGGACCTAGCAGGTAGTCCGGCCCCTAGAATCCGCTTAAAGGTAGGAGCTGTGTCCTAAGACTTCAGACATCCTGGAATCAACTTGAAACTAAGAAGAAGACGGGAACTTCGACGCTCTGCCGCACAGAGGACTGAAGCCAATCTCCCCTGTGGTCAGGGAGTGACCACCTTGCTAACGCAAGCACCATCCAGCGAATCAACGTCTGCTTTGCCGCCGCCTCCCGCCGGAGCCCGAGCCCAGAGACTGACAAGACCTGGACCTCCAGACCTCTCACCGCCCGATCCACAGTCCCTGAAAAGAGGAGACCCGTGGAGGCACCGAGACACGTGGAGCCAGCCATCTTGGAACGACTACGACAAGCTGACAAGTGCAACAACCGAGGCTCCCTCCAAGTTGTGCTTTGGGATCTGAGAAGCCCAACACCCGAGCTGCATCTGCACTAAAGGTGAGCCCCCCAGCATCTCCACGATCTGCGTGGGGCCCTTCTGCATTTTGCCACTCGACGCGCCTAACCGGTTGCTGGCCCGCTGGCTAGTGGCCATCTTGGCGACGAACTACAAGAAATACACCGCTGGTCTGGTTGCTCCAGACTGGCCCTTGCTCCCCTCCAAGGGAGCAGTCCCTCTGACCTTGCTGGTCAGAACCATCAGCTTATTTCATTTTCCACAACAATTGCTTTTGCCAAGGCTTGTTTGCTTCGATCAAGTCGCCGACACCGCCGACAGCGAGAGCCTGCGTGGGACAGCTCGTGAACCGACTCCTGGACGTCGTCGACCTTCAGGGACCACGTGGCTGCAGAGACAAGCTACACCTTTCTTCCTGTTTGCACCCGACATCGCCTGGTACCCACCTGGTGCCACGCTGGTCACTGGCTAGTGACTGTGAACACTGTCCCCTCTGCTTACAGGTCTTCAACATCTCCGATCCACTCTTGGATCCACGGCATCTCTTCCAGACCGACCGCCTGCAGCATCTTTGCCCACAGGCTCCACGGAACAGATAGAAGAAACCTGACGCACTTCGACGCCTATGCACCCGCTTCCTGTGGGTGAGGTAAAGCTGGCACTCCGGTGCCCAAGTGTAGAGAATCATCTCTAGTGTCTGTGTTTCCAATCTTAAGTTCCTAGGTCATCCGGAAGATCCTCTTTGCAGTAACTTTGTACTTTTTACGCACCCATTGAAACCTATGGGAGCTCGCGTGTGACTATTTGCTCTGCACACGCAACCCGTGGACCTCCTGGTCACTAACTGAAGTTAGCTCCTTGTAGGCCCAGCGATTCTAGAGGCCCTAGGCCTTTTCCCTTTTCTGTTCGTGGTACTTATGCCACTATTTTAGTATATGGTTCGAGTGGCCACCAGGGCCTATCCATATAAAGTGCAACTTCTGTGTATTCTACTGTAATCTTGTTTGACGATTTGTGCTCCTGTGCTCATAAAGAGACTAGGGGTTACTTTGAGAAATAAATACATATATATTTTGAATATATATCTGTGTGGTGTCCTTTCATTGGTATAAAAGGGGGTTGCATTTGGTAAAACAGCTGGCTTAACACGCTTCACGAGTTTAGCCTCAAAGACTGCTTAGCCTACGCTACCACTAGGGCAGCTAGTCCGAAAAGGTTGACTTACAACCACACCATAAGGGTTGCTTGGCATGGTACAAGGTGGTCACTTTAACTAGTGAACATCATATACCAGGCCAACTTTTCACAGAGACCATTCCGCATTTTAAAGCAAAGTGCACTGCACTGAAATCGTGTAGCTGGCAGTGTTACGCTGTCTTACATCGTATCCTAAAATAACCTTTTAAACAGTGGCCAATTGTGACTCTTTTATAAAAAGAAATGAAATGGTTAACTCCCCCATCTCACCAACATTGCACACTTGATACCCCATCACACGCCATCATGTAACAAAACCGCATCCAAGCATATATATGCCAATCTGACACTCTCCAACTGCACACTCAACATATCCCATAACTAGAGGATAAACATCACTCTCGTGAAAATCAAACGGTAAAGTCCTGTAGCTTCCTCATCGAGGCACAAAAAGATACACAGAAAGATGCTAGCCAGTACAAACGCATGGCTACCCTCGGACTTGTCTTCATTAGAAAGGGAGTCTTTCCAATCCGAAAAAGCATTTACAATGCAATAGGTCTCGCAATGACATTGTTTTGAGCTATTGGCTTTGAAACTGTTATTGGGTTTTTTCCCCGTTCGTGAAGCATTAATCAAGTAATGGCGTTGTAAAAGACAATGTATTTGACCCCTTTTTGACCCCCGCATACAGACATATATAGAGAAACCGCACTACAAACGGGCACACATGCATGCACACACTGAGAAACACACGCACCCCGTGAGACAGACACACTAATACATAGAGGTGCACCATAGCACGTGATCACATACACAGGTACACTGGGTCTCAGGCACACTGAAGCTTTGGCTCTGAATGGCCCCGTTCAAACCTGTCTGAAGCCTGAATGATTCCCTCCCCGTCCGACCATCATTCTGAAGGTTGATAGGAGGAATGATTACACAACCCCAACTGAGTCACGCTGTTACTTTATTTAGAAGGTTTTATATAGCACTGGCTAGACCCATGGGTATGAGAGCGCTTTACATGAGCAGAAGTCGTCCAAGAAGAAAACAGTTGTTCTGACTAAACACACACAAGCATGTACAATACAGCATTGAAAAAGGGGTCAAAAAGCAATTTACATGAGCTTTCTGGCACCCAAGGGAGCGCACAAGGGAGAGCATCGAAGCCCTCAGATAGTACAGAACCCAGGGAGTCCTGATGCGCAAACCCACAGGGGAACTCTGAAGTGCACACCGGGAGCCTCGGAGCATGAGTACACCCCTGTAGCGCGCGCCATGTCTGACAAACACTACATGGGGGTGCGTCGAAGCCCACAGACAGTACAGAGTCCGGGGCAGGGAGAGGCCCAATGCACAGGCAACCTACGGAGCCCTGTAGGGCACACCATGGGTGTACAGCATTGAACTACTCCAAAGAAACAGTCTTTAAAAAGCAGGTGTCACAGACCACCTAATCGTAGCTGTCCGGATGTATTTAAGAATTGTATGGCAGTTAGGTCACCATTTTTTAAAGCTGGACACACATGACGCACATGGAAGTCCAACTCAGGCGACAACCACAATCCTTGTCAGTATGAACCACAAACCTGTGCTTAACCCTCCAGTAGCTTGGCACAAAGCAATCAGGCTTAACTTAGAAGCAATGTGGAAGTATTTCTACAGCACACAAACAGCAATAAAGTGAACACAGAACAAAGAAAAATCCCAATTTAGTGAAATAGAATACATTTTATTAAATAAAATGAGCCCACAATGAATTAAATCCTAGCCGTAAAACCAGAGGTATGAATTTTCAACGTTTTTAGTAAAATCTTTGGCCTAGAAAATCAAGGCGCCAGCCAATCTGGTCAGGCAAGACTGGGGCAAAGTCAAAAGTTAAGGCCGACCACGATGGAGAATGGGTCAGATACAAGGGGTGGGTGGGGCCAATCATTGCTTACCTTCAGAATTAGAAAATTTCTTGAAGTGAAGTCCAGGAGAAGGTAGGGTTCAGCAGGACAAGACAGCAAGGCTGTCAGGCTGGACTTGGATACAATTGTGAGTGGAAAAACCCGGACAGAGCGCGAGTTGCTTGAAACCTGCGACTGTAAAACCGAATGCAAACCCTGAATCCAAGTTTACAATCACCTCTGAGCTCACAACAAAGACGGCGCAGAGCACCTGTGTTATAAAAACCCTTAACAGAGAGACAGATGTCACAGCTGTGAACTGTCGCCCTCTACAAAGTCGAAACACCGAGGCAGTGGGCCTCTCCTCGGGGGTGAATAGTTGAACTGAAAACATGGTTATTTCACATCTAAGGCCTGGTCGTGGATCGTTTTGCTGTGAATCCGAGCTAGCACCGGGCCACCTACAGCTAGCGGAGCGCCTTACAGATGTACTTTAAAACAATATAACATTTACGGGAGGGTGCCGGCTCCACAGCACCGTGGGCCGCACGTGTGGCACAGCCTTTCTTCAGATGCTGATGCAGTGGCACTGCTGCCTGGCCTCCCACAATGGCACTGCCTCCCACTCCTGCAGGCAAAGCCGTGCACTCTACCACAGCCCTCCACACTACTCTTCGACGGACGCAGCCTTCAGAGCGCCGCACGTCGTTTAATAACCTCTTCTGCAGAGCACGCTGTCGAATTCAGTAGGCAATGTAAATACAGAATTTCTACTCAAATATCAATGTTCTTCCAGGTAGATACTGAGAAAAGGTTACATAGCAATAAATGTCATTCCACTTTCTGGTCATGGTCCAAAATTTATGGATTCGCGAGCTACCGTCCGCTGAAAGTGCTATAGCGCCTTGTCGGGGGTATGAAGCGCTATATAAATGCGGATCAAATGCCTACAGCAGGCTTGCATTTATCGGCAGCGAAGAGGTCCATAGGTGGCAAGTCGCTGCACACCGGCTGCTGTACATAAGTCATATATGCTAATCACCCCTGACTGATACTGCACAAAGAAAGTGGAACCCAAATTTTTCGTCTTCTCCCTCACCACGTCGATGGTACTGATGTAATCTACCCCACATGTATCAAACAGCAAGCTGGCTCTGCTTTGCCCAGATCTGAACTGGTAGCAGATGTTCGCAGCATGCGTGTAATCCACTGAGCTATCTCGCTGGGTTTACTGTAAGTGTGTCTGGTTGGATCCTCCTTACACCCCATAAGAGTCCTGCTGGTGCACAACTGGGGGCATTTCAACGGGCAGGGCAGCTGCACCGGCGCCCAGCCTCCTCTGATTGGGGGCAGAACTAGCAGCACCGCCGAGAGGGGCTGAGTTCGGGGGCCAAACTAGCAGCACCGCCGTGAGGGCCCGAGCACTGTCCTGCACTGCAGAACAGGGCCCAGAATGCATGCCTGGTGTGCGTGCTGCACGCAGTACAATGGCTGTCTGGGTTGTTCCTTTTTTTTTTATTACAAACTTGAACGGTTTGATGTTTAGCAGATAAGCTACTTCGGGGCACGTTGCAGCAAGATTGGTGTGGGGATGACGATAGAGGGTGGAGCCAATAGAAACAAGCGCGGCCCGTCATGAGAGGGACAGAAGATGTGCACGCGGGGACTGCTTTACTGGCGGCGAAAAAAAAAGGCCCCATTGTATCACGTCGCCAGTAAAGCATCCAATCCCCAAGTGCACATCTTCTGTCTCATTTGTTTCCTTGCGTGCACGCTGGAATCGGATCGATTCCAAAAGGCCTTTGCTTGGTAGGGCAGCGCATGCACTGCTTTCGCCAGGCCGAGACCTAAAAAAGGGACACTTTGAAGCCACAGCCTTCGCTGAGGTATTGGAAAGATCACAATGACCTGACTGGAAACATCAACCTGGGACCACCTTCCCAAGGCTAGGACTGGGCTAGCGTTAGGTAAACAGGCCCATTTCTTTAGGCAAAGGTCTAATGCAATCTGTTCTTAAATATTGCCTGAATGGAAATATGCTCTTAATGAAGCTAATAAAACAAGGGGGTTTATAAAATGCCTCTTCATTACAAGGAAACCATAGTATTGTCTAGAAGAGTTACCGTTCTGTGGGTAAACCTTCGATTTCATAAAGGAGCAGAAAACAAAATGGAATTCCAGCCTCATCATAATCCTCCTGAAACTGCACATGATCTAAACCCAAAGGCGGTGCATGAAATCGGATTCTCTTGTGAAAGCGCGGTTTTTGTTAGCTTTTGGAGACGGATATAAAGTCAAAGCGTAAAACGCAAGTGATGAGAACAGCTTCACCCAGATACTCATCAAACCAGTGCTTTAAATGGGCTGGTACTGCCCGGTACGGAGTACCGGCACTTTTTTATTTTAAGAGGGAGAGTACTGGCAATTCTCAAGAGCGAGGTGATACTTTTAATTGGAGAGTACCGGCACTTCTCAGAAATAAGCAGGTACTCTGCTACATAGCACCTGCACTTCTGTTTTTCCATTTCAAGCACTGCATCAAACCACACAATATTGTCATCACTGGCTACACCGCCTCTGTGCCAGGCTTCTCCGACACCTAATTTTGATGGGTGGGAATACAATTCAGTGAATTGAAAAGGAAATTAACCTAGTGAATCTAAAGCAACAGGGTGCACCATTTACCGGGTCAGTGTAAGGAGTGCGCGCTTTCCCCCTCAGCATCTTTAACTCATATCTTGTCCAAGTGGGCGGTCTCTTTATTGCTTTTAAACTTTGTGAAATCGGATTTTCTTGTGCTATTTCATTGAAAACTTTGGAATATTGGATTGCGCAAAAACAATAATTTACCGTATGCCCTCATCTGCAGTTTCTGATTAAAGTGGTTGTGTGGATGTCCGTAAAATAGAATTCTACTTTTCTCACTTATTTTCTGGTTCCTGTGGCACTAGCCTCGGCTTGCTCATCTTAGAGCAGTATATTGGGAGGGAGAGGCGCAATACAGATGCTAACCAATTTTGTGTGTGGAAAAGGCCGCTTTATTGAAACAGGTACACCTCACAACATTCCCTAGCAGACCACCTTACAAAACTAAAACCTTGCTATACATCCAGAGCACTAGCGCTCCCATACCTACAGTCCCCCCAAACATACCCACCCTGAAGTTAACTGATTAACTGTATTGTATTTCAATATTTCCACATTTCTATTCCCCCTACATCATTTGAGTATCTTTATAAACCTATAAGTAACCCCATGTCCTAAACTGAACCTTTAAACCTGCCTCCCCTCTCACATGGTTCCCCAACTGGCAATGCCAAGCAACTTCTGCCTACTGCTGTCAAACTTTTCTTGCCCTCGCCACCCACACAAGGAAGTTGAGAAATTACCCCCCTTTTCTGCCCCCCCGCTATCACTTCTGGTGTGAGATTGAACCCCCTACCCCTTAACGTTCAGCACCTTGGTCAGGACATCCCTGATTTCCAACAAATACAACCCCATACCTATTCAAGACAAATGTACTTCATCACCTCTAAAAAGCTCTGTGACCTCAAATTTAATGTCTGAATGACAAATCCTGCCAAAACAGATGCCTACAGTGGCTCACCATCTCCCGATTGATTTTCCTCCACACCCTATCTATTGCTGCTGGCTTGCTCGCTCCCCTCCATGACCATCGTGGCAGAAACTCAGTCCACAGTACGAATAGCCCAGGCCACTGTGCCTTTATTAACAGCCGCACTGTGCCTTTTCCAGGAACAGTACAATACTTGTGTATCTGCATCACTAAACACAGCCAACAGTCATTGTATTTTGTGGTGGTTGTTGGCCACAGTTTTATTACTCATTACATAAGTCATATTTGTACAACTCCCTCGACACCTTCTTGGGGCCGGGGTCATAAATCATTATCATACATTATCGCAAATTGGCTATCACTCAGTGTTATTTGGACATCATAAATCAGGGGTCATAAATCATCGGGTATCGTAAATCATTCTGCCGCAACCGGACATTATTTTGTTGTCATAAATCACTCTGCCTGATCATCATAAATCAGCAGCCATAAATCATGGTCATAAATCATCGGGATGTCATAAATCATTCTGTCACAAATCTGTCATCATTTTGTTGTCATAAATCATTCTGCATGAGCATCATAAATCAACCGCCATAAATCATCGACTGGCCATAAATCACTGGTTTGTCTTTTGCTCCTTTGCATCTCCTAGGGTCGTAAATCATCCTGACATCTCGTAGATTGTTCTTTGTTGTTTTCCACGCCCCTTTGTGTGTGAGGGGTAGCCTTTCCCCGGAGTTAGGCCCCAACTCGCTACCTTGCTAGTCTCTTTTGTGCCCTGCCGCCTGGCAGGAGCTGGGCTGCGAGTGCCGTCTCCGTTTGCTACCCTGATTTTTGTCAGGCGTACTCACCCAGCCGTGAGGCATCCCAGAGTGAGTGGCCTTCTTTCTACACACCGCCCTGTTGGTGTCTTTCGATAACCAAACCAATACACCTTCTGTTTCCGCCACGCCGCCAGGGAGACTTCCGTCTTCCTTTGGCTCCTCCAACCTTATGTCGTCCCTTTGCGCCTCCGGCTGCTCTTACTGTGGAAAAATAACAGTTGATGGACAGAATGCAGAACAATGTCATACATTCACCCCAGTACAGAGATCTGGGCCTAAATCCATCGTTTTTTTGCTCACCATGCCATTCCAGTTTGAACCCAGCCATATGCAAATCAGTCTTGACCATGTGCCTCATGGGAACAGTCCAGCCCGAATTGCCAAGCCAGGTCCTCCCTGGACTGGAAACAAGCATCCTAGGACCTGTTTCGGGGTTTCACCCCTCTTCAGCCAGGATAGCTTGATTCCAGTGGCATGGAGAGCAAGGGACCCACGTCTGGGCATACCCTTACCACTCGGGGTGACAAATGCAAAAATAACAGTTGATGGACAGAATGCAGAACAATGTCATACATTCACCCCAGTACAGAGATCTGGGCCTAAATCCATCGTTTTTTTGCTCACCATGCCATTCCAGTTTGAACCCAGCCATATGCAATTCAGTCTTGACCCTGTGCCTCATGGGAACAGTCCAGCCCGAATTGCCAAGCCAGGTCCTCCCTGGACTAGAAACAAGCATCCTAGGACCGGTTTCGGGGTTTCACCCCTCTTCAGCCAGGATAGCTTGATTCCAGTGGCATGGAGAGCAAGGGACCCACGTCTGGGCATACCCTTACCACTCGGGGTGACAAATGCAAAAATAACAGTTGATGGACAGAATGCAGAACAATGTCATACATTCACCCCAGTACAGAGATCTGGGCCTAAATCCATCGTTTTTTTGCTCACCATGCCATTCCAGTTTGAACCCAGCCATATGCAAATCAGTCTTGACCCTGTGCCTCATGGGAACAGTCCAGCCCGAATTGCCAAGCCAGGTCCTCCCTGGACTGGAAACAAGCATCCTAGGACCGGTTTCGGGGTTTCACCCCTCTTCAGCCAGGATAGCTTGATTCCAGTGGCATGGAGAGCAAGGGACCCACGTCTGGGCATACCCTTACCACTCGGGGTGACAAATGCAAAAATAACAGTTGATGGACAGAATGCAGAACAATGTCATACATTCACCCCAGTACAGAGATCTGGGCCTAAATCTATCGTTTTTTTGCTCACCATGCCATTCCAGTTTGAACCCAGCCATATGCAAATCAGTCTTGACCCTGTGCCTCATGGGAACAGTCCAGCCCGAATTGCCAAGCCAGGTCCTCCCTGGACTGGAAACAAGCATCCTAGGACCGGTTTCGGGGTTTCACCCCTCTTCAGCCAGGATAGCTTGATTCCAGTGGCATGGAGAGCAAGGGACCCACGTCTGGGCATACCCTTACCACTCGGGGTGACAAATGCAAAAATAACAGTTGATGGACAGAATGCAGAACAATGTCATACATTCACCCCAGTACAGAGATCTGGGCCTAAATCCATCGTTTTTTTGCTCACCATGCCATTCCAGTTTGAACCCAGCCATATGCAAATCAGTCTTGACCCTGTGCCTCATGGGAACAGTCCAGCCCGAATTGCCAAGCCAGGTCCTCCCTGGACTGGAAACAAGCATCCTAGGACCGGTTTCGGGGTTTCACCCCTATTCAGCCAGGATAGCTTGATTCCAGTGGCATGGAGAGCAAGGGACCCACGTCTGGGCATACCCTTACCACTCGGGGTGACAAATGCAAAAATAACAGTTGATGGACAGAATGCAGAACAATGTCATACATTCACCCCAGTACAGAGATCTGGGCCTAAATCCATCGTTTTTTTGCTCACCATGCCATTCCAGTTTGAACCCAGCCATATGCAAATCAGTCTTGACCCTGTGCCTCATGGGAACAGTCCAGCCCGAATTGCCAAGCCAGGTCCTCCCTTGACTGGAAACAAGCATCCTAGGACCGGTTTCGGGGTTTCACCCCTCTTCAGCCAGGATAGCTTGATTCCAGTGGCATGGAGAGCAAGGGACCCACGTCTGGGCATACCCTTACCACTCGGGGTGACAAATGCAAAAATAACAGTTAATGGACAGAATGCAGAACAATGTCATACATTCACCCCAGTACAGAGATCTGGGCCTAAATCCATCGTTTTTTTGCTCACCATGCCATTCCAGTTTGAACCCAGCCATATGCAAATCAGTCTTGACCCTGTGCCTCATGGGAACAGTCCAGCCCGAATTGCCCAGCCAGGTCCTCCCTGGACTGGAAACAAGCATCCTTGGACCGGTTTCGGGGTTTCACCCCTCTTCAGCCAGGATAGCTTGATTCCAGTGGCATGGAGAGCAAGGGACCCACGTCTGGGCATACCCTTACCACTCGGGGTGACAAATGCAAAAATAACAGTTGATGGACAGAATGCAGAACAATGTCATACATTCACCCCAGTACAGAGATCTGGGCCTAAATCCATCGTTTTTTTGCTCACCATGCCATTCCAGTCTGAACCCAGCCATATGCAAATCAGTCTTGACCCTGTGCCTCATGGGAATAGTCCAGCCCGAATTGCCAAGCCAGGTCCTCCCTGGACTGGAAACAAGCATCCTAGGACCGGTTTCGGGGTTTCACCCCTCTTCAGCCAGGATAGCTTGATTCCAGTGGCATGGAGAGCAAGGGACCAACGTCTGGGCATACCCTTACCACTCGGGGTGACAAATGCAGAAATAACAGTTGATGGACAGAATGCAGAACAATGTCATACATTCACCCCAGTACAGAGATCTGGGCCTAAATCCATCGTTTTTTTGCTCACCATGCCATTCCAGTTTGAACCCAGCCATATGCAAATCAGTCTTGACCCTGTGCCTCATGGGAACAGTCCAGCCCGAATTGCCAAGCCAGGTCATCCCTGGACTGGAAACAAGCATCCTAGGACCGGTTTCGGGGTTTCACCCTTCTTCAGCCAGGATAGCTTGATTCCAGTGGCATGGAGAGCAAGGGACCCACGTTTTGGCATACCCTTACCACTCGGGGTGACAAATGCAAAAATAATAGTTGATGGACAGAATGCAGAACAATGTCATACATTCACCCCAGTACAGAGATCTGGGCCTAAATCCATCATTTTTTTGCTCACCATGCCATTCCAGTTTGAACCCAGCCATATGCAAATCAGTCTTGACCCTGTGCCTCATGGGAACAGTCCAGCCCGAATTGCCAAGCCAGGTCCTCCCTGGACTGGAAACAAGCATCCTAGGACCGGTTTCGGGGTTTCACCCCTCTTCAGCCAGGATAGCTTGATTCCAGTGGCATGGAGAGCAAGGGACCCACGTCTGGGCATACCCTTACCACTCGGGGTGACAAATGCAAAAATAACAGTTGATGGACAGAATGCAGAACAATGTCATACATTCACCCCAGTACAGAGATCTGGGCCTAAATCCATCGTTTTTTTGCTCACCATGCCATTCCAGTTTGAACCCAGCCATATGCAAATCAGTCTTGACCCTGTGCCTCATGGGAACAGTCCAGCCCGAATTGCCAAGCCAGGTCCTCCCTGGACTGGAAACAAGCATCCTAGGACCGGTTTCGGGGTTTCACCCCTCTTCAGCCAGGATAGCTTGATTCCAGTGGCATGGAGAGCAAGGGATGGTTCAGACATATGGCCATGTCTGAACTGGGGTGGTGTAGTGGGCAAAAGAACGATGGATTTAACCCAGATCTCTTGACTGGGGGAGAATGTCTGCATTGTCAGCATTCCGTCCATCATTTGTTTGTTGTAACGCTTTTCGCCCTAAGTGGGATGGGTATTCCCAGACGTGGGACCCGTGCTCACTACGCCACTGGAGTCAAGCTATCCTGGCTGATGACGGCTGATAGCCAGAAACCGGTCCTAGGATGCTTGATTCCGGTCCAGGGAAGACATGGCTTGGCAGTTCGGGCTGGACTGTTCCCATGAGGCACAGGGTCAAGACTGATTTGCATATGGCCATGTCTGAACTGGGGTGGTGTAGTGGGCAAACGAACGATGGATTTAACCCAGATCTCTTGACTGGGGGAGAATGTCTGCATTGTCAGCATTCCGTCCATCATTTGTTTGTTGTAACGCTTTTCGCCTTATTTGGGATGGGTATTCCCAGACGTGGGACCCGTGCTCACTACGCCACTGGAGTCAAGCTATCCTAGCTGATGACGGCTGATAGCCAGAAACCGGTCCTAGGATGCTTGATTCCGGTCCAGGGAAGACATGGCTTGGCAGTTCGGGCTGGACTGTTCCCATGAGGCACAGGGTCAAGACTGATTTGCATATGGCCATGTCTGAACTGGGGTGGTGTAGTGGGCAAAAGAACGATGGATTTAACCCAGATCTCTTGACTGGGGGAGAATGTCTGCATTGTCAGCATTCCGTCCATCATTTGTTTGTTGTAACGCTTTTCGCCCTAAGTGGGATGGGTATTCCCAGACGTGGGACCCGTGCTCACTACGCCGCTGGAGTCAAGCTATCCTGGCTGATGACGGCTGATAGCCAGAAACCGGTCCTAGGATGCTTGATTCCGGTCCAGGGAAGACATGGTTTGGCAGTTCGGGCTGGACTGTTCCCATGAGGCACAGGGTCAAGACTGATTTGCATATGGCCATGTCTGAACTGGGGTGGTGTAGTGGGCAAAAGAACGATGGATTTAACCCAGATCTCTTGACTGGGGGAGAATGTCTGCATTGTCAGCATTCCGTCCATCATTTGTTTGTTGTAACGCTTTTCGCCCTAAGTGGGATGGGTATTCCCAGACGTGGGACCCGTGCTCACTACGCCACTGGAGTCAAGCTATCCTGGCTGATGACGGCTGATAGCCAGAAACCGGTTCTAGGATGCTTGATTCCGGTCCAGGGAAGACATGGCTTGGCAGTTCGGGCTGGACTGTTCCCATGAGGCTGTAACGCCCTGAACGTCTCAGGATCGTTTAACAGACACGACAATGAGGACGCAACCACTAGTGAAGGGTTAGTTGTTTTAATGAAGGCAAATATAATACAAAGAATAAACAAGTTATAGTCACTGGAATCCTCCAGGCTAAGTACGTTACCAGCCCACAGCACGGATGGTCCTAACCGTCCTCTGCATATACGCCGGTCCCGGCGTATGCCAACAGAGGGCAGAAATGAAATGGCCGACAATGCCAATCGGTAGGCTGTGAGGGGCACGAAGAGTGTTGGGGAGAATCGAGGAGTCAGGGAAACACCCAGCCGGGGTCTCTACCTGAAGGGAGCAGCCGCTCAACCTCTTCCTCAGACTGCACCGGGACGCGGAGTCACCTCCTGGTGATGCGTCACCGATACCCCAATCACAAGCAAGAAGACTGAACCGAGAGCAGCCGCTCGATCGATCCTGTGGACTTCCGAGTCTGTAACGCGGCAAACACCTCCTGGTGTGCGTTACAGCTGGCAGTCCCTGTGTCTCTGGTCGGGCTGGGAGTTACGACTCCAACCAGCAAAAGCTCCACTGCGCTTGGACTCAGCCGAGTCAAAAAGCGAAGCTCAATGGTTGACCGGTAGAGCTTCCGGGTCCTTCACAGGTGACGATGGGGCAAGACACGGCCCAGGGAGTAACGACTCGACCTACCTCCGTTCTTGCCTTACTGGAGCACCACTCCGGAACATTGTTCTTCACGAAGCAGGTACGTCGGTGTGAACACAATATCCGACAGCGTTGTACCTCCCGGTTCCTCCCTTTATAGGGCGTGTTTTCCTTGAGTTATGTAACAGCTCTCCTGTTTACATAAGGGCGTGTTTCCTTGAGTTATGTAACAGCTCTCCTGTTTACATAAGGGCGTGTTTCCCTTGAGTTATGTAACAGCTCTCCTGTTTACATAAGGGCGTGTTTCCCTTGAGTTATGTAACAGCTCTCCTGTTTACATAAGGGCGTGTTTTCCTTGAGTTATGTAACAGCTCTCCTGTTTACATAAGGGCGTGTTTCCCTTGTATGACAGGAATTCTTGACAGTACATCCTCCCTCTCAGCGGCTCCCCACGGGTCCAGCGCTGGCAGGAAAACGCCGATGGAACAAGGAGACCAAGCGCGGAGCATGAACCCCTTCAGCCGGTTCCCATGAATGCTCCTCCGGGCCATAGCCTTTCCACGCAACCAGGTACCACAGCTTCCCCCTGCGCCATTTGGACGCCCGTATGCCCGACACTTCATACTCCACCTCCGACTCCACGCATACCGGCCGAGGTGTCCCAGACGGCTTGGAGGGTGCTGGTTTGAGCAATGATACATGAAAGACAGGGTGTATCCGCAATGACTGGGGCAAGCACACCTTCAAGTTCACGGGACCCATACACTTGGTAATTCGATAGGGGCCCATGTACTTGGGATGGAACACACTGTTCTTTCGAAACCTCATGTTTCTTGTGGATATCCAGACGTAGTCTCCAGTGCGGTACAGTGGCCCGGGCCTTCTCTTCCTATCTGCCGCAGCCTTGTATCTTCTCTTGGCCTCTATTAGGACAGCCCTTGAGCGCATCAATGTGTCTTTTATGTGTGCCACCCTGTCCGCTGTGGCGGGAATCCTGTCCTCTCTGAACGGATGTAGAAATGGCAAGAACCTGGGATGTTGGCCATAGTTGCTATAGAACGGAGATGACTGTGTGGAGCTGTGAGTGGCGTTGTTATAGGCTATCTCTGCAACCCATAGCAAGTCGACCCATTCTTCCCTGCCCTGGTCCACAAAACATCGCAGATACTGTTTGAGCGTTTGGTTCAGGCGCTCGGTTTGGCCGTCCGTTTGAGGGTGGTAGCTGGTGGACAGGGCGGTCTTAACATGCAGCGCAGTGCACCAAGTCTTCCAGAATTGCGCAGTAAACTGCGACCCCCGGTCCGACACGATCACCCCAGGTAATCCATGCAGTCGTACCACATTCTTTAGGAGTAGTGACGCCAATTCCCCGGCCGTAGGGACTCTCTTGCAGGGGATGAAGTGCCCCATTTTCGTCAAGTAATCCACCACCACCAGTATTGCCGTCATCCCCTGGTCTACCGGTAGGCCCACCACGAAGTCCAGTGATATGCTATCCCATGGTCTATCCGGGGTTGGAAGTGGATGTAAGAGCCCTTGGGTTCGGCCATGGTCGGCCTTCATGGTAGCACACGTAGGACACTCCTGTCCCCACCTCCTGACATCCACTCTCATGGTTGGCCACCAGAAATGCCGTCCCATGCTAGCCACCGTTTTTTCAAAGCCCAAATGACCTGCGCATGGAGAGTCATGGCACCAGATGAATGCTTGTTTCCTTAGCCTAGGCGTGGGTATCAATAGGCACCTGCCCTTCAGGGGTATCCCGTCCTTCAGCTGCCATTCTCTGTGACTGAGGAGCCACCTCCGCCATGCGAATGACCTGATCCCTCTCTTTATTCCCCTCAGGAAAGTATCCGGTTGGATAACCCCCAATACCATCCTCGGGGAAATGATGGAACGCTCGGTCGCAGGCAATGGTTCCTTAACTGCAGATTGACGGGACAGGGCGTCCGCCTTTCGGTTTTCCGTCCCCGGCCGATATGTGATGCGGAAGTTGAACCCCGCAAAGAAGATCATCCACCGCAGCTGCCTGGGAGAAAGGTGTCTAGTGGCAGTCATGAACTGTAGGTTCCGATGGTCCGTGTACACCGATACCACATGTCTTGCCCCCATCAACCAATGCCTCCATTCGGTGAAGGCGTCCTTGATTGCGAGAAGCTCCTTCTCCGCAATATGGTAGTTGCGTTCGGCGTCGTTGAGTTTGCGGGACATGTACGCAACGGGATGAAGCACCCCTGTGTCGTGGTTGCGTTGGGACAAGATAGCCCCCAGCGCCACATCCGACGCGTCCGCTTCCACCACGTAGGGGAGATCCGGATCGGGGTGAGCCAACACCGGCGCCTTACCAAAGGCGCTTTTCAGGGCCTCAAAGGCTTTGTTCGCTTCAGGGGACCAGACAAACTCCTTGGACTTCCTCAGTAGCTGTGTGATTGGGGCCACCACTCCTGAAAATCCATCTATGAACCGCCTGTAAAAGTTGGCGAAGCCAATGAAACTTTGGACGTCCTTCACGCTTTGGGGCACCGGCCATTCTTTCACCGCCTTGATCTTTCGTTCTGCCATCTCCTGTCCCTCTGGACTCAGCATCACTCCGAGAAATTCCACGGATGTGACGTGGAAGTCACACTTGCTGAGTTTACAAAACAGCATGTTTTCCCTCAGCTTTTGGAGCACAGCTTTGACGTGGTGTACGTGCTCCTCCACACTGGACGAATAGATGAGGATGTCGTCGATATATACGACCACGTAGATATCCAACTCCTCTCTGAATACCTCATTCAAAAAGTACTGAAAGGCTGCCGGGGCGTTGCACAGACCGAACGGCATGACGAGGTACTCAAAAAGGCCGAACCTGGTCTTAAAGGCGGTCTTCCACTCGTCTCCGTCCCTCATGCGCACCAGATGGTATGCCCCTTTCAAATCCAACTTGGTGTAGATACGAGCTTTCTTGACCTGTTCCAGAAGTACACTGATGAGAGGCAAGGGGTACCGATTTTTTATGGTTATCGCATTCAATGCCCTAAAGTCCACACAGGCTCTCCGCTCCCCATTAGCCTTTGGGATGAAGAAGAGTGGCGAGGCGGCCGGAGACTTGGACGGGCGGATGAATCCTAGCTTGAGGAGTTTATCCAGGTACCCCCGGAGATGCACGTTTTCAGGCTCCGTCAGGGCATACAGCCTGCCGCTGGGAACGCTGGCCCCTGGCACCAGGTCGATCTGGCAGTCAAACTGTCTATGTGGTGGTAGCACTTCCGCCTTCACCTCATCAAATACATCCTCAAAACTGTGATAAGCCTGGGGGAGAGCCACATCTTTTTCTGCCGCTGTAGCCACCGTCTGACTCCCGCTCTCATCTGCGTCAAGGGATTCCGTTCTTACTCCACAATGCAGGATGCAATACGGTGACGTCATTTCGATGCGATGTGTTGGCCAATCCACAAAGGGGTTGTGTTTCTGTAGCCACGGCAATCCCAATATGACGCCATATTGGGGCGCTCGGATGATGTTAAAATCGATTTGTTCCAAATGGTTCCACCCATATCTCATCAGAAGGACCCCCGTGTGCTGCCCGATGGGCCCCGTCACCAATCGCCTTCCGTCTACAGCATAGACGTCTTCG
Organism: Triturus cristatus; assembly: GCF_964204655.1. Taxonomy (NCBI): domain Eukaryota; kingdom Metazoa; phylum Chordata; class Amphibia; order Caudata; family Salamandridae; genus Triturus; species Triturus cristatus. The sequence goes on from NC_140595.1 coordinate 333,962,433, forward strand.
GGTACAGCTTTGGGAAGAAGCACTAGCCCTAGCCTGCATGCCTCGTTGTGGTCCATAAACATGCCAGTGGCCCCTGAATCCACCATGGCCACAACGGGTATCCACTGGTCATGCACTCCCACGTGCACCGTGATAAACAGGTGTCGTTGTCCCTTAGTGACCGAGTTGGAAAGTGAAGGGATGGATGAGTGACTCCGAGATGTCCCTTCTCTGGTCTTGGAGTCCTCTAGTTTTCCGCCGGTATGTCCACCACGGCTGTTACCGACCGGTTGGCCCGATAACATGACGTCTTCGGTTTGGCAGGGCATTCACGTACGTAGTGGCCTTTTTTGCCACAATATAGGCACAATCCTTGTTTACGGCGTGACTCTTTCTCCGTGGCTGTGAGGCTCGCTCGTATTGCGCCGATGTCCATGGGTTCTCCCTTGGATGCGGTGGAAGTTTCAGGACTTCCCACCGTCACATAGGATGGAAGGGATTTTCCTTTTCTCCCATGATCCCCCTTTCTTTCACTTAGCCTATGTTCCAGCCGTAATACCAGGTTGATAAGGCCCTCACATGTCTTGGGTTGAGGGTCAATATGAGCCACGGCGTCCTTGAGCTCATCGCACAGCCCTTGATGGAAGAGCGCCGTCTGTTTAGCAACAGGCCACTTGGTTTCCGCAACCAGCCTTCGGAACGCGTTGAGATACTGCACCAGGTCGTTGGATCCCTGTCTCAACTCAAGCATTTCACGGTCCGCCGTGTACGAGTCAGCCCTTCTGTCGAATACCTTCAGGAATTCCTCGCGAAAAGCACCCCAATCACATAAGAGGGGGTCGTCCCTGCTCACCAGAGGTACGGCCCATTGTGCCGCGTTTCCAGCCAAATAGGATATAAGGAAAGCCACACGAGCCTGACTCGTGGGGAACGCCTTTGGTTTGCACGATAAATGTAGCGCCACTTGTGTGAGGAATACCTGCACTGTGTTAGGATCCCCACTGTACCTCTCTGGTGTCGCCAAGGGGATGGCTACCGGCATTTCCACTACTACCGCAGGGGTCTGATTCGTGAGGGAGGTGCTGGGCGTGAGCGGGTCCAATTGGATAGCATCCAGTCTGGCTTTTACATCGGCTGTTTCTTGCCTAGAGGCAGCCACTTCAACTTGCATGGCCGCTAAAGCAGCCAGCACATCATCAAGTGTTGCCATGTCTGTTATCGACCGGGAGACAGTTAGTGTTATTAAGGTCGGATATTTTGTAACGCCCTGAACGTCTCAGGATCGTTTAACAGACACGACAATGAGGACGCAACCACTAGTGAAGGGTTAGTTGTTTTAATGAAGGCAAATATAATACAAAGAATAAACAAGTTATAGTCACTGGAATCCTCCAGGCTAAGTACGTTACCAGCCCACAGCACGGATGGTCCTAACCGTCCTCTGCATATACGCCGGTCCCGGCGTATGCCAACAGAGGGCAGAAATGAAATGGCCGACAATGCCAATCGGTAGGCTGTGAGGGGCACGAAGAGTGTTGGGGAGAATCGAGGAGTCAGGGAAACACCCAGCCGGGGTCTCTACCTGAAGGGAGCAGCCGCTCAACCTCTTCCTCAGACTGCACCGGGACGCGGAGTCACCTCCTGGTGATGCGTCACCGATACCCCAATCACAAGCAAGAAGACTGAACCGAGAGCAGCCGCTCGATCGATCCTGTGGACTTCCGAGTCTGTAACGCGGCAAACACCTCCTGGTGTGCGTTACAGCTGGCAGTCCCTGTGTCTCTGGTCGGGCTGGGAGTTACGACTCCAACCAGCAAAAGCTCCACTGCGCTTGGACTCAGCCGAGTCAAAAAGCGAAGCTCAATGGTTGACCGGTAGAGCTTCCGGGTCCTTCACAGGTGACGATGGGGCAAGACACGGCCCAGGGAGTAACGACTCGACCTACCTCCGTTCTTGCCTTACTGGAGCACCACTCCGGAACACTGTTCTTCACGAAGCAGGTACGTCGGTGTGAACACAATATCCGACAGCGTTGTACCTCCCGGTTCCTCCCTTTATAGGGCGTGTTTTCCTTGAGTTATGTAACAGCTCTCCTGTTTACATAAGGGCGTGTTTCCTTGAGTTATGTAACAGCTCTCCTGTTTACATAAGGGCGTGTTTCCCTTGAGTTATGTAACAGCTCTCCTGTTTACATAAGGGCGTGTTTTCCTTGAGTTATGTAACAGCTCTCCTGTTTACATAAGGGCGTGTTTCCCTTGTATGACAGGAATTCTTGACAGAGGCACAGGGTCAAGACTGATTTGCATATGGCCATGTCTGAACTGGGGTGGTGTAGTGGGCAAAAGAAGGATGGATTTAACCCAGATCTCTTGACTGGGGGAGAATGTCTGCATTGTCAGCATTCCGTCCATCATTTGTTTGTTGTAACGCTTTTCGCCCTAAGTGGGATGGGTATTCCCAGACGTGGGACCCGTGCTCACTACGCCACTGGAGTCAAGCTATCCTGGCTGATGACGGCTGATAGCCAGAAACCGGTCCTAGGATGCTTGATTCCGGTCCAGGGAAGACATGGCTTGGCAGTTCGGGCTGGACTGTTCCCATGAGGCACAGGGTCAAGACTGATTTGCATATGGCCATGTCTGAACTGGGGTGGTGTAGTGGGCAAAAGAACGATGGATTTAACCCAGATCTCTTGACTGGGGGAGAATGTCTGCATTGTCAGCATTCCGTCCATCATTTGTTTGTTGTAACGCTTTTCGCCCTAAGTGGGATGGGTATTCCCAGACGTGGGACCCGTGCTCACTACGCCACTGGAGTCAAGCTATCCTGGCTGATGACGGCTGATAGCCAGAAACCGGTCCTAGGATGCTTGATTCCGGTCCAGGGAAGACATGGCTTGGCAGTTCGGGCTGGACTGTTCCCATGAGGCACAGGGTCAAGACTGATTTGCATATGGCCTTGTCTGAACTGGGGTGGTGTAGTGGGCAAAAGAACGATGGATTTAAACCAGATCTCTTGACTGGGGGAGAATGTCTGCATTGTCAGCATTCCGTCCATCATTTGTTTGTTGTAACGCTTTTCGCCCTAAGTGGGATGGGTATTCCCAGACGTGGGACCCGTGCTCACTACGCCACTGGAGTCAAGCTATCCTGGCTGATGACGGCTGATAGCCAGAAACCGGTCCTAGGATGCTTGATTCCGGTCCAGGGAAGACATGGCTTGGCAGTTCGGGCTGGACTGTTCCCATGAGGCACAGGGTCAAGACTGATTTGCATATGGCCATGTCTGAACTGGGGTGGTGTAGTGGGCAAAAGAACGATGGATTTAACCCAGATCTCTTGACTGGGGGAGAATGTCTGCATTGTCAGCATTCCGTCCATCATTTGTTTGTTGTAACGCTTTTCGCCCTAAGTGGGATGGGTATTCCCAGACGTGGGACCCGTGCTCACTACGCCACTGGAGTCAAGCTATCCTGGCTGATGACGGCTGATAGCCAGAAACCGGTCCTAGGATGCTTGATTCCGGTCCAGGGAAGACATGGCTTGGCAGTTCGGGCTGGACTGTTCCCATGAGGCACAGGGTCAAGACTGATTTGCATATGGCCATGTCTGAACTGGGGTGGTGTAGTGGGCAAAAGAACGATGGATTTAACCCAGATCTCTTGACTGGAGGAGAATGTCTGCATTGTCAGCATTCCGTCCATCATTTGTTTGTTGTAACGCTTTTCGCCCTAAGTGGGATGGGTATTCCCAGACGTGGGACCCGTGCTCACTACGCCACTGGAGTCAAGCTATCCTGGCTGATGACGGCTGATAGCCAGAAACCGGTCCTAGGATGCTTGATTCCGGTCCAGGGAAGACATGGCTTGGCAGTTCGGGCTGGACTGTTCCCATGAGGCACAGGGTCAAGACTGATTTGCATATGGCCATGTCTGAACTGGGGTGGTGTAGTGGGCAAAAGAACGATGGATTTAACCCAGATCTCTTGACTGGGGGAGAATGTCTGCATTGTCAGCATTCCGTCCATCATTTGTTTGTTGTAACGCTTTTCGCCCTAAGTGGGATGGGTATTCCCAGACGTGGGACCCGTGCTCACTACGCCACTGGAGTCAAGCTATCCTGGCTGATGACGGCTGATAGCCAGAAACCGGTCCTAGGATGCTTGATTCCGGTCCAGGGAAGACATGGCTTGGCAGTTCGGGCTGGACTGTTCCCATGAGGCACAGGGTCAAGACTGATTTGCATATGGCCATGTCTGAACTGGGGTGGTGTAGTGGGCAAAAGAACGATGGATTTAACCCAGATCTCTTGACTGGGGGAGAATGTCTGCATTGTCAGCATTCCGTCCATCATTTTTTTGTTGTAACGCTTTTCGCCCTAAGTGGGATGGGTATTCCCAGACGTGGGACCCGTGCTCACTACGCCACTGGAGTCAAGCTATCCTGGCTGATGACGGCTGATAGCCAGAAACCGGTCCTAGGATGCTTGATTCCGGTCCAGGGAAGACATGGCTTGGCAGTTCGGGCTGGACTGTTCCCATGAGGCACAGGGTCAAGACTGATTTGCATATGGCCATGTCTGAACTGGGGTGGTGTAGTGGGCAAAAGAACGATGGATTTAACCCAGATCTCTTGACTGGGGGAGAATGTCTGCATTGTCAGCATTCCGTCCATCATTTGTTTGTTGTAACGCTTTTCGCCCTAAGTGGGATGGGTATTCCCAGACGTGGGACCCGTGCTCACTACGCCACTGGAGTCAAGCTATCCTGGCTGATGACGGCTGATAGCCAGAAACCGGTCCTAGGATGCTTGATTCCGGTCCAGGGAAGACATGGCTTGGCAGTTCGGGCTGGACTGTTCCCATGAGGCACAGGGTCAAGACTGATTTGCATATGGCCATGTCTGAACTGGGGTGGTGTAGTGGGCAAAAGAAGGATGGATTTAACCCAGATCTCTTGACTGGGGGAGAATGTCTGCATTGTCAGCATTCCGTCCATCATTTGTTTGTTGTAACGCTTTTCGCCCTAAGTGGGATGGGTATTCCCAGACGTGGGACCCGTGCTCACTACGCCACTGGAGTCAAGCTATCCTGGCTGATGACGGCTGATAGCCAGAAACCGGTCCTAGGATGCTTGATTCCGGTCCAGGGAAGACATGGCTTGGCAGTTCGGGCTGGACTGTTCCCATGAGGCACAGGGTCAAGACTGATTTGCATATGGCCATGTCTGAACTGGGGTGGTGTAGTGGGCAAAAGAACGATGGATTTAACCCAGATCTCTTGACTGGGGGAGAATGTCTGCATTGTCAGCATTCCGTCCATCATTTGTTTGTTGTAACGCTTTTCGCCCTAAGTGGGATGGGTATTCCCAGACGTGGGACCCGTGCTCACTACGCCACTGGAGTCAAGCTATCCTGGCTGATGACGGCTGATAGCCAGAAACCGGTCCTAGGATGCTTGATTCCGGTCCAGGGAAGACATGGCTTGGCAGTTCGGGCTGGACTGTTCCCATGAGGCACAGGGTCAAGACTGATTTGCATATGGCCATGTCTGAACTGGGGTGGTGTAGTGGGCAAAAGAATGATGGATTTAACCCAGATCTCTTGACTGGGGGAGAATGTCTGCATTGTCAGCATTCCGTCCATCATTTGTTTGTTGTAACGCTTTTCGCCCTAAGTGGGATGGGTATTCCCAGACGTGGGACCCGTGCTCACTACGCCACTGGAGTCAAGCTATCCTGGCTGATGACGGCTGATAGGGCAGAAACCGGTCCTAGGATGCTTGATTCCGGTCCAGGGAAGACATGGCTTGGCAGTTCGGGCTGGAATGTTCCCATGAGGCACAGGGTCAAGACTGATTTGCATATGGCCATGTCTGAACTGGGGTGGTGTAGTGGGCAAAAGAACGATGGATTTAACCCAGATCTCTTGACTGGGGGAGAATGTCTGCATTGTCAGCATTCCGTCCATCATTTGTTTGTTGTAACGCTTTTCGCCCTAAGTGGGATGGGTATTCCCAGACGTGGGACCCGTGCTCACTACGCCACTGGAGTCAAGCTATCCTGGCTGATGACGGCTGATAGCCAGAAACCGGTCCTAGGATGCTTGATTCCGGTCCAGGGAAGACATGGCTTAGCAGTTCGGGCTGGACTGTTCCCATGAGGCACAGGGTCAAGACTGATTTGCATATGGCCATGTCTGAACTGGGGTGGTGTAGTGGGCAAAAGAACGATGGATTTAACCCAGATCTCTTGACTGGGGGAGAATGTCTGCATTGTCAGCATTCCGTCCATCATTTGTTTGTTGTAACGCTTTTCGCCCTAAGTGGGATGGGTATTCCCAGACGTGGGACCCGTGCTCACTACGCCACTGGAGTCAAGCTATCCTGGCTGATGACGGCTGATAGCCAGAAACCAGTCCTAGGATGCTTGATTCCGGTCCAGGGAAGACATGGCTTGGCAGTTCGGGCTGGACTGTTCCCATGAGGCACAGGGTCAAGACTGATTTGCATATGGCCATGTCTGAACTGGGGTGGTGTAGTGGGCAAAAGAACGATGGATTTAACCCAGATCTCTTGACTGGGGGAGAATGTCTGCATTGTCAGCATTCCGTCCATCATTTGTTTGTTGTAACGCTTTTCGCCCTAAGTGGGATGGGTATTCCCAGACGTGGGACCCGTGCTCACTACGCCACTGGAGTCAAGCTATCCTGGCTGATGACGGCTGATGGCCAGAAACCGGTCCTAGGATGCTTGATTCCGGTCCAGGGAAGACATGGCTTGGCAGTTCGGGCTGGACTGTTCCCATGAGGCACAGGGTCAAGACTGATTTGCATATGGCCATGTCTGAACTGGGGTGGTGTAGTGGGCAAAAGAACGATGGATTTAACCCAGATCTCTTGACTGGGGGAGAATGTCTGCATTGTCAGCATTCCGTCCATCATTTGTTTGTTGTAACTAAGGGTGGGCGTAGTGGGCGTAGTGGGGCTACGTGAAGCAGCACGTAGTGTGCCCAAATCTACGCACACTACGCGCTTCGCGTAGCCCCACTACATGCCACCCACCTCCCGCCCGCCCTTCTTTTAAATAATATCAGCAATATAAAATAAATTAAAGTAAAGCGACTTACCGTAAGCGCGGCGTCTCCGGGGCTCCCTCTTCTTCGTTTCTAATTTCTTCTGGCAAATGCGCATGCGCGGACGCCCGCGCATGCGCATTTCTCGCGAGAAATGCGAATGCGCGGGTGTCCGCGCATGCGCATTTGCCAGAAGAAATTAGAAACAGAAAGAGGGAGCCCCGGAGACGCCGCGCTTACGGTAAGTCGACTTACTTTAATTTATTTTTCATTGCTTATATTATTAAAAGGAGGGCAGGCGGGAGGTGGGTGGCGGGTGGCAAGCAGCTACGCTTCGCCCTCGGCGTGTGCGTAGCGCTGCCCTGCTTCGCCTACTTCGGAAAGTGCGAAGCAGGCAGCGCTACGTACACTACGTGGGCGAAGCGTAGTGCTACGCCCGGGGTTAGTTGTAACGCTTTTCGCCCTAAGTGGGATGGGTATTCCCAGACGTGGGACCCGTGCTCACTACGCCACTGGAGTCAAGCTATGCTGGCTGATGACAGCTGATAGCCAGAAACCGGTCCTAGGATGCTTGATTCCGGTCCAGGGAAGACATGGCTTGGCAGTTCGGGCTGGACTGTTCCCATGAGGCACAGGGTCAAGACTGATTTGCATATGGCCATGTCTGAACTGGGGTGGTGTAGTGGGCAAAAGAACGATGGATTTAACCCAGATCTCTTGACTGGGGGAGAATGTCTGCATTGTCAGCATTCCGTCCATCATTTGTTTGTTGTAACGCTTTTCGCCCTAAGTGGGATGGGTATTCCCAGACGTGCTACCCGTGCTCACTACGCCACTGGAGTCAAGCTATCCTGGCTGATGACGGCTGATAGCCAGAAACCGGTCCTAGGATGCTTGATTCCGGTCCAGGGAAGACATGGCTTGGCAGTTCGGGCTGGACTGTTCCCATGAGGCACAGGGTCAAGACTGATTTGCATATGGCCATGTCTGAACTGGGGTGGTGTAGTGGGCAAAAGAACGATGGATTTAACCCAGATCTCTTGACTGGGGGAGAATGTCTGCATTGTCAGCATTCCGTCCATCATTTGTTTGTTGTAACGCTTTTCGCCCTAAGTGGGATGGGTATTCCCAGACGTGGGACCCGTGCTCACTACGCCACTGGAGTCAAGCTATCCTGGCTGATGACGGCTGATAGCCAGAAACCGGTCCTAGGATGCTTGATTCCGGTCCAGGGAAGACATGGCTTGGCAGTTCGGGCTGGACTGTTCCCATGAGGCACAGGGTCAAGACTGATTTGCATATGGCCATGTCTGAACTGGGGTGGTGTAGTGGGCAAAAGAATGATGGATTTAACCCAGATCTCTTGACTGGGGGAGAATGTCTGCATTGTCAGCATTCCGTCCATCATTTGTTTGTTGTAACGCTTTTCGCCCTAAGTGGGATGGGTATTCCCAGACGTGGGACCCGTGCTCACTACGCCACTGGAGTCAAGCTATCCTGGCTGATGACGGCTGATAGGGCAGAAACCGGTCCTAGGATGCTTGATTCCGGTCCAGGGAAGACATGGCTTGGCAGTTCGGGCTGGAATGTTCCCATGAGGCACAGGGTCAAGACTGATTTGCATATGGCCATGTCTGAACTGGGGTGGTGTAGTGGGCAAAAGAACGATGGATTTAACCCAGATCTCTTGACTGGGGGAGAATGTCTGCATTGTCAGCATTCCGTCCATCATTTGTTTGTTGTAACGCTTTTCGCCCTAAGTGGGATGGGTATTCCCAGACGTGGGACCCGTGCTCACTACGCCACTGGAGTCAAGCTATCCTGGCTGATGACGGCTGATAGCCAGAAACCGGTCCTAGGATGCTTGATTCCGGTCCAGGGAAGACATGGCTTGGCAGTTCGGGCTGGACTGTTCCCATGAGGCACAGGGTCAAGACTGATTTGCATATGGCCATGTCTGAACTGGGGTGGTGTAGTGGGCAAAAGAACGATGGATTTAACCCAGATCTCTTGACTGGGGGAGAATGTCTGCATTGTCAGCATTCCGTCCATCATTTGTTTGTTGTAACTAAGGGTGGGCGTAGTGGGCGTAGTGGGGCTACGTGAAGCAGCACGTAGTGTGCCCAAATCTACGCACACCCACTACGTGCCACCCACCTCCCGCCCGCCCTTCTTTTAAATAATATCAGCAATATAAAATAAATTAAAGTAAAGCGACTTACCGTAAGCGCGGCGTCTCCGGGGCTCCCTCTTCTTCGTTTCTAATTTCTTCTGGCAAATGCGCATGCGCGGACGCCCGCGCATGCGCATTTCTCGCGAGAAATGCGAATGCGCGGGTGTCCGCGCATGCGCATTTGCCAGAAGAAATTAGAAACAGAAAGAGGGAGCCCCGGAGACGCCGCGCTTACGGTAAGTCGACTTACTTTAATTTATTTTTCATTGCTTATATTATTAAAAGGAGGGCAGGCGGGAGGTGGGTGGCGGGTGGCAAGCAGCTACGCTTCGCCCTCGGCGTGTGCGTAGCGCTGCCCTGCTTCGCCTACTTCGGAAAGTGCGAAGCAGGCAGCGCTACGTACACTACGTGGGCGAAGCGTAGTGCTACGCCCGGGGTTAGTTGTAACGCTTTTCGCCCTAAGTGGGATGGGTATTCCCAGACGTGGGACCCGTGCTCACTACGCCACTGGAGTCAAGCTATCCTGGCTGATGACGGCTGATAGCCAGAAACCGGCCCTAGGATGCTTGATTCCGGTCCAGGGAAGACATGGCTTGGCAGTTCGGGCTGGACTGTTCCCATGAGGCACAGGGTCAAGACTGATTTGCATATGGCCATGTCTGAACTGGGGTGGTGTAGTGGGCAAAAGAACGATGGATTTAACCCAGATCTCTTGACTGGGGGAGAATGTCTGCATTGTCAGCATTCCGTCCATCATTTGTTTGTTGTAACGCTTTTCGCCCTAAGTGGGATGGGTATTCCCAGACGTGGGACCCGTGCTCACTACGCCACTGGAGTCAAGCTATCCTGGCTGATGACGGCTGATAGCCAGAAACCGGTCCTAGGATGCTTGATTCCGGTCCAGGGAAGACATGGCTTGGCAGTTCGGGCTGGACTGTTCCCATGAGGCACAGGGTCAAGACTGATTTGCATATGGCCATGTCTGAACTGGGGTGGTGTAGTGGGCAAAAGAACGATGGATTTAACCCAGATCTCTTGACTGGGGGAGAATGTCTGCATTGTCAGCATTCCGTCCATCATTTGTTTGTTGTAACGCTTTTCGCTCTAAGTGGGATGGGTATTCCCAGACGTGGGACCCGTGCTCACTACGCCACTGGAGTCAAGCTATCCTGGCTGATGACGGCTGATAGCCAGAAACCGGTCCTAGGATGCTTGATTCCGGTCCAGGGAAGACATGGCTTGGCAGTTCGGGCTGGACTGTTCCCATGAGGCACAGGGTCAAGACTGATTTGCATATGGCCATGTCTGAACTGGGGTGGTGTAGTGGGCAAAAGAACGATGGATTTAACCCAGATCTCTTGACTGGGGGAGAATGTCTGCATTGTCAGCATTCCGTCCATCATTTGTTTGTTGTAACGCTCTTACTGTGGAGCCTGCCCATGCCGTTGCTCCGCTCCAGCGCTAGGATACCAACCTTTAGCTGTGTCTCCGGGAGCTCTGACGGTTATCTTCCCCACAAACGCCATGGTGTGCTCTGCTCCGTCTTTGCCCTTATTTAGTGGCACGCTTGTGTCCTGTTCAGAGTCTTATGGCACTGTATCCTCTCACCATGGGTCACACATGAAATCAAACAAAATTGGGAGATAGTCAGATACCGCTTATGAAGGTGTGATACAGCATAACCTCCTTAAATACCATCCTCTTCTTCACGCATGCTCCTGGCAGGCTCCCCCCCGGTAAGCACCCCTGCGAAACCAGTACCCAGATTGTCCCCATGGACTGTGTTATTACCAGAAAGTTGCCTTTGTCATGCTCAACTGGTTTACCGCTAACCTTTCCTTCTTCCAAAATTTTGTATTGGACCTTTTCAGCTTAAACTTCGTATGCGCGCCCAATGAAATGCAATATTTTCCACACATTATCCCTGTCACATTCTTGAAGTACCTTTGCTTCTTCAATATACCATATTCCACTTTACCCCATAACTGTGCATTTTGTTGTGGTACTTTCACATTGGACATTTTCTTTACATCCTGTCCACTGAACTGTGATTATTTCTTACTGTGGGAGGATGAAATACCGAGTTGGCCCTGCCGGGGGGGGGGGGGGGTGGGTAGGAGGTTGCAGGGAACATAACCTTTGTATATTCTTAATAGGGTTACCGTAAATCCTTCCCCTCTTATCAAAATTTGCCTCTGAAAATTGTTAGCTTTAGCTTCGTAAGCGCGCCCCAATCAAATGCACTATTTTACGAATATTTTCCTTTTAACACTCTTGGAAGTGCATTTTTGCTAATTTTATTTTCCTGTATACAACTTAATTGTGCATTTCATTGTAGTACTTTCTGTCACATTGGACCTTTTCTTTACATACTACCCCCTCAGTTCTACTTGTTTCTTATTTTGGAAGGATGAAATCCTGAGTTGGCACTGCCGGGGGTACGGAGAACATAACCGAGAGTTGTCTAGCAAAACAGAGCAATGCGTCTTCCTTGTATTGAAGTGGCATTCATACTGCGCTGTATTCCCTACTGCCAGGATCAAAGCGCTAATGGCCTTCCCACTTCCTGTTTCCTTCCCCTCTTATCCTTCGTGAGGGAAGCAGACCGCTGTTTGCTGATATTAAGAAACCCTGCTCGAATATATATGTCCTACTTGCAGGACGAAATGTCAGGAGGCATGGCCCTTCTCCTTCAGAAAATGAACTTCAAGCTATAACTGCCAAATCCTGGTGTACACAATAGTGGCAATTTAGTCTGCAAGTAGTGAGGTGCTGTTGGTTCAGCTTGGAATAGTAGTTCCCCAGCCGCTTCCATTCCTTCTGTACTATGTTCTCTGAAACAACACAGCTAACTTTTACACTGTCAATCCCAACATGTGCGTACACAATGACAGTTCCATTTTGAGGGGCATCAGAAAATTATTTATCGTAACTGGCGAATCCAGTTTGCTGCAATTGTGGGATAAATGCAACTGGATAACTCCTGTCCTTATAAGTATCAGTGAAAATTCAGCATTGCATGGCCCCTAAGTTATCAGCATGACTTGTGTTGGCTCCAGTGAAACTAATGCCAAATGCCAGTGACGCGCCACCTGGTTGAAAAAGTGTGCTCCTAGAAATAATTCTGAGCAGTGTGAAGTGCCTGCCTGTAATCAGCACGACTACTTGCCCTGGTATTCCCTACAGTTATCCAACAGGGGCTGCCCTCTAACACATAGTTAGCAACGACCTGATTCGCAATCGGGAGCTCAGCTCAGCCCGGTTCAACTCTCGTGCACATCAGCAGCAAAAACAAGCGCTTTAAACATTACAGAGCTCGGGAGAGTCCAAGCTGAGCACCGGGCAAAAGAAGTGGAAGCTCGGCTCAGCCTCAAACATTTCTCCAGCGCGCACAGCTTTCGCACTGCCAACATTTCCATAGACTGCTTCAAATGTAATTTTTTTTGTGTGCAGCTTTATATAGCATTAACTTGACCCGAAGGTATCGGAGCGCTTAACACGAGCACCAGTTACATTACAAGGGGACACATTAATTTTGTTAGGCAGGGGTAGATTAAATGATTTGCCCAAAGCAGAGAATGCTGAACTGACACCGAAGCTCGCACCTGGTTCCCCAGCTCAAAAGTCGTCAGCTCTGGCCGTGAGGCCACATCCTCCTCCTGCCTGCTAAGAAAATGTCCTGCTACATAATGGCCGCCGTATCTCACTTCACAGCAACCTGCTTGACTCTGAACGTTAGACCTACAAATTGTCACTTTTTTATGTGTGGCGCGAAATCTTAGTTGGGAGCACCATGTGCAGTGCCTAATACACATTTCAACTGAAGCCTGTATCTAGCGAAAATTGAGCGCCGTGAAAACTCAAGGCTGTCCCACCACATGTGCTACGCGTCCAGGAGCGCAAAAGGTCCTACTCCCCCCTGCACTTTTTTTGGGGGGCGTTGGCGCCGCTCCCACAGCTCCCTGATGTGAAGGTGAGCTGCCCAGGGGGAGCGTCGCCTTATATCCCCCTACCTCTCTTCCCTTTGCTCTTGGAAGGGGGGTAGAGGGCCTCAGGCGCGTTTTGCCGCGTGTCCTTTCCTGGCGAGGCAAACCAGCGCCAACCATATCCGTTCCTTTGTGGGCTCTGGCCGCCGTTATGGCGCCGGCCCTCGAGGCCCCCTTCGGGGGTGGCCTTTGCTATTCCAACAAGTCCCTTTTCATAGTCCTCAACGGCACCACCCCTTTTCTCTAACCAAGTCATTCTCATCAAGGTGAATAACCAGCACATCCGTGCACCGTGACCCAACCAACATACCGTTTAGCGTGTGCAGAATATCCCTCCAAAGTATTCCCCTTTTCCCCTCAAAGTAACCCAAAACAGGCATTCATTAAAACCCAAATTAGACACCACACCACTCTGTCCCGCTTCTATTGCTGAACATTTGATTAACGAGTGACCCACTACCCAAATATCCAATTCTTGAGACGCAGGGCTGATTACGACACCTGGAAGGAAACAACAAAGCAGTAAGCGATTCACCAAGCAGAATCCGCCGTGCTACCCTCATCCCCCGCACATAACCCTTATAGCATCCCGGTGACTAGCAGCCCAAATGCATGATGCCCTCCTGTGCCCAACCTCTATTTGCAGCTTCTGACGCTGCCCCAGTGCAAAAGAAATACATGCCATAGTCGGATATCTGTACCCCGAGCAGGGCTTATGCCACACGGAGCACTGCTAATAGCTGTAACGCTGTCACCCTGCCTTCTTGAATGTGTAGGAGAACCATCCCACTGTCCTTCCCACAACATGCCGCCCAGATCCCACCCCATGCCACTGGATGTGCTCCTGATGAACCCATAGCTTTAAAGATAATCAGCTTTCTGTGGGACCTCTGATCTTTTTTTGAATGGGGAATCCATAACTCAAATCTCCCGACGCCTTGACTACTTCCTGCCAGTGGAGACCTCTCATGCCCCTACCTCCCAACAATTCTGATACCCTAAATGCTCCCAGAAACATCCGCACCATTACTGTGGAATGTAAATAATTCTCCCTTTCGTTTCGGCAAACCTCAGGCAACTGTTGCAGCACTTGAAGCAGTAGATTCAAAGACAAAGGTTTCCTGGCCTGCTCCTTTTGTCCCTGCTCCCTCGCCCAACCCTTCCAGTGTCCTGCAACCAAGTATCCCCACAACAACTTACTCATAAAAGCTAAACCTGCCAACCTCCCCGGATTGGTCACCTGCGACAGACCCTTGTCAATCACCTCCAGAACATACTGTATTATGTCCTCAACCCTTGCCCATCCAGTCTCCCGGCGCTGCGCCCCTGATGCCAAGAATTCCCTCCAATCCTGGACATAGACGCTGCGCGTTGACTCAGCTAATGACCCTACCACCTGTTGTACCATCCTGCGTTGCCTATGGACCACAAGTTCTCCGGCATGGGCTTCGGGTCTCTGTCTCCATCCTTGGCTAACCCACGGAATCTCCACTACTTGGAATGAGACAAAGCATTTACAATGTCATTGTCCACAGCCGGCAAGTGACATGCTCTGAAAGTAATGTCATAACACAAGTATCCAAAAACAAAAACTGGTAACAGTGTCAGCACCTGCATGTCACTAACAGACTGTCTATTCACCACCTCCACCACAGCTATGTTGTCTTCCCGAAATAACACTCTCCTGTGTGCTAACTCGGCACCCCAGGGAGTCACAGCTTCCACCAAAGGGAAGAGTACCAGGAAAGCTATACTCCTGCCTCCCTTGGTCCACGTGGCCCACCATGACTTGGCACACCATCTACCATGCCAATATAAGCCGAAACCCCAACCTCCTGCATAATCTGAAACAATTTGCACATCCCAGTCAATATCCTCCTCTCTCGCCAAAGGAATACCGTTAAAGTCCAACAAAAAAACGCACCACATTCTCGGATCTTCTTTGATCCCTGCTGAAAGTCGAGCAATGGTGATGAGACGGAGCACATCCAGAGAATTACCTCCCCAATCTCCTGCAGAACAATCTCCCCACCCGTACCACCCTGCATACAAAATTGAGATGCCCTAGCAAAATCTCCTTCACTTTCACTTTTTCCCATTCCAGCATGAACATGGGTAGTGTCAGCATTTGCTCCTTTTTGTCATGCTGTAGCCTGGCTTCCAACCATAGGAAATCGATCTCAATGGCTAAAAACAATGGCTTCAGAGAAAACAGTGGGCCCCAAAACATTGCAAACAGCACCCGTAGTTCACCCCTGAGCTCTTTTAACCATGCCAGTAATACCTGGCAGTCTGCTAAACCAGGTGCCCCAACTATGAAGAAATTGTCCAAATAGCGAGTCATCAACTGATGGCCCGTCTGCAATGTGAACACCCACTGCAAAAATGAACTGAAGCACTCAAGCAAAGCACAGGAAATTGAGCAACTCTTTGGAACCCTCTTTTGACTGCCCCTCTCTATGTAAGATTTTTAGCATCTCTACATGTTCTCCTTTCCAAATAAGCTATTTCAAGGCCAACCCTAATGAGCCCCCAATGGTATAATACCTCCCTGGTAAGGCAATTTCTTAGTCTTGAGTTCCTTGCGGTCAGGCCCTTCCTTCTCCCCCACCTCAACCTACCCCCCCCTGCCCCTACCCCTGGGGCCTCCATTTTGCTTTCTCCCCTGCACTGACTGTGTGTGCACCAACTTTTTTGTCTGTACCCACTTCCACGTACTTCCATTTGCGCAACCCCTCCCCCCCTTCTGAGCAAGCACTAGCATCCACGCCCGTCGATATCATCTTAGGAGCAGAATCCTTCACTTTGTCATTACCTGGCACCAAGGTCAGCGCCCGTGCAGTTGAGGTGCTCCTCACCAGTGTTTTCTTATTCTTCTTCCCGCTCGTGGTGGCCTGTTCTTTGCGCACCTGTAACATACTGGACAACTAATTAGTGAACAATACCCCAGCTGACTCCTGCCTCCTCATCATGGAGCTTTCCCTCCTCCATGCTATCCTCTTAATCCAAGTTTGTTGCCCCTAGTTGGTCTTCCAAAAGGCCTCAAATGGGATCAACCCCTTTTCCCTGTGCATGACCCGATCCAAACTTTACCATAGCATTGCGACTCCCGGTCCCTGGGCGGTGTTTGGTGGGGCTGAAGTGACCCTTCCCTGCGCCCTGCCCCCAAACTCTTCAGCACCCAATAGTTTGCATCTCCCCCCTGACTATCCTCCATGTGATCGGAGGCCCCCCGAGAGCATCCAGCCCACCCGGCCCCCACCCTGAAAATGGGGGGGTACCCTAACCACCACAAAATCCTCATTCACCAATCCATCCTTTTCTAAGGTGTCTTCCTCTCCAGTCTAATCTGTCATGGCTGCAACTATTGCGGATACGGGCCCCTCACCACCCCCATCCCCCTCCTTTTCAGGAAAAACCTTCCCCACCCTGCCCCATGGCTCCCCATTGCAGGGGTCCTTCTCTGCCTATGTAGGCATCCACTTGAGATACCCATTCCCATTCTCTACCCTTGGAAGCTTCCTCCCAATGATCAAATATCCAGCCCAGACTAGGCTGGCCTATCCTCCATTCTGGCAGACAATTCATCTAAGCTCTGCTCCTGGACCCCGCCCCCAGTTCTACCTCATGTAAAGCTTTTCCAGCCCCTCCCTCAGACATCTCCTTGCTCCTCTGGGGCAGAGTACTAGGGAAACCTCCCTCGGCCCCGCCCCCCCACCAGCCCTCCCCTTCCTGTCATTGTTGAAGTCCCCAAGGGGCTCTACTGAAGCCTGGCGCCTACAGGAGCACCCCCCACCGCCTCTCACCGAATGCTGGCGGCTCCTTAAATGCCGCCCACTTTCTCCCTCTCCTTGCTGGCGGCCCCAAATACACACCAACCGCGTGACAGGCCACCTTGCCTCACCCAGTCAGCGTGGTCCCCACAGCGTGGGCCTGCGCCGCGCGAGCTACTTAAATCAGAGGGCCCAGCCTCCACCTGCCCCCTCCCGCTATGATCAGTTCTGGCCGCACCGCGGGCCTGCTTACACCTGAAAGCCCCTCCCTCATATGCCTGACCCCAGTCCCTAGGGGGGGTGGACACTCCTCTAGTTCTGGAGTGACCTCTATTGCTCACTTCCCTATATGCGCCTTCTGCCATGTTCTCGGCAGGGAGCACGCCACAACTACCGCAGCTACCTTCTAAAGCCTAAACAATGCCAAATGCAACACAGAAAGTTTACCAATCTACTCATGCTACCAGCCACCAGGACACCTGAACCTAAAATGGTGGCTGGTAGCCCAACCAGATCCCATAAATATACTATGGGCTACATTTGGGCTATAACATAGTCCAATACAAAATGTCAATCGCTGGACTGCACCACCTTCCCAATCTGCCTGGGGGCAGACTTCCCTCCGAGCAGCTGCCCCTCAAACCCCCCATGTGCGTTGTGCGTTTATGGTTCCTTTATCACTCCCTGTTTAGTGTTACTTTCTTGCCAGGTAATATTTTTTGGGCATTGTGTAAAATGAAAAATTACAATGGTGTTTGACTTCAGGTTCCCCAGGGTCAGGTAGCTCGTAGACCGTTTACTAAAGAGCACTCTGTTTTCATATTAGCGAAAAGGTGCCTATCTACCTATGCAGTAATGCTATTGACCTCATTGAAACGACAGCAGTGATAGGCCATCTGACAAAAATTAGGCAATATTTTGTCTGCTCTACTTTTACCCTTGTCTCTTTTAGAGTATGAGGAACTAAGTTTTCCTATCAGTGGAGATTTTGTTTACTCTTCCAATAGGTTACCGTGCACCCAGTGCCGGGGAATAGCATTCAGCGGGCTTCCCTATTTAACGTTGCATTTCCAATGCCATTCTTGCCAGCGTCCATTCTGTCTGGCTCCACCATGTTTATCATAGTGGTCCTGAAAATAGATTACAGAAATGTTTTCTACATGCTTGTACAAAACTACCCGGTGTATATCAGTTGTTATTTGTAAAGTAATAGCACTGCTTTAGTGGTCTATTTTTTGCAAATATCATGAGTGATAGCAGTTTGGGCATAGCATTACAGATTTGCTGTCAAGGTTCCCTCTCCCTGATCGTCTCCCTCCATAAACATGTAAGAAATTGAGTTATAGGTTGAAGGGGTTGGAAGCCCCATAAATGCAGCAACCACAATCCTGGTCAGGGTGAGCCACAAGGCACTAATTATTCTGTCCTTAACCCTCTGGTTGCTTTACACAAAAGCACTCAGGCTTAACTTGGAGGCAATGTGTAAAGTATTTATGCCACTCACAAACAGTAATAAAGTGAAAACACAAGAAAAATCCGAAGCAAATTTATTTAGAAAAAGAATACATTTTAATAAATAAAAAGATACCAGAACGACAAAACAGCTAATCAGTAGAACCGGAGATATTACATTTTAAAGTTTTAAGTAGGTATAGTGCCTAAAAGCACAAAGCACCACTCATGGTCAAGAAGAAAGTCACAAGTTTAGGCCGAATATGATGGAGCGCAGGTTGAATACAGGGACCAGGTTAGTCCTGCAGAAAAGGTTAGCTTCTCCAAGTTTGGCTTGAAATGTTCTGTTTACAGTGGAGTAGGCCGCGAAGAGCAGGGAGAGTGTCACAGATGGTTGCGGCTGTTGCACGAAGAGCCAGTTTGGCATCACAGACGGTTATTGCTGGAGCTTCATGCTGACGATCACCGTGGGCTGTCCTTCCTGTAGCATGAAAAACAACAGATCTTGAATTGTCTGTCATCGCTGGTGGCCATTGTAGCCAGTAGGCCAGGTCTTCACCAGAGCTGCATGTTGGCTGTGGTCGCTGGTGGCAGAGTCTTGCATGAAGGAGCCTGTTTGTGGTCATTAAGAGCCCAAACTTCAAGATTTCTTCTTTATTCTTTGAAGGAGTTCATAATAAGGCTCACAAAGGGTCTAGACCTTGGGAGGAACCTCTCAGGGATCAGGAATTCACTCCAGCAGAATCCAGCAGGTCCAGTTAGAGTGGTTCAGCTGGGAAGTTGCAGGGAGGCCTCTGGTGCTTGTTCTTCCCCTGTAGCTCAAACCGGCGATCAGCCAACTGCCCCTCGGAGTCACTATGGTTAGCCTGGGATGAAGGTAAGCAGGTCCAGTCTTCCTTTTCAGGCAGCCTGGCAGTCCTCAAGCAGGAGGGCAGTGTTTCTGTAATTTCCGTAGGTCTAGGAGCGTTCTGATGACTGGTTCCAGAGATTCAATATTTATACCTGGTGTCAGCCTTAGTGTGTGTGCTGACACCACGTCCTACCCTCCACATCTGGTTCCCTTACCCTGTCAAGGCTCTAAGAAGTCAGGTTACAAAAGGCAGATTTTGTGTGTGTGCTTGAGGCAAGCCATTTGAAGTACAAGTACAACTGGGTGCAGCTCCTCCAAGTCATCCTATCCTCACATAAGCCCCTTTTGTTTCACTTTCTGGAAAGAACCACAAACGCCAACTCCACAGACATTCATAGTCATTTGACCCAGAACACTGGCAGAAATAACACATGGTTAGGACAGGAAAATGTTAACTTTGTAAAAAGTGGCATTTTCAGAATTGAGACTTAAAATCCAACTTCACCATTAAAGAGGATTTTAAATTGCAGTTCATTAAAGTGTAAACACATTTTGAATTGCTCCCAATCCAAAGGTATCAAAGCATAAGGTAACACTGTTTTAGTCAATGAGAGAAATAAGCCTTACAACAGTGCAACATTACTTTAGGAGTTTTTCACTGCCAGGACATCTAAACCTTAAGTACTAATGTCCAACTTTTTAAAAAACAATGTACACTGCCATCTGAGCCATTAGGGCCTACCTTAGGGATAAAGTACGTGAATTAAAAAGGAATGTTTAGGCCTGGCAAAAATGTATTTTGCCTGGTTCAAATAGCAGTTTAAAATTGCACTTCAGGCTGCTTTGGCAGGCCTGAGACGTGTTAAAGGGCTACTTAAGTGGGGGGCACATTGAGTGCTGTAGACCCACTAGCAGCATTTAATTTAAGGCCCTGGGTACATGTAGTACCATTTACTAGGCACCTCCAAGTAAATTTAATGTGCCAATTAGTGTAGGGCAATGTTACCATGTTTAAAGGAGAAATCACAAGCACTGCGGCACTAGTTAGCAGTGGTAAAGTGCACACAGTCCTAAACCAAAAAGACCCACAAATTGAGCAAACAGGAGGGGTGAAGGCTAAAAGTTTGGGAGAATGCCACGCTAGGGATTTTTTGTATAACGTGATATCTTTTAGAGGAATCATTTTTGTCATCCAGGTAAAGAACTTTACATTTGTCGTGTCTGTGGAAGGGGTGGCAGGTGCTGCCAAGAACAGAACCAATCTCCCTCCTATCCCGCCACATACACACCTTAGTCATGTGATGCTGGTTGCTTTTAGAGCTCAGTCTATACTTTTGGGACCCTTAAACCCACTTTGAAGTAACCTTTCTAAATCTCTCTTTGTTGTGCTTTCTGTTTGTGTCAGATGCATGGTTAAAAATTGCCTAATGCTCTTAAGACTTATGTTGGTTGGATATGTCCTGTATTTTTCCCTTGACCAGGACTGACCATAACCTATGATTCACTGAGTCCGAGAGTAGATATTGTTTTTTCCACCTTCTTTTTATTAGTAAGTGCCCTATTGGGATTCCTAGTAGGATTCTAACTTTTTTGGCTTGGGGTCATTGGTGAATGCAGTAATAATACTTAAGTTAAGTCAGAGATCAGGAGTCCTTATATCTGTTAAATTCAACAGTGCTTCCTTCCATAAGACTTGCTCTTGGATAGGTTTGCTGTACTCGTGTGGTAGAGCCCTCTTAAATCTCACATCTCCAACATAATCCCCATGTTCCTTTTAGATAATTTTAAGTTTTTGCGGGTTTAGATGCCAATTGTACAATAACATCTAACTTTGTCCTATTGTAATTCTTAGCAATGTCCTCCCACAGGACCTCTCAGTTTGTATCTGTTATTTCCTTGCCTCGAGCAGGTTCCCAGGTGGACTGATGTCCATGGATGTTGCTTCAGGAGAGGAAGGGGGGGGGGGGTCATTTGATAGGGGGGTGAGCTTGAGGTGTGACACCCCCCAAATGATTGGCTTGTTAGTTTTTTCTTGGGCCCCTGATTCGTGCCTGTCTGTATCTGTTTTTTCCTTGCGCACCACACCAAGAATAAAAGATCAAACAGTGACCTTCGATCTAAAACAGGAGAGAGAGGAACAGATGTACATCTACTGGATGAATTTCAAAATGTGAACCAAGATATTCCGTAATACCGATTTCTATCCATGTCCATATTGTGTGATCCTAGGCAAACATTTTATATCACAGAGCCTCCTTTTTCTTTATTATCACATATGAGAGCTTTTTCAAATACTTGAGCCGATGATATGTGCTGTACATGCACCTCTTGTGTTTGATTTAATAGACTATAATATTGCTCAATTTATAACAATCTAGGCCATGTTTAGGGTTTACATGACTAATGTCTTGTCTCATAGTTCACTAATGGAATTGTCATTGGGGAGCGAGCCATTAATTGTTCTAAGTTCATGTTTCGAAACTATCACATTTATTAAATGTCTGTCTATGCAATCTGATGTGCGTAGGTGAAATGCTTCCGCATGTTAAAGAAATACTTTTTGAATTTTCACGAGACTATCATTATTTTACATTGTACATGCCAAATATTATCATGGCTTGTGCACAGACTCTTAGAGCCAAGCCAGACATTGGGTCAGCTCTGGCTCAGCTTGCCATATTAATTTGATTTGCTGTCTTGCCCACCTCTAGTTGTGACTCAAGCTTAGTACATTGGGTCGTCACTCAATTGATAAAATGGTTTATAAAAGGCAAAAACGTGGAGCCCTGCCTATATGCGCCTATGTGACAGCTCTTCCATCTAGGCTTCTTGTAGCAGATAAAAAGGAGAGTGCGTTCAGTGAAAATACTTTTAATACAGGTGACCAGAAAGCAGGGACTCCAGTCCGTTGTGCTGAATGTGACTTTAGTCATGAGTTCCCAGGGTGAAGTAGTGGGCCCAAGTGGAACGATCAGTGGCGTACCATCAGGGTGTGGTGTTTGGGGTGTGACAACCCCCTAAATGCATTCTCGACTGATCTGCTAGGGCTGCGGGTTTACTTATAGTTCTTATTTCTTTATGAGCTTGCAACGTATTCATTTTTTAAAGCAGAAGCTTAAATATGAATAGTGACAGGTTCACAAAACAAAAAATGTAAATCTGCACCCATACTCCTTGAATGGGTGCAAATGTACTACTTTGTGGAATTCTCAAACATTGGCAGTAGTAGACTGTGAAAGCTGCACCAGTCTAAGGTTCCAGGACACTGTCTGAAATGAAACCCCCAAAAGTGATGGGATGCATGCTTGCGAACAGCCTAACAGGTGGCAATTGCTCAGGGTGGTATTCCAACCTATCACCTTTTACCCACTGTGCCGCTCTAGACAGAAATACCTAATACAAATTAGCACTGAACCTCATAGAAGTATTCTTTCCCAAACCTTGGACATCTCACCCCTCTACCCAGCAGGCCACTGCTTTTTTAGTTGGCCCATTTGCAATTTCCACCCCCAAACTTCAAGGACTAAGCTAAGCCCTTGCTGGTATCTACTCCTTATGCATCTCCTCCTTATGTATCTCCCTGTCTTTCAATAGTTTGTGCAAAGTTTAAATCCTTCACCAAGATGCTGTGCAATTTGCAACAAACAGGTCAAAGGCACTCAGTTCTTTTATGGATGCATTTTCATTCAATGTGCACAGCTCTGTGTCCTAGTTACACACATAGCAAACACAAGGAGATGATGGATGGAAGTGCTGACATTTTTCAAACACTCACCCCCTGTCACAGATCTGGGTTGAATCCATCATCATTCCTTAGCTCACTTCGCCACCCCAGTTCAGACACAGCTATATGCAAATCAGTCTTTACCCTGTGCCTCATGTTAACAGTCAAGCCCGAACTGCCAAGCCATGTCTTCCCTGGACCGGAAACAAGCATCCTGGGGTCCAGCTAGCCTGGCTCATCAGCCAGGCTAGCTTGAATCCAGTGGCAAAGTGAGCAAGGGACCCACGTCTGGGCATACCCTGCCAACTTAGGGGGCGAACAAAGCAAACACAAGGATTTGATGGATGGATTGCTGAAACTTTTAAAACACTCACCACCCCAGTCACAGATCTGGGTTGAATCCATCATCATTCTTTAGCTCACTTCACCACCCCAGTTCAGACACTGCTATATGCAAATCAATCTTGACCCTGTGCCTCATGGGAACAGTCCAGCCCGAACTGCCAAGCCATGTCTTCCCTGGACCGGAAACAAGCATCCTGGGACCAGTTTTGGACTAACAGCCCTCATCAGCCAGGCTAGCTTGAATCCAGTGGCAAAAGGAGCAAGGGACCCACGTCTGGGCATACCCTGCCAACTTAGGGCGAACAAAGCAAACACAAGGAGATGATGGACAGAGTGCTGAAACTTTTCAAACACTCACCCCCAGTCACAGATCTGGGTTGAATCCATCATAATTCTTTAGCTCACTTCGCCACCCCAGTTCAGACACAGCTGTATGCAAATCAGTCTTGACCCTGTGCCTCATGGGAACAGTACAGCCCGAACTGCCAAGCCATGTCTTCCCTGGACCGGAAACAAGCATCCTGGGACCGGTTTCGGGCTAATAGCCCTCATCAGTGTGCAAGCTTTGATTGGATCCAGGTTGGATTATGCGAATGCCCTTTTCCTTGGTCTCCCGGATTATTTGGTTCAGCGCCTGCAGGTGGCGCAGAACTCTGCTGCTCGTGCTATTTTTGGCCTTCATAGGCGAGCGCGAGTATCTGGGCTGCTGCAGACGCTCCACTGGCTGCCTATCCGGAAGCGGATTATGTTTAAATCTTTGACGTTGATGCACAAAGCACTCTTTGGCACTGGTGCAAGATATTTGCAATGGAGGTTGTCTTTTTACCGTCCAGCCCGTTCACTGCGGTCAGATTCTCTTTTCCTGGCCGTGGTTCCGCGGGTTAGGAAGGCGCGCACTGGGGGGCGCTCTTTTAGCTTTAAGGCCCCCCAGCTTTGGAATTCGCTCCCGTTAGCTCTACGCAGCTCTGCTAATTTGCTGCAGTTCAGGAAGAGCTTGAAGACCTGGCTTTTTAATCTTTAGGTTTTTTCCCCTTTTTGCCTTGTGCTTTGCTGTTTGTTTGTTTTGCTGTGTTACACTGTGCTGCATGTGGAAAGCGCCGGGACACTCCTCTGGAGTAGCCGTGCGCTATATAAACACACTATAACATAACATAACATAACATCAGCCGGGCTTGCTTTCTCGCCCTAAGTGAGCCAGGTATGCCCAGACATGGGTCCTGGACTCACTGTGCCACTGGAATCAAGCTATCCTGGCTGAAGAGGGGTGAAACTTCGAAACCGGTCCTAGGATGCTTGTTTCCGGTCCAGGGAGGACTTGGCATGGCAGTTCGGGCTGGACAGTTCCCATGAGGCACAGGGTCAAGACTGATTTGCATATGGCCAGGTCTAAACTGGGGTGGCATGGTGAGCAAAAGATATGGTGGATTTAACCCAGATCTCTTGACTGGGGGTGAATGTTTTAATTTGTTCTGCATTCCATCCATCAATTGTGTGTCTTTTGCTAGTTACACACATGACAGTCATCTTGTAGTTTGAATACTTGTTAACACAGATTAGTAGACTTAAATGTTACCTTGCTAAACATGTCCCTACAAATTCAGTAGTCATGTCTTCCATTTGTAGAAGGCTGAGCTGTTCATGATGGCTGGTGTAAAGTTTGGGTTACATAGAAACAGCATAAGGGTAGATTGGGATCTTCTCTGCCCCAGTCAAGGGGCGACGTGACCCCAGGTCTGCAATAAGATGCTCTTAACCATACTCTAGTACACATTTTTAACGTCCACACATTGAGAGAGTACCTGTACGTCCCACAGAGTTCTACTCATTGAAGCCCTATTTGTATGAGCCTGTTTCTTGTCTATTTTTTATGACATCTATGACGGTTAAAATCACAGATGCACTGCTTGGCAGTATTTCCAGAGTCTGGGCAAGGTCTTCCCTACTGGTCTTTAGCATCATCTTAGACCATGACCATTTTCCATTTACATATACAGTTATACATCTTTCTCTGTTATAGCGTGACCTCTTCCTTAGGTATTGGAGCTGGTGATGTCTGAAAAATGAAGAACAGTCTTGGCATAAAATTCTGTTTCACGGTGACAAGTCTTCTCAACCATGACAGAGTCAGAGTTCTCCATTTATTTAAATCTTCTACAATAATGGATTTGAGCCGTGGACAGGTAGCTGCAAACAGGATAAGGGCACCATAAGGTTGATTTCCAAATAATAGATTTACTCACTCATTAAAATGGACATAGCATTTGTAGCCTGCTAGCCTGTTCCCTAGGTAGTGTCAAATTTAGTATCTCAGATTTGTATTTATTAATTTTTTATTGTGCTGCTGCTTCATTCCTTTCTACCTGATCAGTGACAGCAGGCTGTGAACCCTCTGGCTTGGTCAGCATCTGCTCTACATCGACAAAAAATAAGCAGATTTTGGGCTGTCACCGCCAATAGGGAATCTACGGTGTCCCAGGATGCAGTACAATGGAGGCCACGAGGGCCTCTATCAAAATGGTACAAAAGAGCAGCAATTAAGAACACACTTGGCTTGTCCCTCTTCTCTCCAATATACTGTATAACCTACACTATTCACCAGTATTTTCTATTTCAGGGTTTTACATTAGACAAAGACCTATCTGCTAAACCTAACTCTGAACCCCATCTTTGAAAGTACCAGCCTTAAAATACTGCAGCTGGCTTGGTCAAGGGCTTTTATCCTTCTTAGTACCACCATTATGATTGATATTGTAGAAGTGACTCTTTGAGGTTAGTGGCTCTCAGTATGTTATTGTTTCTCTTGACATCTTATAAAGGCAGGTTGATCCCTATCTATCAACTCTCATAAGCATTTCTTCAGAAGAGAAGCTGACAATGGGTAAAAAGATTAACATCAATATTTAAAAAGGGCTATTCTATGCAAAATTAATTCTTTAATATCTTTACCAGGCTTTGGGCTCAATGTTGATGTCTGCTGGTGCCAATGAGGTCAGGACTCCTGGCTTCTCATTAAAATTGTTAAAGATGTCTGCAAGGGTTTGATAAGTTTCTCTTTAAAAGTTGTATAGATGATTGTCAGAAACCGATTCAGCCCTTGCGATTACTTAGGGCCACATTACGATGTCGGGTGAGGACACTGTTGCGGTTTGGAACCGCCGAACTTAGGTCAGCGGTTCCGACTGTAGTATTAGGATGTGACTGCCCATAGGGCAGGCCCAAACATCCATTTTCCAATGGAAGCTTGTGTGGCAGGTGGAAAAGGTTTGCATGACCAGCTTCCATTGGAAAACATCCCTGCACCTTGTGGCAGGCACCATGCGGTGCCTGCCATACGGTGCAGGGATGCTTAAAGGTCACCATAGGTGCCTCCCAGGCCCCATAGTGGATGGCCAGGGAGGATGGCGGTCCTGCTAGGGGTCCCCAAAGTCACTTTCCGACAGCCTTTCCATGTTGGAAAGGACGACATGGAAAAGCTGTCAAAAACCGACATTGTAATCCCGACAACGGAGCCGAGGCTGGCTTTGCTGTCATTCAAGGGATAACATTTCTGCTCCTCTTCCGACGGGCTCCAGCTGAGCATGACTGGCTGAAACATGGTGTTTTGTGGATGTCATAGCCAATAGTCTCCTCACTCATCCTGCTCTGATTTTAATCTATCAAAGGTGCCCTGGAATTAAAGGTAATTGGGGTACACCTGGAGGCTGTTTTAAAGTAAAAGTATCAAATCATATCCTTCCCAGGTTCTTAGGAGTACTATCAAAGTGCTTCTTTATAAAAATGCGGTTGAGCCACCCGGCAATATTAAATGTGCAGGGCGAAGAGCTCAATGATAAAGTATGCCATAAATCTTTGTGTTTGAGTCCTTATAAAAAAATAAGGATTATCTGGTAGGAAATAAGTTTGAAGTTAAAGGTTACTGGCAAATGGGCTCCAGCTTATTCATTTGAGATGGTATCATTTGTTCAGCTACTTTCATATGAGCACCTAGGCCTTGCATTTCTTTTTTGAGCTGAGATGTCACTCCCAACTCAGACCATAGTTTGGCTAGACGTTCTGACAGTGACTCATCAAAGGCTTGTAGGTCCTCCTTTGTGAAGCACGGGCCTCCCGTATGTACCTTTATGCCCCCTCCTATTCTGACCATTATTCATGGCTTTGTACGGTCTCCTCTCCACGCTCAATAAATGTGTGTATATTAGTTTGTTTGCAAGTTTCTTTTCACTGCCTGTGGAATGAGCCAATGAACCACTAGCTGAAGGAATTTCTACTCCACAAAGGAAAAGTATTTGCCAATCTCCCAAAAATCCCACCTCTACTCTTAATTTGAGGTGTTCCAAGGTGTTTGGGGTTGCCTCCAGGAGTGCCTCATTCAACCTATTTCTTTCTATTATTCTTGGTATTTTTATCTCTGAAGATTTCCTGAGCTCACTTTACTATTATGGCTGGCTCTGTTGAAGGTGGTTACTGCTTTGACTTTAGGTACATTCCCACTGTTTAACTACTTGTTCGAAAAGTGCTCTGCCTGGTCAAGCTAATATGTATAAAGAAAAACGGCGTAGAGGGATAAATCTCTTGTTTTATTTAAACACAAGAAACAATGAATTTTCTTGGCAATCTATTTTTTCTTTTATCAAAACTTTCAATAATTGATTTTCAGAAGCGGATATCTCTTAGTAAACATCAGAGTACTTTACACGTAATATATTCATAAACAAACACAAGACGGTTCATTACACAACAACCTCTATATACAACTTCATACAACATATATACATCTTATATACATGACAATGTATCATATATAAATAAATTCCCCTAACTATTGCTACAAGTATGTACACTTCTTATTTGCAGTAATACATTCAGAGGTAATCCTCTTGGCGTCCGAGGTATTACTCCTCTCCTGCTTTTTTAATATGCGCCAAATAACTAATTTCTTAGTCAACCCAATCAGTGGACTCGTCATAAATCAATGTGTCGACGCATTCGCGTTTCAGCCTCAAATTATTTGGCTTCCTCAGGACGGGGATTACAGTCTATCTACAAAATAATAAACATCAGACATCAAGGACTATTCTGATTTTTCTATCCCTTATTTGCCCATGCAGTGCTCGGAAGGAATCCAGACGGTCAGTGAATAAAAAGGGAAAAACTTATATCTACCTTAACAAACGAATCAAGACTTAACAAATCACACCGGTGAAGCACCATAAATATGAAATTCTCATCAGTGAGTATAGCCCTATTCAATATTCAAACCCATGCATGTATCGGTGCATGCTAATGATTATAATACACCCAAGCCAAAATGCCACAATTTGTGTGTGCCGCCTACCCTGTACCTGTATTTAATCCGAGCGAGTCCCTCTGAAGGGGCAGCTCTAGGTTAGTATTTCCATCTCTGTGCCTGTAATAGTACATAATGATGTTAGTGATGGTACCAGGTCACGTTCTTACTCGTATTATGCCAAAGCTGGGGCGCTACTTCTCAATTACCTTTATATGTTTGCTGAAGTAAAAGGTCGCCTACTTCTCGTCCATTCAGTCTCCGCAACGTCTTCCACTGTAAGACAAACGCAAGTCTAACTATAGGGAACGGTTCGTATTAATACAAAACACTGCCTCGCGGCTCCTAGCCTTCATAACAATATTGAGGTCGCATAATCGGCAGATGCCGTTCTCACAAAAGAGGACTGCTCTAATCAATTAAGTACGCTGCCTCTTAAGTTGCCCGTCTTCGTCACGATTATGGTATAGCCTTACATGATAATCGTGGCGATATCTCGTCATTCTATACAACGCTTCTTGCAAACGCTGAAAATCGCATGGGCTGCTGCACTAACCTCGGGCGTATAACCGTACGCGTGCGTCAAGTGCGTAATAGAATTACGTTGATTCATTAGAGGTAAAAAGAGGACTAGTCTCTACCTGACACTCTCAAGGTCCCGAAACCTGGACCTAACTGTACAGACTGGGGTTGCTCAAGCGCGGTCGTAAGCGTCACAAGATCTACCCTTCTAATCTCATGATGAACTGGGGCTACTATTTTCAGATCGAAAATATCCTCAACGTTTAGATCACTTAAGTGTATAAAAACACACGCTTCGCGGAATAACTACGTAATACACCTCTCCTAAATCTAAAGTGAGTCCCCCATGGTTAGCTATGTACGTGCACCACTTCCCGTATTTCCATTATTTAATGCTGCCCATATATTCTAAAAATAGAGCCTCCATAGTATGTTTCTATACTCTCACATATCATCTTGGCAATTAATGCCTGTTCCAAACAAGAGACGGACACCAGGAAGGACAACCCTCGGAGAGGGATATTCTCATGTCGATAACCAAATTGCCCCACAACTATATTTCCACCCTAGAACTATTCCAAGGCACTGCATGATCAAACAGCCGGGCTTACATTCTCACCAGGATTCATGGCATTAATCCCATAGTTCTTCATCTCTATTACTGAACAAAAACAATCAAGATTGAACACTCCGGGCCACATTAACATCCTCAAATATAGCGTACACAATGGTAATCGACACAGCATCTTCGTGTGCATTTCTTAAATCAAGGCCCATAGTTCGTCTCTCTAATTTAACGCCTCTATGGCAGTGTGATATCTTTCGATGAGGCGAGCTTCTATGCGATTAAGCCTCATTTCTACTTCTACCTTGTTGTTCGCCTTAATTACGGCAAGAACTGTCCACTCTATGTCATTCTCACTATGACCAGCTTCAACATAATGTTGTACCAGGGGTGCTCCCTGTGTTCTGCATCTGATACGAGATTTGTGTTGTAGAATTCGCAATTTCACCATCTGGGTGGTCTGCCCAATATACATTTTCCCATAGGGGCAAGTCAAAGCGTACACCACATATTTGGTGTTGCAGTTCGAAAATGCTTGAATCACATGTTCCTTATTGTTAATCAACAAGCTTTTAGTGTCACTCGTGCTTGCACATGCCACACAATTATTGCATTGGTAATGCCCTATTATAGCGGGTAAGCCAAGTAAGGATCTTGTATCTTTTTTCACTATTGGCTCCCGCATGGCTCTCACCAGATGCTGTTGTAAGTTTTTACCTTTCTTAAAAGCGAACAAGGGTTTAGGTATATTGAACTGTTCAATTAACCTCCAATTTCTCAAAATTATATTTTTTACTTTGTTGGCTTTGGGGTTGAATGTTAATACACATGTCATACATTCGGTCTTTTCATGTATTTTAGGTGCTAATAAATTCTCCCTAGGTGTAAACCAGGCCCTTGAGTGCAGCTCGTACTAGTTTTGTTGGGTATCCTTTCGCACACAATTTTTCTTGTAATTTATTTGCGTTTTCAAAATAGTCATCTTTCTGGGTACAGTTACGTCTTATTCTTAGGAACTGTCCGTAGGGCAGGTTTTCTTTCAAACTTCTTGGGTGCCCTGATGTCCATTCTAATAGGGTATTTCTATCTGTTGGCTTTGTATAGAGACTCACTTCCAATTCCCCTTCATTATCAAAAATCCATACATCAAGGAAACTGATTCGTGTGTTGCTGGCATTCTTGGTAAATTTCAAATCAGGTGTACGTTCATTCAGCCAGTCATGAAATTTATCTAATTCGTCTGTTACCACTCCAAATGAGAAAAATGTCGTCAATGAAACGCACCCACTTATCGATCTTAGGGTAGAAAGGTGTTGTTTCATTGAAGACACAAAGTTTCTCAAATTGGTCCATTACCAGGTTCGCTATTTCGGGTGCAAAGCAACAGCCCATGGCCACGCCCTTTATTTGAAGGAACAGCTCATTTTTTAACGTAAAAAAATTACTTTTCAAACAAATTCTTGCTAACTCTAAAAGGAATTCTGTAGGGACCTGGTGTGGTCTAGTTCTTTGGTTTAAAATCAGTTCCATAACTATGAGGGCCTCATCTTGCGGTATGTTGGTATAGAGGCTTTCAATATCAAAGGAGACCAACAGCTGCTGGTCTCCATTGAAAGCTACATGTTCTTACAAATGGTTTAAGGAAAGTGTCTATATACTTGGCCAATGGTTCGAGTATCGATCCACAAGAAGAAATAATGGGGCGGCCAGGAGGATTACTAACGTTTTTGTGTACTTTCGGAAGTACATAAATCAGTGGTACTTTTTGTTTTGTCAAGTTCAGATATTCATACTCTTTTTTACATAGATACCCACCGTCTAAAGCTTTAGTTGTTAAGTGCAGAATTTTGGCTTTCAGTGCCCCAGAGGGTTTATCAAAGACTTTGCGGTAGTGTAAAACGTTGTTCAACTGTCTATACACTTCTCGATAATAATCATCTGCATCCCACAAGATGATTCCTCCCCCCTTATCAGCTGGTTTTATAACTGTCTGGGGGTTATCCGTTAGATTTCTCAATGCCATTTGTTCAAATTTGGAGAAATTGGATTTAAACGTCAGATATTTGCTATTTAAACTATCTATTTCCCTTAATATCTGATTTTCTAACAATAAAATCTCTTCAGGGATCATCTCACTCTCTGGACAAAAGGAGGATTTGTTCTTTAATCCACTCACATTATATTCCTGTGTTTCGTTTTGTTGTGCAAAAAATACTTTCAATCTGATTTTGCGTAAAAATTGTAGTACTTCAGTCTTGGTATCTACTGGATTTTTTAGGACTATGGGTACAAATGATAGTCCCTTTTCTAGGACTCTCATTTCCCAAGGTGTCAACGTATGTTTAGATAGATTGTAAATAGGTATCATCAAATTTTTTGAATCGTTGGGCGAGTGATTAATGCTGCCTTCATTAGAGTCTACCGTCTGTATACTCGTTGGCGTGTTCGAAAGAAATTCTGTTCTGGTACTGGTTGGTGCATTGGTGTCCTCCATCCCCCTCTGAATCCTCTCCCCCTGCGGGCGCCTCTGTCTAAAAAAGGTTGGGGGGCGTTTGGGTATTGGTAAAAGGGTTGGTAAGGTTGGTGATATGCCCCTGTTCCCTGGTCTGAGTCAGAAGAGGAGTCCGAGAAGGTCACGAATCTAGTACGTGACCTTCCTTTATAGGGTAAATTCAATGTACTCCGATTGTTGTTTTTGAAAAAATCTTCTTTTAAGTAGGGATATACTTGTTCGTGTCTGTAATTTTTTATATCCCTACTTAGTTTAGATGTTTTTAAATTTACCGTATGTGTTTTGAACTCGACCAACATTTTATTAACACTTTCCAAAAGTGCCTTAGCATCTGTAATAGTTAAATCGCTCGCAATTTCTTCCTCCAGTCTTTTTATGCTCAAAGTGTTGGCCACGCTGCCAGTGTAGCTAATTTCTATGGGAAGTCAGAATCTGGGTAGTATGTAATTGAGAATACATGTCTCTCCGCCGTCCATATTCAAGGTAGCCCTCAGGCCTTCTCTGTGCCCCCATCAGCCGTTGGATTATTTTTTTATTTCCTAGTTGCCCTGCGCCGACCAAAAGTTGCGGGTTGAACTTTTTCCTCTGAGCCCTGACTTCCATCATGTTCTCACATGTCTTAACATGTTATTTCTGATTACTCGAGCCACACTGTCTTTCCCGGTATCCTCCTGTCTTGTTCCCTGCTTGGCTGTGCTCACTATCTGCTTCTTTACTCCTTTCTGTTGCTTCAGGCTCCTGTGTCCACCATCTTAGGTTAGTCCTCTCATCTACACCAGGCCACTGCCATTCGCGGCTGATGCTGGGTCAAAGTGGCGGGCGGGCAAAAAAAATACCTTTCCTCAATGCCTGCCACATCGATGCTCTTCTGGCTCCACTGAAGGGAAAGGCTCCCAGATTGCCCTGCATCCTATCCTAATGCTGCTCTCATTCAGGAGAGCAGCGTCATGATTGGCCTGAGAGGCTTGGACTTATGCTTCCAGGGAGTCTGTGCCTGCTATCTCCAACCTGGCAATGGAGCTCGGGTTCAGTGGGCTAACGATAATTGACGGGCCCCCATGCAAGGTACTTGGAGGGACCCTCTCCGGACTCTATCAGGAGCTCAACGGCCAAAGTGCTGTGCTGAGGGGGCCCCCTGGACCTTGGGGGCCCCCCGCACTGCGGGGGCTGTGGAGGCCTGTGTTACGCCCCTGCTCGGGTTGGAGACAGCTTCAGTGTGAATGTCGGTTTGGCTGTCCTGAGACTAAACCCACATAGGCACTGACAACAGTGCACCTACCTCTCCCCCTCGTGCCTGTCATCCCCATGGCATGCCCCCTAGACCCGATTCTATGGAGAAAAAGAAAACAAGAATAAACATGCTTTATTATCGTTTCATTTTTCAAGTTTTGCAGCTGCTGCTGCTGACGCGGGGGAAGTGATGCTCCTCTGCCCTAGCAGAAGAGACGCCGCTGGCCACTGCTCCATCTCTTCTGTTTTCTTCTTCGATTTGCTTCAAAGCTTATAGCAATGCCCCTCCTCTTGACTGGACTTCTGTAGGCCTCCTCCGTGATAGACGGATACATTTGCTTTATTTTGCAAATCTTCGATTTATTGATGTGTTGAAGCGGTATAATTTCTTTCCTACATAGCCGACAACTTGTTTAATTAATATGTCTTGTTTATCCAGTATTGGGGTATCTTTCATAGATTCACATGCCTGAATCATTCCCCGTCGCCGAGGCGGGAGTCCCCGGTAAATAAAAAAGTAGTGCCAAAATGTTAGTAGTAGTAGTAGGCCCAAAGAAAAGGCCAAAAGCCTATATCTTAGCAGCCTATCTACCTCCTTATGCAAAAGGAACCAAGAATTTGGTAACAACCAATCAGACACCAGCACCCTTCTAGAACCCTCTCAGCAGAGCCAGTTCTTCTCAGATTTTCACCGCACGTCGTGTGGAAGGGAGTCTCCCTGAGTGCCACTCAGTTTTGTTTCAACTTGCTTCAGCATGTCAGACAAGAAGGCTTTGTTTAATTTCTGCAAGACCTGCGCCAAGAAGAGAGTCCATGTTGATGATCAACATGTGGACTGCATCTACTGCGTCTACCCTAAACATGAGGCACGAGATTGCAAGATTTGCCGCACCTTCCCTACAAAAACTCTTAGGGATAGGGAGGCGAGAGTGCTTTTGTGGCTTAAATCCTCTTCGGCTGAGGAGGATGACAGAGCCTCTACTTCTAGCAAGAGAGCTAGATCACAGGACAGCTCTTCCAGTGAGGGGAAAAAGCGTCAGAAATCTCATCATTCTACTTCTGAAGCGCACTCTCCTCAGGATTCTGCAGTCACGACACAAACTGTGAGTAAAAGCCTTTCAAAATCTCTGGCTTTCTCTCAATCTTCGGTTTCTGTCACCTCGTCTGCTTCTTCAATGACGGACACCATCCCGACGACGGCAATTACCGCTCCTATTCTGTCTACGAGGATTACTATCCTCACAAAAAAGCCCGTCGTTGAGGTGTCGTCGACGAAGTCCTCGTCGACGAAGGCAGCAGTACCGTCGACGACGATTCCGCCACTTAAAAGCCTGTCGACGTCGAGCTCGTCGACGAAGATTCCATCGTCAAAGATCCCATCGACGTCGAGCCCGTCGACGAAGATTCCATCGTCGAAGACCCCGTCGACGGGATATCCGTCGACGACGAAGGTATCGTCGACGACGAAGACATTGTCGACGACGAAGATCCCGTCGATGATGCCGTCGACGATCCCGTCGACGATCCCGTCGACGATCCCGTCGACGATCCCGTCGACGATCCCGTCTACCACAGCCCCGTCCATCACTTGTGTTGTAGCATGTACTACTCACTTCCCTGCATTAATCTGTATTATCTTGTCATTTGGACCTCCTACCATGCATTGATCATTTTCACCTACATGGCCAGATCTTCTGCTACTCTCATGTCTGTTTCCATGCATACTGCTTCTGCCAAGGGCAATTCTATCTTCTCCTATGACATTGGTGGGACTTGTGGGGGAAAGCCAAGGTATAGTGATATGGCGTTTTACCTGAAATAAGACAAGCACCACAAATTTATGTTGTATCCTTAACTTGATGAGGACGACAATCATGCAATGCCTGATTGTGACTCCATTGGTAATCTGTTTTGTTAATAATAATTGTAACACCGCAGCTGTGCGGATTTCACCCGATTTAAGAAACTACTGAAAACCTGGGTATTTAAAAGACCTAGCGCTGAGCTACACCTTCGGGTGCAATTTGTTGCGCTCTATAAGTAGAAATAACATAACCCTTTCCCCAAGTATTTAGGTTTCACACTAAATGCCCAGGTCATATGGATAAATGTAACCCCTAGCTCTACACACCATGGACAGTCTGAGGGTCTGTCAGGGTATATCTTTTGCAGCCTGTGAGTTGTCGCTTAAATTCAGTGTAAGAACTGAAAGTGCACAATCTTAAACCTGGCATTAATCTTTATCTCCTGCCACTGGGTGCACATCCTTTCGCATTCTGCATGCATGCGATTCCTGTAGATCTGTATCACATAAGTGCCTAGCCTTCAGTAGTATTGATTTCCCGTTCCCAGTCTTGTTCCTTGTCTTTTCTCACCCTTTGCCTTCAGAGTAGTTGAAGATGCTGGTACGCTCAGAAAGTCTTTCTAGATTTTCTTGGTGTTCCAGACAATTTAGTATATTAGAGGAACTGTCCAGGCCCCATTTCAAACTCTTCTTGAAACTCCTCAAGAGTGATAAGACTCCCCTAAGTAGAGGTCTTCCATTGTTTGCCATCCGACTGAATGTATCACCTGTATACCCAGATTCAGAAATCGATACAACCCCATGTAGACCAGTTACTGATAGCTCCTTTCTGTTTCACCGAACAATTGTGTCAATGGGAACAGGACTGTTTTATTCCATATGTGACCTCAGGAAACACAGTCTGAGGACTGCTCCCCCAGCTAATCTAAGTTCCGATCTTCCTTGTTTTGGGGCCTGGCTCCACGTTTACCTATGGAGATAAAAAAAAGCAAAGCACACAGAGAAGCAACATTCAGAGTTACAAAAAACTGTACAATAGACATTTCAGTCCAAATTCTTAATTCTTCATTTCTTTAATGTTGCAAGATGATCAAAAACAGCAGCAACGATACAGCCAACGCGTTTCACCCAATAGAGTGCTTCCTCAGGGCAATTCAGGGAATAATCCAATTCTTGATCAAACCCTTCTGTACCTCAAACGTTACTTGATTCTCTTGAAATTGTGTAACTTCCACAAGACATGCGTAACGTTCCGAAATGTATAAATCGAGCTCAGACGTTCACTACGATTGGTGAACTGGCAGTGTGTTCAAAGTCACTTCATTATTGGCCCCATGTGAGATGCCGGAGATAAAACCTTGTCTGACCACCACTCCCCCTATTTCTCAAAAACCCTACATGCCCACTAGTTCCTCTTTACTCATATTTCCAACTTATTCTCTTTTATTAGCCATCAATATCCACACCACTTTAGGGCTAGTACATAACAGTCCATATTCAAATTCTCTGCAGGTACAATTCATTTATGTTAATCTTGAGATGGAATTGCAAGCCTGATCAGCTCAGAGTGTCACAATAGTCAAATCATTCCTGCTGGTCCCTCGTTGCACTCTCAGGGCATCGTTTGGTGGAATGGAAATAGCCTGTATGTACTCTTACAAAGAAAGGTGACAATCCAGTGGTTTTAAAAGGAGTCATTTATCTGTTGTTCTAACAAAAGTTCAGTATTATCACTTTCTCTCCTCTCTGGGAAAACCCTCAATACATGGGTTATTGTGCCTTGCTCTGCCCTCTGCAACCTTGAGCCTGTACTCTAAAAGGTAAGCCAATTTGGTTATAGAATGAAGTACATTTCTGAGATCACCAATCAGTTGGTTGTCAGTTTTGTCTGTTTCCAGAGATCGTTCACTGACCTTATAAAGGTCATTTTATAGGAAATTTACCTTCATGGTTATTGTGTTAATCTTATTCTCCTCTGTCTCTTTTGATTGCTGAGTTGAAGCCACAATCTTGACCCCCTTGTTTCTCAAACAGAGAGGAATTCAGTGCCTCATTGGGGTGCTCAGCTGCTCTTTCCTTGCTTGGTCCCCCACTGCCCAAGTATCCCAAGTTTTGGCCACTTCGTGCCTGTGGTGACAACCTAAGGGGTCTATTCTATCCTGTAATCGCAAGGGTTGCTGTGCATTGGCTGCAGCTCAGTGACCCAGCTGTCTCCATTATTTCTAATTTGTCCTGGGATCTTTGAGTGACCCTATCAATTTTCCAATGCTGTCCTTTTGACGACGCACAGCCTTTTTTGGCCACTCTGTTCTCTCCCATGCGAAGTAGGCAAAGGGTGAGTCACTGTGCAATCACCAATAGTTCCGCCCTCAAGGGGGGCTCTTTGTGCATGCCCCCCACTGTCCCCCCTCCTCTGTTGGTGCACTCAATGACACATGTAGTATTCAGTTGTTCTTCTGTGGTAGATCCATAAGTGCCCCCCACTCCAAGTTTGTCTCTGCACCAAACGCCCTCGCCAGAGCTGTGCTACATCCCCTCTCTCTCCTGGGCCATCGGAGGGGATTTTTCGGTGGGGGGATCCTCAGTGTCTCTCCTTTTTTAAGTGAGGGCCCCAATTCTAGAGTCAATGAAGCTCACTTTGTCTCACTGGTCTTTAGTCCCAGCACCAGTGCACTCTGTACCTGTGTGCGGGCCTGGCATTGCACCTCACCAGGCCCACTGCAAACTGCATTACACCAGCAAGATTGGAGCAAGGAGATCATTGCTGTCCTTCCTGAACAGCCAGTGGACCCCAGATGTCGGTGCTCAACTGGCTGCTCTTTTATTCATCCCAGAGGAATACTACCTTTGCCTTGATTAGAAGGCACACAGAACACCCTCCTTCAATCTCTCACCAAGCAGGAGGGAACTAACCTCATCCCCTGCTCACCCCATCTGCTCTACTGGATATCTCGCGTGTGGACGCGCTGCTCAGTGGTGATCATGTGACCTCTCAGCTGCACACAAGCCACTTGGATAAATATTGAAGTCTAAGGTTTGTGGGTGCCACTTTGTTCCTGATTCTAGATCCGTAATATGAAGCATCCATCTCTCCTACCAAGGTTATTATCTTGGGGTCCCAGGCTGTGCCCAGGTCACCAGCCTTGTGATGTGGGTCTCTTTCCCCCAGAGTGGTGCACAATGTTTTAGGATAATATTTGGGGTATTTGGAGCTCAGACTTAAAGTGGGCAGTTGGTCCTGCAAGGCCATGCCCGCCAAATTAGAAAATAAAGGGGGTATTAGGAGTTAAAAACTTTTTGAGCCGGATTATGATTGAGAGACCTTTGAAGTGCTAAGCAGGAGAATCGTTTCACAGCCTGTTTATGGCCTTTTGCTTAAACTGATGCAATACCAGGCAATTACTGAGCGTTAAAACTTAAGAATATTTTCAAAATTCCTCTTCTCTGCTCCAGCCTACATCACTATTTCAAACATGTTGATCTAATCTTATTTTATTTGCGTGTTTTGTGTAATGCTATACAAAGTACACATAGTGCTTTAGGAGGAAGGATATAAAAAGTAGTGTGAAATGCATTATAGCATAGATTCAGGAATCAGTGGTAGCATGTTTGTTGATAATCCAGCAGAGATGGACAATGTCTGGAGAGTCTTGCAACATGATGACAAAGTCTTTACAGGGCAATAATGAGCATGGGGTGCTCCGAGAGACCCCTGAGAGTCCAGGAGAGAAACTACATTAAAGAATACAAAAGTATACACGTTTTAAGGGATGTATTCATTTCCCCAGAGATTGTAAAGCTTTTAAGAGGATCAAGAGTACTGGAAGAGGGAGGCAAGGTAGTACTTCACAATTGACTGGTCAGGAGTTAGGGATACAGCTAGGGAAGACCCTGATTTGCCCCAAAATGTCCTACATTTACAACATACCAGGTCCCACTGAACATGAGGCCTGCCCTCGCCAACATTTTTTTCTTTCTGTAAACTTAGAAAGTACTGATGAATTTCAACTTTCCATGGTGACACTGGGAGCATAAGAAAGCTAGCCGAGCTCACCAGGACTCTGTTTGCATTTGAGTCCTGACATGATTGTTTTGCGACCTATAGGGCCAAGGGTTTCTAAGGCACAGCAAGTGGTAGCAAGCGGCACCCCAGGAGTAGCAGCTGCTACCTCTGGTAACCATTTGAATGACGTTATTGCCGCTCACTGGTAACAGTTTTCATAGATGTGGAACTTTGGGGGCCTCAGAGCTCCTAATTTCCAACAGATTAGGCCCCTTCTGGACCACCATAAGGAAAAACCTTTCCACTGAGGTTTTAACACAAATCAACTGATAGTGTCGCACCCTTAGTTTCCTACCTTACATATAGCTGGTGGTTCTCCATGTTTTATAGTTTCATAGTTTCATCTGTGGCATTGAGGTCAGAGCACCTTAATACAATCTTCTCTGACCGAAGAAACCTTAGTAGCTGCCAACGGCAGTAGTGAGACCTCAGACCTTCTCAGGTGATCTCAAGAGATCTCCCACCCATGCACTACTAGCAGGAAAGAACTGGGCTAGACTTGCACACACTTGTGCACCAACGAGAGAAATGAGCAACGCCACCCAAGACTGTGCACACCCCTTGTTTAAAGTGAGTGCTCCCACACTAGGAATGGACCCTGTGCTCCATCATCTCGCTAGAATTAAAGGCCTTAAAGTTCTAATGCTCAATGCTGCAGTTGAAGATGGTGACATCAGCTGGATCTGGGCAATTGAGTTCCTTCTACTCTGGCAGTGGAGCAAAGGCCTATTCAACATTGGGTGTGTCTTGCCAGGGTGTGGGGACAAGGAACCATGGGTGGGGGCTGGATCCTGACAGGCAAGCACATTGCCCTTGGTTGTATGTCTTTCTTGTCTGCCATTTACCTGCCTCTTATTCAATGCCTTTTATCCCAATACTTTGTCCAGTCTTTGGAGCATTTCATCTTTACCATGTTTTGATTGGATGACTTTTGTACATCCACTGCTTGCATTTAGGAGATAATTTTTCTATTTTTTTCTTGCACTCCATAGAGTGCATACATTTTCTTAGTCTCTCCCTTGTGTGCTGCTTCTCAAATCCCCTCATGCTCTTTTAGCACACTCATAGATCAGTTATTCCATTGCTTCCCCACCTGCTGATTTTAATAGTTGTTCAATTCAATCTTCAGTCACTCTTCACCCTCTTCCCCTTTACTGTTAACGAAACTCCTCTACCCACCATTCATCCACTCCTCTGTTTCTCGCCCGCCCTTCACTTTCTTTTCAATTAAAAAATAATACAGTTTTGGCTGAGGCAGCAT
This sequence comes from Triturus cristatus, assembly GCF_964204655.1. NCBI lineage: Eukaryota > Metazoa > Chordata > Amphibia > Caudata > Salamandridae > Triturus > Triturus cristatus. Next base: position 334,003,027 of record NC_140595.1, read on the forward strand.
CTGCATATTGTTACTGGGCAGCTCTTTTGGTTTCTGTATAATTATTTTTTTAATTTATTGAAACAGGTTTGGCGTCTGTCCATCTTGAACCCTTCAAAGCTTGGTGAAGCCCCTTGCGAACGCATGCGTCAGGACGCATGTGCACGCACAATTGTAAGTCATGAAATGGGTTTCCTATTGAAGGAAACACATTCCAAGATGGGCGTTGTGTCACATGATGCATGCACATGAACTATTTGCACTGTGCATGTTTGTTTCTTTGTGTGCTAAGTGGCACACTATCCTGGAATTGTATAACACAATGCCTCAAGTACATGATTTGTACTTGGGCAATGTAATGTGCAGTTTGTAATGAAACCTATACATAGTGCTTAGAGTTACTAAGAATCAAGTGTAGTTAGTCCATTGTGTTATGTCCCCATAATTTAAGTGGGCTGGATAAAAAGAATGAGGCGCAGACTCTATGTAAATCGTATGCCATGTGCTGGGTACATTGTCTGCCATTGGTGAGCGTTGGGAAAGTGAAGTCCTCCTCATTGTAATGGACGTGCACACCTGCCCTGAGTGCCCTAACTGTGCTTATGTCTGGGTCCCTTTTGCTGTTGTTATTGCTGTCATAGGCAAATACGAATCATGTGTGTGCGCCATGACATAAGCCTATCTTACAGATTGCAGTCTTGTTTGACTGTGGAGGGTGACCATAATTCATAGTGGTGGAAGACTACTGCCTCCAGCAGGAGGTAAGCAGCACGAGCATAGTGGAGACAGCTCACTTTGTAGTTGTAATTAGGAGTGAACAGGTCCTTTTTAACCTGTCACCGGAGTGAGAACTACAGGCTCACTCAGTTAAAGTTCAGCTTCTGTGTGCTTAACTCACCCTTGGCCTTCATCAGGTTGATGTTAAGAGCTGCTCCGCGCAGGAGTGGAGTATCTGCCCTTGGTGTATATGTGCCTGATCATGATAAATACAGGGTTAAAGCACTACTGTGCAGTGCGTGCATGGTAAATGCATGTGTGCCTATGAGTGGTACAGTACATTAGGGATACAGTGCTTAGCAGTGTGTGCATGTTAAATGAGTGTGCTGCTGTACGTCTTCCTATAAGTGGTAAAGTACATGAAGGATACGTTTCTCTGTAGTGTGTGTACACTGTATATTTGTACTGGGTGTATGTGCGCCTGTGAATCGTACAATATATGGAGGGTCTTTGGTTCCTTTTTGGTAAACCCAGGCCTGCATGGTGAAACATGGATAGGAAGTAGAGGAATCTCCCTAGACACATTTGTGTATTACTGCATTCCTGAATGCTAGGTGGGACACACACCGGAGAGGGGAGAGGCAGGCTTCCCCTGTACATTGGAAAGGGTGCTCTTTGATTCAGTGAGAGACCGCAAGGAGGGGGCCTGGGCACATCTCAGGAAAGAGATGGGGCTGATGAGAGAATCATTAAGAGTAGTTCTGGGGCCCTGGACTAACCTTTTGATACACGTCACTGTGACTAACATCCCCAGGTGTGAACTCTAGTAATTCCTATGGAATGTGTTGTAGGGCTGTCAACTTTGAAGTTGCTCCTGCTGTGGCAGACTACTTTCAAGAGCAAGAAAGAGCAGAGGAGAGGGCACTTCAAACAAGTTTGGTGTCTGGAAATAGACTATAAAAAGGGGAGCTTGAGATCCCAAAAAATGTCAGCTGCCAAGCAGCCAGGCGAGCTGTGTGAGGAGGGAAAGCTCTGCTGGATTTCTGCCAGCAACCAAGACTGGGGGCCATGGCCTATAGGTCTCCCTTCTGGGTAAAGGTACATCACCCAGGGAATCCAAGACCACTTAGCCTAGAGCACGAGCACATACCTGATTGTCAAGACAAGTGTGCCCTGTGACGTAGAGGAGAGTGTTGGAGAGAGCGAGGTCCAGTTGGGAGCTTTGTTGAGTGGACTCCCTTTTTGAGGTGTGCAGAAACAGTTGTCACATGGACTGGGTTGTTGCCCGTGTTCAATACCAAGTCAGTGATCCTCGTATGCCAGAGGAGGGCTGCTGTGAATTGAGCCATGTGCATTGCTGTGCCAGTTGTGCCAGAGCATACGCATAGTGAGGACTCGACAATTCCGTATTCCAGGAAGGGCTACCGTGAGAAGATTGCTGTGCTGTGAGGGCTGTAGCAATTGTTCATTGGTGAGATGCAACCCTGTATGCCAAGAGGGGCCGCCGCTTGCTAATTCGATGTGCTGAACGGGCCGGAGCCTTTTTACACAGGAAATATTGTGACCCTGTATACCAGAGGGAGTCACCTGGAGCAACAAGCTGTGCAACCTGATCCACACACCCTCTCTGAAGTGAGGCTGATGTGGGAGCATCCGCACACCATCATCATGGAGAGGGATCTGCTAGAGCAGCAAAAAACCTCTGGTTGCTTTAGTGGCGTGACCGCATGTGCAGCCTGCCTGGGTGCAGTAAACTCAACTGATTACACTGCCGCCACTGTACAGGCATGCTCAGGAACTCCAGACGCTCCAAGCCTGCAACTGCGGGTAAGCCAGATTTCGTACCAGTCAGCTCCAGGGGAACTTACTTGCTAGTTAGTGCTGCGGTGCTGGAACACTGACTATAAAAAGAGCCCGAGTGGACTCCTGAAAATCTAACTACTAGTGGGGCTTGCCCTGGATGTTTCCATAGTAAATGAAGAATAACCACGATAGCTAGGAGTGAGAGGAACCCGGAGGGGTGTGGGGCTGTTACCTTTATCCACGCTAAAGCCCTAACCCCGGAGGAACTGTGTAGTTTTCGAATCTCATATTTTGGCTTTGTGTTAGTAGCCGTAGAATTTAAATATTTTTCTTTTTTCATAAAATTGAGAATTTGGTTGGACTGATTTATTGCCCCTATGTGCATTTTGAGTTGTGAGCCTGTGTTCACTCACCTGCATCCACCTTCCCTTAGGGAGCCTCGGCTTGCTCGGACCATGCAATTTCTGTAAGTCTAGTGCTGAAGGGATAGTTGCCTCAGTTACTCAGAATTCCATAGTAGGATGGGTCCTAGAACACGAGACGTAAAAGGCCTCAACCCCACAGTTTTGCCCAGTAACCCCTGCTTGCTCCATGGCCCTCTGAAAAGGGTTCTAACAGTGAAGAAGAAAGTGGTAAGTCTGCAATAAAAGCGCATGAAAAATAAAGGAGTGGAATGAGAGATAGAGTAAAGCAGGAGAAGAAGTTAGAGAACAAGAAAGACAGACCAACAGGAAGAGAAAAAGGTTAACGTGGAAGGATGTAAAAGTGGGTCAGGAAGATAAAAGGAGAAAGCAAGATGGGAAATTGACGGTTCAAAAAGAAGAGCCAGCGGTGAAAGGCTGTGGGAATGGAGCGCTCCAGAATCATCTACAAGGGGATACAAGCAGTGGTTGATTAGGAGGAGGTTAAATAGACTGAGGGTGCAGTAATTCACCTGTCTTTTTGTAGATTCCTATGAGGGCTGAGCTGCAGTATACCAGCAGGCCTTGAATGCAATCAGAATCAATGACAGTGGAGAAATTCATGTGAATTGAGCCCCAACAATACTTTTTGGCATGTAACTCGTTCCACACAGCTATGTACGCTTTGCAAATCCATTGCTCTGAAACCAGCACCAATCATTTAGCTACCCCGAGAGTATTACCATTCTAGTGATGGTTACTGCAGCAATGTTACCTGTGCAATCTCTACATGAGGAGATATGGCACTGATTCAACATTTATAGTCAAGAGAGTTGAAAGCAAATCTGGGCTGGAAAAAAAAAATCAGGAGCCGAAATTTACAGCATCCCATATTTTTCCAGCAATCTATATATGCAATGCATGTGAACAGTTGATAACATATTGGCGTGTCCATGGCATATTTTGTTTTGACAGGAATTTATTTGAAACAAGTCAGTGGATTTTTCCTGACTACTAGTTTTTTTGTCAGTTGAAATTACAATACATGTTCCTCTCATGCGGTTTTCATAGACGAACATGCTGACAATTGGATGACCACCGTTTGTGTACATGAGGGAACTCTGACAGGGAGGTGCTGCAACATACGTGTCGAGCTCAATTAATTCTACCTTATCAACAATTACCTAGTGGTATGCCAATAATATGCTAACGTTTTTTCTTTTGCTCAGAGGGCATAGTATTTGAAGAGCAATGGCAGAATAAAAGTAGAGGGACATTTTTGGGGGAAGCATAGTATTAATATGAGAGCAGGAGGGTAGCTGAGTTGGTGAGTAAAATTGTCGCTGAAAATTGCGATGATCTTAACGTCACAAGTTTGAATCCTGGGAAGGTTGGCTCAGTCTTCTGTCCTTCTGAGGTTGGTAAATTGAGAAACATTTTATTGGATAATAGTAACATCAGTTAAATACAATTCTTAAGTGGCAGAAATGTGATAAAACATGCTATGTAAAAAAAAAACTAGTAGTGTGTTTGTTTAGTGCACTTCTAAGTGTTGTATGTTCCTGTAGTGCTGTGAGAATGTGATGTAAGTGCACCTGCATTTTTGTTTGGTTGAATGCATCTGTAAATAGCTTTTAAACCAGAAGTCGAAGTGGGCAGTATCGGCAGGGTACAGTGTGCCCCTACATTTTTAATTTAATACAATCCATTCCCCTACTTTATTATTTTAAAAATGCGTCCCAGGACGGCAGGAATGGTTCTTGCTTGAAAATGATTACATAATCATCCAGCCCTGGGTGGTTCACAGTGAGGATGGCCTCAGCAGTCGCCACGCTCTCCCCTCCCCCTCTGTATCTGGGGTCAGGGGCCTGCCCAGCAACACTGTAGGGGCCGTCAGTCTTGAGTAAGCATGCGAAAAATGGCTGCCTATGATGGCCCTGCAGTGATGTACACCTCGTCTATTGACCCTACTTGGCTGCCCCAACTGTCACCAATGCAACGGTCACATCAGGATGCATTGGTGGCCCTGCCCTTGACCTCATAGCCCCTTTATTTTTGGGCTCACCCAGACTGACCACGCCACCAGGAAAAGAGGGCTTCAGTGTGAATTCCTGGCTGACTGTGCCCATCCGTAGAAGAGGCTCCCCACTGGTCTCTTACCCAGTGCTGACCCAACCCCACCAGCCTCTCCTGGAATACACTCTTCATGCCGACACAGTGGTCCCCAGACCCTCCTTTACAGCTCTGCTCTTTTCTCAGCACTGGGGCCTGTAAGGGCAGCCTGGACTGTCAGGAGCTGTACTTGACACACTATAAAAACAAATATTCAGTAAGTTGGGAAATAGAAGAAACTGGAGTACTTTTTAGGTGGAGCCTGGGCAGTGCATGCGCTTCTCTGCCTGCCATGCTCTATTCCGGTATGGACTTGAAGCTCTGCCCACTCTCCGCCAATATTTTTCATTGGCTTGTGTCATTGCCCTTTGGAAACTGTGGCTTTTCGTTGGTCAATAGGCGTAGTAGTCCCTCCTTAGTACTGCCTTGTCTCATTTTGTTACCTCCCATGGTGACACCCCCTGTTACATGTGTTATTATATTACTCTGTAGGCGTTAATTACAGCCTCCGAGCACTATTTGCTTAAATGGTTTTCTCCTGCCTGTTGTTTCAGGCAGGACACGCTCTTCCCCATTGCTTTAATTTTTATTTTTTTCATAGCACGCCACGCTCATACAGTGGCGGCGGTGCCTGTATGTTGAGTGGCGCCGAACGCTGCACATGTTTTTTTTTTTTAGCATAAATTAACTATTTTTTTTACTGCTCCATGCCACACTTTTACTTTAGTGGGGCAGCGCCCCCTTTCTTAGACAGGCTGCGTCTAAGGAAAGGGGCACGGCCGTCATTAAAGTGAAAGCGGGGTATGGGGTGCTTTTACAAAAAAAAAAATGTGTTTGTCAAGTTGACAAACAAAGGCTTCTTTTTAGGTCTCGCCTGAGACAGCGCTTTAGCGCTGTTCTCGCGAGAGCTTTTGTAAATGGGGGATCTGGAAGTGCAAACGAGTGTTTTCAGGCCTCCAAATACAGTGCATGTGCGCCGGCCGGGCGCGCGCACCATTCGGAGGCCTGAAAGCACTCATTTGCTTTCACTTTTGCGGGCCGCACGGCCGCTTTGATGTGATCGCGATCACTTTCACACAGTTCGTGTGCGCCGGGCGCGCGCACCAATTGGCAGCCTGCGTGTACATTTCGCGGACGCTTTGATGTTCTCAGTGAGCCGCGCGCCCACTGCGAACATCAAAGCGCCCGCGAAATGTACACGCCATTTGCCACCCCCTCCCTTATCCCACTTCCTGCTTGTTTAATTCTCCCCTGCTTGTTTAATTCTCCCTCTAAACGGCGTTTCTAAAACTATTGTTCACAAATTAAATGGAGCGGGTACACTGTGGTCACACACATGCGATATCGCTATTGAGCTCGGAGTTTGGCCCCAGTGGTGGGTGGCACTGCCCGGTGGCACCCGCGTTCCTGTGTGACTTAGTCTGGGGTGGGCGCTGCGAGTCTCCCAGCCTCTCTCCATTGTCCAGGACCTACAAAGAGTGCAGTAGGTTTAGTGGCACCAGCGTGTACCCCCCAACCAACTGGAGATAACAGAGCCCACTGCCTTTCCTTGCACCATGACCTGGAGCCCTTGCTAGGCGCATGTGTCTGGCAAGAGCAACATAGGGAACACAACCTCCCATCGCTTGTGCACACATAAAAGACATGGGCACAGGGCCTCACACATTACATACAGGGTCAACAAATACACGCGCACAAGGGCACCGGCACAACATGCAGACAAAACACGCACCCCATACAGAGCAGGGGTGAGGAGGCTTCAGAAGTTCGGAGGGGGCAAAAGCTTCCCGGGGGGCCTTTCAGACCAAGACCAATGTATTTCCGTCAGCTATGGGAGTCTCTGACCCACCATCACATTCTGCGGTGGCATCATTTTGCGTTACACCACTGACTCAAAGACAACACAACTGACACATTCAACATGTGCACAGTATACAAACAACACACACAGGGCACACGTTTCACGGACAGGAGTGAAGATTTGAATCCAACTAACTCGCATGAGTCGGATATGTGTGATTTTTTTGTGAATAAATATTATCCAAAAGCCTTAACTAAAACCAGGATTCCACTACACACCCTCTCATTGACAGCGCGCAGAACAGCACAGCCATAATACACTTCGGAGGGGGTTCTTGTTTAACACACTCTCAGCACTTTTAAAAGTCGGGGCATTCATAGTGGAGGGCACAACACCTCGGGCACCTTCTATGTTTAACAAAGGAAGGGCCACTGGAAATCTGGGATTTCGCTGCCACACCGTTTCCCACAAAAGTGTTCATTTACCAAATAATTACTCATCTGCAGCTTAATCTGCAGACTTTCAGAAGCAAAAATATGTTTGTTGAAACGGATCTTCGAACTGCAGATCACACCACTTCTCAGTAGGGAGCTCTAAACTCGCCTTCAGCCCATCCTATTTCCGTGCACGCATGAGCGGCTTCACAAAGAAAACAGAGGGGCTGTCCGGGGCTCACAATAAAACCGAAGCCTCCCCGGTAGATGGCGGGGGGCTCTTGCATTGTTTATGCGTGTTGCGCTGCTCTGAGACCCTCCCATACAGCAAATATATAATTTTTATGCTTGGCAAGTAAGCTGCTACTGAGAGTGGAGTCTGTAGGGATTAATATGCTCGTATCCTCCCAATCCATATATGTATATGACGCTTAACCTGTAGCATCGAGGGAGTCTCGTGTCATGATATTTTGTCCCAATCTTTAAGATCGGTGGTTCACAAATCTTGCACATTGCCTGGACGGTTACACCTGGGAAGGCTACGCTGTGGGTCTCCTCTGCCGCCGAGGTAGTTCACTGGCCGCAGTTGGGGGAGACTACAGTCCCCAGGCTGCCTAGCGGCATACCTTACTTCCGCCCACCATCGCGCCGGAGGCGCTGTAAAAGGAGAGACTCCCTCCGCGTTGCGGGACGCACGCGGGACGCGCCGGACAAAGCCCGGACAAAGGGCGGACAGTCTGTGACAGTCCGGGACAGGAGGGGGCTGGGCAGGGCCCAGGACTCTGCGTGTTGCAGCGAAAGAGTTCACCTACTCAGGTTACCGAACTGTATTTCCTGTTTCCTACTGACACGTTATCACTGTGACTCGTCACGATAGGATACATCAGAATACGTGGAGGGGGATTGTATGTGTTTGTCATTTATTAGGACTTCAGCCATCCTGGTCTGTTGCTCTAGTCTTTAAGTTCACTAGGGCTAACTGGTGCGATTCAAAATGTCCAAAGTTAAAAATCCCCCAGTAACAGCTACTTTGGACAACTACCTGGTTAAGATGGTGGATAAAATTAATCAAAATCGGCGAAAGGGGGGGGGGGGTCTCCTGATCCAAACTCTGTTATATCAAGTCTGTCTATTCCTCTGTCTACCTCTCATCAGGATGTTCGTGTTAACCATACCCTCACGGATAATCCAATTCCGCTTGCGCCCGTAGACTCAGCTTGCTCCGATAGTATCATCTTAGCAGCTCCTACAGGCTTTGAATCTAGCCAGGCTGCCTCTCCTGATACATCAACACAAAGCTCGACGGCCCTGAGATCTCAGAGAGTTTTGCGTTCATGTAGAAATAACAGTAAGAATGCTCAATCAAAACGGGGGGGGGGTCGCTCAATTAAAAGAACTGATCCACTTTCGATCAATGTTGCCTGTGATCCTAAACCAGCACCGGATAGTACCTCGGTTAAAAAAGACACTGAGCAATTAGATTTCTTAATTAGAACCATAGACGCCAAGTTTGATTTGATTGTTAAACCTCTATTGATCAAACTTGATTCGATCACTGCCGAAGTAGCCAGACTGGGTGGTCTTTTAGGTTTACAAAGTAACACTAGCACAAGTACCCTAGTGGAAGAAAAGGGCCCTGGAGGCAGTAAAGTTCCCTCTAAGGTATCCAGTAAGGTCATACCTACGGCTATGTCCCATACTTCGAAGCCACCTGCGAGATGGTATCTATCACTTCTGAACCCTCGCAGTTACCTGGCGGAAACTCTTTACCCGATATTGCCCCAGTGATTCAGGTAGGACCCAGCACAAGGAATACTAAATGTTTGATTAGCCCACAATTTGATTTACCACCAGACTGTGCACCTTTTGTGGCAGTCTTAACCAATTTTCCACCAGTCAGAGGGTCTGGGTATAACAATAATTGTAGAGAATCTCATGAATCCCTGAAAAACAAGACTTTGGCCTGGCTCCATAGGGAGTGTGGTTTTCCAATAGTCTTTGCAAATGAGATCCTAAGTACCAGAAGAATTAACTGGATAGGCAGTTCACACAAGGACTTTAGTGGTGATTGTATTGTTATTAATTTTAGAAACCCACAACTTGTCACCACCGTCCTGCTAAAAGCCACTTTAATTCCCCATCGAGATCAAGGGATCTCCCTTCGTCCCCTAGGCTACTTCTATAGGCACCTAAATAACCACTCTAATGTTGTTGATACCAGGGATGGGGACAGTGGTCCGTTTTTGCATACTGGTTTCAAAATTGCCACTTTTAATAGATTTTAACCCTTGAGTGGTCTTCATTCAAATGACTGACTGGAGTCTGCCCAGATGAAATCATCCCTGGGGGATGGGGGTACAACATTGGGGCCTCTAGATATTTTGGGAATTAGCGATAAACACTATCCCCAAAATTAATCCTAATATCGATTTTAGAGGTTGCATTAGTGTGAGATCAGTCTCAGACGATCAATATGTGGTTCCCTCCCCTAGGAATGCTTCTCATGGTGACAGGACACTTATTCCCTTAAACGATATGCCAATTGATAGTTTTAATTCTCGGACCTGTTCAATTGTTAGTTGGAATGTTGCAGGACTATCGTCCAAGGATGCCTGCTTGGACTGGCCCGAGTTTATTAATGCTTTTAACATAATCTGTTTCCAAGAAACTTGGTGTACGGACCCAATCAACTATAACGGTTTTGTTTCATTTCATTTACCAGCTGTGGCCTCCCCCTCGGGTAGGGCAAAGGGAGGGCTCCTGGTTCTGATTTCCGTGGAACTACCTATAATAGTTAAAAAACATGTTTTGGTTGGGGCCCACTCACAGATTTTGTGGCTTTATCAGGAGCGAGGTAGAAATATCCTTTTAATCAATTTTTATAATAACATCTTTGATTGTACTTGGCATCAGGTAGTGTTTGCACTTGAGTCTGCCCTGGCAGATATTATCACGGGGTGTGATGATGTTGTTTTTGACCTTATTTGGATGGGGGATTTTAATATTGCTGCGTGCTCCCTTTCTGACCAAAGGGTCTGTGGAGTAACTAATTGTTTTGGGGACACTGATCTCCACTTCCCTCATAATCTTTATGGGGATTCGTTGAACAAGATTCTGACCACCTATGATCTGGAAATGATGGTTAACTCTAAAAATGCTTCTGGAGAAATTGTTCCCACATTCACGGGCAGGAATGCAAATACTGTGATTGATTTCATTTGCATGTCCTCTTGTCTTAGCCCGTGGTGTAAGGCCCTGTAGTGGTGGATAATTTACTTAGTGATCATAATTGTATTACCATTGAGGTCTTATTTTTGTTGGAGAAACAGGTACCCACTATTTGCTCGATAGTTAATATAGAGCCGCACAGACCCAACGGCACCAGAATCAGATGGAAAGGGGATAAGGCGGAAGTGATGTTTAACTCCATTGTTAAAAGCTGTTTAATAGAAATTAGAACCATCCTAGAGAGCGAGGAGGTTTCTGAGGAAACTGTCTGTAATTTTATCAACATCAACCATGTTATTGATAGTAAACTCACGAAATCCGGTAAGGGCAAGTTACATCAACAAAAGGGGTGGTTTGATCATGCTAGTACCACCGCGCTTAAGGGGCTTAAAGCGGCATTGGCAGCCAAACCAAGAAACAATAGTGCGGTCAGGGAGTTTAGATCCATCTACCAGGCTGCAGTTAAACATAGAAAGTCCGAATTGAGGCAAGAGGCCTGGGATAAACTAGACCAGGCAGCCGCAACTTCGGATTCCTCCTTATTCTGGGCTACTGTTAACTGCCCGTTTTTAAAGGATGACAAGATGCCGGTATTGACGGCCAACGTTAGTATGGAAAATTGGGTTACCCACTTCTCCCTGATTTTTGATTCGGATAGTCCGATGGGCGCTCAAGAGGACCGCTGGCCTATTGTCCCGCTGGATATTTCCATAGATGAAGTGCAGGGAAGTATCAGCTCCAGCAAAGGCGGGAAGGCTCAGGGGCCCGATGGGGTGCCCATCGACGTATTTAAATTAGTACCGGAGTTGTGGGGACCGCTGTTAACTAACGTTTTTAATGCAGCTGTATGTAAGGGTATTCCCCCTACTTGGGAGGAATCCATCATCATCCCAATTTATAAGAAGGGAGACAGGGGGGACGCAAAGAACTACCGCCCAATTTCTTTGCTTGACTCTTCAGTGAAAATCATGAGCAGGGTGCTCTTGGTCAGGTTGGAAGAATGGGCCAAATCTAGAAGTATCCTGGCCAATTGTCAATATGGCTTTAGAAAGGGACGTGGGACCATCGAACAATGTCTTAATCTCGAACTTTTAATAGGGAAATATACTCAGGCAAAGAAAGGCTCTCTCTACCTCTGCTTTGCGGATCTGAGCAGCGCTTTCGTTTTGGTAGATCATAATATCCTGTGGGCTAAATTGCTAGAAGTGGGGGCACCTGAGGGCATTGTTTATTTTTTTGCCCGACTTTATGCCAAACTAAGCTCAAGTGTCCGTTATGGACCGGGGGGGGAATGTTCCCCAAAATTTAAGATCAGGCGTGGCATAAGACAAGGGTGTGTCCTTGCCCCCCTACTTTTCACACTTTTCATTAATGAAGTTGATATTGTCTTAAAGTCGATCATGGCTGATGCGCCAAAAATTAATGACTTTACTGTCCCCGTTCTGCTCTACGCGGATGATGCCGTGATCTTGTCCAGGACCCCTGATGGACAGGTTTTCACTTTTTATAAAGGATAGAAAGCTATTGATCAACAATTCCAAAACCTACATCATGGAATGTGGTAAAGGGCGAAGGAAACCCCATTCCTACTTCATCGATGGGCATAAGGTGCAAACGGTGGATATCTTTAGCTACCTTGGCATCACATTTTCAAAAAACAGTAGCTGGACTAGCGAGCTTACTAATGTTCGGGCCAAGATGGCGAAATCTGCTTACGGGGTTTTCAAGTTTGCTACCAAACTAGGGGATAAACGGATCAAAGATATGTTGAGTATCTACCAACTGAGATGCCTTTCAATTGCCCTTTATGGTGCCGGGGTCTGGGGACATGTCACGACGGGGAGCCTACAAGTGGAGGAAAATCTCTTTTTAAAGAGACTCCTGTGCTTGCCAAAATCTGCTTCTAATGATCTGGTACATAGAGAGCTTGGAATCAATCACCTCTCAGACTTGATTTCCCTAAGACCATTGATGTTGTGGCGTGCTATTTAGTTAAAGGGGGAGACTTCCCTAAATAGAGCCATCATAAGAGATTGTCTCTCTACTGATAATTTTTTAAAGATTCCCTGGCTCAAATCTGTCATCTACAATTTTTCAGAGATTTATGGCATGATATAAGAGGGCATAGCTATGCCGCCTCTAGTCTATCTAAAACCGAGATGAAATCTATTTTTATGAGCCATAAGTCAGCGAGGCGGAGGAGGGACTGTGGCAACCTCTCCACGTGTGTGCTCTATGGAAGTTATTGTGAGACTCCGGGTTACCAACCATATCTGAGCCAAGTAACCAGAGTTTCCCACCAGTTTGTCTTAACGAGACTTAGGTTTGGGATCGTGCACCATCTGGTGGCTTTCCCCTGCAGCAAAAAACACCCGATCGGTCCATGCCCATGTGATAACATTTCAGCACAAAGTACTATGCACTTTTTATTGTTATGCAAACTTTATGGTAACTTCCGAACAGCCTTCCTTAAGCCTATATTTATCAAGTTTGGAGTCAGAAACGTACATGATAACATGAAGTTGCTTTTTAATATGTCTCATCCTGATGTCTGTCTTTTTACTGCTACCTTCCTTCTCCATGCTATCAAGGCAAGGTCTAGCATGCTTTTCTAACAGTTTTAAATCATGTATTGTGTACTGTATTTTCTACCATGGTTTTATTGATTTTACATGTAATGTAAATGTATGTGCTTTTATGGACATTGTTTTTATGCTCCGAATAAAGCCTTAGGAATTGAATTGAATTGACTGACACCCCATCACGTGCTCCCCTCACAGCCCGGGACGTGCTGCACTGGCCTGTGGCGCAACCTTCACATTCTGCAAGGGCACCTATGGCTACAGGGCTGATTCGAGATTTGAAGCCAGGCATGGTGACATTTCCTAAAATAAAACATGACAGCTTCCCGACTCTTTCAATCCTTCTAGGATTCTTTTCTAAGTGTAGTTTTTTTTTATTATTCCATTTTTCTACAACTACTTTCCCTTTAGGCTACTTGGTGTTCCAAACGGCCAGGTCATAGATTTATGAAAAGTGGCCCTCTCGCTGATGGACCACATTGTGCTGTTCATCCTTCTCTGCTATGTGATTTTTTGCCTTCCGGTCTGACAACGCACCTCGCACTAATAAAGTCGTCTTGACCTTGGTAGCAGGTGACATAAGTAACTTTACACGGCAAGGCAGCCTCAATAAAGCAGACGCAAACGTAAAACTGTGATATATGAAAACGTGCTTCAAAATACTTCACCAACTCTTTTACAATCCAGAGCGCGCCTTAGCTGTGCTTCCGGCTTCACAATAATAAATAGTGCTTGAGATTTGATGACAAAATATGTCCAGTTATTTTGTGCCGGATAACGTCTTTATGTGGCAAATGGCAGACACTAGGCGGTTCCAGGGCATGGCGCCCCCGGGGAGCGGCGGGGATTCATAATGCTCCAGCGAGGCTGCGCTTTCACTGGCAGGACGCTTCCTCGCGGGGAACTGAAAATGTCAGAACTGCTCAACCTAGCAGTCTTGACAACTTGAGAAAAGCAACAACTGCATCTTACAGACCATTTACACATTCCATAAGGCAATAACAAGATTCATTCAGTAGAAATCAGGCGCGGGCGCGAAGTAAAACAAGTGTTCTGTATAGAAACAGAGCCTGGAAAGAAAATTTCTCTTGACTTTGAGAGTGCGGATTGTTATAAAATACGACTTCTGGGGAAAGCCACCTTACGATGGTAGGTAGGCTCATTCTAGCTGCTTCTCTCGTACACAACAATAAACTGCAAACAAAGGAATATAATTCATCCAGAGCTCCAGCCATGTCCGTTCCAGGCAAACCTCACAGTTGTATCAAGATTCTTAAGTCGTTGAGAACTTGTGCAGACATTTTGCTTAGATTTTGAAGTGCTTTGCATATAGCCTGAAGAGGGCATCGAGGACGTATTACAATAAGTGCCCCTGGGGCACAACAGGTGCCCACTTTGCGCGCCACCGGGGCACTCTGGTATATACAGAAGGGGGCGCAGACGCTTCTGCGTCCCGTTCAGTAATACCGATATCGCTGGTGCATTTAAAGCGCCAGCGCTACCTTCAAAGGGGCGTTTCCTCATTTACATATGAGAATGCCCTATGTAAATGAGGGAATTCCTTCATCCCTGCGCCCACGCCATATTACAGACGCGGGCGCAGAGACAATGAAGCTCTCAGGGGGCGCACTCACAGTGTGCTACCTTCTAGTGCGCCCCTTGAGAGTAGCCCTCTGGAGGGGGAAAAGGGGGTCCTATGGACCCCCCCAGACATCCCCTTGCAGGCTGGTGCAGTCACTGACTGGACCCGCCTGCAAGGAGATCTCTACTCCTTTTCAAAAGTGCAGGCGGGTTGCCGCCTGCACTGTGAAAACAGAGTGGCTGCAAGCAGCTGCTTCGTGTTTTCACATGAATGTCCTGCCCCAGGGCAGTCGTGAGTTCCCGACTGCCCTGGGGCCATCGGATTCATGGTAATAGGGCACATTTTCATTGTTTGCGCTGGACTCACCATTTTAAAGGTGCACCCGGTGCAAACAATGAAAATGCGCCTACACCTTAATATGGCCCCTTGTGTCAGAGGTTTGTTAAAATTAGCTAATGGGAAAGCGTACTCTCGATGAGTGTTTTAAAAAAAAAAAAAAAAAAATGTATTTAAGCTGGGCGATGTCAGCATTGCACCTGAAGAATAAACTCCCAATTGATGCAAATTAAGTAATTTCAGTTCTGGGATTCGTAGAGTATAGCCTGTAAACTAGATTATTTTTATGATAACATCAAAGTGATATCTGAAATGACATTGCGGACAACACTGCATAAGGGGGTCACGAGTTATAGATATTTCAGTTAACTATAAATGGGGATTTTCAGTATTTCTTTTAGTTTAAAATGTAACTTTTTCAGTGACATTTAGCCTGACTTTCACATCACTCTGACCTTAATTTTTCAGTGAATTTCTGAGTTTTTT
Organism: Triturus cristatus; assembly: GCF_964204655.1. NCBI lineage: Eukaryota > Metazoa > Chordata > Amphibia > Caudata > Salamandridae > Triturus > Triturus cristatus. Next base: position 334,018,488 of record NC_140595.1, read on the forward strand.
TCTAATGTAATGGAAGATATCACCATAACCTAACTATGTCACTATAACGTTTGCTTTTCCCAGTGAAAAAAAACCTCTCTATATATATCCTACTGGTGGTCACAAGTTGTTAGTTATAGTTAGGAGCTAGTTTCCACAGGAAAAGTGTTTTTTGACTTGCCTATATCTTTGGCACTGGATGATGAATCTTCACGAAATTTCCCCCAAAAAGTGCACCTGTCATTCTACTTGAGCATGTGAAGCTTCGAGGTGATTCGTTAAGCGGGGGCTGAGAAAAAGGAGAGGGGGTAAAAAAAGTGCGAATCCCTTAGGAATTTTGAATATGACTACAGCCCAAACTGATGGACGGAAATGCAACAAATTTGGCAGAAAGGTAGTCCTGGTCCAGAAAGAGCCCTTTTTAGGTCGAGCCTACAGCAGCGCATGCGCTGTTGCTCGACTTTTAGTACGCCATGCACTTTATTTACAGATAAACGAAGTTCTGTTACTGGTGCTTCGTTTTCTTGAGGAAATACATTGGTGAGCCTTTTTCCCATCATGTATTGTGAGTAGCGCTTTGAATGATTATATTTTGCTGTAAAACGTTCATTTTTTTATAATACCATATTTCGCTTACTAACTTTCTTGCCGTGCTGTACTCTGAAGAAGCGTAATCAAACAGTGCTACCTACTGGAAGGTTGAACGGATGTTTAATTTAATCGAAATATATTAAAATTAATGCAAATTTGTCAATTCACCTTGACATTCTTGTTATCGCATGAGCATAAGTGCATTGTGTGCATCCTATTTACAGGTCTAGCTGGGCTAACGCCGAAACTAAGCAGCCTTTTGCACGATGTATGCTTGCTTATTTCCTATCCTCGGTGGGACCATATATGATCTCGCATTAGTATTTTACGTGGGAGATGCCCCACGTCTTTACCCACCACTGCACCCTTTAAGAGATTGGGGGGGGGTGGGGTTTGCTTGCTCTTTCAATGCATTTCACCTTGGTTCTTTCTGCCCCTTCATTTGCAAATATTACCTGCTGCCACTGGAGGTGGGCCTGCCCTGGAACATACGTATGCCATGGTGGTATTAAGGGACAATGTACTGATCCAGTTTTTGCCTTCACCATCACCAGGGGCACCTACTGGGTTGGAGTGGGATGCTTCTGCCAGAAACTTGATTGGGATGGTGGTCTCTCGTTGTCAGGGCAACTGTAGGGTTCTAGATAGGGTAACCAGAATTTTAAATCCGGGTTATTGCTGCTTTGTCCTCCTCACATATCCCCCCCCCGTAGGAATGGACGGTGGGGCCATTCAGTGGAGGGGTATCTGGACAGGTAGTCCGCGCAGACTTGACGGGACCCAGGGACATGCACCGTCTGGAAAGAAAAGGGTTGCAATGTCAAGAACCATCTGAGGATACGCTGATTGGAGTCCTTATGTCTTACAAGCCAGGTGAGAGGTGCATGGTCAGTAAGTATTGTGAATGAACGCCCCAACAGGTAATACTGAAGAGCCTCGACTGCCCACTTAATGGCCAGACACTCCCTTTCTATGGTAGAGTAGTGTGTCTCCCTAGGAAACAGATTCCGACTGATGTAAAGAACGGGTTTCAGATCACCTTGTACATCAGGCTGGTATAGCACGGCCCCCAGACCCAAACCCGAATCATCAGTTTGTAGGATGAATTGTTTTTGGAAATCAGGACAATGTAAAACGGGTGCCGTGCAAATAGCATTGTTGAGGGATTGGAAACTGTCTTTGTGTGCTGCACTCCAATTAGTTAAATGGGATGAATAAGTCTTGGTGAGGAGATCCGTTAGGGGACTAGCTAGGGACGAGAAATTCGGGATAAATCGTCTGTAGTAGCCAATAAACCCGAGAAAAGAGCGTATATCTCGTTTCTTTTTGGGTGAGGGGAGTGTTTTTATAGCTTCTAGTTTATTCATTTGGGGTTTAATGAGCCCTCTTTGTATCGTGTACCCGAGATACTGGATGGAATCCGTACCCAATAAGGATTTTTTGGGGTTTATTCTGAGGCCTGCCTCTTGGATGGCTGAAAACACCGCAGCTAAATGTCTCAAATGTTCATCCCAGGTGGGGCTGTAGACGACTATCCAAGTCATCCAAATAGGCGGCAGCATAGCCTGCATGAGGTCGCAGCAACTGATCCATTAATCGTTGAAATGTTGCTAGTGCCCCATGGAGGCCAAAAGGGAGTACCCTGAACTGATAAAGGCCTGAGGGGGTTGCAAAGGCTGTTTTTTCTTTGGCTTGGGGAGTTAGGGCTATCTGCCAATAACCTTTACTAAGGTCGAGGGTGGACATATCTCTAGCGTTTCCTAATCGCTCAATCAGCTCATCTATCCTTGGCATGGGGTAGGAATCAAATTTGGTAATGCTGTTTACCTGGCGGAAATCAATGCAGAATCGCAGACTTCCGTCAGGTTTTGGTACAATCACTATTGGAGAACACCAATTACTTGTGGAGGGCTCTACGATATGGGCCTGTAGCATGGCTGTTACTTCTTTCTCTATGGCTTCCCTTCTTGCGGCTGGGATACGATATGTTTTTTGCTTTATGATGGTCGGGTTGAGGGATGCAATGTCGTGCTGGATCATAGAGGTCAACCCGGGTGTAGAGGAAAACAGGCCAGGGAAGTTTTTCAACATAACATGTAGATGTGACTGTTGTTTCGGAGTCAATATGTCTCCGGTTAGTTCTTTTTCGTTTGGGTTTTCTTGGGTATCCACTGTGGCGATTTCTAACGTGTTTTTGGTACTGACAAAAAACGCCAGTTTCTTTGTTCCGGGGAGGAGCGAGGCTGGTTCTTCCCATTTCTTCAGGAGATTTACATGATAAATCTGTTTGCCCCCAGCCCGTTGAGGTCGTAGAACGCTATAAGTGACAGGCGTGACTTTCTTTTCTATAATGAAAGGACCTTGCCATTTCACTTATAACTTATTCTCCGAAGAGGGAAGCAGGAGAAGAACCTTCTCTCCTGGAGCGAATTCCCTGAATTGACTATTTCGGTCGTAATAGTACCTTTGGGAACTCTGAGCTTTCTCCATATTCTTGTGCACTAGTCCCCAGACCTCAGTGATGGTCGACTTCAAGTCGGCTACATATTTTGTTAGGGGTTGTCCCTCTTCATCTTCCCCTTCCCACTGTTCTGCCGCCATGTCTAATAATATTCTCGGTTTTCTCCCGAATAACAGTTCGAATGGAGAATAGCCAGTCGACTGTTGCTCATGGGTTCTTATTGCAAAAAGGATCAATGGTAATTTTTGGTCCCAATCTCTCCCGGTGTCTGAGATGACCTTGTGTAACATATGTTTGATCGTTTTATTATAGCGTTCTACAAGGCCATCAGTTTGGGGATGGTAGACTGATTTGCGGAGTTGACGAATACCCAATATGTCACAGACCTGGGCCAATACTCGGGACATGAAAGGGGTTCCTTGGTCCGTCAGTATTTCTGATGGAAACCCCACCCTAGAGAACAAGGTTAACATGGCCCCTAGCTATAGCAGGGGTGGTCATTGTGGATAAGGGAAAAGCCTCAGGATACCTACTGGCGTAGTCCACAATGACCAAAATATATCTATGGCCTCTGGCTGAGGGTGGTGTCTTCCTTCGCCGCTCCGTCTCTGCTGTCTCCCGCCTCTCCTACTCTGCCGACGCGACACGCTTCCTCGTCCTCCATGCCTTTTTCTTCCGCATTGGTCATGGAGTCCTTCCTCCCCTCTGGAGGCAACACTAGACCGCTGTCTGTTTCCGGCACGCTCGTGCGTGTGCCGTTTGTTCCCCACTTCCGGGTTATTGCTGCTTCGTCCTCCTCACATGGTGATTATAGACTACCAGCTTTTCATTCAGGATTGGCCAGGTTGCTGGTTTGGTGGCTCAAAGCCTTCTCAAGGACGTTGAGCAGCTGTTTGAGACCCCCCAGAGGGTATGAGCGCAGAGAACTTGCTGGAGTTCATGAAACCACTAGGCATAATCCTCCCGACGCTGCCATTGGATGAAGTGTGCACATCAACAACAGCTTCTCAACAAGCTATTGAAGAAATGAGGTATATTTAGGCTTGTTTGCTGAAACGTGATGCAGCACAAAGGACTATGGAAATCCACTTTCCATTTTTAGGGCCAAAACTGACTAGAACTTCATTTCATTAGGCCAGCTGAGGATAAGAAGGCCTTATATCCTTTCATAGGCCTGTATACCAGGTGGTGCTGGAAATCCTGGGGTTACATAGTTCCAGCACCTATTAAAACAGACACATCCCTTTCACAATTTGTCATATGTCCATGGGCTCTCTTCTCTGATAAAGCACAGACTTCATTGACCTTGTCATAATAGTTTCTGGGTTGTCCCCACCCCTCGTTCAAGTGTCCCCATTATCCCAAGGCATATTGTGTTGTCTCCCAGGTGACAGTTTAAGTATTTCAAAGTATGATGTACCTAACTGTTTTGAGGTCTGTGGGTGTCAAATTCCTGAGAATCCTGTCAGGTCTTCCAGTCCAGTGGTTTGTGCAAACACAATGCCATTATTTGCATCCCAGTCCTCAGACCCTATACACTACAGTGCTGAAACCCTCCATAGTCTCAGGACACCCACCAGCAACTGTAGTCGACACAGCTATCAAGCTGACACTCTGCCGCCTACCTGTCCCAAATGCCATAACTCCCTCAAACCCAAAATAATTATTGAACTGCTACACGACTTCCACATGTTCTTACTGAACTGCCGCTCTCTCCCCAAACATACGGTTGAAATTGCGCTTTTAATAGAGGAACACACACCAGACATACTGTTCCTAACAGAAACCTGGTTATCCCTTGATGCCGATCCAGCGGTCATAGAAGCCCTCCCACCAGGCTTCCAAATCTCCCGCCAAGACCGGCCTAAAGGGAGAGGAGGAGGCTTGGCGATAATTCATAAAGAACAACTTCACTGCCGAGTGGTTTCCGAAACCATCACGGACTGTGAAAGCCTTACTTTTAACATTGAATTATCACCTAACAGTTGCCTTTCTGGCACTCTTATCTATCGCCCTCCCGGCCCCCCGAAGCAGTTCCACATTAGTCTACCTTCAAGCGTGGCTGAACGTCTCAATACCACATCCAACTTCATCCTGCTAGGTGACTTTAATTTTCATTTCAAGTCATCTTCAGACCACATAGCCGTGACCTTAGCAGAGGATGTAGCAGCTCTGCAACTTTCCCAACGGGTCACTTCTCCCACCCACGTGAAGGGCCATTTGATGGACCCGGTTTTCAGCAACTTCCCTGGTCTTCTAACCAGTCCACCTATTCCCCTGCTCTGGACGGATCATTTCTTGATCCCCATCAACTGGACGGCGTTTAAAACCCCTGAACCAACACCTACCACGAGACTCACGAGAGCCTGGTTCCACCTAGCAGTTGATAATTGGACTAGCAAACTTGCTGAGAATCCACCTATGATTAATGACAACCCCGGCCTAGCTAACCAGGCATATGTCAACTGGATCACTCAATCTCTTGACGTTGTTCTTCCCAAAAAGAAAATCACGCTCAAACGTTCCCACAAAACTGCCCCGTGGTATACGGAGACTCTTAGAGACAAGAAACGACTCTGCAGGAAATCGGAAAGACGTTGGCGATCTGATTACTCTATAGACAATAAAACCCTTTATCGAGAAGCCATCAGTGAATATAAAACGCTGATAAAAGCGGCTCAGGCCTCATACTTCTCAGAGAAAATTCTGCTTGCTAAATCCAAACCCAAGGAAATTTTCCAAATTATTAAAAAACTAACTAAACAGCCCCCTAGCCTACAGGCGGACAAGTCCACCACCCACTGCAATAATGTCGCCGAATTTTTTCATCAGAAAATAAGCTCTATCTACTCTGCCTTTCCCCCGAAAAACCCTACCCCCTCAGCCCCCCCTCTCCATCCCGCGGCCCCCCCCTCCAGTCAACATCTACCCACGCTGACTCACTTCCTCCCTTTGGATCTCGCTACTCTTGAACCCTTAGCACGGATAGTAAAATCCGAATCCCCTGATGATCCTGCCCCACCAGACATAATAATGGCAGCCTCGCAGACCACCCTGCCTATTATTAGGGAGGTTTTAAATGCCTCCATCTCTTCTGGCACGGTCCCGATCGTATGGAAGCAGGCTATGGTCAGAGCCTTATTGAAAAAGCCTAATTTGGACTCTACCAACCTGAGCAACTACCGCCCCATATCCCTGCTCCCATGGGCAAGCAAGATCCTGGAGAAATATATAAATCAACAACTAATAAACTTCCTGGAAGATCACCACCTACTGGACCCCACCCAGACGGGCTTTAGACCAAAACATGGGACCGAGACCGGCCTCCTCATGGTTACCGAGGAAGCCAGAAAAATCCTGGATCAAGGAGGATCAGTGGCAGTGATCCTCCTTGATCTCAGCGCGGCCTTTGACACGGTCAGCCATGACACTCTGCTGTACCGCATGTCCCAGGCCGGGATTAAGGATAAAGCCTGGTCTTGGTTCCAGTCCTTCTTAGAGGACAGATCCTTCCGTGTGTTCGAAGGCGAGTCTGTGTCCACCAGCAGACCTTTGAATTGCGGAGTCCCCCAGGGCTCTTCTCTAAGCCCTGCACTTTTTAACCTGTACATGAGGCCACTGGCTGATGTCGTCCACCCATTTGGGATTAAGATCATCTCCTATGCGGACGACACGCAGCTGGTGGTCTCCCTGACGCAGGAAGCCAATCCACCTGCTCGGGGCGGGCTTGGAGAGTGCCTGGAGGAAGTGAAGACCTGGATGTCCCTATCGTCCTTAAAATTGAATGGGGACAAAACTGAGCTTATGCTTCTAGGCCCCCCGGATCTCAGCCTCCCCGCTTCCCTGTGGCCGCCTAGTTTGGGCTCCCCCCCAACTCCCAAAAACAGTATCAAGAGTCTCGGAGTCTGGCTGGACAGATCTCTGTCCTTTAATGTACAAGCCACAAAACTCTCAGCCACATGCTTTGGCATCATGAGGATGCTAAAGAAAATTCTCCCTCTCCTCCCCCTGGAAGCCAAACAAGCAGCCGTACAAGGTCTAATTCAGTCACACCTTGATTTTAATAACGCACTCTATCTTGGTGCTCCTGAATCCACTCTGAGAAGGCTTCAGACAGTCCAGAACTGCGCAGCACGCATTTTACTCGACCTCCCCCGCAGACAGTCAGTGAGGGCCGGACTAGTAACCCTCCACTGGCTACCGGTGCGCCAGAGAGTTATGTTTAAAGCTATGTGCATAGCACACCAGGCCTTCTGGAACACTGGCCCCAGGATTACGCGGGACCTAATTACCCACTACATGCCCAACAGAAGCCTACGCTCTAGTCAGACTTTCCTTGCAATGGCTCCCAGAATTAAAAGATCCAGATCCGGAGGTAGGACATTTTCTTATAATGCTGCCAAGGCCTGGAACGCCCTCCCGCTGCATCTCAGAGCCAACCCCAATCTCACGGCCTTCCGCAAACAGCTGAAAACCTTTTTATTTCATCCAGTCTAACCTCCATTCTCTCCCCTCCTGGGCCACTGTGCGGGTCCATGGTATTCCCAGCGCTTGGACGCCTCCGGGCAGCAATTCGCGCTCTACAAATGCACATCCAATCCAATCTTGGGACTCTCACTCAGCAGAGTCCCCCCAAAAAAGGTTAAGAAAAGTGGGCAGGCTAGGAATACCCAAACCCACTTGCCCTTGTACTGGTGTACCCTACGGACTCCGCCAGGGCAAAAATGCATTTACTAAAAAACAAATTGCAGCCAAGCCGTAATGGATTCATGAATCTGTTGCAAAAAAATGTAGAATAGCACGGTCTCTCGCACTTGTTTTTATTTAAGTCCCCAGGTGGGCCAGGTCCTGGGGGCATAATTTACAATACATTTTGGGGAGGGGGCACACATGGCACCCCGTGGCTGAACTTGGCCCCAGGGACTGCCGCCTCCCCAGGGCTGGCTGAGTTTCAAAATAGAGTGGAGGAGGGCTGCAGATTTTTCATCTGTTTCCCTGCTCGGGGGCAGGGACACAGATGAAGAGATTGCACCCGCATGCAGCTTGCAACATGTTGGAGCCCTACTGGCTCCCGCAGGAGGCGGCGAGCCAGCTGGTACTGTGGGGGCCTTGAGCCTTACCCTCCAGTCCCCAGTGATAAGTACTGGGTGCCCTAGTTGGGGCCAGGGCACCCAGGTAGATGTGGCCTGATCTTGGAGGGGGGTGGAGTCCCTGGGGCCAAAATCAGCCTGGGGAGGGGGGCACCAGGCCTTTTTTCCCATTTAGAAAAGTGGAACACAGGGCAGCAAAAACAGCAGAAAAGGCAAAACAGAGCAGAAGAGGGCAGAAAAATGAGCAGTGAAGGAAAAATTGAGGGCAAACAAACTAGCAGAAAAGGCAAACCAGAAAAACAAGCAGAAAAGGCAAAACAGAGCAAGAAATGAGCAGACCAGGCTCAAACAGAGGGCAGAAGGTAGAAAGGCAGCAGAGGGTAGCGAACTGCTGCAAGCTGGACAGGAGAACTGTCACAGGGGGAGCTAGCACGAGAACCTGCTTAATTTTTACTGAAATTAAACCTCAACGGGAAGCCCTTACATGTATAAGCATAGCAGGCACCCCAATTGAAACTCCACTTCTGGAAAGGGCAAAGGATCCAGATCTGCTGGGCTTGACAAAGGCAAAGCAAGTGTGTTTTCTCTGAAATTCCACATTGAAAGATGATCTTAAATGCTTTGTGGAGGTGAATTGCTGATCTATTGAAGCACAATGCGTAGTGACTGTGACAAGTGTGTTCTTTCTTTTTTTTATAACCAGAAAGGTACAAAAAAGATATTCAGTCACAGAAGTAATAATTTAATCAATAAATAGATTACATAATCCATAGTTCATACATGTTAACATACATACATACTTAAATAGCTACATTCATTATCATGGGATTTCCTTGGTTCATCGGAAGCATGGTTAATGCTGCAATTCTAGTTTGCAGCAGTGGAGGAGCTGCATTACCATTTTGAGTATGACTTAGTCTCTCTAATCATAGTTGCACACACATGAAATCACAGCCGAGTCCTGAAGCATATCGTATAGCTCTTCTTCTATTCTGCAGTTAGCTTGACTTAGAGCTGCCCTCCTTATCCTGCCCTGCTGTTGAGCCATACCATCATAGGTGCCCACATCTTTAGGCCCCTCTACCTGGCCCATAGGCCATAGACCTTTGCTCTTATATAATGCTATTTCTTGCATATGGATGCTTAACAGGCGATGGAGCCGGACCTGATATGTGGGGGGTTCAGCATCTTTCCATGCATTGGCAATCAGTAGCCGAGCCACAGCTACTGTAATGAATAGCAAATCCCTTTGTGATACAGCTAAATTAACCCTGCCATCATATCCTAATAACATCAGAGCTGGGCTAATAGGAATTACCTTGTTGAGTGTTTGCTGCCAAAAGTTCTCTGTACCGGCTTTTAAGGGTAGCAGCTTACTGCATGCATAGAGCATATGTATGCTGTCAGCAGGACCTGTTTGGCATCTAGGGCAGTTGTCATTCTCCCTCTTCCCCCAACCATATACCTTTGAGGGTGTGTAGTACAAATTGAAGATTGTTTTATAGTGCTGGGCCTTCAGATTGGCTGATACAAAAAGATCTTCATCCCCATTTCGATCGACATATGTAAGTCTACCTCCCCATCCCCCAGCTTTGCTGCCCATTTTACCTCAGCTTTTTTCCAAGTCATCAGGAAGGGTTTCTATTAAAATTTTATAAAAGTCCCTGATCCTACTATCCCCTCGATTTACTGTTTCCAAGATTGGAATTTTAGCCAAGTCGAAGGACTCAGTGGGAAGACACATCAGACATTCCCTAATCTGTATATATTTAAATTGTGTTCTGTTGTCTATCCCTTGGTTTTGTACTAAATCTACAAATGAGATTATCTCTGCATTATTGTACAAGTTAACTATCCTGTCAATTCCGGCTTGTTCCCAGTTTCTGCCCATTGCATTGTACAGTACAGCCAGAAAGAGGGAGGAGCGCCATAGGGGTGTATACCTATTGTACCTTTGGATTTTCAGCAGTCTGCTGACCTTTATCCAGATCTTCCAGGCCACCTTTATACACTTAAAGCCTGTCTTTTTCTAATAACTAGGTTCTAGTTGTCTCAGGAAGAGCCCCTCTGCCTCTTTTCTGATTGCTAAGTGACAAATAGTGGGCAGATCTGGGGCATCAATTCTCAAGATATCTGATATGAGCAGGGTACCCATCTTTTGTAGTGCAGCTGCCCAATAGTAAAATAACAAATTCGGGACAGCCAACCCCCATCTTTCTTGAGGGAGCGTCAGTTTTCTGTGCCCATCGGGTTTTTTGGTAATTCCATATAAAGTTGGAAAACATTGCATTCATTTTTTCATAGTTGTATCTGCTAGTACAAGGGGAATTGAGCGAAACAAATAAAACAATTTAGGGAAGGTTTTCATTTTTAATATACTGGACCTCTTTATAATTGTAAATTCAGCTTATTTAAGCGCCTCAGTTTTGTGCTTATACTATTGAGTACTGGATCTAAATTAATGTTGCGTCCATATTGGAACTTATCTTAACCCCCAGGTACGTGGCGGATTCAGCTTTGCGCTGATCTTGAATATTGCATTGCCGCAAGCAGACTATTTGTGTCTTTCCTTTATTCAGGAGATACCCAGATTTGCTCCCAAAATCCTCCGCCACGCTTTTGACTTCTTTAATTGCCCTCTCTGGCTCTGTCGTTGTGACAGCAATATCATCCGCATATGCCAAAACCTTGGTATTATGTCTGTTAGTTGTTACGGATTTAATTTTTAATTGCAGGCTTTTGTAGGATCTGGTTAATAAAGGGATCTATGTCCATAGCCAAGAGAATTAGGGAGCATGGGCAGCCCTGCCTCATCCCTCTGGCTACCTTGATATTCCCTGATGTATTACCCATCATTTTTAGTTGTGCATAGGGTTCATGATACATTGCCCAGACAGCAGTGAGAAGTCATGGACCAAACCCTCTCTCCGATAAGACTCCCCAGAATATATTGCCATGATATCCGATCAAAAACATTTTCAACATCTAGGAGGATCACAGCCATATCGCCCCCGTTGCCTCAGCCTTATCCAGTAGTGATATAACTCATCTGACATGGTTTGTGGTCCCCCTACCCGGTACAAAACCATGTCGCCACGGTGAGACTGGCTATGATCCTCTGTAGGCGGTTGGCTAAGACCTTTGAATATACTTTGGCAGCAGAGTTTATCAGAGAGATAGGGCAGTATGAGGCAGGTAGTTCCGGTGGCTTCCCCCTTTTAACAAATATCACTATGCAAGTTCCCTGCCAGGAGAAGGGTGGGATCCCATTATGCTGTAAATCTAGGAAAAGATCGTGCATTATCGGGGCTAGTTCATGTTTGGAGTAACTTATATAGCTCCAAAGGGATTTTGTTCGCACCAGCAGCCCTTCCAGAAGGCAAGGAACCTAAAGCGTCCACTATCTCTTTTGGTGCAAACTCTTCTTCCATCTCCAAATATGCTGCTTCATCGACTCTTTTGGGTTCCGGCTGTCTACTTTCTTCTCCCAGTAGGCTAGATCTAGGAGGGTCTGCCTGATATAATTCCTTATAGAATTGTTCAGAGACCCCCGTGATCTCCGGGGCCTCGTCTCATATTGCCCATCACTGTTTTTGATTTTGGTTATATTGTTTCTGGTAGCTTTCTGACTTCTGCTCAGGTCCACCAGCCTTCCTGCTGACTCTCCATACTCGTACATCTCTCTTTTATGTGCTTGGTAGGTTTGGACCACTTTTTCCTGACATTAGCTATAGATCTCTGCCTTTATTATAGCTAGTTTAGCTGTGTACTCCCTTAATTTCTCCTCCTCCCTCCTCTTACAGATCAAATTCAGATGTTCCACATCCAACTGGGCCAAGTTGACCTCATCCTTCTGTTGCTTATGGAGCAGGCTCACATAGCTAATGATTTCTCCCCTCAGTCCAGCTTTAAAGGAGTCCCACACTACCCTACGTGAGGTGCTATATTGGTTCATGTCAAAGAATTCCACTGCCCTCACTTCTACTCCTTGCCCTGTTACTTCCAGAAGTAGCGGATTATGATTCGAAAAGAGTTTGGGGAGTTTCATAATATCTATCTCATTGAGCATATTAATTGAAGCCAGAAAATAATTCAACCAAACATATTTTTTGTGTGGTTGAGAGAAGTAGGTGTAACTGGGATCAGTAGATTTCTTATCTGCTCAGACATCAGCCAAACTATGACTATCCTTAAAGTGTAGGATGTGAGTCCAGCCACTCACCTGAAATCTAGGATCGTCTGCAGGGGCGAAGACAGTTCATCAACCTGCCCAGAACATCTCTCAGCGCTACTGACTAGATAGGAGTCCTGGCAGATGTTCCAAGAGGGAAGGGGATTGGGACGAGAGAGAAAAGAGAAGAAAAGACACTGCCACAATCCACCACCTGGGCCAGCCAGGACCCGTTCTCCAGAAAGGTAGGCGTAGTGTTCGTCTAAACCCTAGGAAAGGAATTATCATGAACAACTGACCTAATCTAAAGAGTTCCCACTAATATTTCTTTAACATGCAATATATATGTATCAGTTACACCTCCATGAGTTACCTCTCTAATGTTGTCGTGAATGTGCATTCAGTAATACTGTACTTTAGGACTGACTCATCTCGGGAACATAAAGCAGTTATGGAAAAAGAGCAACTGGTTCTAGAAAATATAAAGAGCAATCATATTAGACTTGCATGCACATTTTACGATACACACTTAGCATGCCCTGATTATTATATATATATATATATATATATATATATATATATATATATATGTATTTCAAAGGCTCTTGCAGCAGAAAAAGCACTCACAGCAGATAGGTAATTTCCCTTAATTTATGCACATCAAAGGGTAATACAGCACCCGTTCTATTTCTCTGCCAGCCAAAGCGTTTCAATGCTGTCCGCAGGCACAGCAGTTTGCCTTGATTAAGGAGGGGACACTTCATACCGGAGCACACTGGAGTGCTTGAAATATCACAGTGGACTTGTAATTACCGCTGTGATCACTACGATGTAGTCACATGCTACAAAGCTGACACACCTGCATCCAAATACTACTAAAGATGGAGGCAGTCCGGGACTGATTGTTTCACCATGCCGCTTTTCTCGCTTTAGCCCAGGAAGAAGATGCGGACAGCATTGAAACGCATTGGCTGGCAGAGAAATTGAACGGATGCTGTATTCCCCTCTGATGTGCATAAATTAAAGGAAATTACCTACCTGCTGTGAGTGCTTTTTCTGCAGCAAGAGCCTTTGAAATATATATATATCTATTCTCTCACCTTTCAAGATTTGCATATGCTCCTTAAACCTAAATGAACGCCTCGATTTGGACACAACCAGGCAAATTAACGTCAAATGCCTGATTGACTTTATAGTCAAATGTTATCAAAATCCAAACGTTTACCAGAATCCATCAAAAGGTAATGTCAGCACTAGAGCATTGTGATTGATTTTTGCAGAGATGCTCAAAGAGTACACAAAGTCATCACAAGCCCTAAACAAGTGATGCATATGAAGTGGGTCCAAGAAATATGCACCAAGCTTGTTCTTGCTATCTATTTCGTTGTCTTTATCAGCTGAAGCGAAGGAAGGTTTCCGTAGAAATGTGAATCCTCTGAGTGGTGATGACGCAGCTGGAGGTTGCCCTGTTGCGGTGAAGGCTTGTCCAATGGAGTCCATCCCCTCGCAGCTACGCGACGACGAAGCCGGAAAGCCAAGTGGTGAATGTTACGGGGCATAGCTATTTATAGCCAATCCTTGGGTGTTGACAGGCGTGTAGTAGCAACGTGCTTGGTAATGTTGCTGCTCCACATGACCGATGCGGCATGTTCCGCCCCATGCGTTTCCTGGAAATGGAGAAACAAAGCTGATGTGCGTTTTCTTGAATCGGATCATATCCTTAATGCAAATGAAAAAGAAACGAATACTACGGCCGAGAGAAATGTATCAATGGCAGCATAATGTGGAATACAACAAATATTAGTATAAACAAAAGAAACAACATAAAAAAATAAAGCGTGACAGCATGCTTGGGCACACAACAAACATTGGCAAAAACAAAGGTAAAGGACGTCATAGTTGCTCAGATATTAATACATGATTAGTATAGAGACCATGGGGATGTTCACAGATGACACAGGCCTGATGTACATCCCTGACAAAAGGCAGTCAGCGCTCTATGTACTTGGGGCTTCTTCTCATTGTAGTTTGGCAATCCTACTTTAGTGACTCTGAGATGTATATTCAGGTCGCCACATATCATCAGTGGTTTTGGACAGGAGGGTAACTCCATTTCCAAATCTTCCCAGATTTTGGGATCATCATGGTTCAACCCATATATTGTCCCTATTGTCATTCCGGTAGTTAGTGACACTATTGCCCAGTGCCCCCGTTTATCAGCTAATGTACGCTTTACTACTCCAACTTGGTGTTTAATATGAATGGCTACCCCTCTTATTATGGGAGTCTGGGTAGAGCATATAGCCAGCTCGTATCCTCTTATCTGAAGGGCATCCTTATTGCACAATGGAAGAAAAATTATGTATGGGTTAATAGCTTTTAGTATCTTGTATACTTTGGCTCCTTTGTTTTTATCATTGGCACCCCAAAATTACTGAACAGATCCTCAATTCAGCCATGGTTATATAAGGACCCCATCCATCCAAACCATGTTGCTCTAATATTCCCTCCTTAATCATCTTCTTTTACTTCCTCTTTCTGGATTTATTTCCCTATTATTCTGCTCCTGCCCCCCCACAACCACCCAAGTCCCCCCAGCCCCTCCATTCCAACCTCCCCCCGCTCATCCCCATCCCCACCCATGGAAACTTCTAGACCTCTGGTCTGTAAGGTGATGAAGCAGCACTACACCAAGAACAGTGAGACCCCCCATTGCGTGGGCCCATTTTGAGCTATACCTAGGTCCCCCCATAACATACTAACATCATATTTGCTGTGTTAAAGTACTGATAGAGAGAGAAACTAAAGAAAACACACATACGTGAGTCTCGTAATTACCCCTTCCCCTGCTACCCACTTCAGTGCTAATCTAATCTGATCTAATTCCTACATCCTGGTCAGCTAGACAGCTGTTTGGCTCAATCTACTGACTCTCCTACCCCCAACAAGTCCTTTGCTTTAATATCGGATGTGAAGAAGTGAACCCGGTCACCGGTTATCAGTTTCAGCTTTGCTGGGTTAATCAGATAGGCCTGCTCACCCTTTGCCTGAAATAAGTTGATCATCTTCCGTAGTTTCCAGCGCCTTTCAACAGTTACGTGGCAAAAGTCAGGTCAGGCAAAGAACGTAATATGATCCACCTTGCACTTGGTTTCCGGTCTAGAATTCTTCAAAATATTCTGCCTGAGGAGGTAGTTCCCGAAATAGACTAAGACAGCCCTATGATTTGTGTCTGGTCAACCTGGCATTTCTAAATGGGGGACCCGATGGGCACGTTGGATCTCATGTGCCCAGTTCCAGCCTAAATCAGAAAATGCCCTTCTTAGTAGATCTACCATATAGAGACGCATATCTGTACCCACCTTGTTCTAAGGAATACCCAAGAACCGCAGGTTATTCCGACGCTGGCGGTTTTCCTAATCTTTTAGTTTGCATTGCATGTCAACCAGTCTGGCTTTGTGTGATTAAGTCTGGCTCTGGGCTCCCACAACATTTACCTCAAGGGCTCTCGTTCTTGTATCCAAGTCAGATAAGCGTTCACTAATGTTGCTACATACTTTGGCGACTTTCCGCACCGTCCCTTGCTCCTTGCGGATAGCTGTCTGAGAACGTCAGCTATCCTGCCTTGTTTCTTCACGGTGTGACATAATGGACTGAAGGGTAGCATCTAGTGTTGTGGTAGCGCTGCCTTCAGAGTCGGGTGCTTTGCTCCAGGTGACCCCTACAAGCTGATTAGTTGGAGAATAGTCCCAATTGAGGTCATTTCTTTTTGTTCAGCTTGGCCCAAGAGCCCTGACTTCCTATTAGTCTTATGCAGAGTTGCGGCGGACTCTATCCCGCTGATGTCAGGCAGGCTTTCACTCTTACTCATGTCCGATAGCAACACAGAATCATCCACAGAGCAGGTGTTGTCCGACAGTGAATAAAAACAGTCTGTTGCCTCTTTGCCTCTACATATGTGTCCTTCACACCCTCCTGCTTTCTTGTTTGCGCTTCGGTACCTGTTGTGGTTTCCGCACGGTCTCATGGGGGTGATTAGTGGCTTTTTTTTTTAGGGTACTTCCCATAGCTCCTCTTCTCTCCCTCTTGTGGCAGTGACTGTTGTGATTTCAGGCTAGGTGCTATTACAATTCGTGCCTTTATCGTTTTTGCCCTCTTTTCCTTCCTCACCAACATCTGCACTTAGTGCCCTGGTTCCCTCTCCCCTGTTACCAGGAATCTGTGCACTACTAGGTTCTACCTGATTCAGTGTTACCTGAGAGTCATTTACCTGAGGGTAGTCCATTAATCCTGGGGTTGCCTTTCCGGCTCCTTCATCTGGACCCTTTCCATAGCTGTGTTTCTCCATGGGGCCACTGCATCTGTTCCCATCTGGGGCTTTGGAATCCCCCATGGTCCCAGGTCCAGATCGCAATTTGGAACCTCCATGGCCGTGGGGCCAGGTAGCCGCTGCTGGGGCACAGCCCTGCCCTTCCCCTTCCTTTCCGGAGTGTTCTCCATCCGTGTTGAAGTCTGTCCTCGGCGACCAGGCTGCTATGTAGCAGCCTCTGCTCCAGCGCTCGCCTCGGCCATGGAGCGATTTCTTGCTGGGACCACTTCTGTTATTGGATTGCCTCTGGCGAGAGGGGCCGTGCTCGCATTCCCTCGACCTGAAGCAAGAGCTTTTGGCTTCATCTTAGTGGGTGAATGTAGCCCAGGACGGCAGAAGTCAGGGCAGTCCAGGGCACTGTGAAGCTTCCGGCAAGCTAGTAACAGCTCCTGCTGTCCGGCCGCTATTTTGCATGTGTAGATACAGCCAATAGTTTCCTCATTCAGTAACTTCTGCATGGCACTTAAAATATCTGATAGTATTTTTTCCAGTTAATGCGGGAGGATGGGGTCAGTGGGGGTTTCAGCAGGTCAAGGTGCTGTGAGCGGTCGCCTCAGCCGACTGCCATCTTGCTTCCCTCAACGGCATTGACTCTCCAGTGTAGCGAAGCCCCTCAGTGTATTTTCTTGCCTTTTATTTAATTTCTTTTGTACTCCTGATTCTTGCACTGTTTGTCTGTGGCCCAGTACATAACTGAGCAGGTTTGTCTTTTTGAACCCGCCCAGCCCGCCGTTCTTTCCTGCTGGTTTACCGCCCGCATCCTTGCCAGCCCCTCCCACCTCTACTTATGCAGGCTGCTGCACGGACATGCAGCGGGTGTGCCAAAGGCAAGCTTATCCGCACCTGGATGGCGGCCAGCACCAGGAGCTCTGGCTTTCCTGCTGCCTATCACTACACCACCTCTGAGCTCCTAGCCTTGGCCCCTAGGGGCTGCAGCTAGGGGCTGCAACAACAACTGCGGCATCACCTCCCCGAGACTTATGGAAGGACCATTCGCCTGCCACCGATGCTGGTTCACCTGCAACACTGAAACCATCGCTGCACCCACACATCCAACCTCCAACCTTTCGTAATAGCTCCAGTGCTTGCTACTCAATGCCTGATCCCTCTGGATGCATGCCACAGAGATTTGGGACAGCATAACCACCTCCAGCCCTGGCATGATGCTCATCACCTAAAACTAGTTCACACCTCCCTCAGCACCCGACAACCCAACCACAATGACTCATGGATACAAGATAATAAACTGAGACCACAGCAACAAACACGTAGGAGGCATTGTCATCATTCACAAAGAGACCCTCCAATGCACCACCACCGAAGATGACCCTTCATCAGTCTTGGAGCACCTCAATTTCCAAAATCGAATCAACGTGAACACCACCGTCAGAGGTACCCTTGCGTACGGACCCCCACACCGACGCCATGTCAGATTTGATCGCACCCATGGCAATAGACTTCAAGCATTGCATCTTCCTCGGCGACCTCAACTTCCACCTCGGCGACCCCAATGACACCAACTCTGCCAACCTCCTGGAAAGCATGAGCAACATCTGGCTTATCAACTGGTCACAAGCCCCACACAGCACAGGACACACCCTGGATGCAATCTTCACAGGCAGCAACAGAATCAAATTCAGTCACACCACTA
Organism: Triturus cristatus; assembly: GCF_964204655.1. Classification (NCBI taxonomy): domain Eukaryota; kingdom Metazoa; phylum Chordata; class Amphibia; order Caudata; family Salamandridae; genus Triturus; species Triturus cristatus. Next base: position 334,036,800 of record NC_140595.1, read on the forward strand.
AACTCACCTGGACAGGCCACAGCATCGTCCACTTCACTATTGCAGGGCTACCACGACCCACTCCTGCACCCCCACCCTTGTCCTCTGCAGATGGAACAAAATAGCTGAGGCCCAATGGACTGCCACCCTCAACAGCACCAGACCCCACTCTACCAGCAACCTTGAGCTAGACATCTAACAATTCTCCAACTGCGCAGACACTATCACGCTGCTGAAAACAGCCACTACCAGAAGACCTAGCAAACATGTCAGAAGGTTCACCCCCGAACTCCAGGCCTTCAAACGTGAGTGCAGGCGACAGGAGTGATGATTGCAAAAACAACAATTGATGGACAGAATGCAGAACAATGTCATACATTCACCCCAGTACAAAGATCTGGGCCTAAATCCATCGTTTTTTTGCTCACCATGCCATTCCAGTTTGAACCCAGCCATATGCAAATCAGTCTTTACCCTGTGCCCCATGGGAACAGTCCAGCCCGAACTGCCAAGCCAGGTCCTCCCTGGACTGGAAACAAGCATCCTAGGACCGGTTTCGGGCTTTCAGCCCTCGTCAGCCAGGATAGCCTGATTCCAGTGGCATGGAGAGCAAGGGACTCACGTCTGAGCATACCCTTCCCACTCGGGGTGACAAATGCAAAAACAACAATTGATGGACAGAATGCAGAACAATGTCATAGTGATGATGGCACTCCAGCAGAAACTCCTCGGACCTCACCACCTTCATGTCTGCCCTCTGCAAATACCACCACAGCCTCAAGGAAGCCAAAATGGATGCCCTAACCACCCGCATCGAGGCCAGCACCAATCAAACAAAAGAACTCTTCAGCATCGTCAGAGAATTCTCCCGCCCGTCGGCCACAGAGACCATGATTCATCCTTCCCTAGCCCTTTGCAACTCCCTGGTGGACTACTTCCACAATGAGATAGCAGACATCTACGGCAACTTTGACCTGCTGCCAACCTACCTTAGCCACCTCCTGATACGCACCAACAACTCCCACAGCCACCTTACCGATTGAACACCGCTCACAACGACAATCACCACAGCAATCATGACCTCTATTCACTCTGGAGCACCGCCAGACCCCTGCTGTCACCACTCCTTCAACATGGAACAGAAGGAACTCAGCAGCGCACCCACCCACATTGTCAACTCCTCCATCACCACAGCCACCTTCCCTGACACCTAGAAACATGCAGAGTTCAAACCCCTCCTGAAGAAACCCTCCTCTGGCCCCATTGAGCTCTAGAACTCCCTCCCCATCTTCCCAGCTAAGGTCTTGGAGAAAGCCATCAATCGCTAGCTCACAGACACCCTAGAATGTAACATCCTCCTCAAAGCCACCCAGTCTGACTTCGGCTCCAACCACGGCCCTGAGACAGCTTTGATAGCAGCAACTGGCAATATCAGAGCCATCCTCGACCGGGGCGAGACAGGAGCCCTGATACTCCTCGACCTGTTAACGGTATGTGACACTGTATTCCACCACACCCTATTCACCAGACTCCACCACATCATCATCAGAGGAACGCCCTCAAGTGGACCACTGCCTTCCCCACAGAACATACACAGAAAATCCACCTATAACCCTTCACCTCCGAACCCAAGAGAATCATCTGCGGAGTCCCCCAGGGATCCTCCCTCAGATCCACCCTCTATTGGCCATCATCGCCCACACCCTGAGCTCAACATCATCTCGTACGCCGAAGACACCCAACTCAGCTGATCAATGTCTCCAGCTGGATGAGATCCAACTGCCTGAAGCTGAACATGGACACGATGGAAGTGCTCATCTTCAAAAAGAACACCTCTCTATGGGACAACACATGGTGGGCCATGGCACTTGGACCTTCACCTATCCCCACCAACCACGACCGCAACCTTGGCATTATCCTGGACAGTGACCTCTCCATGAAGTGCCAGTCAATGCAGTAGCCCCACATACTCAGCAAGCTTCGTAAGTGTTTCAGGTGGACTACCGCTAGCACCAGGAAGACAGTGAATCAGGCCCTTGCGACCAGCTGACTGGACTACTGAAATGCACTCTACACCGGAACTACCCCCCAGCTCCTCAAACTACTACAGACCTTACAGAACGCCTCAGCAAGACTCATCCTTAACCTCTCCAAATAGACCAGCATCACCCCACACCTCAGAAGCCTCCACTGGCTCCCCTTCCAGAAGAAATGGCAGTTCAAGCTGACGACTCGTGCCTACAAGGCCCTCCACAATGCCAGACACTCCTACATCAACCACCTTCCACCAAACGACCAGACAACTCTGATCTGCCTCCCGCACCCAGACACACATCCCTGCAGCCAGCGGAGCTGCTTTGGAGGTTGGTCGTTTTCCTACCTCACTGCCAAATCCTGGAACGACCTTCAACTCCATACCTCCTCCTTGCCGACTTCAGGAAGGGAATAAAGACCTGGTTCTTCGACTAACTCTCACCATTCCTAGTGCCTGGATACACCCCTAGGTGATAAGGCTCGCTATATAAATACCAACTGATTGATTGAATGGTCTTCCCCTCTTTTGCCAGGATCATGGGCAGCTTACCAAAAACCCACTCCAGCGCTCTTCCTGCCGATTTTGGTGATGCGTTCTTGATGCTGAGGAATATGAGGAGGTCTCCACTAAACAAAGAAGCACTTACCTCATATAGTTAGGAAGAATGACCCTTGTTTTGTGGAGATTTAGCTCTTTGTACTCCCGTTGTCTTCTCTATAGGAAGATTAATGTTATCACAAATTTTTGGGTAAAGACACACAAGGAATAATCACATTGCTGAAATGCACACAATGTCACTGATGACATTTCCTCATGCTCCATTTTGCAGCTGTAGTGTAGAGTACTTACTGGACATTTATCCAAGAAGGTAGCACTTAGTAATTAACCAGTAGAAAGTACTCCTCTTGGGTAGATATTTTGTGGAAAACTGTGGACTCTATTTGAATAAAGGGGCAGGTGCGCTTCTGTTGTGGCCTAGTCACTGATAGAGCTATTGACACACCCACACAGACACTTACACACACACTCGGGCACTCACACACCCACTGACAGACTCACACCCACTCACAACCCCACTCAGACTAACGCATCCACTCACAGACCCACTCAGACTAATGCACCCACTCACAGATTCACTCAGACTAATTCACCCACTCACAGACCCACTCAGATACTCATGCACCCTCTGTTATGAACCCAAATGTACCCCAATATAGGCCTAGGTAGTTGCATGACCCTTTACCTACATTTGTCCTACCTTGCTCTACATAATGGCTCTAGTGCTGACCTTTTACCTAGTTTGGTGCCGAATAAATGTTGTGTGGTTTTCTTCGAAAACTAGCCTCATTTCTTATGCATGCGGATTCTTAGTATCACAGCAGGATTCCCATCTTCTGGATAACAACCCTGTACAAAGTCACCACTATTGTCATCCTGGCCAACAACCTCACAGTACCATGACACATCTAGGTAGAACCCCTGAGGGTACCTGTCGGGTATATAAGTACACACACACACACACACACACACACATCTTAACTGGACAAACCAGAGGAGAAGCTTCCATGCTGACACGGAACGCTGAAGTCCCTACACGCAGACACTGCAGCACACTCTGATCTGACATCCCTTGCGGGGTGTCCAACTCGAGACCAAGACGGAGTCCTTTATTCTCTCCCATCAAGTAATGGGGTTGGCTCTTTTCTAGGGGGATACTTGGCTATACACCTACATACATGCTAGGTACACTTAGGTACATCTAGTTAGGGTTTGCATCATAGGAGTACTCATGATTACTGCCATGTAGCTATATGCCCACATATATTCACTGTGTTAGCACCATGGTAGAGTTCTACCTTTTATTTACTCTGTTAGTGCTTATAACTGTATACATCTGTTTCTGTCTAATAGTGGTTGCCACACGTCTTCTATACTAGAATGACTGGTTCAATAAATGCTTATTGAAAAACGTCCCCATCGTTTATTCTGTATATCTCTCTGAGACTGAGTGAGCACGAGTGACTGAACGAAAAGCACTGTACTGTTTCCACAATCCTGGAGAGGTCAGGGTTGTATTGTTCAATAGTTGCCAGAAATTATTTGCCCCTTGGTAAGGTTGTGATGCTCATGGGGGCACTGTGAGCAAGCTGGTCTACAGACTAACATATCCTTTGGGGGTATCGAGAATCAGTCTGGACACCAATCCCTTAGTTTATGTTGTCTAAACGTGCAGATCCCATATGGATTTGTAGGAACTACACAACACCACTTATAGAATCACTCTTGCTCTTTCACACACACACTCACAGACTCACTCAGAGACTCACATCTACTCAGAGACTCACATCCACTCAGAGACTCACATCCACTCAGAGACTCACATCCACTCAGAGACTCAAATCCACTCACAGACTTGTATCCACTCACAGACTTGCATCCACTCACAGGCTTGCACCCACTCACAGGCTCACACCCACTCACAGGCTCGCACCCACTCACAGTATCGCACCCACTCACAGTCTCACATCCACTCACAGGCTTGCACCCACTCACAGTCTCGGACCCACTCACAGTCTCACATCCACTCAGACTCGCATCCACTCACTCGCATCCACCCACAGACTCACCCCCCACCCACAGACTCACCCCCTAAACACACTCACCCACAGACTCACACCCCTACCCACAGACTCAGACACCCTCACTCACTCACCCACTCTCTCAGACTGACACACACTCACTCAGACTGACTCACACACTCATGCACTAACTCACATATTGACTCATGAACTAGCTCATACTGGCTCATGCACTCAGTCACAGATTGACTCACACACTCATGCACCCACAGACTAACTCATGCACTCACTAGCAGACTGGCTCACATACTCATGCACTCACTCAGAGACTGGCTCACACACCCATGGAGGCACTCTCAAACCGAATCAGACACTTATGCACTTGCTCACACAGTCGCTCTCAAAGGTTACAGGTTACACTTTGGAAATAGAATTTAAAAAACCTTTGAAAATTCAATTAGAAAGCCAAAGGTCACAGGGACATTATAGTGAGCAAATATCATTAAAATAAACTTAGAAATCCACTGAAAAAACTAAGATTGCAGGTACGTTATAGTTAGGAAATGGAATAAAAAAACTTAGATATTCACTGGAAAATAAAGAAAGATTACAGCAAAGTTCTAGATTTCACTTGTACAAAACCATAGAAATTCAGCAGCTTATAGTTACCTGAGCTAACTATAACTTTTGCCCCCGCAATTCACTGATTATGACTCACATATTACATCACTCATGACTTCGCTGATGACATCTCAGATGAGAACACTGACAGCATCCACAAAACCACTCACACCCCTATACAACCTCTCATACACCCACTCACACAACCACTCACATACCCATTCACAGACCCATACAGGTACTCTCACAGCCACTCACTCCACCATAAAGCCCCTAACACAATTACTTTTTAACCCTCTCAGCCACTCACACCCACTCACTCAAACATACAGCCTCTCAATGCAGACACTCACACATAGCCAAGCACCCACTCAAACAGCCACTAACTCACTCATACAGTCACTCAATTCAGTCACTCACACACACACACTTGTACATCCACTCCCACGCAGATGCACACAGCCATTCACACAATATGTAAGAAGTAGTATCACTCAGCAGTACTAATTTGAATGTAATTAATTTAAATAGTAGTAGTACTAATTTAACTTTTGTAGTAGCTTAGCATATATGTTTAACAATCATAAACTCTTAGAAATGACTTACTCACTGGATGTTATCAGTGATGTCATTTGAGATGTCATCAGTGATGTCACTCACCATCTCATGAGTGATGTAATATGTGAGGTCATGAGCAGTTCATTGTGGGGCGTAAGTTATAGTTAGCTCAGGTAACTATAACTGCTGAATTTCTCTGGTTTTGTGCGAGTGAAATCTGAGGCTAACTTTAATGTCCCTGCAACCTTTGTTTTATTTCAGTGAATTGTTACGTTTTTTTAAAATTCTATTTTCTAACTATGATGTTCCTGCAACCTTTGTTGTTTCAGTGAATATATGTATATATTCACTGAAAAAACAAATTAATTAATAAATTCTTTATTCGGTTTTTACAGTTAAAAACCATAAAAGAGCAGTTACAAATAGAACATCGCACATAGATTAAAAAATAGTGAAAATTAAAACTAAACAATTATCAGCTCATAAAGTTAAAACCAAGGTTTTACAAAAATTCATTTCAACTACAAATACTGGGATCAACCGCTGCTTACAAATTATTCCTATGTTGCAGAATACATTTAAGGAAGTTAAGAACAAGATAACAGGTCAATTCGGAATCTAGGCTTTGAAGGCGTAGCATTGCCGGTCGACACTGTCTTAGTCCCCAGCTCTTTAATAAAGGTAGTAACCAGACCCTCCTGTGTGGATGATGAAATTTACAAAACAGAATAGTGTGTAAATTTGTCTGAGTTGACACTTCATCACACGGACAAGGGATGGAAACCTTCTCCCAGCGGTTTCTCTTGGGGAAGGATACTAGCCTAAAAAAGGAGTCAAATCTAAATCTTGTTAACAACATTCTGTGATAAGTGCTAATCTGTAATGTCAAATAAGGTTGGATGGAGTAAGTGGTCTGAATTAAATTAGCATGAACAACCGAGGGTTTCGATGCCACGGAGGTCAGCCTTAGGGACTCCAGATGCGTTAAAGCCAATTTTTTAAGTCCTTTCTTTGACAATTCGTTAATTTTTTTTGGATCTGTGTAATAGATCTCCAAATCTAGATCCTTAAAAAAATTTTGTACATAGCACAACCATTGAATTGATAGAGTGATCTATGGCCATTGCGTCCATCAGAATTTCTTGTGAAAACACATTGTTCACGGAAGACCAGATACGACGCCAGAGCAATAGCGGTTGAATTCTTATCAGGTCCTCAAGGTAGGGAATACCAAGCTCCAGATGAAGGGCATATACTGAGGAGCTCATTGGTGCTGCTAAGAGAAATCTTAAAAAGTTATTTTCGGCGACCTGAAGGGTGCTGATTTCTGCGAATCCCCACAGGCCTGCTCCATAAAGGGCAATTGCCTGGCATTTAGCTACGTAAATTTTTAACAGCTCCACTGGAGGCCTTTTCCCTAGCCTCTGTGAAAAACTTATCAGGGACATTGTTGCTCTTTTAAACAAGTGACATCTGGCCTCCACTGCTGCTCTCCAGCTAAGCCTATCATCAATCATTATCCCCAAATAACAGTACTTCGTAGTTACCTCAAGTTTTTGGTCTTTAAGAAAAATATTCTTTACACATTTTTTGGCTCGCCCGGCTACCATGACAAATGTTTTTTTCACGTTAACCTGTAAATCCAGGCCACCCATGAACTCAACATATCTATTTAGGGATTTTTGCAGTTCGCGAGGGGTGCGGGCCAAAATGACCGCGCCGTCGGCGTAGAGCAAGGCGGGTATCAATCGCCGTTTGACCCGGGGTAGGTCCAGAGCCCCCCTCAACATCTCCGCCTCTAGGCCATTTGTGTAGAGGGAGAAGAGGAAGGGGGCAAGGACACATCCCTGCCTGACGCCTCGCTCCACTCCGAACGGCGTAGTCAGTTCACCCTTTGTGCCAAAACGCACCCTAGCGGTGGCACCCGAATATAGTTCTCTCATAAAATCTACGAGAGATGAGTCCACTCCCATCAGTAACAAGATATTCCAAAGTTTCGTATGTGAAACGCAGTCAAAGGCGGCAGATAAATCTACGTATACCATATACACAGTTTCTTTTTTTCCTTGGCAGTATTTTCCCAGGATCAGACTGAGGTTCAGGGCCTGCTCTACCGTTCCAAACCCCTCCCGGAATCCAAATTGAAGGTCTGAAATAATGTGTCCCTCCTCTGCCCACTGCTGTAGTCGTTCAAGAACGATTCTACCGACCACTTTGCCTAGCGAATCTAAAAGGGAAATGGGACGATAACAATTGACATCTTGGCGGTCACCTTTTTTAAAAATCGGGACCTTGATAGACTTTGTCCAAGAGTCCAACAGTCCCACTTTTGCCACTGCTATGCATACTCTAGTTAAAATGGGGGTCCAGAGGTCCGGGTTAAATTTAAACAAGTCTACTGGGACCCCATCGGGACCTGGAGCTTTCCCGCTTTTGCTAGCATTCAAGGCCGCTATAACCTCAGCGATATCAAAAGTTAGGGAGATGGGATAGTTGACGTTTGGAAGACTATGTTCTATTCTTTTACTGGTATTTACTGAGTTTTTAAAAATTTTTGAAAAATGTGCCACCCACGTAGCCTCATCGATAGCCACTTCTATCTTAGGGGTGTCTGCGCCCAAGAGATATGGAGTTTTAACAGTACGCCAAAAAGCCAAACTATCCTTAGATACAGCGCTAGTGTGCAAATCATCCCACAGTTTCATTTTTAATTCAGTGATTCTTTGCTTCCGTGCGGAGACATATTGACGCCTCAGCATTTGAATCAATTCTGAATCTCTCACTGTTTTTTTTAGTTCCTTTTTTAAGTTGGACAGGGCCATAGTACAGGAATGATTAAACCATCCTTTTTTGATCGAGGGTGACCTCCTTGATGTTATTGTAAGAAGTTCCTTAATCTTTTCCAGTATTAGTAGAAAGTTGGTTAAAACAGCTTCTTCAGGTAACATTGGATCAAGGCAATTGGTTATATTTACATATGATTCCCCTACCAATTTCGCCGTGATTATCTCCGGATCCAGCGTCTCCCACTTTACTGTATAACCATTTGTCCTGCCCAACTCCAATTTATTTTGAGCGAGCGTAGAGGCGATTACAGTAGTTTCCGGTTGTCCCTTCAATTGTTGGAGTTCTAGTCTAAGAGCGGAGTGGTCACTAAAAGAATTTAGCAGTAACTCAGAGGACCTTAGTCGAGGTAATAAGCCTGGGGAGAGAAGAATATAATCTACTGTAGTGCTGAAGCCCCTACCCACATACGTTGGTTGTAAAAAATTAGAGTCCGGGATCAGTTTATTTACTATTTCCAGTTCTAGGTCAACCAGCATATTGTTCATTGCAATCCCCGTTTTACTATGATTGAAGTGCATGATAGGAGCGTTCTCTTCAACCACAATTCCACATCTATTTTTCCCGACATGAGGGCATGGGTGGATATTTAAGTCTCCTCCACATATAAGGTGGACTGGCCCCTTACCAAGTGGAGAGTTATGACCCAATTTCTCCTTAATTACATTGATGAGAGACAAAAATTGTTCCTCATCAACATTATTATAGACATTGAGCAAAAGAATAGGCTCACATTTATTATAGAGGAGCTTTAATAGTTGGAAATTTGGATCAGACAGCACCAAAGATGTTTTGAGATCATTGATTGTGTTGGCAATGTATGTAGTCAACCCTCCCTTGGGTCTTCCAAAACCGCCCCCCAACGCTGGCGTAAAATACGTTTTATAGCCAGGGAGGTGAAGCTCTGTCAGGGACCAAGTCTCCTGGAGACATATGATATTCCCCCCTTCCAAAAAATGTATCAATGAGCCGTCTTCGATTTTTGAACGAAGCCCTGCTATATTCCAGAAAAAAATGGATAGAGAATGCAAATCTACATTATGCACAGTTTCTTGGATTGAGGAATCCGTTATGGAATTAGATGTTAATTGGGAAGGGCTATGATCAATGGATTTGAAATTAGTTGATGGTCAATCGACCATTTCAAGAACACTAAATCTGTTGTCCGTGGGAAACCCAAACCAGGTTTCCCTTTGGGTTGGCTCTCTATTTAACATCCGCAATTGATGGAAGCCCCAGTCGTCATTTCCTCTTCCCCGAAATTGTGGGCCTGAATTTATCCTATAACCACCATGCTCATGGTAACGGGGGCCCACTGTGTTCCAACGATTGAAATAGTTATCGTGGACTGGGGCTTTAGTTTCCCAGTAAGGAGCATTGGTGAATTGAGCATCCCTGGGCGACCTGGAGGGATAAAAAAAGGAGAGACGTCTAATACCTATTTCGCCCTGGGTGTTTGGACGCTCCCAAGAACATATGTGGTCCACCACCCATGGGTGGTCAAAGGAAATCAAAATACAGTCGCCCGGAATTGACTTCCTACTATTTCCCACCCACGGGGTTCTACGGACCATCAAGATCCTAGATGACCCGGGTTCAGTAATGGGACAGTTGTTATTTAACCAAAACTGCACCTTATTTTTCAGTGACCAGGTAGTTTCCACGACGTGATCTTCTAACTCGGGAACTCCTACCATAACTACCACATAGGGGCTTGCTTCTGGGGGTAGGTCAACTGCCAACCTTTTTTTGCAGCCCTTCGTGTCAGCCATGGTATGATCAGTTGTTACTTGGATTGGGACCTGTTTGTTTTGTTGGAGCGTCTTTTTTCCCTTGAGAGGGGAGTTTTTTGGCCCTGGCTTCGCTGCTCCCAAAACATTATTCTGAGAAGGATGACAAATGTTGGAGTTAGCAATAGGATCTTCTGTTCGCTCTATAATGGTTGTTTCGGGACGTGGTGATTTAGATGTAGGATCAGAAGGGGCATTTTTAGAGTTTTTTTTTTCCGTATATGACACCTTTTGTGGGGGAGGTTTGATACTTTTCTCTTTTTGTTTATTCCCCCCCCCCAATTACTTGTTTTGGTTTCGTGATGTCAATAAGGAGCTGTAATTGTTGTTCCATCCGAGACAACCTTAATTCGAGTGGGGTAATGGTAATTTTTAGAAGGTCTGCTATGTTGGCTATTGACACAGGGTTAAAATTGTCTCTTTGCAAGTAAATAGGTGAAGAAGAACTCGAGTTAAGTCCGCTAAGCGAATCTAAATTTTCATGCGTGGGCTGATTAATGACTGATTTACCAGGGTGGGGATTGTCAGATGTGGATGTTGAAGGTTTTGGTTCGTCTAGGGTACTGGAGTCATGAGGGATCGATTTATTAGGTTTTGTTCTTCTTTTCCTAATTGCCCCCTCCCTTTTCCCTCTAGTGATTCTTATTTCTTCCGGGGTTATTTCGGGGATTAGTACTGGCGATTTTTCTAAATCAAGACTTAATTGAAAATCGGAAAGTTGTGAAGCTGAAAGATCTACATTATTTGGTAGACTTCTCCTACCTGTGGGAGAGGGGCCACAGCCCCCAATTCGACAGGACTCGGGGGTTTTTGCATTCTTCAAGTTTCCCATGGATGACCGCTTTGCCAGGGCTAAATCTAAAGAGACCCTACCTTCTATTAGGGTGATGCTTTGGTCAATAAAATTGTTCACCTTGGTGATAAAGTCATCCATAGGACCCAAACGTTTTCCCCCACCTCCCTTTACTTTATCTTTAGACCCTCTCGTAAGAACCATCTCCACAATCGAGTGGAACAATTAATCGGCAACAAAATTTTGGCGCACAAAGTTTTCACCAGGCTACTTAGAGCTCTCAAACGATGAGCTAGGTTAGGTTCTGAAAGTACCTTGGTGTTATGGAGAGGGCCCGGTCCGGTCTCCTCCGTTCTCTGACGGCCTCAGACGGCCCACCCTTTGCCCGGGCTTAGCCCCGCGCGCTCCCGCGCAGCGGGTAACCAGGTTCTTTAAATAGTGCAGTACTTGGGCTTAGGGGCGTGTCGGCCAGGGAGAGCAGCCCAGGTGTTGGTAGTTGGGCTCGCAGGGACTCCTGGACTATGGAGTCCCTGCTGCTCGCAGCCCCGGTCCTGAATCTTTTCCCCTGGATGGCAGGCAGTCCCAATCAGCAATCCTCCGCGGTGACTGAACGCGAAGCGGGACCCGCGAAGCGGGTCCGGCGAGTTGCTGGCGCTGTGCACTGGAAGGGCTGGGATGTGCAGGGGCAGTCCGGCGTCAACCCTGAGGTAAGCAAGTAGTTGTCCCACTGTTAGGGAGAAATCCTTCGTCTTTTACTCCCGTGGGCTTGGGGGCGTGTCGGCCAGGGAGAGCAGCCCAGGTGTTGGTAGTTGGGCTCGCAGGGACTCCTGGACTATGGAGTCCCTGCTGCTCGCAGCCCCGGTCCTGAATCTTTTCCCCTGGATGGCAGGCAGTCCCAATCAGCAATCCTCCGCGGTGACTGAACGCGAAGCGGGACCCGCGAAGCGGGTCCGGCGAGTTGCTGGCGCTGTGCACTGGAAGGGCTGGGATGTGCAGGGGCAGTCCGGCGTCAACCCTGAGGTAAGCAAGTAGTTGTCCCACTGTTAGGGAGAAATCCTTCGTCTTTTACTCCCGTGGGCTTGGGGGCGTGTCGGCCAGGGAGAGCAGCCCAGGTGTTGGTAGTTGGGCTCGCAGGGACTCCTGGACTATGGAGTCCCTGCTGCTCGCAGCCCCGGTCCTGAATCTTTTCCCCTGGATGGCAGGCAGTCCCAATCAGCAATCCTCCGCGGTGACTGAACGCGAAGCGGGACCCGCGAAGCGTGTCCGGCGAGTTGCTGGCACTGTGCACTGGAAGGGCTGGGATGTGCAGGGGCAGTCCGGCGTCAACCCTGAGGTAAGCAAGTAGTTGTCCCACTGTTAGGGAGAAATCCTTCGTCTTTTACTCCCGTGGGCTTGGGGGCGTGTCGGCCAGGGAGAGCAGCCCAGGTGTTGGTAGTTGGGCTCGCAGGGACTCCTGGACTATGGAGTCCCTGCTGCTCGCAGCCCCGGTCCTGAATCTTTTCCCCTGGATGGCAGGCAGTCCCAATCAGCAATCCTCCGCGGTGACTGAACGCGAAGCGGGACCCGCGAAGCGGGTCCGGCGAGTTGCTGGCGCTGTGCACTGGAAGGGCTGGGATGTGCAGGGGCAGTCCGGCGTCAACCCTGAGGTAAGCAAGTAGTTGTCCCAAATGTTGCAGGGACGGTCTAGTTGGGCTCAGATTTCACTCATACAAACTAAGAGAAATTCAGTAGTTACAATTAGCTGAGCTAACTATAATTTGCGCCCCTGCAATGCACTGCTTATCACCTCACATATTGCATCACTCGTGACATGTTCGGGTGACATCCCTGATGAGATCATTGATAACATCATCCGGTGATTGTGTTTCTAAAATGTTCAAGTGTTAAATATATATACACCAAGGTGTATTGATAAATCAGTGGGTGTACGAGTGCCTGTATAGATGAGGTAGTTGGTATGTGACTGACTGTATAGGTGAGTGACTATATGTGTCTTAGTGTATGTATGAGTTAGGTTGTGTGAAAGTCCCTATCTGTCTGTCAGTTGGTGTGTAAGTGGCTGTATGGGTTTGTGTGTAGGTACATGAGTGGCTTTATCGGTTATTGATTGGTTGTCTGAGTACCTGTATGGGTGTATGAGTGTTTGTGCGGGTGGGTGAGGATGTGTGTGTGTGCTTGTGTCAGTGAGTGAGTATGTCTCAGTATCTGTATGAATGAGTTGGTGTGTGTTTAACTGTATAGATGAGTTGGTGGCTGTGTGATTGACTGTATGGGTGAGTGTGTAGGTGTGTGAGTAACTCTATAAGTGAATGAATGTGAGAGTGGCTGGATGGGTGAATGCGTGGCTATATCAGGGGCTGTATTAATGAGTGAGTTCGTGTATGAGTCCTTGTATGGTTGATTGAGTGGATGTGTGTATAGACCTATGAATCAGTGAGTGGGTGTGTACGTGCTGGTATGGTTGTATCAATGGTTTTAAGAATGGTAGTGTGGAAGATGGAGTGGGTGAATAAAAGGTTATTATGGGTCGAGTGTGTGTGTGGGATACTCTGTGGATGATGTCAACAGTGATATCATTTGAGATGTCCAAAGTGATGTCACTGATCATGCCATGAGTGATGTAAATATGAAATCATAAACAGGATATTACGGGGACACAAGTTATAGCTCAGCTAACTGGAACTGCTGAATTTCTCTGGTTTTGTACGAGTGAAACTTGAGCCTAACTATAATGTCTCTGTAACCTTTGTTTTTTTCAATGAATTTCTAAGGCTTTTGTATTCCATTTCCTAACTATAACGTCCCTGTGACCTGTGTTTTTTTCAGTGAATTTCTATGGTTTTTAAAGTAGTAGTCATGTTTGCAGAGTAGTGGAGAAAGGAGGTGGGGCCTCCGACCAGCTCTCAGAAATTCCGCTGTGTAGGACTTACAGGAGGCACCAGGAGGACTTTTTGGCCCCTCATCCACCTACTAGTAGTGTGCCGGGAGGCACTTTTGAGGAGTGGTGGAGAAAGGGGGCATGCCTCTATTAAGTTCTCAGCAATCCTGCTGTGTGGAACTTACTGGAGGTAACAGGAGGGGTAGTTGGCCCCATGGAGGTCCTTGGGGGCCAGCTGCCCCTCCTATTACCTCCAGTATGTCCCATACAGTAGGATTGCTGAGATCTGATAGCAGGCCACACCCCTTTTCTCCCTCACTTTGCAAATGTACCTCTTGGCGCACTACTAGTAGGAGGAGGAAGTCCCCTTGGCTATTGAGTACCCCTCGTATTACCGCTAGTAAGTCCCACACAGCAGAATTGCTGAGAAGTTGTCAGAGGCCACGCCCCCATTCTCCACCTCTCTGCAAAGGCACCTCCCAGTGCTCTACTAGTTGCAGGATGAAGACCCTTTGGATCCAGAGGGTCCTTGGGGGCCAACAAGCCCTCCTGTTGCCTCCAGTCAGTCCCACACAGTGGGTTTGCAGAGAGGTTTTCGGTGGCCACGCCCCCTTTGTCCACCACACTGCAAATGCATCTCCTGGCGCACTACTAGGTGGGGAATGAAGTCCCCCTGGCTTTTCAGGGTACTTGTGGGCCAACTAGCCCTCCTGTTACCTCCATTAAGACCGACACAGCTGCATTGCCGAGCGGTTGTCAAAGGCCATGCCCCCTTTCTCCACCACTCTACAAACATAGCTCCTGGTACACTACTGTTTCGGGGATGAAGTCCACTTGAGTCCTGAGGCCCTCAGGAGGCAGGGGGACATCATCCCCCTACCAGAAGTGCTCTGAGAGGCGTGTTTGCAAAGTGGTCGAGAAAGGGTGTGTGGCCTCTGACCGCCTCTCTGCAATCTCACTGTGTGGGGCATTCTGGAGGTAACAGGAGGTCTTGTTGGCCCCTAAGGATTCTCAGCAGCCAAGGAGACTTCATCCCTTAACCAGGAATGTGCCAGGAGGCGCATTTGCAGTGTAGCGGAGATAGGGGGCTGGGCCTCCCGCCAGTTGCATGTTTTTTTTGGGGGTTTTTCCTTTTTTAGGAAGGGGGCTGCGTGTTCCCCTTTGTGTGACCATTTTGGGTCCCCGTCCCCAACTCCTGGGGCCTGATCATTTTGAAAAAAAAATATTTAAAAAAGGGACCCTCTTCCCCGGGGACCCCATGGCGAGGCCGATTTATGCACCAGAGACCCCATTCTCCTGGGCCAGGTGTTCATATTTATTTATTTTATTTTTAAATGGGGAGGGGGCCCGCACGGCACGGTCCGTGGCGGCTCCCCACCTCCTGCGGGAGCCGGCATTGCTTTTGGACAGAGGGAGCTGCTAACATGCTGATCTCTCTGTCTAAAAGTAATCCTGCTCCGCTTTGTGAAAGCGAGAGGATTTTTAATGCTCTCCCTTCCACGAAGCGGAGCAGTGTTTGCTATGTCATGGTGGGAGCTGTGCTCCCACCATGCCATAGCAAACTGCAATGTCCCAGGGTGGGCACCCCGGAACATTGCTGGAGTCATTCCTGGGGGGTGGCAGTCCCCAGGCCCATGTAGCGCTCCTGGAGGGGGGCTGCGCGGCCCCCCTCCTTTATTTAAATTTGCCCCGGGGAGGTGGTGGTGCCTGGGGGTCCGCAATGGACCCCCTTAATTATTTTATGTGTGCCCCTGGGAGGTGGTGGTCCACAGGTCTGCATGGGGGGGCTGGAGCCCCCCCACTCTGTTATTTATTTTAGCTCTGGGGAGGTGGCAGTCCTTGGGGCTGGGGGGTCCACGAGGCCCCCCATATTATTATAACTAGCCCCAGGGAGGTGGCGGTCCCCGGCACAGGCTGGCATAATTGGAAATAACCCTGGGAAGTTGGTCTCTCGGGCTGCAGGTGGGCCTGCCCACATTAATAATGAAAAGTGCCTCGGTATGTAGCGGTCCCCGGAGCTTAGATAAGCTCTAGGATGGGTACCCCCTCCTATATTTATTATATGCCACCTGGACCTTGCGCACCCGGGTGTTATTTAAAAGCAAGCACAGGAATTCGCGCTTGCTTTTTTTAAAACAAATTTGCAGCAAATTCGTAAATATCGCAATTTTGCTGCAGCATCTTTTTTTTTATTTTTTAAATGCTTTTATGCTGTGGCGGGGACTCCAATACCTTGCACAATGGTTGTTATAGTATGATTCTCTTTTGTTTCCAAAGTATCCCTGAATCTCATTTTGCTCTAGAATCTACTCACCTGGACACTGTTTATCATTTAAGCACCAACATATCTCAATTTGAAGGCATAATTTTTAGTAAAAGTAACAATTTTATTTATGTATGAATGCTGGTGATTTGTAAAGCCCTGCACACCACCTACTTTAATTCAGAGCTCCCACACTAAGATGAGAGCCAAAATAATCACATTTCAGGGAGCTTCTGAGTTAGTTCAGAGTGATTCCCAGAAATAATGTTGATCAGCTAGTCTGTGGTTTGATGTGGACATAGGGCCTACAGAAAACCTGTTTGAAAAGTTCACTTTTCAGGAGTTTCCTGAACTGGAGCTACTGATCTTCAATTCATGTTTTGCATTTTAGGTAGTCTGGTTGAGTTTCCGTGTAGAGGCCGGTTCCCGGCAACTGACGATGTCCAGAGTCTGTGTATGCTCAGTTTGGTGGGCAGTTTGGAGGAATGGTAGAATTTTCTGCATGCAACTGAGATGGCAATTTGCTCCTTTGACAGCATAATTAATTTGTGTGGTGAATTTGAGGTCTCGATCAAGAACAATACCCAGATCTCTAATCTGTTTGCAGGGTGTTTGAGTGTTTCAGGTGAGAAGGCCAGCTGAAATAAGGTCTTTGAAGTCAAAGCCCTTCTGCAGTAAGGAATTACCTTTCTGATCTGGTGTAAAAATGAATAACGTTCCTTTAATCAAAAGTATGCGTAGCAATGCTAGCGTCTCTCACTTCTGTTGTAGAGAGCATATTCAGCATTTAAAGAAATTTCTTTAGTACTCCTGGTTTTCTTGCCTTGTTAATGCGGGTCTTACAAATGTAGGTGGGGACACCCTTGTGCAATGGGGCACAGTCAACATGATGATCCATGCAGGATGATTTAACCCCTCCTCCTTTAAACTGGGGAGAGGGGTACGTCAGGGTTATATTTTAGCTCCCTTTCATTTCATTTTATATATAAATCAATTGGATTGGTTTTTAAGGGATAATTGTAAAGAGGTCCCAAGGATAGGACATAGAAGGATACCCGCCTTGTTGTACGCGGATGATACCGTTCTTATTTTCCGGGCAGCTAATGGACTGTAATCTTTATTGAACCAATTTCATGAATTTATGGAAAACTTAGGACTAAAAAATAATTTTACCAAATCGTACACTATGACTTTAGGACCCATAGGCACCAAGACCAGAAAATATGTGATAAAGGGTAACAATATAGGTAAGGTGGATAGGTTCAGTTACCTAGGCGTACTGTTGGATGATACTGTCCTGGGCGCCCTTATTGAAATCACACCCTCAATCCTTAACAGGATAGCCTTTAGTATTGATGCTTTCTCCAGGCGTTTAGGTCATAGTCACATAAAGTCCATATAACACTTCTATAATGCTAAGTGTGTCCCGACTGTAACTTATGGGGCAGAAATCTGGGGTTACAAATCTTCTACTTTAATACAAACGGCAGAAAACAAATACCTAAGGAAATTGTTACGCATCCAGCCGAAATAGTCCATGAAGAGATAGGGGCAGATTATTTAGCTGACTATATACGCCTGCGCCAGGTACTATTATGGTACTCTATATGGACTAAAAAAGAACTGAATTTTATAGACCAATATTAAGAGACTGTTTGAGTCTGAATTTTAGTTCGCATATACCATATGAGACCATAAAATTCTGGTACGACGTCTGGATGAACCAAGAGATTATGCTCTATCGAGTTATGTGGGAAACAATCACCAAAAATCCAAATTCAAATCATGCTAAGTATCTTAAAATGTCAATAGAATCAACAAAACTGGCTGGCCTCTGGGAATCTAAGCTCCCAGTACCTTCATTCAAACAGTTGGTCAGGAAGGCAGCTATTAGGCACTCATTGCTGGACGACAAAACAGCTTTAAGCCGCCGGTCTCATGCTTGGATGACACTCCATTCTTACAAAAAACTTGTGCCAGCGCTATTCTTGGACCTCACATTTTCGCCTTTTATTAAACGTAAATTCATTAATATAAGGTTGGGCAACCTGCCAACTAATGCCGATCAGCCAAAGTGGAAGTCCCAAGAAAGTGAAGGGTGCGGGTTATGTGGCGCAGCAAGACAAGATTTTGTCCACCTGATTTGTATATGCCCGGCTCTTATACAGGAACGTCGGAATTGGTTGAAAACCCAGTTCAAGGAGTATGGAACACGTACATGTCGGTCCGCTGTCATACAAACTTTATGTACAGTAGACCCACAATTCATTTGTAGGACAATCGAATTCATTGAACTTTTTGAGAAAAAGCAAAAATTATTAGCAAACTGTTGATCTTGGAATATATTATTTCCTACGGTTGCAAGTCATCCGTTCTTATCTTCATTTTTTATCTTTTATCATGTTTACAGTAGTGTAAATTCTTTGTGTCTTAGTATATTGTCGTATTTATATTTTGTAATGGTTTTTATTAACTATACAATAAAGCATTTACTTACATAGTTGAGCAATATAAAAATTATCCTGTCTAATCTGGACCTATTGCATGTTTTTAAGTCACCTGAGAAAATAACCAAATTAGTCATTGCAGAAGTATACACAAGAACTTAAACTGCAAGACTCACAGCGTATACGCTGTTGCGTACATTATGCTATGGTAAAATGCAGTGATAGAGCGCAATTTTATCTAACACTGGATATGCCCGTGAACCATTCAAGATTTTTAACATATTTTCGATTGAATATGTTCCCGCAGCTTGTAGCTGGATGGCATAGGCCACAGGACCCTCCTGTATGTTCCTGTGATTAGGCTTCTGCACTAGACAATTTACACATCGTATTAATTTACCGAAAATGGGCCAATTTGCGTCATAATTTTATACGCCCATTATTTGCACATCTGAATTTTAAACAAGCGAGACCTGCAGTTTTATATCTACAATTCTTTTGCTGGTATGTGTCGAGATTTTTTTATAGTTGTGTATTACGCTAATGCTTGAGTTTGGATTGCATAGTACTATTTAATGATATTAATTGATGTTCTTAATATATTTGTATGATTGTTTTTACGGTACTTTTATGACTGCTAAAGCCATTCGAATAAACAACTTATTGATTTGATTGATTGACTTAACCCCTCTAACGTGGTTTGATGCGGGCGGTGTGGGTGGGGAATTGGGCGTGGGCAAGGCACAGACACAATGTGGATTGGATCAGGGTGTTTACTACTGCCTGTTTGAGAAGCTGGACCGGGCCATATAGATTGAGCTTGTCTTTCTATAGCATTTTGTTTACTAGGAACTAAACTTATTATTACCAGTCATCATTCTCAGAGAATATCTGACTCCTGGCTGCGGAAATTGACTGCGGTTTCCTTACCTTCTGTGTAGACTGAAGAGGGAGCTTTGGACTGCGAGCACGCTGGAGCGGCTCTTCCTTTCATCTACTCCTCGCGGAACCCGCTTCGCGGGTCCCGCTTCGCATCCGGTTCTTTAATTAGCGCTGCTGGAAGTGCGCTGTGACTGTGAACTGTTACTCCTGATTGAGCCTCTGTGGCGGTGGTGTGTGCAGGGCTGCGAGCGTGGTCTCACCAGCAGCTGACCCGCTCTCCCTGCTGGCTCCTCCCCCGCCTCAGCGCGGCTAAAATCAGCGCGTCAGTTTCTCTGTTGGTTTCCTTACCTTCTGTGTAGACTGAAGAGGGAGCTTTGGACTGCGAGCACACTGGAGCGGCTCTTCCTTTCATCTACTCCTCGCGGAACCCGCTTCGCGGGTCCCGCTTCGCATCTGGTTCTTTAATTAATAATAATTGCACTGGAAGGGCTGGGATGTGCAGGGGCAGTCCGGCGTCAACCCTGAGGTAAGCAAGTAGTTGTCCCACTGTTAGGGAGAAATCCTTCGTCTTTTACTCCCGTGGGCTTGGGGGCGTGTCGGCCAGGGAGAGCAGCCCAGGTGTTGGTAGTTGGGCTCGCAGGGACTCCTGGACTATGGAGTCCCTGCTGCTCGCAGCCCCGGTCCTGAATCTTTTCCCCTGGATGGCAGGCAGTCCCAATCAGCAATCCTCCGCGGTGACTGAACGCGAAGCGGGACCCGCGAAGCGGGTCCGGCGAGTTGCTGGCGCTGTGCACTGGAAGGGCTGGGATGTGCAGGGGCAGTCCGGCGTCAACCCTGAGGTAAGCAAGTAGTTGTCCCACTGTTAGGGAGAAATCCTTCGTCTTTTACTCCCGTGGGCTTGGGGGCGTGTCGGCCAGGGAGAGCAGCCCAGGTGTTGGTAGTTGGGCTCGCAGGGACTCCTGGACTATGGAGTCCCTGCTGCTCGCAGCCCCGGTCCTGAATCTTTTCCCCTGGATGGCAGGCAGTCCCAATCAGCAATCCTCCGCGGTGACTGAACGCGAAGCGGGACCCGCGAAGCGTGTCCGGCGAGTTGCTGGCGCTGTGCACTGGAAGGGCTGGGATGTGCAGGGGCAGTCCGGCGTCAACCCTGAGGTAAGCAAGTAGTTGTCCCACTGTTAGGGAGAAATCCTTCGTCTTTTACTCCCGTGGGCTTGGGGGCATGTCGGCCAGGGAGAGCAGCCCAGGTGTTGGTAGTTGGGCTCGCAGGGACTCCTGGACTATGGAGTCCCTGCTGCTCGCAGCCCCGGTCCTGAATCTTTTCCCCTGGATGGCAGGCAGTCCCAATCAGCAATCCTCCGCGGTGACTGAACGCGAAGCGGGACCCGCGAAGCGGGTCCGGCGAGTTGCTGGCGCTGTGCACTGGAAGGGCTGGGATGTGCAGGGGCAGTCCGGCGTCAACCCTGAGGTAAGCAAGTAGTTGTCCCAAATGTTGCAGGGACGGTCTAGTTGGGCTCAGATTTCACTCATACAAACTAAGAGAAATTCAGTAGTTACAATTAGCTGAGCTAACTATAATTTGCGCCCCTGCAATGCACTGCTTATCACCTCACATATTGCATCACTCGTGACATGTTCGGGTGACATCCCTGATGAGATCATTGATAACATCATCCGGTGATTGTGTTTCTAAAATGTTCAAGTGTTAAATATATATACACCAAGGTGTATTGATAAATCAGTGGGTGTACGAGTGCCTGTATAGATGAGGTAGTTGGTATGTGACTGACTGTATAGGTGAGTGACTATATGTGTCTTAGTGTATGTATGAGTTAGGTTGTGTGAAAGTCCCTATCTGTCTGTCAGTTGGTGTGTAAGTGGCTGTATGGGTTTGTGTGTAGGTACATGAGTGGCTTTATCGGTTATTGATTGGTTGTCTGAGTACCTGTATGGGTGTATGAGTGTTTGTGCGGGTGGGTGAGGATGTGTGTGTGTGCTTGTGTCAGTGAGTGAGTATGTCTCAGTATCTGTATGAATGAGTTGGTGTGTGTTTAACTGTATAGATGAGTTGGTGGCTGTGTGATTGACTGTATGGGTGAGTGTGTAGGTGTGTGAGTAACTCTATAAGTGAATGAATGTGAGAGTGGCTGGATGGGTGAATGCGTGGCTATATCAGGGGCTGTATTAATGAGTGAGTTCGTGTATGAGTCCTTGTATGGTTGATTGAGTGGATGTGTGTATAGACCTATGAATCAGTGAGTGGGTGTGTACGTGCTGGTATGGTTGTATCAATGGTTTTAAGAATGGTAGTGTGGAAGATGGAGTGGGTGAATAAAAGGTTATTATGGGTCGAGTGTGTGTGTGGGATACTCTGTGGATGATGTCAACAGTGATATCATTTGAGATGTCCAAAGTGATGTCACTGATCATGCCATGAGTGATGTAAATATGAAATCATAAACAGGATATTACGGGGACACAAGTTATAGCTCAGCTAACTGGAACTGCTGAATTTCTCTGGTTTTGTACGAGTGAAACTTGAGCCTAACTATAATGTCTCTGTAACCTTTGTTTTTTTCAATGAATTTCTAAGGCTTTTGTATTCCATTTCCTAACTATAACGTCCCTGTGACCTGTGTTTTTTTCAGTGAATTTCTATGGTTTTTAAAGTAGTAGTCATGTTTGCAGAGTAGTGGAGAAAGGAGGTGGGGCCTCCGACCAGCTCTCAGAAATTCCGCTGTGTAGGACTTACAGGAGGCACCAGGAGGACTTTTTGGCCCCTCATCCACCTACTAGTAGTGTGCCGGGAGGCACTTTTGAGGAGTGGTGGAGAAAGGGGGCATGCCTCTATTAAGTTCTCAGCAATCCTGCTGTGTGGAACTTACTGGAGGTAACAGGAGGGGTAGTTGGCCCCATGGAGGTCCTTGGGGGCCAGCTGCCCCTCCTATTACCTCCAGTATGTCCCATACAGTAGGATTGCTGAGATCTGATAGCAGGCCACACCCCTTTTCTCCCTCACTTTGCAAATGTACCTCTTGGCGCACTACTAGTAGGAGGAGGAAGTCCCCTTGGCTATTGAGTACCCCTCGTATTACCGCTAGTAAGTCCCACACAGCAGAATTGCTGAGAAGTTGTCAGAGGCCACGCCCCCATTCTCCACCTCTCTGCAAACGCACCTCCCAGTGCTCTACTAGTTGCAGGATGAAGACCCTTTGGATCCAGAGGGTCCTTGGGGGCCAACAAGCCCTCCTGTTGCCTCCAGTCAGTCCCACACAGTGGGTTTGCAGAGAGGTTTTCGGTGGCCACGCCCCCTTTGTCCACCACACTGCAAATGCATCTCCTGGCGCACTACTAGGTGGGGAATGAAGTCCCCCTGGCTTTTCAGGGTACTTGTGGGCCAACTAGCCCTCCTGTTACCTCCATTAAGACCGACACAGCTGCATTGCCGAGCGGTTGTCAAAGGCCATGCCCCCTTTCTCCACCACTCTACAAACATAGCTCCTGGTACACTACTGTTTCGGGGATGAAGTCCACTTGAGTCCTGAGGCCCTCAGGAGGCAGGGGGACATCATCCCCCTACCAGAAGTGCTCTGAGAGGCGTGTTTGCAAAGTGGTCGAGAAAGGGTGTGTGGCCTCTGACCGCCTCTCTGCAATCTCACTGTGTGGAGCATTCTGGAGGTAACAGGAGGTCTTGTTGGCCCCTAAGGATTCTCAGCAGCCAAGGAGACTTCATCCCTTAACCAGGAATGTGC
Source organism: Triturus cristatus (assembly GCF_964204655.1). Taxonomy (NCBI): domain Eukaryota; kingdom Metazoa; phylum Chordata; class Amphibia; order Caudata; family Salamandridae; genus Triturus; species Triturus cristatus. The sequence goes on from NC_140595.1 coordinate 334,060,218, forward strand.
CAGGAGGCGCATTTGCAGTGTAGCGGAGATAGGGGGCTGGGCCTCCCGCCAGTTGCATGTTTTTTTTGGGGTTTTTTCCTTTTTTAGGAAGGGGGCTGCGTGTTCCCCTTTGTGTGACCATTTTGGGTCCCCGTCCCCAACTCCTGGGGCCTGATCATTTTGAAAAAAAAATATTTAAAAAAGGGACCCTCTTCCCCGGGGACCCCATGGCGAGGCCGATTTATGCACCAGAGACCCCATTCTCCTGGGCCAGGTGTTCATATTTATTTATTTTATTTTTAAATGGGGAGGGGGCCCGCACGGCACGGTCCGTGGCGGCTCCCCACCTCCTGCGGGAGCCGGCATTGCTTTTGGACAGAGGGAGCTGCTAACATGCTGATCTCTCTGTCTAAAAGTAATCCTGCTCCGCTTTGTGAAAGCGAGAGGATTTTTAATGCTCTCCCTTCCACGAAGCGGAGCAGTGTTTGCTATGTCATGGTGGGAGCTGTGCTCCCACCATGCCATAGCAAACTGCAATGTCCCAGGGTGGGCACCCCGGAACATTGCTGGAGTCATTCCTGGGGGGTGGCAGTCCCCAGGCCCATGTAGCGCTCCTGGAGGGGGGCTGCGCGGCCCCCCTCCTTTATTTAAATTTGCCCCGGGGAGGTGGTGGTGCCTGGGGGTCCGCAATGGACCCCCTTAATTATTTTATGTGTGCCCCTGGGAGGTGGTGGTCCACAGGTCTGCATGGGGGGGCTGGAGCCCCCCCACTCTGTTATTTATTTTAGCTCTGGGGAGGTGGCAGTCCTTGGGGCTGGGGGGTCCACGAGGCCCCCCATATTATTATAACTAGCCCCAGGGAGGTGGCGGTCCCCGGCACAGGCTGGCATAATTGGAAATAACCCTGGGAAGTTGGTCTCTCGGGCTGCAGGTGGGCCTGCCCACATTAATAATGAAAAGTGCCTCGGTATGTAGCGGTCCCCGGAGCTTAGATAAGCTCTAGGATGGGTACCCCCTCCTATATTTATTATATGCCACCTGGACCTTGCGCACCCGGGTGTTATTTAAAAGCAAGCACAGGAATTCGCGCTTGCTTTTTTTAAAACAAATTTGCAGCAAATTCGTAAATATCGCAATTTTGCTGCAGCATCTTTTTTTTTATTTTTTAAATGCTTTTATGCTGTGGCGGGGACTCCAATACCTTGCACAATGGTTGTTATAGTATGATTCTCTTTTGTTTCCAAAGTATCCCTGAATCTCATTTTGCTCTAGAATCTACTCACCTGGACACTGTTTATCATTTAAGCACCAACATATCTCAATTTGAAGGCATAATTTTTAGTAAAAGTAACAATTTTATTTATGTATGAATGCTGGTGATTTGTAAAGCCCTGCACACCACCTACTTTAATTCAGAGCTCCCACACTAAGATGAGAGCCAAAATAATCACATTTCAGGGAGCTTCTGAGTTAGTTCAGAGTGATTCCCAGAAATAATGTTGATCAGCTAGTCTGTGGTTTGATGTGGACATAGGGCCTACAGAAAACCTGTTTGAAAAGTTCACTTTTCAGGAGTTTCCTGAACTGGAGCTACTGATCTTCAATTCATGTTTTGCATTTTAGGTAGTCTGGTTGAGTTTCCGTGTAGAGGCCGGTTCCCGGCAACTGACGATGTCCAGAGTCTGTGTATGCTCAGTTTGGTGGGCAGTTTGGAGGAATGGTAGAATTTTCTGCATGCAACTGAGATGGCAATTTGCTCCTTTGACAGCATAATTAATTTGTGTGGTGAATTTGAGGTCTCGATCAAGAACAATACCCAGATCTCTAATCTGTTTGCAGGGTGTTTGAGTGTTTCAGGTGAGAAGGCCAGCTGAAATAAGGTCTTTGAAGTCAAAGCCCTTCTGCAGTAAGGAATTACCTTTCTGATCTGGTGTAAAAATGAATAACGTTCCTTTAATCAAAAGTATGCGTAGCAATGCTAGCGTCTCTCACTTCTGTTGTAGAGAGCATATTCAGCATTTAAAGAAATTTCTTTAGTACTCCTGGTTTTCTTGCCTTGTTAATGCGGGTCTTACAAATGTAGGTGGGGACACCCTTGTGCAATGGGGCACAGTCAACATGATGATCCATGCAGGATGATTTAACCCCTCCTCCTTTAAACTGGGGAGAGGGGTACGTCAGGGTTATATTTTAGCTCCCTTTCATTTCATTTTATATATAAATCAATTGGATTGGTTTGTAAGGGATAATTGTAAAGAGGTCCCAAGGATAGGACATAGAAGGATACCCGCCTTGTTGTACGCGGATGATACCGTTCTTATTTTCCGGGCAGCTAATGGACTGTAATCTTTATTGAACCAATTTCATGAATTTATGGAAAACTTAGGACTAAAAAATAATTTTACCAAATCGTACACTATGACTTTAGGACCCATAGGCACCAAGACCAGAAAATATGTGATAAAGGGTAACAATATAGGTAAGGTGGATAGGTTCAGTTACCTAGGCGTACTGTTGGATGATACTGTCCTGGGCGCCCTTATTGAAATCACACCCTCAATCCTTAACAGGATAGCCTTTAGTATTGATGCTTTCTCCAGGCGTTTAGGTCATAGTCACATAAAGTCCATATAACACTTCTATAATGCTAAGTGTGTCCCGACTGTAACTTATGGGGCAGAAATCTGGGGTTACAAATCTTCTACTTTAATACAAACGGCAGAAAACAAATACCTAAGGAAATTGTTACGCATCCAGCCGAAATAGTCCATGAAGAGATAGGGGCAGATTATTTAGCTGACTATATACGCCTGCGCCAGGTACTATTATGGTACTCTATATGGACTAAAAAAGAACTGAATTTTATAGACCAATATTAAGAGACTGTTTGAGTCTGAATTTTAGTTCGCATATACCATATGAGACCATAAAATTCTGGTACGACGTCTGGATGAACCAAGAGATTATGCTCTATCGAGTTATGTGGGAAACAATCACCAAAAATCCAAATTCAAATCATGCTAAGTATCTTAAAATGTCAATAGAATCAACAAAACTGGCTGGCCTCTGGGAATCTAAGCTCCCAGTACCTTCATTCAAACAGTTGGTCAGGAAGGCAGCTATTAGGCACTCATTGCTGGACGACAAAACAGCTTTAAGCCGCCGGTCTCATGCTTGGATGACACTCCATTCTTACAAAAAACTTGTGCCAGCGCTATTCTTGGACCTCACATTTTCGCCTTTTATTAAACGTAAATTCATTAATATAAGGTTGGGCAACCTGCCAACTAATGCCGATCAGCCAAAGTGGAAGTCCCAAGAAAGTGAAGGGTGCGGGTTATGTGGCGCAGCAAGACAAGATTTTGTCCACCTGATTTGTATATGCCCGGCTCTTATACAGGAACGTCGGAATTGGTTGAAAACCCAGTTCAAGGAGTATGGAACACGTACATGTCGGTCCGCTGTCATACAAACTTTATGTACAGTAGACCCACAATTCATTTGTAGGACAATCGAATTCATTGAACTTTTTGAGAAAAAGCAAAAATTATTAGCAAACTGTTGATCTTGGAATATATTATTTCCTACGGTTGCAAGTCATCCGTTCTTATCTTCATTTTTTATCTTTTATCATGTTTACAGTAGTGTAAATTCTTTGTGTCTTAGTATATTGTCGTATTTATATTTTGTAATGGTTTTTATTAACTATACAATAAAGCATTTACTTACATAGTTGAGCAATATAAAAATTATCCTGTCTAATCTGGACCTATTGCATGTTTTTAAGTCACCTGAGAAAATAACCAAATTAGTCATTGCAGAAGTATACACAAGAACTTAAACTGCAAGACTCACAGCGTATACGCTGTTGCGTACATTATGCTATGGTAAAATGCAGTGATAGAGCGCAATTTTATCTAACACTGGATATGCCCGTGAACCATTCAAGATTTTTAACATATTTTCGATTGAATATGTTCCCGCAGCTTGTAGCTGGATGGCATAGGCCACAGGACCCTCCTGTATGTTCCTGTGATTAGGCTTCTGCACTAGACAATTTACACATCGTATTAATTTACCGAAAATGGGCCAATTTGCGTCATAATTTTATACGCCCATTATTTGCACATCTGAATTTTAAACAAGCGAGACCTGCAGTTTTATATCTACAATTCTTTTGCTGGTATGTGTCGAGATTTTTTTATAGTTGTGTATTACGCTAATGCTTGAGTTTGGATTGCATAGTACTATTTAATGATATTAATTGATGTTCTTAATATATTTGTATGATTGTTTTTACGGTACTTTTATGACTGCTAAAGCCATTCGAATAAACAACTTATTGATTTGATTGATTGACTTAACCCCTCTAACGTGGTTTGATGCGGGCGGTGTGGGTGGGGAATTGGGCGTGGGCAAGGCACAGACACAATGTGGATTGGATCAGGGTGTTTACTACTGCCTGTTTGAGAAGCTGGACCGGGCCATATAGATTGAGCTTGTCTTTCTATAGCATTTTGTTTACTAGGAACTAAACTTATTATTACCAGTCATCATTCTCAGAGAATATCTGACTCCTGGCTGCGGAAATTGACTGCGGTTTCCTTACCTTCTGTGTAGACTGAAGAGGGAGCTTTGGACTGCGAGCACGCTGGAGCGGCTCTTCCTTTCATCTACTCCTCGCGGAACCCGCTTCGCGGGTCCCGCTTCGCATCCGGTTCTTTAATTAGCGCTGCTGGAAGTGCGCTGTGACTGTGAACTGTTACTCCTGATTGAGCCTCTGTGGCGGTGGTGTGTGCAGGGCTGCGAGCGTGGTCTCACCAGCAGCTGACCCGCTCTCCCTGCTGGCTCCTCCCCCGCCTCAGCGCGGCTAAAATCAGCGCGTCAGTTTCTCTGTTGGTTTCCTTACCTTCTGTGTAGACTGAAGAGGGAGCTTTGGACTGCGAGCACACTGGAGCGGCTCTTCCTTTCATCTACTCCTCGCGGAACCCGCTTCGCGGGTCCCGCTTCGCATCTGGTTCTTTAATTAATAATAATTGCACTGGAAGGGCTGGGATGTGCAGGGGCAGTCCGGCGTCAACCCTGAGGTAAGCAAGTAGTTGTCCCACTGTTAGGGAGAAATCCTTCGTCTTTTACTCCCGTGGGCTTGGGGGCGTGTCGGCCAGGGAGAGCAGCCCAGGTGTTGGTAGTTGGGCTCGCAGGGACTCCTGGACTATGGAGTCCCTGCTGCTCGCAGCCCCGGTCCTGAATCTTTTCCCCTGGATGGCAGGCAGTCCCAATCAGCAATCCTCCGCGGTGACTGAACGCGAAGCGGGACCCGCGAAGCGGGTCCGGCGAGTTGCTGGCGCTGTGCACTGGAAGGGCTGGGATGTGCAGGGGCAGTCCGGCGTCAACCCTGAGGTAAGCAAGTAGTTGTCCCACTGTTAGGGAGAAATCCTTCGTCTTTTACTCCCGTGGGCTTGGGGGCGTGTCGGCCAGGGAGAGCAGCCCAGGTGTTGGTAGTTGGGCTCGCAGGGACTCCTGGACTATGGAGTCCCTGCTGCTCGCAGCCCCGGTCCTGAATCTTTTCCCCTGGATGGCAGGCAGTCCCAATCAGCAATCCTCCGCGGTGACTGAACGCGAAGCGGGACCCGCGAAGCGTGTCCGGCGAGTTGCTGGCGCTGTGCACTGGAAGGGCTGGGATGTGCAGGGGCAGTCCGGCGTCAACCCTGAGGTAAGCAAGTAGTTGTCCCACTGTTAGGGAGAAATCCTTCGTCTTTTACTCCCGTGGGCTTGGGGGCGTGTCGGCCAGGGAGAGCAGCCCAGGTGTTGGTAGTTGGGCTCGCAGGGACTCCTGGACTATGGAGTCCCTGCTGCTCGCAGCCCCGGTCCTGAATCTTTTCCCCTGGATGGCAGGCAGTCCCAATCAGCAATCCTCCGCGGTGACTGAACGCGAAGCGGGACCCGCGAAGCGGGTCCGGCGAGTTGCTGGCGCTGTGCACTGGAAGGGCTGGGATGTGCAGGGGCAGTCCGGCGTCAACCCTGAGGTAAGCAAGTAGTTGTCCCAAATGTTGCAGGGACGGTCTAGTTGGGCTCAGATTTCACTCATACAAACTAAGAGAAATTCAGTAGTTACAATTAGCTGAGCTAACTATAATTTGCGCCCCTGCAATGCACTGCTTATCACCTCACATATTGCATCACTCGTGACATGTTCGGGTGACATCCCTGATGAGATCATTGATAACATCATCCGGTGATTGTGTTTCTAAAATGTTCAAGTGTTAAATATATATACACCAAGGTGTATTGATAAATCAGTGGGTGTACGAGTGCCTGTATAGATGAGGTAGTTGGTATGTGACTGACTGTATAGGTGAGTGACTATATGTGTCTTAGTGTATGTATGAGTTAGGTTGTGTGAAAGTCCCTATCTGTCTGTCAGTTGGTGTGTAAGTGGCTGTATGGGTTTGTGTGTAGGTACATGAGTGGCTTTATCGGTTATTGATTGGTTGTCTGAGTACCTGTATGGGTGTATGAGTGTTTGTGCGGGTGGGTGAGGATGTGTGTGTGTGCTTGTGTCAGTGAGTGAGTATGTCTCAGTATCTGTATGAATGAGTTGGTGTGTGTTTAACTGTATAGATGAGTTGGTGGCTGTGTGATTGACTGTATGGGTGAGTGTGTAGGTGTGTGAGTAACTCTATAAGTGAATGAATGTGAGAGTGGCTGGATGGGTGAATGCGTGGCTATATCAGGGGCTGTATTAATGAGTGAGTTCGTGTATGAGTCCTTGTATGGTTGATTGAGTGGATGTGTGTATAGACCTATGAATCAGTGAGTGGGTGTGTACGTGCTGGTATGGTTGTATCAATGGTTTTAAGAATGGTAGTGTGGAAGATGGAGTGGGTGAATAAAAGGTTATTATGGGTCGAGTGTGTGTGTGGGATACTCTGTGGATGATGTCAACAGTGATATCATTTGAGATGTCCAAAGTGATGTCACTGATCATGCCATGAGTGATGTAAATATGAAATCATAAACAGGATATTACGGGGACACAAGTTATAGCTCAGCTAACTGGAACTGCTGAATTTCTCTGGTTTTGTACGAGTGAAACTTGAGCCTAACTATAATGTCTCTGTAACCTTTGTTTTTTTCAATGAATTTCTAAGGCTTTTGTATTCCATTTCCTAACTATAACGTCCCTGTGACCTGTGTTTTTTTCAGTGAATTTCTATGGTTTTTAAAGTAGTAGTCATGTTTGCAGAGTAGTGGAGAAAGGAGGTGGGGCCTCCGACCAGCTCTCAGAAATTCCGCTGTGTAGGACTTACAGGAGGCACCAGGAGGACTTTTTGGCCCCTCATCCACCTACTAGTAGTGTGCCGGGAGGCACTTTTGAGGAGTGGTGGAGAAAGGGGGCATGCCTCTATTAAGTTCTCAGCAATCCTGCTGTGTGGAACTTACTGGAGGTAACAGGAGGGGTAGTTGGCCCCATGGAGGTCCTTGGGGGCCAGCTGCCCCTCCTATTACCTCCAGTATGTCCCATACAGTAGGATTGCTGAGATCTGATAGCAGGCCACACCCCTTTTCTCCCTCACTTTGCAAATGTACCTCTTGGCGCACTACTAGTAGGAGGAGGAAGTCCCCTTGGCTATTGAGTACCCCTCGTATTACCGCTAGTAAGTCCCACACAGCAGAATTGCTGAGAAGTTGTCAGAGGCCACGCCCCCATTCTCCACCTCTCTGCAAACGCACCTCCCAGTGCTCTACTAGTTGCAGGATGAAGACCCTTTGGATCCAGAGGGTCCTTGGGGGCCAACAAGCCCTCCTGTTGCCTCCAGTCAGTCCCACACAGTGGGTTTGCAGAGAGGTTTTCGGTGGCCACGCCCCCTTTGTCCACCACACTGCAAATGCATCTCCTGGCGCACTACTAGGTGGGGAATGAAGTCCCCCTGGCTTTTCAGGGTACTTGTGGGCCAACTAGCCCTCCTGTTACCTCCATTAAGACCGACACAGCTGCATTGCCGAGCGGTTGTCAAAGGCCATGCCCCCTTTCTCCACCACTCTACAAACATAGCTCCTGGTACACTACTGTTTCGGGGATGAAGTCCACTTGAGTCCTGAGGCCCTCAGGAGGCAGGGGGACATCATCCCCCTACCAGAAGTGCTCTGAGAGGCGTGTTTGCAAAGTGGTCGAGAAAGGGTGTGTGGCCTCTGACCGCCTCTCTGCAATCTCACTGTGTGGAGCATTCTGGAGGTAACAGGAGGTCTTGTTGGCCCCTAAGGATTCTCAGCAGCCAAGGAGACTTCATCCCTTAACCAGGAATGTGCCAGGAGGCGCATTTGCAGTGTAGCGGAGATAGGGGGCTGGGCCTCCCGCCAGTTGCATGTTTTTTTTGGGGTTTTTTCCTTTTTTAGGAAGGGGGCTGCGTGTTCCCCTTTGTGTGACCATTTTGGGTCCCCGTCCCCAACTCCTGGGGCCTGATCATTTTGAAAAAAAAATATTTAAAAAAGGGACCCTCTTCCCCGGGGACCCCATGGCGAGGCCGATTTATGCACCAGAGACCCCATTCTCCTGGGCCAGGTGTTCATATTTATTTATTTTATTTTTAAATGGGGAGGGGGCCCGCACGGCACGGTCCGTGGCGGCTCCCCACCTCCTGCGGGAGCCGGCATTGCTTTTGGACAGAGGGAGCTGCTAACATGCTGATCTCTCTGTCTAAAAGTAATCCTGCTCCGCTTTGTGAAAGCGAGAGGATTTTTAATGCTCTCCCTTCCACGAAGCGGAGCAGTGTTTGCTATGTCATGGTGGGAGCTGTGCTCCCACCATGCCATAGCAAACTGCAATGTCCCAGGGTGGGCACCCCGGAACATTGCTGGAGTCATTCCTGGGGGGTGGCAGTCCCCAGGCCCATGTAGCGCTCCTGGAGGGGGGCTGCGCGGCCCCCCTCCTTTATTTAAATTTGCCCCGGGGAGGTGGTGGTGCCTGGGGGTCCGCAATGGACCCCCTTAATTATTTTATGTGTGCCCCTGGGAGGTGGTGGTCCACAGGTCTGTATGGGGGGGCTGGAGCCCCCCCACTCTGTTATTTATTTTAGCTCTGGGGAGGTGGCAGTCCTTGGGGCTGGGGGGTCCACGAGGCCCCCCATATTATTATAACTAGCCCCAGGGAGGTGGCGGTCCCCGGCACAGGCTGGCATAATTGGAAATAACCCTGGGAAGTTGGTCTCTCGGGCTGCAGGTGGGCCTGCCCACATTAATAATGAAAAGTGCCTCGGTATGTAGCGGTCCCCGGAGCTTAGATAAGCTCTAGGATGGGTACCCCCTCCTATATTTATTATATGCCACCTGGACCTTGCGCACCCGGGTGTTATTTAAAAGCAAGCACAGGAATTCGCGCTTGCTTTTTTTAAAACAAATTTGCAGCAAATTCGTAAATATCGCAATTTTGCTGCAGCATCTTTTTTTTTATTTTTTAAATGCTTTTATGCTGTGGCGGGGACTCCAATACCTTGCACAATGGTTGTTATAGTATGATTCTCTTTTGTTTCCAAAGTATCCCTGAATCTCATTTTGCTCTAGAATCTACTCACCTGGACACTGTTTATCATTTAAGCACCAACATATCTCAATTTGAAGGCATAATTTTTAGTAAAAGTAACAATTTTATTTATGTATGAATGCTGGTGATTTGTAAAGCCCTGCACACCACCTACTTTAATTCAGAGCTCCCACACTAAGATGAGAGCCAAAATAATCACATTTCAGGGAGCTTCTGAGTTAGTTCAGAGTGATTCCCAGAAATAATGTTGATCAGCTAGTCTGTGGTTTGATGTGGACATAGGGCCTACAGAAAACCTGTTTGAAAAGTTCACTTTTCAGGAGTTTCCTGAACTGGAGCTACTGATCTTCAATTCATGTTTTGCATTTTAGGTAGTCTGGTTGAGTTTCCGTGTAGAGGCCGGTTCCCGGCAACTGACGATGTCCAGAGTCTGTGTATGCTCAGTTTGGTGGGCAGTTTGGAGGAATGGTAGAATTTTCTGCATGCAACTGAGATGGCAATTTGCTCCTTTGACAGCATAATTAATTTGTGTGGTGAATTTGAGGTCTCGATCAAGAACAATACCCAGATCTCTAATCTGTTTGCAGGGTGTTTGAGTGTTTCAGGTGAGAAGGCCAGCTGAAATAAGGTCTTTGAAGTCAAAGCCCTTCTGCAGTAAGGAATTACCTTTCTGATCTGGTGTAAAAATGAATAACGTTCCTTTAATCAAAAGTATGCGTAGCAATGCTAGCGTCTCTCACTTCTGTTGTAGAGAGCATATTCAGCATTTAAAGAAATTTCTTTAGTACTCCTGGTTTTCTTGCCTTGTTAATGCGGGTCTTACAAATGTAGGTGGGGACACCCTTGTGCAATGGGGCACAGTCAACATGATGATCCATGCAGGATGATTTAACCCCTCCTCCTTTAAACTGGGGAGAGGGGTACGTCAGGGTTATATTTTAGCTCCCTTTCATTTCATTTTATATATAAATCAATTGGATTGGTTTTTAAGGGATAATTGTAAAGAGGTCCCAAGGATAGGACATAGAAGGATACCCGCCTTGTTGTACGCGGATGATACCGTTCTTATTTTCCGGGCAGCTAATGGACTGTAATCTTTATTGAACCAATTTCATGAATTTATGGAAAACTTAGGACTAAAAAATAATTTTACCAAATCGTACACTATGACTTTAGGACCCATAGGCACCAAGACCAGAAAATATGTGATAAAGGGTAACAATATAGGTAAGGTGGATAGGTTCAGTTACCTAGGCGTACTGTTGGATGATACTGTCCTGGGCGCCCTTATTGAAATCACACCCTCAATCCTTAACAGGATAGCCTTTAGTATTGATGCTTTCTCCAGGCGTTTAGGTCATAGTCACATAAAGTCCATATAACACTTCTATATTGCTAAGTGTGTCCCGACTGTAACTTATGGGGCAGAAATCTGGGGTTACAAATCTTCTACTTTAATACAAACGGCAGAAAACAAATACCTAAGGAAATTGTTACGCATCCAGCCGAAATAGTCCATGAAGAGATAGGGGCAGATTATTTAGCTGACTATATACGCCTGCGCCAGGTACTATTATGGTACTCTATATGGACTAAAAAAGAACTGAATTTTATAGACCAATATTAAGAGACTGTTTGAGTCTGAATTTTAGTTCGCATATACCATATGAGACCATAAAATTCTGGTACGACGTCTGGATGAACCAAGAGATTATGCTCTATCGAGTTATGTGGGAAACAATCACCAAAAATCCAAATTCAAATCATGCTAAGTATCTTAAAATGTCAATAGAATCAACAAAACTGGCTGGCCTCTGGGAATCTAAGCTCCCAGTACCTTCATTCAAACAGTTGGTCAGGAAGGCAGCTATTAAGCACTCATTGCTGGACGACAAAACAGCTTTAAGCCGCCGGTCTCATGCTTGGATGACACTCCATTCTTACAAAAAACTTGTGCCAGCGCTATTCTTGGACCTCACATTTTCGCCTTTTATTAAACGTAAATTCATTAATATAAGGTTGGGCAACCTGCCAACTAATGCCGATCAGCCAAAGTGGAAGTCCCAAGAAAGTGAAGGGTGCGGGTTATGTGGCGCAGCAAGACAAGATTTTGTCCACCTGATTTGTATATGCCCGGCTCTTATACAGGAACGTCGGAATTGGTTGAAAACCCAGTTCAAGGAGTATGGAACACGTACATGTCGGTCCGCTGTCATACAAACTTTATGTACAGTAGACCCACAATTCATTTGTAGGACAATCGAATTCATTGAACTTTTTGAGAAAAAGCAAAAATTATTAGCAAACTGTTGATCTTGGAATATATTATTTCCTACGGTTGCAAGTCATCCGTTCTTATCTTCATTTTTTATCTTTTATCATGTTTACAGTAGTGTAAATTCTTTGTGTCTTAGTATATTGTCGTATTTATATTTTGTAATGGTTTTTATTAACTATACAATAAAGCATTTACTTACATAGTTGAGCAATATAAAAATTATCCTGTCTAATCTGGACCTATTGCATGTTTTTAAGTCACCTGAGAAAATAACCAAATTAGTCATTGCAGAAGTATACACAAGAACTTAAACTGCAAGACTCACAGCGTATACGCTGTTGCGTACATCATGCTATGGTAAAATGCAGTGATAGAGCGCAATTTTATCTAACACTGGATATGCCCGTGAACCATTCAAGATTTTTAACATATTTTCGATTGAATATGTTCCCGCAGCTTGTAGCTGGATGGCATAGGCCACAGGACCCTCCAGTATGTTCCTGTGATTAGGCTTCTGCACTAGACAATTTACACATCGTATTAATTTACCGAAAATGGGCCAATTTGCGTCATAATTTTATACGCCCATTATTTGCACATCTGAATTTTAAACAAGCGAGACCTGCAGTTTTATATCTACAATTCTTTTGCTGGTATGTGTCGAGATTTTTTTATAGCTGTGTATTACGCTAATGCTTGAGTTTGGATTGCATAGTACTATTTAATGATATTAATTGATGTTCTTAATATATTTGTATGATTGTTTTTACGGTACTTTTATGACTGCTAAAGCCATTCGAATAAACAACTTATTGATTTGATTGATTGACTTAACCCCTCTAACGTGGTTTGATGCGGGCGGTGTGGGTGGGGAATTGGGCGTGGGCAAGGCACAGACACAATGTGGATTGGATCAGGGTGTTTACTACTGCCTGTTTGAGAAGCTGGACCGGGCCATATAGATTGAGCTTGTCTTTCTATAGCATTTTGTTTACTAGGAACTAAACTTATTATTACCAGTCATCATTCTCAGAGAATATCTGACTCCTGGCTGCGGAAATTGACTGCGGTTTCCTTACCTTCTGTGTAGACTGAAGAGGGAGCTTTGGACTGCGAGCACGCTGGAGCGGCTCTTCCTTTCATCTACTCCTCGCGGAACCCGCTTCGCGGGTCCCGCTTCGCATCCGGTTCTTTAATTAGCGCTGCTGGAAGTGCGCTGTGACTGTGAACTGTTACTCCTGATTGAGCCTCTGTGGCGGTGGTGTGTGCAGGGCTGCGAGCGTGGTCTCACCAGCAGCTGACCCGCTCTCCCTGCTGGCTCCTCCCCCGCCTCAGCGCGGCTAAAATCAGCGCGTCAGTTTCTCTGTTGGTTTCCTTACCTTCTGTGTAGACTGAAGAGGGAGCTTTGGACTGCGAGCACACTGGAGCGGCTCTTCCTTTCATCTACTCCTCGCGGAACCCGCTTCGCGGGTCCCGCTTCGCATCTGGTTCTTTAATTAGCGCTGCTGGAAGTGCGCTGTGACTGTGAACTGTTACTCCTGATTGAGCCTCTGTGGCGGTGGTGTGTGCAGGGCTGCGAGCGTGGTCAAGCGAGGACTTCAAGTCCCAGGAGCGCCTGACCCTCGGCATCACCAGCAGCTGACCCGCTCTCCCTGCTGGCTCCTCCCCCGCCTCAGCGCGGCTAAAATCAGCGGGTCAGTTTCTCTGTTGGTTTCCTTACCTTCTGTGTAGACTGAAGAGGGAGCTTTGGACTGCGAGCACGCTGGAGCGGCTCTTCCTTTCATCTACTCCTCGCGGAACCCGCTTCGCGGGTCCCGCTTCGCATCTGGTTCTTTAATTAGCGCTGCTGGAAGTGCGCTGTGACTGTGAACTGTTACTCCTGATTGAGCCTCTGTGGCGGTGGTGTGTGCAGGGCTGCGAGCGTGGTCAAGCGAGGACTTCAAGTCCCAGGAGCGCCTGACCCTGCATCACCAGCAGCTGACCCGCTCTCCCTGCTGGCTCCTCCCCCGCCTCAGCGCGGCTATAAACCTCCCTTGTGACACCGCAACGCGGGAGCGTGCGGGAGCGCGCCGGGAGAAGCCCGGGACAAGGGCGGGACCGTCTGAGGCCGTCAGAGGCTGAAGAAGGCTGGGCTGGGCCCCCTCCCTTGGTTCTCCGGTATTAAATTCGTGTGACACTGTTTTATAGATTTTATTGTATTGTAGGTTTATTAGTTTTATTTTATTCTACAATTGTTATTAATTGATTTTTACTTCCCGTCAAATACAGTCTCATGACGGCTAAAAAACTGCGCTCTGGGCGAGTGCTTGTAGGGAGATCTGGGTCTAAAACCAAATCTAACCCCCTTCGGAACAAAATTGCAACTTCTATGCAATTGAAAGGTCAATGTCAGCTTTTCAATTTTTGGGACAAAGGGAAAGATAAATCTATTGGTCTGCAGTCCCCGATTGAAATCCCTGGGTCTAACGATTTGGTGCCTGTTAATGGGGTCATCGATGTTTCCTCTAGTTTGAGCTTGGTCGCTAGTCAATCTTTGCCTATTTTAGTTAGCCCCAAAGTACTAAGGGTCTTGCCTTCGGCGTTAAATAATGTATCTCTGAAACAGAATACTCCCCCTGAACCTTCGGGTAATATGTCCTTAAAATCGGATAAAATTGTCCCCTCCCAAGTTGCAACAATGAATGTTCCTAAAGTATCAGTGAATACTGATCTTTTGTCTACCGCGTTAGATAAATCCCCTGTAGTAGGGAACGATTTTACACTGCCTGACATTGATTTAACAGCACATAGGGCGCGGGTGGGAACGTTACATGGGAACCCTAATGGTGTGCCTTTAGAGGAAGCAATAACTATTTCGAATACCGGTCCTCTAAGAAGCACACCTTCTAATAAACTTGATTTTTCCCTTTCTCAATTGAATTTTACATCATGTTCAGGTCCAGTGTTGAACAATTTAACTGAGGGGTCTCCAAACATTAATGGGAGGCTAATTTCTAATTCTTTGTCCTCTCTGGAATCAATTCTTTCTTCGATTTTGAGTTTACTCGAAAAATTTGTGGGAGGTTCGGATTGTATTTTTGACACTGTAACGCAAATTTTGCAAGTACTTCTGCTAAGTAAAAATGAGTTAGCGTTAGATCTTCCCATTCCATCGGTCTCTTTGTTGATGCCCCCAAAAATAAGCGCTTCTTCCGCTTCGGCAGTTTTGGATTCAGCTCAATCTCCTCCTTTGACAGAAGGTAAAAGGGAAAAGAAACATGCAGTTCTTCCAGCTGTCCCCAATCCTGCCAAAGTGGTTTCGGCTGGCGCTAATTGTATAGCCCCAATGACTGACAAGATAGAGGTAATAGCAACATCTCCTCTCATTCCTAAATCTGAAACTCCATCTCTTTTTCCGATATTCTCCTTGCCACCAATTAAAGAAGAGGAGATCTCTAAAGTAAATACGGGATTGATGGGAAAAGTGAGTCTCCTGAAACATAAAAAGATTAGAATGAAGAAGAGGAGACCCATTCGAAGATTCGCTAAAAAAAGACAGAGGAAACTTCTTTTTGATAAGAATGCTGAATTAAGTGCAGAAGATTCCCCGCAGGTGGAGCAGTCTCCTACCCCTCATGTTGAAGTTAGAGTTGTCTCGCCTAAAGAAGTCGCCCTTGCCTCTGGTCTAGGTTCTATAAGCTCAACCAATCCTCTCTTCCCTAAGGTTTCCCAGCCCTCCGCTAATCCTTTCTCAGTTTATTGTAATGTTAGTTCTAAGGTTAATACTTCTAAGGTTAATACTTCATCGGTCATCCCGTCCTCTTCTTCCTTAAACCCCTCAGCAAGAACCTTTCAGGTCCCATCTTCAACGTCAATTATTCTCCCAAAAGAAAAAATAAGTGTGGATACTTTATATCTCGATTTTTCTCCCTTATTTGAACCAGATTTAATTTTAAATAGATCTGCCCTATTGATCTGTTTTAAAGAGATCGAAGGTTTGAAATTAATTCAAACGTCCGATTTAGATATTGTATCTCTCCTTAACTCCTTCGTGGGGAAACCAATAAGATCAACAAGGGTGAAATTCTATTCGAAAGTTGTATTAAATCTTGTTCTTCAGTGGGCAGAGGAATTCCAAGTTAGAGGGATAGATGTTATGCCACACTTTGGGGAAAAGTGTACTCAAGGGTTTCTTGCCAATTCCTCACTATCACTTCCCTCTAATACGGGTGTGCTGTTGTCGGATTGGTCTAACCTCAGATCAGAGGACCTAAAAATTTGTGTGGCTAGGAATGAAAGGCTAGTCTCATACAAAAACGCTCCCCTTAGGCAGACAGGGAAGGATGACCAATCTAAATGGAGTTGGTTACCTGGAGTTCTAGCGAGTAAATCCGCTCCCTGTTCTAAACAGCCTTCCAATTTTTAACAGAGAGCTGAAATTTATCTCATGGAACACTGCAGGATTCAAGGATTATAAGGAGAAATTGGGTTTCTTGCATTCTCAAAAGGCAGACATAATCTGTTTGCAAGAAACCTGGGTCGAAGGAAGATTAGCTTTGGAAAAAGACTATTTTGTTTTGGAATATAGCGCAACCAGCACTAGAAGAGGCCATGCTAAGGGAGGGTTAGCATGCTTGTTATCTAATAGATTGCAATGGAACTATTCACACTATCTAGATCCAGGGAAACTGTTTCAAGCAATAACCCTAAAAGAGGTTTTTGAGGATTGCCCTAATAGATTGTTGATTGTGGTTAATATTTATATTCCTCCCAATTGTAGTTTTAATGCTGGTTTAAAAACTTTGTTCACCTTTTTAACTAAAGTGTTGGATCTCTCCCCAACTCCGCATGTGTTAATGTTTGGGGACTTAAATTGCAATATATCTAACTGTGGGTCGGAGTTGTTTAGAAATATTCAATTGGAAGAGTCTTTGAATATACCACCTGCCCAGTTTCCCACTAAAATCAAAACTAACAAAAGAGGTAAACTTATTTTGGATGGATTACTTAAAGTTGGATGCTTAATAGTAAACGGGAGGCTTCCTTCTGACACCCCGGCAGCTTATACTCATAAATCTAATAAGGGAAAATCTATTATTGATTTTATCATGGTAGACTATGCCGGTTTTCACCTACTAAAGGATATGAAGGTCATTGAGTCTATTCTTAGTGACCATAATGCATTGATGCTTTCTGTCTCCGTTAATCTTCAGAAAGTGGATCCGTGGAGTCTGGATACAGATTTTGTGAATTTTGATTCCAGTTCTGGGAAATGTTTTTGGAACACTTGTACTGTTGAAAATGTGGTGCCTCTTTTGTATTTTGCTATTGAGAATTTACCCCACTGGGAAGGGAGAGAGTTGTTGAGTTTTATTAATTTTTTAGATTCTGTAACTGCTAGTGCAAAAAAGAAACCAGGTGTGAAACAATTCTTCGCAGTCCCTCATCCTCTACGTGCTATAAATAGAGAAATAAACAAAGTGGTAAGGGGACAATTTTTATCCTTTACCCAAGAAGCTAAGTCTAAATTGTTTATCTTAAAGAGAAGAAGAGTTAGACTTAAGGCCCGTTTAAAACGTTTTAAGGAAGATGCCCTCTGGATTCAACTGAGGGAAGCTTCGTATAATGGCCAACCCAAGACTTTCTGGTCCTTAATTGGCAAAGGTTGTGGTACCAGAGCCAGTCCTACGCCTATTGCCATTGAGGAACAGGTGTGGGCTCATTATATCGAGAAGTTGTACAGTAACAATAATTCTCAAGTTTTTAATGCTGAATCGGAAAATGTCTCACATATACTTGACTGTCCAACGGAAAGGGAAATTGAGTATGCAATTAAGAATATGCGTTCCTCTGGTGCGATGGGTCCTGATAAAATCCCTATTTCAGTATTAAAACACCAGAGTGAACTTTGGAGTAAAATACTCTTTCCAGTGTTTAAATTTTGTTTTTCTAGTGGAAAAGTCCCCCCCTCCTGGAAAGGAAGTATTATTGTCCCTTTATATAAGAAAGGGCCAAGAGATCTACCGCAAAATTACCGTCAAATCGCCTTGCTTGATGCCATTGGTAAGGTTTTCGCAAAATGTGTGCTTATCCTAATGAATCAATGGGTATCTGAACATGAAATTCTTCCCATGGAGCAAACAGGTTTCAGACAAAATCATGGAACTTTAGATAACCTGACTGCATTGCAAGTTATTACTGAAAAATATGTGAAAATCCGTGGTGGTCAGGTATATGGCGCCTTTATTGACTTCTCCACCGCTTTTGATAAAGTAGATAGAATTTTGCTGTGGAGAAAGTTATTTAACTTAGGTATGCCCCCATCCCTGATCAAGTTAATTCGTGCCCTTTACTCTGACACCTGGTGCAGAGTTCTACTTGGAGGTGAACGTGGTGTATCTAAATTAATTCCCACTTCCAACGGGTTGAAGCAAGGTTGCCTTTTGGCTCCATTGTTATTTTCTTTATATACAGTTGATTTACCCGTCACACTTTCTGCTTGCGCCGGTATTGCCCCTTCCTTGGGTGGTGTTCCAATTGCATGCCTTATGTATGCAGACGACATCTTGATTTTGGATCTCACCCCAAGGGGCCTGAACAATCGGCTGCAAGCACTCTTTGAATTTGCGGAAAGTCATTTCTTATCAATAAATACGGCAAAAAGCAAGGTGATTTGCTTTTCCGGTAGAAAGAAGCCTAAATGCCTTAATTATCCATGGGTTGTGGGGGGGAAAAAACTGGAATGTGTGAAATTTTACACCTTCCTAGGTAAAATTGTCACTTCTAATTTAAGTGACAAATTACACATTGATAATAACTCCCGGAAGGCTATTTCTCAGGGAAAGAGTTTAATTTCCCTGTATAAAGCCACAGGTAGAAGGCATTTTTCTATTCTTTTAGATGTTTTCAGAGCGAAAGTTCCGGCCTCCCTGTTGTACGGAATTGAGTTAATTGATGTAAAAAAGTGGAATTTTTTAAACTCTGCGGAAGGGAAAATTTTACGCAGTTTAATGTCTGTAGGTACAGCAAATTCGACTGCTTCCTTGAGACAGGAATTGGGTTTACGTAGCAGTTGGGTTCAAGGTCTGGCAAGTATAATACGTTGGGTAGTAGCTTTATCTAAAGGTGAACCTAATACCCTAAGAGATCTTATAAAAAATGAATTATTAGGATCTTTTAATGATTTCTCCCTGATTGTAAAAAACTTCAGATTTGCCGTGCTGCAATTAAAATTGGATGAGGGGACTTTATTTTTATTATCCTCTCATCAATTAAAAACTGTTCTGAAATCAGCCTCTTGGGAATTGGGGTTTCGTCAGGATAGAGACTTCTGTTTAGCGAAAAAAGGTGGTTCACCTGTTATTGATTCTTATACCCTGCGAAAAGCTCAATTGTATATGTCTTGGAACATCTCTCATGGCGTAAGACGCCTTGTGTACTTAGTAAGACATAATTTGCTTCCCCTGAAAGCTCTACATGCCAGCTGGTATGGTCATTCGGCATGCTGTGATCTTTGTCAATTGTATGATCAGGACTTAGATCATGTCATGTTTGTTTGTCCTGCACTGATGTCTTGCAGGCGTAGATGGTTGAGACCAATTTGCTTACAACTCAACATATTATCTGCCTCTTCATTTAAGGCAGCCTTGATTAATCCACCTAATGAAATGTTTGTTTTTAAACTGTGCAACTTTTTAAAATGTTTTTTGGACCTGTATTAAGCTTGAGTAATTGTGATGGATTATTATATTATGTATTTTTTGGTTTTGTATGTATATGTTGTTTTATGTGGACCTCATAAAGAGTTCCTTATCATAATAAAATAAACTTGAAACTTGACTAATGGCCTTACTGTCGCTGAACATATGTATGGAAAATAAATCCTATGAACAGCAACTGTGCTAATGTTTAGTTGCAAGAAATTGTCAGAATTTTGTAATTGCAATCAAGCTTTCTAGCATCATGTTCCCATAGCATGTTTTTTAATACTCGCAGGGAATAGCAACAGTATGTGCTACAAAGGACTTTATTTAGACACAATGAAAAATATCAGGTAATAAAACACCCGGGCACAATTAAATACAATCCATGTGCTTGTGTACGTTGGACATCCAGTATCCACATAATTGTAGAGTCCAATTAATCAGACTGCTCCTTTTACGTGTTCTGAGCAGTTGTTAATACACTCAAAAGATAGTAACTGCAAGTGTTAAACTTTAGCACTGGATTTGGGCAGCTTCTAGTCGCTGTAAGACAAAAACTAGAGTAAATACATGTTGTGCTCAATATTGCACTGTCACTGCGGTGTAATGTACCTGTAAGCGGATTGTTAGAGACAAAGCCTTTGTGTTGTATATGGTACCAAAGGTAAATTACTTTAGGAGCTGCTTTATCTATAGAGGTGAAGTACCCAAGACAGATTGAATGCAATTACATAATTTAGAAGATCTTGTAGTTTACCTTAAAGAAGGGGTCACATTTACATATGGTGAATAACTGTCTAAATGTTTTATCTTTAGATGAATTCATGTCAGCTGACATAGATGCTGGACAGAGAAATGTACTGAGGTAATTTACAATTATTTTGGATTTGAATATAATGGGCACTAATAGATTTCTGTATGCTGTTGACTGTGGAAATGTATAGATCAGTGTTGGCACATATATGGCATTCTAGATGTGGAAATACTGTGAAATTAGAGAAAAGAGTGGAATTAAAAAATGAAGTGACTTAATGACCCAGTCATACAAGACCCTTGTGTAGTAATGTCAACATTTAGTAATAGGCATAGTTCAAATATAAGGATGTTATGTGTGAGATGTGTGATCGTCGATTATAAACAACCGTGATAAAAAACCATGTGGCACTGAGACCATTAGTTAAAGCTCAGTTATTAGGAATGCTCAAGTTGATGGACTTCAGTGAGTGAATATCTTTTTCATTCTCCATTCACCTGGACATCATACGATGTTGACAAAAAGGAGTCCCCTGTCTATAGAATTGTAAACCCTAATAAATTCTCATGATGCAGGGATGTATGGTACGCACACGGGCCTCTAAAAGACATACTTAAATGGAGAAAATCTGATGGAAGCCAAACTCTCTAGGAGATCTGAGTAAAAGGTACCACCTCAGCAAAAAGTTCAGCAACTGCACTTATGCAAGAAGTTGGGAACAGGGTGCATTGCGGTGGTGTAAATGAATGTATTCATTTAAAAATTTAAAACACAGTTGCAGCAAACCACATACTAAATGTGCATTATTTAAAAACTGATTCTAACTGTCTTATTCTGTTTCCTGAGCCAACTGGTCTTTGTTGAAATAAAAACACTTTTTTGATCCTGATGGCTTAGACATTGCTGTGATATAGGACTGCAGACATTGCAGAAAAATGTTTTTGAGACACTTGCATGTATAAGTGTTTCCATGTCTCTTGGTGCATACGTCTCAACCCTACAGTTCAACTCTTCCACTCCACGTGATGTCAAAATCTTAGCCAAGTCTTTACTTTTTCTGATGGCCTCGCAGTTGTTTGAAATATACAAAAGTCTCCTGTACGTTCTCCGTGCTGTTTGCAATATTGTGTTGTTTTTCTCCTTCAGGCAAGAGTAGGTTCAGATAGCTTTGATTAAGATGACAGGGAAAATGTTAAATCTCATCCCAGTGTGCAGCCTGACCTACGCAACCCACCAACAGTGGGTAGGAGACACGCGCTTCCATAATTGTCTATCCGCTAAAGCCGCGAAACTGGATTCCTATGCCTTTTTTGCTATTATTTTTTTTCCTTCTGGTGCTTCATTTATTTCATTGGCCCCTATTGGCTTTGCTAGTATGAATCTATGCACCGTGTGCATATGCTATGAGGCAGTGCGGAGTTTGACTAATGATGATGGCTTGTATTAGGAAAGAAATGCTATTTCTACCAATTTCTGCGGGCTGGCTGACCTGCTGTGAGCAACATCCAAATACAATTTGCTTTGGTACTGCCTGGAGTCTCATGATTACCGGTATTCAAAAACACAGCAAGCGGCAAAGTAGGAGCAAAACCATATGTTTACCCTACTTTACTCAATAGGAATTTTGCTTTCTGTTTAATTAAGTCCAAGACGGTCTTTTGCAAATAATTCATCCAAATGCCATGCTTCTTTTTTGCATTCATAAAAACGTATAAACCAGATCCCTCCGCAGACGTTTTATATGGCCCACAGATCGACGATAACTATCATGGCTTGAAAGAGTGACTAGTGCAGATACTCACTCATTCTAGGGTTTGTGTAAGAATTGTATTCAAATGTCCTCATGGTTCATGGGGGCTGTACCATGGCTACTGATAAAAGGGGACCTCTAGAATACATGAAATGATGAGAAAGAGGTGCTACAAATTATGCTCTAAAGAGAATTGTATGTTTATTATGCAATTTTAGGGATAACTGATACACAAGGGTAAACTGAACTCGTCTTAAGTGTATGTTTGTTTTTTGAGCCATTTGCAGGCGCTCTATTAGTTTTTCTTTTGTAAATGAATGCACATATCTATATACATATCACCTATGTAATGTAAATGTCAAAGCCCCGATATCCGCGTAATACGTAACCATAAAGGAGAGGGCATTTGAACATATCGGTCTCAGCACCCCAGGCAAACTCGGTGATATAGACTGCTATGAGCGAGGAAGGAAAAAAGTTTAAGGTAGCGAGTGTAATGAAGTAACTAAGATAAGAGTAGCAGCACGATATTCTAGGTCTCTGAATGAATACCGCATAGTGAAATGTGAGCCTAGATGAAGGGCTGTGTTGGAAAAACCGATAGGTGTCCTTGTGGGGTGTTATAAATACTATGCAGCCAGGACGTGCCTCATTGATTACCGTAAGAAATTGTGCGTGAATAAGTAAAAAGATAGTGCAACATATTATGCTGTGACATACAAGTGCGATGCGAAGTGTTCGAAAATATATATATCATAAAATAAAATAGAACATGTAATAGAGTTCAAAATTAGAACATCGATCAGAAACCCAGCCGGATTTCTAAATAGAAAAAAAACTAGCGTAAAAGACTGCACCAGTAGGTTCGAATAGTGTCCGAATAATGCCTAAGAAGACACGACTCCATAGTGGAGGGGAAAATCAAAACACAGGTGCGTCAAATAGTCGGAGGTAGGACAGACAGAACATGGACAGATCAAGAAAAACTAGATATGGGGCATGGGTTGGCGCCCACGGGATATGGCGGCACACGGGTGAGGCTCTCCGGTCTCCTCGGCAGATACCGCGTTACACGGCAGTCCATCAGCGCGTAGGAGGCGAATCTCGACTCATGAAGATTTCAGGAGCATGATGACATGATCGGTAATCTTGCAGACATCGTTTTTGAAGCTACATTCACGCCGTAAGTTCTGAGGCATCTATGTTTTGTTGCAGCCGCCATTTTGTTTTTTCTCGCGCGACAGTGCGCATCCTATGCTTCACCGCTACAACAAATTGCAATTTTCTGAGCCCCTTTCAACCAGCTCATTGTGCCCAGGAATGAATCTTTAATGCATGCTACGCTGGATTTGGGGCTTTGTTGAGGACTTCTCCTGCCACCTTTGCCGGGATCCACACGATGTGCCTGGAGGGGTGGCCATTTTGTATTCACCTGAGGCAGAGGCAACTGAGGCAACGTCTTTTCATGGCGTCACCTTGGTAATTTAAATGGTTGTGTTTTCTCATTTTTGCTTCCAATCTCTTTGGGACTGGTGAATTTAAGCCTTCTACATTGGAGTACCATTTCTTGCTATTTTACATTGTCTGCTCGCTCCTACTTATGTTTGGCTTCAAGTCTGCAGCTTTTGCTTTTTAGCCCTCACAGGCGCAGCCTTAGTGGAGCCTATCTTCTTTACTTTAAGACATTAACGTACTCTAATATTTTTATTGCCCACACAAATAATACTACTTCCGTGCCTACACACAGAGGCCTCTTTTATTTGACGCTGGTTTGCCATTCTCTTCCATGGCTGTGCACCTTCTTTTGTTTCTCAGTCCTAAAACCTCTACACACTTGTTCAGATGAGAGCGTTGTGATTGTGACTGATGGGCAGAACAAAAGTAACACAATCTTCTTCCGTTAAGTCAAAGCACATCTTTATTAAGAATTCAAAGATTTTCCCTGAGCTCTCTAGACTTGAAGATTCTCTGGCGTCTACTCCTTGGAGTCTGGAGTTAACAATGGATCCCTCTATCACCGGCCCAGGTAAATCTAATACTAAAAGGCTTAAAAAAGACCCCCCTTCGCCACCTAAATCTGCTTCTCCTGTATCTATGGAGCTACTATTGGAAGAAATTAGAGCTCTCAGACCCTTCATGGAAGAGACCAATACTAAATTGCAAGTTTTAACGGATAATTGGTTCCAACTTGAAACAAGGTTCTCTTTGGTGGAACAAAGTGTCGTCTCTTTGAAGGAAACTTGCGTTACTACCTCTCACCTTCACTCACAGGTTTCTTCGCTCCAAAGGCAGGTAGAGGATCTTGAGAATCGTAATAGACGGAACAATCTTCGGATCTACGGCCTGGAGGAGGGAATTGAGGGATCTGATCCTCTCTCTTTCTTCAAGTCATTTTTGCCCAAACTGTTACATTTACCAGAAGACACGATGCTTAACATCCAACGCGCGCATCGATTGGGGCGAACGCCTTCGCAGTCCTCAGCCTCACAACGACCAAGAGGAGTCATATTATACTTCTTAGAATACACAGATTTATTGAAGGTACTTAAAGCGGCTAAAGCCTCTCCAAGACTCACATGGTCAGGCTCATCTTTATTCTTTGCACAGGACTATGCCAAGGACACCACCAACCGCAGCAAGGCATTCCTGAACATGAGAGCAGATCTGCGTACAATGGGGGCCCACTATGGCCTCTTTCACCCCTGTCTCTTCAAGGTTACTCATAACAACAGAACAACAACATATGATGACCCTCTGCATCTACAAAGTTTCATAAACTCCTGTAAAACGACATCTATGGAATCCTCAGGTCCCTCTTCCGCATCCAACATCTGAGATTGCATTCCCTGACAATCGGATCTCATTCGATTTTGATTATCTTTTTTCATGTTATTTGCATTTACTTGAATTGCGGTTTCTAGTTTTTCTTTTTCTTTTTTATATACAGTTGTTGTATTTTTCGATATTCTAGTTATACGTTTTTATGCAATTGTGCTCATTATTATCGATGCCTTCTCCTGTTATTATCTCCCTCATCACACTCTCAATTTCACTGTTTCTTTTCTCCACAGATTTTCTATATTTGTTTCCTGGAGTCTCCCTGGGTTTCCGCTTGGCCGATCCTGGATGTGTCGCCAATCTTATGGGGTTCCACCCTCCTCCTCGAGTCTTTCCTGATCGTATACCCCTGGTTTCCCTTTTGTAGGTATCTTCTCCTACTGTTTTTTTGTCCTACTTGTTTCCCTGGTTTCTGTCCTATTCCCCTCCCTAAGCGCTCTTGATATTTTCTCCTTGGGTGTCGCTCTCTTTCTTTCTTCTTCTGATCTTTATGTTTTCGTTACTTCCTCAGGCTTCCATACTTATTTTTACTGTGCAACTGATTCTTCTATTTCCTCTCTTTTCTTTCTTCATTACTTTGATTGTTTCTATATTATTACAATGCATTGGGCTTATATTTCATATTTTTGGTTCAATTTGTTTTCCCATTACCTATGTCCTTAAAATTCATTACTTGGAACGCTAGGGGCTTGAATTCCCCCATTAAAAGGCAAAGCGTTTTATCTCACCTAGCCAAATTAGAAGCTGATATTGTTTTCCTACAGGAAACCCACCTCTCGGATGTTGAATCGTTAAAATTAAAAAGAGGTTGGGTAGGTGAAGTGTTTTATTCTCCAGGTGATGGTAAACGTAATGGAGTAATGATCTTATGCCGTAAATCTCTTCCGTATTCATTTGTATCCCAAGACTCAGACGTTAATGGTAGATGGTTAAATGTTAAATTGTCTTTCAAGGGTGTTCCAGTCTCTTTCTTGAATGTTTATGCCCCTACTTGCGGTGACCCCTCCTTTTGGCCCACGTTAGCTCAACGTATTACTCATTGCATAGACGACAACTTCGTCCTTGCAGGGGATTGTAATCAGGTTTTTGACCCATTCATAGACAGAAATTCTAAAATCACCTTCGTCCCTAACAAACCCCATAAGTCTTTTGTCCATGCCATCAAGCAAAATAAACTCCTTGATGCCTGGCGTCTCTGTAATCCGACCACTACAGAATTTACTTTTTTCTCCCCTTCCCACCATTCTCAATCTCGGATTGATTATGTATTTGTTTCCCATAATATTGCGCAAACCCTCGCCAATGCAGAGATTGGTCCCATTTTATTGTCAGATCATGCCCATGTTTCAATGACCATTGACATCTTACCTAAAGTAACAGGTCCCAAGAGATTGCGTTTCAATAATGCTCTCCTTTTAGACCCACAGTTTATTAGTTCTTTTACTAACTTTTCTGAAGAGTTTTTTTGCAATAAATCAAACTTCTTCCATACCCTTTTGCACAGTGTGAGACGCTTTTAAGGCTGCTGCAAGAGATTTTATAATTGGCTATGTTGCAAAAAAGCGAAGAATTGCCCGCAAATCAACTAGAGACCTTCTTCTGGATATTAAGAGACTGGAGCACTCTTATTATACTTCGCATTCAACAGATTGTTTGACAGCCCTTGTTAGTGCTAAGATGCAATTTAATAAAAAATCTACAGAAGATGCTTTTATATGTTTGTTAAAATTTAGCGCAAAATTTTATGGGGGTAAGAATAAAGCAGGGAAAATTTTAGCCAATTACTTAAAAATTAGACATAACACGTTAAATATTGAATCTATTTATGACACGTATTCAGATTTAAAGTATAAAGATGCTGACATTTTGAACAAATTCTCCCTCTTTTACAAAACACTATATACCTCTGGAACTCAACCTTCTGCTCAGTCAGTCAGTCAGTCAGTCTTTATTACACTTTTTCTCTTCTATCCAAAAACCTCAACGTTTTCCCTTAGATTTCTTTCTCCCTTGGAATTAGACTTGACGCAACAGGAATTGTTTAAAGCCCTCCAAATCCTCAAAAAGGATAAAGCCCCAGGACCGGATGGTTTCACGGTCGAATTTTACCTACATTTTTCCAAACTTGTACTGCCTAAATTGTACTCCCTTATTTATTCTTTTAAGACATTAGGCGGCTCTTCAGGTTATTTTTCAGAAGCACACATTTGCCTCATACCCAAAGAAGGCAAAGACCCCAAACATTGCAAAAATTATAGGCCTATTTCCTCGGTCAATATAGATTATAAAATCTTTGCCAAAGCTTTAGCTACACGATTAGACTCTTATTTACCGGACCTGTTAGGCAAAGAACAATCTGGATTTGTCAAAGGACGTTTCATCACTGATAATACAAGATTCCTTTTTAATGTTTTGTCTAAATCTTCGCATTTAACACAGCCTCTTGTGGCGATTGCATTAGACGCTGTAAAACCGTTTGACAGAGTTGAATGGAATTATTTATTTCGCGCCCTTAATTGGTTCGGGTTTGGCCCCAAATTCACATCCTTGATCTCTCTTCTTTACTCCAATCCCCAGGTGGCTGTTTGTGCTAATGGTCTAGTATCTCAATTTTTGGATTTAGGACGAGGTGTGCGTCAAGGCTGTCCTTTATCCCCCTTCCTTTTCAACTTGGCCTTGGAACCTTTTCTCTCTAAACTACTCCAAAACCCAAACATCCATGGTTTTCGAACACTGCACTCTCATATCAAATTCGCAGCTTAAGCCGACGATATCTTACTCTTCCTGTCTCAACCAAATGATTCAATACCAGCTTTTCTAGCAGAAGTACATGATTACTCAAACATTTCTGGGTACAAATTGAACAATGACAAATGCAAGATTTTACCCCTAACAAAGTACACTTTCAAATCTGATTTTAGTGCCTCCAACTTTACTTGGAGTCCCAATCACATTAAGTACCTAGGACTACATGTTACCCCTACAATTTCAGACACGGTTTCTCTCTGCATGAATAAATGCATACAAAAGGTTTCTGACTTAACCGCCAAATGACATCCCCTTTATCTGTCTTTGTGGGGTTGTCTTGACACTATTAAGTTGATGTTGTCCCCAATAATCATTTATATTATTTCTAATATATCACTACCCATTCCCACTAAATTTTTAAAGAAAATCAACTCCATTCTCTCCTCCTCCTTATGGCACAATAAAAAACCTAGAATGTCTTTATCCAAATTAACACGTCCCAAGTCAGAAGGTGGAGTTAATTTTCCTGATTTCCCTGTCTACCAGAAAGCATTTCTTTTGCGTCAAGCCTCCTTGTGGTTGCGTGATCCCACTGATGACTGTCCTTTATGGACTACAATCAAACGTCTTTTTCTGTCTCCTTTTTCCTTTGCGGAATACCTCTCCTTTTCACGCAAACCACAAACCTTATCTACTCCCATAATTAAACTAACATCTAAACTTCTCTTATCTTCTTCTGTATCTCCTCATAACAATGTAAACTCCTTCATCCAATCCACAATTTGGCATAACAAGAGTGTACTCATTAGAAATAAAACTTTTTTTTGGAAAACCTGGCGCCAGAGAGGATTAATCTGGATACACCAGCTTTTCTCCCAATCGGATTTCATTTCTTTCTCTTTGCTCAGTCAATCCTTTAGTCTCCCTCCCTCCTTCCTTCATAAATACATTCTGCTTAAGGAAGCCGTGATGGACACATATACCCAGTTTTCTGCTCAGCGCACTTCTCCCAGTACCACTCCTCTGACTTCACAACTATACACCTTGTTAGCAACTACACCTAAGGCCTCTGTCATATACAATGACCTACATAATATAGATAATATCAGGCAAAAATCCAGAGTAGAAGAGAAATGGGAGCATGACTTTGCACTCTCTTGGCCAGTGTCCTTATGGAATAACATATGGATCAAAATTGGTAAGTCATTCAGAGCAGCTAATATCACGCAGACATTGTTTTTCGTTTATAACAGATTTTTTCTGACACCTAATGATCTGAGTAAAAGGTTTGAGGCGGTATCAGATGTTTATTGGACATGCTCCTCTCCAAATGCAGATATATTTCATATGCTGTTTGTTTGTCCTATTGTGCATAGTTTCTGGAAACAAGTATGGTCCCAAATTAATTCAATTTTTAGAACCAGAATTCCTTTTTCTTGTACTCATGTTTTTTTAGGTAGTCTTTAATCTTTTTGGGAAAATGTCACGCTTAATGTTAAAGTTATTGATCTGCTACTAGCAGTTGCATTTCAGCAAATTACAGCTAACTGGAAAGATTTTTCGAAAATATCCTATAAAGCATGGTGGTATAATGTGTGCCATAACCACAGGTTGGACACCTCTTTTGTATATCCTTTAAACATGGCAACGAAGCGACTGGAATTATGGTTACCTGTTACAATGTATCTTGACATATGTGCTAAACGTTCTTTTCGACTGCAGCCATTTCAACAAGAAGTTTCAAAACCCCCTTGACCCCCTAACGTGATCCAATTTTATTTGATATTCTACTGTTCTTTTTTTAATTTTATTTTTTATGATTTATGTATAGCATTTTATCTCTTACTTTTTATCTTTGAGCCCGATCCTTATAACTTTATTGCAGCAATTTTTTGCTGTGTTTTTCTCTTGTATGCAATGCATCTAATGTTGTGAACTTGTGCTGACACCCTTACTTCTAATAATAAACCCTTTTTTTGAACTAAAAGAAAAACTAGATACAGAAAGATTGAAAATATGAAAATATGTACAATAGTGGAAATAATGACTGTCAGTAGATTATCTGGCGACAAATGATATAAAAATTAGGCCTGGGCTAAAATTTCGTTCCGTTCGCGGAAATTGCGATAATTTGACGTTTTTGCGTTCCGCGGAGAGCGCGAAAATGTCAAAATTTCTGCTTTCCGCAGCTTGGCGATAATTTGTTTCTTGCTCGCGCTGTAAAATATTACATTCTCGCGCGCGTGCGATCGCCTTACCTGAATCCCTGTGTTCGCCGACAAGTTTTCTTGACCTGGTCGCGTACTCCATGAGATGTATTGTTTTTAGCCATTTGCGCTGTCTCGCGACAGTTCGCGCCCGCAGTGACGTCATGCGTCGCGCGATCACGTCTTTCTTCTCGCGATCATGCACCGTGAGACAACTCTCAACAAGATGGCCGCACCCGCGAGCAACCAGATGGGTAAGTTGGCGACCCGCAACCATGCAGAAAATCTCGCGAACATGCAGAGAAAAAACTTCTGCATCTTCGCGATATTTCCGCTTGTTTGCGATAATTTTAAACATTTTCGCGATAATTTGCGAAAGTGGATTTCGCAAATTCCGCCCACCCCTAATAAAAATCATAAACTTCACAGTGGAGCAGGACACCTATAGTTAGAGACGAGCAAAGGGGCACCATATGCAGATGGTGTGGCATATAGCAGAGCAAAGTACATAGACAGAGATAACTGGAGACATTTCAAAGATAATTATACAGGTCATCACTGCTATTTAATCCATAAGGAACCTTGGTGTCGAGCTCAAGGATGTATCGACTTTCAAGTTGTCTCAATTTCTTTTCTCGGTTACCTCCGCGTCTAAGGGTTGGCACATTGTCTATCACAAAATACTGTAGGTGATCAAGGTTGTTGTTGTGTGTCTCTCTGAAATGTCTAGCCAATGGATAGTTAGGGTCGCTATTGACAATCGCTCTAAGATGTTGTAGAATCCTAACATGTACTTGGAGCTTGGTGCTGCCTACATACATGAGAGGATGTAGACAGCGAAGTCAGTTCTACACGTGTACTTATGTTGTAAAATGATAGGCTTATTACAAAATTTGGCAGTGACTTGGGTAGTGTTGACGCCAAATTTGCAGGCTCTACATGAATTACACTTGTGGAAGCCCTTAACGTCAGAGAGCCAGTTAGATTTAATCCTGACCTCTGAGGTAGTCCTGACAAGAGCATCTCTCATAGAGAATGCTTTGCGATATGTGACAGTAGGTCTGTTGGCAATCATAGGGCCCAGAACTGGATCAGTTTGGATAATGCACCAATGTCGGTTAACGATGGCCTTAATTGCTCGTTCCTCTCTGCTGTATGTGATAATTAGACGTGTGTCTACAGTGCCCTTACCGTCATCATCAGTATGGATATCGTTGCTGTCTGGATCAGTGCTGGGGTTGGGAGCTATATATATATATATATATATACTCTCACCTTTCATGATTTGCTTATGCTCCTTAAACCTAAAAGAGCGCCTAGATTTGGGCACAACCAGGCAAATTACCGTCAAATGCCTGAGTGACTTTATAGTCAAATGTTAACAAAATCCAAATGTTTACCAGAATCCAAATGTCATCTAAATCCAGAACCCAGCAAAAGGTAATGTCAGCACAAGAGCATTGTGATTGAATTTTGCAGAGATGCTCAAAGAGTACACAAAGTCATCACAAGCCCTAAACAAGTGACGCATATGAAGTGGATCCAAGAAATATGCACCAAGCTTGTTCTTGCTGTCTATTTCGTTGTCTTTATCATCTGAAGCGAAGGAAGGTTTCTGTAGAAATGTGAATCCTCGGAGTGGTGATGACGCAGCTGGAGGTTGCCCTGATGCGGTGAGGGCTTGTCCAATGGAGGCCATCCCCTCGCAGCTACGCGACGACGAAGCCAAGTGGTGAATGTTATGGGGCATGGCTATTTATAGCCAATCCTTGGGTGTTGCCGGGCGTGTAGTAGCAACGTGCTTGGTAATGTTGCTGCTCCACGTGACCGATTCGGCATGTTCTGCCCCGTGCGTTTCCCTGGAAATGGAGAAACAAAGCTGATGTGTGCTTTCTTTTAACACACATTAGATCGGGTCATATCCTTAATGCAAATGAAAAAGAAACTAATACTACGGCGAGAGAAATGTATCAATGTCAGCATAATGTGGAATACAACAAATATTAGTATAAACAAAAGAAACAACATTAAAAAATAAAGCGTGACAGCATGCTTGGGCACACAACAAACATTGGCAAAAACAAAGGTAAAGGACATCATAGTTGCTCAGATATTAATACATGATTAGTATAGAGGCCATGGGGATGTTGACAGATTACACAGGCCTGGTGTACATCCCTGACAAAAGGCCCTCTATGTATTTGGGGCTTCCTCTCATTATATTTTGGCAATCCTACTTTAGTGACTCTGAGATGTATATTCAGGTCGCCACATATTATCAGTGGTTTTGGCCAGGAGGGTAACTCCATTTCCAAATCTTCCCAGATTTTGGGATCATCCTGTTTCAACCCGTATATTGTCCCTATTATCATTCCGGTAGTTACTGACACTATTGCCCAGCGCCCCCGTTTATCAGCTAATGTATGCTTTACTACTCCAACTTGGTGTTTGTTATGAATGGCTACCCCTCTTATTAGGGGAGTATGGGTAGAGCATATAGCCAGCTCGTATCCTCTTATCTGAAGGGCATCCTTATTGCACCATGGAAGGAAAATTATGTCTGGGTTAATAGCTTTTAGTATCTCGTATACTTTGGCTCCTTTGTTTTTATCATTGGCACCCCATATTTACTGAACAGATCCTCAATTTAGCCATGGTTATATAAGGAAACCATCCATCCAAACCATGTTATTCTAATATTCCTTCCTTAATGATCTTCTTTTACTTCCTCTCTCTGAATTTATTTCCCTATTATTCTGCTCCTGTCCCCCCCACAACCACCCAAGTCCCCCCTCCCCCAGCCCAACCTTCCCCCGCTCATCCCCATCCCCACCCATGGAAACTTCTAGACCTCTGGTCTGTAAGGTGATGAAGCAGCACTACACCAAGACCAGTGAGACCCTCTATTGATTGGGCCCATTTTGAGCTATACCTAAGTCCCCCCCATAACATACTAACATCATATTTGCTGTGCTAAAATAATGATAGAGAGAGAAACTAAAGAAAACACACATACGTGAGTCACGTAATTACCCCTTCCCCAGCTACCCACTTCAGTGCTAATCTAATCTGATCTAAGTCCTACATCCTGGTCAGCTAGACAGCTAGGCACTTGTTTGGCTCAATCTACCGACTCTCCTACCCCAAGTTCCGACAAGAATTCCTTTGCTTTAATATCGGGTGTGAAGAAGTGAACCCGGTCACCGGCTATCAGTTTCAGCTTTGCTGGGTTAATCAGATAGGCCTGCTCACCCTTTGCCTGAAATAGGTTGATCATCTTCCGTAGTTTCCAGCGCCTTTCAACAGTTACGTGGCAAAAGTCAGGTCGGGCAAAGAACACAATATCATCCGCCTTGCACTTGGTTTCCGGTCTAGAATTCTCCAAAATATTCTGCCTGAGGAGGTTGTTCCCGAAAGACAGGGATTCATGGCTGGTCATCCTGGCGTTTCTAAATAGGGGTACCCGATGGGCACGTTGGATCTCATGTGCCCAGTTCCAGCCTAAATCAGAAAATGCCCTTCTTAGTAGATCTACCATATAGAGACGCATATCTGTACCCACCTTGTTCTCAGGAATACCCAAGAACCGCAGGTTATTCCGACGCTGGCGGTTTTCCTAATCTTTTAGTTTCCATTGGATGTCAACCAGTCTGGCTTTGTGTGATCAAGTCTGGCATTGGGCTCCCACAACATTTACCTCAAGGACTCTCGTTCATGTTTCCAAGTCAGATAAGCGTTCACTAATGTTGCTACATACTTTGGCGACTTTCCGCACCGTCCCTTGCATCTTGCGGATAGCTGTCTGAGAACGTCCGCTATCCTGCCTTGTTTCTTCACGGTGTGACATAATGGACTGAAGGGTAGCATCTAGTGTTGTGGTAGCGCTGCCATCAGAGTCGGGTGCTTTGCTCCTGGTGACCCCCACAAGCTAATTAGTTTGAGAATAGTCCCAATTGAGGTCATTTCTTTTTGTTCAGCTTGGCCCAAGAGCCCTGACTTCCTACTAGTCTTATGCAGAGTTGCAGCGGACTCCATCCCGCTGATGTCAGACAGGCTTTCACTCTTACTCATGTCCAATAGCAACACAGAATCATCCACAGAGCAGGTGTTGCCTCTACATATGTGTCCTTCACACACCCCTGCTTTCTTGTTTGCGCTTCGGTACCTGTTGTAGTTTCCGCACGGTCTCATGGGGGTGATTAGTGGCTTGTTTTTTTTTGGGTTCTTCCCATAGCTCCTCTTCTCCCCCTCTTGTGGCAGTGACTGTTGTGATTTCAGGCTAGGTGCTATTACAATTGGTGCCTTTTTCGTTTTTGCCCTCTTTTCCTTCCTCACCAACATCTGCACTTAGTGCCCTGGTTCCCTCTCCCCTGTTACCAGGAATCTGTGCACTACTAGGTTCTATCTGATTCAGTGTTACCTGAGAGTCATTTACCTGAGGGTAGTCCATTAATCTTGGGGTTGCCTTTCTGGCTCCTTCGTCCGAACCCTTTCCATAGCTATGTTTCTCCATGGGACCACTGCATCTGTTCCCATCTGGGGCTTTGGAATCCCCCATGGTCCCAGGTCCAGATCGCAATTTGGAACCTCCACGACCGTGGGGCCGGGTAGGCGCTGCTGGGGCACAGCCCCGCCATCCCCTTCCTTTCCAGAGTGTTCTCCATCTGTGTTGAAGTCTGTCCTCGGGGACCAAGCTGCTGTGTAGCAGCCTCTGCCCCAGAGCTCGCCTCGGCCATGGAGCGATTTCTTCCTGGGACCACTTCCTTTATTGGACTGCCTCTGGCGAGAGGGGCCGTGCTTGCATTCCCTCGACCTGAAGCAAGAGCCTTTGGCTTCATCTTAGTGGGTGAGTGTAGCACAGGACGGCAGCAGTCAGGGCAGTCCAGGGCACTGTGAAGCTTCCGGCAAGCTAGTAACAGCTCCTGCAGTCCGGCCGCTATTTTGCATGTGTGGATACAGCCAATAGTTTCCTCATTCAGAAACTTCTGCATGGCACTTAAAATATCAGATAGTATTTTTTCCAGTTAATGCGGGAGGAGGGGGTCAGTGGGGGTTTCAGCAGGTCAAGGTGCTGTGAGCGGTCGCATCAGCCGACTGCCATCTTGCTTCCCTCAACGACATTGACTCTCCAGTGGGGCGAAGCCCCTCAGTGTATTTTCTTGCCTTTTATTTAATTGATTTTGTACTCCTGATTCTTGCACTGTTTGCCTGTGGTCCAGTACATAACTGAGCAGGTTTGTCTTTTTGAACCCGCCCTGCCTGTCGTTCTTTCCCGCTGGTTTACCGCCCGCCTCCTTGCCAGCCCCTCCCACCTCTACTTATGGAGGCTTCTGCACGGACATGCAGCGGGTGTGCCAAAGGCAAGCTTGTCCGCACCTGGACGGCGGCCAGCACCAGGAGCCCTGGCTTTCCTGTTGCCAATCACTACACCACCTCTGAACTCCTAGCCTTGGCCCCAAAGGGCTGCAGCTAGGGGCTGCAACAACAACTGCAGAATCACCTCCCCTAGACTTATGGAAGGACCCTTCACCTGCCACCGATGCTGGTTCACCTGCAACACTGAAACCATCGCTGTACCCACACATCCAACCTCCAACCCTTCATAATAGCTCCAGTGCTTGCTACTCAATGCCTGATCCCTCTGCATGCCACAGAAATTCGGGACAGCATAACCACCTCCAGCCCTGGCATAATGCTCATCAACTAAACCTAGTTCACACCACCCAGAGCACCCGACAACGCGACCACAATGACCCATGGATACAAGATAATAAACTGAGACCACAGCAACAAACACGTAGGAGGCATTGTCATCATTCACAAAGAGACCCTCCAATGCACCACCACCGAAGATGACCCCTCATCAGTCTTGGAGCACCTCAATTTCCCAAATCTGAATCAACGGGAACACCGTCAGAGGCACTCTTGCGTACGGACCCCTACACCGACGCCATCTCAGATTTGATCGCACCCATGGCAATAGACTCCAAGCATTGCATCTTCCTCGGCGACCTCAACTTCCACTTTGACGACCCCAATGACACCAACTCTGCCAACCTCCTGGAAAGCATGAGCAACATCTGACTTAATCAAGTGGTCACCAGCCCCACACATTGCAGGACACACCCTGGATGCAATCTTCACAGGCAGCAACAGAATCAAATTCAGTCACACCACTAAACTCACCTGGACAGGCCACAGCATCGTCCACTTCACTATCGCAGGGCTACCACGACCCACTCCTGCGCCCCCACCCTGGTCCTCTGCAGATGGAACAAAATAGCTGAGGCCCAATGGACTGCCACCCTCAACAGCACCAGATCCCACTCTACCGGCAACCTTGAGCTACACATCTAACAATTCTCCAACTGCGCAGACACTATCACGCTGCTGAAAACAGCCACTACCAGTAGACCTAGCAAACATGCCAGCAGGTTCACCCACCTGAACTCCAGGCCTTCAAACGTGAGTGCAGGTGACAGGAGAGATGATGGCGCTCCAGCAGAAAGTCCTCGGACCTCACCACCTTCATGTCTGCCCTCTGCAAATACCACCACAGCTTCAAGGAAGCCAAAATGGACGCACTAACCACCCGCATTGAGGCCAACACCAATGACACAAATGAACTCTTCAGCATCGTCAGAGAATTCTCCTGCCCGTCGGCCACTGTGACCAAGATTCATCCTTCCCTAGCCCTTTGCAACTCCCTGGTGGACTACTTCCACAAGAAGATAACAGCCATCTACAGCAACTTTGAACTGCTGCCAACCTACCTTAGCCACTTCCTGATACACACCAACAACTCCCACAGCCACCTTACCGATTGAACACCGCTCACAACGACAATCACCACAGCAATCATGACCTCTATTCACTCTGGAGCACCGACAGACCCCTGCTGTTACCACTCCTTCAACATGGAACAGAAGGAACTCAGCAGTGCCCCCACCCACATCCTCAACTCCTCCATCACCACAGCTACCTTCCCTGACACCTAGAAAAACGCAGAGTTCAAACCCCTCCTGAAGAAACCCTCCTCTGGCCCCATTGAGCTCAAGAACTCCCTCCCCATCTCGCTGCTCTCCTTCCCAGCTAAAGTCTTGGAGAAAGCCATCAATCGCTAGCTCACAGACACCCTAGAATGTAACAACCTACTCAACGTCACCCAGTCTGACTTCGGCTCCAACCACGGCCCTGAGACAGCTTTGTTAGCAGCAACTGGCAATATCAGAGCCATCCTCGACTGGGGCGAGACAGGAGCCCTGATACCCCTCGACCTGTCAACAGTATGTGACACTGTATTCCACCACACCCTATTCACCAGACTCCACCACATCATCATCAGAGGACACGCCCTCAAGTGGACCACTGCCTTCCTCACAGAACACACACAGAAAATCCACCTATCACCCTTCACGATCCTCCCTCAGATCCACCCTCTATTGGCCATCATCGCCCACACCCTGGGCTCAACATCATCTCGTACGTCGAAGACACCCAACTCAGCCGATCAATGTCTCCAGCTGGATGAGTTCCAACTGCCTGAAGCTGAACATGGACACGATGGAAGTGCTCATCTTCAGAAAGAACACCTCTCTATGGGACACCATATGGTGGGCCATGGCACTTGGACCTTCACCTATCTCCACCAACCACGACCGCAACCTTGGCATTATCCTGGACAGTGACCTCTTCATGAAGTGCCTGTCAATGCAGTAGCCCCACATACTCAGCAAGCTTCGTAAGAGTTTCAGGTGGACTACCGCTAGCACCAGGAAGACAGTGAATCAGGCCCTTGCGACCAGCTGACTGGACTACTGAAATGCACTCTACACCGGAACCACCCCCCAGCTCCTCAAACTACTACAGACCATACAGAACGCCTCAGCAAGACTCATCTTTAACCTCTCCAAATAGACCAACATCACCCCACACCTCAGACACCTCCACTGGCTCCCCTTCCAGAAGAAATGGCAGTTCAAGCTGACGACTCGTGCCTACATGGCCCTCCACAATGCCGGACACTCCTACATCAACCACCGCTTGACCTTCCACCAGCCGACCAGACAACTCTGATCTGCCTCCCGTACCCAGACACACATCCCCGCAGCCAGCGGAGCTGCTTTGGAGATTGTTTGTTTTCCTACCTCACTGCCAAATCCTGGAATGACCTCCCACTCCAACTCCATACCTCCTCCTTGCCAACTTCAGGAAGGGAATAAAGACCTGGTTCATAGACTAACTCTCACCATTTCTAGTGCCTAGATACACCCCTAGGTCATAAGCCTTGCTATATAAATACCAACTGATTGATTGAATGGTCTTCATCCCTTTTGCCAGGATGATGGGCAGCTTACCAAAAGCCCACTCCAGCGCTCTTCCCGCCGATTTTGGTGATGCGTTCTTGATGCTGAGAAATATGAGGAGATCTCCACTAAACAAAGAAGCACTTACCTCATATAGTTTGGAAGAAGGACCCTTGTTTTGTGGAGATTTAGCTCTTTGTACTCTTGTTGTCTTCTCTATAGGAAGATTAATGTTATCACACATTTTGGGGTAAAGACGCACAAGGAATAATCACATTGCTGAAATGCACACAAGGTCAATGGTGGCATTTCCTCATGCTCCATTTTGCAGCTGTAGTGTAGAGGACTTAGTGGACATTTACCCAAGGAGGTAGCACTTAGTAATTAACCAGTAGAAAGTACTCCTCTTAGGTAGATATTTTGTGGAAAACTGTGGACTCTTTTTGAATAAAGGGGCAGATGCACTTCTGTTGTGGTCTAGTCACTGATAGAGCTATTGACACACCCACACAGACACTTAGACATACACTCGGGCACTCACACACCCACTGACAGACTCACCCCCACTCAGACTAACGCATCCACTCACAAACCCACTCAGACTAATGCACCCACTCACAGACCCACTCAGATACTCATGCACCCTCTGTGATGAACCCCAATGTACCCCAATATAGGCCTAGGTAGTTGCATGACCCTTTACCTACATTTGTACTACCTTGCTCTCCATAATGGCCCTAGTGCTGACCTTTTACCTAGTTAGGTGCCGAATAAATGTTGTGTGGTTTTCTTCTAAAACTAGCCTCATTTATTATGCATGAGGATTCTTAGTATCACAGCAGGATTCCCATCTTCTGCATATCAACCCTGTATAATAGTCACCACTATTGTCATCCTGGCCAACAACCCCACAGTACCATGACACATCTAGGTAAAACCCCTGAGGGTACCTGTCGGGTACATAAGTACCACACTAATCTTCACTGGACAAACCAGAGGAGAAGCTTCCATGCTGACACAGGAAGCTGAAGCCCCTACACGCAGACACTGCAGCACACACTAAACTGACATCCCTCGCGGGGTGTCCAACTCGAGACCAAGACGGAGTCCTTTGTTCTCTCCCATCAAGTAATGGGGTTGGCTCTTTTCTAGGGGGATTCTTGGCTATACACCTACATACATGCTAGGTACACTTAGGTACATCTAGTTAGGGTTTGCATCATAGGAGTACTCATGATTACTGCCATGTAGCTATATGCCCACATATGTTCACTGCGTTAGCACCATAGTAGAGTTCTACCTTTTATTTACTCTGTTGGTGCTTATAACTGTATACATCTGTTTCCGTCTAATGGTGGTTGCCGAACGTCTTCTATACTAGAATGATGCTGGTTCAATAAATGCTTATTGAAAAACGTCCCCATCGTTTATTCTGCATATCTCTCTGAGACCGAGTGAGCACGAGTGACTGAACGAAAAGCACTGTACTGTTTTCACAATCCCAGAGAGGTCAGGGTTGTCATGTTCAATAGTTTCCAGAAATTATTTGCTCCTTGGTAAGGTTGTGAGGCTCATGATGGCACTGTGAGCAAGCTGGTCTACAGACTAACATATCCTTTGGGGGTATCGAGAATCAGTCTGGACACCAATCCCTTAGTTTATGTTGTCTAAACGTGCAGATCCCATATGGATTTGTAGGAACTACAAAATACCACATATAGAATCACTCTTCCTCTTTTACACACACTCACAGACCCACTCAGAGACTCACATCCACTCAGAGACTCACATCCACTCAGAGACTCACATCCACTCAGAGACTCACATCCACCCAGAGACTCACATCCACCCAGAGACTCAAATTCACTCACAGACTTGCATCCACTCACAGACTTGCATCCACTCACAGACTTGCATCCACTCACAGGCTCGCACCCACTCACAGACTCGCATCCACTCACAGACTCGCATCCACTCACAGACTCGCATCCACTCACAGACTCGCATCCACTCACAGACTCGCATCCACTCACAGGCTCGCACCCACTCACAGGCTCGCATCCACTCACAGACTCGCATCCACTCACAGACTCGCATCCACTCAGTCTCATATCCACTCAGACTCACATCAACTCATTCGCATCTACCCACAGACTCACCCTCACCCACAAACTTACACCCCCACCCACAGACCGTCACCCACTCACCCACTCACTCAGACTGACACACACTCACTCAGACTGACTCACACTCACTCAGACTGACTCACACACTCCTGCACTCACTCACAGATTGACTCACACTCATGCACCCACAGACTGACTCACATACTCATGTACTCACTTACGGACTGACTCGTGCACTCACTAGCAGACTGGCTCACATACTCATGCACTCATTCAGAGACTGGTTCACACACTCATGGAGGCACTCTCAAACCGAATCAGAAACTCATGCACTTGCTCACACAGACACTCTCAAAGGTTACAGGTTACACTTTGGAAATAGAATTTAAAAAAACCTTTGAAAATTCAATTAGAAAACCAAAGGTCACAGGGACATTATAGTGAGCAAATATCATTAAATAAACTTAGAAATCCACTGAAAAAACAAAGTTTACAGGTACGTTATAGTTAGGAAATGGAATTTAAAAACTTAGATATTTACTGGAAAAAAAGAAAGGTTACAGCAAAGTTCTAGATTTCACTCGTACAAAACCATAGAAATTCAGCAGCTTATAGTTACCTGAGCTAACTATAACTTTTGCCCCTGCAATTCACTGATTAGGACCTCACATATTTCATCACTCATGACGTGGTCAGTGACATCACTTATGACATCTCAGATGACAATACTGACAGCATCCAC
Organism: Triturus cristatus; assembly: GCF_964204655.1. Taxonomy (NCBI): domain Eukaryota; kingdom Metazoa; phylum Chordata; class Amphibia; order Caudata; family Salamandridae; genus Triturus; species Triturus cristatus. The sequence continues at coordinate 334,101,169 of NC_140595.1, forward strand.
AAAACCACTCACACCCCTATACAATCTTTCATACACCCACGCATACACCCACTCACACAACCACTCACACAACCACTCACATACTCATTCACAGACCCATACAGGTACTCTCACAGCCACTCACTCTACCAGAAAGCCCCTAACACAATTACTTTTTAACCTACACAGCCACTCACACCCACTCACTCAAACATACAGCCTCTCAATGCAGACACTCACACATCCATACAAGCACTCCTACATCTGCTCACTCATCCATACAGCCATTTACACACTCACTCTCCAATACAGCCACTCACTCACCAACTCACATAGCCAGGCACCCATTCAAACAGCCACTAACTCACTCATACAGTCACTCACCCACCCATTCAGTGACTCACACACACACACACCCACACGGTCACACACACACACACACCCAACCACCCATACAGTCACTCACACACACACACAGTCACTCACATACACTCACACACACACACACACACATACACGCGTTACTAGTCTTGTGGGGACTGTGTGTGAATAACTGCCTTGTGGGGACTAACCTTTCCCAATGTTTTTAAACTACACTAATAACAGAAAAATGTTAAGAGAAAATTAATGATACAGTATCCTGCTTCAAATTTGCAAATATATTGTTATTTTATCATGCGCACAGCACCATCCTTGTGGGGACTTGAACACGTGCTACCATCCTTGTGGGGACCTAGTTTGTAACACTATTTGTGATTGAATACAGTCAAAGGCACATGGCTAAATGTTTATTTTATCAACAATATACACAAACAACATTACTTGAATCCAGTGGCAAAGTGAACTGGGGTGGCAGAGTGGGCTAAAGAACGGTGATGGATTAAACCCAGATCAGTTGACTGGGGGTGAGTGCTTGCAATGTTCAACACTCCGTCCATCATTTCCTTTGGTTTTTGCTTTGTTCGCCATAAGTTGGCAGGGTATGCTAAGACGTGAGTCCCTTGCTCACTTTGCCACTGGATTCAAGCAAGCCTGGCTGAAGACGGCTGAAATGCCAGAAACCGGTCCTGGGAAGCTTGTTTCCGGTCCAGGGAAGACATGGCTTGGCAGTTCGGGCTGGACTGTTCCCATGAGGCACAGGGTCAGACTGATTTGCATATGGCCATGTCTGAACTGGGGTGGCAGAGTGGGCTAAAGAACGGTGATGGATTAAACCCAGATCAGTTGACTGGGGGTGAGTGCTTGCAATGTTCAACACTCCGTCCATCATTTCCTTTGGTTTTTGCTTTGTTCGCCATAAGTTGGCAGGGTATGCTCAGACGTGAATCCCTTGCTCACTTTGCCACTGGATTCAAGCAAGCCTGGCTGAAGACGGCTGAAATGCCAGAAACCGGTCCTGGGAAGCTTGTTTCCGGTCCAGGGAAGACATGGCTTGGCAGTTCGGGCTGGACTGTTCCCATGAGGCACAGGGTCAGACTGATTTGCATATGGCCATGTCTGAACTGGGGTGGCAGAGTGGGCTAAAGAACGGTGATGGATTAAACCCAGATCAGTTGACTGGGGGTGAGTGCTTGCAATGTTCAACACTCCGTCCATCATTTCCTTTGGTTTTTGCTTTGTTCGCCATAAGTTGGCAGGGTATGCTCAGACGTGAGTCCCTTGCTCACTTTGCCACTGGATTCAAGCAAGCCTGCCTGAAGATGGCTGAAATGCCAGAAACCGGTCCTGGGAAGCTTGTTTCCGGTCCAGGGAAGATATGGCTTGGCAGTTCGGGCTGGACTGTTCCCATGAGGCACAGGGTCAGACTGATTTGCATATGGCCATGTCTGAACTGGGGTGGCAGAGTGGGCTAAAGAGCGGTGATGGATTAAACCCAGATCAGTTGACTGGGGGTGAGTGCTTGCAATGTTCAACACTCTGTCCATCATTTCCTTTGGTATTCAAGTCAAAGCAAACACAAGGAGATGATGGACGGAGTGCTGGAACTTTTAAGTCACTCACTCCCAGTCAGAGATCTGGGTTGAATCCATCATCGTTCTTTAGCTCACTTCGCCACCCCAGTTCAGACCCAGTTATATGCAAATCAGTCTGGACCCTGTGCCTCGTGGCACCCCCTGGAGCTTCAAGTTGAAACAGAGCTTGTGTTTAATTACAGGAATGCTCAAGTCCCCAAAGAGATGGTATGTTTTTATAGTGATGTTCAAGTCCCCACAAAGATAGTGTTTTATTATAGATTTTTCAAGTCCCCACAAAGATATTGTGTTATTATAGCGATGTTTAAGTCCCCACAGAGATAGTGCATGAAGATGATTGTGTTCAAGTCCTCATTAAAATAGGGCCCTATTCACAAAGGTAAACTTAGACAAAAAATCTAACTTTTCTACTTTTCAGTTTCACAAATGTAAACTTAGACCAAAAGTCCAACTTTACTACTGTTCTGTATTCACATAGTCCCATACAGAGAATGCGAAACTGATGATCCTCAAGCCAAAACCGAGCTTGCATGTAATTACAGGAATGCTCAAGTCCACAAAGAGATGGTGTATGACTATAGTATTACCATGGTCGCCAAGAAGCATGTGTGTGATTATAGACATGCCCAGGACCCCACAGAGATAGTGTGTGATTATAGATATGCCCAGTTCCCAAAGAGATAGTGTGTGATTATAGACATTCCCAGGTCCCCACAGATATAGTGTGTGATTATAGAGATGTTGAGGTCCCCACAGAGATGGTGTGTGACTATAGTATTACCACGGTTGCCAAAGAGACTGTGTGATTATAGACATGCCCAGGTCCCCACAGAGATGATTAATGGGATGTACGCAGATAGCACACAGTGATAGTGCATGATTAAAGTCATGTACAAGTCCTCACATAGAGATTGTGCGATTACAGTGAGGTTTAAGTCCTTACAGTGATAATGTGTGATTACAGTCCTATTCGAGTCAAGTCTCCACAGTGATGTGTGTATTGATAGGTTTGCTGGAGAACACATACAGATCGTATTAGTCTGGTGGCTTAAATGAATGAATCCACTTGAGGGATGTGTTTGACCACTCTCTCACATGTTTGAATCCTGGTGCTACCACTCAGCCTTTATTCCTTCCAAACAAGGTGAAACATGGGAAACTTTCACAAAGTTGAAACCTCTATTTGTTTAGCCTTTTATATCTGGAGTGAAAAATAGAAATCTTTAAACAAGGCTCAAACATTCTCAAAAGTGTCCATGTCAGCTACAGGAGACTTTCTCAGTGTTGATGGTCTCGTTATTTGAAGGGCAAATCTTATACAAGAGTCTTACAAATTGTATTCCTGAACTGAGCTTGTATGCTCATAATGTAAGAGTAGAGAAAGTCACTTTGGCTGACATGCAGCTGTCTTTTTCGTGGGAATAAAAACCTCAATGTGCCTACTTTAACTATAGGAATCTTTCACAATGTTAACAAAATCTTTTTTGAGGAGTCCGCCCAAATGTTGTGCTTTGGTGTGTGTGTGTGGTGTATAAAACTAGGCTTCCTAAAAGGAGCCGGTGAATCATTTGTTCAGGAATAGAGAGGGGCAATTTGATAGTCATGCTCTAGCTGTTTTTGTGAGAAAAGAAACCTTCCAAAATATCATGCGACATAAATATGCTGTCAAAAATATCACCACTGCAAAAATAAAGTGGAACAGAATATCAAAATATAGGGGCCGATTCCGATCCGGGTCGGAAGGGCACGAACGCGATCCGGCTGGAAAAACTACGCGCCATACGCGTGTTTTCCGGCCGACTTGTACAGCTGTACGAGCGAGCAAGTACGATGCGAGCTACATGAAATTCACCGACCGACTCGTTTCCGAACCACTCCATACGTCTCGGTCGGAAGCTAACCGTGGCGTGCAATGGATGCGATTCACGACCAAGCCAATACGATGTACGTGTCGGACAGCCTGTGCGAGCCGGTGTGTCCGGCTTGCAAATCGTCCAGGTGGTTGCCTTTGGGGGTCCCCCTGTCACCCGCAGCTCTACGACACGGACACAGGGGGAGATCCATGTGTCTCCCCAACACAGGCATGTACGGTGCAAATGGCAACGACGCATACTCACTGTAGGGGGTGCACTTGTCTGCGACGTATCCATTCAGTCAATGGGAGCCCATGTACGCGTCGTACGACCGGCTCCCATTGACTTCTATGGGAGTCCGACCAAACCGAGTCCGACAGCATACTTCCGCATCGTACTCGCTCGGTTGGACTGCAAGACTCCGGCTCGGTCGGAAAACACTCCGGATCCGGCTCGGTCGGAGTGCTTTCCGACCCGGATCGGAATCAACCCTAAGAATGCAGGTTTTATTGTCTACAATATGGTAATGAAGACAATTGTTGTAATTAATATTGGGTACTTTAGTATACTTGTAATAAACATTGTTTTTAATTAAATATATATATACTTATAATATTAGTAAAAAAATTCTTTTTTAAATATAGTTTGCAATTTTAAATGTGTAATTGAGTTTTCAATACGTAATTAGATGGGTCTGGTGGCTCAGTACTATTGGGTAACAATAAACACCTGTTAGTTCCAAGATACCTAAGAGTTAATGTGCGGTCTACAAATACCTATGTTAAGTAGTTTATAATTTAGTAGGGGGTTATTGGGTTTTTAGGGGAATATGGTGGGAGGTTAATTACATTTTAACTATTTTTTTAATGTTAATTAATGTATGGTAAAATCAATATATAAATAGTTAGTATGTAATGTTTTAATTGTTCTTTCATTTATTTGGGTTTAATTTCAGATTTTTAATTTATATTTTTTATGGTATAATTAGTTATAGATAATTTAGCAGCATGTTCAGTTTGTAGGGGAATAGAGTGAGAAATATTTAAATGAAAATTGTTTTCTTTATTAATTTTTTGTTATTTAAATATTTATTGTATAAATCAATATATAATTTTTCATTGAATCTTTAAAATGAAAGAATAGTTTTGTTTAATCGATGCAAGAAATAATTAGTAATACATATCAGCAAGTGTATATTATATTTATAATTTTTATTTTTAATGTATTTTAATTTTATTATTGTTTTATTTATATTTTTATTTATCTTCTTGATGTTTGTGGGTTTTTTCAGTAGTAGTAAGAGAAGTGAATTCTACATATGTTTATTTAAATATTTCATTAAATTATGCATTTATTTTGTATATTTATAATAAATTGTGCATTTTATTTAAATGTATAAAATATATGTTTTCTAATTTATCTATGGTTAGTCATTTTAATTTTTTAGGTATTTAAATATTTTTTTAAATGACTGTATTGGAATGGTATATGTAACCTTTCTGAAGTGCAACACTTTCCCTACTGTTGCTTAAATTGGGGTGGGAACAGTAAATCTAGTCCATCCAATTCCTATGCTTTCCTTATTATTGCTTAATTGGGGTGGGGCTAGTTAATATAACCCTTACAAAGTCCAACACTTTCCCTACAGTTGCTTTGGATGGAAGGAGAATTGTAAATATAACCCCTTTGAAGTCCAATACTTTTCCTACTGTTTTATATATATTGGGGTGGGAATAGCAAATCAAATCCTTCTGAAGTCCAACACTTTCCCAGCTGTTGCTTACATTGCAGTGGTAATAGTAAATCTAACCTCTCAGAAATTCTGCATTTTCCCTGCTTTTGCTTAGGGTGGAATGGGAATAGTAAATTTGACCCCTTCAGAGGTTCAACACCTTCCCTACTGTTGTTTAGACTGGAGTGGAAATGGCCATTTGAACCCCTCTGAAGTCCAACACTTTCCCAACTGTTACTTAGATGGGAGTGGAAGTAGCCAACACTGACCTTCTAGTGGACTTGATCCCTTCATAGCAAAGCTCTGCCTGGTAGCTGCTGCTGCCCCTGTTCCTGCTGCTGACCCTTGGTCAGGAGCTCGAGGCCCACCTCCACCCGCAGACCCCTGCCTGCGCCTCATATCTAGTGGTTTAGTGGTAGAGCATCACTGCTCCGGTGCTGGGCTGTCCCTCTGCCTCTCTTTTCTGATTTCTGCCTTTATTCAGCTTTTAACGTTTTTTACCTTTTTCTTTCCGTTGTTTGCCACCCTTGTTCCTGTTGCTGTGATCCCCATGGCCTGACCCCTCCAGTGACCCTTCCTCTCCTGCATTTCCTGCCTCTTAGCTGTCCAGCCCCCAACACAACTTAATGGCAGCTGCTGCGCGGATGCACCACTGGGGTGCCAAAGGCAGGCCTGTCTGCACCTGTCCGTGCCTGGACCATGCCCAGCACCAGAGACCCTGGTTCTCGGACCTTCCACCGCTATGATGCCAGCACCCTCCTCACCCATAACTCGGGACGCCATACCGCCTGCAACCTCACATCACTGAAGACCCAAGGACCTTTCATCTGCCAGAACTGCAGCCCCATCCTCACCCACGCCAGCATGCCAGATCCTCTTGCCGCCCAACCGACCAACAGCACACTTGACAAACTCAACTGCAAACTCCTCAACGTGCAATCCCTCCACAAACGCCACAGAAATCTGGGACCTCCTCAACGTGGCCTCTCCCGACATCACCTTCTTCATGGAAACCTTGATCAACCCCTGATCCGGCCCGGACATCGCCATCACTATCCCCGACGGCTACAAAATCACCTGCAAGGACTGCACTGACCAACCAGGAGGAGGCATCGCCATCATCCACAAGAACACGCTCCGACTGACCATGCACTCAAACGACCAAATGACAATCATGGAACACCTCCACTTCCAGATCCAGACCAACAACACCCTTTGCAGCACCCTCATCTACAGGCCCCCAAGGCCCCCGCCAGCTCTTCACCGACACCAATGTAGACCTCATCGTACCCCAGGCTCTAGCACCCACCGATTATATCCTACTCAGAAACATCAACTTCCACCTGGACAACCCCAGTAACCAGAACACTGCCTCACTACTGGTGAGCCTTGCCAAAATCGGACTCAAGCAGTTAGTCACCACACCGACTCACTCAGCTGGATACATGCTTGACCCCATTTTCTCTGCCAGCAGAAACATCACCTACAGCCACACCACCGAATTCAGCTGGACTGACCACCACTACGTGCATCTCGCCTTTGCCATGGCCACCGTACACTATCACCCTCATCATCCCCCGTCGTAGCAGGAACAAGGACACATAAGATCTTTTCGTCAACTACCTCAGCACAACCACTCCGCCAACACCAACAGACATCAACACCGCAGCGCAAAACCTTCACCAATGAATCTCCAACTGCGCCCACACTCTGGCCCCCTCCAGAAGACACCAGGCAAGCTACACTCGAAGAAAGCCGGTTGGTTCACTTCCGCCCTCCATGAGTCCGGACGACTTGAGAAATCAACATACATCCCACCCTCCCAAGACCTCAGCAACAAACTTGGCGCCTTCTTCCACCACCAGATCAGACAGCTCTACTACAGCTTCACCACCCAAAACCCTGCTACCATTCGCATTATACTCATGTACTTGCAGTAAAATGTTACTGCAAATGACACAATAGTATGTGAAGTGGTGCAATTTTGGACATTTTGCTCAGCAAGTGTAGAGCAATGTTCAAAAAATTCTGTGACTCTCTGCTTTATTTCATTTTCTTGTGGTCTAAAAATGATGGTAAACCGTAATAATGGGAGTTGGTGATATGAGAAGTAGCACTACACCTTTTTTAGAAGGAAGGGACACTGCCAAGTACTGTATGATTATATGTCGTTGACTTGGGGAAGGACACCATGATGTGGAAAGACTGATGCTCTGAAAGATTTTTAACTAAAAGAAATACTGCTCATGCGATGATCTTCTAAAGAGTATGGCATGTTATAAGAAAAATAAGTTGTGCATGGGTATTTGCGTGGTAAGGGATTTTTTAAGGTTTCGGGTGGGCATAGGTTTTGGGTGGAAGGGAAACTTTCAGGGTTTAGAGTGGGTATGGGTTTTTGGGTGGCAATGAATCTTTAGGGTTTAGTGTTTGTGTGGGTTTTTGGGTGGCAATGATTTTTTTAGGGTCGGTATGGGTTTTTGAGCGGCAAGGGATTTTTTAGGGTTTAAGGTGAATACGGATTTTTGAATTGTAAGGGATATTTTAGGGTGGGTATGATTTTTTGGGGCGGCAATTGGATTTTTGTGGTTTAGGGTGGGAATGGATTTTTAGCTGACACAGGCTTTTTACGGTTTAGGGTGCGTATGGGTTTTTGGGTGGCAAGGGAAATTCTAGGGTTTAGGGTGGGTATGGTTTTTGGGTGGCAAGGGAAATTTTAGGGTGGCAAGGGAATTTCCAGGATTTATGGTGGGTACGGGTTATTGATTGGTAAGGGATTTTTTATGTTTTAGTGTGGGTATGTTTTTTTTAAAGCGATATGGGCTTTTTTATGGTTTAGGGTGTGTACAGGTTTTTGGGTGGCAAGGGAAATTCTAGGGTTTAGGGTGGGTATGGTTTTTGGGTGGCAAGGGAAATTTTAGGGTGGCAAGGGAATTTCCAGGATTTATGGTGGGTACGGGTTATTGATTGGTAAGGGATTTTTTATGTTTTAGTGTGGGTATGTTTTTTTTAAAGCGATATGGGCTTTTTTATGGTTTAGGGTGTGTACAGGTTTTTGGGTGGCAAGGGAATTTCTAGGGTTTAGGGTGTGTACAGGTTTTTGGGTGGCAAGGGAATTTCTAGGGTTTAGGGTAGCTATGGGTTTTTGGGTGGAAAGGACATTTTTAGGGTTTCGGGTGGGTATGGGTTTTTGGGTGGTAAGGGAATTTGTAGGGTTCAGGGTGGGTATGGATTTTTGAGTGGCAAGGTATTTTTTAGGGTGGGTATGGGTTTTTGGGCGACAACTGCATTTTTTAGATTTAGGGTGGGTATGGGTATTTGGGTGGAAAGGGATTTTTAAGGCTTAGTGTGGGTATAGGTTTTTGGGTGGTAAGAGCTTTTTTAGGGTTTAGGATGGGTATGTTTTTTGGGTGGCAAGTTAATTTTTAGGGTTTAGGGTGGGTGTAGGTTTTTGGGTGGTAAGGTTTTTTTGGGGGGGTTTAGGGTGGGTATGGGTTTTTATGGGTAGCAAGGGATTTCTATCATTTAAGGTGGGCGTGGGATTTTTGGTGGCAAGGGATTCTGTATGATTAACAGTGGGCATGGGTTTTTGGGTGGCAATGGAATTTTTAAGGTTTTGGGTGGGTGTGGGTTTTAGTGGGGCAAGGGAAATTATATGGTTTAGGGTGAGTATGGGTTTTTGTGTGAAAAGGAATTTTTAGGGTTTAGGTTGGGTATGGTTTTTAGGTGATAATGATTTTATTAGGGTTTTGCATTTGTATGGGTTTTTGGATGGCAAGGGATTGTTTTAGGGATTAGCATATACAAGGATACAAAAACATCTCAGAAAGAAACCAAAATGCTGGTCGAGTGACAAACTATGGGAAACAAAAATGTATTTTACATTTCCCTTTTTAGCGAGCCCCCACTTTTTTCATTCCACTTTAAAACCTGTCTGTACATATTTCCATATGACTGATTGCAGCCAGCAGGTGTGGGTGCTTCCTGAAACCTGGTTAGAGCATCATTTTCTTCCAAGTCGATGCTGCATGTAGTGCAAGTCGCTTGGCCTGAAGTTGTAGCGCTGTACAATTTTCACATTACAGGCACTGTTGAGCATGTTAATGCAGTAATATACGGGGACATTTTCAATTTGTTTAATATTTTCAGACTATATGTTTCCACTGCTTTAGAAACCTTGCATTCTCACTAAATTCGTTTGCACCATTTGCCAATTTATTTATTTTTTTATTCTTGGGAGGAGGTTCACCCAAACTTCATGTTGGGCCATTAAACTTGCCTTCTTTGCTCCCTACATAAAAACCATAACCAAAGTTTACAAAATGTTACTTTTAAATGTCACCAACTGCCACTGGCCGAATACACACAACTCATTCTCTCCCTCTACGACAAGAGACCCAACAGAAGAGTCAAGTTCACTGCATGCATGACGAAAGTTGCTAAATGGATTAGAGTCTACTGCCTCAAGCTTAACACTGATAAGATAGAACTAGTGATTTTCGTAAAGAACACCTCGCCATAGGACTCCAACTGGTAACCAGCCAAGTTCGAACCCACAACCGCACCGGGCACCTATACCAGGAACCTCAAAATCATCAACAGCATACTGGACATAAATGCACAAGTCAGCACCATCACCACACTCTGGAAATGCTGAGGAGTATTTTCAAAATGGCTTCTAAGCAACACTAGAAAAATGGTCACTAGCAAGGTAGACTACCGGAACAGCCTCTACTCTGAGATCACCAAGCAACCCACTAGAAGACTACAATCCATTTAGAACTCAGCAGTCTTACTCATCCACAGCATCCCACATAGTGCTCACATCACACCACACCTCAGGGAGCTCCACTGACTCCTGATAAACAAACACACTCATTTTAAACACAGCACACACTCACCGAAGGCACTAACCAACTTAGACACCACGTATCTGAATAGTTGCATCTCCTTCCACCAGACAGACTAGACACCACTGTTCCACATGACTCCAATCTGCATACATTTCACACATACGCAAAACTAGGATGATGTGCGTTCTCTTACATTACTCCTAAAGCGCGGAACGACCTCCCACTCCACATCGGAGCCTCCTTCTTTCTTCTCTTCTTGAATTCTGCAAGAAGCTGAAGACCTGATTCTCCAATCAAACAAACTAGAGATGGCTCAGGATACTGAAATTCCTTGCATTCCATGACATTCCATTTAATTCCATTCCATGACATTCCACTCCATGATATTCCATTCTATTCCATTCCACTCCATTCCATGACATGACATTCCATTCCACTCCACGACATTCCATTCTATTCCATGGCATTCCATTCTACTCTACAACAAGACAGTCCATTCCACTGCATGACATTCCACGACACGACATTCCACTCTATTCTGTTCCATGATATTCCATTCCATGACATTCAATTCCACGACATTCCATTCCACGACATTCCATTCCACGATACTCCGTTCCATTCCACGTCATGACATTCCATTCCACGACATGACATTCCATTCCACGACATTCCATTTCACTCCACGATATGACATTCCTTTCCACGACATGACATCCAATCCACCACATGACATTCCATTCCACGACATGACATTCCATTCCACAACATGACATTCCATTCCATGACATTCCATTCCACGACATGACATTCCATTCCACCACATGACATTCCATTCCACAACATGACATTCCATTCCACAACATGACATTCCATTCCATTCCATGACATTCCATTCCACGACATTCCATTCCACAATATTCCATTCCACGACATTCCATTCTACAACATTCCATGACATTCCATTCCATGACATTCCATGACAATCCATTCCACGACATTCCATTACATTCCACTCCACGACATTCCACTCCATTCTTTTCCACGATATTCCATTCCATGACATTCTATTCCACGACATTCCATTCCACGACATTCCATTCCACGACATTCCATTCCACTCCACGATATTCCATTCCACGACATTCCATTCCACGACATTCCATTCCACGACATTCCATTCCACTCCACGATATTCCATTCCACGACATGACATTCCATTCTATTTCACTCCATTCCACAACATAACATTCCATTCTATTTCACTCCATTCCACAACATAACATTCCATTCCACTCCATGACATTCCATTCCACTCCATGACATTCCATTCCACTCCACCACATGACATTCCATTCCACCACATGACATTCCATTCCACCACATGACATTCCATTCCACCACATGACATTCCATTCCACCACATGACATTCCATTCCAATACATGACATTCCATTCCACGATGTGATATTCCATTCCACGACATGACATTCCATTCCATTCCACTCTACGACATTTCATTCCATTCCACAACATTCCATTCCATTCCATTCCATGACATTCCATTCCATTGCATTCTATTCCACGACATGCCATTCCACTCCATGACATTCCATTCCATTCCACTCCACAACATTCCATTCCATTGCATTCTATTCCACGACATATTCCATTCTATTCCATTCCACGACATTCCATTCCACTCCATGACATTCCATTCCATAACATGACATTCCATTCCACATTCCACTCCATTCCATGACATGACATTCCATTCCATGACATTCCATTCCACAACATTCCATTCCACGACATTCCATTCCATTGCACTCCATGACATGACATCTCATTCCACGCCATGACATTCCACTCCACGACATTCCATTCCATGGCATGACATTCCACTCCACAACATTCCACTCCACGACCTTCCATTCCACTCCACATGACATTCTATTCCATTCCATGACATGATATTCATTCCATGACATTCCATTCCATGACATGACATTCCATTCCACTCCACTCCACATAACATTCCATTCCATGACAATCCATTCCACTCTATTCCATGACATTCCACTCCACGACATTCCATTCCACTCCACATTTTCTATTCCACTCTACAACATTCGATTCCATTCTATTCCACGACATTCCATTCTACTCCATGACATTCCATTCCACGGCATTCCATTCCATGACATTCCATTCCACGATATTCCATAACACTCCACAATATTCCACAAGCGGAGCAGAGTTTAATGCCTGGGGCTAGTGGTGATGTGAAACCAAACAAGAGTATTGCAAAATGGTAATTGGTGGAACCCACTTCAAAGCACAGGTACTTCTGTTGCAACTGCATAATCAAGATCTGGGAATAACCCTCTGGGGCATATTTATCAGAAAATCACACATCGCAGCAAGCCACATGCTGTGATGCATGATAGGGAAATGGCAGGAATGTGCCTTATTTAACATTCTACAGTGCATTCCTGCCTTTTCCCTATGCTGGTGCACAATGTGCTGTCTGGTGCCAATGCAGGCACCTGCATTGTAAGCAGGATTGTTTTTGTGCAGGAGGGGACACCTTCCTCCACAAAATCAATCCTCTGAGGCATTTACCTCTTTCTGTGTGTGCTGTGGAATGCAGCACACATGGAAAAAGGAACTAATGAGGAAAATTAAAGCTATTTCTCCTTTTTTCATCTTACCTAGGGAGGAGTAGCATTTTGCTGCATCCCCAGGTCTACCAGTAACGGTAAATCGGGAAATACACCAAAATTCATGGGTGGATGGCAGGGAACACCCATGCTCCACCCATGGAACGCCTTCCTGCGGCAGAGTAACACAATGCAGCGCTTTGGCGTAAGGGTGAGGCAACTGCAAGGTAAATAAACCCCCTGGTGTTTAGTGACACTTTCTAGTCTCCGTTACTAACACCAACAGGACCTGAGCTAGGGTGAGCATCTTGAATTCCTTCTTGAGGTAGAGGTTCAGGACAGTGAGGTCTCAGATCAGACACAGATGGACATCATTCTTTGGCACAAGTAGTACCATGAATATTTTGTATTTATTCAAGCATTTTATATAACGCTGGCAAGACCCGAGGGTATCAGAGAGCTTATCAATGCAAGTTCATAACAGATCATTCATATAATCAGTACAGCTATGCTTACTCAATCTCCTGCTGTGGTACTAACTCCACCACTCCTTTCAGGAGCACTGCCACCCACCTCATGTTGCAAGATGCAAAGGCTGTCTTTGGACATGGAGGAGGTTGAGGGGCGGACGGAGAGGAGGAAGCCTGAAAGAATGGTAGGGTATACTTCATTTTAGTTATATGAAGGACCCTCTGGTCCAAAGTAACTGCCTTCCAGGTTGGTAGAAAGGTCACCCAACATTGTGGTGTGGAGGAGATGGCTGGATTGAATGAGGGATCCAGCACTCTTACCTCTGAGTTTGCCTGTTTGTTGTCTAACCAGATGGTTTAGAGATGATGTGCCTGAGTCTGAATGGACTAGTGTTGGTGAAAGCAGAACCCTCTGAAGCCTCAAAAGTGATGAAATTGGTACCAATCACACTGAGGTTGAGTGTGTTTGAGGCCAAGGATCTGGCTGTAGCCTTGCTAGCCTTAAATCACTGCAGAGTAGAGGCAGCTTTATCACCAAATAGGCAGGGGCCAACAAAACATCCACGATGATGGCCTGCCCATCAGTTGAGCACCACACAGTGTGAAGCCAAACATGCCAGACCTTTTCCAACAGGAAAAAGGGTGTGAGTATCAAGACTGGAATTAATGAGGGGACAAAGCATTTTGGCAATCTAATGACCTCTGAAAAATGTGCCTTAATATAATCAGGTGCATGGGGGAGGACTAGTTGGGCAATGTCCTATAGTGCTTGAGTAGGCTATCCTGTTTTAGGACTATACCTATAATAACTGATAAAAACTTACCAAACAGCCCTCGTCAGTATAAACATATAAACAACTGCAAACTAAAATGGCATTCATGAAATGACATGACATTCATGAAATGACATGACATTCATTTCATGACATTCCATTCCATGACATTCCATGACATTCCATTCCATGACATTCATGACATTCCATTCATGACATTCCATTCCTGACATTCCTGACATTCCATTCCTGACATTCTATTCCATGACATTCCTGACATTCATGACATGACATTCCTGACAGTCCATGACATTCCTGACATTCCATTATGACATTCCTGACATTCTATTCCATGACGTTCATTACATTCAATTCCATGACATTCCTGACATTCATGGCATGACATTCCTGACAGTCCATGACATTCCTGACATTCCTGACATTCATGACATGACATTCCATGACAATCCTGACAGTCCATGACATTCCTGACATTCCATTCCATGACATTCCTGACAGGACATGACATTCCCGACATGACATTCCATGACATTCCTGACATGACATTCCATGACATTCCTGACATGACATTCCATGACATTCCTGACAGTCCATGACAGTCCATGACATTCCTGACATTCCATTCAATGACATGACATTCCTGATATTCCATGACATTCATGACATTCCATTCCTGACATTCCATTCCATCACATTACATTCCTGACATTCCACAACACTCTTGATATTACATGACATGACATTCCTGACATTCCTGACATTTCATGATATTCATGACATGATATTCCATGACATGACATTCATGACATGACATTCATGACATGACATTCATGACATGACATTCCAGACATGACATTCCAAGACATTCTTGACATGACATTCTTGACATTCTATTCCATAACATATCATTCCTGACATTCCTTGATATGACATTCCTGACATGATACTCCTGATATTCATGACATGACATGACATGACTTTCCCGACATTCCAAGACATGACATTCCCGACATTCCATTACATGACATTCCTAAAATTCATGAAATGATATTCATGACATTCATGTCATTCCATTCCTTGACATTCCAATCCTGACATTCTATTCCATGAAATTCCTGACATTCCTTTTCTGACATTCCATTCCATGACATTCCTACATTCATGATATGACATTCCTGACAGTCCATGACATTCTTGACATTCCCTTCCATGACATTACATTCTTGACATTCCATGACATTCATGACATTCCATGATTTTCCTGACATTCCTGACATGACATTCCATGACATTCCTGGCATTCTATTCCATGATGATATTCTGGACATTCCTGACATGACATTCCATGACATTCATGATATTCTTGGCATTCCATTCCAAGACATGATATTCCTGACATGACATTCATGACATGACATTCCTGACATTCCATTCCATTCCATGACATGACAATCCATGACATTCCATGATATTCCTGACATTCCATGACATTCCTGACATTCCATGAAATTCATAACATTCCATGATTTTCCTGACATTCATGACATGACATTCCATGACATTCTTGACATTCTTAGCTCTCCATTCCATGACATGACATTCATGACATGACATTCCTGACATTTCATGACATTCTTGGCATTCCATTCCATGACATGATATTCCTGACAATCCATAACATTCATAACATTCCATGACATTCCATGACATTCTTGACATTCATGACATTCCATTCCATGACATTCTTGATATTCATGACATGACATTCCTGACATTCATGACATTTCATTCATTGACATTCCATTCCTAACATTTTATTCCATGACATTCTTGATATTCCATTCTTGACATTCCATTCTATGACATGACATTCCTGACATTCCATTCCATGACATTCATGACATTCCATGATTTTCCTGACATTCATGACATTACATTCCTGACATGACATTCCATGATATGACATTCCTTGACATGACATTCCATGATATGACATTCCTGACCTTCCATGACATGACATTCCTGACATTCCATGACATTTCTACATTCCATTACATGACATTCATGACATTCCATGATTTTCCTGACATTCCTGATATTCATGACATGGCATTCTTGACATTCATGACATTCTATTCCTGACATTCCATGACATGACATTCCTGACATTACTGACATTCCATGACATGACATTCCATGACATGACATTCCTAACATTCCATGATTTTCCTGACATTCCTGACATGACATTCCATGACATTCATGACATGACATTCCATGACATTCTTGACATTCCTGGCATTCCATTCCATGACATACATGACATTACTGACATTCCATGATATTCTTGACATTGCATTCCATGACATGACATTCCTGACATTCTATTCCATGACATGACATTCCTGACAATCCATGACATTTGACATTCCATGACATTCTTGACATTCCATTCCATGACATTCCTGACATTCCTTACATGACATTCCAGACATTCCATGACATTCCATTCCATGATATTACATTCTTGACATTCCGTTCCATGACATGGCATTCCTGACAATTCCTGACATTCCATGACATTCCTGACATTCTATGATATTCTTGACATTCCTGACCTGACTACTGACATTCATGACATTCCATTCCATGAAATGACATTCTTGACATTCCATTCCTTGACATTCCATTCCTGACATTCATGACATTTCATTCCTGATATTCCATTCCATGACACTCCTGACATGACATTCCTGACATTCCATGACATGCATGACATTCCATTATTTTCTTGACATTTATGACATGACATTCCATGACATTACTGAGTCCAGGACATTCCTGACATTCCATTTCATGACATTCCTGACATTCCATGACATTCATGACATTCCATGATATTACTGACATTCATGACATGACATTCCATGACATTCCTGACAGTCCATGACATTCCTGTTGTTTCATTCCATGACATGACATTCTTGACTTTCTATGACATTCATGACATTCCATTCCTGACATTCCTGACATGGTATTCCTGACATGACATTCCATGATATTCCATGATACTCTTGACATTCCATGACATGACATTCCTGACATTCATGAGATGACATTCCTTGACATTCCAATCTTGACATTCTATTCCATGACATTCCTGACATTCCATTCCTGACATGACATTCCTGATAGTCCATGACATTCCTGACATTCCATTCCATGACATTCCAGACATTCCATGGCATTCATAGCATTCCATGATTTTCCTGCCATTCATGACATGACATTCCATGACACTTATGACATGACATTCCATGACATTCTTAGCACTCCATTCCATGACATGACATTCCATTCCATGACATTCCTGACAATCCATGACATTCATAACATTCCATGACATTCCATGACATTCTTGACATTCATGACATTCCATTACATGACATTCCAATACATGACATTCTTGATATTCATGACATGACATTCCTGACATTCATGACATTCATTCATTGACATTCCATTCCTAACATTTTATTCCATGACATTCTTGATATTCCATGCTTGACATTCCATTCCATTCCATGACATTCCTGACATTCATGACATGATATTCCTGATAGTCCGTGACATTCCTGACATTCCATTCCATGACATTCCTGACATTCATGACATTCCATGATTTTCCTGACATTCCTGACATTCATGACATGACATTCCATAACATTTGTGACATGACATTCCATGGCATTCCTGACATTCCATTCCTGACATTCTTTGACATGACATTCCATGACATGACATTCCTGATATTCCATGACATTCCTGACATTCCATGACATGACATTCCTACATTCCATTACATGACATTCCATGATTTTCCTGACATTCCTGATATTCATGACATGACATTCCTGACATTCGAGGAACACCTAGGGGGAGAGCAAGATGGCGGGCTAAAGCCAACTCTAGGAGTGGACCGCAGCGGCTCCTGGTAAACCTGACCCCACGCCGCTAAAAATCTATGGGAGAGGTTGCTAAAAAAGCACTAAACTTATGACGTGAGGAAAAGGCGCTTACTTCAATATCTTGAAGACGGGAGAAAGGAGAAAGAGAACGTAGATTTGAAAACTTCCAGGCAGCGCGGCTTTTCCTGGCGCTGCTGACCGGATGCAGCTCCTCCTACAGACTCGTCCCAGCTGCTTGCTACTGACTCGACATCTCGAGCGAGTGCCGGTTTGGCGGTCGGCATATCGCTTTCCCTGTAACACTTTCTACGGCCATAGCAAACTTCTGTGCAACCCGATTGTTCGACAAATGGCACCTACAAGGAGCGGTCGAGGAGCAAATCGTCAGCCAGCAGAGACGCCAGTGGTAGCAACTTCGATGCCTGCGGTGAGTGGGGGCGGTATTGGCACAGGCTCCGGCAACGGCAGAGCTTTAGTAGTAGGGGGTCGGCTGCGAATCTTCAACCAGGCGGCTTGGCAGGGACATTGCAGGAAGGACTGGAGGCTTCTGCAAACACTACACCCCCAAAGCTTGGCCGACAGGTGATCCATTATCTACAATCTGGAAACATCCCTGAGATTACCGAAAATGTGCCACTCTACGGAGATAATAGCTTAGTAGAGACGATAATTAACGCTATAGCCAATAATTACAAACAAGGCTGCATTGATTCTCAGCTACAAAAAACTACTAGTCTAGACACTCAACACACCCAGGATATTCAGTATCAAGTAGACGCTAAAGGTCTTGATCCAAGAGCTAACAAGGCCAAATTTCAGTCTGAAACTGAGTCAATGTTACCATCGGGTCCTTTTAATAAAGGCACAAATTTAAAGCTGAATGACGATGGCTCCAGTGCTTCAAGACGCAATAGCAAAGACAACGATAGTAATGGCCACGACAGCCAATTGTCGCTCGATCCCCCAGATGGGCAAGATATTAACACACCAAAGGAGCAGCTGGAGAGCTTGAAAGGTTTGGATGGCTCCATATCAGCAGCAGATAATTTAATATCAGTTAATGGGCATATGCAACATCTATCTAAAACATCAAGAGAGCAGCGTCTGCCAAGGGAATCTAAGAAGAAAATAATAATCAAAATGGATCCCTTAAAAAAAGTAAAACATACTAAAGAACTTAAGAAAACGCAAGGCGTATCTAACACAGGCATAGCGTCTGAAAAGCATACGAAAGAGGACTTGAAGAATAGCCCAATGAGGAAATGGGTGCAGTCTAAAGGTGGGATCAAGAAGACTATTGCTAGGCTATCAGGAATGGGGCTTACTGATGGTGGGAGCATCTCAGACTTTCCTATGCCAGTAACAGAAATATCGCCCATTAGAAAGGAGGACTATTTATGCTCTTGGCCGGCTCTAAATCCGGCGAAAGAATCAAGCACCCAGGATTTTGTTGCCGGGCAGCTTCCTACTTCAGGCAACAGCTATGCTATTCCCTCTGCATCTCTCTCTCCAACCCCATCTTTAGAACTACCCCAAGAATTATCTTTGGCTTCCTGCTCTCTTCCCCTAGAAGAACAAGCTTCTGCAGAATACAGCCATTATAATGCTCAGGGTCAGGGCCAGGAAACAACTATGCTCGCCATGATATTGCAAGCTTTCAATGAGCAGAGGGAAGAAACACGGGCATTCTTTTCTCAAGTTCGAACTGATAATGGAAAAATTCAGCAGACAATGAAAGAAGCAATGGAGAAAGTGGGGTGTGTGACGGAAGAGATGGCGGAGCTTCAACAGAGAGTTGTCAATATAGAAGAGGCTTCGTCTAGAAGGGCTAGCTCCGCGGAGAGACAAGAAGTACAACCAAGGGAAGTACAGACTAAACTGGAGGATTTGGAGAACAGACAGAGACGACAGAATCTTAAACTTTTTGGGATCCCTGAAGGTTTGGAGGGAGCGGCCCCAGAGATTATATTGTTCAGATTATGCAGAAGGCTTTTCCTGAACTTGGGGACTGGGACTGGGACTGGGACTGCCAGATCCAGCGGGCGCATAGACTCCCGATAGTACAACGTCAGAAGAATCTCCAATATCCTAGGCCATTCCTACTTTATTTTGGTAACTACCTATTGCGCCAAGCTGTGTCGCTAAAAGCTGGTCCTAGATCGCCCACAGTGGTGGATTCTCTCTCTCTGGTCTTTCGATCAGATTTTTGCAAATATACGATGGATAGGAGATGGCAGCTGAAGCAACTGATTGACCCGCTAAAGGCATTTGGTGTCCAAGCTTATTTGCAAGAGCCTGCTCGGCTTAAAGTTATTAAGAATGGGCAAAGCTACATTTTTCTTTCTAGATTAGAGGCAGAGGATATGTTGCAGAAATGGAAAGGGGACGGTTCAGGCTGAATTAGGGACTTCAAAAAAAAAAAAGGGGGGGGGGAAACTAAATTTTTTAATTTGCCTTAATATAAGCATATAATTTATAGGCCTGCTTTGGCCTCTCTACCTACTCTTTCTCTCCTTATCAAAAATGGTTTGGGGGGGTCTCTAGACCGGGGGCTGGGGGGGCGGCCGAGCCCTAGTTGACTGCCATACCAGCGGCAGTTATTAGAAGAGGATGATTCCTCCTCCAAGGAACAGGGTGGGTGTGAAGGGTGGGAAGGGTGTCAGGGGGTTGGGGTGGGATTTTACGATGCATAAAAAGATAGCTGTCAAAAAGGATAAAAAAAACAACATGAAATTGATACAAAATAAAAGCATGAATTTTGGCACCATATTGTGTGCTACTGATATAAATCAAGCAAAGGTGGGGTTTCTTCTTATCGAATGGCTGTAGTAAAGATCTTAGCTTGGAATGTTGCAGGCCTTAATAGTAGGAATAGGAGACGTTTGGTGGAAGAGGAACTGCGGATGT
The DNA here is from genome assembly GCF_964204655.1 of Triturus cristatus. NCBI lineage: Eukaryota > Metazoa > Chordata > Amphibia > Caudata > Salamandridae > Triturus > Triturus cristatus. The sequence goes on from NC_140595.1 coordinate 334,122,358, forward strand.
ATAATCCACATTTAGTCTTATTATCAGAGACTCACATAGCATATAAAGATAAAGGGCTTCTTAAACAGTTGGGATACGAAATCGTTATAGCTTCGGATCAAGATACTTCAACTAGAGGCGTAACTATTTTAAGGCATAGACATCTAAAATGTACAATTGAAAAATCGCTAACGGATAAAAGTGGTAGGTGGGCTATTGTGCAGGCTCAGATTGAAGGTAGGAAATGTGTTCTGTGCGTAGTATATGGTTCAAATAATGATGATTATCAAATAATAGATAGACTGAATATTGAATTGCTGAGCTGGGAAGGCGATGGAGTTGTGATGGGGGATTTTAACTGTGTTATGAATTACGAGATAGACACTACAAGACGACATGCATTCCAGAGGATTAAAAAGACACGCACAGCAATTAATGAGCTAGGACGAATACATGCTCTTAGAGATGTTTGGCGGACACTATATCCTAATGTACCGGGCTATACCTATTACCCTGCTGCGCATAAACTATGCTCCCGCATAGATATGGCTTGGGTATCAGATGAAATCATAGAATTTTGTACAATGGAGATATGTCCCAGGGTCACTTCAGATCACAACCCCATCGTCTTGATTTTTAGGATACCATCAGCGAGGAAACAAACAAGGGATTTCTCATTTCCTAGATATCTTTTAACAGACGACGAAATCTATATAGCAAACATCAATCAACACCTGAGGGAGTATCTAGAAATTAATAATGGCTCTGCAATACCAGCAATAGTCTTGGATTCATGTAAGCCCAGCATTAGTGGATTCACACAGCAATATATTTGGAGACTGAATAGGCAGCGTAAGATAGAGGCAGACGAGATTATCAAAGACATTAAGACCATAGAGAACCGACAAGCAGAAGCACTACTAAATGGCTCTCTAAATTTAGAAGCTATAGGATATGAATTAATAAATCTAAAATCAACACTAAAGCAATCATTAAGGGAGAAGATAGCGGTTAAAATTAATAAATATAGACTGTCTCAATATGAAAGTGGGGAAAAAATTGGGAAGCTCTTAGCTTTTAAAGTGGCTGATGAGCAAGCTAAAACACACACAAAAAAATTAAAGGCTCAAATAACGAGATATATGAACAGCCAAGCCAGATACTTGCGCAGTTTGCTATATACTATCAAAAACTATATACACCAGAGGCTCAGCCACAAATGCTTGATATTATAAAATATGTTCAGATGCATTTTAAAAAAAAACGGTAGCTAACGAAATATCAGAATTACTGTCAGATGACATTCAGCATGATGAAATTAAAGCGGCCATCTGCTCTCTGCCATCAGGTAAGGCATCTGGAGATGACTTAATCCCCCTAGAACTGTATAAACTATGTTTAGATGAATTACTTCCAGCTTTCACTCAACTCATTAAGCATATCGAAACAGGGGGGAACGCTCCAGATTCTTGGAACACGACTCAGATAATTTTTTCATAAAAAAAGAACAAACCTCCAGAGGAATGTGGGTCCTACAGACCCATATCGCTTATAAACACGGATGCGAAAATTTACGCCAAATTTCTTGCAACTCGCTTAGCACTAATAATGCCGGAACTTGTCTCACCCCAACAACATGTGTTCATTTTAGGACGAGACACTACATCTCATGTGAACATGGCTATAGTAGCGTTCGATGTTGCAAAAATAAAAGCAGCCCCACTCGGTATATTACTAGATGCTGAGAAAGCATTTGACCGAGTGGGGTGGAACATTCTTTGGGTAGTATTATCTGCATACGGCATTAATGGTAAATTTTTACATCTAATTAAATCTTTATATCATCATCCCACAGCTAAACTAGCCTATGCAGGACTACAATCTGATGTGTTTCCAATATTACGGGGTACCCGTCAAGGGTGCCCTCTTTCACCACTTTTATTTGCACTATCAATAGAGCCATTCATATTAGCATTACAAAATCAACCTCGGATTATACCTTTTGTACATAACTCAAATGAACTAAAAATTACGGCATATGCTGACGATATTGCTGTATACTCAGCGGACGTTAAAACAGCACTGTATGAGGTGGTCAATGAAGCAGAAAGATATGGCTTGGTATCTGGCTACAGACTTAACATCAATAAAACCCAAATATTAATGAACTACAAAGATACCGAAATAATAACTGGGATATGCAATACGGCTACTTACCTAGGGGTTAAATTAACTACTAGAATAGATAAAATCATAGAAATAAATTATGAGACTCTTCTTAAGGAGACTGCAAAATTGCTTAAAAAATGGCACAAGGTTCCTATAGGTATTAGTGGCTGTATAAATATAATTAAAATGAAAATACTGCCTAAGTTTATCTACTTATTCTGCTCTATCCCTTTAAGACTAACGATTAGATGGAATCTGTGGCAGTTTCATATGGGGCTATAAGAAGGCTCGTAGAGCTATTCGATTTCTTAAGTTATCATACAATCAAGGGGTTCTGGATTTTCCAGACTTTAAACTATACTTTTGGGCAGCCTTTTTTAGGCAGCTACGGAGTTTAATACACCCCCCAGGATGCAATGCACCCTTTTTTTTAAAAGTTTATGCTTGGCAATGAACATGAAATGTTCCTATACAGAATTAATGATCCGAACTATTTCAAGCGGGTCAGATTTAAGGTCGCACGAGATATTGCAAACATATGGTGCTCCATTACTTCTAATTGCAATACATCATTTTATCATGATAAACTACCCATATGGGGTAATCCAGGTTTACCGGACATTTTTCAGGGTATGGAGGGTAAACGATGGGCTAGCTTTGGCATAAAATATCTGGGTGATGTATATGACCAAAATGGGTTTATGACTTTTGAGAAAATAAAGACTATATATAAGATAACGCCGGGCATGCAATTCAAATATTTTCAAATTCGAGATTATTTTATCCGTAGCATGCAACTGACGAATATTTCAGGCTCGTTCATATGGGAATATCTGTACAAGGATAACTTAAAATCAATAATTAGTACCGGATATAAAATCTTATGCACATTTAAGCCAGACGACTGTCATAGATTAGCTGAACGCCTGGGATACAACGTAGGGATATCAGTGACAGCTAACACTATATCACGTGCTTTCTCTAGACTCAATAACTCTGTATATTCCTCTAATCTCAGGCTACAACAATTCAGAACAATCTGTCAACTATACAATACACCAGAAAGAATTTCAAAGTGGTCATCCCATGGTCATTCTAGCAAACGTACAAAATGCTTAAAATGTAATTTACAGGCTGCTGATTTAAAACATATGTTCCTTTTATGTCCTTTATTAGCGAATTTCTGGTCGAAGGTAACTGAAGTGATCTCTCAGAAATTAGGGAGGGCAGTGATGTTTTCAGTAATAGAGGTACTAGTTGGAGCCCAGAGTATTATAAGCAGACATGCAGACTTAATTTCAATATTATTGGTCAGTGCAAGATTGACAATCGCTCGTGTGTGGATCTCACCAACACCCCCATCGGTCATGGAATGGTGGGTATTAGTTAAAGAAACATATGATATGGAATTAGCATTGGCTAAAACGAGAGGTGTGCGGGCACTCTGTAAACTAAATAAGATATGGGGTGTAGTATTCTGAAATGTCCAAAGTATAACATGTAAATAATACTAAAATGCCCCCCCTCCTTTTTTTTTTTTTTTTTGCTTCATAGAGCTATACGCCCTCTTATCCTATTATTTCTGTCATGGGGATAATATGTATATCTGCAGATATGAAAAGTAAGATACTCCTAAAACTGATACACTTGCTTGTATTAATGTTTGTACTAATGCGTTTATGATTTATTTAACTGAACAGAATGTATTAATTTTTTCTTTTTTCATGTTGGTAATAAAGAATTTAAAAAAAAAAGACTTTCCTGACATTCATGACATTCCATTCCTTGACATTACATTCCTGACATTCTATTCCATAACATTCCTGACATTCCATTCCTGACATTCCATTCCATGACATGACATTCATGACATCACATTCCTGATAGTCCATGACATTCCTGACATTACTGATATTCCATGACATGACATTCCTAACATTCCATGATTTTCTTGACATTCCATGCCATTCATGACATTACATTCCATGACATTCTTGACATTCCAGGCATTCCATGACATGACATTCATGACATGACATTCCTGACATTCCATGAAATTCCTGACATTCCATGACATGACATTCCTGACATTCTATTCCATGACATGACATTCCTGACAATCCATGACATTTCTGACATTCCATGACATTCTTGACCTTCCTGGCATTCCATTCCATGACATTCCTTACATGACATTTCTGACATTCCATGACATTCCTGACATTCCATTCCATGATATTACATTCCTGACATTCCATGACATGACATTCATGACATTCCATGACATTCCTGACATTCCATGACATTATTGACATTCCTGACCTGACATTACTGACATTCATGACATTCCATTCCATGACATTCCATTCCTGACATTCCATTCCTGACATTCCATTCCATGACACTCCTGACATTCACGACATGACATTCCTGACAGTCCATGACATTCCTGACATTCCATGACATGCATGACATTCCGTTGCTAAAAAAGCACTAAACTTATGACGTGAGGATGAGGCGCTTACTTCAATATAGAGAAAATCTTGAAGACGGGAGAAAGGAGAAAGAGAACGTAGATTTGAAAACTTCCAGGCAGCGCGGCTTTTCCTGGCGCTGCTGACCGGATGCAGCTCCTCCTACAGACTCGTCCCAGCTGCTTGCTACTGACTCGACATGTCGAGCGAGTGCCGGTTTGGCGGTCGGCATATCGCTTTCCCTGTAACACTTTCTACGGCCATAGCAAACTTCTGTGCAACCCGATTGTTCGACAAATGGCACCTACAAGGAGCGGTCGAGGAGCAAATCGTCAGCCAGCAGAGATGCCAGTGGTAGCAACTTCGATGCCTGCGGTGAGTGGGGGCGGTATCGGCACAGGCTCCGGCAATGGCAGAGCTTTAGTAGTAGGGGGTCGGCTGCGAATCTTCAACCAGGCGGCTTGGCAGGGACATTGCAGGAAGGACTGGAGGCTTCTGCAAACACCACACCCCCAAAGCTTGGCCGACAGGTGATCCAGTATCTACAATCTGGAAACATCCCTGAGATTACCGAAAATGTGCCACTCTACGGAGATAATAGCTTAGTAGAGACGATAATTAACGCTATAGCCAATAATTACAAACAAGGCTGCATTGATTCTCAGCTACAAAAAACTACTAGTCTAGACACTCAACACACCCAGGATATTCAGTATCAAGTAGACGCTAAAGGTCTTGATCCAAGAGCTAACAAGGCCAAATTTCAGTCTGAAACTGAGCCAATGTTACCATCGGGTCCTTTTAATAAAGGAACAAATTTAAAGCTGAATGACGATGGCTCCAGTGCTTCAAGACGCAATAGCAAAGACAACGATAGTAATGGCCACGACAGCCAATTGTCGCTCGATCCCCCAGATGGGCAAGATATTAACACACCAAAGGAGCAGCTGGAGAGCTTGAAAGGTTTGGATGGCTCCATATCAGCAGCAGATAATTTAATATCAGTTAATGGGCATATGCAACATCTATCTAAAACATCAAGAGAGCAGCGTCTGCCAAGGGAATCTAAGAAGAAAATAATAATCAAAATGGATCCCGTAAAAAAAGTAAAACATACTAAAGAACTTAAGAAAACGCAAGGCGTATCTAACACAGGCATAGCGTCTGAAAAGCATACGAAAGAGGACTTGAAGAATAGCCCAATGAGGAAATGGGTGCAGTCTAAAGGTGGGATCAAGAAGACTATTGCTAGGCTATCAGGAATGGGGCTTACTGATGGTGGGAGCATCTCAGACTTTCCTATGCCAGTAACAGAAATATCGCCAATTAGAAAGGAGGACTATTTATGCTCTTGGCCGGCTCTAAATCCGGCGAAAGAATCAAGCACCCAGGATTTTGTTGCCGGGCAGCTTCCTACTTCAGGCAACAGCTATGCTATTCCCTCTGCATCTCTCTCTCCAACCCCATCTTTAGAACTACCCCAAGAATTATCTTTGGCTTCCTGCTCTCTTCCCCTAGAAGAACAAGCTTCTGCAGAATACAGCCATTATAATGCTCAGGGTCAGGGCCAGGAAACAGCTATGCTCGCCATGATATTGCAAGCTTTCAATGAGCAGAGGGAAGAAACACGGGCACTCTTTTCTCAAGTTCGAACTGATAATGGAAAAATTCAGCAGACAATGAAAGAAGCAATGGAGAAAGTGGGGTGTGTGACGGAAGAGATGGCGGAGCTTCAACAGAGAGTTGTCAATATAGAAGAGGCTTCGTCTAGAAGGGCTAGCTCCGCGGAGAGACAAGAAGTACAACCAAGGGAAGTACAGACTAAACTGGAGGATTTGGAGAACAGACAGAGACGACAGAATCTTAAACTTTTTGGGATCCCTGAAGGTTTGGAGGGAGCGGACCCCAGAGCTTATATTGTTCAGATTAAGCAGTAGGCTTTTCCTGAACTTGGGGACTGGGACTGGGACTGGGACTGGGACTGCCAGATCCAGCGGGCGCATAGACTCCCGATAGTACAATGTCTGAAGAATCTCCAATATCCTAGGCCATTTCTACTTTATTTTGGTACCTACCTATTGAGCCAAGCTGTGTCGCTAAAAGCTGGTCCTAGATCGCCCACAGTGGTGGATTCTCTCTCTCTGGTCTTTCGATCAGATTTTTGCAAATATACGATGGATAGGAAATGGCAGCTGAAGCAACTGATTGACCCGCTAAAGGCATTTGGTGTCCAAGCTTATGTGCAAGAGCCTGCTCGGCTTAAAGTTATTAAGAATGGGCAAAGCTACATTTTTCTTTCTAGATTAGAGGCAGAGGATATGTTGCAGAAATGGAAAGGGGACGGTTCAGGCTGAATTAGGGACTTCAAAAAAAAAAAAAAGGGGGGGGGAAACTAAATTTTTTAATTTGCCTTAATATAAGCATATAATTTATAGGCCTGCTTTGGCCTCTCTACCTACTCTTTCTCTCCTTATCAAAAATGGTTTGGGGGGGTCTCTAGACCGGGGGATGGGGGGGCGGCCGAGCCCTAGTTGACTGCCATACCAGCGGCAGTTATTAGAAGAGGATGATTCCTCCTCCAAGGAACAGGGTGGGTGTGAAGGGTGGGAAGGGTGTCAGGGGGTTGGGGTGGGATTTTACGATGCATAAAAAGATAGCTGTCAAAAAGGATAAAAAAAACAACATGAAATTGATACAAAATAAAAGCATGAATTTTAGCACCATATTGTGTGCTACTGATATAAATCAAGCAAAGGTGGGGTTTCTTCTTATCGAATGGCTGTAGTAAAGATCTCAGCTTGGAATGTTGCAGGCCTTAATAGTAGGAATAAGAGACGTTTGGTGGAAGAGGAACTGCGGATGTATAATCCACATTTAGTCTTATTATCAGAGACTCACATAGCATATAAAGATAAAGGGCTTCTTAAAAAATTGGGATACGAAATCGTTATAGCTTCGGATCAAGATACTTCAACTAGAGGCGTAACTATTTTAAGGCATAGACATCTAAAATGTACAATTGAAAAATCGCTAACGGATAAAAGTGGTAGGTGGGCTATTGTGCAGGCTCAGATTGAAGGTAGGAAATGTGTTCTGTGCGTAGTATATGGTTCAAATAATGATGATTATCAAATAATAGATAGACTGAATATTGAATTGCTGAGCTGGGAAGGCGATAGAGTTATGATGGGGGATTTTAACTGTGTTATGAATTACGAGATAGACACTACAAGACGACATGCATTCCAGAGGATGAAAAAGACACGCACAGCAATTAATGAGCTAGGACGAATACATGCTCTTAGAGATGTTTGGCGGACACTATATCCTAATGTACCTGGCTATACCTATTACTCTGCTGCGCATAAACTATGCTCCCGCATAGATATGGCTTGGGTATCAGATGAAATCATAGAATTTTGTACAATGGAGATATGTCCCAGGGTCACTTCAGATCTCAACCCCATCCTCTTGATTTTTAGGATACCATCAGCGAGGAAACAAACGAGGGATTTCTCATTTCCTAGATCTCTTTTAACAGACGACGAAATCTATATAGCAAACATCAAGCAACACCTGAGGGAGTATCTGGAAATTAATAATGGCTCTGCAATACCAGCAATAGTCTGTGATTCATGTAAGCCCAGCATTAGAGGATTCACACAGCAATCTATTTGGAGACTGAATAGGCAGCGTAAGATAGAGGCAGACGAGATTGTCAAAGACATTAAGACCATAGAGAACCGACAAGCAGAAGCTCTACTAAATGGCTCTCAAAATTTAGAAGCTATAGGATATGAATTAATAAATCTAAAATCAACACTAAAGCAATCATTTAGGGAGAAGATAGCGGTTAAAATTAATAAATATAGACTGTCTCAATATGAAAGTGGGGAAAAAATTGGGAAGCTCTTAGCTTTTAAAGTGGCTGATGAGCAAGCTAAAATACACATAAAAAAATTAAAGGCTCAAATAACGAGATATATGAACAGCCAAGCCAGAGACTTGCGCAGTTTGCTATATACTATCAAAAACTATATACACCAGAGGCTCAGCCACAAATGCTTGATATTATAAAATATGTTCAGATGCACTTAAAAAAAAAACGGTAGCTAACGAAATATCAGAATTACTGTCAGATGACATTCAGCATGATGAAATTAAAGCGGCCATCTCCTCTCTGCCATCAGGTAAGGCATCTGGAGATGACTTAATCCCCCTAGAACTGTATAAACTATGTTTAGATGAATTACTTCCAGCTTTCACTCAACTCATTAAGCATATCGAAACAGGGGGAACGCTCCAGATTCTTGGAACACGACTCGGATAATTTTTTTATAAAAAAAGAACAAACCTCCAGAGGAATGTGGGTCCTACAGACCCATATCGCTTATAAAAACGGATGCGAAAATTTACGCCAAATTTCTTGCAAATCGCTTAGCACTAATAATGCCGGAACTTGTCTCACCCCAACAACATGGGTTCATTTTAGGACGAGACACTACATCTCATGTGAACATGGCTATAGTAGCGTTCGATGTTGCAAAAATAAAAGCAGCCCCACTCGGTATATTACTAGATGCTGAGAAAGCATTTGACCGAGTGGGGTGGAACTTTCTTTGGGTAGTATTATCTGCATACGGCATTAATGGTAAATTTTTACATCTAATTAAATCTTTATATCATCATCCCACAGCTAAACTAGCCTATGCAGGATTACAATCTGATGTGTTTCCAATATTACGGGTACCCGTTAAGGGTGCCCTCTTTCACCACTTTTATTTGCACTATCAATAGAGCCATTCATATTAGCATTACAAAATCAACCTCGGATTATACCTTTTGTACATAACTCAAATGAACAAAAAATTACGGCATATGCTGACGATATTGCTGTATACTCAGCCGACGTTAAAACAGCACTGTATGAGGTGGTCAATGAAGCAGAAAGATATGGCTTGGTATCTGGCTACAGACTTAACATCAATAAAACCCAAATGTTAATGAACTACAAAGATACCGAAATAATAACTGGGATATGCAATACGGCTACGTACCTAGGGGTTAAATTAACTACTAGAATAGATAAAATCATAGAAATAAATTATGAGACTCTTCTTAAGGAGACTGCAAAATTGCTTAAAAAATGGCACAAGGTTCCTATAGGTATTAGTGGCCGTATAAATATAATTAAAATGAAAATACTGCATAAGTTTATCTACTTATTCCGCTCTATCCCTTTAAGACTAACGATTAGATGGAATCTGTGGCAGTTTCATATGGGGCTATAAGAAGGCTCGTAGAGCTATTCGATTTCTTAAGTTATCATACAATCAAGGGGGTCTGGATTTTCCAGACTTTAAATTATACTTTTGGGCAGCCTTTTTTAGGCAGCTACGAAGTTTAATACACCCCGCAGGATGCAATGCACCCTTTTTTTTTTAAGTTTATGCTTGGCAAGGAACATGAAATGTTCCTATACAGAATTAATGATCCGAACTATTTCAAGCGGGTCAGATTTAAGGTCGCACGAGATATTGCAAACATATGGTGCTCCATTACTTCTAATTGCAATACATCATTTTATCATGATAAACTACCCATATGGGGTAATCCAGGTTTACCGGACATTTTTCAGGGTATGGAGGGTAAATGATGGGCTAGCTTTGGCATAAAATATCTGGGTGATGTATATGACCAAAATGGGTTTATGACTTTTGAGAAAATAAAGACTATATATAAGATAACGCCAGGCATGCAATTCAAATATTTTCAAATTCGAGATTATTTTATCCGTAGCATGCAACTGACGAATATTTCAGGCTCGTTCATATGGGAATATCTGTACAAGGATAACTTAAAATCAATAATTAGTACCGGATATAAAATCTTATGCACATTTAAGCCAGACGACTGTCATAGATTAGCTGAACGCCTGGGATACACCGTAGGGATATCAGTGACAGCTAACACTATATCACATGCTTTCTCTAGACTCAATAACTCTGTATATTCCTCTAATCTCAGGCTACAACAATTCAGAACAATCTGTCAACTATACAATACACCAGAAAGAATATCAAAGTGGTCATCCCATGGTCATTCTAGCGAACGTACAAAATGCTTAAAATGTAATTTACAGGCTGCTGATTTAAAACATATGTTCCTTTTATGTCCTTTATTAGCGAATTTCTGGTCGAAGGTAACTGAAGTGATCTCTCAGAAATTAGGGAGGGCAGTGATGTTTTCAGTAATAGAGGTACTAGTTGGAGCCCAGAGTATTATAAGCAGACATGCAGACTTAATTTCAATATTATTGGTCAGTGCAAGATTGACAATCGCTCGTGTGTGGATCTCACCAACACCCCCATCGGTCATGGAATGGTGGGTATTAGTTAAAGAAACATATGATATGGAATTAGCATTGGCTAAAACGAGAGGTGTGCGGGCACTTTGTAAACTAAATAAGATATGGGGTGTACTATTCTGAAATGCCCAAAGTATAACATGTAAATAATACTAAAATGCCCCCCCTCCTTTTTTTTTTTTTTTGCTTAATAGAGCTATACGCCCTCTTATCCTATTAGTTCTGTCATGGGGATAATATGTATATCTGCAGATATGAAAAGTAATATACTCCTAAAACTGATACACTTGCTTGTATTAATGTTTGTACTAATGCGTTTATGATTTATTAAACTGAACAGTATGTATTAATTTTTTCTTTTTTCATGTTGGTAATAAAGAATTAAAAAAAAAAGACATTCCTGACATTCATGACATTCCATTCCTTGACATTCCATTCCTGACATTCTATTCCATAACATTCCTGACATTCCATTCCTGACATTCCATTCCATGACATGACATTCATGACATCACATTCCTGATAGTCCATGACATTACTGACACCATGACATGACATTCCTAACATTCCATGACTTTCTTGACATTCCATGCCATTCATGACATTCTTGACATTCCTGACATTCCATGACATTCCTGACATTCCATGACATGACATTCCTGACATTCTATTCCATGACATGACATTCCTGACAATCCATGACCTTCCTGGCATTCCATTCCATGACATTCCTGACATTCCTGACATTCCTTACATGATATTCCTGACATTCCATGACATTCCTGACATTCCATTCCATGATATTACATTCCTGACATTCCATTCCATGACATTCATGACATTCCATGACATTCCTGACATTCCATGACATTCCTGACATTCCTGACCTGACATTACTGACATTCATGACATTCCATTCCATGACATGACATTCCATTCCTGACATTCCATTCCTGACATTCCATTCCTGACATTCCATTCCATGACACTCCTGACATTCACGACATGACATTCCTGACAGTCCATGACATTCCTGACATTCCATGACATGCATGACATTCCATTATTTTCTTGACATTCATGACATGACATTCCATGACATTCGTGACATGACATTCCATGATATTCCTGACATTCCATGATATTCCTGACATTCCATGATATTCCATTCCATGATATGACATTCCTGACATTCCATTACTTGATATTCCATTCCTGATATTCTATTCCATGACATTCATGACATTCCATTCCTGACATTCCATTCCATGACATTCCTGACATTCACAACATGACATTTCTGACAGTCCATTATTTTCCTGACATTCCTGATATTCATGACATGACATTCCATGACATTCCTGACAGTCCATGACATTCTTGGCATTCCTGACATTCCATTCCATGGCACTCCTGACATTCCATGACATTTCTGACATTCATGACATTCCATGATTTTCCTGACATTCATGAGATGACATTCCATGGCATTCCTGACATTCCATGATATTCATGACATGACGTTCCAGACATGACATTCCATGACATTCATGACATTCATGACATGACATTCCTGACATTCCATTCCTTGATATGACATTCCTGGTTTAGGAGAGTCGACTTGCAAGGGGACAAGGCCTAGGGCCTGTAGAATCGCTGGGGCTTCACTAATGCAGTACAAGCAGGTAAGTAAGAGACCCACGGGAGACGCGGGTAGTGTGAGAAAACAGCAGCGGGATCCCTATTGATTACAATGGAGCAAGTCGCGGTTTGATTCTTGAAGTTTTAGGGTACTTCGAGGAAGTCTACAAGCAAGCCACTTAACAAGGTAAGTAATTCGAGGGCCAACACACACTAGGTCACTGGAGTGCACGAGTTTCCTCACCCAGGGAAGCTGGGTGCATAGGTGTCTTTTGGTGTCGGGTAGCGTCGCTGTTTTCTATGGAGAGCAAAGAAGATTTGCTGCTTGTGGCGACTGAAGAAGTGTCCGGTGGAATCCAAGACAGGATTCAAGATGTAGATTCCATTACATGACATTCACAACATTTCATTCCTGACATTCCATTCCATGACATGACATTCCTGACATTCATGACATGACATTCCTGAGAGTCCATGACATTCCTGATATCCCATTCCAGGACATTCATGACATTCCATGCTTTTCCTGACATTCCATTCCTGACATTCTATTCCATGACATGACATTCTTGACATTCATGGCATGACATTCCTGACATTCCATGACATTCATGACATTCCATGATTTTCCTGACATTCATGACATGGCATTCCATGACATTCATGACATGACATTCCATGACATTACTGATATTCCTGGCATGACATTCATGACTTTCCATTCCTGACATTCCATGACATTCCTGACATTGCATGACATGACATTCCTGAGATTCCATTCCATGACATGACATTCCTGACTCCTTGATATTCCATGACATTCATGACCTGACATTCCATTCCTGACATTCCATTACATAACTTTCCTTATATTCATGACATGACATTCCTGACATTCATGACATTTCATTAATTGACATTCCATTCCTAACATTGTATTCCATGACATTCCTGACATTCCATGACATTCATGACATGACATTCCTGATAGTCCATGACATTTCTGACATTCCATTCCATGACATGACATTCCTGAAATTCCATGACATGACATTCCATGACATTCCTGACATTCCATTCCATGACATGACATTCATGACATGACATTCCTGACATTCCATTCCTTGACATGATATTCCATTCCTTGACATGATAGTCCATTCCATGACATTCCTGACAATGCATGACATTCATGATATTCCTGACATTCTTGACATTCATGATCTGACATTACTGACGTTCATGACATTCCATTCCATTCCATGACATTCCTGACATTCCATTCCTTGACATTCCATTCCTAACATTCTATTCCATGACATTCCATTTTTGACATTCCATTCCATGACATTCCTACATTCATGACATTCATTCCATTCCTTGACATTCCATGATTTTCCTGACATTCCTGACATGACATTCCATGACATTTGACATTCCTGGCATTCCATTCCATGATGACATTCATGACATTCCTGGCATTCCATTCCAAGACATGACATTCCTGACATGAGATTCATGGCATGACATTTTTGACATTCCATGACATTCCATGACATGACATTCCTGATATTCCATTCCACGGCATGACATTCCTGACAATTCATGACATTCATGACATTCCATGACATTCCTGACAATCCATGACATTCTTGACATTCATGACATGACATTCCTGACATTCCATGACATGACATTCCTGATATTCCTATACATGACAATCATGATAATCCATGACATTCATGACATGACATTCCTGATATTCCTGACATTCCATGACATTCCTAACATTCCATTACATGACATTCCTGACATTCCATTCCTTGACATTTCATTCCTGACATTCTATTCCATGCCGTTCATTCCATTCCATTCCTGACATTCATGACCTGACATTCCTGACAGTCCATGATATTCCTGACATTGCATGACATTCATGACATTCCATTATTTTCCTGACAATCCTGACATGACATTCCATGACAGTCCATGACATTCCATTCCTGACATTCCATTCCATCACATTACATTCTTGACATTCCATGACACTCTTGATATTACATGACATGACATTCCTGACATTCATGACATTCCATGACATTTATGACATGACATTCCATGACATGACATTCCATGACATGACATTTCTACATTCATGACATGACATTCCTGACAGTCCATGACATTCTTGACATTCCATTCCATGACATTCCTGACATGATATTCCTGACATGACATTCCCCGATATTCCATGATACTCTTGCCATTCCATGACATGACATTCCTGGCATTCATGAGATGACATTCCATGGCATTCCTGACATTCCAGACATGACATTCATGACATTCCATGACATGACATTCATGACATGACATTCCTACATTCCAATACATGATATTCCTGATATTCATGACATAACATTCCTGACATTCATTAAATTCCTTGACATTCCAATCTTAACATTCTATTCCATGACATTCCATTCCTGACATGACATTCCTGATAGTCCATGATATTCCGGACATTCCATTCCATGACATTCCATGACAATCATAACATTCCATGATTTTCCTGACATTCATGACATGACATTCCTGACATTCCATGACATTCTTGACATTCCATTACATGATTTTCCTAACAACCCATGACATTCATAACATTCCATGACATTCTTTACATTCATGACATTTCATGACATTCCATACATTACATTCTTTATATTCATGACATGACATTCCTGACATTCATGACATTTCATTCATTGACATTCCATTCCTAACATTTTATTCCATGACATTCTTGATATTCCATTCTTGACATTCCATTCCATGACATGATATTCCTCATAGTCCATGACATTCCTGACATTCCATTCCATGACATTCCTGACATTCCAGGACATTCATGACATTCCATGATTTTCCTGACATTCCTGACATTCATGACATGACATTCATGACATTCCATGATATTCCTGACATTCCATTCCTGACATTCCTTGACATGACATTCCTTGACATGACATTCCATGACATGACATTCTTGACATTCCTGACATTCCATGACATGACATTCCTACATTCCATTACATGCCATTCATGACATTTCCATGATTTTCCTGACATTCCTGATATTCATGACATGACATTCCTGACATGACATTCATGACATTCTATTCCTTGACATGACATTCATGACATCACATTCTTGATAGTCCATGACATTACTGACATTACTGACATTCCTGACATTCCATGACATGACATTCATGACATGACATTCCTGGCATCCCATTCCATGACATGACATGACATTCCTGATATTCCATTCCATGATATGACATTCCTGACATTCTATTCCATGACGTGACATTCCTGACAATCCATGACATTTCTGATATTCCAGGACATTCTTGACATTCCTGACATTCATGACATGGCATTCCTGATATGACATTCCATTCCATGACATTCCTGACATTACAATGCATGATATTCATGATATTCCATGACATTCTTGACATTCATGAACTGACATTACTGACATTCATGACATTTTATTCCATGACATGACATTCCTGACATTCCATTACATGTCATTCCTGACATTCCTGATATTCATGACATGACAGTCCATGATATTCCGGACATTCCATTCCATGACATGACATTCCTGACATTCCATGACATTCATGACATTCTATGATTTTCCTGACATGACATTCCATGACATTCCATGATATTCCTGACATTCCATTCCATGACATGACATTCCTGACATTCCATGACATTCATGACCTTCTATGATTTTCCTGAAATTCCTGACATGACATTCCTGAAATTCCTGACATTCCATTCCATGATATGACATTCCTGACATGACATTCCATTCCTTGATATTCCATTCCTGATATTCTATTCCATGACATTCATGACATTCCATTCCTGACATTCCATTCCATGACATTCCTGACATTCACAACATGACATTCCTGACAGTCCATTATTTTCCTGACATTCCTGATATTCATGACATGACATTCCATGACATTCCTGACAGTCCATGGCATTCTTGACATTCCTGACATTCCATGGCAACCCCTGACATTCCATGACATTCCATGACATTCATGATAGTCCATGACATTCGACATTCCATTCCATGACATGAAATTCCTGACATTCTATGACATTACATTTCTGACATGACGTCCCATGACATCCTATGACATTCATGACATGACATTCCTGACATTCCATTCCATGATACTCTTGACATTGCATGACATGACATTCCTGACATTCATGACATGACATTCCATTGCATTCCTGACATTCATGACATTCCATTCCTTGACGTGACATTCCTGACTTCCATGACATGACACTCCAGACATTACATTCCTAAATTCCATTATGACATTCTTGATATTCATGATGACATTGCTGACATTGCTGACATTCATGACATTCCATTCCTTGACATTCCATTCCTGACATTCTATTCCATGACATTCCTGACATTTCATTCCTATACATTCCTGACATTCCATTCCTGACATGACATTCCTGACATTCATGATAAGACATTCCTGATAGTCCATGACATTCCTGACATTCCATGACATTCATAACATTCCATGACATTCATAACATTCCATGATTTTCTTGACATTCATGACATGACATTCCATGACATTCATGACATGACATTCCATGACATTTATGACATGACATTCCATGACATTCATGACATGACATTCCATGACATTCCTGGCATGACATTCCATGACATGGCATTACATTCATGAAATGACATTCCTGACATTCAATGACATTCCTGACATTCCATTCTATGACATGACATTCCTGACATTCTATTCCATGACATTCCTGACAATCCATGACATTCATAACATTCCTGACCTGAGATTAGACATTCATGACATTCCGCTCCATGACATTCCTGACATTCCATTACATGACATTCCTGATATTCATGACATGACATTCATGACATTCCATTCCTTGACATTCCATTCCTAACATTCTATTCCATGACATTTCTGACATTCCATTTCTGACAGTCCATTCTATGACATTTCTACATTCATGACATGACATTCCTGACCATGACATTCCTGAAATTCCAAGACATTATATTCCTGACATTCATGATTTTCTTGACATTCTTGACATTCATGACATGATATTCCAAGACATTCATGACATGACTTTCCATGACATTCTTGACATTCCATTCCATGACCTGACATTCCATGACATTCCTGACATTCCTGGCATTCCATTCCAAGACATGATATTCATGCCAAGACATTCCTGACATTCCATGACATGACATTCCTGACAATCCATGACATTCATGACATTCCATGATATTCTTGACATTCATGAACTGACATTACTGACATTCATGACATTTCATTCCATGACATGACATTCCTGACATTCCATTACATGTCATTCCTGATATTCATGACATGACAGTCCATGGTATTCCTGACATTCCATTCCATGACATTCCTGACATTCCATGACATTCATGACATTCTATGATTTTTCTGACATTCCTGACATGACATTCCATGACATTCATGACATGACATTCCATGATATTCCTGATATTCCATGACATTCCATGACATTCCTGACATTCCATTCCATGATATGACATTCCTGACATTCCATTCCTTGATATTCCATTCCTGATATTCTATTCCATGACATTCATGACATTCCATTCCTGACATTCACGACATGACATTCCTGACAGTCCATTATTTTCCTGAGATTCCTGATATTCATGACATGACATTCCATGACATTCCATGACAGTCCATGACATTCTTGACATTCCTGACATTCCATTCCATGGCACTCCTGAAATTCTATGACATTCATGACATTCCTGACATTCATGACATGACATGACATTCCTGAAATTCTATGACATTCATGACATTACATTCCTGACATGACATCCCATGACATTGATGACATGTCATTCATGACATTCCATTCCATTGTGATACTCTTGACTTTCCATGACATGACATTCCTGACATGACATTCCTGACATTGCATGATAATCATGACATGAAATTCCATGACATTCCATTCCATAACATGACATTCCTGACATTCTATTCCATGACATTCCTGACAATCCATGACATTCATGACATTATATTACATTCCTGACATTCATGACATTCCGTTCCATTACATGACACTACTGGTATTCATGACATGACATTCCTGACATTCATGACATTCCATTCCTTGACATTCCATTCCTGACATTCTATTCCATGACATTCCCGACATGACATTCCTGACATTCATGATGTCATTCCTGATAGTCCATGACATTCCTGACATTCATAACATTCCATGATTTTCCTGACATTCCTGACATGACATTCATGACATGACATTCCTGGCATCCCATTCCATGACATGACATGACATTCCTGATATTCCATTCCATGATATGACATTCCTGACATTCTATTCCATGACGTGACATTCCTGACATTCTATTCCATGACGTGACATTCCTGACAATCCATGACATTTCTGACATTCCATGACATTCTTGACATTCCTGACATTCATGACATGGCATTCCTGATATGACATTCCATTCCATGACATTCCTGACATTACAATCCATGATATTCATGACATTCCATGACATTCTTGACATTCATGAACTGACATTACTGACATTCATGACATTTTATTCCATGACATGACATTCCTGACATTCCATTACATGTCATTCCTGACATTCCTGATATTCATGACATGACAGTCCATGATATTCCTGACATTCCATTCCATGACATTCCTGACATTCCATGACATTAATGACATTCTATGATTTTCCTGACATGACATTCCATGACATTCCATGATATTCCTGAAATTCCATGACATGACATTCCTGACATTCCATGACATTCATGACCTTCTATGATTTTCCTGAAATTCCTGACATGACATTCCATGACATTCCTGAAATTCCTGACATTCCATGACATTCCATTCCATGATATGACATTCCTGACATTCCATTCCTTGATATTCCATTCCTGATATTCTATTCCATGACATTCATGACATTCCATTCCTGACATTCCATTCCATGACATTCCTGACATTCACAACATGACATTCCTGACAGTCCATTATTTTTCTGACATTCCTGATATTCATGACATGACATTCCATGACATTCCTGACAGTCCATGGCATTCTTGACATTCCTGACATTCCATTCCATGGCAACCCCTGACATTCCATGACATTCCATGACATTCATGATAGTCCATGACATTCCTGACATTCCATTCCATGACATGAAATTCCTGACATTCTATGACATTACATTTCTGACATGACGTCCCATGACATCCTATGACATTCATGACATGACATTCCTGACATTCCATTCCATGATACTCTTGACATTGCATGACATGACATTCCTGACATTCATGACATGACATTCCATGGCATTCCTGACATTCATGACACGACATTCCATGACCTGACATTCCATGACATTCCATTCCTTGACGTGACATTCCTGACTTCCATGACATGACAATCCTGACATTACATTCCTAAATTCCATTATATGACATTCTTGATATTCATGATGACATTGCTGACATTCATGACATTCCATTCCTTGACATTCCATTCCTGACATTCTATTCCATGACATTCCTGACATTCCATTCCTATACATTCCTGACATTCCATTCCTGACATGACATTCCTGACATTCATGATAAGACATTCCTGATAGTTCATGACATTCCTGACATTCCATGACATTCATAACATTCCATGACATTCATAACATTCCATGATTTTCTTGACATTCATGACATGACATTCCATGACATTCATGACATGACATTCCATGACATTTATGACATGACATTTCATGACATTCATGACATGACATTCCATGACATTCCTGGCATGACATTCCATGACATGGCATTACATTCATGAAATGACATTCCTGACATTCAATGACATTCCTGACATTCCATTCTATGACATGACATTCCTGACATTCTATTCCATGACATTCCTGACAATCCATGACATTCATAACATTCCTGACCTGAGATTACAGACATTCATGACATTCCGCTCCATGACATTCCTGACATTCCATTACATGACATTCCTGATATTCATGACATGACATTCATGACATTCCATTCCTTGTTATTCCATTCCTAACATTCTATTCCACGACATTTCTGATATTCCATTTCTGACATTCCATTCTATGACATTTCTACATTCATGACATGACATTCCTGACCATGACATTCCTGACATTCCAAGACATTATATTCCTGACATTCATGATTTTCCTGACATTCTTGACATTCATGACATGATATTCCAAGACATTCATGACATGACTTTCCATGACATTCCTGACATTCCATTCCATGACCTGACATTCCTGACATTCCTGACATTCCTGGCATTCCATTCCAAGACATGATATTCATGCCAAGACATTCCTGACATTCCATGACATGACATTCCTGACAATCCATGACATTCATGACATTCCATGATATTCTTGACATTCATGAACTGACATTACTGACATTCATGACATTTCATTCCATGACATGACATTCCTGACATTCCATTACATGTCATTCCTGATATTCATGACATGACAGGTCATGATATTCCTGACATTCCATTACATTCCTGACATTCCATGACATTCATGACATTCTATGATTTTTCTGACATTCCTGACATGACATTCCATGACATTCATTACATGACATTCCATGATATTCCTGATATTCCATGACATTCCATGACATTCCTGACATTCCATTCCATGATATGACATTCCTGACATTCCATTCCTTGATATTCCATTCCTGATATTCTATTCCATGACATTCATGACATTCCATTCCTGACATTCACGACATGACATTCCTGACAGTCCATTATTTTCCTGACATTCCTGATATTCATGACATGACATTCCATGACATTCCTGACAGTCCATGACATTCTTGACATTCCTGACATTCCATTCCATGGCACTCCTGACATTCCATGACATTCATGACATTCCTGACATTCATGACATGACATTCCATGACATGACATTCCTGAAATTCTATGACATTCATGACATTACATTCCTGACATGACATCCCATGACATTGATGACATGACATTCATGACATTCATGACATTCCATTCCATTGTGATACTCTTGACTTTCCATGACATGACATTCCTGACATTCATGACATGACATGACATTCCTGACATTGCATGATAATCATGACATGAAATTCCATGACATTTCATTCCATAACATGACATTCCTGACATTCTATTCCATGACATTCCTGACAATCCATGACATTCATGACATTATATTACATTCCTGACATTCATGACATTCCGTTCCATTACATGACACTCCTGGTATTCATGACATGACATTCCTGACATTCATGACATTCCATTCCTTGACATTCCATTCCTGACATTCTATTCCATGACATTCCCGACATGACATTCCTGACAATCATGATGTCATTCCTGATAGTCCATGACATTCCTGACATTCATAACATTCCATGATTTTCCTGACATTCCTGACATGACATTCATGACATGACATTCCTGGCATCCCATTCCATGACATGACATGACATTCCTGATATTCCATTCCATGATATGACATTCCTGACATTCTATTCCATGACGTGACATTCCTGACATTCTATTCCATGACGTGACATTCCTGACAATCCATGACATTTCTGACATTCCATGACATTCTTGACATTCCTGACATTCATGACATGGCATTCCTGATATGACATTCCATTCCATGACATTCCTGACATTACAATCCATGATATTCATGACATTCCATGACATTCTTGACATTCATGAACTGACATTACTGACATTCATGACATTTTATTCCATGACATGACATTCCTGACATTCCATTACATGTCATTCCTGACATTCCTGATATTCATGACATGACAGTCCATGATATTCCTGACATTCCATTCCATGACATTCCTGACATTCCATGACATTAATGACATTCTATGATTTTCCTGACATGACATTCCATGATATTCCTGAAATTCCATGACATGACATTCCTGACATTCCATGACATTCATGACCTTCTATGATTTTCCTGAAATTCCTGACATGACATTCCATGACATTCCTGAAATTCCTGACATTCCATGACATTCCATTCCATGATATGACATTCCTGACATTCCATTCCTTGATATTCCATTCCTGATATTCTATTCCATGACATTCATGACATTCCATTCCTGACATTCCATTCCATGACATTCCTGACATTCACAACATGACATTCCTGACAGTCCATTATTTTTCTGACATTCCTGATATTCATGACATGACATTCCATGACATTCCTGACAGTCCATGGCATTCTTGACATTCCTGACATTCCATTCCATGGCAACCCCTGACATTCCATGACATTCCATGACATTCATGATAGTCCATGACATTCCTGACATTCCATTCCATGACATGAAATTCCTGACATTCTATGACATTACATTTCTGACATGACGTCCCATGACATCCTATGACATTCATGACATGACATTCCTGACATTCCATTCCATGATACTCTTGACATTGCATGACATGACATTCCTGACATTCATGACATGACATTCCATGGCATTCCTGACATTCATGACATGACATTCCATGACCTGACATTCCATGACATTCCATTCCTTGACGTGACATTCCTGACTTCCATGACATGACAATCCTGACATTACATTCCTAAATTCCATTATATGACATTCTTGATATTCATGATGACATTGCTGACATTCATGACATTCCATTCCTTGACATTCCATTCCTGACATTCTATTCCATGACATTCCTGACATTCCATTCCTATACATTCCTGACATTCCATTCCTGACATGACATTCCTGACATTCATGATAAGACATTCCTGATAGTCCATGACATTCCTGACATTCCATGACATTCATAACATTCCATGACATTCATAACATTCCATGATTTTCTTGACATTCATGACATGACATTCCATGACATTCATGACATGACATTCCATGACATTTAGGACATGACATTTCATGACATTCATGACATGACATTCCATGACATTCCTGGCATGACATTCCATGACATGGCATTACATTCATGAAATGACATTCCTGACATTCAATGACATTCCTGACATTCCATTCTATGACATGACATTCCTGACATTCTATTCCATGACATTCCTGACAATCCATGACATTCATAACATTCCTGACCTGAGATTACAGACATTCATGACATTCCGCTCCATGACATTCCTGACATTCCATTACATGACATTCCTGATATTCATGACATGACATTCATGACATTCCATTCCTTGACATTCCATTCCTAACATTCTATTCGACATTTCTGATATTCCATTTCTGACATTCCATTCTATGACATTTCTACATTCATGACATGACATTCCTGACCATGACATTCCTGACATTCCAAGACATTATATTCCTGACATTCATGATTTTCCTGACATTCTTGACATTCATGACATGATATTCCAAGACATTCATGACATGACTTTCCATGACATTCCTGACATTCCATTCCATGACCTGACATTCCTGACATTCCTGACATTCCTGACATTCCTGGCATTCCATTCCAAGACATGATATTCATGCCAAGACATTCCTGACATTCCATGACATGACATTCCTGACAATCCATGACATTCATGACATTCCATGATATTCTTGACATTCATGAACTGACATTACTGACATTCATGACATTTCATTCCATGACATGACATTCCTGACATTCCATTACATGTCATTCCTGATATTCATGACATGACAGGTCATGATATTCCTGACATTCCATTACATTCCTGACATTCCATGACATTCATGACATTCTATGATTTTTCTGACATTCCTGACATGACATTCCATGACATTCATTACATGACATTCCATGATATTCCTGATATTCCATGACATTCCATGACATTCCTGACATTCCATTCCATGATATGACATTCCTGACATTCCATTCCTTGATATTCCATTCCTGATATTCTATTCCATGACATTCATGACATTCCATTCCTGACATTCACGACATGACATTCCTGACAGTCCATTATTTTCCTGACATTCCTGATATTCATGACATGACATTCCATGACATTCCTGACAGTCCATGACATTCTTGACATTCCTGACATTCCATTCCATGGCACTCCTGACATTCCATGACATTCATGACATTCCTGACATTCATGACATGACATTCCATGACATGACATTCCTGAAATTCTATGACATTCATGACATTACATTCCTGACATGACATCCCATGACATTGATGACATGACATTCATGACATTCATGACATTCCATTCCATTGTGATACTCTTGACTTTCCATGACATGACATTCCTGACATTCATGACATGACATGACATTCCTGACATTGCATGATAATCATGACATGAAATTCCATGACATTCCATTCCATAACATGACATTCCTGACATTCTATTCCATGACATTCCTGACAATCCATGACATTCATGACATTCCATTACATTCCTGACATTCATGACATTCCGTTCCATGACATGACATTCCTGACATTCCATTACATGACACTCCTGGTATTCATGACATGACATTCCTGACATTCATGACATTCCATTCCTTGACATTCCATTCCTGACATTCTATTCCATGACATTCCTGACATGACATTCCTGACATTCATGATGTCATTCCTGATAGTCCATGACATTCCTGACATTCATAACATTCCATGATTTTCCTGACATTCCTGACATGACATTCATGACATGACATTCCTGGCATCCCATTCCATGACATGACATGACATTCCTGATATTCCATTCCATGATATGACATTCCTGACATTCTATTCCATGACGTGACATTCCTGACATTCTATTCCATGACGTGACATTCCTGACAATCCATGACATTTCTGACATTCCATGACATTCTTGACATTCCTGACATTCATAACATTCCATGATTTTCCTGACATTCCTGACATGACATTCATGACATGACATTCCTGGCATCCCATTCCATGACATGACATGACATTCCTGATATTCCATTCCATGATATGACATTCCTGACATTCTATTCCATGACGTGACATTCCTGACATTCTATTCCATGACGTGACATTCCTGACAATCCATGACATTTCTGACATTCCATGACATTCTTGACATTCCTGACATTCATGACATGGCATTCCTGATATGACATTCCATTCCATGACATTCCTGACATTACAATCCATGATATTCATGACATTCCATGACATTCTTGACATTCATGAACTGACATTACTGACATTAATGACATTTTATTCCATGACATGACATTCCTGACATTCCATTACATGTCATTCCTGACATTCCTGATATTCATGACATGACAGTCCATGATATTCCTGACATTCCATTCCATGACATGACATTCCTGACATTCCATGACATTCATGACATTCTATGATTTTCCTGACATGACATTCCATGACATTCTATGATATTCCTGACATTCCATTCCATGACATTCCTGAGATTCCATGACATTCATGACATTCCATGATATTCTTGACATTCATGAACTGACATTACTGACATTCATGACATTTCATTCCATGACATGACATTCCTGACATTCCATTACATGTCATTCCTGATATTCATGACATGACAGTCCATGATATTTCGGACATTCCATTCCATGACATTCATGACATTCCATGACATTCATGACATTCTATGATTTTTCTGACATTCCTGACATGACATTCCATGACATTCATGACATGACATTCCATGATATTCCTGATATTCCATGACATTCCATGACATTCCTGACATTCCATTCCATGATATGACATTCCTGACATTCCATTCCTTGATATTCCATTCCTGATATTCTATTCCATGACATTCATGACATTCCATTCCTGACATTCACGACATGACATTCCTGACAGTCCATTATTTTCCTGACATTCCTGATATTCATGACATGACATTGCATGACATTCCTGACAGTCCATGACATTCTTGACATTCCTGACATTCCATTCCATGGCACTCCTGACATTCCATGACATTCATGACATTCATGACATGACATTCCATGACATGACATTCCTGAAATTCTATGACATTCATGACATTACATTCCTGACATGACATCCCATGACATTGATGACATGACATTCATGACATTCATGACATTCCATTCCATTGTGATACTCTTGACTTTCCATGACATGACATTCCTGACATTCATGACATGACATGACATTCCATGGCATTCCTGACATTGCATAATAATCATGACATGAAATTCCATGACATTCCATTCCATAACATGACATTCCTGACATTCTATTCCATGACATTCCTGACAATCCATTACATTCCTGACATTCATGACATTCCGTTCCATGACATGACATTCCTGACATTCCAATACATGACACTCCTGGTATTCATGACATGACATTCCTGACATTCCTGACATTCCATTCCTTGACATTCCATTCCTGACATTCTATTCCATGACATTCCTGACATGACATTCCTGACATTCATGATGTCATTCCTGATAGTCCATGACATTCCTGACATTCATAACATTCCATGATTTTATTGACATTCATGACATGACATTCCATGACATTCTTGACATTCCTGGCATTACATTCCATGACATGACATTACATTCATGACATGACATTCCTGACATTCCATTACATGACATTCCTGATATTCATGACATGACATTCATGACTTCCATTCCTTGACATTCCATTCCTAACATTCTATTCCATGACATTTATGACATTCCATTCCTGGCATTCCATTCCATGACATGACGTTCCAACATTCATGACTTGACATTCCTGACCATGACATTCCTGACATTCCATTCCATGATATTCCAAGACATTCATGATATGACATTCCTGACATTCCATGACCTTCCATGACATTCTTGACCTTCCATGACATTCCTGACATTCCTGAAATTAATGACATTCCATTCCTGACATTCCATTCCATGACATGAAATTCCTGACTGTGAGAAGTTGGCCTTGCATATGCTGGTCACTAGTTTAGTGGCCACCTTGCACCAGTCTAATCCTACTCTTATGGTAGATAGGTTTAAGACAACCTTTTAAAGAAAGCTATCCCAGTGGTAGCTGTGGAGAGGAGCCTTCAGGCTAATTCTCAGAGGAAAGTAAAGCAGCTTGTTTTACCTTATAATCTCTTGAATTACCAAATGAAAGGACACCACACAGGTATATATATAATATATATATATATTTATTTCTAGACACACTCTACTAATCTCTTTATGAGATTAGAAGCCAGGAACACATTCAAATATCAACGTTTCACAATAAGTTAAGCTCAAATATGGCTGGGGCCCTAGGGGCGTACCAGACCATTTACTAAAAAAGAGTTTTAGGAAAGTCGACTTGCAGAATGACATGCCCTAGGGCCTGTAGAATCGCTGGGGCTTCACTACTTCAGTGAAAGCAGGTAAGTAACAGACCCACGGGAGACGCATGCAGTGTGAGAACACAGTCGCGGGATCCCTATTGATTACAATGGAGCAAGTCGCGGTTTGATTTTTGAAGTTTTAGGGTACTTCGAGGAAGTCTACAAGCAAGCCACTTACAAGGTAAGTAATTCGAGGGCCAACACACACTAGGGCACCGGAGTGCACGAGTTTCCTCACCCAGGGAAGCCGGGTGCATAGGTGTCTTTTGGTGTCGGGTCGCGTCGCTGTTTTCTATGGAGAGCAAAGAAGATTTGCTGCTTGCGGCGACTGAAGAAGTGTCCGGTGGAATCCAAGACAGGATTCAAGATGTTGATGACCTGAAAATTGAAGGGACAGTGTTCACAGTCACTTGCCAGTGACCCGGGGCCAGGAAGATGGATGCCCCCGGATGTCGGGTGATTTCAGGTCGTCGATGGTGTTTTGACTCTTTGCTCACGTGGCCCAGGAGAGATTGACGATGACCAGCAGCTGGATTCTGAGTGTCCCAGGAAGTCTGCAGCTGACTGCGGTGTCGGCAACCAGATTGGAGCTAACAAGCCTTGGCAACAGCAAGTCTCGTGTGGAGTGAAGAAAGTCGATGGAGCAGACCAGCAAGGTCTGAGGGACTCACCCAGCAAGGGTAAATGAGGGCAGGCCTGGAGCAACCAGGGGTGCCCTTTGAGTTGATAAAGTCTTCGGGGGACCCACCAGCCAACGGGCAAGGGATCGCAAAGACGCCTCTTGAGGAAATGCTTCACAGGAGCCCACGGTCACTCGGGACGGGGAAGGCTGCTGATTTTCGCTGCAAAACCTGCAGGAGGCTTGGGCCACAAAGGGTCCAAAGCACAAGTTCGTAGACCGTTGTGAAGGGGTTGCACTCGACAATAGTGCACGGTTCCCAGGTATTGTGATTCCTCGTCACTCATGGGGTCCATTCGCCTCAGCTTTGCTGGGTACTCACAATGGCCATCGAGAAGTCAGGAAATCCACTTCCGGGGCAGCAGGGACTTCGGACTCCGGCAGGAGCCGGAAAGTTTGCGACCATTTATTAGAGTTTGTGGTGCCTGCCAAGCAGGGGAGTCACTCCTTGACTCCAAGGGAAATTCTTCTGTCTTCCAAAGGTAGTGGAATGTCGAAGGGCCAGGATTCTTCTTTGTAGAGCGTCGTCCAGGGTTATCGGATTTGCCATGGGCAAGGTTTCCTATCTTATACTGAAGATAGGGGAGGGACTAGCTCTATGACCACTGCTCTAGGAGGGTCAGGGGGGTGGGTGGTTGGTTACACCCACTTCCCTTTGTCCAGTTTCGCGCCAGAGCAGGGGCAGGTAGCCCCTGAACCGGTTTGAGCTGGCATATGCACAGAGGAGCCTACTGCTCCCCCAGTGCAGGACCTCAAAGCACTCTAAGAGTGCACCCACCCAGCTCCAATACACTAAATCCTGTCTGGAAGGTGGTGACACCTCCCTGTGACAGGATTCCTATTGTTGTGCCTCCTCCACTGTGAGTTTCAGTCAGCAGCAGGAGGGCAGCCCAGTGTCTGTGCTGGTGGCATCCATTTTGTGATGGCAGGGCTCTTTCAGATTTCTACTGTGTTACCACAGTGGGTACATGTCGACCCCTCTATAAGGGTAGGATCATACTTGGTATGATTCCAAGTTGTTTGACACCAAACACAACATGTTTTGATGCAGTCATTCCAAAGTTAGCATTAACCGGGAGGTTATAATGCACTTAAGAGTATATGGTTTAACCGCATCCACAAACAGCCACAGGGAATAGACCCTGCCAGCTGCAGAGGGGCCCTGCTCAGGCAGAGGCACCCCCTCACATTGTAAACCAAGCACCCTGCCCACAGGATTGATAGGGCCTGCCTTAGGGGTGACTGATAGGTTTATATGTGTGTGTATGGTGAGATATAGGAACCTAACACTCCCTCACCCGGGCTGCAGTATCAGGCTTGAGGTGTCAGATTGAGTCTGCTTCCCAGGGGTGGCATAACACATGCTTCAGCCCCTGGTAGGCCTGTGAAGTGCCTATGCCCTAGGTACCTAAGGTACCATATACTAGGGGCTCATAAGGTACCACAGTATCCAATCACTAGTGCATCTAATATGCACTCCAAGTCGTTTAGAGAGAACAGAGAGACTGGGGCCCTGATTAGCAAGGACCCAGCCTGACTATAGCCAGAAACCAGTGTATACATCAGAAAAAAAGTGGGTGCAACATAAGTGCAGATCCTACTCTCCTACAAGTGGGCAGCAATCTTGTGGCTCTCCTTTTCTGATAAAGGTAGAGACAAGCTCCTCACTGTTAGAGAAGAGGATGGTGATGATTATGAAGTCCTGAAGAGTGCACTGATAGATGGGTTTGGCTTAACCACTGAACAATACAGGTTGAAGTTCAGAGATACCCAGAAAGCACAGACTCAGGACTGGACTGGCTTTGTTGATTGTGCAACCAAGGCTCTGGCTGGTTGGTAGTAGAGTTACTGATTTTAAGGGATTGTATAATCTTATAATGAGAGAACAGATTCTTAATAATTGCCAAAAACAGTTGTTTCATCAGTACCTGATGGACTCTGATCTGACCTCTCCCCAAGAATTGGGAAAGAAGGCAGACAAATGGGTCAGAACCAGGGTGAGGCAGAAAACCCAGAACCAAGGGGGTGAAACCAAGAAGCAATATGCTAAAGGCTCTGAGAAAGGTGGGGATAAGGCAAAAGACCAGAAGTCTTCACAAGGGCCCCAAAAATCTGCATCTGGTGGGGATTCACAGTCTACAAAGGGAAAAGGCCAAAAGAAGCCCTGGTGCAAATTCTGTAAACAGAAAGGGCACTGGACTTCTTATTGTACCAAGTCCAAAGACCAAACCACCACTACTCCTGCCCCTAAGGAAACTGTTCCCCCAGTACAGCTACTGGTGGAGGTGGTAATCAGAATAAGGGTGTAGTAGGGTTGACCCTGGGTTCTGATGTGGACTCTGCCCTAGTCAGAGTACCCACTCAGGCATTGCTGGTTTGTGAGGGAGACCTTGACTTGTCCTTCCTAGTGAACCCCAGTAATCTGGGCAAATACAAACAGCATCCTATAATAAATGGCAAACAGGCTTTGGCATTCAGGGACACAGGTGCTAGTGTCACCATGGTGGCAGAGGATCCTGCACAGATCATCCTGGGTGAAATGTACCAGGTTACCAATGCGAGCAATGTCAGGACCAACCATAGTCTGGCAATTGTGAATTTCTCCTGGGGAGGGGTAACTGGCCTCAAGAAGGTAGTAGTCAGTGCAGACCTCCCTGTCGAATGTCTATTGGGCAATGATCTAGAGACTTCAGCCTGGTCTGAAGTAGAGTTATGGACTCATGCTGAGATGTTGGGAATACCTGCAGAGGTATTTGCTGTGACCAGCTCACAGGCCAAAATACATAAAGCTGAACCAGCACTGGATCTTTGAAACTATGGACCAGATGCTGCCCAAGAGGAGGAGCCGTAGGGTTAAGGCAGTGCCTTCCCCTCTGTCTCAGATCTCAGATTCCCCTCACGAGGGAGGAGAAGCAGATCCTGAAGAAGGAACTGCCCCAGATGGACTTGAGCCTGATCAGGTTGAGTTCTTGGGGCAGGGGGACCTTCCAGGGAAGATCTGAGTAAGGGGCAACAGTGCTGCCCCTCTCTTGAACCCCTCAGACAGCAGGCTGCTGCTGAGGCTGCTGGGAGTGCTAGTGGGTCCCATAAGGTTTATTGGGATGAGGGACTCCTATATTCTGAGGCTAGTGATCCTACCCCTGGAGCCACCAGGAGGTTGGTAATACCTCAGAAGTTTAGGGGGTTCCTCTTGACCCTAGCACATGACATCCCATTGGCAGGACAATTGGGCCAAAGCAAGACCTGGGATAGGCTTGTTCCACATTTTCATTGGCCACACACGTCGGAGGACACCAAGGAGTTTTGTCGCTCCTGTGTCACTTGCCAAGCCAGTGGCAAGTCAGGTGGCACAACAAAGGCCCCCCTGATACCACTACTTGTGGTGGGGGTACCCTTTGAAAGGGTAGGGATTGACATTGTTGGTCCCCTTGACCCTCCAACAGGATCTGGGCACAGGTTTATCCTGGTGGTAGTGGATCATGTCACCAGGTACCCAGAAGCAATTCCCCTCAGGACCACCACAGCCCCTGTGGTGGCAAGAGCCTTCATTGGAGCTTTCTCCAGAGTGGGCTTCCCTAAGGAGGTTATATCTGACAGAGATACAAACTTCATGTCAGGGTATCTGAAAGCAATGTGGAAGGAGTGTGGTGTAAATTACAAATTCACTACTCCCTATCACCCACAATGCAATGGGTTAGTTGAAAGGTTCAACAAAACCCCAAAGGGAATGATTAAAGGCCTCCCAGAAAAGCTTAGGCGAAAATGGGACCTTTTACTTCCCTGCCTTCTGTTTGCATACAGGGAGGTCCCACAGAAGGGGGTTGGCTACAGCCCTTTTGACCTTCTGTTTGGGCACCATGTCAGAGGCCCATTACGTTTGGTGAAGGAGGGCTGGGAGGTACCTCTCAAACCTCCCGAACAGGTTGTGATGGACAATGTACTTGGTCTCCGCTCCGGGATGGCTGAACACATGAAGAAGGCAACCAAAAACCTGGAGGAAAGCAAAGAACTACAAAAAGCTTGGCATGACCAAAAGGCTGTACTGACTGTCTATCAACCAGGACAGAAAGTATGGGTGTTGGAGCCTGTGGCCCCAGCAGCTCTCTAAGACAAATGGAGTGGCCCCCATACAATTGTTGAGAAAAAGGGAGAGGTCACCTACTTGGTGGATCTAGGAACTCCAAGAAGCCCCCTTAAGGTGCTCCATGTCAACAGATTGAAACCATATGTTGACAGGGCTGACATGGGCTTGCTCATGGCAACTGATGAGGACCAGGAGGAGGAGAGTGACCCTCTCCCTGACCTGCCCTCACAGAACCCTGATGATGGGTCTGTAGATGGTGTTGCTTTGGCAAGCAGCCTCACTGACCATCAACAAACTGAATGCAGACAAGTGCTGCAACAGTTTAGACATATGTTTAGCCTGACCCCTAGTCAGACTGCACCCATGAGGGGGACACTGGAGATAGTTTGCCTGTCAAAAGTAAAATCTACAGGCAACCTGACCATGTCAGGGACTGTATCAGGACTGAAGCCTGGAAAATGTTGGAACTAGGAGTAATTGAGCCTTCAGATAGCCCTTGGGCTAGTCCAGTAGTCCTTGTGCCTAAACCTCATACTCAGGGTGGTAAGATAGAAATGAGGTTTTGTGTAGACTACAGAGGCCTCAATGCAGTCACCAGGACTGATGCCTATCCCATACCAAGGGCAGATTAGCTAATTGATACTTTGGCCTCAGCCAAGTATTTTAGTACATTTGACCTAACAGCTGGCTACTGGCAGATCAGGTTAGCTGAGGATGCCAAGGCCAAAACTGCATTCTCAACCCGTGGTGGGCACTACCACTTTGTGGTGACGCCCTTTGGTTTGAAAAATGCACCTGCCACTTTTCAGAGGTTGGTGAACAATGTTCTGACAGATATGGAAACTTATTGCTCAGCTTATCTAGATGACATTGCTGTCTTTAGTTCCACCTGGCAGGATCACCTGGTCCACCTCAGAAATATTTTGGAGGCCCTGCAAAAAGAAGGCCTCACTATCAAGGGCACTAAGTGCCAGATAGGGCAGAGTCAGGTTGTGTACCTGGGTCACCTTGTGGGTGGAGGCCAGGTTCAACCATTGCAGACCATAATGGAATGGGTTGCTCCAACATCCCAGACACAGGTGAGAGCCTTTTTGGGCCTGACTGGGTACTATAGGAGGTTTGTTAAGGGATATGGATCTATAGTGACCCCCTTAAATGATCTTACCTCAAAGAAAATGCCCAAAAAGGTTCAGTGGACAGCTAGCTGTCAAAACACATTTGAATACCTAAAGCAGGCACTAGTGTACTGTGCACTGTGCACTTCCCCCATCTTACAGAGTCCAGACTACACCAAAAAGTTCATTGTCCAAACAGATGCTTCTGAGCTGGGTGTGGGGGCTGTACTATCTCAACTGAATGATGAAGGTCAAGACCAGCCAGTAGCTTTTATTAGCCGAAGGCTGACCCCTAGAGAGAAACGTTGCTCAGCTATAGAGAGGTAGGCCTTTGCTGTGGTGTGGGCCCTGAAGAAGCTGAGGCCATACTTGTTTGGCACTCACTTCATAGTTCAGACTGACCACAAGCACCTCCTATGGCTTAAACAGATGAAAGGTTAAAACCCAAAACTGCTAAGGTGGTCCATTTCCCTACAGGGGATGGACTATACAGTGGAACATAGACCTGGACCCAACATGCCAATGCAGATGGACTCTCAAGGTATTTCCACTTAGAACATGAAGACTCAACTGGTCAAGGTTAGTTTAATGTCCCTGCGTTTGGGGGGGGGGGGTTGTGTAGGAGAGTAGGATCTGCACTTATGTTGCCCCCACTTTTCTTCTGATGTTAACACTGGTTTCTGGCTATAGTCAGGCTGGGTCCCTGCTAATCAGGGCCCCAGTCTCTCTGTTCTCTCTAAACGACTTGGAGTGCATATTAGATGCACTAGTGATTGGATACTGTGGTACCTTATGAGCTCCTACTATATGGTACCCTAGGTACCAAGTACATAGGTACTTCACAGGCCTACCAGGGGCTGAAGCATGTATTTTGCCACCCCTGGGAAGCAGACTAAATCTGACATCACAGGCCTGCTACTGCAGCCTGGGTGGGGTACTGTTAGCACTCCTCACTAAGGTATAGGTTCCCTATATCTCACCTTACCTTACACACACACATACACCTATCAGTCACCCCTAAGGCAAGCCCCAGCAATCCTGAGGGCAGGGTGCTTGGTTTTCCATGTGAGGGGGTACCTCTGCCTGAGCCGGGCCTCTCTGCAGCCCTCAGAGTCTATTCTCTGTGGCTGTTTGTGGATGCGGTTAAACCATATACTCTTAAGTGCATTATAACCTAGCGGTAAATGCTAACTTTGGGATGGCTGCATCAAAACATGTCGTGTTTGGTGTCAAATGCCTTGGAATCATACCTCCACACCAGTAACTGGTGTGGGAGTATGATCCCACCCTGACATGTACCCACTGTGGAAACACATTAGAAATCTGAAAGAGCCCTGGCATCACAAAATGGATGCCACCAGCACAGACACTGGGCTGCCTTCCTGCTGCTGACTGGAACTCGCTGTGGAGGGGGACTCATGCCACTGGGCACCCTTGGCTTTGCATTCACAAATTTGCGATTACCAGTAGTAATCGCAAATTAGCAAATGCAAAGCCATCCGCAACTATGGACCTTTTGGCCCATAGGAACAAATGGAGTCATATTACCTAATAGTGATTCAGTATTTACCTGATCACTATTAGGTAATATTAAGGAATCGCTAAATATTTTGCGATTCCTACTTACATAGCATTTTGCAATTACCAAATCGCGATTCGGTACAAATCTGGTGTAGAGTGAAGTAAAGAGGTGTGGTAAAAAGTGGAGTGTCGTAGAGTGGAGTGTCGCAAAGTGGAGTGTCGTGTAGTGGAGTGTCGTGTAGTGGAGTGTCGTGTTGTGTCGTGTCGTGGAGTGAAGTGTCGTGGAGTGAAGTGTCGTGGAGTGGAGTGGAATGGAATGGAATGGAGTGTCGTGGAATGGAACGGAGTGTCGTGGAATAGGACGGAATGGAGTGTCATGGAATGGAATGGAGTGTCGTGTCGTGGAAGGGAATGGAGTGTTGTAGAATGGAATGGAATGGAGTGTCGTGTCGTGGAATGGAATGGAGTGTCGTGTCGTGGAATGGAGTGTCGTGTCGTGGAATGGAGTGTCGTGTCGTGGAATGGAATAGAGTGTCGTGTCGTGGAATGGAGTGTCGTGTCGTGGAATGGACTGGAATGGAGTGTTGTGGAATGGAATGGAGTGTTGTGGAATGGAATGTCGTGGAATGTAATGGAATGTCGTGGAATGGAATAGAGTGTCATGGAATGGAATGTCATGGAATGGAGTGTCGTGGAGTGGAATGGGATGGAGTGTCGTGGAATGGAATGGAGTGTCGTGGAATGGAATGGAGTGTCGTGGAATGGAATGGAGTGTCGTGGAATGGAATGGAGTGTCGTGGAATGGAGTGTCGTGGAATGGAATGGAGTGTCGTGGAATGGAGTGTCGTGGAATGGAGTGTCGTGGAATGGAGTGTCGTGGAATGGAGTGTCGTGGAATGGAGTGTCGTGGAATGGAGTGTCGTGGAATGGAGTGTCGTGGAATGGAGTGTCGTGGAATGGAGTGTCGTGGAATGGAATGGAGTGTCGTGGAATGGAATGGAGTGTCGTGGAATGGAATGGAGTGTCGTGGAATGGAATGGAGTGTCGTGGAATGGAATGGAGTGTCGTGGAATGGAATGGAGTGTCGTGGAATGGAATGGAGTGTCGTGTCGTGTCATGGAATGGAGTGTCGTGTCGTGTCATGGAATGGAGTGTCGTGTCGTGTCATGGAATGGAGTGTCGTGTCGTGTCATGGAATGGAGTGTCGTGGAATGGAATGGAGTGTCGTGGAATGGAATGGAGTGTCGTGGAATGGAATGGAGTGTCGTGGAATGGAATGGAGTGTCGTGGAATGGAATGGAGTGTCGTGGAATGGAATGGAGTGTCGTGGAATGGAATGGAGTGTCGTGGAATGGAATGGAGTGTCATGGAATGGAATGGAGTGTCATGGAATGGAGTGTCGTGTCGTGTCATGGAATGGAGTGTCGTGTCGTGGAATGGAATGGAATGGAGTGTCGTGGAATGGAATGGAGTGTCGTGGAATGGAATGGAGTGTCGTGGAATGGAATGGAGTGTCGTGGAATGGAATGGAGTGTCGTGGAATGGAATGGAGTGTCGTGGAATGGAATGGAGTGTCGTGGAATGGAATAGAGTGTCGTGGAATGGAATAGAGTGTCGTGGAATGGAATAGAGTGTCGTGGAATGGAGTGTTGTGTCGTGGAATGGAATGGAGTGTCGTGTCGTGGAGTGTTGTGTCGTGGAATGGAGTGTCGTGTAATGTAATGGAGTGTCGTGGAATGGAATGGAGTGTCGTGGAATGGAATGGAGTGTCATGTCATGGAATGTAATGGAATGGAGTGTCTTGGAATGGAGTGTCGTGGAATGGAATGGAGTGTCGTGGAATGGAATGGACTGTTGTGTCGTGTTGTGTCGTGGAATGTAGTGGAATGGAGTGTAGTGGAATGGAGTGTCGTGGAATGGAGTGTCGTGGAATGGAGTGTCGTGGAATGGAGTGTCGTGGAATGGAGTGTCGTGGAATGGAGTGTCGTGGAATGGAGTGTCGTGGAATGGAGTGTCGTGGAATGGAGTGTCGTGGAATGGAGTGTCGTGGAATGGAGTGTCGTGGAATGGAGTGTCGTGGAATGGAGTGTCGTGGAATGGAGTGTCGTGGAATGGAGTGTCGTGGAATGGAGTGTCGTGGAATGGAGTGTCGTGGAATGGAGTGTCGTGGAATGGAGTGTCGTGGAATGGAGTGTCGTGGAATGGAGTGTCGTGTTGTGTCGTGGAATGGAATGGAGTGTTGTGTTGTGGAATGGAATGGAGTGTTGTGTTGTGGAATGGAATGGAATGGAATGGAGTGTCGTGGAATGGAATGGAGTGTCGTGGAATGGAATGGAGTGTCGTGGAATGGAATGGAGTGTCGTGGAATGGAATGGAGTGTAGTGGAATGAGTGGGGTGGAGAGTGGTGGGGTGGAGAGTGGAATGAGTGAAGTGGAGAGTGGTGGGGTGGAGATTGGTGGAATGGCATAGAGTAAAGTGGCATAGAGGGAGATATGTAGAGCAGAGAACCGTGCCGTACAGTGTTGTACAGTGGGGGATGAGGAATGCAGTGTCATAGAGTGGAGGTATATAGAGTGGAGTGTCATAAAGTGGAGTGTTGTAGAGTGGAGGGGCATAGGACCAGATGTATTAAAGTATTTTGCATTCGCCAATGGTGTGAATCGCAAAGTGCATTTTAACCTAGCGGTAAATGCTAACTTTGGGATGGCTGCATCAAAACATGTCGTGTTTGGTGTCAAATGCCTTGGAATCATACCTCCACACCAGTAACTGGTGTGGGAGTATGATCCCACCCTGACATGTACCCACTGTGGAAACACATTAGAAATCTGAAAGAGCCCTGGCATCACAAAATGGATGCCACCAGCACAGACACTGGGCTGCCTTCCTGCTGCTGACTGGAACTCGCTGTGGAGGGGGGCTCATGCCACTGGGCACCCTTGGCTTTGCATTCACAAATTTGCGATTACCAGTAGTAATCGCAAATTAGCAAATGCAAAGCCATCCGCAACTATGGACCTTTTGGCCCATAGGAACAAATGGAGTCATATTACCTAATAGTGATTCAGTATTTACCTGATCACTATTAGGTAATATTAAGGAATCGCTAAATATTTTGCGATTCCTACTTACATAGCATTTTGCAATTACCAAATCGCGATTCGGTACAAATCTGGTGTAGAGTGAAGTAAAGAGGTGTGGTAAAAAGTGGAGTGTCGTAGAGTGGAGTGTCGCAAAGTGGAGTGTCGTGTAGTGGAGTGTCGTGTAGTGGAGTGTCGTGTCGTGTCGTGTCGTGTCGTGGAGTGAAGTGTCGTGGAGTGAAGTGGAGTGGAGTGGAGTGGAGTGGAATGGAATGGAATGGAGTGTCGTGGAATGGAACGGAGTGTCGTGGAATAGGACGGAATGGAGTGTCATGGAATGGAATGGAGTGTCGTGTCGTGGAAGGAATGGAGTGTTGTAGAATGGAATGGAATGGAATGGAGTGTCGTGTCGTGGAATGGAATGGAGTGTCGTGTCGTGGAATGGAGTGTCGTGGAATGGAGTGTCGTGTCGTGGAATGGAATGGAGTGTCGTGTCGTGGAATGGAGTGTCGTGTCGTGGAATGGACTGGAATGGAGTGTTGTGGAATGGAATGGAGTGTTGTGGAATGGAATGTCGTGGAATGTAATGGAATGTCGTGGAATGGAATAGAGTGTCATGGAATGGAATGTCATGGAATGGAGTGTCGTGGAGTGGAATGGGATGGAGTGTCGTGGAATGGAATGGAGTGTCGTGGAATGGAATGGAGTGTCGTGGAATGGAATGGAGTGTCGTGGAATGGAATGGAGTGTCGTGGAATGGAGTGTCGTGGAATGGAGTGTCGTGGAATGGAGTGTCGTGGAATGGAGTGTCGTGGAATGGAGTGTCGTGGAATGGAGTGTCGTGGAATGGAGTGTCGTGGAATGGAGTGTCGTGGAATGGAGTGTCGTGGAATGGAGTGTCGTGGAATGGAGTGTCGTGGAATGGAGTGTCGTGGAATGGAGTGTCGTGGAATGGAGTGTCGTGGAATGGAGTGGAATGGAGTGTCGTGGAATGGAGTGGAATGGAGTGTCGTGGAATGGAATGGAGTGTCGTGGAATGGAATGGAATGGAGTGTCGTGGAATGGAATGGAATGGAGTGTCGTGGAATGGAATGGAATGGAGTGTCGTGGAATGGAATGGAATGGAGTGTCGTGGAATGGAATGGAATGGAGTGTCGTGGAATGGAATGGAATGGAGTGTCGTGGAATGGAATGGAATGGAGTGTCGTGGAATGGAATGGAATGGAGTGTCGTGGAATGGAATGGAATGGAGTGTCGTGGAATGGAATGGAATGGAGTGTCGTGGAATGGAATGGAATGGAGTGTCGTGGAATGGAATGGAGTGTCGTGGAACGGAATGGAGTGTCGTGGAATGGAATGGAATGTCGTGGGCTGGAGAGTCGTGGAATGGAGTTAAATGGAGTGTCATGTCGTGGAATGGAGTGGAATGAAATGGAGTGTCGTGGAATGGAATAGAGTGTCGTGGAATGGAATAGAGTGTCGTGGAATGGAATAGAGTGTCGTGGAATGGAATAGAGTGTTGTGGAATGGAATAGAGTGTCGTGGAATGGAGTGTTGTGTCGTGGAATGGAATGGAGTGTCGTGTCGTGGAGTGTTGTGTCGTGGAATGGAGTGTCGTGGAATGTAATGGAGTGTCGTGGAATGGAATGGAGTGTCATGTCATGGAATGTAATGGAATGGAGTGTCGTGGAATGGAATGGAGTGTCGTGGAATGGAATGGACTGTTGTGTCGTGTTGTGTCGTGGAATGTAGTGGAATGGAGTGTCGTGGAATGGAGTGTCGTGGAATGGAGTGTCGTGGAATGGAGTGTCGTGGAATGGAGTGTCGTGGAATGGAGTGTCGTGGAATGGAGTGTCGTGGAATGGAGTGTCGTGGAATGGAGTGTCGTGGAATGGAGTGTCGTGGAATGGAGTGTTGTGGAACGGAGTGTCGTGTTGTGTCGTGGAATGGAATGGAGTGTCGTGGAATGGAGTGTCGTGGAATGGCGTGTCGTGGAATGGCGTGTCGTGGAATGGAGTGTCGTGGAATGGAGTGTCGTGGAATGGAGTGTCGTGGAATGGAGTGTCGTGGAATGGAGTGTCGTGGAATGGAGTGTCGTGGAATGGAGTGTCGTGGAATGGAGTGTCGTGGAATGGAGTGTCGTGGAATGGAGTGTCGTGGAATGGAGTGTCGTGGAATGGAGTGTCGTGGAATGGAGTGTCGTGGTATGGAGTGTCGTGGAATGGAGTGTTGTGGAACGGAGTGTCGTGTTGTGTCGTGGAATGGAGTGTCGTGGAATGTAATGGAGTGTCGTGGAATGGAATGGAGTGTCATGTCATGGAATGTAATGGAATGGAGTGTCGTGGAATGGAATGGAGTGTCGTGGAATGGAATGGACTGTTGTGTCGTGTTGTGTCGTGGAATGTAGTGGAATGGAGTGTAGTGGAATGGAGTGTAGTGGAATGGAGTGTAGTGGAATGGAGTGTCGTGGAATGGAGTGTCGTGGAATGGAGTGTCGTGGAATGGAGTGTCGTGGAATGGAGTGTCGTGGAATGGAGTGTCGTGGAATGGAGTGTCGTGGAATGGAGTGTCGTGGAATGGAGTGTCGTGGAATGGAGTGTCGTGGAATGGAGTGTCGTGGAATGGAGTGTCGTGGAATGGAGTGTCGTGGAATGGAGTGTCGTGGAATGGAGTGTCGTGTTGTGTCGTGGAATGGAATGGAGTGTCGTGGAATGGAGTGTCGTGGAATGGAGTGTCGTGGAATGGAGTGTCGTGGAATGGAGTGTCGTGGAATGGAGTGTCGTGGAATGGAGTGTCGTGGAATGGAGTGTCGTGGAATGGAGTGTCGTGGAATGGAGTGTCGTGGAATGGAGTGTCGTGGAATGGAGTGTCGTGGAATGGAGTGTCGTGGAATGGAGTGTCGTTGTATGGAGTGTCGTGGTATGGAGTGTTGTGGAATGGAGTGTCGTGGAACGGAGTGTCGTGTTGTGTCGTGGAATGGAATGGAGTGTCGTGTTGTGTCGTGGAATGGAATGGAGTGTCGTGGAATGGAATGGAGTGTCGTGGAATGGAATGGAGTGTCGTGGAATGGAATGGAGTGTCGTGGAATGGAATGGAGTGTCGTGGAATGGAATGGAGTGTCGTGGAATGGAATGGAGTGTCGTGGAATGGAATGGAGTGTCGTGGAATGGAATGGAGTGTCGTGGAATGGAATGGAGTGTCGTGGAATGGAATGGAGTGTCGTGGAATGGAGTGTCGTGGAATGGAATGGAGTGTCGTGGAATGGAGTGTCGTGGAATGGAGTGTCGTGGAATGGAGTGTCGTGGAATGGAGTGTCGTGGAATGGAGTGTCGTGGAATGGAGTGTCGTGGAATGGAGTGTCGTGGAATGGAATGGAGTGTCGTGGAATGGAATGGAGTGTCGTGGAATGGAGTGTCGTGGAATGGAGTGTCGTGGAATGGAATGGAGTGTAGTGGAATGAGTGGGGTGGAGAGTGGTGGGGTGGAGAGTGGAATGAGTGAAGTGGAGAGTGGTGGGGTGGAGATTGGTGGAATGGCATAGAGTAAAGTGGCATAGAGGGAGATATGTAGAGCAGAGAACCGTGCCGTACAGTGTTGTACAGTGGGGGATGAGGAATGCAGTGTCATAGAGTGGAGGTATATAGAGTGGAGTGTCATAAAGTGGAGTGTTGTAGAGTGGAGGGGCATAGGACCAGATGTATTAAAGTATTTTGCATTCGCCAATGGTGTGAATCGCAAAGTGCATTTTAACCTAGCGGTAAATGCTAACTTTGGGATGGCTGCATCAAAACATGTCGTGTTTGGTGTCAAATGCCTTGGAATCATACCTCCACACCAGTAACTGGTGTGGGAGTATGATCCCACCCTGACATGTACCCACTGTGGAAACACATTAGAAATCTGAAAGAGCCCTGGCATCACAAAATGGATGCCACCAGCACAGACACTGGGCTGCCTTCCTGCTGCTGACTGGAACTCGCTGTGGAGGGGGGCTCATGCCACTGGGCACCCTTGGCTTTGCATTCACAAATTTGCGATTACCAGTAGTAATCGCAAATTAGCA
Organism: Triturus cristatus; assembly: GCF_964204655.1. Classification (NCBI taxonomy): domain Eukaryota; kingdom Metazoa; phylum Chordata; class Amphibia; order Caudata; family Salamandridae; genus Triturus; species Triturus cristatus. The sequence continues at coordinate 334,165,254 of NC_140595.1, forward strand.
AATGCAAAGCCATCCGCAACTATGGACCTTTTGGCCCATAGGAACAAATGGAGTCATATTACCTAATAGTGATTCAGTATTTACCTGATCACTATTAGGTAATATTAAGGAATCGCTAAATATTTTGCGATTCCTACTTACATAGCATTTTGCAATTACCAAATCGCGATTCGGTACAAATCTGGTGTAGAGTGAAGTAAAGAGGTGTGGTAAAAAGTGGAGTGTCGTAGAGTGGAGTGTCGCAAAGTGGAGTGTCGTGTAGTGGAGTGTCGTGTAGTGGAGTGTCGTGTCGTGTCGTGTCGTGGAGTGAAGTGTCGTGGAGTGAAGTGTCGTGGAGTGGAGTGGAGTGGAATGGAATGGAATGGAGTGTCGTGGAATGGAACGGAGTGTCGTGGAATAGGACGGAATGGAGTGTCATGGAATGGAATGGAGTGTCGTGTCGTGGAAGGAATGGAGTGTTGTAGAATGGAATGGAATGGAATGGAGTGTCGTGTCGTGGAATGGAATGGAGTGTCGTGTCGTGGAATGGAGTGTCGTGGAATGGAGTGTCGTGTCGTGGAATGGAATAGAGTGTCGTGTCGTGGAATGGAGTGTCGTGGAATGGACTGGAATGGAGTGTTGTGGAATGGAATGGAGTGTTGTGGAATGGAATGTCGTGGAATGTAATGGAATGTCGTGGAATGGAATAGAGTGTCATGGAATGGAATGTCATGGAATGGAGTGTCGTGGAGTGGAATGGGATGGAGTGTCGTGGAATGGAATGGAGTGTCGTGGAATGGAATGGAGTGTCGTGGAATGGAATGGAGTGTCGTGGAATGGAATGGAGTGTCGTGGAATGGAGTGTCGTGGAATGGAGTGTCGTGGAATGGAGTGTCGTGGAATGGAGTGTCGTGGAATGGAGTGTCGTGGAATGGAGTGTCGTGGAATGGAGTGTCGTGGAATGGAGTGTCGTGGAATGGAGTGTCGTGGAATGGAGTGTCGTGGAATGGAGTGTCGTGGAATGGAGTGTCGTGGAATGGAGTGTCGTGGAATGGAGTGTCGTGGAATGGAGTGTCGTGGAATGGAGTGTCGTGGAATGGAGTGTCGTGGAATGGAGTGTCGTGGAATGGAGTGTCGTGGAATGGAGTGGAATGGAGTGTCGTGGAATGGAATGGAGTGTCGTGGAATGGAATGGAGTGTCGTGGAATGGAATGGAGTGTCGTGGAATGGAATGGAATGGAGTGTCGTGGAATGGAATGGAATGGAGTGTCGTGGAATGGAATGGAATGGAGTGTCGTGGAATGGAATGGAATGGAGTGTCGTGGAATGGAATGGAATGGAGTGTCGTGGAATGGAATGGAATGGAGTGTCGTGGAATGGAATGGAGTGTCGTGGAATGGAATGGAGTGTCGTGGAACGGAATGGAGTGTCGTGGAATGGAATGGAATGTCGTGGGCTGGAGAGTCGTGGAATGGAGTTAAATGGAGTGTCATGTCGTGGAATGGAGTGGAATGAAATGGAGTGTCGTGGAATGGAATAGAGTGTCGTGGAATGGAATAGAGTGTCGTGGAATGGAATAGAGTGTCGTGGAATGGAATAGAGTGTTGTGGAATGGAATAGAGTGTCGTGGAATGGAGTGTTGTGTCGTGGAATGGAATGGAGTGTCGTGTCGTGGAGTGTTGTGTCGTGGAATGGAGTGTCGTGGAATGTAATGGAGTGTCGTGGAATGGAATGGAGTGTCATGTCATGGAATGTAATGGAATGGAGTGTCGTGGAATGGAATGGAGTGTCGTGGAATGGAATGGACTGTTGTGTCGTGTTGTGTCGTGGAATGTAGTGGAATGGAGTGTCGTGGAATGGAGTGTCGTGGAATGGAGTGTCGTGGAATGGAGTGTCGTGGAATGGAGTGTCGTGGAATGGAGTGTCGTGGAATGGAGTGTCGTGGAATGGAGTGTCGTGGAATGGAGTGTCGTGGAATGGAGTGTCGTGGAATGGAGTGTCGTGGAATGGAGTGTTGTGGAACGGAGTGTCGTGTTGTGTCGTGGAATGGAATGGAGTGTCGTGGAATGGAGTGTCGTGGAATGGCGTGTCGTGGAATGGCGTGTCGTGGAATGGAGTGTCGTGGAATGGAGTGTCGTGGAATGGAGTGTCGTGGAATGGAGTGTCGTGGAATGGAGTGTCGTGGAATGGAGTGTCGTGGAATGGAGTGTCGTGGAATGGAGTGTCGTGGAATGGAGTGTCGTGGAATGGAGTGTCGTGGAATGGAGTGTCGTGGAATGGAGTGTCGTGGAATGGAGTGTCGTGGAATGGAGTGTCGTGGAATGGAGTGTCGTGGAATGGAGTGTCGTGGAATGGAGTGTCGTGGAATGGAGTGTCGTGGTATGGAGTGTCGTGGAATGGAGTGTTGTGGAACGGAGTGTCGTGTTGTGTCGTGGAATGGAATGGAGTGTCGTGGAATGGAATAGAGTGTCGTGGAATGGAATAGAGTGTCGTGGAATGGAATAGAGTGTCGTGGAATGGAATAGAGTGTCGTGGAATGGAGTGTTGTGTCGTGGAATGGAATGGAGTGTCGTGTCGTGGAGTGTTGTGTCGTGGAATGGAGTGTCGTGGAATGTAATGGAGTGTCGTGGAATGGAATGGAGTGTCATGTCATGGAATGTAATGGAATGGAGTGTCGTGGAATGGAATGGAGTGTCGTGGAATGGAATGGACTGTTGTGTCGTGTTGTGTCGTGGAATGTAGTGGAATGGAGTGTAGTGGAATGGAGTGTCGTGGAATGGAGTGTCGTGGAATGGAGTGTCGTGGAATGGAGTGTCGTGGAATGGAGTGTCGTGGAATGGAGTGTCGTGGAATGGAGTGTCGTGGAATGGAGTGTCGTGGAATGGAGTGTCGTGGAATGGAGTGTCGTGGAATGGAGTGTCGTGGAATGGAGTGTCGTGGAATGGAGTGTCGTGGAATGGAGTGTCGTGGAATGGAGTGTCGTGGAATGGAGTGTCGTGTTGTGTCGTGGAATGGAATGGAGTGTCGTGGAATGGAGTGTCGTGTTGTGTCGTGGAATGGAATGGAGTGTCGTGGAATGGAGTGTCGTGGAATGGAGTGTCGTGGAATGGAGTGTCGTGGAATGGAGTGTCGTGGAATGGAGTGTCGTGGAATGGAGTGTCGTGGAATGGAGTGTCGTGGAATGGAGTGTCGTGGAATGGAGTGTCGTTGTATGGAGTGTCGTTGTATGGAGTGTCGTGGTATGGAGTGTCGTGGAATGGAGTGTCGTGGAACGGAGTGTCGTGTTGTGTCGTGGAATGGAATGGAGTGTCGTGTTGTGTCGTGGAATGGAATGGAGTGTCGTGGAATGGAATGGAGTGTCGTGGAATGGAATGGAGTGTCGTGGAATGGAATGGAGTGTCGTGGAATGGAATGGAGTGTCGTGGAATGGAATGGAGTGTCGTGGAATGGAATGGAGTGTCGTGGAATGGAATGGAGTGTCGTGGAATGGAATGGAGTGTCGTGGAATGGAATGGAGTGTCGTGGAATGGAATGGAGTGTCGTGGAATGGAGTGTCGTGGAATGGAGTGTCGTGGAATGGAGTGTCGTGGAATGGAGTGTCGTGGAATGGAGTGTCGTGGAATGGAGTGTCGTGGAATGGAGTGTCGTGGAATGGAGTGTCGTGGAATGGAGTGTCGTGGAATGGAGTGTCGTGGAATGGAGTGTCGTGGAATGGAGTGTCGTGGAATGGAGTGTCGTGGAATGGAGTGTCGTGGAATGGAGTGTCGTGGAATGGAGTGTCGTGGAATGGAGTGTCGTGGAATGGAGTGTCGTGGAATGGAGTGTCGTGGAATGGAGTGTCGTGGAATGGAATGGAGTGTCGTGGAATGGAATGGAGTGTCGTGGAATGGAATGGAGTGTCGTGGAATGGAATGGAGTGTCGTGGAATGGAATGGAGTGTCATGGAATGGAGTGTCGTGTCATGGAATGGAGTGTCGTGTCATGGAATGGAGTGTCGTGTCATGGAATGGAGTGTCGTGTCATGGAATGGAGTGTCGTGGAATGGAGTGTCGTGGAATGGAGTGTCGTGGAATGGAGTGTCGTGGAATGGAGTGTCGTGGAATGGAGTGTCGTGGAATGGAGTGTCGTGGAATGGAGTGTCGTGGAATGGAGTGTCGTGGAATGGAGTGTCGTGGAATGGAGTGTCGTGGAATGGAGTGTCGTGGAATGGAGTGTCGTGGAATGGAGTGTCGTGGAATGGAGTGTCGTGGAATGGAGTGTCGTGGAATGGAGTGTCGTGGAATGGAGTGTCGTGGAATGGAGTGTCGTGGAATGGAGTGTCGTGGAATGGAGTGTCGTGGAATGGAGTGTCGTGGAATGGAGTGTCGTGGAATGGAGTGTCGTGGAATGGAGTGTCGTGGAATGGAGTGTCGTGGAATGGAGTGTCGTGGAATGGAGTGTCGTGGAATGGAGTGTCGTGGAATGGAGTGTCGTGGAATGGAAGGGAGTTTCGTGCCGTGGAATGGAGTGTCGTGTCGTGGAATGGAGTGTCGTGTCGTGGAATGGAGTGTCGTGTCGTGGAATGGAGTGTCGTGTCGTGGAATGGAGTGTCGTGTCATGGAATGGAGTGTCGTGTCATGGAATGGAGTGTCGTGTCATGGAATGGAGTGTCGTGTCATGGAATGGAGTGTCGTGTCATGGAATGGAGTGTCGTGTCATGGAATGGAGTGTCGTGTCATGGAATGGAGTGTCGTGTCATGGAATGGAGTGTCGTGTCATGGAATGGAATGGAGTTTCGTGTCATGGAATGGAGTGTCGTGTCATGGAATGGAGTGTCGTGTCATGGAATGGAGTGTCGTGTCATGGAATGGAGTGTCGTGTCATGGAATGGAGTGTCGTGTCATGGAATGGAGTGTCGTGTCATGGAATGGAGTGTCGTGTCATGGAATGGAGTGTCGTGTCATGGAATGGAATGGAGTTTCGTGTCATGGAATGGAATGGAGTTTCGTGTCGTGGAATGGAGTGTCGTGTCGTGGAATGGAGTGTCGTGGAATGGAAGGGAGTTTCGTGCCGTGGAATGGAGTGTCGTGTCGTGGAATGGAGTGTCGTGTCGTGGAATGGAGTGTCGTGTCGTGGAATGGAGTGTCGTGTCATGGAATGGAGTGTCGTGTCATGGAATGGAGTGTCGTGTCATGGAATGGAGTGTCGTGTCATGGAATGGAGTGTCGTGTCATGGAATGGAGTGTCGTGTCATGGAATGGAGTGTCGTGTCATGGAATGGAGTGTCGTGTCATGGAATGGAGTGTCGTGTCATGGAATGGAGTGTCGTGTCATGGAATGGAATGGAGTGTCGTGTCATGGAATGGAGTGTCGTGTCATGGAATGGAGTGTCGTGTCATGGAATGGAGTGTCGTGTCATGGAATGGAGTGTCGTGTCATGGAATGGAGTGTCGTGTCATGGAATGGAGTGTCGTGTCATGGAATGGAATGGAGTTTCGTGTCATGGAATGGAATGGAGTTTCGTGTCGTGGAATGGAGTGTCGTGTCGTGGAATGGAGTGTCGTGTCGTGGAATGGAGTGACGTGGAATGGAAGGGAGTTTCGTGTCGTGGAATGGAGTGTCGTGTCGTGGAATGGAGTGTCGTGTCATGGAATGGAGTGTCGTGTCATGGAATGGAGTGTCGTGTCATGGAATGGAGTGTCGTGTCATGGAATGGAGTGTCGTGTCATGGAATGGAGTGTCGTGTCATGGAATGGAGTGTCGTGTCATGGAATGGAGTGTCGTGTCATGGAATGGAGTGTCGTGTCATGGAATGGAGGGGATTAGAGCAGAGTGTTGTAGAGTGGATTAGAGAAGAGGGGTGGAGGGTGGATTAGAGCAGAGGGGTGGAGATTGGATTAGAGCAGAGGGGTGGAGAGTGGTGGGGTGGAGAGTGGATCAGAGCAGAGGGGTGGAGAGGGGATTAGAGCAGAGGGGTGGAGGGTGGATTAGAGCAGAGGGGTGGAGAGTGGATTAGAGCAGAGGGGTGGAGAGTGGTGGGGTGGAGAGTGGATTAGAGCAGATGGGTGGAGAGTGGTGGGGTGGAGAGTGGAATGAGAGGGGGGGAGAGTGGAATGAGTGGGGTGGAGAGTGGTGGGGTGGAGAGTGGAATGAGTGAAGTGGAGAGTGGTGGGGTGGAGACTGGTGGAATGGCATAGAGTAAAGTGGCATAGAGGGAGATATGTAGAGCAGAGAAGCGTGCCGTACAGTGTTGTACAGTGGGGGATGAGGAATGCAGTGTCATAGAGTGGAGGTATATAGAGTGGAGTGTCATAAAGTGGAGTGTTGTAGAGTGGAGGGGCATAGGACCAGATGTATTAAAGTATTTTGCATTCGCCAATGGTGTGAATCGCAAAATTTGGCAGTTTGCAAATCCCTAATGCATATGCAAGAAGCCTTTCCTAAATGCAAACTGTGAATTTAGGAATTTCTAATTACCATCAACTTCAAGTTGATGGTAACCATGTAGGAATTTTGAAAAATGCATTATTCAAAGTGCCATGCTGCGCACACATGCCCTTAGAGCATGTGTGCGCTTTACATGTGCACAATTTGAATTTTGAGGGTGCTTCGGGGGGGCTTGAGGAACTTCGATTTTCGATTGTGATCGTATCGACCCGTCATTTTTTGCTCCGCCGCCATCTTGTGTTGCCCTCACTCAGGCAGCACGACGGTCGAAGTCTCTTTCTGCTTTTTCTGCAAGCGTCGTGTGAAAATTAACTTTCTGCCTCTATTTGCAAAGCTGGTGTTAGGTTTGGCCGAGTACACTAATCCCTGTCTGGTTTTTCTAATCCCCGTCTCAACTATCTGTTGGTTCACACTATTCTCCTTTGACTTTATCTTATCATCTGGCCTTCGCTGTCCTCTGCTAGCATTCTCTCGTTTCACAACTGTCCTCCAATACACACAGAACGTATCTCGCCACCTGCAAGTTAGTTGTAGATCCGTTAATGAATTAGTTTGAAGGAGGGGTGACAAACACAGTTGAAGGAAAGGCTTCTTCGAGTCATCTGACACTTGTTTTTAAACGTTTCCTATTGGATCTGTCCTGTTTTCCAACTTTCCTTATTGGCTCTTTCTTATGTACTCTGGGTGTGTATTTGGTTAATGTATATTTTACATATATGCTATAAAAGGTTGTACGTCACAGAGTGAAGTGGCAGTCTCCTGAGAACCTACATCGTGTACTTCTGGGACAACTGTACTAGCTGCAGCTAAATAAATCTGATCTTTTACGCCGACAGAGTGTTCCCGTGTCGCTGTGTAGCTGAGCAGGAGAACCCAGGAGATTAAGGCGTACCCTGCGCCGCCAGGTTCAAAAGGTTCTGGTTCTTCAACTGGCGCCCAACGTTGGCGGCTTCAGTGGTACCGGTTCTGCCTGAAGGTCGTGAGGAACCCCGCAAGAAAATTCTGGAGGAATCGCAAGCCACATCAAGCGACCCCTGTATGTCGAAAGTGGTCCGAAGGTCTTTTTCAGCGCGGTTACTCCTTCCTGACGGCTACTAACGACTGCTGCCCTGACTGCCGCCCTGCTTTGGCCCTTCCTTTGATGATGTATGGTAAAGCGAGACGATAGACGGGCCTCTGTTGGTGTAAGAAGACGTCCTTAGTTAAGTATTTTCGTGGGTCGCGCCCACAACTTTTGTCCTTTGTTTCTTAGTGGTCCTTAGATTCGACTATTGCAATAGCCGAAGCCGCGGGTAAGTGCATTTGTGCTGCGTAAACTGATTTTTACTCCCTTGAAATTTGTGAACAGTCAGGTAAAATCACAAGATGCCTGGTCTGACTAAGTTTGGAAAACTTTGTTGCTTAGGTTGCAATAGGGATTCCCGACTTGAGGACTCTTGTCCGATTCCTTCGGTTGGAACTCCCACATATGAGCTCTATTCAAAACATGGTGTTGGCCCCATTGCCTTTAACGAGGCATGGACCCGATACACGAAGAAAGATGGTGTTTTAAAATGGCCAGAAAATGGTAGTTTCGACTCTGATGTGCTAGATAATTTGGAAGCAGTTCTATTCAAAAGAAAAGCCCGGCCGGCAATGTTTGACTCTTTCCGCCTTTGGCGTAAGGAAGCCAAACAGAGAGAAATTAAGCAAGCAAAACGAGATAGGAAAGCACAGGGTATGACAATTGTACAGGCTGCCCAACAATTCAAAGATAATGAAATTGATAATGCGATGGAAATTTCAGAAAAACAGCATCGTATGGCGATAGATAAATTCTATCCGGTGTTTCCTGTTTCCCCTTCCGATAATAAGAAAGATTTAGAAGAAGATCCCCTAATGTCCCATTTATTGAGGTTGCCTCCGCCCTATGTACAAGGTACTAATGCACCCCAGTTGTTACAGCCTGTTCAACTGCCAGTAGTACCTCTGCCTGTTCCGGCTCTTCCGCATTTGCCTCCTCCAGTATTACCGCCTCTGCCAGTTTTGCCTTTAACTTCAACTTCTTTGCCCTCATCTTCCGATCTTCGATCTCCTTTGCCTTCTGCTCCTCCTGCAATTATCGATTCTCCTTCCACTAGTTTGCCTAATACCTTGTCCCCTATGATGTCTAATTCTCCGTCTGTGCGTAAGCGTCTCACAGATACCGTCACTGGTATTCTATCTCCTTTCTTTGAAGCTTTAAATGTGTCTCCGGCTTTTGCTCGAAGACAATCTTGCAGTCAGTTCCCAGATTTTGAAGAACGAGAAATGTTGGACTCTCTTGCACGTAAATGGATCAAGAAGGGTCCTCAGTATAGTGTACCTGACATTATGCCTACTTTCTCACAATGGAATGCGCCTACGCAAAGATATGTTTTTAATGTAATGTGCGATACTCTCATTAAAGAATGGGAAGGTGTGAATTCGAGTCCGATCCCACAAGATCTGTTAGATGTTCAGGCTGATTTTGATAAGGGACTTGTTGTGGGTTCTAAGGTTGAAAAAGCTGTAAGGACACTTATTTCTTATAGATCCTTATTGTCCTCTCAGGCTTTCCTTGATTCTGATCCGTCAGTTAGATTGACACTGAAAAATTATCCCATGAGAGAGGTTCCTCCAGTATGGAAGGAAGAGGTCGCAGCAGTAGGTGCGAATCCGGTTATTCCTGCTCATTTTCAACGTATATGGGTACATGTTCCATGGAAACGATCTGAAGTTTTGGCTCTTAAGCAGACTCTACCGGATCCTCGTAAGAATCCTGCAGGTTATTACAAAGAATTATCACAGACAGTTGATGCTTGCATCATGAATCTAGCTGATATTGATATGTTGATGGGAAATGTAGTCCCACAGACAATATGGGCTAAGATTCGTAAAGAGAATCACGCACAGGAATTAGGTGCTAATTGGGATATTATAACTGCTACAGATAGAGATCAAGTGGGTGGTGCAAAGCCTGACGCTTTGATCTCGGAACTCCCTGGTAGGATTATTACATTAATGAAAACGAGGATGCCTGCATTGAGAGTAAACTGGGATAAATTAGCAGCATGCAAACAGAAGAAAGACGAGAGTGTCTCTGATTTCTTCACTCGTTTTGAGGAGACATTTATCGATCACAGTGGTCAAGATATGGCTATAGAGGGTGGTCAGCGATTATTTGTGGACAAATTTGTATTTAATTTGCTTCCCGAGATGTCACACAAATTGAAAGATTCTGAAAGTTCATGGGCTGTTTCTTCTTCTGCCCAGATATTGGCTACTGCACAATATTATGAAAACAGAGATAAAGAAGAAAAAGAAAAGCAAGAGAAAAAGACGAAAGAACTAAAATCGAAGGTTCTCTTGCAACAAGCTTATCCTCCTCGCTATGTTCAGCCTCAGTTTCAACAGCCTCCGCAGTTTCAGAGGTTGTATCAAAAACCTGAGCCATATATTCCGCGACCTTTGTTAGGACCTAATCAATGTGCCTATTGTAGAGAAGAAGGTCATTTTAAAAGTAGTTGTCCGGTTTTATTGCAACGCAATGGAGCATCATCTGCTCCACGAGGTCGAGCTGGCCTCCAGTCAGCAAACCGAGGTAGAGGTCGAGGCATGGCAACACAAGAACAATGTTTCCTTCCTCCTCCCAATTCTGTGAACTATTTTGATCAGCAAAATGTTAGGTCTAAGCAATATTATAATGAGGACTGTTATGTTGAAAGCGAGAATGAAAATCTTCACACTAACTAGGACAGCCATGGACGAAGTAAGGGAGTTGTGTCGATTCCAGTAGATCAGAATGGACCCTATGTTAATGTCACTACAATGGGCGTTTCAGAGCCATTTCTCCTAGATACTGGGGTGATGAGAAGTTCTATCATTCATTCCAAACTCCCTGGGGCACCTTTGTCTGGCTTAACGAATGTTTCTGTAGGATTTTCTGGCGCCCCTGTTCGTAATCCGGTTTCTTGCCCCTTGCCTATTTCATTTGGCCCTTATGATTTGGAAGCTCCACTTCTTTTAACGAATGGTTGCGGTGAGAATCTGTTGGGTCTAGACTTATTGAAAAGAATGCATGCTACGATATATTGTTCTCCTTCTGGTGTATATCTTACTCTAGGACAGAAACTGATTTCTCCAATGTATTTGTCCAAAGATCAGTTTCCACCTGAATTGCTTTCTCTTCCAGTAACGCTTTGGGCCACGGGTCCGAACAATGTGGGTTGTCTTGAGATTCCACCTTATGTTGTCACTCTTAAGCCTAATGTTGAATTGCCACGTATTCCGCAGTACAGAATTTCTACTGAAGGTGAAAAAGCGCTTTTGGAAATCATTCATGATTTGATTCAGAAGGGTGTGGTTGAGGAAACGAGAGGTAACATATGCAACAGTCCTATTCTTCTTGTTCTTAAACGCACTGATCCTTCTCAGCCTCCTGTATATCGTTTCATGATTGATCTCCGGGAGGTAAACAAAATTGTTGTGCCACAATTTCCCATAGTACCAGATATCACTGCTTTGTTGACAATTATACCTTCTACAGCGACTTGGTTTTCTGTCATCGATCTAAAAAATGCCTTCTTTAGTATTCCCATTGCTGAAGAGAGTAGGGATATTTTTGGCTTTTCTCTTGGAGGCCGAAGCTTCCGGTTTAAGCGCGCACCTCAGGGCTATTGCGAAAGTCCCTCTATTTATAGTCAAGCTTTAAAATGTCACCTTGATGCTTTTCATTTACCGTCTGGTGCTGCTCTTATCCAATACATGGATGACTTGTTGATTGCTGCTGATTCAGAAGATATTTGTAAAGATGTGACTGTTGCATTGTTACGCCATCTGTTTGATCTGAATCATAAGGTTTCACCTTCACAATTACAATACGTCCGTAGAGAGGTTACCTATTTGGGTTATCTCCTATCAAAGGAGGGACGACGATTAACCCCAGAACGAATTCAGGCAATTGCGCAAATGTCTGTGCCGTCCACACAAAGGGAGGTACGTGCCTTTCTGGGTATTATTTCTTATTGTAGGCAGTGGATCCCTAACTTCTCTCTGTTGGCCAAGCCCTTGTTGGCATTCACTTTGAAAGATACGCCTCAGCCCCTTCCATGGACTGACGAATGTCAGCGGAGTTTTACTGACTTACTTACTGCTCTATGTTCCGCTCCTGTATTGGGTACTCCCGATTACAGTAAGCCCTTCACGCTATACGTTTATGAAAAAGAAGGGTGTGCGTTGTCAGTTTTAACGCAGCGATTTGGAGACAAACAGCGACCATGTGCATATTTTTCGGCTACGTTAGATCCAGTAGCTAAAGCATTGCCTAGTTGTCTCAAAGCAACAGCAGCAGCAGCGATGTCTATTTGACAGTCTGCTGGAATAGTGTAGGATAACACACTTATTGTTATGGTACCACATGCAGTGGATACCTTACTGAACCGAACAAAAACGCAGCATCTTACGAGTGCTCGTTTGTCTGGATATGAGTTGACAATTTTGGCTAGTCACGTACACATCAAACGATGTAATACCTTAAATCCAGCTACTTTGTTGCCTCTTCCAGTGGACAAAGATGACCAAGAACCACATGATTGTTTCCTCCGTACTGAGGAAGAGACAAAAGGAAGAATTGATCTGAAAGACACGCCGCTAGAGAATCCGGATGGAACTCTATGGGTAGATGGTTCTTGCTTTAAAATGCCTAATGGAGATACAGTTTCAGCCTATGCTGTTACTACTTTACATACAGTTGTGGAAACCGCACGTATAAGACACAATTCGGCTCAAGCAGCAGAATTGATAGCTTTAACGAGAGCATGTGTGTTGTCAAAAGAAAAGAGAGTAAACATGTATACCGACAGTCAGTATGCCTTTGGTGTAGCCTTTAATTTTGGGCGTCTTTGGAAGGAAAGGGGTTTCCTTACTTCTCATGGCACTAAAATACAACATGGCCAATTAGTGACAGATCTTCTTGAGTCACTTTCTTTACCTGCCCAAATGGCAATTGTGAAGTGTAGTGCGCACAAAAAGATTACCGATGATGTTGGTCGAGGAAATGCATTTGCAGATGAAGTAGCGAAAAAGACAGCGAGAGACGCAACAAATCGAATGTATGTGGCGGGTCCTGTGAATTGGGTTAGAGAGAGAGGAATGTATGAGGATACAGTGGAAAGTGTAAGAGCGATTCAGAAAGAGGCTACAGAGAAAAGAGTTAAGCAAGTGGAAAGAAAGTACAGGAATGTTGGATGAGATGGGTTGTTGGGTGGAATTATCTGAACACCAACGTTGGCTGTTACCAGATGCCTATGTGCTTCCAGTAGTCACTATGGCACATGGTCCAGCTCACCTAAGTGCAAAAGGTATATGCAAGCTTCTAGCTCCAGTGTGGCAAAATAAAGAAATTCCGAAGTGTGCAGACAATGTAGTGAAGCATTGTATTGTTTGTTTGATGTACAATCCGTTAAAGGGAACCCCAACTCCAGCAGGTCACTTTGCTCCTCTGACATATCCATTTGAGGTGTTGCAGATCGATTATATTCATATGGAGCGATGCAACAACCTCAAATATGTTCTGGTGGTAGTATGCGCCTTTTCAAGATGGATAGAAGCATACCCTCTAAAAGACAACACAGCCTTATCCACAGCTAAAGTTCTACTAAAATGATTTTTCCCCAGGTTTGGTTTGCCGCGCATTGTCTGGAGTGACAATGGGAGCGAATTTGTGGGCCAAGTCATGCAAAAAGTTTGTGCAGGTCTTGGTATCAAGCAAAAGTTTCATGCGGCAAATCATCCACAGTCAGCGGGTTTAGTAGAATGCTACAACGGAACCTTAAAGTTAAAACTAGCGAAAGTTCAGGCTAGTACAGGACTCAATTTGCCCGATGCTTTGCCATTAGCTCTTGTGTCCACCAGAACTGCAGTACACTCTCGTTTGGGACTTAGCCCTTACGAAGTGGTTTTTGGACGCCCGGCTAACATATGGGGAGTCCCTCGCCCTAAGAAATACTCAGACTTGCCATATCCAATGTTAATTGACTACTTGCATGACCTTACGACTAAATTGCGTGTTCTCCATCAACAGGTTCAGAGTGCTTTGCCGGAGGTTTCCACAGACCCAGGTCATTCCATCCGACCAGGTGATTGGGTCTGCACCAAGAATTTCCAAAGGACGAAAAATTTGGAGCCCAGGTGGAAGGAGCCTCGGTTGGTACTTTTAACCACGAGAACAGCAGTCAAAGTCGACGGAAAGAAAAATTGGATTCACGGTGTGCATTGTAAGAAGGTTCCTTTGCCTCTACCCTTCCATCAGTGGGTTCGTAGGGGTGTTGGTGATTCAGAAAGTGAAAAAGTTCTACTGAAGTACTCCAATTTTTGAGACCCCAGAGGTGCTAGGGGTAGCACCCTATGACTTCGAGTACTTCCTGATGTGGTATTATAGAATTCTGCATATCTTGATAATATAACAAAGAACTTGGCAACAGAAGCTGAAATATGAAAAGACATCTTTATTAAACTCAAATGAGTGAGACTACGTCACACAGAAGCCTTAGCAACTGAATGAGGCAGTCTGCAGAACAGAAACCAGTCTCCTCTTTTATGGAGAATGTTACGCTCTGGGCAACACCGCCCTTCTCTTGCAGTTGGTCATTCACATGTATACATTGCAAACGAAAAGGCTGAGTCATGATGACCATCCCACATTCCAGCTAAGCCAGCCCGTAATTATTTACCCAGCAAGGCTCAGATCCCACATCAGATATCGATAGGCCCCAATAAACATGAGAATCTCCTGTTTTGGGAAACAAGCCATAAAGCAGGAACAGTCAGGTGTGAAAGAGATTAGCCGGAGGCTTGTGTAGGATGAAAAGACTTTATGGTGTGTCAAGCCCTGATGCTAATCACAGGTGGCCAGATGACGGGGAACTCGTGAGACCAGTTTGACCTGGGGTGGCGGAGCCAAGCTGCCCAGGTCACAGAAAAGTCAAAGAAAGGCACATGTGCTCTAAAAGGCCCGTTTTCGCTTCATGCTATATAGCCTATGTGAGGGCAACCATAAGATGGCCACCGCTACAAAATGGAACCCACGGAGTCAATGTATAATAACGTATACATAGTGCATTCATAGCTAAAACGTTACACAAAGCACTTGTACATACCGCATTGACCATTCGCGGTTCGCTAATACCGGGATAGACAGGGGTAGGGCCCTGCCTCCTACGCGGTCCCAAATTTTAAAGTACGACAGACCCTCCTTTTGCCCTTACATAGGCAATAACTATACTCTCATCAATCCGAGTCCAGGTCTACAGACATGAAGTCATGGAGATGTTGCTGTAGCATCATCCTATTACTTAGCGACTCTCACGGGACACGTCTCCTTACACATGTAGTAGCACAAAGGCCACATATGGCAGGACAAAATAAGGAATACCTCTATCTAGGTGGCATAAGATCACACCCCCAACAATTAGTGATGTTTACTACTAACTAGTGTCGATGCAGAAGCTGTACAAAAGAATTGCTTACGAATTCTGATCTTTTAACCTGCTCATGTTCAGGAAAAGGGTGAAAAAAAGTGCAAAGAAACAGTGGTAGGGAAAGACATAGGTTGGGAAGAGGGTGCAGAAGTCAATTGAGTAGAGAAAATCAATCCCACCCATAAATGACAACGTCATGTTTAAAAAAACACTAGAAAACATGTTATTAAGAATATATAGACAACGGGAGAAAGTAGCGACAACTATTACAAATGAAATAATAATTGTCTACAACCCTGAGCAAAAAGCAAATCCTAAAATTATTTAGTAACATTTTAGGGCTCCTATACATTTTGTATGTTCAGGTGAAACAGTGGTGACCCTCATCAATGCTCTGAGGTGAAAAGGGGGTACTCTTCCACAGAAAATGGATTTTATTCTGCTTATACTAGACAATGCCAGCAAAACAAACAGTCTTCTAACACCTAGTCTATACAATCACACGGAAACCTCTTGTGAAACCACCTATGCCCAGAGTCCGTTCAAAAAGCCTCTCTGGCAGGCTTCTATTGTCCATCAAATCTTCTTCTGTTGTTTTCTTTTGCCTGGGCCTCTTCATTCAAGCCTTTCATGAGAAAAGTACTGCTTAGTTGGAGTGCCCTCCTGGCAAACACCCACAGCTCACTCGAAAAAGTCTCAATGTCTCAAGGCAGTGCGCCAGTATTTTTCCTTTGCGGCCGGCACTACAGGTAGTGTGCTCTCCATTGATCAAGGGCACAGGTCATCTCGTGCAGATTCGGGACCATTCTCAGACTCCAACACTCGTCATTCAGTGTCAGAGGACGCTCAGGCTGCTCTTCCATGGGCACTGGAATGTAGTGCCTTCTGTCCATCTTGGATCCGCCGGTGCACTGCACTTCCATTGAAGCAAAGGAAAAGAGGGGGGGTGTGTGGCCAAAAACTCAGGCCAAGGGGCTCAAGGGACTGCACACTGTCAGAGGTTACCAGCACATGACAGGCGCTCTTTTGCACTGGAATTCTGGTTCTGTGGCAAAACCAGCTCCTCCTTTTCTGATGTTGAACGCCTTCTGATGAAGCAAGTGTGATGCTTTAAACAGTTTGTTGTATAACAAGGGGACTGTAAACAGGTGGCCTGTGATTTTCAAAGGAGTGGCCACACGCCATGGGACAATTTTCGTCTAGAATACACTGTCTTTCTCAGGAAGCAATACAAATAAAAAGGCAGTAGGCAAAACAGTGCTTCTAAGCTTTTCAATTGGGTTTCCGTGTGAGAGCCTCCATCATCTAAGGGTAGATAACTACACGAGAATTCTATCTAAATGGATGTCTTCACATATGGTGGCATTGTCTAACGGGGCAAACACATTTTTTTTCTGAATGATTACATCTAGGTGTTCCTAAATTCCTTATCCAGAACATCTCAATAGAGAAATCACATGGTACAAATTATCATGGGCATGTAGAAAACTTTCACATCAGGCGCAATATGCAATACACAGGCTAATAGTCAAATATGCAAACAAAAGACAAGAACTAGAGGGTCCTGATATTTGCATGATTAGAACACATCTGATCCCACCAAAAATTAAAGCAGCAGGAACAAAAGGGTAAAAACCACATTAAAATAGATATTGAAAATTCGTCATGTTCAAAAGAGGTAAACGTGAGTTATCTCCTATCGGGAGGGAAAACTTGTCTTACTATAATATAATATACTTGACAGTCAGGCTGGAAAACATTGAAGCAGGCCTAGGGACAATTCTTAAAAACCAGTCTGGTCATACAAGAGGGGATTATACATAATATGGAGGTTCCTGGTGCATCACTGCAGTCTGGAAGTGTGTACCTGGACAATACACCTACAATAATAAATGGGCTGACTGGTGAAAGGAATACAGAAAAGGGAATTGGAACTGGGACACAACTAAAATCCCCAATAACTAAGTAACTAATGCGACATCGGTCAGGGGAGAAACAACAAAAGCAATTAAAAATAAAAATCTATAGGAAGGACAAGAATTTACTTGGGTGATAGTCAGGCATGTGACACTACACCAAGAGTACGGGTGTTACACAAAAGGCCAAAGTTACATACATTTTAACTCTACCGCTGGTGACTAAACCATATACGGTAATCTTAGGTAATGTTCCAGTTCCTTCTGCAGGGAAAAATGAAAACCTAGATCTGAAAGAAACATGTTAGTTAGATTCCTCACCTTAGAATATCCCCAGGCGTCGGACTGGATCCGGAAGATTTTTCGTCAGCAATACCCCTTGCGCGTCGCTAGGCGTCGTCTGCGGCTCCGCGTCCGTCGTCGGCGTCGTGCGCCGGAATGACGTCGTCGGAGTACTTAGACGCCGCCCTCGCGCGCTGACGTCAGTTCTTCTTTTTTCCGCGCCAGTAAGCGCAGATCCGGGAGAGCTACCCCTTTAGTCAATTTTTGACTAACTTTTTGATCCTTTTTGATCCTGTCTATCGACACCGGTGCCGGTAGAATGCCTGGGTTTAAAGCCTGTACGGACTGTAGCCGATTGATGTCGGTTATGGATCATCACCGCCGGTGCCTGTACTGTTTGGGCCTCGACCACGACGCGGAGTCGTGCTCGGACTGTAAGGCCCTGACTTCGAAGGCTAGACGGGAGCGGTCCCGTAAGCTCCTCTCGATCCGCCACTCGGCTCCGCGCGCCTCTCGATCCCGGTCCAGGAGGAGGTCCAAGGATCGGTCGCTGAGCCGCAGCCGACGTCATCATCGGTCGTCGGGATCAAAGTCTTCGGGTAAGTCGAAGCACTCCAAGAAGTCCAAGAGGCGACATCGCTCTTCGGACTCCCCTCGCCGGTCGCGCGACTCGGTCGAGGGTCAGGGTGGTTCCACCCCCGCGGCTCCATCGGAGCCGCAGGCGCCGCGTCCGTCCCCATACCCTCCGGTCCCTGGGACTGACGCGACGCCGGCGGAAGTCAGTGCCTTCCTCTCGGCCATGAGGAACCTGGCTCCGCCGTCGGCGCCCGCTGGTGCGCCTTCGGGCCCCGCGGACCCGACTGGGCTGCCTTGCCAGCCGGCGGCTCCGGCCCCGGCGCCGTTGACGGCTCCGGCCTCGACGCAGCAAGCGCCCGAGGGACCCGTTCTCGAGTCCCCGTCGACGCCGGTCGACCTCGTCACGCCTCCTCCACCGGCGTCGACTCCGGTTCCACCCCCGACGCCGTCGTCGACCCCGCTCGACGTCGTGCCCCATTTCAGTCCCGCTCCAGGCCCGGCGCCGGTCCGGCGTCGATGGACGCCGAGATCGGCGCCGCTAGAGACACATTTTGTCTACCGCCCGGCTCCGTTAACTTCTCCTCTATACCAGGAGTCGGATGATGGGGACAACTGGGAGGGATCCGAGGATCCTATGGCCCATCAGGCTCAACTGTCCCAGGACTGGGCAGATGAACTGGGGGAGGCCAGTGGTCTGGATACCTCGCCAGACACTGGATTCATCTCTCCTCCGACTGTGGCTTCGGAGGAGGGTGCTGCTTTCTCCGTGGTGCTGCGCAAGACGGCCGAAGCCCTTGGGCTCGAGCTACCCGCCGTGGCTGTGAGGACGAACGTCCTCACTGTGGTGCTTCAGTCTGCAGCAAGCTACACTGAGCCTCTGCTGCCATTCAATGAGGCCCTCACTGACGTTCTTCAGGGCACCTGGTCCAAGCCCTCCACAGTTCCTCCTGTGGACAGGAACGTTGCCAGGCGCCACCGCCCTGCTCCGGGCGACCCCAGTTTTCTGTCCCAACACCCTACCCCTGAGAGCCTGGTTATCCAGGCCTCCACCTCCCAATCCTCTTTCCCGACCGCTCCGCCGGACCGGGATTCCAAGAGACTGGAGCAGTTTGGCAAGAAACTGTTCTCTTCCCTTAGTTTGGGCCTGCGGTCTTTGAACACCGCTTGTCTCTTGGACCGTTATTCCCACTCTCTGTGGGATGCGGTGGAGGACGCGCTGCCCCTGTGTCCGGAGGAGGTCCAGACACGTCTTACCCAGGCTCTGGCCGATGGGAGGGATGCAGCGCGCCATGCTATACGTTGTGGGCTTGACACCACGGACTCGCTGGGTAGGGCCATTTCCACCTCTGTG
The DNA here is from genome assembly GCF_964204655.1 of Triturus cristatus. NCBI lineage: Eukaryota > Metazoa > Chordata > Amphibia > Caudata > Salamandridae > Triturus > Triturus cristatus. Next base: position 334,184,261 of record NC_140595.1, read on the forward strand.
GCACTTCGACGTCACGCCTGGCTGCGGTCCACGTCGTTTTCCGGCGATGTCCAGAGCACTCTCATGGACATGCCGTTTGATGGCACTCGCCTGTTTGGCGAGAAGGTGGACAGTGCGCTGAACCGCTTTAAGGACTCCCGGGCTACGGCCAAGTCCTTGGGCCTCTCGGCCCCGCGGTCGCAATCTTCCGCTTTTCGCCCCTTTCGCTCCTCACGTGCGCCTAGCCACCAGCCGCAGAACAAACCTGCACGCAGTCGCGGACGTGGTTTCCGCCGAGGCGGATCCGGAGGACGACGAGGTCAGCCCACATCCACCCCGGCAGCATCCGCCTCAAAGCCTTCCTAGTCCGAGCTTTCAGGCCCATTCCACGCCTGTGGGCGGCAGAGTTCGCCATCACCTGCTCCACTGGCGGTCCATCACATCGGACAGGTGGGTGCTGCAAATTGTCCGAAGGGGCTACTCCCTCCCCTTCAAGACGACCCCTCCAGCCATGCCACCGCAGCACCACCGTATCTCGGGGGATCATTTGCATCTTCTCCACGAGGAGGTTTCCGCCCTCTTGGCCAAGGGGGCCGTCGAGCGCGTTCCGAGCCCAGAAGTAGGTCGTGGTTGTTATTCCCACTACTTTCTGGTTCCCAAGAAGGGCAAGGGGGGCCTACGCCCTATCTTGGACCTTCGGAACGTCAATGCCTTCCTCCGGAAGGAACGGTTCAAGATGTTGACTTTGGCTCAGGTTCTAGCTGCCCTAGACCCCGGAGACTGGATGGTAGCGTTGGACTTGCAGGACGCTTATTTCCACATCCCCGTCCTGCCGGCCCACCGGCGTTACCTGCGGTTCACGGTGGGCCAAGAGCACTTTCAGTTTACCGTGCTCCCCTTCGGCCTCACCAGTGCCCCTCGGGTGTTCACGAAAGTGATGGCGGTGGTCGCAGCTCATCTGCGCAGATCAGGGGTTCCAGTCTTCTCCTATCTCGACGACTGGTTGTTGAAGGCGGGCTCGCCCCAGGCAGTCGTCTCCCACCTCCAGACTACGGCGGATCTCCTGCATTTGCTGGGGTTTTCCATCAACGTGCCGAAGTCACACCTGAGTCCCTCTCAGAAGCTCCTCTTCATCGGAGCGGTTCTCGATTCGGCGCAGTTCCGGGTCTATCCACCGGAACAGCGGGTCCGGGATATTCAGGCCCTGATTCCCATCTTTCGGCCTCTATCCTGGGTTTCGGTCAGGCTAGTGTTGCGGCTTCTGGGGCTGATGGCCTCCTGCATCCTACTAGTGCATCACGCCAGGCGGCGCATGCGGGCTCTGCAGTGGGACCTGAAGTTTCAGTGGGCCCAGCATCACGGCAACCTGTCCGACCATGTCTTGATCTCGGAGGGCACTGCACAACAGTTGCAGTGGTGGCTCACGGACCTCGATTGGGTCATGGGCAAGAGCCTCTCCCTTCCCCAACCGGAGCATGTCGTAGTGACGGATGCGTCCCTCCTGGGATGGGGTGGCCATATGGGAGAGGCGGAGATCAGAGGCCTCTGGTCTTCGGCGGAGTCTCGTCTCCACATCAACCTGTTGGAGTTGAGAGCGATCCGACTTGCCCTGAAAGCCTTCCTTCCCTCTGTCAGGGGCAGTGTCGTGCAGGTGTTCACGGACAACACCACCGCCATGTGGTATTGCAACAAACAGGGCGGGGTGGGGTCGTGGACCCTTTGTCAGGAGGCTCTGCGCCTCTGGACGTGGCTGGAACACCAGGGCGTCACCCTAGTGGTTCAACATCTGGCGGGCTCTCTGAACGCCAGAGCGGACGAACTCAGCCGCCGGTGCATGATAGATCACGAATGGCGTCTGAACTCCGAAGTGGCGCAAGGTCTCTTTCAGCAGTGGGGAGAGCCTTGGTTAGATCTATTCGCCACCGAAGAGAACGCGCAATGTCAGCAGTTCTGCGCGTTGGAATTTCCAAGGCGGCACTCGCTCGGCGACGCTTTTCGTCACGAGTGGAGTTGCGGTCTGTTGTACGCCTTTCCGCCTATACCACTTCTGCCCAGAGTGCTGAAGAAGATCAGGCGCGACCGGGCCCAAGTCATCTTGGTGGCTCCGGATTGGGCACGAAGATACTGGTATCCCGAGCTACTCAGTATGTTGACCGATCCCCCGATACGTCTGCCCCTTCGGGAGGATCTTCTGTCGCAGCAGCAGGGGACGGTCCTCCACCCGAACCTGTCCAGCCTCCACCTCCATGCGTGGAGATTGAGCGGCGGCAGTTGATGCCATTTGACTTGCCTCCTGAAGTCTGTGATATCATTCTGGCAGCCAGGCGTCCCTCCACAAAGACGGTATACGCCTGCCGGTGGAACAAATTTGTGGCATGGTGCACAGCAAAGGCTGTGGATCCCCTTTCCGCCCCTCTTTCTGAGGTTCTCCTCTTTCTTCTTTCTCTGGCCCGGCAGGGCTCTGCCCTGGGCACCCTGAAAGGTTATCTTGCTGCCATCTCTGCCTTCTTGCGGCTTCCTGATCAGCCTTCTCTTTTCAAGTTCCCTGTGGTTACACGCTTTCTAAAAGGCATTACTCACACGTTCCCTCCTATCCCTTTTGTAATGCCTCAGTGGGACTTGAATCTGGTCTTGACATTCCTGATGTGCGCTCCCTTCGAGCCTCTTCACAATTGTCCTCTTCGTCTTCTGACTCTTAAGACTGCTTTTCTGATAGCCATCACCTCGGCTAGACGGGTGAGTGAGCTCCAGGCTTTATCTTCAAAGCCTCCTTTTCTGTCTGTTCATCCGGACAAGGTTGTCCTTCGGCCTCGTCCCTCCTTTCTTCCGAAAGTGGTGACTCCATTTCATCTTGGGCAGTCTGTCACCTTGCCCACCTTCTTTCCGCCTCCGCATCCTTCCAAAGAGGAAGAGAGGCTCCACCGTCTGGACCCAAAACGTGCGCTCTCCTTTTATTTGGAACGCACAAAGCAGTTCCAGGTGGACGACCAGCTTTTTGTTGGATACGTGGGTGCTAAGAAGGGGAAAGCTGTGCACAAAAGGACCATCTCTCGGTGGGTCATTTTGTGCATCAAAATTTGTTACTCTTTGGCTAAAAAGGACCCTCCTGTTGGGCTGCGCGCCCATTCTACTCGGGCCACAGCGGCTACTACTGCTTTGGGACGGGGAGTCCCTTTGCAGGACATCTGTCAGGCGGCGACGTGGGCTTCGCTACACACGTTTGCCAGGCATTATTGCCTTGACAGCCAAGTCCGGAGGGATGGCTTCTTTGGCCGTTCTGTCCTCCAGGACTTTCTGGTGTGATCTTGGTTCGCAGACCCACCACCGGGGATGGTATTGCTTGGGTATCTATTCTAAGGTGAGGAATCTAACTAACGTGTTTCTTTCAGATGAACAAGTTACTTACCTTCGGTAACGATGTATCTGTAAGAAACATTAGTTAGTTAGATTCCTCACCGACCCACCCATCCTCCCCGTTCTGTGAACTGACATCTAGGGTTAAGGTTATCCTTTTCAGGCCCCTAGATTTTATTTTTGGCACCAGTGTCGGTCTTTGCATGGCTCTGCGTTCCTGGCGCGGAAGGCTATGTACAAGAACTGACGTCAGCGCGCGAGGGCGGCGTCTAAGTACTCCGACGACGTCATTCCGGCGCACGACGCCGACGACGGACGCGGAGCCGCAGACGACGCCTAGCGACGCGCAAGGGGTATTGCTGACGAAAAATCTTCCGGATCCAGTCTGACGCCTGGGGATATTCTAAGGTGAAGAATCTAACTAACTAATGTTTCTTACAGATACATCGTTACCGAAGGTAAGTAACTTGTTCTTTTCTTTTAAGAAGCAAAGGCCATATGCTACTTAGGAGACAGGACACCATTAACTAATGTAATATAGAAATTAGGCCACCTTGAGTCACAGATCTATAATTTCATCTTTAGGTCCAATCAAGGATACATAAACGTAGGGCTGCCTGTTCCTTTAAAGGAAAGGGGCAGTAACGTGACTAACTGCAGGTGACACACTTTGATCCTGTAGATCTCTTTTAGTTTTCTGTAATACCATTATAGCCAATTTAGACATGCACTGGTAAAGTGCTGCCTCTCATGTTCACAGCATGAAATATCATTAGCTGTGGAATTTAGTAACCAGAACAAGTTCAACCAACTGTTGCGTAGCGATGGGCATCGTCATGACCATCCCCTCACAACACAGGTAAACATGTAATAGTATCAAAAAGCAGCAACAAAAACAACGAAAACATGCAAAAAATAATAAAAATGCACAAAACGTCAAGCCATCAGATATACTTGCTGTATATCAAGCACAAAAAAAGCATAGACAAAACAATAGCATATGTAAAATAAGCGGTGACACACAACACCATGTCATGTACTTTTATGCACTGTAAACCTGCAGCCCAAAACCCAATATTTGGGCCTGTTTAATTTGTCAGGTTTAAAATCCTTACCCTCCTTTTTGACAGTAGATCACCAGGCAATGGAAATCTGCTGTCAAATATAACGTTACTGTCTCTCTTCTAACATACAGGACCAGCAAGAACAATTCATGATAGGACCAAATACACAAAAATAAATTGCCATTACTTAACTGTACCCCCTTGTCAGTCCTTGCAACATCCAGCCACTTTAGTTTTACCTTTCTAAATAAATCGTTACACTGACACTCCATATTAATTTGGCACCTACAATTTCCACTGTGAAAAATAAGTCTTAATTTGTCAATTCGTTCACATTTAGGCATGTAGCCTTAAAACATTTTTAGAATCTTTTTGTCTGTCTAAGACTTACTGCAACACTCCGTTTTCTGTTAAATAAGAGCTAATAGCAGGCATCATTCTTTTTTTTTATTTTTTTTGTAGAGCGAGACGCAAATGTATCAGTTCTGCAAAGCATTTAACATGATGTTTGGGCTTCCAAAGAAACCCCTTTGCTATATTTTCCCTTTGGAATTAAGTTCTTTAGTTTTATTGATGTTCTTATGGAGAAACCAGAAACTTCACCTTCAGAGGCCCGTGTAGCAAGGTCATTCTGCATTCCACAGAGGCAAGGCCCTAATTTAAAAGGTCATAAATGTCAACGTGGCAGCCTACTCCATTGAACTAAAGATAGCATCTCAACAGCGTAACTTGAGCCAGCCTCTGCAGCTCTCCAACCCCCAGCTTCTGCCACTCTGAATTTGTCAAAGCCAGAAGGCCTTCCTAATTCCTCCTAACTTGCAATAATTCACTCTATTTTGAAAAATAATTTCTCCTTTTTAGGCGCTAAAAAAAAATTATCTCTATTCCCCGATTATTAAACTACATTTACTGTGAATAATTCACGAAACTTAATAACACACATACCACTTTTTAGAATAAACCCTTGTTACAATCCTATGTAATGGTACACATTTCAACAACCTTAAATGAATGTCGTCTCAGTAGGCCCAGCTAAAGTTAGACGGAACTCCAGCAATTGGGACCGCTTTCTGCCCCAGTCCACTGGCACTGCGAATTGCATTTGCAATGAGTTTTGATATTTTCTTCATCATTTAGTCACTTGCCTTTATACCACATTCTTTTTATTCCCTTCGTCAATACAACCTTCCTCACGCTACTCTTCATGTCTTTATTACTCCCCTTCATCATCTCTCTTCCCTCCACGGCATTCTATTTTCCCAATTGTTCTTTTCCTTCCTACGTATTACCTAGTTCCTATAACCGTAATTCTACATTTCTCCACCCCTCTATCATTACAGACTTCATCACGTACCTGCTCACAAACATCCTCTTTTTCCTTCATCAAAAAAAAAAATTCTCCATTTCTCTTTCTCTATGTGGGTGCTAACTCCATTAAGGCCGTTTTTTATTAACATCAAATAGTTGCGGGTTGCGATACCATATTTTATGTAATTTCTCCAAGTTTTGAAAAAGGTCCTGTTTTTCATAGCGTGTTCAGTAGTATCGTGACAGACACAGCTAAAGTTAGAACCTTCAACCCTGATATTAAAACAAGCCTTTGTACTGGCACATTGACTCATTGAATCATAAGAAGGCACAACCTGTAAATATATATCAAACCTAAACGTATGCATTTACTGAAGTCTGAGACACTTTAAAAAGTACTCTGAATGGAAGAAAATGCAGTTCAAACAGTGTTTTCTACCCAAATTCGACTTTAATTTTCTTGGCATTAAAAAATGAATATCCTACAATTTTTTTGCATAATATGCATTACCAGAATGTTTATTACATAACCCATGAGTCAGGCATTGGAAATAATAACTTATACTTTATAGAAATGAGCTTGTTTGCGCCTGCGCCAAGGGAAAATTGTACACGCGAATGATTGTCATTTTAGTGATGCAACACAACTTAAATCAAATTTTAATGCTAGGAGGTCATAGTATGGTATTAAGCTTTATAAATATCAAAAAACGATTTTGAAAAGCACTTATTTTTTTAAAATAATTTTTCCATGATTAATAATTTTCTTTTTTTAAAAATCCCAATTATTCGTTTTTGTGATAAATCCATGTATAAAAAACAAGCTGCATCCCTTGCCTATCATTTTGGACACATTAACTCACACGCCTAAGCGCATAAGCCCAACTTGAAACGCGTCACATTTTTGCGCCACTTTCATTTAAAAGGACGGTTCTGCAAAATTCCACCCGTGTTCAACTGGGAAGGTGCTGGCTGAATGAACATTTCTATCAAATATACTGCAGCTGAAAAGTTTGCCTTTGAACATTTAATACAACGCATCTAAGGAAAATGCTGTAAATTTATTTACTTTTGCAAAAATAGATAATTTCGTTTTTGGGGCCTGATTTATATCTATTGAATGTGTTTCTAATTTTATCCTTTAAGCATTTAACGGCAGTTTTGTATATGTGCACAATTGCTCATTCTATAAATTAAAGAGCACCATATAGCTATTTTAGCACGTCACATGGTTCGTTTCTGGATTTCTTTTTTAAGTTTCTACTTGATATTAATTAACCAACAATTTACTTAACAGACTGGAAACATCAAAAGACCCACAAACACATATTGAGCTCATTTCAGACATAAACAGAAAGGGGTTAAACAGACAATACAGCGCGCTTTAGCCATTTTTCATAAATAGCGCCGTCGCAACTTACTTACAGAAGTTGCACTAATGAAAAAAAAAACACAGACATTTAAACACACAGTTGACTTACAAATCAATACGCATGACAGAAAGAAAGAACAGCTCACAGACTATACTTGAAACAAACCATTTGCAAATACTAGTTGTAGGTCATATTTACAAGCAACGCTTTTCAATAGTGTTCCAAAAGGCTGCATAAACAGCCCCACAGACAGATGCATGTCCAAGAAGTAGTGAATGCGCTCAATTCACTAGCTTTGCCTAGCAGAACACCACACAAAATCGTTCTGCATATCTTCATTCATGAAACTGCGCAGAATGAAGGATCCTTGTTTTGTATTATGTCATATTTTAATTCCCTGGGGATACAAAATCACCAAGGAAGAAATATGTTTTTAAATCTAACCTATTTAGATATTTTCCACACTATGGTACCTTTCAAAACAAAAAGCAACACATTTTTCCATGTGAGCTTACAAACAGGCATGCCAAAAATACTGCGGAAAACGCAAGTATTATAATCAAAACCAAATGGAGAAATATCTCCTCATTACCTGCCTACACAAATTGCACTTCGCATATCCAAACCTATACAAACCAAAAGCTACATTTCCAAATTTGCTAAGATCAGGCATCTTATAGCTCACTAATCTAGCTTCAAACTTCAAGGGGTTATCTCTACCAATACACTCGCAAATATGCGAGACCCTCGGTTTTGGTAATTGCAATGACCAAATCAGAAACCAAGAAACCAACCCCTCGGCTTTGGTAATTGCGATAACCAAATTAAAGACCCAAAGAACCAAAAGGCTGGGAGCGACCCACTTATACTTAATTCTTATTCTTAATAATCAAAAGGTTATCCAAATTCTAATTGTCAAGTTCTACATGACCAAACGTCTTCTATAATACTCACGCCAAAAGGGTTCTTTTTCTCACCTTTTGAGTGACATCATGTGGAGGATCAAAATCAGGAAGAGCAGAAATATACCGGGCTACATAATCAAAGAATCTCCAGAATCCCTGTGCACAGAGTACCTTCTTGGTAGAATTCCGTTCTGTCCTCCTCAGTAGATTTCAGTCTCCTGACAAGATCACTCCCACAGAAAGTCACTTCTCTGATGAGGCCGCGCTGGTGGGCGCCAACTGAAGTACTCCAATTTTTGAGACCCCAGAGGTGCTAGGGGTAGCACCCTATGACTTCGAGTACTTCCTGATGTGGTATTATAGAATTCTGCATATCTTGATAATATAACAAAGAACTTGGCAACAGAAGCTGAAATATGAAAATACATCTTTATTAAACTCAAATGAGTGAGACTACGTCGCACAGAAGCCTTAGCAACTGAATGAGGCAGTCTGCAGAACAGAAACCAGTCTCCTCTTTTATGGAGAATGTTACGCTCTGGGCAACACCGCCCTTCTCTTGCAGTTGGTCATTCACATGTATACATTGCAAATGAAAAGGCAGAGTCATGATGACCATCCCACATTCCAGTTAAGCCAGCCCGTAATTATTTACCCAGCAAGGCTCAGATCCCACATCAGAAATCGATAGGCCCCAATAAACATGAGCATCTCCTGTTTTGGGAAACAAGCCATAAAGCAGGAACAGTCAGGTGTGAAAGAGATTAGCCGGAGGCTTGTGTAGGATGAAAAGACTTTATGGTGTGTCAAGCCCTGATGCTAATCACAGGTGGCCAGAGGACGGGGAACTCGTGAGACCAGTTTGACCTGGGGTGGCGGAGCCAAGCTGCCCAGGTCACAGAAAAGTCAAAGAAAGGCACATGTGCTCTAAAAGGCCCGTTTTCGCTTCATGCTATATAGCCTATGTGAGGGCAACCATAAGATGGCCACCGCTACAAAATGGAACCCACGGAGTCAATGTATAATAACGTATACATAGTGCATTCATAGCTAAAACGTTACACAAAGCACTTGTACATACCGCATTGACCATTCGCGGTTCGCTAATACCGGGATAGACAGGGGTAGGGCCCTGCCTCCTACGCGGTCCCAAATTTTAAAGTACGACACTACGATTCGTACCTTTCAGCGATGCACACCTGAATGGAACATTGTCTGAGAAAGAGGACGACGACATTCTTCAGGAAGCAATACCATCACATCGTCGCTTCAATATGACCAATCCTTTGAACATTGTTCCAAGAACAAACCACACCTGGAAAAGAACATTATAATTTGAGATCCAGACCAAAGAACTCTTAAGATTTCTCTCTCCTATGTAGTATTCTTTCCCGGTTGCAAGGTCACGGTAGGAGTCTTAGTTGCGACCTGATTAGTGGCAATAGGCCTGCAGGACTTGTAGTGTCATAGGACGGCAGACAATCGTGATTAAGTGATTGAAGAAGATTGCCGTGAGCATCCATTAGAAAGATGGAAACTACATTAGGCAAAAGAGAAAGTAAAGATAAAATGAATCAGTGTAAATCAATGTATAGTCGTTGTGGTATTGCTTTATGTATTATTATATTATTGTGTATTCTTTTGGCGTGTATAAATTGGATTGTCATTGCTCTGCAGCAAAAAGTTGTCTCTCCTTCTGCCTCTACGTCTTCTTCTACTGTCTCTCCACATCTATTTCATACCCTTCCTCAACATGAACTCATTAGAAGAACTGAATATTACAACAATTCCTTCGTCCAGTTGTTACATCAATACAACTGACTGTTGGGTGTGTGGACTCATGCCACATACCGTAGAAAAAGGAATGCCGTATTTAGTCCTTCCGTTCTCCTATGAAGGTTCTGCTTGGGCTTATTTTGTTATCTTCTCCAATGCCTATCAAAGCAAATGTAGACGATCCGTTAGTTCACGTATTAGTGATCCGGATTTTAGTCATAGTTCATTGATAAAGGGAATGGTAGCTATGGCTAAAATCATGGAAAATAGTAAGATCTCCATTGACGAAAGAAAAGCGTATACTAACTGGAACGTCACCCAATATGTCACTAGCCTTAGTGATAAAGTTAAAAAAGGAAAGTCTTCACCGATTTGGACTATACCACATCAGGGCAATTTCTGTTTAGAGATAAATGGTCAGTCTGCTGACACTATACAAAGGAACAGCTGTTCCCACACGTATGTCTACTCCTCTCAAAACTCGCCTCCTTTAGTGCCGTCTCAAGGCACATATTTCATTTGTTATAATAGGGCTTATACGTGGTTGCCAACAGGTTTCTCCGGTACTTGCTATATAGCTTTCCTTCTTCCCCCTACATACACCGCTTCTGCAACTCATCATCGAAATAGATACGGCAGAGGGATTAATAATTCCAAAGACACAGCAGGACAAGAGGGAGGAGATTTCCTCAAAGGATTTCTTCCTTTTTGGGGTCCAATGGCCAACAGCAGAAATATAAGGCAATTGGTTTGTGTCGTAGAAACCACCATAGACATCACTGTAGGAGCCTTAAGTAATATCACGGCAGATTTAATACATGTTTTCGCTACCTGCCCACACCTATCTCTGCTCCAGAGGGCTATAGAAGTTTTTTTAGGGAGATTATTGGGAAGCGAGGCCATCCTCACCCCACCGATAATATTGCTGGGGATAGATAGTGATGGTACAGAGGACCCAATACGCCTTTTTTTGTTTGTGGTTATGGCTGTTTTGCGAATGTGTATCGCCTCGGCCTGGCTGGAACGAATCCCACCTACGTTTAATCAATGGCTGGCTAGATTGCTCTCGGTATACAACCTTGAGAAGGAGATATATGCAAGGAAAGGTAAAAGGGGGAGAAAGTTAGGATTACAAATTTGGGATCCCATTATTAAGTGGAAGGAAAATTAGAAATGACTGATACAGTAAGGTCTGAATTTAAACTTTTTGGTTTTTGCAGGTTCAGCTAAAGTGATCATTGTATAGCTGGTTTTGGATTTAAAAAACGTATTTATGTAGTACTCTGTAACACGATTCTTATGTGGATTATGCTCTGTAAAATGGGGGGAAAAAAAGGCAATAAAAATATTTAAAAAAAAGAATTCCTCAAAAAAAAAAAAAAAGTAATATCACGGCAGAACTACAGGCCGATCGTCTCATGACTTTACAAAACCGAGTTGCCTTAGACTTTGTTCTTGCAGACCGTGGTGGAGTATGCAAATTGATCGGGTCAGGTTGCTGTATTTTCATACCAAATGACGCTCCGACAGTATACCAAGCTATCTCTAAGTTACACATGATCTCTGAGTCGATTCATCAGGACGAAGGAGATTGGTCATTATTGGAGTGGTTTTGGGGACTACTGTCCAAATGGGGTTGGAAAATATTGACGTTCCTTGGAGTAGTTTTAGCCCTCATATTCTCTTGTTGCCTTTGTATGCACTGTGGCCCCGCCATCTACGACCTCTGTGCCACTATGTGCATCCCTAAAACCAAGCCACAAAGAACAGAGAATATCAGAATGATGCTACAGCAACAGCTCGATGACCTTATGGCCATCGACATTGACTCAGATTAATATGAGCCTGAGTATCTTGCCTGAGTTCTGGCAAAAGGAGGGTCTGAGGAACTTCGATTTTCGATTGGGATCGTATCGACCCGCCATTTTTGTGCTCCGCCGCCATCTTGTGTTGCCCTCACTCAGGCAGCACGACGGTCGAAGTCTCTTTCTGCTTTTTCTGCAAGCTTCGTGTCAAAATTAACCTTCTGCCTCTATTTGCAAAGCTGGTGTTAGGTGTGGCCGAGTACACTAATACCTGTCTGGTTTTTCTAATCCCTGTCTCAACTATCTGTTGGTTCACACTATTCTCCTTTGACTTTATCTTATCATCTGGCCTTCGCTGTCCTCTGCTAGCATTCTCTCGTTTCACAACTGTCCTCCAATACACACAGAACGTATCTCGCCACCTGCAAGTTAGTTGTAGATCCGTTAATGAATTAGTTTGAAGGAGGGGTGACAAACACAGTTGAAGGAAAGGCTGCTTCGAGTCATCTGACACTTGTTTTTAAACTTTTCCTATTGGATCTGTCCTGTTTTCCAACTTTCCTTATTGGCTCTTTCTTATGTACTCTGGGTGTGTATTTGGTTAATGTATATTTTACATATATGCTATAAAAGGTTGTACGCCACAGAGTGAAGTGGCAGTCTCCTGAGAACCTACCTCTTGTACTTCTGGGAACCCGGTACTAGCTGCAGCTAAATAAATCTGATCTTTTACGCCGACAGAGTGTTCCTGTGTCTCTGTGTAGCTGAGCCGGAGAACCCAGAAGATTAAGGCGTACCCTGCGCCGCCAGGTCCAAAAGGTTCTGGTTCTTCAGGCTCATGCCACTGGGCACCCTTGGCTTTGCATTCACTAATTTGCGATTACCAGTAGTAATCGCAAATTAGCAAATGCAAAGCCATCCGCAACTATGGACCTTTTGGCCCATAGGAACAAATGGAGTCATATTACCTAATAGTGATTCAGTATTTACCTGATCACTATTAGGCAATATTAAGGAATCGCTAAATATTTTGCGATTCCTACTTACATAGCATTTTGCAATTACCAAATCGCGATTTGGTACAAATCTGGTGTAGAGTGAAGTAAAGTGGTGTGGTAAAAAGTGAATTGAAGTAGAGTGTCGTATAGTGGAGTGTCGCAAAGTGGAGTGTCGTGTAGTGGAGTGTTGTGTCGTGGAGTGGAGTGGAATGGAATGGAGTGTCGTGTAATGGAATGGAACGAAGTGTCGTGGAATAGGACGGAATGGAGTGTCGTGTCATGGAATGGAATTGAGTGTCGTGGAAGGGAATGGACTGGAGTGTTGTGTCGTGGCATGGAGTGTCATGGAATGGAGTGTCATGGAATGGACTGGAGTGTTGTGTCGTGGAATGGAGTGTCATGGAATGGAGTGTCGTGGAATGGAGTGTCGTGGAATGGAATGGAGTGTTGTAGAATGGAATGGAATGGAGTGTCATGTCGTGGAATGGAATGGAGTGTCGTGTCGTGGAATGGAGTGTTGTGGAATGGAGTGTCGTGGAATGGAGTGTCGTGGAATGGAGTGTCGTGGAATGGAGTGTCGTGGAATGGAGTGTCGTGGAATGGAGTGTCGTGGAATGGAGTGTCGTGGAATGGAGTGTCGTGGAATGGAGTGTCGTGGAATGGAGTGTCGTGGAATGGAGTGTCGTGGAATGGAGTGTCGTGGAATGGAATGGAATGTCGTGGAATGGAATGTTGTGGAATGGAGTGTCGTGGAGTGGAATGGAATGGAGTGTCATGGAATGGAATGGAATGGAGTGTCGTGGAGTGGAATGGAATGGAGTGTCGTGGAATGGAATGGAATGGAGTGTCGTGGAATGGAATGGAATGGAGTGTCGTGGAATGGAATGGAATGGAGTGTCGTGGAATGGAATGTCGTGGAATGGAATGTTGTGGAATGGAGTGTCGTGGAGTGGAATGGAATGGAGTGTCATGGAATGGAATGGAATGGAGTGTCGTGGAGTGGAATGGAATGGAGTGTCGTGGAATGGAATGGAATGGAGTGTCGTGGAATGGAATGGAGTGTCGTGGAATGGAATGGAGTGTCATGGAATGGAGTGTCGTGGAATGGAATGTTGTGGAATGGAATGTTGTGTCGTGGAATGGAATGGAGTGTCGTGGAATGGAATGGAATGTCATGGAATGGAGTGTCGTGGAATGGAGTGTCGTGGAATGGAATGGAGTGTCGTGGAATGGAATGGAGTGTCGTGGAATGGAATGGAATGTCGTGGAATGGAATGGAGTGTCATGGAATGGAGCGTCGTGTCGTGGAATGGAGTGTCGTGTCGTGGAATGGAGTGTTGTGTCGTGGAATGGAGTGGAGTGTCGTTCGTGTCGTGGAGTGTCGTGTCGTGGAATGGAATGGAGTGTCGTGGAATGGAATGGAGTGTCATGTCATGGAATGTAATGTAATGGAGTGTCTTGGAATGGAGTGTCGTGGAATGGAATGGAGTGTCGTGGAATGGAATGGAGTGTATTGGAATGGAGTGTCGTGGAATGGAATGGAGTGTCGTGGAATGGAATGGAGTGTATTGGAATGGAGTGTCGTTGAATGGAGTGTCGTGTAATGGAGTGTCATGGAATGGAGTGGAATGGAGTGTTGTGGAATGGAGTGTCGTGTTGTGTCACAGAATGGAATGGAATGGAGTGTCATGTCGTGGAATGGAATGGAGTGTCATGGAATGGAGTGTCATGGAATGGAGTGTCATGGAATGGAGTGTCGTGTCATGGAATGGAGTGACGTGGAATGAAGTGTCGTGGAATGGAATGGAGTTTCGTGCCGTGGAATGGAGTTTCGTGTCGTGGAATGGAGTGTTGCGTCATGGAATGGAGTGTCGTGTCGTGGAATAGAATGGAATGGAATGTCATGTCGTGGAATGGAGTGTCGTGTCGTGGAATGGAATGGAGTGTCGTGTCATGGAATGGAGTGTCGTGTCGTGGAATGGAGTGGAGTGTCGTGGAATGGAGTGTCGTGTCGTGGAATGGAGTGTGGTGTCGTGGAATGGAGTGTGGTGTCGTGGAATGGAGTGTCGTGGAATGGAGTGTCATAGAATGGAGTGTCGTGGAATGGAATGGAGTGTCGTGGAATGGAATGGAGTGTCGTGTCGTGGAATGGAGTGTTGTGTCGTGGAATGGAATGGAGTGTCGTGGAATGGAGTGTCGTGTCATGGAATGGAGTGTGGTGTCGTGGAATGGAGTGTGGTGTCGTGGAATGGAGTGTCGTGGAATGGAGTGTCATAGAATGGAGTGTCGTGGAATGGAATGGAGTGTCGTGTCGTGGAATGGAGTGTTGTGTCGTGGAATGGTGTGTCGTGGAGTGTCGTGTCGTGTCATTGAATGGAGTGTCATGGAATGGAATGGTGTGTCGTGGAACAGAATGGAATGGAGTGTCATGGAATGGAGCGTCATGGAATGGAATGGAATGGAGTGTCGTGTCGTGGAATGGAATGTCGTGTCGTGTCATGGAATGGAGTGTCGTGTCGTGGAATGGAATGGAGTGTCGTGGAATGGAGTGTCGTGTCGTGGAATGGAGTGTGGTGTCGTGGAATGGAGTGTGGTGTCGTGGAATGGAGTGTCGTGGAATGGAGTGTCATAGAATGGAGTGCCATGGAATGGAATGGAGTGTCGTGTCGTGGAATGGAGTGTTGTGTCGTGGAATGGTGTGTCGTGGAATGGTGTGTCGTGGAGTGTCGTGTCGTGTCATTGAATGGAGTGTCATGGAATGGAATGGTGTGTCGTGGAACGGAATGGAATGGAGTGTCATGGAATGGAGCGTCATGGAATGGAATGGAGTGTCGTGTCGTGGAATGGAGTGGAGTGTCGTGGAATGGAAAGGAGTGTCGTGGAATGGAAAGGAGTGTCATGGAATGGAATGTCGTGGAATGGAATGTCGTGGAATGGAATGGATTGTCGTGTCATGGAATGGAGTGTCGTGGAATGGAATGGAATGTCCTGGGATGGAGTTGAGTGGAATGGAGTTGAATGGAGTGTCGTGGAATGGAGTGGAATGAAATGGAGTGTCGTGGAATGGAATGGAGTGTTGTGTCGTGGAATGGAATGGAGTGTTGTGTCGTGGAATGGAATGGAGTGTCGTGTCGTGTTGTGTAATGGAAAGGAGTGTTGTGTCGTGGAGTGTTGTGTCGTGGAATGGAGTGTCGTGGAATGGAATGGAGTGTCGTGGAATGGAATGGAGTGTCATGTCACGGAATGGAATGGAGTGTCATGTCACGGAATGGAATGGAGTGTCGTGGAATGGAATGGAGTGTCGTGGAATGGAATGGAGTGTTGTGTCGTGTCGTGGAATGGAGTGGAGTGTCGTGGAATGGAGTGTCGTGGAATGGAGTGTCGTGGAATGGAGTGTCGTGGAATGGAGTGTCGTGGAATGGAGTGTCGTGGAATGGAGTGTCGTGGAATGGAGTGTCGTGTCGCGGAATGGAATGGAATGGAGTGTCATGTCCTGGAATGGAATGGAATGGAGTGTCATGTCCTGGAATGGAATGGAATGGAGTGTCATGTCCTGGAATGGAATGGAGTGTCGTGGAATGGAATGGAGTGTCATGGAATGGAGTGTTGTGTCATGGACTGGAGTGACGTGGAATGGAGTGTCGTGGAATGGAATGGAGTTTCGTGCCGTGGAATGGAGTATCGTGTCGTGGAATGGAGTGTCGTGTCGTGGAATAGAATGGAATGGAATATCATGTCGTGGAATGGAGTGTCGTGTCGTGGAATGGAATGGAGTGTCATGTCATGGAATGTAATGTAATGGAGTGTCTTGGAATGGAGTGTCGTTGAATGGAATGGAGTGTCGTGGAATGGAGTGTCGTGGAATGGAATGGAGTGTCATGGAATGGAGTGTTGTGTCATGGACTGGAGTGACGTGGAATGGAGTGTCGTGGAATGGAATGGAGTTTCGTGCCGTGGAATGGAGTATCGTGTCGTGGAATGGAGTGTCGTGTCGTGGAATAGAATGGAATGGAATATCATGTCGTGGAATGGAGTGTCGTGTCGTGGAATGGAATGGAGTGTCATGTCATGGAATGTAATGTAATGGAGTGTCTTGGAATGGAGTGTCGTTGAATGGAATGGAGTGTCGTGGAATGGAGTGTCGTGGAATGGAATGGAGTGTCGTGGAATGGAATGGAGTGTCGTGGAATGGAATGGAGTGTCGTGGAATGGAATGGAGTGTATTGGAATGGAGTGTCGTGTAATGGAGTGTCGTGTAATGGAGTGTCGTGTAATGGAGTGTCGTGTAATGGAGTGTCGTGTAATGGAGTGTCGTGTAATGGAGTGTCATGGAATGGAGTGGAATGGAGTGTTGTGGAATGGAGTGTCGTGTTGTGTCACGGAATGGAATGGAATGGAGTGTCATGGAATTGGAATGGTGTGTCGTGGAACGGAATGGAATGGAGTGTCATGGAATGGAGCGTCATGGAATGGAATGGAGTGTCGTGTCGTGGAATGGAATGGAGTGTCGTGTCATGGAATGGAGTGTCGTGTCATGGAATGGAGTGTCGTGTCGTGGAATGGAGTGTCGTGTCGTGGAATGGAGTGTGGTGTCGTGGAATGGAGTGTGGTGTCGTGGAATGGAGTGTGGTGTCGTGGAATGGAGTGTCGTGGAATGGAGTGTCATAGAATGGAGTGTCGTGGAATGGAATGGAGTGTCGTGTCGTGGAATGGAGTGTCGTGGAATGGAGTGTCGTGTCGCGGAATGGAATGGAATGGAGTGTCGTGTCATGTCATGGAATGGAGTGTCGTGTCATGGAATGTCGTGTCGTGGAATGGAGTGTCATGGAATGGAGTGTTGTATCGTGGAATGGAATGGAGTGTCGTGGAATGGAGTGTCGTGGAATGGAGTGTCGTGGAATGGAATGCAGTGTCATGCCGTGGAATGGAATGGAGTGTTGTGTCGTGGAATGGAATGTCGTGTCGTGGAATTGAATGGAATGCAGTGTCATGCCGTGGAATGGAATGGAGTGTCGTGGAATGGAATGGAGTGTTGTGTCGTGGAATGGAATGGAGTGTTGTGTCGTGGAATGGAATGGAGTGTCGTGTCGTGTTGTGTAATGGAAAGGAGTGTTGTGTCGTGGAGTGTTGTGTCGTGGAATGGAGTGTCGTGGAATGGAATGGAGTGTCGTGGAATGGAATGGAGTGTCATGTCACGGAATGGAATGGAGTGTCATGTCACGGAATGGAATGGAGTGTCGTGGAATGGAATGGAGTGTCGTGGAATGGAATGGAGTGTTGTGTCGTGTCGTGGAATGGAGTGGAGTGTCGTGGAATGGAGTGTCGTGGAATGGAGTGTCGTGGAATGGAGTGTCGTGGAATGGAGTGTCGTGGAATGGAGTGTCGTGGAATGGAGTGTCGTGGAATGGAGTGTCGTGGAATGGAGTGTCGTGGAATGGAGTGTCGTGTCGCGGAATGGAATGGAATGGAGTGTCATGTCCTGGAATGGAATGGAATGGAGTGTCATGTCCTGGAATGGAATGGAATGGAGTGTCATGTCCTGGAATGGAATGGAGTGTCGTGGAATGGAATGGAGTGTCATGGAATGGAGTGTTGTGTCATGGACTGGAGTGACGTGGAATGGAGTGTCGTGGAATGGAATGGAGTTTCGTGCCGTGGAATGGAGTATCGTGTCGTGGAATGGAGTGTCGTGTCGTGGAATAGAATGGAATGGAATATCATGTCGTGGAATGGAGTGTCGTGTCGTGGAATGGAATGGAGTGTCATGTCATGGAATGTAATGTAATGGAGTGTCTTGGAATGGAGTGTCGTTGAATGGAATGGAGTGTCGTGGAATGGAGTGTCGTGGAATGGAGTGTCGTGGAATGGAATGGAGTGTCGTGGAATGGAATGGAGTGTCGTGGAATGGAATGGAGTGTCGTGGAATGGAATGGAGTGTATTGGAATGGAGTGTCGTGTAATGGAGTGTCGTGTAATGGAGTGTCGTGTAATGGAGTGTCGTGTAATGGAGTGTCGTGTAATGGAGTGTCATGGAATGGAGTGGAATGGAGTGTTGTGGAATGGAGTGTCGTGTTGTGTCACGGAATGGAATGGAATGGAGTGTCATGGAATTGGAATGGTGTGTCGTGGAACGGAATGGAATGGAGTGTCATGGAATGGAGCGTCATGGAATGGAATGGAGTGTCGTGTCGTGGAATGGAATGGAGTGTCGTGTCATGGAATGGAGTGTCGTGTCATGGAATGGAGTGTCGTGTCGTGGAATGGAGTGTCGTGTCGTGGAATGGAGTGTGGTGTCGTGGAATGGAGTGTGGTGTCGTGGAATGGAGTGTGGTGTCGTGGAATGGAGTGTGGTGTCGTGGAATGGAGTGTCGTGGAATGGAGTGTCATAGAATGGAGTGTCGTGGAATGGAATGGAGTGTCGTGTCGTGGAATGGAGTGTCGTGGAATGGAGTGTCGTGTCGCGGAATGGAATGGAATGGAGTGTCGTGTCATGTCATGGAATGGAGTGTCGTGTCATGGAATGTCGTGTCGTGGAATGGAGTGTCATGGAATGGAGTGTTGTATCGTGGAATGGAATGGAGTGTCGTGGAATGGAGTGTCGTGGAATGGAGTGTCGTGGAATGGAATGCAGTGTCATGCCGTGGAATGGAATGGAGTGTTGTGTCGTGGAATGGAATGTCGTGTCGTGGAATTGAATGGAATGCAGTGTCATGCCGTGGAATGGAATGGAGTGTCGTGGAATGGAATGGAGTGTTGTGTCGTGGAATGGAATGGAGTGTCATGTCATGGAATGTCAAGAATGCGAGGAATGTCCTGTCATGCAATATCAGGAATGTCATGTCATGGAATGTCAGGAATGTCATGGAATGTCATGTCATAAATGTCAGAATGTCATGGAATGTCATGTCAGGAATGTCATGGAATGTCAGGAATGTCATGTCATGGAATGTCAGGGAAAATCATGACATGTCATGAATGCCAGGAATGTCATTAGTCATGGAATGGAATGTCATAAATGTCATGGAATGTCAGGTATGTCAGGAATGTCATGGAATGTCAGGAATGTCATGACATGGAATGTCATGTCAGGGATATCATGTCATGAATGTCATGGAATATCAGAAATGTCATGGAATGTCATGTCAGGAATGTCATGGAATGGAATGTCATGTCATGAACATCACTGGATGTCATGGAATGGAATTTAATAGAATGTAATGGAATGTCATGGAAAGGAATGTCATGGAATGGAATGTCATGTCATGAATGTCATGGAATGTGATGTCATGAATGTCATGTCATGTCATGTCATGAATATCGTCATGAATGTCAAGAAAGTCATGAATGTCAGGAATGTCATGTCTTGGAATGCAATGTCAGGAATGTCATGTCATGGAATGGAATGTCATGTCATGAATGTCAGGAATGTGATATTGAATCAGGAATGTCATCAGGAATGCCAGGAATGTCATGGAATGGAATGTCATGAATGTCACGGAATGGAATGTCAGGAATGTCAGATCATGAGTATCAGGAGTGTCATATGAATGTCAAGATTGTCATGTCGTGGAATGTCATGGAATGGAATGTCAGGAATGTTAGGAATGTCTTGGAATGTCATGAATGTCATGGAATGGAATGTCAGGAATGTCATGAATGTCAAGAATGTCATGTCATGAATATCATGTCATGAATATCATGTCATGAATGTCAAGAATGTCATGTCATGAATGTCAAGAATATCATGGAATGGAATGTCATGGAATGGAATGTCATGTCAGAATGGAATGTCATGTCATGGAATGCAATGTCATGAATGTCAGGAATGTCATGTTATGAGTGTCAAGAATGTCATGACTTTCATGATTGTCATGGAATGGAATGTCATGTCATGAATGTCGTGAATGTCATGGAATGGAATGTCTGGAATATAATGGAATGTCATGAATGAATGTCATGTCATGGAATGTCATGTCATGGAATGTCATGTCATGGAATGTCAGGAATGTCGTCATGAGTGTCAGGAATGTCAAGTCATGTCATGAATGTCAAGTCATGTCATGTCAGGAATATGATCATGAATATCATGGAATGTCATGTCATATCAGGAATGTCATGGAATGGAATGTCATGTCATGGATGTATTGGAATGTGATGTCATGAATGTCATGGAATGTCATGTCATGTCATGAATGTCATGTCATGAATGTCATGAATGTCAAGAATGTCATGAATGTTAGGAATGTCATGTCTTGGAATGCAATGTCATGAATGTCAGGAATGTGATATTGAATCAGGAATGTCATCAGGAATGTCATGTCATGGAATGTCATGAATGTCATGGAATGGAATGTCAGGAATGTCATGTCATGAGTATCAGGAGTGTCATATCGTGGAATGTTAGGAATGTCATGGAATGGAATGTCATGAATATCATAAATGTCATCATGAATGTCAAGAATGTCATGTCGTGGAATGTCAGGAATGTCATGGAATGGAATGTCAGGAATGGAATGTCTTGGAATGTCAAGAATGTCAAGAATGTCATGAATATCATGTCATGAATATCATGTCATGAATATCATGTAATGAATGTCAAGAATGTCATGTCATGAATGTCAAGAATATCATGGAATGGAATGTCATGTCATGGAGTGCAACGTCATGAATGTCATGTTATGAATGTCATGTCATGAATGTCAGGAATGTCATGATTGTCATGGAATGGAATGTCAGGAATGTCATCATGAATGTCAGGAATGTCATGAATGCCATGGAATGGAATGTCAGGAATATCAAGAATGTTATGTCATGGAATGTTAGGAATGGAATGTCATGAATTTCAGGAATGTCATGTCATGAATATGAATGGCATGGAATGTCATGTCATGAATGTCATAGAAAAAAAGGTCATGGAATGTCATGTCTGGAATGTCATAGAATGGAATGTCATGAATATCATGGAATGGAGTATCAGGAATGTCATGGAATGGAATATCAGGAATGTCATGGAAAGGAATGTCATGAATGTCATGTCATGAATGGAATGGAATGTCATGAATGTCATGTCATGGAATGGAATGTCATGGAATTGAATGTTATGTCATGAATGTCATGGAATGTCATGAATGTCATGTCATGAATGTCATATCATGGAATGGAATGTCATGGATTGGAATGTCATGGATTGGAGTGTCATGGATTGGAATGTCATGAATGTCATGGAATGGAATGTCATATCATGGACTTTCATGAATGTAATGTCATGGAATGTCTGGAATATCATGAATGTCATGAATTGGAATGCAATGAATGTCATGGACTGGAATGAATGTCATGAATTGGAATGTAATGAATGTTATGGACTGGAATGAATGTCATGGAATGTCATGGAACGGAATGTCATGAATATCATGAATGTCATGTCATGAAATGGAATGTTGCGTTGTGGAATGGAATGGAGTGTTGTGTCGTGGAATGGAATGGAGTGTCGTGGAATGGAATGGAGTGTCCTGTCGTGGAATGGAATGGAATGTCATGTCGCGGAATGGAATGGAGTGTTGTGTCGTGGAATGGAATGGAGTGTTGTGTCGCGGAATGGAATGGAGTGGACTGTCATGTCGTGGAATCTCGTGTAGTGTCGTGGAATGGAGTGTCATGGAATGGAGTTTCATGGAATGGAGTGTCGTGGAATAGAATGGAGTTTCGTGGAATGGAGTGTCGTGTCATAGAATGGAATGGAGTGTCGTGGAATGGAATGGAGTGTCGTGGAATGGAATGGAGTGTCGTGTCGTGGAATGGAATGGAATGTCATGTCGTGGAATGGAATGGAGTGTCGTGGAATGGAATGGAGTGTCGTGGAATGGAATGGAGTGTCATGGAATGGAGTGTCGTGGAATGGAATGGAGTGTCGTGGAATGAAGTGTTGTGTCGTGGAATGGAATGGAGTGTCGTGTCGCGGAATGGAGTGTCGCGGAATGGAGTGTTGTGTCATGTCAGTTTCATGGAATGGAATGGAGTGTCATGGAATGGAGTGTTGTGGAATGGAATGGAGTGTCATGGAATGGAATGGAGTGTCGTGGAATGGAATGGAGTGTCATGGAATGGAGTGTCATGGAATGAAGTGTTGTGTCATGGAATGGAATGTCGTGTCGCGGAATGTCGTGTCGCGGAATGTCGTGTCGCGGAATGTCGTGTCGCGGAATGTCGTGTCGCGGAATGTCGTGTCGCGGAATGTCGTGTCGCGGAATGTCGTGTCGCGGAATGGAGTGTCGCGGAATGGAGTGTCGCGGAATGGAGTGTCGCGGAATGGAGTGTCGCGGAATGGAGTGTCGCGGAATGGAGTGTCGCGGAATGGAGTGTCGCGGAATGGAGTGTCGCGGAATGGAGTGTCGCGGAATGGAGTGTCGCGGAATGGAGTGTCGCGGAATGGAGTGTCGCGGAATGGAGTGTCGCGGAATGGAGTGTCGCGGAATGGAGTGTCGCGGAATGGAGTGTCGCGGAATGGAGTGTCGCGGAATGGAGTGTCGCGGAATGGAGTGTCGCGGAATGGAGTGTCGCGGAATGGAGTGTCGCGGAATGGAGTGTCGCGGAATGGAGTGTCGCGGAATGGAGTGTCGCGGAATGGAGTGTCGCGGAATGGAGTGTCGCGGAATGGAGTGTCGCGGAATGGAGTGTCGCGGAATGGAATGGAGTGTCGCGGAATGGAATGGAGTGTCGCGGAATGGAATGGAGTGTCGCGGAATGGAATGGAGTGTCGCGGAATGGAATGGAGTGTCGCGGAATGGAATGGAGTGGAGTGTCGCGGAATGGAATGGAGTGGAGTGTCGCGGAATGGAATGGAGTGGAGTGTCGCGGAATGGAATGGAGTGGAGTGTCGCGGAATGGAATGGAGTGTCGTGTCGCGGAATGGAATGGAGTGTCGTGTCGCGGAATGGAATGGAGTGTCGTGTCGCGGAATGGAATGGAGTGTCGTGTCGCGGAATGGAATGGAGTGTCGTGTCGCGGAATGGAATGGAGTGTCGTGTCGCGGAATGGAATGGAATGTCATGTCTTGGAATGGAGTGTCGTGGAATGGAATGGAGTGTCGTGGAATGGAATGGAGTGTCGTGGAATGGAATGGAGTGTCGTGGAATGGAATGGAGTGTCGTGGAATGGAATGGAGTGTCGTGGAATCGAATGGAGTGTCGTGTCATGGAATGGAGTGTCGTGTCGTGTCATAGAATGGAATGGAGTGTCGTGGAATGGAATGGAATGTCATGTCTTGGAATGGAGTGTTGTGGAATGGAATGGAGTGTCGTGGAATGGAATGGAGTGTCGTGGAATGGAATGGAGTGTCGTGGAATGGAATGGAGTGTCGTGGAATGGAATGGAGTGTCGTGGAATGGAATGGAGTGTCGTGGAATCGAATGGAGTGTCGTGTCATGGAATGGAGTGTCGTGTCGTGTCATAGAATGGAATGGAGTGTCGTGGAATGGAATGGAATGTCATGTCTTGGAATGGAGTGTTGTGGAATGGAATGGAGTGTCGTGGAATGGAATGGAGTGTCGTGTCATGGAATGGAGTGTCGTGTCGTGTCATGGAATGGAGTGTCGTGTCGTGTCATAGAATGGAATGGAGTGTCGTGGAATGGAATGGAATGTCATGTCTTGGAATGGAGTGTTGTGGAATGGAATGGAGTGTCGTGGAATGGAATGGAGTGTCGTGGAATGGAATGGAGTGTCGTGTCATGGAATGGAGTGTCGTGGAATGGAATGGAGTGTCGTGTCATGGAATGGAGTGTCGTGGAATGGAATGGAGTGTCGTGGAATGGAATGGAGTTTCGTGGAATGGAATGGAGTGTCGTGTCATGGAATGGAGTGTCGTGTCATAGAATGGAATGGAGTGTCGTGTTGTGCCATGGAATGGAGTGTCGTGTCGTGGAATGGAATGGAATGTCATGTCGTGGAATGGAGTGTTGTGGAATGGAATGGAGTGTCGTGGAATGGAATGGAGTGTCGTGGAATGGAATGGAGTGTCGTGGAATGGAATGGAGTGTCGTGGAATGGAATGGAGTGTCGTGGAATGGAATGGAATGGAGTGTCGTGGAATGGAATGGAGTGTCGTGTCATGGAATGGAGTGTCGTGTCGTGTCATAGAATGGAATGGAGTGTCGTGGAATGGAATGGAATGTCATGTCTTGGAATGGAGTGTTGTGGAATGGAATGGAGTGTCGTGGAATGGAATGGAGTGTCGTGTCATGGAATGGAGTGTCGTGTCGTGTCATAGAATGGAATGGAGTGTCGTGGAATGGAATGGAATGTCATGTCTTGGAATGGAGTGTTGTGGAATGGAATGGAGTGTCGTGGAATGGAATGGAGTGTCGTGTCATGGAATGGAGTGTCGTGGAATGGAATGGAGTGTCGTGTCATGGAATGGAGTGTCGTGGAATGGAATGGAGTGTCGTGGAATGGAATGGAGTTTCGTGGAATGGAATGGAGTGTCGTGTCATGGAATGGAGTGTCGTGTCATAGAATGGAATGGAGTGTCGTGTTGTGCCATGGAATGGAGTGTCGTGTCGTGGAATGGAATGGAATGTCATGTCGTGGAATGGAGTGTTGTGGAATGGAATGGAGTGTCGTGGAATGGAATGGAGTGTCGTGGAATGGAATGGAGTGTCGTGGAATGGAATGGAGTGTCGTGGAATGGAATGGAGTGTCGTGGAATGGAATGGAGTGTCGTGTCATGGAATGGAGTGTCGTGTCATGGAATGGAGTGTCGTGTCGTGTCATAGAATGGAATGGAGTGTCGTGGAATGGAATGGAATGTCATGTCTTGGAATGGAGTGTTGTGGAATGGAATGGAGTGTCGTGGAATGGAATGGAGTGTCGTGTCATGGAATGGAGTGTTGTGGAATGGAATGGAGTGTCGTGGAATGGAATGGAGTTTCGTGGAATGGAATGGAGTGTCGTGTCATGGAATGGAGTGTCGTGTCATAGAATGGAATGGAGTGTCGTGTTGTGCCATGGAATGGAGTGTCGTGTCGTGGAATGGAATGGAATGTCATGTTGTGGAATGGAGTGTTGTGGAATGGAATGGAGTGTCGTGGAATGGAATGGAGTGTCGTGTCATGGAATGGAGTGTCGTGTCATGGAATGGAGTGGAGTGTCATGGAATGGAGTGTCGTGGAATGAAATGGAATGGAGTGTCATGGAATGGAGTGTCGTGGAATGTCGTGTCGTGTCATGGAATGGAGTGTCATGGAATGGAGTTTCATGTAATGGAGTGTCATGGAATGGAGTTTCGTGGAATGGAGTGTCGTGTCATGGAATGGAATGGAGTGTCGTGTCGTGGAATGGAATGGAATGGAGTGTCGTGGAATGGAATGGAGTGTCGTGTCGTGGAATGGAATGGAATGTCATGTCGTGGAGTGGAATGGAATGGAATGGAGTGTCGTGGAATGGAATGGAGTGTCGTGGAATGGAATGGAGTGTTGTGGAATGGAGTGTTGTGTCATGTCATGGAATGGAGTGTCGTTTCATGGAATGGAATGGAGTGTCATGGAATGGAGTGTCGTGGAATGGAATGGAGTGTCATGGAATGGAGTGTCGTGGAATGGAATGGAGTGTCATGGAATGGAGTGTCGTGGAATGAGGTGTTGTGTCATGGAATGGAATGGAGTGTCGCGGAATGGAGTGTCGCGGAATGGAGTGTCGCGGAATGGAGTGTCGCGGAATGGAGTGTCGCGGAATGGAGTGTCGCGGAATGGAGTGTCGCGGAATGGAGTGTCGCGGAATGGAGTGTCGCGGAATGGAGTGTCGCGGAATGGAGTGTCGCGGAATGGAGTGTCGCGGAATGGAGTGTCGCGGAATGGAGTGTCGCGGAATGGAGTGTCGCGGAATGGAGTGTCGCGGAATGGAGTGTCGCGGAATGGAGTGTCGCGGAATGGAGTGTCGCGGAATGGAGTGTCGCGGAATGGAGTGTCGCGGAATGGAGTGTCGCGGAATGGAGTGTCGCGGAATGGAGTGTCGCGGAATGGAGTGTCGCGGAATGGAGTGTCGCGGAATGGAGTGTCGCGGAATGGAGTGTCGCGGAATGGAGTGTCGCGGAATGGAGTGTCGCGGAATGGAGTGTCGCGGAATGGAGTGTCGCGGAATGGAGTGTCGCGGAATGGAGTGTCGCGGAATGGAGTGTCGCGGAATGGAGTGTCGCGGAATGGAGTGTCGCGGAATGGAGTGTCGCGGAATGGAGTGTCGCGGAATGGAGTGTCGCGGAATGGAGTGTCGCGGAATGGAGTGTCGCGGAATGGAGTGTCGCGGAATGGAGTGTCGCGGAATGGAGTGTCGCGGAATGGAGTGTCGCGGAATGGAGTGTCGCGGAATGGAGTGTCGCGGAATGGAGTGTCGCGGAATGGAGTGTCGCGGAATGGAGTGTCGCGGAATGGAGTGTCGCGGAATGGAGTGTCGCGGAATGGAGTGTCGCGGAATGGAGTGTCGCGGAATGGAGTGTCGCGGAATGGAGTGTCGCGGAATGGAGTGTCGCGGAATGGAGTGTCGCGGAATGGAGTGTCGCGGAATGGAGTGTCGCGGAATGAAATGGAGTGTCGTGGAATGAAATGGAGTGTCGTGGAATGAAATGGAGTGTCGTGGAATGGAATGGAGTGTCGTGAAATGGAATGGAGTTTCGTGTCATGGAATGGAGTGTCGTGTCATGGAATGGAGTGTCGTGTTGTGCCATGGAGTGTCGTGTCGTGGAATGGAATGGAGTGTCGTGTCGTGGAATGGAATGGAGTGTCGTGTCGTGGAATGGAATGGAGTGTCGTGTCGTGGAATGGAATGGAGTTTCGTGTCATGGAATGGAGTGTCGTGAAATGGAATGGAGTTTCGTGTCATGGAATGGAGTGTCGTGTCATGGAGTGTCGTGTTGTGCCATGGAGTGTCGTGTCGTGGAATGGAATGGAGTGTCGTGTCGTGGAATGGAATGGAGTGTCGTGTCGTGGAATGGAATGGAGTTTCGTGTCGTGGAATGGAATGGAGTTTCGTGTCATGGAATGGAGTGTCGTGTTGTGCCATGGAGTGTCGTGTCGTGGAATGGAATGGAGTGTCGTGTCGTGGAATGGAATGGAGTGTCGTGGAATGAAATGGAGTGTCGTGGAATGAAATGGAGTGTCGTGGAATGAAATGGAGTGTCGTGGAATGGAATGGAGTGTCGTGTCATGGAATGGAGTGTCGTGTCATGGAATGGAGTGTCGTGTTGTGCCATGGAGTGTCGTGTCGTGGAATGGAATGGAGTGTCGTGTCGTGGAATGGAATGGAGTGTCGTGTCGTGGAATGGAATGGAGTGTCGTGTCGTGGAATGGAATGGAGTTTCGTGTCATGGAATGGAGTGTCGTGAAATGGAATGGAGTTTCGTGTCATGGAATGGAGTGTCGTGTCATGGAGTGTCGTGTTGTGCCATGGAGTGTCGTGTCGTGGAATGGAATGGAGTGTCGTGTCGTGGAATGGAATGGAGTGTCGTGTCGTGGAATGGAATGGAGTGTCGTGTCGTGGAATGGAATGGAGTTTCGTGTCATGGAATGGAGTGTCGTGTTGTGCCATGGAGTGTCGTGTCGTGGAATGGAATGGAGTGTCGTGTCGTGGAATGGAATGGAGTGTCGTGTCGTGGAATGGAATGGAGTGTCGTGTCGTGGAATGGAATGGAGTTTCGTGTCATGGAATGGAGTGTCGTGTCATGGAATGGAGTGTCGTGTTGTGCCATGGAGTGTCGTGTCGTGGAATGGAATGGAGTGTCGTGTCGTGGAATGGAATGGAGTGTCGTGTCGTGGAATGGAATGGAGTGTCGTGTCGTGGAATGGAATGGAGTGTAGTGTCGTGGAATGGAATGGAGTGTAGTGTCGTGTCGTGGAATGGAATGGAGTGTCGTGTCGTGGAATGGAATGGAGTGTAGTGTCGTGGAATGGAATGGAGTGTAGTGTCGTGGAATGGAATGGAGTGTAGTGTCGTGTCGTGTCATGGAATGGAGTGTCGTGTTGTGCCATGGAGTGTCGTGTCGTGGAATGGAATGGAGTGTCGTGTCGTGGAATGGAATGGAGTGTCGTGGAATGAAATGGAGTGTCGTGGAATGAAATGGAGTGTCGTGGAATGGAATGGAGTGTCGTGAAATGGAATGGAGTTTCGTGTCATGGAATGGAGTGTCGTGTCATGGAATGGAGTGTCGTGTTGTGCCATGGAGTGTCGTGTCGTGGAATGGAATGGAGTGTCGTGTCGTGGAATGGAATGGAGTGTCGTGTCGTGGAATGGAATGGAGTGTCGTGTCGTGGAATGGAATGGAGTTTCGTGTCATGGAATGGAGTGTCGTGAAATGGAATGGAGTTTCGTGTCATGGAATGGAGTGTCGTGTCATGGAGTGTCGTGTTGTGCCATGGAGTGTCGTGTCGTGGAATGGAATGGAGTGTCGTGTCGTGGAATGGAATGGAGTGTCGTGTCGTGGAATGGAATGGAGTGTCGTGTCGTGGAATGGAATGGAGTTTCGTGTCATGGAATGGAGTGTCGTGTTGTGCCATGGAGTGTCGTGTCGTGGAATGGAATGGAGTGTCGTGTCGTGGAATGGAATGGAGTGTCGTGTCGTGGAATGGAATGGAGTGTCGTGTCGTGGAATGGAATGGAGTTTCGTGTCATGGAATGGAGTGTCGTGTCATGGAATGGAGTGTCGTGTTGTGCCATGGAGTGTCGTGTCGTGGAATGGAATGGAGTGTCGTGTCGTGGAATGGAATGGAGTGTCGTGTCGTGGAATGGAATGGAGTGTCGTGTCGTGGAATGGAATGGAGTGTAGTGTCGTGGAATGGAATGGAGTGTAGTGTCGTGTCGTGGAATGGAATGGAGTGTCGTGTCGTGGAATGGAATGGAGTGTAGTGTCGTGGATTGGAATGGAGTGTAGTGTCGTGGAATGGAATGGAGTGTAGTGTCGTGTCGTGGAATGGAATGGAGT
This sequence comes from Triturus cristatus, assembly GCF_964204655.1. Taxonomy (NCBI): domain Eukaryota; kingdom Metazoa; phylum Chordata; class Amphibia; order Caudata; family Salamandridae; genus Triturus; species Triturus cristatus. Next base: position 334,213,788 of record NC_140595.1, read on the forward strand.
GTAGTGTCGTGGAATGGAATGGAGTGTCGTGTCATGGAATGGAGTGTCGTGGAATGGAATGGAGTGTCGTGGAATGGAGTGTCGTGTCGTGGAATTGAATGGAATGCAGTGTCATGTCGTGGAATGGAATGGAATGGAGTGTCATGGAATGGAGTGTTGTGGAATGGAATGAAGTGTTGTGTCGTGGAATGGAGTGTCATGGAATGGAGTGTCGTGGAAGGGAATGGAGTGTCGTGGAAGGGAATGGAGTGTCGTGGAATGGAGTGGAGTGTCGTGGAATGGAATGTTGTGTCATGGAATGGAGTGTCGTGTCGTGGAATTGAATGGAATGCAGTGTCATGTCGTGGAATGGAATGGAGTGCCGTGGAATGGAGTGTCGTGTTGTGGAATGGAATGGAGTGTCATGTCATGGAATGTCAAGAATGCATGGAATGTCATGTCATGCAATAGCAGGAATGTCGTGTCATGGAATGTCAGGAATGTCATGTCATGAATGCCATGAATGCCAAGAATGTCAGGAATGTCATGTCATGAATGTCAGAATGTCATGGAATGTCATGTCATGAATGTCATGGAATGTCAGGAATGTCATGAATGTCATGTCAGGGAAAATCATGGAATGTCATGTCATGAATGCCAGGAATGTCAGTCATGTCATGGAATGTCATAAATGTCATGGAATGTCAGGTATGTCAGGAATGTCATGTCTGGAATGTCATGGAATGTCAGGAATGTCGTGTCAGGAATGTCATGTCAGGAATGTCATGTCATGGAGTGGAATGTCAGGAATGGAATGTCAGGAATGGAATATCAGGAATGTCATGGAATGAAAGGAATGTCATGGAATGGAATGTCAGGAATGGAATGTCATGGAATTTCAAGAATATCAGGAATGTCATGGAATGTCATGCATATCATGTCATGAATGTCATGGAATATCAGGAATGGCATGGAATGTCATGTCATGTCAGGAATGTGTGGAATGGAATGTCATGAACGTCATTGGATGTCATGGAATGGAATGTCATGGAATGGAATGTCATGTCAGGAATGTCATGGAATGGAATGTCATGAATGGAATGTCAAGAATGTCATGAATGTCATGTCAGGATTGTCGTATTGAATGAGGAATGTCATCAGGAATGTCATGTCATGTCATGGAATGTCATGAATGTCATGGAATAGAATGTCAGGAATTTCATGTCATGAGTATCAGCAGTGTCATATCATGGAATGTTAGGAATGTCATGTCATGGAATGGCATGAAAGATTAGAGGCGGATACCTGAGGGGCCAAGATGGCGGAGCTGGGTCCGCACTGAGCAGCTCACCTGAGGCTCCGTCCACTCTCTCCCTCACCCAAAAGCGAACGAAACGATATACTATGCTGAGGAGCTGAGGAGCTGAATTGCGTTGCATGACCCCTGAAAAAACGTATGAGCTAGTACCTGGTGCCTGGTTTTCTGAGCTGATTCGACCGGTGTACCATTATCGCTGATGCTGGAGCTCTCGAGCACTGCCTGGTTTTTCGGCCGTACTCTGCGGAGCCTTCGAGGGAGCACCAAACTTGGCTGGCTCGGTTCATATCTCCGGTCTCTCCCCAATTCTATCCGGCAGTTTAGGATAATGTCTCCCAAGAAACCACATTGTGTGACTCGCAACCATAAACACACCGGAGGAAGATTGCAAGAAACCGGACCTACGGCCCCCACGGCCGCTACGGTACGTGCGTCCATCATGCCGCGAGCGGCTGCTCTGGTCTCGGCTGGGCTGTCATCGACCTCTCTGATCTCTCCAGCCGGTGCCGCTGGAGCCGATGGAATCCTTAGGTCAGCGGGGGACGAGCATAACGCCGTGGAGATGGAGAGTGCGAAAAATGAAACGCAGCTGCCCATGCTGCTGAAGCCTGCCCCGTCTTTGTCAGCAGAGCTTCCACCGCTGACGGGAGGAAGCAATCGCAAACAGGTACTGAAACCACCCACCTTGATTGTAGTCTCACACCCTAAGAGCCCTCCTAGTAAAACAGGTAAAGGGATGGATATGACTTTGACTAGAGAGAGCGAGGCATTGGGGGACGAAACGAATAATGTTACTGGCCCTATACCCGCTCAAGCTCTAGGGGGGACGACATTATTGTGTCCTACTAACTCTGATACTAGGATTGCTATCGACCAGGTCTCTATCGGCTCTACAACAGAACAGATACAGGCATTGGAGCACTCCTGCGACGAAACAGTGGGGGCAGTGGAGGACTCGGTACCCGGTCTTTCTACCGGTATGACGAACCTCAGGGGCTGTGAGGCTGATATACAGGATCCCGGTAGTGTAGGATTTTTAGCGGACCCCAAGACAACTACTGAACCCACTGAAGCTACTGAAGCTATTAAAGCCACGGGGATCTCGGAGAACAACGACTATGTTGAAGTCAGTGAGCAAGAAATGTCCGAAGAGCTATCCGCACATACTGAGGGAGAGGATGAGTTGGGGGAGGCGCACGGGAAGGATCATGGCACAGGTGGCACAGATGGCAAGGCTAAGCCGCGAGTAAATAGAGGTCGCAAATTAAGAGGCAAGTCAAAACCCAGAAGAGGAGGCAAGACTACTGCCGTTTTATCTCAGCCTGTTAAAAATATAAAGAAAATCCAAGTAGATAAAAGCCCACTAAGAAAATGGATTGAAACAAGGGGGCTGGTCAAAAATATGACGCTGAGACTGTCAGGTGCTAGCCTGAACGATTCCTCAGAACAGATAGAACCTTCTCCCACCTCGGACTCGCAGCTCCATGGCAGCTCCACCAACCAGGAAACCAACGCCATCACCGCTCAAATCAACTCGGCAACAGATGGGCCAAATGAACAAGAACAAGAATCGTCTCCGACCCCGACTCAAGACCACCTGGACCATTTGGACTATTCTCTAAGCCGAGCAGATGCAAATCTACTATCTAATGTAAACACAGCTCCTGCACTATCAAGCTATATCTCTCCACAACCTAAAGAGGGCACCGCTATACAAACAACACTTCCCCTACCCCCTCAAAGCCAACACCCGCATCTACATATCACTAAAGAGGGAATAGGGCATGAAACAACGGATCACTCTTCAATAGATCTAATACTGCAGATTCTGAACGATCAACGCAAGGTAGCCCAGGAACACCATACTCAACTGAGGGAAGATAACAGCAAAGTACAAAACACGCTACAAGAACTCACTTCTAAAATTGGAGGGATTTGCCAAGATGTTACCGAGCTACAACAACGAGTGGTTGAGATTGAAGAGGCTAACACCCAAACGATTGCTAAAGTAGAAAAACATGATGATCTGCTATCCACTCTTCAACTGAAGATCGAAGATTTGGAAAATCGGCAGAGACGTTCCAACCTAAGACTGTTTGGGATTCCAGAAGGGTCCGAGGGCTCTGACCCCAGGGCTTATGTAGTGGGGTTACTTCAAAAGGCCTTCCCGGACTTGGCAGACTGGGACTGGGACTCACAAGTACAACGCGCCCACCGCTTACCACTGGTTATGAAAAATAGGGCAAGTCAATTTCCACGTCCCTTTCTGCTGTTCTTTGGTAACTTTCTACTACGTCAAGCAGTATGGCAGAGAGCACGTCCCAATACTCCTATAGTTATAGGGGATTTTTCAATCTTTGCCCGCTCTGACCTAAGCAAAGAATCTATGGACTGACGTTGGATGCTCCGTAGATTTATTGATCCAATCAAATCTAGTGGGGGCCAGGCTTTCTTACAGGAACCCGCCCGTCTTAAAGTTATCAAAAATGGACACATATACTTCTTTAACGAAGTCAAAGCAGTTGAAGCATTTATTTCTAGTCTGAATGAAGGCAGGAATCAGACAGAAAAATAATCGCACACCAGGGTTTGAGCTAATTATTGCAATGCTGGTTAATTTAGCGTGCTCCATGAACAATTGAATTTATGAACCTATGAACTTATGAACTTATGAACTTACGAAAATTGTACTTATTTAGAGGACCCCTCATTCTCTATCCTCTATCTTATTCTACTCTTTATGTTTCTTGGGTGAGGGAGGGACGGTTGGGTGGACTGGGGCCCTTGGGTGACTTGCTACAGATGCTGCCCTTCCAACGGCAGCTGTTTCCTAAGGGCGGTTCTGCCCCTGCCGGGGTTGGAACCAGGGAGGGGAGGGGTGGGGGGGTTGGGGGTGGGGTAAAAACATTATAAAAAACTTACAGGCAGACAGGGATGAGTTTAACGAGCTACCAGAGACCATATCAGCTCAACTCTCTTTTTTTCTTTCTTTTATTTTATTTTTCACATTTCTTTTTTTTTTTTTTTTTGAAACCGTTTATTACAAACCTCAAGAATATACAAGTATGGGCCTACAACCTTCCGGCCGGCCGCTAGAAATGACAGGAGCATGTGACATACATTCAGAAAACACTTGGCGTTGCTGAGGAGCATAATCAGGAGGTATCAACGTCATAAGCCATATCGGCCAGACCCCACAATACGGTTTCATTTTAAATCACAAACAACAAGAAAAACCACACCCACAAGGCAACCCGCAATCGAAAATAGCAGCACGTGCTCCCCAAATGGGGAATCCCAACTATCCACAGGAGTCTAAAAAGGGGGAGGAGAACAGAGCGAGGACTGGGGGAGCCCTGTACCCGGGGCTGGGGGAAGGGGCCGGCTAAGGGGACAGGGCTGGTGAGGCAGCAGGCAGCAATGGTGGCGCACAGATACCCCCGCGGTAGGCGTTCCAGGGGCCCCATACTTTCACCCATGTCCCAGGCTTACCCCTCGCCACATACACCACCTTTTCTCGAAACATGCACCAGTCCATGTGTTCTTTCCAGGCCGACACCGCCGGGGGCCTCTGGGATCCCCACAGTTGAGCAATATCACGCTTAGCTATCATATATCCCAGAGTCACCCACCACGTCTGCGGAACCGAGTAATCAGTTGGTTCCCACACATTCAACAGGCATCTCCTCGCTTCGGGCAGCAGCGCCACACGCGTGACCACTCGCAGGACCTCATGCACACCACGCCAGAAACGCTCCACCTTCGGGCATTCCCACAAGATATGTAGAAAGGTCGCCAAAGCACCACACCCACGCTTACACAACCCATCCTCAGCATAGCCCATGCGCAGAAGCCTTGGCCCCGTCATGTAGACCCGGTGGAGTATTTTAAGCTGGACGAAGCGAAGGCGAGCCGGTATGGCCACCTCCTTCGGAGAGGCCACCGCGGAAGTCCAGTCCTCGTCGTCCAACTCCAGCCCGTCGGCAACCCAAGCCTCTCGGAGGCCAGTCAGCAAGCCCGAGCGGTCATTAATCAGTTTTTTATAGATCAGTGAAATCGTACTGTCTGGGACGTGGCCATCCAGCACTCTATCCTCTAGGGGGGAAGACTCCGGGATGGAGGCAACGTCTGGGAAGACGGAGCCCAGTGCATGACGGACCTGCAAGTACCGAAAGTATTCGCTGCCCTGCAACTGAAATTCCGTCTGCAGCGTCTCGAATGTTTTAAATCCCCCCCTCGTCCAGAGATCCCCCACTTTACTGATGCCTATTATGTCCCACTTCTCGAAGCCCTTCGAGGTCCACAGGGAGCCCAACCTCTCAGACGCATATAGCGGTGACGCCCGGGTCAAACGGTCCTTCCACCCCATAGCTGCATTGGCCGCGTGCCATACTCGCACCATGACACGCGTGGGCCCCGTCAGGCGAGCGTCGGGTGCGCCAGAGTAGAGCGCTCGATTGTAGTCGCCACCGGGCAGTAGCATCTTGTCCATTTCAAACGCCGGGTTTAAGGCGGGCCCGTATAGGCCATGGTTAATTGCAGCTAGCTGGGAGGCCCTGTAGTACCGTTTAATATCCGGGAGGGCGATCCCCCCCGTCGTACCATGGGAGCGTCAACTTCGCCAGGGCAATACGCCGCCTCCCGTCCCATAACAGGCGGCGTTGCAAGCTCTCCACCTCACGGAAGTAGCGCGCCGGGACTAAGTCCATAGTGTTCTGTAGAGCATACAGGAAGCGTGGCAACGACATCATCTTGAACAATGCCGCCCGGCCGAGCGGCGAAAGCGGCAGGCGCCGCCAGCGCGCGACGTCCTCCTTTAGGCGCTGGAGGGGGGGAAGCAAGTTCCGCTCGTAGCGGGCCTCCGGGTCCAGAGTAATGAAGACACCCAGGTACCTAAACCCCTGAGAGGCGATCTGGATCGGACAGCCCCGCGGGAGGACGGGAGCCTCCCCAGAGAGCACATACACACATGATTTAGCCCAGTTGATGACAAGGCCTGAGTTGCGGCCGAATGAATGTAAAACATCAACCAGGACTATTAGTGATTTGCGTGGGGAGGCCAGGTACAAAAGGATGTCATCAGCGTATAGGGACACGCGGTCCTCATACTCGGGGGTCCAACGGAGACCACGGATGGAAGGATGCCACCGCAGCCACTCCGCCAGGGGCTCCAAGGCCAGCGCAAACAGGAGCGGCGACAAGGGGCAGCCCTGTCGCGTGCCCCGGCCCAGCTCGAATGGGGCCGATACTCTTCCGTTCACCACCACCTGCGCCAATGGGCCCGAATACAACAATTTGACCCAACTGATGAACCCTGGGCCAAAGCCAAACTTCGCAAGCATCGCCCAAATGTATGGCCACTCAAGCGTGTCAAACGCCATGGTGGCGTCTAAGGACGCCAAGATGGCCGGCTCCCGCACGAATGGGACACGTGCGAGCACCCCGTGCAAGCGCCGCAGGGTAAGGGCCGTGTTGCGATGGGGAATAAAGCCGGACTGGTCTTGGTGGACCAGATCGCCCACCACGCCGACCAGCCGATTGGCCAGCACCTTGGCGAGAATTTTGGGCTCCGCATTCAAAAGCGAGATAGGCCGATAGGATGTAACCCGGTTCCGAGGTCTCCCTTCCTTGTGGATCACCACGATTGTAGCCAGACGCTGGTCCAGCGGGAGGGAGCCCAGCGAGTGGGCCGCCAGGAACATCGCGCGGAGGTGGGGCGCCAGTACATCCGGTCGCAACTTGTACAACTCGATAGGGATGCCATTCGGGCCCATGGCCTTGCCAGAGGCGACCGAACGTATGGCAAGGGCAATTTCGTCGGAGGTGGGAGCGGCATCCAGCGACACCCTGTCCTCCTCCGAGAGGGAAGGCAGCGCGATATCCCTAAGCAGGGCATGGGAATCCTCCTCCGAGCAGGGAGAGGCCGGGGAATACACCTCGCGGAAATAGTCCGCGAAACAGGAGACAATTTCTTCTGGCTCGGTTACACTCACACCATCCGTCTTCTCAATCAGCGGGACCACACGATTCGCTCTCTCCTTTTTATCCAACCACGCTATCAGTTTACCAGCCTTATCACCCACATCATACAGTCGCCCCTGTTGCTCCCTACTGAGGCCCCTGGCCGCCTCCGTAATGAGGGCCCTGTAGGCCGCCTGCTTAAGTTGTAGGACATGTAGTGCAGCATCCGTCACCCCATCCTCTAGATCACCCTCCAATTCGGCAATTTCGGCCTCCACCCGTGTCACCTCCTCCCGCTCGCGCCTCCGGGCATGTGAAATAAGGGATAGGGCCTCCCCTCTAAGAACTGTCTTGAAGGCCTCCCACAGGGAGATAGCCGAGGGGACGGACCCCACATTCTCATCAAAGTATCGCTGCAAGGATTTAATCAAGTCAGCGCGAATGGTGGGGTCGCGCAGGTACCAGGCATTGATTGGGACTACCCTGCCCTCACCCCTCGGGAAGACATCAAAGTGTAACAGGAGCGGGGAGTGATCTGAGATACCCCGTGCCAAATGGCGCACCTCTCCTACCCTCCCGACATAGGCCGCCGGGACAAGGACATAATCAAGCCGTGAGAGGCTACCATGGGCCCCCGAGTGGAAAGTGTACTGCAGCTGCGTGGGATGTTTTAAGCGCCAGCAGTCCACCAATCCCAGCGTATCCAGGAGGCCGGACAGCCACGCATGCGCCCGGGGGAGGTCCCTAGGGGGGTGACGATCCACAGTCCCAGAAACCACCGCATTGAAGTCCCCCCCACCACCAGAAGCCCCCCCGGAAGGCCAAGGAGGAGGCGCCCCAGGTCCGCAAAAGTGGTCGACTGTAGCCCCGGTGGGACGTATACTGATACAAAGACAACTACCTTGCCCTCCATTCTCCCCACCAAGACAGTGTAGCGTCCCCTATCATCGTGGAGCACCTCATCAATTTCCAACGGGAGCGAGTTCTTTACCATGATGCCCACACCCCGTGAGCCCGACGTGAAGCCCGAGTGGGCCACCAGACGGTAGCCACGCCGATTCATGGCACAAAAAGAATTACCAATAAGGTGTGTCTCCTGCAAAAAGACTACATCGGGCGAAATTCGTTTCAAATTCTGCAGGACCACACCTCGTTTGATCCTGTCCCCCAGTCCATTAACGTTCCAAGACAACAAAGTTAATTCCCTACCCCCATCACACACATAAGCCATCATTCGTCCCCCCGAGAGCACCTTAGAACCAACATAAAAATGGGTTTGCCTTGTGATAAAAACGAACAACACCCCACCCCAACCCACCCACCCCAACAGAACTCCCCCCTCCCCGCACCCCTGCATGAGCCCAGACAGCCCCCCCAAAGTGCAGTGTGCCTGTCGCCCCATAGATGGTTAAACTAACTAGACCCCCAGAGGAGGAGGGAGAACCCCCAAGAGACCCCACACAACCTCCATAGGAGGGGAACTTACTCGAACAGACGAATAGTCAAGAATGCCATCAATTTTGTCCAGAGCGAGGCCTAATTTTAGTCCCTCAGTCCTGATCCGGCGAGCCCTCTCCCCCCACCGCTCCCCCCCCCACCCCCCCGATCCCGATCCCCAGCCAGAGTATCCAGCCAGTCCCCGGCCGCCTCGGGACGATCAAAAAAGTGTGTGCAGCCATCCACCTCCACACGCAGCTTAGCTGGGAAAAGCATGGCGTACTTGAGGTTTAGGTCCCGTAGACGACGTTTGACTCCGAGAAAGCTCAGTCTCTGCTTCTGGACCGCTGGGGTGAAATCAGGATAAAAATTAACGTCCATATTGTCGAGTCTGACCGGTCCCTGTAGTCTGGAGGTTTGCAGGATAGCGTCTCTGTCCCGAAAGTTGAAAATCCGGGCAATGAGAGGCCTCGGAGGGGCTCCGACCTTAGGCCTTCCCCCGGGAACCCTGTGGGCCCGTTCCACCGCGAAGAATTTACTCAGCCCCCGGGGCTGGAGATGGGTGAGAATCAAGTCCTCCACAAATAGGTCCGCCGCCGCCTCCTCACGTCCCTCAGGCACCCCGATAATACGGATGTTGTTCCTCCGGGCCCGACCCTCGGAGTCTTCCAGGCGGCGATCCATCAGCGCACTCGCCTGGCCAAGCCGGCGCACCTCCTTTTGGAGGGCCGCCACATCTGTCGTGAGGCCCGATGTGGTGTGGGCCAAAGAATCGACCCGGTCATTGGTCTTGGATAGATCGGCCCTCACCAGGCCAACATCCACGAGGACCGAGTCAATCTTCTGCGCCAGTGTATCAAAACGCTGGCCCACCGAGGCCTACATCTCGGCGATGGCGCCCATGACATCCCGCAGAGTCAAATCCGCGGGCAGATCAGGAGCATCAGTCGGGCCCTCAGGGGACCTACGTGGCACCTCGGGAGATCCCTTCTGGAGGGTATAGCGGTCCATGCTGTTAGACTGATGGACTGCGCCACGTCGGGTCGATTTCACCTTTGCCCGGTCACCATCTTGCTTTGTGGACATGGTCCCAGCCACCCGGTCGCACCAGGCACGTCGTAAAGGGCAGGCAAGCCGGTTCACGGGCTCCGGGGGGGGGGCACCTCAGGTCCGCGGGGTGGATCACAGCCGGCGGGCCGGCAGGGTACCCCAACGAGGCCACACCACCTCACAGTGCCCCGCGACCCAACCTCGCCGAGACAGCAAGGAGGGTGCGAAAGCGAAAGTGAAAGTTCGGGGTACGCGAGTCGCCAAGCCCTGCCCGCCGCTGTTGTTCACTTTGTCCCTGGATCACCCCACAGCTCAAATCCGGGGTTCGGCGAGGAGAAGGCCGCAAACCTCGATCGGTGCTCCCGCCGGTGTCCGAGGTCCGATTTGGAAGCGGAAAACGGGTGCCACCTCAGCTCGGGCTCACCAACACAGTCCCCTCATCTAGGACAGGATATTTTCAGGATAGGTGTAGGAGGTCACGGAGGTCCTCGGGAGCCTCGCACCTACGCGGCCATCTTGGTTGCGCGCTGATTTTTTCACATTTCTTATTACTACTTTAAGGGCAAATAACACGAACTGTTTCAGGGTATTCGGAGCTGGGGTAAAGGCTTTGCCTTCTACTTATTATAATGTATGATATAAAATGTCTAACCTGGAATGTTTCGGGTTTGAATAGTAAAAATAAAAGACTTTTGATTACAGAAGAATTAAAACTACATAACCCTCATATCGCTCTCCTCACTGAAACACGTATAGCAGGCAAAGATAGCAAATTACTGAATCAACTGGGCTATGACACTTTGATAGGTTCGAATTTTACACAACCCACAAGAGACGTGGCCATTCTTAAGGATAAACGTTTCAAGATTGAAACACTACAGACCCTTTGTGACAAAGAGGGTAGATGGGCGATCGCTCAGATTAATTTTGAGAGCTATAAATATGTCTTTTGTGTAATTTATGGTTCAAACACAGATGAACCGAAGATCTTCGACCAGTTGAACACCAAACTTTTGGGCTGGGAGGGAGAGCTCATCATTATGGGGGATTTTAACTGTATCATGGATTATAAAATTGACACAACCAGACCCGGTAGCTTTCAAAGGATGCGCAAGACCAGATTATCCATTTTAGATCTCTGCCGCATCCATAACATTAAAGACGCCTGGCGATACTTATACCCAAATCAACCGGGCTATACTTATTACTCAGCACCCCACAAACTATGTTCAAGATTAGATATGGTGCTAATAGGGGATAATCTATTAAAGAGCTCTAACCTGGTTTTATGTCCTCGAATCTCTTCGGATCATAATCCAATAATTCTTACAATAACTACTTCACACACCAGGACCCCGCCAAGACCATTCTCCTTCCCTAGATACCTGACCACAGACCCACAGTATGTGATGCAGCTTAAATCTCACCTTATAGATTTTATGGATATCAATATAGACTCTACAGCTTGTGGCATTGTCTGGGATGCTTGCAAAGCAAGTATCAGGGGGTTCACTCAAGCCTACACGATCAGACAAAACACGGAACGCAGAAAGGCTAACTCTTTGCTTATAACCAACATAATCAACCAAGAGGAATTACTAGCCTCTGCACTCCGACTAAAACTATCAACAACAACCGAAATAGGCCTTAAACTTGGACTCCTAAAAAATGAAATTAAAACAAAATTTATACAGAAGTGCAGCACTAAGATTCATAAATTTAAAATAGCACAATACGAGGGTGGCGATAAAATTGGCAAAATTTTGGCCTATAAAGTCGCTGAAGATAGAGCTAGTACTATAATTACAAGTATACGGGGGAGCGACAATAAAAGTTATAACCAGCCTCAGAATATAGTAGGACAATTTGCTGATTACTATAAGAATTTATACACTCCAGAAAGCACTCCTAATCCAGACGCAATTCGGTGCTATGTGGACAAATACACAACAAACTCACAGATCATAACTGGAACAGATTTATTGTCCAATAATATTACATTGGCAGAATTACATCAAGCTATAGCCCTTCTACCTGTTGGGAAAGCGGCAGGGGAAGACTCAATACCATTAGAGCTATATAAATTATGTTTAGCTGAGTTGGAACCCCTATTCTTGAAGGTACTGCAATCTGCCGGCCTTAATGGCAAAACCCCCAAATCATGGAATAGGGCGAAAATAATTTTCTTCTTGAAGAAAGATAAACCAAAGGAGGAGAGAGGGTCATATCGACCCATTTCTCTTATAAACGTTGACGCAAAAATATTTGCAAAAATATTGGCTACAAGATTATCCCCTATACTACTTAGGATTATCAATCCACAGCAACATGGGTTTATATCCGGTAGAGACACCACTATGCACGTATACATGGCTATAACGGCATTCGACGTAGCAGAGATAGAGACCACCCCACTCGGCATGATACTATTAGACGCCGAGAAGGCATTTGACCGAGTGGGATGGGACTACCTCTGGTGCGTCTTATCTAAAATGGGGTTTGGGGGACAATTCTTGCGGGGTATACAGGCCCTCTACGATAATCCTACTGCCTATGTCTGTTACGCGGGCTTGATTTCCCCTGACTTCCCAATACGCCATGGCACCCGTCAAGGCTGCCCTCTCTCACCCCTCTTGTTTGCTCTCTCACTGGAACCTTTTTTATCCGCTTTACAGTCCCAAGCCCAAATTGTACCTTTTAGTTCTGGCTCAAAAACACTGAAAATAACAGCATATGCCGACGACATCGCTATTTACACACAAGATATTGTGATGGCACTCCAAAGTATTGTCTCCGAGGCTGGGAAATTTGTGAATATCTCAGGGTATAAACTTAATGTACAAAAGACTCAGGTTATCGCTAACTATACCCCAAATTCGACCGTTCCTGAAATCTGTAAAAGCGCTACATATTTAGGTGTAAAACTAACGGCTAAAATTCAGGAAATTAATAATATAAACTACAAAGCATTAATCAAATCCACTATCTTACTTTTAAAAAAATGGCACAGATTACCCCTGAATTTAATTGGAAGAATTAATCTTATTAAGATGACGATATTGCCTAAATTTTTATATCTTTTTCGATCTATACCACTTAATTTAAATAATAAATTCTTTAAAGAGCTGGACGGTGTATTCAGCAGATTTATTTGGAGCTATAAAAAGGCGAGAATGTCGATAAAATTTCTGACAAATAATACGAATCTGGGAGGGCTGAATTTCCCTGATTTTAAGTTGTATTTTTGGTCTGCTTTTGTTTTGCTTATTCGTTCACTACTCATTAAAGAAGGAACACTCCCCTTTCATACTCTTATGCTAAAACAAGATTCAAACATGTTTCTGCTCCGAGCCAACGATCCAAACTATTTTAAAAGAGTCAAATTTAAGACCGCCAAAGACATAATAAAGATATGGGGTAACATCTCAAATTACTGTAAAATAACCTACTACCATCAAATGATGCCGTTATGGGGTAACCCGGGTTTACCGGGAATCTTTAATGACAATTCTACTTATAGTTGGTCTAGGAAGGGTATCAATGCATTAGGGGATTTATATGGTACTCATGGGTTTATAGAATTCAACACTCTTAAACTATTATTCGATCTCCCTGAAACTATGAGATACAAACACTTGCAACTGCACGACTATTTGATTAATAAAGAACAAATCTTAGCGGTTACGGACAACGAAATTTGGTCCTGTCTATACTCTGGGAAAACTAAATCAACTATAAGAGATACTTATCACGTTCTATCTTGTTATAAATCAAACAACTGTTTTAAGTTAGCAGATAAATGGGGCAGGTTATTAGGTATAAATATTACAGCTAGAGAAATAGGGAGCTCTATGTCAAACATTAATAAACTGGTTCGCTCTTCAAGCCTAAGGCTTCAACAGTTTAGAACGAGCTGTATGCTATACTATACGCCCGAAATAATATCTAAATGGTCTTTTAATAATTCTTTTAGTGATCAAACTAAATGCCCAAAATGCTCAACTGAGGCCGCCGACTTGATACACATGCTGTTTTCGTGTCCTACCCTAAAGGATTATTGGGGGGACATTCAGAAGGTTCTAAAAATCAAACATATCCAAACACCCATATTCACCGCTGCCTCAGTTCTGCTTGATATATATCCTAATCCAATCCCACAAGCCGCGTTGACCTCAATACTTATGTCATGCGCTAAATTAACGGTGGCAAGAGCCTGGATCTGCACCGATCCACCCACGGTTTGGGACTGGTGGGCGCTGGTTACTGAGATCTACACCATGGAGTCAGCTTTAGCTCGGCTAAGAGGGAGTCGTTCCATAAGCAAACACGAAAAAAACTGGGGAACCTTTATAGGATGAGACGGTTTCTATTATCTTGCTAATTCTCCTTTCCCCGCCTTTTGTTTATAGCTTAGTTTTGCTATTTAGCGCTGAGAATATATTATAATTTTCTATATTATAATTTTCTCGATTATAGATGTTAACTGATGTAAGTATTCATATGTGTTTTTCCTGTCAGCCTGTTCACTAAAAATTATTTAAAAAAAAAAAGGAATGGAATGTCATGAATGTCATGTCATGAATGTCAGGAATGTCATGTCGTGGAATGTCAGGAATGTCATGGAATGGAATGTCATGAATGTCATGGAATGTCATGAATGGAATGGAATGTCAGGAATGTCAAGAATGTCATGAATATCATGTCATGAATGTCAAGAATATCATGGAATGGAATGTCATGAATGTCATGGAATGTCATGTAATGGAATGTCAGGAATGTCATGTCATGAATGTCAAGAATGTCATGTCATGAATGTTGTGAATATCATGGAATGTCATGAATGAATGGCATGAATGTCATGCCATGGAATGTAAGGAATGTCATGAATGTCATGAATGTCATGGAATGGAATGTCAGGAATATCAAGAATGTCATGTCATGGAATGGAATGTCATGAATGTCATGTCATGGAATATCATGAATGGCATGGAATGTCATGTCATGAATGTCGGAATGGAATGTCATGAATGTCATAGAAAAGAAGGTTATGGAATGTCACGTCTGGAATGTCATGGAATGGAATGTCATGAATATCATGGAATGGAATATCAGGAATGTCATGGAATGGAATGTCAGGAATGTCATGGAATGTCAGGAATGTCATGGAAAGGAATGTCATGAATGTCATGTCATGAATGTTATGGAATGGAATGTTATGAATGTCATGTCATGAATGGAATGGAATGTCATGGAATGGAATTTTATGTCATGAATGTCATGGAATGGAATGTCATGAATGTCATGTCATGGAATGGAATGTCATGGAATGGAATGTCATGACATGAATGTCATGGAATGGAATGTCATATCATGGAATGTCATGAATGTAATGTCATGGAATGTCTGGAATATCATGAATGTCATGAATTGGAATGCAATGAATGTCATGGACTGGAATGAATGTCATGAATTGGAATGCAATGAATGTCATGGACTGGAATGAATGTCATGGAATGTCATGGAACAGAATGTCATGAATGTCATGAATATCATGAATTGCATATCATGAATGTCATGGCATGTCCTGAATGTCATGTCATGAATGTCATGTCATGAAATGGAATGTCATGAAATGAATGTCATATCAGGAATTTCATGAATGTCAATGTCTTGTAATGAATGTCATGAATGTCATGGAATGGAATGTCAAGAATGTCATGTCATGAATGGAATGTCATGGAATGTTATGTCATGGAATGTTATGTCATGGAATGGAATGTTATGGAATGGAATGGAATGTCATGAATGTCATGTCATGAATGTCATGTCATGAATGTCATGTCATGGAATGGAATGTCATGACATGAATGTCATGGAATGTCATATCATGGAATGTCATGAATGTAATGTCATGGAATATCTGGAATATCATGAATGTCATGAATTGGAATGCAATGAATGTCATGGACTGGAATGCAATGAATGTCATGGACTGGAATGAATGTCATGGAATGGCATGGAACGGAATGTCGTGTATGTCATGAATATCATGAATGTCATGTCATGAATGTCATGTCATGAATGTCATGTCATGAATGTCATGTCATGAAATGGAATGTCATGAAATGAATGTCATATCAGGAATTTCATGAATGTCAATGTCTTGTAATGAATGTCATGAATGTCAGGAATTTCATGTCATGATTGTCATATCATGTCAGGAATGTCATGTCATGGAATGGAATGTCATGAATGTCATGAATTGGAATGCAATGAATGTCATGGACTGGAATGAATGTCATGGAATGGCATGGAACGGAATGTCGTGAATGTCATGAATATCATGAATGTCATGTCATGAATGTCATGGCATGTCATGAATGTCATGAATGTCATGTCATGAAATGGAATGTCATGAAATGGAATGTCATGAATGTCATGAAATGAATATCATATCTGGAATTTCATGAATGTCAATGTCTTGTAATGAATGTCATGAATGTCAGGAATTTCATGTCATGACTGTCATATCATGTCAGGAATGTCATGTCATTGAATGTCAGGAATGTCATGTCATGGAATGGAATGTCATGAATGTCATGGAATAGAATGTTAGGAATGTCATGGAATGGAATGTTATGAATGTCATGGAATAGTATGTCGGGAAAGTCATGTCATGGAATGAAATGTCATGAATGTCAGGGATCTCATGTCATAAATGTCATGGAATGGAATGTCATGTCATGAATGTAATAGAATGTCATGTCATGGAATGGAATGTCATGAATGTCATGGAATGGCATATCATGGATTGTCATGTCATGAATGTCAGGAATATGTCATTAATGTCAAGAATGTCAGGAATGTCATGTCAAGGAATGGAATGTCACAAATGTCATGTCTTAGAATGCAATGTCAGGAATGGAATGAATGTCAGGAATGTCATGTCATGGAATGGAATGTCATGAATGTCTGGAATGTCATGTAATGGAATGTCATGCTTGTCAGGAATGCCATATCAGGAGTGTCATGTCATGGAATGTCATGTTATGGAATGGAATGTCATGAATGTCAAATGTCATGTCAGGAATGTCATGTCATGGAATGTCATGTCTTGGAATGGAATGTCAGGAATGTCATGTATGTCAGGAATGTCATGGAATGTCATGTCAGGAATGTCATGTCATGGAATGGAATGTCATGAATGTCATGGAATGTCATGTCGTGAATGGAATGCCAGGAATGTCATGGAATGTCATGTATGTCAGGATTGTCAGGAATATCATGGAATGTCATGTCATGAATATCAGGGATATCAGGAATGTCATGTCATGGAATGGAATGTCAGGAATAGAATGTCATGAATATTGTGGAATGACAGGAATGTGAGGAATGTCATGTCATGGAATGTCAGGAATGTCATGTCATGGAATGTCGGGAATGTCATAGAATGTCAGGAATGGAATGTCATGGAATATCAGGAATGTCATGAATGTCATGTCATGAATGTCATGGCATGTAATTTCATGAATGTCAGGAATATCAGGAATGTCATGGAATGTCATGTCAGGAATGTCAGGAATTTCATGTTAGGAATGTCATGGAATGTCAGGAATGTCATGTCTGGAATGTCAGGAATATCATGTCATGAATGTCAAGAATGTCAGGAATGGAATGTCATGGAATGGAATGTCAGGAATGTCATGGAATGTCATGGAATGTCAGGGATGTCATGTCATGGAAGGGAATGTCATAAAAGTCAGGAATATCATGGAATGTCATGTTATGAATGTCAGGAATGACATGGATTGTCATGTCATGAATGTCAAGAATGTCAGGAATGTCATGTCATGGAATGTCATGAAAGTCAGGAATGTCATGTCATGGAATGTCATGTTATGAATGCCCTATGTTTCTGGACGTGGCTGGAACAGCAGAGCATATCCCTAGTGGTTCAACATTTGGCAGGTTCTCAATGTCGGAGTGGGCAAACTCAGCCGAAGATGCCTTGGATCACAAATGGTGTCTCCATTTGGAGGTGGTGCAAAGTCTCTTAAGTAGTGGGGAGAGCCTTTGTTAGATCTGTTCACCACCAATGACAACGCGCAATATCAGCAGTTCTGCTTGCTGGAGTTTCCAAGGCTGCTCTCAATCTGAGATGCTTTTTGTCTCTAGTGGAGCTCAGGCCTCTTGTACGCCTTTTCCCCCATACCACTTCTGCACAGAGTTTGTAAGAAGATTAGGAACGACGAGGCCCAAATCATCCTTGTTGCTCTAGATTGGGTACGGCCCGAGCTGTTGAGCATGGCCATTGGTCCTCCGATCGGGCTGCCCCTTCGGGAGGATCTCCTTCAGCAGCAGTGGAGGGTTCTCTACCCCAACCTGTCAGCACTCCACCTTCTTGCATGGAGCATGAGCGGCGACAGTTGACAACTTTCGATTTTCCTCCAGACATCTGTGATGTTATCCTGGCAGACAGGCGTCCCTCCATCAGGACAGTTTATGCCTGGCGTTGGATAACATTTGTGGCATGTTGTATAGAAAGACATCTTGATCCCCCCTCCCCCCTTCCTCAGGTTCTCCTGTTCATTTTTTCCCTTGCCCGGCAGGGCTCTCATCTGGGCACTTGGAACGACTATCTCTCTGCCATTTCAGTTTTTTTGCGGTTGCCTGATCAGCCATCCCTCTTCAAATCCCCTATTGTAAATAGGTTACTGAAAGGTTTAAATTTGTTTCCACCTTCTCCCTTTGTTATGCCCCTGTGGGACCTCAGTCTCATCCTCACTTTCCTTATGTGCGCTCCCTCTGAGCCTCTGCACAATTGTCCACTCAGGCTCCTTATCATCAAGACAGCCTTCCTGGCTGCAATAGCATCTACCCGGATGGTCAGTGAATTTAATGCCTTGTTGAGAGAAGTTGGCCTGGCATATGCTGGTCACTAGTTAAAGTGGCCACCTTGCACCAGTCCAATTCGACTCTTATGGTAGATAGGTTTAAGACAACCTTTTAAAGAAAGCTATCCTAGTGGTAGCTGTGGAGAGCAGCCTTCAGGCTAAGTCTCAGAGGAATGTAAAGCAGCTTGTTTTACCTTATAATCTCTTGAATTACCAAATGAAAGGACACCACACACGTATATATATAAAATATATATGTATTTATCTCTCGACACACTCTACTAATCTCTTTATGAGATTAGAAGTCAGGAACATATACACTAATCAATGTTTCACAACAAATTAAGCACTTATATGGCTGGGGCCCTAGGGGCGTACCAGACCATATACTAAAAAAAGAGGTTTAGGAATGTCGACTTGCAAGGGGACAAGGCCTAGGGCCTTTAGAATCGCTGGAGCCTCACTAATCCACCCAAGGCAGGTAAGTAAAGGACCCACGGGAGACACGTGCAGTGTGAGAACACAGCCGCGGGTCCCCTATTGATTTCAATGGAGCAAGTCGCAGTTGGATTTTTAAAGTTTTAGGGTACTTCGGAAGAGTCTACAAGCAAGCCACTAACAAGGTAAGTAGTTCGAGGGCCAACACCCACAGGAGCACCGGAGTGCACGAGTTACCTCACCCAGGGAAGCTGGGTGCATAGGTGTCTTTTGGTGTCGGGTCGCAGCGTTGTTTTCTATGGAAGCCGAAGAAGATTTGCTGCTTGTGAAGACTGGAGAAGTGTCCGGTGGAATCCAAGGCTGGATTCAGAAGAAGGAGGACCTGAAAGCAGAAGGGACAGTGTTCACAGACACTTGCCAGTGACCCGGGGCCAGGAAGATGGATGCCCACGGTAGTCGGGTGATTTGAGGTGATTCACAGGTGTCTTGACTCTTCAGCCACGAGGTCCAGGAGGCGTCGACGAAAACCAGGAGCTGCATTCAGTGTGTCCCACCAAGTCTGCAGCTTACTCAGGTGTCGGCAACCGGATTGGAGCCAACAAACCTTGGCAACAGCAAGTCTCGGGGAATGTGAAGAAAGTCAGCGGTGCAGACCAGCAAGGTCTGAGGGACTCACCCAGCAAGGATAAGTCAGGACAGGCCTGGAGCAACCAGGGGAGCCCTTTGGTTTGATGAAACACTCTTCAGGGGACCCAAAAATCGGCAAGAGTTCGCAAAGACGACTTGTGACGACTTGTGAGGATTCACTTCACAGGAGCCCACGGTCACTCGGGACAAGGTAGGCCTCTGATTTTCGAAGGAGTTCCTGCTGGAGGGTTGGACCACACATGGTCCAATGCACAAGTGCGTAGAACGTCGCGAAGGGGTTGCACTCGACAATAGTGTTCCTCATCACTCGTGGGGTCCACTCGCCTCAGGTTTGCTGGGGACTCACAATGGTTGTCAAGAAGTCAGGAAATCCACTTCCAGGGCTGCAAGGACTTCGGACTCTGGCGGGAGCGGGAAAGTTTGCGACCGTTGATTCAAAGTTTTGGTGCCTGCCAAGCAGGGGAATCACTCCTTGACTCCAAGGGAGATTCTTCAGTCTTCCAAAGGTAGTGGATCTTCGAAAGTCCAGGATTCTTCTTGTAGAGTGACTTCCAGGGATATCTAGTTTGCAATGGCAAGGCTTCACTATCTTATACTAAAGGAAAGGGAGGGACTAGCTCTATGACCACTCCTATGGGAGGATCAGGGGGGTGGGTGGTTACACACACTTCCCTTTGTCCATTTTCGTGCCAGAGCAGGGACAGGTAGCCCCTGAACCGGTTTGAGCTGGCATATGCACAGAGGAGCCTACTGCTCCCCCAGTGCTGGACTTAAAAGCACTCTAGGAGTGCACCCACCCAGTCCCAATACACTAAATCCTGACTGGAAGGTGGTGACACCTCCCTGTGACAGGATGCCTATTGTTGGGCCTCCTCCACTGCGAGTTTCAGTCAGCAGCAGGAGGGCAGCACAGTGTCTGTGCTGGTAGCATCCATTTTGTGATGCCAGGGCTCTTTCAGATTTCTACAGTGTTTCCACAGGGGGTACATGTCGTCCCCTCTAGAAGGTTGGGATCATACTCCCACACCAGTTACTGGTGTAGGGGTATGATTCCAAGTTGTTTGACACCAAACCCAACATGTTTTGATGCAGTCATTTCAAAGTTAGAATTAACCAGGAGGTTATAATGCACTTAAGAGTATATAGTTTAACCGCATCCACAAACAGCCACAGGGAATAGAGCCTGCCAGCTGTAGAGGGGCCCTGCTCAGGCAGAGGCTCCCCCTCACATTGTAAACCAAGCACCCTGCCCTCAGGATTGACAGGACCTGCCTTAGGGGTGACTGATAGATATATATGTGTGTGTATGGTGAGATATAGGAACCTATACCTCAGTGAGGAGTGCTAACACTACCTCACCCAGGCTGCAGTAGCAGGCCTGTGGTGTCAGATTTAGTCTGCTTCCTAGGGGTGGCATAATGCATGCTTCAGCCCCTGGTAGGTGAAGTACCTATGCCCTTGGTACCATATACTAGGGGCTCATAAGGTACCACAGTATCCAATCACTAGTGCATCTAATATGCACTCCAAGTCGTTTAGAGAGAACAGAGAGACTGGGGCCCTGATTAGCAGGGACCCAGCCAGACTATAGCCAGAAACCAGTGTTGACATCAGAAATAAAGTGGGGGCAACATAAGTGCAGATCCTACTCTCCTACAAACACTCTGCTCTAATCCCCTCTCCACCCCTCTGCTACTTGCCAAAAACGATGTATTCATTTTAAATTGTATTGCATATTATTGCACCATCATTGTTTATTTGCAGATAAGTATCAAATGGCATTAGTGACCCAAATTGCTTTTAGCAATCTATAGAAGGCCACTAATAATTTTTAGACCCAAAAAGTTTAAAATCAATAGAGAAAAGGATAATTTGAATGGAAAATATTTGGAAAAACACAGGGTTATACAGCTTTTACTTTGGAATGTCTGTCCTTTCTGCTGCTAGTTTCTGTTTCTGGTGAGGAAAGTGTGTTTAAATGCAAAGTGTGTTTAAGACTGTAGTACTGCCTCCTATCCACAGGGGCAGAGCTGAGCAAAAATATAAACACACTTCATGAAACACAGGTCCCCACAAGGCAATTATTTAAAAAGTTGCAAAAATCGACACAGATGGTCCTGGAGTCATTTTAAAAAAAAATCATTTAGAAGACATTGCCTTGTGGGGACCTAGGTTCAAGACCCCACAGCGTGAGAGTGTTATCATGCCCAAGTCCCCACATGGATAGTAAATAACTAACTAACACACACACACACACACACACACTCACACTCACACCAGTACTAATTGAATGTAATTAAATTTAGTAGTACTAATTTTACTTTTGTAGTAGTAAGTTATAGTTAGCTCAGGTAACTATAACTGCTGAATTTCTCTGGTTTTGTACGAGTGAAATCCGAGGCTAACTTTAATGTCCCTGCAACCTTTGTTTTATTTCAGTGAATTGCTACGGTTTTTTTAAATTCTATTTTCTAACTATGATGTTCCTGCGACCTTTGTGTTTTTTCAGTGAATATATGTATATATTCACTGAAAAAACAAATGTTGCAGGGACGTTCTAGTTGGGCTCAGATTTCACTCATACAAAATAAGAGAAATTCAGCAGTTAAAATTAGCTGAGCTAACTATAACTCGCGCCCCTGCAATGCACTGCTTATGACCTCACATATTGCATCACTCGTGACATGTTCGGGTGACATCCCTGATGAGATCATTGATAACATCATCCGGTGATTGTGTTTCTAAAATGTTCAAGTGTTAAATATATATACACCAAGGTGTATTGATAAATCAGTGGGTGTATGAGTGCCTGTATAGATGATGTAGTTGGTGTGTGACTGACTGTATAAGTGAGTGACTATATGTGTCTTAGTGTATGTATGAATGAGTGACTAGGTTGTGTGAAAGTCCCTATCTGTCTGTCAGTTGGTGTGTAAGTGGCTGTATGGGTTAATGAGTAGGTACATGAGTGGCTGCATGGGTTATTGATTGGCTGTCTGAGTACCTGTATGGGTGTATGAGTGTTTGTGTGGGTGAGGATGTGTGTGTGCGCTTCTGTCAGTGACTGTATAGGTGAGTGAGTATGTCTCAGTATCTGTATGAATAAGTGAGTTGGTGTGTGTTTAACTGTATATATGAGTTGGTGGCTGTGTGATTGACTGTATGGGTGAGTGTGTAGCTGTGTGAGTAACTCTATAAGTGAATGAATGTGAGAGTGTCTGTATGGGTGTATGAGTGTTTATATCAGGGGCTGTATTAGTTGGTGTATGAGTGCCTGTATGGTTGATTGAGTGGATGTGTGTATAGACCTATGAATCAGTGATTGGGTGTGTACGTGTTGGTATGGTTGTATCAATGGTTTTCAGAATGATAGTGTGGAAGATGGAGTGGGTGAATAAAAGGTTATTATGGGTCGAGTGTGTGTGTGAGATACTCTGTGGATGATGTCAACAGTGATATCATTTGAGATGTCCACAGTGATGTCACTGATCATGCCATGAGTGATGTAATATATGAAATCATAAACAGGATATTACGGGGACACAAGTTATAGCTCAGCTAACTGGAACTGCTGAATTTCTCTGGTTTTGTACGAGTGAAACCTGAGCCTAACTATAATGTCTCTGTGACCTTTGTTTTTTCAATGAATTTATAAGGCTTTTGTATTCCATTTCCTAACTATAACGTCCCTGTGACCTTTGTTTTTTTCAGTGAATTTCTATGGTTGTTAAAGTAGTAGTCATGTTTGCAGAGTAGTGGGGAAAGGAGGTGGGGCCTCCGACCAGCTCTCAGGAATTCCACTGTGTAGGACTTACAGGAGGTACCAGGAGGACTTCTTGGCCCCTCACCTCCCTACTAGTAGTGTACCGGGAGGCACTTTTGAGGAGTGGTGGAGAAAGGGGGCATGCCTATATTAAGTTATCAGCAATCCTGCTGTGTGGAACTTACTGGAGGTAACAGGAGGGGTAGTTGGCCCCCATGGAGGTCCTTGGGGGGCCAACTGCCCCTCCTATTACCTCCAGTATGTCCCATACAGTAGGATTGCTGAGACCTGATAGGCCACGCCCCTTTTCTCCACCACTTTGCAAATGTACCTCCTGGTGCACTACTAGTAGGATGAGGAAGTCCCCTTGGCTATTGATTGGCCTTGGTGGATTACTACCCCTCCTATTACCGCTAGTAAGTCCCACACAGCACGATTGCTGAGAAGTTGTCAGAGGCCACGCCCCCTTTCTCCACCTCTCTGCAAACGCACCTCCCGGTGCTCTACTAGTTGCAGGATGAAGTCCCTTTGGATCCAGAGGGTCCTTGGGGGCCAACAAGCCCTCCTGTTGCCTCCAGTAAGTCCCACACAGTGGGTTTGCAGAGAGGTTTTTGGTGGCCACGCCCCGTTTCTCCACCACACTGCAAATGCACCTCCTGGCACACTACTAGGTGGGGGATGTAGTTCCCCTGGCTTTTCAGGGTACGTGGGGGCCAACTAGCCCTCCTGTTACCTCCATTAAGCCCGACACAGCTGCATTGCCGAGCGGTCGTTTCTCCACCACTCTGCAAATGCATCTCCTGGTGCACTACTAGGTGGGGAATGAAGTCCCCCTGGCTTTTCCGGGTACTTGGGGGGCAACTAGCCCTCCTGTTACCTCCATTAAGACCGACACAGCTGCATTGCTGAGCGGTTGTCAAAGGCCATGTCCCCTTTCTCCACCACTCTACAAACGTAGCTCCTGGTGAACTACTGTTTCGGGGATGAAGTCCACTTTAGTCCTGAGGCCCTCGGGAGGCAAGGGGATATCATCCCCCTACCAGAAGTGCTCCGAGAGGAGTGTTTGCAGAGTGGTCGAGAAAGGGTGTGTGGCCTCTGACCACCTCTCAGCAATCTCACTGTGTGGGGTATACTGGAGGTAACAGGAGGTCTTGTTGACCCCTAAGGATTCTCAGCAGCCAACGAGACTTCATCCCTTAACCAGGAATGTGCCAGGAGGCGCATTTGCAGTGTAGCGGAGATAGGGGGCTGGGCCTCCCGCCAGTTGCATGGTTTTGTTTTTGTTTTTTCCTTTTTTAAGAAGGGGGCTGCATGTCCCCCTTTGTGTGACCATTTTGGGCCCCCGTCCCCAACTACTGGGGCCTGATCCTTTAGAAAAAAAATATATTAAAAAAAGGGACCCCCTTACCCCGGGGCGAGGCCGATTTATGTACCAGAGACCCCATTCTCCTGGGCCAGGTTTTCATATTTATTTATTTTATTTTTAAATGGCGAGGGGGCCCGCACGGCACGGTCCCTGGTGGCTCCCCACCTCCTGCGGGAGCCGGCATTGCTTTTGGACAGAGGGAGCTGCTAACATGCTAAAAGTAATCCTACTCCGCTTTGTGAAAGCGAGAGGATTTTTAATGCTCTCCCTTCCACGAAGCGGAGCAGTGTTTGCTATGGCATGGCGGGAGCTGTGCTCCCACCATGCCATAGCAAACTGCAATGTCCCAGGGTGGGCACCCCGGAACATTGCTGGAGTCGGCCATGGGGGGTGACAGCCCCCAGGCCCATGTAGCGCTCCTGGAGGGAGGCTGCGCGGCCCCCCTCCTTTATTTAAATTTGCCCCGAGGAGGTGGTGGTGACTGGGGGTCCGTAACGGACCCCCTAATTATTTTATGTGTGCCCCTGGGAGGTGGTGGTCCACAGGTCTGCATGGGGGGTTGGAGCCCCCCATTCTTTGTTATTAATTTTAGCCCTGGGGAGGTGGCAGTCCCCGGCACAGGCTGGCATAATTGGAAATAGCCCTGGGGAGTTGGTCCCTCGGGCTGTAGGTGGAACCTGTGGACCTGCCCACATTAATAATGAAAAGTTCCCCGGTTATGTGGCGGTCCCCGGAGCTTAGATAAGCTCTAGGATGGGTACTCCCTGTGCCCCCTCCTATATTTATTATATGCCACCTGGACCTTGCGCACCCGGGTGTTGTTTAAAAGCGAGCACAGGAATTCGCGCTTGCTTTTTTAAAAACAAATTTGCAGCAAATTCGTAAATATCGCAATTTTGCAGCAGCATCTTTTTTTAAAAAAAATGTTTTTATGCTGTGGCGGGGACTCCAATACTTTGCACAATGGTTGTTATAGTATGATTCTCTTTTGTTTCCAAAGTATCCCTGAATCTCATTTTGCTCTAGAATCTACTCACCTGGACAGTGTTTATCATTTAAGCACCAAAATATCTCAATTTGAAGGCATAATTTGTAGTAAAAGTAACAATTTTATTTATGTATGAATGCTGGTGATTTGTAAAGCCCTGCACACCACCTACTTTAATTCAGAGCTCCCACACTAAGATGAGAGCCAAAATAATCACATTTCAGAGAGCTTCTCAGTTAGTTCAGAGTGATTCCCAGAAATAATGTTGATCAGCTTGTCTGTGGTTTGATGTGGACATAGGGCCTATTGAAAACCTGTTTGAAAAGTTCACTTTTCAGGAGTTTCCTGAACTGGAGCTACTGATCTTCAATTCAGGTTTTGCAATTTAGGTAGTCTGGTTGAGTTTCCGTGTAGAGGCTGGTTCCCGGAAGCTGACGATGTCCAGAGTCTGTGTATGCTCAGTTTGGTGGGTAGTTTGGAGAAATGGTAGAATTTTCTGCATGCAACTGAGTTGGCAATTTGCTCCTTTGACAGCATAATTAATTTGTGTGGTGAATTTGAGGTCTCGATCAAGAACAATACCCAGATCTCTGATCTGTTTGCAGGGGTGTGAGTGTTTCAGGTCAGAAGGCCTGCTGAAATGGGGTCTTTGAAGTCAAAGCCCTTCTGCAGTAAAGAATTACCTTTCTGATCTGTGTAAAAAGTAATAACATTCCTTTAATCAAAAGTACGCGTAGCAATGCTAGCGTTTCTCACTTCTGTTGTAGAGAGCATATTCAGCATTTAAGGAAATTTCTTTAGTACTCCTGGTTTTCTTGCCTTGTTAATGCGGGTCTTGCAAATGTAGGTGGGGACACCCTTGTGCAATGGGGCACAGTCAACATGATGATCCATGCAGGATGATTTATCCCCTCCCCCTTTAAACTGGGGAGAGGGGTACGTCAGGGTTATATTTTAGCTCCCTTTCATTTCATTTTATATATAAATCAATTGGATTGGTTTTTAAGGGATAATTGTAAAGAGGTCCCAAAGATAGGACGTAGAAGGATACCCGCCTTGTTGTACGCGGATGATACCGTTCTTATTTTCCGGACAGCTAATGGACTGCAATCTTTATTGAACCAGTTTTATGAATTTATGGAAAACTTGGGACTAAAGATTAATTTTGCCAAATCTTACACTATGACTTTAGGACCCATAGGCACCAAGACCAGAAAATA
Organism: Triturus cristatus; assembly: GCF_964204655.1. Classification (NCBI taxonomy): domain Eukaryota; kingdom Metazoa; phylum Chordata; class Amphibia; order Caudata; family Salamandridae; genus Triturus; species Triturus cristatus. The sequence goes on from NC_140595.1 coordinate 334,240,850, forward strand.
TGTGATAAAGGGTAACAATATAGGTAAGGTGGATAGGTTCAGTTACCTAGGCATACTGTTGGATGATACTGTCCTGGGCGCCCTTATTGAAATCACACCCTCAATCCTTTTACAGGCGTGCCTTTAGTATTGATGCTTTCTCCAGGCGTTTAGGTCATAGTCACATAAAGTCCATATAACATCTCTATAATGCTAAGTGTGTCCCGACTGTAACTTATGGGGCAGAAATCTGGGGTTACAAATCTTCTACTTTAATACAAACGGCAGAAAACAAATACCTAAGGAAATTGTTAAGCATCCAGCAGAAATAGTCCATGAAGAGAGAAGGGCAGATTATTTAGTTAACTATATACGCCTGCGCCGGGTACTATTATGGTACTCTATATGGACTAAAAAAGAACTGAATTTTATAGACCAAAATTAAGAGACTGTTTGAGTCTGAATTTTAGTTCGCGTATACCATAGTTGAGCGATATAAAAACTACCCTGTCTAATCTGGACCTATTGCATGTTTTTAAGTCACCTGAGAAAATAACCAAATTAGTCATTGCAGAAGTATACACAAGAACTTAAACTGCAAGACTCACAGCGTATACGCTGTTGCGTACATCATGCTATGGTAAAATGTAGTGATAGAGGGGAATTTTATCTAACACTGGATATGCCCGTGAACCATTGAAGATTTTTAACATATTTTCGATTGAATATGATCCCGCAGCTTGTAGCTGGATGGCATAGGCCACAGGACCTTCCTATATGTTCCTGTGATTAGTCTTCTGCACTAGACAATTTACAAATGGTATTACTTTTCCGAAAATGGGCCAATTTGCGTCATAATTATATACGCCCATTATTTGCACATCTGAATTTTAAACAAGCGAGACCTGCAGTTTTATATCTACAATTCTTTTGCTGGTATATGTCGAGATTTTATAATAGCTGTGTATTACGCTTATGCTTGAGTTTGGATTGCATAGTACTATTTAATGATGCTAATTGATGTTCTTAATATATTTGTATGATTGTTTTTATGGTACTTTTATGACTGCTAAAGCCAATCGAATAAAGTACTTATTGATTTGATTGATTGACTTAACCCCTCTAACGTGGTTTGATGTGGGCGGTGTGGGTGGGGGAAGTGGGCGTGGGCAAGGCACAGACACAATGTGGATTGGATCAGGGTGTTTACTACTGCCTGTTTGAGAAGCTGGACCGGGCCATATAGATTGAGCTTGTCTTTCTATAGCATTTTGTTTACTAGGAACTATTATTATACTAGTCATCATTCTCAGAGAATATCTGACTCCTGGCTGCGGAAATGGACTAATGGCCTTACTGTCGCTGAAAATATGTATGGAAAATAAATCCTATGAACAGCAACTGTGCTAATGTTTAGTTGCAAGAAATTGTCTGAATTTTGTAATTGCAATCAAGCTTTCTAGCATCATGTTCCCATAGCATGTTTTTTAATACTCGCAGGGAATAGCAACAGTATGTGCTACAATGGACATTATGTAGACACAATGAAAAATATCAGGCACTAAAACACCCGGTCACAATTAAATTTACTCCATGTGCTTGCGTAGGTTGGATATCCAGTATCCACATAATTGTAGAGTGCAATTAATCAGACTGCTCCTTTTACATGTTCTGAGCAGTTGTTAATACACTCAAAAGATAGTAACAGCAAGTGCTAAACTTTAGCACTGGATTTGGGCAACTTCTAGTCGCTGTAAGACAAAAACTAGAGTAAATACATTTTGTGCTCAATATTGCACTGTCACTGCGGTGTAATGTACCTGTAAGCGGATTGTTAGAGACAAAGCCTTTGTGTTGTATATGGTAACAAAAGTAAATTACTTTAGGAGCTGCTTTATCTATAGAGGTGAAGTACCCAAGACAGATTGAATGCAATTACATAATTTAGAAGATCTTGTAACTTACATTAAAGAAGGGGTCACATTTACATATGGTGAATAACTGTCTAAATGTTTTATCTTTAGATGAATTCATGTCAGCTGACATAGATGCTGGACAGAGAAATGAACTGAGGTAATTTACAATTATTTAGGATTTGAATATAATGGGCGCTAATAGATTTCTGTGTGCTGTTGACTGTGGAAATGTATATATCAGTGTTGGCACATATATGGCATTCTAGATGTGGAAAGAGTGGAATTAAAAAATGAAGTGACTTAATGACCCAGTGTTAGACCTGTAAGCCCTAGGGTGGTCTTTCCCTTTTGATCGTGCCTCATTTTTCCACCTTCATTTTTGTGTTGGACTTAGGTCTCCGGGCGCCTTTTCATTGCCAATCAGTGTTAAGGTGCAGGTGCTCCCTTCCCCTAAGATGGCTGCCACAGGCCCCTGCTTCTGCGGAGTGGCCTTTCTAGTGCACCCTAGCTGCCAGGAGCTGGCTGGGACCCCACAACAATGTTGCGACACCAGCCCGCCTTTTTTGTCCTATACCTAGAGTGGGGAAGCACCTGGAATGTGCTGGAACCTTCTAGAAGAAGGGTGGGGTTTTACTTTTGCCGCCTTAGGAGGTGGTCACCTGACCTAGGGCTACTTAACAGAGGGAGGGAACTTTTTCTAGGCAGTTGGAGTAACGCAGACCTGGGGAACCCACGCAAGAGCTTTAGGCGGTAGGGCCTAGGCAGAGACTTATGCCTCTGAAGGTGACAGGGTTTAGGCACTGCCCTTTAAGTGAATGAGGGATCCTGTCCTACCCACTGATCTAGCCCAGCGGTAGGGAGACCCAGGGGACATCTGCCAAACTTGACTAGGAGGGAACTAGTCATCAACTCACCCCCCCCGAGGAACAGAACTCCTAAGGGCGCGAGAACCAACGGCGCCACTAAGACTGCTGAAACGTAATACTGAAGTTGATGGCAGAAACGTAATACTGAAGCTTACTGCTGAAAGCTACTGCTAAAACTGAAGACTGAACCTTATTCTCAAAGACTCCCTACTGGACTGCTGGGGGATCGACCAGGTACTAGCGCTGTGACCCCTGCGCTCCCCGACCTTGCCTGGGATCCCCCCCGAGTCCGTCCTGTCACAGGCGCTGGACGCCGAAGTCACCCCATAATTTCTGCCCCCCTCCTGCTCGGGGACCGGAGGTGCACTCACCGCTGCGGCCCAGGGCCAAGAAGCCTGCCTCCGTCGTCACCGGGGCCCGCGGAGAAGCCCGGGGCCCCGCCGCTGCCGTCGCGGCCTCTGTTGGAATTCAGGGAAGGCCTTGGGAGGCCGTGAAGCCGCCCTCCACCATCACGTGACGGGGGCAGACTGCGCGACGCCGGCCCCGCCGCTGTGCAACTCGTCCCCTGGGCCGCGCCCCCGCAGGCCGCACTGCCATTGGCGGCTGCGGGCGCGGGCCCCTGAAGTAAGGAAGGAATTCCCCGAAGCACCAGTGCGGCCAGCGGAATTCCCCGGTCACGGCTGACCCGACCGGGAGCCCCGCACTTTGTCCCCCGCTCCACGCACCACTCAACTTATCGGGAGAAGCCCGCGAGGGAGGCCCTCGGCCCGGACATCGCCGGGCGGCCTGGGATTCCGCTGTGAGGTCCCCGCCGGGGAGAGCGCTGACTAGCGCAAGGCACGAGAGGAGGAGGAATCCCCTCCCACGGAGAACCCGTCGCCAGGGCCGAGAGAAGGCCGAAGCACAAGGTAACCCCTGGGGGAGGCGGGCAGAAGGCCGTAAGGAGGCCCAGAGTTCGCCCCTCCCCTGGGGAGAGTCCTCATTAGGCCCCGTGAGCCACAGCCCTCCCCCGGATCCGGGATTCTGGTCACCGACACCCCTTGCCCTCTGAAGGGCTCTAGGAGAAGATACTTTGGGGCCCAAGGCCCCCGCCCTAGACTGAGTGCCCAGCTTGCTGCCCGGTGTACTTGCCAATAGCGCTGTGTGTTCCTATGCCATACTAGGCCCTGGGCAACACTACCAGAGACTGCAAGGTCTGACGCTTGAAGGAAAGGGCCTGGTTTTAAGCGCTATCAAATTGCTGAGGGCAGCGCTATGTTCTTAGAGCCTGGTTCACAGTGCTATCAAATTGCTACTTGCAGTGCCATGTTCGTGCAGCCTGATTTTAAGCGCTATTAATTGCTGTGCGCAGCGCGATATTCCTAGAACCTGACGTTTTATTGTATTCAGGTGTTGCCAATTTCAAGTATGATGAAATGCTTTTGAACGTGATGTTTTATTGTATTCAGGTGTTGCCAATTTCAAGTATGATGAAATGCTTTTGAAACTGACGTTTTATTGTATTCAGGTGTGGTCAATTTAAAGTGTAGTGAAATGCCTTCGAATGTATACGGGTACTGCCAGTGAGAATCTAATGAATTGCCTTTGAACCTAATCTGAGCTAGATAAACTGATTGATTTTCATTGAACATACTGTGTGGTGTCAGGTATTGCGTGCGCTTCCTGCTTCAGGGGATGTGTTTGCTGTATGGTTGCTTCACACTTAAGCCTTCGGGAGCCCAACCGCTCGAGTCACGTTACCCCCTTAGGGCCCGGTGACCCCAGGTCCTACATTGTTGGCGAGTGGTGGGATAAGGACCTGTGACCATACAGCACCCTCCAGTGAAGCGGAGGGCGCCGCAATTAGACGCCTATTGTGGTTAAGCTCTGCAACTGTTTATTACTGCATTGATTGAATTCCACTGTCCAGACTGAGGGTGTAGAATCCTAGTTAGCCTGACACTGTCACCCGTATCCTAGTATTTTTTCTCCTTGATATCTAGGTCCCCACCTGTCACAATGGAGTTCCGGTTAGCCAACCTTGAGGGGTATACTGTAAGGCAGCTGAGAGAGTTCGGGCAGGGAATGTGGGTGCCTGGGGTGCGGAGGGCCAAAGGACTGGAACTCCGTACCGCCTTAAGGGCATGGGTGGAGGCCCACCCAGAGGTGAGAGGGGAGGAGGGACAGGAGGCGCAGGATGCACCTCAGGAGGAGAGCGCGCAGGAGGTACTAGACATGCTCAATGGGGAGGGGTCTGAAAATATGCCACCAGGGAGACGTTCTGGGGCCAGCAGTAGGACAGGGTCTAGGAGGAGCGCTTCTCCAGAGGAGTATGAGGACAGGAGGGAGGAGAGGCGGTTGAAGTGGGAGCTTGCCAAGTTAGAACAAGAAAGGGAAAATAGAAGATGGGCAATGGAAGAAAAGAAGCTGGCGCACAAGCTTCAGCTGAAAGAGTTGGAGCTGTGCGCTCTCCAGTTGAATGCGTCCAATAAGGACAATGGTGGCAGCGTACCAAAGACTCCCCAGGATTCAAAATTCTATTTGCCCAAAGACGTGATTGCCAGTTACACGAGGGGGGATGATATCGCCAAGTGGCTGGAGGCATACGAGGTGGCCTTGACAGCCCATGGGGTACCTGAGAGTAACTGGGGGGGTGGCCTGTATCGCTACATACCTCCCGATGTCAGGGACACCCTTTTGTATTTAGCGAAGGCAGATCAGGTCAGGTATGCCCCCATGAAGGAAGCCCTGCTTAAGAAATTTGGCCTCAACCCCGAGAGGTATCGGCAGAAGTTCCGTGGCAGCAATAAGCTGTCCACGCAAAATTGGGTGGATTTTTTTGATTACGCCCGTAAGGCGCTAGATGGTTGGGTGCGTGGCAGCGAAGCACATGATTACGAGGGCTTGTACAATCTTTTTTTACGGGAGCACCTCTTGGATAAGTGCTTTCCGGAGCTGCGCCAACATCTGGTGGACCGCAAGTTAACGGATCCCCGTGAGCTTGCGGAGGAGGCAGATATTTGGGTGAGCACCCAGGTGTCTCACAAGGGCCCCGGGGGAGATGGCTCGAAAGGCGGACAGGGTTTCCCCCAGAAGAGAGAGGGGGGAGATAAAAAGGTGGAGTTCTCAAAAGGTCCCCACAATAAGTTTGGGAAAGGAGTAGGAACCCCACCCCCGTCCAATTCCACAAAACCCACTTACCCTGACAGGAGTCAGCAGCCAAGGATTGTGAGGTGCTACGAATGTGGGAAGATTGGAAACTACAAGGGAGATCCCAAGTGACCCCCAGCCCCAACGGGCGGGAAGAGCCCCGGGGTAAGTAGTGTAGCGCTTGGGGTGGAGCTGCCCTTAGATAGGGAAGGGGAGTGGACAGGCCTGACCCTGGTTTCACTCGGGGATAGAGAGATGGTTCCCGTAGTGTCCCTACCCCCGAATACTGCTAAATACCAGCAGAAGGTGAGAATTAACGGGGAGGAGGTGGAGGCTCTGAGGGACACAGGTGCCAGCATGACCACCGCAGTGAGGCGGCTGGTGTCCCCGGAGCAAGTAGTCCCCCAGGAGTTCCATCCGGCCGTATTGGCTGACGGCAGTGTGAGTCACTATCCAGTGGCTCAAGTTCCCTTTGAGTGGGGAGGAGTCAAAGGCCTACTGAGAGTTGCGGTGAGCCCTGCCTTGCCTGTGGGGTGTTTGCTAGGGAACGACCTGGAGCACACCAAGTGGAAAGATGTAGAATTCCGAGCTCATACAGAGATGCTGGGGTTACCAGGGTGGACTTGCGTAGTCACGCGGTCCATGGCTGCCCGGCATGGAACTCAACCCGGGTTGGAGCCTGGGATAATGGCCCAACCCAACGCCAAGGGTGGAGAAGAGAATGTGGTGGAGGACACGCCCCGTGTGATGGATGGGGAGGCCGCAGAGGTGCCCCCGGAGTCCGCGGAGGTGGATGTAGTTCCCGTGGGGAACTTGCCGGCCGGCATGTGGAAGGAGGGCCCACCCGGGAGGAATTTTGTCAGGCGCAAAGGGAGTGCCCCACGCTTGATGGCATGCGGCGGCAGGCCGAAGCCCAAGCGGCCAATCAGGAGACTGGCGGTTATCACGTATATTGGGAGGATGGCCTCCTGTATAGTGAGCCTAAGGTGCCGGTGCATGGATCTTCAAGGGCCGTAGTGGTTCCCCAATGCTACCGGGCCTTCCTGTTGGAGTTGGCATATGAAATTCCCTTAGCCGGACATCTGGGCCAGGACAAAACCTTTGCACGGTTGGTCCCACATTTTTATTGGCCCAGGATGAGAGTTGCCTCTGACACCTATTGTAAGACCTGTAAGTCTTGCCAGGCAAGTGGCAAGACTGGGACTAAACTGAAGGTCCCTTTGGAACCGCTCCCGGTGGTCGGGACCCCCTTTGAGCGGGTCGGAATCGACATTGTTGGGCCATTGGACCCTCCGACCGCAGCGGGACACCGGTTCATTCTAGTATTGGTGGACCACGCCACTCGGTACCCAGAGGCTATTCCTCTGAGGACCATCACTGCACCGGTGGTGACGCGGGCCCTGTTGGGGATTTTACCCGAGTGGGATTCCTCAAGGTCGTGGTGTCAGACAGGGGCACTAATTTTATGTCGGCCTATATGCAGGCCATGTGGAAGGAGTGTGGAGTGACCTACCGGTTCTCCACTCCTTACCACCCCCAGACTAACGGGCTCGTAGAGCGCTTCAACAAAACGTTGAAAGGAATGATCCGGAGCCTGCCAGAGGGCTTGAGGCATAAGTGGGACGTCCTCCTCCCTTGCCTGCTGTTCTCCTACCGTGAGGTGCCGCAGAAGGGAGTCGGGTTCAGCCCTTTCGAGCTGCTCTATGGCCATCCCGTTAGGGGGCCCCTCAGCCTAGTGAAGGAGGGGTGGGAGAAGACTTCACAGAAGCTTCCCCGTGATATTGTCAGCTACATGCTGGCATTCCGCAGCCAGATGGCCAAGCTGTGGAAGGCGGCCTCAGAGAATCTAGAGGCTAGCCAGGCCGTCATAAAGGAGTGGTATGACCGCAACGCTTGGGCGGTAGAGTTGTACGCTGGACAGAAGGTGTGGGTCATGGAACCTGGGGAGCTTTGTGCCCTCCAGGACCGGTGGACTGGTCCGTATGAAATTGTGGAGCGACGAGGCCAGACCACCTACGTAGTTGACTTGAAGACCCCCCGTCAGCCCCATCGGGTGCTCCACGTCAACCGCCTGAAGCCGCACCATGAGCGATCTGAGCTTGCTCTCCTCATGGTGACGGATGGGAGCGAGGAGGAAGAGAGTGAGGCTCTTCCTGACCTTCTGGCGGCCCAGGAGAAGGATGGCTCAGTGGAGGGCGTAATCCTCTCCCCATCCTTGACCCCAGAGCAACAGAGGGACTGCTGCCAGGTGCTGGGGCAGTACGCCTCGTTGTTCTCCCTCACGCCTGGAATCACTCATTTGTGTACCCATGATGTGGACACAGGGGACAGCCCACCGGTGAAGAACAAGTCTTACCGGCTATCTGACCGAGTGAAAAACAGCATCCAGAGTGAGGTAGCGAAAATGCTGGAGCTGGGGGTGATCGAACCTTCCAGCAGCCCGTGGGCTAGTCCGGTGGTGTTGGTGCCGAAAGCGGCCCCACCGGGCACCACACCAGAACTTCGGTTCTGTGTGGACTACAGGGGGTTGAACTCTGTCACGAAGACAGATGCTCACCCCGTCCCACGAGCTGACGAGCTGGAGGACCGGCTGGGAGCAGCCCGGTACCTCAGCTCCATCGATTTGACGTCCGGATACTGGCAAATTGCCATGGCCGAAGGAGCAAGGGAGAAAACAGCGTTCTCCACCCCCGAGGGCCACTTCCAATTCCGAGTGATGCCCTTTGTGCTCAAAAATGCTCCGGCCACGTTCCCTCGATTAGTGAATCAGGTACTATCTGGCCTGGAGTCCTTCTCAGCGGCATACCTGGATGACATAGCTGTCTTCAGCAGCACCTGGGAGGACCATCTGCAGCACCTCCAGGAGGTATTGCAGGCGCTGCAACACGCTGGCCTAACCATTAAAGCCAGCAAGTGCCAGATTGGACAGGGATCTGTCGTGTACCTGGGACACCTGGTGGGCGGGGGTAAGGTGCAACCCCTCCAGGCCAAAATAGAGACCATCATGGCCTGGGAGCCCCCCAAGACCCAAACTGCGGTCCGAGCTTTCCTCGGCCTCACTGGGTATTACCGCCGGTTTGTCAAGGGATATGGCACCATCGTAGCCCCCTTGACAGAATTGACGTCCAAGAAACAACCTCGCAAGGTCATATGGACAGCTGCTTGCCAGGAGGCATTTGAAACGCTGAAACAAGCGATGTGTACCGCTCCAGTACTCGCAACCCCAGATTTCAGTAAAGAGTTCATTGTACAGACGGACGCCTCAGAGCACGGCATAGGTGCGGTGCTCTCGCAACTCAACACCGAAGGCCAAGATCAACCTGTGGCCTTCATCTCCAGAAGACTCCTCCCTCGGGAACAGCGATGGAGCACCATCGAGCGGGAAGCCTTCGCGGTGGTCTGGGCTCTGAAGAAGTTGAGGCCATACCTCTTTGGATCTCACTTCCTGATTCAGACGGACCACCGCCCACTTCGCTGGCTCATGCAGATGAGAGGCGAAAACCCCAAGTTGCTGAGGTGGTCCATTTCCCTACAGGGGATGGACTTTCGGGTGGAACATCGGGCCGGAGTTGACCACGCCAATGCTGACGGTCTCTCCCGGTTCTTCCGCCTTAGCGGTGAGAACTCCCTAGAGGTTGGGTAGCTCTCCCCTCTGTCAGCCCTATGGTGGTCTTCCCCTGTATTTTTGATCGTGCCTCATTTTTCCACCCTCATTTTTGTGTTGGACTTAGGTTTCCGGGCGCCTTTTCATTGCCAATCAGTGTTAAGGTGCAGGTGCTCCCTTCCCCTAAGATGGCTAACACAGGCCCCTGCTACTGCGGAGTGGCCTTTCTAGTGCACCCTAGCTGCCAGGAGCTGGCTGGGACCCCACAACAATGTTGCGACACCAGCCCGCCTTTTTTGTCCTATACCTAGAGTGGGGGAAGCTCCTGGAATGTGCTGGAACCTTCTAGAAGAAGGGTGGGGTTTTACTTTTGCCGCCTTAGGAGGTGGTCACCTGACCTAGGGCTACTTAACAGAGGGAGGGAACTTTTTCTAGGCAGTTGGAGTAACGCAGACCTGGGGAACCCACGCAGGAGCTTTAGGCGGTAGGGCCTAGGCAGGGACTTATGCCTCTGAAGGTGACAGGGTTTAGGCACTGCCCTTTAAGTGAGTGAGGGATCCTGTCCTACCCACTGATCTAGCCCAGCGGTAGGGAGACCCAGGGGACATCTGCCAAACTTGACTAGGAGGGAACTAGTCATCAACTCACCCCCCCCCCGAGGAACAGAACTCCTAAGGGCGCGAGGACCAACGGCGCCACTAAGACTGCTGAAACGTAATACTGAAGTTGATGGCAGAAACGTAATACTGAAGCTTACTGCTGAAAGCTACTGCTAAAACTGAAGACTGAACCTTATTCTCAAAGACTCCCTACTGGACTGCTGGGGGATCGACCAGGTACTAGCGCTGTGACCCCTGCGCTCCCCGACCTTGCCTGGGATCCCCCCCGAGTCCGTCCTGTCACAGGCGCTGAACGCCGAAGTCACCCCATAATTTCTGCCCCCCTCCTGCTCGGGGATCGGAGGTGCACTCACCGCTGCGGCCCAGGGCCAAGAAGCCTGCCTCCGTCATCACCGGGGCCCGCTGAGAAGCCCGGTGCCCCGCCGCTGCCGTCGCGGCCTCTGCAGGAATTCAGGGAAGGCCTTGGGAGGCCGTGAAGCCGCCCTCCACCATCACGTGACGGGGGCGGACTGCGCGCCGCCGCCCCCGCCGCTGTGCAACTCATCCCTAGGGCCGCCCCCCCGCAGGCCGCACTGCCATTGGCGGCTGCGGGCCCCTGAAGTAAGGAAGGAATTCCCCGAAGCACCAGTGCGGCCAGCGGAGCTCCCCGGTCACGGCTGACCCGACCGGGAGCCCCGCACTTTGTCCCCCGCTGCCCGCACCACTCAACTTGGCGGGAGAAGCCCGCGAGGGAGGCCCTCGGCCCGGACATCGCCGGGCGGCCTGGGATTCCGCTGTGAGGTCCCCGCCGGGGAGAGCGCTGACTAGCGCAGGGCACGAGAGGAGGAGGAATCCCCTCTCACCGGAGAACCCGTCGCCAGGGCCGAGAGAAGGCCGAAGCACAAGGTAACCCCTGGGGGAGGCGGGCGGAAGGCCGTAAGGAGGCCCAGAGTTCGCCCCTCCCCTGGGGAGAGTCCTCATTAGGCCCCGTGAGCCACAGCCCTCCCCCGGATCCGGGATTCTGGTCACCGACACCCCTTGCCCTCTGAAGGGCTCTAGGAGAAGATACTTTGGGGCCCAAGGCCCCCGCCCTAGACTAAGTGCCCATCTTGCTGCCCGGTGTACTTGCCAATAGCGCTGTGTGTTCCTATGCCATACTAGGCCCTGGGCAACACTACCAGAGACTGCAAGGTCTGACGCTTGAAGGAAAGGGCCTGGTTTTAAGCGCTATCAAATTGCTGAGGGCAGCGCTATGTTCTTAGAGCCTGGTTCACAGTGCTATCAAATTGCTACTTGCAGTGCCATGTTCATGCAGTCTGATTTTAAGCGCTATTACTTGCTGTGCGCAGTGCGATATTCCTAGAACCTGACGTTTTATTGTATTCAGGTGTTGCCAATTTCAAGTATGATGAAATGCTTTTGAACCTGACGTTTTATTGTATTCAGGTTTTGCCAATTTCAACTATGATGAAATGCTTTTGAACCTGACGTTTTATTGTATTCAGGTGTGGTCAATTTAAAGTGTAGTGAAATGCCTTCGAATGTATACGGGTACTGCCAGTGAGAATCTAATGAATTGCCTTTGAACCTAATCTGAGCTAGATAAACTGATTGATTTTCATTGAACATACTGTGTGGTGTCAGTTATTACGTGCGCTTCCTGCTTCTGGGGATGTGTGTGCTGTATGGTTGCTTCACACTTAAGCCTTCGGGTGCCCAACCGCTCGAGTCACGTTACCCCCTTAGGGCCCGGTGACCCCAGGTCCTACACCCAGTCATACAAGACCCTTGTGTAGTAATGTCAACATTTAGTAATAGGCATAGTTCAAATATAAGGATGTTATGTGTGAGATGTGTGATCGTCGATTATAAAGAACCTTGATAAGAAATCATGTGGCATTGAGACCATTAGTTAAAGCTCAGTTATTAGGAATGCTCAAGTCGATGGACTTCAGTGAGTGAATATCTTTTTCATTGTCCGTTCACCTGAACATCATACGTTGATGACAAAAAAGGAGTACCCTGTCTATAGAATTGTAAACCCTGTTAAATTCTCATGATGCAGGGGTGTATGGTAAACACACGGGCCTCTAAAAGAGATACTTCAATGGAGAAAATTTGATGGGAGCCAAACCAGTCTCTCCAAGATCTGAGTAAAAGGTACCACCTCAGCAAAAATTTCAGCAACTGCACTTATGCAAGAAGTTGGGAACAGGGGGCATTGCGGTGGGGTAAATGGATATATTCATTTAAACATTTGAAACACAGTTGCAACAAACCACATACTAAATGTGCATTATTTAAAAACTGATTCTAACTGTTTTATTCTGTTTCCTGAGCCAACTGATCTTTGTTGAAATAAAAGCACTTTTTTGATCCTGATGGCTTAGACATTGCTGTGGTATAGGACTGCAGACTTTGCAGATTTCTTTTTTGAGACACTTGTATGTATAAGTGTTTCCATGTCTCCTGGTGCATAAGTCTCAACCCTACAGTTCAACTATTCCACTCCACGTGATGTCAACATCTTAGCCAAGTCTTTACTTTTTCTGATGGCCTCGCAGTTGTTTGAAATATACAAAGGTCTCCTGTATGTTCTCTGAGCTGTTTGCAATATTTTGTTGTTTTTCTCCTTCAGGCAAGAGTGGGTTCAGATAACTTTGATTAAGATGACAGGGAAAATGTTAAATCTCATCCCAGTGTGCAGCCTGACCTACGCAACCCACCAACAGTGGGTAGGAGACACGCGCTTCCATAATTGTCTTTCCGCTAAAGCCGCAAAACTGGATTCCTATGCCTTTTTTGCTATTATTTTTTTTCCTTCTGGTGCTTCATTTATTTCATTGGCCCCTATTGGCTTTGCTAGTATGTATCTATGCGCCGTGTGCATATGCGATGAGGCAGTGCGGAGTTTGACTAATGATGATGGCTTGTATTAGGAAATAAATGCAATTTCTACCAAGTTCAGTGGGCTGGCTGACCTGCTTAGAGCAACATCCAAATACAATTTGCTTCGGTACTGCCTGGAGTCTCATGATCACCAGTATTCAAAAATACAGCAAGCGGCAAAGTAGGAGCAAAACCATATGATTACCCTACTCTTCTTAATATGAATTTTGCTTTCTTTTTAATTAAGTCCAAGACGGTCTTTTGCAAATAATTCAGCCAAATGCCATGCTTCTTTGTTGCATTCATAAAAACGTATAAACCGGATCCCTCCACAGACGTCCTATATTGCCCATAGATCGTTGATGATGATTATCATGGCTTGAAAGAGTGACTAGTGCAGATACTCACTCATTCTAGGGTTTGTGTAAGATTTGTATTCAAATGTCGTCATGATTCATGAGGGCTGTACCATGGCTACTGATAAAAGGGGACCTCTAGAATACATGGAATGATGAGAAAGGGGTGCTACAAATTATGCTCTAAAGAGAATTGTATGTTTATTATGCAATTTTAGGGATGACTGATACTCAAGGGTAAACTGAACTCGCCTTAAGCACACGTTTGTTTTTTGAGCCATTTGCAGGCGCTCTATTAGTTTTCTTTTGTAAATGAATGCACATTTCTATATAAATATCACCTAGTGGGTTCGGAGAAGATGCACACCAAAAGATGAGAAAACAATAGATGTGCATGTTTGAAGAAGCCCCTGAAGAAGGTGCACATAAACAAGGTAGCGTCAAGTGACATTGTTGAATTCTAGGTGTACCTCCCCAAGATTTTGGATACTAGTAATTCCCATTATGTAGGAAGTTTATGAAATCATTGCTGAGACAGAGTTTTAGGAATTTATAATTCCTCAGTAAATTTGAAAGAGGTTCCGGATTTCATGTCTGTTTGCAAAACTCACTGTGCTCACTGCAGTGGTAGACTTTGAAAGTAGTCCTATAATTCCAAGTAACAGCCCTAGGTGGAAGTCAGAAGACTAACGCGCTAACCTTCTCGAGACTTTTGGCTTCTTGTCTAGAATCACAAAATGGCTGCCACAAGGTCTCTTTCCCTTGCTGACTCTTAACGTTCAGAGCAGACATCTGAAGGCTTATTAAGCATGACTAACGGCTTGTTTAGTCAGTTTGTTAATTACTGCTTCCATTGTGATTGCAAGGGTTCTGGAGGACGTCTCCAAACCCCATGAGTGCATTCTAAACGCGTCATTCTAAACGTGATGGAGATATATTTTTTATACAAATTAGGTAGACAAGCTATAATCCAAAGACCCACACAGTAAATTAGCTGGATGATAATGACGCCTCCAGTGTGCAAATCATGTTTACTTTGACTTTTATAAAGAGGTAATTTACAAGAGTAGAGATCATTGTACCGTAGCCTATAATTTAAATGTCACCAGGAATGTGTGCTGACATGCAACTGATTAACAAAAGGCTTTAGGGGCAAATTAATTAGTATTTAATCCAGAGGCTCTTATGATGCACTGTGATAAAAATAAATATCTGCATGGCATCTGATTAAAACACAAATTTTCTCTGATTTCGAGGAACTGAGTGGAGGGCGTGAGAGATGCAGGGACACCGATCACAAAAAAAGTATATGATAAACAAAAATATTATTTTGCAACAAAGTCACAATTTAGATTTCTTTGACACAGTGCAGAGGCTTGCAAAGATTAGGACTGTTTCACTTCTCTGTCCCTGCTGACAAGCATCTCATCATTATTGTGGGGAAAGGAGTAGTTCTTGGCTTGTATGTAAATGGAAAGAATCAATATGAAAACTAGGGTGACCAACAAAGAGAAAGGGGCGACTTTGCTTTCCCACTATATGTAGACGGTTCCCCTCTTTCCAGCCCCCTTCGTTGGCACTGGAGTGCACTTTAACTACAATGACTAGCCTCATTTTCAATCTGTAAAGATGCTTCTGACCTGCATCCAATTCAAGCCGTTTTGAATTCTTAACAATTTCTCCGGACATCTGAAGGTCAAACAAATCAACTTAAAAGTCTTCTTACATTCAACCACATTATCGGCTTGGAGATCTAAACTCCCTGTTCTTCCAGGGTCTGCCTGCTACCCTTCCTTGTTGTGTAGTTCCTATAAAAAATATACAGGATCTGCGCGTTTAGACAACATACACTGTAGGATTGGTGTCAAACGAGCTCTGATCACCCCCACCGATTATGTTGGCCTTCTTGTACCAACTAGCTCACAGTGACACTAGAATCTCCTCTTAACAAGGAGAGAATAGTTCTTGGCAACCATCGAACATGACAACCCTGATCGATCTGGACTGTGGAAACAATATACTACCTTTCGCTCAGTCACTCGTGCTTACCCAGTCTGTCTCAGAGAGATACACTGAATAAAACAAGCTAGGCGTTTTCAATAATCATTTATTGAACAATTGTTATTCTGGTGTAGAATAGATGTGCTGCACCTGTTAGACCGTATAAGATGTAAATGGTTAACAGTACTATGAAGGTGAAAGGCTGGTATAGTTCTACCATCTTACTAAAATCCTGAGTACATATGAATATATAAAACACATGATAAAAGATGTGTACTCCTACAATGCCTCCCTAACTAGATGTAGCTAAGTGACCTAGCATGTATGTAGGCGTTAAGCCAAGAATTCCTCTAGGATTCAGTCAACACCATTACCTGAAATGAGACTATGGGACCCCGTCCTGGTCTCAAGCTGGACATCCGTGAGGGATGTCAGACCACTGCGACCTGGAGTGTCTGCATGCAGGAACCTCAGCATCTCTGGTCAGTGTGCCAGCCGGGAAGTCTCAGTCTCTATCTATCTTAGCAAGATGTGATGTATGTATACCCATAGGTCTCCCCAGGGGTCCTACCTTGCTGTATTACTGTGTCGGCCTAAGGATGACGTCAGGCATGAACTTTGTACATAGATTTTATACAGGAGATGGCAGTCTTGCTGTGCTTCCAAGAACCCTCATGCATAATGTATGAGATTTCAAACAAGGGAAAACCCGCGTTCTGAATGCAGTGTAATATCTAGGTAAAAGGTCAGTCCCTGTAAACCGTGACAAGTGTAATGTAGGGAGAGAATATAGGTGAAGAGTAACGAGGTGTACAGAGGCCTGTATTATAGTACCTATATCAAATATAACACCCACTCCTCTTCCGAATGGATGACATAGTTTTAAATTCTACACGTACTACTAGGTGTTCTAGATACTCGTACGCAAATATACAAAACATTAGTTTCTTATTGTTTTAAAAAGTTTGTTTAAAACGTTTTTCTAAAAAAAAAATCATAAAGTAAAATTGTTTAAAAGGGAAAGTATTAGAAATTGACAGATAGGCTACTGCTCTAATATGTCCGTAGGTATAGTCCAAACTACTACAAGCATTTTGAAAGCCATACATGTGTGAAAGGAATGTCAATTTTGAGACAGAGTGTGCATTTTCCATATTGTGTTCAAAAGCCGAATTTCTTCCCAGCACATGATGGGCCAAATGAGTCACATGTTTGTGTCTTGGCTGGTAGACGCAACATTCTCGTTGCTTGCTTTCACAGTTGGCGGTCCCTGTAACACCTCGCAGATTATGTCTATTGAGCACAGATGATTTTCTTTATTGTCCACAGTCGGTGCTGGGGAAGCCTGTGCGCCATCCAAGGCCTGGGTGTTAGAGGAGAAGCCGGTGTCTGTACCAACAGGCTCTGATGTTACCTGCGGTGGCTCTAAGAATGCCAACATCAATATGGGAATATGCTGGGAACACTGCAGAACATGGGCTGTTATCGGGTCCAGTAAAGCATCAACGCCCGGTCACGCACATGATGGGAGTGTCAGACAGAGATCCAACACTCATTATTCTCCACAAAACAGGCATCGTAGGACAGGTAAGATGTAGTCCATCCAGACTGGTCTAAACGACAAGAAGCACTTAGTTCCCTTAGGCGAGGTGTGCCTAGAAATTGTACCATTTGATCACGATATTTTCGCTCCAGGAGTACTGTTTCCATCTCCTTGGTGACTGGGACGTCCATTGCGTAGCAGAAACTGCTTCAAAATACGGACTGTATAAAGTTTGGTATAACACAGAGGACCATCTGAAAGGTACTTTTAACAGTACAGAGCCTATGTTCTTAAATAGGTGGACAATGCCTGTCATATCAGACATGTTAAAGATACAGTTTACCATTTCTGCGAAATGGAAAGAGAAGTTTGTACGTATAAGTGCTTGTATCTCAGCTGAAGACCTTGCTGCTTGGAGATCAAACGTCTCGCTAGCGGATGTTAAGGGCACGGATTTCTGTGAAAGCATGACTTTCATTCTGCTCAAAGTATCAAACCGTATTAGTGAAATATTTAATGAAGGCCATAGTGGTGCCTCCTTGACTGTATGTGTTGGGGGAAACAATACTTGCATACAGCAAGTAACCCTGGAACTCACAGTTACCAGATATGCGATGCCCGGAAGTATCCCACAGTAACCCTGATTATTCAGCATCAAATAACTCCCATTCGAAAGTAGTCTGAATACTGTAGTGAGCACGGCAGCTGGGGCACCCTCTAAGTGACAGGACAAGTTTGCTACTGAACCATTACAGGCCCCATGAAGTATATCCTGGCATATAAGTGATCCACTTAAGGTCTTCCCGAAGTTAGTACCGCTTAGAAATACTTATTTTTCCCCACTCCGACATCAAAATCTTTACTGCAATTTCCAAGATTCCTTGATGAATTCCCTACCCATTTCTTCCTGCATTTGTTCTAGGCAATATTGGAATTGAAAAGTTGTGACCGGGAGAGTTATGTGGTCATGGATTTACCATTCTACGGACGGTGATTCTGCCACGGTGAACGCTAATGTGTCCAGTTTTTCAATGCGCAGCATTGTATACTTTGCTTCCGTCTGTGCCATTTCTATCTATTTGTCTGTCAAATTGTACGAGGAAAACAGAGACGTGCTGTTTATGAAACGCCATGGCTCATAGCCTGCGTGCAAAGATTGCAGTGTCCAGCTTAATAACACAATTGAACACAATTGTGATTGCCCGTGTTGTAACATGGACCAATCTTGTTCTAGTACATTGATAGCAGATGATACAATGTTGCCCAGTGAATATATCCTGTATGGTAATGTTGTTAACCCATTATCCACCACTGCTAGAGATTTCTCTAGATTAATACAATCTATTTCTCTTAATCGTTCTGTGGCCTCCTGTTGTGATAGTTTCCAAATCTCATTGTAGACCGCATAATAGAAACGTTTGTGATGTGGTTTCCTAGGACCTAATAAAAAGTCCCGTAGGTTCACCTCCCCTGCAAATAAGGATAAGTGTTGTTTCACCTGTATGAGTGTTGAGGTTTTTAGCCAATCGAGGCACAACTTCCCAACACTCTATGATGTCACTACCCCTGGGTGTTGACATTGTACATAACGTGGATCTGGCCTATTGATACTAAATCCTTTAGTTTTACCCAAGAATCTTTCTTGACAGTTATTGGTGTCTATGGGCCAAACCATCGATTTCTTCCAATTGGGGTCTGATCTATTGCTTTGCAAAATGTCACTGTAACCTCTTTTTGTGATGTTATGTTATCCCCAGTGTGTGATGGTGCTGCCACCCGAGGTGTATTCAAATCTTTATTCCTGGCTAACCCTAGGCAAGTTGTTTGTTGCACTGTTTCATTCAAAAACCTTATTTGTTGAGGAATAAGACATGCCCTAAATAGTGCCTGTGTTTCCTGGACCTGCCAGTCTATAGTACCCCAGACCGATTTTAAGTCTATAGTGTCTTTCCATAGGGCGAACCCTTTTTCAGACAACTGGGCAATAAAGGAAGCATAATATATCTGTTTGGGGTTTGTCAACATATTTTTCTGTGCCGTTGTAGGTGCAACCTTATAGTAATATGAGGCTGGGTCTAATGTGTTAAACCTTGAAAAATATGGATATTTTTGTGCAAATGTTTTTTAACTGCTTTTTGGCAGTGTCGGGCAATGTTCCCATTGGTGATATGTGAAAACATTCATAGGGTTAGCAGATTTATGCAGAAAGTGATGACCATAATGTTGCTAGCACTACATTTTCTCAAAGTCTGATGTATCTTCTAATATTTCATTATTAGAAAAAGCAGCAGATTTCTCTAAATCAGACAACATATTATTTACAGTTTCATAATCACAATCATCGGAAAATGTACTGGAGGTAATATGACTCAATGACATTTTAAATAATTGTGGTATTTTTAAAAGTTCAGTCGGACCAAATATATTGAAATCAACCTTGTCCCACACTATACCCTCAGGTATAGGAACTGCTGCAATGTTCACTGATGACAGGTCTCTTCTTTCACGATGTGATGATAGGTGCGTTTTCAGGATCACATTCACTTTTTGTGCAGCAGAGCTTTCTCGAAGATAAGTTCCATGAAAAAGCATACTAGCTTACGGGTGGAGAAAAGTGCCTGTAAACAACTGGAACGGACTTGGCGACGCTCACATAACGAGCAAGCTAAAATTTCCTACAAAGCAGCCATGGCAATTTATCATAAAAATGTTAAATTGGCCCGTAAAACTCACATTGCTGAAACTTTAGAACAGGCAGGTAGTAATGCTAGGATGCTCTTTCAAATAGTACAGGATTTTACTAACCCCAAATCCTGTCAGACCATGGTTAGTTTTTCTCAGACACTATGTGACGATATTGCCTCTTTTTTTGTACAAAAAATTGAGAGAATTTATCAAAATATCATCCTCTCGAATACTTTCATTTCTATTTCCGCGGAGATCATTCTTCACCCTAATAGGGAAGGACCTTGTCTGACCACATTTCCTGCTATTACCATCTCAGAAGTGCAAACCCTCTTGGAATCCACCAGATCCGGATCCCCCCTGGACACTATTCCTGCTAAAATCTCTTCCAGATTTGCGGCTCAGTTGGCGCCCCCATTTTGCACCATAATTAACACTTCTTTAAGATCTGCCTGTCTGCCTCAAACGTGGAAACACGAACAAATTCTGCCCATCCGCAAAAATGCCAACATCTCTCCCGAGGAAGTGTCAAACTATCGCCCGATCTCATTGCTTTCTCTACAGAGCAAGATCACGAAGAAGCACATTAACAAGCACTTATCTGCTTTCCTTGAGTCTTCTGGTGCTTTGGACATTTCGCAGTCAGGCTTTAGAGCTAAGCATAGCACGGAGACTGCCTTGGTGGAGGTGACGGACAATATCAGAATGGCTCTGGATCAAGGTCAAGCGGCACTTCTGGTGCTGCTCGACCTTTCAGCAGCATTTGATACCATCTCCCACCAAGTTGTCTTGCATAGACTACTAGAGTGTGGCATCTGCGGATTAGCATTGAGCTGGTTGTCAGATTTCTTGTCCAACCGTACTCAGGCAGTGTCAATGGGTCCTTTTACATCTGCTCGTTCACAGTTTACCAGAGGCGTCCCGCAGGGCTCTTGTTTGAGCCCTACTTTATTCAATATCTATGTGACGCCTCTGGCAATACTGATGAGGGACCTGGGGTTTACGCAGATGACACTCAACTCCTCCTCACGTTCGACAAAAGGAAATCAGACATACAAACCATCTTTTCTCAGGGTATGATGGCTATTGCCTCCTGGAGGAAAACCAACTATCTACAGTTAAACTCTGAGAAATCTGAGATTCTGCTGTTCGGAGGTGCTGACATCTGTTGGTCACCTAGCTGGTGGCCGGAGGAGTTGGGTAAAGCCCCTGCACCTAAAGAGGTAGCCAAAAATCTGGGCATCAAGCTTGATAATAAACTCACTTTACAGACCCATGTTAATACAATGGCTGGGTCTTGCTATCATAATCTAAGTTTACTTAGAAGAGTTTTTCCGTTATCCACCAGGAAGACTCTAATTTAGGCCTTGCTCATGAGCAAGATTGATTATTGCAATGCTCTTCTTCTCTCTGCTCATGCTGCATCTTTGGACAAACTACAGGTCATTCAAAATACAGCTGCTTGACTGGTTACGGACTCTCCGGCCAGAACCCCCTCTTTGCCTTTATTCATTGCATGAACTACATTGGTTGCCAATTAGAAAAAGAGTGCAATTTAAAACAGGTTGCATGATTTTTAAGGCTCTAAATGAGCTGAGTCCCAGGTATCTAACTATGAAATTAAAGGCCTACAATCCTATATCCTCACTTAGATCAGGATCTAAAACTCTTCTTGCTGTTCCTAGAATATATAAAGCCCGTTCTGGCGGCAGGGCCTTCTCGTACTTGGCTCCTTTGTTTTGGAACAGCCTTCCCCAATATCTTCGTATGGAAATGTCCCTCCTCCGTTTCAGAAAGCTGATGAAAACATACCTTTTCTAGCTCATGATAGTCCGCTGTCGCAAGCGCAGAGATACCCCTAGGGGCGATTCAGCGCTATATAAAATTATAAAATAAATAAATAAATAAATAAAAACAATTACTAGGCCTATCCAGAAGAGAAAGAAAAGTATTCCTGTAGATACTCACAGTTCCACCCAAGGTAATACCAGGTAAGTCTTTTGAAGAAAGTTCAGAAAATCTTTAAATCGCTGTAGATTAGTTTTTTGGGCTCGCGTAGTTTCTGGTTCTCTTGGATCTGATGAAAAGGTGTCAAAGTCAATGAAATAGCCAGATGCAGTTCAATCAATTTTCGGTAGTTCCTCAGGTTTTGTGGAAACTGTAGCTTGCTCTTGTAGGGGCATGTTGTCTTAGATATCTGTTTTTTGGTCAAATTGAAATATGTTGTTCTGTGGAGTTCTCATTTTGAACTTCAGTATCAGGAGGAACGAGTTCCATTGCAATGTTGCTTAGTCCTTTATTCCGTGTAGGTGACCCTTCAAACGTGATGAGTCTTTCTGTTTGACCTTCTTGTATAGTTGTGAGAGAAGGGTGTCTGTTACTTCAGAGTCCACATGGCCTACTACTCAGTATCGGCCACATAGTGTGGTTTGATTAGGTCAACGGAGACAAATCTTTTCTCCTGTTTACCGTAAGAGGTGGCAGAAGTACTGTTCTTTTTCCTTCAACCGCCAGGACAGGTACAGGCCTTCTGTATAATGGCCAAAATTCTTTTTTGTCTGCTATTTTTTCTCTCACCAGATCCCCGAATTTAGGGATTCAGACAGGTCTTGCGTCACACTTTTTGCTTCCCCAGTGGCGTTCTTCTTTATATTGACGTTACTGTGTAATGCCCTGGTTTCGTTCAGGTCCTGTAAAACAGCCAAACGTTTATGGATGTCAAAAGGTTTTTCATCCACCACTGTGCCTTCACAATCAAGATCAGGTACCCACATTCTCGCCCCAAATAGGACCTCATGAGGAGTGACCCCCTCCCCAGAGAGCTTCTTGGCTGATTGTTTAATGCCCTTTGGACTCCATACAGATGTTTTACCCAATATCCACCCGAGCCTAATACTCTAGCTGTTAAAGATTGCTTTAAGTCCTGGTTTTTCCTCTCCACAACCGAATTTCCCTTGGTTCAATTTCAATTATTTTGGTAAATCGTACTTCTGTTGTAAAGTACTGAACTCCCTTAGGTGTTGGCGGATGGCCACTGATGCTGCCTCCCGTTTAATATTTGCTAATATTATGGCTGATGCCTGGGCATAGTTACCTAGTAACTTCATCCCCAAGTTCTGAGCAGGTTCTGCTCCGTACTCATTTTATATTTGTCTTAATACGTCTGGTATTACTGCTAATGACGGAATTCCATGAGTTCTGGTATATATGGAAGCGAAAACTGTACCCCATGAGGTACAATTCTCTATCTGTGGTGTTATCCCCACGGGCCAGCAGATTGTCAGCATTCTGTGTTTTTCATAAGGACTAGTATTTGGGAATACCGCTTCTAGCTGTGTTATTTTCTGAGGTATCCAGAATGGTATTTGTTCACATTTTGCAGGCATCTTACCCATTACTGCGTGTAACTTTTGTGGTGTAATTTTAGTTGCTGTATTTTGAACTTGTGCTGTAATTTTAGTCGCCATTGCTGGCTGGACTGTAAATGTCCTCATGACGTATTGCGTCATGTTTCTGTAAAGTTTTATTAATTCTTTGTGAAGTATAAGTAAGTCTGGTCCTGGCATTGTTTCAATGTCAGGATGTGGTGTGTAGGGTACTAATATTGGCATTGCCGCTCCTTCACTTCCGAGCGGACCGAGTCTTACTCTTCTTCTTATATGGGGTAGGGCACCTTTAAACCAGTATAAGTGTTCCTGGTACGTGAGCAAAACCTCAATGTCCTCAAACGGACAATATTTAGCTGGTGTTTCTCCTTCTGTGTAGTAGTGAAATGTTTTTGTTCTTGCATTTGCTGCTGGGAATGTAACGCATGAATAAAATACCTCTGTTCTGTACGATTCGTGTGCCTCAATCACGAAAGCTACTAAGCCACCCCTAGGTGTTAGACCATGCGCAAGCAGTTTCAGGGTAACTGCATTTCTAATATTTGCCGCAGTCTGCATTGCTTTTGTATCTTCCTCGTCTTCTGAGAGGGGCAGTGCTTGCTTTAGTGGGTCTATCCCGATGTTAGTCGTTGTGTTTAGAACACAAAATAACTTTTCAAGGAAACTAAGATAAGGTGTTTTGCACAATTTTTGGAACTTTGTATCCTTAAACCGACAGCAAATAAATAGGAGTTAGTGACTACTCAGCTGCGGAAGTATTTACCCTATCCACTCCAGACGTCTCTGGTGTTGTGAATAGGGATTTCTGACAATAGCACAACTGAACTACTCAGATTCTACTGTTAAATAAGTATCCAACCAACGTTGGCGGCCCCACGTTGGGGGCGCCATGTTGTGTAGTTCCTATAAAAAATATACAGGAGCTGCGAGTTTAGACAACATATACTGTAGGATTGGTGTCGGACGAACTCTGATCACCCCCACCGGGTATGTTGGCCTTCTTGTACCAACTAGCTCACAGTGCCACTAGAATCTCCTCTTACCAAGGAGAGAATAGGTCTTGGCAACCATCGAACATGACAACCCTGACCCCTCAGGACCTTGAAAACATTATACTACCTTTCGCTCAGTCACTCGTGCTTACTTAATCTGTCTCAGAGAGGTACACCGAAAAAAACAAGCTGGGCGTTTTCAATAATCATTTATTGAACAGTTGTTATTCTGGTGTAGAATAGATGTGCTGCAACAACCGTTAAACAGTATAAGATGTAAATGATTAATAGTACTATGAAGGTAAAAGGATGGTATAGTTCTACCATCTTACTAAAATCATTAATACATATGAATATTTTTAAAACACATAATAAAAGATGCGTACTCCTACGATGCGTCCCTAACTAGATGTACCTAAGTGTACCTAGCATGTATGTAGGTGTTAAGCCAAGATTTACTCTAGGATTCAGTCAACCCCATTAACTGAAATGAGACTATGGGACCCCGTCCTGGTCTTGAGCTGGACACCCCGCGAGGGATGTTAGACCACTGCGAGCTGGAGTGTCTGCATACAGGAACCTCAGCGTCTCTGGTCAGTGTGTCGGCCGGGAAGTCTCAGTTTCTTAGCAAGATGTGATGTATATATACCCATAGGTCTCCCCAGGGGTCCTACCTTGCTGCATTACTTTGTCGGCCTAAGGATGACATGGGGCATGAACTTTGCTCATAGATGTTTTTTTACAGGAGATGGCGGTCCTGCTGTGCTTCCAAGAACCCTCATGCATAATGTATGAGATTTCGAACTAGGGAAAACCCGCGTTCTGATTGCAGTGTAATATCTCTGTAAAAGGTCAGTCCCTATAAACCGTGACAAGTGTAATGTTGGGAGAGAATATATGTGAAGGGTAACGAGTTTACTGAGGCCGATAGTATAGTACCTATATGGAATATAACATCCTTACTAGCTTGCGCCAGTAACATTTTCTGGGAATGAGGATCTTTATGGAGGTCACTTTGCTCATCTTGGAGAAGGCATGCTTCTGCAAGAGGTTATGTGGCTTATTCTTCTCTGGGTTGTACTATTTCTAGAAACCCTCTAGACCCCCCTTGGGTCTGTACCACCACATTCATTCAGATTCTAGAAACTATTCTGCATAAGTCTATCTCATGTGCAAACTATAGTAATGACTACAGAAACGTCAGCCGATTTGAAACTTAAGCTTATTAGTAAAGAAACAGGGCGGCCCAGTAAGAACATGCAAGAGCTCCTCCCCTTCCCAGAAGCATCAATTCATCTCACAATCCAAACCAAGCATTCGAAGATGCAGAACCTGAAGAGACAGAATGTTCAAGTTCAGGCAACTGTTCTACCGGTAGGTTATACCATAACTTCTCTTCTAAGGACACAGAACATAAAAGCCATACACAATGAATACACATACCCAGCAAAACAAGTCACAAGACAGCAGAGGAAACTACCTCAGGGAAAACACAACAGACTACCACAGCCAGTCACAGAAGGATGCACAGCCATAGAACTACTACACAGTCAACCAAAACAAATAGTCCAAGGAAACCAAAAAAAAGACTCAAGTTAGGAATCTGATGAATTTTGCAGCTTTTTGTGAACTCCGATGCAGGGAAGAAGCAGCTTTCTTATACCTAGGGTCACCAGCAGTATGTCACCCCCCTCCCGAGGGACCCGGGGAAGTAATTTTAGCCTCAACCTGGTCACGCAGCTCTTTCCCCACTTTTACAACTCTTAAAAGATTCCACCAGTGACCCCCAGCAACCCTAATTGCACTTCCATAATCTTGCACAGCTTTTACAGGGTCACAAAACTTGTTTCTCCCTTTTTGGACATGAACAGCAGATTTGATACATATCTTGTATCCTAACAGATTTCACTTTTTTCTTTCCATAATAGCAGCAGCACTTCTATTGGTTCTTAGCAAAACCCACATTCTCTCCGACCAAAAGCATCAGATTCTCCACATCAGATTTGCTGTTCAGCCATGTGGGCATCCAAGCTGGATAGAAGATAATGTGGACTTTTCTACCTCTCAACAATTCAAAAGGAGAGAATGTTGTGGAAGAATGATGTATAGTTCTATAGAACCACAACATGCTCCTCACAGATTTAGCAATTTCATACTTCCCACTCTTAGCTCATTTAATGCACTCCCCAAACACGTTTTATTTTCTCCATAAAGAAATTGGTTTGGGGATCGTACAAAGAGCTCTTGAGATGTTTAATTTCGCATGATTCAAGGACATTCTAATACTAACCAGTTGGGCACCATTGTCAGAAAGGAGAGTTTCGGGAGCACCCTCCCTCTGAAAAGAGTCTCTCAGGAATTCCACCACTGAGCTAGAAATGGGTTCTTTAAAAAACTTGAGCTCCGTTCACTTTGAAATGTAATCCACCACAATGAATTTAGCACCACCCGGAACAAAATCATAAGGACCCATAACATCTACCCGCAACTTTACCCAAGGTCTTGATGAGAATTTAGCACTAGTCCAGGGAAGGGTAGAGATTCCCACACTTTTGTGTGCTGAAGCAGTCGAACCAAGATGTCCCTCGTGGGCATTGTTAAATATTCCCCTCTCAAAATGTGTGGAGGAACCAATTGGCCAATTGTTGCTTTTACTTTGAAAATGAGAAAGAAAGTCAGCTTTGACATTCTTACCTTCAGCGATGTGAACAATATCAAACTGGAGCTGTAACAGTTTTGTGGATAACCTCAGAATTCTAGGTATTCAACATTTACTTCCACCAACACTCAAGATGGACATGAGACTTATGGTTCATCTGTAAACAGGACGGTTTACTCTAGACATAGCAGCAAAACTTCTCGATGCCCCACTAACACTCCAAATCCTTTTGGATAACTAAGTGTTGCAACTCAGCATCTCAAAAAACCCTCGAGGTGAATGGAGTGGTGAGCTCAATGTCACCCTTCATTTGTGTGAGTACGGGCCCCAAACCCTACCAGTTGTGATACAATATGGTAAAGATGGGTCAAAAGGTTTGAGAGCTTTACTTTCACCCAACTGAAACTTGATTCAAGAAAAAGCTTCAGAACACTCTGTCCCAGTTGAATTTAGAAACTTTCTTAAGCAGGTTATTTTTATTTATTTTTATTTTACATAGTTTTATATAGTGCAAACTTGACCCAAAGGTATCGGGTATCAGAGCGCTTTACATAGCACCAGGTGCATTACATGAGGACACATTCATTTTTTTGTTAGGCTCGGGGAAATTAAGTGATTTGCCCAGAATCCCAGGATGTTCAGCGTTGTTGACGAGATTCTAACCCAGTTCCCCAGATTCGAGGCCGACCGCCCTAGCCGTTAGGCCAACTCCTCTCCCCAGGTTACTTATAGGCCTAACTTTGGTTGCGTTGTCAGGAATGGAACGCGTGTAGAGCTCACACATACCTAAAAAAAACGTACCCCCACACTCTGACGGAGGAGGTGCCTCAACAATGGAATTTATCAACCCCGGCCTGGGTTAGATGCCTTCCTTAGAGACCATGTCCCAAGTACTCAACCTCATTGCTTAAGAATTAACATTTCTCATTCTTGAGCACAACTCCATGGTTCTTAAACTATTGTAAACCCTTCCCAAAATGACGTGCGCAACCACATCTGCGAAAATCAGGATGTCATTTTGGAACACCAAGATGGAAGACATCCTTTACTACGCAACTTTTGCAACGCGATACTTTTACATCGCAGTTTTCACAACGCAAGTCATTACAATGACTTGAGCTGGATGGAGCTGTACACTAAGGAATAGTATGATATACTATATTCCAACACCTTCCCTACTGTCCACACAGACTGGAGTTGGAATAGTAAATCATACTATTCAAAAGTCCAGTGCCCCCAGCGCAAGTCGTTGTAACGACTTGCGAGGTAAAAACAGCACTGTAACATACCGCGTTTTAATGGAACGCGTTTTAGGGAAACTGATGCCGCTGAGGTAAGCCCGAACGGCATACAGCGATACTCAAATATGGCTATCCGTGAGACAAAAGCAGTAAAATTCCACCTGATGGTATGCAGAGGCAAGATCAAGCTTGGAGAATAAACTTGCTCCTGCGGCGCGAGCAAACAAGTCTTTGATTTTCGGTAAAGGATGAGAGCCCATCCAAATCTTTGTTCAGAGATCTTAAATCAACACACATGCATGGATTAGGCCACTACATTTCCTTTCAACGACCAATGGATGACAACAAGGATGATTATGTAGGTTCAATGATCCTCTGTGCACACAAAGCCTTACGTTTATTCTCAAAGTCATCTCTGACACTGAACGGCACCCCATGCAGTTTGTGCTTCACAGGCATTGCACCCTATTTGACCTAGATTTGGTGTTTGAAGCTTTTGATTTTACCAAGGGAATCAGTAAGCACTTAAGGGAATTTGCAGCTCCATTCCACTGCTACATCTAAGAACCATGCCAAACAAACCCTGGTGAAACCACCCCAAAATGTTCAAACTCTTTACCGTAACATAGATTTTCCCTGTGATTCTACTTCATTTGAACTCAAGTACATCTTCTGTGTACCCCAGCAGTTCAGTCTTTTTCCCCTCACAGGAAACTGTCAGGTGGGAGCAAGCTCCTATGACCCCATGTATCCTTAAACTTTGGATGATCATGGTGAATATGGCCACCAACAGTTTAAGGACCTTATCCCTCATCCGAATGTCCACAATGAGATCAATACTAGAAGGATCTCCCAAAATGCGGATGTCCTTCCCTTGATCTGGAGTGACATCGGATGGAGAGCTTACCTCCCCCACAGTGAGTACACAATCATTTAGTCCTCTAATATCTGATTTAGAATCAGCATCACCCTTAGACTCTATTACACATGCTACTGACTTGATAGGGAAAAATAAATTCTGGCAAACCCTTTGCAAAATGACCTAGCTTCATACAGTAATTACAAATGAAATGTTTTGTCGGACATTCTTAACATTTCTATGATGTGGTAGGTTCCCATAATGGAAACACATACTGCATGGATGGAGATGATTCCATTTTGGTAGCAGAAGGTCTGTTACTACTATTCTTTGTCTGAAATTCTGAAATTGTTTGCAAAGATTTGACAACATTTATAGACTATGGATTTCTCCTCAACTTCTTTGACTGAGATTTGAGGGAGGTGTTTCCCATTCATAACAACTTTTCATGAATTTGCTTATCCTTGAAATGACTGCCGAACTGGTTACTGATCAATTGGTCCACAACATTGTCAAACTGACACTCAGAAATAAGTCTGCGAAGAGCTGTGATGGTGGTGTCCACATCTTCATCCATTTTCTCTTTTCTCTAAAAAAAAAACCTATGCCTGAGGACAATTTAACTGGGTTGTTCATCAAATCTCATTTTAAGTTTTTGAACTGCCACTTGATACTCATCAAGCACTTCACCATCTTCCACAACCAGTTCAGGCAAATGTTTAAAAGTAGACTTCTCCTCAAATCACAGGAATTGTAGGAGCAGGCATTTTTTCCTTTCAGCTCTGAACCTGGAGGTTCCAATTGCTCCTACATAGGTCTCAAATGCATCAATCCAGACAAACCACCTGACAGGAGGATTGCCTGGAGAATCTAGAAAGGATGGCGGAGGAGAAACTGACTGCATAGTGAAAGTAAGTTATGACAGCTGACCAGGGGCAGTAGGCTACGTGAAAACAAATGTGAAGAAAAAGAGGACCCACTGTATAGACAAACAAGCAGTGAGTACTAACAAGTGTTCTTGTCACTGTTGCACAAAATTGTGTAGTGCCAATGTAGTAGCCCCTAATTCTAAAAAGGAAGGTGATACCACTAGAGATGGCAGTATTTAAATATTGTGGCCCTCTCCCAGGCTGTCTTTGTAATCTTAATAATTTAACTCTCCCAATTCATGTATCTGTGTGTGTGTGTGTGTATATATATATATATATATATATATATATATTAACTGAAAAAACCATAGGTTTCACAAACGTTATAGTTAGGAATTAGCATTTAAAAAACCTTGCAAATTCACTGTAAAAACCATAGGTTTCACACACGTTATAGTTAGCTGGAAATTTCACTCGTACAAAACTAATGAAATTCCCCCGTTATAGTTAGTTCAGCTAACTATAACTCGCGCGCCCGCAATCCACTGCTGATGACGTCACATATTACATCACTCATGACATGGTCAGTGACATCACTCATGACATCACTCATGACATCTCAAATGACATCACTTATGACATCACTGATGACATCATCCATTGAGTATGTGTTTCTGAACAATTTTAATATGTTTAATATATATAGGGAAAGGCCTGTTGAAGAATAAGTGGGTGTACAAGTGTGTAAATGGATAATTTTCTGTGGTGCGTAACTGACTCTATAAGTGAGTCAGTCAGTCAAAATACTTTATTTCGATAAATAAATATCATAAAAAGACATAGGAACAATATAATAAAATTTCACACAATCAACAATTCATAATTACTACAAAGGAGCTTAATTAAAAATAATTAAAAAGAGGTCAGTTAGATAAAACAATCTAAAAACGTCACTTGCATATTACATTTATATCACTTAATTTCATAGAGGAACCATTTCATAAGAACAATAAAAAATTCAGCCATTTATAAAACCATGTTAGTTGGATTATTGGACAATTTCTTCTTTTTAATCCTAACAGCACCCACTAGAAAACTAGCCACATGAAACATAATCCTGGGGGACTGCAATAACTGTAAGAACAGGAGAGCAGGCTTGACCTGCATGAACCCAGCCTCCTTTAGAATCGGGAACAAATATTTCTTTCTTGGTGCCGTGTAATGATCACAGAACATCAAAAAATGCAGTGTGTTCTAGGTCGAAAAATTGTCACATTCGCACGGCAACGCATTTTCGGGAATACACCAGGTTGGAAAATGACCAAGGGATAGATGGATCAAATTAAACCGAAAACGGGTTAAGAGAAAACGGTGAAAAGGTTGATTTACAATAGTTAAGTATAATTCTGGGCCTACATATGTGCTCAAGATAATACTAGCCCGCACCGATGGTTTCTCAAGTTCTGCTTGTTCCCTTTCTAAACTTAACAAATCTCCCATAATACCTTTAATCAAACCGATGTCTTTAACAGTTATCGATTCCGGGGAAGAGAAGAGGTCTGGTCTCCCTAACTTGTCAAGGCACTTTTTAATGTAGACTAGCCATGCTATTTTGTTTACTCTATCAAGCTGCAGGCAGTCTTTTAGGATGATATGGTTAAGGGGAATTTCTTGATTCAGCCAGGTTTTTAACTAAGCCAGAACAGGGGCCACTCTAATCAGATCTGAAATATAGCCTACACCAAGTTCAGTGTGAACAATATAAGTTGAGGTAGACTGTGGTACCGAAAGAACAGATCTTAAAAATTTGTTCTCCGTGATCTGTATACTTTCCGTGGGACAGTTACCACAAATCGCACTTCCATATGTGGCAACAGCAAGACATTTTGCTTTATAAATTTTTCGCAGAGTTACTATTGGCCTTGCTCCCAGTTTTTTAATAAATCCCTGGAGTGCAGAAGATGATCTAGCAAGGGAGAGGTTTTCTATTTTTTATCTGGGGACCCCAGATACCTCTCTCGTCAAAAGTGATCCCCAGGTATGGAAAAGTGGGTACTCTGCACAGCTCTTGCTTCCCACAGGTAAAAGTTTTTGAGAGCTTTTTTTTTTATTACCCTTGCCCATTATCATAATTTGGGATTTTTTAACATTAATCTTCAGGTCCAACGAACCCATGAAGACCTCAAAAGCATCCAATAATCGTTGGAGGCCAACCCCAGTACGGGAAAGCAGGACGGCATCATCCGCGTATAGGAGAACTGGGATTCCAAATTCTCCTATACGTGGAATGTCAAGGGTTGCATCTTTTAATGTAGATTCCAGGGCATTTATATAAACGGTGAATAGGAGGGATGCCAAAATGCACCCCTGCCTGACTCCCCTTTCTGAATTAAAGTGACTCGTGCATCGCCCCTCCGGGGTGACTCTAACCGAGGCTATTAGATCGGTATGTAAGTCTGCTAAAAGACTAACAAGGGCCCTGTCTAAACCCATATCGAGCAGTATTTTCCATAATTTGGAACGATTTACAAGGTCAAAGGCTGACGAGAGGTCCATGAACCCCAGGTACATGGACCCCTCCTTGGCCCTCGTATATTTTTCTACTAGTAAATGCAAGTTAAGGCCTTGGTCTATTGTGCTCCTTTTTGATCTAAAGCCGTACTGAACGTCTGATAGGACCCCTTTCTCTGTTAGCCAATCGTTCAGTTTTATTAAGATAACCCGGCCCATTATTTTCACCGATGAGTCGATCAGTGAGATAGGTCTGTAACAGGATGGGTCTTGCCTGTTACCCTTTTTAAAACGGGTATAATTATGGATTTTTTCCAGGAGTCCGGGATTTTGGCATTTGAGAGGGCATTAAAAACATTACATAAGACTATAGACCAAAATTTTGGAGCACTTTTAAAAACGTCACCTGGTACCCCGTCTGGGCCCGGAGCTTTGTTTTTCAGGGTCAGATCAATGGCCCTTTCCACGTCTGCTGCCGAAAAAATAACAGCGTCCTCAGCAGTGAAGAGATCCCAACCTCAGCTTCTAGAGTACCATCAAAGGTGGCAGCATTACTAATTTCTGTGTATATCTGACTAAAATGTGTGATCCAGCCCTCGTCTGAAATATTTGCCTCTAAGGGGGTGTTTGAATCGTCAGAAAAGAGAGGCTGATTTATTATTTTCCAGAATAGGCCACTATTTTTTTAGGGTTTCTGGTTCAAGAAGTTGGGCCAAAGCATTATCTTTCAAGTCCCTCTTTCTTTCTAGGATAGTTTTTTTGAACGCATTCCTTGCACTAACTATATCTGCACAATTTTCAGGAGTTGCTTTCAATACTTTTAGTAGTACTCCATGCGCTTTTGAGCATTTCTTATCAAACCATTTTTTGCCCACTAGCGACTTCTGCCTAGACTCATTCTGGAGACTAAGGTTAATTTCCATGCAGATATTGTCAAATGCTACTATAACCTCTTTAGAATCTGTACTTATTGCTAGACATGTTGAGACTTCATCCTCTGCTTTGGATAAAACCTCTTGAAGAAAGGTTTCAGGGACTATTTTTGTCCATTTCAGCCTACGATTCTGATCTTTTACCGTGAGATTCAAACCCCCTCTAACTTTTACTGTTTTAAAGGAAATTAATTCTGTGTTTTTCAGTACAAGTAAAACAGGATTATGATCACTAAAAACTGACACCTCTGTATAATAATTTAACACATTATTTAGCAAAGAAGAAGACACAAAAATGTAATCTATAATGGTACCAATATCTTTTCCCTTAAACGTAGGGGACCTATTATGACCATCCCCGCATCCTGACTCATATAAGTTCCATCTTGCAAGAAAAATTTCAAGATACTCTCCACGCCTAGTATGTTCCAAATGAACAGATGAGGAAAGGGGAGGACCTTCATCATCCAGACTAATGCATGGTAGGGAGCATGGGTGTATATTAAAGTCCCCTAGTACTATTAATTCAAAAGTATTTACATTAACACTATAGACTGACAAAAATGTATCCGGTACATCCAAATTTTGACTGGTACACTCATTTGCACATGAGTTATAAAAATTTACAAAAAGAATCTTGGCCTTGTCTTGGGTAGAGAGTTCAACAATCAAGCAATTTTCAGAACCCGAAGAACACTGAGTTAGTGTACCTTTAATGTCCAATTTAAATAGACTTAACAGACCCCCCTTTGATCTTCCTGCCACACTACTAATAGCTGGATTGCAAAAGTGACTATAGCCATCCAGGGAGAAGCTGTTCGTAATGTCCCAAGTCTCTTGTAGGGCAATGATATCAAAAGATTTTAATGTCATTACCCATTCGGCAATCCCAATTTTATTCTTTAAACCAGCAATGTTCCATGTGGCTATCTTGAGGGTCAATGCTGGTAACTGGATAGAACTCCCCAAGGCGTCAGGTAGTCAATCGTTTTCCTCCAGTGGTGATAGAGCAGTGTAGCGGTTATAAAGAGGTAGAGTGTTATCAAACTGCCTGTTAGCTAACTGAAAACAATGTCGCTCCCCACTGTTTTGAGGCCGAGATCTATGCACAGGTACATTCGGAACACAACCAACCAACCCCCTTCCGTGGCCATTTACAGAATACCTTTGCTGATGGGACGATCGATATTGGGTATTATCCAGGTGGTTATAAAAAAGCCAAGGGGTCTAACAAAAACCGAATTTTCCAGGGTTGGCAAGGAGGCAGCTCTAAGGAGGACTGTTGCCACATGTTGTGGATATTTAAAATTTATAATAATACAATCCCCTCTTGTGTTTTTTCTACCATTGCCAATCCAACTAACTCTACGAGTAAATAATATATCATCTGCGAAGGCACACGGAAAACCACAATTCCGATTCAGCCAGGCAAGTGTTTTATTTTTTAGGGCATCATAAGTTTCTAGCCTAGGATCAGTCAGACAGGAGTCAACCTCAGGAACATTTGTTAATACCACAGTGTATGGAACACACTCCGGTGGGAGATTGACAAAATTTAACCTCCTAGGTCTACTTCTCCCGGCAGTATCTACCCCAGCTAAATTATCCTGGCTGCTTTTTTGTGCTATTTGGGGTTGTACTAATGTATGTGCTATTGCAGTTCCCGCTAGAGATATGTTCGGAGGTGGAATATTCGGTGCGATTGCGGCTAAGGGAGCCTGAGCGATAGGCCCTGTGCAACTGACCCTGTTGCTATCTGAAGCGTATGCTACGGGCCCCGCTATATTATCGCCCATGGTACCAAATGAGCCAGGTTGGGGGCTCGACAAGATAGTAAACCGGGACATGCAGGAGTCTAGAAGACCTTCCAATCTAGTGACCCTTTGGACCACTAGTTCTAACTTTGCCACCAAAGTACCTCTAATTTAGACTCAAGGATGGTTGCCAAAAGATCAATCTGAGCTGGATGCAGGATATTTCCCTCGACATTATTTATGGGCTCAGGAGAAACTCCACTGTTGACAGATGTTGTACCTGCCTTTTTGGTCTTTCGACCCACCGCCCTCTTGGCAGGTACCTTCCTACAAGCACGCACCACTCTCCGTACGGGAGATTGAGTTAATTGAGTTAATGAGAGCCTTGGTGATGCTGTCGGGCTCTGACTTGGGGTAGATTCAATAAAAATTTCCCACTCTTCCGTGGATACAGCATTAATTATGTCAGCATTATTATGGTTAGCCAGGCCACTATCGGGCAACGGTGAGGTAGGCGAACACTGCCTTATAGGTGACATTTCTGGGCTAACCCTGCTTAGTGATAGTCTCCTATCCTTGTTAATCTTGCTAACTACCTTAACGAGATAGTTGTCCATTGTCCTTGTATCATTGCTTGCCGCTAGTTTGGAAGACCTAAGTTTGGACATAGTAGGGCCAGAAGATACTAACTACCGTATGAATTGTACAACAATTACTTGTCTAGTTATTATAGAAAACTATGATGTTAATAGAGCCAACAACACATAATATACATGATAGCCAATATTAAAAGTGGTAATTTACTATACGTCGGGGATCCGAGTTCAGCGAACCAGAGTCCGTGGCCCTGCACTGCCTCCTCCTGCCCCGGACGGCCACAGACGGCCCACCCTCTGCCCGGGCTCCTCCCGGCGCCGCCCGCGCGCGTCCGCGAGGCGGAAGAAGCTGCCTGTTTTTAAGCGCCTCCAGGGGCGGCAACCAGGAAGTGGGCGGTGCCCCGAGGCAGGCTGGGAACTGTAGTCCGCCCCACTCCGCGGCCGAGTGATGTCAGGTGCTCGACGGCAGGGGCGACCACAGCGTTAGGGCTCCTGCAGTGCGGTGAGAGTAATGGTAGCAGCGCGACCCCCTCCTTGTTCGTCTCCACTGGAAAAGATTCCCGCTCCTCTGTGGGAGCTGCCTGCTTTTAAGCGCCTCCAGGCGTGGCAACCAGGAAGTGGGCGGTGCCCCGAGGCAGGCTGGGAACTGTAGTCCGCCCCACTCCGCGGCCGAGCGATGTTAGGTGCTCGACGGCGGGGGCGACCACAGCGTTAGGGCTCCTGCAGTGCGGTGAGAGTAATTGTAGCAGCGCGACCCCCTCCTTGTTCATCTCCACTGGAAAAGATTCCCGCTCCTCTGTGAGAGCTGCCTGCTTTTAAGCGCCTCCAGGCGCGGCAACCAGGAAGTGGGCGGTGCCCCGAGGCAGGCTGGGAACTGTAGTCCGCCCCACTCCGCGGCCGAGCGATGTCAGGTGCTCGACGGCGGGGGCGACCACAGCGTTAGGGTTCCTGCAGTGCGGTGAGAGTTATGGTAGCAGCGCAACCCCCTCCTTGTTCGTCTCCACTGGAAAAGATTCCCGCTCCTCTGTGGGAGCTGCCTGCTTTTAAGCGCCTCCAGGCGCGGCAACCAGGAAGTGGGCGGTGCCCCGAGGCAGGCTGGGAACTGTAGTCTGCCCCACTCCGCGGCCGAGCGATGTTAGGTGCTCGACGGCGGGGGCGACCACAGCGTTAGGGCTCCTGCAGTGCGGTGAGAGTAATGGTAGCAGCGCGACCCCCTCCTTGTTCGTCTCCACTGGAAAAGATTCCCGCTCCTCTGTGGGAGCTGCCTGCTTTTAAGCGCCTCCAGGCGTGGCAACCAGGAAGTGGGCGGTGCCCCGAGGCAGGCTGGGAACTGTAGTCCGCCCCACTCCGCGGCCGAGCGATGTCAGGTGCTCGACGGCGGGGGTGACAACAGCGTTAGGGCTCCTGCAGTGCGGTGAGAGTAATGGTAGCAGCGCGACCCTCTCCTTGTTCGTCTCCACTGGAAAAGATTCCCGCTCCTCTGTGGGAGCTGCCTGCTTTTAAGCGCCTCCAGGCGCGGCAACCAGGAAGTGGGCGGTGCCCCGAGGCAGGCTGGGAACTGTAGTCCGCCCCACTCCGCGGCCGAGCGATGTCAGGTGCTCGACGGCGGGGGCGACCACAGCGTTAGGGCTCCTGCAGGGCGGTGAGAGTAATGGTAGCAGCGTGACTCCCTCCTTGTTCGTCTCCACTGGAAAAGATTCCCGCTCCTCTGTGGGAGCTGCCTGCTTTTAAGCGCCTCCAGGCGCGGCAACCAGGAAGTGGGTGGTGCCCCGAGACAGGCTGGGAACTGTAGTCCGCCCCACTCCCCGGCCGAGCGATGTCAGGTGCTCGACGGCGGGGGCGACCACAGCGTTAGGGCTCCTGCAGTGCGGTGAGAGTAATGGTAGCAGCGCGACCCCCTCCTTGTTCGTCTCCACTGGAAAAGATTCCCGCTCCTCTGTGGGAGCTGCCTGCTTTTAAGCGCCTCCAGGCGCGGCAACCAGGAAGTGGGCGGTGCCCCGAGGCAGGCTGGTAACTGTAGTCCGCCCCACTCCGTGGCCGAGCGATGTCAGGTGCTCGACGGCGGGGGCGACCACAGCGTTAGGGCTCCTGCAGTGCGGTGAGAGTAATGGTAGCAGTGCGACCCCCTCCTTGTTCGTCTCCACTGGAAAAGATTCCCGCTCCTCTGTGGGAGCTGCCTGCTTTTAAGCGCCTCCAGGCGCGGCAACCAGGAAGTGGGCGGTGCCCCGAGGCAGGCTGGGAACTGTAGTCCGCCCCACTCCGCGGCCGAGCGATGTCAGGTGCTCGACGGCGGGGGCGACCACAGCGTTAGGGCTCCTGCAGTGCGGTGAGAGTAATGGTAGCAGTGCGACCCCCTCCTTGTTCGTCTCCACTGGAAAAGTGAGTCATTAAATGTATCTTACTGCAGACTACTGACTAAACTGTGTAAATGTCTGTATGTGTCTGTATGTTGGTGTATAAGTGGCTGCATGGTTTTGTGAATAGCTATATGATTGTCTATATGAGTTATTGATTGCTTGTCTGAGTATCTGTATGGGTTCCAGAGTGTTTGTGTGGGTAGGGTGTGTGTGACTCTATGCATAGATATGTGAGTGGGTGATTCTATGGGTGCATGGTTTTAAGAGTGCATCTGTGATGGACTGTATGTTTGAGTGAGTGTATTAATGGGTGTGTTAGGGATTGAATGTATATCTCAGTGGTACATTTGTGACTAACTACATATGTGAAAGGCAGTATATATGCGTGTAAGAGTATATAAGTGGGTAGATGTGAGAGTGTGTGATTGTGACAGTGACTGTATGGATGATTGTGTGCTTGTATCAATGATTCTATAAGAGTGTAAGAATGTGATACTATTTTTATGAGTAAGTGAACTTGAGTGTGTTTAACTGTATAGGTGAGTAAATTGGACTGTGTTTAATTACTTGCACGACTGACTAGGTGTGTCAGTACCTCAATGGATGATTGGCGGTGTGTGAGTGTCTATATAGGTGTATAAATGCATATGATAGTCTTGTACGGAGTGACTGTAAGAATGAGTGACTGTACAGGTGAATGAGTGAAGGTGTATGTAGACCTAACAGTTAATAAGTGGGTATGTAGTTATTGTTATTGGAGTATGTATGGTTTTGAGAATGGAACTCTGAAATTTTGAGTCGGTGTATCAAAGATTATATTAGGGTGTGAGAAGATGCACTAATTTATCACATGGATGATGTCATCAGTGATGTCATGAGTGATGTCATTTGAGATGTCATCAGTGATGTCACTGACCATGTCATGAGTGATGTAATATGTGACGTCATCAGCAGTGGATTGCGGGCGCGCGAGTTATAGTTAGCTGAACTAACTATAACGGGGGAATTTCATTGGTTTTGTACGAGTGAAATTTCCAGCTAACTATAACGTGTGTGAAACCTATGGTTTTTTCAGTGAATTTGCAAGGTTTTTTAAATGCTAATTCCTAACTATAACGTTTGTGAAACCTATGGTCTTTTTCAGTGAATTTCAAAGGTTTTTTTAATGCTAATTTATGTATTTTTTAATATATTTGTAATAAATTTCTTTTATAAAAAGTTACCTATGTATATAGTTATAGATTACCTCTATCCTTTAATTTGGAATGGCTCTGCTTTTTAAAAAAAATTTTTTGATAAAGTTGAACAGCATAGTTAATATCTTCTATTAACTTATAAACACTTTAATTCTTTCTTTTTTTTTTTTAATGGGTTGTTACCGTGCGCGCACGGTGATTGCTACGTCATCGTCATCGTACGCGCTCGGTGCTGTGTGCGTACGTACATTCTGAACGTACGCATGCGTACGTCGTGCGTACTCTGCGCGGTACGTTCGCGCATGCGCGCGTGCTTCGTACGCGCTCGGTGCGCGCACTACGTACGCATGCGTACGTTGTTCATGTGCGCATGCGTACGTTCTCCACGTACGCATACGTACGTCGTGTGTAATCCGCGCGCTACGTTTGCGCATGCGCACGTGTTTCGTACGCGCTTGGTGCGCACACTACGCACGCATGCGTACGTTGTTCGTGTGCGCATGCATACGTCGTGCGTGCTCTGCGCGGTACGTTCGCGCATGAGCGCGTACTACGCGCGCTAAGTTCGCGCATGCGCGCGTACTACGCGCGCTAAG
Organism: Triturus cristatus; assembly: GCF_964204655.1. Taxonomy (NCBI): domain Eukaryota; kingdom Metazoa; phylum Chordata; class Amphibia; order Caudata; family Salamandridae; genus Triturus; species Triturus cristatus. Next base: position 334,280,365 of record NC_140595.1, read on the forward strand.
TTCGCGCATGCGCGCGTACTACGCGCGCTAAGTTCGCGCATGCGCGTTTGCTACGCGCGCTAAGTTCGCGCATGCGCGTGTGGTACGTTCGCGCATGCGTGCGTGCTCTGCGCATGTGCCGTGCGCGCACGGTGCGCGCACGGTAAGTTATGTGATTAAGAAAGAACACTTTTGATTGGTTCGTAGTACTTTCACTTCCAGATTCTTCCAACACCACACCCAGGCAAGTCATGTGATTAATAAAGAACACTTTTCATTGGTTCATAGTACTTTCACTTCCAGATTCTTCCAACACCACACCCAGGCAAGTCATGTGATTAGGAAACAACACTTTTCATTGGTTCCTATTAGTTTCAGTTCCAGATTCTTCCAATACCACACCCACTCCCCTCATTATTACTTCTGATTCTCTGGGAGAAGGAGCTGATCTGTTTTTGAGATACAATGGCAGAGCAGCAGCCATCTTCTAGTAGTGATCAGGAGACTCTTGTGCCACAGAGACAGAGGAAGCAGAAAGACTCTTTCATATGGCAGTTTTTCACTTTTCCAGAGGGGCAGAAGAAGGTAAATGCTCCCAAAGTCACCTGCATTATTTGCAAGCGGACCTTATCACGTGGAAATGCTAATAAGAAATACTCTTTTAGTATTCACACGATGTTAAGGCACGTTGAAGGACAACATCCTGTGTCTTTTGCTCGAGCTGCTAGTGAAATCTCACAAGCAGCTCAGCCGAGCACATCCGCAGCAGCTCAGCCGAGCACATCATTGGCAGCTCAGCCGAGTACTTCCTCTGCGGTGGCGCCTTCACCTACTTCTTTACCTCTGGATATACGCCCTGCTTTTCAGAGGCTGTATACACGGTGCGTTGACTGTCATGCTCTTATTTCTATTGGTGAAACCAGTATTGATCTCATTGAGAGAAAGTTTGAGTAGCACTCATGCACCCGGCCATAGTTTTTTTTCATTTTTTCGTTTTTCTGTTCCTCTGTCCCTACATTAACACAAGGGCTCTTTTTAGAGCCACCTAAAATCTAAACACAAAAACTTGTTTTTAAAATCTATTTTTTTTTTTTTTTTACCGTGCGCGCACGTTTTAAACAAAAAAAAAATTAATCGTTTTTTTCACTCCCTGACAAAGACTAGGCGGTCAGGAAGTCTCTACCATGCCCCCTTTCCATGTTCTCCACCTTTGCTTTAAATTGAAACACATTTTTAAATGGTTTTTTTAAATTGCAAGTAAAATGGATTACATTTCCTAAATTTTCTTTCAAGATCTGAAAAAAAGAAAAAAAGTATTAATATTCAACAATACATTTTCTTAAGCAGTACATATTTTTTCATATTTAACAAAGCAATTTTTTGCCCTTTTTTTGCTGTTTTCAGAATGTATTGAATTTCACTGAAAATAGTGATATCAATTGTTTTCATCATTTAACAGCGGGCAAAAAAAAAACCAATCTGAAAGATTGTTTAAAAAAAGCCCTGAATCTCTTCTCACTAAAACAGACCTTGATAGAAATGTCACAAATATATTAAAAATACCTTCTAAGAACAATAACTATTTGCATTAAATAACGTCTGTAAATCTTGCTGCTTAAGCACGTACACCAAAATTATATCTGTCAAACAAGTCCACAATTGTTATCTTTACCTTTCCATGAGGCCAAAAGGTAATTTTAAAATCCTTTGTAAGAGAAAAATCCAATGTTAATCCTATAAAATCGAAATAATGGTTTCTTTAGATGCTGGAATTTGTATCTAAAATTTTGGTTTTAGAAAAATTAAGTAACAATTTGGTAAATCGTAAGGCAAACGTTGCTTGAAAATCAATTGAGAATCATTACACGGTGTCCATCCTTTTTCACATTTAAGATAAACTGTGTAATGACCAGAAGTTATAGAAGGTCCATCATGAAAAATAATTGCAACTGCAACAAAAGTTTTACCTGATATTGATAATTGATTTCCTACAAACTTCTTTAGTAAAGTTTCCAATTTAGTTCCATCTGCTCTACAACGTTGCATCATTAAAATTACATACTGTCCATATTTATTTAAAAATAACGTTGATAACATGTCTGATTTACATTGAGAACATTCCATGTTGTGATTAGCATCTTTAACTAATTTACTAAAAGTCACTGATTTACTCTCTGGTAATGTTAAATATATGAACCTTTCAGAATCAACATTACTGCTGCATGTGTTCATACAGTTTTCACAACAATGTTCCCATTTATATGAGACACCAAACATATTTTCTATTTCTACCCCTTCATCTTCCAGTACCATAAGCATATACATTAAAAAATCCTGTGCATCTTGCTGGACATCTTGTGTAAACTGTGTACATCCAGAACATTCATCTAAAAGATTTCTAACATCAGAAGCACGTTCTATTTTAGTTTTATCATTACTCAGCTTCTCATAAAGGAGACTCAGCAGAGAACAGAATCTTTTTCCATGATTTAGTATTATCTGCTCTTGCAAAATTTGAAGATAAAATACAACATTCAGCACTACATTTGCGTAACAGTTGACACCAGAGCTATTTTCAAAATGACAACCAACAACCTCTTCAACACTGTCCTTTTTCTTTTTGCTTGCAGTCACATCACTCTCTTTTTTTTTTTCTGTTCTGTACATCCTCATTACAGATATTCTCAAATCTCCTTTTCCGACAAACAACATGTTTTTCAAACACAGGATACTGACCTAAATGAGGAGCATAGCTTCTTCCTAATCTATTATACTCCTTTACACAGTTTGCATCAGCACTAACTTTTGAATCATCAAAGTCTATCATGAATAAACCAGATATTTTTTTCACGCGTGACAAAGCGACATATGCCATACCTTCTTTAAACACAGTAGACCCAATGTTTACAAAAGCACTATCTACAGTTAATCCTTGAGATTTGTGAATAGTTACAGCATATGCTAGAGAAAACGGAAACTGCTTCCTACGTACATATAAGTCTTTCACAAGCAAGAAACGAACTAAACAACGACAAATGTCTTTATCCTCTTCAATCTGATCAAATTTTATTTTTATAAATTAGATTCCAACTTTTTTCTGGTAATTAACAAAACCCACAACTTTACCCATAGCTCCGTTCACTAAACCTTTCTCTAAATCCAAATTACGTCTTAAAATTACTCGACAGTTCATACATACATAAAGATTCTTTTCTAAACCAGCTGTTTTCGAGATGTTTTTCTCTAGAGAATGCAATTTACTTGTCCATTTGTTTGTCAATATAATAGTTATTCCTTTATGTTGTATTTTATCCACAGCTTCCAGTTTGACAATCTCTTCATTTTCCAATTTCAAAAGTTCTTGATTGAATATAGAGCATTCATGTAGTGTTGGCATTAAGCAGATTACAGTATTTTTTTCAGCAATGTTCTTGTATATTTTCTCTGGAACTATTTGTTCTATTGGAAACACATTACATAGCAATCGACTCTGTAAAGCTTTTCTGCCATGTTCTGTGAGTAGTTCAATTCTGATATCTTTCAGAATACTTGCATAATCCTCATCATTGGCTTGCCGCATATTTGTAATGAGTTCTTTATACTCAAAGTATGTCCAAATATTCACATTACCTATACTTCCTAATGACTTTTTCGTGTCTTCATGTGTAAGGATTTGAAATACTGGTTGTCCTTTAACTGGAGTGAGCTGCAGAAGATCCCCAAAAACTAAACTATAACATGTTTTCCTCCAAATAGCACGTCATAGTTTGTCTTTAGAATTTGCTGCATTCTTAAATGCACAAAGGCAAGCATTAAGTTTGATACCATGCTTACCTCATCAATGATGAGAACTTTCATTTTTTTCAATACTCTTGCAACTTCAAAACATGCTTCTCCTGTTAGCTTGTGGTATTGTATTTTGTTCTCGTGCTCTACTGGTAACATTAGCAAACGATGGAGGGTAATTCCTTTTATGTTATATGCTGCTAACCCAGTTGGAGCAGTAACAACACAAGACAAAGTTGAATCTGTTTTTTTGCTGTAGATAGCTTCTAATTACTTTAATCAAGAAACTTTTTCCAGTTCCGGCTTGTCCACTCACATACATTCTGATTGGTTCAAACGATGTGCATGAGCACTCTTAATTTTCATGTAGTAATCCGTGATCAATTTTTTTTCTGAGTTCCTCATAAATTTGTTGTTGTTCATCATTCAGTTGTTGTTCCATATTTGCTACGTTTATTAAATCTTCCTGAGCTTGATTCATAGCTGTTTCGACTTCAGTCGTGGCTATTGCAGCTTCATTTTCTACGATTGGTTGTCCTAGAGGATCTTGACTGAACGTCCCAGAACTTTGACTGTCTTGAGAACTGTCTCTAGCTACTTCAGCTGCAATTGTTGCTTCTTGTTCAATTTCTTCATTTAACATTTGAACATAAGTTGAGAGAGTACTGCATTCTATGCTATCTTTGCAAGCATTAAAGGAATCTTCATAGCTCTGAAAATCTCCAAGTAGTTCGTCCTCTGAACGCCATGGTTTAAACAGCTGTAAAAGTGCCAAGTAGTAAAATTCCTTTTCGTCAGTAGTGTCGCAACTCAGCTTCCGGTGATTAATCAAACTTCCTTTTGTTTGTTTTACCAAACATCCTTCCTCACCAGTGACTTTATATTTTCCATTGTTGATGTCTTCTGTGGTATTCCGTTTATGAATGTAGTTCTGCAGCACTTCATATAGACACATGTTCTCAAGATGATGACTTCTTTGTGGGTAATATGTGTCCAACATGTTTGTTCTTAAAATGTCTGTACTTTCAGGTTCCTACTCTGCTAAATATTCAATTTCTCGAACAGATTTCAGTACCCGATTTCTCATTCCTGCAAGGCCTAAACTTACCCAAATTATTCTTCTGGATTTGGAGTACAGACTTGCAGATGATAACCTATCTGAGCATTCGTAGGATCCAATTTCTCGATGCGATAACATCTTTAAACTGAAACTGTATAGCTTTTTACTGACAGCCTTCTCGTGAGAAATCTCTTCTCACATTTCTTTCAATTCCGTTTTCTCAGATTTAGTGATGTAAGATGTGACATACCGAGCAACAGCAATAGAATTGTCAGCTACATACTGTATATCCATGTTAGCATTCCACATGGATAAAATGACTGGGTTGTAGTCATTTATATATTTTGACTCTTCTTTTCTTCTTAGGTTGTAGGTATTCTTAGGCGATTTTCTTGTAATAGTATGTCGCACAGCTGACATAAAACTGTTTACTCTTCCTTTTGAAAGAACTGGTTGTGGAAATCCAAATCGACATTTTGTGTAGAATTTATCTTTACTCTTGTACTTTCGTCGACAGTATTTTCCACACTGATGACTTTGGAAACGTAAAACTTGCTCAAATTTATCAATTGAGATTCCAAACCATCATCTCGCTGTTGCACTTTGTTCATAAAATCCTTTGCAGACACATTATGTAGATGTACTCCAGTTTTTAAAATGTGATTTACTGCATAAGATAGTGCAGACAAGTCACTTTCAAATACAAGATGGAACAAATAAGGAATACTTTGATGAAATCTTGGATCTTCTGCATATAATCTTGTAGTCCGATACTCAGAAGCAGGAATCTGTACTGGACGTTCATCATATCGTCCACCTTTTCCTGTAGGAAACAGCTGGGGAAAACAACGAGCTTCCAAGCTCTCCTCCCATACACTCACGGGAGTTCCTTGTGCTTTTTTCATCTGAAACAGATCAATAGTGTTTCCCATAACTTCTTTAGAATGAAGAGGATGTATGCTGAAATGTTCATACATTTCTTCTTCTTTTGACTTATCCACTTCTTCAATTTGCCCAGTTGGTATTCCTGTGTCTTCTAGTATTTCTTCTTCATCTTCATCCATATAAATTGTTTCATACCATTTAATATTTCTTTTCAAATATAAATTTGCTCTTTGTACTTTTCGTACATCTACCAGCTCCTGCCAAATTTTCTTCCTTTTTGTTGGTACTCCATTAACCAGAATAACTAATGGTTCAGTTTCCAATCTATCTGCATCAATTGTTTCCATATTTTTTTTCAAATCCAATGGCAAATAGACAGCTCTTTCTTTTAAACCTCTTTGTAAATCCGAAGGAGGTAATTTACCTGTTTTGGGCTCCATACGCACTATGGTCTGAAACGGATGGACACATTGAATGAGTATAGACTCATACGTATTTAAATCAGAAAGTTCTACAGGAATATCAACCAATTCTAAATTATTATGTACAGCTCTAGCTGGCATTCTATTTTCTTCTAACTTGTTATAACAGTATTTACAAATACGCTGATCTTCACCCAAATCAAAACTATTTTCCAGAAATATATATGTTGCAAAATCCTTCCACTTATAATTATCTTCATTTTCACTTTTTTTATGGAGATCAACATTCCTTGTTTGAATTTTATAATGGCTTCTCCGGCAACAAATACAAGTAATATTTGGTCTTTCATTAGAGATGATAGTAAATTTTGTCATTTCATCTTCAAAATGTTTACTAACAGTGAGTTCTACATTCTCTTCCACATTTTCCTCAATAACTGTGTCATTTCCTGCACTTACTTGCTCTGGACCAAAGTAACAAAACTGAATATCATCAGTAACCTTCACTACATCTGATACAGATCCACGGAACAGAGCACTATTCAACTCATTTAACATTAGTGCTGGACTTTTAGCAAAATACAATGTTCTCACAAACTTTCTCATTTCAGCATGATGAACAGCCAGCATCCTAAAATGGTGAAAAACACTTTGGCAAACTTTCCTAGATAGACAAGCAAGAGAATGTCCTTGCAAACCAGTATTCTCTCTCACTCTGCATGGGTCTAGTCTTTGAAGCACCTTAATCTTCGGTTTAACACTCTTTTTACTATATTCTCTTAGAAAGTCACGTAATTTATCAATAGATTCCTGTCGCACAGTGCAAATACTACTACAATTCCAAGTGTACACTTAGGCTTTAGGACGTCTCCCCATAACCTCATCAGCTAACACTTCTTCCTCATTTCATGGAACCATTTTCTCCTTTTCCATTACACAACCATCTTTAACTTCATAAGCTGGACCATTGGTGTCAACTGCATGCAACAAACTATTACTTTGAAGATAACTCTCTTCATTAAAAAATGGTTCAGTACTTGAACTATGCTTCCATTCTCCTAAGAACACTTTACAAAAGTTATTTTTTTCACTACTCTTTTCCTTTTGCTTTGTGACTTCATTGCTTTGACTAATTTTTCTAATCTACGCATCCTGTTCAAAATTAAAATGAATAGTTTTCTTTTTATTTCCAAAGCCTTAGCAACCATTGTTTCAATATATTTTTTTTTTTTATAAAATTTGGTTTTCTTCTTATATTTTTTCTCATCCTTTAGCAAATTTAACATCACTCTTCTCTGAAACATTTTTCGACAAATGTTTTTAAAATCTATTTTTCGTGTTAAGTCACTCTTTCTTACTTCTGATTCTACATTGGCTTTTAGTATTTTCTGTCGACTCTGTTGTTGTTTTGTACTTGAAACACTATTTGCAGTGGATATATTTTTAACATTTTTTCTTTGTTTGAAGATATTTTTTAAAAAATCCTTAGTCTGCTTACCAGAAGACTTTTTCTTTTTTCCAACATGAGGTTCTTCAACTATTTTTTTTTGTCCAGTTTTCTTCAAATATAGATGTTGTTGCTGTTCTTTTCTCTTTCTTGACTTTATAGGCATCTTTAATTAATTTCACTGTTGTTCAGCAATACCTGAAAGAAACTAAAAAAAAAAATACCTTTATGTAATTTTAATACATTACGATTTTGTTTTTGAGCTTTTCAAATCCTATCATATGACCTGTCCCTTTCCTACACCTGCAAGTCTGACAGAACAATACCAACACGTATTAAATCTCTAACATCAATTCCTTTGTGCACACAGACTCATGGTGTGATTCTAGGCAAAAAACGATTTTGGTTTGGCAATTTCAAAGCACATTTACTACTGTGGAAGAGTAAGTGATAATTACTATGGCAGCCTGACACATTTTCCTTATATTTTAGAGAGGCAGAAAAGAGCACATGTCCTAACAGCTACTTGAGACCATCAGCATGTGTTACAGGGTGAGTGATTAGAGTAGAGCAAAGGAAATGAGCCTTGGTGACGTTGAATGTGTTAGCATTACACACTACTATCTGAAATACCACACAGAGCTGAATAGTAAGTATGAGAGTGCAGGAGAAGCACCTGTCTGTGTGCTAAGAGCGTGATTCTGGAGACCGTGTCTTGTCGGGTGCAACACAGATCTGCATGGACGCTTGCACAACTGCATGAAGACTGCAGAGATGTATGTAAGAGTACATGTGTGGTAAAGGTTAATTGGAGTTTTGAACATGTAAAAACTACCTCACCCATTGCGGGAGTGGAAGGAAAATGTACCATGCCAATTTCAAATGTGTTAGCATTTGCCTCTCATTTGTGAGAAAGTGATTTCTGCCGAATGCTAACCATCACTGTTCAAGAAAACAAGCTGCCCCTTACCTGCGAGTGCAAATCTAACAGAGCAAGAGCAACACGGATTAAATCTCTGAGAAGAATTCCTGTGTGCACACAGACTCATGGTGTGATTCTAGGCACAAAACAGTATTCCTGGGGGATACCAGTACACCTTAACTTATGGTGAAGACATACTCCATAATATCTGACATGTTAAAGGCAGTTAAATATCTTCCTTAACATAAAATGTAAAACACAACTTTTAAAGTGGTAGGAAAATGTACCATGCTAATTTCAAATGTGTTAGCATTTGCCTCTCATTTGTGAGAAAGTGATTTCTGCTGAATGCTAACCATCACAGTTCTTGAAAACAAGCTGCCCCTTTCCTGGGAGTGCAAGTCTAACAGAGCAAGAGCAACACGGATTAAATCTCTGAGAAGAATTCCTGTGTGCACACAGACTCGTGGTGTGATTCTAGGCACAAAACAGTATTCCTGGGTGATACCAGTACACCTTAACTTATGGTGAAGACATACTCCATAATATCTTTCAAGTTCAAGGCACTTAAATATCTTCCTCTACATAAAATGTAAAACACAATTTTAAAAGTGGAAGGAAAATGTACCATGCTAATTTCAAATGTGTTAGCATTTGCCTCTCATTTGTGAGAAAGTGATTTCTGCCGAATGCTAAGCATCACAGTTCTTGAAAACAAGCTGCCCCTTTCCTGCGAGTGCAAGGCTAACAGAGCAAGAGCAACACAAATTAAATCTCTGAGAAGAATTCCTGTGTACAGACAGACTCATGGTGTGATTTTAGGCACAAAATAGTATTTCTGGGTGATACCAGTACACCTTAAATTATGGTGAAGACATACTCCATAATATCTGACATGTTAAAGGCAGTTAAATATCTTCCTTAACATAAAATGTAAAACACAACTTTTAAAGTGGTAGGAAAATGTACCATGCTAATTTCAAATGTGTTAGCATTTGCCTCTCATTTGTGAGAAAGTGATTTCTGCTGAATGCTAACCATCACAGTTCTTGAAAACAAGCTGCCCCTTTCCTGCGAGTGCAAGTCTAACAGAGCAAGAGCAAAACGAATTAAATCTCTGAGAAGAATTCCTGTGTGCACACAGACTCATGGTGTGATTCTAGGCATAAAACAGTATTCCTGGGTGAAACCAGTACACCTTAACTTATGGTGAAGACATACTCCATAATATCTTTCAAGTTCAAGGCTTTTAAATATCTTCCTCTACATAAAATGTAAAACACAATTTTAAAAGTGGAAGGAAAATGTACCATGCTAATTTCAAATGTGTTAGCATTTGCCTCTCATTTGTGAGAAAGTGATTTCTGCCGAATGCTAAGCATCACAGTTCTTGAAAACAAGCTGCCCCTTTCCTGCGAGTGCAAGGCTAACAGAGCAAGAGCAACACAAATTAAATCTCTGAGAAGAATTCCTGTGTACAGACAGACTCATGGTGTGATTTTAGGCACAAAATAGTATTTCTGGGTGATACCAGTACACCTTAAATTATGGTGAAGACATACTCCATAATATCTGACATGTTAAAGGCAGTTAAATATCTTCCTTAACATAAAATGTAAAACACAACTTTTAAAGTGGTAGGAAAATGTACCATGCTAATTTCAAATGTGTTAGCATTTGCCTCTCATTTGTGAGAAAGTGATTTCTGCTGAATGCTAACCATCACAGTTCTTGAAAACAAGCTGCCCCTTTCCTGCGAGTGCAAGTCTAACAGAGCAAGAGCAAAACGAATTAAATCTCTGAGAAGAATTCCTGTGTGCACACAGACTCATGGTGTGATTCTAGGCATAAAACAGTATTCCTGGGTGAAACCAGTACACCTTAACTTATGGTGAAGACATACTCCATAATATCTTTCAAGTTCAAGGCTTTTAAATATCTTCCTTTACATAAAATGTAAAACGCAAATTTAAAAGTGGAAGGAAAATGTACCATGCTAATTTCAAATGTGTTAGCATTTGCCTCTCATTTGTGAGGAAGTGATTTCTGCCAAATGCTAACCATCACAGTTCTTGAAAACAAGCTGCCCCTTTCCTGCGAGTGCAAGGCTAACAGAGCAAGAGCAACACAAATTAAATCTCTGAGAAGAATTCCTGTGTACAGACAGACTCATGGTGTGATTCTAGGCACAAAACAGTATTTCTGGGTGATACCAGTACACCTTAACTTATGGTTTAGACATACTCCATAATATCTTTCAAGTTCAAGGCACTTAAATATCTTCCTTAACATAAAATGTAAAACACAACTTTAAAGTGGTAGGAAAATGTACCATGCTAATTTCAAATGTGTTAGCATTTGCCTCTCATTTGTGAGAAAGTGATTTCTGTTGAATGCTAACCATCACAGTTCTTGAAAACAAGCTGCCCCTTTCCTGTGAGTGCAAGTCTAACAGAGCAAGAGCAAAACGAATTAAATCTTTGAGAAGAATTCCTGTGTGCACACAGACTCAGGGTGTGATTCTAGGCACAAAACAGTATTCCTGGGTGATACCAGTACACCTTAACTTATGGTGAAGACATACTCCATAATATCTGACATGTTCAAGGCAGTTAAATATCTTCCTTAACATAAAATGTAAAACACAACTTTTCAAGAAGAATCACATTTCTATTATTTATATCCAATTACACCATATATATTCCCTCTCAAATTCATAACTCACCTTTTAAAAGTAGTTAGTTGAGAAAGAAATGTGCCACTCACACAGCAGATTATCAGAGCCAGAATCTCTGAACTGTACACCTCTCAGCAGAACCAGTAAATGGCAATGTTTCCCTCTCTTTTTTCACACATATACATGTTAACTTCAAATCACAGTGTTTCCCACATTTTTTCAAATGGAATCACACATTTCTATTGGTTGCAAATTTCAACCCTTTCCAAATGATCCCTTCCCCCAACATGACTTCTGCCTGCTACCATAGCAACAGGTCATGGAACACTGGTGTGAGCAGAGAGGTCAGAAGTTCAGCACACAATGTTTCAAATCCAAATAGCAAGAGTGCTTGACTTTTCAAACCTAACAGCAAATCCAAACTAATGTTCTGTGGGAACACATTTTTCTGAACCAATACAAAACATGCTTTTAATAATTTAAACATACAGCCTAGTTTTTACTGTTAAATGGTCTGAAACAGCCAATGATTTCTTTTAATTTTAAAAAAAGTATGTAAGCCTCCATTTTACAACTATCTTTCTTGTCATATTGCCATTCTACTGAAAGACACCTTCTGAGTGCATCCAGATCTCCTTGGAAGATGTTCACAGTGTGGATTTTAGGTCACAGCTATGTCTTCTGGAGTGAAAAGTTTGCAGAAAAAAGAGGTATTGTGAAAGATCTTGCTTTGCCAAATGTAGACATTAAATGGATTGGTCAGAGAGGGTTAAAGTGGCACCAATTAATGCCTTTGGTGAAAACCTTTCTACATCTCCCACAGCCGGACCTTATTATTGTGCACTGTGGTGGAAATGACCTAAGCACTTTAACTGGGGTAGGTCTGGAAATGCTTATTAAGGACACCTTTGTGCAATTGATGTCACTTTTTCCACAAACTGCCTTTGTATATTCTAATATATGCCAAAGGCAAAAGTGGAACTGGTCCAACCAACATTGTCCGCAGATTGACAAAGCAAGAAAGAACGTCAATAAGTCTGTTTCTGCTTTCCTCAGAGACTATGGTATGGGTTCTATATACCACAACAACTTGTGTTACAACATGCAAGGCATTTATAGAGGAGACGGTGTACATTTCGATGATGAAGGGAACAGAGTCTTCCTCTTGAACTTTAGACTCTGCATCGGTACTTACTTGTAGGTACCAAAAAACACTCAATAAACACAACGGCTCTTTTTAGAGCCATCTAATATCTAAACACTTAATCTTCTTTTTTAAATCTTTTTTTTTTAAATGTTTTGCCGTGCGCGCTTGGTGCGCGCACCCCGCAAATTTAAAAAAAAAGTAAAACATTTTTTGGGCCCTTCTGGGTCCCACTGTGACCTCCTGACAAACGCTAGGAGGTCAGGAACTCCCTACCCTGCCCCCTTTTCACGTTCTCCACCTTTCCTTTTCAGTGTGACAGACAAAATGGCGGCCAACACTTCCTGATTTCGATCGATTCGAATATTTACAGACAGATAACAACCAATCAGAATTTCGCTCGCGCATGTTATGGTGCGCGCACCGTGCACTTACGGTGCGTGCACGGTACGCGCTTATAGATATTTATATGCTTTTAAATGCTATTTTCTCAGGAACTACTGAACAGATTGACACCAGACCTGCAAAAGGCACTTCCCTGACCTGAGGACTACTTCTCTGCCAAATTTCAAGTAATTCTGTTCAGCCGTTCGGGCTGTACCTTCGACTAAAGGTCCTATGGAAAAATGCATGGGGAAAACGCGTTTTGGGACCCCCCTTTTTTCTTGGCCCCCGCTTGACGAATCCCCCCGAGACTTTCAGGGTACGAGCTGAGCGGAGCGCCCCATTAGTTTTGAAAATTTCGCGAGTATTCGTCAACCGGCGCCAAAGTTATTCAAAATAGAATTTTGAGATTTCCTATGGAAACACGATCCTAACTATAACTATCTACTGGCGACCACCAGTAGATAAAATATATATATATGTATATATATATATATGGACTCGTCAAACGGCCCCAAGGGAGAGCGCGCTATCGCATAGCGGGTGCTAGTGTCGAAGACGGGCCAATCCTCGAATCAATTTTCCACCAATTTCCTCCAAGAAGGAATCACTGCACACCAAGGAAGTTTATAAGATCACGGGTTTTATTCTTTTACGTGCAAATTCTCACCAACTCCACCACCAACGCGTTTCAACCACAATCGGTCTTGCTCACGGTATGTGAGTCTTTTTTCAATGTTCTTTATTTATACTGACACCCTTATTAGCCATTAGGAGGAATTATGGGAGATGTAGTTCATATTCACATATATCGTTTCACATGCTTGCGATATATTTGTATCATTGCAATTTCACGTGTCGGGGTATTTGATTACATCTGCATAATCTGAGTATTTACATTGTGTTCATGTAAATTATGGGACCAATTTAAGTTTATACCGTGTCATATAGGCATGTACGTTATCTTATGGTCTATACTAATGATGCCGCAGTAATTGCTTAGTGCATTTTTACTCGCCAGGTCTGGGCTTAGGTTATGTTCAGATATTGGCAGACGTGGATGTTTCAAGTCATTACCCCATCATTGCTGATCTAATATTGATTCATGTTGTATAGTAGGCTTATAGATGGCTATGTAATTCTTCATCGCCGTTGAGGCCAAAGGGGGCCTTCGTCTTAAAGCGTATGATCATCTTACTTTCCAATCTTCTTAGTTTCAGTGTTCTGTTGCCTCCACGTTCTTCATCAAGGTGTCTATTGCAAGTCTCTCCATTTTATTTAGATTTTCTTTTTTGTGGTTATTGTTAGTTTTAGTCAGTGTTTCTAGATCCCCAACCACCAGATCATGGAAGGTATCGATTCTGTTGCCAGGACTAAGTACAGGGCAAAATTTGGATTTGGGTTTAAAAACAGTTGGTTCTCTTTTGTCAATACCTGTTTGTAGCTGTTGTAAAGCTTGAGATTCGGTTACTTCATCGTTGTTTGTCATTAGTTCGTACGCAGTAACCAGGACAGGTATGTCTTCGATTGTAAGGTCACTGGTCTCAGGTGCTCCTTTCTTTGTGATAGCTTTTTTAGTTGTATTCGGGAATTTACTGAAAAACTTGGCAAGTTTTAATTTCCTCACAAATTTGTAGATGTTGATTCTTGTGTCTACATGATTGTGGTGTTGTTCCGGGCAGAAGCTTAATCCTTTATTGAGTACGTTATATTCGTGGGAGTTCAATTTGTAATCGGAAAGATTCACGATTAGGTTCACTTTGGTTTTTGTTGATTGTTTCATTTCTTCAAACGATTGCGTAGGGGGTAACTTTTTGGTTGTTCCGCCCCCTCTTCTCGTTTTTCTCCTTCTTTTGAGGATTGGTGATAAGTTCTTCCTCTCCCTCGGCCTCGGCCTCTTCCTTGACCCCTCGGATTTTTTTGATCGATGTACATCAGCTTCATCTCCTCTAAAAAAAGTAAAGTGTCCCGTTCTTGTTGTTCTTTCTTCCTCACTTAATTCTGATTCTGATCCACTTGTTACTGGTACGTCTAGTGCTGCTTTTGAATTCTTCCCCATTTGTTCTTTTAGGACTTCAAATCTCCGAGCAAAAGTTAGAATTGCTCCTGTTTCATAGTCCAATTGATCTCTTCTGAACTTCCTCTGCTTTCGTTGTTCTACCTCGTTTTCATGTCTGTCAAGATTTTTCTCCATGTCTTTTCGTAGTTGTTTACTTTCTTCCTCTTGATTGAGACTGGTAATCTGTAATTCGATTTTACTGATGTTCTCATGTAGCTCCTCTATATCTTTCTTGGCATATTTGATTACAATCAATACCATGTTCTTTGAACACTGCATACTATTTCTCCCCCATTCCTCTAGCATCTCGGGCTTAGTGTCGGGGTGATTAGGGAGCGTGAAGATTCTCAGTCCTCTTGGTATTCGATCACACTCGATATATTTCTCTAGCGTAATCACTTCCCAGCTTTTAGTTATTTCTTTTTTCAATAGTCTCTCAAGCTGAACGAAAAGTTGTTTGAGGTTCTTGTTCTGACTGATATCATTGTCACTAGTTGTTTCCTTTTGCGATGTTGTGCCTGCTCTTACAAACATGGTTTCAGCTCTTTGCAAGCGTTTCGCCGCTCTCGCTTCCATGTTGATGATTAATATAATAATCCGTCGAGACTCACATTCGGTGGTTCACAAGTTTTCTGGTGTGCACTTTCCCTGTTAACTTCCTTTGCATCTGTTCAGGTATTGGTATCCTGACGATGCAAGCTACGACATACACAATTCAATAGGGGAGAGAAAAGAAGAAGCCGCCTACCTGAGTGTTTTTCCGTCGTAGCGGGGTCCTCCGACTCCGATCCGTTGGATACTCCACACCGCAGACGGGACTTCACACAACTCCTCCTATTAGTTTGTTACAGCGTTCGCCTCGCTGTATAGTCCCAGTGTGATGACTATTCTGATTGTGCTGTTGATGTACTGGGTTCCCAATACAGCCACTGACTCCAAATCAGTCACGAAACTCGTCTTGAAAAGTTCCCGAGTTTTCATGTGCCGTCACCGCTTCACTGGACTTCCAATGTCGGGCGCCTCTCACTTCACAATGTCGACTCGTCAAACGGCCCCAAGGGAGAGCGCGCTATCGCATAGCGGGTGCTAGTGTCGAAGACGGGCCAATCCTCGAATCAATTTTCCACCAATTTCCTCCAAGAAGGAATCACTGCACACCAAGGAAGTTTATAAGATCACGGGTTTTATTCTTTTACGTGCAAATTCTCACCAACTCCACCACCAACGCGTTTCAACCACAATCGGTCTTGCTCACGGTATGTGAGTCTTTTTTCAATGTTCTTTATTTATACTGACACCCATATTAGCCATTAGGAAACAGTGGATTTCATGGGCAACAAATTTAACATCTCTGAGAGGATCACCTGTGAATCCACATACGTAGTATACGTCATTGTCTGTGGATGTGGACTATGGTATATAGGGAGTACCATCTGCCCCCTAAAGAAAAGAATCTTGGAACACCTGAGGGCGGTACAAAATGATGATACAAACTATGCCATTGTGAAACATCTTAAAATCCACAAAGAAAACATGAAACAAACCATAAAATATTTCGGATTAATAACAGTCCCGAAAAACGAACGTGGAGGCAACAGAACACTGAAACTAAGAAGATTGGAAAGTAAGATGATCATACGCTTTAAGACGAAGGCCCCCTTTGGCCTCAACGGCGATGAAGAATTACATAGCCATCTATAAGCCTACTATACAACATGAATCAATATTAGATCAGCAATGATGGGGTAATGACTTGAAACATCCACGTCTGCCAATATCTGAACATAACCTAAGCCCAGACCTGGCGAGTAAAAATGCACTAAGCAATTACTGCGGCATCATTAGTATAGACCATAAAATAACGTACATGCCTATATGACACGGTATAAACTTAAATTGGTCCCATAATTTACATGAACACAATGTAAATACTCAGATTATGCAGATGTAATCAAATACCCCGACACGTGAAATTGCAATGATACAAATATATCGCAAGCATGTGAAACGATATATGTGAATATGAACTACATCTCCCATAATTCCTCCTAATGGCTAATATGGGTGTCAGTATAAATAAAGAACATTGAAAAAAGACTCACATACCGTGAGCAAGACCGATTGTGGTTGAAACGCGTTGGTGGTGGAGTTGGTGAGAATTTGCACGTAAAAGAATAAAACCCGTGATCTTATAAACTTCCTTGGTGTGCAGTGATTCCTTCTTGGAGGAAATTGGTGGAAAAAAAAAAAAAATATATATATATATATATATATATATATATATATATATATATATATATATATATATATATATATATATATATATATATATATATATATATATATATATATATATATATATATATATATATATATATATATATATATATATATATATATATATATATTCACTGAAAAAACCATAGGTTTCAGGGGTGTTATAGTTAGCTGGACATTTCCCTTGTACAAAACCCTAGAAATTCCCCTTTTATAGTTAGTTCAGCTAACTATAACTTGCGCCCCCGCAATGCACTGCTGATGACATCTCAAATTACATCACTGATGACATCACTGATGACATCATCCATTGAGTATGTGTTTCTGAACAGTTTTATTATGTTTAATATATATAGGGAAAGGCCTGTTGAAAAATAAGTGGGTGTACAAGTGTGTGAATGGATGATTTTCTAGGTGCGTAACTGAGTCTATAAGTGAGTCATTAAATGTATCTTACTGCAGACTAGTGACTAAACTGTGTGAATGTCTGTATGTGTCTGTGTGTTGGTGTATAAGTGGCTGCATGGTTTTGTGAATAGCTATAGGAGTGTCTATCTGGGTTATTGATTGGTTGTCTGAGTATCTGTATGGGTGCCTGAGTGTTTGTGTGGGTAGGGTGTGTGTGACTCTGTGACTAGATGTGTGAGTGGGTGATTCAGTGGGTGCATGTTTTTAAGAGTGCATCTGTGATGGACTGTATGGTTGGGCGAGTGTATGTATGGGTATGTTAGTGATTGAATGTATATCTCAGTTGTACATGTGTCAGTAACTACATATGTGAAACGCGGTGTATATGTGTGTAAGAGTATATAATTATCTATATGTGAGAGTGTGTGATTTTGGGAGTGGCTGTATGCGCCATAGTGCAAGGATATCTGTGTCATGTGCTGTTTGTTTTTCTGCAGGAAGACACAGAATTTGTTAGTATTTTTATGAGTAAGTGAACGTGGGTGTTTTTAACTGTATAGGTGAGTATATTTTACTGTGATTAATTATTTGCATGACTGACTAGATGTATCAGTACCTCAATGGATGATTGGCGGTGTGTGAGTGTCTATATAGGTGTATAAATGCACAGTGACTGTAAGTATAAGTGACTGTACAGGTGAGTGAGTGGAGATGTATGTAGACCTAAAAGTCAATGAGTGGGTGAGTAGCTATTGGCATTGGAGTATCTATGGTTGTCAAAATGGCCGTCTGAAATTTTGAGTCGGTGTATCAAAGGTTATATTAGGGTGTGAGAAGATGCACTAATTTATCACATGGATGACGTCATCAGTGATGTCACCAGTGATGTCATTTGAGGTGTCATCAGTGATGTCATCAGTGATGTCACTGACCATGTCATGAGTGATGTAATATTTGACGTCATCAGCAGTGCATTGCGGGGCGCGAGTTATAGTTAGCTGAACTAACTATAACAGGGGAATTTCTAGGGTTTTGTACGAGGGAAATGTCCAGCTAACTATAACACCCCTGAAACCTATGGTTTTTTCAGTGAATTTCTAAGGTTTTTTAAATGCCAATTCCTAACTATAACGCCCCTGAAACCTTTGTTTTTTTCAGTGAATTTCAAAGGTTTTTTAAATGCCAATTCCTAACTACAACGTGCATGAAACCTATGGTTTTTTCAGTGAATTTCAAAGGTTTTTTAAATGCTAATTCCTATCTATAACTTATCTCTGAAGATATCATGAAAAGCATTCTTTTTTAAAAGTAGGGTGCACATTAGTTTTGTGGAAAAGCATCTTTGTGATTGGTTAAGAAAAAGCAGTTTCAACGTGGAGTACATATCATAGGATAAAATTTGCTCAGCTCAACCACACCTGCTACTTGCATTTGGAAGGCACTGTTCGAACTTAAAACAATCGTCAAATTTTAACCTGCACGTGTCATTAAATGTTCAAGAAAATGTTACAAAAAAAATCGTAAAGTTTTTAAAAATTGATGAACTTTTAACCTGCACGTGTTGTAGAACGTTCTAGAAAGAGTGTTGATAGAATACGTTGCACTTCTGACTTCTATGTGTTGTTGAATATTAAAAAAACGGTTCATATGGAAAATTAAAAAGAAACCAAGAGAGAGAAGTTTTGAAACCTAAAAGAATCAAGGAACTATTCTAATTTATTCTTGACATGTATTTATGTGTGCAGAAACACAATTATAGACACAACAGCACCAAAAGGAGGAAGAAGCAGGGAGTGGGGGGATGAGGGGAGATGGGCAGAATGGCACACATGCACAATTAAGTACAGCACACGTATAGACAAACAATGGCCAAAATGAAACACACCAACAAGCAGCACAAGTCACACAACCCGCCAACATCACACCACTGAACGAGCATAGAAGTGAAAACCACGCTGCATTCATACAGGATGTGTACAAAGGCCAGTCGTTGGTGTTGTGGGATGTCTGCGACAGTGGTCATCATGGATGAGATGCCCAGCAGGTGGCACATGGTCGAGTTCACTGTGTGTTATGTTGCCAAACGGCTGCTCCTCCCTCCCACGAGCCCCCACACTTTTGTACGGTGAGCTGTTGTACCTCGTGCACTCGTACGGCACGCCATTGTAATGACTATTTGCGCATGTCCTGCTACATTCCAACAACAACATCACAGTGCCGTTTGGAGGTGGTACATGCCACTTTACAACATCGACTGCTGCGGCTCTTGTAACAGGCCACACCAGAACACAGAGACACATTTACCGCACTTCCTGTACACGGACATGTCCGAGACACCCCGTTCCCCTTGCCGGATAGGCACACCCCTCCACTGACCTGTAAACCCCAGACCAGCACA
The DNA here is from genome assembly GCF_964204655.1 of Triturus cristatus. Taxonomy (NCBI): domain Eukaryota; kingdom Metazoa; phylum Chordata; class Amphibia; order Caudata; family Salamandridae; genus Triturus; species Triturus cristatus. The sequence goes on from NC_140595.1 coordinate 334,300,213, forward strand.
CGCCAGTTGTGCATGCAGGAGGATGCGTACGTAGCTACACATCCAGGCTCACTGCCAACGCTGAGGTGACAGCACACTGTGATGTTGCATGGCCCGTGCATATCATGCTAAGACAATGACCAAAGGGACACACTTACTAAGATATGGGTTTGGGGGGCATTGGCGGTCCTGGAGTTGTTGAGATGAGTCTTCTGGCCCTCATGGGTATCCCTGTATCATGCTCATTGACTCTATGGCACCTGTGGGTGTTCTGGTGTGGCTCTTGGCTGTGTTCCCTTTCATAGTGCAGGTAGTTGTCCTGCTTAACACCAGCAGAAAGCAGGTGTTAAATCCCTGGTGCTAACATGTCTTATCGCCGGAATTTGTTTTGCATTGCAATTAGTGTGAAAGTTGTAATGTGATTTTTTTCGTATACAGAACAATATACGAACTGAGCAGTGTATCTCGTCAAGATCCAGCACCTGACGCACTATTCCCAATCAATATAAATACAATGAGATTTCTTAATAGATTTCATGTGTACACTGTAAGTGCAGCCAATACCTCAGTGCAATACAATACAGGATTTTAGTATTTAGAATAAATCGCAAAGGTGCACCTCATGTCTTTTTGCACGGGAACGGCTACTCTCCATTTCATTATCAGCACTTTAACGGAAGTGAAGTTGAGATAAATCTAACACACTATTCAGAAGTTGGTGCAAACTGCAGATATCACTAGTATTCTAGCGAAAAGTGCCCATGGTGGACTCCATCAAATAACAGTAATAAGAACAAGAAAGAGTCACACAGCAGTTAAGAAAACAACCAAAAACATTATTAATTGTTTTTTCAAACTTTATTTTTTATAATAATAAATATATAAACTATAAACTATTTTCAAACTTTATATTTTTATTAACATAAATATAAACAATAAACTAATAAACAAAATTTAACAACAATAATACAAAACAACAAAGCAGAACACTCCTGTGGGAACCACGGATGTCGACGACAGACCTGGAAAATCAAAAAGATTGTTAAAAAAACAACAACATGGTATTCTTAACAAAATACCACAAGAAACAAATCACAGATATATAAAATGTATACAGCTAACAAAATTTTATAAGTTTAACTTACAAAAACTGTAAATGTTGCTGCTTTAAAATATTTACAGAATCTGAGGAATTTTTTTTGCAGAAGGCATCACGCCCACAACGTTTTTCATCAGTGGTGAAGAAATTTGTAATTTTTTCCAAGGGGTAAACAAAGACCAATGCCACCTTCTTCATTCACCAGATTTGCCAAAGAGTTCTGTTACGAGGGGATCCTAACAAAAAATACTCGTGCACAGCAAGTATGATGAAACACCTAAGGACCCTTCATCCAAACAATCTTGCACGAGAAGAGTGCAAACAGATGAGAAACACTCCTGTCCTGTATCTGTCAAAAAGAATCACAAATAAATGTATATTAATAACTTTCAAATTTATACTATTCCATTACCGTACAAACATATTTTATATAAAAACTGACTAAGAAACTATAGCCCTGAACCACAAGTGTGACGATCGTTAAAACACCACATGCATAGTGCATAATACTTTGAAGCAGTTCATGCCCTAAAGCCTACCTCACTAAAAGACTACATGCTAACTTACTAAATGATTACAGTACTATAAGGAGACACACTGGGTGAGTGACAGGGTGTTTGCTAGAAGAGTATGAATACTAACTAGAGAATTGAAGGTGTAAAAGACAACTGTGTAGGTGATTAGAGGCCTGCATCAATACTGTATAGGCATTTAAAGCAGTCCATGTGCTAAGGCCTGGCTCACTGCATGACTACTTGGGAACTGACTGAATGATTAGAGTACAGCAAGGAGAGTGCCTAGGTTAATTTATAAGTGCTAGGATTTTCGCACAGGGAATGGATTAGTACTTGCTACTGAATGAGTCACTAGAGGATTGCAAAGACAGTCACAAGTGCTGGACTGTATGGATACTGACTAGGAAATTGAAAGTGTGAAAGACAAGTGTCTAGGTGGATAGAAGACTGCATGCATAGTGCATAGGGGTTTGAAGCAGTCCATGTGCTAAGGCCTGGCTCAGTGTATGAATACTTAGGCACTGGCTGAATGATTAGAGTACTGCAAAGATAGTATCTTGGTGAATTTATAAGTGTTTGGGTTTTAGCACAGTGAATGGATTAGTACATGGTACTGAATGGGTCACTAGAGGACTGCAAAGGGAGTGACCGGGTATTTCCTGGAAGTGTATGGATACTGACTAGGGAATTGAAGGTGAGAAAGACAATTGTGTAGGTGGTTAGAGGACTGCATGCATAGTGGATAAGGGTTTGAAGCAGTCCATATACTAAGGTCTGGGTCACTGGATGAGTACTTGGGTACTGACTGAATGTTTAGAGTACTGCAAGGAGAGTGCCTGGGTGAATTTATTAGGGTTTGGCGCAGTGAATGGATTAGTACATGATGCTGAATGGGTCACTAGAAGAGTGCAAATGGAGTGACAGGGTTTTGCTGGAAGTGAACAGATACTGACTGGGGAATTGAAGGTGTGAAAGACAAGTGTGTAGGTGCTTAGAGGACTGCATGCATAGTGGATAGGGGTTTGAAGAAGTCCATATGCTAAGACCTGGCTCTGTGCATGGATACTTAGGCAGTGTCTGAATCATTTGAGTACTGGAAAGAGAGTGTCTTGGTGAATTTATAAGTGTTTGGGTTTTGGCACAGTGAATGGATTAGTACATGCTGTTGAATGGGTCTCTAGAGGTCTGCAAAGGAAGTGACAGGATATTTCCTGGAAGTGTATGGATACTGACTAGGGAATTGAAGGTGTAAAAGACAAGTGTATAGTATGTTAGAACACTACATGCATACTGCATAGACATTTGAAGCAGTCTATTTGGTACTTAGAAACTGACTAAATAATCAGACTACTTCTAGGACAGTGCTTAGATAAAACTTTTAAATTTTCAGTTCTGCCACAGTGAACAGAATAGTACATGGTACTGCACCGTAGTGTCAAACCCTGACTGATTTTTAAATTAGTTATCTGTCAGCAAATACATGATGTTACCAAATGCCTCTCTCACAGTGGTTCTCAAATGCACACATACTCACAGTGTGATTATAGACAAGCACCACTATCCCTAGTAGTTTACCAAAACTCATTCACTACAGTGGAAGTGGTAAGCGAACTGCACACAATCTTCATATTTCAGGACTGCACTTTTATGTCAAAGCCTGACTCATATAATCAAAGCATAAGCAAAGACTGGCTTCTAATGCTACTAAAACTTCACAACATGACTGGTTTTAAAACAGGTATATGTCAGCAAATACACGGTGTTAGCAAATGCTTCTCTCACAATCCTTACCCAAATGCACACAGACTCACAGTGTGATTCTAGACAAGCACAACTATCCCTATGAGTTTACCAAAACTCATTCACTACTCTGGAAGAGTTACTGGTACTGCACACAATCTACATATTTAAGTACACCACATCAGTGTCAAAGCATGACTCATTTAATCAACGCATAAGCAAAGACTGGATTATAATCCTACTAAAACTTCACAACATGACAGGTTGTAAAACAGTTATCTGTCAGCAAATACATGATGTTACCAAACACTTCTCTCACAGTGGTTCCCAAATGCACACAGACTCACAGTGTGATTCTAGAAAACAACACTATCCCTAGGAGTTTACCAAAACTCATTCACTACAGTGGAAGTGGTAAAGGAACTGCACACAATCTACATATTTCAGACCTGCAATTTACTGTCAATGCCTGACTCATATAATGAAAGCATAAGCCATAACTGTCTTCTAATGCTACTGAAACTTGACAACATGACATGTTTTACAACACTTATCTGTCAGCAAATACACGATGTTACCAAACACTTCTCTCACAGTGGTTCCCAAATGCACACAGACTCACAGTGTGATTCTAGAAAACAACACTATCCCTAGGAGTTTACCAAAACTCATTCACTACAGTGGAAGTGGTAAAGGAACTGCACACAATCTACATATTTCACGACTACACTTTAATGTCAATGCCTGACTAATTTAATCAACGCATAAGCAAAGACTGGCTTCTAATGCTACTAAAACTTGACAACAGGACAGGTTTTAAAACAGTTATCTGTCAGCAAATACATGATGTTACCAAATGCTTCTCTCACAATCCTTACCCAAATGCACACAGACTCACAGTGTGATTTTAGACAATCAACACTGTCGTAGGACTTTACCAAAACTCATTCACTACTGTGGAAGGGGTAAGGGGACTGCACACAATCTACATATTTAAGTACAGCACATCAGTGTCAAGGCATGACTCATTTAATCAACATATAAGCAAAGACTGGATTCTAATGCTACTAAAACTACACAACATGACAGATTTTAAAACAGTTATCTGTCAGCAAATACATGATGTTACCAAATGATTCTCTCACACTGATCCCAAATACACACTAACTCACAGTGTGATTCTAGACAAGCAACACTATCCCTATGAGTTTACCAAAACTCATTCACTACAGTGTAAGTGGTAAGGGAACTGCACACAATCTACATATTTCAGGACTGCACTTTTGTGTCAAAGCCTGACTCATTTAATCAAAGCATAAACAAAGACTGGCTTCTAATGCTACTAAAACTTGACAACATGACCGGTTTTAAAACAGTTATCTGTCAGCAAATACACGATATTACCAAATGCTTCTCTCACAATCCTTACCCAAATGCACACAGACTCAGTGTGATTTTAGACAATCAACAGTATCCTAGGAGTTTACCAAAACTCATTCACTAGTCTAGAAGAGTTAATGGTACTGAACACAATTTACATATTTAGGTATAGCACATCAGTGTCAAAGCATGACTCATTTAATCAACGCATAAGCAAAGACTGGATTCTAATGCTACTAAAACTTCACAACATGACAGGTTTTAAAAAAGTTATCTGTTTGCAAATACATGATATCACTAAATGCTTCTCTCACACTGATCCCAAATACACACTAACTCACACTGTGATTCTAGACATGCACTACTATCCCTAGGAGTTTACCAAAACTCATTCACTACAGTGCAACTGGTAAGGGAACTGCACACAATCTACATATTTCAGGACTGCACTTTTCTGTCAAAGCCTGACTCATTTAATCAAATCATAAGCCATAACTGTCTTCTAATGCTACTAAAACTTCACAACATGACAAGTTAAAACAGTTATCTGTCAGCAAATACACGATGTCACCAAATGCTTCTCTCACAGTGGTTCCCAAATGCACACAGACTCACTGTGTGATTCTAAACAAACAACACTATCCCTTGCACTATATCAAAACACATTTCTTCATCTAGAAGTAGTACTACATTTTAGTATAGAAACATAACATAACTCATTTCACAAATTCATAAACAATGACTGGTTTCTAATTCTACCAAAATATAAAAATTGCAGTTTTCTGTTTACAAACACATGAAAAACACAAATGCTTATCACAGAAGGGTTTCTACATGCACACACATTGTAGAGAAAAAAAGTACTCCCTACACTTTAGCAGAAAAAATACATTAGTCTGATTAAAATCAAAATAGTCTACATACATCCCCTCACAATTAAATAACTCATCTTTCAAGTTCTTTTGTAGATCAAGAAGTATATAAATCACTCACCATATTTTCTTTTACAGAATCTCTGCACTGTGCACCTCTCAGCAAAAGCAAAGAATGAAAATGTTTCCCTTTCATTTTCCACACATATACATGTAAACATCAAATCACAATCCTTTGCACATAAACTCAAAAGCAAACACACATTTCTATTGGTTAAACATTTCAACCCTTTCCAACTGAAATACATTTCAACCCTTCCCCCAATCTGCCTTCTGCCTGTTACCATAGAAACAGGTCATGGAACACTGCACTGAGCTCACAGGTCACAAGTTCAGCACACAATGTTCCTACACAAGATAGGAAGTGTGCTTGACTTTTCAACATATCAGCTTATCATATATTATGTTCCTTACAATCTGTTTTTGTTAACCAATAACAATCATACCTTTAAAAAACAGAAATATACACCCTACCTTTCAGTGTAGAAAGTTGTCATACAACCAATGATTTCTTGTCGTTTTTCAAAAAACGTTGCCGTGGATCCACGCACCCACCGCGAGAGGATCTGTGCATCCAACGCGATAGGATGCGCCAACCATGCGCGCATTTCGCCGTTTTTTTTGTTGTTGTTAAAAGGGGGGCCCCAGGGGGTCCTTCTGGGACCCCCTAAGCACCTCTAGAGGGTCAGAGTATTTCCACTCTGCCCCCTTTATATGTTTTACACACTTATTACCCTTGCATCTTCAGCCTCGCTTCTACCGAGGCAGAAAATGGCCGCCAACAGTTCCTGGTTTCGAATGTAGAAAGACACTCGACAGCCAATTAGCATTCAGCACGCGATCGGGAGGGTGCGCACTCGGTTCGGGGAGGGTGCGCGCTCGGTTCAGGGAGGGTGCGCATACGGTGCGGGTACGGTCCGCGGATCCTCCGTGGCCATAGATATCACTAACTTTTTTACCCTAATTTTCTCAGGAACTACTGAACAGATTCACACCATATCAAAAGGCACGAGTCCGAACTGAGGACTACCTCTTTGCCAAATTTGGTGTCATTCCGTTCAGCGGTTCGGGCTGTAGCTGCGACAACAGATCCTATGGGAAATTGCATGGGGAAAACGCGTTTTGGGACCCCCCTTTTTTCTCGGCCCCGCTTGACGGATCACCGCAAAACTTTCAGGGTAGGAGCGGAGCTGGCCAAAAGTTTGGAAAATTTCGCGAGGATTCGTCAACACGGCGCCAACGTTATTCCAAATAGAATGTTGCGGATTTCCTATGGAAAATAGGTCCTAACTATAACTATCTACTGGCGACCGCCATTAGATTATATATATATATATATATATATATATATATATATATATTACCTACTGGCGGTCGCCAGTAGGTAGTTATAGTTAGGACCACGTTTCCATAGGAAAACCTCAACATTCTATTTTGAATAACTTTGGCGCCGGTCGACGAATCCTCGCGAATTTCTCAAAATAGGTGGGGCGCTACGCTCCGCTCCTACCCTGAAAGTCTCGGGGGGATTCGTCAAGCGGGGGCTGAGATAAAAGGGGGGTCCCAAAACGCGTTTTTCCCATGCATTTTTCCATAGGACCTTTAGAACGAGCTACAGCCCGAACGGCTGAACAGAATTACTAGAAATTTGGCAGAGAGGTAGTCCCTAGGTCAAGGAAGTGCCTTTTGTAGGTTTGGTGTAAATCTGTTCAGTAGATTCTGAGAAAATAGCCTTTAAATCAATATATATATCTGAGCCCGCTTACGGTACGCTTACCGTACACTTACGGTAAGCGTACGGTGGCGTGCGCGAGCGCGATTCTGATTGGCTCTTAGATCTTAGTAAACATTCGAATCGGCCGAAACCAGGAAGCAGCGGCCGCCATTTTGTCTCTCGCACTGAGTGTTGTTTATCAAACATGATGGCCAAAAACATGTTACGGGGATGTTTTGACAACTCCCTCTCACATAGTCATGTTGAGGGAGTCCCCAAACATCCCCCAAGAGCAAAAACGGCATTATTTTTTTTTCGGCAATTTCGCGGGGTACGCTTACCGTACGCTTACCGTAAGCGTACGGTAAAAAATTATAAAAAAAAAAAAATCCACACTTTCTCCACCCCGTGTGCAAATGGTGGCCGAAGGCCACCATTTGTGCATGGCTTATCAGAGCACAGAAATTCCCAAAAAAATTTCAACAGATTACCTATCACAAGGAAGCGCATAATATGTCCTCCATGTGTGCACGGTGCGCGAAGCGCATCGTGCGTACATGGCCCATCTAGCGTAACGTGGGCACGGCACTAACTGCGTAAAGTGGGTGCGCGGTGCGCGAAGCGCACCGCGTGCTCACTGTGCGCGCACGGTGCGCGAAGCGCACCGTGCGCGCACGGAACGAACTGCGTTAAGTGGGCGCGCACGCCACGAATGGCGTAAAGTAACTTAGCATTTAAAAAACCGTACAAATTCACTGAAAAAACCATAGGTTTCACACACGTTATAGTTAGGAATTAGCATTTAAAAAACCTTGCAAATTCACTGAAAAAACCATAGGTTTCAGACATGTTATAGTTAGCGGAAATTTTACTGATAAAAAACCAATGAAATTGCCCCGTTATAGTTAGTGCTGGCAACTATAACTCACGCGACCGCAATCTTCTGCTGATGACATATGTGTCTTTATGAAAAAAAAATATTTGTAATATATGTATAGCTAAAAATGTATGGAAGAAGACATGGGCAAATAAGTGTCTAAATACAGTATTAGCATCAGCAGAGGATTGCGGTCGCGTGAGTTATAGTTGCCAGCACTAACTATAACGGGGCAATTTCATTGGTTTTTTATCAGTAAAATTTCCGCTAACTATAACATGTGTGAAACCTATGGTTTTTTCAGTGAATATATATATATATATATATATATATAGTTTTTCAAAGGCCCAAAGCTTCAAGGTCGCACACGGCTGTCAATTGCCATTCCGGTTTTGCGTAAGGAAGCCAGCTTCTGCATACAGGTTAAAAGTGCTTTATTATTCCCAAACGCGTTTCGAGGCAGCAGCCTCTTCTTCCGTGGGCAGTCTGAAAGCCATGTGACATGGAGTGCATGCGCTTTTGTATACTACCCTCAGTGGGTTCTTTGTGATGCATGCAGGGACATGTAGTTCCTTGTTCCACGTAACAATTAATTTTCTTTCACAATCTTCTTTTCTTTAAGAAACCCTCCAGTGGGCCCCGTGATGCAGGGCAGGCTCAGTGATTCCAGATTGACAGCCGTGTGCGACCTTGAAGCTTTGGGCCTTTGAAAAACAATTTACTAACACGGTCGTCCAACCGTGAAGGTCTGCACCATCTTACACACAAAGAGGCTGCGCAAATAGGAACTTTACCGACTTGCAACCAGCGCTGTCAATCTGGAATCACTGAGCCTGCCCTGCATCACGGGGCCCACTGGAGGGTTTCTTAAAGAAAAGAAGATTGTGAAAGAAAATTAATTGTTACGTGGAACAAGGAACTACATGTCCCTGCATGCATCACAAAGAACCCACTGAGGGTAGTATACAAAAGCGCATGCACTCCATGTCACATGGCTTTCAGACTGCCCACGGAAGAAGAGGCTGCTGCCTCGAAACGCGTTTGGGAATAATAAAGCACTTTTAACCTGTATGCAGAAGCTGGCTTCCTTACGCAAAACCGGAATGGCAATTGACAGCCGTGTGCGACCTTGAAGCTTTGGGCCTTTGAAAAACAATATATATATATATATATATATATATATATATATAATATCTACTGGCGGTCGCCAGTAGATAGTTATAGTTAGGACCCTGTTTCCATAGGAAATCCGCAACATTCTATTTGGAATAACTTTGGCGCCGGTCGACGAATCCTCGCGAAATTTTCAAAATAGGTGGGGCGCTACGCTCCGCTCCTACCCTGAAAGTCTCGGGGGGATTTGTCAAGCGGGGGCTGAGATAAAAGGGGGGTCCCAAAACGCGTTTTTTCCATGCATTTTCCATAGGACCTTTAGACACAGCTACAGCCCGAACGACTGAACAGAGTTACTTGAAATTTGGCAGAGAGGTAGTCCTCAGGTCAAGGAAGTGCCTTTTGTAGGTCTGGTGTAAATCTGTTCAGTAGTTCCTGAGAAAATAGCATTTAAATCAATATATATATCTGAGCCAGCTTACGGTGCGCTTACCGTGCGGTTACGGTAAGCTTACCGTACGCGTACGGTGCCGTGCGCGAGCGCGATTCTGATTGGCTGTTAGATCTTAGTAAACATTCGAATCGTTCGAAACCAGGAAGCGGTGTCCGCCATTTTCTCTCTCGCACTCTGACGGGGAGAGGATAAACAAAGGCCAAAAACATGTAAAGGGACTGTTTAGACAGCTCCTAACCACCTAGCTTTGATGTATGAGTCCCCAAAGTACCCCCAATGCCAAAAAATGATTATTATTATTTTACTAAAAATCGCCGATTTCGCTTACCGTACGCGTACGGTAAAAAAAAATTTAAAAAAAAAAATTAACCACACTCTCCCCACCCAGTGTGCAAATGGTGGCCGCAGGGCACCATTTGTGTATGGCATATCTTGTTTTTGAAATGTAAAAGCTTACCTTTCACAACGAAGCGCAGAATATGTCCTCAATGTGCGCACGGTGCGCGAAGCGCATCGCGCGCACATGGCCCTTCCACGGCACTAACTGTGTAAAGTGGGCGCGCGGTGCGCGAAGCGCACCGCGTGCTCACTGTGCGCACACGGTGCGCGAAGCGCACCGTGCGCGCACGGAACGAACTGCGTTAAGTGGGCGCACGCCACGAATGGCGTAAAGTAACTTAGCATTTAAAAAACCGTACAAATTCACTGAAAAAACCATAGGTTTCACACACGTTATAGTTAGGAATTAGCATTTAAAAAACCTTGCAAATTCAGTGAAAAAACCATAGGTTTCACACATGTTATAGTTAGCTGGACATTTTACTGAGAAAAAACCAATGAAATTCCCCCGTTATAGTTAGTGCAGGCAACTATAACTCACGCGACCGCAATCCTCTGCTGATGACATATGTGTCTTTATGAAAAAAAAATATTTGTAATATATGTATAACTAAAATTTAATGGAAGAAGACATGGGCAAATAATTGTCTAAATACAGTATTAGCATCAGCAGAGGATTGCGGTCGCGTGAGTTATAGTTGCCTGCACTAACTATAACGGGGGAATTTCATTGGTTTTTTCTCAGTAAAATGTCCAGCTAACTATAACATGTGTGAAACCTATGGTTTTTTCACTGAATATATATATATATATATCTTTACAAGTTTTCCCCAGATACGAGGCCGCACTCCATTACAGGTAGGAAACACTCCTTTATTTTTCGAAGGCAGGCAGCTTCTCATCCCTTCTTTGAGTCCCACGGCCTGACGCGTTTCAGGGAATTCCTTTCCCTTTCCTCAGAGGCCAAAATGCAGCAACTTCAGAAATGCGTGCACTGCACTGTCCCATGCACGGTATTAAACTCGCCTCCGGTGTGCTGCTTCCGGTGTGCTCGTTATTTAACCCCTTATGAGGTGCATGCTGGGACCTGCAGTGATTTCATGCGTCCAATTGAACCCTCCAGTGGGTTTACCCTTCAATGGGTTAAGTGCTCATTTTTCACTTTCACGGACCAATTTAAACAGCTCTTCAGTGAGCCCCCCGAATGAGACTCTGCCTGTCTAATTAGAACACCCTGTTCTGCCGATCACGAGAGAAACTCATTTCTCTCGCGCAGACCCAAGTTCACTCCAGGGCGGTGCGTTGCCTCCACGGCCTGGAAGCGCCGTGATTTATGTCTTTACAAGTTTTCCCCAGATACGAGGCCGCACTCCATTACAGGTAGGAAACACTCCTTTATTTTTCGAAGGCAGGCAGCTTCTCATCCCTTCTTTGAGTCCCACGGCCTGACGCGTTTCAGGGAATTCCTTTCCCTTTCCTCAGAGGCCAAAATGCAGCAACTTCAGAAATGCGTGCACTGCACTGTCCCATGCACGGTATTAAACTCGCCTCCGGTGTGCTGCTTCCGGTGTGCTCGTTATTTATCCCCTTATGAGGTGCATGCTGGGACCTGCAGTGATTTCATGCATCCAATTGAACCCTCCAGTGGGTTTACCCTTCAATGGGTTAAGTGCTCATTTTTCACTTTCACGGACCAATTTAAACAGCTCTTCAGTGAGCCCCCCGAATGAGACTCTGCCTGTCTAATTTGAACACCCTGTTCTGCCGATCACGAGAGAAACTCATTTCTCTTGCGCAGACCCAAGTTCACTCCAGGGCGGTGCGTTGCCTCCACGGCCAGGAAGCGCTGTGATTTATGTCTTTACAAGTTTTCCCCAGATACGAGGCCGCACTCCATTACAGGTAGGAAACACTCCTTTATTTTTTGAAGGCAGGCAGCTTCTCATCCCTTCGTTGAGTCCCACGGCCTGATGCGTTTCAGGGAATTCCTTTCCCCTTCCTCAAAGGCCAAAATGCAGCAACTTCAGAAATGCGTGCACTGCACTGTCCCATGCACGGTATTAAACTCGCCTCCGGTGTGCTGCTTCCGGTGTGCTCGTTATTTATCCCCTTATGAGGTGCATGCTGGGACCTGCAGTGATTTCATGCGTCCAATTGAACCCTCCAGTGGGTTTACCCTTCAATGGGTTAAGTGCTCATTTTTCACTTTCACGGACTAATTTAAACAGCTCTTCAGTGAGCCCCCCGAATGAGACTCTGCCTGTCTAATTAGAACACCCTGTTCTGCCGATCACGAGAGAAACTCATTTCTCTCGCGCAGACCCAAGTTCACTCCAGGGCGGTGCATTGCCTCCACGGCCTGGAAGCGCTGTGATTTATGTCTTTACAAGTTTTCCCCAGATACGAGGCCGCACTCCATTACAGGTAGGAAACACTCCTTTATTTTTCGAAGGCAGGCAGCTTCTCATCCCTTCTTTGAGTCCCACGGCCTGACGCGTTTCAGGGAATTCCTTTCCCTTTCCTCAGAGGCCAAAATGCAGCAACTTCAGAAATGCGTGCACTGCACTGTCCCATGCACGGTATTAAACGAGCCATTCCATATTACAGGATACAGTCAATCTATAACTATATACATAGGTAGTTTATTGTAAAATAAATATATAAAAAATATAATAATACATACATAAATTAGCATTTAAAAAACCTTACAAATTCACTTAAAAAACCATAGGTTTCACACATGTTATAGTTAGCTGGACGTTTCACTCGTAAAAAACCATTGAAATTCCCCCGTTATAGTTAGTTCAGATAACTATAACTCGCGCGACCGCCACTCTATCACAAGGATGATGTCATCAGTGATGTCATGAGTGATGTCACTGACCATGTCATGAGTGATGTAATATGTGACGTCATCAGCAGTGGATTGCGGTCGCGCGAGTTATAGTTATCTGAACTAACTATAACGGGGGAATTTCAATGGTTTTTTACGAGTGAAATGTCCAGCTAACTATAACATGTGTGAAACCTATGGTTTTTTAAGTGAATTTGCAAGGTTTTTCAAATGCTAATTCCTAACTATAACGTGTGTGAAATTTATGGTTTTTTAAGTGAACATATATATATATATATACATACATACATATATATATATATATATGTATATATGTATATTCACTGAAAAAAACATAGGTTTCATGCACGTTATAGTTAGAAATGAGCATTTAAAAAACCTTAGAAATTCACTGAAAAAACCACAGGTCTTAGGGAAAGTTATAGTTAGTTGGCCATTGCACTCGTACAAAACCAGTGAAATTCCCCCGTTATAGTTAGTTCAGCTAACTATAACTCGCGCCCCCGCAAGGCACTGCTGATGATGTCACATATTACATCACTCATGACATGGTCAGTGACATCACTAATGACATCTCAAATGACATCACTGATGACATCATCCATGTGATAATTTCATTCACCTTCTCACACCCTAATGTAACTTTAGATACACCCACTCTAAATTACAGACTGCCCTTCTCAAAACCATAGACACTCCAACAGCAATAACTACCTACCCACGCATTGATTCTTAGGTTTACACACACATCCACTCACTCACCCTTACAGTCATTCATACTTATGGTCACACAGTACAGGACTATCATATGCACTCATACACCTATATAGACACTCACACACGCCACTCATCCATAGAGGTACTCACACCTAGTCAGTCATGCAAATAATTATTCACACTTCCATTTACTCACCTATACAGTTATACATACACCAGCTCACTTACTCATACAAATACTAGCACATTCTTATGTTCTTATACAATCACTGATACAAGCAAACACTCATCCATGCAGCCACTCTCACAATCACACACTTTCACTTATAGCCATATATATACTCTAACACACATATATACTGCCTTTCATATATGTAGTTACTCACACATGTACCACTGAGATATACATTCACTCACTTACACACCCATACACACACTCACCCACCCATACAGTCCATCACAGATGCACACTTCAAACTATGCACCCAGTGAATCATCCACTCACACATCTATGCACAGTCACACACATCCCACCCACACAACACTCAGGCACCCATAAAGATACTCAGACAACCAATCAATAACTCATATAGACACTTATGTAGTAATTCACAAACCCATGCAGCCGCTAACCCACCAACAGACAGATGGCTATAGAGATTCACACAGTTTAGTCACTAACCCATGCATTCAGTAAGGTAAGGTAATTCACTCACTTATAGTCAGTCACGCACCTACTAAAACATCCATTCAGACACTTATACACCCACTCATTCTTCAATATGCCTTTCCCTGTATATATTAAACATATTTAAACTTTACAGAAACCCAGTCACTGGATGATGTCATCAGTGATGTCATTTGAGATGTCATCAGTGATGTCACTGACCATGTCATGAGTGATGTAATATGTGACGTCATCAGCAGTGCATTGCAGGGGCACAAGTTATAGTTAGCTGAACTAACTATAACGGGGTAATTTCACTGGTTTTGTACGAGTGCAATGTCCAACTAACTATAACTTTCCCTAAAACCTATGGTTTTTTTCAGTGAATTTCTAAGGTTTTTTAAATGCTAGGTTCTAACTATGTCTACAGAGGTAGGACATGTGATGAAAGAAGAAACAACGCACAGAAAGAAAAGAAACAGAAATGCAGAAAGAAGCAACAGAAGTCCACAAAGAAAAAGAAAAGGGCAGGAAGAAGCAAGACATGTGCAGAAAGAACCAACAGAGGAGCAGAAAGACGCCGTGTTACAAAATCATCCTGTGCCCACAACTTTTTCAGACGGGTACTGGTGGTAACTGACTCTGACTAACCAGGCCTAGAGCCAGTGGTATGCTAAAAGACACTTAGAATACAGTGAAAACACCTACATACACTAGGGAACACTATGCGTTGGGGTACCCCTGTGATTAGCATGACCTCCTCTGTAAGCCCCTAGTACATAATAGGGCAGGGGGATTAAAACTACCTCATAAAACGCACCACGGGCGTGTTTGCACACTGGTGAAGGGAGGGGTGGGCCTGAGGTGACATGTGTGCAAACACGCCCTGTGGCGTGTTTTAAATTGGGGGATTAAGTCCCCTTGAATCCTGAGGGTCCCTGGGGTCCAACTTGCCCACCAGCTACCTCCAGTTGCAGAGAGGTGTAAAAAGGGGCATGGCTTGGACCACCTCTGGTGCTTACTGGAAGCATCTGGTGGGCTAGTTGCCCCCCAGGGGCCCTCAGAATTGAAGGGGAATTTAGTCCCCAACTTAAAATGCGCCACAGGGCGTGTTTGCACACGTTACCTCAGGCCCCGCCCCCTCTCTTCACCACAGTGTAAACACACCACATGGCACGCTTTAAGTTGGGGGATTAAGTGCCCTCGAATCCTGAGGGTCCCTAGAGTCCAACTAGCCCACCAGGTACCTCCAGTAAGCGCCACAGAGCTGCGTTGCAGAGAGGTGTAAAAAGGGGCTTTGCTTGGACCACCTCTCTGCAACACAGGTCTGTGGCGCTTACTGGAGGTACCTGGTGGGCTAGTTGGCCCCCAGGGGCCCTCAGGATTGAAGGTGAATTAATTCCCGAACTTAAAACACACCACAGGGCGTGTTTGCACACATGTTATCTCAGGCCCACCCCCTCCCTTCACCACTGTGCAAACGCGCCCCATGGCGCATTTTAAGTTGGGGGATTAAATCCCCTTCAATCCTGAGGGTCCTTGGGGTCCAACTAGCCCACCAGGTTATACAGAAAAAAGAAAAACAAGAGATACTTCAACTCTTTTGCTCTCCTATCAATGGACCGGAACTCAGACGACCATCCAACAGGAACATCTAATCAGTCCCTGCACAAAAAGAATAATTTGTCAGAAATGCAGTGATATAAAGCATAATATACCACCCAATTTACAACTAGTTGTCTATTCAAAAATGACATTTGCGTCCCTGGTAACATATGAATTAAAAACAATTAAAATTGTAAGAACATGGAAAACAGAAACCGGCATTGATATCTTTACAGGTAGGTATAAATCTCGTCATCATCGTTCATCCCTACCGGTTCTTTTGTGTTTAAAAGGAGGATATATCTACACTCTAGTTTATGGAGTGCCTTCTCCCTGTCACCACCTCTCTTATTGCTTTCCACCTGATCGATTACTGTGTACTGTACTAATGAGGAATTGCAATTATGTTGATTTTGGAAATGCCTTGCTACAGGATACGTTTTGTCCACGTTTTTGATGGCCCTGATATGTTGTAAAATTATTTTGTGCACTTGTAAAATAGTGCTACCAACGTATCTTTTGTTGCATGGACATATAAGGACGTATACCACATACTCTGATCTACAATTCAAAGATTTGTTTATGAGGATTTTTTCTCCTAAATCCGTGCATATACTATTGGCATTAAGACCTTCTTTACAGACTTTACATCTTCTACATTTCTTAAAGCCCTTGGTTGGTTTCAGCCAAGTTGCTTTTTCCGGCATTTGATTTTTGACTAAACATACCTAATAGATGTAGTTCTCCTAAAGGTTATGGCAAGTCTGCTGTCTATTTCTGCCCCTATTGTGGGATCTAGTCCCAATAAATGCCAATGTGAATGTAAAATCTTTCTCATTTGATTATAGGCTATGCTGTATGTAGTGAGGAATCTGCAAGGATCAGTCTGTATGTTAGGCATTCTCACCCCTCGCTTGTCAGTACTGATAATTTCAGTAGATGTTTGCACATATATATATATGTATATGTGTATATATATATATATATATATATAACAAATCGCCCTGAAGCAGCGAGAGGGCACACAACAACATTCCGCCCTCCGGCTCTGTAATGCAGTCTGCCTTTTACATCCATATAGTATTCTTATTGTCAACGCGTTCCGAGGCCATGAGCCTCTTCTTCCTGGGCTGCCAAGAACTACACAGCTGTATCGCAGTGATGTTGCTGACTTTATTCACTACGATGCCTCCCTCGAAGGGCGTGGACTGAGTGTAACGTCCAGATGCATTATGGGGCACGAGGTCTCCAATGCGATGATATATATCAGCTTTCAGTAAGTTCAATAGTGCATTTCCAATTATGGCTTACTTTTTCTTTAGTAGGTTATGAAATAAAAATGCAGATTTGCGCGCATAGCGAACGTTGTGCTGACATTGTCCCAAACAGTTTGGAATCCCAGCCGGCGATATAATTCCTCTCCAGCTGACGATGGTGCTCCTCTCCGCTGCGGGACAGCCGTGCCTAAATATAATCAATAAATCGCCCTGAAGCAGCGAGAGAGCACTCAACAACATTCCGCCCTCCGGCTCCGTAATGCAGTCTGCCTTTTAGATCCATACACTTTGTTGATTCATCTAATTTACGCGGCGGCCCAGCCGTGGATGACTGCACCATCTTCGAATAAAAAAGAGGCTGAGGATTGAAACGATGGTCAAACCGTGTCAGCGCTGCAAGCCAGACTAAAGAATGCACCCGAAACACCTTGGATCCTACAAAGCACTTTTTAATAATGCTTTAATATTGCAGATGGGGGAGGAGCCTAGCGCGCAACCAAGATGGCCGCGTAGGCTTGTGGCTCCCGGGGGCCTCCGCAACCTCCCACGTCTATCCTGTCATAATCCTGGTTTTCTAGACGGGCTTTTGTCTATGATCTTGCGCTAGGGTGCCACTCGTTTTCCAAATCGAAATCGGACTCCGGGAACCGGACTGGTGGCGATCTGAAGTTTGCGGCCTTCTCCGGCCTTGGTCCCGTACTCGAGTTGGTGAGGTGCCCAGGCGCGAAGTGAACAACAGCGGCATGCCAGTCTGGGCCTGCCCCGGACCCCGTGCTTTCACTTTTGGTTTTGAGTTGATCTGCGGAAACTGACGTCGGGACTTCGGGTAAGCAGTGCCCGGGACGGAGTGCATGGCCTGATTCTCGAACTGTCAACGGGCCTATTTCAGTGGGTGGCCCGGATCTCCTGCAGTGGTCGCCTGGCCTTCCTCCGGGTGCTGGAGGGTGCTGACCTTGGTGGTCGCTGATGATGGCGGCGAGAGTGGATGGCGACAAGCTGAAACCCAAGTCTACCCGGAGGGGAGCTTATACCCAGGCCAACAACATGGACCGCTATGCGCAGCCAAAGGGATCCCCTAGTGGATCACATAAATCGCCTGAGCGGCCCAAGGAGGCCTCGGGCGCATTGTCCGAATTGACTCTGCTGGATGTCATGGGGGCCATTGAGGAGATGAAGGCGACTGTGAACCAGCAATTTGATACCCTGGCTAATAAATTGGACTCGGTGTTGATTGATGTGAATTTGGTCAGAGCGGACCTGTCCAAAACAAATGACCGGGTTGACTCATTGACTAAAGCGGCGTCGAGCCTAACCGTGGATGTGGCCGCTTTGCAGACGGAGGTTCGAAGGTTGCGGCTCGCCAGTGACCTGACTGATCGTCGCCTTGAGGATTCCGAAAGCAGGGCCAGGCGGAATAATGTCCGTATTATTGGGGTGCCCGAACGATCGGAGGAGTCTGCTGCGGATCTTTTTGTGGAGGATCTAGTGGTGACTCATCTAGCACCCAAGGGACTGAGCAAGTTCTTCGCTGTGGAACGGGCCCACAGGATTCCGGGTGGTGCGCCCAAGGTGGGTGCTCCCCCGCGGCCTATCATTGCCCGACTTTTTAATTTTCGGGATAGAGATGCTATCCTTCAGGCATCGAGGGTGGCTGGGCCATTAAAGTTTGAGAACTCTAATGTTAGCTTTTACCCAGACTTCACGCAAGCGGTTCAAAAGCAACGGTCGGGTTTTTTGGCCATCAAATGGCGCTTGAGGGATATGGAGCTGAAATATGCGATGCTATTCCCGGCTAGGCTGCGGGTTGAGTTAGAGGGTCGCTCGCATTTCTTCGACCGGCCGGAGGCGGTTGGAGAGTGGCTGGATGCCCTACCTAGGGGTCGAGGTCGGGAAGGTCGGATGGCGGAAAACGGAGAGTGCTCGACGGAGTAGGAACAGAACTGGGAACCTGGCTATGGACCGTTTTGCACCTGTGGCGGCACTGGACTCCAGTTTGTAACACTTTGCCCTTTGGTATTTGGAGGTTGCGGGGGGCTTGCTGGGGCCCTTTCCTCCTTCTGGGGGTTTTTTCTCTGTCTTCTTTGTAGTGAGTTTCATATTGGGGCGACAGGCACACTGCACGTTGGGGGGGCTGTTTGGGCTCACGCAGGGGTGCAGGGAGGGGGGAGTTTTGTTGGGGTTGATGGGGTGGGGTTGGGGTTTGTTTGTTTGCATCACAAGGCGGGGTAATGTTTTCTGTTGTGTTATTATGACTGTGCTCTCCGGGAGGGGGATATTTTGTGCTGGGGGGGATGGGGGGTAAGGGGTTGAGACTTCTATCATGGAATGTGAATGGGCTGGGGGACAGGATAAAGCGGGGGGTGGTCCTGCAGTTCTTGAAACGTATTTCACCTGACATTGTGTTTCTGCAGGAGACGCACCTTATAGGGAACTCTTTCCATGCCATGAACAGGCGAGGATATCGCCTTCTGGCCCATTCTGGTTTCACCTCTGGCTCGAGGGGAGTGGGCATTTTAGTTAGGACCTCTCTCCCGTTGGAGGTGGATGAGGTTCTCCACGACGACAGAGGGCGCTACACTGCTCTGGTGGGGAGATGGGAGGGTAAGTTGATTTTGCTGGTTGATGTCTACGTGCCGCCGGGCCTGCAGGCGGCCACCTTTGCTGATTTGGGGCACCTGCTACTTGGGCTTCCGGGGGGTCTTGGTCTTGGGGGGGGATTTTAACGCAGTGATTACTGCAGTTGAAGATCGACACCCCCCTAGAGACCTCCCTCGGGCCCAGAACTGGCTGGGGGGCTTTCTGGATACCCTGGGACTGATAGATTGTTGGCGGTTGAAACACCCTGGACAAACACAATATACTTTCCACTCCGGGGCCCACGGTAGTCTTTCGAGGCTTGACTATATGCTAGTGCCTGCGGCCCAAGCTGGGATGATTGGGGAGGTGCGACACTTGGCCCGCGGTATTTCTGATCACTCCCCTCTTTTGCTACACTTAGATATCGCCATGGGGGCGGTGGGGAGGGTGGCGCCGATCAACCCCTGGTACCTACGAAACCCCACGATCCGTGCAGACCTGGTTGGGTCCCTGGAACACTATTTTAATGACAACGTGGGGTCGGTGTCTTCCGCCGTCTCCCTTTGGGAGGCCTTTAAGACGGTGCTCCGGGGCCAGGCCCTGTCTCTCATCTCCCATACTAAAAAATGCGAGGCGAAAGAGGTGGTTCGACTAGAAGATGAGATCACCGAGTTAGAGATCGATTTGGAGCAAGGTGTTACGGATGACAGACTGCATGTGCTGGGGCTTAAACAGGCCGAATACAAGGCGCTGGTTACTGAATCTGCCAAGAGTATGAGCAGGGAGCAACAGGGGCGTTTGTACGATATGGGTGATAAGGCGGGGAAGTTGATTGCCTGGTTGGATAAGAAGGAGAGAGCGAGTCGAGTGGTGCCGGTTGTTGAGAGGGTGGATGGTGTGTGTGTGACGGACCCCGGTGATATTGTTGATTGCTTTGCGGAGTATTTTCACGGGGTTTACTCTCCGGTCTCTGAACGATCGAAGAAAGACTCTCGCCTGCTGCTTAAAGACATCGCTTTGCCATCTCTATCTGATGAGGATAAATTACTGATGGACGCTGCCCCGTCGCCGGATGAGATTGCTTTGGCTATTCGCTCTATTGCTTCTGGCAAGGCCATGGGTCCTAATGGCCTTCCCATCGAATTATATAAGTTGCGCCCAGATAAGATTGCGCCGTATCTCCGGGACATGTTCCTCGAGGCACAGGCGGCGGGCTCCCTCCCCCCTGACCAACGTCTTGCTACTATTGTTGTTATCCATAAGGAAGGGAAGCCGCGGGATCGGTGTACTTCTTACAGGCCTATCTCTTTGTTGAACGCGGAGCCCAAAATCCTTGCCAAGGTACTGGCCAATCGCCTGATCCGGGTCGTGGGCGACCTGATCCATCAGGATCAATCCGGTTTTATACCCCACCGCAATACCGCTTTGAACCTGCGGCGACTGCATGGCGTCCTCGCTAGGGCGCCATTCATGCGTGAGCCGGCCATTTTGGCGTCCCTGGACGCTACGATGGCGTTTGACACCTTGGAATGGCCGTATATTTGGGCAGCATTGGCGAAGTTTGGGTTCGGCCCGGGGTTCATCGGTTGGGTGAAATTGCTTTATGATAACCCACTGGCACAGGTGGTGGTCAACGGACGGGTGTCGGCTCCTTTTGCTTTGGGTAGGGGCACGCGACAGGGATGTCCGTTGTCGCCTCTTCTCTTTGCGCTTTGTTTGGAGCCCCTTGCGGAGTGGCTGCGGTGGCACCCTTCGATGCGTGGCCTTAGATGGACGCCAGAGTACGAGGATCGTGTCTCCCTATATGCGGACGATATCCTCTTGTATCTTGCATCTCCACGCAAATCGCTCATTGTATTGGTGGATGTGTTGAGCTCTTTTGGTCGCAACTCCGGATTGGTCATTAACTGGGCTAAGTCTTGTGTGTACGTTCTCTCCGGGGAGGCCCCCCCCTTCCGCGGGGGTGCCCTATCCAGGTTGCGCAGTCGGGGTTTAAGTATTTGGGAATCTTTATAACCCTAGACCCGGTGGCCCGGTATGAGCGGAATCTTCTCCCCCCCCTTCAGCGCCTAAGGGCGGATGTGGCGGGTTGGCGGCGGCTGCCGCTCTCGCCGCTCGGCCGGGCGGCGTTGTTCAAAATGATGTCGCTGCCACGCTTTTTGTACGCCCTACAGAACACTATGGACGTAGTGCCGGCCCACTATTTTCGGGAGGTGGAGTGTCTTCAGCGTCGATTGTTTTGGGATGGGCGGCCGCGGATCGCTCTCGCCAAACTAACCCTACCGTGGTACGATGGGGGGTCGCTCTCCCTGATATTAAACGATATTATTGGGCCTCCCAGTTGGCTGCTGTCAATCACGGGATGTATGGGCCTGCTTTGAACCCGGCTTTTGAGATGGACAAATTGTTATTGCCAAGCGGTGATTATAATCGAGCACTATACTCGGGGTCCCTTGATGCACGATTGACAGGCCCGACGCGGGTCGCGGTCCAGGTGTGGCATGCAGCCAATGCGGCGATGGGGTGGAGGGATCGCTTGACTCGGGCAACGCCATTGTACGCTTCCCGGCGTTTGGGTTATCTGTGTAATACGAAAGGCTTTGAGAAATGGGATCTGATTGGTATCAGCAAGGTAGGGGATCTCTGGACGAAAGGGAAATTTAAGACGTTCGACATGCTGAAAACCGACTATCAGTTGAACGATAGGGAATACTTTCGGTACGCTCAGGTTCATCACGCTTTGTGTTCCGTATTCCCGGATGCTGCGGCTATTTCGGAGTCCTCCCCGTTGGAAGATAGAGTATTGGACGGCTATGTGCCGGATAGCACCATTTCGCTGATTTATAAGAAGCTTATCAATGATCTAATGGGTTTGCTGGCCTCATTGCGAGAGACATGGACTGCCGGCGGCTTGGAACTTGATGACGAGGATTGGGTGTCAGCGGTGGCCTCCACGAAAGAGGTGGCTATCCCGGCCCGTTTGCGTTTCGTCCAGCTTAAGATACTTCATAGAGTGTACGTCACGGGGCCTGGTTTGATGCGTATGGGGTATTCGGTGGATGGTCTGTGTAAGCGAGGCTGTGGACTACTGGGGACTTTCCTCCATATCCTGTGGGAATGTCCGGAAGTGACTCGGTTTTGGTGTAGAGTGCATGCGGTGTTAGAAGAAGTCACGCATGTTGCCTTGTTGCCGGAGGCACGGAGATGTTTGCTGAATGTCTGGGAGCCGACTGATTACAATGTGATGCAGACGCAGTGGGTGACTCTGGACTATATGGTAGCGAAGCGTGACATTGCACAACTGTGGGGCTCCCAGAGGCCACCAACGGTCTCAGCGTCGAAGGAACACATGGACTGGTGTATGTTCAGAGAGAAAACGGTGTATGTAGCGAGAGGCAAGCCTGGGAAGTGGATTAAGGTGTGGGGTCCCTGGAACTCCTATCGTGGAGGTATTTGCGCCCCGCCCCAGACGCGAGAGATGGATGCTGCTCTGTCTCCCTAGCCCGCGCATTCCTCTATGCTCCTGCGACATGTGCATTTGGTTTCTTCTGCCTGCCCCCCCCCCCCCTCTTTCTCCCTGGGTTTGTTTACCCCTTCGATACGGGGAGCACATGTTACTACTAATGTCCTCCTCTGCCTTGTGTGTGTGATGTTTTTCGTTTTCTTTAAAAATATGAAACCTTTCTTTGTTTGTCTATGGACTGCGGCTGCGGCTGGCTGAGTTGATTAGAACTCCAGTAGCTCTCCTGTTGCTTCACCGAGGTGGCTGTTAAGATGTGTCTATGCTTATAGTGTGCATTAGCGGCCGGCCTGTTGGTTGTAGGCCCATACTTGTATGTCTCTGAAATTGTAATAAAGGTTTTTAAAAAAAATAAAAAAATAAATTAAAAAAATATTGCAGATGGGAACGGAACCCACTAATGTATATTTTGATGCCTTCCTTTTGAGACTACATATCCCAGCATGCAGCATCACTGTCACGCACTAAGCGCGCCAAACAGGGACTGAAACAACCAATGACAATCATGCTTCAATTTAAAAAAAAAAAGGAAAGCGATCCAAATCTCATCTGTATTCAGTTGCCTATGATTAAGAGGCGCAATGCCTTGAAACGCATCAGGCTGTAATGTTTACCGAGGTGTGAGGGCGCTGTGTCAATTCAGGCCGGATGGTGGGCTCGCTGCTGAGTGTGTCCTTGCAGCTTCAGGGCACTTTGTTGATTCATATAAATATATATGTGTGTGTGCATATATGTATGTGTGTGTATATATATATATATATCTATATATATATATATGCGCGTGTGTATTCACTGAAAAAAAACAAAGGTTATAGGGACATTCTAGTTAGACTTAGGTTCCACTTGTAAAAAAACTGAAATTCAGCAGTTAAATTTAGCTGATTTGGGTCTGTGAATGGGTTTGAGAATGCTTGTGTGAAAGTGGGAGTATAAAAGACTCTATGGAGGTGTGAGTGGATGCGTTAGTGATTTTGTGGAATATCATCATATGATGTGAATGTTTCTTATACATTTTATATATATGAGTTTGGAAACAAGGTTTACCCATCGGTGGGTTGAAATGTAAATATTTTCAATTGTGGAATTCGAGCTCTTATATGTTAGAGCATCCCAGTCTCTTGTGATGTCGGGATTTGGCCTGGACATCTCAAGATGGCGCCGATGTTGAGGAGGAAATGAAATGTTTGGGACAACGCGATTTACGTTTGTCCCTTGTTGATATCCATGAAATTGTTGAATGTTTAAAATCATGGCGAAATGGCGCTTCGGTAAACATAGAAAAAGGTTGTTACCAAAACGCGTCTGTTTTGTGAGCGTGTAAAGTTTCCTGTTAATAAAATTACGGAAACGGCCCCCGCAAGTGCTTTCTTTCTCCAGAGAAGCTAAATGAGAGAAGGGGAGTTGCAGCGGTAATAGATATGCGGGTACACACCCCCGCACTGAGAAGCACCCGCCTGAGAGTGCACCTGACTGGTGTTTTGGAGCAGTAATATTTATATGTATATGCGTGTGTATTCACTGAAAAAAAACAAAGGTTATAGGGACATTCTAGTTAGACTTAGGTTCCACTTGTAAAAAACACAGTGAAATTCAGCAGTTAAATTTAGCTGATTTAGGTCTGTGAATGGGTTTGAGAATGGTTGTGTGGAAGCGGAGTATGAAAGACTCTATGGAGGTGTGAGCGGATGCGTTAGTGATTTTGTGGAATGTCATCAGTGATGTCACTGAGCATGTCATGGGTGATGTAATATGTGAGGTCATAAGCAGTACATTGCGTGGGACGTGAGTTATAGTTAACTATAACTGCTGAATTTCACTGGTTTTGTACAAGTAGAACCAGAGTCGAACTATAACGCTCCTATAACCTTTTTTTTTCAGTGAATTTCTAAGGTTTTTTAAGTAGCAGAGTGTTGGGGAAAGGGGGCGGGGTCTCTGACCAGCCCACCAGAATCCCGCTGTGTAAGACTTACAGAAAGTACCAGGAGGGCTTCTAGGCCCCCAAGGTCCCTTAGCATCCAAGAGCACTCCATTCCCCAACCAGTAGGGTGCCAAGAGATGTATTTGCAGAGTGGTGGATAAAGGAGGCATGGCCTCCGATGACCTCTTAGCAATATTACGGGGTGGGACTTACCGGAGGTAACAGGAGGGGTTGTTTGCCCCAATATCTTGGGGTTGGGCACCCCTGGACATTGCAGGAACCAGCTGTGCGAGTTGGATGCCACCAGGGCCCTTATTGGCTCCAGGAGGGGGGTGCCTGACACTCATCCATTGTGTGATTTAGCCCCGGGGAGGTGGTGGTCACTGGGGCTGCCGGTGGACCATGTGGCCCCGTGCATTGTTTGGTTTTAGTTAAAGCCCTGGGAAGGTGGGGTCTCCAGAGCTCTATGGGGATATGTGTGGCCCCCCGGAATTATCTAACTTGAAAGCAGGATGTGGCGGTTGCAGGGACTTTGGGGGGGGGAGTCTAAGAGCCCCCATTTATACAAATATAAGCCCCGGGGAGGTGGAAGTCACCGGGGCAGCAGGGGAGGCCTGTGCGGCTTTAATTTGTTTTTAAAGAATTCCAGGGGAGGTGGTAGTCCCTGGGTAAATATTACCCCCCTCATCCCAAGATGGCTGTCAACACTTAATGGTTGGAGTGTTGGTAGCCAATCACATTTCTGTAGCATTTCAGTAAGTTTTTGGACTACCAGATATCTATAATTTTTAAACTTAAATATCTCTGAAGCTACTGAACTGATTTACACCAAATCACAAAAAGCACGCTTTAGGCCAAATTTGTTGTAATTCCCTTCAGCGGTTCGGGCAGTGGTCATGATGAAAAAATGAAAAACCCCTTTTAACTTAACATGGTGAAAACGCGTTCCCCCTTTTTTTTCTCGGCCCCCGCTTGACGGATCACCCCGAATCTTTCAAAACAGCAGCTGAACCAAAAAAAGGAGAAGTGTTTTGAAAAGTTTGAAAAGTTTGTGAAGATTCATGAAGCGGCGCCAAAGTTATCGGCTAAACAAAAAATGCTTTTCCTTGGATACCTTGGTCCTAACTATAACTACCTACTGGCGACTGCCAGTAGGTAATATAGATAAATATATATAAGTAAATATATATAGATATACATTTGTCAGGATAAGTGCGTTTTTAGGTCAAGCGTAAGCGTATTGTGGAAATGTGCCTTTTAATGAGCACACCGGTGCAGGGGTCACCCTTCTCTGTCCACGAGTCCGTAGACCAACAAAATAGAGATTTGTACTGAAGCTGGAATTCAAATCCCAAGTTTATTAATCACTCATGAGTGGGACTACGTCCACACAGCACTCTCAAGTGCTGCCTGAGGTAGTACATTGAATACACAGACCATCGTGCTTATATACATACTTTTTTTGCAGAGTAAGCATGTAGATACACATAGAAAGTACAGGCCTACACAGAAATAGTTACAGCCAGACATGGGCAGATGGGTAATCAGTTGGTCAGCAAAGTGGGAGGGGGAACAGAACTGTTTGCTGCAGTAGAAAACAGTTGACAGTTACATCTTTAACCAGGTGCATTTCAGCAGCTACAGGCCTTTTCTCAGCACGTACATTGCTTTGGCTCCGTACAGAAGGAGTTAACTAAAGCTGATGACACAAGCAGAATAGAAGGGCAAGCAACAGTGAAGATGGAAGAATTACATAGCTAACAAAATGGATGCCACAACCAAAATGGCTTCAGCTGATGCTAACGGAAATCATTTCAGATTTCCACAGACGACCCTTTTAGCATATGCTGAAGACATTTTCTTATGCTTTGGAAGGTGTGAGAAGTTGGCCTGACATATGTTGGTCACTAGTTATAGTGGCCAACTTGCACCAGTCCATTTCGACTCTTAAGGTGATAGGTTTAAAAGACAACCTTTAAAGAAAGCTATCCTAGTGGTAGCTGTGGGGAGCAGCCTTCAGGCTAAGTCTTCAAGGAGTGTTAAGCTTATTGTTTTACCATAGATAACCTCTTGAATGACCAAATGAAAGAGTAGCCCACACAGGTATATATATAAAATATATGTATTTATTCTAAACAGAATCCCACAAGTCTCTTTATGAGGCTAGAGGTAAAGTTACAATTCAAAGAAGCATTTATAGATAAAATAAATAGCACTGGAATCACAGGCCCCCAGGGGGGGGCCAAACCATATATTAAAAAAGTGGTATAAGAACCACGACAATTCTACAAACAATGCCTAGGGCATTTAGGATCGCTGGCCCCTTGAGAATCCACCCTAGGTTATGAGGAAGGGGACCCACGGGAGGCGCATGCAGTGGAAATAGCTGCTATCGGGATCTCAATTAAAGCCTATGGAGAATGTCGCGGTTTGATTAAAACAGATTAAAGACACTTCTAGCAGGAGTTCAAAGTTAAAAACTTAGAGTTAAGCTTATGAGGAGCCCACTACCACGGGAGTACCGAGGTACTACTGTTACCTGCCCCAGGGAAGCCGGGTGCATAGGTCGTTTTCGATGTCGGGTCGCGGGCTGATTTTCAATGGGAAAATGTACAAAACTGCTGCTAGCCAAAAGCGTTGATGATGCCGTGAAGAATGAAGTTGTAGATCTTGTAGAGAAGAACCTGAAAGCAGAGGGGACAGAGTCTGGGTCACGGCACAGTGATCAGGGAGCTCAAGGTGATGATCTTTGGCACAGTTGGTGCTGAGAGGTTGGCTCAATATTGGGCCAAAGCACAACTTCCCCACTGGTCAGGGTCGTGTGCTATGCAAGAGGTGGCCGGTGTCCTGGGGTACTGGGGATCTCGGCACCCACGCGGTCCACGGTGCTCAGACTTGCTGGGCACGCTCACTGGCCTCTGGGATGCTAGGAAACCCACCTCAAGGTTGAGTGGAGTCGTCGATGTCTGAAGGAGCAGCGAAGT
The DNA here is from genome assembly GCF_964204655.1 of Triturus cristatus. Classification (NCBI taxonomy): domain Eukaryota; kingdom Metazoa; phylum Chordata; class Amphibia; order Caudata; family Salamandridae; genus Triturus; species Triturus cristatus. The sequence continues at coordinate 334,328,474 of NC_140595.1, forward strand.
TCCAACCGGGTCACTTGCAGTGTTTCAGGTGCCTGCCAAGCAGGGGGGTAACTCCTTTACCCCAAGGGAGATTTCTTCAGTCAGCTGGGCAGCAGCTCGTCGAAGGTCAAGTCTGTGAAGTCCAAGATTAATCTGATTCTCTGGGGACACGTTATTCACTTTTATCCGCAAGATTAGGGGAATGTCCAGATCAGTGTCCACCAATGGGAGTTGAGGCGGGAAAGGGTGGCTACACCCTCTCCCCTTTGTGTGTTTCCCGCCTGGGCGAGGGGCAGGATGCCCCTGAACCGGTTCCAGGCGGTGTATGCAGAATGTAGGCGGTGTAGCAGCCTACGTGCAACTCTGAAAGGCATCCTATGGTGCACCCACCCAGTTCCAATCCACATAGCCTGTCTAGGAAGGTGCTGGCACCTCCCTGCAACAGGATCCCTATTGTCCAGCTGCCGAGGCTGGGGTTTTGCCCAGCAACAGGCAGCCAGAGTCATGTGGGTGGCGAGTAGCATCCATTTTGTGATACGTGTGCACTTTTAAATTGGTGTCTCAATACTGCCGCTTTTCCCATATCGCCCCTCTAGCAGGGGGGAATCATGCCCTCATGCCCATGGCTGGACTGGGGGTATGATTCCTACAGGGGGTATGATTCCTACATGTTTGACACCAAACACGATGTGGTTCTGTTTAGCCATTCTCAAGTTATCACGCTATCGCGATATACTTATAATGCGGTTTAAGAGTATATGGTATGGCTACACTACAAACAAACCAGCAATGTTTTTACGAGGGTTGCAGAGGGGCCCTACTCAGGTAGGGGTACCCCCTCACACATATCCCAGCACCCTGCCTTGTAGGATTAGCAAGGCCTGCTTGAGGGGTGACCAATGAGAATACATGTGTTGTACATAGGTGGGATACAGGGTACCTGTATCCCTGTAAGGGGGTGCAAGCACCACCTTACCCAGACTACAGTAGTGGTCTGGTGGTGTCATTTGGTATGGCTGTCCCAGGGTGGCACAATATGTGCTGCAGCCCTGGTAGGCCTCTGAGGGACCCATGCCCTGGGTACCTAGGGTACCATCTACAAGGGCTGACAGGGTATCCCCAGTATCCAATTGGGTTGTACCTAGGGTACTCACATCAGTTTAGAGAAGAAGCAGATAGGCTGGGGTCCTGGATAGCAGGGCCACAGCCTGGCTAGAGTCATAAAACAGTCAAAACATCAGCAAAAAGTTGGGGGCAACTATGCAGTCGATGCCACTCTCCTACAGAAGGAATACGAAAAATATCATTAACGTAGATCTGCATAATTTCATTAATTTCTTGATCATTTGCTAGTCGGGCATTTACATTCTTAATATTCTGTTTAGTCAGTATACACGAGGTACAAGTAGAAACACACAGGGAACAAAGCATTGGGCCACATTGAATGCATAGGCAACAAGTGAAAAAGAATCGCAAAAAATATACACAGAGCTGATAAAATTTTCCATCCCCATACAGTAAACACATTCCATAGCCATCCAGTCAAAGTCCATGTCTCTGAGTCCTGGTGGATTTCAGTGGGTATTTTGTGCATCTAAGAAATTGCATCAAAAACAGAAGAGGCGTGGTCAGGGATGTAAATGCAGCAGCTACTCCCGATGATGCGACATGCACCCCCACGGTCAGCAAGGATGATATCAAGGACCATACTATTTTGGAGCGTCACAATTCTCGCAATTTGTAGTTCTTCTGTGATATTTCCAAGCGCCATTGTTGTCTGATTCGTTACAGCCTCTACAACACGTGTCAAGTGCCTGATCTTTATACTATTTAAGTTCGCACCAACAAAGAAGAACAGTTCCAAATTAAAGTCAATATATTGCTGTAGTGCAGTATCAGTTTGATCCACCTCATTATTATTTATTGTCCTCTTGAATCAATTTTTGGAAATGTCATTATACTTTTATAGTCTTTATGGTAAGGTGAGGTGCCAAAACCACAGGTGAAAGCAAAAAGGACACGTAGCAGCTACCTGACCGCCCAATAGGTAGGTGGGGGTAACCTTTACTTCCGCAAATGAAATAGTGTTGTGTGAGGACAAAAAACTGCTATTGTTCATTCCAGTAATATTTGACACTTTAGTACAGTCACTTTTTCCCACAGGGATGTTGCCAATACTGCTCACACAGAGATCCGCTTGAGCTCTAGTAACAGCAATAACAGGAGGTCCATTTCCCTTGGTTGTACGAGTGTTAGGGAAAACATAGCACGCGGAGGAATTTCCTCGACGATACTCTTCCATTTCCCATACAGTTCCTTTAGCTTGTGGATTTCCTTCCTCATCAGGGTAACAAACTTTATTCAACTGAACATTTAGTCCTCCTACATCAGCATACGTGATATTAGCAACTTCAGAAGCCCACAACAATACAAACCAGGCTCTGCAGAAGCCATTATGTGAAAACGGCAAAGAAATAAAAGGTGTTCCTCCCTTTTTCTGATGAGCTGGCATCATTCCACATACCCAGCAGTTGGTAACGTTCGTGGCATTGTGCATATGGTGCCACATCTGAATGAAACTGTTATTGAGGTATGACATTCTGTGCTTCTGTTCATGATAAGGAAGAGTAAAGTAATGGTGTTCAATAGGGACAGGAGTAGTAGCAGTCAGTAGATTTCGAACAGGAGCTACTTCTTCTACAATCCATGTTATTATAGCAACAGTAACAACAGTCAAGCTAAGTCCAGTAACAATCATTGTTCTTTTGCTACTAACTCTTGCAACAGTCAGTTTCTTCTCCTTAGGCATGTTCATTTCGTCGACAAACATCAAAACAGATGGTGCCCTAAGGTCCTGGGCAGGCGTTGATTTCTTCACTAACATTGAGACGAATAGTCACTAAAAGGCTACCCCTTTTGAAGTTAGTCTTTAACTAAGCTGCAGCTTTCTCAACGCGGACTGGTAGTTTCTCATCGAGAGCGGTCACGAGCATACGCGACCACTCGCAATGAGAAACCTGACCTCTCCGCGTTGAGAATCTCGCCAGGAGGTTTATTTTGCATGCTCGCGATCAACAGCTTGATGTTTCTAATCGCGAACGAGGAAAAAGTCTCGTCGGGATGTCGTTTTGCTCACTCGCGGTCGCCTACTTGACGTTGAGGACAGCGAGCAAGCAAAAAATGCCCGCTACGCTACGCGTTTTTGCACTGTGCTACGTGCACTTCGCGTAGCACGCAGTTGTGCAAACTACGCAAACTACACGAGCGTAGCGTAGTTTTCCGCCCAGGCTTAGTGGAAGCCTGTATCTTAGCCAGTTTAAATTTCAGAGTAGAGTTGTAACGTTCCACTAGTCCTGCTGATTGTGGGTGAAAAGCAGCATGAAACTTCTGCTTAGTTCCCACCCCTTTCATGAGATACTCAACAACTTGCCCAATAAAGTGGGGTCCGTTGTCACTCCCCAAAACTCGGCAAATGCCGAATCAGGGAAAAAACTCCTTTAGGAGCACCTTTGCTGTAGTAAGAGCTGTATTATCTTTTGTAGCGTATGCTTCCACCCATTTACTAAAGGCACAAACCACTACCAAGTTAAATAAAAGTAAGAGAGAGACCCCTTGAACCAGACCAGGGGAATAGGGTACTACTCAAATGTAGCAGAGGAGAAATCCCTTCGTGGAGTGATAGAGGTTGGCCCTGCAACCAATGCTAAATCCTATTAAACAGGTATACAGCTGAAACACAACATCAATATATCCAAAAAACCCTCAAACAGAAGCCCATGTGGTAGAATTACACAAATAGCAGTCTTCTAATTTTTGTTAATATATTTTAAAATATTTTAATAAAATATATGATTTTAACAAAAATTAGAAGACTGCTATTTGTGTAATTCTACCACATGGGCTTCTGTTTGAGGGTTTTTTGGATATATTGATGTTGTGTTTCAGCTGTATACCTGTTTATTAGGATTTAGCACTGGTTGCAGTGCCAACCTCTATCACTCCACCAGGGGATTTCTCCTTTCCTACACAAACCACTACCAAGACATACTTTAGGTTGTTACAACGCTCAAGATTGATGTAATCCATTTGCAGGACCTCAAAAGGTGCAGTAGGCATGCAAACCATCCTGTTGGAGTTCGTGTTCCCTTTCCAGGATTATACTGGAGACAGATCACTGGACTGGACTATCTACTTAGACATACCGACAATTTCTGGATGATCCCAAACTTGCATAAGTTGCTTTGCTATTGAGGATGCTCCAACATGTGCCAGCCCATGTGCCATGTGAATCATAGGGTGTAAATAGGCTGTGGGTAACTTCCATTTTGTCATTTATTTATTCCTCCAGCAGCCCTCATCATCCAATATCCCTCCTTGGACCATTGGTCTAATTCATCAACAGAGGCAGATTGTTGCATGTTCAGCACCTCTTGCCTGGCATCATGTCACCGTTCAGCCTGTGATTTAACTACATACATAGATGTGGTACTTTGCTGCATTGCAGTCTCTTGAGCTGTGTAATATGCAAAGGCATTGCCTGCTCCTATTTTATTAGTCACTTTCTTGTGTGCTCTACATTTAGCAATTGCCACTTTCTTAGGATAGGTCAAGGCAGTAAGGAGATTATGTACTAATTCCCCATGCACTATTTGTGTCCCATGTGAAGTGAGAAAACCTCTTTCTTTCCAAAGCTGTCTGAAATGATGTGCCACGCAGAAGGCGTATTGGCTATCAGTGTAAATGTTGACAAGCAAATCTGTACTGAGCTCACATGCTTTTGTCAGTGCTATCAACTCGGCTGTTTGAGCTGACTTCTGTGGGATACGAGCTGTCTCAACTACTGTCTGAAGTGTTGTAATTGCATAAGCAGCAGATGTCGTGCCATCAGGCAACTTCAAACTGGACCCATCAAACCACAATTCCCCATCAACACTAGAAAGAGGTGTATCTTGTAGGTCAACACGACCCTTTGTGCGTTCTTCAGTAAGGGATACACAGTCATGTAGCTCTTGTGACTGAGACTGGGTAGTTAAAAGTGCCAATAACGTAGCAGGATTCAGAGTCAAACATCTTTTCAACGTGATATGAGGGGCCAAAAGTGTCAATTCATATCCTGTCAAGCGAGCACTAGTCAGATGCTGTGTCTTTGTTTGATTTAGCAAGGCATCGACTGAATGAGGTACTAACACAAACAATCTATGTGACAAGACTATTCCCTCACTCTGATGTATGGACACAGCTGCTGCCGCTCAAAAACAACCAGGTAGCGCGTGGACTACTGGATCAAGGACATTAAAAATATGCACAAGGACGTTGTTTATCACTGTGTGTCTGTGTTAAAACTGAGAGGGCAAAACCTTCCATCTCGTGTACATAGAGTGGGAAAGTCTTAGTGTAGTCTGGAATTCCTAATACTCGTGCAGAACAAAGAGCTTGACGTAACTGTTGGAAGGCATTCTGGCATTCAGTAGTCCATGGGAGAGGCATGGGAGTGTCTTTAGTCAAAAGGGCCAACACGGGTTTAATAATGTACGAAAAGCTAGGGATCCACTACCTACAGGAGGAAGTAAGGCCACTCAATGCACGGACGTCCTTCTGAGTACGGGGCAAAGGTGTGTCTAAAATGGTCTGAATGCGATCTGGTGTGAGTGCACGTCCCTCATTAGACAGGAGGTGACCTAAATAGGTAGCCTGCTGTCTACAAAATTGCAGTTTCTTACGAGAGACTTTGTGATGATGAGAGGCAAGGAATGATAACAATGACAGTGTACCTTCTTCACACTGTTCAGGGGTATTGGCAGCCAACAAGATGTCGTCGACATATTGAATAAAAGCCACCCCTTTTGGTACAGGAAAAGAATCAAGCTGCCTTTTCAATGCCTGGCTATAAATGATAAGACTCTTTGTATACCCTTGTGGAGCTCTACAGAACCTGAATGATCTATTATTCAAAGTGAAGCCGAACAAATAACGGGTGTCAGGGTGAATAGGTATTGCGAAAAATGCATTCTTTAAATCAATGAGACTAAATGTAGTGGTAGTAGGAGGAACCATAGTAAGAAGTGTCGTGATGTCAGAGACTAACGGGTATTGGGGCACAACAATTATGTTAACCTCTCGTAGATCTGTAAATTTTAGTGTTAGTGTCTCTTTTCAAAATAGGAAGGATAGGGCTATTACAAATGTTATAAGGGACTTCTTCCACAACCCCCACCTTGATCAAATCCTGAACAATGTGCGTCAATGCTTCCACCCCTTCCCAAGATGTTTTATATTGGAGCAATTGAGGCAATGAAGCGCCTTCCTACACTTGTATATGCACTGGTGGAATAACCATTTGTCCCACACCGGTATCTGATGTAGCCCATAAAGTACTAGGTAAAGATGTCAGAGCGATATCCTCTTTGATAAGACAAGACCTCTCAACCATTGGATAGTTATCATTTAAGATAACACATACACCTTCTGCGGAACAACGTATTGTAGCACGAAAATATTTGAGCATATCAATACCCACAATGTTATCTAGAGTGTTAAGGGAAAGCAAAAATGGACATGCTGCAGTGATTTTATCAAGACTAAATGCAGGTGGCTGTGACAGTGGACTAGATGTAGGTGTCCCATTGAATCCTATCGATGTTATCATTGCACCAGACAGGGGAGTCCCAGGAACCAATTAGACAAAGCACTATGAGTAGCTCCTGTATCAACCAGAAACCGATCAGTAGAGCCCAAGACATTTGCATCAACATAAGGACCTTTCTGATCTACTGGGACCTCAACCAGTTCCTTACCCCATCCTAGGCATTCCTATGCATAATCAGAATCTGCAAGACCAGCGGCCGAATAATCAGACATTTGATATTGATTTCGTCTAGCAAAGGTATTAGAATAATTTGGTCCATGTTCAACTGCCTCAAACCTAAGACGAGTTCCTATTCCTCCCCCTTTGTCCTGAATTCCCTGGGCGTCCTCTCATACTTCCTCTACCCCGTTGATACTGCTAACCTCGCAAAATGGGGCACTCGAACGCCAATGTCCAATTTCTTTACAATAAGCATACTGATCAGAAGACAAAGTTGATCTAGAGAAAGGGGGTACACCAAGGGTATATACTGCTCGTCTGCCTCTACCACCACCTTTGAATGGTGGACCATATACTTGGGCCAACATAACTTTTGTCTTTAAATCCTTAACCTTCTTATTCTCTTTGCCTTTTGCTTCTAATTCCTGATGCTCATAACACTGGGCCATAGTCAAAAGGGAGACTGGGGAAGACGTAGTCTATGAAATCTCGCTGGCCTTTAGGCAACTAGCTATTTCTGGCAACATGTTAGCAACAAATTTGTCGACCAACAGATGCTTACCCGTGTCATCTGTCAAGGACTGCCCACTAAAGTCATGGAATGTCTCTTCAAATCGTGTAAAGAAATCAGAAAATGACTCATCCGCTTTCTGTTCACAAGACGCTAACACTGTCCAGTCTATTTTCTTAGGGGGTATGAGAGTTTTCAACTTAGTCACAATAGCCTTGGGGAGATCTAATATCTCCTGTTGTGGTCTCTGCGCAGGTTACCTAGCCGCATCTATTTCTTCTAAATGCACCCAACTATCACCATATGCTACATTATCATCTATTTTCCGAATTGTTCTCCACATATCAGGGGGCAAAATAAGTCCAAAAAACATATTGATATCTGGCAAGGTCATAGTGCAGGAGCTAATGGCTCCTTCCACTTCCTCATAGAAAGCCGCTGGATTTTTCCGCGGATCGAGCAATGCAGCTTTAAGAGCCATAACGTCTGCTCTACTTCAAGGAGTGTAGACCCAATTATAGACAAAATAACCCTTTGCATCATCTGAATCTTTATCAGCACTTGTTCCCACACCCTTCTGAGGAACATACAGAGGCGCAGCTTCACGCATCAGTTTCACAGTGACTACAGTATCACTACGGTCATTATCTGTCCCGGAAATTTCTTCTTTTTGCACAGGGGTCTGAACTGTTTGTGCAGTTTTAACTTTACCAGCTGATTTTTGCTCCGTGTATCATGTCTTAATTTAACTACTCGCCTAATTAGATCAGGTATATTTGACAAAAGGAAAGTTCCATCATTTAATTGTTTATAATCAGAATTAATATCATTGGGCTCTAAGTTTTTAGAAACGTTTCTAAAACCAAATATTACTTCCCAGGTGAACTTTTCTGCAAAATATAACGGCTCTATATCCTTCCACTGCTGAACCATCGCTACAAGATCTGGAGCAGAAGTAGTCCCATGAGCTTCTTTGCGAGCAGTGGATCTGATAGTGGCTATTTCGTCAACAGTCAAAGAAGAGCGAGTCTGCCGCCCATCTTGCTTATCTAAGTCTTTATCGTCTGAGGAAAGATGTTCTTCTTCAGAAAGATCATTCCTAGGGGCAGAGGGAATCTTATACATTGGCGGAGGTCGATCTAACAAGATGGAATCATCCTGAGGTTTATTAAGTATGGGATAAATGGGGCGACTAATAGGGTACTGGCCAGTTACCGCTAAACGACGCTCCCTTTCCTCTTTTTCTTTTATTGCCTTCATCTCTTTATTTTTTCATCCTAATGCTTTTTGATATATTATTGTTCGCTGTTCTTTTTCTGCTATAGCTTACTCTTTCCTCACTCTCTTGCACTTCTTTCTCCCACATTCGTACACAATCAAACATATCTTGTCGACTTTTTCTTTTAAACAAACACTGCTCTACATATTGAATCTTTTTAAAGTCAAATGACCCATTCACTGGTCATCGTAGATCAGGATCCTTTTTCGTATATTTGTTCCACAGTGTACTATACATTATGGAAGACATTTTATTTAACATACATATGTCTATTAGGTGTCCCCTCTGGGGGAGCCGGCTGACTTCTTTCTAAATCCATTTTGGTACCACCAAGACAGCAACACTACGGAGTGTGCTGGGAACAGGCATGCTACCAAATGTTTGTAAAATATTACTGCTCCAGAATATTCAATATTCAAAAGTAGAGGAAAATCTCCACATTACCTGCCTTTACCTTTCAAACAAACAAAACCAGAATCTTTGCCAAGCAAATCAAGAGTGCCGCTTCAACAACCTTACCAAACAAGAGTCTCCAACTTCCAACTGTCAATTTCTTAGTCGACCTAATGGTCACTGCAAATAGGACACCAAAGGATACCTCAGGCGGGACCGGCCATCACCTGGAGGGTCAAATAAAAAAAATGGAAAAATCACTTTGGCTGAAAAGACAAGGGTCTCCTCATGCAGGACATCTCCTCAGCAATATTCCACTATTCGGCAAGACCTCTCCTTCGGATGGCCGCGTCCTCGCTGAGGCCCCATGTGCCAGGCACCAACTGTGAAAATGTGCCTTTTAATGAGCACACCGGTGCAGGGGTCACCCTTCTCTGTCCACTGGTCCATAGACCAACAAAATAGAGATTGGCACTGATACTGGAATTCAAATAACAAGTTTATTCATTACTCATGAGCCGGACTACGTCCACACAGCACTCTCAAGTGCTGCCGGAGGTAGTACAATGCAATTGCCAGGGGACAACCAATTCCAGAGTCTTGGATGGGAGTGGAGATCGTCCCAATCTATAAAAAGGGCAGCAGAGACAATCCCGCTAACTACAGACCTATAAGCCTGATAGACATACTACAAAAAGTCTATGCCAAGCAAATATTGGATAAGTTAAACAACTGGATGAATGAAAATAATGTACTTTCATCTTGCCAGGCGGGTTTTAGAAGGAAAACGAGCATGATAGATCAAGTGTTTAGACTCGTAACTATAGCCTGTGAATACACAAAGTTGAGACCTAACCACTTCTATGTCGCCTTTATCGACCTAAAGGCCGCATATGATTCAATCCCTAGAGACCTATTATGGATAAATTTGTTACAACAGGGAGTACCTAAGGAGATTTTAATTCAACTGATTAGGCTTCATGAGGGCAACTTCGCAAAAGTCGGTTGGGGTAAAAGGGGGGAACTCACAGAGGAGATATCTGTCATGAGAGGTGTGCGCCAAGGATGTGTCCTGGCGCCAACCTTGTTCCTTTTCTACTTCAACAACATGGTCCAGTTTCTCCAAAAAACACAACACGATTCCCCAAAACTTGGAGGGACTCACATTTGCGCACTACCATTCGAAGATGACACAATTCTGTTGTCCCAAACCCCAAAGGGCTTGCAAAATCTTTTAAACTCATTAAATGAATATTGCAAACTAATAGGCCTGGAAATTAACCCTGTCAAAACAAAATATATGGCTATAAAACCCCACAAAGGTTTTAAAAATAACATAGCGCTGAATGGAGTGGCCTTAGAGCGTGTCTCTAATTTCGTTTATCTAGGGGTAACCATTGATTCAAAACTTTCATGGAACCCACAGATAAGGAAATCAAAATCAATCTTATTGCAAAATTCCTCTCCAATTATAAAAAACTCTATATGCGACTATGACAAAGGTAGTCACACCAGCCCTGGAAGTTTATAAGTCCAGAGCGCAAACCGCAGCCCTGTACGGTTCAGAGCTGTGGGGTGGGGAAAATCTCTCCGCTTTAATTGTGGGGGAAAATAAGGTTCTAAGAAGATTTGTGGCACTCCCCAAAACACTCCCTTGACTCCACTAATATGTGATTTGGGCATAAAACGACTTGAATACAAGGCAATTTGGATGACCCTGTCCTACTGGGTCAGAATCTGGACCACTGATGAATTAGAAATATATAGACAAACATTTAGTGAATTACTGATACTTGATACTTATATTACTTTCCCCTGGTTGGCACATATGCGCAAGTGGTTCTTTGATTTGAGCCTGAGTAGATTCTCGGAAAACCCGAGCTTGATGACACTTGACTCAAAGCAGGAAATTAAAACCATTTATTGGAACTTCATTTGGTATAGAGTCAACTCAAATAGTACATCAGGAACCCTCACAACCCAATTCCTGATGTTCAAAACAACTCCTTATTTCAAATCATTTTTGGATGATATCGAACCCCAATTGGCAAAAATCCTATACCTGAAGTTCAGGTATCGTACGCTGCAGATTTAAACCTTTACATCAAAATGGGGACAGCAACAGGCGGGAGATAAAGATTCTAAGTGTATGTTGTGCCATCTGGGGGTCAGGGAAGATATTGCCCATGTTCTATTTGTCTGCCCCAAATACGTAAATCCCAGAAGAAACTGAATAAAACCCCTAGGTAGAAGTTTGAATATCAGAAAATATAATGATATGTTGCACATATTAAAAAATGATTACTTAACACTCATTGTCTTCGGTGTTAGCAGATTTTTACTGACTACAAATTTTATAAGAAGGAAGGAAGAGTTAAAATTATAAAGACAATATAAGCTATTTTAAACAGGGGTATTCTTAGGGACTAGTACCTAGGCATTAGGATGTGTATTATAAAAAGTGCATTTTTGAAGGTATATTTTATTGATCCCCTAATCTTAATGAATTCTTTGTTATCATTAAAGCATTGTCAATATTTTTAATAGTGTATTTTTAATAAGTAGCACATGCAAATTTGCACTTGGCACTTTGTGCAATATATTGTTAAAAATCGTATAGGGAGACTAACATTTTCTCCATAAATTTAACCGAAGATTCCCAATTGTGTAAATGTAGCATACACCATAAAATCGTGCCAGCGTATACTGTGAATAATATGATGATCAGTGTATTATAAGTGCTTTTAGTAAGCACGAGGAAATTTGCACCTGCCACTTTATGGAACTTAATGCTAAAATACTGTACCTAGGGAATATAAACTTCTGAGACAGTCAATTGAAGATTTCCAACTGCGTGAATTTAGCATAATGTTACTTAATAATTTTGCTGCTGCTGACTGTAAATATTATGAGGATCAATGCACTATATGTATTTTATTTAATAATGTTTTATGTATTTTAATCATGCTTTGATGATTCTGTGAATCGAATAAAGTACTTTTGATAATGAGTGCATTAAATACACAGATCATGGTGCTTATATACATACTTTTTTTGCAGAGTAAGCATGTAGATACAAATAGAAGGTACAGGCCTACACAGAAATAGTTACAGCCAGACATGGGCAGATGGGTAATCAGTTAGTCAGCAAAGTGGGAGGGGGAACAGAACTGTTTACTACACTAGAAAACAGTTGACAGTTACATCTTTAACCAGGTGCATTTCAGCAGCTACAGGCCTTTTCTCAGCACGAACATTGCTTTGGCTCAGTACAGAAGGAGTTAATGAAGCTGATGACACAAGCAGAATAGAAGGGCAAGCAACAGTGAAGACGGAAGAATTACATAGCTAACAAAATGGATGCCACAACCAAAATGGGTTCAGCTTATGTTAACGGAAATTATTTCAGATTTCCACAGTATGAACTCTTGTATACTTTAGTACACTTCTCTTGTGCGTTTAGAGCCATTCCCCTGCTTTTGATTTGTTTGCGTCCTCTAAAAATCCTTGCTTGTTAGTGGTCAGTTCTGCCTCTTTGTCTCTCCTTTTCTCTTCTGTTCCTCCCAGGCAGCAGGGACTAGGTAATGTCTCATTCTGCTACGGCTCTTTATCTTTTCTTTGAGGAACAATTTTTTTCTTGGTTTCCTGTTCTCTTTCTGTTTGCCTGTGTTCAGCTTTGGCTCCATAACTATATACATCAAACTATAATATTCCTCCCTCCTACCTTCTCTTAATGCCTTGGTTTTGTTAGTGCTGTCTCCACACCATGCCTCTATGTTTTTTTATTTTTTTGCACTTTACGATGTCCACAGGCATTCGGGCTTGTTTTGGGTAAGATGGTCGTTGGGTGTGGGCTTCTTTCTAAGGAGGGGGGGAGTTGGGCTTGTTGAAATGCACTTAGCCCACTGGTCTGAAAACAACAAAGCGCTACCACACGACGATGCTTTATTACATTAAAAAATCTCCTATACTTTTTTGTCTTAGCTTTATAAATCCCAATGACAGGGACTCCGTTATTACACAGGAATGGTTTCTGGCAAAGCTTCAAGCAGTGACATACACTATTTTTGTGTTCAGAGTGGCTTTTCCATTTCAGAAACGGAAGCTGTTACCCACGAGGGTCTGGAGATCTGCCTTTGCTCTCTGGAGGCACTGGAAACCAGATTTCCGGCTAGTATCAGTTAACAAAATTTAGAAGTGACTGCACCTTTAAATCCTGGGTGTGCCTGTGTGGACGAGCTGCACTTATGTGTGTTTCTGTCACTCTAGAGTACTACTTAAAAGCAGAGACTGTGCACTGTTGTTTTAATTAGCGACAAGCTAAGCTTTTGATTAGGGGCACTAAGAAGCTGGTTCATGTCTGTATTAGCGCTTAATCAAATTCATGCACAGCTGCTCGGCAGGATGACACACCTAGTGTCAGCCCTTCTCCTGTCACAGGTTTATCCTTGCATAGAAAAATCACATTCACTTTATAAGCGAGGCAGAGTGTTCATGAAACTTTAAACAGACGCTCCTGTGGCATTCCTCGTGGCACCCTGGTGAAAGTTGTCGAAACATTACTGTCTAATGAGCAGGAAATGTTTATTTAAGCAACTCTCGGCTTCCGCTGAAGTTTCTGCAGAGGCTGTCTTAAGAAGACTTTCTATCCCACCAGGTTTCACAGTGAGCAAGCCTTTATGCAACCTGGTGTGAGGCATTTGTACAGCGCACATTATGCCATTGGGACTGCATCGCAGCCATATCGGATGTTAGGATTAACTCTGTACTTGAGTCTGAGTGTTCCATCCAGGCTGCAGTCTTGCTCAGCTGGTGATGTGATACCTGCCATGTATCTATGGCTGCCCCCTCTCTGACTGACTATGAGTCAGTCGGAGAGGGGGGGTGGTGCTGACTGCCTAGCCTTAGTTTTAGAATTGTCAGAACATTAAAATGCCCCCACTTAGAAGTGAGAGATCCTGACCAAATTTCTGCAGGCCTCCAAGAACCTCCCGTCACTCCTCCCCATCAGGAAAAGTCTATCCCTACCCGATTTTCATTCAGTTTTTATTAGTAAAGTCAAATGGGCCTTAAACCAGACATTTTGACTGTGCCAATGCTTGTATTTGTTTGCATTATGAACCTTGCCAGCAAGTCATTACTTTTGCCCCCTACACATATCAGCCCTTTGCCTGACCCAAAGACTGCTTTACCTGTTTTCCACACCACCTTCCTACTGTTGCTGCTAGAGATGTGTGTGGGGATGCCCTCGGTTGAGAGAGACCGACCCAGACCAGACCCTGTATGGGAGGGAAATCCGCACCCTCCTTCAACACATCTTGTGCTCTCTGCAAGACCCTCATGCAGGGCTGAACTGGCCGTAGCAGGGACCGGGCATTTCCCTGGTAGGCCACCAGGTTAGGGGCAAGTTTTGGACCCCTGGGGGACCATTATTCTTACCGGCGGCCGGTTTTGCAGCCTATGGTCTCTGTAGGGAATGTCCTTAGTACCCTGCAGCCTCCTCTCCATCCTCGTGCTGCTTTTCACAGCCCTCACCGCCTGCTAGCCCCTCATCCGCTCCTTGTGCCCCTTGGTGCCGTCCACTTTTTTGCTGCCCTTTCCTTAGCTCCATGTTCTCAATGTACATGGCCCTGTCCCCCCCCCCTTTTTCTTTCCATGGTCCGTTGTGCTGCACTGCCTCCCGGTTTGCCCTGTGTGGTGTATTGTGCTGCTACAAACCCTGATGCCTACTCTGTAAGGTCAGTTTGGTGCCCCTGCCCATCTTCCTCCTGACCTCTCTTATACGAGTCCAAGTCCCTACCCCACTCCTTCTGTCCTCCATGGTCCAATGTACCTTATTTTCCAAAATTTTGAACTTGGTAAGAGGGAGATATTGAAAAAGAAAACTCAGGGAATTTGTTTTCCCCATTGACTCACCTTGAAAAAGAGGATCTTTTAGGCAGGAGATAGATGAAATAAAGCCCTTTTTGGCTTAAAAACATCCGGTGTCTCCTGCCTGAATAGGGTCTGTTGGCATGTATGGTTGTACTGCCAATGCCTCTTCCCTCTGCCCTCACTGGTCTTTCATGTTGCCACAGCCTCTTTTGCCTGTACTGCATGGTTGGTTTTCTGCCCTTGCCCCCGTTCTTCTGCCCTCCATGATCTATTGTGCTACCACTAACCCTCTCGCCTGCCCAGCGTGGTTAACGTTTTGCCTCTGCACCCTCCTCCATTAAAAGGTCTATTCCCAGAGAAATTATTGTTAGTGCTCTAAACAACTAAAATGAGGACATACTTCCTGAGTTCTCAATTAGCGACAAAGCACTTTTAAATAATGTACTATCTTTGTTTTTTATCCAGTTGATCACTTGATTATTTGTTACACTTAAGGGAAAGGATATGGCGTTACAGCCAGAGCTGCAGACTTTGTAACTGGGGAACCAGGTCAGAGTTTCGGCATCAGCTCGAGATCCTGTGATTCTAGAAAATAAATTGTGTCCTTGAGTAATGATGCTTATGTAATGCACTCCAATACATACTGGTCAAGTCAGCATTATATAAAACTACAAAAAAAAGTGTTTTGCACACTTCTGACATTGGGCTATACTTGAGCTACAATTGGGTGATATTTCTACTATATTTAGGCTTTTTTTCTGTTGTACTTTTGAATTTGGGACCGCGTAGGAGGCAGGGCCCTACCCCTGTCTATCCCGGTAATAGTGAACCGCGAATGGTTAATGCGGTATGTACGAGTGCTTTTCTATAAATGCACTGTGTATACGCTATTTCACATCACTACGTGGGTTCCATTTTGTATCGGTGGCCATCTTATGGTTGCCCTCACATAGGCTATATAGCATGAAGCGAATACGGGCCTTTTAGAGCACATGTGCCTTTCCTTGACTTTTCTGTGACCTGGGCAGCTTGGCTCCGCCGCCCCAGGTCAAACTGGTCTCACGAGTTCCCCGTCCTCTGGCCACCTGTGATTAGCATCAGGGCTTGACACACCATAAAGTCTTTTCATCCTACACAAGCCTCCAGCTAATCTCTTTCACACATTGCTGTTCCTGCTTTATGGCTTGTTTCCCAAAACAGGAGATGCTCATGTTTATTGGGGCCTATCGATATCTGATGTGGGATCTGAGCCTTACTGTGTAAATAATTACGGGCTGGCTTAACTGGAATGTGGGATGGTCATCATGACTCTGCCTTTTCGTTTGAAATGTATACATGTAATAGCCATACCATAAACCTAGGAATGTATGCCTGAGGCAGGATATTCTGTATTTAAGAAAAAGCCAGTTTCTGTGATTTTCAGCAGTCTCCTGAGAACATACACGCTGTTGTACTTCTAGGACGCCTGTAATTGGTCTGCAGCCAATAAGCTGATCTTTGACTTCACCCAGAAGACTCTGTGTTTCTGTAGGTCTGAAACAGGAAGAACCCCGAAGTCATAGGGTGTGTTCCCCTGCACCGCTGGGCTTGAAATACCCAGTACTTCATTTCTCCAATGGCCATCTTGGGAGACTTATTTGTTATGAAGCTCCCTAAATTGCCCATTTACTGTAGTATCCTCAGTAGAAAATGTATTCCGTTTTCTACTTCCATTCTATCAAGATGGCATTCCGATGTGCCACACTTTTGGCTTAAATTCTGAATGTTAGCACTCTAGCTGCTCATTAGAACACTGTAGTAAAGCTGCTGATGACCAGGGAGTTAACTGTCAGTCTGTTGCTAGTGTTAAAAGTGCATGTTTCAGTCTGCATGTCGGAATGTCTTAATGAAATAGAAGAGGAAGATATTTGCGAACTCAAAATGTGTCTTAATTTTTCTTTCTATAGAACTAACCATAATTTCTATGACAAACTGAACACCCTCATTCTAAGACTTACTAAATTAAATGGTTAAAGTTCTACCAGTTTGAACCAATCAGCATGGCTTCAAGTGTGCCATACTTTTGTTGTAAGTAACACTGTTAGCGCTCCAGTTGTTCTTTAGAACACTCTGGGAAGCTGCAGTAGAACACAAGGTAATCAAATGACAGGCTGCTCCTGTTGGAAGTACATTATTTACTTAGAATGTCAGACCTTAGTTTCATATGGCTCAGAAAGATAGTGTGAATTTACAGAAAATATGCTCTCAATTTTAGCTTCTGTAGCACCTTCCATAACCTCTACGGTAAAATCATGAGAAAACAGTTTTCTCTCAAAGATGATTCATAAACAAATCTCAGCAGTAGGCTTTTTCAAAATGTAAAATCACCTCAGAACACTTCACTGTTCTTAAAATGAGTATGGTACCATCAACAAATGATATATTTTGTAACTAAAATCTATTACTACCGATAATACGTTCTCCCTTTAATGACCCTCAAAACCTATCATTCACTACAATTGCATTTCAATGGGGTGTTGTCATGTATATCAGTCCTAAGATGGCTGCCAACACTTCCTGGTTTTAGTTTTGGCAGCCAATCAAATGTCAGTAGTGTTTCAGTAGGTTTTTGGGCTACCAGATATCTATATCATTTAAACTTAAATATCTCTGAAACTACTGAATGCATTTACACCAAATCACAAAAAGCACGCTTTCTGGACCAACATCTAGCTTTCTGCCAAACTTGGTGTAATGCTGTTCAGCCGTTTGGGCTGTAGTTGGGTTCAAAAAATGAAAAATCCCCATAGATTTATCATGGGGAAAACGTGATTTGGGAACCCCTTTTTTCTGGGCTTTAGCTTGACAGATCACACTGAAACTTTTAACAGAGTAGCTGAACCGAACAGTTGAAGTTGTTTGAAAATTCAGTGAAGATTCGTCTAGCGGCACCAAAGGTATTGGCAAAACAAAAAACGTTTTTCCTATGGAAACTTTGGTCCTAACTATAACTACCTACTGGCGACTGCCAGTAGGTTATATATACTGACAGGAGAGGTCCAAAATACTTCAATTAAATAGGACTTGCCTGAATAATACTACAGACGAGCAGACTCTAGAGCTCAGTACAAATAGGAGTTATTCTAGCCTACCTGCCATAACCCCTTAATCCAGTTTAGCATCGATGCTCTATAACTAGCAGAAGGCAGCCACACACGAAGATCTAACAAAATAAAAATGTAACGCAGTAATGTCTATATGCAGGGCTATGCAGGTGCAGGAACAATGCACCAAACCTTCCTATAGAACATGGTTCTCCAAAGTCGGTCCTGGAGGGCTGGATCCATGCCAGGTTTTTAAGATAACTTCATTTACCTAAATAGGGATATGCTAAAAATCAGTCATGGGTCAGGCCCTCCAGGACTGACTTTGGAGAACCCTGCTCTAGAAAGTAAACTTTCAGCAAAAAGGGCAAACGCCGCTGCTCTGTGGTTCAGTAGAACATAGGAAAAATCACCGCTCTAGTTTTCCTTAATCCCAGAAATGGTGGGTGCACGGAGAAAACGTTGCCATGCACGCAGAGGGTTCGCTTTTTTTTCCTTCAAAATGTCAGACTCAAATTGCGGCACTTGTCTTTTTCTACCCCTCCTTTTCAAAATGGCTGGTGCACGCAGGAGAGGTACCAGCTCTAGTCTTTCTTATGTCCTCAAGATGGTGGGTGCATGCAAGCGTATGCAGGGCAGGTTATTGCTGTAAGCTTCCTGTCCCCGCTAATCCAGAGCAGGACTCACCAAAACCGGAGACTGAAGAACAAGCCGAGAGCCCCACCACAAATGAATCTAAAGCGCCGCCCCTACAGTACACGCAGCGGCTCTGGAACCAGCACCTCCATTGAAACAGACATCATGTTGTCATGGCAGCGGCCATACCACACCAGAAACTCTCTTGGAATCTCAGCGGATAAGGCAGACAGCAGAGTCTGTTGGTCAGCTACATTCAATGGCAACAATTTTGTAGTATTGACTCCAGAAACGGGCGGTGATTTGAACCTTAAGTTTATCAGTAAAGAAACGGAGTTGCCCAGGAAGAACGCACAATAACTCATCCACGCCCCAGAACCAGCATCAACTGAACTCACAATACAAACCCAACATTCCACGATGCAGAACCTGTAGAGCCAGAACGTTCCAGTTTAGGCAACTGTTCTACCGTTAGGATATAACACAAACCTTAACAGACTTCCTGGCTTGTAAAACTAGCCACAATCTCCCATGACGGCAGTACTGGTACTTCATGAATTTTCTGTAAATAGTGCTCTGGAGTTGATATACAAATAAACAGGACAATATTCGTGCTTGCCCCCCTGTAAAGAATACAACTGCCCATCTATTGAAATGGAAACAAATGTCTTGAAGTTAGTTATGACTAAATTCCCACACTGCATAAGAGTACCATCCACTAACAAAAATCATTTTTCTCTGTACAGGGATGCCTCACATATCCTATTTTGGCCATAGGAGGAACAGAGAAAATGCTTCAGAGGAAGATGTGAAATGTTCTAAATTTAACTAAAAAGATAATGACACAAAGTGTTGGAAAATTGGATAAGTTAAAAACTAAGGGCCTCATGTAGGTAGCGTACCAGTTACCACTTCTTAAATACCGAGCCGTACCGACTCGGTATTTAAGAAGTGGTAACTCGTATGTAGGTAATGAGTCGGTAATTTTTACCGATTCGTTACTAGTCGGTGATTACCGAATCGGTATTTACCGATTCGGTAATGAGGCATACCTTCCCATTGATGGGAAGGTATGCCTCATTACCGAATCGGTAAATACCGATTCGGTAATGGGGGGAACACATACAAGGGTGGCAGGGTGTCACATTGACACCCTGTTGCACCCCTGTTTCGGCCATGTGTGCACATGTGGCACACATACATGCCCTAAGGGCATGTATGTATGCCACATTGCACACTGCTACGCGGGTAAAAATGCATGAATACATACATTAATAATTTACCACCAACTAAAAGTTGGTGGTAAATACCGACTCTAAAACACACCCACACACTCCCCCTACATCTCGATTTTGCTTTCGGAATTTTCCGAATCGGTAAAATTACCGATTCGGAAAAGTTACCGATTCGGTAACATTACCGATTCGGTATTATTACCGATTCGGTATTATTACCGATTCGGTAAATTCCGAAAGCAAAAATTGTCCCCCTACATACCATTAGCCAAAATACCGGTCGGTAACGGTAAAATTACCGAAAATCGGCCGTTACCGACCGGTATTTCGCTACCTACATGAGGCCCTTAATGTTTTAAATAACAATAATAAACAAACCTATAGAAGTACAAAGCCCATAGGGCTAAAGATAATCTCTCAAAAATTCTCATATTTGCGAAAACACATTTCAAACACCGAAAAGCCTCACATTGAATGTTACCTTTCTATCAATTTCAGGGAAATGCTTCAACTCTTGCAGACTTCTATGAAGATTCATCCTTTGGTTTTTATGAGCTTTGCAGATGTAATAATCATTATCTTGTCAAATAACTGGCTTAACAACATATGTTTCACAACTACTAAACAGATTTATTTCTTTAATTGGTCGCTTTGCTGACATTAGCACCACGTTTTAGCAGGATCTCAGACTTTTGCCCCATCTCACAATTTACTCGCTCTAGAGCAAAGATTATATTGCTCCTCGGAATATCTCTCCAGAGCTTTCTGCCTGAACTGAATGCCAGGCAAGGAGTTGATAGCAGTCCTGCTAATAGTACAAAGTGTGAATACAAATATTGTTAAAATAATCTAACCATTCTGTGGGAAACTATGGGCAAATGTGTTTCAATGGTAATAAGTGGAACAAATGTGAGAAAATGCTTGAGTGGCAAATGATAATAGGGGGTCTTCGAAGCAGAGATTCATTCCGCTTCCAAAGTTAATGATACTGTAATCAAGGAGGGGAGAATAATTCACTTTTGTCAATGTGCCAGAGCCTCCGGAAAGTTGTATCGTAGATCCGTAACCACACTTTCACAGGATATGGTGTATGTTTTATCTCTGCTCATGTGCTTTGATAGGTAGTGTCATCGGGTCTGTCACTTGAGTGTTCCGTTCTCCAAGTGATCTACTGTTCTCCACCAGGAGGCAGAATGTCTGGATAACGACATTAGTGAGAGGTTAAAATGATCTCCTTTCCTATTTGCAACTGTTTATTTGACCATTAGAGGGATGAGGTTAAAAGAAACGGCTGTGTTGAAGTGGATGAGTTATTGGTCCACAACACCTAGTGGTCTGGTCGATATGTTTTGCCCAACATTTTTCAGCCGGGGAGTGCCCTTAGGCATCTCATCAGGACCAGTAAGGGAGAGGGCTAGAGATTAGACACTATGGGCCATATGTAGGTAGGGACCCATTTACCACTTCATAAATACCGAATTTTACCGATTCGGTATTTATGAAGTGGTAAATGATATGTAGGTAATGAGTCGGTAATATTTACCGATTCGGTAAAAGTCGGTAATTACCGAATCGGTATTTACCGATTCGGTAATGAGGCATACCTTCCCATTGATGGGAAGGTATGCCTCATTACCGAATCGGTAAATACCGATTCGGTAATTAGGGGAACACATGCAAGGGTGGCAGGGTGTCACATTGACACCCTGTTGCACCCCTGATTCGGCCACGTGTGCACATGTGGCACACATACATGCCCTAAGGGCATGTATGTCTGCCACATTGCACACTTCTAAGCGCTTCAAAATGCGTAAACACATCCATTAATTATTTACCACCAACTATTAGTTGGTGGTAAATACCGACTCCTAAAAACACCCACACACTCCCCCTACATCTCATTTTTGTATTCGGAATTTACCGAATCGGTAAAATTACCGATTCGGTAATTTTACCGATTTGGTAAATTACCGAATACAAAAATGAGCCCCCTACATACCAAAAGCCAAAATACCGGTCGGTAACGGTATAATTACCGAAAATCGGCCGTTACCGACCGGTATTTGGCTACCTACATGAGGCCCTATATGTGGTAGTGTAGGTAAGTTGACTCACAGCTCTTCATCAGTTTGCACATTTGCTTGAGCTTGACTAGTAATATAGGCGCAGACTCTGGTCAATAACTTTAAATAGAGGTTTTATATGCCCATGAGACACAGTAAGAAATCGACAATACATGAAGTCCGATTGATTGTTCATCTCTGCTAGAATTCCTGCCAGTCTTCCTCGGGCGAGGAAGCACTTGTCAGAAGCCCTTTCAGAGGGTCATGGGCCATGCACGGTCTACTGGGCCTAACTGTAGTGGTTGAGGCCTTTTATTCCTGATGTCCTGTGGCCCAACCTACTATGGATCCTTCTCAACTGGGACAAGTACCCCTTCTGCCCTTGATTTTCAGTGGTGGCTGTGGTTGAGCAGTCAAGACTCCATCTGGGGTGATGTAGATACAGGTCAGTAGACACAACTCACTGCAACCAGCACAAGCAAAATATTTATGTCCGCCAAATATACTTGCTTTTAGGAGAAAAAGTAGTATTTTATTTTGAACTCTACACCTGCAAAAAAATGTGACATTCCAAGGTAATAGCACAATCCCCCTTGAGATTGGGGCTCTAGTAGTTGTCAAGCAAATCCCTGCCTCACCCTCCATTGTGTATCATGTTCATGGTTATTCCCCATTCACTGGTATTGCATCAGGGAATAAAAACTTTTAGGCCGTACTGCTTTTTGACCCTTTAGGAACTTAATCAAAAGTGTTTATGGTGTTTCAGCACTGCGAGCAGTGAGTTCCCCTGGGGCCCAACTGGCCCAGTCCACTTATTACCCTGTCTTGCAGCACAGAAGACTTCAACTATGCAGTGGGCACCTCCAAAGACACACCCGCAAATCCTGCTCAATTCGGAGAGGTTGGGCTGCTACCGGCCCCCTCGGCAGCACCCTGGTGCACAGACACTTTCTTGAGCTGCACTGCTGGAGGTCTCCCAGACGTTGGAGCAGCTCCCTGCTCGAGAAGACGCTGTAAGTTGACTTGGCTCAACAGGGGGGTTGAAAGGTATCCTTTTTTCCAACTCCCCACTGGAACCAGTGAGTGTGCGACATCATCCACAGCATCTCCAACAGTCATCCGTGGTAAGACAGGGGTAGATCCCTCACAATGTGGGTCCAATTCTTGGATTGTAGCCTCAGTCTCTCCTATCGGCGACTCCCCAAACTCATTGGCAATATTTATACGGACAGCCCCTGCTGGCATACGGGTTTGCTGAGATATGGAGTTATAGAGACCCAGGTTCTCCCAGCACATGCGCCCCAATCAAAACAGTCACAAGTCTTGGCTGTCCTTGAAACGTTAACTTAACCAGTGGCCCCCTATGGCAAACAGGGTCACTGCACCATGGCAGTACAGGCGTAGCATGACTAGCACAGCACACAACACATGGCTCAGTCTACAGTGGCCTACGGAGGTCACCAAAAACAATCTTGCACAGGAGCAATGGCCCAATCGGTGCACAGTCGAATCCTCACACCTCGCACAGGGAGTTCTCATGGTGGGGCTCTCCACTGCACCTTGCTCCCTCCAATGCTCTCCTCTTCCTCGCTGGGTACACTCATCTTGGCAACAGGCAGGCACTAGTGCTCTAGGACAGGTTGTCTTGGTTGCCCTTGGTGATGACCCTGACTAGCAGTCGTTGGCCCTCATTCCTGGCCATAGGCAAAAGTCCTGCAGAACTTCCCCTTTCCACACAGTCTGGCAGCTTGGCAGATGACAATTTTTTTGGGGACTCACCCTCCCCAGTTTAATATCCTTTTCCAGACAAAAAGTGTGATTTAGGGTCTGTTTTTTTTAAAAAAAAGTTTTATGTTGGGGTTTTACTTCTTTTGAAATGTACACTTCTCCTTTTCTCTACTCATGAAAGATGTCTGTAACAGCAGGCAAGACTCTGAAGCTGATTGTTCCACAACACTACTCATGGTAGTGACCAGAGTTCACACCTGGATATCAGCCACAGTGGTGTGTATCAAAAGGTTAATCCCAGTCCCTCCGACCTACTCTTTGATTCCCTTATCCACCGCATCTCCATAGTAGTTTCAGAAGTGTAAAAGGAGACTTGTCTTTTTCCCGCCAATATGTCCCCACCCAGCTCACAGGAATGCAGCAATACACATCTGTCTGAGGGGATTCCTCTCCTGCTCATGTCTTTAGCAGAACAGCCTGGGCTTCCCAAAATCGAACACAGGGTCCTAGTTACCATGTACCATTGAAGACCCACCCACTCAGTGGAGTTTCACAACATACTTACAGTCCAGCACTCCTTCTCCATGCATTGTACCCTTACATGTACCCATGCATTCAGCATCCACAACCACACTGTCTGCACATACTGTTTGTTCAACTGAAGCTTTTCTAAATTTAACCAAGGTGTCCTCTTTGCAAACTCACACTGCCAGCACACACACTCACTGTGTGCTGCACAACACTTCACATCATACTCCACACGAGCACACACACACTCAGCACATGCTTTATCCACGGATGCACTGCAGAGCACTACATCTCTCATGTAATGTATTACATACACCTAGTACATGTACAAACCACACATGCACAGCACAGTACTGCTCCAACCTTGTTCTGTACCCTTCCCAGACACACAAACAACTAACGCTGCATCACTACTCCTGCATTGCGCAGTCCAAGAGTGAGTTAAGCACCCATCAGAGGAACCTTTAAAAAGAGGAGTGAGCCTGCAAGACCTTACTTCAATGACAAAGGGTTAAAAGGTCCTGTTCCCTACTACTCATCATTACACGGTATGCTGCCACCACCGTGCTCATGCTGCTTAACTCCTGGTGAAGGTGGTATTCTTTCCCCACTATGAGGGTAGCACTTTGGGCACCCCTCCTGGTCCTACAAGACCTCAATCCATGAGACCAGCCTACGCTGTGTGCACACATTTTATGATACGTGTTCGCCTATGCCAAAGAAATCGTCATTTGGGATCTACACAACAGTACAGTTAGGCACTCATGGTATGGGTACATGTCTTTGCCATGCAGAGAGGACTTTGCCATCACTCGGAGATTCCATAAGCCATCTGTTGCTTAGATATGCTAATTTTACGCTGCTAGGCGACTTTAATCTTCATCTAGAATCTAGAACTGAACCAGGAGTTGAGAATTTTCTCCAAAGTACAGAGTTACTTACTTTACACCAATTGGTGGAGGTCCCAACACATCAGGCGGGTCATATTTTAGATGGGGTCTGCTCCAACTTCATGGCCTTATCAGTAGACACCCCGCTCCCGATGATATGGTCAGACCATTTCTTTATTCCCCTTACAATCAGGGTCGCCCTGCTATATTATCCCCTGACCCTCAACCCAGATGTAAATGGGCTCAACTAGCTGATAACCCAAAGTTGACTGCCCACGCACAAGCACTTACGCCCGCACTGATAGGAAATCCAGGGGTGAACTCTTGCCTCCTCCACTCCTGGCTTACAACGGTCTGTAATGATCTAATGCCACCAGAGAAACACAATAAGATTTAGAAATCAGAGGCTCAGAAGGCCCCCTGGTTCACGCACGAGTTAGCACTAAATCACCTCAATTGTAAGAAACAGGAGTGGAAATGGAGAAGATCCTATAACAGTGCAGATAGAACAGTTTAGAGGAAGAGCAGAAAACTCTACCACCTCCAGATCAGAACTGCAAAACAAGAGTATTACTCAAAGAAAATATTGGAGGCTAACTCAGATCAAAAAGTTATTTTTTCAATCATAAAATCTTTTACCAACCCGGAAGCGCTGCAGAAAGAATTGCCCCCATCACAAACCTTGTGCGATGACATCTCAACTTATTTTGAAGAAAAGATTCGTAATATCCAAAAGAACTTTTTAACCATTCTCAGTCATGACTGGGATGATATCACCGAATCGGTTCCCTTCTACACTGCCCACTGCATTAAAACCTTCGAGCCGGTACCTTTAGAACAGACTTATGAGGCTATCATATCCTGCATATCTGGTTCTCCATTAGATTCCTGCCCCCCATGATTTTTCATAAAATCATTGATCAAGTCAACCTGTTTATAAATCAAATAGTTAATTCTTCATTAAGCACGGGAATAGTACCAGATGAGTAGAAACTGGCTCTGGTAAAACCTCTCAAAAAGAAACAAAACATCGATCCCGCCGTGCTTTCTAATCTCCGGCCCATTTCATTGCTCCCCTTGCTATGTAAAATTACAGATAAATGTGTACATAGGGAACTTACTAAGTTTATTAAACTGCTAATATCCTGCACCCACAACAATCAGGTTTTCGCCTAAAGCACTCAACAGAATCAGCCCTTCTGGAAGTCACTGATGCTTTTAAAATGCTGGCAGGCAAAGGCAAGAAAGCAGTCCTTATTCTACTCGATCTGTCGGCCGCGTTCGATACCATCTCGCGTGACATTCTTCGGCGGCATCTTAGGAACTGTGCTGGAATGGATTAAGTCATTTCTTACTAACCGCAGACAAGTGGTGACTCTTGGCACCTTCCTTTCAACGGAGAAAAGTATAACAACAGGAGTTCCACTAGGTTCTTCAAAGAGCCCACTGTTGTTTAACATTTACATGACCCCGCTCATCTCCCTCATAAGCTCCTTCGGAATTGAAGTAGCGTCCTATGCAGATGATACTCAAATGATTGTATCTCTCGATAACAACAAAACGGACGCCGAATGGAACTTCAAATGCTGCCTTTCTAAAGTCGTCCAGTGGATGAGGGATAACCACCTTAGATGTAACACCGATAAAATGGAAATCCTCCCCATTGAGAAAGATGTAACCTTCCAGCCAGACATGTGGTGGCCAGAGGGAACTACTTCCCCACCAGATATGGTTAAGGTAGCTAAGAATTTAGGGGTACAGTTTGATACTGCACTCTCTTTTCTCCCGCACGCATCGGCAATTGCCAGGACCTGCTTCAGCCTTATCAGATCACTAAAAAAATTATTTGATCTGATTCCACTCCATGCAAAGAAAACTGTTGCAGTGGCCCTGATTCTCTCGCGCCTAGACTACTGCAATAGGCTCTTTGCAGGAGCCAACAAATCGACAATAAAAAAATTGCAGGTGGTCCAAAACGCAGCAGCGCAACTTGTCCTGAGGCTCCCATGTAGAGCTTCAGCATCCGCTGCTCTTAAATCTTTGCACTGGCTTCCGATTCACAAGAGAATCCTTTTCAAAATCCTCCTAATTACATATAGAGCCACGATTAAATCAGGACCTAATTATCTCTCAGCACAGTTTTCCCCCTATATTACTACTAGGACTCTCAGATCTTCGACAGTTAACCTCCTTAAGCCTCCCACCTTTAAACTAATAACAAAAGGTGGAAAAACTGTTGCCGCTCTAGGGACTAAAGCCTGGAATGCACTTCCAGTCAAATTAAGACTACAAAAAACAGAAACTCAATTCAGGAAGGCTCTGAAGACATGGATTTATAATACCCCGGATGCTTGCAGTCTTACAATGATTTAACATGGCCATTAGCGAGCACGTCCAGGACCCCCTCTCACCTCCAATTCCTCAGCGCCAGGATACTCCTCACGAAGTGACAGTTAGCGCTTTATAAATTTCAATTTACATTACATTACATCACATCCAAACAGACGTCCCTCCCTGATCAGAACCCCACTGAACCAACTTCTAACCTGCACAGGTTGGGTTGTCAGATCGGTACAACTGGCAGGAAAGTCCATCAGCATTCGCATTTCTCAATATGGCACTCTGCTCCAATACAAAGTCTAACCATTGCAAAGAAATTGACCATCTCAATAACTTGGAATTCTCTCCCTTCTTAGCAATCAACCATTTCAGTGGCTTATAATCTTTTTTGCACCATAAAGTTAGTGCCAAACAAATATGGGCGGAACTTATTTAAGGCTCACACTAAGGCAAAGCACTCCTTCTCAGTAACTGTCCAGTTGTGCTGTCTGGGTAGTAAATTCTAACGAATAAACCGTACACTCTCTACCTTTGTCACCTTTGTGAAACAACACTGCTCCAACTCCTTTGTCAGAGGCATCTGTCTTTACAGTGAAAAGCTAACTGTAGTCTGGTGCTATCAGTACTGGTGCAGTGCATCATGCCTTCTTCAGTTCCTGAAATGCCTCTGAACCCTTTGCAATACACATTACCTTCTTGGCCTGCATCCTAGAGGTCAAGACATTCAATGTGGTATCTATACTTCCATAGGTGACCACAAAGTTTCAGTAATACTCTTGAGTTCTTAAAAGGCCCCCACTTAAGTTTGTATAGTAATTACCTCCCACTCCATCACTGGCTGAATTTTGGCATCCAGCAGATAAATCTTCCCATTTCTGACCTCATGCCCACGGTAGGCCACAGAGGACTTCCCCACCTGACACTTAGTCGCCTTGCTGGTCAATTTTGCTTCCTGTATCCCTGCCAACACCTTTCCAAAGTGTCTCCGGTAGTCCTTCCAAGAATTGCTGAACACTGCAATATCATCCAACTAGGCCACACAGAACTCCTCCAACCCTGTGAGAACATGGTTCACCATGCGTTGAAAAGTAGCAGAAGCCTTTAACCCGAAGGGCTTCACTTTATACTGATACAACCCCTCCGGTGTTGAAAATGCAGTCTTCTCCTTAGCATTTGATGCCAACGTGATCTGCCAATACCCACTGGTCAGATCCAAGGTGCTCAAGTACTTTGCATAACTTAACCTATCCACAAACTCATCCACTCTGGGAATTCGATGGGCATCAGTCTTGGTAACTTCATTGAGGACTCGGTAGTCAACACAGAACCACAAGTTAATAGACCCTTACTTCAGTACTGGAAAGCAGGACTAGGCCAAGTACTATGAGATTTCTAAATGATTCCCAGGTCCACCATTTAGTAACTTTTACCTTAATATGCATCCCTGAACCTGGTTAGAGATTCTGTACATTCTGCCCTTCACTGGCAGACTGTCCCCCTTGTCTGTCATGCACACAGATGGGTGTTAACCCTGAAGTTAGCAACAAGAGTGTGGCAAACAGTATCAACACCTCTACACACTCTGCTGCATTAACTCAGGGGCTAGCTGAATCCCTTTTGCATAGCCGTCCTTCATGTCACTATGCAGTAAGTCAGGAAGAGTCTCACTATCTTCCTCAACTTCCTCTTCCATAGCCATGACATTCAGTGGAGCTGGGAATCATTAGGTAAGGCTTCAGTCTGTTCACATGGAGCACCCTTTTTTGTTTCCTTGTGGCACCTGTGTCCACCAACTAGTTTACCTCGGACACTTTCTGAACTACTCTATATGTCCCAGACCATTTGTTCTCCAAAGCCCTAGGACACATAGGCTTTAGCACTGGAACCTCCTGACCTCGCAAGATGGCCGCCGACTGCCCGTAGGAAGCAGCTGCTCCTGGACCTGCTCCTGCTCCTGAAGTTCTTTACTTGAGATACGCTGATGTGATGAATCTTCAATTGGAAAGCTGGTGATCAAGGGAGAGTGAACCGATTGAGCCGAGCGAGAGAACACGATATTGAAGAGATGCTATGGGAGTCAAATATCCTTATATCATGGCTGATTAAGAGACTGGGTGAGAAGCAACCCACGCGGAGCAAATTGGCGGTGCTGATAAAACTGGTGGCCAACTGTCTCTCAGATTACCGTCAAATAAACAGACGCAGTATGGCTCCGAAATTGCAGAGGGTGGTGAAAGAGGTTGCAGGAAGACAGGAGTTACTGGAGAGTGACTCTGACATACCAGCTGCTAATTTAAGGGTTAAAAATCATCGGAAAGGACAAGCACGAAAAGAGGCTGCAAGACTGCGCGAAGAGGAGCGCTTGGCAGCCAGCGAGAGGCGAAGACAGGATCGTGAGGCCGAGTGCAGGAAGGCGGTGCCGGCTAACAGTGGCACGATCGGCGAGAGGCAGAGGCAGAAAGATAGCTCCTTTCGACAGTCAACACTGTATGAGTCTTTTACCTTGGTTCATCCGGAGTTAACTTCAGCAACTGCTCCTGTCAATGTCAACGCACTTTCAGAGGGGGATGTTTCAGGAGAAATGCCGGCAGTAGCAGCGGTAACGGCAGTACATCTGGAGACGCCAAAAGCAACTGTAGCGGTGGTGGAAGGTATGCTTGTGTCAGCAGCTGCTCCACTACTGACAGAAGTTACAGAGCTGGTCAGCAACACCCCTCTCATAGGAGTAGGCGGGGGTGACGTGAGCGGCGCGCGAGCTGTCAGCGCGCTGTCAGATTGGATGGAGATACCGGCGCTGAGACCAACAGATGCAGCGGTTGTCAGGGCTCTAGGAGAATCGCCTGGCGAGATCAACCTCCTAGATGCAGCTAAGACTTCGGAGCTGGAATTGAGCTTGTCGGAGGGTGGCCTCAGGCAAGTAAACTCAAGTGAAGGAAGGGACGAGGAGGCGGAGACGGAGCCGGAGACAGAGGGCTGGAAGGAGGGTGCACCCATCATAAATATCAACCAGCCTGGATATGTAAAGAATGGGACAGCACCTAAAGGTCAAGACACATTGCTTACTTCTTATGAGAAGCGAAGGGGAGAGGATGATGATAAAAACAGTAAAAATGGCAAAGACGGTGGGAAAAATTGCGCTATGGTGACAGTACAAGGAGAGGTTCTAGCGGTACAAGCTGTGAGTAGTTCTGCACTTCATATTAATTTGAATAATGGAGATTGTGTGGTTAATCTAGCACAGCCAGCTTCAAGGGGCAAAACTATGACTATGAGAGACATATATACAGGAAAGAAAGGCAGCAGAGATACTCAGCTGAGATCCACGGGCTCACCTAGCGATGAGTGCTTCTATACAGGGGTTGATGAAAAGGATGGGGGGCTAGAGGACACAAGCTCTAGCTCTGATTCATCCACAGATTTTTCAGTGGAGAGCTGGCCAGAGGAACTGGAATCTGAGGCCTCGGAGTTGTCAGAGATGTCAGAGGCAATGGCGGGAAAGGTCTCTGCTTCAGGGAAAGTTCAAGCAGCAAAATCGAAGTCAAAGGTGATTCCCAACAGATCAAGGGGTGGGCCGCGAAGGAGAGCAAAGAAGTCAGGATACCTGCCACAAGGCGGTACCGCAAAGAGGCTAGTGTGGGAGGCACCAACCACCTCGCATCCAATGTGTGAGGGTGCCTCAGGAGGGAACCAACTGCACCCAACCCAGGAAAAAGTCGGAGGGCAATCTGCTGGACAAATGGAGGGGCATACAGATACAGATAAGTTTGAGCTGTTATTTACAACTTTGAAACAGATTCAGGGCGAGGCTCGTCTGGAGAGCAAAAGGGCAAAGCACGCGAATAAAAAAATCCAGTCTTCACTTTGTAAAGTTGATAAGTTATATGAAGAAGTAGCTAAAAGACTTGACGAGGTTGAAGAGAGAACGTGCAAGGTGGAGGAGGAGGTGGTGATGCTGCAAGAGTTTAGACAAAAGCAGGAGAAAACAGCACTGGATGTCCTCTGGAAGCTAGAAGATATCGAGAATAGGCAGAGGCGAAATAATATAAGAATCCATGGTGTGGAAGAAGGAAGAGAAGAAGGAGATATGCGGGCGTTCGTGGTGGAGTTGTTGAAAGGTGCATTCCCGGAGATGGGTAATTGGGATTGGGATAAGGAGGTACAGCGTGCGCATAGATTCCCGCTGGTCCAGAGGAAGAACAATCTAGGAGCCAAATCAAGAGCCATATTAGTTTACGTGGGGAACTTCTTGCTGAGGGAAGAGATAATCATGAAAGCTAAACCAATGAAGAAGCGAACATATAAAGATATCTCTTTCTTTGCTCGCCCAGATTTTTGCTTCAAAACAGTGGAGAGAAGATGGCAAATGAGGCAACTTATTACACCGTTTCAGAACATTGTGTGTGAAGCGTATTTGATGTTCCCATCACGTCTCAAGGTTATCAACAATGGACAGACTAGAGTGTTCTACTCGGAAATTGTGGCACAGGAATATTTAACTTTTCTGAAGGAAGAGAAAGGGCAAAGAGGGGAAAGGGAACAAAGCAGGCAAAACGGTCGAGGTGTAGCTATTAGAAACACAGAACGCCTAACATAGTGTCATTACCTACAGTATTGTAATTACTCTCTAAAGGGGGGGTGTGAAGAGTAAAAAGAAATGAAACAAAATGGAAAGAGGGAAGATTAGATTCGGCCACAAAAAGGTGGGTTCACCGCATCAGCAAAATGAAGATTTAAGAGGCATGGGCACGGGCAGGCTGGGGGTGCTTCCATGGAGGGCCGGTTGTCACACTTAGGTCGGGATCGACCTAATTGCCGGTAAGGGGGGGGGAGGGGGGGAGGGGAGAGTGGGTTTGGGCACTCAGGGGGGACAAGGCACGGTGCGTATTGGTCAGGTAGAGTCAGAGAAAGTGAGGCAAAAAGGGCAAGGAGGATCTAATGAGAGGGTAAGAAAGGTGGTACTAGGCTTAGTAGGCTCAAGTAACTGGGAAAAGGCGGGTGTTTGTGTACAGAGGGAAGCTGTTCTAAGGGAGGCAAGTCAGGAAGCAAAAAAAGATAATTCCAGGAAAAAGAAAGAAGTGGGAGAAGCTGTGAGCAATGATATTTATGGGTCCTTATGGGTTTTAGGTGCGTAACGTGGAATGTGTGTGGATTAAATGACGCACAAAAAAGAATGAGAATCTCTATTGCTTTAAGGCAAATGAATGTTGACTTGGTTTTTATACAGGAGACACATATAATGGATACGCAGGTATATTTGTTGAACCAGCTGGGTTTCCACTTGTTGGTGAGTTCCAAACAGGGGGTGAAGAAGAGAGGTGTAGCTATTCTTGCTAGAAATAGGACTATTGTGGTAAGGAAGAAAGCGCAGGATCAGTGGGGAAGGTGGGCTATGGTAGAGTGTCTTTTGGATGGGGTTTGGACCACTCTCATATCGGTGTACGGTTCAACGGAAGATGACCCGGAAATCTTTCAATTTTTAGATGTGGAGATGGCTACTTGGGCCCCTAGAGTTATTATAGCAGGAGATTTCAATATTAATGGGGCAGATGGGCTAGGGAAAGGCTCTTTTGGTAAATATAAAGGAAGAAAGAAAAGAGTGAGTCAGGCATTGGAAAATCTAATCGTTAATAATGCCTTAATAGACGTCTGGGGGATTAAACGGGTGGCTGACAAGGGGTACACATACTATTCGGCCCCGCATCAAGTGTGTGTTAGGCTGGATTATTTTTTGATCCCTAGCTCAGACGTGTCGAATGTACAGATAGATAAATTACCAAGGCTATTCAGCGACCACAACCCATTAATACTTACTTTTTTAAATAAAACAAATGAGAGACAGCGCACTAACTGGACGTTCGAGAGGAGATTGTTAAAAAATGAGGGCTATGTAGAACATATGACTAGGTGGATCAAAGATTTTTTTCTGATTAACAGAGGTAGTGCGGCAGGGGGAGTGGTCTGGGATGCCTTTAAGGCAGGAATTCGAGGAGAGACAATGAGTTTTAGTTCTTATAAACAGAAGCAAGAACGTTTGAGGGGCGAGGAGGCAAGGGGAAAGGTGATTCTGGCTGAGGCAGAACTAGAAGGTTGTCTCCTGAATGGTTTCCAAATTGATAATGCATGGAATGAGCTACTGAAAGTGAAAGGAGAGGCTGAAAGGGATGTGGCTATTAAAGCAGCAGAGTTGCTCACATCAAAAAGGGAGAAGTGCTATGAGTGTAGTGAAGCCGTAGGCAGGCACCTTGCTGTGCGGGCAAGACAACAAGAGTCGGAGGGTACAATAAGGGAGATAAGGGACACTGCGGGTAGGTTACATACGGATCCAGTGGAAATTCGGGACGTATTTAGGAGTTTTTATGAAAAGCTATATACCGAGGATCTCGGGGTATTTGATAATCGGGCTTTTAATGAGTATTTTGAAGGGATGCCCGGGGCAGCACTGGAGGAGGAGGCTTCGGACCGCTTAGAGGGGACGTTGCAATTAGAAGACATAAAAGAGGCAGTCTGGAAATTGCCGGCGGGCAAGGCAGCAGGACCGGATCAAATCCCTGTAGAATTTTATCGGGTCTTTTGGGGAGCAATAAAGGAGGTTATAACAGACATAATGCAACAGGCGCAAACAGGATCCTCAATCCCTGCATCATGGGGGGGTGCGGCAATCGTGTTAATACTTAAAAAAGGGAAACCACCGGAGGAGCCTGGGTCTAATAGACCAATCACTTTAATGAACTCCGACGCAAAAGTGTTCTCTAAGGTATTGGCTACAAGACTAGCAGGAGTGATTACGGATATTGTGAGTAGAATGCAGCATGGTTTTATTCCAGAAAGGGGGACAACTCACCATATTCGTAAAGTGATCACGCTATTTGACGCGATGGAAGTTGCAGGAGACCCGATGGCTGTTATGCTTTTGGATGCGGAAAAGGCATTTGATCGGGTCTCCTGGGGCTATTTATGGGGGGCTTTGGAAAGGTCCGGTGTAAAACAGGGATTCATCAAATCAATTAAGGCTTAGTATCTGAATCCTGTTGCTTTCATTCGGGTTAATGCAGGGTGTACTAGTCAATTTCAAATAAGTCGCGGAACAAGGCCCCTGCTCGCCATTGTTGTTTGCCATTTACATGGATCCATTTATTCGGCGAATTGAGGCATGTGGGTTGGTCAGCGCTCTCCCTACTTTAACTGGACAGTGTAAAGTGTTAGCTTATGCCGATGATGTGGCAGTGGTTACACCAACGGAGTCTATTAACCAAATTGAATTTGAGGCCACAAAATTTGGCTATATATCGGGGTATAAGTTGAACGTGGGAAAAACACAAATTATTAAAAATAGATTTGCTATCTGTACTGATAATCGTGTCACTCGCTCAGGAACATATTTAGGAATTTCAATATCGGATGATTTGGATTCCTTAGTGGAAATGAATATTGCTCCATTAATGGGTAAAATAGAAAAAGACCTGGACAGACTGGAGAACTTGCATCTGAGCTTAGTGGGGAGGACAAATATAATTAAAATGCTAATTCTCCCTAAATTTTTATATTTATTTAGGGCAATCCCCCTACTGTTCGATGCTAGGTGGTTCAAAAAGATAGAACACATGCTTAATAGATTCATCTGGGGGAAAGGGAAGACAAGAAGGGCACTTAGATTTATGACATTGCCAAAGGAAAGGGGAGGGTGGGCAGTGCCCGACTTGAAATTGTATTACTGGGCTGCAACGTTCCAAAATATGTTAGGGTTGGTGGGGGGTGCTGAGGCTGAAGGGGGTAGCGATCTAGGTACGGTTGCAATATACGGTTTGGTTCTGGGCATGGAGGTAGAAAATGTGTTATTAAAATTCACGGAGGCTAGCTACTATAAGCGCACAAAATTTAAGACTCTCATGGCAGCATTTGCAGTCTGGAAAGCATTTCGGAAAAGGGCAGGCTTGGGGAGGTTCAACCACTATACTAGACTTAAAGGTAATCCTAATATCCCTGAAGAGATCTTCGCGGATTCGGTGTTTACAGAGTGGGTAGCCAAGGGGGTGAGGAGCATAGGGGACGTTATGGGGGACTCATGTATTTGCCAATTTTTTGAAATCCAGAATAGGTACAATCTGCAAAATAATCATTTTTTTAAGTTTTTGCAAATTAGGAGCTTCTTGATGAATAAAGCAGGTGGATCTTTGGGGTTTGATAAGGATTCGGTAATGGAATTGATACGGATAGGGAAAGAGTGTACGATTAAACGATTTTACTATGAATTAATGAAGGGAAAGCAGGATGATTTAGTAAAGTGGAGTGATAAGTGGAAGGACAGTCTGAGTGTTAGTCAGGGTTGTTTTGAATTATCCCTGGAAGAGGGGCATAGACTTCTGTGCTCTGCTTCATTGCAGGCACAGCACTATAAAACGCTATATCGTTTGTATTATACCCCATTTAAAATAGCTCAATGGGGAGGAACTTTAGGAACAAAATGTTTCAGATGTGGAAGCGATGTAGCAGATTTAGAACATGTGTTTGCTACGTGCCCTCACTTAGATATGCTGAAGAAAGACATTGGGAATTTCATAAAGACTGTACTAGGAATAAATACCTTCTCGTTAACTCCCCCAATTATTCTATTAGGCATAAATGAGGAGGAAGGAGGGATGCAGTCAGGGGGAGAGTTTTTGTTTGTAGCGGTTGCAGTTCTCAGATTGTGTTTAGCCACAGCATGGCTCAATCCTCTACCGCCTACATATCATCAATGGCTTGCTAAACTGCTCTTTGTGTATCATCTTGAGAAAGAGATATATGCTAGGAAAGGTAAAAGTGGGAGGAAATTGGGCAGGAAAATGTGGGATCCTATTACTAGATGGAAAGAAGGGAACTTCTAATTTAGTCTAATGAATTAAATAGGCCTGCCAATCTATATATTTTTTCCTCGATGCCGAGAAGCTGTACAGTTGTATTTCGTTAGAGCGGGGGATATTATGTATGGCAATTAATGAATGCATCTTTCTTTTGCCCTACTTGTATTTATTGTTGACCTGATGTCTTACTGCCGCTTTCTCTCTTATTTATTTTTTTCTTTTGCATCACGCACTGTGCCCTGTATATAAAATGTCAAAATATCTAATAAAAAGATTTAAAAAAAAAAAAAAAAAAGGAACCTCCTGACCTTCCTGATACCCATTAAGCGTAGTTTTCTGGTCATACCATTCCTTCAATGCTTGGCTGGCTTGAAGGTTTTCAGTTGCCTGACACCTGTATTGCGCCATCAACATCCTGAGGCCAATCACATAGTCCA
Organism: Triturus cristatus; assembly: GCF_964204655.1. Taxonomy (NCBI): domain Eukaryota; kingdom Metazoa; phylum Chordata; class Amphibia; order Caudata; family Salamandridae; genus Triturus; species Triturus cristatus. Next base: position 334,365,095 of record NC_140595.1, read on the forward strand.
CCGCCTTCTTCTGTGGAGACTTTGAGGATCATTCCCAACTTTGTCTTACTAAGGCGAGTGAACTCCGCATCAGGTGTTTCTACAGAATTTTAAAGGGACTGAATCCTACTCCTTCTGTGGAATCTCTTGATAGGCAAACAAGAGAAATGGCAGAAGAAGATAGTGTTTCCTACTGCAGTTCTCTAACAGAGTTCCCATCATGCTCTTTAGTGTCTTGTTAAGCTGCATCACCAAACCATTGGTTTGTGGGTGGTAAGCCAGCTTGCTCCCACGTCTCTAATATAGGATGAGATGAAGTTGGTTCACCAGACAAATATTATAGTCCCTGAAAATTCGACTCTGGAAAAAATCCCTAGGAGATCTCTTGCTACAACTTTTGCAATCATTCTCCTCAGAGGTACAGCTTCAGGGTACCAGGTGGCATGATCCACCACAACTAAGATGTACTAGTTGTCTGGCTGTGAGGGGAGATCAAATGGTCAACAATTCCTATTCCCGCCCAATCAAACAGAACACCCTACAACTGATAGAAGCACTAGCGGTACCTTTGTCTTCCCTCTTGTCTTACCATTCATCAGGTAAGCTGGACAGATTCTATTGAACCTCTGTGTCTATGTGCATTTCTGATCCGTAGAACAGTGGGGCCAACCTATCCTTGGTTTTTCTAATACCTAAGTGCCCTGATAAGGGCACTTCATGGGCCAATGACAACAGGAAGTTCATGTGCACTAAGGGAACCACTAGCCTCTTGATAGTACCTGGCTCAATATTTACCTGTTCCCAATATAGTAGACCATCTTCCCAGCAAAAATAATGTTTCCATACCCCTCTGTTGCTGATCTGATCCAGTGCTTCCTTCCAAAGCCCCACAAGCATAGGGCACTCTTCCTGTGCCTTGCCAAAATCTTCCCGGGTAGGTCCTCTGTCAGTTAACAAACCATGCAACTCTGGAAGTGACCTAAACTGCAGCAAATTGTCTGCTTTGGGAGCCTCATCCTCCTCTCTCTCTCTGGAGCAGAAGAGATGACCTCCAAGACCACTGCCTCCCCAGAGCCTGCCCTTTCCTGCAAACTGCCTTGTCTGGGTCCCTTCAAATCAGAGAAGAACCCAGCTTCACTCTGAGACAGCTGTGCAGCCTGTAATCTGGTCAATACAACTGGCGCTGTCCAAGCAATAAAGACTTATGATCCTGGCACCAAGCCAGAGGGAAACTAATCATTGCCCAAGAGACATCAAGCTCTTTGCTTTTCTTTTACCCTGACATCATTCACGGGCACTTTGCCATTACACTCCATCTCAACCCAGGCAAGCGGATATTACAAGCCCTCTACACTGGCTACTAATCCTGTATGCTTGGCTCCAGGGAGCATCTCCACAGGCTTAAAGGTAATTCCTGTCAACTATAGTGTGAAATGCTCCAGTATCCCTCAGGGCAGGCACTTTCCTCCCATTGATACCAACTTCTTGCACAAATGCCATTATTTTAGGACGGATGTGCTTCAGAGCATCTGGGTCCCTCTCCCAAGTGTCCATAGCTACTAGGTAGAGAGCAAGAGCAACCAGTCCCTTTTGGGCATCTTTACCCACATGTAACACTTTTGCTAACACAGGTGTCACTGTGTCAAGTTCTTTTCTCTTGATAGTCTCTTGTAATGTACCACCTTGTGGCACTCAAAACAAGTCTCCACCTTGGACTCAGAAAGGCTTCCTTGCCTTCCCTTCTCATGATGCTCCTTCCTATATACATCATTACCATTCCCATGTTTCCTGGATCCTCCTCAAGTCCCATGAGATTTACCCTGGCCCTTACCCTCCAATTTGAAACCCGTCTGTGGAGAGCACTTCTCCTCCTTTGGCTTAGAACCATGCTGATGTGGCCCTTTGTGAACCTTGTTAACCAAACATTTATCAGCTAACACTGCAAGTATTGTTGGCTCCCTCTCGGTCAGATCAGACAGGTATTGCCCAAGTGGGCTAGAGCACTCCTCAATGAGTTGCTCTGGCACCATCAGCTGATTAAGGGACTGAAGATCCTTTGCCTCCATTCCTCTTACCCACTCATTCCAATAAATCAATACTTCATGAATCCAAGTCTCAAACGGAACACCATCCGCTCTCTTGCAGTCACAGAATCTCTACAGGTATGGTGCTGGCTTCAGCCGAGACCTCTTAATGAGAGCTTCCTTCAGTCGTTCATTGAGCCTTTGGTTTGCCACAGCATCCTCAAAATTGTGTCTGTCCCTTCCAATGGCATGCGCCACCATTAATGCAGCTGCCTCAGTCACCTCATTTAAGGCCCAAGCTTTACAAGCGACCTCAAAGCTCATAAACCATTCCAAAAGACCTTCCACATACAAATGCACAAGATCTTTTGGCACTTTGACCAAAACCTGGCCTGAACTGAAAGTAGTGTCACTTATTCCAGATGGAGTTGTTACTGCTGCCATCCTAAGTTTCTCTCAAAGGCTATCCTTTCCAGCTGTCCTTCCTTCTTCTTCTGTTTCTACTCCCGCTCTCTCTCGGATTTCCTCCCTTTTTCCCTGTTCCTCCTCTATCTCTCTCGCAATGTCTCTTCCCGGACCTATTCCTCCTGTTTCTCCCTTCTCGTCTCCTCTTGGTCCCAACGAGATGGTCTGGTTACTCCCTCTCAAACTCTGGCTTTCTCATTTTTCTCAGCCTTCCTTTTCTGAAGTGCCAACTACAAGCTCAGAGTTTCTGCTACACTCAACCCACCCAAGCGTTTTAATCCTGGACAGTGGTAACATAGAAATCTGAGGTGGTGTACATACCTGAGATATTCTAGAAACTAAGAGTAGTGATTGTCTCGGTCAAACTCTGGAAAATGCATTAGGGGGCATTCCTGGCATGTGTCTGCGATATATATGTGCTAAGGGGATGATTGAGCCTGAGTCCACAGTGATATGTTCTGTTATCCTATCATGGTTCCCTTCCCAGAGTCTGCTACAGCCTCCTCACTTTTACCCAGTATCGCAAACTGATCATCTTGTTTTTTGATGTGAAGATTTTATTGCTAAGTCAGCTGGAGTTCATTGATGAATGTGATGCTCTTTTTCTTTTTTTTCCCATCTGAAGAAATATTTTTTTTGGTTGTGATTATCGTTGAATGATTTACGGAATGGTGCATTAAAGAAGAAGCCTGCAGTGTGCAGACTAGCTCGTGTATCTTATCCTGTTACATGTTGAAGGCCACAGAGAAGCTTGTATTGTCAGAAATCTTTAGAGCTTTTCAAGCATCATTGTTTCATCTTCTTTAACCTGCTTGGGCAGTCTTATGAGAACTGTGTGTAGGTTTATATAATAATAGAATTTCGATCTCTTTGGTTTAAAGCAGTTGAGTGCAGAATACAGATTAGAAACAGTAGATTTCAGAAAGAGAACTAACTTTCTATTGCCCTCTTAACTGCGGTGACCTTGTGCTGGTTCATCCTATTATTTATAAGATTTAGATTTAATTTGAATTGCATATTATTCGAAGCATGTGCATTTTGAAAAATTGATGCTAACTTGATTTTTTTTCCTTCCGTGAGCCAGTATACTTTAATAAACCCTCATGGGTTGGAACTAAATTACCTTTTTTGGTGGACGTTATGTCCTTCACATAATATTGACTAGTTGACCAGGTTCAGTTTTGGAGCACCACTCCCAGTCCATCGAGAGAAGCGCTTTATGGTACTCTAATATACACAAAGAAACAATAACACTTGTGACACCCCAGTGCTCTGGATCACAGGAAGATAGTTTTCCCACAAGAAGTTAAATATTTTTTAAATAATTCCAGCGTTTGTTTAATCAAATGAAGGCAAGGGTACCTTTCCAGGTTGGTGGTTCTCTGGGTTCTCCAGCTACCTGGAAAACCCCAAAATGTGCAGCAGGCTACCTATGTCCAGGACTTTTCAGCTGCAAGGCTCCTCAAGATGATAGACTCCACAGCAGGTCACAGGTTCTTCCTGGTGGGCTCTTATATTTGTTCAGCTGTGAGGCATATTATCTTCAGGGAAAAGTAGGAATACATCTGTTTTCTAATTCTCCACTCAATTCTTGAATTGAAGAACAGTGGTCTCTGAATGCATTTTTAGAAGACTGCAGCCCAGCATGTCATTGGCGGGTTTACCTAGACTTATCTCAGCACTTTTAAATGCACCTTAGAAGTCCCCCCTAATCTATTTTCAGCAAAGTGATCTAATCCCAGCTTTGTGGGATCTGCCTTATGGCTAAAGAAGTTACTGATCCAAGATTGTGAATGCCTTCCTTTGGTATGTCAGTACTCAACTATCCTGGCAGGTGTACACTCCCTATGGTACCGAAACTAGTATCCTTGTATAAGAGACATTCCTCAGTAGTACTGTAAATCAAAGGGCAAAGCTCTGCTCAGTGTCCAGGTAAAGACCAGGGTTAAATGGAACGTCATGAGAAAACCTTTACCAGTTTTAGGTAGGCCCAAGCAGTCTCCACCTCCATTTGTGGTTTTTTAAGGTGGCCTTTAAAGCTGGGAGCACCACAGAGAGACTACCCCATCTGTGTAAAGTAGTTGGTATTTTGCCTGCCCATATATGTAATAAGCCTTTAATACACACACGACCTTCAAAATGGAAAGAGCTATTGAAAATATTTTTGGGGATTTACCATAATTGAAACCTTAGGAATATCACCTTAGTAGTTGCGACCAGGTACCAAGCATACATGTGCAAGCACACATGCATGAACACGCTGACGCAGCCATACATGATTTGAAAGTAACAAGTGGTTACTACCAAGGCTCAGACAAAACATCAGCCCATTAGTGTATGCTCTGAAAGTCAGTGTTCGGCGCTCAAGTACAGTCAGTATATAAAGTGCTTCTATTGCTCTCTCCGTTTAAAAAAAAAATCTGAAGGATATAAAGTAGTTTGTCTGTTGTGTACCAGTGCTGAGCTAATATTTAACTGATAGTACGTAGTTCAGGAGAGTTTGCCAATCGGCCTTTCTCCTTTAAGATAAAGTTGGTATTAGAAAAATATTATCAGTCACTATCACCTTTACAGCTTATGCAGCGGAAACGTGGGGAAAACAAAAATTCACCACATGTAATCCCATTAATAGCTACTGGTCATTTCACTTATGTAACCAAAGTTTGCCCATACCAATAACTGGTCCTCCGATGAATCTTTTGAGAGTTGTCAGGGACTGGAAAACTGTTATGACAAAATATATTATATACCCCCCTTATGAGGACCTACAACAAAGGGAATATTTCTAAAATAATCTATATATTATATGTACAAATCTCATTAATCATTTTCATTAATAAATGACAGACAGTTTTACTATTGACTTAACTTTATTTCTTTTGTAAGCAAATGAAAATGGTTATACAAGGTCACATTTTCGTAATATAGATCATCATACAAGAGAGATCATTCACAATTACATTTCATTTTGACGAGCATGAGTAAGTGGATAGGAAGAGACACAAAAGAGCATTTGTAACATAATCAAGGCAAACAGAACATCATACGAACCAAAGGAAATACTATAGCACAGCGTGCTAATAGTCTGAAGAGCTAACCCTGCGGCCGAAAGGGAAAGCTGTGGCAACCTCACAATGGTATGAGGAGCAAAGTTTTAGAGTCAGGTTCAATCAGTTTCAGCAAATAGAGCTTAAGAAATAGCTCACTTGTCTGCCAAAGCCTCAACGCACACCGCACCCTCTCCTCAAGAATGAGTTCTTACACATATAGCTATACCCTAATTGTTCAAGTCCATCCCTAAATTAGTAATACAATCTAAGAGATTCTCAATTCTCATTGGTTCAGGAGCATGGGGTGTTTGGTGACACCACTTCCGTCGGACCTCACTCTCAAAAGTTCTTTGTTATGAGCCATGCGTCATCTTCGTCCATCAGCAGAGGAGACCACGATATCCCTCTTCCTTGACTTGCACACATTTTTAGTCATGTTGCAACATTTTACTACAGCAATTACCCATTAAAACTAAACATTTCCCAGACAGTAGGAAGTTCTGTATGATATCCCATCCACGTGGCCTTAGACAAGAAAAGAACATAATAATCATAATGAAGGACAAACACATTTCTCTGAAGCAGTCTACGTTTAAAAGCAAATTAAAACCTAACAGTGGTTTGAGGTCTTCTCTGTTAAGCGTGCAGTTTCTCTAGGAGAAATAAACAGATTTCAGTTATTTGTTCACATGTAAAGCTCTTTCCATTAATTCATTTTAGTCTTCACATTATTCTATTAACACAAACATTTTCAACGTTTATTCTATGTAATGTGTTACTTGTTTTAAACTCTTTTTGCCTACGCGTTTCACTCACGTTGCACATGAAAAAACAAAACCTCTTTAACTATATTCTCTACTGTCTCTCATGCAGAAATCATTTGCGGCGTACAAGAACCATTTATTTTCCTGCATGTTTCTGATTTCTCTTCCCAAACACCCAATGTTAATATTTTCACACAAACCTCAGGTTTTATTTGCGAAAATCCTGGTCCATCACAGCTATTTATTATTTACCTTAATCATCAATACCTGGGGTCATATTTTGTATTTTGGGTGTTATGGAGTGGAACTCGGGCAGATCTACATCTTGCTGTTCTGCAGGGATGGGGATCCCATCTTCAGAATGCTTCCGTTAAGGGGTCATGTAAGTGGACACTTGTAGAATGAGAGGCTCTTGGATTTATGAGGAGGGTTCTGTAGTGGGTCAGAGGTGTTTGTCATGAAATGTAAGGAATTTTTCATTTGATGAGCACATCACAGCCAGGATTCCGTGTTTATGGGTTAAAATCGCTTAGTTTTGGGAAGGGACTTTGTAAAATAATGCAGTTAATGAACTGACCATGCTGCACACTTAAAGTGAACTGTAGGTCACCATTGCTGGGGCCAATCATTGAGGGAGATGTAAATAAACACCAACTTCTCATTTAATTCTGTGGATCCCTAAAACAGCGCAAGGATCATTTTGTCACACATTCAGTTGATCTTTAAGTTGGAATATCTCTTGCTCACTCTCACTGACCAAGTCAAGCTATCAACTTTTCGCACATGTCAGTCACTCCTGTGATTGCACTTTGCTTTGTGGAAATTCTAGTTCTAGAAGAGCCCTCCAATGAATCTTTAGTTATGACAAAGGCTGACATCAAGTTCAATACATTTCAATAATGTGAAGCTCATTTGGCCCACATGGAAGACCATGTTTAAGTTCGAAAACATATAGATGTATTAAAGGATTTGCAAAGTTACAAACTCAAATATTGGGGATGAATTGTACTTCAACTGCGAAGGAATGCTAGAAGTGGGGTCTCTAGTTGGCAGTGGTTTGTCACCCTGTCCAAGTAGGGACCACCACTCTAGTCAGTTTGTCAGATACACACTCTCAATTGACCTGTGCTCACCTTCTGGTAGCTTGGCAAAGAACATTTAGGCTTAATTTAAGAGGCAATGCATGTAGTATTTGTGTAGCACTTAAATTACTATAACTCAATGAAAACACCATAAAAAGGCTCCACACAGGTTTAGAAACAGAGAAAATATTTATGATATTGAAAGAAGAACTAAATTCCCAAAATCCAATCAGTAGGAGTTGAGATTATTTTTTAAGGAAGAAATGCAAAAGCAGTGCTTTTCAATTTATGAGCATTTTTACGATGCAGGAAAAATAGTTCTCACAATGTTCCTATGTGCAATTGTTCATGGGTGGTCTTACTAGACCATAGCAAATGACACCACTACAATCAGTGGTCCTTCTCAGAGGTTACTGCCCCATATCTAAAGCAGTTAAAGCTCCTACTTCTTAGGACAGGGGTCTTGGGAATCACTCAGACAAGATGCTTGATTTATTTGCCCCACCTGCAAGAAAGCGCAAGTCAGCTATGCGTGCCCCCCTCGGTCCCACTATGCCACAGAAACTTGAGGGGATGAGTGGATGAGGTTGGCCAACTCAGAGTCAGGGTGCTGATGAAGGAGCCGGGCTGCGGTGGTGTCTGTGTCCTCTGAAGGGGGCCTTCGTTGTTGTGCGTTGTTGTCCTCTTGGAAATGTGGGTGGAGATGGATGACTATTCTTGCGTCTCTGGCCTACCCTTGTTTTATGGGACGATGTGTCACGGAGAGAGAGCCGCGCTGGCAGACGATGCGGCAGCTTCATAGGAGACGCACTGATCTCACCTCCAGTTCAGGATACAACTCTAGACTAAACTCTTCACAGATTTAGAAAATCATGTGAGTTGATAAGAGCTGTGAAAAAGGAATGCAGAGTAGAACTCTCACTCTGTTGGACTCTACCTTCTTTCTCCACCTTTTCTCGAACTCTACGCTTCCCCTTGGAACCTTTACGTGACAGCAAGGTGTCTTGTTTTGGTGGCTTACAAAACTTCTAAATGTAGAATTAAGTCACTTTGGGGAATTGGAATGCAGCTAATGTTGTGTTTCGTAAATGTATTAAATTTAGACTATTAAATAGTTTGTATCAAAATGTTTTTTTCAAAACTTCACAACCTAGCTACCTGGTGTCACTTTGAATCTTACATTGCTGTTGATCAATCAACCATTTGTAAAGTGTGGCAAATCACCTGTGAGTCTTGAGGATGCTGCGTGGTGGTTCCTTCATTCGAACATCCAGGTTCTTGAGTTCTTTCCTGAATTTCTGGATCGATGGTGTGGTCCTGAGGTGCAGGGAAAGGTTGTTCCATGACTTTGCTGCCCGGTGCGAGAAGGAGGTTCCTCCGCTGTTGGTTCGGCGGATCCGCCAAGTGTCTGTAAGGGAGATCAAACGTGTGTGATCAGTTAGTGGAAGGTCAAACATTTGTTGATGTATGCTGGTCCTTCGTTGTGCAAGGCCTTGTAAGCGTTGGTCAGCATCTTGAACTGGCATCTCTTCTGAATCAGGGGTCAATGTAGTTTCTTGAGGTGGGTTGGGATGTGGGTAGTTCTGGAGAGGTCGAGGATTAGTGTTGTCACTGAGTTTTGTATTGTCTCTATTGTCTTCAGGAGACGTGCAGTGATTCCTACGTAGAATGTGTTTCCGTAGTCCAGTCTGCTGGTGATGAGGGCCTGCGTGACGGTCCTTCTGGTTTTGAGTGGGAGCCACCTGAAGACCTTGCGGAGCATGCGAAAGGTGTGGAAGCAGACAGATGAGACATGTTGACTTGTTTATTCATAGATAGCTTGCTGTCCAGGATGATGCCCAGGTTACGGACATGTTCTGTTGGGGCAGGGGTTGGGCCAAATTCCGTTGACCACCATGTGTCCTTCCATTGCGAGGTGTTGCTCCCAAAGATGAGGGCTTCCATAATATCCATGTTGAGTTTGAGACAGATGTCCTTCATCCAGACAGTAACGTTCATCATGCATCCCTGGAAGTTGGCTTTGGTGGTGAAATGGTCTTCAGACAGTGAGAGGACGAGCTGGGTGTTGGCATAGAGGATGATGTTGAGTCTGTGCAATCTGATGTTGTCAGTTGGGGGGGGTTAATGTAGGTGTTGAAGATCCATGTCACAAACTGTTTTTGTAGTTTTAAAATTTTACACTGGAGGGATTGCATATCTTTTCTCTTAATAGTATAGCCATGCCTAATTTGCATAGTTAATCCAGCCATTATTTGTCCGCTATAGTGCTCTGCAGATGTTTTAGAAGAATGTTTTTAAATTCCTCTTAATAAATACGTGACATTCTCGCTTTAATGTTGTGTAATCAATACCTTGATGATGGGGTCAAAGTTCCTACAGTTTTTATGAGGATAGCCAATGCTTTGCTGAGAACAAGAAGGACTAGGCACAGTACAAATCCCTTCTGATCCATCAAACTGTAGACCAGCAATGCAGACCTCCTTTTTCTAGAGCATCTTATGTGCAGCATGTTTTCTAAACATGGCGATTAGTTTGATATTGTTACAGTAAGTATAGCAGTTAATATAGTAATAATCGCTAACTAGTTTTATGGCCATTTAGCCCCGTCCCATGAGACAGTCCTACTGCAAGGAAATTACCCTTGATTCCAGTTGTATCATGTAACTTTAGTTTTGCATTCCATGTACAGTTTAATTTGGAATTGTACGGTGTCTGTTGGTTTCAGATGGCATTATCACTTAACTAGTGAATTTCTCAATGTACTACACAGCTCAGATGGTTCATGTGAGGCCATCTGATAACTTTCCAACAGAAATATCCTCAATACTTCCTGATACGATCATTGTTACTGTAATAAGTGGTAGCTGCCCTACTTGCCACACTGTTCTAGAGTAGTTTTGGTCTGCAGATTCATTATTGTTGCAAAGGGTTTGTTAGCTAGTGTGTTATTAAGGTTTTACTAATACTCAATTTGGGAATATAATCTACTGTACAAAGGTTATTACTGATAATCGCTCTGATACATGTTAATTGTCTAGCAATTGGTTAAGGTTTATGCATACATGTTGATGGTTATCATCAGGTTTGTCTTAAGGTGGATATTATTGCTATGAGCCTGGAAAGCAACAATTGCTAACTCCTACAGGAGTGATTACTGATCAGTGTGTAGATTATAATGCCTGTGGGTGAGTAAATAATCATAGACTGTTATTTATCAATTGTCAACCCTCTGGGTGTTAGCAATAGGAGCAATAACAATATCAATATTGCCAGTCAGGCTAATGATGGTTGTTGCTGCAGCGCCTGGAGGTGCTTATTGCTATGCAGTCTGAAGTGAACATTTGTTATACTTTCTATCCAATGATTGTTTATGATGATGATTAAAGATTTTAGGTGGATTTGTCTTGAATGTCATTGATCTGCTGTGAAGGAAACTTTAGCCTGTTGCTCCTAGATACAGTGTTTGAATGAGGGCGAGTAACATGAATGCAATAATTAACTTAAGGTCAGGGTCTCATTTTCTATGAATACTTGTATTTTCTTCTTACTCGGGCGTGACTTCTTCCAGGATTTCATCATCTAAAGACATTTACTCTGAGACAAAGGATTTATTAATTTTGTCCGTTGTAATAGACAACTGACAGTTATTGAAAGATGAAAAAACTTAGTCCATCCATATTTATACATGTGGAGAAAATACTGTCTGCCTTTTATGCTTATGTTGTGAAAGTCAGGTAAAAATGTTAGCATCATAATTTTATTCATGTATATCTAAATTGACAGATTTTAGCACATCCAAAAAGCAATCAACTTTAGCGTGAGATATTGCACTAGAACTAATTCCGTGCGTAAAGATGTCGCCAAATTCAGCTTTCCAGGTGCCTGTGGTTTTGGACGGGGTGCTGAAACTTTTCAACCACTCGCCCCCAGTTAAGAGATCTGGGTTTAATCCATCGTTCTTTTGCTCACTATGCCACCCCGGTTTGGACCCAGCAATATGCAAATCAGTCTTGATCTTGCTACTCATGGGAAGAGTCCAGCCTGGCCTGCCAGGCCAGGTCCTCCCTGGACCGGAAATGAGCATCCTGGGACCGGTTTAGGGGTATCACCCCTCATCAGCCAGGCTAACTTGAATCCAGTGGAACAGCATGCAAGGGAACCATGTCTGCCCAAACTGGGGTGGCATGGTGAGACAAAGAACGATGGATTCAACCCAGATCTCTTATTAATGTTGCTATTTTCTCTCCAAGTGGCCGAAGGTATGCCCAGACATGGGTCCTTTGCTTGCTTGGCAAATTCTTGGAAGATTACAGGGTCCTTTAGGAGGTCCCCTCTGGTAATATCTCCTCTGTTCACCAGAATATTCCTGCCCCCTCTCCCACTTCACTGTCTCTGATATGTTTTTTATTTTGTGAGAATTGTGATGTCCTTTTTTCCCTTTTCTTTGAACATGTTTTTATAAAATAAATTTGATATCAATATACTGGTCACTTCCTCAATGTACTTTGTTAAAAAACTTACTGCACACTGACAAATTCAATGAAACTGAATGTATAGTTCCGCTTTACTTTGTTGGTTTATTCAGCACATGATCCATATTGAGGCATGCTCTTATATATGGAAAATTTTGCCCAAAACCTTTAACTCTTGAATAGGGACTTTCGTGTTTTTCTACAGTGCTACCCCGTCCCTTCTCTCAGAATTAGGGTAACTCCCTCTTTTTTCCATATGTCAAAATGACAGTTGATGGTGAAGAGCAATCTATACAGGCGCTACTGATACCTCTATTTACCACCGATCGCGCTCTCGTGCAGCTCTCTCGTGAAAAATAGATATGTTGGTGGTATTGTCTAATGTTGTTGTGAAATGCCACATATAGAAACAGCTTGATTATACTATTGGTCCTTTGACAGGACAAATGCCATTCGTATCAACTGACAAATGCTCCCAGAAATAATTTGCCCCAAGAATATTGGGCCCAAGAACCAAATGACACTGGTTATTTGCAAATAGACCCAGTTCATATAAAAGTGAACAATAATGCTGTGCTGCCTCTCATAACTCAATACAAGATATCTAAGGAAGGTAAAGAAGGACTTCAAGAAGTTATACTGGATTATGGCACAGGACAAATTAAGTATTGCAGAGTAGTTGATTTGCGAGCCATTAACAAAAGAGTCTAGCCTCAATATCCAGTGATCCCAGATATTAGAGCGACGTTTTCTTCCATTCCAGCTAATGCAAAATTGTTTACAGTAAAAGATCTCAAACACATTTTTCAGAATTCCCATCAGGAAGATAGCCAATATTTGTTTGGCTTCAGTTTAAGATAAATATTATGTCTTCTGTCGAGCACCACAAGGGTATACAGAACGTCCAAGTATTTATAGTCAAGCACTTAAACAGATAAATAATTGATTACTGCCAGTAGGAACAACAATATTACAATATGTGGATGACCTATTGATAGCCAAATCTGAAGAGGATTGCTAGAATGCTTCACATAAAGCACTTTCCTTTTTGGCTTCACATGGACTTAAGCTGTAACTATCAAAAATGCAATATTGTCAACAGGAGGTCACTTACTTAGGTCACTTCCTGTCGAAAGGGGGGAGAAGCTGGTCACCTGATCGCATAAAGGTAATTCTATACATACCTCAACCTACCACACAAAAAGACGTATGTGCCTTATTAGGCATTATCTCATTCTGTAGACGATAGGTACCAAATTTGTCCTTGATAGCGAAGCCTTTACTGTCCTTGAGGCATAAAGATATATCAGACCTAGTTCCATGGCATGCTGAACATCAACATAGCTTTATCACCCTGAAAGCAGCTCTTTGTAATGCACCTGCTTCTGGTCCCCCTGACTATACTAAACACTTTGTTTTATTTTTGCATGAAAAAAATGGCTCTGCTTTGGCTGTACTAACACAAAAACAAAGAGCGAAGAATAGACCATGTGCCTATCTTTCCTCGACATTGGATACGGTATCAAGAGGCCTACCAAATGGCCTCCGAAATATTGCTGTGGCAGCAGCTGCTTCAAAACAGGCAGATTCAATTATTTTGGGACTGAGGTCACAGCATATGTACCTAATTCAGTTGACATACTATTGAATAAAAGAAAAACGCAACATTTAACTAATGTCAGATTGACACAATATGAACTGGGTGATGATTACCTTGTCTGTGATTTATTACGGAAGTTCGAGATGGGTTATGTGAGGAATTGTGGCATATTATATGGTGTGGTTGTATGACCTCACCTTCGAATACACTCATGAAACCAACTTGGTGCTTGCTACACCTTAGCACAAACCTGGGAAGCTGTCACTTTGTATTCATCACAAAAGAGCTGCTCCTAGTGTGATAACCCAAGCGAGTTACAAGAACGTCGTAGGTGTGGGCATCTCACAAAAAGATACGGACTGGTCTCACACACCACCTGGTGTCATGCTTCATCATTGACCAGTCCTCGCCCTCCAAAACCTTCGTTTGATGGAGGGCGGGCATACACTTGACGACAAGGATGCACTTCTAAGTGGAGGAGTGGGGGCCCGTGACTATGTGAGTGAAGTTAAAAATCATTATAGTAATCAGTAGCAATTCTTTAATGTGAGATGAATACTATATGATATTAAAATATAGGTGTGACGGTAGTTGGGACGGTTATTGTTCCCAACCGTCTAGTGAATGGTCTAATGGATGGTCGACATGTTTCTGCCTGGATGGCCCCGAAGGGTCCGTGGCATTCATCAGGACCTAGAAAAAGAAATAAAGGGCTCCGTTCTTACCAATATAGGTAATGTGATACCACTGCGGGAGTGTGGCACAAGGCACACTTCACCGTCTTAGAGCTGCTTCCAATAGTGAAGCCTGAAACAGAGGTTATGAGAGACAGTAATGTAACTCGTTGGGTCATTTGTACCTGTAAAGGAAAAAAGGAGAAAGAAAACAATGCATGCATTGATTGTCGTGCGTGACAAAGATGTGTACGTGACTTGGTGGCACTCTATTTGTGTACACTGGTGCAGAAATGTGGTGGCAGACGGTGCTGCTACCAAGCTTACCCTAGTAATTTGGACAACTTGTCCCATGGGGGAGGGGGCGGGGGAGAAACCACAGTTGTGTTTCCTCTGTAAGAGAAAACATGAAAGTACAGTTCTTTGTTAAAGGCGTTTTTGTTGAGAAGGAATATCACAGGACGAGTTATATCCAGAAATTCACCAAACTCCTAAGGTAGATAAACATTGTTGCATCTTTCCATCTCCATACTGTCTCACACGCTCCACCATCATTCAATACACCCACACTCTTACTGTAACTTGAGGTCAGTGCGTCCCGAAGCCTATACGTCCGCTCCCGGTCCTCCCGAATGTAGAAATGGCAGGTAGCGGGCAGAGTGTTTTAAACGTTCCTCCCGGGTGCCTAATTACGTCCGATTCCGCCCATTGGCTAACAGCACCCAGCCTTTCCCTCCACGAATGAAGCTCGTTCCTCCGAGCTTTCACACGCCTCTTACGGACATTTTTTCTCCAGGCAGCAGTAACCTGGGACGCCGGGAATCGCCCACGTGCAGGCAATTCTCGTAATTAGTTCCAATCTACCGTAATTAGGCACCCGGGAGGAACGTTTAAAACACTCCGCCCGCTCCCTGCCATTTCTACATTCGGGAGGACCGGGAGCGGACGTATAGGCTTCGGGACGCACTGACCTCAAGTTACAGTAAGAGTGTGGGTGTATTGAATGATGGTGGAGCGTGTGAGACAGTATGGAGATGGAAAGATGCAACAATGTTTATCTACCTTATGAGTTTGGTGAATTTCTGGATATAACTCGTCCTGTGATATTCCTTCTCAACAAAAACGCCTTTAACAAAGAACTGTACTTTCATGTTTTCTCTTACAGAGGAAACACAACTGTGGTTTCTCCCCCGCCCCCTCCCCCATGGGACAAGTTGTCCAAATTACTAGGGTAAGCTTGGTAGCAGCACCGTCTGCCACCACATTTCCGCACCAGTGTACACAAATAGAGTGCCACCAAGTCACGTACACATCTTTGTCACGCACGACAATCAATACATGCATTGTTTTCTTTCTCCTTTTTTCCTTTACAGGTACAAATGACCCAACGAGTTACATTACTGTCTCTCATAACCTCTGTTTCAGGCTTCACTATTGGAAGCAGCTCTAAGACGGTGAAGTGTGCCTTGTGCCACACTCCCGCAGTGGTATCACATTACCTATATTGGTAAGAACGGAGCCCTTTATTTCTTTTTCTAGGTCCTGATGAATGCCACGGACCCTTCGGGGCCATCCAGGCAGAAACATGTCGACCATCCATTAGACCATTCACTAGACGGTTGGGAACAATAACCGTCCCAACTACCGTCACACCTATATTTTAATATCATATAGTATTCATCTCACATTAAAGAATTGCTACTGATTACTATAATGATTTTTAACTTCACTCACATAGTCACGGGCCCCCACTCCTCCACTTAGAAGTGCATCCTTGTCGTCAAGTGTATGCCCGCCCTCCATCAAACGAAGGTTTTGGAGGGCGAGGACTGGTCAATGATGAAGCATGACACCAGGTGGTGTGTGAGACCAGTCCGTATCTTTTTGTGAGATGCCCACACCGACGACGTTCTTGTAACTCGCTTGGGTTATCACACTAGGAGCAGCTCTTTTGTGATGAATATTTAGTATTGGAGGCTGCTGCTCCTAGAACCCCATGCCTCTCGTTCCCTCCTCCACACATCCAGTGGAGCTCTCTTGTGATTGGAAGCTGTCACTTTGAGCAATCAGGTTAAGACAAATGAACAAGTATAAAGAGTTTAGAAGTACTAAAACAACATAATAAGAAAGTCACTCAACACGAAAGAAGTTTGACACTAATTTAAAATAACAGATCTTATTTTTATGAATTTTTAGACACTAAAACATACCAAATCTTACTGAGAGTTCTGGTGATGCAGATTTTTTAAGTAAAACTTAAATCTAAGGTTTTCACTAAAAAGCGCTAACAAACAAAGATCAGCGCAAAGTTTGAAAGAATTTAATAGAGTTGTGTTTGGCTACTCCAGCCTGCTTTGGCTGACCAAATCCACCCAGGGATTGGCCAATGAGGAGTTGTAGGATGGTTACCTTGCCACCGAAGTACTCAAGTCCAGTTCCAGGTGCAATGTGCAAACCACCATAAACTTTAATGGAATGGTCTTAATGCGAGGGATACAGGATGCTTTAGAGGCTGGTGATGCAGGGGGGGGCGGGAGGTGGGGGCTTCTCCTCCCTTCTCCTTGGTTCCCAGCTTAGGTGGGAGACTTTGGCCACCAGGTTGGCCGAAATCCCTTGAAGTCCTTTGTGGCCCAGCAAAAGTCCAGTTGTCACTGGACTACTGGTCTCCGGTCACAACGAAATCAGCGATTCCCTTTGGTGAAGGCTAGTGTTCGTAATGGGGGACCAAACTGCACTTTGACTCTCCCAGGTCCAGGAGACTCTGCAGCGTTTGAGTGCCTGTACTCAGTCGTCCCAGCGGTACGTCAGCAGTCAAGCAATTGTGGCTACTGACTGGCCAGAGTGGGCTACTTAAGCTTTTGTGGTGCTGTGACAGAAATTCAGCCAGCTGACTCTTGGAGATCACCTTTTTTGTCTGTGGCTCAGTGGCGACTTTTCCACGAGCCAAGCACTACAGGCCCGCTCGCACACGTCGCCCGACAGCACGACGTCAACATAATCTCCTACGCTGACGACACTCAACTGATCCTCTCCCTCACCAAGGACCCCATCACCTCCAAAGCCAACCTCCACGAAGGAATGAAGGCCGTCGCCGACTGGATGAAGATCAGCCGACTGAAGCTGAACACGGACAAGACGGAGATCCTCATCCTCGGCTCCGACCCTTCAGCCTGGGATGACTCCTGGTGGCCGATGGTACTGGGGGCAGCCCCGACACCCACCGACCACGCACGCAACCTGGGAATCATCCTCCACTCAACGCTCTCCATGACCAAGCAAGTCAACGACGTCTACTCCTCCTGCTTCAACACCCTCAGCATGTTCCGCAAGATCTACAGGTGGATCCCGACAGATACAAGAAAAACAGTCACCCAGGCCCTCGTCAGTAGCAGACTCGACTACGGAAACGCCCTCGACGCGGGAGCCCCGACCAAGCTCATCAAACGACTGCAACGCATCCAAAACGCCTCTGCACGACTGACCCTCGACGGACCATGCCACAGCCACATCACCCCCCACCTGAGAAACCTGCACTGGCTCCCCATCAACAAGAAGATATCCTTCAAGCTCCTCATCCACGCACACAAGGCACTCCACAAGACCAGCCTAGCCTACCTCAACAGACGACTTTCCTTCTACATCTCCAACCACCATCTCCGCTCCACCGACCTCGCACTCGCCACCGTCCCTCGCATCCAAAGAACAGCCACCGGCAGGAGATCCTTCTCCCACCTCGTCGCCAAAACCTGGAACACCCTCCCACTGAGCCCACGACAGACCCAAGACCTGCTGACCTTCAGGTGGCTACTCAAGACCTGGCTGTTTGACCAGTAGCGTCCCCCCCTCCCAGCGCCTTGAGACCCTCACTGGTATGTAGTGCGCTCTGCAAATGACTGATTGATTGATTGATACAGGCACAGTCCTCCCTTTGCTAGCCCAAGGATCAGCAGGTGCTGTCCAGTGGTTGGTGCACCCTCTTTTGCTGGGCCCAGGGAACAGGAGGGCAGTCCTCCATTGGTCCTCTCTCCAGTCCAGATGTGATATGAGTTCTAAGTGCCAAAGATGCCATATCTATCCCCAGAAAATGCCCTCTGGGGAAGTGGTGGTCACTAGCCAATGGGCTAATATTAACCTTCCCGCCTGATGATGACTTCCTTCAAAGTGTGGCCTCCAGCTATCCCAGAGTGCACTGTTTTGCAGACTCCTAAGATGGCAGAACTCCTCTCTGTGCGTGGTGCTAGGTAGCCCTCCCTAGAAGTGCAGATACCTGAGGGCTGCACACTCATTGGAAAACTGGTTTGGCAACTGGTCTCCCCTTTCTGTCCCTGATGCCAACCATTCTACCTCAACAGAAAAGCGACTGCTCATGTGTGTGTACACCATTTTCCCTTCAAAGACTTCTTCCCCTTGAAGCTAGCCTTTTGGGCTCACAACCTGTGTGGCTTTCTGCCCGGGAGAGGTGACACGCCTTCCAACGGTAAGCCTCTATTGTTTTTATACCTGGGATTTGTTCACACTTCTCCCCAGGAGGACAGAAGGTTGTCTTGTGGCCAGCATCTGTGTGCCACTGGAAAGCTTGGGCAACAGAGTGGCAGCTTTCTAAAAGTTGCTTTTAATCAAAAGTTAAATTACATTTGATTTGGGCATCAAGCCCAGTTTAATTTGCTGATTAATTTGATACCTTGAAGTACCAACTTTAGTAGACCCATTCATAAGTTGGCACAGCTGAGTTGTCAGCATGTAACTCTGTACTCTCCAATGGAGCTACTAGCTTTTCAGGAGTAAAAACAACAATTTTTTTTTTTTACCGTCAGGGCTTATAAAAAATACATCTCTTATATAATAAAATACAGCACCCTGCCTTAGGACTCGCTAGGCCTGCTGTAGGGTTGTATTTTATATATCTTTTAACAAAGAAGGTTTGAGATAGGCCATTTATTTAGATAGCAAAGTTGAGTTATCAATTTAAAACTGCTCTGCCAGTTTCCAGTGGCAAGCTGGGAGATATGTTTTCACATTGTCGTGTCTAGGGTTGCACAATATGTGCTGCCGCCCTGGTGTGATATTTTAACTTACAGGCCCTGGGTAACCCTGGTACCATTTACCTGGGACTTCTAAGTTTACTTATGCAAATTGAGTGTAGCCAAACAAACATATACTTTTAAGGGTTCGAAAGCACTGGCGCTGATGGCTGGTTGGCAGGCCTCAGTGCACACAAAAAACTAGCAGCATCAGTTCAAAACTTTGGGGGTGATCATGCTAAAATAGGCATTCCCTTACAGGCCATAAGATGGAAACAACAATAATTGGCAAAGCCAATAGGGAGGTGCCTGGGATCAAAGGCTAGTTATGTGGGCTTTGTCAATGGGTGTTTCTAAGCACTTTTATAATAATATTCTTGGGGATGCCGCTCACAATTTACCCCTTCCACTTTATCTAGATCATTACATACAGACAACTGCCTACCACACTACCTTTATCGCAGCCAGCACACACCAAATTAATCTTTGTGACTAACTGCAGCAACGGCCACCTTGTCTGGGAATGGTGGTCATTTGGCATATGATGGGCGGACTACTCAAGCCACCAGCAGGTGAATTTTTTCTAACCTATATGATTGTGATCTGGAGTTCCCCATTGTCTGTTGGAGTACAGCCTATTATACTTCACTGATGCTCCAACTTAAGGGCCTATGAGCTTACAGAGGCAAAGAGATTCTGCTTGAGAAAGTGCCAGCCTACCCCACTCTGAGAGAGAGAGAGAGAGAGAGAGAGAGATATTGGCGGATATGTAGCCATTATCAGCTGCTAAGCTCCCCTCTACCCTTCCTTGCACACTCTTTGCAGATGCAGCACTGTTCTGTTTTGAAGGTTAACAATTCATATACATTATGCAATCGATCAATAAGATAACTGGACTGCCACACTTGTTATGCTTGATCGATCCTCTCTGTTCAAAATGCCTTCTGATTGTTCAACAAGTTCCTCTAGGGAATTTTTTATACTTCTATTCAAATTATCTAACATCCTTTTGACAGAATTCCAACTTCACGAGCAGTATTTAAAATGGTATAATCGTACATAACCGAACTGAACATTTGGGTCATTTTGAAAGTGGCTCAAAAACTCTTGTATGAGGAAATAACTCCTGTTGCAGTTTCCGAGCTGCCCGGCAGTCCCACTGCGGCTCCACATTAGTTTTCAGCCAGGCGCACTGCACAGTGTGGCCTGCGTGAAACTCCACGGCGTGGAACTCTTCCATGCCCCAGTGTTTCTATTGTGATGAAGCGCCGCTGTCTTTGGGAAAACAAGGACTGTGGTGCTGAATGTTGATTCCATAGGTCAGCCCGCTGCTGCTTTGTTCCAGCCATCAATGTACAATTTGCTCTTTGAAAGAAGTTAAGGAGAATATGTTGTTTTTCAATTCTTTGGTAACCGTGGAAGCTTTTAACTGCCTAACAGTTGTCAAATATCAACTTTTTTTAGTTGAATATCTCTTTAGTCTTTCTTTGCCCAGATTTTCCCAATCACACCGAAAAGGGAAGGGCGAACTAATGAGTCTGGCATAATGGAAGGATAGTCTGTTTGATTTATTTACTAAAATGAAATAGATGTGTTTTCAATTCTTTGCAAACCTCATAAATGTTTAAAATGCGGCACATCATATGTAAAAACACTATAAATACGGAATAATGTCTCGGAAAAAAACTTCTCCCAAAGTAAAATTAAAAGATCAGATTACTTATTAAATCAGGTATGGGAATAAATACAGTTGAAACTTTCTAGCTAGGCGTTTATAACAGTGCTACACATTACAGTTTGACTAGTTTCTTAAAATGCTCTGGCTTTAAAGCTCATCCACAGAGAATGTCAACCGGAATGGATTATTGGCGCGCTTTACCGGCTACCCAGGCACGCGACAGGGATCCTCACTGCCCCCCCCCCCCCTCCCAACCTTCCTTTTGGCCCTAGAGCTCTTGTGGTTTGTGTTTGGAACGCATGCAATATGTGGCATTCTCACTTCAGCAGCTCCCAATAAATGGTTCACACACTTAGATTACACTACTTCTCCAAAGTCCTCCCCCTGCCGTGGTGTGCCTGGCCCACACATTTCACAGCTCTCCAGTTATAAAATCAGCTCCTACAAATGTGTGGGGCTCTCCATGCCTTGGTTAATTACTAAAGCCAGCCTTCAGGGGGACAATGTGAGATGGAAGTCCAAAGAGCTTAAATACCGGAGTATACATTTCAGCAGGGATCTAGAGAATGATTGAAAACAATCTAGACACCCTAATAATTGCCGCTACAATAATTTTCCACGCTGAACGCATCTCATCCTTTCAATGTGGGGCAGGTTCCAGACCTTCAAAATGATGGTAGCCCCAGATTTAAATGTCATAAAAGGATTGTTTTTGGCTCTGATGTGAAGGGACACCTTGACGTGCATCAACTCTAATATTAATGCCTATTTGCGGGAGAGGGGCAGCACGGAGTGCAACTTCCAGAATGTATCCAGCCCATGAAGATTCATACTGTAATGCTCACCAATTATCCCTGCTGTTAGATCCTGTTTGAGGGGGCAAAGGGCAGACAGCACCTACTGGGTCCCACTGTGATGGTTGAGGTGATTTGCTACTGGCAACCTGTGGGGTCCATCCTACTATGTGTTTGTAATATGGGACAAGTACAACCCTTTCTGCATTTGACTTTCAGGGCAGAGAGAGTGAGCTGTGAAAGGCCTCTCATGGAGATAGTGTAGGAGCTCAGAACTCAACAGCCAACAGGCAAAAAAGTATTGTCTAGCTAGTCTCATAAGTAACGCAAAGTCTTTTAAGCGCATGTGTTACTAAATGCTACACATTCCACAAGGGCTTCAGTTAAAGGGTTGTATACCCCTTAGGGATCTAGTGAAATGCAGACATCCCTATGGTGTCTGATTCTCTAGCTTCTCCGTTGTGTCACTCGAGCAAAGATGTGTACAGGCCTATGCACGGCACAGGTGCAGATTACTAGTGATAGCCCAAAGATTAGCCCGAAGGTCAGTTTAATTGCCTTTGGGCCTGGCAAGTCAGTGCTGGCAACGTTTAGTGTTAGCAGTGTCGTGTAGTTCCTAGGGCCCCCGGGACCTGCACGTTTTGAATGACCTAAACTGACGGCTTGGTGTGCAGACAGACCCTGGACACCCCCACAGGATGTCAGCTTTTAGACCAGCTAGCTCTACGGTGCCACTACCACCCTCTGTTATTCTACAGTGGTGTATGAGGTGTCTGGCAACCACTGAACATGACAACCCTGATTCCTCAGGTATTGTGGAAACAACAAGGTATCTTTCGTTCAGTCACTCCTGCTTGCTTTTCAGAATGACAATTGGAATGGTTTCAATAATTATTTATTGGTCAAGTGTCAGTCTTGTGTGAAACATGTTAGCTGCGACAATCAAAAGACAGGAACAGACAAATGTAATCGCTAGTACCAATATCGTAAAAAGTAGATACATTTCTACCATAGTGCTAATAAGATGAATAAAAACATATTACATAAAACAATAGCATTGGCGTACTCCTACGATGCGTAGCCTACTGTCGCGGGGCAAGTGAATGCGCGAGACAGGGTTTGTAATGTGGGGGGGGGGTTTATTCAGTTACTTTGCACACAAAAAGTTAAATCGCCACAGTTCACAGTTTCTCCACTGGGGAATTGGCTCCTCTGGGGTCGCATTGTTCCTCACGGACTCTCCCAAGCGGTATGCAAAGACAAAGAAAAAAGGAGAACACAGCCTTATTATCAGGCGGTTTTGCGTCTGCGAGGGAAGGGATAGTGAGGGAGCACCAGTATGGCGGGGGTGTGAGGGGGAAACCAACACCGAGATGCGGGGATGCGGCGACACCCACAAGGCTATGGATCCCGCCCGTTAACTGCCACCCGGGAATGAGGCACCCGCCCGTCTCCCAGACCCCCGGAGTCGGTCACGCACCTGTTGGAGCCACGAACCTCCAGGTCCGTGGCTGGGCGCTTGGTGGGAAGTGCCTCCTGGCTTCTTGTTGTCCTGTCCGGCGTCGGTGACCTGTTCCGCAGCAGTTGTCCTTCCCTCTCCGCGTTCAGCTCCTCCAGGCTTCTCCTGCATGTCTCCTCCGCTTCCTTTCTCCCACCCTTCCTGGTCGGAAGTCCAGCCCCTAAGAAGGGGCGAATCCTGTCCGTTATTTCCTTTGGGGGCGGGACCTTGCCGCAGATCGGCTCTGGTGTTAAAGGGCCAACAGCCCGGGATGTCCGGAATTCCAGGGTCGCCAATGGCAACCTCCGCTCCCGGAAGCTGCAAACAATAAGAGGGGCGTGCGACAGGTGAGTCCTTGGACTGTTCTCTGGGGTGGGAAGGGGCGAACCCTGACACCTACCTAACCGTGCCTAGCCTAGAGGTGTAGGTGAGCATGTATGTGTAAGTGCTAGGATATGTCATAATGGAGCCAAGAATTCCCTGGGGAAGTGCTAACCCCTCATCTGATGGTTCTGAATGAAGGACCCCGTCTCTGCGTCAAGGATGGCACCCCGCAAGGGATGTCAGATCTCTGCCTGTCGAAGGATCAGCCTGCAGAGTCTCTGTCCAACTCGGAAGGACTTCTCCTCTGTTTAGTAAGGAGGAGTGAGAGTCTTTTACAGTGGCGGCTGGTGAGTTTTGAAAGTGGTAGGGCGTAAAAGTTGGGGATGAGTGTTACATCACAAGCAAGCCAAGCGAGCAAACCCGACCGATACGGGGGAGGTCTCCTCAGTGAAAACTTTGAAAAAAAGAGAGGCATTTCAATACAAAACTATTTTTTGTGCAATTAGACCTGGGGTCGAGAATTTAAAATAGTTCTTGCAACTCCTTCCTTAAACTGACCTAATTGTGTTCACAATGGTACCTTTTATAATTTGGTCTGGCACACATTTAAATCCAAGAGAAGCATCACAAAAGAGGCATTCAATGTCATTAAGCACAGTTAGGGGTAACGTGATAAGGGAAATAAGAAGGGAATAGATTTGATCGGAAAAATGCGAAGCATCGGTTAGTTCCTCTCTACAACACAGTGATATTGGCCTTTTATTAAATGAAATAACATTTGCAATCGAACCACTGCGTACACCCCCAGGGTAAGGGGAACTGAAGGTGCTGTTACCATCTGTTGGGAGAGGAGTTGGCCTAACTGCTAGGGCGCTTGACCTCGGACCTGGGGAACTGGGTTCGAGTCTTGATAATGACGCCAAACATCCTGTGATTCTGGGCAAATCACTTAATCTCCCCGTGCCCAACAAAAAAATTAATGTGTGTTCTCATGTAACGTAACTGGTGCTATGTAAAGCCCTCTGAAACCTAATTGGATTCGGGTCAAGTTTGCACAGTACGCCGTGAAAATGTACACTTTGTTGGCATTTACTGTATTCTAAGATGCCTCGTATCATTTTTAAATGTTTGTATATTCACAGTTTTGCACCTTGCCTTAAAGCTGCGTAATAGTAGCATCGGTGTTAAATGAAAAATAATACCTTCCAAAAATGCAGACATTCTATTCAGTGCCACTTGCTAGGAACCTTGGCACAAACAGAAGATATATAAAGTAACGCATGCCAAGTGCCAACGAGTTTCTGGCATAAGCACAGACAAGTGCACCGTTCAAACAAGCAGAACTGCTGCCGAGCCCACTCTTTCAACAGAGAATCGCCTGACAACATCTGATCGCCCTAAACAATGCTTTCACGGCAGCTGCCACTGTACTTTTCAAACTGATCCTGCCTGAAAGAAAAAAAGCAAACTTATTTTGCCTGGATCTGAAGCCTCCCGACCCATTGATCTTCAAAGTGTACAGGCACCACCCACAGTGAACCTCTCTGTGGTGAGTGACTGCAGCCTGTAACCGCTCTTCCACATCCCAGCACGCGCTGCGTGGCCCTGGCTCTCCTGCGGCGCGAGGCCACATTCCATGCGCCACCCGCGCGCGTTTCTTGTTCTGAGGTTCGGGCGTACCGAAGGCATCATTGTAGGAAGGAAAACATGCCCTCCAAGTGAGAGGTACGAGCTCTTGTATTGATAGAACTTTCAAGTGGAAAATATTAAAATACGTCACGCTCAGAAATGCAAACTTGAAAAGGATTCACGTTAAGCGAGCTTTGGTAATGTGCAACTCAAATGCATAATCGTAATGAAAGGAAGGTTTAGCACTTACCGTCCTCACCTCAGCTTCTGGGGTCCGACTCCCGCCATCTACCGTCCTGCTGCCTTTTCAAATTTCTGCTGGCAGCTCTCATCGCCGCAACGTCATCAGCCAGCCAGGAAAGCCAGCCTCCCTCCCTCCCCTTCGCCAATCACAAAGCGTGAGGCGAAGCGGCGCGCGCCCCACCAGGGCCATTTTCTCTATGTAGACTGATGCGTGCAGCAGCATGCAGCAGCCTGCATAGAGAAAATGGGAGAGTGGGCGACCCTGCTCGAGGGCAGGGGGGGAGTGGCTTGCTCACTGTTGGGCATACTGACTGTTTGGTCGGCACCCAGGCCGGCCAAACAGTCAGTATCCACAACAGTGAGCAAGCCACTCCCCCCCTGCCCTCGAGCAGGACCGCCCACCCCCACCAGGCACTTCTGCTTTCTCACGGTGCGAGAAGGCAGAAACATAAAATGGTAGTTATTACCATTTATGTTTCTGCCTTCTCGCACCGTGAGAAAGCAGTGGGCCAACGCCCCCACGCCCCAATGGGCGAGCCGCCACTGGTCTTTTATTCTAAAGTGGTCACTCCAAGGTTTTTCTAGAATCAATATCTTTTGAAAACATTTGCTAATCCCCTGCTAATCCTTTTTTTAAAAAACATGATCATGCACAGCTGGCTGTTGGCTATGAATGAAAAAAGTGGTGACCCTTGTACATAATAAATCTACCGTGCCTGGGGACATGTTTGTGTATGTCAGGTACAGGTATTAAGATATGGTACCAAGAGCCTGATGTCGGAGAGACATAAGTAAGCTACAAGGTAAAAGGTCACCTGTGTGAGACCGTTATTTCGTGTGGAAGGGACACAATGTATGTAAACGGTATGCACATGATGGGACTAACCTAAAGGACATGGCAGCAGAAACAGTTTACTTAATTCACATTCAGGCACAGTCTCTTAATTCATGCAGACTCAGTACCTCATTTCTTGCTCAGTGATGCTGGCAAGTCCTAGGTGGGGACCGGTGCAATCAGTGCCTTTACACTCTAGAGCCTTGTCATTCAGATGGGAGACCACGGACGATGGTCTGCCCCCTTTAGGGTCACAGGAACTAAGCAACATGCCTTGTGTGCTGATCAGAGGTTGGGCTCTTCGAGCCATCAGACTGGCATTTGTTTTTGGAAGTTGTGGCCTTGGAGGCTGATGAAGCAACACCTCTTGAGTGGACACTGTGGATGGCAGCAGCAGTGCTAGGTCCTTGGGGTTAATGTTGGGAACTCGGGACCACACAATGATAACTTTATGAATACTTTTTATGCAGCTCGTGGTAGGAGCAACAACCAGAGACTGGTGACTGTGCAGAGTTCAGATCTTGACTGACTTCACTTCTTAACAATTGGCTGCTTCTAGGGGCCCACGCTCTATGAATGCACAGGATAATTCCTCTGGAGCAGTCTCTCCTTCGGCAGGGTTAGGTATTCTCCTTTCCTCACATTGGGAAGCTCTCAATTTCTTGGTCAGGAAGGATTTGGAAGTGGAACATTTTCTAGCTAAGGGATGTGGAGCCACTATCTCAGGGTTCAGAACTTTTATGAGATGTTTCTCTTTCAAATATAATTTCCATGCTGCTCTTGAGACAACCTTTAGGCAAAGTGAGGGTTCTCATATTTGGAAACAATGGGGCTGGCTCCAAACAAGAGTATAAAAACAAGAGCACCTGGATAGCATCACCTTCATTAAGCTTTAATCTGAAACAGACAAATATGCAGGACTTGCCTGAAACTCATCTTGAACAACAAACTACAGCTCCAACCCTCAAAATGGTTCCCTCTAGCTCCAGTACTCTGACTTGTAAAACAGAGTCCCACTACCGTATATCTGCTATACAATGATTGTGCATACATGCACTCGACATACACACAGTCAATAAAAGGTTCTGGGCTTCATATAACAGTGGGACCTAAAATGAGAGGGGTCAGATGAAGCTGTGCTCTCACGGACACAAACAAAAACGTCTGATCACACTACAAAGGCTCAAAATATGGTATACAGACAACATCCCTTTACATATTCGTGGCATAGGCAGTAGTCCATTGCCTAAAATGAGGGCATGATTGATTAACCCCTCCAGGTCACAGGACAGGTCCTGGAGCTTGCTTTGTCAGGTTTAGGTGTCAGTGTAAAAACTAGATTAGCATGCCACTTGGATTAAAGTATAATTCAGGATGCCAGTCTCACATGGTCAGACATTTAGGGCTGGAATACATGCCAGTTTAGCAGCAGGGAATATTGCCATTCCACCACATAATAGAATATTTTCTCCCCTACAAACTTTAATACTTTGCTGAGTCAACATTGAGCAACATTTGTTGCAATGCCATGAAAGTACTTTGCAAGTCTATTCTAGGCAGTTCCTACCCCTACTAAGGATAGTCCTGTGGTTCTATATATCTTTAATTGATGATCTGACTATCTCTGCAAAACAAACCACCCAGTGCACTATTTGGGCTCATATGACAGAATGGGAGGGACCTTGCTATGGAAGGGTATGGCAAGATAACCAGCTAGGTAAGCTAGATTACTTTCTCTGAGAGTAGCCCAAAGAGTTTGAAATCCATGTGGACTGACGTTGGCCAGGTAAGCGAACCAACTGGTACACTGGCTAAGGAGACGATTAGATCCTTTTCCAGTTGAACTGCCCAAATGAGGGTTTAACCTTCCAAAAGATGTAGGTTCTCAATGGGGAAAAGACTCTAGGATTTTATGGTATAATTATTAACAAACTGTTCTACAAAACCATCAAAATCATATCCAGGTCCTTGTAGTAGCATATCCTAAATAGGTAATACTTCACAGTTGGCAGGTTGTCATTATGGGTGACACATTTGAAAGGGTGGTGAGACTTCAGCTCCGGTGCATTTTATTGGTCTATATAGAAACTATACATGGAAGGATTCTGCTACACTTGTCGTCCTGCAAATTCTCCCACACAAATTGTAAGTGTGGCAAAGAGCAGTCAGACTTTACTAGTGGGACATAAGCATTTCAGAGTACCAATATGGATAAGTATTTGACAAGACTCGAAAGTAATCTGACACAAATTTATAAAAATAAACCAATTTATAAAAACAAGCATTTCTAGCTTAATATAGACACCAAATTAAATGAAATCAGATGCATATAACGGGAGTTATGGATTTTAGTTGCAGTATAAAATCAGTGCAAAATAATACAGTTGAAACTTTATCATTGCGGTATCAGTGGTAAAAACCACTAGTGGCAATTGGTCACTTGCTGGTTGAGTTGTGTGGAAACCAAGGACGGTTAAGGTGGTGGGGGTCCCTGTTCGATTTTACCCTGTTCGAGAAGCCCTGGTGTAGAGCTGTCTTGGCTGCCCTTGGTGCTGAAGCTTGAGACGCGGGAGAACTGGTTTTACTGCTGACACGGTGCTGGTGGCAAACAGGGCACAAAATGTCAACAACAAAGCCAATGTTGACATCGGATGAAGGTTTTGTGGAATTACCAAAAGGTGCAGCGTCGATTAAAGGTGGTTGTTGCCACACTGGCAACCACTAAGCCTTGGCAGCAGTAAGCACAGCAGGCATTTGTCTCCCGATCCAGAGGTCCAGGGGAACATGGTAGCCAACTGAAACTTCATGGAGGGCAGGACTACAATTCCAACAATGCACTGGATTGTCTACTTCTGGGTAATACCTTGGAAGGCCCGATGACAAGCGATTCCTTGGATCTGGTACACTGCCTTAACCTGTGGTTGCAGGGGACTAGTGCCACTAGTCCAAGGGAGTCCGAGGTTGCTTCTGGCTTTCACAGGGAACCCACTGTCTGAGTTGAACTGACATTTAACCTAGAAAAAACCTTGATTGTGCAGTTCTAGGAGTGTTGCCACCGGTGCATAGTCTCCCTCATTTGGTTTGTGCAAGCTATTTTGTCCCAGACTCTGGTCTCTTCTATGTCCTCTTTGATGCAAGTTAAATAAGAACTGTGGTACTGTTGTAAGAAGTAGCCCTTAAATCCTAGATTTAGGGGCGTTATGAGTGTGGATGCAAGTGGCCAATGGGCTTGTAGCCCCAGCGGCTAATCCCCCCTGAAGTAACCACATCCAGGGGTTTAGATCACCTTTTCTACCCAGATCCCACTATTCTATCACTTTTTAAAATGGCAGACATCTTTCTCAGCTTCACAGACCAGGTAGCCTGCTCTAGAGGTGTGGCTAGCCTTCTGAAGGTGTACAACACCTGACTACCTAATTTTCCCACGTGCAAGGGTGCACATGTGCCTGGGCGTAGGGGGGTGGCAGTGTGTTCCTTTGGGAGGCAGCCTAGTTGCATATCACAGGCGGGGCAGCCTTTCGAGCTCACCACCTTGATATGCCACTTAATTACCCAGCCTATCAGGGAGTGAAGTGTGACAACCTTCCCATCCATTCCTTTGTTTCAGACTGCTTGGTGAGCTCACACCTCCCGGCAAGGGGTCAGAATTGTGTCTTGTCTGCCGCAAGTGCAGGCTGGCAGTCAGAGCACAGGAAAGGCTGGGACAACCAGGTGGGCAACCTCTAAGATAGCCACCTGGGTGCATTCCAACTCGTCCTCGACACAATATTTGTGTCAGGGGTGAGGAGGTAAGTTGTTTGATACCAAACATGATCTATTTTGGCAGTACCATAATGGAGCTGCCAACCTCGCATTTGTCCATGGTGCCAGCCCATGTTATCCTATGGACCGTCTATTATTTATAGTGTCCTTTAATGATAAAGGCCACTATAGGGACATATAAGCTGGTACTTAAATGTCCACACCTTTGATAAAATGCATCCTGGGCTTAGGAGGCCTTCCTTATGGGTGACTGATATGTATTAAAAATAGTGTATTGACTTTGCCACAAATGGTCATGGCAAAGTCGAGTTTGAGCAGTTTGCACTGCTCCTGCAGTCTGCATGGGAGGCCTGCTGTCAGTAGTTTACTTGTGTCACTCAGGTTGGCACAACAGTGCTTCAGGCCCTGGTGACCCCTCTAGCACCAATGCACCGGGTACCGCTGGCACCATATACTAGGAGCTTATAAAGAGGTTTAAGTCCTTGCCAATTGGGGTGACCAATTCACACCTCAGTTTTGGGGAAAGAACACTGGCACTGGGGCCTGGTTAGCATGCTTCAGTGCACTGTCAGAATCAAAAACCAGCATATACCTATCAAACTCGGGGCAAAAAGGGGGGGCATCTGCAAAATGGCCTATTTTCGTAAAATATTAAAATGAATATCCTCGGCTGCAGTACGGCACAAAGTATACTGACACTGGCACCAGGCTCATGACGGGCTAAGCTCGAAATCAGGGATGGGGTTGCTTTCATCATTCCATAACAATATGGGAGGATATCTCTCCTACTGTCTGCAATCCCATTAACCTTCCTTCCCTTGGTCCTTGCCCCACCTCTGGCTGTTCTCAGCATTCTGCATTTACTGGAGTCTTTGCTATAAATGCCCTAATATTGAGATCATCCTCCATGTCTGCTTCCTTACTGTTCTAACATAGATCACACCCTCTCTACCTTTTTTCTACCTGTAATCTGCTCCAGATGTGATACCTATGTTCTTGGTTCGTAGTACCGGGTAGTTTGTGTCCCCTATTTACTCTATAAAGAGGTGGAAGGAGGACATAGTTGATGGCAAGTAAAGAAGCTTCATTATGAAATAAATCTGCTTTGTGTATGTTGGAAATGGCCATCTTTTGTGTTGCATTCCCTCAGTGTGCTACCTTCTTTCATTGAACCCACACACTTTACTCCTTCTAACCAGTGGGAAAGTGCTTATGCCCTTCCTTTCAACATGGTAAACTTGACATATTCCTCATTATGCCCTCTGTTTCAACATGGTAAACTTGACATATTCCTAATTGGCACATTCAATTTATATACAAGGTCCTAGCACATGGGACTACATGTACGTAGCACCTGTAAATTAAATGCTATTAATGGGCTGCAGCGCTCATTGTTCCACCAAATAAAGTAGCACTATTAAACATGTCTTGTGGTCTGCCGTTGCAGCCCGGGTATGCAGTTTGGAACTGCCTTTTTGCCCTTACGAAATAAGCCTTTTATCTGAAAGAGACAATTAGTTATAGATTCCTTACCTTAGAAATACCCCCAGGCGTCAGACTGGATCCGGAGAATTTTTCATCAGCAGTACCCCTGCGCATCGAAAGGTTGCGTTGTTCGGCTCCGAGTTCGTCGTTGGTGTCGTGGTCGCCAGGAGGACGTTGCGGTAGCTACTTAGACACCGCCCTCGCGCGATGATGTCAGTTCTTTCTTTTTCCGTGCCTCTAGTCACTATTTGACTGACTTTTTGGTGACTTTTGTCTACAACGTTTTTGAGTCTTCGACTTCTGGTGTATGTCGTGGATGCCCGGCTTCAAGGCTTGCGGTTCCCGTAGCCGACTGATGTTGGTGACGGACCCGCACCGCGTGTGCCTGTTCTGCCTGGAGCACGACCATGACCCCAAGTCGTGCTCCGACTGCCGGACCATGAATCCGAAGTCTTTACGGGAGCGGCCCCAAAAGCTTCTCGAGGCCCGGCAGTCGACTCCACGCTGTTAAACGTCCCGGTTGCATGGGAGGTCAAGGGACGAGTCGCAGAGCCACGACCACCAGTCTTCGTCCATTTCTTCGCACTCCTCAGGTAAGACGAAGCACAAGAAGGAGTGGAAGAAGCATCGTCGCTCTTTGACTTCTCCCCATCTGTCCGCTGACGCTATGAGGAATGTGGGTGGTGCCCCTCCCGCGGCTCCATGTGCAGAGCCTGAAGGGTCGACTCCAAGCTTCCCCCCTTTCCCGGGACCTGGAGTGTCCCCTGCCCAGCTTTGCCAATTTTACAAAGCGATGCATGCCATCTTTGGGCAGCCCGACTCTGCCAGCCCGCCTTTGGGCCCCGCGGACTCGGCTTGGGGCTCTGGGCCTTCGACGCCGGCTTCTCCGGTGCCGCAGGGTCCCCTTGGATCCATGCCTGGGTCCGGATCGGCGCCGGTCGACCTGATTATACCTCCCCTGGCGCCGATTGCACCGCATTCCCCAGCCGACTGCGACTCCGGCCTCCTCCCCGATGTAGACACAGAGCCGGACCAGCCTTGACTGACGCCGGATCTGGCGCCAACGGGTACTTTTGTGCCCTTGTTCTACCCTGGCTCTTTTAGACCAGATTGACAGACAGAGGAGGGTGAAAAGGACTGGGAGGGGTCTGGAGACCCTTTCACTGACCAGCTAGGCTACGAACCTGACTGGAGAGAGGAGCTGGGGGAAGCCAGTGGTCTGAATACCTCACCAGACCTTGGCATGTTGTCTCCTCCTACCGTGGCTACAGAGGAGGGAGCGTCTTATGCAGTGGTGTGGCGTAGGGCGGCCGAGGCTCTCAACCTTGAGATACCTATGGTCAGGACTAACCTCCTGACAGAGGTGCTTCAACCGGCAGCGAGTTCTTCGGAGCTCCTGCTGCCGTTTAATGAAGCCCTAACCGACATCCTTTTGGGCACCTGGTGCGGGCCCGAGACAGGGGCTCCTGTGGATAGGATGATTGCCCGACGCCAATGCCCGGCCCCAGGCGACCCCACTTTCCTCTCCCAACACCCCACCCCTGAGAGCTTGATGGTCCAAGACTCCACCTCCAAAGGCGAATTCCCTAACGCACCACCTGATAGTGAATCCCAAAAGCTGGACAATCTTGGGAATAAGATGTTTTCTTCCTTCAGCTTGGGACTGGGATCGGTAAACACTGCATGTATGTTGGGCTGTTACACCCACTCCGTGTGGGACATGGTGGTGCAAGTGCTGCCTCAGTGCCCGGAGGAAGCCCAGGCCGAACACTCCCGTGCAGTTGCCGAATGGAAAGACTCAGCAAAGTTTACCATCCACTGTAGGCTGGATACCGTTGACTCACTAGGCAGGACGGTTTCCACGTCAGTAGCCCTTCGACTCTACGCCTGGCTGCATCGACTGGTTTTTCAGGGGATGTCCAATCCACACTTATGGACATGCCCTTTGATGGCCGTCGCCTTTTCGGCGACAAGGCAGACAATGCGCTGGAGCACTTTAAGGACTCTTGGACTACGGCCAGGTCCTTGGGCCTCTCCACCACCCTCCCTCCGCAGTTTGCTTTTCGCCCCTTTCTTGGCTGCGGGAGGGCTGCCCCACCACATCCCGCCCAGAGCCACAGTCTGGTGCAAGCTGTTCAGCCCCTGCACGGTCGGGGACGTGAGAACCACCACCGTGGTTCTGGGAGCCAGCGAGCGGGCCAGTCCACCACAGCCCCCTCTGCAGCAGCCTCCACACCCTCCTAGTCTGCCCTTTCAGGGCCACCCATCGCAAGTGGGTGGCATGATTCGCCATCACCTCCCCCACTGGTGCACCATCACGTTGGACAGGTGGGTTTTGCAGATAGTTCGAAGGGGCTACTCCCTCCCCTTCGAGACTACCCCTCCATCCATGCCATGTCAGTACCATCGCCTGTCGAAGGATCACCTGGCCCTTCTCCAACAGGAAGTTTTGGCTCTCTTGGCCAAGGGAGCATCAAGCGAGTTCCTGCCCCAGAAGTTTGTGGTTGCTATTCCCACTACTTTCTGGTGCCCAAGAAGGACAAAGGCCTGCGTCCTATCTTGGATCTCAGGAACGCCAATCGCTTCCTCCTGAAAAAGAAGATCAAAATGTTGACGCTAGCTCGGGTCCTGTCTGCCCTCGACCCTGGAGACTGGATGGTAGTGTTGGACTTGCAGGATGCTTATTTTCACATCCCTGTCCTGCCGGCCCACTGGCATTACCTGCGGTTCATGGTAGGCCACGAGCTCTTTCAGTTTACTGTGCTCCCCTTTGGCCTTACCAGCGCCCCTCGGGTGTTCACGAAAGTGATGGTGGTGGTCGCAGCTCATCTGCGTAGATCAGGGGTTCCAGTCTTCCCTATCTCAACGACTGGCTGTTAAAGGCGGGCTCGCCCCAGGCTGTCGTCTCCCACCTCCAGACTACGGCAGACCTCCTGCATTCGCTGGGGTTCTCCATCAAGGTTTCGAATTCACACCTGACGCCCTCTCAGAAGCTCCTCTTCATCGGAGCGGTTCTGAACATGACGCAGTTTCAGGCTTATCCTCCCGAACAGCGAGTCTAGGATATTCGGGTTATGATTCCTATCTTTCAGCCTCTATCCGGGTATCGGTCAGAATGACCTTGAGGCTGCTGGGCCTCATGGCCTACTGCATCCTGCTGGTAGATCATGCCAGGTGACATAGGTGGGCTTTGCAGTGCGACTTGAAGTTCCAGTGGGCACAGCATCAGGGAAAGCTGTCTGTTTGCGTCTAGATCTCGGAGGTAACTGCACGTCAACTGCAGTGGTGGCTGGCAAACCGGGATTGGGTCAACGGCAGATCCCTCTGCCTTCCCCAACCAGAGTTCAGAGTGGTGACAGATGCATCACTGATGGGATGTGGCGGCCACATGGGAGAGGTGGCGATCAGAGGCCTCTGGTCTCTGGTGGAGTCTGGGCTCCACATCAACCTTCTGGAGCTTCGGGTGATCCGTCTTGCACTGAAACCATTCCTTTCCTCTGTCCGGGGAGTAATGCAAGTGTTCACGGAAAACACCTCCGCCATGTGGTACTGCAACAGACAGGGCGGGATGGGGTTGTGGACCCTATGTCAAGAGGCTCTCTGCGTCTGGACATGGCTGGAACATCAGGACATATCCCTGGTGGTTCAACACCTGGCATGTTCACTGAACGCCAGGGCGGACAAACTCAGCTGCAGGTGCATGATGAATCACAAATGGAGTCTTCATTCGGAGGTGACGCAAGGTCTCTTTCAGCAGTGGGGAGAGCCTTTGTTATATCTATTCGCCACCAAAGAGAACGCCCAATGTCAGTAATTCTGCTAATTGGAATTTTCAAGGCGGCACTCGCTAGGCAACACTTTTCGTCGCAAGTGGAGTAGCGGTCTTCTAAACGCCTTTCCACCTATACCACTTCTGCCCAGAGTGCTGAACAAGATCACACACGACCAGGCCCAAGTCATCCTTGTGGCTCCGGATTGGGCACAAAGAGTTTGGTATCCCGAGCTGTTACACATAGCCATTGATCCTCGGATCTGACTGCCTCTTCGGGAGGATCTTCTGTCGCAGAAGCAGGGGATGGCCCTCCTCCCAAACCTGTCCAGCCTCCACCTTCTTGCGTGAGGATTGAGCGAGGACACTTGACAGCTTTCGAACTTCCTCCCGAAGTCTGTGATGTTATCTTGGCAGCCAGGCGTCCCTCCACTAAGACAGTATACGCCTGTAGATAGAACAAATTTGTGGCATGGTACACAGCAAAGGCTGTGGATCCCCTTTCTGCCCGTCTTTCTGAGGTTCTCTGGTTCCTCCTTTCTTTGGCCCAGCAGGGCTCTGCTCTGGGCACTCTTAAGGGCTATCTCTGAGGAGCCGTTTCAGCATTTCTTAGACTCCTGATGAGCCTTCTTTTTTCAAGTCTACTGTTGTAAATCGCTTCCTTAAGGGCATTACTCATCTTTTTCCTCCTGTTCCCTTCATTATTCCTCAGTGGGACTTGAACTTGGTTCTTACCTATCTGATGTGTGCTCTCTTTAAGCCGCTTCATAACTGTTGTTTCAGACTTCTTACTTTAAAGACTGCTTTTCTGATTGCCATCATCTCTGCTCGCAGGTTGAGTGAGCTTCAAGCACTTTCTTCTAAGCCTCCCTTTCTGGCTGTTCATCCGGACAAGGTTGTCCTTAGAACCAGACCTTCCTTTCTTCCCAAGGTGCTTACTCCCTTTTACATTGGTCAAACCATCCCTTTCCCCACCTTCTTCCCACCTCCGCATCCTTCTAAAGAGGAAGAGAGGCTCCACCGTCTGGATCCAAAACGTGCACTTTCCTTTTATTTGGATCGCACGAAACAATTCCGGGTGGATGACCAGCTCTTTGTTGGCTACGTGGGTGCCAAGAAAAGTCGGGCTGTTCACAAATGGACCATCTCCAGGTCGGTCATTTTGTGCATCAAAGCTTGCTACTCTTTGGAAAAGAAGGAGCCTCCAGTGGGACTACGCTCCCATTCCTCCAGGGCGACGGCAGCTACCACTGCTTTGGGACGGGGAGTCCCCCTTAATGACATCTGCCATGCAGCTACGTGGGCATCTCTGCACACGTTCAGCAAACACTACTGCCTGGACAGCCAAGTGCGGAGAGACGGCTTCTTTGGCTGTTCTGTTCTCCAGGACTTTCAGGTGTGAACTTAGTTCCCGGACCCACCTCCAGGGTTGGTATTGCTGGGGTATCTATTCTAAGGTAAGGAATCTATAACTGTCTGTTTCAGATAAGCAAGTTACACACCGTCAGTAACAATATATCTGTAAGAGACATAGATAAGTTATAGATTCCTTACCGCCCCACCCATCCTCCCCGTTCTGCGAACTGATTTGTAGGGTCAGAGAGTTCCTTTCAGGGCCCTAGTTTTTGTGCACCAGTGGTCAGTGTCTTGCATGGCTCTGCACTTCTGGCATGGAATGTTGTGTAAAAGGACTGATGTCAGTGCGTGTGACATCATCCCGGCGACCACGATGCCAACGACGAATGCGGAGCCACCTTTAGACGCGCAGGGGTACTGCTGAAGAAAAATACTCCGGATCCAGTCTGACGCCTGGGGGTAATTCTAAGGTAAGGAATCTTTAACTAATCTATGGCTGTTACAGATATATTGTTACCGAAGGTAAGTAACTTGTTCGCCAGGCCTAATCTTCCTTTTTAATACTTGTGTCACTCGTAAATTAGGCCCTAAATGCCCATGAGACAAGACACATGGCATTTAAAAAGTAGGACGTGGATATTTATTGCTTCACTTGTCCTGGCAGTAAAAAAATACCAAAGTGGTTTATCACTGAAGTAAGGCTGGTTTTCCTCATGGGCAAACACTGGGTTACATTATAACAACTTATAATGCTTTCATTCAGTTTGGAAACAGCTATAACAATTATTTAAGGACTCACTTCAATAGCAATTTAAAATCCAATTGTAAGTCTGTTTTTTGTATTACTATTTTAGAAAGGACATGTTTTTTAGAAAACTGTCTTTTCTCTGCTTAAGGCAAAAGGGTATTTCTGCCAGTCAACTGACAGCTGAATGTCCCCCCTGTGGTGAGATGTAGCTTGCTCTCAGACAGTGGGTATGGAAATGTATATTTCCTCCTTGAGCATGATGGACTGGGAGCTCTTCCCAGCCCCTTCCTGAGCTATAAAGGATGCCTATCTTGTCACTAGTGGATGTCTCACACCTCCTATTCAGCTTGGCTCAAATTCAGAAGGGGGGACTGCCCAGAACTGGTTTGGGGTGACCACAATGGAGGGTTTGCCCATTTCCATACCCACACCTCTGGGTTGGCACGGGAAGAGCAAACTGCTTCCAACCCTGTTGTTTTGTTATGGTCTTTATTTGCGAACCTTTACTAAGAGGTGTTAGGATTGCACCACATAATGTCTTGTATGTCTATGTAACCTCCATGCCAGTCTGTCAATCTACATTATTCAGCCGCATCCTTTCCTGATTGTGGGCAAAGTTGATGGCGATAGGATATTACAATCTGTCAGACGTAATTGATTGTAGGTATTGTTCGTCTGTTAAGGGTGGTAGTGCGTTGTCCTTGACTTTCAAATTCCTAATATACATCTTAAATGATACCTATGGCAACATGTTGCTCTATCATTCTAAGTAGAGTCACTGTTTCTGCTTCCTCCTTTGCCTACTTCAGCAGGTCTTTTGCCCATAGTTCCACATCTGGTGTTACGAACCCCAATGTACCCCAATATAGGCCTAGGTAGTTGCACAACCTTTTACCTACATTTGTCCTACCATGCTCTACATTACGGCTCTGGTGCCAACCTTTTACCTAGTTAGGTGCTGAATAAATGTTGTGTGGTTTTCTTTGAAAACTAGTCTCATTTATTATGTATGAGGATTCTTAGTATCACAGCAGGATTACCATCTTCTGCATAATAACTCTGTACAAAAGTCACCACTATCGTCATCCTCGGCTGACAGGCCTACAGTACCATGACACATCTAGGTAGAACCCCTGAGGGTACCTTTCGGGTATAAAAGTACCACATCTTCTCTTGGCAAACCAGAAGAGAAACTTCCATGCTGACGCGAGACGCTGAGGACCCTGCACGCAAACACTCCAGCACATGGTGTTCTTACATCCCTTGCGGGGTGTCCATCTCAAGACCAAGAAGAGGTCCTTTGTTCCCTCCCGTCAGGTAATGGGGTTGGCTCTTTCCTAGGGAGATTCTTGGCTATACACCTACATACATGCAAGATACACTAAGGTACACTAAATTAGGGTTTGCATCTTAGGAGTACTCATGAGTACTGCCATGTATCTATATGCCTGCATATATTCATTGTTTTAGCACCATGGTAGAATTCTACCTTTTATTTACTTTGTTGGTGCTTATAACCGTATACATCTCTTTCCGTCTAATGGTTGTTACAGCACACTTATTTTATACTAGAATGATGCAGGTTCAAAAAACACTTATTGAAAATGTCCCCACAGTTTATTCTATGTATCTCTCTGAGACAAGGTGAGCACGAGTGACTGTGCAAAATGTACTGTACTGTTTCCATGATCCCTGAAGGGTCAGGGTTGTCATGTTCGATAGTTGCCAGAAACTATTTGCTCCTTGGTAAGGTTGTGGAGCTTAGAGTGGCACTGTGAGCTAGCTGGTCTACAGACTAATATATCCTTTGGGGGTGTCTGGAATCAGTCTGGACACCAATCCCTTAGTTTGCGTTGTCTAAATGTGCATATCCTATATAGATTTGTAGGAACTACACAACACTGGGGCTGCTCGCCGTCCAAGCAAATGCTATGCATCCTTTGAATAATAAGAGCTCCCGGTCTAAGAATCTGCACAGCATTTTATCGGCTTTGAGCCGTGCCATGAAGCCCAGAAGGCAGAATTTGGGCATGCATGGTAGTTGGCAGTCTACTAGCTGTCATTTATTTATTTTATTTGTATTTTGTTTTGTCAGTGATATTATCACCATCCATGCATTGTGCTGCACTGACACTGCCACATCATATGGTAAAACCCAAGCTCTGTCTGTGTGAGGATTTGGGTGTACTAGATGAAAGACCTAGAGGCTCTGTTGTGCAGGACACTCACAAATACCATCTTTGGTCCAGGCAGGCTCGTTTACTTAACCTCAACCCTTGGTAGCCGTGACTGTGAGCAGTGAGTCTTAGCATAGGAACTATGTGTAAAGCATTTAACAGCACCAAACAACAAAACAAGAAAGTCATAATTCCCACCCCCAAAAAATAGGGCACCAATTTATAAACATGGAGTATATTTCTATAATTTTTTGGAGACTTTGATGATCAAAATCCACAAGTGGGTTCCGGAGATAAAGATTGTATACTATATTAAAACTTTTAAACATAATTTCAAAGAAGCAATGGTCAACAAAATCTTTGTAAAAATTTTAAAAGTTTGGAACAGCTAGTTAAACTACTCCGGACCAGGTTGGGCGACCAAATTCGGCAGAACAGAGGTTTAGGGGGCCAGAGAGGAAGCTTTGGACAGTTACCTGGCCACTAGAGCATTTTTGAAGTAAGATCCCAATGTTACAAGATAACCGCCATAGGCTTTAATGGAGTGGTAATAA
This sequence comes from Triturus cristatus, assembly GCF_964204655.1. NCBI lineage: Eukaryota > Metazoa > Chordata > Amphibia > Caudata > Salamandridae > Triturus > Triturus cristatus. Next base: position 334,405,078 of record NC_140595.1, read on the forward strand.
TGCTAAAGGATGCAGGTGAAAAGATGCTCAAAGGATGCCCCTGAAGTATTCTGAAAATTATCGATCGGCCATACTCACCGATAGCCAATATATATTATGAAATAAACAGTCCGTTGGCAGTGAAGAAGAGGCAATCGTTTATTCTCAATAAGACTCTGCGCAGAGGAGCCCCCTCGTCCACACCTAGTCAGTGCGCCGAGAAGACTCCCGATTTACACATGAGACCAAACCTTTTTACAAAACACGCTTTACATAAAACAACCGTATTTGGCATTCTACTAATAGATACGAAATGTTCCGGAAGAACCATATATGGCACACAAAGCCAACTCAGAGGTCTGTTTCTACTATTATAAGGAAGGTCAGAAAGGGTGACTCCCTTTAGTCTCGCTACAGGGGAGTAACAGCCGAGAGCCGGTAAGAATGTGCTTATCGTCTCTAAAAACCAGATGCGACCTTGGGCCCTGGGGTGGGGAAACAGTCGTGAATTCAGCTGTCCTGTAACTCAACTTAATTGGGACGTGACTGGTGTATAGGGAGAACCACACGTGATCGCTACCCAAGCCTGAATCAACAGATTCGAAATGGAGTCTGTTGGCTTCTCCAACTATGGTGCAAAGTGACCTATTTACAAGGAGCGAAAACTATCTTAACTAACTTAAATAAAATGACGCGTAGCTGTGCATACATATAGGTGCGGCTACATCATGCTAACAAATATAGCGTTAGCTACTGAAGGAAAAGAAATTCTGTCCCTCAGAACCGCCCTTTTAGCGTGATGTAGCTAATCAATCCTCAAAGATACCCTCATCTATTTGCATTAAATCTCGAATTTCCTTTTGTACCATCTGAGACTTTTCCTTCGTGGGTGCTGACGGTGCCAGGGCAGAAGTTACTCTCCTGGCGCAATAGGAACAACAAGCGGGCCCAAAATGTATACATAGACAGCAGGTAAAGATGACACACACTATACCTTCCAATACCATGAAAATCCTCCATCCCCAGGCTGACAGTAGGTCCCAAAACCAACCAGAGAGGGACCAACTACCAGTATTGGCATGTATCTCCGATGCTAATCGGTGTAACTTTTTTATGGCTAAATGAACTGAAGGGGCGGAGTCAGGGATGTATACACAACAGGAGCTGCCGATGACACAGCAAGCTCCTCCCCTATCCGCTAGGATGACATCTAAAACCATACGATTTTGAAGCGAGACGAGTCTCGTAGCCTGAAGCTCTACGGTCAGATTAGTCAATATATCAGCAGTGGTATCAATAACTCTTTCAACAACCCTGGATAATCGTCTCACTTCCTTACTAGTTATTATGGGTCCCCATATAGGAAACACTCCCTTTACTATATCAACAAAGTGTTGCTCAGGGGTATCAGTTTGATCTATCTCAGATATTTCGGATTCCCTTTTATCTCTTTTTATTAGTGATCCTGATCCATCTAACCTATGGACTTTATGGTAATTGGAGGGAGCTATGTATACTGGTGGGTATAGAAAGGATAAATAACAACGACCCATCCATCCCCGGCGAAGCCAGGTATATGCATTCTCTCCACACACAAAATATACATTAGGGGGCGTTATCAATGGGGGACTACTAAAAGTATGGAGTCGATAGGTATAATTACACCAGCTATCTCCTACGGGAATATGTCCGACTCCCTGTACACAAAATGCCGAGGTACTATTTAATATGGGTACCGGCATTAGCTTGTCATCAGTTACATTTCGATCCTGAAAGTGTAGAAAATATTGAGTAAAATTAAACTCAGCAAAGTCCAGAATCTCCGTTTTTAACTAGGTTACATTCTCATATTCAGTATACATGTTCATACAAGCCTTGGGGTCCAAAGATCCCTCCCCGTTATTTCCTTCTGGGTCGAAACCTTGGTGTACTTCTATATAAGTCAGAATCATCTCGTAGTCCTTCTCAGTATAGCGTGAAGCATCTACGGTATAGTGTAAGTACATCATACTTAACAATTTAAATCAGGCCTCACAACTTCCTAAGTAGGATAGTGGCAATGAGATGAAGAGGTCGTGTCGATGCATTACAGTAGGTAACAAACCACAAACCCAACAGTTGGTCGTATTAGTAGTACTGTGAGTCTGATGCAGCATTTCCACAAATACATTCTTGGCATAAGTCTGACGATGTCTTTCTTTGTGAGGGTCTAATGTAAAGAAATGGTGCTCCAGTGGCGGGGTAGGAGTCCCTATCATAGTATGCACGGGGTGGTAAAGTTCTAAATATAGAAACACACTCATTATCACTATAAACAATATTGCAATGATAATCACGAAAGCAACCTTCACTCTGCTTGTCCATGATGAAAATATGGGTATATAGCTAGGCATATATTGAGGAGCAAGAGGATGCTCCTCCTCAGGAATAAATCGACCAACAGAATACATCCTAACTAAGAGTCCAACCCAGCAGTCTGTCCTGCCAGAGGGTGCTTCTTTCCTGTGTCTATCTAGAGCCTCACAGGTCGGCTCCTATTGTCCATCCAAAAAACAAATCCTTTCATCCGCTTTTCCTCCAATTACAACCCGGCCCCCGTTTCCTTTTCTTTTCGATCTTTCTTTCTGAACAGAGCAACACAGAGTTCCAGCTTTCAACGGGTTCAGTCCAATGTCTCACTCAGTACCCCCAAATACTTCTAAACAAATCCCTATTACCAAAATGTTTCCCTCTCTCCTATCATATTTAGGGGTACCATGTTTGTTTCTGGGCCGCAGGTTGTATCGAGCTTGGCCTGGTAATCCTGGGTCTTCAAACAAAACAGGTGTAGAGTCCTCCAAGGTGCCACATTTTCCATGCACCCTTCGTTTTACGACAGGAGCAACAGCTTCAGAGGCCGATTCGGTACTTGGTGATACGGCCTCTCTCGTGCCCCTGGCTCCCTTTTCTTGCCCTTCAATTTCCTGGGCCTCGGAAAAGGGAATCACACAAGGAACTTTTTCACTTTCCTGGGTTAATATTCCTTCTGGATTCAGACGATCAAATGGAAGAGGGAGAGGCACCCTCTTGACGTGGGCCACATGGATCCAGTGCTTCCGTCCGATCACCTTTACTGCTGTTCGGGTGGCCAACAAGACCTGCACTGGCTCCGTCCACCTAAGCTCAAGGCTCGATTTCCGTTGGTAATTCTTCACCATCACCCACTGGCCAGGTTCCACATGATGTCCTGGACCCTCCGGCAGGGGCTGCAATGTATCAGATACCTTCTGGTGAATAGAACGCAGATCCTTAGTTAATGTGTACAAATAATCAGTCATCATTGGGTAGTCTATTTCTCTAAAACTTCTCGGACGAGGGACACCCCAGACGTTAGCCGGTCGTCCAAAAATGACTTCATATGTGGACAGGACTGACCGGGAATGGGGTGTCATACGTATAGACATTAGGGCCAAAGGCAATGTATCTGGCCACCGCAGCCCAGTGCTCTCCTGAATTTTAGCCATTTTTAACATCAAGATCCCATTATATTTTTCAACCAATCCGGCTGACTGAGGATGTCGAGGAGCATGAAACTTCTGATTTATATGCAACCCATTACAAATATGTCGGATAAGATCTGCATTGAAGTGGGTCCCATTGTCTGTCCAAATGACCCGAGGGACCCCATATCTCGGAAAATATTCCTTGATTAAGGCCTTCGCAGTAGCCAGTGCAGTATTTTCCTTGGTAGGGTAAGCTTCTACCCATTTACTGAAGGCGCATACCACGACCAAAACATACTTTAAGTTATTCACTCTCTCCAGTTGGATATAATCCATTTGAAGTACCTCGAAAGGTAAGGAGGGTGGCGCAAAATTCCCACTAAGAACATGTTCCCTCCCTCCAGGATTATGTCGTAAACAAACCATGCAATGTTGTACCAGATGGGATTATTCCAAACTGGGTCTAATAGGCTACAAATTCCTTTTGCTCCTATATGAGCAGTCCCATGGGCCATTGTCACTACAGCATTAACAAAAGCATTAGGAAGCATCCATCGCTGCTTTTCACTTAAATCAACCCAGCAACCATTATCATCCAACCTCCCTACTTCATTTTCCCATCGGGCTAGTTCATCAGGGGTAGCTTCCTTCTGCATCTCTCGGACACTCTCCATGGTGTTATCGAACAAATCCGACTCCTCCACCCATCTGGCCGAATTTACATACATAGGGGACATTTTAGATCTAGCTGTACTTTTTGCAATCTGGTCAGCGCAAGCGTTTCCTTTTCCCACAGTGTCCACTATGGCCTTATGGGTACTACATTTAACAATCGCTACTTTCCGAGGCAGAGTCAATGCAGTTAACAACCTTAATGTTAGAGGGCCATGCTGTATTCGTTGGCCATGAGAAGTGAAGAATCCCCTTTCTGCCCACAGTTTCCCAAAACTATGAGCCACGCCGAAGGCATACTGGCTATCAGTATAAATATTTACCGCCAGTCCTTCGCTTAGCTCACAGGCTTGTAACAGGGCTATTAGTTCAGCTGCCTGTGCAGAATGATAGGGAACGCGAGATGTTTCAACTACAGTACACAGGGTAGTAATCGCATATGCAGCTGTCGTTGTGCCATCTGGTAACTTAAAACAAGAGCCATCCACATACAACTCCCCTTGAGATTCAGATAGGGGCGTGTCTGTGAGGTCTACCCGTCCCTTCGTTTCCTCTTCTGTCCGAAATATACAGTCATGTATGTCATTATCTTGTTCATCCGATGGGAGGGGTAGTAATGTGGCTGGGTTCAGAGTGGCACATCTTTTAATAGTGATATGGGGAGCAAACAGAGTCACTTCATATCCAGTGAGACGTGCACTAGTAAGGTGCTGTGTCTTTGTCTTATTCAAGAGCGTATCCACTGCATGTGGTACCATTACTGTAAGATCAGAATTTAGAACAAGTCCTTCCGACTGTCTAATAGCCACCGCCACTGCGGCAGTGGCTCTCAGACAGCTAGGGAGTGCTCTAGCGACATAATCCAATACTGCCGAAAAATAAGCGCAAGGTCTTTGCTTACCACCAAATCCTTGCGTTAACACTGAAAGCGAACAGCCGTCCACCTTGTGCACGTAAAGTACAAAAGGCTTCTGGTAGTCAAGAGTTCCTAGAACAGGTGCAGAACAAAGAGCAGTTTTCAAAGAATCAAAAGCTTTCTGACATTCGTCCGTCCAGGGTAAGGGTTCATGCACTTCTTTCGTGATCAGATATAACATTGGTTTAGATAGAAGAGAAAAATTAGGGATCCACTGGCGACAGTAAGAAGTTATGCCAAGAAATGCACAAATATCTCGTTGAGTACGAGGAACAAACATGTTAAAAATGGTAGACACACGTTCGGGAGTCAGCTTCCTCCCTTCTTTCGACAGTAGATGACCAAGGTAGGTCACCTCCTGTTGACAATATTGAAATTTAGAGAGAGATACTTTATTTCCATGGACTGCTAGGTGGGACAACAATTTAACAGTAGCTGCTTTGCAGCCTTCCTCCGTATCGGACGCCACTAGCAAATCATCAACATACTGGAGGAGAACATTTCCCGGAGGTAAAGTTAATTCATCCAAAATTACTTTCAAAGCCTGACTGTAAATGCTAGGGCTCTCTGTATAGCCCTGAGGAGCACGGCAAAATCTAAAACTACGGCCTGATAACGAGAAGCCGAAAATATGTCTAATCTCAGGATGTATGGGAATGCTAAAAGAAGCATTCTTTAAATCGATAACTGAAAAATATTTGGCATTAGGAGGAATCATAGTAAGTATCGTTGTAATATCTGAGACCACGGATATTGTGGTATTACCACTTTATTAACCTCTCGGAGGTCAATTACAAAGCGGTACGTATCAGCATAATCAGGACTGCTCCCTATAGGAGCCTTCTTCAATATCGGTAATATAGGGCTATTACATATATTAGAGGCGGTTTCTTCCACCACGCCTTTGTCAATCAAATCCTGAATTATCGACATTAATGCCTTTTCACCTGCTGGGGATATTTTATACTGCGGAATACGAGGTAGTCGAGCATTTGATTTCAACGTAATGGAAACTGGTGGAATATTCAATAACCCTACATCAGTATCCCCAGTTGCCCACAGCGTAGAGGGAATGGCCGCCAGCTCCGGAGGGAGCTGGTCATTTCTCATGATATTCTGCTTAGCACATTGTTCTGGTGACTGAACCGTTAAATATACTCCATCCGGAGGACAATACATTTTAGCATGCATCTTTTTTAACAGATCCAACCCCAGTAAGTTTTCCCCACATTGCGACGTCAACAAAAATGGAGAGTCCACTGTAACTGGACCTATAGTAAATGAGAGTGGCTTTGAAATGGGGCTTACCACCGGAACACCAGAAAATCCAACTGAGACATTATTGTGCCCGGACAGAGCAGCCCCTGGGACCAATGACCGAGCAATCGAACTATTCATTGCACCCGTGTCCACTAAAAAGTTTTCAGAAATTCCCATTAACTGTCCTTTAACATAAGGCGCTTTCTGGTCAACGGGTACTGACACTTGGCCCCTTCTCTGTCCGCGGCTGGCCTATGCAGGAAAATATGTATCCTGTTCGCCGGTTCCATAATCTTCATTGTAGTACTGTCTCCCATTGTTTTTATCAAAACAATTCCCTTTAGACTCACCTCGTACTACTTCTTCTGCTCTCAGGTCTCCACGATCAAAACCACCCCTTCCCCCACCTCTGCCCCTTATAGCTCCGTTCTGTGCCAGAAGGAAAGGACAGTGGGCTCGCCAGTGCCCTTCCTGCTTACAATAAGCACACTGATTCGATCCCAAAGCGACAGGCGACCCTTCTTGTCTGCTTCCGGTTCCTGCCCCTCTTTGACCAAAACCCCTTGCTCCTCCATTTCGTCCCCGTCCCCTGGCCACCTGTTGTAATAATACTCGAGTTTTAAGATCCTTAACCTTTTTATCCGATTTGTCTTTACTTTTGTTCTCCCTGTGCTCGTAATACTGAGCCATGCTCAATATTACTGACGGAGTGGAGGTGGTCCAAGTACTTTCTGCGGCCTGAAGCCGCGCTGATACTTCGGGCAATAAATTGGTCACGAAACGATTCACAAACAACCTTATTCCCCCTTCTACCGATAAATCTTGCCCACTGAAATCTATCAACACACCCTCAAATCGAGTAAAGAAATCTGACACACTTTCATCCTTCTTCTGTTTACAAGCAGTCAATTTATCCCAGTCCATTTTCCGGGGTGGAATTAGGGTGTGCATATATGTAATTATTCGACCTGGCAAAGCCAAAATCTCAGCTCTAGGCTTATCCCCGGGTTTCTGGTCCCAATCCCAAATCTTGAATTGCTCCCACGTTCCCCCTAATTCATTAGCATGAGGCTGATCATGTACCTGACGCCACACATCAACTGGGACCAATAGTCCAAAGAATAATTCCATGTCAGCCAGAGTCATCTCGGCTGAGGAAGCTGCTTCAGTAAGTTCTTTGTAATAGGCTGTGGGATTTTTACGTGGATCAGGCAGATGAGATTTTAGGGAGAGAACTTCACTTCTCTTCCTAGGGGTATATACCCACTGTTCTTGAAAACGGGCTTCAACACGAGCTTGAATGACCTGATTAGCATTGTCTTTGAGTTCCGGTATTTCAGGATGATAAATGGGATGAACTTCCCACATAGGATGTTGGGAATCCCATGTAGGACATTTTGTAATTAATCTTAGCCGATATCGCATAATGGTAGCCAGGTTCCCGTATACATACTCCGGTCCTAGTTCAAACTTATGAGCCCGATCCACTATATCGTATAAAACCTGCGGGGCTCTCCCATCCTCAAAACATTGTTCCCATAGTGAAATCAATCGATTAGCCATGGTCTCTAATGCATATTGCTGCATTACCGGTTCGTAATCCTTCATAGTTCCCCAAATATCCTCAATAGTATAGATACTGTTTCGCACCCATTGGAATGCCTGGTCTATTACCATTTGCTTCTCCTGACACCCCACAACAGCTCGTGTATATAATCGTTGGACACCCCCTAACCCGGGGGCATGGGAAAGGGGTCAAATCTATTCTGGCAGGAGTTGAAGTGGCCGACTGAGAAGGCCAGGCTACTGACGACGAAGGGGAGGTCAGTGTCATTGGGGACGCGATAGAGGTCAATAGATCGTTTGTCAATAATGTTGACGTAATGGATGCCGTAGAGGAGGGAGTATTAATAGTTCCAGCTGATACAGTAGAAACAGGAGACACAGGGGCCGTGGCTACCACGACGGGTGCGCTGGGGGCGCCGGCCAAAGGTATTGCAGGGTACACCCGCTGGGGAGCATAGGGGGGCGGAGGACGTGTGTTCAATAAATCCTCTATTTCACCTTCTACCTCCGGTCGGGCTGTATAACTTTTATCTGCCTGTAAGCGGAACGGTCTATCTAAACATTCAATCCTTTTCTTGGTTTGTTCTTTATTGTATGCTATAGCTTTCTGAGTTATAGTCTGTCCATTCTGTACTTTAAACATTTTTCCTCTCTAATCCGGCGGCGTTTCGCCTCTTTCTGCCATAGTCGCAAAGAATCAAACATTCCCTGTCTACTTCTCTTAGTGAACAACTTATCCTGTAAATGCTGTATCTTTTTTTCATCGAAAGAACCTGTTACGGGCCACTGTAATTCTTCATTCTCTTTAGTATATTTGTGCCATAAATTACTAAATAAAATAGGCGTGAGGCCATGTTTTACATACATATCGAAATTTGGACTGCCTTCCGGTGGGGCAGGTTGACTCTCATCTAGCCGTGTATTTCTTTTCCTTCAACAACATCCAAAACATATTTTACTAAAACACGACATTTTGAAAGGATAACTCTTCGCGCTCCGTCACCAACAATCAGAACATGGCCATGTTTCACTCGCTTTCAATCACCCTCTTCTTCGCACCAACCATACACACAAATTTAAGTAACACAATCTGTTTTAAAAGGAAAAGGATAGCATTAGTTTGTGGTTCCTTTCATATTAAACTGCCAAAGAACGGAGCCCGTCGACTCCCGTTCATAGAGAAGTCGCGACCCTTCAGCCACCGGACCAAACAGAAACAAAGAAGCCCGGCAGTCCAAAGACTACCGAGAGGTCATCAGACAAGAATTAACCACAGACCGGCTTACAGGCCATCCCGCAGTCCTCCCAGTTCACCTTTAGGACTATTCCGACTGAGCCCGCTGCCTTAGCGCCGCTTCGGATATGTCCAGAAGTCACCTAGGTATAACTGCGGGCTTTCCCGAGGGCAGTCCGGCTGGGTTAGCACTAGAAAGTCACTAGCAGCTGGGAGCTCCCTGTTCGCAAGATCGGAGTTCAACCAAAGTCAGTCCTCCCCCTCCGACCAGAGCGCTCCTCCTAATGTCCTTATTTTACCCTGTGTTACGGGAGGACGACTCCAAACGCGGAGTCGCCAACTGAAGTATTCTGAAAATTATCGATCGGCCATACTCACCGATAGCCAATATATATTATGAAATAAACAGTCCGTTGGCAGTGAAGAAGAGGCAATCGTTTATTCTCAATAAGACTCTGCTCAGAGGAGCCCCCTCATCCACACCCAGTCAGTGCGCCGAGAAGACTCCCGATTTACACATGAGACCAAACCTTTATACAAAATACGCTTTACATAAAACAACCGTATTTGGCATTCTACTAATAGATACGAAATGTTCCGGAAGAACCATATATAGCACACAAAGCCGACTCAGAGGTCTGTTTCTACTATTATAAGGAAGGTCAGAAAGGGTGACTCCCTTTAGTCTCTCTACAGGGGAGTAACAGCCGAGCGCCGGTAAGAATGTGCTTATCGTCTCTAAAAACCAGTTGCGACCTTGGGCTCTGGGGTGGGGAAACAGTTGTGAATTCAGCTGTCCTGTAACTGAACTTAATTGGGACGTGACTGGTGTATAGGGAGAACCACACGTGATCGCAACCCAAGCCTGAATCAACAGATTCGAAATGGAGTCTGTTGGCTTCTCCAACTATGGTGTAACGTGACCTATTTACAAGGAGCGAAAACTATCTTAACTAACTTAAATAAAATGACGCGGAGCTGTGCATACATATAGATGCGGCTACATCATGCCAACAAATATAGCGTTAGCTACTGAAGGAAAAGAAATTCTGTCCCTCACCCCGGTTGTGGTGCGGTCAATGGGAGTGTCTTTGTGGTGGTTCCTCTGTCTACGGGTGATGTGAGACTAACTTGGCCACAGAGACTGGGGTCTCAAAGTCAACACAGTTTGCCCTGCCCTCAAGGTATATAAAGCTCAGGCTGCTAGTGCAGCGTTATATGGGCTGAGCTGTGGGACCACAGCAAAGTAGAAGGTCTGCTTCCTTCTGAGAACCTCTTTATAAGATCATTGCTGAAGCTACTACAAAGCTCTCTCTTGCTTACTTTGCACCGGGACCTCAACTTGAATAAGATAACTGGCTGTGCGAAGTGGAGGCCAATTTTTTTCTGGTTAAGATTCTGGTCATCAGATTAATTGATTCACTATTGGGCAGCTTTAAGTAATGCAATTAGCAGGCCCCAGGTGTCAAACATCCACTTGTGAAAGCACATTCAAAGTTCATGAACCAACCTAGGTGCAGCCAAGCTCTCGTCTGACATCCAGTTCAATTTCTTCTAGCACAGTTTCTTTTGCAAAAAAAAGTATTTCTGGCAATCTGTTTTGGACCACACAATGTGGCGTATTGTCTTCTGGGTCTTTAACAAATGTATTTTTAAATAAAAAAATTGGATCCGAAGTTTGAATAATTCCTCAATCTTTTACAAGTCCCATTGAAGAGGAAACTCTATATACAGTTAAGACTGGATACTCTTCCATTAGCTTGTTTTATGAGAACTTGTTGTAACTTCTTTCCTAGCTAAGATATATGTCTGGTATGCAGTGCTGCTCAAGAAGATGTTCAGCATGTTCTCATTTTTGTCCTGCATCTAAAATTGCACGTGCAAAATGAATTAAACCACTCTATATAAGCCTGGGGTTTAGGCATGACCAGGAGGCTCAACAAATCTGCCAAGAAAATACGAATCCTAAAATAGTGCTTCCCCTATCTAATTTTTTTAAAGCAGTTTGGTATGTCAGAATTAAAAGTCTGAACAATAAAACATTTGGGCTCAGATCTATAGCACTATGCCTCTGGTTTATGGAATGCCCAAGTAGATTTATCCATTCTTTACATTTGATAATTTGAGACTCTGAAATTGTTTTAACTAGTGTATCGCTTTTACCAGTTGACACTCGTAAGTTTGCTTTTTGATTGCATGCTTGGTTTTTATTGGCTTTTTATCTTTTTTTTTTTTTTTTAATTCTCATGTTGATATGATATTTTGTATACATGTTTTTCTTTTGTCAATGAATTTATGTAGATTTGAAATGACAAATAATACAGATAATAATACAGATTTGAAATGACAAATAAACACTGTGGGATCGACTTTGCCATTAACATCAATGGCAAATTCACCGCATCCTTCAGCAATATATGTAATTCTCCCATAAGGAAGGCCGTTAGAGCCCTATGACAGGGAGCTGTATTTTGTTAAGACAGACATATATTTTTCATATGTCTTAACTGCAACATTTTCAAATTGTTGTTTTGCTGTGAATAAAGTTATTAGCCCCATTGGCTAGTACAGGGTTCCCGGTTGGCATACCAACCTGGTTAACTCCTGAATGAGACTAACTAACTGGGTCATGTAAGATATCAAATTAATCGTGACATTAAATTTGACTTCATGGTAAAGTTAAAATATATGCTTTTTTGAAAGGTTGGAACTTTTAGAAAGTTGCCACTCTGTACTCCAGTTAGTCCAGCAGCCTCACAGAGGCCCTGATGCTACAGACAGCTTTCTGGCTGCATGGGGAGATGTGTGAACGACTCCCATGTCCCGGAACAAAGGCAGTAGCCAAGGAGTGAGGTGTCACCTCCTCCCAAAGTATGGCCACTCAGGAAGATTAGTCAAAAGGCGAGCTTCAGAGGTGAAGTCACCTTTGGGAGGGAAGTGGCATTAACACCTCCTGAGCAGGATGTCTTTTGTTCCTGCAGACAAAGTAGAGATAGGGCCAGGGAGGGAAAACTCACCCTCAAACCGATTCTACTGGGGGCTATGAAGCTCCTTACGACCGAGGAAGAGTCATGCCATCTTGAAAGAGGCAAGAATGTGGCACTCTGGGTTAGCCAAATGCCACACATCATAGGAACCCTGTCATTAGGTAGGAGAGGACCCAGTAGCATATTGGCTAGGGACAGCGTGGTCACCTCAGGGCACATTCCTGGGATAAATATGGCACCCCTGGCACTTCGACTCCCAGATCATGCTGGAATAGAAGAGAGGGCTAAAGGACAGCCTTGCTGCCCTTAACCCACACGAAGAGGCTGCACTGCTGACAGGACTGCACCAGCTCCACTTTTGGGCTAATGAGATTTGGACTGCTCCTACGACTCCTGCCACAGGGAAAAGTTGGTTTACTGCCTTCACCCACAGCAGTGACGCAAAGGATCAGTTGGCTGAACCAGCTCCAGGGACACAAAGCTGAAGTTGCCCGAACTGATAAAGTGGTAGCCACCGCTGAAGTTTCGCCATTATCAGTTGCTGGGCTTGCAAGTCGACAAATCTGTGATAGGCAGAACCTGCCTATGAGTCTGGCTGAACCAGGAGCCCTGTCCAAGACCAGATTTTTTGCACCCAAAGGGCACTAGCCCCCACCAAAGGATTTGGCTCCAACCGTGGTGCTCACTGACCAGTAGCCCAGCATTGGCTGGCCTTCTACTGCAATGTAGAGGATGTAATGGCAGTTTGCATGGTATTTGGTGAGGAGTCTCTGGGGTGGCAGAACTGGTGCTGCAGCCCCAGTCAACACCCTTTAGTCCCAATGCCCTAGGTACCATGGGTACTCTTCACTAGGGACTTACAGGGGTGACTAAAGTTGTGCCAAATGTGGTAAAGATTTAGGGAAAGAACACTAGTACTGGGAACCGCGTTAGCAGGGACACAATGCACCTCATTCAAGGTGCATCAAAAACCAGGGAAAAAGTGGAAGGGTACTGCAACAAGAACCATTTTCTCACACCTGTGCTTTATACAAACTTTGCTCTTAATTACTTGTTCAGCCCAGCAGTCACTCTCTGCCAGCCTAATACCCAGATAGACAAACTCCTTAACACTTTCAAGGGGTTTGAAATCTGCAATAATGCTACACCTATTTGGCCTCTTTGCATTAAAGATCAAACATGTAGTTTCTGAGGCATTGATCTCAAGACCACAATGTTTGCAAAACTGATCAAACTTATCAACTAAGGTCTGGAGGCCTCTGGACGTTTTAGAAATCAGGAGGGTATCATCAGCGAAAAGGAACGCTGGAACTTACTTCCTTGCCAATGTGGGTGAATCATTATCTGATTTCAATAAAGCATCTATACAGCCATTCATTAAAAGCGAAAACAACGTAGGGACCAGCACATACCCCTGGCGCACCCCTCTACTGATATGTATCTTAGCCGTACTTCCCCCTCTGGGCCACCTTGGACCCTAGCATAGTTGTCTGAGTGCAAATGGATGACAATAGATAGCAGGTCTGGGGACTTTTCCATGGCGAATAGTACTTGCCACAGCTTGAATTTCATTTTTTGCTGGAAACCAGCCTGGAATTCAGATAGGATGGATTTTTTTTAAATCGAGGTTGTAAACCTTTCTAAAACTTGTTTAGTAAAATATTTTTGCAGATTGTCGATTAATCTAATCAGGCAATAATTGGCTTGGTCATTGTAGGATCCCTCCTTATGGAGTGGAACTATTTTAGTGCCCCTCCAAGTTTCAGGGATTGGGCCCCACGTGGAATTGAGTTCCTCAAGATGTTCATGTATGGAAGCCATAGATCAGTGTTACAGTGTTAAAGCTCAGTAGGAATTTTCAGATTTTGAGAGTTCAAAGCTGCTTTGATAACGGTTAGGGAGAAAGATGGATTGATCAGGACAGGTCAAATAAAAGGTGTGCGGAGGCGAGGAAGAACACTCCACCTAGCGATAGCACAGTGTCTCAAAGTGGGACTCCCAGTCACAGAGTAACACTTTAGATTCGGGTTTTCTATGCCCCACGTTAGCCTCATGTATGAGCAGATGCCAGAAGAGCCTTTACTCTATGCTGCCTCAAGCAATTTGTTAATGGTTGTTTTCTCCCAATCCGTGTTTGCAGCCTGTAGTGTTTGCCTATTACAGGTTGTAGCAGGACTTATACAACCTCTTTCTCCCATACTGACAGCATCTATGAGTTCTAATTTCTTAGATCTGCAGCTTGTATTGACCCACTTATTTGATTTCAATCTACAGCCCTTACCACACCAATTGTTGGTAAAATGCCCTCTTATTCCCTGAAAGAGGGCATTAGGAATCTTCAGAATGTCACTAGTCCTGGGTGATTGGGATCGAAAAGAATTAAGGGCCATGGAGGTAGTCCTAATGGATTTCAACGCAGCATTATTTGATTCAAGAGAGAGCCACCTAACTGTCCTTGTGTTATTACTTATGACAAAATTGCTGTTCCCCTTATAGAATGCAGTATGTAACCAATTTTATTTTGTTTGATATTGGCCCCTCTAGCAGTCTGACCTACTTATGCACTCCTTGCTATCACTTCTTAACACCTATAACCTTGTCTAAAAGCAGAAGTAGACATCCAAGTTTCTTGGAAGAAGCAGATGTCATAGTTATCAATAAAAGAGCCCAAATGCTCTCCAAAAGTGCAGCCACATTTCAAAAAACAATTTTCAGTTTATCCAGTTACAAAATCAGAAGCATCATGCTGGTCGGGCTCATTGTAATGGCCATAAAAAGAGGAATTTACACAGTCCACCATGGAAAGTTGAGAAGGAAAATAATTCTCCATGGGTGAACCCAATGCAACCTGTGCGCTCCGGGAAGTTTTAGAGAAGTGTCTATAGTTGCCTTGGTGAATAGAGGAGTGGATCTTGGCAGTGGTAGGCTCAAATGAAAGGAGGAGAATCTTTGGGGTACAATCCTTTGGCCCACTGGAATGATGACCACTTTCTGTGCACTTCCGAGTTGCTTTGGTTACCAAGGATAAAAGTCATTGTTTACCATTGATTGAATTTACTGCATTAAAGGATGTAGTGTGCAGATGGTGATCCTCTGGACCCAGGGCCTGTGATTTCATCATGTTTGGGCTCATTGAGGGGGCAGATTTAAATTGGATCTCCTAAGCAAGAGGTTGATCAGATCTGAGGCCGAGAGCTAGAAGCGCTTTTGCACTGGACAGAGTGCTTTTAATGTAGTTCCATTTGGTGCCTAATAGGGGATGATGCTCAGCACTCAACACATCATCTCAAATTACCGAGTAACAATGTCTCACACTCCTAATCCAATGGGTTACTCTAATGATCAGTATTTACATACTTTCGTTAGATTGCCTGGTGTGGATTAGCTTGGGTACATTTACCATGAAGATCTCACTTTTGGTCAAAGTGGCGGGAAGACATGGTTGTGTTCTGGGAGGGAATGCTTGGGATGTGGGCAGCGTATATAATCCGTAGTGGAGGTACCTAGGGGGACTAGGTGGTAGGTTAGTGCTGGTGCTAGTAGCTGCACGAGGATTGGATTGCATACTGCTGCCTCTGGTGACAGACTCTCTTAATGTTCTTGAAAAAAGTCTTGCGGGCATATTGACATTGGAATCTAATGCATTAGTAGATTTATGGAAGAGCAAGAAAGACGCGTCTGATGTAGTAGAGGCTCGGTCAATGGTTTTTGAGGGGGCATCAAGCTTAGAGGGAGGATGGCTCAAGGGGCAAAAGGCATGAAAAGAGGGAGCTCCAGCTTCACCCTGATTTATGTTCAACAGATGAGAAAAACAGCCATTACCAAAGTTGTTTTACTGCATCACATAACTTAGTGATCATTTGCTTCAGATTAGCCACTTCCACCTCCAGTTGCAGTTGTTGAATTGAAATAAATCATTTGGACCAGATGTGTGAACCAGATGTAGTGCAAGAAGATGATGTTAGCATATCATCAGTTAGGATGAATGTCCCTGGTAGGTAACTTGTCAGGGTGACAAGGCAGCCAGACCATATCCTCAAATGGCTCAAACCTGTTGCTACATGGAATCTGTGGGACTCCTAGCGGTTCTAGTTCAACGGGGCTCAGAGAGATAGAATCAGAATTAGAGTTGCCTTTATAGAAGATGTTGTTTTTGGAGGCATTATCTGTCCAGATGTTTTCAGTACAAAAAAAGTTTACTAACTTCCGTTGGCCACGCAGCTCTTTTGGGGCTGATGGTAAATTGTCTCCCAGTAATAATCTCACTTCCTCAAATAAATTGTCCACATCTGAGATCACACAATTCTCGGCTAGATATTTTCCTACCCTTTTGTATCCTTTTCCAACTTTTGGGCTAAGCGTCTCCTTTCTTTTAATAATTTCCAACTTGTTTAGCACCTAAAAGCTAATAGTCTTTGAAAGTTCCACAGTGGAATTTGAGCAGGCTATAACTACATAAAAACAAGTACAGCTGGAGAGATTGGTTTGAAAAATTTAAAAAACTCTTACCCAGGTAAAAAAAAAATATAGCTGAATCTGTTGTGAGGCTCAGTGCTTCCATGGGCTGTAGAGGGGTGGCCTAGCCCAGCTCCTTCCGGCTGATGACAGACGAAGAGGGCCTGGTCTTCGCCCAGGTGCGTTCCACACTACAGATTAGGAACCTTTAAATATCCCCGCCATCAATCGGGAACACCTTCGGCCATCTTGCCCTGCCGTGGTTCCCTCTGGATGATGTAGGCACAGCAAGGATATCACAATGCCTCAGTAATGATCTGGCTAGGAGGTAGACAGTCTTGTTATCAGGAAGCCCACACGGGCTATATGTGCATCAGGCAGGCTGGGAGCCATTTTGTAATTTTTCACATGCTGGGTGGCACAAATACTGTTGCAGCCCTGGGTGGAGACACTGCCTTACATGCCCTGGTTACCATATACTAGGGCCTTCTAAGTAAGCCAGACCTTACCAATGAGGGTATGCAATTGGACATGCAATTTGTATAGGGTCAGAACACTGGCACTGATGTCTTGTTAGCAGGCCTCAGTGCACTCTGAGTCAAAAACCCAGCAGCATCAGTCCAAAAATGGGGGATGACCATGCAAAAAGAGGCGTTTCCTTACAGTCTGCGATGGGGACAGTCCCTAGGTCCTCTTTCAAACATACGGTGTACGTGGTGGGGGGGTGAGATACTTTTGATGTACATAATCAACCCGTGTATATCAGAATCTATAGTTATGGGAGACCTGCTTGGCATGTGCTGTGATCTTGCACCACTGTTTGGCGTTAGTTCCTTGCCCAGGTCTATTTCCCATTTAGTCTTATAGCATGAGATTGGGTTATGAGATTGCGTCAAGACTAAGGTGTATAGCGTTGTCACCGCCTTCCTGCCCCTACTGTGGTGAAGGATGCCTGCTAGTAATGGGGAGACAGTAGACGCAGCCTGTCCCACACCCCATCTCATGCTTATTGTGTGTTTAAGTGCATTATGTGTTAACAACTGACCCTTTGATATGCCATATATGTCAACCATGTCCTGGAAAGTGTTACATTTCCAGTCAGTAAACATGTCTCCTACCTGTGTCACTCTGGCCATGTCTGCGGCCTGTGTCGCCCCAGTATCTGTTGAGTTTCGGTAACGCCCACAGGCTCAGTTCTGGGATATAAGGGCAGGTGCCTCCGACCACTCACATGTATTTATGCCAACATGTCTTCGCTGTCTTCATCAGTTCCATCTCAGAGGGCTCCCTCCCGTCCGGTTGGAAGAGCCAAGTCAGAACAGGTGTCTTGCCTAAAAGTTGTGTCACTTTCCAAATTTACGCATTTGGGCCCTCGCCCAGCCACTTCATCGGCCATTGCAATTGTGCTGCTGCAAAGTTGAGCCCATTATTGGTGGTCCCCAAACAGCCCCCTGTCATTAAGTGCTGAATCTTGCGGAGCGCGATCCTATTTCTACTGCTCCCTCAGAATATGTCTGAGAGGAGGCTGCAAAGTGTCTGGAAAAAAGACAGCATTAGAGTATCTCAGGGCTGTGAAAATATATAATAATCTTGATAGAGTTAACATTTTGGCTATTGCCACCTGACCTACCAGTAAGAGTGGCCTGGAGGTTCTCAGTGGCATGGAGCTTCTGATCGATCTGAGAGCTTTACCCAGGTTGCACTCCAGAAGGTCTGGGGGATTAAGATATATCTGTATACCTAGGTATTTAAAGGAGCCCAATCTCCATGCTAGTCGAGCAGGAGGTGCTGCCTGTTTTGTTTCAGTTGTATTTGGCCCAAAGGGAAGAGTCAGGACTTGCCCAGTTACTTTTAAGGCCAGAAAAGTTTCTAAAGGCGTCCACCATTTCCTCATGGCGTGCTAGTGTCTCATGTGCATTGCTGAGGTAGATCAGGGCATCAACCGTGTATAGTGAGATGTGCCATAGACTAGTCGCACTCTTATGCAGAGTAAGCACTGCAGGGGTTCCATGGCAAGTGCAAATATAAGTGGGGAGAGCGGGCAGCCCTAGCGGGTGCCTCTGCAAAAACCTCCCCGAAATGACCCGGCACGGCTTTACTCTGGCTGATGGCACCCTGGCTAGAGTATGAATCCCAGGAACACAGGGCCCATGCCCATTGTGTTCTTGTACTGCTGAGAAAAGACCAGCCCAGGAAATCAAATGTCTTTTCAGTGTCAAGAGACACTGCTAATCAGCCTTTCTGTGGTTGTGTTAATGCCCATGAGGCACAATAATATCAGTATATTTAAGAACGTGTAACTGTCCTGGATGAATCCATTTTGGTCTGAATGGACCAAGAACCCCACCACTGGTAACAGTCATTTTGCAAGCACTTTCCTTAGTATTTTGTAATCTAAGTTCAGTAGGGACAGGGGCCTATATGATTTTACAGCTGTAGGATCCCAGTTCGAACAGTTTCAGGTATAAATGAGCGTTGTAGGTGGAGTAGAATTTGAGTAAACCATCGGATCCCAGAGTTTTAGTATGTGCAAACTGTGTTATAGCTGTTTGTATCTTATCTATCTGAAGGGGTTTATCCAGTTTGCTCAATTGCAGCAGGTCTATGCAGGGAATCTGGATGCCCAGGACTTATTCGATAAGATGGTCTGAGGCAATACTTTGTTTCCTGTGTATAGAGTGGTGTAGTAGTTACGGAAGGGCACATTTATGTCAACTTGGGAGGTGACAGCTTCAATATCCGGTCGTGATATCAATGCTGTAGGGCTGTGCGACATAACCCTATGCAGTAGCCATGCTATCAGTTTCCCTGCTTTTTCTCCTTCTTTGTGCTGTCTAGTTATGTAATGTTTGTAATCCAGCTCGCCCAGTCTATGTAGTAGCTCGGTATGTTAACGCTTCAAGGCCCTGAGTTGTGTGCCTCTGTCCAGGTGTGGGTAAATCTGTTTCAAGCCGGCAAGGCTGTCTTGGTATGTGCTATGTCTGGCATGTTTCACCCCCCATGTAGTGGCGATACAGTCACCCCGAACTGCCACTTTGGAGAACCTAAGATCTGGAGTCTCCAAGTAGGTATTTTGGCTCTGCTTTTGCCCCACCATCATTTTCAGTAGGTTCTGGTCCTAAATGCTGTGAGCCAGGTATTCCATGTCTGCTGTTGTCTTTTATGGTGACGGTGCAAAGGAACAGGTCCAGCCTAGCATGTAGTTTATGTACTTGGAAATAAGAGTGCTCTCTGTGGTTATTGTTAATCATCCTCCAAGCATCTCGTACCTGCATGTTCCCCACCCACTGCTGGAATTAGTGTTTTCTGTTAATGCAGGTTGCACCCTGCAGTGGTGGTTTTCCGCAGTCTTTGTTGAGATCTAGGTTGCGGTTGAAGTTGCCCCTTGTATGTATGGTGTCAGTAGGGCCTGTATTAGCATCTGGGTTATTCACTTCAGGAAGAATGAATTTGGATCATATACTACCACCAGACCCAGAGGGTCTCCATCGAGACTTCCCTCAAGTATGACATACTTGCCCTCTGGATCCAACCTGCTGGAGTCTACCAGGTGCGGGACCCCCTGGGGCTCTCCATATTAAAGTCCTGCTAGCATATGCCAAGTGAATTCTGCCATGTATATTGTCCCCCACCACCTCTTGTGCAACTTTACAATTCAGCGATTATAGGGTGGGTATTTGACCAGGAGGTGGAGATTGTCCTGGGATATGGTGTGCCCTTTGAATGGAGAAGAACTTAAGAAGGTAGCCCTCGAGTACTGTCTGACAGCCATTTTATAAGGAAGTGTTCCATATTCGGGAGCCCTGCTCTTTCAGATATGCCCAGGAAATGTAGATAGTTGGACTTTAAGTGGCCTTCTGCATCTTCTAGGTGTGACTTCATTTGTTTCACTTCCATCAGCATGTGTTGCACCTGGGGCTGTATCACTTAAAGCGCTGGACACATTGTGGTAAGAGTCGATTCTGCCTCATCCATCCTCTCAACTAGTTTTTGTGATCCAATTATAGTTGGTTCTCCTGTATGGTGTCTGCATCTATCCTAGACTACAGGGAAGCCCTGGTGTCCAGGCCCATTTGCAGGATCTTTTCAAATTGCCCAGAGTGTTTTCCGAGGGTGGAGACCAAATGGCTCAGCGGCCTGGCAGCTGTCAAGTTTAGGGCTGTTAGGAGTTCTAGGATGTTCCTTGTGTTGCAATGGGAGATGAATGAGCAAAGGTCATTTCCCATACTCTTTGCCAGATGGTTTGGGCACCATCAAGCTACAAGGCAATGACAGCCATGCTTCTTGATGCAGGGGTTCCAGCGAGGAAATTTTAGCATGGCTTAAACGTTGCTATATAGATGGATACACTTTCTCTGGTGCTCAGGTCAAAGAAAATGTTTTTCTTTTTTAAAATCATTTTTTCTGGTCTGAGACACATATAATGATCATGGGCTGTGGGCACACTTGCCTTATTTATTAAAAATGGCTATGTGGTTGTATAGATTATTTCCTTGGGAGCTGCCCCAATCTTTCTATCCACTTAACTAGACCAAACTATATGAATAAGTGGTAGAGGCTGAATTAATTTGCACACATACTACCTTTGAGCCAAAATTATAACATGGTGGTAATTAAAGCATCACCAAAACTTGACAGAGCTCCTCCTGTCCGTTACTCTGCATTCCCTCGTTCTGTTACAAGGGTGTCTATAGGGGGAAAAGCTGCTGCTGGCACCTGCTATTGGGAAATCCATCATGCCTTCGATAAGGCTTATGGAACAAATGTCAGGACGGCCTCTTGATTTCTGGTGCCCATACCGCCACCATTTCTAGAGGCAACACTTCAGTGTGAACTAGTTACCTGAACCAGGGTGTTGCACATAAAAACAAATTAAAATGTCCTTTGTGTTCAAGAAGAAAACTCTCAATATGTCAAGAGATTTAAAATGTGGATTGTGTGAATGTAAGCTCACTTTGGAGGTAAGTTAGAAGGACCCACAGCTAGTTTGAAAATGGGGTAATGTGGTACAGGGTTGATTCAGGGGTAAGGGGAGGAATCGTGGGGAAAGGCGTGGAGTCACAAAATGAGGCGGAGTCAAAGTTTGAGACAATCAAATGAGAAGGAGACACAGTTTCCACACCTACAAGTGAGCTCTTTGTGAAAACTACTTGCCCCTGGCCATCCCCCCTCATTCCTCCACCTTTTCTCTGAATTCCTGCAGGTCTTTCTCAATTCCAGAGTGCTCTGGCTAAGCCAGGGACCATGAGTACATGAAGGACACAAATTATTGCCCTCACTCCTGGGGACCAGCAGCTTCATTATGGAAGTCTGAGGACAAGCACCCAACAGTCAATCTGACATATTCAACTCACTATATCACCGTTCATTCGCATTAGATCTCTGTGTATTGTGTAATGATGAGCCCGACAGCTGGCCTAAATTGTCTCTTATCCCGGGCACAGTTTTAATCCAAACTGAGTGAGGCATCGCTATTATTACTAGCCTATCTTTGTTCAACAATCTTTCACCCTGCAAACAGTTCCACATACTGCAGCCAAGTTTGCATCGAACGAGCCAGGAAAGGAAATTTAGTTATAATTCACTCACTTGCAGTCAGTCATATGCATCGAAAGTCCAAATCATTAATTTTCAAATCATATTTTTCAGGTTCTGAATGACCATAACATTAAAATAAAGAGGTAGATTAAACTACTTTAAACTTTGTGAAATCCAATTTTGCACTTAATGGCAACAATGAATTTTTCAACAGTTTATATTTCCATCTGAGTCTTGTTTCAACATCATTAATTGATCCTTGTCCTTCAAGGGCATATTTCACTTTAAACCATATCAAATTTAGTTTAATAACTAGGATGTTTTATCTTAATTAATAATTTAGTTTAAAAAAATTGCACAGGGAATTCAATAGTAGGTAGGAACAGGTAGGTAGGAAGGAGCCAAACGTTGTTTTTATGAGACTGCCATCCGATTGCCGTATCCCAAGGCAGCCTAGACTTTTGTCCCCACTGCCCACCATTCCCGTCACCTTACCTCATGGTTGCAGGCTGTTTTTCAAACCCTGCTTTTATGCCTTTACCACTTTTCCTATCTTTCTCTCATCCTTTCTCACTTTTCTTCCTTTCGGTCTCATCTTAAACTTAGTGTCAGTCTGATGATAAAAAGAAAAAGTTCCTATCACCAACAAGCATTGACAAAGCCCATAGGTGTCTCCTTGCCAAACTGGTGGGAGGGGTTAAAGTTTTTTTCTTGTTTTGTTGTGCAAGCATATGTAAGAAAAACAAGCATTTGCAATGCAATAGGTCTCGTATTCACGCAAGTTTGAGCTATTGGCATTGTAAATAACAATGCCTTTTATTTATATTTTGGGTTTTAAAACATAAATAAAAGGTATTTTCATTTAAAATACTAATAGCTCAAACTCTCGCAAATGCGAGACCTATTTCATTGCAATAAAGGGCCTTCTAGACTGCTTGTTAGATAATAAATAGAAGAAGAGACCGGCCGACAACGTCTTCAAAATAGTGATAAATAGTGCAGTGAATGAGATGTGTAAGTGTTGTAAATTTTACAGACACAAAGTGTGAATTGAGAGTTACATATGATCCGAGCTAAAAACACTAACAAAGTGGCCCAACACCTTTGGCTCTGTGATTACACTGAGGTGACACTGCCCTCTCCGTGATTTAAGTGTGCAGTGTGGCATTGTATAATGTCATTGCTATCTTTGGCCTAATAAAAAACACTACAGCTGTAGTAGGGCCCTGGCTTCACCTCCTGGTGCAGGGTGGGTTGTGCTTTATGACAGGCAGGGAGGAAGGGAGGGATGGTCTTGGCTGCAGCTCCGGCCTCATGCAGTTCCCCAACTGTTACTAGTGAGCGAGAGGCGCTGAGGTGGTTGTATTGGTATTGGTGGTGGTATTGGTGGTGGTGGTGGTATTGGTGGTAGTATTGGTATTGGTGGTGGTATTGATGGTATTGTTGGTATTGGTGGTGGAGGTATTGGTGGTGGTATTTGTGGTTTTGGTGATATTGGTGGTTTTGGTGGTATTGGTGGTGGGGGTATTGGTGGTATTGTTATTGGTGGTGGTGGCGGTATTGGTGGTTGGTGGTGGTGATATTGGTGGTGGTATTGGTGGTGGTTTTGTTGTTAATAAAACAGGCTTTTGAAAACAACCTGTCAGGTGGCTTAGTGCAGATGACATGTGACACAGATGTGCTGTTATTAGTTTCTGCCCATTAGCACACGAATATCTGCTACCTGGAATTCATATGACTTAATTCACTAATCATTTCTAAATCCATTTTACTTGTGGGGGTTGATACAAACATGAGATAATGATGGGTTAAAATGATTGAAAGCAGTCAAACGTTTTACGGGGCGGCCCTGCTGCTAAAAAAACACAAGCGGTGTCAGCGGAAGCAGCGCATGTCCAGCCTGCAGTAAGAGAAACACAATAAAGTAAATAGTGCTTACTGGCTAAATAACAGGTCCAGTGTAACAACCAAAGTAAAGGGGCCAGTAGCCATGAGAGGTTACAAATGAAAACAAGGCCGTACTAAGGAGGGACTAACAAGCCTATTCACAAATTCGAAGGCAGCATTTATGAAAGACAATAACACAAGCCAATGAAAAATATGGGAGGAGATTGGGTGCGGCTTCTCTGCCATACTCTACTACAGCAGAGCGAGCAGCGTATGCGTGCTGCAGCTAGGCTCGACCTAAAAAAAGAGAACAGGCCACCACCTAAACTTGGCCTCAATATGCTTGTGTGTGTATGTGTGTGTATATATTTGTGTATATGTATACGATTGCACATACATTTAACTTTATATCTTTTTTGTTACTATTTTACTTGGTATGTCAGGCAACTGAGTTGTACTCTTATCTGATGTTGTAATTCAGAATTTGTATTGTAATCAATTGGTAATAATTTTATTATGTCTTCTATCTCTTTATTATTAATGGCTGTAAATATTTTATGTGCAACTTCTATGGCTCATGTTTTTATGAACCAAATAAAGTTCATTTGACTGTAACTTTGAATGACAGACCAATTGATTAAGCACCCAGACCAATAGACCCTCTGTGTATATACAGTAATCATATTTTTGGAAAGCAATATTCTGGCAAGACAGCTAAACCCGTCTCAAAGGATAGACCTAAAAATGAGTGCCGGTATCGACATAGCTGAGTGATATTTCCTGAATAATTGATTTCTTAGGCAAGTAAATATATACTTGCTCTTTGGGTAGGTGCCGAACAATAAAGTGCAATTTTAAATGTCCTGCATAGCATGCAAAGCTGTGAATACAATGTCTCCCAGTCATCTGGCTGTGAAACGACACATTTCTGATTGGCCATGCGGAATGGAAGGAAAGATATCCTCCAGGCTCAAAACATGGACTGCAAACAGTGTGCACACTCTACCCAGTTGTGCAATCACCACCAAAAATTCTCACCCACCCCAATTGAGAACTATTTACACATAGGAAAAACTGAAAGCACTAATTTGAAATCGGTTTGTAATTCCACTTGTTTTCTTCCCCATGGATTACTGTTTTCTTCTTTCTGTACATGATTGTCACTTTTTTCTTTTAAAACTGCTATAAAGGATTTTCTTTTCTGGATCGTCGTAACACATATTGGCATATTTAAATATCGCTTGCACTTTAAGAAAACCATCTAATAAACTAAGAAATAATTTGCCACAATACCATGCTAACCACAAAAAATAATGACCATGGTAGCCCCCATCCAATCCTGCTCCTCCTGTATGTCTTGTCATGGTAGCTTAGTTGAAAGTCAGTGATATGGCTTGCCCACAGTCATCTGTTAGGGAGATATTTGATAATTAAACATACTAGGTTGCTGTCTTTGAACAAATAATATTGTTGTATAAAGATGGATAACAAACAATCATGAATTATATTTTACTAGTAGTCCAGGAAGTAAGCTTCTGCCACCCCTGTGTCTGTAGGAGCTGGACGTTCCATTGTTTTTCTATTGGTGGAAATCTAGGTCACTTAGATCACTTACATTTAAGTGTTGAAACAATCAGAGGAGGTTCTAATGCTGATATAAAGTTTTTATATAATGCATAGCTGTTTATTCAACATTTGTGGGGTGAGGGAATTTCCCCCTTCAAGACCGAAACATCTAAACAGACTACCCATAAAAATATTCGGCATCTTTCATGATCTCTTCCAAACAGTGGCGTAGCTAGGCACTCTGCAGTCCGTGGCGGTCCCTGCCTATGCCGCCCGTGCTGAAGAGCGAGGTTCTGGCGATAAATTCTGCGCTTGCAGCCCCCACGGCAAACGCATGTAAGAGCGGGAGGGGGGAAGCCGCCGCCTCCTCCCACATAACTCATGCCGCCCGGGGCGGATGCCCCCCTTGCTACGCCACTGCTTCTAAAATGCCAACATTCAAAACTATGCCACTCATTTTGTTGTCTTGGTGAATATTCCTGCCCTCTCCAAAGGTTTTCCATGGGTCTGGAGGGGAGCCAAATATCTACCATATTAAGGGTGGCAGGCAGACAGTTCCTTTACTACTAAGGAAAACATTTGCACACATTTCTGCAACTGGAGCATGTCCTAGGGCAGTGGTTCTTAACCTGCGGTACGGAAACCTCTGGAGTTCCGCAAAGACTACTTAGGGGGTCTGCAACTGCTTCGAAAATTAAATATTAACAGGTTAAAGTGTATATAAATAAAGAAGCAAAGATATACAACAGAATATTTTATAACATTCTGTAAATGTGAATGAATTTCAAATTAAAAGCTAAAAATGTAGTTAGCATCCTCCGAATGGTTCGTGGGAGCAGTGTAAGTGCTTCAAACAGAATACAGTATAGATGATGAGTGGCCTCCCTTTATTTAATTTAGAAAATCTCCAATGTCCCAAATTTAGATCTTTGTATATTTTTTGTGAATTACATAAAATATTTAATTATTTCTATATTTGTGTGATGAACACTTGATTCAGTATTTTTTATATATTACATTGCGGCTTATATTATCCAAAATGCTCATGGCGGGGTCCTCAGTTTCCAGTAATTACTCAGTGGGGAGGTCCCTGGATTTCAATAATGATTCAATGGGGGACCCTAGGTTCTAGTAAGTATTAAGTGGGGGGCCACAGAAGTCAAAAGGTTAAGAACCACTTTCCTAGGCAAAACATAAATTACTCTTTTTAATTTTTAATGATTACAGGCAAATAAGAAAACAACCATCCTGAACATTCATGCACAAAGTTTTGCACACACTTAAAAATGCATGTTCAGTTTTACCTAAGAGGCTTCACCACTGTTGGGATGAGAATGTCCTCTGCTTGGTTATGTGAAAGTGTTTTCTTGACCTGCCTCTATTGTTGCTTTGAATTTTCTGGTTTCAGCACAAACTACAATCATTCTGTATATTTTATGAGGCATTCTTGTTTTTTTTTTTTTTATAGCATCTGTTTATTGAATTTTCTGTTACATTTACAGTATATAATGTGCACGTTCTTCATCGCAATTATACATGGCATATATTGCTTTTTGTTGTGAATAAATTGTTATATGAGTTCATTCCTCCGGGAGGCGTGTAGTCGGTTTCCTCCTGCATGTTACCTGCATGGAGGCTTCAGTGCATAGTGTCCGTTATTCATTGTTTTCACAGCATTGCATATGTTACATAGATCAGAGTGCGAATGATGGGTCGCATCAGTAAGTTAAACATACGTAAAGATAACAACTGAGTGATGTAGCGGTAGTTGCCCCTTGGATATCAACCCATCTCTCCACGCTCCCATTTTCGTTTACAGCGTTTGATGTCTATATTATGTGTTTAGGTCCCCATCTGTATAGATGTTGAGAAAGTTGAGCAGGTTCTCACGCAGGCGATTGTTAGTCTGTGACATCATGCGTAATTCCCATGCTTTTCAGCTAGTTGGCCACTTTCAGTAGATCTATTGCATAGGGTGAGGGGCTATCAGTGACAGCATGCAACCACTGTAGACTTACCAACTCAGTACCATTGCTGCATGAGTACGCAAGTGGTGGAATGTTCCATAAATGTTGACCCCAAGTGGGTTAAGTAGTATCGCTGCTCATGTGGTGTTAGGATAATGTGATAAGTGGCAGGGGATAGGGAATAACTATCTGCAGGGACTTCCCTCTAGGAGTTGCTTAATTAAGTGTCAATGAAGATGGCTGAGGTCCTCATGGTGGCGCCCACAACTCCCAGCATTTAAGGAGAAGGGGGGGGGGGACTGACGTGGGTAATGGCTCCCTCCACTCCCTGACCCTCAGCATTTCAACATCCCGGAGTAAAGTTTGTGGTGTCAACAGTTAAGCTCGCCAGGCGAGGAGAGAGATGTCTCCTGCTCAGTACCAGGTTGCATCCCATGAAAATCGTGTAGAATGGCCTCCCAATGTGCTGCAATAGGCTCCTTGCAGAGACCCCGGGTGTCCTCAGCTCGCAATGCTCCACCTTCCGCCCTGGCCCACACCAGGAGCAATCATCTCCAGGACAATAGGGCAGGGGGATTGGGCACCATCCACCTCTTTGTGATCAGGCCTTTGGCTGTCAGCATGTCTTGGAAGCGGGAGGTGACTTTCAGTCTTTTACCTCTGGGATAAAGGTGTAACATGCATTCCTCCCATGTGCACACCAGGGTATGGCCCATACATGCTGCTAGGGCAGCACTGACCTGTCACCAGTAATTGCACAACGATGGGCATGCCCATAGCATGGGGAGATGGGCAGCGTCTAGCTGCTGGCCTCTAGGGCACGTGCCTATGCCTGGTTGTAAAAGGTGTTAATTTTCACTGGAATGAAATGTGATCTCTGAAGTATGTAGTGTTGGATGAGTCTGAATCGTGCATTTCCTGAGATATAGGTGGGCTTGCTCAGTACCTCAGTCCATTCCTTGTCCTCGAATGGGAGTCCTCTGTCCTCCTCCCACTGCTGTCTAAGTGGTGCCAGTGACACTTATGTGTGTTGATGCAGCGAGTCGGCAAACCATTTAGTGAGGTGTCTACCCCTTCACGTGACAAGTAGATATTGGATGTTCAGGTGTGTAGGCAGTTCTGTGGTCATGTCGCCCCATTTATCCGCCGCCAAGTGGGAGTGGTCCTGTAGGAATTAGCATGGGGGCAAGTTGTTTAGCTCTGCATATGTGTCATATGGTAGGAGTGCCCCTTCTTGATATAGGTACCCTGCAGCGGTAGTGCCAGTGCGTATGGCAGTACTGTGTGTGTGATGTATAAACTTCTACAATAGCATTGATGTGCGACCTTAAGGATTATTGTTCAGGTGCTTTGCCCTTATCGTAGGGGTAAACATTCAAAGAATGTGTGCCAGAGACCGGGGTGGCCCATCAGTAGCGGAGAAGTGTGGCTCAATGATTGAAGCGGCAGACCCTGATGCAGAGGTCTAGCCCGGGACCAGGGTTCAATTCCCCGCCTCGGCGGGTCTTGGGCTCAAAAATTCCACGGACCTGATAATTCTCGCCTCAGTGCCATTCCAATCATGGAGTCCCACTCTGCAACTCTGGGCAAACGCTTGCTTAATCTCCACAACGGCCCCCACAATGCTAAGGATGCCTGGCCTCCACCTTGGGGGTGCCCAGGAGTGGACGCCTCACAGGGAAAGCCAGGATGGGTTCCACAGCGGTATTCGTACAAGCGCCTTGAGACCCTTGCGGGTGAGTAGTGCGATATACAAGTATCAATTTACATTTACATTTACATACAGTTGTAGCCCTGCCATCCACCTTGCCACCCACCTTGCCACCCACTGCAGCTACGAAGCTAGATAATATTGTTCCATGTTGGGAACTGATAGGCTGCCCCTGCTTGTTGGAAGATAGATCTCTGTGAGGGGTATGCTGCAGTGAGAATTTTTCCAGATAAGTTCTCTCATCGTCCGCTCGGAAGAGTGAATGTGTGATGTATAAGGGCTAATTAGTACAATAGTATAACATCCTGTGGAGTGCCAGAAGGTCATCTGTGAACGCAATGCAGTGATCGCCTCCCCCAGATTGCCGTCCAGGAGGTCTTATTGTCGATGGTAAATTCGGACACCTAAGTAGCAGAAGGTGTCAGGATGCCACCTAATGCATTCTCCTTTGAAAGTGGGCAACGGGTTTGGATACCCATGTGTAAAGGGGTAGAGGCAGGACTTTGTCCAGTTGACCCATAGGCCAGAAACGTTTGCAAATGCCATGATTGTTTGGGTTAGTGTGAGCGGGAACGAACGCACATCTCTAAGATATACTAGGATGTCGTCCGCATATAGAGAAACAGTATGCGTGACATCTCCCAGGGGGATGCCCCACTCTGCGCCTCACTCATTAAGTACTGCCCCAAGTGGTACTTCTGCTAATACAAGTAATAGTGGAGATAGTGGGCATCCCTGCTAGTTGCCTTGAAAGATTGGTATGGGTGCAGTAATGTGACAGCCCGTCTTCACTCACGCTGTTGGCTGCGTGTATAATAGTGATATCAAGCTAAGAAAGCGGCCCATGATTCCATATTTGGTGAGCACCGTAAAAAGGTAGTCCCACTCCAGTGAATCAAAGGCTTTCTCTAGGACTAGGACCAAGCACCCAGATTGCAGTCACTTGTGGACAGAGTAAGTGGATACCCTAAAGAAGCATCTGAGGTTCAGTGACATGTTGGAGGATGGGGTAAATCCATTCTGGTCCAGAAGGACCAGCGTTGGCACCAGTGGAGCCAGGCGATCGCCCAGGATCTTGGCTATGATTTTGTAGTCTGGATTCAATAAGGACAACGGGCGGTACGATCTGGGTTCAGTCAGGTCTTTGTCAGGTTTGGGTAGGGAAACACGCAGTGCCTCCCATAGCAAGGCAGAAAGGAGGCCAGACTCAAGCGCTGCATTATATGTAGGTGCTGTATTACTGTGTGTGTGTAGGTTTTGTAGTATTCAGAGGGGAGGTTGTCTGTTACCAGGGTCTTACCCGTGGCTAAAGCCCTTATGGCCTCAAGAATTTCGTCTAGGGAGATAGTATCTGCTAGTTGTGCCTGGGCCAGAGCAGCTAGCCTTATTTGGGAGAAAAAGGTGGCTAACTTTGTATTGGTTAAGGTGCGTTTTGATGTGTACAGGGCGCTATAGTAGCAGGTCAATTCCGTGTGTATTTTGATTTGCACATGCAGTAGACTACCTGTTTCATCCCTTAGGGTATGGATGGGGTGTGGCACCTGCTCTTGGTGTATGAGCCACGTTTAGAGGCGTACCACATGGTCTGAGTTTGCATGGGTGTGGGCAGAATGTGCTGCATAGTTTACGCATCTGAGGTGTTCCAGCAAGCCAGTCACCTCTCCTCGCTTTGCCTCTAATCACGTTGTATTGTCTGGCTGCTTCACCAATCTCGTTTCCAGTTGTATGAGGTCCCCCTCTATCTACCTTATGGCTTCGTCAATATGTTTGCAGATGTTCCAATTAATCCCGAAGCATTTGCTCTTGATGGTTACTTTGAACGCCTCCCATTCCGTAAGCTTGTTCCCTACCGTCCCCTCATTGAGTTCAAAATATTCAGCTGTTGCAGACCCAACCGCTTCCCGAAAAGGAATGTCCTCTAAGGCAGAATGTTGTAGGAGTCACATGGATATACCTTGCTGAGTTGTCCCTCATTGTAATCGTAAATGTTGTGGTTGGAGTGTGTGCGGCCGAGATATTCGATGTGGTCAAAAATGGGGTATAATGCTGGGGACCCTACTATGCGGTCAATGCGTACATGCAGTCTGTGTGGTGGTGAGAAGTGGCAGTATATTCTTGAGCTGGGATTCTGTACACACCACAGATCTACCAATGACCAGTGGTTCAGCCATTGTCCCAGTGTTCCAGGATTAGTCAGAATGCATACTGGACATGGGAGGAATGAGCGGTCTATTGCTGTATCAATGACAGCGTTGACGTCTCCACCCAGTAGCCATGGGAGTCTGCTCCATTCCGCTAATATAGCAGAGAGCAAATGGAGGAATGGCTACTGTTCTGAGCTGGGGCATATATCACTCCCAGTACTAATTACAGGTCATTAAGATGGGCTTTTATAAATACAAAACTCCCATTTGGGTCCGTTTTCACCTCTTCTGCAACAAAGGGGTCCAAGCCCGTTCCCAGATTAGCACCCCTGTGGCGTAGGATAAATAACCAGTAGCGTACACCTGGCGACACAGCCCGTCAGCCTCCAGAGGGGCAGGTGTGTCTCCTGTAGGAGGGCCACGTGGGTGGACCTGCACTTTAAGTAGGAGTAGATAGAATAGCGGCGTGCAGGTGTGTGCATTCCCCTCACATTACATGTTATTATGTTTGTGTGGGTCATTGCTGTTGCAGGGGTTTGTGCTGCGCATTGCGCAGCACCACTCTCTGATGGCCTACTCCAAGTCACATATAGCACATGGGGGAGATCATTCGGGGTAGGACAGCATCGTTCAGCTGAAAAGAAGCTATAGAAAGAACAATTCAAGCACAACATATAGAGACTTAGAGCAGATATGTGACCGGGATCCACGCAAACTGATATGCCAAACATTGGCAGCAAATGTATCCCTTGTTAAAAGTGGGTATTGCATGTACTATCTATAAGGTGAGAGGCAACTGTGCTTGTGCATTTGGTGTCAGCTGCAGAGTGTGTTCGTCTGGTATGCAGGGGTTGTCCAATGTGAGGCTTCGCCCAAACCCCACCTTACATCAGTTGTGTGTCCTTTTGAGCTCGTGTTGGCCTGGGTGTCTGCCGTGAATGATTGCTACAATTGTAACTCATGTGAGTTTTCAGTGATTTAAGCATGCTCATTATTGAAATTGTTGTATGGTCAGATAATGATATCTGCAGTTTGTGGTGTCACGTCCGGTGGAGTTTGTGTTTCCGTCCTAGTCATGGGCCCAGTCGAGGAGTCATCTTCACTAGTGGATTTTACAGATTCATTATCCATGTCCGATATGTGGGTTTGAGCGCGTAATGTGGCTGCTGTCTGCAAGGCACTCCTCCTCTCTGATATATTATTTGTTCCAGAATAGATACAGCTGCAGGTGGCCTGGGTCATGCCTGTTTGCCGCCTCTGTACCCGCCTGCGGCCTCCAGCAGCTCCGTGCGTTTTCTCAGTTTCAGTGGACCGTGATGCCGCTGTTGCATGTCCCGCAGTCTCCATCCAGTCCCATGCATCCTCTGGGGCATCAAAGAGATAGGTAACACCATTGTCTACTACTCTAAGGCACGCCGGGAAGAGCAGAGAATACCGTATGTTCATCTCTCGGAGGCGGTGTTTAATAACTAGGAAGGAGTGTCGATGTTTCTGTACAGCTAGCGTATAATCTGGGAACAGCATTAGCACTGCATTGTTCACTTTGATCTCCTTTAGCTGACGTTCTTCATGAAGGATGCTGTCTCGATCTCTGTAGTTGGAAAGACGAAAGAGGAACGGCCTGGGGTTGGCTCCCGGTGATGGTTTCCACTTGCACGCTGAAAACTAGGGCGACAGCTCCATGGGAGGCATCAATTCTCGTACCAAGGCCTTTGTGTATTCTACTGTGTCCCGCCCCTCCATGAGTCCGATCACTCAAATGTTATTGCACCACAATCTTCCTTCAGCGTCCTCCACTCAGTCTTCTAAGGCAGTTACATGCCCCAGTGGTGCTTGCAGTAAAGTTGTGTTTTCTTGGGTGACTGGTTGCAGCTCCTCTAGTTGTAATTCAGTGTTGCACTGTTTATCCTCAAGCTTGTGCTGGTGTGCATGCAGTAGGTTAAAATCAGTCATGATCCTGTCTATTTTGCTTTTGAGGGATGTTCTCATA
Organism: Triturus cristatus; assembly: GCF_964204655.1. NCBI lineage: Eukaryota > Metazoa > Chordata > Amphibia > Caudata > Salamandridae > Triturus > Triturus cristatus. The sequence goes on from NC_140595.1 coordinate 334,438,432, forward strand.
TTTTCTACGGCTGTGCCAATTTTCTCCACTGCTGACAGGACGCCGTCTAATTTGTCATTTAGTGCCATTTCTGTGTGCTTTGAAATGTCTGTGTGCCCCCCTCTGGTAGTTCCACTGTTTCCGGGGCTGAGCGTGCCAGGGTGGATGATGTGTTCAAGCACAAGCGTTTCATTGCTATTTGTTGGGCAGTGGTCATCTGCTGGTCTATGTGCTCCCTCTTGGATCATATCTGTAAGGAGTAGCATGGGTGGTTCTCCAGGTGCTCAGTGACCCGCTGCATTGTCTGGGTGAGTCACTGTCCTGGTGAAAGGTATTTTGAGCCCTTGAGTGGCAGGTTCCACTAGGGTGCGTGTCCCCCATGTTATCGTTATCTTCCCATCCCTCTGTCGACCCCCAAGAGGAGGTTAATTCCCAGTTCCTCTCCAGTGCCTGTTTATGGTAGCGTGGCGTAAGTGAGGGCCGTGGGATGGTGCAAAGAGAGGGTTCTAGACGGAGATGGGGAGACAGGCTCAGTGAATTGCGCTAATAACAATACCTGACATCTTGTACCCCGCAGTATCAAGTCACTTGACCTCTCTCCCCACCCTCTTGGCCCACCCCATTACTCTTATCAGGTCCAAGACTTAACCTCGTCGTGGTGGAAGATTTCCCGGAGGTCCTCCTTTGGGCCTAGCTGGCTCCCTCCCAGTGGAGCGGTAAGCTGAAACTCTCCCCTGTATAGGCCGCAGAATTCATTTTTTTGTCCTCATAATGCCATAGCTACTGCAGATTCAAGCTATGTTGCATTGTTGTAATTGGGGGGGTGTCCATCAGCCTACTGCATTTACAATGGTCCCAACGCACTTTTATTGGCTGGGAACTAATACCTAGCGCTTGGGACTAATCATCAGACTTTCACCCCGCTGGATCCGAGATGTCGCTCCATCATATATTCTCAGCCCATATTGTACCCGCTCTGGCTGGAGTACTTCCAGTATCCAACCTACAAGTCCAACGGACTGCTTTTGACCAACCCACTACCAAGGGAGTGCTTGGATGCAACCAGTGCATGCATATCTCCCTTCTGGCCAGCAATATTGGGTAGAACAGCAAACACTCCTGAGGCTTACTGAGGAGACACCTTGTTGTAATATCCACCCCTAACATAACCAACACAGAAGTTATCTTAATATTTGTTCCAATTATTTCTGATATAACACTACTCACGGTTTCCCAATACTGTTCAAGCCTTGGACAAGCCACAACAACATGTTCGTTGTTTGCTTCAGAAGCCCACATCTTCTACATTTAGGGGTCAGGACCTTTAAAATCTGGCAATTTTCTGGGGTGTCCAATACAATCTGTTCAGGGTAAAAAATGGTTTCTCTTTAAGTTGGCTGGTTTAACCGTAGAGTATAACATTTTTAAAGATATGGGCCACAGATAGGACAGTTATTGCCCTGGTATCATATCCTCCCGTATCTTCTTGTCAGCCGCAGATTTCAGGCCTGATTCTGTCCCAGGTTAACTCGAGGCTCAAGGCAGGTCACTCATGCTCGGATGAGAGGGGAGAAAGGAGCCTCCCAGGTGCATTCAGGGCAGCAGCAGTACCCACATTGCTCTGGGCAGCAGAGGGCCCACGTCCCAGTCAGCAACCGACAAGGCAGAGATTGTATGATGCCAGCTGGAGAGCAAGCCCCGGCCACGTCGTTGGGCACCCCCCTGGCAGTGCACTACGTGCAGGACTGAGAGGCACAGCTCCCAAGCACAGCCACCAGTCATTGTTCTAGCACATTTTTTTCGGGGGATCCCAGACAGGCCAGCTGGATTCTTCAAGTTACGGGGAGGCAGTTGTCTCCCCTCCTTACTCTGTACCTCGCGCTCTAGGCCTGACCTGACCACCGGGTCCACGTGGCAACAGTCCTTCACATGGGGATGGATAGTCTGGGGGGAAGGAGGAAGGTGCTCAACACTAGTGCCCGGGACCAGCACTCCAATGCCCAGGTCCACGGAGGTTGCCCTCTTTGTCGCGTGCAGGCGTGGAGCTGATTGCATACATGTCTGCAAGTAGTCGTCAGGCCAGCCCACACGTGTTGCGGGCCCCGCGCTCAGGTCTGGTCAAGCCACCGGGCGCCTTCCGGGCAGTTTGTCTCGCCTGGCGGGTTGATTCTCGGCGGGTACTGTTAATATGCCTGTGTGTACAGGGGTTGCGCCCTCTCTGTATGGTCCAGTGTTCAAGGCCTTTGTGTGATACGCAGCAGTAGGGTGCCGCCACCACCCAGCTGCTAGGGTCATGACAGCCGATGTGATCCCTTAAGACCACAGCACCACAGTAATCTTCATGCAAGCAGACAGTCACTCCCACGTGTCCCACCTTCGATCTGCCGCTCCCACTGCATGCCGAGGTCAGGTCCACCTATTTTACCAGCCCGTCACACAGCAGCTCACAGGTCAGTGCAGGCCTCATCTGGTAGCTCTCCGACTCGCCCCATGCATTTGGGCACAGTACCTCACGCCAAGCAGCTGGGAGGGATCCCAGGGCATCGGGTGCCTCCTGACAGGTAGGATGGTAAAATGAATTCGCAGCTATACAAGATTTATGCCGGATGAAGGGCCAGGGGTGCTAAGCCTCAGGGGAATGCGTCCGCCATCTTAGCCTGCTGGCCACAACCCCCCTTTGATGAGGAATTCTTAGTGCAATCGTTATAGGAGATCTAGAGTGGGGCTCTGTGAACTGGAGGTGTACACTATGCGTGCCTTCCTTATGAAGGACTACTTGTCCCTTGTTAGCTGATACTAGCGTAGCCATGTAGTCAATGTGTGCTTTAATTGGCATCCCAGAGCAGGCCTTTTTCCAATTCTCTGGCCTGCTGATTGGCACACTTGCCACATCCCTCAAGTTCTGCCTCAGTTATGTGGCCATGTCCCTTGCTACATCCTGTGTGCCAAGATTATGCATGCTTGTGGTATATATATATTGTATTATGTGCCAGTGAAGTGTTTGGACTGTATGGCTGTCAATGTACTCTTACTTGAATCGCCACTGTAAGCATGCTCTACAAGGCGGAGGTTAAAGGTAGTCTGCCACACTTGAATTGTGTATTGCTAGCATTTCTGAGGCTTTTGTGTGCAAAGGACTCTGAAGTGTGGGAGGATGGATACAGGGCTCCCATTAGATGTGCAGAAATTATATTTTGTAATGCCCTGCCTTTTGTTCCTTCTTTGGGCACACTCATTATATTAGACTGGAGGGTGTGGGTGTCTTTTCTGTAGTACAAGGTTAATCTGTCATTGCCTGTCCGTTTAGTACCCCCAGAGAAGGTGCTCCCAAAAGGCGTATGAGTGCCATATGTGAAAGTTTCTCTATTCCTTGTGCTTGTGTCGTAGATTTATTCCAGTGAACACTGTTAATGTTATCTCCTGCTGCCTACTATCATACAGAGATATTGAGTGTCTGTTCTGGAAGAAGAGAAATATACTAAGTGAAGGAGCCACCTCGAACCAGACCAGACAGTACAGGTGGAATACACAAACTATGTCTGAGGCAGTGGTAAACAGAAGGCCTGAAACTGTGTTCAGTGTTCCAGGACTTATGAATAGTGTAGGCAGCAACCCGGAGTGTTGGCGAATCAGGGAATTAGAGTTCCAGTATGGTGTCCTTGATAGTCGCCTTCCAGAAGAGAGGGACATCACAAGAGGCCTGTAGCTATACTGGAGAAAGCTGTGAAGTTGTCTTGCTAGAGGAATATGCCTGGCTTTCTGAGAAAAGGGGGAGGGCTGAAGGTATCTCTGTAGGAGGAGCCAGTCCAGATGAAGAAGTCCAGCAGCGTCTGCCTGAAGAATGAATGCTAATTTGCACTGGTGATCTCCCTTTTGCTGCCCTCAATAGTCTTTGAGACATTTTTGAACATCCTCCCAGGTCTGAGGGCCATGGCATGTGGTGGCCGGCATGTATCAGCACTACATTGCATGAGTCAACACTAGTGGGACTGACGCGGGTCTTCATGTGTTCCTTCCTGGAGGTATGCTGGGTGGGTTATTTTCGTTGGAGCTGCACTGTATTGTGAACTGCGACTGCTCCTCTGTACAAAAGCTCCACCTCCAGAAGGATTGCTGATACGTTGAGTAAAGTGGGGCTAGCTGCCCAACTGGTCTATGGGAGAGACCAAGAAATCTGGATCCCATTGCACCATTCCAGGTAAAACCATCAGGATGACATTACTGTTGCCTGAATGAGGATGCAGACATTGCCTTGACCCAAAGAAATCCAGTAAATTAGGACGTACGCACTGCAGACTGACCTATGGATCCCAGAAAGGGCAAGCTGTTTACTTCCCACACTGTGAGCCTGCACATGTACAGTTTTCCTCACCTAATAGTTTAGCATTGCCTTTGATGGAGCAGGTAAAACAAGATTTTGTATACCTCCTCTAATTTGCATGAAATTAATTACGTAATCATTCTAAAATTAATTTACAGAACAGGTTTGAAGTGGAATATTTGCACCTTGATAAACATAAATACGTGTGAGACTAAGTTGCTAATTGCATGGCAAAATTAAATAATTAACCATGGTACACAAACTAACCTTAGATTGTGTTGAAATAGTAAAATGAAATGGTTTATATTGCTTCGTGATTGTATTGTGGCTTAAAGTTATCGTCTGGTAAGTATTATCGCTTTAAATGTTACTACAGCTAGGAAGATACTAATATATAGTGGGATTAGTGTGGGTTTGAACATTAGAACCTTCATTTCTTAATATAAATTGCTGTTCTGTCTATTTTCGCTTAGTTAACATTCGGGCCTACTAGGCCGCAGTGCTCAAGATGGCTCTGAAGTAGATGCCACCATGTGCGCGCGATGATTTCTGTGCATGCCCAGATGGCTCTGGATATTACAAGGTGAAATGAACTCCTGACATCGTGTTCCCTGCCAAGGTCGATGTGTTGGGGACTTGACCGCAAGCCAGTAGATGAATGTATGAGAACCAAGGAAGAGACAAAGAATGAACCTGTCAATAGGACCCTTTTGCCTTGAAAAGATACATTTTTCTGATTCCCACATGAGAATCGGAAGAACCATTACAAATTGTGAACTACTGTGTCAAGTCACTATGCAGAACCAGTTTGCACTGGGAAGAGTGCAATGAACTATTGATAACCTGAACTGTCCAATCAGAACATTTGGTCTGCCCCTAAAGTTGCCATATTTTGTATGAAGTAAGGCAAGGAAAGGTATAATAACCCCTCATCAGTCATTACGGAAGCGGTTGGGATATAGTTTTTGCAGTTGCCGTAGTGGCCATTGCGCTTGCTGTTTGTTTTGGGCTAATCTTAGAAGGAGGGTTCTTGTTGGGTGGTTGTTCCTTTTTATTTTTCGACCTTTCTATTTTTTTCCTTAATTTCTATGCTGCCAGTCTGGGTGGGGAATTGATCCATGCTGCGGACTGATGTATGGACATTGCTGAATTTCTGAACTTTATATATTCAGAGATATTGCGCTATATCCTGTATTTTACCTGATGGTTTGATCCCTTGGTGAGGGTCAGACAGCCTGTCTGAGGGAGTCTTTACCTGAGAACGCGGATAATTCCTTATTCGATCTGAAGCTATTTGTCGCCTGTTCATTGGTACACGATTTATTGCATTTTTCCTAAGTTATGTTTAATAACATTTCTAAATGCTTAATTACTCTTTAACCCCTTCGCTGCTAGGCCTTTTCCCCTCCTGTGCTAAGCCTTTTTTGGGCTATTTGGGGTAGTGCGCGCTTAGGCCCCTGTAACGTTTTGACCACATTAGGTATCCACGCCAAATTTGCGTCCTTTTCTTCCAACATCATGGGGATTCTAAAGGTACCCAGGGTTTGTGGATTCTCCTAGATTGTTGCCAGAAAATAGTCAAAATACAGCAAAATTTGGGTTTTTTTGTGAAAAATTGGAAAAACGGGCTGCAAATGAAAGCTTCTGGGTTTTTCTCTGCAAATGGTATCAAAAAAGGGTTTGTGGGGCTGAAATCACCATTTCTCCAGCTTTTAGGGAATGACAGAATTTTGTCAAAAAACCAACATGTTTTACACAGTTTTGGCATTTTTCTGGGACATACCCTCTTTTTGCTATTTTTTGTGCGTTCAACCTCCTTCCAGTTAATGGTAGAAATGGGTACAAAAACAATAATGGACCCTGGAAAGCTATACATTTTTGAAAAGTAGACAAAATTCTGAATTCAGCAAGGGGTCATTTGTGTAGATCCATCAAGGTTTCTTTATAGAAACTAACAGTTAAATATAGGAAAAATTAAAAATTAGTTGAAAAAAGCAGTCTTTTGAGTCAACCTTTTCACCTGTAACTTCTTCTAATTATCACATCTCTTAGAAAGCAATGTACCGTTACATCCACTGGACCTTCCTGGTTGTGGGGATATATAGGACTTGTAGGTTCACCAAGAGCCCAACGAACCCAGAGTAAAAAACTGAGCAGCATTTTGTAATGTTTTTTTTTTGTTCCGGGTCTATAGCAATTATTGTGGGAAAATGTATACATGGAAAAATCGGTATGAAAGACACCTATGTATTTCTGAAATGGGAACAAACTACAGAGTTTAGAAACAGTGCATATTTGTACATTTTCGAAATTGGGAATACTCATACTTGCATGACAATTATTGGTCATTTTTCAAAATGACTTTTTTTTTGCACAATGTCTTTCATTTGGAAGGGAGAAATGCATCCAAAATCAATAGGTAATAACAGTTGCTTTACAAATCTGAACTACCCTAAGTCTCCCGATAAAAATGGTACCTCACTTGTGTGGGTAGGCATAGTGCCCACGACAGGAAGTGGCTCAAAACCTAAGCTGAACACACCACATTTTCACACTGAAAATTGACACTTTTTTTGCGAAGAGTCTAGCTGTAGTTTTTGAACCCTAGCCCTGCCGGTACCTAGGGAAACCTAGCAAACCTATACATTTTTGAAAACTAGACACCCAGGGGAATCCAGGATGGGGTGACTTGACTGCCTCCCACCATGGTCTGTTACCCAGAATCCCTTGCAAACGTAAAAAAATGACAAAAAAACACATTTTCCCCACATTTCTGGGATGGAAAGTTCTGGAATCTGCGTGGATCCACAAATTTCCACCCACCCCGCGTTCCCCAGAGTCCTACGAGAAAAATGGTACCTCACTTGTGCGGGTCGGCCTAGTGCCCGCGACAGGAAACGGCGCAAAACGCAAGGTGGTCACACCTCAATTTTGCAGTGAAAAATGACCCCTTTTTGGCAAAGTGACTAGCTGTAGTTTTTGAACCCTAGCCCTGCCGGCACCTAGGGAAACTTAGCAAACCTATACATTTTTGAAAACTAGACACCCAGGGGAATCCAGGATGGGGTGATTTTACTGCCTCCCACCAGGGTCTGTTACCCAGAATCCCTTGCAAACGTAAAAAAATGACAAAAAAAACACATTTCCCCCATATTTCCGGGATGGAAAGTTCTGGAATCTGCGTGGATCCACAAATTTCCACCCACCCCGCGTTCCCCAAAGTCCTACGAGAAAAATGGTACCTCACTTGTGCGGGTCGGCCTAGTGCCCGCGACAGGAAACGGCGCAAAACGCAACGTGGTCACACCTCAATTTTGCAGTGAAAAATGACCCTTTTTTGGCAAAATGACTAGCTGTAGTTTTTGAACCCTAGCCCTGCCGGCACTTAGGGAAACCTAGCAAACCTATACATTTTTGAAAACTAGACACGAAGGGGAATCCAGGATGGGGTGACTCGACTGCCTCCCACCATGGTCTGTTACCCAGAATCCCTTGCAAACGTAAAAAAATGACAAAAAAAACACATTTTCCCCACATTTCTGGGATGGAAAGTTCTGGAATCTGCGTGGATCCACAAATTTCCACCCACCCCGCGTTCCCCAAAGTCCTACGAGAAAAATGGTACCTCACTTGTGCGGGTCGGCCTAGTGCCCGCGACAGGAAATGGCGCAAAACGCAACGCGGTCACACCTCAATTTTGCAGTGAAAAATGACCCTTTTTTGGCAAAGTGACTAGCTGTAGTTTTTTAACCCTAGCCCTGCCGGCACCTAGGGAAACCTAGCAAACCTATACATTTTTGAAAACTAGACACCCAGGGGAATCCAGGATGGGGTGACTTGACTGCCTCCCACCATGGTCTGTTACCCAGAATCCCTTGCAAACGTAAAAAAATGACAAAAAAAACACATTTTCCCCACATTTCTGGGATGGAAAGTTCTGGAATCTGCGTGGATCCACAAATTTCCACCCACCCCGCATTCCCCAAAGTCCTACGAGACAAATGGTACCTCACTTGTGCGGGTCGGCCTAGTGCCCGCGACAGGAAACGGCGCAAAACGCAACGTGGTCACACCTCAATTTTGCAGTGAAAAATGATCCATTTTTGGCAAAGGGACTAGCTGTAGTTTTTGAACCCTAGCCCTGCCGGCACTTAGGGAAACCTAGCAAACCTATACATTTTTGAAAACTAGACACCCAGGGGAATCCAGGATGGGGTGACTTGACTGCCTCCCACCATGGTCTGTTACCCAGAATCCCTTGCAAACGTAAAAAATTGACAAAAAAAACACATTTTCCCCACATTTCTGGGATGGAAAGTTCTGGAATCTGCGTGGATCCACAAATTTCCACCCACCCCGCGTTCCCCAAAGTCCTACGAGAAAAATGGTACCTCACTTGTGCGGGTCGGCCTAGTGCCCGCGACAGGAAACGGCGCAAAACGCAACGTGGTCACACCTCAATTTTGCAGTGAAAAATGACCCTTTTTTGGCAAAGTGACTAGCTGTAGTTTTTGAACTCTAGCCCTGTCGGCACTTAGGGAAACCTAGCAAACCTATACATTTTTGAAAACTAGACACCCAGGGGAATCCAGGATGGGGTGACTTGACTGCCTCCCACCATGGTCTGTTACTCAGAATCCCTTGCAAACTTAAAAAAAAGTCAAAAAAACACATTTTCCCCACATTTCTGGGATGGAAAGTTCTGGAATCTGCGTGGATCCACAAATTTCCACCCACCCCGCGTTCCCCAAAGTCCTGCGAGAAAAATGGTACCTCACTTGTGTGGGTCGGCCTAGTGCCCGCGACAGGAAACGGCGCAAAACGCAACGTGGTCACACCTCAATTTTGCAGTGAAAAATGACCCTTTTTTGGCAAAGTGACTAGCTGTAGTTTTTGAAGTCTAGCCCTGACGGCACCTAGGGAAACCTAGCAAACCTATACATTTTTGAAAACTAGACACCCAGGGGAATCCAGGATGGGGTGACTTGACTGCCTCCCACCATGGTCTGTTACACAGAATCCCTTGCAAACGTAAAAAAATGACAAAAAAAACACATTTTCCCCACATTTCTGGGATGGAAAGTTCTGGAATCTGCATGGATCCACAAATTTCCACCCACCCCGCGTTCCCCAAAGTCCTACGAGAAAAATGGTACCTCACTTGTGCGGGTCGGCCTAGTGCCCGCGACAGTAAACGGCGCAAAACGCAACGTGGTCACACCTCAATTTTGCAGTGAAAAATGACCCTTTTTTGGCAAAGTGACTACCTGTAGTTTTTGAACTCTAGCCCTGTCGGCACTTAGGGAAACCTAGCAAACCTATACATTTTTGAAAACTAGACACCCAGGGGAATCCAGGATGGGGTGACTTGACTGCCTCCCACCATGGTCTGTTACTCAGAATCCCTTGCAAACGTAAAAAAAAGTCAAAAAAACACATTTTCCCCACATTTCTGGGATGGAAAGTTCTGGAATCTGCGTGGATCCACAAATTTCCACCCACCCCGCGTTCCCCAAAGTCCTACGAGAAAAATGGTACCTCACTTGTGCGGGTCGGCCTAGTGCCCGCGACAGGAAACGGCGCAAAACGCAACGTGGTCACACCTCAATTTTGCAGTGAAAAATGACCCTTTTTTGGCAAAGTGACTAGCTGTAGTTTTTGAACTCTAGCCCTGCCGGCACCTAGGGAAACCTAGCAAACCTATACATTTTTGAAAACAAGACACCCAGCGGAATCCAGGATGGGGTGACTTGACTGCCTCCCACCATGGTCTGTTACCCAGAATCCCTTGCAAACGTAAAAAAAAGTCAAAAAAACACATTTTCCCCACATTTCTGGGATGGAAAGTTCTGGAATCTGCGTGGATCCACAAATTTCCACCCACCCCGCGTTCCCCAAAGTCCTACGAGAAAAATGGTACCTCACTTGTGCGGGTCGGCCTAGTGCCCGCGACAGGAAACGGCGCAAAACGCAACGTGGTCACACCTCAATTTTGCAGTGAAAAATGACCCTTTTTGGCAAAGTGACTAGCTGTAGTTTTTGAACTCTAGCCCTGATGGCACCTAGGGAAACCTAGCAAACCTATAAATTTTTGAAAACTAGACACCCAGGGGAATCCAGGATGGGGTGACTTGACTGCCTCCCACCATGGTCTGTTACCCAGAATCCCTTGCAAACGTAAAAAAATGACAAAAAAAACACATTTTCCCCACATTTCTGGGATGGAAAGTTCTGGAATCTGCGTGGATCCACAAATTTCCACACACCCCGCGTTCCCCAAAGTCCTATGAGACAAATGGTACCTCACTTGTGCGGGTCGGCCTAGTGCCCGCGACAGGAAACGGCACAAAACGCAACGTGGTCACACCTCAATTTTGCAGTGAAAAATTATCCTTTTTTGGCAAAGTGACTAGCTGTAGTTTTTGAACTCTAGCCCTGTCGGCACTTAGGGAAACCTAGCAAACCTATACATTTTTGAAAACTAGACACCCAGGGGAATCCAGGATGGGGTGACTTGACTGCCTCCCACCATGGTCTGTTACTCAGAATCCCTTGCAAACGTAAAAAAAAGTCAAAAAAACACATTTTCCCCACATTTCTGGGATGGAAAGTTCTGGAATCTGCGTGGATCCACAAATTTCCACCCACCCCGCGTTCCCCAAAGTCCTACGAGAAAAATGGTACCTCACTTGTGCGGGTCGGCCTAGTGCCCGCGACAGGAAACGGCGCAAAACGCAACGTGGTCACACCTCAATTTTGCAGTGAAAAATGACCCTTTTTTGGCAAAGTGACTAGCTGTAGTTTTTGAACTCTAGCCCTGCCGGCACCTAGGGAAACCTAGCAAACCTATACATTTTTTAAAACAAGACACCCAGCGGAATCCAGGATGGGGTGACTTGACTGCCTCCCACCATGGTCTGTTACCCAGAATCCCTTGCAAACGTAAAAAAATGACAAAAAAAACACATTTTCCCCACATTTCTGGGATGGAAAGTTCTGGAATCTGCGTGGATCCACAAATTTCCACCCACCCCGCATTCCCCAAAGTCCTACGAGACAAATGGTACCTCACTTGTGCGGGTCGGCCTAGTGCCCGCGACAGGAAACGGCGCAAAACGCAACGTGGTCACACCTCACTTTTGCAGTGAAAAATGATCCTTTTGTGGCAAAGTGACTAGCTGTAGTTTTTTAACCCTAGCCCTGCCGGCACTTAGGGAAACCTAGCAAACCTATACATTTTTGAAAACTAGACACCCAGGGGAATCCAGGATGGGGTGACTTGACTGCCTCCCACCATGGTCTGTTACCCAGAATCCCTTGCAAACGTAAAAAAATGACAAAAAAAACACATTTTCCCCACATTTCTGGGATGGAAAGTTCTGGAATCTGCGTGGATCCACAAATTTCCACCCACCCCGCGTTCCCCAAAGTCCTACGAGAAAAATGGTACCTCACTTGTGCGGGTCGGCCTAGTGCCCGCGACAGGAAACGGCGCAAAACGCAACGTGGTCACACCTCAATTTTGCAGTGAAAAATGACCCTTTTTTGGCAAAGTGACTAGCTGTAGTTTTTGAACTCTAGCCCTGTCGGCACTTAGGGAAACCTAGAAACCTATACATTTTTGAAAACTAGACACCCAGGGGAATCCAGGATGGGGTGACTTGACTGCCTCCCACCATGGTCTGTTACTCAGAATCCCTTGCAAACGTAAAAAAAAGTCAAAAAAACACATTTTCCCCGCATTTCTGGGATGGAAAGTTCTGGAATCTGCGTGGATCCCCAAATTTCCACCCACCCCGCGTTCCCCAAAGTCCTACGAGAAAAATGGTACCTCACTTGTGCGGGTCGGCCTAGTGCCCGCGACAGGAAACGGCGCAAAACGCAACGTGGTCACACCTCAATTTTGCAGTGAAAAATGACCCTTTTTTGGCAAAGTGACTAGCTGTAGTTTTTGAACCCTAGCCCTGCCGGCACCTAGGGAAACCTAGCAAACCTATACATTTTTGAAAACAAGACACCCAGGGGAATCCAGGATGGGGTGACTTGACTGCCTCCCACCATGGTCTGTTACCCAGAATCCCTTGCAAATTAATAAAAATGACAAAAAAAACACATTTTCCCCACATTTCTGGGATGGAAAGTTCTGGAATCTGCGTGGATCCACAAATTTCCACCCACCCCGCATTCCCCAAAGTCCTACAAGAAAAATGGTACCTCACTTGTGCGGGTCGGCCTAGTGCCCGCGACAGGAAACGGCGCAAAACGCAACGTGGTCACACCTCAATTTTGCAGTGAAAAATGACCCTTTTTTGGCAAAGTGACTAGCTGTAGTTTTTGAACCCTAACCCTGCCGGCACTTAGGGAAACCTAGCAAACCTATACATTTTTGAAAACTAGACACCCAGGGGAATCCAGGATGGGGTGACTTGACTGCCTCCCACCATGGTCTGTTACCCAGAATCCCTTGCAAACGTAAAAAAATGACAAAAAAAACACATTTTCCCCACATTTCTGGGATGGAAAGTTCTGGAATCTGCGTGGATCCACAAATTTCCACCCACCTCGCATTCCCCAAAGTCATACGAGAAAAATGGTACCTCACTTGTGCGGGTCGGCCTGGTGCCTGCGACAGGAAATGGCGCAAAACGCAAGGTGGTCACACCTCAATTTTGCAGTGAAAAATGACCCTTTTTTGGCTAAGTGACTAGCTGTAGTTTTTGAACTCTAGCCCTGCCGGCACCTAGGGAAACCTACCAAACCCAGACATTTCTGAAAACTAGACACCCGGCGGCTTCCAAAGAAGTATGGCTTGCGTGGATCCCCCAACGTTTCCTTACCCAGAATCCCCTGCAAACCTCAATTTTTGCTGAAAAAATCACTTTTTGCACACATTTTGGGGTGGGAAAGTAGTGGCATCACTGGGCTCACACAAATTTACCACCACCCAGCGTTCCCCCAGGTCTCCCGGTAAAAATGGTGCCTCACTTGTGTGGGAGGCCCAAGTACCCGCGGCAGGCAAGGGCCCAAAACGTAGTGAGGCGACATCAAAATGGCCTATCGCAAAACCACCTGGTTTTGCAAGGGGGGTCACTTTGGTTTTTGGCCCGGTGCTCGGCGGCCATCTAAGGAAACCTACCAAACCCATGCATTTCTGAAAACTAGACACCCGGCGGCTTCCAGGGAGGTATGGCTTGCGTGGATCCCCCAACGTTTCCTTACCCAGAATCCCCTGCAAACCTCAATTTTTGCTGAAAAAATCACTTTTTTCACACATTTTGGGGTGGGAAAGTAGTGGCATCACCGGGCTCACACAAATTTACCACCACCCAGCGTTCCCCCATGTCTCCCGGTAAAAATGGTGCCTCACTTGTGTGGGAGGCCCAAGTACCCGCGGCAGGCAAGGGCCCAAAATGTCGTGAGGCGACATCAAAATGGCCTATCGCAAAACCACCTGGTTTTGCAAGGGGGGTCACTTTGGTTTTTGGCCCGGTGCTCGGCGGCCATCTAGAGAAACCAACCAAACCCACGCATTTCTGAAAACTACGTTTTTTATGCTAATTATTTTGTGGGTGCAACTGAGTGCCAGGATTCAAACAAAATCTTGAGAGGATGGGGATTTAAAGGAGGAAAAGATCCAGTATTCCCTGGAATATATTACATTTGTGGAAACAGAGCTTATTATAGGTTGCCGGACCATTGGTACGGAACTTGCTACTTAGGCCTGGTCTTTCCAAAAATATTTAATGTGGAAAGGGGAGAAAATAGATTGCATGAAATAGGTAGACAACTAACACGTAGAAGAAGGGAGAGTTGGTCAGAAATTATTGGTGATATTTTTGGAGCACTCATACCAGCAGTTGGAATATCTCTGAATGCACATAAAAATAGAAAATTGTCTACAGTTGAGGATCGTTTATCAACAAAGACAGCTGGGAGGGTTCTTAATGGTAAATACCGAAATGGTTGCCATGAGAGCTATGGTATTGCAAAATCAACTTGCCCTTGACATTATATTGGCAAAAGAGGGAGGAGTCTGTGGAATACTGAAAGTACAACATTGCTGTACTTACATTCCTGACAAAAGTCAGAATATAAAGATGTATATTCAGAACATAACTTAGTTGCATGAATAAATTGTTCCAATGGAGGTTGAAGGTGTATGGGAAAAACTTGGTAAAAGTTTTTCCTCTTTTAAGAATTTATTAACAAAATTAGGTAGCCCTTTTGTGGTCAAAATACTAATACCTGTGACTTCTGTGATTATTCTAGTGTTAATATTGAGATTAGGATGTCTGTACATAAAATGAAGAAAACTACAAAATAAGATAAAAAGAGAAAACAAGAAAAATAAAGAGGAAGAAATAAGGGAAAGAGAAATAGAGGAAATAAAATTAGAAGACTTTAAAGAAAATGTGTACAAGAAAACAATGTAGAGAACACTATTGTTTAAACTAACACATGCAAGTGAATTCGAATAAAACCATTTCCTTAGACAAATTTAGTGAAATTAGTGAGTAGTGGTGATGTTTAATAAAATCACCAAAGGGGGGGTATTGATGGAGCAGGTAAAACAAGATTTTGTATACCTCCTCTAATTTGCATGAAATTAATTACGTAATCACTCTAAAATCAATATTTACACCTTGATAAACATAAATACACGTGGGACTAAGTTGCTAGTTGCATGGCAAAATTAAATATTTAACAATGGTACGCAAACTAACCTTAGATTGTGTTGAAATAGTAAAATTACATGGTTTATATTGCTTCGTGATTGTATTGTGGCTTAAAGTTATTGTATGGTAAGTATTATCTCTTTAAATGTTGCTGCAGCTAGGAAGATACTAATATATATTGGGATTAGTGTGGGTTTGAACATTAGAACCTTCATTTCAGTATATTAATTGCTGTTATGTCTATTTTCACTTAGTTAACATTCGTGCCTACTAGGTCGCAGTACTCAAGATGGCGTTCTCTGAAGTAGTTGCCACCATGTGCGCGCGACGATTTCTGCGCATGCCCAGATGGCTCTGGAAATCATGAGGGTGAAATGAACTCCTGACATCGTGTTCCCTGCCAAGGTCGATGTGTTGGGGACTTGACCGCAAGCCAGTAGATGAATGTATGAGAACCAAGGAAGAGACAAAGAATGAACCTGTCAATAGGACCCTTTTGCCTTGAAAAGATAGATTTTTCTGGTCCCCACATGAGAATCGGAAGAACCATTACAAATTGTGCACTCTTGTGCCAAGTCACTATGCAGAACCAGTTTGCACTGGGAAGATTGCAATGAACTATTGATAACCCCGAACTGTCCAATCAGAACATTTGGTCTGCCCCTAAAGTTGCCATATTTTGTATGAAATAAAGCAAGGAAAGGTATAATAACCCCTCATCAGTCATTACGGAAGCGGTTGGGATATAGTTTTTGCAGTTGTTGTAGTTGCTGTTTGTTTCTGGGCTAATCTTAGAAGGAGGGTTCTTGTTGAGTGGTTGTTCCTTTTTATTTTTTGACCTTTCTATTTTTTTCATTAATTTCTATGCTGCCAGTCTGGGTGTGGAATTGATCCATGCTGCGGATTGATGTATGGACATTGCTGAATTTCTGAACTTTATATATTCAGAGATATTGCGCTATTTCCTGTATTTTACCTGATGGTTTGATCCCTTGGTGAGGGTCAGACAGTCTGTCTGAGGGAGTCTTTACCTGAGAACGCGGATAATTCCTTATTCAATCTGAAGCTATTTGTCGCCTGTTCATTGGAGATATCAAATGTTTTCCTAGATTTTAATTGTGTTTTAGCTGGTTCTAATTCACCATCAACCAGGCCAACTAGTTGGTCCATCGACCGAACAGTGGAGTGCCTTGATGATAAAGTCAGAATTCTGAAAGCTGTATATAGAATGTGTATATAAAGTAGTAAGAAAATTAATCCTGATAGATAATAAGGTACCCACATCTCCAGCAGCCCCTTCTCCTGTGTACAGATTTGAGTGAGTTTTATGTGGATGTGAAGTGTGTTGGTGTTATGGGCCCACCAATGAATGCATGACTGAACCTTTGTGAATAAGAATCTGTGACATAAGGAGAATATGTAAATGTTGTCCTTTCCGCTGGATCACCTTACCTGTAGAATCTCATTAAGGAACCTTGTGTACCCAGACCATATGTTTGTGCCATACTGAGTAGGCAGCATAATAAAGTTATTACTTTTTTTATGAAGTCAAAACACTGACTGGACAGTGCTTTAGTGGGTTGAGTTCCGTTATTCAGCTGTACACCACATCTGTGAATAAGTCTCTACCCTAAGGTTCAAATGCTAAAGGCGTGTACTGGGAGATCGGTATCGGAGCACATAGTGCGCCCAGCTCTAGGCCAGATTATCAATTTTCGCAATCCATTGAGCCATACTATTCACCACAAAGTCCTACACAATTTCATCGCTTTCAGGTCTTTCCAGACCCTTCTCTCCCTCAGAAAGGCACTTCTCTATTTCTCCACCCTCAAGAAGCATTATCTGAAGACCACTAAACACTCTCTAGATGCGCCCAGTAACACCACCATCGGGGAAGAAAAAATAATCTGCTGCTAGTTCCTTAGTCTCGCTACTCTGTGCCTCCACATTGGCAAATCACATTTTGCAAAGCCCATATTCCGTTACCTCAGGCGGTAGGGAGAGCAAACATATGCATGAAAAGTGATCCTACTAATACCTGCATTCTGAACCCCTTATTTGTATAAAACTATGGTCATAATTGAGGGAAAGTTATTATGAACTCTTCTATTTACCTATTTCTGCCTGTAAATAATCTGGTGTGGTTTATAATCCAGTAGACGTATATCCCTTAACTAATTGAGAAATTATGGCAATGATGCTGGAACAATTTTCTGAGTGGGGGTGTTGCCATAAGTGTCGTGTCCCTTAAGTGATAGGGTGGATGCAAAAACCAAGCGTTACACAAAGAGCAAGTTTAGCAATGTCCATTTACCAGTAGAGTGGTAGTGGAGCAGTAAGTGCTCAGTGGTGGAATTTGGAGCAAACTTTCCCAAATATATGATTGAAGGATAACTTGGTAGGCTACTGCCATTTACAAACCTCAAAGTTCCCATTGAAATAACCCCTAGAAATGGTCCCAATATTTGCGTCAAACAAGTTTTCTTGACAAACCTATATGGTGCACAAACAATCAGCTTTCAATACATATTTATCATTTGCACATTACTCTAGTAAAGAATCTTGATTTATTTTGAAACTATTAAAATCTTTGTTTCCATCACACTTCAGAATCACAAAAACTGGCCCATGTGTACTTTGAAGCATACACATATTTTAAATTATATGAGCAGCTTGCATTGTCAATTAATTACATTTTGTATTGTTTTAAAACATTTGACATCCTACACCCTTTCCTTTCACAGTTCCCCGTAAGACTGCTGCTTGATTCACATTACACATTTCCCTCACCTTACAGTTAGGTTTGTTAGAAGATTTTGCCTGACATTGGACCTCTGTCTTTTTACTCACAGAAAATGCAGCATGATAAAAGCAAAGTTTAAAGGCCGTTTTATTGCTACTTCTCCTCCTGCAAGGTTATTATGGGATGCTACCCATCCCCCACCTCACCCCTTCTTTCAGCTTCCCTGAAATTTGATCGACAGGTGTAGAAGTCTGATTAATATTCCGATTTTCCATCACTTTATACGTTTGCATTTATGTCTAAGTTGAAGGATTTGTTGTCTAATAGCAGGTTTATTTAGTTCATGAACAGTTATTTTGCAATTCTAATGCTTCCATTAAGGGCTGCTACTCGTATGTCACCTTCTTGAGAGATGTAGCTGTAAGAACAAACTTTAAAGTTGCTAATTAAATTGTCTTATCAAAGTTGTACAACCTATTAAGTTGTTCAGTTTCATAGGAAATCATTACTATCGGTAGCAGGCCCTGAGTACACCTTTAGTTAGTAATTCTGCCATTACCTTTTCTTCTGTTTCAGCAGGATTTTTTCCACCTTATATATATATGTATATGCGGGACAAACCACATTCCAATCGAAGGTGATGTAGATGGCAGGATGAACATTTTAAAGAAATGCGTGGTTAAGTGTGTCTCAACTTACTTTGAGACACATAATTATTAAAGATGATTAACAAGAGTAAACTGTGCATGTCTTGTGACTAAGGGGCATATCATCAAGGGCTTTATCTCCGCTTTTCTGGCTTTAAAAACCAGAAAAGCAGAGATAAAACCAACGCCCTATCAGCAAGAGGGTGCGAATATGCGTATTCGCATGTTAGCACCCTTTTACACTACGCCTACCTTTGTATCTCTAATGAGATGCAAAGTGGGTGTTCCTGACATACACTACATGTCAGGAGAGCAATAACACGGCTTCGCGCTATCAGCAAGGATGCCCTTGCATTTTGGCAGACGTTAGTTTTTTAAGAAAACTGCTGTTTTCTCCAAAAACTAACGTCTGCTAAAATCCTGACTAAGCCACCCCTAACATTGGGGGTGGATTATGCTGATACGACCACAGGGTCGTATCAGCAAGGTTATCACCCTTTTGCAGGGAACATTGCTGGGAAACCAGCGATGTTCCCTGCAAAACGGCGATAACATCGCTATCTCTGGAATTTTTATCGCCCTGGAGCAGCTCGTTGATGATAACGCGCTACCAGGGCGATAAAAAGCAGAGATAGCCAGCGATAAGAAAATTATCGCTAAGCATGGCCAGCGATAATTATCGCTGGCCCTTGCTGATATGGCCCACAATGAGCTGTTTCTGGTCGGGGATGAAAGCCTAACCATATTTGGGACAATGGTGTTCAATATTTAGATTGAAAAAGTATTTGTCGAAGGCCCACTCTGACCTCGAATGAGTCCCAATATTACATTTGGTGCAGCTTCGGAAATATGCGCAGCTGAACAGTGATCAGATATGTGATGGGGACTTAACTGCTTTACAGTACAGCATGTTCACTGCTACATTTATTTAAATACTTTTCTATAGTGCATCGCCAGGAGTTTAAGAGCACATTACAACAAACTTTAACTACACATACAAGCTATGTTTGTGTATGAAAGCAATCCAATTGAGCGAGGATTAGGTTTCAGGAGGGAGGAGAGAAGAAATGTCTTTGCAAAGGATAAAAGTGAAAGATTGCGTGTGAGTCCTGAAGGGGGGTTGAATGATCCAGCTCGTCCATCAGTGGCCGCTTGTGAAAATGAGCCGTGCGCCTTTTGTGGAAGATTAGGACATCAATGTCCTCCTAAATTGTGTGGGAAGGTGTTCCGGATGGCGGGGAAGGATCCAGAGAAGGCTTGCATTTCGGCTGTAGATGTTCTGAATTTCAGGGGTTCGAGACGAGGTAGTGCTTGCTACCAGACTCTTTATCCACCAGAGGTTTTCAATAGTCCTGCTAGGTAGCCCCACACTGGCAGCCCTATGTGAGGGAGCATATTGAATCTTAGAAGAGCCTCTAGAGTGAGCCAATGAAGATCTCACAGAATTGGGGAATTTTCTTTCTTGGTGATCAGCCGGTTTGTTAAATGAAGTACTTCTCTTAGAGGAGCAAAGTGTTAGCTGGAAGGCCCGTCAGGATGGCATTACCCGCATCACTTCTAGAGACGAAGAGCGTGTGCAATGGTCATAAAGTGATTATTGAAGAGCATATACTTTGTTTCTATTGCATGAACACCAAGAAGGGTGATATTCTGTCCACCAGCTTATAAATGATCATGAACCAACACGACATGAAGAATATTGTTCCGGTAGGGTGCAGTGGTGTTAACGATCAGATTTTAAAACTATCAACCAAAATGAATACTCACGCGGGATGACGCACATGAGGTGTTCCCTTTACTTAGTACTGCTGAATTAAAAGGCAGTTCTACACTCACTCCATTTGTATTGTGAGTAATTTGCATCAGTTCTGAGCTAGATATATGCTTAGATTTGTGACCGCAATGGTAACACTTTTGTTGACTCGAACGTGCCTTTATGAGGGTCCCTCTCCATTCTATTGTGGTGTTCACACCATCAATACAGCAAGCCTTTACTTAGTGGACTCAAGGGAACAAGAATCACTTCTATATCTTCGAGTAACAATGTAGATCACATTGCAGTCGGTTTTTCTTTGAAATGTGAATACAAGACGTCTCTGAGTGAAACAATATTTTGAATATGCGGCTCTTGCTTTGAATCAGTCAAAATTGGGTTGCTAGACTTTTTCATAAACCTTTTGTATACAGAATTGAGATATTTGAGTTTACGCCGTGGCAGTAAAAATAAATGTAGTCCAATAATGTTATTTAAGAGTTGTACTAATAAACAAATTCACACATTTATTGCTATAGTCCAAGGGTCAAATTAGAGTTTTTTACCACAGCGCAACATAAGTGACATGTTAAAAGCACTCTTTACTGCCTCGTAAACTGCATCTAACAATTACTTTACACAATTCATAAGTCACTAAATGGGAATGCTCCCTCTTAACCTGCAAAACAGGCTCAGACAGCATAGCCTGGCCAGACTGTTAAGATGTAAAGACAAAACCTTTTTGCAAATTCCTGGAATGGCAGGAGATCCTCCGCCTATCTTGCTCCCTGCCACTGGAACAAACTACTTTTGTATATTGGACTATGTTCAGAATTTGGAAAGTTCAAAAACTTTAAAAAAACAAAGCTATTCTAGTCAATTAGTTCAGCTCAGTTGGTGTTGCTTGTCTGTAACAGCCAAGATATTCCCATGGGGATGATACGTTTTCCGCTCTATCAAATGTGGTTAACATAACAGAGCAGTTGAACAGCTCTCCTAATAGTCACGCTCTCTTGCATGATATTATCTTGCTGCACAAATTTAAACCATTGCATCCTGGTTTTGGTTAAGTGCATACATACGCATATTTTAGTGGCATATAACGACCAAAAAATGATGTGAATTATTATTTTCAGTGCAAAAGATTAGTTTGAGACAAACCCCTTATCAGCCCCCTTGGGAATTGCCCTCGGAGTGCAATATCCAAGAAAGGATCCATTGGGAAGGGATACCATTGGAAAGGAGAGATTCTCCCCTTTTAAAATGATACCTTCCAAATCCAAATCTGTGCTCGGGGTGGCCGAGGTTTGACCCTGAGAACCGATTGAAGCAAAAGTAAAATGAATGAATTGGCTCATTTCACTTTTACTTTTGCAATAATTACATCAACAGGCAATGCACATTGGTCATCATTACCAACAAAAATCCTTGGGATGGTCTTTTTAAGCATCCCAACCTGAAATGAAAAAAAAATGAATCCGTTGTGTGCCAGCACCAGAGGGTTTCCCTGCCCCTGGTATTTTGAAGTGACCTCAACATTAAAAGCACCTGGCTTTGCACGCTCCTAATGTGGAGAACACGTCACTAGTGTCCAAGAGTTAAAACTTTCAATAAAAATTATCAATGGCCGCTAATGTTATGTTATACATTGGCAGCTACGATCGTCCTTGAGATGCATCGATGGCTATCCTTAAATTATTTTTCTAATTTAAAAGGCCATTCAAAAGATGGCAGCCATGTGTGTGCTGTAACTCACAGCTGGCCATTTTTTTTTTGGGGCACTGCAAATGGAAACAAGCTTTGGCAAAGCCAGTGAGTCAAGAATCACCCTTTCATGACTAGACCTATTGCATTTGCCAGTGCTTATTCTAATAGCATTTATAGGTTTAACTGCTTTGCTGTTCAAAGTAAAATTCAACTCTTAGATTAATCCTGAAGAGAGGAGGTATTTGGTGAGCCATCTTTAATAAACGAGGCTCAAACAATTGTTTTAGTCAGTTGTTGATCAATATGATATGGCTAAAGCATGTGACATTAGTTTCACATAAGGTTGTTAACCCCTTCGCCGCGGCACGAATTCCGCCGCGGCGCTGGGGGGGTTCGGGGTCAGCGCGGCGCCGCCATGCTAGTGACGGAGCCAGTCCGTTATGAGCCAAGGGCACGCTGTGCTCATGACGGAGTGGTTCCGTCACGACTCCGCCCACTTGCATTGATCGCCCGCACAGGCGGGGAATCAGTGCCGCGTGGGCGGAGCGGCCGTCAACGGCCGCAGCATGACGGAACCACTCCGTCATGAGCACACGGCGCCCGTGGCTCATGACAGAGTGGTTCCGTCATAAGTAGGCAAGGGGTTAAATTGACTGCTATTTGGACTTGCAGGTGGATGATTTCTGTACAGTTTGTGTACAAATTGTCATATCTTTTTTTATAAGTACTCTATGAAATAGCTTGTGACTGGTTCATGCCATACAGGAAATCTGGGTTGTAGGAGCCAGGAAAAGACAAATTTGTTTGAAAATGTGAAGAACATGTTGTTATGTAAAGAAAAGAAAAGTCTACTCAAAAATATTGTACTTAAATACTACAGAAGTAATTAATTCCAGAAAAATAGAGTGCATTACAATGACAGAGTACACGGTTGTTTTCTCATTTTTATGAAGCTAGCCTGGATCATAAACTGAAGACAGACCTCTAGACCATGTTTTTGAAAAAACAGGAAATATTTAATAGCATTTGATCTAAATTGCTGCCATTTCTAAAACAAAGTACGATGGATTTCCGTTTGGATCTGTTTTTTTGGGTGGGGTGGTTTAAATCTTTTAGTTTTTTAGCCTGTGGACTTGGGATGTCAGGCAGGATATGCGTGAGCGGTATCTTTTTGACAAAGATTGCCATCATAGCTATCAATGGGGTCAAATGGGAGTTTTTCATGGTGAAGGGGAGGAGCCTCCTGGTGTTAAATCTTTTCATAAACTCAGATTATCTGTTTTCAAAGAGGGCAGTGGAGCTGTTATAGACACATTAAAGGGGAGTAAAATAAAGTGCTATCTTAGCTGGTATTTTAAACTTATTAATTAAAAGATGTTAAGCTCTGTCTGCCTAGCAATGTGCCTTCTTGCTGTGTAGACTTCAGTGGTGGCCAATTCACCAAATGCACTGCACTGACAATTAAACAATGCATCTGTAGCATCCAGCAATATTGTCAGGCGCCACATAGCAATAAAGCACTGGTATGGGGAGCTCTCCACCCCCTGTAAAAAGCAGGGGTCTTAGATTTTTTTTTTAAATGTTTAAAAAAGTCCAAGCACAATGGCCCATGATTAAATCCCGGTCACGCCTGGAAAAAACACACCCCTTTTCCACAGGATAAATCAGAACAGATGCAAAAAAAAGAGGAGTACTTGGGGGAGAGAGTAAGATTTAAAAAAAAAACCCTAGCAAAACCAGCAAAAGGATGGTGCGCATGGCGATCTCTTTACCAGATACTGTTTCCACATATTAATGGATGTAGAAACGTATACATGGGGCACTCCTATCTCAACTATTGCCCTCCACTATTTGCCCACCTTTTACATGTCACAAATACGTCACAAGTTTATGACAAATACGTGACTTGAATGTGCATTTAGCACGCATTTCTTGTGTGGTCTAACAATATTAATTTAAATGTTGCACTTGACATTATTGCTAGCTTACATTCACTGTAGGATTAGTCGATTTACTCAAACTATCTGCGTTTACCAAATCAAATAAGATTTTATTAAACCATCCTTACTTAGTAAACATGCTCACTGTAGAAATGAATTTGATTTTCATAATGTTTGGCTTAATTAATATATTAAAAAGAACAAATGATTGACGGAATGCAGAACAAATCAGGCATCCACCCCCAGTCACAGGTCTAGGTTAAATCCATTGTTTTTTGCTTCCCACACCACCCCAGTTTGGACCCAGCCATATGCAAATCAGTCTTGACCCTGCTACCCATGGGAACAGTCCAGCCCGACCTGCCAGGCCAGGTCATACCTGGACATGAAAACAAGCATCCTGGGACCGATTTCGGGGTATCACTCCTCATCAGTCACGCTAGCTTGAATCCAGTAGTATAGTGAGCATAGGACCGACATCTGGGCATACTCTTCCCAATTAGAGGGACAATGCAAAAAAACACACAATTTGTGGGCGGAATGCTGAACAATGCAAACATTCACCTCCAGTCACAAAGATCTGGTTTTAATCCATAGTTTTTTGATCACCACACCACCCAACTTTGGACCCAGCCATATGCAAATCAGTCTTGAGCCTGCACCTCACGGGAACAGTCCAGCCTGAACTGCCAAGCCAGGTCCTCCCTGGACTGGAAACAAGAATCCTGGGACTGATTTTGGGGTATCACCCCTTCATCAGCCAGGCTAGCTTGAATCCAGTGGCGCAGTGTGCACAGAACCCACACCTGGGCATATCCTTCCAACTTAGGGCAACAAAGCTGACCTGGCTGATGAGGGGTGATACTCAGAAACTGGTCCCAGGACTATTGGTAATCTTTTTTTATTGCTGTAACTGAACTTCTTGTTTGCCTAATATTGGTACGCCTCAAATTCTTCTGGAGGTTGGGCTTTCCTGTTGTTATTCTGTACCTTTATAACATGGTACTAAGAGTTGTGTATCTTAACTTGATTTTACATTTGTAATAAAACTCCTTAACACCAGCTACTGATTCCTGTGATTGTGTAGCCAAAAGGGTTTGATGAAATGTTAGCTCCTATCCCCTCTCAGGTGGAAAATAAAAGGTCCATCTGAGTACCAATGGTAAGAAAGTGGGCCCAGAAAACGCTGGATCAAACTTGGTAGCATGTTGGATGGTTTTCAACTGACGTGAGGGAGTTAGGGTGTCCTACTTAGAAATTCCCAAGCAAAGTCCACACCCCAAAAACGCCATGGTTCAGTCGAAGGATTGGCTGTGTGTTATCCTGTGGAGATAATTTCAGTTGTGTAACTGTGGTCCTTAACGCAGAGAAGTTCAAGTAGCTATCAGGTCTGTCGTGGTCTAGGACCCCGGGATTCATACCTACATGGTAGGAGTTTCAGTGTAAAAGACACTGGGTGTAGTTGTCTGTTGTGTTGTGGTCTGGTTGTGAGATGTCATCAGCATTATTGAGATAGGGACTTTATCTTTGTGATTGTGAATTGTGGTTGGTATAGTTGATTTCAGTGCATCTGGAAGAATTGAATCAAACCGAGAGAGATCCCGCTGCTCTAGATTTCATTTGAAGTAAATGTCAGGTTAGGTCAGAAAGTATTGCTCTAAATTTTTTCACGTCTATGAATAATCTTTAGTTAGTTGTTAAAGTTGCTGGTATTTGTTTTGCATGAATTGCTTAGAGGATGCACTTGTGAAGATTGTTAAGGAAGGTAAGTTGCTGCAAGGAGTGAGATTGACATGTACAGAAAAAAACAAGGGTAACCCCATACATTTAGAGCACCTGGGGTAATGTAATATGTTTATATAAACAGTTGTTCAGGGAAATAAATCTCTTTTGGAGATTCACAAGCTGGAAAACAAAATACATATATAAATCTCTTTTTACACTTAATGTACATAGTCAGAGACACATTTTTTTCTAGCCAAAGGGCAGTTTTATATGCTAAGTTTTTTAGATTATATACTGTAAACTAACAAGAACTAGTACTCATGTTTATAGTGGAAAGGTGGTGCAGTGGGGTGTGGTAGAAGAAATAACAAATGGTGCATCACTTAAGACATACCGACACCTGTTTTATTTCCGTTAGGGGTAATTTAAGTCTGATTGTCTACGGCGTTTCAACCTCTGTTATTCTGAGGTTATCATCAGAACAGAGCAAGAGCTCTATAAATCTAAAAAAAAAAATGGAAAGAAGGCCTACAAGCAAATAGAAATAAATGACCCTGTATAGTGATAACATATTACATTTGCCATTAGGTCACTTGCCTGTACATAGGAGATCAAGGCGTTATCAATTTAACCAAAGGGCGTAATGGATGAGCCCATCAATGTGAGCTCTGAAGATTCACTTGGGTCGGACCTGGAATAGGCTTGGGAGCCTATATCCTCAAGACCTACTGGCCTTAGGTAGAAACATCTGTATACACTGGATTCCGCTGTGTCTATGTTTAAACCAACGTGCTATATTAGAATTAGGAATCCAGGATGTATAGTTTAAGAATTAATTAATAAATCTACCCATTCCTTAGAGGGTGTAGGCATTTATAACACAGATGCTAAGCCGTGATGGAAAAATATTGTTTAACTTACTGAAACGAGTGATCAGAAATATGAGGGTGGGCAATCCAGGGAGCCCTGCTTATGTCGGGAACTCTGTAGGGAAACAGGTTATATCCCCACGATGTAAAAAACAATCCCAGGGCTGGCAAGCAATCAGGGCATGTCTATATGCATACATTTATTGGTGTGCGAAGGGGAAACACTTACTGTATGCGTTTGATTCTAAATTTGTAATAAACCTTCTTAACCTTAGCTAGTGATTCCTGTGATGATCTTGTAGTCAAATGGATTACACAAAATTGATTGCTGTAATGTTAGCACCCATCACCTCGGGCAGAAAATAAAAGGTCCATCGGAGGACCAATGATAAGAAAGTGGCCCCTAAAAATGCTAGATCACCACCACACAATAAAATATCCTGCAATTCTATCTGCCAACACATTGTTATGCTCCTTTGGTTCAACCGCTTGAAGTTCACTTCTGCCAGATTTGACTAGCAGGAACAACCTCTTGGAACACAGCATAAAATTGTTTTCGTTTAAGTCTTCCCCCAAATAAATCTCTAACCACTCAATGCTATCATGATATCTTAACAGGCAGCCAGTCCTACCAAACACCCTCACGATAGTCACCCTCGACATACAAGGGAGCGTTCAAAGTCAATTGTGCCCAATCCAATCTTAAACACTCCATATCTCTCCCATTCGTCCATAACCCTTCATGAGCTATGAAATGTGGTTAGTGTTATGCAATACCGTGCAGCCGTGGCCTGTGCAGGTAAGAGTGGTGGGGCGGGATTTCGACAGACGACGACAAGGGAAAATGAATTATTTATTTAATTTTCCCTCATGGTGGTCTGTCGAGACCCACCCAGCCCAACTGCCCACCGCTCGTTCGTGACGGGCACCTCCTGATACCGTGTAATAAAACTATTTACTTTTTTATCACCATGCTTGGATACCAACTCTGTATTATCTGGCTCTTGTGCGTCTTTGTTTTTGATCCTGAATGTAACATTGAGTGGTAGTTTAAACCTTTAAAGAAAGCCTGGTATTGCTCATGAAACAATTACGAACATTAAATTTAACAAAATGTGAAGAATTGCAGCATTATTTGTCCTGATATTACCACCTTAAGGCTGCTTACTGTTGCCTCTTTAAGTGACATTTTTTTTTCGCTATTAATAATGGGATTTTTATGATGCAAAGTGTGTATCTGTTGTCACTCAATAGTACTCGTTTAATATTTACTGTCCTAAAGCCACAGTTTGTGAATGAAACCCCAGTGAGTAAAGAGGTATGTAAGATGTAGCTATGGGTAACAACCTTTCCAAGAGCGCCTAAACTGTCCACTAGGCAGAGGAGAAAATCATCTCAAAGTGCTAAACGCAGCTAGGAAAAGATGCATAAAATTGCTTTTAATAGTCATTCATTTCATTCTCAGCCTGAACAAATATGCACACAGGGTACATTGTGGTGTTTGTTACAGGAGCAGGGGTTCCTCCTTTCTCACGGACCGGTTGTATAATGCGAAATATAAAACCAAGAGGCAGGCTTTGTCTTACAAAAGGAAAACAAACAGGGCCAATAGCTTCCAGCCATTGCCATTGATGTATCGTGCCTCATTGAAATGGCGGCTCCTGTATGTACATTGGCAAAAGGCCAGTTTACCAGACATCTACATCCCTAATGCACATCTGCAACTTTGACCCACTGTGCACTGCACAAGGTTCATCTCTCCTGCATTGACAAAAATAGGAAATCAAGGAGCACAATGTATGAAGCTCTGGCCACAAACCAGTTGGTGCAAAATTCACACTGACTTGTTTATGCACTGTGGCTGTATAATACACTGCACACCGAGGGTGCAAAGTGTGTATGTGCCTGCTTTGTGCGCTCCTCAGACTCAGTGGTATTACAAAAAGGGGTTGCATACTCTTGTGCATCCCCTTCTGTAATACTGATAGGGCTGGTGCACAGGTTGCATCAGTGCTATGAGGGTGTTTCCACATTTGCGTGGGGGCGTGGTCCCATTCAAATGAGGAAATATCTTTGCCTTTGCGCCTGCGCTGTATGATAGGCATGGGCGTAGATCCAAACAGGCCCTTAGAAGGCAGGTTCACAGTGCTTTGCAAAAAGTTGACGCACTGTCATTACGCCTCCTGAAGGCAGCCCTCTGGAGGGGGGGAAAGGTTACATGGAACTTCCAGGAATCCCTCTGCAGGCAGGTGCAGTCACAAACTGCACCTTCCTGCAAGGGGTTTGCCCTTCCCTCTACAAAGAGCAGGTGGGTAGCCACCCCCACAGAGAAACGCAGAACGGCTTTGAAACGGTCACTCTGTGTTTCATGGAATGCGCTGCCATAAGGGCAGCAAACGTTTATGGCTGCCCTGGGGGCAGCGCCTTCATTGCAATAGTGTACATCGTCCATGTTTGCGCCCAGTGCACCTGTCTAAAGGTGAACCTTGGCACAATCAAGGACAGTGCACAATTTCATTAATAACATTTTGCTATCGGATTGATGTAGTAATCAGTCACATTGTGAGATGTACATTCGCAGGAGGTCATAAAACCACCTGTTTGAGACAGGAAGTGTTTTTTAATTCCTTGTGAATGCCTTCCAACAAAGGGATAAATGTCTGCGATGGGTAGCAGATGTCAATCCCTCCTTGCAAACCCTTTCCGTTAAAGGTGAGACGAGCTGTTGGGGGGCGGGGGGGGGGGGGGGGAGAGAATCATGCAGTGGTCCCCTGGATCCTTTTTTCATACCCTGCTTACCATGATTCCCAGAGGTAAACTGTTCTGCAGAGACCGCTTTCTCTTTGCAAAACAGTTACCACACCATGTCGGGGGCAGGTAACGGGTGAATGGTCAGCAACTGTAATTGTGGACACAAACCATTGTTAAAGTTCATCGCAACTTACAAAGAGGGGTGTAAGCCCTCTTATTTTAAATTTAGAAGGGTTTGCTAAAGGTAATTTGAAAGTTATCAGGCTCACAATGTAACCATCAAGCTTCTGTATTTGCAAAGCCTGTAACTTTGTGCTTTGCAACCGCACAACGATTTAGTACGTTGGGTATAAAGTTACTCTCTAGTGACCAATATAGTGGTCAATACTTATTGATCAACCCCAACCAATCTATTTTCAACCTTTCTGCCTCCAAAGTCCAACAGCATGAATCTCAAAATCACCATCACTATGCTTAAATATCAGTCACTTAACAGCTTTACAGAGAGAAGCGATTTTCTCTATGGAATAAAGTCAGCCAGAGAGCCCATGCATAAACATTTCTTCCTCAGAACTATGGTTGAGTTTGTATAAACTTGGCCTTTCGAGACTCATCTTGTGAGAGGAGCTGGCTTACTGTGCTGTGTCCCTGTTTGCCCATACATTGATAGCCCTGTTAAGACCTATAAGAAATATTACTTTGGATACGACTTTGCTGAAGATGTAGTTTTTACACCTTCTAATCGCATTAGACCACAAAGTGCTAGTCCATTTGATAAAATGGATGAGATGGGACATCAACAAGCAGTGCAATGGTATGCTAGTAATATTGAAAGTGTGCCACATTGCTATACCTGCTGCTCATTCAGTATGAGTGTGCTGTGTGGAATGTTGGTGCATGGTGATGCATTGGTGCTTTGGAATGTGAGTGTCAGTTGGAGTATGGGCTGAGCAGCAGGGAGGCTGCTGCTGGTGGGGCTTAAAGTCTAGCTTACCCTAGAAGCTTATTTTTAGAAATCTTACCTGGAACTGGGATAAATAAACTTTCTTGCATTAATCTACACGTGGAATATGGAAGGTTCTTTTCATTACAACATTTTGGTGACAAGGAGGGGATTCGAACCCATGCACATGCCTGGAGCCACCCTACATTGTTTTCCCTTACATGCCACCATCTTACTTGTCGGCTGGCAGTCAAGCCAAGATTGCGTTTTCCGCTGCATCTTTCGCTCTGTTTTACCGTGTTACAACAGAAAGCAGGAAATAAATAAAAAGAAAAAAACTGGGATGGCGTGTTCCCTACTATTATGTTATATCAGTCAGAGGACCGTTTAGAAGAATTTCACGGGGATTTCAGTCTTGTGTCTATGTTCAGAAGCCTTAACTTGCTTTCATTGCGATTGGTGACTCATTTGTTTGCTGAAATAGTCCTACTGTATATCTGTATCTAAATATTCAACTTCATTCGAGATACTCTAGTAAATGAATAAACAGATATAAAAAGAAAAACCTTAGGGCTTCCTGAATGCACACGATGGCCTTTCCTGCTTGTATCTCATTCAAACCTGCTGCACTGTCTACACTGCAGTCAAGCTTGGGACCATCGGTGGAGTAGAATGAGCACAGCAGATAGGACAACAGGAAGTGCAGCAAGGACAACAATAGAATGAGCACAGCAGATAGGACAACAGGAAGTGCAGCAAGGACAACAGGAAGTGCAGCAAGGACAACAATGAGTTGCCAGATAGTCGAGTGCTCACCCTGATGGAACGTTACAACTAAACAGTCGGCAGTGACTCCTAAAACCCTCATGAGCATCTTTCCACTCATGAAAAATGTTCTTGAACTTCGTCATGTGTTCAGAAAAGAGATCCTGTTTGCACGGTTGCACATCACTTTGAGGAGTAGTGCCACAACAGAGACTGCAAAAGGATTACAAATGTTGGCATTGATACTATTAAATGGTAAAAGAGTAGCAAGATGGAGTTTGAATTGGGTAAACTAGAATCATATTCCTGACCTGGATGAAAGGGTGGCAGTATATTTGCATGTGATGAGGGAGTGTGTTAAATAGTTCATTAACACTGGTCTTGGGACAGCAGTAAGTCCCATAGCTCCTTGCAGTCATTTTCTGTACTGTTTCTTCTCTCATATGTTCTTTGAATTGTTTGCTGCATTTGCTATGATCTTGTGGCAGTATCCCTGTGATAGTAAAATGACTCGAAGGGGTGGTAGGACTGTTTGACACAAACTATTGCCTGTCTCCCGCAGATTTGAAAATAACAATGAAAAGGAAGGTGTGAAAAGACACAGGAACAGACCACCCAATGCAGTGATCAGTGGACATTCAAGATTACAGGTACTAGCAGTGTGTGACTCCTATGTTTGCCCACTGGGGGTATGAATATTGGTAAATTATCACTTTTCCTATAGCCAGTGACTTTTTGGGCAGCATGTAGGATATGTCCATATACTTATGAGAGGTGCAGTGAAATTACTCGTAAGTAATAAATGCCTTTTGAACATTGCCAGTTAAGTATTCTTGATATATTTGATTTTTGACTTGGACAAGATAATGAATATTTTGCTGTAAAGTATTATCGTGTTTCTTGTGTAGATCAATATACAGTAGTAACACTAGTGGGCATTGGTGAAATATTTACATTTGAAACATGCAAAGGATAACATTTGGTAGCACTTATATTTACTTTGCTCTCACATTGTTTTTGTGCACGTTAAAGTTATGTCTATTATTTGGAAGTTTGTTTCACATTATTATGGAAATCGGTTTAATGAATTGACCTGCAGAAATTGAGTATGTAACTGTGCCCACCATGTTCGCTATTTTTGTCTTGAGAAATACCTATCTGGTAAGAGTACAGTGATAAGCACCATCATATTATGAATGCTCAAACCGCTTAATCTCCCGTGGCCTAAAATAAAAAAAATGTGCTCTTGAGTAATGCAACTTGTCAGTGCTTAATTTGTAAATAAATAAGTGCCAGGGCTCTTGTTGGGAGGCTACTGCAGCTTGTACCACACATTGCTCCTGCCATGCTCACAATGATAGTAACACCACAACTACTAACCATCACACTACAACAAGTGTGACAATTTGGACTATTTCAAGCCCCCAAAGTTATAAGAAGGGCTTGGGTGGCAGGTAATATTCATTATAATGTATATTGAATTAATTAACTGTTGTTGTGGTCATCTCTAAATTAGCCAAACAGCACCACCTTGTGGCAGATGTCACAAGTGCCGGTGTTCACAATTAAGTGCCGTCTCAAATTAAGCACTGCAACTGGTGCTCATGTAAAGGGCTCCTGTACCATGGGGTCGAGTTCGCAATAAAGAAAATTGAAAAAAAGAGAGCCTTACTGCCACCTAACACCCCATGAGGAGATAGTGACCATGAAGCTTTGCACAACACATTGTATTTTCTTTGATTAGCACCAACATGTCATCTTTTCTCTGCACATGGGTTTCAAACAATATACACACCACAATCTAAATGGGCACAGTTCTTTAAATTTTGTGGTGAATAAAAAGTTTGGTATAAAGCAATGCGTTAGATTGACACTCACACACCTCCACACCCTCTGTGGCAGTGCCAGATCCTGACGGATGAAAGGTTACACTTCGATTTCTAAACTACTCCAAGGTTGTCATTTACATTTTAAAGCTTTTATTCGATTTGTACATACAAATCATACAAGCAAAAGAATACATAATTAAAAATGTGGAAAATCACCATATGGCCACTTATAAGAAACAATAAAGAGACATTGTACAAAAGGCTAAAGTGCAACAATTAGGTAATCATGCCAGTTTGGGTCAACATGCTGTTATGAAAGGAAAGCGTAAATGAATAAACAAACAGGTAATCAGTGGGAATTCCTCAATGGGCCTATCCTAGCAGCTGTACATCAAAGTTTATAAATAGTCATAAAATACTGTGGTCAAAAAACAAAAATAATACCCTAATTACAAAGAAGTTATAAAACTTAAAACTTATATATACAAGCAAAGATGTAAACAGTAATAGCAGCATAATACGATACCTGGCAACTGTATAACATAAGTACAGACAGGTAAGTATAAAAATCTTATAGTACAATACTTTCCCTGGCAGCTGTACATTTCAAGATAAAAGTAGCCAGGAAAAAACAAATCTCTTCGTTCTCTAATGAGAATAAAAGTATCAGTGCTGTTTCTGTAGTACGAGTATTATATTTAATAAAAATTGGCTTAAGGTGTTTTAACCTAAGAGAATGATAAAATTTACAAAAAAGTAAAAAGTGGCGACTATTCTGTCGGGAAATACTATCACACGGACAGGGTATATCTGAACTGGTTCTTGTGTTTGGAAATGCAACCAGATGGTGAGCAATACCCAATCTAACGCGTGTTAAAACATACTGATGGGAAGGACGGGTCACATACGCAAGATAGGGTTGGAACCCCGAAGTTAGATTTAGATCTTTATAAAATTTCACGGTGACAAGATTGCCAGAAATTTTATCTCGCTCTGCCTTTCGAAAGTTTAAAAACGTTGTCTTGATTTCTTTCTTTGAGATAGAAACAACCTCCTCTGGCTCGCGGAGTGCATCTATATTGAAAAGAAGAAGATACCAGCGGTGGATGTATCTCAACCACTGTATGCGTGAGGAGTGGTCCAGGCCTATACAATCAAGAATGATATCCTGAGTGAATCGAGTCTCTGGTTTAGCCCAAATAGAACGCCACAATAAAAGTGGCCGGACTGCTGCTAAATCAGAGATAAACTCGATCCCAACTTCTTCGTGAATCAGCAGAGTGGAAGCAGAAGGGGGAACACATAACAACCTTCTTAAAAACTTGTTTTCCTCCTTCTGCAGGGATGTACCCACACTATGGCCCCATACACCTGCCCCATACAGTGCGGAGGAGACACAACGAACATTGTATATGTTCATCATGTCTAAAATGCTACGTGAGCCGAGTTTAGAGGTTGTCTTTCAGAGAAGTTCTGCAAAAACTGGAACCATGTGGTTTTATGACTATTTTTTTGCACATGACTCCACTACAGTCTGTCCTCTCAGCAGCAGATGGTCCTCCCTTGGGGTGCTTCGTCCTGCCTTGAAAAAACAGAGAGTGACATTGCTTAGTGAGACTTTGAAAAAGGTGTGCCTACGTTGGACCTGCCATTCTCATTACTTTGAGGTCTAGCCTAAATTCAGTTTTAGCTGCCTGCCAGAGCTTTTATAGGAAAGAAACATGATCCCCAATTAGAGCGTTTGGGTTAGCACTCTTCAGCTTTTGTTTGCTTGAAGTGTCATCCAAAGTTTGGACCTACACAAGATAGTGATGAGGTAACTGGAGTGGCAGTCCTGATGTGTATCAGGTGACCATGAGGAATTTCATCTGCTAAGAGCCACTTCATCACATGAAGATTCCCCACTTTGCCAGTCTGGCACTCGTAGGAAGGAAGATGCCATTTTTGATAATAAACTAGTGTCACCGCCACCAGCCCCACGGCTGCTTCTCTCCTTCCTCTTGGTGCCTCATTGGTGCTGAATGTGGCACCTGTTCATTAAAGCTGGCTCTGAGAGTCGGGAGAAATACTAGATGTGATGACATCTCAGAACATTATCAATTTGAAAGCTGCCACTGCATTCATCATCTGA
The DNA here is from genome assembly GCF_964204655.1 of Triturus cristatus. Classification (NCBI taxonomy): domain Eukaryota; kingdom Metazoa; phylum Chordata; class Amphibia; order Caudata; family Salamandridae; genus Triturus; species Triturus cristatus. The sequence goes on from NC_140595.1 coordinate 334,473,211, forward strand.
GTTGGAGGGGTTGACTGCCTGGGGTTCCGTCAGGCGGCTAATGCTCACCTGCTGCACTTTCTAGATCACTGGGAGAAGGTAAGGCGGCGGGTGCAGCTCATCCAGAGCTGGAGTGTTGAATGACCTCTTATGTGAATACCTCGGTTCTGATGGAGCTGGTGCAGTTGCTGCAGTTTTTAATTGAAGTGGTAAAGTTTCTTGCTTGCTCTTTTATTAGATCTATTTGAAACTGGAGAGGTTTTGACTCTTTCCCTTTATGGAATGAGACCATGAAGGATTTTTATTGTAACTTGGAGTTCATAGGCTCATGGGATTTCGGAAGGGCAAGGTCTCCGTATTAAGAACAGATGGAGAAAAGCGTCTACATTGAGTGTTAGTCTTTTTGTTTTTTTGCCAGTGTTCGTGGTCCACATATCTACAGGCCAAACCATTGGCTGTTGGGGATCGTATGCATTCCCTGCCCACACATGGGCCTTAGTCAGAAATATAAGCAGCTTTTGTGCTGAGTTCATGCTGAGGGAATCTTAAAAGGTAAGGTGCTGGCATGGTGATTAACAACTCTTAACCAACAATGAGAGAGATGAATATTCTTTGGCTTTGCTGATGGTGTTAGATGACTAGTCAAAAGTTTGTCAATCATGTCAGTTCCCAAACTACAGTGAAAATTCATGGTTTTCACTGGGGCCCCATGCTGAAGTGATATTTATCTGCCTAATCAAACGCCTTATCAGATCCCTGTTCTATAATATCCAATGACATGTCTCTTGCTGCACTGGGAGAGATATTGCTGCAATGTATATAACATGCTTGAAGACACTGCATATTTTTCTTCCAGTTCAGACTGGACTTTAACTGCAGGAGCCAATACTGATGTGCATTTGGCTGGGTCCCTACTGCGGTGGCATGGTGGGCAAAAGAACAATAGGCTGAAATACAGAGCGAGTGATTGTCAGTGGTTAGACTTTTTGCAAGCCTTCCTTCCACCACCTTGTGTGTGTTTGATACGTATGGAAGTGTCCGATTAAAATGGGATCAGTAACCTCATCCTACTCTCATGACCCTGTTTCAAAAACAGGACCTCACTAGCAAAAATCTAGGAAGCCTGTTGATCCTACACCTTAACCGATCCTAGCTCATTGTTCCGTGACCACTACAACCACCATAGCTCCCTGCCCAACACGGCCTCTATTGGGCTATGACCACTGCAGTCACAACCCAGGGAGATATCGTCTATTGGCTTGAGCTGCGGATTTTGCAACATGGAGAACTACGCTTGAATTCTGGCTCAACATGCTATGATTTTGGACAAATCTCCCTGAGCCTAAAAAAACCAAATGTGTAATGTAGTCTGCTGCGATACAACACTTTAATGCCCTAGGTCCAAGTCTGCGCTATAAAAATACTGCAAAAAATAAAAACCTCCTCGAAGCCCACCGTAAACATATCAAACACACCTCAGCTCCCATTCGGTTGAGAACCTTCATCTATGTGGCCTTCAGAGCCCCATCCATCACCACATTCCCATCATGACCCTTCCAATCACACCACAGTGAAGCCCTCCACAAAGGAGGCTTTATCTGTACCTTAAAGTATTTTTTTTATTTCTGTTTTATTTTAAGATTTTATTACATGGGAAGGGAGGACATCATCATGTATGTAGTATGGTTACAGGGTTTACAAGTTTCAAAACCTGACTTGTTACATAGCTTATTGTGGTGTGGAGTTGTCAACAATTGAGAGAAACAAGCAATCAATAACAAGTGAAATCTCAATAATGACTCACACTTATGCTTTTCTAACCATGGTGTGTTGATTGTTCAGTGCAAGTGTATTGTGTAGAGTGAGCACACCTGCTTAAGGCCAAAGGCTCCTGTTGACCTTAGCGTCCTCGCGATTGCCCTTGGTTCTTTCAGTAGACATGTCTCAGTGAATCAACATAACGGTTTATTCAGTTTCTTGGTTCCAGTGATGCTCAACATTGCTGACTATCTATTCACTATTTGGGTGAATAGTCAGATGTAATCATGATTCGTAAATAATTTTGTAGTGGGTCCCATATACATTTGGGGCCGAATTGCGCCTGAGACAATGACGCACCGTGTCGCTGCTCATTACAGTATGATAAGGGCCAGGGATGCCAGTTTACGCACCACCTTGGGAATGTCCGCTGTATATTCCCAGTAATGCCACTTTTGGTGTTGGCATAACAGTGGTGCCGAACATGTAAGGAAGAATTTGGAAGATTCTGTGCCAGTATCTTATCTGTCATAGATCCAGGCCACATGCATGAACTTTGTCCCTTCAGCACCTCACCTAGCACATTTGGAGTCTGCTTGCAGTCCCCATTTATGTGTTTTAGTGGGGGTGTGGTATATGCGATATAGGAATTTGAAGTGGTTAGGTCATAGTCGACCATTCAATAATAATGGGCCTATTTGTCCAGAGCAGTATACCCACTCCTTATCTGGTATGGCAGTGTCTAGGTCCCTGTCCTATTCCGCTCTGGTACGCGGGGCACATATCGGGGCCTCTTTTTGAAATTCAACGCACAGTTTCATCAACAGTATCTTATTTCATTGAGGGGTAGGGAGTGATTTCAACAACTTGGTGGACTGTTAGGAAATGAGCTGTGTATGGTTTTACACAGTGCTTGTAGTCTGAGGAACAATAGGGTGAAGAGCACCATAGAGCCCTTTCTATGTAAGATGGCTGATGCCTTAGGAAATGCCCTTCTGGAAAAAAAATCTCCCACTTTATGGATCCCTGCCCACCCCCCCTTGTCCCCAGCCGCCTCAGCACCCTTTGTTGCCAGTTACTTGCGAGAATGGGTGATGCTTTAATAACTGTCCCAGGGAGCAAAGCATTGTACTGGCATGTCTTTGGTGAATTATTTCCCAGGCTAGTTGTGTGCTGGCTGCAGTGTTAATTTCTGTTTGTGAACATTTAGGGACTTAACCTATTAGTGCTCATAATGGAGTGGGATATGACATGTCTTGCTCGATGGCTAAATGGCTCACATATGGTGATGGATTCAGCCAATAGTAGGCAAAGTGAGCCTGTGAACTATATATAGCTCAGTATGGTGCCGCTAGCCCCCCCTGCTCATATGGTAATGTCAGCATTTCCCACTTTATATGTTGATGTTTACCTGCCCGGGCTAAGGTGCTTATGAGTAAGTGTACGTTAAAAGTGCCCTGTGAGATGAATGGGGAAGTTATAGAAGAAATATAGTCGTTTGTGGAGCACTATTATTTTCATTATTTCAATTCTGATGATTTGGGGTACCTAATCCACTTTTGCACCTGCTCGATGTGTGTGATGGTGATGCCATAGCTTAGAGAGTCAACTGCCTTAGTGACGCCCAGGTGCCCTATTATAGAAAGTGCACACTTTTCCTGTTTGCACCTGGTGCACCTTAAAACAGGTACGCTGGGCACAAACAGGGAGAGTGCGCCCTATTACAAAGAATGTTTTACCCATAGGGCAGCTGCGAATTTGTGCTAGGGGCAGCACATTCAAGTGAAATACAGAGCGGTGCAGCCACTCTGTGTTACACTGTGCAGGCCGCAACCCGCCTGCGCTTTTAAAGGGGATTAGTGATCCCCTTGCAGGCGGGTGCAGTAAGTGACTGCAGCCGCCTGCAGGCGATGTCTGGGGAATCCATAGAACCCCCTTTCCCCTCTCCATAGAGCTGCTCTCGGGGGGCGCACTGACAGTGCACCTGCCAGTGCACCTGCTGAGAGTTTCTTTGCGTCTATGCCTGCGTCTATAATACGTCGCGGACACAGAGGCAAAGGGATTCCCTCCTTTGCATGGGGCACGCCCCCATGTAAATGAGGGAGCGCCCTCCTGAGAAAGGCCCGGTGCTCTATGGTGTTAGGGCCCCTCCAAGGACAGTGTTAGGCACAATTTCCACAGAATCTTCAACCTTTGACATTGCCATATTTTCCGGGATGTGAAGTACTGGGTTTTTCAGAACCAACCCAGCGGTCCCAGGGGACACACCCGAAGACTTCGAGTTCTTCCTGTTTCAGACTACAGAAACACAGAGTCTTCTAGGTGAAGTCAAAGATCGTATTTATTGGCTGCAGACCAATCACAGGTATCCGAGAAGTACAACATGATGTATGTTCTCAGGAGACTGCTCCCGAACCAAAAACCAGTCTTTACTTATATACACAAAATTACGCTCTGGGCAACACCGCCCCTATTTTACAAGTGGTCATTCACATATTTTCGCTTCAAAGAAACAGTAAAGTCATGATGATAATCCCACATTTCAGCTCGTTCAGATCACAAGTATTTACCCAGCGAGGCTCAGAACACTCATCAGATATCAGCGGCCCCCACATAATTCGGCACCTTCTCCTTGTAAAGTAGGCCATAAAGTAGGAAACAGAGTCAGGTGTGAAGGAGATTAGTCCGGGTTCGTGTGGGAAAAACGACTTTATGATGTGTCAAGCCCTGATGCTAATCCCATTTGGCCGCAGTAAAAGGGACCGGCCGGACATGAATGACCTCGGGCATTGGAGTCAGTTTTCACAGGTCACAAAGAAATCACCAGAAGGTGTACGTGTCCTTTAGGCCTAAGCATGGCCTTCGTGCACAGCCTATGTGAGGGCAACCACAAAATGGTTACCGCTCTAAAATGGAACCCGAGGGTACGATATATAGTATCGTATACACGGTGAATTCATCGGTAAAACATGACGAAAACACTCATGCATACCGCGTTACTCATTTGCGGTTCGCTGATACCAAAATCGGCATGGTGGGACCCTGCCACCGACATGGGTCCAAATTTACAGTACCACAGACCCTCCTTTTGCCCTTACATAGGCAATAACTATACTAATCTGAGTCCAGGTCTATGTTCATGAAGTCATGGAGATGTTGCTGTAGCATCATCCTATTACTTAGCTCGTCCCTTGATACAGGTCTCCTTACACATGATGTAACACAGAGGCTACATATTACAGGAGCACACTGCATACATAGACAGAACAGGAAAAGAATGGCTAAGATCATCCCAGTGACTACTAGAATCTTCCATCCCCAAGCTGATATCAGTCCCCAGAACCACCCCATCATCGACCAATCTCCTTTATCCACGTGAATGGATTCAGAAATTTTATGCAGTTTGGAGATGGCTTGATAGACTGTCGGAGCGTTATCTGGTATGAAAATACAACAGCTTGATTGGATGACCTTACATACCCCACCACGGTCTGCAAGTATTACATCTAGTACCATACGGTTCTGCAACGTCATAAGGCGATCCGCTTGGAGCTCAGCTGTCAAGTTACCAAGGGCACCAGCCGTTACATTAACAGTGGTTTCCACTACACGAGTCAGTTGTCTCAGGTTCCTACTATTGACCATTGGTCCCCAAAACGGCAGGAAACCCAAGAAGAAGTCTCCTGCTTCCTGACCGGCAGTATCCTCCTTACTGACAACGCCTCTCACAACTCTGGTCTTGTGATAATCAGAGGCGGCAGTAAATGTCGGCGGTAGCAAATTTGCAACATAACACGTGCCCGAGAAATCAGGGGGCAACCATGTATATGCTCGATCACTACAAACAAAGTATGTACCCTTGGCAGCCAAAAACGCAGGGGAAAACTGTGATGGAAAAGTGTACGTTTCAGTACAGTCACTCTTCCCTAGTTGAGCTCTTGGATTCTGACCATTGCCTTGTAAACAGAACAGACCTATGTGGGGTACGACCCAAATTGGGGATGAACTCTTACGCTGTTTCTCGCCCAGACTAATGCTATACCCCGTCGTGTTCCAACCTACGTAAGCTTGCAGCTCATCCTTGGGAATAGATGAATATGCATCGATGTCTCTGCTCATATCAGCAACTCCTTTCATCAAGGCTTTATTGTTCGTGCTAGGTCTAGTGGAACGCGGTGGTCGCGGGGAGTAGGTTTCGAGCGCAAAAAGAAACATAGTCTTGAATGCCCATGATGACCCATTATAGCTAAACGGCAGTACTAGATATGGGATACCCTTATTAATGGTATGTGGCATCAAACCGCACACCCAGCAATTTGTTGCATTCATAACTAGTTGGTGCTGGTGCAGAAGTTGAATAAACAAATTGTTTACGAACTCAGAACGTCTAGCTTGTTCATGTTCAGGGAGAGGGTGGAAAGAGTGTGAGGAAACAATAGGAGGAGGTATGGGCTGTACAGTGGGTGCAAATGATACTTGGAAAGACAATAATACATAACCTACAGAAAACATCACCATGCTAAATAGGACAAACAGACATAATATTACAAAACGTTTGCTATTAATTACTTTACACATTCTGCTCTTAAAATTTATTTCCTCAGCGGGTCTCTTCATCTGAAAAAACTCCATCCTCTAATCGTGCTGTTCGCGGCGGATGAGTGTCTTCTGCTAAGGAGTACGCTTGTCGGTCCAGGGAACGCCCTAGACCAACCAGAACCATTGACCTAACATCTCCGACTTGTACCCCAAAGTCTTGGCACCGCGACCCTACAGCTGAACCCGGATGGATGGTTCAAAAAACAAAAAATAAGCAAGTTTCTCAGATGAGAGAGCTGCACTTCCCAAAAAAAATATCAAAGAATAGGAATTTTTATTTGTCCATAGTTCTCGGCCTCAGATTGTAGCGACTTCTTGTAGGTACTGTTTGGTCTTGAAACAAGAGTTCAGGCTCTGTGGTGTCCAATAGATTTGATGGCGGCACAGCTTCTTGCAGAATGTCGTCGTTCTCTTGTTCTGAAACTGTTCCTTTTACACGTGCATCGCTAAATGGCACGAAACGGGGCACAGTGTCAGTCTCAGAATCAGCGATACCCTCCTGGACCCACCGGTCATACGGCAGAGGCAAAGGAACTCTTTTACAATGCACGCCGTGAATCCAGTTCTTTTTCCCTTTCACTCGAACCGCTGATCTTGTCGAGATAAGGACGAGATGAGGGCCGTTCCAGCGGGGCTCATCATTTTTCGTTCTTTTGAAATTTCTGATCAGCACCCACGATCCAGGATTGATAGGATGTCCTGGAGCTTCAGAGGCTTGAGGCAGAGTATCGTGGACCTGTTGGTGTAAGACACGCAATTTAGCCGTCAATTCATACAGGTAATCAAGCAGTGCTGTATGTTCGATCTCACTGAATTTTGTCAGCCTTGGCACTCCCCATACATTGTCCGGATGGCCAAACACGATTTCATACGGACTAAGTCCCACTCGTGAATGTACAGTCATTCTTGTTGATAGGAGTGCTAAGGGTAGCGCGTCAGGCCATTTGAGACCAGAACTCGCTTGGATCTTGGCCAATTTGAGCTTCAATGTGCCATTATAGCACTCTACTAGTCCAGCTGATTGGGGGTGATTTGCAGCGTGGAATTTCTGCTTAATGCCTAGTCCCTCGCATACATTCTTCATCACCCGTCCCACAAATTCACTCCCATTATCACTCCAGACCATTCTCGGCATTCCAAACCTAGGGAAGAATTCTTTGACAAGGGCTTTAGCTTTAGCGGTGGATAACGCAGTATTGTCTTTTAGGGGATAAGCTTCTATCCACCTTGAAAAAGCGCAAACAACAACAAGTACATATTTCAAATTGTTGCACCTTTCCATGTAGATGAAATCTAGCTGCAAAACCTCGAACGGATACGTTGGAGGCGCAAAATGACCAGCTGGAGTTGGGGTTCCCCTACCAGGATTGTATTTCAAACATACCATGCAATTTTTGACCACATTCTCTGCACACTTGGGAATTCCAGCATTCTGCCATACTGGAGCTAACAACTTACAAATCACTTTCACACTGATATATGCCATTCCATGTGCCATTGTAACCACTGGAAGCACATATGCATCAGGTAACAACCATCGCCGGTGCTCTGACAAATCAACCCAACAACCATTTTCATCCAATCTACCCTTACTTCCTCTCCACATTCTCAATTATTTTTCCATGGCTTCAGCTTGAAGGGACTTCACACTCTCTATCGTGTCTTCACACATTCCAACATCACCAACCCATCTTGCAGGGCCTGTAACATACATGCGATTCGTCACATCTTTTGCTGTTTCTTTCGCGATTTCGTCAGCAAATGCATTACCACGACCAACATCATCAATAACTTTCTTGTGTGCACTACATTTCACAATCGCGACTTGTAACGGTAGGGTCAGTGATTCAAGGAGATCATTCACCAACTGACCATTCTGTATCTTAGTTCCATGCGAAGTCAGGAACCCACGTTCTTTCCACAAGCGCCCAAAACTGTGGGCCACGCCAAAAGCATACTGGCTGTCAGTATATATGTTCACTTTCATTCCTTTCGACAACACGCATGCTCTGGTAAGTGCAATTAATTCTGCTGCTTGAGCCGAATTATGTGGTATACGTGCAGTTTCGACAATCGTGTGCAAAGTCATGACAGCATATGCAGCAGTCGTATCACCATTCGGAAGCTTGAAGCACGAGCCATCCACCCATAAGGTACCATCACACTCAACCAGGGGAGTATCTTTAAGATCCACTCTCCCTTTTGTTTCTTCTTCTGTTCTGAACAGACAATCATGCTGTTCAATCTCACCTGTGTCTGCTGAAATCGGTAATAATGTAGCTGGATTCAACGTATTGCACCTCTTTATGTGCACATGACTCGCTAGCAGTGTCAACTCGTAACCTGACAATCGAGCACTAGTTAAGTGCTGTGTCTTGGTCCTATTTAACAATGTGTCCACTGCATGTGGAACCATTACAATCAACGTGTTATTCATTACTAACCCAGCAGACTGTCGAATAGACACAGCTCCTGCTGCTGTGGCTCTTAAGCAACTTGGCAATGCCTTAGCTACTGGATCCAAAGTCGACGAAAAATACGCGCATGGACGCTGTCTGTCTCCAAAAGACTGTGTCAACACTGACAACGCACAACCTTCTTTCTCGTGAACATACAATGTAAAAGGTTTACTGTAGTCGGGGGTACCCAACACAGGAGCTGAACATAATGCCTTACGCAATTCCGAAAAACTTTTCTGACACTCTTCAGACCATGGGACGGGATTCGGTGTATCTTTGCATGTTAATGCTATCAAAGGTTTTGCCAACAAAGAAAAACTCGGGATCCACTGCCTACAGTATGAAGTAATACCTAAGAAAGCACGCACTTCTCTCTGTGTTCTTGGCACGCTCAATTGTGCAATGGCCTGAATTCTTTCTGGGGTCAGTTTCCTTCCCTCCTTTGACAAGAGATGACCTAAGTAGGTCACTTCTTGTCGACAATATTGCAGTTTTGAGAGAGACACTTTGTGATGAAAAGCAGACAAATGACGCAACAATGACAATGTAGCTTCTCTACAAATCTCCTCAGTATCCGCGGCGATTAGTAAATCGTCAACATACTGAATAAGGGTAGCACCACTCGGTAGAACAACTGCATCAAGCTGCGCTTTTAAAGCCTGACTGTATATTGATGGACTTTCACAGTAGCCCTGTGGAGCGCGTTTAAAGCGGAAACTGCGACCTCCTAAACTAAAGCCAAAAATATCCCTGCTTTCTTCTGCAATCGGGATGCTAAAGAAAGCATTCTTTAAATCAATCACTGAGAACCAAGCAGCGGAAGCTGGGATCATAGTTAACAAGGCAGTTATATCAGGGACAACTGGAAACTGTGGCACAACTATCTTATTTACCTCTCTAAGATCGATCACAAACCTGTAAACAGGTGGCTGAGAAGGGTCAGTACGTTTTAAAACAGGCAAAACCGGACTATTGCAAACGTTGCCTCTTGTCTCTTCAATGACATCCTTTTCAATCAAATCATAGATGATTGCTAACAACGCCTTCTCACCTTCATTAGAGATCTTGTACTGAGGAATGCGTGGCAATTTAACAATGGCTTTCAAGGTGACCACATATGGCGGTATTTCCAAGAGACCCACATCGTTAGGGCCAGTAGCCCAAATGTCATCCGGAAGAGACGACAATTCAGCTGGCAGTTTATTCTCCGACAAATACATGGGAGAAATCACTTCCTTTCCCAGTGTAAGTTGTACTCCCGAGGGGGAACAATATGATGTTGCATGCAATCTCTTTAACAAATCCAATCCTAACAGGTTTTCACCACATGCTGTCATTAGGATAAGTGGTGCGTTCAGCTCACAAGGTCCAACAGAAAGGGTCATAGGACTAGAGATCGGGTTCCTAACCGGGGCGCCAGAAAACCCTAGCGAAACATTCATTTCGCCAGACAAAGGTGCGCCAGGGAGTTTTGAGTGCATAATTGAACTTTTTGCAGCACCAGTATCCAACAAAAAAGGCTCTGACACACCCGCTGTAGTCACCTTAACATACGGTCCACTCTGATCCACTGGTACTGAAACAACTCCATCTCTTTGTCTACGGCTATCCTAGTAATCATCACCTTCTGCATTTCCATCCTCTGCATAATAGTCATTATTATAGTACTGAGTTGTTCTACCAGGTACATTGGCCTGCTGATCAAAACTGTTTATCGTATTTTGAGGCGGAAGAGGACGCGCATTCTGGGGAACATTCCCACGCCCTCTACTTCTAGGAGCTTGCTGACCACCTCTACCTCTCGCGCCATAAGCATTATTTGTGCGCTGTAACAATATAGGACAACTATACTTAAAATGACCTTCCTGTTTGCAATACGAACACTGATTGGGACCTACAGGAACACGCGGCTGGGAATACCCGAACCTTTGCGAGTTACTCTGAAACTGTTGGGGTTGTTGATAGTTACTCTGACCTTGCTTATAGTTGTTCTGATCTCCACGTGGCGGGTAAGCTTGCTGTAAAAGAACCTTCATCTTTAACTCTTTTGTTTTCTTGTCTGCTCTATCCTTCTCATCTTTATCCCTATTTTCGTAATACTGTGCAGTAGCGAGTACCTGCGCTGATGAGGAAACAGCCCAAGAACTCTCTGAATCTTTTTATTTCTTACACAACTCGGGAAGCAAATTATACACAAATTTGTCAACAAACAACCATTGGCCACCTTCTGTACTCATGTCTTGACCACTGTGGTCGATAAATGTCTCTTCAAATCTGGTGAAGAAATCAGACACTGTTTCATCTTTCTTTTGTTTGCATGCGGATAATTTATCCCAATTCACACGCATCGCGGGCATTAAAGTTTTCATGTAGTTAATAATTCTTCCAGGGAGTTCTGCTACTAAGGGCTCAGGTTTTGCACCACCAACTTGTGCATTGTCTGTAGCAATGATATTAGCCTATGTGTCACCTAGTTCTGCAGCATGATCTGCATTACGAATCACTCCCCATAAAGGCTGCGGAACAACATTCCCGAATAACATATCTATGTCAGCTAGGTTCATGACACACGATTCTGCAGTCTGTGATAACTCCTTATAATATCCTGCAGGGTTTTTACAGGGGTCAGGCAATGCCTGCTTAAGCTTTAAAACTTCTGATCGCTTCCAGGGAACATGTACCCAAACACGCTGAAAATATGGCTGAACAGGTGGGTTAGCATTCGCATCACCAGGTCTCCAAACTGGAGGAACCTCACGCATCGGGTATTGGCGCACTTTTACCTGTTTCCCTACAGGGAATTCCTGTTCAAACAACGACTGATGACAATCCCCATTCCTGAAAGACAGCAATGTCGCAACTGCTTTCTCAACATCAGAACCCACAATCGCGCCTTTTCCAAATTCAAACCTTACTCGACACAACTCCTTCGGGCTTAAGTCTAAACCATGATCTTCCAATTCCTCACAGAGGAATTCACACATTTTCTCAAAGACGTATCTTTGTTGTGGTGCTTCCCATTGATGAAAAACATTCACAACAGACTCTACATCATATCTAGTAGGATAAACAATCCATCTACGTGCCATGCGGTCCAGTTCTTCTTTCTCTCTCGTACCAGGTATTTGACTACGTAACTGCTTACGTTGTGGACCAGGGGTCGTACTAGATGGCCCAAAGAGAGGTGATATAAGGCTAGTGACCACACTAGCTATTCGTTGTCGTGTAGAAGGAGAAGGTGAGGCAAGAACAGGGGGAAAGTTAGAGGGAAGAAAAACGGGTGCAGATACAGGGGTCGTATCAGGAAGAGCGCCAAGGGAGGCAGCTGATGTACTAGGTAAAGTTGCAGGAAGCGCAGAAGAGATAGGCAGCGAAATCGGCGGCCCTTGAGAGGGCTGCGCCGTAGGCATAGGAGCCGGCTGAGGAAGAGCTGGCGGCTGCGGGAAAGCTTGCGGCGCATTAGCTGGAGGCTGTACATTTAAGGGTTGCGGAGGCGCTGTAGCACTCTGCACATATGGGGGGGGCGAACTCAGCAAATGTGACATTAGGGGATCTTTCTCCTTTGCTTTTGACGTGTCTTGCTGAAGGGGCGGCAAAACTGGGTAACATTTATCAATCACTAACTCACGTTGCCTACGCAACTGCTCATTCATTTGCTCGTCCTCATTATCTTTAAACTGCCAAGCTGCTTGCATTATCGACATACCTTTCTCGCTTTTATTTTTCTTTGCAAATTTAATTTCTTTCTGTTTGGCTTCCTTTCGCTAAAGGCTGAAAGAATCAAACATCGCCGGCCGGGCTTTCTTTTTAAATAATTTAACTTCTAAGTTATCTAGGACCTCTGTGTCGAAACTACCATTTTGGGGCCATTTTAAAACACCATCCTTCCTGGTGTATCGGATCCATACTTCATTATACGCAATGGGGCCCACGCCATGTTTTACATAAAGCTCATAAGTTGGAGTTCCAATTGGAGGAACCGGACACGAATCCTCTAATCGGGAGTCCCTATTACAACCCAAACAAAACAAATTTCCAAATATACTAGAACCAGGCACCGTCGCTCACTAGTCTAGTTTCAAACTTCAAAGGATTATCGAATACGATAGTCTCGTCAATACACGAGTCCTTCGGCTTTGGCACTTGCAAGTTCCAAATCAAAGCGATCCCAAAAGGGATACCAAACTAAGAACCAAACCAAGAAACTGGGAGACGCTCCACTTATACTTAACTGAGGTATCGATGACGTCACCAGAAGACTCGTTAAATCGTTTCGCTTTACCAAAAATCATCAAGGGTCCAAAACAGGGCGATAGTCAGGGCAGCAGTCCTTTGTAGCCGTCGGGACGCGGAGAACCTCGCAGTAAAGACTTTCGGACCACGTCGACATGCAGGGGATCGATGAAGTGGCGGCCTTCCTCCAGAATTTTCACACGAAGCTCCTCACGAACCTCTGGCTTGGACCGGTACCGCTGAAATTGCCCCACGTTGGGCGCCAACTGAAGTACTGTGTTTTTCAGAACCAACCCAGCGGTGCCAGGGGACACACCCGAAGACTTCGAGTTGTTCCTGTTTCAGACTACAGAAACACAGAGTCTTCTAGGTGAAGTCAAAGATCGTATTTATTGGCTGCAGACCAATCACAGGTATCCGAGAAGTACAACACGATGTATGTTCTCAGGAGACTGCTCCCGAACCAAAAACCAGTCTTTACTTATATACACAAAATTACGCTCTGGGAAACACCGCCCCTATTTTACAAGTGGTCATTCACATATTATCGCTTCAAAGAAACAGTAAAGTCATGATGATAATCCCACATTTCAGCTCGTTCAGATCACAAGTATTTACCCAGCGAGGCTCAGAACACTCATCAGATATCAGCGGCCCCCACATAATTCGGCACCTCCTCCTCGTAAAGTAGGCCATAAAGTAGGAAACAGAGTCAGGTGTGAAGGAGATTAGTCCGGGTTCGTGTGGGAAGAACGACTTTATGATGTGTCAAGCCCTGATGCTAATCCCATTTGGCCACAGTAAAAGGGACCGGCCGGACATGAATGACCTCGGGCATTGGAGTCAGTTTGCACAGGTCACAAAGAAGTCACCAGAAGGTGTGCGTGTCCTTTAGGCCTAAGCATGGCCTTTGTGCACAGCCTATGTGAGGGCAACCACAAAATGGTTACCGCTCTAAAATGGAAACCGAGGGTATGATATATAGTATCGTATACACGGTGAGTTCATCGGTAAAACATGACGAAAACACTCATGCATACCGCGTTACTCATTTGCGGTTCGCTGATACCAAAATCGGCATGGTGGGACCCTGCCACCGACATGGGTCCGAAATTTACAGTACCACAGATGCTCACAATTTGTTTGTTGTTGCGGTGGGAGTGTGCCTCTAAATCTTTGTTCTTACCTCATATCACCACTAACACGGTTTCCATGCATAGCTCTTTTATTTTGCAAGTTGGTATTGTCTTCAATGTCTGTGACTGCTTTATAATTGCACCCATTGGGTATTATGATAATTTATTCGCTTTTTCATGTTGGCTAGATTGTTTGTAAGAGTGTCTTTTTGGCATCGATTGTGCTTAGACTGCGCTTCATGTCTGCTAGCATACTTTTAATGACCTTCATAGGAACATCCGTGGCACCGTCGAGTGATGACGAGCACTGCTCAGCCTATGCTGTTATGGATGGTTTTTTGATGTCGCACTGGAATTTGGACTGATGTTGCTCCTGTTTACCCATGTTGTTACGATTGGAAATGTACTTCTATATGTCCATTTACTCCAGCTATGTTTCAGGGGCAGGATCCCGCCTCAACCTCAGCGCACAGTCTGCCTCAAGGGGGCACGAGCAGATCTACAACATGCCTCTCTCTTTAATGTCCCAATGGGTCCCCGGCTGTGTCATTTGCGCTATTGGATTATAGGGTACAGTGGAGCAGAAAGGATAGGTCCCAACCTTATGAGTCCAGCACTTCCTGCTTTGACCTGTGAAGGCACCACAGTAATGAATGGGCTCCTCCCTCCTTCTCTCAATGGGGTATCTCTTGTAGCTCACCGTCTTGCCTCAGTATCGCCCCAGCTGTGGTCTGGATTTTTTAGTGGAAGGCCTCACCTGCCCCGTGTGAGTCACCACGGATAATCAGCTTGCTCTCTCTCTGCGGATGTGAGTACGGGGCCTCGCACCAAATCCTCCTATGATCTCTTAAACTGATTCATGGGCCCTAGCTGACCACCCACCAGAATTTTGATCCCAGCCAGGCCGATGTATGGGATTTCACTGCACTCCCCTTTAATTCAAGCAGTCCCATATCAGGGGTTCCAATCTGGTGGTGTTTCAGCCCAGGCCAATCCACAGGCCCCACTCCAATTTAGATGCTCCCAGGCAGACAAACTTTCCCTTAACAGCTGTGCTCACGGCGCGACCAGCAGAGAGACGCAGAAATGCACTCCAACTTCCCTCCAGTCCCAGGCCACGCCAGACAGCCGTGGTTCCGGGTCTCACTCCAGTGGCACGGTCCGGTCCACCAAGCCACTGAATCTCAGATGTTATTTTTCAGTGGGCATAATGGTCCCAGGCTTAGGCTTAACTTCACTGTGTGATGCAGCATTCGGTTGTGACGGATGGGCCCACTAGAGTAACGGATCTTGAACTGATGATACTCAGCCAACAGAGCCTCACTAATGTGCGGCCATCTTGAGTGAGTGAAGGAAAGAGGAGTATTTCAGAAAAAAACAAGCATTGGCATAGCCAATAGGTCTCGCCTTTGGGATCTTATAAGTGTTTAGCCATGCAACAGTTGCATAACTAAATACTTATATGGTCCCAAAAGCGAGACCTATTGGCTATGCCAAGCGGCAGCGAAAGTGAAAGTGATCGGGATCAAACATCAAAGCGGCCGCGAAAGTGAAAGTAATCGCGGTCAAGCGCGGCGTGCGCACCCGCGCACATGCACTGTAGCTCTAGGCTGGCCTGGTAGCACTTTTTGGAGCCCTCTCAATAAGTCTTGCCAGACCAGCGCATGCGCTGGGTCAGACGAGACTTAAAAATGAAATTAGAGAGGTAGAGGGTATTTGTGACTTGTGTGCCATGCAGATAAGATCTTATTAGTGCAGTGTGCTAATAAGTCATAATCTTCATACAGCTTTTTTGAAACCACCATGTTTTGGTCTGTACTGACTCAGACATTATTTTGCAAACATTCTTTATGCCCATATCTAATTAAATAAATACCTTGATCAAATATTGTGAATTTATTTTGTCAAGGACCTTAAATTAGTTTTTTGATTAGAAGTTCTGTTTGAAACTGATTTAATGCGCCTCATTGTGCACAAATTCTTAAAGCTTTGTGACATAATGAGGCTCTTTTCATCTCCTTGACTGGATATGTAATATTGTGGAGTGTCTTAGTGGCAGGGGCTTTATCAAATGGACCGCACGTATACAGACAATGCTTTTTTTATGTACATTGAATGACAATCTTAGTACAGTCTTCTCTGTGTGAGCAGGAAAAAACAGGCAGTGTCTTCACCACATTTGTCTGCCATAATGATGTTCTAATGGACTGATATGTTAGTTTTATGTATACGTTAGTACTATTATGACATGGAATGGCTGGTAATTTTGAACCAACACACACGTCACATTTAACGTCTGGACTTTATTGCATTAAGGCAGACCTGGGAATACTACTATTACAAATCTCTATAACAGCTTGTAAAATCTTGTTGGTCAGTTGACTACATTCTGTTCAAATTTTACCCGGTGCTTAATTTGTAGTAAAATAAGTGCCACGGCTCTCGTCAGGAGAGCGACAGACAGGTAATAGCAATTTTTAAAGTATATTGAATTACTAATTAACTTTTGTTGTGGTAGTCTCAAAATTAGCAATACAGCGCCACCTTGTGGCAAACTGTCACAAGCTCTGGTGTTGACAATTAAGTGCTGGTGCCAAGCACTGGAAAACACTGGCTCAAATTAAGAACTGATTTTATCATCCTATGCCAGCTTTGTTCTCTCTTTAATGGAGCACAAGAATTCCCTGCATTTTGTTTTGGTATGTTTGTGGACACAGAATTGCCTGGAAACTGAATTGCCTTTAGGCACTTACTCTTTCAGAGTAGAAAAGATACATCTGATCCAGGTCATCATAATAGTTCTGTTGCTGTGGATGGAGAAGAAAAAAGCAATATTCAATATTGCGTGGAAAAAAAGGAATTGCTCTATTAATTGCATGGAACCAATAATCCTTCTCTTGCTATAATCACCCTTTGGTATATTTGGTCCGCTCATGACCAGGGATTGTGCACCCATATCACCAAGTCATTCAGACTCCCTGTTGAACTAAAGGTGGTGGATGGCTGGTCTGTAGGTCTAATGGGCGAGATAGGAGGCAGACCCACAGTGCTACTAAACACATATGCCCCAAATATTGACACACCTGACTTTTTTGAGGCCATGATACGAATCCTAACACCATTCGCTCATCACAACATTCTCTGGATGGGCGACTGCAACTGTGTACTGCACAGACATTTCGACAGCTCTGGCTCCAGTGCTAGGCCACTCTGTAGATCCTCCAGAGCCATCCTGTAGGGCATGTACACACACAATCAGATCTATTGAAAGCACAGCGCTTTCTAGGATAGATTACGTGTTTATCCATCCAGAACGAATTGTGCAAGTTGGCGTGACACAATAATTGGAGCGAACATTTAGACCATGCCCCACTCGCTGTAGAGCTGCTGAACCAAATGTATGTGGGGCCAGTGCCACAGTGGCATCTACAGCCTGGAGCGCTATTAGACCAGGTGTTTCAGGAGGAAATTAGGGCGGTAATCTGGGAATTGTTTGCTACAAATACAGTTATGGTGGATCAGCCAGGGTACTCAAGGAGGCCTTCAAGATAACCATATGGTGGAAATTTATGGCCACAACCTATAGGGTACCCAAATCCTTGGGACACAGTCACAACACTAGAGCGACAGATTGCAGACATTGACAGACAGACGCCCCACATACTGCAGATGTATGGGGGACACAGGCTGCAAGGGGAGCTAGATGAGGCCCGGGACACCCTTGGGAAGCATGACTACAAGATGTATACAGCAACACTACACGAACAAGGAGATCACCCTGGTAGGCTCTTAGCTTTTCTCGTTAACAGGGAAAGGGGTGGAAATGCTGTGGTATCTATTAAAAGTGCAAATGGGGTATCTCTGACTGCGCTAGAAGAAATTCTGTCCCGATTCGAAGAATTCTATAAGTCGTTGTATGCACAAACCAGCTGGGATGATGAGGCAGAGATTTCCACCATCCTTGATAAAGCATACATCCCTAAAGTGGATGAGGATTCAAAAGTGACATTTAATGTACCAATCGATAGGTCATACATAAAATGGGCCATCAAACATATGAGTGCAGGGAAGACACCGGGAATGGATGGACTTAGCATAGAGTTTTACCAAATGTACGCGGACCTGCTATGGGAACCACTGCTGGCCATGTACACAGAAGCCTTTGAGAAGGGCGTGCTAACAGCATCACTAAGGGAGGCCAGCATCATAGTTCTGCCCAAATCAGGCAGGGACCCCACACACTGAATCTTACCGCTCACTATAAGTGATCTATGTGGGAGCGAAAATACTGGGAAAAATATCAACTGTAACAACTATTTAAAGGGGCTGAGGGGGTAATACACAAGATTCAATCGGGGTTTGTGGGCGGGCACACCACTACCAATATTCCGAAGGCCGTCCTTATTATTGAACAAGTAATAAAAGAGATGGAGCCCTGTGCGGTGGCCAGCTTAGACACCCCAAGACATCTGACACTGTTAACTGGGCATTTATGAAACAAGTGCTGTGCAGATATGACCTGTGAGTGGATTAGCCAGGGCTTTAAGTGGGCCGGGTCTCACCGGTGCTGAGCAACGGCAGTTTTTTAAACGGGGCCTTGAAACGGGTCTCTATCATGCTCTGTTTTGCGCCCTGGCACAGGCGATCCGTTTTTTCCCAGACTGCAGTGACAGCAGGCACATCGATGTGCGTGTGCTCACACTGCTCACTTCTCGCTAGTGGGAAAGTTATGGCATGACGTCATGCCAAGTGAGCATTGTAGGCGAAAGGAAATCCTTTAAAGAGAGTCACTTTCTCTCTGGATTTCCCTTCTCTTTTTGAAACTCAGGAGCAGCAACATTGTCGTGGTGTCACCAGGGCTGTAAGTGGAAGCTTTTTTGATATTATATACAAGCCATAGTTGCTGCTTATTTATCTTATGCAACTAACAACCATCGACAAAGCCAATAGTCTTGACTTGTTGTAGGTCTGATGTTACTTGTTGTATCATATATCTGGATGTAAAGGCAGAAACCGCAAAATACAAGTTGGGGCGGCACAGTATGCTAAGCACAGGTTTTACATGGTTAAAACCCTCCCTTAATTACATTGTCAACACCCCCTTATGAGACCCCCCCCAGTTTTTTCATCTCTGTTAAAGAGCTGGGATTATCTAAAGTGGGTGACGTTGCTATACACGAACAGCAAGGCCAGAGTGAAGGTAAGGTAGACAAGAGAATCTCGGGAGACTGGTGCATGGAGACTGGATCTTGACAGGGGTGTAGCCTCACACTGCTGATATTCGCCATGGTTATTGAATCAGTGGCTCAACTTATATGCCTCAGACATGGAGAGCCTGGGATTCTGGTGTGAGGTAAACGGGAGGTCATCTCACTCTATGCGGATGACATCTTGCTGACATTGAGAAACCCAACGGACACGTGGCGCATGATACATGACACAATATTAGAGGTTAGGCCTATTTGGGGTTCCATCTGAATGCAGATAAGGCAGTTCTTTACCCCATCCAGACGACCGTTCCCACAAAGAAGAACGTAGCCTATTTAAAAATACAGACAACACCTGTTAAGTATCTGGGGATATACCTAAGCTCAGACATGTCTGAGACCTATACTCAAACGTGGGAGAACTCCTAGATAACCTAGAAAAGATTGTAGGAAAATGGCAGTGATTCCCAATGTCCTGATGGGATGAATAGCAATAGGCAAGATGATAATTCTCCCCTGGGTGCTCTATGTGCTACAGCACTTGCCAATGTGCATCCCCGAGTCCTGCTTGCAAAGACTGGATGAGTTGCTCCGGCTGCTATACTGGGGACACAGGAGAACGTGGGTCAGCTTGGAGGTTCTATGACTCCCATGGGATTGCGGGGATTAAAGACTCCAAACTTCAGGTTATATTACTGGGCAGCTCATATGAAACACACAATACCATGGTTTCAGGGAGGGAAATTGACCTTGTCACAGGAATGCTGGCTCAAGTAACTTGGCCCCAAAATCTTCTGGTGCTACCACTGGCAAAGCTGAAATATAGACTGACCTACATGAACAGATCCTCACTCTGTTAAACTTCTGGGACTTCTGTGCTGGGTTACTTCAGAAGGATGATCGTAAAGCGCGGCTGAAGCTGATACATTATAAATTTGTACACAGGGATTATCACAACACAATGGATGCCTAGGTTAGAACTGACCAAGCAGGAACTCTACCCCAGATGCGGGTCTGCCCCATGGACTTATATCCATATGTGGTGGATGTGCCCTACTGTCGTAGCTTTCTGGGTCAAGATGATTCAGGTGCTGGAGGTTTTCACTGAACTACAATTGCCGCCCATGATGCAGCTCTGCTTTCTAGGCCTGGTGACCTGATCCAAATATGTAGAGAAGGTAGTAAAACTGGGTCTAGCCGTGCCAAAGGAACGTATAGCAATATGATGACTGACTAACCGGTCACCTAATAAGAAACAATGGCTGAGGGAACTGGCATGATAGGCGCGAGCGGAGTGTGGGGTACGACACAGATTGGTATACAGTGGGACAGTCCAGAGGGGTAGAATGGAGTGGGATATAGTTGAGGTCCGCTTACAGCAAGAAATTGAGGAACATGCTGTGGGGGATTGCACGGACTCATGCAATGAGTGAAAAATGATTATGCCGGAAGGCTTGAGGAGAGATGCATTCACAGGGTGCTGGCGCCTCCATGTGTGATGTATACAGTTATATTTATGCTGCTTGATTGTCCTGTCTTGGCTTCAGCAAAACATGTTTGCGAAGTAATGCCTCTCTTTTGGGATCTGCCGAGGGTGGGGTTGGGGGAAGAGACAGAGAGGATGTTATCTTTTGTACTGTTAGATTGGAAAAATCAATAAAAGAAATATGAGAGGAAAAAAATAATTTAGACTACCCAGGGCTACTCTGAATACTTATTGCTAGGTATTGGGTGTGGGCATATTATGCTCCCATATAAATTGGGAAATTAAATCTTGTTAGTGACTGAGGACGTTAATGTACATTTATACCTTGTGTCCATTAATGCACATTAGCTGCCTGAGGCTATTAATCCATGTGATACCTACTACTGAAAGCCACAAACCTATAACCTTCTGAGACAACTGATGCATATGTATGTACTGCCTAGGACCACTGATGAATATTTTGCCTGGCCCCACTGATACATGTTTTTTGCCTCGACCGTTGATTCATGTTGGTAACAGAGCCCACCAACACACTCCTGCCCTTACTTATTTTCTTATTTTTTATTTCTAAAGTTTTGTATAACGCGAACGTGACCCTTACGGGTATCAGAGCGCTTCACAATTTTGGGTAAGAGGGATACAGTATTGAGTTGCAAAATAATCGATACATAATTATGCAAGACGTGTGCAAGACTCCTGTAGGTATCGGAACTCTTCATATAAGGGTACAGTAATGAGTGAGGAACATTCAAACACGAATGTACAATGCATGTTAATGATGTTACTCCCAGGTGTATAACCATGTCACAAGTCAACCAAGATGACTGAATAGAGGGCAGTAACAGAGTCTAGTAGCCAAGGCCTATTCGGGCGGGAACTTGATCATTAGGATTTTTTTCACTTCCTTTTTAGGTCTCGGCTCGAAGGCTGTGCTTGCGCAGTCTCGCTCCGAGATTTAATGTTAGGAGTGGGGCTTTAACCCGCCCCTTTTTTTTTTTTACCTCTTCTCCATTGGCTGGCCTCTGAAATACTGGTCAGCCATTGGAGAAGAGCATTGTCTCTCCAAACAAGCCCCGTCTTTTTAAGATTCGGGGGCTTGTTTTTTACTTTCTTTCTCTCCTCTGGAATGTAAACATTCCAGCCAATGGCAAGAGGAGAGAAAGAAAACACGCCCACGAATCCGAAAACGCCGCTGCGTTTCTCCGAGGCATTTCTGCTTGACCTCGGAGAAAGGGGTCGGTGTTCATGGCTGTCTCCGATGACTGCTTGGAAATATGCTTTTTAGAAAACGCTGCAAGTACTGAGGTACCGAAGATGCTCTGTTGCAGCAATGCACTGAGTGGAGGTAAAAAGAGTTGGATGTAAATATACATGCGTCAGCAGCGGAGGTGCAATAAGTGTACTTGCTGATGGTGCAGTGTTGTGGATATATGTAATTAGTTGTCGATATTCCCTCTCGCCATGCCAGCCTGTAACCCTCTAAATGCCCCCTGGTTCTTACTTGGTAAACTTCTCTGAGCCCGCACCAGGTCCTCAGGAGGTACCCGCATCCCCCCAGCCAATCGGCGTACCACCTCCGCAGTGTGGACACGGTCAGGTTCCACACGAAGCGGCTGCCGTTGAAGAGCAGGTCCTCCACGCCGCACATGAAGGCTGAAGCCATGGGTCCGGCGGTCCCTTCCTCAGAGCCGCACCACGCGCCTGTGCCTCCGCAGAGGGCTCGTGCCGCACTCCACGCTCTGCTGCGTGCGCTCTGGGAAAGGGCAGGGAGCTCGAAACTCACACAAACTCCGCTTTCATTGTGTTTCCTGGGCTGGCTCCATCGCCTAGCAGTCACTGACAGCGGCGGCTGCAGTCCCTCGGCAGAGCCAGGCGCTCACAAAACAGCCTTGTGTGCTACTCGGAGGCTTATCCAAATCTCTGCTAAGCCATGCTAGCGCGAGCACTATATTCCAATTACATTTTAACCCTTCTGCCACGCGCCCAGACAATAGCCACGCACTCCTTCCGCGGAAGGAAAGCAGCACCTTTTATCCCGTCTCAGAGAATACATCTGCCCATAATCTCTGCCCATATTATTGTGACACAGTTTCATGTCTAATCTTCCCCGTCTGCCTGAAGGGGACTAATATTTGAACATCGCTCGCTCCTTTCTCGGTTTGTTTATTCAGCTGCGATGGACCGGTGCTAACCGACCTGCATTACAACAACACCGGCCCAGAGCTCCAACAATAAAGAGAAAATCAATGTAATTACAGCTATGGTGCAAAGAACAGCAACACCAGTCCATGCCAAACCAGGCTACGGCCCTGCCCTTCTGGGAGGCAAGAGGCAGAACAACTGCAACGCTGGCAATGCATCAGCCATCTTTGGGCATTCACCTGTGCAGGAAACTCATGTGGTCCTCGTAGGAGAAAGCAAGATCCCATCTGATATATTTAAAGCCTCACAAGAGTTTAGCCATCTTTGAAATAAGATCTTTGTTTGGGTCACTGGTTCAAATCCAGCCTAGGTACACCACGCCTAGGGGGATTCTTGCAAGTCATGGATGATGGTCAGTTACTGACACAAATAAAGTTGATGACCTGGGTTCTCCCAGGATTGGGAAAATTTAACACTTCGGGCAGCAGTTTCAGCAGAGAGGACAAAGAAGTAATGGGCATGGAATCCAAATACTAATCATGCATATTAGTCTGGGCCACTGGCATTTTGCGATTCTGCAGCTGCAGCGTTTTCCTCATAATTATGGATTTGCTAAACTTCCCAAATAATGCTCGCATAATAAATCTCGCATTTGAGAGTGATTAAGCTATTGACATTGTAAATAACAATGCCGTTTCTTTAAATGTTTCAAAAACAAAAAAAAATAATGTCATGAGCAATGCCAATAGCTCTAACTTTAACAATGCCAAGACCGTTGCATTGTAAATGCTTGTTGAAGGAAGCAGTGGAGGAGATTGTACGGATTTCCGGAGGAAGAGAGTTCCAAATCTTTGGAGCAATGCCAGAGAAGGCCCTGTTACTCGATCTCTTTTTGTGGAAAGTCTGCGGTTTCAGGAGCATTGGACTTGCACTACATGATGCTCTGCAGCCCCCTGATAGTTCTAGTTTTTGAGCCAGATAGATGGGGGTCTTGAAATGAAGGGCTTTGTGCATCATGCAGGCAATCTTTAACTGAATTCTGGCCTCGTAGGGTAACTAGTTTAAGGATTTTAGGGCTGGGGATATCTGTTCTTTTCTTTTTGTCCCATTAATCAGTCTAGCTGCAGCATTAAGGGAAGCCCTTAGTGGGGCCAGGCACTATTTGTGGAGACCACATAGCGTGGAACTACCGTAGTCTAGTCTTGGCAGAGCTAGAGCTTGTACCGCCAATTTGAAGTCTTTCTGTGGAAAGAATGGTTTGAGATTCCTTAGTAAACCCAACTGACGTTTAGCTCCCTTGGTTGCATTGCTGATGTGGTTCTTGATATTCAAGTGCATGTCTAGCGTGACTCCGAGGGATTTAGCTGAATGAATAATGTGGGGGGAGCAGTAGAAGGCTGTGAAGTGTTTCATCCAAAGGTCAATCTTGGTAATGTGAGTAGTTGTCAGTGAGCCAGTTTTGAGTGTTCATTAGGATTGAGTTGAGTGAGATGACGTCTTCTGGGGAGGTGATTTTCAAATAAAGTTGAGTGTCATCTGCATACACATGAAAAATAATGTTTGCGGAGTTCAAGGCATTTGCTAATGGTTTCAAGAATATATTGAACAGTATGGGTGGTAGGGTGGACACCTGCAGAACCCCGATAGTTACTGTACAGGGCTGAGGTAGAGATTGATTCATCTTGATTCTTAGGGATGTTTTGAAGGAAGGAAGTGAACCAATTCAATACCGATCCTGATAAGCCCATGCTGTGTTCTAGAGTAGATAGTAGTTTGTTATGGTTCACAGTGTCGAAGGCAGAAGATAAGTCAATGAGGATCAATAAGCAAGATTCATTAAGGTCCAGGAACTTTAAGATGTCGTCAATGATGTGCGTGAGTGCAGATTCGGTGATGTGCCCTCTCCTGAAACGAGATTGATGATGATCCAACAATTGGAATTTCTCAATGTGTGAACAGAGTTCAATTAGCATGCATTTTTCAAGAATTTTTGCCAGAGTGGGGATGTTGGAAATGCGATGGAAGTTGTTCAGATCGGGGGTGTCTGTGTGAGGTTTTTTTTAGAATGGGGGGAACCTGTGCTGTTTTTAGACAGTTAGGGATCGTGCCTTGCAATAGTGAAGCATTGACGATCTTGGACCATAAGGGGAGGCTGGACGTTTTTATTTCCTTGAAGATGGGAGGTGGAAGAGGGTCACTGAAGTGGTTAGACGGATTCATTGCTAGAAGAGTGATGTAAATGTCACTTTCACTGAGGTGAGTACAGGTGTGCCAGGATGCACTGTTTTTTAGGCTTAAACTAGGGGGGCTGAGTGGCTCTTGGTGGGTAGGTGAGTCCGAGGTATCATAAATTGGGAGAAGAGCCCTCTTTGATTCAATGTCCAAATTGATGCTGTTAGTTTTCTGGGAGAAGAAGGCGGCTAAAACGTCACACGTAGGAGAGCCGTCACCAAGGTCATGGCGGTTGGGTGCCATGACCGATTGTTGTTTAATGAGTTCAAAAAGTTTCTTTGGGTGGTTGTTAGCTTGATTAAGTTGGGATCTGAAGAAGTTGGCTTTAGCAGTCTTGATTTTGTTGTTGTAAGAATTCCTGATAGCTCTAAAAAGGATTAAATGTTTGGTGGATGGTATGGATCTCCATGATCTTTCGTCCACCCTCAATTTCCGGTGTTCCGAGTTTAGTTTTGGAGTTAAACCAAGGTTTGGAAATTTTGTGGGAGGCATTTTTGTGCTGTAAAGGGGCTATAGCATCCATAACACTAGAAATACAGAAGTTATAAAAATCAGTTAAGATATTGTTCTGCTTGGGTTTTCGGATCAGATAGAACCCGCTCATCAGAGCCTCTCTAACCCAGCCAGAACGTTACCCTCTCCCTAGGGCCTATTCACAACAAGTAACCACATGTATATACCACCTAAGGACAGGGAATTCCTACTATATAGATATATATATAATCGGCGGCCTCGCGATCCCATACGGACCCAGGACTTCCTACCCAGACGGCAGCCTTAGCCTCGCGGTCCCAGACGGACCCAGGACTTCCTACCCAGACGGCAGCCTTAGCCTCGCGGTCCCAGACGGACCCAGGACTTCCTACCCAGACGGCAGCCTTAGCCTCGCGGTCCCAGACGGACCCAGGACTTCCTACCCAGACGGCAGCCTTAGCCACGCGGTCCCAGACGGACCCAGGACTTCCTACCCAGATGGCAGCCTTAGACTCGCGGTCCCAGACGGACCCAGGACTTCCTACCCAGACGGCAGCCTTAGCCTCGCGGTCCCAGACGGACCCAGGACTTCCTACCCAGACGGCAGCCTTAGCCTCGCGGTCCCAGATGGACCCAGGACTTCCTACCCAGACGGCAGTCTTAGCCTCGCGGTCCCAGATGGACCCAGGACTTCCTACCCAGACGGCAGCCTTAGCCTCGCGGTCCCAGATGGACCCAGGACTTCCTACCCAGACGGCAGCCTTAGCACAAGTTCATCCTATGATTACCATAACATACAACAAGGGAATCAGTGTTACTATTTATCAGATCACACAAGAACTGCCAGTTCGAACACGACTTGTCCTCTGGTTCGAGGGGCTCCTTCCTCCCTTATTCAGTTACCACTTACCTGATCAGGGTTAACATCTGTTCATATCAAGTCACAGCTGACTAGAAGAATAGGCTACCCTCTCATGCAAGAACACATAGCACATGTTGGTTCACTACAAACTGGATACTTTATTTATTCATTACATACGCGATCACATAACATTACAATATAACATATAACCTGCAAAGAAAAGTGAAAGATTAGGTTGTACACTCTAATAAAAAGGGGTCGACATCACCTTAGTCGTATGTAGCCTGCACTCAATGGTCATCTAGGTTCCCTTCTCGTCTGTGCCTCGGCTCGCCTGGAAGTTACACCTCCGCAGTCACGGATCTACTCCCTTCTCTCTTCTCCGAGTCACTGGGACCTCTTCCTCATCGGCTACTCTCTTCTCTCTGGCTATTCTGCTAGAAGAGTATCTGTCTCTCGGTTTTTCTCCGCCTTCAAGTTTGTCATCTGTCTTCCCTGGAATAAGTAGTAGCTTTACTGCTAACGGCCAGATGCCGCCTACGGACTGAAGCAAGTGCCAGTATCTGCCTCAGACTTTCACTAATATAGAGGTGCATTTTCTCATGGAAAATTCCAGCCCGTAACCTGCCGCCCACCAAATTCTTGTACCTCCCCGTACCAAGGACACGTTCCCAGCCGGCCGGCCTGATGTAGTGTCTTCGGCATGAAGAAAAATACAATCCTTCGATAAGGGCCGGCCTGAACCGGTTCTCTCCAAGCGAATAACACCTCATAACTAAAACATTGCTTTTGACCTAGAAGCATCCCAAGCTGCCGGAGCAGAAAGAAAGATGGAGTCTCTCCCGTTTGAGGCCTACCAGGCCTGAATTCAGCACGGCTCCATGAAATACTCTCACTACAGAACAGGTTACCCCTAATACTAACGAATCTATCCCCTAGGATATGTGTGCAAACCCTGATCTATGGGGAAGAACACAGGATCATGTCGAAGTGCCTAGTAAATAGGCTCTATTCACTACTCTAACCCTTAGACTTGGATGGAAAGAGACTGAAGTCACACTAGTCACTCTTTAACACAAAAAGGCCGGGAAAATCGAGCAGTACATTTCACCCTTGACTTCAGTCTATTATACATTCATTAAACAGAACTAACATCGGTGGAAGAATAATATGAAACAAAGCTAACTGATCTATGTCTAGTACCAAGTGTACAGAATTGAAGCAGTGAAGGAATACACTGAATAAAGCAACAGATAGAAATCAAAATGCCGATAGTAATCAGAATACCTCCTAATATTTGACGTAACATATGTAAATCAGGCAACCAATTAAAGAGCCAGTCAAACCAGCCCTGATCAATGTGTTTTCTAACTTCTTCCGTCAAGTCATGTAACTTATTAATATGAGCGCGAATGGATTGTGTATGATCAGACAAGTTAAAACAACAAAGACCCTCAAAATCAGAACAATCGTGTCCATGTTTAAGCAAAAGATAATCAATGGCTGCTCGATTTTGCAAAATGGCCCTGCGTTCACCCTGGGCGTCCAATAGCATGTCAGACAGGACTGTAGAAGTATGATTAATGGATTTCACCATCCAGCAGGCCATTTTCCCAATAGATTTGGCATTATAAACTGCCAAAGCAGGAACACCAATAATTGAAATAGCCAGGCTAAGATATTCAGACTTGGAATATAAATGCAAAGACGAGTCACAATCCTCCGGTAACATCACTGTATCTCGAATCACACGAGAATTGGCATTCGGATGTGACGAGAACATCAGTAAACTGAGTCTCGTAATGGCACAAGGGCCTCCAGAAATATTTGCGGGGACATATGGCCAGGAAGTATTACCACATGAGAAAAGCCATCCGGCAGGTAGTAACATCGTGCGATAATGACTGGGGGTAACTACCAGACTCTTGCAAGTCATATTGTTTTGGACAGAAGCACATGTTTTCGGTGTCCTTTGAAAGCACAAAGTTCGCTCATGAAGGGTAAATGAAGTAGCACCTTTCAGTTTTAAACGTAAACATTCAGAAATCGCACTAGGATTACACGTAAGGAAAAAACACAAATCTCCTTGTGTGATATTATAGGTAACTATTTGGGACTGGATGGGGGGTGTCTGGTCTGGCATTTCAGTACACAGGGGGCAATACACATGGGTAGCGAAATCACCCAGAAGAACATTGGGGCGAGCCTTTGAAATATTGAAAATATGAGTCAGAGTTTACAGCGAAGCAGGGACAGCAACCAGACAGGTTGCCAAGATGTCGTGTACAGATCTCATCGGTGTCAAACAGAAGTGAGGGGCATCAGTCACCCTCTTAGCCAGTGAGGTCCAAAAGTTCGATGACGAATCCCACGCAGCGAAGGAACGCGACACTCTGGTGCGAAAGTCATCCCGGGTTGATGGGATCCCTCCTCTCTCGTCGAACCATCCCAAATACAGTACGACGCCGACACATCCTGCAGCAACAGTCCAAAGAATGATCTGAAAGAGAATCAAATACAGGCATTATTCATTCTCGTAAGTAACATTTGTCAGCCGGGACCGCTTCCCAGCTATCTTTCCCTGGTCTCATAACTAAAACGGTATTATCGTGACCGGTGGCAATGACCTCTGCTTGTTCAGGGGGATTCTTAGGCGACTGCACCCAAACCCTGGCCCCAGGGTTATCTGTGGAGCCAAAACCTTTCTGGCCTCGTACAGTTAGAAAAGTTGGGGCAGTGCCTTTCGTTAGTGTACCACTGAAAACAGGCATTATGAGTAATTGAGCCACTCGGTCAGTTTCGTGTATCAGTAAGTCAACCTCACTGCTATTCAGCAGGAGCACCTTAATCTCTCCCTGATAATCACTGTCAATTATTCCTCCAAGCACCTGAATGCCTTTTACAGCCAGCCCCGATCTAGGGGCGATTAATCCGAAATTCCCAGTTGGTATATGAACACCAACACCGGTAGCAATGATGACCCGATCCTTACTTTTTATAACGGTGTCATCCATGGCATGCAAGTCTAAACCTGCCGACCCTGGGGTCGCTCTACATGGAGCCAAAGCTCCGGGAGTAATTTCCCAGTACATCACAGTCTCTCTGATTTCATTAGGCTGAGCATTAACATTCGGAGGAAACAAACGCATAAGTGGAGATTCAGCATTTAGAAAAGGACGATTATTCAAAATCAATAGTGCTTGGGGCAAAAAGTCTCGCCAATTCTTATACTTGTCATCAGTCAGTTTACGCAGTTGCTCCTTCAGCAGGCCATTCAACCTCTCCACAAGACCCGAGGCCTGTGGATAGTAGGGGATATGAAATACCCATTCAATATTGTTTTCCACACAGAATTCCTGTACCAATCTTCCACGAAAATGGGATGCATTATCAGATTGAATTTGGAATGGCACACCATAATACATCATAATCAATTCCAATGTTTTGATGGTATTCAATTGGGTAGCTTGCTTACAGGGAAGGGCTACCAACAGGCCACTGTATGTATCAACAATAGTGCAAATATATTGACAATTCCGACTCATGGGAAGTGGACCAATGTAATCAATCTGCCAAATTTGGGCGGGCAGTTTCCCGCGATGTAAATGACCTTTAACAATTTGGGGCACTTTGCGCTGTCTGATATGCTGACAAACGGGACAATGTAAAATAACATTTTTGATTAAATCTAGGGGAATATAAATTCCTCGATCAGCAGCCCACCTGCTAGTGGCCTTCTCTCCAAAATGTCCTACCTTCTGGTGGGCCCATTTCGCCAATCCCGCAATATCAGAATCTTGCCTGTCCACCACTGCCTCAGCAATTTTAGATTTCTCATCTGCAATGTTATGAAAAAATTTGTCAAGAGAATCTATCGGGGTGTGAGCATCCACATGGAAGATTGTAACGGTACTCTGTGGGAGCATCTCCCAAATCTCCTGCCATAATTCTTTTCCCCACAATTCTTTTGAATGCAATTTCCAATTATGGGAATGCCAAGTCGGTAACCAAACTGCCAGTCCATTGGCAGTAGACCAAGAATCGGTGAAAATATGACATGTGCCAGGTAACTCTTGTTTCAGAACTTGATAAACAGCATAAAGTTCAGCAAATTGACTGCTTTTACCTTCACCAGTTGTGCTCAGTAGTTTTTGTGTGATCGGATTATAGGACACCGCCTTCCAGTGCCGTTTCGTCCCTATGAACCTTGCTGAACCATCCGTAAACCAAACATGGTTTCTATCCTCTGCGGACAAATCGTCAAAAGGTCTACCCCACTTGACAGGAGACTCCTGTACTAAAGGTACGGAACATTCACTCTCAGTCTCAGTCGATGGTGCTCGCGCCACCTGCTCATGTAAAGATGCAACTCCTTTTTGTCCCACACGTGCCCTGTCTTGTATATACCATTTCCATTTAATCACACTCGCCTCTTGAGCATGTCCAATTCGGTGAGTTTTCGGCGAACTCATAACCCACTGCATGATAGGAATTTCAGGTCGCAAAACTATATCATGTCCCAAAGTCAATTGCTCGGTATCCACCAGAGCCCAATAACATGCAAGTAACTGTCTTTCAAAAGGTGTATAACGCTCACCAGCATCAGGTAACTTTTTGGTCCAGAAACCTAACGGTACTCTACTTCTGCCTTGTTTCTGCCACAAACTCCAATTCGCATAAAGGCCCTGTACAGACACATTTAAATCCACATCACCATCACGTACGGGCCATAAATCCAAAGCATGCTGAATTGCCTCTTTTGCTAGGTTGAACGCATCTTGCTGTGGTGTATCCCATTCAAATGCATTCTTTTTACGAGTGACACGGTACAAGGGGGCTAATATTTGACTCAAATGAGGAATATGCTGACGCCAAAAACCAAACAAACCAATGAAGCTTTGGGCTTCTTTCCTATTCCTCGGAACTGCAAAGTCCAGAATTTTCTGTTTAACCTGAGGGATCACTTCACGGTGCCCTTCATGCCAATTAATACCCAAAAATTTTACAGCCTGGGACGGGCCTTGTAATTTATCCGGGTTGATTTCCCAACCTTTCTCACGCAGGCACTCAATAACTTTGTCCAATTGGGTCTGAACTTCCTCTTGTGTGTCGCCTTGGATCAAAACATCATCAATATAGTGACATATCTGAATTTGTGGATGAACCGGTACCTCAGCCAAATGCTCTGCCACCAGCCGGTGACATATCGTAGGACTATCCACATAGCCCTGAGGAAGACTTCTGAACGTCATCTGACGCCCATTCCACGTAAAACTGAACTATTCCTGACACTCAGGGGCAATCGGAATCGAAAAGAAAGCATTAGCAATATCAATGGACGCATACCATGTACCTGGATGCTTTTGGATTCTTTCAATTAGGGTAATAACATCCGGTACTGCAACAGTCAAAGAGGGTGTGTGTTTATTCAATTCTCGATAATCAACAGTTATGCGCTAAGAATTATCACTCTTGCGCACCGGCCAAACAGGATTATTCCAAGCAGAAGTAACTGGGGTTATAACACCTGCATCCACCAACTCCTGAATAGTGGTACTAATCTCTTCATGACCACCTGGAATACGATACTGCTTCTGACAAACCACTTTTGTCGCCTGGGGAACTTTTATGGGGGGCATTCTTAAACGACCAACCCGTATAGGCCTAGACGATATATAATGCGTAGTTCCAAATTGGTAACATCCATCATCTAAATGCAAAGTCATTCCTTTCAAAATATCAATTCCAATTATGAATTCTAAGAGTGGCACCACTAGTACAGAGTATTCTTTTCTAGGGATTCTACCTATTCTCATTTCAAGCAAAGTTTGAACTGCAGGAGTTTCCTTTCCACCTAATCCGGTTATTGTAAAAGGCTGACCTTTAAACTTCTTTGATTTTCCATGAATAAGAGTGGCCTCCGCTCCTGTATCTACCAATGCTCGGGCCCTTTGGATATTACGATGTCTCCAATAAATATCAATATCTACATAGGGTCTATTATCTCTGTGAGCCCATCTGTGTACCGGAGCTTGACCTATTTCCTAGTCATTCTTACTGCATTCTGTGTACCAGGATAAATCAGGATAAAGACTCTCACGTTTCCTAGGTATCGGTACCTCCTGTTCATATCCATTCCCAGTACGAAATGGATTCGTGTCTTCTGCATTGTACTGCGGGTTTCGATCGGCCAAACTGTGACGATCCTCTCTCCTCCTCAACTCAGGGGATTGATCCCTATCATCTCTACGTCTGCTGTGAACATAATCATTTCTCCCCCTTTCTCTGTCCTCCTCTCTCTCTCTGTCTCTCTCACGACGGGGGGACATATCACGTACATAACGTCGATCATCACGACGAGCAGAGCGCCCACGGCGGTCGTCATCCCCGCTACCATCAGAACCACCACGATCACACTCAGTCGTCCGAACACGCCGGGCACCCTCCTTCCGATCCAAGCCACGTTTGCGAAACAACTCCCACAAACGAGCAGTAGTCTCACCGTCAATGTCCTCCCTCCACACACCATCGGCCAGAAGAGCAGAAAAGATATCACGTCTAGTAAGTTTATTGTCACCAGGAGTACGAGTGTCAGGCCGGGACTGACGTTCAGGTTTAAACCACTCACCCAACTCACCGAGTTGGCGCACCGACTCTAGAACCGTAGATAACACGTTACCAGTCTGATTAATCAATAAAGTCATCATGACCTGCTTGTAGGCAACAGGGGAAGAACGAATAATACGATTTCGCACAGAAGATGTCAATGAACCATCAAGCAACCTGTCAGCAGTACCCAGAAAAATCGCCGTTTTCATCACCTCCTCTTTGAGACGTTGTGCAGCGTCGCGCAAAGTATACTACAGTTTGTCATTCACAGGCCAATCAGACTCAGTAGGATACTTTTGATTACAACCCTCAGTTGCCAATTGAAGTAAAGAAATTTGACCACCACCATTATAGTTACGAAAATGATCCTGTACAGTAGAATCCGAACTCAAGGAACAAAACTTCAAACAATCGCCATTATCTAACATAATGCCAGCAGCGCCCAGTTCATAAAGGCGCACCATCCATGTGAGTAAGGTCTCACCAGCTCGCTGCCGAAATCACTGCAAAATATCACTAATTTCCTGTTGAGTAAAATCCTCCAAAGAGTCTAAAGAAATACCATTCGGAGCATTGGGACCATGCTGCAACTTCCGTCGAAAAACCGGGTGCGCCGAGACCGCGGAACGAGCAGCACAAGGAGCCCGATCAGTACTCGTAGAGGGACAATCAGTGTACGCGGCATCGACCCCACTCGAAGAATGAGCGCAATCACGGGGTGCACCATCAGAGGAGCGAGAAGCAGACTTACAATCATGGCCGGAGCGAGAGGACTCGCGCTTGGCAGGCTCCTCACCCGAGGAACAAGAATCCCTCGAGTTCCAGATATTACCATCCCATTCATCAGGATTCCAATCTAGTCCGGCTTTCGCCACGACCAGACGCACCTTTCGCGTCGAAACCCGACCGCGCCGATTTTTGTATTTATAACGAGCAATTCGCACCGCCGCCCTCTCGGCAATAGTTTGGTAAGTCTCAAGTTTATCAGCAAGCAACTTATTTTGACATCGCAACAGAGTATGAGAATTCTGAATCTCAACAAAGTGCGCTTCCACATCCTTAAGAGATATCTGTAACTTCAACAACCTCTCATGCAGAATCCTGTACGCAGACAGAACAATCCAACCTCTGCGCCCCAAAACGGGAACCTCCTCACCCTTCGATACGGGTGCCTTCTGCAAACAAGTAATCACATTAGCCGGCTCCGCCAGCTCCAAAGAAGAATTCCAATTCTCACTCAAACCAGTAGAATCAGCCCACTCATGGGCTAAGGCTTCATAAGGCGTTGAATCCCATCCGGGAATATCAACGGGCAACTTAAAAGTAGATTTAGATTTTCTAGAAAACATCGTGAAAAAGAAACAAGAAAAGAAAGAAAAAGAAAAGAAAGAAGAAGAAAAACTATACACACAATTATACCACAAATAATATACAAACAAAACCACGCACACGCCGAAAGCAAACACGAGACAACACGACGCACACAGGTTTCGAAAACGGTTTGTGACGCCAAATGTTCTGCTTGGGTTTTCGGATCAGATAGAACCCGCTCATCAGAGCCTCTCTAACCCAGCCAGAACGTTACTTTCTCCCTAGGGCCTATTCACAACAAGTAACCACATGTATATACCACCTAAGGACAGGGAATTCCTACTATATAGATATATATATAATCGGCGGCCTCGCGATCCCATACGGACCCAGGACTTCCTACCGAGACGGCAGCCTTAGCCTCGCGGTCCCAGACGGACCCAGGACTTCCTACCCAGACGGCAGCCTTAGCCTCGCGGTCCCAGACGGACCCAGGACTTCCTACCCAGACGGCAGCCTTAGCCTCGCGGTCCCAGACGGACCCAGGACTTCCTACCCAGACGGCAGCCTTAGCCTCGCGGTCCCAGACGGACCCAGGACTTCCTACCCAGACGGCAGCCTTAGCCTCGCGGTCCCAGACGGACCCAGGACTTCCTACCCAGACGGCAGCCTTAGCCTCGCGGTCCCAGATGGACCCAGGACTTCCTACCCAGACGGCAGTCTTAGCCTCGCGGTCCCAGATGGACCCAGGACTTCCTACCCAGACGGCAGCCTTAGCCTCGCGGTCCCAGATGGACCCAGGACTTCCTACCCAGACGGCAGCCTTAGCACAAGTTCATCCTATGATTACCATAACATACAACAAGGGAATCAGTGTTACTATTTATCAGATCACACAAGAACTGCCAGTTCGAACACGACTTGTCCTCTGGTTCGAGGGGCTCCTTCCTCCCTTATTCAGTTACCACTTACCTGATCAGGGTTAACATCTGTTCATATCAAGTCACAGCTGACTAGAAGAATAGGCTACCCTCTCATGCAAGAACACATAGCACATGTTGGTTCACTACAAACTGGATACTTTATTTATTCATTACATACGCGATCACATAACATTACAATATAACATATAACCTGCAAAGAAAAGTGAAAGATTAGGTTGTACACTCTAATAAAAAGGGGTCGACATCACCTTAGTCGTATGTAGCCTGCACTCAATGGTCATCTAGGTTCCCTTCTCGTCTGTGCCTCGGCTCGCCTGGAAGTTACACCTCCGCAGTCACGGATCTACTCCCTTCTCTCTTCTCCGAGTCACTGGGACCTCTTCCTCATCGGCTACTCTCTTCTCTCTGGCTATTCTGCTAGAAGAGTATCTGTCTCTCGGTTTTTCTCCGCCTTCAAGTTTGTCATCTGTCTTCCCTGGAATAAGTAGTAGCTTTACTGCTAACGGCCAGATGCCGCCTACGGACTGAAGCAAGTGCCAGTATCTGCCTCAGACTTTCACTAATATAGAGGTGCATTTTCTCATGGAAAATTCCAGCCCGTAACCTGCCGCCCACCAAATTCTTGTACCTCCCCGTACCAAGGACACGTTCCCAGCCGGCCGGCCTGATGTAGTGTCTTCGGCATGAAGAAAAATACAATCCTTCGATAAGGGCCGGCCTGAACCGGTTCTCTCCAAGCGAATAACACCTCATAACTAAAACATTGCTTTTGACCTAGAAGCATCCCAAGCTGCCGGAGCAGAAAGAAAGATGGAGTCTCTCCCGTTTGAGGCCTACCAGGCCTGAATTCAGCACGGCTCCATGAAATACTCTCACTACAGAACAGGTTACCCCTAATACTAACGAATCTATCCCCTAGGATATGTGTGCAAACCCTGATCTATGGGGAAGAACACAGGATCATGTCGAAGTGCCTAGTAAATAGGCTCTATTCACTACTCTAACCCTTAGACTTGGATGGAAAGAGACTGAAGTCACACTAGTCACTCTTTAACACAAAAAGGCCGGGAAAATCGAGCAGTACAGATATGAATATCCTTCAAGTCTGCCTGGGGAGACAAGGCATTTTTACAACAGGGTTCTTCAATGTTTATATTTTGGAGGTTCCTTTTCCATTGCTTTCTTTTCATAGGCTGGACCCTCTTTACCGACACCTTCCTATTGATGAAGAAGAGGATGCAGTAGTGGTCAGTCCAATCGCAAGGGGTAATGGAGTCCAGTGTGATGGTGTTCCCTTTAGCTATTATGAGGTCCAGAGTTTCACCCTTGCTGTGAGTTGAGCTATCACAGAATTCTCAGTTTTTGATCCAAAAGGAAGGATTTGAGGCAATTCACTACGTCATCATTATGGTTAGACCAGTGTAGGTTAAAGTCTCCCAGGAAGATTTGGGAAACTAGTAGGTCGTCATTGGAAGAGATGATTTCCATTAAGTGCTCAATGAAGGGAAGATTATCTCACAGGGGGTGGTAGAATGTATGTAAGTTGCAGACCGGGCGGGTTTCGAATGAAATGGTGATGCCTAGATATTCACAGGCAATCGGGGTGGGGGTTTCTGATTGTGAGACCGAGAGTGTATTTCTCTGTATACACCCTGTTTCAAGGATCTGTCCATACAAATTATGTCATAACTAGGTGGGACTAGAAGGTCAATGGTAGGAGAGGAGGAGCAATTTAGCCAAGTTTCAGTGAGGATAATGAAATCCAGTTCGTTAGTCAGGATGGTATCATAGATATCGGTGGCGTGTTTTTTCTAGCTGATCTGCAATTGAGAAGTATGCATTTCAGTTGGTCAGTCAATTGGTGAGTAGGAGTTTGGGGAGTTGGAGTCTGGAGGATGTTAACCCGCTTGAGGTTTTTGCTATTTATATATCTGGGATTGTAGACCGGTTCTCTGTCAGGGTTAGCGTGGATAGTTTGAATTTGACCCGGTAGGGACTTGTCAGAGCCTAGACGGAGGGAATAAGATCCGTAGATCAAGGATCTCACTTGACAATAGATAATCCTTAGATCTTCTGGGGCGAGAGGAGGCATTTGGGACGGGTGAAGTTTTCAAGGTGTTGGGAAAAGTGTGCGAGACAGGGGAAGAAATTGTGTCAATATGGGACTAGTTTGGGTCCCTAGTGAGCTAAGTGTGCTGAGTAAGGGGAGATGTTCGATAGTAATGGCCTTCAGTTCTCTGAGTTCTTTTGTGAGAAGACGCAGGTGACACAAGATCTCATCAAGACAAGCGGCCCAATCTAGTTTTTGGTAGTTGGATAAGGGTTGTGTAGGTGGTTGGGGGGGGTCCTTGAGCGATCGCTGCGGGGACCAAGTGTCATAGAGGAGGTTAAAGGGAGTGCATGAAGCAGTGTGGTCTTGTTGAGTCTCTGTTATGGAGGGGGAAGGAATTGGTGGTGAATGGCGGGTGATAGGGGTTGTGTGTGGCAGCTGGGATGAGAGCAGCGAAAGGGGCATGTTAGGGTAGATCAAGCAGGGAGGTTCCCCAGAGGAAGAAGGGGGTGGGGAGTATGGAGAGGGATCCTCACCAAGGTGTGGAAATATGGATTTTTCTGATCAGTTATGTCCCCTATCTTGGACCCCAACGGTTCCATGTATGAATCACAAGTACATGTATGTTCCCTCCAGTTCCAGTTATGAAGACGCAAATACATGTGCGTCCACCGTCAACATGTCCTCTGTCAGATCCGCCATGAATAGGCCGGATATTCTATTCCTAAGTATGAAAGGCCACCGGCTTTATATGGTTCACTTATGCCATTTTACAGTCCAGGCAAGTAGGCCCTGATTCTGTCATCGAACCCTTCTTGCCTTCTGCCTCTGAAAGCTCCAGTCTGAGCCTGCATCTGTGACCATGAACTTTGTCTCATTCTCTGCGCGGCTCACGAAGCCTGACATCAGCCTGCTGCTTGCCAAAAACTGTATTTCACCTTCGAAATTATCTGCTCCGTTCCCTGCCCGATGCATTCCTGTCTAGCAGTTTAAGTAAACATTCTTCCAGCTACCGAGCAAAGGCCCGGCTTCTCTGTCTTTATGAAAGTAATTCATAGCCCTATTGCTATGGAAGATTTCCGCCCTCGCATCCAGTGTAGACACTTAGACGCTTGTACACGCACTAACAGTCAGTATAGTCAGTATAGAATAAGATTCTACTCGAAGAGACCTCTCTTTTGGATAACGTAGTTCTTTAAACATAGGATGTTAGATATGATTTGGGATTAGGTTGACTTGACCCTCCAGACTTCTGTCGCCACATGTAGAGCTAAATGTCAAGTCCCCTTCACCCCCTAGTTGCACGTCAATTACACGTCATGCTGCTGCGCGCGCATTTCTGCCAAGCATTTCTGCTGACATTGCGAAATTCTTTCATAGAACCACCCTCTTATGACTTCACATCTGATGACGTTCTTTCATCACTCCCAGTTACGCCTATTTTTTGCTACGCATGAATATGTTATCCGTATTATCAATTGTGCAGCCTCTTGTATTTGCTCCACTGTAATGCCTATTGTATAAAAGTAATTGATTGTCAATAATGTATGTACTTCACTTCCTGAACCTTCGTGGTGATGGAACTTGGAGCAACCGATTATAATCGACCATTGGAATAAAGCCCATTCCGAACCTCTAATACCACGGATTCTGCCTCTTATTTACTGAGCTATTTTATTATGTTTCCGCATCAAATTAAGTCCCGGTAATTAAATTATTTACCACAAAGGGATCCAGTTTGGATCTGTGTAGAGCTCGGGGAGGTGTGAGGGACTGTAGGTCCAGTAGCTGCTTTGTTTGTAGGTGATGTAGGCTGTGTCTGTGCTAATGGTACTAAGTCAGGGGACTAGATGGAACCGAGGTCGCTTCTGGAGTGAGGGGGGTTATGATCAGATTTGGTCACCCCAGCCCTGAGAAGGGATGAGAGATTGATAACGTTTGTAAGATTATGTTTTAAGAGGAAAGGAGAAGACTTCGAATTAACAGCTGTCTTGAGGGTCAGGAAGATATTATCCATCTTGGCTAAGTTGTCATCTGAAGCTTGAATTACAAGAATCCCGTTATTGTAAAGGGAAATGGTGGCGTTCGCATTGTAGAGTGATGAGGGCGAGGCTGTAAGTTTGAGGCCGTATTGTGTTTTCCTGGTACCTGTTATCTGAAGCATAGAGTCGAAGACATTTCTCCATCGTGCCCGCTTTCTGGTGTAGAAGATCAAATCATTGGTTAATTTCCCCTTATTTGCACAGAAGTCAAAGTCAGAGATAAGAGTTTTGTTTTGGGTTTTTAGTAGCCTATGTTTGTGCTTCTTGGCCGCATTTTTTGAGAGGTTGGGAGGGTAGTTGATCGTGAAGGCATGGCAACCGGCAGGGAAAAGCTCTGTATCCACTGGACGCTCTCTTCCTCAAAGACCCAGGCAGGAGAGAATCTGGCTCAATTGATGCAAATAGCGTATGAACTAGTGTACATGCTTAGGCATCTGTCCATAACCCTGTAAGAATACGTCTTTGATGCTTAATGGGTCTTGGAGAGCTTTATACTCGTTCAGTCCTGCTGCATTTATAAATGTTTGTCTTCAATTCTACATTAGGGTGGGAACATCAGCGTTTACTGTTTTTACTTTCTCAAAATGTGTTTGTGTTTTGTCAGGTGATCAGCAAAGAAACCAGCGTTAGCAAAGTAGATAGGTGTGTTTGTTTTACAGTTTCAGTGTTTCATTACTGAACTTCGGTGTGTGATTGGTTGAACACGAGATAAAATCAACAAATGAATGGAGAGTGCGTGGATTAATGACCCAGATCGGATGCCTGGATAAATATCACCCTAAGTGCGCCAGGTATGCCCAGACGTGGGTCCTGGGCTCACTGTGCCACTGGTATCAAGCTATCCTGGCTAAAGAGGGGTGAAACCCCGAAACCAGTCCTAGGATGCTTGTTTCCGGTCCAGGGAGGGCCTGGCTTGGCAGTTCGGGCTGGACTGTTCCCATGAGGCACAGGGTCAAGACTGATTTGCATATGGCCAGGTCTAAACTGGGGTGGCATGGTGAGCAAAAGAATGATGGATTTAACCCAGATCTCTTGACTGGGGGTGAATGTTTTCATTTGTTCTGCATTCCGTCCATCAATTGTGTGTCTTTTGGATAAATATTAGGTGCATGAGTAGATGGACGAATCAATGAAGGTGTGGTTATGTAAGTGTGCGCATGCTGGGTGGAGGGATGCTGGGATGAATGGATTATCGCCTATACCTATGCAAAGACTACACAGTGGGAAAGCACCATAATGACATCAGTGTTGGCAAATTACCAGCCTTTTCTCGTTGCAAGCATTCTGCAGGAGTGGGTACCATTGTGCCTAGAATGCCCACACTATCTGCATCTGCTGCACGGTACTGACGCATGCACACTGCCTTCACTTTAAATGTGATGATTGGTTGCTGACAGTTCACTTGTGACACAGAAACCGAACAGATTAGTGAGTCTTCTGGCATTGCCCTGGTCCCCATCATTGTAGCCTGTGGGGTCACGCATGCGCACCACTAGCAGTTTGTAATTTGTTCCAAGCTGACATGGCATCTCCACTGTAACCAATCAGTGTGTTTGCATTCAGGCAAACAAAGTGCTGCTGTGTAGTGCGCTGCGGCAGTCCGCACAATGGTCTCATGCACTCTACCTGTGCTCTTATTGTGATGCACTAACATTGCACATTTGTCAGAGCAAAGGCTAAGTGAAAACATGAGTCCTTTTCCAGTGCCCTGGTCCTTTCTTTCTTTTTTTAAACTTCTGTTTATTAGAGTAAAGCAGTTTATCACATTATATATTACCAAATTCTTATACATATGGCTAGCAGTGTATGGAAAATCAATAACCGGTACCATATTTTCTATCCGAATCTGAGAGGGTGATACTGTTCTCTATGCTCCCAGGGCTTGGGTTACACTTCGCCCTCGCGCGTCAGGGACACCATTGCAGCAGCCATCGGGTTGACATATGGACTTCCCCTGTACACATTGCATTTACCCCAAATTCTTTCCCACTGCTGGGGACAGCCTCTGCTCTCATACACTGTCTTTCTGCCACCATGCACCAGTCCACATCTCTCTTCCAGTCCCTGAGAGACAGCGCAGGCTCTGTCCCCCCACAATCGAAATATATTTTGCTTAGCATTCAAAATGCCGAGGGTGACCCAGGATTGATCAGCTTGCGCCAGGTCTGTGGCCTCCCATACATTAAGGAGGCACCACTTAGCCGATAGCGACAGGGTCACCCCACAGACCTCAGTCATAGACAACACCACTGTTTCCCAATAGGACCAAATCTTTGGGCATTTCCAAATGATGTGATAGAAAGTACCTTCTTGCCACACTGTCTGCCACATATCGCATCCGACCTCCTACCTATTTTTACCAATGTTGTGCAAGACATGTAAACCCTATGGAGTAGTTTGAGTTGCACCAGTCAGAAACGCATCCTAATGGCTACCTCCCTGGGCAAGGCCAAGGCCTCCGGCCAATCATCTTCTTGCATATCGATTAAATCCGCTTCCCAGGTTTCCAACAAGTGCAAAAGTGTATTGGGGAGTTATTAATGGGTTTTGGTATGTGAGAGAGATCGCTCTACTGGTGACATGTCCCTCCAATAATCTACTCTTTAGTGGCGGTGACTCCGGCAGGTCCTCTCTGCGAGGTAGCACCGCATGCAGAGCATGGCAAATTTGTATGGTTTGAAAAGTCTCAGTTAGAGCCAAATTATAAGTCTTTTGCAAATCGGCAAAGGAAATTTTCCTCACGCTGGAGCAGAGATCTCCCACAATAGATATTCCAATTAAGTCCCATTTGTCAAACCCCTGTCTCATCGCCATCGTCCCCAGAAGGTTGGAGTCCCACAAAGGTGTGGCTCGCGTAATCCTCTTCCCCAATCCTAGTTTGTGTAGGGTTGTATGCCAGGGACAGGCTCTCAGTGCTGTTGGCCCCCCCAAGGTGGAGATGGCGTAGGCAGTATAGAGTGCTTGTCGGGAGGCTCCCGGCTGGAGAGCGAGGCGGTCCATGTGATAGTCAGGTTGTCTGGGCTGATGGACCCATTGGTTAATAGTCGTTAATTGCGCTGCTCTATAATAAGATTGGAGAATGGGCAGAGCTGTTCCTCCGTCGTACCAACCTCATGTCAATTTCACAGTAGATAAAGTGCTGTAGCTCCATCATTTTGAAAAGTGCCACTGTTCCCAATAGAGCTAGCGGGAGGGACCTCTAGTGAGGGACATCGCTTTGTAGGTTTCTGGCCAAGAACACATCACGGTCAGTGGTGATGAAGGTGCCCTTCTGTTCCTATCCGCGCCTCACATTCCGGCGGGAGGCACAGCGCAGGCCCGTTGTAGTGTAGGTCTGTTAGAAAAACCCACTCCCACACCGGAAGGGTGGTGGTGGTGTTCTCCCAGACACGCTGTGGTAGCTTGGCTCGAGCGGTAAGGAAGGCACCGTGTTAAGCATACTCTATACCCACACAATAACCATGCGTGCATCCGTTCCAAAAAACGACACTACACCGTAAAAATTATACTGAAAATATATCTCTTTGTTTATCTTCTTTTTCTCTCAGTTGCTGATTAAATAAATAATAATACAATCACAGTACACAAGGCTTTTTCTTAAAAAGTGCAGGTCAAATAAATACTGTCTTAACGATTCAATAAATAGGGTAGATCATAAATAATCAAGGCTAAATATAAGTGCATTACATAACAGGCAATTAAATATTATGAGGCAATAAATACTGCGAGACAATAAATA
Source organism: Triturus cristatus (assembly GCF_964204655.1). Lineage (NCBI taxonomy): Eukaryota > Metazoa > Chordata > Amphibia > Caudata > Salamandridae > Triturus > Triturus cristatus. The sequence continues at coordinate 334,516,473 of NC_140595.1, forward strand.
TTGTGCGACAATAAATACTGTGGAACAATAAATGCGGTGAAGCAATAAATAGGATAAATACAATAGATACAGTGCTCTCAATAAATAATTAAAAGCCAACAGTGACACTTGTAAAATCAGATCACATTTAAAATACTATGGGCTGATTTGGCCCAGTCACAGCTTGTGGTTATGTGGATGGCCTGAGGGTGTCCCACCTAGCTTGGGTAAGGCTGAGGCTAAAACTGAGGTAGATCTAGGGTAATCTAGGAATCTGGCTCTCCCAAACTACACAACCCCTCACACAGGTCACTGTATCAGTCTCAGTCCACCCCTGGCGCTCCCAGGCTGGTCCTAACACCTCTTTATCCTCTAGGATGGTCTCTTAGGGCTCCACAGGGCCTTAGGCGCCCTCTATTCCACTTACTGCCCTTTTTATGAAGCTCCGACGCCGCTGGAGTCGTGTCGACGCCGTGAGGCGGTTCCGGTTCGATGTCGGCGGCCTCGGCGCAATGTCAGTTCTTGACGACGTCGATAGGCGGTTCCGGCTCGATGTCGGCGGCCTCGGCTCGATGTCGACCTCCGGTTCGATGACGTCGGGCAGTCTTGGATCGATGTCGACTTCGGGCGGCTCCAGTTCGATGTCGGCCTCGGGCGGCTCCGGTTCGATGACGTCGGGCAGTCTTGGCTCGATGTCGACTTCCGACGGCTCCGGAGTGCGATCCCCACTCCCGACCTCCGGTGCTCCTTTCCTCAGGTTCCGGCGACTCCGGAGTGCGACCTCCACTCCCGACCTCCGGCACGATTCTCTTCAGGTTCTGGCGACTCCGGAGTGCGATCTCCACTCCCGACCTCCGGCACACTTCACCTCGGTCTCCGGCGACTCCGGAGGGCGGACTTCACTCCCCCGTCGACGCCGCTCACTTGAGCTCAGGTGTCTTCCTCCTCGACCTCTGGTACTCTCTACGACCTCCGTCGGCGCCCTCTCTCGACCTCTGGTGGCTCCGGGTACGACGTCTGCTTTCCAGTCAGCGCCGCTTCTCCACCTCGGGCTCCAGGTCTCAGGCTTCTCGACGTCGGACTTCAGGTAGTTACCAGTAACCAGGTCAGGAACTTGCTGTTCTTTGCTTTTAAGGCCTGTTCCTGCTGTCCAGGTCCTTAAGATGGTTTTTCTTGCTTTCTCCCACACAGGGCTCCAGGCTGGGCTCAGTCAGTAGGGACTAGTATCAAGGGTGGGTTTATGGACCCCACTCCAGGCACAAGTTTCCACCCCTGCTGCCTCACTCCTTCCTCCTTCAGTTCTGTGCTGCTCTCTCTTCACCAGTCAGGTGCCAACTGCCAACTCCAACTGCCAACTCTGGCTTAGCTTCCCAACATTCTAAACCGCCTCCAACTGTCACAGGGTTCCAGAATGTTGCAGAAGGTTCTAGTAGGTTCCAGTGGGTTCTGATGATGTCACAGGTGGCCACCATTTTGTGCTCCAGGCCCTCAGACAGAAGTTCCAGGGGTAGGTAAAATGGCTCCCTGAATCTGCATCAATATGAAAAAGTCTGGTGGTTCCCAAAAAGGAAAAATACTAACAGGGTTTGAGGCAAAAGGGGGACAAAATAAATAATGATGAGGAGGGACCACCCAAAGGGCTGACAGGTCTAACACGCGTCCCCCCCAGCTGAAAGTGGGGAGAGCTACCCAACCCCTTGGGAGTTCTCATCACTAAGGCGGAAATACCTTGAGAGACCGTCTGCATTGGCGTGGTCCACTCCAGGCCGATGTTCCACCTGAAAGTCCATTCCCTGTAGGGAGATGGACCACCTCAACAACTTGGGATTCTCCCCCTTCATCTGCATCAGCCAACGAAGGGGTCTGTGGTCGGTCTGAACTAGGAAGTGCGAGCCAAACAGGTATGGCCGCAGCTTTTTCAGAGCCCATACCACAGCAAAGGCTTCACGCTCTATTACACTCCACTTCTGTTCCCTGGGAAGTAGTCTCCGGGATAGGAAGACCACGGGTTGATCCAGACCCTCTTCATTGAGTTGCGATAACACTGCCCCAATGCCATGTTCTGATGCATCCGTCTGGACAATGAACTCCTTGGAAAAGTCTGGGGCCCTTAAGACCGGGGCCTCGCACATGGCTTTCTTCAGTCTCACAAAGGCCTGCTGACAAGCCTCCGTCCAGACTACCCGTCGAGGTTGTTTCTTGGACGTGAGCTCCGTGAGGGGGGCTACAATGGTACCGTACCCCTTCACGAAGCGGCGGTAATATCCCGTGAGGCCCAGAAAAGCTCGGACCTCAGTCTGTGTCTTGGGGGGTTCCCAGGCCATGATGGCCTCGATCTTCGCCTGGAGGGGTTGCACCGCTCCCCTACCCACCAAGTGTCCAAGGTACACTACCGACCCCTGCCCGATCTGGCACTTGCTGGCCTTGATCGTCAATCCAGCTTGTCTCAGGGCCTGGAGAACAGCTTGCAGGTGACGCAAGTGATCCTCCCAGCTGTTACTGAAGACGGCTATGTCATCCAGATAAGCAGCAGAGAAACTCTCCATTCCGGTGAGGATGTGGTTTACCAGGTGCTGAAACGTGGCAGGTGCGTTCTTGAGCCCAAAGGGCATCACACAGAACTGGTAGTGGTTATTGGGCGTGGAGAAGGCTGACCTTTCCCTTGCTCCATCAGTCAAAGAGATCTGCCAGTACCCAGAAGTAAGGTCAAATGTACTAAGATATTGGGCAGCTCCCAGCCGGTCAATCAATTCATCCGCCCTAGGGATCGGATGAGCATCAGTTTTGGTTACCGAGTTCAGTCCCCGGTAGTCCACACAGAACCTCAGTTCCGGTTGGGCACCCGGTGGTGCAGCTTTTGGTACTAACACCACCGGACTGGACCAGGGGCTGCTAGAAGGTTCGATCACTCCTAGCTCCAGCATCTTAGTGACTTCACTGTGAATGCTGGCCTTCACCTTGTCTGACATCCGGTAGATCTTGGACTTCACAGGTGGGCTGTCTCCTGTGTCCACGTCATGGACGCACAGGTGAGTCCTACCCGGGACAAGGGAGAACAACGAAGAGTACTGCCCCAGGACCTGGCGGCAGTCCTCCTGCTGTTCAGGAGCTAGAGATGGGGAGAGAATCACTCCCTCCACCGACCCATCCTTCTCTTGAGACGCAAACAAATCGGGGAGAGGCTCGCTTTCCACGTCCTCTGCTCCGTCAGTCACCATCATCAAGATGACTTCGGGCCTCTCGTGGTGGGGCTTGAGGCGGTTGGCGTGCAGCACCCGTAGGGGCTGACGAGGGGTTTTAAGATCCACCAAGTAGGTAGCCTTACCCTTCTTCTCCAACACCTCAAAGGGTCCTGACCAGCGATCCTGGAGGGCGCTAAGCTCTCCCGGTTCGATCACCCACACCTTCTGGCCAGGCTCCAACTCCACCGGGTGAGCGTTGTGGTCATACCACGCCTTCATTACTGCTTGGCTGGCTTCCAAGTTGTCAGAAGCTTGCTTCCACAACTTAGCCATTTGGCTCCGGAAGGCCAGCATGTAGCTCACCACATCCTGGGGAAGCTTTCTGGGGGTTCTTTCCCATCCGTCTCTCACCAGGTTGAGAGGTCCACGTACAGGGTGCCCATACAAAAGCTCGAAGGGGCTGAAGCCCACTCCCTTCTGTGGCACTTCCCTGTAGGAAAACAATAAACAGGGTAGGAGGACGTCCCATTTCCTCCGCAGGCTTTCAGGCAGACTTCTGATCATGCCTTTCAAGGTTTTGTTAAACCTCTCCACCAGACCATTGGTCTGGGGGTGGTAAGGAGTTGTGAACCGGTAGGTCACTCCACACTCCTTCCACATGGCCCGCATGTACGCTGACATGAAGTTGGTCCCCCTGTCGGACACAACTTCCTTGGGAAAACCCACTCGGGTAAAGATTCCCATCAGGGCCCTAGCCACAACAGGTGCTGTTATGGTCCTCAGAGGTATTGCCTCTGGGTACCGTGTGGCATGATCCACCAGAACCAGGATAAACCTGTGACCAGCTGACGTTGGCGGATCTAACGGACCCACAATGTCGATGCCCACCCTTTCAAAGGGGGTGCTAAGGACAGGAAGTGGTTCCAGGGGAGCTTTCAGCTTCACCCCTGTTTTCCCACTGGCTTGGCAAGACACACATGTCCGGCAGTAGGTATCGGACGACACTTTCATTTGAGGCCAATAAAAGTGTGGGACAAGACGGGCGAAGGTCTTGTCTTGCCCCAGGTGTCCTGCCAATGGGATCTCGTGAGCCAACTCCAGAAGGAAGGCTCGATAACGTTGAGGGACTACCAAGGCTCGTGACGATCCATGTAGGGGTGCCTTGGGTTCACTGTAGAGGAGGCCATCCTCCCAGTAAACACTGTAGTTCCCTTCAACGTTCCCTGCTGCCTGGGCTGCGGCCTGTCGCCTCAGCCCCTCAAGGGTAGGGCACTCCCTCTGGCCCTGGCAGAATTCCTCCCTGGACGGGCCTCCCTCCACGTGCCACTCGGCCGGGATGGGTAGGTCCTCCAGTTTGGTAACATCCCCCACCGCAGACTCCTGATCCACCACCTCCGGTGGCCTATCCGTCCTACGGGGTGTGGACGCCGAGGCAGGCTCCTCCTGTCCTCGGTTCTTCCCTTGACTGGCAGCTGGCTGGGCCTTTGTTCCAGGCTCCAGCCTGAACGAACTCCCTCTCCGGGTAGTCGCGGACCTTGTGCTCACACAGGCCCAGTCAGGTGTACCCAGCATCTCAGTATGAGTCCGGTATTCCACCTCCTTCCAAGCATTGTGCTCCATGTCATTCCCCAGCAGACAATCAACTGGCACGGCAGGGCTTACGGCAACTCGAAGTGAACCTGCAACCCCCTCCCATTCAAAGGGAACCTCGGCCACCGGATAGTGGCCTGTTCTGCCGTCAGCCATCGCGGCTGGGTGGAGTACATCGGGAAGTACCTGCTCTGGAGACACCAGTTGGCTACGTACCATAGTCATACTGGCTCCTGTGTCTCTCAGAGCCTCCCCTCTTTGGCCGTTGATGGTGACCCACTGCCCATACTTTACGGTATTTGCGGGCACCTGGATCTTAGGAACCATCTCCCGTTCTCCCAGGGACACTAAAGTGACACCCGCCCACTCCCTTCCCTTAGTTAAGGGCATCTCCTCCCCAAGCACTGCACTAGCTACTCCGGGGGTCTTTCCTCCAATGGGAGGGGGTGGTCGTTTCGGGCACTTCGCATCTCCCTTATAGTGTCCAACGCCACCGCACTCGAAGCAATGGACAACCCTTGGCTGCTGACTCTGGCCAGGATTAGGGTTTCTGGGTGGGTTAGCCCTAGGGGTGAATCCTGTTCCCTTTCCTTGGAAATTATTTTGGGGGCCTTTGGAGAAATCCTTTTTCTTTTCCCCTCCCTCTTTCTTCTGGGGGGCGCCCTGTCCGGCCTTTTGAGTATCCCCTCCAGTCCCCCTTGTGGACACCCGGGTACTAGCCCAAATGTCCGCCTCCTCAGCAAGCTTCCGGGGACTGGTCAGCTTGCTATCCACCAGGTGTTGACGCAGTTCAGGGAAACATTTTTCGAGCAGGTGTTCCTTCAGTACTAAATCAAACAACCCCTCGTAGTTCCTCACTTCACTGCCCTGAATCCAACCCTCTAGTGCCTTCTTTGCATAGTCCAGGAAGTCCACCCAATTCTGTGTGCCCAGTTTGTGACTACCCCGGAACTTCTGTCTGTACTTTCGGGTGTTAGTCCAAACTTTCTTATGAGCGCCAGTTTCATGGTGGGGTAGTGGGTCTGCTCATCCTCCTCGAGGGCCAATAATGCATCCCTACCAGCTGGAGGCATGTACTTGTACAATCCCCCTCCCCAGTACTTCTCTGGAACCCCATGGGCCCGTAACGAGACCTCATAGGCCGCTAGCCACTTGGCGATATCGTCACCCGCCCCATAGCTAGCTACTATGTCCTTTGGCAGGTAGGGTTTGGGTTCCCTGGTTATTTCTTGGTCTTTGCTGCCACCCTTAGGAACAGGGTGTGCCCCGATTCTTAGGATCTGAAGATCTATCTCTTTCAGCCTTAACTCGTGAGCCATCCTCTGTTCCTCCTTCTCTTTCTCCAGCCTTGCTAAGTCCCATGTGAGCTGTCTTTTCTCCCTCCGGTCTGTTAACTCCACTTCAGACAAGCCACCGCTAGAGGCACTGCTGCCCTTCCTGGAAATGGTTCTGGGCCCCGCTAACAGGTTCCCCACCTCAGGTTGGTACAACCCAGCCCCCTCGCTGTCAGGCTCTCCATCCCTGTCTTCCTGCTCAGCCTTGCTTTCTCGTCGTGCTTCCCCCCAAGCCCTCAAGCTGGTCTGAAGTTCAGCCTTCTTGGCACCTGGGGGACAATACACCCCTTCACGCTGACAAAACTCCCTGAGTTGGGCCACAGTATAGGTTTCCACATTTTCTAAGACAAATTCCATCTTGCCCACTCAGAACAGAAGACAGGTTTTTGCAGTAGCTATGCAGGGGGGTACCTTTAATAATACCTCCTCCCCCCACCAGAGTAAATTTGGAAAAAACAAAAACTCACAATTAGGAAGGCCGCTTTGAGAAAACTCCCGGTGTAGGCCTATGGACTACCCACAGTTATTGTCGAGTATACGTAGGCACAGCTCAATCCCGCCGCTGAACACCAATCATGTTAGAAAAACCCACTCCCACACCGGAAGGGTGGTGGTGGTGTTCTCCCAGACACGCTGTGGTAGCTTGGCTCGAGCGGTAAGGAAGGCACCGTGTTAAGCATACTCTATACCCACACAATAACCATGCGTGCATCCGTTCCAAAAAACGACACTACACCGTAAAAATTATACTGAAAATATATCTCTTTGTTTATCTTCTTTTTCTCTTAGTTGCTGATTAAATAAATAATAATACAATCACAGTACACAAGGCTTTTTCTTAAAAAGTGCAGGTCAAATAAATACTGTCTTAACGATTCAATAAATAGGGTAGATCATAAATAATCAAGGCATAAATATAAGTGCATTACATAACAGGCAATTAAATATTATGAGGCAATAAATACTGCGAGACAATAAATATTGTGCGACAATAAATACTGTGGAACAATAAATACGGTGAAGCAATAAATAGGATAAATACAATAGATACAGTGCTCTCAATAAATAATTAAAAGCCAACAGTGACACTTGTAAAATCAGATCACATTTAAAATACTATGGGCTGATTTGGCCCAGTCACAGCTTGTGGTTATGTGGATGGCCTGAGGGTGTCCCACCTAGCTTGGGTAAGGCTGAGGCTAAAACTGAGGTAGATCTAGGGTAATCTAGGAATCTGGCTCTCCCAAACTACACAACCCCTCACACAGGTCACTGTATCAGTCTCAGTCCACCCCTGGCGCTCCCAGGCTGGTCCTAACACCTCTTTATCCTCTAGGATGGTCTCTTAGGGCTCCACAGGGCCTTAGGCGCCCTCTATTCCACTTACTGCCCTTTTTATGAAGCTCCGACGCCGCTGGAGTCGTGTCGACGCCGTGAGGCGGTTCCGGTTCGATGTCGGCGGCCTCGGCGCAATGTCAGTTCTTGACGACGTCGATAGGCGGTTCTGGCTCGATGTCGGCGGCCTCGGCTCGATGTCGACCTCCGGTTCGATGACGTCGGGCAGTCTTGGATCGATGTCGACTTCGGGCGGCTCCGGTTCGATGTCGGCCTCGGGCGGCTCCGGTTTGATGACGTCGGGCAGTCTTGGCTCGATGTCGACTTCTGACGGCTCCGGAGTGCGATCTCCACTCCCGACCTCCGGTGCTCCTTTCCTCAGGTTCCGGCGACTCCGGAGTGCGACCTCCACTCCCGACCTCCGGCACGATTCTCTTCAGGTTCCGGCGACTCCGGAGTGCGATCTCCACTCCCGACCTCCGGCACACTTCACCTCGGTCTCCGGCGACTCCGGAGGGCGGACTTCACTCCCCCGTCGACGCCGCTCACTTGACCTCAGGTGTCTTCCTCCTCGACCTCTGGTACTCTCTACGACCTCCGTCGGCGCCCTCTCTCGACCTCTGGTGGCTCCGGGTACGACGTCTGCTTTCCAGTCAGCGCCGCTTCTCCACCTCGGGCTCCAGGTCTCAGGCTTCTCGACGTCGGACTTCAGGTAGTTACCAGTAACCAGGTCAGGAACTTGCTGTTCTTTTCTTTTAAGGCCTGTTCCTGCTGTCCAGGTCCTTAAGATGGTTTTTCTTGCTTTCTCCCACACAGGGCTCCAGGCTGGGCTCAGTCAGTAGGGACTAGTATCAAGGGTGGGTTTATGGACCCCACTCCAGGCACAAGTTTCCACCCCTGCTGCCTCACTCCTTCCTCCTTCAGTTCTGTGCTGCTCTCTCTTCACCAGTCAGGTGCCAACTGCCAACTCCAACTGCCAACTCTGGCTTAGCTTCCCAACATTCTAAACCGCCTCCAACTGTCACAGGGTTCCAGAATGTTGCAGAAGGTTCTAGTAGGTTCCAGTGGGTTCTGATGATGTCACAGGTGGCCACCATTTTGTGCTCCAGGCCCTCAGACAGAAGTTCCAGGGGTAGGTAAAATGGCTCCCTGAATCTGCATCAATACGAAAAAGTCTGGTGGTTCCCAAAAAGGAAAAATACTAACAGGGTTTGAGGCAAAAGGGGGACAAAATAAATAATGATGAGGAGGGACCAACCAAAGGGCTGACAGGTCTAACACGGTCCTATATCCCTGATAGGCTCTGCGCATTGGAAAAATATATACTATAGTTTTGACATAGGACTGAGGTCAGTATGTCTCTATCGAGTACATTAAACTTAATTCCTTGTGTGTGCCAGCTAACTCAGAGGTCACTAGAAACACAGAGTGCACAAAGTTTGGAAATATGCCGAGGACTGCTTGAAAAGGTGCTAACAGTCCTGCACATACGTTCTTAAATACATGTATAATACCGCTCGTATCAGACATGTTTAAGATATGACCTAACATTTCTGAGAAATGTACAGGGCAGTTTGTATACAAAAGAGTATGTATCTCGGCAGAAGTCCTTGCGACTTGTAGATCATAGGTTTCTCTGGCGGAGGTCAGTGGCACTGTTTTCTGTAAAAGAATGGCTTTAATTCTGCTTAGAGTATCAATTCGTATAGAAGAGATGTTCAGTGTAGGCCATAAAGGTGATTCCCTGACTGTGTCTATTTGTGGAAACAAGACTTGCATACAGCAAGTGACCCTGGATGTAACTTTTACTAGATATGGAATACCTGGCAACATGCCACAGCAGCTGTGCTCATTCAACATAAGGTAACTTCCATTCAAAAGTAGTCCAAAAATTAGATTAATCACTGCAACTGGTGAGCCTTGCAGGTGACAGGATAAGTTTGTAGTGGAACCATTGCAGGCCCCGTGTAAATTAATACCCTGACAAAGGAGAGAACCGCTTGCGTGTTCACCGTTTTCACCGATAAGAAACATTTCACGCCCCCCACTCCAACATCTATGTGTGTAAGGTAAATCCCAAGACATCTTGATGTATTCTCTACCCAACCTTTCATATTTGCCTGCTGGTATATGTTTTAGGCAATATTGAAAATGGAAAGTTGTAACAGGCAGAGTAATTTTACCATGTCTGATCCACTTAGTAGCTGGTTTTTCTGCCACTGTGAGTGGTAATTTTTCCAGTTTTTCAATGCTCAGCACAGTGTGGTCTGCTCCCCTTTGTGCCAATTTGATCTGTTTATCAGTGAGATTGAATTCTGAAAACAGTGACGTAGTGTTGATTAAACGCCAAGGCACATAGCCTGCACGCAAGTTTTGTAGCGTCCAGCCCAATAGCATGATAGAACGTAGCTGAGATTGACCATGTTGTAACATGATATACAGTTTGGGTGTTTTTTGGAAAGTCTAGCGCTCCTACAAGATTCCACAATTATATTCTTGTACTCATCCGTAACCTGCGGTGCTTTCAAACCTAGGGAATATCACCCAATTCCCCAAAAACTCAATCTAAGATTAAATAAACTGTTTACTCATGTTGATGCACACGCCAAATATTAAAACCACAGTATAACAATAAGTCAAAAAGGACAGTATTCTTTTGGGCTTCTGTTCTTCTTTAATTTTCAATAAAGTCTTCCACTCCCTTAATTTTCAGTAAGGTCTTCCACTCCCAACGCGTTTCGTCGCTATAGGGAAAACACAAATGACTTCCTCAGGGCTGGAAGTAACATAAATAGCAAAATTGGAATACATAATGTTCGTAAATAAAATGATATAAATAAGCCCAAATAACAAACTCGTGCAGAGGAAAACTTTTGTGCATAATAAATCAAATATTCACTATACATTGTGCTCAACAATTGTGCAAATCGTTTACATGTCCTTGTATTAAAGAATTCTTCTCCATTTGGCAGTAAATAAAAAACCAATAATAAGTAAATTGTCTCAATAAAGTGTATAGTTGCCTTACACCTAATATTAGCATTTTGCACCATCCCTAGTGAAAGACATGCTCAGTAAGTATCACCCGAAAATAATGTATCTGTACCTTATTTCCTTGGTTCAAATGCCTAGAATAATTCAAATTATAATAATAGTATTAGTTGCTGCGAAGCACATGAGGCATAGGCTAATCAGTTTATATGATGTTTAATCAAACAACTCAAGTCCTCCTACGGTTTACCTCCAAATCTGGTATATTTCAGTTCTAATTCTCTCAAAGTTTATAATTTTCTCAAAACAATACACATTCAGATGCTTGAACGTATAAAGTAAATGCAGAAACTAATATGAGACCCTGCCTGATTAAAATACCATCTTAGTGTTAATTTAATAAGTATAATGCGACTAATTTCATAATAAATCGCTTCCTACCTTCGTTTTATATCACTATGTAAGCCAGCACCTCAGACTTCCACATTATCCGAATTATCAATGAATTAACAAGTTCCCTGAAGTACGGGGACCTATGATTAAGAAAAAGAAACTATTCAAAGTCGTCCGCCACTGATATCTCAATCGCTAATTGCCAAACGCGTAAGTAACTTATTTCAGAAGCAACTCTTACCACCACAATGAGCTCCTCTCGAGCAGTATTATTGTAGCTCATCCAATTGGACAAAAATTTGTCCCTGCCAAGTTCCCATAAGTACGTGGACCTAAGATTAAGAAAAGAAAACTATTCAAAGTTGGCAGTTGCCGATATCTCAATTGCTAAATACCAACAGCGTAAGTAACTCACGCTTACCTCGTAACGCTCTCGCCACCTGGATACAGGTACGTATAGGCGGTACCCGTCATTCAACTTCCTTGTATTATAGACATAAAAATAGAAAAGGTGACTAACTCTATGATATCCACAGCGGGCGCCATCTTTGAATAGTATCAGAGTAAATACAAACGTATCTATTATCACACAATATTGTGTCTATCCAAATAGTTAATACATCGTTATCCGTATAACAAGTGACAAATAATAAAATAAATCCAAATAGAAAGAAGAATTATATCATTCAATTGACCTATTTGTTCACTACAGCTGCCAGTATTGTACTGGGATCTTATAAGCAAAGCTAATATCAGTTAGGATTCACTAATAGTCACTAGCAATAGTGCATTTTTTTGTTGCATTAGGTGACCTATTACACATGTTTAATTTCAACACGTGTTAAATTACGGTTAATTGAAATGTTACATCCAACCTGCCTATGCTAAGATATGCCTAATATGTGCCTTACATATAATAAATTGTCCTTAAGTCACATATTAGTATTGCTATCCTACATATATATACCTATTGAGTAATCCTTATAAAGAATTCCATATTGACAATTGCACTGAAAAGCTTGATTAGCATCACTCATATTTAATCTCCTAGAAAATACTGAAGCTCCTGGTCATAATTCAGACCTTCTTCCAGGGCATGATCCACCTAGCCTCATGCCTTCGCAGTTTAAGCTCCCTATTTTCACCCCGTGGATCCATTTTAACATGTTCTATGCCAAAAAATTGAAATGACTTGGATGGACCTTGTGCTTTGCAGTTGTGGACATGTTCTGCAATAGGGTATTTCATGTCATTATATTTAATTGCTTTCATATGTTCACTGACATGATCTTTCAAAGCCCTTATTGTGCTGCCCACATAAATCCTTTCACATTTACACATGATCACATATACAACAAATTTAGTACTGCAATTAATGTTGGTTAAAATATTGTACGTTTTATCCCTATTGTCCTTAAATTGCTTGGTTTTATCTTTCGCATATTTGCACATGCCACAATGGCCACATTTGTAAAAACCTTTACTGAATTGCATCAACCATGGTTCTTGTCTTTTGTCTAAAGGGTAACTGGGACTTAATATCATACCCAATGTCTTACCTCTACGAAATGTAATCTGAGGTTTATCAGTAAGAAATTCCTGCAGTGTCCTATCGGCTTTCAAAATGTGCCAATGTTTATTCAGGCTCTTATATATAATCTTACTAATAGGAGTGTAATCATTTCATTTTAAACTTTATTTCGGCAATGAGCCATAAAAGTCAGCAAGAGATAAGTATAACATACATATATACAATTCATCATATTAATGGGAGATAATTACATTAAATTGGCGATAAAATTTGTTTTGTAAGTAACCCATAAGTACACAATACCGCATATAAAAACATAAATAACAATATATAAATTAATTAAAAACCAGAAACAATTGATTGCATGGGCTGGAGAGACAATAAGACATAAATGAAGCACAGAAAGTGGGGAGAGGGGAGAGCAGAGCATAAGTCCAAATATATTTACAGCTTGTAACTAGATCTTTTCCGAATAAAATACACGCTGTATAAAAATCTACTTATTCCAGACACCACTAACTGTGAGGTGTTTGACTTGAGTATACGCTCTGCCTCTTTATAAGATCTAACCCCCACATAATTACAAACAGGTTTGATCCAACAAACCCTTGTTTTTTTGTATTTCGGGCAGAAAAAGAGTAAATGGGCAGCGTCTTCTTTGGCCCCTAGAGAGCAAAGGGTACACAAGTCAGGGCCTTTTACCTTCCCCCAACAGGATGTATATGCATTAATCTGTAAAACACCATACCTAAACTGTAAGTATAATGATTTTGCTAATGGTGGGCAGATCTCATCCATAAATTGCTCTAGACTAGGAGTATCTTTGAAAAGCAAAAATTCCATGGTCAATTTGCCAGACGATGAGCTATACAATAGTTCACTGTTGACGTACGACCAAAAGGTATCCTTTACAAGCTTCCTAGAAGACAATGTCATGTTCTGTGGAGCATCCCATAGGTGTGCAAGCCCTAATCTTTCATACCACTTTGAAACATACTTTACCCATGGTGTATTCAGATAGCCATCAATCTGAGATAGTTCGACAAAACCACTTTTATAGACACTCAGTTCCGGGGTTACCCATAGTCTGACCCAATACAACAACGGTCTTAAAATTACTTGGTAATCTATTTTTTTAAGATTAATATCTAAAAATACAGGAACCAAAGGGGTTCTAGTTGGAATCTTTAGTAGACTACGCACAAAGTAATTTTCCATTTTTCCAAAAGTATTATTACAATAGTAGCCCCAAACCTCAGCACCATAAAGTGCAGCCGATTGTGCCTTAGCTTTGTATACTTCAAGAGCCGGGGATATAGCCTTGGAGTAGCTAGCTCCATGAACTTTTAGAATAGGCATTGAATTTTGTTTGAGGGATATGGAACTTTTGTCCATCTGTCCTTTCCAAGACAAGTTACTGTCCAGTAAAATTCCCAAATAGGTAAAACTCCCAACCTGTTCCAGTTTTTTATTTTCAAGGAACAGATTACTCCTAAGGGATTTTTGGGGGTTTATGGACATATACTTGGTTTTGCTAGGGTTTATTTCTAACCCTTTCCCCTCACAATATTTTTGGAATGTATCAACCAAGTTTTGTAAGCCTCTCGGTGTTTGGGAAATGAGGATAGTATCGTCAGCAAATAATAATGCCGTAACCGCTTCACCACCTAGCTTTGGGGAGTCATGCACGCAGTTACTCAGATAACTTGGTATATCATTAACATATAGGGAAAAGAGTGTTGGGGCTAACACGCATCCTTGGCGCACACCACGGTCTACGGGAATAGCCCTTGAGATTTCACCATTCTTTCCCCATCTGATTTTAGCAAAATTCCCCGTGTGAAGCCTGATAAGTTCTTTAAGTAATTCCCCTGGGACCGCCATGTTCTTAAGTGTAGACCACAGTAATTTACGCGGAACAAGGTCAAAGGCGGCCCTAAGATCCACAAACGCCACATATAGACTACCCTTTCTTAGGTTTATGTACTTCCAACAGATGCACATAAACCTAAATACTTGATCGATAGTACTAATTTTGGATCTAAAACCAGCTTGATATTTAGTCAATATTTTAGTCTCTTCAGTCCAATCTAAAAGCCTGTTTAAAATATGTCTGGCAAAAATCTTTTGTAAAATGTCAATTAAACTAATTGGGCGGTAATTACTAGGATCATAACGGTCTCCTTTTTTAAAAATTGTTATTATTTCAGCCCCTTTCCAGGAGTCAGGGATTGGTGTACCAGCAGCAATCGAATTACACAGGAAGTTTATTTATGGTCCCCACACTTCTACATCATGTTTTAGTAAATCGCCGGGAATTTTGTCGGGACCAGGAGCTTTGCTCGTTTTCACGGCCTGCAAGGCCTGCATGGATTCTTCTAAACTGAAGTGTAAAGGAGCATTACTCGTTCCTAAGTCTATCTCATGGTCCTTGAGGGACAAACTCTTCTTTTTATTGGCGTAAAGCTTAGTAAAATGATCACACCATGTATTTTCATCTAGGAAAATATCCTTAGTTGAACTACCCTTCTTATTCCCCTTAGCAATTAAGTTCCAGAACGTGCTTTGGTCACGCTGCTTAGTTGCATTTAAGAGATCCTCCCAAATAGTTTCATCCCAAGATTTTTTTGCTTGGTCCATGGTTTTGTTATAAGTTAATCTTCCGTTTTTTATATCTAGACGGTTACCAGATTTTACTGCCTGAATCAGCCTTAATTTAGCTTGTCGGCAATCTTTATTATACCATGGATTCACCATCTCGAGAGGATTCCCTTCCCTATTACTGTCTTGTTTATAAGTTTTACTCAGTAGTGGAGTTAAAGCATCCAACAGCTTATATTGTAAATCAAGAACACCCTGAGTACCCACTAAAGGTAACTGGGGTGTTCCCATAATTTCAGAGAAGACATTGTAGATGTTTTCCAATGTTTTTTCCGACCTCAAAATGTATGGCCATCTTACCGCACGTCTATTGTTAGATATTTCTACCTCCCCAGTAGATGATGTTGGTAACATTTCTACGTCAAGTCTAGTAATAAATGGGTGAGGATCTAACCATAGTTGGAGAGGGAAGTGATCACTCTCTGTCCTTTGGTCTACCTTAAAATCTGCTATTAATTCCCATACGTTCCGGGATGCCATTATAAAGTCTATGTGTGATCTGTAAGTTCCCTTGAAATAAGTCGGAGCTGCTGGTCTATCCAAACAAAAACGGCCGTTGCAAGCCCTTAAGTCGTGCGCCACAGTCAATTGCAAAATTTGTAAAACGGCTACGGTGTTATTAACTGAGCCCACTGACTCTAAGGGTAAAATATCATTAACGGCGTCTTGTTCATCGAATATTTTTTCCATGCCCGAAACAGGCTCGTATGTACAATTAAAATCCCCGCCAACTAATACCTTTGCATTATCTCCCAGTGTATCTAAAAAGGAATCCAGGAGTTCTATCGTTTTAGATTCCTTATGAAATGGATATGGTCTATTGTATATATTTATAAAGTAGATGATTTCTTTCCTTCTGGTAAGAATTTTAATGCCAAGTAGGTCTGGAGGGGAAATGGATATCTGGCTAGCATCTATTTCAAGACACACTTTAACCCAAATAACCAATCCCCCTGATGCTCTACCTCTATTAGATGGAGTTGCATTAGAACAATATGTTTTATAACCCAACCTATGGGGAATTTCCACCATCCATGTCTCCTGTAAGAATATGATATCATAATCCTCTATGTATGAGGACCATATCACATCCATTAAATTCTTAGCTAACCCAGCTATATTCCAAGATAACATTCTGATACTTGGAACCTCTTTTATGTGTGGTGAAGCTGGGCCTACTAATATGATGTCATTCCCTGTATTGACCTCAGATATGACTAAAGGATTTACCTTATTAGCTTGATTAGCAACTTCGATATCATCCTTTCCCTCCGTGGACATTATATAATACTTGTCTATGACCCCCGAACTAGCTGCCTCACTCGTTGTAGAATAGGAGGATAAAATCTTATTTCCCAACTTGTCTAACACAGTATCACCGGGGCATGTTGGTATTGTAAGTTTTGAACCCAATTGTTCACCATTCACGCCTGAACCCCATATCTGATTGTCTATTCGTGTGTCTGTGCTTGATTCATTTAGTTGTAAAAGTCAGTCATTTTGATCTAACATGCTCAATGCTGAGAATCTATTTTCAGTTGGGATGATAAAGTTTATGCCTCTGCTATTGAGCAAGGGTCTGCGATTGTTAGGTAATTGTGGTACTCTGTTCAAATGCCTATAGAAATACCCCAAAGAATGCACACCCACATCAAACTCCCCTATATCCCGGGATGCTGCTCTTAGAAGGACAGTCGCAGCGTGCTGGGGGTGTCTAAAATTGATAATTATGCAATCCCCCTTACATCTTTTTCTTGCGTTACCAATCCAGGGTACCCTTCTAGTAGACAGAATGTCATCAGAGAGGAGTGGGGGGAAACCACAGTTTTTATGTAACCAAGCAATTGATTTCCGTTTAAGAGAATCGTGGGATTCCTCCCGATGGTTTGATACTGTCGGATCTAGGGGTGGGACATTTGAAAGGACTACAACATAAGGTTCACAATCGGGCGGGAGATTAATATGATTTGGTCTATATCCAGGAATAGTGGTCCTCTCACTATTAGGTGGAGCTACATTTGACTGAGTGGTATAACCAACTGGATGACATATCTCCCTGGGTAAAGATTTGGGTAGACTTTTCCTACTGATTGTGGCCGGTTGTGCCTGATCAATTGAATATATTTCTGACTCAGGAGTTGTTGCAGTCTGATCTTTCCTCTTATTCTCTAAGAGACCGCCCAACCTAGATACCTCCGCAGATAAGAAATCAATTTTTTCCAAAAGGGGTTTGGTCACCATATCTAATTTTGCCTCAAAAAGGCTAGATACCTCCATGGATAGAGAATCAATTTTTTCCATGAGAGGTTTAGTTATGATGTCTAATTTTGCCTCAAAAATCTTGGCAATGTGTCCCAAAAGGTTATCGTTCCCATCACCCTTGCTAGCTGTGTTATCAGTAGCAGTCACAATATTTCTATGTCTTTGGTCCAACTTCAACTTGGGGTGGGCATTTCCCCACTTAGTTAGGGTTTTCCTACATTTCCTTACAGGTCTCTTAAAGGGGGAAAGAGGTGACACAGGTTCACTAGGTAACTCTAACGGTGCTTGAGTAGATACTTCGTGATCTAAAGAAGTGTTAGCTAAGGTTTCAGTACGAGAAGTATCAATACTGGGTAAATCCAACATAGTAAGATCACTTTCAATATCAGCATCTATAGAAGTGGTGAGGTCCGGAGTAGAGTCCTTCCCCAGTGATTTTCTTCGGTCATTATTTATCTTGCTCACCATTTTGACCAAATAGTTGTCCAAGGTGGAGTTCTTTGTGGCCATTCTGAGTCTCAATACAGATGTGTTAGTCTCAAGTATTGGTAGTAAGAAATCAGTACTGTTCAAAATCGTATCTCTACGCACCAGTAGAGGACACAAAAAGTTAAAAGAATACCTATCTCGTTTCAATCGCAAGTTGTTACAGTACTATAACGGGACAGCAACCCTGGTACAGCGATTGTTAAACTGGATAAAAACTTAATCCAACTTACGTCATCAACGTAGTAACGATCAATTTCAAAAAACTTGATTTAGGGAGGTGGCCCGACCCGACCTCTTCCGGCCTCCTAACGGCCGCACAACGGCCCGCCCTTTGCCCGGGCTTAGCCCGGCACCGCCCGCGCGCGTCCCGCGACGCGGAGAGAGCCTCAGCAATTTATGCGCCTCCGGGCGCGCAGCTCGTGTCCACCAGGAAGTGGTACCGGGAACTCTGGGAGCTGTAGTCTCCCCCCACAGCGGCCAGCGGTAACCATGGCGGCGGGAGAGACCAACAGCGTGAGCAGCCCAGGAAGAGTGCAGCAAGATGTGACCGGTGTTGGCGGCGTCAGGTAAGTGTTGATTCGGCCCCCGCTCCACCGAGGGAGCCTCAGCAATTTATGCGCCTCCGGGCGCGCAGCTCGTGTCCACCAGGAAGTGGTACCGGGAACTCTGGGAGCTGTAGTCTCCCCCCACAGCGGCCAGCGGTAACGATGGCGGCGGGAGAGACCAACAGCGTGAGCAGCCCAGGAAGAGTGCAGCAAGATGTGACCGGTGTCGGCGGCGTCAGGTAAGTGTTGAATCTGAGGTTTATCAGTAAGAAATTCCTGCAGTGTCCTATCGGCTTTCAAAATGTGCCAATGTTTATTCAGGCTCTTATATATAATCTTACTAATAGGAGTGTAATCATTCTAATGGGTGGTGTACTCAGTGTTACAATCTTGCTCGGCATCAAGGTGGATGATTGCTTTGTCTTAAAAGCCCTCTGTTTGAGAGATAGCTTGTTTCAAATAACCCCTTTGGATGAACCTTCTTTCCATACCCTCAACGCATACCTTGAATTGGCTCTCTTCACTAGAATTGCATCGTGCCCTCATCATTTCTCCAAATGGAATCGCTTTTATTTGATGTCGGGGATGTGCGCTGTCTGCATGTAAAATAGCGTTACATGACGTAGGTTTGCGATACATATTACTATGGATCTTGTTATCTTTTACATACAGTTCTATATCCAAAAATACCACATTTGTAGGGCTTGCGAATGATGTAAATCTTATGTTCATGTCATTGTTATTAAGATAACTGATAAACTCTTGTAACCTCTCCTCTGTACCTGTCCAAATCATAAGGCAGTCATCTATATAACGTCCCCAGTAAAGGATATGATCATTCCAAGGGCTACCCGATGGGCCCCATACCACCATCTCTTCCAACCAGCCCATGAACAAATTGGCATAGGGCGGTGAAAATCTGGAGCCCATAGCCACTCCTTGGGTTTGCCTAAACCATTCATCTTTGAAAAGAAAATAATTATTACATAATATCAACTCCGTCAAAGCCAACAACATTTGAGTATGTTCCCATTGACTTGCTGGCCTCTTAGAAAGAAAATGGTAATCGCTTTCATACCGAGTTCGTTACGTATACTGGTATATAATGATATCACATCAAGTGTTACTAACATCATGCCGGTCTCCCAAGTGATATCTCCTAATATATTTAGAATATGCTTTGTATCCTTTATATATGAAGGTAGGTTAACCACTATTGGCTGTAAAAATAAATCCACAAATTGGGATAACCGCTCTGTAGGTCCCCCAATCCCCGATACAATTGGCCTCCCTGGTGGAAAAGGGAGGTCTTTGTGAATTTTTGGTAAAGTATACAGAGAAGGGTACCGTGGATGGTTCACTTTCAAATATAGAAATTCATTCTCGTCAATGAGAAAGTTGTTGTGCCATTTTCGCAAAAGTCCATTAATCTTTGTTAGAAGAGAGAACATAGGATTATATACAATTCTTTCATAGCATTGTACATTGTTCAATTGAGAGTATATTTCTTGTTCATAATCAACTTTGTTCATCACAACAATGTTACCCCCTTTATCAGCCTTTCTAATAATCAGATCAGGGTCTTCTGCTAAAACTCTTAGTGCCTGTCATTCATATAGCGTTAAGTTATCCCTTCGATTTTTAAAAGAGGGACCTACATTATTTGTAATGTTTTTCAAATCATTAATAACTAAGGTGTGAAAGATTTCTATATTATTACCACTCACTAGATTTGGAGATCATCTGGATTTTTCTTTAAGTCTACTTGATATTGAAAGATCCGGTCTGATGTCCAAATCTTCCAATACCTTCCCTATTGTCACCGGATCTTCTCCTAGTTCTGTAATTGAAATTAGTGTTACAGTGTCCTGAATATCCCCAATTGTCAATGCATTTGACACTGGATTACACATTTGTGATATAGCCCCTTTATTGGGTTTTGGATTCATAGCGAAATATTTATTCAATTTTAAACGTCTCACAAATCGAAACAAATCAATCTTAGTGTCACAAATATTCCCTTTCTAGTTAGGACAGAATCCTAAACCTTTCTTCAATAGCATAATCATTTCATCTGTAAGCGTGCGATCTGATAAATCCCGACATATGATGATCTGGACGAGGATCTCCTCATGATCTGGGAGAAAGAATTGACATCGAGCTCGATGAAATTAATGGAAATCCTGATTGAAAATGCAGAAAGAAAAGTGAAATTGCACAATTGGAGGGGGAGATTGCATCTCTCAATATGCCAGAAGTAACAGCTAAGAATTATGAAATCCTTAAAGGGGTACTATTAAACCATCAAAATGATATCAAACAAAGAAAGGCACGCACGTTGAAGATAGATGAGGTAGATTATAATAGTGGGAGAGTTTTTACTTTCTCAAAAAAATATGATTACCTCATTATAACAGATAAGAACAAAAAGACGCCTGAGCCACTATCTACGAGCTCCAGTAACACTTCACTTAGTACAGTACCGACAAGTGGGAGTGATGTGGAAGGTGGGTCTGGTACTTCGGTGAGACAATTACGCCCTTTGGGGAACTCATCTTTTTTGCAAGAGGTAAATCGGATCAAAAGGGGGAACAGAGAACAGGTGAAGAGAACAGGAAATATAAGAAAACAAGGAGGGGAAAGAGACGCGGTAGCAGAAGGAGACAGAGCAGGGATGAAAACACGCTCTTGGAACAAGAAGGAATGAATATATTAGTGGGAGGAGAAGTAGAAGTTATCAATTTATCAGATCGTACGCTTACAGATTAAATGATTATGCTATTGAAGAAAGGTTTAGGATTCTGTCCTAACAAGAAAGGGAATATTTGTGACACTAAGATTGATTTTTTCGATTTGTGAGACGTTTAAAATTGAAAAAACATTTTGCTATGAATCCAAAACCCAATAAAGAGGCTATATCACAAATTTGTAATCCAGTGTCAAATGCATTGACAATTAGGGATATTCAGGACACTGTAACACTAATTTCAATTATGGAACTAGAAGAAGATCGGGTGACAATAGGGAAGGTATTGGAAGATTTGGACATCAGACCGGATCTTTCAATATCAAGTGGACTTAAAGAAAGATCCCGATGGTCTCCAAATCTAGTGAGTGGTAATAATATAGAAATCTTTCACACCCTAGTTATTAATGATTTGGACAACATTACAAATAAAGTAGGTCCCTCCTTTAAAAATCTAAGGGATAACTTAACGATATATGAGCGACAGGCACTAAGAGTTTTAGCAGAAGACCCTGATCTGATTATTAGAAAGGCTGATAAAGGGGGTAACATTGTTGTGATGAACAAAGTTGATTATGAAGAAGAAATATACTCTCAATTGAACAATGTACAATGCTATGAAAGAATTGTATATAATCCTATGTTCTCTCTTGTAACAAAGATTAATGGACTTTTGAGAAAATGGCACGACAACTGTCTCATTGACGAGGATGAATTTCTATATTTGAATGTGAACCGTCCACGGTACCCTTCTCTGTATACTTTACCAAAAATTCACAAAGACCTCCCTTTTCCACCAGGGAGGACAATTGTATCAGGGATTGGGGGACCTACAGAGCGGTTATCCCAATTTGTGGATTTATTTTTACAGCCAATAGTGGTTAACCTACCTTCATATATAAAGGATACAAAGCATATTCTAAATATATTAGGAGATATTACTTGGGAGGTCCGTTCCCTTTAATGCACGCGCGCACCTTCCCCGATATCACCGCGCACTCCCAGATGTGGAGCGCGCACAACGATTCCAGGACGCCCCGGCGGAGAGGCGCCGGCCGCGCCGCCTCTTTAAGAAGCGAGCGGCGCGAAAACCAGGCACTTTTTCCAGCGGTGCCGGCGAGGAGTCGTGGAGAGTGCAGGTAAGGGGGCTTGTGGGCTTGTGGCGGCTTGGGGGGGCTTGTTGCGGCGGCTTGGGGGGGGCTTGGGGGCGTGTGGCTGCAGAGCGCGGGGCTGATTGTGGCCTTTTGTTTATGTATTGATGGTAATCACACCCCGTGAAGGGGCTCTGATTACCATCAATACTTAAACAAAAGGCCACAATCGTCCCCGCGCTTTACCAACAAAACAGTAGAGTCGGTTTAAAATCACAGCGTGTACCAAAGTACACGCTGTGTTTTTAAACTGGCTCTACTCTTTTGTTAGTAAAGCGCGGTGCGGGGACGATTGTGGCCTCTTGTTTAAGTATTGATGGTAATCGGAGCCCCTTCACGGGCTGTGATTACCATCAATACTTAAACAAGAGGCCACAATCGTCCCCGTCTTCACAAACTGCAAAATTTGCCCCACTTTGATCCCAAATTGGCCTCTTCGAATGCGATGAACGATTCTGCCAGATATAAGTCCCCCAGCAGGAGGCATCCTCCCGTCATCCACTCGTGCAGTGTCATGATCTCCATAATATGTTGGTACGGCCAAAGTCAGTTCGGCGAGAGAGAACCCTGTCCCATACCACCGCAACCCGCGCCACCACCAGCATCACCCCAGCAGCCTGTCTCTGACCCCTCATTAGGTAGACAGGGTGTATGTCCACCACCACCAGCCCGCTCATAAGATACTTCCCCTAGTTGGGCTCAGTCGCGCACCATTGCACCACGTGCTGTAGTTGAGATGCCATGTTGTAAAGCCCTACATCCGGCAGACAGAGTCCCCCTTTCGCTCTACTTAATTTCAGCAACTCCAGGTAGACCCTCCTTCGACCCCCGGCCCACATTAAGGAAGTTAAGAACTTGTCCAGCTCCCAAAACACCGTGGGGCATATTATCTGATGAACTTTGGTGCCAGAGTTCGAGCCTCAAGGTCGTGTCCACATCCTGTGATTGTGGGCAAATCACTTAATCTCCCTGTGTTATGTCTCTAGATATGTCCCTTTTAATAGCTCAACTTTGAGATTTGCTGTTTTAGTATACATTTTCATATATTTGTTCCATGGAGCTGAACTTGTAATGTATGATGGGTTGGTAGTTAAAGTTTTGATGTCTTTTTTAACTGGATTTTTAGATGTATTCATTATATGTGTATCCACCTATGTGTCGTATACTTTTATGGTTGAAAAAATACAGAATCAAGTCAAAAAATGAAATGAATGCAAAAGATATGTACAATGGTTGGAATTTGGTTGGCGGGGAGGCGTACAGTTGTTTGACCACAAGATTTTATTTTAAGATTACCTGGAAGTTCAAATAATGCTTAATTAAAACTAGATATACAATCCCTTAAGGTTAGCTTCCCTGCAATCAACGGAAACTTCTAAACTCTGAAAAATCATAATGCATGCATGAATGAAACAAGCCTAATTCACAAAAGTAAGCAGAAGTGATATTCTGTGATGCCTAGCGTGTTGTCTTTGCTGCACGTGCACATTATGTAGAAGTACATTTCAAATGAGCTGGAAGTGGGCATAATCATGGGTCAGAGATGTGGTATTGTGGCTGTACTTTAAATTTGGTCAAATGCACAAACTGGCATATTTTGGACACCTGCTCATGTATCAATTTTTTCCCATACTTATATATGGCACAAACTTAACCCGAAGGTATCGGAGCGCTTTACATGAGCACCAGTTCTGGTACACAAGAACACATTCATTTTTGCTAGGCAAGGGGAGATTAAGTGATTTGCCCAGAATTTTTGATTCTGAAGAACAAATTAATGACTTAATTAAAACAGGGATCATTCACAAAGAAAGGCATGGTTTTGTTAAATTGATTCTGAAACACTATAAATGCTTTTGTTTTTTTTTAACAAATGTATTGCACTATTTATGCTGCAGTAAGAAATGTCTGATATATTTGAGAATAATCGAATTCAGAGAGATTATGGTTCACTGGATACTAGGTACGTGTTATAGGTGGATGATCATACAGGGACTGTTCACTGCAGAGAGGAAATTGAGGGAAAGAGCAAAAAAGAAGACAACTTGTTTTAGAAATCTCATTGGTACACACACACGCCCAGATATATTAACACAATAGAATATTTTCACTTTTTGATATCTGTTGTCTCTCTTAATATTTGATTAATAACCTACAGAAAAACAATGGGATTATTCAAACTAGAAATGATTTTGTTCATGAAAGCCCTAAAGTGTCATTTAGGAATAGGATACCAATAACTAGTTTGTCCTTCACTTACACAT
Source organism: Triturus cristatus (assembly GCF_964204655.1). Classification (NCBI taxonomy): domain Eukaryota; kingdom Metazoa; phylum Chordata; class Amphibia; order Caudata; family Salamandridae; genus Triturus; species Triturus cristatus. The sequence continues at coordinate 334,540,926 of NC_140595.1, forward strand.
GTGACATTTTAATGTAGTAGGTCTTGACTTATTGTACGTGTGTGGAAGGTTCACTGTCATTCTTGATGTTTTCTACACATCTCAGCAATAGGTATTACCATTGCTTTAAATGGGGAAAAAATACGTTCAGGTACTCATTCAATTGAGCTAGGGGCATGGCAGTGGGCAAAGTTAGAGGCGGGGTGAGACATGATGATGCAAAAACATTTCTCAAACTTTTCATATGTGCAGAGAAGGGCATTTACACCAGTTGCAGGACATACCAAAACATGTGAGGAATGTATGAAAAAAACCAAAATGTGCTAATTTGTTACACAATTGTTTATATGTGATATCGTATAGGCTCACAACATTTCCCCACCCAATTAACAGTGCTCAAGTTAAGAGTATTAGTTAAAATCTTATGATGGTACCACCGTTTAATTCTTGTGCTATTTTAAACTTGAAGTGTACTTGCCTGTGTAACCAATTCATGTCATGGCGTGTTTATCCAATTTGGAAACTGCTCCTAAGACCCTTATTGTGGCACTGTATGTGTGAAAATGCACCATCTTTTCACTTTTTAAAGTAAACCTTCTGAGTGACATTTGGCGCCGCGCACACGCGCGGTCTGGTTCCTGGCGCACATAGCCATAGTAACAGCGCACAGAGATCCTCCACTGCCGCACACAGAGGAAAGAAATTAGAGGGAACATTGCTTGGGAGACCGGCATGATGTTAGTAACACTTGATGTGATATCATTATATACCAGTATACGTAACGAACTCGGTATGAAAGCGATTAACCATTTGCTTTCTAAGAGGCCAGCAAGTCAATGGGAACATACCCAAATGTTGTTGGCTATGACGGAGTTGATATTATGTAATAATTATTTTCTTTTCAAAGAGGATTGGTTTAGGCAAACCCAAGGAGTGGCTATAGTCTCCAGATTTTCGCTGGCCTATGCCAATTTGTTCATGGGCTGGTTGGAAGAGATGGTGGTATGGGGCCCATCGGGTAGCCCTTGGAATGGTCATATTCTTTACTGGGGACGTTATATAGATGACTGCCTTATGATTTGGACAGGTACATAGAAGAGGTTACACTAGTTTATCAGTTATCTTAATAACAATGACATGAACATAAGATTTACATCATTCGCAAGCCCTACAAAAGTGGTATTTTTGGATATAGAACTGTATGTAAAAGATAAAAAGATCCATAGTAATGTGTATCGCAAACCTACGTCATGTAACGCTATTTTACATGCAGACAGCACACATCTCCGACATCAAATAAAAGCGATTCCATTTGGAGAAATTATGAGGGCACGATGCAATTGTAGTGAAGAGAGCCAATTCAAGGTATGCGTTAGGATATGGAAAGAAGGTTCATCCAAGGGGGTTATTTAAAACAAGATATCTTAGCAGCCAAACATAGGGCTTTTAAGACAATGCGATCATCCACCTTGAACCCGAGCAAGATTGTAACACCACCCATTAGAATGATTACTGATTACACTCCTATTAGTAAGATTATATATAAGAACCTGAATAAACATTGGCACATTTTGAAAGCCGATAGGACACTGCAGGAATTTCTTACTGATAAACCTCAGATTACATTTTGTAGAGGTAAGACATTGGGTATGATATTAAGTCCCAGTTACCCTTTAGACAAAAGACAAGAACCATGGTTGATGAAATTCAGTAAAGGTTTTTACAAATGTGGCCATTGTGGCATGTGCAAATATGCGAAAGATAAAACCATGCAATTTAAGGACAATATTTTAACCAACATTAATTGCAGTACTAAATTTGTTGTATATGTGATCATGTGTAAATGTGAAAGGATTTATGTGGGCAGCACAATAAGGGCTTTGAAAGATCGTGTCAGTGAACATATGAGAGCAAATAAATATAATGACATGTGATACCCTATTGCAGAACATGTCCACAACTGCAAAGCACAAGGTCCATCCAAGTAATTTCACTTTTTTGGCATAGAACATGTTAAAATGGATCCACGGGGTGGAAATAGGGAGCTTAAACTGCAAAGGCATGAGGCTAGGTGGATCATGCGCTTGAGGGCCGTGGAAGAGGGTCTGAATTATGACCAGGAGCTTCAGTATTTTCTAGGAGATTAAATATTGAGTGATGCTAATCAAGCTTTTCAGTGCAATTGTCAACATGGAACTCTTTATAAGGATTACTCAATAGGTATATATATGTAGGATAGCAATACTAATATGTGACCTAATGACAATTTATTATATGTAAGGCACATGTTAGGCATATCCTAGCATAAGCAGGTTGTATGTAACATTTCAATTAACCGTAATTTGGTTAATAATTATATAGAAAACAATGATTACACTATTTTACTATGAGCACGTGTTGAAATTAAACATGTGTAATAGGTCACCTAATGCGACAAAAAAATTCACTATTGCTAGTGACTATTAGTGAATCCTAACTGATATTAGCTTTGCTTATAAGAATCCCAGTACAATACTGGCAGCTGTAGTGAACAAATAGGTAAATTGAATGATATAATTCTTCTTTTTATTTGGATTTATTTTATTATTTGTGACTTGTTATATGGATAACGATGTAATAACCATTTGGATAGACACAATATTGTGTGATAATAGATACGTTTGTATTTACTCTGATACTATTCAAAGATGGCGCCCGCTGTGGATGTCGTAGAGTTAGTCACCTTTTCTATTTTTATGTCTATAATACAAGGAAGTTGAATGACAGGTACCGCCTATACGTGCCTGTATCCGGGTGGCGAGAGCGTTACGAGGTAAGCGTGAGTTACTTACGCTGTTGGTAATTAGCGATTGAGATATCGGCAACTGCCGACTTTGAATAGTTTTCTTTTCTTAATTTTAGGTCCCCGTACTTCAGGGAACTTGGCAGGGACTAATTTTTGTCCAATTGGATGAGCTACAATAATACTGCTCGAGAGGATCTCATTGTGGTGGTAAGAGTTGCTTTGGAAATAAGTTACTTACGCGTTTGGCAATTAGCTATTGAGATATCAGTGATGGCCGACTTTGAATAGTTTCTTTTTCTTAATCATAGGTCCCCGTACTTCAGGGAACTTGTTAATTCATTGATAATTCGGATAACGTGGAAGTCTGAGGTGCTGGCTTACATAGTGATATAAAACAAAGGTGGGAAGCGATTTATTATTAAATTAGTCACATTATACTTATTAAATGAACACTAAGATGGTATTTTAATCAGGCAGGGTCTCATATTAGTTTCTGCATTTACTTTATAGGTTCAAGCATCAGCATTTGTATTGTGTTGGGAATATTATAAACTTTGAGAGAATTAGAACTGAAATATACCAGATTTGGAGGTAAGCCGTAGGAGGACTTGAGTTGTTTGATTAAACATCATATAAACTGATTAGCCTGTACCTCATGTGTTTCGCAGCAACTAATACTATTTTCATAATTCGAAATATTCTAGGCATTTGAACCAAGGAAATAAGGTACAGATACATTATTTTTGGGTGATACTTACTGAGCATGCCTTTCACTAGGGATGGTGCAAAATGCCAATATTAGGTGTTAGGCAACTACACACTTTATTGAGACAATTTACTTATTATTGGTTTTTTATTTACTACAAAATGGAGAAGGATTCTTTAATACAAGGACATGTAAACGATTTGCACAATTGTTGAGCACAATGTATAGTGAATATTTGATTTATTATGCACAAAAGTTTTCCTCTGCACGAGTTTGTCATTTGGGCTTATTTATATCATTTTATATACAAACATTATGTATTCCAATTTCGCTATTTATGTTACTTCCAGCCCTGAGGAAGTCGTTTGGGTTAATCCCTATAGCGACGAAATGCGTTATGAGTGGAAGACCTTGCTGAAAATTAAGGGAGTGGAAGACTTTATTGAAAATTAAAGAAGAACAGAAGCCCAAAAGAATACTGTCCTTTCTGACTTACTGTTATACTGTGGTTTTAATATTTGGCGTGTGCATGAACATGAGTAAACATGTTGCAATATGACCAAGTCTTGTTCCATGATGTCTATGGCAGAAGACACAATGCTGTCCAATGAATATATCCTGGATGACAGAGTCGATAACCCATTGTCTACTACAGAGAGAGATTTCTCTAAATTAATACGATCAATTTCTCGTATTCGTTCTGCAGTCTCTGCTTGGGTAATCTTCCATATTTCATTATAAGCTGCGTAGATACCGGCATATATGAAACGTTTTTGACGTGGTTTTCTTGGTCCTATCAAGAATTCCCTAAGGTCTGCACCTTCTTGAAGTAAAGTTAAGTGTTGTTTTACATCCCTCAGAGTAGTTTTCTGTAGCCAATCAAGGCAAAGCTTCCCTACACTGTATGTTGTTACTACCCCTGGATGCTGTCTTTGAACATAGTGTGGGTCTGGCCTATTGATAGTGAAACCCTGTGTTTTGTTCAGGAATCGATCTTGACAGTTTTTCGTGTCTGTGGGCCAGAGCAACCATTTTTTCCATTCTGGATTTGATCTGTTGTGATGCAAAATATTATGTACGTCAACCTCCCCCCGTGTAATGCTATTACTTGCAGGTATAGTCGGTGTGTTCATGTCTTTGATCCTGGCTAACCCAAGGCAAGACATTTGCTGGACAGTGTCATTCAAAAACATAATTTGCTCAGGGATTATACAGGCTCTAAACAAAACTGCACTTGCCAATCTTTTGTACCCCAGACAGATTTTGTCTCAATGTTGTCTTTCCAAAAGTCGAAACCCTGTCTAGACAGTTGGGCGATAAAGGCTGCAGAATAAATCTGTTTCGTATTGGTTAACATATTTTTCGTTCCTGTCTTGTTCACATTTTTAAAGTAAAATGTTTCTGGATTAGACAAATTGTAGCCTGAAAAATATGGAAATTTAATTGCAAAAGTTTTCGAACTACCCTTTGGAGGTGCAGGACAATGTTCCCATTAGTTATACATAAATATATTTCTAAGTGTTGCAGATTTATGCAAAAAATGATGACCACAGTGGTTATAACAATACATTTGTTCATAGTCTGATGAACCCTCTCAATATTCATTGTTTGGGAATACTGTAGACATCTCTAGATCAGACATCATGTTATTAACAGTCTCGAAGTCTCAATCATCAGAAAAGGTACTATAGGTAATAAAGTCACTCAATGAAATCTAAAATAAATCTGTAATCTTCAAAAGCTCAGACGGGCCAAAAATGTCATATTCAGTTTGGTCCTAAACTATAACATCATGTATAGGAACGGCTGTGATGTTCACTGCTGACAAGTCTCTTGCTTCACGATGGGATGATTTGTGTGGCTGGAGAAGTAGGTTCACTCTTTTACCTGCTGTGTCCCTTTGAATAAATCTTCCACTTATCGGCATACCTAGAGTTATTACCAGAGCTAACCAAAACAGTTTGAGCGTCAGCTGAGAGCTGAGGCCACATCCATAGGATCCTTGAATTAGTATTTGTGGGACTGCATTCGTCCATAGGTTTGGCTGCATGTAGATAGTCTAATGTTGTCTAATAATGGTGTCTGTATTGGGCTGTCTACATTGTAGACTGGTACCTGGTGGCGTGCTGTACTGCGATCTCTATTGCAGTCTATGCATTCATTGATGAAAGTGTGAATTAGTGTATTAATTCCTGGCCACCAGTACATCTCTTTCAGTTTTAAAATTGTTTTAGAGATCCCCTGATGTGTCAGACCCTCTCCCAGATGTGCTTCGTAAATCAAAGCTGCCTTTCGTTCCATGTTTGGTATTACCCTATCCCCCACTCCAGGGATTCGAGCAAACGGAACGCTGTTCTCATCAATTATATACGAGTATTTGAGTGGAAACTTTTTAGGTAACGCTGCACCGCTGCCTTTGCTTGAAGCATTGACAGCCAGCATTATTTCACTGTCTATTTTTTTTTTGAACGAGTGACTGCAGATACGGAAGCCGTTTGCACAGCCCCTTTCGCGGCTTCATCAGCCAATGAATTCCCTTCAACGTGAACGCCATCACGTTGATGACTCAGCGTGTGTATTACGTGAGTGTTTTGTAGTCCATTTCGAAACTGAACTACTTGTTCCCAAAGCATTTTATGCTTGATTGTGCCACCTTTTGCATCTTTGAAACCATTTTGAAGCCAATTCTGTAAATATTCATTGTAAGATTGAACACAGTAAAAAGAATCGCACACTATGAGTGTGGGGAATTCGCGATCCGTGTTTTCAAGTGCCATTTTGAATGCTTGTAGTTCAGCTCGCTGAGCTGTACAATCTCCTAGAGATTGAGTTTTTTTGACCATTGGTCTGAATTTGCCATCTTGCATACGACCTGTAATGATCGCGCATGCTGCACTAAAAGCTTGTTTACTCCCTGTAGCGGGTTGTGCAGATCCGTCAGTATAAATTATAAATTCATACTGATCAAGAGGGAGAATTTCAGTAGGCAGAGGACATTCGTGTTCGTGTTGCAGGAATGCTTGTGTTTTTAAATAAGGATCAAAAACATTTTCAATATCAGTTGCAGCAAGAGAATTAACCCATTGTATCCATCTTGGATGTGAAGCTTTTGCATTCGGAATGCTAACTTTAGTAACTGCCTCTAAGGCTGGTACAGGAGTCACGACCATAATGCGTTTCCCCTGTGCTAGGGCTCTTTCTTTTGCTACAGCGGTTTGAACTGCTGTCAGAATCTTTTCTGTAGAAGTGAATTTCATTTCTGCTTGTGTATACATGTGTGATTTGTATGCAATTGGTACTTTTTCACCTTCGTTAAATGTTAATTAGGTGAATCCGCATTGACCCGGAATGATTCGGATCACTAAGTTGCGTATGTTTACGCGTGTTTGTAAGTGTTTCGTTGCTAACATGTCTGTTTGAAGTGAACGCAGAATTTCTGTGTGTTCTTGTGTCCAAGTTGTGGCTTTGAAATCAGGTTTGATTAATTCGTAGAGAGGTTTAACCCTCTCTGCGTAGTTTAGAATGTATATTGTTCCAAAATTCAGGAAACCTAGAATCGACTGTAAGTTTTTCATCGTTTTTGGAGGTTGGAGCAGTGCACACTTTTCTAAAAAGTTGGCTGCCAGGCTTTTGCCTTCACTTGATAGTTCATATCCTAGGAAAAGGACGTTGAGATGGGCAATTCTGGACTTTTTAAAGTTGAATTTGTAACCCTCAGAGGCGAAGCCCAGTATAATGGTGTTCACCCTGTTCAAGTGTCTGTCCAGGTCATCGTCTGTCAGATAGATCTCATCGACATATGACAATGCCTCGTCATCATAAATTTGTAGTAACACTGTTACTCTTGCTGAGAATAACCCCAGGCTGTTTTTGAACCCCTGTGGGAGTCGACAACATTGATTCTGTGTCCCTATTATTGAGAAAGCGGTCAAATATCTACTTTCAGGTGCAATATTTTGACAAAAGAAACCATTTGAAATGTCCAATGTGGTTTTGTACTTTTTACGCACAATGTTATTCATTAATGCTGTACTGTGTGCATTTTGCACTGAGAATGTTTTACAACAAGAGTTTAGGTGTCTGTAAACCAAAACTAGACGATATGTATTGTCTGGTTTGGAGACAGAAAACAAAGGATTGTTCATTGATGAGGTGCATGTTCCAATCTGTTTCAGGACATCAGGTATTACCGCCATAGACGGAACACCATGTGTTTTTGTGTAGATTGCAGCAAAGACTGTGCCCCAAGTGGTGCAGTCTTCCAGATGTTGTGTGATCCCCATTGGTAAACAGATTGTTATAATTCTGTTTTTCTCATAAGGGCTAGTATTTGGAAATACTGCTTCGGTTTGAGTAATTTTTTGAGCTATCCAGAATTGAATTTGTTCACGTTTTGTGGGCATTTTACCCATGACTGCATGTAACGTCTGTGGAGTAATTTTTTGTGTATTCCCCTGATGAGGGGCTGGATTTTGAATTGTTAATGGTGGTTGGACTGTGAAAGTCTGCATGTCTTATTGAACCAATTGTCTATATATTTTGATTAACTCCTTGAGTTGAGCAAGTAATTCTACTTCTGACATTTCTTCAATGTCTGGATGAGGTGTCTAGCCGGCTAAAATCGGCCATGTTGCACCTGGTCTACCTAGTGGACTGAGCCTGGTAATGTGATTGTAATGTTTTAGGGCGCCTTTAAACCAGAGATCATGCTCCTGGTATGTGAGTGGAATTTCAATATCCTCGAAAGAAATATATCCCTTAGGTGGTTCATCTTCTTTGTAGAAGTGAAACGTTTTAGTTACTGGATTTGTTTCTGGGAATACTATCCATGAATGGAATACCTTAGTCTGGTGAGATTCATGTGCCTCTATCACAAAAACTGCTCTACCACCTCTTGGTGTTAGGCCATGTTTTATAAGTTTTCGAGTGATGGCTCTCCTTAAATTTGGATGGATGTTTATAACACCCTTATCGGTTTCATTAAAACCTGTTTGATTAAAAGCTGTTACAACTGGGTCAGCCGCAGCTCCACCAGTATCGGTGTTTGTGCCGTTTTCGGTCATTGTTTAATGAAAGTTTCAGAGCAAGTTTCAAGGGAACAAAGATAAGGTGCACAATATTTTAGGAACACTGTATCCTTCAACGTTGACAAAGCAAACAGCTAATACATAGGTTTTTTTGTCCTACTCAGCTATGGCAGATATTATCCCTACCCACTCCAAACGTCTTATGGAGTAGGGGTCTCTGAGCAAAGCATGACTGAGTTACTTCAGTATCTAGCATTAAATTAGTGCCTTACCAAACCGTTGGGCGCCATGTAGTGTAGTTCCTATATCCCCAATAGGCTCTGCACATTGGAATAATATACACTATAGTTTTGACATAGGACTGAGGTCAGTATGTCTCTATCGAGTACATTAAACTTAATTACTTGTTTGTGCCATCTAATTCAGAGGTCACTAGAAACTTCTCGAATATACAAGAAGAGATTTGTTTCTGACAACCGCATAAACATAACAACTTTGTTTCCCTTAGAGTCAGAACAATCTCAGAACTGTGGAAACAATAGATAAGTTTCACTCAGTCAATTGTGCATGCTTCGTTTCTACAGAGTTACACAGAAATAGATAGACGGGCATTTCAATAAAAAGGGTTTATTGAACAGTCTTATTTCTCATGCAAGAGATATGAACTGCTACAATCGTAAGACAGGATGCGAAGTACAATACGTACAGGGTTAGCAGTAAGATGAAATAATACTGCAATAGCATGGTTTGTAGCTATGACATATATTCGTAAAATACATACATAAATAACACAGGCTAAAATGTGAATACTCATCTCTGCTTCTAATTAGTTCTACCCCAGTATACCTAACCTAAGTGTAGTACAAGGTAAGAAGTAGGTGATGTTTTCTAAAGTATAGCTAGCTAGTGTTTTATCAAGAGTTGCCAAAAGTTTATCTAAGTTCCAGTCTGCTCCATACCTTAGAATGTGTGAGGTTGGAATCTCTTTCCGGGACTCGATATCTAACACCCCGCAAGGGAAGTCAGAAACACTGGAGCTGGATTCTCTGTGAGGAGGATGACAGCGTCTGGTCAGTGCGTCAGGCGGGAACTCAATCTCCTTCCGAACTTGTTGTGGCGAACCGCAAGTAGGCAGTCAAACTGGACCGTACCGGAACCGTGGTTTGCCAGGGCAAGTGCAGGTATATTTATACCTTGAAGGTGTTTCGGAATGCCTGTATTGACGTAAAAGTCGGGCATCGGAACGTCATGAATGAACCCCTAAGGAATAGATGTTCATGCATAATAAATGAGTTCTTGGAGAAATCAATGTCCAAGCAAGGGAAATTCCTAAAGGCTTAAGAGTCTGGTTTTCCAAGAACTCATTGTGATGTGGATTGACGGATGTAGGAGACCATGCCTGTATTTGGTTAGCATGGACAATGCCTAAATAAGGGCTGGATTTTCTATGCCTAAATAAGGCCAATATGAATTGTACCTATATAAGGGCATAAATCGGGAAACCTGTATACGGAATCTAAATCTACATATAGGAGGATATCTTTAGCATATAACAATATTCTGTCCTCCCAGTCTTCTGTCAACCATAAACCACTATTCAACGGGTCCACCCTGACCCAAGCCGCCAACGGTTCAAGAATAAAAGCATATATTAGGGGAGACGGGGGCAGCCCTGTCGGGGTCCTCTCTGGAGGGTAAAGACTTGAGACACCCTGCCATTCACCACTACTTGTGCCAAAGTTTCAGCATAAAGCAGTCACAACCAGGACAAAAAGCCAGGGCCAAAGTCCATATGTTTAAGCACAGCATAGAGATACGGCCACTCCACTGTATCAAAGGCCATACGTGCATCAAGAGACAGGATCGCCGCATCCTCGCAGACTCTGTCGATACGCCCCAAGACCCCGTGGAGCCATCGTAGGTTAAGAGCCGCACTGCGACCTGGCATGAACCCAGATTGGTCTGGGTTGACCAGTTTCGAAATTAGTGGAATCAGGCAAAGTGCTAGAAGCTTAGCGAGAATCTTTGCCTCAGCATTCAATAAAGAAATTGGTTTATATGAGGCACACTGCTTAGGTTGTCTGCCCTATTTGTGTATTACTACCTCAGAGGCGAGCCTCTATTACTCGGGGAGTACGACTTTGCACCGGCTTTCTTCAAACATTTTCAATAAGTAGGGCGCTACGGTGGGGGCCGTGAGTTTAAGTAGTACTATAGGTAGGCCGTTAGGCCCCAGCGCCTTGCCCAAATTTAGAGCTCAAATAGCCTGTTTTACTTCATCCTCCGTGGGGTCACTGTCTAGGAGTGTCGCATTCTCAGGTGAAGGGTTGGGAGCGGTCGATCCACCAAGAAGTCGCAGAACTGGTGCTCTATGGTCGTGGCCCCAGAGGAATATAAGCGAGAGTAGTAGGTTGCGAACGTATCCGTGATATTCTGCGGATCGCACAGATGCACCCCATCGTCCAAATCTATTGCTGCCACCCATCGATTTGCTCTACCACGCGTATCCAACCAGGCAGTCATTTTTCATGCTCTGTTCCCTAGTTCATACACCCGGTGTTGTGTAGCTTTGTATTTGGCCCTGGTGCCTCCCTCACCATATCTCTACATTCCTGCTGCTTGAGGTTTAGAGAGAGTTGTGTTTCGTCATGCTCATCTCCCACTAGTTGAGCTTCCAGCTCTAAAATGTTTTGTTCGAACGCCTCTACCGCAGCACACCTGTTTCGCCTGTGCCCCACCATCAAAGAGAAAGCCTGGCCTCTAATAACCTCTTTATAGGCTTTCCAGAGTGTCAGTGACGAGGTGACTGAGAGCTCATTATCCTTAAAGTAGTGGGTCATGTGCTGCTTGAGCCCCTCACTTACAATTGGAATGTTAAAGTTCCAGGGATTTATGGAGGTCATGCCCCTAGTATACCGATTGCCTAGATTATACCTCGCCCATATGGGGTAATGATCAGAGATCCCTCTTGTCAGGTGCTGTACCTGTGGGAAATTTGGAACAGAAGAAGCCGACAATATAATGAAATCAATGCTGAAAAGGCTTCCATGTGCCTTGGAGTGAAATGTAAAGTGTTGTGTCATGGGTTATGGGCCCTCCCGGCGTCAACCAAGCCCAGCACAGCAAATAATTCTGCCAGTCGGGTACTCAAAGGTACTGGCTGCCCGGGGAGGGGGGGGGGGGGGTTGACGATCTCTATTATTACATAGTATCATGTTAAAGTAGCACCCCAAATCAGGAATCCTCCATCAGGCAATTGAAGCATAAGGGCGCCCTGGTCCAGGAGTGTGGCACCATGCATAGCCGGCGGGACATAAACTCATTTTATACTAATCTTCTCACCCTCCCACGTACCTGTGAGGGCTGCATATCTACCCAACTTGTTTGACCAGGACTTGTCAACAAAGAGGGGGTTGTGTTTCTTGAGGAATATCAGGGGTACCCCTGGAACCGGGTGTAGCCTGCATGAACCACCATTTTGTAGCCCCAGCGATCTAGTGCCCTGGAGGCATTACCCATATGGTGAGTATCTTGCAATAGGATTACATCAGGCGAATGTTGCTTAATATATTGGAGCACCACTTCACTGTTAAACTTATACACCAACCCGTTCACATTCCAGGATATTAATCGGGGCTCTGGGATGGACGTGCCTATCTGAGTGGCCATTCATCTCCATAGCCATTCATCTCCCCTATTGGCTGGGACCCCCCGCAGCACAAATCCAGGCCTGCACCAACCCAGCCAGCCATATTGAATCATTCAGTATGGTACCTGTGAACTGCGATTCTCGAATCAAAGTAAATAAGACAAAGAAACACATAAAACTTGAACAACACCCACCCCCTGTTCAGTCCCTTTGATTGTCAGTGAAAACTTGTATAGACATAATCATGGAAAAGCCCCCCTTCCCGCATCCCTACATGACATACTCAAAACTGCCCACCCCCCTAACTTTGCAGAGCATCTGTCGCCTCAACTCAATATAGTAAACTTAGGAGACTGTGGACCCCCCTATGTACTAGTCACCCATCCCCTTATCAAAGGAAATTTACACCACCATCAGATCTGGTAGATTGATATTGTCATCCTATGCCTCAAACAAGCCAATATCTCAAGACTGTGTCTTCCGCTGCCTTAAAAGGGGGGCCCCAAGAACCGGCACAGCACCCAAAAGAACCTCCACCCAGTCACTCGGGCAGTCAAAGCATCTCAACCTCAAACCCCAGTACCAATTCAGCGCTGTTCACCACAGTCATCAGAAGAACCCGAATCTGGCAATCAATCATCCTGCTGACGTGCGGTATCCTGCTCCAGCATCGGGGCTTCACCCGCGGAGCTGCCTCTGATCTCTTCCTCTGCCTTTTACGCCTCGCCCCACGGCCGGAGCCTCCCGTTGTTCTCCATCCCGTGAGCCACTCCCAGGCCTCTTCTGGCGTAGTAAATAACCAAGCTTTGCCCTCAGATTCAATTTTCAGTCTAGCAGGGAATAGCATTGAGTATTTCACTCCTTTCTCTCTCAGAGCCTTATACACCTCTAAAAAAACTGCGTCTCTGTGCCTGCACCTTCAGTGTGATGTCTGGTATAAAGGTCATGTGCGCATTATTATACAACACTGGTAGAGCCGTGTGGGTCGTCTGGATCATGACGTCTCAGAAATTAAATTCTTGCAAGGATTGGTCTTGGTGGAACCCTGTGCCACGGCCACCTCCCCACGCCCCCAGGCACTCTGGGAGCCCTTTCCACTGCGAAGAACTTTGAGTGGCCCTTGGGCTGGAGATGCTTGAGAATAAGGTCTTCCACAAATAGATCTGCTACTGGCTCCTCTGCACGTTCAGGGACTCCAAGTATACAGACATTGTGACGTCGGGATCTACCTTCATAGTTGTCAAGTTGTGCTTCCAGGAACTTGTTAGAGGCCTCCAGTTCTCCTACTTGCAACTTGAGGATTTTTGTGTCTTGAAGCAAAGTCGCCGCAGAGTCCTCCATCTCTCCGACTCTGGCCCCCATGTTGCGGAGATCCACCATCATCAGAGATACCTCCATTGTTAGGGCAGTGCGGTCTCCCTGTATGTTTGTCATAATATCATGAAGCAACAGAGATGTTTCTCCAGACGTCTGTGGGGCCGTGGATGCCTGGTCCTGGGAGGCCTCTGGATCCTGGGACACTCTAGGTAGCGCAAATGTGTCCAATTTCGTTTGGTGGAAGCCCCGCGCATTATTTCTGCCTGTCATTCTTTTGATGGAGGCGAGGTGGCACCAGCGTGGGGAGGAGGAGACACCGGGATACTAGCCCTCACCTGCCAGCTGCAGCCTATAGGTCCCCAACGCGGCCTGTCTGTTTTCTCAGTGTATCTCCCTTCCTACAGAAACTGCAAGTCACTGGTTTTGTATTCACATAGCTTTACCCCGAGGCCGAAGGCCCGTCACCCGTACAATACAGAGTAGGTCAGCTCAGGTCGCCCGGGCTCTGGCTCCCTCAGGGCCCCCACCAACAAGGGGGGGGTCCACCAGGACCACAGGGTCACATGTCCCAGCCAAAAAGTTTTGCTCATAAGTAGTAAATAAAGTCCATTCTCAAACAGTTGTCAGCAGGGCCCAGTGTAGCTGCACTCCTCCCTGGTGCCGCAGCACTCCCCTGGGGTTTCCAGCAAATGCACAATGTCCCCGAGCCACCGTGCTCCCCGTAGCACAACTCAAGACCTCACCAACGCAGCGTGTCACCATTCAGGGCCAGTCCAGGTTGCAACAGTCCAGCTGTAGCACGGAAGACTCACTGTAACATTTCATAAAAATAAAAGATGAGTCCTTGTGTTGCTGCGCCCAGATGTAGGTTTATTCTTAGTAATCAAGAATTAATGTACAGGATACAAGCAAGAATGCAATTCAGTAAAGGCCCCAGTCAAGGCCCCGCTAGGAGCAGCTGCCCTGCTGCTCATCCTCAGATATAACTGACAATAGAATCAAACATACACAAAGGAACTCTAAATGACATCATAGATACAGGCTAAGCAGCTTAGAACAAACACTAAAGAAGGACAGAGAAGGAGGAAAAGCAGGATGTAACGCATCTCCCTCCTTGACAGAAAAAAGAGCCAGATGAGAAAAAGAATATACAGCACATACGAAAGTAACACATCTCCCCCCTTGACAGAAATAAGAGATGTACTGAATCGACGGAAAGAAGAAAAGTAGATGATAGAACATACAGCACATACAAAGTAAACCCTCTTCGCAAAGTAAGTGGAAGAGGATAAAACATCAAATGGTGAAAGTACGAAAGGCAGTACCGTCACCTGAAAATGAAGGAAATGGAAAATAAATATGTTAAAAGGCCAACACATAACAAAATCCACAAGAATGGAAGTGGATGGATTCATCATAAGCAAACAAAATAAACTGAACACTCCAAAAGATATAGGGAAATAAAGGTTCAGATACAAGAATCAACAAATGAAATATGAACTCCTCCAAAAAACATACATTGAAGGAACTCTAAATGACATCATAGATACAGGCTGAGCAGCTTAGAACAAACACTAAAGAAAGACAGAGAAGGAGGAAAAGCAGGATGTAACACACACCACAGCCTCTCCACCAGTGCGCCTCACAACTACGGTCTCACATCTCACAGAGTCTGGTCGGTCAGGGACGGACGCCGCCACACCAGGGCCATTTGACTCTTTATCAGTGGGATAGGGGGCAGGCTCCCCCTTGCAGCGAAGGAGTGCACATCATAAGTACTTCTAATGGCTCCGCTGGCTGCAGGCCTTCACAATGCCTGTCACGGAGAGCAGTTCGTCCAGTTAGCCTTGGACCCCCATGGAACAGCAGAGGCGGGAACAGAAATGGCGCTGTGGCCTTAGTACAGATGGAGGAGCCATTACCTTCTCTCAGAAATCCATGTTTAGGGGAACTCAGGGACTCCCTTCTCCGGTGCGCCGTCCACACTCCTCCGATCTGCAGGCAGCAGTCCCGACCCCTCCGGATCTTTCACAGTGCGCCAAACCTGTAGCTCATTATCAGGCTGTGCATCTCTGTCTGCCAGTAGCTCCAGATCTTGATCCGATGGGGTGATGTGCCACTGGGAGCTCCCACATACGGTAGTTATTTCAGCGCCAGTTGCTGTTGGGCATCACCGACCCGCATTCCCCCTGCCCAATCAGGGAAATCGAGGCCACGGGTCTGCCCGATCTCTCAGGCCACACCACTGTTTTTTTCTCAGGGTTGGCAGAGCCCTTCGGCCACCCAACCATCCCCGCCCCAGTGTTAACAGGTCACAGGCATAAGGAATGCCGAGATGGTGTTTGGATAAATGTGCGGATGTTGGGGGATTACTGCAACAGGTGATGGAGTCGCTTCAGTGAGCAGCATCTTCCTTAGCGGTTGGCCACGCCCCCTCCCTGGGCCTTTCTGGTGCCTGTCATGTGTGGCACTGATGCCTGGCTGCCAGGTTCAGTCACCCCATGCTTTAGCTGGCCAGGAGTACTATGTGTAGTGTACTGCTGGACACATTCTAGTGTTTCACCCTGTATTACACCCACGCTAACACCCACCCATCACCGGCGTAACCGGTCAGGTGACCCTGCTAATAAAAGGGGCCGGGCGCACGTGCCCTGGCCCACTTTCAGTACCCAACCACACTATGTCTGTGTCCATTATTGGTAGCATGTGGGCCCAGGGCCCATAACACCGCAATAGCGACAAGGGGGTCTTATCCCGCGTGTGAGGTAACTGCCACCTCACAGTTCCTCAATGAGGGAGTATCGCCCAAGGCACCCTGCACCTGCCACTGACGCTGTCCTGTCCAGCCCTGAGGTGGGAGAGAAGAGACTGGTCACATCTCAGAGTCCGGCGCTCCCGTTGCCGCCTACATGGCGAGTTGCGGCAGGACCAGGAGGACAGCGTGCTTAGGAAGGGTCCACAGCAACGAGCAGATGAGACCTTGAACAATCCTGAGGTACGGCAGGGCCAAGGACTCCTCATGCCTGCATGTACGGAGATGACTGCAAGTTGCCCGCCGCTCACCCATGCTATTCAGAGGTGCGGTGAAGCTAGGGCGGTGCAGCACTGCCCGGCAAGCGCAGGGAGGTCGTACCAGCTCTGAAAGTCCAGACTGCCACTGCCAAATTAAGTCTGCCGCCCGACTCCAGCACCCAGCGGGTAGTGCCACCGCGACCTGGCCTCTCACAGCGCAGCGCGGCACCCCTCCCTCACTGTGGTCGAAGGAGGAAGTACTGCGACACAGTAAAAAATAAACTGCATGAATTAAGGCTGCACTGGCCTGATCAAGCCCATGCTACACCCGGTAGATTCTGCTGACCCTGTTAGGCCTGAGAAGTCCCCGCTGCAAGTAAGGAGTGCCCGAAGTGGCGAGAAAGCTAGTGGCCCTGTCACCCACCTGCCCTCAAGCACAGCCCTAGACTGTTCTAAAAGAGGCATTTTAAATTAGTATAGATATGCTGCCTCCAGCACAGAGTTGCGGATGGGAAAATCAGTCCGCTAGTAACACTCCAAGCCTGCGTTTTCCCCAAAAGAGAGATTGCAAGGCAGCAGTTTGAGCACCTTGCAGTCATAGATGAAACAGAGACTGACCCGGTGAGAACAGCGAGGCAGCACATACCGCCCTAGTGGTTTCCTGTCCTTGGCACATGGACGGGAGAAGGACTGGAAACCTCCCAAAAAAGAGCCACAAGAAGCCCAAAGCCACCAAGCCAAGAACGCTGCCAAGGGTCAGGTGACGCCTGGTGCAACCAGAATGCAAAGCCTCCAGCCAACTGGCCCCACCTAGTATCACAGGAAAGACTGGTGCAGAGGTCGCACCACCAGTGGCTGGCCAATGCCACTGCCAGCGAGGAAATCGCACCACGCTCCCCTACGGGGTGAACAGACACCACCGCGCGCTAGAAGAGTGCACCGCTTCCCCCAGGGTTGATCGCACAATGCCACAAGCTAGAAAAAGGGGCAAGTCAAATGCCAACCGAGGACACCCATGATGGAGAACCGATCACGAGCGCAAAGTCAGATGCTCACAGAGGGCCACCCATCAGACCTGACAGCATGGGCAGCAGCCCAGGAGAGAGAGACCTCTCTGAAGAGAAGGAATGCTGATGGCAGCAAGGAGATTTTGCATGCCTCCGCCGCACCAGCAAAGCCAGTGGGCCAAATGACAACACAATGTCCTCCCTCACACTGCCTTAAGACAGAGTCACCAGTGGCCCAAGACAGGCAAGAGAGTCGCACACTCCATGTGGTAAGTTGCCACCGCAACATATGCTCCAACGACAGGCGACAAGTGGCCAGACCCCACATCGCACAGCAAGAAGGAGCACGTCACACGAAGTGACCAACCTGCATAGCATGCCTGCATGGAGGCATGAGCAGGCGCTAGCTCGAAGTGCAAGACGACGCCCTCAAAAGAAGAAGTAACCTGCCATCCTGGCAGAGGACCACCGTGGAAATCCCTGAGGAGGGCATGGTGCCCGTGAAAAGTCCTCAAGAGGAAGAAGCAAGTCCTACCGACAGGACAGACCTGGGACAGGTCCGCAGAAAAGGAAAGACTGTCCCAAGAACCGGACACGACCATCGAAATGTCCCTGTGGCGCAAACATGAGACATGTGGAAGTACACCACATCCGAGTGATGAACCTGGTTGGAAGAAGGAGAATAGCGTGGCATGACGCCACTCAGCGAAGAACGGAAGGAGAGTGGCACGATGCCACAGGGCAAACCACCAGCACGGGCGTGCAAGAAGGAAAGAAGAAGAGCGACAGGACAGAGGACTTGTGCCAGCACAGGAGAAAGTGTTCATCAGCACAAGTCAGCCACCAGAGACATTACTGAAGACAGCGTTGCGGGGGGACCAACCGTAAGCTGCTAGCAAGCGCGAGCTGTGTCCAGAACCCACGCTTCGCAGATTGATCGTCCGCTCACCCGTCACCGGCTGCTTGGCATCGATAGCATCATGCCTAGCAAGTGCACCTGCTGGAAGACAACTGCAAGTGCCCACGAAGTCCCTCCAGTCCTCAATCCATGAAGTCACCGAAAGCAAGAGATCGCCGCCTGGTTGCCCAACTGAAGGAAAGTTACCATGTTCATCATCCAAAGTGTTTCAAACAAATGGGGCGACCTCTCACCCCAATGCCGGACGCACAGGGTGAATGAATGCATATCACTGATGCCCACATTAATCCGATTTCATCAAAATGTATTCCAATTTCATCCAATACTTTGCGTTTTCATAATTTATCCATTCGTCACATGGGAGTCATCTTACATTTAACACTCTTTCCTGAAAGCAGCAGACATGCCGATAAGCCTTAATCTGTAGCCTGGAGTTTATGTAAGTCATCCTCATTGATTCATCCCGATAACCCAATGCATTTCGGGCCCTTATTTTGGCCCTTCGTCAGGGGTATTCTATAATTAAAAAACATTATCGTGAGATTGTGTGTTTAAACCCAGTAAAAATGTCAAACACTGCTTTAAAACTTCACAATTCTTTCCCCAGTAACTTATCTCATAATTAACATCTTCCCGCTAACTGTAGCAAAAACGCTATTTACAAAGATGATGTTCACATCTCCCTCCTTTCTCTCATACTAAATCTCTTCATTTGAAACCTCATATATCGATGCCAATAAACGTGTGGAAAAAATGTTTATGCTGGCTGGTTATAATCTTATTATGCTGTCTTTTGTAAAATAGTTACCTTCAAACTCTGTATCCTCTTTACAATTTCACATTCATCTACTCATTTTTATACACACCTGTGCTGTTTGCTCCACCTGCCGCTCTCCCTTCACTAACTGACTCTCTTTGACCTTTAACCCTTCGCGCGCTACTTAACTTATTTATTGTGGTATTTAACGAGTCTCAAGGCAGTCTTAAGTATGATCACAGTGTGTAGTAGTTAATTCACGAGTAGACACGCTATGCTCTTAACTGTTTATAACCCGCAAGCTCTCCCAATTTCCAGAGAAGTTCTTATAAAAACGAATAAACTTACTGTTCATAATGCTCTGCCATTGCCATGATGGAAACTACCAATGTTCCATTTACCAAACCGTGTTGTTTATGCTGCCTCATACTCCATTACTCGAACATCAATCTTCAGTTCCCCGCCCACCCTTGAATGACATTCACAACATTAATTATGTGATGGCTTATGTTACATATGAAAAGTATTTCACAGATTTTAACACTCGTACTTAACAAGTAGTGTCTGAACACAAAAATGATTGAAAAAATTCAATCCCATTCCATCAACATGTTTTTGAAAATGTGTAGTTCAGAAAGTTCATTTATGAGAAAGTGTTCTTTAAAAGTCTCCGCCTGTTTGTCCAACTGAAGGAAAGTTACCATGTTCATCATCCAAGTGCATCATCACCAAGAACATGAAAGGAGCATCGTACCACCAGATTGGATCCAACCACTTGAGACAGCCAGAGTTCAACAAGGCATTCCTAGTGCTGTGGGACGCTAGCCACCCAGGAACCTTCTGTGTGCCCCCGTAAACCTGAAGCCTGCTGAAGAAGAGCATTGGACCATGCAACCTTGTGGTTGCACGAGGCTTGACCGTGGCCCTGTTGGGAGTTCCACAGCAACCCCTCAGCGCAGCCTACGAAAGGTCCACACAGCCCACTTGGTTACGTGGCAATCCAGGGGCAAGGGTCTCAATGGAGTTCCTGTGAGAGAGGAATCCGAACAGGAGAGATGCGTCGGCAGCAGCTCCACGAATGGCACCGGGAAGCATGGAGGACACAGATGAAGACTGGTCACTCAAATATCATCTGAGGAAGGCGTAGAACTCGAGTCCTGATGGCGAGAACATCCAGACTGAGCCACCACCCTTTGCAGGTGCATGAGCGACTTGGCTGTGGTCCTGTTGGCATTTCCTCAGCGACACCTTCGAGCGGCCTACACAAACCCCGCACAGTCCACACGGTCCATGGCAGCCCGAGAGGAAGGCCCTCCAAGAAACTCCTTTGAGAGGGGAGCCCAGGCAGGAGAGACAAGTCTGAAGCTGCTCGGCTATCGGGAACTGGCAAGATCATCAAGTATGTCGCATCTAAGGAAAGGCCTCATTCACCAAGAGCCTCCTCAATAGCTGTAGGTTTATCGTCCACCAGAACCTGACCGCCTGCAAGATCTCCAAAGAAGACTCCACCACCGCTCCAGATGCACCGCTATTTTGAACTTTGTAAATAGACTCCAACACCGCGAGACCAGGCTGGTCTGAACCACATCGCCGAGGTGGACTAAAGCATCCTGACCATACGGTCCGGAGCTCCAGCACTGCCCGGCAGAGTGCCTGAAGAGACTCATTGGTGCTGTGCATTATTGTTTGTTATTCTTACAGGTTGGACTTTTTTTTGGTTTGTTTCTTTTCCATTAATGTTTGGGAGGGATGTAGTGTCCAGCCGGACATGTTCTAGTGTTTCACCATGTATTACACTAACACCAACCCATCAAAGGCGTCACCGGCCAGGTGACCCTGCTAATAAAAGGGGCTGAGCGCACGTGACCGGCCCAGTTCTAGTACCCAGCCACACTGCCTCTGTGTCCATTATTGATAGCGTGTGGGCCCAGGGCCCACAACACTACACTATGATAGCTCAGATACTAGTGACTTACTGTTTGACACTGATACTTGCAGACCAGCTGCAGGATGCCAGGCTGCTGGGGAATGAGGGATATTCAAAAAGCGTACGCCATCCTTTCGATTTCTTTGGGATTTGCCATCATTCAGGAGAGAAATCTATCCCTGTCCATCACATCGACAGCACACCCAGCGACAGCCCAGGGCTGAGCCGTAATGTGAAAGGCATTTGGAACAGGCAGTGGCTGATGGCTGATCCGTCTCCGCTGTGTGTTAGTGTGTACTGATTTCAAAAGATGTGATCAGCAACTGAAGTGGTCTCTTGCAGCCCTACAGAGGCTTAAAAATAAAACCTAATCAGCAAGAGTGCCAAAGCAGGCAATGCGTTCTGCTCTCAATTTGGCAAGCACAGGAGGGTGCCTCCTACCTTAGACTACCAATAGTTACATACTTTAATTCTCCTTCTTGTGAAATATGGCAATGTATTAGTCACGGTGTAATCAGTGGTTCGTTCGTACCATCCATTAAAACATCATTTGAAACAAAGAAAATTTAAAGAACAGAGAAATACCTAGAGGTGAGCTAACTTCACAAGAACAATTACTTTGTGCTGTTTTTTAAATCAAAACTTATTTTAAAATGTTATGCCATGATTATAAAAATTAGCTCATCAGAAGCCCCTCATTCTGAGAAGCCGGTATTTTTGGTATGGTAATATCGCGTGTTGAAATACCATTACTGCGCTGTACAGTTTTTTCACTAGCACGGGTTTCCATTCCCATTTCGAGTAATGCTTGTAATGAGATATAGCTTGCATTATTTTAGTATGCTCACCTGAATCAAACGCATTTTTCCTCTTTCTGATCAGTTCTCCCAGTTGCAAATGTCACCAGTTTTTTTTCCTGGCAAAATTTGCACATTATACATTCCGTCCAAATAAACCAATCTGCGGTTTATAATACATTTATTTGTATTATTTAATGAAATATGACCGATAGTAATGAAAAATTCATTTTATAATGCAACCATAAATCACTGAAAAATGAAGCACTGGTAAATTTAAGTACCGTTGAGCGATTTTTCTGCTGTCTCGATCAGCTATGGTGCCATGGATCTCCAAAGAACATTTCTTCACAAATTTAGCCGCGCAAACATCTCCGAGCAGACCTAAAGCTGACTGTTTCCCGACAAAAAATCATTCCTGGTTTACAGGAGCTTCTGAGAAGCAAACATCTTGAAACCAGTCTTTTCTGTCATCCCTTCAGGGAGAAAACTAGGCCCAATAAATTCGTGGAACCAATTTATGAAATTCAATTGTATTTCCCTCATGCCTGCAACTTCTCCCCATTTGAAAATGCTGCAGTCTTGTAACTATAACATTTTTCAAGATTTTGTAATCCCTTTTCCTGGTGAATGAGAATATTTGCTGAACGTGTAGGTGATCTAATCGCTTGTCTCTAAACTGAATCTACTGGTAAAAGGAAAATAGTCACTTCTGAGATTAAATCTTAATTTGAGAGATTAGTTACCCTGTTAATTGTTCCATTGCAAATGGCGACCTGTATCAACATTTGACAGACTAGGCAAGTACCAAGTAGTCAAATAGATTTTTTTAAATGTCTAATTTGATTTTGAAAACACGAGATAAAATATCAGCACCAAATGAAACTGTTCTTAATATATTTTGATTTTTACAGGTTGTGCTGTGCACTAACGTTTTTTTGATTCCAGTTAACAACGCTAAAGCCCATCTAGTTAAATCCCTTCTAGCTGTGTTCTTGAATAACTTCGCAGTGACAAACACACTGGGCCCTAGTAGATAATTGGTATAGAAAAATAGCTTTGCAGTATGTGGGATGATGTGTTTAAAGCAAGCACTAGGAACAACTGTGTAGTAAAGATGGCGTATTATGATGGCTTTATGGGCCTGTAAGCATCACAGTGCATGAAAACGAGACAGGAATAAAAGACATAGCTGTGGCTGGATGGCGACTTTAAAAGTGAAAGTGACGGTAATGCGGAAGTACATAGTAAAACTGCTTTACTCGTGCCTTGGGGCTATTCTTCCCCTTGCAGCTTAGTGGTAATATGGCCGCACTTCATTGATTCTGCATACTGCGGGAAGCCATGTAGATTATTTAATGCTAGACTGAATAGTATCTTTTTTTCTGCTCTTCCATATCCTAGGGCGAGAATGTATATACACCCCGGTAATCGACTTTAACGGAAGAACAAATGCAGTATGTAAATCAAGCAATTACTGTGAGATTACAGTTCTAGCTGTGAGTACCCTGGACCGGTTTTAGAGCAGTGGAAAGAATATGTAAGAGTCACAGAGTGCTCATGGCTGTTAAGGAAAGATATGCTCTTATAGCGCAGGGTACACAGCATCTTAATGTGTTAGGAATCGCATTACTCGTTAAGTTTTGATTTAAGGGCACTTTGACAACACAGTGGGAAAACTATTGGAGTGGTATGGCTGGAAATGGAGTGCAGATTGAAGTAGCTCTGCGTAGCCAGGAGTGCTCTGCATTGCCCAGTACTGCATGCACAAGGTGAACACTGCACCTTATATGCTGATATCGCCTTCACAGAAAGTGCCATGACGGCCATATTGGGAAAGGAGCTGATGCCAAGAGCATCCATTTTTCAGTGAGTTTAGGCTTGCATGGAAGGCAGATGACATAGGTGAAAGTGATTACTGGTGCTATTTAGTATTGTCTCCATAGCAGCATATCAGTCTGTCTCGACTCCTGCTCTCCAGAGCTGCAGCTTCTGTAGCTCATTCCACTGCTCGACAGCCACTTGGGGGCAGTATTACATAAAAAGCTTCAAGGGTGCAATAGGAGCGCCCAGGGCATTTTGGTATTACAGAAAGATTTGCAGGCCCTTGAATGGCCCCTTCCTTAAAGCTACATGTGTTGGCGTGTTCCAAAGGGGGAGTTGCCTCATGCATGAGGGTGAGGCATCATGCCAATGAGGGGAACATTTTGCTTCCGTCCCCATGCCATATTATTGATGCAGAGCAAAACGACTGTCACAGAGGTAGTTCACAGTCTGTGCATCCACTCCCCTGAGGGTGCATCCTGAACAAGGGCAAAAGGCATCCCAAGGAATACTCAGGCAGACCCCTGCAGAGGGATCTCTCCCTCCATTTATAAAGCAGATCACTGACAGAATATCAAAACCAAAAATATCTTGTGGACAGAATGTCGTGTCGAAAATATCGAAGAACAGAATATCGAGAAGATAAGTGCAAATTGGTTAGCATAGATTCACTGTTCTTAACTCCATATCTACATACCTTGAAGATATGTATATTGTCAAGGTACATATATGTGGAGTTATATATAGTAAAGCTTTGCTTACCTATAGAAACTTCCCTTCACAATATTTTTGTCCTTGTTATTCTTGAGACAATATTTTGTCCCACGATATTCGTTTCTGATATTCTGTCTAAATACCTACAAAGCAGGCTGGGTTTCTGCCTGCACTGTGAAAGATGGCGCGTCTGCTTTAAAGAGCCAGTTCACCTTTCACTAATATGCTGCTCTCAGGGCAGGTGGGAGTTCAAGGCTATCCTGGGGGTGAGGGGCAGTGCATTATTTAAATTGGGGGACATTGGGCCAGATGTACGAACAGATTTTCCCATAGACACAGAATGGGTAAAACGGTTTGATACATCTGGCCCGTTGTCCTTGTTTTCACCTGGCACACCTAGTTAAAGGTGTACCACAGTGCAAACCTGTATAGTGCACCCTATGTTTGTTGCAGCCCTTTCTGTACAAGTGTCATCTCATGGGAGAGGCCTTTCTGCTCTTGACATCTGCAACTCCCCACCCTTCCATATTAATGTATTTGAAAGTAAAACGTTGCCATTATTTTGATCCTTACTGTTTACTTTACTCAGCCCTAAAATTAGAAAGATGTTAAATAAACAGGTAAACATTTATATAAAGTTTAATTGAAGTTAAAGAAAGGAAGAAACTGGATTGTCCTGCACCACTTAACTTGAAGAAAACCTTCATTTTGAAAGACCTCTTGCGCCAAAAGTGTAAAAAAAATAATAAAAAAGTGTATTTTATTAACATGCAGAACCTTTTAAATTAGTAATCTGATCACTTCAGTGCATTTAGAAATATTTTGAGGAACATCCCCTCCCCCCTCAAGAACAATGCCAATAGTAAGAGGTGTGCCAGTTATGTGCACACTTTGGGGGGGCCTGGGTTCTTGCTATACATGAACAACATTATGGTTTATTAAAACAAACATAGGAGAAGGTTTCGTACTGCGTACATCCTGAAGTCATGTATTTCGAGGTCCTCTTATCCATGATGATGAAGAAAAAGGAGGGAAAGTGAAATAAAACACTTAAGATCACACAATTTGGTAAAATGAGGAAGCCAGGATTAACCCCAGGCTTTCTGGTTTAACATTCTGCAATTCAGACACTAGATGTATTAGCTTCACTTACCCTACATCCACCTTACTGCCAACCACCCTGAAACCCATAACCGCCCCCGCCCCAAGCACCACATTGCACACATCAATGCGGCCCTCGGTCACATCATAGACCAAACGTTTTGCCCCCTGGGATAATGTTAGTGAGTACCCATGATCTAGCTGTTGCGGCAGTGGACTGCTGGCACATGAGGCATGCAGGTACAACAGTGTGCTGAATAGACTGCTGTCTGTCTCCTCAGCACACCGGTAGTCTGCAGCAGCTCTGACTCTGGTACACAAGCCACTGCTGCAACAACAGAGTCCATTTAAGTGAGTTCAGAGGATTGGAAGGGTCTGAGTGCTCTTGTTTCCAGCTGCTTTTTGTGGTCCCTGCTTTGGTGTTTATGGTGCAAAGCAACTGAGTAACTGCTTAGGCGAGAGGTCAATCACTCAGTCTTTGTCATGTAGAAATACTAAT
Organism: Triturus cristatus; assembly: GCF_964204655.1. NCBI lineage: Eukaryota > Metazoa > Chordata > Amphibia > Caudata > Salamandridae > Triturus > Triturus cristatus. The sequence goes on from NC_140595.1 coordinate 334,566,946, forward strand.
TATGAACAAATGCAGTTTGATTTAGTAAATACTTTTTTTTTTTTAAACCAAAAATTGTAGCTTCCTCGAAATGGTAAGATTTCAATACGCGTGCATCATCTGCTGGGCTAAAATGGGCAATAGGTGTGAAGTTAACTAGTAACATCCACTTGCCAAAAGTATCATATTGAATGTTTACCATCTCTGTGGAAAATTAGCAGTTCTGACCGTTGCTAGTAAGGTCTAATGCTGAACGTAGAGCAGCTCTGGACTGCTTCTATTGTAGTGACATGCTGAGAATCGTTGGCAATGTAACATGTAAAGTATGTAAAAAGGATTAGAGGTGTACCCCTAGCAGGGATGACATGGTTTAATGAACAATATTTCAGTGCAGGCCACCGCAGTGGTATGTTCCAAGAGTAATGGACCAACGAATAACAGTACTACTCTAAGGGGACGCCACAGACCTCTGCTTAGTCTACAGTGCCTTGGATCTCTTGACTCTGAACACCACCTCTGCCCACTGTGGCGTCACTGCTGTTAATGGGCCTGTTTGAGGACTTCCCTATACACACAGCTTCGCACAAGCCCACCCTTCACATGCTGCCTGTCCCAACCCATATGTTAAGATAATGACGTCGGCCACACCTTGTCCTGCAGATCATGGGCCCGACTATTCTTTTTTGGCTTACATCTGACCCCTAGACAATAGACGTTTGGGCATACCCACTTGGGTCACAGTCCCTGCTTATTAAGCCTCTTCCCAGGGCCCTTAATCCACTAAGGGGGCAGATTTGAGAGGTTTGTGCCATGCTTGCACTATGTAACGTGGTACATGCACGATGCAAACCACTACGAAATATTTATGAAGCCACGTAAAACCACTTAACGTGGCTCTGAGTAGCTTCATAAATTTGGAGTAAGGCAAGGTTTTCCATGGGCGTCCCTATGCAACTTCCATGCATTTTTCGCAATCCCATATTTACAAGTACTTGTAAACCTGGGAATGTGCCAAATTCTTACATCTTTCCAGGGGAGGTGTATTTATTTCTCCTTGTTTTTCCTCTTACTGTGTGTTTTGCATTCTGTGGCACATCTAGAAAGAGGAAACATCCCCTCAGGATAGTTTTCTGTGCAGGAAGGCATACCTTCCTGCACCAAAAACTATCTTGCCTACAACACAGGCACCCTTTCACCATGGTGCAAGGGTGCCTGCATTGGTGCTAGACTGCCAAAACGGCTCCTGCACAAGGGAAGAGGACAGAAATGCGCGCTATTGGACAAATGCAGTGCATTCGAGCCCTTCCCCTGTGGCGCAGGGCAGCAAGGTGACTTGCTGCTCTGCCGAGCGCACAGTTTTCTTAAATATACCCCCAAGCCCGTTACGCATACAATCATAACTGGGTTGCACTTTGGCCACTTTTCTACTATTTCCATCACAGTCCCGGCAACCTGTCACTTGCTGGGATTGTGAATCAGAATGGAAGACAGTATGCACTCTTCCCCACGACTACTTGCCAATAGAATAGTCCTGTTGCCGAGAATCGAGAGGAAAAAAGCAATATCCGGCATTGCATGGGAAAAAAGGAATTCCTCCATATACTTTGTGTGGGAAAAAATAATCCTTCTCTGGACATTATCACCCTCTGGTAGATGTGGTCACCTCGTGAGCAGGGAGCATGCACCCGTATCACCTCAGGGTATTCAGATTCCGCGAGGCTATTGTGACCACTTATCACTAGTTATTAGCTGTGGCTGCTTATGCTCCATTATGAGTTGGGAAATGGAATCTTGTTAGTGACTGGGGCCAATAATGTACATTTAAATCCTGCGTCTATTAATGCACATCACAAGCATTGCAGCCCAGGCTCAAGATCAACGAGATCCCCAGTTACGTGGTCCTCCATGCCGCACGCCAGGGCGGCATTCCAAGAGTACCATCCCACAAATTACCCATTTGAAGCCAGCTAGCACGACAGGTCCATAGACTTGTATCCCCACTACTAACCTACTTCTTCATCGACTGGCCTGATGACCTGCTGCAGTGGAATTACCGCTGTTTGTCGCACCAAATTCTGATCTAGTGCTCGTCAAATACCTAACGTACACATAGCCCCATAGGTGGTCTCCAGAGTGTGAGAGTTTAATTTAGTTGAACCTCCCCACTCCAGTACATCTTCTGCAGTGATCACTCTACTGTCATTCTCCCTGTGCCTTTCTTCACTGCCCATCCAGTGTCACACCTGTCTTGCTCCTCCGTTTCAAGTCTTGTTTCCTCTGGCAGCCTCTCTGCCCAAATTGTAAGGCTTATGCCATGTGTAAAAACCTTGCTGTGCATACTGTAACAGTGAAAGGTGTAGCATAGTAAAAAGTGGTGCTAACTTTTCTGGGACAGGCACCCGTCATCTGAATGTTGAACGTAGATTTCAGTAGAAGGTGCATTTATGGTCTCAGAGCTACCCAACTGACTGTGATCCCCAGTGTATCAGTCACCCCTTCCATATGTTCATCAGTGTTCCTTCACAGGAAATAGCTGTATTCTCCTTACCATCCTATAACACCCAATCTTGGCACATGGGCACTGGGCCTGCGCCCCACCAGCAGTGCACATCCTGTTCTGGCACCTTTGTACTCTGCCTAGACAAAATTACTGAAAAAGGTATGGGTATGCCACCTTTGCTGCTGTGAGATGGAAGGTGCTCGTCAGCAGATCAAAACATAGGCAGGGGGTGGCCAACTACACCTAAGGGCTGATAGCACAGATGACTCTGTAAGTAAAAGTGAATTGGGGTGCCTGTCTGAGCTCGTGTGACCTTTAAAATGCATTCAAACGCAGGTTAAATGCTTGAGCCTTGGAATGGCCAATCCAGTTGACCATCCGCCATAAAATAGTCTGTCATTAAATTCCCGAAAGTAATTTTCACGGCTTTGTTGACACGTTAGTGAACAGTAGTTGTCACAACAGGCAAACTGAATGCAGAAACCTCTAACCTTAAAAATAACTCCAACTTCAAACTTATGGCGTGGCCTTGCTTTATGGCTAAACATTGCACAGGCCTGGTTTTTTGTGAAGCCAACTAGAAAGCTCCGTGGGATCAGCACTTGCTGCAAAGTTGCAGATCACAAGTTTGCACCTTAGCAGGCAAGGTTTGGTGTCCCAGCCTTGAGGGCTAATGACATGAACCCCAGTGAGCTGGATCATAATTCATGGGATGAAGTACCCACACATCAATATTTCATGGGTGAGCAGTCTGCTCACACCATCTCATGCCGCCTCCTACCTGGGCCGATTCTCCCGTCCCTCCCAGACAGCACTACTGCTGCTATGTTGTACCTGTTCTGGGTGTGTTAGAGGAGCTTGAGAACCCAATTTTCACTGCTCAATCACAACAAAAACAGTTGCCTTCCTCAGCACTTGTTTTAACAAAATGTAACTGTTTCCCTGCAGCATGCTTAAATTGTGATTTTAACCAGATCTCCTGCTTATTTATTCATTTAAGTAGTTTTACAAGGCACTACATTTACTTCATAGTGTCTAGCAGAGCTGTAAGGAGGATAGCAGCTTGGCAGGGAGTTAGAAACCAAGTGGGTGAGTGATTAACCATGTCCAAAATCCTTGGATCGCAAGCAGTTTGAGTTTAGTTTTCTTTAAAGCAGCTCTATATATCCACAAAGTTTTCCTGAATCGCATGAGGTTGACTTTAGATCTCAGATGCCAGAATCCAGGTCCTTACACATCGGGTGATCTTCCTCTGTGCCATCCTGTTGATTGATTGTTGGTTGATCTAAAGGCTGGACATTGAGTGACGGGCTCTAGTTGTGACAATCTGTAAAACTTATTTACTCTTACCAGACTCATGCCTCTCAACTCCCCATCCTTTGAGTGCCAGCGCCTCCCACCTATGTGGTCCTACTCCATGGAGATAAGTGTTGCAGGACAGAGCGCATGCATAACAATCCTACTTTGGTCCATATGCTGTTTCCCTTTAATCAATCTTTCATCAGTGTGCTTCAAACATTGGGGTTAAAGTACACAGTTTAAAGCTAAAATCATATTAATCTTTTGTTAAAAAATATAAATGTTTGTCTGGACTAGGCCTGCAAGTGCTGGATGGCATCCACGTGCAGGGTATATGAATGGGTCGACAAGTTGAGTAAATTATTGCATTGGCTTGCCACACACCAGGCAGAGAATAGGCTGATACCCTGCTTTATGGGGAATTCTGGGGCATGGGTGGGGACTCACAGGGGATCTCCACTGTATTCGCCCAATACTATGAGGCACTTTACACTCAAAAACCGCGCCCTGGTACTGCTGTGGCGACCCCTTTGGTGTAAGAGCTTCCTTTACCCTGTCTATCTCCTCAAGATAAAACTGCTCTATATCAAGACATCACCACAGATGAAGTGGAGGAAGCACTGGCAGACCTTAACCCATGGAACACTCTGGCACCCGATGGAGTCCCTGTAGAGTTTTATCGCAAGCTCAGCTCTGACTTAGTCCTGCCCCTCCTCAAGCTTTATACTGAGGCAATCTCCCACGGCCACTTCTCCCCAGAGATCGACCAGGCCACTGTTGTGTTTCTTCCCAAGCCGGGTCGCACCTAACCACCTGTGCCTCTTTCTGGCCCATATCCCTCATTAATAGCAAGGTTATATTGTATGCTAAGATTTTGGCTAATCGCCTGTTAAAGGTTGTTCTCACCCTGGTCCATCTGAACCAATGTGAGTTTATTCCCTGGCGTAGCATCAGACACTGTATCCGACGCGTGTATCTAGCATTGTCCTGTATCGGAGCTTTAGGAGGCCATGCAGCGCTCCTGTTATTGGACTTTGAAAATGTTTTTGATGCAGTGAACTGGTTGTACCTACATGAAGTGCTTTGAGGTATAGGCCTTGGAGCTCGGTTCCGGGCACATGTGTATGTTCTTTCTGTGGGTAATCAGGCTTGTTTGCAGGTTAATGGTGTCTTATGAGACCCCTTTCCTGTGCGGGGAAGCACTAGACAGGGGTGCCTACTGTCGCCGCTCTTATTCGCCCTAGCTATCGAACCACTAGCGGTGTGGGTCCGGTGCGATGCCCAAATCTGGGTATTCAACTGGGGGTTGGCAACAGAGGATTGGATTGCCTTGTATGCATACAATGTCCTTTTGTTTATGTCCAAATCAGCTTAAACTGAGCCTAGAGTACTTCAAATCTTCAATATTTTCGGGGAGGCTTTGGGGCTTCAGGTCAATTGGGGTACATCCCTGTTGTTTCTGATACAAGGGGACATCTGAGACAAAGACTGGCAATCAATAATCCCAGTGTGTTGGGTTAGTTTACATTATTTGGAGGTGTATGTCTCCTAGGAGCCATACCTGGCATGGTTCCTAAATCTTGCCCCTGTGATGCATAGGGCCAGGGAGGATCTTTCTTTCCGTGGCTTCATCTCTCTTTCAACACAATAGACAGAAAAGCCTTATATAAAATTATGATTTTGACCAGATATCTATATGCATTACAAAATTATGCCTTCCACTAACATGGTTCAACTAGTCCTAGCCATGAGCCGCAGTTTTATTTGGGCTGGAGGCACCCCTCCGGTGCCGTTAAAGAAATGCGCCTAAGCAATATATGATGGTGGATTGGCAATGGCGGACATACAGCTATACTACTGGGCTGCCCACTTACTCCACATTAACAATTGGATGCAGGGGTGAATTAGCTCTGTTGGGACTCGACAACGTGTTTAACATCTTGTGTGGTGGCCCAATTCCCTGTAACATCCAGGAGGTCACTCAAGTGGTGTTTAAGGTGTGGAGGGCAGCCCTACGCTGGCTGAGCTGGGATCACAGACTCACTTCAGAAACCCCACTCTGGGTGGGTAAATGGTTGTCACAGGTGTCAACTCTGGAAGGCTTTAGAGGGCGGGATTCTTTTGGACTGCCACGACTTGGCGACGTTTGTGGTGTCCAACACATGAGGTCATTCCAGGAGCTTCAGGACAGAATTTCAAATGCCACCTTCCCAGTTATACCGCTACCTACAACTTTTCCATGCCCTACAGACCTATAGTGATGAACTCCTGGATCTCTCCGAACATAGTCCCCTGGAAAACAAAATCCTTCTGGGCTGCTTGGTCAAGGGAGGGATATTCCAGATCTACAAGTCCCTGGTGATACATTCGCTGGCCTTTTTGCCTCCACAGAAAGAACGGAGGGAGGGTTGGGTACGGTCCTCCAATGTAGTACTCCAGTTTCCAGTATGAGTTTTGAAATATGAGAAGCCCTCTCCCGTTGCCCTGTGAGGGTGACTACAAGATACTCGATGGTGTGTACCCGCTCAAGGGAAAGTTCTTTAAATGTTGTTTATGTTCTAGTTGTCGAGCGAGGTTTAAGCACCATATATTTTGTTTTTTCCACATTGATTTCCTGACACCTCAGCTTGCAGAAGCTGCTTAACCTGTCTAATGTATGCTGTTACCCCATCGGGAATTTGAACGGGAGAAGCCCACCATCTGCAAACCTTAATGCTGGCACCTTCATATCTGCTAGACTTGGGGCATCACTCTGGCTTGATCCAAGATGGGCTATCAGGTCATTGTTATACAGTGTGAATAGGATTGGGGTTAATACTACAAACAGCTCAAAAGACTTTTCCATGGATGTGGTACAAGCTTTGGATTTTACAGCCCATGACATAGTGGACATAACGTCATTATTGAAATGTTGGACTTGGCTCTTCTGGCAAGTTCACCCCTAGAACGTTTTGCAGTATCCTAGCCTTTTTCCTGTGTTGTCCTAGTGGTTTTAGGCCTCTAGGCGCTTTCACACTGTGTCCCAGTGGAAAGCCTGTGCGCTCTGTGTGGTTGAGTGAGACTGACCTGCCCTCCCATAGGAATGCATGGGGGAATGTATGTGTCCCTGGTAGTTCCTGATGCGTGGGGAGTGCAGGTGCGAGTTTGGTATGTACGGACTCGTGTGTGAAATGCTGCGCGATGATGTGTGCGGCATCCATGTAGCTAGTGTAGAAGTGCCACTTCTAGACGCTGGCATAAATGTGCAGTGACTGCCTGGCATGTGATTGGCTGGTGAGCCTGGCTCCAGGAGTCAGGGTGGGTCTGCCCCAGTGGTGGGTGGAGAGAGCTGCAGGTGGATGAGTGGGAGGAGTACACCTAGGACCTGGATAGGGCTGGGCTTTCCCCACACAATGCTGGCTCCGCCCCCTGTGGTGCGACTGATGACCCTGGCCTGCTCTGTGAATAGGGAGAGGGGCTGAGCAAAACAAAGTGCTCAGGAACCAGTTGTATCTGGTTCGCCCCTTCCCTGCACCTTTGAGAACAAAGGTAAAATGTGTATAAAAAGGGGCTGTGACCCCTTACAAAATGTCCTTGTTCTTGGACTAGAAACTACCAGGGGCGTGCTGCTGCTGGGGCTCAGGGGAAGGCTTGCCTCCCTGGGCCCTGCCCAGCCCCTGGATGCCTGGAGGATTTCTTTTTTGGGACCCTACTGCCCTTAAATCTCTACAGGAACTTTCTGATGGATTTACTCATTTTCCTACAGGACCTTTTGCTATACTGGCGCCTTGAGAGCGTTTTACTTATTCTGGGAGCGCTTGATTTTCTCTTTGGAGAAGGAGCGCTTCTGCTGCCTGCAGCGCTGGGCTGCGATCTTCATGGAGGGAATCCCCAGCGTAGGGATTCCCCCGCCTTGTGTTCTGTTGCGGGTGCCCACCCCGCTTATTTCTTTGTTTGCTTGTGACCGCTGCAACTCTGGCTACGGCGGGTGCCCACCCCGCTTGGTGTTTTGCCTCAGAGGGAGCCTACCCCTCGTTTCGCCCAGTGAACATAGAGACTGCCGGGCCGCGTCTCAGCGCGACCCGGAAGACAGGCGCCATTGCCTGTTTGGGGGTGGGGCCTCGAGCGTCACTTCCCCCGACCCAGAGTTTGGCCATTGCCCCTAGAGGGCTCCCGTTGCGAAGAGGGAGCCCCGCATACCGATAATGATTTCCGGCGGGGCTCTCATAGGGAGGAGAGAGCCCCGCGGATTCCCCACACCGAGCAGGAAGAAATGCGGCGTCCGACGACCCAAGCGGGAGCCCACCCCGCACTAGGATGCGCTGCGGGAGAAGCCTGGAGCCTTGCCGGCTCGAGATCCAAGTCCCGGATCCCCGGAGGGGGCCCGGGTGAAGAGAGGCAGGCGATCGAGGCTGACGATTGCAGCACGGGGCTCCCAGGAGTGCAGGGAAGCCCCGCGCCACGAGAAGAGTGCTGCTGCTCCCGCCTGCTGGGTCCAGAGAAACCCCGGTCCCGGGAAGAGGGACCGGGTGTGAAGAAAAGAGCCCGGTAAGTGGGGGCTCCGTGTTGTTGGTGCCCCTCGAGGCACAGTTCTCTTTCCCTAGTCTCTGAGCGGCCCCGTCTTGCAGCGGGCCGCTCCAGCGTGAGCCAATGCGCTCCAACGAATAGGGGGCATGTATTTGGTTACCGAGCCTGTGTGGCTCCAACGCTTAGCCCACATTATTCATTCCTTAATTACAGAGCCCCGTGTGGCTCCAATGTGTGCTGTTCTGGATTGGCGCCTATTCATTTCAGGAGCCCCGTGTGGCTCCACAGTACTGCGGGACATATGGTTTTTAGAGCCTAGGTGGCTCCAACATTTTGGTATATTGTTACAGGGACCATTGAGAGTCCAAGCCTCACGTGCCCTCCACAGCTGCGCAGCACTTAGTGCCAGCTGCAGCGTTTAGGCCCTGTGCTTGTCCCCAGCTGCCCAGCAAGTAGTGGGCAGCTGCTACGTTTAGGGTCTGGCGCAACCTGGACTCTAATGTGATTTTGGTGCTAGGAAATGTACGGTGTAGTATGTTTTGCGCACCCTGTGTTCATGCTTTTGGTGCTAGGAAATGTACTGCGAATAGCATGTTTTGTGCACCCTGTGTTTTATACCTCTAAATGTGGTCATTTCTGCCTAGGAGGTTGTCTTACCTGTTTAGGTTGGTGTTAGGGAGATTGTACTTCCCTGTGCGATATACGCCCCTAGAGTAGTTATACTTAGGTGGTTAGGTCTAATGCGTTAGACTGATGAGAAATTGCATAAATGTGTTTATGCCCCTGTGATGTCTACAGGATAGGTTTTATACCTGATGCTAGTGTGATGACGCTGAGGTCATTATTGCGCCAGTAGTTACTGGTTGCGCTCTACCGTGCTAATTTGTGCTTCCATGGGTATATGTTCTACATTTACTATTGGTGATTTGTGCTGATTCTGACAGTGGTCCATGTGGCCCTGTCCCGTGTAAATAGTCCCTTGTAAAATTCTGCCCAGTGCCAGTTGGCACAGTGTAAATATTATCTAATGTGTTTGGTATAATACAAAGGCTATTTTTATATAATACCTTGTGTGGAGTTTCCTTTGTGGTGGGCCTTGGGTGTTGTTGCTGGGTGCGCGCGCAAATGCTTTACACATTGCCTCCGGGATAAGCCTGACTGCTCGTGCCAAGCTACCAAGGGGGTGAGCAGGGGTTATCTTTGGCGTGTAACTCCCCAGCCCTGACTATAGTGGTGGTTTCTGCCTGGCTTTGGCGCAAGCCCTAGCCAACCAGAAATCGACATTTCTAACATGAAAGAACCCATTAACAAGACTGTTAGCACAGAGCAACTACGGCAACCAATGGATGCTACTGGAGCTCATCAACAAAAGTCAAGTAAAACAGACGCGCATGCTACACCAGGAGCAGATAGGCATAACTTCCTTCTGATCATATACAACTATAAAAAATTATAGTCGACATCAACATCAACGGACATGGTGGCATGACCCAATTAGTAGATGCAGGCCGGGCTTTGATACCCAAAGCTCTCCTATAACACATTGCTTGATTTGTGACAAAAAAGTTCAAGGGACCTAGTCAGGAGACTACTGCAGCTTGCTCCAGCCATGTCCCCTGCCAGTGCTGCCAATGACGTACCAACACAACTACTAACCATCACACTCCTACAAGCGTGACAATCAGACTATTCCACACCCCTAAAGCTATAAGAATGTCTTGGGGGGGAAGGGGGGGGCAGTATTTGTCATTTTTAATGTACACTGAATTCATAAACTACAGTTTTTGTGCTCATCTCTAAATCAGACGCCATCGTATGACAGGCTGTCAAAAGCGCTGGCATTGAAAACTGAGCACCAGTACCGAGCATTGGAAACCGCCAGCTCAAATTAAGCACTGCCATAACAGCAATAATCCTCAACACCAGGAGAGATGGCGCTACAAACTTCTTCTAAAACCAGAATACGTCACGCAAGGCCCACAAGACATCCTCAATAGAGGAAACATCATGAGATTCCTAGCAGAGATCCCTGACCTGAAAAAGATAACTTCAGTGGATCTATTATTAGTTGAATTCCTCACAAACGAAGGCCCCAAACAACCTGAACTAACATTAACAACATGGGCCATAGAGGAAATTGTGACTTCGATTTTAAAGTTTGCCAGTACATTTGAAATGTGGGGAATAACGCCTATGAAATACATCAAGCCTCGGGACCTGCCGTGGAGCACAAGAAACTCAGACACCCCAAAAACAGCTCCTGGCAATTCTTTCCTGCAGGGTTCTTGGGGCAATTGCTAAACTTATCCATCATCTTTGGGACTGGATTTCATCTGCGCTAAATGACCCAGCAAACCATGAATCATCATCCCACAAACAACTGGGTTGTCAGAGGAGGCTTTGCATTGCCTCTCATGGAATATTACAGGGGCCCAAACCTTGTTGCGAGACTGTATTCCACCAACGGATTAGAAAAACTTTGAAATCAATACCCTGCAAGAGACTTGATCAGTGGCAACTTTACCTGTGAAAGGGGGTATGTACTACCAAGTTATGCCCACAAAAGCACAGCGCCACGGGAGACCTTAAGGAGGGCTCGCAGTATACATTTTGCTTACCTTGAACATAAAATCTGAACAATTTCCCTCTGCGGACCCAGGCCTTCTGATAATCAAATTCAGCAAATGGCGCAAACACAATAGGCCGACATTTCTGTAGTTCAATGTTTATGCCCATCCTAGCCAGATCAAAAAGCAAGCACTTCAGGAAAATAGAATCTTCAGAATAACTGACTTTAAGCAAACCGAGCCTTCTTGGGACATAATGTGAACAGGGGATTTGAATGCAAATTTAATTCACACCCCAGAAGACGACGACGACATGCTGGCACCTGTGAATCAACACTGGAATGTACGACCACAGTCAAGCTAAACAGTAAAATGTCACAGAAAAAAAGCTAGTGATGGCCCTGGAATTTTTGGGCATGAGGTTGTTAAGTGGAAGAGCGCCAGATGAAAACCAACCCTAATTCATCTATCACAACCCAAATTCCAGGTCCACCATTAACTATACAGTTATCTCACTACCACTAATTTCACTGCTACAGCAATACACAATTTAATATACTACGGATAGTTGACATTCCTACCAGATGGGTACACTTGAAATAAGCCCTCTAGTTCATATGTCGGCACCACCGATATCGGCACAATACACTTGACGAACTTGGAGCACCTGAGATAGAGTAATAACACAATAGCAGACCTCGCCCACTTATACAAGGAACTACTGAATGCTAGTACCAATACCAAAAGCAATCAAATTGCTGCATGGATGTGTTTTTGTGCCAACCTGTTAACTCAGTCTGCCTCAGTCAAAAAAGGATTGGTGCCTACCCAAATAGAGCAGATAAGACTCTTGTCTAAATGCAGAGGCTTAAAAAGGAACTACTAAAGATCATCAGACCCTCGATGAAGGCAAAACGGCAATCCTTCTCTTGGGAAGAACTGAAAATACTAAGAAAACAATACAAAAAACCATCTCTGGATGTATCGGACCGAGGCATTCTGGACAAAGCTGGCATAAAACATCATGCAGACTACCTCCAGGTTGTTCTGGGAGACAATGCCTGGACAGACCAGTAAAAGTAATGAATAACTCAAACATCTCAGAGACAGCATAGGCAGCTCATCTTGCTCAAACATTTGCAACCAACAAACGTTCCCCAGACGTTATGACCATACAATATAACCAAAGTCCTAACAAGTCCACATATAACAAAATCGCCGCCCTGTATGACATCAAACCTAACCGTGGGTCTAACATAGCAGATGACAAGCAAACACCCCTGCTTGCAGATGAGCAAGACACTTAATTGCCATCAGGAGTCAAAGAAGTTCTATCCGCCTGGACGCCGTGATGGGACGCCAGGACCTAACAGTATTCCACAAGCCATTTTTAGGTCTCGCCTAGCGTTGCAGCGTGCATGCGCTGTTAATGTGATCAGGAGATTTCAGAAGGGGACTTGAAGCCCCGTCAATCATTTTCATTGGGTCACATCAGCATTTATGCTAAACGCTGGCTTCCCATTGAAAAGGATGCTTCTTAGTTACGCCCTGTCTCCCTTTTGGACGGCCCATCTGGACTGGGTTGTCAGCTTCACGGCTGTCGTGAAGGAATTTCTTATCTGAAGGGAGCATGTTAGATAAACAACCGTGAAGCAAAGGATCCAGTCCAGATGGGCTGTCCAAAAAGGAGAAAGGGCGGTAGCATAATGACGACAGTGAAGGAAGTAAAAATGTTGTAATTGCTTTGTCCCGTTGATCATCTCTCGCTTTTCCTAGAGCTTGTTCTGCCGCTACTGCCTCCTCCCCTCTCCTGGTGACAGCGCATACGGAGAGGAACCTGGACTTCGCTTTCTGCTTTCGTATTTTTTTTCCCGATTCAGAAAGAGTCCGAAATGTTGTCACCTTCGCCTGCACTCTTTCTTCTTGCGCCAGTCTGTAACATTTTATTTTTTTCTGCGCGGGTAGCGGGCGGGTGGGGGCTTCTGTCTTTCCTCCTTCCTCGCTCTGCGCTTGCTGTTGTTTTTTTTTCTTCAATGTCAATTTTAGTTTCCCGGAGCGGCGGGGAACGGCAAAAAAACGAGGGAAATGGCACTGGAAAAAGAGAAAGGTTTGTAGGAGGAGTTCGGGGAGCGCTGTCAGGCGAGCAGGGTTTCGCTGTCCGTGCAGGAGAAGGCACCTCGAGCTCTCTGCACCGTGCGGAGGGAGGGGGAAGCCCGAACGGTGACCAGGAACTAGCCCCTGCTGTCTCACGAGTGCGTTTCTGTTTAGGGACACGGGGGAGGGGCTTGACAAGACATGACAACATTTCAATTGTTTTTAGTTGTGCGTGTAAATGCACCCGCAAAGCACTTTGGAGGCAGGCGTGGTGTTGTGAAAAAATAAGTACTTAAAAATATTATTGCAAAGGATTTTTTTTTTTCAAAAACACAAGCAGCGTGCTTTGGTACTGTCACAAGTATTGGAGCATGTTTTATTGAGCCCCCGTTATAGCTGGCAGTTATTCGTGAAGTAAGGAGATCGTATAACATAATAACACATTTTAAACCTTTGCGTCTTTGATTTCCTTCGCGCACACTTTTATTTAGTTTGAGCGTCTCTTTTATGATGTTACAACGTCAAGTCAGTGTTATGGGTCTGCTTAAAGGAAGTAGTGATGGTTGGCTGCGAGTTGTCTATCATTGTTTTACTTGCCTACTTTTGAGATGCAAAATACACAGATGGTTGCTTTCTTTAAAGTGTGCAGCCCTTTTGCTGTTTCTTACGCACGCCTACCCCGCACTATTCTCATGCACAACCGGATGCCTTTGAAATTTAAATAAGGCCTCTAAACTTGTACTTGTTACATGGCTGCCGAGAGTCCACACGGACGTGTGATGCTTTCAGCCAGTCCACTCAGCAGCACTTTCCACTCAGAGGCTCAACGTTCAGTACAAGTCACCAGTACCCCTATAAACGAAGCGGCACTCACTCCCACAGAAGCAAACTAAAAGCAAATACCTGCACCGATCTGAGGCAAGAGGAAAACCAAGTTTATTTCCATAAGCCAGCAATGCAAGACCCTTGCTCATGTGTGCCAACCCGCGAGTTCCCGACCCCGCTGACCCGCAACCTCCCCACCGAACCGGATTGTATCGATGAAGAGAAAAGACAGGCCATGAGCTGCGCGAGGGCATGAAGGGGGTCGCATTCCGACAGGATCACTTGCTTAAACAACCCCAGCTATTCAGTATTACCTCCAGCCTGACTGCGTCTCTTTCACTCCCTGTCCCCCCTCACGCACATTATCCAGACAGAGTGCTCGCACCCCACTTGACCATCCAAACCCTGCCGCCTTCCTAATTACAGCTCGTGGCCAAGATGCCAGTAGGCACTGAGGTGCTTCTCGTTTTCTAAGCAAACTCTCACAGTTGTTGTGATAAAACACAAGCAAGCTGCCCCGCCCTCTTTGTAGAGTAGATCTTTCATCTATGGGCAGACCCTCCCAATTCATTTAATCTCTTGCTTGCTGCAAACATCCACCCCTGCTGCTGCCCCACCACAATGCTCCACATTAGCACTAATGTGCCGGCGCACGCAATCCACCCCTGCCTTGTGTGCCCTCCATTCCGAGGCCTCACCTCTCCCTTAGGCCCCCAGCACCCTCACCTTGTTCAGCAGCACCACCTCTCCTTGCAGAATTGCCAGGAGAAAGAGGCCCCTCTGGGCGCCTGCAGTTAAATGCCTTCGACTCTAAGGTTGCATTCCTATCAGAAAATGTACGGCTGGGATGAACCACCCCAATGTCCTCTCCGCTGCCCAGTAACTTCCTGCCTACCCTCTCCCCCTCATTACCCCTCCCCAGTCCGGTTCCATTCACTGGGGGTGGCCTCCTCTAAGGCTCATGGTCCAGACATATCCCCGACCCTTCAGGAAGGAGGGGGGGCTGAACCAGGGGACATTTCTTCACTGCTCCCCGGTTATACAACTCCCTGCAGTTCAACCAGCCTCCCCCTCTCTCCTGCCCCACCCTGATCCCTTCATTACATTTAATTTGGGAGTAAATGGTTTAAAGCTGAAGATATCTAAAGTTCCAGCAAAGTTACACAGGGAGTAAAGGACAGAGCATCTGAACCGGTTTGTCCTCACAGTGTACTTTTTTTACACTCTAGATTTCCTTGCCCCCCCATCCCATTCACAACCCACACTGGGTGCCCATGATGCATCGAAAGGCGGGGTCTTCTTCTGTAAGGACTTCCTAGCAGTATAAATCAAGACAAGCATTTGCAATGCAATAGGTCTCGCATTTACGCGAGTTTGAGCTATTGACATTGCAAATGACAATGCCTTTTATTTTTGTTTTTAAAACTTGAATAAAAGGCATTGTCATTTACAATGCCAATAGCTTAAACTCGCGTAAATGCGAGACTCATTGCATTGCAAATGCTTGTTAAAGAAGACACCCATTTCTGGGTGAATACTCTATTGGCATTATACAGTGAGGTTCAATCCCAGAGAGTTGGTGTGGGTCAATCCTTAACTCAGTCTTTAACAGGGGATTCCTCTTATCCCGCTAACTAGAGGCTCATGTCGCTCCTGGATTCAGAGTCCAGATATTATGGCTCTTTAATGTTGGGTTACTTTATAGAGTGGTCAAATACCAACAACATGGTACCTGTAAATCAAACAAGATTCAGGAAAGGACTTGGCACCACAACTAACATCTTAGCAGCTTTCCTCATAGCCGACAGATGCAAACAAATGAGAAAGAAATGACATCTCTGCTTTGTAGATTTCAAAGCAGTATTCAGCTGTGTTTCTTATGAGATTCTCTGGAGAGAAAAAAACGAAGAAAATGGTGTATCCCTCAAAAGCTTCTATGTGCAATTGAACAATTATATTCAGAAACTTGGATGCAAGTTGAGATCGGCTGTGGCACAAGAGTTTCAAAGCCTAAAGCAGGGGTGTGTGCTGGCGCCCCATGTCTTTAATTTATTCATGGCAGATTTGATGTCAGAGTTAAATCAGATAACCTGTCATGCACCAAGCCTGGGGCCACTTCGTTTGACTTATCTGTCCTATGCGAAGATGTTCTACTGTTTAGGATGACAAAATTCGGGCTGTAAAGGCTATTTAACACATTGATGTCCTGTGCTAAATCTAACAATTTCGAGATCAACAGGATAAAAACAATGACTATTAGTAATCAACCTCAACAGCCAATCAAGATCCTCCTCGGATTGTGAAATGCTTCTATTTCAAATAACACTTTCAAAGAATTATACATTCAGAGGCCTTCTACTGTACAGACCTCCCAGGGCGAGGGCGCCTCTGCTATCAATCTTAAGCCCAATCCTAGAATCAAGTCTGCTAGGATCAGACTTCACAATCCTAGGGGACTTCAATTATCACCTTGAAAAACTAACTGACATCAACACCGCCGAATTGCTCGATGCGATGTCTGGACTCTCCCTGGACCAGATCGTTAATCAAGGCACTCACGTGGCAGGACACACTCTGGATGGGATTTTCTCGCCCAACCCTAATCTTGAAATCACAGAGCTACTACCCGTCACATGGTCAGATCATAAAGCTATCACATTTTCAATCACCGTCACTCAGGTACAGCTTGGTCTGTCCAAAGGCCAGAAGTCAGTTATATACCAAGACTGGGCTAAAACTAACACACAGTTGTTACAGGAAACACTACTCAGGACTAGACCTGAGTTGGTATCAGACAGCAATCAGCTAGTCGACAGGATCTCTTCTTGGATAAAGACAACGGTAAACATGGTAGTACCTACTAAATGCTTTATTCCAAAACGGAAAAAGCCATCAGAACCTTGGTTCACTGGAAATCTTAGGGCACAGAAACAAATATGTAGGAGGGCTGAGAGAAAATGGAGAGCGAACTACGATCAAAACTTAAAAAAGGACTATGCCCAAACACTATCTGATTACAAAAAACTCGTTATCAGGGAAAAGTGCAATTATTTCACAAGCAAAATCAATGAGACGAAGAACTCCAGTAAGGAACTCTTCACGACAATCAAAAAATTAGCAGGTCCCCCGGTCAGGAATCAACTGGACGACAGTGTTGCCCTTTGCAACAACTTAGGAAAGTTCTTTGTTGACAAAGTCGCTAAGGTATTTGAACCATTTAAAATGAACCACACCACCATGACCTCATTTATTTGTCCTAATCCAGAGCTAGATACATCAAATCCCGAAATAGGCTTCTGTTTTACGGTCCCTACAGTAGAACAAATACATCAGGTGGTAAAAACCATCAGATCCGGCAACCCAACGGATCCTTGCCCGCTAAAAATAATGCACCTATTTCCAGAGATACTAAGTGAACCGCTACATGGCTTATTCTCGGAGATAATCCATTCAGGAGTCTTTCCAGATGCCTGGAAAATTGCATCAGTCAACCCATTACTAAAAAAAAGCACTCTGGACCCTAAGGACCCTAGTAGCTATCGGCCAATCTCTAGAATGCCCTTTCCAGCTAAGGTATTGGAGAAGTTGATTAACCAACAACTGAAGGATCTAATAGCATCCAGAGATTACTTGGGCAACTCACAGTATGGGTTCCAGGAACAGCATGGTACCGAGACAGCATTGGTTATGGCAGTGGAAGGTCTTAGGAACTCTCCTAGACGCAGGAGGGAAGGCCGCCTTGATCTTGCTAGATCTATCGGCGGCCTTCGACACTGTGAACCATGATATCCTCCTGGCCCGCCTGGACAAATTAGGGATCCAAGACTCTGCTCGCCAGCTAGATGTCGTCCTTTTTGAGAGATAGATCCTTCACAGTCACCTTGGGAGAACACGCTTCCAACCTTTTCAGGACACCATGTGGGGAACCCCAGGGCTCGGCATTGAGCCCCACTCTCTTTAACATTTACGTTGCCCAACTAGCCTCAGTTATTAGAAATTTTGGATTCACACCAGTCTCATAGGCTGATGACACTCAAATAGTGGTATCAGTGTCAGGCAATACAGAGGAAACAATAGATCCCTTTAGGAACTGCATGATACAAGTCAATCATTGGATGCAATGCAACTGCTTAAAGCTAAACGGCGAGAAAACTGAGATCATGCTGCTAGGCACTATGGCCGATCTCTGGTCCCCAGACTGGTGGCCTGATACTCTCGGCAATTGCCCTTCCCCGGTAGGGAAAGTCAAAATTCTCAGATTTAGTTTCGATGATAAACTGACTTTTAGTGCCCAGACTAACAAGGTGTCATCCTCCATTTGGCACACTTTGAAAATTATCAGGAGAATATGTCCATCTATTCCTTTGGACTCACGAAAAACTGTTGTTACTGCGCTTGCCTTGTCTGGATTGGACTATGGCAATGCCTTATACACAGGAATCCAAACTCAATACCTTACCAAACTGCAACGCCTACAGAATGCGGCAGCAAGACTGGTGTTGGACATCCCTAGATTTGAATCAGTCTCTAATAAGCTAAAGGACTTACATTGGCTTCCCGTGGAAAAAAGGATACAATTTAAATCCTTGTGTTTGGCATACAAGGCACTTCACGGCTCAGGATCACACTTCCTGAGAACTCAATTCAAATGGTATGTCCCGGGAAGAAGTCTTAGATCTTCTAACACTAAACTCGTCCATGTACCCAAATTTAGGCAGAACAGATGGGGAGGAAGAAGTTTTCTGCTGAGGACAACCAAGTTATGGAACCTCCTACCCATCAACATAAAAAACAGCCCGACACTTTTTGCCTTCAGAAAGGCAGTTAAGACATTGCTATATCCTTGCTAATCATCTCGCAGATTCTACTGTGTATCCAACTTTAGCGCCAAGATGCCTTCGGGCATTCGTGCGCTCTACAAATGTAAAAATCAAATCAAATCAATCAAATCTTAGTTGACACAATCTTGTAGCAGATCAACAGCTACAAATACCTGGGCATGTACCTGGATAACAGATAATTTTTTTCATCAAAAGCAATACATGGTAAAGAAAGGTAACTCCCTAATATACATGCTAAGAAGTTGGATGACACTTTTCAGCAACATTAGGAATAGATAATGAAAGACGGGGGAAAAAACAGAATGTCCTGACCTATTTTATGTAGTTTGCATGTAGCTCTTTGATGACAGTTCGTATCAGTCACTGTTCTATATTAGGGTTGTATCTTATGAACAGCTGTAACAAAGGGATCTCTGTGAAGGTGTTTTTAAATCGTAAGTTATTGTTAAACACAGTGCCCTACCTCCCTGAGGTCAGCACCTCCTACCCAGATCAGCACCACCAGTTGCACTGCCCTAAAGCTGGGCCTGCACGTATCCATTCCTATATTGGCATGTTGGTGGCGCTTGATAAGAGCATGTCTGCATACATGCAATGTTCCTTTATAGTTCCAAAAATTATTTTGATTAGCGATTTGTTTACAGTGTGTGCCCTTTTTGTTTACTGTGTGTGCTCTTTTTGCTTACAGTGAGTATTCTCTTTTTGTTTACAGGGAGTGTGCTCTTTTTGTGTATGCTGAGTGTGCTCTTTTTGTTTAGAGTAAGAGTATGCCCTTTTGGTTTACAGCAAGATAGTGTGCCCTTTTTGTTTAGTGACTGTACTTTTTGTTTACAGTAAGTGTAGTCTTTTTCTTTTCTTTTATCTTTATTCGGTGATTAAAAAACACCATAAAAGCACATATATATACATGGATAAAAAGTCATTAAACATTAATCAAGATCCTTATACAGAGTTAGTGCAAATAGAGATACCGTGTAACGCCCTGAACGTCTCAGGATCGTTTAACAGACACGACAATGAGGACGCAACCACTTGTGAAGGGTTAGTTCTTTTAATGAAGGCAAATAAAATACAAAGAACAAACAAAAGTTATAGTCACTGGAATCCTCCAGGCTAAGTACGTTACCAGCCCACAGCACGGATGGTCCTAACCGTCCTCTGCATATACGCCGATCCCGGCGTATGCCAACAGAGGGCAGAAATGAAATGGCCGACAATGCCAATCGGTAGGCTGTGAGGGGCACGAAGAGTGTTGGGGAGAATCGAGGAGTCAGGGAAACACCCAGCCGGGGTCTCTACCTGAAGGGAGCAGCCGCTCAACCTCTTCCTCAGACTGCACCGGGACGCGGAGTCACCTCCTGGTGATGCGTCACCGATACCCCAATCACAAGCAAGAAGACTGAACCGAGAGCAGCCGCTCGATCGATCCTGTGGACTTCCGAGTCTGTAACGCGGCAAACACCTCCTGGTGTGCGTTACAGCTGGCAGTCCCTGTGTCTCTGGTCGGGCTGGGAGTTACGACTCCAACCAGCAAAAGCGCCACTGCGCTTGGACTCAGCCGAGTCAAAAAGCGAAGCTCAATGGTTGACCGGTAGAGCTTCCGGGTCCTTCGCAGGTGACGATGGGGCAAGACACGGCCCAGGGAGTAACGACTCGACCTACCTCCGTTCTTGCCTTACTGGAGCACCACTCCGGAACACTGCTCTTCACGAAGCAGGTACGTCGGTGTAAACATAAGGGCGTGTTTCCCTTGAGTTATGTAACAGCTCTCCTGTTTACATAAGGGCGTGTTTCCCTTGAGTTATGTAACAGCTCTCCTGTTTACATAAGGGCGTGTTTCCCTTGAGTTATGTAACAGCTCTCCTGTTTACATAAGGGCGTGTTTCCCTTGAGTTATGTAACAGCTCTCCTGTTTACATAACCTCTCAACCGCTAAGCATCCTGGGAGATGTAGTCCGTTTTCGCTGGTTACCGTTTTCCTCCCCTCGCATGACAGGAATTCTTGACAGTACATCCTCCCTCTCAGCGGCTCCCCACGGGTCCAGCGCTGGCAGGAAAACGCCGATGGAACAAGGAGACCAAGCGCGGAGCATGAACCCCTTCAGCCGGTTCCCATGAATGCTCCTCCGGGCCATAGCCTTTGCACGCAACCAGGTACCACAGCTTCCCCCTGCGCCATTTGGACGCCCGTATGCCCGACACTTCATACTCCACCTCCGACTCCACGCATACCGGCCTAGGTGTCCCAGACGGCTTGGAGGGTGCTGGTTTGAGCAATGATACATGAAAGACAGGGTGTATCCGCAATGACTGGGGCAAGCACACCTTCACGTTCACGGGACCCATACACTTGGTAATTCGATAGGGGCCCATGTACTTGGGATGGAACACACTGTTCTTTCGAAACCTCATGTTTCTTGTGGATATCCAGACGTAGTCTCCAGTGCGGTACAGTGGCCCGGGCCTTCTCTTCCTATCTGCCGCAGCCTTGTATCTTCTCTTGGCCTCTATTAGGACAGCCCTTGAGCGCATCAACGTGTCTTTTATGTGTGCCACCCTGTCCGCGGTGGCGGGAATCCTGTCCTCTCTGAACGGATGTAGAAATGGCAAGAACCTGGGATGTTGGCCATAGTTGCTATAGAACGGAGATGACTGTGTGGAGCTGTGAGTGGCGTTGTTATAGGCTATCTCTGCAACCCATAGCAAGTCGACCCATTCTTCCCTGCCCTGGTCCACAAAACATCGCAGATACTGTTTGAGCGTTTGGTTCAGGCGCTCGGTTTGGCCGTCCGTTTGAGGGTGGTAGCTGGTGGACAGGGCGGTCTTAACATGCAGCGCAGTGCACCAAGTCTTCCAGAATTGCGCAGTAAACTGCGACCCCCGGTCCGACACGATCACCCCAGGTAATCCATGCAGTCGTACCACATTCTTTAGGAGTAGTGACGCCAATTCCCCGGCCGTAGGGACTCTCTTGCAGGGGATGAAGTGCCCCATTTTCGTCAAGTAATCCACCACCACCAGTATTGCCGTCATCCCCTGGTCTACCGGTAGGCCCACCACGAAGTCCAGTGATATGCTATTCCATGGTCTATCCGGGGCGGAAGTGGATGTAAGAGCCCTTGGGTTCGGCCATGGTCGGCCTTCATGGTAGCACACGTAGGACACTCCTGTCCCCACCTCCTGACATCCACTCTCATGGTTGGCCACCAGAAATGCCGTCCCATGCTAGCCACCGTTTTTTCAAAGCCCAAATGACCTGCGCATGGAGAGTCATGGCACCAGATGAATGCTTGTTTCCTTAGCCTAGGCGTGGGTATCAATAGGCACCTGCCCTTCAGGGGTATCCCGTCCTTCAGCTGCCATTCTCTGTGACTGAGGAGCCACCTCCGCCATGCGAATGACCTGATCCCTCTCTTTATTCCCCTCAGGAAAGTATCCGGTTGGATAACCCCCAATACCATCCTCGGGGAAATGATGGAACGCTCGGTTGCAGGCAATGGTTCCTTAACTGCAGATTGACGGGACAGGGCGTCCGCCTTCCGGTTTTCCGTCCCCGGCCGATATGTGATGCGGAAGTTGAACCCCGCAAAGAAGATCATCCACCGCAGCTGCCTGGGAGAAAGGTGTCTAGTGGCCGTCATGAACTGTAGGTTCCGATGGTCCGTGTACACCGATACCACATGTCTTGCCCCCATCAACCAATGCCTCCATTCGGTGAAGGCGTCCTTGATTGCGAGAAGCTCCTTCTCCGCAATATGGTAGTTGCGTTCGGCGTCGTTGAGTTTGCGGGACATGTACGCAACGGGATGAAGCACCCCTGTGTCGTGGTTGCGTTGGGACAAGATAGCCCCCAGCGCCACATCCGACGCGTCCGCTTCCACCACGTAGGGGAGATCCGGATCGGGGTGAGCCAACACCGGCGCCTTACCAAAGGCGCTTTTCAGGGCCTCAAAGGCTTTGTTCGCTTCAGGGGACCAGACAAACTCCTTGGACTTCCTCAGTAGCTGTGTGATTGGGGCCACCACTCCTGAAAATCCATCTATAAACCGCCTGTAAAAGTTGGCGAAGCCAATGAAACTTTGGACGTCCTTCACGCTTTGGGGCACCGGCCATTCTTTCACCGCCTTGATCTTTCGTTCTGCCATCTCCTGTCCCTCTGGACTCAGCATCACTCCGAGGAATTCCACGGATGTGACGTGGAAGTCACACTTGCTGAGTTTACAAAACAGCATGTTTTCCCTCAGCTTTTGGAGCACAGCTTTGACGTGGTGTACGTGCTCCTCCACACTGGACGAATAGATGAGGATGTCGTCGATATATACGACCACGTAGATATCCAACTCCTCTCTGAATACCTCATTCAAAAAGTACTGAAAGGCTGCCGGGGCGTTGCACAGACCGAACGGCATGACGAGGTACTCAAAAAGGCCGAACCTGGTCTTAAAGGCGGTCTTCCACTCGTCTCCGTCCCTCATGCGCACCAGATGGTATGCCCCTTTCAAATCCAACTTGGTGTAGATACGAGCTTTCTTGACCTGTTCCAGAAGTACACTGATGAGAGGCAAGGGGTACCGATTTTTTATGGTTATCGCATTCAATGCCCTAAAGTCCACACAGGCTCTCAGCTCCCCATTAGCCTTCGGGATGAAGAAGAGTGGCGAGGCGGCCGGAGACTTGGACGGGCGGATGAATCCTAGCTTGAGGAGTTTATCCAGGTACCCCCGGAGATGCACGTTTTCAGGCTCCGTCAGGGCATACAGCCTGCCGCTGGGAACGCTGGCCCCTGGCACCAGGTCGATCTGGCAGTCAAACTGTCTATGTGGTGGTAGCACTTCCGCCTTCACCTCATCAAATACATCCTCAAAACTGTGATAAGCCTGGGGGAGAGCCACATCTTTTTCTGCCGCTGTAGCCACCGTCTGACTCCCGCTCTCATCTGCGTCAAGGGATTCCGTTCTTATTCCACAATGCAGGATGCAATACGGTGACGTCATTTCGATGCGATGTGTTGGCCAATCCACAAAGGGGTTGTGTTTCTGTAGCCACGGCAATCCCAATATGACGCCATATTGGGGCGCTCGGATGATGTTAAAATCGATTTGTTCCAAATGGTTCCTCCCATATCTCATCGGAAGGACCCCCGTGTGCTGTCCGATGGGCCCCGTCACCAATCGCCTTCCGTCTACCGCATAGACGTCTTCGGGTACTGCTTTGGGAAGAAGCACTAGCCCTAGCCTGCATGCCTCGTTGTGGTCCATAAACATGCCAGTGGCCCCTGAATCCACCATGGCCACAACGGGTATCCACTGGTCATGCACTCCCACGTGCACCGTGATAAACAGGTGTCGTTGTCCCTTAGTGACCGAGTTGGAAAGTGAAGGGATGGATGAGTGACTCCGAGATGCCCCTTCTCTGGTCTTGGAGTCCTCTAGTTTTCCGCCGGTATGTCCACCACGGCTGTTACCGACCGGTTGGCCCGATAACGTGACGTCTTCGGTTTGGCAGGGCATTCACGTACGTAGTGGCCTTTTTTGCCACAATAGAGGCACAATCCTTGTTTACGGCGTGACTCTTTCTCCGTGGCTGTGAGGCTCGCTCGTATTGCGCTGATGTCCATGGGTTCTCCCTTGGATGCGGTGGAAGTTTCAGGACTTCCCACCGTCACATAGGATGGAAGGGATTTTCCTTTTCTCCCATGATCCCCCTTTCTTTCACTTAGCCTATGTTCCAGCCGTAATACCAGGTTGATAAGGCCCTCACATGTCTTGGGTTGAGGGTCAATATGAGCCACGGCGTCCTTGAGCTCATCGCACAGCCCTTGATGGAAGAGCGCCGTCTGTTTAGCAACAGGCCACTTGGTTTCCGCAACCAGCCTTCGGAACGCGTTGAGATACTGCACCAGATCGTTGGATCCCTGTCTCAACTCAAGCATTTCACGGTCCGCCGTGTACGAGTCAGCCCTTCTGTCGAATACCTTCAGGAATTCCTCGCGGAAAGCACCCCAATCACATAAGAGGGGGTCGTCCCTGCTCACCAGAGGTACGGCCCATTGTGCCGCGTTTCCAGCCAAATAGGATATAAGGAAAGCCACACGAGCCTGACTCGTGGGGAACGCCTTTGGTTTGCACGATAAATGTAGCGCCACTTGTGTGAGGAATACCTGCACTGTGTTAGGATCCCCACTGTACCTCTCTGGTGTTGCCAAGGGGATGGCTACCGGCATTTCCACTACTACCGCAGGGGTCTGGTTCGTGAGGGAGGTGCTGGGCGTGAGCGGGTCCAATTGGATAGCATCCAGTCTGGCTTTTACATCGGCTGTTTCTTGCCTAGAGGCAGCCACTTCAACTTGCACGGCCGCTAAAGCAGCCAGCACATCATCAAGTGTTGCCATGTCTGTTATCGACCGGGAGACAGTTAGTGTTATTAAGGTCGGATATTTTGTAACGCCCTGAACGTCTCAGGATCGTTTAACAGACACGACAATGAGGACGCAACCACTTGTGAAGGGTTAGTTCTTTTAATGAAGGCAAATAAAATACAAAGAACAAACAAAAGTTATAGTCACTGGAATCCTCCAGGCTAAGTACGTTACCAGCCCACAGCACGGATGGTCCTAACCGTCCTCTGCATATACGCCGATCCCGGCGTATGCCAACAGAGGGCAGAAATGAAATGGCCGACAATGCCAATCGGTAGGCTGTGAGGGGCACGAAGAGTGTTGGGGAGAATCGAGGAGTCAGGGAAACACCCAGCCGGGGTCTCTACCTGAAGGGAGCAGCCGCTCAACCTCTTCCTCAGACTGCACCGGGACGCGGAGTCACCTCCTGGTGATGCGTCACCGATACCCCAATCACAAGCAAGAAGACTGAACCGAGAGCAGCCGCTCGATCGATCCTGTGGACTTCCGAGTCTGTAACGCGGCAAACACCTCCTGGTGTGCGTTACAGCTGGCAGTCCCTGTGTCTCTGGTCGGGCTGGGAGTTACGACTCCAACCAGCAAAAGCGCCACTGCGCTTGGACTCAGCCGAGTCAAAAAGCGAAGCTCAATGGTTGACCGGTAGAGCTTCCGGGTCCTTCACAGGTGACGATGGGGCAAGACACGGCCCAGGGAGTAACGACTCGACCTACCTCCGTTCTTGCCTTACTGGAGCACCACTCCGGAACACTGCTCTTCACGAAGCAGGTACGTCGGTGTAAACACAATATCCGACAGCCTTGTACCTCCCGGTTCCTCCCTTTATAGGGCGTGTTTTCCTTGAGTTATGTAACAGCTCTCCTGTTTACATAAGGGCGTGTTTCCCTTGAGTTATGTAACAGCTCTCCTGTTTACATAAGGGCGTGTTTCCCTTGAGTTATGTAACAGCTCTCCTGTTTACATAAGGGCGTGTTTCCCTTGAGTTATGTAACAGCTCTCCTGTTTACATAAGGGTGTGTTTCCCTTGAGTTATGTAACAGCTCTCCTGTTTACATAACCTCTCAACCGCTAAGCATCCTGGGAGATGTAGTCCGTTTTCGCTGGTTACCGTTTTCCTCCCCTCGCATGACAGGAATTCTTGACATACCGACATACAGGATCATAAAAAAGGAAAATCCAAAGTCTTTCATTCCTCTCCCCTAGTCATCTTTAATCGGACCGCAACCTTAATAAAATTCATAATACAGCACAATGTTAGTGGATCAGAGGCTTTTTGCAAAAAGACTAATGCGTCCCTGGCACGTTCCTGTTGGGCTTTTTAAAAAATATTTACAAGAAATCTGCGCCTGGGCATAGAGAAATAGGGACAGAGCAAAACAAAATGAAGGGAATCCTGCGGAGACCTGTTGTCGCAGCCGCAGGGTCCCTTCTGCTCAATTGACGTGGTGAAACCTGCTGGTGAAGCCAACATAAAAGGAAGTAAATTCAGTCTAAAACGGCACATAAGAAATCTATCCTGTGCATTATGCACAAGATACAGATAAGGCTCCATACCCTCCACACTCTTTACCAGATTATGAGCCCTCACAGTCTTTTGAACACCTTCAGCTTCAGCTCTACATTGGGTTTTCCGCTCTAGGAAAATTTCCCCTACTTGTTTCTTGTGCTGGGCTGAAATTGATGTGGGGTTCGTGAAGCGGTTTCCAAAGCCTAAATCTTCAAGGGTGTTTCTTACATATTTAAGCCAGGGGATGCGCATACAATGGGTCCTATCTAAGCAGTCCAATAAAATTTCTCTGCTTAGATGCGCATCTGGATTAACCCATATTTTTAGCCAGGCCACAATTGGCCTAAGTTTTAACAGGTCATCCAAGTATGGTCTCCCTAGCTCCCTATGAGCTATGATTCCAGCGGTACTTGGTGGTGCCCTCAGGATAGATTTCAGATATTTGTTTTCTTCCTGTTGAATTCTAGTGGTGTTCACAAAGCCCCATACTTCTGCCCCATAGATTACTTTGGAGCATGATACAGAGCCATACAAGTTCATCACCTGTTCCGGGCTCCATCTACCTAGCCTCCTGCCATATCCAGCTATAGCCCCATTAGAGGCAATCATTTTGCTACAACGTTCCACCACTAAAGAGTTAAACTGCAAAGCACCATCAAAGGTTACTCCAAGATAAGAGAACGTTTTGACCTCCTCTAAAGTATGGGTGCCTATTGTATAAGAAAATTTAGAGGAAGGTTTTTTGCCGGCCAGGAGTACATATGATTTGCCCAGGTTGACAGATAGATCCAGTGTACTCATGAACCTAACAAACCCGTCTATCAGGATTTGTAAGCTTCGAGGTGTGCGTGCAAGCAGAACCGCATCATCTGCGTAAAGCAGAACAGGAATATGCCGCGCCCCGACCCTTGGGGAATCTGCCTTTAACCCCAAGAGAAACTGCTCCAGGTTATTAATATAAAGGGAGAACAAAAAAGGGGCAAGAATGCAACCTTGTCTGACTCCACTCTTACAGGGAAAAGAGTCAGACAATCCTCCCTCCCTATTAAATCGAACCTTGGCCGTGGTGTCGCTGTGTAATTCCCTTAATATGGTAATTAAACCACTCTCAATCCCCATGCTTAACATCATATCCCACAGCTTTCCTCTATTGACGTGATCGAATGCTGCTGCCAGATCCATGAATCCCATATAAATGGGTTCATCACTGACCAGAGTATATTTGGCAGTCAGCATGTAAAGGTTCAGGCATTGGTCACTGGTGGACCTCCCTGTCCTAAACCCGTATTGAGTGTCCGAGAAGATGTTATTCTCTTCGGACCACTCGGACAGTCTGTTGAGGATTGCCCTACCCAAAAGTTTAGCCGATACGTCAATCAGGGAAATGGGCCTGTAGCACTTGGGGTCATCTCTATTGCCCTTTTTGAAGATTGGCACGATGATCGCTTTAGACCAGGATGGTGGCAGGCCGCAAATGGTCGCAGTATTTATGACCCTGGTCATCAGCGGGGCCCATAGTTCTATATTACTAAGAAACAGGTCAGGGGGAATTCCATCCGGCCCCGGGGCTTTATTTTTAGTCAGACCCTCCATCCCTGCAGTAATCTCCTTAAGAGTGAATACTACCGAGGAAACCTGACTTGTGGTTACGGGTGACTCTACATGGATACCGGGCTCATGGTTATATAGACCCCTAAAGTGTGTGACCCACTGCTCCGGGAGGATGTTAACCCCTATCTCTGGGGAATCATTTTCTTGAAAGGTCGGTTTATTAATGATTCTCCAAAATCCCGCTAGATCCCTTCTTTCGCCTGCCTCTCTTAAGTCTGCCCAAGCTTCTGCCTGCAGGGCGAGTTTCCTCCTTTTGGTCTCTTTTTTATATTTTTCTCTGCACCCCTTGATTTTTTGAGGGTCCCTTGGTTTTAGCTTAAGGGAGCATTTCAACTCCCTCAGTGCCTTAGAGCAGTCTTTATCAAACCACCGGGGATTTACCAGATTACATGTGGGCGCACTGGTCCTGAGTAGGCCATCGACCAGGTTAGCAATCTGGTCAAATGCTTCCAGTACCCTTGGTCCCTGGACTTCTAGGTCTAGACAGTCGTTAATGGCTAGTCGGCCCTTGTCGCCCAAAGTTTTATAAAACTTTACCCCATCTATTTTGGACCATTTCAGTCTCCTACCTTGATCTGTGACCCTCTCCTCAATTGAGCGGTGGACTCTAGTTCCAGCACCCACCCTATACGAGAGCATCAAAACAAGGGGATTGTGGTCACTAAAACTGCTCCAATCTATCCCTACACTGATTATTTTGTTTATCAGGGATCTCGAGGCCAAAATATAATCTATAATAGATGAGCAACCCCTGCCCTTGAAGGTTGGTGGGAGTGAACCATCCGACTGTGGGTCTATCATATTAATGGTATGCTCTAGGTCGCACTTAAGCCGAAGCAACCTAAGAGCCAACCCAGTAGGCGTATGAGAAAAATGCGGACCCTTCTCCATTGGACATTGTGACCAGTCTGTGTTTACCTTGACCAGTGCCGGACAGAGGTGGCAATTAAAGTCTCCCACTAAAAGCAGCCCGTGCGGCGGCCCCTTATTTTGGAATGTTGTTTCTTGTCCCAGCCTATGGTCTAGTTCAGCTAGTAGCGGGATATGGTTGTTTACTATCTCAGTGTTATAGATGTTAAGAACAGAAAATCTTAACCCCTTTCCGAGGAACCGAACTACCTGAATCCCATGTGAGTTCCAATCTGGGGAGGACCAGGAGCCTGGGAGGTCTAAATCTACGTAGATGGACAAACCGCCCATTGCTCTCCCTGATCTGGATTTTCGGGCGGGGACAAAAAAACACTTGTACCCCTGTAGATGGTAATTATTCACCAAGGCCCATGTCTCCTGTACACATATAACTTGAAATTTTCTAATAAAATCAACCCATTCCTTGTCATTAAATTTGCCCGCTATGCCTGCTACATTCCAGGAGACGAATCTCACTCCCTCTCCCCTCCGTCTTGAACCCCCCTGGGGCCTTGATGGTATCTCCTGTAATGACCCTTGCGTAGCCAGCCCATGTCCCCCTCCTATACCTTCTATGGCTGTAGCGTTAGGTTCAGCAAACATGGAATTCCCCACACCACTCGGTAGAGTTTGCTGAGCCTGAGAGTTTTGCTCCTCCACCACCTCTACCAAAACGCCCTTATCCATGTGACCCTGGGGGACATTATCTGTTTGTCAATCCACCCCCTCTAGACCGTTCAGGCAAGTAAACCGGTTATAGGTGTGCAAGGGTGGTTCTGGTCGGCCAAATAATGGCCTAGGGTTGAAGGCCCAGTGTCTCCCCCTCCTGCCAACCCTCTCCCAGTTGTCATGAATTTGGGGCGGCTGCAATGGGAGTGGAATAATGGGGAAAAAGAAAGATACACGAAGGGTTTGGATAGTGGATTCTCTGGATCTATTCTTCCCTTGGCATATGTAGGACACCGTTCCTGTGTCCCTAAAACTCACCAATATGCAGTCCCCTATAATAGATTTGTATGTTCTCCCCACCCATGGCACCCTTCTTACCATTATGATTTCGTTATTAAGGTGTGTCGGGAGGGGTCTATTTATGTTTAACCACTTAATTACCCTACTTTTCAGGGCACAAAAATCCTCAGTTTCACCTTCTTCGAGTGAGGGGACACCCGCCATGACTACAGTGAGATCATTAGTCTCTGGGGGTAGGTTAGGTCTGCGTGGTCTCAAGGGAAGCTTCATTAGGGGAGTCGGTGTGGTACTATCTACCGGCTGTGCCGGATGAACAGGGCCTGAGGGAGGAGTAGGCATGTTAGAGTTAAGGGGCTTAGTTGGTGCAGGCTTGGGCCTTAGGGGTTTTTGCGGGGCCGCCGCGTTTGCGGCTTGTAGAGGGACTAAGTTTGCTGCACTATTTACAGGCTGTTGAGGGGCTATTGTGGCGGGGGTAGATTCTAGATGCCTTCCCTGATGACCAGCCGGGATTTTCAGACTACCTAGTGTGGCCTCCAGAATAGTTAGTCTGATCTCAATCTTTTTTATACTCTCGCTAATCGGTAGTGATAGAGACCTTAGCAAGAATTCCAGGTTTCCAAGCGGGACAACAGAGAGGGGGACATTAGCGGTACTAGTTCCTATGTCTTTTATCAGGGCGGGATCTAGATCCTCCCGGGCAATAGGTTTGGGGTGTGATTCAGCCGGTAATTTCGCTGCTAATACGGGGGGTTTTGAAGACTTCCCAAAGTCCGAGTGAGAGATCTTGGATTTACTCCTTCCCTGGGCTCCCTTCGATTTCCTCCTACGTTTATTAGGAGGGGGCCCCGGTGCTCCTTGTGTAGTAACTGGCTTGGGTTTAGCTTTCCTAGCCTTAGAGGCTGGGGGGGGTTGGGAGACTAAATCAATGGTCACCCTTGTAGGGCTTGGACTGGTAGCTGGGGCTATACTCATGGCTGCAACTGGTGGAGTGTTTATACAATCCCTCAGCAGGAGTGGGACATCATCTATTAGGGACGACTCCTCCCTGGGCGTAGTGGGTTGTTCTCCAAGGGGGGTGTTTTTCAAGTTATCTATTGAGCGTCTCCGTTCTGCCCTTAACCGGGACAGGTTGCACTCTTTGTCCCCCTCCCCCACCGCCCGGGAGAAATAATTCTCTAGGGTCCTATTTTTAACTCCTCCCGGCTTCAATGGGGTACTCTCCCCTGCCGGGGACGGCATAATGTGAGTGATGGATTATAATCGGCAAGGGGCTGTGACAGAAAATAGGACCAGGGGCCGAATGGACGATCCAAGAGAGTAGGCCCAGCCCGGCCTACTCCGGCCTCTGACGGCCACAGACGGTCCCGCCCTTGTCCCGGGCTTCTCCCGGGACGCTCCCGCGTGCGCTCCCGCGCAGCGGGAATAACAGATTGAAAAAATAGAGACTCTCGTTAGTGGGGGCGGGGCAGGTAGGGAGAGCGGCCCAGATGATTGTAATTAGGGCTGGCGGGGACTCCTGGGAGATGTAGTCCCGGTCCCGCAGCTCGCAGCCCTGCCCACGCGCACTCACACCCACTGCAGGCTCCGCTTTGGCAAGGAAACAACTCCAGGGGTCCAAAGGTCCAGGACAGCACACCCCTCGAAGCGGGACCTGCGAAGCGGGTTCCGTGAGGCGCTGCAAGGAAAGCAGCAGTCAGGGCAGCAGTTCTCCACACGCACCAACAGGTCAGCCAGGCGTCCCAAAGTATAACGGAGTCCCAAAGGTTTTAAATTCGTTGGTGGGGGCGGGGCAGGCAGGGAGAGCGGCCCAGATGATTGTAATTAGGGCTGGCGGGGACTCCTGGGAGATGTAGTCCCGGTCCCGCAGCTCGCATCCCTGCCCACGCGCACTCACACCCACTGCAGGCTCCGCTTTGGCAAGGAAACAACTCCAGGGGTCCAAAGGTCCAGGACAGCACACCCCTCGAAGCGGGACCCGCGAAGCGGGTTCTGCGAGGCGCTGCAAGGAAAGCAGCAGTCAGGGCAGCAGTTCTCCACACGCACCAACAGGTCAGCCAGGCGTCCCAAAGTATAACGGAGTCCCAAAGGTTTTAAATTCGTTGGTGGGGGCGGGGCAGGCAGGGAGAGCGGCCCAGATGATTGTAATTAGGGCTGGCGGGGACTCCTGGGAGGTGTAGTCCCGGTCCCGCAGCTCGCAGCCCTGCCCACGCGCACTCACACCCACTGCAGGCTCCGCTTTGGCAAGGAAACAACTCCAGGGGTCCAAAGGTCCAGGACAGCACACCCCTCGAAGCGGGACCCGCGAAGCGGGTTCCGCGAGGCGCTGCAAGGAAAGCAGCAGTCAGGGCAGCAGTTCTCCACACGCACCAACAGGTCAGCCAGGCGTAGTCTTTTTGTTTACAGTGTGTGCTCTTTTTGCTTAAAGTGAGTATGCTCTTTTTGCTTACAGTGAGTATGCTCTCTTTGTTTACAGTAAGAGTATGCCCTTTTGGTTTACAGCAAGATAGTGTGCCCTTTTTGTTTACAAGACAATGTGTCCTTTTTGGCCAGAGTGAATCATTGCGGTCTTGGTGGGGGTGCACTACTCTTTATACCTGAAAATGGGCATTTATCAATGTTCTCACATCAGAGGGGTGCACACAATAGCTATGTGAAGAGGGGGAGAAGCTGGCCTAGGCTGCCTGCCCTGCCTTTTGAAATCCTAAATCTGTGATATTGGCCTCTTTTCATGTATACTGAGACTCTGATGCTCCAGTGCTCTGAGAACTTTTCTTCAGAGGTGCCTGCAGATTTTACATTATCTTTGAAAAGTGATGGGTTAAAGTGGTTGGTAGTGACCGTGTATGTAAAAAGGCTGCTTTAGTTGGAGGGCAAGAGGATGGAAGCAAATAGCCAACAAATGCTTTTCCAGAACCGATAGTTGGGGGGCTGGGAAGGGGTGCTCCATGCCGACTTGTAAGATCAGCAGCAGAATTTGTTTTGAGACATCTCCCTGCAGCGTTTAAAAATAGTGTGAGGATTTTGGTTAACTATATGATATGGCTAGGGGGCCATATCATTAAGTACACTTGCAAATACCGTCCTGGGGCCAGTCAGTATTGTATCCTTAGCTCAACCCTGGGTAGCTGTGAGAAGTACGGCATGGCAATGGTGAACAGCACCAAACAGCAGAATAGGAAAGCCACTCACCAATGTAGAGACATGACAACAATTTATAAAAATAGAGTATTTTTGAATGAATTTTTAGAGACCTTGTTCATCAAAATCCACCAGAGGGTTCAGAACATAGTGATTATTAAAGCTGTTATCACTTTTAATTGCAATCGCAAACAAGCCTTGTTCAACAAATAGTTTGTAGACGTTTCAAAAGTTTGAAAGAGTTACTGTGGGTACTACGGCCCAGGTTGGGCGACCAAAGTTGACAGAGAATAGGTCTAGAGGGCCAGAGAGGATACTTTGGACAGTTACTTGTCCACCAGAGCATTTTTAAAGCAAGTTCCAAACTTTATAGGACGACTGCCATAGACATCAATAGAGTGGTCCTGATGCTGAGGATACAGGCAGAAGATGCTCAAAGGAAGCTACGGTTGTTGTGCAGTTGATGGGGGTGCCTCTGTGGTGGTTCCTCGGTCCACAGGTGATATGGGGTGACTTTGACCATGGAGATTGGGGTTCCTCGAAGTCCTTTGCGTTGCAGTAGTTGAACAGCCGATGTTGCACTATTAGTCTTGTTGCACCACGGTTGGAGGTAAAAACTCAGGGGGGGGCTAGTGTCCCTTGATTACGTCAAATCCGGTCTTGGATAGCACTCCCGGGTCCAGCAGCCATTGTTGCAGATTTGGGGTATTTCTGATTTGTCCTTTTGCGTGCCCAGCAAATGTTAGCGACAAAACTTCTGCGGAGGCTACCATCTTGTTGGTTTGGGCTCTTTCAGCTCTTGTGTCCCTGGAGCTGGTCCCAAAGTTCAGCTGACTGATCCTTGGAGTCAGTGCTGTTGTTGAAGCTAGAGAACCAACTTTTCATCTTGCCAGGAGCTGCAGGCACAGTTTCAATCTCACTAGCCCAAAATTGCAGCAGGTGCAGTCCTGTCGATTGTGCTGGTTAAGGGCAGCAGGGTAGTCTTACTAAGGTCCTCTCTGCAATTCCAGTGTGAACTAAGAGGCAGGGTGCCATGGATGCCACATTTATCCCATGAAGGTGCCCCAAGGGGACAACGCAGTCACTAGCCAATGAGCTACTGGGTCCCTTCCTATCTAGTGACATGTTTCCTGCAATATGTTGTATTTGGAGAACCAAGAGTGCCCAATTCTTGCCCGTTTCAAAATGGCACGACCCTTCCTTGGTCATCAGGAGCATGGTAGCCCACCCTAGAGGTGCGAGTACCAGTGGGCTACACGCCGATGGGAAAACCAAGTTCAGGATGGGTTTTCCCTTTCTGGCTCTCTTCTAATAGTCCGCAGGAACTAAAGGCATCCTGCTCAGGAGTGTTGTCACAGTCAGCCCGTCAAAGACACTTTTTGGGCTAACTACCTGAATTGCCATCCTGAGAGAGGAGGTCTATCCTTGCTCTGCGGAAACTGCCTTTGTTGCTGTGCCGGGGGAGTCATTCACACATCTCCACGGGCGATCAGAAATCTGTCTGTGTCTGGGCCTATGTAAGGCCTCTGGACTAGCTGGAGTGCAGAGTGTCAACTTCATAAAAGTTGCTAACTTTATTAATGACATGAAATCTGGCTTGGGCTTCAGGTCGGATTTAATGCCATGATTAATTTGATAACTTACTCAAACTTGTTAGTTAGTCCCAAGCAGAGGTTAGCCAGGCTGGTATGCCAGCCAGGAACTCAGTGTTAGTCAATGGGGCTCCTAACCTTTCCACAGCAAAACGACAATTTGGATGTGTTGTTAAGAAAAATCGAAAATCATATGTCCTACTTAATATACAGCTCCCTGTCATAGGGCTCAATAGTTCTTTCTTTGGAGAGACTTACATATATCCTTAAGGGAGTGGTGACTGTGCCATTAGGTGTAATGGCAAAGTCGAACAAGCAGTGCAAAGCACTCTCCTGTCAGTCTGCAGTGGCAGACTGGGGTCCATTTTGTCTCTGTCACATGCAGGGTGGCACAAACAGTGCTGCAGCCCTGGGTTAACACTCTACCTCAAATGCCCTGGGTACCATATATTAGGGATTTTTAAGTAAGTCAGGGCTTGCCAATTGGGAGTATCCAATTTAACATATGTTTTTATAGGGTTAGAGCACTGGCACTGAGGTCTGGTTGGCAGGCCTCAGTGCACTCTGAGTCGAAACACCAACAACATCAGTCCAAAAACATGGGGGTGAACATGCAAAAAGAGCCATTTCCCTACCAATTAGTGTTAATAATAATTTGTTTTTATACAGCGTTTCATAACACATCTCTGTTTCGAAGCACTCTAAATAAAAGATGTTACTGCTATGAAGTAGTTTGCTGCTTAGTGTTTTTTAATATATCGCCTCTATAATTTGTAACATTTTGCCCCTTTCAAGTACTGTGGATGTTGAATGTTCCTGAATTAGATTATAGTGTTTAATTTTATTTTCTCGACAATGATACATTAGCATCCCTCCGTGTCTACCGAAGCTGTGCTTGTGCTGCTGAGGATGGACTGCGGACATTTGTTATGCACCGAGGCAGCACGTGGCCGCCTTGTAGCTCGCAATAAATACTTAATAATGTAACAAGTCGGGCGCTAACCGCCACGATTAATATGAAAATCGATTGTGTATCCTCCCTCAAAGCAGTAAAATACGAAATACTGCTGTGTACTTCGCAATATGATTGTTACCCGCTGTTTGTGAAACTTGTAATCTATAAAGTATGCTAAAACTTGAAAGTCTAATAATACAACCAGTGTGGTTATGACGACAGTAAGGGGTGTCTTGCAATTTCGGGAATTGCCAGTAATCAAGCACCTGATTAAGGAGCTGATGAGCATCATAGCAAAGACAAGCATTTGCAATGCAATAGGTCTCGCATTTATAAGAGTTTGAGCTATTGGCATTGTAAAATTACAATGCCTTTTATGTATGTTTTGGTTTTAAAACAAATAAAAGGCATTGTCATTTACAATGTCAGTAGCATAAACTCGCATAAAAGCAGTGTGTGGAGTGCAGCAGTGTGCGGCGTGCAGCAGTGTGCGGCGTGCAGCAGTGTGCGGCATGCAGCAGTGTGTGGCGTGCAGCAGTGTGCGGCGTGCAGCAGTGTGCGGCGTGCAGCAGTGTGCGGCGTGCAGCAGTGTGTGACGTGCAGCAGTGTGAGGCGTGCAGCAGTGTGAGGCGTGCAGCAGTGTGAGGCATGCAGCAGTGTGCAGCGTGCAGCAGTCTGTGGCGTGCAGCAGTGTTTCGCGTAGCAGTGTGCGGCATGCAGCAGTGTGTGGCGTGCAGCGGCGTGCAGCAGTGTGCGGCGTGCAGCAGTGTGCGGCGTGCAGCAGTGTGCGGCGTGCAGCAGTGTGCGGCGTGCAGCAGTGTCATGCAGCATGCAGCAGTGAGTAATGCAGCAGTGTCAAATCCTTGCTAATCATTGCTTTGATTTTTCATTGACCAGAAGCATGAATTGTTTATTCATAGTTTGCAAATTTTATTGACAATTGGATTAAATTTTAATTGCATTAAATTGATGTTGACCACAGAATTGCTAATCGGGCATAGCATTCTTTCTGATGATGACGTGAGCGCCTACAGGTCCACTGCTATTAGTAGTGGCTGCACGGGCTGAGCACACTACAGCTCTCCTACTGTGCATGCAACTGCAATCCTATTGATGATAGCCTGGCCTTCTTATTGATTAGGGTGTGGCATGTTATCACTCACAGTCTGGCAATCTTGTGAAGGAAGGTGGGCTCTACTTACAGGTATGTTGTGAAGGGGCTCAGCCCTCCAGGTACCGTCAAAAGTCCTTGCTCTGAACAGTCCGTCCACATGCGCACCCCGTCCTCCTCGCAGCGGCATCCCGTGGGCACGCGGGGGCCTTGGCGCCAGCGTCCTGCTCCATGGAGGGGCTCCTGATAGCGCCAACGGCAGCAAGCAGGGCCCAGAGCAGGGCGGTGCAGTCCATGGTGAGAGGTATGTCACCGGGTGTCTTCCCGCTGTCCGAAGATGCAGAGTTCATCAACAGGACTCTAGATGCCCATACCAATTGGATCCAGAGTGGGTGTTCGGGCAATGAGGTCACCCAGACACCTTTCTGTAGTGTAAACAGGGGCACCTGTCCAGGATGGCACTGCCAGGCAAGGTTCCTGCTGAGACACCTCTTAGTGCTCGGGGAAGTGATGCCAGTCCTGCCTGTCTTGCAGTGCAGAGTACCAGTGACTCTTTCAGGTAGCACCAACGTACGCTGCCTTCCACTCAGATATGAATAATCAGCGCACAGGTGCAGTGTGCCATGGATATGCACAGATGTGGGGCCACAGAGGTTGTCTCAGGTGCAGCGCATCCGCTGTATGCTTCGGCAGGATGCACCCAGTCTCCCCTCAGGTGTGGTGCACTCAGCCTTCCCTCAGGTGTGGTGTTGCCTAGATGAGCACAGGGGCGCTGCACGAGGACTGCTCTCAGGCTGCAAACCCGGTGTGTCTCGCGAGCGCTCCCTCCTGCTGTACACAGGGGCGATGCATCTGGCTGCTCGGTGCCTGGACAGTGTCCCACGCGGGACTCCGCAGGCCCCTCGGCCCCTGCTGTAGTGAAGCTGCAGCTCGCGCACTGAGCAGCTCTCGGAGGATCAGACTTCTAGCGTTTCACAGGCAGGGCTGGGCTGGTGAATTTACCGGGTAGGAGTCGGAAACCTTTTTCTCCCTCTGACTCTTCTGAAGAGCTGGCAGGGAATTCCATTCAGAGAAAAAGAGCGAAAACACCCAGAGGGAGTAGAGCTCGGAATAGGAGGGAGCAAAACACTGTGTGGAGTGGAGGGGGATAAAAATAGCGGGGGGCACATTGTGGGTCAGGAGGAAGGACAGTGGAGGCCAGGTGGAAGCACTGCCTAGAGTATGAGATCATAGCGCGTGGCATAAGGGAGAACGAGACGGGTGGGAGCATAGCGCGAGGCAGAAGGGAGAGCAGCGCGGGGTAGAAGGGAGCACAGCGCGAGGCAGAAGGGAGCACAGCACGAGGCGCAGGAGGGAGCACAGCGCGTGGTGCAGGAGGGAGCATAGAGCGGACACAGGGGCGTTGAGAAGAGAGCAGGACGGAGCACATCCCAAGGCTTGACGGCATACTGCCTGAGAAAGACGGGAGGAGAGTCTCGAACAGGACGGTTGTAGCCTGGGCAGAATTAGTATTAACAGCAGATAGACTGACCACTGCCTGGACTGCAGCACGTGCTAAGGCATGAGTGAGCACTGATCAGGATGGGCCGAGGAGAAAGCACAGATCAGGACTGACTAGAGCAGTCTAAGACTGCAGGGAGACCTGAGGAGGGCTTCACTCTGAGGGAGAGGAGTACAGCATAGGAGGGAGTACAGCAGACAAGCAGGAAGTGTGATAAGGGAGGGGGTGGCAAATGGCGTGTACATTTCACGGGCGCTTTGATGTTCGCAGTGGCCGCGCGGCTCCCTGAGAACATCAAAGCGCACGCGAAATGTACACGCAGGCTGTCAAATGGTGCGCGCGCCCGGCGCACATGCACTGTGTGAAAGTGATCACGATCGCGATCAAACATCAAAGCGGCCCGCGAAAGTGAAAGCAAACGGTGTGCAGGCTGCCAAATGTTGCGCGCGCCCGGCCGGCGCACATGCACTGTATTTGGAGGCCTGAAAGCACTCGTTTGCACTTCCAGATCCCCCATTTACAAAAGCTCTCGCGAGAGCAGCGCTAAAGCGCTGTCTCAGGCGAGACCTAAAAAACTGATCAAAAAGAAACCCTGAAGACCTCACGAAAATAAAGTGAAAATATTCCCACAGACTGTATTTTTTTTTCTACCCAGAGCACTCAATAGAAAGATTAGGCGCCAAAGTGCGGATAATTCCCATGACGGGCGCCTGGGGTTGTTTGAAATCAAGGATTCCCTCGGTCTCCTGCTCAGAGCACAGTCAAATATCTTTACGGGCGACAGAGACGTTTTAATGCAGGGGCAAAGTGGGCTCTGGCCCAGGGCCCCAGCCTTTCAGGGGGCCCCCTGACAGAGTCAGCTCCATTCTCCAGAGTTTTGCCCTAATGACCTTGATTATTTCTTAAACGGATTGTTTTAAATACTGTTTTCCTTTAATTTATGTTTTATGTGCCTGATGTGTGAGAGTCTAGTACAGCCATTTTGCTGCGAATGTTGTGTTTATGTTTCATGCAGTATACAGAAAAAAAGTTTCTTTTAGATCAAAACAAGGCCTAACATATAAGAAATGGGAGGGTTTCACAGAGATTATTTGCAGTAATATTGGTGAGCTGCTGCTGTGTTACAATATTGAAAACACACATACCTATCCCTGAATATTAGATGTAAACACATTTAGGGCCTTATTTATGAGAAGTGATGCATCGCTGTGTGAAAACAGGGATGCGTCACTTCTTAGTGCACCCTCCTTGCGACATGACGGATGCGTCATATTTACTGTATGTCGCATGGAATTAAAGATACGTCAGTATTTCTGGCGTATCTGTAGGCGCAAAATTGATGCATTGCTGGGGTGTGTCTGAAAATAGAAAAAAAGTCCAGCAATGTGTCCTTTCACATGGGGGAAGCCCCATGTGAAAGGGCCTGCATCAGTCTTACACCTGCTGTGAGGCAGGTGTAAGATATTGACGCAATGGCCTCCTAGAAGTGGCGCACTGAGTTTTCATAGATTTCAATGTGCCACTTCTACGAGGCTTTTTGCGGGGGAACACCCACCCTGCATACATTATACCTGGCGCAGGTATAATGTGGTGCAGGGGTTTACAAAGTGACGCATCTGCCTAGATGCGTCACTTTGCCAATAGGGCGCAACATGGCACATTTTTGTCGCTGCCGGGGAGTCACAAAAAGTGACACACCGGCTTCATAAAAGTGAAACAAGGCCTCATAAATAAGGCCCTTAGAACTTGGACGAGTGTTCCTTTGCACTGTCAGGGACCTAATGAAATTAAATTAAATAATGTATTTAATAAAGTGTGCAGCCACTCAGACTAGAGTGTCCTGGCACATGACAGCGGGAGGAAAACGTGTGTAGAAGACCCATCAGTTATTAAAAAGCCAGGTTTTTAAGTTCTTCCTGAAAGAGAGTAGGTCTGTGGTTAGTCTCAGAGACTCAGGGAGTCTATTCCACAATTTTGCGCCTAGAAAGCAGAGGGATCTGCCTCCAGTGCGGGCACGGCATATTTTAGGCACGATGGCCAGGTAGGCATTGGAAGATCTTAGGGGTCTAGATGTTGTGCAGTGATTAACACGCTTATTTAGGTAGCCGGCTCCTAAGACGTGGAAAGCTTAAAGGAAGATAGTCATCGCTTTGAAGTTGATCCATTCTTTTATGCAGAGCCAGTATAGAGACTTAAGAATAGGGTTCATACTAGGTCTGGGTTTAGGTCTCAGGATGGCTCTGGCCGCGTTTTGTACTACTTGTAGGCGCTGGAAAAGGGCTTTGGGAAGACCGAGGTACAAGCTGTTGACATAGTCAAGCTTTGATGTCACCAGAGCCTGCACCACAATCTTTCTACTCTCATGCGGTAACAGTGGCAGGAATTTGTTTAGCATCCGGAGTATGCCAAAGCAAGCGCCAGTTAGAGTTTGAATTGGAAAGCGCATGGAGAGTGTCTTGTCTATGACAATTCCTACGTTTTTGACTTTCTCCTTTTCCGTGGGCGGGGGCAGCAGATCTTTTGGCCACCAAGAGCTCCAGTCAGGCGTTTCTGGATTACCAAAGAAAATAACTTCAGTTTTGTCAGGATTGCACTTCAGCTGATTGATCTTAAGCCAGTTAAAAACCTTGGTGAGGCAAGACCTGATCATTGCACCATCAAAGTCAGTTCCTTTTTCACATGTAAAAATCAGCTTAATGTCATCAGCATAGGAACCAATTTTGGCGCTCTCTTCCTCTACCAGAAATGCAAGGGGGGTAGATATATATTAAAAAGGGTAGGACTGAGAATGGAGCCCTGAGGGACACCTACATTCATGGCCGGAACTGGGGATGAGAAAGGGGGGAGCCAGATGTCCTGAAATCTATTTGCCAAGAAGGATGACATCCATTGTAAAGGCAGTCCCCCCCCAGACCGATGTTAGCAAGTCTCTTCGGGAGCCTCTCATGTGGGACCATATCGAAGGCCGGCGACGTATCGAGCAGTATCAGAACAGTCTTGCCTCCCTGGTCTAGCTTACCCTTGAGAAATTCAGTCTCTTCCAGTAGAGCGGACTCTGTACTGTAGTTAGCCCTAAAACCAGATTGGGACTCATGAAGGAGCTTCCCCTCATCAATGTGTTTTTGGAGGACCTTGTTTACATGCTTTTCTAATACTTTGGAGAGGGCACGAAGAAGGGAGATTGGCCTGTAGTTGGCAGGGTCCGTCAGTTTGGCGTTAGCCTTTTTCATCAGTGGAAGAATCTAAGCATTCTTCCATAATCTCGGCATGTTGCCTGAGGGGAGGGAAGCATTAAAGAGCTGGTTTACCGTGGGGTTTATGGTGGGAGCTAATAGGTTCAGGATATTCGCTGGACATGGGTCGGTAGGAGAGCCAGACTTAATGCTTTGGAGAAGGGTCAGTGACTCTTCAAGCTAAAACTCAGGGAAACTAGTAA
This sequence comes from Triturus cristatus, assembly GCF_964204655.1. Taxonomy (NCBI): domain Eukaryota; kingdom Metazoa; phylum Chordata; class Amphibia; order Caudata; family Salamandridae; genus Triturus; species Triturus cristatus. The sequence continues at coordinate 334,608,701 of NC_140595.1, forward strand.
AAATGGAGTATCCAAGAGGTGAAAGTTGCTATTAGAACTAAGGTAGAAGGTCAGTTCTTCCTCTGAGATGTTACTGAAGGCTTGTTAGATCACAGAGATCTTTTTGTGGAAGAATTGAGCTATTTGCTTAAACCATTCTTCCGTACATGGCCCTTCCTTTGTGCCTGCTTTCGGGACAGTAAAGGATTTAACTATGCTAAAGATTTCCTTACTCTTATTTTGGGCATTTTCTATTTTGGTTTGAAAGAAGTTTTTCTTGGCTGCCTTCACAAGAATGTAATGAGCTTTTAAGGTGTCTTTATACACCTTCCTGTCCTCAGGTAGATAGGATTTACGCAATTTCCGTTCCATTTTTCTACAATTTCTTTTGCTAGATCTGAGGGAACTGTTAAACCACGGAGCTGGTGAGGCCGACCTCTTTGAGGAGCGGGAAACAACTGGTACCACTGTACCAATGTTGGTACGGAGCTATGAATCTATTGAGAGGGTGTCCGAGTCGGGGCAGCCAGACAGCTCCAGTGAGGAACAACCGAGGGCATCTGCTAACATCGGGATGGATATTTTATGGAACGTCCTGTAATTAGGGAACCTCTGCCCTGTGTGAGCCCGAGGGGCTGTGGCAGAGTTGGGAATGACACATTTTAATAGGAGGTGGTCAGACCAGGTAATGGGAAGAGGAAGGCTTGCTTATATGTGAACGTTGTGAAAGATTTGGTCTAGGGTATGGCCCTTCTCATGGGTGGCCGAAGAAATAGATGAAAACATGTTGCAGGCCTGCAGCGTCCCCAACAAGGAAATTGTTTGAGGGTCTTTTCCATTGTCCATAAACATATTGAATTCTCCCAGAATAAGGCAGTTGTTGTATTTTAAGGCCAGGGAGGTGGTGGCTGTATTAAGCATAGTAATAACACTTCCAATTGCACCGAGAGGTCTGTAAATCAGAAAAACAGCTATGCTATGATGGGGGGATAAGGTACAGCAGAAGCCTAAGGACTCTGCACCCTCGATGTTTTCCATTGGTATGGGAGAGCAGTCTAGTTATTAATTGTAAATTATGGTGACACCGCCCCCCTTCCCACTTTGTCGGTCTCTTCTAAAGATTTTATAACCCGTAGGGATGGCCAAGGTGATAGTAGGGTTGGAGGCTACAGACAGCCAGGTCTCAGTGAGAAATAAAAGATCAGGCTGTTCGTCTAAAAGTAGGTCATAAATGTGTGGTTCATGCTCTTGCGTAGAACGACAATTTAAAAGGGTGGCCTTTAAGTCCTCTGTTTTCTTATTGTTTTTACACTTATTGTTGCGTGGGAGGATCTTGGATGCGAGTTTCCTAGGCTGGAGGAGAGACCAGTTGCACTTATTAAATCGAAAGTCTACCTCCAAGCTCGGATCAGCGGCTGTACACTGACATAATGTAGCCGCCAAAGGCTAAGCAGTTTTTCCCTATTGTAATATAGTGGAAGAAATTCACCGGAGGGGAACTCGGCAGCATGGCCAGAGCCAGACGCCTCCGGGATGCTGACGGGCGCAGAGGGCCTTGCCTTTGGCACACCAGCGGCGCGCCGAAGGCACATGTCCGTTTGCATCGGGAATATATAGGCTAATGCCTTTGATGAAACTGGACCGCTAATGCAGCTGAGGAAGCTGAAAATACGTGGGCGGAAGTGAGGAGCCCGATAGCAGCCCCAGCCCTCCGCACAATCGGCGTATCAGCCACGGCGGACCAGGACTGGAGAAAAAGCGAGATGAGAATCGGAGCAGCTAAGGAGGTGCAGGCAATCAGAATCAAGTAAAGTACAAGTGCGCGCAGGTAGAAGAAATTGTTAAAAAGCACAGAGTAATTAAGACACAATATACAATTTAAAAAGTATTAAAAACCTAGTAGCAGGGCTGGAAACACTAAATCTTACCGCTGTCAGCTGCACGCGTCTGTTTGCCTATGATGCAAAGTGGACCGCTAATGCAGCTGAGGAAGCAGAAACTGCGTGGGAAACAGGGGCTCAAATTGGATCATAAATTCAAAGCTGTTCTGAACAGGGGCCCCCAAAATATGTTTGGCCCAGGGCCCCCAAAATCCTTAAGATGTCCATGACGGGCGAGGCGCTCCTTTGAAGTCGGGAGCTTGTCTTTGATGGAAAGCACACTGTTCCCCTAATGTCTCTCGGAGAAATGCGGCAGTAATATTGTGGCGGTGTACTTTTTTAATGTTTTAGAGAGTAAAACTGACATTTACACAAAACTGCGATCTTGGGAATGCAGAGATAAGTCATTTTCAGGAGTGGGCTGAAGAGACGTCTCTGGAGAGGAAGCATGAAAGGATCCGCGCGCGACATCCCTTACCTGTTGTTAATTATCTTGCAGATAAATGAGGTCTTGGAGCATTAATAAGATAAAAACTCCACTGTGTGTTAAAGTGTACCGCCTAAAAGTCACAAGTATTCATTGTGAGAGCATGGTTTTACAATAAATTGCCTTTCTTCTATCTACGCGGGAACATTCATATGATGAACGTTTTTATTTTAATCTTCCTACGTTATGAATCCACTTTCTTCCACATTACTTTATTACATAACTTCACCGAGGTGCTAGGTAATTAAATTACACAGGAGAAGATGGGCAAGCAAGGTGTGCAAAACTCTCATGAATATTTGAATTAGTAGATATGTGGACAGTCAATTGAACTGTATATAATAAAAGCAAACATTTCTGTCAGAAGCTATGTGCATTGCGCAAGGCTACACTTCAGATCATATGGGGCAGGATGTTTACGAACTGATGTAAGTGGTGATGAAGTGGATTTCACAATTGCACTCCATTATTTATTAATTACATCTCACACTTTTTAACATTACACAGATTTATAATTGTCAGTTAATGTCTTCAGGTACCTCTAAAACCTACAATGCACAGGTACTCTGTTCTTTCAAGTTTTCAGTTTGTAATACGTAAAGACCTTATTAGTAGGCCTGGGCGGTAAATTTCGTTCCGTTCGTGGAATTTGCGATATTTTGACATTTTCGCGTTCCGCGGACAGCGCGAAGATGTAAAAACGTTCGCAACCTGCCGCGAAACGGAAGTATTTTTCTTGTTCGCGCTTTAAAAATGCATTCTCGCGTGCGCGGTCGCGACTTACCGGGTCCCTGCATTCGCCGACGAGTTTTCCTATCCGTTCGCGCTCGCCACAAGATGTTGGATTGTTGGTAGCCGGTCGCGCTATCCCGCGAGAGTTTACGATCGCGAACACGTCATTGCGATCGCGAACAGGAAATCGGCATTGCGAGCAAGATGGCCGCGCCCATTAGCGACCGCATGGGCAAGTTGGAGATATATTTTCCCGCAAGCACGTAAAAACACATCGCGAATGGGCGGGAAAAGCTTTCTCCGCATCTTTGCGAAAGTTTTGCATGCTCGCGGAGATTTTGTGCAATTTCGCGATAATGTGCGAAAGTCAATTTCGCAAATTCCACCCACCCTTACTTATTAGACAGCACATCTTTAAAAAAAAAGAATAATAATTGGTCATGGCCAAAAACACTCGTAGGTGTGCCCTGAAGGGCTGTTCTCCAGAATTGAGCTGCTCAGTCTTAAGTAGCCGAGACCTGGGGCTGTATTACACAAAGTGCCCCAGAGGCACAATGGGTGTTTGCGCCCGCTCTGCGTGCCCCTGGGGAACTTTGGTATTACAGAAAGGGCCTCAGATGCTTGTGCGTCCTCTTCTCTAATACAGATTTCGCTGGCGCTCATGCATCAGCAGTTCTTATCGCCATTTCTATAGTGGGGGGGTGTTGCCTCATTTGCATAAGGGTGTGGCCCCATACCAATGCGGGGAACCCTTTACCTCTACAACCACGCCCAACGTGGGCATAGAGGCAAACATGCCCTTAGGTGGCACACTGTCAGTGCACCCTCTGAGGGCTACCCTCTCGAGGAATGAAAGGGGGTCCCATGGACCCCCCAACATCGCCCTGTAGGCTGGTGCAGTCACTCACTGCACCTCTTCAAGGGGATCTCTAATCCCTTTTGAAAGTGCAGGCAGATTGCCGCCTGCACAGAGAAACACAGAGCAGCTTTTAAACAGCTTCTCCGTGTTTCTCTTTTAGGGCAGCGCAAGTTCGCAGCTGCCCTGAGGGCAATGCATTCTTCGTAACGGGGCACACTTTCCCTGTTTGCATCCAGTGCACCTGCTTAAAGGTGTGCTGTTGTGTAGACGGCAAATTTGCACCCTTTCAGTAATACAGACCCTGCTGTCTTAAAAGGCCTCAGAACTTGGTAGAAAATGATGCAGCAAGCAATTGTGCAGGTACCAATTTCATACTTGACACCTTCATATTCATGGGAAGGTTAGAGTAATGAAAAGCAAAACTAATTTTTCATTGCTCGTGTGTCGTCAATGAATAACAATACCTTTAATCTGCTTGTGTGAGAAGAGCCTTCTATTGGAAGTCAAACACAACATAATAGAAATAAAAGATGGGTATCCCTGAATAACGGGTTTGGTTTTCACCAAGGGTTCTGAATGAGATCTGATAGCAAGAGCAAAGCTCTTGTTTGTGTATAATATAATTCAGAACCCCGATGTGATATTGAGTTTGTTTTGTTTTTGTGCATGTGTTTGTCAATCACAACGGAAACAGCCTAGTGAAGTATTCATATCCATCCTAATGCTATTGGCTGTTGGAATGTATCCTTCCATCTCCACTGATGTGCTTGCTGGAGGAACTTAAATGCATTGAGTCCCCAGTGATTGCCCTCCCCAGACCTAATGCTATCCTTTTCCACTTGATTTAATAATTTAAGAAATTATTATTAAATTGGGATTTATCCACACCACTTCCCAAGTGCTAGAGCCATTGTTTTAATCCAGGTTCTCTTTTAGTCATAACTACTCAGCTATCATCAGTAAGTTGCAGTTCGTCTTTGCTTCCCTTAAAAAAATGGTCTAAACCAACTAACTTCTACAATACTACAAGGCACAACTCAATGGAGGTTCCAATGGGTGACGGGGGACTTCTAGACTCTCCAGCATGACATGAAATGGATCGATCCTTACCTGCAGCTAGTGTGGAGGGGATAGATTCACGATCTCTGTAATAAAAACTTCCAATTAGCCATGTAAAACCTCAAATATTTTTCCCACTGTGCTCAAGTGGCACTACCAGTGTTATTTTATTGAAAACTCAATAAAATGTGTTATTAAAAAAAAAGAAAGTACCCACCTACAAGTAATAATTTACTGAAGATATTTTATTGCCAGTGAGTGGAGACCAACACCTTTCTGATTGCTGTGCTTCATTGGCCAGAATATTGTGTACAAATATGAAAACACAGTAAGCAAGCCAGGGATGCAGTTACTGTAGCTCCATCCCAAAAAGGATGTGCAAAAAGTAGTCAGTGGGATGTTTTTTCCAGCAAAATATATTTTGGGTGATAATTTTCCTTTGAAAATGTAGGTTATGCTGGTATTTTCACCCATTAAAGAACTTTTTTCTGCCGTTTTCAAACATTGTTTTTAAATAGTTTTCAACTCTGTACAATAGGCACAGTTAGTAAAGTTTTAGAAGTATCTTTCGCGATGTACCAGTGGCATTCATCACTGACTTTACAGACACAAGGTATCGCCTACGGGTTTCACGTCAGTTGTGGAAAGAGTAAATTTTAAAAAAAGGCTGATCAGACTGAAATGTGATTAAGAAGATCCTGCCTGTACTCTAAATATTCCTATTGCGTAAGTAACAATTATATACTGGAATTCTAGAATGTAAACCTGACCATATAGTAAGCATTTCAGATTGAAAATGTATTGCAGATGCTTTCCATAGACGCCCTACTCTCCATGTTTGCCTGTGTAATCAAACAGTGGTCCCTGGAGAGTTAAGACTGAAGAGCGAGAAGGCGGAAAATGGGAGTGGTTGTGCTTAGTGTTCTAAAAAGCCACCCAGTAGAGTGGAACCAGCTGTAATCCTGCTGTTCTTCCACAGGTTCCTTCAGAGTATCTTTTGCCTCCTGGCATGTCTTAATCAGTGGCGGCTGGCACCCTAAATATCTGGTGTGGCACCACTGACCAGCAATGCCTGGTCAACGCCAAAACTGTCAGTCATGGCTTGTTATGAACAGTTGATAATGAACCACGACTGAGAACTCTGTCGTTGAGGCTAAAGGCAGTGCGAGTCTGGGAGTGTATCAGTGGGCTAAGAATAAAAAAATTCAAATATACTCACTCACTGCATGCACTGGCTCGCATCTGTTCCTTCTCATTCCTTTCTCGGCGCTGGTCTGGTCTGCCGGCTGCAGCAGTTCTCCACACTAATCCAAACGCTGCACTCATGCTGCTGTTAGCAGCATAAGAGCAGTGCCAGGATTGGCTGGAGCGGGCTGCCTCAGTGCTCCCATAGGCCCTGGGGGCCTTTGCCTGCTTTCCACCTTAGACAGCCGATGGAGAGGGTTTCACTGCACATGTCAGGTTGGCCGTCGCAAGACATCTGGCCAAAGAGACGTGCAGTGTAAACTGGTAGTGTGTTCAACTCTTCCCTGCTGCCAGTCAGCAGCAGTGGCCCTACCCCCAAACACGGCTCTGGCTGGGGAAAGGGAAAAATACAATGGTAATAAATTATTTTTACCACCATTTTATTTTATCACCTTTTGTGATGCTGGAAGCAGGGGGCAAGCTCCTCTGCCCTAATGGAGGGGCGCCGCTGGTCTTAATCACAGTTGCTACAGGACATGCTAGCTTGGAGCGTGTTGGTTGATCCATTTGATGTTACAAAATGGGAATATGAAAATGGGGAGCAATGAAGTTAGATATATTGCATTTGAATCATTGACACAATATCATTGACAAAAATAGTGTAAAAAATAGTGTTTACCGCAATATCGGGCTCCTATAATTACAATGATAAGTACAAAGATATCAGAAAAAAATCATGCACACTATTATCTTCCAAACAAAAAAATAGTTCGTTTAAAATTACAATAGAGGTTTAAGGAGTAAATGTTAAATATTTTAATATATACATTTAATATTATGTAAATTAAATATATTCCACTAAGATATAATACTATTTATAAATATATACTTATATACATACACAAGCATATTTATTACATATTTATTTTACATTCTATTCATTTTTTATATTTTAAATGTATTACTGTGAAAATATATATGAAATATAAAAACATATTCATTTTACATTATATAATTTGCTATATTTAAAATTAAGAAAATATGTGTATATATTTTCAAAGAGAAACATTTAAAATATTCATCAAATTAAAAAAAGAAAATATTAAAATTTGAATAATCCCAAAAACATATGAACAAGAAATAGTATACACATTCAAATAAATGTAAAAATAAAGCAAATATAAAATATTTTTTTAAAAAACAATGCTATGAAATCTATGTAACCAATACTATGAAAACCTTTGGAGCCTGAGAACATAAAATATCCTATTTCCACTCTAGTTTATACAAAGGAAGGTAAACTGTTGAACTTTGGAGGGGTTAGATTCAGTTCTTAGTTTGTAAAAAGAAAAGAAAGTGCCAGGCTCTCATCTGGAAGCCTCTGCAGCTTGCAGCAAAAATTACACCTGCCATGCTGCAAATGAAAGTAACAACACAACTACTTACAATCACACTCCTACAAGTGTGACAGTTCGTACTATTTCAGGCCTCCAGATCTATAAGAATGACTTTGGTGGCATGTAATACTCCTTTTCAATTTATATTGAATTAATAATCACCTGTTTTTGTGGTCATCTCTAAATTAGCCAGACAGCACTAACATGGGGCAGACTGTCACAAGCTCTTGTGTTGACAATCAAATGCCGGTGTCGAGCACCAGAAACCACTGGCTCAAATTAAGCACTGGTTAGATTTACTATTACTACTGAATCACTGCAATAATAGAGAAAGTGTTGGACTTCCGAGGAGTTACATTTGCTATTACCACTCTAGTCTGCTGAACAGTAGGGAAAGCTTTGGAAATGGAGGAGTAAAATTTACTGTTACTACTCTAGTCTACACAACAGTAGGGAAAGCATTGGATTTTGGAGGGGGGACATTTACTATTCCTACTTCAGGATATGCAGAAATAGGGAAAGTGTTGGATTTTGGAGGAGTGAACTTTACTATTCCCACTTCAAACAGCATAACAGAAGGGAAAGTGTTAGCTGCAAAGAGGTACATTTTACTATTCCAACTGCAGTCTAAGCAAGAGTAGGGGAAATACTTCCCTTCGAACAAATTACATACGAGTATACCCATGAATATAGAACAATAGTAACACATAAAATTAATATCAACCAAAACACATCAAAATAATTGTAAAATATATTTTTAACCACTATATTGGTGGAAATGATATTAAAAACATAGATATTATTTACAATAATACATACCTCAAAAAACGATATTCTTGTCAACGATCTTTGTGCATCATAATATTTGTCATGATATTTAAGTTCTGATATTTCTGTCTCCCAAAATTTTGTTCAAAAACCATTGTTTGATTAAAAAATCATCTGAAGTTACAGAACTCCGAGGAATTGACACTGTCCCCATTCTCTTGAGCAACCAGTGCAGAAAAAAGAATTGATAGAACGCAGACCAATTGAATGGACTAAAAAAGGAGGTAGATCATTTGGTGCATTGTATATAAGTATATAATAAATAATGCAAATCCTCAGAGACAGGCTAAACAATGTCAGTTACCATATCTATATTGAAATAGTTTGGCATGCAAATACAATACAGTGTCTACTGTTACTGCACATACAGGGAGAAGGGCACCCCTTAAACACTCCTGCCCCCCATACGAGATGATCTGTTAGGCCTGCCTTCCCCATTAGAGGAGCATTCCTAGAGGCGTCCTTGGCAATCATCTGATGCATCGTGACACATGGGTCGCGTCCAGTTTAGAACATGCTTCTCCTGCTTGAGCACCAATGGGATACGTGCCTAGGTGCTGGGTGGGTAGAGCAGCTTCTGTGAACTCTGCATTGAACAGGGGTCGCAGAGCATGGCACAGTGTCACCCTGAAGGTGGGCAGAGGTGGAATTGCAAACTGATGGGGTGATGAAAGACCTGGAATGATGGTGGGTGCCAAATGCTGGTGCCTATCTCTGGATCCAATTGGGCCAGTCAATCAGGGACACTCAACTTCATATGTGGTACTATTTGCTCACGTTTGTTGTAATTTGGTTTACAAAGAACTTTGCAAAACTAGTCCATTGAAGCTAAAGCAGAGGAAACGTACACTGAGAGTCACACACTGTTATATTCCTGGGTTGTTTATAGACACAGGTACCAAAGTCCAATGCATGTAAGGTTATTTCCTGAGCTTCAGGAGCTCACTGTCTCTGCCACCATCTAGATAAACAGCCTGAACTTGGGGTTTGTGGGGGCAGTGGTCACAGCTGGAGAGCATCATGTCTGCCTGAAGTTATAGTTGATGAGATGCTACTCTGTACACGAGTGCAGACTTCCTGTCCCCAGGGGCATTGATTGTTAGGGGTGTTACACCCCCCTAATAAATGTATTTTATGATAAATATTGGGTACAGATGCTTTCAGTCGAGAATTGGGGGATGTCTGTCGGGGTTCGCCAGGGAAGTTTACATACACACATACAGACAAAATCACACACAATCTCTCCCTTTCTATTTTGCAAGTCCTCAGAATATTTGTTATTTAACAAAATATTGTGTTTTCTCACTTAGTGTGCCTACTAATCCACATTCCTCTCCCCTTCCATTGCCCCCCCCCCTCATCTTCCAATGCCCCTCCTCCCCCCCTCCCTCATCTTCCATTGCCTCTTAGGCCCCTCTTATGCTCCCTGCTTGTCTTATAATGCATTGAAATATTATGTGCCAGCCTGATTGTTGGAAAGTCTGAAGCTCGCACCCTCACAATCGTATTGACCAAGCTATGCCCTGCCTGTCCCCTCACCTGTGAGCCTGCCATGTATGGCTCCAACCGGCCCACAGCCATCATTTAATTCTTCTTCTCCTTCAACCTCAGAGTAGGTTGAGATGAATGAAAGTTTGGCTGTGGCTTTGGAACATGGCAGCGGCTTTGGAACATGGCAGCCTGCTTAGCAAAATAATGGCTGCTCCTATTGTTCATGCTTCAGTGCCTGGAGCTGCTCAGGCAACATATTGGAGAGGTGTGGCCTTGTGGAACTGTTTTTCATTGCCCTTATTACCTTTGTGTTTATTGGGTCAGGGGATTCCAGAGGTGCCCACTGCAACCCACTTACATCCAGACCTTCCACCATGCTTGCTTCCACAAGGAAGTATTGAGTGTAGAAGAGTTAGTGGGTTGGGCGGACTGGGAGACAAAAACAGCGCTGGCATAAATGTTGAAACCAGCCCTGCTCCCTTCCTTCTCTCTGGTCTCTTCCCCCCCATGCATGCTGTAATTAACAGGGAAAGCTGGAGAAAGTGACAGAGCTGCCATCAGCAGCCCCTTGCACTAAATCTGATCCAGTGGGCCCAGCCCACTGAGGAAATGCCCAGTAGAAAAAAACGGGCTGTCCGGGCCGGTTAATGGGACAATGCAAGAATGAGCCAATGAGAAAGTCAGTGGTGTATGAGTGACTGCATGGATTCATTAATGCGTAACTGCATGAATACATGTTTGAACTTTGGAGTTAGTGCACTAATGATTAGGTATGTGGTCGAATTCATAGTGAGTTCAATCCAAATGCTTCTAATGCAGAACTGAAGATCCGGAGTGATTTTCCTTTTTCCAAGGCTGGTATTGAAATGACACCAGGGGGCTTTAAACAAATGAAGACACTGGAGGTCTCAGTAAACGCGCTCATGCACTCTTTCGGTGGGCAGGTAGGTACTTGAAACTAGCAATGATGGCCTAGTAGGGTGCCCTCCAAGTAGCTTCGGTCATGCCTCAAATGTGTTGGGTGTCTGTTGGGATTCTGCGGCTTTCCCGCATACATTGACCTGTGCTATGCACGGGGGCAGGCATGCAATTCACGCTTTCCTCCATTGCTGTGGCCGATGGTGCATCAGTGGATCAACAGAGGACCGAGCCCTAACACAGAGCCAGAATATGTAAGTTATGGGCAGAAAGCCTAAAAGTTTTCCTCGTATACATCCTGCTCCCATCTGCCTCTCTCTTGTGACTTTCTTTTTCTATCTCCCTATCTTTCTTTCCCTGTCTCTCTGACTCGCTCGGTCTGTCTGAATCACTAATGTTTGTTGTTCCTCTCCATGCTTTACTCCCTCCCTGCTTTGCTTCCTAGCCCTCGATTTTCTATCTTTGATCTTTCTCTGATTGTCTTTCTCTCCTTTTATCACCTCTTTCCCTTTTTTTTTGCTTCATCCTATCTTTTTATTGTCTCTTTCTATAGCTGTTTGTCACTCTTGTCTTTTTTTCCATATTTCTTTCCCCCTTTCTCTTTCTGTTTTTCACTTTCTACTTGGCTTTCCTATGTTTTTTTTGGTCTATAACTCTCGCTTCCTGTCTTTCACACTCGCCCTGTATTACTCTGACACCCTGTTTTGTCGAGTCTTTCCCTGTTTTTTGGTTTTCCGTGTCTTTCACTGTCTATTTCTGTCACTCTAACTTTCCACACCTTTCTCTCGCTCGGTCTCCTTATTGTTTGTTCTTGTTTTTCTCCTTCTCTCCAGTCTGTGTCACTTTCTTAGACTTTGGCCCTTCAACACAGTCTCCGCATCTGTGGGGGCAGAAGTGCTTGTTAGACACAATTGATTCCTGCATCTGTATGGGCCCGAGTGTATTTCGACTGTATGTTTTCCCATCCTCTGGGGAGACAAAAGTGGCCCAGTCTTTACCTGAATCTGTGGGGTCGGCGAGAACCAGAATCTCCCCTCACATAAGCAGACAAAAGAGCATTGTGGGTCCAGTCCGTCTTAGCATCTATGGGGGACCACGTGTGTGGCCGCAACCTGCCATCTCATCCCTGGGGACAGAAGTGCGTTGTGGGCTCATTCTGCCCCCGACTCCGGGGACACAGTAGTCTCAGCCAATATTATAATACCCATTTAGGAGCAGAGCTTCTATTTCTACTCGGACAATTAAATTACATTGCCTAACTTGTGGCAAGAATTGAAGCAATACCTTCCAGTCAATATTCTGCATTCGCCACATCTGCTGCATGTTGGTACAAGCCGCTGACAGGCACTATGAGATACTATATCAAATGAATGTTTAAAAATGGAATAGAAAAATATGAATAATAAAGACCAATGTGGGCACAGCACCTTGATATTGTATCTGTAGAATAATTCACACATACTCCAAATGAAGATCAGTTTGCCTTCATTTTGATTTAACATTCTTTGACCCATGGGATAAGATATTCATCAAGGAAGGGATGTCCAAATAGTCAACAGTAACAGAAAGTGTGACAGTGTGGAACAGAAGCTCTCACTTAAGTTGCTTTATTTTGAAATGATCCTAAAGAAGCTGATATATTATTTACTAAACACCTCTGTCTATCAGCAGTAATAATTTATTCACTGTAGAGCTCACCTAGATAGTTTTAACATGTTATGCTCTATCTGAGAACCTCAGGAGTCGGGAAGATTGGGTGCTGATTACAGCCTTGGTGCTAACTTTGCTCTAAGTGCAAAATCAGAAATGAGGCTTGTATTTGCTAATTAATTGCACATGTGCTGTTTGCCTGGAAGTCTTCAGTAGTTAAAACCTAGTTGGAAAAGGGAGTGAAATTCCGAATTTGAGGGCCAGCACACATGGAAACTGGTGCCTGCTCGATTGGAAATTCAATCTATTTGCCAACAGGATTCTTGCAAGAACTTACCTACGGGACACCCATAGACAAATAGCGGGCGGGAGAGAATTTGCACTCGACAAGTAGCACTTCTTCAATTAATGCATGATTTTGGGGCTTGCACATGAAACACAGTAGCGGCTGCTTACGGACCTGAGCAGTGTGTGTGTGTGGGGGGGGTGATGAGGGAGAGACAACGAAAAAATAATAAATAAAACCACTTACCTGTAACGGCCGGCCGCTGCCACTCCTCTGTCATCTTCCTTCTTTTCCTGCCGCCCGGCCGGCTGCAGGAAGCACCCGGGCTCCCAAGCTCCCCTGAGCCAATCACAACACTGCAATGCAGCATTGTGATTGGTCTGAGTGCCATGGTTCGGCGCTCAGATGCAGAATGGGAGGCTGGGCATGTTTTCCACCCAGGAGTAATACAGCCTGGGTGGAGAACATGCAAACTGCGCATGACGGTTTGGCCGGCCAAGCAGTCCTGCGCACTTAGGGAGTGTAAACCGTGCCTCCCCCTGCTCTGGCCAGCCCCGCCCTGCCCCAAGAGCCACTCATTAAACACGAAAACTAAATGATAATAACTATAGTTATTATCATTTTATTTTTCCTTTTGTTCAGTAGGGCGATGCTCGGAGCCGCCACTGATGAAACGGAGTTAGCGCCAAGGTTATAAATTAGCAGGGAGTGCTGAACATCACTTGTGGAACTGATGAAGATTATCACTTTTATTTACGCCTACAACGGGGAAGAATTGTTGGGGAAATCAGTAAGTCCATGGACAGAATATAGGCCCAGGCACAACATAAAAGTGGCCCCCACTAGCGAATCAGATAGCTAAAAAAAAAAGTGGCCCATATTTGAAAATCTAGGCATTTATGAACTTGTGAAAACATTCCGTATAGGTGTTTTGCAAGATATCGGAAACTGCATGTGTGTGCGCTCCTGCTGCAGGCAATGTTTATGGTAATATCAGGAAAAAACAGCCTACCAGATCATAAGAGACACAAACTTCCAAAAAAGCAGCAACCAGACTGACCTGACACACAAGCCTTTCCATCACTGCCATATTCTCCCATAGGCTAGTCTGACCCTGATTACGTTTTTATTTTTGCAGCTTGTAAAAAGTATTGTGAGGTACTGGGGAACAGAAAGGACTCTCTGCTTCTCCTGAGCACTATTCCTTGCCAAACTGAAAGGGAGTGAAGGCAACTTGTAGACAGAGTAGCGTCCTCAAGTGAGAAGGTAAAGGGGGTATGACCCAATATATTTTGGAATCCCAGAGCATGGTTGGTCAGACATTGTTTTACAAAATTCAGTTATTTTCAAGTGAAATGCGTTACAGAGCATCGAGGTTTCTAACATGGCAAAGGAGCACTACATGTACAGCCTGGAAGATAAATTCAATTATGCTCTGAGTGGTGGGTTTCTTTTACTATTAGGTCTTATGTAGAAATCGTTTTATGTCTGTGGAATCCTCTCAATAACCTTAAGGATGGATGGAGTGACGTCATACATTATTTAACCCAAATCACTTTTCAGGACATGACCGCAAACAGCACTAGTTTATTTCTGTGTTGGTCCCTATTGGGATGCTCCAAAGCATGTGTGAGAGTCGATGTGGTAAAAAGCTCGCAGAGGAAGTAACGAGTAAACAGGAAGTGAATGTTTCTTTTGCATCAAACGGAAGCCACATAATTATAATGTTTCTGGTGACTAACAGGATCATCGCATTGAGGTGTATCCTGAGCTAATTAGCCCTGGCCATCACTTTTCCAGCACCCACACTGTCCATTGTAGAATGTTTTTGTATTACAAAAGTTGGCCTTGCCTACGTTTGTGATGTAAAGTATTAGTAAGTCAGTCATCTGTAGGTGGCACCATAGGCTGCAGCTGCCTATAAAGGTTACCCAGCCAGGGCTTCTATTGTGAGGAGCACCTTTTTCTGATGGAAAATCCGAGGGGGTACCACATGAAGTTGGTGACCCATGCCCCACAAAAGCGTCCGATCCACATTCTGATACCTGTGGATTATGGCTTCCAAATGTAGGACTCCATACCGTATAATAAGCCCACGATCTATGGAAAATATTTTTTAGCGACCGCATGCAGTTAGCCCTTCTGTCCCCAAGACTGAACTAACATGATGAGATCAGTTTTTAACACTTGTCGTGAAGACGACTGTCTAGAAATAACTAAGTGATGGGCCAAAACGTGTCAATCCAGAAAACATAGCACCCTGTACAAAAGTAATAAATAAAAAGAGGCAACACATTCCTTTCTGGCTTTCCATTGTAGTTTTGAAATTAACAGACAAAATCAACAAAGCGACGTAAAACTGCTTTCAGCGATTCTCTTTGAAGTTTGAGCACCTCAGTATCACTTTCAGCTCATGACATGCAGAACACTACCCATTTCGTACATTGTCAGAAGCACTACCCCATCCTATCCCTATATCTAGTTTTTACTACTAGAGAGCTTCTAATGATAAAGAAAGTATGTTGCTAAAGAATGCGCAGTCAAAAGAATACATTGTGTTTATAAAAGTATCCTACATGTTACTGTTCACTTCTGCTAAAATGTCTGCTGTCACTTTGTACTTCAAGCAGAGTTGTGGAGCCTGTTAATGTGATTATCACCACATAAGCACACGCACAGGACACAACAGAAAAGTCTCTCACCCTTTGGTCCTTGAAGTGAGGCATTCACTATCTAATGCACATTTGTGGTCATTGCCACTTGCACAACAGAGAACTACAGACCTATTTTCACAGTCTATATCTCTCCTTTCCTTCAGTTTTATATGTAAAGACTTGAGACATTGACAGCTCACATTAGCAAGAGCAAAACACACGTTGGATGTTAAATATAGCACAAGTCGAAAGATGAATACATCTATTATGTATGCATCCAGCAATTAGCTATTTATGTGTTTCATAGAGTCAAAAGAAACATTAAACCAAAAAAATATTCGAGGGGAGCTGGGTTTTCAGATTCGCAGTGGGTTGTTACTTCATTGTGATGTAGTATTCTTTAGAAAGTTGCGTATTCTCCGTTTGTTTCTAAATTACAGCACAGGCGTGTGGCCAAGATGGATACAGGGATATCATTCCTCGTCCTAGGTGCATAAATGAAAGGCCAGTTGCCCTGATTTTTCTTCTTTGCACCTTTTCCTCCCCCAGTGTGATATTGACCTGGGTCTGCAGAGAAACCCTGAATGGGTCAGCCAGAAAAGCAGGGTGCCAGTTATCGCCTTCTAGAGCATGTAGCTAGTTTAAAAATGTTGCAGGCCTAGAAGGGAGACTAGAGGTGTTCAGGGTGGAGTGATGTGGTAATACTTACTCGGGCTCTAATTTGGCTTGATACTAAATGTATGATGCTTTAAGAAGGCCACTGTAAAGTCTGGGATGCTGTGGAGCAGGGTGTCACCACCACCCAGATGGGAAAGTATGAGGTTTTGAACTGCAATTCTGAAGTCACTTGCTGAGAGGAATGGTTTTACTTAAGTACAGAGAGCTGATCCAAGGCAGGACATTTTTCCATGAAGGTGAGGCAGCTTTCCTTGGTGAACCGTAGTCCTGGTATTATCACTCAAATCCATCCAGAGTCATGTCTTTGAACCATATTTTGACCAGATGTGGCATGCTTTTAGTTGGAATGGCAGTGTCCCCAGCATGATACACAGACATATTCCACTGCACTGTGAATCTGATATTTTTAATTTTGCTCGTCCAGTTGTCACTCAAGACAGCGCTGATGTGTAGGCTGCTCCTGGTAATGCCCAGAAATTGTTCTGTGACCTGGGATTTACAAAGTTTGCCCTCTTTTTAATGATATGGGACAAATCTCAGTATACTTGATTATCATCATAAAGCGGTGCTGAAAGCAAACCGATTTCTGTCAATTAAAAAGTCTTATCAGATCCTTTTTCTGTCAGAAAAGAATTGTGTCCTACTGGTCCCTCTTGATTAAAAGTTCAACATTAGTGTAGAGCCTATACCCTTGTGCTGACACCCAGTGTACATGTTGAGTGCATGTGCACAGTGTGTGTGGCACATACATGGCAGTGAGGCTGTGTGGAGTGTGGATAAGCTTGCTGGGGCTAGTGAAATCCTTTTAGCATGACCTCTGGTTTAACATGTTTCAAGACAGAGGGTGGTTTCTGCTTCCTCCAGATAGTAGAAGTGTATAGTTTGCATTTCTGAAGCCAGAGGGTGAAGACTCAGACACTGAAGTGAGTGAGGACGGTGCTAGAGTTACCCTTTGAAATTATTTTTCTATTTAGCATTGGTTTGGTTATTAGTTTTTCCAGAGTGCTGGCATTTTTTAGACATTTTCAATTCTCCTGCTTGGAGCCAGCATCATCACTAACTGCTGAGAGAGCCATCACTGTGCACAAAGGCTGTGTCTGCACAGCAGACAGAAAATAAATGAAATTTGAAAAGTAACCACCTCAAACCAGTTTTAGCACCTTAGTCAGTGGATCCACATCCCCTGTCTGGAAAATGGATATAAAAGTCAGATACACAAACCACTAAACTTGGTGTCAGTTATATATTTTTGTTTACAAAGGAAGGGGGTATTCCACAGACCTGCTGTGATCCATGTCTTCTGCCTGCCTGCTAGCCTGTCTTCCTGACAGGAGAGTACTTCACATGAAATGTGCAACTTGCTGGATTAGGCTTGGGTTCTGCCTAGTGCCAAGAAGCGTGCCTCCTGCCTACTCAGACAAAATTAGTGTCTGGCCCTGCAGGAGGAGCGCCTATCCCAGTGGAGAAGCCCAGCTTTGCCTTTGGTGTTTGGGTGAGCAGAAGAAGCGTACTGTCCAGTGGGAGCATAGCCGTGAGGCAATAGGTAGACAGGTCTCCGCAAGACTGGATTTAGAGGTGAATTGCATGAGAAAGCTTAACAGCATAGCCTAATGTCAGTTGGCACTTCTGTGGAGACGGGACGGGGGCAACCAAAAGGAACTAGTTGCAGCATTAGAGGGAAGTCCTTTTAAGGGCACCCAGCCTGTAGGCCACTTCTCCCCAAGACCAACTCTCACCAATGCCATCTGTCAAGCCAATGCCTGAGGAGGTTTGAAAGAAAAACAGGATTGCTGCTTTTGACAGATGCCACCACCAAATAAGCCAAACAGTGTATTCTGATGCACACACAAGCCAGCGACCACCACGCAGAGTTGTTCACCAAGCAGGTAACAGCAAGGCATGGCCTCCAGAGACTGTGCACTTGAATTCAAACGTCGAAAAACATTTATTCTTACCATTAAGATTTGTGGGCGATAAAGAGTTATATGAACGGACCCACCAGTTGATACACAAGTATATACCCCTGCACATGTAGAATAGCTTAGTGAAACTTTAAACTGTACCTAATTTCTCCTAAACTTGACTTCTGGCATAGGAGCACCCTATATGTGGGGGGGAGGGGGGAGCATTGGAGTGAGTACAGCATTTCAGTATAACCTCAGGGGTAAAAGTGTTTAACACTTTAGCTGCTAGCCCTCCCCCGTGCTAAGCCTTTTTTTTGGGGTGTTTGGGGTAATTCTTGCTTAGGGCTCTGTAACTTTTTGTCCACATAAGGTATCCATGCCACATTTATGTCCTTTTCATCCAGTATCAAGAGGATTTTAAAGGTACTCAGGGTTTGTGGATTTCTCTGGAGTGGATGTAGAAATTAGCCAAAATAGAGCAACATTTTGTTTTTTGGGGGAAAAATGGGGGAAAGGTGCTGCAGAAGAAAGCATCTTTTTTTCCCTGCAAACTGCATCAATTTAGGGTTTGTGGTGCTGAAATAATCATGTTCCCAGCTTTCAGGGACAGGCATACTTTTGTCAGAAAACTAACATTTTCTACACAGTTTTGGCATTTTACTAGGACATTGTCTATTTTTATTATTTTTGTGCTTTCAACCTCCTTCCAGTTAGTGGTGGAAATGGCTATGAAAGCAATAATGGATCTCGGAAAGCTATACATTTCAGAAAAGTAGGTTTTGCTAGATTCCCGCCGAGCCCGGGGCCAAAATCCAGGTTCTCCACCTTGCAAAAACAGGTCGTTTTGTGATTGGTAATTTTGATGTCTCCACAATATATTTTGGGCCGCGTTCCCTGCCGTGGGTATTTGGCCTACCCACGCAAGTGAGGTGCCATTTTTATCAGGAGACCTAGGGGAACGCTGGTTGGTAGGAAATTTGTTAGTGTAAAGAGAGAGGCCCCCTACAATTGGGATGCGGTTCCTTAATGTAGGGAAAATGACAAATATTGTACAAAATTAAGGCAACCAATGTAATTGTAAACAATACAATAAAGTGATTAAAGTACTGTCAAAATGAACCAAAAGACAACCAAGGAATTTATAAAAATACAAAAATGAGCTGCTTATTGAATTTATAAACAAAACAAATCAAATCAAAATTAAGACATTCATTCATCATCTTGCATATCCATCATGTGCACTGCCAAACATACTGACATCAATAAAAAATATGACAAGATTAATATTAACAATTGTAATTAAAATGTCACAAGAGGTTTAAAAATGGGAGAAACAATCACAGTGGCACAATTGGGTTGACTAGATGGTTCTACGCACGTTTCGGCACAGCAAGGTGCCTTCGTCAGGAAAAAGCAAAGCCACGTGAAATAATCTAAATGGTTGGTAGTTCTAAATTGGGTAACTGGTGTCCAAAGTTTGTTCAAGTTGGAAAAACGATCTATGCGTAATTTTTAGGAAAGTTATGAGCTGGTAATAACTTCAAGGGAATTAGTTGCTTTCTCCACAAATAGTAAAAATATAATACTGTATGTCTTGGATGGGGAACAGTTAAAATGGAGAGGCGTCCGTCTCATATGTTGCTATAATAGTTTGGCAAATCCACAATGATGCTGTGATTTTGAAGTCTGATGCTTCTATTTATAACGATCCAGGCATAGCCTTAGAGATGCACTCTTTAAGGGATATCTAATGATGATGATAACCAAAGAGCTCGGGGGCTAAAGATTTCCACGTCTTTGCATCTAACCTGGAAACTGGTAGGAAATTTGTGTCAGCTTGATGAGCCCACAAATTCCTACACAAAAACGAGAGAAATTTTTTATTTTTTTCAGCTAAATTTGAGGTTTACAGGGGATTCTGGGTAGCAAAACGTTGGGGGGTCCATGCAAGCCAGACCTCCCTGGACTCCCCTGGGTGTCTAGTTTTCAGACATGTCTTGGTTTGGTAGGTTTCCCTAGATGGCCTCTAAGCCCAGTGCCAAAACCGCTGGTGACCCCCTTGAAAAACCAGATAAGTGGGCACCTGTGTTTTTTATCCCGGGCTTGCAGACATCTAGGGGAACCTAATAACCCAGACATTTCTGAAAATTAGACACCCGATGGAGGCCATCTGCCTCCTGAGGGGAGGGCGAAAGACTGTGGAATTTTGGTAGAGGGTGGTGGGGAGCTTCGGCATGCCCATTTTGGCCAGCCCCCACCCCTATGGGCCATAAAATAAAAATCCCTGGTGCCTCTCCCCCTCCCTGGTGCCTAGTGAGTGGATGCCTGCTTGGGGATTGCCCTCCTGAGTCAATCCCCAAGCAGGGATCCACTATGGAAGGATACCATTGGAAAGAGGAGATTCTCCCCTTTCCAATTATACCTCTCTCATCTGAGATAGCCCCCTGAGCACTGAGGCAGTGAAACTGAGACTTGAGTTCAGTTTCTCTGAAATGACTTCGGCTCGACGTGCGCACTGATCATTATTTGAGAGAAAGCATCAGAGCGCCCTCGGGAGCTGTGGAAGCTCTTCCACAGCTCCTGAGGGTGTTTTGACTGAACATAAATCCCTCTGGTGCCCGCACCCGAGGGATTTCCAGTGCCATGTGCGAGGACGGCCAGGAGTCGTCCTACGCACATGAGCACTGTGGTGTCGGATGCATCCCCGCCATCCGACTCACTGCACCTGTTAACCTTAAATCTGATACCTATGTATTGGGTAGGGTTGATATTGTTGTGATACTAATAGTACTTTAAGATGGTGATATCAGAAGTAACCATTCACCTTACCCATAGGGATACTCCCTACTGCTGTCCACATCTCATGTGAGAGGAAAGAAGTGGGAGAACATTCAAGGTTGTCACCCTGAGCAAAAAACTAAAAGGCCCAGGTTTAACCAGCTCCTGCTAGAATAAAGGAAGATAACATTTTGTCCTAACCATCCCCGCGCCCACCTGCAGCTGATTTTGTGAATGTTTGATTTGCTCTGCATTCCGTCCATCATCTGTGTTTCTTTTGCTTTCTCACCGTAAGTGCGCCAGGTATGCCCAGACTTGGGTCCCAGCCTCACTGTTACACTTGTAGGATGATGCCCCGAAACAGGTCCCAGGATGCTTCTTTTCGGTCCAGGGAAGGCCTTGCTTTGCAGTTTGGGCTGGACTGTTCCCATGAGGAACAGGGTCAAGACTGATTTGCTTATGGTTGGGTACAAACTGGGGTGGCATGGCGAGCAAAAGAACTGTGTGTCTTTTCCCAAAGGCAAGCAAGCACCAGTTAGCAGGCCCATAGTCTAGCCACAAATCAGAATTCAGCCAAGCATATGTGAGGGTGACAGATGATGCACTTTGCAAGTTGGCTGTCCTATGGTACAAGAAGGAATCACCCCTCCTTGTGTTAAACTTTTGTCCTCACCCCTCCATGCCATCCCAACACTTTTTTTAGATCTTGGAGACCCTTACTGTTTCCAGTTTACAGGAGGAAGCATTCTCCTGCCAGTAGTGTAATTTCCTCTTCTAAACGACTCCTGATTCTTGCCTCTTAAATGCAGGCTCCAGCTAGCAAAGTGTTTTGATTGAGTTTAGGGAGAAAGCTAAACGTCCCCTACAATTACAAGACTGCTACCAATGTCTCTGGTTAGCCTTTCTGATTCCTTGGCACTTTATCTCATCTTGATGACCCGTACAATTGCTGAGAGTTCTGGTAAAAGCTAGTCAGGGCTAACCTTCCAATAAGGGCTAAAGTCAATGTTTTCTCTTCTGTTTTCCTCTGCATCTGGTCTGTTTTATGGCATGCAAAGTATGACATGGTGAAAAGTTTAGAGGTGGTGTAACCAGTATCATGGTCTAGGGTTAGAGGTGAAGAAGCAAGGAGGAAATGCATAGCTTATTAGAAATGGGTCCCAGGGTTAGGAACTGTTGCCAGAGGTTTCCTTACAAAGGCTGAAATCAGCACAATGATATAATCTGTGCTGAAACCGTAGGACATCTGTTATTGCGATCCAAGAGTTCCATGTCTTGTCCAATTTTGTGTGATCTCCTGAGATTTGGAAGTCTTGACAGCAATTTTTGATGGCTCTCTATGTAAACTCTGCCTCTAGAGCTCTCAGTGCTTAGTGCAGATAATACTGAAGGTGGTTGAGGTTTCATGTCGAAGTGACTTCACCAAGGCTTCCCTCTTTAAGAGGTAGTCTTCTTAGCGTTTCTTCTGCAGTGACAATTCTAACAATCAATCCATTGTTATCCATGTCCAGACTCCAGGAAATAAGCTAAGTGGAACTTCTTGGTGGTGGTGGATATATATATATATATATCATCCAAACCCACTCAAAACAATGGGGCCGAGTCCACTCGGTGACAAGGGGTGATGTTTTATTGCCTAATTACAAGCGCAAACAAAGGAGTTGTTGTATCCATTGAAAGCACAAAGGAGGGAAATGCTGTCTCCAAGAAACGCTGGACAGGGCAGACGCGTTTCAGCCTTATGGCTTTCTTCAGTGCCTGAATCTCCTCAGCAGTGATGTTACACCTGGGGGCCAGTTTAAATAATAGTTGATCTCATCCCATTGGAGTACTGCACTGGCCCTTCCTCCTCGGCTCCTGAGTGCGCTGTTCCTGCGTCCTATTCCATGCCGGATGTTGTGACTGCACGTAGCGAGTGCAAAATACAGTGATATACACACTCGTACACCCAGTGGTGTCCCATACATGCAAGGCCACGAACATCACACACTCCAGCAGTTGACACAGGAAACAAAAAAGGTCAGTTCTACCCTGGTCCCCTTCACGCAGTAAAATACTGCTTCCTTTTCCCCAAAAGGCAAAAACACACGTGCATTTCTTCACCTCTCGGGGGGGTGGCGTCACGTTGTATTTTCATACATAGTCCACTAGATGAAAGCCATGCGTGTTGCTCCTGATCAAAAGGGGGTCCCGGAAACCGGTGCTTGCTCACCGTTAGATATAGCATCCAATCCAACTCAAAAAATATATATATAATGTGGACTGCCGTGTGCAAATAGACTGGACTAAAGTACAATTGGCAGAAGGAGCAGTTTGGCAGTGAAGAATCGGTGGCATGCATCTTGCAGCTCACTGGAGAGCATGACATTCGCATTAATTGATGCAAATGCGGCAAAAACCCACCAGAGGGTCATAACTTTAACGATGAAGGTACTACGAGTCCCAGAACACTGAGCGGTCAAACACGCCCACTGGATGGCTTTCCACTAGAGGATGTTAAAAAGAGTGATGACTCTCACCTTCATCTAAATTTGCCTCTTTGCACACAACGCCCGTGATCAAGGAACAGAGTGTTCCGAAACACATAGGGCTTTTAAATGGAACGAGACGCTACCTGCTGATTGCCAGAATAAAGGTCGATGTTAATAGTAAAGCGGAGTCCTGCTGTCTCCTTGTGCGCTTTCTCAACTTGGGGCAACTCTTTCTGGTGAAATATATATATATATATATATACATACATACACATGCAGGACTGGCGCTTCACAGCTCATCCAGGGCCGTTGTACCAATCCCAGTGGGGTGAGAGATAGACTGATTGACACTACAAATCCCAGAAGTCTCTTGGAATGCCTATTGAGGAGCCTATTGGTGGGTTAAGATTTCAAATAAAGTGTCGATAGTTACGTAACAAAATTGAGTTGCCTATGATTAAGGAAAACAATCCGAAACGCATCAGGCGAGACTCGCTGGTTGGAGTGCTTGCCTTGCTTCTGCGAAGATTGCGGTTTCTTGTGAGCACTCTGACATACCGAGCACCCATCTTTGATGTTAAAACACGCCAGCTCGGGGCGTGGGGAGTTGCACCATCTTTAAACTGAAAGGGGCCATGGCACCAAATTATGTGGATGCAGAATATGGGGAAACCGATCCGTGGATGTGAAGCAGGATTAGTGCTTCACGGCTCATCCAGGGCTGTTGTACCAATCCCAGTGGGGTGAGAGATAGACTGATTGACACTACAAATCCCAGAAGGCTCTGGGAATGCCTATTGAGGAGCCTATTGGTGGGCTAAGATTTTAAATAAAGTATCGACAGTTACGTAACAAAATTGAGTTGCCCATGAGTAAGGAAATCTATCTGAAACGTGTCAGGCGAGACTCGCTGGTCGGAGTGCTTGCCTTGCTTCTGGGAAGATTGCGGTTTATTGAGTGCACTCTAAAGTACCGAGCACCCGTCTTTGATATATATATATATATAGCTCCACAACGCTTCCCGCCACCAAACATTCCAAGGACGAGAAAGCAGACCCAGGATCTGTGCAAAAACTGGTTTATTTCAGGAATGCATGCTCCTCCGCCATTACACGTTTCAGCCTCCAACGAGGCCTTGATCACATGACGCGTTTCATAACCATTTTTTCTTATTTAAAGTGACAGTGCAAACAATCTCACGTGAAAAGCAGCATAGACATAGAAGGTACACTTCGTATGGTCACAGTGATCCAAATAGCTCAGAACTTTGGCAAAATTGGTACTTATTTTAGGAATACAATATGTGCAAATCTGGCAAAATTATAAATATTCATGAAGTCATAAATATTTAAAAAGCGTATAATAATATTGCGTCCAATGCGCCTGAGGTGTCTGAATTATGCGGCGCACACAGCGCGCACGCACAACTCGGCTGACAGGGCCGGCCGGCTGCTTGCCTGGCTCTTAAAGCAAGAGGCCACCCGAGCCCCGATCTCAGCGATACGCACACCAGAGGGAGACCTCCGGTGTACCCAACGGGAGATTCATAAAGTCTTCGTAGATCACTATACACAGTTGTATCGAGCGCGAGGTTGTTGTTCAGGAGACGATCTAGAGCGGTTTATTGGACAGGCGCAGCTGCCAACAGTCATGGCAGAACAGGTGGAGGCCCTTAATTGTCCTCTTACGTTGGAGGAGATAGGGGAGGCCATATCCTCCATGGCGTCTGGGATAACTCCGGGCCCCGATGGACTACCAACGGAGTTCTACAAAGCCTACCGGGAGCACTTGGTGCCGCACCTCCACAGGGTACATGGGGCGGCGGTTGAGGCGGGCGCGCTGCCTCCCTCGATGCTTGAAGCCTATTTGGTGTCTCTACCCAAACCGGATCGGGACCCGGCGGACCTGGGCTCGTACCGCCCACTAGCACTTCTTAACACCGACTGTAAGATCCTAGCTAAGGTGTTGGCAGAGCGATTGGCACCGGTGGTTTCACACCTAGTCCACAAAGACCAGAATGGGTTTGTGCCAAAACGCAGCACGTCCTTGAACCTGAGGAGATTTTTCAGGGTGGCGGCGGATAGTGCACAGGAGTGGCCTAGGGCGGGCTTCCTAATATTAGATTTGGAAAAGGCATTTGACTGCCTGGAATGGCGATATCTCTCGGCGCTGCTGCTGCGTTGCGATCTTGGCTTGGGGTTTCTGCAGATGGTGGGTCTCCTCTATAAGGACCCTACGGTGCGGGTGCGACTGGGTCCGTATATTTCTGACGTCATACCGATTGGTAGGGGAACCCGACAGGGATGCCCACTATCGCCGCTCCTATTCGCCCTAGCGATGGAGCCCCTGGCAGCGACTATACGAGAACGGATGGGGCGGGCATACCACTGGGGGACGCAGTCCACCAGGTGTCACTCTATGCCGATGACCTGCTGGTGTACGTCAGGGACGTCGAGGACATACCACCTCAACTAGCCCATATCATACGTGATTTCACTGCCCTTTCGGGACTTCAGGTGAACGCAAGTAAATCTTGCCTCTATGCGTTCGGCGAAGGGCGTCAAGATCCCGGATACATCTTAAATGGCACTAGAGTGCAGTGGAGGGGAGATACCTTCAGGTATTTGGGACTTCGCATTTACCGTCAGCCGGCGGACCTATTAGATGGCAATCTGGGTAAGGCCTTCACGGCCATTAAATCACAGATACGCTTCTGGAACGCGTTGCCGCTAATGGTCACGGGTAGAGTGGCGCTGTCCAAAATGGTGATCCTCCCGCGACTTCTATATTACTTTGCTAACCTACCCCTTTATGTCCCAGCAGCCTTCTTCACTAAGTTGTCACGACTTCTTAGGGACTTCATCTGGGGGGCCAGCCGACACAGGATGTCGCTCAAGAAACTCTACCTCCCTACAGACCAGGGAGGTTTGGCCGTACCCTGTTTCGAGCATTATTATTTAGCGGCCCAACTGTAGTGGATAGCTCGTTGGTTGGCGGACAGGGGTCGCGAGGACACCACATCCGTCTTGCCGCCGTATTCGCTGGAGCAGTTACTAGTGCTTTTTCATCCAGCCTCCAGGAGTGCAGTGCCAGCCCCGCTCCTCCTTGCTGTGGCGTACCGCTGCTTCCGCAGGAGCCTCTTCCTTACCCGACGTGTGCTCCCATATGCGCCAGCGCTGTCATTAGAGGGCGCCCCCAGCGGGACTGGACCGCTTACCTCCCTCGCGCTTACACAATGGCGAGAGGCAGATATTCAGACCCTGGGAGATCTGTACAGGGATGGAGTGCTCCTTTCGTGTGACTTGCTGGTGGAAGAGGGGGGACTACCACCGGGACAATTCCTGACTTATCACTCCTTAGTTCGGACTTTGGTTGCTAGGTGGGGAGACATGACCGCGGAGCCCAGCCAGCACCTCACCATATAGTATTTACACGTCATGGGAAGGGGCCGACGTCTGATTCACTGGTTTGCAGCATCATTGTGGACACACACGGCGATTACCCTAGAGCCGCTCAGACACAAGTGGGAAGTAGATCTGGGGAGACAATTGGCAGATAAAGAGTGGGAACGCATACTGAAAGGCCCAGTGCGTATACCTAGAAATATGCGCCTCCGACAGATACAGCTGTTCGTTATACATAGGGCATACCTTACCCCCGCGGCCCTTAACAGTTATTTCCATTGCACGGATGCGAGGTGCCCTAGGTGCGCTGAGACGGGGGCTGATCTCATACATATGTTGTGGGGCTGTTGCAAACTACACTCCTATTGGCGCACAATTCACGACTCCCTGCGTACTATAACAGGACGCAACATATCTTTTGCCTGGGCGGTCTACCTGCTGCATCACTTCCGCAGGACACAGACAACCAAGGTGACGTCTCGGTTTTTGGATTTGGGGCTTGCGGTCGCAAAACGCCTCATAACTAGGAGGTGGAAGGCGCAAGACCCGCCTCACCCGCAGGCATGGAGGCACTCACTTGCTGCATGGGCTGGAGCGGGGGGGACTGCCATCAGACGGGAGGAGACATTAGGGTTGAGGAAGACGCCCATTGCCGCGCAGTGGGAGGAGTTGCTCCGAGCGCTCAGACATGTAGAGGAGGTGGAGGGGGGGGATGAGCGAGAGCCGTTTGACTGATCCCGTAGTGTTCTACACATGACTTACACCTAGAATGGGCGATGTGAAAACACGCACCTAGACACAAGATTACGTGCCATAGCTTAGCCACAGCAAAATACTGTGGGAGAAGGGGAGCGGACAGGGGTCAGAGATAGGGAGATGGATAATGGAGCTGGTCTACTTCTGAGGTGGTTGAGGTTCTAAATGTTTTGTTTCATCACTGTTTATTGGAAGTAGATATGGATCAGGCTGAGGGACTCGCTGAGACATCCTGACATGCTCATGTAGAGGAATAGGGGGTCGTACACAGCAAAGCTTAAAATCTGCACTTTATCAGAGGTTCAGAGCCACTGGGTAGAGTTACCATTCTGCAACCCAACTATGTACCTATCATGTGTAATGTATAAAGTTGTTATGACAAAGGTACTCATATGCAAGTAAGCCGAATTTCTGTAACTGTGTTAAAAAACCCAATAAAAACAGATGATAAAATAATAATATTGCGTCCAATAAAATTAATTATCCCATTAAAATGTTAATACACAGAAAAGAGCTAAAAAGCAGTTGTGTAAAATGACATAAAAAGATTAAATATCAGTATATAAAAATCCTTATTTTTTAGAGGCAATCAAAACCTTTCTACAAAACCTGTCATAAAAACCCCAAATTGCCCAATTGCTCATCTGTTCATGCTTGGTTTCATGGTTCAATACCTATTGCTCCAGTTAAGATAAGAATCTAAATTGCACCAAAGCTCTAATGCCTAGAGAATCTGGATTCTTGTATCCTGCCCAAGTGGGCCCATGACCGCGAAATGACCCACCAATAAAAGAGCTAGTGCTAAAAAATAAAAAAGGAGTGCACACACCCTCTTTGAATAACAGCCGTGATTCAAAGATGTAAAATTGTATTAAATAGATAATAAAATACATACATTTGAAAAAAAAAACAATTATCTACTGTGAAGCGCTACTGATGTCAGCGAAAAGAGACTGGATGTGAAAATAAAGTTGGTTATAAGCAGGTAAAGACATCCTCACTGATATTAAGACCATGCGGTGTTTTACAGTTCAACTCCAAGATGTATTTTGTTTCAAGTTTCCTAAGTAGGTTTTCTCGATTACTGCCCCTTCTGAGGGGCAAGACAGTATCCACAGCAAAGTACTTTAAATGTTGTAAATTACTGCCATGGTATTCCTGGAAATGTCTTGCCACTGGGTAAGCAGCATCTTTGTTAGTTATGGCCCTCATGTGCTGGAGTATCCGTTTGTGGATCTGCAGCTTAGTGATACCCACATAGCGCAGGCCACACGGACACTCCAGCACATATACAGCAAATTCAGTTTTGCAGTTAAGAGATTTAGTAATGGCAACAGGTTTTGGTTTGAATGGGGAAATATATGACTTGATGTTATAGCCATATTTACAGGCTTTATAAGTGGCACTGTAGTGAAGATTGCTATTTATATACGTACAGTGCTAAGTTAGCACAACCGCGTTAGATGTTAGAAAGCCATTTTGCCGCTTTTGCACACGACACTGTAGTCAATGTTATTAATTGAGAAATGCTTGCTTGACTTTGCTTCACATGAGAACTGTCTGTTGTTCACATCCCGAACAGTGAGCAGCGACCTTGGTCTGAACATCGTGTAAAGAAACAGTCTGGGTCGCTAGATGGTGCATGTTGTTGAGTTCAGGTTGATCGGCCCACTATTTAGCCATAACACGCAGGCAGCTGCAAATACCTGAAAGTCAGGTGCTTTTAATATTGCAGTGTTGCATGTTTTTTCATTAAATTCGGAAGAACAGCTTTCCCAGGAGCAGAGTCTAGCTGATCCTGTGATGTGATCTCACTAAGCTGATCTTAACGGCATGGGGTTCCCCAGTCAAGCCTAGAGACCTTTTATTAGTCTAATAATAATAATATTAGTTTATTAGCGAAAGGAAGGTGGCTGATATCCACTGTCATTTTAGTATGATTACTCCTTTCATTTTCTATGGTATTGTAACTATGCTGATGGTTTTGAACTTAATCATTTGTCTGCTTATGTTAGCCAAAGTACTGCATCTTAGGACACGAGGTTTATAAAATAAACTCTTTAACCCTTTCGATGCGCATGACGGAGCGGTTCCGTCATGCGCATCGGTTGCGCTGTGCGGATGACGGAACGCTCCGTCATGGCCCCGCCCACGCACGAACCCTTCAGCACAGTGCGGTAATCCGCGCCACACTGAAGGGGTTAAACTTTACCGTGTCTCTGTTTATTCTGTTGTGGACTGATATGAGAATAATTACGAACAGGTATTTCTGATTCCCACCATTCCTGAGAATACCCTGAGTCGCTTGTTCTGGGTTGTCTATACATCGGGACCGCCGAGATAAAACTCGGATAACGAATGGGACACTGATGCTGGTCGGATAAGGGGTTCTGGGTTCTGAGGTGAGTTTTTGGCACACCACAATACACTGAGGTCCTGGTTTCCTGTGCATAGTTCTGTGCATAAGCAGAATCCCTGCAACATGGCGCACCTAACGTTTGGTCTATTGATTTGAAACGCCTTAGTAGTGCTTATATTAGTCCACAATACCCTCACTCTGGTTTCCGGTTAACGGGAGTGACGGTTTAACCTACCTGTGTTTCGACTAATAGGTTCATTCAAGCTTGATCATTAAAAAGGTTATTTTGACTGAACCCCAGTGCTACTGTTGATATCGTTGATACTCTTTAGTGTGTCCTAATGGCGGTCGAGATAGCCGTGCATAGTTGTACACCCCTACGCCGTCATTTGACGACGTATGGGGTGCCAGATGATGGGATGGCTGTTATTTTTGTGGTGAGCGCTGATGCGTCTTACCCATATGAGTTGTTTTACTCTTGGGTAACTTTTCCGGCGGTGGATGACGATGATACGTTTCATTCCTTTACTCCCACACAGCTGCCTGCGGTCTATACCCCGTATAGGACACAAGAAATCCCTATCTCTGCCTGGCAGCATACCATTTGGTTTAATGGCGCCCTTCCCCATGCGGTTGCACCGGCGAGAATGGGCCTGCTGTCTATTGTAGGGGCCACATGGCCGGTGCTGGCCGGCTTTACGCCTCATCCCTGCTATCTCACGGTGGCGGTGGCTGAGTTGCGGGTACTACACACAGCCCTGATTACTATTCATAGGGCGTTAGTGCAGTACGTGTCACGCAACGTACAGGTGGGGGCACCTGCAGTTGCGGGACAACCAAGGGACCACCACGCGGTGGTTATTAGTCCTGTTATGGTTAATTCGGTAATGGGCAAGCGCCCCCAAAGTAAGGATGATTTTCCTTATTGGCTTGCTGAGAAATTTGACCAACTGGAGGCGGTTTTTCCGCATACCACTCCTGTGGAGAAACACAGGATACTCACAATTAGTTTGCCGAAAGACTTAGTCCCAGATATGGCTGATTGCACAAACTGGGGCAAGGTCTTAGCCGCGACCTACTCGAAGTGCTTCCGCACTCCGTCTATGTCTGTACTACCCTCCGTCATCAAACGTGTTCAAGAGAATCACAGTGCGGAGGCTGCTGTTGAATTAGGAATGAGGCTTGTCGGAGTGTTCGATGTGGTGGCTTCCATGGTAATGGGCAACCTCAAAGGCGATGCCATGCAGTTCCAAGTAGCTGATAAGCTGGACAGCGTGGATGAACTCGACAGGCCCAAGAAGTTCGCTAAAATAATTGCGCAAGCCTATAGGCAAGTGGGCCATTATGCGTTGGGTGTTAAACCAGCCGTAGTAACAGAAACAGGGGTCTTGTCCTGCCTCGCCCGTGCAGTCGTCCAGCGAACGCACATATGATCTGCGTATTAAGTCACCTGATAGATTTCAGGTTTCTGAACAACGCTCTCCTCGTTCTTCACAGGAAACATCGGCTTCACAATCCGGTGGCGGAGATCGTGGAGAAGGAAGGGGTGCCCAAAGTCATGAGCAACCCCGCCAGACTGATGGCAAAGGCAAGCAGGATGAGTCTGCACGTCAACGACCCCCGTTTCAGAAGAAGAAAGTTGCTGCGCCAACAGCGAGGTATGCCACAGATGGTGCGGATGCAGCTTCAGAACCTGACATGGGCACTAACTCTGCTCGACAGCGCGGCGGAATTTACAGTAGTGCGACAAGCACTGCGTCCATATCTGGTGGCGACAGCAACTGATACATTCATAACTGTAGAAACTGCTGACACTAGAGTGGCTCCCCCAACAGACTATATAATATAGTCCTTTTAATTGAAGATGACATACAACGCACGATTAAAGGGATTTTTTGGGATCATCTGACCACTTCATATGATAATCTATTGGCAGAGACAGATTGGCCCCCGGCTTTCGTTTTAGATGCTCCTAGAGGGGAGGAGGTAATCCTCCCGTCCTACGCGCACACAGTGCCAAAGGACCAAGCTAAAAAGTTCGCCGAGGAGTGGGCTCTGGTGCTTGCACCTGCGCTGTATCGTAATCAGGTAGGCTGGGATAAATTGTCCCCCAGCCATGAAATTCCGTTGCGGTCCACGCCCCAGCCACAACCCCAATATCCCATGCGTCGCGAAGCAAGACCTCACGTCGCGGCTATCCTTGCACAATTGGAATATCAAGGTGTAATTGAAACGTGTGTCACCGATGAATAATCCTTTATTCACTGTGATGAAACCTGACTGGTCGTACCGCCTAGTTTTGGATTACCGCCATTTAAACTCTCATTGCCGGACATGCGCAGTACAGAATACCCACAGTTCAGCTCTCGTCGATAGTCTCATGAGAAAACGGTTTAAAACCACACTTGACATTTCCAATGGCTTCTATAGCCATAACCTGCCCTCTCTTAGTAGTGAGTGGACGACATTTACCTCGGGTGGCAAACAGAAACATTTCAAAAGATTACCGATGGGCTATAAAAACAGCCCTGGTGTCTTCGCCGCTCACGTGGTCTCTCTGTTGGAGAGCATAGACCCTGATGCGTACTCGTATGTAGATGATATTTATCTCACAGATGACGAGTTGGGACCGCATCTCCGTCGTGTTGATCGCATTATTGTTTTGTTTGCAGATTTTGGGTACAAATTCAACTTTGCGAAGTCTCACATTGCGGAATATACAGTGTTGTTCTTGGGATGCGAACTCAACAATGAAGGTCGAGGATTGGCTCCACACTTCCTAGAGAAATGCGCATGCCTACGTGCCCCTACGACACTGAAGAAATTACAATCTCTGCTGGGCTTTCTGAATTTCGGTCGAACGTACATTCCTGATTATGCCCAGCGTATCAAGCCGCTTTATGCCTTGGTACATCCTACTTTTTCCAAATCATGTTGGCTGCCAGAGCATTCAGCTATATTGCAAACATTGCAAGCTGACCTTCTTGCTTCAAAATACTTACTGACACGTGATAACCACACTAACCTGGTGATAAGAATTGTGCCAGGCGCAGTGGGTTTCACATACTTAACGTTCAATGAGGGCGACACCGTCCCCATTGCCTACAAATCACACTTGTACACTTCGGCTGAACTGCGATTTTCCGCTGTCGAGAAAGTTCTGACGGCAGTACCGATGGTGATTCTAAAAGACCGAGTGCTATCGCAAGGTAAACGCATGTTGGTGGTAACACCATATCCTGCCCTTGAGGCCGTGACGAAAGCAAGTGTACCTAATTCTAAGGCTGTGCATCCAAGGTGGATACA
The DNA here is from genome assembly GCF_964204655.1 of Triturus cristatus. NCBI lineage: Eukaryota > Metazoa > Chordata > Amphibia > Caudata > Salamandridae > Triturus > Triturus cristatus. Next base: position 334,641,762 of record NC_140595.1, read on the forward strand.
ATGGGCCACTTCCTTGACTTCGCCTGACGTCACATATATCTTTGACGCGGCTCTTCAGACTCAGGAGTTTTTACAGTATGAATTCGTTCATCCAGCTCCTCTGTCTTTGCGCCCGCTTGAGGATTACCATTGTGTCAGTTACACTGACGGTTCTGCGCAACCGGCTACTGGATCGAAGCATGCCTATTCAGCGGCCTGCGCAATTGTGGTTGGTACTTTCGTGAATGGTGAATTCCAATGCGATGTCGTGCATACGCAGTCATTGGGTGATTGTACCGCAGAGTTGGCGGAGCTTCGTGCTCTGGTGCTTGCACTAGAGTTTGCTGATCCCCGAGTCACTACACTTATAGTGAGTGACTCATTTTATTGTGTCCAATCATCCAACGACAATCTACATTTTTGGTCTCAGAATGACTACCATGATTCCAAAGGTAGCACGATTACGCATAAAACGCTTTGAGTTCGAGTGGCAGAACTTAAAGAACATCTACCTCTCGTGAATGTTATTCACACTCTTGGTCACCAACGAGTTGGTGTCCATGCTGTCGGCAACAGCCTAGCTGACGAGGCAGCAAAAACAGCAGTGGCGACATACTTAGTAGCAGCAGTTACAAGATCCAAAAGTAAGATCGATGATGACATCTTGGCAGCTATTGCTGCTACAGAGAAGGGAACAAAATATCCAAGAGGTTTCCCTTCTCATTACCATTATCGCTTAAGTCCTGATAACGTCCCATTAGTGAGGATTAATGACGTTGGTGACAGATTGATTCCCAACGCGGATTGCAGACAATCGTTGATATTAGCAGCTCACGAGGGCATGGCGTCCGCGCATGCCGGCGTTGCAGCTACTGTATCTCTGTTACAACAACGTTACTGGTGGTGCGGTTTATATAAACAAGCCCGTGCTTATGTTCTTAATTGTGACATTTGCCAGCAGATAAAACCTTCAACTGCGGTGCGCCCACCACAAACTCAGTTGTACATATCTAATAATCCACTGGGTTGTGTTTATTTAGATCATTGCGGTCCATTTACTTCTGATACTGCGTACAAATACATCTTGGTTGCAGTGGATTCGTGCACACGTTTTCTGTGGGTGTGGCCACAAAGGAGTGCTGATGCCCGTACTGTCATCAAGGATTTGCGTGTCTTTGTTGGAAGTTTTGCATGTGGTACCTTTCATTCTGATCAGGGCCCTGCGTTCGCCTCTAAGGAGTACAAAGAAGCCATGAGAAATTTGGGGGTCCAAGTCAAATTTTCGTCTCCATACCGACCTGAGGGTAATAGTGTAGTGGAGCGAATGAACCGTGACTTAAAGCAATCTTTGACAGCCAGGGTTTTAGGTACTGACCGGAACTGGCTAGCCCACTTGTATGACGTGCAACGTGCACTTAATAATCTCCCTAGAAGGTCTCTGGGTGGGCGGACCCCATACATGATGCTCTTTGGCATACAAATGTTTGTCCCGGACCTTGATGGTCTAGACATGGCGGCGGCGGCCGCACCGTTTGACGTAGATGATCACTGTGCTGTATTGCAGAATCTTTAAGAAGCCAGAGACAGTCTAGCGAAGGAACACGTACCCTCCACATCAGATACTGCGCTTCAGATTCCGGTAGTCGGCTGGCTACCTTGAGTTGGTGATCTGGGCCGTGAGAAGGTGGAGAACAAGAAGGAGTTCGGCCCCTCTTATCCTGAACCAGTTCTGGTGCTTGGAGTACAGGGTACACGTACAGTAATTTTACCTCCACTTCCTGGTCGAAAGGATAACAGGTACATCTCTATTGAAAATGTCAAGCTACAGCGAGTGGCCGATTCTTCTTAGTATGCCACCGGCAGTTTCTTGCCCTTCGATGCTGAGAACTTCTGTTGTGGCCCCAGCTTCTAACACCTTGCCTGATATTGCCGTCGAGATGCATACAGTTACTGGTCCTTTATTGCCACCGACACCTGGTGGTCTACCTGAAGATATTGAGTATGCTTATCCTGCGGATGTTCCATTGCCTGTTTTACAATCCACCACGGTTACCCAGTCACGATACTCTTTTGACACTAATTCAATGACTTCCATTGCCCCGTCCAAAGTTTCGATTTTTATGGCCTGGTTCAAAAGACATTTTTTAATTCCCCCTTGGACTTACATTTGGCTGGTGCTCATATGTATTTTTTTGTTTATGTCCATTGGCTTTGTGGTAGTGTTTTTTAGACTTATCAATGGACACTACCTGAAAGAAAGATCTACAATTCGACTAATTTATGGAACTTTGGCCCCCCACTCCTCATCACATATCATGAAAAGGGACCACACTTTTGTGAACATTACTGCCTGGCCTGTACGTGATGGGATCGCTTGGGATGCTGTAAAATTTCAAATTCAAGGCCCCACTGAAGTAATTAATGTGCCAAATGTATTTCCTGTTTCTATGGGTGATGTAGTCAAGCAGAACATACACTCAGATGATTGGGATGTACAAGCAATAGAAGCACTGTTTTCTGATTTGAAATATTATGCTGCATTTGATACTGAAGATTTGTATTTAGATACTGCTAATTATGATGAGTAATTCTGCTATCAACATTATGGCATGCATTTCCTACACAAAGCAAATACGTTTAGAAATTTTGTAAATTATACACAATGGGAACACTGTCCCGTCCCTAGGCTGGGCAGCTCCACCACGTTAGTGGACAAATTCACATATTTTTCTGATTTCAGTGTGTCGAACCCGGCCTCCTTTTATTTTAAGGTTGCGGCTGAGTCTGCTTCTAAGGTTAGACTGACACACACCAAATTGTTGTATTCCAAGTCCTTTATGGAGAAATTGGCAATTGGAGGATATGATCTGTGATAAGCTACTATCGATCTTAAGTCAGTTTGGGGTTCTAAACTGTGGCAGGTACAGGGAACAGAAGCTTTGCATCGTGCCTGCCTCATCCCGAACCACATGTTATTTTTAAATTCGTAAATTTTTCAGACCACCTGTTTTGGATTGGCTACTTCTAAAAAATTAAATTCTTCCTCCGTTCCGGGTCTGGGTGCTTATCCTAATTGGGGTAATCATACGGATCTGTCCCTTGCTACGTTGCAGTCATACATTTCCAACACATCCTTTAATATTTCTGAATTGATTACGGAAGTGTGGTTGGTGTGGCAAACGAGCTCAGATTCCTGTCAACATCGGTTTCTGGATTTAGCACCGGGGTATACACAAGTTCATGTAGACCCCCGTTTTGAATCTTCTCACACTGTGACTACCTACTCAGTAAGGAAGTTATGCCAATCTTGGCTGCAACATTCCACCTTAGCATCTGTTAAACTTCATTTATCACAATTGAACGACAAAATAGATTTGAATGATTTTGTTAAGGGTCCTGCGGTTGGCAGGTCCAAAAGATGGGTATATGCTATTTACAACGAAGTTTGGAAGCTATCACAGATTGAAGCAGCATCCAGATTACGAGCTATTGACCAGGCCAATATGGAAAAGGTATTGGCTGTAATAGATAATAGCATTAACACCCTGTCTTCCAGATATTATACCTTAGATAATATTGTTTCATCTGTGGTAGACATTGTGCAGGATGATTTGTCTGTGTTGTATCATGGTCAGAATCAATTGCGTTCCATTATGCAGTTTGTATGGACATTGCAAACGTTAAAGCTGGGAAAGTCCCTTGGGATTACATGAATACTTCATCTTTGTTCCTCCCTTTTAATTTAACTGCGAAACAACAATTTATGTCCATGAAAGATGCGACATTGAAAAGTTAGAACCTTTACCTTTCTCTGTTGCCGAATTAAACTCCGCTGTGTGGCTTATCCACGGGTTGATAACGTTACCATTCCCCCTGTTTAAGTTCCGTTCGTGAATGAAACATTATGCCCTTGGCAGATATGAAAAACTTGGTACTGCCTTCCTGCACGAAGTTTGGTCACTCCCATTCACGTATAGATGTGTGAGGGACGGTAAAGAGGTATACTTAAAAGGTGAAGAGTGCACTTCCACACCGGATCACTCTGTAGTGTGTAGGCACATTCAATTGCATGGTGCATGTAATGTGCACGCTCCTAATTTAGCTTGCGTCCTGAAAGGGATCCCTGTGCCAGTTATAACACCGTCTTTTACGCTGCTTGCTAACGGTAGTTATTTGCTGTTAAATAATTAAGCTTGCTGTGTGATGTTAGTGGGAATTCCCTACATAGTGACTGTATCGCAGAGGGTAGTTTGTTGTAATAACGTCCTTTTCCCACCCCCGCATGGACGGCTCGATGTATCCATCTGGCCTTCCATTCCAACCTTGAAAGCAGAGTTCAATAAGATGAGCAGAATAAGGGCACTATTGTCTCAAAAAGAAGTCGCGTTGACTTCGTCCAGGGAAACATTGGTCCTTCACGTAGCAAATACGCGCACAGAGGTGCAAGCGCTTTTGAATACTGATCTCCCACTTCATTTTGGGGCCCTGATTCAGACTATCTTTAATGCCTCGTCAACAAGTGGCCTTGCTCATTTTTTTTAAATTGTGGGCTCCGGCCTCGTGACCTCCTTTCAAATTATTTTTGGTGTGATCCCGGCATTTTTTCATTCTATTTTTTCCAGCGTCTTCGGAGGTCTCCCTTTGCTTCTTGCCCTCGTAGCTGGGGTGCTTTTGTTGATCTGCGTACTACGCTATGGATGCACAACTTGCGTCACACGACAGCATGTCCCGGCTGCTCCATCTACGTAACCGGATGCTTGAGTACTATGGCACTCTGCCACTGGCGACTTTAAGCATAGCCTATGGATTGTCCTTCCGGTTTCCCTACTTTACTTGCGTGCAGCCTGTCTTTCATTGCCTAGATTGTCCATTCCAATGGGCTCTGGATTTGTGCCTGTCGAACTCGGTGTCTCCTGCCCCGGATTATGATCGGCTAATGAGCCCCTTAGTGGCTCATGAGTTGGACTGTTCTGGCGTCAGGATTATGGCCTCTGGAGCAGCGCATGGAGTCCTTGGGAATTGGGACATCGGAACGGCTGCAACTGAATTCTTAGCGAGAAGTTATTTTGAAGAACACGCCAGTTGTCCTCGAATGGTGCTGGAGGCTCCGGTTGTCGAGGAACATGTGTGCTTCTTCCCCGTGCTGAACTGGATGGCAGATAATTTTGCAGAACGTTCCAATGATTTCCTCTTGGAAGCTGTTGCAACTTATTGTGCTTATACATTGATGGATTGACTTTTTGCACCTTCATTTCGTCATACGTCCTTCAATGATGTTTTTTTATCCTTTAAATGTTTTTTTTTTCAATCCTTATTATTTTTTTCTTTGTGTTTTCTTTTCGAACTTTTTCACTTACCTTATAGGGACTTACAGTTCATGCCCTTGGTTCCGTTCTATCAAACTTGAACTCTGCATTCTTGCAAGTGCCCCCTACTGGTTAGTGGTCCGATCAAGGGGGGTGTAGTGAAGATTGCTATCTATATACGTACAATGCTAAGTTAGCACAACCGCGTTAGATGTTAGAAAGCCATCTTGCCGCTTTTGCTGCTTTTGCACACGACACTGTAGTCACATGTTATTCATTGAGAAATGCTTGCACGACTTTGCTTCACATGAGAACTGTCTGTTGTTCACATCCCGAACAGTGAGCAGCGACCTTGGTCTGAACATCGTGTAAAGAAACAGTCTGGGTCGCTAGACGGTGCATGTTGTTGGGTTCAGGTTGATCGGCCCACTATTTAGCCATAACACGCAGGCAGCTGCAAATACCTGAAAGTCGGGTGCTTTTAATATTGCAGTGTTGCATGTTTTTTCATTACATTCGGAAGAACAGCTTTCCCAGGAGCAGAGTCTAGCTGATCCTGTGATGTGATCTCACTAAGCTGATCTTAACGGTATGGGGTTCCCCAGTCAAGCCTAGAGACCTTTTATTAGTCTAATAATAATAATATTAGTTTATTAGCGAAAGGAAGGTGGCTGATATCCACTGTCATTTTAGTATGATTACTCCTTTCATTTTCTATGGTATTGTAACTATGCTGATGGTTTTGATCTTAATCATTTGTCTGCTTATGTTAGCCAAAGTACTGCATCTTAGAACACGAGGTTTATAAAATAAACTCTTTAAACTTTACCGTGTCTCTGTTTATTCTGTTGTGGACTGATATGAGAATAATTACAAACAGGTATTTCTGATTCCCACCATTCCTGAGAATACCCTAAGTCGCTTGTTCTGGGTTGTCTATACATTGGGACCGCCAAGATAAAACTCGGATAACGAATGGGACACTGATGCTGGTCGGATAAGGGGTTCTGGGTTCTGAGGTGAGTTTTTGGTACACCACAATTCACTGAGGTCCTGGTTTCCTGTGCATAGTTCTGTGCATAAGCAGAATCCCTGCAACAGCACACTTGTAAAAGCCTGTCCTGCTGCTGAGCCAATTTTTAGTCAGAGTGACTTCAGGGCTGCTTTTTACCAGAGCGTTGCTCATGGAGCGACCCTTCCTGTAGTAAATATTCAGAGAAGCTGTCAAACAACTACCTAGTACTGGGTCATTGAGTACCAGTGGCCAGTTTCTGTTCACAATTTTACGTAGGGTTTTGTGTTGACGGTTAAAGGTTAACACTAACCTAGTTGGTTGTGCTATTCTCCTTGGTGGCTTTGGGTTTAAGTGCCACCGTGCGCAGTAATTTGTTGGCCTTATCTATAGCCATCATAACCACCCCCTCTGGATACCCCCTGGCCAAGAATCGCTCCTTACTTTCTCTCTGGGCCTACCTGCAATCATGGTCAGTGCTGCATATCCTTCTGATCCGCAGCATCTCACCGTAGGGGATACTGTTGATCAGATGGCCTGGATGATGACTAGAGGCATGCAGCACCGTATTGCTCGCAGATGGCTTCCTGTGGAGACCTGTTTCCAACCTGTTCTTCTCAACATATATCTCCACGTCTAGCAAGACTATGCTTACTTTACTCATCTGCGCTGAGAATTGCAAATTCATGTTGTTGTTATTAAGTTCTAATACAAATGCATGCGCTTCAACTTCACTGCCCCTCCAAACCAAGAATAAGTCATTAATGTATCTGTGCCAACAGAGCACATGTCTGGCAAGGGTCTCACTGTGTGATGCCATGAGGACCCGCTCCTCCCACATGCCCATATGCAAACAGGCATAACTGGGAGAAAAGCAGGCCCCCATGGCAACCCCCCTGACTTGCTGGAAGATCTGATTAAGAAAAAGGAAAAAGTTATTCTCTAGGCATGTGGATATCATGGTTAATAACATCTTATTATGTGCATAATACTGTATTGGTCTGGTGTTCAGATAGAATTCAACCGCCTTCATACCATCACAATTGTGTATAATCGTGTACAGCGAAGTAACATCCAGCGCTATAAGTACACAGTCAGCTTCCCAGTTTAGCTTTTTGTATTTAACGCAGGAAGTCCCCCATGTCCTGGATGTATGATGGTAGCTTCCTGACATGTTCTTGAAGGAAGAAGTCCACATATTTGGATGCGTTTTCCAGTTGACTACCCTGGGCCGATATAATGGGCCTCCCCAGAGGTTTATGAATGTTCTTATGGATTTTGGGGATAAAATAGATAGCTGGTATAACAGGGTAGTCTACTTTCAAGAATTTGAAATCCTGTGAACTTAGCAGACCCGCAGATTTCCATGCCAAGAGTTTGTTGTTGAACTCACTCCATGCACATTTGACTGCTTGTATAGTACTTCTTTTGTAGCAGTTCCTGTTGTTCAATTGCGACAATGCCTCATCCATGTATAAGTCACGTGGCCACATGACCACGTTGCCGCCCTTGTCTTACTGTCTAATGATGATATTATCATCTCCTTGAAGTTTCTTAATCAGTTGGGAGTAAACACGATCTTGCTTTGTGTATTTCCTTTGGGACCTCATAGTGGAACAATAAAGTTTTTTCAATTCATAAATTACTTTTTCATGAAAAATGTCCACATTATCTCGGAACATTATTGGGCAAAATGTTGATTTTGGTCTAAAATTGGTTTGTATTGTAGCCCCAATTTGTGATTGTTCAAGACCTGTCTCATTCATAGTTTAAGTTCTGCCCTGTTCGGCGAACAATTGCTGCAAGTCCCTCAATAGAGCCACATCCCCAGCTGGCAACGTTGGGCTGGCACTTGTTGCTTCAGGCATAGTTATTTCTCGATTATGTGCTCCTCGATTCAAGTGGTATTTCCGTAATTTGATTATGCGCACAAATCTGTACAGATCAATTCTTGTTTGTGCATAGTCTAAATCTCTCACAGGACTAAAGGAGAGTCCCATTGCCAGGATTTTTTTTTCTTCTTCATTCAATATAGTTTTTGTCAAGTTGATAACTGTATGTTTATCCATGTTGTCAGTTATCGTCTGTTCCACCTCCGATTTGACGTTTTTTTGTTGCCTGGCTTGGTTCTGTTTTCTGCACTGCCGTCTTGCCCGTCGTTTTTGGTTTTGTCGTTTCTTTCTTTGGAAGCAGTTGAATTTTGCCCTCTTGGACGTAAGGTTTGAATTCTGTCCCTCTGAAGACAGTCCAGCTCTTGGCCCAATGATGGTTTTGTAAACCCCAACTCCCGGGTTGAGGCCTGATCATTATCAGAACCGCTGTCAATGGCTGAGCTCAAATCGGAGACAGACATGGATGCTTGTATGTCCCCGATTGCACTGGGATGTGTTACAACAGGAGCCCATAATGGATTTACTGATTTCACAGCATCATATTTCTTCGCAAAGGTAAACACACAACCTTGCTCGTAGTCCACCTAGTCTCTCTGGAATTTGTAGGCTTTGTGTCTCTTTATAACATCCTCATCTCTTTGCAAATGGTTGATCATATCCTCCAGGTATTTCTGGCTTACAGCTGTATTATCCAGTTTCCCAATCTCCTCATTGAGTTCCTCAATCTTTAACTGCAAGGCTGCTCTGTCACTATCGGCATATTTTACCAAGATTATGACAGGTCTACGCGATGAGTGAAGGTTGCAGTCCGCCCATTCGGTCAACATACAGGGATCAGGATTCTCATAACTGGGGGCAAGCATGATTCTCAACTCCCTCGGTATCCTCCTGACTTCCAAGTACATGGTCAGGGATTGGCTCTCCCACCATTTGGCCTGTTCTGACCACATGCACAGTCTCTTAAATAAATCTCTGATGTTATTGGTTGCTGGCTGCGCTACATTCTCCAGCGCTTGAGTTGTTTTCACCCTGCTGGGTAAGTCATTAAACAAGTTATCAGCCACCGCCTAACGTCTCCGAATCACATCAGCGGACATGGTGCTGCTGCAATGGGCAATTCCTTAACCCTGGGAAGGTGCTTGAAGGCATATTCACTGAAAAAACCAGGCACGTTATAGTTAGAAATTAGCATTTAAAAAACCTTAGAAATTCACTGAAAAAAACATAGGTTTCAGCAACGTTCTAGTTAGTTGTACATTTCACTCGTACAAAACCATAGAAATTCCCCCTTTATAGTTAGTTCAGCTAACTATAACTCGTGCCCCCGCACTGCACTGCTGATGACGTCACATATTACATCACTCATGACATGGTCAGTGACATCACTCATGACATCACTGATGACATCTCAAATGACATCACTGATGACATCATTGATGACATTATCCAGTCAATGTGTGTTTTTGTGAAATTTAAATATGTTATGTATATATGTATATGTCGAGGTCGATGGAAGAATAAGTGGGTATATAAGTGTCTAAATGGATGATTTTGTTTGTGTGAAACTGATTTTATAGCTGACTGATTAAGTGTATCTTAGTGAAAACATGGGTTAGTGAGTCATCTTTAAATGTGTAAATATCTGGATCAGTCTCTCACTTTGTGTATACAAGGCAGCATGGGTTGGTGAGTAGCTACATGAGTGTCTAAATGGGTTATTAGTTGTTTTTTTGAGAATCAGAATGAGTGTCAGTGGTTTGTTGGGGGTATTACTTTGTGCATAGATGCATGAATGAGTAAGTCACTGTTTGTATGTGTTGAAGACGGCATGTGTGCAGGACTGTATGGGTGGATGCGTGTGTGTATGGGCGTGTTGCTGAGTGAATGACTGTCTCAGTAGTGTCTTTATGAGTAACTGCATATGTTTTACACTAGTATATGTTAGTATTGGTGTATTAAAGTGGGTATATGTGAGAGTTCGAGATTGGAAGAGTACCTGTATGTGTTTCTATAAGTGATTGTTTAAGAGCGTAAGTATGTGTTAGTTTCTGTAGAAGTAAGTGCGGTGGTGTGTGTATAACTGTATAAGCAAGTAAATGGATGTGTGATACTTTCTTTGCATGTGTGACTATGTGTGTGAGTAACTCTATGGATGAGTGACTGTGTGTGAGTAACTCTATGGATGAGTGGCGGTGTGGAAGTGTGTGTATAGGTGTATGAGTACATATGATGAGTGAGTGCATGTCTGAGTGACTGTATAGGACTTTTGGTGAATGAGTGGATGTGTGTGTAGATCTTGGAATTAGTGAATGGGTATGTTGTAACTGGTATTGGTTTGTCCATTGTTTTGAAAATGGTATTTTGTATTTTAGTGTGTGTGTATCAAAGGTTATATTAGGGTGAGAGGAGGTCTGCCACTCTATCACAAGGATGATGTAATCCGTGATGTCATCAGTGATGTCATTTGAGATGTCATCAGTGCTGTCATGAGTGATTTAATATGTGACGTCATCAGTAGTGCATTGCGGGGGCGCGAGTTATTGTTAGCTGAACTAACTATAACGGGGGAATTTCTATGGTTTTGTACGTGTGAAATGTCCAACTAACTATAACGCCCCTGAAACCTATGGTTTTTTCAGTGAGTTTCTAAGGTTTTTTAAATGCTAATTTCTAGCTATAACATGCCTGAAACCTATGGTTTTTTCAGTGAATTTCAAAGGTTTTTTAAATGCTAATTTCTAACTATAACGTGCCTGAAACCTATGGTTTTTTCAGTGAATTTCAAAGGTGTTTTAAATGCAGGTTTCTAACTATGCCTACAGAGGTAGGACATCTGAAGAAAGAAGAAAAAACGCACAGAAAGAAGCAAAAGAAATGCAGAAAGAAGCAACAGAAATGCAGAAAGAAGCAACAAAAGTCCACAAAGACGAAGAAAAGTGCAGGAAGAGGCAAAACATGCTGAAAGAACCAGCAGAAAGAGGCCTTGCTGCAAAATCATCCTGTGCCCACAACTTTTTCTGACGGGTACTGGTGGTAACTGACTCTGACTAACCAGGCCTAGAGCCAGTGCTATACTAAAAGACACTTAGAATACAGTGAAAACACCTACACACACCAGGGAACACTATGCATTGGGGTACCCCTGTGATTAGCATGACCTCCTCTGTAAGCCCCTAGTACATAATAGGGCAGGGGGATTAAAATTACCTCTAAATCAGAGGAGCAGAAATATGCTACTTTAACTAGTAGTCGCGTTTGCAGAGTGGTGGAGAAAGGGTGCTGGGCGTCCAACCAACGCTCAGGAATTCCGCTGCGTAGGACTTACAGGAGGTACCAGGAGGGATTATTGGCCCCCAAAGTCCCTCAGGACTAAATTGGACTTCATCCCCCATCCCGTAGTCTGCCACGAGGTACGTTTGCAGAGTGGTAGAGAAAGGGCTCCATGGCCTCCGAAGACGTCTTAGCAAACTCACTGTGTGGGACTTACTGTAGGTAACAAGAGGGGTAGTTGTCCCCCAAGGACATCCTTGGGGGCCAACTTCCCAAACTATTACCTCCAGTCAGTCCAACACAGCAGCATTGTTAAGTACTCGTACCAGGCCATGCCCACTTTGCCCACCACTCTACAAACGCACTCCCTGGCACACTCTTGGATGGGGATTGAAGTCCCCTTAACTACTGGGGGTCCTTTAGGGGCCAACTAGCCTACTTTTTACCTCCAGTAAGCCCCACGCAGTGGGATTGGTGAGAGGTAGACAAAGGCCATGCCCCCTTTCTCCACCACTCTGCAAACACATCCCCTGGCACGTTGTAAGTTGGGGGATTAAGTCCCCCTGAATCTTCAGTGCCCCTGGGGTCAACTAGCCCACCAGGTACCTCCAGTAAGCGCCACAGAGCTGCATTGCAGAGAGGTGTAAATAGGGGTGTGGCCTGGGCCACCTCTCTGCAACGCAACATAGTGGCACTTAGTGGAGGTACCTGGTGGGCTAGTTGGCTCCCAGGGAACCTCAGGATTGAAGAGGAATTAATTCCCCAACTTAAGAAGCGCCACAGGGCGTGTTTGCACATGTCACCTCAGGCCCCGCCCCCTTTACCACTGTGCAAACGTGCCGCGTGGCGCATTGTAAGTTGGGGATAAAGTCCCCTTGAAACCTGAAGGTCCCTGGGGTCCAACTAGCCCACCAGGTACCTCCAGTAAGCGCCACAGAGCTGCGTTGCAGAGAGGTGTAAAAAGGGGCGTGGCCTGGACCACCACTCTGCAACGCAGCCCTGTGGCGCTTACTGGAGGTACCTGGTGGGCTAGTTGGCCGCCAGGGTCCCCCAGTATTGAAGGGGAATTAATTCCCCAACTTAAAATGCGCCACAGGGTGCGTTTGGAGAGTGTTGCTGGGAGGGGGCGGGGCCTCTGGCACCATCGCGTCTTTTAAAAAAAAAAATTGTAAGAAGTGGAGCTGTGTGGCCCCCCCCCCCCTTCCTTTTCTATTTTATGGGCCCTCGGGACCTCAACCCCCAGGGCCTGACCCCTATTTTTAATATTTTTTTAAATGGAATGGGGCCCCCATCCGAGGCCATTTTTAGTCCAGGGACCCCATCCCCCGGTGCATGGCCAGTGTTTTTTTAAAAATAAATTTCTTTGGAGGGGGGCTGCGTGGCCCCCCTCCTCAGGCCATTTATGGCCCGAGGCATGGGGTTCCTGGGGCCGGCCTTTGCGTGTTTTAAAAATAAATATATAATTTTATTATGGGGAGGGGGGCCATGCGGCCACTTCTTGCCCTGGGGTCCCCATCCCCCGGGGCCTGGCCTCTCGTTGGGGACCATGGGGGGAGCCCCAATTCCCCCATGGTCCCTGCCGGCTCCCCGTGTCCTGCGGGAGCCACCATTGCTTTTCCACAAGGGGAGCTGCTGACATGCAGCTCCCCGTGTGGAAAAGCAATGTGGTTTGGATTTTGGGAGAGAGCAGGTTTCCTGCTCTCTCTTCCAAAACCCAAACCACAGTTAGCTATGGCAAGGCCGCAGCCGCGAGGCTCCCATCCTGCCATAGCAAACAGCAGTGTCCCAGCGGTGGGCACCCCGGGACACTGCAGGAGCCGGCCCAGGGGGGTGGCGGTCCCCAGGGCCATCACAGGCTCCAGGAGGGGGCCGCGCTGCCCCCCTCCCACCATTGGCAAAACTCCGGGGAGGTGGTCGTCCCCGGGACTCGGGGGTCCGTCACGGACCCCCAAATTTGAATAATTAGTGCCCCAGGGAGGTGGTGGTCCCCAGGGCGTATGGGAGGCTCGAGCCCCCCCCCCCCACACAGGTGTTTTTTTGTTTTTTTTTAAAAGCCCCCGGGGGTTGCGGTCCCCGGGGCAGCGGGGGGCCGTGAGCCCCCGCAAATTAATCAATAAAAGCCCAGGGGGTGGCGGTCCCCGGGGCGGCCTTGGAGGCCCCCCACCCATTCAAAAAGAAGCCCCTGGGGGTGGCGGTCCCTGGGTCTGCGGGGGGCTGCGTGCCCCCCGCAACTAATTAATCAAGCCCCGGGGAGGTGGCGGTCCCTGGGGCAGTGTGGGGGGATTGGGACCCCCGCACTTTTTTTTCTCTGCCCCCGTGACTTGGCGCACCCAGGGGCTAAATAATAATGAAGCGTGGGAGCCGTGTCTAAATTTTCCTATGGGAATTAACATGGAGAAAACACATTTTGGGACCACCCTTTTTTCTCGGCCCCTGCTTGCCGAATCACCCCAAGATAGGAGCTGACCAGATCGCCGCACTAGTTTAGAAAATTTCGCGAAGATTCATCAACCGGCACCAAAGTTATTGGGAAAAGAAATAATGCTTTTTGAATAGAAACAAGGTCCTAACTATAACTACCTACTGGCGAGGAGGAAGGCCCACTGCGTTAAAGAGTTTGAATACTTTATATATATATCCATCCCTCCCTCCCTCCCCTGAGACACTGTGTGGTTTACTTACGTTCTTCCGGGATATTATGTGTAATACTAAGAGACCCTTCAGTTTCATTTGTCATGAGTGACAAATGAAACGGAAGAGCAATCAGGATTGTAAACTGAACAGAAACAACCCAATCTTTAGGAGCCCCTGGTTCTACCTACTACGCTACACTGAATGAAGCCAGAATTTCGAGCAAGAGTTCCTACCTCAAGCACCTCTCATGCTCACGAAGAGGCCACAAGGCAGATGAACAACAAATGTTGCATCAAACTCATAACATCTCCAATACAACTAATTGTTGGGTTTGTGAGCTGCTCCCTTCAGTCACTCATAAGAGCGACAATTTGTTGTCCATGCCACTGACGTATATTGGTAGCTGTAAAGGTTGGTTTGAATTGTTTCTGCTGGTGTACTGCCAATTTCAGCTGTCTACTCTGGGTATTACACCTGATTCTCACACTGTAGTAGAGTATTTACGTTTTTATCAAGGGTTTACTCCCATAGGACCAGCAGGAGCAGGGAACCTTGGTATATTGTCCTCAAAGTCCTGTATGAACACATACTGTAAAGTGAAGAACAATACCTGGTTTCAGGTGGGATAGGAGTACCTTTTCCTGGATTGTGCATCATGCACACCATACAATACTTCACTAGATGTACAGCAGTTTCCGAAATGTTATCATTCTGCCATACAGGATCTAACAACTTGCAAATACCTTTAGCACTGATATGGGCTGGGCCATGGGCTATTGCGACTACAGGAAGAACATATGCATCTTGAAACATCCATCTTTGCTTCCCAGACTTGTCAATCCAATATCCCTCATCCTTCAGTTGTGCTGCACTCTGTTACCGTACTGCTAATTCCTCCACTGTGGCCTCACACTGTATTTCCTTCACATTCTTAAGTGTATCTTCAAACATTGTGACCTCGGGCACCCACCTAGCTGGACCTGCTATACACATTCTTTTCATCCTGGTCCAGGCTGTTTCCTTAGCTGTCTGATCTGCAAAAGCATTCCCTACATCGTCAGTATTTTTCCTATGGGCGCTACACTTGACTATTACCAATTTCTTAGGAAGTGTCAACGCGAACAGAAGCCTATATATAAGTTGACTGTGCTGAATCTTTGTTCCATGGGAAGTAAGGCACCCTCTCCCTGCCCAGAGTCGCCTGAAATTGTGGGCGACTCCAAAGGCGTATCGGCTGTCAGCATAAATATTAACAACCAGTCCCTCACTCAATTCACAGGCTCGTATTAGGGCAACGAGCTCTGCAGCTTGGGCCAACTGATAGGGAACTTGTGATGTCTCAACTACCGCACGCAGAGTAGTAATAGCATATGCAGCAGTTGTAGTGACATCTTAGTAATTTAAAGCAAGAGCAATTGACATATTGTTCCCCTTGAGGGTCAGATAAGGGAACATCAGTCCGTTCTACCCGTCCCTTTGTCTCTTCTTCCGTCCGGAAGATACAATCATGTGCGTCAATCTCCTCATTCTCAGAAGGGAGGGGTAGTAACGTGGCTGGATTCAGAGTGGCACATTGTTTGATCGTAATATGTTTCGCGAACAGCGTTAATTCATAACCTGTCAGATGTGCACTGGTGAGGTGCTGTGTCTTTGTCTT
Organism: Triturus cristatus; assembly: GCF_964204655.1. Classification (NCBI taxonomy): domain Eukaryota; kingdom Metazoa; phylum Chordata; class Amphibia; order Caudata; family Salamandridae; genus Triturus; species Triturus cristatus. Next base: position 334,657,512 of record NC_140595.1, read on the forward strand.
ATTCAAAAGTGTATCCAAAGCATGGGGTACCATGACTGTGAGATCAGTATCAAGTACGAGTCCAGCCGATTGCCTTATTGAGACAGCCACGGCCTCGACCACTCTTAGACAGCTCGGGAGGGCTTTTACGACTGGATCGAGCACAGCAGAGAAGCACACGGCCGTTGCTTATCTCCATATTTTTGTGTTAAAACAGGGCGCAACCGGCCATCTCATGGACGTACAACACAAACTGCTTAGTATAGTCGGGGTGCCGAGTACTGGAGCCGAACCAAGTGCAGTTTTCAATTGCTCAAAAGAGTGCTGACATTCAGGCGTCCAGGGCAGGGGGTTCATGCACATCTTTTAATGTTAAAGCAAGCAGGGGTTTGATTAACATCGAATAACTAGGTATCCGCTGCCTGCAATAGGAAGTGATACTTATGAAAGCGCGCACATCTTTCTGAGTTTGCGGAATGGGCATTTTAACAATTGTACTGATGCGCTCAGGGGTCAATCTCCTACCCTCCTTTGACAATAGGTGACCTAAGTAGGGAACCTCCTGTTGACAATTCTGAAAAGTGGAAAGGGATACTTTATGGCCATGTTGAGCTAAATGTAACAATTTAACTTTACTGTCCCTGCAACCTTGTTATGTATCCGAGGCGATGAGCAAGTCATCAACATACTGAAGCGATACATTACGTGGAGGAAGCGACAAGGAATCCAGCTGACCTTTCAATGCCTGACTATAGATACTCGGACTCTCTGTATAGCCTTGAGGAGCGCGACAGAACCTAAAGCTTCTACCAGCTAGGGTGAACCCAAAACATACCGCTGTTAGTATGAATTGGAATACCTAAGAACACGTTTTTCAAGTCAATGACAGAAAAGAATGTAGCAGAAGAAGGAATCATTGTCAAAAGAGTTTAAATGTCAGGAGCCACCGCAAACTGGGGAATCACTATTTTATTACCTTCCTGCATGTCAATCACAAAGCGATAAACATCTGTATGATCATCAGAGGAACCCGAAGGGGTCCGTTTGAGAATGGGAAGAATAGGGCTATTAGAGACATTAGCAGTCGTCTCTTCAACCACTCCTTTCTCAATCAAGTCCTGTAAAATGTACAATAAAGCTGGCTCACCTGCCTGCGGTATTTTATAATGAGGAATGCGAGGTAAAATAGCACTGTCTTTAACTCGGATCTAAAGTGACGGTATCTGTAACAGTCCCACATCTGTTGCCCAAAGAGTGGACGGTACATCCTTAAACTCTGCTGGAAGAGGCGCATCTTTGGACAGACCCTGCGTAGCAAGCACTACATCCAGACCCATTGTCATGTAAAAACCGCCGGGGAGCAGTAAATCGTAGCATGCAATTTCTTCAACAAGTCCAAACCCATGAGATGTTCTCCACAATTAGATGTCAACAAGAATGGCGAATCCACAGTGAAAGGACCAATAGTCAACCCGAGGGGTTTTGAAATGGGACTCCCAACCGGTACAGTAGTAAAACCTACCAAAACATTTTTATGGCCAAACAGAGCCACCCCAGGGACCAAGGAATGAGAAATAGAACTGTTAGTTGCACCTGTATCCACCGAAAACTCATTAGCCGAACCATGCACATCCGCACTGACATACGGACTGCGTTGATCTACAGGTATCGGAACTGGTCCCTCACTCTGTCACTGGCTGTCCAAGCTATAACACATCCCTGTCACCTCAGCCATGTCATAATCATCATGATAATACTGTCCTCCCAGAGGGTCGTCAGAATAATTTTGATCAGAACGGCCCTGCGGGGCTGCAGCATTCGGAACCCTGTCAGCTCCTCCAGCTCCATGACCCCGTCCACGAGAACCTTGTCCTCTGCGGGCCGCGACCTTCTGCAACAACACACAGCACTCGCTACGCCAATGTCCCTCCTCTTTGCAATACATGCACTGATTCGGCCCTAAAGGCGTGGTATTTGACGGCCTGCTAATGTGTGGAAGCTGTCGGGTCGACCACCACGTCCTCAACCATTCCCCCTAGAAGCCTGCTGCAACAACACCTTTGTCTTTAAATCCTTCTTCTCTGACCTCCCCTTATCCTCATTTTCCCTGTGTTCATAATACTGCACCATATTCAAAATAACAGAAGGGGAAGATGTGGACCAGGGGCTCTCAGAAGCCTGCAATCGGGTCACAATCTCAGGAAGCAAATTGGAAACAAATCTATTAACAAAAATTCGAACACCACCTTCAATCGACAAATCCTGTCCACTATAGTCTAGAAACACACCTTCAAACCAAGTGAAAAAATCAGACTCTCTCTCATTTTTCTTTTGACGGCAAGCCAATAACTTGTCCCAATCAACTTTTTTTGAAGGGATAAGAGAATGCATATACGTAATGATAAGTTTGGGCAAATGAGGTATCTCTGGTCTAGGCTTATCACCTGGCTTCCGTTCCTGATCCATACTTTAATCTGATCCCAGGTACCACCCATTTCCGCAGCATGGTCCTGTGTGTGTACTTGTCTCCAAATATCAACTGGAACTAGTAAGCCAAAGAACATTTCGATATCAGCAAGTGGCATCACTGTAGAAGAGGCAGCTTCAGTCAATTCTTTATAATAAGCAGTTGGATTCTTCCTGGGATCAGGTAACTGAGTCTTAAGAAACAAGACTTCACTCCGTTTCCATGGAGTATAAACCCATTATTCTTGGAAACGGGCTGCTGCCCCTGGTCTAGTATCAACATTGTTCTGGTATTTCAGGGTGATAGATAGGATGAACCTCCTGCATTGGAAACTGAGATACCGGGGTGGGACTCTTCTCAAGCAGTCTACCCTGATAAGCAACCAACTGCGTAACATTACTAAAAACTTGACCAGGCACCATATCAGGAGGAAGAGGTGTGGCGCCGCGGCCAGGGCGACTGACTCCGGAATCTGGGGATCACCGTTCGATCCCCGGCGCCTGCGGCAGATTAGCCCAGCACCATGTGACTCTGGGCAACAACTTGCTTAATCTTCCAGACGGCCCCCAGCGCCTAGAGACCCTTACGGGTGATTGTTCACGCTTTACAAATGTGAATTATTATATCAGTAACATATACATGATCCTTAATATCATATGGAATCTGAGGTGCTGCGTTATTGAAACACTTCTCCCAAACACCGATCAATGTAGCAGACAAATGCTTAAGAGCATGCTGCTGTACAAAAGGCTCATAGTCCTTCATCACATTCCACACATCTTCCATACCATAAATGGGGTTTGGGGCCCACTGCGCAGCCTGATTAGCCACTGCCTTTTTCTCAGCATCTCCCATATGCAATCGAACATACGGACCCATTTGCTCCTTGAACTTTGTCCAGTTTCTATACTCAAACCCACGTACTGGCGTCCCACTACTCTGTAATGTCGGGGAATGGAAGAACACAGTGGGAGTGATAACAGAGGTAGTAGGCACTAACGTCGCTGCCGGCTGTGTCGCAGTTGTAAGAGCTGGCGAAAAAGACGCTGGATCAATAGGTGTTGCAGGAGTACTAACAGTCATAGTTGCCACAGATGGCGAGCACAAAGAAAGAACAGGAGGTGCTGTGGCCAAGGCAGTCCGATCAACATTAACAGAAGCTGAAACAGCAGAGACAGAAGAACCGGGTAGCTGAGCCTGTGAGGGAAGAGTGGGATACATCCTCTGCGGGGCATATGGGGGCAGGGGTCGAGTTTCTAACAATTGTTCCACAAACGTAATATTTTCTTCTTGGGTCACATAAAATTTATCAATATTCAATCAAAACCTCCTATCTTCACGTTCAATCCCTATCTCTTGTTTCTCTCTATCGTGTGCTACAGCTTTCTGAGTCAATGTTTGAATTCTCCCTTTCCAGGTCTCTTTCTCTGCTTTCATTCGCCTCTGCTTAGTCTCCTTTTGCCATGTTCGAAGAGAATCAAACATACACTGTCTACTTCTCTGTGCAAACAACTTCTCCTGTAAAAAAACAATTTCTTGTCAATCAAAAGTGCCCATCGACGGCCACTGCAACTCAGCATTGTCCCTCGTATATTTGTGCCATAGCGTACTAAACATAATAGGGCCAAGGCCATGCTTCACATACATATCAAAGTTCGGAGTGCCTTCTGGAGGCGCTGGTTGACTATCTTCCAATCGAGCATCTGCAGAGCAACAACAACAGCAAGAAACCAAAAATCGGCTAAATCCAGGCATTTTCAAAAGTGTGACAAATTCATTATGTTGCCTGGCAAAGCGTTCGCAAACACTCTGTACCAAAATCGGTCCTCAGACCGTACCGAATACAAACCAAAATGGTACCATATTCACAAAGAACCAAAACAAACTCACCTGGTGCACACAGGTCAAATGAATGTATTCTCCACTGCTGACTCTTTGGACCAAATGGTACGATCCAAGGGTTTCGCCATTCAGTACCCCAGTCGGGATGACCACTGGGCGAGGCACGTCTGGCGGGACAGAACGGGCAGCTGCGAGCAAACAATGCTCCTCGTACAGGGTTCCATGATCCGCCTGTCGGACCCGACAATGGCACGACCTCCCCACCCGTCCACGGGAGGGGATGGGTCACCCGATGGAGTCCCTGTTCAGGCGCCAACTGAAGGAAGTGACACGATTAGGGCAACCCGGGTCACTCATGACCACCTCTCAGCCTTCCGTACAAATGAAGAGTCGGTCAGACAGTAGACAATACAAACCAAGTATTTATTCAGGTACAGTCAAGCGGAGCCCAGTCTGCCCAATCTCTGTGGATTGCTGGCTGCACAGGCACTGACATCAGAAAACATGGTGATACATTATGTACCATTCAGAACTAAAGAAGGCACGTCCAGATTGGAAATTTCCAGATGGAGGCAGCAACACAAAGGAGGTACAGAAGGATAAGTTTCTATACTGAGACTGGGCACATGCTATCTCTATTCCAAGGTCGTTCTGCCTGTGCCCATCGCTTGACTAGTGGTAGCAGGCCTCTATATAGTGGGAAAGCTATGCGCTAATAAGAACATTGTATTCATTAGTACAGCAAGGCCTAACCTAGGAGAAAACAAAAATGATCACAGCTGCATCTCGCACAGCCAGAGAGAGAATTAGTTTCGATCATAACTCAAAATGGCAGCCAAACATAAAATGGTGCCGCAAATGCTAACTTATGCGGAACAGTATATAAACGATACAGCTAAGAAATTTTTATTCTATCAGGAGGGGTCTGGTGACCATTATGGATGCCATCATTCCCTACATGATAATGAGAACTACTGGTATGAGGAACTGGTGGAGGCCAGTGGGATAGACATTTCACATGACACTGGTCTGATTGCACTTCCTACAGTTGCTACGTAGGTGGGAGCCTCTTTCGCTATGATGGTGCGTAGGGCTGGTGAGATCTTGGGCGTCTTGACAGAATTGCATCTGCCAGGAGTCGCCTATTCAGAACCCTTACTCCCATTTAATGAAGCCCTTACAGACATTCTACTTGGGACCTGGTCCAAGCCCTGTACAGGGGCCCCTGTGCATAGGGCAATTGCCCGCTGACATCGCCTCGCTCCTAGGGACCCCAGTTTCCTTATCCAGCATGCCACCCCGCACAGCTTGGTGGTCCAAACCTCCACTTTCCTAGTCAACCCTGGCATGTTCCCTACCACTCCACCGGATAGGGAGTCCAAGAGGCTGGATATCTGTGGCATGAGAATGCTCTCCTCTGCCAGCCTTGCACTGCAGTCGGTAAACACCACGTACCTTTTGGGCCAATATTTTGTTGCGCAAGTGCTGCCTATGGTCCCAGGCAATTGCATACAGAGGGATGCAGAAAAGCTCACCATATGATGTGGATTGGGAATGACTAACTCATTCAGTACAGCGATTTTCATAGTTGGTGGCTTTGTAGTGCCATGCCTGGCTGAATACCACTGGCGTTTAAGGGACTGTCCAGGGCTTGCTTATAGACATTTCCTTTGATGATTCTTGTCTTTTTGAAGAGAAGTTGGACTCCGCGCTGGAGTGTATATAAGAGAGCAGAGCTATGGCCAGGTTTTTTTGGGCTTGTCTATAACTCCTCATCACCCCCAGTCCGCCTTTTGTGGTAAAGGAAGGGGTCTCCTACTGCATACATACCACCCAGTCAGCACGGTCAACAAGCTTCCTAGCCTTTTCGTGGCAGAGGACTTTGGTCCCACAGATCACGTGGGACAGGCACAGCCTCCAAACCCAATTTAATTTGCGCTCCGACCATCATGGGCACCCAGTGGGAGGCAGGATACACCATCACCTGCACCACTGGCTGACAGTAACATCGGATCAGTCTTTTTTGCAAATCATCTGAAGAGACTACTCCCTCCCCTTTGTGACTATCCACTACCCCTCCACCCATGTCACCCACATACATCCGGCTGATGGATGACCACCTCTCCTTGCTCCTTCAGGAAGTGCTAGCTCTCTTGGCCAAGGGAGGTGTAGAGAGGTTGCCAGCATCAAATGTAGGTCGTGGTTGCTATTCCTGCTACTTTCTGGTGCCAAAGAAGGCCTGAGACCTTTGTCCTATCCTAGGCCTGTGCCTCCTCAATCTCTTCCTGAAAAAGGAGAAATAAAAAATGCTGAGGCTCAAGCATGTTTTGTCTGCTCTGGACCGAGGAGACTGGATGGTAGTGTTGGTCTTGCAGGACGCAATTTTCCACATTCTCGCCCTGCCTGCCCTCAGAAGTTACCTGCGGTTCATGGTGGGCCAAGACCCCTTTCAGTTTGTTGTACTTCCCTTTGGCCTTACCAGCGCCTTCAGGTGTTCATATAAGTGGTGGTGGTGGTTGCAGATCATCTGCAATGGTCAGGAGTTCCAGTCTTTCCCTAGCTCGACGATTGGCTGTTGAAGGCGGGCTAGCCCCATGATTTCTTCTCCCACCTCTGGACCACAGCAGACTTTCTGCATTTGCTGGGATTCACTGTGAAAGAGCTTCAGCGGTTGTTGACAAACTAAGATTGAGCCAGTGACAGACCTGTTTACCTTTCCTCAACCAGTTGACTGTGGCGACAGATGTGTCACTTCTGGGATAGGGTGGGCATCAGGTAGAGGTGGAGGTTAGCGGGCTCTGTTCTCCGGCAGAGTCAGAGCTCCACATCAGTCTATTGGAGATTTATGTGATTCACTAGGCATTCAAAGCCTTTAAACCTGCTATCAGGGGAATGTTGGTGCAGGTGATCACGGACACCACCACCATGTGGCACTACAACAAATAGAGTGGACCCTTTCTCAAGAGGCTCTGCATCTCTGGACAAGGCTGGAGTGGCAGGGCATTTCCCTGGTGGTTCAACATATTGTGGGCTCTCTGAGTGCTAGAGTGGATGAACTCGGCCGACGATGCCTAGTGGATCATGAATGCCATCTCTACCCGGAGGTGGTTCAAGAACTCTCTCAGTATTGGTGAGAGCCTTGGTTACATCTGTTTGCCACAGCCAAGAACTGGCAATGTCAGCAATTTTGAGTTTCCAAGCTGAGACACGCTTGTAGATGGTATTCATCTTGAGTAGAACTCCGGCATCCTGCACACCTTTCCACCCATACTACTCCTGTCCAGAGTGCTCAAGAAGATCAGGAATGTCCAGGCCCAATTTACTCTTGTAGCTCCGGATTTTGCATAGAATATCTGATATCCTGAGCTGTTGAGTATGACCATCAATACTCCAATCAGGCTGCCTCTTCGAAAGGATCTTCTGTCGCACCGACAGGGGAAAGTTCTGCATCCGAACCTGCTCACCCTTCAACTTCATGCGTGGAGATTGAATGGCGACAGTTGAGAGGTTTTGACCTTCCCCCTGAAGTCTCTAATGTTGTTATGGCACCAAGGTGTCCCTCCAACATATCTGCATGTGCTTTCCATTAGGATAGGTTTGTGACATGAAGCGATTCCTACGGTATCAACCCCCTTTCTGCACCTCCTTCTAAAGTTCTTCGGTTTGCCCTATCGTCTGCCCGGCAGGGGTCTTTTCTTGGCACGGTTAAAGGAAATCTATCTGCCATTTCGGCATTTTAGCGGCTGCTGGAACAACTTCTTTAAGTCACCTGTTCTGGTTAGGTTCCTAAATGAATTGCAGCACATGTTTTCCCCTCAAGCCTTTCCTCCTGCCCCAGTGTCCTCTAAATCTTGTCCGCACCTTTTTGATGTATGTACCCTTTGAGCATCTGCACAATTGCCCATCAAAACTGGCTTTTTAGTGGTCATAACATCGGCCAGGAGGGTCAGCAATTTGCAATTAAACAAAAAACAGTGGTTCCTGTGGACACTTAATGGTTGATATTACAATATGTATATGCATCAGCACAACCACAGTTAAATGGGGGGTATATAAATGTCAGAGAAAAAAGGGACATGTAACACAGAGTGTATAGAGAAACAATCTTTTTTATATATGAAAATTCACATTTATAGATTTTCAGTGCGGTGTGTCCCAAGTGAAAAAAGGTAAAACCTATGAGTATCGAATGTGACTTTTGTGACATAAGAACAAGGTTTCAATGTTGTTACAGAAATGATCATTCAGTGGATACACAATAAATGTTAGCCTCCTAGTATAATAGTAGGTACTGGGCATTGGTTCGCTTCAAGTTGTCAACGATGTTTCGACCCAGCTAACAGTGTGGGGTGTCATCAGGACCTATCAATGTAGGGACACCTGTGGATGACTGACAGTTAGTGTGGTGAGGAGCTGTAGGAGTGAGGGATAGTAAAGGATACTCATGTAGGACCCAGCCGCATACCTATGTAGGAGCGGATACTGGCAATCAATGGTATTCAATGTAGTGAGGGTTAAAATCCTATATACAAAAGGCGGTGTCGCGTGTTTGGACAAAGCCGAGGATAATTGGGGAGCCTTGACTTAACTGCGGTAAATGTCAATCCGTTTCCGTTGTGAGTCCAGTGTGGAATAATCCAATGTGAGATGCAGAATCAATCTGCTGCAGAAAAATTCATGCCTGTGGTTCCCAGGAGAACTGCTCTCGTCTGTCTCTGCTTGAATAATGACAGCAAATTTCTTGCACTCTCCGCGCACCCTTCCTACACCACCTTCTACCTGGACAAACTGGTCCTCCGGACCCGTGCCTCTTTCTTGCAGAAGGTTGTGACTCCCCTTCAATGTAGGACTGAGCATTAACCTGCCTACCTTTTTTGGTCCACCTCACGCCTCCAAAGGGGAGTCATTCTACCTTGACCACACAAAACAATTCCAGGTGGACAATCAACTTTCCGTGGAGGTACGTAAGAGCTAAGAAAGGCAAAGCTGTACAGAAATGAACCATCTCAAGATGGATTGTGCTCTGCATCAAGATCTGGTATGCACTGACCAAGAAATAACCCCCTGAGTGTGTGTGTGCTCTTTCCACCAGAGCTAATGCTGCGACCATGGAGCCCCTGTCTTGGATATTTGCCAGTGTTTGGTAAACATGTACAAAGATGACCACATTGCTGCCTACCTGGACAGTCCCATCTGTTGTGATGGGCACTTCGCCCATTCAAACCTGCAGGACCTTTTTATTTAATATTGGCTTTGCAGACCCACTTTCGGGGAGACATTGCTTGGGTATATATTTCAAGGTAAGGAATATGCGGCTAGAAGTCTCTTATCAAAAACAAGTTAAATACATTTGGTGATGCCTTATCTGGTGACCAGAGACCAGATACCCCTAGTGGTGACAGTGCTGCGCAATACAAATGCTGATTGATTGAGATTCTAACTGCAGATTCCTTAATGACTCTTCTATCCTCTCTACAAACTGAATGCAGGGCAAGGGACATCCTTCTCAGGGCCTTGGTGTTTCACACCAGTGGTCAGTTCTCATCGTGGCTCCCGCTCCTGATGTGGAAAGTTGTGTGATGTGCGTGAGGTTACTGTCATCCCGGAGCTGAATAGCTCCTTGATTATGTATGAAGTGGCTCCCACAGCTAAGACATAAGGCATCAATGTGCGATGTGCGTGAGGTTACTGTCATCCCGGAGCTGAATAGCTCCTTGATTATGTATGAAGTGGCTCCCAGAGCTAAGACATAAGGCTCCAATGTGGGAAGACAGGCTGATGATCTGGGCAGTGCCCAGGAACTTAAATGTATTGAGAGGAGGCCTGCCCTGTCACAGGCAGATGTGGCTCACATCTGGGCCTGCCTCCTCTGTTGACCTCATATCTAGCCAGGCACCAATCCCAGTGGGAGAGGAGCTACCCCAGAGCCGAATTTGAGTGATCTTATGGAAGGGTTTACTCATTTACCTGGCACACCTTTTAGAGTGGGCACAGGAGATATGTAAAAGAAAGGTTCTGCCATCTTGGTTTTGGGTGGAGAGGGGCACTGTTGGATTTTTTGCGGTAGGGTACACAGGATTGCTGCTAAGGTGGGTACAGTGATTCCTGGGGTCGTTTTCCCTATTGGCCAGGGAAGGGCTTGGAGTTACCCCCATTCACAGGCTACTGCCAGACATAAATGGTGGCATCCCAGAGCACCTTCTTCAGAACACTGTTGGACGTAAGGAAGACAGAAGAACTGCACCTTCTTTGACCTGCTGGGAGAACCCTAAGCGCTGGACCTTCTCCCACTTGTACCCAAAACAAAGGAGTGGACTCCAGGGGTCAGTTGGCTGACCTCCTGTTACACTAGAGAGGCACAAGCTGCAAAAGACCACTTACCTGAAAAATCCCAACAGACCAGGTTAGCAGGACCTGCCCAGGTCAGCTGGACCTGCCCTGAAAGCCTCTATACTTGCCAAGCAGTCACACAGTGACTGAGGGAGTTATCGCTACCACTTAGAGTCAAGTAAATATGGAGTTGTACTTGGTACAGTTTGCAGAGCCATAGGAGGAAGGATCCCGAGACATCAGCGGCACTCTACCCCTGCCCCCACGACTCAGGCCTCGTAGCCCCTTCTTGCCCCTTGGCCACCGAAACAGGTTCTGGCACACAAGCTTTGTGCAGTGACTCAAAGGAACAGGAGCCAGTGGGTAAAGTGACCTGGCCAATTGCTCCATTCTGTTTGATGTGGTGAGCAGAAGCAAAATATGAATTGCAGTTTAAAAGACCAATAGATGACATTTGCTGACCAACAGCTTTTCTATGTATATTATGGACAATTTATTTGGATAAATACTGTATTAAAGGACAGATGAGCATTGGCATAGCCAATAGGTCTCGCCTTTCGGACCTTATAAGTGTTTAGTTTTCCAGCACAATATCCTTGGTGCAACAACATCAACTTTTGCATGGCTAAACACTTATAAGGTCCCAAAGGCGAGACCTATTGGCTATACGAGAGGGCAGAAATATAGACCTCACAGGAGTTCTAGTCTTTATAGCGTGTAAATAAATAACTATTTTGTCTGATCTCAGAGTTTCGGGACAAGGTTAAATTCTAATATTGTTTAATACATTTTACATCAATTTTCTCTATACAAAGTTCCTCATTTCACCAGGTATCGCAACTTTAATCACAATTTTTCACGATTTTAAACATATTTGATTTGGGAGTCCAAAGAAAGGTGCAGTTTAATATTGAAATGTTTTAATAACACCCCAGCTGCGGCATTACGATAGCTTCGTACTTAATCTCTGAATATTACTTTGCTAACGAAGTTTCGCCGTTACACTGAACAGCACAGGGCCTATTCGGACGAATGTACACCGAACACGTGCTTTGCCTATTTCGTACAAACTAAAACATCACATTGTTGGGATGAAGTCAGAAGTAATCTGGAAACCGAAAATAAGCTATTTCGGTTTGCTAGATTAGTCTTCCAACTGCACCCACATAAAGAACGAAGCAAATAGGTGCAGCAGGGCGTCGCGATTTATATTTCACCGACCAGAAAATAGCCAATTTCACTATTCCGAATACGTGGGGATACCGCAAATTACTTGCTGTTATTCATAGAAATAATTTGCCCTATTATACAGCTGCCCATATGTGTTCGTTTTTTTAAATTCTAAGATCTAGATTAAAATGAGCACATCGGTCAGGTATTTCAATGACAAATTAGGTCCTAGGAATGAGAAGAGCTTGTATAAAGTCGATCCCTGCAGCATTCTGAACCCCCTAGTCAGGACAGGCTCACAGCATCAATTGAATATTTCATAGAGCCCCCTTTAAGCAGATCAAATGATTTCAGTACAGAAGGTCAAAGCATTACTGTGCATGTGTAGATAGAAAAAGGACCCGGGCCGAGGAAGGCAAAGCCGGACCAGATGGAGGCCTGGGTAGAACGCCGGCCGGCGGCGGGACCCCCCACGCCCCCGCAATTAGGAAACCCGGCTAGGCTGGGGAGGGCATGGATAGGCCCGCAAACAAAGGAAGCTCCCCCCCCAATCAGGGGGCGAGCAAGGTAGGCAAGGCGGAGGTTAAGAGGGGCCAACGGCCCAGAAAATCACATTTCAAGTCTCCCCCTTGCGAAAGAAGAAGAAGAGCGGGACGGCACTTGCAGCCCGGGCATGCCCAGAAAGGGACACCCTCCAAATCGGTAGCAAGTTGAAGCCTAGACCCGTGAATCGAAACACAGGGAATGGGGCCCCTCCCTCCTCTGTCAGGCAATTGAGGCGGCTGGGTCCAGAATGTGAATAGAGAAAATAATGAACAATAGATGAAAGTGAAACATGGTCATTGAAGGACTATAGTAAGTCCATGAGTGTTGAAATTTTAAATATGAAGATTTCCTGTTACCAAAATGTTTGTTGTGAAAATAAAACTGCGACCTTTTCAGGCACCAAGAAGTGGTCAAGTGCTAATTAAGGGAAAAGCGCGCAGCGATGGCAACAAACAGGGGGGAGCGGGGAGGGAGTGCTCGCCGCCTGGACGGGGTTTGTGTGTGTGTGTGTGTGTGTGTGTCTATATATCCTAGCTGCTGCGTGGAGGGAGGCCCAACACAATGCTGAAGCTTTGATCTTGCAGTCCTCGTGTGCGTACTCTCTTCCTCCGAGGAAGTAGGGTGTTGTATGGATATTTTTGTGCGTTTACACACACACACACACATATTTATATACATCACGCAAGCTGCCGAACGTTAATAATGTTGTCAATGAAGCGGGGCTATTACCGGTGGAGACACTAGGTCTACTGTATGGATTTTCCCAACAGCGACATGCTCTCTCTGCTCAAACCTGCAGAGTGCACACCATTGTATATGCTGTGTGTGAGTGTAATGTATGCCTTAGTTCGAGTCGCGCCTTATTGATCGTATCTGGAAGAGAGGCATAGATGAAACGTGTAGCGCGTCTCTTCTTTTGCTGCCGGGACTCACTTCCGCTTCTGGCAAACGTACCCTAAAGGTTTCTCGTAATGTATATTGTGCGCGTTTTCAATGGTATTCTATGTTATTGACGAAAAAGAGAACAGCTTTTTACACTGATGGTGACGTTGCAGCCTAGTCTATATAACATCATAGGCAATATCAAGTTTAAAAGAACACACTCGTGGAAAGTGCTGTTTGGGAGCTTCCTATGCTTACATTTGGTATTAAACAGAAGGTAAAGTACTCACAGAGCAAGTGTGCTTACTTACACGATTTTATTGATGTGTATACATAAGTATGTCCACTTGATTATTTCTTTTCTCCTATGTGTAAGACAAAAACTCAAGGTACCAACAAGTCAAACAGATTAAAGAGCGGAAGGCAATGTCTCTAGCTATTGGTCGGGATTCCACTGGTGTGCTACAAAGAAAATGCGAATGACCAAATCATCTTAGTAGGAGAAAGTGGTTCAAGAAAGGCAACGAGCGAGAAGACAGGAGGGTGCCGTAGGGTGGCGGTGGAAATAAAATAATAAAAGAACAGCATTCAAACAGTGAGCACAGAGAGTACATAAAAACGAGCGCTAAAGGAGAGCGCTGATTAGAGATTGGCAGGGACGCATGAATTCATAACAACAAAAGGAACCGTACCTGTAGGTACCAAAAGAGAGAAGATACACGTGACTTGGGTAAGAAGAGAGAGGCTCAGCAAGCTAGATTAAGCACCTATAAACTGGGCGGGAATACACGCTGTTTCTCACACAGTGTAACTGATTAAATGTTCTTAGTCAACACGTGTACTGTACTGCCACAGAGAGTGATCTGTAACTACCCTGTGTGTGTATATTAGCTCCAAAAATATCCATCTATGCCTACGCGATGTTAGTTTACAGGGCAGGCGTTGGTAGACGTTTACAGAAAAAAAACTAAAAACAGTATTTTAATGTTCATAAACACATGGTGGTTGTATCGATACATGTCCCCATATCAACAAACAATCGAGTTGTGAGTATCTCCTCCACCTGTTTTGAAAGCATGATGTGTTCTCCGCAAGATCATTTAAGACGCAGTACCTCCAAAAACAAGCCTTGGCCGCGCGGCAGTAAAAGTAACGCCGCGCGGCCATAAAAGCGAAAGTGATCGCGATCGCTCTGAGAGCGAAAGTGATCGCGATGACACGCTAAAGCACAGTTTTCAAAGTGCTGCTGGCGGCCGGCTGCGCGCGTGCACGATCGCGTGAACGCAAGCGCTAGGCCAGCCAGCAGCACTTTGAAAATCCCACATACAAAACGTCTCTCCGAGCCAGCGCATGCGCTGGGATCAGTGAGACCTAAAAAAGCTATCCTAAAGGCCGAATAGAAGAAAGAAAAATGATCATATGACTTATGACATTGCAGCCACCCACATACATTATTAAAATGTTTAACGTTTAATGGTCGTTTAAGTCAGACACCTATGCAAATCACGTTATCAAAATGTATACTTAACAGATGCTTAGACTAGAAATTCGCAAATGGGTAAATTATTAATGAATTATAACAAAACAAGTACATAGCTAAAAGTATTCGATACACAAAAACATAAAATGACTCCTTGCATGTCCCAAACGCCCACAAATAATGACACAACACTGTTATTGCTGGTGACTTACTCTACAATGTCTTACAGCACAACCAAAAGAGGACAGACCACAGGGTGTGTACTGTATTTGTTATTTGTGTTCACAGCGGTAATGTTTGTCTGATTCGTATTATTTTCCTCAGTTGATGTCAGTTTCACTAATCATTTTATATGCACACTTATACATATTGTAGGCAAACTTATAGAAAACTTAATCTGGTAGATTTATACCTGAAATACGACCTTAGAGTTACTAGTAGTTACTTTACCTTAAGATGTTTTTTTCAGGTGTACATTACCACCCCCTCATGTAAGTGTTGGGAAGGGACACATACTTGGACATTGAGACGTAGATCTTCGCTTGGTATTTCTGAGTTCATTTTAGGTGAAGATATTAACCTAGGCATAATTGTAAATCTAAATGTGTGACAAAGGTCTATTCATACTTTCACCTTGGTGAGCTGGGCCCATTATGTTTATGAAAAGCGCATGGGTATGTGAACGTGAATAAACCCGCTCTAAAATCCCTATAGTGGCATTTGATTTAGAATGGCTCACTGGACCTCGTTCTATTTGTGCATATCAAACGGACCACCAGGGCGAGTAGCATTATTTATGTGTGAAAAACCGGGCTTCTTATGCAGACTAGTTGGATGTGCCCTTGTAAATGCATATATTCACACACAGATTTCCGGATGACGAAGTCTACTCCTGAGGGGTAAAGTGACTGTTCCAGGATGGGAATGTAGAAAGTTTGTGAATACCTTGCTGTATTGTAAATCGCAAAAAATCCCAATCCTTTCACTTACTCAAAAAGGTTTGGAATCTACTCCTATCAGGGGCATGAGTAAAATCTTTTACGGGGTGGAAATAGTAAGGGAATACATTCTTTAAATTTACTTGCAAGAATACGTTTGGGAATTCTCACATAAAAAATACAATTACAATTAAAAAAATTTAAAAAGCCTTCGTAGGATTATGCTAGGAAAGTGAAGACTTGTGCAGGCTCCCTGTTGTAAACCGGAATAGTTTTGTGAATTTCTAAAATGAATGAATCTATGCACAGCTGAGGTCATTAACCTCCAGTTACAGAGCTCTATTTTCCTAGCAACCAATTCCCAACATGTCTGCAGTTCTGGCTCATGCCCTATGTCAACTCATCTGAAGGCACAATTGTTACCCACAGAATTGGGATGATATTTTTGGATAGCTGTGTTTTTGTTGGTTTCCTTTTGATTTTCAGAAAGTGGTCACCGGAAAGGTGTAGTTCAAAGACCTAAGGCATCATGGTTCAACACCCTTATATATTCAATGCATTTTGCTCCTTAATTCCATTTTAATTATGTAGGAAAGTGCGCTTTTGAAATGGTTACCCCCCACTTTTTGCCTGGTATCTGGTGCAACTTTGACTGAAAGTGTACTGGGTCCCTGCTAACCAGGCCCCCGTACCATTATTATTTCCCTAAACTGTACAATTGTTCCACGGTTGGCATCCCTTTAGTATCCTTGTAAGTCTTTGTGTGTGTGGTCCCCCCTGTACCTGGAGCTTTGGTACTAAAGAGGGCCCCTAAAGGCTGCAGCACAACTTCTGCCACCCTAAGGGACCCCTCACCAAGCTCCAACAAAACTGCCATTACAGCCTGCTTGTCTTGGTGCAGAGAAAAACGAAGAGTTGACATGGCACACATCCCTGTGTTCCATGTCTACCAAGCAGTGAATGTAGTATAAGTAAGTCATCCCTATGCCAAGCCTTCCAGCTGAAGTACCGGGTTTTTAGAACCCAGCGGTGCAGGGGAACACACCCTAAGACTTCGGATTCTTCCTGTTTCAGACCCACAGAAACACAGTCTTCTAGGTGAAATCAAAGATCGTATTTTATTGGCTGCAGACCAATCACAGGTATCCGAGAAGTACACCACGATGTATGTTCTCAGGAGACTGCTCCTGAACCAAAAACCAGTCTTTACTTATATACACAAAATTACGCTTTGGGGGCAACACCGCCCCTGTTTTACAAGTGGTCATTCACATATTTTAGTTTCAAAGAAACGGCAGAGTCATAATGACAATCCCACATTTTAGTTCATCAAGCATACAGTCATTGTACCCAGCAATGCTCAGAACCCTCATCAGATAACAGCGGACCCCAATAAAACGGGCACCTCCTGCTCGTAAAACAAGCCATAAAGTAGGAAACAGCGTCAGGTGTGAAATAGCTTAGTCAGAGATCGTGTGCGAACAGGGGCTTTATGATGGGTCGAGCCCTGATGCTAATCACATTAGGCTGCGAGAAAGGAACCGGCCGGACAGGATCGACCTCGGGCAGCGGAGTCGGCTTGCACAGGTCAGAGAGAAGTCACAGAAGGTGTACGTGTCCTTCAGGCCTAGGCATGGCCTTAGTGCGCAGCCTATGTGAGGGCAACCACAAAATGGCTACTGTTATAAAATGGAACCCAAAGGGCTCAATATGTGGTATCGTATGCACGGTGTTTCATTAGTGAAACATGACGAAAACACTCGTACATACCACATTTGACATTTGCGGTTGGCTGATACTAACATCGGCATGGTAGGACCATGCATCCAGCATGGTTCCGAATTTTACAGTACCATAGACCCTCCTTTTGCCCTTACATAGGCAAGAACTATACTAGTCTGAATCCAGGTCTATATTCATAAAGTAATGGAGATGTTGCTGTAGCATCATCCTATTGCTTAGCTCATCCTTTGATATAGGTTTCCTTACACATGATGTAACACAGAGGCTACACATTACAGGGGCACACTGTATACATAAACAGAACAGGAAAAGAATGGCTAAGATCATCCCAATGACTATTAGAATCTTCCATCCCCAAGCTGATATCAGTCCCAGAACCACCCCATCATTGACCAATCTCCTTTATCCACATGAATGGATTCGGAAATCTTATGTAGTTTGGAAATGGCCTGGTAGACTGTTGGAGCGTTATATGGTATGAAAATACAACAGCTCGATTGGATAACCTTGCATACCCCACCACGGTCTGCAAGTATGACGTCTAGAACCATACGGTTCTGCAACATCATCAGGCGATCCGCTTGAAGCTCAGCTGTCAAGTTACCAAGGGCACCGGCCGTTACATTAACAGTGGATTCAACTACACAAGTCAGTTGTCTCAGGTTCCGACTATTAACCATGGGTCCCCAAAACAGCAGGAAACCCAGGAAAAAGTCTCCCGCTTCCTGACCGGCAGTATCGTCCTTACTAATAACGCCTCTCACAACTCTGGTCTTGTGATAATCAGAGGCGGCAGTAAATGTTGGCGGTAGCAAATTCGCAACATAGCACGTGCCTGAGAAATCAGGGGGCAACCATGTATACGCTCGATCATTGCAGACAAAGTATGTACCCTTGGCAGCCAAAAATGCAGGGGAAAACTGTGATGGAAAAGTGTATGTTTCAGTACAGTTACTCTTCCCTAGTTGAGCTCTTGGATTCTGACCATTACCTTGTAGACAGAACCGACCTTTGTGGGGTACGACCCAAATTGGAGATGAACTTTTGCGCTGTTTTTCACCCAAACTGATGCTATACCCAGTCGCGTTCCAACCTACATAAGCTCGCAACTCATCCTTGGGAATGGATGTATATGCATCGATATCTCTACTCATATCTGCAACTCCTCTCATTAAGGCTTTATTGTTCGAGTTAGGTCTAGTGGAACGCGGTGGTCGCTGGGAGTAGGTTTCAAGCGCAAAAAGAAACATGGTCTGGAATGCCCATGATGAACCATTATAGCTAAACGGTAGTACTAGATATGGGATGCCCTTATTAATGGTATGCGGCATCAAACCACACACCTAGCAGTTTGTTGTATTCATAACTAGTTGGTGCTGGTGCAGGAGTTGAATGAACGAATTGTTTACAAATTCGGCACGTCTAGCTTGTTCGTGTTCTGGCAGAGGGTGGAAAGAGTGTTGGAAAACAGTAGGAAGAGGTGTGGGCTGTACAGTGGGTGCAAATGACACTTGGAAAGACAATAATACACAACCTATAGAATCGAATTGCTGGCGATATAGCTTCTTGCAGAATGTCGTCACTTTCTTATCTGTGATTGTTCCCTTTACACGTGCATCGCTAAAAGGCACAAAACGAGGCACAGTCTCAGGCTCGGAGTCAGCGATCCCCTCCTGGACCCACCGATCATACGGTAGGGGCAAAGGGATCCTCTTACAATGTATGCCGTGTATCCAATTCTTTTTCCCTTTCACTCGAACTGCTGATCTTGCTGATAGCAGGACTAGGTGGGGGCCGATCCAACGGGGCTCATCATTCTTTGTACGTTGAAAATTTTTAATTAGCACCCACATTCCAGGATTAATAGGGTGTCCTGGAGCTTCAGAGGCCTGGGGCAGAGTATCGTGAACCTGTTGGTGTAAGACACGCAATTTAGCCGTCAATTCATACAGGTAATCAAGCAGTACTGGATGTTCGATTTCACTGAATTTTGTTGGTCTTGGCACTCCCCATACATTGGCCGGACGGCCAAACACTATTTCATACGGACTAAGTCCCACTCGTGAATGCACAGTCATTCTTGTTGATAGGAGTGCTAAGGGCAGAGCGTCAGGCCATTTAAGACCGGAGCTCGCCTGAATTTTGGCCAACTTAAGCTTCAAGGTGCCATTGTAGCACTCTACTAATCCAGCTGATTGGGGGTGATTTGCAGCGTGAAACTTCTGCTTAATGCCTAATCCATCACACACATCCTTCATCACTCGACCTACAAATTCACTCCCATTATCACTCCATACCATCCTTGGCATTCCGAACCTAGGGAAAAATTCTTTGACAAGGGCTTTAGCTGTGGATAAGGCAGCTAAAGCCCTTTAGGGGATATGCTTCTATCCATCTTGAAAAAGCACAAACAACAACCAGTACATATTTCAAATTGTTGCACCTTTCCATGTGGATGAAATCTAGTTGCAGAACTTCAAATGGATATGATGGAGGCGCAAAATGACCAGGTGGAGTTGGGGTTCCCCTACCAGGATTGTATTTCAGACATACCATGCAATTTTTGACTACATTCTCTGCACATTTAGGGATTCCAGCATTCTGCCATACTGGAGCCAACAACTTACAAATCCCTTTCACACTGATATGTGCCATTCCATGCGCCATCGTAACCACTGGAAGCACATATGCATCAGGTAACAACCATCGCCGGTGTTCTGACAAATCAATCCAACAACCATTTTCATCTAATTTACCCTTACTCTCTTTCCACATACTCAATTCTTTCTCTGTGGCTTCAGCTTGAAGGGACTTCACACTCTCTATCGTGTCTTCACACATTCCAACATCACCAACCCATCTTGCAGGGCCTGCAACATACATTCGGGTTGTCACATCTTTTGCTGTTTCTTTCGCGGTTTCGTCAGCAAATGTATTACCACGCCCAACATCATCGGTAACCTTCTTGTGTGCGCTGCATTTCACAATCGCGACTTGTAACGGCAGGGTCAGTGACTCAAGGAGATCATTCACTAACTGACCATTCTGAATCTTAGCTCCATGCGAGGTCAGGAAACCACGTTCTTTCCACAAACGCCCAAAACTATGGGCCACACCAAAAGCATACTGACTGTCAGTATATATGTTCACTTTCATTCCTTTTGACAACACGCATGCTCTTGTAAGTGCAATTAATTCTGCTGCTTGGGCTGAATTATGTGGTATGTGTGCAGTTTCAACAATCGTGTGCAGAGTCGTGACAGCATATGCAGCAGTCGTATCACCATTCGGAAGCTTGAAGCACGAACCATCCACCCATAAAGTACCATCACATTCAGCCAGGGGAGTATCCTTAAGATCCACTCTCCCTTTTGTTTCTTCTTCTGTTCTGAACAGACAATCTTGCTGTTCAACCTCATCTGTGTCTGCTGAAATTGGCAATAATGTGGCTGGATTCAACGTATTGCACCTCTTTATGTGTACATGACTTGCTAGCAGCGTCAACTCGTAACTTGACAATCGAGTATTAGTTAAATGCTGTGTCTTGGTCCTGTTTAACAATGTGTCCTCTGCATGAGGAACCATTACAATCAATGTGTTATTCATCACTAGTCCAACAGACTGTCGAATAGACGCAGCTGCTGCCGCTGTAGCTCTTAAACAACTTGGCAATGCCCTCGCTACAGGGTCCAAAGTCGATGAAAAATACGCGCATGGGCGCGGTCTGTCTCCAAAAGGCTGTGTCAGTACTGACAATGCACAACCGTCCCTTTCATAAACATACAAGGTAAAAGGCTTACTATAGTCGGGGGTACCCAACACAGGAGCTGAACACAATGCCTTACGTAATTCCACAAAACTTTTCTGACACTCCTCAGACCATGGGACAGGATTTGGTATATCTTTATATGTTAATGCTAGCAATGGTTTTGCCAATAAAGAAAAACTCGGGATCCAGTGCCTACAGTATGAAGTAATGCCCAAGAAAGCACGCACTTCTCTCTTTGTCCTTGGCACAATTAATTGTGCAATGGCTTGGATTCTTTCTGGGGTCAGCTTCCTTCCCTCCTTCGAGAAGAGATGACCTAAATAGGTCACTTCTTGTCGACAATATTGCAGCTTAGAGAGAGACACTTTGTGATGGAAGGTAGACAGATGACGCAACAATGATGATGTAGCTCCTTTACAAATCTCCTCAGTATCTGCGGCCATTAGCAAATCGTCAACATACTGGATAAGGGTAGCACCTTTAGGTAAAACAAGGGCATCAAGCTGTGCTTTTAAAGCCTGACTGTATATTGATGGGCTTTCACAGTAGCCCTGTGGAGCGCGTTTAAAACGGAAGCTTCGACCTCCTAAACAAAAGCCAAAAATATCCCTGCTCTCCTCTGCAATCGGGATACTAAAGAAAGCATTCTTTAAATCAATTACTGAGAACCAAGCAGCGGAAGCTGGGATCATAATCAACAAGGCGGTTATATCAGGGACCACTGGAAACTGTGGCACAACAACCTTATTGACCTCTCCAAGATCGATCACAAATCTGTAAACAGGCGGCTGAGAAGGGTGAGTACGTTTTAAAACAGGCAGAACTGGACTATTACAAACGTTGCCTCTTGTCTCTTCAATGACATCCTTCTCAATTAAATCATAGATAATTGCTAACAACGCTTTTTCACCTTCCTTAGAGATCTTGTACTGGGGAATGCGGGGCAATTCAACATTGGCTTTTAAAGTGACAACATACGGCGGTATTTCCAAAAGGCCCACATCATTAGGGCCGGTGGCCCAAAGGGCATCAGGAAGAGACGACAATTCAGCTGGTAGTTCATTCTTTGACAAATACATGGGAGAAATCACTTCATTACCCAGGTAAGTTGTACTCCTGAGGGGGAACAATATAATGTCGCATGTAATCTCTTCAACAGGTCCAATCCTAACAAGTTTTCATTACATCCTGTCGTTAGGATGAGGGGTGCTTTCAGCTCACAAGGTCCAACAGAAAGGGCCATAGGGCTTGAGATCGGGTTCCTAACCGGGGCGCCAGAAAAACCTACGGAAACATTCATTTCGCCAGACAAAGGCACGCCAGGGAGTTTTGAGCGCATAATAGAACTCTTTGCAGCACCAGTGTCCAGCAGAAAGGGCTCTGTTATACCCGCTGTAGTCACCTTAACATACGGTCCGCTCTGATCCACTGGCACTGAAACAACTCCCTCTCTCTGTCTATGGCTGTCCTAGCAATCATTCCCTTCCGTATTATCATCTTCTGCATAGTAGTCATTATTATAGTACTGCGCTGTCTTGCCAGTCGCATTGGCTTGCTGATCAAAACTATTCATCGTTATTTTGAGGCGGAAGAGGTCGCGCGTTCTGGGGAACATTTCCACGCCCTCTACCTCTTGGGGTTTGCTGGCCACCTCTACCTCTTGCGCCATAAGCATTATTTGTGCTCTGCAACAATCTAAGACAATTATTTTTAAAGTGACCCTCCTCCTTGCAATATGAACATTGATTGGGACCGATAGGGGCACGTGGTTGATAATACCCATACATTTGCTGATTATTCTGGAACTGTTGGGGTTGCTGATAGATACCCTGGTTTTGCCTATAATTATTCTGACCTGCACGTGGCGGATAAGCCTGCTGTAAAAGAACCTTTGTTTTCAACTCTTTCGTTTTCTTCTCTGTTCTATCCTTCTCATCTTTATCCCTATTTTCATAATACTGCGCAGTAGCCAGTATTTGCGCTGAAGAGGAAACGGCCCAAGAACTCTCCGAATCTTTTAATTTCTTACACAACTCTGGAAGCAAATTATGCACAAATTTATCAACAAATAACCGTTGGCCCCCTTCTGTACTCATGTCCTGACCACTGTGGTCGATAAATGTTTCTTCAAACCTGGTGAAGAAATCGGACACTGTTTCATCTTTCTTCTGTTTGCATGCGGATAATTTATCCCAATTTACACGTATTGCGGGCATTAAAGTTTTCATATAATTAATTATTCTACCAGGGAGTTCTGCTACCACGGGCTCAGGCTTGGCACCACCGACCTGTCCATTGTCCACATTAATGATATTAGCCCATGTGTCACCTAGTTCTGCAGCATGATCTGCATTACGAATCAATCCCCACAAAGGCTGTGGAACAACATTTCCGAACAACATATCTATGTCAGCCAGGTTCATGACACATGATTCTGCAGTCTGTGATAACTCCTTATAATATCCTGCAGGGTTCTTACGGGGGTCAGGCAATGTCTGTTTAAGGGCTAATACTTCAGATCGTTTCCAGGGAACATGTACCCAAACACGCTGAAAATGTGGCAGAACAGATGGATTAGCCTGTGCATCACCAGGTCTCCAGACTGGAGGAACCTCACGCATCGGGTATTGTCGCGCTTTTACCTGTTTCCCTTCAGGGAATTCCTGACCAAACAACGACTGCTGACAATCCCCATTCCTGAAAGACAGCAGTGTCGCAACTGCTTTCTCAACATCAGAACCCACAATCGTACCTTTTCCAAATTCAAATCGCACTTGACACAACTCTTGCGGACTGGACTCTAAATCATTATCTTCCAATTCCTCACATAGGATTTCACACATTTTCTCAAAAACGTACCGCTGTTGTGGCGCTTCCCACTGATGAAAAACATTGACAACAGATTCTACATCATATCTAGAAGGATAAACAATCCATCTACGTGCCATGCGGTCCAGTTCTTCTTTCTCTCTAGAACCAGGTATTTGACTACGTAACTGCTTACGTTGTGGACCAGGGGTCGTAGTAGATGACCCAAAGAGGGGTGATATAAGACTAGTGACTGCACTAGCTATTCGTTGTCTTGCAGAAGGAGAAGTCGAGGCAAGAACTGGGGGAAAAACAGAGGGAAGGAAAACGGGTGCAGATACAGATACAGGGGTAGCAGCAGGTAGGGCTCCAAGAGAGGCAGCTGATGTGCTAGGTAAAGTCGCAAGGGGTGCAGAAGTGGTAGGTAGCAAAATCGGCGGCCCTTGGGAAGGCTGTGCTACCAGGACAGGAGCCGGCTGAGGAGGAGCTGGCGGCTGCGGGAAAGCTTGCTGCGCATTAGCTGGAGGCTGCACATTTACGGGCTGTGGAGGCGCTGTAGCATTTTGCGCATAAGGGGGTGGCGAACTTAGCAAATGCGACATCAGGGAATCTTTCTCTTTCTCTTTTGACTCATCTTGGTGAAGGGGTGGCAAAACTGGGTAACATTTATCAATGACTAGTTTGCGTTGCCTTTGCAACTGCTCATTCATTCGGTCCTCTTCATTATCCTTAAACTGCAAAGCTGCTTGCATTATCGACATACCTCTCTCTTTTTTATTTTTCTTTGCTAATTTAATTTCTTTTTGTTTGGCTTCCTTTCGCCATAGGCGGAAGGAATCAAACATCGCCGGCCGGGCTTTCTTCTTGAACAATTTAACTTCTAAATTATCTAGGATCTCTGTGTCGAAACTACCATTTTGGGGCCATTTTAAAACACCATCCTTTCTGGTGTATCGGACCCATACTTCATTATACGTAATGGGGCCCACGCCATGTTTCACATAAAGCTCATAAGTTGGAGTTCCAATTGGAGGAACCGGACACGAATCCTCCAATCGGGAGTCCCTTTTACAACCAAAACAAAACAAATTTCCAAATATACTAGAACCAGGCATCTTTGCTCACTAGTCTAGTTTCAAACTTCAAAGGATTATCGAATACGATAGTCTCGTGAATACACGAGTACTCTGGCTTTGGCACTTGCAAGACCCAAATCAAAGCGATCCCGAAGGATACCAAAATCCCGAAGGATACCAAACAAACTGGGAGACGCTCCACTTATACTTAACTGAGGTATCGATGACTTCACCAGAAGACTCTCTCAATTGTTTCGCTCTACCAAATCGTCAAGGGTCCAAAACAGGGCGATTAATCAGGACAGCAGTCCTTCGTAGCCGTCGGGACGCGGAGAACCTCGCAGAAAAGACTTTCAGACCACGTCGACATGCAGGGGTCGATGAAGTGGCGGCCTTCCTCCAGAATTTCCACACGAAGCTCCTCACGAACGTCTGGCTTGGACCGGTACCACTGAAATCGCCCCGAGTTGGGTGCCAACTGAAGTACCAGGTTTTTAGAACCCAGCGGTGCAGGGGAACACACCCTAAGACTTCGGATTCTTCCTGTTTCAGACCCACAGAAACACAGAGTCTTCTAGGTGAAATCAAAGATCGTATTTTATTGGCTGCAGACCAATCACAGGTATCCGAGAAGTACACCATGATGTATGTTCTCAGTAGACTGCTCCTGAACCAAAAACCAGTCTTTACTTATATACACAAAATTACGCTTTGGGGGCAACACCGCCCCTGTTTTACAAGTGGTCATTCACATATTTTAGTTTCAAAGAAACAGCAGAGTCATAATGACAATCCCACATTTTAGTTCATCAAGCATACAGTCATTGTACCCAGCAAGGCTCAGAACCCTCATCAGATAACAGCGGACCCCAATAAAACGGGCACCTCCTGCTCGTAAAACAAGCCATAAAGTAGGAAACAGAGTCAGGTGAGAAATAGCTTAGTCAGAGATCGTGTGCGAACAGGGGCTTTATGATGGGTCGAGCCCTGATGCTAATCACATTAGGCTGCGAGAAAGGAACCGGCCGGACAGGATCGACCTCGGGCAGCAGAGTCGGCTTGCACAGGTCAGAGAGAAGTCACAGAAGGTGTACGTGTCCTTCAGGCCTAGGCATGGCCTTAGTGCGCAGCCTATGTGAGGGCAACCACAAAATGGCTACTGTTATGAAATGGAACCCAAAGGGTTCAATATGTGGTATCGTATGCACGGTGTTTCATTAGTGAAACATGACGAAAACACTCGTACATACCACATTTGACATTTGCGGTTGGCTGCTACTAACATCGGCATGGTAGGACCATGCATCCAGCATGGTTCCGAATTTTACAGTACCACACAGCCCTAAGGCAGGGTGCACTATAGCCATGTGTGGGCATATCTGTGGGAGTAGATATGTCCCTGTGATATTTAAGCCCAGCCTTAGATATTACAAGTGCACAGGAAAGTCATGACAAGTGCATGGACTGGACACTCGTGGTTACGAGTTTTCCAGCCAACTGATGGCTTCACTGTACTCCAAGGTGTTTGGTACCAAACACCTTACCTTGATAAACCCACAGTGATGACCGTGCTGGATGTATTAATAAATGCACCCAGAGATCACCTTAGAGGTGCCACCTGAAAACCTACTGACTACTAGTGTGTTGACTGAAAAAAACATCTATTTATTAAACATGTTATTTTTCCCTTATTGTATGAAAACCGGGCTTTTTGCAGATCTCCCCATACTTTTTGCCCCCATTTGGATTACTAGATGCTGGTTTTCGACTCATAGTGCACTGAAGCCTGCTAACAAGGCTACAGTGCCAGTACTCTCTCCCTAAAAGTGACATGTAATTGGCATCCCCAATTGACAGAGACAATAGCCCCCTTGTCAGTCCCTGGTAAGTGGTACTGTGTTACCCAGGGCATGGGTGTTAAAGGAGCACTCAGAGTTTGCAGCACTGGTTATGCCACCCTGAGTGACCCAGGTAAACAGATGACCGGAAGCCTGCCATCGCAGACTGCAAGAACAGTGTTTACTGCTCCATTTCAAGTTTTTCCTCACCATGTGCAACATGGTTACAGCACTGCTTTTAAGTATGTCAGTGACCCCTAGAGAAGATCTCTTGTTCCCAGGAGGCAGGGCGCAGTATATTAAGAGTGTAGACATGTGAGTGCAACCTTATATGTCTCGATAGTGGCTTTACCATTAGAGTACACTATAAGTGGTAGGCTGCCCATAGGATAACATGGGACTTGCACCCAGGCACACCTAGGTTGCTAGATCCATTATGGTACCACCTAAATTTGTTGAGTTTGGTGTCAAACAATATTCCTTCTCCCCCTTAACATGAATCTGGTGCCAAGGGATAGCTGGCATGCACCCAGGTGGCTACCTAGTGGTTGCCAACCTGGTTACCCTTGCTGACGTGCTTTACTGGCAGGCCCGGGTTTTCCCGCCCCAGATACCACCAAGTCAGGCTTCTGATCTACTGCCAGGCAGTGTGAAGCACTCCTAGGAATCTGAAAAAAGGCTTGAGCAAGAACAACCCCTTGGCAACTACAGGTCTGTAATAACTTTGCGACCTAACTACAACGTATGATGATGTTTAGGACTCAGTGTATACAATAAATCATAAAAAATTCATTTATTCAATTATTCAATACAAAATTCCTTAAAATCATTCTACTCATCAAAAATTTGATATGCAATTGAGACAATATGTCAAAATAATTCACAGAATAAAGAATACAGAATACAATGGATAACAGAATAAGGAATACAAAATACAAAACATAAACTTATTGGAAAAAATCACAGAAAATAATGATGCTGATATAATTTCAAAAAAACATTTTTACATCTAAGAATTAGACATATAAATCAGGTGGCTACATGATAGTTATTCTACGCGCATTTCGGCGTACACAACGCCTTCGTCAGGAGAGGCACAAGGATTCCAACTGTTGACTTTGGCAAGGTATAAAGAATGGGAAGCGGACAGATGTCCGAAAATGGTAATAAAACAGAATGTTCTGTGTGTGTGTAGATGTCCTGGAGAAGATACTTCACAGGTGATCCAAGAGTAGCACTAATGCTTACTCGGTACAGGTATTAAATTCACATACAGAATGCTCATGGGAATGTCCTAACAAATAGGATAGATGCCTCTTCATATGATCAGTATTCGATTGATAATCTTAATATGTAGGGTAATGATGAACCTCGCTAATCGGATAAGCGTGTCTATAACGTAGGTCGGCGACCCTTCAGAATGCACCTTCCTCCTCCCAAGTGGGCTAGTGAAGTAAAACATCAGAGCAGTGAGCTGCAAAGGCTGCACCACCTCTGACATGCATCTTGGAGTAAACACCCCTCCCCTATATGCGCTTGGACGTTACCAAAGCAGAAAATTAGGTACGCAGGAGGTGTAGACCTCCAGGAATACTGGCCACACCCACAGGCTGAGCAGCTTGATCTTTACACCTAAAGTGAATTTCTGCCATCTTTTGGAGGGCAACAATAGTGGGCTCTGGGTAGAAAGGTGACCTACACCACTGGATATGGTCACCTTAGGGACAGACTAGCTGCAGGGACTAGCTGTCCATTGGCTACTAGCTCCCACACACCTAACACCTCTAAATTTAGGATTTAAGGGACCTCCCGACACCAGAACCTCCGATCTGAACCACATACTTCAAATATGGACCAAGACGAGACCCGTGTCACCAACAACAGGACTTTGCCCACCAGCACAAAGCAAAAGAGGGATATCATGTCCCTGAGGCAACAGACTTGGAACTGAGTCAACAACCCTTGTCCTTGGCCAAAACTCCACAATCCCGAAGTGAGGGACCCTTGTGGAACCCAAAAGCCCCCTTAGACTGTCCTGGATTGGTGGGTCCAGTTCACTGCAAACTGCAGGTAAAATGACTCTTTGGAAACAAAGAAGCACTGGCTATCGGGCCCTACGAGGGATCACCCGAAAGTAAATGGTGTGGTGCATTGTGGGAAGCATATTCTGACTTTCACTGAAGTTTCAATCTACTAATTTACTCCCCTGGACCTCCAGATGTCAAATACCTTTTAGTTACTTTTACTGCTACCAAGGTTTGTTGGTCACCAGTCCAGTAACCGACCCCTTAACTTGACACTGCATGAAGAGGGTACTTCACATCACCTGCGACCGACCTCCGCAATGATCCCTCTCTTGTGCATTTGCATCTCGTTTCTGGTGCCTTTGTCTCAATTGCAAAAGCAGCTTGGGTACAACTCCCATTGAAAGACCACTGACAGCCAGGACAACCACAGTGCCTGGACTCCATGGGCCAGGTAAAATTGAACTGACTCTTAGGATTTAATCCTGGGACCCCCAAAGACCTTTACCCTGCGAGGGTGCAACGTAACTCAACCCCTAAATGACCGATTATCACTAGCAGATTTTCCCATTGACCACAATGTTAAATGCCTGAACTATTTAATGCATTTATTTTCTAATGCTTTGAAAATGTGTGCGCTATTTAGTTTCTTTTGGTGTCTAAATTTACATAAAAATGTGCTCTAGTTTTATAAATTGGTGTTGGATTTTTCTTGAGTCCTGTCTATTACTTGTGCACATTTGTGGTACTGTAAAAGACTTAACACATGTTCCTGCAGTAATGCCTGACCGTTCTTTGCCCCACTACCAGGACTGAGTTGAGGATTGTTGTTGTGAATCCAAGGATCATCTTTGAGGCACTGTGATGATATTGCATGGTAAAGGTGCTCCGTCATACCACATATTATTCCACTCTCCTACACTCATACACTAAACACATTGGATAATAGTTCAGAGAAATGAGTCACATTAAATGGGAACAGAACTGACATGAACATCTTGCTAATTGCTCATAACCCTAATCTCTACGCCTGACAAGGCATAGATACACATTCATTTTGGAACTTGACTCATTGACTGACCAAGCTAGTTAAGACTGTCCAAGGAGGTGTACATTTTCTGCTAGGGGCTTATCTTGTCTTGTCTCGTCTGCTAGCATCTTATCTTGTCTTTACCTTGGTCCAAATTGAAATTTTGTTTTTACTTGGTCAGTTGCCCAATTATAAAGTAACCATAGTGCAGAGCTTGGAACTATTGAACTGTCCCCTAGCCATCTAAGTTGATGCTTTTGGAGTCAGAGATATAAGTTTGCAAATTTGAAAGGATACTTGATAAATTGAGTCAGAAGTGTGTGAATTCTAAACTATGCTTGTGAAAAGTAGGAAAACTTTTGCCTTTGCAGAAATGGGCAAAGTTTTGCATTACTCCCATCCTATTCCTTGCATCTGAAGTCCCGTGAACATCGAGGTGTGGGGAATTTTTCCCGATTCCATTCATGGCTCCAAAGCCTGAGAGAAAGTAGGACAACACAAAGCATGCTGCCATACGAGCTGCATCCTTCCCCATTCTTGGTGCCAAATGTTCCGTCCTGAAACTTCTGCCATTGGGTTACCAAAGCCTATAAATAAATGAAACAAGTACGCATCAAGACTCTAAGTGAAGCTTTTTTTATATTTCTTTAGTATGGTATTTTCAAGATCGAGGGCACCACAAGCTATGAAGTTTGAACCACTGGTAACTCAAAGTGAGCGTGGAAGGAAAGAGGACCAAATGTGTCCAACTTGTCCATAAGGCGATTGTTAATTTGTTAATGGGATGCCGCCACAAACATTGCCAGCATCCAGTTGGCATGTGTCAAAGGGTAGTGTTTCCATTGCCTGGGAATCAACGTCTTGACCACCGCCAGTGCAGTTTCTATTCAGAGTTGGACATGGTTGGTGAGTTCTGGAATGGACAGAGTTTCCTGAAGGATGAGCAGGGCATTCATCGGTCTTAAGCCCAGGACCATGGTGTCATTCATTGTAACCAGCACCCCTTGCCAGAAGAGTTGTAAAGAAGGGCAAGAGTAAACCAAGTGCAGGATAAGAGCTGTCCTGATGCTCGCATCTCCAACAAATTGCAGTCTGGCCAGGTTGGCTTGATGTAGCTTCTGCAGTGACCAATGGCAATCATGCAGGATCTTTGAATAGCTGAGCTTGAGCTTTGCCTTCTGAAGGCCCCTGTCATTAGAGTCCAAACGTTCGGCTCAATCATAATAGTTCAGATACAGGCAAAGAGGACGGGAGTAGATGACCTCCAGGAGGGTTTTATAGAGCCCAAAATAACCCCCTTATAGCTCCAACATTTGAAATAATCGCGGATCACTAAGTGGGGGAGTGGACCCGGTAGAAACCGCGGTTGTTGTGAGAGGCAATGCTGCAAATGGATATGCCTCAGTCGTTGATGAGCCAATGTCAGCCTCCTCACGCAATTGCTCAAAGGATTTGATCTCAGAATTATGCACTAGATGGTCCAGCGTGAGCCTGCCAGCATATCATGGTGCCATCAATTCCAATGGCTTTGTTGTTCCAAATCAGGGCATCGACATGCAAGTGAGCATGGATTTGCAGTAGCCTATGGGCTTTCTACTATACCTGAATCGCAGCTCACATGACAGGATGATGTTTGGCTGCATTAGAAAGAGCAGACCTGTAAATTCAGTCCACATTGGGCGGGCCTCCTAAGGGACTAAGAGATCTTGTCTGATGGCTTCTCCAAAGTGGATGAAAAGAGATAAGTTAAGTGGGCTAAGGGATGTGCTTCATTATAGAAGAACATATCAGGCAGGTGCAGGCCTCCCGCGGATGTCTGCTTGTAGCTTGGTAATCTTGAGGCAGGTCTTTCGTTGCTCCCACACAAGATCTGTGATAATTTTAGTCAATTTAGTTATCATGTAAGTTGGAATTTGTACAGAAGATCCATGTTGCTACATGCTGTCACTTGTATATTGCGGGCAATCATGATCCCCAAATACTTGATGGAGGAAGGCGCCCGCTGGCATTGAGAATCATATAGGACATTTGAAGGGGTTGAGATATTTAGGGTGTAGTGATATTTAGAATGATATATTGACCATTGGCTCCATTTTGCATAACTGACTCCATTTTCTGTGCTGACTCCATCTTGTGTAGCAGACTCCATTTTCTGTGCTCGCACGTTACTGTGAAGTGGGGAGGGAATGTTTTCGTGATATTAAGAATTATATATTGACCATTGGCTCCGTTTTGCATAACTGACTCCATTTTCTGTGCTGACTCCATCTTGTGAAACAGACTCCATTTTATGTGCTCACACGTAGCTGCAAAGTGTGGGGAGGGGATGTTTTCACTCTTCACTTGATTTTGCTCCTCACCGATCAGAGTGAACTGGTACATGTTGTGTGGGATGCGTGCTTGGTACCTTTCAGGGATTGTGTGGAATGTACAGCTCTATCTCGGAGTCAAAATACAGGAGCCTGCCCAGCTTCTGTCTTGACCTTCACACAGACCAGTAAGGCCAGCTTGGTTTTCGCAACAGAAGAAAGGGGGCTACGTTTCTAGAACCTTCGCCTCAAGTTTAGTAAAACGTATTAAAGCCGGAGAATGTTGACAGGTAGATTGGAGCTCACTTGTGGAGTAGATGTACTGTCACAAGACGAACGGAACCTGAGTCCTGGTCGAGAGTCCAAGCCCAGCTGTCAACGGGCTCCCCAGCTTGAGTTGGCAAGGATGTCGAGGGAACAATCGGTGAGGTGTTACTGACTTTGTGTATATAATTTCTGCGTTTCTTTGTTCCATGTATATATGCTGCATGTTATTCTGGTTTTGTGCGTAAGTTACTTGATATTTTGGAGTCTGCATCAACCAATATATGTTGCCTTCCTTTCCAAAATATTAAATTATTAAACGTGTGTGTCACTTTATATGCACCTGAATTTGGTTTCTTGCCTCGCCTTAAGAGAGTGCTGGGTTTTGTTTTATCGCCTCGTCTTTTGGGAGTACTGTTTTATGTCTGTTATTTAAAGGTGCAGCAGTGCATTTGCCTGCCTCCTCTCGAGAGTGCAGGGTTTAGGTGTGTCCTATTGTTTCACATTACAAGCACAACATAGGGGTAGGGCTTTGCTTTTGTTCCTGTTTATTTTCGACGCTTCCCCTCTGCAGCACGAGAGCCAGTTCTGCTTTAATTTTGTACTTTAACTATACCAGATTCTCATGTCTCACAGTAGGCAAAGTTTCAAAGAAAAACGTTTTGAAGTGCTAAGCTTTACAGCGTCTCACATAGTTACAATCTATGAGTCTTTGATGACTTTTTTAGGAAATTGAATGCATTCTTACTAATTGTTTGCTTTTGAAGATGAACCAGCGCTTTCTGAGAAAACTGGTTTATCACAGAACTTTTAAAGTTGGGTACAGCAAAGATGACACCTAAACTCATAAAATGTTCTAAATTTAGGAATCGTATATTGTACCTATTTAGAAATGAGATGGATGTGTTTTTGGCTTAGTGTATTTAAGAGCCTGCTGCAGGTGCTGGTCAATGCCAGGGAGTACCATGGGTGCCCAGCATCGATTACACCTCATACCGGTTTTTACCACCACCTTATACTTCCTGTCGCTATATCTCACTCTCAGGGTTCTTTTCCAATTCAGCTTTATGCTTTTGCCACTATATACATATGTTTCTCTTTTTACTTCTTTTTCTCTTAAGAGGATTGTGCTTTACAATTTCATATTTCCAAAACAGGTGATCAGTATCTTGGCAGTTCTCTTTACCTATTGCTCAGTTGAAAGTAACAGCATTCTGTTTGAGTGGTTTTTTTTTGGTTGGAGTTAAAAATTCCCTGGGACAAGGGGGGAAAAAGAATTCCCAGTGCTGCAAGATTGCCTTTACTCGAGTCAGAAGCTGTCGTTGCTGATTATATTCTTACCTTCTAACTATTGGCAAGGTGAAGTACTGCATAGATTCTCACAGCTGTTAATGCTTCTATATTGTCTTAAGTTTTACATTTGATATTGTCATTTGAAGCAGCTGTGGGTAAAATGGCGGATTTTAACCCAGGATAATGAGCTAATCTTGGTTTGCTAGTCTGGTAGCATCTAATAATGTCACTGAAAAGTAGGAGATTGGTCATGGCTTATTGGGGGAAGGGGTATCCTAAACCAAGTGTTATTATTATTTTCTCTTGATGGACCTAAGCCTTCTGGGCTTCTTTTTGGTGTCATACAGTGTGGGTGTGAGGGGTCTAAAGAGGCATCTCAACAGCCTTGATTTTGTATTGTTAGCCAACATATTTGATTTAGTAAGTATTACAGAGATCTGGTTGATTGTTGTTTATGAACATGCATGAAATCTTTATTTGTATTTGTAAATCCCGCTATCACATGCAAGGGTATCCTGGAGCTGAGAAGGTGTGTGCACCTAGCACTGCCTAGGGTAGGTTGGTTAATTGAAAAGTCTTGCATTCATCTTCTTGTGGTATTCAAGAAGAAATACAGTGGCTACTAGTGTAGTTTGAGTATAATATGATTTATTCTCACCAGGTTTTTCCATATGTGGGGTTCACATGGAGATTTCTTTCCAACACATACATGCTGTCATTTATACAGTTGGATCACTGGAGAAAATTGGACTTCAGAGCTATATTGTGGTTGTAGGGTGTATATTATTAAGGCTTTTAGAGATGACAAATGCCCTTAACCCTTTCAGCGCGGCGGGAATTCCCCCGCGGTGCTGAAGGGTTCGAGCGCGGGCGGGGCCATGACGGAACGGTTCCGTAATGAGCACAGCGCAACCGATGCTCATGACGGAACCGTTCCGTCATGGGCATGGAAGGGGTTAAAGTGTACTGTTTATTAACTTGGCTGTGAAATTATAGCTGTACGGAAATGTAAATGACTAGTATTTTATTTGTTATTGCATCCTTAGGCATTTACGGGTGCTTTAAGGTATGCACCTATAGATATTTAATTTTATTTTCTTAATATAAAAGGGTTATTTAATATAAACATGTTTAACAACACAACAATAGATTTAAAAAAATGTAAATTCACCATTTCTGTCCATTTTGAGAAATGTCTTAAGGTCCGGGGTCATCGTTTTTAGGTCTCGCCTAAGCCAGCGTACATGCGCTGCTCTGCGAGGCATTTAGTTAGGGCTTTTAAACTCCAAACACACGCTTGTGCTTTTTTTTATCACTTGCTATTGGGCTTTGTGTGAGTCTTTCTAAGAAAGACAGCACGCAATTGGCCCGTCTTCTCTGTCCTTTGGCCTTAGGGTGCTCGGGAGCGAGCAGCAGCGCGGCCGGATGCCAGCTGCATTCCTAACATTCGTTTTCAATTAGCGTGCTTGCTTTAACTTTCGCGGTGGCGCTTGTTTAGGCTCCCCAGCACTTCCTACGGCTCCCCTGCTCCCCTCCCTCCCTGCAGCTGAACACAAGGGGGGAGGCAGTTCAAAGCAAGTCTATTTTAATGCATTGCTTTTATCACACGATTGTATGCCAGGTGCCGGTTTCGTCCCCCTCGTTGGTAATCTGTGCCGAACAAAAGATGTTTCGTGTTTTAAAAGCAAGTGCAGTCGGACGAAAACTCAAGTGTTAGTTTTCCTTTGAAGTGGCTAGTTTTGTTGTCTCGCGCTGTGCCTGTCCAGCTGCAAAAACACTTGTTTTTGTTCCAAACATTCAGTCATGTAAGGAGCTTGTAGACACGCATAGTAAAGGGGTTCTCAAACCATTAAACGCAGAACTACAATCAGCAGACTAATGTGTTTCCATTCCAAGATACACAATCCTAGAAAATAAAACAACAATTGGGTTTACAACTTAAGCATAGCCCAACCCAATGGCCTTCCCAATTAGAGGTAAGAATAAGGTTCAAGGAAAATACGTAAAAAGACACCGTCTTGACTCCAGAATAAAAGTACAAGCTCAAAGAAACAATAAACAGTGCAAATTGCAGGAGAGAGGAACACAGCGGACGATGGCTCTAGTATCTTAGACTACAATGATTTAATGTTTAATGGATGTGCATCATACCCAAAGGTCACAATGACAGTTGTGAATCGCGGGATTATAGAATGCCAGCTGCATTACTGACATTCTTTTTCAATTAGCGCGCTCGCTTTAACTTTCGCGACGGCGCTTGTTTTTTTGTTTGTTGGCCCTGGCTTCTAATACTTATATTCTGCAAAACATTGGCTATTCCTGAGTGGCAATGTTTAATTATATAATTAAACTCTAACCATGTTTCGAACACCAATTGCAAACCCGTTTCTTGTATACGTGGTTAGTGTTTATTGATAGTTGAGCAATGTCTGGCAGTCCCGCCACAGACACTTGAGAGGGAGCGTTCAACACTTTTAAACATGTATTGTTCTTTTTACCTGCGCTTTTTTAAGGCGCTTAATAATACCACTCTGTGCCACATAATTACACGCCACAAAATTTCACTCTACTGAATGCAACATACACTGCACACAGTACCAGTCAGTGCCACATAATTATATGCTACATAATTACATTGCACTCAATGCAACATACACTCCAAATAATACCACTCAGTGCTACATAATTACACACCACATAATTACACTCTACTAAATGCAACATACACTCCACAATATACCTCTCAGTGCCACATAATTATATACTACATAGATACACTGCACTAAGTGCAATATACACTCCAAATAATACCACTCATTGCCACAGAATTACACGCCACATAATTACACTCTACTGAATACAACATACACTCCCCATAATACCACTCAGTACTACATAATTACACGCCACATAATTACACTCTACTCAATGCAACATAAATACACCCCACATTATACCACTCCGTGCCATATAATTACACGCCGCATTCTTACACTCTACTCAATGCAACATAAATACACTCCACATAATACCACACAGTGCCACATAATTATATGATACATAATTACACTGCAATCAATGCAACATACACTCCAAATACCACTCAGTGCCACATAATTACACACCACATAATTACTCTGCTCAATGCAACATACACTCCACACAATACCACTCAGTGCCACGTAATATGCTACATAATTACACTGCACTCAATGCAACATACACTCCAAAAACTACTACTCAGTGCCACATACTTACACTCTACTCAATGCAACATAAATACACTCCACATAATACCACTCAGTACCACATAATCACACATCACAGTTACCCTCTATTCAATGCAACATAAATACACTCAACATAATACCACTCAGTACCACATAATTACACGTCACATATTTACTCAATTCAATGCAACATAAATACACTCCACATAATACCACTCAGTGCCAAATAATTACACGCCACATACTTACACTCTACTCAATGCAACATAAATACACTCCACATAATACCACACAGTGCCACATAATTATATGCTACATAATTACAGTGCACTCACTGCAACATACACTCCAAATACCACTCAGTGCCACATAATTACACACCACATAATTACACTCTACTGAATGCAACATACACTCCACACAATACCACTCAGTGCCACATAATTATATTCTACATAATTACACTGCACTCAATGCAACATACACTCCAAATAATACGACTCAGTGCCACAAAATTACACGCCACATAATTACACTCTACTGAATGCAACATACACTCCACACAATACCACTCAGTGCCACATAATTGCACGCCACATAATTACACTCTGCTGAATACAACATACTCTCCCCGTAATACCACACAGTACCACATAATTACATGCCACATAATTACCCTCTACTCAATGCAACATAAATACACTCCACATACCACTCAGTGCCATATAATTAAACGCCGCATAATTACACTCTACTCAATGCAACATAAATACACTCCACATAATACCACTCAGTGTGACATAGTTGCACGTCACATAATTACACTCTATTCAATGCAACATAAATACACTCCACATAATACCACTGTGGCACATAATTAGATGCCACATAATTACACTCTACTTAATGCAACATACACTCCACAAAATATCACTCAGTGCGGCATAGTTACATGCCACATAATTACACTCAATGCAACATAAATACACTCCACATAAATGCACTCTATACCACATACCACCAATCAACATAAATGCAATCCACACCATAACACAATTTCACTAAGCATAATATCACTAAACACCACAGTTCCAGGACACACAATTCAGCTCCTCACATTTCCAATACACACCGCATAATTACACACCAAACAACATATTTCAACTCCAGAACTCCACAATCCACAACGTACCTCCAATCCACACCATATAGTGTCACCACCTGAGCACCAAACATCATTCACTACCACCATTTTGCATCAGGCACCACCTAAGCATCACGTCAGTCTGCCCTTGGAATCTGGCATCTGTTGATTCTCCCCTAGTTTCCGTACGCTGCTCATGTTCTCATTGAATTACTGTTTTCCAACCTCCACTCCCCCATTATTTATGTCCCGCTCCCCCATAACAAAAAAAATTATAACCACTAAGCATGAGAACAGGCAGGAAGAAGTTGCCGGCAGTGCAAGTACAAAAAAACTAGAAGACATTTTTTATGTAAAAAAACTTTTTTTAATCAGGTTTATATATATTTATATAATGTCGTCTTTGTTTGTATAAAGGTAACAAAAATGCTTAACACTTTTTATTATAACTTTTCAACATAATGCACAGCAGCCACAATGCTCTACAACATACTAAAAAGTTCTGGCCAAACACATAAGGTACCAAAGGCGAGACCTATTGGCTATGCCAATGCTTGTTCTTTTTGCCAAGGTAGGAAGGTTTTGAAATGTCTGTAAGCCAGCACCTTCTGTATTTTTTTTTATGTTATACACCCATTGTGCTCTTCAGCTCAGTCTCATTCAGCCATTTGCGGCTTTAGCTATTGTTTGAGTCTTGGTTTAGGACATTGTCAAGTAAATCTTGGATCAGCCCTCAAGAGTATTTTAGTCTCTCTTTCTATTGGCTGCTTGGGTGTATATACCTTTCACATTCACTGAAATCCATGAGAGACAATGTTACCTGTGAAAAGTAGTCTCTCTCATGCATTCACTACTTTACCGCTCCACTCACCTGCCACGTGGACACAGCTTCCTTTCTGCCTGTCCTATAAGCTCTGTTTTGCCTGCTATTCTCTGGTACTGAACGCTCCTTAAGTGCACCTGATGGCTTCCTTCGTTGCCTCCCTCTGGAATTCTGCTCACTCCATGAATATGCAAATCACCACTGGGATGCTGTTCAGGGCGCTGCTTACGTTCTGCAGGCCCAGTGGCTCAGCTGTTATCTCCGCCTGCGGCTCCTTTCCTTGATACAGTGGTACTGCTCACATAGCAAGTATGCCAGGTAGACCCTCTCACCTGCTACCGGCCTCTCTGCTGCTGTTACTCGTACGAGGCAGCCTCCTTCAGCTGTGTACAAACATTTCAAAGCTAGTGGATGTGGCTTGAAAATCAAAATGCAAGTCAGACCCAGGCGCGCAACACCCATTGGGCTCAAAGGGCTTCAGCCCCCCCAACCCCCCCATCGTGTGGGTCAGCCCGGGCTGAGAAAGCTTCCTGGGCGCGCACACAGCTGAACCGGAGTACTTCACAGGTCTTTAAAATACCATTTGCTTGTTAATGAAGCTTCGTTCTTTTTCACCCCTTCTTAGAGCCCCTGCATCTCCACTCTGCCAATGCTGGAAGAATTAGCCCCCCGAAATATTTCCTTAGCCCCACCCCCGCCGGAATTTGGCTCCAGTTGCGCTTCTGGTTAGACCTATTAATTTTGCTAATGCTTGTTTATAGACACCACACATGCGCATGTCTTTAGGGGTAAGTTCCCTTTTATGTCAGAAATTTGATAGGAAAGGCTCGGTTTTGCTAGTAAGGTAAACATGCAGTACCATAACACTAAGACAAAGGAGTGTGGAAAATAACATGCAATAGCATATTGAATAATCTGTGGGCTAAGGTCATGAAATCCGATGGCCCTGGGGGCACATACTGGCCTATTCTGTACAGCACATTAATTACACCTAGAAAAGACCAAAAAGTGTTATTTTACTGAAAGCACAATACAAACGTGCTGGAAGTGCAGTAATGGGAGGGAGACCAATAACAATGCGTATTACTGGTCCAAATTGTCGAAGAAAATTAATTATTATCTTGTTCAGATGGACTGCTTTCGAGAGAACACTGTAAACAAGGGGGAGATTGCCTGAAGCAACTGCTGGCCCTGCGCCCATTATGGGAATTTTAACGACGTCATAAATCAGCGCCGCTGGGGGTGCAGGGGTTAAGCTGCTGTAGATGAGATGTTTGGATGGTACCATGTTTTTAATGAGCTCTTGAGTGATTTGTTGGTCAGAATTTTGTTTGTATCATTTAATAACCAATTATGCACCATTAGTGTGAAGAAGAGTAACATTAAACAGATAGTTCCCAATGGACTTGCATAATATATTACTGTTAAATGGAACTTCAAATTAAGAAAAATGAAAACGACGGCGCGAACAATTTTTTGTTGTTGGTTTTTTTTTTGTTACGGTTGCAAACTAGGTGACCGACGTGTTTGAAACCATTTCACGTCCTTGATTTTCAACCCCCAACGATTCAGCTGTGTCCATTATCCTTATTTGTCCCCAGGCTCAGTGATCCGGGCTCTTTCTCCTGCTAGCATTTGTGTGATTGCGTCTCAAAGGCGCTTTCATCTGCACTGTTGTCTAACTCAAATTATATCGCCACAACAAAGGACTTGTGAGGGAGTACTTTTACATGACGGATAAGTGGGCTTTCTCTTGGGTTTCATGTGCATAACAGGACAGAGATGAAAGAAAGGGCGGCGCGAGAAGGCCGAACCCAGCTCAAGTAAATGGAGGAATGGCGCAGACATTTTCTTGAAACCTGCTAACTTTTTGAGGCTGAATCATGTCTGCCGACCCCCGCACGGGGACTCACGGGCTCTGCAGGTGCTAAAACCGTGTTTTGCAGGTCGAACTTCTGAGAAATATCAAAGTGCATTGCCTCACCTGCAGATGCTCTCTCCTGGCAAACAGTGGCCAAATGTCTAAGCCTAAATGAGTACGGAGCTTGGCAAGTGAAAAGATTTTGTACTAATTGAACATCTGTTCGATATTGGCTTCCGTCGGAAAACTGCCTCTGCTGAACTTCTGACTGTTCAGTTCATTTTCTTTTGCCAGAAGTGAGCTCTTGCAATAATTTATAATACGGGAACTTTAAAAGCGGGAAAAGATGCATATCTGTAATCCTCGACTAAACGTTAAATCGAATGTATTTTCCTTTCTGTTGGGAGTACATGTAAGAGCAAGCCAAACAACTCCACCACTGCAAGTACTACAGCAATTGCAACGTGTAGTACAAATCGAAGATTTAATTGTGCACTGCATTTCCAGAGGTCCCAGAGTAAAATCTTTAGGCTGAGACAAGCATGGCTTTTGTAAAGTGACAAAAAAACAAGTGTCCTACCAGGTGTTAGTCAGGAATCACATCACTGGATAATAGGAAATCCTAGCTATAAAAAGTAAATCATATAGACTTTGAAGACCCAGCTGCTTTGTATATATGTATTTTCAAATTTGATAAATAAATGGAGTACATGCATGTGAGAGACTGGCTTTGTAAATGGTGCGCACTTATGCAAGTGTGGCACCCTGCACTAATCCAGACAACCCTTACGATGATTCTAGTGGTCTTAGACAACCTTAGAACGCTCTCTAAGTGGTAGCTGTGGAGAACAGCCTTCAGGCTTAGTCCAGAATGAGTGTAAACCTGCTTGTATTACCAGTACTTAATCTTATGGTATAGGTTAAGTGAAAAAGAACCACACAGTGTAGTTATAAAAAATATGTATTTATTATTAACACTCACCAACACAATGTATTATCTCCTACTCCGAGATACCACATAATACACACAATACTTTGTCAATAGAATACGTAAATAACACAGAATACACAGTGGTCCCCAGGGGGAGACCGAACCATATACTAAAATAGTGCAATGCAAACCACAACCTAAGTCGAGAATGGACCCAGAAGATGTAGAAGAGCCGGGGACCCAAGGAACCACCCAAGGTGAGTATCGAGTAACCCCACGGAGGTTGTGTGCAGAGTGGGAACACAACCGCGTGCTCAATGTTAGTCAATAGGTAAGTTGCAGTTGCAATTTTAAAGAAGGACCCTTCCCAGCGGACCCCAACGAAACCCAGTGGAAGATGGACGGTTGTAGAATCACCCCACTTGTGGATACCCCAGGAACCAGGGTACCTGCAGCAGGGAAGCCGGGTGCATAGGTGTAAAGTGATGTTGAAAACCGCCGTAGACCACAATGGAGGACTTCAGAAAAGATGCCGCTGGCGAAGAAGGTGAAAGTGTCCGATGGAACCCAAAGGTGGATTCAAGATGAGAGGTAACTGCAAACAGAGGTGACAGAGCCTATGCCACTCAGGAGTGACCAGGAGGCACGGTAGATGAATGGCCACCCATGTCGGAGATGCAGGAGAGTTGACGGTACCCTTGAAGTTGCAGCTGTACGGACCAGGTGAAGCAGAGGAGGACCAAGAGCAATGCACGACCTGTCCCATATCGGATGTCAAGAGCCAAGGGGTCAGTGTCCAGCAGGGGCACCAACAAGCCTTGGCAATGGCAATCAACATAGTGGACGAAAAAGGTGCGGTGTCTGGACCAGCAAGGTCTAAATGACTCACCACTAGCAGGTAAGTCAGAGCAGGCCCTGAACAAGCAGGAGAGGCCACTTGAGCCAAAGAAGACCCTCGCGAGGACCCATGGGCAAAAGACACAGGAGTCATAAAAGGACCTCGAGCAGCTCACCAAAAGATGAAGGCCCACGGTGCAAAGGATGCGATACAGGCGAAGATTTTGGTTGTAGGAGATGCTTGAGGCTGGAGCTTCTGTGGAGCCCGAAGATCTCTGGAGGAGAGAGTCAGCAAGTCGATGCGGTGCACAGGGGTTCCCTTCCAGCGGTTTTGACAAGGGATACTGTCCTCAAACTCGGTGAGAAGACAGTGCAGGCCTCGAGGGAGTTGCAGAACTACCACCTGTGTTGCTGAGCCTTTTGGAGTCTGTGAGAGCCTAGGATCAGCGGACCGGTCAGCTTTGTTGCGGTGCCTGCAGATGCAGGGGAGTGACTCCTTCACTCCAAGGGAGATTACTTCAGGTGTCTTGGATGTCCATATGCCTTGGAAGGCTCCTGTATGAAGCACAGGCATGGATGTTACAGCAGACGAGCAGGGTGATGAGACAAGGAGCAGCAGGAGTCTTCCTAGTTGCAGTCTTGAGGTCTAGAGCGAAGTCCAGAGTTCCCAGATGGTTGAAGAAGTGGTGTCTTGAAATGAATCGTCCCACGACAAATCTAGGGACCCCCCTACAGGTAAGCCCTTAACCCTAAGGGTAGGGTTGGGACAATTCAGGGTTTCCTCCCAGGGCAGGGGTCAGACAGTGGGGAGGATTTTCCCATGTCCTTAGTCCAGTTTCGCACCAGAGCGGGAGCCAACGGCTCCCTGAGCTGGGTTGAACTGGACTATGCAAGGAGGACAACAAATGTGCCCTTCAAGCAGACGGGGTGGCGCTGGCAGGCACTCCCACCTGTCCCCAATACACTAAACCCTGTCTGGGAGGTGGTCACACCTCCCAGGCAGGATACCTATTGTTCGGCCTTCCCCTGCTCGAGCTTGGCTCAGCAGCAGAAGGGCAGAATCGGGACTCTAGTTAGCAGCAGCCATGTTCTGCTGTCCGGGTCTAGAAGACTGGTACTGGGAGCACTGAGGGCCTCCCAGAGGAGCTTTACAGTGCTTGGAATCATACCTCCCACACCGTTTACGATGTGGGGGTAGGATTCTAAGATGTTTGATACCAAACAAGACAGAGTTTGTTACAGCCAGTTTAGAGATGGTCATCACGTAATGACGCATGGCCACTCTATGTATCTTAATGGCTGATGCACTTACAACCCGGGAGAACGGAAGATAGTAGGGGTGTCCTGCTCATGCAGGGGCACCTTCACACTTAGAACCAAGCACGCTGTCTTCAGGATTGAAAGGCCTTCCTTATGGGTAACTTATAGGTTTTAAGTGCAGTGACCTCCGATATAAGGAAACGTATATCTGTCGCAAGTGGTGCTAGCACCAGCTTAAACAGGCTGCAATGGCAGGCCTATAATCAAAATTTGAGTTGTCTTTCATGGGTGGCATAATACAGGCTTTAGCCCATCGGAGACCCCTGGTGTACCTATGCCCTGGGCACCTTAGTAGCATATAATAGGGATTTATCAGGGTACAACAGTAGATAATCTGGAGTGTACATACGTACTTACCATGTACAGTTTAGGGAAGAAGCACAGAGACTGGGGTCCT
This sequence comes from Triturus cristatus, assembly GCF_964204655.1. NCBI lineage: Eukaryota > Metazoa > Chordata > Amphibia > Caudata > Salamandridae > Triturus > Triturus cristatus. Next base: position 334,701,843 of record NC_140595.1, read on the forward strand.
GATTAGCAGGATCCCAGTCAGACTAGTCAGTAAAATATGACGCCAGCAAAAAGTGGGGTTGACCATGAAAGCAGATCCTACTTTCCTACAATGCAGTTATCAATTATGTACAAAAAGTCTAAAAGCACATTGGTAAAGTGCTCTGTGAGAAAGTGTTTACAAGGTGCAAGTGAGACAGACCAAACAAAGCCTGATCTTAACTATTTAATGTTATCTAGTGATTTGAACTCTTAATGATACCTAGTTGGACACTTATTGCTTTTATGTTATTTATCCTGCCCTCCTCAGTTGTATGGGTAGCTTCTGTTCTTATATTGTAAAGTGTGATAATTCCAAAATAGTTTGCATCAAAAGTTAAAATTAGCTTGTTGTCATTTCCCGCTGTAAAATCTTAGCAAATTACACATAGGGTAGTATCAACAGTAGGGATGGCTTCTGTTGATGGATCAACATTGTTGACAAGCAAAGTAGGAGTGGTCTATTTTACTAGAACCTCTGGAGTAGAATGCATCTACTTTTAAAGCAAACCAAGGTGTCATTTTATGCTTCGTTTGTCACCATACCCCACTGACTCACTACCCACTTGACGTGAAGGATGTCCTTGCAGACAAGTGACGTAATTTGTGAGGACAACTGTTGTCAGGCAGCCATAAATACCATGAGACTTACCTGGTGACGCCTGAAACACTCATTCAACCTAATGCTCCCTATAAAGATGTACTTGACATCCCAGACCATCCCTGCTTCAGCGACTGTTCCCTGACTAACTTCCTATGAAATATGAGAGCAATGCACGCCTTCATTGAGGGGTTTTGGGGAATATATTAAATATATACACGTTCCAGTTGCAAATAATGGCAGAATTACCCGGCCCAAAAATGGCCATCATGGACACAAAAGGATTTTTCCTACTGTGGCTGATTTTCCTGTCTGAGTTAAACAAGCTGATATCACAGTAGCACTAACAAAAAGCATTTGGAAACAAGTGCAACAAGACCCTCACTCTAGTTCTATCTTTTTGGGATTTGCCCTGAAATCTCATACCTTTTAGGTATCCGACGTGTCCTAGCTTTTACAACTTTCGAAAAAGATCATCCTTTGAAACTTCTGACCTCCTCCTGATGGCTACCAGAACTTTGTACTTTTGAAGCTGTGCCGGAAACTTTGTTTCCCACACTCTTAACAGTCTTCTGCTTTGCCAACATCAAAGAATTTCACGTTTTACTTCTGTCTTGTCCATAGTTTATTGTAAATCTGTTTTTGTCATGTTCTATACCCTATGACTAGTGCGCTAAAATATTCTTGGAATAATTTCCCGCTTTTGAAAAATCGAAATAAATGCGAAATGTAAATCTGCAGCAGTTGTAATTATACGCACAATTTTCTGGGGCCTGTGTATCGTATGCCTTCAGTATAAAGTAGCCTAAGACCAGCGTGCACACTCTTATCATGGACATTGCTTTTGCTCGCGTTCACACCCTGAGGTGATACCCCGATCACTACTGCTTGTGAGACAGTTGAAGGAATAGAAAAAATACAACTTAAATGGCCTGGGAAGGAGGGCATCAATCATGAAATTAACATAATTGCCACTTACCATGAGTGTGAAATAGATCATCCACATCCTCACAGCTTTGATATACAGGGCTTCCTCTCAGTAATTGACGAGGCAATCACACCCATTGCTAGAGTAGTCATGCAATACCATGCTGGTTTTGGTCTCTATCCTGCAGTTTTAAGCCAATGGATGGTTCAAGACTACTGTGGCACTGAGAAGTAAAGGGTAATTTAGAATTTGATCTGAACCTTGGTTTCGGAGATTTTTTTCTTGCAGAGCAAAATACTTTGCAGTGTGGTCACATGAAACATGCTGCCCACTCAGCAAAGGACCAGCGCATTTAGTGGAGCCCAAACTATGGCAGTTAAGCTGAAGGCAAACACATCCTCCCAGGTAGGTCAGGATCTTTAAATCTCCAGGTTTGGTCCAAAGCAAGGGAAGCAATGGCTGTAGCCTCTAACTGGATGGGCTTGTGTGCTACCCACCAAAATTCAAATGTGGTCCAGAGTATTTTGCAACCATGCTTAGCGCACATCGATGCGCGAGCAATGGATGCCCTGTAAAGTCATGTTTCGTTTCACATAAACTTCCCATCAATTGCAATAGCCAAGAGTTGTTTTACAGCATTTCCTATTTTCCAAGCATCATAGGGTCAATCAGCTGTACCCATGTCCAAATGGTATCAGCAAATGCACTGAAACATGTGATATAATAGCAAAATAAAGTGATCCATCGATGTTTAGATGATTTTAGCATGAACTCTCAAATCAGACTAATTTTTAAAACATTAAGTTAGCCTGTCTGCCTTTGGTTCATATTCAGCACATCATTATCTTTCGCAGAACTTGTGAAAGCGCCAATTCATCTAAACACTGATTTGTTAAACCATCAGGCAACTCAAGTCTTTCACAAAATACTGGATATCTGCATTTCAAGGTTTAACAGTAGACGTGTAAGACTAACATGCAGCCTGAGTTGAAGTATTTTCATTTTGCTGGTTTAGACCGGTTGCCTCTCAGATTTTGGAAAATCCCCACTTGATTGTGCAATGTAGGCTAAAGGTCAGTGGTCAATATCCTATATAAACCCCATGGATTGACCACTGAGTTGGAGAGGCTTTCTCATTAAGTTATCACAAGAGGACCTGCCAGACTGCCTAGCATCCACTCTTAGGCCAAGAGTCGATCCAGGGATGACAGTAGCTGAGCCCTGCTGATATTGTCTTTTCCTTCTAAAGTAACATTCTCTGCCGGCTGAAGTCTGATAAACACAGTTGATTCACTGTGAACAGAGATTCACGGGCCCCAAGGAACTCCATAGGCAAATTAGCTCCTCCAAGCTCTCATAGTGTAGAGCATTAAAGTAGTTTAGGGTGGGAGACCATGAACATTCTAAAAACATGTTAGAGCTGTTCCTTTTATCCTTGCTGCTAGCAGTATGCACACATTTGGTTTTAATTATACTTTGTATGGTTAATAGTCATGTACTAAGCAACAGAATGCAATTGTTGACATACTTTTAAATATGAAATGTCTTTCTTAGTGCTATGCTTGAGTGTGCTATTTCAGAAAACAAAATAGGGTTTGCAGTACCACTGCATCGCATGACCCATTAAGTGACGATTTATAACCCAGAAAGGACAAGTGTCACTCCTGCAGGAATGCTCAATTAATGGTGTGGGGCTGCAGTAACCAGAACTTTCCTACTCCGTGATGGTGCACTGAACTAAATCCTTGCACCTGTGGGTTGGGAATCCAACCCCTGTAGACCTGGGACCTAGACCCCAAGATATGCAACAATCTGTGATGCACATCTGATGCATGCTTCTGCACTTATTTCCCATCGCTAGTACAGGATTTGTACATGCTGAGTAAGTTATATTTACAGCAAAGTATGAAGGTACGATGGGTAGAGGACATGAGGCCTGGGTATGTGGGTTGGCTCACTCACAAAGACATACATTCATGCCCATTGCCATTAGGGTCCACAAGCATTCCAGCCAGAAGGCCTGGTAGCAATGGGTAGAAATGCTCCAGTCATGCCATATGTAACTGATGCATGCCAAACCAGTTTACTGCTAATGTGTTCCATTTGTGGTGTTGCATCCTGTTGCATAATGAATATCGCCGTGCTACGCATGTCTTAGCATTCCTACTGCTGTGGTAGTCCCAAGGCAATGTAGCAAGGTCATGACCTATCACCTCATGTCAGTTCTTTTATCCACTTCCCAGGAGATTAGACTGGACATCGAAGATAAGACTTTGAACCTCACCAATGACAACACGTTCAGGCCAGAATCACAACTGAAAGTGTGTTAGGTGTCCTGAAGTCATGGTCTGGATATTTGTTCATCAGTGGTGTGGCACTATAATATATATGCTTTGACAGTGTTGCATGCCGTTGCTATCAGGTACAGAATTCTAATGCCCGAGAACCAAATTGTTGTGCCTGAAGAACAGGCAGATGACTGTCTCAACAACATTCCAAGCCATCATGATAGTGTCAACCAGGGTGAGGAGGAATAAGAAGCCTCAAGGGGCCAGGAGCCCAGTACACTGTGAGCATGAGATGTGCAGATATTCCTGCAGGAGGGAAGTGTCTGTTTACATGCCAAATGGGGCTCGGAAGGTGTCCTGTAAAACACATCCTTGGAAACCCATTTAAACTTTACTGATGGTGGCGAAAAGTCCCCTTGTTGGTCATTGACTTTAGTTGATGCTTTTATCCATGCAGCAAAACACACAAGATGATAGACGGAATGTTGCACAATGGCAAAACATTCACCCCCAGTCACAGATCTGGGTTTAATCCATTGTTATTTTGCTCACCACGCCACCCCAGTTCAGACATGGCCATATACAAATCAGTCTTGACCCTGTGCCTCATGGGAACAGTCCAGCCCGAACTGCCAAGCCATGTCTTCCCTGGACCGGAATCAAGCATCCTAGGACCGGTTATAATGTGTGATAATACTCGCCTCCGTGTCTTTAATAAAAGTTAATACTTTCCTTCTTAAGTTACTAGGAAAATCTACATTTTACTGCAAGACCCAGAGGCTTCTATTATGCTTGTTTAAAGCATGTTAACAACAATAGAAGAAGCTATAAGTACAGGTTTGCAATATAACGTTCTGAATACATGATCACTAGACCAATTGGCTGATCTCAGAATGTCTTTGAGCCAAGACCAGTCGAAAAACCTTTGGAAACCATGGCTCCTCTGGAAGAATGAGCACCAAAAATGGAAGTATCAATACCTGTGATAAACATGACTCACTAAACCCAACAGGCAAGAGTAGAGGAAGAGACCGGTTTGTGGGGTTTTCTAAAAGAAATAAGGAGGTGTACTCTGTACAAGTTGATAGTCCAGTAAGTTTTCACTTTCCTAGCCTCTGCTGCTTGGAAATGAACAATGTAAGTTATGTACCCTGAAAAGGGATCGATATTTATCTCATATACCAGCTTGCCCATAAAGACCAAGCTAATTTGTAAGCTTTTGTAGTTCCTGGGGCCCAGGATCTATTAATGTAGTCTGAAGCTTCTGGCGAAATGAGGGGGAAGAATTGGGAGATCCTGTTATGTTCCAGGCTGAAAGAATGAGTTGTTGTCTATGACTAGACTGTGTTGAAGACCTGGGGATTTCAATAGTACGTCGGGAAAGAAGGGCAGAAGAACTGGAAAGTCTATCAACAAATCCAAGAGAGGGGAACCCATACCTGGGATTCCCAGAAGGGAGCTACCTGGATGAAAACTGCTTGTTGATGTCTGACCTGTGTCAAGACCCTGTTTATCATAAGGAAAGAAGGAAAATAAGTAATTAGTGGAAACAGACAAGTCCTGAAGAAAAGCATCTGAGGCTAAGGCCAAGGGATCTGTGTGCCAACTGAAGAACAGAGAAAGTTGGTGATTGAGAGGAGAAGTGAACAGGTCCCATTTGTGATGTAAAGAAGCGAACACTGTAGGATGAAGTATCCAATTGCTGGAATCTCGAAGAAAACAGAAATACCAGTCTGCTACAGAGTTGAGATTTCCTGGCGTGTACAGAAATGTTATTTAGGAGGCAGAGTTCTCAAAATCCTTTTGCTAGTTCCACTAGGGGTTTTGATTTGATTTGAGCAAGACAACTGACCTGGTCAGTGTGACTGCTCTCCCCTGTGCAGCTCCACCCCTAAGTGCTGCCCACTGAGCTGTCTGTTTGCAGGCTTTTCGAGGCCCTCCTCTACCTGCAGGCTCCTGCCTGCGCCTCATCTCTGATGGTCCAGTGGGAGAGCACTCTGCTCTTCTGCTGTTCTGCCTTTGCCCGCCTCTTCCCTTTTGTGCCCTCTTTTTCTCTTTCCTTCGTTTTGCCCTTCTGTCACTATTCACTTTTTCACTTCTCAATCTCCACACTTTTTCCTTCGTTTTCACCTGTCGCTGCCCCCGTGGTCCCTCCCCTCTCCAGTGTGTCCCTTGTGCTCCTGCCTCCCAGCTGGCCTGCCCTCCCCTGATCCCTACTTAATAGCGGCTGTGCCGCTAGCGTACCGAAGGTGCGCCAAAGGCAAGCCTTTCTGCATTGCAACCAGCACCAGGGACCCATGTCCTCTGACCTGCCACCGCTAGAACTCCAGCACCCTCCACGATCTCAACCCTGGACACAACTACTACTGCCGGCACTCGAGGTTGAACAACACCCATGACCCTTTCTCCTGTTTACACTGCTGCCGCACCTTCTTCCCCAGCAGCATCTCCCATCCTACTGGACATCACAGCTCACAAACCACTCAACTGCATCCTCCTCAACATACGCTCCCTACAAAAACATGCCATAGAAATCTGGGTCCTTCTCAACACCTACTCGCCTGACGTCGCCTCCCTCATGGAAACCTGGACCAATGCCAACTCTGCACCCGACATAGCCACTGCCATTCCCAACGGATACAAGATCTTTCACAAAAGCACCCTCCGCATGATCACCCTCCCAGACGACACAACGACCCTCATGGAGCACCTCCACTTACAGATCCAGGCCAACCCCAAAATGTATCTCTGCAGAACCCTCATCTACAGGCTGCCTGGCCCCCATGCTCCCTTTGCAGATGCCATCACATACCTCATCGTACCCCACTCCCTCGCATCCTCAGACTATATCCTACTCGAAGACCTAAACTTTCACCTGGATAACCACGATGACTCAATCACCGCATCCCTCCTATAAAACCTCGCCAACATAGGACTGAAACAACTAGTCACTGCCTCCACGCACGAAGTGGGACACACACTCGACCCTGTCTTCACCGGATGAAACAGCATCTCCTATGGCCACACCACAGAACTCCTCTGGACAGATCACCACTGCATTCACGTCTCCTTAAAAAAAGCCACTGTATACAAGCACGCCCACCGCTTCCCCTGCAGAAGCTGCAACAAAGTCACCAAAGACCAGCTCACCCTCGCACTCGTCAGCACCCTACCAACGACTACTTCAGACGCAAACACCGCAGCACGCAACTTCCACTGCTGGATCACCAGCTGTGCTGACACACTCGCCGCCCCCCCCCCCCCTCAAGTAAGCCACCGGAAGACACATCAAGAAAGCAAGCTGGTTCGCACCTGCACTCCAATAATCTAGATGCTCCTGCAGACGACTCGAAAAGACTTTGAAGAACAACAAAACCCTGGAAACTTGCGCCGCCTACAAAGCAGACACCACCGCACACCATCAACTCATCAAATCCACAAGGAGGAAATCCCTCCAAGACAGAATCCTCACCAACGCACACAACACCAAAGAACTCTTCTCCATCATCAAGGAATTTGCTAAACCCTGCAGTGAAACAACAGATGTCCCACCCTCCCAAGACCTCTGCAACAGACTCAGCACCTTCTTCCACCACAACATCAGGAAGATCTACATCACCTTCGACAACCAAGGCCACCTCACGGCTCCAGCTCCCCACTCATGTGACGCCACCCAACAGACCCTGCTTAAACGGATCCCACTCACATTAGAAAACACCTTAAAGACCATGAAAAGCATCCACTTCGGAGCATCCTCCGACTCCTGCCCACACCACATTTTACACAGAACCGCCTTTGCCCCCGAACAACGTGGGATGATCAACTGCTCCTTTGAGACCGCCACCTTCCCCGGTGACTGACTGAAAACATGCCGAAGTCAACCCCCTACTGAAGAAACCCTCCGATGACCCAATGGACCTCAACAACTTCAGGCCCATCTCCCTGCTTCTCTTCACAGCCAAGGTAATCGAAAAGGCTGTCGGACACCTAGCTAGCAAACTTAATCGAAGCTAACAATGTCCTGCACATCTCCCAATACGGATACCGAAGCAATAACAGCACTGAGACCGCCCTACTCACCAACGACATCTGCTTCCTCCTCAACCAGGGTAAAACAGCAGCCCTCATCCTCCTGGACCTCTTGGCTGCTTTAGACACCATCTCCCACCGCACCCTAGCCACCAAACTCCATGACGCCAACATCCTTGGCAAGGTTCTTGACTGTATCCGCTCCTTCCTAACCTGTAGAACTCAGCGGGTCAGACTCCCTCCCTACCTCTCGGAACCGATAGAGACCAACTGTGGAGTGGCCAGGGCTCCCCCCTCAGCCCCACCCTCATCAACATCTACATGGCCCCCCTCGCAATCATCGTCAGGAACCACAGGCTCGATATCGTCTTATATGCCGATGACACCAAGCTGATCCTGTCCCTCACCAATGAACCCAACATCACCAGACACAACAAAAAAGGATGAAAGCCGTTGCAACCAAGATGAAGAGCAGCTGCCTGAAACTCAACTCTGGTGGCCCTCTGCCCTCGGAAATACCCCCACCTGACGGACCACGCACAAACCCTCGGCATCATACTAGTCTCATTGCTCACAATGAACCACTAGATCAGCGCTATCTCCTCGACCTGCTTCAACACCCTCCGCATGCTTTGAAAGACGTTCAGATGGTTCCCAACCAAATCCAGAAAAATTGTCCTGCACGCATTCAGCAGCAGCAGACTGGACTATGGCAACACTCTCTATGTCGGAATCAACAAGAAACTCCTTTGCAAACTCCAGACTGTCCAGAACGTTGCAGCATGACTGATCCTCAATATGCCCCATCACAATCACATCACCCAACACCTCCATGATCTCCACTGGCTTCCAGTTGAAAGAAGAATAACCTTCAAACTCCTCACCCACGCACAAAAGGCCCTTCACAACACCGGACCTACATACCTAAACAGCCGCCGCTCCTTCCACGTACCCAAAAGACACCTCTGATCAGCCCAGCTCTCACTAGTCACTCTCGCACGTATCAGCAAAACTAGGATGGGAGGAAAGGCCTTCTCCTACCTCATAGCCAAAGCCTGGAACACCCTCCACCTCTATTTACCGGCAATGTCCCACATTGCACCAGTTCAGGTAATACCTCAAGACCTAGCTTTTCGGGTGACCCCAGCACTCAACAGAGCGACCCCCCCCCCTTTACCCCCAGCGCCTTGAGAACCTCATGGGTGAGTAGTTGTGCTTTACCAACCCTGATTGCTTTGGTGCCACCTAAATGATTGATATAGTAGACTGACTAAATGTTCTCCATTCAAAGAAGAATGGAGCAGCAAACTGTGTTCTTTGCCAGGCTCCTGGTTGTAAAGGAGCCTGCAAGCATCTCTTAACAATTTATATGCAATCTGGACTCCTCTAAAGACCATGTACCCCCAGTCGAAATTGGTCCACAGCGGGTTCCCCAGCCCGTTAGACTTGCATCTGATCCCAACACAAGATTGGGGCTGATGCGAAGATAGTTTTGCCATTCCAGGCATCTAAATGGTCTATCCATCACCCTAGTTCTGGCTTAGACTCCTGGTCTTGGGATATGGTGTCGGAATAAGAGAGGCTTCTTTGTAAATGGCGAATTTTTAATCTTTCAAGTGCTCGATAATGGAGAGGGCCTGTGAAAATGGCCTGTACAGAAGAAGAGAGGAGACCTATAATTCTTGATACTGATCTGAGGGCGATTACCGAACTTCGAAGAGTCTGTAGAATCTAGAATTTTATTGTTTTTACCTTGGCAGAGGGAAGATGTAGGGTGGCAGAGGATGAGTTTTTTATGGAAACCCAATAACTCCATCTGTTTGATGGGTATTAATAAACATTTTTCTCTGTTGATAATCAAACCTATGTCTGACAATAGGGCACATGTTAGATGAACTTGAGATTGTAGAGATTGTGGACTTAGACTCATCAAAATAATGTAGTCTAAATAGATAGTCAATCTGATGACTTGAGCCCTGAGGGAGGATATGACAGGATTCATACATTTTGTAAAGCACCATAGTGCCGAAGAAAGTCTGAAAGGAAAAAGATGAGAAATGAAAAGTTTATCCAACCATTAAAACTGAAGATACTAACCTGTAATCTGGATGGATGGGAACAGTAAGGTAGGCATCCTGTGAATCCAAATGAATCACCCATTTGTGCAGGAGTAGTAGTCTCTGAGATGAATAATGGTCTCCATCTTGAAGTAGCAGTATACGACAAAATGATTGAACTGTCTGAGGATGATGACAGGCCTCATTATCTTGTTTGTCTTCTGAACTAGAAAGAGGGAATTTAAGAAACCAGAGGAATCTGGAAGAGATGTTAATATTGCCTGTTTTTGTAGCAATGCCTGAATCTCTAGGGAAATGAGATTGGACTTTTCAGAAGAAAAATGTGGAGGGCATGGAAACATAGCTTGGAAAAGCTCAGATTAGAGCTCCTTAACAAAACCTTGGACAGTGCTCAACACCCTCAGATCTGAAGTTATGTAACTCCACTTTGGGAGGATGAAACTAAGACGGACCCTATGGAAAGAGGGCCAGAAGAGAATCACCTGTTTGGTCAACAACATCCAATAATTTGTCCTTTCAAGTGGACCAGGCTTTGCTATCCCCTTGTGTGGGTCTTTTCCAAACTTTGAAAAGAAAGTTAGAATGCAGGGATCTATGGCAGGGGCAGCTGGAACCTTGGAGGAAGAGAACAACTGGGACATTCAGACTTCAGTTTGGCCCTTGTTTGCTTGTCCAAAGGTAGACGCAGTCTAGAAGCCACATACTGTCCCACATGAAAAACGGGAAACCACTCAGTGGAATTAGGATGAAGGATGAGGGTGGGGTCGAACATAGGGGCAACATTATTGTCCATTACTAGTTTAGCCTTGAAGGAGTCTTGAGAGAGAGAGAGAGGCCTTTTTTTGTTTGTTAGGAGGAGGAGAGGACAAAAGGTCCCAATTCCATCTTTGTCATTATCTGAATACAAGTCACCCAAATAGTCATCAGTATCGGGGGTATGAGAAATGACGATAGGAAAATAAATGTGCTTTAACTTAGCTTTAGATTTGGAAAAAAGAGGATTGTAAAGTAGAATCATTTTTATTCTGTTTATTCCCCTCCTTGGAATGTAGGCCTGGGAGGAACTACGTCCTCTGTCGTGAGTGAGGAAACCTCACCAGTCAGAAGTGCATCATCATTAATTACTTTGGTTTTAATAATTAGTACTGGTTTTAATAATTAATACAGGGGTAAACCCCATTGCCTTGCGCTTTGTACTCTCCCCCGCAGAATGGGCCAAAATAGTCTTGTAAATTAAATTAAACACAGAATTCTCTATATGTTTTGTGACTTTATCCACAGAGGCTTCAACAGCCTGCTCCAGTGAGGCCTTATTTTATTCATTTAAATTGTTTTTGAGGGAATCGTTCTCCTCATCATCAACATTCACAAGAGGAGAGCTATTTATCTCAATAATAGTAATCAAATGCCAAAACAAATAGAGGAAAAATATGTAAAGTACATTTTAGTGAAAAAGGGGTTAGTATGTAGGAAGTCAGTCAGGAGAAAAAAATCCCTGAGAGAGCTGAGGAGAGGACGGCATCAGGAACGGAGGCCGCACCCTCACAGTAATTGAGACGCTTGTGACAGCTGAAGCATCGAGGAAGAAGCTCCACCAGAGGAGCTCTTAGCTCTGTGGAAAAGGAAGGGCAGATACTGGTTGAAAATACAAAGCGGTTGCTGAAGATATGTTGAGGCAGGTCTCACACTGCATTAAAATGGCTACTGTGGTCCAAAACGCGTCCACACACAAGGAAAGGAGCACGAAGAGTGAAGCGCTCAATTTGGCAATGTGCCAACTCAGGATACACAACCGCATAAGCCCTCTTTTAGACTGTGCTGGGTGATTGAGTGAGCAGTGCGACTTTCACGGGGAGCTCTGCACAGCACTGGATTTACTGCAGAGTACCTCAGCATTTACAGTCTGGAGAGGCTCTACCCGGAGTGAGAACTGGTAGAGACAAAGCAGGTTGGCCTCCGTTCTGACCTTGATATTCCAACATGACCATTGAATGAAAATTTGCTTCGCTTTAGTGAAGGTGAAGACCTCTGACCTCCTAGTCACGGAAACTGCTCTCCCCTCTTGCAGCTCTGTTATCCAGGCACCAACCCCAGTGCCTTCTGGTGTCCCAGGTAGGTGTTCGAGGGCCTCCTCCACCCACAGGCTCCTGCCTGCACTTCATCCCTCATCCCTGGTGGTCCAGTGGAAGAGCCTGCTCTACCACATTCAACCCCAATGTGGGCTTTGTGAACCTTCTGGTGCCTAATTTAATCCCCTATTTTAACTTGGCTACTACTTTTTACATTGGGACTCTCTGAGCCTGACCCTAAAATGGCACCCGCCAAGGTATTCCCACCGCTGAGGGAAGTTGTCCCATCAGATAAAGGGGGTCAGGATGCACTACCAGGATAAATGGCATTGCTGATTTATCTTCACTCTAATCCGGCGGAGCCCAAATCCACTTGGCCGATTCCCGGTGGAGCTGCACCGACAGCTATAGGAGAGATTGGTACTGGCACACCGCTATGGCCGTCACCTACCCAGCCAGACTTCAGACATTTGTCTCATCGTTTTCTCCACTCCTGTCTCCTTCATGTGGACTCCCAGATCTCCTTGGTCTGTTTGGGTCCTGATTTTCGTGTCCAGAATCTAATTGTAATTTTGTAACCGCTGTTTTAATGTTTTAACTTCCTTATGTAAAGCGCTTTTTTACCCCTGGGTCTAGCCAGCGCTAGCGTTCTGCGGAGTCCGAGAATCATTGGCCGTTGCCCAGTGGAGCTGACTTATGCAGCTATAGAGAAGTCTGGCTTTGGTTCACCCCTCAGCCATCACCTACCCAGCCGGATATCGGACATTGTTTTTAACGGTTCTTCACGGTCTTGTCTGTCTGTTTCTGCTCTGACTGCTTTGTCTCCCCGGAAATACAATGCCCCTTCTGGTCTACCTGACTATCAGCATTCCTTCCCCTGTTTACCTTTCCCCCTTTTCCTTCCATTCGTCATAAAACGTGTTGTCTTGGATACACTACGCGCTAATAACCTTTTGTTATTGTGCATCTCATGTTCTTCTCCTATGCCTATACTTGTAACTGTAACTGATGTGGTTTCTTATAACTGTAACTGATGCACTTTTTGTAACTGTAACTGATGTTATTTTTGTAACCTGTAACTCACTTATCCTCATGTAAAGTGCTCTGATACCTCCTAGCGCTATATAAAACTTTTTTTAAATCAAATCAAATCAAATTCTGCTGGTCCGCTCTGTGTCTGTCAGCCTTTTTTCTGTTCCTTTTTCAGTTTGCCTGTCTTTTCTGTCTTTTGTCTGCCTTTCTCTTTTATGCCTTTTGTGATTCTGCCTTTTGTTACCTTTTTCTCTGTTTGCCTCTGTTTTCTCTGTTTCCTGTCGCTGCTGCCCCCGCGGCCCCTCCCCGTGTGTTCCTGCCTCCTAGCTGCTCATCCTCCCCCGACCCCTACTTTAATGGTGGTTGCTGTACGGCTGCCCCGCTGGCACGCCTTAGGAAAGCCCATCTGCGCCTGCCTGTGACCCGCGCCAGTGGCCCTGGTCCCCCGCCCCTCTGCCCCTACGACTCCAGCACTCTCCACGCACTCAACCCTGGATACAACTGCCAGCTCACGATGCCGAGCAACTCCAAAGGCCCTTTTTCCTGCCGCTGCACCTTCACCCACCTCACCCCCAGACAGCCACGCCAACCCACTGGACGCCAGCGCACTAAAACCCCTGAACTGCATCCTCCTCAACGTAAACTCCCAGCACAGACACTCAGTAGAAGCTTGTGACCTCCTCAACATCCTCTTGCCTGACTGGACCTGGACCAATGCCAGCTCCGCTCCTGACATGGCAACTGCCATCCCCGACCGATACAAGATCTTGAGGAAAGACTCCCCCAACCACCCCAGATGAGGCCTCGCCATCGTCCACAAAAGCTCCCTCCGACTGACAACCTCCATCTCGAACAAAGCCTTGCCCCCCCATGAAACACATCCACTTCCAGCCCAACCCCAGAACGACACTCCATGGAACACTTCCATACAGACCACCCGAACCCCATTCACCAACACCATTGCAGACTACATCACTCTCCACACTTTCGCCTCCACGGACTAGGTACTGCACAGAGACCTGAATTTCCACCAAGACAACCTCAGTGACCCCAACACCACCGCACTTCCTAGAGAACCTTGCCAACATTAAACGGAAGCAACTCATCTCCACCCCACCCATACGGCAGGACACACTCTGGACCTCATCTTTGCCAGAGGAAACAACATTCCCTTCAGCCACACCACAGATCCTCTCTGGACGGACCACCACTGCGTCCACTTTTCCTTCTCAAAACCCACCTCACACAAGCCAACACCACGCCTCCCATGCAGAAACTGGAGCAAGATCACAGAAGAACCCCTCACCTCCGCCCTCAGCCGCACTACTCCCCCTACCACGACAGACGCCACCACTGCAGCCAACGACCTCCATCAATGGATCGCCAACTGCGCCAACACACTCGCCCCTTCCAGAACTCAGACAGATGACACAACACTAAAGCCACCTGGTTCACCATGGACCTCCGAGAATCGAAACGCTCATGCCGACAGCTGGAGAAAGCTTGGAGAAACAGTAGTACCCCAAAAGCCGATGCTGCCACCAAGGCACACCACCAACTCACCAGATCAACGAAGAGAAACTTAATTCAGGACAGAATCCTCTCCAACTTCCACAACTTTAAGGAACTCTTCACCATCATACATTCACCAGACCCCACAGCGAAACCACCGACGTCCCTTCCTCCCCCAGAATCTCTGCATAAAACTCAGCTCCTTCTTCCACCACAAGATCAGGACGCTCTACGACAACTTTGATGACCAAGACCAAGGCACCGACCCAACACCATCCCCCAGCAATGCCACCCAGCCGACCCTTCTCACCTGGACCCCTGTCACCACAGAAGTCACTGCAAAGACTATGAAAAGCATCCACTACGGAGCATCCACTGACCCCGGCCCGCCACACATCTTCCACAGGGCCACCTCCGCCATCGCACCAGAACTACGACGAACAATCAATTGCGCCCTCTTAACATCCACGTTCCCCGACGACTGGAAATATGCTGAAGTCAAACCCTCCTCAAGAAACCCTCTGCAGACCAGACGAACCTCAAGAACTACAGGCCCATCTCTCTCCTCCCTTTCGCAGCCAGGCTGGACCTCAGCATTCCACGACACCACCACATCACCCAGCACCTCCGTGACCTCCACTGGCTGCCCATCAAAAAAAGAGAATTACCTTCAAACTACTCGCACACTTCTACAAAGCCCACCACAACACTGGACCCTAATACCTCGACAAAAGAATCTCCTTCCATGCCCCCAAGAGAATCCTCCGCTCCACCGATCTAGCCCTTGCCAAAGTCCCCCGCATCCACAGAGCCAGAACGGGGAGCATATCCTTCTCCTGCATCATGACCAAGACCTGGAACGAACTTCCCCTCAGCATCAGACGAAGCCCTACACTGCAAGTCTTCAGAAAGGACCTCAAGACCTGGCTCTTCAGCTGACCTCGGAGCTGCCCGAACTCCCCCCAGTGCCTTGAGGCCCTCACGGGTGAGTAGTGCGCTCTATAAATCCCTGATTGATTGATTGAAGCACAATAAATGACAAACAGCAAGTCTTTCAAAGTAAGCTCAATATCAAAGATGTTAATACATGCAAGACTAAACCAGTAATATGCAAATACTTATCTTGACTGTGAGCATCAAAAAGCGGGCTGTTCACAGTCAAACTAAATATTATACCTGTTGCTAGTTTGCCATTGGCTGATGGTGAATACTATGTTTTCGTTCCCATTGGCTGTTTTCCTTAGACTAATGGGATTTGTAGGTTAGTTATTTATATTGACTGCTGGCTGTTATAATTTAAGCAAGAATCGAAAGCATAATAGGAGCTACCTGTCTTGCAATAAAATTTAGTATCAGAATTGTGTATGGCCTATTTCACACATAGGTGGGTGAGAGCACGGGTCCTTCTAAATGTAGGCTACCTTCAATTACCTTCATGCAATTTTCAAATCAGTGGAAAACCAATGGAAATTTCCCTGCATGCTTTCAAGGACCTTAGCATCCCTAGGTTTCCGTAGCAACGCTAGCTACTCACTGTTGGGGCTTGAGCTTTCAACCAGGAAGTGGCCCACCTCCAGCCGCGACGTCTTGCCAGCTCGACAAATATCCAGTCACAGCAGTGCAAAGGAGAGCAATTTTGTTTTGCTTTTTACAAGAGGAGTGCTCTCAGCGCACACCTGAGCAGAGAGTTGTGTTGATGTCTGAAACAGAGGACGCCTACGTAGGTGAACTGCCTCAGAGAAAGTTCTGCTGCGATTTGAAAGTGAAAAATCTGAGCTCTCAACATTTCACTTGGCTTTGTGATCGCAGAGCATTTAAGGCTAAAAGTGCCCCCAGTTGTTCACGTAAATTGGAAATAGATCTTCGAGTACATTTCCATCCTAGATGTCCCTCTTAATAAAACGAGGCCACGAGAGTAACAGAAAAGCACATATATCGCGGTGGAGACAACCTAACGTACTAGCTGGCGCTAAAGTGAACTGGAAATAAAAAACTTCAACTTTATCAAATCGACTTGCAAACTGGCACATTAGTCAGAGTTCAAATCCTATTTATTGTGACAGACTTCTAAATGCCTAAATCACTCTTCCATATTAAAACAGATGACTGTCATAGAAGGGCAACTAAGGGGTAGCTGTTCCTGTACAGAAGAGGGTAGATCAACCTATTGTGGTTGGGAAAGTGTGAATCTCTCAGTAAGGTTGAATATTGGAAAAAGTGGGGGAATTTCTCCTTTTGGACTTAGTGCCCTCACACACCCTTGCGAGTGTCATGCTTCATCATCGGGCGTTGCTCCTGGTGGGGGCGGCGCTGCTGTCCCCCACGGGCCCCGCGAGAGGGCTCTTTAGGGGAGATCTTTTAAAGAGATGCCGCAGTTGTGCATGTGGGTGTGTGGGCCTAGAGGAGTGGGTGGGTTAAAATTATCTTCAGTGGTACCCTGAACCTAGTTTTATTCAAGGGTCCCGAAGACAAGGTTAAAATATCTATAGGATGTGTAGATCCTCCTTAAAACAAATGTGGAGGAGGGGTGAGTATTTTACTGCTGCTCCTGCATCCGTAAAGTAAAATGTGAATGTAAAGTGTTGTTTAGGTCAACATATTTCGCGCTACGGACGGTTCCTAGTGGATCCAAGAGTGCTTAGTCAGGACCAGGTGCAAAAGTGATAAATCAAGTGATAGGAACAAGGAAAGAGGCGCCCTATACTCCTACTGTACCTACAGTCTGGTTACAGTGTGTAATAGCACTGGCTAGAATTCCCAATAGAATCCTGTGTTCCAACCTGATGGAAAAATGAATAAAAGAATAGAGACAAAGAGAGAAACACGTGTATATTACAACAATGCAGGGTTGATCCACCCTCTTCTCTATAGGAACAGCTACCCCTTAGTAATTATTATGTTTGCCTTTGGGAGCTTTTAGTACTGGACCTTCCATTTCTAATTTGGCTCCCTGTCCCCCCTCACCATTACGCTTTGTGATAGAAGGGCAACTTACAAAATGTAATAATGGATTCTACTAACCGCGCTAGTGCACTTGCAATTTTTGACTATCCTTTCCACAGCCTTAAAATAATAATGTAATCATTGAAACTTATTTTTATAACGCTTTCTACCACTGCTTTGCCACATCAATGTGCACAACTCAAACGTAATATTTATACCCAATTTTATATCAAGGATAACAATTTTATCCACTCGATAAATCCAAGTATTCCTGCAAAATCACCTATGAATAAATGAAATTCATGCAGCTAAGCCTTACAGTTTGTATGCATTTTGGATACGTTTGCTAGTACAAAGCACTACTCCGAACTCAGTGATGAAACAAATGTATTGGACAACATGATTGGTCGGATGATGCCATTAAGCACACAAAGTATCCCCTATGGCACTAAAAGCACTGTAAAAGGATGCTGTGCCCCACAACATGCCCAAAAGATAACAAAGACTTTTAATGTTAGGCAGAACAATAAGAGCAAAAAAAGGGGACATAATTAAATGTGGGTAATAGATAATTGGGGTAACACAACTTTGTGCATATGTAGCTTGTGTATTACACCAAATACTTTGTGCATGCCATTTCATATTTGTGTAGCTTCTTTGAAACAAATCCTTACTACTATTCTAACTCTGGTTATGAATGAAGCGCAGATATGGTATGCTCTTAAATGTTTTTCCCCTTATTTTTTGATTTTCTGTCTCAACCCGATGGTAAAGCCAATCAAGTGGAGCTGTGCTCGCTGGCATGAAGGATATATTATTCTAAGCTCATGTTCAAAGACGAGCACCGTTTGCCACCCAAGGACATAGCTGTGTGCAGGCATCGGAGATCAAAAGTTACAAACCTTTTCTGTGTGTTCCATAAATTGAAATAAATGAGCCTCTTGCTTGAATGGTATTTCGACTCGCAGAATTGGCATATCTCAATGGGAAGCAGTGTTCCTAGGCTTACAAAATAAAAAAAAATAAAAAACCTTTTTGAATCCGTGGATGAACAGAACACAGCGACAAAACTCAACCTTGAATAATGCCGAAAAGCACAATCCACTCCTTTTAATTAATGATGATTTGTTTAGTGCAATCAGCAGGCAAAGCCATATCAATAATAAACCCAATCTCTGAGCTGGCAGCGCCAGGCTTCGAGATGCTAATAGAATTATTTAAATAGCTCACCTTGTAAACAACACAGGAAGTAAAAATTAGATGTTAAACCTCATGAATAATGCAGCCCGGCAGCCATGAAAGAACGTGGAAGTAGGGCGCACAGAACACAAGCACACGGTGAACGATACGCTCCATGAGACGAGAAACAACAAAAAAGCCCTCTGGCTTTATTTGTGAGAATCTTAAAGTTTAATTATTCCTACATGAAATTTGAAAAATTAAATTCCGGAAATTAATCACATTTGTCTTTATTTTCTGGTTTTACTTACGTTCAGCTATTTAGAGGAGGCATACCCAAATTCCTCGATGAGGCAACAACATTGCAAAGCCTTTTTCTATATGCAATATAAAAAAAATCTGCACAGCCCAAAGCACAACCCAACCCTGAGGTATCCCCTCAATCGCTTATATGCTCCCTTGGTCTAGAACAGTGGTTCTTATTCTGTAGTCCGAGGACGCCTGGGGTGAGCATGGCCTACTCAAGGGGTCCATGACTCTTTTACAAAATGAAATATTGAAATTAATACATTAAAACTAATGAAGTATATACAAATGAAGCAAAATTAAAAAGTTTGAAATCTTTTTCTATATTTGATTTTCAATTAAACTAAATATTTCAATATTTGGGTATTTGTTTGGTGTATTCTTCGTGACCGCAAGCTCCAGATTCCTTCTCGGCAGGGGACCGCCCTCGATGCTCATTTGCGCCCGGAGGCGCTGACAAGATCCCACGGGGGTGCCGCTGTGCAGGATACAAACCTGTTGTTGAAGGTGGTGGGGGCAGGACTGTAATCCCCAGATACCTTCATGGCAGGAGGCTGCCCACGTTGCTCCTTTGCATCCTGAGGCACTGATAAGTACCCATTGGGATCCTGCTGTGTGGGACGCTCCTGGCCGCATGCCCGGGCAATGACCGGGCCAACAGCGGGCCCGTCTTGGCCTGTCAAAGCCCGACAGAGGCCGGGATGGGACCCCTCTCTTGGATCTGGTTCTGAAAATTCCAGGATCTATTTTCATCATTGTGACCAAGGATTTACGGTGTAGATCCAATCTATCATCATCTTCCAGTATCTTAAGGTACCTTATCAGTGACCTGTTGGATGTTAAACTCCGACCCATCTATGATCGGCTTAAGTCTATAGAGGTTAGCATGGACACAATTGTGACACAAGAAGCTAATAGTATTAAAAACACAAAGAATGTTCAGACACAATGTACCGCTATATCTACCTTACCCCATGATTGTGGATTCATGCTTGCTTCCCCGCCACCTTCTTTGCACCCTGCCATACAATCCCTTACTAGTAATGTGTCCAAGCGGGATTGTCATGTAGGTGGTACACTCAATCTGACCAAAATTGCAGGATAATCCTCAAATGTGTCCTTTCACAAGGATGGGCTTTGAGTAGCACAGATGCATTTTAGAAATCAGCAAAGTGGGGCTTTAACCAATTCATCCCCTCTCCCTTTGATTGATCTGCCTCCAGCCTCCTGTCCTTACGTTATTATATTGTCTAATGTACTGTGTTTGGCACCAGGTGATGGGGAAACAACAGGGGCCCTTATAAATTAGGTTTTACATTGGCTTTGTAACTCAGTAAATTGCCAATGGGACCCTGGGCACGAGAATCTATGTGTGCGACGTGTTGGTGGCCTTGGGCCCCTGGAAAGAAGTTATGTAGAGGATACAGTCATGATCAGCTTTCGAAAACCTAAAGTGGCAGGGGATATTCTGAACCAAACATACTTAGGGATAATTAATTCAAGCTCAATAAGGATATTGCCTTTGGGTTTCTTTTTTAAACATCTAGCCCCAAGTATGGTTTAACCAAATGGGCCCAACGGTCCCACCCAAATGCGAAACCGACTATAGTCAAATTTCTCTTGCCATTAAACAATAGGTTTGGGGTCCTCACTGGACTAGAGGATAATGAATGACTGCATACAGTGAGGAACACCTGTGCTTTAGTCAATTTAGTGCCCGGGCAAAATCTAAAGATCTCATACTCTGACTGTCAAGTTATGCAGATTATGTCATGAAATATTGTGTGGGTCGGCCAGAAACTTAACAATGAGGATGGGATGACTTTTTTAGTTAATTGTAATATTGTGTGTTGCCAGGAAACATGGGCTCTGAATCCCATTCCTTTAAATGGTTTTAAATTGTATTGCTGCGATGCAACGCCATGTTACTGAGTCATAAATCTTAAATTGCCTAAGGTACTAAATATTCTCTTAATACATTTTTCTTTTTCTTTTTTCTTGGCACCCCCAATTGGCATAATCCATTAGATGGGGGAAGTAATTTCAGATAGTGCTTCTTCACAGAGGATTTTCATTTTGATAATATGGGCAGGTGATTTTAATATCACTAAATGCCCGTATAGCGGGAATCGCATATGTGGATTTTCCAATAATCAAGGGGATGATGATACAACTCATGTTATACATTCACTTTATGGTGTAGCTTTAAACCAGCTGGTATTGACACCTAATCTCACATTTGCTTCAGATTTGCAGGTAAATAGTACAATAAATGTACCGACTTGTGTAACTAGAGGCAAGGGTAGTGTAATAGATTTCATTCTTCTATCAAGGGATATTGTTCAGAATTTGATGAGTAATGACGTGTTCACACTTCCCTACAGGGATCCTAACTCCATTATACTGAGTTTTTGTATACCCATTTCTCGAGGATCTTCCTGTCGGGTTGATTCCAAGATTAGTTACTCAGTAAACAAGGGGGTACATTTAAATTGGGCCACTATTGACCCATCCATTTTGTTATTGAATTGCTTAAGAATGCCTCAAGTAATATGTTTGATGCCTCTCATAAAAGGCAGTGCATTCTAAAATCCTCTACAGTTTTGTGGAGTTATGTGGGGCCATATCTAGTGGCCTATTTTCAAATAAACTACCAAAAGATCAAGCCCCTCAGACATGGTTTAGCTCTGAATGTACCACCACTCTAAAAACCCTAAAGTTGTCACTAATAAAATACAGAGTGGCATAGCTGATGTCAGGGAAGCAAGAAACATCTATAAGTGAGCCATTGAGAACAGGAAACAGGACATTCGAAGGAGGGCATGAGAGGATCTAGTTGAAGCCGCTTTGCAGAAAGATACCAGACTTTTCTAGGATATAATAAATCGTGCCTTTTTTCTGAAAGCTCTCATGGCAGTATTGAGTGTTTTATTACCGAACAAGAATGAATTATTAATTTTTCCCTATTTTTTAATCAAGATAAGGTGGAAGGAGGGGGGCAATTGGCTAATAGGGATGACTTCCCTGCCCCCCAAGAAAATTGATTAACACATTTTATAGATCTTAAACCTGTAACCAAAGCAATTAAGGTTGCTGCAAGTGAGAAAGCCCCAGGCCCGGATGGGGTACCCATTGATCTGTTAAAATTCAATGAGTTTTGGGCACCCCTTGTCACTATTGTATTGAGGGCTGCAGTAAAGGGAAAGGTGATTGATTCCTGGAGAGAAGCCATCATAGTGCCCATTTACAAAAAGGGAGATAGAAATTTACCATCATGTTAGCTTCCAATCTCATTGCTCGACTCCACACTAAAGAACTTGGGCCATGTAATATTGAATAAGTTGCAAGATTGCGCAGAGGCAAACTCGTTTTTTTTCACCAACACAATACGGTTTTTGAATGAAAAGCTTCAACGGCGGACTTATGGCTCTGCACCTCAAGCCAGTTTGATCAGTGAGAGATCCTGTGCACTGATACCCCAGCACCAGCTGTTGTGTGGCGCCTCTGTGATCCAGATACTGAACGGGGCAGCTACAAATGGGGGTGCACCAGGCAAAGAAGTCCAAGACACTCAAATGATATCAAACGCCGTTATTTCAGTTTTAATCCTTTCCATGGTAATAGCATAAGCAGTTCAGCCAACACGTTTTGATCCCAGATGGAGAACTTCATCAGTGATACTTGGACGCGCTTGCACGGACATCAACGGACGGAGAGAATAGGAACTTGGTTTAGGGCAGTACACGGCCCTGAGAACTTCCCTTGCATCCAGCGCAATACACTGGATGGTGGACTTTGGACTTTAGATACACTGAATTAGATACTCTTGTGATATTAAGCTCTGATTAAGTTCTACTTGTGGGAACGAAACTGCTTATGCTATTAGCCTATGGAAACAATACGGTTTTTGCTCTGGCTTAGGAACAGTGGAAAAAACATTAAATCTCACTCAAGCCAGGAGAGGTGCTCTACACATGGCTTTTATGGACCTCTACTGTGCTTTTGACCTAGTTGACAGGGATTTATTGTGGGACATGATGGCCAAAGCTAGTATTGAGGCCCCCTTTTAGATCTCGTAAAACGTTTACATTGGCACTCTGCGACAAGAGTCCGTTTTATGAACAATGGGGATTGTATGGTCCATATCAAAGTTACAAGATGGGTCAGGCAAGGCTGTATTTTAGCCCCTTTTTATTTTAATTTTATATTAACTCTTTAACTCTTTGTGTGAAGTTAGGAGTTCACATAGTAAGGATACACCCAAAATTGGTTCAAAACCGGTTCTGGCTTTACTTCACGCCGGCGACGTGGTTCTTTTAGCTTTAACTGCAAACGGGCTTCAAAATCTATTAAACGGATTTCACAATTTCATGACCAATCTGAATTTAAAAGTGAGCTAACAAAAATCGTTTGTTATGATATGTGGGCAAAAAATACTAAATCTTAAAGCTTTTTTATAGGCAGGCCCTACTTTAAAGGTACCCATTTTTAATTATCTTGTTATTTTGTTACAGGCAAATGATTCATGGGACAGACTATTAACTCAGAGAGAGCAGATAATGGGGTGACGTGATTGTTTTTAGATTCAATAAAAGATTGGGAGATCAAGAAGATGATCCAACTGTATAAAAGCAAATGTCTATCAGTGGTCTCATACAGAGCTGGAGTTTGGGGCTATGCTCCCCCTGGGAAGCTGCAGGTAGACAAAAATTGTTTTATATGTATGGTCTTAGCTATCCCAAAATCTACCTCAAATCTCATCTCCATCCTAGAACTGGGCATATGCTTTGTGGCGGATCAAATTAAAACTGCTCCGCTTTTATTGTGGTTAAAGCTATGGGACGATCCGAGGGCAGAATTCTCCAGGCAGGTGCTCATGGACGGTCTGTATAGAAAATATGATGGCCATCCCGTGGTTAACGTATGTCAAAGATACCTTTCATACTTTGGGTCTTAGTCAACTGTTTGACACACCGGAAATTATTACTGCCAAGTCTAAAGAAATAGATAAACGGGGTGCCGTATCTTATAGAGAGGACATGAAACTATCTATGATATCTGGAAATTGTTACATAGGTCCAGAACCTTATTTATCCTGGGTTGTAAATCCTGACCACAGATTTTACTTGACTAGGTTAAGACTGAATACGAATAATTTTTTAGTAGCCTTTCCTCTAGCTGGTGCATGGTTTAAATCTCTCCCATGCTGCCCGTGTGAATGGCATATGTGCTCAATCAACGGCACTTTTTTTTTTTTTTTACTGTTTTGCTCCCTTTTTAATACTTTTAGACGACGGTTTCTACGGCCTATTTTAATGCACATGCACTTTCTTTCATATAAAGAGGGATTAGAATATTTGCAATGCCTGTCCTCATTTGAAAATTGCACTGCTGTTTTGAGTTATGATGTTGCTGCTATTAAGTGAAGGAAAAAATATGCCTTTTAATTTTTTGGATGCAGTATAAGCGATAATTGTTTTTACATGATGAAGATTGTATTTGTTATTTAACTGTATTTTAACAGTTTTATTCTGTACTTTAATGGCTTTTCTAACTGGCCGAATAAAGATTATAATGACTATGAATTAAAGAAAATATTTCAATATTTGAGCATTTGTTCGGTGTGTACTTGTATTTTTGTATATTTTTTTGAGATTCAAATCGAGACAGGAATTGCTTGCACTCATGGTGCCTGGCTGCCAATAATGACTCGATGGAGTTCCTTGGATTCCAGTTATGATTCAGGGGGTTCCACAGCAGTTTAAAGTTTAAGAACTGCTGTTCTAGAAGACAATTTATCGGCTTCCTCTGACCCCATAACTCCCATACACAGGTATCAAGTAGCACTGGGGGGGGGGGGGGGGAACTCCTTGTATTTACCTTATGTTAGTGAATTCTGATTACCATGTAAACACTTTCTCCAGCAATTCCATAAAGTGATTGTTTTAAGCAAAATCGATAATTAGACTTATAATAATAGCTTAAGCTGCCGAACTGTAAATGGAAGCGTTCGGAATTATAAATAACTTTCATACCTCCACACATTCAATTGCTGCAATAGCACCCTGAATGGAACTGTGCTGAAAAGATTGAAAAGTTCCATCAGGATGTTTCAGCTGTGCAACCATGAAGACAATCTGGACCCACTTTGCCAACAACTGACGCCTCACAGTTGCTGATAGCACCAGCCCAGCCCAATAAACGTTAAGGCATCCAGCTATTGAGCACAACCAAACCACAGCCTTGCTTTCTGGCTGTCCTTGAAAGTACTACTTGAAACCCCCCCTCCCCACAAAAAAACGCTTACCTTTTCACAGCCACCGTTCACACCCAGGCTCCCTTAAGCCAATAACAATGCTGCTTGGCCGGCCCAAGACGTCTGGCCAAGCAGTCATGCACATTTAGAGTGCATGAATCGTTCCTCCTCCCTGTGCCACTAGCCCCGCCCATCATAACCCAGACCTGCAGCAACGAAAAATAAAATGATAATAACGAGGATATCATTTTATTTAAAACAAATTCCTGCTCTGAGACAAGTGGGGTGACGCTCCTCTGCCTTAGTGGAGGAGCAGCTTCTGCCTTACTGAGGACTGTTTCCCTCCTGATCCAGGAAGAGGGGTACATTTCTGACAATTTCCAGGATAGGAAAGACTCAGATCAGAGTTTAGAAGTGCCCACATAAATTGAAATTTATGGGCATTCAAAACTTAAAAGGCTGCTCACCCCTTGCAAAGCTCACATATCACCCCTTGTGTGGGATGTATTCCAGTGCAGTGTCTCCAAATTCGTGGCAGAGAAATCTGCGGTAGTAAATCCATATACTTCCAGAAATCGTTCTGTTTATGGCAAGAGTAAATGCAGGAATTTACAGCTGTAAATCTAAGTTTATGCCAAAATAAATGTTTGTGAATCTGGCCCTGTGTCTTTGCCCTGGCACTCTTAAAGCTCTCACAAACTTTTAACTCTGTTAATCACAACAGTGTGGTCCATAGACTGGAATAACAATCAATACTTTTGAATGGAGGCATGTTTCTATTGCACTCAACCAATTTTTACTCCAGTTCCTAATCTGTGGTGTTCCAAAGTCACCCATCACCCAACCTTTTTTTGCCATCACTGATTGTGTTGCTCAGTTTCTCTTTAATCAATTATGGTATTGTTATGGTGTTAGTCTTGGCACCTTTGGCGTAGTTTGTTTTATTTTGTATTTTAGATGCTGTGCTGGATTTCGTTTTTGCTGGCTTAGATTCTTTGGGCACTTGGCAGGGTGCAGTGTATGTGAAAGGTAGGACATGTACTGGCGTGTGTGACATGTCCTGATAGTGAAATACTGCCAATTTCGTTTTAAACTATTGAAAGGCCATCTTGCCCTAGAATGGTAAATATTTTGTAACATCTTACAAGTATAACGTCCGATTGGGACAAGATTGAGAAATAAAGTCTAAGCTCTCTGAACTCAGAATTTAATAACACATCTTTTATTAAAGATGGTTTGTAAATCGTGTCTTTGAAAAGGCTACTTTTATAAAGTAAAACCAAAGGGGTATGGGGTATGCCCAGACGTGGGTCCCTTGCTCACTGCGCCACTGGATTCAAGCTAGCCTGGCTGAAGAAGGGTGACATACCTTGAAACCGGTCCCAGGATGCTTGTTTCCGGTCCAGGAAGGACCTGGCCTGGCAGTTCGATCTGGACTGTTCCCATGGGGCACAGGGTCAAGACTGATTTGCATATGGCTGGGTCCAAACTGGGGTGGCGTAGTTGGCAAAAGAACAATGGATTTAACCCAGATCTTTTGATTGGGGGAGAATGTTTGCATTGTCAGCATTCCGTCCATCATTTGTTTGCTGTAACACTTTTATAAAGTAGGCATTTTCTTGTTTAACCATTCTGTGTGCCTCTGCCTGTTTGTGTATTGACTGTTTGGTTTTGCAGTAACAGGGTCTGGGGATGTGCATTCACTGTAGACTGGGAGGGGAGGTTGACTTGGGGGGAGTTGAAGTGTGCCTGGCCCTTCCTGGATGACTCAGAGCTGAGCTGAATGGGGCTTGGCTGCATTTAGAGTAGTGGGAGGAGATTTCCTTGCACCTGAATAGGGCCTGTCTATTTGCACAATGTTGTCTCCAACGCCTGTGGTCATACTGCACCAGTGAGGACAGAACTGGTTTAGACTGGGCTCAGAGACCCTTGCACAAAGAGAACAAAGACATTTTGGGGTATAAGTATTACACCTAAAACCCCAGAACTTTAGATTACTTCTGGAATCAAAAGGAGCCTTTGCCAAGGGGAAGAGCCGAAGGGCTATGAGGAGGAGTACTGCCCCTTTGCTGCCTGGGGTTAGCCTGCAGTAGCTTTTTCTGCCAAGGAAAGGACAAAGACTGGAACTTTGCTTTGAACCTGCATGAAGATCTCCAAGGGCCTGTGTGTGTTGGCCTCCGATTCTGAAGTCTCAGGGATACAAAGACTTCACCCCTAGCTCCCCTAAACTCTGCTACTGAGAGTTCTGACCTACCAGGAGATGCCTGCTACAGTTCTGGCCCTCTGGAGTTTGTGCTTGCTGCTGGGAGCTGGAAGAAACCTGAAGAACTGAGAAAATTGATGCATCGCTCTTTTTGCGACTGTTTTTCCGACTCAGCACCGCTGCGCGTTAAGAATCTTCACGCAGCACTGCGCCACTGCTAAAACCGATGCAGCACCTATCGCCCCTGCAAGAACAGACTGCGACGCACCAAAAGATCGCGGCTGAAGAAACCGACGCAGCGCTACTTGACGCTTCCACATCGATCGCCGATGCATCCCGGATTTCCACCCATTGTACCTGTGCAGCAAGTTTTCCTGACGCATCACCTGTGGAACAGAATCATCTCGGAATCAAAGCATCACTTCTGCTTACAGACCGGAATCGAGGCATCACTTCTTATGTGTGCAGCAGAACTGTCCCATCGCCTCTCCTCCCCATGGTCTCAGGAACTGACGCATCTCTTTGTTTTTCAACGCTTCCCATGTCTGCTGCTGTTTGGCCTTGTGGATTTTGACGCATCTACAGGTACTTTGTGAGAAATCACACATCCATGGTTTTCTATGGACCCAGTTGTTTGAAACCTTTTTAAATTCATATTCTTATTACATGTATGTTGGATTTTTGTAGTTTTTGTCTTGTTGAGTTTAGATAAAGATACTTTATTTTCCAAAACTGGTGTGGTGTCCATTTGTGGTGGTATCACTGAATTACTGTGTGTTTTCAGTACAAATAATTTACACATTGCCTTTGGGATACGTCTGTCTGCTTGTGCCAAGCTACCCAGGGGGGAGCAGGGGTTATCTAATGTGTGTATCCCTCTTACCCTGACTAGAAGCAAGGTTCCCTATTTGGACAAAGGTACCTATCTCTGCCAACTAGAGACCCCCATTTCTAACATTTGGTATTTAAGCTACTGGCTTGGTCAGCTGCATTCTTAAGCTTATTTCTTGACCGCATTTCATTGCTGTAGAAGGGAGACCTTTTTTAAATTGAATATCTAAAAGAAGTTTATTTCATATACAGTCCCTCCAGAGACTCTTATCTTGAGCAAGCCCAGAAGATATAGGCTCCTATTGATCTTGTTGTAATGGACTAAATTATGCCAATGTAATTTATCTGGGTGTCCATATTTATTGGTGAGGAACCTGCAGAGGCTCAAAAATGTGGATGAAGGGCTTCTGGATGTACAACATTATGTGCATACAACACTCTAGTATTGTACAAACAGCAATGGATTCTGATGGTTGAGCACACTAAGTTGAGGATTTTGTGCATCATTCTCCTTGCCACTCATACTGCGGAGCCTCCATCTCTTTGGAAATAGTAAAGGTCCACCGTTCAGGGCCACTCCTGTTCCCATTAGTCAATCATTTATGCATTCACCAGTTTCCAAATGCACAAGTTGTGTTATTTTTGGCAGCTGTGCCACAACTGGGAATAACTTTTCATCTGATTAATTCACTTCTAGGGACCTGGGAGTAACAACTTTAAAATCACTCGTACAATTCCACAGCTCAGCATTAGTGCTAAAATCCTTTGACTTCTAGCCAGACTGCATAAATAAATCTACAAATAAAACTCCATTACTATTAAGGAAGTTCCATGTGTTTTTCTGAGATCTTTTAATTTGGCCTTCCATACAGCATGGCATTATATGATTAAATGCTATGGATCCAAACAAGTTGAATAATTTACAAAGCATTCTGAAATGTATAGTTTAAACAAATGTTGAACTTGGCCCTTTCTTCAGGGTCATCCCCAAACTGTTTGCTTTCAACCCCTTTTTTTCTGGACCTATTTTATTTGGCTTTTAGAACTTAAACGTGGTGAAATTAGCTTACAGCAAATTGACACATTTAACATACGTGTAAAACCCTAGTAAAGAGGTGCTACCTGTATCCAGGGCCTGTAGATTGAACACTGCCAGTGGGCTTGCAGTACTGGTTGTGCCACCCACTAAAGTAGCCTTTTCAAACATGTCTCAGGACCACGATTGCAGCCTGTGTGTGCAGTTTTAAATTGGCATGTCAACTTGATAAAATAAATATTTTTGCGAGTCCTAAACCTTCCTTTTTGAATACGTATAAGTCACCCCTAGGGCAGACCCCAAACATCCCATAGGGCAGGGTGCAGTGTTTATAAAAATGTAGACATGTACCTTAAACTCTTAAATTCATTTTTCAATACTGCAATGCCTACCTCTCCAATAGAATAACATTGAGTTACCTTATTACATTTAATAAGTGATAGCGTTCAAATGGGAGCAAGCAGGACATTTTGTGGTCTAGATAATTGTAATTCGGACCACTCTTTAATTTAATGGTAAAATTGTATTGTAAGTCATAATTCTAAAAATGCCACTTTTAGAAAGTTGCCATTTTCTTGTCCCAGTCATCTGCTGCCTGTATCCTTAATCACATGACTATGTGTAGTTGACAGTTGGTCTTTGTGTATTTCTTCCTGACATATGACAAAGATGGGATGGGTGTTGGAAGTATGGGTGTTCTCACACTACGTAGTTGGGGAGCTGTCAATTACCACACTTGCACATCGCACAGTGTCTGCCTCAGCACACTCACAAAGGGTTCCACATTAGTTTTTTGTGCCCTTAGACTAGCTGGGGGCCAGGACATGGAGTCAGGTAATTCCAAACACCTTTGGGGGTGGAAACCTCCAGAACCTTCTCTTAATTCAAAGCTGGCACCATGTATAAATATTGGACCCTTAAACCCAATTCTTTAGTACACTCCTGAACCTGTAGATACTACAGAAGGAGGACATCTTGTAGTTTGAGGCCTGTCCTGCTTGTTGAGAAAGAAAACTGGACCTGCACCCTTCATCCCAGGCTGATATGACTACAAGGATCAACAAATGAACCTCCTGTTCTAAGCTACAGGAACACAACAAGCTCCAGAGGGCTCCCTGCAACTGCCCAGCTGAACTGCTGTACAGGACCTGACTGGACCTGCTTGAGCTCTGCTGGAGTGAGTACCTGATCCCTAAGAGATGCCCCTCATGTCCTGGACATTTGGTTTAGCATCATTTGAATTCCTCTTTGAAGAAACGGACAAATCTTGATGCTCAGAGGGTCTTGCAACTACAAATGGGTTATTACGTACCAAGATCTTGCCGACTGCCAACTCAAAGCTCTTGTGAACCTGGCTCTTCATGCTACAGCGACCACAAGGAACGTGAGACCTATACTTCAAGCTACAATATTGACAGTGTAATGTCATGTGGGTTTGTAAAGACGGAACCTTTGTGGCTTCTGATAGACTCTGTAGGGCTGTGATATAAGCATTTATAGCCTAGAGAAGTGATTGCAGTTTTAGAATGTTGAGTTTGTGGTTACACGCAGAAGAATAAAGATATGTTATATGGAGCTCTGTGATTGTCGTAGTCATTGGCAAGTACCCAGGGTGCAGAGGACGCTACAACTGACAACAACATAGGGGATAAGTAACCCGAAGATCGACAGTGCTCTTCCAGAGAATTTGCCATGCAATTTGCTCATGTGTGCCATGTGTGCTCCGTCGAAGAGCAAAATCTACGTTGGACGTATGTGAAGTCAAAGCATAGCCCCAGTTCCATGTAAAACATTTGAAGATAATGAAAGCTTGACTGCAATCGGTGGCTGAGAACCTGCTGGGAAGGCTGCACAAGAGGTACTAGGCTACTACGCAACTCAAAGCCATACATTCGTACGGAGTGGTAATGCTATTGGCGTATGCAACCAGGTTCAGATAGAGCCACAAAGGGCAAAATAACACTGCGAACAGAAGCGCCGCAGGGCAAAGATCAGCCAGGTGTCAATCAGCACAAAGAAATGGTCAAAGGCAAAGTGATACAAGAAATGGTCATTTTCCTTACTAGTACTGTGTGAAGAGTCATCATGGCACAGCACTGGAAGGAGTAACCCCAGAGAAAGCGCCCAGGGGTTGTGCATGTGAAGCTGTCAATACCTGAAGTGGCCCTTTATCAAAGCTGCCAAGTAGGGCTCAGGACAACTCCAAAGGTCTCCGAAGTTCAAAGAGCAGAGAGCAGCCACTGGGCATTGTAAACATTTGCCAAGAAAGGAGTTATATTTCCTGTCATTATCAGTGATGATCCAGAGGCCAGCACCTCAGAAGCCCTCAGATGGTTTACATAAACATGATCACCAAGCAGCGTTGGATTGAACTATACTCTCCACGTCAGTCATTTTCTATCATGGTTACAATGCTGCTGCTTTCTTGAAACTACCACCGCCATCTGATATTGAAAAAAGTTGAATATTGGTGACAGATGGACTGCCTGGATAGAGATATTTGATAATTTCATTAATGTGATTGAATTAGCTGATAACAAAAAGATTATCAAGTACCTTAAGAACCTCATTGGTGAAGGTGTAAAAGAAATCCTAAAGAAAATGTGGCGAGCGGACAAAATTACATACAGTCAAATCAAGGCAGCCTTGAACCTTAAGTTCAATCCAATGCCATATGTGGATTACGAAAGGTACATCTTCGGTCAAGAATGACAAAGTCAGTGAGACCAACTAATTTGTTGAGAGACTGGATACACTGATCAAACACAAAGATTCAATTAATTTAATCATGAGGAAGCTATACACCTCGGAGTGATTGATGGATGCTTGTCAGATTAGTTTAGATGATGAATGCTGAGAGAAACTTTTAGTCTGGAGTGATTATCACGACTGCCAGAGCTGAAGACCGTGACGATCAACAAACTGCTGACATGGAGGCCGAAGGTGCCTAGAGTGAGTCAATCATGAATGTAAGAAATAAGCCAAAGCACAAGACAGAGGGACACCGAGTGAGTTCTACACATAAAAAGTTGGTCTTCAGATGTGAATTTTTGCTTCCACATGAAGGTTAATGTCCTGCTATTGGGCAGTTCTGCAAGGGCTGTGGGAAGGAGACCATTTTGTGATGGTGTGCAAGGCGAACGAAAAAGTAGGTGCTTCATGTCTTAAAGACAAAATGGCCACCCGAACGTTCCAGAAGTGATGTTCGACCCACACCCATAAGGCAAAGCGACTGCATCAGCTGAGGCAAATCGACACCAAACGTAGTCGATCGACATCTGAATCTTCATCAAAATGCTCTTCTGTATTAATTTCAAGTGAAAGTGAAGAGGATGTTGTGCTATGTTTGAACTTGGCCTCCTGTGAAGAATGATAGCAGTCCAAGAGAAATCGAAGAGACAAAGCTCCAAAGTCATACAAACATTTTCTGAAGATCACATTGAAAGTAAAAGGTTTTTTAATACCTTTTACTTTTGATAGTGGTGTGTCAATAAATATTAGGTCCGAGGAGAAATATATTGAACTGTCTCCATTGCCCCAAATTAAGCCATCCAAAACTAAAGTGTATATGTGGGCTACATCAATGCCACTAAAAAGTCAAGGTACCTTAGTAGCAATGAAAAAGCATAAGAAAACAAAAGTACAAGCACCCATTCGTGTGCTTCAAGGTATGGTGTCAAGTTGCCTGTTTACTCTGCTTTAGCACCGCTACTTATATAAGATTGATATCCGTGAACTATAACATGAATGCTTATCATGAAATAGTAAGTCAATACCCTTCATTGGCTCATGGGTAACTCAAGACTATGAAAGTTCAATTACAAATTAATGAGGACATCCGTCCTATTGCTCATAGACACAGACAAATTGCTTTTCACTTACAGGAAACTGTTGAAAAATAATTTAAATCTTTATTCAAACATGATATCATTAAATGCTCCACTGGCCCAACTCCATGGGTTTCTCCCCTAGTGGTAGTACCCAAAAAGGACAGAGAAGGAGCTGTACGCATCTGCATGGATATGAGTCAAGCGAATAAGGCAATTGAAAGATCGTTACATCCAGGTCTGCTCATTGCAGACATAATACAATGGAATGGTGCACAGGTGTTCTCTCGCCTGGATCTGAATAAAGGATATCATCAGTTGGAACTCAAAGAAAATTGCAGGTACATTACAACCTGTTCTACACATGTTGGTCTGTTCCGTTACAAAAGACTACATCTTGGTGTATTATCAACTGCAGAGCTATTCCAAGATGTCATTCGACATTTCATACAGCCTGTTATGAATGCTTTCAAATATAGTGCAGACATAATGTTTTTCAAAGCTACACAGAAGGAGCATGGCAAAGTTCTCACGCAAGTGTGTCAGTGCTTGTTGAGGCCGGCTTAACTCTGAATGCAGAGAAATGTGTGTTCCATTAGACAAAGTTAAAATTCTTTGCCTATATCATCTCTGATGAGCCATGACATCCGATGATGCTCAGGGGCAAGTGCTGTCACCTGCCAGTACCCCGGAAGACGTTTCTATGTTATGATTATTCGTTGGCATTGCCGGCTATTGCTCGAGATACATACAAGACGATGACACTGTCAGGGCCCCATTAAGAGACTTGACAAAAAAGAATGTTTATTTTCTTTAGGCATATTAATGCGAGGAAAGCTTCCAGAAGATCAAGCAAGTCAATGACAACGCTACTGAGATGGCATAGTTTGATCCAAAGCTTCATACAAAGGTTTTATTGATGCTAGCCCTCTCAGGTTGGGCACGATACTTATACAACACAGTGAACACCCAAATGCACAAAGACGTTTTGTGACTTATGAAAGCCGAAGCGTGCCCCAAACTGAACGTGGTTATTCTCAGCCTGAGAAAGAAAGCTTAGCAGCGATGTGGGCTTGAGAACATTTCCACATATTCTTGTATGGGAAGGCTTTCACACTTGTGACTGAGCATTATTGACTATATTTGGAAATCTAATAGCAAAAACGCCTCCGCGCATTGAACACTGGGGTCTGCAATTGCAAAAGTACAATTACACCATTTTGCATCATCCAGGGAAAGATCAGAACCCTGCCGACTACTTTTCACGTGTGCCTCTACAATGCTTTGGCACCCATTCTAAAATAGCTGAAGCTTACATAAATTTCATAGTGAAATCAAGTATCCCAGCTGCCATTTCATTGGAATAAATTGTCACTGCCACAAGTCAAGACAGTGACATGGTGAAACTAAAAACATTATTACACACCAGTCTTGGTACTAGCACCCTTGATCTCTTACCAGTGACAGTGAATATCAAAAGTTTAAGAATGTCAAAGATGAGCTGTCCATTACTCAGGAAGGCATCATCCTTAGAGGTTTGAGAATTGTCCCTCCAGAGAGTCTGTGACAACAGTTAATTGAAGTGGGCCATGAAGAACATCGTGGAATTGCTGCCACCAAATGAGCTCTCCAAGATCGAGTCTGGTTTCCACATCTCGACGAGAGAGTTGAAAGAGAATTAAAGGCCTGACATCTATTAAATTCACATCATCAAAAACTTCTCAACACCTGTTAAATATATCAGAATTGCCAATGCATGTGTGGGAAAGAATTGAAGTGGACTTCTTTGGTCCTCTTGACAACAGACATCACCTGATGGTGATCGTTGATGAAAACTCCCATTTTCCAATGATGAAACATCTTTCATCTATAACTCAAGAACGTGTCATTGAGAGACTAGACCACATCTTAATGACCTTGGGTGTCCCTGCAATCTTAAAGTCTGACAATGACCCACCATTTAACAGTTGAGAATTCTGACTTTCTCATTCATCTTAATGTCGTGCATCAAAAGAGCATCTCCCTTTGGCCACCGGCCAATGGCCTTGTCGAACATTTCATGAGTACTCTAAAGAAAGCTATCCAGTGTGCTGGGCTAGAGAAGCTCATCCTTAAAGCAGTCTTAAACTCCACTCTTCGAAATTATTGCTAGATCCATCACTCGAACACAGGTTAAAGCCTGCCACCTTGATATTCGGGAGAGCCATGACAACCAAGTTACCTCAATGGACCAATAGAAGAGCAAATACCGAGGAAGAAATGCATGTGAAAGTCTTGAATCGTAAGAGAAAGAATGAAGGACTATGCGAGCAAGCGTTGACATGCCAGACATGTCATGTTTACTAGAGGAGAAAGAGTGCTTGTAAGTCAGCTAAGAAAACGAAAGTCTGATGCTCCTTTCGATGCTGAACCATTTCATGTAATTACCAGAAAAAGACACATAGTCACTCCCATCATCCTGGGAAGTCCATTACTCGAGACTCATCATATTTCTGACATGTGGATCATCGCTCGTCAGGCACTGTCATTGCAGAGACTGAGTCCGAATGGACAAGTGAAGAACCCCTGACTGCCGCTATTTCTCCATCACCAATGCCAGTCAGGAACATTTCTACTGCCTGTCTCCAGCTTCTAAAGATGCTGTCGGGAAGCCTCATTGAAGAGCTCTAATTGTATTTATTTTCCCAAAATGTAATTTGTTTTTATTTAACAGAGGGGGAGATGTAGTGTTGTATGGGTTCCTAATGAATGAAGCTTAGTGGCTCTTGATGGACTCCATAAAACTCTGATGTAAGCATTTAGAGCGTAGTGAAGTGAATGCAGTGAAGTGAATGCAGGTTTAGAATGTTTAGTTTGCAGTTGCACACAGAAGAATAAAGACATGTTATACCAAGCTCTGTGTGTGGCATAGGGATTGACGAGTACCCGGGGTGGGGAGGATGCTACAGACAGCCTACAGTGATCGCCAATGCAAATCTCCAACAATGACCGTCTGCGAAGTTTGACAGGATCTTTGCGCTACAATGACAGCCATCGATGATCTCTGGCCTGCTGTTTGCGATGACCATCCCCAGTGCTTTCCCTGCAGCCTCCTCCACCATGGTCTGGACTGTTAGCTCTAAATTAAAAGGTAGCTTTTTCAGTTTCACTAGCCTGGTCCTTGTATCCGGGCTGTGCTCCATTGTGGTTGGCCTGAACTTGTGAATTTCACCCGACCAAAGCCCTTTGTGGCGTTAGGCATTATACTTATCTTAAATCTTTGAAATTGCTTATCTCTGGTTCTTCTGATTGGATTTTTGTCATTTTGGTCTCAATTAATTAATCTTTATTCTATTTTACTGTTTGAAGTGCTGCATAGATACTTTACACATTGCCTCTAAGTTAAGCCTGACTGCTTTTGTACAAAGCTACCAGAAAGTTAAGCACCGGTTAATTTGGGATTTGCTTGTGACTTCACCCAGATAGAAATTGTGGTTGCTGGTTGAGTAGTGTTTCACCCCTCTCAACTGTTTAACAATTTAATACAAATGCAATTTTTTAGACAGTTTCACTAGCAGTGTCATGAGCGTGAGTAGGTCAAGAAGAATTGTATGTGGACAGCGTTTACCTGAGATTACTTGATCAAGTCAAAATGGCTTTCAATGCTTGTAGTTGACTTTATAGAATAATACGGATCAATCATGGGGCTGATTAGTAGTGCAACAATCATTTGTAACAGTTCATACCTATGGCGATAACGAACTTTAACTCGGTACTATATTTCTTGTATGTATATCTGGGTTGCAAGTCTGGGCTTGTCAATAAATCAACAGTTAGCACACACAGACACTATGGCAACTAACATACATCAGCCATACCCTTCTCTTCCATTAGCTTCCCTCCATAAGCGAGCACATCCTTTGTGTCATTGGTCCCAATCCAGTGTTGGACCATAAGGATGATTGCCGTCAATACCACTAAAATCAAACCCCATATAGTACAGCAGTATTGTTGTGTTGCTGGTAGTCGTCGTAGATATTTATACACAGTATCTTCATACATGAAAAGTCTATTACAAATCATGTGACCCTATCTTTCTGCTGCGTGGAAGTCAGCCCCTCCAGCCCTAACTCGGTACATTCTAAGAGTGGCAGGATGCTGGCTTAGTGGGACACAGCAGTATTTTTCTTATCTCGATGTATTCATTGTTTCCTCAAATAGATCTACACACAAACAAATTAAACCACTGGTCTCCTGCAAGAAAAGCCTTCAGCCATTGCTACCTTTCCCACTTAATCTTCTTTTCATGTAGATGCAGTTTCACAGAGGATGCAAAATGGTCCAAGAGTCCTATTCTTTTCACAACCCACTACATATTTCTTGAACTGTAGGTTCTCTTCAAGAGTCTCCCTGTTCGTTCCAATTCAAAGTCCACTTGGAAGTAGGAAATAAATAGGTGATTCAACTCAATTCCTCTAAATACCCCAGTAACACTTTCTGAAATATGTGTGAAGTGTTCCAGTTAGGAAGGTGTGCAATAATTATCATCCTTATTGCTCTTTTTTTTTTTTAATTCCTACCCTAACGATAGAGTTATAAAACAACCAAATAAAAGTTCTCAGCTGTCAAGATTTGAGGAAAGTGGGAAGGAGGAGTAAATAGGGCCAACGAGACTCCTAACTTTCCACCTGTTTCCAACGACGCCAGCTTTTGAAAAAATTATCTCAAGCAGGAAGCAGGATAAAAATGGGGAAAGGGAGAGCCAATAGATATTGACTATGAAAGGTCACTGTATATTATCACAGAACCAACTCTTGGTACTGTTTGAAAAGAGGCACAATATAGATAAAAAATTATTCTTTCAAATATTGGTGCGCTATTATAAACCTTTTATACTTTCAAGATGGCTGTTGTGTTGCATGTAAGCGCAACGTGGCGACCATTATGAAAGCTTTGAACATTTTATTTTCTATATTTTCAATTTGAAAGATGTCTGGCCACTGCTATTAACTTGAACAATGCTGAATAAATAGTAAAAGCCTCCTTCATGGAAATAGAGCTTAAAGTATTGGCACAGTGAGGCTCCTTGACTTTGCCAATGCTAGTTTTCATTTTCATACTTTTTAGGCCCTGTTTAAAGTAAATATTAAGGAAAGCAGATTATGGTTCTTTCAGCACAGTAGGAACAATTAGCTTGAGCACCTCTCCAATACCATTATTATTCAAGCTTTAAATAATATAGCCAAATGTATGCTAAAATATACACCACAGTCAGTTTGTAAGGAGACTCACCACAATGGACAACAATCAGAAGAGTTATTGGTTATTTATTTAGCTTTTGTGGCCTCAGTAAGGCTTACCAGCTCTGTCACCTCCTCTCATTCGCCCTCTGGATTACAATATCCTCACAATAGAAGCAGTATTAGTTCCAGCTTCCTGATTTCAGTCCTGTCAGAAGCCTGATATTAAAAGGCTTACAATGCTTGGTTATAGTATGACTTAGTCTTATCTATGGGTATGCATATGCAATGAACTAAACTGTAAAAGGCAACAATGCGACTATAAGTAGCAGCTTAAGATTTCCTATTTTTCCGTGCCCTACCTCTGGGCCATCCAACCGGAAAAGGTTTAAGGGCTGTGCAGACCAAGCAGTTTTCTGGCCCTAATCTATATCCAGACCAATTGAAAACGGGCTAAGAGCAAGGAATAAATGGACAGCTGAAAATCTGCTTCTAATTAAGTGCTCTTAATTTTAAAGAAACTAAGCAAAATTTGAGATCTCAGCAAAGTTAACATTAATGATAATATGCAACCTTAGTTTCCTTATAGATACCTGCATCAATACATACAATAGTTAAAACCATTTAACATGTTTTAAGAAGACACCCCACCTTCTTTCTGTTCTTTGCCAGTATATATTATTCCTACATACTAGCCATGTCCCTAAACCAGGAGATATTATCATCCACAAGGACACCCTCAGAGTATCGACCAGCACCGACGACACCCTCACCACCGCTGAGCACATGCACTTCCAGATCCACACCGACCCCAACACCACCCTCAGAGGAACACTCATCTACATGCCACCCGGTCCCCGACAGCAGTTCAGCGACACCCTCGCCGGCTTCATCAGCACCCACGCTCTCACCTCAACAGACTACATCCTCCTCGGAGACCTGAACTTCCACCTCGAGAACAACAACGACGCCAACTCCACCACCCTGATCGACAACCTCACCAACCTCAGACTCAAACAGCTTGTGACAACTCCCACCCACACCGCCGGACACACACTGGACCCCATCTTCTCCGCAAGCCCCTACGTCTCCTTCAACCACACCACCGAACCCCACTGGACCGACCACAGATGCGTCCACTTCACCTTCAGGAAACCCACCACACACCACCACACCCAACGGCTGCCACACCGCTGCTGGGACAAGGTCACCAAGGACCAACTGACCACCACACTTGCCCTAGGACCACCCGACGACCCCACCAACCCTGACACCGCCGCCATCAACCTCAAACAATAGATCAGCGGCTGCGCCAACACCCTCACCCCACTCAAGACCTCCACAGCCAATCACACCAACAAGAAAGCCGCATGGTTCACCGATGACCTCCGGACCTCCAACTGCACCTGCCGGAAGCTGGAGAGAAACTGGCTCCAAGACCGGACACCAGACAGCCACACTGCCCACAAGAACGCCACCCGCAGACACCACCAACTCATCAGGACCGCCAAGAGGACCACCTCCAAGGACCGCCTCGACAACAACGCACACAACTCCAAAGAGCTCTTCGGCATCGTGAAAGAACTCTCCAACCCCAGCTCCAACACAAACGACATTCCGCCGTCACAAGACCTCTGCAACTCTCTGGCCACCTTCTTCCACCGCAAGATCACTGACATCCACGACAGCTTCAACTCCGACACTCCCACATCAGCCGTCGAGACCACCTGCCCGCAGGCCCCCACATGCACTAGGCGCCTGACCTCCTGGTCCAACGTCCACATCGAAGAAACAATCAAGACCATGAACTCCATCCACTCCGGATCCCCATCTGACCCATGCCCTCACCACATCTTCAACACAGCCAGCACAGCCATCATACCCCACCTTCGGAAGACAATCAACATCTCCTTCGAGACAGCATCCTTCCCGACTAGCTGGAAGCACGCCGAGATCCACGCCCTTCTGAAGAAACCCAAGGCGGAACCCAAAGACCTCAAAAACTTCCGGCCCATCTCCCTGCCCCCCTTCCCGGCAAAAGTCACAGAGAAGATTGTCAACAGACAGCTGACCCGCTACCTCGAAGACAACAACATCCTGGACTCATCCCAGTCTGGCTTCCGGAGTAATCACAGCACCGAGACCACCCTCATCGCCGCCACCGATGACATCAGGATCCTGATGGACAAAGGAGAAACAGCCGCCCTCATCCTCCTGGACTTATCCACAGCCTTTGACATGGTCTGCCACCGCACCCTAGCAACACGCCTCCATGACGCCAGAATCCAGGAGAAGGCCCTGGCCTGGACCACATCCTTCCTCTCCGGCAGAAACCAGAGCGTCCGCCTCCCTCCCTTCCGATCCCAGACCACCGAGATCATCTGCGGCGTCCCTCAGGGTTCCTCCCTAAGCCCGACGCTGTTCAAAATCTACATGGCACACCTCGCTCGCGTTGCTCGACAACACAGCCTCAACATCATCTCCTACGCCGACGACACCCAGCTGATCATATCCCTCACCGAAGATCCCTACACCGCCAAAGCCAACCTCCACAAAGGAATTAAGGCCATCGCCGAATGGATGAAGGGCAGCAGGCTGAAGCTGAACTCAGACAAGACGGAGGTCCTCATCCTCGGCCCAACCCCATCAGCCTGGGACAACTCCTGGTGGCCCACTTCGCTAGGAACATCCTCAGATCCCACCGACCACGCACGCAACCTGGGGGTCATCCTCGACCCCGCCCTCTCCATGACAAAGCAAGTCAACGCCATCTCCGCGTCCTGCTTCAACACCCTCTGGATGCTCCGCAGAATATTCAAATGCATCCCCTCCGACCCAAGAAAAACCGTCACCCAGGCCCTCGTCACCAGCAGACTGGACTACGGGAACGCCCTCTACGCAG
This sequence comes from Triturus cristatus, assembly GCF_964204655.1. Taxonomy (NCBI): domain Eukaryota; kingdom Metazoa; phylum Chordata; class Amphibia; order Caudata; family Salamandridae; genus Triturus; species Triturus cristatus. The sequence goes on from NC_140595.1 coordinate 334,743,099, forward strand.
GAACAACCAAGCTCCTGAGACGGCTACAACGCATCCAGAACGCCTCGGCACGACTGATCCTCGATGTCCCCCGGTGCAGCCACATCACCCTCCACCTGAGAGGCCTGCACTGGCTCCCCGTCAGCAAGAGGATCACCTTCAAACTCCTCATCCACGCACACGGAGCCCTGCACAACACCGGACCAGCATATCTCAATGACCATCTCAGCTTCTTCACCCCCGCCCGCAACCTCCGCTCTGCCGACCTCGCCCTCGCCACAGTCCCACGCATCCGGAAAATCACTGCCGGCGGCAGATCCTTCTCCTACCTCGCCGCCAAGACCTGGAACACCCTCCCTACAAACCTACGTCAGACCCAGAACCTGCTAGCCTTCAGATGACTTCTCAAGACCTGGTTCTTTGACCAGTAGCTGCAGCAGTACCCCCCCCTCAAACCCCCCCCCCCCAGCGCCTTGAGACCCTCACGGGTATGTAGTACGCTTTATAAATGTTATGATTGATTGATTGATAGACAACCCAGTATTTTATAAAGATCGATTTGTACAAGTGATCCGACTTCCTCATTTTAACTGTGAACCATGACCTCATAGGAATCCTTTAATCCTCTTGAATGTAGTTTCAATATTTCCTATTTCATTACCAACCCTTTTCCCTCCAATTTCACATGTTGTGTGTAACTGGTTAAATGACATTCCTTAATTTCCTTAGGAATTGCCGGGCCTGGTGGCTCAGTGGACACATGCGTCCCCCGCAGGGGCCAGTGTCCAACCTCATGGTCACAGGTTGAAATCCTGGTGGGTCGACTCAGCCTTTCATCCATCAGCGGTCGATAAAATGTGTACTATTGAGTTGGGTAACAGTAAACATCTATTATTCAGCGCAAAGAGGCCTACAGGTGAACGTGCGCTTTACAAATACACATGTGATGTTATGGTTGTTTCCAAGGGAGATTTTCTAATCAGAGCCACAAGAGAGTTTATACATGTTTTTAGGTCTCACCTAGGCGGCACATGCGCTGTCTCTTCGCGACATGCTGTATCTAGAAAATGGGCTTTAATATGAGGTTAATATTCTTAGTTGTTCCTCATTTTCTACTTTTGTGACTTCCCATGAGGACTTCCCCTGTTGCAGGTGCTCTTACTCTTTGAGTTATTTTATGATACTTGGAGAACAATCTTTTCTTTTTGTTGGCATGCCTCTGCTCGTGCATTCTATCTTTATTTCACGCTGGCTGAAAGGTTCCCCACCTAATCATTTACCAGTGCATCAGCTTCACGGTCGCTGCCCGTTCTGCTCACGCTTCTCAGGATGTTCTTTCTCTTTATTTAAACTTTTACATGCTTTGTGCGATGTTACTACTTTTATTTATTTCAAAATGATGGCGACGCTCAGCACAGCGCTGGATTTATTCCAGGTTCAAGGGCGAGTGCTTTGAGCATGGCTCTAGCTGGCCGCCCATGCAACTGAACAGTGTTTGGTGCATAAAACTGACTAAAGCCACCTGGACTGTATTGTAGCTTTCACTATGTCACATTATTGAGAACACGGTGCAGTCCGTTAGTGAGGCGTGCTGTACAGTGCTTCAGTGAGGGAAATTGTGCAGTGCTTTAGTGAGTGACACTGAGCAGACGTTTGGACTCAAGCCCCTACATATAAGGTCAGAGTTCAAACCTTTACTAAACTGGTCTGGGGCTTTAATTTTTTATTCTCATGTCACATAAGCCTAAATGTGCATTAAAGCCACAAACAAAATGTGAGGGATATTCCTGGAAGAATTTGTAGTCATGGCTAACGCGTGTAAATGCCATGGACTCTCAGTTTAAAGAACTACAAACAAAAAAGGCCGATTGCATTGAAATGCTTGTTTTTTTGCCATTGTTGTAAAACTTTATAACTGAAGATGTTCATCTGCGAGTATGTGTCCATTTCTTTATTAAACATCCAACAATTTAAGAATCTGCTATTGTAAGGTTCCAGTGTATTACAATTCTACTTGATTTATTTGTTCTGAGCACCCTATACACTTTACACTTAAGCAAGTGTAAGTGACATCAATAATCTGTTTTCAACACTTGGCTGAGTCTTCATGTTTTTTAAATATCCTTTTATATTTTTGGGCATTTGCTTTTTCAGTTGCAGCAGGTATATATAAAGCTACCAGGAATAATCTCTGTCCATTTTCTATTAATGGGATACCAAAGGGGATGATGGACGGAGCGTTTGAGCAAATCAAACACTCACCCCCAGTCAACTGATCTGGGTTTAATCCATCATCACTCTTTAGCTCACTCCACCACCCCAGTTCAGACATGGCCATATGCAAATCAGTCTGACCCTGTGCCTCATGGGAACAGTCCAGCCCGAACTGCCAAGCAATGTCTTCCCTGGACCATAAACAAGCATCCTGGGACCGGTTTCGGGTTCATAACCCTTATCAGCCAGGCTATCTGGAATCCAGTGGCAAAGTGAGCAAGGGACCCACGTCTGGGCATACCCTGCCAACTTAGGGTGAATAAAGCGATACCAAAGGGGATGATGGACGGAGCGTTTGAGAAAATCAAACACTCACTCCCAGTCAACTAATCTGGGTTTAATTCATCATCATTCTTTAGCTCACTCCACCACCCCAGTTCAGACATGGCCATAAGCAAATCAGTCTGACCCTGTGCCTCATGGGAACAGTCCAGCCCGAACTGCCAAGCCATGTCTTCCCTGGACCGGAAACAAGCATCCTGGGACCGGTTTCGGGTTCATAACCCTCATCATCCAGGCTATCTTGAATCCAGTGGCAAAGTGAGCAAGGGACCCACGTCTGGGCATACCCTGCCAACTTAGGGCGAAGAAAGCGATACCAAAGGGGATGATGGACGGAGCGTTTGAGCAAATCAAACACTCACCCCCAGTCAACTGATCGGGGTTTAATCCATCATCATTCTTTAGCTCACTCCACCACCCAAGTTCAGACATGGCCATATGCAAATCAGTCTGACCCTGTGCCTCATGGGAACAGTCCAGCCCGAACTGCCAAGCCATGTCTTCCCTGAACCGGAAACAAACATCCTGGGACCGGTTTCGGGTTCATAACCCTCATCAGCTAGGCTATTTTGAATCCAGTGGCAAAGTGAGCAAGGGACCCACGTCTGGGCATACCCTGCCAACTTAGGGTGAACAAAGCAACACCAAAGGGGATGATGGACGGAGCGTTTGAGCAAATCAAACACTCACCCCCAGTCAACTGATCTGGGTTTAATCCATCATCATTCTTTAGCTCACTCCACCACCCCAGTTCAGACATTGCCATATGCAAATCAGTCTGACCCTGTGCCTCATGGGAACAGTCCAGCCCGAACTGCCAAGCCATGTCTTCCCTGGACCAGAAACAAGCATCCTGGGACCGGTTTGGGATTCATAACCCTCATCAGCCAGGCTGTCGACAGTCCGGGCTGGACTATTCCTATGAGGCACAGGGTCAAGACTTATTTGCATATGGCTGGGTTCAAACTGGAACAGCATGGTGAGCAAAAAAACAATGGATTTAGGCCCAGATCTCTGTACTGGGGTGAATGTATGACATTGTTCTGCATTCTATCCATCAACTGTTGTTTTTGCATTTGTCACTCCGAGTGGGAAGGGTATGCCCAGACGTGGGTCCCGTGCTCTCCATGCCACTGGAATCAAGCTATACCGGCTGAAGAGGGGTGAAACCCCGAAACCGGTCCTAGGATGCTTCTTTCCAGTCCAGGGAGGACCTGGCTTGGCAGTTTGGGCTGGACTGTTCCCATGAGGCACAGGGTCAAGACTGATTTGCACATGGCTGGGTTCAAACTGGAACGGTATGGTGAGCAAAAAAACGATGGATTTAGGCCTAGATCTCTGTACTGGGTTGAATGTATGACATTGTTCTGAATTCTGTCCATCAACTGTTGTTTGTGCATTTTCTATTATTAGCAGAGCCACAAATGCATTGTCAGACAGATGGATGTTGCAGACCTCAGACAATACTGTATTATTAAGAAGACATTTAGATGTGGGAAAAGTTAAGTATCTTTGAGCACAAAGTGTAAAGCTTTGAATAAAGCTTTTAGTACAAACAGTAGAACCTCAAATGTATGGCATCAATTGCCATAAGTCAAAGGCCCCAATTTAGACCTTAGTAGTCTAAAATTGTATTTTGTAATTTAGAACTGGAATACTATTCCTTTGGTATCTTCAGACAAAGACGAATTAAATCAAATGTATAATAAAACCTCTGACAGTGCTGATATAGTGACATACACCTTGGAAATGTTTCTCTGCTTATGACTAATTACAAAGGATCTGATTCAGAGATTTAGATCAATAATTGCTGATCACTGACTTAGTTTTCGCTTAATCAGTTTCTTGTGGTAAGACTTAATACTCATGGAATAGAGCTTTGTTAGGCAGAATGTCATTGATGAAGCTAAATCTAAAACATGTTGGGTAGGTTAGTTTAGAGTTAGTTATTAACTTTATGTTGAATACACACAGGCTCACAGCAATCACAAGGGAAAGTGGTTTTTGGGCCATTGCTAACTTGCATTTGAGAAGTGCTGTCTCTGGTTTAAAGCTTTCTAGCATCAAGTGATCCTGTTTGTTGGCACTATTTTCCAAACCATTGTTTTCATTTAATTTATCTTCCTTTAATCTCTTCATCTGCAATTTAGAGGAACATGTACTGGTCGTTGAGCCCAATTCGGAACTCCTTTAGTGCCCTCCCCATGTCCTGGTGCGTGTTTCCCCGTGCACAATGTAGGATCCTTCTGCATGTGTATCCCCACTTTTTGCCTGGTGCTAAGCTGGTTTTTGACTAGTCTGCTAATCAGGACCTCAATCTATCTGCTTTCTCCCTAAACTGTTGTGTTAGTACCTAGGTACAAATCCAGATTGGATACTGGGGTACCCTAATCAGTCCTTAGTATATGGTACCCATGGACCCAGGGCATAGGTACCCCAGAGGTCTCCCATGGGCTGAAGCATGCATTATGCCACCCATGAGAAACCATTCAAAATGGAACTACAGGCCTGCCACTTCAGCCTGTGTAAATTGGTACATGCACAACGTACCAAAGATATAGGTTTACTATATCTAAGGGTCACTGCACTTAAAACCTATAAGTCACTCCTCTAGCAGGCCTTTACAATCCTGAGGGCAGGATGCTTGGTTCTAAGTGAGAGCGTGTCCTTGCATGAGCAGGACACCCCTGCAGCCTACGGAGTCCTTTCTCCCGGGTTGTCAGTGAAGCAGCTATATACTACATAGAGGGGCATTGCGGGACCGCACAATGACATCTCAAACGGCTGCAACAAATTCTATCATGTTTGGTATCAAATATGTTGGAATCATACCCACACCATAAACGGTGTGGGAGGTATGATTCCAAGCACCGGGAGAGCCCTCCGTTAGGCTCTCATTGTTCCCGGTACCATCCTTCTAGTCCCGGACAGCACAAAATGGTTGCTGCCGACCAGAGACACATTTCTGCCCTCCTGCTGCTGAGCCAAGGTCGAGCAAGGGAAGGCAGAACAATAGGCATCCTGTCACAGGGAGGTGTGACCACCTCTCAGACAGGATTTAGTGTATTAGAGCTGGTTGGGTGCACTTGCCTGCACCTGAAAGTCTGCAAGAGGGGCACATTCGGCGTCCCTGTGATTAGTCCGGTTCAAACCAGTCCTGGGAGCCGTTGGCTCCCGCTCTGGTGCGAATCTGGACAAAGGACATGGGAGTAACCTCCCGCCTGTCCAGACCCTCCCCTGGGAGGGTCACCTGAATCTTCCCAACCCTTTCCTTAGGGTACTTAAGGGCTTACCTGGGTGTAGGTCCCTTGATTCGTCATGGACAAGACTCAGAACTAAAACCACTACACTTCTATCGTCTGGGCACTCTGGACTTTGCTGGACTTCGTTTGGGCCTGACGTTGTCTCCATTTCAGTCTGGTGCCTCGTCTGTGCCTGTGCACCATACAGGATCTGTGCAGGACCTGTGGAGCATCCAAGACACTTGAAGATAATCTCCCTTGGAGTGAAGGAGTCACTCCCTCATTCGTAGGCACCACAACACTGCTGACCGGTCTGCTGCTCCCGAGCTCTTATAGACTCCAAAGGATTCAACAACACACGCTACTGGAGGCCAGAGCTGCCCTCTCACCCAGTTTGAGGCCAAAATCCCTTGTGGGGCTGCAAATGCTTGTTGCCAATGGGGCAGCAAGTGCTTTGGGCTCCAAGGAGCCCCAACCTTTGTCAACTTCTCCTGCAAAGATCTTCAGCCACATCGCACCGTGTGCTCAGTGGCCTGTTGTTTTGCACAAGGTCCTCCTGCAACTCCAGTGTCTTCGACCTGTGGTTCCTGTGCAGTCAACATCCTTCATGGGGCAACTCGTATCCGGCTCCTGCTTGTCCTCAGCATCGCCTGGTCCCCACAGCTGGAGAGTCAAGGGCATCAACATCTATCCTGGAGCACCCAACATCAGTGGGCATTCGTCTAGCGAGCCCCTGGCCACTCTCAAGTGACCCAGCCTCTTTCTCCTCTGCTTTCAGGTACTCTTCATCAAGAATCCATGTTTGGATTCCCATGGACACTTTCTCCTCTTCCCTCAAGGGCACTTTCTTGAAGTCCTCCGTTGGGTTTGACTGCTGTTTCCGACGCCACTTCACACCTATGCACCTGGCTCCCCTGGGATAGGTAACTTGGGTTTCCACAATTGGGATGGCTCTAAAATCTTCTGTCTTTCACTGGGTTTCCTCAGGGTCCACTGGGAAGGGTCCCCAATCTTTAAAAACCCAACTGCGACTTACACATAGAGCTGTACGGAGCCCGCGGTCGTGTTCTATCACAGCAGGAGCCCTCCGTGGGGTGCCTGTCTACTTAGCTTGGGTAGTTCCTTGGGTCCCCAGTGATTCTACAACCTCTCGACATTGTCCTGACTCAAGTCGTGGTAGTATTGTGTGCTTTGTGTTTATCTCCGTGTGGGAGATACAGGAAAGTACTAGAGAGTATTATATAATAAATACATATTTTTATAATTACTTTGTGTGGTTCATTTTCATTTAATCTTTACTATAAGATTGCATTCTGGTAAAACAAGCTGCTTTACACTCCTTCAAGACTAAGATTGAAGGCTGCTCTCCACAGCTACCACTTAGAGAGCTTTCAGTGGTTGTCTAAGACCTCTTAAATCACCATAAGGGTTGTCTGGACTGGTGCAAGGTGCCCAATCACATTAGCAGACATCATATACCAGGCCAGCTTCTCACAGAAATCTATAAAGCTTTTATCAGTAGTTATCTAGCATTTGTCAGGGAATAAACACTTTGCTTTCTCTTTTCATATCCACATCTGTTTTACATCTGTTAAAACAACTATCTATTCATGATCTTTTAATATAATTTGAATTCTCATCAACATTGTTGTACAGTTTTAGTTTTATTTTGTGATTTACTCCCGCTCCTGATAATGTTTCCCAATGCATTTTGGATTCAGGCTTTGCCATATGTTACTGGGTGACGATTCATATTTTTCTATGAAACGAAAACATTAAAAAACTGTCAGTTATCTGACAGCATGGCCGAACCGCTTACAAGATGGCCGCAGGTTTTTGAGGCTCAGCTACGGAGCACATTTCCAGTACATGACGGCTGTTTGAGGCTCAGGGGGCTTGCGGAGCGGATTTATTGCTGTGAACACGGGGGAATCAGATGTTTTTGCTCTTGTGCAACTTCTGAGCCCTATTACCTATTTGTTTCTGCTGTGTTCTTTCTCCTCACGTTTGGCAGTCGCGGATGCCATTTTGTAAACAAACAGCACATCAAATGGGTTTTTGGTTGGCTAGGGTATGCACCTTAGCCAGGCAGAACCCACTACTCTAATCAGGGTAAGAGAGTTACACACCCAAGATAACCCCTGCTCACCCCCTTGGTAGCTTGGCAGAGCAGTCACGCTTATTCCAATGGCAATTTGTAAAGCGTTTGCACAACACACAGCCACCCGTGACACACTAGGCACACCACAAAAAGAGACTCCACGCAAGGTTATTTAAAAATATTGTTTGGATTATACATGAAATGCTTTAGACCATAATCCCATAAATCACTTTGCCAACTAGGCAATCGTCATGACATCACATAGACTGTACATCACCTTGCCAGCAGGTAGTTGTCATAACTGTACATGTAGTGCAATAAGGTAAACACCCATAGATCGCACACGTTGGGGAAACATTAGGCATAAGACTACAATTAGTTCAAGATAGTAACCACTTATAGATTGCACATGTTATCACATCATATAACTAATACCTCACACCCCCACTGTATATTTTATGCAGTTCCTGAACATTTTGCTCATTACTCTTGGCCAGCAAGAGGCCTACATCACAATATGAGGGCATTAATATGCAGTAGGCAGATGCCACAAAATTCCCAGATACCGTAGTGCCCAAATCACCACTCTGTACCCTCAATAAGCTCCTGTGCGGCTTTCATAGGGTATTAGGTAATGGTCTGTCAGCTGGTAGGGAATAGGAATGCCTGCGCAACTAGCACAGGCTTGGTGGTAACTGCAGGGGGGCTACCTGGAATGGGACCTCCAGCGAGTGTTCCCTTCCCGTCATTCAGCGTGTTTCCTATCCTTCGAGGCCCCCGTGGCATGTGCACCTTCAAAGAGAAATAAAAAGGAGGAGGTGACCTAACCCAGTCCTCCCCACCGTAATCCAGGAAACACGGTAGCAGCCTGTGTTTGGGTGGCGCCGCCGTAGACTGAGACCCTAAGTATTCACACCAAAGGAGGGAGGCATCTGCACTGCCCACGTTAGCGGGGAGAACTTCCCTTGTAAAAGGGCTGGCTTCCCGCGACCTCGTGGGGCAGCTGCCGCACCGGTACATCCTCCGTAGGTCAGAGTCCTGACATTGGCCCGGTGAAGAGGTGGCAGGAATCTTCCTTGGTCCTTCTTCCATCCTAATGATATTGCCAGCTTACTGGTGAGGCTCCATCCCGCGTGTGGCTGTTGTGATGGACACTTCTACTTCCGGCTGCTGTACGGTTGCTACGGCCCCTGTTCTTCTTCCATCATCTTGTTCCTTGAAGTAATCTAAAATCCTGGAGTTTTAGGGGCAATACTTATACCCCATTTTGCTATTCTGCTCTTTGTGGCAAGGATCTCTGAACCCAGTCCAAACCGTCCTGTCCTCCCTGGTGCAGCATGACCAAAGGGGGCATAGACAGAATTGTGAAAAGTAGACACAGCCTATTCAGGTGCAAGTGAAACTCCTCCCACAAACCTAAATTCAGACCAGGTCTATTCAGTCCAGCTATGAGTCACCCAGGAAGAGCAGGACATAGCTCAACCCCCCAGTGAGTGTCTAGACTCAGGGAATGCACATCTCCATCTCCTGTCACTCCAACACTAGACACTGTCAGAGGCACACAGGATGATAAAGTAAGAAAATGCCCACTTTCTAAAAGTCTGATGCCACTTTCTAAAAGTCTAATGCCACTTTCTAAAAGTGGCATTTTCAAACACAGAATCCCAAAACCACCTTCACCAATAAGTGCGTTAATAAATTCTGAGTTAAGAGAGCCTAAACTCCATTTTCCTATTTTGTCCCTATTGCAAGTTACACATGTAAAATTGTTACAGTGCAGCCCCAATGATAGGCCTATGGGACAGACAGCCTTTTAATAGTGAAAAAAGAAATACACAGTATTTCACAGTCAGGACAAGTGACACACACAAGTACATGTCCTACCTTTCATATATACTGCACCGTGCCCTTGGGGGTACCTTGGGCCTACCATAGGGGTGCCTTACGTGTAAGGAAAGGGAAGGTTTGGGACTGGCGAGTGGGTGCACTGACCAGGTCAACATGGCAGTTTACAAAAGCACAAGCAGAAACTACAGTGGTATGTTTGAGACACATTAACAAGGCTACTCATGTGGGTGGCACAACCATTGCTGCAAGCACACTAGTAGCACTTGATTTACAGGTCCTGGCACACACCGTGCTCTTTACTAGGGACTTACCATTAAATCAAATATGCCCGTCATGGATAACCAATCATATCATAATTTATACAGAGAGGATAGGCAATTTAGCACTGATCAGCAGTGGTAAAGTGGCCAGAATCATATAGCCACCAAAATCAGGATCAGAAAAATAGGAGGCAAAGGGCAAAATGTTTTGGCATAACCCTGTGAAAAGAGCCAATTCCAAAACCTGAAGAGTCAGAAGATTCAGACATGCTTGCCTTTCTTAAGACACATATCCCGAAGATAGTCGGTCTTAAGGAGCTTACAAACCTTAACCTACAGCGTGTTCATAGAATTGGTCCTAAACCTTCAAGAGATTCATCTTTTGGTTGTCCAAGAGGTATATTAGTCCTATTTCTGGAATATACTGATCTCCTTATGGTCTTATCAGTGGCAAAACAGAGGAAGCAAATGTTCTGGTCTGGTCAAAGAGTCTTTCTCTGAAAAGATGTGGCTCGTGCACCAGCTGCCCGTCGGAAGATAGATATTGTCTCATACATCCATGTTTCTTCAAAGTGACAAGGAGGAAAGAACCTTCTTATTTGATTCCTCTGATGAACTTAAAGTTAATATATTAATGCATTGTTTTTAATATGTTTCTCTTTATATTTGAACAGTTTCTTTTTGACTGAAGTATTGTGATAAGATTTTTTCTTCAATCACTAATAACATTTTTTCTTTGCAGATGGCTTTTGTCTAATATGGACCACCTTCCCTGCTGTGTCCTTTCCCATGTATTCCCATCCCAGACCTACTGTATTTACCTTATCTTCATGTGCCGGTAAGTGCTCTTTATTAGTCAGCCTTGTAGTCTAGTTATTTTGGCATTCCTTTATCTTCTAGTCTTTTGTTATGTCTCAGATCTGCTGTCTTAATGTGTATTTTAAAGTTGATTGCCTCCCTGGCTTTCGTCTCTCATCTCCGTGTGTCATAGGTCTGCTGTTCATATTTTTCCTCACTCTTCCCCGCCCCTTTTCATTATTGTCTACACTTAATGTGTTCCATTTCTTCTCTGGCTGAAGTTGTTTGGCTTTATTCTATCTTCTCTTTTTCTACAACATTTTTTTTCTTTCTTTTAATCTTCCTTCCTCTCTTCTTTTTTTCTTTACCCTTTCTTTTTACCTGACTCTTGCAGAGGCAAGACAAGCTATTTGCCCCTTGTATGGTTTACTTATCTTTTCTTTTTGCATTTTATTTTTTACTGAATTAAGAATGTATTTACAATATAAGCTGTTTTCCCATTTATATGGTCAATCTTTGAGTAGTTTTCTGGAATGTGAAAGGTCTACGTAACCAAATTAAGAAACAGAGAGTGCCAGCACATTTAGCCAGATTACAGTGCAAGATTGTTATGTTTCAAGAAACTCCCCTTACAGAAAAATATGTTAACTCATTAAAGAAACATTGGGTAGGCCACGCTTTCTATTAGCCCACAGATCCAAATAAAATGGAGTAATTACCCTATTTCATAAGTCGCTTTCAATTTCATTTGGAAAGGAGGAGAGAGATAAAGATGGTTGATGGCTTCTTCTTCATACCAACATCAACAATACTCCCATTTCCCTCCTTAACATTTATGGCTCAACTGGTATTAACAATTTTGGGAAAGCACATCTCTCATTTTACATTCCTCTTCCGGCAGTAATCTTCTTGTAGGAATACATTGTAATCAGATTAATGATCCCTTTACCAATAGAAAATCTTCTGCTAGATATGTCTCCAAAAGAATGCTAAAATCTCCAAAAACACTATCCAATCCAGATGTCTGGAAGATACATGGAGGTTCTCTAATCCAGAGAACCTAGAATGTACGTTTTATTCACCCACACAATTAAAAATCCAAAATTGATTATATTTTCATATCACCTCAATTACTTCCCACATTAGCTTATGCTGAAATCAGTTCTATATTAATATCTAATCATGAACCTGTTTTTATTGCTATAGATATTTCACTTGAGTCATACTGATCAAAAAGATGGTGTTTTAATATTTTCTCCCCAAATATTACTTCAGACCTCCCATTCTATATTATTTGGGACGTTTTCAAGGTTATGGCTAGAGGTTACATTATTTATTACGTCCCAGCCAAATAGATAAAATAATTGAAGCAATCTGTGCTCCTACTTTCTTCTAATAACCAACTTGAGCATAAATATTATACTTCTAACCACAAAACCACTCTTAAAGATCTTGTTCAAGCCAAGCTATCCTTTAAAAAAAAAACACCGAAGAGGCTTCCAGTGTCTTATTAAAGATTAATTCTAAGTTTTATGGTGGGCGTAATAGAGCGGGAAAGCCGTTAGCAAATTATCTAAATGTTAAATCCAAAATCATTATAGATGACAAAGGGGTTAGATATATTTTATGAAATTGGACTTGGGCAGTTTTATGATAGCCCTGAAAGCATTCCTTTGAACGCCAAAGGCGCTATCAAAGAGGCTTTACATAAAAGGGTAGACGTGCATTATCGCCATCAAGATGAGAGTGCTCCCCTGCTCTTGTCCCCTGCCCCAATGCAATATTATTTAACATTTACTATCAATCTGCAGATTAGATTTTATTTAAATAGATTTTGCCTAGGTAACGTGCATTTGCTACTGGCTTTTCCACGCCAGAGCGGTTGGGCTAATGACCTCTCACCCTGTCTATGTGATAACTTGACAAGTCAAAGCACTTTACACTTTTTCTTGTTCTGCACTTTATATAAAATGCCAAGTAGCACATTTTTAAGACCACTGTGAAAGAAAATTCGCCCTTGTACATATACTGACGGTAATAACACATTAAGAATTCTCGCTGAATTAACCGTATACAAAGAGTCGCATGACCTTGGTATTTTTTATGAATTGTCTTTTAACATACTGTTTATATTGGCTACATGTTGTGATAATTTACCTTGAAATTTTAATGGAACCACAAGTTGAAATCAGGTTGTTTTCTTTGTTGTATTGGATTTGAAAAAATGTGCGTATTTTAAGTTTATGATTTGAATTAACCTGGAAATTCTGGAGGTGTACTCAGCTGCCATAAATGCCACTAGAAAAGCACCTTAACATAGGAACAGATTTGAATCATATTTCACCCTCGTAATTTTCTTAAATGTCTGCTTAACTATTGAATATTGACATTTGAAGCCATTTGTGACCCAGCGGATGAATTTTAGTAAAGAATATAACATTAGAGTATTGTTAATTGGCCCAGGCCGGAATCAGATGTCGGTGTTCCAGATGCATTGAATGTCTTTTTGTATTCTTTTATGGCTGGTTAAGCCGAATAAAGATGAATGACTGACTGACAAAGGGGTTAATCATTTTAATGACGAGGATATTTTTCAGTGTTTTACTGACTTTTATCAAACTTTGTACACAACAAAACTTTCTCCATCAGTACTGCCCTAGAATATTTTTTACATTTTTTCTGGCCCATTACCACCTGTCTCAAGATTACTCCCTACTTGATAAGGACGTGTCCTTAGAAGACCTTCAGTCTGGATTAGCCAAATTACCCAATGATAAAGCCTCTGGATGGTTTCACAGCTGAATGCTACATACGATTTTCATATATTTTGCTTCTCCATCTCCTCCCTCTATACCCATACTTTTTTTTTAATAATGTAGCTAGAGGCACTTTTTTGGAAGCAATGCTATGCATGATCCCTAAAAAAGATAAAGGTCTCTCCTTTTGTGCCAACTAGCGACCCATTCCCCTTATTAATTTGGAATGCAAGATGTGAAAATAATAGTTATTTGACTTAATCAATTAATCCCGGATCGCATTGAAATGGGACAAACTGGGTTTGTTAAAAGCAGACATATTACTGACAATACAAGGCTTTTTTAAATACTATTCATCTGGCCTCTGAGAGTTCCAGCCCCATACCTGCCATCAATTTAGATGCGGAGAAAGCTTTCAATCATGTTCATTGGTGTTTTATGATGCGAGCGCTCAAATGCCACGGTTTTGGCCCCATAATTCTGCAATATATTAGTTTGCTTTACTCCTCTCCAAGTACCTCTATTTTTGTTAATGGATCCCAATTCTCTTACTGTTCCCTCCAATGTGGTACCAGACAAAGTTGCCCCTTATCGCCATTACTTTGTATATTATCCCTAGAACCCTTTTTACATACTCTAGTTTTACAGCCTATCCGGATGATATAGCTTTATATGTCTGACAACCACAAACTTCCATTCCTGCCTTTGCTGTTCTTTTAAACGCCTATTTTAGCTTATCGAGTTACAATTTAAATTTGACTAAATTTGAAGATTTTCCCATTAAATAAATTCCGTTTGAAAGAGATGTTTGCAGAAAATGGTTTTACATGGAATTCCAATTATATTAAATGTTTAGGGCTCAAATACTCCTCCTCCATCATAAAAACCATTCAGATCAATTTGGAGGATCTACTTCAAAAAAACCTTTCAATTGTCAGAGAAATGGTCCCCTCTCTATTTATGCTGGTGGGGTCGGCTAGACACAATAAAAATGATGATGTTCCCTATTATTAACTTTTACCTAGCCATGCAACCGGTTAGTATCCGTTTGACATTTTTTAAATGCCTAAACAGTTCCCTTAGTAAATATTTCTTTACCATGTGTGTGCAAACTCAAGGATAAGGGCAGAGTCAACTTTCCTAACTTGTGACAGTATAATTCTTTCTTTTTAATTGAACACGTTTTACCTTAACAGTTTTGTGTCTTCTGTAAGATCCCCTGATTTTCCACTTCCCTTTTTGGACTTTGGCTTATTTTCCTCATCCTCCATGCTCTTTTGCATCACCTACCATTACACAATCTATTTCTACCATCTTTCTGATCCTCGCTAGATTTCTCCCTTCTTTGTACGTTTTCCTATAATCATCTAAATGGCACAATAAATCGATTAAGATATCAAACCGCACTTTCATCTGGAAAGATTGGGTTGCTAAAGGAATAATTCTAGTTCAAGGTCACGTCTTCATACCTCCTCTGGGGTTCACAACACATTTGATCCCTCCGTCTCTTTCACTCTTAAATATTAATTGTTAAAAAATTCTCTGACACACCATATCTATCTCTTCGATTTCAGAGGCTTCTGCTTCTACATCCGATCCTCTTCCGGTACAATCACTTGTTTGCTTACCCTCTAAAGCCTCCTAAAAATATAGAAATATCTTCATTATTCTTCACCCAATCAACCCAAATACAAAATAGAAATTATATGGGAATCAAAATTACAACACTCTTTCTCCCAAAAAATACATCATACCTCTTGTACCATCAGTATTAAACAAACTTGATACTATTTTTTTAATCAAAGATTGTTTTTAAACCCTACCTCTATTTGTAAATGTAACTCAAGTTTGTCAAACTCATGTTGGACTGCACTAGCACACCAGGCACATACTTACATACATTAGGTTTTTCCTGCACAGTGCTTGCCCTGTGCTTGAAAAATCTATTGTTTTTAATGTAAACTTAAAAGGGACTTGCATTCCGCCTCCTCTCTTTCCTGGCTTCTCATTGGTTCCTATGCCTGCTACTTACCTTTCCGCCATTTCTATTGGCTGTAGCATATGTTCCTGCATTTACTAATGCTTGTTCCTCGTCTGCTTCTCTTATCAGTTTCCCACCGACAAAATACTGTTAACATCCGCTTTGGTGGAACAATATTTTCATAAAGTTTTGCCTTTTACCATTGCCACATATTTATATAACAATTTATCACACTGAGAGATTGTGATTTGCATAGAATCACAGGATGTTGCGCAGCGCCCCTGAGACTCGAATGGGGATCTCCAGCTCTCAAGTCAGCAGTTCTGGCTGCTGTGCCACATCCTCTCCACACTCCTGGATGATTATTTATGAAAACAGCTCTTTATTCGCAATATAGACAAAACCGATGCATTACCAATACTTGGATTTTTATTGCTCTTAAATTGGGAAAATTTGTGGACTTGCTTATTGACGTTACTCTTCAAATTATTACATCTAACTGGGAAGACTCTACCATAGTTACTTTTGCGGGTTGGTTACAATGCTATTATCAATTTACAATACTGACCTTGGTAAGCTTGGTTACTTGCACTATTTTATCAATTATTTCTTTTATTATCGTTTATTCCCTCTCCTTTGATTTTCTTTGTATTGCCCTTTACTTCCCTCTTATTAGAAACATAAAATGCGGTATCATTATGGTACAATTGGAATTAAGTTTTTCTTTATTGGTCTGTTGCCTTTATAATGCAGTTTTTTATTATTTGTTCATGTTCTTACTGTATCTTCTTTTTCTGCATTAATGTTATTACTAGATCTATTCCTAGTTATTGGACATATATTATTGCAGTGTACCTTTTTGATGCAGTTAGTTCGATAAAGCTTTCTTAAACTTAAAACAAAACCTGTCAGTTACTAATCCAGCATTCAGAAACAATATAATTGGTTATTGATCATAGGCGCTTTCCCTATCACTACTGCTCCACCAAACAACCTCGTTCTGCAAAATGAGAGTTGGGAATTACTTGATTTCTCAATCACAACCCCCTTTAATGCACACCTGACACCACTGTTTTTGTCACCTAAATCTGAAATCAAATCTTGGTGACATTGAAAGTCCCTTGTGACTAACACCTTGTAAAAAATAAACTGACTAACTTGAGTTGCAATATCTTAATAAGCCTCTCAGAATCTAAAATACACTTAATAGAAAAGCACACATTTAGTTTGTGTGTCAAAGTCTCTAATAAAATGAACTGTACTACCTGGAAATGTCTGTTGGTATGTTTACTGACCCCCATATGTTCACATACCAGAGCAATTGAAAAATGTAACAATAGCTAACTAACTGTCAACTAATAATCCAAAATTACCAACCACATGTTAAATATTGCCTCTGTATGATGAGTGAATTTGCAAATATCCTGACCGGAACCGGTGCCTCTCTCTCAAAAGTATTTTCTCATGTTGCATGGTGGACACATATCCATACCTTGTGTTCCTTTTAATTTAATTTCAAAGAGATCCCAATATCTTGTCATGCTCAAACAACGCATGCTGAGGCAGCATAGCTCTAAGTCTTTCTATCATGTCAATAAACAATGTTTCTCACAGGTTTGCATTAGTACATTCTGTGGTGCCAATCACTGTTGGTGGCAAAGACCTCACGCACTGCCATTTTTAAATGTTTCACTGAGCATCTGCAACCTGAAGAGAACACAGTTTTATAACTTAAAGTAAGAGTACCACTGGCAATTGTTATCTAAAAAACCTGAATGGCACGGTGTAATACGACATACAATAAAAAACGGAATTGTAATAATATTCTTCAATAGTCTTAAATGGTAATCTACCATTACTACGCACCCACTTCTACGAGTTTACATTTCTACGCATTTTTTACTTCGCAAGAACTGTTACATCGCATGCTTTCAGTTTGCAGGTACTGTTGTTTAGCATCCTTTTACTTCGCATGCAGTTACTTCGCAAATACATTGCAAGCAACAAGTTATTGAGTATTATAAAGAAAAATAGTTATGTATTATTTGATATGGAGTGAATAGATTGAGATAAAAAATAAACAATATCCATTTAAAAACGAGTAAAAGCAAAATGATTCACGTATTTATTTATGTAATACTTACATATGACAGAAGGTGGCACTCTCATCTCATAAAAAGCGTGCAGACACTGTGAATGACAGTAGTCAACTAAATACAAAATGGTGGACAACTTCTTATATATGTTTTTGAGAAGAGTAATATAATATTTTTAAACCGGGTTTAAAAGCGAATTATTCAAACGATGAATTGTGGAATGTCAGCCATTTTGATATCGGAATGGTTAATAAGATTGTGTAGAAATAGTGCAAGGACTTTTGTGCTATGAATGTCTATATGCTTGTTCGTTTATGTTTAAGAAGATAATGTACTCATAACTTAATTCAAATTTTAATAGAATTAACATCGAAAAATACGTGTAGAGTTATTTTTTCAAACTATATTTTATTTATAAATAACAATATCAGTTTTTGTTTGACTCACGAAAAAGAAGATAACACGATGTTAGTCCAAGAATATGAGGGAATATTTAAAAAAATAAAAATTCAAAAAATTACTCAGGTTTTTATTTTATTGCCTGAGTATTAGTTTATTACTCGATTTTAAAAATTACTCGGCCACCCAAAACTCCTATTTCCCTGGCATCCCGTGCTAGAGGATAGGTTAAAATTTGTAATAATTTAAACGAACAAAAAACAAGTTGTAGTGGTATGCGTAGTAATTTTATGTGTAGTAAAAGCATTTTAAATAGATTGCTATGCATTTGCGAAGTAAAAGCATTCTCACTAACAACTTGCTAAGTAATGGTAAATGCGATGTAAAAACATCGCACTAAAACCATGCATAGTAATGGCATGCTAAGTAGCGTCATATACTTCTGTGTGTATGACTGGGATGACTGGGATGTCTCTTGAACATCTGAACATTTTACCTACTCTGGTAACCTGCAATTGAAGCATAACTATGTGTGTGCCTTCCTGATGTACTTGCTAAACAACCAAAGTTTGTAAAGACTATAACTCTCTAACCAGTTATCCTGTATGTTTACATCTGAATTGATGAGCCCACTGTTGATATACCAGTCATCCTGCAAACAAACACTGGAAGCCTTATTGGTCAATTTACTAACCAATCCACTAAAAAAATTGAATATAGAAGCTGAATACAACCTCTACAGTCATGAGAATGATTTACACTATCACAATAAAAAATTCTTCAACATTAGTTCTGTTGCGCGTTATAAAAAGGATGTACAAATCTTTAATGGGTTCAGGTTCCCCTTTAGTCTGTAAATACTATTGACGTACATCCTAAACCCCCAAGCTTTTTCTCACAAAAACCTGAAACATCATTTTACACACAGGCTACAGATTAACAGACATGTCAAGGTCTAGAGGTACCTGTTTTCAACATTTCAGGATGTGGTCATAAAAAGCATACCAATTCTATTCTTTCATTCAAACACTTTGGCTGTTCATCATCCTATTTTTTGTCAGTGAGCTTCAAGTTGTGGTAGTGCCTTCCTTACATTCAAATATTGTTTAGTTTTCACTATTTCCAATATTGAATATATGAGGTGAGCTTGAATTGATTAAAATGCACGACTACAGTGCATTTCAAGTTCCACAATGGCTGCCCTATCAATCACCTTTTAAAGAGGAAACATCATAGATTTATTTCCCTTAAATAATTTTGCTGAATAAGCAATTGTGTGCCCCCTAAAAGCAGCTTTAAAGGTATCCCAAACAATAAGGAGCATAACAGACCACACATTGTTGCGGGAAAAAACTCTGTAATAAAACTGGGAGCATATGATAAGCTCTCGGTCTCCAGAAGTAGAGATTTGCTAAAGACCACCTTTTATTCGAGACAGATCCTGGGTCAATCTCATCTCTACTGAAATGAGGGCAAGATCAGGGCAGCTGAAAGTTATAATCGAAGAACGTCTTGTGACTAAAATCTGTGAAATTAAAAGGTCTGCACTAGGTGCGGAGTTAAATCTCTCTTCTTCACAACAGTTTCCAATAACTGATGTGAAGGTAGTCTCTGATAACAGATCTGAAAGGACTACTTTTGACCTAGAACAATTTGGATGACTTGTAGGTACATCCTAAGCCAGGATGCCTAATGTCGATAAAGGATTTGACTGAACAGTAGCTGTGATTGGCTAAAAATTATCTGGAGGAGAGGTGGTGGTCTTAAACTTTGCTGGCTAGTGGCTACTTCACTTACTGCATAATTTAAGTTTTTAGCCATGTTATATAAAGGGCACAATGGCCGACCAGCTGCAATGTCCTAATCCTTCTGCAACCCTGAATTGTCATTCATAACTTCACTGGCAGTAAAGCAGTCACCATTCTGCCAATTTTAGTCAAAATATATGCACTCCTCTGTGTCCGTACAAGGGTAGCTCACTTCTATTTATTAATTCTTGAGGGTTTTGAAATAAAAGGTTTTTAGTTCTCTTTATGGAAATGAGACTTTTGTATACTATTGTGAATAGGCTTCAGAAAGCCAGAACAATCAGACACTAGTTTGTTTGCACTTGTGACGTGACTTACGTAATCCATACCTCCCCCTGTGAGCCGTTTCTACTGGATTGTACTGGCCACAGCAACAACTGACGTTTAAACTGCTGTTACTTCGACGTGTGTTGGAAGGTTCCTTGTTGACTCGATTTCAGTGCTTCAAATGCTTGAGACATTAAGTTCGCTTCGCATCCGAGCTTCGCCCTGCTTCTCCAGCATTTCTTAACAGCCTTCTACTGGCCATAAGACACCACCTACACATTTGGTGCAACACCTTTCTCCATTCTACACCATGATATATTGATGTAGGGTTTTTAGTAAAACAGCAAAATTGGCGCTCTGGCTAATTTGAGTGATGTGTGAGTGGAGGAGAGTAAGTACAGTGCTGCCAGGTCGGAGGAACTACCCTGTAACCCCCGTGGATGTGTGGGTCGTGGAACCCACCCTAGTAATTGAGAGAAAGACTTCCAGACACACGTAATGAGGATAGCAAAATTATTCTTGGTAGCAATGTCTGTTATTTGCGAATCAGCGATCGACACCAGTAAAATGATCAGAATGTTATTTAATGATGCGACAAATAAATAAACGGCCAGCCGGCATGTGTTTCGTCACATGCGGGAAGTCTCCCGTGACTCTTCAGGGCCACTGTGGAGTTGGTTAAATGTCAGCAAAGGAAACCATCGGGAAGCACTTGTGCGGGTCCGCTAAATGAAGAGGAACCCCGTTGCCACTTAGGACCAGGGTGGGAGGTCCTGTGACTGGAGGGTGCCTGGGGATGGATAAGTCAGACATGTGCATGGTGGAGTCGTGTAGAAGACTACGTCCGTACGATCCATTCCACACCAAGCCTGCAGGACAGTGAGGACTTCCTACCACGAAATCATGACAGGGGCTGGTCATCTCAGGCGATAGTGCTGTTTGAGTAAAGCTGTAATTCCAATCTATAGTACTAAAGGTCTTCTCTAAATCTAATGATGCCACTGCATACCTTTCATTTACATTTTTTCTTCTCTATTGAAATCATAATCTAATCTATGCAATTTTTGGCCAGTATTTCTGATGGGTTTCAAATGCTTTGGACTTTTTGTACCATGCTTGCAATTACCTTAATCTATTTGCCAGCCCCCTACCAAACATTTGAATTTCAATCTTCATATTAAGATGGGTGTATAAGACCTACATTGGCCCTGTGTTTACATTTAGGAAGCATTACAATTATGGCTCCTCAGAAGCAGTCCAGTAGTTTACTGGTCCTTGTAGCTTCAGACAAGATTTCAATCAATTTGTCTGCTAATATCTCAATAGGACGTATTCAAATCACCTATGGCATGGATCAGTTAGTCGTTCATTAATGGCTTATCAAGGGTAAGGTTTTGATCATCTGTGACACCATACAGGCGTACCTGGTGTAACATATCATGTATCAACTCTCTGAGGGTAAGCATAGGTTCACTAGAGATTTAAGGATCCTACAAAAAATCCAGTTGATACCATCTTGTGAGTATATACATTTATCATTCCTTTGCACCCACAATATATGTGTGGCTCTTCAATTTTCAGTAACCATGTCAGCAACTTCCAAGGCTCTCCTCATCATTTTATAACAATAGCCCAATGTTATTTGTTTAATAACACACTAGAGACTACATGTACAACCGTTTTTAGAGGTCACAAACTGAGATACGGGCCGTTTGGGCCGCTAAAAAGGGGTATAGCATGTATCAACCATATTTTGCGAGTCTGTAATCTATTCCCGACTTGTAAAATAGGGGCGCTCTTAGTAGTTGCCTGAAAGTCTTGCCAGAACCTTGGGCCAGAACCCTGGGTCACGCTACTGCCGCTGGACACCACAATACCGCAAGCTGGGGAAACTCCATTTCCCAGGATTCCGAGTGGCGCGCCTGCCGCTGACGACATTCTGTGTGCCAGGAGGCGCATAAGAACCGGCGGGGGCTCCCGCAGCATGGACGCGCGCGGGCGTGCTCGGGCCATGCCCGGGCGAAACCCGTGGGTCAAGGGCGGGCCCGTCTACGTCCGTCAAAGACCGGAGGAGACTGGGCTGTGCCACCCCTCTTTCACTGGAGTCTTGCTGAACTTAATGAGGTGAGAGCGCCTACATTGGTTTAACAGCCCAACGTAATTATGGGAAAGCGAGGGGGGCAGCTGCCTTCAAGGCCTGTCACCACAAGTATCGACAGCATGCTGGAAAGGGCTGTCAGCATTGTGTCCAATGAGATTAAACTGACTGAGCGGCGCCTTTCCCTCGGTATGGGGGCACTTCCTCCTCCATGCAGCTCGTTGGGCATCAATTTGAATGCTAGCGTACCCAATGGTTTTAATACTAATTGTGCGGCTTCCCCTGATGGTATTATAACTGATGCTCCCTTACTAAATCTGATCCCTCTGGAAACTCCGGCGGCCCCTGAGGCAACTATTGGGGTGAAACGCAAAAGCAAACCCGCTAAAATCACTAGCGCCCTGAGGAAGCAACCTACCCGCCCTAGCTCATCTCATACTGCCCTGAGCTCATGGATGCGCGCTTCTCCAAACCCCAAGACTGTTGTCGCTCATGTGCACACTCCAACTATTGAACCTTGTTGTTCTATCAGTACTCAGACTGAAACCAGCTTGTTTTCCTTTGAGAGCTACAGTCATGGAGAAGTCATCATTAACGTACCGTGGATGCTGTCTTTGAGCGTGTAAAAAATGGACTTGATAGTCATTTTGCCACTTTGAGGGAACGACTGCCCCTGCTTCAGCCCGAGTCACTTGGCACGAACTCAAGCACCCAGGATAGTTCTACAGTGCTTATCATACCTAGGAGGACAGACTTAATTGCACCACCTAACAATGTGTTTAACCCTAATTCTAATATTTTGCCTTGCGTGCCCAAACCGACCCTATCTGTCAACTCATGTGGTGTTTGTAACAAAGTCAAGGAGTGTTTTGCGCTGGTGGGTAACAGCGTAGAAAATAGTACCCCCAACAATGGTAGCGTAGAAAGTCTATTCGTTAATAACATGCCCCGGCTCATTAGCCCTGCCAGCAAACCTACTGTGGCGCAGACCAACACCTCCTCAGTAGGTAGAACATTATGTTAGGGCGGCATTCATACCACACGCATGTCAAGCCCTAATGGTAGCAGGGAGGTGTTAAATTTGCCCCCGGCAGCCTGCCCTTACATTGTGGTTTTGGCGGATGTGCCCCCCCTTAGGACAAATCAAGTTGAATCGTGGGATCAACTACGTCACAACAGTGTAGACTGGCTATCTAAACACAAAGGGTTCAGGGCGTCATTTACCAATAATATCAATATGGTACGCAGAGTTAGATGGATGGGGCAGTCTCCAAAGAGTATCAAGGGGGATTGTATAGTCATTATCTTTCGTAATCCGTCGGTGGCCAAATCAATAATAATGGCACAGGAGGTCCATTCTAATAATATTACTAGTATATGGGCCTTACCCTTGGGCTATTTTTACAAACCCTCCCTGGGGGCCACATTCCCTGACGCTCCTCCTACTGCCCCCCCCCCCCCTCTCTCTACATAACAGATTTCTGCCATTATCAGGTTTGGACAGCCAGGATTGACTGTCTCCCTCATTGACATCACCAGCATTATCTGAGTCAGTTCCCTTACCAACTGTGTTTCCATCTTGTGAACTTGATACTCCAATCGTATCTGACGCTGATTCCACACTGAAAATATTAAGCTGGAATGTCGCGGGTCTGGCATCTAAAATGAATCTACCTGACTGGTTGGAGCTAGTCCAAAAACAGATATTTTAATGTTTCAGGAGATTTGGGCCACACGGGAGATATTCCTGGAGGGGTTCGAATGCTTTAACATCGTAGTCCCAACCCCAAATTCTGGTCTCTCAATTTGGATCAAAGTCACAGCAGGTGGTAGTGCAATGGTTCTCGTTACCAATAATGATACATTTCAGGCAATAATTTACAAACTGGGGGAGGGGTTCGGTTTGCTTAATTAATTTTCATAACTTTAAATTAACTTTAAATTAACTTGTTTAAATTAATTTCTGACATACAGAAGTCCAAATGTGTTGCTAGCTCTGCAGGAATTTGTCTAGGGGGTGACTTTAATGTTAAGTTACCGAGCAGAATTTATTCTGCTATTCACCCTACCATCAAGGCACCATTATGTAATAGGGGGGCCCAATTTTTAAACCTTAAAAGCACTAATAACTTTTTGGATGTGATGGAGCTTGCTGCAGTACCTACAAGAGCCAACCATATAGAACCTACGTACAGAGGCAGGGGCTCGGCCTCCACCATCGATTTTATTTTTATCACCCCTCTATAAGAGAAATGTCTGTTAAAAGCAGAGGCTGTTCCTACTGTCCATGGGGATCATAACCTCATCAACCTAATTTTGAGTCTTGCACCCAGGCCAATCTATGATAAAGAGTCTGGTGCAAGGGATTTGTCCCCCCTCCACTGATAACCTTAGATTGGTCTGGCTTGGTATAGATAATAAAGTCTTATTTGGCAGAATGGCAAGAACATATCCGGAATTTATCGATACTTGTTTGTCTTTTAAGAAACATAATTCTGTGGTAGTTGCTGCTTTCACGCAGCTATGTACGGGCGTCAAAACCTTGTTGTCCAGGCCCATCAAGGAAACACATTCCGGCCCTAGCTGGTTTAACACTGATTGTTCCGCAGCTAATAGAGCTCTTCGAAGGGCACTTGCTAAAAAACCTAGAGATAGTACCCTCATCAAATCACTTAGACAACGCTATAAAGTAGCTATCTCGACTAGAAAGGAAGAAATAGTCAGGGAGCGTTGGGACAATCTTGCCCGGGCAGTCACATTAAAAAATGGGAAGGACTTTTGGTCAGCTGTTAAAGATATGAGGTCTTTGGGACACCCAATGTCCACAATTAGTTGCAATATCTCTAGTGAGGCATGGGAAGCACATTCCACGAAGATGTATTCAGCTCCAGTCCCAACTACAGCCACCAATGAGTATGCAATTACCACTGGGGTCCTGATTAATTTATCAGAAGTAGAGGAGACTATTGACCAGAGCCTGGGTTGTAAAGCCCCAGGCCCCGATGGTTTGCCCATTGATCTTATTAAAAATCAACCAGATTTTTGGATTCCCTTATTGTTGAATGTTTTTAATAATTTAACAGTTTCCACTATACCTAATACATGGTCCACCAGTATTATTGTGCCGATTTTTAAAAAGGGTGACCGTTCCAACTGAAGCTGTTATAGGCCGATCTCCTTGATCGATAACACGTTGAAAATCCTGGGGAGGGTCCTGTATAATAAGATTAGGTCGTGGGCCGAGGAAGACCAGATTTGACTTTCTTGTCAGTTGGGGTTCAGAAGCAATATTGGCACTGTCGAGCAGTGCCTCAGCCTCAACTTGATTATTGGCAAATACATCGTAGCTAAAAAAACACCTATATATTTAGCCTTCATGGATCTTACCTCGGCCTTCGACTTTGTCAACAGGTCACGGCTTTGGACTATCCTTTTAAATTACGGCTTGGACGAGTCCCTTGTACATTTTCTAGCCTATTTACATAAATACCTGCATGCCTGGGTGCGCATCAGCAGGGGTGGTGAGGTATCGAAAGACATTGAAGTCGGTAGAGGGGTCAGGCAGGGTTGTGTCCTGGCCCCTCTCCTATTCATCCTTTATATTAACGACCTGAACAAGACATTGATAACACTCACCCATGACGTTTCTTGCATTAATGGCAATAAACTCCCCGCCCTATTATACGCCGATGATGTGGTGCTAATGGGCCGCACCCCAAAAGCTCTCCGCATCTTGGTGCGGGGCTTTGTTGATTTTATGGCTAGTTTGGATTTATGCACCAATTAAAAAAAAAATCTTTTTAATGGCCTGTGGGTAAAAGAAGTATTTTAACACGTCAATTGTTTTAGACTCAGACTGTTTACAAAGCACTCACACTTTCCCCTAACTAGAGCTGGTATTTGCCTCTAACGGAATGTGGGCTGACCATGTGGCTTATTGTAGGAGAAAGTTTTCCAATTCTACTAATATAATACTTGGTTTACCAAAACCTAGGAATACGGAAGTTGTATCTGCCACCGTCAAGATCTTTAACCTTCAATGCATTCCAACTGCCACTTATGGCGCAGAAGTCTGGGGCTTCACTTACTGTGGTAGCATCCAGGGAGAAGAGAACAGATTTTGCCGCAAAATCCTGGGAGCATCCATTTCCTCCTCACAGTATGCTTGCCACAGCAAACTTAATTTGCCACACATCGAAGATTATATTAAGTCTCGCCCTGCATTATTTTGGCTGACAGTCTGGAAGAATCCCGCTGCACAAATTACTAGGGAGATTATATTAGAGTGCTTAAACTGTGATAGGGGCATGGAAATACCTTGGTTGGCTGCTGTTCACAAAAGCCTAACTAGCGTGAACCATGAGTATTTATTTTTAAATCCTTCAGATTTTGGTATTATAAGTATGAAAACCCTTCAAACGGCTTTTTATGCATCATATAGAAATGTTAGACACGATAAAGAGATTCAGAAAACCTCTGTCGCTAGATATATGCATATTGAGAACATCACCCACACTCCATCTAGCTATCTCCTAAAACCTATTGGCCGTTGGGAAAGGGGTTTACTTTTTCGGCTGAGGATTGATACAATGAAATTCATGCTCTGCTTTCCTGTGGGGTACAACTCTAACCTTGATTATTTGCCATGTCCCTGTAATAGTCAATATAAACAATCTATGCTGCATTTTCTATTCTTTTGTAGTTACTATTTAAAACATACCAAAAGGTTTTTGATAACATATTTTAAGGCTATACTTGTGATTGACTACAAGGCAGCATATGGGAAGCTTATTGCTTTGGAAGATGAAGAGCTAATCTTCCGGGTTGGATCCTTTTTGAAAGTGGCAGTGCGCACCCTTAACTCAATGTGCACTCCCTGAAGTATGCTCATTTTTATCTTGGTTTTAATCATAATTTAAACCTTGGTAATCAAACTCCCTGATGATTTTTTCCTTTGTATCAGGATCTCTTTTATGTGTACTGTACTACTGGAGGACCTGTTTTAATTGGAACTTTTTGTGTCCCCTCTGCTATTGGATAATTTTTATTGTATATGTTGTTGTCTGTCTGTACTTTTATGGATATATTCTTGTATCCCAATAAAGAAATTGAATTGAAAATAGAGTTTGCTAGTTGCTATTAGTAAGGGGCATGCCAAGGGCATCTCTTCCTAAGAGCGAGTCGCAAGGGCATGCATGATTGTCTTGCGACCAGAATGGGGTCGCAAAACAATCGCAATTTACCGCCTACTTCAAGCAGGTGGTAAGCCATTCACAAATGTGTCTGGCAGCAAAATTGTTTTTTACGAGCAGGCAGTGGTCCCACGGACCACTACCTGCTCTTAAAAAATGTAACTGAGTATTTTCATTTTTGTTTTTCGAAATGCATCTAGTGTTCCTCAAGGAAAATGGGCTGCATTAAAAAAAAAACAACAAAGAAAAAGTTGCCTTATTTAAAAAGCAAACAAAGACATGGGGGCCTGCTGTCCCCAACAGGCACGATCCTTGTGTTATTGCACATTCCCAATGGATGGCAAACTGCGACCTGCCTCATGAATATTGATCAGGCCCATCATTTGCGACCTCATTAGGAATCTCAAAATGTGTCTGACACATTAGTACATTTCCTTTGCTACTCTCAAATTGTGAGTCACTAAAATTTGCTCTACAAAATGTGTCGAGTTTTGCTACTTGATGTACGCAGCATGCTAGTGGCATCCTCACCAACTCCACACATAAAAATATCAGCAAAGCATAATATAAACAGTAACAGTAATACAACTAATGTGATTTAAAATGTGTTGTGTGCTGAAGTTCGCCTCAAGTGACCCTTCGGCAGTGCTAATTATACCAATTATCCAGTTGAGGCTACTCCACAAGGGTGGGGGTAACTGCCCCTCACCATACAGCCGGAAAACTAATCCCAAGCCACTTGTAGTTGAGCAGTCACACTGGAGTATTTAAGGCTAATCAGTAGTATTTGGTACCATAGAAAATATGCGACACATGAATGAATGAATATTAAATGTATAAAGCGCTAACTTAGCCCACGGGCGTCAAGGCGCTACAGAGGACTGATGCACAACTGAATAAAATGTTCATATTGAGGTCTGTGTAAAAAGCCAGGTTTTCAAGGCTTTACGGAACAGAGAATGTGACCCAAGAACAGATAGATCATCAGGGAGAGAGTTCCACAACCTAGCAGCGGCGGTGGAAAAAGCCCTGCCTCCCCATCTGACCTTTTTATACCTGGGAACTACCAGCAAATTCTTGCGGGCAGACCTGAGATGCTTGGTAGGGGTATAGCGCTGGAACATTGCTCTAATGGCCTCAGGGCCTAGGCCCTGAGGCCACATAAACAGGTCGTCAGATTTAGAGCTGTATAAGCAGTGACCCAAGCACCATAAGGCACTAACAGTTCACTTCATTAATAAACTGCATGTTTTAGACCAGAGCTACCCATAAATAATTCTCATCTTGTATTGAAGACAGGCAGACATGGTTGATTACTATGCCACAGTTGCATTTTTCTGCACTCTAGTCCTTCCAAGCAAGGTAATCCCAGCTGGATGTCCTCCATCACATGTTCAATGACACAGGCATCTTCACAAGTTGGAGATGAAGTGGTTTGTAATGAAACACACTAGTATGCTGCTCACTTGTATAACCCACCGATGTTATCTAGTCACAAGCCTGTTTGGGAGTCGAGAAATAGTGAGTGGCTACAATCTCCCAGTCATGCAGCATAAAGAAGCATATACTTAAATTCCTTGGTCTTCCACCTCTTTTTGATAGTATCTAAGGAATCCCTATCTCTCAGTACCTCCTACATGCAATCAGTGAGTATTAGAAGGGCTAGAGGCTGAATGGCATCCATCCTAGCTGCTTGAAGTATTGTATTGATCTCCCTGTAGTTCAACTATTCGCAGATCACCTTTTGAGGCAGCACACCTGGAGGATGCAGCAGCAGAGGGGTACTGTGAGCCATTTCCCTGGAGAAGAACTCCTTAATATTCCAGTTCTCCCCCCCCAAAAAAGCTCCATGTTCTGCCCTTCAGGTCCCTCCCGTTACATAATGAAGCTCATCTTGATCCTTCATGGGCAACCTTCCATCATCATTTCAACTTTTTTGATCAGTTAATATAAACCATTGACTGCTGTTTGCAAATGCATTATTGCCCAGAATGGTTTCACCGCCTCTGTTCCCAATCAGTTTATTTGTCAAAGTCTTCTCACACTTGTAGGAAGCCGTCTCTTTATATGGTATATCAAAAAGAGGTATACCCCGCAAAAAGACCAGGTATTCCCTTACTGGTGGTTAGGGGCTTGCTCAAGCAATCCCAAGGTGCTCATTTAGGGGAAAGTATGTTCGAGCAGCCTTAGGCTTATCTGAGAGGAGTGTTAGACACCTGCAATTACACACAATAGTCAATAAATGATGCACACGATTCAATAAGGAGATCTACGCCAATTCATAAAAATAACACGTATCTTTATATAACTTTAGGCGACCAGATCAACAAAATCTGGTAAGTACTTTTTAATACTTTAAATCGTAATTGAAACAATTTAGGGAGAAAATATACACTACATACAGTCACTTAACACCGACTTACGGACCCAATCATCTGGACTTAAGGTGTACATAGGCAGCACCAAGAGGACGCAAATGGGCGGCTCTGGGGCGACCGGGTGCAAAGGTGCAATTCGGCATTGGGTGCCCAATGTTATCCTATGGGTGAAAAACATGTACTGCGTTTGGCTACTTCTCAGTGACTTACAGGACCAATCTCCTGGATTTAAGGTGAGTATGGGGCAAGGTCCGAGGCAGCCCCATTGGGTCACCTCAGCAGGGCAACCGGGTGCAGAGGTGCTTTTCTGTATTGGGAGCCCTATGTTATCCTGTGGGGAGCAGTGAAAATAGGAGGTAACAAACCTCTAAACCGGCCTATATATTTTAGTAATTGATCTATTTAGATTCTGCATTACCAAAACAACATGCCAAATGTCACTTCAGATTATATCACTGTCTTAATAAAAACATTATCAGTCCTTTGTAGTTTTTAAATCAAAAAGATTTTTTATTCTTAATTAGAATGAGCAAAAAACATTTTTTTCATTTTTTTCAATTCACTTACACGTTTAGTACAAACATGTTACATAATTGATGTAGTAAAGAGTAATAACATCCTAGACATCAAAGACAATAAAATTCTATAACATCCTAGACAGAAAACATGAGAGAAACACTTTCTAATCATTCATACTAACACTCATTCAGAAAGAATTTTGTTAAGTACTAAAGGAAACCTTTGGGAAGGGAAAGCACAGGACCCTTGGATCGGTCAACTTTGATCAGATTGACAAGCTGGAAGTTAACAATCTTCAATATCACTGTGATGGAAACAAGATCGCGGTCAACGCGCGTTTCAGTGGGAGACCACCTTCTTCAGGACCGACTGCTATTAGTTAAAAATTGAAATATATACAAGGGAGGTCTGGATGTCTATGAGTCAAAGAATGGAATGCACATGGTGCGCTAGAAGTTTCACAAGAGGTTGCCAGGTCAGATATCCGGCAGGTAATGTCCTAGTGTCACTTTTAGGTTTTACTCTGCCCTAATCAAAATTTGTGACTGGGTCTATACTTATATATGGGATACTGACTGAGCCAAAAATGGCTGCTGGCCACTTGCCACACCCCGCCGCCCATCTTCTCTGTGCCACCCCATGCCCAAACCCCTTCTGTGGATTGGTACTACAGGTTCAAATTTTGGTGGCTCCACTCAACCTCAGTGGCTCAACAATAGCCCCTGCAACCGGTGCAGAGCACGATGCACGGATGGAGGCCCCTGGTATGAGAGCTCCTGACTGGGTCTGGAGTGTGGGGGGCCCCTCCATGTACTTTGCAGGAGCCCCCCTCATGTTTGTTTACGCCACTGCTAGATCTGTCATCTCTCGGAGATCGATAAAGTGATAACCATTGCGTTGGGTAATTATAAACATCTGTAGTCATTTAAATTAAATTGAACTTATATAGAGGTGCCTAGCTTCAGGAGGGGTTTTTGGGGTGTTACATCCCCCTAATAAATGTTTTTTGTTATAAATAGTTGGGCGCAGGTGCTTTCAGCCGAGTATGGTGAGGAGTCCGTTGGATTTCCCCAGGAATGTTTACATACACACACAAAAGCTCTCACACACACTCTCACTCTATCTTTTTGGAAAAACTTCAAAAACGTTGGTTATTTAAAAAATAATGTGCTTTCTCTCACTTAGTACTCCTAACAATCCTCATTTCTCTCCCTTTCCACTGCCCGAACGTCCGTCTCTTGCACCCTGCTTATCGTATAATGTATTTTAACATTATGTTCCAGCGTGATTGTTGAGAAATCTGAAGCTCACACCCTCCCAGTCTTCCTGACCAAGCTACGTCCCTGCTTATTTAGTGCTTACTACCCCAGATGAGGCGTTGAAATGGGTATGGGGTTAACATAGATGAGGCGTTGAAATGGGTGTGGGGTGAACTTACGCTCTATAAACGAACCTTTTATTATGTTTTCTGTCCTGTATAAACAATCTGGAGCCTTGTTGTGAGTGACTTTAATTGTAAAATTGTTATTTTGTAGTAAGCACAGTACCTGGCCACGAGCCATCTGAGCTGATGTCTAATTGGACACACTGGCAGGCACAGACAGACAGACAAAAACATGCATGATGAAATCTTTACAGATTGTCAGTAACTGAGACAGAGAAGTTAGTGCTGTAGCTTATCTACAGACAGTGTAAAAAATTAGGACAAACGCAGTACAATGTGGGTTTGCTAACATAAAAAATACAGACAGCAGCAGGAAATGAAAGCAGGCTTCAAACCGAACCATGGCAGATGATATCAGGGGAAGTTTTCAGACTTTGTATCAAGTTTTAAACTCCCTAGAGGTTGATAAATGAAACTAAATTTGTTTTGATATAGATAAAGTACAACTCAAATGGATTAGGACATTTGATATCACTCAATTAAAAGAGAAGCTGCTCCCTCAGGAAATAACCGAGACTCTCTGTTGTCTTAGAAATAATAAAGCACCGTTTCTTGATGGATTGATGCTAATGCTATAAAACAGTTGCCATGCTACAGATAATTTGTGCTATCTGAAGGTTTAAAGAGGCGCCGAAATTAAAACCACTCTCTTACACGTGTTGTAGAAACAACTATTTATTAAATCGCTGAAAATATCAAACTGGGAAAAATGCTAGCCATGTGAATGTGTCCATGTATATTTTAGTTCACAAAACATTTTGTTAGTAGTTCACAGCACTTTAAATGGAGGAGACCATTACTGCTAAAGACTTTGGTGCACATACACCTCTAGACAGTGGCGGCTGGTGACATTTGAAAGTGGTAGGGCGGCAGAATAGTAGACTATTTGAGGGCAGTGGCGGCTGGTGACATTTGAAAGTGGTGAGGTGTACAATTTTTGCCATACGAACGACCTATGGGGATTCGGGTGGTGGGGGCGAGTGGACAAATGGTGCATTTTTAAGCACATTTGAGGAAGCAGGAAGAATAATTAAGCAATACGATTTAATTATTTAAGAAATTGGCAATTTTTATGAGCTATAAAGGACACTTTGCGTGTGCTGATATCATTTACCCATATTAACTTTTGAACACACGGATACACTTGTAATGATTTTAACTATACAATAAATACATTCATTGACTGCAATGCTGTACATCAATATGATGACGCTATTTCCTTACATTAATTTTCTGTTTTCATGCAAGAAACACCATTTAAAAAAAAGTGCAGAAAATATGAAAGCATTTCAAGTAGTACTCTGTATAAAAAATGCCTGCATGTAACAGCAAACACTTCCCATGTTATCGTTTCCCAAAATTTTCAGTAGTAAAGCCATCCCACGTCGTCAACAGAGGCTTCCAAGTTATCCGGTATGGTCAGATTATCAACCCCTGATTAACTGAAATGGTCAGGACGTTCATGTAATGGATTCGCCTGCACTAATGGACTCCGTGGATCTGCGCAATCAAATAAACTGTGGTGCTAAGAGTGGTTTAAAGCAACACACAACATTCAGCAAAGCATGCATTTCTGTCCAGACCTCAGGCTACTTTTGACTTTTTATCAATTTTTTTTAGGTCTGGCCTGACAACTTTAGCTGCCTGCCTGGCTCGTGCAAATAATAGTACATACATACAGAGAGGGTCTGTTAATACTGGTCGGTTCAAACAAGGCTTGTGACTCTTATTTAGATTAAGGTACACCACATACGTTTTTCAAAACACAGAAAATATGTTTAAAGAGCAAAATGACTTGCTGCAAAAAAAGCATGGAAAAGTTAATAATGTAAAGCCACATAGCGTATTTTAAAAGGAAACCAATACCTCGGGCCTATCGCCATGCTCTGAGACACCTGGAATACTGCACTCCACCAGCACACCAACACCCACCAAACCCAATGGAACATCCCAGTGGTCTTCTTTCTGAAGATACTCCGATGGAGGTAACACCCTCTCCATCAGGCAGTGCAAGGTGCACGCTGCACCTTCACTGGACAAGCGGCTACACAATCTAAACAGATGCAGCTGCGAGGTAAAAACGCACAGAGGGGAGTCTGTACACACAGGTCAGCGAAAAGCTGCTGTTGTGAGACACTATAGCCTTTTAACTATCTCTGGGTTCCTTTGAGCACTAATCTCGGACCACCTGCACGAGCGGTTGCTAACAATTTGCATCACTGACCACAACCCTCGTCCTCCCACAATCAAGGCGCAGCATATTTCTCCCTCCAGGAATGTCGACAGGGTTGGATGTGAGGGAGTCCCCGCGAATAAGAACTGGGGGCTTTGATCTATATTAAATATGATAATGTGGTGAATACCTGCGAGTAGCATGTCTCTAACAAGTCCCAGGTATGAAAATTTAAGGAATTAAAGCAAAGAGAAAAAACCGAGTCGCCCAGGAGCACACAGTTATGTCAGGCGAGGTGACCAGGATTCAAGCCTCAAATAATCAAGTTTGCTTTTGCTTCCCGATCGCGTCTTTCTTCGCGATTCTGCTTCTTTAGCCGCGGGGAGGGGGGGGGGGATCGCGCACGGGGGGGGGGAATGTAATATATTTTTTAAAACTTACCTCACAGCCGGTCCACGGGTCCACGCCACCTCTCAGACCTCTGCTCTCCTGGGCGCCTCCACGAACGGCACTGGAGGGGCCTACCAACCCCTCTCAGCCAATCCTGGCGCTGCCAGCAGCGCCAGGATTGGCCGACGGCACAGCTTACGCTACGCCCGCCGCCTGCCCATTAGGAGACCGAGGGGCTCCTAATGCGCATGCGCAAGCCAGTGCAAATACAAGTGCGCATGACTGGGCACGGGTGAAAATCCGCTCACCTTCCCCACTCATGCGCACTTGTGCTGCTGCCTGTTGCCCCATGTCTGACACAATCATGTCAGTCAACATGACGCCGGACCGCCCACCCCCTTCAGACTCTGAAGGGGGTGGGCGGTCCAACGTCATGCTGACTGACATGATTGTCAGTTGGTTCTCCCTCGGCTGCTCGGCATCTTTAAACAAACTTAAGTAAACTGATTCAGTTTACTTAAGTTTATAAACGCCGAGGGAGCTACGGGCGGGGGGGCTACGCCCCAACGCCCCCAATGGACGAACCGCCACTGCCTCTAGATATCCAGCTCACAGGGCCGGACTGGCCGGAGCGGGCACCGGGCATTTCCCCGGTGGGCCGCTAGGGTTGGGGGCCGGTTTTAGGCCTCTGGGGGCCGATTTTGTAACAGGGCCGTTTTTGCAGCATAGCTGCAATATCGACCAATGTAACAAAATAGTTTGAAACCGGCCATGGCAAACAGCTCGACTACACCCCCAACCCCCGGTGGGCCTGGCGAGCACTTTGCCAGGGCTGGTTTTGGTTCCTAGTCCGGCTCTGCCAGCTCCTGGTCTGCTTGGCGATTATTTCTCATTTAACCCTCCTTATTTTTCTACTTGCAGACTATTCTACTTTAAATATAATTCTAGGTAGAGAATGCCTAGTGATTTGGAAAGTAACACAAAAGTTGGTGAACAAGCCCAGTTGATGTAAGTGGCCTTATGGGTGTGGACTCTTTCCAGCACCCCAAAGAAAATTGTGAAAAATGAGGGCTAAATGGTTTCCATATTAATTCAAATTTAATTTAAAAAAAAAAAAAATTGGTTAAAAAGTAATCAGGTTTATAAGGCAATTGTGAAGGTGTACTCTTGAAATAATGAAAAAATTACAACATTTAAACAGTGCTGCATAACACAAGGAGAGAAACCTCCTCAGAAGCAAGTGGACAGGGTCTAAAAGGCAGGAAAATCTAGTAATGCCCAGAGGCACCACAGTGAATAACTATTTGGAGCATGTGCTAATTGCTATTTTAAAGCTCATTTTAAAGTCACTTTTCTAGAATTGAGTTCGTTTTTAATGACGTTTATGGGTGAATGATGAACATGAATAATAGGGTTCTGAAGATTCAACATATGGGGTTTGTTTACTATTATAGTCATTTAAAAATCATTTAATAATTATATATTGTTTGAGCACAAAATGACACATGAACAAAATGTTATTCCAATAGATGCTGGTACTATCAAATATTGACGCATTATTTGTAATTATCAATTTACAGTTACCCCTGACGAAGGGCTTTATACAAGCCCGAAATGCATTGGGTTCTAAATAAAGGAATGCTGCTCTGAACTATCCAGTGTATTTGGATCGTATTTTCCGAAGAAGTCCGGATGGGCGCGGGTTAATATGAGAAGTTTTCAAAATGCAGTACGTTATATATGTGGACTGAACAAGCGAGATTAAGAATATTTTGGCAAACATTCAAGGTTACTACCGGATGAACTTTCAGCAAGGATTAACGGTTAAACATAGGTTGGATTTGGCATCCATCAAACGCAGTGCGTCTGGGAGTGGAGCGTGTATCACGCGCTCCCCACATGTTCTGTAGACATTAATGACATGATCACAGGGCCTTTGATCCAGCCTTCTTCTTCTTTTGGTTTGTTAGTGTCCTTCACTTTTTTTTTCCCGCCCACTACAGCATGGGGCAATGGGTCACCTCACTCCAGCCATTGGCTAATTTTACTGTGCGTGATGGCATTCGGCTTCTTCTCAAAGAGCACATTTGCACACAACGCAGTTCCTTTCAGTACCATGGACTACTATTGCAATGCATGCTTTATGGGATCAAAATTTGTTTTGGTTTTTGCCAATTATTTGTTTATACTGGCAAGGGCCCAGCACCTTCTACGCAACGAAAAAGTTTTACAAAAAACAAACCCTAGAAAAACAAGGATTTACAAAGTGAAAATACTGCCATCCAACGTCAGACCTTTTGACTTTTCCAATACTTGGTTAGCCTAGTTTACTTGAAATACAATCTAAGGATCGTGCATTCCCTTGAAAGAGCTGGATTATGTCATTGTACTGGATCCGAACACATTTTACAGCTTTGAAATAGGACTGCATCTTGCTGGCCACTGAACTATGGCACTTTAACTACCCGGTCTATTACATTTTTAGGTCTCGCCTAGCGTTGCAGCGCGCATGTGCTGCTCGCTCTGCGAGACCTATTGTGGATGAGGAGATTTCAGAAGGGGACTCCAAGCCCCCCCTCATTTTCATTGGCTGGCGCCATCCTTTATGTAAAACGGTGGCCTCCCATTGGAACTGAGCCTTTTTGGTTTCCGCCCTTTCTCCTTTTCTTCCCACCTATCCGGACTGGATTGTCTGTTTTTCGGCTGTCGTGAGGGTATTTCTTATCTTTATGGGGCGTGTAGTGGCAGATCATGTTTCCAACAGCTTGTTTTTCGTGGTGCACAAAGCTTGCGCACGCTAGTGGTTCTCAAATCCAACATTACTCAGTGCGTGTGTGCGTGCGTGAGAGGCGCCCAGAACAGAGGAAGGGGTACATGTTTCAGATGGCGAGTTTCCCTACTCTGGCCCACGCCACTGATTCCTTTACCCTGCTAATAAATCGAATGAAGTCCCCGAAGGGTGTCCGATGCAGCAGAGGTCAGGGTTTGGGGATGGCAAAGAAGCAGAGAGCTTTGTTTACCTTAAATAACATGAGCCAGGTCACAAGCTCCTTTCCTCGCTTAGCCTCTGCTCGGAGGTCGTCTGATAAACCACACCTGTCACTTGACCTCTGTTACCAGCCCCGTGAGAAACGACCACCTTCCTGGTTTAGAAACAAATACAGTCTCGTCTCGCCCCTTGTGTCCGATCTTTGTTATGTTAACAAAGGTACACAAAGCCCAGCGCAGCAGCATTGTGTTTTAAGTTCACTAAAAAGTCAGAAAGCATCTGCTGGTCACCCTGGACGTATTAAAACAAACCCTGCCCTCTCCTGAAAGTATTGTGCATGATATGTGAAACATATCATGAGTGGCTACTTACTGAAACTATCTGCAGTTCTACAAAAACCTAGATCACACAATAGGAAATAAATGAAGTGTATTTATAGTTTATGGTGTATGCTGCCATGGGTACCCTTGGAGCTTTTTTAACGTTAGAAGAGAAATACAATGAACCTGCACACGTATCAAAAATCCACTATGAGACCAAATGTGTGTAGATCATCTGCCAAAATGCCCGGGGTATTGGCACATTGATGCTTTCCAAAGCAAACCTTGCAGCTTGGGATAAGATAGAGGAGGTCAAGGGATTTGAGTGGCAGGTAACTGCCCAGCCCCAGCTGCCCCCAGAAGAGGCTTGAAATGGTGTCCACCTAGGGGTACACATGGGGCCATGTCCAGACCGGGCAGGATGTTGTATCTGCCGGCCAGTGGCCTCTGTTCGTAGCTGCTGCTCGTCCGGGAGAGATGGTGCGGCGTCTGCGCTCGGCTCCAGACTGAACCCTCGTGGGCAACATTCACCCTGGGACCACCCCGTCATTTCTAACTCATGTACCCCCTAATCCTGTGTCAGCAGATATATCCTTCCCCGGTTTCTTTTTACAGATTCTCTGTTGGTTGAATTCCATGACTGCAGTCGCCAAATAACTGATGAGTATTTCACGAATAGCGTGGTTTACTACTAAGCGCTTTTTAGGCATTGGCATTGTAAATGAGAATGCCTTTTATGTTTTAAAAACCAACACGTAAATAAAAGGCATTGCCATTTACAATACCAATAGCTCAAAATCGTCTGAATGCGAGACCTATTGCATTGCAAATGCTTGTTATAGTTGGAGAAGGATCCAGCTTGTTCTTGATTCGTTTTAGAACTTAAAATGATCTACCATACATTATATCACGAGCCTGATTCACAAACGTTTTTTGTTCATGGAAAATCATAGTATTGTGGATTTTTCATAGTTGCACGTTGTTTACATTAAGGGGCAGGCAATCCCTGGATGGGGGGGGGACAAGGAGGGTAGGGGCGACAGGGTGTTGTCATGCAAAATGCATTGAAGAAACAGCTATTCTCTGTTACATTTGTGGACATTCGCACACAGTAACCTTGCTCATTGTAATATATCTGTTTAAATACATGAATATTTTAGTTGTTCATGAAACGCCAACACTGTAATCGATAGCCGTATATCTAAAGGCTTGCTTTTAACATCCTCGACCGTGTGAATAAGTTAGAAATTTACAACACCAAAACTGAGGTTGGTGCGAAACACATTAGCGAGAAACAGATTTTTTTCCCGATATTTTACCTGGCCATTCCGACCCTGAATACACTGGTAAAGTTGGTCCATAAAAGAGGTGGAATATCTAGAAATTCTAGTGAGCACCGCAAATATTTGTGGACATGGGCTCGGAGTAAAATAGTAACGCTCTCGGAAAAAATTTAGAAGTCCCAGACTTTGGTGAATTTTTCTCCTTGTGGGCAACTCAAATGAGCAGGGCTTTAGGTATACAAGCCATAGTTGCTCCTTATTTACCTTATGCAACTGACAGCCATTGACAAAGCCAATAGTCCTGACTTGTTGTAGGTATGATGTCACTTCTATCCTATATCTGGAAGCAACGACAGAAACAGCAAACAAAATACAAACCAGGTGGCACACTGTGCTAAGAACAGACTTTTTCATCCCTGCACATGAGTGACATTGAAAGTAGAAGCACACTTTGCAATCTATGACCATCGCACATTTCAAGGGTTACTCTTGAGGATGTGTTTAAATCCACAAAAAGAGGCAAACCCCAAACGAGGACGACACCCGCAGGAGTAGATTTCAACTTTATCAAAGTTTGGATTTTTGAGTTGTACCCGAGACCAGTAAGGGGCCCGCTCAGCCTAAATATAAATTATTTTTACTACCTCATCAGGGCATAGGGCCCACTTTCCTTGGTTGCATTGGAAACAGTGGCATCTGTTACAGAATAAAGCGAAATCTCAGCTGTGCGTGTCCCGATTACTTCAACTGCTCTGTAAATAAATTCATTTTGCAGCCTCTCCCTGCAGCCAGTGGTTTTTTCTGCTGCCTGCGCCATCTTGTCATCAAGTTGGCAGTGCGCTGGCCTCCACGTCTGCTTCGCGTTCGTTCCTGCACGTGGCACCATGAAATGACAGCCACGAGAAGAGCTTTGGCAGAGTCTCTCAGAGCGTCCAAGGGCTTGAGGAGAAATGCACTTAAGAAATACTGCTGCTAAGTGTCCAAGGCTGTGCTCTTCCATAAAGCAACGCCCGCGGCAAGGACAGTGAGATAATTTTTCTTAATGCAGGCCGACAACTTGGCGAACTCTGTAGGAGGCACGTGGCTTGATGGATTGGCTTTGCCGTTTTAATGCTCACTTGTGGAAAAACACGAATTTGCTGTTTTGAGCGCTTTACACAGTTTAATCCATACAGGTAATTTGAGAGATTCAGCAGGCGGAGAGTTTCAGGCTTGGCAAAGGGTTTTAAATGCCGAGTTGAAGTGGCAGTAAAAGTGCACACACAGGCTCTGCAGTGGCAGGCCTGACATGTTTTTAGGGCTACTTGGGTGGGTGGTGCAATCAATGCTTCAGGCTCTCTAGTTGCATTTAATTTACAGGCCTTGGCATACCACTTTGCAAAGGACTTACAAGAAAATTAAATCTGTCAAACAGGTGTGCACCAATAATATTATGTTTAGAGGAGAGAGCACATGCACTTTGAGCACTTTACCACTGCTGAGCAGTGCTAGAGTCCTAAGGCCAACAAAGGGAATCAGCAAAAAGAGGAAGTAAGCAGCCAAAAGATTTGGGGTGGCACTTTAGAGAGAGCCATTATCCAACACCATGGCACGGGTCCCTGGAACACTTGTTCCAGAAACAAATGCTGCCAAGCCCTGATAAATGCTGTCGTTAAGAAAATGGCACTCGTAAGACTGTGGCAAGATCTATTTAGAAACAAAGTGGGTTGGCTTTATTATTTAAAAAAAGGAAATGAAGGAATACAGGTGTCCCACCAAAAGCACAATATTAAACTCACATCCATCCTCAATGGATGAAATAATTCACAATTGTTCCATGAAAGAAACTGTTGCATGTAATGATAAAAGGGAGTTTATATATAAGGTCCATAATATTTCAGAGCTGGAAATCTTGCACCAGATAGGAAACGACTACACAAACCTTGCCATGTACCAAACAGTAGCAACGTTGCTCCACTAACTATTCACAACTATTATGTACATAACGGTACAGCCATTTTACAACCTGCTACACAGAAGCTCCAATCTTTGAGATATTATATCTCAAAGATTGGTGTACGTTTATCATGTCGAGTACACCAATTCTATTTGTTTCAACCTGAAAAACCATGCCTATATGTCCTTTATCGTTATCTAGAAATTTATTTATATACATACATTACGACTAGGACTGCCATTTGGAACAGTCATGTGCAGCAACCATATTTCGACTTCAGATTTGGAATGTCGCCTTCAACTTTAGTGCATACATTCCGGATTTGTATAGGGGTTTGACGTTTGAGCTGCCCTGAAGAAGTCCAATGTTTAAGTCGAAGAAACACGTTGGCTGAAGGCTTTTTAAGAACTAAACAAAATTTAATAAATGAAGAAAGAATACCTATGGATCACACAGACACTGTTATTCACAAGGAAGTGTCATATTAGATTGCTTTGTGTTGACATCATCTCAGTTAAACTTTTCATTCTATTTGTGGTGCTGCTCCATTTGTGTATTGTTGTTCTATACTCCCTGTTGAAGGGAGGAACTGCTGGGTACTGGGTGTGTGTGGAGATTTGCACACAGGTATATTCGATTAGGTCATAAATGACTTAGGTGATTGAAGTTATGGGTGCTGTATTCATTTATTTTGGTCCACTGCCCACATTTTCAAGCAACGGATGCTGAAGTGGTGCTGGTGTTGTGGTGGTGCTCAGGTGATGGTGAGCGATGCTCAGGTGGTGCTGCTGAAGTGGCGCTGAGTGATACTGACTGGTGCTGAATTGGTGCTGTGCTGATGCTGAGGTGGTGATGCGGTGGTGTTGCACTGTCTACGTGCAGGATATATTGTTATGTAACCTTACATTACATGCAGCGTCTGGAGAGCACGATGAGGCATCCCTTGATATCTGTTTTATTTCACCAACTAATGACACCTAAAAGAAAGCATCAGAAGTTGAAAGTGCACAATTTAAAGCTGCTTCCATTTTCATAAAACGGAGTAATAACAGCATGTTTACCTCTTTAATCGTATCCAAATGATCACGCTGTCAAAAGCACAGTGTAAATAGGTTGGTCCTACTGTCGGCCATCTTCTTAAACTACACTTCCATTAAGTAAGTATATTATTTAAGGTTTGGACATTGGAGCTAATGAAACCATAATTGTTATAGGATGAAAACCAACATAGCTTCTGGCTGGAAAAGCACTAGTGAAACCAAGAGAGTGGAAAACAAGATAAGGACATGATTTGCAGCCCTCGGCTGAGCGTGTTGGGAAAGCCAAAACAAGCCCAGGCAAAAGAAAAGGTAGTACGCCATAGCTAGCATATGGCAGATAGCGAAATGATCCATGTAATCGGGACAGTCCCCAGGGTGTGATGAAAGCAGCAAAAGGAGGGACAAATGTACGCTATATTCGCCAATGCAAACAAAGGAATTTCGAAAGGCAC
The DNA here is from genome assembly GCF_964204655.1 of Triturus cristatus. Classification (NCBI taxonomy): domain Eukaryota; kingdom Metazoa; phylum Chordata; class Amphibia; order Caudata; family Salamandridae; genus Triturus; species Triturus cristatus. Next base: position 334,785,404 of record NC_140595.1, read on the forward strand.
ATGAAGGAACGAATCAAAACGGATAGGCGTGCTGAAAGCCCATAGAGTAGATACAGTATTTACTGAGAGACAGCACATGCACTGACAATACCTAAAACATAGTCAATTTGTCACACATCTTGCTCATGGCCATTAAGCCACATTCAATTAGTAAAGTTTCTTGAGTGGTACTCTGAAAATCCATTAAAAAAAGGATCATCAAATAAAAGGCTTCTCTAAAAGTTACATTTCGACTCTGTTTTACACTTTGTAAATAACAGCGGTAGCAGTACTCTGGGAAGATTTTGGCATGAAAAATCTTTTAATTCATAGAATAGTGAATCATGTACAGGTTGGATGACGTACTGCTACCAACTAAGTCATAGTTTTGTGTTATTCCAAAATGTCTGCCATTAACTGTCCAATTTATATTATGGTGGGACTTGCCAACTATAATAACTTTAGTTTTAGACTGGGTCATCATGAAGCAGTTTTCTTTAGGATCTGAGAAATAAAACCCATATTATGATGAAGGCCTATGGATTTCCTAAGCATTAGTGTTGTCATTGGCATGGGCTATAACTAGAATGGTTTTGCTACCCAGATTAGGGGGTGGCAGTTCACTTTGTCTATTAAAGTGAATATATCAGGCAAATAAATATTGAAAAATGTAGGGGCTAGGATGTAGTCATGATTAACTTCACATCTGGTAGGTGACTTGCCAGTGATCTAAGAAAGGTTACTGTGGTAACCAAGCAAAGTTGCTCAGTTGGTAGTGTCCTAGTAGCCTTGTGACAAGCCTGAAAACGGAACTCCACTATGTCATCTGGAGTGAAGTCCTCAGCTGAGAGAATATGTGTTTGTTTAAAAGATCTGGCAGTTGCTAGAGGAAGCTGCTGCTGCAGGTTAGATGGGATCCTTTCTCCTTAATAAAGGAACTTGGATTGGCAATCTATCTCTATCTTGCTCATCTTTACCCATCTACTGTGATTGCCACACTGGTGTAGTTGGCAAGATTAAAAGAGAAGATCCCATCACATCTACCGTGCGTTGGTGTTGGCGCATGAACAATTTCTCGCATGGAATCAAGAAATGCTGGTGAGATCTACATCTGTAGGAGTTCTTGAGTGCTCATGGATTAGTACGTCTATACCTTTGTTTATGTGGATGGGGGTTGTGTGCATATTTCTAAGGTCTCCGTGAAGACCCACAAGACTCTTCCCGGTGCCTGCCCTTCCGGTTGTAAGAAAAGGAAAACAACTGGCTTCCTACTGGAGACTCCTGTAAGCGTGTCTCCGCGCACTGCATCCTCTAGCCCCTCTCAGTGCTGCTCTGCCCGTCGGTGTTCCCTCTCTATTAGGAAGCAGTGAAGTGAGTAAGCACCGAGCAGTACATTTGTGGTTTCTCTCAGTGCTGCTCTGCCCTTTGGCGTTCCCTCTCAATTGGGAAGCCATGAAGTGAGCGAGCAGTAAGATTGTGGTTCTGGGCACGGAACAATGTGCTGAGTTTGAAAGAGGCCGAAGTGTCCATGAACGCTCATTGGCTAACCTGAAGTGGGAGGCCACTGAGCATTTGGAGTGTTTCTGCTGGCATTTTTCAACACTCTTACCTTCTCCTGAGATTCTTTGTGCCCGCTTCGTCTGTTTTCCTCTATGGGTGCTACTTCCAGCACACAGTTACCAGCAGTAGTGATCCGACGTTGCTGTACCGTTTCAGCGGTATGCAAACTGGTGCAGTGACTTTCTTCATACATTGTATCTTCACATGCTGTTTCAGTGGCACGCACACTCCTTGTTAATTAGCATGGTGGTTTATTTTTGTATTCTGGGCTCTATTTCTTTATGGTTTAACAGAGCCTTGCTTCTTTTTGTTGTAACAGATTTCTGTTTTAGGTTTACGTGCTGATTCAGTGGAACACACACTAGTGTGATAAGCTTATTTTGAACAGGGAGTATTTTCTTCCAAGTTCTTAATGGTTCTCCAGCAGGTTTTGTATTCCATAGTTTTGCATAAATGTTAACAATTTAGAGTTTTCTTCAATATTAGCATTACCCGCTTTACATCTACAATACACTGCAAAATATCACAACCTCCGCCGTTCTTTTTAGCAACCCCAGGTTCTCCTCTGAACAAGTGGCAGAAATGGAAGAAGGTTTTTGAAAGGTATGCCAAGGTTTGTTGTGCAACTTTGAGTGAAGAAAGGAAGGCATATTTTCTGATGCACTGTTTAGGAGCTGAAGGTCAGGAAATATTTGACCACCTTCCTCAACCTTCTCAAGCAGACCTAGAGGATTAGAATAAAAAAGAATAGACCCAGGAGCTACTTGTCTTTAGCCTATAGTTGGCTACTTGGTGGTGTAGATGAATACATTTATTGGCCCAGTGCGCTTGAAGGCAGTCATCTATTTGTGATTGAATGTTACAGTCAAACATTAAGTTATTCTCCATCCAGTCAAAGAGTGTGCTGGCCTCGTATTCTCCAGTGCCAAGGTCATATCCTTCCAGCTGACCAAATCCAAACCCTACCTTTTCCTAGATGGTCATAACAATTCATGTATTTATTGTAACACAAACAAGGTCCAAATGTAGTTGTAGAGTAGGTTACATGAGTAGGTTTATTAAGTCTTAGTTACAGGATATTCAGATGGTAAATAGTAGATAGGAAGTTCAGCCCACCAGGAGTAGCCTCCTTGCTACTCAGCACACAAATTCCAACTGACACTCTCTCAACTACACCAGGCACTGCAGCATTCCATTACCTCACCAAGTACTACAGCATTCCACAACATCACATTCATACTGGCTGAGAATCAGGAAACTGGTTACTAAGAGGAAGGATGCATAATGAGATTTCAAGTCACAACACATCTCCTTCCCTTAAGGAGAACAATTAATAATATAATTACAACAAAAGGAAAGAACATACAAGTCCTATGACATTAGATACATTACAATTACAACAATGTAGTGGAATACAGGACTAGAAGAATAAAGATTACACTTACATCAATGTAGTAACTGTGTGGCGAAACACCCTGACTCACCCCCTTCCGCACACAAGCGAGAGTACGACATACACACCATCCAAGGCACACGACCCTTCAACACAGTACAATGGTGCACTACCCTACAATGCAACACTAGGGTACATAACCGTGCAACGCAGCGCTAGGGTACATGACCCTGCAACGCAGCACTAGAACCCTGCAACGCAGCACTAGGGTACACAACCCTACAACTCTGTACTAGTGTATACGACCCTACAACACTGTATTAGGGTACACAACCCTACAACTCAGTAGTAGGGTACACGACCCTACTGCAATTTCTCCCCACACCCGACAGGACCATACATCCCAGGCAAAGCATACTGGAGTACCTGACCCCATGCCAGAGTACATAATTCTACAATCATTCAGTATAACACCTGCTACACAGCTTACATGAACAGGGTAAACACTCTAGGCACCCCCACTAGCATGACAAAAGGCAAATAGGCTGGAATTTGTGATAGAATAAATAAACAGCCACTCAGCTTGCAAAGTTGGCGTACAGTATATGTTGGAAATACAGACCAGCATATAACACCCACTTAAGCAAGAAAATCAGCATGGCACACACGAACATCAAGTTAAGAGGGGCTCTCCTATCTACAACACAACAATGAGAATATAAAGTATAAAGCCGAAAGAATTCCTTAACGAACTAAACACATTCCAAGTACACGCCTCCAAAAGAAAACGATAGACTTAACACATTCCATCACAAGCAGAAAGAAAGTCTTTTACTCTGGTGAGTGATCTCTCACCCGAAGTTCTCACCAATGCTGAATACTTGCCAACGAGCTGCCTGTTGTTGCCGCCACAATGACCAACACATTCCGATCTCCAGCCTGACAAGGTTACACATAGGCACACTGTTAGACCTGGCATCTTTGGCGTGGTTACCCCTGACTTTTTGCCTCTACCCCCTGTATTTTTGACGCTATGCTGGATTTCGTTTTTGCTGGTTTAGATGCTTTAGGCACTTTGCCACTGCTGAACAGTGTCAAAGTGCAAGTGCTCCCTAGATAAATTGGTATATTGATTGGTTATCCATGATTGGAATATTTGTTTCACCTGTCAGCCCCTCGTAAAGTGCACTGACTGTGCCAGGGCTGGTGATTCAAATGCTACTAGTGGGCCTGCAGCACTGATTGTGCCACCCACATGAGTAGCCCTAAAATGATGTCTTAGGCCTGCTTGCAGTGCCTATGTTCAGTCCAGGACTGCCATGTCGACCTGGCCAGTGCAACCACTGACCAGGCCTTATCCTTCCCTTTCTGTACATGTCAGGCATCCCTATGGTGGCCCTAGGTACCCCCCTGGGCTGGGTGCAGTGTATCTGAAAGGTAGGGCATGGACTGAGGTGTGTAACATGCCCTGGTAGTGAATTACAGCCATTTTCGTTTTTCACTGCTGAGAGGCTATCTTGCCTATAGGACAGAATGGGGGAGGCTGTTTACATGCCTATCTTCCCCTAAAGGCAAGATAGAAAATCCAAGTTTGGTATCTTTGTGTTCAGAATTTAATTATACATCTTTTTAGCAAGATGGTTTTTAAATTCACTGTGTGAGAATAGCACTTTTTAGAAAGTAGCTATTCTTCTGTTTAACCTTCCTGTGTGCCTGTGTGCAGATTGGCTGACTGGTGTCATGTGATGGGCTAGGTGGCTCTAGGAGTCTGGATGAGTCAGCAGCAGGGTGAATAGGGAGATCTGCTCTAAATGGGTGGGAGGAGTAGCCCCTGGGTTTGAGTAGGGCTGCCTCTGCTAGCACAATGCCGGCTCCACCCCCTGATGGCCAGGCTGAGGACTCTGCCTCTGCCAGCACAAAGAAGGCTCCACCTCCTGCTGAGCGTCTAACGACCCTGCCCCTCACTCTGAAAGGAACCAGGTGCTCCAGGGAAGAGCACACCCAGGAACCGGTTTGAGCAGGGGAATCCCCCCACTGAAACAAAGAGAGACAAAGACTTGGAGTGGTATAAGAAGAGGACCCCAGACACCTAAACTTTAGATCACTGTGGAACTAAGAAGGAACCTCTGCCAAGGAGAAAGCTGGAAGAAACTGAAGAGGAGAAGACTGCCTGCTTGCTGTTTTGCTTTGCTGCCAAGGAGAGGGGAAGGACTTTGATGTGTCCCCTTCTTTTGATTCTGATCTCCAAGGGCCTGAGAAGAGCTGGCTCCCTGTTAAGAAGTCCCAGGAACAAAAGGACTTCACCACCAGCTCCCCTGGACCTCTGCTGAGGGAGTTCTGACCTGCCTTGGAGTGCTTGCCTAGTCTTGGGGCCTCAGGAGGTCGTTTTGCTGTGTTTGGGAGCTGGAAAGTAGAAGCGTGAAAAAGAGTAACTGGTACCCAACGCATCATCCGATTGCGAGTCGCAAGAACGTGAGTGCGCGGAGAATTTCATCGCGGCGTCATCGCAGCACCCGGAGTCCCCGCATCGCCGAGTGCGTCGAGCAGCGTTCCGGTGCGTGAAGATTCCTGACGCTGCGAGGGTCGTTGCAGAACCAGTTTGCGGGCCGCACCACTGCCGGTGCGTGAAAGTATCCAGTCGCTGCGTGTGTCGACGCAGAGTCCCGTCCCGTGACCCATCGAGGGTTGCGGCGCCAGAAGTCAACGCCGCGTACCACGACGCATCGAGGGTTGCAGCGCCAGAAGTCAATGGCGCGCCGCGCACCGCGACGCATCGAGGGTTGCAGCGCCAGAAGTCCGCGCTGCGCCGCGCATCGCACCGCATCGAAGATCGTCGCATCGTACCTGTGCGTGAAGCTTCCCCCTAAGAAACCCACGCAACAAAAGCCAAAGTCATCGCATCCTCCCCCTACAGATCGGAGCCGGGGCATCCACCTCTGCTGCGTGAAGCAGGGCTGCTGCAAAGCCTCCCCAAGATCTCAGGAGTATCGCATCGCCTTTGCCATCTTTCTTGTTATAGCTTTTGGGAACCTTATCGCAACTACAGGCACTGTTGGGCACGAGAGTGTCACATTTTATGCATTGAGAGTCGCATTGTGCAGGACACTGATTTTTACACCCTGGAGTACTTTCTGCAAACTCTTGAACTATCTTTAAAGTAACCTTTTTAATTGTATGTTGGTTTTTCTGTAGTATTTGGTCTTGTGAAGTTTTTAGTAAAGATACCTTATTTTTCTAAAACTGGTGTGGAGTAAATCTGTGGTGTTTTCACTGTGTTACTGTGGGTGTTGGTACAAATACTTTACACATTGCCTTTGGTAGCCTAGACTGCTCAGGCCAAGCTACCTATAGGGTGACCAGGGGTTATCTTAACAGTGTATCCCCCTTTCCCTGACTAGAAGCAAGGGTCCCTACTTGGACAGTGGTATCTACCCTGCCAACTAGAGACCCCCAGATCTAACACACACAGAACAGTGCCATCAGCCAAAGTGCCGCAGTGCATTGAGTCCAAGATGAAGAGACACCTCAAAATAAACTGTGACCTCCTCACGGATGACTACTCACGTTGCCTGCAATGACGTCACACAAATCAGGGATCACGGCTAAGGTTGCACGTCGCACGCACAGGCGACATTTATCCACCCACCCAAAAAGAGACAGTACCCGCCAGAGTGACGTACACAAGACGGCACGCATCACAGAAAGATGAATAAAGGAACTGCGAAGCTGCCACTAGCTCCCAGGATGATCCAACACGCGTCCACCACATAGACCTGACACTGGAGCCAAGCTGTTGCAGTGAGTAAGTTTGAAAGCGAACTCACCCGCAACCGTGTATCTATTCCAGTTCACAGAATCACCTTCAGGTGTAATTCCAGTCTAAACAAGTGCACCAGCACACCAACTGCTATCTTCCCTTCGGCAGTAATATCACTGCTCAAACGGCCAGGTCGTTTTCTAACTAGCCACAAAATTTTCAAGGTGCCGCTGCCAGTTCACCACAATTTCATTCAGAGAAACACCGCTATATAGTGTGTCCCCATTGAATAAGCAGCCCACTAATTTTGCTGCACGCTGCGCTGACCAATACTAAAAACGCCGCCTATTCCTTCAGAAATAAATGCTGCCAGTTGCACTTGCTGCTCCACGGGCTTCAATAACTCCTTGTGCCTTCACACTTATTGAGATCTGTTTAAGCACATAGAGCAAGCAGGCAAGTTTCATCAGTCCCTTGATGTCAGGAAGGTAAAACGCCCCAGGCAGGCTGTACAGGTTATAAAGGACACAGGTGGGGCTAACCAAGTTGTTTCTTTTACTTCAAGCTTAAGGTTCCTTACTTCCTCCTTTTTTCCTTCAAGTTTCAGGTTTATTTGTTTCAGTTTCGTCACCAAGTTCAGATACAATCCATATTCCACAGCACGTAGGTTCTTTGACCAAATCGTCGCCATCATTGTAAAACAACTGAGGCCCAAATGTAGTCTTCGAATAGGTTACATGAGTAGGTTTATTAAGTCTTAGTTACAGGATATTCAGATGGTAAATAGTAGATAGAAAGTTCATCCCCACCTCGAGCAGCCTCCTTGCTGCTCAGCCCACACACTACTACTGACACTCTCTCAACCACACCAGGCACTCCAGCATTCCCTTGCCTCACCAAGCACTCCACAACATAACATCCATACTGGCCGAGCAGCAGGGAACAGGTAACTAAGGGAAAGGATGTAGATTGAGAATTCAAGTCACAACAGTATTCCTGATAGAAGCAGCTGTACAGAGCAGAATGCAGGGGCAGCAATGTGTAAAGTATTCTCCAAACATCTGTAAACAGATGCCAAATAAGAGTAAAAAGTCTTTATCTGATTGCAATCCTTAGGATCTGAGATCCTCTGACAAAAATTAACCACAGCGAGACCCGGGTGTAACAGCACATTTAAAACCAAATTTCAAATCTTTCAGCGCTGAGGAATCAAGACTGAAAAAAAAACTTGAAATAGGATTTTATTCTTCTGGGCAAGATGGCGGATGTGTGCGCGTCCGAGTGGGCAGCAGAGACGAGCTCGCTGCTAGTCGTTCTCACCTGCAGTTATCCTGGGCGCTCGCTCTCCCTTTTCTCATCCGGACGGAGTTGCGGGGGAGATTCCATGTGGATTCCTGATTAACTGTGTGATTTATGAGTATGCAGCAGGCCTCCCTATTTAAATATCGCCGGTTTTTCCAAGCTGTTTGGCGTGTGGCAACCGTTACTACCGGACATCTATTGAGGCGGAATCTTCTGGCTGCTGAACCACGACTGTGCCGGATTCAGGATTCCTCTCTAAAATTAGCTGACACAGGCGGACGGATTAAAAGCCAAGAAGCACTGGGGAAGCGAGTACGGAGAAGGGGACCAGCGATGGGACCCAAACCAACCACTTGGGCAGTGGCGGCGGCTGCCGCAACAGTTACTGGTAAGCCGGGCAATCATGGAACTGCTTTGAATTCACAAAAAAACGTTGCTGAATCTATACAGAAGGATAGCAGTTTGAGTAATACTCCGGTTGATTCTGGCAATCCCATTTCACATAAGCTACACGAAACCAACCTGATGCATGCTGGGAGATGTAGTGTTACTCCTGTTAAAAAAAAATACCTGGCATGTTTAAAAAAGGGAATAAGGCACCGGATAAGGATAAGGATAATCTGAAAGATAACCTGAAATCGAAGACTGTCTGTGATTTACTGGTTAATCCTGAATCCTGTTCAATATATCCGAATGATAATCCTTCGGACAATCCTTTTGTGACTATCAGTAATTGCGTGCATTTGGAAGTATCGGCTCCTCTCCCCTCCTCCGGCAATGAGGCATCCCCGATGGTACAGATTGATGCCTCTACCGTAGATGTTGGTAAAAAGAATATAGTTACCGCTCTGGACCCAGAGTTAAAATCCCAGGGCATGTCTTCTGATAACATTGTCGGCTCCAGCACTGGCTCCATTTCTCATGCTAATTCTCAGGAGCTGGTTGATAACATCGTGGACGCCCATTCGGTTGACTCTGCAGGGAATTTCTATTCAACGTCGGATTTATCAGCCGCGCTGGAGGTGGAAAGTTCAGATCAGGATGGGGATGAGGAATGGAGAGATGATGTTATTATTTCTAGCTCAACTGCTGGGGTTCAAGACAATATCAGCCATTCCAGCGAAAAAGGATCAGTCAACGGTGATTCTCCGCCTGCTCGAATGGAGTGGGGGGGGTGAGGAAAATACTGTTCTTAGGGGGGGCCCTCATCGGCAAACTCAGAAGCTGTTAAGCTCCAAGGACCTCTTGCTTTTATCTCTCCTTCTGGGAATACTCATCCAGATTTAAGTGATTCGTCGCAGAGCTCTCAGACTTCGGGGGTTACCTTAGATATGCTGTACCAAGTGATGGTTCAACACCGGGAAGAGACTAGAGCTGAGAACCTGCGAATGCAAGGTGTCTTACGTAAGCTCCAAAATAATGTAAGGCGGGTGATAAAAACATGCAATGAAAACTCTGTCAGAGTACAGGAGGCTGAGGGGAGGATCTCCGCTATTGAAGATGTGTTGACCCAGCAGAGTTCCCAGCTCTCCACTCTTGCTACTCTAAAGGAGGACTTTAATTGGAAGTTTGTGGATTTAGAGAACAGATCAAGGCGCAATAATTTGCGTATCCTGGGTATTCCCGAAGGAAGTGAAGGGATCAATATCAGACAGTTTACTATAAAGCTTTTTACTGAAGCTTTTCCAGAGCTAACCCAGTGGCAGTGGGACCACGAGCTTCTCAGAGCACCAAGGTTTCCCTTCCAGCCTCAGAAGATTTCTGGTGTGGCCTTTAACAACCAACCAAGAGCTATCTTGATCTCTTTGAATAACCTTTTGGCGCGCAAAGCACTGTACGATCTTGCTCGACCCGATCGTAAACGAAGGGGAAAGGGTCTGGACTTCTTTGTTCGTCCTGACTATTGTCACTTTACTGTTCAACAACGTTGGCAGTTTCGCCAACTTATCCCTTCATTTCAGACGAAGGGAGCCCAAGCTTTCCTTCTTAACCCTTCGAAACTTAAGGTTATTTTTGAGAGAATTCATTTTTTCACTTCGGAGAGCGTAGCAAAAAAATTTCTATCCAAGATGTGATGACTTAATTCTAGCCGGACTTGTTTTTGACTCTTAGGTTAATCCCTTTGGGGCCCACTTTCTTTAATTACTTATTTGGTTCTATGGTTTTGTTGCTCTTGTCATAGGTGGGCCTATTTGTCTATATAAGTATCTGTTGGATTTCTGTTTAGCAGGTGAGAGTGCGCAGCGAGACGCATTATGCTTCTCAGACCATCTCTATTAGGGACTGTTCAGTCCCTTTTGCCCTTTTTGGGTGGGGTCGGGGGGGGCTTGGGGGAGTGGGGAGGGGGGTGTGGGGATGGGTCAAGCAAGATCAGGATTACTGCAGTTAATTTGTATTCTATTTCAATAGAGGAAGCCATGGATGCTTTGTATTATACAGATTTAAGTTTTGTCTTTTTTGTGAATTTTGAATTATGTAAAGAGTGGGGAGAAAGGATAAACACACAAAAAAGAAAGAATCTTAAATGGCCAACCTAAGAGTATGTTCTTGGAACATTTGTGGATTGAATAATAAGCAAAAGAGGGGTATTTGTGCCCATATTATCCAAAGTATGCGAATAGATGTCCTCTGCTTGCAAGAGACACATCTGATATGGAACAATAGAAAATGTCTAAATGATCTAGGAATGCATCTTGTGGGATGTACGAGTCAAGGAACTACTACTACGGGGGTGGCAGTTCTCATTAGAAAGGGGCTAGGGTCGTGTAACCGTGTTAAAACTGATCAGGGTGGAAGATGGGTCATAATAGAACTGTCTCTAGATGGTAGATCAGTGACTATTTGCTCTATATATGGCCCCAACTCTGATGACCCTGACCTTATAAATTTTCTAAGCGTTGAACTAGCTGGTTGGCCCACTCCACTAATACTTTGTGGGGATTTTAATATACATATTGACAGAGATGTTAACCTAACCTCAGCGATTCCTTATCTAGGGCTTAAGAAGAAGGTTTACAAGGCATTAAGAGGTTTAGTTTCAGAGGCTGGCCTTTCTGATGTGGGGTTTGCAAAAAGAGATACGACACCGGGATTTACATTTTACTCAGCCCCACATCAGAAAGTGGTTCGCCTAGATTATTTTTTTGTGTCCTTGGTACTTCTAAATAATATCACCTATGAGGTATTACCTAGAATAATTTCAGATCACAACCCTGTATTAATCGAGATTAAGCAAGGATTGGGTTCATCTCTGAAGATAAATTCTTGGACATTTGAACGTAAACTTCTGGCCGACCCACTGTATATTAAACACATGTCTAAATGGATTAAGCAATTCTTCGATATTAATCGTGGGTCCGCCTCCACTCAAATGGTCTGGGATTCGTTCAAGGCCGCGGTCCGGGGTGAAACTCTGTCTTACTCTATTAATAAACAAAAGTCTTCCCGGGCTCAACCTATTACCTATCAGCAGGCAGTATTAGAGTGGGAGGCTAAATTAGTTTCCGCTATTTCTGCAGCACAAGATATTGAACCTATTAAATTAACACTTGCTATACACAAGTCTAGGCTCTATGAGGTTTTTGCTTCGAAACTGGCGGAGCAGATCACAGTGTTTCGCTCCCAAGTTTATGAAGTGGGGGAAATGACAGGGCAGATTTTGGCTAAGAGGCTCAGGCAGCAGGAAGTGTTCAATACTGTGAGTGAGATTCGGGCCTAGACAAAATTCCTGCAGATGTGTTCTTGCATAGTAGATCAGTCTGGGTCCCTTATATCGAATTATTGGCGAACACCCTGGCTAAAGGCACCACGGTGCCGGATCTATGGCGGGGAGCGGAAATCGTACCAATTTATAAGAAGGGTGACCGAGCTGACCCGGGAAACTACAGGCCAATTAGTTTAATAGCCTGTATTCAAAAAGTGGTGGCCAGAATGGTCCTTCTCAGGGTACAGACCTGGATTGAGGAATCAGGAATTATGTCCACTTTACAGGCTGGTTTTCGACCCCTGACCAGCACGGTGGACCAAGTTTTTAGATTTTCCACAATATACTGGAAATGGGTGATTCTGGGGGGAGGCACACTGTATGCAGCCTTTGTTGATTTAAAGGCTGCTTTTGATTTAGTACCGAGAGACAGGCTGTGGAGAGCGCTCCGTGATCAGGGCATCCCACCCGAATTACTTGCAATTTTGATTACATTACATGAAAATAATTATGCGCAGGTTAGGTGGGGTAACCAGAGCCAAGTGACTGACAGTTTCCCAACTGAAAGGGGTGTCCGGCAAGGATGTGTGCTGGCACCCACATTATTTACATTGTATATAAATAAAGTTATTGAATACTACCAAGACTCTACAACCGATCCACCTAAACAGAATGGCATCCCCGTCCCCCTTCTGATGTTTGCCGATGATACCCTCCTATTATCTAAAACACAGGAAGGGTTACAGAAGGCAATAGTCTGCTTTGAAAAGTTTTGTAATGATTTCGGCCTTTCTGTTAATGTCTCCAAAACTAAATTTATGACAATGCATAGGCACCGGATCATCAAGGGCAGAGTTTTTATGAATGGGGAATTACTAGAGCAGACTGACAGCTTTAATTATCTGGGCATCACATTGGGCTCCAGGTTACAGTGGAAGCCACATGTGGCCCATTTAATCTCTAAGCATGCGCAACTTTCAGGCGCATTGCTCAGAGAATTTAAGCTGTCAGCCACCAAACCCATAGCCCCAGTATTAAAAATCTATGACTCGAGAGTAAGATCTTCCATGCTGTATGGAGCTGAATTGTGGGGGATGTCTGATATAGCAGGTTTACAAAAAGCACATAATAGGTTCCTTCGCTGTATCACAGGCCTCCCACAATCTACACCATTAATACCTCTTCGCATGGATTTGGGGTGTCAGAGTCTAGAAAATATTTGTAGATTTAGACCAATTGCTTATTGGAGAAGACTGTGGGTCACCCCTGAACTGAACCACTATGCGTTGGCACTTTTGGAGACGCGTAATATGGATACAGGGGAAAAAATTCCCTGGTTCAGAAAGGTAAAAATCCTTTTAAAGTCCTTAGGAATGGGGGATCTATGGGACAATCCACAGGGAACAATAATCCCCACTAAACAGGAGTTGAAAGAGGCCTACTGGACATATATATCCTTGGTGGAATTCCAGTCACATACAAATCCTTCACATACCAAGGTTTTTTTGGAGTTGAAACATTCAATCAGGTATGAGGAGTACTGGGATCTGATCACACTGCCTCAAGATAGGAAATTATATCACCAGTTCAGGGTAGGTACTCTTCCATTGAACTCGATTACCTGCAAATGGGCATCTAACAAAAATGATCAAATGTGCCCTTTCTGTAAGATATTTCGAGAAACCATAGCACATATTTTGTTTATTTGCCCTGTATATAAGGCCCCCCGCCTAAGATGGATCAGAGCAGTTTGCATTCAGAAGGGTATAAAGACGGGGATTTCTGCACTAAGAATATTTCAATCCGATAGCTCTGAAATAATAGTGATTGCCATAGCTAAATTTCTGAAATGGATGTGGTTAATCAGAGCCGGGAAACTGAAAGCCCTTCAGCTGCCCTAAATGTAAACCAGTATAATGATGGAACTTTTTTATACTCTTTTAGTATTGTTTTTATGGAAAGCAGATATTTATTTTTTTAACTGGTCGATTAGGAATACCACTTATGCAGTAAAACAAATCATGTTGCTCCTAGCATTAGTACCATGAATTCTATATGTACAGTCCAAAAAATCAGAATTGTTTAATGATGAAATGTTTTTTAAATGTGTTTTTGTAAATATTGATGAGTTTTGTTTTTTAAATTGTCTTTTATGACTTGAAGTCGAAATAAAGACTGTTTGATTGATTGATTGATTCAGGGCGACTCGGGTCAAATTTATAGTCTACCTGAAGAAATTTTGGAGGTTTTTCGTTCATTTTATAGCAAACTCTATACTGAGGAAAATTTATCATATTCATCAGAATCTCTGCTAAATTTTTGTGGAACTGACAATATTTCCAAGCTAACTGATGTTCAATCTGCAGCATTAGATGTAGAAATTTCATGGAATGAAGTAGAGGCGGCTATTATATCGCTGGCTTCTGGGAAAGCCATGGGGCCAGATGGTATTCCATTAGAGTTTTATAGAGTATTCAGGGCCCTCCTGAAACAAGATTTTCTTCAGACCTGCGTAGAGGCTCAAAATGCGGTTGCACCTCCCTCTTGGAGTCAATCAACAATCATGGCTTTTCTCAAGAAAGGCAAACCCCATCTTCTTCCCTCATCTTTTAGACCAATATCACTTATTAATGCTGATAGCAAGGTTTTTTCAAAGATTTTAGCAACTCGTATATCCAGGGTAATTTCTACAGTAGTATCGCCTTTACAGCACGGCTTTATCCCTCATCGGGATACCTCGGACCATGTTAGGCGAGTCATTACTTTAATGGATTGGGCCGAAGCGATGCGGTGTGATTTAGGCATTACCCTGTTGGATGCCAAAACAAAAAAAAAAAAGGATTTGATTCTTCTGTCTGGGTCAGGGGCATAGCTTGGTTTATATGGCTGGTGGTGTGTGAGCCTCAGATTTTCCGACTATCAATCTGGCATAACATTAACTATTATATGGTAAGCAGTGCATGAGGGGAGAAAAAAGGCCAATGGAAAGAGAAAGCAGTGCTGATTGAGAGGGGTACTTAAAACAGCATTTTGCAATATACCCATGTTTTAAGAACTTCACAACAGAAGAATGTGCGTGAGTATTTAAAAATCCCAGGTCAAATCTGACAGACACCCTACCATGCCCGACTTAAAGCTCCTGTACCCAACAATTTACGAAATAATATATTTATTAGGGGGGGTGTAGCACCCTAAAGTCAGCCCCCCCGCAAAGCTACACTCCTACTCTGAATCCTTGTATACACAAAACATATAGCCACAGACCACTCCTTTTCAGGGACCCCTGGCCCTATTCTTTGTTCACTCGCATGTCTCCTCCCTCCTGAATCTACCCTTTGACTTTTACATTTCTTTTCCACAAATTTTTCCCAGTTCATGCGTATACCGGAAATGCTACTTTCACTCGACTCATTGCTTGCATTTTCATGGTGGCAACATTGTGCATCATTCTGTGAAGCAGATTTCACATTCTGGTATCAGAATAGTGAGATGAATTGGTCACTTTCAACAGCAAATCCTGATGGGAGAGCGGAGGCCCTTCCCTTGTGTCTGTTCAATGCCTATCATCTCAAAATAAGTGTGCAGTTCCTTTAGAGAAATTAGAAGGAAATGAGAAATCAAGTGGTTGGTCAATGTCCAAGTCGTCGGGCAGGGGGTCTGTGCCTTTTGGAACTGAAGCCCTCACACACCTAAATGGGTACCATGCTGCATCATAGGGCAATGCTCCCCACCGGGTCGGTGCTGCCATGCCTGACGGGCACCCTCAAGGGGGTTCTTTGGCATAGATCTTTTGTTCCAACGCTGTATGTGAAGTGAGGTACAGGGCTAGCAAATGAAGATTGGTGGTATAGTTAGTGTATAATCTCTAATCTTAACAGTGGATGAAATCCTTCTGGTCCTGATGAATTTCCACTTGATCATTTCTAACACTGCAAGAAACAAGTTGACCTTGGTTTTAGAGCTATCAGAGATCATTGTATTTACTGCTGGCTGCACATTTTTAACCAGACAAGTAGACTCACTTATTAAAATTTACATTAGAGACCTACTTAGTTTATATTGACATCACCATTCCCTTACACACTCACTAGACCACCAATCCAATCCACTCCAGACTTATCAGGATCTGGCTACCCTCCAACATGACATTTATCTACAATCACCCTATGGCATTGTTTTTTGAGGACCGAGTGAGCATTACACCAGTTTCAGGATCAGCTTGAATTTTGCCCACCATATGCTGGTCTGCATTGACAAGTGTTAGAAATTGGATTTCTGGCTGGCTAGGGCTTGCCCCTAAGCCAGGCAGAAACCACCACTCTAGTCAGGGCAAGGGAGTTACACGCTGAAGATAACCCC
Source organism: Triturus cristatus (assembly GCF_964204655.1). Lineage (NCBI taxonomy): Eukaryota > Metazoa > Chordata > Amphibia > Caudata > Salamandridae > Triturus > Triturus cristatus. Next base: position 334,801,457 of record NC_140595.1, read on the forward strand.
TGCTCACCCCCTTGGTAGCTTGGCACGAGCAGTCAGGCTTATCCCAGAGGCAATATGTAAAGCATTTGCGCAACTCACACACACAGAAGCAATTCACTAGGCGCACCACAAAAGAAACTCTACACAAGGTTATATAAAAAATAGCCTTTCTATTTATCCAAAACACATTAGAATCATAATCACACAATATACACTGTGCCAACTGGCACTGTGCAATATTCACAAGGGACTATATACACAGGACAGGGGCAATCGGGCCACTGTCACGACCTTCACAACTGATAGTAAAACACAACCAGTAACTACTGGTAAGATAATGAACTTAGCATCATCTTACATTAGCACTAAACAGCATAACATGACATTTGGTATAAGCATAGCACAAACACATTATGCATCACTCAGCAGTGCACCGCAGTAACACTGAGAAAGTGCACATAGCACCTTAGGGTCTTGCGCCCTATCACCATTAAGAAAATGACCCCAGGCCAACTGGCCTTTCACTGGGGCTCAGATGCCCTATGTCCCGCAGTCAGGGCTAGAAATGAGGCCTCTCGAATGGCCCCCTGGCTGCCTCTGCAGCGAAAACACAGTGCGCAGACGCGCTGGGGCGTGGGGTGCAACTCACAAAAAAAGAAATGGCCCCCAAACATTGCAGCTGCCCGCGCGGTGCAGCTGGGATCAGCACTGACACTCACTGTGCCCTGAGACCCCCACTGGGACTCTATCAACAATTGACCCCCCACGTAGCAGCTGCTCACGCTCTTGCGGTGCAGCTGTGCAGATAAACAGGAAGGCACTGGCACTACTGTGCCTAGGAAGCACTACCAATGCTAAAATTGGAGCTCCATTCACTGGCCTTTTTTTAACTGTGGGGGGAAGGCACTGACAATGTGCCCTGGCAATCTCCCCCACAGACTCACACCTCAGGCACCAACAATGTGCCTCGAATAAATCTCACTCACCGGACTCTTTCCTTGCCTCCTCCAGATTCTTCAGCTTCATGCGGGTGTCTCAGAGACCCCTCCGTTCTCCTCTGGTGCCACTTCTGGCACCCATAAGGCTTTGTGGAGCCGGAGCTCCTCTGGATGCCTTCTGTCTCCTTTGGTCAACACCGCGGGGCTCTCCCAAGCTCAAGGGAGCCCCGCTGGGCGTGCACAGACTTCTGGTCTCCGTGGCCGGCCCCACCAACAGTCAGGCGTCACTTGCCTGACTTCCTGGTCGCCGCACGATCACAGCGGCCGCTTCTCCTTGAGCCGCCACAAACGCGGGGTGGGCTCCCGCTGGACCACAAATGCGGGGTAGGCTCCCGCCAATAAAATAAACTCAAATGCGGGGTGAGCTCCCACCAGATGAGCAGCAATGCTGGGTGGGCTCCCGCTCTGCTAAGCAGCACAGGGGGAATCCACACCCCGGGGTTCCCTCTCAGCCTCGCGCTGCAGGCACCAGTTCCTTCCTTCCCCTGGCAACTAAAATAGAGCGCTGAAGAGGCGCTAGGGCTCCAGAGTTCCAGGGAGAAAGCTCGGCCCAGGCTGCCAGCACACAGAGATATCCAGCAAGGAGGCAGTCTCTCGTGGCTGTTGCTCCTGGAGCCCAGCAGTAGCAGGTCCCCCATCAGCACAGGAATAGCACAAAGCCCCACATTTTCATGGGGTCACAGCCCCAGTACTTATACTCCATTTCTCCTTTGTCTGCCCTTGGCACAGTGCTTGGGGGAACCGGCCTGAGCTGGTTCTGGAGGATTTTGGAGCACTTTGTTGACAATGCTCCTCTTCCCCTTTGTCAGGTGGGAGCTCGTCATCAGACACACCACAGGGAGGCGGAGCCAGCATTCACCTAGGCAGGCACAGACCTATTCAGGGTCAGGGGACTACTCCTCTCTCTACTCCAAATGCAGATGTCACATTCAGCCTAGTGCTGACTCACCCTGCCCTCCCTGGAGCCACACACACCTCACCACCCCCTGTCACTCTAAAGCCAGACATGCAGTCCACATCAGGCACGCAGATGCATAGCACACAAAAATGCCAACTTCTAAAGTGGCACTTCTAAAATAGGTATAATAAATCTGGGCACACCATTGCATAGCATTTATTATCACTATTCCAAACATACCAAACTTGACCATGCTGCTCCTCTCATATCAGGAATTACCACTGAAACACCTATCAGGGAATCCCCAATGCATTCCTATGAGAGGGCAGCCTCACAGCAGTGAGAAACCAAAATGGCGGTTAGTCACTACCAGGACATGTCACACACTTAAGGTACATGTCCTACCTTTTACCTACAAAACACCATGCCCATAGGGCTAGCTAGGGCCTACCTTAGGGGTGACTGACATGTAGTAAAAAGGGGGTCACAGACATGGCACACACTTTAGGTGCCACGTCACAGAGGCAGTAACACTGCGCGCACAGGCCCTGCAATGGCAGAGGCCCAAGACAGGTTTGAAAGGCTACTTTGGTTGGTGGCGCAATTAGCGCTGCAAGCCCACCAGTAGCATTTAATTTACCTGCACCGGGTATATAAGATACCACTTTACAAGGGACTTACAGGTAAATCAAATAAGCCAAACAGGTGTAGACCAATCTTACCATGTTTACCACAGAGAGCACACACACTTTACACTTGACAGCAGTGCTAAAGTGCCCAGAGTCCTAAAACCACCAACATCATGTCAGCAAAAAGGCTAGGAGGAAGGCAAAAAGTTCAGGGATGACCCTGCAAAAAGGGCCAAGTCCAACACCAAGTGTCACTTATCAGTGGTTTGACGAACCCAAATCATTATTTCCCTCCACATTACCACACTGAAATGTATTGTTACATGTTCAAGCTTTATAAGCTGGGCTATACAGTCCAGGAGGGGTGGGTGCCATGGAACGTGGCATCTCGCACGTTGGTGTGTTGGCTGTTTCAATAGTCATCAAGCTGCCCCTCTCCTTCCTTCTGATTGGGCCACTGGTGCAGATGGTGACCAAACTGCAGAAGTGAAAGTGAACTAGTTAGCAGGGGTGTAACACAGGTCTCTGTGATGTAAGCAGACCCCCACCCTTTCTGGAGCCTCTTTCAGACCAAAGCCAATGAATATCAATGATATATGGGTGACTCAGGGGCCCCTCTTCCCATTTTGTAGGAGGTCCTCATAATTTTGTGTTATGCCACTGCCATTTGTCGAGGTTCCTGGTGCTCACCCTTTCAGGCAGAACAAAGCCCCATTGCTGAGCACCCCACCCCAGCAACCACATATGGCCTGCCATGAAGAGCTCTTAGGGTGGGTTAGCAGTGACCGGGAGAGAGCTTGGCAAAAGCTAAGGGTGGGCGGAATTTGCGTAGTCGCGTTACGCAAAGTTTCGCAAAATAGTTAAAAAATCTCCGCGAACACGTGGAATTGCTTGTCCTGCCCGTTCGCAATGTGTTTTTGCGTGCTCGTGGGGAAATATCTCGGTAATTTGCCCATGTGGCTGCTAATGGGCGCAGCCATCTTGTTCTTCACTTGTCCCGCCCGTTTGCGATGTTTATTTCCTGTTCCTGGTCGCGTATTCCGTGCTCCCGCCCGTTCGCGATGAGTATTTCCTGTTCGGGAACGCGTATTACGTGTTCGCAATGCTTTTTGCGTGCTCACGGGGGAAATATCGCACAAACTTGCCCATGCGGTCACAATGGGCGCGGCCATCTTGTTTTTCACTCTATTGCTATGGTTCTGGGCCTGCTTTTCTGTCCTCCCTCTATCTTTGCAATCCTTTGTTTCTGTACACTTTTTTTTATTTTTTTTTATTTATAATCTTTCTCTCTATTTTCCTGATTCTATATTTTGACTTTTTTTCTACTTTTTGAGACTTTTTCTACTACTTTTTCACTCTTTTTCTATAGCTTGCTTTTTTAAATTTCTTTTACTTACTTTTCAAATTCCTCCCCTTTTTTTCCCACCCCCGAGTCCCAGAACCATGGCCAAGGGTGTGGGCGTGAGCAAGGCATCGCCCTCATGGGTGCAGGAACGGGCCTTATTCGGTGAGGTGGAGGTGGCCGCACTTGTTTTTTTTGTACTGCGCCACCTCCCCTTAACCCTGGCAACAGGCCTGGTCCGGGTACAGACTCCGGGAGAGTCGCCAGCGGTGGTAAACGGTGCGTTGGGCAGTGTTTCGCTGCTCTGGTGTCCAGCGTACCGATACCCAGCTGACGCACTGGTTGTTCGATATCCTGGACTGGGAGCAGGACCTGCTGGACCTGCTAGGAGTGGTGGTCCCAGAGTTTGGTGAGTAGCTATTTAATGTTACTACTTTATGTTCTTCTGCTCTGTGTTATATACAGCGAATATAGTTTTATTCCCCGGTCAGCAAGAATGCTGCTGCTTACATTTCAGGTAAATTACGTTTAAAAATCTTTTGTGATTGCACATGACACAGGTCCTACTAATCTCTTACTTGTTTGCAACTTTGCGCTCGCTTGGCATGATTATGTAAGAGTTTACTTTAGAGAACTTAAGTTAGGTAATGCTAGAGAGACTCTAGGCCTTCCTTTTTCCTCCTGCCACTAAGAAGAGATAGTGGTGAATTGATATGTTTAGTTACTTATTAGTAGGTAATTTGTTAGTGCTCTGCGTGACGCATCCTCTGTCACGTCACGTGTTGCTGAGTGCTGCTTACCCCAGTCCTTAGTAGAACCTTTTGTAGTTTGTTTAGTGAATGGTAATAGGCTTGTCACTAGCAGAACATCAGCAGCAACCAACCAACAATTTGGTGTATGCAAAAATGTATACATGTGTCCTCCATCTATGCATTTTTGAGGACTAAAACAAATAGAAAAGCAGATTTTGTGAACAATCGGCCTGTCTGGAATAGGTGGGCTAGGTCAGGTGGTACTTAGGCTTAGTTAGTATTCTGGAATCAGAAAGGAACACTGGATTAGTGTTCATAAATAATAACTAGACGGTCCACTAATCCCGCAATACTAGTCGACCAGATTAGATAGGTCAATTTTATTGCAATTGTTGTTTCCATAAATGTTTTTTTGAGCGGTTTTAAAAATATTATATTTGTTTCACACCAATCATCCATGTTTGTCTCTTTCTTTCTTACATCTTTCATGATCAGCATGCAGGGGCAAGAAGACGGGGCATAAGTTGGCGGGAGCTGGAGAAGATGCCTCCCAGGGCCAAGAACGCTCCTCTACCAAGGGCTCTGCTGCTGGCCCCAGTAAGTCTTCCTGTTGTTAATATTATTATTTTTTCCAAACTATTACTTTGATTTCCTAATTCTTTTTTTTACAAAATCTTCTTCGATCTAGACAATCTGTTTCTAAATTCTTGTTATCCCTGCCTCTGCTATGACTCTCTGTACTTCTACTATTGGTCGGTCTGTAGCTAAGCTTGCCCAGTTGGCCACTCTTTATTTAAAAGGTTCCTAAATCGCTATAGCCACTGAGTCCAGTCCTTTGGGTTGTCCACTTCTAGTCTTCTTAATCTTGAGACAATTCCCACCAACAAAATGCCCCACCAGATATTTTACTATTTTTGATAGGATAGGCCATACTATTACTACTACTGTTGTAGGGATTCAGCACATAAAGAACTATGCACAAAAAAGAAGGATGTTGATGATAGGAGGTTTGACCTTCCTCACACTTCACCCACAATCCCCTGACCGACTAGCTATAGTGTCTCATTAGCTCCCCGAACCCCCCGAAGATACCCAATGATTAGACAACCCAGAACATAACACTACACTCCCGACCTCTCAGAGTCGTGGAAGCAATGCACAGTGCACACCCTTTCGCTCACTTACTCGTGTAAGTCCACACCAAATACCACAGAGTCTATGTAAGTTCAAAAGGTTTATTTTCAACTAACAAGCTCTGTACGTTGTTCTATAATGCAGTGTACGAGCCAGCACCAACAGCAAAATGCATAAGATTAAAACAATAAACATTGTCACAACTACAAGTCCATAGAAGACAAAAGGGGAAATAAATAATGATGATAACTGAACAGTGGTGGAAGATCCACCCTCCCCTTGGTAGGAATGTAGTTTATATAAAATTATAAATGAAGATCTCTGAGCAAATTCTGGGGGACCCCTCACCTTAGAAGAAGCTAGAAGTACTGGTTACATCATAAGCTCTGCAAAGCTATGGTTCGTAGAAGGAAAATCTTTTGTCTGTTATGAGAAAAATGGTGCACGTTAGTATTTTGCAAGCATTTCTCAGTCGTGCCAAAAAGTGTAGCATGTTATGGCTAAACTATACAGACTGACCACCAGAACTCCATAACTAAGTGGCTTGTTTTTCGACTTTGTATGCAGCGCTCAGACAGTAGCAGTATGAGCTCATGTGGGCTCAAAGGCGTCTTACACAACAAGCTGCGAGGTAAAGTGCGTAAAAATAAAACACACAAAGCTGAATTGGTTGCCTGGCTCAGGCTAACTTAGCAAAGACTAGAATGACCCTAGTAGGGCTAATGATATAACACTACTAGTGTCTACTGTACTCTAGTACCCGATTTGTACTAGTGATGTATGTCGTATATGTATTAACTTTTTTTTCAATCTTGCTAGTAAAAAAGAATAAATAGGGGGAATGTGTATATGGCTTCTAAAAAATGTGTAATGTTTTTTCTAGGCGTGCTACCGACCACCAGTGCTGGGGCCAGCGGTGATGGCGACACAGCCATTTCGGAGGAAGCAGGAGATGCGGCAGTTGCAGGAGCTGCAGGGGGTGAGCCAGCAGTAGTGGCGGGCAGTGGTAAGTTATTTTCCTTACTTATTGACATTACACTCGCTGCAAGGTTGTACACTGTACTGTTGAGACTTAGTAAGTAAGACGTTGTTGTGAACCACGGTTGAAGAAGACGCCCTTTACTTAGCATTAGCAATAACATTAGCGGCAGGAGTTGAGTAACCAATGACCCCTTCTATCTGACTTCAACTCAGCTGTGAAAGTTTTATGGAGAAGACTAAGTCAGTTCAGATGATCTTGATGGATGTGTTGAACGAAAAGGGAAAGAAGGGTAGAATGAGGAAGGACCGGCGAGGTGTAATATTTATGACTGGCAGAGAAGGATACGTGGGATGCATGCATAGGTTGCTGATAGGAATCAGATGCATGGGTGGTTGAAGGATGGGTGGAAGGTGAAAGAAAAGATGCCTGCCTGGGTGGGTGAAACTATATGGGTGGATAGCAAGAATCCTCAGTGGTGTTTGGATCAAACTCAAAGCCAAGGCAAGCAAGGAAGGAAGGATGCATGGGTGGTGGTTTAAAAAAATAAGGACAAATGGTTGTTGTTGGTGAAACAAACTAAGGTTTGTTGAGAGATTAGGAAGAATGATAAACGTTTACTTTGAATGGATGGATGCCTGGATAGCATAGGTGGAGAATGACACTGGATGAAGAGTCTTAGTTTGAAGAGATTGTAAAAGAAACCACTCCAGAGTAGCAAAGCCGAGGAGAATATAAGTTGTATTTTCAGAATACTCCCTTGACTCACAGTAGTTTGCAAGCACAGCATATATATTGTGTATGGATGTAGTTATCAAGCGCCTTCCTCCGACTCAGAGGACAACTCCCTACCTATGTTAATTTGCTTCCGACTGTAACAGCCAGCCTGCCATGGGTAGCCTATCGGCTGGTTACACAATCAATAAAAACAAAGTACCTCATGTCGTCCCATATATAAGCAATGATCATTGGATCAGATATCATCTGCCTTTTTGTAGTAGTCAGGGCAGGGTGAAAGTGAAATTAAGCAGTTACACTTGATGTAACAGAGTATGGCCATTGACCAGTGTCACGCGTAATAGAAAGATACGAGCTTCCCCACCTCTAGACAATTGTAAATAAAACTAACGTGAGTCTGCGTCATGACTCAAGTATGTTTGTCTTGGGCGCAAGCTGACTGAGCTGGCATGCCGGCTACAACAAGGTTACATTAATTTTGCAAAACAAGAGAGAAGAAGAAGACTGGTGTACTGTGTACTCGAGTACATACATAGTGCCTTAAAACTTGGCTTTTTGCCCCTTAATTCACTCTTTTTCTCTTTTGTTGGGTTTGTTCTCATCTTTTTTCTTTATTTGAGTTGTGTTACTTTGCCATAGGTTTTGTCAATAAAGCGCCGGGACACTCTATGGAGTAGCCGTGCGCTATAAAAGACCATATTAACATAACATAACATAACATAATACCTGAAACTCCCAGAAACGTTAGAGGCTAAGGAAGTGGGAGGATAGATATATACCCCAAATGTTATGTACTGTGCTTGCAAGTGCTACTGTGCCACTATGTGTTGAATTAATTTGTGTTACTGTTTTGCTAAGAGTATTGGTTAATAGTTTTTTTTCTTTCTTGATATAGCTACTCCTTCCCAAGCAAAACCATCCAGGAAGGCAGTGGCTTTGATCACACCATCCAGAGCTACATCTCATAAATCTCCAATTCCTGGAAGTACGCGGGGACTTCCTCAAACAAAAACAACTCAAACTTTACAAAATGTAGATTTAATAAGGACCATTAAAACTGAACAAACTCAAACTATAGAAATCTGCGATAATACTCAGACCAGCAATGCAGAGTTATCACAGAAGCAAACAGGGGGAACAACAAATATCACAAAGGATTCATGGAGAGAAAGGCAGCGTAGGACACAACAAACTTCCCCCACAAGCAGCAGTTTAAGCTGCTCTCCACAGCCCGCTGACACCGGAAGCGAGCGATCTCGAGCAAAGCAAACTGCAGTACAACACGGGATAGCATGGCCACTATTCTCTTAATTCCAGAATATAAATCTCGCAGCAGTGATGACATATTGAACAGAGGAAATATACTGAGGCTTTTACATTCGATCACAAACCTAGAAAACATTGGCTCCTCTGATCTTTTTCGAATAGAGTTCCAGCCAAACAATAACTCACAATGTTCGGAAATAACCAAAGCAACCTGGAACTCCACAGAGACAGTCAAAAAATCATGAAATAAGTGAGTACGTTTAAGCAATGGGGATACAACTTGAAATTGAAAAGTTACCTCCCTATCTGACACCTTTTTTACCCCCTACTGGGACACCCTTACGGAATAACACCAAGTCAGTACTAAAGGGAGCAAGGAGCACTTCCCCAAGAGCATACTCCCAAGACACAAAGATCTTTCTACCAGCACAAGACCCAAGGGACCTACGTCACATTTGGCCAACTGCCTCACAAAATTGGAGGCAAATTCAGCGCATCATTAATATAGCAGACCACACAAATTGACAAAGGGAGAGCAACCTCAATCATGCTTTGGACAACTTCAGACAAATTCAGATATGTAACTGGAACATCAACGGTCTAGCTAGTAAAAGTGAGGATCCAGAGTTCTTACAATATTTAAACAAATTCGATTTGCTACTGCTGCAAGAGACCTGGGAGGAAAAGACCTTTGAACTCCAAGGATATACATCTTGTTGCATCCCGGCAAAAAAATGTTCCGATTTTGGTCGCCGATCTGGGGGCCTAATGAATATGGCCTCCATAGTAACAATAGGAGAGATCTCAGCAATAGCATCTCAAATAACACCCCCAAGCGTCATACAGGGGGTAAAGATCGCACTCTGGCTAAATAGCCAGTGTCAAGAAGTTATAGTAATTAATGCTTACATCCATCCCAAATGGAAACGGAAAGCTCCCAAACAACTGATTGAAGCCACAAAAAAGATAATGGATGAAGAGGATTATATTATTCTAGCAGGCGATTTTAACATGTATCTTTTTAGCTCTGGGGATGGTGATGCCCTTGACCAAGAACTTAATGCTGCATGGGAAGTGCCAGGCCAGGGTTCCCCAGACATTGAAAAATCCACAGATTGCTCAAATCACCTATTACGGCAGCTAGAACATCTTAACTTAAGAGCCTTGAATGGGCGATTCCCGAGGACGACCCACCAATCGCAAACGTTTCACTCAAAACAGCAATCTTCCCATTTGGATTATACATTCACATCCCTAAATATGCTTGGTACCGTAATGGCATTTAAGATTAGGACCAGCGAACATAGCGACCACTTGCCTCAAGAAGTAACAATAAAAGTGAACTCACTTCTTAAGATCGAACCATTCATAGGCATTAATATCGAAGTGGCCACAAATCTTAAGCGGCTTCGATGCAATCCCAGTAATATCAGTACTATATGTCTTAAGGCAAAAACTCTTTACACTCAAGCGGAAAATATCATGACAAAACTGGTAGAAGCATGGCAAAACTTCATCCTAGCTGTCGATGGGAAACTATTGAAAGGATCATCAAATAGATTAATGCATCAAACGGGGCATCAACCAAAACGCGACCCACTCCAGAAATGAAAATCCAAAAGCAGATCATAAACCGAATAATGAGACAGATGAGGAAAGATCCATTAAACCAAGACTTACAAAAAGTTTTACGGGAAGCAAAACAACTGCTAAAAAGGATGAAATGGGAAAAAAGAAATGAAAAAATAAAGAATTATGGGCCAAGCTCCTCCATGAAGTTAAACGGAAAAACAGCACAAGGTTTTGGCATATGATTAAAAGACTAAAGAATCCAGAACATCTTGGCCTAAATTCTAACATAACAGAGGAAGCATGGACAAATTACCTCTTCAAGCATTTTAACAACACATTCGCTGACAACGGGGAGCATCTTGACGAAGTAGGGACAAAAGGGCCCAATAAAGTAGTTTGCAGAGAAAAAACAAGGAACGGCTGCACAATGGTGACTTTTCAAGACCCAGACCCAAGAGGAACCATTTCACCTCCCTGTGTAGGTAAATTAAAGCTAGATTTAAGTGCTTCTGCCTCTGTTGAGAGTGAACACTCCACTTACACATCAGCGGAAATCAAGAGGCAAATAGCTAGGGGCAGACCAACAGGTGCCCTTGGTCCAAATGGCATCCTACCAATGTTATATAAATCAGATGCTGAATTTTGGAGTGTAGCACTAACACTGTTTTTTTAAAACATAAAGGACACATTGACATTACCGGAGTCCTGGTTTGGATCAGTATTAAGCCCAATTTTTAAACAGGGCAGCAGGAAACTTCCAAATCACTACCGGCTTATTGCTCTCATAGATGTGGAGGCCAAGTATTTTGCAGGAACCATATTGGAGGAGTTAACAACATGGGCACCCGAAACTTCCATCCTCCCTATTAATCAAACAGGATTCTGCCAGGGTCAAGGGAACGTTACAAACATCATGGCATTGACCCTGTTGATGGATGCAGCAAAAGAGACCAAAATTCCCCTTTTTCTGTATTTCATTGATTATACTGCCACTTTTGATCGCGTCGATCGAAATAAACTCTGGCGGAAACTGGAAAACTGGGGTATACCGAAACGACTCTTAGACCAACTGATATTACTGCACACAAACACTTGGATCAAGGTTAAATTAGGAGCAGGAACACATCTCTCCAAGTCGATTCCAACAACAAAACGACTAAAACAGGCCTGTGTTCTAGCGTCATTTTTATTTAACCCCTTCAGTGACCGCCCCTTTCCCCGCCCTGTGCCGGCCGTTGCATTAGCGGGCGGGGTTTGTGACGAGCTGGTCTCGTCATGGGCACAGCGCAACCGCGGCCCATGACGAGACCAGCTCGTCACGGGCATTGAAGAGGTTAACCTTTTTCTTGCAGATCTGTCAGGAGAACTCTATAATTGCCCCTGTCATGCACCAAAACTAGGGAAAACTCAGTTGTCCAATCTGTTGTACGCGGATGACCTGGTTTTAATCAGTCAGACTCCGATCGGCCTTCAACATCTCTTGAATGTAACTCACACCTTCTAGGAAAGGAACCGCTTGCAAATACATTTTGCCAAATCTAAAGTCATGGCAGTGAATTATCGGAGAAAAAGGAAAAACAATTGCCATCTAAATGGACAAGGGCTGGATTTGGTAACCACCTATAAATACCTGGGAGTAATCTTGGACTATAAGAACTCGTTCAATCCTCAAATAGAGTCCTTGCAAGGGAAGGGAACTGTGACTTGTTTGGCGATAAAATCTTTAATGGTCAAGCTTCCCGACTTAACGTTTAACCCCTTGCTCCAGGTCTTGCGAGCAAAGCTACAGCTGACCCTTACATATGGGAGTGAACCCCTTCAAGGAAAGTATGCTGCACTATTGGATATAGTGATAGCAAACTCATACAGGGCAATCTTCAATCTGCCAAGATAAGTTTCTCCAGCGCAAATTCGGCTTGAATTTGGTTTGTTAAAACAAACACTGGAAAGACGGAGCGTGTATGTCACTACCTGGCACAAGATTTGCAGCGCTGAGGTTGGTTCTATAAACTCAAATTTATGGGAAGAGCTGCGCCGCCATCGAAAATCCTCTGCCAGAGACTATTTATTTGACTCACTCCAAATCTTGGACTGACACACCTCTGGGGCACCCTTACTGATCTCTTGTCTTTTAAAAAAAAAATCTCGAAAAAATCAGCATGTATCGTTTCCTCTATTGAGGGCAAGAAGACACTATCCAAAAGAGCGCACTACTGGATTACACTCAGCGACTATGCAACACTGCAACCTCAAGAGTATCTTAACATTGGAATGAATCTAAAGACAAAAGAAAAGTTTTTAAAATTACGCCTTGGTGTAATTCCAGCTGCCCCCCATCTGCCGCCTTGGGAAAGAAAAAACTCCCCGCAACACTGTCGCTTGTGCAAAGCTGGCAAGGAAGATGTCATTCATGTAATCTTCATCTGCCCTAAATTAAAGGACCTGAGGTACAATTTATTACGTCCATTGTTTAAACTACATGGTGTTCGTACATGCAGGCAGGCAATCAAACTGTGCTTTAACCCTACCAAAACCAAATTAAATTGTCGGGTCACAAAGTTTTTTGAACTAGCAGCAAAAAGACAGAAGAGCACGTTAACCACGGATTAATAAAAAGCCAGACTGAATATCTCCAAAACGGTGGCCATATATTGACATTCAGTGAATTAAAATTTTTTAGAAAGTTGTTTAAAATGAATTTTAAGCTAATTTTTACCAGTGTTCTAATTGTTTTGTAACGGTTTTAATTAACCATGTACAAATAAAAAAATATTTACCCTCCAGGAAGGAGTTGGCAGTCATGGCCCGGCGCCGGAAGCTGGAGGCCATCTGCCAAGAATACTGGCGGCTGGTGGCTCTGGCGGAGGAGGAGGAGGCGGCAGCAGCCTCCTCCAGTGCCCCTGGCCCCAACCAGGCCCCTCCAGTGGTACGACGCTGTGGTCAGACAGCCGCCCGCCGCTGCACTTCCACATCCAGCACTGCTGCCCCCCCCTGTGGATGCAACTGCAGGGCATATGCGCGCCACATGTTCCTCCGGAATGCGCGTCTAGAGGAGCATTTAGAGGAGGTGAAGAAGATGACAAAGGTCCTGGGGAAGAAAATCCGAATAGCCCGCCAATTGACCCTGTTGGATTGCCCCTTTTTTAATCCTTTGTTTGGCGGGTGGGAATTGGGCGTTGTGTTGGGGTTTATTATTATGGACATTTTGGACATTGGTTGGACTTTCTCGTTTTGGACATTGGTTGGCGTTAGGGAAAAGGGTGGGTCGGGTGTTGTGAGATTTTTTACATAGTTTATTTTTGTTAGGGTATTCAATTATATTTATACTTAAACATAGCAATACGTTATTAATGTTTTGTGGGGGGGTTACTGTTCTACGTCACATGGTTTCCTTGCTGCTGCAGGGCTTCACCCAGTGTTTGATTTAATAATCTGCCAATTTTGTAACACACAAACAGATAGATACGGTACCCCTCACTGAGTGACTTGTCCTACTAGTATTGTCAGTCTCTCCTCCTAGTCCATTATTAATATTATACTTCCCCAAAATGTCTTATCTTACCTGTGATTGATGTTTAAGTTCGGCACAGCGATGGCTGCATGGCGATGATGTTTAGGTTTCCCAAGAGAATGGAGAAGATGCCATGGTTGTGGTGGTAGTAGTAGACACTGGCAGTAGCATTTGCAAAAAAAGAAAATGAGACAGTCAGTCGCATGAGAGAGACTCTGGGAGGAGTAGTAGAACGAAGTAAATAAAACATAATGGTGGCAGGGATAGTCTAGTACAACAAGTTACAAACTGTACTTCTGTCGAGTAACTCGACACAAGCATAACCTTTAGTGCTGAGTAGGAGGATGTTGATGATTCCAATTGATGCCGGAAATTAATTATGATGCATTAGGTTCCTTTGGAAAAAAAAAATGCCTTTCAAATATACTGAGCATGGGTGGGCAAGCAGAAGAAGATCCTTGCCTTGAAATTGAATTAGTGTTGCTTTGACCACATCCGCCCCAGCATGTGTGTGAACAATTATTGGTGTACAATCCATTTAGTCACACCTCAATATAAATCACACAGCCTGGGGGAAGAGGGTTAGGGTTTGATGTATGGTTGGTAAGGGGGGTTTGGGGAAAGGTTAGACAAAGAAAAACATTACGCATGGACAAACAACAAAACACAATCTTGGCAGATGACCATATCCATAAATTTGTTAAGGGAGAAAAAGCAAATGCATGCATGATGATGATAACTTGATGGTTAATGATAATAAGTGGAGAAGTGTGGCTCACTGGTTAGAGCAGGCAGACCCTGAAGCAGAGGTCAGACCCGGGACCAGGGTTCAATTCCCAACGCGGCAGGGTCTTGAGCTCAAATGTCCATGGACTCGATAATTCTCGCTTCGGTGCCTGGCCTAATCATGGGTTCACACTCTGCAACTCTGGGCATTAAGCTTGCTTAATCTCCACAACGGCCACCCGCGGCGGGATGCCTGGCTTTCACCTTGTGGATGCCCTGTAGGGGCTATCTCACAGGGAAAAGCCAGGACGGGTTCCCAAGGCAAGCGCAGAGATACCCCTTCGGGGGTCGATTCAGGCGCTATATAAGAAACATAATAATAATAATAATAAGTAGTACTAACTAACTACTACTAGACAATTAAACAGTACATTGCAGCAGTATATTATGCAATTTGCCTGGCCTGTCTGCCCACAGAGAGACCCAAATTGCATAGTTTCTGTTCTGTTGTACCGGGCTTACTTTTAAAAATAGCAAAGAAAATTAAAAAATAGCTGTAGGGATGAATTGTAAGCAGAGAGCAAACATAATAGCAACAACACATAGTCGTAATGTTTGAAGATAAAAAATGAATCAAATTATTTAAAAGATGATGAATGTTGATACTGTTACTGTATGTTATCCTGGTCAAATTGGGGAGTTGCATCTCGTCATTCCTTTTGGTCCTCCTCCCTTCCATGGACGCTCCGTGCATCAATCTTGGGTGCCGCAACTGTCTGCCTGATGCAGATTGGTAAGGTAAGTGTGAGTTGTTTTTCCCAGTATAGCACAAGGTAAGGGCCGGCCTGTAATTTAGGGGTGGGCGGAATTAGCAAAATTAACTTTCGCAAATTATCGCGAAAATGTTTAAAATTATCGCAAACAAGCGGAAATATCGCGAAAATGCGGAAGTTTTTGTTCCCGCATGTTCGCGAGATTTTCTGCATGGTTGCGGGTCGCCAACTTACCCATGTGGTTGCTTGCGGGCGCGGCCATCTTGTTTTGAGTTGTCTCGCGGTGCATGATCGCGAGAAGAAAGACGTGATCGCGCGACGCATGACGTCACTGCGGGCGCGAACTGTCGCGAGACAGCGCAAATGGCCAAAAACAATACAACATCTCATGGAGAACGCGACCGGATCAAGAAAACTTGTCGGCGAACGCAGGGATTCAGGTAAGGTGATCGCGCGCGCGCGAGAATGTATTATTTTACAGCGCGAGCAAGAAACAAATTATCGCCAAGCTGCTGAAACCGGAAATTTTGACATTTTCGCGCTCTCCGTGGAACGCGAAAATGTCAAATTATCGCAATTTCCGCGAACGGAATGAAATTTTCGCCCAGGCCTACTGTAATTGTAGATGGAAAAAAAAAAGGTATGTTGAAAAATCAAGGAGGAAAAAAATTGCATAAATTACGGTGAATTGCAACAAGAACACTTTCAGAGGCGGCATTGATACATCATGTCTACTCTGTTTCCAGCATTAACCTACAACAACAACAGGACAGAGCAGGCCCACGGCACCCGTGAGCCATCCTTCATTTAGCATTTTTTGATAGAGGCAGACAAAGCACATATACAGCAACATAGCATTTTACAAATTAAGTGACTAAATCAATGCACCGCCGTCAGTCATACCACTACACTCGACTCTACCACTACACAAACATGTAGGTCTGCTGTGGTTGTTGTTGACTTGTTTACCTTTTATGCCACTCATGAAACGCCCTGACTTATTCCATCAATCATCTCCCATCCTACTGAGTGACTGCAAAGATACTATGTCACTGTGGTCGTCATCATGGTGTTGTCCAACTCAGTGTCCAGTGTACAGAGCGAGTTCATATTCCATATTCAAAATGAAATGGATCGGCCTGCAGTAGGAGTACAATTTTGTTATTAAAAAACAAGAAGGGAAACATTGACTTGAGTTACTTTTAGTGTGTAGATTAAATAAAAGCACACAATGAATTCACTTCATGCACAACAAACAACAACACAAATCACTTAGTCAGCGTCCAATGCATGCCATCATTCATTACCTGTTCCTTCTCATCTTAAGTTAAGGGGCAGTCTCTCTCGGCTCGGAAAGGAGGACAGCTATAGTAGTCATCATGTTCCACTTCTTTTGGAGGGACTCATTGAGGCAACATTGTCTTTTTTCTTATATCATTCTACATCCAATCATCATCTGGCTTGAGGTAAATGGATTTAGGGCGAGTCAGGAGGATGGAGGAGCGAGACACAGAGGAGTGGACTTAAATGCAGACAGCTGCAACTGCAATATGGCAATAAAAAGATTAGAAGACAGTGGTGATGGATTTGTTGTGATTCAAAGTTTCAAACCAGAAAGACAGACAGACGCACACAAATAAAAGTTAATAAGGAAGGAAGAAAGGAAGAAGTTCAAGCCTAGTTTTCAGGGAAGTATAGCTCGTCCTCAAACTCTGGGGGTTCAACCAGAAGTAGGTAAACATCATCTAACACACTACTTCCGTCACCTAAGTTGCTGTCCTCATCTTCCTGCGTTGATTCATGTATTGTGTAATTCGGTAGTATAAAGTGCTGATTCATTTTGATCATGGTTAACCTCTCCACGTTTTTGAGCGAGAGACTGGTCCTTTTCACTGTTACAATGGCACCAGCAGCACTGAAAACCCGTTCAGCAGAGACACTTGCGACAGGGCAAGCCAGATAGTTTATCGCCGGCCTGCTCAGCACTGGCCATTGGTTCCTTTTCCCATACCAATGCCGCAGTGGGTTTTGATCAATGTAGACCTCTGTTGGGTCATCCAGATAGGCCTGGACCATCCGCTCAATGTTCAGGGGTGCTACAGTTGGTTTGGTCTCTTTTGTCTTTGCATCAGCACTGGACCTAGCAAGCCCTTGCTGTAAATACCAATCCAATCTTGTGCCGATTTTACTGGGGCTGATTATCCGGTTCTTGCTGTTGTTATCGATGATGTTGGTGACCACTCTGTGCCAAACGCACTGCCCTTAGGCTCTGAATTGGAACTTGACGCTGGATGCCCTGCTGCAGTACTTGTGGGTTTGAGTAGCGGGCCTTTAATTGGCAGCCGTTCATTTTCAAAGTGACTGGCTACCTCAACTATCCAAGTTTTGTTCCGGGCAACGTCCACTTCTGAAAATGGAATTAATGTCTTACTGTTCAGTGCCGATTTGTACCGTGGATCCATAATTGTGGCAAAAATGTAATGTTGTTCTGATACAATCTTAGTTTGCACCCTTGTATTTTCAGCTAAGCTACGGGATAAGCTCTCCACCAACTCATATGCTTCTTTTTTTTCCTCCACAACTATGTACGCTTCAGACACCTCCTTCAGCTGTTGCTGTAGCATGTGCAACAATGGGATAGCTTGGCCCATAGTACAGTCCTCCTTGCTGACTTCACGTGTAAAAACCTCGAAAGGAAGAAGCATCTCTGTCTGGCATTTAACTAGGCACCATTGGTCCTTTTGAAGGGTCATGCCTTTCGCAGTAGCATCCCCTCTTTGCATGGCCTATTCATTGATTGGTCTGTACTGCTCAAACAGACGGTCAAGCATGTAATAAGTTGAGTTCCAACGTGTTGCCACCTCCTGGATGAGTGCTTTGACTGGCATTCTATATTCACGTTGAATGATCCTCAGCTGCTTCCGGACTTTAAAAGAATGGTTGAAATATGTGCGTATTCTTCAGCAGGTGGTCAGTAAGTTGTTGACTAGGACTTCTTTTTTCAGAAAGTCTTGAACAATAATGTTAATGCAGTGCGCCAAACATGAGACCCTGAAATAGGCACCATCCTCCATGGCCTTAAGTACATTACTGCCAATATCCGTGGCAACAAAACCAATGTTAAGCCCTCTTGGGTGCAGCCATTCAAAGACCTTGCTTTTAAACTCTTCCAAAATGTTTGCAGCAGTATGAGATTTCTCCATGACAAACATGGCTACAGTTGCATGTTTCCGAGTAGCATTAAAAATCTCAGCAGTGTCAACAAGACCTGCTTCAGATATCTTTTCTCTAAGACCCACAAAAGAGAGCCAGTGTGCAGTGATGCACATGTAATCAGTGGCTTAGCAACTGGTCCACATGTCTGTTGTCAGGTGGATATTGTGAACAGCACTCTGCTGCAAAGCTTGTCCAAGCAATTCCAGCACATCGTGATGTAGTGCTGGAACAGCAACTCTGGCGAAATAGGACCAGCTGGGAACCTTCCATTTAGGGCAGATGGCTGATACAAATTCAAGGAAACCCACCTCTTCCACAAAAGAAAACGGGAGAAGGTCCAGCGCTAACATTTTAGCCAGCTTCGCATTGTACAAACATCCTGTTGGGTGGTTGCGTTCGTACTGCCCCTCCGTCCTACGCATGCTCTCAATGGTAGGCTGAAATATTTTCCTTTGTGGTGCAGCTGTCTTCTTGAACCCAGTTAGGCTCAACGATGCACTTTTTTTCATTGCAGTACTCTGTTGCCTTGGTGTCTCAGCCTGACTCTTACTATGGTGCCACTGAGATGTTGCTGAGGATGTGGGCAGTACCACTACACTGCTGGGGACAGGGTTAGAAATATCTCCCTCTTTTTCACCTTCCACCACGATCATATCTTCTTCTACATCTTCATCCCCACCAACAGCAATGGGTGGTTTTACTTTTTTGTAAGCAAAGTAGGTGAGCCTCCCACTGGATGATGTGGTGTTTTTTGAGATGACTTGTTTGGCCTCCAGTACCATAGTTTGTACCAAGCGCTCCCAGCCTAACAGCGTGTCGACAAATTGAGCATATAGTTATGTTCTCCTCTGTACTGCTAACCGAAAAGAAGTCCCAGAAGTCAGCCAGGCAGCACTCTCCACGGCAGCTCCGCACTCAGTTCTCCGCCACCATTACCCAGCAGCAGAGTTCGAGCCTTGCGCCCGACTCTGCCTCAGGTTTTCGGTGTCCTGGGATCTAGCGCTCTGACGCCAGCGCTTTTACTGTAAAGTGTGTTTTGTGTTTTTGGTTTCTGTTGTGCACTTCCTCCTTACAGGTTGCTCAGTGCACTTGCTATCGCCATAGCGCTTGCCGCTCCCGCCCCCCGGTGTTTTCACTCATGCCCCGCTCCTTGCCAGACTTCCGCCCCCCTCCCCTTCAAAACGGTGACCGCTGCGCAGTCGCTCAGCGGAAGTGCGCAGCGGGAGGACCTCTAGTTCTCCATGCCGCGGCCACTACACCTTGGCCAGCCTCTTTGCACTCAAACCCAGCCAACTCGAGCACTGCGTACTGGCCTCACCCGACACCACACTAGGAGCCTTCTCGTGCGCCCACTGCTGAAGCACCTTCTCCATGAACACCACACCCGGCCCCAGCGACAGGCTGCCTACCGCCAAACCCACCAACCGAATCCACGACATCCTTCTCAACGTTCGGTCCCTGCACCGGCACGTCATAGAGATATGGGGCCTACTCGACACCCTCGCCCCGGACTTCGCCTTTCTCACCGAGACCTGGACCACCGCTTCCTCCAGTCCTGACATCGCCACAGCTATGCCAGACGGCTACAAGCTAAAGAAGACAGACCGCCCTAACCCCCCGGGGGAGGCCTCTCCATCACACACAAAACCTCCCTCCAACTCTCCACCGCCAGCCGAAGCAGCACTATGCCCAACTTAGAACACCTCCACTTCCAGATCCACACCGACCCCAAGACTACGCTACGTGGCACGCTCATCTACAGACCACCAGGGCCCGCGCCCAACCCACCGCCATCATTACAGAACTCGCTGCATCCCACGCCATCACATCCCTGGACTACATCCTACTCAGACACCTAAATTTCCACCTCGATAATCTCCAGGATCCCGACTCCATCGCATTACTTGAGAACCTCGCAAACCTGGGACTCAATCAGCTGGTACGCACGCCAACCCACATCGCAGGACACACTCTTGACCCCGTTTTCGCTGGAGGGTCAAACATCCGGGTCACCCACACCACCCAGCACGCCTGGACAGACCGCCACGGCATCCATTTCACCTTCGCATCCAGCACCGCACCCAAACCAGCCCCTCGACCACCTCGCCGGAACTGGAGCAAGATCACTGAAGAACTGCTAAACGCCACCCTCCTTTGCGACCCCCCCTCAGCCACCGCCACCTCGGACGCCGACACTGCCGCCGAGGAACTCCACTGATGGATCCCCAGCTGCGCCGATGAGCTAGCCCCTCTTCGGCTGCCAGCCACCAAGCGACCGGCAAAAGCCGCCTGGTTCACCACCAAACTCCTAGAAGCCAGATGCACCTGCAGGCGCCTCGTGAAACCTTGGAGAAACCAAAAGACCACTGAAGCCCACACCGACCACAAAGCGATGCCATGACGAACTATCACCAACTGATAAGGGATACCAAAAGAACTTTCATCAGGGAAAAGATAAACTCCAACACCAGTGAGCTCTTCAACGTCATCAAGCATCTCACCAAACCACCTTGCGAATCATCTGACATCACTCTCTCCCAGGATCTCTGCAACAAGTTCAGCACCTTCTTCCACCAGAAGATCGCGACCCTGTACGACAAAGTCAACGAACCAACAAATACATCCACCCCCAACGACAAACCAACCATCACCACATGGACCCCCGCGACCATCGAAATCACTGCTGCCACCATGAAGAAGACCCACTCTGGAGCCCCCACGGGTCCGTGCCCCCCCCACATCTTCCACAGAGGCTCCACCGCTATCGACCCGAGCTCGCCCGCACCATCAACTCCTCCCTGGCCTCGGGCTCCTGCCCCATGGCCTGGAAACGCGCAGAAGTGAAACCCCTCCTCAAAAAGCCATCGGCCGACCCAACAGACCTCAAAAACTACTGACCCACCTCCCTCCTCCCTCTTGCTGCCAAAGTCACAGAAAGGCTCGTAAACACCCAGCTCACTACCTTCATCGAAGACAACACCCTCCTGGACCCCTCCCAGTCCGGTTTCCGCAGCAACCACAGTACAGAGACGGCCCTGATCACCGCCACCGATGACATTCGCATGCTGATGGACCGGGGCCACACCGCGGCCCTCATCCTTCTGGACCTCTCCGCTGCGTTCGACACTGTCTCTCACCGCATGCTAACCACCAGACTCCACAACACGGGAATTCAAGGAACTGCACTCAAATGGATCAACTCCTTCCTCTCCGATAGAACTCAGAGGGTCATGCTCCCCCCCCTTTCTCTCGGAGCCCACCAACATCATCTGCGGAGTCCCACAGGGGTCTTCTCTGAGCCCTACCCTCTTCAACATTTATATGGCCCCTATCGCCGCCATCATCAGACAGCACGAACTTAGCATTGTGTCCTATGCGGACAACACCCAGCTCATCCTCTCCCTCACCAGCTACCCAGAAGACGCCAGACTCAATTTCCAGGAGGGAATGAGAAACGCGGCGACCTGGATGAAGGACAGCTGCCTAAAGCTCAACTCCGAAAAAACCGAAGTCCTCATCTTCGGCCCCTGCCCCTCAGCATGGAACGACTCCTGGTGGCCTTCCGCCCTGGGAACCCCACCCACCCTGACAGACCACGCTCGCAACCTCGGCATAATCCTCGACTCCTCCCTCTCCATGAACCGCCAGATCAACGCCATCTCCTCCATCTCCGCCACCTGTTTCAACTGCCTCCGGATCCTATGTAAGACCTTCAAGTGGATTCCCCCAAACTGCAGAAAGACCGTCACCCACGCACTTATCACCAGCAGGCTCGACAACGGCAACTCCCTCTATGCCGGAATCAACAAATCACTACTACGAAAACTCCAGACCATCCAGAACGCAGCCGCCAGGCTCATCCTAGGCACACCGCGCCGTGAGCACATGACGCCACACTTGCAAGAACTCCACTGGCTCCCCGTGGAAAAGAGGGTCACCTACAAGCTGCTCACGCACGCCTATAAATCCCTTAACAACATCGGACCCAAATACCTCAACGACCGAATGAGCTTCCACACACAAAAGGAACCTCCGTTCGGCCGACCTCGCCTTGGCTGAGGTCTCCCGCATCCACCAAAGCAGGGCTGGTGGGAGAGCCTTCTCCTACACCGCGGCCACAGCATGGAACACTCTACCAGTAGAAATACGACGATCACCAACCCTGCACACCTTCAGACGGGCTCTCAAGACCTGGCTTTTCAACTGATCGGAGTAACCTACTCTTTTGCTGGGGCAGCTGTGCACTATAGAAATCCGGTTAACATAACATAACATAACATTTTTTCCTCCCCCCAGCACATTGAGACCCTCACGGGTGAGTAGCGTGCTTTACCAACCCCTGATTGATTGAAACTGGGGTGGTGTACTTTCTGGTGCTGCTGGAGATGCCACTTTCAATGCCAAATGAACTGGAGGGTGGGCATGGAATTTGACTCTGTGCACTTACAGTACCACTACCTACTGAGGTGGTGGTTGAGCTTGGTGTAGGTCCCTGACGGGCCTTAGCAAATGCACATATGGAAGCTGGAGGTGTTTTTACCTGTCTTGTGGTATCTGTGCTACATCCCTCGCTGCGATTTTGGATAGGGTAATAATGTTGGTCTCCATCTCCTCTGGGCCGGGAGTGATGTTCATGATGACTGGCTTGTCATCATCATCATCCCCCTCTTCTACATCTACCTCCATAGCTCTAAGGCTTTCTGGAACCTTCCTTTTCACTAGCCTTGTCTTGTGGCATGCATCACTCTTAGACTACGCGGATGTATTCTAAGTGGCATCTAGATCATCAGAAGCAGGGCTTGAAGAAGAAGTTGATGGACTAACCCTCCTTTTCCTTGCTGGGGATCTGGAAGACAATGGATCTTCTGAAAGAGTAGCTTGCTCCTCTTTGTCTGCAGGAAGCTCGATTTCCTGAACTGCCCCTACTTCGGTAGGAATGACTACTATTGTGGGTTGTTGTGGCGGCTGTTGTGGTGGCTGTTGTTGCCCACTTATCTGCTGAGTTTCCACCTGCGTTGATTGGGTACTACTTTGCGATGATGACAATTCAACATCACTGCTCGTTAGTAGACTGGCTACCTCTGCGACACTCATGAGTTTGGGCCTAGGTTGGTGGGGTGGGCCCGCTGATGCGGAGGTGCTGCTCCCAGCTTGGTCCCCGCATACCGCTGCTATAGGCGTATTTTTTTATTTTTCAAAAAACATCGTGGGTGGCATACCAGTCTTGGTAAGTGCCACTACCTTCTTCTGTTCCTTCTTCTCACTGGCAACTTTCTTGGTACTGGGGGACCTGGTAACTTTCTTTGGGGCCATCTCCTTCAGATATCAGCAGGACGCTGTTGCACAAGTTGCAGAGATGTCTGTGGCCACACGTCACGTGACGTTGTGCGCAGCAGGACTTCTGTCTGGCAGTACAACGGGTGATGATGACACCTCCTCCTCTGTCTTTTTGTGCACCTAAACCCAAAGAAGCCAGGAGAAGAACATCAGTGAAATGTTGCATTTGTTGTTGTGGTTCGATTACTACTAGTACAAACAAACAGATATAATATATAACTTAGTGTGTGGTGGTCACACTTGTTAGTATTATATTATTACATTTTAATAACTCTGTTTACTTTATTTAATAAAACATAACAGTGTAGCCATTTGTGAGACTTTGACACTCAGGAAGGATGGGAAAGGAGAAGAACAAAAACAAAAATACAAATGTAATGGAAGTGGAACCTGCTTGTTTGGCATTAAATTATTTGCTTATCACGTCATTGAGAAAGCTGCAGCTGGCAAAGGTGATGGATGGAAGCAGTAAGCCAAGAAGAACATAGGAAAGACATGCAGGCATATATGGCAAAAGCAGCACATTACTAAAGTACCACCACAAAATGGCCACCAGCCACATGGACACTCACAGTCACAAGCAACAAGCAGGAGGCCTCGAAAACAATGAACTCAAACAGGCCTATATTAGGCAGGCAAAGGAGGCATGCTAAACAACACAGCTTTAATGCAATAAAATGCAAAAATGAAAATACACAGGGCTAAACAAGGTGTGCAAGTTACACAACACACACAACAAAGGCATTTATTTAACACACACCAAAAAAGTGAAATACCCCAAAAAAACACATTTTGCACTTCAAGCCAATGCCATCCATGCCCTAAATGATGTTTAAATTCAACAGACTACACAGGAACAGTTGTTTCATGCACCCATGACTACCTCTGAGCCTACTGGATGAAAGGTCTGTTGGCAGACTAGGCCACAAGCTTGCAGGCCTATGGCAAAAGCACACTGTCTGGCTTTAAAATGGCCACCAGCCACATGGCCAGACCCACAACAACAACAAGAAAGCGAAGACAGACAATTCAGGCCAATGGCAAAAGCACCCTGCCTGGCTTCAAAATGGCCGCCAGCCACATGGCCAGGCCCACAACAACAAGAAGCCTAGTCCAAAAAGGAACAAAGCAAACTCGTGCAGGCCTAGACCCTATATGGCAAAAGCAGCACACTTATAACTACCACCACAAAATGGCCACCAGCCACATGGACACTCTCAGTCCCAAGCAACAAGCAGGAGGCCTGTAAAACAATGAACTGAAACAGGCCTATAATAGCCAGGCAAAGGAGGCATGCTAAACAACACAGCTTTAATGCAATAAAATGCAAAACCGAAAATCCACAGGGCCAAACAAGGTGTGCAAGATACACAACAAACACACCACACACACCACACACAACAAAGACATTTATTTAACACACACCAGAAAAAATTGAAATACCCCCCCAAAAAACACATTTTGCAATTCAATCCAAAGCCATTCAGGCCCTAAATGATGTTTAAATTCAACAGACTACACAGAAACAGTTGTTTCATGCACCCATGGCTATCTCTGAGCCTACTGGATGAAAGGCCTGTTGGCAGACAAGGCCACAAACTTGCAGGCCTATGGCAAAGCACACTGCCTGGCTTCGAAATGGCCACCAGCCATATAGCCAGGCCCGCAACAACAAGAAGCCTAGGCCAAAAAGTAACAAAGGAAACACGTGCAGGCCTAGGCCCTATATGGAAAAAGCAGCACACTTATAACTACCACCACCAAATGGCCACCAGCAACATGGACACTCACAGTCACAAGCAACAAGCAGGAGGCCTGGAAAACAATGAACTGAAACAGGCCTGAAATATCCAGGCAAAGGAGGCATGCTAAACAGCACAGCTTTAATGCAAAAATGCTAAACATCCACAGAGCTTAACAAGGTGTGCAAGGTACACACCACACCACACACACACAGCATAGGCATTTATTTAACACACACCCAAAAACTGAAATACCCCCAAAAATATACATTTTGCAATTCAATCCAATGCCATTGGATGCTTAAAATAGTGATGGAGTGATGTTTAAAATAATTTCAACACACACCAAAGGAACAGTTGTTTCATCATGCACCCACCATGACTCTAGGCCTGCTGGCTACCCACAGGATTTTTTTTTTTTAAGTGATGATTTAAAAGTACCAAAATTGTAGTTGCAGCAACTGCAATGCCCCAATCAAACAACACCAACTTACTTGTAAAATCTCAAATCCAAAAGTCCTCAAATCCAATGATATATGATGCAGCAGACACAAAGTGATCCTTCCAGCTCCAACTCCAAATGAAAAATGAACAGGAGATGGACAAAGCACTGGGAGGAGCCTGCTGGGCAGGAACAGGAAGTTGGAGAATCTGTGGCACTTCCTTCCTCTCCCCCAAAAAAAGTTTCTAAAAAGTACAGCCAAATGTCAATCTGAGGAGTTTTTTTAATCCAAATCATCATTTTAGAGAAGGTTTTATGCTGATCGAGATATTCTTCTTCTCCCGATTGCAAATTTTGCGGGGTTGGCATCGCGAGCTTCACCAAAGTGCCGCCGGATGTTCGATGGCACATCCGAACGACATGTTCACGATCGCACACTCAAGTGTTGTCTGTTGGCACGGCGAATGACGTGTTCGCGATCGCACACTCTCACGGGATTGCGCGGCCAGCTACCAAAATCTTGTGGCGCACGCAAACGGATAGGAAAACTCGTCGGCGAACGGAGGGATCGCGGTAAGTCGCTATTGCACACGCGAAAACGCATTTTTAAAACGCAAACGAGGAAATAATTCCGCTACGCCGCGGATCGCAGAATTTTCGGTAATTCTGCGTTCTCAGCGGAACGCGGAATTGCCAAAAACCCCCAAATTCCACGAGCGGTGTGGGTTTTACCTCCCAGGTTTACAAAAAACACTCTAGGGGAGGTTGAAAACATGTATCAAAATAGTAATGCATCCATAAAAGTTAAAGGTAGCCCTGTATTAAATGTCTTACTGTAAATCGTCCACCTTGGAGCATAAGACACAGTATCAGCATAGCAAATTTGAACCCTACAAGGGTAAATGCAAACTCTATTACTTTTATACATTTCATAGAATGGGCAAAATTGTATTCCGTCACGAAAAAAGCCCAATACCAGGCCCTGCAGTCGATTACTTTAACAGGTACCGCACACATTAGACTAAAATAGCTGTCTGGGTATATGCATTATTCTGTGAGTAGCATATTGATATACAATTCTATTAGGCATACGATCTCCTTTTTGTTCTCAAGAAACTGAGCATATGTGCATGTTTTAAAAAGCTGCGTAGAAGTATGACACACATAGGAAGATCTACATCTTCAGCCAACAACACTTGCATGATAGGACTTGGAAGCCAAGTTTTGTTGAAAAAAAAAGTGGTGACTGGCAGGCGTCAAACATGACATGAAGTCACTTGAAATGTGTGCTTTGGCACAAGGCCAAAAAAACATATTGAATATGTGGTGATTCACAATCAGACAAGCTAAGCTTTAAAGTCAGTTTCATGGAGAGCAGGATGTTTACAGACTATAGTGTTAACACCTGCATACCCTCCCTCCTCTTAGTAGATGATAGTCTGTCTCAGGGATATGTGCTATAATGCTAGCTGCTAGCTGCTCGAGTGACATTTGGGGATATGATGCCTTTACTCATTTATTGTAAGGCTACTCAGCATTTTTTTTTGTCAAACGTGTATTTATTAGCATTTCTGTTTAGCATACACTTCGTACATTACAGCAAAGGAAGCTTCAGAGTCAAAAATACAAAGCGTTGCATTATGAAGGTAGCGAGGTTGTACTCGCTTGTTCAATTATATCCAAGCCTTCCTTTATGGGAATTTTATAATGTCCAGTGCAGTTTCTGGTAGTGTACTGGCCTAGGATATCCCCTTCGTAAAGATGCGAACAGACAACTCGTCTTTCTTTTGTGACAGGGTTTTGCCCTACCCTTCCAACCGGGAAGGTCCCCCAATTAGAAACACAATCGTAAGAAAAAGTAAGAAAGAAAAACCAAAACAACAAAAAGGTAAACAACACCCTCCCCCCTACCAGCTGCACGGTAAGTGGTGGCAACGCTATATATGAAAGATGTTTCCCCGTCTGGTCCTTTGCTAGATGTTTAAAACTGGAAGAGATACATATCCCTGAGTGAAGGTGGACAGACTGTCAGCGGCAAGCCCCGTGTAAGAAAAGCAACCAGTGGCCCCCACTTGTATTCAAAGCTCTTATAATTATTGAGGAAGATGTCCACAATTCTCTAAAGACATGGTAGTTTCCAGAGTCGCGACTGCCATAATGAAAGGGTGGGAGCTGACTTTTTCTTCCAAGCAGCTCTCATGCATGTCCACATAATGGCTTTATCTGCTTTGGTTTGGTGTTTAAGAGAAGGATCACGGATGCCTAAGGGACCCCCTCCATAGTAGTCGGTATGGGGTAGCCCAACATGGTCTTAATTTGTGCTAAGATTTCCTCCCAAAGTGGTCTTATGGTGGTACAGTCCCACCAGATGTGTTGGAAATGCCAGAGCAAACCACATCTCCTCGCGCACCTATCTGACGTGTTCGAGAAGATTTGTTTGAGTTTGGCGGGATACAGGTACCAGTCCATCAGTGTTTTTAAGTGTGCTTCCCTAAGTTCCAGAGAGTGGTTAAATTTCGTGATGTCGGACCATAACGCAGCCCACTCTTTATCTAATATTTCTCTTTGTAGCACCCCCTCCCACATAGACATGTATCGAGGACGCGCTGAATGTGTGGAGTAGAGCAGATAGTTGTATAGGAAGGAAATCACCCCTCACATGGATCCCACCGTCCTCACAAATGTTTTAAAGCCTGTTTTCCCCCTTGTAGCTGCATCATGAATGTGAGGGGTGAGTGCCCAGTGTCGGAGTTGGAGATAGTGGAAGTGTTCATCCGGGTTTAGGTGGAACTCTCTTCTACAATTGTCGAAGGTGAGAATGTCATAATTGTGAAATAAGTGGTCTAGCATAAGGCAGCCACCTTCTCACCAGGCGTCAAAGGGGTCTTCCTGCATTGCCGGCGGAAAGGCCGAATTGTAATGAATTGGCGTGTAGGGAGAGGGGAACATGGTCCATTGTTCATTCCCCGTCACCTAGTCCCACACTCTCAAAGTGGTGCGAGTGGGGGTCCTGATATACGCATTTGTGGGTCTCTCTTTCTTGGGCTTCCATATTAGGTCCCAAATTGCCCTCCCAGCAATGGCTCTAACCATATAGAGCCAGTGTTTCTCCGACTCCCTTTTAAACCACTCCGTCACTATCCGCAACTGAGCGGCTTTATAGTACAGACCTAGATCTGGTAGTCCCACTCCCCCCTCCACTCTGGGCCGCCTCAATATTGAAAACGATAATCGGGCCCTCCCTCTTTGCCATATGAACCGTGTAAGCATGGACTTAGTTTTAGGTAGGAAAGTCATGTCGCGATCAATAGGCAGAGCCTGAAAAAGATATAACAGTTTGGGAAGCACCGTCATTTTGATCGCATGTACTTGGCCGAGCCAGGAAATGAACGATGGCTTCCAACGCTTAAGCTCATTTTGGAGTTGGAGAAGAGCAGTTGGAAAGTTAGCTTCGTAAAGCCCTTCCATGCATGGCGTCAACTGGATCCCCAGGTACTGAAGGGAGTGGTCAGTCCATTGTAGTGGGGAGTGAGACTGTAAGTTGCCGGCCTCGTCATCTGGGACCGTGAGGTTAAGTATATATGATTTATCGAGGTTAATCTTAAAGCCTGCTACTGCCTCAAACTTGGCCAGCTCAGATTGCAGTGCGGGAAGTGATAGTGAGGGTTCTGCGAGGAACAAGAGCACATCATCCACAAAAAGTGAGATTTTATGGGTGTCTCCACCAAAGGGTATCCCTTTAATTGTCTGCGTCTCTTGAATAGTCATTGTCAGCGGCTCAATACTGAGAGCGAATAATAAAGGTGACAAAGGGTACCTTTATCTAGTGCCTCTCGTAAAGGAAAAAGGGGCCGAGAGTACTCCATTGACCTGCACCCTAGAATGGGGATGTGTGTAGTTGGCCTTAATCATCTGAATAAATTTATCTGCGAAGCCAAAGTGCGTTAGTGTGCGAAATAGGAATGACCAATCCACCCGATCAAAGGCCTTCTCGGCGTCCAATCAGACAAGCACTGCTGGAATCTTGCGTTTGGTAACTTTTTCAATGAGATGTATTGTGCGTCTGATATTATCATGTGTCTGGCGTCCTTTGATGAAGCCAGATTGATCAGGGTGGATTAAGTCTGGCATCAGGTCATTCAGCCGGGCCGTTAAGATAGCAGAGTAAAGCTTTGCATCTAAATTTAAGAGTGCGATTGGGCGGTAGGAGGCACATAGATGCACATTTTTCCCGGGTTTAGGGATGATTGTCACAACAGCCTCGGCCATTGAGGGGGTAACCTCTCCGGCCTCCGCCATTTGGTTAAAAAGATTTGTGAGGTGTAGTATGAGGTTGGGTGCAAAGGTTTTATAGAAGTGGGCTGTCAATGCGTCGGGGCCGGGGGCCTTGTGTGCTTTCAGGGCAGTGATGGTCGCGGTCACTTCCTCTGCTGTTATGGGGGCTGTGAGTCTGTCATTCGAGTCTTGTGATACCTGGGGAATCGCAAGGCCTGGAGATAGTTCTCCTGCAGCTCTTCATCTCATAATTCCCCAGTATAAAGGGCCCTGTAAACGGATCCGAAGATGTCTGCCTTATCTTTATCTGTGTGTATTAGCTCGTTGTTCCCTTCCTGTATGCCTCCAATGTATTCCCTTTCGGGTTTCTCTTTCAGTTGCCTAGCTAAATGATTGCCTATTTTATTCCCCTGGGTATATGAGATATGGCGCAGTTTCAATAGTGTGTGCTCTGCCTTATTATTGTAGATAGCCTTCAATTTACCCCGGAGTGCGGTAAGGGTGAGTAAAGAAGCTCTATTGTGATTTGATTTGTTTGCCGTTTCAGCCAATTCCAGTTCCGTCTCCAGGTTTTCCCTCTCTTTAGCTCGCTGTCTATTTAGGGTGGAGTTGTTTTCTATGCATTTTCCCCTTATGACTGCTTTGAAAGCATCCCATGTATTGCCTATGGTGGTGTCCTCGGGTCCAATTAATTTTAAAAAGTCTGTGATCGCTTCTCGCAGTTCAGTTCACAGCACCCTGTCTTGTGCAAGGGAGATCTGGAAATACCATTTAGGTGTGGTCGCCGAGGCCGCCCCCCATTGTACACAAATCGAGACAGGACAGTGGTACGAAAGGGAGAGGGGGAAAATCTTAGCTTCCTTAAGGGTGCCTAATAGGTTTTGACTGAGAAAAATATAATCCAATGTGGAGTAAGTGTGGTGTACGTGAGAGTAAAATGTATAGTCTCTAGACTGAGGATACATAGTACGCCATGCATCACGAAGGCCAGAATCATATACTCTTTGCTTAGTGTCTGCGGTGAATGATCTAGCTTCAGATCTGTGTGGGTGGTTGCTGCCTAGATCTGCTTGCCAGGTAAGATTAAAATCACCCATTAGGATCGTTGGCCCCACCACAAAATCATCTATTTTGTCTAGTAGGGTAGCTAAAAAGCCAATTCGGCCGGCGTTAGGCCCGTAGGCCGCGATAAAAGTGCACAGTTTACCCTTCAGTGTACCCTTGACCATAACCATCCTACCCTCCTTGTCTGATTGGATAGCCAGTGGTTGAAATTTCGTCGAGGTATGAAATAGTAGTGCAACCCCCTACTCAGTATTTTTAACCCCTGCTTCAAACACCTGTACATAACTTGGAGGTCACAGTTTAAAATCTTGGCCAGAACCTTTCTTCCATCTGCAGTCAAGAAAATCAATGTTTCTAATAATGAGTTGCTAGATTATTTAGTTGAGAAATGGATGGTACATTCCTGAGCAGCAATTTAACAACAGAATGAATTATGGCATTGCTCACTTCAGTTGGAGTAAACGCATTATAATGGTTATTCAGATGATAAATTAATGTTTGCAGGCTCTAGATTTTGTAATAGCACTCTAACTAGAACAATTTGCAACATTTGAAATTCATTGTGTGTGTAGGAGGTGAGGACAAGTCCACAAACTATGTGTCAGGCATCCCCAGGTCTTCTGTGAATAACGCTGTATCATCTTGGCTTTTTGGCACAAAGAGTGTGTTGCATTCCGGGATGTTTTAAGACGGTCGTAGGCCCATAACATTGCACAAAAGATAATAATTTTAGACATTTATCCAATTGTGTGAGCTTGCTTGCTTTGTTTGTCACACAGTGTCACTTGGTGTGTCAAAAGATATTTAAAATGTTGCATAAACACATGGAAATATCCCACATGCAAAACTGGACAGCTGTTGTTGGTTACCTTCACAATGGATCTATTGCATTACCTGTTTCAGTCTATATAACACTGAAAGAGGAAATCTGCCCAATGGGGTGTGACAACACCCAGAACACTAAGCTGGGCACTATTCTATCTACTAAAAGAACAATCAAATAAATCTGCCAAATCGGCACCAACCATTACAAATACAACCTTAAATAGTGAAGATTTCTCCGTTTTCTTTACAGACAAAGCCAACGCACTGGAGGGGGAGCTCAAAAAGCAGCCGAAAACATTGAAAGAAATAAGGACTTCTCAGAGGAACAGCAGAATCAACAAGAATTAGAAAAACCACAAAACAATGCTCATTGGTCAGGATTTAAGCCGGTCAGCGAACTAGACATTGTGAGGATCTTGTCAACCACTAAACCTAACAATCACTACAACGATCCCCTACCGGCAAAGTGCTGGTCTTCGATAAACCACCTGCTAATCCCATCATGGACAAAGGTCATAAATGCTTCATTGTCACAAGGCCAAATACCGGCCTGCCTAAAAACTGGTCATGTCATTCCTCTCTTAAAAAAAACCTACAGAGAACCCCTCTGATCCTAACAACTTCAGACCAGTAACAAATATTCCCATGCTAGCCAAAGTACTGGAAAAATGTGTCCAACAACAACTGAGTCTTCATATCTCGAAATTCAATCTTTTAAATGATTTCCAATCTGGTTTCAGACCAAACCATAGTACAGAAACAGCAATTCTGCAGATAGTAGACGACGCTTTACTGGCACTCGACCTTAACAAAACATATCTCCTAATCCTGTTGGACCTGTCGTCGGCCTTCGACACGGTGAACCATGACAAAATAGTCGATCGGTTGAAAAACAGAATGGGACTAGAGGGAACTGTCCTAAAATGGTTTAGATCCCTTCTCGAGAATAGATCGCAAAAATTCATAGTCAACCAAACCCTCTCAGGCCCAACCAGAAACAATATCGGAGTTCCGCAAGGATCAACACTATCTCCGGCGCTATTCAACCTATACGTAGAACCACTAACGGATGTACTACAAAAAGCGAACATTTCTTTCCACATGTACGCAGATGACACCCAGCTGTACATCAAGGTCACATCAACAGAAGAGATAAAGACCATGAACCATGCACTAACGAGAACCATCCAATGGTTAACGGCGAACCACCTGAAGCTAAACCCTCAGAAAACAGAATTCCTATTGATTACACCCCAAAAAATCAAATCAAATATAGTAGAATGGACCAACACTATCACTGCTCTAAAGTGTTCTCCAAAGATTGTCGACTCTACTAAATCTCTGGGAATTACCCTGGACAAAAACCTGAACATGTCAGCACATATTAACACAATGGCAAAAAACGCCCGATTCCATTTAAGTTACCTGCGGAAACTAAAACCATTCCTAAATAAAACAGATCTCAAAATAGCAGTTCAGGCACTGGTCATATCAAGGATTGAGTATGGTTGCACACTGAAAGCATATCTGAATGCAGCCACAAGACTTATATCTGGATTCAAAACATTCGACCATATCACCCCTCACTTGAAAGCCCTTAACTGGCTGCCCTTCGAAGCAAGAATTCAATTCAAGTTGGCATGCATCACGCACAAAGCATTACACCACAAAACTCCAGTTTACCTCGCAAAAAAACTCACGCTATCAGGAGGGTGCCGATTCTCTAGGAGCAGCGCAGACCTACTATTGAAACCGGCTCGTTTTTGTAAGAAAAGAACTTATGACAGAGCATTCTCCGGGGCAGCTCCGAGAATCTGGAACGCTATCCCCCCTAAAATTAGAAGAATTCAATCCATCACGACATTCAAAAAGGAAGCAAAAGCATTTTATATGAGGAAATTTCTCCCATAAGTCCATAGAGCAGAATCTTTGTCACTGTCTACAAACCTCTCATGACTATTCCATGCGCCCGCTAGCCGCTCACTAACCTTATATGGGCTTGTATATACATGTTCAAAATGTAGCCTATTACTTTAAACTACTCATGGTAATGCAAATGTTGACTGATGACTATATGTGTATATATTATCCTTTGTTGCCTGATGTTTTGTTCTAAACTTGGAAAGCATCTTATGACTTGTAATGTATATGGTTCTGTTTCACTGAAATACAGCTGTAAAGCTCTCTGATACCCTATGCAGGGTCATGTTCGCGCTATAGAAAACACTAAATAAATAAAAATAAAAACCCATCAGCCTTTCCACAGCCTTAAGTCATTGGTCAAGTTCTGGCATGCCCTCAATTGCACTGGCCCTGAAAGCATCAAGGCTACATGCCCCTGGTCCTCCACAGTCTGATGGTGGACATTGAGTCCTCACCTCCACAGGCTGTTCCACTGCTTCACCACTCCTGATCTGTTTGTTGGTGTCTTCTCTTGGGGCATTAATTGAGCTTAGCAGCATGCTACCCCAATACAGGTTGCATTGATTGAGGGGATCTCTTTTTGTCACTTTCTCGTGGCATGAAGATTGAACAATTCCTCCGTACTCTTCTCCCACTCTGCTATAGTGCCTCACCTTAACCTGCAAGAGTAATGTATGGTGCAGTCTTGCGTAGCTCTCAGGTAAGTCTTAGATCCCTCAAAGTGCTTCCTCTGGATCCATGGACACTCACTCAGTTCAGGCACCAATAGAGCAGGAGTGAGCTCCCATACACCACAGAAGAACACAGCATGAAGCCACGCAGCCTACATCTCCACAGCCCTCTGCCCATACTGCTCACTACAGCAGCCTCTGTGTATGGCTGCAGGTTCCCCTGTGCGGCAGGTGCCAGAGAATTCAGCATCGGTGCCCCCTCCTGTGCTTCTAGCTTTTAATCCGCACTCTCCAGCCCATACCTCGAACACGGTGTAAATGCAGGCCAATGTTGGCACCGCTGCCTACTGTGTTCACAGCACCGCCATCACCCTTAGAGCATGGCGCCTTGGGAAGCTTTGTTGCTGAGGCTGATTCCAGGTGAGCCAGTCTCGGCAGCTCAATAATTTGCACAAGGTCACACATTCAAAATGGGGTTTGTTGCCATGGCTTTCCAAGTCACCAGGTTGTCAGAAGTGTGTGGGCAGTCGGAAACCAAAACTTGATGGATATCTTGGAGTTTGGGTGACCATGCCCCCCCCCCCCGCCATCAAATATTAGTGAGTACCTCGAAGTATATTCTTCTTTGAGAATCATAGACTAATAAGCTGATATGGGGAGCCGTAAACGTACCCTAGGAAAATAGGAATCCCTGAAATTCCATTTCACTGATGGGCATTTATGCGCCCCAAGGAAGATAATCCTAAGGACTGAATGAGGGGGGTCGGCGTGTAGGGGTAATGGGAGCAATGCCTCACCAACTCTCAGCCCGCACCTGGTGCTAAGGATTCACCTCGCCTACTGCTTAGTCACTGGATGCTGATGAATTTCAGGATGATACCACCACCTCAAAGTTGGAAGGTAAACATGGCTACTGTGTTCTAACATGCTGAGTGTTACCTGGGCTATTGGTGGTGATCCCCAGGTCCTCTCTTGCCTGGCAATAGGTTCCGCAATGTGGTAGGACATTATTGCAGGAAAGCAACTGCTTCCCTTCATTTAGGCTTCAACCTGCTCATTGGAAGAGATCCAAGGCATGCTAGATTTTTTAATTGTATTTAGGATTTTTCTTAAGTGCTGCAAAATACCCCATCAATTACCCTCTGAGCTCTACAATACCACATTCCCACTGTCAACTTGACAGCAAACTGCGGCCAACATGCCGAACCTGTATAAGTTTTTAGTCCATGGGAAGTACAATCAAGAATCTCGATCGCATTTATTAAGCGGTTTTTCGGCAGGTAGCGCGCCACTAAAGTAGATCATAAGAAAATCTTTCACAAAAAGGACTCCACTGTTTTCTCTCTCTTTTTTGCCTTTCCTTTTTCTCACTCATTCTGTCATCGATTAAATCTGTGTTTTCCATACCAGTGAGATGATGGACGCTACCAGCGCCATCCTCTCCTTCAAGAGCTTGCTAAGAGCACACTTTCCCTCCCTCTGTCAGGCACTCCAGTGAGCCAATCTGAATGCATTTAAGCACACAATATGAAATCAGCTTGAAAATGAATTATAAAAACGCAGAAAACCTTAATTATATTCTGAGAATGGAATTCAAGGCTTGTGTTATTTCCATATTAGGCCTCCAAGCTATCTCTTCAATGAAAGGAGAAAGGGGCAATTGCTGTAATCTAAGGCAAACGCTATCATAAACTCAAGACACAACTATAATTAGGTCTCCTGCTGATTTGAGTGAAGAAAAAACAACTAGCAAGGCGCTTATAATGGGTAATCCAAAAATAGTAAATGGATGAATACAATGTTCTTACCTTGGGCTCTTCAGCATTAATACAGAAAATCAAGACCCTATTACAGTCATTCAAAGTGTGACACACATGAGAACTCTCACGCTCCTGGACAAAATATTCAAAGGAGCAGTGAGCGTGAAGCTGCATTTTGTTTAAATAATTATCCAGTGCAAGAGCATATCATTGAACCTCATTGGGTGAGATCAACACAAACAAATGACTGTGACTGTACATTTAGTTATTTCATTTATTGAAATGTTGTTTTTTTCGCATAAAAAATTAAAACTGGGAATCTCTTGAAAAATAAACAAAACTAGACAATATCAAAACACTGATTTAAGAAGGCAAGACAATAATTGTGGACAGCAGCCATAGACGTCTGTGCGCCACAATGTAAGGGATAGTGGAAGTGAGCGCGCCCAACCATTGACCCACCCTGATGACATCACACGGTTATTCCTTAGCAGTCTCTTATTTGTTGCTGAGGGGCGTGGGGATCTGAAGAAGGGGCACATTTAAAAATAATATGATTTAGAGCCAACTCTACTTTCTGTTCTACTTTTAGAAACCCCAAGGACAAGGTTTGCAAAGACATTGCAAGGGCTTTAAAAAGTCATCCCAGGTGTAGCAGCTGCTCTCCCAGGTTTCTCCTAATTGATATCTAAGACAGCAGATATTGTTGAAACAAAGAAACCGGTTTAGTTGTGCGCTGTCGTGCAGTCACGCAACAATGACAATTTGGCACACTTTCATCTGAGGATATCGACCAATTATGTGGCAAAATGCTACAATTACCAACCTATTACAGGAATAACACAGAACTGAAAAGAACATGGGATGCATAGGAAATTAAAGGTTCGGATACCGTGCGATTGTGGGCCCTTCAGGCTGTAGTTATCAGTGGAAGGGACTATGATATCATTAAAACGCAAATCAGCTAGCCGATTTATGTTACTCTATGAAACTCTGCATCCATAAGATGCTATTCAAGTATTCTTGTAACATCGGATGTCAGAACAACCCCTTTCAGAGGCAGGACCGGCTTTAGCGCTGGTGGCTCCCGGTGCAAAATCATTTTTGGCGCCCCCCACCCTATGACCGCCTCCTCTGATTCTCTCACTTCCACAGGGCCCCCATCTCTACAATCATAAGTTATTGCTAAATAAAACACAATCTCCCCTGCGATCAGCGCCCCCTCCACAGGCCAGCGCCCAGTGCGGTCGCAGCAGTCGCACTGCCTTAAAGCCTGTTCAGAGGGCCAGGACAGGCAGGAGCTCTTGGGCCCAACCCTCCGGGATGAGGCCTTTAACTTCTGATGTCCCGGCCCCTCATCTTCTAATGGCCCAGTTCAGCAGCTTGAGCAGGGGTGGGAGCAATTCACCTGTGTGTGCATCATAAAACCTTTAACAAGTCGTTTATTGCTCCTTTGGCTTTGAGCACTCGGGTCTCTAAACAAAAGCTCATATTAATTACTACAAGGCAATATGGGTTGAAATATTTAGTTTATTAGTTAATAAAAACCACAAACATAGAAACAGCCAATCAGACAAATCAGCATAACCATACAGTGAAACACATAAGAACATAATAACAACAGAAGCGAAGGTGCATCTGTCAGACCATGGAAACAGATGATGAACAGAGGGTTTGAGCCTTTGCATAGAAATGTTCATTCACTTCCCCTAGTATAACCACAGATGGCCACAGGTGTGCCACTGCCCAACCATCCAAACCACAGAGCCATCTCATTTTAAAACCTTATCGGAGCTGGCACAATCAGGCTAGTTCACAAACTAAAGTGCATCACAACAACGGAATAGGACAATCTTTAGAACAGGAGGAAGAAATTCAGGCAGATTAACGCTAAGGAGGAGCATTGTGCCATATGGATACCTCTTCCCTGTCATAGCAGCAAGTGTTAAAAACCTGAAATGTAGCCATAGATGTACTTAAAGATGCATAGCGTGTGTGAAAAAAAAAATCCCTTCTCTGCCCCAGGAGGCCCAGGTCTTGTTTTACTTCATGTTCTGGCCATGGAGAGGAAAGTACCAATAACAGTTATCAGTGTTTTTTCCGCCTCTAAGGACTTCGGTGCTTGTGGATGTTCAAAGCACCCGTGCAATACTTTATGCCTTGGTGCACAAGTAAGTTGTGGACAGAGGCAGAGGACATGCAACAATGTTTTCTCTGTCGGGTGGCATAGATGGCACCTCTTATACTCCAGTTGTCCCTCTTGTTGCCACTTGGGTGTGTAATCCATGGTATGAAACAGCCCTAATCTCATCGCCTTTATTTCTTCTTGATGTTTGCAGATTGGGCAACCTCGAAATATGGCTGGTCATGTTGGACATTGTAGGAAATTATCACCAGCCATGTGCTCGCCTGGCTAGGTTCATTTTGGCCTCCAACTGCCTTTTTCAGCCAAATACATTTATTCAGTTTTCTTAAAAACTTGCCTTCTTGAATCTAAATGCCATAGTTAACGGAGACCGAAGCTCTCAATAATATCTCGCAAGTACTTTTTAAAACAGCAATTCCTTCTTTGTAGGTTAATTTCAGTCCAAACATAAGCCATAAAGTCCTTTGGGGCATTCCTCATTTTGCATCCGCATTTTCTGAAGGTCCCCTGTCTGGCTAGGTAATTGAAAGATGGAATTCAGGAGCACGTGCATAAGAGATAATGAAATGAAAGATAGAATGGAAGCAAGGAGCGAGAGATGGGAAAAGGATGGATGGACGAGAGATGGGTGGATGAATAAAGGTAGGGATTTGGGAAAGATGGAAGGAGAAAAGAGGGAATGCATGTGGTGCAAAGTGGACTGGTGGATGGGGAGAAAGATGGATGGAGGGAAGGATGAGAGTGGGACTGGTGAAGAAAAGGATAGGTTGTTGGAAAGAAAAGGATGGATGGTTCACAGGAGGAAAAGTAAGGAAAGATCAAGAGGAGGATCGGAGGAGTGGAAAGATGAATGGATGGGGTGGATGACCAGGAAAAAAGGAAGAAAAGAATAGTGGCCCCATTCATTGAGAATTGAGGTGGAAATTATGCCATTTGACTACTTTGTTTTCAGAATTCACTCAGGGAAGCGACTGAATGATTGATTGCCCAGCTTGCTCGTTTGACTCACTCAATCAGTGCTATTTGGGGCATGGTTCAAAGTGAGCAGTATTTACATTTTCTGGCTACTCCCTTGATATAGTGCATGGCATTAGTACAGCCTAGCGTTGTCTAGGGCAAAATTCTCGAGACTCTCTGTCCCATATAGTGGGGTGCTATTCTCCATTTGATACTGGAGGCAAGTTGCAGATGTAGCTTACGCTAGTCCTAAGCAAACAAATCCTGTTAGGCCTTGAGAACAAAGTAAGCAGTGCTCTGTTACTAAATTCATGCAACTCTCCTGCAGGCCTGACTGCCTCAAACAGTCATTCCTGACCCAAGGGTAACTGGCAACTCCAACAGACGGGAGAGCTCCTTCGCTGGCTCCGGT
Source organism: Triturus cristatus (assembly GCF_964204655.1). Taxonomy (NCBI): domain Eukaryota; kingdom Metazoa; phylum Chordata; class Amphibia; order Caudata; family Salamandridae; genus Triturus; species Triturus cristatus. Next base: position 334,841,525 of record NC_140595.1, read on the forward strand.
CTGCACACACTGAGCACCACGACCTCCCACTATCTTTCCTCGATGTTGCGTCAGCCTCCAGACCCACGTTGATGAGTGCTCCAAGAAGTTCCCTTGGCATGACAAGTCAGTGTGATGGCCCTGGCTCCACAGTGGCCCTTATGGACACATGGGGTCACCCACTTTGGCTTTTGCACAGGTATGCCTGCCTTTACAGAATTTCACAGTGGCCCCCATCCTGGCACAAAAGAGATTGTCAACCGTCTTGGCCCCACACGGACAATGGCAGAATTTCCTTGTGGACCCTTTCTGCACAGACTTGGCAGTATTGGGAACATGATCCACACTTCTGCACCGGTCTTGACTGGACTGAATGTCTCAAACTCTGTTCATTGGGATCCACTCAACAGGATCCCCATTGCGTGTTGCTCCCTCCAGGTGCTCTCTTTCTTCACAAAGTACTCTGGTCTTGGCAGGCAATACTGGTGCTCCAGGCTCAGGGCAAGTGGTCTTGACTTCTTGGATGATGGCCCCTCACCCAGCTAGGAAACTAGTAGACCTTAATACCCAGCCCTGGTTCCAGCAGCAAGAAATCTTGCTATGCTTCCCTCTCCTGATGAGATGGTACTCTTCAACCACATATGGGACTCATGCCCCCACCTTTATTGTCCAAATCCAGAAACACATGTGATTTAATGTCTAGTCTTCATAATTTGCGTTGGGAATATCTGCTCCTTTGAAATGCTCTGCCTTTTAAAAAATGGAGAGCCTGCCACAGTAGGAGGAGTTCCAATTCTGAGACACCTATAACACAGGCCAAGGAAGTAACTGACAATCACACCTGGTCCAAGCTGTATTTTCCATCAAGATTCCATGGCCGATAGTTCCAGCCTGCTCAGTCCAACCATCTTCCTGATGAAGAGTTGAGGCCCCAAAGATCATTAACTTTTCCTAGAATGAAGGAGGCCTTTTATGTGCACAGAGCATGCCCTGCTTCCCTGCCTTTAGTGTGTTATCCCACCACAGCCCTCAGGAATGTCAGCAATGAACATCTCCTGTTTGGGGGCTGCAGTCCTTGCCACTCAAGCTTCTCCAGGCCCTTAGCTTCCAAAATGGAACCCGCAGGCCTCCTTACTATGTACCACACACAGGCACACATATGCATCCCAGCATGCACACTCCAGTATCATACTGTCTGACACTGCACACACTCCATGCAGGCCAAGGCTGAGTTATGTACACAGTCACTGAACTTCACGAGTGGGCCAGTAGGCTGCACTCCAGCAACACCAGTTAAAAGGCTGTTTGCACTTCTGATTCTACTACACTGAAAACATCTATTCTGCCACCACTATGCTTGTCACTTTACTCCAGATATGGTCGCTCTCTATCTTCATGAGGACACAACTTAGTGTGCCCCTTTCGTCTAACCAGACCACATTACCACAAGACAGGCCTCGCTCAAGGCTCACAAGCGTCATCCGGGTTCATCCATGAGTGCAAATATTTACCAGGAATCTAGATAGCCATACAGCTGGGCACTCAGTAGAGGGTCGCATGTCCATCACCATACAGGGTACTTTTCCATCCCAACACCACTGTTTGGCATTTGAGCCTGGTTTCTGCTGACATTAACAATGGCAGAGTTGGAAGCGAAGATGGGTTTCCAATATCTGGGAATATTTATCACAACAGACCGCAGAACTAGTTGCCAACATAACCTGCTTCCCGCACTACAGAGATTGAAGCGAGATGTGGCCAATTGGAAAACTCTCCCAGTTTCACTATCGGGAAGGGCAGCGCTGTTCAAAATGATGTCACTACCATGTTTTCTCTACGCGCTTCAGAATTTCCCAGATCTGGTCATAGCGAAATATTTCAAGGAGATAGAAAGTCTCCAGAGGGAGCTGCTCTGGGAAGGTCAACCCTGTATAGCCTTTCAAAATTAGTCTTGAGTTGGTATGACGGGGGAGTTGGACTCCCTGACGTTAAAAAATACTACTGAGCGGCCCACCTGGCTGCTATCAAAAAGTGCACATACCTTCACTGGGATGACCCAGGTTACAAGATGGACAAATGGTTACTGCCGAGTGGTAACTATAACATGGCCCTTTACTCTAAGCCCAAGAAATTTCCCCTGACGGGACCAACCAGGCATTCGGGACAGGTCTGGCATGCAGTCAATAGAAGCTTGGGGTGGGATCAGAAGCTCACAGAGGTTACTCCGCTGTGGGACTCGGAGTAGTTGGGCACCCTGAAAAACACAAAGGGGTTTGACAAGTGGGATTTGATTGGGATCACAAAAACAGGCGACCTGTGGAAGGAGGGTGAAGTGGTGTCATTCGCCACCCAGCAACAGAACACTTTAGATAGTTTCAAGTGAGACATGCACTAATCACGGTTACCAAGTTACCAAAGGGAGAATCTCCCCCAGAGTCCTCACCATTGGAAGACAGTTTGCTCGATGGGTATGTGCAAATAAAAGCGGTATCCATGACCTATAAGAATCGGGTTAATAATGCCCAAGACCCCCTCAAACTGGTCTGGGAGCACTGGGAGAGGGATGGGTTGGAACTCGATGATGAGGAATGGCAAGATGCTGTGGCCTCCCCATGAGAGGTCGCAATCTCCTCCCGACTGCGACTGGTCCAACTTAAGATCCTCCATAGAACTTATGTCACAGGGTCTCGGCTAGTCAGTATGGCCAGGGCAGACAAGGGCATGTGTAGAAGGTAATGTGGCCAGGCTGGTACATTTATGCATATTTTGTGTGAATGTGTGTACATGCAGAAATACTGGAAGGGAGTCCATGACTGTCTTGGTAAGGTCCTTGGACTGGATGTGGGACTTGAAGGCAACAGATGTCTTTTGAATGTCTGGGAACCTACCCACTTAAATAGTAAAGACAAAATATGGGTCACATCGGGCTTGATGGTGGCCAAAAGGAATTTAGCTAGGCTATGGGGTGCGGGTGTGCCATCCAAAATAGAGGCATGGAAGGCAGATATGGATTGGTGTATGACAAGAGAAAAAACTGTTTATGTAGCAAGAGGATGCCAGAAAAATGGTCTTCTATATGAAGCAAATGTAATGATTATCGTGGTAATATTTGTGTGCCACCAACTGTTCCCTCTCTCAAAGATCCTAATATGCCATAGTTGATGTTACACTATAGTTCATTGCATTATACTGTACAACGGTAATATGTATGTAAATGTGAAATTTGACTTATCCCATCAAACTGTGACCAGAAATGTCGTTTATTTACTGTTTAATAAAAAGATTTAAAAAAAAGACAATGGCAGAGTTCCAAGGTCTTGGTCTATAACGGGATTTGGAATCCTTTGCTGCCAAAAGACACTTTTCACGATAGCTAACCATCTATAATAGTTTTATGTTGTGTTTAAACATTCACAACCATACGCCTGCACCTGCTTTAATGGATTCGCTCTGCGGAGGAGAGTCATGAGGGAATCAAGATTAAAGTTACAATAACTATCTCTTTCCTCCACGTTCAATACTTACAAGAAAAATATACGTAGCACTCTGTCAAACACCAGCACCTCCCTCGGTGCCAACTCATAAGTCCGTGTAAAAAAAAAAAAATCTGTTTAACCATCTCGCATCTCCATCTAGAGAGTACTTTCACTAAGTTGTTGTGTCTTGTTTTCTTACTTGATCTGTACTTGCTACTGAAATTATTCTTGCTCTCTTTTGCTTTATTGGCATCGGCTGGCTTGCTAAGTGCTACAAGTTTGGCTGTGCATATTTTTTATTATGCAAGGGTAATCATGGGGAAATTCTGTTTTTTGGACTACCCATTCCATAGCTTTTGCAAGTGCTTGTTTTTCCTTACCCCTGCAGAGACCACATACCTTTTCTTGCACAAGACAAGTAGAAATGTCTCACGGAAACAATTAGACCGAATGTGTACCGAAGTCACATTCAAAGGGCTAGACAGTGCTTAATTTGTGCCAGTGGTTTCCGGTGCTCGGCATCGGCACTTATCAGCACTGGCTCTAGTTACAGTCCACTACATGGGGTTGTGCTGCCTTTTTAATTTTGAGATGAGCACAACAAGCATGTTTATTAAGTCAATATACATTGAAAATGAATAATACCAGTCTCTCATGCCATTATTATAGCTTTGTGTGGCCTGAAATAGTCTGAGTTGTCACACTTGTAGGAGTATGATGGATAAGTGTTATGTAAGCCCGGGTGGAGTTCGCGTAGCCGCGCTACGCGAACCGGTAAAAATCTCCGCAACGCTATGCGGAGTTCCGCAAGCATGCAGAGTTGCTTGTTCCGCATGCTCACAAGACGTTTCTAACGTTCGGCAACGTGGATTGCGTGTTTGGGGGAAAATATCATGCAAACTTAAAGACACGGTCGCCAATGGGCGCTGCAATCTTGTTTTTCTACTCTTTGCATGGTTCTGGGGCCTCTTTTTCATCCCTTTCCAATCTTTTCAATCCTTTGTTTCTTATACTGTTTTTCTGATCTTTTTTATTATCTATCCCTCTCCCTCCCTAAGTGTATATTTTGCGCTTTTTTCTACTTTTATTGCGTTTTTGTACTGTTTTTCTATTACTTGCTTTATTTTTTTTCCCTACTTCTTCTCCTGACTTTATTTTTTACTTCTACATTTACATTTCTGCCCACCGCCCCCCAGAACCATGGCTAAGGCTAGCAAGAAGGGGAAGGCCAAGGCTAGTGCGGCCAAGAGGAACACGGCGCCCGGAAGGGGGAAACCCCAGGCCCTTTTCCCAGAGGTGGAGGTGGCCGCCCTTGTTTGTTTTGTACAGCGCTACCTCCCCTTAACCTTGGCAGCAGGCGGTAGGCCTGGCTCCTGCTATGCTACCCAGGAGTGTCACAGCCGGTGAGCGTGGGTGCACCGAGCAGTGTTTTGCTGCTCTGAGGTCCGGCGCACCCACAACCAGCTGACTCACGGCTGGTCCGACATCTTGGACCGGGAGCAGGACCTGCTGGACTGCTAGGTGTTGAGTTCATGGAGCTTGGTGAGTAGCTAATTATAGTAGTATTGTGTGTTCTGTTCTGTGTTATTATGAATATTTTTTTTTTCCCAAATAGCAAAAATGCTGCTGCTTCCATGCAAGTAACTTTCGTTTAAAAATCTTATGTGATTGTTATTCTTCTAGATACTAGACCGGTGCTCGGGGCTACTAATCTTACTTGTTTGTCACTTTGCGCTCGCTTGGGCTGATTAACAGAGTATAGAGAACTAAAGTTAGGTAATGCTAGAGAGACTCCTTTCCTTTGTCCTGTCACTAAGATAGTGGTGGTAGGTAGGTAGTTTAGTTACTTGGTATTAATTGGTAATTTTTTAGCGGTCCGTGGCGTGATTTGTCCTCCGTCTCGTGCTGCTGATTCTAGTCCTTAGTAGAACCTTTTGTAGTTTGTTAGCGAGTAATATAGCAACTCATCAGCACATCAGCAGCAACCAACCAACAATTTGGTGTATGCAATATGCATGCGTCCATCTATACATTTTTGAGGACTAAAATAAATAGAAATGCAGACTTAGTGAACAATTGGCCCGTCAAAGGGGGTTGATTCATTGATGATTTCGAATGAGATTGAAACTTAGAAGAAGCAAATAGATTTTTGGGCAATTAATTTCCAATGTCTCTGGAATAGGCGGACTAGGCTATGTCAATTATACCCTTGTAATACCTTTTATTCATACCTCCAGTACCCTACTAATAAAGAATCCTCTTGGGTATTGTTAGACTTGGCATCTTTTGGCATGTTTCCCCTGAGTTTTTGCTTTCTGACCTCCCGGTTTTGACTCTGTTTGTGCTGGCTTAGTGTTTCTGCGCTCTTTCCTCACTGCTGGTCAGTGGTAAAGTGCAAGTGCTCCTGTGGTAAAATGTGTTATGGATTGGTGTTTCCATGATTGGCCTATTTGATTTATGTGTCAGGTCCTAGTAAAGTGCACTGCGTGTGCCAGGACCTATAAATCAAATGCTGTTGGTGGGCTGCAGCACTAGATTGTGCCACCCACACAAACAGCCTGTAAATGTGACTCTGGCCTGCCATTGCAGAGTCTGTGGGCAGACTTGTACTGCCATGTCAACTTGGCAAGTGCACCCACTTCCCAGGCCTTAACCTTCCCTATTCTTACATGTCAGTCACCCCTAAGGTAGGCCCAAGGTACCCCTGTGGGCAGGGTGCAGTGTATGTGAATAGTAGGACATGCCCTGGTGTGTGTGGCATGCCCTGATAGTGAATTACTGCCAATTTCGTTTTTCACTATTGCAAGGCTACCTGTCGCCCATAGGACAGAATGGGGAGTTTGTTTATGACATCTTATAAACATAACTGGCCCAGGGAATTAGGTAGGAAAATAAAGTTTAGTATGCCTGAACTTAGAATCTAAAGATGCATCTTTTAGTGAAGGTGATTTTTGTGAGAAGTTGGCCTGATATATGTTGTCCACTAGTTATAGTGGGCACCTTTTACCAGTCCAAACAACCCGTATTGATGATAGTTTTAAAGACAACATTTATTGAAAGCTATCCCAGTGGTAGCTCTGGAGAGCAGCCTGCAGGCTAAGTCTTGAAGGAGTGTAAAGCAGCTTGGTTTACCAGATTATAACCTCTTGAATTACTAAATGAAAGGAGAACCACACATGGTATATATAAAATATATGGATTTATTTCTAAACACTCACTTCTAATCTAATTAGAGTCCAAGATACACAATAATTGTCACGGTCCCTCGGAGGCCTCTCAGGATCGGTTCGTTGCTCAATGGGGTCCACCTATTGACAACCTCAATTTCCGAGATGCTGTAACAGCACGGACATTAGAGGGGGTCAATCGGGGGAAGGAAAGGAAGGGAACAGCAGGGAGGGAGATCTGTGGAGAAAAAACTATGATTAAGACACACTTCACACTGCACCTCAATCCTTAGCTCCCTTAATCCAGGAAGAACACACTATACATATTTGTCTACATGTATACCTGTAAAGAAAACAAAGAACTCAAGGATAGCATCTATAACTAGAAGGACGATTGATTCATCATCTGACCCTCTCAAGTGTATGGGATGCTTGTCTGATTGTTTGTATCATCTATACGTGATACACAGCAGAGAACTGTGGATTACATAAAACGTATTAGCAATAATCTTCATTTATACTGTTGTCACTCAATCTCAGTACATGAGCTCCTTACCCACCATAACCAGTGCGACTGTGGGCCTCACAAGGGAAGAAGGAATTACGCAATATGTTCAGCACCTCTCTTACATCCCCTGCTATGACGAAACAATACACACAGATATTAAACCCCTAATATGGAGAACTGAAGTCTGGCAGACAAGTTGCAGGAAATCGTAGAATGATGATATACCACCTGGTACGGGTTTCTTGAGTAATGTCTGTTTATACCAAGATATATGGTGGCAAGGGTTCTAACCGGCGCTGTGATCCCACAGGGCCGTAAGACAATAATGAGCAGGTAAGGACTTGTGGCGTTGGCACTCCGTTCTGAAATGGCCACTGGTCAAAGAATTACACTAGCGGCGTGAGTCTCAACACCAGGAATACTGAGAAATGCAAAGGTATGACTCTTGGCGGTGTCACCCAGGTCCGCTATGGCTGAGAATCAAAGGCAGTACTAGCGGCGTGAGTCACAACGCCGGAATACTGAGAAATGCAAAGGTATGACTCTTGGCGGTGTCACCGACACCCTTACCCCACCAAAGCCAATATGGAAGCAGCAAGGTCCTCGGAACGTCCTCCTCTGTCAGCAACTTGAGGCGAAATAATCTGCGCCCTTCCCTCAGCGTTCTCGGCTTACGTAGCCGGGCGGATGAGCGCAGCGTTGTCTCCTGCGCATGCGCGCAGTCAAGGATGCCAGGAATTGTCTCCTGCGCATGCGCGCAGTCAAGGATGCCGGGAATTGTAGTGACCCAGAGAGCCCCTCCATATCTCACGCATCTCGCGGAGATGGAGCGCGGCTCTCGTCCACCAAGCGTTGTACGGTTGTCTTTGCAGGGAGTGTGCAGCGGTCGCCACGGAGGACGTGACAATAATACAGTTCTAAAACAACAGTAAATAGCACAATATACAATGGGCCCTAGGGGCAAACCAAACCATATATTAAGAAAGTGGTATAAGAACCACGACTTAACTAGACACAGTGCCTAGAGCACGTAGAATCGCTGGGACCCCAAGGAACCACCAAAGGTAGTGACACAGGAGACCCACGGGGGATGCGTGCAGTCAAATCAAATCAGGTGTTTGTTAAGCGCGACTTCTCACCCGTAAGGGTCTCAAGGGGCTGGGGGGGGTTGCAGGTTCCAGTCCATCAAGGAGGGGCCTGTCAAAGAGCCAGGTTTCGAGGTTTCTTGCGAAGATGGAGAGCGATGTTATCTGTCTGAGGGGGAGCGGAAGGTCGTTCCAGGCTCTGGCTGCGCGGAAGGAGAAGGAGTGGCCTCCCGATCTGGTCTTTCTGGTGCGGGGGACCACGGCGTAGTAGAGCTGGGCTGATCGTAGGGTCCTTTGGGGTGCGTGGAATTTGAGTCGGCTATTCAGGTATGCTGGTCAGGTGTCATGGAGGGCCTTGTGAGCGTGGGTTACTCTAGCTTTGATGGGGAGCCAATGAAGTGTGCGCAGGTGCTGGGAGATGTGGCAGTGTCTTGACAGGTTGAGGACCAGTCTTGCGGCGGCCTTTTGGATGTTCTGTACCTTGCGGGTGAGGTGTTTGTTTATTCCTACATAGAGTGTGTTGCTGTAGTCAAGCCTGCTGGTGACCAGGGCGTGAGTGATGGTCTTTCTGTGTTCAAGGGGGATCCATTTGAAGGTCTTACGTAGGAGGTGGAGGGTGTGGTAGCAGGAGGACGAGACGGAGTTGATCTAGCAGTCCATTTTGAGCTCTGAGTCCAGGATGATTCCCAGGTTGCGTGCGAGGTCCATGGGGGTGGGCGGGCTGCCGAGGGCGGGGGGCCACCAGGTGTCGTTCCATGTGTCTGGGTTTGGGCCCATGATGAGTACTTCCGTTTTGTTGGTATTTAGTTGTAGGCAGCTGTTTTTCATCTATTTGGCGACGGCTTCCATACCTTCTCGAAAGTTGTGTCTGGCGGTGTTGGGTTCGTTGGATAGGGAGAGGATGAGTTGGGTGTCGTCTGCGTATGACACAATGTTGAGTCCGTAGGTCCTGACGATGGGGATGAGCGGAGCCATGTAGACGTTGAAGAGCGTAGAGCTGAGGGAGGACCCCTGGGGGACTCTGCAGGTGGTAGGTGTAGGGTCCGAGAGGAAATGGGGGAGTCTGACCCGCTGCGTTCTGCAGGAGAGGAAGGAGCGGATCCAGTCGAGGGCCTTATCTTGGATCCCTGCATCGTGGAGTCTGCGTATTCGGGTGTGGTGAGAGACTGTGTCAAACGCCGCTGAGAGGTCGAGCAGAATGAGGGCTGCTGTTTCTCCTTTGTCCAGTAAGGTACGGATGCCGTCTGTTGCATCGAGGAGGGCGGTTTCCGTACTGTTTTTTTTTCTGAAGTCGGATTGGGAGGAGTCGAGGTTGTTGTGCTCTTGGATGAATGTGGCAAGTTGGCTTTTGATGGCTTTCTCAATGACTTTTGCTGGGAACGGGAGCAGGGAGATGGGTCTGTAGTTTTTGAGGTCGGTGGGGTCCGCCGAGGGTTTCTTCAGGAGGGGATTGATCTCAGCGAGTTTCCAGTCATTAGGGAACAAGGCGGTTGCCAGGGAGCGGTTGATGGTGTGGCAGAGCATGGGTGCGATGGTGTCGCCGGCTCTGTTGAAAATGTTGTGGGGGCAGTGGTCCGTGGGGGCCCCGGAGTGGATTGACTTCATCGTCTTCAGTGTGTCTTCAGTGTTGAGGGCTGTCCAGTTGTCGATCGCTGGCTTCAGGGTGTCGGGGGTGGTTGGTGAGGGTTCAGTGTGTTGGTTGTCTTTGTCGAAGTTGTCTTAGATGCTCTTGATTTTGTGGTGGAAAAAGGTGCTGAGTTTGTCGCAAAGGTCTTGTGAGGAAGGGATGTTGGTCGACTCGCTGGTGGGTTGGGCGAACTCCTTGATGATGTTGAAGAGTTCTTTGCTGTTGTGTGCATGAGTGGAGATTCTGTCTTCAATTGCTTTTTTTCTCGTTTTTCTGATGAGTTGGTGGTGGGCGTTAGTGGCGGCTCTTAAGTTGTTGCGGGCTTCTGTGGATTTGGTGTTCCTCCAGGCCTTTTCGATGCGGTGTCAAGTGCGTCTGGACTCTTGAAGTTCGGTGGTGAACCATCTAGCTTTCTTGGCTTGGGTGTTGTTGTTTTTCTTGAGGGGGGGCTATGGTGTTGGCGCTGTTGGAGATCCATCTGTGCATGGTTCGGGCTGCGGTGTTGACGTTGGCGTTTTCAGCGATGGTTGGGGTGGAGTTGCTGAGTGATGAGGTTAGCTGGTCGTCGGTGATTCTGGTCCAGTTTCTTCGTGGGAGCAGGTGCTTGTGTCTGTAGATGGTGAGTGTTCTGAAGGTGAAGTGGACGCATCGATGGTCAGTCCATGGGAGTTCAGTGGTGTGGCTGAAGGTGATGGAGTATCCTGTTGTGAAGAGGGGGTTGAGGGTGTGTCCTGCTGAGTGCGTGAGTTCGGTCACGATCTGGCATGCAGTGTGAGAACACAGGCGCAAGCCACGTACTATTCTATGGGAAAGTTGCTGTTGGAATTTTAGAAGTTAATGGATACTTAGGAGAGGACTTTGAGCAAACCCCTTTAGACTTAGGGCGTTCTAGGACCAGCACCCATGAGAGCACCAGAGTACTCGAGTTACCTCACCCAGGGAAGCCGGGTGCATAGGTGTCGGGAATCGTTGTTGATTTCAATGGCGATGTGCTGCAAAGTGCTGCTGCCGGGAAGTAGAAAAGTGCCCGGTGTGATCCAAGCCTGGATCGAAGATCAGAAGAACCTGAAAGCAGAGGGGACGGAGTCTGAGCCAGTGACCAGAGGCACGATAGACGAATGCCCACCAATGTTGGGTGATTCAGCTGCGACGAGGTGAAGCTTGACTCTGCAGCAAAGAGGACCAGGAGGCGTCGACGACAACCAGGAGCTGGATTCGAGCTGTCCCACAAAGGATGTCGAGTGCTGCGGTGTCGGTGCCCGGATTGGACCCAACAAGCCTTGGCAATGGCAACCCACGAAGGAAAAGAAAAGATGCTTCGGTGCAGACCAGCAAGGTCCTGAGGTCTCCCCAAGCAATGGAAAGTCCAGGGCACGTCTGGAGCAACCAGGTAAGCCCAATTAAAGTTAAAGTTGCCTTCACAGGGACCACCAGTCGACGGAGCAGGGATTGCGAAGGGACCTTGGGAGAAAACACATAGGGCCAGCCCACGGAACACTCGTGGAGTGTAGGTGGGCAATCTTCGGTGCAAATGCTGCTCGGGGTCAGGGCTACAAGTAACCCAAAGCTCAGCTGTGGGAGTTGTTGGAGAGCTGATGCTTCTGCAAAGTGACGAGGTGTCCAGGGGTTCGGGTTGCACAGTCGCCACAAGGGATACGGGCCTCAGACTTGCTGTGGGCACTGATCGACCTCTAAGACCATGGAAACCCACCTCCTGTGTTGCAAAATTCTTCAGAGTCCGGCGGGAGCTTCAGAGATGCAAACCGGTCAGATGTGTCTTTGGTGCCTGCCTTGCAGGGGAGTAACTCCTTTACTCCAAGGGAGATTCTTCAGTCATCTAGTTCAATGTAGATTGTCGAAGTTCCAGGATTCAGTATCAGAGTTTCGTTCAGGTGTAATCTAAAGTCCTGTAGCCAGGGGTTCCTATCTTATACCCAAGGAAGGGGTGGGACACACTCTAGGGACCCACCTATGGGAGGGTCAGGAAAGAGGGGTGGCTACACCCATTTCCTTTGTCCAGTTTCGCACCAGAGCAGGTGATGGTAGCCCCTGCAACCAGTTTGAGCTGGATTATGCACAGGGACACCAAATGTGCCCCCAGTTCTGACTTCAAAGCACTCTTGGAGTGCACCCTCCCAGCCCCAATACACTAAAGCCTGTCTGGGCGGTAGTGACACCTCCCTGTGACAGGAAACCTACTGTCCAGGCCTCCCCTGCCGGAGTTTCGTCCAGCAGCAGACTCATGTCTGTGGCTGGCAGCATCCATTTTGTGATTCTAGGGCTCTGTTAGCTGGTACCGGGTATACCGGTTCTGTCATGCCTCTCCCTCTAGAAGGGTGGGATCATACTCCCACACCAGTTACTGGTATGGGGGTATGATTCCAAGGTGTTTGACACCAAACACGACAAGTTTCCGTGCAGCCATCCCAAAGTTAGCATTTACCGTTTGGTTATAATGCACTTAAGAATATATGGTTTGGCTGCATCACAAACAATCCCGGAATAAAGGTTCCGAAGACTGCAGAGGGGCTCTGCTCATGCATGGGCACCCTCTCACATAAAACCCAGCACCCTGCCTTAAGGATTGGTAAGGCCTGTGTAGTAATCAGGGACCAAGCTGGAGATATTAAGTCAACGTAGGTTTATTCAGGTAGCAGGTAGGCAGGTAAACAAGTAGAACAAACCCATGTATAATGCCATAGCACACCCACCAGGAGCAGCCTGCTAGCTGCTCAGCCCCATTCACCAACTCTCACTCCTCATCCAGTCACCCAAGCATTCCACACATAGTCCACTCACCAAACATTCCACATGGGAGAGGCAATCCATAACATCAGGATACTACAGCCTGCCATAGGGGTGACTGATAGGTTTATATGTGCAGTGATATGGAGAGATATAGTGAACCTATATCTCAGTAAGGGGTGCATGCACCATCTTACCCAAGCTGCAGTAGCAGTCCTGTGGTGTCATTTTGGAAGGCTTTCAAGGGGTTGCATAATACATGCTGCATCCCCTGATAGCCCTCTGGGGTACCTATGCCCTGGGTACATAGTATACAATATACTAGGGATTTAAAAGGGTACCCCAGAATCCATCTGGAGTGTACCTAAAGTAACGGTAATCAATTTAGAGAGGAAGCAGCTGGGCTGGGGTCCTGGTTAGCAGGGCCCCAGCCAGACTAAAGTCGAAAAACAGTGAAACATCAGCAAAAAGTGGGGGCAACTATAAGAAGCAGAGCCTACTCTCCTACAATTTTTACATTCTGTGTTTGAAAATACCACTTTTAGAAAGTAGGTATTTTCTTGCTCAGCCATCCAGCAGGCCTCTGCTGCGTTTGTGGATTGACTGTCTGGGTTTTGGATGACAGGGCCTGGGGAGCAGGAGTGGCACCGGATAGTCTAGGTAGGTCAGGAAAGGGCTGAATAGAGCTGGGCTGCGTTTAGAATAGGGGAGGAGATTTCCTTGCAATTGAATGTACCTGTTCTGCTTCTGACAATGCCGTCCCCACCTCCTGCCAGGAAGCCACACCAGAGAAGGCAGAACTGGTTCTGGTTGGTCACAGACACTCTCTGCCTAAGAGATCAAAGGATTTTGGGATATAAATATTGGGGCCAAGACCCCTGAACTTTAGAACTCTTTTAGACCAAGAAGACTGCCAAGAAGAAGAGCTGGAGAAGCTGTGAGGAGGAACTACCACATTGCTTTGTGCTTTGCTGTGTTGGCCTGCAGTGGCTGCTTCGGTCTTGGGCAGTGAAAGGACTGGACTGGACTTTCTGCAATCTACTTTTGTGAGTTTCTCCAAGGGCTTGAGGAAGAGCTTTCCCCTCGTTCAAGAAGTCTCAGGAACAGCAAAGACTTCAAGCCTTTCTGCCCCCAGCACTGGGAACTGTGTGTTTTGTGCTGCAACAGAAGAAAAAGTAACCCAACGCCGTCTACGATGCCACTGCCGACTCTGTGTCCTGAAGGCACCGCCGCAACGCGACCCTAGTCTCAGCGACGACACCTGCTGACACCGCCGCCAAGCGGCTGCTCGCACCATAACCTGTGGGCACCGCACTCCGCACCGCCTCACCTCACGATGATGCCTTGGTATCCCCGACGGCGCCGCTCCATGCCAAATTCGATGCCCCTGCCTGCACTGTGGTTCGAGGGCCCGCTTGTAAAGTTACATGACACACAGCCCTCAACCTGCACTGTAGCCTTGGCCTACCGACGCCGGCGCCATCGACTCCAGTTCGTCAACCGACGACAGCGCTTCAGCAACGACAGCGCCGCTGCTTGCACCACGACCTGCCAGTACCGCGACGAGCACCGCATTCACTTCGCACTGCGACCCTTGTCTCACCAATGCCGCCATCTGACACCGCCACCAAGCCGCTGCTCGCACCGCGACCTGAGGCACCGCACGCCGCACCGCAGCACTTGACGCCTGCCAATGCCAGCGCTCCTGACTTCAACAGAGAAGAGTTCGATCTGCAACGTGTGGGACTTCGAGGGCCCCGACGTCTCCTGCACCGACCTCCAGAACCGACACTTGCGGACGCTGTGCTTTTGGAAGCTCAACGAGAAGTTGCCGATGACCAGCATCTCTAAAGGTACTGTCTTGCGGGTCTTCCTGACACCGTAGCTGGCCCGCGACGCCGCTGTCAGCCAGAACTGTTTGGATTTGTTTGTTCACGACACCGTGATACCCCGACCGGAGCTATCGAAATCAAGGAACTGTTTTTCAAGCATATTTTGCTAACTGAATATTTTTAAGTACTTTATTGTAGATTTTTATCATTTTTGGTCTTATCTTAAGTATATAAAAATATTGGATATTTTTCTAAACTGGTGTGGTGTCCTTTTGTAGTGCTTACACTGTATTACTGTTGGTTATGTGCAAATGCTTTACACACTGCCTCTAAGATAAGCCTGAATGCTTGTGCCAAGCTACCAAGGGGGTGAGCAGGGGTTATTTTAGGAGTGTAACTCACTTATCCTGACTAGGAAGAAGGGTCCCTATTTAGACAAAGGTACCTACCTCTGCCAACTAGAGACCCCGTTTCTAACATTGGTTGTCAGCGGTGAGGATAGGAGTTGCGTTTGCGCTTGACTTACAGTGATTGGTGTGCGCTACTACCATATTGCAGACCATTACGTGCCACATACTGGTTCTTTTTGGCCTATTTTTGATCTTACCAGTTTTGAACTTGCTACTTCATCATGCCGGAATCAAGAGCATCATCTGTTGCATCCTTGGAAGTTGCCTTTGAGGAGGATAGCTTAGAATCCTACAGTGTTAGGGAATTGACAGCGATTTGCAAAAACCTAAAAGTCCAAGTCAGAAGCCTCACTACTGGTGTGGTGTCCTTTTGTAGTGCTTACACTGTATTACTGTTGGTTATGTGCAAATGCTTTACACACTGCCTCTAAGATAAGCCTGACTGCTTGTGCCAAGCTACCAAGGGGGTGAGCAGGGGTTATTTTAGGAGTGTAACTCACTTATCCTGACTAGGAAGAAGGGTCCCTATTTGGACAAAGGTACCTACCTCTGCCAACTAGAGCCCCCCATTTCTAACATTGGTTGTCAGCGGTGAGGATAGGAGTTGCGTTTGTGCTTGACTTACAGTGATAGGTGGGCGCTACTACCATATCGCAGACCATTACGTGCCACATACTGGTTCTTTTTGGCCTATTTTTGATCTTACCAGTTTTGAACTTGCTACTTCATCATGCCGGAATCAAGAGCATCATCTGTTGCATCCTTGGAAGTTGCCTTTGAGGAGGATAGGTTAGAATCCTACAGTGTTAGGGAATTGACAGCGATTTGCAAAAACCTACAAGTCCAAGTCAGAGGCCTCACTAGGAAGGAGAAGCTACAAAAGTCGCTGAGGGCCTGGGTAGCATCCAGACATACCAGCAAGCAGTCTGGTGATCTCATTGGAGAGGCAGAGGAGCCTGCTCCTATGGTGGATGTGCTTTTGGGAGGGGGGGGACCCCCACAGGCCAGGCAGCAGTGGCCTGCCCCAAGAAGAGCTGGGGGACAGGTGGGAAGCAAGGAGAGTTACAGTAGAACTGGAGAAGCTTAAGTTAGCCATGAAGGAGAAAAGGATGATGTTAGATCATGAGATCAGGATAAGGGAGCTGGATCAGAGGAGTAGAGTCAGCTCAGATGGGGACCGCAACCCATCAAGACAGGCAGACAGAATTGTGCACATCCCTAAGAATGTAGGCAAGGAATTCAAGAAGGTGGATGACATACATAGGTGGTTTCAGGGTTACGAGGCAGCGATACACATGAATGGGGTCCATGAGTAGAATTGGGGAGCAGGATTGTGGCCTCTGTTTCCAGAAGCAAGGGATACTTTAGTAGCTTCGGGTAAGGGGTATAACCTCACCTATGCTGACATGGAGGTGGCCCTTCTCACTAAGTATGGTCTCACTCCTGAAAGATGCAGGGATCAGTTCAGGTCCAGTAAGAAGTCTGATACCAACACTTGGTTGGAATGTGTGGATGTGTTTTGCAGGTCGCCGGATGGCTGGGGGAAGGGCAGTAATGTGACAGATTACCAGGGGCTCTACAATTTGATTGCATGGGGGCACTTGTCTAGTCTATGTTTTGCAGATCTGCACCAGCACCTAGTTGATAGTAAGCTGGCTGACCCCAGGAAGCTTGTTATGGAGGCAGACCGCTGGGTGACTACCAGGGTCCACAAGAAAACGTTTGGGGTAGACTCAGCCAAAGGTGGGCAGGGTCTCCAGCAGAAAAATGGGGGGGGACAAGGGTAAAGCACAGGAGTTCTCTAAAGGGCCCCAAACTAACACCCATTGTAAAGGTTCCCATCCCCCCAGAGATAAGAAACAAGGGGTCTCTACAGGAAAGCCTGCTGAGACCGGCCCCCGCAAGTGTTTTGCATCTGACCAGGTGGGTCACATGAAGGGGGACCTCAAGTGCCCTAAGGGGTCCAGTGTTTTGACTAGTGTAGTGCTTGGGGAGCAGGAGTACCCACAGGAGAGTGGGTATCCCACAGAAGTGACCCTCGTCTCACTAGGGGACAGTGAGATGGTCCCAGGAAACCAGGTGCCCCCTAACACAAAGAAATACAGCACCTGGGTGACCATTAATGGGAAAAGGGTAGAGGCTCTCAGAGATAATTGAGCCAGTGTGACCTCAGTCTGGTGTCACCTGGTCTCTAAGGAGCAGGTAGTCCCAGGTGCGCTCCACCAAGTAATTCCTGTGGACACTTCAGAGCACCAGTGTATGGTGGTGCAGGTTCCCTTTGAGTGGTGGGAAGGGGCTCTCAGGTCCCTTGAGGGTGGTTGTGAGCTCTTCCATGTCTGTAGATTGTCTGTTAGGTAACGACCTGGAGCAGTCCTTATGGAAGGATGTTGAGCTCAGGTCTCACTTGGAGATACTTGGGTTGCCAGAGTGGGCATGCGTGTGCACTCGGTCAATGGCGTCCAGAAAGGTTGATCAAGAGGACTTGGAGCCTGAAACAGTGGCCCAAGCCCCTGCCAAGAGAAAGGGCAAGGGGCGCAGGAAACGGGCCCCTGACGTTCCCACGGACCGGGACGAGGCAGACCTTGAGGAGGACGTCCCGGTGCCTACAGGGGAGCAGGTAGCTTAACTGGGGGACATCTCTGAGCTGACCTATTGGCAGCAAGAAGTGGGTCCCACCAGGGAGGAATTCTGCAAGGGGCAGAAAGAGTGCCCTTCTCTAGAGGGTCTGCGGCAGCAGGCTGCAGACCAGGCAGCTGGTGATCAGTCCCAATCACATTGGATATACTCAGAGAATGGTCTCCTGTACAGTGAGCCTAAGGTCGCTGAGCCTGGGTCAGCCCGTGTGCTGGTGGGACCCCAGCGCTTCAGGACCTTCCTTCTGGGTCTGGCTCATAACGTGCTTTTGGCAGGACATTTGGGGCAGGACAAGACCTTTTACAGGCTTGGCACCCACTTCTTCTGGCCCCAAATAGGAAGGCAGTCAGATGGACATTGCAGGTCTTGCTAAACTTGCCAGGCAAGTGGTAAGAGTGGGAGGAAGCTCAAAGCTCCTCTTCAACCTTTTCCAGTTGATGGAACACCCTTTGAAAGGGTAGGGATGGACATTGTGGGACCACTGGATCCCAAGACAGCCATGGGCAACAGGTACATCCTGGTCTTGGTGGACCATGCCTCCCAGAACCCGGAGGCAATCCCTCTCAGGACAACGACGGCGCCAGTGGTGGGCCTGGCATTAATGGGGATCTTTTCCCGTGTAGGGTTCCCCAAAGAGGTGGTTTCTGACAGGGGGACCAATTTCATATCCAAGTATAAGACATCCATGTGGAAGGAGTGTGGTGTAACCTACAAGTTCACCACTCCTTACCACCCACAAGGTAACGGTCTGGTGGAGAGATTCAACCAGACCTTGAAGGGCATGATTAAGGGTCAAACAGAACCCATGAGGCATAAGTGGGACGTCCTTTTGCCATGCCTTCTCTTTGCATACAGGGAGGTGCCACAGAAGTCTCTTGGGTTCAGTCCCTTTGAACTTCTGTATGGTCACCCTGTGAGAGGACCTCTGAGTTTGGCAAAGGAAGGCTGGGAGGCCGCTCCCAGGAAATCTCCTCAGGATGTGTTTAGTTACATGCTGGCCGTCAGAAACCAAACTGCCCGCTTCAGGAAGCTCTCTCAGGCAAACCTAGAAGCAAGCGAGGAAGAAACGAAGAAGTAGTATGACCAGAATGCCACTCTGGTCGAATTTCAACCTGAGCAAAAAGTGTGGGTCATGGCCCCAGTGGAACCTTCGGCCTTGCCGGACAAGTGGACTGGGCTATTTAAGGTGGTGGAATGCAAAAGTGATGTCACCTACCTGGTGGCTTTGTGGACTCCAAGGAACCCTTTGAGGGTCCCGCACGTGAACCGCCTCAAACCCCATTTCGAGATATCCGAAGTGAGCATGCTCTTGGCGACAGATGATGGGTTGGAAGAGGAGAGTGAACCTCTCCCTGACCTCCTATCTACCAAGGAGCACAATGGGCCAGTGGAAGGTGTGATCCTCTCCCCTACACTGACCCCAGAGCAGCAGAGCGACTGTCGCCAGTTGTTGGGACAGTTTGCCCCACTGTTTTCCCTGAACCCAGGTGTTACACACTGGTGTACCCATGACGTGGACACCGGTGACAGCCCTCCTGTAAAGCACAAGATTTACAAGTTGACTGACCGGGTCAAGACCAGCATTAAAGAGGAGGTCTCTAAGATGTTGGCAATAGGGGGTGATTGAGCCTTTCAACAGTCCTTGGGCCAGCCCAGTGGTCTTGGTCCCAAAGGCTGCTGCACCCGGTGCCACTCCAGAACTGCGGTTTTGTGTGGCCTACTGTGGGCTCAATGCCGTCACCAGGACTGAGCACACCCCATCCCCAGAGCTGATGAGCTCATTGATCGGTTGGGAGATGCCAAGTTCCTCAGCACATTTGATTTAACGTCTGGGTACTGGCAGATTGCCTTAACCGATGGGGCCAAGAAGAGGTCAGCATTGTCCACCCCAGAAGAACATTACCAGTTCAGGGTGATGCCCTTTGGGTTGAAGCATGCCCCTGTCACCTTTCAGAGGTTGCTCAACCAGGTGTTGGCTGGGCTGGAGGATTTCAGTTCTGCCTACCTGGATGACATCACAGTGTTCAGTTTCAGGCCCGAAGAAGACTTGCAGCACCTCGGTGAAGTGTTGAGGGCTCTGCAGAGGGCAGGCCTCACGATTAAGGCCAGTAAGTGCTCGATCGGGCAGGGTTCTGAGGTGTACTAGGGACACCAGGTAGGAAGCGGCCAGGTGGCACCCCTACAACCCAAGATTGACACCATTCTGGCTTGGGAGACCCCGAGGACCCAGACAGAGGTGAGAGCCTTTGTAGGTCTCACCGGGTACTACAGGAGGTCTGTTAAGGGGTATGGCACCATTGTTGCCCCCTTAACAGAGCTGATCTCCAGGAAGCAGGCCAAGAAGGTAATCTGTACTGAGTCCTGCCAGAAGGCTTTTGATGCCCTGAAGGCTGCCATGTGCACGGCGCCCATGCTCAAGGCACCTGACTTCTCCAAGGAATTAGTTGTGCAGACTGATGCTTCAGAGCATTGTGTGGGAGCGATGCTCTCACAACTGAATGAAGAGGGCGTAGACCAGCCTGTAGTCTTCCTTAGCAGGAGACTACTCCCAGGGAACAGAGGTGAATTGCCATAGAAAGGGAAGCTTTCGCTGTGGTCAGGGCACTGAAGAAGCTGAGGCCCTACTTGTTTGGGACTCACTTCCGTGTTCAGAGAGACCACAGGCCCCTCAGATGGTTAATGCAAATGAGGGGTGAGAATCTAAAACTGCTGAGGTGGTCCATCTCCCTACAGGGAATGGACTTTACGGTAGAACACAATCCTGGCACAGAACACGCCAATGCAGATGGTCTGTCCAGGTTCTTCCGCCTTAGTGAAGAGAACGCCCAGGACGGTGGGTAGTTCTCCCTACTTTCAGCTGGAGGGGATACGTGTTAGACTTGGCATCTTTTGGCATGTTTCCCCTGAGTTTTTGCTTTCTGACTTCCTGGTTTTGACTCTGTTTGTGCTGGCTTAGTGTTTCTGTGCACTTTTCTCACTGCTGATCAGTGGTAAAGTGCAAGTGCTCCTGTGGTAAAATGTGTTATGGATTGGTGTTTCCATGATTGGCCTATTTGATTTATGTATCAGTCCCTAGTGAAGTGCACTGCATGTGCAAAGGCCTGTAAATCAAATGCTGTTGGTGGGCTGCAGCACTAGATTGTGCCACCCACACAAACAGCCCGTAAATGTGACTGTGGTCTGCCATTGCAGAGCCTGTGGGCAGTCTGGTACTGCCATGTCGACTTGGCAAGTGCACCCATGCCCTGGTGTGTGTGGCATGTCCTGATAGTGAATTACTGCCAATTTTGTTTTTCACTATTGTAAGGCTACCTGTTCCCCATAGGACAGAATGGGGAGTTTATTTATTTATTTATTGATAGAGCGCAGCATTCATCCCAGGGGATATAAAGGCGCTAATAGCGGATGAGAGGGTTAGGCTGCTGGTACAGGGAGAGCAAAATGAGTATTCGTTTTTGGGGAACAGATGAGGTTTCAGTTTTTTTCGGAACACCAAATAGTTGGATGTGAGCCGTAAGTCTATGGGGAGTTTGTTCCATCTCTTGGCTGCCAGATATGCGAAGGAGCGCCCTCCAGAACTTTCTTTCTTGATACGTTTCATTCTGGCCAGTGCTTGATGTAAAGACCGTAGGTTCCTTGTAGGGACATAGAACTCAATTTTCCCCTGAAGTATTTTGGGGCCGCTTTGATACAGTACTTTGTGTGCGTGACTGAGCAGTTTAAATACAGCTCTTTGACGCATAGGAAACCAGTGCAGTTTTTTCATGCACTTTGATGCTGAGCTTAGTCTGCTTTTATTGCACACTGGTTTGGCTGCGGCGTTTTGAAGCACCTGTAACCGCGTGAAGAGAGACTCATTCATGCCCACATATAGGGCGTTTCCATAGTCAAGTTGACTTATAAGCAGGGCTTGCGTGACTGTTCTTCTACAATCCAGTGGGATCCAGGGAAAAAGCCTGTTTAGCAGTTTCAGAGAGGCAAAGCCCTTACCACAAGGGGCCCGCACATGGTCCTTCATGGATAAGGTGTCATCAATGAAGATGCCCAGATTTCTTGCGCATTACTTATGGATTTGAGCAGCCCCAAGTGTTTGTGGCCACCACGTGGCGTCCCAAATCAACTTGGCCCCCTCCAAAGAGCGGGATTTCTGATTTCCCTGCATTTAATTTCAAGCAATGCTCCTGCATCCATTGTGCCATTTCTGAGAGACAGTTGTGTAACTTTAATTTGGTGACTTCAGGTCTTTCCTCAAGGGCCACCATCAGCTGTGTGTTGTTTGCGTAGGAGCAGATACCAATTCCCCACTTTCTACTAATTTCCACCAGGGATGAAACGTAGGCGTTAAATAAAGTAGGGCTTAGCGATGCTCCCTGTGGGACACCATGGCTGAAGGTACTGGATTTAGATTGGAAATGACCTAGTCGATCTGTTTGCGTTCGATTACTGAAAATCGAGCCATTTTAGAGCTTTAGAGTGGATTCCCTTTTCAAGAAGGGTTTCCAGCATTCTATTATGTGTCGAACGCTGCAGACAGGTCTAAAAGTATCAAAGCTACGGCTCCTCCCTGGTCAGTACAAGATCTGATGTTATCCGATACTGCCAGTAGCGCTCCCTCCGTGCTGTTGGTTGCCCTGAAACCAGTCTGAGAGGGGTCCAGCAGGTCGTTAGTTTCAAGGCAATTAGATAATTGTCTGTTCACCAACTTCTCTAAAACTTTAGAGAGATATTGAAGTTGGGAGATTGGGCGATAGTTTTCAGGATTGAGAACATCTGTTCCTGCCTTTTATCAGCAGAGGAATTACTACTGCCTGTTTCCAGATATCAGGGAAAGTGGCAGTGTTAAGAGAGTTATTGAAGAGCTGGGTGACATACAAGCAGAGGGTTGGGGCTGTCTGAGCAAAAATGAAATGGGGTCAGGGGTCTAGGGGGGATCCTGAATTAACTTTGCCCATTGCCTTTAAAACCTCAGGCTCCGTGAGGGGGGCAAAATTACTCATTTCCGATATTGCTTCTGGGTGTGGGGTCTGGAATTTCCTACTAGTTATGTCTATTTTCGCAGTAGGACTGAAAGTAGAGTATATTTGGCTTATTTTATCCGAGAAGAAATTGCTAATTTTTTCACAAGCTTCTACAGAAGGGGTAGGATTTGGGACATGCTGGCCGGTTTGCTAAGTTCTTTAACTATTTTGTATAACTACTTCGCTGAGTTGCAGTTTTCATTTATTCGTTATGCGTAGTAGCTTTTTTTTGCATTTCTTATAGCCTGATTGTAAGTTTTAAGTTCACACTTGTACTGTAATCTGCCTGGTTCTAATTTGGACAGTCTACATTGATGTTCGATATGTTAGCACTTTCTTTTAAGTACCTTGAGTTGGGATGTGTGCCACTTCTCAGTGAGAGGTCTTTGCGATCGTTTGGGCTTTAGCTTAGGGGCGAGTTGGTCCAATGTCATTCTGATTTCAGACTCCAGGTGAGCTGCTGCTGTGCTCACCGGGAGATCAGTCAGGGTCTGGGTGTTAGGGGGGAAAAATGTGATTGGAAAGATGTCTCAGTAACTAATCTCCACGCTCTGTTATTTGTCTGTTTGGGCTTACAAGGTTGCATTAGTTTAACCGGTAGTCCCAGTGAGAATGATACAAGTGAGCGATCTGTCCATAATAATGGTTTTATCTCTTGAATGAGTGTCGATTCAATGTTGGAAAATAATAGGTCGAGGGTATGCCCAGCAATATGGGTGGGCTCCTTGATCCATTGCTTCAGTTGGAGAATCTGCATGTCGCTTTCCAGTTGTGAGACAACCAGATTATCTGCTTTTTCGACATCTTATAAACATAACTGGCTCGGGGAATTAGGTAGGAAAATAAAGTTTAGTATGCCCGAACTCAGAATCAAAAAATGCATCTTTTAGTGAAGGTGATTTTTACATTCTGTGTTTGAAAATACCACATTTAGAAAGTAGGTATTTTCTTGTTTAGCCATCCAGCCGGCCTCTTCGGGGTTTGTGGATTGACTGTCTGGGTTTTGGATGACCGGGACTGGGGAGCAGGAGTGGCTCCGGATAGTCTCGGTGGGTCAGCAAAGGGATGAATAGACCTGGGCTGCATTTAAAGTAGGGGGAGGAGATTTCCTTGCAACTGAATGGGCCTGGTCTGCCTCTGACTATACTGTCTCCACCTCCTGCCAGGAAGCCACACCAGAGAAGGCAGAACTGGTTCTGGCTGGGCACAGACACTTTCTGCCTAAGAGATCAAAGGATTTTGGGATATAAATATTGAGGCCCAGACCCCTGAACTTTAGAACTCTTTTAGACCAAGAAGACTGCCAAGAAGAAGAGCTGGAGAAGCTGTGAGGAGGAACTACCATATTGCTTTGTGCTTTGCTGTGTTGGCCTGCAGTGGCTGCTTCGGTCTTGGGCAGTGAAAGGACTGGACTGGACTTTCTGCAATCTACTTTTGTGAGTTTCTCCATGGGCTTGAGGAAGAGCTTTCCCCTTGTTCAAGAAGTCTCAGGAACAGCAAAGACTTCAAGCTCTTCTGCCCCCAGCACTAGGAACTGTGTGTTTTGTGCTGCAACAGAAGAAAAAGCATCCCGACGCCGTCTATGACGCCGCTGTCGACTCCATGTTCTGAAGGCACCTCAGAGAGCACCCCCGCAACACTGCACCACGACCCTGGTCTTACCGACGATGCCATCTGATGCCGCCACTATGCACCGCAGGACTTAACACCTGCCGGCGCACCTAACTTCAACAGAGAGGAGTTCGATCTGCAACATGTGTGATTTTGAGGGCCCCAACGCCTCCTGCACCGACCTCCAGAACAGATGCCTGCGGATGCCATGCTTTCGGAAGCTCAACGAGAGGTCGCCGACGCCCTGCATCTCTAAAGGTACTGTCTTGTGGGTTTTCCCGACACTGTAGCTGGCCTGCTCCGCCGCGGTCAGCCAGAACTGTTTGGATTTGTTTGTTCACAGCGCCGCGATAGCCCCGAACTGAGCTATTGACATCAAGGAACTGTTTTTCAAGAATATTTTGATATTAAAAGATTTTTAAGTACTGTATTGTGGATTTTTATCGTTTTTGGTCTTGTCTCATGTATATAAAAATATTGGATATCTTTCTAACCTGGTGTGGTGTCCTTTTGTAGCGCTTACACTGTATTACTGTTGGTTATGTGCAAATGCTTTACACACTGCCTCTAAGATAAGCCTGACTGCTTGTGCCAAGCTACCAAGGGGGTGAGCAGGTTTTTTTTAGGAGTGTAACTCCTTTACCCTGACTAGGAAGAAGCGTCCCTATTTGGACAAAGGTACCTACCTCTGCCAACTAGAGACCCCCATTTCTAACAGGTTTACTGCAAGGTATTTTTAATCTTTTCTATTTTTCATCCGGATCCCTGCTATTATCCAGCAAAGTATTATCTAAGAACTCTCAAAAACCCTTTTTATTGATTGAGTCCGCCTTGGTAGTATCACCCTACCAGGGTGTGGATAGGCGCCGATGATGAAGCATGTCCCGATCAAACGAGTGAGGTGTCTACTCCAATATCTTTGGATACCAGATAGGACAGCTAAGTAGTGGGCTCATTGGACCTTTCCTCATCGCCCAGTTGCTCTTATGTAGTTAGTGACTATTTAGGAGAATGCGACTGGGTAGGTAATCTCCCGCTCTCCTCTTGTGAGAACACCACCTGTGACATGCCTTTAAGATGGGGTGAGGATTTTGTGAGACTCGTACAGTGATTACTCACTATTGTTGTATTGAGCTCCTTTGCAAAATGAGGAATCTCATTTGCCAATTTCAGTGACAACAGCCACCTTAGGTGCCTGTAGTTTATTGAACAGCATATATTTTATGATTCGTTTCACCAAGTTAACATGTTAAACTGACCTAAGGCTTTTTGCCTGACAATTTTGTTTTCATAAGAAAGGGAGATTTTGCCGTGCCTTTTTATTCTGAAAGAATGTTCACATGGACCAGTGCCCAGGGGAACACATATCCCTTTTATGATAGCAATTGTATTAACAAGTGACAATGGTGAGTTGTTTCATTTTTTTCAAATGCTGGGAAATCTCAAGTCAGGATTTTTTTTAATTCTTTAAATATGTTGAAGTCTATCTTTACTTTGATAGCTTTATTTCGGTCATTGACCATAAAAGCACAGGTAAAATATGTACATACAAAATAAAACATAAATATTTATACATACAGATAAAAAGTTATTAAACAGGAGTTATCAAAGTTGAAATTTACACATCAATAATTTGGTTAATAAAAGTGGACCTCCTCCGCCACATACTATGCAAAAAACGGGAGACAGTGAACACAATAGGGGGTGAGGTATCATAACGCAATATCCTGCATGCTTGTGCACATTGTTTTAAACCTAAATTTCTACATAGTGGCACAAGCCATGATCTGTGTATTTCTTTATAGGCAGGGCAGAAGAATAAGATATGAGCTAAATCTTCTTTGGTTGCGTTACAAGCCGGACAAAGTCCCTCACTTCTTCCTGCCCATTTGCAGGTCAGGTCCCCGATTGGAAGGCAACCATACCTTAGCTGAATATATAACTTTTTAGCAATCGGGGGCTGGATTTGGTCTAAAAACTCCTCCCTGCTGGGTACCATCTTAACTTGCAAGAAGTCTGTAGTCAGCCTACCCATAGTCTGTGAGCGGTATAGCAGAGCTAGTTTATGCTGTTTAAGTAGGACTAACAACTCCTTCTTCTGTACCGCTATACAGCTCACCCCTGGAGACTCCCAGAGTTGTGGCAGGCCTATTTGATATATTAAGGCTTTGAGGTGGGATAACCAGGGTATATTTTTGGCCTTCAATTGGTCCCAGATTGCTAAAAATTCAGCTCTATAGTCGTTAAGCTCGGGCACTGTCCATAACCTTCTCCAGTATAGGAGGGGTCGGTTTGATAGAAATTCAGAAATAGGTTCCAGGTCTAGGTCTAACCTCATGGGTATGAGAGGTGTGCTCTGAGGGAGCCCTAGCAAGTTTCTGACGAATGTGTGTTCAGCCTTTGATAGGGGTGATACACGAGTGTGGCCCCAGAGTTCTGCGCCATATGTAGCGGTAGGTCTGGCTTGAACCCTATACATTTCAAGGGCTGGGGAAACTGGTTTGAATTGCGTTTTCCTGTGAAACTTGCTAATGCCACCAGCTACCTGTGTCAACTTTAGGGCGGATTTGGTCACCTGGGGGCCCCAGCCGAAATCTTCGGTCAGGGTGACACCCAGGTAAACAAAAGTTCTGACCCTTTCGAGCGGGATACCATTCAGAGATGGGCAGGAGCGGGTGCACTTTGGTGGGCCGAAAATCATGTACTTTGTCTTATCTAAATTCATTTCAAGTCCCCTCAGAGCGCAGAATGTTACAAATCCATCCAAAACCCTCTGGATGCCTGTTGATGTCCGTGATAACAATAGAGTGTCATCCGCGAACATCAGAGCAGGCACCCGCCCAGTTAACAAGCGAGGGGCGTCATTATTCCTGACCGCATCCAGGTCATCAACCAAGCCATTTATGTAAAGGCTGAAGAGTGTGGGTGCCAGGGCGCAACCCTGGCGTACTCCTCTGGTGACGGGGAAGGGGTCGGATAAATCACCGTTCTTCCCACAGCGTACCTGGGCGTAGTTCCCTCTGTGGAACCGCTTTAGAAGCTCTAGTAAATATGGGGGGAGCTTTAGGTCTTCCAATACCCTCCATAGCTTTTCACCTTTTTACGATCCAGAAGACGTTTTTAGATCTTGCCTTGTTTTTAGCTATTTGTTGTTGAAGGCCTATTTTGGCAACACCAATTCTTACACTGGGCTTTGAAAGACTTCATTGCTTTCCATTGGTTACATTTCTGTCAATCCCATTTGCTTGCTTCATAATTCTATTGCTTCCTTTCCTCTTCTGTCTTTTCCATGGACCATAGCCAATGCCTCTGGAATTATGTGGCAGGGGAGCACCACATTATGTGGATGGGTTGACTAAATTATGCAGCAAAATGTGGAAAATTATGTTGCATAGAGCAGCACATTTTGTGTATTGTGTTCATTATTTTGTAATGTGTACACATGGCAATACTGTCCGGGCAAAGTTTTGGCCCCATTAGTACCAGTTTAAGAGCCAAATACATAAATATGCATCCGAAAAGGGCCTTCCACTGCGCACAAATAAATATTGCCACATTTTAGTAACTTTGTTCCGCTTGAGCTAGAAACAATTTTTCTGTTATAATCTGCGGATTATGCATCAGATAATGGATTATGTGGCACATACTGCAAATCCCCAATTATGCAAGAAAAGCTGTGGCCGCAGAATCAGTGGCCCTGACTATAGCTACTTTACCATTTGGTTTGACTGGATTACTTGTGTTTTTCCACTGCTTGCATTCAAGCATCTACTTTTTTTTCCCCACTCAATGCTTGGCATGCATGCCCACTTGTTTTCTTCGATCTCCCTTGTGCGTTGCTTCCCCTAAGGAATCTCCCAGCCCCCACCCTTCTCTATTGTGCTCCCCCTTGCAAGTCCATTGTTTCCTCCCCCCATGCTCTACTCAGGTTTTTGTTTTACTTTTCTCCTCTTCATCCCGCAGCCCTGTGGTTCAGCGTCACTGTACCGCTCCTTAGTACATAATCCACACCAAGTCCATTGTTGTTACCCTTCTCACCAACTCTTTTTTTTATTTTTATTTTTCAGCACCAACCAACTGTAATTCAATTCATTTTTATATATATTTTTTTAATACCACTCCAAGATTGCCTCCCTTCATCTTGGAACAGTATATTAAAAATGAAAAACAAAATGGCCATCACATTATGATGCATCTGTGGGTATGCACTGTGACGCTGAGGCCACCTTAGTGTTTGACAGCATCACAGTACACTTTTGTTTTGTTGATGCTGAACAACACTAACAAAAAACATTGACCAAGGCAACTTGTCTGCATTGGCTAAATCACCATGCAAGACCTATTGCTTTGTCAATGCTTGTTGCTGATTATTAATCCGTCGACAACACAGACCCCTGAAAAATCCAAGCATCAGTTTTCTTTTTGGCCAAGCTTTGAGCGCCCTTTTTCATCTGCAGCAGGTGTCACCAACGAGTAGCTCTGCAGCTACCTGTGAGTAGCTCTCCTGTGTTCAGCCCGGCTTCTTATATGGAAGCTTTTGCGTGGTTGAATTGTTATATGTATATTAAAATGTAAAAACATATTCTCAAGATGAAAATGTGTCTATGTTCGAACTCATAAGCTGATGTTTGGCAAAAAATAGTTGTTTTCCAATTTGTTTTAAAGCTATTATTGAGTTGGGGAGGTTTATCACTCATATTACATTTGGAACTTGCAACGAGCGCAGGCAAGGAGCTCGAAACCTACCTGGACTCTATCTGGCGCACCTGGGTCGGTAACACTGCTGGTCTCCTCCGCCGCCATCAGAGAATATCGGCCGCAGTTGGAGGGGACTACAGTTCCCAGTGTGCTCTGCGCTACACCGGACTTCCGCCTACCATCGCGCCCGGAGGCGCTGAAAGAGGAGAGGCTCCCTTGGTGGAGCGGGGGCATTTGGAACTTGCAACCAGCGCAGGCAAGGAGCTCGAAACCTACCTGGACTCTATCTGGCGCACCTTTGTTGGTAACACTGCTGGTCTCCTCTGCCGCCATCAGAGAATATCGGCCGCAGTTGGAGGGGACTACAGTTCCCAGTGTGCTCTGCGCTACACCGGACTTACGCCTACCATCGCGCCCGGAGGCGCTGAAAGAGGAGAGGCTCCCTTGGTGGAGCAGGGGCATTTGTAACTTGCAACGAGCGCAGGCAAGGAGCTCGAAACCTACCTGGACTCTATCTGGCGCACCTGGGTCGGTAACACTGCTGGTCCCCTCCGCCGCCATCAGAGAATATTGGCCGCAGTTGGAGGGGACTACAGTTCCCAGTGTGCTCTGCGCTACACCGGACTTCCGCCTACCATCGCGCCCGGAGGCGCTGAAAGAGGAGAGGCTCCCTTCGCGTCGCGGGACTCGCGCGGGCGGTGCCGGGCTAAGCCCGGGCAAAGGGCGGGCCGTTGTGTGCCCGTTAGGGGGCCGTAAGAGGTCGGGTCGGGCCATCCCTCCAAGCTGGTTCCATAGGGCTGTCCTTATTAATGTAGTATGTACAAAGTGCAATTGTTATACCTATTGTGAATATTGTTGTTTTTGTAATTGTAGAAGTTTTATAAGGCAGGCATAGTGTATGCATTAGTCTGTACCTCTGTTGCCTAGCTCTTGTATAGTTAGTACTTAGTTATTGTGAAAGCAACTTTTTTACCTCTTGAGGATTAATTCTTAACATATTTCCCTTGTCTATTATGGCTAAAAGTAATACGACCATGGATAATTACCTGGTTAAAATGGTGAGCAAGATCAATAACGATAGAAGGAAATCGCTGGGTAGAGAAACTTCCACAGAAATCTTACTCCCATCCCCAGATAATACCAGCAGCCCTGTTACGGTCGAATCCCTCAGAATTGAATCATCACTCATTGAGAGCCCAGCACATTTAGCCTTGAGCCAAAATGAGCCATTAATTGTCTCTGGAGAACCTGTAATATCACACTCTCCTGTTAAATGATAGGTAAGAAAATGTAGGAAAACCCAGAATAAGGTTATGAAAGCACATTCTAGGCCAACATTGGAAGTAGGACAGAAAAGCACCAAGAATACTAAGGATACCCTGCCCAATACTGATGATACGAATTTAGTTTTTCTAGGTCACATAGCTAAGATGTTTGAAGAAAAATTAAATCTCACTGTTAAACCATTAGTGGAAAAAATGGACTTCCTAACTGCTGAAGTTTCTAGGTTGGGTGGCCTTTTAAATAAAATTAATGAGGTACAGAGCAAAATACTATCAGAGCCATTGGTCCAATCCGGTCATCCCGCACAGACTAGTGTAACAGGGGGAGCTAAATCAGCTAAACTTATCCCCGAGCCAAAGGCATTACCTCGTAAGGATGATAGTATTACTCTGACTAAACAAACTCCATCTAGAGTCGTGAGGCATATTGGCCCGGTGGGAAGTTCACGTTATACTGACCTTCCACCAGAATGTGAACCTTATGTTATTGTTCTTTCAAACGTTCCTTCCCTAGACCATATGGTACCAAATTTCCGTGAGGAATCGCATGATTCACTTAAACGGAAAACAGTTGCGTGGCTGAACAAAAACTGTGGATTCCCTTCTAATTTTTCGGATCAAATATTGTCTACCAGACGGGTTCCCTGGATTGGCAATTCAAGGAAAAAATGTAAGGGGGACTGTGTGAGCATAAATTTTAGACATCCCCAACATGTTATGACTGTTTTACTTAGAGCAGCCTCCTTGGTCTTGGGGGAGAATGATGTGACTGTACATCCGTTGGGTTATTTTTATAGTCACTTAGATAAAACATGTCATTCGGGCACTACTATAAATGGGTACCAAAATACTACTAGCCCAGTTTTTCAAATCCCTGCTGAAAATAGATACCTGGTACTGAGTACATTGGACCAAAATGACTGACTTCTGCAGGATGGGAAAACCATTGTAGAGACAACCCCTGATACCCAACTATGGGGGCACACATTAAGTAGCGAAGAACCCGTTCTTAACATCCTAATGGAACCAATTTTTAAAGTTGTAGTGCCTGAAGAGTTGCCATTTAGTGTTGGATCCTATAAGGCCAAATTGGAAGAGGTAGACAGGGTGGATGAGGTATCTAGGGTGGGCGAAGTCATTTGTGGCTATATTATGAACCCTGAGGAAAATGTAAAGGGTATTAACACAAACAATATTCAAGCTGAAGAAGCAAACATCTCATTTAATTCTGTGGACGATATATTACCAGTTACACTTTTACCATGTGCAGAGGAAAACGTAAGTATAAGATTGATATCTTGGAACATAGCGGGGTTAGATAGAATTTTTAAGGATGCGGTATGGTGCTCATACATTGAGGATTATGATATTATCCTTCTACAGGAGACATGGACCATAGAAATCCCCCATAGACTAGGGTATAAATCCTTTAGCTCTGACGCAGTTCCTTCAGTCAGAGGTAGGGCATCAGGGGGGTTGGTCATATGGGTCAAACCTACCCTGGAAATAGTTGTCACCCAATTGTCTATTCCCTCCCCTGATATACTAGGTCTAAAAATTGTGACGAGAGGGAATGAAGTCATGTACTTAATTAATGTTTACAATAGACCGTATCCACTAAACAAGGAATCAAAGGTGGTAGAATTCCTGGATTCCTTTTTAGACTCATTGGGCCCTAATGCACAAGTAGTAGTTGGCGGGGATTTTAACTGCAAGTACGAACCAGTCGTGGGTTTGGAAACCTTATTTGATGAGCAAGACGTCGCTAATGACATTATGCCTTTAGAGCCTATGGGGTCAGTTAGAAGCACTGTAGCTGTTACACAGATTTTACAGCTGACTGTGTCCCATGACTTAAGGGCATGCAATGGTCGTTTTTGATCTGATAGATCACCGGCCCCAACTTTCTCGAAAGGCAACTGTAGGTCACATATAGACTTTGTTTTGTCCTCAATGAGCCTATGGTATTTAATCATCGACTTTAAGATAGATTTTAGGTCAGAGAGCGACCATTACCCACTCCAACTATGGCTAGACCCGCAGCCTTTTTCCTCTAGACTAGCCGGTGATGTATTATTAAACATCA
Organism: Triturus cristatus; assembly: GCF_964204655.1. Lineage (NCBI taxonomy): Eukaryota > Metazoa > Chordata > Amphibia > Caudata > Salamandridae > Triturus > Triturus cristatus. Next base: position 334,873,684 of record NC_140595.1, read on the forward strand.
TTGATGAGGAGCCGTTGTTAACAAACAACAGGCGTGCTCTAAGATGGCCACATATTATGGGTAATGAAAAGTCATTACTAAATATTTATAATACATTTTCAGAGACTATTGAAGCATCCCAGAAGCCCCTAATGGGCTCAAAGGGCGTTCTAGATTTGCATATCAAATTGGTAGATGCATTATCTCCCTTTCTGAGCAAATTGTATAACAAAGATGTAAATCCAAAAAGAAACCATCATGCGTTAACTAACCCATGGTATAACAAAGACTGTCGGATAGCAAAGTCCAGTTTGATTCAGGCAGTAAAATCTAAGAACCAACTGGATATAAAAAATGGTAGACAGGCATATAGTAAAATCCTGGCTAAAGCAAAAAAAGCTTGGGATGGTGTATTTTGGGACGATCTTCTAAGTGCGGCCAAGTTAAGAGACCAGAGTATATTCTGGAACCTAATAGCAAAGGGAAATAAAAAAAGGTAGATCACCAAAGGACATTTATTTAGATGAAAAAACTTGGTGTGATCATTTCTCTAAACTTTACTCTAATGACAAGGAGGGACTGATTTCTGGGGTCCAAGAGATTAATATAGAACAGAATACTGTTCCCTTACGATTTAGCCTAAAAGAAACCAACCAGGCACTGCAGGCTGTTAAAATGGGTAAAGCCCCAGGTCCTGATAAAATCCCCGGTGATTTACTGAAGCATGATGGGGGAGTGTGGGGGCCGTATATAAATTTTCTATGTAATTCGATTGTAAAGTCATTTTAAATTCTCAAAGGATTTTTTTTACAATAGTGCTGGAAACGCTGCCTCATACACTGATGTGATCACTGTTGACAATCTTGTATGGGGTGGTCACTATTACATCACTAATATTAGCAGCCCGGGATGGTTCCCATTGAACATAACTAGCTCTTATTACAGAAAGGGTTGGAGACCCCTGAGCTACAGAATTAAACCAGCGTGAACCACTCAAGTTTTGCACCTTACATAATGAAACAAATTGCTTGAACTGTCCATTACCTTTTGGGTCACGTGGTGGCAGTAAGGATCTTGATGTAATTAGAAAGACCTGCACTTCTTCCAAAACGTGTGCACATTTCCTAAATGCAGCTGTCACGGGATAATTTGCCATCCAGCATATGCTCTAAACAGAGCTCCTCTGAACAATTTACTTCAGTGTTATCTGCGTCCCCAGTGGGTATATATGCATCCTTTACTTACCATGCGAATACAAATCTTAGAGAATTCAGCAAATTGATTTTCGTGAAAATTCCAGTTAGTCAGTTACCGCTGTTTTCCATGAGATGTTTGTGGGCGCTGAGGTTCACTGTGCTCGGCGAACAAATACCAACTGAAGAGAATAACCCCAAATAATCAAATCCAGGAAGCAACTGCAGTCAGCTGGAAAGTCGCCCATGTTCATTCCCTAGATGTCTGAAAGCCCAGGAGAAATGAGCAGAGACCAGTTGTAACCGGGGAACCGGTGAATTTCCACGAGGATCCTGCTAAAAATGACAGATTGGTGCACTGAAACAAGATACGATAGAGGGGAGGGAAGAACATGTAGAGAGAAAGAAGGAAAGTAAAGGACATTGAGTAAGTGCGTGGGCGAGAGGAAGGAAGAGCAAGTGAGTGGGGCAATGAGTGAGGATGACAGGGGCAGATAGAGAACAACAGACAGGGAGAGAGGGTTTAGAGAGACCGAAGATAGCCGATAGGAATATGGTAACATAACGTGTATTTCTAAAGCGCACGTTCATCCAAGGGTATCTCGGCACTGAATGGCACATGTGTGTCAGCCTACTCAATGGTGCTCATTTCATTTCATCGACCTCAGAAGGCTGAAAGGCTGATTTGCACCTGTGACCATGCGCTCAAACTAAGACACCAGACCCAGCGATTATTTCTAAATGAAAGCAAACAATAAAAGATTACTTTTTCAAGGTCCTTTTTGAAAACCATGTATGCTAATTCGGTTATGACTTCCGTAAACGAAGAAGCAGTTTCTTCGATCTCTGTGCAAGATAAAAAGCTTTCTTTAAATTTTTAAAAAAAAAAACTCGCCAGGAAGCAATGATTCACCCTAAAGGTGAGCGAGAGCACCTTGGAACCCCGGGCCTGTGATATAATATTAAGGAATGCTGTGCTCGTGAACTCCTGCAATCGCAGTCCTTGTAATTACCCTGCCTGCGAGGCTGTGATAGCTGAATAATACCTCCTGCTAATTAGAAGCGTGTCGCCGCCGCTGCGCGGGGCTTTAATGTAACAGCTTACAGGGTGTGCTTTGAATGCATTTCCAGGTAATTTGGTAAAATTAGGAGGCTGCAATTAAAGGACTGCCGCCTTTGTTACTTAAAAAGCCTTATCTGGTAATCTGTTCTGAGCTGTTAATGCGGAGCTTGAAATGACCAGCTACTTAAAAAGAGAACAACTCAATAGATAAGTAAATTGTATTTTCCATTTTTATGCCCCGCAGAGCTCTCCGAGTAATGCATAACAACTGAACAAGGGGTTTCAAAAGCAGAGAAATCTCGAGTTAAACTCCATGGAACAGACTCCGCCAGGCTTCTTCCTGCGCCATTTTCTTTTTACTCACCGCCCGGTAGTTAGGCAGTACTATAGCACTAAAGAGCAACGTCGGATTGGTAACACGGCACTCGGGCAATGCCCGATGGGCTGGTGCCAAGTTCCATTGTGGGCTGCTTTTTGGAGCAGTCTGGGGGGCAGATTTGGGCGGTGTCGCTGTTGTTCGGATACACCCAGCTGCCCAGTGGGTGTCTGAGTGGCCTTTCCGGAGGCGGATGGGCGCTCATTACCTCACGTTTAGCAACAGGCAGAAGTGTCACTTTCTTTCTCTTGCAGGGCCAGCCCATTAATGTATGTATACCTAGCAGGGCAGGGGGCATGAGCAGAAGTGGCCTCACTTGTTTTCAGTCACCAGTGAATGAATGAATTAATTTTGTATTTGTATTGCACAGTTACTTAAAACCATTTGCAATATATCTTACAAACAATTTAAAAGAGAGTTAAAAGAACCCTTCATAAAATGCGTTTACATACAACATTATCAAAACATGATAAAAGGATGGATTATATACATTAGTAAAATGGCGAGAGATTGCCAGTGCAACCTTTTAGCAAATTTAATACGAGTTCTATAGTTTAATAGTTAGAAATAACATCTTCACCGGCTAGATACTGGAGACTAATTATTTAATAAATCAGATTGTCTTTCGTATTGCCTGGCCCCTCTTCTACCATAAGCCTAAGTCGAAGCTCAGCCATGTATCTCCCAAACCTGGCCAAGTCTGGCGGTAGAGTATAGGAAAAGAGTACCCAAGCAGCTTATTTTACAGTCCGGACCCCGTTACGCAGCTATATTTGTTTTAGATTTAGAAGGATCTGACGGGGCTAAAGCATACCGGGACAACAACAAATCAAGTGTAGCAGAAATTCATGTTTGAAGTTGCAGATTCTACATCTGATTTTGTGTTCAAGGGACTTCCATCCAGTGCCCCTTTGATTGGGAGGGGCACTAATCTGGCCCATACAATGTTTTTGAGTGCTTTCCTTCCCAGAGCTTGATTGAGATAGGGCTGGATTTTGTGCCCTGCATATGATGTTGACAGCCCTGGGGGACCTCGTCCAGTAACATGCTCCGCTAGGTCATTTGTATGAGACAGTTGGTAACATTGTTTATTAATTGAGTTTTTAATGGCCAAATAGTTTATAGACCCTTTGTCCCAATTTTCAATTGCCAAACTCAGTGTTTCCACTGCTTTCTCCGTGTAGCATTGCCGCGGGTTGATTGATCCTCCATAGATTGGCTTCAGCATGCTTTTTAAGCTTCCGGTGGGGCTGTCAATCCTTGATAGTAATATTTTGCGTGCATTCCCATGCATTCTTTACTTTGTTGGTTCAGTCCAAATTCCAAACGAATTAGGCTGTTGTGAATGTATTTGGGCAGTTTGAAAATGCGTTTATAGGCCAGGCATTGTGCTTTGTCCAACATTGCTTCCATTTTGCCCGGGAATGCCTGCTGTGCATAACCTGCAGTTCCCCTAATTTTGGCTTGTATTACTTTTCTGATAGGGGCTGTTGTTGGACTATGCATTAACTCATTTAGTTTGCATAGGGCATAAGTTGTTGACTGTGCTCTGGCCTTCATTTTGTGGAAATGTAGAGTTGCTTTACCTGTTTTACTTAACCAGCACCCTTGGTAGTTGTAGTACTTTTGTTTTTTGAGCATTTATAATAAGCTCATTTCTTTCGTTATAATTATTGAGGGCGTCTAGGCCCCTTTGTAGCCCGATTTTTGTGTGGTCCATTACCACTAAGTCATCTGCGTATTGTAATATTTGCAGTTTGTTGGTTCCAATTTTCGGAGTTACCAAACTGGCATTGTGAAGATTCTTCCCCAGGTCAGCGGTGTATAGGTTAAACAATGTTGGGGCAAGTACACATCCCTGTTTTAGTCCGCGGTTAGTCAAACACTTCTTTGTTGTGGTATTGTCTGCTAACTTTACTTTAATCCAGGTATTACTGTATAATAAGATAATGGCATTGAGGAGACCTACTGGGATATGCCAGTTACGCAATTTAACCCAAAGCTTGTGTCGGGGCACCCCATCAAAGGCAGCTGAATAGTCAACAAAGCATGCACAGACTGGTTTATTGTTTTTGCCGTTTGCTTGCTGGCTTAGATACGACATGGCCACAATGTTATCGGTTGTGGAGTAACTTTTGCGAAATCCAGTCTGGTAGGGGGGAAGGATTTTGTTCTCTTTAATCCATCTATTTAATTCATTCAGTAAGGTGCTGGCATAGGCTTCTCCTTCAATGTCCAAGAGGGCAATTAATCTATAGTTTTTTGGGTCTGTGTTGTCTCCGCTCTTGAAACTTGGGTGTAAAAATGACCCTCGCCATGAATCGGGCACCTTTGATTTCAGTCGACATTCGATGAAAAGTTCAGATAAAACTTTTCCCCAATATACTGGATCTTCTCTAAAGATAGCTCCTGGAAGACCATTGGGCCCGGGTGCCCCGTCTTTTCTTATCTTTTTTATTACTTGTTCGACTGCGGTACAGTCTTGTTCTTTACCCAGGAATTCCACGGGGTCTCCTCGTCTCTATTTGCACTAGTTGAGGGACAAATCTCAGAGCTTTCAGGGTCTGTGGAGCCTGCTTTTTCGATATAGATTATCGCGACGTGTCTCAGCCATGCATCTGCCTGTACAGAGTTACGCCTGTCTACTTTACCTTTCTCCAGGCTGGCAATGAATTGCCAAAGCTGACGTTGTTTATGTGGTTTTGAGAGCTCGTGTATTGTTACCCAGTCTTTCTCTTATTTATTTTGTTTAAGTGACCATAGCAGATGTCTACGCTTTTTAGATAGGTCTTTACACAACTCCCTTGTTTCTTGAGTTCCTACCATTCTTTGTGCTCTTTTTGCCTTCTTTAGTTTATGTATTATTGTAGTTAGTTTTATGTTATTAAAACTAAGTTGTGAAGTGTACATTGTCGTTCCATGTGGACTGACTTTATGGCTATTGACAAGTATAGATTATAGAGCGCCAATCGACCTCGTCCAATTATCCACACTGGTTGGATTCCAAGATGCTTGTCTTTACACTCTTGTTTTTCTTTCCATACGTTAAATAGCCTGGCCTGATGCTTGTTCCATTTTAGCCTTCTAACTAGTGTGTGTTCTTCAATCCCTGTTTAGTGGGATACTACAGTTGCCTGTTCCCTCTGTGTAATGCTGGAATTTAGTTCCACCTGCAACAGTTTGTGAGCACTAGTTTCGTGTGATTTTACTTCAAAATTGACTATTTTTTGTACGAGAAGGCTGCATAAAAAGATGTAATCAATTATGGAACAGTTCTTAAATATGGGTATGCCCGGGTGTTTGGAATCCAAACTGTTCCAGGTTTCATTGGCGGACTTTAAGTCATAATTTTGCAGAAAGGAATTAAAAGCTCTTTCAGAGCTGGTTAGACAGGACCTTTCATTCTTATGTGTTCCCAGGTGGTGCAGATTAAAGTCTCCTACAATCACTTTGGCCAATAGCGGTTTGTTATGTATGATTTCCTTTATTAATGTTATAATATTTTTTTGTAGCTTCCAGTTTTTCCTGACCGTATGCATTTAGGTACAGGTTTATAACTAGAATTGAGGCACTATCATCTCTGTCCCTTTCTCCCTCTATTACAAGCGCCTGTAACACGTCTGACTCGATTTTTACCCTTTTTATTGTTATCTGTTTTATATGTTTTACATAAATTGAGATTTCCCCTGAAGGTCTACCAAACCGATTATGTTTGGTTGCTAGTTTATGAAAAACGGCATAGCCTTCACGGTGTACATAATCTGTGGCCCAAGTCTCTTGTAGGCATACGATGTCTCCTTCCTGTAATATTTTTGTTGCTGTTTCATGTTTAAGTGCTATACGTATTCCTGCAACATTCCAAGAGATGATTTTGAGCTTGGTAGGTGATTTATGATTAATGTAGGGTGTACTGGACGTTTCTGATATTATCAGTTTTGCGGTGGGTGGCCCTTGTTGGTTCCCTAAAGTGTCTGATGTAACCACTTGGTCATCAGGAATAAAGAGTGCCACTTTGATACTCTGCTTATCCTGCTAAATTGATCGTTCCTTTGATTTTTCAGTAGCCCATCATCATTTACTGTCCTACATATGGTCATTACCTCCTGTCTCCTTACTGATATGATTAATTTCTTGTAGTTTTCGTCTAACTTTATTTTTGAAGTGCCTCGTAATATCCCTTTTGAGTGCTCTTTCATAATCATTGTACGCTTTGTTATATTTGCCGGCTCCAGTAAAATTGATGGATACTTTTCTTGTTCTGGTGCACTTACACCAATAGCCCAGCTTTTAAAAATATATTTTTCTCTGAGCACAGCTTCAGACGTATAATGGTTTGACCAGGTCACTATGGTATCTTCTTTACTGAGGTCTTCCTCTTGTAATTCAAATTGAACACTCACTATATCCTCGCTTTTTATGTGAGACAATGAGGGTATGTGTTGAAGGAGCCTTAGTAAATTCCCCCTGTTCAGTGTATCGTGTCTCCCCTTCGATTTGCACTGCGGTTGAAGGATTGTTTTACACATGTTTCTGGTATGGGCAGAGGTTAATGATGTGCCTAACACAGGTTCGGGGTGTGATGTTTCTTTACACTGTGTCTCTCCTGATACGTTGTCAGTATTAATGTGCATAGTTTTTAGATTTTATGATCCCAGTCCAGTTGTTTCCTTAAGCAACCCATATTCAGTTTTGTCTCTAGCAGTTTCAGTTGTTGTTTGTACAATTTTCTTTATTGCTCCACCGTTTTCAGTGGGCTTTAATTCCTGAAACACTAGTGGATTTGGTGTGACCCTGTCTGTATGATCGCCTTCACCCAGGGATTTATTTTGTTTTTGGGTCTTAATGAATATCGGGTATAGTTTATTTGAAGGTTGCTTTTCATGATTTGGAGGGGAGTTAATTTTAACCTCCGTGGAACCATGAGTGGACTGACCCCAGCTCCTTCTAATTTGGGAAGACTTTTGGCGCTTTCATTGTTTTTTTAGTTTTTTCTTCTTACGTCGTGACAAATTTGCATCGGTATTACTAATTGGATTTTCCTGTTTCTTTTCCTTACCTGGGATTCCTTTAGTTTCTATTGTTTGAGTGGTGATTATTGGGTCCTTTTTTGTGATCTTTTCTTGGGTGATTTGCTCAGTTGTTGCAGTTATTCTATTACCTACTATTTGAACCGATTGTAGTTTTAGATCTTCAATAAGGGTGGTGAGCACTTCCGGGATTGATGCCAATTTGTCAATTGTTGGCCCACAGGGGCAATCTGTGTTTAAGGAGGTTGCATATGCTTGGGCTCGTGTTATCAACTTGTTCAAGTTAGCCAGTTTTTGATCAATCCCGGTTATTGTTGTTGCCATGATGTTAAGCAAATCTACTTGGACATCCATCTTGTTTGATTGATAGTTCAATGCCTCCAGTGTGAGTTGAAATGTTTTAAAGAAATTATCCCATATTGTTCCTGCGTCTGTCATTGCTTCTGGATGTGTAATGTATGTTAATAGTTTGGCCGTGATTGACCTTTGCCGGAGTGTTAATAGGAAAAGCTTCACTTTTGGCTATTGGATGAGTTAGAGTTTTGTCTTTGCTATTTGAAAATGTGTGCTCTGAAGTTTGAACCAACCAGCTGTGGGCTTCTGCTTCCTCTCCTCCTTGATTTTTCCCTGCTGGTCCCTCATTTGTTATGGTGTTTTGTATGGTGGGTGACAGTACTGTATGAGTCGATGTTTGTATTTTGTTATCAATTACACTTATTTCCAAATGTTGATCCACATGTTGAGTGAGGTTTAAGGAGGGCTTGTTGATTATTACCTGTGCCTCAATTGGTTGTTGGGCCCCAGAGGTCTGAGGTTGCTCTCGAGATTTTTGTAGCACTTGTTTAACGGGAATTTCAGTGGAATGTTTGTCCCGTTGTAATGAGAGGTCTCCGTTCATTAGGAGTTCCTGGTCCTTAATGGACCCCCATGATTAGACCATTTGTTCTTTTTGTTCTTGGACCTGCTGGTGCCCAGTAAAAGTTACGGGCTCTGTATTAATTTGATCACACTTTGAGTTTGTTTATAATTCCTGAGTGAATAAACGGCGGGATTGGCGATGGTAACCGGTGATCCCATCCTTCCTGCTCATCGTAATGGGATAACATTGCATCCGCCGGGTCTTTTAAAAAGTTAAACTTGTTTGGTATACTAATTGATTTTGCAAACATTCTATATACTGGCGAAATTATAGGCTGCGCAGCATCTTCTGATCTTACTTTATTATTTTTTGTGGTTTATCCTTGGAATTCCTTTTTCCTTTTTGTTAATGGAAGTGTGGGTCTCTCTCGTCCTGACCTCATAATATGTGTAGAGTGCACCTTTTTGCTCTTGGTTGTATCTTACAGTCGGTGTTCTACTTTATACCGCAGCACTGGCCTGATATTAACCTGCCGCGATTATTGAAATAAACGTACTTCCGCCTGTCCCTGAATTTATTTTTAGGGTTTGTCCTCGATTTTGTTTTTTGGGATTTTTACTCTTTTTAAATCTTTTTTCCTTACTCTTTGCAGTGTCTCCGAAGTGTTTATGTCCGGAGGGTGTATATGGCCGGGCTTGTTGACTAGTTGTCCTTCTTTTTTTGTTTTTTTTGTTCTCTATGAACAATACACCGTTTACCACTGGCCAATACACACCCCACACTCCTTGAGCAATGGGCAGTAGGCAGCAATAAACTGCACTCCTATACCCTTCTGTGATCACAAATGCCAGTAATACTGAGCGCTAAAAGGCGTAGACTTTGTGCGATGCATTATACACTGTGAGCTATATCTTAAGGCTTTAACCACCAGTAGTTGTCACCATAGCACCCACAATCAGCGCCGAACTCCAGGGGGGAGGTAACAGACAGATGCAAAAGTTCACCACTCACCGATCTATGGGGGTGCGGTGTAGAGGTGCAAATCCTCAGTAGTCATCAGTCGGGCCGTGTGATCAGGAGGTGGTCAAAGGGCCAAAGGGCCAGGGAGCCAAGGGGCAAAGAGAAGGCTGGCCTGTCACCCCCTGCACCACAAGTCGCGGCTAAAACCAGCCTCAGGCTCTCCACCGCCGTTGCAACCTGCCAACACCACAGCCACGGCCACAGCCTATCCCCCCGCCGAGCGCTAGTGAGAGCGGGGACTTAAAAGCTGAAGCTGAAGCTGGGGGCCGAAGCAGGGCCACGCCAGGACAAAGCCAAACCCAGTGCCGATAGGAGGGTGTGAGGTGGAAGGGGGGAGGGGGGAGCGGGAGCCGCTGACCGGGAGCTGCTGACTGCGAGGCGTCTCCTCGTTCTGCTCGCGGTTAGCGCGGAAACACGTACTGGACTCTGGATGAGGGGAGGGATGAGCCGTCAAGGGGACCAGGAGCTGCCCCAAACCACTGCCCCTGCCGCCACTTCCTACACTGCCAGTTGCTATACTGCTGCGCAATACTCTGCTCATCCAAGACCCGGACCCGGACCGGCAGGCACTCAGAGGTCAGTATTAGGGAGAAATCCTGCAGCGTTGGAAATTCCTCCTGGATTCTGTCGCTTTCGGCAATTTTTTTGCGGCTCCTGCCGTGTTGGAAAGTCCTTGCGGCCTCTGCCGCGCTAGGCAAATAATTTGCGGCTCCCGCCACGTTGAAAGGCAACTTGCTGTTTTTCTGGCAATGTAGTGCAGCTCCTACCGCGTGAGGAGGCTCTTGCGGCTCTGGAAAAACCCCTCGCAGCTCTGCTGTACACGAGTGAACCGCAGCGGCAGCGTCTGTCGTCACTTCCGAGTCGCCAGGGAGATAGAAACAATACTCACCAGTGTAAACAAATCCGTGCATTTTTTTGTATCCCCCCCTTTTTTTAAATAAAATTTTACTGAAGCAGTGTTTTGAGGAAAGGCGATATGCAAATGTGGGCCACTTTTTTTTAGCGTGCCCGGGCCGATTCTGAATCCCAATCCAACCCTGCTAAAGAGGACTATAACCAGCATTATTTGGATATCATTACTGTCACCCCAGTTATGGTTTTAAGTGAACTGGCTCTCACCGGTGTTGAGCTCCGGCAGTTTTTTAAAGGGGGCCTCGAAACGGATCTCTATCGGGCACTGTTTTGTGTCCTGGCACAGGCGGTCTATTTTTCCGGATTGCAGTGACCACAGGCACATCGACGTGCGCGTGCTCACACTCCTCACTAGCGGAGAAGTTACAGCATGATGTCATGCCAAGTGAGCGTTGTAGGGGAAGGGAAATCCTCTAAAGAGAGTCATTTTCTCTCCGAATTTCCCTTCTCTTTTTGAAACTCAGGAGCAGCAACATTGTCGTGGTGTCAACAGGACTTTTTTAGTGGAAGCTTTTTAGGTCTCGCTGAGCCCAGCGCATGCGCTGGCTCGGAGAGACATTTTGTATGTGAGTTTTTTAAGTGCTGCTGGCTGGCCTAGCGTGAGCGTGCACGCGCGCAGCCGCCATGCGCTAGGCCAGCCAGCAGCACTCATAAACGCCTTTCTGCATCATCGCGATCACTTTAGCTTTCACAGCGACCGTGATCGCGATGACTTTTGTGGCCAAGTCTCTCTTTAAAGAATGAGCGTTTTTTCCCCCCAACAAGGTAAGGATTAAAATGATGTTGACGCTCCTGCTTTCTCCAACTCGATAAAAGTAAGCAGAAGGGGCAAGATATTAGGTAAACCTTAAGCCCGAATCTCCCCTGTGCCAATGACGAACTATCCATCGCTCCCGTCAGCCTCCTTGTGCTGCCTGGTTGTGTGTATGTTGTGAAGGACTGCATGGAGCCCTGTGTGTAGCTTCGAGAGTTGGTCTGCATGCCTTGGTAACTGTTTCTCCTTTGGTCTGTGCGCATTGGTGACTATATTTCTGGTGGTGTTTGTTGATCTGGCAATACGTATGCATTGTTGCTTGTATATCTTTGCATGAATGACTGCATCTCTGTTGGTGTTTGTGCACGGGTGACCTAATCTGTGGTGGTCTCTGTTTGTAGTTCTGTACTTACCTCTGTGGATGACTCCCTCATAGGTCAGTCTAAATGGATACCTATGTCTTTGGTCTGTGTGCATGATTGCTGTGTCTCTGTGTGCATCAGTGACTGCCTGCATGTAGGTCTTATGGTCAATGTATATGTTTGTCTCTAGTGTAGGTGGTGGTGTTTCTGTTTACATGCATGTATGCATGATCTGTGCTAGTGTGTGCATTAAAGGTGACCATGGCCATGTACTTCCTTAAAACCAAACGTATTAATGATTGTTCACTTCTTTAGTTTACAATGGGTGATGCTGTTTTTAGAAGCATACGTTTGGCACCATGCATTAGAGCAAATTGCAATGTAGTTGTCAGCCCAGTGTTTAGTGTAAGTCTTACATATTTAAAAACAAGCATTGGCATAGCCAATAGGTCTCGCTTTTGGGACGTTATAAGAATTTAGTTATGCAGCATAATATCCTTTGTGCAACAACATAAACTGTTGCATGGCTTAACACTTATAAAGTCCCAAAGGCGAGACCTATCGACTATGCCAATGCTTGTTCAATATTATGTACAAGTCATAGTTGCTGGCTGCTTATTTATCTTATGCAACTAGCAGCCATTGACAAAGCCAATAGTCATGACTTGTTCTAGGTATGATGTTACTTGTTTTATCATATTTCTGGATGCAGTGACAGAAACCGCAAAATACAAGTCGGGCGGAAAACTATGCTAAACATTGCATGTCCTCTGACCTCCTGGTCTTAAAACTGCTCTCCTCTCCCCAGCAGCTCCGCTGTCTGCACGCACCCCGTTCACCTCCTCCTGGTAGGTGGTCGAGGCTGCCCAGGTCTATATTGTGCCTGCTTCACTCCACTCTGCCCCTGTTCTCCTGCTATGCCTGAGCCTGCTACTGGTGTGTTTTTTTGTTCTCTTTATATTTTTTTTCTTGCCAATTCTCTTGGTTCATACTCTATTGATGGTATTGTTGTTTATTGTTGTTTTTATCGCGTGTTCCTCCCCCGCTGCTTCCCCTACAGCCCCTCCCCTCCCCTCCGTCGGTTCCCGCTCCTGCCTCCCAGCTGCAAGTCCATCCCCCTTCCATATTTATGGCGGCCGCTGCGCGGGAGCGCCGCTGGCGCTGAAGGCATGCCAAAGGCAAGCCCGTCTGCACCCATCCGTGACCCGATCGCGACCAGCACCAGAGACCCTGGATCTCGAACCATCTACCGCTACGCCGCCGCCCTCCTCGCACTCAACCCCGGACAAAACAATGACTGCCAGCAGGTCAAGCCAAACACGACCCACGTCCAATTCTCCTGCTGCAATTGCCACCAGCCCTTCACTACCGCTCCAGCTGCCAACACCACTGACGCCCTATGATGCATCCTCCTCAACGTGCGCTCTGTGCAAGACATGCCGTGGAGATCTGGAACCTCCTGCACTCACTCTCACCCGACGTCGCCTTTTTCACTGAAACCTGGACCAACGCCTCCTCGGCCCCTGACATCGCCATCCCGGACGGATACCAAGATCCAGAGGAAGGAGGCCTCACCATCACGCACAAAAAACTTCCTCCGCCTCACCTCTTCCAGCGAAACCTTCCCTGCCACCGAAAACCAGCACTTCCAGGTCCAGACCAGACCCAACTCCACACTCCTTGGCACCCTCGCCTACAGACCCGCGGCTCCCGGGCCCTCTTTGCCGGCACCATCACCGACATCATCATACCCCACGACATCGCCGCCATGGACTTCATACTCATCGGAGACCCAAATATCCACCTCGCCAACCCCAGCGACCCCAACTCCGCCACCCTCTGTGACAACCTCGCCAACATCGGACTAAACTCGTCACCACACTGACCCACAAGGCAGGACACACTCTCGACCCCATCTTTGCTGGAGGTAACAGCGTTCACTTCAGTCACACCACGTAACCCCCTTGGACTGACCACCACTGCCTCATCAACAATCCCAAGCCACCCAAACCCACTCCGCGTCCCCCGCGAAGGAAATGGAGCAGAGTCACTGAGGAACAACTGAACTCCACCCTCAACCGCAACACCCCCACCACTGCCACCAATGCCAACCTCGCAGCCAGGGAATTCCACATGTGGACCTCTAACTGCACAGACAAGTTCACCCACTACGCAACCTCGACAAACAGCGCCCCAGGAAAGCACCTGGTTCACCACCGACCTCCAAAGAGCCAGACCCACCTACAGACGCCTGGAGAAGAACTGGAGAAACCGCAAGACACCTGAAAACTACACCACCTACAAAGAGGCCATGACAGAATACCATCAACAAATGAGAACCACCAAAAGACCTTCATCCACAACAGATTTCTCGCCAACTCCAGCAACTCCAAGGAACTCTTCAACGTCATCCAGGAATTCACCAAGCCCCGCAGCGAAGCCACGGACATCACCCCCTCCCAGGACCCCTGCGACAAACTCGGATCCTACCTCTACCTGAAGATCAAAAACCTCTACGACAACTTCAATGACCATACGCCTGACTCCGCAGCCAGACCGCCCTCCGTCAACTCCAGCCAGCCTACCATCTCCTCCTGGTCACTGATCATGACCGAATAGACCGCCTCGACAATGAAAGGCATCCACTCGGGGGCCCCCACAGACCCCTGCCCACCACACAGCTACCACAGAGCTGCCACCGCCATCACACCCGTACTGCAAAGCACCATCAACACCACCTTCAAGACCTGCTCCTTCCCCTGACAACTGGAAATGCATAGAAGTCAAGTCCCTGCTCAAGAAGCCCTCAGCAGACCCGACGGACCTCAAGAACTACCGGCTCATCTTGCTTCTCCCCATAGCGGCGAAAGTCGGTGAGAAGACCATCAATGCTGAACTGACCAGGTTTATCGAAGACAACGCCATCCTCGACCCTTCTCATTACGGATTCCGCAGCAACCACAGCACCGAGACAGCTCTACTTGCCGCCACAGATGATATCTGCACCCTCCCCGACCAAGGCCACACCACAGCCCTGATTCTACTAGACCTGTCAGCAGCATTCAACTCCACCTCCCATTGCACACTCGCAGCCAGACTACACAAAGCCAGCATACAAGGAACCGCCCTCGACTGGATCCAATCATTCCTTACCAGCAGAAGCCAAAGGATCATACTGCCACCCTACCTCTCTGAAACCACGGAAATCAACTGCGAAGTCTCACAAGGATCATCGCTCAGCCCAACCCTCTTCAACATCTATATGGCTCCCCTTGCTGCCATCGTCCGACAGCCTGGCCTCAGCATAGTGTCCTATGCGGACGACACCCAGCACATCCTCTCCCTCACCAATGACCCCACCACCACTAGACTCAACTTCCAGAAAGGAATGCAGGTGGCTGCAGCCTGGATGAGCAACAGCTGCCTGAAGCTCAACTCGGAGAAGACAGAAGTCCTCGTCCTTGGAACCACCCCATCGGCATGGAACAACACCTGGTAGCCCACCGCCCTCGGCAGCCCCTCGACCCCCAGAAACCTCGGCATCATACTCGACTTCTCCCTCTCCATAAACAGACAGGTCAACGCCGTCGCTTCCAGCTGCTTCAACACCCTCAGCATCCTCTGTAAAACCTTCAAATGGACCTCCCCCGAGGCAAGCAAGACAGTCACCCACACACTCATTACCAGCAGGCTGGACTACGGAAACGCCCTCCACACCAGCATAAACAAGTCTCTACTCCGCAAGCTCCAGACGATACAGAACACCGCTGCCAGACTTGTCCTCAGTATCCCGCGACACCAGCACATCAGCCAACCCTTACGGAAGCTCCACTCGCTCTCCATCGAGAAGAGAGTCACTTTCAAGATACTCACCCACGTCTACAAGTGACTACACAACACCGGGCCCCAATACCTCAACGACAGAATCAACCTCCATGTACCCAAAAGAATCCTTGATCCATCAACCTCTTCCTCTCCGAAACCCCACCCATCCACAGAGCCAGAGCAGGGGGAAGATCCTTCTCCTATATCGCTGCCAAGACCTGGAACGAGCTCCTGACCGACATCAGATACGCCCCCTCCCTGAACACCTTCAGGAAGGCTCTGAAGGCCTGGCTGTTCGGCTGAGCGCAACTGCTGCCCCCCCTGCACCTTGAGACCCTTGCCGGTGAGCAGCGTGCTTACATTTCCCCTGGTTGATTGATTGATTGAAACACAGATTTTTAGCTAACGAGTTTTTAAGCCATGCCCTTATTTACATTGGCTCCTTTGAGAGACCCCCCCCAGTTTGTTTTATCCCACTTAAAGCCCTGCCACAAGTTGTGCTGCTTTAGCTATAGGCACACACTGAGGGTGAAGGACAGTTGTGCAGTGGCAATGCCTTCTTGAATGTTCATTAATGCAACTAGATGTGAGTCAGTGTCTGAGTATGTGGATGATGGAGGGCATGGATGGTTATATGGGTGACAGAGGGTTGACAGAGAGTGGAGGACTTAATGACAGTTAAAGACCTTCAGGGTCTGACCGTGGGCTGATTATTATATGAATGTCCTAAAAATCAATAGCTGGTTTGGGCCTTTTTGGTCCTCTTTCTACATAGAACCAAGGTACGTCAAAACACACCTAGAACATTTCGGTGAAGTTTTTAATAAAATCTATTTAATTTCATTATTTTCAGTAAACACAGTATGGTAAAACACACCTTATCGCACCAAATGCATATTATTCAATCCAAATTTGACGACGATTGTTGGAAAAGGGGAAACGATTAGGAGGCCTGAAATCAAGAGTTTTGCTATTTAACATGGAGATACTTATGGCCCACTTTAGCTATCAAAATTGAAATAACAGCTGAAAGCAAGTATTCCACGTTTGGCAAGCATATAGTGTGTGTCTCAATTTTGTTCATTTTCATTGTTTGGCGTATTTTCATATAACCGCTTTTCATACATAAACTAAAAACAAAATGGCCGTTGACCTTCCGCTGACTCTTTTGACTCTTTTGGTCTATCGACTCGACTCTGGTGCCGGTAGGATGCCTGGTTTCAAGGCCTGTGACGCCTGTCATCGCCTGATGTCGGTGACGGATCACCATCGCCGGTGCCTGTATTGCCTGGGCCATGCCGCGGAGTCGTACCTCGATTGCCAGGCCTTGACGTCGAAAGCTAGGCGGGAGCGGTCCCGTAAGCTTCTCGAGCTTCGGCACTCGGCTCCGCGTCGCTCTCGGTCCTGGTCCAGGAGGAGGTCCAAGGACCGATCGCGGCGCCGCAGCCATCGTCATTGCTCGTCGGGGTCTTCGGGTAAGTCGAAGCACTCCAAGAAGTCCAAGAGACGACATCGCTCTTCGGACTCCCCTCGCTGGTCGCGCGACTCGGCTGAGGGTAAGGGTGGTCCCACCCCCGCGGCTCCGTCGGAGCCGCAGGAGCCACATCCATCCCCATACCCGCCGGTGCCTGGGACCGACGCGACTCCGGCGGAGGTCAGTGCCTTCCTCTCGGCCATGAGGGGCCTGGCTCCGCCGTCGACGCCCGTAGGCGCGCCTTCAGGCGCCGCAGGTTCGACTGGGCGGCCTCGCGTGCCGGTGGCTCCGGCCCCGGTGCCGTCGACGGCACCGGGGCCGAGGTGGCCAGGCCTGGATGTCAGTCGGCGCCGGTCGTCCTCACGACGCCTCGTCCGCCGGCGCCAACTCCGGTTCCACCTCCAGCGCCGTCTCCGGACGACGCCGTTCCCCGGTTCAGCCCCGGTCCGGACCCGAGGCAGGTGCGGCGCCGTCCGGCGCCGCACCTGACGTCGATGGATGATCATTTCATCTACTGTCCGGCTCCGATCGTTCCTCCTGTTTATCAGGAATCGGATGACGGGGGCGACTGGGAGGGGTCTGAGGACCCTATGGCCCTCCAGGGTCAACTTGCACAGGACTGAGCAGATGAACTGGGGGATGCCAGTGGTCTGGACACTTCGCCGGACGCTGGCTTCATCTCTCCTCCGACTGTGGCCTCGGAGGAGGCTGCAGCTTTTTCAGTGGTGCAGCACAAGGCGGCCGAAGCCCTAGGGCTGGAGTTGCCTGCTGTGGCCGTGAGGACTAACGTCCTCACAGAGGTCCTTCAACCGACAGCAAGCTCCACTGAGCCTCTGCTGCAGTTTAATGGGGCCCTCATAGACGTTCTGCAGGGCACTTGGTCCAAGCCCTCCACAGTTCCTCCTGTGGACCGGAACGTTGCCCGGCGCCACCGCCCTGATCCGGGCGACCCCAGTTTCCTCTCACAACACCCCACCCCAAGAGTCTGGTTATCCAGGCCTCAACCTCCCAATCCTCCTTCCCGTCCGCTCCTCCGGGTCGGGAATCCAAGAGGTTGGAACAGTTTGGCAAGAAACTGTTCTCGTCCCTGAGTTTGGGGCTGCGGTCTTTGAATACCGCTTGCCTTTTGGACCGTTATTCCCACTCTCTGTGGGATACGGTGGAGGACGTGCTGCCCTTGTGTCCGGTGGAGGCCCGGGCATGACTCACTCAAGCACTTGCTGACGGTTGAGATGCAGCACGGCACGCCATATGGTGTGGACTTGTCACCACGGACTCGCTGGGTCGGGCGATTTCCACCACGGTGGCGCTTCGGTGTCACGCCTGGCTGAGGTCCACGTCATTTTCAGGGGATGTCCAGAGTTCCCTCATGGACATGCCCTTTGATGGCACTCGCCTTTTTGGTGAGAAGGCGGTCAGTGCGCTGGCTCGGTTCAAGGACTCCCGGGCCACGGCCAAGTTCTTGGGTCTTTCGGCCCCGCGGCCGCAAACTTCCGCCTTTCCTCCCTTTCGTGGCCAAGGAAGGGGCGCCTCCTAACGTCCGCCCAGCCACCGGCCGCAGAACCAACCTGCACGCGGTCGCGGACGTGGATTCTGCCGAGGCGGTACTGGAGGTCCACATGCCAGTCAGTCCACATCCACCCGGCAGCATCCGCCTCAAAGCCCTCCTAGTCCGAGCTTTCAGGCCCATTCAACGCCAGTGGGCGGCAGAGTTCGCCATCACCTGCTCCACTGGCGCTCCATCACGTTGGACAGGTGGGTGCTGCAAATCGTCCGAAGGGACTACTCGCTCCTCTTCAAGACGACCCCTCAAGCCATGCCACGGCTGAAACACCGTATGTCGGGGGATCATTTGCATCTTCTACGAGAGGAAGTTTCGGCCCTCGTGGCCAAAGAGGCCGTCGAGCGCATTTCTGGTCCAGAAGTAGGTCGTGGTTGTTATTCCCACTACTTTCTGGTTCCCAAGAAGGGCAAAGGGGGCCTACGCCCGATCTTGGACCTCAGGAGTGTGAACTCCTTCCTCAGGAAGGACTGTTTCAAGATGCTCACTTTAGCTCAGGTTCTGGCTGCCCTAGACCCTGGAGACTGGATGGTAGCGTTGGACTTGCAGGACGCTTATTTCCACATCCCCGTCCTGCCGGCCCACCGGTGTTACCTGCGGTTCACGGTGGGTCAGGAGCACTTTCAGTTCACCGTGCACCAGATGGCGGTGGTCGCAGCTCATCTGCGCCGATCAGGTGTTCCAGTCTTCCCCTATCTCGACGACTGGCTGTTGAAGGCGGGCTCGCCCCAGCAAGTCATCTCCCACCTCCAGACTACGGCCGACCTCCTGCACTCGCTGGGGTTCTCCATCAATGTGCCGAAGTCACACCTGAGTCCCTCCCAAAAGCTCCTTTTCATTGGGGCGGTTCTCGATTCGGCGCAGTTCCGGGTCTATCCGCCGGAACAGCGGGTCCGGGACATTCAGGCCCTGATTTCCGGCCTCTGTCCTGGGTTTCGGTCAGGTTGGTGCTGCGGCTTCTGGGGTTGATGGCCTCCTGCATCCTGTTGGTACCTCACGCCAGGTGGTGGATGCGAGCTCTGCAGTGGGACCTGAAGTTTCAGTGGGCCCAGCATCGAGGCAACCTGTCCGACCATGACTTGATCTCGGAGGGCACTGCGAACCAGCTGCAGTGGTGGCTCACTAATCGCGATTGGGTCAGCGGCAGATCCCTCTCCCTACCCCAACCGGAGCATGTCGTAGTGACGGATGCGTCCCTCCTGGGATGGGGGGCCATATGGGAGAGACGGAGATCAGAGGACTCTGGTCTCCGGCGGAGACTCGGCTCCATATCAACCTCTTGGAGCTGAGGGCGATCCGACTTGCACTCAAAGCCTTCCTTCCCTCTGTACGGGGAAGTGTCGTGCAGGTGTTCACGGACAACACCACCGCCATGTGGTATTGCAACAAACAGGGCGGGGTGGGGTCATGGACCCTTTGCCAGGAGGCTCTGCACCTCTGGACATGGCTGGAACATCAGGGCATCACCCTGGTGGTTCAACATCTGGCGGGCTCTCTGAACGCCAGAGCAGACGAACTCAGCAGCCGGTGCATGATGGATCACGAAGGGCGTCTGAACTCGGACGTGGCGCAAGGTCTCTTTCTGCAGTGGGGAGAGACTTGGTTAGATCTATTCGCCACCGAAGAGAAAGCGCAATGTCAGCAGTTCTGCGCGTTGGAATTTCCAAGGCGGCAGTCGCTCGGAGACGCTTTTTGTCGCGAGTGGAGTTGCGGTCTGTTGTACGCCTTTCCGCCTATACCACTTCTGCCCAGAGTGCTGAAGAAGATCAGGCGCGACCGGGCCCAAGTCATCTTGGTGGCTCCGGATTGGGCACGAAGGTACTGGTATCCCGAGCTACTCAGTATGTCCATCGATCCCCCGATATGACTGCCTCTTCAGGAGGACCTTCTGTCGCAGCAGCAGGGGGCGGTCCTCCACCCGAACTTGTCCAGCCTCCACCTCCATGCATGAAAATTGAGCGGCGACAGTTGATGCCATTTGACTTGCCTCCTGAAGTCTGTGATGTGATTCTGGCAGCCAGGCGTCCCTCCACAAAGACGGTATACGCCTGCCGGTGGAACAAATTTGTGGCATGGTGCACAGCAAAGGCTGTGGATCCCCTTTCTGCCCCTCTTTCTGAGGTTCTCCTCTTTCTTCTTTCTTTGGCCCAGCAGGGCTCTGCTCTGGGCACCTTGAAGGGTTATCTTGCTGCAATCTCTGCTTTCTTAAGGCTTCCTGATCAGCCTTCTCTTTTCAAGTCCCCTGTTGTCTCCCGTTTTCTTAAGGGCATTACTCATATGTTCCCTCCTGTTCCATTCGTAATGCCTCAGTGGGACTTGAACCTTGTTCTTACTTTTCTGATGTGCGCTCCCTTTGAGCCCCTTCACAACTGTCCAATTCGTCTACTGACTCTGAAAACTGCCTTCCTGGTGGCTATCACCTCCGCTAGGCGGGTCAGTGAGCTCCAGGCTCTGTCAGCTAAGCCTCCCTTCCTTTCGGTTCATCCGGATAAGGTTGTCCTCCGGACACGTCCTTCTTTCCTTCCTAAAGTCGTGACTCCCTTTCACATCAGGCAATCTGTCACACTGCCCACCTTCTTTCCGCCTCCGCATCCTTCAAAAGATAAACAGAGGTTCCACCGCCTGGACTCAAAACGTGCGCTGTCCTTTTATTTGGACCGCACAAAACAGTTCCGGGTGGACAATCAACTTTTTGTTGGATATGTAGGTGCTAAGAAGGGTAAAGCTGTACACAAGCGGAGCATCTCACGATGGGTCGTGTTGTGTATTAAACTCTGCTATTCCTTGGCGAAAAAGGTCCCTCCTGTTCGGCTGAGAGCCCATTCCACCCGTGCCACAGCAGCGACAACTGCCCTGGGACGGGGAGTCCCCTTGCAGGACATCTGTCAGACGGCGACGTGGGCTTCACTGCACACGTTTGCCAAGCACTATTACCTGGACAGCCAAGTCCGGAGAGATGGGCACTTTGGCCGTTCTGTTCTCCAGGACTTTCTGGTGTGATCTTGGTTCGCAGGCCCACCTCCGGGGTTGGTATTGCTGGGGTATCTATTCTAAGGTGAGGAATCTAACTAACGTGTTTCTTTCAGATGAACAAGTTACTTACCTTCGGTAACGATGTATCTGTAAGAAACATTAGTTAGTTAGATTCCTCACCGACCCAAACTGCCTCCCCGTTCTGCGAACCGACATCTAGGGTTAAGGTTCTCCCTTTCAGGGCCCTAGATTTTTTGGCACCAGTGTCGGTCTCTTGCATGGCTCAGCGTCCCTGGCACGGAAAGCTATGTATGAGAACTGACGTCAGCGCGCGAGGCCGGCATCTAAGTACTCCGACGACGTCATTCCGGCGCACGACGCCGACGACGACGGACGCGGAGCCGCAGACGACGCCTACCGACGCGCAAGGGGTATTGCTACAAAAATCTTTCCGGATCCAGCCTGACGCCTGGGGATATTCTAAGGTGAGGAATCTAACTAACTAATGTTTCTTACAGATACATCGTTACCGAAGGTAAGTAACTTGTTCTTTAAAACCTGTAATGTTGTCAAGTTTTAGTAGCATTAAAAGCCAGTCTTTGCTTGTGCATTGATAAAACGAGTCAGGCTTTGACACTGAAGTGTAGTACTTAAATATGTAGATTGTGTGCAGTCCCCTTACCCCTTCCAGAGTAGTGAATGAGTTTTGGTAAACTCCTAGGGATAGTGTTGCTTGTCTAGAATCACACTGTGAGTCTGTGTGCATTTGGGAACCACTGTGAGAGAAGCATTTGGAAACATCATGTATTTGCTGACAGAAAACTGTTTTAAAACCTGTCATGTTGACAAGTTTTAGTTGCATTAAAAGCCAATCTTTGCTTATGCATTGATAAAATGACTCAGGCTTTGACACTAAAGTGCAGTACTTAAATATGTAGATTGTGTGCAGTACCCTAACCCCTTCCAGACTAGTGAATGAGTTTTGGTAAACTCCTAGGATAGTGTTGCTTGTCTAAAATCACACTGTGAGTCTGTGTGCATTTGGGTAAGGATTGTGAGAGAGGCATTTGGTAACATCATGTATTTGCTTACAGATAACTGTTTTAATGTTGTCAAGTTTTAGTAGCATTAGAAGCCAGTAATTGCTTATGTATTGATAAAATGAGTGAGGCTTTGACACTAACGTGCAGTACTGAAATATGTAGATTGTGTGCAGTACCCTTACCCCTTCCAGACTAGTGAATGAGTTTTGGTAAACTCCTAGGATAGTGTTGCTTTTCTAAAATTAGAGGAAAATCAGCCAAACTACGAATTCCGATTTACTCACCCAGTGCTGCATCTTTTAGCCCAGCACTGACCCTGAAAAGTAATTTTTAGCGTACTTAACAGTAACTTGTATTTCCTTCCATAGGAATCCATTGTGTGGTTTTCAGCAGAAAAGTTTCTAAGTGTCCATTTTTGAAACGTGCAAATATTCCTCTAAAAACAGCCGAACTACGAATTCCGATTTACTCACCTGTTCTCATGAGAGAACCCAGGGCTGCATCTTTTAGCCCAGCACTGACCCTGAAAAGTAATTCTAAGCGTACTTACCAGTAACTTGTATTTCTTTCCATAGGAATCCATTGCGTGGTTTTCAGCAGAAAAGTTTCGAAGTGACCATTTTTGAAACGTACAAATATTCCTCTAAAATCAGCCGAACTACGAATTCCGATGAACTCACCTGTTATCAGGAGAGAACCCAGTGCTGCATCTTTTAGACCAGCACTGACCCTGAAAAGTAATTCTAAGCGTACTTACCAGTAACTTGTATTTCTTTCCATAGGAATCCATTGTGTGGTTTTCAGCAGAAAAGTTTCGAAGTGTCTATTTTCACAAACTAAACATATTCCTAAAAAATCGTCTGTATGACTTAAACACATTCTTTCAACTGTTTACAGGAGATTCAGCTGTGCTGAATCCAGGATGCACCACTGAGTAAGAAAAAGTAACGATAACAGCACTTACCTGCTAAGTGAATTTTCTGCCATAGGATAACATTGGTGATTCTATGTGAACATTTTTCCAAGTGTCAACTTTTAAAATACAATAATAATCCTTAAAAATCACTACTGTAACCAAAACGCTTTTACTCAACTGTTTACAGGAGATGTCCAAGGACTGAATCTAGCATCCAGTCCTGTGGTTAGAAAAGTAATCCATAAAGTAACTAATTGCATTTGACTAGAAATTCACATTGAGCTCAATGTTGCTTTGTGTTTGAAATTGTGTTGCCCATTGCAACAACTGTAACTACTGTACTTAAGTCTATTGCCTATTTGCAAAGTATTTAAACTAAAGTAATTCATTCTGAGAAAGTATATTTTATATTGTAATGTATAATGTAATTAAAAAAATAAAATATCTAAAAATAAACAGTTTAAACAATGTAGTAAATCAGTATAAAAAAATCAGTGTAACAATTAATACATTAAAAATTGTCATTTACAAAACCTTTGAAATTCACTGAAAAAACTATAGGTTTCAGGCCTGATATAGTTAAGAATTAGCATTTAAAAAACCTTTGAAATTCACTGAAAAAACCATAGGTTTCAGGCCTGATATAGTTAGGAATTAGCATTTAAAAAACCTTTGAAATTCACTGAAAAAACCATAGGTTTCAGGCCTGATATAGTTAGGCGTTAGCATTTAAAAAACCTTAGAAATTCACTGAAAAAACAATAGGTTTTAGGGGTGTTATAGTTAGCTGGACATTTCACTCGAACAAAACCATTGAAATTCCTCCGATATAGTTAGTTGTACTAACTACATCTCGCGCGCCCGCAATCAACTGCTGATGATGTCACATATTACATCATTCATGACATGGTCAGTGACATCACTGATGACATCACTGATGACATCATCCACGTGGCAATCAGATACACCTCATCATACACTAGTATAACCTTTCATCACTCACTGTAAAATAGAGAGTTCCAGATTTAAAACCATTGACACACCAATACAAGTTTCTAAACACCCACTCAGTGATTCCTAGATCTATACACACATCTAATCACTTACCTATTGATTCACTCATAAATGCTGTCAATGATCAATAGAACACTATCAAATATACTTATACACCTATATCGACATTACACACCAGCACACATCCTAATCACTTATGAAGTCATCCTACTCACTTATGCAAACAATGGATCATACTTACTTTTACTTAGCTATACACTTATAAAAACACCACTTCATCTATTCATATAGATAATAGCTCATACTTAGTGTGTTTTAAAATCACTATTACAACTATACAGTTATCCATACAGTCCCTCATACAATCACTGTGTCTTATGTATACTATTTATATACAACAACTGACACATACACTGGCTTTTGTTTTTCTAGTTTGTTGGACATGTACCATTGAGACATATATTTGCTCATCGCCACACCCATAAAGATATTCACTCACCCAAACAACTGTTATAACATGCAGTTTTAACTTCATATACCTATTGAATCAACTATTCACACATCTTTGGGCAGTCACACACCCCCCACCGAATCACACACACATTCACTCTCCCATACAAATAGTCAGTTAACTAATCAATAAATAAGATAGACTTTCACGTAGCTAGTAACCAACTAGTGCAGCAGTTTACACAACAACTGACAAAGTGATACAGATATTCACACAGTTTAGTCACTATCCAATATATTTAGTGAGACACTATAAATTAGTCAAGTAAACAGTCAATTACACTGCTACTAAATCCTCCATCCAGATATTTATATTTATATATCCACTCATTCTTCAATGCAAATTGCTATATATATAATACATATTTAAATAACAAACCGAACCACATTCTCTGGATGATGTCATCAGTGATGTCATTTGAGATGTCATCAGTGATGTCACTGACCATGTCATGAATGATGTAATATGTGACTTCATCAGCAGTGGATTGCGGGCGCGTGAGATGTAGTTAGTACAACTAACTATATCGGAGGAATTTCAATGGTTTTGTTCGAGTGAAATGTCCAGCTAACTATAACACCCCTAAAGCCTATTGTTTTTTTCAGTGAATTTCTAAGGTTTTTTTAATGCTAATTCCTAACTATATCAGGCCTGAAACCTATGGTTTTTTCAGTGAATATATATATATATATATCTCCACCTACATGCATGACGGTAAAGGGGGGCATCCTTCCCAACCTTGCTACTAAACCCAGGGTTACTTGTTTCTCCACTATACTCTCTTATCCAATGGTGGGAGATGTATTTAGTCTGATTAGGTCTCGCCTAGCGTTGCAGCACGAATGCGCTGCCATCGCTCTCGAGGCATGCAGTATAAACTGTAGTGTGAAAGCTTCGTGGAAGCTCTGCACACTCTCTGCCCATTGGCTTTTGTCTTAAATGCTGCCTTCGGATTGGTTTGAGGCTTGTTTGTCCCTCCTCATTCATCATTTGTATCCTTCCACGGCTATTGGCCCCTTTACTCCTGACACTATTTTCTTGTAGATCTCGCCTAGCGTTGCAGCGCGAATGCGCTGGCATCGCTTTGCGAGACATGCAGTATATACTGTAGTGTGGAAGCTTTGTGGAAGCTCCGCCCACTCTCTGCCCATTGGCTTTTTGTCTTAAATGCTGCCTACCGATTGGTTTGAGGCTTGTTAGTCCCTCCTCATTCATCATTTGTATCCTTCCACGGTAATTGGCCCCTTTACTCCTGGCACTATTTTCTTTTAGGTCTCGTCTAGCGTTGCAGTACGAATGCGCTGCCATCGCTTTGCGAGGCATGCAGTTTACACTGTAGTGTGGAAGCTTTGTGGAAGCTCTGCACACTCTCTGCCCATTGTATTTTGTCTTAAATGCTGCCTTCCGATTGGTTTGAGGCTTGTTAGTCCCTCCTCATTCATCATTTGTATTCTTCCACGGCTATGCCCTTTACTCCTGACACTATTTTCTTTTAGGTCTCTCCTAGCGTTGCAGCGTGAATGCACTGCCATCGCTTTGTGAGACATGTAGAATATACTGTAGTGTGGAAGCTCCGCCCACTCTCTGCCCATTGGCTTTTGTCTTAAATGCTGCCTTCCGATTGGTTTGAGGCTTGTTAGTCCCTCATCATTTGTATCCTTCCACGGGTATTGGCCCTTTATTTCTAACACTATTTTCTTCCCTGTCTCCCCACCCCACCGCCCCCCCCCCTCAGTCTGTGACTTCTCATACTCCCCCCGCCCCCCCACTCCCGTTAGTGTTTTCTAGCCTGCCGGCACTTCTGTTTTCATCTTTATTATTGCCACCTTGAAATATGCGAGTTCAAGATGCGTGCTGTACAAAAGCTTCTCGTGTTTAATGAAGTAGATTTTAATGTTACTCTAAATATAATAAGACTGTAGGCAACATTCGGGGTATGCATGGCAACTGATGCCTCTTAGTTCACAAATGGCATTGTTGTCGGGCAGGAGGAGCGGCAGTGTTTTAACTCGTGCTTAAAGCAAGCACTTTTAATAACTTCCTCTCAATTCAGTGCTATAATCTTGTGTACTGAGGTGACGCGCTAAAGAAATGCACTTTTTTTTAATTCTGAAGAGACATTATCACACATTTACATCATGTTCACTGTATGATTAACATGCTGATCATTTTCACGGCTCGCCCACTGGCTCGTATACGCTTGGCTCGTCTCCGGCTGGCTCTACCTCTTAATAAATATATTGGCTCGTGCACCTCTAACAAAAAGAGATGAATGGATACATGACAGTGAGCCTGGTAGATGGTAGAGAAATAGACTGGTACAGACAAAGTCAGTCTCCATTGCCTCACGTCAGAATCATCACTTTCAATAACCTGGAAATCTGCCGGCAACACCTGCATACCCCAACCTCATCCCCCTCACCTATTCTTAGCAGAAGTGGCAGATTCTGAGCTGTGCCATGCTGGTGCAGAGGAGCACGGCAGAGTCTGAAGAAGCACTGGGATCCCTAGCCTCTCTTGGCGGGCACCTAAACCTTCCGGGTGCCTTCACACTCAGGATAAATGAATACATTTTATTCTGTGCTTTAGTCACCCCTCTGTGAGCACTGTCTGGTAGATGAAGCTCTGTGTTAATAAACACATTGAGAGAGGTGGTTGTGTACAAAAAAACAACAGCCACAATACCGTATGTTTTGAAAGTGTAGTTAAACACCTGCTCATCAAGTACCTCATTGGCTGATCATTCCATGGCACTACCAAAATTACATTTGGACACATTTGCTCAACTGTAAAACACTCCCTTCTATGGGTCATTTAACAACTCGGGGCTTTAGGGTTAAAAGAATAAATGCAAAAATTAATGCAATGAAACTAAGCAACCAGTACTATCTAAAACACTGTGAAAACTGACACGCATTCCGGCATTTTGTTTAGTTAATGTCGATTTTCTCATAGATGCGAGTAAAGCACTCTTAATACCTTAATGAAATCTGCACACTTTTAACTAATAGCACCGGGCGACCTTTGACAACTAGGCAATGAATACATTTTCATGTACCCCCGAAGCCCCCTGCCCCGGCCCCCTTGGCAAACTTCATTGCCTCCCAGTGTTTGGGGGATAACCAAGACACAGGAGAGTGAGTCAAATAGTCTAGAAAATGAAAGAGAAGCAGGGATTTGGATTCACATGCTCCGATCCCGATTTCGTTGGTTAGTCTGTAACAGGGGTCTCCAACCTTTTGTGTAGTGAGAGCTACTTCTGGTCAGTGAAAATATTTGTGAGCCACTACTAAACCCGAAGCAACTCACGCATTTTTCCGAGAGACCTCCCACACCCAGTTTTATTGATGTTAAGCCTAATTTCTTCAGAGCCCATACTGTGGTTTGAACACAATACCTAAGAGTTCCCTCCTAGAAACACTGAAAGGAATGAATTTGGATTTGTGTTGTCAAACCACTTTACGAACTTTCAATTAATGGCTTCAAAATCAGGACCTTTCAATAGCTGTCACTGAAATAATCATTGTAATGCAGCTCAATTAACAAACAAACAGGAAAAGCAATCTTACCTTCAATGTGGAACTGTATGATGTCCTCTAATGCTGTGTAATATGATAGCCTGGCGGGTGCAGTTCCGAAGAAGTCATTATAGTAGTGAAGTAGTCACAATGTGTGGCAGTCAGCCTGTGCAAAGCTTTGCTGAATCACAATTGCAGATGGATTCTTTTACTGTAGCTTTGGCAAGATCGCTGTGTTTTTCAGTTGCCAGATAGGCTGAACTTCAGCTTTGTTTGGATTGGAAAGTACTGATTTTGTACTCTACTCTGAATTCTTCAGAAGGTTCCATTCTGACTTTAAGGTTTTTATTTTTATGGCACCAGTCATGTTCGCAGTTGTATTCTCGTTGCTCCCTTTACTTTTTAGGAGTGTCAGTGAACCAGGACTGCAGTACAAATTGCTTTGTTCTTATTCAACTAAAAAGAACTTTGAAAGATGCTGAAGAATATTCTCTTTAGCTCTTTTTATATCTTGATGTCAATACACCAGGCCTCCAGTAAACACTGCATTTTTCTTATCTTGTGCAGCAAACATTTGGAAAGATGTTGAAGATTCTTCTCTACAACAACTTTTTATCTTGGTGTTTGAAACCCAGGCCCGAAGTACACATTGCTTTGTTCTTGTTCAACTACTAACAACTGTTACCAACAAAAGGAATTTTGAAAGATGCTGAAGATTCTTCTCTTCTGTACATATCTTTTTTCCTTATTCTCAATAAACCAGGCCTCCAGCAAACACTGCTTAGTTCTTGTGCAGCAAATACAAATTTGGAAAGGTTGAGAAGATTCTTCTCTCCAGCTACTTTTTCTTGTGTTTGCAAAACAGGCCTGCAGTACACATTGCTTTGTTTTTGTTTAACTAATACAAAAAAATTGGGGGCTGAAGATTCTTCTCTGCAGCGACTTTAATCTTGGTGTTCGTAATGAAACGGATACTTAGATTTGGGATTTCAACAGGAACTGTCATTGAACAAGTATTGATTGCGAATGCATTCAAATTATTTCAGTGAGTGACTTGACACTGCATGATGTCCACTAATACCTTGTAATCTGGGGTGTAGCTTGAGAGGGCAACTCTTATGGAGTCATTTGAATGTTCGTCAGTCAGACGTGTGCGAAACTTAGATTTTATGAAGTTCACATCTGAAAATGCTGATTCACAAAGGTAGGTAGAGCCAAATAGGGAAAAAAGTTTCAATGCAGCTGTGTGGATGTTCTTACACTTTTCAGCATCTACATGAATCTAGAAATTAATGTCAGATTGCCTTGAATTCAATTCAATGTCATTTTGAAGTGTGACAATTTCCGTTGTGGCAGAGTCAAGGTTCAAAAGCACACTATTTGTCTCTGAAATTTCACTAACATCCACTTCCATGAAGGGGTTTGAAGCTCCAGTTGCTCAAAATCACTAAATCTGTCAGTGAACTCTTGATTAAGCCTCATGAGGAGGCTACTATATTTTCTATGTCCAGGACCTCAGCCTCAGCTTTGTTTTCTGAAAGGATTTGGAGCACAGAGGGAAAGTGCTGCATCTTTCTTTTCTGTACATGCTGTATGAAAAGGTTAAGTTTTGATTTGAAAGTTTTCACAGAACTTACCATGTTGGTTATTGTCTTGTTTTTGCCTTGCAACTCGTAGTTCAATACATTTAATTTTTCTGTCACATCTGTCAAAAAAGCTAAATCGAGCAACCATTGAGTGTTTGATAACAGTGTGGTATCTTCATTTCTAGACTCCATTAAAGGTTTGACTTCTGGCAATAGCGAAAGGAATCTTTGCAGTATTTTCCCCCTGCTAAGCCATCGGATTTGAGTGTTCAGTAAAAGGTCGCCATACTCGGCTCATAGTTCTACAAGGAACAGTTTGAAGGTTCGGTGCTGCTTGGCCTTTGCACTAATTGAATTAATAATTTTAACAACAGTAGTCATCACATGATCAAACCCCATTAGCTTGGCACATATTGCCTGTTGATGTATAATGTAATGGTAGTTCTGATGGATACATCTGCCAGTGGATTCCTCACCTTGTGAATATCCCCTGCGCCAGCATTCCATGGAACTTTTCTTTCCCAGCACTCCACGTCGACGTGGGCGACGTCACAATGCGCCGGCTCCGCTCGCGACTCCGATCGACGTCACCGCAGCCATAAGAAGCCCACGTCGGCGTGATGACGTCAGTTCCCTTTTTTCCGCGCCTTCGACGCGCAACGGTTTTGTTCCAGTGCTCGTTGGCTACTTTGTAGTTTAGCCGTGTTAGTCTGTTAATTCGAGTATGTCTTCGACTAGAAAGTCGGGATTTAAGCCCTGTAGGGAATGTGGAGGTCTAATGTCGATGACGGATCTACACCGGAACTGTTTATGGTGCCTCTCTTCGGAACATGATATGGAGGAGTGCGGATGCTGTAGAAGCATGAACCCGAAGGCACTCAAGGAGAGGAAGACTAAGCTCTTCATGAAGAGGATCGGTGAGGAGAAGAGAGGAAGGAAAAAGGAGAAGTCGAAGAGGGGGTCATGGACTTCGAAGTCATCGAGGTCGAAGAAGCACCACAAGAAGAGGAAACATTCTTCTCGACGTCGGTCCTCGAGGTCCAGAAAGTCGAGGTTGAGGTCGCCTTCGCCCCTTCGACGCCGGAGCAAATGCTTGTCTCCTTCTCCTTCACCTTTGAAGTCACCGAGGTGTTCTCCTTCGAAGAAGCAGACTCCGGTTCAGTCCCCGACGCGGCCATCGGATCCGTCTAAGGAATCGACTCCGGTTCGAGTGGAGTCGGATGCTTCCATGCATGAAGATGAGCAAGAGGAGTCTGTTCCGGTGCCTGAAGAGTCTGAGGCTCCGGTTGAAGATACTGCGGAGCCGACGCCGGTGACTCCACAAGGGGATACAGGGCCTGTTCCTTTTCCTCAGTTCCCGGCTCCAGGTACAGATTCTACCAGTTTCTTAAATGCTATGTATGGCATTTTTAATAGGGCAGCCTACACATCCGGAGCACCAACTGGTCCTGTGGGTCCGATGGCATTTACACTAGGGGTGCCGCAGCAGTATGCTCAGGCTCCCTTTATGCGGATGGTGCCATCTTGGCAGTTCCGGCGCCGTCTGGGGATCCGATTCGACCTCGGAAGGACCAGCGGACTTCGGAGCCTTCCTCGATGCCGACTCCATCGGCGCCGCGTCCGGCGCCACCGACTCCACCTTTGGCGCCGCCGACTCCGGTACCTTTGGCTCCTCCGACGCCGCGTATGACGTCGTCGACGCCGGATCCGGTCGAGGAGGGAGGCCCAGAGGGTGTTGGAGGAAAAGAGATATCGGATAGATGTGGAAGAAGGTGAGGTTGAGTCTTCCTCAGATGATTTTGAAGGCATTGATGAAGCTAGTGGATTGGATACAACCCCAGAGTGGGAGCATGCATCTGCCAGGTCTTCTCCACCTCAGGAATTGGCTCCCTATCATGTAGTGATCAAAAAGGCGGCAGAACTTTTGGATTTGCAGCTGCCTTCTGTGGAGTACAAATCCAACTTGCTTACAGAAGTGTTGCATTCTCCAACTTCAACATCAGAGCCTTTGTTGCCTTTCAATGAGGCCATCTTGGAGCTGGTCTTGGAGGTATGGAAGAAACCCCTTTCATCACCGGCGGTGTGTAGGCAGGTGGCAAGAAGGTACAAGGTTGCACCAGGGGATCCTAACTTCTTGTCAACTCATCCATCTCCGGACAGCTTGGTTGTGCAGGCTTCATGTTCCAAGCATGCTTCGGGTGCCTTCCCTCAGTCTCCAGCTGACAGGGAATCTAAAAAGGTTGATCAGGCAGCCAAAAATACCTTTTCTACTGGAGGTATGGTGTTAAAATCAACTAATGCTACATGCCTGTTGGGGCGTTATGTGCATGCGCTAATGGACTCCATTAAGTCTTTGGCCCCTAAGTTGCCTGAGGGGGATAAGTCGTCCTTTTTGGAGGTTGTGGCGGACACTCAGGCGGCTGCCAGGCAAGTTATCCAATCAGGGTTGGATACTGCGGACTCTGTGGCAAGGATCATAGGGTCGTCTGTTGCTGCAAGGAGGCAGGCTTGGCTCCGTACCTCTGGGTTCTCAGCTGATGTGCAAGCTACACTGGTTGATCTGCCATTCGACGGACAGAAGCTGTTTAGGGAAAAGGCAGACTCTGCCCTGCAGCGATTTAAGGACAGCAGGTTGACTGCGAAATCCTTGGGACTGCAAGCTCCTGCTAGGGGTTCGTCTTTTCGAAAATTTAGGGGTTTTGGAAGATCGTCTTTTCGCTCTTACCGGCAGCCCCAACAGCAGCAGCAACAACAGCAGTAGAATCCCCTCTATAAGTCCTATAGAGGGAGACAAAGGGGTCGGAGAGGTTCTGGGCGCAACCCCTCTTCTTCCTCTTCCTCTTCTGCTCCCAATGAAGCTTCAGGGAAGCAGCCCTAGATCCCCCATCCCGGATCATGTAAGACCTGTGGGGGGTCGGGTGTCCTACTTTCTACGGGGTTGAAAATCTATTACAACAGACCTTTGGGTTTTGAACCTCGTAGAGACTGGGTACGCCCTTCCCTTTCGGGAGTTTCCTCCCCCTTACCCTCCTTGCCAAGGTTATTGCTCGGAAGACCATCTGCTTCTCCTGCAGAAAGAAGATCTAGCCTTGCTTCAGAAGGGTGCAATAGAGGTGGTTCCAGAGCAGGAAAGGGGTCAGGGATGCTACTCCCGGTATTTCCTGATTCCCAAAAAGGACGGCAGATTGCGTCCAATCCTGGACCTCAGAGTCTTGAATTTTTATCTGAAGCAGGAGAAATTCAAGATGCTGACCCTTGCGCAGGTTCTTCAGGCGTTGCAGCAAGGAGACTGGATGGTGTCGCTCGACTTGCAGGACGCGTACTTTCATGTCCCAATCCTGAAGTCGCACAGGAAGTA
This sequence comes from Triturus cristatus, assembly GCF_964204655.1. Taxonomy (NCBI): domain Eukaryota; kingdom Metazoa; phylum Chordata; class Amphibia; order Caudata; family Salamandridae; genus Triturus; species Triturus cristatus. The sequence continues at coordinate 334,907,008 of NC_140595.1, forward strand.
TCTCCGTGTTACGGTTGGGTCGCAACACTACCAGTTTGTGGTCCTCCCGTTTGGTCTTACTTCCGCACCTCGGGTCTTCACGAAGGTGATGGCAGTGGTGGCTGCTCAGCTCAGGAGGTCGGGGATTCCAGTTTTCCCCTACCTGGACGACTGGCTTCTGAAGGCAGAGTCCCCAGAGTTGGTGCAGCGTCATCTGCAGGTAACATCTCAGCTGTTATTCGACTTGGGTTTTTCGATCAATGTGCCCAAATCTCACCTGGTGCCCTCTCAACGCAACCTGTTCATAGGGGCGGTACTGGACACTACTATGTGTCGAGCATTCCCTCCACCTCAAAGGATTCTTGACATTCAGGAGATGGTCCCTTTATTCCACAATGGAGCGGTTGTTCCAGTTCTGAAGGTCCTTCGCCTGCTCGGTCTGTTCGCCTCCTGCATTCTGTTGGTCAACCATGCACGCTGGCACATGAGGGCGCTCCAGTGGTGCCTCCGCAAGCAGTGGTATCAGCACAACGGGGATCTCGGGGAGTCGATCAGGATCTCCAGAGAAGCTGCAGCGGATCTGTTTTGGTAGAGCGTGGAGGGCAATCTGTCTCATGGAAAGCCTTTTCATCTGCCTCCATCGGTGGCCACAGTAATAACGGATGCATCCACCTTAGGGTGGGGTGCGCATCTGGGGGACCTGGAGATCAAGGGTCTTTGGTCTCCAGAGGAAAGGTTGCTTCACATCAACCTTTTGGAGTTGCGGGCAATTCGTTTGGCGCTCAAGGCCTTCCTCCCTTCCCTTCGCGGTCAGTCGATTCAAGTACTGACGGACAACACGACCGCGATGTGGTATGTCAACAAGCAGGGAGGAGTGGGGTCTCTTTGTCTTTGCAGAGAGGCTTTACGTCTATGGTCCTGGGCTCAGGACCATCAGATTTGTCTGATGGCAAATCATCTGGCCGGGGTGCTGAACGTGCGTGCGGACAGTCTCAGTCGGCAGTTCTCCGCCGACCACGAGTGGAGGCTCCATCCGGAGGTAGTTCGTCACGTCTTTCGGACGTGGGGGACTCCTCGGGTGGATCTGTTTGCCACTTTCGAGAACGCGCACTGCCCGTCATTCTGCAGTCTCCAGTATCCGATGCAGGGGGCGTTGGGGGACGCGTTTCAGTTGGGTTGGGGTTCACGACTCCTTTACGCGTTTCCTCCCATACCCTTGATTCCTCGGGTTCTGAGGAAGATTCGCCAAGACCGGGCCCGAGTTATATTGGTCGCCCCGGATTGGCCAAGAAGGGTGTGGTATACAGATCTTCTCCACCTCTCCTCGTGCCCTCCACTCCGTCTCCCTCTGAGGGCAGACCTCCTCTCGCAGTCGGAGGGGCAGGTTCTACACCCCCACCTCCAGAGCTTACACCTTCATGCCTGGAGATTGAGCGGGGCAACCTGAGTTCTTTCTCTCTCCCACCTGATGTGGTGGACGTTATTTTATCGGCCAGACGACACTCCACCAAGTCCATTTACTCCTACAGGTGGTCAAAATTTGTAAAATGGTGTGGAGAGAGATCCATTGACCCTTTAAAGGCTCATCTTTCCAATGTGCTCCAGTTTGCTCTTTCCTTGGCTCAGCAGGGCTGTGCTGTGGCCACGGTCAAGGGCTACCTTTCGGCCTTATCGGCTTTTCTATGCCTCCCAGATCAACCTTCACTGTTGAAATCTCCGGTTGTTCTGAGGTTCATCAAGGGCCTTACAAACATGTTTCCTCCCACTCCATTTGTAATGCCTCAGTGGGACCTTAATCTTGTTTTAACCTTTCTAATGGGGTCCCCTTTTGAGCCTCTACATAGTTGTCCTTTGAGGCTGTTGTCCTTTAAGGTGTTTTTTCTTGTAGCCATAACCTCGGCAAGGAGGGTAAGTGAGCTTCAAGCTCTAAGTTCCAAGCCTCCTTTTCTTACCTTACATGCTGAACGGATGGTTCTCAGGACCAGGGCTGCTTTCTTACCAAAAGTTGTCACTTCATTTCATTTGGGGCAGTCTATTACCCTCCCTGTTTTCTATCCACCCCCTCATACTTCCAAAGAAGAGGAAAGACTCCATCGCCTTGACCCGAAGAGGGCTATGAGTTTTTATCTGGACAGGACCAAGGACTTTCGTCTTGATGACCAGCTTTTTATTGGCTACGTTGGTCGTTCTAAAGGTAAAGCGATGCACAAGCGCACGCTGTCGAGATGGATAATACTGACCATCAAGATCTGCTACGCCCTGGCTGGTAAGACTCCTCCTGAGGGTATTCGTGCTCATTCTACTAGAGCTAAATCTTCAACATCTGCTCTGGCCCGGGGTGTTCCCGTGGCAGATATTTGTAAAGCCGCAACTTGGGCCTCCCTCCATACTTTTGCAAAGCATTATTGCTTGGACTCTGAGATGAGGAGGGAAGGCCACTTCGCGCGCTCTGTGTTGCAGGACTTTCTGGTATAGGAAGGTGGACACCCTCCTCCGGGAGTGGGGACTGCTGTGGGAATCTATTCACAAGGTGAGGAATCCACTGGCAGATGTATCCATCAGAAGAACAAGTTACTTACCTTCGGTAACGCTTTTTCTGGTGGATACAGTATCTGCCTGTGGATTCCTCACTTGCCCACCCGCCTCCCCGTTGTCCATCCTTCTATACCTAATGTCCTGTTAATGATGTTTCAATCTACTAGTCTAATGATGGTATTTCAAGATGTATTATTACTGTCAGAGGCATTATGTCTTTCTTTTGCCTTTTTATTTATTCTCCACACTGTGTGTGTTGCTTTGCATATTGTGTACTGTGTATACTGTGTATGTATATTGCTGTCAGTCCGTCCATGTGCCTCGAAGGCACGGAAAAAAGGGGCAGAACTGACGTCATCATGCCGACGTGGGCTTCTTATGGCTCCGGTGACGTCGATCGGAGTCGCGAGCGGAGCCGGCGCATTGTGACGTCGCCCACGTCGACGTGGAGTGCTGGGAAAGAAAAGTTCCGTGGAATGCTGGCGCAGGGGATATTTACAAGGTGAGGAATCCACAGGCAGATACTGTATCCACCAGAAAAAGCGTTACCGAAGGTAAGTAACTTGTTCTTCAATAACAAAGGGAAATCTGGATCTGCTTTACAATTGGCAATGAAGCCAGAATGACTCCCTATCATTGCGGGTGCACCATCAGTGGTTATAGCCACTAACTTCTTCAGTGGGACATTTTGTTTCACAAAATAATTTTTCACCTCATTGTGAATGTCAGATCCTCTGGTTGTGGTTTTCAAAGGTAGCAAAGTTAAAAATTCCTCTTTATCAGTATAATCTTCATAAACCATTCTAACAAACATTGCCAACTGTGCAATATCACTTGCATCAACAGATTCATCACATTGAAGAGAAAAATATTTGCATGTCTTTAAATCGTGCTCTAACTGCTCTATCATGTTGGTTGATAAGGCAGATACCCTTCTTGCCATAGTGTTTGACCCTAACTGCACACCTGAAATGGCAGACATAATTTCAGGGCTATTTTTAAAGTCTTTGAATAAGGAGTTGGCCATTAGAAGCATTGCTTCCTTCACAACGGCTCCATCTGAAAATGTTGCTTTGTGCTTAATCAAGTGATGGGTAACTACGAAGGATGCTTCAGTTGCCGCTGTGGCTTTCTTCGTGGGCTGTGTAAAAAAAGATTGCTGTGTCTGCAGATTTCAGTTTGTTTACTTTTTGTAACCTCAAACTGCTTCCAATAGGGAACATCCTCTCAAAATGCATGTGCTTGGTTGAAAAATGTCTCTCAACATTGCCCTTTTTTCCCACTGCAACAGTTGCTCCATAGATCAAACATACAGTTGTCTTTAATTTGTGTACATAAAAATTAGTTCTCCCACTCTTGATGGAAGTAGTAAGTCTTACTCTTTGCCCTTTTGGAGGGACCTGGCTCTTCATCCATGATTAGTTGTTAAGGCTGTAAGCAAGAGTAAAAATGTTAATGAAGTCAACATCCAATCCATAACAGACAAGAATACCATGTGGACACCTTTAATAATGTTGTATTGCAGACCATTTGTGAGTAGCAGCCATGCTGGTAAATTAAACAGCACATTTGGAAAGTGAGATAACTAACTCAGCTTAGCTATGTTTAATTATGAACACAGGAGGACTGCTTTTCACAAATGACCGGAGATTTGATTAATTTTGACCAAAGCATAGTTCTGGGCTTGTATGGTCTTTAGTCATCTTCTATAAATAGGAAGAGGACTTAAAATTGTTCCACACACACCAAGTGCCAAATTAAAAAATATGAAGGTTTTGCAAATCATAATTTTATTGGGTTCTCATACATTTGTGGCAAACATTGGACTTTTTTCAAATTAAGACAAGACAAAACTACTCCAGGTAATATTCCATGACAGCTGCAGATTTCTGTGACATAGCCCTGTGACCTCAGGCTATCACCCATACCACACAATATCACCTTCCTAAACAATACTAATTCTCCATTCTCTTGGGATTACCCTCTTAAATGCCTGTCCATTCCTGCCCTTTATCTTAGTGCAGCAAGGTGGCTTGCTATGCTGTGTGAAAGTTTGCTAAATATGCCCCCCAGACCAAGAATAAAGTACTATAGCGCTAAATTAATTTGGCATTTAAGCATTTTGCGTGATTGGAACTATTTTTTCCAAAATGTCACCTAATTGCATGAATGGAAATTATGTGTATTTTGCACACACCTACTAATAACCAGAACCAGACAATGCAAGATATCAAGTGTAGCCGTTTTAAAGATGGGGAGAGAATGTAGCCTAACGGCTAGGGCGGTGGAACTCTGAGGTGGGGAACCAGGTTCGATTCTCGACAGGGGCGCTCAAGGTTCTGTGATTCTGGGGCTGGGCAAATCATTTAATCTCCCAGTGCCTAACAAAAATTAATATGTCTGTTTGTAATGTAACTGGTGCTCATGTAAAGCGCTCTGATACCTTTGGGTCTAGTTTGCGCTATAAAACTCCACACAAAAAGAAAATGACACAGTTCCCCTTGAAAAGTAAATTCCCATTGGCCCAGCCTGAAGAACATCACTGCTGTTCAAGACAAGCTGGCATATTATTGCAGCCAACCTGGAAGATGATGGGTACTGGGTTGCATGTGTGAGCCTTGGCTCCTGGCCAATAGGTGGAAATGTAGTAAGTAGGTAGGGCCATGACATGCCACATTACTGACATGTGGGGCATACGTTAGAGACTCACAGACACAACAGTGAGACAAGAAACTAAAGCACAAGCCACAATAGTGACACAACACAAGGCGTGAAGAGGAGTCCACTGCTTGTCAAAATGGGAAAGAAAAGAGGCCCCGGCACCAAATTAGAAGTAGCCCCATTAGCAAATAAATCCAATCGCTAAGAAAAGTGGGCCACATTTGTGAATTAAGTTTATGAGAGAGTGATTGCCCATGACAGATACAAGAAGATCTCTATTGGTCTTGTAAAATCTAGCAGTGTATCTGGTTCCAGTGCCCTATTGGAGCTCATCCTCTTCATTTCTGTGAGCTTTTCATCAACCTTAATTGGGCATTCCATCTTGTGTCGCTGCTCAGGATGTAATAATGAAAGTGTGACCCATTGCAAGTATCTGCAAGTATCTGATAGAGACTACTAGCCGCAGATTCCTTCACATATTATTATCCCCAGGCGTGAGACTGGATCCGGAAACTTTTTGCCACAGCATCCCTGCGTGCTGGGGACGGTGCAACACCACGCGACTCCACCCAGGTGTCGTCCGCGTATGTGACGTCAGCTAGGTCACATAAGACCCGACCTGGCGCGCCCACGTCAGTTTTTTCCTTTTCCGCATGCAACACGGATCCGTTCCTTGCTGCGGGCCTGTTGAAGGCCCCCTTTCTTCCATTCTTTTTTGGTGAAACAGTGTGTGAATGCCTTCGGGCTTTAAAACTTGCACGTTTTGTGGGCGTCTTATGTCGGTGACGGACCCTCACCTCATTTGCATGTGGTGTTTGGGGGAGGATCACGGCACCTCAGATTGTGCGACGTGCCAAAAGTTGAAGCCGAAGTCGCGGCGGGAGTGCCGAATGAAACTTCTCTCGGCGCGTCTCTCCAGGTCGATGTCCTCCCTCGGTCTGCTTCGGCAGACGGCTTCAGATCAGGCCGTGGTCATTGTCCTCGCCTTTCTCCGATGTCACGTGAGCGTCGCTCCCCGGTGGGTAAGTGTCGCAGTTCGTTCCCTGGGGCTGGTTTCCGGCCTACCTGGGGCATGGACTCTCCGCGGATGATGCGGCCCCGCGTGTCGTCCTATCCACCATTTCCAGGTGTTGGGGCATCGAGAGTCCAGATGGAGACTTACGCGGCGGCTTTGCAGGCCTCGCTGGCGTCTCCTCCTCCTTCCCCTCCTAGTGCGTCGGTGGAACCCTCGCCTTGCGCAGGGGCTTACGTGGCACCGCCGGTGGCTCCAGCCCCGACTAAGTCGGATCCAGGCTTGGAGGATGTGGTGCTGTTGGTGTGCGGCTCCTCTGGTGCACCTCCTTCATGCCACGGCATCTCTGCCTCGCCGCAAACCCCCGCGGGGGTCCCTGTGGTGTCGCGGGAGGTCGCTGTGGCTTAAGTCGCATCCCGAGCCCCTCTCGGTCCCTTGGCAGGGTGGTCCTGTCTAAGGCCGAGGTGACGCCGCTACGGCGCCGGCAGCAGCTGGACCGTGCGGAGCCACAGGGCGCAGTGGCCCCTCCTCGTCCCGCTCCAGGACAAGGGCAGACCCCTCGTCCCTCTCTGGGCCCCTCTCGTACCTCCTCACAGGCGGCTGCCTCGTTGGAGGGTGAGTCAGAGGTTGTATCGTCCCTGGCGCCGCCACATGGTTTGCCGGGTAACCTTCGCCTCCTTCTGGGCTGCGGCCGGCGGAGGGCTTCGGGCCCATCCCGTTCCCCCATGCAGGTGGTTGCCTCGGCCCGGTGCCGCTCCGGAGCCGGTGCGGCTCCAGCTCTACTCCAGTCCCCGCTACGGTGTCCGGTGCCGGATGACTTGGAGGTCCCTTGCCCGGCGACGCAGGGATCGTACCGCGGATTCGTCTTCTAACACTCCTTCTTCTCCGGAGGCAGGCTGCATATTGGTATCATCCTCCCGGGAGACTGGTCGCCATGTGGTGTCCTTTTCACCGGCGTCGAGGGGCGGCTCACCGCCCTTCCTGAGGCAGTGGTGTTCGTCAGAAGAGCGGCAGGTCCCTCATTCTTTGACTCCTCCTGACTTCCAGGTCTGGCCATTGCCCACCCCGCTTGGCCTCGGGGACTGCCGCCTTAGTTTGCAGCCGTCGCCCACAGAGGAGCTGCTTTCTCCACCGTGGGGCCCTACGGATGCGGGTGAGGCCTTCGCTCACGTGGAGTCCACGGCTGTGGGCATCCTACGCATGGGTGACCCGGTGGCTCACTTTCCGGCGGACCATCTGTTGGAGGTCCTCCACCAGGGCTCTGGTGGGAGGGAAATCTTGCTTCCCTTTTAAGGGTCGCTCCTTTCTGCCTTGATGGGGGATTGGAGGTGTCCTGCCTCCGGGGTCCAGGTGCCTCCACATCTTCTGCATTGGCACCTTCCGACACCGTGTGACCCGGCGTGCCTGTCCGTTCACCCCTCAGCCGCCAGTCCCCTTCTGTGGACTACTTTTCCCTCCCTGCTGCCCCTGCTGTCCCCGCCATCCAGAGAGGCCCGCTGGCTGGACACTTGGGGACGCAACATTTTCGCCTCGACCATCGCGGCCCTGCGGGCCATTAACACCTTGTGTGTGCTGGCTAGGGCCTCCTCCTGTTTGTGGGACTCGGCTGAGTCTCTGGGGTCTGCAGCGTCCCAGGAGCCTGCTGAAGTGGATTAGCAGCACCATGCACTGGATGGCCGGGAGCATGCGGCGTTTATTCTCCGCTCAGCTCTGGATGTCTCTGAGGCGCTGGGCCGGGCCATGGCTTCCTCAGTCGCTCTCCGTCGCCATGCTTGGCTTCGGGATGGTGTCTTCCCCGAAAATATTCGGGAGAGGCTCATTGATCTCTCATTTGATGTTGTTTCATGCGCCGGCCGACTCCGCCATCCAGAGGCTCTTGGCAGGGCTCCGTCCTCCTCCTCCTCCGTCCCCTCCTCAGTGACTTCTGAGTTAGGGTTGCTTTTGGGCTTTCTTAGGCTGGGGGTTCTAGGTGTGGAGTAGGTTTTTCAGGCCGTTTACGTCCTTCCTTGGGAATTTGGCATTGTTGGCTGCTGGACGGCCCCTTTGATGTTGTGTGTGAGTTCTGCAGGAGTTGTTGGGCAGACTTGGCCCTAAAGATTGGGCCTTCTGCTTTGCTTGGGCTGCTGTCAAGCCTGTAGCGGGGATGCTTTTTTTCCCCCGTGGTTCTTTTGTTTCTTCCTCTGCTGCGGAAGTTCTTCCAAAGAGGGTTCCCATATATTGGGACTTCACGTGCCCTATGTGGGGTTATGGTAGCTGTCATATGGCTTACACTCTGCTGGAGGGTTCTGGTCACCTTTGGGTACCAGTTCTCCATGGTGTTTACGTAGGTTGCTTTTGCTTCCTGAGGTCGTGTGCGCGGCCACTCTTGTTGGTGGCCCGGGCCTCTCCTCCTCTCCCCGCTCCAGTTCTGCAGTCTGGGATGTCCCTGTGTTCTCCCTTGCCAGGCGTTGCCTACTTGGTCTTCCTGGGGCCACGAGCTGTTCTTCTTGCTTCTGGCCTTGACGGCCAGCATTGTTCTGTCTGGCAGGCTGCTCTCCATCTGGAATGGGCTCGCCTTCTTCTCCTTGGTTTCCGTGGGCCCTCTAGGCTTCTTCTTCTTCTTCTTCTTCTTCCGTCTTCCTGTCTTGGCATTCGGTGGAAGCTATGTTGGCTTGGGGTGGGGGGGGTGCTTCGGCCTCTCCGTCCTTGCCCTTGGTTCCTCTGCTGTGAGTGTACGAGCCTCTTCAGCCTTCTTTCCCTCCTACGTCCCCTTGGTGTCGGTGGGTTCTGCTTGTGGGGGTTCCCTTGGCCTGGCAGGGGCGAGGTTCTACCTGGCCCACAGATCTGGTCCCCTGTGGGGCCCTCTGTTCTGCTTTGGCTGGTGGGGTCCTGTCGCAGACCCTCCTTCCCAGGGGGTATTGCTAGGGTATCTATTCTACGTGAAGGAATCTGTGGCTAGTAGTCTCTATCAGATGTACGAGTTACTTACCTTCGGTAACGATGTATCTGGTAGAGACGATTCTAGCCGCAGATTCCTTCACGGCCCGCCCTTCCTCCCCTATTCTGCAAGGACCCTTGGGTTGGTCCTCGGTACTCGCCTCCCGGTGGGGGGCTGTGTCTCCTATGAGTGCCTTCCTTGTTCTTGACGGGTGGCTCTGTCTGGGGGCGGTTCATTCCTCCCTTGGTTCTTTGGAGGATGGGGTTTTGGTGCGCCAGTGGCCTGCTGCTCTGGCTACTCCAGGTTTGGGGGTGGATTGCATATATCCATGCCCTCCCTCCCCTACCCTCCTTTCATTGCTATCCTCTGGTTTGAAGGTCCTCTGGCAATGTCTTGCCCTTGTGGGTGGTTGCCCTCTAGGTTGGGGTGGCTTGGTGGTTTGTTGTCCCTGTCTGTCTAGGGACTGGTCCCATTCCTTGCTCAGGATGAGGGGGTTGGGCTTCCTACATGTGCCATGACTTTTATGCCTGTTCTTTCCTTCGGGGCACAGGGATGGGAGGTTGTCTATGTGCGGGCAGGGTGGCTGCGCAGGTTTCTGCTTGTTCTTCTTTCCCTGCCCTTGGGGTCTGCGGTGTTGGCACTACCCTGGTGGTATTGTTAGTTACCGTTTCTTTCCAATTTTTTTCACAGTTTTTCTCTGGTGGTTCCGCGTTGTGGTGCAGAAAAGGTCTCCGAAGAAAACTGAGATGGGCGCGCTGGGGCGGGTCTTATGTGACCTCGCTGACATCACATACGTGGACGACGCCTGGGCGGAGTCGCTTGGTGTCGCTCCGCACCCGGCGCGCAGGGATACTGTGGCAAAAAGTTTCCGGATCCAGTCTCACGCCTGGGAATAATTCTATGTGAAGGAATCTGCGGCTAGAATCGTCTCTACCAGATACATAGTTACCGAAGGTAAGTAACTCATACAATAGTGCACCCCTGCTAGTATATAGTTCCCCCTCATATAGTTGCTTATAAAATTATTGAATGATAATGAGCCTCCCGACTTCATCACAAACTACCATTCCATCTCTCATCCTGACCTAATTTCACCCGTGAATCATCTCACTTAGTGTGTGTTCTGAGCCTGTTGGCAAGTTGCTTTCTTACCCGGCCTATTCCATGTTCTGTAAAAGGTTTGTTCTGAATGTAATATAATCATTCAGGAGCAAGGAAGTATTTGCTCCACTGTAAGCATTTTGGAATATGGGGAGTTAAGACTAATTAAGCATGCTTCGTTGTTTATGTTCACTTTCTGACAGGCCAGCTCGAACATAAAGGCTCAAAACTCGAAGACTCACTGCTATAAAAAGTAGTAATAAGTAGTAATTAGCTGGAAAGATAATTACTTGTGGTAGGAAGGCTGAGGCTTTGTGCGAGGGGCATATTGTGGAAGTAGAAAGGGCGCAGAAAGGGAAAGATACCAAATCGTCTTTTTTCGCAGTCTTTTTTTCGCAGTTTTATAAAAGGGAATTTTCTTAATTTATTTGCAACAGTTTGCAGAACTATGCAGTAACTTAATTCCTGCACATTTCCATCACCAAGGCACTGGTGAGTCTGTTGTATAGTGATTCATAACTGTCAAGGCCGCAAAGTGCTTTGCTATTGCTCAGATAATTAGTAAAGCTTTCTCTGTGCATAGTTAAAAAGGTGAAGGTTTGTTTTGCAGCAGCTCTAGGTAGCCTTGGATGTTGTGAGTACACGTCTGAGGCATAATCCTATCCTGTGTGGAAAGTGTAGGTGTGTAAAGCATGAGATGGTGAGAAAAGGTGTTAGGACAGGCTCTACTGAACACACGTGAGCAATAGAAGGACAACCCTATCTCCCGACGAGACCCAGGGTAACCATATTAGAATGCAACAATTGTCCCATGAGACTCACTTATCATAGTATATCTCATATACTTTCGACGTACCCAACGTAATGGAATCATTAATCTCTTATCAAATAATACCAAAAATGAGCACAAAACACTTCTCTCTTGGTTTCCACAAATAACTAACTTACTTTGTAGGAACACAGTGCAATATGTACACTAGTGTAATTATAATGCAGATGACACAGTGCTCAAACGGTGAACATATACAAAACATACAAAAATGACACTGTACAAAGCCCCACGTTGTAAGATGATTTGAAACAATTATGATTAGAAGATAGTATCTATCTATAAATTATAGCGCGACACACAAGGACACTTTCATTTTTCATGGCTTTTTTAATTTTCTTTTTTTCTTCATTTAAGGTACAGGGAGATTAAGTGATTTGCCCAGAATCACAGGGTGTCAGAAAGTAGAATTGTGCATGTACCCAGCCCGGATAGAAGCATGTGACTCATGAGTACACAGGCCTCTCTGCAGCAGGTGTTTGGGACACTAACATTCGTATCAACTTCAATGTCCACTTCGGAGAGCTTGGTCAACCCCTGCTACCAGAGCACGACGGTGAGGGTAGACAGGCACTCAAGTTCTGCAGTCCCCTCCCAAGGAACGACAGAAAGTCTGCCACTATCAAAGCTCTTCCATTTCTGCCCAGTGCTCTGACGCCCGTTTCAAGGAGCAGGGGGGATGTTGAAGCGAGTGAGGGACCGGAAGCGCAGGATTAAGAAGTAGGACAGTCCAGCTATATTCGTACAGCGTCTCATCCCCTGAACAAACACAAACATATCCCTAGGACAGGTTCTGTGACTTCGGATGCCCGGACTGCAGGCGGGTGGATTAGATAGGTTTGCAAGGCTGAGTGAAGAGGCAGGATTTGAGCTATATGGGTTGCTGTATTACCCAGTCCCAGAATGTTTTTTTAGAAGCTAACGAGACAGCCTTAGGTCGTCGCTAACAGAGATTTGCTGTGGACCCAGTAACCTAGGGCCGGCCCATAGGTGGCTGGAACGCACCAGTGCCAGTCAAAACAGCACCGGATCTACAGGTACAGGCACAAAACCACAATGCATATGTAAGTACAGTTACCCGAATAGTGCAAACTGATGTGTCTTAGCCACGGTACATCAGAGGACTTGGAAAGAAGATGACCAACCGCTTCATGGCGAGAAGATTCTGTCCCTGATTACAGGACCCTGCATGCTGGACGGAGTCTTACACATGACGGTATGCACTGTGCAGGTTCTTTAGCAGGCCTGGTCTTTAGTGTCGTATTTCCAGGTCCCAGGGTGGGCGTGCACCCATGGCTTACCTGCTGCTCTCTGGTATTGATGAAAATTAGGTGGCAGGCTGTGCTGCTGAAAACGACAGATGGCGCGGGACCCGGCAGTTCTATACTGCTTGCGCGACCGGCAAACCAGCTGCTCTGCCCTGCCATGCCTTCTGCAGCTACGACTCAATAGCACCCTGCCTTCGCACTCGTGATACACAGTGCGGTGCTAGTGAGGGAAAGGCAGGGGGCGCATAGGGTCACGAGACACTCACATAATCAACGACGTCATCCTCGTCGGCCTGCCCCGCCCCAGCTAAGCTCAAAGCCAATCTGAGCAGCTGGTTTGGGTGAGGGCGGGCAACGGAGCCTCAAAACAGCCTAAAGAGCCTAAACAACACTGAAGGACTACTAAATTGAGCAGGAAGCGGCGCAAGCTACTCACAGGGTCTCTGCGAGCTACCGGTAGCTCGCGATCGACTGGTTGGAGACAGTGTAAGCACAGCTTATATTAATGAGTTTCGCATTAGTAAAGCACCACGGTGTGCATGTGTGGCGACACTTCACCCATGAGATTCATGCCAAGCAATTCTTGACACAATCAACACTATGCGTCTTTTTCATATATTTATGACGAAGTGCAGGAGCTTTCCAAGGGATTTTGCACACTACATACTTCACTCGAAGAAATAAATCGTGTAGGTAAAAAACATTGCCATTTATAATTTCAATAACTCTAACTCACAAATGCGAGACCTATTTGCATTGCAAATGCTTGTTTTTAAAGTTATCATTTTTTTTCTCTGTTGGGGCAGTTTTGTTGGGCGGAGCTAGACTGCGCAGACAGAAGGAGTGGTGGCACTTCCTAAGTGCACATTGTTTGGCTGGCCCCGCGCTTTGTATGTTCTCTACCCAGGCTGCATTACAGCTTGGGTGGAGAACATGCCCAGGCTTCCATTACCCATCTGAGCGCTTAACCACAGCGCTCACATTGGCTCATGGGAGCCTGGGTGCTTTCCAATCACAATGCTGCATTGCAGCATTGTGATTGGCTTAGGGGAGCCTATCCTGCTTTCTGTTCCAACAGAAGCCAGGATGAGGATGGTAGGTAGGCGGCGGCTGGCCAGCCGCCCGTCCGGGAAGGGATTTTTTATTTTCTCCTCCCTTCCCCGCCCTACTACTGTTTCGCAGGAGCAGCCGCGACCTCTGTATGATATCTTAGTCTTCATTCACCCTCAGAAGAATGAGATTAATGGAGGAATATTACAGCTAACCTTGTGTCTAGCAATTTAGTGCCATGTTTGCTATTGTGAACAGAGCACTGTTGCATGTTTGCACTGCCCTGGTCCGCCCTGTAGGGATTTGCAGCATTTCTATAGTACCCCCTACCCCACTGTAGAGCACTGCAGCACATATTCACACGAGTAGGATGTTACTCCATGGGGAAGTGTGTGATTGATACCATGCTGAATTTGTTGAAAAACTGTGGGAAGTATTTTGGTGTCATGCATTAGTGAACAGTGAGGCACTCTTGTACTGTCTTAGCAACCAGTGCTTTGTGGTCTGATGGAGGAGGAAGTGTAAGACAGATTTACAAATTATAATTGTTAGCTGTAATTTATTCTGCAGTTCCAATGCTATATTTATGGTTTACCTTATATGCCACTAGATGCATTTGGGTTGACCACTCTTAATCTTCTGTGTCTGGGGTGGGGAAGGAGAAGTATAGTCAGAGGAAGGAGACAAAGGAAGATGTAAGACCTTCAAGGATGGGCTAAATTAAGAGTCCTCCAGGGTGTCAGCAACATGGGGTAGATGTCTTCATCCATTAGCTGCTGGTATTGGTATGTTGGAGTTGAGTGGTTAGTTAAGGTGGATTGATATCGCATTCATAAGCTAAAGCCTATCCCGGAGTAGTCTTGGTGTATAGGTTCACGTAGTCTGCACTGAGTAAGGCTGGCTGTTATAACTTTCATTAGCTGTACTTGCTTTGCTATATTCGCATTATTGTTGTCCGACCAGCAAAGATTTTTGTTGACTAGTAGCAGATCCTTAAGGTCTGTCCAGGACCTTTGGTCATTCATGGCTAGAGAGTGCTGTATAGATCATGGCTGATCTCATGTAGCGCTCCTGGGACTTTGGTCAGTCCTAGGCAGAGTGTTGTGCTATGCTCAGGACTGTTAGTTGCAGTTGGCATATGAGGATACAGTTGTTAGTGATCTTTACTGGGGCTGACCAAGTTTTGATTTAATTCCTGGGTTTTAGGGGGTCTTGTATATTTTATGGAGTGGCTCGCAAGGATGCTAGTTTTTGCAACTTTTAGTGGGAAAGAGTATCTATACTCTTATGGACTCTTGTTCGTGAACATCAAGTTTAAGTGGTAATCTTGAGCATAGTGCTTTGTTTAGGATTGCCATTGGAACTTAAATTAATTGTAACTTGGGCCTTTTCTTTGTATCGCTCTGGTTACTTACTGGTACTCCTCATTACTCTTATTCCTACTCGTCCTCGACCCAGTGATAACTAATGAGGTATATTCCACTGACAGGAAACGCTTTTCGGCTCTACCCACCTTCCTGCCAGGGGCTACATCCATGTAGTCAGCAGAAAGCACTTCCTGACATATCTAGCACAAAAGGCCTGAACAGGGAGGGCGGGTGGGAAACACGACTGGGTCGAGGACGAGTAGGACTAAGAGTAATGAGGATTACCATAAGTAATCAGGGCATTACCTCCATGTCCTCGACCCAGTCATAACTAATGAGACATAACAAAGCAATAAAACACATGAAGGCCTTTGGAACACCAGCAGAAACAAAATAGACTGCAGACAGGGGTGAAGCGCACCAAAGTGAAGAGTTTAATAGCATAACTGAGTCAAGAGGGAGCAACAGGCTCCACAGCACGCAAAACACCGCAACCAAAATTTACACGGTCATTCAGGGCACAATTCAATCAGTAATGCTTCACAAAGGAAGAGTCAGAAGCTAAAGTCCAAGCACTAAAGATCTCATCCAGGGTGCACCCCATGAAAGGCAGCCCAGAAAGCTGACACCCCTCGTAGACTGGGCCTGCACCTCATAACGACAAGGCAAACCAGAGCCCTGATAAGCCAAAGAAATATTAGACTTGATCCAACGACCCAGTGTAAACCTTCCCACGACCAGCCTTCCCAAATGCCATAAGAGACTATTAGTTATAGATTCCTTACCTTAGAATCAACCCCAGGCGTCAGACTGGATCCGTAGAATTTTTTCTCTGGCAGTAACACCTGCGTGTCGGTAGGTGGCATTGGTCAACTCCACGTCCGTCGTCAGTGTCGTGATCGCCAGGATGAAGTCACGGTGTCTATTAAGATGCCGCCCCTGCATGCTAACATCAGTTCTTTCTTTTTCCACACCAGCCTTGTGCAGATCCGGAGAGAGCTTGCCCCGTTGTCATTTTTTGACGAAACATTTTTTTACTTTTGTTGACTTTTTTTTTAGTCTTCTGACTCCTGGTGCATGAGGGATGTCACTTCGGTGGACCGGATTCAAGCCGTGCAAGGCCTGTAACCGCCTGATGTCAGTTATGGACCCCCACCTCGTGTGCCTCTGGTGCCTGGAGCGTGACCACAATCTGAAGTCATGCTCCGACTGCCTGGCCATGAACCCAAAGTCTTTGCGGGAGTGGTCCCGAAAGCTGTTGGCGGCCCGGCAGTCGGCGAAGAAGAAGCATCGCTCTTCGCCTTCTCCCTGTCAGTCGACCGACACAACGCGGGACCCTTCTCCCTGTCAGTCGACCGAAACAACGCGGGACCCGGAGCGTCATTGCTCTCCAGCTTCGCCTTCAGAGCCTGCTCCAGGGACAGCTCCCTGCTACCCTCTATTTCATGGTCGCGGAGCGTCCCCTGCCCAGCTTCGAGCTTTTTACGATGCGCTTCATGGCATCTTTGGGCAGCCCGACTCTGCCGGTACGCCTTTGCTCCCCGCGGACTCGGTTGAGAGGACTGGGACTTCGAGACCAACGACTTCGGCCCCGGTGCCAGGAGGACCCCAAGGATCCAGGCCTTGATCCGGATCGACGCCACTTTTGTGCCACTGTTTATCCCTGGCGTTCCCTACATGCCTGATTGGCAGCCAGGGGAGGGTGAGGAGGACTGGGAGGGGTCTGTTGACCCTTAAGCTGACCGGCTTGAGGAGCCGGACTGGCATGCTTTTTCTCCCTCTCGTGGCTACGGAGGAGGGAGCGTCTTATGCAGTAGTGTTGTATAGGGCAGCTGAGGCTTTGGGCCTGGAGCTTCCTATGGTAGCAGTCACAACTAACCTCCTGACATAGGTACTTCAACCTACAGCAGCTTCTCCTGAACCCCTGCTGCCTTTCAAGGAGGCCCTCATGGATGTCATTGTAGGCACTTGGTCCAAGCCCTGCACAGCGGCCCCTGTGGACAGGATGATTGCCCGATGCCACCGCCCAGCCCCGGTCAACACTTTTCCTCTCCCACCACCCAACCCCTGAGAGCTTAGCGGTCCAAGCCCCATCCAATAAGGGCACATTCCCTACTGTTCCCCTAGATAGAGAATCCAAGAAGCTGGACCATCTGGGAAAGAAGATGTTTTCTTCTGCCAGCTTAGCACTGCGGTCAGTGAATACCGCTTGCCTCTTGGACCTTTATTCCCATATGGTGTAGGATATGGTGGCGCAGGTGCTGCCCCAGTGTCCGCAGGATGCCCGGGCTGTTCTCTCCCATGCAGTGGCTAAGGGTAGAGACGCAGCAAAATTCATTGTAGGCTGGATACCACTGACTCACTGGGCAGAACCGTTTCCACGTCTGTAGCCGTGAGGCACTATGCCTGGTTGAGGACATCTGTTTTTTCTGGGGATGTCCCATCCACATGCCTTTTGATGTCTGTTGCTTTTTTGGTAATAAGGAAGACTCGGCGCTCGAGTGCTTTAAGGACTCTTGGGCTACGGCCAGATCCTTGGGCCTCGTGGCGACCTCTCACCCCACGCAGTCTGCTTTTCACCCCTTTTGTGGCTACAGAAGGGGTGCCCCACCACGTTTGTCCCCATCTAGCCACCGGTTCAAGCAAGATCCCCAGCCTGTGTGTGGCCGTGGACGTGGGACCTTTTGATACAGGTCTGGGGGCCAGTGGGCATGCCAGTCCACCCATACCCCCCCTGCACCAGCCTCTAAGCCCTCCTAGTCTGACCTTTCAGTGCCACCAGGGACCAGTGGGTGCCATCACCTCCCCCACTGGCAAACCATCACGTCCCACAGGTGGGTTTTGCAAATAGTCCGAAGGGGCTACTCCCTCCCCTTCAAGACTGCCCTCTTTCCATGCCACCATCCTTCCATCGCATGTCAGAGGATCACAAGGCCCTTCTCCGCCAGGAAGTTGCAGATCTCTTGGCCAAGGAAGCTATCGAACAGGTCCCTGTTCCAAAAGTAGGTCATGGTTGCTACTCCCGCTACTTTCTGGTACCCAAGAAGGACAAAGGCCTGCATCCTACCTTAGACCTCAGGGCTCTCAACCCCTTTCTCCGGAAGGTGAAGTTCAAGATGCTCACTTTGGCTCAGGTCTTGTCTGCCCTGGACCCAGGAGACTGGATGATAGCGTTGGACTTGCAGGACGCAAAGTTCTATATCCCCATCCTGTCAGCCCACAGGCGTTACCTGCAGTTCACGGTAGGCCACAAGCACTTTCAGTTCACCGTGCTCCCCTTTGGCCTTACCAGCGGCCCTTGGGAGGTCAATCGCTTCCTCCGGAAGGAGAAGTTCAAGATGTTGACGCTTGCTCAGGTCTCGTCTGCCCTCGACCCGCAAGACTGAATGGTAGCATTGGGCTTGCAGGACGCTTATTTTTACATCCCCGTCCTGCCGGCCCACTGGCGTTACCTGTGGTTCACGGTAGTCCACGAGCACTTCCAGTTCACCGTGCTCCCCTTTGGACTTACCACTCGGGTGTTCACAAAAGGGTTGGTCGCAGCTCATCTGTGCCGATCAGGGGTTCCAGTCTTCCCCTATCTGAATGACTGGCTGTTGAAGGTAGGCTTGCCCCAGGCCGTCGTCTCCCACCTCCAGACTAGGGCGGACCTCCTGCATTTGCTGGGTTTCACTATCAACGTAATAAAGTCACACCTAACTCCCTCTCAGAAGCTCCTTTTCATCAGAGCGGTTCTGGATATGGTGCAGTTTGGGCTTATCCTCCCGAACAGCGAGTCCGGTATATTCGGGCTATGATACCGATGTTTCAGCCTCTATCCGGATTTTAGTGACAATGACCCTGAGGCCGCTGGGCCTCATGGCCTCCTGCATCCTGCTGATGGATCATGCCAGGTGGCATATGCGGGCTCTGCAGTGGGACCTGAAGTTCCAGTGGGTGCAGCATCAGAGGCAACTCTCCAACTACATCCAGATCTCCGAGGGAACTGCACACCAATCGCAGTGGTGGTTGACAAACCAACATTGGGCCAGGGCTAGATCCCTCTCCCTTCCCCAACCAGAGCTGACAGTGGTGACCGATGTGTCCCTCCTGGGCTGGGGCGGCCTCCTGGGAGAGGTGGAGATCAGAGGGCTCTGGTATCTGGACTTTTGGAGCTACGGGCGCTTCGTCTGGCACTGAAAGCATTCCTTCCCTCTATCAAAGAAAGAGTAGTGCAGGTGTTCACAGACAACACCAATGCCATGTGGTACTGCACCAAACAGGGCAGGTGGGGTTGTGGATCCTATGTCAAGAGGATCTTCGGCCTTGGACATGGATGAAATATCAGGGCATGTCCCTGGTGTTTCAACTACAGGCGGGTTCTCTGAATGCTAGGGCAGATGAGCTCAGCCATTGGTGCATGATGGATCACGAATGGCGTCTTCACTCGGAGGTGGTGCATGGTCTCTTTCAGCAGTGGGGAGAGCCTGGGTAGATCTGTTTGCCACCAAAGAGAATGCACAATGTCAGCAGTTCTGAGTTGGAATTTACAAGGCGGCACTCGCTCAGCGACGCTTTTCATCGCAATTGGAACTGCGTCCTCTTGTACGCCTTTCCGCTGGTACCACTTCTGCCCCAAGTGCTGAAGAAGATCAAGCGCGACCAGACCCCAAGTAATTCTTGTGGTTCCAGACTGGGCATGAGGAGTCCGATCCCCTCTCTGCCCCTCTTTCTGAGGTTCTCTTGTTCATCCTTTCTTTAGCCCAGCAGGTTTCTTCCTTGGGCACTCTTAAAGGCTATCTGTAGGCAATATCTGCCTTTCTTCGCCTTCCTGATCATCCTTCTCTTTTTAAGTCCCCCATTGTAAATAGATTTCTAAAGGGCATTACTCATCTCTTTCCTCCTTCGCCATTTGTAATGCCCCAATGGTACTTGAGTCTTGTCCTCACTTATCTGATGTGTGCTCCCTTTGAGCCACTACAAACATGTCCTCTTCAGCTCCTTACTTTGAAGACTGCCTTCCTGCTAGCCATCACTTCTGCTCGCGGGGTGAGTGAGCTTCAGACCTAATCCTCAAAGCCTCCTTGCTGTTCATCCAGACAAAGTGGTCCTTCGCACTAGGCCCTCTTTTCTACCCAAAGTGGTTACCTCTTTCCACAAAGGTCAGACCAGGTCACTTTGCCCACCTTCTTCCTGCCCCCACACCCTCCCAAAGAGGAGGAGAGACTCCACCGTCTGGACCTAAAACGTGCGCTGTCCTTCTACCTTGACCGCACAAACCATTTCTGGGTGGACGATCAACTCTTTATTGATTATATGGGTGCCAAGGTCGGGCTGTACAAAAACGTACCATCTGTAGATGGGTTGTCCTAGGCATTAAAATTTGCTACTCGTTATTGAAAAAGGAGCTTCCAGTGGGACTGCGCGCATGGGCATCTTTCCACAAGTTCACCAAACATCATTGCCTGGATAGCCAAGTCCGGAGAGATGGCTATTCTGGCCTTTCTGTTCTCCAGGACTTTCTGGTGTGAACTTCGTTCGCAGACCCACCTCCAGGGCTGGCATTGCTGGGGTATCTATTCTAAGTTAAGGAATCTATAACTAATAGACTCGTTCAGATGAACAAGTTACTTACCTTCGGTAATGATATATCTGTAAGAAACATATATTAGTTATAAGAGTCCTTACCGCCCCACCCATCCTCCCATTCTGTAAACTGACTTCTAGTGTGAGGGACGCTCTTTCAGGGCCCTAATTTTGTGCACCAGTGGTCACCAACAATCCATCCGAAGAGGGCAAGGAAACCGGACCCCGGAAAGCCCGAATAGCAGCCCACTGACCCTTCAAGGTAGACAAAGCATAATGTTTGTGAAACCCATCCAAATATCAGCGACAGGGCCAGAGGTAGAAGACAGATGAAGCCCAGAACACCAGGAGGCATAGGAAGCCCACTGTTTAGAATAAGAAGATAACGTAGACCTCCTACGGGAGGCCTGCATCACAATAATGTGGTCAGGCAAACCCTGCACCCTAGAGACCGCCGTCCAACCTCCAGACTGCCACAGTGAGAGGGACCAGCAGGAAAGGAGGAGCAGACCTCAGGGGAGATGGGCAGCGAGGCAAGGTCCAAGGAGGGCCGCCGCCAGACTCTGCAACAGCGGGAACGAAGACTTCCTGGGCCAGTGAGGCAACACAGCAACCACTTGAGCCCCCAGCTTCTGAACCTTCAGCAGAAATGATGGGATGAGAGGAAAAGGAGGGAAGGCATACAGTAACCAAGGGGGCCACAGGAGAGACAAGGCCTCCACTCCCCACGCCCCCAGTTCCAGAATCCGGGAACAAAAGAGGGGAAGCAGTGCATTGGTCTTGGAAGCAAACAAATCCACCATGGGAGTTCTGAACTTCTGGCAAATCAACCGGAACACCCTGTGAGAGGCACAAAGTCAGAGAGGACAGAAACATGCTCCTCATTGCATCCGCCACCACATTGTCCAAGCCCCGGATGTGCTAAGCAGAAATGGCCTGGACATGAAGCTCCCCCCAACCTGCAATCGCACAGGCAACCAGATTCAAGGAAGGGCTGCGAGTACTGCCTTGATGATTGATGTAAGCCACAGTCACGGTGTTGTTGGACCATACCAGAACATTGCAACCTAGCAGACGATCCTGCAAGAACCGGAGGTTCTGCTCCACAGCTGACAGTTCCTTCCAGCTGGAGGACTGGCGGGACTCCGAGCCCTGCGAACAAGCCTGCACGGTCCACTGACCCAGAGTAGCACCCCAACCGATGCACTTGCATCTGTCCTCAACATCACAGGCAGATGAGGATGCAGCCACATGCCCCGGAGAGATCTGAAGAGTCCATCCACCACTGCAGAGCGGTTACTACCTCCAGACACACTGGAACAGGCACGGGGAAGTCCTGAACAGGGAAAGGCACCAAGCCGTGAAGATGCCACAGCAATCGGCGAAGATGCAACCTGGCCCATGGAACCATGAACGCTGAAGCAGCCATGTGACCCTGCAACGTCAAACCACTGAAGTAGGGGCACTGACGTCCAAGACAACAGCCTCCCCAATAAAGACTGCAGACGCAGAATCCGGGAAGGAGGCAAGAACATCTTGCCCAGAACAGAATCAAAGTCCGCTCCTCTAAAGGACCTCCGGGGGGGAAGGAAGCAGATGGTACTTGGGAAAGTTCAGGAGAAAATTGTGTATTATACCGTATGAATGGTCAAAGTCAGATGCTGAGACATCACCATGGCAGAGTCAGAAGGGGCCTGTAGAAGCCAATCATCCAGGTAGGGAAACACAGACAATCCCAGGAGGTGAAGATGGGACACAAGAGGAGCCACCCTGGGAGATGACCGCAGGATGAGAGGTAAGACACAAAACTGCCAATGCAAACCATTCAGGTAAAATATCAGAAACCCGGCCAGGTGCTGAGATCCTTCCGGTATACAAAAAGGATCACCTCTATTACCTACAGACTACAGACCGATCAGTTTGATCAATGTTTCACAAAAAGTATTTGCCAGGATTTTATTAGATCGCCTGCAATCCTGGTTGGAGGAACATAAGATCATGACTCCTTTGCAGGCCGGCTTTAGAGAAAAAACATCAACAATAGACCAGATTTTCAGGCTTCAGCTTCTTTATTGGAAAACAGTACATCTTGAAGGAGGTAGCCTGTATCTGATCTTTGTGGACCTCAAGAGTGCATTTGACCTGGTACTCAGAGATGCTTTGTGGAGGGTTCTGAGTGAAGTAGGACTACCCCTCTATCTTTTAGATATATTGAGAAGGTTATACAATGGTAACTATGCCCAAATTAGGTATCGAAAAATGGGGAACTCACGCCGCCCATTCCTGTCAACAAGGGAGTAAGATAGGGGTGTGTGCTTGCCCCTACCCTGTTAAACAGCTACATCAACGGACTGGTAAGTGCGCTGTGAGAACTTAAGGACATAGACGCCCCCAAACTAGTGCACAAGTCAATTCCGGCCATGATGTTTGCAGATGATACCCTACTCCTCTCCAAGTCTCCCATGGGTATCCAGAGAATTTTAGATGGGTTTTGTGAGCTCTGTAGGTCTAGGGGGTTGGAGATAAACATCCAAAAAACACAATTTATGGTCTTCAACCCCAATATATCAACCTGCTCTAACCCATGCATGAACGGTACTCCCCTAGAGCGGGTGTCTATATTTGACTACCTGGGCCTTACACTTACTGAAAACATGGCCTGGGGGCCTCAAATAGATAAGTCAAATCCTAAACTGGCCCAGACCGCAGGTGGCATGGCCAAGTTCTATAGAAAGTCGTTCCACAAGTTGGTAAGTCCAGTCATGGAGATCTAAAAAACCCAGCTTAGGAGTGCTGCCCTATATGGGGCTGAACTCTGGGGGCACCCTCACCTTAGGCCTATTGTTAAAACAGAGAACAACTTTCTTAGGCAATTATTCGAATTACCGGTGAGCTCCCCTCTGATTCCACTGCGTATGGATCCAGGGGTGAGACCCATCGCAGAGGAAATTGGCTGCAGACCTCTACTCTTTTAGCGGCGCCTCTGGGTGACACCGGAACAGGCCGAGTACAGATCTGAACTCTTAGAAATTTTGAGACTCCCCAGCATCGCCTCACTACGTTTTGGGCCCTTGCCTGCCGCGGGTACTTGGGCCTCCCACACAAGTGAGGCACCATTTTTACCGGGAGACCTGGGGGAACGCTGGGTGGTGGTAAATTTGTGTGAGCCCGGTGATGCCACAACTTTCCCACCCCAAAATGTGTGAAAAAAGTGATTTTTTGAGCAAAAATTGAGGTTTGCAGGGGATTCTGGGTAAGGAAACGTTGGGGGATCCACGCAAGCCATACCTCCCTGGAAGCCGCCGGGTGTCTAGTTTTCAGAAATGTGTGGGTTTGGTAGGTTTCCCTAGATGGCCGCCGAGCACCGGGCCAAAAACCAAAGTGACCCCCCTTGCAAAACCAGGTGGTTTTGCGATCGGCCATTTTGATGTCGCCTCACTACGTTTTGGGCCCTTGCCTGCCGCGGGTACTTGGGCCTCCCACACAAGTGAGGCACCATTTTTACCGGGAGACCTGGGGGAACGCTGGGTGGTGGTAAATTTGTGTGAGCCCGGTGATGCCACTACTTTCCCACCCCAAAATGTGTGAAGAAAGTGATTTTTTCAGCAAAAATTGAGGTTTGCAGGGGATTCTGGGTAAGGAAACGTTGGGGGATCCACGCAAGCCATACCTCCCTGGAAGTCGCCGGGTGTCTAGTTTTCAGAAATGCGTGGGTTTGGTAGGTTTCCCTAGATGGCCGCCGAGCACCGGGCCAAAAACCAAAGTGACCCCCCGTGCAAAACCAGGTGGTTTTGCGATCGGCCATTTTGATGTCGCCTCACTACGTTTTGGGCCCTTGCCTGCCGCGGGTACTTGGGCCTCCCACACAAGTGAGGCACCATTTTTACCGGGAGACCTGGGGGAACGCTGGGTGGTGGTAAATTTGTGTGAGCCCGGTGATGCCACAACTTTCCCACCCCAAAATGTGTGAAAAAAGTGATTTTTTGAGCAGAAATTGAGGTTTGCAGGGGATTCTGGGTAAGGAAACGTTGGGGGATCCACGCAAGCCATACCTCCCTGGAAGCCGCCGGGTGTCTAGTTTTCAAAAATGCGTGGGTTTTGTAGGTTTCCCTAGATGGCCGCAGAGCACCGGGCCAAAAACCAAAGTGACCCCCCTTGCAAAACCAGGTGGTTTAGCAATAGGCCATTTTGATGTCGCCTCACTACGTTTTGGGCCCTTGCCTGCCGCGGGTACTTGGGCCTCCCACACAAGTGAGGCACCATTTTTACCGGGAGACCTGGGGGAACGCTGGGTGGTGGTAAATTTGTGTGAGCCCGGTGATGCCACTACTTTCCCACCCCAAAATGTGTGAAAAAAGTGATTTTTTGAGCAAAAATTGAGGTTTGCAGGGGATTCTGGGTAAGGAAACGTTGGGGGATCCACGCAAGCCATACCTCCCTGGAAGCCGCCGGGTGTCTAGTTTTCAGAAATGTGTGGGTTTGGTAGGTTTCCCTAGATGGCCGCCGAGCACCGGGCCAAAAACCAAAGTGGACCCCCCTTGCAAAACCAGGTGGTTTTGCGATAGGCCATTTTGATGTCGCCTCACTACGTTTTGGGCCCTTGCCTGCCGCGGGTACTTGGGCATACCACACAAGTGAGGCACCATTTTTACCGGGAGACCTGGGGGAACGCTGGGTGGTGGTAAATTTGTGTGAGCCCAGTGATGCCACTACTTTCCCACCCCAAAATGTGTGAAAAAAGTGATTTTTTGAGCAAAAATTGAGGTTTGCAGGGGATTCTGGGTAAGGAAACGTTGGGGGATCCACGCAAGCCATACCTCGCTGGAAGACGCCGGGTGTCTAGTTTTCAGAAATACGTGGGTTTGGTAGGTTTCCCTAGATAGCCGCCGAGCACCGGGTCAAAAACCAAAGTGACCCCCCTTACAAAACCCGGTGGTTTGGCGATAGGCCATTTTGATGTCGCCTCACTACGTTTTGGGCCCTTGCCTGCCGCGGGTACTTGGGCCTCCCACACGAGTGAGGCACCATTTTTACCGGGAGACCTGGGGGAACGCTGGGTGGTGGTAAATTTGTGTGAGCCCGGTGATGCCACTACTTTCCCACCCCAAAATGTGTGAAAAAAGTGATTTTTTCAGCAAAAATTGAGGTTTGCAGGGGATTCTGGGTAAGGAAACTTTGGGGGATCCACGCAAGCCATACCTCCCTGGAAGCCGCCGCGTGTCTAGTTTTCAGAAATGCGTGGGTTTGGTAGGTTTCCCTAGATGGCCGCCGAGCACCGGGCCAAAAACCAAAGTGACCCCCCGTGCAAAACCAGGTGGTTTTGCGATCGGCCATTTTGATGTCGCCTCACTACGTTTTGGGCCCTTGCCTGCCGCGGGTACTTGGGCCTCCCACACAAGTGAGGCACCATTTTTACCGGGAGACCTGGGGGAACGCTGGGTGGTGGTAAATTTGTGTGAGCCCGGTGATGCCACAACTTTCCCACCCCAAAATGTGTGAAAAAAGTGATTTTTTTAGCAGAAATTGAGGTTTGCAGGGGATTCTGGGTAAGGAAACGTTGGGGGATCCACGCAAGCCATACCTCCCTGGAAGCCGCCGGGTGTCTAGTTTTCAAAAATGCATGGGTTTTGTAGGTTTCCCTAGATGGCCGCCGAGCACCGGGCCAAAAACCAAAGTGACCCCCCTTGCAAAACCAGGTGGTTTAGCAATAGGCCATTTTGATGTCGCCTCTCTACGTTTTGGGCCCTTGCCTGCCGCGGGTACTTGGGCCTCCC
The DNA here is from genome assembly GCF_964204655.1 of Triturus cristatus. Lineage (NCBI taxonomy): Eukaryota > Metazoa > Chordata > Amphibia > Caudata > Salamandridae > Triturus > Triturus cristatus. The sequence goes on from NC_140595.1 coordinate 334,933,066, forward strand.
ACACAAGTGAGGCACCATTTTTACCGGGAGACCTGGGGGAACGCTGGGTGGTGGTAAATTTGTGTGAGCCCGGTGATGCCACTACTTTCCCACCCCAAAATGTGTGAAAAAAGTGATTTTTTGAGCAAAAATTGAGGTTTGCAGGGGATTCTGGGTAAGGAAACGTTGGGGGATCCACGCAAGCCATACCTCGCTGGAAGCCGCCGGGTGTCTAGTTTTCAGAAATACGTGGGTTTGGTAGGTTTCCCTAGATAGCCGCCGAGCACCGGGTCAAAAACCAAAGTGACCCCCCTTACAAAACCCGGTGGTTTGGCGATAGGCCATTTTGATGTCGCCTCACTACGTTTTGGGCCCTTGCCTGCCGCGGGTACTTGGGCCTCCCACACGAGTGAGGCACCATTTTTACCGGGAGACCTGGGGGAACGCTGGGTGGTGGTAAATATGTGTGAGCCCGGTGATGCCACTACTTTCCCACCCCAAAATGTGTGAAAAAAGTGATTTTTTCAGCAAAAATTGAGGTTTGCAGGGGATTCTGGGTAAGGAAACGTTGGGGGATCCACGCAAGCCATACCTCCCTGGAAGCCGCCGCGTGTCTAGTTTTCAGAAATGCGTGGGTTTGGTAGGTTTCCCTAGATGGCCGCCGAGCACCGGACCAAAAACCAAAGTGACCCCCCTTGCAAAACCAGGTGGTTTTGCGATAGGCCATTTTGATGTCACCTCACGACGTTTTGGGCCCTTGCCTGACGCGGGTACTTGGGCCTCCCACACAAGTGAGGCACCATTTTTACCGGGAGACCTGGGGGAACGCTGGGTGGTGGTAAATTTGTGTGAGCCCGGTGATGCCACTACTTTCCCACCCCAAAATGTGTGAAAAAAGTGATTTTTTGAGCAAAAATTGAGGTTTGCAGGGGATTCTGGGTAAGGAAACGTTGGGGGATCCACGCAAGCCATACCTCCCTGGAAGCCGCCAGGTGTCTAGTTTTCAGAAATGCGTGGGTTTGGTAGGTTTCCCTAGATGGCCGCCGAGCACCGGGCCAAAAACCAAAGTGTCCCCCCTTGCAAAACCCGGTGGTTTTGCGATAGGCCATTTTGATGTCGCCTCACTACGTTTTGGGCCCTTGCCTGCCGCGGGTACTTGGGCCTCCCACACAAGTGAGGCACCATTTTTACCGGGAGACCTGGGGGAACGCTGGGTGGTGGTAAATTTGTGTGAGCCCGGTGATGCCACAACTTTCCCACCCCAAAATGTGTGAAAAAAGTGATTTTTTTCAGCAAAAATTGAGGTTTGCAGGGGATTCTGGGTAAGGAAACGTTGGGGGATCCACGCAAGCCATACCTCCCTGGAAGCCGCCGGGTGTCTAGTTTTCAGAAATGTGTGGGTTTGGTAGGTTTCCCTAGATGGCCGCCGAGCACCGGGCAAAAAACCAAAGTATCCCCCCTTGCAAAACCAGATTAACTATTGTTACTACAGCGTGAGAATTTTGGAACAATATTGCAAAGAAAATGTGGCAGACAGTTTGAGGTTTACAGGACAATGGGGATAAAAAATATTTTTCAATTCACTAGAGAGACATCACCATGAACTCCCAAGGGTTTTCGACAATATCTACAGTTGGTGGGTTATTCTTGCATGGAAAGTGTACCTTGGCAGAGAAAATAAAGACAAAGATTCCTGCACAACCATCTATTCCTCAAACACACACACATACTGGTTGGATTTGGCACGAGGGCGAGTCATGGTTCAGTGTATTAAATTTTATTAACAAGAGATTTCACAAAAATGAAATGCACTGTCAATAATTAAATTAACAAAAAACCAAACCAATGACTCGCAGCTCGTGAGCTGTAAAGCCACGTCAAGGCACCAACCATTTTACAGGCCATTCACACACCTTTCATACGTGATACAAACAAGACCATTCGCACCACCAGGTACAAAAGCAACACAGTACAAAATTCACCAAAAAGGGACAAGGTACACCCTGCTTCAGAAAGACAAATATTACTGCACAGCCATCTAATCCGCAAGCACACACACATACTGGTTGGATTTGGCACGAGGGTGAGTGATGGTTCAGTAGATAAAATTGTATTAGCAAGTGATTTCACAAAACATGAAATGCACTGGTAATAATTGAAAGGGCGACAAACTGAACCATTGACTCACAGCTCGTGAGCTGTAAAGCCACGACAAGGCACCAACCTCTTTACAGGCCATTCATACACCTTTCATACGTGTGAGACATACAAAACCATTCACACCGCCAGCCGCGGGCCCATCACATAACAAAACTCACACCAGCACACAGCGCCATTCAAGGGCCCATCACTTTCACACGCCCACAATCCAGACACAGCAACTACACAGGCTGATGGATTGCGTGGAGTGGCACTCAGCTAGCAGTGTGTGTAGTGACCAGCAGAAAGTCACTACTCACACACAGCCAGCCGAGCACCAGTCCACACACACCGCTAGCCAAACGCCAGTCCACGCACACCGCTAGCCAAGCGCCAGTCCAGGCACACCGCCAGACAATCGCCAGTCCAGGCACACCGGCAGCCAATCGCCAATCCACCTACACCGCCAGCCAAGCTCCAGTCCACGGACACCTCCAGCCAAGCACCAGTCCGCACACACCACCAGTCCACGCACACCGCCAGCCAAGTACCAGTCCACGCACACCGCCAGCCAAGCACCATTCCACGCACACCGCCAGCCAAGCTCCAGTCCACGCACACCACCAGCCAAGCTCCAGTCCACGGACACCACCAGCCAAACACCAGTCCGCACACACCACCAGTCCACGCACACCGCCAGCCAAGTACCAGTCCACGCACACCGCCAGCCAAGCACCATTCCACGCACACCGCCAGCCAAGCACCATTCCACGCACACCACCAGCCACGCACCAGTCCACGCACACCGCCAGTCCATGCACACCGCCAGCCAAGCACCATTCCACGCACACCACCAACCAAGTGCCAGTCCACACACACCAACAGCCAAGCGCAAGCCTACACACACCGCCATCACATTTAGGATTTTTTTAGAAAAAAATAAAAACACAAACAAATTGCAAATAGATACAAATCTTCCAACAGAAAATCAGCAACTAAATACATTGCACTAACACCAACCTTGAAACAGAATCATATTTTCCAAAGAATACAGACCAGGCAGTTCACTTTACCACTCATGAATGTTCCCAAAATTTTTTACGCGTGTGGTACGCTCTGAAACAAGCAGGGAGACACAGTGCAGGATGAGAGGGACAGTCGGGGCAGTACATACGACTCTCCTTCCGCAAACCTCTTCGCCAACAGACTCTACATCTCCTACTGGGAAAATCTTTTGCGGCTGTGGGAGGAATGTGATCTGGAAAGTGGCGTTCTTTCAATCTAGCAACATCCTCCACCACTTCAACTCTAGGAACACTTGCCTGTTCCACTACAACAAGGCTGCCTATTACAGACTCCTGAAACTTAGCAAAAGTCATCTTTGACTCAGGGCAAGAATCCTGGAACACAACAAAAGCATTAAACATTGCCAAGTGGAAAAGATGGATAGCCAACTTCTTGTACCAAATGTAAGCCTTACGAAGAGCAGTGTAAGGTTCCAACCTCTGATCTACTCTGTCAACACCACCCATGTGCCTATTATAGTCTAAAATGCACACAGGTTTGCGCGCTTCAGCGACCTGACCCCAAACAGTCACAGGTGCAGTGCTTTCATCATGGATGGTAGTCAGCATGTAGACATCTCTCCTGTCTGTAAACTTCACAGCAAGAAGCTCCTGGCAACGCAACGCACTGCACTGTCCCCGCACAAGCTTTTGTCAAACAAGTTCTTTCGGGAAACCTTTACGGTTAGAGCGGATTGTGCCACAAGCAAATGTGTCCACTTTGGCCAATTCCCTGAACAACCGCACACCAGTGTAGAAGTTATCTACATATAAATGGTGGCCTTTGTTAAAAAATCCTCTACCAAGTTCCCAAACAATTTTCTCAGTCACTCCAAAAGTGGACGGACAACCAGGGAGGTTAAACCTAGATTCCTTACCGGTGTACACCCTGAAATTAGAGACATATCCAGTCCTACTGTCACACAGCATATACAGCTTTATTCCATAGCATGCCCTCTTACTAGGAATGTATTGCCTAAAAACCAAGCGGCCCTTGAACAACACCAAAGACTCATCCACTGCAATTTCTCTACCAGGGGCATAAATCTCAGAAAATCGATCAACAAAGTGATCAAGGACAGGCCTAATCTTAAAAAGACGGTCACAATCAGGGTGATCTCGTGGCAACGCTAAACCATTATCAACAAAGTGCATCATCCGAAGCAGAAGCAAATACCTGTCATGACTCATGACTGCCGGAAAAATAGACGTTGCCATCAAGGGACTGCTAGACCAATATGAAGACATCGAGGGCTTCCTTAGCAAGCCCATCAAAAAAGTTAAACCCAAGAACTTCTTCATCTCTTCAACATTTGTGGGAGTCCACCGGGTAGCTCTAGAGTGTGGCTTAAGACTGGCACTGTTGTCCCTCAAAAACTGTTCGGCATACAAATTAGTCTGCTCAACAATCTTTGCCAAAAACACATCGTCCATAAACAACTGAAAAAAATTTACCGGCAAAAAGTTTTCAGTATTCACTCTAGACCCTGGAACACCAGTAAACTCTGGCAATGCCGGCTGCACCATGCCAGGGGCAACCCAGAGGTCATCACTTTCAACGGGAAGCCTTGCAGCCCCAGCCTGCAGCCCAGATGCCTCTTGCCGCACTACACCAACGGGAAGCCTTGCAGCTGCAGGCTGCAGCCCAGAAGCCTCTTGCCGCACTACACCAACGGGAAGCCTTGCAGCCGCAGGCTGCAGCCCAGAAGCCTCTTGCCGCACTACACCAACGGGAAGCCTTGCAGCCGCAGGCTGCAGCCCAGATGCCTCTTGCCGCACTATCGGCACATCAGTCTCCTCCTCTAACACAGGCACTTCATCCGCACTAAGAGTATCTTCATCATCCGATGAACCCATACGGAGAGAAAACTCACTGCCAGAATCGTCCCCTGCCTCCTCTCCCTCAGATGCAGAGTCAGTCTCTGAACCATGGTCAGAGGAAGACTCAAACAGCAAACCAACAACCTGCTGAGCAGTAATCCTGCGGCTAGCCATTATACTTACTAAGATAGAAGACTGCACAAACAAGTCAACAACAACCAACAATGTGCAAACCAAGTAAGTAAAGAAATGTGTACCTTTATCACAAAGATCAATGTACTCAAAAACTATACAATCCAATTACAAGAGACAGCTGCACTCACCAGAAACAAACTCTGCAGTGACACAGCAAAAACCAACGATATCAAACTAGAAAGAAGAAAAAAAAACAAATTACTCACAAGACAACAAAATACACATCGAGCACCAATGCAAAAAGTTTTTGACACTCAAAAACCAAACATACTGCTATTATTACAACATTTGCAAAAAAAAAAACAGGCAGAGAAATCAAACACATTTACATTGTACAAAAATAAGTCTCTTACCAAACTACACAAACAGCAGAACCACCAGTCACAAAACGGCAACGTGAAAAGAAGAAAAGCCTTCACCTAGAACAAAAAAGTAAACAAAAAAAAAACATTACAATTGGAATTCACAAAAAATATAACAATAAACATTATAACATGCTATGTCACTACCCAAATGGTCAATCGGGTTGTGTGCCAGGTGGGGCAGAAAACAAATTGCACCCTGGAAGCGAGGGGTCACTTCTATTTTTATTTGAACTAATTCCCTGGTGTCTAGTGGGCTTTTCTGCCCCCCCTGGGAGCAGAAACGGCGAAAAAATAAAACCGATCTGCCCCCAGAGGGGGCAGAAAAGTCTACAAATAAATTAGGGGCCCAAGGAAGCGACCCTTGCCCAAGGGGTCGCTTCCTACAATAATAATTAGATCCCTGGTGTCTAGTGGGCTTTTCTGCCCCCCCTGGGAGCAGAAACTGCAAAAAAATAACACCGATCTGCCCCCAGAGGGGGCAGAAAAGTCTTCAAAAAATTTAGGGGCCCAAGGAAGCGACCCTTACCCAAGGGGTCGCTTCCAAAATAAAAAAAACACACATCCCTGTTGTCTAGTGGGGCATCCCTGCTCCACGATCGCGACGCTGTGCGCGATCGTGGAGCAGGAATGCCCTGTATTGAGACATCAGGGGAGAGGAAATACTCTTTCCTCTCCCCCGATGCCTCAATACACTCTAAAAGGCCCCCGCCGCCCCACCGGAGCAAACAACACTCACCCTGCCTCTATGGACGCCTGGAAGCAAATGGCTTCCAGGCGTCCGAGCACTTCCTGATGAAGCCGGCGTGCGCTGTGCGCGCTGACGTCACCAGGAAGCGTGGGGGGGCTCGGGGGTGGCAGCGGAAACTCTTCCGCTGCCATCCCCGTCTGTGGGGGCACGATCGATGCCCCAGGGGGGGAGCGCCAGCGCTTCCCCCAGGGGCTGTCCTCATGACGGAGCGGTTCCGTCATGAGCACAGCCCAACTGATGCTCATGACGGAACCGCTCCGTCATGAGCATCCAAGGGGTTAACATATAAAAGTGCATTAAAAATACATTGTTCAACCAGTCCTAAAATTGATATCCAGAGGGGTATGTTTGCTTAGGCCATCTTAGAATGAGCAATAGGGTTCCAACACCATCTAATATGTCACCAAAAATGAATTTAAAAAGTCTTAATCACTGTCCATATTGATGCGATTAATATAAAATCCCCAATCATTTATATCGCTGATGCGCTTCGAACCGCTGGTTGTTAAGGGTTCTACTCAGGACTAGGGCTGGTGGACTTTTTTTTATCTTGAACCATCACTGGTAGACACAATCAATGGTAAAAATTACGTTGCAAAACTGTTGGCTGCTACAGAGTTCATAATTTATTTTTTTTAATTGCAGAGTAAAAGCATCTTGCATTCAAAACCGGCGGAGCAGCATTTCAACTGTATGGTCTTGCCTGCGAGATCTTTGTGTGATCAGCAAAGTTCTGTTTCTGAAATCTGGAGGGTGACTCATCTGCTCGCAACACATGGGTCCTGGGCTCCTTTAAAGAGTATATGTAGACATACTTGACAATCAGATTTCCAAGGTGCACTGATTCAGATCTTCAACTATAATTCATGCGTGAATCAAAAAAGCTCCAGTACAAAAATATTGTTTTAAAAAACAGAGACTAAAAGTTTAGGTCACCATCTGTCATGTCGTCCTCTCGGGAGACGGCCCCACTCCTAGTTTTGGTGAAATAGACATACCTTAGGGGTGACTTATATGTAACAAAAGGGGAGGTTCTGCAGGCTAGCTGGTAACTATGGACTGGGATCCGGTACGAGTCATTTTCCGTGGCTGAGATAAATTCAGGCATGTGATCCAGAACCCTTTTGTATACTTATTGTGTCATCCTAAGTGCGACGGGTGTCCCAGACATGGGTCCTGTGCACTCTGTCACTGGAAACAAGTTGTACTCAGTTGATCTGCCCATAACAAGAGCGAAACAGGTCCTGGGTTTATTGTGTTCCAGTTCAAGGAGGAACAATTCAAAAAACATTTCCACTGGGTGGAAAAATGTAATAAAAAAAAACAGTCCCCGTGTTGTGTAATGCCGACGCGTTTAGATTCCCAGTGTAGCTTAAGCAATTTGCGTGTTGCAGACGATTGCCTGCAACACGCAAATTGCTTACGCGAATCGATCAAATAAACCAGTCCACTTCCTGAAGAGAATCTTAGAAGCCACCCTGGAAATCTAAATGCGTTGGCATTACACAACACGGGGACTGTTGTATTTGATTAAATGTTTCCGCTGAGTGGAAACGTTTTTTGAAGTGTCTCACTACTGTGTTTGGTTGTTTTGCTCCTCGTGATAGCAGCTACTTAACTCAGTTATACAATGTGGATGTTAAAGGATATCCAAGTAGCTGCTTTGTTTGTGAATAAAGACTGGTGACATATTGTTTGTATAATTAGTTGTTTTTTATCACTTGTTCATGTATTGTTTTTTAAATCAAACTACTTCACCACAAAGTTTGTATGTTTTTGTTTGATCTGTGGCACAAATAATTGTAATTTGTTCTAAACTGAAACGTATCAAACTTCTCTGACCCATGATTCAAATGTGGAGTAAAGTACATAGAAATGAGCAGCAAATAAAAGCCTCAAGCCAATATCAATTGGATTGTTGGGTCATAGTCTGTTAAATTAATGTAGCAGCATTTGAAAGGTGACTGCTAGGACACTTCTTGCTCTTAGTTTAATACAGCCCTGTCCAGCCACTTAGGGCCAAACCCCTTGTGGCTATTACATGTATATTTTTCCTGGCATGTTGTATCCTAATTTTCCAGACTAAGATCATCCTCGCTGTACTTAGAACTAAGAAGGTTTTCTAGCTTCCTATCTCTCCTGCATCTTCCTCTCCAATAACGATTTATAGCATTCTTTACATTCTTCTAATTCATCAATGAGTATCGACTGATCAGGAGCAAATTTTTATGAGCCTCCAGCATTCCCAGCCAATGCGACAACCTACGATCCTCATCACTTTCAGCCTTAAGAAAGTGAATAGAGCAATTTGTGTTGGCCCACGTATAAAAGCTTTATATGCATCCCAAAGACTATTCATTGGTACACTCCCAATATTAGTACTCATTAAAAACATTGTACTTTCTTTCAGTTCCTTTACTAAAGAGGAGTTCCCCAAAATCCTCCTTTACATGGCCCACTTCCATTTCATAGACCTTTACCCCAAATCTAATTCACATTTTACTAATGCATGGTTGGACAAAAAGAAGGTGATATACACTTGACTGTTTTAACTTTAAAAACCATAACCTTTTCCACTATCCAAAGGTCCAGATGACAGCTGTGACCATGTTTTTGCTTTAAAAAGAAAACACCTTCAACCAGCCTTCTCTCAGTCTCCAGATGTTTATTAAAACAAAATCTTTCAGGATATTCTTAAGCCTAGCTGCCATTTTGTGGGTTTTGAAATATGGACGTCTAGTTGAACGGTCTAATGTATTCAAAAGAGTATTAAAATCACCTCCTACACAATCTTTCCTGTCAAGTATCTGACAGAAGAAGATGTGGCAAAGTGGTACGAGCTGCTGTATCGTAAGCTGTTATTTCACATGTTAACTTAATCAATGGCACACCAATTGAAACAGGCACTTCATCTCTTACCTGGGTATTTTCTTTAGCTTCAATGGATCCTGGTCTAAGCACACTGAAAATAATAGGCCAAAGATGACACATGCCTGCATGGGCATTTGTAGGTTTGCAGCTAAGGTTGTAAACCAAATCGGGAAATGGTCTTCATTTTAATGCACATCTGTAGCCCCTTGTGGGAGTGGATTATAGGACTTCGTAGAATCTACCCTTGTACAAATGCAGGAGAATATATATTTTCAGTGACTGATTGCCACACCACAATCTACATCAGCCTGTACAGCACATAGAGATCTGGGCATGCTCTATTTGGAAGATATATTGGCGATCAGACCCATCCAGTTGTGGCACTCTGTTTGGAGTAAAGAAGAGATCAATTTCACAAAAGCAAATATAAGGGATTGTTTAAGCTCAGATAATGCACTGAGAATCCCCTGGTTCTTGTATATCTCCAGACAGATTGCCCAATTGAAGAATCCCCTATAATTGAATGAACCTCATAGTATAACGCTATATGTTATGTTATACAAACTTATATAGCGCACGTCTACACATAGGTGTCTTGCTGCTTGCTGAATATGAGCATACTGAGCCGGTGTCTTACTAGTTGATAAACAGCCAAGTCTTAAGTTCCTTTCTGAAGGCAAGGAGGGTGGGTATATTATGTTATGTTAATAAAATGTATTGAGTGCACGAATACCCGGAGGTGTCTTGGCGCTAAGATGTAGTGGAAGAGAGTTCCACAGTCTTGCTTCCTCCTCCCCAGTTCACGTTTCTGACTCTTGTGTGGGAAGTCAGTCTAGCACTAGTTAGCACTATCTGATCGAAGATGTTTGTTTGGAGTTTGCCAATTAAGAGCCTTCCATAAAAATGTCAGACCTTCTCTATGCAAGGCCTTATGGGCAGCACAGAGCACTTTAAATGTCACTTGCTGTCGCATCGGGAGCCAGTGTAGTTCCCAGATGCCTGCGGATACCGACTGATATTTGGGAATGCCCTGAGTCAGTCTGGCTACTGCATTGTGCAGTCTGTAGCTTCCTAAGTATTTTTTCCTGGAGGTTAATATACAAGCTGCTACAGTAGTCTAGCTTTGACAGTCTTCCTGGTGTTTCTGGGGATAAAAGGGTGGTGCTATGTAAAGCGCTCTGATACCCGATTGGATTCGGGTCAAGTTTGCGCTATATAAAAATCTGCAAAAAAAAGAAAAGGGAAAATGTTCCTTAAGGTTTTGATGGTATAAAACAAGGAGGGCAATACCTTAGACACCTGGGCCCAATATCTGAGCTTCTCGTCCATAATAAAGCCTAGGTTTTTAGCTTTGGTCACTGGGAGGGGAGGGGAGGTGAGCCCAGACTGTCGGGCCACCTGGCAGGAGACCACGCTGAAAAGAGATTGACAAATAGTATAACCTCAGTTTTACTTGAGTTCAACTTTAGGCAGTGTCTGCTCATCCAGCTGCTCAGGGCAGTCATACAGTCATGTAATCTTAAAGAGTAGTTGATATCATGGTCCATGGCGGTTACAACCAATTGGGTGTTGTCAGCATAGGATGTTGGATTTAGATTAAAACTTTTAATTAAAGAGGCGAGTTCAGAGACATAGATATTAAATAGCGTTTGGCTTAATGAGTAGCCCTGAGGAACCCGGCATGATAGAGTGAAGGGTGAAGATTTTAACTGACCAAGATTCAGAGTTTGGGGTCTCTCCGATAGGAAAGATGTTAATAAGGTAAGAACTTTACTTTTGACTTCTATGGCTTTCAGACGGTGGACCAATAACCCGTGGTCCACAGTGTTGAACGCTGCGAATAGGTCCAATAGAATAAGAGTTGCTGACCCTCCGCTATCTAGTGCCATTCTTATTTCTTCTGTATTTTTTTTATCAGTGCAGTCTCGGTACTATGGTTCACTCTAAAACCAGATTGACTGGGGTCTAAAAGCTGATTCTAGAGAATAATGTTGGATAGCTCTGCATTGATTATTTTTTCAACAATGTTTGCTTGCAAGGGAAGTCTCAAGATGGGACAATAGTTGGCAGGATTGCTAGTATCAAGAGTTGTTTTTTGATAAGAGGAAGAATGCAAGCTTGTTTCCAAAGTGTAGGAAATGTCCCTTGCAGAAACATTTGATTAAACACTGAGGAAAGATGAGAGGCAATAGGCTCAGTTTCGAGCTTTAAAATCTAAGAGGGACATGGGTCATCTAGAGAGCCGGATTTGGCAGCTAAGAGAAAAGAGGCTACTTGATTGGGGGAGGTCGGGGTAAAGTCTGTGAGTGGAGAGTAGTCAGTCACTTCCTGGTCATTTATGGTAATTTAAATCTGTAATGACATTAGATTTATCAAGTAGGTCAAAGATTTGGTCGGCCTTATTTCTAAAAGTCCGGACAAGGGTGTCACAGAATCCTTGATAATCCGTGGTTAGTTTTTTTTTTTAAATTGAAGTAAGCTTCGTTATAACCTGGAACAGGTCTTTATTTGAGTTGCTGGCATTTTCAATTAATTGGGTGTAATAAAGACTTTTTTCGTTGATGACAATCTTTTAATATTTAACAAGGGCAGTTTCATATCAGCCTTTGTCTCTGACTTATCCACACTGCACCTTACCAAAAAGAATGATGGCCCTACACACACGGCAGGCCACACTATTGACATAATTTTTTCCAACACTGATCGGCTAATCTGTAAAGCTCCCCGCCCTATGTGTTGGACGGATGATGCTCTTATCAGTTTCCAAGTGCAGTGTCCTCTTACGTCCACTTCAACGGCAGCACACACCCAATTTTCCTACAGACAATGGTCTAAAATCAATCCGGAGTCCTTTCCACTAGCTTTCATACCCCCTTGGTACCCCCCGACCAACAATATTGAAGATAATCTTACCCTCTTTAATACTACTGTTCTAGCGACCATCAATTCTATTGCCCCTGTAAAGATATGTACTAAAGCCCCTAGGAGTACTTTGGCTGTCTGGTTTACCCCCCAAACTACGTATAACGAAAAGCCGCTGCAAATATCTGGAAAGAAAGTGGCGGCGCACCCACCAAGACACCGATAAAGCGAACTTTAGAGCCGTGCTCACTCTTTATCATAAGGAAATTAAACAAGCACGCAGAGCATATATAGCCTCGCAACTAAGGCTGGCAGGTAATGCGCCTAAAATCCTCCATCAAATTCTGCAAGATTTCACTTGTCCGAAAGCTTGTGATTTGGACAATAATCACTCCCAGTCTCTTTGCAATAAAATCAGTTCCTTTTTCATACAAAAAATTGACACCATCTATGATAAATTTTCTAAAACCTGTCACACTTTACTGTCCGATGACACTGTGAAATCTCCTACTGGCAAACACTCAACCTTGCTGACCTTCCCTCCCCTCTCACGGGACGAGACCGTCACACTATTGTGCAATGTTAAATCTGGCTCCCCCTTAGATGTTATGCCTGCAAGAATAGCGACGTCTCTTGCATATGCGCTTGCAGACTCTGTCAGCCTGCTTTTTAACTCCTCTCTAAGAGAGGGGCTAGTTCCCCTCTCTTGGAAAGCAGCACAGGTCATTCCACTGTGTAAAAATAACAAGCTTCCCATGGATGACCTCTCCAACCTTCACCCTATTTACCTCCTCCCTTATCTGAGCAAGGTCCTCGAGAAGTATGTGAACAAACATCTTTCGAACCATATCGAAGCGACTGGCTACCTGGACCCGTCCCAATCAGGGTTCCGCGCAAATTACAGCACAGAGACTGCCTTGGTAGCTGTCACCGATTACATCAGACGGACGCTTGATCAGGGACAATCTGCCATCTTGGTCCTTTTAGATCTTTCCGCCGCTTTCAATACGGTTGACCATCTGACCTTGCTCGGAAGATTAAGAGGGACAGGATTAGGGGGTATGGCGCTGAATTGGGTAACCAGCTTCCTTACTAACCGCACACAAACCCTTAACCGAGGCCCCTTTCGTTCCACCACCGAATGTCTGACCAAGGGCATGCCACAGGGCTCTTGTTTGAGCCCAACGCTGTTTAACATCTATGTGGCCCCCCTTGCTTCTCTCCTAAGATCCCTTGGGTTCATCCCCGTATCCTATGCAGATGATACCCAACTTATCTTCCCTTTTGATAAATCCTCACTGACAGCTCAAACATCTTTTTCCCAAGGTATGCTGGCCATTTCGGAGTGGATGAGCGGAAATTTCCTGCAGCTGAATGCCAGCAAAACGGAAATTATCCTCTACGGAGATGCCCCTATCATGTGGTCACCAACTTGGTGGCCAACTGAGCTGGGCCCCGCTCCTTTGCCTAAACTAACAGTAAAAAACCTTGGTGTTCGCTTCGATCAGGCTATGTCTATGAAGGATCATGTATCTCACACAGTCAGTGCATGTTTCTTTACACTGCGCCTTCTGAGGAAAGCTCTTCCCTATCTCCCGGACTCTTTCCGCAAGACACTTGACCAGGCTCTTGTATTAAATAAACTGGACTACTGTAACGCCCTTATGGTCGCCGCCAATGCATCTGCCCTCAGCCGTCTGCAAGTGGTGCAAAACACCGCAGCACGATTGGTTACCAAAGCTCCGGGCAGATCAGCCTCTCTCCCGCTGCTTCGGCGACTGCACTGGTTGCCGGTGAGGAAACGAGTCAAGTTTAAGCTCTGTTGCTTGACTCATAAAGCACTGTGGGGCCCCGGCCCTCCATATCTGGCTGAAAGTCTCCTCCAATACATTCCCAACCGCGACCTGAGATCATGCTCTAAATCTCTGCTACTCATTCCGAGGATAAAGAGAGCACGGTTAGGAGGCAGATCCTTCTCCTACCAAGCACCGTTGGTCTGGAATCAGCTTTCCCTCCCGCTCAGACAATGCTCTGACTACCTTAGGTTCAGAAAGATACTAAAAACCACCCTTTTCACAGAATGACATCTCTCCATCGTCCCCGCACAGCTCTGCCAGCGCTGAGAGACCCCTTCGGGGGTGATTCACGCGCTTGACAAACTATTTAACATAACATAACAACATATCATTGTTTTTTGGATTTTTCATAAAGTTTGCGCCAGTTCCTCTCTTGCCTTCTGCAGCATTGATTTTCAAGTCTTAATGCCATGGAGAACCAGGGAGCCAAAGGTTCTCCTCTGTACTTGTTGGCTGAGATAGTGGGAGCTCATTTTGTAAAGGTAGATTCAAGCCATGAGGTATACCCCATGGCTGAGGAGTTAGCATCCATGCAGATGTCTGGTTGACTCTGTGCCAAATGGAGTGTTAAAACTGTAGAATCTATTTTATGTCATGGTCTGCTGGAAACCTTATTTGCCAGCTTAGTAACAGTCTGACAGGATAGAGGTAAATTATAGATAAAGATTATCGCTCGGTGGTCAGACCAGGCTAGTGGGAGAATTTTAAGATTGGTGATTGCAGGATTATTAAAGAAAAGTCAATCCAAAGTGTGACCAGCTAAATGCATGGGGTCATTTATCAATTGTTTGAGACCTATTTCAGATGTCACATCTAGGAGGGTTAACATGTCTTCATGAGTAGATGATTCTAAAATGAAAATTGACATATCCAAGTAATGTACAATGGTTAGATTGGAGATCTAGTTCTACCAGCAAAAGAAGGTTAGCCAAGAATTTACTTTTGGGGCGGGGTGGGCGATAGATTAACATTCCTGTGAAAGTCTCTTGCTTAAAAATTGTCAATTTAAAAAGAAAAGCCTCACAATCCGTGGTGGGAATCTCTGAGCAGTGGGTATTTATCTCACTGCAGTGAATTAAAGCATGGCCTCCCTCTCTTTTTAACGGTCTGTCCAACCTAAAAAGTTCAAAGCCCAAGGGGATTGCTGTAGCAAATTTTGGATCGGTTGCCTACCCAGCCCAGGTTTCTGTTATGAAAAGTGCATCTAATTTAGCATCAGTAATGAAGTCGGCTATTTCATATTTGTTTTTAACCAACGACTGTGCATTAATAAGGGCAAACTGTAGTGTAGTAGGTGTCCTAGGAGGCTCCAGGGAGTCAATAATACAGTGGTCTATTTTAGGTGGTGAAATTAGAATAATTTCCTTACAATGCAAGCATTGCGTCTCTCCTGAGTGCACTGCTGCCTAAAAGCACAGTTGTGTACAAGAGCTGTGGTGAGGGGGCGTAAAGCACGCAATGCTTCAAATGAATATTGAAGCCATATCTTATGTCCTCCCAGAAAAGAACCAGGGTCTCTGGCCCTAGGCCCGGTGCAGACACAGACATGCTCGGACAGGCTTGCCTTTGGCACACCAGCGGCACGCCCACTGCGCGAGACTGCTGCCCGTCTGGCCCAGCATTCTCCTTAAAAGGCTGTGTCAAAAAAGACTAGGCTGCTGACCCCACCTGCAGAGTGGTGCCGGAAGTGTAACAAGGTGACAGGAAGGAACCGCTTCCCTCCGCAACAAACGACAAAACTGCTGTGGTGGACCGGGGAAGAGAGAAGAAGCTAAGAGGGCGGGAGATGATCTTCAATTAGACAAGAAAGGCAGCAGTTAAAACAGATGGAAAGAAAATAATAAATAAAGGTAAAAGTGGTTCTGATTAATATGTGCAAAAGTGCAGAATTAAGCTCACTGTTTAAGAGACAAGCAATATACCAGCGGTATACACAGACAGCCTACCGCCGTCTTTTGCTCTATAGCAAAAGGGAACTTACACTTTCACTACTTAAAACAGTGGTTAGACGCGTCAAAGATGGTACTAAACCCCCAGTGGCCAGATACCTCTCTGTGGCATATAAGGAGGGCCTTTAGAGGCTTCTTACACTCACATCTGACACCCAACATTTTGGCTTGACACATCTACAATTTGGTACAGTTCATACTTTGGTAGCCTTCCCAAAAATTAAACAATGGCTTGAGGCAGTAGATAAATGCCCATGTGATGGAAGATCCACCCAAATAACAATGCAGGTTAACCTTTTTGTAGCTTCTATATTGGAAACAGAAAACTATCTAAAACTCTTTTTACTAGATAATATTTGGAATTACAATGATGCTTATTTATATCTATATTCCCTGGAGGATTCACATGTAATTTTATGTTACCGCCTCGATATGGAAAGCCATATTTATAAGCAAACATCTTAATTACATGCATTAACCTCTCTCCTGGCATTTTATGTGACTCACTGATGGCCCTACATACACTTTGGGTTTAGTGCCATAGCGTTGGGCAACGGCCTGGTAGTCTAGTCATAATGTTCTATTCTTGGGAAGGCACTAGCATGATCAAGTGGGAATCAAGGTTCGTAGTGATGGTTTGAAAGTTGTGCTTTAGTAGGTTTACCACTTTATATAAACATACTGGACCCAAGACAGAGGTTTTTGTTTTGACAGAGTTCAGTGATTAATTAGTGGTCACCACAATACGGCATCCAATCAGCCGGTGATAGGTTCTAATCAGCCCCATATTAATGAACTAAACAGCACAGCAGTGGCAGCTGGTGACTTTTCAACGTGGTGAGGCATAAAAGTATGAGACAAGTTCAAATTAGCAGGCAAAGCAAGTGAGCCTGACTAACATAAGGAGGATTCTGGGTGGGCTCCACGAAAAGTTTGAGGAACAAATTATGCAATTTAAAGCTAATTTTGGAGAGAAAACAATAAGAACATTCCTCATAGTCATTACGCAATCACAAATACATTTTGCCCTGTTTGGTGTGTGATGAAGAGAGAAGGGCAACAGGGAGGTGGTGAATACCACATACACTTAGGAGTACAAAAATAAGAGAAAACATCCACTCCCAGTGATACAAAAATAATCCCAATAAAATAGACACAAAGGCCTGACCTCGTGTCACCCTTATCACAGGGTCGCAACTCAATTCAGGGCACATTCATTACCACTGGGTAAGCAGATTTGCCTGAGAGCGGCACTTTGTCTTACAGAATGCAAAAAAACATTGAGACGAAACATAACATTGCATTCCCTAATGTTCAGTGGAGGTGGGCGAGTGAGCCAGGCTCAAACCAGACCATCAGGCTCAAACCAGACCATTAGGCCCAAACCGAGCTGTGCTTTCCTGACGCTTCTGCCTTACCCCCCCCTCACTCGCTGGCTTGCTGCACAAAGAATAAAAAACAAAGCAGTGACGTTTGATGTACAAAAAATAAATTAAAAAAAGAGAGTTATAGATACCCATCTCGTGGCTGAATTACACAACATGAAACCAGAAAACCTGGGCTCCACCACAGCTTCCCCTTTTGATCAAATTTTTTGATACCAGACAAATATTATATTTCAACTTGCCTCCTTTTTCTTCACTATCACATGTGAAAGCGCATTCAAATACATGAGTTCAGGATGCGTGCTGTACACAACCCTCTAGTCTATTATAACAGTGTAGGCCACAAATAGGCTGCACTTGACAACTGACTTGCCGGTTAGTGCTTAGTTTCTAAATGTAATCTTCAAAAACGATCACTTTTATCAAACGCCTCTCAATGTTATGGTATAATTTGATGTACTGTGGAGACCAGTTTCCTGGGTTAACAAATGGAATACTCTACTTTGAATTCTGAAGAGGCCTTATCGTGTCTTTACGTGCTACCTGCTGCTTGATTTACATTCAAACTATTTTTAAGAATTACAGCTCTGCTCTTGGAGCCAAGCCAGAGCCCTGGTTCGACTGTACTCTCTGTTAGTTTGTTGGCTTTGTAATGATGTGGTTACCCACAAAAGACTCTGGCACCGTTGTGGAGTAGTAGAATAATTATTTATTAATTATCGTGATCCGAGCGCCGGGAACACTCCCGTCCGCTAGCTCTGTTCGCGCCGTCTGCGCGCGATGCCGCGCCTCTACCCAGCATGCACTGGGGCGCTTGAAACACTAGAGCGTATCACTACATATCTCCCCCCTTTAATACCTTTCCCCAAAACCAACAGTGGCCCCATTATTTCAGTCTTACTTGGTTTGCGTATCAAAGTCCTCAAACCTTCTTGGCATCTTGACCACTCTGCCCGATCTCGTACAGTTCTGTCCTTTCTCTGGGACCACCTTTTTCCCTCTAGTCGGGGATTCTCCTCTGGCCACCAACTCTCCTTGTTCTTCTTCTTCTTCTTTTACCTGAATCTCTACTTCCGTGAAGCGCTCTTGCCTGTTCGTTTCTCCTTCTCTGCTTCCTCCTGAAGTATTCTGGCTCTGAATCTCCCCCCTTTTCCCGGGAGAGGTTGGGTTTGGCCCCTCAGCCGCTTGACTTTCCTCTCTTTCCGGCTCGCCTTCCACTGCCGGACTCGGTGTTCTTCTGTCCTCCGGGTCTTCCCACTTCATGATTCTATTGCATTTCGCAATTCTGTCCTGCGACCATACCTTCCCGTCGCTCAGTAAAGCCGACCTGGTATATGTTCCTATCACCTGCAGCGGAGGGCTAAATTTACTCTCTCCTTTTCTTTTTTTTAGCGTGGCGTGTTTTACTATTACCCACTCTCCCTTCTCCAGGGTTACCCCTTTGGTATTACGTCGTTTGTTATAGTACTCTGTGTATCATGCCTGTGCTTTGTCCAGGTTATGCCTCACCACCGCAGGCGACCATTTGCTTTGTACCATAAGGTGTTTCCACGCTACATTGTCCTTCGTAAAAGGGTCACGTCCCCTTAGACACGGACTGTACCCGGTGTTGGTCGGAGTAATGCGGTACGCCCAGAGCATGCGTTGTTCTTCCTTCTCCCAATTTAACCCCGCACTGATTGCCGCTTGTATGGATCCCATTATCACCCGATTAAATCTTTCCGCAAGTCCATTCCCCGCCGGGTGGTAGATTGGGGTGTGTTTGACTTCAATCCCATTCCTGGTCATGAAGGCGTTCCATCGTTCTGAAACAAATGGCGGGCCGTTGTCACACGTTATCACCTTGGGTATACCTTCTCTCAGGAACGTAGCGGTGAGGAATGCTAACACCGTCTCTGTGTCGGCACTTTCACATACGTCTACCTCTGGCCATTTAGAGTACCTGTCCACTGCCACTATGAGGTACTTGGGTACTCCTTCCGCATTCAGGACTGGATCCAGGATATCCACTGACAGCATTTCCCAGGGGCTGGACATCCCTGTGAATTTCCCCAGTGGTGGACGTAGTAAGGTTTGCGTCTTATCGGCCCTGTTGCATTGTTCACACATCCTGACGTGTTTTTCTACCTGTGCATCCATGGCTGACCACCAGTATGCCTGCTTCGCTCTCACCTTGGTTTTCATGATCCCCAGGTGTCCCTCGTGTAGGATGGTTAAAAGATGGTTCACTAGCGAGGTCGGTGGGACCACCTTGTCTCCTCTCAGTAGGAACACTGGGTTGTCTCCAATGGACAGTTCTTCTCGGATCTCCCAGTACTTCCTCAGCTCGCTGTCCAGGTGCTTTTTGTCGGGCCATCCTTGTGTCACAAAGCTTTTCACTGTACTTATTGACTCGTAAGCTGTGTACGCTTCTTCCCATTCTTGTGTGCTGACAGCTCCTTCATAGTCCTGCGTGAGTGCTACCATGTACTCCTCCCATTCCGAAGGTTCCCGATCTCCTGCGGGCTCCATGGCGGCTGCTCTGCTTAAGAAGTCTGCTACCCTGTTTTTGTATCCTGGGATGTACTCCACATCATATACGTAGTCCATAAGCCTCAGGCTCATCTTCGCAATGCGAGGGGTCGCATGCGCATGTCCGCTCGAGGTCAACGCTTTCACCAGTGGTTTGTGGTCGGCACGGAGTAGAAATTTTGAGCCCCACAAGTACTGTCTGAACCGTTCCATGGCCCACACCGTCGCTAGCATCTCCTTCTCTACGACGCTGAATTTTTCTTCGCTCGCCGCTAGGGCTCTCGAGGCAAAGCTGACGGTGGTGACTTCTCCGCCCCGGGCTTTCTGCATCAGGACCACCCCCAGGCTCTTGTCACTGGCGTCGGTGGTTAGGATGGACAATGCTTCTTGATCGAACCCTTCCAGGGGGATAGCTGTGCAAATGTCTTGTTTTATTCTCTCGAATTCTTCTTGCTCCTCCTGCGTCCACCTGAACGTGTTCTTTTCCTTCAAGAGTTGCCTTATGTGGTGCGTTTTGGTCGCGAAATGAGGGACAAACTTGCTGTAGAACTCAGCCATGCCTTGGAAGGAGCGGACATCTTCCTTCCTCATCGGTGTTGGTGCATCCTTGATGGCCGCCATGTTTGCTCTTTTCGGTTCTATACCCCTTCCGCTGATCTCGTGGCCCAGGTAGGTCACCGAGTCAACTCCAAACCTGCACTTTTGCCATTCCGCCGTGAGTCCATTTTGAGCTAAGATCGCTAACACTGTGTGTAATTTCTTATCATGGTCTTCCTGGGATTTCCCCATGACTAGGATGTCGTCCTGGAAGTACTGGACTCCTTCCACCATTTGGAACAACCTATGCATAAGTTTTTGGAACACCGCCGCAGCCAACGCTAGGCCGAAGGGCATCCTGAGAAACTTGTAACACCCAAATGGCATGATGAACGACGTCAGGTGGTTGCAGGTGGCATGCAGTGCAATTTGGTGGTACGCCGAGGTGAGGTCTATGGTGGAGAACCACTTGACCCCCTTGGTCCTCACCAACATCTCGTTTATCCGGGGCAACGGGAACTTGTCTACTAGAATGTTCTTATTGAGCTCCCTCAGGTCCACACATAGGCGTACCTTCCCGTTCGGTTTCTGGGCTACCACCAGCGGTGCCAGCCATTCTGCGCTCTCAATCATTTCTATGACTCCGTTTGCTTCCAGCCGTCTCAGTTCTTCCTGGACTGCCTCTCTGCTTCTGAAGGGAATATTTTGGGCTTTGTGGCTCACTGGCTTCGCTCCAGCCTAGAGTCGTACTTTGTGTGTGAATTTTGTCATCCTTCCAACAGTTCCCTTGAACACCTCAGGATATTCTTCCATCAACTTGCCCTCTTCTTTCTTTTGGTTTGCTTCTATCAGCAGCACTTGTTTGGAGCCTCCTGGATTGAGTTGTATTCCCAAGTTCCCTTGGTCCATCCACCCCAGTACAGAGGGTCCTTTCTCTGCCACGTACAGCTTCCCTTCTGCTCTGCGTCCTTTGAACTCGAACATCAACCGACGGTATCCTACCATGGGTATGGGTTCTCCGGTGAACGTGACCGGGAGAATGTCGGTGGGTAGTAGTTTGTCCCCGACCTTGGAAGTGAATTTGTTTTCCCATATGGCTCTTTGGATGATCGTGTATGGGGAGCCCGAATCCACCACTATATTTACTTGTACCCCGCCGATCTTCATCTGTAACGCTGGTTTCTTGGATCGTGTGCAGTTCACTCCCAGCACTTGATCATCGATGCATAAGACTTCGTCCTCTTTGTCTTCTTCTTCTTGGGGTTCCTCCTCCCCCTCAGGTTCTTGTGACACGAATTATACTTCCGTCCTGCTAAGCTAGCGCCTGCATACCTTCTCATAGTGCCCCATTATGCTACAGTGTGCACACTTGGTACAGAACGCGGGACAAACTTTGTCATTGCCTTGATGCGATTGGCTGCCGCACCTGTAGCACATATTTTTCCGTTCTCCCTGTGACTTCTGGTTCTTCATGGTCTTCTGAGGGTACCTCTTCTGATACCTCGCACTACTTGGTGTCTGCTGTTTCGGAGCGTCTGGTCTGCCTTTGTCTGTTATCCTGCAGACTGGCGTGCGTTCGCTGCTCTCTCTTTTGGCCGCTTCTGTGCACCGTTTTGATAGTTCTGCCTTCTTCACTAGCACCAAAACTTCTTTTAGCGGGGCGTCACCATTGACCCATAGCTTCTCCTGTATGGCCGTGTTGGTTGTGTGCATGATAATCTGGTCTCTGATGAGTTCGTCGTGAAGTGTGCCGAATTTACAGGTTACCGCCATCTTCTGTAACGCCGATACATACTCATCTATGGACTCTCCCTTGTTCTGTTTTCTCTGGAAGAAATTGCATCTGTCTATGGCCGTGCACACCACTGGCCTGTAGTGAGCATCTAGGTTTTCCAGCGCGTGTTGGAACACTTCTGTGTCAGTCGCCCGTCTGGTCTCCTTCACCAAACTCTAATATACCCTGATACCCTCTGGGCCTAGGTTGTGCAGTAGTATGTTCTTTTTCCTTGCACTTGAGAACTCCCCTTCGCCTTCTTCTTCTATGCCTCAAGATAGTTCAGGAAATACTGTTTCCAGTCTTCCCAGGGCATCGCCGGGTCTCCTCTTTTAGGTAGGAAGGGCACTAGGTTGGTGAGGGACGTCGTTTGAGCGCACATCCTGCCCCTATCGTTTTGGGCTGCAATCCTCCTGTCGTCTGTCCCTGGAGCCTGTCTCTCTCCTGAGCTGCCTGATTACGTGGGTGAAAGGCTGCCTCGCCCCCTCCTCGATGGCCCTGGGGTCGCCAGGTCTGTCGTTGCCTTCACCGGTAGGACCTGGGTCGCTTCTTAGTGGCGCCCTCTGCTGCGCAGCTGCTGCCTAGCATGCCCTCCTGCCTCCCGTGTCGTTTGGAGCACTTCGGTGCTTCTTGGCCTCTGTGCAGCCGGGTGGTGATTCCTCCAGGTTGTGGCCCCTAACGTTGGCGTGCTCAATGCCAGCCGGTGTACTACCTCTGCTTACCCGGCCAGGCCTCCTGTGCTTATGGGGTCCCTTCCTGTGGCTCTCACCCAGTCGGCGTGTTTGGCTGCTCTGTCCGTCGCTCCAACTGCCCTCTGCGACCTTGGGATGCAGGTGGTGCTCCGGATTGTTCGCTCCGCATCGTGGTAATGACGGTGTACCTCTGCCACGCTCGGTTTTCTCCTCAAGGGGTGCCTGGGCTCTGCGCTGGCCTCATCCCATCCTCGTCGCCATTGTAATGATGTGGTTACCCACAAAAGACTCTGGCACCGTTGTGGAGTAGTAGAATAATTATTTATTAATTATCGTGATCCGAGCGCCGGGAACACTCCCGTCCGCTAGCTCTGTTCGTGCCGTCTGCGCGCAAAGCCGCGCCTCTACCCAGCATGCACTGGGGCGCTTGAAACACTAGAGCGTATCACTACAGGCTTGACCGACTTCTAAATCCCAGCAGCAAACGCTTACACTTTTGTGATTTTTTTTAATGAAAACAGCAGCTACATCACTGTTAAAACTAAAATTTCACATTGTTTTGTTGCAGTAAGTACACGGGATCCCTATAACTGGTGAGAGCTTGGCCCTCATGCAAAAGGCATGTTTCTACAGGAAGACCATGTGGCAGATATTTTCAGAAAGTAACGCTCCAGGAACTTTACTTTACAAAGAGAATCTGCGTACACAAGTCATTCTTCCACACTCTTGATAATGAGTGGTTAGGTTTTTTTTTTATTGAAGTAAGCTTCGTTATAACCTGGAACAGGTCTTTATTTGAGTTGCCGGCATTTTCAATTAGTTGGGTGTAATAAAGACTTTTTTCGTTGATGACCATCTTTTAACACCAACCAACCAACTCCTGTGTGCTCATAAGGAGGGATCTTCTGGCAGCTAACGTCTCGATTGTACGTGCAGGCTGATCAACAAACAGTCAACACAAACAGATTACAGCACACCTGCTGCACACTGATTATCCTTGAAATTGGCGTTGTGCAGCCTCTCTCTTCCGCAGTCCACTCCCCCAGCTTCCGTTATCCAATTAGGAAGCATAAATAGTAGTCCAAACGCGAAGGGAGTGCTTCAGTTGTTGCCAGCCATCACACTGCCCCTTACCCTGAATGTGAATAGTGCTCCGCTGGCCCCGCCCTGGGCCACAGCATAAACGCCCCATTAAAATCTAACCTCTGCTGCTTTGTGTGGCCACACCCACTAGGCTGACATCACTCTCCTCGCTTGGGCCTCAAGCATGAGCAATAGTCCTCGCCCGGCCAGAACATGCGCAGGAGGGCTCTGACATCACCCACGTCCTAGAAAAAAACGAAATTGCTGTAATTCAGTTTCATAGAGGAACACTAAGCAGTATTTTTTTATATTTTATTTTACAGAGTTTTATATAGCGCAAACTTGACCCGAATCTTGTATCAGAGCGCTTTACATAGCACCAGTTGCATTACATGAGGACACATTTATTTTTGTTAGGCACAGGGAGATTATGTGATTTTCCCAGAATCACAGGATGTTCAGCGTCATTGCCGAGACTCGAACCCAGTTTCCCAGATTCGAGGTTGACCGCCCTAGCCGTTAGGCCAACTCCTCTCCCCCTAAGTACTCTTTTGAAGCTGCTTCGTGATGTTCATTCTCTCTCTTTTGTCTGCTCCTGCTGCTTGTAGGGCCACGCCCCCTCGCCCTTTTACACCAGCCGCCAGTGTCGGCAGGAAAGGAAAAGTAAAACGATAATAAAACGTGTCTAAAGCTGGGGGGGGGGGGGGCCATGCGGCTCCACCATAGCGGAGGAGCCGCCGCTGCAGCACAGGCACTTTGCGACCCTGTAGGTCTGATCTAGACCCAGTAAATCACATTAGCATTTTACATTTAGTTCGCTGGCCCCATATTTTGTAGCCGCAAGTTCTTGATGTTATTTTTGTTGCGGCTGATGAGTTTAGGAACATGTTACGATTTGTGGGACATTCAGTTTTTATTTTGATTTACTGCTTGCAATGTGCTATTTTAGCTTATAATTTTAATTTTATATCTTATAGTTTATATTTCGTCATCCATTGACTGAGTTTTTAAATTTTCTAATGCATCATTACAAATTTACTACCCAACGTTAGCGTACTATGTAGGATGAAACACCGATACGACAAGGAATCACTTTTATGGAGCTTGTGAACTTTCATAGTTTATCTCTAAACTGAATAAAGATCTTAAATCAAAGAACAAGTTACTTACCTTCGGTAACGCTTTTTCTGGTGGATACAGTATCTGCCTGTAGATTCCTCACCTTGTGAATATCCCCTGCGCCAGCATTCCACTGAACTTTTCTTTCCCAGCACTCCACGTCGACGTGGGCGACGTCATAATGCATCGGCTCCGCTCACGACTCCGCACGACGTCACCGGAGCCATAAGAAGCCCACGTCGGCGTGATGACGTCAGTTCCACCCATTTTTTCCGAGCCTTCGAGGCGAGCAGGTGAACCAACGACAACTCCAAGTATACACAGTATACAGTATACCAACACATATACATATCATACAAAGAAAAGGAATGCTAAACAAACAAGCATTTCCTACAAATGTACAAGAAAGTATCAAAATCATTCCAACAAGACCTCTTTCATGGTATACAAAGGTGGACAACGGGGAGGCGGGTGGGTCAGTGAGGAATCCACAGGCAGATACTGTATCCACCAGAAAAAGCGTTACCGAAGGTAAGTAACTTGTTCTTCTGATGGATACATCTGCCAGTGGATTCCTCACCTTGTGAATAGATTCCCACAGCAGTCCCCACTCCCGGAGGAGGGTGTCCACCTTCCTATACCAGAAAGTCTTGTAATACAGAGCGCGCGAAGTGGCCCTCCCTCCTCCTCTCAGAGTCCAAGCAATAATGCTTTGCGAAAGTATGGAGGGAGGCCCAAGTCGTGGCCTTACAAATATCTGCCACGGGAACACCCCGGGCCAAAGCAGATGTAGATGACTTAGCTCTAGTCGAATGAGCTCTAATGCCCTCAGGAGGAGTCTTACCAGCCAGGGCGTAGCAGATCTTGATGGCAAGGATGATCCATCTCGATAGCGTGCGCTTGTGCACCGCTTTACCCTTTGAACGACCAACGTAGCCAATGAAGAGTTGGTCATCAAGACGAAAGTCTTTAGTCCTGTCCAGATAAAAAATCACAGCCCTCTTCGGGTCCAGGCGATGGAGTCTTTCCTCCTCTTTGGAAAGTTGAGGAGGCGGATAGAAAACAGGGAGAGTAATGGACTGCCCCAAATGAAACGGAGTGACAACTTTTGGCAGGAAAGCCGCCCTGGTCCTGAGAACCATCCTTTCAGCATGCAAGGTTAAAACGGGGGTTTAGAACTAAGAGCTTGAAGTCACTCACCCTCCTTGCCGAGGTTATGGCTACAAGAAAGACCACCTTAAAGGGCAACAGCCTCAAAGGACAGCTATGTAGAGACTCAAATGGGGACCCCGTCAGAAAGGTTAAAACAAGATTAAGGTCCCACTGAGGCATTACAAAGGGAGTGGGAGGAAACATGTTTGTAAGGCCCTTGATAAACCTCAGAACAACCGGAGATTTAAAAAGTGACGGTTGATCTGGAAGGCATAGAAAAGCTGATAATGCCGAAAGATAGCCCTTGACCGTGGCCACAGCACAGCCCTGCTGAGCCAAGGAAAGAGCAAACTGGAGAACATTAGAAAGATGGGCTTTTAAAGGGTCAATGGATCTCTCTCCACACCATTTAACAAACTTAGACCACCTGTAGGAGTAAATGGACTTGGTGGAGTGTCGCCTGGCCGATAAAATAACGTCCACCACATCAGGCGGGAGAGAGAATGAACTCAGGTTGCCCCGTTCAATCTCCAGGTATGAATGTGTAAGCTCTGGAGGTGGGGGTGTAGAACCTGCCCCTCCGACTGCGAGAGGAGGTCTGCCCTCAGAGGGAGACGGAGCGGAGGGCACGAGGAGAGGTGGAGAAGATCTGTGTACCACACCCTTCTTGGCCAATCCGGGGCGATCAATATGACTTGGGCCCGGTCTTGGCGAATCTTCCTCAGAACCCGAGGAATCAAGGGTATGGGAGGAAACACGTAAAGGAACTGTGAACCCCAATTCAACTGAAACGCGTCCCCCAATGCCCCCTGCATCAGATACTCGAGACTGCAGAAAGACGGGCAGTGCGCGTTCTCAAAAGTGGCAAACAGGTCCACCCGAGGAGTTCCCCACGTCCGAAAGACGTGACGAACCACCTCCGGATGAAGCCTCCACTCGTGGTCGGCGGAGAACTGCCGACTGAGACTGTCCGCACGAACGTTCAGAACTCCGGCCAGATGATTTGCCATCAGACAGATCCGATGGTCCTGAGCCCAGGACCATAGACGCAGAACCTCTCTGCAGAGACAAAGAGACCCCACTCCTCCCTGTTTGTTGATATACCACATTGCGGTAGTGTTGTCCGTTAGGACTTGAACCGACTGACCGCGAAGGGAAGGAAGGAAGGCCTTGAGTGCCAAACGAATCGCCCGCAATTCCAGAAGGTTGATGTGAAGCAACCTTTCCTATGGAGACCAAAGACCCTTGATCTCCAGGTCCCCCAGATGCGCACCCCACCCTAAGGTGGATGCATCCGTTATCACCGTGGCCACCGATGGAGGTAGATGGAAGGGCTTTCCTTGCGACAGATTGCCCTCCACGCTCCACCAAGACAGATCCGCTGCAGCTTCTCTGGAGATCTTGATTGACTCCTTGAGATCCCCGTTGTGCTGATACCAATGCTTGCGGAGACACCACTGGAGCGCCCTCATGTGCCAGCGTGCATGGTTGACCAACAGAATGCAGGAAGCGAACAGACCGAGCAGGCGAAGGACCTTCAGAACTGGAACAACCGCTCCATTGTGGAATAAAGGGACCATCTCCTGAATGTCGAGAATCCTTTGAGGAGGAGGGAATGCTCGACACACAGTAGTGTCCAGTACCGCCCCTATGAACAGGTTGCGTTGAGAGGGCATCAGGTGAGATTTGGGCAGATTGATCGAAAAACCCAAGTCGAATAACAGCTGAGATGTTACTTGCAGATGACGCTGCACCATCTCCGGGGACTCTGCCTTCAGAAGCCAGTCGTCCAGGTAGGGTTAAACCGGAATCCCCGACCTCCTGAGATGAGCAGCCACCACTGCCATCACCTTTGTGAAGACTCGAGGTGCGGTAGTAAGACCAAATGGGAGGACCGCAAACTGGTAATGTTGCGACCCAACCGTAAAACGGAGATACTTCCTGTGCGACTTCAGGATTGGAACATGGAAGTACGCGTCCTGCAAGTCGAGCGACACCATCCAGTCTCCTTGCTGCAACGCTTGAAGAACCTGCGCAAGGGTCAGCATCTCGAACTTCTCCTGTCTCAGGTAAAAATTCAAAATTCTGAGGTCCAATATCAGACGCAATCTGCCGTCCTTTTTGGGAATCAGAAAATACCGGGAGTAGCATCCCTGACCCCTTTCCTGCTCCGGAACCACCTCTATTGCACCCTTCTGAAGCAAGGCTAGAACCTCTTTCTGCAGGAGAAGCAGATAGTCTTCCGAGCAATGACCTTGGCAAGGAGGGTAAGAGGGAGGAAACTCCCGAAAGGGAAGGGCGTACCCAGTCTCTATGAGGTTCAAAATCCAAAGGTCTGTTGTAACAGATTTCCAACCCCGTAGAAAGTAGGACACCCGACCCCCCACAGGTCTTACATGATCCGGGATGGGGGATCTAGGGCTGCTTCCCTGAAGCCTCATTGGGAGCAGAGGAGGAGGAGGAAGTAGAGGGGTTGCGACCAGAACCTCTCCGACCCCTTTGCTTCCCTCTATAGGACCTATAGAGGGGATTCTGCTGCTGCTGTTGCTGCTGCTGTTGGGGCTGTCGGAAGGAGCGAAAGGATGTTCTTCCAAAACCCCTAAACGTCCGAAAAGCTGAACCCCTAGCAGGAGCCTGCAGACCCAAGGACTTTGCCGTCAATCTGCTGTCCTTAAAACGTTGAAGGGCAGAGTCTGCTTTCTCCCCAAACAGTTTCTGTCCGTCGAATGGCAGATCAACCAACGTGGCCTGAACATCTGCCGAGAATCCAGAGGAACGGAGCCAAGCCTGCCTTCTTGCGGCTATAGACGACCCCATAATCCTCGCCACCGAGTCCGCCGTATCCAGCCCTGACTGGATCACCTGTCTGGCAGCTGCCTGAGTGTCCGCAACAACCTCCAAGAAGGACGACTTATCCCCCTCAGGCAACTTAGGGGCCAAAGATTTAATAGAGTCCATCAAGGCATGAACATAACGCCCCAGAAGGCATGTGGCATTAGATGATTTCAGCGCCATACTTCCTGAGGAGAAGGACTTCTTGGCCGCCTGATCAATTTTCTTTGACTCCCTATCAGCTGGAGACTGAGGGAAAGCACCCGAAGCATGTTTTGAACAAGAAGCCTGCACAACTAGGCTCTCCAGGGATGGATGTGTAGACAAAAAATCAGGATCCCCTGGTGCAACCCTGTACCTTCTTGCCACCTGTCTGGAAACCGCCGGAGATGAAAGAGGTTTCTTCCACACCTCCAAGACCGGCTCCAAGATGGCCTCATTGAAAGGCAACAAAGGCTCCGAAGCTGATGACGGAGAATGCAACACCTCCGTAAGTAAGTTTGATTTGTACTCCACAGAGAGCAGCTGCAAATCTAAGATATCCGCGGCCTTCTTAATCACCACATGATAGGGCGCCAATTCCTGAGGTGGAGAAGATCTAGCTGACGTATGCTCCCACTCAGGGGTTGTATCCAACCCACTTGCTTCTTCAATTCCCTCAAACTCATCTGAAGAAGATTCGACTTCACCTTCTTCCACCTCTGCTCTATATCTTCCTTCCTCCAAAACCCTCTGGGCCTCCCTTCTCGATCGAATCCGGGGAGCCGGCGTCGTCGACGTCGTACGCGGCGTCGGTGGAGCCAGAGGTACCGGAGTCGGCGGCGCCATAGGTGGAGTCGGCGGCGCCGGCCGCGGCGCCGATGGAGTCGGTCGCGGCGTTGAAGAAGGTTCCGAAGTCGTGTCAGATCCCCAGACGGTGCCGGAAAATGCCACCAAGGCGCCATCGGCATAAAGGGCAAAAAGGGGGCCTGAGCATAATGCTGCGGCACCCCTAGCGTATACGCCATCGGACCCACGGGACCAGTTGGTGCTCCGGATGGGAAGGCCGCCCTGTTAAATATACCATACATGGCATTTAGAAAATTTGATGAATCGGTACCTGGAGCCGGGAATTGCGGATAAGGAACAGACCCTGTATCCCTTTGTGGAGTCTCTGGTGTCGGCTCCGCAGTATCTTCCACTGGAGCCGCAGATTCATCAGGCACCGGAGCAGGCTCTTCCTGGTCTTGTTCATCCATGGAGACATCCGACTCCACTCGAACCGGAGTCGACGCCTTAGACGGAGCCGGTGACTGCGTCGGGGACTGAGCTGGAGCCCGCTTCGACGAAGGAGAACCTCTTGGAGATTTCGAAGGAGAAGGTGACAAGTCCATGCTTCGACGCCGACGGGGCGAAGTCGACCTCGACTTCCTGGACTTCGAGGACCGACGTCGAGAAGAATGCTTTCTCTTTTTGTGATGCTTCTTCGACTTCGACGACCGCGAAGTCAACGACTCCCGCCTCGACTTCTCTTTTTTTCTCCCTCTCTTCTCCTCACCGGTCTTCTTCATAAAGAGCTTAGTCTTCCTCTCCTTCAGTGCCTTAGAATTCATACTCCTACACCACCCGCATTCCTCCATATCGTGGTCCGAAGAAAGACACCATAAGCAGTCTTGATGCGGATCAGTCATGGACATCAGACCTCCGCATTACCTACAGAGCTTAAAGCCCGACTTCCTCGTCGAAGACATACCGAGTTTTAACAGTAACACATCTATATACTACAAAGTAGCTAGAGAGCACTAGAAAAAACCGTTGCGTGTCGACGGCGTGGAAAAAAGGGAACTGACGTCATCACGCCGACGTGGGCTTCTTATGGCTCCGGTGACGTCGTACTGAGTCGCGAGCGGAGCCGATGCATTATGACGTCGCCCACGTCGACGTGGAGTGCTGGGAAAGAAAAGTTCCGTGGAATGCTGGCGCAGGGGATATTCACAAGGTGAGGAATCCACTGGCAGATGTATCCATCAGAAATAGAGTTATTAGTTGGGAATGATGCAAGTTCTCAAATAGTACGTTTACAACTTCCTGTCTACTGGGAACCAAGTACCCGTTGTAGCACGTGACTCTCTCAGGGTAGTGAGGTGGAGCAGTCCATGGCCTATTCAGGGTAGGTGGTATGGGATAGTATCTCAGTCCATAGATATGCAACAAACACTCAATAAATCATTGTCCAGCCAGTGATTTTACTTATAAAACAGAAACTTACATTAATATGTATACACCACAATACTATGCATTAATTTACTAATATTTATAAGCAGGTAGGTGTACACAGGGCCAAAGCTTGATCAGTAGGACTGGGGGGGGGGGGGGGTTGCGGGGAGGAGCTTTAGATTTCCCAACAATCACGCTGGGACACTTGTTTGAACACATTATATGAGAAGTAGGACACAAAGGGGGCTTAAGGGACAGTGAAAAGAGTGCGGATTGCGGATTGATAGGGGTACTTAAACACAATATTTTTCTAACAAATCAACATTGTTCAAAGCTTAAAAAAAGACGCGAGAGAGAGTGTTTTTGTCAGTGTGGGCATTTAAATATCACAGGTGAAATCTGACAGACACTTCACATTACCCAACTGAAAGAACTTGTACCCAACTATTTACTACAGAATACATTTTTTAGGGGAGAGGAACACCCAACACCCCCCCCCCCCCCGGAACTACACCCCTGGGACTATGTTGACACTCTCCCAACAGCCACAACTCTAAGGAGCCCCGAACCGTAAGCCCATTAGAACCACCACACAAATTAAACACAATATAAGTGAGTAGTTAGCAAACAGCAGGCCCGCAGGCTTTGTTAGGGTGACAACAGATTCATAAAAGGAGACACATTTCACAGACCAATATAGCACCATTAAAATTGTTAGGGATGATACTACCCTACAATGACATTCATAAGATCTTCTAATAACTCTCTGATAAGTTGCTTATATTTAATAAAACATTCTCATGGCCTTCATTAAGATATATAGAGTAACACTGCCCTATTTTACACCATTAATAAAGCATTACATTGTCAATATAACAGGAGCAGGAGTTTTTTTTCTTTTACTTTCAACTTGCTGCATGCACACCATAGAGCACATTAGCAGGTATCCACACACAAGTTCATGAGCAAAACCCAAGCTCTAAAGAGTGCTTGAAAGTGTGAAAGCTCTCCTGTATTCACCCATTTAACACCCAAATAAAACTTAGGGTGACTTTTAAAAAAAACATTAGAGGGAATCCTTTGGGACTGCTACACTCGTGGCAGTCCCACAAACAAATAGGAACAGGCATGTGGTGCCCCCGCTGTTTCTGTGGCATCACAAACCGATTATACAAATTTGATAAAGATCAAAAGCAAGAGCTTATGGGGTGCTTCTTTCCCTAGCCGATTTGAATCCTGCAATGCTGTTAATGAGGATGTCACAAAGAAACTACTTTTTTTCTTTTTAATAATGGTCTCACCCAGGGTACCCACAGTGTTAGACCTCTCACACTTAGGGTGGTCTTCGCCCAACTTTTAGCCCTTTGCCTCCCACTTATAGCTGTATGTTTTGGCTTTAGGACTCTAAGCACTTAACCATTGCTAATCAGTGCTAACGTGCACGTGCTTCTCCCCTAAACAAGGTGACATTGGTGTATACCTAAGTGGCTAATTTAGTTAATTAAGTCCCTTGTAACATGGTATATCATAAACCGAGGCCCTGCAACCTAAAAGCTACTAGTGGGCCAGCAGCACTGATTTTGCCACCCACAGTAGTAACCTCTTAACCCTGTTTGAGGCCTGCCATGGCAGGGCTTGTGTGTGTGCGGTTTACTGCCACTATGTCTTTGCATTTAATACCTCTTGCCAAGCCTTAAACTGCCCATTTATTACACATATGCCACCCCTAAGGTAGGCCTTAAGCGACCCTAAGGGCAGGGTGGTGCCTAACTAAAAGGCAGATGCAAAAACAAGTTGATGAACAGAATGCAGAACAATGTCATACATTCACCCCACTACAGAGATCTGGGCCTAAATCCATCGTTTTTTTGCTCGCCATGCCATTCCAGTTTGAACCCAGCCATATCCAAATCAGTCTTGACCCTGTGCCTCCGGGGAACAGTCCAGCCCGAACTGCCAAGCCAGGTCCTCCCTGGACTGGAACCAATCATTCTAGGACCGGTTTCGGGGTTTCACCCCTCTTCAGCCAGGATAGCTAGATTCCAGTGGCATGGAGAGCACGGGACTCACGTCTGAGCATACCCATCCCACTCAGAGTGACAAATGCAAAAACAACAGTTGATGGACAGAATGCAGAACAATGTCATACATTCACCTCAGTACAGAGATCTGGGCCTAAATCCATCGTTTTTTTTGCTCACCATGCCATTCCAGTTTGAACCCAGCCATATGCAAATCAGTCTTGACCCTGTGCCTCATGGGAACAGACCAGTCCGAACTGCCAAGCCAGGTCCTCCCTGGACTGGAACCAAGCATCCTAGGACCGGTCCAGGGAGGTCCAGGGAGGACCAGGCCTGGCAGTTTGGTCTGGACTGTTCCCATGGGGCACAGGGTCAAGACTGATTTGCATATGGCTGGGTCCAAACTGGGGTGGCGTTGTGGGCAAAACAAAGATAGATTTAACCCAGATCTTTTGACTGGGGGAGAATGTTTGCATTGTCAGCATTCCGTCCATCATTTGTTTGCTGTAACAACTAAAAGGCAGGACATGTACTTTTACGCTTTACATGTCCTGGCAGTGACAAACAGCTTAACTTGTTTTTGCACTGCTGTGAGGGCTTTCCTCCCATCGGCCAACATTGGGGATTCCTTAAAATTCCCTTTAAACTGTAATTCCCGATTGGAAAGGAGTAGCTACTTCATGTTTAGAGTCCTTGGAACGTTGGGGATAAATCATCTTTTGTGGTCAAGTTGGATTTGACATTGCCATGTAGAAATGCCTCTTTCAGAAAGTGGACATTTCTCTGCTTTTAACTTTGCTCTGTGTGCCTGCTGCCTGCCTCCAATGCACATCTGGGCTGGGTGACAGATACATTCTGTGCATACTCTCTAGACAGTCACAACACAGGAAGGGCTTAGTGTGACAAGGGATACATCTGCATTTATCTGCATACTAATAATCTTCCTGGGCAAGGAAAGGGGCTTCACACTTGCATCTGAATAGGTTCCGTCCTGTCTTCGCACAAAAGGCAGATTTACTCCCCACTGGTAGTATGGAGCCAGGGCTGAGCTGAAAAGGATCCTAGCACACTTCATAGATCCCTTATCGTATGAAGGTCATAGGGTTCCTTTGAAGTCACCTCCTACATCAAATGCATTTTTGAGTATAAGTACTGGGGCTCTGGCCCTATCAAATCAATACACTACTAAATCTGGGAAGAACTCTGCTGGAGTAAAGACAGCTGTGCTGAAGGATTGCCTCTCTGCTTTGCCTGACTGTTTTAAAGAACTGCTTCCCTGCTTTGGTGAGCTGCTCTGCTACCAATACCTGCTGACCTCTGCTCAAGAACCAAAGGATTAAGCTCAGAGTGACTCCAAGGGCTTACTGGCTTGCCCTGTTTTTCCCGAGGTCTCAAGGACATTAAAAACCTCACCATCTACTTCTTGATCATACCACTGTAGAGGACATTCAGCATGAATCAAAGTTCTGCTTTGGGAAAGCCAAGATCTGTGTGTTTTAGAGAAATTCAGCGCTGCCCGACTGCTGCGTTTTCAGAGCACTGCAATATACCCAAATCCTAGTTATTTCTATTCCACTGCAGTGGCCACTCAGCGCTCTGTGCTGGATTATTGCCCAGAAGCTGTACTCCACACGAGTGGCAGCTTAGTGCCGATAACAAAATCAGCGCCTGCCCCTCCGCTACCAGTTGCCAGGGTAGTGAGTCGCCGAAGACAATTACATCGTTGCCACCCCAGCCGCACCTAGCCGAGCCAAGCAATTCACCACGGCATCATCATCACTACGAAACCACCATATTTGAGGTCAGTGTCATCAGAGAGATTTCCTGCTGCCTCATTGCAATGGTCCTGGTAACTGTGCTGCACTCCTCGCAGCTAGAGGCCTGTACTTTCCTTGGTTTGCGGCCGGACCTGAGCGATCATTGGGTCTGTGCTGCGCTCCTCCCAGGTGAGTTCCCGTGGTTTTCTTTTTTCTGCAATCGGCCCCACCAGTCCCTATGTTTTTGTGCTGCGCTCCTCGCAGCCGCTATTTGGATTTCTTAAACCCACTAAAAGCAGGTTGCTGTACAGTGGAGAGCATGGTCTAATCTATAGTGGAACCATAAATAACATAATAGAAGCGTGCTGGCTCTTCTAAGACTGCCTTGTTAGTTGATACTCGTATATACAAACGCTTATAACTTGCCCAGTATTTATTGAATTTTTGTCCTTTTGGTTTATTTGAACCAGATAAAGATACCTTATTTTTCTAAAACTGTGAGGGGTATTTTGTAGTGTTTTCTTTGGGTTACTGTGTCTGCTTGTTGCACAAATACTTTACACATTGCCTTTGTTGATAAGCATGCCTTGTCTGCGCCTAGCTACCAGAGGATGAGCACAGGTTATCTTCTTGGTGTATCTGATTTACCCTGACTAGAGTGGCAGGTTCTGCCTGGCTTGGGTGCATGCCTCCACCAATCCGAAACCCCATTTCTAACACACAGTATTTTTTTTCCACTGGGGCATCAGGGGAAACTGCAATTCCCCCACCAGCTCCTCACAAGCATGATCAGCTGTTCTGCGCCATTCAGGAGCTAGCATCGTCCCTGCTCCTGCCCGTGCTGACTGCGGTGGTAGCAGGAACAAAACACTCTCCCCACACAGTTTGCACAGGCTGGCGACTTCAGGCGGGACTCTACTGCCCCACAAGACAAGGGCAAAGTGGCGGGTATAGAATCTGCCTCTCTTCTTCAACTTCGTCCCTGAGGAAATGTGCACCACAGTGACCAAAAGTTGAAGAGCATGGTGGCATTCATTTCTTTCTGTGGCTCTCAGGGTGCTAGGGACCCCAAGAAGTGAATAGGTATAGAAGAGGATTTAATGCATGCCTCCTCCAATCCTCTAAAACGATTTCCTTGTGCAGCCAAGCTTTTTTCTTCATTTTCTCGGACCTTGGTGGACTCTTTTAGACACACTGTCCTTTTATTCCAGGTGGCCCACTCTAGCCACCAGGAGAGGTCTCTTTAGGCAATTATCCCCCTCACATGGCCCTGGGTGTCAGGGCTGTGCCCACCATGCCAATTTATGTGCCCTTCTATTTTTTTGTTGTTTTAGGTGTCCTGTAATGGCTGCCACAATATAGTCACCATGTTGTGGCCACTAATTTCTCAAAAACAGCTGAATGGATTTAAACCAAATAAAAGACATATTTTACTTAAAGTAAAACAGTTTTGTTAAATTTGGTCAATTCCCATGAAGGTGTTTTTGCCTGTATCAGAGAGCAAAGTTTTCAATGGGAATTAACATGGGAATTTGCGCTTTCGTGCTTTATCTCCCCTCCTGTTTTTTCTTGGTCCCACTTGACAGATCAGCATGCAACTTCCCATGAAATAGCCAAAGTGGATGAAATTTTTTGGGAAAGTTTCTAACAGATTCATCGAACAGTGCCAAAGCCATTAAGAGAACAACACATGCCCCTCCTATGGAAATTCTGACCTAATTATGACTACACAGTATTGACCGCCACTCCCCTCACAAGGCATGCTAAATGTGAGCTTATTCATAATAATGAGATTCAATATAAGAGAGAGGAATAGAAATAGGCTGGTTCACATCCCCTTAGAATACATTTGAAAATCAAGAAGAATAGCTATTGATTTGAAGTTTAAAGTGTGTGTTTCAGAGGTAAGGAAAAAACATTTGTTTTTTATGAAGGCCTTCACCCACCAACCTAGTTGGTGGCATGCTTAATCATTGGGCCCCACCCAGGGCACCGAGTGTGCCTCGGGTGTGCTACGACGTCTGCTCACAGCGGAGCGGATTTTGTTAAGTGAGTGTGTGGTGATGGTGTTAAGTGTGTAGGTTTAAAAACTGTCCTAACGGTCCCTGTGTCCAAAAGGGTTATTTTAATAATGGGCCCTTGGCAGTGTTAAAAGCAAAGTGGTGGATGTGAGTGGAGGTGACTATGAACTCCCATTAAAATAACCCTTGTGGACACTGGGACCCTTAGGACAGTTTTTAAACCTACACTCTTAACACCAGCACCACACACTCACTTAACAAAATACGCTTCGCTGTAAGCAGACGTCGTAGCACACCCGAGGCACATTCGGTGCCCTGGGTTGGGCCCGATGATGAAGCATGCCACCAACTAGGTTGGTGGGTGAGGGCCTTCATAAAAAAACAAATGTTTTTTCCTTACCTCTGAAACACACACTTTAAACTTCTAATCAATAGCTAGTTCTTCTTGCTTTTCAAGATTATTCATAATGCCATCACACAAAGACAAATTACAAAGCAATTTGACCTACCACGATCTTGAGTGCGGTTGTCATTAGTCAATCATGGTTTCTAAAATCATCACATCTTGAGACTCCATTCCCACAGGACCACATTCTTTACATCCTGTGGATTTATATTTTTTACTATCATTAGTGGCCATAAAGTCAATGTTCTAACGCAAAGCATTCCAAAACTGTACCTCCGGGTATTATGAGCACGAAACAACAACTTTGTTGTTACTAGAAATACCCATATACGCTGTCTTTATAAAAATAGATATTGACATTGGACTAGGTTGAGATTTAAGACTATGCTAAGCAAAAATTGAACCAAATTTCACCAGTTCATTTCAATTTCCATCTGTTTCATCGTCTTACACCATTGGTATAATAGAACATGCCACTCTCCACATAGCAAATATGCTGTTTTATTTTAATTTCTCCACACTCATTGTTACCCATGATCTTTATGGAATATCTAGCCCTCTTGTTTTTTTCAATTTCCAAATTGTTTTTGCAAAGATGCTCATGTATTGACAATTTTACAGAACTTTGGTTGTAAGAGACACCGAAAGGCTCAGCCCCTATCCTTCCATCCAGTTCACTAAGTTGCCTGAATAACACAGACCTCATTTCAATTGTAATTTTAAGTTCCCCAATGTAAGCACCAGGATCACACATAACATAACTGACCTTTTATGCAGGACACCAATGTTTCCCCTGTTTCTCCAGCACCAGCAGTGTCACCCAAACCTTCGAAGCACTAACATGAAACTGAGTTACTATCACCATATCAAGCAAATTGAAAAAGTTAAATGTTGCAACTTCTCTCTTCCTCTTAAAATGCCAACAGAATTTCAACCCAGACATATGGTATATAGTAGCTCTAGGTACATGATATATAGTAGCTCTAGGTACATAATATATAGAGCTCTAGGTACATGGTATACAGTAGCCCCAGGTACATGGTATATAACATCTCCAGGTACACGGCATACAGCAGTCCCAGGTACACGGTACACAGCAGCCCTAGGTACATGGTATACAGAAGCCCAGGGGACACGGTATAGAGCGTCCCCAGGTACACAGTATACAGAAGCATCAGGTGCACGACACATAGCAGCCCAAGGTACACGGTATACAGAAGCCCCAGTTACACGGTATACAGCAGCCCCAGGTACACGGTATGAAGCAGCCCCAGGTACACAGTAGACAGCAGCATCAGGTGCACGGCACATAGCAGCCCCAGGTACACGGTATACAGAGGCCCCAGGTACATGGTATACAGAGGCCCCAGGTTCCCGGTATACAGAGGCCCCAGGTACACAGAAGCCCCAGGTACACGGTATAGAGCAGCCCCAGGTACACGACATATAACTCCATCAGGAACTCGGGATATAGCAGTCCCAGGTACACGGTACATAGCCTCCCAGGTACACGGTATACAGAAGCCCCAGGTACACGGTATTCCAGAAGCTGCAGGTACACGGTATAGAGCAGCCCCAGGTACATGGTATGCAGCAGCATCAGATGCTCGGGATATAGCAACCCCAGGTACATGGCACATAGCAGCATCAGGTGCACGGCACATAGCAGCCCCAGGTACCTGGTATACAGAAGCCCCAGGTACACGGTATACAGAAGCCCCAGGTACACGGTATACAGAAGCCCCAGGTACACGGTATACAGAAGCCCCAGGTACACGGAATAGAGCAGCCCCAGGTACACGGTATACAGCAACATCAGGTGCTCGGCACATAGCAGCCCCAGGTACATGGGACATAGCAGCCCCAATACATGGTACACAGCAGCCCCAGGTGCACGGCACATAGCAGCCTCAGGTACAAGGCACATATTAGCCCAGGTACACAGCACATAGCAGCCCCAGGTACATAGCAGCCCCAGGTACACGGCACATAGCAGCCCCAGGTACATAGCAGGCCCAGGTACATGGCACATAGCAGCACCAGGTACATAGCAGCCTAAGGTACACCGTATAGAGTAGCCTCAAGTACATGGTATAGAGTAGCCACAAGTTCATGGTATAGAGTAGCCACAAGTTCATGGTTTAGAGTAGCCCATGGTATATAGCAGCCTCAGGTACATGGTAACCCGACGTACATGGCATATAGTAGCCCCAGGTTCATGGTACATAGTAGTCCCAGGTGCATGGTATATAGTATCTCAAGGCATATGTTCTATAGTAGCTCCCTGTGTACAGCATGTAGTAGCTCCAATTATATGGCTTGAATTACTGATTTTTGAGGTAACGCCCGAAATGTCTTTAATGATTGTCCTACTTAACCTATTGAACCTGAACTTTGCATCTAAGGACAAGACCAATCTCCTTTTTAGTGCTGTATGTCTGACTTTACTTGAGCACCGCCACTTGAGGGCTTTTTGAGAAAACTATAATTTGCCACATTACATCATTTCAGAGTGTTTCACATTTGCTCCATAAGCTTTCTGTGGGACATGGGCTTCTCAAGCTGTTAACCAATGATAGTGTCCTTTCACTTAGTTAATAATCAACCTTAAACAATGTGTAGCCTGAGTTTAAATTTAATTAACCAGATCATATTCACCTCGCAGTAATAAACAAGTGCCTTTGGAGTTTGCTGATGTTTGTTTCATATTGACCAAACCGTCAACATAAAGCAATGTGCTTAGCCTAAGCAGTACAGGGAAAATTAGCACTTAATGAGCCTTCTGTAGTGGAGACAAAAGATTACACTGAAATGAATTTTAAAAAAAGCCATGGGTCATGTACAGACCTCCTATTGAACAAGTTACTTACCTTCTGTAACAATATATCTGTAAAAGACATATATTAGTTAAGGATTCCTTACCTTAGAATTATCCTAAGGCGTCAGACTAGATCCAGAGAAAGTTTTTCGTAGCAGTCCCTCTGCGTGTCGGTAGGTGGCGTCACTCGACTACGCATTTGTCGTTGCCGTCATGATCGCTGGGATGATGCCAAGGTATCTATTTAAACGCTGACCTTGCTCTCTAACATCAGTTCTTTACTCGAAATTCCACACCAGAAGCGCAGAGCCATGCAAGACACTGACCACTGGTGCACAAAAACTAGGGCCCTGAAAGGAAGTCCCTTAACCTAGAAGTCAGTTCGCAGAACGGGGAGAATAGGTGGGGTGGTAAGGAATCTATAACTAATATATGTGTCTTACACATATATCGTTACCGAAGGTAAGTAACTTGTTCATCTGAAAGAGACAATTAGTTATGGATTCCTTACCTTAGAATAGATACCCCAGCAATACCAATCCCGGAGGTGGGTCTGCAAACTAAGTTCACACCAGAAAGTCCTGGAGAACTGAACGGCCAAATAAGCCGTCTCTCCGGACTTGGCTGTCCAGGCAGTAATGTTTGGTGAACGTGTGCCATGAAGCCCACATGGCTGCCTGACAGATGTTTTGAAGAGGAACACCACGTCCCAAAGCAATAGTGGCTGCCGTTGCCCTGGTGGAATGGGTGTGCAGTCCTACCGTAGGTTCCTGCTTTGGAAAGGAATAACACATTTTTATGCAAAGAATGACTCACCGAGAGATGGGCCGCTTTTGCACGGCCCGGCCTTTCTTGGTGCCCACAGAGCCAACAAAAACGCTGGTCATCCACCCGTAATTGTTTGGTGCGATCCAGATAGAAAGATAGCACAAGTTGAACAGACGGTGGAGGTTCTCCTTCTTGGAAGGATGTGGGGGCGGGAAGAAGGTGGGCAGAGTGATCATATGTCCAATGTGGAAAGAGGTAACCACTTTGGGAAGGAAAGACGGTCTAGTTCTAAGGACAACCTTGTCCAGATGAACAGCCAGAAGGGGAGGCTTAGAAGAAAGTGCTTGAAGCTCACTCACCCTGCGAGCAGAGGTGATGGCAATCAGAAAACAGTCTTTAAAGTAAGAAGTCTAAGAGGACAGTTATGAAGCGGCTCAAAGGGAGCACACATCAGATAGGTAAGAACCAAGTTCAAGTCTCACTGAGGCATTACGAAGGGAACAGGAGGAAAAACATGAGTAATGCCCTTAGGGAAGCGATTTATAACAGGCAACTTAAGAAAGGCTGAAATGGCTCAGAGATAGCGCTTAAGAGTGCCCAGAGCAGAGCCCTGCTGGGCCAAAGAAAGGAGGAACAAAAAAACCTCAGAAAGAGGGGCAGAAAGGGGATCCACAGCCTTTGCTGCATACCATGCCACAAATTTGTTTCATCTACAGGCGTATACCGTTTTAGTGGAGGGATACCTGGCTGCCAAGATAACATTACAGACTTCAGGAAGAAGGTC
Source organism: Triturus cristatus (assembly GCF_964204655.1). Lineage (NCBI taxonomy): Eukaryota > Metazoa > Chordata > Amphibia > Caudata > Salamandridae > Triturus > Triturus cristatus. The sequence goes on from NC_140595.1 coordinate 334,974,771, forward strand.
AAAAGCTGTCAACTGTCGCCGCTCAATCTCCACGCGAGGAGGTGGAGGCTGGACAGGTTCGGGTGGAGGACCGTCCCCTGCTGCTGCGACAGAAGATCCTCCCAAAGAGGCAGTCTGTTCGGAGTATCGAGGGCCATGTGTAAGAGATCAGGATACCAAACTCTTCGTGCCCAATCCGGAGTAATAAGAATGACTTGTGCCCGGTCACGCTTGATCTTCTTCAGCACTCTGGGCAGAAGTGGTATAGGTGGAATGGCGTATAGAAGACCGCAACTTCACTCACGATGAAAAGCGTCACCTAGCGAGTGCTGCCTTGGAAATTCCAATGCGCAGAATTGCTGACATTGCGCGTTCTCTACGGTGGCGAATAGATCTAACCAAGGCTCTCCCCTCTGCTAAAACAGACCTTGCGCCACCTCCTAGTGAAGACTCCATTCGTGATTCATCATGCACCTGCGGCTGAGTTTGTCCGCCTTGACGTTCATTGAATCTGCCAGGTGTTGAACCACCAGGGATATGCCCTGATGTTCCAGCCATGTCCAGATGCAGAGAACCTCTTGACATAGGGTCCACGACCCCACCCCGCCCTGTTTGTTGCAGGTGGTGTTGTCCGTGAACACCTGCACTACTCTTCCCCGGACAGAGGGAAGGAATGCCTTCAGTGCAAGACGAATTGCCCGGAGCTCCAGAAGGTTGATATGGAGCCCGGACTCTGCTGGAGACCAGAGGCATCTGATCTCTGCCTCTCTCATGTGACCGCCTCATCCCATGAGTGACGTATCTGTCACCATGGTGAACTCTGATTGGGGAAGGGAGAGGGATCTGCCATTGACCCTATCCTGGTTCGTTAGCCATCACTGCAACTGGTGTGCAGTGCTCTCTGAGATCTGGACGCAATCAGAAAGGTTCCCCTGATGCTGCGCCCACTGGAACTTCAGGTCCCACTGCAGTGCCTGCATATGCCACCTAGCATGATCGACCAGCAGGATGCAGGAGTCCATGAGGCCCAACAGCCTCAGTGTCTTTCTGACCGAAACCCAGGATAGAGGCTGAAGCATCGGTATCATAGCCCGAAACTGCGCTGTGTCCAGAACCGCTCCGATGAAAAGGAGCTTCTGATAAGAGTTCGAGTGCGACTTCGGCAAGTTGACTGTGAACCCCAGCGAATGCAGGAGGTACCCCGTATTCTGGAGGTGGGTGACGACAGCCTGGGGCAAGCCCGCCATCAACAGCCAGTCATCGAGATAGGGGAAGACTGAAACCCCTGATCTGCGCAGATGAGCTGCAACCACAGCCATCACTTTCGTGAACACCCGATGGGCGCTGGTAAGGCCGAAGGGGAGCACGGTAAACTGAAAGTGTTCGTGGCCTACCGTGAACCGTAGGCAATGCCTGTGGGCCTGCAGGACAGGGATGTGGAAATAGGCATCCTGCAAGTCCAATGCTACAATCTAGTCTGCAGGGACGAGGGCAGACAAGACCTGAGCCAAAGTCAACATATTGAACTTCTACTTCCGGAGGAAGCGGTTGACGTTCCTGAGATCACAGATAGGAAGCAGGCCTTTGTCCTTCTTGGGCACCAGAAAGTAGTGGGAATAGCAGCCATGACCTACTTCTGGGGCAGGAACTCGCTCGAGCGTCCCCTTTGCCAAGAGAGCCGTAACTTCCTGATGGAGAAGGGTCAAGTGATCCTCCGACTTGCGATGAAATTGAGGTGGCATGGATGGAGGGGTAGTCTTGAAAGGGGCGGGAGTAGCCCTTTCAGACTATCTGCAACACCCACCTGTCTGATGTGATGGCGGATCCTGTTGCCCACTGGCAACTGGTGGCCCTGAAAGGACAAACTAGGAGGGTTTGGAGGCTGCTGCAGAGGGGGCACTGGTAGACTGGCCCGCCCGCTGGCCCCCTAACCCATGACGCTGGGTCTCACATCCCCGGCCGCGCAGAGTCTGAACAGTTTGCGCAGGCCTGTGGCACCGGGTTGTGATGTGTTGGGGCACCACTTCTGTAGCCACGAAAGGCAGACTGCGTGGGGCAAGAGGTGGTAGCGAGGCCCAAGGATCTGTCCGTAGCCCTAGAATCATTAAAGCGATTGAGCGCGTTGTCTACTTTGTCGCCAAACAAGCGACGGCCATCAAAGGGCATGTCCAAAAGAGTTGATTGGCCATCACCCAAAAAGCCAGTGGATCTCAGCCAGGCATAGCGTTGTAGGGCTACCGATATTGAAATTGTTCTGTCTAGCAAGTCGGCGGTGTCTGGCCCACACCTAATGGCAAACTTCGCTGCATTTCTACTCTCGGCGACTGCGTGGAAGAGAGTGGCCCGGGCCTCCTCAAGGCACTGTGGCAGTACCTGCGCAACAGTATCCCACATGTAGTGAGACTAACGGCCCAAAAGACATGCAGTCCCAAGCTGGCAGAAGAAAACATCTTCTTCCCAAGATGGTCCAGCTTTTTGGATTCAATATCTGGGGGAGCAGTAGGGAAGGCGCCGTTAGAATTAGAGGCTCGTACCACAAAGCTCTCAGAGGTAGGGTGCTGGGAGAGGAAAAGTTGGTCACCCGGGGCAGGGAAGTAGCGTCGGGCAATCATCCTATCCACAGGAGCCGCTGTGCTGGGCTTGGACCAGGTGCCCAGAAGGATGTCAGTAAGGGCCTCATTGAATGGCAGCAGGGGCTCCAAAGAGGCCGCTGACGGTTGGAGCACCTCGGTCAGGAGGTTAGTCCTGACCGCCACCATAGGAAGCTCAAGGTTCAAGGCCTCAGCCATGCTACGCAACACCACTGCGTATGAGGCTCCCGCCTCCATAGTCACGGTAGAGGGAGAAAGCATACCAGGGTCTGGTGAAGTATCCTGACCACTGGAATCACCCAACTCCTCTCTCCAAGCCGGTTCACTCAACCGTCAGCTAGAGGGTCACCAGACCCCACCCAGTCCTCCTCATCCTCTTCCGGCTGCTATTCAGGATGATAAGGGGCACCGGGATAGAACACTGGCACAAAAGTACTACTTGGCACCAGGAGTCGAACGACTTGAAAATAAGTCGACAAAAGTCGAAAAATAGTCAAAAAGTGACTAGAGGTACCACTCTCTTCAGATTTGCACTGGCAGGCGCGGAAAAAGAAACAACTGACGTCAGCGCACGAGGACAGCGTCTAAGTAGATACCGTGACGGCATCCCAGCGATCAAGACCCCAACGACGAACGCAGAGTCGACAGACGCCACCTACCAACACGCAGGGGTACTGCTACGAAAACAATTCTCTGGATCCAGTCTGACGACTGGGGGTAATTCTAAGGTAAGGAATCCATAACTAATTGTCTCTTTCAGATCAGCTTCTTTATTGACTAGTAGTATCTTAGTCGTGCACTTGGCATTCACCCACACTGTAATAGTGCCCATATTTTTCTGAAATCAACAGCATTGTCTGTGTTTATGTTCAACATCCTCAGCTTATTCGATGGAAACTCTTGGTTCATCCACATAAATGGACCATGAAAGCCTGAAATTCACACATACTTTTGACAGTTGTTGGTGGTCATGGGCATGCTACACGTGATGGTGCTGATTTAGTTTGCGCAGCTTGGCCAAAATCCAGCCAGCTCTCCTGAAGTTAGACTTTGAAATGTCACTTGACAGCTTAAGAACAGCACACGAAGATTGCATGAACCATTTGTTCACCCTTGCCCACAAAAAAGATAACTTTTCAGAAGCAGCTGTGTTTGATAACTTTAAATAGTGGAATAGTTGTTAATGTGTCTCATTTGCTGTGGGTTTGCTAATCCTTGTTAATCTACAGCTGTAATCATAGTGCTGTATGTAACTAAATTATAGAATTTTGGATCCAATCTAGGCCTGGAGGTTTCCCTTTGTCAAGTGATTTTGTCATCTGCACACATTTTTCATAGGGATATGGTTTAATATTTCTAACTCTGCAGATATATGAATTGGTGAAGATATTGTCTTTTAAACCGTTATTGATTTCAGTTGAATACGTTACTTCCTTAACGGATTCTAGTAGATATTCTCACCAGCCATCATTTGATAAATGGAAGTGGGTGAAAGAGATTTATTTTTTATTTTTTACAGGGCCTTGCACCACTAAGCTTTATAATTTCATGGAATCTCCCATCGTTATAGCATGTTGCAACAATTGCCTGCTTCTAACATGTTCCTATTTCTTTATCCTAAGGCTTAGTGTCTTTACTCTCCTCCTAATAAGAGTAAGGTTTTAGTCAATGCTTGCCATGTATGCAATATATAAGCCTTCAGGAGGATGGTATATTGCGGACTCATCTTTACAGGACAGAAATATATGCTCATTATTGTGACTCCCTTTTCACTAACAATTGAAATTAACTTCTCTGCCATATTCACACAAATACAGACAGAATATCAGCAGGGGGACCATACTTGGACTCAGTCCAAGAGATGCATTTGTTTCCAGTAACCCTGTACCCAAGTGGCTCCACGTGCCGATAAGATTCTCAATCTCCTGGGTGGCTCATAATCTATGGTTTTGACAACAACTATCAGTATCCTGGACAATCTGTTTCCAGCAGGATTCACAATTATCTGGAGAAAAAGAGTCGGGGAGAGGCTGCATTAGTTCACGCTGCACATTTACCTGGTCTACAGCTCTCTGATCAGCTCCCTTCATTCTTCACGCGTGTACCTAGCCACTTATGCCTTAACTGCTTTTTAGGTCATGCGCCTAGCGATGCAGTGCGTACCACTGCTCGCGCAGCGAGAGTCCTTTTATGGAGGGTTCCAAAACCGAGCCTGGAATCGCACACGCTCGTGCGATTCCTTTTGGGCCACGGTATTGGCGTTTGTGGTCGTCTTTTTCAGAAAGACAGCACGCAATAGGCCAAAGGCGGTTGCGTTGCTCCGCCCATGGCCTATTGGTGTCTGGTGTGGTAGATCGTCTCAGAGCTGTATAGGTTGGAAAATGTCTGTGTAACTATCTTTGAAATACTTGTGACAGTTCATTTTTAAAAGACGCTATGGGTGGAATAACTTGCTAGAAAGACTAATTTTTGATAGTTCTCCAAGAGAAAACGTACTGTATATTGCAGCCATGACACATTCACTTGTCGGTTACCCTTCCCCTATTTCCTTCCTCGTTGATCTTTCACATTCCTTTTGCCATCTTTTTCATTCGACTTTGCAAACTTCATCGCCTTTTTTCTTTCCTCCACGTTTTCTCTGTCCTCGTCTGTCTGTCATGCTTCCCTAAATTAATTCGCCAGAGAGGGCTGTTTATTGCGCTCCTGACCCAGTGCTTGTATAATCGGGGTCGAGGTGCCTGTAGGTTGTCAATACACAGGCAGGTACTCACACCCACAGCTTTAAGTCTGTGCACGATTCCCGCTGATGTTCATAGCTGTGGCCACGTTTGGTTGTGAGGAGCAGGGTGGTGTTGAATGGTGCAAGTCTCAAGCAGACCTGACATAACTTCGACCTTTGACCTCTATAGTGCTCAGGCAGAGAAGCACCAGAAGTCCGTGCAAGAGATGCGAAAAGACGGGCCTCCACATTTCTATGGGATAGTAATTCCACCTGTCTCCCTTTCTGTAAAGTTGTCCTTAAACCGCATCTCGCCCAGCCCAGTGAGTGATAAAATGCACAATTACCAAAAAAAGCTTCTTGAAAGAGAACTACACACGCCAATAGAAAAAAAATATATTTGCTTTAAACCGCATCTCGTCCTGTCCGGTGAGTGATAAAATGTACAATTACCAATAAAAAGGCTTCTTGAAAGAGAAACCCACACTCCAGTAAAACAAGCATTTGCAATGCAATAGGTCTCGCATTATTAAAGTTTGAGCTATTGGGATTGCTAAATAATGCAACACCAATAGCTCAAACTTTAATAATGCGAGACCTATTGCATTGCAATGCTCATTTATTGTGGACATGGCATAGTATGTTCACCGTGATGACTTATGCCAACCACTAACTCTAGGCTCCACATATGAAGAAACAATTGCAAACATAACTAGTGCGACTGTGGACTGATCGAGGAGACAGCAAGACACAGTAGGCTACGTCCTGTTGATGGAGCAGGGTCTTCGTGGAATAAAAACCTGTTAGGGTTGAACTCCTCAATGTGTGTAATACTAAACAAGATGGCGTGAAACTACCCACGCAAAACTATAAGGGGTAAAATGAGAACTGTTCAAGCGTGTGTTGGGAGTGTTAAAGTAGGCCGCAAATGCACATGAAATGTCGAGTTTTTAAAAAAGAATTCTCTAACAACCAGAAAATAATAAGCAGTGCATAGAAAAGAAAGCAAATGAAGGCATTTAATAGTGGAATTTATAAACTCATAAATAGCACTTGTATTTGTTTTCCCTAGAAGTGTACCTACTGCCCTGCAGAAAAGGCCAGAGAGTCATTTTTTAAAATGAACATGGCATATTAGAAATGTAGAAGGGAGAAAGAAAATGTGATATGTCCTTCGCAAGTTCCTGATGATGACCAAGGTTGCGCAGGGAGGAAACTGATAAAAAGAAATGAAGCTTCCTTGCCGAGCGAAGCATGAGGGCATTTGTACCAAGAAAGATACATGAGTGAGATGGAGAGACGAGCAAAACACAGTAGCCAGAAACTAGAGTTTCCTATGCCGAAAGTTGATTACAATGTGCACAGTTAAACAATGGGGCATTTTTTAACGTGACAGACGTTGAGAGTGGTATGACTGTACACCCCCAGTTTTGACCAATAAAAACTAATGAAGCCATGTTAGATGATACAATGAGGGTTGGACCTTTAGTGAGTTTAGAGTATAATTAGTAGTAGCAAGTGGGTGGGTTTTTTAGCTCGTGTTCTTACTTTGTGAGAGGAGAGAGCCATGTTGCTGTTTCCTAATTCTATGGGCTGGCTGTTGCTCTGCTGATCCTGACTCTGACTTTGCTCCTTAACTCTTCTTGAGGGGCCTAGCTTACTCTCATGGCCAGAGAGTAGCTTTTTAGAATTCTAAAACTTTGTAAAATCGTTTAATCTGATATTCTGAATTTGCATACATTTATTTGCAAATGTCTTTATCCTTTTGTCTCTATGCCTATCCACTCACTCATTGCACTGACATTTGAGATGTACTATTGATGTCTATTTGCTAATGTTTCTTGTGTGATGACATGTTTCGAACTGTATTGTACTTGATGAGCAATTCACAATTATCTAGATAAGGTCTTTAAACCTTTCAAATAGTTTGTCTTTATTAGAGTCATTGAACTAGATATATGAAATGATTATTCTTTTGTTGATATATAAGAAATTCTGATATTATTTGCCAAACCCTAATTAACTATAAAAGATTCATTGCCAGCAAAAGTATAAATAGGAAGGACAAATTGGTATGTTTGGTTTAAACTCACCCAGTGTACAAGGGTTTTTCGGGTTATTGAATAGGTTCCAGATGATAAAATGTGTCAGATCCCGAACGCTGGATCACTGTCCTTGCTACTTGCACCATCACTTTCAGCCTCCACAGTTAAGAAGGAATACAGTAATAATCAGTGCTGCATGGGTGGCCTCAAGTACAACATTAGTGAAGCCACAATTTAAGAGATAACCAGGACGTCTCAGCTTCCAGTAAGTGGACTTCATCATGAGCTGCAAAACAAAGGAGTATTTGAGTTATAGAGCATGAAAGTGCTTAAAAAGCAATATACAGTAGTAGAGGTATGTGAAGCTTCCAGATACTGCCTTCACTCTTACCCCATGTATTGTAAAATCCCTGCAATACTTTTCTCTAGTGATGCTAGTGTTCTGCTAACACAGTCAACAGCCACAGGAATTATCCGGTAGGGTAGCACCAAACTATGCAGCAGGGTTGACTAAATTATGCAGCAAGAAAAGCCAAATTATGTGGCATGATGTGGGACTATTTTGATAGTATTACTTCATTATTTTGTCATTAGTAAACATGGTACAATTGTCTGGGCAACAATGCCACACCATTAATACCAATTTAACGAACAAGCGGGAACACACATTGCCACGTTTTTAGTACCTTTTGATCTGTTTGAGCAAGGAACATTTTTTGTATTAAAAATCTGCAGATTATTAAACAGATGATTGATAATATGCCAAATCCTTAATGATGCGAAAAAAGCAAAATTGCATAATTTCATTAGCTCTGCTTATGACTAGTAGTGAATGAACTCAGGGGGCATTTTACATTTTGGTGGGTGGGCAGGTTGACAGCTGGTACCACAGTCAGTCTGCCATATCAGCAGAGGCTCTGGCCTCAGCTCACCTGTGGAAGCCTGCCCACCATAATTCGAGATCCCTGTCTTTTAGGCAGAGCTATGTCCTGCAGAGGATGTAGTGAAGGCAGAGTAGTTTGCCGAGCAAGTGCCATTCTCCCCAAGATGCCTCCACTCAAAGTAGAAGTTTCTTTCTGTAAAGCAAAAATAAAAAAAAACAATACCCTAACATACATGGAGTTTCTAACCGCCAATCAGGGCCATTGTTTCTTTTCCCTTCAGGTACCACAATGCTGTTACCCTGCCACTCACAGGTTGGAAACCCTGTGTTAAGCATACCACTGGGTAAAGATTTCTGACAGAGGAGCCATCAGGGAATCCACCATTTGAAAACTGGCTGTTCTCCCCACCTGTAAATATGGGGGAATAAACCTAAGTAAGGCAGAGCAAGAGCTCTACTTTTATTTATAGAGGTCCCACTGTAACAAAGTTTAAATGAGGTGCGCTGTTTATTTGCACAAGTATAATGGGCATCTCGCTTTTTTTTTTATTTAGAGAGAGAGAGAACTAAACCCTTGCTTTTGGTAAACACTGTAAAGGTGTTCCTGTCATCTTCCTACAGACTTTTTCTGAACTGCCTGAAAGTTAGCAGATGTTTTAGAGGTGACTATCGGTAGCACTACACGATATTAACCAGATCAACAAGGTAATTACTAACCCTGGGTGGTGTTTGCGGAGTTCCGCTACTCATAACTCTGTGAAGTGCAAAGAAAACCCTTCACGCTACGCGGAGCTCCGCAAGCAGCGGAGTGCGTTAGATTAATGCCGTTCGCTGTGATTTTCAGTGCCAGGTGTTTATCGGCATGTGCAATCATTGTGAACGGCACCATGCACAGCGCAAGAGGGCTCTGCTTCCTTTCTGCTGCTCAAGTAGATTTTTTACCCGTGCTGCAGCTTTCTCAACGCGAACGAACAGTTTCTCAATGCGATCGGTCGCAAGCACATGCGACCACTCGCAATGAGGAATCCGACCGCCCGTGTTGCGAAATCTCGACAGGAGGTAGATTTTCTTCACTCGTGCTCGCCAACTTGATGTTGATGAGCGAGGAAAAAACTCCGCTCCGGGTTCCGCTTAACGCGGAAAACTCGGCAAACTTCGCGAGTGGAATTCACCACCCAGGGTTAGTAAGTACATCATCAAATTACTTTTAGTTCTTAATCGCAAGACATTTGCTGTATACTAAAAGATTGATATTTTTAAATTATAGGAAAAATGCTGAATATATAAATCTCTCATAACAGTAAACAAATAATGGTGCAGTACTTTATTTTTCAGTGGATTATAAAACAGTCCGATGCTATCACTACTACACTGAACATAATCACAAGTGTGAAAAAAGGCAACACGTGTGATGTTCGCTTTTGTTTTGAAACATTGCATTCTAAAATTCTGAAGGTGTTCACTTAATGCCCTGCACGATGCCTATTGTGTCTTTTTCTAATCCATAACTTTCAGAAGACACATTCATGAAAGACAAGTAGTCTGAAAAGGTTTATAAAACCAAGTTAGCTTCAGGTTGCAAACACCATGAAGCAATCACTTGCATGCATTGATTTGTGAAACTGTTATCTATTTTTATATCACTATCGCCCCAATTAAAATTTAGGCAAATATATGTGAAAAACCTCCAGGTGACTAAATTGCATTTCCAAACATATATGCAGATTACCAGATACACGTGACAGAATAGGGCATAGAGAATAACTGTGTGGACTTGGGTTTAAGAGATGGAATGCAGCACAGAATTCCCAATTCCAAGGGTTTAATACAGACATGAAGCATCTGCTCTGAGCAGGTGTTGACTGTATGCAAGGCAGTCGGTGGAGGGGATCGGGGGTAACAGGGTTGCAAAGGGATACCTTTCCTGGCAAGGGAAGCATTAGGGGCCCCTTAGTAGAGGTTCAGGCAAGGACCAGGGACCGGAGAGGGCGTGCACTCTAGCCCATTTCCAAAAGCGGTATAACCAAAGGTCCTGTGGCGCAGGGGGACCGCACCATTTAATGGGGCTCCCTATTCAGCTGAAGGACAATGAATATCTCTACGATATAAAAGTCTCGAGGGCACCTCATCACAATCTGCAGGGAGACACCCATCACTGTGAGTAATGCCTTTGTCCCAAAGTGTATCACTCTGCAGAAATGTTGGTCAGTGAACTAGTCTCCTGTTTTCCTGTACATGGCAAATCAGAATAAGGTACCTGGGAAATCCCAGTGACAGGATACTAGGCCACTTATAAATTAGTGAGTGGAATTTTACATATGAATACCACTTCCACTTAGCGCGTAATACAAGACTTTGTAGAAATATCCCCTAGATATCACACAGTGGGTTTTATGCCATTGATGTGATTATCTTAATTTCAATTGATACAAAATAAATGTGGGTCTTTTCATGTCTTTTTCCACAACTTTTGTCATTTACATGACCAACAAGATGGATCAGTGACTTAATAGCTCACTTAAAAGTCAGCAAGGTCATTTCAACCTCTCATCTTTTGTAGTCAGCAAAATGAGTGCCATAATATTGGGTATTAGTGAAAACTAAAATGGAGACCACAGGAATGAAGGGCTATATTTAATACATATTTCTATCCATCTTTGAAGGTGTCATTATAAAGTGGTAAGATGAAATTGACCATTTACAAATGGTTCCAATGCTCTAGTGTTTTCCATTTTATCTATTCCTACAGCATCTATACCGCATGAGGAAGGAACACTGCTGCCTAACCCTGTGGATTGAATTTAATAATAGGCAAACCCCTAAACCTAAATAGCCACAAAATCCACCATCTACCAAGACGTTTCCTGAGTAGATACAATGTGCTCCTCAAAAGCCATAAGCCATTTGTAGTGTCGTGTATCTAAAGAATGACTCAACTGTTTTGGCTCCTGATGGACTCCATAGACCTGTGATCTAAGTGCTGGAGGGTAATGAATTGAATGCAGGTTTAGAACATTGAGTTCTTGCCTACACTCTGAAGAATAAATATGCGTATAACTACACTCTGTGTGTGGCATAGTAATTGGTGAGTACCCGGGCTGGGCAGGAGGCTACAACTGGGAACGATTAGGGGATAAGTAACCCGTATATTGACAGCGCTCTCCCAGAGAGTTTGTCTTGGTCCAGCAAAGTGCTTCTGCATGCGAAGCATGGCATAGTCGAAGTGCAAAATTGATGCTGGCAACTATGGAGTCTCAGCGCAATGCCACCCTGTTTAAAGCTTGTGCGAACAAATAAAGCATCATTGAAAATCTATACATTGTTGGCCGAGATTTGAATGAAAAGGGCACAAACACAGGTACCGCACTACTTCGCAAATTATTGTTATATGCCATTCAGAGTGATAATGCTAAAGGTGGATGCAACCAGGTCTTGATTAAGAGTGTACTGTGACAAACCAGTGCAAGTTAAGGTGTTATTTGATGTGCTATGAAGCAGAGATCAACCAGGGGTTGAGGTAGAAACATTTAAGTTCAAAGCAAATTGAATATCATAATGGTATCTGCTTATCAAATCATTCAAAGACTTGTCTACTTAGTGAAAAAACTAAAGAAAGTTAGGCCACAACCTGCTGCAGAGTGGCCCCAGAGAGAAGGCCAGGCAGGGCCGGTTCTAGCAGGAAACATAAAATTTGGCCCACCAAATCACAGCAGAAGCGGCCATGGAGAAGGCACCTGTTACGTGCTTCCTCCATCTCAACATTGGAACACTGTAATGTCTTTTCACGGTCTTTATAACTGAAACTAGGCATTGTGTTTAGGGGGTAGTGGTGGTAGAGCCAACAAATTGACAGGGAGAGCCCCAAAGCCAAGTTAAAGGTATGGCATGACTCATGGAGCCCATGTACAAGCCAAACCCTGAAAAGGTTTGCTATGTAAAACATGCAACAAACATTATGGAAAATATAATACAGTCTATTCAAAATTCAAAAACATGTATTTCTTTAACACATGCAAGCTTTGACATTAATTTGTCACAATATAGCGCTGCACAGAGAAGTACTTATTAAAAGTGATATTTTTTAAACATAAGTGTAGACGTTCCTGCCCCTGACCTCACACTGGTGACAGGGCCACTAGTGTACTAAGAGGCACAGCAGTTGCCTCGTGAACCCTGCATGTGGCCCAGATTCTTATAATGACACAATTAGTCCATTAAATCAACACAATATGTTTTTGTATAGTTTTTTTTTATTCATGTATTTGAACATGCTTTCATGCACAAATATGAATAAAAACGAGTTTTGGTGAAATAAAATATTTGCCTAAAATCACACACTTCAAGTGGGGAAGCTGTAATTTACCCAGGTTTTATGTTTTCATTTTGTAGAAATCCGCCACTAAATAGCTATCTATTTGTCTCTTCTTTTTATGTTAATATTTTGTGTTTACCTCTTTGTGCAGTTTTCTGCAGTTTTTATATAGTGTGAACTCGACTTCAGGTACTGAAGAGTTTTACATGGACACCAGTTACATTATACAGGTCACACATTCACTTCTTTCAGGGACTGATGATTTACTCAAAATCCCAGGATGTTCATGCAATGTTGAGACTCGAACCTAGAAGCTCTCGCCATAATGCCACATGCTGGGTAGGTTGAGGGTGGCAGGCAGAGGGTACATGAAAGCTCGGCTCGTTGTGGGCTCAAAGGGCCATGAGCACCTCAAGCTGAGCCAGAGTCAGGCTTCAGGAAAAGATCAAGTGTTCAATGGGTCGCCCATCTCTAGTTGGGAGAGTGGAGACAGAGGTTTACCTCCCAATGCTGCAGCAGGTACAATGACATCAGGCCCAAGGCCTGTGAACGGCTTTCTGCACCTCAATTATGGTCTGAGTGGGGATTCTGTAAGTGTTTATGTATTTTTGCTGGTGTAAGATGCACGCAGTTATATATTGCAGAACTACTGTGTAATTACAATGCCTAAAAGTGTAAGGAACTGATTCACAAAGGTAAACGTACACCTTTGTGTAAGTTTACTATTTTTTGTATTCACGAAATACGAATTTATTTGTACCAATAGTAATTTTCCAACTCTGGAGATGCTGCAGTCGGGGTGGAGAGCTGCACACAAAAAAAAAAGGGAAAGGGCCTAACTTTTTATGTGCTGAGTATCTGCCATGGGTGCAGAGTCTCCACAGTCGTAAAATTACTTTTCGTACACCTAAACTTGTAGTTTGTGAATACCAACAAATTGTAAACTTACACAAAAGTTTAAGTTTACCTCCTTGAATCAGGAGCTAAGCGTGTCTGTCAGTTTCCTGCCGGATGTTGAGGTGAAGTAAATAACTGTTATCTCAAGTAAGATACTGTAGTGGGCTGAATGTGTTCTCATTGGTATGGCAGTTACAAATGTGAGCATTTCTTATTCTGATATCCTGTTACAGTAAATTGCACATTCTCAGGTTATAGTCAACGCCACTGGAAGTATGCAATTTTACGGCTGTGGTGTTTGCTGCACACGTATTGATTTGCCGAATTGCAATGTAATCTATCATCTGCTGCTTGATTTGCAGATTAAAAAAAAAAAAACTCCTAGCTCAAAGGGATCAAAAGTTACAAACAAAACGCTGTGATACATGTTGTAACGTAGTTAAAGACCCATTGCAAAAGTTGACTGTTCACCTTTCTGTGGCTTATTTCTTATTGTGTGATAATCTTGTGTTTATGAGGTGCAACCTAGGCCCAAGCAGTGTTAACAAGTGTAAAAAAAATAACAAAATAATGAAATGATATCACAAAATGTTTCCGCATTATATCACATATTTTGCCTTTTCTTGCTGCATAATTTGGTCCTCCCCTGCCACATAAATTCAGTGGCCCTGGTGATACTCTTTGTCTAACCACATCTACTGGTACTGGTGTGGATCATAAGTCATTTCAATACAGGGCTACCACGGGTAATGCAATGTAGAATGATATACACATGGTGGCATTAATGCTAATTATCGAGACTTACCTCGGAACTAAATAACCCTAGCCAAGAAACTTCAGCTCATCCTTGACTGCAAACTCAACATCACAGCCCAAGTCAACGCCATCAGTGCTTTACGCATCCACAGGCTGAAGATGCTGTGGAAGATTTTCAAAATGGTTCCCAGTAATAATGCGGAAAATCATCACCCACAGTCTTGCCACAAGCAACCTAGGGACACATGTAAAACCATTCAATTTTTGCAAGTCGCAAATTGCGACATTTTGCGAGTCACAAATTGCAATGTTTTGCGACTCGCAAAATGGAATGTACAACAGTGTCTCAGACACTGTTTGCTATTCCTAATGGGGTCGCTAAAGACCCACCTCATTAATATTAACTAGGAAGATCGCAATATGCGACCCCTTAGGAATCTCACATATCACAGGGATGGTGGACTGCTAGGGACAGTAGATCACCATGTCTATGTTTGCTTTTTTAAATAAAGCAACTTTTTTTTCAAATACAGCCCGGTTTCTTGTAAGGAAAATGGGATGTGTTAAAAAGAAAAAAAAGAAAAGTCTTTTTTTCATTTTTTAAGGGCAGGCAGTGGTCCGTGGAACCACTGCCGGCTCTTAAAAAATATTTTCGCATACATTCACAAAGGGGAAGAGTTCCCTTAAGGACCCCATCCCGTTTGCGACTAGCTTGCCACCGACTGCGGTCGCAAAACAATCGTACATACCAGTGCGACTCGATATTGGGAAGGGACACCCTTGGCATGCCCCTTCCTAATAGTGACTTGCAAACCCTATTTTCTGAGTCGATAATAGGTTACCCACTTGCAAAATCGGGTTTGTATATACCACAATCCTTTTTAGCATTAGCAAACAGGACGATTTCCTGTTTGCGACCTCTAAAAAGGTCGTACATCTGGCCCACAGACAACAAGAACACCCTTTACGCTGGGATAAACAAGCATCTCATCGGGAGGCTGCAGAACATCCAGAACTCAGCAGCCAGAATCACTTCGACCTCCCACGACACACACATATCTCACTTCACCTCAAGAAGCTTCACTGGCTAGCCATACACACGCTAGCACATTTCAAACTCCTCACCCAAACTTTTAAGGCACTGTGGCCCAGCATTCCTCAACAGCATCATCTGATTTCACAAACCTTACAGACACCTCAGCTCGGCAAGAATCCTACTTGCTCATAACCCACGCATATGGAGAACCAGATCTGGCGGTTGAGTCTTCTCCTACATTGCTCCTAAAGCATGAAATGACATACATCCAAGCCTCCTCTTCATTTCTTGAATTCCACAAGATGCTGAAGATCTTGCTTTTTGAGTAACCACATTAGGCCCTAGGTTTGGCTAATCTCACACCTGCTCAGTCCCAGAATACCCTTCTGGGTGAGTGCGCTTTACAAACCAACAAAACAGGAAATGACAAGAGAGAAGCAAAAACCTTTATGAATCATTCAGTTCAAACTGGTACAAAACCTAACCGTCGCTGGAGTATTCAGTTTGCCTAGATGGTTGCTTTTGTTTACCATGTTGTGTCTCTTAATGCCTTTGTGCCCACATCCATAATATGGGCGGGCTAAGAAGCAAAACTATTCCCTTGTTTATGTGGAGTCATGCCCCGTGCACATGAGGGCGCGTCCTCTGAATACAGCACTGGCTATACATGCGTGCCAACGCTTCAGTATTACCGAATGGACTGCACAAGCATCTATGGCCCCTTCTGTAACCGGGGCACTCTGTGTAACACGGCCCCAGAAAGTTACCTGTTTGACTGCAATTAATGGTTTTACACTTCTAGGGCAATAAAACTGCTCTTAGTTGTCAACAATAGTGCTTTCTTTTGTTGTAGATGTGTTGCTGCTTTTTAAACTTTTTTATCACGGAAATTACACTGCAAAAGAATAAAATGTAAATAAACAGTTAAAAAGTTCACAGTATGCAAGGAAATAGGTGTTGGGCAAATTGCAATGGGTAAGTAGCTAGTCTTCCTAGTGCAAAACGTCAAGGCTTAGGTGTGGTAACAGGGATCTCCTTAACCTTGAACTACTATTAGAATCTGCTTGGAATCCAGGTGCTTCTGTTGAAGCCTGGCCTGCTGGAAATTTTAAAGGTTGGGGCTGTTGAGTACAGACATCAGCTCTTACTCTCAATTAACTCTCTAGATGCACTGTATGCCTGTTTAGAACAAGATATGATGTAATCTTGGGCTTGTAGGTTACCTCCAGAATTGACACAAATTGGACCCACATTGGCTCACCCAAACATACCCTTGGCCCATCCAGGGGAAAATTCCTGGGGCCGGGTTGTGCATGCGGAGCAGCCTATCACTAAAAGCTGCCGAGTGGGGCTCAGAACAACTCTACAGATTGCAATTAAAATAGAGAACTCTAATGGAGAGCAAGGGCGAGGCCAAAGCTCCTCCAACTGTCAAGCGTGACCCTGAAGCCAGCACACCACAAGACTCTAGACCTCGTTTGCATGAGCAAGTTCACCAAGGAGCATTAGAGAGACCACTGTTATTCACTAATGGGTATACTGCTCCTGCCTTCTTAAAACCGCCATCATCATTTGATACTGCCAAAAAACAGAATATTTGCAATAGATGGACTGCTTGGATAGAGACTTCTGAGGAAGTCATAGCCGCAATCCAGGAAACTGAAGACACAAAGATTATCAAATATCTGAAGAACATGGCTGGTGAAGGAGTAAAAGAGGCCATAAAAAGATACCACAGACTGGTAAAGTGACATACAAGCACATCAAAGCAGCCTTGAATGTCAAGTTCAATCCAGTACCAAGAATGCAAGACAGTAGGCGGAACAGTCACTGAATTCATTGAGAAACGGGATCTCCTCAAAGTACTCCACGTTCAATTAATTGAATGACTAGGAAGTGATAGATGGATGCCTGTCAGATTCTTCTCAACGACGAATGCTGAAGGAAACTGATCTTAGAGCAAGTTCTCATGGATGCATGCCCTGAAAAGCGTGCTAATCAACAAGTGGCTGACATGGAGGCCGGAGGTGCCTACAGTGCATCAGTCATGAACATGAAAAGTAAGCCAGAGCATAAAGCTGAGGGAAGCAAAGTGATGATACAATCAAAGTAGGGAAAGAGAAGCTGTGATCCAACCGGCTTCCGGCTAGTCATAAATAATCAA
Source organism: Triturus cristatus (assembly GCF_964204655.1). Classification (NCBI taxonomy): domain Eukaryota; kingdom Metazoa; phylum Chordata; class Amphibia; order Caudata; family Salamandridae; genus Triturus; species Triturus cristatus. The sequence continues at coordinate 334,992,153 of NC_140595.1, forward strand.
AAGAGGAAGGATCACTTGTTACTGGCACCAGGGTTCAAGTGGTTGTCTCCGATATAGGTAAAAAACCCTCAATCACGTCAAGATATGTTTGGGCGGTATATCTTGGTTCTCCGCCTTTAGATACGTGATAGCATCATCATTGGGTTGATTCTATGCATCCTCCACCTGGAGGGAACCACTGAATTCTCCAGCAGTGATCAGGGAAAAAAGTGAGGAGTGCTCAAGTGTATGATAAAAAGGGGGTTGCTCCTCATGCTACCTATAAAAAAGACTTTATTCTGATAGGTGCTGGGGAAACGTTAAAAAAGTCAAGTTGCAGATTGGGTGTATAATGAACCCTCTACAGCATTAAACGTGGTGATTGGTCGACATGTTTCAGCTCATATAAAGCCCATAGGTCAGGGAGCTTTCTTCAGGACCACAGGTGAATAATGTGAATTGAATTTAGTCAATTGCAAGTAGAAGTTCCAAGGTTGATTCAGATGGACTTCGTCAGGACTGTTACCTGATAGTTTCAAAGTACGGGCTCCGTACGAGGATACAGGCAGCGTTAGTTACGCAATGGTCTGCTACGACTTGTGCTGACTCTAGTTTCCTGGCAGGAAACTAGAGTCAGCACAAGTCGTAGCAGACCATTGCGTAACTAACGCTGCCTGTATCCTCGTACGGAGCCCGTACTTTGAAACTATCAGGTAACAGTCCTGACGAAGTCCATCTGAATCAACCTTGGAACTTCTACTTGCAATTGACTAAATTCAATTCACATTATTCACCTGTGGTCCTGAAGAAAGCTCCCTGACCTATGGGCTTTATATGAGCTGAAACATGTCGACCAATCACCACGTTTAATGCTGTAGAGGGTTCATTATACACCCAATCTGCAACTTGACTTTTTTAACGTTTCCCCAGCACCTATCAGAATAAAGTCTTTTTTATAGGTAGCATGAGGAGCAACCCCCTTTTTATCATACACTTGAGCACTCCTCACTTTTTTCCCTGATCACTGCTGGAGAATTCAGTGGTTCCCTCCAGGTGGAGGATGCATATAATCAACCCAATGATGATGCTATCACGTATCTAAAGGCGGAGAACCAAGATATACCGCCCAAACATATCTTGACGTGATTGAGGGTTTTTTACCTATATCGGAAGCAAAGTGATGTCTTCACAGAAAAAGAAAATGTGCTTTAGATGTGGATTGTCGTTTCCACATGATGGTAGATGTTCTGCCACTTGACAGATTCACAATGGCTGTGGCAAAGTGAAACATTCTGTGATGGTTTGAAAGGCTAAGGGAAAAGTAAGCTCATCAAAGCATGAAAACAAAGAGGCTGACATAGCATTGCATCAATGACGTTCATCGTGCTCCCTCCAGGCCAAGTGGTCACAACAATTGAGGCAAATCGACACCAAACTAAATCGATTGTCATCAAAATCATTGTCAAAGGGTTCCTCAGTGTCAGTTTCAAGTGAAAGTGACAATGATAACTGTGCAATGTCAATGTTTACTTCAGAGAAGCATGCACATGTGGGACTAGTCGACTGGGAGAAAAAACACAGATGAAAGCAAGATCGACATGAAAAAGCACCAAAGACCTACAAACATTGTCTGAAGATTATCCTCAAGATAAATGGGTGTTCAATACCTTTTGTTATTGAATTGAATTATTATTTATCATCATCATGAACAACCAGGTCAACACAGTCTCCTCTGCCTGCTTCCTCACTCTGCACATGCTCCGAAAGATCTTTAAATTGCTCCAGTCTCCACCAGACGCACCATCACTCAAGCCCTCGTCACCAGCCACTTGGACTTTGGCAACGCAGTCTTCGCAGGAATCACCTCACACCTCCTGAAGAGACTGCAGACCATTCAGAACTTAGCGGCCAGACTCATCCTCTAACTCTCCAGATAGATTCACAACACCCCTTACCTGAATAAACTCCACTGGTTACGCGTCCACAATGGATGCCAGTTCAAGAGTCTGACTCACGCCTACAAAGCCCTACACAACCCAAGACCAGCATACATCAACCACCACCGAGCTTCCACCAACCCTCCTGACTCCTGCCATCTGCCTCCCTCTCTCTCGCTCACACCCCCGCATCCATTGAAACAATGGAGGATGCTCCTTCTCCTACCTCTCGGGGAAATTGTAGAACAGCCTCCCCCTCCGGACTTCACCCGCTCTTCAGGAGTTCAGAAGGGAACTCAAGGCCTGGCTTTTCAACTAATGCCACTCGAGCAGCTAGGATCTCAGGGCCTGGATACCCCCATGGGTGATTAGTGCACTCTACAAATCCTGATTGATTGATAGCGGAGCGTCGATCAACATTGTGCCCGAGGAAAGATATTGTGAATTGTCCCTATTATCACAACTTACGCAATTGAAAACTAAAGTATATACATGGGCTGCGTCAATACCTTTAAAAAGGGAAGGTTTATTTGTAGCTATGATGAAACACAAGAAAACAGTGGTGCAAGTGCCTATTCATGTAATTCAAGGTACGGCTTCAAGTGCCTGTCTGCTCAGTTTTAATACCAAAGCTGATATGGGACTAATACCAGTGAACTACAATGTAAAAGCTCATCTTGAAATAGTAAGTAAATTTAATTCATTATTTCGTGGGTTAGGAAAGCTCAAGATTATGAAAGTATTGCTACATATAAACAAGGATGTTCGTCCTATTGCCCAAAGACACCAGATCAATTGCATTTCACTTGCAAGAAGCTGTTGAAAGAACCTAATTTGTTGCTCAAACACGATATCATTGAGCACTCCATTGGTCTAACGCCATGGGTTTTGCCCATAGTGGCAGTTCACAGACCCCCCTTGGGAGCTTCAAAGAAGCCCTGAGGACCACCACCTATCTGGGGCTTTGTGTTAAACAATACAGGGAGTCCATGTGGACCCCCATCCTCTGCTTCCTAGATGCCCCAGGGACCGCCACAGTCCTGGGGCATATAAAAATATATAATACTGGGAGGGGGCCACGTGGCCCCCCTCCCGGACATATACAGCCCTGGGAACCATGACCTACACGGGGCTGGCCTGTGCACAAAGAAGGAGGGGGGGCCCCCTCCTGGATCCAAAAATGGCCCTGGGGATCGCCAACCTCCAGAGCCAGCTCCCTATGTCCCGTGGGGGGCCACCCCCGGAACATAGCTGTTTGCTCTTACTTGGAGGGAGCTTTGATAGCTTCCGCCTAGTCAAAGCAAATACTAACTCCGCTCCCAGTAAGCGGGAGCTGTCAGACCTCTTCCGCTCGCTGGGAGCGGAGTATTCGTTTCTGTTTCCCTGCCTGCAATCAAGCGGGCAGGGAAACAGATCAAACTCTTGCTCTCACACATAGGGAGCTGCATGTTAAGCAGCTCCCTGTGTGTGAGAGCAATGCTGGCTCCCACTGGAGGCGGGGAGCTGGTAGAGACCGCAAGGGCATTCAGGCTCCCCCTGTGGTCCTCAACGCTGTTGACTGGGCACCATCGGTGGGCTCCAGGGCACCCAGTATTTCAAGGTTAGGCCTTGGGGATGAGATTTACAAAACACTTAAACTCACTGAATGGTGTCATGAGTGATGTCACTGACCATGTCATGAGTGATGTAATATGTGAGGTCAGAAGCAGTGCATTACAGAGGCTTAAGTTATAGTTAGCTAAAGTAGCTATAACTGCTCATAATCCCATTTTGTTATATTTACATTCACAGGCAGTAAGAAGCCAGAGGCACCCATTTTCCTTCCTGGTTAGTTAAAAACATTTTTGGGGAATTCATATACAATAACGTGGGTACAGCCTCCTCACTGATCGTATAGGACGCAATGAATGCCTTTATCAGAGTAATTATCCAGCAGTATACTCTTCAGCAAAATAGAAATAAAGAAAGTAACGCGCTGGCAATTCGTTGTTCAGTTATGCAGTTAGAACTTTTACTCGCTGATAAAATTAGGAAAGGGGGCCATGATCACCAGAAAATATATTTTTCTTTGATTGAGAAACGTTTCTGTTTAGGGGGGATATTAAAGGAGAAGATAGGGGCCAGCATCGTTCTCGCCAGTATGAATATGGCCAGCAAGTTTGGAGAATGTTGGAGCAACAATTAGTGGACAAGAAATCTAAGAGTCGAATCAATAATATTAGAGGGGAGGATGGTCTGCTACATACACACTCACAGTCAATAGTGGGGCAATTTGCAGTTTTGTATCAGAGACTCTATGGCCAGTCTAATATATATGATGAAATAGGCTTTAGAGACTACTTACAGAAATATTCCCTCCTGAAGCTTGATGAAGAGCAGACGTTGGCTTTCCAGGAGGAGATTATTAGAAGTGAAATTATTGAGGCTCTGGCAGTATTACCATCTGGCAAAGCAGATGATGATGCAATACCAATCAAGTTTTGTAAGATTTTTAAGAACAGTATTGTGTTTTTATTGGGGGAAGTCATACAAATGCATAGGGGTTAGTGGGGATTTGCCTACTTCATGGAATATGACACATAGTGTCTTTTTTCTGAAGAAGGGTAAGCTACCAGTGGAATGTGGCTCATATCGCCCTATATCTTTTATAAATGCTGATGCTATAATTTTTGCTAAAATTTTAGCAGCCCGACTGGCGCCTCTGATGCCAAGGCTGGTATTGAAAATATGAACTAGAGAGTTATGTTCTAGACAGGGTGTGCACTACCTGATACACTCCCATGTGAGTGTGTATAAACTATTGTTGAAAAACGCTAAAAACACTTTACAATAAAGTGAATCATATTCCACAAATGAGCATCACAATTGTTAATGATTTAACATCAAACTCCAAAATCCTAAGTCATCCAAAAAATAATGATAAGTGAACCATCCGCCACTTCCTTTCAACGATGCGTTTGTTTTATTCACACTTCAAAAAGTGGGTCCAAATCAATGATAAGCTCCAACAATCAATGTTGTCCTAGTTCCAAACAATGCAATGCTGTTTTATGCTTTGATCCCAATGCATTTCGGGTGCAACCAGCACCCTTCTTCAGGGGATATCTACAAATAAATGTATCATTTTGTAATACAAGAATAAATAAATAGACGTAAATGACGACATGATTCTCAAAATTGAACAAAGAATGCATTCAGTTAGAATAGGCCCATAAGATTCAGGAAAGTCCACAAATACAACGCAAGTGAGCTCCAAAAGTTAGAAAGTTGAAAGAAAATCACTAAAATATGTTGGATGCGGCGACACAGAAGCACCAAGCACATGCAGCGTGAAATCATTTTGGATGACTTAGGATTTTGGAGTTTGTTGTTAAATCATTAACAAGTGTGATGCTCATTTGTGGAATATGGTTCACCTTATTGTAAAGTGTATTAGCGTTTTTCAACAATAGTTCATACACACTCACATAGGAGTGTATCAGGTAGTGCACACCCTGTCTAGAACATAATGCTCTAGTTCATATTTTCTTTCCTGAATCCAGTGGTGGCTGGTGGAATTTACAAGTGGTGAGTCGTAAGACCAAATACATTTATACATAAGAGTCTAACGTTTCATAGGGTTCCCCCTAGAAGATGTGTACACATTGCCATATGTAGATGATGCCATTTTCAGCAGTATTTCTTTGATATATGGGCCAAAAATACTATTCTTATATTCACTTATAAAGAAAACTCATAAAACTTTGTTTTTTTCATCTTGTTGTTTGTTTAGTATGATACTCTTGTACAGTGTATGCTTTGATCTGAATCACGTGCATACCACAGTTGAGAGCTGAGCTCTGGAGCTGAGGCCGAGGGCAGTGCCAGTTCCTCAGAGTGCCCGTCACTGAGTGAAAAATTTGTTCAGAATACATGGTCATCTAATTGTTGGCCTCTCTGCAGAGCACAGAGTGCATTGATCACACATTCCATTGCACTTGTGTGAAAATACACCTAATGGAAGTATAAAGTAGGCAAAATATTATTAACAACATGTACCACTCCTGCGCACTCCACTTGACCTGCTTCTCATTACTACCCGGCCTGAATTGCAAGTTAACTCAGACCTCGCATTGTTTCCTAATTGACAAAGGACAGTTACCCATATCGGGGCCGCTTTAGTATCGTTCTGTGCGTTTTCTGCTCTTTTTATTCTTTGCCGGTAAGGAGTTAAAAACCCTGCAGACCTGATAATGCCTTCTCCTATGAAAGAATGAGCCTGGCCTGCACGTGCTTCTACTAAGCCACTCTGCCTGTTCCGACTCTTTCGCTCCTGCTATGTCGCACCCGACTTGGTCGCCTAAGCACCGTGAACAATGGTGCTCTCCCTAGAAATTAACCCTTGTCACCCGAGTCTCGTTTGGGAGCATTAACTCAGTTACCAGTCGACAACACAACTAAAGCTACGGCAATAATGTATTTGTTTGACGGGCTCTTTTTCATGTCGGTGAAGATAAACCACACCTTCCTGTTCGGTCAGCATGGATAAGTGAAAGCTGCACTTGCTAGACCAATGTTGCTGACGCACTGTGCACCGGTCTAATTAAACAGTATCACCATTTCACGAATAACATTCCCAAGCATGCGGAGAAGAAAGCTCGGTAACGGATTGCACAGTGTGACGCATGTAATAGAGCAGACAATCGGATGCTTTGTACCGCAGTAGTGGAAATGTGTAACAACCAGTTGCGGCTCGCAATACACACGATGGGTCGTGCGAGGGGCGGGAGTCGCGTGAGGGTGGGGGGGGCAGGGGTTTAAAAATAAAGTTAATAAAAACATGAAAACTTACCTGACTGCCACCGGGGGTCCCTCTCAACTAATCCAGACGCCAGGATTGGCTAGAGCACGGTCTGTCTCCGTCCATAGGAGACCGGGGGCTGCAGCCACTGGACAGTAGCAGTCCTTGCCCTAGCTCGCTCGTCTAATGCAGGGCACTGCAGGCTACCAGTGAGCATGTTCAGGCTGGTCAGAAAAATGATCAGCCCAAACCTGAACATGCGCACTGGGCCTGCCCTGCTGTCACTCAGTGAAGTCAACAACAAACGGAAGCTAACCCTCCAGTGCTGCCCCACCCCCTTCAGCGATGCGTCCTCCTGACTGACTCGGATTTCGCGTCAGGACGCACCCGGCGGTGAAGTTCTTTCTTCGTGGCCATGTGGTTAGTGGGGCAATGCCCCTACGCCCCAATGGACACACCGCGCCTGCCTGAATCAGGTGGTAGGATGGAACCACCTCAGGGAGTGCACACCAAGTTAGAATAACTCTGAATACCAGGTTTATTTTGTATATCAGTTTATTTCGAGTGCGCGCCAACTGTGGTCAGTTTTTTTGTTCAAGGCTGGTATTGAGTCAGCAGCATGGCTTTATTATGGGCAGGTATTTAATATATATATATATAATACCGCAATAGTAGCTTTTGATGTTGCAGAAAAATCTGGTTTCAACAAGGGGATGGTATTGTTGGACAACGAAAAGGCGTTAAACAAAGTCGTATGGGACCGCCTTTGGGCAACACTCTTGGCTTTTGGTTTGAGAGGACAATACTATAAATGGGTGCAGGTTCTTTATAATGATCCCAGTGATCAGTTGGCTTATGCAGGGGTACTATCTTCTTCTCTTCTGATATATCGGGGGCACCCAGTAGAGTGTCCGCTCTCCCCTTTATTATTTGCCGTTCTTACATTTAAATGTACATATTCAGACTGTCAGGTCAGGAGCATGTACCTTAAAGATTGTGGTCTATGCCGATGATGTGGTTGTCTAGTCCTCGGACCCTGCAGCTACTGTGGTAAATAATTTAATTACCGGGACTTAATTTGATACAGAAACATAATAAAAATAGCTCAGTAAATAAGAGGCAGAATCCGTGGTATTAGAGGTTCGGAATGGGCTTTATTCCAATGGACGATTCGAATCGGTTGCTCCAAGTTCCATCACCACGAAGGTTCAGGAAGTGAAGTACATACTTTATTGATAATTAATCACTTTTATACAATAGTCATTACAGTGAAGCAAATGCAAGAGGCGTAACAATTGTTAGTGTGGATAAAATATACGTGCGTAGCAAAAGTAGGCGTAACTGGGTGTGATTAAAGAACGTCATCAGATGTGATGTCATAATAGGGTGGTTCCATGAAAGAATTTCGCAATGTCAGCAGAAATACTTGGCAGAAATGCGCGCGCAGCAACATGACGTGTGATTGACGTGCAACTAGGGGGTGAAGGGGACTTGACATTTAGCTCTACATGTGGCGACAGAAGTCTGGAGGGTCAAGTCAACCTAATCCCAAATCATATCTAACATCCTATGTTTAAAGAACTATGTTATCCAAAAGAGAGGTCTCTTAGAGTAGAATCTTATTCTATACTGACTATACTGACTGTTAGTGCGTGTACAAGCGTCTAAGTGTCTACACTAGATGCGAGGGCGGAAATCTTCCATAATAATAGGGCTATGAATTACTTGCATGAAGACAGAGAAGCCGGGCCTTTGCTCGGTAGCTGGAAGAATGTTTACTTAAACTACTAGACAGGAATGCATTGGGCAGGGAACGGAGCAGATAATTTCGAAGGTGAAATACAGTTTTTGGCAGGCAACAGGCTGATGTCAGGCTTCGTGGGCCGCGCAGGGAATGAGACAAAGTTCATGGTTACAGATGCAGGCTCAGACTGGAGCTTTCAGAGGCAGAAGGCAAGAAAAGCTTGATGACAGAATCAGGGCCTACTTGCCTGGACTGTAAAATGGCATAAGTGAACCATATAAAGCCGGTGGCCTTTCATACTTAGGAATGGAATATCCGGCCTATTCATGGCGGATCTGAAAGAGGACATGTTGACGGTGGACGCACATATGTTTGCGTCTTCATAACTGGAACTGGAGGGAACATACATGTACTTGTGATTCATACATGAAACCGTTGGGGTCCAAGATAGGGGACATAACTGATCAGAAAAATCCATATTTCCACATTCCCTCCTTGTCCCCTACTTGCCCGTTAAGAGATATCAATCTTCATCAATCCGTTGATCTGTTCATATAGCATCATTTGTTCTTCTTTTTTCTTCTGGGATGAATGAAATCTTGGTGGTGGGATACACGATGTGGCACACAGACCACAGATCGCTGGTCCACATTGTAGACATAGACAGCAACTGAATAGTATGAGAAGGCCAATACCTAGGAAGGATAGGACCTTCCATCCAAAGGTAGATAATACACTCCAAAACCAACCGGACCAAGTCCAGGTGCCTGGATCCTGGTGTATCTGGCTTACAATCTTATGAAGGCGAGTTATGGCTTTATATACAGATGGCGAATTTTCTGGTATGAAAATGCAACAACTTGATCCGATGACCCTACAAGCTCCGCCCCTATCGGCCAGGATGACGTCAAGGACAAGACGATTTTGAAGCACAACAATCCGCATAGCAGACTGCTCTTCTGTTAAATTGCCTAAGGCGGAAATAGTTTCGTTCACTACTGGTTCAAGGGTTCTAGTTAATCTACGTATCAGTTTACTATTGGTAACGGTACCTATATAGGGAAAGAGACCTTTATTGAAATCTGTGTATTTTTCCCATGCTGTTTCAGTGTAATCGACTATTGGGAGATCTCTCCTTACTCTATTATATACTAAATGAGTATTTCTGTGATAATCAGGAGGAGCTAGGAAAACAGGTGGCAAAAGAAATCCAATGTAGCAGGTACCATCCCAATCTAGAGGCAAACGTACATATGCCGTCTGACCACATATGAAATAGGAATGGCGGGAAGCTCTAAATGTAGACTTGCCTTGATCACTAAATTCTACTACAGTGGTGCATCTACTATGGCCCATATGTATGGAACCATTCTTTCTTACACATAATTCACCTTTTACTGAAAATATTGACATAGCGGGCAAAATTGGAGTAGCTTCGGATTCGACATTTAGGATCATAAGATTAAGCGTAAAATTACCTAATCCATACACTTCATTTTCTAGATCAGTTCCTGTTCTCCTGGGAAGTCCCTCCTTGTTAGGGTATCAGACTTTAAGTAAAACTAAGTTCAAATTTCCCCATACCCAGTTATCTTGATAAACTGCAGAATTCGAATCTAGGGAATTAATTAAACTAAACCATGCTCCACAGGAGCCGTTGTGTGTGAACGGGTATGGAAAGAGAGGTAGAATTCCTTTATAATTCTGATAGGGAGGGAGTCGGCCACATATCCAACAATTTGTAGCATTGCTAACCTGATGGGAATGATGTAACATACTAATAAACGTGTTATTGCGCAGCGCAAATCTATAAGACAACTCAAGCGGAGGTAATTCACTAAAAGAATGTTCAGCAGTAATATTATAAACATGTCTAGAAATAGGATAATATATGTGCAACAATATACTTGCAGTAATTATTAGAAGACTTAAGAAAAACAAAATTAATAACGTCACTGTGCAATGACTACGCAGTGATTTACAGTACGCATGTCGTTTCAATATTTTTCGGGTGTTTTCTCTATTCAGGTCTAAGGGATACATGTCAGAGACAAATTCAACCGCTTCACCTTGGAGAGGACTTAAACAATCAAATTGCCCGACTGGTTAGACCTGAGCTTTAATTTATATAGTTCGTGATTACTCTTTTCAACAAAAGGAAGTTTTGAGTCAATGGGGGAAGACACACGAGGTGTGGTATTTACATCCGATGGTAGTCCATGAAATTTCTTGATATGACTTGTATGAACCCAGCCTTTTCTGCCTTCGATCTTCACGGCTGTCCTTGTGGTGAGCAAGACCAGTTGCGGCGACCTCCACCTAGGATCCAGCTGAGTCTTCCGATCGAAGTTCCTCACTAAGACCAGGTCTCCCGGGACTACGTCATGGGGTTTCACCTCAGTGTTGTCAGGAAAAGCTGCAGCTACCTGTGAACGACAAGATTGTAGTGCAGACATCAAGGAAGCCAAGTAATCTGTCAGCATATTACAGTCAATATCAGTTATTTTGCGTGGTATGGGCGTCCCCCACATATTTGGTGGTCTGCCAAAGATCACCTCATACGGGGATAGCCCTGTTCGAGAGTGTGCTACCATTCTCATGTAAAAGAGTGCAACTGGTAACGCTACTACCCAGTCGACACCTTTCTCTCTGCATATTTTGGACAATCTGATTTTCAGGATCTGATTATGTCTTTCTACGAGACCTGCTGCCTCGGGGTGTCGGACACAGTGGAATTTCCACTGATAGCCTAACAAAAGTGAAACGTGTTTCATTAGTTCGGATGAGAACGGCTGGCCGTTATCTGAGTAGACAACACGTGGTAAACCGTATCGTGGGAAGAATTCTCGAACCAACTGTTTGGCAGTAGTCGGGGCAGTGTAATCTGAAACCGGGTATGCCTCTGTCCAACGGGAAAGAGCACAGACAACTACGAGAACATATTTGAATCCTCTACATCGTTCCATCTGGATATAATCCATCTGGAGGACTTCAAAAGGGTGATCAGGAGGCTGAAATCCACCCTGTTCTACGGGAACGCTTTTTCCTGGGTTGAACTGACAACAGATCATACAGGTACGAACTTTTTGTTTAGCTGCTGCTCGTAAATGTTTATTGAACCAAATGTGTTGAATGCTATCTAGCATAGCTTTTTCTCCTAGATGTGCTGGACTATGTATAGTGTTAATTATAACTTGGACCATTGAATCAGGAAGGAACCACACAGACTTTTCCTTCATCATCCATCCTTGATCCGTTTGGATCCCTCCTAATTCAGTCCATTTCTTTATTTCGTCTGGTGTAGCATGTGTCTGTATATCAATTACGTCAAGAGTAGGATCTTTAACCGTCATACAATGTGTTGGCGTCAGGACTATTGTCTTTGTCATGTCGGATGTTTGAGTTTGAGCAGTCTGTTTAGCTGTTCTGTCAGCTAGATCATTGCCTTGGGAAATGATATCAGTAACTTTCGTATGAGCTTTACATTTCATAATTGATATTGCAGTGGGTAGATGTATTGCCTCTAATAAGGCATGGATGAGGGGTCCGTGCTGAATGTGGGCACCGTGAGAAGTTAAATAACCTCTCTCTCGCCACAGCACGCCGAAGTCATGTACAACTCCGAATGCATAACGTGAATCAGTGTATATGTTGACTTTTTTATTTGTGGCTTGAATACAGGCTTGTGTCAGAGCGATGAGCTCTGCGGCTTGAGCTGACAAGGTATTTATGCAATTTGTTTCAATGATTTCAGTATCTGTTGTGACTGCGTAAGCGGCCACTAACTCTCCTGTACTTGTTCTCATACATGAACCATCTACATACAACGTCAGGTCTGGGTCTGACAATGGGACATCTGTTAAGTCTTGTCTGGGTTTCGTCGTGATTGTAATAACTTCAATACAGTCATGAGCTAGTGGGTCTGTTCCGATTACAGGTAAAAGTGTGGCAGGATTCAATGTGTTACAACGTCTGATTTCTATATGTGGCTGAAACAATGTTAATTCATACCCTGTAAGTCGCGCTATAGTTAAGTGTTGTGTTTGCGTTCGATTCACGAGAACCTCTACTGCATGTGGTACTTGAACTGTCAATGGATGTCCTAACACTATGGCATCGCTTTGTCTGATTGCTAAAGCTGTTGCTGCCACTGATTTTAGGCATGCAGGCAAAGCCTGAGCTACGGGATCTAATGTACTAGAAAAATAAGCACATGGTTTGTGTGATCCTGCTTGTTCCTGTGTGAGTACTGACAAGGCAGTACCTTCGCGTTCTGTAACAAAGAGTGTAAACTGTTTATTGTAACATGGTGTTGCTAAAACAGGTGCTTGGCATAAGGCTTTCTTTAGGCTTTCAAAAGCTTGTGTATGTTCCTGAGTCCAAGGGAGAACAGTCGATGTGGCTGCCTCCTGTGTTGTCAACTGAATGAGTGGTTTTGCTAGAAATGCATACTGAGGGATCCACTGCCTACAATATGAAGTGAGGCCTATGAAAGCCCGCACCTCCTTTTGTGTCTTGGGTATTGGCATGTTAGCTATTAATTGAATGCGGTCGGGTGTAAGCTGCCTTCCCTCCTTGGACAGCGAGTGTCCAAGATAAACAACTCGCTGGACACAGAATTGCAGCTTAGAAGGGGACACCTTGTGCCCCTTTTCGGCTAGAAATTGTAAAACTGTCAGTGATGCTTTCTCACATTCGGGTTCGCTTCTAGCGGTGATCAGCAGATCATCGACATATTGAAGCAAGGCAGTGTTAACTGGCATGTGGATACTGTTGAGTTCTCGTTTCAGTGCTTGGCTATAGATGCTGGGGCTTTCTGTAAATCCTTGAGGTGCGCGTGAGAATTTAAAACTACGTCCATTCAAACTAAATCCGAACAAGTATTGGCTTTCTGGATCTATTGGGACGCTGAAAAAGGCATTTTTGAGATCAATTACAGTAAAGAATGTTGCTTCGGAATCAATAGCTGTCAGTAATGACGAGATATCTGGGACCACAGGGAATTGTGGCACAATGCATTTGTTCAATTCGCGCAGATCAATAACCAATCGATATACTGGCGGGGCCTTAGGATCTGTTCGTTTAAGAATCGGAATTATCGGTGAATTACATACATTGGAGTCTGTTTCCATAACCACTCCTTGGGCAATGAGCTCGTCAATGATTTGCAGTAAAGCCACTACAGCATCTGGTGGTAACTTGTATTGTCGCATTCGTGGTAGTACCACTCCTGCCTTTAGTGTAACTCGATATGGTGTAATATTCATGCAACCCACATCAGTAGGGCCTTGTGCCCATAGATGTGTAGGTAAAGTCTGCAGTCGGGGATCCATGTCTCGAGACACATAGTGACCTTTGAAATCACGTAAAAACAATCTTACTCCTTCCGGAGAACAACATATTATAGCTCCTAGAGCTTTCAGTGTTTTTATACCTAACAACTTTTCTGGACATGATTTAGTAAGCAATAAATCTGTAGTTCGGGTCAAAGGTCCTATCGTAAGTGGGAGAGGCTGTGATACTTCATTAACAATAGGTTTTCCTGAAAAACCAAGGGAAATATTCTGTGAGCCTGAGAGGGGTGCCCCTGGAACTTCACTACGTTTTATGGTTGTTCGACTTGCCCCTGTATCAAGTAAAAATTTTCTATCTTGGCCTAATAATTCACTATGTACATAAGGTCCTTCTTGGTCTACAGGGACCTCGATAAGGGGTAAGTCAACTTCCCTCTCTAGGCTGGTTCATGCGTATCGTTGATAATCAGGATAGTCGTACTGTGCGGTCTGGTACAGCTGTCGTGTCGTGGTTTGTGTGGCAGCAACAGGCAGCGCTGGTGCAGCTGGCACAAACTGTATAGACTGTGGTGGAGCTGGCATGGACTGTGCATGCTGCGGGGCTCCTTGTTCGTTCTGATCCTGTCTAAGTGGCCGTGGTCTTTCTTTTGTAATACCTGTGGCGATATTACGCTTCAGGACTGGGCAATCGTGTATATAATGACCTGGTTGTTTACAATAGTTGCATGTCCCTTTTACAGGTCCTGCTGAATCACCGGAATGTGTCGTACCCTTTTTATGTCCTTCAGCTGGAACTGTCTGGGAGACTAGCATTTTCATTTTCGTGTCTTTCATGCGTCTTTGTTCATGTTCTTGTTCCTCTCTAATTCTATTGTGATGATACTGTAACATTTGTAACATTTGTGATGGGGTGTTACCTTGCCAGGTACTCTCGAATTTTAATACTCTATTCTTCACTTGGGGTAAGGAATTTTCAACTAATTTTGTCACAAACAGATGTGGGTATGATTCGCTACTTGCTTTTATGCCACTATTTATACCAAAACATTTTTCAAATCGGGCATAGAAATCACTAGTGTCTTCATCTTGCTTTTGTTTACAGGCTGAAATTGTACCCCAGTCTTCCTTTTTCGTAGTTAATAAACGTGGCAGTACCTGTACTAGTAAACCTGGTAGTGCTTTAGTTTTATCCCCAAGCCCTGCTCCTGCAGTTCGGGCCTTTTCTTCTGCTTCTAATGCTGACCAGTCTATCTTTTGGTCTCCCACCTCCCACTCTTTTTCCTTGAGTTTTTCATAAATGCCAGCAGGCATCAATACCTTTAATATTGTCATAATGTCGGGATAGGTATACTCTCCCATGAGTAACATGTCTTTAATTTCTCGGTGGAAACCCGCTGGGTCTTTGTCATGACTGGGTACCACTTTCTTCATTTGTAACAATTCTATTTTCGATATGGGCGTATATACAAATACACGTTTAAACTCATTGTCCTCGCCTTTTATTGGGTGTACTTCTCGTAAGGGATTCTGTCTGTCCATGTAATACGTGGTTCTTTCCTTGATGGGCAGTGAGACATGTTCTGGGCATACAAAGAGAATGTACTGCTTTCTTGATTCTAGTATTTCTTTAATTAATTTAGTACCTGAACCTCTCCATCTATTTGTGAGTAATTCAGTCAATATATCAGGTAAGGGACCAGGATCTGAATGCTGACTCTGATATAGTATAAGGAGTTGTTGAATCATATAAATCCCAGCTAAACGCTGTTCATCTGGGGTGAGATTCAAAAATGTGTGTGCTACTGTATCATCACCGTACTTTCCGGGACTGTCAACCCAATGAACGGCTGACCTGGCTAATTCTTGTTCATCCATAGAATCGAGAAAATGATAACCCCTTCGTTCTCGGAGTAATTTGTCAGCGGCTTGGAACGAATGCTCGGGGGACCTTATATTTATTATAGGTGTTTGGAAATTCCTGTTATTATCTGGACATATCGGACGTATCGGGTCAATAAAACATCTAGTACTATTACAAGATCTTCCTCTACCTACATAGGCCATGGTGTCTGACTGTCCTGTGGGCAGTCCTGATCCTTCCTCCTCGCTTTGTTCGAACTGGTCTACCGCTAATCTCTCTTCGTGTAGGCGTTCTATTTCTTTACGGATCTTTCGGCACATGGCTATTATCCAATTTTGCTTATCATGTCTCCCTTCTGATATATTCTGGCTCCATCTGGTAAGAGTTTGCATTGCTTCCGGGTCTACCCCCGGTCGGTCTTGATTTCTGATCACACAATTTATGAGGAAACGTAACAGTTCCCCCTGTATCTCCACTTTCTGGTATTCCATAGCTCTGTTAATACATTCAGAATCTCGCCCTGTTTGGACAAAATGATATATATTATCTAGATGCACAATCATTCCTGGTATCTTCCCTAAATACACCGCGGCTCGTCTGATACGTAATGATGCCATGATCATTTCGTCCTCTTTGCCGGGCACAGGGTCATATCTACAATCTATAAGAAGTTCCTTAAGCGTGCGGGCATTTATGAGTTTGGGGGTACGAGCATGTGCTGATTCTTGAAAGGTAAGTTTATTTACTCTGGGTGGCGTAGAAAAAATGTTGGTAGCACCTCCCGTAGCCCCATCTGGGGTATCGGGCGTGAAAGGATTCGTTGAACGCGATACAGCAACTATAGGTGTGGACACAGCTATAGAAGTAGCTGTAGGAACAGATGTAGAAACAGATGTGCTTGCCGGAACTTGTGTCAGGATTTGTTGCTGTAGAGATACCGATACTGGATCTTGGCGTTGAACCTCCCTGGCAGGCGGTCTATGTGGGGCGGGATTAGCGTACTCGGGAGCTGCGTCATCTAAATATGAGGAAAGAAAAACATCTTCTGCCGTTCTAGGATGCCCCTTAGGATGTATTTTTATTGGAAACAATGGGGGTGGCAAGTCTTTTGGTATTTCCGGAGTAGCCTTAGGTAATCCCTCGGCCAGGAGGGGATACATACCATTCATAAGGGCATTTCTTTGTCTGTCTACTTGTTCTGATTTCACTCGTGTACCTTCTTCAATTAATAGATTTTCTCGGACTTTATTTGAATTCTCTTTATATTTCTCTTCCTGTCGGAGTGCTTTTTCTGTACGTCTATGAGATTCTTTACGCCATAACTCAACGGCGTCTTTCTGTGACTGTCTGACTTTCCTTTTCCATAACTCTTCCTCTACTTTCATGATGCACTCTGCATCCCAGGTCCCAGCTGCGGGCCACCTCTGACTTTCTGGTAATTCCTTGGTGTAGTCTACCCATAAATCAAGAAATAATATAGCGTCTAAGCCATGTTTATGATACATGAAGTACCCAGGAGTGTCCCTAGGAGGAATAGGAACAGCTTCTTCGAGTACCCCTTTTCTTGTTGTGATCTGTCTTAATTTCGAAAAGAGCGGCATATTGAGAACTGATCTGATACTTGATCTTGAACAAACTTAATACAAATAAACAAAATAATGAACAGTCATTCATACCACAATATGCAGAACGTATTTAAAACATTTAACATTTAACATTTAACTGAGCAACAATGATGATGACGATCTAAGGAAAACTTAATCACTAAACATAATACTCGGCATTATCTGGATTATTCTGAATTTATATACTTGATATACTAGATATACTGCTAAACAGTACAGATACACTGCTGAAACAGTGCAGACCGGATTTGTGTACCCAAACCCGTCTTGACCGGCACAACCTATGTGCACGTCAGAACGCCTCCCCAGTAATGGTACTCACCGGGTAGCTCGGAACGGAAGGCCTCGGAACGGAACTGAACTGGACCGGACTGGACTGGACTCGAAAACTTCGGACACTTGGACACCTGGTGGGCCTCTGTATACCTCGGATCTTGCTCTCTCAGCTAGGCTCTGGTCGGGATACTTCGCACTTCTCACCGCCTCGTCTGGGTGTTGATCGCAGCCTCAGTCGCCCCCGCTTGACCGGAGGGAGATACAGGAAATCCTGCTGGTACGCGTTGTTGTCCGTCCAGCTGTGGCAGGAGACCGGGCCTGCAACGCACCGCCGGCGCGTGAGATGAGAAAGTGTCCCTGTTCGGGCGCCATTCATGTGGTAAATAATTTAATTACCGGGACTTAATTTGATACAGAAACATAATAAAAATAGCTCAGTAAATAAGAGGCAGAATCCGTGGTATTAGAGGTTCGGAATGGGCTTTATTCCAATGGACGATTCGAATCGGTTGCTCCAAGTTCCATCACCACGAAGGTTCAGGAAGTGAAGTACATACTTTATTGATAATTAATCACTTTTATACAATAGTCATTACAGTGAAGCAAATGCAAGAGGCGTAACAATTGATAGTGTGGATAAAATATACGTGCGTAGCAAAAGTAGGCGTAACTGGGTGTGATTAAAGAACGTCATCAGATGTGATGTCATAATAGGGTGGTTCCATGAAAGAATTTCGCAATGTCAGCAGAAATACTTGGCAGAAATGCGCGCGCAGCAACATGACGTGTGATTGACGTGCAACTAGGGGGTGAAGGGGACTTGACATTTAGCTCTACATGTGGCGACAGAAGTCTGGAGGGTCAAGTCAACCTAATCCCAAATCATATCTAACATCCTATGTTTAAAGAACTATGTTATCCAAAAGAGAGGTCTCTTAGAGTAGAATCTTATTCTATACTGACTATACTGACTGTTAGTGCGTGTACAAGCGTCTAAGTGTCTACACTAGATGCGAGGGCGGAAATCTTCCATAATAATAGGCCTATGAATTACTTGCATGAAGACAGAGAAGCCGGGCCTTTGCTCGGTAGCTGGAAGAATGTTTACTTAAACTACTAGACAGGAATGCATTGGGCAGGGAACGGAGCAGATAATTTCGAAGGTGAAATACAGTTTTTGGCAGGCAACAGGCTGATGTCAGGCTTCGTGGGCCGCGCAGGGAATGAGACAAAGTTCATGGTTACAGATGCAGGCTCAGACTGGAGCTTTCAGAGGCAGAAGGCAAGAAAAGCTTGATGACAGAATCAGGGCCTACTTGCCTGGACTGTAAAATGGCATAAGTGAACCATATAAAGCCGGTGGCCTTTCATACTTAGGAATGGAATATCCGGCCTATTCATGGCGGATCTGAAAGAGGACATGTTGACGGTGGACGCACATATGTTTGCGTCTTCATAACTGGAACTGGAGGGAACATACATGTACTTGTGATTCATACATGAAACCGTTGGGGTCCAAGATAGGGGACATAACTGATCAGAAAAATCCATATTTCCACACTACTTTAGATTTTATCAAAGAGGAAGCCAATACATTTGGGACTTTCTCTTAATACAAATTGAATGTTAGTAAGACACAGCCCTTCTTAATTTTCAACATGCTAGATCTGTCCCTGGTGTCTGTTCATCAGCCACACATTAAGGGGTTCAGATTTCTCCACAGGTGGAGCAGGTAGTGAAGTTAAATTATGAGCTCCTGTTGCAATCTGTTATTAAAAGTTTAAGAGGCCGTCATAAGTTACCTATTAGTATTATAGGGAGGTGCAATATTATTAAAATGAATATATTACCAAAATATTTATATCACTTTCGGGCTATGCCTCTACGCGATGTCACTGACCATCTCATGAGTGATGTAATATGTGAAGTCAGAAGTAGTACATTGCAGGGGCGTGAGCTATAGTTAGCTAGGGTAACTATAACTGCTGAATTTCAATGGTTTTGCACGAGTGAAATCTGAGCCTAACTATAGAGTCACTGTAACCTTTTTTTCCCATTAAAAAGAAATATATATATATATATATATATATATATATATATATATATATATACATACATACACACATTTTAAAGTAGTTACAATTAAGTCAGAGTTTCCATTGAAAGGTTTATCTGCATTGTTTTCTTTGTAGCAAGTCTCTCAGATCCATCAAGCATGTACCAAGACAAAGGGAGAGTACCAAAAGTGCGTTTTTCAATTTTAATTCCCATGCATCACCTCACTTGTCTGAGACCTCCACTGGCTACCCATTCACAAATGCGCATTCTACAAACTCTTATCATACACATACACAGCCCTTCACAATCTGGACCACTCCTATCTCCACAGCTGCGTGCATTACCACACGCAGGCTAGAAACCTCTGACCAGCTTGCCTCTTGCTTGCCACATACCAGGAACATGCAAGCCAGAGCTGGCAGTCAAGCATTCTCTTATCTCATTTCTAAAGCCTGAAACAACCTCCCCTTACACATCAGAGCTGCCTCCTCAGTCCTTGGGTTCTGCAAGAAACTTAAGACTTAGC
Source organism: Triturus cristatus (assembly GCF_964204655.1). Lineage (NCBI taxonomy): Eukaryota > Metazoa > Chordata > Amphibia > Caudata > Salamandridae > Triturus > Triturus cristatus. The sequence goes on from NC_140595.1 coordinate 335,012,233, forward strand.
TCTTTACTTAGACCTTAAACACAGCCAGTGCACCCCCCTTCTTATTAACAACAGGATACCCTCCCTGGTGAGTCATGCATTCTCTAAGTGCACATAACATAGGATTCTTTATGCCTTGATACAGGAGAGACAATGGCTGAATGGAATTACACCAAATATCTCATGAAGGTAAAGCTTTACGCAAGGGAGTGTCTTGGCTTGGTGAAAATCTGATCAGTGGTTTTCAAGAAATTAGCATTTAGGAAGGATATGGGAAAGACAGGGTACTTAGGTGCCTGTTGCAAAGATTTCCAATCAGTGCGAGTCTGCTTATGCCAGGGTAAAAAATCCATCAGAATCCAGATTATCCCAAACACATAACTGCACAGAAAAACAGTCATGGTTGTTTTAACGCCTATGCCACTTGATAGTGTGTGAAAAAACTTTGTGGGGTTGTACTGCTCCAGTCCAGGCCATCCACGTGATGAGGCCTGCCCACATTCAGTCCTCCGCAGTTAAAATCAAGACCAGTTTGGTGTCTGGCAACTATAACAATGGATCAACCTTCCTGACTGAGACAGGGGGTGCAGGATCCTTTTTCCTGACCCTGTGATCTGCCATTGCAGACAGATGGCACAACTGGTAACCCACTTGCCGGTTGGCGATCTAAGCACCCTAACTTGTGAAGGGAGCATTCAGCCTGTGGGACCTGGTATTTGAGGTGTCTAGAAAAGTGCTATCACCTTGGATGAATCCGTGATGGGCCAGTGAGTGCAAGGGTGGGGGTGTAGATATCACTGTGTGCATCCATGATAGTGGAGGCCGTATTGTACCTCCTGACCCTTCTCTGACATGGCGGCACAGTGACCATCTCGGCCTGCCCCGGCATCTAAGATCAGCGGAAGGGAGCTGCCCCAGTCCTCCTGAGCTGCTGCTGTTTGCTGTGGGCCTCTGGGGCTACTGGCCCAAAATGGGTGACACGTGACTAGTGAGGGGTGTCCGGACATCATCACAGAGACGCCAAACCCCTTGACTTGATAAAAGCTGAGCTGAAATACCTTCAACCAGCTCTCGAGTCCATGGGCTGCTACTGTACCCTAACTCCTCCAGTGAAACATTACAGGAACTGCTTAATATGTACCCCAGTATTAGTTGTTCACCCGCTGCATACGATAAGGCTGCACTGGGGTGCTGTGAGCGTTATCTGCCCTGACATGGTGTGCATCTCTAACACTTTATCACTGGTCAAAAGGGCTAACGTGCTTGTGCTCCATCCTTTAAACATGGTAGAATTGGTCTACACTCCATTGGCTCATTTAATTTACTTTTATAAAGTCCCTAGTAAAGTGGTACTACATGTGCCCAGGGTCTGTAAATTACTACTAGTGGGCCTGCAGCACTGACTGTGCCATGCACTTAAGTAGCCCTTTAAACACATCTCAGGCCTGCTATTGAAACCTATGTGTGCAGTTTTAAACTGCCATTTCCACTTGGTAAAATAAACTGTTTGCCAGGCTTAAACATTCCTTTTTAATAAATATAAAGCACCCAGAGGGCAGGCCCTGGACAGCCCAGAGGGCAGGGTGCAGTAAATTTAAAAAGTAGGATATGTACTTTTAAGTTTTAAATGCCCTGCTAGCGAAAAACCTATGAATTCATTTTTCACTACTGCAAGGCCTTTCTCTCCCATAAAATAACATTAGATTTACCTTATTACATTTAATAAGCTGTAATTTCCAATTCGGAGCAGGTAGAAATGTCTAGTTTGGTGTTTAAAGAACTGTAATTAAAAGCCCTCTTTAATGATAACGTTGGATTTTTAGTCGCAATTCTGAAAACACTTCTCTTATAAAGTTGATATTTTCCTGTCCTAACCACTTGGTGCCTGCAGCCTGTTCCTGGGTCACATGACTAGGTGTAGCTGGCAGTTGGACTTTGTGTATGGCTTCCAGACACTGAGACAAAGACAAGTTAGGTGCTGGCAGGATGGGCCACTCTGAATTAAGAGGGTGAGGAGATGTCAACTACCACACTTACTCATCACAAAGGCTCTGCCTGAGCCCTCTCACAAAGGTTTTGACACTAGTCTTTTGTGACCCCAGACAAGATGGGGCCAGGACAGGGAGCAAGGGGATACCTGACACCTCGGGGATGGGGGAACCTCTAGCAACTTCTCCAGCTTCACGGTGGGCACCAGGTATAAATATTGGACCTCAGATCCCTACTCTTCAGTACACCTCTGGACCTGTGGACCCTGCCTGGAAGAAGGACTGCTGTGATGCTGAAAGGACTGCTGCCCTGCTGTGCTGACCTGCTGCTCCCCTTTTGCCTGGGTGAGAAGGACTGGACCTGTATCTCTAATCCCAGGACCTCAAAGTGACTCCAAGGGCTACTGTGCTGGCCTCTTGAACAGAAGCCTCAGGAACATAACAGGCGTCCGTTGCGCTAGAACCCAGCACCTGGACTGTGTCATCAATGAGTCCTGCCCTCCCAAATGGTGCCACCAGCCCTGGACTCTTGGAAGTGTGCCTGAGGTTGCTCTGCTAGACCATCTGTGGACTGATCCTCAGTGGCATGTCTCCTGCAGAACAGGCACATCACCTCTGCTGCTTAATTCATGACCCTTGGAACTGATGCATTGCCTCTGCTGCACCGACTTGCCCGAGGCAAGCACTTCGCATCGCACCCCATTGGAACCGCCGCTGTGAGACACATCTCTTTGCCCGGACCTCGCATCCCCTCTGCTGCATTACGCATCTACAACACAGGAATCCACATCTCTTTGCAACCAGGATTAAGGTACTGTGTTCAATGGGCCTAAGTATGTGCCTGCAGCCAACCTGTGTTCCATCACAGTCATGTTGAACTTGTGACTTTGTCCCAGTCTGACGCTACCAGATAACAACAGTTAGCGCTTTGTTATTTTTGGTGCTATTTTCACTGAAATCATTAAACTTGTATATCTGTGGTTTTACTGATTGGATTTTTGTCATGTTGGTCTTGATTTACTTATTAAAATATTTACTCGATTTTTCTAATTTGGCGAGGGATTCTTCTTGTGTTGTGTTTCAAGTTCTACTCTATGAAGCGTTGCACAAATACTTCACACATTGCCTCCAAGTTAAGCCTGACAATTCTGTGCCAAGCTACCCGGCGGTTGAGCACAGGTAAATTTGAGGTTTGCCTGTGACTTCACCCTGACAAGGATTGTGGTTGCTGCTCAAATAGGCTTTCACCCCCCTTAACCAGTAACCCAATTTCTTACAATCGGCAATCATATGTCAGCTGTACTGATTCACTGAACGGTCCAGGTTGCAACACTCACCTGGCAGGCACAACTGGTACAGTCAGGCAGGTCAGCCTTCCAATGGATTCTCGCAGGAAAGTCCCATCCTTACTTTAGGCAATCTTGCTTCTACTGAGATTGTGCTGTTTCTCAAGATTGTTGAGGGGCAGGAGGGTGACAGGGTTGGGTCCACTAATGGGTTGGGGTTGCTAATGTTGGTGGGGACAATTTGAAAGCACTACTTTATCACAAGCATATTTCACTTTCAAAAGCATGTCCTTTCTCCTCAGAGGTAAGGTGATCAGTCCCCAATACAGTGCTACTTGGTATTGGTTAACAATATTGTCCTTCACGAAACACCCCCATGTCAAAGCAAACCAAAATATTACTGTTTTATCACATGGAATGGTGGGGGATCTAAATAATCCCCAAACAAACTGACAAAATGCGGCCTACCTAGCTGTGGCACAATATAGTCTATTTCATAATTTTATGTAGAGAAGATAGAGATCACCATGCGCTTCAACTTACTATGGGTGAAAACATGATTTGCGATCTCAGAAGTTAGTAAGTCAACTATCGTAGTTCCAAGTGTTGGGAACAATAAATTAGTGGAATGGCACTGATTGAAAACTGAGTCAGATACTCTTGCACAAATCGAATACTCTTTCTATGACTCCCTACTTTGACTGCCCTAGCAGCGAAATTTTAGTTATTGAGATACATAACTCCTTGTTTAACATCTTGAAGAAACTTTGTACAAAGGCTGTTCGAATGTTACCTCCTTCATTAACTAGGCTTACTTCCTGGTACTCAAGTGATTGCCTAAAGGCCAAAACTGCTCCTATTCTAGCAATCAAATCATGTAAGCCATCTGCTATTAGAGAAGCAAGATCCAATTACAAACATGATTGATATAAGTAAGAGGAATTAGGACAATGCATATTCAGTGGATGATTTGGAAGGGCCCAAAAGAAAATATCTCACAATTCTGGTACATCATTGCACATGGCAGTCACAATGGTAGCACTACCACAGGCAACTAACTACACCAAACCCAAAGTCTGGATTGAACATTTCAGTAACTTATATTCAACACATATTGCTGCAGGCACATTAGTACATATTGATTGTGCCTTATTCACTTGAATTGATCTCTGCAAATGATACTCCCCTTTTCTCACTGCCTTACACCATGAACGCAAAAATGGCCAAACAACTGAGAAATCCCCCAGTCCCAAACTAAGTTCCGGGAGACTGCATCATTCTGAGCTGGAAATATGGGGACCTTATATAAACCTGTTGTCAAATAGAAACATTTCCGAAGCTAGTATCCCTGAGTCCTGTCACAAACCAGAAAATGTCTTTATGAAAGACGATATAGGAGTACCTGGAAACTGTAGATCCATTTGTTTATTAGATTACCTTCAACAAATATTTGCCAGACAGAGACGCAGGTCTTATTGCCCTATGAAGCTGGTTTTAGAGGGAAAACTAACACCATCAATGAAGCTTTTCAGTTTGCTCTAATCTGTTGGAAGTGCTTTAATTTAAAAAAAGAAGTATTTTAATGTTTAGCATTTGTTGCTGTGTTTGATCTTGTCCCTAGAAAAAAACTGTGGGACACCCTCAAGACAATTAGTATTGCAGTGCATTTAATAAATACTCTAATTAGAATCAAGAACCACAACTATGTGCTGGGGCAAACAGAGAGAGCTAACAGATCGTATTCCAATTGAACGAGAGGTAAGAAATGGGTGTATTTAGCCCCCTCATAATTTTCACCATATATTAATGGGTCCATTGACTTTTCAAATGACTGTTTTCATGATGCTCCAAATTCGATGGCAAGCCCGTTTAAGCACTTACTTGCTGGCAACACTTTGTTAATATCATGCATCACAATGTGCTTACAAAATCTACTTAGTAAATGTACAGAATTTTGCATCATGAGGGGCTTGCAGATTAATATTACAAAAACGTAATATATGATCCTAAGACCACAAGTTCTTTGGGGTGGTATGAGGATTGGGTGGTTGACTATTGTTGGATAGGGTCTGGCATTTTGATTGCCTGGGGATCAGGATTTATCATCTATCTTGGTGGAATGCCCAATTCCAGAAGAGTAGTGCATTATTGATTGATAGATTGGCAGCGGTCAAGAAAATGTACAGCGCTATAAGCTCTAGATCTGTGTCAGCGGCCATAGAGGTATATAGAGCCATGGTCCAGGCTGTCATGCTGTACGGCACGGAAATCTGGGGAATGGTTAATCTATCAGATCTGACTGGATGACTTGTTTCTTAAGATTGCAATTACATTTACCACAAAGTACTCCCCTCCTTACCACTAAATTTTGAACTTGACCTAAAGAGCATAGGGGGCATAGCAGCCCTCAAATCATTAATTTTCTGAGCACACTATGGTCCATACCGAAGATATACTCGTATAGGAGTGGTCTTCAAGAGATTTTGATGCTACACAAGTCATATGCCTTGAAATAGCTGCTCCAAGTAAAATCATGGTTGGAAGCCTTGAGAAGGTAAACTGTTTGGTATAACAAAACAACTATTGCAAGAGCTACGAAGGGGTATCAAAGCTGCCTTCTGAAATTTCCCTTTTGGAACAATGTTTCTGATGTACGAGAAGTGACCACCTTACTCATAGATTTTTAGCTCAAACCTTTTTCCCATTTGGAATCTTATATGGAAGATATAGTACCACAACATGCTAAAACCATATACGTTAAATTCAGACTTGGAACTTTATTTACTAATAGTTTCATATCCAAATGGAAATATGGTTGTACCTCCTCTGGGAACTGTATGTTCTGTAATAATGTTGCAGAAACTGTTAACCAAATTAGATTTTCTTGCCTGGCTTATAAGTATACAAGAAGGAAGTGGATAAGGCCACTCTGTCTGAATGTGAGTTTTTAACCCTATCTTATTGCATCTAGAGTGTTTCAGACTGATGCGAGCGTGCCTACCATCTTTGGTCTTTGCAAGGTTTTATATGCTGTGTGGCTTTGAAGGAAGCAGCTAGGGCTTCTATTTTAACATTTTGGTTTAATGTATTTCAACAATGTTTTTAAAAAAAGTGAAAGTTAACCAATTGTTATTTTATATATACAATTATTTATGTAAGTATTTTACGTGTACGGTGTGCTTATTTATGGACTTTTATGGAGTGCATCCCTGAAAAAGAAATATTGATTTACCTAGAACGTCAAAGTAGGTATGACTAAACTTCAGGAAACGTATCTGACTAGCCAGACAGGTATGAAACTTGCCAGCAAATCGAGTGTCATACGTACCTGCCATCTTACTACTCATATGCCAATCGCGTGACAGTCTACAGGAGAGGGCTACACTTCGGTCTGTTACATGAACTCCATGATATCCATTTTAATAAAGGTAAATTTAATGTAGTTCATGCCACGGAGGGAGATAGGCATATCGCTTTGTCAATGTCTATGTACCAAATGTTGGTGACCCAAGATTTATACTAAAGGTCTGAAATGAGTCTATATCCATCTCTCCACAGTCTATAATCGAATCGAAGGAGTAATTTCAGCTTATGTTTGGCTCAATCTTTAGATTGCTCATAACCTGCAGCATCTGCACTGTTATTCAATCTACTCAGCACATAATATATCAGATGTCTTCCATACCAGTCATCCTGAAACTCCGGAATGCTTGTACATCGCCACAGTATAGACGTTCTGGTGCAATCTAGACTGTTCGAAAGATATATGCTCTTGGACACTGTATATAGACCATCATGCACAAACACTACCGGACCACACCCCAATGCTAATTACCATTAGCAAACCATAAACTCAACATAAACCTATACCTGGCGTTTTATACATGGAGCCCTATTAGACTCCGTTTTTAGAGAGGTTTGATCAGATTCTTAATCACGGACTACTTTACACTCGGTGAGAAGTCAGTGAGTAGTGCAGGTGCCTACTGTGGAACTATTCTCTCACGTCCTAACTATGGAAATATCTAGGGTGGCAAGGCACTCCTAGATTTACCTGGACAGTTAGTTTTTTGTCCCCTGTCCAGTCAAAGTTCACTAAACATAGCACATGTTCCAGTTTACTGAACGTAGAGAGGGAGGGACAGTTTTATGTGTCGCAGTGCAGAAAAAGTTAGCAACCCGCAGCAGAAATCAAGTGCAACACAGGTAATAACCATTTAAAAGTGCTATTAATTCCGGTAGTGTTGCATTGTCGGTGTTCAGCACTATGAGTTAAGTCATTCTATGTCCATCCGTCGATGCACAAATGTAGTCCTTCTTCTCTGTTTGTGGAATATCCGGCTTTTTGGGTTACAAAATCTGTCAGTTTAGCAATACTTTATAACTGGGAGTCCAAGATTTTTTGGTTAGCATGTTGAAAACGTTGTAGAATATGGCAGTTAGGTTCATGTGCGTGTTAGGCAATTTTAGCCATGCAAATTACTCTGGTCTTTCTCTCCCACTGGGTCCTGTGAAGCAGTGCATAAACTTCAAGTTCTTGTGTCTTGTTCACTGAGCCTTTCACTGAACTGGCTGGCCAAGTTTTTCTTGCTAATCTGGTGGTTCTCCTCAGTCTCCCTTTCAGGCCTCTGAGAGCCTTTGCACTGCACTCCCTGAAAATCCCCTGCTCCCAAAAATCTTGCTGGAGCGTTAGAGATTACCAGATTTTAGGCACCAAACTTTGGACTCCCCTCTGATCACCTTCCCTTACCTAGGGTCAGGCGTCTCATTTGTGTTGCTCGCTTTCACGGTTCAGCCTACGTTTTGTGAGCTCCTTTGATTATGTTTCTGCCATGGCAAAAACAAAAGAGAAGGTATATTAAAGCCTGCCGCTTTGTGACACTGCTGGGCAGTTTGGTGCAGGGGTTTGTCGCCCCCAGCCTGCATCCCTTCTAACACCCTGGCAGCAGGGGAAAGGATTATACATAACTGGGGCAGAGGCAGCAAAACCCACCGATTGATTCTGTTCATGAATCTTTGACCAGTGCCTACCACGATGATTCTAAAAATCTGTGCAGCAAAATCTGCATAATAACCTCTTGAACGTACCCAAAAGACATGAGAATAAGTAACTCCTGCGTTAACAGCTCTTCAATCTGAGGAAATATGAATTTTTATGGTCAATTGTGTCCCCTATCTAGACCCCAACGGCTCCATGTACATGCTACAAGTACATGTATGTTCCCTCCACTTCAAGCTATGAAGACGCAAATACAATTGTGTCCAACGTTAATATGTCCTCTTTCAGATCTGCCATGAATGGGTCAGATATTCCGTTCCTAAGTACGCCTTGCCACCGTCTTTATATGGTATACTTTTCACGTTTTCCAGCTCTGGCAAGGTAGGCCCTGAATTCTGCCATCGAGCTTTTTTCTGCTTCTGCCTCTGAATGCTCCAGCCTGGACCTGTATCTGTATCCATGAACTTTGTCTTACTTCCTGCGCGGCTAACGGTGCCTAGCCCGGCCTGTTGCCTGCCAAAACTGTATTCAGCCTTCAAGTTATCTGCTCCGCTCCTCGAGAAATGCATTCCTGTCTAGTAGCTTAGGTAAACATCCCTCCAGCTGCAGAGCAAAGGGCCCGGCCTTACTGTCTCCGTGCAAGTAATTCATGACTTTCGTTACCATGGTAGGCCCATGCCCCCTCGCATCTCATGTAGACACTTAGACGCTTGTACACGCACTAGCAGTCAGTATAGAATAGACTCTGTCCAAAAAGACCTTTCCTTCCAGATAATATAGTTCCTTAAACATAAGATATTAGATATGATTTGGGACTAGGTTGTCCTGACATCCCAGACTTTTGTCTCCTCATGTAGGGCTAAATGTCAAGTTCCCTTCACCCTCTAGTTACACGTCAATCACACGTCATGCGGCTGCGCGCGCATCTCTGCCATGTATTTTTGCTGACTTTGCAGGATTCTTTTATGGATCCACCCACTTGTGTCATCATTATAATGACGTTTCTAGTATACGCCTTTATGCACGCCTATTGTAACACCTTTTTATTACGTATGTGTATTCTTATCTTTCCTATCAGCTGTTACGCCTCCTGCATCTGTCTTTACTGTAATGCATTTAATATAAATATGACAACCTGTCAATAATGTATTGCTGATCCCTTCCTGAACCTTCGTGGTGACGGAACTCGATTGCCTGGTTCGAACCATCATTCCTTTGTAAGGAATAAATTCCCTATTATACCCTCGAATACCACGGATTCTGCCTCTTATTTTTACTGAGTTATTCGTATTGAATTTTACCGCATAAATTAAGTCTAGGTAATTTAAATTTACCACGTCAAATTTATCAACGTGCAGAAGAGGCCCGATAATTCGTTTGGGGACTTCGACATGCTTAGCTCGTCCTTAGTTTGCTCAATTTCCACAGTATGTTTTTTAAAGGCACTGCATTTCTTAAAATTCAACACTTCTATCTGTTCTCTCTTCGCATTTAATACAAATATCAAATCCCTAGGGGCACACTTAATTTTTTTCGAAGGCTAGCGGAATTTGATTTGCCAGAAACAAAGCGAAGGCGCTATTCTTCATTGATTAACTTTGATAACTAATATTAACAGCTTGATGAGAAGATTATAATAATCTGGACAAAATGTTTAGCAGAGATTTGGAATGAGGAATTCTAAAGGTGTCCACCTTTGTTACATGTTAATGGAGTTCATCCATGTTAATAACGGGGCACTGCTTCCCTCTAGTCTCTGCTAATAACGAGGCAATTTTTGCAGTTGCAAAACAAAAGAAAAATCGATACAAAAAAGAAAGAAAACCGACAAGAATTTAGCCTAAGGGTGCATACAATCATTAGCAGATAATTGTGGCACTGTGATTCATTACACTAGTAGGTTCCACATAGAGAAATATTTGTTTTAAATTGCGGTTATTTTACCTCTCGTTTAAATTGCGTTGCCCTCACTTAGGCAGCGGTGGGGTTGAGATAACTTGGAGACATTCTACCTTGTCTGTTTTTTTATTTCAATCGTTGTTCTTTTCAGACGTTACCAATTGTGACCTAGCACTCTATGGAGTAATTGTGCCATTCTACGTAAACACGTGTGTGCAGGACGGCTGTGCCATGAACATTCAGACACCTCACCACATATTGGTGGATTAGCGGGCCTCCACGAAGTCAAGAACCGAGATGATCATATGATTGAACAAATCCAGCTGCCGTGAGCCTTGCCCTGATGCCCGGATTTATGTATGAGTATACTGGGCCACTCTTTGGAAGGGGTGAGCTTCCAGACCTCACCTACTTAAACATCTGAGTTGAGTCAATCCTTAACAGGTTCTACAGTAAACCTTATCTTCTGAGACACTCGAGAATGCCAAGGCATTCCTCCAGGAGAAAATGAATGCCTGAGGTGAAGTTCCAGCCATTTGAACCTAACAGTTCTTCCAGAGATGAGGCTCGACCTTCTTACAACGTATGCCTTCCATAACTCTTCAGAATACTATGCAGCAACCAGTGCTTAATTTGTACAAGAAATAGGTGCCCGGGCTCTCGTCAGGAGGCCACTGCAGCTTACACCACACACTGCCCCTGCTACGCTGCCAATGATAGTGACAACGCAACCACTAATGATCACACTCCTGCAAGTGTGACAATTCGGACTATTTCAGGTCCCAAAGCTATGAGAGTGTCTTGGGTGGCATGAAAAACTAATTTTTTCTTTTTTTAATAACAGATTTTATTAGCCTACTTTCAGTAACTTGAGTGTCCAATGGACTACATCATTCCTTGCGGATACATACATGCATTATCATATCGTATACTTTTAATGACATCATTTTACAGCAAAAACAACCCCAATGCATTAGTATGTGCCCATTACATATACTGTAGCTAGAGATGAACCATAATTCAAAAGGCTTGTCTCAGAGTATAAGTCACTTCTGTGCATTTTAAGACTGAATTTCAGAGTCAATATCATCTATCATCGTTGCCTGCCCCAGCAGGGCCAGCCCACGGCAATCTGCCCATCTTTGCCAGATTTTAGGATGCTTTGGTGGGCATCCTTGAGCTAGGAAAACCGGGATCTCCAATCCCATACAGAAGTCCATTACATTTTTCCAGGCCCTGATAGTAGGAGGTGTTTACGCTTTCCATGACCTAGCAATGTCTCGCTTAGCGATGGTAAGCCCAAGCCAAAGGAGGTGGCGTTTATACTTGTTACCATCGATCGTGTCTGTTATTTGTAGTATCGTGATTCTAGGGGATCTAGGCAGTTCCCACCCAAGTATTTTGGTTAGGCATGTCAATACACCAGACCAGAACCTATCCAGAGCCGTACATGTCCAAACTGTTTGTATAAAAGAGCCCTCTTCATTCTGACATTGTAAGCATATGGGGTAGCCAATCAGGTCTCCTCTCCATAGCCTATGACGTGTATAATATGCCCTATAACTGAATGAGTCACAGTCGGGAGGATATGGCAGCTCCCCGGGTAGATTCCAGGGCCTCGGTCCAGACATCTGTGTCTAGGAGGCCAATGTCTAATTTCCAGGCGTCTGAGTGTCTCAAGTGTTGTGGCGCTGTGGGTGATGAGGGATTGGTATATTTTGGATATCTTGTGCTCACCTAGATCTCCCAAGAGAAGCTTGCTCTCTAACGGATTAAATTCTGGGAGTGACTTAAGTTTGTCAATGTGAGGTGTAATAGCGTGGCGAAGCTGGAAATATTTACAGAACTGGGAATTATGCATGGAGAATTTGTCTTTTAGGGCTTGAAATGATTTGAGGACTGTGCCGTGCATGATATTGCCAATTGTAGAGATTCCTATGTTAATCCCATCTGTTGAAACCATGGAGTCCAGCCGGTTTGGATAATAATTGATTATGCCATAGTGGAGTTTCACAAGTGATACGCCCCCACCATCCCATTCTTCTAAGAGACTGCCACCAGGAAAGCACTACTGGCGTTGTAGCAAGTAACAAAGAGCGGCGAGTCGATCTACTATTGAGATAGGATGTAAGAGTCTGGTCGTTCATTATCCAACATTCTTTTGCATATGCTGGATCATCACCGGGCCCATTGAGCCAATCATTAATTACCTGAAGGTGCGGTGCCGCATAGTAGGCCTGTATAACTGCAGTAGTGACACCACCACTGTATATTGATTGAAAACAGGTGCGAAGCGCTACCCAGGATGCACCTCCCCCCCATATGAATTGCCCCAGCATGGCACTGATATGTTTAAACCAGGTGGACGGAATAGGATAAGGGTGGTTCTGTAGGTGGTAAAGCAGCTGCGGAAGGGAAACCATCTTGAAAATGGCGGATCTCCTGTATAGAGACAGAGGCAGTCCTGCCCAAAGCCGAGTGTTGGATTGCACCTTTTCGGTAACAACACCCAGATTCCAGTCCCACAAAGCTTGGGGGTTCTCAGACACGAACACACATAAATACAACAGTCCGTCCGCTGCCAGTTTAAGATTTTCGGCCCAGTTGTTATGCCCAAGGTGCCCTGTGGGTACCGAATAGTGGACTTCTGAGGGTTTAGATAAAGTCCTGAAGTTTCCCCGAAGATCTGCATAATCTGCAGTATTCTAGGGCCGGTTTTTTAGGGATCTGTGAGGAAGAATAGTATATCGTCAGCGTATAGTGCTATGCAGTCTGCTATGTCGCCCTCAATTTAAAACCCCAAATCAATGCGTCTTTCTATATCCATATGACCGGTGGTTCAATGGCCAGTGCAAAGAGGAGAGGGGACAGAGGACATCCCTGCCGTGTTCTCCGTCCAACTGGGAAGGGGTCTGAGACGCAATTTGCGACTTGAACTGTAGCTGTCAGGTCTATATATAATAGTTTGATATATGCTATAAGCTGTGGGCCAAAATTATAATGTGGTAAGAGTGCAAATAGATAAGTCCAACTAATAGAATCAAAGGCTTTGTCCATATCCGCCAGTTGTAGAGCTGCTGGTCTATCTAAGCGATCCACTGCTGCAATTGCATTGTGGGCTCTCAGAATGTTATCACGGGTAGAGCGATGAGGCATAAAGCCCGCTGGATCTAGAAGGACAATGTCTGACTTGTATGGTAGCAGCCTGTTCGCTAGAATTTTGGTGAGGATTTTCGCTTCGGTATTTAAGAGGGACATTGGGCGGTAGGAGGAGTGTTTTTTCCGGTGGTCTACCTGGCTTGGGAAATACCACAATTTTTGCATGCCGCCAGTCTGAGGGCAGTCGTGCCATCTCAACCATCTCTTGAATTATATTGAGGAGATGAGGGCCTCACTGGGATATGATTGCTTTCTAGAACTCACTGGGATAACCGCGGGGACCGTGGGCTCGGCCCGTCCGCAACTCGGACACAGCTGTCATTACTTCTTCAAGTGTGATGGTTGTGTCTAAAGATTCCTGTGCGTCCTCTGGGATAGTTCACGGTGGTATATCATCCAGGAAACTCTCAATCAATGAGATATATATAACCTCTCTAGGTCGATAGAGTTCCCCAAAAATGTATGCAAAGCTGCTAGCGATTTCTGTTGGATCTGTAAAGGTCGCTCCCTGTACATCCCGTATAGAGGGAAGGAAGGTGGACATCGTGGTCTGCTTACATAATCGATACAATAATTTGCAGGCTTGCCTGGAAATAGTCATTTTTAATGTATATTGAATTAATGATTAACTGTTTTTGTGGTCATCTTTAAATTAGCCAGATAGCGCCACCTTGTGGCAGACTGCCACAAGCTTCATTGTGACAATTAAGTGCAGGTGACGAGCACCGGAAACCAAAGGCTCCAATTAAACACTGGCAACAACACTCAAAGTTCTCAAAAAGTCAAATAATAGACCAGGACTAAATGAAGTAATAATGTGCAGCTCCTGTCGCCAAAGTCAGTGGCTGAAATGTATTAAGGAATAGTGCTACTCAGAGGGGGCAATTCTTAGGAGTATCCAGCTCGACGCTGAAAGGAATCAATTGAGTCTGGTTTATCAAAACAGAGATGCCTTGGTATGCAATACAGTGACTTAATCATAGAGATAAATTAAACTCTAGTCAGTTTTGGTTATGCAGGGAAAAGTAGTGTTACCCTATTGCGGTGATGGTTCAATTGTTATAACAGACTGACTTGTGTCATGCTCGGAATTTCACAAAGATTTGGCATACATTGGGAGGAAAGGTTAGCAAAATTAGGACCCAACTCACTGAATCTAATTTCCCACATATATTCCAAAAGTCCACTAGTTGTAGACTTCCTTGCATCCAAACCATATCATTGACTTCCATGTAAGTGCAATGGTGCAGAAAACACAAAGACAATTCAAGAACTAGCCAAGTCGGGTTACAGTGTTTGTGAACCACAATTTTTTCCAGTTTGAGTGATAAATTGCTATATTGTTAACTTTCTACATCAACTTTTTTGTATTTTTTTAAGTGTATATTATCTTAGATGTTCTAAAGAGCAAGGAAAATTGTCACTATCTTAATTCTACTGGTACCACGGAAGTGCCTCATAGTCAGATCACACAATTCGTACATTGAGACTACTTACAGCTATTTCCTTTCAGTGTTGTTATTCCCTCTGAATTTGATCTGTCAGAATTATTTGCACAAATGTAATCAACTTACATTATTCTTGAATTTAGGGATTCCATCTTTGGCTATAAAAAAAAAAATTGGACCAACCCTATTGTCTTCTATTATTGATTACATAATTTAGCAGAACCAGAATAATCTTTCAATCAGGCAGCTGATTCATTTCAACAATATTATAACCTTAGAAAATGTCTCTGTAATCTTTAAGGTCTTTCATGACAAGCATTCAAATGTATATAATTAAAGACCTGCTTTAATACGTCTTTTCTGGTTCATTGTCCACTGACAGCACATTTTATCTTCATTGAGTAGTTTCTATTAGGGCAAACACTCATTTTTTGGAAATGTTGATGTTGTATATTGAAATTCCCCTCCCCTCCGATTTTGCCAAAAAGTCTTTAAAACGGGACACATATCTAAATGTGTGCTCCACATGAGTCATAAAGAGCTACATTTTGGGTTGGTATTTGATATGTTAAGTTGACAAAATCTCCTCAAATTATATCAGACCATCTGAGGACTACACAGTACAATCACTTTCAGATGTTGAAGTTCATGCCTGCCTCAGCATATTCTTACTCTGGGGAAGACTGGACAGCCCATGGGTATGCAAGATCCATGCGATTTCTAGATCAGGGGATATGATATCTAGGGCACATTGCAAGAACCCTGGTAGTCCTCTTTCAGCCCGGTTTACAGGCTAAAATAGGATTACAAGTTCTACTGCAACTTCCAGGATATCTGGTGTTCGCCCACCTGCTGAAAGCAACATATGTAATGTAAATGTAATGGTAAAGAGGTTCTTTGAAATCTACAAACCTTTTTACATAGCTAACAAGAAGAACCCTGAAATGTTTAGAAAGGGAGTACCTCACTTAAAAAATACATGGAATGCAGTCGATGTTATAAATGAATATAGTATTGATCATTGTTTACTAATGCTGTCCATCTTTAAGAAGAACACTGATTTATAGATTAAATAGCCACAGGTTAAAACAACTTTTTTTTTTTTTACTGTTTCTGAACCGCAGTGACATTAGCATCGGCAGTCATCGATGTAAAACAAGTGAATAACAGAATTGTCTCCGGCCCATCGACTTGCAGTGCAAAAAATTGAGTTAAATTTGTGTTCGGTGAATAAAAGCATCAAACTTAATTATTCACCGCTGTCAAAGTCCTTCTGTTCACTGGAAGTTCCTGGCACTGGTAAAATTAATATCCTCATCCTATATTGAAATTGAAATTGAAAGACTCTTATATAGCGCATGGCTACTCGAAAGCATCCCAGCGCTCAGGAAAGGTAACCCAGGGATAATGGAAAGACCATTAGCTAATCTGGAGAAGACTCTACTTTCTCGGAAAGAGCCATGTTTTTAATTTCTGCCGAAACACAAGTAGACTGGACTCTTGGCGAAAAGACAGAGGAAGAGAATTCCACAGTTTGGATGCATTTAGTGAAAAGAGACGGCCACCAGAACGGGATCTGTTGATCCGAGGGATCACTGCAAGGTTCTGATCGTTGGAGCGAAGATTTAGAGAAGACTTGTAGGGCATTACCAAGTTTTTTAAAATGGGAAGGCCTTTCCCATGGAAAATTTTATGTGCCATACACAATGATTTAAAATGGACCCGCTCTTTAACCGGAAGCCAGTGGAGAGTTTTTAATGCGGGTCTGGCTGATGTGCGATGGCTAGTGCCCGTTAGAAGCCTTGCCGCCGAGTTCTGGACGACCTGAAGTCGTTTAGTCGCGGAGGCCGGGGCTCCTAAATAGATGGCATTCCCATAGTCTATCCTAGATAAAATCAAAGATTGTATTAGGATTTTTCTAGCCTTTTCCGGCAATTGAGGGAGAATTTTACGCATGGATTTCAGAAGCCCAAAGCAGATAGCAGCTGTTTTTCTAGCCTGAGTTCTAAACGTTAGTTCAGCATCAAGCCAAAACCCGAGGCTTTTGATTTCCGATTTAGGGATGGGGCCAGGGCCCATACAAAAAGGCCAGAAAATCGCGTTATCAAATCTAGCCTGTCGTCCCAACAGCAGCAACTCTGTCTTTCCACGTTCAGTCTGAGATGAGACTGATCCATCCAGCTTGCAACGGTTTCTAGACAATTACACAGCGTCAGCGGGGAATGTGCAGTCTGATTCAGGGAGAACACCAACTGGGTATCGTCGGCGTAACTCACCAACTGAACCCCAAAAGGAGCCACTTTCTCCGCCAAGGGAGCCATATACACATTGAACAGTGTGGGGCTAAGGGAAGACCCCTGCGGCACCCCACACTGCAACGGAACCGGGCAGGAGCAATGATCATCCTCAAAGACCCTAAAGAATCTGTCCCCAAGGAAGGATTCCAGCCACTTGAGAGCCTTACCAGTGATTCCCATGTTACTGAGACGGGAGATAAGAATATGATGGTTAACCGTATCGAAGGCGGCGCTGAGGTCCAGGAGGATAATGGCCGCGCTGCCACCAGCGTCCAGAATCCTCCTGGCCTCCTCCACCACCCTCAACAGGGCTGTTTCCATTCCCTGTCCTTTCCTAAACCCAGTTTGAGATGGATGGAGCAGATTATGTTATTCCAGAAAAGAGGCTAATTGTATGTTGACAAACTTCTCAGTCAATTTACTGATGCCCGGTAGCAGGGAGATGGGGCGGTAGTTGGAAAAGTCCCCTGGGTCCAAGCTGGGCTTCTTCAACAAGGCCCTGGTCATCGCTACCTTCCACTCTTGCATTGATCTCATGTGGCTGTCACATGGCACTTGATGTTTATTTTCCTTCATGGGTTTTGGAGAACTCTCATCTTTGATGGAATGAGTGATACCAACTGGAAAGAGTGGAACATGAAGCAGTCTTGGACTAATCTAAGCTGGGACAGGGATTGTTGAGCCCTCTTTGTGGCCTGGAGTTTCCATGACACTGGCACTTCAAAGGTATGCTACAGTAATAGGATTGTTTCTGTTGCTTATTCTTCTACTCATGGCGGAGCTCGTCCCTTGCCGTGCGTCCCTACTCTACACTGTCCCAAAATGTCCCTTTGTCCCTGTATTCTCTTCTTTCATTTGACTGGATGTGGTGTCTGGTGTCCCATCGGTTACCTGGTGTTGTCAGGACTCTCCTGCATGCTCTAGAATGTGCTTCTTGGTATGAAAATGACCTAGATGGATAACTTTCAACTTCACTTGCTGTCACTGACTGGACTCCAACTCATCACTGCTCTTACCACAGACTTTGTAAATTTTCAGGAAGGCAATGCATCAAGGCCCACAAGATCTCTTAAACAAGAAGTAACTGCACTGTCCTGGGCCACATTTATGTTGCCTTATCATTAGTGAGAAACTCATGGGCTTGCAACCTAGTTAGAAGTTTGGGGCTAGTTGAAATTATTTGGAGACTGAAATAAAGCATTAGCAGCAGGTGAAGAGAATCAGGAGTATTTTATAATTGTTGCTCTTACATCAAGGTAGGCAAGCATATGTACACTAACATATATTAGAGTGCTTACATTTTGAGAGGTCCATTCACGGCAAACCGTCTTCTCAAATATAAAAAGCCTAGAGACTAAGCTCACATCAACTAGCACAAGAAAATGCACGAAGCCTAAAAGAAGGCGAGTAAGATACAATCTCTGCTGGGGTGAGAAGATCTAAGTTAAGTAGAGTTTGTTCTTAAAGTGGTGATTAAGGCATTGCAATGTACAATAGTCTTCATAGACTCAATGCAATTTTCTTACGTCAAAGAATAGGTTACAAAAATTAACTTTAGAGCTAGCTGTGACAGAATATGGGGTACTAAAATATTTAGAGACTCCTACGTCAATAAAGGTGTGTTTAACATAATAAAGCCATGAAATCCTATTCATGTTATCAAGGGCAGTGCAATCCTTCAGCGTAAGCCTGGAGAAGGCGTTCATAGATGAATACCAGACCTTAAACCAAAGTAATAAAGAGGCAATTTTTATGGAGTCCTCAATATAACTCAACCCTAGTTCATTATGGCAAATGAAGCCTACTTAAAAAGCTGTTTTCAGACCTCTGACTTATCTAAATTTATGTGTCTCCATACTCCTGCCTCACACGCGCCCATTGGTATACTTTTGCTTTTATATAATTGCAGCAATTCCTTTATAGGTTTATGACCTAATTTTTTGGAAAACCTAGAAATTGCCTCCTTTCCACGGTCAAGCGATTGATATCTCTGATTTATTAGATAACCTAATATCAGAGTCAAAAGCAGCACAGAGATCATTAAAAGTATTCACCTTACCTAGTTTTTCCCCCACCAATGGTGTGCATCCTTGTTTTTGTATTTTTGGGCCACCAACCCTTACACACGACTTAGAAGAATTAACTTTTAGAGCACATTCCGTCATATAATTATTAAAAGCATCTAAGATGGTTTGCAAGCCAGTTGCACTTCTGGCCAGAGGAACTGCATCATCTGCATATAGAAGAATAGGTACTGAGTGTTTACTGGCCTGTAGCAAGTCCTTTCCTCTGTTCAGTAGGTATTTTTCTAAATCATTTGTATAAAGTAAAAACAAAAATGGAGTTAGTATGCAACTTTGTCTGACTCCTCTATTGGAAGTTACTGGGGAAGAACACTCCCCACCAAGTACATACCGTACTTTTACTGCTGTGCCTTGGTACAAACGTCTTAATAAGTCTACCAATGCGACTTCGACTCCCATTTTCTCCAGCAAAGACCACGCTTTGCACGGTTCACAGTGTCAATGGCACAGGAAAGGTCCATGCGCAATTAGCCTCTCCTGGCTTCGGCATATTTTCCCACCAACAGGACAAATTTAACTACTGCTCTACAGTACCCCGGCCTGTTCGAAATCCATATCGTTAAGATCTTGTTTTGTTCTGCCCAGACCTCAAGTCAAGTCTGGATAAGAGGATACGGCTGAGTATTTTCATGGCTGAATCTGTCAATGAAATTGGTCGATAACTTGGCAGGTTCATATCGCCTATCTTTAAAATCTGGACTATAATTGCCTCACAACAGGAAACAGGTACTTCCGCCCTAATCGCTGCTCAGAAAACGTATGTAAGAAGTGGGGCCCAGAAAGGTTAAAAACATCCCCTGTAACACTGTCTATCCCTGGGGCTTTTCCTACAACTCTCTTTCCTAAGACGTTTGCAACTTCAGCAATTGCACTAGAAACATTTAGCCTTTTATTCCCGCCATCAATGATCTATAATTGAATACACCCTTCATAAAAAAAAAATACATCTGAACCAAATAATTTTTCAGTACGCTACCCATAAATCTGCTGTTATGTGGCATTCAACCCTCAGGATATTATCTTCTGTAAAAAATGGATGGTTTATGACTTCCCATGACTTTCTGCAGTCACTGGAGATGGCAGCTAATTCCAGGTTGTCCCAGGCAGATATTCTAATTTTTTGTGTGCTATGCTCAAGGGTTGACTTATAGGCCTGTCTAGCTTCACTGACAGCGCAAAAACCAAAGGAAATGATGGACGGAGTGTTGAACATTGCAAGCACTCACCCCCAGTCAACTGATCTGGGTTTAATCCATCACCGTTCTTTAGCCCACTCTGCCACCCCAGTTCAGACATGGCCATATGCAAATCAGTCTGACCCTGTGCCTCATTGGAAAAGTCCAGCCCGAACTGCCAAGCCATGTCTTCCCTGGACTGGAAAAAAGCTTCCTAGGACCGGTTTCTAACATTTCAGCCGTCTTCAGCCAGGCTTGCTTGAATCCAGTGGCAAAGTGAGCAAGGGACTCACGTCTGAGCATACCCTGCCAACTTATGGCGAACAAAGCAAAAACCAAAGGAAATGATGGACGGAGTGTTGAACATTGCAAGCACTCACCCCCAGTCAACTGATCTGGGTTTAATCCATCACCGTTCTTTAGCCCACTCTGCCACCCCAGTTCAGATATGGCCATATGCAAATCAGTCTGACCCTGTGCCTCATTAGAACAGTCCAGCCCGAACTGCCAAGCCATGTCTTCCCTGGACCGGAAACAAGCTTCCTAGGACCGGTTTCTGGCATTTCAGCCATCTTCAGCCAGGCTTGCTTGAATCCAGTGGCAAAGTGAGCAAGGGACTCACATCTGAGCATACCCTGCCAACTTATGGCGAACAAAGCAAAAACCAAAGGAAATGATGGACGGAGTGGTGAACATTGCAAGCACTCACCCCCAGTCAACTGATCTGGGTTTAATCCATCACCGTTCTTTAGCCCACTCTGCCACCCCAGCTCAGACATGGCCATATGCAAATCAGTCTGACCCTGTGCCTCATTGGAACAGTCCAGCCCGAACTGCCAAGCCATTTCTTCCCTGGACCGGAAACAAGCTTCCTAGGACCGGTTTCTGGCATTTCAGCCGTCTTCAGCCAGGCTTGCTTGAATCCAGCTTCACTGACAGCCATAGGATCTCGGGGAACTGCATTAAGTGCTGCTTTAAGTTTCCTAAGATATTTTGGATATGCTGCATTAAACCATCAGTGTAGACTGAACGTTTTTGTCTGATTCCTCACCAGTAACTTTTGACATGTAATTACAAATAACTCTACAACTATCCAAAATACACAGGATTTGATTCACCATTTTTATAATTAAATCAGTCATAAAAATTGCTGTGTCAACTTTATCCCATTTAATTCTCAAACTACCATTTTTGTCCAGTTCTTCACAGCGGTTAGCTTTCCCTAAAATGTTTAGATCTACTTCAGTAATAATGGGTTCTAATCGCTTATACAATTTAATATTACTTACAAATCCACAATCAGGAATGACAAACCATGAAATACTAAAAGAACAAGTTACTTACCTTCGGTAATGATATATCTGTAAGAAACATAGATTAGTTATAGATTCCTTGCCTTAGAATTACCCCCAGGCGTCAGACTGGATCCAGAAAGTTTTTCATCAGCAGTACTCCTACGCGTCGAAAGGTGTCGTCGGTTGGCTCCATGTTCGTCATTGTAGTCGCTGGGATGACGGCGCGGTAGCTCAATAGATGCCGCCCTCGCGCACTGACGTCAGTTCTGTACACGATTTTCCACGCCGGAAGTGCAGAGCCATGCATGACACTGACCACTGGTGCACAAAACCAGGGCCCTGAAAGGAAGTCCTTAACCCTAGAAATCAGTTTGCAGACTGGGGAGGATGGGTGGGGCAGTAAGGAATCTATAACTAACCTATGTTTCTTACAGATATATCGTTACCGAAGGTAAGTAACTTGTTCATCTGAAAGAAACAGTCAGTTATAGATTCCTTATCTTAGACTAGACACCCCGAAATACCAACCCCGGAGGTGGGTCTGCGAACCAAGTTCACAGCATAAAGTCCTGGAAAACAGAACAGCCAAAGAAGCTGTCTCTCCGGACTTGACTGTCCAGGCAGTAGTGTTTGGTGAATGTGTGCAGCGAGGGTCCGTAGCTGCCTGACAGTTGTCATTTAGGGAGACTCCCCGTCCCAAAGCTGTAGTAGCTGCTGCCCCCCTGGTGGAATGGGCGCACAGCCCCACTGGAGGCTCCTTCTTTGCCAAAGAATAGCAGACTTTGATGCACAGAACGACCCACCTGGAGATGGTCCGTTTGTGCACGACCCGACCTTTCTTAGCACCCACGTAACCAACAAAGAGCTGGTCATCCACCCGGAATTGTTTGGTGCGCTTCAAGTAGAAGGAGAGCGCACGTTTTGGATCCAGTCGGTGGAGACTATCTTCCTCCTTCAAAGGATGCAGAGGTGGAAAGAAGGTGGGCAAAGTGATAGTTTGGCCAATGTGGAAAGAAGTAACCACCTTGGGAAGAAAGGAAGGTCTAGTTCTAAGGACGACCTTGCCCGGATGGACAGCCAGAAAGGAAGGCTTGGAAGAAAGAGATTGTAGCTCACTCACCCTGCGGGCAGAAGTGATGGCCACCAGAAAGACAGTTTTCAGAGTGAGAAGTCTGAGAGGACAGTTATGTAGTGGCTCAAAGGGAGCGCACATAAGATAGGTGAGAACCAAGTTCAAGTCCCACGGACGCATTACATAGGGAACAGTAGGAAAAAGATGAGTAATGCTGAAATGGCCGAGAGGTAGCCCTTAAGAGTGCCCAGAGCAGAGCTCTGCTGGGCCTAAGAAAGGAGGAACAAGAGAACCTCAGAAAGAGGGTCGGAAAGGGGATCCACAGCCTTTGCTCTGCACCATGCCACAAATTTGTTCCATCTGCATTTGTATACCGTCTTAGTGGGGGACGCCTGGCTGGCAAGATAACATCGCAGACTTTGGGAGGCAGGTCAAATGACGTCAACTTCAGCCGCTCAATCTCCACGCAAGGAGGTGGAGGCTGGACAGGTTTGGGTGGAGGACCGTCCCCTGCTGCTGCGACAGAAGATCTTCCTGAAGTGGCAGTCGGATCGGAGGATCGATGGCCATGTGGACCAGTTCGGGATACCAGACTTTCCATGTCCAATCTGGAGCCACAAGAATGACTTGGGCCCGGTCGTACTTGATCTTCTTCAGCACTCTGGGTAGAAGTGGTATAGGCGGAAAGGCGTATAGAAGACTGCAACTCCACACGCGACGAAAAGGTCCGCCTAGCGAGTGCCGCCTCGGAAATTCCAACACGCAGAAATGCTGACATTGCGCGTTCTCTTTAGTGGCGAATAGATCTAACCAAGGCTCTCCCCAGTGTTGAAAGAGACCTTGCGCCACCTCCGAGTGAAGACGCTATTTGTGATCCATCATACAGCTGTGGCTGAGTTTGTCCGCCCTGTCGGTCAGAGAACCTGCCAGGTGTTGAACCACCAGGGATATTCCCTGATGTTCCAGCCATGTCCAGAGACAAGGAGTCTCTTGACATAGGTTTCACAACCCCACCGTGCCCTGTTTGTTGCAGTACCACATGGCAGTGGTTTGTCCGTGAACATCTACACCACTCTTATCTATACTGAGGGAAGGAATGCTTTGAGTGCAAGACGAATCGCCCGAAGCTCCAGAAGGTTGATTTGGAGCCCGGACTCCGCCGCAGACCAGAGGCCTCTGATTTCCACCTCCCCCATGTGACCGCCCCATCCCAGAAGTGATGCATCAGTCACCACCATGAACTCTGGTTGAGGAAGGGAGAGGAATCTGCCGTCGACCCAATCCTGGTTCGTGAGCCACCACTGCAGTTAGCGTGCAGTGCCTTCCGAGATCTGGACGCAATCGGACAGGTTCCCCCAATGCCGTGCCCACTGGAACTTCAGGTCCCACAGCAGAGCCCGCATATGCCATCTAGATGCAGGAGGCCATCACGCCCAGTAGCCGGAGGGTCATTCTGACCAAATCCCGGGATAGAGGCTGAAAGTTCGGAATCATAGCCCAAATATCCCGGACTCGCTGTTCGAGAGGATAGACCCAAAAATGCGTCGTATCCATAACCGCTCTGATGAAAAGGAGCTTCTGGGAGGGAGACAGGTGTAACTTCGGCACGTTGATGGAGAACCCCAGCGAATGCAGGAGGTTGGCCATAGTCTGGAGGTGGGAGACAACTGCCCGCCTTCAACAACCAGTTGTCGAGATAGGGAAAGACTGGAACCCTGATCTGCGCAGATGAGCTGCGACCACCACCATCACTTTCATGAACACCCGAGGGGCGCTGGTAAGGCCAAAGGGGAGCACGGTAAACTGAAAATGCTTGTGGCCTACCATGAACCGCAGGTAACTTTGCTGGGCCAGTAGGAAGGGGATGTAAAAATAAGCGTCCTGCAAGTCCAATGCTACCATCCAGTCTCCAGGGTCGAGGGCAGACAGGACCTGAGCCAGTGTCACCATTTTGAACTGCTCCTTCCGGAGGAAGCGTTTGAAATTCCTGAGATTGAAGATAGGATGCAGGCCCTTGTCCTTCTTAGGCACCAGAAAGTTGTGGGAATAGCAACCGCGATCTACTTCTGGGGCAAAAATTTGTTCAATGGCTCCCTTGGCCAAGATAGACGTAACTTCCTGTTGGAGAAGGGCCAGATGATCCCCGTCCTACGATGGTACTGAGGTGGCATGGCTGGTGGGGTAGTCTCGAAGGGAAGGGAGTAGCCCCTTCGACTATCTGCAAAACCCACCTGCCTGACGTGATGGTATGCCAGTGGGGGAGATGATGGCAAATCCTGCCACCCACTGGCATGTGATGTGCCTGAAAGTTCGGACTAGGAGGGTTTGGAGGCTGCTGCAGAGGGGGCGGTAGTGAACTGACCCACCTGCTGGCCCTCAGAACCACAGCGGTGGTTCTCACGGCCGCGCTGGGGCTGAACAGCTTGTGCAGGCCTGTGGCCCTGGAAGGAACGTGGTGGGGCACCCCTTCCATAGGCAGGTGGTGGAGAGGCCCAAGGACTTGGCCGTAGCCCTAGAGTCCTTGAAGCGCTCTAGTGCACTGTCTGCTTTGTCAGCGAACATGCGACGGTCATCAAAGGGCATGTCCATCAGTGTGTTCTGGACATCCCCAGATAAACCAGGCGACCTCAGCTAGGCGTAGCGTCGAAGGGCTACCAATGTTGAAATCATCCTACCCAGCAAGTCGGGGGTGTCCAGTCCACAGCAGATGGTAAACTTCACTGCGTCTCTCCCATCGGCAACTGCACGGAAGAGCACGGTCTGGGCCTCCTCAGGACACTGGGGCAGCACTTGCACCACTGTATCCTACACAGAGTGGGAATAACGGCCCAACAGGCATGCAGTGTTTACCGACAGTCCCAGGCTGGAGGAAGAAAACAACTTCCTAAGTTGGTCCAGCTTTTTGGATTCCCTATCAGGTGGAGCGTTAGGGAATGCGCCTTTGGATGTCGAGGCTAGGACCACCAAGCTCTCAGAGGTGGGTTATTGTGAGAGAAAAGTGGGGTCGCCCGGAGCCGGGCGGTTGCGTCGGGCAATCATCCTATCCACAGGAGCCCCTGTGTTGAGCCTGGATCAGGTGCCCAAAAGGATGTTTAATAGGGTTTCATTGAACGGCAGCAGGGGCTCCGAAGAGGTCGGTGCCAGCTGAAGCACCTCTGTCAGGAGGTTAGTCCTGACTGCCACCGTAGGTAGCTCGAGGTGGAGAGCCGCGGCCACCCTACACAACACCACTGTGTATGACGCTCCCTGCTCCGTAGCCACGGTAGGAGGAGACAACATGCCAAGGTCTAGGGAGGTATCCAGACCACTGGCATCCCCCAGTTCCTCTCTCTATCATAATCCAACTGGTCGGTCAAAGGGTCTCCAGTACTCTCCCAGTCTTTCTCACCCTCCTCTGGCTGCCAATCTGGCTGAAAAGAGCCAGGGTGGAACACAGGCACAAAAGTACCCATTGGCGCTGGATCCGGCGTCGGTCGACGCCGGTCCAACTCTGTGTCCACATCGGGGTGGAAGCCGGGGTCGACGCCAGCTGGGGGTCAAGCCTGCGCCGGCTGCGGACGTGGTGCCGGTGGAATCGGCGCCGGTGGAGGTGTCACAAGGTCGACTGTTGCCGATCCAGATCCAGGCCTGGATCCAAGGCGGCCCTGCTGTGCAGAGGCCGAAGCCGCTGGCGTCAAAAGCCTAGAGCCCCAAGCCTAGTTCGCGGGGCCCGAAGGCACGCTGGCAGAGTCAGGCTGCCCAAAGATGGCATGCATTGCTTCGCAGAACTGACAAAGCTGGTCAGGGGTCGCTCCTGGTCCCGGGAAGGAAGGAAAGGCCGGAGTCAACCCTGTAGGCTCCGCACGCAGAGCCACGGGAGGTGCACAACCAGCACCCTTCGTTGCATCAGCCGACAGACGAGGGGAAGTCGAAGAGCGACGATACTTCTTTGACATCTTCTTATGCTTCAACTTACCTGACCCGAGTGTGAAGACTTAGAAGAGGAGTGATGATGGCTCTGCGATCGGTCCCTATACCTCCCCCTCGAACGAGACCTCAAGCGACACGGAGCCGACTGCCGGGCCTCGAGTAGCTTTCGGGACCACTCCCGCAAAAACTTTGGGCCATGGTTTGGCAGTAGGAACAAGACTTGGGGTCATGGTCGAGCTCCAGGCAGTAGAAGCACACTTGGTGCAGATCTGTCACCGATATTAGTAGGTTACAGAAACTGTAGGCCTTGAAGCCGGGCATCCCTCGTGCACAAGGAGTCGATGGACTCAAAAAACGAAGTCGACAAAAGTCGAGAAAAAAGTCCGTCAAAAAGTGACTGGAGGTACTGCTCTCTCCGGATCTGCGCTTGCTGGCGCGCAAAAAGAAAGAACGGACGTCAGCGCGCAATGGTGGCATCTATGTAGCTACCGCAACGTCATCCTGGTGACCACGACGCTGGCGACGAACGCGGAGCTGACCGATGCCACCTTTCGACACGCAGGGGTACTGCTGACAAAAAACTTTCCGGATCCAGTCTGACGCCTGGGGATCATTCTAATGTAAGGAATCTATAACTAACTGTTTCTGTCAGATTGTAATATAGAGTTGTTTGCAGCGCATGAAAAATCGCTAGCAAAAACAAAGTTATTTATCAGAAGTAAACCATTTAGCTCTTCTCCGCATGGGAATGTTTAAAGCGCAAAATATCCCCTCCAAGCCCTTGTGCTAAGACACATACATTTTGGTCATTAAAACATTTTGAAATATTAAAATCTCCAGCTCACACACAAAAAAGTGTCAGCCTTACATTAGACGTAGATATTTGATAACACATCATTCAATCAATCAATTTCATTAATTGAACTCTGGTCAAAAATATTATAATAGTGGCTTCTAGGAATTATTTCTGCAAAACGGGGCTGAGATATATGAAGAGTCTGGTAACAGGCAGAGTTACACATTACATCAACTTTAAAGGAGATAATGCTAACTGACAATTGAACAGCAAATACTCCCTTTGACCTACCAGAAAGAGAGGGGATCTCTGTATTGCAAAAAGATTGAAAACCATCAGTGCAGAATCAATCTAGGGTCCAGTTTTCTTTATAGCAAATTAAATCATAGTTCATTATCACCCCCGTCCAGGCTTTGTTCGATAATTCGGTGAGAAGGCAAGCTATATTTCAAGAAAGAATTTTTAGACTACTCTTTTTGGTGGAGTCCAATGAATCTGCTGAAAGTACAGTCAAGATGACTTTATTATCCATTACTGTTGGATCCAAGAATACCAACGGTGATTATGTGAGGGATACGAACTCTGTGTTATTATTAATGGAAAACAGACAGATCTATTTGTATTGCGATTATTGCAGTGAACTGTTATTGCCAAGTTATTACGGGCCATGTTAAAATTGTTTTCGGGACCTTCAAAGGTAGTCATGTTGGTCAAAGCAGTGTTTGGAAATGGCCTATTAGAATAACTGGATATTTCCTTAAGGAAGTGTTTTTTTTTAATCTCCTCCATGGTTTTGATAATATCCCCCAGTCTGCTAGTGACTATGTTTTGCCAAATATTGTTTAGTAGGGATGGTAGTTAGACCAGTTTGTATGAGTGCATTCCCCTTGAGATTTACAATTGGTCAAGAATTGAATGGATAAAATATTGCATTGCAAATGCTTGTTTCAAGTGGGATAGCCTAAGGAGTACTTTGCATAACTTCCTTGTAATTTTACGTAATTTTCCAAATGTGTAATTTACTTTTGAGAAAATACAATGAAGCAATTTCCCTGTGCTCCAGTTGCAGTTGCAGCTATGATCCGATGTGAAGGTGTTCTTCCCAAAGAACAGTACCTTAGTTTTGTCAGAGCTGAGTTTGAGACAGCTGTCTCTCATCCAGTTGGCTAAGTCGTTCATGGTGTTTCGGAAATTGGTTCTGTCATTGGAGAGGTCATCCGTGACGAGATGGGTATCATCAGCATAGGAGATAATGTTGAGTCCGTGGGCTCTGATGATGTCTGCGAGGAGGTCCTGTAGATTTTGAACAGGGTGGGGCTGAGGAAGGATCCTCGGGGCACACCGCATATGATGTCCTTGGAAATGGAGATGAAAAGAGGTAGACAGATGCTCTGTGTGCATCCTGAGAGGAATGAGATGATCCACTTGAGAGTGTGTTGCTAAATGTCAATGTTAAGGAGTCTGTCGATGACAATATGGTGGGAGACTGTCAAACAATGTGGAGACATCGAGGAGGATTAGGACCATCGTTTCCTCTCAGTCGAAGAGAATTATGTCATCGTCTAGTGTGGTGATCAGTGCGGTCTCAGTGCTGTGGTTGGCCCGGAATCCTGATTGTGAGGCATTGAGTAGGTGATTTTGTTCAAGGTAGTTGGTGAGCTGCAGGTTGCCGGCTTTCTCGAGAACTTTGGCTAGGTATGGAAGCAGGATGATCGGCCGGTATTTTTTTTAGGTCGATGGAGTGGGCAGAGGGTTTCTTTATGAGAGGTCTGACCTCTGCGTGTTTCAATGCATCTGGGAAGGTTGCTGTGGAGATGGAGGCATTGAGGACAGTGGTCAGTTGAGATCTGTTTATATTGCATCCGAGATTGAAGCGATGGTGGTGGCAGGGGTCAGAGGGTGGCCCGGAGTTGATGGAAGAAATGATTGTCGTGATGGTCTGAGTGTCGAGACCAGGTTGCTATTGCTGGGCAGGTGTTCGTTGTTCGGTTGAGGTTGTTGCGGCTGCGCGTGGTCGAATGGGGGATGAAGTTGTGGTAGATGTTGGCAATCTTGCTGAGGAAGTGGTCAGGTGGGTGTTGCTGAGTTGTTGGGAAGGGTGGACCGTGTTTTGTGTGGCTGCCGGGTTGGAGAACTCCTTGATGATTTTGAAGAGTTCCTTCATTCGGTTAGCCATGGCGTCTGTGCAGTCAGTGCTTCGTCCACAGGTGAGATTTAACTTTCCATGCATTGCATCTTTTATGGTAAAGTCTGTTTATTGAAGACAAAGCAAAAAAAAAAAAAAGCAGAGGCCAACCAAGTAGAAGGCACATGTCTCAGTAAGAAAATCAGCGAGATAATATCAACCAAGCTGTACATTGAAACATCAATAGAAAATCAACCCACCAGATGCAGAGGTCGGACTGTATAGAAATAGCAATCCCATTCCTAAAAAGTATAGAAGACTTGGGCAATATAAAGCTTGGTACCCTCCAAAGCTAAAAACGGCATAGCAGTATTCCGAGTTCCAAGGGAAAATAGATGGGGGAACTAGGGAGCAAGAGCCATTCCAGAGTCCAATCATCCTGTGGAGAAGTGCATTAGCACCACAGCTGGACATACAATAGAGACATGTTAAGCTTAGTCTTATCAACGATGAGATCTTCACATCATGGAGAAGAAATACCATGCACTGTGAAAATACTAGACCGCTATCTCCATTTTTATTTGAACAATAACACACAACAAAGAAACATAAATCTTAAGAGACAAAAACACATAAGAAAAAACAATCAGAGGGAACTTCCCTTCCAAGGGGGGGGAGTAGATGTCAGATGCGCTGTAGGGAGCTAGGGCCTAGGTTGGGGGTTCCATAGGGGGCTCCAGGGGGAAAAAAGACCTGCCTGCTGTTTCAAGGTGGTATTTCCAGGGATTCTGGTTTTCGACCCCTAGAGAAAGGCTCCAAGGGATCACCAAACAGCTGTAGAGCGCGTAGTTTGGGGGTACCAGGCAGGAGTGCTCAGTCTTGGTGAGGTGGTGTATAAGTGGCTGCCAAATGGGCTTAAATTGTGTGTCCATGTGGTTAATATGGGCGGTAAGCAATTCTAAGGCTAAAACATCCCACACCCAAAGAAACTAAGTGGCAATAGGGGGAAGATGGGACTTCTTCCAACATAAGGCAATGGACTGTCTAGCTGCCCCTAGTAAATGGAGAATCAGATACCATTCCGCATTAGTCATGGCTTTCAACGTGCTGGGTTTAATGCCCAAAATCACCAATGACGTGGCAGAAGAAACCGGGAAACCTACCACTTCTTTAATGTGACTGAGGACCTCCTTCCAAAATAGCGTGAGAACGGGGCAGGACCACCAAATGTGCAGAAAGTCCCCTCTATCGCTCTGGCACCTCCAGCAAAGCGAGAAGGAGCCTGGGAACATCTGATGGAGGCGGGAAGGGGTGTAGTACCATTGTGTCATCAGTTTGTATGTTGATTCGCGCTTTGGTGGGATGTCCCTCCAGAGGCCGGCCCACCCCTCAGGGGAGATGTCCTCATCCAGGTCTGAGGCCCAGCGTGTCTGATAGCCAGGGGGCGTGGGTTGTTGAGAGTGTTGTAAAACAGAATAGGTTTTAAAAATCAGACCCTTTGACCCCTCAAATTTACGAACCAAAGATTCAAAGGGGGTGAGTTGTTGAGAAGCCTCCTGGACATATGTCGGGGAGCTAAGCCAATGCTGCAACTGGTAGTATTGCATACGCGCCCCTTCCGAGAGGTGAAAGGTTTGCCTGCATTGTTCAAACGTACAGAAGGCGGTGCCCTGAAGAAAGTCCTGAATACCTTGCCGCCCCTCTACTGTCCATGCATCAAATGCCTGAGGTTGTAAGGCATGGGGGAACATAGGGTTACGTGTTATAGGTGTGTTGGGGAGGGAAACGTCATTAGGCCCCGGGGCTCTGCCAGTCTATCCCAGGTCTCCAAGACCGTTCTCGTACGGATAGCTATGTAAGCGCTGCGGGGGCGAGCCCCATGCGGGAGTGTGAGAAAGTGCCATCTTTCTTGAATGGTATGCCCCCACTTTATGCTGAATTGCTGAATGTACGTTGACTGAGTGTTCCCTGGACTCCTGCCAATCAGATGCCCAGGGCCTATGTTCCTTCCTTAAAACCTAAAACCCAAATTGGCAAACCAGGCCACATGTCAACCCCTGGTAAATGGTACCCAGGGTCTTGTGAGCAGGGAAGGCCTCTAAGGGCTGCAGCACTTATTGTGCCACCGTTAGAGGCCCTGTACCCTAACACAAACACACTGCCCTTGCAGGCTGAGTGCCTGGGTACAAGACAAAACAAAGAGTCGACATGGCACTCATCCCTGTGTGCCATTCCCACAACCTACACTGCCCTGGCATACATCAGCTACCCCTCTAGCTGGGTGCCCTATGCCAGTGGTGTGGGCAAAGAGCATGAGCCCTGTGCCCCTACAGTACCCAGGTCCATTCCTGGGCACTGTAAGTACAGTGCTGCCATTTAAGAGTATATGGTACGTAGAGCTTGTCAAACACGAACTCCACGGCACCATGATGGCAACACTGGGGACTGAGAAGTTTGGTATCAAACTTCTCAGCACATTAAACTCGCACTGATGCCAGTGTCGGGTTTAATGTACAAAGCACTACAGAGGCCATCTTAGAGATGCCCCCTGAAACCTAACCTACAATCCATGTCTTGTCTGAGAGGCTGCCTAGGCTGCCACACAGCAGATATGTTGCTGGACACCTGGGTGGAGAGCTCCCGCTCTCCTGGGCCTGCAAAAATGCACATCCTGGTCGTGGTGCTTGGTCTCCTCCCCCAGGATGGGCAAGGGGGAAGCTTCAAAGGCATGCCACCTTTGTGAGCTTCTCCAGGCCACTTGCTGTACTCAGCAACTGGCCCCCACCGGTTCTGACCCCCACTCTGGTAGGAAGACTGGCCGGAAACCCCAAGTAAGGAGAGGGGAGGTGCCAGCCTCTGCCAACCCCACCCCTCAGGTGGGGGAGACGAGGTGAAGCACATCTCCAGGCTCTCTCCATCTTGAAGATGGGAAGCCCTGCCCAATCAGGACTAGGCTACTGCCCCCCTCCCACAGGAGAGTGGCAGGATAGGGGGTGTTCCCACCCCAGGGCCGGCACCCATTGGTCCCTGCCCTTTACCTACCTGTAACGCCCCTAAATCTAGAATTTAGGGGCACCCTGAACCTTCCTTCCTCAGATTCAAGATTCCGAAAAAGCAAAGAAGAACAAGAAGAAAGAAGACCTGACACCAACTGCTTTAGCCCCAGCCTTAGTGGCCTGTCCACCCTCGAACCTGCTCCTGCTAAATTCCGGCACCTCCTGTGGCCAGCAACTTCACAAACCCCGGAGGACAAGGCCACCTTGTGACTCTGAGCATCTGGGACTCCCATGAGCAGTGGCTCTGCTCAAAGCAAGTTTCTAACCCCTGGCATCAGCCCGGAACAGCGAACCCTGCACACTTTGCACCCGCTAAGCCTTGCCTGTGCCGGAGTGGACAAAGACCCCGAGGACGTCCCCCCGGCGACTGTGACCAAAATCTGGCACCCAAGGACCCACCTTGCGCTCCTGACGACACCTGCAGCCTCAGAATCAGGGACCCCCCCAACCGCGATCAACAGAGGGTAAGGTTTCCCGACATCATAAGGCACCCCTGCACCCGGCGGCCCCCTGTACCCGACTCCTGGATACCTACCTATCCTCCAACTACCCAACTTACCTCTCGAAGTGGTGGTGGGACCTGAAGAATCTTCGTCCCCGAGCTTGCAGCCTTTGTTCGTCCATGAGCTTTCCCATTGAAATCCATTGAGCGCCCGAAGGCTCAAAAGCACCCTGCACCCAGCTGCCCGAGTGGCCCTGGCAGTGCAACTTCTACTCCTACCTACTTCCCCATTTGCCCTGAGCAAGTGACCAGGAGCCCAGCTCCCACAGCTGCGTGGCCTGCTACTCAGCAGCCACCAACCAAGGCCCCCCTGCCTCCCATAGGATAACATTGGGCCTAACTCACTCTGCACCCGGCCGCCCCAGTGCCGCGGAGGGTGTAACAACTGTACCAACCTGACCCTGAGAGACCCCTGAGTCTGTGCCCAGAACCTTAACTCTGCCAGTCGACTACTTACCCAAAAGCCGATAACTCACTTTTCTTCCATAGGGTAACATTGACTGGTTTCTTCTGAAATTTCTTCTGTGTGGAGTTTCTGAAACTTAAAATATTCACCCAAAATCAATCGAGTAACGAAAACGGAAATACTCACCTGCTATTAGGAGAGATCCCAGTGCTGGATCTTGGTGCCCAGCACTGACCCTGAAAAGCACTCACACCCGTACTTACCACTAACCCAATTTCCTTCCATAGGAAAGCATTGACTGTTTTTCTATGAAATTTCTTCTGTGTTGTTTTGCAAACCACAAATATTCTTTAAAAATCGTACCAACTGTGAAAACGTAATTACTTACCTGTTTTAGATAAAGGTCCCAGTACTGAGCCTAGGGGCACAGTCCTGGATTACAAAAGTAACGAGAACATACTTTACCCGTAACTTGAATTTTCTTCCATAGGGAACCATTGACTGTTTTTCTATGAAATTTCTTTTAAGTGTCGATTTTGCAAACTTATAAATATTCCTTAAAAATCGCCTGTGTAACTTAAACGCAGTTTCTCAACTGCTTACAGGTGATACACTACTAGTGCTGGATCTAGGATCCAACACTGACCTAGAAAAAGTAACTATAACCCCACTTACCTGCTAAGTGAATTTCCTTCCATAGGATAACATTGGTAATTTGATTAGCAAAAGTTTCCAAGTGTCAACTTTTAAAATAGCTAAATATTGCTTAAAAATCACAACAGTAACTAAAACGAATGTACTCACTTGTTTCCAAGAACTGTCCCAGGACTAAATCTAGTATCCAGTCCTGGAGTTAGAAAAGTAATCCTGAAAGTAATCAATTGCAAATAACTTCAAATTCACATTAAGCTCAATGTATTATTGTTTGAAATTGTGTTGCCCATTGCAACAAAACTGTAACTATTATGTTTATGTAAAGTCAATTGCCTATTGCAAAGTATTTAACTAAATCATCTCATTCTGAGAAAGTATATTTTGATACCTATTGTTGGTTCTAAAATAAAACAACCATATCTTTTTTATATAAACCATTGGCCTAGAGTTCAGTTCTTGAGTGTGTGAGACCATTTGCTGACTGAGTGTGTACAACAAATGCTTTACACTGTCCTCTGATACTGCCTTACTGCTCGACCAAGCTACCACTTTAGAGAGTAAGGTTATATCTAACTTTAACCTCTGCCAAAACTCTGGGGACTGTGGACTCTTTGCACACTGTCACTATTTGGGAACAGTATATAGAGCCACTTTCTCACAGGGAGCCAAGCTAGATCCCACAAGGGTCTACAGGAAAATGCCTGGTCCAAGTGGAACCAATGCTCCTCGCTTTCACGAACTATCCATTCTGATGTAAAGCAGAGATGACAGGCCCAATGGTATTCCAACAGATTGGGGCAACAGAGACTACCCCGGCTTCGGGGAACCATAAGGATCTTATTAGAAAAGCGAGGACGAGAGTTCCCCCCATATAAATTTGGTAAAGTCCCGTTGCAGGGTCAGGATATTTGCTCGTGGTATGGGGGTGGGAAGGGTTTGAAAAAGATAAAGGATTTTAGGGAGAAGAGACATGTTAATGGTGTTGATTCGTCCGAATCATGCAAGGGGAAGGCCTTTCCATCTACGCATTTCCTTTCGTATGGATTTCTTATACCTGGCCCAATTAGACGAAGTCCAAGACGAGAGTGTAGGAGTCAGATCCAGGCCCAGGTACTGAATCGACACATCGGTCCGCTGCACCGGAATCGAGTCCCGCAGTTCCTGGACTGCCGAGGCTGAAAGCGTAAGATTAAGGGCGTGAGACTTAGTAAGATTGATAAGATAGCCGGAGGCATCTTCGAAGGACCTCAGGAGCGTCGCCAAGGGAGGTCAGTGGAGAGGACATGGATAAGAGGAGATCATCAGCGAAGAGAGAGGCTTTATGCTCATAGCCACCCATGGGAATACCCTGTATATCCTGATCTCGACGTGTAGCAATAGCCAAGGGATCCACCACGAGTGCAAATAGTAAGGGGGAGAACGGGCATCCCTGACTAGTGCAGCGGTGGATAGGAACAGGGGCCGTAAGATGTCTATTAAAATGAATGCGAGTGGTGGGTGTTGCATATGGTGCCATCAGTTTAGAGATCAACCCAGGTCCTAGACCAACCTTCTGGAGGACCGCCCTAAGAAAGCCCCAGTCCACGCGATCAAATGTCT
This sequence comes from Triturus cristatus, assembly GCF_964204655.1. Taxonomy (NCBI): domain Eukaryota; kingdom Metazoa; phylum Chordata; class Amphibia; order Caudata; family Salamandridae; genus Triturus; species Triturus cristatus. The sequence goes on from NC_140595.1 coordinate 335,047,961, forward strand.
TTTATGCGTCTAGGGACACCAGACAGGCAGGGATATTTCTGAATCGCGCTTTCTCCATCAGATGGGCTATCCAGCAGATATTGTCCGCACCCTGACGGTGACGAATAAACCCTACTTGATCGGGGTCAACGAGACCTGGAAGATGAGGTTCCAAGCGATTCACCAGGATTTTCGTATGTATCTTGGCATCCGTGTTTAACAGGGCAATAGGGTGAAGGAAAGCGGGCAGTGTCAGATCGTTTCCAGGCTTAGGGATAAGCACTACTTCCGCCTCTTTCATTGTGGGGGAGAGACCCGAGCGATCAGTGAAGCTATTAAAGAGATAAAGCATATGGTCCCGCAGTTGCGTGTAAAAGACCTGATAGAAAGTGACCGACAGGTCGTCAGGTCCCGGAGTTTTGCCTATCAGAAGCTGCTTCAGCATTTTGGCTATTTCATAGTGAGTGATAGGGTCATCAAGCAATTTCGTGAAATAGGGTCTATAGGGTTCCAAGGGCAGGAGTCGAGTAAAGCCGTGACAGTATTGGGTGAACAAGAAGCATGCGCGTATAGATCCTTAAAAAAGGTCTTCAGTTCAAAACTTTTGTCCGCCTCTGAGGTGGCCCAGGAACCATCCTGTCGCTTAAGCTTAGTGTAAAGATCTACTCCAACACAGGATTGATGTGGATGATCTTTATTTGTAGTATGTAGAACATGTACCTCCAGCTTACTCTTCCAGCTTTACAGTAACAACTTCCCCACTTCAAAGATCAACATTCTACCCTAGCAACAAGTCTTACATTTCACCATTGAGAAGACTCTACACATCTTCCCCCTTACCTATTCCATAATAATTAAATAGGAAGAATCACACGATAAGAAAATATGAGTATATAATTATACAGCTAATATAAACACAACAGAAGTAACATTAATCTCGTACATTCAGATCAGGAGCATTACATTTAGAAACATTACCTACGCTCCAAGCAGAACCATCAGTCAAGATGAGAATGTCCCTTTTTACCACTTTGACTTGTATCGGTTGCGAAAATTTGCTTTCATCTTTTATGACAACTTCCCCTCGTTTTATGACAACCCAATCTCCAACTTTTATATCATGATTCTTGACACATTTCTTGATATTGTAATACCTCGCAGCAGCTTCTTCTCGTTCCGCAACATCATCCTTCACCGCATCACGATCAACCCACACACATTCTTTGTTCTTAAGCCAACCTGGGACTTCTTTCATACCTGGCTCCCGTCCCTTAAGAGAGACAAAAGGAGACACTCCTGTCACTGAGTGTGTGTTACCCTATACGACCACACCAGTTTTTTAAGTTCTTCTGACCACGACAAACCATTAGAAATAGCGATTTGGATGTTCTCCATTATCAAGCGATTAATTCTTTCCACCCTGAATAATGCAACCCTCTCATGATTGATTCCCATTTTGCAGAGAAACTCTTGCATTCTTTTAGAAACCAACTGAACCCCATTGTCTGACACAAGTGTCTTGGGTATTCCCTCATTCATGAATATTCTTTCCATAAACCCAATCACCTTCTCCATTTCAATGCAATCGGTGCTCTCAACAACAAACCACTTAGAGTGATAGTCTACCAAAACCATCAAGAATTTGCTACATGAACCAAGTTTGAAAATGAGGCCTAGAAAGTCAATTGCCACCCTTTCCCACGGACGCCTAGGAAACTCATGACATGCAAGTGGCGGTTGCCTTATGACTTTCGTCTTGTCGCTTCTGGCACACGCATAACAATCCTTGACAACTTCTTCAACATCATTGTCCATACCTGGTTACCAAAATGACTGCCTGACACGCCTCTTAGTCATGTTCCTGCCCAAGTGTCCCTCGTGAGCTATGTTCATTATCTTACCTCTGAGACTAATTGGTGGTACTAATTTGTTTCTTCTCCATAATTTCCCTTCACTAACACTTAGCTCAGCTTCAACATTCCAATAACTCTGGAAACGAATATCCTGACTATGACTGTCGATACACATTTCATAACCTCTTGTAATACTACATCATTCAACAAACTAGTCTCCCATTGTTCTTTGTCAAACTCTTGCTCATCATTGCACTTAATCACATCTACTCTATCATCCAAATCCACATCAACGACATCCACCGGCATCCTGGACAAGCAATCCGCTACGACATTTCTTAAGCCCTCATTGTATTCCATTTCAAAATTGTTTTCAATCACTGTTAGAATCCACCTGGAAATTCTTGGTGTAACATTACCTTCTAAGCCTCTACCACCCTTAAACAAATGTACTAAAGGTTTGTGATCAGTGCAGACTTTGAAAGGTAACCCCCAAACAAAATAGCGGAAATGCTTAATGCCCCAACAACAAGCTAAAGCTTCTTTCTCTATCACAGAATATGATACTTCTGCACCTTGCAGCCTTCTGGATGCAAATCCAATAAGTCTTTCATCACCATTATACACTTCAGCCAAAACAGCTCCAATGCCAACGGCACTGGCATCTGTAGTGATAAACGTTTTTGCACTCACATTGAAGTGTCCAAGCGTAGGAGCATGGAGTATACAGCATTTTATAGATCTAAAAGCCTCGTCACATTTTTTGTTCCAATCAAATACAACACCATTCTTCATCAATCGTCTCAAGGTTCTACTATCCCATCCTCGACGCCAATGTAAAGATCTACTCCAACACAGGATTGATGTGGATGATCTTTATTTGTAGTACGTAGAACATGTACCTCCAGCTTACTCTTCCAGCTTTACTGTAACAACTTCCCCACTTCAAAGATCAACATTCTACCTTAGCAACAAGTCTTACATTCCACCATTGAGAAGACTGTACACTTAGCAATGTGAGCTTGGTAGTCTGAGCCAAAAGTTGTCGTGCTAGACACGCCCCAACTTTATCGCCCCCGTATAAAATTTCTGTTTGAGAGTGACTAAAAGCAGCTCTGCCTTGTTCGTACGCTGCAAGCGCAATTGGCCACGGAGTTTGGCAAGAAGCCGCTTGTTTCGAAGGGACGGATGCACATTTTCTTCACATTCTAAGGCTTTAATATCTCTAGAAAGGGTGGAATCAACCAGGCGCGCCTCCCTAGACCAGGTGATTGATATGGATGTGAGGACCCCCCGAATAGTGGCTTTGAAGGCGTCCCATCGAACGTCTTCCGGGGTATCAGAAAGGGAATTGGCGAGAAAGAAGGCCTCAATCTCCTTACGAATGTCTGCCACATCCACAGGATTTCGAAGGGCCTGGGGGGGGCAGTCTCCATCGAGTTAGGGGTTCTCTACGTGTATCAGGGAGTTGGAGTGCGAGCAGGATATGTGCATGGTCCGATATAGGAGATCTCTGCACTACACAACATGTGAACCAAGGAGAGAAAGAAATGATCTATACGAGAATATGAGTGGTGCTCATGAGAAAAGAAGGAGTAATCCTAAGAGTCTGGGTGTAAGTGTCTCCAGGCATCAACTAAACTGAAGTCAGTGATGGCATTCCGCAGTGTCGCTGACATCGCCCCAGCTGTATGATGCGCCTGCCCAGTGCGGTCCCACTCAGGGTTCCAAACCAAACTAAAGTCACCCACAAGGACAATGGGAATGGTATTTGACTGCAGGCGGACCCTAAGGTGCAGGTGAAGAAATGTGTCTTGATTCTGGTTATGTGTATATATGATAACAAAAGTTAAACCATGTGTACCTTGAGAAACCATGTGTACCTTGAGAAACCTCCCCCCATCGTCTGCCGTACTCTTGGGGGCCGCTGCTCGCCAGTCTGGCTTGAAAAAATGGCCACCCCACCCGTTTTAGAAGAGGAGCATGCCCAATATTTAATGGGGTATCTAGGGTGGGACATAAGGCGGAAAGCAAGTGGGTCTCCTGAAGAAAAAACACATCAGGATCCTGCTGAAGCAAATATGTCCATACCTGATAGCGCTTATTAGAGGGGTTCAGCCCTTTCACATTGCGAGAGAGGAATTTAACAGGATTCGTCATAGTACAAAAAGGGGAATGCGTTGCATATAATCCGCCCAGCAGTATCCTGAACCCCCGACACCCCCATATGCCACCCATCACAGTAAAAGAATGAGAAAGACAGCCCTGATCTTCAATCTAGAAGACCACATTCTAGCAGGTCCCAGAAAGCCAACCCCAGAGAATTGTGGCAGCACAGCCCCCAGAATCAGTGCATCCAAGGAAAAAAAATCATACAACAATAAGGGAAAAGGGAGAAAATTAAAAAAGGACAAGAACAGATGACTAACTGGGCCGAACAAGTTCAGAGTCTGACGGGAATAGCCCAGAGTCACTCAGGTGGGCCATTCCGAAAGAGTCACTTTCCTAAGGGACTCTGAAGTGGGGGTGGAAGACACATAGAAGTGCAAGGGTCTCCGTCGCCTATATCCCGGGGCAGTATAGAATACACAATGTTCATTCCGTACACCGGGCCATTCCAAGAAGATCGATCATATGGGTGGTAGGGACACCCTCCGCAAGGCCAACCAGTGTGACAGGGAGGAGCAGTCATCGCCCACCGACCCATGAGCTGGACTGCTCCATGTATCATGTTCCATCGGGGGCAATCCTTATCGCAGGGAGCCAGGCAAGCTTACCAGTCAGAAGTAGATGTGAGGGCTGGCTTCCAGCATTATATCGTAGGCTGGCAGTAGCAGTAAGATGTCACTCAGCATGAGTTTGCAACTGCGCTGGAGAAGAAGAGCCACTTAGAGAATGGATATGGCCTATGATGTCTTGCTTGGCTTGTGAGGATTCGAGGTCCTGTAGACGGTGTTTGGATCTAGGAGGGAAAACAGTGGACCACTTCGGGCGAAGAGGTCCAGGCCGGTGGTAAAGCAAGGAAGGTTTACCCCCGTTTGACCATTATATGACACTGATTTTGTCCCCTGCACCTTTTTCAAAATGGCTTCCTAGTCTGTAAAAAAATGGTCCCTCATGAGAATGTCCGTGATGAAGTCAGGGCGGTTGCGAGGGCCCGGGACCCGGTGTGCCCTATCAAGCGTAGGCGGGGAGGCATCCTCATTTTCTCGGATGGCGTGAAGAAGGTCCGCTGTATATGCTAGGATGTCCTTCCCCTCCGTCCCCAGCGGAAACCCTCTAATGCGTAGGTTGTTCCGCATACTGCGGTTTTCCAGGTCCTCTTGTTTCAGTTGTAGGGTAATGTCTGATCTTCAAAGTCTGTCATCCTTTCCCAGAGGCTGTCGGGGTCCTCCGTCCTGGTGTCCATGGTGCATTCGAGATTGTCAACTTTGCCCCCAATCCCCGTAAAATCACCTCCTAGTCCCCAGGGCCCACGTAAGGAAAGTGCCCTTCCACCACTCACTGTGATCCTTACCGCTCGTGGCCGCCTCTGGGGATCAGATAACTGGGCTCATCAAGCAGGGTCCTCTTGCCGGCAGATCCGGTCGGTGGCCCCTCCTGAGAGATCCGGACAACGGGGGGCACGCGCTCGCTCGGGGAATCCCCTCAGCCAGGGTCAGGAGCACACCAGGCCGCAGGGAGGCCTCAGGGAACCCGGCACCGCAGAACGGTGGCCCCCTAGCCGACACTGCTTAGTCGAGCACCGGCAGCGGCGCTATGCACGTCCCAGAGTCCTCACACGAGTCTGCGAAGCAGCACCCCACCAGGAAGCATGCCAGGCCGGGCAGCCAGGTTAGCCAGCAGCAGCAGTGCCAAATTCTGAGGGTCCCAAGCCATGGCCAACAGCACAATATCTGCGGGAGCCCCGCACCACCACAAACAGGCCCCCTGGATCAGGAAGGCCATGCTCCGCGCACCGGGCCGAGGAGGAAGCCCAGCGCAGACGCCACCACCACAAGTAGCAAACAAGATGGGGACCGGAGGGATCCGCTCCACGGTCGCCAGAGATTGCTCTCGCCCGGGGGGTAACGGGGCCGCTCCTCGATCACCAAATTGAAGCCCCCGCCTCTCAGAGGCAGACTAGTCACCCTGCCCCGGTGTGCAGACCCGGCGTCAGGGAGTTACAGCTATTTCAGGACACAGCGGAGCAGAGACATGCAGAGGCACGTCTCACTCCATTCGTGCCTAAGCCACGCCCCCGCATTGCATCTCTTAATCAGCCTTTAGTGGAAAGTTAAATACCCAATTAGGAGTTAGCCAAATCTGTTATGTTATAAAGTCCACCAGAGTACATGCAATAGGAGCTGCACAGCAACGCCCCAGCATGCAGATTTCAAACACTAGCACCATCAGTCAAAAAAATGGGAGGAATTTCCTACAGGTAATGGCAGCTTTGGCTAAAATTATCAAGCCAGATCCCCACTTCTGGAGGCAGATCTAGAATGTAATTAAGTGAGTTTTCATGGTGGCAAATCCTGCTCTGAAAGCAGTCCACCAGGCAGCAGAATGGCAGTTCTGTCCTTGGAAAAAATGTCTGCTTTCTTGTAGTACTTCCCTATACGTTTTCCATTTTCCCTCTTGCTCTATCTAACTTAATTTTGCGATATTGAGTTCTACACATTGCTAATATTTTCAGAATGGACTGGAAAATTCAAGAGACATCTTAAGGGTTTCTGGGGCCCTGGGCCGTAAATATTTTGGGGGGCCCTGTTTGAACCAGCTATGAAGAACAAGTTACTTACATTCGGTAATGATATATCTGTAAGAAACATTAGTTAGTTAGATTCCTTACCTTAGAACATCCCCAGTTGTCAGGCTGGATCCGGAAAGATTTTTCGTCAGCAGTACCCTTGCGCGTCGCTAGGCGTCGTCTGCGACTCCGCGTCCGTCGTCGGCGTCGGCGTCGTGATCGCCGGGATAACGTTGTCAGAGTACTTAGACACCACCCTTGCGCGCTGACGTCAGTTCTGTACATAGCTTTTCACGCCAGGAACGCAGAGCCATGCAAGAAACCGACACTGGTGCCATGAAACTAGGGCCCTGAAAGGGATGACCTTAACCCTAGATATCAGTTCACAGAACGGGGAGGATGGGTGGGTAGGTAAGGAATCTAACTAACTAATGTTGCTTAGAGATATATCGTTACCGAAGGTAAGTAACTTGTTCATCTGAAAGAAACACGTTAGTTAGATTCCTTACCTTAGAATAGATACCCCAGCAATATCGACCCCGGTGGTGGGTGTGCGAGCCAAGATCACACCAGGACGTCCTGGAGAACGGAACGGCCAAAGAAGCCGTCATTCTGAACTTGGCTGTCCAGGCAGTAATGTTTGGCAAACGTGTGCAGCGAGGCCCACGTTGCTGCCTGACAAATGTCCTGCAGAGGGACTCCGCGTCCCAAGGCAGTAGTAGCCACTGTGGCCCGAGTGGAATGGGCCCTCAGCCCCACAGGAGGATCCTTCTTAGCCAAGGAATAACAGGCCTTAATGCGCAAAACGACCCACCGAGAGATGGTCCGCTTGTGCACTACCCGCCCCTTCTTAGCACCCACGTAGCCAACAAAGAGTTGGTCGTCCACCCGGAAATGTTTGGTGCGGTCCAGATAGAAGGAGAGCGCATGTTTTGGATCCAGACGGTGGAGCCTATCTTCCTCTTTCGAGGGATGTGGAGGCGGAAAGAAGGTGAACAAGGTAACAGACTGCCCGATGTGAAAGGCAGTAACCACCTTAGGAAGAAAAGAAGGGCGAGTCCTCAGAACAACCTTGTCCGGATGGACAGAGAGGAAAGGAGGCGTAGAAGAAAGAGCCTGGAGCTCACTCAGTCTTCTGGCAGAGGTGATGGCAACCAGGAAAGCAGTCTTGAGAGTCAGAAGACGAAGAGGACAGTTATGAAGTGGCTCATAAGGAGCGCACATCAGATAGGTTAACACCAGATTCAAGTCCCACTGAGGCATTACAAAGGGGACAGGAGGAAACATGTGAGTAATGCCTTTTAAGAATTTATTTACAACAGGGGACTTGAAAAGAGAAGGCTGATCAGGAAGCCGTAAGAAGGCAGAAACAGCTGAAAGATATCCCTTGATGGTGCCCAGAGCAGAGCCCTGCTGGGCCAGGGAAAGAAGAAAGAGGAGAACCTCAGAAAGAGGGGCAGAAAGGGGATCCACAGCCTTTGCTGTGCACCATGCCACAAATTTGTTCCACCTGCAGGCGTATGCCGTTTTAGTGGAGGGGCGCCTGGCTGCGAGAATGACATCACAGACTTCAGGAGGCAAGTCAAATGGCATCAACTGCTGCCGCTCATTCTCCACGCATGGAGGTGGAGGCTGGACAGCTTCGGGTGGAGGACCGTCCCCTGCTGCTACGACAGAAGGTCCTCCTGAAGAGGCAGTCGAATCGGGGGATCGATTGACAGACTGAGTAGCTCGGGAGACCAGTATCTTCATGCCCAATCCGGAGCCACAAGGATGACTTGGGCCCGGTCGCGCCTGATCTTCTCCAGCACTCTGGGCAGAAGTGGTATAGGCGGAAAGGCGTATAACAGACCGCAACTCCACTCACGACGAAAAGCGTCTCCGAGCGAGTGCCGCCTTGGAAATTCCAACACGCAGAACTGCTGACATTGCGCGTTCTCTTCGGCGGCGAATGATATAACCAAGGCTCTCCCCATTGCCGAAAGAGGCCTTGTGCCACGTCAGAGTTCAGAAGCCATTCGTGATCCATCATGCACCGGTGGCTGAGTTCGTCCGTCCTGGCGTTCAGAGAGCCCGCCAGGTGTTGAACCACCAGGGTGATGCCCTGATGTTTCAACCATGTCCAGAGGCGCAGAGCCTCCTGACAAAGGGTCCACGACCCCACCCCGTCCTGTTTGTTGCAATACCACATGACAGTGGTGTTGTCCGTGAACACCTGCACTACACTTCCGCGGACAGAGGGAAGGAATGCCTTCAGTGCAAGCCGGATCGCCCTCAGCTCCAATAGGTTGATATGGAGCCGGGACTCTGCCGGAGACCAGAGGCCTCTGATCTCCACCTCTCCCATGTGGCCCCCCCATCCCTGGAGGGACACATCCGTCACCACTAAGTGCTCCGGTTGGGGTAGGGAGAGGAGTCTGCCGCAGACCCAATCGCGGTCCGTGAGCCACCACTGCAACTGTCTTGCAGTGCCCTCCGAGATCAGGACGTGGTCGGACAGGTTGCCCCGATGTTGAGCCCACTGGAACTTCAGGTCCCACTGCAGAGCCCACATCTGCCACCTGGCGTGATGTACCAGCAGGAGGCCATCAGACCCAGCTGCCGTAGGGCCATCCTGAACGAAACTCGGGATAAAGGCTGAAAGATCGGAATCAGATCCTGAATATCCCGAACCCGCTGTTCGGGAGGATAGACACGAAACCGCTCCGATGAAGAGCAGCTTCTGGGAGGGACTCACATGTGACTTGGGCACGTTGATGGAGAACCCCAGTGAATGCAGGAGGTCGGCCGTAGTCTGGAGGTGGGAGACGACTGCCTGGGGCGAGCCCGCCTTCAACAACCAGTCATCGAGATAGGGGAAGACTGGAACCCCTAATCTGCGCAGATGAGCTGCGACCACCGCCATCACTTTCGTGAACACCCGAGGGGCACTGGTGAGGCCGAAGGGGAGCATGGTAAACTGAAAGTGACCGTGGCCTACCGTGAACCGCAGGTAACGCCGGTGGGCCGGCAGGACGGGGATGTGGAAATAAGCGTCCTGCATGTCCAATGCTACCATCCAGTCTCCAGGGTCTAGGGCAGCAGAACCTGAGCTAAAGTCAGCATCTTGAACTTCTCCTTCCGGAGGAAGGCGTTGATGCTCCTGAGGTCCAAGATAGGGCGTAGGCCACCTTTGCCTTTCTTGGGAACCAGAAAGTAGTGGGAGTAACAACCCCGTCCTACTTCTGGGCCAGGAACGCGCTCGATGGCCCCCTTGGCCAAGAGGGCCCTAACTTCATCCTGCAGAAGTCGCAAGTGATCCCCCGACATGCGGTGGTACTGTGGTGGCATGGCTGGAGGGGTTGCCTCGAAGGGGAGAGAGTAGCCCCTTCGGACGATTTGCAGCACCCACCTGTTCGAAGTGATGGTACGCCTGTGGAGCAGGTGATGGCTTACTCTGCCTCCCACTGGCGTGGAATGGGCCTGAAAGCTCGGACTAGGAAGGCTTTGAGGCAGATGCTGCGGGAGCAGATGTGGACTGACCGGCTCTCTGTCCCCCTGCTCCGCCATGGCGGAATCCACGTCCGCGACCATGTTGAGGCTGGTCCTGCGGCTGGATGAACGTGCGGGGGCACCCCTTCCCTGGCCACGAAAGGGACAGAAAGTGAAAGTTTGCTGGCACTGGGCCGAGAGGCCCAAGGACTTGGCCGTAGCCCTCGAGTCCTTAAAGCGCTCCTGCGCGCTATCCGCTTTGTCGCCAAAAAGGCGATGGCCATCAAAGGGCATGTCCATGAGGGTGCTCTGGACATCCCCTGAAAAGTTTGTGGACCTCAGCCAGGCATGACGACGAATCACCACTGTCGTCGCAATCGCTCTACCCAGCGAGTCCGTGGTGTCAAGTCCACATCAAATGGAGTACCGTGCTGCATCCCGCCCCTCAGCAAGAGCCTGGGCGAGCCATGTCCTGGCCTCCTCCGGACACTGGGGCAGCACGTCTGCCACTGTATTCCACAAAGAGTGGGTGTAACAGTCCAAAAGGCATGCGGTATTAATGGACCGCAACCCCAGACTGAGGGAGGAAAACAGTTTCTTTCCAAACCGCTCCAACCTTTTGGATTCCCGATCCAGAGGTGCGGACGGGAAGGCGGTTTGGAACGTAGAGGCCTGGATAACCAGACTCTCAGGGGTGGGGTGTACTGACAGAAAGCTGGGGTCGCCCGGAGCAGGGCAGTGGCGCTGGGCCACGTTCCGATTCACAGGAAAGACTGTGGAGGGCTTGGACCAAGTGCCCATCAGAACGTCGGTGAGGGCCTGCAGTAGAGGCTCCAAAGAGCTTACTGGCAGTTGAAGCACCTCAGTGAGGAGGTTAGTCCTCACGGCCGCTGCAGGGAGTTCCAGGTGTAGGGCTTGGGCCGCCCTGTGCAGCACCACAGAATTAGTCGCACCCCCCTCTGTAGCCACGCAAGGAGAAGAGATTAAACCAGTGTCAGGCGAAGTGTCTAGACCACTGGCATCCCCCAGCTCATCTGCCCAGTCCTGACTTAACTGGCACTGCTGTGTCAAAGGGTCCTCACTCAGACCCCTCCGAGTCCTCCCTTTCATCCATCTCCTGGTAAACAGGCAGAAAGGATGGAGCCGGGTCATAGATGAAATGCTCACCGATCGATGCCGGAGACGGCCGCTCCGATGCCAGACCCGGACCGGGGCTGAAACTAGGGACGGCGTCGTCCAAGGACGGCGCCGGGAGCAGCACCATGGGAGTCGGCGCCGGCAGTGGGGTTGTAAGGTCAACCGGCATCGACCGGGATCCAGGCCTGGATCCCACGGGGACCTGCGGCGTCGGGACCGAAGTCGACGACGGTGCCGGGGCCGAAGCCGCCGACTCACTAGGCCCCCCAGGGCCCTGAGGCGCGCCGGCAGGCCTCGACGGAGGGTATGGGGCCGGATGCGACTCCTGCGGAGCCGCGCGGGTGGTGCCACCCGAACCCTCGGCTGAGTCGCGCGACCGGCGAGGGGAATCAGAAAAGCGATGTTGCTTCTTCGACTTCTTTTTACTGTGCCTCGACTTACCTGAATGCGAGGATTTCGATCCGATCAGCGGTGATGACTTTGACTCCGCGACCGGTCCCTCTACCTCCTCCTCGACCGGGACCTCGAGTGGCGTGGAGCAGACTGCCGGATCTTGAGGAGCTTGCGGGACCGCTCCCGCCTAGCCTTCGAGGTCAAGGCCCGGCAGTCGGGGCACGACTTGCCATCGTGGTCGGCCCCAAGGCAGTAGAGACACCGACGGTGGGAGTCGGTAACCGACATCAGTCTATGACAGGCATCACACGGCTTGAACCCGGGCATCGATACCGGCACCAGGAGTCGAAGTCGACTCGAAAAGAGAGATAAAAATGTCCAAAAAGTTAGTCAAAAAATGATTAAGGGTATGCTCTTCCCAGATCTGCGCTTACTGGCGCGGAAAAATGAAGAACTGACGTCAGCATGCGAGGGCGGCATCTAAGTACTCCGACGTCGTCATCCTGGCGATCACGACGCCAACGACGGACACGGAGTCGCAGACGACGCCTACCGACGCGCAAAGGAACTGCTGACAAAAAACTTTCTGTATCGAGCCCGACACCTGGAGATATTCTAAGGTAAGGAATCTAACGTGTTTCTTTCAGATTTTATGATGCAATTTCAGCTCTTTCGTGCCCTCTTTGCACCCTGCACAGGCACACTGGTTAAAATTATACATTTGTTTACATCTAATATTCAGGGATTGTGAAGTGTTTTTTCAGTATTATAGTGCAGCAACAGTTCACTATTATTATTGCAAATAATCTTTCTGACCCCCTCCCATTTCTCAAATGCGAGGTCATGTTTTGAACTGAAACAAGCTTTTTTATAGATGTTGCTTGGTTTTGAAAAAAAAGAAATCTCTACAAAGTGTCAGTAATGGACTCCCATACATGACTCAAACTAAAGATAAATTAAAGGAAAAGGGTATTTAAAACATTCTGTTTAAGGATTATGCAAGGTCATCAAGACTATCTACATAACTGAGCTGGCAGTTACGGGGGGGGGGGGGGAGAGGAGTGAAGGGGGCTTGAAAGACTGGGGCACTGGGCCAAGGCCCACTTTGCCCATGCCTTAAAATTCTTCTCGAAAATTCACTACAATGTATTCCTATGCATAATGACTTTTTAACTTTTGTTTTTAAAAACACGAATGTGACCTAAGAGAAAGGCCTTATATAGAAAGCAATATTATCAAATCCTATTTAAAACACTGAAAATTGAGAATTTAAGTGAAATAAACCAGTTGAATAATGCTTTACAACCTATGTTAGGACATTAAAAATATGAAATCAATTACTGCTCACTAGTCAGGGCGGATGATGCCTGTAGGGAACCTGTTGGAGAGAAGCATTGAATGAGCATCTTGTTAAGATGAAGAATGGCTGTGGGCCTAACTGCAAGTAAACGAAAAGCCTGTTTTTTTACCTTCCAATATTAACAACAATGTCTGATTATTAACAATATTTATTGCACTGAGGGCATAAGACTAATTCAACTTGAGTTGTACAGATTTCAGTGTTTTAAATACGGTTCTGTGTTGCGTTTCATGGTTACTTGACATACATGTTTTTAACATTGATTTGTTACACCAGTATTTTCAGATTTGTCAGTGTTCAGTGTGGGTGGGATTTGGTTTTCTGTTGTTTGCTTCTGAATTAATTTTCTGCTTCTTTTACTTACCTTGTGGATGACGTGGCTTCTTTCCAGTGGCGGCTTGGTGGGAACTGTGTAGGGAGGTAGGAGGGTAGAAAAAAAAAAGAAAGAAAGAAAACTTACCTGCTGGTCGCGTCGCCAGCCGCCGCCTCTCCTCAGTCGCAGGAAGCACCCAGGCTCCAAGGCTCCCTAAGTCAATGGCAATGCTGCAATGCAGCGTTATGATTGGTCTGAGCGCTGTGGTTTGGCACTCGACAGAGAGCCTGTGCATGTTCCTGGTGGGGAACATGCACAGTTCGAGTGACTGTTTGGCCGGCCAAACAGTCATGGGCACTTTGAGTGTGCTCACCGCTCCTACCCTCTAGCGCCTGCTCTAGACAGCCCCGCCCCTACCCGCACCTAGGAAGGGAAAAATAAAATATTAATCACATTCCGTTATTTTATTTTTCCTCTGCACTGCTCTTAAAGCAGTGGGATAACGATACTCCGCATTAGCGGAGTAGCAGCTGGTGGTTCTTTCCCCTTAATTTCAGCACTGTGCACTTTTTGGAGGCCATACAGGGTGGACTCCGCTCTCATGGGCTTGTCTTTGACTGTTTTGAGCATGTGCAGACCAACATTGTCTTAAAAAAAGGAAATAGGCCGAAGGCAAGCCCATCCACCCCTGTCAAATTTTACAGCTTATATTAGATCAACTCCACAGAAGAATTATTGGCATTTACTCCTACAACACCTAAAACAAGTCAGCTTCTTAGTTCTCCTATATGTATCTTGTGTTCCAATGGGCTGTCAATAGTGCATAATATCACATACTTACAAGTATCCTTGCTGAGTACTAAGCTGCTTGTTAAACACTAATCAGAGGTATTACATCTCATTACAAGCCACACACTAGAAATTCTGTTTTTGACAGCAATATGGGCTAAAGAGTCTTTGTAGTCTGTATTTCATCTTCACTCCCACCGGGTTTTAAATTATTCACATTTAAATTGGCCTGGTAGAGGGTATAGCCATAATTCATTGAGAACTAAAGGAAGTGTCCCTTTTAGTGAATAATTCCACACCAAGGGCCTTATGTAGGTAAATTACATTAACTACTTCATAAATACCGAATGTTACCGATTCGGTATTTATGAATCGGTAAATGTAATGTAGGTAAAAAAAATACCGATTCGGTAAGTGTCGGTATTTTAGAGTCGGTATTTACCGATTCGGTAATGGCAACCTGTATCTCATTGATTCCTATGGGCCAGGAGGCCCAAAGGAATCAATGGGAAGCCAGTTACCATTACCGAATCGGTAATGGGGGGAGCTCAATCAAGGGTGGCAGGGTGTCACATTGACACCCTGTTGCACCCCTGATTTCTGCATGTGTGCACATGTGGCACACATACATGCCCTGAGGGCATGTGTGTCTGCCACATTGCACACATCTAAGGGCTAAAAAATGCATTTACTGAGTCATTTGTCATTTACCACCAACTTACAGTTGGTGGTAAATAACGAATCCCCACACCCACCACACACTCCCCCTACATCTCATTTCTGTATTCGGTATTTACCGAATCGGTAAAATTACCGATTCGGTAATTTTACCGATTCGGTAAATTACCGAATACAGAAATGAGCCCCCTACATGTCAACAGCCTAAATACCGGTCGGTAACGGTATAATTACCGAAAATCGGCCGTTACCGACCGGTATTAGGCTACGTACATATGGCCCTAAGTGCTAAATCTCTTTGCTGTAAGATATCTCTTTTTTTAATGTCTTTTATTGGTTTCATAAAAAATAACAGAGAACACAGAAAGGCAAAACAATGGTCTCAAATAAAAAGTTATATCAAAATCTTGAAGCTTTTAAGTTAGCTATATGTGGTTGCACTTTGTTACACATTCCTACCACTGTCATATTACATCATTGAAGTATACAAGAAGAGACAAAATGTGCCCATATTGTAGAATATTTGGCAAACCTATAAATGCATGATATCTGTTTGCAGGAAGGGAGTGTGCATTATCGGGAAGTGTTGTACTTCATGTAGTGAGGGCTGTATAAGGAGGGAGGGGAGTGGGTGGTGCCATCAATGCCCTGTGGAATGCGTGATAAAAGGCGATTTTGAATATTCGTCTTGTTGTGCTATATGTGTCCAACAGGCGAGTGGTCTCTATTTTCGAGTGGGGACAGCTGTAGATATGATCATAGAGGCTTCCATATGTTTTTAGGTCTAGATGCAGGAGGCTGGAGAGAGGCGTAAGTGTCACTAGTGTAATTGCAGTTCACCAGGTCCTGTATCCAGTGTTTGACTGTAGGGTGAGATGTTGTCCCCCAATGCATAGATACTTGGCGCTTAGCTAATTAAAGCGGGTCTGGAAACTAAATGTGCTCCATCCGGGGTTGTAATTATCAATGATAGTAAGGGGAATTCAGGCGGTTCAAGGGGGGCGGTAGGGACCATGTCCTGTAGCACGCGATTTAATCTGTGTTAAATGAATCTATCCAGCTGCGTGACATCCCGTCCCTCTGACAGGAATGAGACAGAGCATAATCCAGTCGCATCAAACACATCGCCAATTTTTTGTATACAGCAGATGGAAAGAGTTTTCTTGGCAAGTGTTTCATTGTGATTGACAACCATAGATTATCTGCTATAGGAATGTGCAGAGAATAAAGGTATTCAAAACCGAGATTTATGTGGAGTTTAGTCAATACCCAACACGTAGTTGCAATCATTTGGATATCTGAGACACTTTTGGGTAGACCACTAGGCAGGAGTGTATCGAGTGGATAAGGGTGGATTTGTGAACTTTCAGGCTTAAAAAATTGGAGCCGAAAGTCATGGTTGTACCAGCGGTAGGTGAAATGCACTTGCGCCACTAGGTAATAAAGGTAGAGATCCGGGACTTAGAACCCTCCATGCTTATAAGGCAATATTAGGGTACTCCAGCCAATCCTGGGGTGTTTACCTGCCCATATTAATCGAGTATGCTTCGAAGTTTCTCAAAGAAGGCGTTAGTTTGCTCAATTGGCACATTTAAGAATTAATATAAAAAACGGGGGAGTACTACTATCTTTATTATTGTGATTCTTCTGGCCATGGAAAGAGGGAGTTTTAGCCATTTGTTGATTAGTGTGGTCAATCTATCCACAGCGGGCCGTAGTTGAATCTTATTGCCTCTGAGCTTTGACAGTGTAGGTAGACACCGAGATACTTGGGAGGATCTGAGCACCATTGGAGAGGTACGTTTAGAGGAGACTGGAGTGTGGCATATGTTAGTGGGAATATCTCAGACTTAGTCCAGTTAATCATAAGACCAGACAGTGCCCCAAAGCGAACCACCTTTCTCAGTACCGGGCAGAGGTTATATTCAGGATTTCTGAGAAACAGCATAATATTGTCTGCGTATAATGATGCTAACACTGAGCCTTGTTGGAATCTCAGTCCTCTCACCAAGTGGCGCTCTTGTAAATGTCGGACAAGAGGGTCGATCACTATTATAAATAATAGGGGGGATAGCGGGCAGCCTTGCTACGTAGCTCCGGACACAAGGAATTGGTCCGTACTGGTGGCATTCACTTTTAAAAGTGCTATAGGAGCCGTGAACAATAGGCGGACAAGGTCACAAAAACACAAGGAGCAATCAAGTTTGCTTAATGTATTCTGGTTTCATAAAGACAACGGACAAAGGGATGAACAATATTCTGGTGGTTTGCCAGGTTTTAATAGAAGGCTTATAACTGCTTCTCGCATTGGTTGTGGGGCAGGCTTCCACAGGTGAGCTGAGGCCAGAGCCTCTGTTGATATGGCAGACTGACTGTGGTACCAGCCGTCAACCTGCCCACCCACCAAAATGTAAAACGCCCCCTGAGTTCATTCACTTCTAGTCATAAGGAGAGCTAATAAAACTATGCAATTTTGCTTTTTTTCGCATAATTAAGGATTTGCCACATTTGGCATATTACCAATCATCTGTTTAATAATCTGAAGATTTTAAATACAAAAAATGTTCCTTACTCAAACAGATCAAAAGGTACTAAATACATGGCAATGTGTGTTCCAGCTTGTTCGTTAAATTGGTATTAATGGTGTGGCATTGTTGCCCAGACAATTGTACCATGTTTACTAATGACAAAATAATGAAGTAATACTATCAAAAAAATCTCACATTATACCACATAATTTTCATGCTGCATAATTTAGTCAACCCTGCTGCATAGTTTGGTGCTATCCTGCCGGATTATTCCTGTGGCTGTTGTCTGTGTTAGCAGAACATTAGCATCACTAGAGAAAAGTATTGCAGGGATTTTACAAAACATGGGGTAGAGTGAAGGCAGTATCTGGAAGCTTCACATACCTCTATTACTGTATATTGCTTTTTAAACACTTTCACGCTCTATAACTCAAATACTCCTTTGTTTTGCAGCTCATGATGAAGTCCACTTACTGGAAGCTGAGACGTCCTGGTTATCTCTGTGCAAATGGTGGCTTCAATAATGTTGTACTTGAGGCCACCCATGCAGCACTGGTTATTACTGTATTCCTTCTTAACTGTGGAGGCTGAAAGTGATGGTGCAAGTAGCAAGGACAGTGATCCAGCGTTCGGGATCTGACACATTTTATCATCTGGACCCTATTCAATAACCCGAAAGTCCGTTGTACACAGGGTGAGTTTAAACCAAACATACCAATTTGTCCTTACTATTTATACTTTTGCTGGCAATTAATCATTTATAGTTTATTACGGTTTGGCAGATAATATCAGAATTTCTTATATATCAACAAAAGAATAATCATTTCATATATCTAGTTCAATGACTCTAATAAAGACAAACTATTTGAAAGTTTTACAGACTTTATCTAGATAATTGTGAATTGCTCATCAAGTACAATACAGCTCGAAACATGTCATCACACAAGAAACATTAGCAAATAGACATCAATAGTACATCCAAATGTCAGTGCAATGAGTGAGTGGATAGGCGTAGAGACAAAAGGATGAAGACATTCGCAAATACATTTATGCAAATTCAGAATATCCTACTAAACGATTTTACAAAGTTTTAGAAAACTAAAAATCTACTCTCTGGCCATGAGAGTAAGCTAGGCCCCTCAAGAAGACTTAAGGAGCAAAGTCAAAGAGTCAGGATCAGCAGAGCAACAGCCAGCCCATAGAATTAGGAAACAGCAACATGGCTCTCTCCTCTCACAAAGGAAGAAAACGAGCTACAAACCCCACCCACTTGCTACTACTAATTATACTCTAAACTCACTAAAGGTCCAACCCTCATTGTATCATCTAACATGGCTTCATTAGTTTTCATTGGTCAAAACAGGGGGTGTACAGTCACACCACTCTCAACGTATCTCACGTTAAAAAATGCCCCATTGTTTAACTCTGCACATTGTATCAGTTTATAAATTCCACTATTAAATGCTCTTTTAAATGCCTTCATTTGCTCTCTTTTCTACGCACTGCTTATTATTTTCTAGTTGTTAGAGAATTGTTTTTTTAAAACTCGACTTTTCATGTGCTTTTGCAGCCTACTTTAACATTCCCAACACACGCTTGAGCAGTTCTCATTTTACCCCTTATAGTTTTGCGTGGTTAGTTTCACGCCATCTTGTTTAGTATTACACACATTGAGGAGTTCAATCCTAAAAGGTTTTTATTCCATGAAAACCCTGCTCCATCAACAGGACGTAGCCTACTGTGTCTTGCTGTCTCCTCGATCAGTCCACAGTCGCAGTAGTTATGTTTGCAATTGTTTCTTCATATGTGGAGCCTAGAGTTAGTGGTTGGCATAAGTCATCACGGTGAACATACTATGCCATGTCCACAATAAACAAGCATTTGCAATGCAATAGGTCTCGCATTATTAAAGTTTGAGCTATTGGTGTTGCATTATTTAGCAATCCCAATAGCTCAAACTTTAATAATGCGACATCTATTGCATTGCAAATGCTTGTTTTACTGAAGTGTGGGTTTCTCTTTCAAGAAGCCTTTTTATTGGTAATTGTACATTTTATCGCTCACCAGACAGGACGAGATGCGGTTTAAAGCAAATATATATTTTTTCTATTGGCGTGAGGGGTTCTCTTTCAAGAAGCTTTTTTTGGTAATTGTGCATTTTATCACTCACTGGGCGGAACAAGATGCGGTTTAAGGACAACTTTACAGAAAGGGAGATAGGTGGAATTACTGTCACATAGAAATGTGGAGGCCCGTCTTTTCGCATCTCTTGCACGGACTTATGGTGCTTCTGTGGCTGACCACTATAGAGGTCAAAGGTCGAAGTTATGTCAGGCCTGCTTGAGACTTGTACCATTCAACACCCCCCTGCTCCTCACAACCAACCGTGGCCACAGCTATGAATATCAGTGGGAATCGTGCACAGATTTAAAGCTGTGGGTGTGAGTACCTGTCTGTGTATTGACAACCTACAGGCACCTCGAATCCGATTATACAAGCGCCGGGTCGGGAGCGCAATAAACAGCCCTCTCTGGTGAATTAATTTAGGGAAGCATGACAGACAGACGAGGACAGACAAAACGTGGAGGAAAGAAAAAAGACGATGAAGTTTGTAAAGTCGAATGAAAAAGATGGCAAAAGGAATGTGAAAGATCAACGAGGAAGGAAATAGGAGAAGAGTAACCGACAAGTGAATGTGTCACGGCTGCAATATACAGTATGTTGTCTCTTGGAGAATTTCTAGCAAGTTATTCCACCCATACCGTCTTTTAAAAATAAACTGTCACAAGTATTTCAAAGATAGTTACACAGACGTTTTCCAACCTACACAGCTCTGAGACGATCTACCAGGGAAAGTCCTCCTCCTCCTAAAAACAAACCCGCGAGTGGTGCATGCGCGCCACAGCTAGCGATCTGTTTTCAATTATAGCACCCGTATCTGGGCACGATAATTGAAAACAGATGTCGGCCGTGCGGGTAACAGACACCAATAGGCCATGGGCGGAGCAACGCGACCACCTTTGGCCTATTGCCTGCTGTCTTTCTGAAAAAGACGACCGCAAACACCAATA
This sequence comes from Triturus cristatus, assembly GCF_964204655.1. Lineage (NCBI taxonomy): Eukaryota > Metazoa > Chordata > Amphibia > Caudata > Salamandridae > Triturus > Triturus cristatus. Next base: position 335,068,265 of record NC_140595.1, read on the forward strand.
CAGTGGCCCAAAAGGAATCGCACATGCACGAGCGTGTGTGATTCCAGGCTCGGTTTTGGAACCCTCCACAAAAGGACTCTCGCTGCGCGAGCAGGGGTACTCACTACATCGCTAGGCGCGAGACCTAAAAAGCAGTTAAGGCATAAGCGGCTAGCTACACGCGTGAAGAATGAAGGGAGCTGATCAGAGAGCTGTAGACCAGGTAAATGTGCAGCGTGAACTAATTCAGCCTCTCCCCGACTCTTTTTCTCCAGATAATTGTGAATCCTGCTGGAAGAAGATTATCCAGAATACTAATAGTTGTTGTCAAAACCATAGATTATGAGCCACCCAGGAGATTGAGAATCTTATCGGCACGTGGAGCCACTTGGGTACAGGGTTACTGGAAACAAATGCATCTCTTGGACTGAGTCCAAGTATGGTCCCCCTGCTGATATTCTGTCTGTACTTGTGTGAATATGGTAGCGAAGTTAATTTCAATTGTTAGTGAAAAGGGAGTCACAATAATGAACATATATTCCTGTCCTGTAAAGATGAGTCCACGATATACCATCCTCCTGAAGGCTTATATATTGCATACACGGCCAGCATTTACTAAAACCTTACTCTTATTAGGAGGAGAGTAAAGACACTAAGTCTTAGGATAAAGAAATAGGAACATGTTAGAAGCAGACAATTGTTGCAACATGCCATAACGATGGGAGATTCCATGAAGTTGTAAAGCTTAGTGGTGCAAGGCCCTGTAAAAAAATAAAAAATAAAACTCTTTCACCCACTTCCATTTATCAAATGATGGCTGGTGAGAATATCTACTAGAATCCGTTAAGGAAGTAACGTATTCAACTGAAATCAATAATGGTTTAAAAACAATATCTTCACCAATTCATATATCTGCTGAGTTAGAAATATTAAACCATATCCCTATGAAAAATGTGTGCAGATGACACAATCACTTGACAAAGAGAAACCTCCAGGCCTAGATGGGATCCAAAATTCTATAACTTGGTTATATACAGCACTGTGATTACAGCTGTAGATTAACAAGGATTAGCAAACCCACAGCAAATGAGACACATTAACAACGATTCCCCTATTTAAATTTATCAAACACAGCTGCTTCTTAAAAGTTATCTTTTTTGTGGGCAAGGGTGAACAAATGGTTCATGCAATCTTCGTGTGTTGTGCTTAAACTGTCAAGTGACATTTCAAAGTTTAACTTCAGGAGAGCTGGCTGGATTTTGGCCAAGCTGCGCAAACTAAATCAACACCATTCACGTGTAGCATGCCCATGACCACCAACAACTGTCAAAAGTATGTGTGAATTTCAGGCTTTCATTGTCCATTTATGTGGATAAACCAAGAGTTTCCATCGAATAAGCTGAGGATGTTGAACATAAACACAGACAATGCTGTTGATTTCAGAAAAATATGGGCACTATTACAGTGTGGGTGAATTCCAAGTGCACGACTAAGATACTACTAGTCAATAAAGAAGCTGATCTGAAAGAGACAATTAGGTATGGATTCCTTACCTTAGAATTACCCCCAGTCGTCAGACTGGATCCAGAGAATTTTTTTTCGTAGCAGTACCCCTGCGTGTTGGTAGGTGGTGTCTGTCGACTCTGCGTTCGTCGTTGGCGTTGTGATCACTGGGATGCCGTCACGGTATCTACTTAGACGCCGTCCTCGTGCGCTGACGTCAGGTGTTTATTTTTCTGCACCTGTCAGCGCAAATCCGAAGAGAGTGGTACCTCTAGTCACTTTTTGACTTTTTTTCGACTTTTGTCGACTTCTTTTCAAGTCGTTTGACTCCTGATGCACGCAGGGATGTCCCATCCTCGAACCGGCTTCAAGTCTTGCAACCCCTGTCGCAAATTGATGTCATTACGGACCCACACCTTGTGTGCCTTTGGAGCATGACCACAACCTAAAGTCGTGCTCTGACTGCCAGGCCATGAATCCGAAGTCTTTGCGGGAGCGGTCCCAAAAGCTTCTTGAGGCCCGGCAGTCCGCTCTGTCCAGCTCGAGGTTCCAGTCAAGAGGGAGGTCACGGGACCGGTTGTGGAGCCATCACCACCACTCCTCGTCAAAGTCTTTGGGTGAGTCAAAGCACAAAAAGAAGGTGTTTTCAACGTTCGTCGGCAGACATGACGCGAAATGTGGATGGTAGTCGTCTGGCTCTGCCCGTGGAGCCTGTTGGGTTGACTCCGAGCCTCCCTCCCTTCCCAGGAGCCGGGGAGGCCCATGCCCAACTTCGTAGTTTTTACTAAGCCCTCCACTCGATCTTTGGGCAGCCTGACTCAGCTGGCGCGGCTTAGGGCCCGCGGACTGGGCTGTGGGCTGCAGGCCTTTGAAGCCAGTGGCTTCAGTCCCGTGGTCGCAGGGCTCCCAGGAATCCAGACCTGGCACCGGTCAACCTTATGACACATCCTCCAGCATCGAATCCACTGACGACACCTACGCCCCATCTGATGCCGGTTGTGTACCCAGCCGGCGTTGACCCCAGCCTCCATCCTGACCTGGACACGGAGCTGGACCGGCGTCGGCCAACACTGGATCCAGTGCCAAGTAGTACTTTTGTGCCAGTGTTCTATCCCGGTGCCCCTTTTCGTCCTGAGTAGCAGCCGGAAGAGGATGAGAAGGACTGGGAGGGGTCTGGTGACCCTCTAGCTTACCGGTTGAGTGAACCGACCTGGAGAGAGGAGTTGGGTGATGCCAGTGGTCAGGATACTTCACCAGACCCTGGTATGCTTTCTCCCTCTACCGTGACTATGGTGGAGGGAGCCTCATACGCAGTGGTGTTGCGTAGGATGGCTGAGGCCTTGAACCTTGAGCTTTCTATGGTGGCAGTCAGGACTAACCTCCTGTCTGAGGTGCTCTAACCGGCAGCGGCCTCTTTGGAGCCCCTGCTGCCATTCAATGAGGCCCTTACTTCTGGGCACCTGGTCCAAGCCCAGCACAGCGGCTCATGTGGATAGGATGATTGCCCAACGCTACTTCCCTGCCCCGGGCGACCCACTTTTCCTCTCCCAACACCCTACCTCTGAGAGCTTTGTGGTACGAGCCTCTAATTCTAATGGCGCATTCCCTACTGCTCCCCCAGATATTGAATCCAAAAAGCTCGACTATCTTGGGAAGAAGATGCTTTCTTCTGCCAGCTTGGGACTGCATGTCTTTTGGGCCGTTATTCTCATTCCAGGTGGGACACTGTTGCGCAGGTACTGCCACAGTGCCTGGAGGAGGCCCGGGCCACTCTCTTCCACGCAATCACCGAGGGTAGAGATGCAGCGAAGTTTGCCATTAGGAGTTTGCCGAACACCGCCGACTTGCTAGACAGAACAATTTCAACATTGGTAGCCCTACAACGCTACGCCTGGCTGAGATCCACTGGCTTTTTGGGTGATGGCCAATCAACTCTTTTGGACATGCCCTTTGATGGTCGTCGCTTGTTTGGCGACAAAGTGGACAACGCGCTCAATCGCTTTAAGGTTTCTAGGGCTACGGCCAGATCCTTGGGCCTCGCTACCACCTCTTGCCCCACGCAGTCTGCCTTTCGTAGCTATGGAAGGGGTGCCCCACCACATCCCGCCCAGTGCCACAGGCCTGCGCAAATTGTTCAGCCCCTGCGCAGCCGGGGACGTGAGCCCAGCGTCATGGGTTAGGGGGCCAGCGGGCGGGCCAGTCTACTAGTGCCCCCTCTGCAGCAGCCTCCAAACCCTAATAGTTTGTCCTTTCAGGGCAACCAGTTGCCAGTGGGCAGCAGGATCCGCCATCACCTCCCCCACTGGCAAAACATCACATCAGACAGGTGGGTGTTGCAGATAGTCCGAAGGGGCTACTCCCGCCCCTTCAAGACTACCCCTCCATCCATGCCACCTCAATTTCATCGCAAGTCGGAGGATCACTTGACCCTTCTCCATCAGGAAGTTACGGCTCTCTTGGCAAAGGGGACGCTCTAGCAAGTTCCTGCCCCAGAAGTAGGTCATGGCTGATATTCCCACTACTTTCTGGTGCCCAAGAAGGACAAAGGCCTGCTTCCTATCTTTGATCTCAGGAACGTCAACCGCTTCCTCCGGAAGTAGAAGTTCAAAATGTTGACTTTGGCTCAGGTCTTGTCTGCCCACGTCCCTGCAGACTGGATTGTAGCGTTCGACTTGCCTATTTCCACATCCCTGTCCTGCAGGCCCACAGGCATTACCTACGGTTCACGGTAGGCCACGAACACTTTCAGTTTACCGTGCTCCCCTTCAGCCTTACCAGCGCCCATCGGGTGTTCATGATAGTGATGGCGGTGGTTGCAGCTCATCTGCGCAGATCAGGGGTTTCAGTTTCCCCTATCTCAATGACTGGCTGTTGAAGGCGGGCTTGCCCCAGGCTGTCGTCGCCCACCTCCAGAATACGGGGTACCTCCTGCATTCGCTGGGGTTCACAGTCAACTTGCCGAAGTCGCACTTGAACCCTTATCAGAAGCTCCTTTTCATCGGAGCGGTTCTGGGCACAGCGCAGTTTCGGGCTGTGATACAGATGCTTCAGCCTCGATCCCGGGTTACAGTCAGAAAGACACTGAGACTGTTGGGCCTCATGGACTCCTGCATCCTGCTGGTCGATCATGCTAGGTGGCATATGCAGGCTCTGCAGTGGAACCTGAAGTTCCAGTGGGTGCAGCATCAGGGGAATCTTTCTGATTGCGTCCAGATCTCAGAGGGCACTGCACACCCGTTGCAGTGATGGCTACCAGGATTGGGTCAATGGCAGATCCCTTTCCCTTCCCCAAGCAGAGTTCACCGTGGTGACAGATACGTCACTCCTGGGACGAGGCGGTCACATGAGAGAGGCAGAGATCAGATGACTCTGGTCTCCAGCAGAGTCAGGGCTCCATATCAACCTTCTGGAGCTCCGTACGATTTGTCTTGCACTGAAGGCATTCCTTCACTCTGTCCGGGGAAGAGTAGTGCAGGTGTTCACGGACAACACCAGCTGCAACAAACAGGGCGGGGTGGGGTCGTGGACCCTATGTCAAGAGGCTCTCTGCATCTGGACATGGCTGGAACATCAGGGAATATCCCTAGTGGTTCAACACCTGGCAGGTTCACTGAACGCCAGGGCGGACAAACTCAGCCGCAGGTGCATGATGAATCAAAAATGGAGTCTTCACTTGGAGGTGGCGCAAGGTCTCTTTCAGCAGTGGGGAGAGCCTTGGTTAGATCTATTCGCCACCGCAATGTCAGCAATTCTGCGTGTTGGAATTTCCAAGGCAGCACTCGCTAGGTGACGCTTTTCATCGCGAGTGAAGTTGCAGTCTTCTATACGCCGTTCCGCCAATACCACTTCTGCCCAGAGTGCTGAAGAAGATCAAGCGTGACCGGGCCCAAGTCATTCTTATTACTCCAGATTGGGCACGAAGAGTTTGGTATCCTGATCTTTTACACATGGCCATCGATCCTCCGATCAGACTGCCTCTTTGGGAGGATCTTCTGTCGCAGCAGCAGGGGACGGTCCTCCACCCGAACCTGTCCAGCCTCCACCTCCTTGCATGGAGATTGAGCGGCGACAGTTGACATCTTTTGACCTTCCTCCTGAAGTCTGTAATGTTATTTTGGCAGCCAGGCATCCCTCCACTTAAACTGTATACGCCTGTAGATGTAACACATTTTTGGCATGGTATGCAGCAAAGGCTGTGGATCCCCTTTCTGCCCCTCTTTCTGAGGTTTTCTTGTTCCTCCTTTCTTTGGCCCAGCAGGGCTCTGCTCTGGGGACTCTTAAGGGCTATCTCTGAGCCATTTCAGGCTTTCTTACGTTCCCTGTTATAAATCGCTTCCTTAAGGGCATTACTCATGTTTTTCCTCCCGTTCCCTTCGTAATGCCTCAGTGAGACTTGAACTTGGTTCTTACCTATCTGATGTGTGCTCCCTTTGAACTGCATCATAACTGTCCTCTTAGACTTCTTACTTTAAAGACTGTTTTCTGATTGCCATCACCTTTGCTCGCAGGGTGAGTGAGCTTCAAGCACTTTCTTCTAAGCTTCCCCTTCTGGCTGTTCATCCGGACTAGGTTGTCCTTAGAACTAGACCGTCTTTCCTTCCGAAAGTGGTTACCTCTTTCTACATTGGACAGACGATCACTTTGCCCACCTTCTTCCCGCACCCACATCCTTCAAAGGAGGAGAGGCTCCACCGTCTGTATCCAAAACATGTGCTATCTTTCTATCTGGATCGCCCCAAACAATTACGGGTGGATGACCAGATTTTTGTTGGCTCTGTGGGCACCAAGAAAGGCCGGGCCTTGCAAAAGCGGCCCATCTCTCGGTGAGTCGTTCTTTGCATAACAATGTGTTATTCCTTGGCAAAGTAGGAACCTACGGTAGGACTGCACACCCATTCCACCAGGGCGACGTCAGCCACTACTGCTTTGGGACGTGGTGCTACTCTTCAAGACATCTGTCAGGCAGCCACGTGGGCTTCATTGCACACGTTCACCAAACATTACTGCCTGGACAGCCAAGTCCGGAGAGACGGCTTATTTGGCCGTTCAGTTCTCCAGAACTTTCTGGTGTGAACTTAGTTTGCAGACCCACCTCCAGGGTTGGTATTGCTGGGGTATCTATTCTAAGGTAAGGAATGCATAACTAATTTTCTCTTTCAGATGAACAAGTTACTTACCTTCGGTAAAGATATATGTGTAAGACACATATATTAGTTATAGATTCCTTACCACCCCACCCATCCTCCCCGTTCTGTATGCCGTGTACCTGGGGCTTCTGTATACCATGTACCTGAGGCTTCTGTATACCGTGTACCTAGGGCTGCTATGTGTCGTGCACCTGATGCTGCTGTATACTGTGTACCAGGGGCTGCTCTATACCGTGTACCTGAGGCTTCTGTATATCGTGTACCTGGGGCTTCTGTGTACCGTGTACCTGGGGCTTCTGTATACCGTGTACCTGGGGCTGCTATGTGCCGTGCACCTGATGCTGCTGTATACTGTGTACCTGGGGCTGCTCTATACAGTGTACCTGGGGCTTCTGTATTCCGTGTACCTGAGGCTTCTGTATACCATGTACCTGGGTACCTGGGGCTTCTGTATAGCGTGTACATGGGACTGCTATGTGTCGTGTACCTGGGGCTGCTATATCCCAGGCACCTGATGCTGATGTATACCATGTACCTGGGGCTGCTCTATACAGTGTACCTGGGGCTTCTGTATACTGTGGACCTAGGGCTTCTGTATACCATGTACCTGGGGCTGCTATGTGCCGTGCACCTGATGCTGCTATGTGCCGTGTACCTGGGGCTGCTATATCCCGAGCACCTGATGCTGCTGTATACCATGTACTTGGGCTTGATCTATACTGTGTACCTGAGGCTTCTGTATACCGTGTACCTGCGGCTTCTGTATACCGTGTACCTGGGTACTTGGGGCTTCTGTATACCGTGTACCTGGGGCTGCTATATCCCGAGCACCTGATGCTGCTGCATACCCTGTACCTGGGGCTGCTCTATACCGTGTACCTGGGGCTTCTGTATACCGTGTACCTGCAGCTTCTGAATACCGTGTACCTGCTGCTTCTGTATACCATGTACGTGGGTACCTGGGGATTCTGTATACCGTGTACCTGGGGCGGCTATGTGCCGTGTACCCGGGGCTGCTATATCCCGAGCTCCTGATGCTGCTGTATGCCGTGTACCTGGGGCTGCTATATCCCGAGCACCTGATGCTGCTGCATACCCTGTACCTGGGGCTGCTCTATACCGTGTACCTGGGGCTTCTGTATACCGTGTACCTGCAGCTTCTGAATACCGTGTACCTGCTGCTTCTGTATACCGTGTACCTGGGTACCTGGGGCTTCTGTATACCGTGTACCTGGGGCGGCTATGTGCCGTGTACCCGGGGCTGCTATATCCCGAGCCCCTGATGCTGCTGTATGCCGTGTACCTGGGGCTGCTCTATACCGTGTACCTGGGGCTTCTGTGTACCTGGGGCCTCTGTATACCGTGTACCTGGGGCCTCTGTATACCGTGTACCTGGGGCCTCTGTATACCATGTACCTGGGGCCTCTGTATACCGTGTACCTGGGGCTGCTATGTGCCGTGCACCTGATTCTGCTGTCTACTGTGTACCTGGGGCTGCTCCATACCGTGTACCTGGGGCTGCTGTATACCGTGTACCTGGGGCTGCTGTATACCGTGTACCTGGGGCTTCTGTATACCGGGTACCTTGGGCTGCTATGTGCCATGCACCTGATGCTTCTGTATACTGTGTACCTGGGGCCACTCTATACCGTGTCCCCTGGGCTCCTGTATACCGTGTACCTAGGGCTGCTGTGTACCTGGGACTGCTGTATGCCGTGTTCCTGGGACTGCTGTATGCCGTGTACCTGGGACTGCTGTATGCCGTGTACCTAGGGCTGCTATATACCATGTACCTGGGGCTACTGTATACCATGTACCTGGAGATGTTATATATCATGTACCTAGAGCTACTATATATCATGTACCTAGAGCTACTATATACCATATGTCTGGGTTGAAATTCTGTTGGCATTTTAAGAGGAAGAGAGAGGTTGCAACATTTTACTTTTTCAATTTGCTTGATATGGTGATAGTAACTCAGTTTCATGTTAGTGCTTCGAAGGTTTGGGTGACACTGCTGGTGCTGGAGAAACAGGGGAAACACTGGTGTCCTGCATAAAAGGTAAGTTATGTTATGTGTGATCCTGGTGCTTACATTGGGGAACTTAAAATTACAATTGAAATGAGGTCTGTGTTATTCCGTGATGAGGACAGAAATTATATTGAGAACTAAACATTTTCAGGCAACTTAATTAATTGGATGGAAGGATAGGGGCTGAGCCTTTTGCTGTCTCTTACAACCAAAGTTCTGTATAATTGTCAATTCATGAGCATCTTTGCAAAAACAATTTGGAATTTGAAAAAAACAAGAGGGCTAGAATTTCCATAAAGATCATGGGTAACAATGAGTGTGGTGAAATTAAAAGAAAAGAGCTACAGTTTTGGACTGCTTTGCATTAGAACATTGACTTTATGGGCACTAATGATAGTAGAAAATATAAATCCACAGGATGTAAAGAATGTGTTCCTGTGGGAATGGAGTCTCTTGATGTGATGATTTTAGAAACCATGATTGACTATTGACAACCACACTCAAGATCGTGGTAGGTCAAATTGCTTTGGTAATTTGTCTTTGTGTGATGGCATTACGAATAATCTTGAAAATCAAGAAGAACTAGCTATTGATTAGAAGTTTAAAGTGTGTGTTTCAGAGGTAAGGAAAAAACATTTATTTTTTATGAAGGCCCTCACCCACCAACCTAGTTGGTGGCATGCTTCATCATCGGGCCCAACCCAGGGCACTGAATGTGCTACGACGTCTGCTTACAGCGAAGCGGATTTTGTTAAGTGAGTGTGTGGTGATGGTGTTAAGAGTGTAGGTTTAAAAACTGTCCTAAGGGTCCCAATGTCCACAAGGGTTATTTTAATAATGGGCCCTTGGCAGTGTTAAAAGCAAGGCGGTGGATGTGAGTGGAGGTGACTATGAACTCCCACATCCAGTGTGGTCAACATGTTTCAGCCAGGCATTGTGTTAAATCTGGCTTTTGTCAGGACCTTATGTGCAGAGTGAAAATAAAAGGTTGGTCTACAAAGTATGTGTGACCAGCTAAGTGACGCACTCGCTAAGGTGCGATATGTGTAAGAGGATGATTTCCTCTAGTTTTGTACCTGTAAGGTAAAACACAAAGACAAACACACATGGAGAATAGCTTCAGATAAAACACGTTCAACTTGTGTGACTTCATACCGACGTGCCTGTGCTGTAATCGGAATTAGAGCGGTAGTGAAATGCGGCACGTGTTAGAACGTGATGCATAGTAATCGTGTAGATAGTATGCGTTACTGTGCCGTTAAGTCAATAGCGAAAAAAATACAGTGGCAGTTTGTGCAGAGGGAGACATGAAAACATTCCTACTCTTGTTTCTTTTCAACCGGACTCTCTGAGTCTTTTACTCTCTGCATTTGTTAAACCCATTTCACCGCCACTGCTGCCCCTGCGGCCCATCCCACCCCGACACAGTCCCCGCTCCCACCTCCCAACTGGTCCCACCCCCCTCCCCTACTTAATGGCAACCTCTGTGCGGTCGCGCCGCAGGTGCGCCAAAGGCGCTCCTAAAGCAAGCCCGTCTGTGCCCGTCCGTGATCCGACCATGACCACCACCAGGAACCCTGGCTCTGACATGCCCCACCACCCCGACTCCACTACGCTCAATGCACTCAACCCCGGAAGACACACCGACTGCGTAAGATCTTCGCCGAACAATACCCATGGGCCTTTCTTGTGCCTACCCTGCCGCAGATTCCTCGCCATCGACATCACCCACACTACCGCTGAAGGACCGCCTGACACACGCACCACCAAAACCCTGACATGCATCCTCCTCAACGTGCGCTCCCTTCCCCGACTCGCCGTGGAGATCTGGGACCTGATCGACACCCTCTCGCCCGACGTCGCCTTCTTCACTGAAACCTGGACCAACGCCACCTCCGGCCCCGACATCACCTCTGCCATTCCCGACGGTTACAAGATCCAGAGAAAGGTCCGCCCCCACCGCCCAGGAGGAGGACTCGCCATCGGCCACAAAACCCCCCTCCGACTCTCCACCTCCAGCACAAGTGACCCCCACTCCAACACAGAACACCTCAACTTCCAGATCCAGACCAGCCCCAGAACTACGCTACGCGGGACCCTCATCTAAAGACCACCGGGACCACGCACTCAGTCCGCAACCACCATCGCCGAGCTCGCCGCACCCCACGCAATCACCTCCACAGACTACATTCTACTCGGGGACCTGAACTTCCACCTCGACAACTGCAACAACCCCGCCTCTATCACGCTACTCAATCCTCGCCAACCTCAGACTGAAGTAGCTGGTCAACACGACCCCTCACAAAGCTGGACACACCCTTGACCCTATCTTCACGGGAGGAACAAATATCAGCTTTAGCCACATCACTCAGCCCCTCTGGACAGACCACCACTGCATCCATTTCACCTTCAACACCACCTCCGCAACCAAGCCCGCACCGCAACCACCATGAAGGAACTGGAGCAAGATCACAGAGGAACTCCTCAGCACCACCCTCCTCCAAGACACCCCACTGGGCCACGACCGACACCAATTCCGCAGCCACAGAATTTCACCACTGGATCTCCTGCTTCGCCGACAAGCTCGCACACCTCCGCCACCCCGCCAAGCAACGCCCCCCGAAGGCTGCCTGGTTCACCACAGAACTACAAGAAGCCAGACGCTCTTGCAGACGCCTAGAGAAAACCTGGCAAAACCAGAAAACCACGGAAGCACGGAACAACCACAGAAGGGCCCTGAAGGAATACCACCAGCGCATAAGAGACACCAAACGAACCTTCATAAGAGACAAAGTCCAGACCAACCCGACCAACGCCAAGGAGCTGTTCAACATCATACAACAGTTCACCAAACCCCCCAGCGAAGCCACAGACATCACACCTTCCCAGGAACTCTGCGACAAGCTCAGCGCATACTTCCACCTGAAGATCAAGGCCCTCTACGACAACTTCAACGAACCGATGACAGACAACACCTCCCATCCAACACCGCCAACAAGCCAACCATCATGACCTGGAATCCCGCCTACGTCGAACACATCACCACCACCATGAAGAAAACCCACTCAGGAGCCCCAACGGACCCCTGCCCACCAAACATATTCCACAGGGCCACCGCTGCCATCGCACCCAAGCTTGGACTGACCATCAATGCCTCACTTATGTCTGGCATCTTCTCAGACGACTGGAAGTGGGCGGAGGTTAAACCCCTCCTAAAGAAACCGTCAGCCGACCCAACCGACCTGAAAAACTACTGGCCCATCTCTCTCCTCCCCTTTGCGGCCAAAGTCACTGAGAGGCTCATGAACGCCCCGCTGACCACCTTCATCAAATTGAGAACTTCAACCTAGATGCCTCCCAGTCCGGATTCCACAGCAACCACAGCACCTAGAACGCCCACCTCACCGCCATGGACGACATACGCATGCTACTCGACCAGGGACACACCGGGTCCCTCATCCTTCTAGACCTCTCCGCAGCCTTCGACACGTCTCTCATCTCACCCGTGCAACCAGACTCTAGGACGCGGGGATACAAGGAGCCACCCTCGACTGGATCCAATCCTTTCTCTCCAGCAGAACCCAGAGGATCAGACTCCCTCCCTTCCACTCCAAACCCACTGACATCAACTGCGGAGTACCCCAAGGATCATCTCTCAGCCCCACGTTCTTCACCATCTACATGGCCCCCCTCACTGTCATCGTGAGACAGCATTGTATCCTACGCCGATGACACCCAGCTCATCCTCTCACTCACGAAGAATCCCGAAGACACCAGACGCTGCTTCCAGGAAGGAATGAAGAATGTGGCAGCCTGGATAAAGGATAGCTGCTTGAAGCTCAACTCAGAGAAGACTGAGGTCCTCATCCTCAGACCCCACACCTCTGCCTGGGATGACACCTAGTGGCCCTCGGAAACCCACCCACTCCTACAGACCACGCACGAAACCTCGGCATCGTCCTCGACTCTTCCTCTCCTTGAACCGCCAGATCAACGCCATCACCTCCACCAGTTTCAACTGCCTGCGCATCCTCCGCAAGACGTTCAAATGGATTCCCCCCGACTGCAGAAAGACCGTCACCTCTCTACAGACGCTGCTCACACCTGGCAGGAAAATGCCTCCACTTGTGGAAAAAGGAGACTACTTAAACCCCCCAGAACCAGGGACCGTTACCGACGGAGTCCCGATGCAGGCCAAGTAGGTTGTTTTGCAGGCCTCGAGCTTTGACGAAGTAAGTAGGAGATAACGGGGGGATTTTGTGATACAGTCCCTGATCATGGGGACTATTTTCCGTAACTACAGCAAGAGTCATGCTTTGTATGTCCTTCTTTATTTTTACAATACTACTAGTGTGTGGCTAAAAGCCGGACCCCCTCCCAAGACTCATGAAGTTTCTCTCTAACAGTACAAGAGTAAGAATGTTTTCATGTCTCTCTCTGCACAAACTGCCACTGCATTTTTTGCGCTATTGACTTTACGGCACAGTAACGCATACTATCTGCACGATTACTATGCATCACGTTCTGACACGTACCGCATTTTAATACCGCTCTTATTCCGATTACAGCACAGGCACGTCGGTGTGAAGTCACACAAGTTGAACATGTTTTATCTGAAGCTAATCTCCATGTGTGTGTGTTTGTCTGTTTGTCTTTGTGTTTTTTACCTTACAGGTACGAAACTACAGGAAATCATCCTCTTACACATATTGCACCTTAGCGAGTGCGTCACTTAGCTGGTCACACATACTTTGTAGACCAACCTTTTATTTTCACTCTGCACATAAGGTCCTGACGAAAGCCAGATTTAACACAAGGCCTGGCTGAAACATGTTGACCACACTGGATGTGGGAGTTCATAGTCACCTCTACTCACATCCACCACTTTGCTTTTAACACTGCCAAGGGCCCATTTTTAAAATAACCCTTGTGGACACTGGAACCCTTAGGACAGTTTTTAAACCTGCACTCTTAACACCATCACCACACACTCACTTAACAAAACCTGCTCCGCTGTGAGCAGATGTCGTAGCACACCCGAGGCACACTCGGTGCCCTGGGTGGGGCCCGATGATGAAGCATGCCACCAACTAGGTTGGTGGGTGAAGGCCTTCATAAAAAACAAATGTTTTTTCCTTACCTCTGAAACACACACTTTAAACTTCTAATCAATACATTTATTCTAAGGAGGAGTGAACCAGCCTATTTCTATTCCTCTCTCTCTTATTGAATCTCATTATTATGAATAAGCTCACATTTAGCATGTTGTCTAATCCTTGTGAGGGGAGTGGCAGTCAATACTGTGTGGTCATAGTTAGGTCAGAATTTCCATAGGAGGGCCATTTGTTGTTCTCTTAATGGCTTTGGAACTGTTCGATGAATCTGTTAGAAACTTTCCCAAAAAATGTCATCCACTTTGGCTATTTCATGGGAAGTTGCATGCTGATCTGTCAAGTGGGACCAAGAAAAAACATGTTAATTCCCATTGAAAACGTTGCTCTCTGATACAGGAAAAAACACCTTCATGGAAATTGACCAAATTTAACAAAACTGTTTTACTTTAAGTAAAATATGTCTTTTAATTGGTTTAAATCCATTCAGCTGTTTTTGAGAAATTAGTGGCCACAACATGGTGACTATATTGTGGCAGCCATTACAGGACACCTAAAAAAAAAAACAATGGAAGGGCACATAAATTGGCATGGTGGGCACACCCTGACACCCAGGGCCATGTGAGGGGGATATTTGCCTAAAGAGACCTCTCCTGATGGCTAGAGTGGGCCACCTGGAATAAAAGGACAGTGTGTCTAAAAGAGCCCACCAAGGTCCGTGAAAATGAAGAAAAAAGCTTGGCTGCACAAGGAAATCATTTTAGAGGATTGGAGGAGGCATGCATTAAATCCTCTTCTATACCTATTCACTTCTTGGGGTCCCTAGCTCCCTGAGAGCCACAGAAAGAAATGAATGCCACCATGCTCTCCAACTTTTGGTCCCTGTGGTACACATTTCCTCAGGGACCAAGTGGAAGAAGAGAGGCAGATTCTCTTCCCGCCACATTGCCCTTGTCTTGTGGGGCAGTAGAGTCCAGCCTGAAGTCACCAGCCTGTGCAAACTGTGTGGGGAGAGTGTTTTGTTCCTGCTACCACCGCAGTCAGCACGGGCAGGAGCAGGGACGATGCTAGCTCCTGAATGGCGCAGAACAGCTGTATCATGCTTGTGAGGAGCTGGTGGGGGAATTGCAGTTTTCCCTGATGCCCCAGTAGAAACAAAATACTGTGTTAGAAATGGGGTTTCGGGTTGGTGGAGGCATGCACCCAAGCCAGGCAGAACCTGCCACTCTAATCAGGGTAAGTCAGATACACCAAGAAGATAACCTGTGCTCATCCTCTGGTAGCTAGGCGCAGACAAGGCATGCTTATAAACAAAGGCAATGTGTAAAGTATTTGTGCAACAAGCAGACACGGTAACCCAAAGAAAACACTAAAAAAGACCCCTCACAGTTTTAGAAAAATAAGGTATCTTTATCTGGTTCAAATAAGACCAAAATGACAAAAATTCAATAAACACTTGGCAAGTTATAAGCGTTTGTATATACAAGTATCAACTAACAAGGCAGTCTTAGAAGAGCCAGCACGCTTCTATTATGTTATTTATGGTTCCACTACGGATTAGACCATGCTCTCCACTGTACAGCAACCTGCTTTTAGTGGGTTTAAGAAATCCAAATAGCGGCTGTGAGGAGCGCAGCACAAAAACATAGGGACTGGTGGGGCCGATTGCAGAAAAAAGAAAACCACGTGCACTCACCTGGGAGGAGCGCAGCACAGACCCAATGATCGCTCGGGTACGGACGCAAACCAAGGAAAGTACAGGCCTCTAGCTGTGAGGAGTGCAGCACAGTTACCAGGACCATTGCATTGAGGCAGCAGGAAAACTCTCTGATGGCACTGACCTCAAATATGGTGGTTTCGTAGTGGTGATGATGCGGTGGTGAATTGCTTGGCTCGGCTAGGTGCGGCTGGGGTGGCAACGATGTAATTGTCTTTGGCGGCTCGCTGCCCTGGCAACTGGTAGGGGAGGGTTGGCAACGCTCTGGTGCAGGCGCTGATTTCGTTATCGGCACTAAGGAGTCACTCGTGTGGAGCACAGCTTCTGGGCAATAATCCAGCACAGAGCGCAGAGTGGCCACTGCAGTGGAATAGAAATAACTAGGCTTTGGGTATATTGCAGTGCTCTGAAAACGCAGCAGTTGGGCAGCGCTGAATTTCTCTAAAACACACAGATCTTGGCTTTCCCAAAGCAGAACTTTGATTCATGCTGTACGTCCTCTACAGTGGTATGATCAAGAAGTAGAGGGTGAGGTTTTTAATGTCCTTAAGACCTCGGGAAAACAGGGGAAGCCAGCAAGCCCTTGGAGTCACTCTGAGCTTAATCCTTTGGTTCTTGAGCAGAGGTCAGCAGGTATTGGTAGCAGAGCAGCTCACCAAAGCAGGCAAGCAGTTCTTTAAAACAGTCAGGCAAAGCAGAGAGGCTATCCTTCAGCACAGCAGTCTTTACTCCAGCAGAGTTCTTTCCAGGTTTAGTAGTGTACTGATTTGATAGGACCAGAGCCCCAGAACTTATACTCAAAAATGCATTTGATGTAGGAGGTGACTTCAAAGGAACCCTATGACCCTTCATAGGATAAGGGATCTATGAAGTGTGCTAGGATCCTTTTCAGCTCCGCCCTGGCTCCAGACTACCAGCCCAGAGGTGCATTGGAGGCAGGCAGCAGGCACACAGAGCAAAGATAAAAGCAGAGAAATGTCCACTTTCTGAAAGAGGCATTTCTAAATGGCAATGTCAAATCCAACTTGACCACAAAAGATGATTGATCACCAACGTTCCAAGGACTCTAAACATGAAGTAGCTACTCCTTTCCAATCAGGAATTACAGTTTAAAGGGAATTTTAAGGAATCCCCAATGCTGGCTGATGGGAGGAAAGCCCTCACAGCAGTGCAAAAACAAGTTAAGCTGTTTGACACTGCCAGGACATGTAACGCGTAAAAGTACATGTCCTGCCTTTTAGTTAGGCACCACCCTGCCCTTAGGGTCGCTTAAAGTCTACCTTAGGGGTGGCATATGTGTAATAAAAGGGCAGTTTAAGGCTTGGCAAGAGGTATTAAATGCAAAGACATAGTGGCAGTAACTTGCACACACACAGGCCCTGCAATGGCATGTCTGAAACAGGGATAAGAGGTTACTACTGTGGGTGGCAAAATCAGTGCTGCTGGCCCACTAGTAGCTTTTAGGTTGCAGGGCCTGGGTTTATGATATACCATGTTACAAGGGACTTACTTAACTAAATTAGCCACTTAGGTATACACCAATGTCACCATGTTTAGGGGAGAAGCACGTGCACGTTAGCACTGGTTAGCAATGGTTAAGTGCTTAGAGTCCTAAAGCCAAAACATACAGCAATAAGTGGGAGGCAAAGGGCTAAAAGTTGGGCGAAGACCACCCTAAGGGTGTCAGGTCTACCACTGTGGGTACCCTGGGTGAGACCATTATTAAAAAGAAAAAAAGTAGTTTCTTTGTGACCTCCTCATTAACTGCATTGCAGGATTCAAATCGGCTAGGGAAAGAAGCACCCCATAAGCTCTTGCTTTTGATCTTTATCAAATTTGTATAATCTGTTTGTGATGTCCCAGAAACAGCGGGGGCACCACAAGCCTGTTCCTATTTGTATTGTTTTGTTTTTTTTAAAGTCACCCTAAGTTTTATTTGGGTGTTAAATGGGTGAGTACAGGAGAGCTTTCACACTTTCAAGCACTCTTTAGAGCTTGGGTTTTGCTCATGAACTTGTGTGTGGATACCTGCTAATGTGCTCTATGGTGTGCATGCAGCATGTTGAAAGTAAAAGAAAAAAAAACTCCTGCTCCTGTTATATTGACAATGTAATGCTTTATTAACGAGGTAAAATAGGGCAGTGTTACTCTAACAGGCACATGCATCAAAGTGAAAAATTGCGATTCCTTATTTGCGATTTTTAAGGAATCGCAAATAAAGATTCGCAAAACGCGATGCACCAAAAAAATAGCGAGAAAATAAAGAATCGCGAATAATCGCTAATATAATAGCGATTCCGGCAATTGCGAACTCGCTATTAGCGATTTCGCTATTAGCAAAATCGCAATTACCGAAGTCGCATTTTGATGCATCTTGATGACATTAAAACCAGGAAGTGATCAGCTCCAGCCTCATTTTCAGTGCACAGTCTCAGGGAGAGGAGGGAGCTGGCTCTGGGAGCTGAACAGGAGTGGGAGAGAGACCTTACAAACACCTTGAATCTCAACTAAATGTAAGCCACACAAACAGCAGAGGAGAGCCAAACAGGCAGGAAGCGGAAAATAAAGTTTTCTGAAAAAGAAATTGACACCCTCATTGAGGGAGTAGTCCACAGCCATGATAAGCTGTTTGGAAAATTATCCTTAAAAGTGGCAGAGCAGGAGAAAAGAAAAATCTGGCTCCGGATCCAAAACAGGGTCAATGCAATTGGGGTGACACACCGCACCATCGAAGAACTGAAAAAACAATGGTACGACTTGCGCAGTCGGGCTAAGGTGCGCATTGCTGACCGGCTCAAGGAGGCAAAGAAGACAGAAGGGGGAACACCAAAAGAAACTGGGAACAGTCCCATGCAGGACTTGGTCGAATCCACCATCCAGCCAGAAGCTGTTGTTGGTGTGACCCAGCTTGACACGTCAGGAGCAGCAAACACATCTGAAGGTAAGATGAATGCATGTTACCATTGTCCTAAAATTTAAAGGTGAAACCTCAGTACAGCCCAAGTGCACACTTTGAACATCCACTACACAAGGTATTCATAAAGGGAGGTGCATTATGGGAGATGTAGTCAGGTGAAGCAGTTACAATGACAAACACACAAATCTGAGATAAAAAACTCGAAATAGTGTAATATATTATAAATGTAATAACAAAACAAAAAATATATTACTGTGACATGACATCACAGACATTAATTTATGCAATTTTGCACTGTGGGCCTGCTGTTTGCTAACTACTCACTTATATTGTGTTTAATTTGTGTGGTGGTTCTAATGGGCTTACGGTTTGGGGCTCCTTAGAGGTGTGGCTGTTGGGAGAGTGTCAACATAGTCCCCGGGGTGTAGTTCCGGGGTGGAGGTGTTGGGTGTTCCACTCCTCTAAAAAATTTATTCTGTAGTAAATAGTTGGGTACAAGTTCTTTCAGTTGGGTAATGTGAAGTGTCTGTCAGATTTCCCCTGGGATTTTTACATGCCCACGCTGACAAAAACACACACTCTCTCATCTTTTTTTTAAAGCTTTAAAAAATGTTGATTTGTTAGACAAATATTGTGTTTAAGTATCCCTATCAATCCGCAATCGGCACTCTTTTCACTCCCCCTTAAGCCTCCTTTGAGTCCTGCTTCTCATATAATGTGTTCAAACAAGTGTCCCAGCGTGATTGTTGGGAAATCTAAAGCTCCTCCCCGCAACCCCCCCAGTCCTACTGATCAGGTTTTGGCCCTTTGTACACCTGCCTGCTTATAAATATTAGTAAATTAATGCATAGTATTGTGGTGTATACATATTAATGTAAGTTTCTGTTTTATAAGTGAAATCACTGGCTGGAAAATGATTTATTGGGTGTTCGTTGCATATCTGTGGACTGAGATACCATCCCATACCACCTACCCTGAATAGGCCATGGACTGCTCCACCTCACTACCCTGAGAGAGTCGCGTGCTACAACGGGTACTTGGTTCCCAGTAGACAGGAAGTTGTAAACATACTATTTGAGAACTTGCATCATTCCCAACTAATAACTCTATTTCGATTTAAGATCTTTATTCAGTTTAGAGATAAAACTATAAAAGTTCACAAGCTCCATAAAAGTGATTCCTTGTCTTATCTGTGTTTCATCCTACATAGTACGCTAACGCTGGGTAGTAAATTTGAAATGATGCATTAGAATATACAAAAACTCAGTCAATGGAAGACGAAATATAAACTACAAGATGTAAAATGAAAATTATAAGCTAAAATAGCACATTGCAAGCAGTAAATCAAAATAAAAACTGAATGTCCCACAAATCGTAACATGTTCCTAAGCTCATCAGCCGCAACAAAAATAACATCAAGAACTTGCGTTTACAAAATATGGGGCCAGCGAACTAAATGTAAAATGCTAATGTGATTTACTGGGTCTAGATCACACCTACAGGGTCGCAAAGTGCCTGTGCTGCAGCGGTGGCTCCTCCGCTATGGTGGAGCCACATCGCCCCCTCTACCAGCTTTAGACACGTTTTATTATCGTTTTACTTTTCCTTTCCTGCCGACACTGGCGGCTGGTGTAAAAGGGCGAGGGGGCGTGGCCCTACAAGCAGCAGGAGCAGACAAAAGAGAGAGAATGAACATCACGAAGCAGCTTCAAAAGAGTACTTAGTGGGAGAGGAGTTGGCCTAATGGCTAGGGCGGTCGACTTTGAATCTGGGAAACTGGGTTCGAGTCTCAGCAATGACGCTGAACATCCTGTGATTCTGGGCAAATCACTTAATCTCCCTGTGCCTAACACAAATAAATGTGTCCTCATGTAATGCAACTGGTGCTATGTAAAGCGCTCTGATACAAGATTCAGGTCATGTTCCTCTTTGAAACTGAATTACAGCAATTTCGTTTTTTTGGAGGACGTGGGTGATGTCAGAGCCCTCCTGCGCATGTGCTGGCCGGGCGAGGACTATTGCTCACACTTGAGGCCCAAGCGAGGAGAGTGATGTCAGCCTAGTGAGTGAGGCCACACAAAGAAGCAGAGGTTAGATTTTAATGGGGCGTTTATGCTGTGGCCCAGGGCGGGGCCAGCGGAGCACTATTCACATTCAGGGTAAGGGGCAGTGTGATGGGTAGCAACAACTGAAGCACTCCCTTCGCGTCTGGACTACTATTTATGCTTCCTAATTGGATAACGGAAGCTGGGGGAGTGGACTGCGGAAGAGAGAGGCTGCACAACGCCAATTTCAAGGATAATCAGTGTGCAGCAGGTGTGCTGTAATCTGTTTGTGGTGACTATTTGTTGATCAACCTGCACGTACAATCGAGACATCAGCTGCCAGAAGAGCCCTCCTTATGAGCACACACGTGTTGGTTGGTTGGTGTTAAAAGATGGTCATCAACGAAAAAAGTCTTTATTACACCCAATTAATTGAAAATGCCGGCAACTCAAATAAAGACCTGTTACAGGTTATAACGAAGCTTACTTCAATTAAAAAAAAAACCTAACCACGCATTATCAAGAGTGTGGAAGAATGACTCGTGTACGCAGATTCTCTATGTAAAGTAAAGTTCCTGGAGCGTTAATTTCTGAAAATATCTGCCACGTGGTCTTCCTGTAGAAACATGCCTTTTGCATGAGTGCCAAGCTCTCGCCAGTTATAGGGATCCCGTGTACTTACTGCAATAAAACAATGTGAAATTTTAGTTTTAACAGTGATGTAGCTGGTGTTTTGATTTAAAAAAATCACGAAAGTGTAAGCGTTTGCTACTGGGAATTAGAAGCCGGTCAAGCCAACAAACTAACAGAGAGTACAGTCGAACCAGGGCTCTGGCTTGGCTTCAAGAGCAGAGATGTAATTCTTAAAAATAGTTTGCATGTAAATCAAGCAGCAGCAGGTAGCACGTAAAGACACGATAAAGCCTCTTCAGAATTCAAAGTAGAGTATTCCATTTGTTAACACACGAAACGGGTCTCCACAGTACATCAGATTATACCATAACATTGAGAGGCGTTTGATAAAAGTGATCGTTTTTGAAGATTACATTTAGAAACTAAGCACTAACAGGCAAGGTAGTTGTCAATTGCAGCCTATTTGTGGCCTACACTGTTATAATAGACTAGAAGAGGGTTGTATACAGCACGCATCCTGAACTCATGTATTTGAATGCACTTTCACATGCGATAGTGAAGAAAAAGGAGGCAAGTTGAAATATATTATTTGTCTGGTATCAAAAAGTTTGATCAAAAGGGGAAGCTGGGGTGTGTAGTGTCCTGCGAGACACGTTCTAGTGTCTCACAAGAAGCTGTAACCCCAGCCACTCCCTCGAGGGCTGGACACACTGCACCCCCACACCCATCCATCACAGGTGCCACGAGTGACGTGGCCCCGTCAATAAAAGGGCCCGAGTGCACGTGCTCGTGGCCAGTGTCCACACCATACGTCCCGGTGTCCGTGTCAGTGCTTGAGCGTCATGTGGGCCTGAGGCCCAACTTTACAGGGTGGAGCCCAGGTTTTCTGGTTTCATGTTGTGTAATACTGTCACGAGTTGGGTATCTATAACTCTCTTTTTTTAATTTATTTTTTGTACATCAAACGTCACTGCTTTGTTTTTTATTCTTTGTGCAGGAAGCCAGCGAGTGAGGGGGGTCAGGCAGAAGCGTCAACAAAGCACAGCTCGGTTTGGGGCTGATGGTCTGGTTTGAGCCTGGCTCGCGCTCCAAGTGGCTCGCCCACCTCCACTGAACATTAGGGAATGCAATGTTATGTTTCGTCTCAATGTTTTTTTTGCATTCTCTAAGACAAAGTGCCCAGGGGTAATGAATGTGCCCTGAATTGAGGTGCGACCCTGTGATAAGGGTGACACGAGGTCAGGCCCTTGTGTATATTTTATAGGGATTATTTTTCTATCGCTGGGAGTGGATGTTTTCTCTTATTTTTGTACCCCTAAGTGTATGTGGTATTCACCACCTCCCTGCTGCCCTTCTCTCCAAGCTTCCCTTCTCTCTTCATCCCACACCAAACAGGGCAAAATGTATTTGTGATTGCGTAATGACTATGCGGAATGTTCTAATTGTTTTTTCTCCAAAATTAGCTTTAAATTGCATAATTTGTCCCTCTGTTCCTCAAATTTTTCGTGGAGCCCACCCAGAACCCTCCTTATGTTAGTCAGGCTCACTTGTTTGCCTGTTAATTTGAACTTGTCTCATACTTTTATGCCTCACCACTTTGAAAAGTCACCAGCTGCCACTACTTCATTAATATGGGGCTGATTAGAACCTATCACCGGCTTATTGGATGCCGTATTGTGGTGTCCCCTAATTAATCACTGAACTCTATCAAAACAAAAACCTCTGTCTTGGGTCCAGTATGTTAATATAAAGTGGTAAACCTACTAAAGCACAACTTTCAAACCATCTCTACGAACCTTGATTCCCACTTGATCATGCTAGTGCCTTCCCAAGAATAGAACATTATGACTAGACTACCAGGCCATTGCCCAACGCTATGGCACTAAACCCAAAGTGTATGTAGGGCCATCAGTGAGTCACATAAAATGCCAGGAGAGAGGTTAATGAATGTAATTAAGATGTTTGCTTATAAATATGGCTTTCCATATCAAGGAGGCAACATAAAATTACATGTGGATCCTCCAGGGAATATAGATATAAATAAGCATCATTGTAATTCCAAATATTATCTAGTAAAAATAGTTTTAGTAGTTTTCTGTTTCCAATATAGAAGCTACAAAAAGGTTAAACTGCATTGTTGTTTGGGTGGATCTTCCATCACATGGGCATTTATCTACTGCCTCGGGTCATTGTTTAATTTTTGGGAAGGCTACCCAAACTGTACCAAATTGTAGATGTGTCAAGCCAAAATGTTGGGTGTCAGATGTGAGTGTAAGAAGCCTCTAAAGGACCTCCTTATGTGCCACAGAGAGGTATCTGGCCACTGGGGGTTTAGTACCATCTTTGACGCGTCTAACATCAGCCATTGTTTTAAGTAGTGAAAGTTTAAGTTCCCTTTTGCTATAGAGCATAAGACGACAGTAGGCTGTCTGTGTATAACGCTGGTATATTGCTTGTCTCTTAACCAGTGAGCTTAATTCTGCACTTTTGCACATATTAATCAGAACCACTTTTACCTTTATTTATTTCTTTTCTTTCCATCTGTTTTAACTGCTGCCTTTCTTGTCTAATTGAAGATCATCTCCCGCCCTCTTACCTTCTTCTCTCTTCCCCGGTCCGCCACAGCAATTTTACCGTTTGTTGAGGAGGGAAGCGGTTCCTTCCTGTCACCTTGTTACACTTCCGGCACCACTCTGCCGGTGGGGTCAGCAGCCCAGTCTTTTTTGACACAGCCTTTTAAGGAGAATGCTGGGCCAGACGGGCAGCGGTCTCGCGCAGTGGGCGTGCCGCTGGCGTGCCAAAGGCAAGCCCGTCAGCGCATGTCTGTGCCTGCACCGGGCCTATGGCCAGAGACCCTGGTTCTTTTCTGGGAGGACATAAGATATGGCTTCAATATTCATTTAAGGTATTGCGTGCTTTACGCCCCCTCACCACCGCTCTTGTACACAACTGTGCTTTTAGGCAGCAGTGCACTCAGGAGAGACGCAATGCTTGCATTGTAAGGAAGTTATTCTAATTTCACCACCTAAGGTAGACAACTGTACTATTGACTCCCTGGATCCTCCTAGAACACCTACTACACTACAGTTTGCCCTTATTAATGCCAGGTCATTGGTTAAACACAAATATGAAATAGCCGACTTCATTACTGATGCTAAATTAGATGCACTTTTTATAACAGAAACCTGGGCTGGGTAGGCAACCGATCCAGACTTTGCTACAGCAGGCCCCTTGGGCTGTGAACTTTTTAGGTTGGACAGACCGTTAAAAAGAGAGGGAGGCCATGCTTTAATTCACTGCAGTGAGATAAATACCCACTGCTCAGAGATTCCCACCACGGATTGTGAGGCTTTTCTTTTTAAATTAACAATTTTTAAGCAAGAGACTGTCACAGGAATGTTAATCTATCGACCACCCCGCCCCAAAAGTAAATTCTTGGCTAACCTTCATTTGCTGCTAGAACTAGATCTCCAATCTAACCATTTTACATTACTTGGATATGTCAGTTTTCATTTAGAATCATCTACTGATGAAGACATGTTAACCCTCCAAGATGTGACATCTGAAATAGGTCTCAAACAATTGATAAATGACCCCATGCATTTAGCTGGTCACACTTTGGATTGACTTTTCTTTAATAATCCTGCAATCACCGATCTTAATATTCTCCCACTAGCCTGGTCTGACCACCGAGCGATAATCTTTAACTATAATTTACCTCTATCCTGTCAGACTGTTACGAAGCTGGCAAATAAGGTTCCCAGCAGACCATGACATAAAATAGATTCTACAGTTTTAACACTCCATTTGGCACAGAGTCAACCAGACATCTGCATGGATGCTAACTCCTCAGCCATGGGGTATACCTCATGGCTTGAATCTACTTTTGGAAAATTAGGTCTCACTATCTCAGCCAACAAGTACAGAGGAGAACCTTTGACTCCCTGATTCTCCATGGCATTAATCAATGCTGCAGAAGGCAAGAGAGGAACTGGCGCAAACTTTATGAAAAATCCCAAAAACAATGATATGAAACTGCCCTTGCTAAATATTAAAAGATGGTCATCAACGAAAAAAGTCTTTATTACACCCAATTAATTGAAAATGCCGGCAACTCAAATAAAGACCTGTTCCAGGTTATAACGAAGCTTACTTCAATTAAAAAAAAACCTAACCACGCATTATCAAGGATTCTGTGACACCCTTGTCCGGACTTTTAGAAATAAGGCCGACCAAATCTTTGACCTACTTGATAAATCTAATGCCATTACAGATTTAAATTACCATAAATGACCAGGAAGTGACTGACTACTCTCCACTCACAGACTTTACCCCGACCTCCCCCAATCAAGTAGCCTCTTATCTCTTAGCTGCCAAA
The DNA here is from genome assembly GCF_964204655.1 of Triturus cristatus. Classification (NCBI taxonomy): domain Eukaryota; kingdom Metazoa; phylum Chordata; class Amphibia; order Caudata; family Salamandridae; genus Triturus; species Triturus cristatus. The sequence continues at coordinate 335,093,727 of NC_140595.1, forward strand.
TCCGGCTCTCCAGATGACCCATGTCCCTCTTAGATTTTAAAGCTCGAAACTTAGCCTATTGCCTCTCATCTTTCCTCCGTGTTTAATCAAATGTTTCTGCAAGGAACATTTCCTACACTTTGGAAACAAGCTTGCATTCTCCTCTTATCAAAAAAACAACTCTTGATACTAGCAATCCTGCCAACTATCGTCCCATCTCGAGACTTCCCTTGCCAGCAAACATTGTCGAAAAAATAATCAATGCAGAGCTATCCAACATTATTCTCTAGAATCAGCTTTTAGACCCCAGTCAATCTGGGTTTAGAGCGAACCATAGTACCGAGACTTCACTGATAAAAAAATACGGAAGAAATAAGAATGGCACTAGATAGCGGAGGGACAGCAACTCTTATTCTATTGGACCTATCTGCAGCGTTCAACACTGTGGACCACGGGTTATTGGTCCACCGTTTGAAAGCCATAGAAGTCAAAAGTAAAGTTCTTACCTTATTAACATCTTTCCTATCGGAGAGACCCCAAACTCTGAATCTTAGTCAGTTAAAATCTTCACCCTTCACTCTATCATGCCGGGTTCCTCAGGGCTACTCATTAAGCCAAACGCTATTTAATATCTATGTCTCGGAACTCGCCTCTTTAATTAAAAGTTTTAATCTAAATCCAACATCCTATGCTGACAACACCCAATTGGTTGTAACCGCCGTGGACCATGATATCAACTACTCTTTAAGATTACATGACTACATGACTGTATGACTGCCCTGAGCAGCTGGATGAGCAGACACTGCCTATAGTTGAACTCAAGTAAAACTGAGGTTATACTATTTGTCAATCTCTTTTCAGCGTGGTCTCCTGCCAGATGGCCCGACAGTCTGGGCTCACCTCCCCTCCCAGTGACCAAAGCTAAAAACCTAGGCTTTATCATGGACGAGAAGCTCAGAAATTAGGCCCAGGTGTCTAAGGTATTGCACTTGTTGTTTTATACCATCAAAACCGTAAGGAACATTTTCCCATTTTTTGTTTTTTTGTTGCAGAGTTTTATATAGCGCGAACTTGACCCGAATTCAATCAGGTATCAGAGCGCTTTACATAGCACCACCCTTTTATCCCCAGAAACACCAGGAAGACTGTCAAAGCTAGACTACTGTAACAGCTTGTATATTAACCTCCAGGAAAAAAATACTTAGGAAGCTACAGACTGTGCACAATGCAGCAGCCAGAATGACTCAGGACATTCCCAAATATCAGTCGGTATCTGCAGGTATCCGGGAACTACACTGGCTCCCGATGCGACAGCAAGTTATATTTAAAGTGCTCTGTGCTGCCCATAAGGCATTGCATAGAGAAGGTCTGACATATTTATGGAAGGCTCTTAATTGGCAAACTCCAAACAAACATCTTCGATCAGATAGTGCTAGACTGACTACCCACACAAGAGTCAGAAAAGTGAACTGGGGAGGAAGTAGCTTCACTAACAGCACAGCAAGACTGTGGAACTCTCTTCCACTACATCTTAGCACCAAGACACATCCGGGTATTCGTGCACTCAATACATTTTATTAACATAACATAACATACCCACCCTCCTTGCCTTCAGAAAGGAACTTAAGACTTGGCTGTTTATCAACTAGTAAGAACCCGGCTCAGTGTGCTCATATTCAGCAAGCGCCAAGACACCTATGTTTAGATGTGCGCTATATAAGTCTGTATAACATAACATATAGCGTTATACTATGAGGTTCATTCAATGATAGGGGATCCTTCAATTGGGCAATCTGTCTGAAGATATACAAGAACCAGGGGATTCTCAGTGCATTATCTGAGCTTAAACATTCCCTTATATTTGCCTTTGTGAAATTGATCTCTTCTTTACTCCAAACAGAGTGCCACAACTGGATGGGTTTGATTGCTAATATGTCTTCCAAATAGAGCATGCCCAGTTCCCTATGTGCTGTACAGGCGGATGTAGATTGTGGTGTGGAATTCAGTCACTGAAAATATATATTCCTCTGCATTTGTACAAGGGTAGATTCTGCAAAGTCCTATAATCCACTCCCACAAGGGGCTACAGATGCGCATTAAAATGAAGACCATTTCCCGATTTGGTTTACAACCTTAGCTGCAAACCTATAAATGCCCATGCAGGCATGTGTCATCTTTGGCCTTTAATTTTCGGTGTGCTTAGACCAGGATCCATTGGAGCTGAAGAAAATACCCAGGTAAGAGATGAAGTGCCTGTTTCAATTGGTGTGCCATTGATTAAGTTAACATGTGAAATAACAGCTCACGATATAGCAGCTCGTACCACTTTGCCACATCTTCTTCTATCAGATACTTGACAGGAAAGATTGTGTTAGGAGGTGAGTTTAATATTCTTTTGAATACAACATTAGACCGTTCAACTAGACGTCCATATTTCAAAACCCACAAAATGGCAGCTAGGCTTAAGAATATCCTGAAAGATTTTGTTTTAATGGACATCTGGAGACTGAGAGAAGGCTGGTTGAAGGTGTTTTCTTTTTAAAGCAAAAACATGGTCACAGCTGTCATCTGGACCTTTGGATAGTGGAAAAGGTTATGGTTTTTAAAGTTAACAGTCAAGTGTATATCACCTTTTTTTTGTCCGACCATGCATTAGTAAAATGTAAATTAGATTTGGGGTAAAGGTCTATGAAATGGAAGTGGGCCATGTAAAGGAGGATTTTGGGGAACTCCTCTTTAGTAAAGGACCTGAAAGAAAGTACAATGCTTTTAATGAGTACTAATATTGGGAGTGTACCAATGAATAGTCTTTCGGATGCATATAAAGCTTTTATACGTGGGGCATCACAAATTGCTCTATTCACTTTCTTAAAGCTGAAAGTGATGAGGATCGTAGGTTGTCGCATTGGCTGGGAATGCTGGAGGCTCATACAAATTTGCTCCTGATGAGTCGATACTCATTGCTGAATTAGAAGAATGTAAAGAACGCTATAAATCGTTATTGGAGAGGAAGGTGCAGGAGAGATAGGAAGCTAGAAAACCTTCTTAGTTCTAAGTACAGCGAGGATGATCTTAGCCTGGAAAATTAGGATACAACATGCCAGGAAAAATATAAATGTAATAGCAACAAGGGGTTTGGCCCTAGGTGGCTGAACAGGGCCATATTAAACTAAGAGCAATAAGTGTCCTAGCAGTCACCTTTCAAATGCTGCTACATTAATTTAACAGACTATGAACCAACAATTCAATTGATATTGGCTTGAGACATTTATTTGCTGCTCATTTCTATGTACTTTACTCCACATTTGAATCATGGGTCAGAGAAGTTAGATACGTTTCAGTTTCGAACAAATTACACTTATTTATTCCACAGATCAAACAAAAACATACAAACTTCGTGGTGAAGTAGTTTGATTTAAAAAACAATACATGATACAAAACAACTAATTATACAAACATTATGTCACCAGTCTTTATTCACAAACAAAGCAGCTACTTGGATATCCTTTAACATCCACATTGTATAACTGAGTTAAGTAGCTGCTATCACGAGGAGCAAAACAATCAAACCCAGTAGTGAGACACTTAAAAAACCTTTCCACTGGGCGGAAACATTTAATCAAATACAACAGTCCCCATATTGTGTAATGCCAACGCTTTTCAATTTCCAGGGTGGCTTCTATGATTCTCTTCAGGACGTGGACTGGTTTATCTGATCGATTCGCGTAAGCAATTTGCGTGTTGCAAGGCGATCGTCTGCAACACGCAAATTGCTTAAGCTACCCTGGGAATCGAAACGCGTCGGCATTACACAACATGGGGACTGTTGTTTTTTATTACATTTTTCCGCCCAGTGGAATTGTTTTTTGAATTGTTCCTCCTTGAACTGGAACACAATCAACCCAGGACCTGATTCGCTCTAGTTATGGGCAGATCAACTGAGTACAACTTGTTTCCAGTGACAGAGTGCAGAGGACCCATGTCTGGGCACACCCGTCGCACTTAGGGTGACACAATAAGAATACAAAAGAGTTCTGGATCAAATGCTTGAATTTATCTCAGCCACGGAAAATGACTCGTACCGGATCCCAATCCATTGTTACCAGCTAGCCTGCAGCACTTATTGTACCACCCACGTAAGTAGCACCTTAAAACATGCTCTAGGTCTGCCACTGCAGCCTGAATGTAGTATTAAATTGCCATGCCAACTTGACATTTGAACCCCCTAGCTAAGCCTAAACTCCCCTTTTGTTACATATAAGTCACCCCTAAGGTATGTCTATTTCACCAAAACTAGTAGTGGGGCCGGCTCCCGAGAGGACGACATGACAGATGGTGACCTAAACTTTTAGTCTCTGTGTTTTTAAAACAATATTTTCGTACTGGAGCTTTTTTGATTCACGCATGAATTATAGTTGAAGATCTGAATCAGTGCACCTTGGAAATCTGATTGTCAAGTATGTCTACATATACCCTTTAAAGGAGCCCAGGACCCAGGTGTTGCGAGCAGATGAGTCACCCTCCAGATTTCAGAAACAGAACTTTGCTGATCACACAAAGATCTCGCAGGCAAGACCATACAGTTGAAATGCTGCTCCGCCGGTTTTGAATGCAAGATGCTTTTACTCTGCAATAAACAAAAAAATAATTATGAACTCTGTAGCAGCCAACAGTTTTGCAACGTAATTTTTACCATTGATTGTGTCTACCCGTGATGGTTCAAGATAAAAAAAAAGTCCACCAGCCCTTGTCCTGAGTAGAACCCTTAACAACCAGCGGTTCAAAGCGCATTAGCGATATAAATGATTGGGGATTTTATATTAATTGCATCAATATGGACAGTGATTAAGACTTTTTAAATTAATTTTTGGTGCCATATTAGATGGTGTTGGAACCCTATTGCTCATTCCAAGAGGGCCTAAGCAAACATACCCCTCTGGATATCAATTTTAAGACTGGTTGAACAATGTATTTTTAATGCACTTTTATATGTTAAGTTATGTTTTTTGTGTTTATGTTTAACACTTTCATTGTTGTCAATGCATTTACATAGGAATTAGGTAGAAGATGAGGTGTCATCCTTTTCTATGCATAGTAATTGTTACAATTTGTGCAGTAATGTGTTAAATGAATTCAACGGCCATGTTTATTGAGTAACGTAACCTTGTTTTAAAGTAACATGAATTTAAATCATGCAGCCACCTAATGTTTTGTTGCTTAGACTGTTGATAGAGGTCCATGGTAGTTGTTGTTAAGGGTCCAACCCCCTAGTGTTCAAAATGTCTAGAAATTTGGCATTTTCCTGGTGTTTGTGCCTGCAGCTTGGCTTGGGTCACATGACAGGGTGTAGCGGACAGTTAGACACTCACAGAGAGTCACACAATAAGGGGAATGAGGTGTGCCTCAATGGGCATCTACTGGCAGGATGGGGGACGGAACTGAGCATGGCCCCACTTACACCTGAATAGTTGGTGATCTGCCTTCACACAAAGGGCTTAAAGACCCTGTATTGTCACTGCAGTCCACTTGGAGCAATGACAGGGAAGTCCAGAAATTCCATGAACTTGAGGGAACCTTTCCGGCAGCTTCTTCCACCTTGTAGAAGAAGAGCACCAATGTATAAAAATAGAACATTCAGACCCCCCCTTCAGTTCACTACTAGACCTGTGGAAGGATTCACAGAGGACTGCCTATTGCTGTGACCTACTGTGCAGTCTGCTGCTCTACCTGGAAGGACTGCTTTGCTACCTGAAGCCTGCATTGAACCCTCAAAGCCACACCTGCTGTTTAGCCCTTTATCTTCACCTGCATCCAGGACTACCAGAAGTGACTCCAAGGGCTGGTTTGCTGGTCGCCTGTTCAGAGCCACAGGAACACAGGAACATAAAAGGCTCCAACTACCTTGAAGCCACACCTGGACCCAGCCTGAGGGAGTTCTAAACCCCCAAGAAGTTCCCACCAGTGATGGACCCTTGGTTCTCGTGCTAAAGGTGCCCAGGTGGCCAATTCCCAAAACTGAGGATTTTTGGCCAAAAACTGCTCTGAGAACCAGGAGGAGACTGTGACCAACCTGCTCGCCTATCCACCCGAGGTGCATTGCTGGTGGATCGACTTTGCAGCTCCTCCTCCGACATTCTTATCCGCAGCAGCAAACCCTTTTCAGTGGTCTTTCCCCAAAGGGGTATCGGACCTCGTGGAATTGTCTTTGGCTACAGCCCTCTGCCTCTTCCCTCTCGAGAATTTCAACTGTCATTATGGCGAATAAGTTCAAATATAGAAATCCTCACTGCGGCTTTGACTCAAGGCCTCCTCGGACATCTCCTGCAGCCTTGCCCCACTGAACTTTACCTTTTCCAGAAGTTTCTTCAAGAATTTTTCTAAGTCCTAAGGTAAGCACTGATGAGGCCCAATCCACTTCTTATATCCGAACTGCGCTCCATTGAGGTCAGATTTAAATTTCAACTTTGACCCTGTCTCACGTAACTAGATAACTGCAGTTGGCTCTTCGATCATTTAGCTGATAGATATCACTAAAAAAAAATTAAAATTCATAAGTCCAGTTCTACTGATTGGATTATTGTGTTTTTGGTGTCAAATAATTTATAAACAAATACTCTATATTGGGATTTTTCTTGTGTTTTCACTTTATTACTGTTTGTGTGCTACAGACATATTTTACACATTGCCTCTAAGTTAAACCTGACAGCTTTTTGTGACAGGCTGTCCAGGGTTATGCACAAGTTAATTTATTGACTTTTTGTGGTTCAGCCTGCAAAGGATTGTGGCTGCTGCGTGACCAGGGCTCGCACCCCAGTCAACCAACAACCCAAATTTTCACACTCACCCTACCACCTTATGTCCCATTGTTTTTATTTTTCAAATATAGTGCTTGGTGCACTGTGTTGGGTAATGGTGGATTTTTTCTTTGAAGGCCAGCTAAATAGAGCAAATGGATTTGCAAATCCACAGTGGATGAAGGGAGCAAAAGCTCCATTATCTAATGACATGTTTTTATTTTTATTACTTTTCTTGAGGCCCCTTCATGGATTTCTAAATCCTTGGATGATCTCCAAATTTATGGTTAAAATATCTCTATTATTTAACTGCTTGTAGCCTGCCTGATACCTTCTAATAAAGCTTATTTCCCCAAAACTTCAGAATTGGTTTAGATAATAACAGGCAAAGACACACTCCGAGTAAAGTTCTAGTTTTGTGCAGAGTTTGGTGTAAGTCCGTTAAGAGGTTTTTACTGTAGCAGAGAGCAGGTTTCCCAATGGTTGTTAAAACAGAAAACTGACATATTTTGACCCTCTTCTTTATTTTAGCCCAAAGACAAATCTGCATGAAACTTAGCAAGCCAAAATTTGACTAATTTCCCTTCAACATTATAGGCAAAACAAAAAATGCATTTTTAACGGAAACTTAGACCTAACCATAACTTAAGAGTCGGTAACACCGAAGGTTAAATAAATATGTATTTGTGGGTCTGTGTGTGCATTACACACTAGTATAACAAATTCTAATGATCTTACCATAATTTGGCTATAACTGAAGTATTTTTGGTGAATATGTATATGTTGTGGGTTTTCTTTTCCGCATCTGACGCCATGGCACTGAAAATCCCCAGGGGATTTCATTTTCTCCGCCCCACATCCTCGGGAGCTGGGGGGGGGGGGGGGGGCGGGCAGGCAGAAAGTTTACTAGGCACCAGGGATGTTTTTTTTATACGTAGAGGTGGGAGCTTCCCAAAATGGCCATGCCAATGCCCCCAATACCCCCAAAAAATTCCACAGCCTTTCTGCAGATGAGGCAATAGCCCCTGATATGCCCCCAGTGGGGGAGGAAGCCCACAAGGCACCAGGGATTTTTTTTTTATATTTAGGGTTGGGGGCTGCCCAGAATGGGCATGTTAATGCCCCCACCCCCAAAGAAGTTGCCACATCTCCCTTATCTCCCTCCCCCAGGGGGGCAGAAAGCCCACTAAGCACCAGGGATTATGTTTTTTTATTATACGTAGGGGTGGGTGCTGCTCAGAATGGGCATGCCAATGCCCCCACTCTCCCATAATAATTAGCCACAGTCTTTCTGCCTCCCACAGAAGGCAGATGGGGGTAATAGCCCCTGATCTTCCCCCCAGGAAGTTAGAAAGCCCACTAGGCACCAGGGATTTTTTTATTTTTTTTATGCGTAGGCGTGGGTGATGTTGACAATGGGCATGCTAATGCCCCCACCCCCAAGAAAGTAATCTGCTTCCCCAGAAGGTAGATCGGGGTACTAGCGCCTTAGCTACCCCCCTGGGAGGCAGAAAGCCCACTAGTCACCAGGGATATGTTTATGGGCATGCCAGTGAGAAGCCCCATAGGCAAGGGTCGCTCCCTCTTTTTTAGGCACATATTTTGGCTGTTTCAGTGATATGTTTAGTCTCATCTGTGCCCAAGCAGAGCCAAAATACCACTAGTAACCAAGGGGAGTTTGTGTGTTTGTAAACTGGAGTTTGGCTGATGGTCTGCATGTACTGACCTTTGGCTGGCATTCTGCTGGCGGTGTATGTGGACCTGCACTTGGCTAATTGTGTGGGTGGACTCGTGCTTGATGATGGTGTGTGTAGATTGATGCTTCCCTGGTAGTGTGCATGGAGTGGTGCTTGGATGGTGGTGTACATGGACTGGTGCTTGGCTGGCTGTGTGCATGGATGGTGCTTGGCTGCTGGGGCAGACTGGCCAAAGCTGGCACCGGGCATATCCCCAGTGTTCCGGAGGGGTGGGGCTGATTTTCTGGCCATGGGGACGGTTTTGTCACCTACTAGGGCCGGATTTGCAGCGGTGCTGCAATATCGGCCCTAGTAACTAAAGCGGTAGTGGTGCTTTTTACTAGCATGCCCCCCTTCCAGGGCTGATCGAGCAGCAATATGCCAGGGCTGGTTGCAGTTCCCAGTGTGCACTGCCTGGCTGGCGGAGTGCGGGGATGGCGCTTGGCTGGCGGAGTGCGTGGGTGCCACTTGGCTGGTGGTGTGCTTGGATAGTGCTTGGCTGACTGTGTGCATGGATGGCATTTGGCTGGCGGTGTACGTGGATAGACATTAGCTGGCAGTGTAAATGGATGGCGCTTCGCTGGCAGTGTGCGTGGATGGCGCTTGGCTGGTGGTGTGCATGGCTGGTGGTGTGCATGTACGGACTCTTGGCTGGCGGTGTGGCTTGCATGGATCCCTCAGCGTTTTCTTACCCAGAAAACCCTGCAAACCTCAAATTTACTTGCAAAGTTATATTTCCTCACATTTCTGTGTGGATAAGCTGTATGACCACCGCACAGGCAGTAATTTCCTACCACCCAACATTCCCCTTGGTCTCCTGAGAAAAATTATACCTCACTTGTGTGGGTGACCAAAGAAAGTGAGCCTAAACACGTATAAACAAACTGTCCTTTTGGACCCGCTTTGGGCCCCCCTCAACCTCTACACTTTTTGGCCCTTCCATGTCATAGGCACTTGGCCCATCCACACAAGTAACTTATCATTTTTACCAGGAGACTGAGTAGAACGGTGAGAGGTAGGAAATTCCCACAAATATCCCACACAGATATTAGAGGAAAATGTGACTTTTCAGCTAAATTTGAGGTGCAGCAGAATCTGGGAAGGAAATTGTGGGGGGATCAATTCAAGCCACACCTCCCTGGATCCCCACAGGTGTCTAGTTTTCAGAAATGTCTGGGTTTTTAGGTTCCCCTAGAGTGTCTGCAATCCCGGGACCAAAAACACAGGTGCCCACATACCTTTCTAAAAACTACCTGTTTTTTCAAAGGAGTCATCTGCGTTTTTGGCCCCGTGCTCTGCCGCCATCGAAGTAAACCTACCAAACCCAGACATTTCAGAAAACTAGAAACGCAGGAGAGTCCAGGTGGTATGGCTTGGGTAGACCCCCCAACGTATTCCTTACCAGAATTCCCTGCTAACCATATATTTAGCTGAACAAATCTAATTTTCCTCATGTTTCTGTGTAGGAAAGTTGTGGTATTACCGGGCTGACACAAATTTCTTACCACCCAGCATTCCCTCAGGTCTCCCGATAAAAATGGTGCCTCGCTTGTCTGAGTTGGCCAAGTGCCTGCGGCAGGGAAGGGCCCAAAACGAATTGTTGAGACATCGAAATTACCTATCAAAAATTGACCTCGTTTTGCAAGGGAGGTCATCTGGGTTTTTAGCCCCAGGCTCAGTGGCCATCTAGGGAAACCTACCAAACCTAGACATTTCTGGAAACTAGACACCCGTGGGAGTCCAGGGAGGTGTGGCTTGCAAGGATCCCCAACGTTTTCCTACCCAGATTCTCCTGCAAATCTTATATTTAGCTGAAAAAAAAATCAAGTTTTCCTCACATTTCTGTGGTGGAACGTACTAGAATTTGCGTGGATCCACAAACGTTCACACACCCAGCATTCCCCAAAGTCTCCCGATAAAAATGGTACCTCACATGTGTGGGTGGGCTAAGTGCCCGCAGCAGGGAAGGGACCAAAACGTATTGTGGAGAGAGTAAAATTATATCAGAAAAGGACCTGGTTTTGCAAGGGGGGGCACCTGGGTTTTTGCTGCCAGGGTCAGAGGTATTTTAGGGAAACCTATCAAACCCTGATATTTCTAAAAATAAGACACCCGGGGGAGTCCAGGGAGGTATGGTTTGCATGATCCCCCAACATTTCCCTACCCAGAAACCCCTGCAAACCTCAAATTTAGCTGAAAAAATACAAATTTTCCTCACATTTCTTTGATGGAAAGTTCAGGAATCTGCTTGCATCCAGAAACTTCCACTTACCCAGCATTACCCAAAGTCTCCCGTTAAAAATGTTACCTCACTTGTGTGGGTGGGGTAAGTTCCCGCGGCAGGGAAGGGTCCAAAACGTATAGTGGAGACATCAAAATTTCCTATCACAAAACAACCTGGTTTTGCAAGGGGGGTAACCTGGATTTTTGCCCCGGGATCAGCTGCCATCTAGGGAAACCTACCAAACCCAGACATTTATGAAAACTAGACACATGGGGAGTCCAGAGAGTTATGACTTGTATGGATCCCCCAACATTTTTCTATCCAGAATCCCTTACAAACCTCAAATTTGGCTGAAAAAAATCTAATTTTCTTTACATTTCTGGCTTGGATCACACTGCCAGAACAAATGTCCTACCACTCAGCATTCCCCTCAGTCTTCTGAGTAAAATGATACATTACTTGTGTGGGTGGGCCAAGGGCCTGCGACTGGGAAGGGCCATAAACATAGTGATTGGGGGGGATAGCACAGAGCACTCTAAGCGTTTTATGTTTTTAAAAATATGTTTTTAGGCAATTCTGCATTGGACACCCACACAAATGAGGTATCATTTTTATCGGGAAACCAAGGGGAAAGCTAGGTGGTAGCACATTTTTGCTGGCTCAGTGATCCCACATGGAAATATAGGGAAAATGTGATTTATTTCAGCTAAATTTGAGGTTTGCGGTGAATTCTGAGCAGGAAAACGTTGAGGGATCCATCAAGCCACACTTCTCTGGACTCCCCCAGGTGTTTAGTTTTCAGAAATATCTGAGTTTGGTAGGTTTCCCTAGATGGCTGCCAAGCTCGGGACCAAAAACGCATGTGCCCCCCTTGTTTTGTGATATATAATTCTGATGTCTCCACAGTATGTTTTGGGCCCTTCCCTGCCACAGGTACGTGGCTCACCCACACAAGTGAGGTTTCATTTTTATCAGAAGTCTTTGGGGAATGCGGAATGTGTGGAAGTTTGGGGATCCACGCAGATTCCAGAACTTTTCATCATAGAAATTACAGGAAAATGTGCTATTTTTGACAAAGTTTGAGGTTTGCAAGGGATACTGGCTAACAGAGCCTAGTGAGAGCCACAAATCACCCCATCCTGGGGTTTGCTAGGTTTTCCTAGGTGCCGGCTGAGCTAGGGTTCACAATCCACAGCTAGGCACATTGCAAAAAAAGGGTCAGTTTTCAGTGGAAAAATGTGATTTGTCCACATTGCGTTTCCTGTCGCGGGCACTAGGCCTACCCTCACAAGTGAAATTCCATTTTTATCGGGAGACTTTGGGGAATGCTGGGTGGGTAGAAGTTTGTTGATCACGTAGATTTCAGAACTTTCTGTCACAGAAATGTAAGGAAAATGTGTTTTATTGACAATGTTTGAGGTTTGCAAGGGATTCTGGGTAACAGAACCTGGTGAGAGTCACACAAGTCACCCCATCCTGGATTCCCCTGGGTGTCTAGTTTTCAAAAATGCATAGGTTAGTGTGCTTTCCCTAGGTGCGGGCTGAGCTAGGGTTCACAATCCAGAGCTGGGCACATTGAAAAAAAAAAAGTCAGTTTTGAGTGGAAAAATTTGATTTGTCCACATTGCGTTTTTGGCTGTTTCCTGTCACGGGCACTAGGCCTACCCACACAAGTGAGGCTCCATTTTTTTCGGGAGACTTTGGGGAATGCTGGGTGGGTGGAAGTTTGTTGATCCATGCAGATTCTAGAACTTTCCATCACAGAAATGTGAAGAAAATATGTTTTATTGACAATGTTTGAGGTTTGCACGGGAGTCTGGGTAACAGAACCTGTGAGAGCCACACAAGTCACCCCATCCTGGATTCTTCTAGGTGTCTAGTTTTAAAACATGCATAGGTTTGCTAGTTCTCCCCAGGGTTTACAATCCAGAGCTAGGCACATTGCAAGAAAAGGGTCTGTTTTCAGTGAAAAAATGTGATTTGTCCACATTGCGATTTGGGCCGTTTCCTGTCACGGGCACTAGGCCTACCCACACAAGTGAGGTTCCATTTTTATCAAGAGACTTTGAGGAATGCTGGGTGGGTGGCAGTTTGTCGATCCACGCAGATTCCAGAACTTTCCATCACAGAAATGGGAGGAAAATGTATTTTTTTTTTTTACAAAGTTTGAGGTTTGCAAGGGATTCTGGGTAACAGAGCCTGCTTAGAGCCACACAAGTCAACCTATCCTGGATTCCCCTGGGTGTCTAGTTTTTAAAAATGTATGGGTTTACTAGGTTTTCCTTGGTGCCGGCTGAGCTAGGGTTCAAAGTCCACAGCTAGGCACATTGCAAAAAAAGGGCCAGTTTTCAGTGGAAAAATGTGATGTGTCCACGTTGCATTTTTGTCCGTTTCCTGTCACCTGCACTAGGCCTGCCCACACAAGTGAGGTACCAATTTTATCGGGAGGGTTAGGGAAACACAGAATTGTAGAACAACTCTTATTACCTATTGACTTTTTATGCATTTCTGCCTTCCAAACGTAAGACCATGTGCAAAAAGAAGTCACTGAAAGATTTCCTATAATTCACATGCTAGTATGGGTACCCACCACATTTTCGGAGATGTGCAAATAACTACTGCTTCTAAACTCTATATTTTGTTCCCATTTCGGAAATACATAAGTGTTCTTGATACCTATTTTTCACTCTTTATATTTTACCAAATGCATTGCTATATACCCGGTATACAATGAAAAACCATAGCAAGATGCAGCTCAGTTATTGGCTCTAGGTTCCTCTGGTTTTTTGTGAACCTACAAGACCGATATATCTCCATAACCAGAATGGTCCAGCAAATATAATGGCATATTGCTTTCAAAAATCTGTCATACTTAGAAGAAGTTATAGGTGAAAATGTTGGCTCAAATGGCTGTTTTTTTCAACTCATTTTCAATATTTCTTATTATCAACTGTTAGTTTCTATAGAAAAAAACCTTGAAGGATCTACATAAATGACCCCTTGATGAATTCTGAATGTGGTCTACTTTTCCGAAATGTATAGCTTTCTGGGATCCGTTATTGCTTTCATACCCATTTCTACCACTAACTGAAAGGAGTTTGAAAGGAAAAAAGTAGCAAAAATATGCTATGCCCCAGTCAAATGCCACAACTGTGTAGAAAATGTTGGTTTTCTGACAAAAGTCGGCCTGTCCCAGAAAGATGGTGATTTCAGCACCATAAACCCTTTGTTGATACCATTTGCAGTGAAAAAAACAGCCGCTTTCTTTTGCAGCACTTTTTCCCCATTCCCCCCGCCCCCCCAAAACAAAATGTCGTTGTATTTTGGCTAATTTCTGGGTCCCCTCCAGGGGAATCCACAAACCCTGGGTACCTTTAAAATCCTCATACTGTTGGAAGAAAACGATGTAATTTGGCGTGGATACCTTATGTGTACAAAAAGTTACAGGGGCCTAAGCGTAAACTACCCGAAATAGCCAAAAAAAGGCTTAGCATGGGGGAGGCCTAGCAGCGAAAGGGATAATTAAAAGCAATGTTTGGCTGCTCAATGGTAATTAGTTTAGCACAGAACTTGTACCCAGCCCTCCATCAACAATCTCAGTCAGCACTCCCACATTCTCCTGTCAGCCAGTGCAATAATGTGGCCTACATTTGCTTACCATGGATGGTCCAAGGGCCTAAGACTCTGCCCTACTCTATCAAATCATCATTCAGTTTACAGAACTTCCCAACTACCTAATGTTTTTCACCATACCCCCTCTCGGCACAACATGCAGCCTAATTCCTCACATTATCGTGCAAATGATCCAGGAGGCCTTGCTCTGGCATGCTGCCAGGACCTTGTATCCAGTGCTTAATTTGAGCCTGTACTTTCTGGAGCGCTTAAGGTACCAGCACTTAATTGTCAACACCAGCGCTTATAGCATGAACTCGAGCCAAAGGTATTGGAGTGCTTTTCATGAGAACCAGTTAAGGACAAATTAGTGTTTTGTAGGCACGGGAGATTAAATGATTTGATCAGAATCACAGGATGTTGAGCCTACGCCGAAACGCAAACCTAGTTCCCAAGCTGCCAAAGTCGGCAGCTCCAGCCATTACACCACATCCTCTCCCTACATGTAGGGTTTTGTGGTTATTAGTTAGTTCTCTTAGAGGCGGTGCTAATAGAAAGCATGGGCTGGTGCAAGCTGCCTCCTGACGAGAGGCTCAGAACTTATTTTTCCACAACATAACTACTGCTACCATCAATGTGGAGTGGCAACTTGCCCCCCGTCTGGATACCCTTCCTTTGAAGCTCTCCGCCAGCTCCTCTGTACAAAACCTCTGTCCGAGGTGAAACCTACAATCCCTGCATGGAGGCCCTATAAACAGGTTCTTCAGGGTGCACCCGCAAACACATATATAAAAAGGATAGCTCACAGGAGAGTGAGCAATAACCAAATATTCCAGGCCAAAGATAGCTGGAGGAAAGATGCATGACTGTACTCGATGTGTCTCTATTCTAGAGCGTCTTCTACCCCTCTTGCTGCATCACACACTCTCACCTTACATCCTCATTCCTCCTATTTCCCATCATCTCCCTCACACCAGTACTAACATAAGGTGAGAATGCTCCGCTCCTAAGGGGGCAAGCATACTGGCACTCTCACATAAGGCCTCAGCACTTTGAATTCAGTCCAACATGAGATAAAACACTGAAGATACAAAACTCTAGGACAGTGGAGACCATCAAGAATACAGAGAAAAAACAATTAGGGTCTGAACCCAATGAGGGGTTCTGTACGATTTCCAAAATGAGCCTGTTAACAAACATAAGAGTCACAACACTCACCCACACACACATCATTAATGGCAACAGCTTAAAACTGTGCACCTGGGACAGGGAGCTCAGTATGAATGAGACGTGAAAGGCATATGCACTATGACAGGAAGATATGCACAGCAGACATAGACCTCTTACACAAGGCCACTGACATTGTGAGGCTGGAGAGGACCTGATTATGCAGCGGGGTTGACTAAGTTATGCAGTAAAAACTGAAAATGATGAAACCTATTGTGGCACATTGTGTGATAGTATTACTTGGTAATTTTGTCATTTGCACGCTAAAACTGTCTGGGAAAACGTTTCCCCTCATTGGTACCAATTTAACGTCCAAATACATTAATAAGCAACTGGAAGAAGACCAGCCAGCCTTTGCATAGGATCTTCTCTTGCAACTGGGGGTCTCCATAATTTTAATAACGTTTGACCTGTTTGAGTTAGAAACCATTTATTTTTGCTGAAATCTGCTGATTGCGGTAAATGTGGAAAATCCATAATCAAGGTGAAAGACAGAATCGCAAAATTCCAGGGGCTCTGGTCATAGACTCCTGCCGTTAAATTAGATTTTGCCAGCTAAGGTCTTGGCAGGGTAGGATAATATTTTTCAAACTGAATTCCTAACTCCCTTTTAGTCTTGCTATGTCTAGTGCATGCTTCTACAATCTGACCACAGGATCACATGGCTTGGGAGTTATTCTGATATGATTTAGTATTTTATAGAGCTAAAACCGGATTCTGGTATTGAAACTACGTTTGCCACTTCCCCTCCGACGTTACTACCCATCCTATATTTCACACTACCTACTTATCTCTTGTGCTTACATACAGGTGTTCTTCAGACACCATTACACACCCATTAATTCTTCAAAGTGGGGATTCACCACATAAACAGCCACGCGGACATTGACACAGGCAACTTAATGCTGATAAAATGTCGAATGCACGGACATTGAGGCCACTATATAATCCAGAGACGTTTTAAGGCATGGGCAAAGTGGGCTCTGGCCAAGGACCCAGCCTTTCAGGGGGGGGCCCTAATAGATCAGGCTCTGTTCGCCACACAGTCCTGCCCTGATGACCTTGATTGATTATTAAACATAGATTATTTTAAATACCATTTTCCGGTCATTTATTTTTAATACGATTGCTGTCTAGGAGTCTTTCACGGAGATTTGACAGATACATGTTGTGTTTGTTTTTCAACACCATGCAACATTCATAAAAAGTTCCTATTTGAGCAAAATAGGACCTCACACATGATAAATGGCACTGGGGCACAGATTTGCAATATATTAGTGAACTGCTGCTAAATTACAATATTGAAAACACACATCACTTTACCTGAATATTAATGGGAACACATTTAGAATTCGGCCAGTGTGCCTGGCCAAAGAGGGATTCAAAATAGTGAAATTGGATCATAAATTCAAAGCTGTTCGTAACAGGGTCCTCAAAATACGTTCGGCCAAGAGCCCCTAAAATCCTTAAAATGTCGCTCATATAATCACACCCTTAATGCACGGAGAGACTGTACTAACATTTGATATTTGATTAGTGGTCTCTGTACTGCTTCAGGGAAATGACCCCCTGCTCAGATGTGGGTTTGCAGCAAAGCAACCCCCTTAGACCAATGCACAAGACTGGAAACCTAAAATACACCACTACCACCATCGAACCATCCATGCACACTGATTCGGTGGATCTTCTGGAGCGGAGCAGTTACACTGGGCCTAACCGTAACACGCTCCCTAACTGAGCCAGCCCGACTGATGGCTGTTTGTTGACTAATGTGTATGGATCCCTCTAAAGCAATCAAACCCACTACTTGCAGACAGATTAACCACTGGGGGCCCCCATGCAAAGTACACTCAGGAGCTCTCAGGCCAGGTTACTGTGCTGGGTGGGCCCTTGGAGCTCGCCCTCCCCCGCCCTGCTGGGGTCTTTGATAGGCCACTGAGTATAACACGATAACTCAAGAGACCACTGAACTTTTGGAAGCAGCACAACACAAAAACTCTGTAATGTACCACAATGCTTCTATACACAAATGTAGTAGATTTATTTTAGTAAAAAAAAAATGCACTTTCCAAATCAAACTACCAATAACAATACTCATGTATAAATTCCAAGTAAAAAGTAGGAATTGCGGTTATAATGCAACAGGAAACAGTAAGCTAGAAGCAGAGCTCGCTCTCCTTCTGATTGGTTTCAGGAGATTTAATGACCTGACATTGTCTGAAGCAGGAGAAAGGGGTCACATTAGGTAGCTGTTAGACCTGACATCCTTGGCGTGGGTTTTCCCCTATCTTTCGCCTCTGCTACATGGATTTTTGATGCTGTTATGGATTTCGTTTTTGCTGGTTTAGATGCTTTGGACACTCTGCCACTGCTAATCAGTGCCAGAGTGTAAGTGCCCCTGTGTAAAATGTCATATTGATTGGATATACCTGATTGGCATATTTGTATCACCATGAAGTCCCTAGTAAAGTGCACTGTGTGTGCCAGGGCTGGTGATGACAGATGCTACTAGTGGGCCTGCAGCGCTGATTGCGCCACCCACATGAGTAGCCCTAAAATAATGTCTCAGGCCTGCCACCGCAGGCCTGCCTGCAGTCCCCGGACTGCCATGTCACCCTGGTCAGTGTCCCCACTGACTAGGCCTAACCCTTCCCTTTTTGTGCACATCAGTCATCCTTCTGGAAGGCCCGAGGTACCCCCCTGGGCAGGGTGCAGTGTATGTAAGAGGTAGAGCATGTACTAGTGCAGGTACCATGCTCTGGTAGTGAACCGCGGCCATTTTGTGTGTTCGCTGCTGCAAGGTTATCTTGCTCCATAGGCTAACATGGGGGAGGCTGGTGCCAATGGCTATCCGCCTATCTTCTCATAGGAACAAGATAAGAGTGTTTGATATCCCTGAGCTCAGCATTTAATAACACATCTTTTAGGAGAGGTTGTTTTTAAATCCTGAGTTGGAGAATAGTACTTTTTAGAGAGTAGCTGTTCTCTTGTCTGACCCTTCTGTGTGCCTGGGCATGCTTGTGGATTGACTGTCTGGCTTGAGAGTGACAGGGGCTGGGGATCCCCCAGGAGGTTGGCTGAGTCAGCCCTCTGCTGAATGGCGACATTTGCAAGGAGAGTGGAGGGAGGAGATAGCACCTGGGGGTGAATAGGGCTGTGCCTGCCTGCCACACTGCTGGCTCCACCTCCTGCTGGGCGGCTGACGACTCTGCCCCTCACTCTGAAAAGAAAGCAGAAGCCAGGAAAACAAAGTGCTCCAGCAACACCCAGAACTGGATCAGACCGGGCTCAGGACCCACTTGCACAAAGACTTCAAAGACTTTTAGGGGTATAAGTACAAGACCCCTGACAACAGATTTTTAGATTCTACAATCAAGAGGAACCTCTGCTGAAAGACGGACTGCTGAAGAACTGAAGGAAGATTGCCTTGCTGTGTGCTCTAAGGGCTGACCTGTTCTGCTGTGCAACTGAAGCTGAGGAGGAGAAGGGGCCTTGCTGTGTGCTGTGACCCTACCTACTTGACCTAACAAGACTTTGCTGTGTGCTGTGTCTTCAACTCTGAATCTCCAAGGGCCTGAGAAGAGCTGGCCTCCTGTTTGCAACCCAGGGATAGAAAGGTTGCCAAGACTTTAAAGACTCTGCTGTGTCCCATCTACGCTGCTGTGTGCTGCGAGGACTGTGGACTGTTCTACCAAGCTTTTGAACATCTGCCCCGGGAAGTGCGCTGGCTGCTCTCTGTTTTGCTGGAGAGTGCTGCGCTGACTCTGGCCTGACACCGGTTGCCGCATTGTGAAGACCGACGTGCTCATCGGCACGTGTATTGCTGAGACCGCAGGATTGAGGGCGCCCTCGTGCTAACTAGGCCGCGGTACGGCTTGGCGGCGTCACGATCGACCCGCTGACACGGGGTGCCGTGAAATATTCTGCCCGCGATACACCGCCGCGGCCCGGGGCCTGAAACTGATCAAGAGCTGCACTTCCCGCTCTGCGAAGCCGCGGAGAAGAGAACGAGGAGGCTGCGACCTGATTGGTTGCTGACCGGAGGCTTGGCTGGAGGAGCCGCGCTGCGAGTGGCTGACTCCGGTGACGTCAACATCATCACTGGGGGCTCGCCGAGGGAGCAGCGACCGGATTGGTCCATCGCTCGGGAGCTGTGAACGCCCTGCACCACGCAGCCTGAGAGGAGCGCTTTAGTTCTAAGCGCAAGAGGTACCGCTGGAAGAACGTGGGTATTTAACTACTGGAAGTCTACGAACGTATTCCTTTCCTTTGAATACGAAGTCCCACGAGAGACTAGAGACTATCTTTTTACGCTCCTGACAACCTAAGAAAAAGATTGATGCGCAACGCTATGATAATTGATTTCCACTGCTGAAACTAGATAAAGTTATATTTTTGATATACTTACCTGTGTGGTCTACGTTTGTGGTGTACTAGGGGGGTCATTGTAGTTGTTAAGTGCGAATACCTTACACATTGCCTTGGGGATAAGCCTGTCTGCTCGAGCCAAGCTACCTAGAGGGTGAGCAGGGGTTATCTACCGTGTGTGTCCCTGTACCCTGACTAGAAGCAAGGGTCCTTACCTCTGCCAACTAGAGACCCCCAGATCTAACATTGGTGGTCAGCGGTGGGGATCAGAACCAGTATTTGCACTTGACCTACAGTGATTCTTTGTACATCACTAGTCTAGCTAGCAGTTGCATTGCACAAAGTTTTTGAAACCTATTTTTGGAAGGCCTAGGAAGCATCATGTCTCTGAATGGAGTAGGCGAGGAGATGGAATTGCAATTTGAAGTAAAGGAGTTGCTCTTATACAAAAAAGAGCAGCTGAAGCAATTCTGCAAGCAGCTAGGATGCCCAGTGAAGGGCAGCGCTAACAAAGAAGAGCTACAGAAAGCTCTGAGGGCCTGGTGGGAGGCCAAACATGTTGAGCCAGAGGATTTGACTGGAGAGGACGGTGCACAGGAGCATGGATTTGGATCCAGTGATTTGCCAGTGAATAGACCAGCGTCTAGGGCTGGCAGCACCCCTTCCAGTCGGGGCCTCTCTCCAGAGGAGCTGGAGTAAAATCAGAGGATTAGGGCCCATGAGATTGAACATTTTAAGCTCAAAGCTCAAGCAGAAGAGAGGAAACTGCGCCTTGACAGTGAGAAGAAGGCGGAGGAGAGGAGGAATGCTCTCGCTTTGGAAGAGAGAAAACTCCAGTTGGCTCATGAGTTGAGCATGAGGGAGCTGGACATTAAAGCTAAACAGGTGGAGTCCAGTCCGAATGGTGCCAGCGCACAACCAGTACAGGCGGGTAAAGTATACATACCGAAAGATTTGGTGCAGAATTATCAGAGGGGTGAGGATATCTATGCATGGTTTAGATCCTATGAGCTTGCCTTGAAGATGAATGAAGTGCCTGAGAAGAGTAGGGGGGCAGGTTTGTGGAAGCATTTTGAGGCCTCTAGGAGGGATGTCTTAGCACCCTTAGAAGCAGCAGGTACCTCAACCTACCCCACTATGAAGGAGGCCTTATGCCTCAGGTATGGGCTTACACCAGAACAGTACCGCCAGAAGTTTAGGAACTTCAAGAAGCTTGATTCAAGTACTTGGGTGGAGTGTGTGAGTATGTACACGCGTGCACTGGAAGGTTGGATAAAGGGCAGCAAAGTTACTGATTATGTGGGGTTGTGTCACTTGATTAGTTGGGAGCACTTGAGTAGTCTATGTGTTCCAGAGCTGCGCCAGCATCTTTTAGACAGCAAGTTAACTGATCCCAGTGAGCTTGCTAAAGAGGCTGACCGCTGGGCTAGCACCAGGGTCAACAAAGGGGTGGTAAGTATCCCAGCCAAAGGTGGACATGGTCCCCAGCAGAAAGGTGGGGAGGACAAGGGTAACAATAAGGAGTTCTCTAAAGGGCCCCAAAACAGTTCCCAGGAAAAGGAGTCCCAAGCCCCCAAGCCTAAGAAGTCTTGGCCCCATAAGGGCAGACAGGATAACAGACCACCGCCTACTTGCTATGCTTGTAGGGAAGTGGGGCACATCACCCCTAAATGTCCCAAGAAACCCCCAGCACCAGCTGCTGCTCCGGTCCCAGGGTTAGCTAGTGTAGCTTTGGGAGGGGATTTGATTTCCAGTGGGGAAGAGAGATTAGCTATGATGACCCTTGTCTCTTTAAGAGACCAAGAGATGGTCCAGGACACCTTGATACCCGCTAACACTAAAAAATACGGGCAAAAGGTGACCATCAATGGGAGGGAGATAGAGGCTCTGAGAGACACCGGGGCTAGTGTGACATCTGTCAGGTGTCAGTGGGTGTCTGAAGAGCAAGTCATTCCCAATGTTCTCCGCCCAGTAGTGGCAGCTGACACTTCAGTGCGCCTCTGCAAGATGGCGCGTGTTCCCTTTACATGGGGGGGGAGTCTCTGGTACCTTGGAAGTCTGTGTCAGTGATGCCTTGCCGGTAGATTGTCTGTTGGGTAACGACCTGGAGAGCTCTCCATGGAAGGAAGTAGAGCACAGAACTCACTTGGAGATGTTAGGACTGCCGGCGTGGATCTGTGTATCCACACGTGCCATGACAGCCAGTAAGGGTGGATTAGTAGAACTGGAGCCTGGAACAATGGCCCAGGGACCTGTCAGGAGAGGAAGGGGCAGAGGGCGCGGGAAACCGGCCCCCACTGTTCCCACGGTCCAGGAGGAAGCAGAACCTGAGGGGGATGCCCTGGAACCTACAGGGGAACAGGTGGCCGAACTGGGGGAATTGCCTGAGCTGACCCATTGGCAGCAAGAGGGTGGTCCCTCCAGGGAGGAATTCTGCCAGGCTCAGAAGGAGTGCCCTTCTCTCATTGGTGTGCGGCAGCAGGCTGCAGACCAGGCAGCGGGCCTAGGGTCCAAGGAACATTTGATTTACTGGGAGGATGACTTACTTTATAGTGAGCCTAAGTTTGCTGAGCCCGGGGCAGCCCGTGTGCTGGTGGTACCCGAGCGCTTCAGGAACTTCTTACTGGGTCTGGCTCATGACGTGCCTCTCGCAGGACATCTGGGGCAAGACAAGACCTATCACAGGCTTGTCACCCACTTCTACTGGCCCCAGATGAAGAAGCACGTCAGTACCTTTTGTAAGTCTTGCCAAACATGCCAAGCCAGTGGTAAGAGCGGAGGAAAGTGCGTGGCACCCCTCCAACCTTTTCCGGTGGTGAGCACCCCTTTTGAGCGGGTGGGCATTGATATCGTAGGGCCCCTGGACCCCAAGACTGCCTTAGGCAACAGGTTCATCCTGGTCTTGGTGGACCACGCCACCCGGTACCCGGAAGCAGTCCCTCTCAGGACAATCACAGCCCCCGTGGTGGGCCGTGCATTGATGGGGATCTTTTCCCGCGTGGGGTTCCCCAGAGAGGTGGTCTCCGACCGGGGTACCAACTTCATCTCTAGGTACATGAAGTCTCTGTGGGAGGAGTGTGGGGTAACTTATAAGTTCACCACTCCTTACCACCCTCAAGGAAATGGGTTGGTTGAAAGGTTCAACCGCACCCTGGAAGGCATGATTATGGGCCTAGCGGAGCCCATGAGACGGAAGTGGGACGTCTTGTTACCATGCCTGTTGTTTGCCTACAGGGAGGTGCCTCAGAAGTCCTTAGGGTTCAGCCCCTTTGAACTGCTGTATGGCCACCCTGTTAGAGGACCTCTCACACTGGTGAAGGAGGGGTGGGAGAAATCCCGTGGGAAGACCCCCCAGGATGTGTTCAGCTATGTGCTGGCCATCCGCAACCAGACGCAGCGCTTCAGGAAGCTCGCTCAAGAGAACCTAGAAGCCAACCAGGAGGAGATGAAAAAATGGTACGACCAGAATACCACTCTGGTAGAATTTCATCCTGGGCAGAAAGTGTGGGTGATGGCGCCGGTGGAGCCTTGTGCGCTCCGTGACAAGTGGACCGGGCCATACGAGGTGGTAGAGCGCAAGAGTGAGGTGACCTACCTGCTCAACATGAAGACTCCTAGGCAGCCCTTGAGAGTCTTGCATGTGAACCGCCTCAAGCCCCACTTTGAGAGGTCTGAAGTGACAATGCTCATGGCTACAGATGATGGTGGGGAAGAGGATAGTGATCCTCTCCCTGACCTCCTGGCAACCAAGGAGCAAGACGGGTCAGTGGATGGTGTGGTCCTCTCGCCCACCCTGACCCCAGAACAGCAGAGAGACTGTCGCCAGGTGTTGGGTCAGTTTGCCTCCCTGTTCTCCCTGACCCCAGGTGTCACCAATTGGTGCGTCCATGATGTGGACACTGGAGATAGTCTACCGGTGAAACAGAAGTTTTACAGAGTAGCTGACAAGGTCAGGGCCAGCATCAAGGAAGAAGTTTTTAAGATGTTGGCGTTAGGGGTAATTGAGCCCTCCAGCAGTCCCTGGGCTAGCCCAGTGGTCCTCGTTCCCAAGAAAGCTGCTACACCCGGTGGCCTGCCAGAACTTCGGTTTTGCGTGGACTACCGTGGGCTCAATGCGGTCACCAAGACTGACGCGCACCCCATCCCCAGAGCTGATGAGCTTGTGGATCGGTTGGGAGCTGCCAGATATCTCAGCACCTTTGATTTGACTTCAGGGTACTGGCAGATTGCCTTAACTGAGGGGGCTAAGGAAAGGTCGGCATTTTCAACACCAGAGGGGCACTTCCAGTTTCGCGTCATGCCCTTTGGATTGAAAAATGCCCCTGCCACCTTCCAGAGACTGGTCAACCGGGTACTGACCGGGCTGGAGCAATTCAGCGCCGCGTACTTGGATGACATTGCTGTGTTCAGCTCCACTTGGGAGGAACACTTGCAACACCTCTGTGAAGAGTTGAAGGCTCTGCAGAAGGCAGGCCTCACTATCAAGGCCAGCAAGTGCCAGATAGGGCAGGGATCAGTGGTGTATTTGGGACACCAGGTGGGGAGCGGCCAGGTGGCGCCCCTACAGGCTAAGATTGATACCATTCTGGCTTGGGAACCCCCCAAGACGCAGACAGAGGTGAGAGCCTTTCTAGGACTCACCGGGTATTACAGACGGTTCATCAAGGGATACGGCACCATTGTTGCCCCCTTGACAGAACTGACCTCTAGAAATAAGCCCAGGAAAGTGAATTGGACCGAGGCCTGTCAAACTGTTTTTGATGCCCTAAAAACTGCAATGTGCACAGCGCCAGTGCTGAAGGCACCTGACTTTTCGAGTGAGTTCGTTGTGCAAACAGACGCTTCAGAGCAAGGTGTGGGAGCAGTACTCTCACAAATGGACGACGAGGGCGGGGACCAACCTGTAGCTTTCATTAGTAGGAGGCTACTCCCCAGGGAACAGAGGTGGAGCGCTATTGAAAGGGAAGCATTTGCTGTGGTCTGGGCCCTGAAGAAGCTGAGGCCCTACCTGTTTGGGACTCACTTCCGTGTTCAGACCGACCACAGGCCCCTCAGATGGTTAATGCAGATGAGGGGTGAGAATCCAAAACTGTTGAGGTGGTCCATCTCCCTACAGGGAATGGACTTCACGGTGGAAAACCGTCCCGGTACAGAACACGCCAATGCTGATGGTCTGTCCAGGTTTTTCCGCCTTAGTGATGAGAACTCCCAAGAGGGTGGGTAGTTCTCCCCACTTTCAGCTGGAGGGGACACGTGTTAGACCTGACATCCTTGGCGTGGGTTTTTCCCCTATCTTTCGCCTCTGCTACATGGATTTTTGATGCTGTTATGGATTTCGTTTTTGCTGGTTTAGATGCTTTGGACACTCTGCCACTGCTAATCAGTGCCAGAGTGTAAGTGCCCCTGTGTAAAATGTCATATTGATTGGATATACCTGATTGGCATATTTGTATCACCATGAAGTCCCTAGTAAAGTGCACTGTGTGTGCCAGGGCTGGTGATGACAGATGCTACTAGTGGGCCTGCAGCGCTGATTGCGCCACCCACATGAGTAGCCCTAAAATAATGTCTCAGGCCTGCCACCGCAGGCCTGCCTGCAGTCCCCAGACTGCCATGTCACCCTGGTCAGTGTCCCCACTGACTAGGCCTAACCCTTCCCTTTTTGTGCACATCAGTCATCCTTCTGGAATGCCCGAGGTACCCCCCTGGGCAGGGTGCAGTGTATGTAAGAGGTAGAGCATGTACTAGTGCAGGTACCATGCTCTGGTAGTGAACCGCGGCCATTTTGTGTGTTCGCTGCTGCAAGGTTATCATGCTCCATAGGCTAACATGGGGGAGGCTGGTGCCAATGGCTATCCGCCTATCTTCTCATAGGAACAAGATAAGAGTGTTTGATATCCCTGAGCTCAGCATTTAATAACACATCTTTTAGGAGAGGTTGTTTTTAAATCCTGAGTTGGAGAATAGTTCTTTTTAGAGAGTAGCTGTTCTCTTGTCTGACCCTTCTGTGTGCCTGGGCATGCTTGTGGATTGACTGTCTGGCTTGAGAGTGACAGGGGCTGGGGATCCCCCAGGAGGTTGGCTGAGTCAGCCCTCTGCTGAATGGCGACATTTGCAAGGAGAGTGGAGGGAGGAGATAGCACCTGGGAGTGAATAGGGCTGTGCCTGCCTGCCACACTGCTGGCTCCACCTCCTGCTGGGCGGCTGACGACTCTGCCCCTCACTCTGAAAAGAAATCAGAAGCCAGGAAAACAAAGTGCTCCAGCAACACCCAGAACTGGATCAGACCGGGCTCAGGACCCACTTGCACAAAGACTTCAAAGACTTTTAGGGGTATAAGTACAAGACCCCTGACAACAGATTTTTAGATTCTACAATCAAGAGGAACCTCTGCTGAAAGACGGACTGCTGAAGAACTGAAGGACGATTGCCTTGCTGTGTGCTTTAAGGGCTGACCTGTTCTGCTGTGCAACTGAAGCTGAGGAGGAGAAGGGGCCTTGCTGTGTGCTGTGACCCTACCTACTTGACCTAACAAGACTTTGCTGTGTGCTGTGTCTTCAACTCTGAATCTCCAAGGGCCTGAGAAGAGCTGGCCTCCTGTTTGCAACCCAGGGATAGAAAGGTTGCCAAGACTTTAAAGACTCTGCTGTGTCCCATCTACGCTGCTGTGTGCTGCGAGGACTGTGGACTGTTCTACCAAGCTTCTGAACATCTGCCCCGGGAAGTGCGCTGGCTGCTCTCTGTTTTGCTGGAGAGTGCCGCGCTTACTCTGGCCTGACACCGGTTGCCGCATTGTGAAGACCGACGTGCTCATCGGCACGTGTATTGCTGAGACCGCAGGATTGAGGGCGCCCTCGTGCTAACTAGGCCGCGGTACGGCTTGGCGGCGTCACGATCGACCCGCTGACACGGGGCGCCGTGAAATATTCTGCCCGCGATACACCGCCGCGGCCCGGGGCCTGAAACTGATCAAGAGCTGCACTTCCCGCTCTGCGAAGCCGCGGAGAAGAGAACGAGGAGGCTGCGACCTGATTGGTTGCTGACCGGAGGCTTGGCTGGAGGAGCCGCGCTGCGAGTGGCTGACTCCGGTGACGTCAACATCATCACTGGGGGCTCGCCGAGGGAGCCGCGACCGGATTGGTCCATCGCTCGGGAGCTGTGAAAGCCCTGCACCACGCAGCCTGAGAGGAGCGCTTTAGTTCTAAGCGCAAGAGGCACCGCTGGAAGAACGTGGGTATTTAACTACTGGAAGCCTACGAACGTATTCCTTTCCTTTGAATACAAAGTCCCACGAGAGACTAGAGACTATCTTTTTACGCTCCTGACAACCTAAGAAAAAGATTGATGTGCAACGCTATGATTATTGATTTCCACTGCTGAAACTAGATAAAGTTATATTTTTGATATACTTACCTGTGTGGTCTACGTTTGTGGTGTACTAGGGGGTCATTGTAGTTGTTAAGTGCGAATACCTTACACATTGCCTTGGGGATAAGCCTGTCTGCTCGAGCCAAGCTACCTAGAGGGTGAGCAGGGGTTATCTACTGTGTGTGTCCCTGTACCCTGACTAGAAGCAAGGGTCCCTATTTGGTCTAAGGTGCTTACCTCTGCCAACTAGAGACCCCCAGATCTAACAGTAGCTGAAATATTTCCACTTCCAACAGACTTCTTGACACTCCGCACAAGCTGACATAATTCCTAGACAAGGGTAGTGCAGTCAATATCTCTTTTAATAATGACTTCCAGAGGGAACACATTTCATCTTGCACCATAATTATTTCATACATGACACCGATTGCTTAATTCAGTTGTGCTCTATCGCCAGGGGCAGTAGCTTCAGCGCTGCATATGCTAATCACTTTTTAGGAATGCGGGAGGACCGTGCCCTCTGCTGCTTTTCATGGCAGGCTGAGCCAATTATCTGGATTCGTTGGGCACTCCTTAAGCCATGTTCACATCAGGTGTCAGGTACTAAAACGGAATTATGAATGATTCTATGTTTTAAGTAAATTACCTGATTGATTGCATCTTGGCATCTTCCAAGAACTGATGATTCGTTTAAATCTTACATTTTAAACCTCTCGTTTTTTATATACTGCTGAAGAACCAAGTCCAGGAAAAAAAATACAACGCCAAAAAATTGAAATTTGCATGGGTACCAAGTCTTGGAGAAATGTGTATATGTGCATTTTAAATCGATTAAGCATGAAATAATTATCACATTAACGTGGCATTTCAGAAAGCAGAATGTTTAAAACTGTTTTTCAGTTAGTGACCAGCTTTT
Source organism: Triturus cristatus (assembly GCF_964204655.1). NCBI lineage: Eukaryota > Metazoa > Chordata > Amphibia > Caudata > Salamandridae > Triturus > Triturus cristatus. The sequence goes on from NC_140595.1 coordinate 335,121,951, forward strand.
ATGTGTTGTCCAAAAAATACATTTAGTTCTTGAGTTCATGCACTAAAAAGGCAGCCTTGTGAGCGAAGTGGCTAGTGAAATATGTTTTATGGCCACTTGAATGCATGCATTTCTCTCACTGTGGGGGCTGTTTGAGTACATATTTTGTGTCAGCAAGTCATCAAGAACAGTATTTGGCGAGAGGTCTGTAGCAAAAGGGAATTTGTTCCTCTCCCACATAGAGCAGTAACTGACAAGTATACGTCCTCTGAAATTATACAGCTGAACCACTTTATGGATAAAGATGCAGGAGCGAAGAGGGGCTTCATTTTTCGGGAAAGGACTATAACAAAAAATCAAAAAAGGAAAATAAACCATATCGACTCGCTGCACAAAATTATGTCATAATTTTTTGTAGCTGTTGTAAGACCCGGAAATATCTGAGAATTAGAAAAACCTTACCACCGGTTCTGACGTCAGTTTGGCAGAGGCCACTGGTGTTGAGCCAGAGTATAACCGTAATGGCACACTATCATATTTGGCTGGTCAGTTGCATCTGCAGCCACAGCTGCCCATTTAGGCACCTTAAAGAGGAAACATGGCTGTCTGTTGTTTGACCTTACTGTGATGCCCCTGTATCTTTCAAGTACAGATGTTAGACGTGCCCATTTTAGGGGAGCGGGGGGGGGGGGGGGGGCAATACGCTGGCTTGGAGAAGTGCTGGAAGAACTTCAAATGCTAGCCAAGCTTGAGCCTGTGGCTTTTTCCACTACGAGGTATTACAATTCGTCTGTACTCGATCATGACTATTTTAAGTTTTTCATTGCTTCCTCAATTGAGAATGATTATAATGAAGGGAATTTGATTAATTTAACTTATTGCTCTTAGCCAAGAGGTTATGCCAATCCATGTAAGGTAAATTGCTCACTAAAGATCTTGGGTAATTCTACAGATCACATTTGTGAATTCTGATATGTTATCCTGCATCTGCATATAATAACAGTAAGGAATGGATCCAGGTATATGGGCACAGCGCCATCGCAGAGGGATACAACACTTTATATACATAGTGTAGATTTGGACGGATAGACCATTTTAACCTTCACCTTATTTTCACTAGGGATATGGGAATGCTTGGGAGAGATTCAAAACCATATGCCAAGAGCAATCTGGTAAAAACTGGGAATAGGTAGCATTACAATGAATAAGGTGATTTATTTGTGTTGCGATTTTGCTCTAAGTAGTAAACAAGTGAAGTAAGGTGCAGAGTGGATCTCTGGTATGGTATATCTTACAATGGGCCTGGCAAGATTGTGCTGGGTTGTAATGGAAGACCTGGGAACCGTAAATCACTGGAGCCATAAAACTGCTTCTAAAAGGTTAACTACACAAAGCTTAAGGATGGGTAAAGTATAAGAAGCTGCCCTTAATGCTATTAGATATTCCAGTGATTCTTAACCTGCGTCCGTGGATCCCAGGGGTACTGCAAGCCTACTCAGAGGTTCAGCGCCTTCTAAAGAATTATGCAAAATAACAGATTAATGAAGTGTAAGTTTTAAAAATGTTCTGTAAATGTTAAGGAATTTAAAACTGGAGGCTAAAAATTAAGACAATATCCTCAGATTGGTTCATGGGACAGTGCAAGTATATCAAACAAAATATATTTGGGGCGATGGTTTACCTTTTTTGAATTTAGAACAGCTGCAACCTTCCTGTAATAAATTGGGTTACTGGTTGTCGGATCTGGCCCTCTCTGCGGGGTCACCCCAATCATTTTGCTTTCCTCCTTCCGTTTTTGCTGATTTAGTTTGGGTTGGCTGTAGGGCTCATGCACTTTGCCACTGCTAACCAGTGCTAAAGTGCTTGAGCACACTCCCTAAAACATGTTATAATTGTTTTATACCTGTTTGGCATATTTAATGTACCTTTAAGCCTCTTGCAGAATGGCGTACCCTATATTCAGGGCCTGTAAATTAAATGCTACCAGTGAGCCTACAGTACCTATTGTATCACCCACTTAAGTAGCACTATGAAACTTGTCCCAGGCCTGCCATTGTGGCCTAAATGCAATGTTATACTTTCATGTGAACTTGGCATTTAAAACCCCTTTCCAAGCCTTAAACTTCCCTTTTATTCCATATATGTCACCCTAAGGTAGGCCCTAGGGAGCGCATAGGGCCAAGTGCTGTGCAAGTAAAAGGTAGGACATGTACTTTAGGGGTGGGCGGAGCTTGCAGAGTTTTACACCACGGAATTTCGCAGAGTTACATAAAAACTACTCGAGATTTCACAGAGTTCTGCACATGGCAGAATTTCAACACGTCTCACTGATCAAGCTGAATTTTTGCAGCAGGAGCTTATTCAACTCTGTAAAATCAGCACAAATGGTACCACATGCTGTGTCAGAGGACACTGCTTTTTTCTGCCACTCAAATAGATGTTCTACTTGAGTGGCAGATTTCTGAATGCGAACGGTGGCAACCTGCCGCGATCGCCCATGTTCAGAAATCAATCCAGGACTGGTCCTAGCGCTCAATTGTTCTTGTTAGCCAACTTATAGTTGGCAAGCTGCGTGCAAGAAAAACTCTGCCATGCGGCGGTTCATGGAGTTTTTCCAGATCTCTGTGCTCAGGGCGGAGTGGGCACAGCTCTGTCAACCCCACTGGTGGAACTGAGTTTACCACCCACCCCTAATGTACTTTTTTTGCATATCCTGATAGTGAAAAACTACCAAATTTGTTTTTTTACTACTGTGAGGCCAATCCCTCTCATAGAATAATATTTGGGATTCCTTATTACATGTAATGAACCGTTGTACCTAATTGAGAGTGAGAAGATCTCTCATGTTTGGTACCTATGGCCTTGTAATGATAAATCCTCTTTAATGGAAAGGTCTGATTTATCATTACAATTTTGAAAATGCCACTTTTAGAATGTTGGCATATTTCAGCTCTGAGCCCTGTGTGCCAGCACCCTGTCTCTGATACACGTCTGAGGAGGATGACAGCTAGGCTGCGTGTATTTCACCTAGAGACCTACACACAATGGGGATTTAGGTGTGATTTGATGGGCCATCCTGGGAGGTTGGGAGGGAGGAGCTGGGCACAGCCTAACACTTACACCTGAATTGGCTGCATCCTGTCCCCACACAAAGGACTGCATACACCCCTGCAACGAGTCTGGAGCCATGGCAGGAAGGGAGGACCACTGTGCACTTCACAGACCCTTCTTTGAAGTATTTCCCACTTCAGAGGCACCAATGGGAATAACAACTGGAACTCAGACCCTACCCCTTCAGTACACGTTTGGACCTGTGGATACTCTGCCAGGACTGTTACGCTGATGAAGGACTGCCACTCTGTTAGACTGATGCTTTGGAAGAACTGCTTTCTTATTGTGCTGACTTGCTGCTTTTATGGTCTGGATGAGAAGGACTGGACCAGCATCACTTGATCCCCTGGAACCCGGAGTGACTCCAAGAGCAAGTTGGCTAGCCTCCTGATCTGAACTCTCAGGGTCATAAAATATGTCCAACTATCTTGCTTCTGCACCTGGACTCTCCCATCTGTAATTCTGCCCTGCCAAGTGGTGCCACCCTAGTCCTGGACCCTTGGAATTGGGCCTAAGGTGCTTGCTCAACAGAACCAATTCATCACCGCCGCTGCGGATGTCATAACCAGTGCATTGTCATGAGTATGCGGATCTGAACCGGCGCATTGCCCCTGTTGTATGGATCAGAAATGGTGCATTGCTCCTGTTGTGTGACCAGAACCAGTGCATCGCCTCTGCTGCATGGATCGGTGCAATGCATTGCCTTCAGAACCACCACAGAGCGACGCTCTACCCAGCTTCGACTGCACCATGCATACCTTCTTGTTGTCAACACATCCAGGATTAAGGTACTTTTGTTTAGCAAGCCAATCCTAATCCCTGTAGCCGACCCATGCTCCATTGTGGTTGTCCCAAACTTTTGACTTTGTCCTGATCTGACAGGACTAGATATTTCAAGCTAGCTCTTATTGCTTCTAAACACTATTTTACAGTTTATTCTTAAAACATGTACATCTCAAGTGTGAGAAAATGGGAGCTGTTGCAGTACTTCCCCCTTTTTACCTGGCTTTTGATGCAACTTTGACTGTAGGGTACTGAGTCCCTGCTGTCCAGGTTCCCAGTACGAGTGTTGTTTCCCTTAAACTGATCCATAATTCGCCTGTCAGGCTCCTGTAAGTCCCTATTAAAAGGTAAATGAATGCTAAAGGCACTGGGACTGAAGAGGGTTCCGTAGGGACCCTCAGCTAGGCCAGGCAGACTGCCACTGCAGCATGAATGGCCTGATGTGGACAAAAGGACAGAGTTGACATGGCACACTGCCTGTGTAATTGGTAGGGAGCAGCGCACTCCTATTTACTCACTTTAAAATACTACTTTTGTAGATAATGTAGGTGCTGCAGTGATATGCTCGCTGTCAATCAAGCATACAGTCGAAGGAAAAAGAAAAACAACCAAATGATGATTGTCACTGCGCACAATGCTAGGGGTAACAAAGACCCTTGACTGGTAATCCCCTTATCAAAGAAGTAATCAAACACAACGGTCAGGTACAAACGAACATATATTAATGCATATATGCGATAGGTAAATACACACATGCCAATACATATACAAGATATAACACTTGTGTGATGACCTCAAATTGTTACATTCGTATCAGAACATAAACATGATATGTTTTTGGTACATTTAATTGGTTACATGAGAACATAAAGGTGAGCCCAATGCATTTCGGGACAATCGTGTCCCTTCATCAGGGGAAATCTAAAACAAAAAACAATAATATAAAATATTACTCGAGATGAACATTACATTACATGACACTGCCTGTGTGCCATGCCAACTAGCATATCCATAAGATATAGATAGGTCACCCCTCTAGCAGGCCTTCCCAGCCTTAAGGCAGGGTGCAGTATATCCAAGGTGTGGTCATAGCTGCATGATCAGATTTGCCCCTACAATATTGGGATCTATTCCTTAATGTTGTAAGTGGCAGGGAAGCCAAAGAGAGTGCATGGGCTGGAAACTCGACAACTTAAGTTCCACAGCACCCTGATGGCTTCCCTGAATGCAGGAGTGCTCGGTACTAAACTACTTCTCTCAATAAACCCACACTGTGCCAGTGTGGGATTTATTGTATCATGTTACCGCTCCGCTCTAAAAAAAAGTATCACAGACAGATTAAGATTACGCAGTGCAACTTTTATGCATCAAAAATAGAAACTGAGCAATATTCCTCTTGTGAGCTATTTTCTATAGTTAAGTCACTCTCCTCTTTAGAACGGGTTTCAGTGGTAGTCCCCCTGATCGAAGACTGTTGTAATGTTCTTGCTCAGTACTTCTATGACAAGGTTGTCTTCATTTACACCTCCTTTCTTGAAACGGTCAGAAACACCACATGCCTCATAGCAAGGTTTGAACCCTCACATAACAGGGAAGCAGTCTAGCTTCAGGGCTATCACATCAAAGGAACATACGTTGATTATGTCTTCCATTAAATCTGGTGCGCCTTCAGATCCTGCACCCCCCCAATGTTTTGGAGCATGGTACAGTCTGCCTAGCCCCAGTGCTAAGTGACCATCTAAACAGCTGTTGCAGGTTCGGACAAGTTCCCAAAGCCTAGAAACACGCTTTCATGGTACCACTATTAAAGAAACATTCATTGGACGCCACCAAACCAGAGAACTGGAGACCTATCTCGCTGCTCAATTTTGTGTCAAAAGTAGCCGAAAAATACATAAACTTCCAGTATTCAGCGTTTATTGAAGCCTGGGACATCCTGCGTAAGACTCAGTCTGGCTTTCGGCCTCAATGCAGCACAGAGTCAGTGCACCTGTTTGCCTCTGAATCCATCCGCTAGGCAGGTGAAAGGGAATATACAACCGCTTTGCTTCTGCTAGACCTTAGCACAGCATTTGACACTGTGTCACACCGCTTGCTTCTTGAACGACTGCATAGCTATGGAATTGATGGAAACACTTTGCAGTGGATAGCTTCTTTCTTACAAGATCAGTCTTGTCAGGTCGCACAAAAACCATACTTCTTGAAGGTCTTTCCACTACAGCAGGGGGTGCCTCAGCTCTTCCCTGAGCCCACAATATTCAACCAATATGTGCGCCCCCTGGCTAATATCATCGAGCGCCACAACTTTTCCATTGTGTCGTACGAAGTCGACACATAGCTGATAATCACGCTGTCTCAAGATGCTTCTAATGCTGTGAGGAAGCTCAGTTCCTGTCTATCAAAGGTGGATGAGCCTAAGCTGTTTGAAGCTTAACACAGGGAAGACAAATGTCCTCATCCTTGGAAAACAACCAACAATTTGGCCAATGCCCTGGCCTGATTCTCTGGGCATGTTACCTATACCTACGCCGAAAGTGAAAAACCTAGGAATCTGGGTTGACTTGGATTTATCTTTTGATAATCAAATTACCAGTATTGCAGGTCAATGTGTTGGGATTCTAAAGACCTAAAAAAGTCTTATCTTTCTCCCAGAAGCTGCCAGAAAGACAGTGGCCCAGTCTTTAATCATGTTGAGACTGGATTATTGCAATGTTCTGTATCTCGGGTGTCACAGGCACGATTAGGAAGATTGCAGCGGGTGCAGAATATGGCAGCTCGGCTGCTATTAAACCTGCCTAGACACTCACCATCGGCCCCAGCTCTAGCTATGTTGCACTGGCTTCCAAAATGTCTTTCAAAGGCATGTGCTACTGCCACAAGATTTTCAACCCTAAAGGCCCTAAATATCTTCACACCAGACAGATCAGCGGACGCCTCCTTTGCATTTATCCCCAAAATCAAAAGAGCACATATTGGAGATCGTTACTTCAACTACTTGGCAGCCAAGATGTGGACCTCCCTACCCCTTTGGCTTAGGCAAGAAAAGTCTGAAATAGCTTTTCTCAAGAATTTAAAAACATGGTTTTTCTGTTTAATTTTGAATTGTGTTCCTATATTCCTATATATTGTGTTCCTATATTCTTGCTCTGTATCATAGGACTGATACCCCAGCACTGGGATATGTCTGCTAACGTAGCTGTGCGCTTTATAAATCTCATTATTAATTTTATTATTATTTAATCGGAGGGCAACCCAGAGGTGCCCCTGAAAACGTACCAGCCCTGGTGTGGTCACTGACTGACTTTTGGCAGCCTGCCACACACAGATTGTTTTCTGGACCCCTTGGTGGAGAGCCTCTGATCTCTAGGACCAGAAACAATGCACATCCTGGGCAGAGGTGTCACACCTCCTCACCCAGGATGTGCTAGTGCTCGAAGGGGAAGCTTCAAAGGCCTGTGCCTTTGTAATGAGACTCCCAGCCTCTGCTACTAGCAGCAGACGGCAGCCCTCGGTTTACATCCCCACTTTGGGTGGGGAAACCAGCAGGAAAACTCAGAAGAATAGGAGGTGTGCCCAACTCTTCCAACTCTACCCCTAAGGTGGGGAGGTAAGGTGAAGCACATCTTTCAGTCCCCACCATCTTGAAGATGGGGAGACCCCATCCAATCAGGGCTAGGTCTATGCCCCCTCCCACAGAAGGGTGGAATAATTGAGGGTGCAATCACCCCAGGTAAGGTGCCCATTGGCCCTACCTGCTACTCCTTTAAAATGCCCCCTAAATCTAGTATTTAGGGGGCTCACTCTGACCTTGAAACTATATCTGCGATGACCTAAGAAGACATCCCTGAATTTAACCCTGCAGAGAAGCCTGAAGACAACAACTGCCTTGGCCCCAGCCCTACCGGCCTGTCTCTAGCTTTGGAGAGCCTGCAACAAAACAGCGATTTGTATTACAGCCAGTGACCTCTGAAAACTCTGGGAGGACTGCTGCCTTTGAAAAAGACTCCAATCTCCCGTGGACAGCGGACCTGTCCAAAATAAATCCACTTCAAGGACTCCTGTGCCATCTGGAACCGCGAGTCCCGACCACTCTGTGGCTGATGCCTCCGGCCTGAGTCCAGGTGATCTACCAGTCTAGTGAAGGTCCACCAGCGATCCTGGCCTTGAATCCAGAGTTGGCTGACCTCTTCTGACCTATATTACGACACCTGCAGTGTGAATCTGAAGGGTCCCCCCAACCTTGACCGACCCAGTAGGAAGAAATCAGACGTCTAAAGGTACCCCTGCACCCGCAGCCCCTAGGCTTTGGGGAGCTTGAAAAGTGGTTCTCCTGTGACCCCCAATATCCCAACTAACCTGTGCTCTTGCTGGTTTTCTGCCTGCTCCCACTGGTTCGTCGCCTGCTGCCTGTTTCCAAAACGTACAATCTCATAGGATTGCATTGGGCGCCTGATGCTGAATTTGCACCCTGCACCTTTCCGCCCCTGTGCTGATGGTGTATGTTTGGTGCTGCTTTGTGGCCCCCTCTGTGCTGGTTCTTACCTCCAAAGCTTGCCCCTGCAACCGATTTACAAACCTGCAAGCAGTGTGGCATCGAGCACCCCAGTCTTCATTGAAGCGCATTGGGCCGAACCCTGGTTGACCTCTGCACCCGGTTGCCCCTGTGCTGCTGCAGTTATGGTACGTATCTGCTCCTTGCCCCTTGCTGACCTTTGGTCCTAAAGACTGGAACTGGAAGTCAGATACTTACCTGTATAACCCCATTATTATTTTCCTCTATAGGATGACATTGAACTGTATGAAAATTGCAATAAGTGTCGACTTTTTAAGGTGAAAAGTATTTTTCCTGAAAAAACGTACTTACCTTATTACGAAGATCTTGTTCTTTAAAATAAAACTCAAACAAAGGTTATTTTCATAAAATTGGTGTGGATCTCCTTTTTTGAGTCGTGTGCCCTTTATTGCTCGCCCACACTACCACTAATAGAGCATCTTGGGTTTACATTGAGCTGTGTACACTTCTGGAGGAATCTGTGGACTCTGTGCACAGTGTAACCACTTAGTGGTATACCATATACAGAGACAGCTTCTTGCATCAAGTTTTACTTATTTGATTTTTGTCGTTTTGGTCTTTGTTTTATTTATTAAAATGTTCTCTATTATTCTAAACTAATGTGAGATATTTTTGTGTGATATTTTCACTGCTTATAGTGCTTGAAGTATTGCACAAATACTTCACACATTGCCTTCAAGTTAAGCCTGACGGCTTTGTGCCAGGCTAACAGGGGGTGAACACAAGTTAATTTGGGGTTTGCTTGTGCCTTATCTTGACTAGGATTGCAGTTCTTTCTTGACCAGGGCTTATACCACAGTCAACCAGTAGCCCAGTTTCTAACAATGGTTGAGGGTGGTGAAACCCTACTGAAGCAGCAACAATTGTAATCAGGGTGAAGTCACAAGCAAACCACCAAAAAACTTGTGCTCAACCGTGTGGTAGCTTGGCACAGAGCAGTCAGGCTTAACATGAAGGCAATGTGTAAATCATTTATGCAGCACTTCAAACAATAATGAAGTGAAAACACAACACACACAAAATACCACACCAATTTTGATAAACAGAGCAAAATGTAATACAACTTTTTAGACCAGAATGACAAAAATCCAATCAGCAAAGCCAAAGATACTTAATTTTAATTATGGATATCTGGTCACGCTAGACCACAACAAAGTCACAAGTTCAGGCCAGCTACAGGGACCCAGTTACGCTAGCTGAAGAAGAGTACCTTAAATCCTGATTGCAAAGAGTTGCGGAGTCACACACTGAGGATACATCGTGCAGCTGAGGTGATGTAATGTCTTGGTCAGAGTTGCGATGTGCAGCGTCTGTTTGGAGGATCTGTGATATCATGTCCTGCATCATCGAGGAAGCCACCAACAAGGGTTCTTGCACTGCAAAGTCCTACATCAAGGAACCGTTGCATACTGGCTGGTTCGGTAGAAGCTGAGGGGCTTGCAATGCAGAGTCCTGCATCGTCATTGAGAATGCCGTCAATGAGAGACTTGTGATGTGAGGGGCCTGCATCGGGAATGTTTTGAACAGTGTTGGTTCTGAGGAGTTTCTCTTTACCAGGGCATGTAAAACTTAAAAGTGCATGTTGAAATATTAAAATACAATGCACCCTGCCATGTGTAGAGCCTACCTTAGTGGTTATTTTTATGAATTAAAAAGAGAAGGTTTGAGCCTGGTAGGAGGTTAATCTTGCCCGGTTCAATTAGCAGTTTAAAATTGCACACACAGGCTGCAATAGCAGCCTTTTTTTGCAGGTAGTCTAGTTATTTGGGTGGCACAATCAGTGCTGCAGGGCCATTAGTAGCATTTAATTTACAAGCTCTGGGTACATGTGGTGCCACTCTACTAGGGACTTAAAAGTAAATTAAATATGCCAATTGGGTATAAACCATTTCCAACATATGTCAAGGAGAGAGCACAAGCACTTTCACACAGGTTAGTAGTGGTAAAGTGTGCAGAGTCTCAAGGTCAGCAAAAATGAGAACAGAAAATAGGAGTTACGAAGCAAAATGTTTGGGGGAAGACCACCCTAAGTCTAACAGGGCTAACACTTCCCATTAAAACTGTGTTTCATGTTTTATATTTGTAAATTCAATATTTCATAATTTCTGTATTGTTTTGTTTTGTGGTTCAAATCATCGAAATTACTTAGGCCGGGGGCCCAGCTTCCAGTAATACCTCAGTTGAGGTCATTGGATTCCCATGGTTATTCAGTGGTGGTCCCTTGATTCCAGTAATGATTAAGTGGGGGTCCACAAAATCCAAAACGTTAAGAAACACCGCTATATCCTAACAGGCACATTGAAAGGCAATGATATTTTTTAGAAAGTTAGTGAAAGGATGAGGAGTGAGATCTTCTCTCGCAAGTAACAAGGACCCCCTGGTAATTCCTAGGACAGGGTAATATACATTTGCAAAGTAACAACCTAGGCAATACTTATAGATGACAGCAATTGGTTTTGTATCCAACAGTCAGAAAGTTTTAAGCAGTGAAACGAAAAAGTGGAGATTGTGGTTATTTATTAGTTGTAGTTTGTTCACAATTGTAATTGTTTAGTACATTCATAGATAAAAACAAATTTATTATACATAAAATAAAATCATTATACACAATAAAATGGGTTGTGAATTACATAAAAATGAATGGAAAAATAAACAAATGTTGTGGCACAATTGTAAATTATTCGACGTGCGTTTCGGCGTAGTTAGCACCTTCGTCAGGAAAAAGCCACAATTCCTGTAGTTCAAGAGAAAAGAAAGGAGTCTCAACAATATTCCGACACTGCTTACTTATATATATATATATATATATATATATATATATATATATATATATACACATGGTAAACTTATCATTATTAATATTTAACATCTATACAATCTGACTGGGATATTTAATTCATTGGGGTATGCCTTCATTCAAAAGTTGTAATGGTGCCTGCATTATCAGAGCAAACATTCATCTGAATCAAATAGGTGAAACATGATGAGAGAAATTATCTAATATAGCACTAATACATTCAAACAATCAACTAGATAGAATGGATAAAACAGTAGAAGCTGAGGGGCTTGCAATGCAGAGTCCTGCATCGTCATTGAGAATGCCGTCAATGAGAGACTTGTGATGTGAGGGGCCTGCATCGGGAATGTTTTGAACAGTGTTGGCTCTGAGGAGTTTCTCTTTACCAGGGCATGTAAAACTTAAAAGTGCATGTTGAAATATTAAAATACTCTGCACCCTGCCATGCGTAGAGCTTACCTTAGTGGTGATTTTTATGAATTAAAAAGAGAAGGTTTGAGCCTGGTAGGAGGTTAATCTTGCCCGGTTCAATTAGCAGTTTAAAATTGCACACACAGGCTGCAATAGCAGCCTTTTTTTGCAGGTAGTCTAGTTATTTGGGTGGCACAATCAGTGCTGCAGGGCCATTAGTAGCATTTAATTTACAGGCCCTGGGTACATGTGGTGCCACTCTACTAGGGACTTAAAAGTAAATTAAATATGCCAATTGGGTATAAACCATTTCCAACATATGTCAAGGAGAGAGCACAAGCACTTTCACACAGGTTAGTAGTGGTAAAGTGTGCAGAGTCTCAAGGTCAGCAAAAATGAGAACAGAAAATAGGAGTTACGAAGCAAAATGTTTGGGGGAAGACCACCCTAAGTCTAACAGGGCTAACACTTCCCATTAAAACTGTGTTTCATGTTTTATATTTGTAAATTAAATATTTCATCATTTCTGTATTGTTTTGTTTTGTGGTTCAAATCATCGAAATTACTTAGGCCGGGGGCCCAGCTTCCAGTAATACCTCAGTTGAGGTCATTGGATTCCCATGGTTATTCAGTGGTGGTCCCTTGATTCCAGTAATGATTAAGTGGGGGTCCACAAAATCCAAAATGTTAAGAAACACCGCTATATCCTAACAGGCACATTGAAAGGCAATGATATTTTTTAGAAAGTTAGTGAAAGGATGAGAAGTGAGATCTTCTCAACATGTTCTGCTGATGAATTGAGCTGCCTGCATCAGAGCATTAGATGGAGCACATACGTCTATATGTTTTAAGTAGTCCACTATACTCTGCCAAATGAGATACTAACTGAAAATGGCTTGAGTTGTCATAGGTCAAAGCTCAAAGACCAGATGGTTGGTAATCTCATACCTCCAAATATTTCTGGTCCTGTTTTTATGTCCATTATCAAAATGGATCATGGCCCCTTCTGTTTGGAAAGGGGGTATGTTTGTCCCAATCCATTAAAAGGGTGATGTGCAATCCTGTCAAACTATCAAACATTATCAATGCTCTGTGAATCTGCACAACTATTTATGCACAACATAGAGGCACTGTCCATCATTGCTATGAGTGCAGTAAGTGGTGTTGCTCTATTGTGCATCTGTTGACTTCTCCAGATCATTTGCCAAAATTGATCAGTTGAGGTTGTAGATAAAGATATTTACCTTGGGCATGCCAGGATGGCAACTCCTAATTATAGGAGCCTATGCACAATACCTTTAGCATTCACCAGGGTTTGCTCACCTTCTTTAAAGGTTACAGGGATGTTATAGTTTGTAAAAAGAATTTGTAAAAACCTTAGAAATTCACTGAAAAGACTAAAGGTTACAGGGACGTTACAGTTAGGCTCAGATCTCACTTGTACAAAACCATAGAAATTCAGCAGTTATAGTTACCTGAGCTAATTATGACTTCTGCCCCCGCAGTACATTGCTTATGTCCTCACATATTACGTCCCTCATGACATGGTCAGTGGCATCCCTGATGCCATCTCAAATGACATCACTTATGACATCATCTAGTGAGTGTATTTTATAAGAGTTTGAAAATTAAATATATATACTAACCTCTATAAACGTTTAATTAGGCTACTAGGTGCACTACTGTTGAGAGATACTACTTCTAACATATATTATGTGAGTGGCTGTGTGACTGTATGTATACTTGTGTGAGTACCTTTAGGTGAGTGAGTTGCTGTGTGAGTGGCTGTATTGGCGAGTGAGTGAGTGTATTAGTGGCTGTATGGGTCAGTGCGTGGTGGTGTGAGTGGCTGTATGGATGGGTAAGTAGGTGTGTAGTGACTGTATGGGTGAGTGAGTGGGTGTTTGAATGGCTGCATGAGTGAGTGTCTGGGTGTGTAAGTGACTGTATGGGTGAGTGAGTAGTTGTTTGAGTGTGTGTTTGGTTAAATGAGTTGGTGTGTGAGTGGCTGTATTGGAGAGTGAGTGTCCATATGAATGGCTCTATGGGTGACTGAGCTGATGTGCGAGCACTTGTATGGATGTGTGAATAGGTATGGTTGTGTGAGTGCTTGTATGGATGAGCAAGTGGCTGTGTTGAGAGGCTGTATGAGTGAGTGGGTGTGTGAGTGACTGTGTAGGTAAATAGGTGGGTGTGTGAGTAGCTGTATGGGGGAGTGTGTGGTTATGTGACTGACTGTACGAATGAGTGAGTAGGTGTGCTTGTGGCTCTATGGAGGAGTGAGTGAGTGTGAGAGTACTGGTATGGGTCTGTGAATGGGTATGTCAGTGGTTGGGTGGGTGAGTGGGTGCACAAGAGGTTGTATGGGGTGTGAGTGGGTGTGTGAGTGGATCTGTGGATGATGTCATCAGAGATGTATTTTGAGATGTTATCAGTGATGTCACTGACCATGTCATGAGTGATGTGATATATGAGGTCATAAGCAGTGCATTGCGGGGACTTACGTTATAGTTAGCTCTGCTAGGTACAACTGCTGATTTTACTGGTTTTGTACGAGTGAAATCTGAACCTAACTATAACGTCCCTGTATTCTTTGGACTTTTAACCCCTCCAGTGCCCATGACGAGCTGGACTCGTCATGGAGCACAGTCGCGCTGTGCCCATGACGAGTCCAGCTCGTCATGAGGCATTCCCTGGGGAATCCCTCTGGTGCGGGCACCAGAGGGATTCCCTGTAATTAAAAATGCCCCCCCCCCCCCTTTCACTGTAATGACGATCGGCGTGCATGTCGCGCCGACGTCATTACAGTGAAAGTGAAACTGAAATGAGCCAAGAGGCTCATTTCAGTTTCACTTTCTATGTGCTCAGGGGGCTATCTCACCCCCCTGAGCACATAGAAAGACGGGAGAGGTATCGTTGGAAAGGGGAGAATCTCCCCTTTCCAATGGTACCCCTCCCCAGCCACAGGAGGGCAATCCCCAAGCAGGGATCCACCCACTAGACACCAGAGTGGAGGGAGCGGCCCGTTGGGCAAGGGCCTTTGCTCCCCCCTGGTTATTTTGGCGCAGTTTAGTCTTTTTGCCCCCCTGGGGGGCAGATGGGGGCATTAGCCCCCAATCTGCCCCCCGGGGGGGGGGCAAAAAGCCCACTAGACACCAGGGAATTAAAAAAAATAAAAACATTGTGGTGGGGGCTGCCCAAAACGGGCAGACCCATGCCCCCACCCCCCAATTACTGCAGTCTTTCTGTCCCCTCCAGGGGGCAGATGGGGCATTGGCCCCTAATCTGCCCCTTCGGGGGGACAGAAAGCCCACTAAATACCAGGGATTAGTTTTTTTTTTTTTTAGGGTGGGGGCTGCCTGCAACGGGCACGCCAATGCCCCCACCCACCCGCCACCATTACAGCCTTACTGCCCCCCCTGGTGGGCAGATGGGGCATCGGCCCCCAATCTGCCCCCCCGGGGGGGCAAAAAGCCCACTAGACACCAGGGAATAAAAAAAAAAGAGGTGGGGCTGCCCAAAACGTGCAGGCCCATGACCCCACCCCCCCAAATACTACAGTAATTCTGCCCCCCCAGGGGGCAGATTGGGCATTGGCCCCTAATCTGCCCCTTCGGGGGGCAGAAAGCCCACTAAACACCTGGGATTGATTTTTAGATTTATTTTAGGGTGGGGGTTGCCCGAAGCGGGCACGCCAATGCCCCCACCCACCCACCACCATTACAGCCTTTCTGCCCCCCCTTGGGGGCGGATGGGGCATTGGCCCCTAATCTGCCCCTTCGGGGGGGGGGGCGGAATTCCCACTTGACGCCAGGGATTTTTTTCGAGCAATTTTCTTTAGGGTGATGCATTTTATTTAGGGTGGAGGCTGCCCGAAACGGGCACGCCAATGCCCCCACCCCCCGCCACCATTACAGCCTTTCTGCCCCCCCGGGGGGCAGATGGGGCAGTAGCCCCCAATCTGCCCCCCCCAGAGGGGCAGAAAGCCCACTATCCACCAGGGATTTTTTTTACGCAATTGTTTTTAGGGTGTGGGCTGCCCTAAACGGACACGCCAATGCCCCCACCCTCCCCCCCACAAAAATGACAGTCTTTCTGTCCCCCAGGAGGCAGATGGGAGCTGTAGCCCCCAATCTGGTCCCCCCTGGGGGGCGCAGAAAGCCCACTAGAAACCATGGATTTTTTTGTTTTATTAGTGTAGGGGTAGGGGCTCCTCAAAATGGGCATGACAATACCCCCACCCCACCCCCAGAGAAACTCCAGTCTTTCTGCCCCCCTGGGAGGGTAGTTGGCGGCAGCGGTCCCTGATCTGCCCCCTGGGGGGGCAGAAAGCCCACTAGGCGCCAGCGAGTCTGCAGGCTTTTTTTATGCATGGGGGTGGGGTCTCCCCAAAATGGTCATACCAATGCCCCCACAAAAAATATCCACAGTCTTTCTGCCCCTTTAGGGGCATATCGGGATGAAACCCCCTTCCCTGATTCCCCCCCAGGGCGGCAGAAAGCCCACTGGGCTCCTGCTTTTTTTTAGCAATGTGCATACCTGTGGATTTTGGGCCCTAGCGCAGTTGGCACGTAGGCAAACCTAGCAAACCTGTACATTTTTTAAAACTAGACACCGAGGGGATTCCAGGATGGGGTGACTTGACTGGCTCTCACCAGGTTCTGTTACCCAGAATCCATTGCAAACCTAAAAATGTGTCCAAAATAACACATTTTCCTCACATTTCTGTGGTGGAAAGTTCTGGAATCTGTGTGGGTCCACAAAATTCCACCCACCCCGCGTTCCCCAAAGTCTTCCGAGAAAAATGGTACCTCACTTGCGTGGGTAGGCCTAGTGCCCGCGTCAGGCAAGGGCCCAAAACCAATTGAGGAAACATCAAAATTACCTATCACAAAACAACCTGGTTTTGCAAAGGGGGTCCCATGAGTTTTTGGCCCCGGGCTTGGCGGCTATCTAGGGAAACCTACCAAACCCACACATTTCTGAAAACTAGACACCCGGGGGATTCCAGGGAGGTATGGCTTGCGTGGATCCCCCAACGTTTCCTTACCCAGAATGCCCTACAAACCTCAAATTTAGCTGAACAAATCACCTTTTTCACAAATTTTTGTGTGGGAAAGTTGTGGCATTACCGGGCTGACACAAATTTCCTACCACCCAGCATTCCCCTGATAAAAACGGTGCCTCACTCGTGTGGGAGGCCCAAGTACCCGCGACAGGCAAGGGCCCACAACGTAGTGAGGCGACATGAAAATTGCATATCTCAAAACGACCTGGTTTTGCAAGGGGGGGTCACTTGGGTTTTTGGCCCGGTGCTCGGCGGCCACCTAGGGAAACCTACCAAACCCACACATTTCTGAAAACTAGACACCTGGGGGATTCCAGGGAGGTATGGCTTGCGTGGATCCCCCAACGTTTCCTTACCCAGAATGCCTTGCAAACCTCAAATTTAGCTGAAAAAATCACCTTTTTCACACATTTTTGTGTGGGAAAGTTGTGACATCACCAGGCTGACAAAAATTTCCTACCACCCAGCGTTCTCCCGGGTCTCCTGATAAAAACGTGCCTCACTCCTGTGGGAGGCCTAAGGACCCGCCACGGGCAAGGGTCCAAAACGTAGTGAGGTGCACTACGTTTAGGACCCTTGCCTGTTGAGGCGCACTACGTTTTGTTTGGACCCTTGCCTGTCGCGGGTACTTGGGCCTCCCACACGAGTGAGGCACCGTTTTTATCGCGAGACCTGGGGGAACACTGGGTGGTAGGAAATTTGTGTCAGCCCGGTGATGCCACAACTTTCCCACACAAAAATGTGTCAAAAGGGTTATTTTTTCAGCTAAATTTGAGGTTTGCAGTGCATTCTGGGTAAGGAAACGTTGGGGAAACCACGCAAGCCATACCTCCCTGGAATCCCCCGGATGTCTAGTTTTCAAAAATGTGTGGGTTTGGTAGGTTTCCTTAGGTGGCCGCCGAGCACCGGGCCAAAAACCCAAGTGACCCCCCTTGCAAAACCAGGTCGTTTTGAGACAGGCAATTTTCATGTCGCCTCACTACGTTGTGGGCCCTTGCCTGTCGCGGGTACTTGGGCCTCCCACACGAGTGAGGCACCGTTTTTATCGGGAGACCCGGGGGAACACTGGGTGGTGGGGAATTTGTGTCAGCCCGGTGATGCCACAACTTTCACACCCAAAAATGTGTGAAAAAGGTGATTTTTTCAGCTAAATTTGAGGTTTGCAGGGCATTCTGGGTAAGGAAACATTGGGGGATCCATGCAAGCCATACCTCCCTGGAATCCCCCGGGTGTCTAGTTTTCAGAAATGTGTGGGGTTGGTAGGTTTCCCTAGGTGGCCGCCGAGCACCGGGCCAAAAACCCAAGTGGCCCACCTTGCAAAACCAGATCGTTTTGAGGTAGGCAATTTTCATGTCGCCTCAATACGTTTTGGGCCCTTGCCTGTCACGGGTACTTGGGCCTCCCACACGAGTGAGGCACCGTTTTTATCGGGAGACCCGGGGGAACGCTGGGTGGTAGGAAATTTGTGTCAGCCCGGTGATGCCACAACTTTCCCACACAAAAATGTGTGAAAAAGGTGATTTTTTCAGCTAAATTTGAGGTTTGCGGGGCATTCTGGGTAAGGAAACGTTGGGGGATCCACGCAAGCCATACCTCCCTGGAATCCCCCGCGTGTCCAGTTTTCAGAAATGTGTGGGTTTGGTAGGTTTCCCTAGGTGGCCACCGAGCACCGGGCCAAAAACCCAAGTGACCCCCCTTGCAAAACCAGGTCGTTTTGAGATAGGCAATTTTCATGTCGCCTCACTACGTTTAGGGCCCTTGCCTGTCGCGGGTACTTGGGCCTCCCACACGAGTGAGGCACCGTTTTTAGTGGAAGACCCGGGGGAACGCTGGGTGGTAGGAAATTTGTGTCAGCCCGGTGATGCCACAACTTTCCCACACAAAAATGTGTGAAAAAGTTGATTGTTTCAGCTAAATTTGAGGTTTGCAGGGCTTTCTGGGTAAGGAAACGTTGGGGGATCCACGCAAGCCATACTTCCCTGGAATCCCCAGGGTGTCTAGTTTTCAGAAATGTGTGGGTTTAGTAGGTTTCCCTAGGTGCCGGCTTAGCTAGGGTTCAAACACTACAGCTAGGCACATTGCCCAAAAAAAGTTCATTTTTCACTGCGAAATTGAGGTGTGTCCACGATGCGTTTTGCGCCGTTACCTGTTGCGTGCACTAGGCCGACCCACACAAGTGAGGTACCATTTTTCTCGGAAGACTTTGGGGAACACAGGGTGGGTGGAAATTTGTGGATCAACGCAGATTCCAGAACTTTCCACCACAGAAATGTGGGGAAAATGTGTATTTTTTGGCAATTTTTTAGGTTTGCAAGGGATTCTGGGTAACAGAACCTGGTGGGAGGCAGTCAAGTCACCCCATCTTAGATTGCCCTGGGTATCTAGTTTTCAAAAATGTATAGGCTTGCTAGGTTTCCCTAGGTGCCGGCAGAGCTATGGTTCAAAAACTACTGCTAGGCACTTTGCCAAAAAAGGGTCATTTTTCACAGCAAAATCCACGTTGCGTTTTGCGCCGTTTCCTGTCGCGGGCACTAGGCCGACCCACACAAGTGAGGTACCATTTTTCTCGGAACACTTTGGGGAACGCGGGGTGGGTGGAAATTTGTGGATCCATGTAGATTCCAGAACTTTCCACCAGAGAAATGTGGGGAAAATGTGTTTTTTTTTGGCAATTGTTTTAGGTTTGCAAGGGATTCTGGGTAACAGAACCTGGTGGGAGGCAGTCAAGTCACCCCATCCTGAATTCCCCTGGGTGTCTAGTTTTCAAAAATGTATAGGTTTGCTAGGTTTCCCTAGGTGCCGGCAGAGCTATGTTTCAAAAACTACAGTTAGGCACTTTGACAAAAAAAGGGTCATTTTTCACTGTGAAATTGAGGTGTGTCCACGTTACGTTTTGCGCCGTTTCCTGTCGCGGGCACTAGGCCGACCCACACAAGTGAGGTACCATTTTTCTCGGAAGACTTTGGGGAACGCGGGGTGAGTGGAAATTTGTGGATCCACGCAGATTCCAGAACTTTCCACCAGAGAAATGTGGGGAAAAAGTGTTTTTTGGCAATTTTTTAGGTTTGCAAGGGATTCTGGGTAACAGAACCTGGTGGGAGGCAGTCAAGTCACCCCATCCTGGATTCCCCTGGGTGTCTAGTTTTAAAAAATGTATAGGTTTGTTAGGTTTCCCTAGGTTCCGGCAGAGCTAGGGTTAAAAAACTACAGCTAGGCACTTTGCTAAAAAAGGGTAATTTTGCATTGTGAAAATGTGGTGTGTTCACGTTGGGTTTTGAGCCATTTCCTGTCGTGGGCACTATGCCTACCCCTACAAGTGAGATACTGTTTTTATCGGGAGACTCAGGGTAATTCAGATTTGTAAAGGAACTGTTATTACCTATTGACTTTCGATGCATTTCTGCCTTCCAAATGAAAGACATTGGGTAAAAAAGAAGTCATTCTAAAAAATGACTGATAATTCTCATGCTAGTATGAGTATTCCCAACTTCGGAAATGTGCAAATATCTACTGTTTCTAAACTCTATATTTTGTTCCCATTTCAGAAATACATAGGTGTCTTTCATACCAATTTTTCCATGTACACATTTTTACAGAATAATTACTATATCCCGGTACATAATAAAACACCATTGCAAGTTGCTGCTCAGTTTTTGGCTCTGGGTTCGTCGGGTTCTTGGTGAACCTACAAGTCCTATATATCCCCACAACCAGTAATGTCCAGCGGATGTAACGGTATATTGCTTTCAAAGAGCTGTCATAATTAGAAGACGTTACAGGTGAAAACGTTGACACAAAAGGCTGATGGATCTACACAAATGACCCCTTGCGGAATTCAGAATTTTGTCTACTTCTCTAAAATGTATAGCTTTGCAGGGAAAAACCCAGAAGCTTTCATTTGCAGCCCGTTTTTCCCATTTTCCCCCCAAAAAACTAAATTTTGCTGTATTTTGGCTCATTTCTGTGACCCCTCCAGGGGAATCCACAAACCCGGAGTACCTTCAGAAGCCCCATGATGTTGGAAGAAAAGGACGCAAATTTGCCGTGGATACCTTATGTGGTCAAAAAGTTACAGGGGCCTCAGCGCGCACTACCCCAATTAGCCAAAAAAGGGCGTGGTACAGGAGGGGGAAAAGGCCTGGCAGCGAAGGGGTTAAGTGAAATTCTAAGGTTTTTTAAATTCTGTTTCCTAAATATAATGTCCCTGTACCTTTGTTTTTTCCAGTGAATTTCGATGGTTTCTTAATATTGTTTTCTAACTGTAACCTTTGAGAGTGAGTGTGAGTTAGTGCATGAGTGTCTCACTGGGTCTGTGAGTAGGTGTGTGAGTGTCTGACTGAGTGTCTGAGTTGTTCTGTGAGTGAGTACATTAGTGCCTGAGCGGGTCCTGCTCATTTTCTTTTTATTTTGTGCCTTTGTCTGCTCATTATGACCTTTATTTTGCCTCTTTCTGCTCATCGCTGATATTTATTTTTCCTCTTTCTGCTAGGCCTGGGCAGAGCTTGCAGAGTTTCACTCTGCAGAATTTTGCGGAGTTGCCAAAAAACTCTGCCTAATTTGGCAGATTTCCGTAAGCGGGTGGAGTATTGCTCCGTCGCCCATAATGAAGTCCCCTTGGATGCTGAGAGTAGTTTGGAGTCAAGAACCCCTCCTGTTACCACCAGTAAGTCCACTACAGTGGGATTGTTGAGACCTCATCAGAGGCCCGCCTTCGTTCTCAAGCGGTTTGCAAACGCACCTCCTGGCACACTACTGGTTGGGTGATGAAGTCCCCTTGGCTGCTGAAGGTCATTGGAGGGCTCTTTCTGCTCATTTCTGACCTCTA
The DNA here is from genome assembly GCF_964204655.1 of Triturus cristatus. Taxonomy (NCBI): domain Eukaryota; kingdom Metazoa; phylum Chordata; class Amphibia; order Caudata; family Salamandridae; genus Triturus; species Triturus cristatus. Next base: position 335,143,498 of record NC_140595.1, read on the forward strand.
TTTTGCCTCTTTCTGCTCATTGCTGACCTCTATTCTGCCTCTTTCTGACATTTATTTTGCCTCTTTCTGAGCTTTTTCTTTCTAGGTCCCCATGGTGGCTCCCCGCCTCCTGTGGAAGCCGGCATTGCTCTCACAGACAGGGAGCTGCTAAACATGCAGTTCGCTGTCTGTGATAGCAATCCATTCGCCTTTTCTCTATATCCCTGCCCGCTTGACAGCAGGCAGAGAAACATACGAAAACTCTGCTTCCAGCAAGGGAGAGCACTTATCAGCTCTCGCTTGCTGGAAGCAGAGTGTTTGCTCTGACTTGACAGGAGCTGTCAGCTCCCGCCAAGCCATGGCAAACAGCTGTGTCCTGGGGTGGGGCACCCCAGGACATAGCAGGAGCCACCCCTTTGGGGGTGGTGGGCTTAAGGGCCATTATTGGCTCCTTTGATTTAAAAGGGCCTGCTGGGGTTTCGTAGTCCCTGGGGCTGAGAACCGCCCGGGAGAGGGGGCCGCGTAGCCCCACTCCATAAAAATATTTGAAAGCCCTGGGGAAATGGTATTTTTTGGGGTTGGGGGTCTGCATGGACCCCCTCTTCAATATGATTTACGCCCCGTGGAGGTGATGGTCCCTGGGGCTGGGGTGGTGTCCTTGCGGCCCCCAAGCTAATTTTTGTATGTGGCCCTGGGGCGGTGGTGGTCCCTGGGGCCTGGGGGGTCCGAGTGGACCCTCTAGATCAAAAGATAAGCCCTGAGGGGGTGGTGGTCCCCATAGTTAAAGGGGCCTCGGGGTCTGTGCAACCCCCTCCTTTTAATAATCCCTACATATCCATATTAATATTTTTTTTAATTTCCCAAAACTTTCTGAACGGAATTACACCAAATAAAAAGGGTCCTTTCAGGATCAAGAGCTACCTTTTAGCCATATTTGATGTCATTCTTTTTACCGGTTCGGGTTATAGTTGCTTCTAAAATCTCCATGGAAATTAACATTGAAGCACACTTTTTTGACCCGCCCACTTTTTATCAGCTCCCATATGATGGATGACCATGAAACTTTACATGCATAACTAGAATTACTGGTGCACTTTTTTGAGAAAATGTCATCCAACGTCAAAGATATAAGCAAGTTAAAAAACGTTTTTCCTCTGTAATCATGGTCCTAACAATAACTACCTACTGGTGACCGCCAGTAGGTGATATATATATATATATTATTATATTACCCATTGGCGGTTGCCACTTGGTAGTTAGCTAGATGAGCATTTCAGTAGGACTTTGTTTGGCTAATAACTTTGGTGCCATTAAACGGATCCATCCAATACTTTCTAAAAGAGATGCAGTCTTTATTTTTCTGTAGTGGTATAGCAATTGGGGGGGCGCCCCGGGCAGCACGAATTTTGAGGGCAGCAAGACTTTATTATGCTCCCGCACTTACATGTGGCCGTCGTGGCGGCAGCCGCAGCAGAAATCACCAACACTCAAACCCCCCGCCCACTCTGAAGACGACAGCCGATGCGGGGTGGCAAACTCAGGCGCCGCCATGGGCGGCCCCAGGTCTAGCTATGCTACTGTTTTTCTGGTACATAAACTGCCATTGAAGCAAGCTTGGTTTGACCAGAGAGTTGCCTGCATTTAGTTATCTGGAGGATGCTGGGAGTTGGGTCTAATGTCTGAAGCTATGAAATCTTTGATGCAACACATCAGCTTTGCGAAGTTCATCAAGCTGTATACTGAGGGCCTAGGCAGTTTCCTGGTGAGCATTTGCAATCAGGGGACGCCATGGGCAACAGAGTTCTGTAGAGAATATTTTTCCATATCATAATTAGCGAATGCATGCAATATGCAGTCTGATGTTTCCTAAAGTAAGAGGGAACAAACATCATGGAAGAGGAAATAAAACATTTCACGCGCTGGGGTGTATCTAGTAATAGAGATTTTTAACAATAGTAGAAAACGTCCTTGGTGTTTAGGTGTTATTCATTAAATACTTTAAAGACATCCAGCTAGAAAGCACGCTTTGTTTTTCTAGTCAGTAATGTTTTCAGATTTACCAGTCACAAATCCACCTTCCAGCACACACTTCAGAAAATGTGTAGGTACAATTTTTAAATCTTAAAACACTATTCATAGCAGGTGTTAAAGTCATTCATTATTTTTTCCTTTTTTTTTTTTTTAGGGAAATGTTAAAGACACTTTCACAAGAGATCTCCTCAATAACGTATAAAGCTTAGTTGGACGGTTAAAGTTTTCCTAAATGGTGTCCTATCGGTTTCACTATCTTCACAGGTCCATTTCGGTAGGTTAAATACAGCACCCAATTCTTACAATTACGTTGACGGTGTTTGTATACCTACCCTGCAATACCACGAGTGAAAATCAGAACCCACTGTGTGTGCTGAATACCTCGAGAAATGTCTAGCAATGTTGTCTCAGCCTAGTTTGTGGAAAGGTAAGTGCATTACGCACCTTATTGCAAGCGAAAGAATACCCATCCTATGCTGGATAATGTCATAAAGTACATATATATATATCCCCTAACCTGCAGGTCAGCCCTAAAGAGAAAGAACTTCAAGCACGAGGCTGCTGGCACCGTGCCTCCCTGTCAGATGCCTGCTTTGAGCGCAGTTGAAATACCACGATGTTTATGGTGAGGCGGGAGCCTGCACTTCAATGCGCTGACTTTTAAGAAAGCTGGGGGGCAAAGTTTACGCTTTTCCGTCGAGACAGAAATAGAGGATGTATTAATAGCTCAGAAATGCCCTTGTATTGATTCCTTGTAAGAAGGTGTTAAAATAATTTCTAAGCAACCCGGTATATGTTATCGCTGTCGAGCAAATATGATTCCTATATCAAATATATTTAAAAAATGTGGCTATCTAATAAAATAGTACATCACCTGTGTTTTATGCGCCAAAGGCATTCGACTTTGATCTATAAATTGAGTCAAACGAAAACATCTTAAGTGCATTCCCTTTATACAACAATTGTTAGAATGCTATGAAGATTATATATTACACCTTTAAGCGTATTTATAACATAAATTATTATGGGCCATTTAAGTTTGCTATTAAGATATTGACACAGTGTGGTGGGGGCGCCGAGCTCCCCATTTCCATGAGGAGCTGAAATATAAATCTTAGTGTTTCCTTGCAGGACACAACTGGCTCAAACAATCTCTAGACTGTTGGGTCTGATTTATAATGGATTTTGCCTGACATAAGCCAGTTTTAAAACAATCTTTCCAGACTTGACAGTCCTCGAATTTTCTAAAGCCAGTGCAAGACACATTACAAATAATGAGCCCTCTTCTTGATGAATCCATTTGTTAAAATAAGCTGACAAGCTCTGGGGAACCCCATTCATTGCTCAAAATAGAAAACATTCTTTTAGGTCTGATTTTTACGGACAGCCTTATTACTTTCTTCTGCTGCCAAACATATCATCTTGTCATCTTTCATTTCTAAGTCTTATTTTGAAAAACATAAAGTGTTTATCGTTTCAGTTTAGAAAGAAAGTACATAAGTATTTTTTTGCCTTCAGTGGTGATATTTTCCCTTCTGTTTCCTCCAATGGATCTTCAGAAGTTGGTTCCTGACTACTCTGCGCGGCATGCTGTAGCTGGTATATATAGTGCAAGAACCACCCATCTTTCCTAGTGATTTCTGTTAGTGCCTGTCTTAAATGCCTGCTTTTATTTGGTGGATATAGTTAGTTAGTCTTGCCCTTTGGCGTTTTGGACCCTCTCAGGCGACTGCCACTGTTACGTGTGGTATTACTTTAAAAAAATATATGTTTGTTCCCTCTGGCTGTTTTTTCTTCATTTCCCTCTGCTTGTGTATTAGCAGGCATCCGCTTACCGGATAATGCGTCATGTTTGTGTCCCAGGGTGGAGGGAAGAGCTCAGACTCCTTCGGGAGAACCTTACAGTGAACTTCAAAACCTTTGAGAGAGTTGGACGAGGAGGGGGGGGGGGGGTGGTAGTCTTTGCTTCCCCGACCGCCCACTTGATCAGATGCGGTGTCCTAGATGATGGGTGGGTGTAATGTTCTGTTTAAGTCACTCTTACAAACATGACAGTGATTTTTCCGGCTAGTGTGGGGCACTCCTTGCCCAGTTTCTGATGCATTGAGTTTCTCACTTGCGCTTTCTCATATTGGGAAGTGTGTGTTCTGCTTTCAGTTGGAGGGGACGGTTAGGTTTGTGGTTCGCGGTGTGGCACGCAGTGATTGAGGGCTGAGAGCCTGTGGTGTAATGCGGACGCTTCCGGAGAAGTATCGCCCGTTTCAGGTTGTTTGCTGAGCCTGATGAAGTGGGCATGAGGAAACAAATGACCTACTTCAAAGTGTGGCTCTTAGTGTTTCTACACCTGCTCTCACTGCTGCTTTGTCGCGCTGGATTGAGTATGCTGGTCTCACTACTGACTTAAACTTGTGACCAGTTTGCGGTTTGCTTCCCCAGGTCAGCTCGAGGCAGGAGTGAGTGAACACCTCTCACCTGTTGTGACTGACTATGACATCTCTGTGCCCAGAGGTGATGTGTGCAAACACACGTGGCCCAGGTGTGCCTTCACACCTGGCACATGGTACACACTCCAAGAGCCGCCTTGATGCTCTCACTTGACTTGTGCGTTCTTCATTTTAATCGACAGACTTCATCACACATAACTTGGTCTAATATCTGTATTTCGGCCATTGTACCAGCCTATATATGTAGTCTTTGTCCTTCTCATTATATTGAACACTTCCCTTTCAGGTACATAAAACCTGTCAACAAACCTGACGTTTTAATATCTGAAACTAACTGAAGACATGCAACAAAACAGCTTCACAAGCTTCAAGACAAGCTCTTTAAACGCACAGCTCTATTGTCTGGCCACTGATTTAATACCTGTAGCACCACGCCACTATTCCAAATAAGAGAATATCTGGGCTAGAGGGTTCTCCTAAACTGAATTCTTCTCAGAAATTGCAAACCAGATCATTCCTCTAAACAAGAAAACCATCTGTGGTAGATCTATATGTATTCAGTCTCTGGTAGCTAAACACTTTAGTATAAAGGCTTACATGAGAATTCACCACTGGGGGCGTGGCCAAGCAGCATGGCCGGCAGGACGTGAGCTTCTTCAGCTCCGGCCGATCAGCCGCTAAAATCCTGATTCCACCTTCTAACAGACGCCTGCAAGAAATTTCAGAGAGCGACTGGGGTCCCCCACATGTCGTGGGTGACTGGAGGCTTTGTGGGCTTCCTTAACAAGCTCTTGTTGCCTGGAGAAGCTCCGGACCCGCCTGCCTGGTGGGGCGAGCTCACGCGAGCTCGGCGATGCGGCCTGTGTCTCCCTGAGCGCCGCTCGGAAGCGGTGCAACCTGATCGGCTCGCCTCTGTATGCCCGGCTGTGGTGGTGAGAGTGTCCGACGCGGTCCGGGATCTTCCGGAGCCGGACAGAATCGTGTGGACCTGGAGTGGACGAGGCGACGCGAGAGGCGCGAAGAGGCGCCCCTCCCCCTTCGGCTGCGGTGAGACTGAAAGCAGCGACGGCCTTCGGGAGTGTTGGAGCTCTTAAGCCGTGTGGACGCGGTGCCTGATCCCGCTGGGGACTGCCTGGGGACCTGTCCGGGTAGGCAAGATCGTCATCTTCTATCTCCCTGCTGAGCGGTGGTGACTGGAGGCGGGTCGCGAGGTGTGAGCGGCGTTGTGAGGCGATTGCTGGAGAGGACGTCCGGGAGCTGGGGATCGCCGGTGGCTGCCCGGGAGAAAGTGGGGGTCGCAATATCCCTATTCCTGCACTGCTGCGGTGAGTCGGACTGGAACGGGGCGCGTGTGCGGAGGGAGCACGGTCCCGAGGGCCGCCTGGGGCTCCTACCTATGGGGCGACTGTGGACTGGCTGGCACGTGATTGCTGGCCCCTTGGTCGATGGGGATCGGCCTGCCACCGCTGGCTATGCTGTCACTTTGGGGAAAGTGGCTCTGAGGGCCTCTTAGACGAGCCGTGGCTGCAGTATGACGGGACCGAAGATCTACACTGCGTTGGGAGGACGAACACAGATTGTGCCTGCCGCTGCGGCCTGGCCGTGTACTGAGCACCTGCTTCTGACCCTTGGGTCTGACGACGGAGTCCTGCGGCTTGGTGGGTGGCCTGCGGGCTCGGTGGGACTGGGTGAAGCGGAGGTGCTGCCACCTTGGATGTCCTCAACTAGTATCTCTGGTGTTGTTGTTCTCCTTGGAACAAGCTGTGGTTCGGGGAGTGGAGTGGCTTGGCTGAGGTCTGTGGGCAGCGAAGGGATCCCCCCTCTGGGTCCGGAAGGTGAGGAGTACAGGTTGGGAGGAAGTGAGGGAACCTGTGGCCACCTGCTGCTGGGGCCCCTGTGTTGACACTGAGCTGCGAGAGGAGAGGGACGTGGTGGGGACCTGCGGATTCTGCCCTGTGGGCAGTGGATACCTCTGATAGAGCCGGGATCACTGATTTGTCGCCATGGGCAAGCCTAGGCCCAAAACCACGGACTCGGGCCGCGACTCGGAGGATGCAGCGACAGATTTACCGCAGCAGGTGACTGGAGACCCCATACAGAAGCAGCTCCAAGAAATCTTAGCAGCCATAACGGATACTAAAGCCACACTCCACCAGGACATTACTACGGTGGCGGTTGGGCTAGGTCTCCTATAGGATGAGCACAAGAAGTTGGCGGGGAGGGTCAAGGAAGCCGATACTAGCCTGGCGGAATTGCTCCCGGCCTCCAAAGATACGGCCCAGCAGCTGCACGCTCTCACAGCGAGGGTGAACTCTCTGGAACGTAGAGCGGACGAAGCGGAAGGTAGGAACCGGAGGAACAACGTCTGCGTGGTGGGCCTGCCGGAGGGAGTGGAAGGGGCTGACATGGTAGCCTACCTAGAGACATGGCTTAAAACGGTGGTGGCTCCTGAGGGGTTATCTGACTTCTATACGTTGGAGCGGGCCCATAGGGTCCCGGCTAGGCCACTTGAGCCGGGCAGACCGCCGAGACTGGTGATTGCTCGCCTTCTGCACTACCGTGACCGGGACTTCCTGCTACAGAGGGCGAGAACGGTATTCCCTCCTGTTTCCAGCGCGGTTACGAGTAACACTTAAGGACACGGCTCATTTCTTTGACACTCCTGCGGAGGCTTGGGAGTGGCTGGAGAGGTATACAAGTGGTCTGGTGGACGCGAGAAGACAGCGCCTCGAGGTGGACTGGCCGGCAGGCGTGGATTGCGGCAGCCGCGACGGGGGTCCCGAACATGGCCCTCCATTGTGCAGGCGGAACTGGAGAGGGCGGCCGCTCTGCGGGCAGTGGAGTCTGTGTCGGGCTCTGCTAGCCAGTCTTTGATTGCTGGGAGGGGGGGATCTGATGAGGACTCTGCAGAAAGTGGAACAGATTCTTCTACTGTTAGTAGCACGAAACTCCCGGTGGTTACGCCCCAAAGTGTAGATGAGATAATTTGACTCTAGGGTGGAGAGGTTGGGTAGGAGTGGGTGCCTCGTTGAAAGTCGCTGATTGTGTGCAGGATGGGGCGTGCTGGAGAAGGTAGCCTGGTTATATGCGGCTGGTGCCATGTGACTGGTTACGGAGCCGGCTCTGCGTTGGCTGCGAACACCCTTGCCTCTGAAGTAGTCGGGGGATTTTGCTTAATTGTTAAAGTTTGTATTTTGTTTGGATGGGCACTAGTTTTAAGGTAACTGTCCTTGGGAGAGGGGGGTATGTGAGTTGGGGTATGTTCACCAAGGTGTCTGGCATGACCATTGTGATTTTGTGATGAGGCGCCGGATATATCAGGTACCATGGGGCCACTGAATGACTTAAGGTGTATAACGTGGAATGTCAGAGGGCTGCACACCATGAGCCGACGCCATAAGGTCCATGCCTATCTGGTGCGGAGGGGGGTACAGATAGCATTCCTACAGGAGACGCATATTACGGGCTCGGAGGGACTAGCGCTGAGGCGTAGGTGGAGAGGACAGGTTTACCATACTTCGTATTCTGCATTCGCGCGAGGAGTGTTGGTGTGGATAAGAGCTGGGGTCCCCTTTCAGATGACGCAGCAAATTGTAGATCCGGAAGGGCGCTATGTTGTAGTGCAGGGTCGACTGGACGGGAGGGATATTACGTTGGCCAGTATTTACGCCCGAACACTGAACAGCAGGCCTTTTTTACTTTATTGTCTCGCAAGTTGGCTTCTTGTTTGGCTGGCCCAATCATGCTCGGGGGCGACTTTAACTCGGTGACAGATGTTGCCCTAGATAGATCTCATCCCCCGCTCCTGACGGCGCCATTTGTAGCGGTAGCTAGGGCTAGAGGGACATGGCAGTCACATTGGGGGCTGGTGGACACTTGGAGGGAGCATCACCCAGGCGAGAGGGACTATTCCTTTTTCTCCCCGCTTCATGAGTTGCATGTTCGGATAGATGCGATGCTTTGCTCCCCTGATTTACATGTGGCGGTTCAGCATAGTGAATATTTGACCAGAACGATCTCAGACCATAACCCCCTGTTGCTGAGGCTATGTTGGGTCCAACATCGTTCAGCGATGCCGACGTGGCGCCTGAACCCGGAGTTGCTGGAGGATCCGGTCTTTCACGTGGCGATTGGGGAGGGGGTGGCCCAGTATTTTCGAGGGAGCGCTGGTTCTGCTTCCTCATTGGCTGTAGAGTGGGACGCGTTTAAAGTGGTAGTGAGGGGACTATGCATTGCTCAAAAGATTGGGGTCCTAAAAGTTCTTCTTCAGGACATAGAGTCTGCGGATCGACGACTGCGCGAATTAGAGCGTGCTTGCCCAGAACACCCAGAGGGACAGGGAGAGGTGCTGGATGCCCGGGAGGCAGTGGCGGTGGGGGTTGAGAAGTTAAGGTGTTATGATTATAAGAAATATTTGGTGCGTGCCCACGCAGAGCGTGATAAATCTGGTACATTGTTGGCCTGGCTTGCAAACCCCTTACGACAGGCGACCCCTATATTGGCGATAGACGACCCAATCGAGGGGGTGTGTTACACCCAACAGGACATTAATCGCCTTTTTGCTGGCTACTATGAGGAACTGTGCTCCAGTAGAGTGGACTTAGACGAGGGCCGATTGGGGGAATTCTTGGCTGGGGGGGACCTGCCGACCCTTGACAGAGCGGAAGCGGACGTGTTGGGTCACGAGATTACGCTGGGGGAAGTACGGGGCGCAATCAAACAAATGGCGCGGAGGAAGACGCCAGGGGTGCTTGGTTTACCGATCGAGTTTTATGCGACTTATGTCGAGTTGCTGGCCCCTAGGTTGGTCACCCTTTACAACGAAGCGTGGAGGCTGGGCTGACTCCCTGCCACGATGCGTGAGGTGCTTATAATTCCGTTATTGAAGCCTGGGAAGGCTCCCTCTGATATAACTGCGTACCGGCCGCTGTCTATGCTTACCACCGATTATAAGATATTGAGCCGAATTTTGGCCTCTCGTCTCTTGCCGTACATGACCCAGCTGGTTCATGCGGACCAGGCGGGGTTTATACCCAAGCGAACTACGGCTGGTAATGTCCGCCGACTGATTCGTGTTTTGGAGGCCGATACGTATGCATTGCGCAGTGCTGCAATATTTTCGGTCGATATAGAAAAGGCCTTTGATAGTCTGGACTCGCCCTATCTATTCCAGGTCCTGCGTGCTTTTGGGCTGGGGGAGCGGTTTGTGGCTTGGACGGCATTGTTGTATAAGGATACTACGGCCCGAACTAGGTCAGGGGGTTTAATATCGCCTCCCTGTGCGGCTGGTAGGGGGACGCGACAGGGGTGTCCTCTATCCCCGCTACTGTTTGCGTTGGCCATAGAGCTGTTGGCGGCCCAGGCCCGAACGGCTAGTTGATTTAGGGGACTTCAGGTACATGATGAAACCGATTATATAGCTCTTTACGCGGATGATCTCCTCCTGTTCTTAGCCGATACTAAGGGGGAGTTGAAGGGAGCCAAACGCCTACTTCAATGTGTCGAAGAACTGGCGGGACTGAAGGTGAATTGGACAAAATCAGGGCTTTTCCCCACTTCTAAGACAGCTGAGGGTCCTCGCTGTACGGAGGGAGTACGGTGGGACTACACCTGTATGTCCTATCTGGGGACACATATTTACCACGATCAAAAAGACCTGGTAGAAGGGAACATCGGCAGGGCGATACGAGGTCTCCAGGGCAGTATAGATTTTTGGAAGGTGTTGCCGTTGTCCCTGATGGGGAGAGTGGCGCTCCTCAAGATGGTGGAACTCCCCAGGTTGCTATATTATTTTCGGACGCTTCCGGTGTGGGTCCCTGCGGCGACATTTAAGAGACTTCAGCAGATGATAACGGGGTTCCTGTGGCTTGCTGGCAGACGCAGGGTAGCTTTGCATACGTTGATGAGACCACGGGGGACGGAGGGTTAGCAGTCCCGGACTTGGAGACCTACTATTTAGCCGCTCAGTTACAGTGGTTGACCCAGGCGGTGGCAAGAGAGTTTCGTGGGGTAGGGGAAAATCCGAGGGGGCGGATTTCCGCATGCCTACTGTCTAGGATTATCCTGCAACAGCCGATGCGCCTTGGGGGGGTTCCTAAAGATGTACGGACCTTTAGGTTGTGTTGGAATAGGAGTCAACAGAGGGCGCGTATCACGCGTCCGTATGCGCCGGAGATCCCGTTGTTAATGTGTCAGCAGTTGCCCCACGGGGGCAACTGGTCGGCACTTGCGAGGTGGAATGATTCTGGATTGACGACTGTGGGAGATCTATATGAAGACAATGCACTGTTGCCCTATGAGACACTCCGCGACCGGTTCGATCTTCCTCGCGGGGATTATCAGCTGCATGCGGTGCTGGTGTCGGCTATTCAGCGGCGGTGGAGGGGAGGGTTAACTGAGCCTGGAACGTCCATGGCTTGCCAATATGTGGTACTGGCGGCTGGCACCATTAAAGCTGTCACGTGTTTATATTGGCGGATGACCTGCGAAAAGTTAGCCCCCCTTAGTAGGTTGAAGCAGCATTGGGAGGAGGATATTGAGGGCGAAATACCTGACAAAATATGGGCTGCGGTGTTGGGGAGGCCCTGGAAATGTTCCAGAAAATGCCCGATTCCAACAGATCCAACTTTTTATATTGCACAGGGCTTACCTTACTCCTGTTAAAATTCAACAGTATTTCCACATGCTTAAGGCGATCTGTCCTAGGTGTCATGTAGAGGGGGCCGACTTCGTCACATGCTGTGGAGCTGCCCTCGGATCGGGGCCTATTGGCAGGAAGTATGGTCCTTACTATGAGAAGTTACGGACATGGTGATTGAATTTGGTATAGCTCCTTGCTTGCTACACTGGTTTCCCCACACCTCGAAGACTAAAATTTATAGATCTGGGATTGGTACTGGCCAAGCGGGAGATTACAGCTAATTGGAAGGCGCAGCGTGGGCCGAGATTGCAGAAGTGGAAGGCGGAATTTATTCGGTGGGCAGAATGTGAAACGGCTCTTAGGTTACAGGTGGCCACTCGAGCTCATAGCGATAGGGCAATGGACTCGGCCGAGCCTGGAGAGCTTTAGCAGAACTTCTGAAATCCATAGACTCTGATATTGAGGTGGGATCGGAGATTAGCGACACGCAAAACATACCCTCCTCTGGGCCTGGTTAGAACGGTTATGGGAGAATAGATGGTTTTTCTAGCTAGCCTGTCAGTAGTCCTGAATTGGGAAAGTTTGAAGTACACCTTAGAATTGTAGAAGATGTAAGTATGCACAAAGCTGAAGGCCTTGTTCTGTATCCACTCCACAAGTCATGCCAGGGGAGTTGTGGGAATGGGGGGTAGGGGGGAGGAGGGGAGGTAGCATGGGGTAGGCTCAAGGGTTTTATGTACTTTTCTTTTATTACGATATGGAACTTCCAAGTGTACTCACTGTTATTAGCATTGTTACGGTGCACCTTGCTATGGAAAGATGATGGTACGACTGATGGGTGGTATATCACAGGATGTTACCATGGGTAAGGACAACTTTGACTGTAAACCATCGCTCACGAAAAGACTTGATTGTACAAGGAGGATTGTGGATTAGGATCCTAGTATGTGAGCGGAAGCTTCTGCTCGAAATGTTCCTGACGTACTGTACAAGGTTAATCAATAAAAATATTTTAAAAAAAAAAGAAAATGAGAATTCACCACTTGAACTACAGGTGCTCCTAAGGAGTCCACACCCTGTTCACCACATTACCTATTGTGTTCTAAGTTAAACAATCTCCTAATAGTTCATGGCACCCACGCTTCTCTGACCAAACCGAAGTTTCCTTGGAAAGGACACTAAATGCCCAAGGGCCCCTGAGATCAGCCAGGGCATCATTTGCAATTGCCCTGGCTGAACCAGGTCATGCAACTCCTCGGGAGATTTCTTCAGCAGGGTTGAAAATGAAGGGAGGAACAAGGAGATCTCCACACACAACCTCATTTTTGTAGGAAACTGTGCCTCGACAGGATACCACTGAATAATCAAAACCAGATGCACCTGCTGTCTCTCCCGCTGCAAAAAAAGAAACATTAAAATCATTGATAGTGGTAGAAAGGTATAGACTCCTTTACTCTGCCATGTCTGTAAAGTCTTATGTTTAACGTCTAGCTCTGGATCCGGCCTCCAGCTAAAATAGCTTTGAAGGATCCTTGAGAGCCTCTATGCTGAGCCTCACCTCCAGTGGACCACTCCTCTTTTGCAGCTTTAAAAACACCATTTTGTCTAACCTCAAGTTGCTCAAATCCATCAAAAAAATGCAAATTCCAATCCACCTCTACATTTGAACTGCCCACCTCGTGCTCTGCCATTTTGAAAATCAAATGATCCATGCAGTAATGCCCAAACTCTGTTGCTAGATCTGTCAATCTTTTTAACTGTGTTCCTCCCGAATTTTTGACATAACAAACAGCTGCCAAACTGCCAATTATCAAAAGAACTGATCACAAGTTTGCTCCTTTTACAAAAGCTGTTGCCACCAAATAACCTGCTATTAACTCCAAGCAGTCGATTGGCAAACTTTGCGACTGCTTTATCCGTTTCCCGCATGTTGCTCAAGAACAACTCCTTGCACCTCAGCCATTGTAACTTACGCCGAACATAAAATCACTTCCATGTTGTCCCCAAAAATTGCTTTGCTATCTCATGCCTCCATTTCCTTGCTCAAGCAAAAAAGTCCTTTCTCGCCTCAGCATTCAACCTCACATGATGATGGTACCTTAAACCCTTCCAAAGGTGTTGTCCCTTCTATCTCTCTAAAAAATGGTAATGCAAAGAACCCAGAAAAATTGTCTGGATACTTCATGACATCCCAACAAATCTGATTCTGGTCTGCTCTTTCAATGCACATTAATCTTTGCTGCAAAGTTTCCTTCACTGCAGTGGAACCGCACTTATCTTGTATGCTGGAAGACTCAGAAGACACCGCTCTGATTCAACTTGGTCTGAGTAATGTATATGACAAGTCAAACAACTCTGAGTTGACTGCTGTACAAACTCTATCTTGTAACCTCTCACAGTCTGCAGAACCCACGAATCCTGGGAAGTTTTCTTTCCCATAGGTGCACACAATCGGAATCAGACTCCTGCTGTTCATGGGAACAACTGGAAGGGGAAATTGTACTCACTTTATAAAGTCTTTGTACTGTCCTCTATTCTCATTTCCTTTTTCTCTACCCTGCCTTCCTCTTTGAGGGTAGACATCTGTGGCAACCTGAAAACCTCCTCACATTCCCTTGTCTGAACTGGCCTTGACAAGGAAAGTAACTTCACCATCTCCCCATCCTGCCAAAATACCATCTCGAAAAACCTTCTTTATGGTATTATGCACTTTATTCAGATTTGTAAATGTTGCAGCATACTTTACCAACTTTTTCAGAGAACTATTCCTAAAAAAAAGACCCTGTGCTTTTCCGCCATCTTTCATGTCATATATACCAATTGGGGATCTGTGGTCATAAGAATTTATTTCCTCCTCTCCTTAGATGTCTCAGCATTGGCATTCCCTAAAAAACCCACAATGCACTGAATCTATCCTGTTAAATATTCTATATCTATCCTAACACTTTTTGCTATTGCCTCTTCAGTCAAATAAATAATTCTGGCTACATGGCCAAAAATATCCAGTAATATATTGTTGCAAACTTGCCCTCCAATTCTGGGGTAAAACAAACATTATTGAGAATTACAGGCCTGAACACTTATACTTTAAGACATTATGTTTCTCAGCCTCTAGCGATTTCCTCCATTTTGATTATAAATATTCCTATATGTGGTCCATTGGCTACCAGTCCCTAGAAATAGGATGGTGGATTCCCAAGGTTCAAACCTCTCTCCCCCCCCCCATTGGTGATTTCTTAGGGTCCCTTAGAACTTTGTTTCTGTCACCATCCTCATTGACACATTCACCAAAAAGATTATCATCTAAATCATCGGCTTGACGCAGGGTCAACTCATCCGGCAGGAATTCATGCTCTGACTCTTTAAACATCTTTTTCATTTATTCATTTCCAAGAAATCAAGCTCTAGAAACAGGTGCCCTCATCCTGTGAACAGTTGTTTAAGGACCCACCATGCCTCTCATTGCAGAAAATACTTCCTGCTTTTTTTTCAGTAGATAATATTTCCTGGACAATGCTTGAATTTCTGGACGACTCCTCACCAAAATCTGAGAAGAAACCTACTCTAAGATCCTTTCTCATCTGACTGACAAAAAGTGTTCCTCAGCTACAGCCAATGGATCCTTCTTTTTTACCACCTTCGTTTTCAAAGACGTGGACATGAAAGCAGGTCTCACTGCCTTGGCTACAATATTACTCATGTCTGAGGTGAATAAATATCTCAACTCCTCTCTAGTTAGCCTACTTGTGGAAGTAAACTTTTGCAAAACCTCCAAAATACTGAGGCCTAGCAAACACAACAGGGTAATCTGACCTCCTAACAGACGTCTCACCCTCAACACTCCTCACTGGCAATCTGTTTTGAAAGGGATCATTCTGATATGGAATGATCCAAAGTTTGCACCAAATCTAATGGTAAATGGCAACACTAATTTAAGCCAGGCCAATACAAATGGCTGTTCCACTTAGGATATGTTAAGTTCTTTCTCACTCGCTTTAGAACTCCTAATCGACGCTGCCACTGCTGTACCTTCACTTCAACTGTCAGTCCTTGCTGGCCGGATCACTCCTTGACATAGCTCCCATCGCAGCCTACAACACATGAGTAACTAAAAGCAGTTCGCTTGTGCCGGTCTTCAGCTATTCACTGTACACCTCACAAGCCACCCATCTAAAAACCTCAAATTAACCAGAACTCCCTTCCCTTAAAACTAAAATACCTATATGGTGAGTGGGAACGCCCGAACCTCACTAAATAAAACCAAAAGATTGAGTTCAAAAGTGTCACTAGACTTTCAGTCACAACCAAATAAAGAAACTCTGCATTTAAACTGATTTCAAATTGTTAGACTTGTCAGCCATACATTGGTCTTCCCCCAAACCTCTTGTCTTACTCCTCCATATTTTTATGATCTTGTTTGTTGTTGGCATTAGAACTCTGGGCACTTTACCACTGCTAACTAATGCTAAAGTGTGTGTGCTCACTCCTTTATACATGATAACATTTGCTTGCCCCAATTTGGCATATTTCATTTAGTCCTTAGTAAAGTGGTACTGCATGTGCCAATGGCCTATAAATTGAATGTTACTAGTGGATCTGCAACACTGATTGTCCTCCACTCCTAAATAGCCCTTTAAACATGTCTCACACCTGCTTTTGTGTGCAGTATTAAACTCTCATTTCGACCTGGCAAAATAAACCTTTTTCTATACCCAAACCTTCCTTTTGATTACATGTGTCACCCCTAGGGTGGTAGGCCACAAAGAGCCCACTTGGCAGGGTGCAATGTATTTAAAAAGTAGGATATGTATTTTTAAGTTTCACATGTCCTGATAGTGAAAAACATTTAAATTGGTTCTTTACTCACTATTGCAAGGCCTACCTCTTCCATAGGATAACATTGGACTTACCGTATTACATTTAACAAGGATATCTTCCAAATGGGAACAAAAAGAAGAAGAAGCTTAATCTCAAATCCCCACAGTACAAATAATAATCCCTACACATAAATATACTATATTTACTTAAAGTACTGATTTTTTTATCAATGCAGGCTGGACAAAAATAGCAAGCTTTTATATGGTCCAATGTTAAAGATTTTTACTATTTGTATTTTTATATTACACAGCCGTAATTTTAACTAAAGACCATTTTATTAAGTTATGAGCTGCTTATCGAAATGTATTTTAAATTATTAACAGTACTGCTGTTGATTGAACCAGCTTGAAGATGGTTGGTTTTTCTGTCTAATTCTGTAAAAAACGAGGTACTGATCATTATTTTAACTCTATCTGGCACTTTCGAACCTTGATGGACTTTACTGTCTAAATAAAGTATTGTGAATTCCAAATCGGAACAAGTAAACAGTTCATAATTGCTGTCTTCACAATTGTAATGAAAAAAATCATCTTTTAAGATAGTCTGTTTTTGGATTACAATTTTGAACATTTCACTTTTAGAAAGTTTCCATTTTCCTGCCTTAGCCATTTAGTGCCTGCAACCAGTTTCTGGGTCACATGACTAAGTGTAGTTGACAGTTGGGCTTTGTGTATTCCTGATAGACAGTCACATACAACAGAGAGCTTTGGTGTGCCTTTATGGGCCATCCCTGGCAGGGTGGGAGGGCGGAGGTGTGCACAGCCCTAGTTACATCTAAATAGACTGTGTCCTGCCTTCACACAAAGGATTGCTACACCCTGTAGTTATTCTGGTGTGAGGGAAGGAGAGGCAGAAAACCTCAGCACTTCAAAGGAAATCCTCTATAAGTTTCTCCCACTTTAAAGAAGCACCAGGTATAACTTTTGGTCCTCAGACAGCAACTCTTCAGTATGCTTGTGGACTTGCGGAAGACTGCCCGGAAGGATTGTTGTGCTGCTGAAAGGACTGTCACTCTGCTGGACTGCTGCCTGCCGTGCTGACTGTGAGAAGTTGGCCTGGTATATGCTGTCCACTAGTTCTAGTGGGCACCTTGCACCAGTCCAAACCACCCTTATTGATGAATAGTTTTAAGACAAACTTTATTGAAAGCTATCCTAGTGGTAGCTATGGAGAGCAGCCTTCAGGCTAAATCTCGAAGGAATGTAAAGCAGCTTGGTTTACCAGATTATAATCTCCTGAATGACCAAATGAAAGGAGAACCATACAAGGTATATATATAAAATATATGTATTTATTACTAAACACTCTCTACTAACCTCTTTATGAGATTAGAGAGCAAGGCACACAATATTACAGTTCTAAAACGACAATAAATAGCACAATATACAATGGGCCCCAGGGGGAGACCAAAGCATACATTAAGAAAGTGGTATAAGAACCACGACTTAACTAGACACAGTGCCTAGAGCGCGTATAATCGCTGGGACCCCAAGGATCCACCCAAGGTAGTGACACAGGAGACCCACGAGGGACGTGTGTAGTTTAAGAACACAGCCGCGAGCTCCGTACAATTCTATGGGAAAGTCGCGGTTGGAATTTTAAAGTTTAAGGACACTTAGGAGAGGACTTTGAGCAAACCCTTTCAGACTTAGAGGGTTCTAGGGCCAGCACCCACAGGAGCACCGGAGTACTCGTGTTACCTCACCCAGGGAAGCCGGGTGCACAGGTTTCAAATAGTGTCGGGAATCGTCGTCATTTTCAATGGCGATGTGCTGCAAAGTGCTGCTGTAGTGGAAAGGAGAAGTGTCTGGTGTGATCCAAGAATGGATCAAAGATGTGAAGAACCTGAAAGCAGAGGGGACATAGTCTGGGTCATTTGCCAGTGACCAGGGGCTAGATAGACGAATGCCCACCGATGTCGGGTGTTTCAGGTGCGAAGAGGTGAAGCTTGACTGCACTGCCAGGGGGACCAGGAGGCGTCAACGATGACCACAGTCTGCAGGCGAGCTGTCCCACAAAGGATGGCGAGTGCTGGGGGGGTCAGTGTCCGGATTGGAGACCAACAAGCCTTGGCAACGGCAACCCACGCGATGAGAGTAAAAAGGCTTCGGTGTGGACCAGCAAGATCCTGTGAAATCCGCCAAAGCAATGGAGAGACAGGGCACGTCTGGAGCAACCAGGTAAGCCTGTTGAAAGTTAAAGTACTCTTCTCAGGGACCCACAAGTTGACGCACAAGGGATCGCGAAGGGACCTAGAGAGAAAACACAAAGGGCCAGCTCACGGAACACTCGTGGAGTGTAGGCTGGCAATCTTCAGTGGAATTGCTGCTCAGGGTCAGGGCTACAAGTAACCTATAGCTCAGCCTCAGAGGTCGCCTCAAAGCTGATGCTTCTGCAATGGTCGCTGTGTCCAGGGGTTCGGGTTGCACGGTCTACACGAGGGATACAGGCCTCAGAGTCGCTGAGTGTGCAGATCAACCTTAGAGACCACGGGTACCCTCCTCCTGTGTTGCAATTTTCTTCAGAGTCCTCGGGAGCTTCGGAGATGCAAACCGGACAGATACGTCTTTTTGTGCCTGCCGAGCAGGGGAGTAACTCCTTTACTCCAAGGGAGATTCTTCGGTCATCCAACGTTGTGTAGATAGTAGAAGTTCTGGGATTCTGTAGCAGAGTTTCGTCCAGGTAAATTCAAAGTCCTGTAGTCAGGGGTTCCTACTTTATACCCAAGGAAGGGGTGCGACAAACTCTGGGGACCCACCTATGGGAGGGTCTGGACAGAGGTGTGGCTACACCCATATCCTTTGTCCAGTTTCGCGCCAGAGCAGGAGCTGGTAACCGGTTTGAGCTGGACTATGCACAGGGACACCAAATATACCCCCAGTGCAGACTTCAAAGCACTCTTGGAGTGCACCCACCCACCCCCAATACACTAAAGCCTGTCTGGGAGGTGGTCACACCTCCCTGTGACAGGAAACCTATTTTCCAGGCCTCCCCTGCCGGAGTTTCGTCCAGCAGCAGGAGGGCAGACTCCTGTCTGTGGCTGGTAGCATCCATTTTGTAATGCCAGGGCTTGCAAAGCTGATACCGGGTATACCGGTGCTGTCATATTTCTCCCTCTAGTAGGGTGGAATCATAACTCCCACACCAGTTACTGGTGTGGAGGTATGATGCCAAGGTGTTTTACGCCAAACACGTTATGTTTCCATGCGGCCATTCCAAAGTTAGCATTTAACGCGAGGTTATAATGCACTTAAGAGTATATGGTTTGGCTGCATCACAAACAACCCCAGAATAAAGGTTTACAAAGGATGCAGAGGGGCTCTGCTCATGCATGGGAACCCTCTCACATAAAACCCAGCACCCTGCCTTCAGTATTGATAAGGCCTGCCATAGTGGTGACTGATAGGTTTATATGTGCAGTTATATGGAGAGATATAGTGAACCTATTTCTCAGTAAGGGGTGCATACGACACCTTACACAGGCTGCTGTAGCAGACCTGTTGTGTCATTTTAAATGGCTTCCCAGGGGTGGCACAATACATGCTGCAGTCCCTGGTAGGCCTCTGGGGTACCTATGCCCTGGGTACATAGTATACCATATACTAGGGACTCATAAGGGTACCCCAGAATCCAATCTAAAGTGTACCTAAAGTACATGCAATCAATTTAGAGAGGAAGCAGCTAGGCTGGGGCCCTGGATAGCAGGGGCCCAGCCAGACTAAATTAAAAGAAACAGAGAAACATCAGCAAAATGTGTTGGTAAATATAAGCAGCAGATCCTACTCTCCTTCACTGACCAGCTGAACCTCTTTGCCTGAGTGAGAAGGACTTGACCTGCAAACTGCACCTGGGACCACCAGAATGACTGCAAGGGACAAGTCTCTTGTAACCAGCACCTGGACTAAGCAACTATGAGTTCTACCCTGCCAAGTGGTGCCACCCCAATCTTGGACCCTTCAAAGAGGGCCTGAAAGTGCTCTGCCAGCTCATCTGTGGATCCAGCAGAAATGACACATCACCTTTGCTGCGCAGTGCAACCACGATCAGTACCAATGCATCACCTTTGCTGCGAGGAATCTTTCAGCGCAAGACTCCACATAGACCTTGCATTCTCATTAGAACTGCCTCTACATATCCCCAATGCAGGCCCTCACACCGCAAGCCCCTCATTGACACAGGACTTCGCATCACTAGCCATCCAGACAGGTGTGCGATGCATCTTCAGCGCAGGACTTCACATTGTATGTTTCTCTCATCAATGGCCTCCTCAACGATTGCACAGGACTTCATCACAACCTTGGAGCTTCCCAGAACCAACGCTGTGCGACGCATCTCCGGCCAAACCTTGCATCACCTCGACTGCGCAATGCATCCTCCACGCAGAAGCTCGCAAGCCTCGGCAATCCGGATTTAAAATAAATTACACTTGTTCAGCGGGTGTACTCGGTCCCTGTATCCGTTACGTGGTCCATTGTGGTCGGCATCAACTTGTGATTGTCATGGTTTAGCCATGTCCAGATCCACAGTTGGCACTTGTGGCTTTTACTGAAATCTTTAAACTTGCATATCTCCTGTCCTACTGATTGGATGTTTGTCATTTTGGTCTTGTTTTTGTTTATTAAAAATTACTCTATTTTTCTAATTTGTTGTAGGTGCCTTCATGTGAGGTGTTTTTACATTATTACTGTTTGAAGGGTTGCTCAAAAACTTACACATTGCCTCTTAGTTGAGCCTGGCTGCTCTCTGCCAAGCCACCCGAGGGTTGAGAATAGGTTAATTTAGTGTTTGCTTGTGACTTACCCTGACAAGGATTGTTATTTCTGCTTGAGTCAGTTTTTACTTCCCTCAACCAGTCACCCAATTTCTTAAAAAATCCAAATAAAAGACTTAACAAATCAAGTTAATATGCTACTCAGATAAATAATCAGATGTCAATAACCGAGAGCTAATTAAAAAAATACTACTCTTCAGGAAGCAGCATTAAAAGAGTCCTGTTCCAAAAGCTGTAGAATGTTGTTAGTAGTTTTGATCTTTTGTTTGGTAGTCTGTTGCTTTGGGGAGAACACTGAAGAAGAGTGCACATAATCTGAGCCTTCAGTGCTCTCATGAAGTTTTTATCTGGTTTTCTGACAAGTCTTGACTTATTACTCTGAAAGTTCTTTCTCAGGTCCTCTTAAAGATGAACCATCAAATCTTAACCCGTTTTATCTGGTTGGCATTGAGTCCCTTCTCCATATATTCTGACACAGTTTTAAGTGCTGTGATAAGACCTTTACTTGCAGTTCATTTATTCAATTTTTGCACTGGTCTTTTCGAGGAAACATCCATTAAAACGCAGTCATTACAACGACCTCCCTTTACAATGCAACTGTTACAACGCAACTGCCTTTACATCGCATCCAAATACAATGCATGCCAGTACAACACGTCACTACAACGCATGTCACTACAAAGCATGCCATTACAGCGCGTACCATTACAATGCATGCCAGTACAATGCATGCCATTACAGCGCATTATAAGGTAAGTAATGGAGATTTTTTAAGTATTAGGGTGGGTATGGGTTTTGGGGTACATGGGAATAGTAATTTTTACCCCTACACTATCCAACCCTTTTTTTTTTTTTTTTTTTTAAAACCTTTATTGTGCACAATTATGCCATCTTACAACGCACATTCACCGTCCAGGTGGCAAAGCAGTTAAATAAAGTGTACATCTCCAGAGATAAGAACACAGCCATTTAGCCGACAACCCGGAGGTCCGGCGGCATTATTCAGGATGACATGCGCGCAGAAGGGGGGGTGTGTGCGTTGCGAAGGGAGTAGGCGCGGAATGTTACGTATGTGCTTTTTAGTTTTAGAGGTGTCTCAGGTGCATGCTATCAGCGGTAGAGGATGGCGCTGTGATCTAGCCCACTCCACAGCTATGCCGGCTGCCACCCAGGCCCCAAGTCAGTGACCCAGCGGACGTCACCGTGTCCCCAGAATATAGAGGCCTCCGGGTGGACAGACGCCAGCAACGCGCTCAGGGTGCAGGCCGCAGCGCGGCAAGGATAACCCTGTATAGCTCACAGCTACACATATGGCAGCGCATAGAGCTGGCGAGCCTGGTATGTAGCATCATAGTCCTTATCTATCCCGTGTATGCATAGCAAGAATACGTGCTAGGGTTAAGGTCATAAACTCAAACAGGGTTGAAGGGGGGAGGGGGAGTGAAGAAGGGGGGGGGGGGGAGATCGGTCTGCGGCAGAGCAGGAGGGTCATTGGCTGTCAGGCTGGGCTCGGCAGGACCGCGCGATGTGCGCGGGGGGTCGCAAGTCAGGAGAGGGGAACAAAAGAGACAGAGGGCTTTCAGGGAGGTCGAGACTCCCCAGTGTCCGCGTCCGCACCCGCCCATCAGTGTCCCCAGGGCGTCAGGGGCAAGCAGGGGCAAAAAGGGGGGGGGGGGGGGGGAGATAAGAGTCGTCTTCCCAGCAGCCCCAGGGCCGGCGCTGTCCCGCCAGTGAGGGTGCAACATATCTCAGGGATTCAGGTTATCCCCCTATCCCGGCAAGCCCTCTGGAATGTCCCAAGGAGAGTGTCCCAGAGGTGTGCGATGGGGAACTTCCGGAGCCCTGCCGTTTCCTCGCGAAGGAGCACCGCGCTCTCCGCTTGCGCCCAATTAACAAAGGAGGCTCTCCAGTGGCGTACTTGTGGGGAAACTGCTGCCTTCCAGTGCTTGGTAATCATGCGTTTGGCCGTGATAAGACCCATGTCCCAAAAGCGTGCCTGCACCTTGTTGTCTTTTGTGCGCCTGTAGAGCCCTAGAATGCATGTTTCCCATGTGTGCGGGAGCCGCCCATCTGCGCCGTGCGCGAGCAGTGACAGCACCGTGCCCCAGTAGGCCTGTATCTCCGGGCAGTGCCATAGCATGTGTAAAAGGTCCGCTCCCGGCAAGGAGCAGCGCGGGCAGGTTGCGTCTGTCCTCGCGAAATATCTGTTAATTTTATCAGGGGTGAGGTATGCGCGCTGCAGGATGTAATACTGTATAAGTTTAAAGCGGGGGTTGCGTGGAATGTTCGTTGGGCCGGCCAGTATCATCGCCCATTCCTTGTCCGTCCAGTCTCTTCCCCTGTCCGTCGCCCAGCGCTCCCTCAATGCTATTGTGGATGGCTGCGAGTGCGTCTGTAGCGCCTGCGCCAGCCAGTGTACGACGTGCGCGCCATGGCCCATAACGTGTAGGTATTGCATAAAGGTATGTGTCGGAGGCTCATCTGTCATGTCACCCCAGGAAGCCGTGAGTGTGCGCAGAATGGAAGCATGTAGGAGGAACTGCCCCGCCGGGAGGGTCGAGTCTTCAGACAGGTTGGCGAACGTGAGCAGTGCGCCATCAGCATATAGATCGCTCAGCGTGTCCACTCCCGCTTGGTCCCAGCCAGCTAAGCGAGTCTCCGTGAGCGGCCCCGTCGGGCTGGGCATGCCCAAAAGTGGTACGCTAGGGGCATAAGGTTTCGTAGCGCGCGTGAGACGAAGGCTCCTCAGAAAGCATCTGCGCGCCACTGCCAGGTAGATCTGGGAGGGGCAGGGTGCGCGGGTTATCGGATGGAACAGTGCAGTAATGCGCGTTTGCGTCCATGTAGCCATATGTGTGGCCGTGTCTTCGAGGTGTTTGCCGCTCAGCCATCCCGCCACCCATTGCATCTGCGCTGCGAGGTAGTACAGCTCCAGATTAGGGACCGCCAGACCCCCCGAGTCTGTGGGCATATATAATTTAGTCAGCGCCACTCGTGGCCTTCCCTTGTTCCAGATGAGCGAACGGAGCAGTGCCTCTAGGTCTCGAAAGAGCCTGACGGGCACATACAGAGGCATGTTCGCGAAGTAGTAGAGGAGGCGGGGTAGCACAATCATTTTGGCTAGCGCCACACGGCTGGGCACGTTCAGGGGTAGGGTATTCCAAAAGCTAATTTGCGCTCGGATAGAAGCGACCGCTCGGCAAATGTTCCCTTCCAAGACATCCGCCGGTGTGCGGTAGATTTGGATCCCGAGGTATCGGAAAGTGGTGGGATGCCATTGTAGCCTGTCTCCCCCCAGCCGGATGTCACATTCCTGTACATCAGGGTTAAAGGGGTACGCCCCCGACTTGGCCCAGTTAACCCTGAGGCCCGATATTTCTTCAAAAGTGCGGAAAACGCCAGCGAGGGAGGCAGGGATGGCGGTGATGTCCCTGACGTACAATAGCAAATCGTCTGCATACAGTGACACGGCGTGCATTCCATCCGCCAGCGGGATTCCCCACTCCAGCCCGTGTGCTCTGAGGGTCGTGGCCAATGGCTCCATGGCCAGTGAGAACAGCAGTGGCGATAACGGGCAGCCCTGGCGGGTGCCCCTGCAGACCCGGATGGTGTCCGAGATGAGGCGGCCCGTGCGAACCCGGACTGTCGGTCTGCCTTAGAGCAGGCCAATCATAGTCTGGTATCCCCCCCCCCAGTCGATATTTCTCTGTAACCGCCCGCAGGTACGGCCACTCCACAGAATCGAAAGCCTTCTCTAGATCCAATATGAGGCATCCCGCTCGCGGCCACTGCCGTGTAGCGTACTCCTGTACCCGGAAGAGGCGGCGTATGTTAAATGAAGTGTGGCGCGTGGGGACGAAGCCGTTCTGGTCACGGTGTTCTAAGGTGGGCACATGGGGGGCCAGTCTTCTGGCCAAGGTAGAAGCCAAGATTTTATAATCTGTGTTCAGGAGTGCCAATGGGCGATAAGAGCCCACCCGTGCACCATCCTTGCCTGGTTTAAGAATAGAGACCAGCGTGGCTTCATTTAATGTGGGGGGCAGAGCGGCAGTCTCTGCTGCCGCGGTGTACATCTTCAGCAGCTCCGGAATGAGAATATCCGAGCCGGCCTTGTACATCTCGGCCGGCAGTCCATCCGGACCCGGCGTTTTACCATTTGACAGGTTAAAGATGGCTTCTCGGAGCTCATCAGGTTCTAGGGGGGCACCTAGTTCGTCCTGCTGCGCAATAGTGAGGTGCGGCATTGGCAGGGGGGAGAGGTAGGCAGCAATAGCCATAGGAGGAGCCGCCAAGCGGGAGCGATACAGCCCTGCATAATGAGTCGTGAAGGCTTCGTGAATACCGGTTTGCGTGTACACTAAGTCCCCCCCTTTCGTCTGTACAGCCGCCACTGGTGTCGAGCGGGTCTCCTGAGAGATGAGCCACGCTAAAAGTTTACCAGGTCTGTCGCCCAGGTGATGCGTCCTCGCCGAGTGCGCGGCATAGTTTATGTTCCGGAGCCGCTCTAGAAGGCGTGCGTGTTCTGAGCGGGCCTCATGTAGCGGACCCCCGTCGCCAGCCACAGCCCCCTCCTCCCGTGGCAGTAAGTCCGACTCCAAGCTGGTCAGGTCCCTCTCCAATTGGAGCCTTATGTGCCCCTGTGCGCGTAGGCAATGTCCCCTGAGTACTACCTTAAAGGCGTCCCATTCCGTCTGTGGAGTTGACGCCGTGCCAGCGTTGTCCTCGAAGTACTGCGCAATGCATGTGAGCAAGTTATCTCGGAAAGTCGCGTCTAGTAGCAGCGCAGGCTGCAAGCGCCAAGTGGGGACAGGAGGGTGCGTGTGCGCCCAGGCCAGCGACATGAAGTGTGGGTTGTGGTCCGAGTGCGTGCGGCCCATGTATTGTGTGTCCGTCACGTGGGGTAGGAGGGCAGCGGAAGCCATGAACCTGTCCAGGCGGACGTGCAAGTCGTGAGCGCCGGAGTAGTAAGAGTACGTCCGCGCCCCCGGGTTGCGTTGCCGCCAGACATCATGTAGGTCCCACTGCGCAGCCCACTCCAGCAACGCTTTTGTGGCTCCCCGCGTAGAGGCATTAGCGGGGGGTGGGAAGGAGCGGTCCAGCGCTGTATCTAGTGTGCAATTGTAATCGCCCCCTATTATCCACGAGGTTGCGTGCCATGGTGCCATGACCTGTGAGATTCGCGCCAGAAAGCCGCCCTGATCTACATTGGGGGAATAGAGGGACACTAGCGTGAGAGGCTGGCCATCTAATCTGCCCTGCGCAGCCGCATATCTGCCCTCCCCATCCACCGCCACCTCCGTAGTTACCCAGGGGGTCCCAGGGCGGATCCATATCAGTGTGCCACGCGCATAGGAGGAGTACTCCGTAGCGTAAAGTTGCCCCCGCCATCGACGGCGCAGTGCTTGCACCTCAGCACCGTTCAAATGGGTCTCTTGGAGTAGTGCTATGTTGATGCGATGGCGCTTTAGGTAAGAGTAGATTTGATAGCGTCTGGTTGGCGTGTGCATTCCCCTGACGTTCCAGGTGCATATGCGTATATCAGTCATGTCAGCTGTTCGTGCCTGCGTGCCATCCCTCCTCCCAAGGTGCGGTCCCCCGGTCAGAGACCCCCCAGCAGCCCGTCCCAGCCGTGCAACTGTCATAGGTGTCATATTCGCAGTACCATGATCTCCAACAGGGTAGTGGGGTAGGGAACAGGGGGAATACAAAAAGCCTTAACATGGCAACAAAGTCCAAATACCAAAAGGTCGGCCACACAACAGGGCGCCGTCCAAACACTCAAGTGAGCTCGCGAACTATACAGTCTAAGGGGGTGCTTGTGGTTGCGTTCAAACAGTAAACAAAACAATGCAGTTACGGGTGTGCCCAGTGTCCCTCCCGGGTGCTGCACGCAAGCCCCCACTGGCCAGCGGACGCCCAGCGTCTCCTATTCCATGCTGCGGCAGCTGTACGTTCAGGTATCAGTCTGGGGTGTGAAAGAGTGTCAGGGGGGGGTGTAAGCCCCCTCCTCCTAGGCAGGTCAAGTTGCTGCGGGCTGGCAGCGGGTCGCGGCAGAGTGCTCCCCCGCGTCCGCAGCGGAGGTGCGTGAGCCGCAGACGAACAAGTAGGTAAAGTACTTACAGTGGCCAGCGCCGCATTTCGGTTCCCCAGGGCAGCGGCATTGTGAGCGTTGGCAGGTCCAGGACAGCCCCAGGGCCAAGCGGGGCAGTCAGGCAGGAGCCCTGGCGGGTTCTCATTATGTGGGGGGCAGCAGTCAGGGCCAGCCACCGTCAACCAAAGAGATCCACAGTCTGGGGTGTGACCTCCGGGGGTCCCCCAGAGCTCTGCGTGTCCGGCAACCCATATATCGCCTCGTCATCTGTAGAAGACGCTACTGGGCTGGCGCCCGGGTGGAGCGACGGCGCCGGGGAGTTGCTGATTTCCGCCACTCTGCGTAAAGCATCTTGTTGTTCTTGTTGGACCAGAGCCGCCGGCGGGGAGTGGCGCACTGCCTCCCCGTGCAGCGGTGGCGTGGATGATCGTCGGCGGCGTCGCCTCCCCGGGCCCCTGGACTGTTCTATCGCGTTGGCTCCCGGCGCCCTTCGCGGCGCGTCAGGCATACCTCCATCCAGCCAGGCCGCAACCTCCTCAGGGTTCATAAAGAAGTGCGTCTTGTCACGCAGCACGACTCGTAGTTTAGCCGGGAAAAGTAGCGAGTACTTTAGGTTTGCTTCACGCAGCCTCCGCTTGACAGCCAGGAAGGAGCGTCTCTGTCCTTGAACTTTCGCAGTGTAGTCCGGGAAGAACATCACCGCAGCGTTTTCGATGTTGACCTCCCCGAGGTTCCTGACTTCGCGTAGGATCGCGTCCCGATCTCGGTAGTTGAGTACTCGAAGGAGGAGTGACCTGGGGTTAGAGCCCGGAGGGAGCGGCCGCATGGGCACTCGGTGGGCTCTCTCCACCACAAAGTGGGGGGAAAGTGTGCCAGCTGGAAGAAGGTCTCGTAACCAGTCCTCGACCTTACGTGCAGGATCCGCTCCCTCCCATTTCTCTGGGATGCCCACGAGGCGAATGTTGTTTCTTCGTGCCCGTCCTTCCGCATCCTCAGCCCTGCCCTCCAAGAGGTCCATTCTGGTTAGGAGGTCATGTACCTTTTTGTCTGTTTGTGCCACCAATGGTTCAACCGCTGCCACTCCATCTTCCAGTGTCTTAGTGCGGGCCTGCAGCTTCTTGTGGTCGGCGCGGAGGTGGGTCAGGTCAATCGCCACGCCATCGATTCTGGCCTCCAGGGAGGCGCGCGTCTGTTGCAGCGACTCTTCCATCCGCTCCATGGCCGCCAAGACGCTGTCCAGCTTCGCAGCCACGTGGTCGGTATCCATCTTGTGTGCCGTTTTCGTTTGTCTCCCCTTTGCCGCCGCAGACCCCGATCCAGTGCGTGTCCGCGCTCCTCCCGGCATGGGGCTGGTGGCGAGCGCAAGTTGATGACCCCCGGTGTTGTGTGTCAGGGGCCCGTCGGCCGCAGCAGGTCACCCCGGCGTCTCCGGGATCGCCGTTGGAGTCCGCGTCTCACCTGCCGTAGAGCCAGCAGTTCCAAGCAGCGCAGGGCAAAGGTCTCTTCCCAGGGGAGCAGGGCACCTGCGTAGCTCCGATCAGGTCCAATCTCTCGGAGGGCCGTCGACGCGAGCGCGGCCGCAGGCTGCGCAGCTTGTTGGTCTATGGGGAGCCTGTGCGAAGGAGGCCAGACTACGGTGCAGCAGCCCCCAGGTCAAAGCGGGGGGGAGGGGGAGGCGAGTTCCCCGCGTCGCGTCTCGGGTCCAAGGGTCGCCGTCGCCTCCTCGGGTCCCGTGTCCGTCCCCTCTCCGGGTCTACCCCGCCGGCCCCCAGGCCCCCGTCCGCCGACTTGCCTGTTCACTGGGCACCGCAGAGGTCATCCACGCAGGCGGCTGAAGCCGCTCCCAGGCCGCCGTTGTCGTCGCCCGGAGCCCTCTCACGGGGGAGGGGTGCCCCCAGGAGCCCCCGGTCGTTGTGTCCGTCTCCCAGGGGGTCACGACAGCAGTCGCAGGGCGTATCCTAAGTCGCAGCGTGGGGCCTGCGAGGGCAGCTCAAGCCGCGGACTCGCGTAGGCGCCGTCCCCAGGTGTGAGTTCGTTAGTGCGGCGCCAGGCCCGTCGTTGGTGGTAGCGTCGTGCGACGTCTCCAAGGAGCCTCAGGTTTGGCCAGGGCATGTAGCAGGGAGCAGAGCGGGGCCAGTTATGGTACTGGATCGCGGGAGGCCGCCGAGTCCCCCGAGGCCCGGTGCGGCGCCTCAAGCCGCGGACTCGCGCCGGCGTCCTCCCCAGGCGCGGGCTCCCCAGGGCGGCCTCAGTCTCGCCGTCGGCGTCGAAGGGGCGCGGTGCCTCCGATGAGCCCCAGATTTGGCCAGGGCATGTAGGAGACGCCGAAGCAGGTCCGCCGGCAGTTTTGGGCCAGAAAAGGAGGTTTTTAGCGGATAAAAGGCCCGGTGTAGGCGAGCTCAGGCAGGAGCTCTACCCGGGCATGTCCGCTCTCGCTGCGTGGTAAGCCACGCCCCCCTACACTATCCAACCCTTTCGCTACTGTTGCACTCACTGGAGTGGGAATAGTAATTTTTAACCCCTACACTATCCAACATTTAGTAATTTTTACCCATACACTATCCAACACTTTCCCTACTGTGGCACTCACTGGAGTGGGAATAGTGATTTTTACCCCTACACTATCCAACACTTACCCTACTGTTGCCCTAAAAGTATTATGCGTTGTAATGGTATGCTTTGTAATGGAATGCGTTGTAATGGAAGTTTAAAAAAAATGCATTGTAATGGCATGGTTTGTAAAATCATGCAATTTAATGGTGGTTGCGATGTAATGACATGCGTTGTAACATCATATATTCGTTTTTTTGTTCTCTTCAAGTAGATCTTCTAACCTTAGACAGAATGACTAATTTCACGGTCAAGTCAGATGACCCTTTTTATCTGTCCATTCATCTATTGAGTACTTTTGGCTTTTTTGCACGAAACTCCACATCTATCTCCATTTCGCTAGTTCTCTTCTTTTGGCAGTAAAATCTATGTTTTGTAGTCAATGCTCACACCTCCTTTGTTTTGATGGTTTTCTGGTAAATACAATTGCAATCAAGAAGCATCAAAGCAATATCAAGGGGTAGTAGAAACTAGTTTGCATAATTAACACACTGTAGCTACTAGGAACACAAACATGGTTTAACTTATCTGCAAACCTCCATGTTACCTTGAATTTTGCCAATTGAAAAGGGAAGGCATATTTTCACATGAATAATGTCAGAACTGAGAAGAACTGTCTCTGCTAAGTAACATATGCAGTTGAAGGTTTTTATTGTCAGGACCATAACTGGCAAGTTATACGCTTGGATTTGGAATGGAACAGTGGTGAACATGAGTAATAACGCTCTGGCATGGACTCCAGGGCCCGTATTAGAGAGTGAGATCCCCTTACCGGCAGGTGCAGTGAGTGACTGCGTTGTATTTGTATTCACAAAGGAGCAACAGAGGGAAAAGAAAGCCTGGTCGCCCTCCACTAATCAAACATCAACACAACCAAACCAGGTTTCTAAGGTGCTTTTTATTAACCTTCCAACTTTCATCAACGTATGTGAATTACTGCCATTTGCTCTGTTGTACTACTCTATTTTATATATATTTTTATAGTAGTCAAACTCCGTGTAGTCACTTTCTTTTTTATAAAAAACAATTTTAACAGAAGGCAGTCTTCCAATAACAGGGTTTCTTCAAACAAGCCTGATGTAAACCCCGCAATCACAAACTGTGAGAAATAATACAAAAAATGTGGAAAGACAAAATGTGGAAAGACAAAATGACCCCTCACGTGCGCACCACCAATGGCATAGCTGGTTGGTACTCACCAGTTGTGCCACTTTTATCATCATTGGCGGTCATTTTGTTAAAAAGGAAACAAAAAAGTGTCCAAACCAAAGATTATAAAAATCAAGTGCAGTGAAGTGAAATAGGTCACATCCCTCGTGATATTAAAATTGAGAAAACACTCACAAAGCAATCCTTTATTATTTACTGAGTGTTTTTCTCAAATTAAAATGAATATGTTGCCATCCATGCATACCTTTTCAAATGCCAACATGTTTCTTTGCCGCAATAATTTAGGCAAATTCATCAGTGCCAAAAGCACTTCGTCAAAGCACCCATATTGGACACAGTTTATGGAAGACCTCAGATAGCCAACGTTTTGTATACCAGCTTCACTTTTGAGGTCACCTACAGAACTCCTTTTATGAGTCCTCCTTGCGAAATGACCATATAGTTATTATGTCAATTTCTCGGGGCCTCACAGAGCGCGTTGTCAGCTGCCGTGCGTGACTGCACCTACCTGCAGGGGAATATCTGTGGGGTCTATGAGACCCCCCTTTCTCCCCTCCAGAGACCTGCCCTCAGGGGATGCACTGACAGTGTTCTACCTTTTTGTCGCAAACTGTCATTGCTCCTGCTAAGGGTATGTGTGCCTCTGTGCCTGTGTCCATAATATGGTGCGGGTGCAGACTCAAAGGGATTCCCTCATTTGCATGGGCCCTCATGCAAACGAGGGAATGCTCTCATTTGCATAGGCCCTCCCCCCCATGCAAATGAGAGAATGCCCTCTGAAGATAGGGCTGGTGCTACATGTACACCAGCGCCATCAGTATTACAGCAAGGGCAGCACAAACGTCTGTGACCCCTTAAGTAATATCATAGTGCTCCAGGGAGCTCAAAAATCGGGCTCATGCCAGGGCTCGAAAAAGCGACTCGCCCACTCGCTATGGTGAGCCATATTTAATCAGAATGAGCTATTTTTAGGTACTACTTGCCCATTCATGGGAGCTGATGACAGGTGTTCTGCTTGCTCACAAAGTGAATGAGCAATAAATATGCCTTTAAATCTTGTTATATTGTCACATTTGCTCTGCTTTCAGAGACGTTAGTCAAAAGTCATTTTGTCTTCCTAAATGTACTTTTCTTTCTGTGACTGAAGTTAGAGGATTTTGTGGAGTGAACTGTGTGACAATTGCGCTGTTCAAAGAAAGTGAAATGAAAGGCTGTAAGATTTCAGGCCTTTTTTTCTAACACATCTCTTAAATAGATATGTTAACTGTTCAAACATTCCAAATATATTTCACTAGTGAACTGTTTGACAATTGTGCTGTTCAAAGAAAGTGAAATGAAAGGCTGTAAGATTTCAGGCCTTTTTTCTAACACATCTCTTAAATAGATACGTTAACTGTTCAAACATTCCAAATATATTTCACTAGATATAAAGATACATTTTTTTTATTCTGTGGTGCAAAAAAATACTTTTACACGATCAAAACAAATCAGAACACTTTACTTGGTGTTATGCACATTTTAAATATTTTTGCCGAAACCCAATTTCCAAACATTGTGTATGCGCTATATAGTTTTATCAGTAAAACTACATGATAGTGGGAAAGGTTTGTGCCAATTTAATGGAAAATGTGCTATCTGTAAATGACGGTGCACTGCCATATCAAACTTTAGTAATATATTTATGAAAAGTGAGTTTTTAAACATGAATTGGAAAATATTCCTTCTCCTGCCCAGATGACAATGCTATTAATGAACTACAAGGCATTCCAGGGATCACGTGTACCCTACATGTCGGCTTGATTCCTAATATACATGGAGCACATGTTTAGTCTTGTAAATAAAGAGTTTTTTTGTACAGTAGAAATAGTGAGCTTGCTTATTTGAAGGTGCTTTCTAATGTGATAATGAAGAAAGGCAGCTCCGTAGGACAAAAGTTTGCCTAGGATCTCACAATTTGGGACCAGTTCAGAGGTAAAGTACATTACAGTTAGTTTGAGTAGATTATACAAGCTACTAGACATGCAGGTCTAGTAACATTTTTATGCTTTTTTGAGCCCTGGTCATGCCTGTTGTGCCCCTGTGTGGCGCTATGTGTTATCCCTAGTTTAAAAGTAATAGTCATTTGACCAATGACAGATAGTACGGGGCATGCAGCAATAGTAGCCAGGGGCTGATATTGTCCTTTTGCATTCACCTTGAGGTGAATGTTAGGATATTATTGGTACTATAAACATAATATTTTCATAGCCCATCTTGATCAAAGCAACAGGTGCAACTTTCAAAGTTTGATGACAAAAAACAACACAGGTAGGAACTTGGTGAAAAACAGAAAAAAGGCTGCAGCCCCTTCCTTCTCATCATTCTAAAGCAGACTGAAAACACACATGCTCATTGAAAAGGAATTCATCCCTTCCTGATGAATAGAATATGACACTTATTTGTGGTATACCACCACTATAAAAAACTCCCCCAAAACAATTTGGGTTTCGTCAGCTTCTCCAGCTATTGCCTGGTATTTTGTTAAATTGTAAAATGAATCTATTTTTCTCTAATTTATTCTGTTTTCTTTTCTTGATTATTCCATGATTGTCATGTTACTATATTTGAGAAAGTGGAATATTAGTTGGGGTGGATGCGCAGTACTAATGGCTCTATCTTTTTAGGTCTCGTAAAGCTATGGAACAGAGCAGACATGCTTAATTTAAGAACATGAGTAAAGCATTTAGAAGCACCAAAAAAGTTAAAAAGTCAAAAAACACAAAAAAATCCCTTTTTAAACTTTTTTTTTTTTTTTTTCAAAAGAGACTCATTCAACGACATCTAAATGACAAAATTAGAATGAGAGCAACTGGGAATATGAATTTTTCAAGTTTTAATTAAAAGTAGCGCCAAATGGTGCTAAGTGCCAACTGTGGTCATTTGGTTGTGCTACACCGGGACCTAGACATGATTTAAGGCCAAGAGGTTCATCCCGGTTGGAAGGTTTACCTGTGAGCTTAGTCTCTAAAATGGACGTAAAATATCCCTAGCGGAGCAAGGCAGCAGGCTGTGACTGAGACGGGCTCCATGACGCCAGGTAGCAATTGGACGAGGTCTCAATGAAGCAGTAGACTTTTGGTGAGAAAGCTCAGTGAGAGAAAATCACATTTTGTGCCCAGGAAGGTCTCTCACTGGCTGAAGACTTATGCCGCCTTCACTGATTGAAGATTTCTATGGTCACTTTTATGTAGCTCAGATTTCTCCAACAGGGCAAGGCTACAAGCTGAGGCTGAACTGGGCTCCAGGAGGCCAGATACCTTCTCTGCGACATCGTACTGAAACAGATTTGCTGCTGCTGAAAAACTCTGAGCAGGAGCAGCCTGAATCTTTGGCCCAGCGGCAACGCACTTTCATCTGATTGACTTGTCAGGTTTGTTCTGGTTCTTCTGAGGTCTTTGGAGGCAAAAGGTCCCACGTTTTTCAGTATATTAGGAGTATGCTTTGACTTAGTCAAGAAGTCCCAGGACCCCAGAAACAACACTTGGGGGTCAAGAATCCCAGCAGTGTCCAGGGCAGGTCCAGCCGAAACTGGTCACCAGGGCTCTTCAGGAAAAAGAGCTTTTTGCTGCTTGTTGTGTCACTGGTGCTTAATAGGAGGTTAGCCAACTTCTTTGTCCTGGGTAAAAGTTGAGAGTAGGTCTAGACTTTAAGGTCCATTCACAGTTCCCAACAGCATGTGCAGTCCTTGTTCTTTCATCCCCAGGTCCAGTAGTTTTCTGAAGAGGGTGCCCAGGGGTGCCACATTTATGCCTGGCATTTATTCGCCTAGAGGTGGGTGGGTGACTTCTGCCTCCTACATAACCCGTAGGGTCATCGTTCCCACTAGTAACCCGATTCCCTTTTGCAGCAGTTCCTTTGTGCCATATTGCAGACAATCCCACAGTGTCACTCTGCCCAAATGCAAGATGGCAAAGCCCTTTTTCCCTTGTGCAAAGCCTGTGCTCTCACCCCAGAGGTTGGGCCAGGTAAATGAGAAACCTGTCCTCTGTGGTCACTTCAAACCAATTCTGGGGGCAGCTTCTTTCCCTCTAGAATTGGTGCCCGATTAAAGGAATGAAGAACAGCCTTGTCCATGTGTCAGCTTACATTTGTCTGTGTCTTTGAATTCAAGCAAGTTCTTGGGCACATCCCAGATGCTCATCAAGCCAGAGGAACAAACACCTAACACCACCCAGTACCCAAGTCATTGTCATGCTCTGTGAAACTTTTTCTCACGTCATCAAGGGGGCTATTCAGCTGCCAGGTGATAGTTGGAGCTCTTGCAAATGGGCATTCAGAGGCTCCAGGCATATTACAGACCTGACTTCACCAATTAATTGGACCAGTAATTAATATTATAAAAGACTAAGAATTATATTTGAACCTGTTTCCTAGCTGGAGATAACATTATTATATTTGATATCATAACCTGATGCATTCCAATAGAACAACTAACCCAGCAACAGTGAAAATAGCCTTGAGGACCTTTCACTATAAGTGTAACATTAACCTTTTACATATCCTAATTTTAAAAATTTTGCACCTAGCCTTTTGGGCATTATGCCCTACTTAGGAGTGACCTAATAATATTTAATATTCATGATTATGCCTGTCAAAAGTGATTCTTTTGTCAGATCAAATTTGTTCTTTTAAAACTGTTCGGCCAGGCTACAAATGTAGTCCTGCAGTCATGTTTGCATTCTCTTTATAGTGGGTGCCACAATGGGTGCTGCAGTCCACTAGTGACATTTAACTTAAAGACCCTGGGAACACTTTGTGCCATAGACTAGAGACTTATAGGTAAATTACATTTGCCAATTTGGAGTGTAGCCAGTTTCAACCTGTTTTAGGGTTTAGAGTACATGCACTGGCACCTGGTTTGCAGAGGCACAGTTCACAGTCAAAAAACCAGCAACATTGGTTCAATAAAACAAAGCTGTGATCATGCATAAAGAGCCATTTTCCTACATTATGCAACCACGATAAAGCACCCTGCCCTTATATGAAGGATCTAGTCTGCAAAACAGAACACAAATTTAAAAATAATGTAGAGAATTTAAGGGCGGCAAGTTCTTTTACAAGTGGCACTTTCTGTTGTGATCGTTAATGTAATAGCCAAATTTGTAGGTTTGCACCAATGGCTACAATCTCCAGCTTTGCATGCAGAATTAATTAAGCTGAAACCTGCATTAAGAAATTGATGACGCATAAACGGGTTTAAATAAACTTAGAATGCTTTCTCTGTCCTTTTAACAAGCAGAATAAAATCTGATTCAGCATAGAAGCATTCAAGTAACACACACAGCGTCAAAAGCCTAATGAGACTGGCAGACTGACCGCTTAGTAAGTTAAAAAGCATTCCAGAATAAAGTTCCTGCAAGTCCATGCATGACAAGTGGAATCTTTAGTTTGCCATTTCTTTTCGTTCGAAGTTTCCTTGCAGACCTGTAATGTCTAAAAAGATTCAACCTTACAAATGTCATCAGTAATCTGTTGTATATGATGACATCCCACATAACATTCAAAAAGCAAGCTCTGCAGGCCATGTCGACAAAAATAAACTTGAATGTTGTTCACTTGGAAAGGTTGCATGGGGACAAGGTTCCTTATTCCCATTTAGGAAGATGCCCTCTTGTATTGCAGCCTCAGTGAGATTGCTGTTCATTTTGCCTTTTGGTTTGTGGCACTTGTCCTCAAGTGTAAACTGCCTCGGCAACATGGGCCAGGGCAGTTGTTTCAATGCACATGTTATGGTTGTCTGCTTGTGTGGTTAGCCTGTCTGTTGTTCAGAATAACTGCAATTTCTGCCTTTGCAGCAATCCCTTATGTAGGACACGTCACCCAGCTGCTTTTCATTTTGGTTGCATTGAATGTCATTACACACACCCAAGATCCATGCCCAAGGGGCAAAGGACTGCATACAAGAGGTATTAATATTGCTGAGAATGTTGTGTGGTAATTACTTTCAGTTCAGTTTCTGGAATATGCAATACTGTGGTTTGTGCACTTGCATATTGTGTTTGGTCCATTGTGCTTGAGCCATTGTGCTTTGTTTGCAGATTCAAGTGATCTGATACCAGATCATCTTTGAATGTGCTCTGATACGCTACCACCAAATGATCCGGACCACCAAATGTGCTGTTCTGGTAGACACATCAATGCCAGCACCAACAGGAGCAAAGAAATCTTCACCATTGTGAAAGATTTTACCTCCTCACCGGCTGCCTCCAACTCAATCAACCCTTACAGGACACAGCAACAATCTTTCTCATTTACGTCAACAAAATCACAGCCATTTACAGCAACTGCAGCCCCCAACCAAACCAGACAGACCTCACCAAATGCCTCCTGATCTTATCCGACGACCCAGTGCTCACCATATGGCTCATCACCTCAAAAGAAACTGCTGCTACCATAAAGTCCTTAGGGGCCCCATCAGACTCCTGTCCCCACCACACCTATTCCAGTGGACTGCAACCCATCAGTGCCATTCTCACACTCTTTCTGAAAGCCTCCAACTCTTCTGCACCCTTCCCAGATGCTTGGAAACAAGCAACTGTCTGCCCATTGCTGAAGAAACCCTCTGTGCACCCTACTGTTCTCGCCAACTACAGACCTAACTCTTTGCTGCCATTCCTGGCCAACAGGCACCTCACAGAATACATCAATGACCAACAACTACTTGACCCCACTCAGTCTGGTTTCAGACCCAACCACAGCACAGAAACAGCCCTCATCACTGCCATGGACCACATCCGCATGACTCTGAACAGAGGAGACATGGCGACCATTATCCTCCTACAACTCCCCACAGCATTTGACAGTCTCCAACCCCAGCCTCATCCAATACCTACACAAAATCGAAATCAAAAGGACATGCACTCTGATGGATCTTCTCCTTCCTGACTTGAAGGACCAATTCAATCAGCCTGGTACCGTACACCATGAATGCCTGCGACCTCATCTGCAGAGTTCTGCAACGATCTTTTCTGAGCCTGTCGTCTTCAATGCATACATGATTCCTCTAGCCAGCATCATACACTCTTACAATATCAATGTCCCTTCTTACTCTGATGACATGCAATTCATTTTTACCCTCACAGACGAGTCCTCCAGTACCTTGATCAAGTTAAATGCGTACATGAACTTGCCCACTGGATGAAAGCCAACTGTCTAAAGCTGACCACTGACAAGACCAAAATCATGATCTTCAGGAAGAACACATCAATGTGGAATTCCACCTGGAGACCAACAGAGCTAGAACCGGCCCACGCCCCCCATCTCCCACACCAAGAAACTCAAGATCATAATCAACAGAAAACTTGACAGGACAGCCCAAGTGAATGCTGTCACCACCTCATGCTTCAATACCCTGAAGATGCTGTGGAAGATTTTCAGACAGCTGCCAATCTTTATTCAGAAAACCATCATGCACGCTCTGGTCAGAAGCAAGTTGGACTATGGTAACACCCTCTATGCCTGAATCAACATAAACTCATGAGTAGACTGCAGACCGCTAACAAATTTGCAACCCGAAACACTATCAACTTCCTATGCTGCACTCACTGAACACCACACCTGAATGAGCTCCATTGGCTCCCCATTCCCAAACAAGCACAATTCAAACTTCTCACCCACACTTTCGACGCACTACATAATGCTGGTTCAGCATACCTCAGCAATTGCATCTGCTTTCACAAACCTTTCAGAAACCTCTGCCTGTCCAGATTCCTACTTGCACAAATCCCATGCATACAGAAAACCAGCACTGGCAGTCAATCATCCTTCTACATTTGCTCCTAAAGAATTGAATGACCTACAGCTACATTAAGAGCCTCCTCACCGGCTGCCTCCAACTCAATCAACCCTTACAGGACACAGCAACAATCTTTCTCATTTACGTCAACAAAATCACAGCCATTTACAGCAACTGCAGCCCCCAACCAAACCCGACAGACCTCACCAAATGCCTCCTGATCTTATCCGACGACCCAGTGCTCACCATATGGCTCATCACCTCAAAAGAAACTGCTGCTACCATAAAGTCCTTAGGGGCCCCATCACACTCCTGTCCCCACCACACCTATTCCAGTGGACTGCAACCCATCAGTGCCATTCTCACACCCTTTCTGAAAGCCTCCAACTCTTCTGCACCCTTCCCAGATGCTTGGAAACAAGCAACTGTCTGCCCATTGCTGAAGAAACCCTCTGTGCACCCTACTGTTCTCGCCAACTACAGACCTAACTCTTTGCTGCCATTCCTGGCCAACAGGCACCTCACAGAATACATCAATGACCAACAACTACTTGACCCCACTCAGTCTGGTTTCAGACCCAACCACAGCACAGAAACAGCCCTCATCACTGCCATGGACCACATCCGCATGACTCTGAACAGAGGAGACATGGCGACCATTATCCTCCTACAACTCCCCACAGCATTTGACAGTCTCCAACCCCAGCCTCATCCAATACCTACACAAAATCGAAATCAAAAGGACATGCACTCTGATGGATCTTCTCCTTCCTGACTTGAAGGACCAATTCAATCAGCCTGGTACCGTACACCATGAATGCCTGCGACCTCATCTGCAGAGTTCTGCAACGATCTTTTCTGAGCCTGTCGTCTTCAATGCATACATGATTCCTCTAGCCAGCATCATACACTCTTACAATATCAATGTCCCTTCTTACTCTGATGACATGCAATTCATTTTTACCCTCACAGACGAGTCCTCCAGTACCTTGATCAAGTTAAATGCGTACATGAACTTGCCCACTGGATGAAAGCCAACTGTCTAAAGCTGACCACTGACAAGACCAAAATCATGATCTTCAGGAAGAACACATCAATGTGGAATTCCACCTGGAGACCAACAGAGCTAGAACCGGCCCACGCCCCCCATCTCCCACACCAAGAAACTCAAGATCATAATCAACAGAAAACTTGACAGGACTGCCCAAGTGAATGCTGTCACCACCTCATGCTTCAATACCCTGAAGATGCTGTGGAAAATTTTCAGACAGCTGCCAATCTTTATTCAGAAAACCATCATGCACGCTCTGGTCAGAAGCATCGAATTCTATTAAATTACTTTTTTCTATTTTTAACAGTATCCTGTCTTGCTTTACACTCCCAAATAAGGGAAATTCAGCACTCCCAAGATGAGGCACTCAGTAAAGCAGGAAAAAACACCTGGAAAGGAGGCTCAACACTCACAGAATGAGGCATATCAAAAGGCAGTTTCAAAATAAAGCCTGGGATTTCATTTGTACAACACTCTATAACGGAAAGACACCCAGATGTCAAATGAAACAGTTAAAACAACATGCAAATGTATTAAGATATATATGTGCACAAGCAAGTAATAATAAAATACTCAAAGTAATCAAATGCATGAGATAAAACATAAGCAGATAATAGTAGTAAAACACACGCAAATAATAATAATAAGAAGAAGAATGGATGTCCACTGCAAGCTGTAGCTATTTATTTACAGCACCAAGAGACCTAGGGCATTAGTTGCACTTTACAAAGTATATAAATAAATGAATAAGAGTCAAACGCATCGTACGTAAGCTAGAGGAATGTTGAATTTTGCAAGGGCTGAGAACATATAGTCCCATCCTATTGTGTCAAATGCATATTGCAAGGCTAGGGAGAGGCAGCCTGCTGCAGGCTAGTGATTGTGGGCCAGATCCATAACTTGGTACAGGCTCCTGATATTCAAAATGTTGCTGCACTGGGGAACAAAGCCATATTGATGGCCTGAAGCAGCTGAGGAAGAGGGGGTAGCTATCTTCCTGCCAAAACTATACTCAATATTTTACTCAATATTTTTTATTCTGTGTTTAGGAGAGATAAAGGCCTGTAAGAAGACAGGTGTACCAGGATGTGGCGAGGTTTTAGTGTGATTTAACCAAAGCTTGCTGTGTGGTGGGCAGCAGGAATCCTGATTCTATGGACTTGTTATAGAGCTGCTTCAATTGTGGAATCAGGCAAGAAACAAATGTGGCGTGGAATTCAATGAGCCGCCCATCCTGTCTGGGCGTTTTATTACACACCAGCTTGTTAATAGGCAGATTTCTCTTGGTGACAGAGAATCCCAATCCCTCCCTATTTATAGCAGATCTGTGAGGCAATTGTATATCTTTAAGAAAGGCATCAATGCTGCCAGGGGGTCGAGGCAGGTGGCATACACTAACTGTATTATCAGGGAAAGGTGGAAATTGATCTCTAATTGTGTGGTGCAGCGAGTATTTGTGGGTGTGAGCACCCATAGTATAGGTGTAGATGGTGGTCTCGGTTTAATCATGCACGCGAAAAGCGCACTTGCTTTGTCTCCCTCTGTGTGTAGTTTCTGTCTGTATGCAGCATAATCTATAACCCGAAGCTGCTCAAGGAGTTCTACATATTTAATTCTGGCTTCTTGTAAACTGTCTGCATGTAGATCGTCCAGTACGGCCTCCGGTCATGGAGCCCCAGTTGGGTATCCATATCGCTTAGGTCTTAGGTCACAGTCCTCCGAACGCTTATAATAGTATTGTTAAATACTCTCTTAGCACCACTCTCTTAGCACTAAAAAGTAACATTCTATCAATGGGAATGATGCAACGTTAGAGTTTTCTATAAAATGTGTCAATTATTTTAGCTAAGGTGTACTCAAAAACGATGTCCTCTAATAAGTGTGGCTGCAGGCGCCATGTCGGGATAAAGGTTGGGACACATCACCAGACCATGGTCAATTCCAGCGTATTGTGGCTTGGTAATGTTCTACCCAGGTAAGTTGGATTTGTGATGTGTGGTGATAGTGAAGCAGGGCAAAGGATGCGGTCTAATCGGGCAGGTGGTTAATGGGGGGGCTAGAGTGAATACTCATGCATCCCTGCATTTTGAGCACACCAAGCATCAATAAAGGACCATCATGCCACCCACTCCCTCAGGGCCTTGGCGTGTCTGACCGAGTTTGCATTTGGCAACGGAACATGAGAACAGTTTAGGTTGAGGCCGCAGAATCACAGCACGATAAATCTTCCCTGCGCTGTAGGATTTGATCCTAGGAGCCTCCGAGCACCGGTTCATCGACAGTGGAGACCTATAACAAACAAGGTTAAATGAAGTGCCACATTTAAGGCGCACCAACAGATCTGGTGGTTACTGTTCTCTTACTGAACAAGGGATTGTTTATGATGACACACATCAGTACAGATCTGTGCATCATTTTAGGAGACTGTGCTTCAAGATTAAATCTTAAGCCAAAAGGACTGTAAGCACCCTAGGATTAGGGAAGTCCACAAAAGAATTTAACACATTCTTCTTATCATACCCATTTATGGAAATTATTCAGATCATTGTTGTTTTGTCTTGAAGAAGGTGACAGGCACATTATATGCCCACACCGAAACGTGTGTTAACCTCTGTTGGATAACAGATCCCAGCTCACAACACCACAGCCGATAACAACTATTTGTGTATTACTGCTGAGGCGTGTTCCTATATGTAGACAACTGGGACTGGTGTATGAGTACGTTAGTGTTGTAGTTGGATGGTAGTCAGAATTGCAGTGTTGGGTATGATTATAGGGGTCCTACCTTGGGTGACACCACTGTATGTTTAACAAAAACAAAGAAACTTATGTTTAGAAATGTCACAATACATAGACATGAATCCTGAAATGTGTTGGTAGACATTTGTTAACAATGAAATGACTTTTGTGACAACTGTGATGGAATAATAGACAAATTTGGAAAACATACTTGTACAAATAAACACAATAAAAGTGATCTTAAAATAATCTTTCCATATGAGAATGTTTGAATAGAAGTGGGTCAGTGCCAACTGCATGTATCAGCGAAATGAAGTAATAGGCCGTTGGGTGCTCTTCACTTTCCCTGTAGTATGTTTTACCCCAGCACCCAGACCTAGAATTATTTGTTTCAGGGGGGCTACCTTCCTACATTTGTAGGTTGATGTCCATGACCGCATTGACGTCTCCGACAAGCATCCATGGGAAGTGGGTCCAATAAGCCAAAATAGAGGAAAGATGCATCAAAATATAGCTTGCTCTACGTTAGTGGCATAAACACTACCCAGAACTAACATCTAATGTGTCCCAGACAAAGACCTAGTGACCATTTTCAACCATTCTAGTGTCAGAGGCATCAAATGGTGCTCCTGCTCTTACCCAAAATGGCCGCTCCACAGGCGAAGGCAGAGTACGTTGTACCACATAATTGTCCTCTCCATTTTGTGTGTAATTTAATAGTCTTAGTGGCGAAGAGGTGGGTCTCCTGCAAACAAACAATATTTGCCTTACGGCGGTTGAGCTCTGAGAGGATTCTTTGTCTTTTATGGATGAACCCCCATGCCCCTGACATTCCAAGTTAGCAATTTATAATCATATTGAACAACCAACATTTTGGAAAATAGTATAGGTTATACCAATACAAAACACATAGCAGACATCCCATGCAAAATGAGGCACTTGAAAGCAGAAAATGACAAAAAACAAAATTTTCCACCAATACTAGGTCCAGCTAAGAAAGATCGTTCGACCAGAACTTTAAAACCATTTTAACAGGTGATTGTCATGTGCAATCGCAATAGGGAGTAGGCCAACAAGGACTTTTGATTGGTACAGAGGCCTAAGAGCCAACCGTGAACATTGTTGGACAGTGCATTTGAGGAGGGGGGGCTCCAATAGACATCTGGTTTACAATAAGACCCCTCCGTTTTCCGCCACCACTCAGTCCACCCTTCTTCTTTCAGTGCCGGTGCTTCTCATTAGATATGGTCTTGAGGGGGGAAGGAGGCTCCCCAAGCCCACACCCAGTGGGTGTTCTAACAGTGCAATGTAGTAAGTAAGTAGAGTGCGACCATCCTCAGAGTATGTTGCCTGCTGCCTGTGGTGTCACTGAGGGTAACAGGGCCACATTGGCATTAGAATGTGATTCTGAAGTAGTGTCTCCTGGGGAGCTTGAGTGGGGTGATGTTTGTTGTGGTCTAATGGAAGACATCGTTGCAATCACTGATCGTCTGCTCTCCAGGGCCTGTTGTGAAGTCAGCTTTTATTAGACAGCTTGACGCCGTCGGGGAGGCCAACTAGTCTTGTGAGATGACATACCAGCTGAAGGTGGTCATTGGATTTGGGGATATTGTTTTTCTAGCCAGTTTCACACAATCTCTGGAGTATCGAAGAAAATAGACTGTTGGTTGTGGACAACTTTCAACCTTTCTGGAAACATAAGTGTGTGGGTGAGGCCTTCCGATCATAGATGTTTTTTGGTGACTTGAATAGATGAGAGCCGGCGCTGGGCCACCAACATGTTGTCAGGAAAGAGAGACACTGTTGCATTGCCCAAAGTGACAGACGAGTGCTCCTTGGTTTTTTGTAGCACCACATCATGGTCTCTGAAATTGAGGATCCTGGCCACTATTGGTCTCGGTGGTGCACCTGGGAGTGGTCGACGTGCCGGTAACCGATGGGCCTGCTCTGCCATGATCAGTGTGGACAGACCCTATGGGGCCACCTTCGTTTTTTAGCCAATTCTCCACAAACAATGTTGCCTTGGGTCCTTCCATATTCTCAGGCATGCCAATGATGCGCACATTATTCCGGCGTTCTTTGCTCCCCTGCATCCTGTGCCCTGTCACGCAAGGTGGTGACTTTTTTTCAGAGGTGCTCCATAGTGACAGTGTGTCACACCTATTGGGAAGTCAGCATTGATAAGTTTGTCTCAACAGCCATGACCGTGTCTGATAGATAGTCGTCCTTCATCAGGCCCACGTCCATTGCAAATGTGTTGATATAGTGCTCAATAGCTGCCCTAGAATCTTGGATTTCTTGCAGTATGATATCTAGTTTGCCTGGGGCAGGGTCGAGTCTCATGAGCGGGATGTCTCCTCCGCCGTTTGAGTTGAGGAGCCATCCGACTGAGTGTGCTGAAATGTTTTGTGCCTTGGAGGCAGCATCGGCCTGGTAGTTTTAGTGTGGCCCATGTTATGCAGCCGTCCCTTCAGTGCAGTACTCAGCGTTCACTGTAATTAGTTAGTAGTGGTGAGACTAGTGTTAGGCATTACTTTTCTGGCAAAGAGCTGAGTGTAAGAATTTAACATGGTACTGAGTCAGGTCCTTTCATTCAGGGCACACCAATAGTAGACAGAGTATATGGCACAAGTGATGTAGTAATGATGCGTCATAACTAGCAGAGTAGGCCAGCGGCTTGTGATTGTCTATATAGGCAGACGGGCAGGGCCCTGGGG
Source organism: Triturus cristatus (assembly GCF_964204655.1). NCBI lineage: Eukaryota > Metazoa > Chordata > Amphibia > Caudata > Salamandridae > Triturus > Triturus cristatus. The sequence goes on from NC_140595.1 coordinate 335,188,393, forward strand.
ATTCAACACGCAACCCAAATGCTTTTAGAAAGCATTGATATTTGTACCCACTATGCCTCAGCTGGGGGGGGTGGGGCTTCCCTCTGTGTAGAAGGGGTAATATTATAGTATCAGTAGGCGCAGGGCCCCTCATAAGTCAGTCTGTTAGTAAGTGGTCACGATGATGATGCACGTGACCGCCCGCGCTTTATTTGCAAAGGCCCACCAGGATCATTCATAGTATTAGACCTGTTATCTCATGTAGGCAACCCAATTCATGTAACCACGCAAGTGGGCGAGAAGCACACAGCACCCCCACCCACACCAAGCCCCAAACCGCCACACCCAGCCCCAGCGGAGCTCACGGCCAGCTCGCCCTCAATCATGCTCTGTATGGGACAAGTCTCTGTGGGCCAGGTGTAGCAGGCCTCCACTACCAAAAATTGCCGCCACGATCCGGCCTCAGTCTTCAACTCTGTCCTACATAGGCCGCGTCCACTCACTCTCTAGGTGCCCATCAAGGGTCAGCATTGATGCAAACCAGTCCAAGTGGGGGGCAGGGGGGGGACTTTGCATGTGGCAACATCCATCCTAGTCTCCCCAAGGCCAGGATATCAACAGGGAGAGGGGGTGCTGACTAGACCTCTGCAGCCAGGTGACTGTGATGACATCCACAAGGTCTTCCCGTCATTTACAGACACGCTGGTCTCTCCAGAGGGTTAATTCAGGAAGGGGCTCCTCCCCGGGTATACAAGAAGAAATACATCTCATAGAGAGTGTGACATTACCCCTCGTTAGTCACAGGTGATAATGGATAAATAGTTGCTTCTGGGCTATTTGGAGGAGCATCAGGGAGGGGCATCTGCCATCTTTGGCAGTTACCACGCCCCCCCTCCCCCGAGAGCGACACTGTTTTGTTTAAAATTGTGCTGAACATTTTTTTGGACATGTTTGTTGATTTTTGGGCCAAATTGAATCTTGAAACTAACCTCTCTACCACCTTTGTTATGGCATTTGAAGCAAACATTCTGAAGTGCCGTAGCCTGCCATACAGGGTAAACCAATAGTCAGAATACACAAATATATCTATTTAGGTCTCAAGTTGGATTCACAAGGAACTTGGGCTCCATGTTTAGGAAACAGGCCCTGAGATTCTCAAATTTTGTTGGGTTTTTATTCAATTTGGCATCTTCTACTGGCATAAAACCCATTGGTTCACTCTTAGAGATATACAAAAGAAAGTGCCTACCTGTTCTAACTTATGGCTCTGGAGTATAAAAATGTGAGAGCCCTGCAAACATATGTAAATAGGATCTGCAGACTCATCCTGGAACTACCAGCTACTTGCCCCACTTACGCCATCCATGAGGAGCTGGGTCTCCCATATGTGGAGAATTCGATCAATTTAGCCCGGTTCAGTTTTGGTCAGCATGGCTCCTGGGGTGCATGGGGGGAAGGGGGGGGGGGGCAGGTGGGGGGGAGGGGTGTAGTAAGCAAAAAAAAAAAAGAATAAAATAAAAATCACTTACCTTGCCGGGTCCCATGTCTCTGCTCCTGCTCTCCTGTTTGCAACTTCAGGAACAGGAAGCAGGCAGCCAGGCTTCCTCCCATAAGCATTGTGATTGGTCTGAGTGCCGTGACACTGTGCTCAACCAGGGGCTGGAGGGGTGGGCATGTTCTACATGCAGGCTGTAATGCAGCCTGCATGGAGAAGGGGAAAGTGCGCATGACTGATTTGGGCAGCCCGAGAGGGCTGACTAAACAGTCATTGAGCACTTACGTGTGGGCAAACTACTCCTCCCCTGCTCTGTTAGCAAAGAAGCCCCGCCCACCCGCCCGCCTGCCCCAAAGGAAGATTAAATTATAAAAAACTGAAAGATATTACCTTTTTATGTTTTTGCTTCTTGCACTGCGAGAAAGCAGTGGGGCGACACTCCTCCACCATAGCGGAAGAGCTGCCCCTGTTCTTGCTTTGGTGTTTTGTCTGATGTAATCCACAGGCTGCATTCAACAGGGAGATCATTTAAAAATATATATTTTTATTAACAATGCTGTTGAAACCATACAGTAGAAAATAATGCCAAATGTCCATACTTGGAGATGCCACAGAAATCAGCAGTAAAACAATTGTGTGGGAGCAACAAGGCCAATCAATAACCCTCCAACCTATATATGTCCACCCCAGATTCTCTGTATTTCCGCCAGGGTGCCCACGCTCTCTTCCATTTTTTAGCACATCCCCTACTTTTGTACACAGTTTCCTCGGCCCTTTGGCACCAGTCAAGGTCCCGCTTCCATTCCTCCAGTTGCGGGGGTGACAACGCCCCCCCATCCCCTAGCAATATTACGTTTCGCAATTACCGCCTCCAGGACCAATCATATTTCCATATACCTAGACCAATCAGTGAAGCCTTTAATCATCAACAAGAGCCACTTCTGCTCCATCGGGACCTTCTCCCCCACCACCCTATTCATGGTATCGGTGACTTTCTTCCAGAAATGAATTATCTCGGGGATTCCCATAGGATATGGAGGAAGGTGCCCCCTTGCTGACATCCCCTAATACACAACGCTGATGGAATCTTGCCCCATGCGTAGAGGTGCGTGTGGGGTTAGTAAGTGCAGTGTAGGATCTTTAGCTGCACTGTCTAAATCGAGTGCAGATTGTGATCTCTCTAGGGCTCTGCAATGCTTCCTGCCAATCCTCATAGTCTATGCTTCCAAGGCCTTTGGCCCAAGCTTCTCGAAGAGTAAGTACGGGGTCAGGATTGTTGTTTATTAGTTTGCGATAGATCGTGGATGTCGGTTTCTCTGTGATGGGGTCGAGTAACAACCTATCCTCCAGCGGGGAGTATTCCAGAATAGATGTATGTGTTCGTAAGGCATGCAAGAGTCGAATATGATGGTACCTCTGTGACTGGTGAAGGTTATATTCCCTTTGGAGGTATTCGAATGTACGGGGGAATCCCCTTTCCAGACATCCCCTTTCCAGACATCCCCTAAGTAATCGATCCCTATCAGTGTCCACCCCTTGAAGCCAGTTAATGCAGCCACTTCTCGCAATTAGTCGCCCAACCACAGCAGGGTTCTACCAGTCAGTTTTCCCGCCCACCCTAGGAGTTTATTTGCCTCTCTCCAACACTGCAGTACCACCTTGGTGTGTTACAGCCACCCTGTACGTGACCTCCGGGCATACAGGAAAGGTTCACAGTTTCCTTCAGGCATAACCATCCTATCTACCTTGTAGGCAGGTTTACTACTGTCCACGTACACCCAATCATTTATCACCTGAAGCTGCGAGGCCCAGTAATATAATTTGACATCTGGAATCGCCAGACCTCCATCATGCACACCCTTCTGCAGCTTGTGTAGTGCAATTCTCGGGGACCCTTCCTCCCATAATAATGTTCTAACCACCTGCGCTATTCGTTTGAAAACGCCCGGGGGACAGGGTACGGTGTATTCTGTAGAATGTAGAGGCGTCTCTGTAGTGTCATCATTTTAAATAATGCTGCCCTACCTATGAGGAAGAGTGGGAGGGTGCACCAATGGCTCACGTCCACTCCCAGCCTGCTCAGTTGGGGCTCAAGATTCCTATCAAGAAACACATTCTTGTCTTGTGTGACATAGACACCTAAATATTTAAAGCCCTCCAACACCACTGGGGCCGAGCACCGAGGTGGAGTCTTAGGGGGTGGACCTGACAGTGGAAAAATCACTGACTTCGACCAGTTAATATTATAACCGGAGTAACAACCAAACAATTTGAAAATATGCAGCACTTGTGCTATTGAGTAAAATGGTCGCGCTAAATACAAAACGATATCAGCGTACAAGGAGATACGCTCTTCCCAACCCCCCGGCGCCGCAATGTCCCAAATCATGGGATCCCTCAGTATCCAGTGAGCCAGTGGTTCCAATGCAAGAGCGAAAAGCAAAGGAGACAGGGCACAACCCTGCCTGGTACCTCTGCGCAAGGGGAAAGATCTGGATATTGGCCCGTTTACACACACTCGGGACGTGGGCAGTTCATACAAGAGTCTAACCCAGTTATAAAAATTCAGACCAAAACCCAGCCTCTGGAGAACCATGAACAAATGGCCACTCAATGCTGTCGAAGGCCATTCAGGCGTCCAGCACCATCAGTGCCGTCTGTGGACTCCCAGCACCCTCGGTCATATACAGCAGTCCATATAATCGTTGTAGATTATGGCGGGTGCTTCTCTGGGGCATAAGCCCGGACTGGTCTACGTGCACCAGCTCAGCTACGACGGACACCAGTCTATCCGCCAATACTGGACGAGGGAGATCATTGAAGTCTGTCTTGTGATTTTGGGTCTCACTTACCACGGTTTTCATATCTCCAGCAAACAGTGAACAAATTGGGCAGGCCATCAATTTCTTTGAAACCTTAAAGTCCAACCACCAAAGAAAAAGGCTGGCTAAAAGTGAACTATCCAGCCTCAAGGAGGGAATGTAGGGAAGTAGTTGAATTAGCTAAGAGCTCTAATCCAGAGAAGTTGATGATTTGCACCACAGTGGGGGTGGAATGTTTCCTAGATATGGTCCAGGAATACTCTGAACCTGATTCTACTCACCAAGTTTAGATTTGGTATTCGTTATTTGTGCTTCCGGCTGGGGCAGTTTGATGGGTCATTCATTATTATGATTTGCCTATGTGAAGAGTATTCCACTATACCTTATTGCATTTTAATTAATTTTGTAAATTTTATGCTGTATACAAAAAACAATTCCTATTGAGAAGATCGGGATTTGTCACTTGCAAGTCTGCAGTGAAATTTCTCCAGCTCGCCCCTGGTTTGCTCCAGTGTCTGCTCCTCCATAAAATTGGCACTTTGTCATAGGAAGTAACTGTTGTTTTAATCCTTTTAATGTTATTTTTTCTTTAGCTTATGCTAGTATGACCTAATGTTCACATTCTGCATTGGATGATTTTACATTTTATGTATTTAATATTTGTATATTTTTATTGCTTTCATGATTGTTTTTAATGATCAAAGGAAGCTAAGATGGCTGATTCTACGCCGATTTCTCTGCTTCCTTTCTCTGTGGTTTGTACCTAACCCTCCCTGCCCGATGGCAAGACATTCACAATGCGGCTGTCCATCTTGTCCTGGGATTAAATAGACTATCAAGTGCATCTACTTACTTGAAAGCTACAATGATTTCAAGCTGCCAAAGTGAAGTCTTTTAGGGCTCTTTGCATCAAAGTGGCTCATGGTTTCACTCCTAGTTATCTAGAGAGACTTATCTGGAATAAACCTGGTAGGACCGATTGTTCCGAGTCTTCCATCTTCTTGTGGTGCCCTGTTTCATCCATGTGAGGTTAGGTGGCTCCTCGCTTTATGTTTGCTGAAAGCATGTAATTCAGTTTCTGCATTTTTATTACATTACCATTTTTGTTTCCAAGCATGAATACTTTACCAATGGAGACATACAGTTATTCAGTAGTGGATCAAACAAGTATCAAATCAAAAGTCACCAAATCACATTTGTACAGTCACAGTGAATTATTCAAGATGATGATCAAGATGTCATAAGGGCCTGTTTCCAAAACAATAACACTTTAGTAAACTAGACCATGGGGGAAGGAGGCCTGCTATTGAGCATCTCTGTATTATAAGGACCAGTCCAACAAAGACAAGGAAGTTGATCTGCATAACAGCATCTTAATACCACCAGCAGCAGATGAGACAGCATAGGAGGTAAAAAAATGTAATAATGGATGCAAGAGAGAGAGGATAGGACACAGTGTTCGTTAACATTGCAGGGACATTCTGAGGAGGGTAGAAAATGGCTGAGATGGAGTGTGCTCAACAAGAAAGATCATTATTAGGAAACAGGGTTTTTTGATAGGACTAGGACATCCGAAAGTTCATTAATTGGTGTATGACAGAGGGCACGCTTTTCCTCCCTGTGCAGATGTGCTTTCGGCCTGCTCCAAGTTTTGTAGGTCAGCAGGGGGGAGGGGCAGAGGGGTTCCAGCATTTGTTAATAGCTCTCCTCATGAGCAGAAGGACAAGATCCGGGGATCTAGTTGTCAGTTTGGCCTTCTCAGGCCGAGGCTTTTCTATACTGAGGAGGATGATGACTTCGGGGGAGTCTAGGACTGGTCTTTCTATAAGTTCAGTGATTGTGAATAGAACCCCATTCCAAAAAGATCACAACTTTGTACAACCCCAAAGCATATGATTCAGATGAGCTGATGTTACTTGGCACCGGGAACTATCTGGGGAGGCAGAAGGGAAGTTTCTGGATTTTCAATGGAGTGAGATATGCTCTGTGTGGTAAGCAGGTTAATATAATTTTAAACCGGGAATTCTGTGAAGTTTTAGAGGGATATATTTATGGGTTTATTTCCGAATTACTTGGCACTTCTCATCATTAAAGGCAGTCTGCAACCCTGTTTTTCAGGAAAGCTTAATGGGCAGCAGAGATACTCCAGCGTGATCCCAAATTTTTGTATATACCAGAGCATGATCCCAAATTCCTCATATATATATCAAGTCATCAATTTGCTACAGTTCCCTATTGTATGGAGGTTTTGCAATACAATATGTTTAAGGAGCTCTGCACGTTGAGTCTGCCATGTCAGCAGTATTGTGTAGTATATTCACCCATATGTAAGGAATTTGTGTTAGATTACCATATTTCTTTAACTTTACCTAACAGCTGAAAATGTTTTGTTAATAGACTTTCATCCAGTTTTTCAGGTTTAGCACCAAGCACTCGTTCCCAGAGAATTTGTATATCATATAAAATCATTTTTAATTAATTTACTAAGCTTGGAATGTATGTGTTTATTTTTTTATTTATTCTGAATATTTGCTATACCACAAACTTTTCCATTGGGTGGATCACAGGGCATTTTACATGAGGTCGGAAGAGGATTTAGACTATATTCAGAAGTACACGGTCAGTCAGATCAATGCCTGTTCTTTTAAGTTGGTTGGTTAAAACATTTTGTTTTGCAGTTGTATGTAGTATGTGGTAAATCTGAGGGTTGACATTTTGCTAGAAATTGGTAAATGTATTTAATCCTCTAATGACAATCAGTTCATAGATCTTGAGAATGCCACAATGTCGTCAAAATTTATTCCAACGCTAATGGGGAAAATAACACTATAGAGTAGCAATTGTTGTGGTAGGAACGAACAGTTTGATTTCCCAGCTAGAATGGTATTTTCCCATCCTGTGTGTGAGATTGTGTAAAGCGCTTTGAAATATTTTGAGGGAGTAGATTTTTTTTGTTTTAAGGGAAAGTGGCATAGCAATGATGGCCTTGTCTTTTTGGCACTGTAGTATGATGTTACTGCCAAGAGGCCAAACGAAACCAAAGGTGTGTAATGACTCGACTCAAGTAGTATGATTTTGATGTTTGCCATGATAACAATCAGGAAAAGATATCATTGTCCACCCCTTCTGGGTGAAAGAGCAGGCACTATGTCTATATAAGGTTGAATTTGAGGCTTTTCGCAGCTGTACATACCTCAGTTACTGAAGGCAGTTACTCATTTCAGACAACGGCCAAACCCTGAGATGTAGCTGTCTGCCATCAGTCTTTTGAAATGCAGAGACACCTCAAGTAGCAACTAAATACCATGGTTGCTCCATGTACCATTGAGAACAGAGAGGATTAAGAGATCCCAAAAGGAATATGCGCAAATCTGATGCAATAGGTAAACTGGAAGGAAACATGGAGAGATTTCCAAGCGACCGACCTGCTCCTACATCCATCAGAAAGAACAGGATGGAAAGGGGTGCACCCAGAGTGCACAATTTCAAAGGCAAAGAGATTCAATACCACAGATATGCAGACTTTCCCGTGTCCAGTCATCCGGGCAATTTTGTTAGAAACCTGCAGTGTGGCAATCATCATACTGTAAACTGACTTGAAGGGTAATTGATAGGCTGGTGCAGCTTTTGCTTGTCATTCTGGGGCTATAGCTTACATACAGCACTGTTCTCATTTACCTTCCCGTGTAGGGCAGACTGGTAGTGGTTCAGAGATGACCAGTGAACAAACTGTCTGGTTAGTGTTGATTTAGCGCCTTCACTTTGATCTTAAAGATAAAGATTATTAACCTTGCTGTTTATGATTCATCATAGAGACAAAACATCATATCTAACATGCAAATTATAGTTGCCTCTCGATTTTCAAACCATTGGTACATATTATTAATGTATTCTCCAATGTCTTCATCAATGATCTGATTGTCCTTCTGAAATTGACGTGGATCTGGAATTCAGACCATGTTTTCAGGGCCTTCCCAATGTCACGCTTTGCTCAAGAGACACAACACACACACAATGCATTTCAAATTTTGCGACAAACAAAAATCACCATAATTTCATTAACCAAAACCTTCGACTGCTAGGGAGTGATATGAATGCTCCGGAGAGTCTTGCTAGGAATTATGTTTTCATCCATTGATCGTGCGATGATGGATGCACTTCCATATATTCTTATCACATGTATTTCTTTCACTTTGAAGCAATGATATGTGGGAGGTGGTGTCAGTCTTTAATACCATAGTTTCTGGTGCACTCAGAAGATCGATAGGCTGATGGCCCTCACGCTATAGTATTTGGAATCAAGTTTGGTAAGGGCAACTGTCCTTTGATTTTGGCATCCAACAATATATTGAATATACTGACATGTATTTTTGCTTTTGCAATGCTTGTTTTAATTGTGCTAAAGCTGTAAAAGTTCAATTTAAACAAAAATCACTTTCAGTTATTATACATTGCGCCTGTCTCCTCTCCTGAATGATAGATGAGAAAACTAATGGGAAAAGATTACGGTTGCATTTCAAGATGCTCAATAATTCTTGCATCTGTGGTTTAACCTAATTTTATTACAGCTCTGTAAAGTGGGACATGTTTCACAAGCATCAGTTACAAACTATCCTTTTATTGTCCCAGTACCGGCCTTGTACCTTACAATGAGTAATTAGATTGTATTAATCAAGGGAGCCAACATTCCCATGGAGCACAAATGCTTTCAGATTTTCTGTCGTGTATCTCACCCCATTGCCACTTTTTCAAACGTGTGCATCAACAAACTGCACTGAACTGCCTCCAATTTGACAGCTGAGGTTTTGATAGGTTCATAAAATCACAGTGAGAAACACGAGATGTTGGGTGATGTTTCACCTTGGGAAATGGAACTGCTCTGCAGTGTGATCACAGGCAGCAGTTTTAAGAAGTTTTATTATCTAATTACTTTTTTGTTAAACTCTGCATTAAAATCAAAGTACACGTATTAAGGCCTGCAACATAAACGCTATTTTGTAAGCATGGTTTCTGGATTTTCTTTAAAAAAAAAAAATGGCTACAATTTGTGTTTTGATTGATTGGCAAGTTTTTTTTTTTACATTCTAATTTTTTTTAATTGATTTTCCTCAGGACCCCATTTTGTATTGCCAATGTCCAGTTACAGTTTTTTCAGCATTTTATTTTTGACCTCGACTAAGGACTGCATGGTGGACAAACCTGTTACTCAGTACAACTAAGGGTGGAAACATTGAGGGTGACCTACTGCAAGTCAGGGTATTAGTATGCACGCAGAGATGGTCTCTTTTTAATCGAGTACACACATAGAAAAACATTCCCTGTGCCTTCTGGCAGGAGGGCATGCAAACTATTGTCCCTTTTAATAGCAGCCCTGCACGGTGTGTCTGTTAACCATCATTTGCAGGTTAGAGTGTATTTTAGCATTTGCCTGTTGGTTGCGTTTATATGTAAAAACATTCAAAGATATATGCCACAGTTTCTGAAATGACCCTCATAAATGCATTCGTTCGGTGGAATTATGTGCCTAGCTATTGATTTATTATTGTATTTGGGATGCTGAGGCGAACTTAAACCATGGTGCCATGCTGATATCGCTGCAGCCCTCTGGTGTGTAGCCGAAACTCATTTTTATGTTAGTTACATTTTCTTCCTGTGAACACCCAGATGACTGCTTTTTCTAATCCTCTTGTATGACACCCACCGACAGCTGCATTTATGCTACATCGATGATGGACTAACTCCTCAATCAGAACTAAAATTGATCCCGTGTGGGACAGCTCATTCTATTGGTGTGAACATAAGGATACTATTTTTGATAATAGTGCATGTGGGGAGAATGTCTAAGTCAAAGGGTTAGTTGGGCTAGACCAGTCCAAAAAGGTTGTGTGCTGTCATGCAACATAACCAACACTATGTGAGAAATTTCTCATCACTGTCCAAATGGGTGTTTGTAATGCCTCTGCAGAACAGATGAAACCATATACAATGTTTGTTGGAAATGGGGGTGTCTAGTTGGCAATGATTTGCACCTTTGTCCAAATAGGGACCCTTCCTTCTAGTCAGGATAAGGGGGATACACTACTGAAATAACCCCAGCACACCCCCTTGTTAGCTTGGCACAAGCAGTCAGGCTTATCTCAGAGGCAGTGTGTGAAGCATTTGCACATAACATACAGTAATACAGTGAAAACACTACAAAATGACACCTCACACGTTTGTTCTGCTTGGGTTTTCAGATCGGATGGAACCCGCTCTACAGAGCCCTTCTGACCCAAACCAGAACGTTACCCCCTCCCTAGGGCCTTTTTACACCTAAATGACCACATATATATGTACCACCTAAGGACAGGGAATTCCTATTATATATATATATATATATATCAAGACCTCACAGCCCAACCACAGTCTCGCGGCCTTCAGCAGACCCAGAATCTCCTACCCAGACGGCAGCAACACACACAGTCTCGCGGCCTCAGGCAGACCCAGAATCTCCTACCCAGACGGCAGCAACACACATAGTCTCGCGGCCTCAGTCAGACCCAGAATCTCCTACCCAGACGGCAGCAACACACACAGTCTCGCGGCCTCAGTCAGACCCAGAATCTCCTACCCAGCCGGCAGCAACACACACAGTCTCGCGGCCTCAGGCAGACCCAGAATCTCCTACCCAGACGGCAGCAACACACATAGTCTCGCGGCCTCAGTCAGACCCAGAATCTCCTACCCAGACGGCAGCAACACACACAGTCTCGCGGCCTCAGTCAGACCCAGAATCTCCTACCCAGCCGGCAGCAACACACACAGTCTTGCGGCCTCAGGCAGACCCAGAATCTCCTACCCAGACGGCAGCAACACACATAGTCTCGCGGCCTCAGTCAGACCCAGAATCTCCTACCCAGACGGCAGCAACACACACAGTCTCGCGGCCTCAGTCAGACCCAGAATCTCCTACCCAGCCGGCAGCAACACACACAGTCTCGCGGCCTCAGGCAGACCCAGAATCTCCTACCCAGACGGCAGCAACACACATAGTCTCGCGGCCTCAGTCAGACCCAGAATCTCCTACCAGACGGCAGCCTTAGCACGAGCTCATCCTATTATTACCGTAGTACATGACAGGGGAATCGGGATTACTATATATCAGATCACACAAAGACTATTAGTTGAGCACAACCTGTTCTCTAGTTCGAGGGGCTCGTTTCCCCCTCATCCAGTTACCACTTACCTGACCAGGATTAACCTCTGTTCATGTTGAGTTAACTCTGACTAAAAGAATAGGCTATCCTCCTATACAAAAATACACAACACGTGCTAACTCACGACAAGCTAAATACTTTATTTAAATGCCACATGCACATTCGCAGAATACATTATATATATATAACCTGCAAGGAAAGTGAAAGGTTAAGTTATACACTTCAAAGAAAAAGGGGTCGACATCACCTGAGTTGTATGTAGCCTGTGCTCAATGGTCATCTAGGTTCCCTTCTCCCTCTGTGCCTCGGCTTCGCCTGGAAGTCACACCTCCGCAGTCGCGGATCTACTCCCTTCTCCCTCTCCGAGTCACTGGAACCTCTTCCTCATCGGCTACTCTCTCCTCTTTAGATTCAAGTTCGTCATCTGTCTTCCCTGGAATAAGTAGTAGCTTTTCTGCTAACGGCCAGATGCCGCCTATGGTCTAGAAGCAAGTGCCCATATCTAACTCAGACTTTCACTAATATAGAGGTGCATTCTCTCATGGAAATTTCCAGCTCGAAACCTGCCGCCCACCAAATTCCTGTACCTCCCCGTGCCAAGGACACGTTCCCAGCCGGCCGGCCTGATGTAGTGTCTTCGGCAGGGGAAAAATACACTCCTTTGATAAGGGCCGGCCTGAACCGGTTCTCTCCGAGCGAATAACACCTCATAACTAAAACATCGCCCTCCCTCTAGAAGTGTCCCAAGCTGCCGGAGCAGAAAGAAAGATGGAGTCTCTCCTGTCTGAGGCCTACCAGGCCTGAATTCAGCACGACTCCATGAAATACCCTCACTATAGGGCAAGTTATCCTCGATGCTAACGAATCTATCCCCTAGGCTATGTATGTAGGCCCTGATCTATGGGTAGGAGCACGGGATTGTGTCAAAGTGTCTAATAGATAGGCCCTATTCACTACTCTAGTCCTTAGACTTGGATGGAAAGAGACTGAAGTCATATTGATCGCTCTACAACACAAGAAGGCCAGGAAAATCAAGCAGTACATTTCACCCTTGACTTCAGTCTATTATACATACATTAAACAGAACTAACATCGGTGGAAGAATAATATGAAACAAAACTAACCGATCTATGTCTAGTACCAGATGTGCAGAATTGAAGCAGTGAAGGGATACACTGAATAAAACAACAGATAGAAATCAAAACAGCAATAGCAATCAAAATGCCACCTAATATGTAGCGTAGCATATGCATGTCCGGTAACCAATTAAAGAGCCAGTCAAACCAGCCCTGATCAATGTGTTTTCTAACTTCATCGGTTAAGTCATGCAATTTATCTATGTGTGCACGAATGGATTGTGTATGATCAGATAAGTTAAAACAGCAGAGGCCTTCAAAATCTGAGCAACCATGTCCATGTTTAAGCAAAAGATAATCAATGGCTGCTCTATTTTGCAAAATGGCCCTACGTTCACCCTGGGCGTCTAATAGCAAGTCAGACAAGACTGTAGAAGTATGATTAATAGATTTAACCATCCAGCAAGCCATTTTCCCAATGGATTTGGCATTGTAAACCGCCAAAGCAGGAACACCAATAATTGAAACAGCTAGGCTAAGGTATTCAGACTTGGAATATAAATGCAAAGATGAGTCACAATCCTCCTGTAACATCACTGTATCTCGAAGCACACGAGAGTTGGCATTTGGATGCGATGAAAACATTAATAAACTCAATCTAGTAATGGCACACGGGCCTCCGGAAATGTTTGCGGGGACATATGGCCAGGAAGTATTACCACATGAGAAAAGCCATCCGGCAGGTAGCAACATCGCACGATAGTGACTGGGAGTAACTACCAAACTATTGCAAGTCATATTGTTCTGGACTGAGACACATGTCGTCGGTGTCCTCTGGAAACACAAAGTTCGTTCGTGAGGTGTAAAGGAAGTGGCGCCCCTTAACTTGAGGCGTAGGCATTCAGAAATTGCATTAGGATTACATGTAAGAAAGAAGCATAGGTCACCTTGTGTAATATTATACGTAATTATTTGGGACTGGATGGGGAGTTGCTCATTCGGCAGTTCAGTACACAAAGGACAATATACATGGGTAGCAAAATCACCCAGGATAATATTCGGACGAGCCTTCGAAATGTTAAAGATACTGATTAAAGTCTCCAGCGAGGCGGGGACAGCAACTAGGCAGGTCGCAAGAATATCGTGCACAGATCTCATCGGTGTCAAACAGAAGTGAGGGGCATCAGTTACTCTTTTGGCCAGTAAGGTCCAAAAGTTCGATGATGAATCCCACGCATTGAAGGAACGCAACACTCGGGTTCCCAGTTCATCCCGGGTTGATGGGATCCCTTCTCTCTCGCCGAAGTAGTCCGAAGGGAGTCCAATGCCGGCACATCCTGCAGCAACAATCCAAAGAATGATCTGAAAAAGAACCAAATACAGGCATTAATCATTCTCGTAAATAACATTTATCAGCTGGGACAGCTTCCCAGCTATCTTTCCCTGGCCTCATAACCAAAATGGTATTATCCTGACCGGTGGCAATAACTTCTGCTTGTTCAGGGGGATTCTTAGGCGATTGCACCCAAACCTTGGCCCCAGGGTTATCCGTAGAGCCAAAGCCTTTCTGGCCACGTACAGTTAGCAAAGTTGGGGCAGTGCCTTTCATTATTTCACCACTGAAAACAGGCATAATGAGTAATTGAGCCACTCGGTCAGTACGATGTATCAGCAAGTCAATCTCACTGCTATTTAGCAGAAGTACCTTAATCTCTCCCTGATAGTCGCTGTCGATAACTCCTCCAAGCACCTGGATGCCTTTTACAGCCAGCCCCGATCTAGGGGCGATCAATCCAAAATTCCCCGGTGGTATATGAATACCAACACCGGTAGCAATGATGACCCGATTTTTACTTTCCAGAACGGTGTCATCCATAGCATGCAAGTCTAAACCTGCCGACCCTGGGGTCGCTCTGCATGGAGCCAGAGCTCCGGGAGTAATTTCCCAATACATCACAGTTTCATTGATTACATTAGGCATAGTCTCAACATTTGGGGGAAACAAACGCATAAGCGGAGATTCAGCATTTAAAAAAGGACGATTATTCAGGATCAATAGTGCTTGGGGTAAAAAGTCTCGCCAATTTTTATACTTGTCATCTGTTAACTTTCGTAACTGATCCTTTAGCAGGCCATTCAATCTCTCCACCAGGCCTGAGGCCTGCGGGTAATAGGGTATATGAAATATCCATTCAATATTATTTTCCACACAGAATTCCTGTACCAATCTTCCACGAAAATGGGATGCATTATCAGATTGAATTTGGAATGGCACACCATAATACATCATAATCAATTCTAATGTTTTTATGGTATTCAATTGGGTGGCTTGCTTACATGGAAGAGCTACCAGCAAGCCACTATATGTATCCACAATTGTGCAAACATATTGACAATTTCTACTCATGGGAAGGGGCCCGATGTAATCAATCTGCCAAATTTGAGCGGGCAGTTTCCCGCGATGTAAATGGCCTCTAACAATTTGGGGTACCTTACGCTGTCTGATATGTTGACAGACGGGACAATGTAAGATAACATTTTTGATTAGATCCAGGGGAATATAAATTCCTCTATCAGCAGCCCACCTGCTAGTGGCCTTCTCTCCAAAGTGTCCTGCCTTCTGGTGTGCCCATTTCGCCAATCCCGCAATATCAGGATCTTGTCTGTCCACCACTGCCTCAGCAATTTTAGATTTTTCATCTGCAATGTTATGAAAAAATTTGTCAAGGGAGTCTATTGGGGTGTGAGCATCCACATGGAAGATGGTAACAGTACTCTGTGGGAGCATCTCCCAAATCTCTTGCCATAACTCTTTTCCCCACAATTCTTTGGAGTGTAACCTCCAATTATGGGAATGCCAGGTCGGCAACCAAACAGCCAGTCCATTGGCAGTGGACCAGGAATCGGTGAAAATATGACATGTTCCGGGTAACTCTTGTTTCAAAACTTGGTAAACAGCGTAAAGCTCGGCAAATTGGCTACTCTTCCCTTCACCAGTTGTGCTCAACAGTTTCTGTGTGATCGGATTATAAGACACCGCCTTCCAGTGCCGTGTCGTTCCAATAAACTTCGCCGACCCATCTGTAAACCAAACATGGTTTCTGTCCTCAGCGGACAAATCATCAAAAGATCTACCCCACTTGACAGGGGACTCCTGTTCTAAAGGTACGGAACACTCACTCTCAGTCTCAGTCGATGGTGCTTGCGCCACTTGCTCATGTAAAAACGCAACTCCTTTCGGACCCACACGTGCCCTGTCTTGTATGTACCATTTCCATTTAATCACACTCGCCTCCTGAGCATGCCCAATTCGATGAGTTTTTGGTGAACTCAAAACCCACTGCATAATAGGAATTTCAGGACGCAAAAATATGTCATGTCCCAAAGTCAATTGCTCGGTATCCACCAAAGCCCAATAACAAGCAAGTAGCTGTTTCTCAAAGGGTGTATAACGCTCACCAGCATCAGGTAGCTTTTTGGTCCAAAACCCTAACGGTACCTTACTCCTGCCTTGTTTCTGCCATAGACTCCAATTTGCATAAGGGCCTTGCACAGACACATTCAAATCCACATCACCATCACGTACAGGCCATAGATCCATAGCATGTTGAATTGCCTCTTTCGCCAGACTAAATGCATCTTGCTGTTGCTTACCCCATTCAAATGCATTCTTTTTACGTGTAATTCGGTACAAAGGGGCCAATATTTGACTCAAATGAGGAATATGCTGGCGCCAAAAACCAAATAAGCCAATGAAGCTCTGGGCTTCCTTTCTATTCCTCGGAACCGAAAAATCAAGAATCTTCTGTTTAACTTGAGGGATCACCTCGCGGTGTCCCTCGTGCCAATTAATACCTAAAAATTTTACAGCTTGAGACGGACCTTGTAATTTATCCGGATTGATCTCCCAACCTTTCCCACGCAGACACTCAATGACTCTATCTAATTGTGTCTGAACATCCTCTTGTGTTTCGCCTTGGATCAAAACATCATCAATATAATGACATATCTGAATTTTGGGATGAACTGGTACTTCAGCCAAATGTTCTGCCACCAGCCGGTGACAAATCGTAGGACTATGCACATAGCCCTGAGGAAGACTTCTGAACGTCATCTGACGCCCGTTCCACGTAAAACTGAACTGTTCCTGACACTCAGGGGCAATTGGAATAGAAAAGAAAGCATTAGCAATATCGATGGACGCATACCATGTACCTGGATGTGTTTGGATTCTTTCAATCAGGGTGATAACATCCGGTACTGCAACAGTCAAAGAGGGCGTGTGTTTGTTCAATTCTCGATAATCAACAGTCATGCGCCAAGAATTATCACTCTTACGCACCGGCCAAACAGGATTATTCCAAGCAGAAGTAACTGGAGTTATAACGCCTGCATCAACCAACTCCTGAATGGTGGTACTAATCTCTTCATGACCACCCGGAATGCGATACTGCTTCTGACAAACCACTTTGGTCGCCTGGGGAACTTGTATAGGGGGCATCCTTAAACGACCAACCCGTATAGGTCTGGACGAGATATAATGCGTCGTTCCAAATTGGTAACACCCATCATCAAGATGCAACGTCATTCCCTTCAAAATATCAATTCCAATTATGAATTCTAAGAGTGGCACCACTAATACAGAATATTCCTTTCTAGGGATTCTACCTATTCTCATTTCAAGCAAAGTTTGAACTGCAGGGGTTTCTTTTCCTCCTAATCCGGTAATAGTAAAAGGCTGCCCTGTAAATTTCTTTGATTTTCCATGAATAAGAGTGACCTCCGCTCCTGTATCAACTAATGCTCGGGCCCTTTGGATATTACGATGTCTCCAATAAATATCAATATCTACATAGGGTCTATTATCTCTGTGAGCCCATCTGTGTACCGGAGCTTGACCTATTTCCTAGTCATTCTTACTGCATTCTGTGTACCAGGACAAATCAGGATAAAGACTCTCACGTTTCTTAGGTATCGATACCTCCTGTTCATATCCATCTCTATTACGAAATGGGTTCCTGTCCTCTGCATTGTACTGCGGGTTTCGATCGGCCAAACTGTGTCGATCCTCTCTCCTTCTCAACTCAGGGGATTGATCCCTATCATCTCTACGTCTGCTGTAAGCATGATCATTTCTCCCCCTTTCCTTTTCCCCCTCTCTCTCCCTGTCCCGCTCTCGACGGGAAGACAGATCACGTACAGGACGCCGATCATCACGACGATCAGAGCGCCCACGGCGATCATCATCACTGCTACCATCAGAACAACCACGATCACACGCAGTCGTTCGAACACGCCGGGCACCCTCCTTCCGATCCAAGCCCCGTTTGCGAAACATCTCCCACAAACGAGCAGTAGTCTCACCATCAATGTCCTCCCGACGCACACCATCAGCCAAAAGACCAGTAAAGATATCACGTCTAGTAAATTTATATTCACCAGGAGTACGAGTGTCAGGCCGGGACTGACTTTCAGGTTTAAACCACTCACCCAACTCACCGAGTTGGCGTACCGATTCCAACACTGTAGACAGTACATTACCAGTCTGGTTAATCAACAAAGTCATCATGACCTGCTTGTAGGCAACAGGAGAAGAGCGAATGATACGATTTCGCACAGAAGAAGTCAACATCCCATCAAGCAACCTGTCAGCAGTGCCCAGAAAAATAGCCGTTTTCATCACTTCTTCCTTAAGACGTTGCGCAGCATCACGCAAGGTATACCATGGCTTGTCATTGACAGGCCAGTCAGATTCAGTAGGATACTTCAAATTACAACCCTCAGTCGCCAATTGGAGCAAAGAAATTTGACCACCACCATTATAGTTACGAAAATGATCTTGCACAGTAGAATCCAAACTCAAAGAACAAAATTTCAAACAATCGCCAGTATCCAACATAATACCAGCAGCGCCTAGTTCATAAAGGCGCACCATCCATGTGAGCAAAGCCTCACCAGTCCGCTGCCGAAAGCGCAGCAAAATGTCACTAATTTCTTGTTGGGTAAAATCTTCTAAACAGTCTAAAGAAACACCCTGCGGAGCATTGGGAGACTGCTGCAACTTCCGACGAAAAACCGGATGCGCAGAGACCATGGGACGAGCATCACAAGGAGCTCGAGCAGTACTAGTAGAGGGACAATCAGTGTAAGAAGCATCGATGCCGCCCGAAGAGCGAGCGTAATCACGGGGTGCACCATCAGAGGTGCGAGAAGCAGACTTACATTCATGACGGGAACGAAAAGACTCGTGCTTGACAGACTCCTCACCCGAGGAACAAGACGTAGTCGAGTCCCAGATATTACCATCCCATTCATCAGGGTTCCAATCTAGTCCAGCTTTCGCCACGACCAGACGCACCTTACGCGTCGAAACTCGACCACGCCTGTTCTTGTACTTATAACGAGCAATCCGCACAGCCGCCCTTTCGGCAACCGTTTGGTAAGTGTCAAGTTTGTCAGAAAGCAACTTATTTTGACACCGCAATAAAGTATTAGAATTCTGAATCTCAACAAAGTGTGCCTCCACATCCTTAAGAGAGATCTGCAATTTCAACAATCTCTCATGCAGAATCCGATACGCAGACAGAATAACCCAACCTCTGCGCCCCAAAGCGGGAACCTCCTCACCCTTCAATACAGGTGCCGTCTGCAAACAAGTAATCACGTCAGCCGGTTCCGCTGACTCCAAAGAAGAGTTCCAATTTTCACTCAGACCAGTAGAGTCAGCCCACTCACGGGCTAAGGCTCCATAAGGCGTTGAATCCCATCCGGGAATATCAACGGACAATTTAAGAGTAGATTTAGATTTCTTAGAAAACATCGCGAAAAAGAAAGAAAAAGAAACGCAGAGAAAGAGAAGAAAAAAAAAAGGAAGAGAGAAAGAAAGAGAGAAAAAACTATACACGCAAATATATAAAAAAGAAAACCACGCACACGCTGAAAGCAAACACAAGACAAAGACAACGCACACAGGTTTCGTAAACAGTTCGTGACGCCAAATGTTCTGCTTGGGTTTTCAGATCGGATGGAACCCGCTCTACAGAGCCCTTCTGACCCAAACCAGAACGTT
This sequence comes from Triturus cristatus, assembly GCF_964204655.1. Classification (NCBI taxonomy): domain Eukaryota; kingdom Metazoa; phylum Chordata; class Amphibia; order Caudata; family Salamandridae; genus Triturus; species Triturus cristatus. Next base: position 335,208,030 of record NC_140595.1, read on the forward strand.
ACCCCCTCCCTAGGGCCTTTTTACACCTAAATGACCACATATATATGTACCACCTAAGGACAGGGAATTCCTATTATATATATATATATATATATCAAGACCTCACAGCCCAACCACAGTCTCGCGGCCTTCAGCAGACCCAGAATCTCCTACCCAGACGGCAGCAACACACACAGTCTCGCGGCCTCAGGCAGACCCAGAATCTCCTACCCAGACGGCAGCAACACACATAGTCTCGCGGCCTCAGTCAGACCCAGAATCTCCTACCCAGACGGCAGCAACACATACAGTCTCGCGGCCTCAGTCAGACCCAGAATCTCCTACCCAGCCGGCAGCAACACACACAGTCTCGCGGCCTCAGGCAGACCCAGAATCTCCTACCCAGACGGCAGCAACACACATAGTCTCGCGGCCTCAGTCAGACCCAGAATCTCCTACCCAGACGGCAGCAACACACACAGTCTCGCGGCCTCAGTCAGACCCAGAATCTCCTACCCAGCCGGCAGCAACACACACAGTCTCGCGGCCTCAGGCAGACCCAGAATCTCCTACCCAGACGGCAGCAACACACATAGTCTCGCGGCCTCAGTCAGACCCAGAATCTCCTACCCAGACGGCAGCAACACACACAGTCTCGCGGCCTCAGTCAGACCCAGAATCTCCTACCCAGCCGGCAGCAACACACACAGTCTCGCGGCCTCAGGCAGACCCAGAATCTCCTACCCAGACGGCAGCAACACACATAGTCTCGCGGCCTCAGTCAGACCCAGAATCTCCTACCAGACGGCAGCCTTAGCACGAGCTCATCCTATTATTACCGTAGTACATGACAGGGGAATCGGGATTACTATATATCAGATCACACAAAGACTATTAGTTGAGCACAACCTGTTCTCTAGTTCGAGGGGCTCGTTTCCCCCTCATCCAGTTACCACTTACCTGACCAGGATTAACCTCTGTTCATGTTGAGTTAACTCTGACTAAAAGAATAGGCTATCCTCCTATACAAAAATACACAACACATGCTAACTCACGACAAGCTAAATACTTTATTTAAATGCCACATGCACATTCGCAGAATACATTATATATATATAACCTGCAAGGAAAGTGAAAGGTTAAGTTATACACTTCAAAGAAAAAGGGGTCGACATCACCTGAGTTGTATGTAGCCTGTGCTCAATGGTCATCTAGGTTCCCTTCTCCCTCTGTGCCTCGGCTTCGCCTGGAAGTCACACCTCCGCAGTCGCGGATCTACTCCCTTCTCCCTCTCCGAGTCACTGGAACCTCTTCCTCATCGGCTACTCTCTCCTCTTTAGATTCAAGTTCGTCATCTGTCTTCCCTGGAATAAGTAGTAGCTTTTCTGCTAACGGCCAGATGCCGCCTATGGTCTAGAAGCAAGTGCCCATATCTAACTCAGACTTTCACTAATATAGAGGTGCATTCTCTCATGGAAATTTCCAGCTCGAAACCTGCCGCCCACCAAATTCCTGTACCTCCCCGTGCCAAGGACACGTTCCCAGCCGGCCGGCCTAATGTAGTGTCTTCGGCAGGGGAAAAATACACTCCTTCGATAAGGGCCGGCCTGAACCGGTTCTCTCCGAGCGAATAACACCTCATAACTAAAACATCGCCCTCCCTCTAGAAGTGTCCCAAGCTGCCGGAGCAGAAAGAAAGATGGAGTCTCTCCTGTCTGAGGCCTACCAGGCCTGAATTCAGCACGACTCCATGAAATACCCTCACTATAGGGCAAGTTATCCTCGATGCTAACGAATCTATCCCCTAGGCTATGTATGTAGGCCCTGATCTATGGGTAGGAGCACGGGATTGTGTCAAAGTGTCTAATAGATAGGCCCTATTCACTACTCTAGTCCTTAGACTTGGATGGAAAGAGACTGAAGTCATATTGATCGCTCTACAACACAAGAAGGCCAGGAAAATCAAGCAGTACAACGTTTTATAAAAATAGCCAATATTTATCTGTGCAAACAAGACCAAAACACTAAAAGTCCATCATACAATAGTCAAAATCTGTACTCTGTAGGAATAACATTAAAAAAGCATTTCCTTGAAGTCGGTAGCTCCGTCCTGTGCTTCTATGGTGCTGAAAACCACTAAATCCAACTGGGTCAGTTGACTGTGTCGGTGCGGACCGGCGTCTGTGTCATAGGACATGTAAACAGTACCTTGTTGGTTTATTGTTTTATTGTTTTATTGTTTTATTGTTTTATTGTTTTATTGTTTTAGTGTTTTATTGCTTTATTGCTTTATTGCTTTATTGCTTTATTGCTTTATTGCTTTATTGCTTTATTGCTTTATTGCTTTATTGCTTTATTGCTTTATTGCTTTATTGCTTTATTGCTTGTTAGAGTAATTCAGTGTTTTATTGGTTTATTGTTTTAGTGTTTTATTGTTTTGGTGTTTTAGTGTTTTAGTGTTTTAGTGTTTCAGTGTTTGTGTTTTATTGTTTGTGATTTAGTGTTTTAGAGTGTTTTAGAGTGTTTCAGTGTTTTATTGTTTTACTGTTCTACTGTTTTGCTGTTTTACTGTTTTGTTGTTTTGTTGTTTTGCTGTTTTGCTGTTTTGCTGTTTTGTTGTTTTGTTGTTTTGCTGTTTTACTGTTTTAGGGTTTTCGTGTTTTAGAGTGTTTTAGAGTGTTTTAGTGTTTTGTTTTATTGTTTTGGTGTTTTATTGTTTTAGTGCTTTATTGGTTTATTGTTTCAGTGTTTTATTGTTTTATTGTTTTAGTCTTTTAGTGTTTTAGTGTTTTATTGTTTGTGTTAGTGTTTTATTGGTTTAGTGTTTTAGTGTTTTAGTGTTTTATTGGTTTAGTGTTTTATTGGTTTAGTGTTTTAGTGTTTTAGTGTTTTAGTGTTTTATTGGTTTAGTGTTTTAGTGTTTTAGTGTTTTAGTGTTTTAGTGTTTTAGTGTTTTAGAGTGTTTTATTGTTTTATTGTTTTATTGTTTTATTGTCCCAGGATCCAAATGTCTGGGGTGATAAAAGCCTGGTGTCAAGTTCCTTGAAAGTGTGCTGAGGAGGCAGCTCCTTTGAAATGTAAGTTGTGGACTTGTGTTGTGATACTTCAGAACAATGTTGGCGGATCTTAAGAATTGATGTTATTAATTTGTTATTGAACACCTGTGTGCCCTTACCATTAGTTTTGTATTTTTAAAGGGCTATTTCAATGTGTGGCACAATAAGTGCTGTGTGCCCATATGTAGAATTTAAATTTAAGGCCGTGGGTAGCTGTAGTACCACTGTATTAGGGACGTATAAGCAAATTAAATGTGCCAAATGGGTGTGAGTGAATTTTACCACATTTGTAGGAGTGAGCACAAGCATTTCAGCAGTGGTAAAGTGCACAAAGCCAACAAAAATTGTTTCGGAAAGCAGGAGGGGTGGAGGCAAATATTTTGGGGGTGGCATTGAAGAGAGGGCCAAGTCCAACAAATATATACACTAGTGATAAGTAAGAGCAAAATAAACCAGTTCTGTAAGGTATTTGTGAAATGTAATTGTTTCCCTAGTCACCCAACTGCAGGATGTAAAATAAATTGGAGACATGCAGTATTGATGATATTTCTGAACTCCATAATTAATTTCTCCTACTCACAGCTGCACAAACCATGTGCTAATACAGACTAGATTGCTTGGTGGTTTTGGAAGAAGTAGTGGGGAAAACACATCTCTCTCTCATAAGACCATATTTAAGAATATTTCTTTGTCCTAACAGAGTCACAAAAGATTTGAAATGTCTGAATATCAGCATTATGTGATTGAAGATCACTTTAATACTATCCCGGAAGATAGTCAAGAAAAGTGAAATCTTCACTTGAAAAAAATGTTGAGCCTGCAGACTGCAGGTGATAAGAAAATGTACACTTTTTAGCATTTCTGAGTAGAGTGAAAGACACTGCAATTATCTTGCTACTCAACTATATCCCTAAATTGATGAATTTGCCCGTTCCACCAGGGATGGAACAGCAGAGAACTCTCCAAATGTGGTCCCGAAATGGAGAAAAAGGTATTCCCTGAAGCTTATCACCTTAGTAATGTATCATCAGCAAGCATATCTTCCTCACAGAGATTTGGCTGATCCCCGCCTCCATGCCGGACATCACCATCGCCATCTCCAAAGGCTACATGATAACACACCAGGACCGAGCGAACAAACATAGAGGTGGAATTGCCATCATTTACAAGGACACCATCTGCTGTATGACTTTAGACGGAAGAAGCACCATCAGAGGCACCCTCGCCTACAGACCACCAAGACCACTCCCCAGCTTCTGCAATGCCATCACTGAATTCATCACCCTGATCGCCATTGACTCAGAACACATCCTCTTCCTAGGGGATCTTAACTTCCGCCTCAACAACCCCAGCAACACCAACAACACTGACCTCCTGGAAAGCATAAACAACATCGGTCTCAAGCAACTTGTCACCTACCATACCCACATCACAGGATACTCGCTCAACCACATTTTCACGTCCAGTGACAGTCAAGTACAACCACATCTCACAACTTACCTGGACTGACCACAACAGAGTCCACTTCACCATCCCAGGACCTACCAACACTGGCACCTTGCACCCCAGCACCTTGCGCAGGAACTGGAAAAAGATATCAGAAGATCAGTGGAACAGTGGAACAGTGTTCTGAACTCATACCTCCCAGACACAACATCCAACCCAGATCGGCCTGCGAATAACTTTTCCCAGTGGTTCACAGAATTCACTGACACAAGCATCCTCACCAAGCCAGCCAAATCCAAAGGACCTGCCAGACGAGCCAGCTGGTTCACAGCGGAGCTGAAATACACTAAATGCAACTGCCAGCAACTAGAAAGGAAGTGGCGCCCCAGCAAAGAGAAAGGAGACCATACCACCTTCAAGACAGCACTCAACCAGTACCATCGCCTCCTGAAAGAAATAAAGAATGCCCTACAAGACCACATAGAAGCCAGCAGAAAACAACAGCAAGGAGCTCTTCATCATCATGAAGGAGTTCTCCAACCTTTCAGTGGCCGAGAACTCTCTCCCAAGAACTGTGACACACTCTGGTAGAGTGCTTTCCTGACAAGATAGCAGTCATCTATGAAAACTTGAAACCCCAATCACCTGTCGCAGACAGCATCAGCCTGCTCATACCCATGAACACAAACTCCAACAAACACCTGCTCACCCATTGGGACCCTCTCCCAACTCAAATCACAATAACCATCATGAACTCTGGAGCACTCACTGACCCCTGTCATCACCACATCTCTTCTCAACATCAGGAGCGGGGCGATTGATGATGAGATCAAGAAAGTTCTGAACACCTCCATCACCTCGTCCTTCATTCCTGAGGACTGGAAACACGCTGAAGTGAGGACCCTCCTGAAGAAATCTTCCACTGACTAAGCAGTACTGAACTAATTCTGGCCCATCTCCTTGCTCCCCTTTCCAGCAAAGGTTCTTGAGAAGGCAATCAACCAGCAACTCACCTCTCACCTGGAACACAACAACCTCCTTGAACCCTCTAAATGCGGATTCCGAGCCAACCACAGCACTGAAAAAGTACTGATCGCAGCCATCGATGACATCAGGGATGGCCTTCAATACCGTCTCCTATAACATCTTGACCAACAGACTCCACCACATCGGAGACAGGGAGATGCTCTCAAATGGATAGCCTCATACCTTACAGAAAGAACCCAGAGAATCAGTCTGCCACTGTTCACCTCGGAACTCAAGAAGATCTGCGGCGTCCCCCAAGGTTCGTCCCTAAGCCCCACCCTTTTCAAAATGTACATGAACCTCCTGGCTGAAACAGTCAGATAGCATAAGTTCCACATCATCTCCTACAAAGATAAAAAAAAACATTCATCGCCTCTCTGTCAGAAGACCCCTCCACAACCAGAGCCAACTTCCACAGATGTATAATGAATTTAGCTGACTGGATCACGGACAACTGTCTCAAGCTCAACAGGGGCAAGATGGAAGTTTGCATCTTTGGAAACAAGACCTCGCCATAGAATGATACATGGCGGCCTGCTGAACTTGGCCCATCCCTTGCCCTTACATATCACGCCCTCAACCTTGGCATCATCTTGGACAGGAAGCTATCTCTGAAGGAACAGGTAAATGCAGTCTCATCTGCATACTTCCTCACCCTACACATGCTCCGCAAGATCTTCAGGTGGCTCCTAGTCAACACCAGGAGGACCATCACGCAGGCCCTCGTCACCAGCAGGCAGGACTACGGGAACACACAGTACTTTGGAGTCACTGCACACCTTCTGAAGAGACTACAGACAGTACAACACTCAATTGCAAGACAACCTCAACCTTCCTAGACAGTCACACATCAAACCCCCCACCCCCAAAGAAGCTATACTGGCTCCCAATCCAGAAGAGATGTCAGTTTAAGATGTTGACCCACACATACAAAGCCCTGCTCAATGAAGGACCAGTATACATCAGCAAACGCATGACCTTCCACCAACCAACCAGACACCCATGATCTACCTCCTTCTTCATCGCAGACACTCCCCCTGAATCCACAAAGGCAACAGCGAAGGACGCTCCTTCTCACACCTGGTGGCCAAAACCTGGAACAACCTTCCCCTGCACCTAATGACTGCCCCATCAATCTGACAATACAGGAAAGGACTCAAGACCTGACTTTTCAAATGAACAGATCGCCACAAAGCAGTTGGCAACTCCAGTGCCTTGAGACCCTCACAGGTTATTTGCTGCGGTTTAGAAATCCTTGATTGATTGATTGGGCACATCATGCCTGCACTACCACAATTGCACTAAGTTTGTGCCTTAGTTTCCATATCAGCAGACCTGTTAGTTGAAACTATCAAGAGAAGGACAATGTTTCTTGCACCTTCTATGATCAGTGCTTTTGAAATCTGATGAATCCTTTGGCTATTGGAACCTGGAAATATGAAAATCATGGTAGATAGCAAAACTACTGAGCATAATTATCCTATAAAGTACTTGATAAATTGCAAGAATTATGTTAGACCTGGCATCTTTGGGCATGTTTCCCTGTTTTTTTTGCTTTCTGATCTCCCGGTTTTGGCTCTGTTTTTGCTGGTTTAATGCCTCTGTTCACTTTCTCACTGTTGTTCAGTGTTAAATTGCAAGTGATCCTGTTGTACATTGTGTTATGGATTGGTGTTTCCATGGTTGGCATATTTGATTAACTGGTAAGTCCGTTGTAAAGTGCACTGAGAGTGCCAGGGCCTGTACATCAAATGCTACTAGTGGGCCTGCAGCACTGATTGTGCCACCCACAGAAGTAGCCCAGTAAATGTAACTCAGATCTGCCACTGCAGAGTCGGCACGCAGTTTGTAAACTGCCATATCGACCTGGCAAGTGCACCCACTTGCCAGACCCTAATATTCCCTTTTCTTACATGTAAGACACCCCTAAGGTAGGCCCAAAGTAGCCCCATGGGTAAGGTGCAGTGTATGTGAAAGGTAAAACATGAACTGAGGTGTGTGACATGTACTGATAGTGAAATACAGTGTATTTCGTTTTTCACTATTGAAAAGCTATTTGTCCCATAGGATAGAATGGAAGTTTATTTATAACATATTATAAATATAACTTCCCATTGGGACAAGATGGAAAGTTGGAATTTAGTATGCCTGAACTCAGAATATAAAAATGCATCTTTTAGTAAAGATAATTTTTATATTGTGTGTTTGAAAATATCACTTTTAGAAAGTGGGTATTTTCTTGCCTAGCCATCCTGTGTGCCTCTGCTGGTTTGTGGATTGACTGTCTGGCTTTGGAGTGACAGGGGCTGGGGATGTGCATTCTCTCAGACAGCCACTGGGAGGCGTTGATGTATGTCCTGCCTTTCCTGAATGAGTAAGGGCTGGGGTGAATAGACCTGGGCTGCATTCAGAGTAGTGGGAGGAGATTTCCCTCGCACCTGAATAGGCACTGTTTGCCTTGGACATTGCTGTCTCCACCTCCTGCCGGGAAGCTGGGCCAGAGAGGACCAAACTGGTTTGGACTAAGCGCAGACATTCTCTGCCTGAGAGAACAAAGAAATTCTGAGTATAAATATTGGGGCCTAGACCCCAGAACTTTAGAACTCTTTTGGAACCAAGAAGACTGCCAAGAAGAAGAGCTGGAGAAGCTGAGAGGAGGGACTACCACTTTGATGTGTTGGCCTGAAGTGGCTGCTTCTGTCTTGGGCAGTGAAAGGACTGGACTGAACTTTCTGCAACTTCTTTGTGTGAGTTTCTCCAGGGCCTTGAGGTAGAGCTTGCCCCTTGTTCAAGAAGTCTCAAGAACAGCAAACACTTCAAGTGTGTCCGCTACCAGAACTGCAAATGTCCACAGGAACACATTTGACCTGCACTGTAAGACTGTCTTTGGAAAATAAGAGGAAGAGAATTAAGAGGCGTCTACAGGGGCCTTAGATATAATTATGTTGTAATGATTACAAGAAGATGGAGGCGTCTCCTTTTTTGTTTTTGTCCTGCTGAAAACCCGGATACATAATTAAGCTATAGACAAACTGGTAACAGGTCAAAATGTCAACAGGAACACATTTAACCTTCACTGTAAGACTGTATTTGGGAAATAAGAGGAAGAATTTACTCATCTGCCCCACTTCTGATTTTTGTTTAGAGATACTACAACTGGGCCCAAGAATTGACCATAAAGAAGAAATTCTATTACTCCTATTACTTCTATAATCTAATCATATGCACTTTTGTCTCACAAGCACATAGTGAATCTTGCTTGAGTTCTATTGTTGATGACATAATATGAAAGTGCTGCGTTAACAGCATATTCTCTGTATTCTTAAAACTTGTAGGTTTGTAATCCCTGTATATGAGAGAGGATTGGATATCCTATTAAATTGAAAAAATGCCAGTATATCTATTCTGACAGAACCAGGAATGAATGAATGAATGAATACTTTATTGTGAGATTATTTAAAATCATTGCAATTTTCCACCAATAAAATCATAAAATAACTTATCACAACAAATGGCCATCAGTCAGTAATTAATTCTATCTTCTAAACAATATGTATTTTAAAAAACAACCATGGCTACCCTGTTTGCCAAAAAGTTTTTGTCCAAGAGGCTGCATAAAATGCCGACTCTCTCCAACAATTTATCCATGTCACGATAATTAAAACATATGCAAAAGCACAATATACACTTTCATGTTTTCCATGTAGATTGAGCACAGCGAACTGGCAACAAATTATACAAGATATACTCCGGCACTCCAAACATTTAGTGCTATTTTAGTGATATATTGTTTAAGCAGATTTGTTGGACATTTTTTGTTACTTTTTCACAGGTAACACAGATACTAGGAGAAATCACTCATGTTCAATGATTTATTAATCTCATTGACAAAATTATCAATTTCAATTTTTTAAACAAAACTTTTTATACAAAGACTGAACACTTTAAATGGTGGTATTTTCAAGTCCAGAGCAGTACATCAATTCTCCTACTTTTCTTGACTGGGGTGTGTGTTCTCCAAGGCGAACTTGAGTATGTTTCTGGTCGTAATCATTATTGAGTCTTTGTAAAATTACTGCTTTCTAAGAGGTTCTGACCAGCAGCATGAATTTACCAAATTTGGCCAAACTTAAGCCATGGTACTGGTAAAAATGGCTGTTGTCGCTTCTACACAGGTCTGTGACCCTTTGAGAAATAAAGATTGGTTTTAGTAGTTTTGCCGGCTCTCTTGAAGAGTTCGGCAACAGCATATGAGACGCAGTAATGTCTCTTTTCTGTAGTTGCATAGTCTGCATCCTGTGTTGTAGGATAGAGACTTCCAATCTGTTTTTAGTTCTTTTATTGGGAGCGGCACAATCTTTTTCAGACAATTCTTTCCCAGGGTTTGATTCAAGTATGGCTGTGTTTTATGATTCTCATATGATGTTATGAGTGCTGGGTACCCTGAGTCTGGCGATGCCAGTTTCCAGTGAGCTGGTGTACTTGTTTGTTTATTGAGGCTTTTAGAAACGTGTAACTTGTACCTACAGTGCTCCAATTCTCAATGGTCAGGTCTAGGGTCTCCAATGCTGTATTTAAGTACATGCTCCAGGGGTGTTCTTTGTGGTGTATATCGGCTTTAATACTTCTTTCATGGAGCCTACAGGAGCATTCATAATCCAATAATACTTTGCATGAGTGCCCATGTATTCGTATTTTTGTTGGACATGGCCAAACATCAATCGTACCGAATTGTTACGTGTCTATGGCAGTAAGTGGAAGATCAGCTGATAGCCCTGACATTGGCTTTTCTTAAGCTGAAACTCACACTGTACTGAAAATGTCTGTTGTGCATAAAAAGCTAGAGACAGCAGTTTTTCCTTTTTAACCCTCCTGAAAGCTGTGAAAGTCAGGCTAAATAGTTTTGAGTTTACATAGGGCATATATGGTTGCCTGGACTTTCGTCTTCATCTTGTGCTGCTGTACTGTTGCTTTTCCAGTTTTGCCAAACCATGCCCCAAGATAATTGTAATTTCTTGAACTTTCTATTATCTGGGGGCCCAGTCTTCATCTTTGCGACTTCTTCCTTCATAATGCCAAAATATCAGCACTTTAACCTTATTTGGGTTGGCAGTCAAGTCGTTACGTTTGTTGTAGATGTATAGTGTGTCTAGGCCTTTCTGCAGACATTTTTTTGTGTGGTCTAATAAAAGTGGGTCATCCGCATACAACATTAAGTAGAGAGAGGAATTGGCATTCAGAAGACTGTCCGGAATGTTCCAGTTTTGGAACTTCCTCCAGAAGTTGTTTCAGACTACCCGTCAAACTTGGCGGGGTAGTCTCCAAAATAAGCAAACACTGACATGTTTTTGCCAGAGGCCTGCTCTATGTTAGGGCAACAATGTTGTCAATAGTTGAACCTCCCTTACGAAAGCCAGTTTAATGAAAGGGCAGTATTTCTTCTTCTTCAATCCACTTTGTTAGTTCTTGCAGTAATAGTTTTGCATTATGCCATGCCCTCGATGTCCAGGAGGGTGATTAGTCTGTAATTTTTCGAGTCAGTATTGTCGTCTTTGTTGAATATTGGGTGGAGCAACAACCCACGCCATGAATTGGCGACATCTGCATTAATTCTGCATGCTGAAAACAGTGGGGAGAGAACCCCAGCCCAAAAGGTCAGGTCCTCCACAAGGATCTTTTATAATCATTTTTAATAGTTTTGTTGCTGACTGCTTGGCCACCAATATGGCATCATTTATTGTAGACTACTGGCCGTCCTCAATGTTCCTGTCCCTTGTTAAGAATGTTTTTTTGGTGCATTTCCTGGCTACTCTGTGTACATGTTTGCCACATGAGTTAGCCATGCTCCCCCAGCCACCGAGTTGTGCCTGTCAGTTTTCTTGCTGTCCAGCTTGTTTATATATTCCCAGAGTTCATGCTGTTTATTTCTTCTCAGTAGATCAAAAAATGTGATCCATTCAGCTTCACATTGTTTTTTTTAGGATCCAAATAGTGGTTTTATGTTCCGATTTGGCATCGAGTAGTATTTGAGTGGAATATCAGATAGAGGTTATTATTTGATTTGTCTTTGTTTTTACAGTTTGGGCGGACATGTTCATTCTAGTGTATCATGACAAGGATGTCCTCTGCTCCTTCTCACTTAAGTGTTTTTTGAGTTTTTGCTGTTTCTTTCATCATTTGTTTGCACACATTGTTAATGGTTTGATTACCAAATTTGCTACCCATTCTCACTTTTAGAGGTGCTTTCAGATTCTTCCTGTATCAACTAAATTTGGTTTTCCATGTTGTGAGCTGTTTTTGTGGAGTCCTCATGCTTTCCCTTTTTTTCCATCTTTGGTGGAGATTGTGGGGTTAGTTTTTCCATTTTGATTTCGATGCAGACTTTCTGTGCCCCGTTGGCTCGTGTTGGTTCTGCCGTTGGGGCTCCTGCCCAGTTGAAGGTTTTTGTTATCATTGTTGTGAGCACATCTGGTAAGGTGGATAGTTCCTCTACAATTTCTGAACAGTGGCATTCATTAGATGTAACCCTTTTATCGATGTTATCTAATTTCTTGGCTGTGTTTACAATGCTAAGGGCTATTGATTGTGTTGTGTCTATTTGATTTTCAAGTTTGTGACTGTGTTTATCACAGCAGTCAAGATGTAATTTATGGAAGTAAGTACTTTCTCCTGTTTTATTGTAAGATCGCAATTCAATAAGTAGATACTGTCATGCAGATTTTCATATTGCACGTCATTTATTTGTCTCTTTGTAGATTGTACATGGTCATGGCCTTACACCATCTTTAGGGCCCTCTTTCGCAGTAGCCTTCCCAGTATTCTTTCTTGTTGACAAACTATTTCTGCTAATTGTTTATCTAATACCCTTTGCCCTAGATTCTTCCTATCCACTTGCACAATTGTCAACCCCTCCTTTAGCCCGGGGGGGGGGGGTGACCCTGCTATGTGCATGAAAGCATCTGTCTCTGGCCCTTCTTGGTTCTGTTTCTGATCTAAATATCCTGTACACTCCACTGAGGTTGAGGAAAGTTCAATGAATGTAGTTCCTCCCTCTATTTTTTGGCGTGATTGAGTCCGCCTTCTCTTATCCCAAGTTGGGGGATTGATTCAGGAGCTGATTAGGTTGGTTACATTAGGTGTTTGTGTCATTAAAAAGATGGATGAGCTTGATGTGAATTCAGTGCTGTCCGTGGGTTATTTTCCCCTGGCTACTCTGGGGAAATACTCACTCATGATTTTGCATCCCTCTTTACTCCCTTGTCAGAACCATTCAAATTGTACAGATAACACCACAAGATGCAGACAGCTCAGAAGGTGAACAGCACTTATTGGAGAGAGTTCAAGTGAATAATGATAGACAAGGGAAGAATGACCTTTATAGTTGGACATGTACACTTTTTCATAACGATAGTCTCCATATTATCCAACAGTATGGGCTGGTCTGTCCTGCAATGTGGTAGCTCAGCTTATCCTCTTCTTAGGCTGGCATTATATTTGAATGTTAGACCACCCATCCACAAATAGAAAATGAGCACTTTCCATTACAAGAATACTGAGGAAAAGACAAGGCCATGATTATGCGTTTTATCAAACATGAGCCAATTCTGGTTCTCCCTTTTCCAATAAATTACTGGATTTAATATTACATTGTCTTATGGTTCAGCTGTGTTGGGGCAATGTGTTTTCGTTAGAAATGAATGTCTAGCCACATAGGGATGCTGTAAAAAAAATGTTCTATGTGGGATTCTCCTCACACTTGTTAGTTGCTACCACGTATTCAGTAACATCTCTTGAACTAGACTCACATAGTCCTAAGGGAATAAAGAACTATCAAAATCCAACATATCTTGCACATAACTACAGACCCATGCCGATATATCCTAAGCTCCACTGCAAATCACCATGAAGAGACCATGTGGTACACACTCAACATTCATATGGGTTACACAGGCAGATTGAAAGATTTGATCCACCTCTACAGAACGAATGTACCTTCTTCTACAGAACGAATGTACCTTCTTATCCCGCAGTCTTTTTCCCTGCAGGGAATCACAACGTTGTGATTCCGCATACCATTACTTTGCAAGTCGGAACAACGACTTGCGGAGGGGGGGGCTCTGGATGTTGGAATAGTATAATTTACTATTCCAACTCCAGTCTGTGCGGACAATAGGAAGTCGTTGTTCTGACTTGCGGAGTAATGGTATGCGGAATCACAACGCGGTCGTTATAACGACCGCGTTGTGATTCCCTGCGGGGAAAAAGATTTGTGGTAAATGTTGTTTACCCTACAGAACACCTTAGTGTTGATAACCTTCAACTCTAAAGTATCTATGTACTTCAGAACTGAATCTTTCCCACCTCCTTGGAGAAGACTTGCTGGAAGAATCATCACAGTCATGTTAGATTGATAAGAGGTCATGAAATTAGTGAATGCTAACCTATACAAATAACGTACCTTAATATTGTGGAAAAGGGACTTCTGTAGACATGATGGCAAGACATTAGTGAAATATCATCTTTTCCATTGTGCAGAGGAATCTGTTCAATAATTCCATATCTAGGGAGATACTAAAGATAATTGTGTGTGCTGCTCAGATTTCTTACAGTAGTGGTGGCCGCAGTGGTATATTGACAATGATCACACAGCCTAAAGTACACGCAAGCAATTCAAATAACAGTTCAATATTAAATCTTGAAACATCAGATGTTCTGTTCGTTGTTTATTTTCAGCCTCTTGGCCAATCTCTTTTAGACAAAACATGTTTCGTCACATGGGGCATCAAGATTACTTTATCAGGGCTAAAATTAAACAGAAAATATCATGGTTATAAAATAGATTGAAGCACACTAATATTGTTCCCCCCCCCCAGATCACATGTTGATATGTGTGCACTTGAATCTCATTAGACCTATATTGTGTCTTATAAGTGGAAATCCCTGCATATTGGTTTCAGAATAATTGAACATTTTGTGTCACAAAGTATATTGCCAAACAAAATAATGTAGTTATTCACATATCCGTTAAACTGGCACATGTTAAATCCTACTGTACAAGTAATGCATATCAAATCGATAAATCAAAAAACAAAATAAGAAAACATGGGTATGATCAATGTGTCATAAGCAATTAAGCCTCCCATCATCTATATAGACATCCTGTGATAATCAATAATTCAATTTTGAGTTGTGGCAACCTTAAGAACCATGTAGTGCGTTCCTAAATTATAGCATGCATGTAACATCCTAAGTATCATTCTCAATGTTAGTTCAAACGATACCTGTAGATTGTCCAAGGAAAATCATCCAGTCCTACATAAAATAAATTATTCTGTAAGTCTTAACCTCTTAGGAAAACTGTAGGCCATGAATTACTTCTCTACTAATCATTTCCTACCTTATATCCGGTTAAGTTACCTGAATGAGGTATACTTTCCCATTGTGGCACCAAACCAATCAAATCAAAGTACACAAGAAATAAATATTGGACTCCATTATCTTTGTCACATATCCTTATTATCGCAAACCAACTATAACATGCGTTCTAAACAAATCACTCACCAAAAATGTATTCGCTTCCAATTCTGCAGTGTGAAAAAGTCATAGTTTCTAGATTTGTATAGCGCGGTTTATCACCCGTGAGGGTAGCCAGATGCTGTCTACGGGCACAGGGAGATTACGTGATTTGCCCAGAATCACAGGATGTTGCCCCAATGCCACGACTCGAACCCGGATCCCCAGCTGCTCAGTAGGCAGCTCTCGTTGATGTGCCACATCCGCACCCCTCTCAACTATCTTACAAATGTGGTATGTCCAACTAGTATTTTCTTCTAAATAGATGGGAACATCCTCCCTGTAACAACATAAGTGTAACATGTATGAAACCTTCATCTGTATCACCACTTCATACGTAGAAGAAGTGCGCCATTTAGAGACCTTTCAACTCACCTCTCAATATTGTGCTCCGTATGAATACATTCTGAAAAGCAAGTACGCCTGAACTGTGGCGTTCAGCGTCAGTGCCATTTTGGAGCGAGCATTTATGTCTGAAAACATCAACAACGGGCTACAATGCCCACACTTACTGATTGCTTATCAGCAACACTACTAAAATCTAATAATTTCACCATTCTTGGTGATTTAAACATTCACTTCGATGATGTCAACAACCCCCTCAATAAAATCCTTCTTTCTGACCTTGAGGTTTTTAACCTCAAACTCTGTAACTCTGGAGCCACTCATAATGCTGGCCATCTTTTGGATCCTATCATCTCTACTCTCTCATTTGACTGTACCCACTCTGCCCGCCCGCTTGTTTGGTCTGATCACTATGCGGTTCACTTTGTACTACCACCTGCTTCATACTCTGCCAGGGTCCATGCGGATGAAATTAAATCATCGTATCGCTGGGACAAGCTCAATATAGCCGATTTTAACCTGCGTCTAACTGAGTCTATTCCATCCTCCATCAATACTGACCAGAATCTGAATGTTTCCATTTCTGATTTGCTGACAGATGCAGTATCGACTCTTGTCCCTCAATCCAGGAGCAAACATAGATCCTTGCGCCCACCAGCACCCTGGTATTCAGAGGAGCTGAAAATCCTACGCTCCAAATGCAAAGCCCTGGAGAGGAAATGGAGGGCGTCCTATTCAGCTTCCTCTAAAGTGATCTACAAAGAAGAACTAAAACTTTATCATGCAAACTGCAAACGTGCTCAGGCCTCCTACACTGTTTCCACAATCACTTCAGTGCAAAACTGTCCCCGAACTCTTTTTGCCACAGTTAAAAAACTCACAGGAGCTGATACTGTCCCCGCACTGCCGGCTTTAGATGCCACACAATGTAATGCCATTGCAGACTTTTTTGTATCTAAGGTTGAGGGCATCCATCAATCTCTTGCTTCCCTTCCCTCTCCAACTGATTCCTCTCTACACGGTCCGTATTGTAATACCTCCACCTCCCCCACTGAGTTTATTTACAACTGGACACCATTTGACGACTCTTCTTTCCTATCCTGCTTAAAAAGCATCAGGTCTGGATCTCCGCGGGACCCAGTCCCCATGAAGATACTCAAACAACTTGACCTTGAACCACGAAGATTCCTAATGAGGCTATTAAACGTCTCGCTCATCGAATCTCGAGTGGAACAGGACTGGAAACATGCCATGGTCGTCCCCCTGCCGAAAAAATCTGGTGCTGACATCACAAATCTTGCCAACTTCAGGCCTATATCCCTGCTGCCAGCCTGTTCTAAAATCCTAGAACGCCATGTTAACACCCAACTTAATGAGTTTGTTGAAAACATGGGATATCTCCATCCGTCCCAATCAGGCTTTCGCGCTAATTATTCCACCGAATCCGCACTCCTAGGGGTAACTGAGCGACTCCGACACGGTATCGATGGCGGTGAGACCTTTGCGCTGATTCTTCTTGACTTAAGCGCTGCTTTCGATACCGTGTCCCACTCCATCTTATTGGAGTCTCTCGGTTCCCTCGGTGTTGCTGGATCTGCGCTCGCCTGGGTGTCCTCATTTCTTAAGGAGCGCACCTTTCAGGTTTTCTCAAACAAAGCTGAATCTGCGATTCATTCCTCTGCCTACGGCGTCCCCCAAGGGTCTATACTGAGCCCTCTGTTGTTTAATATTTACATCAGACCACTTGCTTCCATCATAGAGGACGCCGGTCTGTCTATATACTCATACGCAGACGACACGCAGATTGTGTTCTCTCTGTCTAGCAGCAGGGCTCAGGACACCTCTGCCCTCAAAATCGGCCTCTCTCGCGTTGCAGCTTGGATGCAAATGCATCTGTTAAAGCTCAACGGAGACAAGACCGAGGTGATCATACTAGGCAAACAAAAAGATCTCTGGGGTCCACGACATTGGCCCAGTGACATGGGTCCTCTGCCTACCCCTGTGCCTGTTGCTCGTAACCTCGGTGTCCTAATCGACGACAAACTCTCGATGAGGCAGCAGGCAACTAAGGTCGCTGCGATCTGCTTTAACACCCTTCGCTGGTTGCAAAAGATCATATGGATGCTGCCTGAGTCCACTCGTAGAACTGTCGTACAGGCCCTTGTGATGTCCCATATCGACTATGGCAATGTGCTTTATCTAGGAGCAGATAAAGCTACAATCAATAAACTCCAGGTTGTACAGAACTCAGCCGCCCGCCTGCTGCGTAATGTCCCAAGGAGAATGTCCGCAATGCAGGCTCTACGTGACCTCCATTGGTTAAAAATCTCGGATCGAGTGGCCTTCAAAACTTTGTGCATCCTCTTCAAAATTCGCCAAGGCTCCGCTCCGGCCTACTTGCACAATCTTGCGCAGCCATATCAGCCTGGCCGCCTTTTGAGGTCATCCAACAGTGGTAATCTTGTGATTCCCAGAATCCGACTGGCAAAAATGGGAGGCCGTTCATTCGCATATCTGGGCCCCAAGATGTGGAATGCTCTCCCATTGGCGCTTAAAACAGAACCCAGTCTTCTGGCTTTCCGCAAAAAGCTGAAGACCCTCCTGTTCTAGTTCCAGATTCCTCCGGTCTAGTGTTTCCCTCTTGCAATTACTTGTTTTCCGATTTCTCCTTCAGTCTATCCCTGGCGCCGGGAAACCCACTGCGGGTAGCTGCGCGCAATATAAGTTCAATAAAATAAAATAAATAAATGCCCAATCCACCACCACAATCAAGGAGACTGAATACTTTCCTGTTTGTGGCTGCCATTTCAACGTGATGGGCATGAATATCAAAATACATCTAAGCTGTCCTAGTCTGGGCAAACTAGTGGTCATCACTATCATACTACCAGTCCAACTCTGGGGTTAGTCATACTGTGTGCTCAGAGTCTCTTAAGAAGGCACCGGGAATCGACAGCACTGGTATCACTGCACAACCGCCTGGTGATGTCCCAAGCCACGATCATGCTCTGAGCTTCTTCCGAAACATGTAGTGTAACAAAATCAGGTCTTGCCAAGCCATTAAAACACAAATTATTTTATGTTAACTCATTAATATGTAGGGGATTGTAAATGGAGTAATGTAAAAATCGTATATGTATTGTAATTGCATCCAATTCACCAGAGCATATAAGTTTAACCAAGGGGTCTCACATCAATCTTCAAATATAAATGATGAAGAGATAAAATTGCGCCTGCCACATCCTAAGCAAATAAGGTATCCATCAATCACCCAGAAAATATTGTAACTCTTGATCAATACTTAAATCTTCCTCGAGCTCTCTTAAGTGCATGATCCACATTGCCTCTCTTCTTCTCAAATGCAGTTCCCTGTCTCCCCCACAGGGGTCTCTGGACACTTGATCAATTCCATAGTATATTGACAATGGTTTTAAGGTTAGTTATCTTCATGGTTGTGAAAACACCTGCAGCTGCTGTAGGTACTGGCTGTTGTATAGTCCTGAACTGAATCAAATTAATTAAAAAAAATAGCAAGGCACATGCAAATAAATCCAATCAATACAGGCAAATATCAAAAAGTAGATGTCAATTGAGAATCAGAAAAACAAAGTAAAAATAGTTTCAAATTAAAGCTAGCCGTTATGTTTTGTTATAATCTATTGTATAGCCCACAATATACCTTATAGTTTGGCTGTTGTCTGGATGCCAACCATATCATTTAAATGTTTCCCATGTAGATAGGATTCCGAAAATTCCTGTGATTATACGTTTAAAGTGTTAGCATCCACACTGACGAGTGTGTGGTGTGGTTTTCTTATCAAGAGGTTGCTAGAGGCTTGTTAGGTTAATCTCACTTTACAGCAGGAAGTGCATTTTTTCCATGTTGCTAATACCTTTGCTGCTGTTTGTTACCCTGCACTGGACTTTGCAAACAAAACAAATATATTTTTGATCCAATCTTGAAACCTGATCACAGGCGGCAACGTTATATGATTTTTCCCAAACGTGATTTTGTTCATATTCACGTGCCACGACATAAGCAATGGCAGCCAAGGCGATTGACAACAATGTTGGTATGGAGAAAAGTCTGGTGGCTCAGTGGACTAATGCATCCCATTCTGGTGCCTAGGAATGCCTAAATAAATAGGGAATGTTCTAAGTAGTATTCTCCTCACCCCTGTCTGCCGCCTCTCACTCAGTAAAATCCCTTGATCTAGGCTCAGATAGTCTAAAGGGGAATAAAACACCTTCAGGATCCAACATGTCTGGCAGATAACTGCAGACATGTCAGTAGCCAAAAGCTCCACTGCAAACCCCCATGAAGAGACAGCCTGCTGCACACTCAATTGGGTACGGCTGGCGGGATGTAAGATCTGACACACACCTGCAGAACAATTTTGGGCTGTGGTAGAGTCTGGTTGCTCGGTGCCCTAATGCATCTCGCCCAGGAGGCTGCATTTGACTCTACAGCCACAGGTTTGAATCCCATGGGCCACTTGGGCTTTCATCCTCCCGAGGCCAAAAAATGAATACCATTGAGTTGGGTAACAATAAAACACTTCAGTCGTCATTGTTGTGAACAGGTCCACTGTGCGTTATTGGGTGATCTACAATTACTTCCTGCTAGGCTCACAGAACCAATGTTTCTGTGTTTACAGATCTTACGAAAACCCTTCTGTAGTTTGTATGTAGTTAAGAGGAAGGTATAGATCTCTGCCTGCCAATCGTCGGAGGACTTCACAGTTTTATAAATGTATGGCATCTGTTGGAGCTGAACATTTTGCTCCGTCCACCATCAGATGCTGTAGGACTGTGTCTGATGACCGCTGTCAGGCAAACGTTGTTCCGGAAACCAATGTTATCGGGAGCACGTGGGGCACTAAGGGGCAGACGCAAACCACAGGGAAGTGATGGGAGATCCCTAAAGAAAAGGTAAATACTCTTAGCCCTCACGCAAATGTGTTTATTTACCCTACAATCTAAGGAAAATCCTCGAATATTTTCTTTGAAAATCCGCGAATATTTTCTTTGAAAGCAAACGTAAGGTACTTATGTGGCTGTATACCCTTTAACCCTATCCCCCGACCTAAATCTTCCCGCAAACGTACAGAGTCTGCATTAGTAGCAGAATGTTAGGTTTTCAAAACTCCAGTTGGTACCAGTACATGTTGGCATAATGTGCTGCCGTAGAAATAATATTTTTAAATTGCCTGTAACTTTCACCATATGTGGCGAAAGTGCATGAAAAGGCCTCAGCATGTACCCAGTTCCTGCTGGGCACGGGCGAAGCCTCTGCTCATTGGATATTGGGGTTGTGATGGAGAACTCAGGGCATCCCTGACCGAAATGGGTACTGGGGTCAGGATACTGAGAACCCAAGCCTGCTGGGAAAAGCCAAAGCCAGCTTGATGTAGGCACCAGAGGTTGTGGTCCTGCTCACTGTGGTGTCATGAGAAGGGACCTAGGACCTTAGGATGGACGCACGCCCTGGTACTGGACACCTCTTCCTGTGGAAAAGAGTGAAGAGGAAAGGAAAGACATGAATAGGAAATATTGCCACGTGTGGGGGAGGGAGGGGGGCTGACCTGGAACAGCCAAGTGATGAGCTTTTAACAGCATATGTTAATTCGGGGGTGTGGAAACAACCACAAGCGTACTCAGTGAAAATATATTTTTGAATATTTAACAGAAAATAAGTAGGTTGTTAGCGAAAATGATCAAACTGACAGGTGACACCCTCCCCTTGTAAATGGGTCTTGCTGAGGCTGAGAGCATGGGCATATACATTGATTGCATCCCAGACAATCACAAGTCAGCAGATGTGCGCTCCCAAGTGGTTAGGAAGCTGAGGGAAGACAGCACATTAATATCAATTACTGTCCACAAACAACAGAAAGGAAATGCAAGACAATTACCCAGACATCTGTAGATTTATTGAGTGCAAGAGCGTATTGGAATCACTGGCGAAGATTTTAACACGGGGTGGGTGCCTGGGTAATGAAATAATTCCTCCCAACGTGTCCTTCACTCAAATACAGACCAGGAACAGTTAGAGAATGCTTGGAAAATGTTTGCGGCTCACTTCAATAACAAAAGAACGAATTATCGATAATTTCTCTTGAGACAGAAATAAAAAAAGTACGTAGTCATTTCTGATGTACAGCTTGAGATGTTTGTGTCCCACGGAGTCCGTGTTAGTCAACAAATAAGGAACAAAATACTAAAACGGGTTTACTATTGTTATACATTTTTCCATATATCTTTACTAATTACTCTGGTAGACGTACAAACACAATACACTGCATGATATTCTCGTTGGACGCCTACCATTGGCTGATTATCGAATTTATTTTAAAATTATATTTCACATTACATGCTATTTGAACTGACCAATTATATCCCTATTACTACATTTTAGCAAACTGTTTGATTTGGATGCAAGTGGCATTCATTTTCTACAATATGCTCTCACATTTTTCACCAGCAGTTATAGTAATTTAATTATCAAACAATATTTTTATTTTATTTTACAACAAACCTGCTATTAAACTGGCCAAACCGCCAAATCCCCTGCCTATGAAGTATAAGGTTGTATTTATTCCCCCAAATAGCCTCAAAATACCTAAAATACGCCAGCAACGAGTATTTCTGTTTTCTAGTATCCAGTTAAATATGCTTACTTTCAAGACAACATGGTTCCACTGGAGGTACCCACAGTCCCAGTTCAACCACTACTTTAAAAACTGTCCTGTAAAGAATGCTATCTACCAGAATTGACTGCAAATTGAAGCCTTGTAAGATTTCAACCTAATTGGGTGCCCTTTCTTTAGAAATGGTGTGAGCAGAAGTCATCACAAGAAGTGTACATACTGATTTAAGACTTTGTATTTATCACAGATACAAATAACACAGAGTAAAGGCGATATATGGTAACTCTATATATAGAGCATCAAGAGTAGGGAGATGCACACCTGTGTAATCCCAAATTTTTTAACAGAACTCGTCATCTTCAGCACTGTGAAGGCGTGCATGCTTGATTTGCGCTCCACCAAATTGCGCATCAATGTAACAGAACACGTAGGAACCTACTTCGGTACCAGTACAAGCAGCACAGCCACGTCGCTAAATGAAACCAATCAATTAAATGTTTGTAATCTCACTCTTCTATTTCATCATATTTCACTCCATTCCTTTCTCCAATATTCAATTCCTTCAATTCATTTTATTCAACTCTATATATAGACCATAAATGAAGGCCAAAAAGGAAGGCAATGTGTGCCAGTGTGTTCTTGGTTCACCACTTCATCAGGGGAACACAGCCTTTTTGCCAATTTTAGACAATCTGTTTAAGGCACAAACTTTATGCCTTTAGTTACAGAAGCCATACTTAATGTTGACAATGCTTCCTTGTCATTGGAAGATGCTAAAACATGAAAGCCCGTCTTTATTTTTTAGGTCTCGCCTGGTGTTAGCAGCGCGCATGCGCTACCCTCGCCATGCGAGTGCCTTTTGGAATCAATACGGATTCCAGATGTGCACACGGACGGACAGAAGATGTGCTCGCGGGGACTGGATGCTTTACTCTCGGCGTGAGACGGAGGCACTATATTTTTCACACTGGCGACAGTTTGTCTTCTCTTCGCTCCTCCCCTCCTTCTTTCTCAGGTCGCTGCCAGCCTGCCTGCTCTTTTTTTTCGCAGTCTCACTCATTTTTCTCGCCCTCTGCCTCCTATTTCTCCTCTTTTCTGTCATCTTCGTCTTTCTTTCTGTCTCCATATCCCCCTTTCTCCCATTGTTTTCTTTCTAGTTTCCAGTTTCTCCTTTCGGTCTGATTGTCCTCTCCCTCCCTTCTCTGTCTCCCTTCTCAACCTCTTTCCTCTCCCCCCTTCATTTCTTTCAATCTCCATACCTCTCTCCTCCTAACCTCCATCTCCTCTTGGTTTTAGTCATCCTCCCTCTCTTACACAAACAGGCGCGCGCAGAGGTCCTACTCCGTTTTATTTTACACTTCTGCCGAGTACTAATTTAGTTAGCACAAATATTTGTTTTTAACGCCACAATGAGAAAAGGCGAACTTTGGGTCTGTTACTGCTCAGGCCGTTTCGTTCAGCATGGCCACGGGAGGGCGTTCCGAGTCAGTATGCAGCAATAGTCTGCTTTTGAGATTCATTGTTGAGCACTGACCCCCCTGGCCCCCTGCTGTGACAAATCCTGCAGCCGATGCAAGTTATAATCGCTTCTGAGCCAAAGAAGGTATGCACGTTCGCTAATACACACACAAGCCACTGGATATCAATCGCAGGAGTCAAGAAGTACACAGAAGCAAGAATACTCGCAAGAGGAGCTTTGTGACATACATGAGGGGAACTGTTCACACTCCATGTGTTTTTTTTTGCTTTATCTCCCAAATTATCCACCTCCATCATCCCTATTAGGGACTCTGTGGTGGTGGGTTAGGGAGGATTGGGGTGGAGGGTGATTCAAGCCTTCACCTTTCTGACGAAAAGCGTCCCTTGTAGCTTGTACCGTATCTTGCCATCCCTTGAATCGTGCAACATAAGTAGGGTGCATTCTGTTATTCACGTGCGTGTAGACTAGTCGTAGCTGAGCAGCACCTAACGGGGTTCTTCAACCGTACAATGTGCTGAAGCTGGGGGTCTGTGAGGCAGTGACATGCAAGCATGGCAAATATAGAGTGTTTTCTGAGAGTTGTCACGAGATGCGGTTCACAATGGCTGTGGTAGCGGTTTTTTTTTTGCATTACTGTATGTCGCCAACAAAGATATTGGAGCCTTTACATGAGCACCAGTGCATTACACAAGAACAACATTCATTTTTTTTGTAGGGATGGGAGATCAATTGATTTGCCCAGAATCACAGGATGTTAAGCCAAACCAGAGACAGATTTACTGCCAAAGCACGTGAGCGTAAGGGGCTGTGCAGTGCTAGCCAGTAAGATCATATATTTGCATGCTTTATCTCCCTGGTACGTGGACCCAGAATTAACATGCACTAGTTTTGCTCTTACATTGTGTTTTGGGCAGAGCACCCCTCGACGACTGCACCCTATTTCAAAGAAGGACTTTCGATCTGTGATATCCCTTTAACGCACTCTCTCAACCACAAAGCGGGGCCGACCCGCTCGAGGGCTGCAATCACGCTACAACCCCTCACTTCAGCCAATCACGTGGCCGCCTAGACAGCCACATGAGGGGATTCGTGAGCTGGAGGACGGCGCGTGGGACACCTGCGCAAACGGTTTGCGCTCAAGACGAAATTCGAGAAGAGGGAACGACATTTCTGTAGGAGCGTTTGAGAAGTATGTGAGTTTGTGCAGCATTGAACGAATATTCGGCGCTCATACCTAACTTTCCACATCTGCTGTGATGAGCTCGCCTGCGATACTCTTTAGCAAAGCAGAAAGTGTAAACAGCGTGGTCAGTTATTTAATGTGGTAACTACCTTTCAAGACTAAGCACGCACAGCCTTGGCATCCACGCACCAGACGCCGCTATGTTCTGTGATTTAAACATCATTGCAACCGATAGATTATTTAATTAAGTGGTAAGCCACCACAGTCACCTATCACATGTTGGTGTCTGTCTAAACCACGTGTTAGCATTTGGGAACGGAAAATGGTGAGATTTAAACAACAAGCATTAAAAATGCAATAGGTCTCGCCTTTCATAAAGTTAAAGCCATTTGCTTTGCTATACAATACCATTAGCAAAGCAAATGGCTTTAACTTAATCAAAGGCGAGACCTATTGCATTTTCAATGCTTATGTTTTATGTTCATGACTTACCATGAGTTGTGCTCCCGCAATGTAAATGTACAGTGCAATAAGGAATAAATTCCAAGCAAATAATGGAGAATATGGTGTAAAAAATTGATAATGGGTAAAGAAACAAAAATTGACAAAACCAAAAGGTCCACCTTTAATTTTGAGTCCTGACTAAATATTGTAAGAAAAGCCTGTTGCAGTACAAAAACACGATTACTTTCTGGATATAATGCATTTGAGATATAGAATTTAAAATGTAATGATTAAGTGTTCTTTTGAGATGTAAAGTAGTCCTTCGTCTGTTACAGTACAATCAGTTTATAAGATGCAGAATTAAACAACAAACATCCAACAGCATGAAGTGTTATAGATGGTCACAATAGCTCTTGCAGACAATTGTATTATTACCCAGAGTAAACATAGCTTAAAGAAAATATATTTTAAAAAAACGTTAACAGTCAAATGTTTTAAGAACGTCAAAATATAGAAGTTACATAGGGGATTTTGTTCTATAGTAAGTAGTTTCTGGAGAAATGTGAAAATGGAAAAATAATATTAGGAATCCATAAGTTTATTTAGCCAGTCTCTTTTTTAGATTCTCTGTGAAGGAGTTTACAGATATAACAACCTTTAACGTTGGTCATAAAAGTATTTCGGGATTCGGTGCCTTACCTAAAGATGAGTGGTGTTAGGTGGTTTTCCTTCTGAAGGAGGTTCAACACAAAAAAGTGATTAATTTTTCACTACCTCCATCCACCAGAAATGTCTAGCTTTTGTGGGAGATTGCATGCTTGTGGGTGATGCCATTAGATTCCTTGGTGGCTCCACCTCTGGATGAGACAACACAGATCTGCATATAGGCGCCATCCCTGCATGCTGATGTCAGTTCTTCTTTTTCTGCACCCCACGATGCAACTTTGGAGCGCAGTTCCCAACTTTGTTGGGGATATTTTACCTATTATTTCACATTTATTTTGTAGCCACTGTGCAGGCATGTATCCCCCTGACAATGAAGGATTTAACCAGTGCCGCACCAGCAGGAAGCAGATGTTGGTGATGGACCCAAACAATAGTGCCTTTGCTGCAAACATGACTTGAATTCCTGAGACAAATGCTCCCTCATGCAGTTTAAGGACAACAGAGAGTGCAAAGCCAAGTCTGAGCACAAGAAAAAGGGCTGTTCCCATTCAAGGTCTTGTATAGTTACCAGTCCTGTTCCTAGTAGTCATCCTCTTGTAAGACTAAGATGAAGTTGAGAGAAGTCTTGTACAAACAGAAGTAGGACAGGAGGATTTCAGTTGGTCTTGGCCCATTACAGGGTAGGAGTCACATGATCAGCATTCAAAATAACTGACTACGTTATCAACTGACACAGGAAAGTTCTGCGGTTAAAGTCGATGTGCCCCGAATTTCCTGAGCCATCATCTACTCCACAGCAGATTGAGGCTATTAAAAGAGACCAGGTTGCAGGTGTTTTGGTTGGTTCAAGTTCCCTCTGGCTTGCCTTTGGGCACTGTGGGTCCATCGGAGCCCCCAGTTGTTTGTTCATCAGTAAACACCATCCACAGAACCAACTGATTTCATCTGGCCTCACCCCTGCCCTCCCTCCAGCACCAGGCCAAGCCTCAACTCCTTTGATGCAGGTCCACGTTGTGGCTAGTCATGTGCCTGCCACTTTTCTGACTCTGGTGTTGGATCCAGTGCTGACTTTGGCTAAATATTGACCTATGTCAGACTATAAGATTATCGTGCAACCTATGGTTTGTTAGGATTCCCCTTTTGATCCATTGCCTTCATGCCACTTTCAGAGACTGGTGGCCATTTTCTGCTTTGTCTCCATTCCATTCCAAGGGCTTGAACATATCCCCTACAACATAGACAACAATGAGAAGGCAGATAGTTTACTTCCCCCTCATTACATTGATGATGGTATATACCTTAACCTTAGAATCGCAATAGGTTGTACACTTCACCTGGAAACCGAATTTGATTCACTTTGAATTTGCCTACTAAATTCTTCATTTGCAGTGGCTGCATGCACGGCCACTTAGGTCTTGGCGCTAGAGTGGCCCACAGTGTAGACTAAAGCAAACTTACTGACAGAGATTTTACAACCCTAACATTTGATGTCTGAATCTTTACTGTCATTCAGTCGAGCCTTAATGAGTCACTTTTGGCTGTATGGTCAAAATCTTGGTCTTTTTCACCTGTGCACCATACAGTTGTTTGGCACCACAGGATTGCACCTAGGGACGCATCCTTCTTGAACGGCTTCTCCAGATAGCGTGTCCAAGAGGTCTACAGATAGGGAGTCCATGCGGATTCACACTGGCCAAAGAGTTAGCTCCTTTGCCCCTTTGGCCCTCCAGTCCTTGAAGGATGTTTGCCTCTTGAGTCACAACAAGCACGCACTCTGGGACATAGTGACAATTTTTCTCTCTGCCTCTCCAGTAGCTTTAGCAGTCCTTCTCACCTGCCGCAGCTCCATTAAGCCACTTTAGCTTCCTTTCAGATGATCATATGGGACCAATAAGGAGCAGAATTAAAATGTTCCTGTCCAGCTGACACAAACCTCTTAGGACCAGTGGTTCATCATGTTTTTCAGTTTGGTTATGCACTCTGAATAACATGCCTCCTCAGGCATTTTCTCAAGTCACTGGGACGGAGCACTTCAAGTTTACCATTCTACCCTTCGGCTTTACCTCGGCCTTCAGATGTTCACAAAAGTGATGTCAGTGGTCTCTGGATGTTCACAAAAGTGATGTCAGTGGTTGTGTCTCATAGTGGGGAAAGGATACATGCATTGCCATACCTTGGTGACTTGCTGCTGAAGGTGTGTTTTCATTTCTGTCCACCATGTTCTCCATCAAGGAGCCAAAATCTCATTATCGGCCTCCTGTTATTGTGGCTATTCTGGACACAGTGGTTTTGAAAGCCTTTTTGCTGGTGCAACATTTCCAGGACATTCATGCTATGATCTCCCTGTTTTAGCCTTGTGCTTGGTTCTGGCCCAGATGATTCTGGACTTGTGCATACTTCTTTTGCCTCATGCCCATTGGCACACATGTACATTGCCTTCAATGGAACTAACACAAAGGGTGCCTCTTGGACAACATCTGCAGATTAGAAATTACAACTTGAAATCCTCAATAGTGGATAACTGATGACAAACATACACAAGACCATTCTGCCCGCTCCATCCAGGCCTCACTGCAATGAACTGTGCATCTTTTCTGGGATGGCGAGGTCACCAGGACAGTATGGAGATCAGAGGTCTCTAGTGAAGCAGTGTCACCATATCAAACTTTTGGAGCTGTGTACCATATGCCTGTCCCTAAAGAACATTCTGACTTCAATCAAGGGCAGGTCAGTCCAGGTCTGGATGACAATGCAACCCTCATGCAGTACAGCTGCTGGTCCCACTGGTCCTGAGAGATCAAGAGGAACTAGGCTCAGCTCAAACCAACTCAAACATGACTTGTATAGCATGGCAAATCACCCGTAATGTTATCCAGACACGGAAGATCTTGTTGCGGAGGTTCAGTTAAATGGCCAGGTCGTGAATTCCTGCAGTGAGGGTGAGGTTGTTCCAGGCCCTGGTGTTGAGGTAGAAGAAGGGGCAACCTCCGCTGTGGCTTTAACTTATGCGAGGGGAGTGAACCAGGTGAAGGAAGGCAAAGCGCATGTGTCTGGAGGGTTGGTGGAAGTGCAGGCGATGGTTGATGTATGCTGGTCCTTGGCTGTGCACAACTTTGTATGTGTGGATCACCATCTTAAAGTGGCATCTCTTCTGAATGGGGAGCAAGTGGAGCTTCCTGAGGTGGGGGGGATGTGGGTCTACTTGGGGAGGTTGAGGATGAGTCTGGCTGCCGAGTTCTGTATGGTCTGTAGTCTCTTCAGAATGTTTGAGCTGATTCCTGTGTAGACGGCATTGCCATAGTTCTGCTGGCTGGTGACATAGGACTTGGGTGACGGTACATCTGGGGTTGACTGGGAGCCATTTGGAGATCTTGCGGAGCATGCAAAGAGTGAGGAAGCAGGTGGAGGAGACTGCGTTGATCTGTTTTTTCATGGTGTGATTGCTGTCCAGGATGATGCTGAGGTTGCGGGCATAGTCTGTTGGGGTCGGTGAGGGTTCTAGTTGTGAAGGCCACCAGGAATCGTTCCACGGGAAGGTGTTGTTCCTGAAGAACAGTACTTCTCTTTTATCTGTGTTTAATTTCAGGCAGTGGTCCTTCATCCAATCAGAGATGTTTGTCATACACCTGTGGAAGTAGGCCCTCATGGTGGAGTGTTCTTCTGATAGCAAGAGAATGAAATGGGAGTTTTCAGCATAGGAAATGATGTTTAGTCCATGGGTTCAGAGGATATCAGCTGGTTGAGTGGTCAGGTAGATGTTGAACAGAGTGGGGCTCAGCAATGAGCCTTGAGGGGCGCCGCAGATGATGATCTTGTGCTCGGAGGTATAGGGAGGAAGAGGATTCTCTAGGCTCTTAGGGTAAGGAAGGAGGCGATCCATCTGAGGGCATCTCTTTGGATTCTATGTAGTGGAGTCTCTTGATGAGGGTGTGGTGGGATACTGTTATGAGTCCCAATGTACCCCAATATAGGCCTAGGTAGTTACACAACCTTTTACCTACATCGGTCCTACCATTATTCTACATAACGGGTTTTGACGCTGACCTTTTACCTAGTTAGGTGCTACATGACTCTCCTGTGGTTTTCTCCAAAAACTAGCCTCATGTATTATGCATGAGGATTCTCAGTACCACAGCAGGATTACCATCTTCTGCATAATAACTCTGTATAAGGGTCACCTCTGTCGTCATCCTTGCCCGACATGCCCACCGTACACTTTTAGGTAGAACACCTTTTGGGTATATAAGCACTACCTCTTCACTGGGCAAACCAGAGGAGAAAGACTTCTATGCTGACACACTGACGTGAGACGCTGAGGTCCCTGCACGCAGACACTCCAGCATGCAGTGGTCTGACATCCCTTGGGGGGTGTCCATCTCAAAACCAAGACGGGGTCCTTTGCTCTTCCTCATCAGGTAATGGGGTTGGTTCTATCCTAAGGGGATTCTTGGCTGTACACCTATACACGCTAGGTACCTTTAGGTACATCTAGTTAGGGTTTGTATCATAGGAGTACACATTATTAATGTTATATTTATATATGCCTGCATACATTCATTGTTTTAGCACTATGGTAGAATTCTACCTTTTCTTTACTCTATTGGTGCTCATAACCGTATATATCTGTTTGTGTCTAATGGTTGTTGCAGCACACGTAGTTTATACTAGAATGACGGTGGTTTAATAAATGCCTATTGAAAATGTTCCCACCGTTTATTCTGTATATCTCTCTGAGACAAAGTGAGCACCAGTGACTGAGCCAAAAGTACTGTACTGTTTCACGATCCCTGAGGGGTCAGGGTTGTCATGTTCAATAGTTGCCAGAAACTATTCGCTCCTTGGTAAGAGGGGCTCATAGTGGCATTGCAAGCTAGCTGGTCTACTGACTAACATATCCTTTCGGAGTGTCTGGAAGTTTCTGGACACCAATCCCTTTATGTTGTCTAAACATGCAGATCATGTATAGTTTTGTAGGAACTACACGACAATACGGTGTTGAACGCTGCTGAAATGTATAGGAGGATGAGGGCCGCCATTTCCCCTTGGTCAGGGAGGGCTCTGATATTGTCTGTGGTGACGATGAGGGCAGTTTTGGTGTGTAATCTCGACAGGGAGATGTCCAGAAGGTTGTTGCTCTCCAGGTGTTCCATGAGTTGGCGGTTAATGGCCTTTTTGAGGACCTTGACGAGGAAGGGGAGCAGAGAAGTGGGACAGAAGTTCTTGAGTTTGCTGCGGTTGGCAAACGATTTTTTGAGAAAGGGAGTTGACTTCAGCATGTTTCCAATCATCGGGGAAGGTGGCCATGGCGATGGATGTGTTAAAGATGGTGAGTTTGTTGCTGATCGACTTGCTATCAAGGTTGAATATGTGGTGGACGCAGGGGTACATCAGTGCTCCTGAGTGGACAAGGTTCATGATGGCTGTGGTGCATTTAGTGGTGAGCTGGTCCCAGCTGTGTAGCAGGTGGTCTGCGTTTTGCCTGTGTGGAAGCAATGAAGATGTGGGTGACAGGAGGTTGGGTCTCAAAGTTTTTGTAGATGTCAGAGATCTTGTTGTGAAAGAAATCCGCTAGGGTGTTGCAGAGTTCCTGGGAGGGGGTGATGAGGATGTTTTCGGAGGCTAAGTGGTCGGAGTAGTCTGACGATGTTGAATAGTTATTTAATTCTGTTGGCACTAGCCTTGATTTGGTTGGTAGGGGTGCTCCTTTTCATCTTTTCAGGAGTTGGTTGTATTGGTTGAGCGAAGTTTTGTAGCATGTTCTGTCTGTGGTGTCCTTGCTGGTGCGCCACCTTCTCTCAAGTTGCATGCAGTTGCATTTTGTAGTTCCTAGTTCCGTGGTGTACCAGCTGGCCTGTTTGAAGGTTCTATTTGGTTTTGTGGGCTTGATTGGGGTGACCCTGTTAGTGCAGTCAGTGATCCAGGTGGTGAAGTTCTTGACAGCCTGTTCTACGTTGGTTGTGGTGTTCAGGTGGGAGGAGTTGAGAGCATTGGCTGATTGGTTTACCAGATATAACCTCCTGAATGACCAAATGAAAGGAGAACCACACAAGGTATATATAAAATATATGTATTTATTTCTAAACACTCTCTACTAACCTCTTTATGAGATAGAGAACAAGGGACACAATATTACAGTACTAAAACGACAGTAAATAGCACAATACACAGTGGGCCCCAGGGAGAGACCAAACTATATATTAAGAAAGTGGTATGAGAACCACGACTTGACTAGACACAGTGCCTAGAGCATGTAGAATTGCTGAGACCCCAAGGAACTACCCCAGGTAGTGACACAGAGGACCCATGGGGGACGCGTGCAGTGTGAGAACACAGCTGCGAGCTCCTTACAATCCTATGGGAAAGTCGTGGTTGGAATTTTAAAGATTAAGGACACTTAGGAGAGGACTTTGAGCAACCCCTTTCAGACTTAGAGGGTTCTAGGGCCAGCAACCACGGGAGCACCAGAGTACTCGTAATACCTAACCCAGGGAAGCCGGGTGCATAGGTGTCAAATGGTGTCGGGATTCTTCGTCGTTTTCAATGGCGTGATGCTGCAAAGTGGTGCTTCCGGGAAGATGAGAAGTGTCCGGTGTGATCCAAGCCTGGATCGGAGCTGAAAAGAACCTGAAAGCAGAGGGGACAGAGTCTGGGTCACTTCACAGTGACCAGGGGCATGATAGATGAATGCCCACCAATGTCGGGTGTTTCAGGTGCGATGAGGTGAAGCTTGATTCTGCAGCCACGGGGACTGGGAGACGTCCACGATGACCAAAGTCTGCAGGCGAGCTGTCCCATGAAGGTTGTCGAGTGCTGGGGGGGGTCAGTGTCCGGATTGGAGACCAACAAGCCTTGGCAACTGCAACCCATGTGGTTAGAGAAAAGATGCTTCGGTGTGGACCAGCAAGGTCCTGGTGACTCCCCAAGCAATGGAGAGTCAGGGCACATCTGGAGCAACCAGGAAAGCCCACTGAAAGTTAAAGTTCCCTTCTCAGGGACCCACAGGTCGACGGAAGGATGGCAAAGGGACCTCGGGAGGAATCGGAAAATACCAGCCCACGGGACACTCGTGGAGTGTAGGCCAGTAATCTTCAGTGGAATCACTGCTCGGGGTCTGGACTACAAGTAGCCCAAAGCACAGCCTCAGAGATTGCCAAAAAGGATATGCTGCTGCAAATGTGCACAGTGTCCAGGGGTACGGGTTGCACGGTCCCCACGAGGGCTGCGGGTCTGAGGTTTGCTGAGAGCACTGGCTGGCCTCGGGAAGCTTGTGTTGCAAAATATTCGGAGTCCTTCAGGAGCGGTGTAGATGCAAACCAGTCAGATGCGTTTCAGGTGCCTGCCTTGCAGGGCAGTAACTCCTTTACTCCAAGGGAGATTCTTTGGTCATCCAATGTAGTGTAGATAGTTGAAGTACTTGGTTTCTGTAGCAGAGTTTCATCCAGGTAAATCTAAAGTCCTGTAGTCAGGGGTTCCAACTTTATACCCAAGGAAGGGGTGGACAGAGGGGTGGCTACACCCATGTCCTTTGTCCAGTTTCGCGCCAGAGCAGGGGCTGATAGCCCCTGCAATCGGTTTGAGCTGGACTATGCACAGGGACACCAAATGTGGCCCCAGTGCAGACATCAAAGCACTCTCAGAGTGCACCCACCCAGCTCCAATACACTAAAGCCTGTCTGGGAGGTGGTCACACCTCCCTGTGACAGGAAACCTATTGTCCAGCCATTACCTGCTGGAGTTTCGTCCAGCAGCAGGAGGGCAGACTCGTGTCGGGGGCTGGCAGCATCCATTCTGTGATGCCAGGGTTTGTAAAGCTGGTACCGGGTGTACCGGTGCTGTCATATTTCTCCCTCTAGTAGGGTGGAATCATACCTCCCACACCAGTTACTGGTGTGGAGGTATGATTCCAAGGTGTTTGACACCAAACCCGGCATGTTTCCATGCAGCCGTTTTAAAGATAGCATTTACCGCGAGGTTACAATGCACCAAAGTATATATGGTTGGCTGCATCACAAACAACCCCAGAATATACGTTCCAAAAGCTGCAGAGGGGCTCTGCTCATGCATGGGCACCCTCTCACATAAAACCCAGCACCCTTCCTTCAGGATTGATAAGGCCCGCCATAGGGGTGACTGATAGGTTTATATGTGCAGTGATTAGGATAGATATAGTGAACCTATATCTAAGTAAGGGGCACATGCACCACCTTACACAGCCTGCTGTATCAGACCAGTTGTGTCATTTTGAATGGTCTACCAGGGGTGACATAATACATGCTGCAGCCCCTGAGAGGCTTTTGGGGTGCCTATGCCCTGGGTATATCGTATGCCATATACTAGGGACTTATAAGGGTACCCCAGAATCCAATCTGGAGTGTAACTAAAGAACATGAAAACCAATTTAGGGAGAAAGCAGATAGACTGGGGTCCTGATTAGCAGGATCCCAGTCAAACTAAGTCGAAAACCAGCACAATACCAGGCAAAAAGTGGGGTAACCATGCAGTCAGATTCCACCTTCCTACATAACCCCCGTCCCAAACGAAAGGAGATAAGGCTAACCTTGGCCAGTTGAGCCTTTATTGACTAAGTGGCCATATAAGGAAGATCCTGTCCTAGCATGGATACCCCCTGTCTTATTGTCCACTAGACAGTCCCTACCCCTAAGGGTATGGGATGGTCTCCAAAAGTTGGGATTTCTACCTGTAGGGTGTTTTGGCAAAGTAAAATGCTGGTGGGGTGTCTGAGTAAAGAAGTGAATCCCTAATAAAGTTGGCCTCAGCTTCCTCAGATCACTGGTCACCATGGAGGCCATTCTTTCCATGACTGAGTTGTATCTGGCCCTTAGGGTCAACCTCTGGCAGCCTACAGCTGTGGGTTGGGTCCCTTTGGTTGGAACATTGAGGGACATGGTAGGTTTGGAACCACTTGGTCCCAGGTTTGCCTTTGCCCAACAGAGTCCATCTGGGGGTGATCCCTATTCAACGATAAAAGGGATCCCTCACTGTGTTGAGGAATTTTCACCTGGCTAGGGCTTTTAGACTGGGTGCCCCTAATCTATGGATGAGGGGGTTCCTCTGGACAGTCGGCCCTTTGGGGTTCACTGACCTCCCTGACCTCTGCAGCCCTTGGCTGATTAAGGTAAGGGAGAGAGGGGCAGGTTACCTGCCCCAGACTGAGTACCACCTTGGCAGGGTCCCCTGCCATAGGGGTGTTGCCAGGACAGGCCTGACCACCTGTGGGGCAGTTCCTTCACTAGGGGTAGGATCAGTTCCCTGAGGAGGCTGACCCTTACCTATAGTCTGGGGGAGGGGAAGACTTTTCTTCAACCCTTGTGCTCTCTTATGGAGCAGAGTGGGCCATTCTTTCAGGCTCCATCACTCCACAATTTCCCTGGGGTTGGGCTGTGGCCCTCAGAACCCCATCAACTCTCTCAGGGAGGCCTAACATTCTTAACTGGGCCTGGTATTCAACTTTAGCCCAGGCTGAAATTTTCAGATCATTACCCAACAGGCAATCTACAGGCAAGTTTGGGGACACTGCCACTCTCTTTGGGCCAGTGACCCCTCCCCAGCTGAGATTGACTATGGCCATGGGATGATCTGTCCTGATACCATCAATGTTGGTCACCTGGTACTTGAACTCAGGTAAAAGCTGTTGAGGGGGGACAAGCTTCCCTGTCACCATGGTGACACTAGCCCCTGTGTCCCTGAATGCCAACACCTTCTGACCATTAATTAGTGGCTCCAGTCTGTACTTGCCCAAAGAATTAGGACTGACAGTAAAAGTGCCAAATCACATGCCACCATCACAGACTGAGGAGGCATGTGAGAGGAGCCTTTCTAAACCATGGTCCACCTCAGTTCCCCATGAGAACCCACCTAACTTTTTGGGTGCACTACTACCAACTGGGCGATTACTACTTGTAGTACCAGGAGGAGTGGTAGTATTGCTAGGAGGAACATTTTCCTTATTGCCAACCTTAGGGCAAATGGGGTCATTTTTCCAGTGGCCAGGTTTTTTACAAACATGGCAATAAGGTTTCTTTTCAGGGGAGGAAGGAGTTTGGGACCCACCCCCAGAAGAGGACTTTTGGGGCCCTGTTGTGGATTTATCTTTTGATTTATCCCCACCTTTCTCTTGGTTCTTGGAAGAATCTTTCTTCTGGTCACCACCCTGGTTCTTTGGCTTTACCCTGGTTCTGACCCATTTGTCTGCCTTATTTCCCAATTCTTGGGGAGAGGTCAGATCAGAGTCCACCAGGTACTGGTGTAAAAGCTGGTTTTGACAATTATTTAGGATCTGCTCCCTCATAATCAAATTGTACAATCCTAAAAAGTCATGGACCTTGCTGCCATGTATCCAACCTTCCAGAGCCTTAGTAGCACAATCTACAAAGTCAACCCAGTCTTGAGTCTGTGCCTTTTGGGTATCCCTGAACTTAATCCTGTATTGCTCGGCGGTTACGCCAAACCCATCAATCAGAGCACTCTTCAAGACTATATAATTATCAGCATCCTCTTCTCTAACAGTGAGGAGCTTGTCTCTTCCTTTGTCTGCAAAGGAGAGCCACAAGATTGCTGCCCACTGCTCCTAAGTGACCCTCTATACTTTACAGGCCCTCTCCAGTGCAGTTATCCATTTGTGGATGTCATCCCCACTCTGGTAGGGAGGGACAATCTTGCTCAGGTTCCTATGGTCATAAGTATGTTCTCTACCTCTGTTGCTGCCACCATGGGGCTCTAACCCCAACTTTTTAGAAGCTTTCTGAAGCTCCAGGGATTCCCTATCCAAGGCCAATTGCTCTCTTGATTCTGAGCGTAGCTCTCTCAAACTCAAGCAGTGGGCACTTCTTCTCATAAGATGACTCCCTTTTATGAGAAGAAATCCTATGAGAAACAGAGGTTCCTACAGAAGTACCAGAATGATTAGATTCCTGAGAAGGAGATCTTGATCTTCTTGGTAAACTGTTAACCCTTCCAGGTGGGGTAAAGAGAGGGCCACTGAGGCCTTCTCCCTCACCTTCAGGAAGAATTGCATTGTCAGGTTAGAATCCTCTAGATCCTCCTGGTCAGCTTCAGAGTCTAGGTCCTGGATGTTTTCACTTCCTGGCCTTTCCTCTTTTGCTGTCCCACCCAACTTGCCTGCATCATCAGACCCTGGGGTCTTTCTGACGTCATCTAACAGCAAAACCTCTATGAGGCGTTGAGTTCTGGGGTTTTTCCCTGTCTTCAGTTTCCTAGCAGTACACATACTCCTCAATTCTTGGAATGGGATATGGTCATACTTAGTGGTCAGAGCCCCACTGGGTTCTGCCCTAGAAGACATACTAGTGTTATGTAGTGTGGCACCTACCTAACCTAGTGGGAACTACTAAACTCTCTTGAGTTGGAGAAAGGGTGCGCTAGACCCTTGACTTACCCAACTCTAAGTTCAGTAGAATTTACTTTATTCTAGTCTTGATTATATGTACATATGTACCTATAGTGGTTCTCAGTTAGTCACTCAATGAGATTATCTGGTAAAGCAATAGCAATCTTGAATCCCAACTGCTGCCCACCAACGTGAGAAGTTGGCCTGGTATATGCTGTCCACTAGTTATAGTGGGCACCTTGCACCAGTCCAAATGGCCCTTATTGATGATTATGTTAAAGACAACCTTTATTGAAAGCTATCCTAGTGGTAGCTATGGAGAACAACCTTCAGGCTAAGTCTCGAAGGAATGTAAAGCAGCTTGGTATACCAGATTACAACCTCCTGAATGACCAAATGAAAGGAGAACCACACAAGGTATATATAAAATATATGTATTTATTTCTAAACGCTATCTACTAACCTCTTTATGAGATTAGAGAACAAGGGACACAATATTACAGTACTAAAATGACAGTAAATAGCACAATACACAGTGGGCCCAAGGGGGAGACCAAACCATATATTAGGAAAGTGGTATAAGAACCACGACTTGACTAGACACAGTGCCTAGAGTACGTAGAATCACTGGGACCCCAAGGAACCACCCAAGGTAGTGACACAGGGGACTCATGGGGGACGCGTGCAGTGTGAGAACACAGCGCGAGCTCCGTTCAATCCTATGGGAAAGTCGCGGTTGGAATTTTAAAGATTAAGGACACTTAGGAGAAGACTTTGAGCAAACCCTTTCAAACTTGGAAGGTTCTAAGGCCAGCACCCATGTGAGCACTGGGGTACTCGTAATACCTAACCCAGGGATGCCGGGTGCATAGGTGTCAAATGGTGTCTGGATTCTTAGTCTTTTTCAATGGCATGATGCTGCAAAGTGGTGCTGCCGGGAAGAGGAGAAGTGTCTGGTGTGATCCAAGCCTGGATCAGAGCTGAAAAGAACCTGAAAGCAGAGGGGACAGAGTCTGGGCCACTTCACAGTGACCAGGGGCACGATAGATGAATGCCCACCAATGTCGGGTGATTCAGGTGCGATGAGGTGAAGCTTGACTCTGCAGCCACGGGGACCAGGAAACGTCGACGACAACCAAAGTCCGCAGGTGAGCTGTCCCACGAAGGATGTCGAGTGCTGGGTGGTCAGTGTCTGAATTGGAGACCAACAAGCCTTGGCAACTGCAACCCATGCGGAGATTTATAGATAAAGAGACTACAAATAAGGGAAATTACCTGTGAAAGCTCTAGCATTACTGCTTAATGAGGGAAGAACTGAAAATAAAATTAAAGCAGTGAAGGAAAACAATGCTAAATTTTTGGGGGAGGAAGAAAATATTTTCCACAGTCTTTATCACAAAATCTGCATAGTGAAAATGAATTTGGCTCGAACTGCAACTATAACCAACTTCTCATCACCCCGTTTAAAGTTGCATGTTATTGCATTGTTAATCAAGGAAAGCGAGTTAAGCCTGGCTCTAGACATTTAGATATCAACGTACCAGTACCTGATCCATCTAAATGTATCTCAGATTTAAAGTTGTGGTTGAGGAGTTATTCTTCATGGTTATGAATGGTGCTCAGAAGGGTCCAACTGGCAAAATCCCAATAGGCATCTTTTCTTAAACAAATAAATAAAATAAGGCTAAAGGATAAAACCTGTTCATTCTACTACCCGATATCTGTGCTCAAAGTGGTGGCAAAATGAGTGCCAAAATATTGGCGTCACTTGAATCCATTGCTCAGAGACAATGGGGTAAATGTTTCTCCACAGCATTGATTTTATTCTGGCACAACATACCACCAATCACACAAACTTGCTTATGGCACTTGTTGGAAAGTGGAGTATTATGCGATGAGGCTGGTTAGGCTTCACTATGCAGTACTCAATGTCCCAAAATAGGTCCTTTGAATTCAGTCAGTCAGTCATCGATCCTTATTCGGTTTCACATGGAACCATAAAAGAACACATTTACAAAGTCAATTAACAACAATCAATTAAAAAAGGCAAGAATAAAATACAGGATTAAAAACAGAAATGGAACAGCCGCAAGAATACACATCATAAAGCAAACACAGTTTTCCTCAAGTGGACTGCACCAGATAAAAAATTAGCTAAATTAGAACAAGTCAATACACCTTGTAATTACAATAAATAAAACAGAGCAGGTCGGACTTGTGCAAACTGTTTATTAATGAGCAATGTGACAATAAAAAGCTTTCTTAGTCTTTTCTAGACAGTGCAAAACATAGTAAATTGCAAAAGTGTCCTGGGCCAAATAGTTGTCACAGCTACAAGGGATAAGGGTAGTAATGTATGATCTTTCACATGGAACTGCTAGTAGATGATGTACTAAATGTAATCTAAAACAAGCTCTGGCGTTTGGAGCGGGGTACCGACGGATAGAGCGGTGCCTCACTGCCCTGAGCGGATGCCAGGCGAGGCGAGGTGCGTACCCACATTGACTCGGAGGCTCACCTCCAGACAATGCCTGTAACTGTTCCAATGTGACACACAGGACTCGATCAGGTTGTATTGGGTACCAACCGTTGAATCAGTTTATTTGTTATTACTACTATACATTTTATTTTCATCACGCTTTTTGCAGTAGCGTTTACATGGTCCTGACGAGAGCTTGGACTTGCTTGTCCACTAGCCGAAACATGTAGACCTAAGACCTGACAGTTATTTGTTTAAGCTGTCTATATTGCTTTAAATTTTGACACCAGGATAGCGCCAGAATAAATTACACAGTGTCTTGGTAGTCATTTTTAACTTCACCATTTCTGTTTCATCACTTTTTTCGCACTGCAATCATCACCCGCTGGTAACAATTTGGCACGGTTGCCTGGGACAACCAGGGTACCATCACAACCAACATAGTGGTTGGTACTCCGGGGAATGTCCTTAGTTCCCAAATGATGATGAACCACCACCGGTGGGTGATGGGAACTTAAACCTCAGTGGAGGTTTCCACACACCTGCCTCGGTTACTTTCGGACTCTCTCTCTTTTTCTTGCTCTACTAGTATATGCTCTGATCCTACACTCGAGACCCACAGTATATTTTTTTGAGTATCTAAAACAAGTTAACAGGAACCGATTCACACTAATAAATCCCTAGCTCAGTGCTGCTAAAGTGGCACAGAGCAGTCAGACTTTACTAGAGGGACATGTATTTACCATTTCAGAGTACCAGCATGGACAGTAAGTAGTTGACACGACTCAAAATAAATCAGACACCAATTTATAAACATAAAGCTGATTTTAATATAGATTTGGACACCAAAACAAGCACAATCCGATAATTATAACCATTGTTATGGATTTCTGGTGAAAAAATAAATCAGTGGAATTCATTACTAGAGAACTTTAACATTGCGGTCAATTGTAAAAAGCACTAGTGACAATCGGACACTTGCAGATTGAGTTCCTTGGAACCCACTGGTGGGTAAGGTGTTGCAAGTCCCAGGACTTGGACACGAAAGTCTGTTAAATTTTACCTGGCTCATAAAGCCCTGTTGCAGAGTTGCTCTGGCAGGAGCTGCTGGTAGCTGGTTTTACTGCTTAGACATTGCTGGTTAGGAAATGGATGAAAAAAGTTGACAGCAGGGTCACTGAGGGGGTCTGCTGAAGGTGCTGTGGAGTTCCCTCGAGTCAGTGTCAAGCAAAGATGATGGTAGCTGGACTGGCCACCAACAAGCCTTGGCAGCAGTAAGGTCAGCGTGAAGATATTTTGATGTACGGGGACAATGGTAGCCACCTGAAACTTGCTGGAGGTCAGGACTATGTTTCCTACAATGCACTGGACCATCTACTTTTTGGCGATCCTGCGGGGGCCCAGCAGTCGTGATTCTTTGGTGCCGGTATGGTGTTTTTACCTGATGGCTGCAGGGCTCTAGTGGAGTTGCCATTGGCTCTCAAAGGGGCCTAAGTGGTGTTTTTTTGTGTGCAGGTCCTGAAGTCACAGACTTCGGTCTCTTCTTTGTCCTTTATTTCAAGTCAAATCAGATCGAGGTTCTGGTGTCAGGGGTCCTCCTATATTTAATGGCGTAAGGGGTGTGGATGCCAGTAGCCAATGGGCTACAAGCCCCAGCGGCTAAAACTCCCTTGGGGTGACTACATCAGGGGTGTGTGCTAACTTTGCTACCCACAACTATCTCTTCTGCCACTTTAAAAAGTGGCAGAAACCTTCCTTAGCTGTACAGACCAGGTAGCCACCCTATGGGTTTGGCTAGCCTGTTGGGGGTGTACACCTCATCACTACATCATTTTCCCGCCTACCTGGGGGAATATGTGCCTGTGGGCAGGGTATGGCTGTTTCCTCCAATGGGAGGCAGCCGGGATGCATAATAGTGGCAGTGTAAGCTTTGAAGTTCACCGCCTTATTGTGCCACCTCAGTAGCATCCTGTCAGGGATGGAGGTGTCACCTCATTCCCGGCCAGGGCTTAATTTCTTACTCCTGTGTGTGTTCACACTGCCTAGCAGGGGGCAAATTCCTGTCTTGGCAGCAACCACTACAGTCTGTCAGCCAGGGCACAGGCAAGGCTGGGGCAACCTCTAAGATAGCCACCTGGGTTCATGTCACATCATAACAGACATGGAAACCATGTCAGGGGTTATGATACAAGTTGTTTGATACCATACTTGAGTATTTTCAGTCAGACCATACTGGAGCTGGCAACTTCGGGGGGCACCAGGGTGTCAGCTCATGTTATCCTATGGCCCCTGAACACTTATAATAGTCCTTAATGGAAAATGGTGACTATAGGGACATGTAAGCCTGCACTTATATGTTCACGCCTTTTATATAATGCACTCTGCCCCTTGGGTTCAGGAGGCCTACGTTAGGTGTGACTGACATATATGAACAATAGTGCTGTGACCTTGCCACTCATGGTGAGGGCAAAGTTGAGTTTGAGTAGGTTGCACTGCTCATGCAGTCTGCAATGGCAGGACTGCTGTAATGCATTTGCTTGGGTCAATCAGAGTGGCACAATCATTGCTTCAGGCCCTGTTAACCGCTTTAACCCCCATGCCCTGGGTACCCCAGGTACCACTTACCAGGGACTTATAAGGGGATTAAAGTCCTTGCCAATTGGGGTTGCCAGGTCACACACATGGTATTTAGGGAGAGAGCACTGGGGCCTGGTTAGCAGGCTCCAGCACACTTTCAGAGAGGAAAACCAGCATCTAGTATTCCAAATGGGTCTAAAATTGGGCAGAGAGGCATCGGCAAAAGCCTGTTTTCTTACAGCACTTAATTGCAGTTGACAGCCTCTTGCTGCTTTCCTTTTTCTAAATGATGAAAAAGTCTTGAACAGGGTATGTTGGTCATTCTTGAGGGCAATTCTGTAAAGATACAACTTCTTATCTTACACACTTTTAAAAGTAATATGATAAATCAGTGAACAAATGTTACAAATAACACTGTGAGCCACAATTTTTCTTATGAAGGCGCACCTTTGTCCTCTATTGTCTACCATCTTTGATCTATATTTGGAGACTTACCTACAGCTGTTACACAGATCATTGGAACCTAGGGACTTACAAGCCCTTGCGCTGCTGGGTGTCACTTTTTATGACACTCCGGCGGCGCATAATGCAGACCGTAATCTTTGAGGCCAAGCAAAGCCACTTTACGTGGCTTTTCTTATCCTCGTAGATGTGGTATAAGGCAATGCAGCGCAAGTCTCTGCAATGCCTCAAACTGCGTCAGGGAGGTGTTCCATGGGTGTGGAGGTGGCTGGTCCCAGACAACACTCATGAGTGTTGACGCATTCCCAGATTGTACAAGGATCTGTCAACCTGGGAATGCGTCAAAACTGTAAGCCTCCCCAGGCTATGTTTAATGAGGAGAAATATGTTTATTTCTCATTGTTTTTTCTTGTTTCTATGTTTGCTGCATTCTGCAACACACATTGAAGAGGAAAATGCCTCCACAGATTTTTTGTGCAGGAAGGAGTCCCTTCCTGCTAAAAAAACAATTCTGCCAGCAACACAGACACCATGGTGCAAGTATGCCTGCATTGGCGCAATGCACTATATTGTCCGCCGGCCAAAAGGACATGAATGCACTATATCTCTACGGTGCATTCCTGCCCTTTCGATTTGGCGTAGGACAGCGCAGCAAAACTCTTTTGGTGCTGCCCTAAGCCAAATCTTTGTAAATGAGGCCCCGAGTGTTTAGAAGATAGAAACACTAATTTATTCATTTAGGTTTAGCTTATGATAGTGGTATCTTTTCAATTGCAAAAGGAAAACTTTGCTGTATAATATTTTCAACAGCTGCCTCATCTTGATTTTGGATATATATTTAACACCTCTAAAACTAAAATCATTGCCCGTAATTTGGAGAACGAGTCTTCATCTTATTAGGTTGATAAAACGGAATACCTGGATATTAAAATTAGTGGGAGTTACAGCTCCTCCTTGCAGATTAACTATTTAACCATTATGAATGACACTGAAAGGAATCTCAAAAATGGTCTAACTTACCTCTGTCTAGCTTGGGAACAATTAATGTAAATAAAATGCCAATATTACCTCGCTTCTTGCTTTTAGCTGTAGCCTTTTATGCTGGTTGGCATTGTTTGCTTAATCAGCTACAAAGCTTATTTACTAAAATCACATGGGTTTTGAAGGGAGTTAGGATGATGACGTCTTCCATTTTCAGTGGGCCGAATAAGGATTCCTGATTTTTGTTGTTGTTATTGGTCTACAATGGGAGAGCAGATGAAGGAATCAGTGAATTCAGAATATCTTTAGTCTGAAGCTTCCCTTGTAGACACTGCACTAACATCTTTTTTAAAGTATTTATCCAAGGTTCTAAAACCCCCCAACATTAAAAATATTACATCCTCTAGCTCAGGTCTGATATGGAGTTTTG
Source organism: Triturus cristatus (assembly GCF_964204655.1). NCBI lineage: Eukaryota > Metazoa > Chordata > Amphibia > Caudata > Salamandridae > Triturus > Triturus cristatus. The sequence goes on from NC_140595.1 coordinate 335,252,175, forward strand.
AGATTTATCTCTCAGGTATCGGTCTATTCCACCCCCCCCCCTTTTTGGGTAATTCTTTATTTCAGATACGTCATAATAAATATCACATGATAGAATAGCAATGTAACTTTTTCTTGATGATGCACATCGTATATTTGTTATTAATTAGTGTTCTACTTCTCAGTTAAGTGGAGTAAGGAATTGGTGTAGAATACATCAAAACAACATATCACATGTTGTCTTTGAAACATGGAACATTTGCTAATATGTGCAGAGATACGACAACTCCTATGTTTGACCATGTGGTGCCTGTAGAAACCTTCCTCAGTTCATTGGAATGGGACATTATTCCCAATTCATATTGTTAGAGGTGTGGCATATTCACTACCTGCTGTGTTTTACATCTATGATGGGTGAGTATATTATATAAACCCTCAGAAATATGCAGCAGTAAGGCTATGAGATTATCACAATTTATCTTGGGTTAAGAGGAATCGGTGCAGAAGGAAGCAAACATTTCTATATAATAACATGGCTATAGCAAGATTAGTGCTGGCTTGCTATTGGTCTGAAGGTCAGTCATCTATTCTCATTAAATCGTGGTGCTTGCTTATGGAATGCTTTATTAATGGAAAATCTATTGCTAAGAAAAGTTGACATGGGAGGTTTAGCATCTAGTGGATGCTCGTACAGTAATGCTTAATTTGAGCCCGTGGTTTCCGGTGCTCGGCACCTGCGCTTAATTGCCAAGACAGTACTTATGACAGTCGGCCACATAGAGGTGCTGTTTGTCTAAGTCAAAGAGGAAAACATAGCAGTTGATCATTAATTAAATAAACATTTAAAAGGACTAATACCTGCTGCCAACCAATTCTCATAGCTTTGGTGGCCTGCAATAGTCTGAATTGTCACTCTTGTAGGAGTGTGATGGTTAGTAGTTGTGTTGGTACTGTCATTAGTGGGGCTGGCAGGGGCAATGGGTGGTGCAAGGGGCTGTGGTCTCCCGAGGAGGGCCCTAACACTTCTTTGTTTTCCAAATTAAGCACGGTCAGGTGGACACATTTGTGGAACCATTATAAATAATTTGTCCTGCAAAATGTTCTGCCATTATTTAGGTGTGAGAGCTTTTGCTTGAAAAAATATTTATTACTCTATTGGCATTTAGATATTTTCTGCTTCAGATATGTCCCTTTTTATTACATTCTTTGGTATATTTAGCATCCATTTTATAGCTTTAATTTTGATTTTGTATGATATCATGTTTTGAAAATTTGAATTAAACAACTCTACTACCAAGTAAAGGGAGTAGCAATAGGATACTTTTACACCCAGCCTACCAAATACTGTCATGGACCACTTTGAGAGGTATCACTTACTTTCCAGCACAAGCCTGTTCAAGGACAAAATACTGATGTGACTTGGATACATTAATGTTGTCTCATTAATACCGCCAGACAACACAAGAGTAATTTCTTTTACTCAATTGGATCAGCAGGCTGTATAAAGACAAACGCATAGTCTTTGTCAACTCAACTGACAATCTTTCAAATATGTTCTGAGAACCTAGCAAAAAAGGGAAGTTTCTGAACTGTGCACCACACCTTTTTAGACAGGCTCAACAGATTCCTGACCTATTCAAGGCAACATCCTCGTAGTTAACATGATAATTTAGCCTATGAACAGGTTAAACTTAATGAAGATTATAACTGCGAATCAGATCATTTGATAGAGAAGGTCAGAGACACCGAATAACACAGGCAGTGAAGAGGACATTTGTCACTGTGGAGAGCTTTTACCTCCCAAAGATGGGAGAATACTAACCAAACAAACAAAATATGGTTTCTTACTTTCAACATTGCAAGTAACAAATATTCAACTGGAAAGGCAATAGTATCCTGGATCACATTATCAAGGCACATAGTTATAGCATACCTATCCTCACTGTGATCCCATTTAGACCTTCTACCTGTTATTGGTGCCTTATATCCCTTAAGTGCTGAGATTTTGAACCCCTGCTCTTCCAGGGCTGGGCCCTTTTTTCCAGTCTTACTACGGATAGCTTTTACTGTCTGTCTCAGGCTACATTGGAGCCAATTCTTTCTTATGTACTTTAGTTTTTCACTGGATTGCTTTGTTATCTTGATCAATGTTCTGTGTTGGATTTGCTGCTTTTCTCCCTATTCTGTGTTTTTCTGACCCTTGGAGACTATTTTTTCTCATCGCAGCTTTACTTATTTGTCTTTGTAATACTACATGGCATATGTCCTTCTCTTCTAACTCATTTTTCCTTTATCTATCTCCCATGCGATTGCTCCTGATCCCTGCTCATTCTTTTCTTTCTTCCAGTTTCTGTTGATCTCCGTTCACTCTTTTGACTTCTGAATGCTTTGCTCCTCCAAAAACCCTCTTGTTTTTGTTCCTATTCCTCAAGATCACCACTTGCTTCCCCTTTTTGTCTGTCCCATGGTGGTAGCAGTTATTGGGTTTGCCAACGCTGAAGTTTTTCAAAATCTGCCTGCTTTGACAAAGCCAATAACAGTTGACTGCCCATATTAAAAGCATTGGCCAAGAGAGTGATATTTGGATTTGTTTATGCTGAAGCCTTCTGAGCATTTTTCCTCAAAAGATATCCAGGTTTAGACTGTGCTCTTTCCAGCTTTCAGCAACAGGCTTGGTTAAAAAAAAGTCATTTTGCCAAAGTTTTAGCAATTTGCTGAGTGGTGGTCAATTTGTCCTATATTTGCAATTTCTGCCAACATGCAATTTGTCAGAGAAAGTGGTGGGAACCCTTGGGGGATCCCGGAAAGCTATACACTTCTGAAAAGTTGACTGAATGCAGCAAATGATCATTTGTGTAGATCTTTAATGATTTTTCCCAAAAACTATTGTTAAAATAAAAATAATGTAAAGGGAAGTAGGGAAAAAATAGAACTATGCCACAATATTTTCATCTGTCAGTCAGACTCATTGGGCTGCAGAGATATGTATTGTTTATCTGTTGTCCAAAAACATAGTTATCCAGAATGTCCTGCAGACATCAACTTTGGGTAAAATCACAGATGCTTCTAATATTTCTGTGAGGGAACGTTCAAGAATCTGCTAGTTCACAAATCTTCCACCATTCAGCATTTCCACACTTTTTCCAATAAAATGAGTACCCCACTTGCATGGGTGGGCCTATTGCCTGCGGCAGGAATGGTCTCAGAATGCAAGGTGGAAACATCAACGTTTTTCATTTCTGTTTCAATCATTCTGAGTATGTTTTTAAATGTGATATATGTGGTCCAGGGTCAGCTGGCACCCAGGGAAACCCTTCCAACACTAAACATTTCTGAAAGGTAGGCACCTTAGTGAGTCTAGAAAGGTGTGGCACTCCTTTTCTTACCCAGAATGCCCTGTAAACATGATTACTGTTTAAAGGTATCCAACTTCTTATCTTTGGATAGATAATTTTAATGTTCAGGCCTGCCAACAGACCACCACTAGCACTCTGGGGATACAACAAACCCTAAGCTTTTATTAAAATTACAGACCCAGGAGATTCCAGTCATGTGGTATACGTGGATCCCAGTGCATTTTTTCTTTTACAACGAATGCTCTCTAAATGTGCTATGTGTAATAAAAAAAAAGAAAAACATTTTTTTTACTCACATTTGAGGGATTGCTGAATTATTGAGCCAGTGTGTGGCTGGTACCAACCTCAGACATTTAAAAAAAAAACACCTTTTGTGGTTTACGTAGAATCTTCCACTCTTCTTAGCAAGAATGCCCACAAATGTTCCTGGGTGCTGGCTGACCAGAGTAAATGTACTTGAAGATTCACCAATGGCAAGAAGGAGGTGACTTTGTTTAAGTATGGATTTGACATTCACAGGGCATTCTCAGTAAGATAATGTGAGGATGCTTGGAAGCCTGGATTTCCCTGTACCTCTGTTTTTCAGAAATGCTTTGAGTTGTTAGGACTCCTGAGAAAGAAGGTTACTAATTTGGGACGAGGAACCTTTATCAACTTAATAAACATCCCCATTTAAAGTTTTAATAAAAGTTTCAGAAATTATGTGTTCAATGCCTTCGTCGCTATAGGACAAGCAGCAGCAGTCAATTCCCGAGAGAAATATGGGATAAGGTGGACTGGAATGAGTTTCCACTTGCAAGTGGACGCTGAATCACCTGGTGCAGTAAACTGGCAGTTGCCATTTGTTTCTGCTTGTTGGTTGCATTGTGTACAGAAATTCCCCTAGACTGGGAAAAGAGATTGGACTCAAGAAGCAGAAAGGGCCACATAACCTGGATTGACCACGGTGGCACGGTCTGTGTAGTAGAATGCATCTTTAGAAGTAGGCTAGGGTTACTACTTTCACAGGTGAAGTCTTCATATGAGACGAATGTCTCCCTTTTGGCAGGTTTAGCAACTAGGGCAGAACTTCAGGTGGACAAACCTGTTTTTTTTCTTTTCTGGATCCTATTTTTTGTTGCTGTTAGGGCTCTGTATCCTGCAACAGTTCTACTCTGAGAGCCAAATTGAGATCTCTGGTCCTAAAAGGTTATTGGTAAAACTAGTTTCACTCAGTTTCTTGATTTAACTTTCATGTAAGCCATTAGAAATGGTGCAGAAAATGCTCCCTTGATCTGGAAGGTGTCATGCATTCACCTTGTCCTAACCTCAGAGACGATACTGGAGCCGATGCTGCACCTCCTATCCCTCCTGAAGACAGCACATGTCAAGGAAAAGAAACCTTAGATCACACACTGTCCCGGGGGGTGGGGGGGTTGGGATGAACAATGAAGAGGGACTGGCGGAATTGGATTTCTGCTCAGCAGCTGTGCGATACTGCGTAACAGGATTTGATGCTCCAGAGACCTTCTGTGACTGCGAGGTAGATATGCATTGAAATAACAAGCGGAGGGTAGTAACCATCAATACACTAACAGGCCTCTATATCCAATTCCGATGCTTTGACTTCAGTGACATACACTTACAGGTTTCAGCAGCAGCACGACACAAGAGCAGAATACCAAAATTACAGATTGGAGTGTGGGACACTCTCAAGAATTAAACTTGGAACACCAATGTTGGTACAAGGTTCATACATATATCAAACGCTCTGAAGTGCTTTCTCCTAGCACTACTGTTCATCAGAGAAACTCTGAGCTAAAGTCTTTAGTCCTTGTGCAATCACAGTTCTAGCACCAAGGTTGCAAGAAGGGACCGGAGTATAAATACACAAGAGGCACTGGAAAACATCACAGAGAGGACAGGGAGGAAAAGTTTATAGTCTTTGAAGATGCTGATACTCAGTCCTGCTTACCACTATAGGAGAATTAGTATGCATTAACCTGATGTTAAGAACTTAGCCTAGTTCTTTCAGTTGACTGAAGTTAGAAGATCATCTCGAGGCTTTGACTGAGGGAGTGGCGGCGAGTCTGGAGCAGCTGTACAAGAGAGTGAGGAGGAAGACATCAAGGGAGCTATAGCCACGGGACCCACCTGTTCACTTGGACTTGAAGGAGACTGGAGTGCTTCTCGGTTCTGGCAGGAATCTATAGGTGAGTGGGAAGGGTGAAGCTTGTTCCGAAGGAAGCAAGGCCAAGTGATGACTCGGGGTTTATATACCCTCTGAAGGCTCAACGGATGTAGCTAGATCATGTGGAGCACATGACTGTCTGGAAGATTCTAAAACCCTTGAAGAAAACACGTGTTAGTACACTCGCTTTGACCTTACAGATGGACCGGTGCAATTTGATGATCGGTACCAAATAACAGGAAACAAATGTATATAATTGAAAACAACACCAAGGTCTTAGTAACACCGGGAGCAGAGCAAGGATTGGCATTGGCTCATGGTATTTGAAGGAAGCTTACAGGGTCTCAAGTGCAATGGAATCATGGGTTTTGGGGAACTTCAGTCATAGTATCAGAGTGTGACATAAAGAGCCACTGGGGTAATACAACATGATCCCTGCGCGCCAGGCCCTCTACAGAAAGGGCGCTTTAGGGGGTTATGACAGAAGTTACCTGTCACATGTGGGTTGCAGTGTATATTTAGACAAGACCATATAAATGACAGAAATATATAGCTGCTAGTCACACCACTGTGTACTGGATGGGCTGAAGTTTAAAGATACTGAAGTAGCAAATGGCAAAGAAAAGTGTCTTTGCAATGTAAGAAAAACTATTTTATATATTAATTTAACCCTAAAGTGTGCTTTGCAATTCCACAGGGCAGCATGCCTGTTACATAAAAAGTAGCATACTATTTATTTGAAATAGTTGTCTTTACGGTGACTGAATGCCTTAAAGCTGTTTATACCGTGTAAGTAAGTAATATTTTTATTTGCATGATTAATTAAAACCATTGAAACCGTAAAGCATCAGTATAAAATGTCTCCATACTTAGATCCATAGTTTAAATTAAAATAAAGTCTTTACATAAATAAAACAGTAGAAAACAGAATGTCCGAGTTAAAACTCTTAGTTGTGTGCCTGCATTTACAGTTCATCTTAGCCGAAGTTACTTTGTGAAGTTGATAAAAGGATTTGTTAAAATTAAAAGGTCGAAAACTGCAGGGTTCCCAGCAGCTGAAATGAGCAAAGTGCAAGATCAGCAGTAGAGGAGATGAGTCTCTTGGGTTCTAAAATAGCAGTGGCTGAATCGTAGATGCCTTGTGTGGTGCCTGATGAGATGGCCCAATTGGCCAGCTAAGTGCTACCATTTAAATGTTTTCCTGCTGTACACATAAATTGGATCATACGGCAGGCTAGCTGGACATCCCCTCCTTCGAAGCATGCTTTCACTGCCTGTCTGCATGTTCTTATCCCCTTTTCCTTTAGGGCAGGTTTTTTTTTTTTTTTTTTTTTTTTTTTTTTGAAACCGTTTATTGCAGTTTGAAAAAGTTACAGGTATGGGCCTACAACCACTCGGCCGGCCGCTAGAGTGACAAAAGCATATTGCATACATACAGCAAGAGTCTCTTGGCGGTGCAGATTAGCAAAGCAGGAGAAATCAATGTTGCAGGCCGCATAGCTCCATGCCCACAATACGGTTCCCTTTTATCAAAACAAAACAACACACAGAACCACACCCACAAGGCAACCCGCGATCCAAAGTGACAGCACGTGCTCCATAAGTGGGGGATCCCAACCAGCAGCAGAACTCTGAAGAGGGGAATGGGAGTAGATCAGGGACTGGGGAACCGCGTGCCCACGGCTAAGGGAGGGGGGCCATCTAGGGAGACGGAGCTGGCGAGGCAGCCGGTAGCAGTGGCGGCTCACAAATACCCCCGCGGTAGGCGTTCCAGGGGCCCCAGATTTTCACCCACGCCCCAGGCTTACCCCTCGCCACATACACCACCTTTTCACGAAACATACACCAGTCCATATGTTCTTTCCAGGCCAACACCGCCGGGGGCCTCTGGGATCCCCACAATTGAGCAATGTCACGCTTAGCTATCATGTATCCCAGAGTCACCCACCGCGTCTGCGGGACCGAATAGTCATTTGGTTCCCACACATTCAGCAAGCATCTCCTCGCTTCAGGCAACAGCGCGACACGCGTAACCACACGCAGGACCTCATGCACACCACGCCAGAATCGCTCCACCTTAGGGCACTCCCACAGTATATGCATGAAAGTTGCCAGGGCACCACAGCCACGCTTACACAATCCGTCACCAGCAAAGCCCATACGTAGAAGCCTTGGCCCCGTCACGTAAACCCGGTGAAGGATCTTAAGCTGGACGAAACGAAGGCGAGCCGGGATGGCCACCTCTTTCGGAGAGGCCACCGCGGAAATCCAATCCTCGTCGTCCAGCTCCAGCCCGTCGGCAACCCAGGCCTCGCGGAGACTAGTCAGCAGGCACGATCTGTCGTTGATCAGTTTTTTATATATGAGGGAGATTGTGCTGTCTGGGACATGGCCATCCAGCACTCTGTCCTCCAGGGGGGAAGACTCCGGGATGGACGCGACATCCGGGAAGACGGAGCCCAGCGCATGGCGGACTTGCAGGTACCGAAAGTACTCACTGCCCTGCAGCTGAAACTCCGTCTGCAGCGTCGCAAAAGTCTTGAATCCCCCCCTCGTCCAGAGATCTCCCACAGTGCTGATTCCGATCGTGTCCCACTTCTCGAAGCCCTTCGACGTCCACAGGAAGCCCAACCTCTCAGACGCGTACAGCGGTGACGCCCGGGTCAAACGGTCCTTCCACCCCATAGCTGCATTAGCCGCGTGCCAGACACGCACCATGACACGCGTCGGTCCCGTCAGACGGGAGTCGGGCGCGCCAGAGTAGAGCGCTAGATTGTAGTCGCCACCGGGCAGGAGCATCTTGTCCATCTCAAATGCCGGGTTCAAGGCGGGCCCGTAAAGGCCATGATTAATTGCAGCTAGTTGGGAGGCCCAGTAATACCGCTTAATGTCGGGGAGGGCGACCCCCCCATCGTACCACGGGAGCGTCAATTTAGCCAGAGCAATGCGCGGCCTCCCGTCCCAGAACAGGCGCCGCTGGAGGCCCTCCACCTCACGGAAGTAGCGTGCCGGAACCAAATCCATAGTATTCTGGAGGGCGTAGAGGAAGCGCGGCAAGGACATCATTTTAAACAAGGCCGCTCGGCCGAGCGGCGAAAGCGGCAGACGCCGCCAGCGCACCACGTCCTCCTTCAAGCGCTGGAGGGGGGGTAGCAAATTCCGCTCATAGCGGGCCTCCGGGTCAAGAGTGATATATATACCCAGGTACCGAAACCCCTGGGAGGCAATCTGGATCGGACAGTCCCGTGGTAGGACCGGAGCCTCCCCGGAAAGCACATAAACGCAGGATTTCGCCCAGTTGATGACAAGGCCTGAGTTGCGACCGAATGAGCGCAAAACATCAACCAGGACGATCAGTGATTTCCGCGGGGAGGCAAGATACAGGAGGATATCGTCAGCATAGAGGGACACGCGGTCCTCATGCTCGGGGGTCCAGCGGAGACCACGGATGGAAGGGTGCCACCGCAGCCACTCCGCCAGGGGCTCCAGGGCCAGTGCAAACAGGAGAGGTGACAGGGGGCAACCCTGTCGCGTGCCCCGCCCCAGCGCGAATGGGGCCGAGACTCGCCCATTCACCACCACCTGCGCCATTGGGCCCGAGTACAACAATTTGACCCAGCTAATAAAACTCGGTCCAAATCCAAATTTCGCCAGCATCGCCCAGATGTATGGCCATTCAAGCGTGTCAAACGCCATGGTGGCGTCCAAGGACGCCAAGATGGCCGGCTCCCGCACAAATGGGACCCGCGCGAGCACCCCGTGCAGGCGCCGCAGATTGAGCGCCGTGTTGCGGTGTGGTATAAAGCCAGACTGGTCTTGGTGGACCAAATCGCCCACCACACCAACCAATCGGTTGGCCAACACCTTGGCGAGGATTTTGGGCTCCGCGTTCAAGAGCGAGATCGGCCTATAGGATGTGACCCGCTCACGGGGCTTCCCCTCCTTGTGGATCACCACGATTGTGGCCAGACGCTGGTCCGGCGGGAGGGAACCCTGCGAGTGGGCTGCCAGGAACATCGCGCGCAGGTGGGGTGCCAGTACATCCGGGCGTAGCTTGTAGAGCTCGATGGGAATACCATTGGGGCCCATGGCCTTGCCGGATGCAACCGAGCGAATAGCCGAGGCAATTTCGTCTGAGGTGGGAGGAGCGTCCAGCGAATCCCTGTCCTCCACCGTAAGGGAGGGCAGTGCGATGTCCCGAAGCAGGGCATGGGAATCTTCCTCCGAGCAGGGGGAAACCGGGGAGTAGACCTCGCGGAAATAATCCGCAAAGCAGGAGACAATGGCTTCCGGCTCGGTGACACACGCACCATCCACACTCTCAATCAAAGGAACCACGCGACTCGCTCTCTCCCTCTTATCCAACCACGCAATCAATTTGCCAGCCTTATCACCCACATCATACAATCGCCCCTGCTGCTCTCTACTGAGGCCCCTGGCCGCCTCCGTGACGAGGGCCCGATAGGCCGCCTGCTTTAGGTGTAGAACATGCAGCTTGGCAGCCGTTACCCCGCTCCCCAGGTCACCCTCCAGCTCCGCAATCTCGGCCTCTACCCGGGTCACCTCCTCCCGCTCGCGCCGCCGGGCATGGGAGATAAAGGAGAGGGCCTCCCCTCTAAGGACTACCTTAAAAGCCTCCCACAGGGAGATGGCCGAAGGGACCGACCCCACATTCTCGTCGAAATATCGCTGTAAGGATTTGATCAAATCGGCACGAATGGTGGGGTCACGCAAATACCATGCATTGATTGGAGCCACCCTGCCATCCCCCCTCGGGAAGACATCGAAATGTAACAGCAATGGGGAGTGGTCTGAGATACCCCGTGCCAGATGGCACACCTCCCCCACCCTCCCTGCATGGGCCGCCGGGACAAGGATGTAGTCAAGCCGCGAGAGGCTACCATGGGCACCCGAGTGGAAGGTGTATTGCCGCTGTGCGGGATGCTTTAGTCGCCAGCAATCCACCAGGCCCAGCGTGTCTAAAAGGCCGGACAGCCACGCCTGTGCCCGGGGAAGGTCCCTAGGGGGATGGCGATCCATAGACCCAGAAGCCACCGCATTAAAGTCCCCTCCAACCACCAGCAGGCCACTCGGAAGGTCCAGAAGGAGGTGCCCCAGGTCCGCAAATGTGGTGGCTTGTAACCCAGGCGGGACGTACACTGAAATAAAATTAAACACTCTACCCTCCATTCTTCCCACCAGGACAGTGTAGCGTCCCCTCTCATCATGGCGCACCTCATCAATCTCCAACGGGAGCGAGTTCTTGATCATAATACCCACCCCCCGCGAGCCCGAGGTGAAGCCAGAATGGGCCGCCAAACGATAGCGAGGGCAGGTTTTAATGTAAATCTTGGCTCATTGTTTAGTCTACCGCATGTGCAAAGTAAGTGCAGCACATCCTCTTTTGATTCTCTGCATAATTGACAGTGGGTTGTTTTCAGTGATCATTTCCATGGGGACAAATGAAGCAATGATGGAAGGGTGCCCAGCCTCTAGAATTTTGTTAATGCAGCTTTATCCTCCACTAGGGACATCATCTTTACCATTTTATTTACATAGTCTTTAAATATTTTGTGGGACCCGGCACTCTCCTAGAGATCTCGTAGGGCCAGACAGTCTGTTGAGTCTTTCAGGTAGGTCATGGCAGTGCTGCCTTTCTTTGACTTAAGCTTGTTCCAATGGTGTACGTTCAGAGTCCCAGATTCTGTTCCGTTGATTTTGTGCCAGCATTTTACGAAGGCCCCTTTACGTGCTGTTTGTTGTTTCCTTAAGCCAAAGACCTCCCACTTTTGGGGCGTGGGAGTTGCAAGTATCCAGCTCGAGTGAGAGGTCTGACATAAAAAGATTAAGCAAAGTGGGGGCCAAAATACAACCTTGTTTCATCCCCTTAGTCGTTTGTATCTTTCTAGATAGACGGTCGCCAGCTCCCAGCTTTATTTGTACCCACGTATCGATATGGAGCAGAATCAGCTGTGTCAGGAGACTCAGTGGGATTTTATATTTTTGATAGATTGTCCCACAGTTTCTTTCTGTTGATGTTATCAAAGGAAGATGAATAATCAATTAAGCAAACAAAGAGTGGCTGGTTGACGTTTTTGGTGGCATCTATCAGGAGGGATAAGGCAAGTATGTTTGGTGGTGTTCCAGTAAATTTGTGAAATCCCGTTTGGTTGATAGGAATTATTGCCATTTCAGTCGCCCAATCTGTGAGTTCTTCCAGAGGCAGGCCAGCGTAATATTTGACATCATTATCTATTAAGGGGACAAGCCTTTAGTTTTTGGCTTCATTCTTGCTGCCTTCCTTGTGAATTGGGGAAATGATCGGCCCCTTCCAGGAGTCTGGTATTCTTTCCACTTCACTGATCTGTTTGAATAGTGGTAATAATGCTGCCGCACAATAATCCAGGTCTTGCTTGTACAGTATGATGCTGTTAGGACCAAGCGCCCTCTCTGCCCTGCCTTTCGCTATCCTGTGCATGATCCGTTTGTTCGTAAAGTCAAAGTGATCTTTCTCTAATGGTTTGTCTAAATCGGATGAATAGCTTCCAGTTCCTTGCACTTCGTGCGTAATGTCAGCTTTTTCTGTGTTGAAGTGATGCCAGAGATAATTAGCCCAGGCTTCTTATGTCAGATGTGAATTAATTCGATGTGCCCATAGGTTCTGCAGGCTATGCACTGTGCTCCTGAATCTTGCGCTGTTGTTTGTTTTTGCGTTTTGCAAAGGTTTGGCCCACAACTTGTCTTCTACTTCCCTTTATGATTGCCAGATGAGTTTCTTCTTGCTGATTTTTAGTTCCTTAATTCCTTTTGGATGCCCTCATCTGGGCCAGTTTGATGGAGCCTCCGCACTGCTCAATTTATTTTTCTCCTGAGGTGCCTTAGTTGGGTCTTTTGTGTAGTTGAGAGTTGGTTACATTCCGGGCTATGTGACTCAAGAAGTGTCATCCATTGGGAATTTGCTTCTTTTGTTGCACAAGACTTCTCTTTTTTGTGTGGGCTGTCCCGAGGCGTATGGGAAAGTTATCCCAGTAGAATAAAATGCTTGCATTCATTGATTTGTTTTCCTCTCAAAGATTTTTTGCTTCGGCCAGGAAGCGTTCCACATTAAGTGTTTTGCATTTGATTCTTCTACAGTTGACTGTGTACATTGTGCTCGGGTTTTACACTGGCTGGATTAATTTTGTGCCTTGTATATTCAGGGTGGCTCTTGTTGTAAGTGATCGCTGAGGTCTGATGTTCCTATCCGAAAGTCTGCGATTTTACTGATCATTGGCGATGATACAAAAGTGTAGTCTATTGTGTCAATGAATCGCCGGCGGGCGATTCCCCTGGGAAACGTCTGTTTAATGCCACCAGGCTCAAGTGTTCTAGGTCCTTTAAAAAATCTTGTGCTAGCAGCCTGGTTTGTTTGCCCCATTTGCATTCTTCTTGGTGCGGGATATCCCATGCCGAAAGGTGCATGTTAAAGTCACCTGTTACAATAAAATTCAGGGTGGATTCCTCTGTATCCTCGTTAGTTCAGAGCCCAGAAGTTTTATCCCAGCTTTTCTATCACGGGGGTGAAGATATATGTTTATCGGTATTAGTTGTTGGTTTTTATTCTATCCTCCTAAATCCATGTTTATTGCTGTTATACCATTGGTTGTTGTTATTTTAGTTTCCAGTTCCTTGATTGTGTTTATGCTCTTGATTGATGTGTAGATTGTGAGACCTCCTTTTATATGCCCAAATTTGGCAGTTCTGGCCGCAGGAAGATTATATGCTTTATATCCTTGTAGTTCATATGGTTGGTCTAAACAGGTTTCTTGTAATAAGATGAGATCAAATTGTTGAAAGTACAACAGAAGCTGTGTGTTCATGGTTTTGTTTCCTAATCCATTATATTCCAAGAGCATATTCGTAACTGTGAAGTTGCTGTTGCAGGTTGTTTCATACCTTGTTAGGCATTCTTGTTCCGTGTATTGATTGTTCTTGCTGTCCAGTCGGATGGTCTGACGCTTCTAGTTTGCCGAGGGCTCCAGGCTTTGATCTCTGTCTACGAAACAGAGGTGCTTTGTGCCCCTTTATGCACGGATTGAGTCTTCCCTGTCTTATGCATATTCATGGGTCTGCAGCCTCCCTGCTCTTGTTGGTTTTGGAGCAGAGGCTCTGGGTAGCTGTTTTTTTGATAGGGTTTTAATCAGATCCCCCAGGCGTTTAGTTGGCTTTCCTCATTCATGATTCTCTTCACTATTTCCTGTGTGGTCCAGGTTGTCTTTGTTACCTCTTGGTCTGACAGATGTTTGAAACCTTTGAACTCTAAAAATTCCAGACCCGTGAACCTATATCTGCCAGGTTGCTGATAGATGTTAATATTCGCCCCAGCCTTTGGACTTAACCTCGGGAATGAGCAGGATGGTGCTGGTCTTCGGCTCCTCCTGGCGGTGGCTGCTTGGGTTGGTTACTACAGCTGGCAGTTCTTCCTTATTCGGAAGAGTAATTTCTGAGGAAGTTGACAATACTTCAATCTTTGGATTGTATGAGTTGCAACAGGTGATCCCGTTTTGGTTGCCCTCTGTTGGTCCGGCAGTGTGGTTAGCCTGGCAATGATTCCTAATTTTCCCTCTGAGATCTATGCCCTAGTTGTTCATTTGGGGTGGCTGACTTTAGGGAATCTCCATTGCCTGCGAGGTTATTGATCCCCGGGCTGTCCTCTGTGTTGCTTTTTTGCCTGTTGGGGTCTCTGAACCTGCATGAAAATATGCCATTATATTGGTGTTCTTGTTCCTCCCTTTCCTCCTCTGTTTCCAGCGGTGCTTTGGATTGTGCAGTTTTTCCCTCTTCTTCTTCAGGCCACCCTGGCGGGCTGTGCCAGCAGCTGGCTCAATTGCCTGTTGATGCAGGTAGATGCACCGGTAGACTCTGAATCGGTATGCCCACGGCCTGCTTCGCGATGATTTTTGAAAATATGTTCAAGGCCTAAATCCCAATCATGCGACATATGGCTTTTCACCAGTTTGTTCCAGTCGCTTACTACTCTTCCCAGGGGTGATTCGATCCATCGTCCTTTTGCATTTGAGGGGTTTATTGAAAGGTTATTGCTCTGGGTGCAGCTGCGTCATTGCCTCTGAGCTGCTAGAAGTCGGACCTGTGGTGTGTTTTGCTTGGCTGGTGTTCAGTTCTTGCCATGTTTGTCACTTTTTTATGTCGGAAAGGAGCTCCCCCATCAGAGATGGTAGCGTTGAAAGTTTATCGACAATAGTGAAGCAAGTGCAGCTTGGCTGGATTATTTGTGTTTCGGCTTGGGCCCTCTTGATCATGTTACTCATATCAGATAGCTTGTTGTCGATATTTGAGACATGTATTAACAGAAAATTGGGAAGAGATAGTTGAATATTCATTTTATCTGAGTGATACTGCATTGCTTTTATTGAGAGTTGCAAAGTGTTTAGTAAAGATGACCACAAATTTTCGGTTCCCATTGACATTTCATCGGTATCCCTGTCTCAATAGGGTTTGTTGCTATCCCATGAAGTATGTCTGGAGAGTATGAGGCTACAAGCCCTCCCACTCTTCTGTTGTAAGGTATGAAGTATTACTTGTTTCCGCTTTTGCTGTTCCCACTGATTCAGTGTCTTTCATCTTTGTGCCATAGTCAGTTTTGTCATGTTGATTTCCTCCCAGAGATTCTGTTATGTTCTAGGGTCAATACCCTAGAAATGATTGCTGTCCTTTCCTCTTTCCAGTCCAGTATTTCTTTCTCCTTGGTGTTATTCTGTAATTAGACTGGGGTGTCAGAACTGATGAATAGGCATGGCCCTTCGCAGTTTGGTGTTAGGTGGCTGCTTAAAGCGTCTTCTGATCTAGTTGCAGCTGTTCTTGTAGATGTTGATTGAAGCATATGAGGCTTCAGTTCCAGAGGGAAAAATCACTTTAAGTTCAATTTGGGCAGGATTTTGGTTTAAGGGGTACCTCTGGGTCCTCCCACATACTAAAGGGTGTGGTGCCTTTGCGGTTAGTGCTTGATGCGGGCGTGCTTGCGGCCATATTCCCTGTTTGTGTGGGTATATTTGTGTTGCCCGTTACCTGATCACGACTCCCTCTTTCTTCTGCTTTAGATCCATAATTGCCTCCCATGTCTCATGCTTCTTTGTCCATATTTTTACCCCTGTTACTTGCTGGCGTTAGGGTCAGGGCTACTGCTTCTGTTTTTGCTATGACCTCTGGGTGCAATGAAGCTCTTTAATGCCTGAGCTCAGTACTGTCCCTGTGTCCTTCACAAATGAGAAGTTTGTGTAAATCTTAGGTTGGTAGCCAGTTCTTGTTGTTTTAGTTGGCGGGACACAGTCAATCTCTACTAGGACCTTGTGTTCCGTTATGTCGTGGGCTTCTGTCAATGCGTGGCTCTTAATAAATTTGCTTAGCCCTTTGCACTTCCTTTTCCTTTTGTTGGTCACTGAGGTGGCTGTTCGCCTTTCTTTTCCAGACCTCATGATGCTCCTGAGGGGTTGGAGGCTTTGGTGAAATTACTCCCTCTTGGAAAGTAGGGTGAGTGACCGGGCAGTTAAACAACTAGTTTCTTGTTCCTTCCTTATACCATGCAGAGTACAGAGAGTAATCCGTATTAAAGAAAGCAGGAAATCAGTGTCTCTCTGTTGTCTTGGCACAGGTGGTGATACTTGTGCCAATACCTGAATGAAACTGTGAGTGCAGTTCAGGGAGAGGAAAGGCGTAAATCAGGAGGTAGACGATTCAGGAGGTGGAGCAGAGAGCGCCTCCACCTTCGAGGAAGGACGTGCTCCAGCAGGTACTGCTGCCTATGCCTGTCTATGTCTGACTGTCAGACTATGACTGCAGCTGTGCGGCTATGTGGCTGTGCAGCAGTGGAGTGAGGTTCAGTGAGAAGCAGAAGTGGCAAGGGAGGAGGAGGCAGAGGCTGTTCTGAAAACCTGGAGGAAGGAACAATCAGCAGTGAGTTGGGGGGCTAGGAATGAGTAATCCGCCTTGTGCCTCCCTCTAAATCCCAATTGCACCCCCCCCCCCGGCTTCACTTGCAAAACCCTCCAAGCTAATCCAGCAGACCACTGAAACCTCTAGCCTTCTCTACCTCACCTCTGCTTCTGTCTGGAATTCTACTCAGTCTCCTTTCTTCTCCTCTCTCTCTGCAGTTCGCAGACAGATGGTGATGATGCTGGTGCTGGCACTGTTATCTCTGGTGAATGGGGGCTGGCGAGGGACGAGTGGGGCTCACCAGGGCTCTCCAGGCGTGTCCGCAAGCTGCACCCAGTCAGACCGGGCTGCCTCCGCGGACCGCCTGGGATGCTCTCTCTCTGCTCTCACTGCGGTCAGCTACTGGTTGCTGAATCATTCTGTGGAAGAACTCAGCCCTGCTCGGACTATAAAAGTCCCGCTCAGGTCTGTGGAGGAGCCTGTAGGTCGGTGGGGGCACTGGGGTCTGTCTGCCTCGGCTCCCTGGGCTCTCTTAGGTCGAATGGATCGGCTCTGGCCCCACTCGGGCACTGACTCTGACTCCCGTGTTGGTGCCTGGCATGCCTGGCGTGAGGCATACATGCAGATATAGATTTCCTATATTATCTTATTTTTTGTTTCTACTTTGCAGATTCAGGTACATTTTCTGTAATACCGGCCTAAGTATGATTAAAATGTTTACCATGATAACAAATTTGAGGGCAGTTTTGACATGGTTTGGCAGAGAGAGGGTGCTAGGGATGCGTGCACTGTGGAGGCATCTAACGTGCCTGCTTTCTGATGGATACTTCTAACTGCAGATCTCTCACATTAGAATACTCTCTAGGAGCCGGGGTGGACTTAGAAAACATTTTCCATAGCAGTACTCCTACATGCTGATAAGTGGCACCATGTGGCTCCTTGCAGACGCCCCGGATGTGGCATAGCAAAGCTCACATATAAGCGACACCCTTGCACACTGAAGTCAGTTCTTTCCTTCAGCACCTTCCAACTCCTTCCGACATAGATATGGAGCACCATTCCCAAACTTTGTTGATTTGGACTTCTAAACCAATTTCAACAGTGTGTTAGGGAATGATGTCCACATCCAATTTAACAGGTTTCAAGTAAGGCTGCGACTGCAGGAAGCAGATGTATGTCATGGACCTGCAAGAAATTTCTTAGGTGTCTTATTAATGTGCCTGAAGGCGATCTTAGACCTGGAGGTGAAGCTGTATGTCTCTAAACACAAGATGATCCAGGTAGCAGACTTGCACTCAGTCCCAGTTCAGAGGCTGTTACTCTGACTCCTCAACTTCATGCTCTGGCAAGTCGAAGTGCAAACCCAAGGGTAAGCATAAGAACGTGGACTCCACTCCATCCTTCCAATCTGACTCCATAGAGAAGGCATTAGGGCATCAGGATGTCCGTCTCAACCCTTTGCTGTCTGCAGCCACGAAACCGAATCCTCACACCCAGAATTTACCAGGCTGTTGTTGACCCCACAACACATGGAGGCTTCAAGAGGGCCATGCTGCAAATTGTTAGCATCCTTTTAACTCCCTCTGGTTTACCTTCGGCCTCCATGCTACCGTATACTCCTTCTGTTGGGTTACCTCTGGCAGGTCGATCCTGGCACAATCTGTTACAGGGCTTGTAACAACAACAATACAGACTTCTACTCCGTCCCGAGATCCATGTCGGTTCCGGCTACACAGACTCCCATTTAAATGCTACTGATTCTGGAAGAGGAACTGCTGTCTATGCCACTGTCGACCCCTGATTTCGCTTTGAGAACAACCATGCTCCAATATCTCAAAAGCATAACAGGTCATCATGCAACCTGACTCTGACTCAGTGCCTCTATAATGTCTAAGGTACAAGCAAAGGCTCCTTTATCTTTTTGGATTTGATAATGTGACAGAGCATGTGGAACTCTAGCATGTTGACGATCGTGATTAGGGTTGCTTGCACCCCTCTTACTATAATGATAATACCTTATATATTGATTTAATGAATGCAGTTTAGCATTGTATTTAAACGGAAAAGTTCTCTGCATGATAACGGACATCAACCTCTGCCGTGAGTGCCCAACTGCTGATTTTTGTTGTCATAGGCAAACACGGATCATTTGTGTGCACCATGACATAGGCCTGTCTCACAAATTGTGGTCTTCTTGGACCAGGAGGGTCACCCAAAGTGCTACCCTCATACTGGTGGAAAGGTACTGCCTTTACCAGGAGTTAAGCAGCACAAGCGCGCTGGTGGTAGCATACCAGATCAGTAGGAGTGAACTGGTCCTTTTTAACCTGTATCACTGGAGTGAGGCCTACAGCCTCACTCAGTTTTAAAGTTTTACTGCTGTGTGCTTAACAAACCCTGGGTCTACATTAGATTAGTGTGAAGTGCTGTGCAAAGCAGAAGTGGTGTATCTGCGCTAAGTGTATGTATGCTTGGGAAGGGTACAACGCAGGGCTAGTGCTATACTGAGCAGTGCGTGCAAGGTAACTGCATGTGCTGAATGTACATGTGCCTATGGGCAGTATATTATCTGGAGGATGTAGTGCTGTGCAGTGCTTACAGGACAAATGCATGTGATTGGTTTATATGTACCTGGGAGTGGTACCATGCATGAAGGGTGCAGTGTGTGCATGTTATATGCATATGCTGGATGTATGCGTGCCTATGAGTAGTTCAATACTGAAATGGTACAGTGGAGGCATGTTGAATGCATATGCAGGATGTATCCGTGACTCTGAGTGGTACAATTCATAAAGGATACCATGCTGGGCAGTGTGTGCTAGTTACATTCAGGTGCCAGATGCATGTATGCCTCTGAGGGGTATAGCACATGGAGTGTTCAATACTGAGCAGTGTGTTTATGCTGTATGCATGCACTGAGGGTGTATGTGGGCCAGTAGATGGTACTATACATCGGGGGCCCTGTGTTCCATTTTGGGAGAAACTGCATGGTAAAAAATGGAGAGGTTGTAGAGAACCCCGCCCAGACAGATTTATGTATTGCTGCATTCCTTTAAGCTGGATAGGGGACACACTGGGCAGGGGAAACGGAGGCTTGCACTGTACACTCAAAGGATGCTCTTTGGTTCAGTGAGAGGTCACACGAAAAGGGCCTGGGCACATCCAAGAAGAAGATGGGGCTGAAAAGGGAATCATAAAGAGTATGGTTGGAGGCCTGGGCAAACCTTTTGAGGCTCATATCATTAGGGTGGATAGCCTGGTGTGAACTCTGGTCACTCTAATGGCCTGTGTTGTGGGACTATCAAATATGGAGACAATCCTGCAATGACAGACTGCTTTTCAAGAGGAAGAGAGAGCAGAGGAGTGGTCATTTCAAAAGAAGCAGAACCCAGAAAAAAAACGAAAGGCTCCGACCCAAAATTTGTTGTCTGGAAAAGAACTATGAGAAGGGGAGTTTGATGCCCCAAAAAATGTCATCTGCCAAGAAGCCAGATGGGCTGTTTTGAGGAAGGGAAGCTCTGCATGATTTCTGCCTGTGACAACGATTGGGGGCCAAGACCTGCTAGTCTTCCTGCTAGATGATGGGATATCACTCAGGGAATCCAAGACCACCTAGCCTGGATTACCAGCACCTTCCTGCTTGCAAGACCAGTGTGCTCTGTGAGAAAGAGGAGAGCATTGGAGGTAGCAAGGTCCAGTGGAGATCCTTGTTGAGTGAACTCGCTGTGCGAGGTGTAAGGAAATGGCTGATGTATGATCAGGTAATTGTCCGTGTGCAGGACAGAGTTGGCGACCCCTGTATACCAGGAGAAGAGCACCATGAATTTAGCCGTGGGTGCTGCTGCACTGATCAGACTGGACCCTGCATAGTAGCCTGGTGATGACCCTGTATGCCCCAAGGTGGCAACCATGGAAAAGCCTGCTGTGCGGTGAGGGGGGGCTGCTGTGGATATAGTCACTGTGCTCATTGGTCCGGAGTCTGTGGACTGTGAATTGCAATGACCCCATATGTCAGAGGGAGGTAACAATGAGCACCAAGGACTGTGACTTGCTCTGTACCCGCTGGAGAAGTGAAAATGATGTGGAAGCACCTGCGCACCATAACGCAAGTGAGGGACCCCAGGCAGGATCGTTCCTCATTCCATTCCTCATCAGGAGACACACTGAAAACTTAACCTGCAGAAGGAGATTCGGAGAGCATCCGGTGTGTTCAGGAGCACAAACATGAGCAATAGGCCTTTCCGCTGAGTGCTGCTGCAGGGATCACGTACAGCTGACAAACCTGAACTCAGCTGCAGCAAGTGGCCGCGAATAGGGCACACTCAGGATCTCAAAATGCTTCACACCTGCCTATGTGGGTAAGACTGGTTTCGGGCCTGTCAGCACCGGGGAAACTTGTTACTAAATTAGCACCATGTGTTGGAACACTATTGACTTACAGTTGGTGTCAAAGTGGACTCTTGAGACTCAGACTACTAGTGGGGTATACCCTGGATGTTACCAGTAATGAATGGGGAATAACCATGATCACTAACACGAGAAGTGAGTGGGACAGGAAACCGCCAAAGATATATAACACTAGAGCTCTGCCCTCAGGGCAGAACCGCATAGTTGTTTATAGGAGTGGTATTTCTCTTTTGTGTGGATAGCAGTAGAAAATAAAATACTATTTTTCCTTAAAAGTGAGTATTTGGCTGGGCAGTGATTTATTGCTGCTCTGCTCACATGTTGAGTTGTGAGACTGTGTTCACTATCCTGTATACATCTTACCCCATGCGAGCCTTGGATTGCTCATACCATGCTACTCTGACAGTCAAATGGAAAATGGGTTCAGGTGAGTCGGGCTCAGTTCCCAGAATTCATAGTATGTTGGTCTTTGGGACATAAGGAGTGAAAGGTCTCAACCCCTATGGTTGGGCCTTGTCACCCTTACATGGTCCGTGGCCCTCTAAAAGAGGTTTTGACACATTGCAATCCGCAAATTCTGTTTGATTGCTGGGTTGTTACACTCATGCCATGTAGGACATGGCCAGTAAGATCTTACCAACAGTCCTGGAAGAACGTAGGGTCTCTTGTGCCGAGGATGCACATGATGGACAGGGCACGGCTACATATGTTATCTGCACAGGTCTGGATACTACGTATTGTCTGGGAAGGGCAGTTAGGACTAGCATTGTACTTTGTTGACATGCGTGGATGTGTTCCACAGGATTATCTATCAGTGTACAGTCCTCCCTCGTGTATATGCCCTTTGATGGGCCCTGTTTATTATAGAGAAGGCAGACTCTGTGTTAGAGCACTTTATGGTCAGTAGAGCTTTGAAGTGCTCTTTAGGACTGTTAACCCCTGCTAAACAGTTCCCGCATCAATTAAGATAGTTTGGAGGCTATTCCAGGGGGGTAGCAGATAGACTGAGACAGCCATCCCAACCAGTACAGCAGCTACCCTAGTCTTTTCAAGGCTGTGTATCTGGCAGGCAGTGTGTAGTCTAACATGAGCATCAGTCCTCAAAATCCTCCTCTTGATGCTGCAATTGTTATTCAACCACTTTTATTTGCACTTAGTGGCCCTTGCCCAGCCGACAGGGGCCAGGATTCAACAGTTCTTCACAGGTTAGTGATTGATCATGCCAGACATATAATTCTTAAAAATTGTTCAGAATGCCTATGGCCTACTTTTTCGTTCTGCCCCACCCACTATTCTTCCCACGTCAAAGCGGATTTCAAAGGAGCACCATTCTGTTACAGGTGGTGTGGCTGCTGTTGTCCAAGAGTGCCATTGAGAAGGTTCCAGACTAGGAAATAAAGAGTGTGATGTTACTGTCGCTATTTGCTCATTCCAATCAAGGATGGGGACCTCAGGCCTATTTTGGATCTCCAAACTATGAATACATTCCAGCAGAAGGGAAAAGTGAGAATGTTCATGATGGCCCAGATCCTATCTGCTCTGGTGCCAGGTGGCTCAATTGTGCCCTTTGACCTGCAGGATGTGTATTTCCATAGACCCATTCTGCAGTCCTACAGATGTCTGTGGTTAAAGGCAGACAGAAGCATTTTCAGTTTGCTGGGGTCTCTCTTGGCCTCATCAGGTGCCCTCTGGTGTTAACGAAAGTGCACACCCAGTGTTGGTGGTTGCAGCCCATCTTTGGCGTTCATTATTCCCCTACCTCGATGACTGGCTTTTGAACTTTTGCTTGCCATATTCAGTCACGGACCACATCCGGATGACGGCGAACCTCTTGAAATCATTGTTGTTCACAATCAATGAGCCAAAGCACCACCTGTCTCCTTCACAACTGCTTCTATTCATTGGAGCAGTACAGACAAAGTAGAGTTTAGAGCTTTCCCTCTGCTGCAACGAGACTAGGATATTTGAGATATGATCCCGATGTTTCAGGCTTGGTTCTGAATGTAGTGAGAGAAGTTCTGAGGTTTTTTGACCTCTTAGCCTCCTTCATTGTCCTCATCAGCAATGGCAGTTATACTGGGTGGCATAAGCATGGGCTCTGCAATGAAATGTGAAGTTCGAATGGGAGCTGCATCATGGCAATCTGACTGATGCCATCTAGGTCTCAGAAGAGAAAAATTGAGTCCTCCAGTTGTAGCTCTTCAAACGCATTTAGTACAGTAGCAGATCCTTCTCCCTTTCCCATCCAGAGCTGCTGATGGTGACATATACATCCCTGCTGGGCTAAGGATGTGATTTGAAGGAGGTGGAGATCAGGGGACTGTGGTCTCCAGCAGATGTCTGGTTCTACATCACGGATACTCAGAGTACGGCCTGCGGGCCACCAGCGGCCCGGCAAGCCTTTCTTGGCGGCCCACGGACCTTGCAGACAACGTACCGGTGTTTTTCTTTTTTTTTACAGTGTCACCAAACACAGACTCTGCTCTGTGGGGGCCGGGCAACTCAAGTGATAGTCTGAGTGGAGCTGCAGGGGCGCTAAGAAGAGGTGAAATACAACAAAGCCTCTTTATCATGCAAATGGTCTCTTAAAGAACTGTGAAGTACTCGGGTGGGGCTGTGTGTCTGCTCGGGAAGGGAAGCTGCCTCAGCTGCCACACAGGCGGGGGTGAGGGGAGGAAGAGGACAGCAGGGTGTGAGAGTCGGGTGAGGTGACAGAGGGTGACAGATGGCAGTAGGGAGAGACAGAAACAGACAGAGACAGATCGAGATACAGACAGAGAGAGAAAGGGACAGATAGAGACAGAGACAGATAGAGACAGGGGCAGACAGAGCTAGAGAGAGGCAGAGACAGCGACAGACTGACAGAGACAGAGACAGATAGAGGCAGAGACAGATAGAGGTAGAGACAGACAGCGATAGAGACAGAGTGAGAGACAAAGATAGAGGCAGGGACATATAGAGCCAGAGACAGATAGAGGCAGAGACAGACAGAGATAGAGACCGACAGAGACAGAGACAGAGGCAGGGATGGGGCAGACGGAGGCAGAGACAGACAGAGACAGTAAGGGAGACAGAGGGAGGGAGACAGATAGAGACAGGGGCAGGCAGAGCTAGATAGAGACAGAGACCGGGACAGATAGAGGCAGAAACAGAGCTAGAGACAGAGACAGGTACAGACAGAGACAGATAGAGGCAGAGACAGGGACGGAGCAGACAGAGACAGATAGACACAGAAAGGGAGACAGAGGGAGGGAGACACAGACAGGGACAAACAGAGACAGGGACAGACAGAGACAGATCGAGGTAGAGACAGGGACAGACAGAGGCAGAGACAGACAGAGAGGCAGAGAGACAGAGATGGAGAGGGAGACAGAGAGGGAGACAGAGAGGGAGACAGAGAGGGAGACAGAGAGGGAGACAGAGGGAGACAGGGAGAGGGAGGGAGACAGGGTGACAGAGGGAGGGAGAGGGAGGGACACAGAGAGGGACGGACAGAGAGAGAGAGGGAGACAGAGACGGAGGGAGGGAGACAGAGGGAGGGAGACGAAGGGAGGGAGGCGGAGGGAGGGAGACAGAGAGGGATAGAGAGAGGGGGGTATAGAGAGAGAGAGAAACAGCGAGAGGGAGACGGAGAGGGAGGGAGACAGTGGGAGGGAGACAGTGGGAGGGAGACAGAGGGAGGGAGACAGAGAGAGAGAGAGACAGATAGAGGGAGACAGATAGAGACAGAGACAGAGGGAGAGAGACAGGGAGGGAGACAGAGGGAGACAGAGAGGGAGACAGAGGGCGACAGACAAAGGGAGAGAGACAGACAGAGAGAGAGACAGACTTAGGGAGGAGGGCGACAGGCAGAGAGAGGAGGGAGACAGAGGGAGAGAGACAGAGGGAGGGAGTCAGGGGGAGACAGAGGGAGGAAGAGGGAGACAGGCAGAGGGAGACAGGCAGAGGGACACAGGCAGAAGGAGGGAAGCAGAGGGAGGGAGACAGAGGGGGAGAGAGAGAGGTAGGGAGACGGAGAGAGAGGGAGACGGAGAGAAAGGAAGACGGAGAGAGAGGGAGACAGAGAGAGAGGGAGACAGAGAGAGAGGGAGACAGAGAGAGAGGGAGACAGAGAGAGAGGGAGACAGAGAGAGAGGGAGACAGGCAGAGGGAGACAGGCAGAGGGAGACAGATAGAGGGAGGCAGACCGAGGGAGGCAGACAGAGGGAGACAGAGAGAGAGGGAGACGGAGAAGGAGGGAGGGAGACAGAGAGGAAGGGAGACAGAGAGGGAGGGAAACAGAGGGAGGGAAACAGAGGGAAGGAGACAGAGGGAGGGAGACAGAGGGAGGGAGACAGAGGGAGGGGGACAGAGAGAGGAAGACAGAGGGAGGGAGACAGAGAGAGGGAGACAGAGAGAGGGGGGAGAGAGAGGGAGACAGAGGGAGGGAGACACAGGGAGGGAGACGCAGGGAGGGAGACAGAGGGTGACAGACAAAGGGAGAGAGACAGACAGAGAGAGAGACAGACTTAGGGAGGAGGGCGACAGGCAGAGAGAGGAGGGAGACAGAGGGAGAGAGACAGAGGGAGGGAGTCAGGGGGAGACAGAGGGAGGGAGAGGGAGACATGCAGAGGGAGACAGGCAGAGGGAGACAGACAGAGGGAGACAGTCAGAGGGAGACAGGCAGAGGGAGGGAGACAGAGGGAGGGAGACAGATGGAGAGAGACAGAGGGGGGAGTCAGGTGGAGACAGAGGGAGGGAGAGGGAGACAGACCGAGGGAGGCAGGCAGAGGGAGACAGGCAGAGGGAGGGAGGCAGAGTGAGGGAGACAGAGGGAGGGAGGCAGAGGGAGACAGAGAGATAGGGAGACAGAGAGGAAGGGAGACAGAGAGGGAGGGAGACAGAGAGGGAGGGAGACAGAGAGGGAGACAGAGGGAGAGACAGAGGGAGGGAGACAGAGAGGGAGACAGGGAGGGAGACAGAGGGAGGGAGACAGAGGGAGGGAGACAGAGGGAGACAGAGGGAGACAGAGGGCGACAGACAGAGGGCGACAGACAGAGGGCGACAGACAGAGGGAGGAGGGCGACAGGCAGAGAGAGGAGGGCGACAGACAGAGGGAGGGAGACAGAGGGAGGGAGTCAGGGGGAGACAGAGGGAGGGAGAGGGAGACAGACAGAGGGAGACAGGCAGAGGGAGACAGGCAGAGGGAGACAGGCAGAGGGAGGGAGGCAGAGGAAGGGAGGCAGAGGGAGGGAGGCAGAGGGAGGGAGACAGAGGGAGGGAGACAGAAGGAGGGAGACAGAGAGAGGGAGAGAGAGAGGGAGACAGAGGGAGACGGAGAGTTAGGGAGATGGAGAGAAAGGGAGACGGAGAGAAAGGGAGAAGGAGGGAGACGGAGAGGGAGGGAGATGGAGAGGGAGGGAGACGGAGAGGGAGGGAGACAGAGGGAGGGAGAGAGAGGGAGAGAGAGGGAGGGAGACAGAGAGAGGGAGAGATAGATAGATAGAGGGAGACAGACAGAGGGAGACAGACAGAGGGAGGGAGACAGAGAGAGAGGGAGACAGGCAGAGGGAGACAGGCAGAGGGAGACAGGCAGAGGGAGGCAGACAGAGGGAGGCAGACAGAGGGAGGCAGACAGAGGGAGGCAGACAGAGGGAGACAGAGAGAGAGGGAGACGGAGAAGGAGGGAGGGAGACAGAGAGGAAGGGAGACAGAGAGGGAGGGAAACAGAGGGAGGGAAACAGAGGGAAGGAGACAGAGGGAAGGAGACAGAGGGAGGGAGACAGAGGGAGGGGGACAGAGAGAGGAAGACAGAGGGAGGGAGACAGAGAGAGGGAGACAGAGAGAGGGGGGAGAGAGAGGGAGACAGAGGGAGGGAGACACAGGGAGGGAGACGCAGGGAGGGAGACAGAGGGTGACAGACAAAGGGAGGGAGACAGACAGAGAGAGAGAGACAGACTTAGGGAGGAGGGCGACAGGCAGAGAGAGGAGTGAGACAGAGGGAGAGAGACAGAGGGAGGGAGTCAGGGGGAGACAGAGGGAGGGAGAGGGAGACATGCAGAGGGAGACAGGCAGAGGGAGACAGACAGAGGGAGACAGTCAGAGGGAGACAGGCAGAGGGAGGGAGACAGAGGGAGGGAGACAGATGGAGGGAGACAGAGGGGGGAGTCAGGGGGAGACAGAGGGAGGGAGAGGGAGACAGACAGAGGGAGGCAGGCAGAGGGAGACAGGCAGAGGGAGGGAGGCAGAGTGAGGGAGACAGAGGGAGGGAGGCAGAGGGAGACAGAGAGATAGGGAGACAGAGAGATAGGGAGACAGAGAGGAAGGGAGACAGAGAGGGAGGGAGACAGAGAGGGAGGGAGACAGAGAGGGAGACAGGGAGGGAGACAGAGGGAGGGAGACAGAGGGAGACAGAGAGGGAGACAGAGGGCGACAGACAAAGGGAGGGATACAGACAGAGAGAGACAGAGGGAGACAGACAGAGGGAGGAGGGCAACAGGCAGAGAGAGGAGGGCGACAGACAGAGGGAGGGAGACAGAGGGAGGGAGTCAGGGGGAGACAGAGGGAGGGAGAGGGAGACAGACAGAGGGAGACAGGCAGAGGGAGACAGGCAGAGG
The DNA here is from genome assembly GCF_964204655.1 of Triturus cristatus. Taxonomy (NCBI): domain Eukaryota; kingdom Metazoa; phylum Chordata; class Amphibia; order Caudata; family Salamandridae; genus Triturus; species Triturus cristatus. The sequence continues at coordinate 335,279,611 of NC_140595.1, forward strand.
GTGGGAGGCAGAGGAAGGGAGGCAGAGGAAGGGAGGCAGAGGGAGGGAGGCAGAGGGAGGGAGGCAGAGGGAGGGAGGCAGAGGGAGGGAGGCAGAGGGAGGGAGACAGAGGGAGGGAGACAGAAGGAGGGAGACAGAGTTAGAGAGAGAGGGAGACAGAGAGAGGGAGAGAGAGAGGGAGACAGAGGGAGACAGAGAGTTAGGGAGACGGAGAGAAAGGGAGACGGAGGGAAAGGGAGACGGAGAGGGAGGGAGATGGAGAGGGAGGGAGACAGAGGGAGGGAGACAGAGGGAGGGAGACAGAGGGAGAGAGAGGGAGGGAGACAGAGAGAGGGAGAGATAGATAGAGGGAGACAGACAGAGGGAGACAGACAGAGGGAGGGAGACAGAGAGAGGGAGAGAGAGAGAGAGAGATGTGTATGCTTGGTCCGGTGGTTCAGTGGACAAAGGCGTCCGTTACAGGGGCCTGTGTTCCACCTCATGGTCACATTTTTTTTTTTTTGCTCTAGTCCAGCCCCCTCCCCCAATGACCCTGCCCCCACGGTGCGGCCCTCAGCCACAAACCACACTGTAAATTTGGCCCCCAAGAGAAAGTTTGTGAGTACCCATGTTCTACATCAATGTTTGAAGGTGTCTACCATTGGTCTTGTTCTAAAGACCTTCCTCATGTCAATCAAGGGGAGGCTGGTGCAGATTCTCATGGAAAACATCTCCGGCTTGTGGTACTTCAACAAGCAGGGCAGAGTGGGGTTCTGTGTTAGGTGTCTCTGTGCCTCCGGACATTGTTGGAGCTCCAGGTTATTCCCCTGAGTGTGAACCTCCTAACATGGTTCTTGAAGGCCAGAAAGGATGAACTGAGCAGGTGGCATGTAGCAGACAGCAAATGGCTCCTACATCCTGAGGTGGTGCAGGGCTTAACAGTGGGGAGAATTCTGGTTAGATCTTTTCAACGTTATTGAAAATGTGCTGTGTTGCAAGTTTTGCATGTTGGTGTTTCTTAAAGAACACTCAGTAGACTTTTATGAGACTAGGAACTCTTGCACACCTTCTCACCCCTGCCGTTCTTGCCCCAATTGCTGAAAAAGAACAAGAGCAATCGTACCTAAGACACCTTGAAGGCTCTGGATTTGGTGTGGCAGAGTGTGGTATCTGGAGCTTACAACCATTAGTGCCTGTCCACTGATCAGGCTGTCACTTTGTGAGGACCTCCTGAGAGCACATGACCCTCCAGCCGAATCTGCACTGTTCACACCGACATGCATGGCTATTGAGCGGCAGCAGCTGAATGCTTTTGATATGCCAATTGAAGTGATGGAAGTCATCCTTCCTGTACTCCTCTTCGAAATCCATTTATACCAGGTCAAATTTGTGGCCTGGTGTAGAGTTCTCAAGACTGACCTGTTTATAAGGAAAGCTTCCTTTTGTTTGCTTATCTTTGGCTCAGCAAGGCTTTACAGTGGGCACTAATAAAGGTTATTTGTTAGCCCTTTTGTCCTTTTTCCATTTGCAAGATCAACCGTCCTAGTTTAAACCACTTGTACTTTTGATATTTGTTTAAGATTTTATACACATGTTACCTCCTAAATGGTGTGTGATGCCACTGTTGGACCTTAACTTGTTCTTAATGTTTCTCATTTGTATACCCTTTGACTTGATACATGGCTGCTAGGTCCATTTTCTGTCACAAACGCAGTCTTCCTCATTGCGATTGTCATCTTCTTTAGTGGGAGAGCTTCAGGTACTTTCAGTGCACCCATTAAACAGCACCTTTTCCGCAGATAAGAGAGGGCTGAGCACTCTAGAGCCAATCTATTAAAGTTGTGACTCGCTTCCATGTTGGATAATTCATCACTCATTATTCAGTGATTGTTATGAAAATGCAACTTGAAGAAGATTTCTTTGACCAATAAACTCAAAGTGCTCTTAAAGAAACATTGTTCTGACAAAATTAAAAATGATGAAAATAACTGCATAGACCTCAGATCAAATCTCAAGTCTGGACCCCAGCATTTGTATCGAAGAACTGAAGAGTTGCTCTGAGTCACACAAAGGTAAGTGTTCATCACAATTACGAGTAGACAAAGCTGAAGGCTGTACGCAGTTAAAATACTAACCATTGAGTTATCTACTAGAAAAAATATTAGTCAATGCAATTGCAGCACACTCTCCTTTCTCCCTGCCTCCTGATGCATACGCTGTTGTGAACGTGGATGCTCCTGTGCTCATGCCCACTCACTACAGTTGCATTGATGGCCTAGCAGAACGCAAGCAGATTCTTTGCTAGCAGAACGCGGGCACCACCCACACTGCCTTAGAAGTAGATCTCATCAAGGACCGAACTAACAGCAACAGAAAGGAGACCCTAGTAGGGTATCAGATGGAGCAAAAGGCTCAAGTAAGGAACATCTCATGAAGAGGCTCAAAGAAGAATAACCCCCCAAAAAGCCCTTCATTGACCGAGACTGGTGGGTTGTCAGTAACAAAATTAATCAAGGACTTTATGGGTAAACATTTTTTTAAAAGGCATGCATAAATTGATGCATAAGACTCATGAGAGAGGGATACTAGTGGCATGGGTAACGTACATTTCTGGTCACTGTACCTGAGCCTACCATTTATAAACAATCTAGATCTGGAATATAATCAGTCCCCCCTTGAATCTAGACAGTCCTCTTACCCTCAGTTACTTTCCCTATTATATAATAGAGGGATGCAAGAAGAGGAGCTAGAAAGCATGAAAGATGAAGGGGGAAATATAGGGACTTCAAAGGAGAATAGAAAGAAATTTGGCAATATGCAGGAGCAGAATATGGCAATGACAATTGAGGAAGCAGGTGTATCTGCACAAAATGCCGCTTTAAATCCTGATGTCTCAGCTACACTGTCCTCCTTAATGCTGGACATAATGTTAATCTTGTAAAAACCTTTGCAAGGAATATTAGAGGTGACAGTGCTGAACAATGCGATAATAAAATCGCAGAGGTCACAACTATAGATCATCGCAGGGAAACTAAAACAAATAAATGACCATTTGCCAACCTTAGTAAGGACTGTAGACAAAAATAAAAAACCACGGACAATGAAGATCAAAGGGAGGCAGACTGGTTGAAATTTAAAGTGTGAGGTGTTACTCTCCACATACCCAATGTTGGTAAAGAAATGGGGAGAGCCTGCAATGTACCATATATAATATAATGTACCATGTATAAAGAGAATAAGAAAAGGACAAGAGATGGGTACTGTGAAAGGGAAAACGGTGAAAGAGTGCATAAATGCACCTAGAATGAGAAAATAAGTTAAATGTCCAAAAAAGAAACCACAAAGAATCACCCAAATGGGATCTAACAAGTTGTATATGGAAGAAGTAGTAGGAAGGGGAGGCCCGGGGAGTGATAACTGGAATAATTACCTACCCTTAATTAAACAAGAATGAGTTTGAAAAATAGAGGAACTGCTAAGCCAAAAAATTGATGGTAACAAAGCGAAGAGTGATACAAGTATGAAAGGTGATAACACTAGAACAGTAGCAAAGAATGGGTAGGAAACAAATAAGCTATGGGTATATTTTGAGCTCATTAAATGAAGAAAAAGAAAAGAAGCTAGTCCCCATGGATTGCTCCATTATTATTTTCCCTCTCAAATGCCCCAGACTGAAAGCAATTGCGTCACAGGACCTCAGACAAGTAGGATTCATTAACAACAAAAATGGGTATAAAGTTACAAAAGTACTATTGGCAAGTTACATTAATTGAACAAGGGAACATTAATAGAAGACAAAAAGAAGATTTAAAAATAATGGTGCTGTACCTTATCCTGAAAGAACACAGGAGGGTTAGTTGAAGAGAGAATCGATATGCGGTTCTGTCCTCAGCAGCCAATAATGAGTCTAGTTGGCTCAGCGATATAGATAAGGATAAAGAGTGCTTGCACAGTTTAAGAATCCTATCATGGAACATCAGCGGGTTTGTGAAACTATCACTCTGAAAAGGGTCTAAAGAGATAAGAGAAGGATATGAGTTTACATGCCTACAGTTAACCTGGCTGTGCAACGAAACAACTACAATCAACCAATTTTTGCTGCTAAATAGAACAGCTAAGAAGAGGCAACCGAGGTGACTGTCCTGGGGGTTAACTCTTACATCCACTAAGGTATCACTGATAAAAGTAAAATGTAACTGGATTGTCACTTGTAGAGTGCACGTGCACAAAACAGACAATAGGATTAGATTACATAATAATGATATATACATGGGAAGTCCAGAAGAAGATGGGTCTGAACTAAGTTTTAAGGAAGATGTGGAATGTATTTGAGAAAATGTCTATAAAGAGATGATCTTAGTGTTGGGAGATCTTAATCATAGACTGGACCCAAGAAAGACTGATCCCTTGTTTAAGGAGCTACTGTCATCACATAACATTAACGATGCTAGCTTCCCTGCAAGTATGTTACCTACACTTGAAATGCACTAGGAAAGTTTCTGGGCTCAAAGGGAATTTTTATGTAAATCTGCGCACAAACTTCAATCATCCTGCCCGCCAGACAATTAAAAAAATGGGATGCAACTATGCCTGATGGATTATATTTTCATGAATGCCAGGTTTTGGTCAAAATTGGAAGTTTCCGGGTAATGCAAACAGAAGGAAGCGACTATTACCCCCTACACCTGGAAATAACAATGGGAGTCTATAAGATTAGAGAAATGGTTCTTCCCCTACAGGTAGAATACCCCAAATGTCTTCCTTCTAGGATTACGGAGAAACATCTGGCAGATCTGGCTAATTACCAACAGAAGCAAGATATGACACAAGTTTTAGCTAACCACATACAACGGTACGATGAAACAACTAATAACTAAGTAGTTCATTGCTTAAAAGTGGACTTAAACATAGACAGTAAGAAGTAGTAAAAGGGGCCAGGCTGAAACTAGAAAGGTAAATACCTGGTTTGAGAGGGACTGAAGAGAACTAAAACGCCAGATTAGGAGAGGGGAGAGAAACCTTAAGATAAAGTATGATCTTGAGACCTATACCAACCTTCAGAGTCATGAGGGAAAATATTTAAAAATTAATTGACGATAGGAAAAGAGCATACAAAGGGAGCTGCTAGAAAAATATGTTAGAAACTATTGAAAACAGTTTTACAAAAGTTTTGGAAGTTTGCGCAGCTGGGCTCTGTAAAGAAGACGGGGTTAATGAAAGGCATGGAGTTAGAGGAATCATGGGTAGACCATTTAAAAGAAATATACGGTGCAGGATCGGAAGCAGAGAGAATGAGAATAACAGATTAGAATGGGGTGGATGAGGAAATTAGAACCCAATTCTCCCTGCATAATATCAAAGACACCATAATGACCCTGGATATGACTAGAGCGGCAGGATCAGGCAATTTACTTGCCGTCATAGTTATACTAAGCTTTTCTACCAATCATTTCAGGGAATTTTAGCTATGTGTCAGTTCCCAGACAATTGGAAGGGTGCAATTATCAGACCAATACATAAGAGGGAGGACACAAAACCCCCCAAAAAACTACAGGTCGATTAATCTGATTGATGTGGGTGAAAAACAGTTAACAAAAATAATCTTAGGTAGACTTAACGAATACGCGATATTGTACCACCAAAACAAGGGTGTTTTAAGGAAGGCCACTCTACGATAGACCATTGTTTTAGTATGTGGTCGTTCACCCAAAAGGCTATGGAGCAAAGGGGCACCTAAGGCTGCTGCATTATAGACTTCAGTACAGCCTTCGACCTGGCTGATTATAATTGTTTATGGGAAACATTGCCTAAACTAGACATTCCAAAGAGCCTCATGGCAATTATGAAGGGCCTGCACTCACACAACTGGGCGCAGATAATAATAGACACAGAAGGAAGTCTGTCTCGGAAAAATTCACAATTAACATTGGGCTGCACCAGTGATGCTTCTTGGCCCCTCTGCTCTTCTCCTTGTTTATCGCTGACCTACCATTAGAAAATGGTGTCAGCTGCAAAATTAATGGTAAACATATATCATGCCTCTTATGCACAGACGACCTAGTCATTATGGATTTGACAGAAATAGGCATCCAAAGGAAACTGAATACATTCATTGAATACTGCAGTACTAAAAAACTAGTGGTAAACATAGATAAGACCAAGGTGATAGGCTTTGGCAACAAAAATCTGTAAACTTTGAATGGTGCGTAGGTCCCAAGAAAATAGAAACAGTTAATAAATATAAGTACTTAGGTGTATGGTTCGAGGTGAGACAATTGTGGAACAATCATATTGAATCACTCAAAGTTAGAGCTTTAGCATTAATAAGTGGTGTGAAAACATTCAACAGAAATTATGGAGTTATGTCCCCAAGACCAGTAATAAAGGCCTATTCAGCCAAGGTCTGCCAACAATTCCAGTTTGGAGCCAAATTGCTCAGCCTCAGCAGCTCAATGAATTGGAAATTTGAAGAGGGTAAATGTTTGAAAAGCTTGCTGTCATTGCCGAGGTCTTCAATGACTCGGGGAATAAGAAAGAAAATAGGAATTATATCATGGAGCCATTTGACATATGCCGAGGCAGATAGATTCTGACTATGTCTGGAATCAGGAGATTGGCACAAGTTATCATTACAGTGTAAAAATTAGATCACACACTGCCAACTGAAGTGGGCTAATGGTTTAAGGAAAACCTGGTTGAAATATGTAGGGTGTTGAGTCTAAGTATTGGATGCCAGAATCTGCAAATAGATAAAACAAGGAGCGAACTCTGCATTTTAATAAAGAATAAAGGCAGAGAGCACGACATTCAGTATTTAAAGAGGAAGCCCTCTGTCCAATTTATGCTTAACTCATGGCAAAATGAGTAGTGGTTTCCCTAAGTGGACGCTGTACAAAACCATATGTTCAGATCTGAACTATTAGGATTGAGAACTGGAATGAAGCCATTCCATAGTAATAACAAGGTAAAAATGGTAATGATGGATGCACTTTGTAAATGTACCCGTGGACTGAGCATATCCTCATGGATTGCTTAAAATTTCAGACCCTACATAAAACTATTTTAAAGACTCTTTTCTTAAAATAGTACTTGTGCCTTAGCGAGTTTTGCGGTCCCCATTAAAGGTTTTACTAGATTTTGAACTCATTTTATTTGGTTCTTATATATGCTTTTAGGGAATGACTGATCTATCATGGAAATTGCATGAGAATGTATTTGTATACATATGTATTATGATGATTAGTTTTAATATTGTATTTCAAATATATTATGTGAGATCTTACTTGTACATACACGTTTTATGATGATTAACCCTAGTACCGTTTTAGGTTGTTTAAAGAACAAGGTCTAACTAAACATTATTTTTTAACTAAGAAAAAGTATGCCTAAAACAGCTCTCACATATGTGAATGTGCCAAAATGCTTAGGGCTGATTATGAGTTTTTGGTGGTGCAGGGGCGGGTGGTAAACCACTGCTGTACCCCCACACCACCAAGAATCAGCACAGCCTGCCAGATTACGACTTTAAAGTGGTCTGGTGGGCAGGCAGAGTGGCGGTCCTATGGCAGTGCCTCTTTAAAAGGCGGCAGTGCCTTTGGAAAAGGCACCGCAATGGGAACGCCTCACAAGGTTCCTGCACAGCATGGACTCAAAATTCCATGCCATGCAGGAACTGTTGTGAATGCACACAGGGGGGCATATGTTATGCTCCCCTGTATGCATCCACAAGCATTGGAGGCACAGGGGGCATTGTAGGGCCCACTTGGTTTCCTCTCCTTCACAGTATACATGGAGGAGTAACCTCCATGACACTGCCAGTGGATAAGAAACTCGTAATATACTTGCATATTGAGGCCTCCTGACTGCCACGTGACTTCCAGGGAACGGTGGTTCCGTGGCGGCGATCTGACAGCCCAACTCATAATGGGGCGGGCGGACTTCCGCGCGAGTCTGGTGGTCCTCGGACCACCAGAATCATAATTAGGGCCTTAGTGTTTTGCTGCAAAGGACTTGAAGGCTCTTTGAAAACTGCTGAGGGATTCAAGAGAGTGGAAAGACAATGGGTGCAATGAGGCTAGTGCTTGGGACGTCAGGGAGTGCTGCAGGGATATCATTACTGAAGCAGTCTTTTAGGCCAGAATAGGGATTGGGGTGGGAACAGGGTTTGGATGGTGGGCACGACTGGTGCTATAGTGATACTTAAAGGAAGTTCTGTAGGGTGCTTGGTAAGAGTAATTTCTTGGGCAGGCTAGCATAACACCCCCAAAGTGTGTCCCACCAGTTTCCGTTTGCCCAGATGACTAGCATGAAAGGTAAGCTTCCAAAGAGCTGTTCAGGTAAATGTAAGGTTTTACATAAAACCGAATGATTCATCATGGGATAATCATGACTCCATTTCAAGGCATGGCTTCATAGAGTTGTTCGTAAGTGCAAAGCTTCATTGTGATATTGTAGGCCATCCTCTTATTGTGACATCTCTTCACCATGCTCAGCTGGATCAATTAACATAGAAGCACCTTGTAGATTTTGTAAGATGAGTGAGGTTACTAAGTCTCCTTGCAAATAATTAATGAGTGCTATATCACTATTTTTTTTGCGTTATAATTTTAAAACTATTGGCATAATCTACATATACTACCAAAAAGGATCACTACACACTTGACAATATATTCAGGGCAAATTTAATTCAAATTGACCCAGATGTTTTCCTTCTACGACTGAGTAAAAAGTCTATGGAAAATGCACTGCTGAAAAAACACGTTTTTGGATACCCATTTTTTATTTGCACCCCTTAACAAATCACCACAAAACTTTGCATCATCAGGCAATGTAGAAAAAGGAATAGGTTTTCGCGATTGCTGCCCCAGACATTGCACTCTGAGCAAGTGAGAGGAGTTGGAAGACACCACGCCGCTCCTCGCTGTTTTCATCCTGTTTCTCACCCCGCCGAGCCCTTCGAGGCACTGCTGAGCTCCGTTGAGCCCCGCTGAGGCCTCCCGCGGCCCCCGCTGCCGTTGTAGCTTTGTAGCTTGCGGGCAATTGGAATTTGTTTTGGCGGGATTTTCGGGTCTGCCAGTGTAGCCTGTACATGGAGCAGGCACACAGTGTGCCGTAGGGAGCGTGGTAGTGGAGAGAACGAGCCAAGAGCGGAGATGCTGAGGAGCCGGGGCTGAAGCATGTGCATAAGGTGAAGGGGGCGCCCACGCCAGTAAGGGCTCCGTACCAATCCCCCCCTGCAACAGCAAAAGCTCCCGACATCGATCTCCTTGACCGCCCGACTGTCCTGACTACCGGTGCATATTTGGACGTGTCTGGATGAATGGGTCATTGCAGGCATCCGAGTGGAAAGGGCTTTGGCAAGTGCAGCTGCCTTTAGCACGGCGTCCGCAGTGAGAGTGGCCCTAGGCGGTATCGCGGAGGCGGCCTGAATAGATCAGGGGTGCAGCCTGCGAACTGGCCTCAAGAGCCGCACTTGCTCCACCGCTGCCTCATTACCTTTCTTGTTACCTGCATTTTCCTCGATCGGACCAGCCCGCCATCCTGGAGCTTCTGGAGTAACAGCAGGGGACCTGAGCGATTTCTTTGCAGCTCCACTACCACTGTTCCTCCGCAGGATTTCACAGCCTTAAAGAAATAAATTCAACAACCTTAATTATCTTCATGTGCCGAGTTTAGCTGCAACTGTCGGCTCCGTCTGCCCTTTAGCTCTTAAGGAGGGTAGAGCCAGGGAGCCAGAGTGGACGGACAGACCAGGGGTGTTCTTACATGAACTTGGTCTAGAACTTGTTGCAAACTTGTTGCACTAGCATCTTCATTTGTTGAACTCTAGTAGTTCCGGTGGTTTTGCCACCACAGCCCCCACTTGGAGAGTTAAAGGGGTCCCAGCTAGGTACAACTGAGCCGTCACAGCCCTTAGCCTCTTACAGCCCAATACAGTCCACACAGATAAACCAACTGACGAGTCGGACATCGGGCTGGGAGCCATGAGATCGGGCAGAGTAAGAAAAGCCCCAACGAAACCAAAACCACAATCACAATCTAAAGCAACCAAATAGAAGAACGAGGGCAGGAGAGGTCATAGAGACACGAACCTACTGGATCTTGGCCCTGATAGTCACAAGATAAAATGTGAAAAGTTTGATGACACGCAAAATAACTCGACGGCCAATACAACACTCAGTTCTCAGAGCAGCTTGCATCCTAATGTCACTAATAACGTCTTCTTTCCCCTGGAAGGCAGTAATGCAGCAGCAAGGGACAACATCCTCAACATGAGGCTGGGTCAGGAAGAACAGGATCTAACTAGGCCAGAAGGAACACCACCAAGGAGGAACCCTTGTTTCTTTCAGCCTAAAATATACACAAAGTTTTCCTTCCTGAAAGATCCCGGAACAGCAATATTCTCAAAAAGTACCACCATAGACGGGTTGCAATCTCCTATTTAACCCCTAGTTCCACACAGCCTCGACCAAAAATTACATCCACCGGCAGTGAAGGAAACCGTTGTGCAAATTCATTCTAATGGCAGACTTCAAGTAAGTCCTCAACACAAAATTAAGGGTAACTACGATGTAAGGCAAGCAGTCGAAGAATCAAATGCACCATGTACAAATAAGGAGTATGATTGTGACCAATTGGAACACCAACTTGCTTGCCAGAAGGACAACAACAGTGAGCATGCCACCTCCTTACAAAATAATCCATTGGTTAGTTTATGCAACGCTCAAAATACTACCTTGTACTCTCAACTATTTAGGCCAGCATCCGAGGATCCATTAGAGTCAGCAACTTCAATACCTGACCAGCAAGGGGGACCAACATCAGGTTCAGACCCTCAACCTTTCCCTTATATTGCCAAGACTATTCTAAGCGAGGGCGCTTACACTTTACTTCAACAAACGAGGTCTGACATGGGACCTGCCCTAAATCTTCATCAATGCCTTTCACTGGCAGTAGACTAGCTGGAGGAGCATAAACCAAGGGAATCGGCATTACAACTAAATAACTCTCTTCTTCAACCCTCATCACCCATCAGTTCAGACGAAATATTGCCTGTGGCAGGCTCGCCGGTATCTGACAAATCTAATGAAACATCACATTCAGTGCAAAGACAGCCGCCCCCAAACGAAGATCAGCCTGCTTCCAATGGGGACATGTCCTTCTTTGCTTCCCAAGAGTGGGAAGAACTAGTCGCCTCTTACAGTCATGACTCCAATAATCTCCTAAAAATTGCACACACAGGAAGAAGCAACATTAGTCACAATAACAAAATTCTAATTTGGGAATCGTTAATAAGTACCATGCAATATTCAACTGCCGCTTTGCAATATTAATCTCACAAACTGGACCTTCAGCTCACAGTTCTACAAACTCTAGCCGACTTCACTTCAGGGATTGATAGGAAGCTAGGCGACTTGAATGGCCTAATAAAGAGAGGGCAGGAAGTGGCCTCTAAAATACAGCCTGTGCAACAAGAATGTTCTTGCGCCCCAATAGTGGATAAATTACAAATGCTCCTGACAATATTGGGTGATTTGCTGACCACTCTGAAATTAACAGCTATAACCCAGAACACTGATAGTAACGACAACTTGACGGCAGACGAGACAGCATTGGGCCCACAACTAACAGGGCAGACACTATTAAGCAGCACATTTTTATCAGAAGGAAGCAGTCTCTCACAAGGCATTAAAACCGGATCATCAAACAAAAATGATTTACCCAGAAAATCTGGACCCAAGCAAAAAAGTAAAGGTAGGAACAAGAAACCAACAGTCCAGGTCCAACATTCAGCCATGCATCTCCAGCCTGGCTCAGCCACAATTGATCTAACAAGAGATAAAACATTAAACTCAGTAGTTTCAGCACTGGCAAAATGCATGAGGGTCTTGACCACAAGACCCAATCCCACAAAGCTGCAGCAAAGGAGTTCTTGCCCCCCAGACAGTGTTAGCAATAATCGAGAGGATGAGCATGAATTATTAGGGAAATCGTCTGGCAGTATCTCTTCTTTAAGCCCCTCCATTCAGGGGAAGCATCTGGCAAGCACTAACCCAAGGCAAGAGCCACCTACAAATATCTCAGACAGAAAGGTGCCTATTGAAGGAAGACAAGTAATAACATCAAAGTCAGGCTCAGACTTGCAGGATGCTCAAAAAGAGCATCCACTACCCTCAAGTCAAAATCAGGAGCAAGATGCCAGAACGCACGATACAGCTTGGTTCTCGTCTGACCAATTGATATTTCCACATAACAATCACAACCCAGACACAACCAAAGCATTTTCTCCTCATCAAGGGCTTTTTCTCTACACCGCATATAACAGCACAGGTTCATTGTACCAAAATCAGGACTCATTTGCCCACACAGCAAGTAGCAGTGATAGCACACAGCTTTAAGATCAGGACTCAACCGAAGCAGAAGAGGCCATCACTATAATATTCCATCCTCATTATAAATCATGAGGTCGTGTGGATATATTGAATAGAGGGAACATTTTATGGCTTTTACATTCCAGAACACCCCTAGCCAACATCAAAACTTCTGACTTATTGTCAATAGAATTCTTGCCATCCAACACTAGCCAGAGCCATGAAGCGACCAAAACAAGATGGCGAACCTAAGATGTTGCAGGCAGAATCTTACGGGAAAGAAACAGATTTCAAAACTGGGGGATAACCCTGAAATCAATCCCAAAGTCATTATATCCAACACATTTCCTTAGCACAGACGCAAACAATCCAAGTCTGACGACCTTTTCAGTTTTGAAAGGAGCAATGAGCAGAACACCAGGCACAATGACTGAGGCCAACATGACAATCGCCCTGTTACCAACTCAAGGTCTATCTGCTCCATTACATCCAACTAACAACTAACAACTGGACAGGCACACATCGGCTAATAACATCTGCATGTCCAAACTGACTTCCGACGGTCGTAGCACAGCCACCGCTAACAGAACAAGATGGAACCTCCATATGTGTCTGGAATATTAATGGCTTAGCCTCTAAAATGTGTGATCAGGAGATTCTAAACTATCTGGAAACCTTTGATATACTCTTGCTTCAGGAGACCTGGGAAGACAAGCCCTTTGATCTGCATGGTTACACCTCCCACTCACTTCCGGCGACCAAGGGATCTGTCTTTGGCCGCTGCTCGGGTGGCCTATTGTTTCTAGCCTCAATAACTGAAATAGGAGAGTTTCTTCCTGTAACAATACATTTTACACCTCCAAGCTGTATTCAGGCTGTAAAAGTCACACTTATGCTTAATCAGCTCAAACAGGATATAATAATAATAAATGTTTATGTGCACCCTAAACAAAAATCAAAAGCAGTGAAGGAGCTGTCAACGGAGCTACAGAGAGTAATGGAAGAGGAGGCAACTGACCTTATCATCCTGGCTGGAGACTTTATTATGCACCTTCTAGGGTTTACTCAGGATGATGACCTAACGCAAGAGCTCTCTGGCGCATGGGGTATACCAGCGCAAGGCCTAATAGAGACCATCAAGCCTTCAAGGACTGCGACAAACTTGCTCCGGGAATTGGAGCACTTAAATATGAGAGCTCTAAATGGCCGGCTTAAAGATGACAACCCACCAGTAGCTACGTATCACTCAACTACAGCATCATCTCACTTAGATTACACCTTTACGACTCTGACTCTGTTCAAGAATTGCTACCTTCAAGATTGGCAATAACGAATTTAGCGATCATTTGCCACAAGAGTTGTGTCTTCAAACAAGACCTTGCCAAATACCAGAAGCTAGCAACTCTATTGTGCTGGATGAAACCATTAATATTAAAAGAATAAGGTGCAACTCTAACAACATAGAGGAAATAACATCAACATCTAAAGCCCTATACAGCCAAGGAGGAGTTAACTTAGCCCAGCCCTTGGAAAGCTGTGAAAAGTTTGTTACATCCCTAGGAGAAAAATTCTCAAATAGCCAAGGCCTGAAACAAAGGAAAGTTATTGTTACTCCAACCAACGTAGCAAAGAGCTCTGTCTCAAAAAAATTAAAGCAAACCATAAATCGAATCTTAAAGCAACAACGCAAATTTCCAAACAACCAGAGTCTGCAAGGAACTCTCTGCGAACTAAAGACATAATTAAAACTGAGGAGATGGGTAAACAGAAGAACAAAGGAAAACAAATTATGGGCAAAACTTCTCCACGATGCAAACCAGAAAAACTGCGCCAAATTCTGGCAATCGGTTAACAAACTGCAGCGGCCTAATCACCCTGGCATAGACTCTAATATCACTGAAACTACCTGGGTTGACTATCTCTTCAAACACTTTAACGATCAGGAACCAGAAACAGTCACTCCCCTTGTCCATTCGGGAAATGTCTGCATCAACAATTTAATAAGAGCAGGAAAAAATCAACACCGCCCAAGCGATGTCGACAGTGGATAACTCAAGCCGACGCAGCTGGAGACGGCACTGCCATCAGGCCCACACTGCCTACCAAGTTTAGTAGACGAGCAAAATGGTCCCTTGGCTATAGAAATAAGGAAACAAATAGCCAGAGGGAGACGGGCAGAAGCACATGGCCCAAACGGCACACCACCAATGTTGTACAAACAGGATCCCGAATTTTGGTGTAACGCACTAGCTCCTTTGTTAGGACATGCTCTAAGAACCACAGCATTTCCAAAGTCATGGAGAGGCTCAATTATTAGCCCTATATATAAGCAAGGAGTGAGGTCTGCTCAAAACAATTACCGCCTGAAAGCCCTTATAGATACTGAGGCCAAATACTATGCAGGGATTATATGAAATGATTTGGTTAGCTGGTCTTCCACAAACCACATTATACCTATAACTCAAACAAGTTTCCGTCAAGGGCATGGTACTATAACTAATATTATTACCTTAACTATACTTATAGATGCTGCGCAGCAGGGCAAATACCCCCTATACCTCTGCTTCATAAACTGTTCAGCAGCCTTCGATCACATTGACCGTGCCAGGCTCTTGCACAAGTTGGACAGATGGGGGATACCACCACCCTTCTTAGACCAAATTATACAACTGCATACTAATACGTGGATCAGAATTAAACTGGGCACTGGGAAGTATCTTTCAAGCAGAATCACCACTATAAAGGGGTTAAAGCAAGGATGCGTTCTAGCCCCCTTGTTATTTAACCTTTTTCTGGCAGACTTACTGGGAGACCTGGACAGTTGCTCTTCACACACCCCGAAGCTAGGTGGCATGATATTGACAAACTTGCTATATGCTGACGACTTCGTTCTGATCAGCCGAACTCCTATCGGTCTTCAGCACCTACTAGATGCAACTTACAGATTTTCGCAACGGAATGCTCTAAAAATAAATTTTAAAATATCCAAAATTATGGCAGTAAACCATCATAAGAAGGCAAACCCTAGCTGGTATTTGGCCGGTAAACGTCTAAACCAAATAACAAACTATAAATATCTGGGCATGCTCTTAGATCAAAATAACTCCTTTAAGCTGCAGCTGGAATCCCTTCGAAGGGAGGGAACTACGATCTATTTAGCACTAAAACCCTTGAAGAAGATGCTGCCGGACCTAACACTTGAACCTTTTTTAAAAGTCCTGTGAGCCAAATTATAGCCTACCATCACCTATGGGAGTGAATTTCTGACTGGAAGAGACACAGCAATTCTTGATAGCGTAATAGCAACCTCTTACCAAGCGATTTTCCAGCTTCCCAAATATGTTTCACCGGCTTAAATTAGGCAGGAATTTGTCCTTCACAACCAGGCGATAGAAAGAAAGGCAGCCTTTGTAAAAATCTGGCATAAAATTAGAGCTGCTGATATAGGGTCCTTGAACAATCATCTCTGGGTTGAGCTGTCTCACACTGGAAATCTGCCAGCCAATGTGTACCTTCAGGAATCTATTAACACTCTAGGTGTGACAGACGCATGGCACACTTCAATTGGCCACTCGGTTTTTAAACAATTAGTAACAAAGTCAGCAAGACTCATATTGGCCATAGAGGACAAGAAAACATTATCCAAATGAGCTCATGGCTGGGTTGTGCTCAATAATTACGATGTCCTTAAACTCCAACCCTATCTCAAGGCAGGAACCAAGATTGTGACTAAGGAAAAATTCTTAAGACTCTGTTTGGGAGTCGGTTCAATCAATCCATTTTTACTGCCTTGGGAAAGAAGAGGAGACCAGCCTTCCCATCTGTGCACTTGCGGCACGGAGAATCTCATTCACATCATATGTATCTGTAACAAGCTAAAGGACATACGGAAAACTTTGTTAAAACCATTCTTTAACCAGCATGGAGTAAGGTCCTGTAGGCAGGCACTGATGCTGTGCTTTAATCCAACTTTAGTACAGCTAAACTGTCGCCTTACTAATATTTTTGACTTAAGAGAATTGAGACTGAAAAAACCTATTCTCAGCAGTTAAGATCTAGCTCCGTACAATGGTTTTGGGCACCATTTGAGCCAGCCCCGTAATGCTACACAATGGCTTCTTATAATGGCACCAGGAAGTCACAATCAGGGGCAACAGGGTGCCTTTATTTGTCGCACAGGAATATCTTGTCAGCTTAAACAGATAGCTCTTATCAAATTGATTTTAACAGACTGAGCATTAACTGTGTCAGGGATGCAAGTACTTCTGAGATCAATTTTAAGTTTTTATGTATTACACAAAGCAGTTTATTTTAAACTTTGTAATTCTTGTATTAGTGCAATGTTCTTTGATTTTATCGTTAATGTACTGTATGCAATGGTTTTAATTAAACAAGCATAATAAAAAATGTACTTACTTACTTAACAAATCACCATGAAACTTTGCATCATCAGGCAATGTAGAAAAAGGAATAGATCTGTAAAGTTTTGAGAAGCTTTGTTAGCAATGAAAAATCTGAGGAAACCCTATTTTTCTACCACCCAAGGTGAGTCCACAAGGACCCCACGGAGGACGGGTGTAGTGTGGAAACACGACTGCGTGCTCCGTACAACTCTATGGGAAAGTCATGGTTGGAGTTTTAAAGTTTGAGGACCCTTCTAGGTGGACTTTGAGGAAACCCTTTGGAACTTAGGAGGTTGGAGAGCCACCCAACCCGTGGATACCAAAGTACCCGAGTTACCTATCCCAGGGGAGCCGGGTGAATAGGTCTGAAGTGGTGTCGGAATACTCTGTCGTTTTCAATAGAGGGCTTCAAAGAAGAGCTGCTGCCAGGAAGGAAGAAAGTGTCCGTAGGAATCCAAGGGTGTAATTCTGATGGGAGGAACCTGAAAGCAGAGGGGACAGAGTCTGGGTCACTTCAGGGTGACTAGGTGCTCAGTAGACGAATGACCGCCGATGTCGGTTGCTTCAGCTGCGAAGAAAGGATGCTTGACTCTGCAGCCACGAGGACCAGGAGATGTCGAGGACAACCAGGAGCCAGATGCAAGCTGTCCCACAAAGGATGTCGAGTGCTGAGGGGTCAGTGTCCGGCTGGAGTACCAACAAGCCTTGGCAACAGCAACCCACGCAGGAAGATCAAGCAGGTTACGGTGTGGACCAGCAAGGTCCTGGAGACTCACCAAGCAATGGGGAATCAGGGCATGTCTGGAGCAACCAGGAAAGCCCAACAGAATTCAAGATGACCCTCAGGAGGGCCAACAGGCCGAATGACCAGGAGTCGCGTGAGGCCTCAAGCAAGATCACAAAGTACCAGCCCATGGAGCGCTTGGTGCAAGGAGGCCGCAGTTCTTCAGTGGAAGTACTGCTCGGGGTCAGGACTACACAGAGTCCAATGCACAAGCTCGGGAATCGCCAACAAGAATATGCACTTGCAAAAGTACATGATGCACAGGGGTTTGAGTTATGCGGTCCTCACAAGGGATGCTGGCCTCAAACTCGGTGAGAGGGCAGCTCGACCTGAAGGAAATTCAGTACCCACCTCCTGTGTTGCTTGAGCTTTCGGAGTTTGCAGGAGCTCAGGATCAGCAGACCGGTCAGTTGCGTTTAGGTGCCTGCGAATGCAGGGGAGTGACTCCTTCAACCCAAGGGAGATTCTTCAGTTGTCCGTAGTGCACCACAGGTCCTGCATGGAGCCTGTATGGAGCAAGGACACAGACAAAGCTTTGGACGGAGAGGGAGACGAAGTCTGGCCCAGTCAAAGTCCAGCAAAGTCCAGAGTGTCCAGACGGTCGAAGGTCAGTGGTTTCTTGTTGCAGAATCTTGTCCACCTAAAATCTAAGGTCCTGTAGTCAGGTAAGCCCTTAAGTACCCACGGAAGAGGGATGGACAGATTCAGCGGACCCTCCTAGGGGAGGGTCAGGACAGAGGGGAGGTTACTCCCCTGTCCTTTGTCCAGTTTTGCGCCAGAGCAGGAGCCAATGGCTTCCAGAACTGGTTTGAATGGGACTATGGACAGGGACATCAAATGTGCCCAAGGTGCAGACTTTCAGACACTTTGGAAGGGCACTGACCCAGCCCCAATACACTAAATCCTGTCTGGGATGTGGTCACACCTCCCTGTGACAGGATGCCCAATGTGCTGCCTTCCTCTGCTCGAGCGTGGCTCAGCAGCAGGAGGGCATAAATGTGCCTTTGGTCGGCAGCATCCATTTTGTGCTGACCGGGTCAAGAAGACTGGAACCATAAAGACCAGTGACCCCACGAAGCTTGCTTCAAAAGGGTGGAATCATACCTCCCACACTGGTTACCAGCGTGGAGTTATGATTCTAAGGTGTTTGATACCAAACACAACATACTTTGTTTCAGCCGTTTTCGAGATAGCATTTACCGCGTGGTTATAATGCACCTCTACCTATATGTCACAGACAACCCAGGAGACTGGTCTCCGAAGGCTGCAGAGGGGCTCTGCTCATGCAGGGCCACCCCCTCACGTAAAACCCAGCACCCTGTCTACAGGATTGTTAAGGCTTGCTATAGGGGTGACATAAGTTTTAAGTGTAGTGACATATAGATATAGTAAACCTATATCTAAAGCAAGTGGTGCAAGCACCAGCTTACACAGGCTGCAATGGCAGACCTGTGGTTCCATTTTGCATGGCCTCTCATGAGTGGCATAATACATGCTTCAGCCCATGGGAGGCCTCTCGGGTATCTATGCCCTGGGTACATGGGTACCATATACTAGGGACTTATAGGGGTACCCCAGTATCCAATCTGGATTGTGTCTAGTACATGCATAACATTTTAGGGTGAGAGCAGATAGACTGGGGTCCTGATTAGCAGGATCCCAGTCAGACTAGTCAAAAAACAGCAAAAGACCAGGCAAAAAGTGGGGGTAACTATGCAGTCAGATCCTACCTTCCTACAGCAGAGATGCAGCGAAGTTCACCATTAGGTGTGGAATGGACACCGCCGCTCGCTAGGCAGGACAATTTCAACGTCGATGGCCCTGCGTCTCTATGCCTGGCTGAGGACCACTGGCTTTTCAGGCATTGTCCAATCAACTCTTTTGGACATGCCCTTTGATGGCCATCGCTTGTTTGGCAACAAAGCGGACAACTCGCTCGAGCGCTTAAAGGATTCTAGGACTACGGCCAGATCCTTAGGCCTCGCTACCACCTCTCGCCCTGCGCAGTCTGCTTTTCGCCCCTTTCGTGACTACGGAAGGGGTGCCCCATCACGTTCCGCCCAGAGCCACAGGCCTGCGCAAACAGTCAGCTTCTGCGCGGTTGAGGATGTGGGACCCAGTGTCGTCGTTCAGGGGACCAGGCCACCAGTGCCCCCTCTGCAGCAGCCTCTAAATTCTCCTAGTCTGTCCTTTCAGGGCCACCAGTTGCCAGTGGGCGGCAGGATCGCCATCACCACCCCCACTGGCACACCATCACATCGGACAGGTGGGTTTTGCAGATAGTCCGAAGGGGCTACTCCCTCCGCTTCGAGACTACCCCTCCATCCATGCTACCACAATTCCATTGCATGTTGGAGGATCACTTAGCCCATCTCAATCAGCAAGTTACGGCTCTCTTGGCCAAGGGGGCTATCGAGCGAGTCCCTGCCCCATAAGTAGGTCGTGGCTGTTATTCCCACTATATTCTGGTGCCCAAGAAGGACAAAGGCCTGCATCCTATCATGGATCTCAGGAACGTCAACTGCTTCCTCCGGAATTAGAAGTTAAAAATGTTGACATTGGCTCAGACCCTGTCTGCCCTCGACCTTGGAGACTGGATGGTAGTGTTGGACTTGCAGTTCGCCCATTTCCACATCCTTGTCCTGCCGGCCCACAGGCGTTACCTACGGTTCACGGTAGGCCATGAGCACTTTCAGTTTACTGTGCGCCCCTTTGGCCTTACCAGCATCCCTCGGGTGTTCACGAAAGTGATGGCGGTGGTTGCAGCTGATCTGCGCACATCCGGGGTTCCAGTCTTCACCTATCTTGACGACTTGCTGTTGAAGGCGGGCTCGCCCCAGGCTGTCGTTTCCCGCCTCCAGACTAGTGCGGACCTCGTGAATTCGCTGGGGTTCACAATCAATGTGCCGAAGTCACACCTGATTCCCTCTCAGAAGCTCCTTTTCATCAGAGCGGTTCTGGACACAGCACAGTTTCGGGTCTATCCTCCCGAGCAGCGAGTCCGGGATATTCGTGCTATGATACCGATGTTTCAGCCTCTATCCCGGGTTTCGGTCAGAATGACCCTGAGAATGCTGGGCCTCATGGCCTCCTGCATCCTGCTGGTGGATCATGCCAGGTGGCATATGCGGGCTCTGCAATGGGATCTGAAGTTCCAGTGGGCACAACATCAGGGGAATCTTTCCGATTGGGTCCAGATCTCGGAGGGCACTGCTCACCAATTGAAGTGGTGGCTAACGAACCAGGATTGGGTTAACGGCAGATCACTCACCGTACCCCAACCAGATTTTACAGTAGTGACAGATGTATCACTTCTGGAATGGGCCAGCCACATGGGAGAGGCGGAGATCAGAGGCCTCCGGTGGAGTCTGGGCTCCACATCAACCTTCTGGAGCTCTGGGTGATTCGTCTTGCACTAAAAGGCATTCCTTCCCTCTGTCCGGGGAAGAGTAGTGCAGGTGTTCATGGACAAGACCACCGCCATGTGGTACTGCAACAAACAGGGAGGGGTGGGGTGGGGTCATGGACCTTATGTCAAGAGGCTCTCCGCCTTTGAACACGCTGGAACATCAGGGCATATCTCTGGTGGTTCAACACCTGGCAGGTTCTCTGAACGCCAGGGCGGATGAACTCAGCCGCAAGTGCATGATGGATCACGAATGGCGTCTTCACTTGGAGGTGGTGCAAGGTCTCTTTCAGCAGTGGGTAGAGCCTTGGTTAGATCTATTTGCCACCGAAGAGAACGCGTAATGTCAGTAGTTCTGCGCGTTGGAATTTCCAAGGTGGCACTCACTCGGCAATGCTTTTCGCCGCGAGTGGAGTTGCAGTCTTCTATACGCCTTTCTGCCTATACCACTTCTGCCCAGAGTGCTGAAGGAGATCAAGCACAACCGGGCCCAAGTCATCCTGGTGGCTCCAGATTGGGCACGAAGAGTCTGGTATCCTGAGCTCTTACACATGGCCATCGATCCTCCGATCAGACTGCCTCTTTGGGAGGATCTTCTGTTGCAGCAGCAGGGGACGGTCCTCCACCCGAACCTGTCTAGCCTCCAACTCCCTGCGTGGAAATTGAGCGGCGACAGTTGACAGCTTTCGACCTTCCTCCCGAAGTCTGTAATGTTATCTTGGCAGCCAGGCATACCCCCAGTAAAACTGTATACGCCTGTAGATGTAACAAATGTGTGGCATGGTGCACAGCAAAGGCTGTGGATCCCCTTTCTGTTCCTCTTTCTGAAGTTAGTTTGTTCCTCCTTTCTTTTGCCCAGCAGGGCTCTGCTCTGGGCACCCTTAAGGGCTATCTATCGGCTATTTCAGCCTTTCTTCAGCTTCCTGATCAGTCTTCTCTTTTCAAGTCCTCTATTGTAAATAGATTCCTTAAGGGCATTACTCCTCTCTTTCCTCCTATTCCTTTCATAATGCCCCAGTGGGACTTGAATCTGGTGTTAACTTACCTTATGTGCACTCCCTTCGAGCAGCTACATAATTGTCCTCTCAGATTCTTAACTTTAAAAACTGCTTTTCTGATTGCCATCCCCTCTGCTCGCAGGATGAGTGAGCTTCAGGCTCTGTCTTCTAAGCATCATTTCCTTGCTGTTCATCCGGCAACGTTGTCCTTAGAACTCAACCTTCTTTCCTCCCCAAAAGTGGTTACCTCTTTCCACATTGGACAGACCATCACTTTGGCCACCTTCTTCCCGCATTCTTCAAAGGAGGAGGGGAGGCTCTACCGTCTGGATTCAAATTGTGCGCTATCTTTCTATCTGGATCGCACAAAACAATTCCGGGTGAATGACCAGCTCTTTGTTGGTTATGTGGGAGCCAAGAAAGGTTGGGCCGTGCAAAAATGGACCATCTCTCGGTGGGTCATTCTTTGCATCAAAATGTGTTATTCCTTGGCAAAGAAGGAACCTCCGGTAGGACTGTGTGCCCATTCAACCAGGGCAACGACAGCCACAACTGCTTTGGGACGTAGAGTCCCCCTCAGAGATTTTTGCCAGGCAGCTACGTAGGCATCCCTGCACTTGTTCACGAAACACTACTACATGGACAACCAAGTCCGGAGAGACGGCTTCTTTGGTTATTCAGTTCTCCAGGATTTTCTGGTGTGAACTTAGTTCGCAGACCCACCTCCGGGGTTGGTATTGCTGGGGTATATATTCTAAGGTAAGGAATCTATAACTAATAGTCTTTTTCAGATTAACAAGTTACTTACTTTCAGTAATGATTTATCTGTAAGAGACTTATATTAGTTATAGATTCCTTACTGCCCCACCCATCCTCCCCGTTCTGCGAACTGACTTCTAGGGTAAGGGACTCCCTTTCAGGACCCCAATTTTGTGCACCAGTGGTTAGTGTCTTGCATGGCTCTGCACTTCTGGCGTAGAATGTCGTGTAAAGAACTGACATCAGCACACGAGGGCGGCATCTATGTATATACCTCGATGTCATCCCAGCGATGCTGACGACGAACGCGGAGTCGACCGAAGCCACCTTCCGACACGAAGGGGTACTTCTGCTACGAAAAGATTTCTCCAGATCCACTCTGACGCCTGGGGGTAATTCTAAGGTAAGAAATCTAATACTAATATATGTCTACTACAGATATATCGTTACCGAAGGTAAGTAACTTGTTTATTGAGGCCTGCTGTTTGCTTAGGGTGTACCGGGAGAAGTCATGTTACAGCTGGATTTATCTGTGTCTAAAAGAATTAATGTCCATTTTCTTGGCTTCCTTCAAAATCCTACTTTTCTAAAGTGGGCAGTTAAGTTTTGTCTCAGTATCCTACTCTGAGAGTCCTCACAATGATTATGGGGAAGTTCTGTTTTCTTTCAGGATGTGTGTAAAATGATCACCACAGAAGTCCTCTGTATCAGTCCCTTCAGAAGGTTCTCCCACATTTCGGAACCTAATGTTATTTCCACTGGGCCTGTGCTCCATATCATAACAGCTATCCCTCAGGGCTCTCACTTCATCTTCCAGTTAACTGACAGTAGATTGTGTATTTCCCAGGGTTGGCCTCAGGCATAATATATTATCCTCATTGGAAGCCACCTGGTATCCCACAGCCTGTTTTACTTTAGCTAAACCAGCAATCACTAGCTTAATTTCTCATTTAATATTTTGCATGTCTAGGATTAATGTATTGGTTACTTTACCCTTGTAGGTATAAGAGGCATGATAGAAACTCTCCCTTGGTCAGTGTTGATGGATTGTTGTTCTTATACGCAGGGGATGACCTTTAGGGGCACATATACCCTGAGCAGCTTGGCCTCTGCTTGCTCTCTCCTATCAGGAGTGCAAATCCCCCTTGGTTTCTGGAAATATGTATATTTCATCTTTGGTCATTGGGTTGACAGCAGCCACAAACCAGTAAGCTTTATGGATCAGGACATAATTGCTCCTCAGAACTTCAATCTTGCTTCACACCTTCTCTGTGGCTGCTGCGATCAAAACAAAATTGTTAACTAATCTCACTACAGTGTACCACAACAGTATTCACGAACATGACAAACTATGTTTCTCATGGCATAGAGATGAAGTTATCATTATACATGTGTCATTGTGCATTGAGCTATGCTTCCTGTTATACCACCACCCTCCGTGGCGCCCTTATCTACAGATCCCTGGACCCCATCCACACTTCAGCGACTCCATCATCGACTTTATCGCACCCCACGCTCTCGCCTCCCCAGACTACAACCTCCTCGGCGACCTCAAGTTTCACCTGGACAATCCCAATGGCAAGAACACATCATTCCTGCTGGAAAACCTTGCCGCCGTCAGACTCAAACAGAGGGTCACCTCCCCCACCCTATCAGAAGGACACACACTCGACCCCATCTTCGCTAGTGATAGCATCACCTTCAGCCATACCCCCGAGCTGCTTTGGACCGACTGCTGCGTCCACTTCTCTTTCACAAAACCCACCGTACACCACCATGCCCACCACTGGCCTTGCAGAAGTTTGAACAAGGTCGCCGAAGAACAGCTCGCCACCTCCCTCAGCAAAACCCCACCTCTGAATTCAGCTGAGGCTAATACCTCAGCTACGATCTCCAACTGCGCCGACACACTGGCTTCCCTAAAGAAAGCACCAGGCAAGCCGCACTCCAAAAAGCCAGCTGGTACTCTCCCGCCCTTCATGAGTACAGACACAGCTGTACACGGCTCAAGAAGAGGTGGAGGAACAGCAAGACCCTGGAATACTGCTCAGCCTTCAAAACTGCTGTCACCACACATCACCCCTCATTAGAACAACAAATAAAGTGGCCCGACAAGAAAGGATCAGCGCCAATGCACTCAATAACAAAGAACTGTTCGCCATGATCAAAGAATTCTCCAAACCCAGCACAGAGACAGCAGACATCCTCCCCTACCAGGACCTCTGCAACAACCTCAGCACCTTCTTCCACCATAAGATTAAGGGGATCTATGACCGCTTCAACAGCCCTGATACCCAAGACCCTCTCACTCCACTTGCAACCTCTGAACCCAATGACACCGGACCTCAGCAGACCCTGCTTAGCTGGACTCCTCTCACCACTGACGACACCCTCAAGATCATGAAGAGCATCCGCTTCGGAGCACTCTCGGGCCCTTGCCCGCACCACATCTTCAACAGAGCTGACAACTCCTTTGCCCCCATACTCTGCCGCACTATCAACTGCTCTATCAACTCCGCCACATTCCCGGAAACTGGCAACACGCAGAGATCAACCCCTTGCTGAAGAAATACTCTGCTGACCTGAAGGACCTCAAGAACTTCTGACCCATGTCTCTGCTATCCTTCCCAGCTAAAGTCATCGAGAAGGCCATCAACGCCCAACTCTGAGTTCACTGAAGCGAACCACATCCTGGACCTCTCCCAATCCAGCTTCCAAAGCAACAACAGTACCGAGACCAACCTTGTCGCCACCACAGAGGATGCCCACACCCTCCTTGACAGAGGCAAAACTGCATCCCTAATCCTCCTGGACCTCTCAGCTTCCTTAGACACCATCTCCGACCGCACCCTATGCCCAAGACTCCATGACGCTTGCATCCACAACAAAGCCCTGAAATGGATCCACTCCTTCCTCACCCGCCGAACACAGAGAGTCAGACTACCACCGTTCCACTCTGGACCCACAGAGATCAGCTGCAGAGTGCCTCAGGGCTCCTCCCTTAGCCCAACACTCTTCAACATCTACATGGCCCCGCTCGCAGCCATCGTCAGGAACCACAGACTCAACATTGTCTCCTAAGCCGACGACACCCAGCTGATCCTATCCCTCACCAACGTACCCACAGTTGCCAAGAACAACATCCATGTCCGGATGAAGGCTGTCGCCACCTGGATGAAGGACAGCTGCCTCAAGCTAAACTCAGAGGACCGAAGTCCTCATCCTGGGTTCCACCCCCTCTGACTGGGACAACTCCTGGTGGCCCGCAGATCTTGGATCTTCCCTCACACCCACAGACCACGCACAAAATCTCAGTATCATCTTGGACTCCTCGCTCACCATAAACCACCAGATCAATGCACTCTCATCATCCTGGTTCCACACGCTATGCCTGCTCTGAAAGATCTTCAAGTGGATCCCCACCGAGTCCAGAAAGACGGTCACCTATGCACTTATAAGCAGCAGACTCGACTACGGCAGTGCACTTTACACCAGCATCACCTAGAAACTCATCAAGAAACTGCAAAACATTGAGAACACCTCCGCCAGACACATCCTGAATATCCCCCGCCGCAGCCACATCACCAGACACCTGAGAGACCTCCACAGGCTCCCAGTCAACAAAGAATCACCTTCAAGCTCCTCACACATGCCTACAAAGCCCTACATGATGTGGGACCTGCATACCTCAACCATCGCCTCGCATTCCACACACCCACCAGAGACCTTCGCTCCACCCAACTGGCCCTGGCTGCTGTCCCACATAGCTGCAAGAATACAGCCGGGGGTAGATCCTTCTCCTAACTCGCAGCAAAGACCTGGAACACCCTTCCTCTCCACCTCAGGCAATCACTGTCACTGCCCCAATTCAGGAAGCACCTCTTGAACTGAACCACAGTGCATTCGACAGATCAGCAGTGCTCCCCACTCCCCCCCCACCCCCTTCAGTACCTTGAGACCCTTACGGGTGAGTAGTTGTGCTTTACAAATCACTTGATTGATTGATTGATCGCTTGATTATAAGCAGATACATTTATATAAAGGGATAATTGTGTTTACACCACAAAATGCATGCATATAGAAGACAATGTCATAATTGCTGCTTCTGTGTACTTATAGCTGTATGTTTATGCCTGCTAAACTAAAAAAACCTTAAAGAAATGTCACTAAAAAAATAGCATACTTCAACACATAAATGTGCACATCCGACCGTGTAAATATTGCAACTTCTATCCACATAAGGGTATTTATATAGAGGGGATTTCTCCAGCCAACAAAACCTTAACAAGTATGATGTGCATATATGTATGTTTAAGACCAATTCAGTTTTTGCTATTTAAAGAAAATAAAATACTCTTTTCAACCTTTGTCACATCCCTCCTGTCTGATTCATTCCAAACTCTTCTGACTACAATGAACCCCTAAACAGCCTTTTAAACTTTCACCTCTTACTACTTCCCCTTTCTAATCGTTTCCCATTATCCTATCCCTGCTTTAAACTCTGCTAAACACACAAGAATGTCAAGAGCAGAAAACTTACATAACCAATCCAAAAAACCTTTTACTTATCTACTTACTTTTAACCTCTAATCTTGAGTTCCGGAGCAGCGAGATACTCGCTGTAAAGTGCTTCAGCACTTTCGTCAGGGGCAATAAATGCTTTATAAATATAATGTACAATTAAATAGCAGGACGAGCACCACCCAGTGGCAATTAAATTGACTTACACAAACTGCGGTCTGCCCTCTATTGCCACGTTCACTGAAAATTACTTCTGTAGTCTTCTTTCATAGGTTTGTCCATCCAAACTGGATCTGAGTGCACAAAAGATTTTCTATACCCTCACCATCCTTCCCAGGTTCAATTCATGGACTTCTCCACAGTGACTTGTCTACACTTGATTGGAAGGTCTTCTTTTCCCCAAGTGCCTGCGGTATCGCTCTCCAGCTCCATGTCACCCCTTGCCCGGTCACTACATCATGTGAGCGCAGCTTTGACTTCATTGTACCTTCTCTGTGTAGTCTCAAGATTGCCACTGCAATCCGCTTCTTTGAGCTCCTTCACTGCTCCCAGCTAAAATTAATTCCAGTGCAGGTTCTTGCTGGCTATTCGAATATACCTTGCTATGGGAAGCAGATATACAATAAAGACAGTAACTTCACTGGCCAGCTGTTCACCCAAGCACCATCTCCATTCGAGTATTGGCCACATTCCATTTCCTCCTCCTCCAACTACACTTTCTGAAAAGTGCTTTCAACATTAAATTAGATGATATAATTTAAGTGAAAAATCTATTTTCATCAAAGTGGATTTCTAAAATAGTGATAATAAATCTGCAAACACCTCCATGCAGCATTTATTACCACTATTCCAAACATACCAAACGTGATCATGCCACTCCTCTCATATCAGGAATTGCCACTGACACACATATCAGGGAATCCCCAATACATTCCTATGAGAGGGCATCCTCACAGTTGTGAGAAACCAAAATGGCTGTTTGTCACTACCAGGACATGCCACACAGTTAAGGTACATGTCCTACCTTTTACCTACAATGCACCCTGCCCATAGGGCTAGCGAGGGCCTACCTTAGGGGTGACTGATATTTAGTAAAAGGGGAGTCACAGACGTAGCAACCACTTTATGTGCCACGTCGCAGCTGCAGTAAGTTGCGTGCGCAGGCCCTGCAATGGCAGAGGCCTGAGACAGGTTTGAAAGGCTACCTTGGTGGATGGCGCAAGCAGCGCTGCAAGCCCACCAGTAGCATTTAATTTACTGGCCCTGGGTATATGAGATACCACTTTACAACGGACTGAAAGGTAAATTAAATACGCCAAACAGGTGTAGACCAATCTTATCATGTTTTACCATAGAGAGCATATGCACTTTACACTGGACAGCAGTAATAAAGTGTCCAGAGTCCTAAAACCACCAACACTATGTTAGAAAAAAAAGACTAGGAGGAAGGCAAAAACTTCAGGGATGACCCTGCAAAAAGGGCTAAGTCCAACAGAGGGTTTAAAGAGACGAGCTTTACTAAGAACATTAAACAATAAACAAGAGTTGTTAGATATAAGTTATAGATATAATTAGGAGAAATATGAGATTGTATTATTGTAGGAAGCTGGCTTTGTATATACTATACCAAAGTGAGGTATAGTGTGCACAGAGTTCAGTGGAACCCCAAAGGTAGGCAGAGGTAAAAGTAGATGGCACCTTACTCTCTCTTTGTGGTAGTGTGGGCGAGCAGTAAGGCTTCATCAGAGGGTAGCGTTAATCATTTGTTGTGCACACTCAATCAGCAAATTATATCACACACTCAAAGACTGAACTTCAGACCAATTTTGTTTTGTACAAAAATATTCTTTAAGTTATTTTATTTCCTAGAACCAAGCAAGCCTGGCACAGGTAAATGATAAGTACTTTGCAGTAATAATACAGTTTGTAAACAGTTTATATTGCAGTTGTATATATAGTTTGGTTTAATTACAGTAGAATTACTAGAAATGCAATGCTTTGAAATATTGTACATGTACCTTATATTGGCTTTTCGGTAGAATGTGAAGTAGATTACTTTACAGATTACTTTCCTGACAGAGTGTAGTATACATGGATACTGCACTGGGACATTTCCTGTAAACAGGTAAGTTAAAGTATTTTTGTTATTTGGTTAAAGTTTTAAAGACTTTTTTAGATTTTCCAACTCCACACTAAGAATCTTTTCATAGAAAAACAGTCTATGTTATCCTATGGTCAAAAATAGGGTTATTGGTTCAAAGGTAAGTATTGGGTGGTGGGAGTTGGTATTATGGGGGTAGACTTGAGGTCCCCCAGGGTCAAGGATGCACTCTTGTTACACCCTCAGCAGCACTAGGGGGCCGGGTGCTGAGGCCCAATGTTATCCAATGGGGAATAGGGGGGCTCTGGTTGGTGGCTGCTTACAAGCAGGCCACAAGTTTGTGGGAGCAAAGCTCCTGGACTTAAGCTCAGGGCAAATGGGGGTTCAAGATAGCACCAAGGGTGCACCCTCAGTGGCACTAGGGCGGCCGGGTGCAGGGTGCTGGTTTGTCGTCGGGTGCCCTGTTACTTTTAATGGGGAGTCTCCGGTTTGGGAAAACACTGCAGGCTCGGTGACGAAGGTCTTCTGGGTGCGATTACCACTTGGAGAGGTAAGTTGGGATGCTGGAGGCTGTTTCAACACCGTCGGTTGGGCCACCCAAGACGGTGAGGCATTGATACAGGGCTGTCTTATAGGGTCGGATCTTCTTACAAGCTCCTGGTCGCGGTTGGGGGGACCTTCTGGATTTAGGCTGCAGGCGTCGGCTGGGGCTTGAGGCAGGTCAGGGATCACCGTATCTTGGGTCAGGATCACCGGGGAGACCTCCTCGTGGTGTTGGGGCACTCAAACTCGGGCCGTGGGCATCGGTTGCAGAGTGGTGCAGACTCGCGGATTTTGCTGGAGCTGGAGTCTGTTGGTGAACAAATCCAGTGTTCAAAGGAGACAAAGTCTTTTCTTTGGAAGGGCAGGTTCTCGGGGATCTTGAGGTTGCTGGCTGCAGGAAACACCGGAGTATCACTTCTGTGGGTTCGAGGTGGGGACAGGCTGGTAGGGCTGGGGCCAAGTCAATGGGCGTCCTCCTCTTGTTAGCTTCGGCACGGCTGTTTGGTCCTCCTTCTTCTTTCCTCTTGTGGTTTCTTGTCTGAGGAGGCAAGGTTCATGGGTGCCCCTAAATAGTAGATTTAGGGGCATTACAGGTAAGTAAAAAGGTTGGGATCACTGGGTACACCCCCTATTATGCCACCCTCCAGTGGGAGGGGGGCATTTGCCTCACTCTGGTTGGCTGGGTCCCCCCATCTGCAAGATGATGGGGACTGAGAGTTGTACTTCACCTCGCCTCCCTACCTGAGGGGTGGAGTTGACAAAGGTGGGCACACCTCTCTTCCTCACTTGTTTTCCCCTCCGAATCTCCTGCCCAAAGTGGGGTGCAGAACTGGTGGGGGGGCAGTTCCTGAAAGCAGCAACAGGCCTGGGGAAGCTCACAAAGGTGGCAAGCCTTTGAAGCTTCCCCTTCGTGGACCCTGCCCATCCTGGGGGAGGAGGCTTAGCACCTCGTCCCAGGATGTGCATTGTTTCAGGCCCCAGAGAGCAGCTCTCAACCCAGGGGTCCAGAAACATGTCTGGTGGTGGCAGCTGAAAGCTGCCACTCAGCCTGGACACTAGTGGTAAGGTCATTTTTCAGGGGGCATCTCTAAGATGCCCTCTGTGTGCATTTTTCAATAAATCCCACACTGGCATCAGTGTGGGTTTAATGTGCTGAGAAGTTTGATACCAAACTTCACAGTTTTCAGTGCAGCTAATATTGTGCTGTGGAGTTCGTAATGACAAACTCCCAGCACCATATACTCTTAATGGCAGCACTGCACTTACAATGTCTAAGAATTGACTTAGACACTGTAGGGTTACAGGGCTCATGCACCTGTACCCTCACCACTGCTATAGTGCACCCAGCTATAGGGGTGACTCATCTATTCCAGGGCAGTGGGATGTAGGTACGCCACACAGGGATGTGTGCCATGTTGATTCTTCACTTGGTTCTGCACCAAAACAAGCAGCCTGCAAAGGCAGTGTGTGAGTGTAAATGTACAGGGCCTCTAAGGGTGGCACGATAAGTGCTGCAGCTCTTAGAGGCCTTCCCTGGTCACAGGCCCTGGGTACCTGTGGTACCATTTACCAGTCACTGACCTGTGGCCAGAGAGTGCCAATTGGGTTTGGTCTTCAGTGCAGATTTTAGGGAAAGAACATAGGCCCTGGGTACCTGATTGGCAGATACCCAGGGCACACTCAGTCAGAGTACATCAGCAGTTAATCAAAAAGTGGGGGCAACCATGCAGAAAGAGGGCACTTTCTCACAATTATATGTTGCAAAAGGGATTTGGAAAGAAAATGTGGTCTAACTGTGAAAGGGTGCAATGAGAGGATGAGTCATAAGTTTATTCTTGTGATGTTGGATTAGAGAGCCTCCAGGAATCCACTATGGCAGTTTTAATAATTTCTGAAGTAAATTGTTTCTGCATTCTTTGGGACATAAATTGGGTCAAAGAACACCTATCCAAAAAAAGATCCATAATTTGGTTGCAATCACCACCCAAAATAAAATATGAATCCTGGTATTATGTACATTTCCTAGCTATAACGGGCCAGGAGTGTAGGATCATATACATTTAACACAGTAAGGGGTATATTATCAATAAGAAAACTAACAATTATCCATCTGCTCTGATCATCCGTTTCCTGTGAGACCAACGTAAAATTAAGTGATTTGTATGCACAATATAACACCACCATTCTTTTTATGCGGCAATGGAGAAGCAAACACATTCCCCACCCAAGTTCATTTAAACTTTAAAGTTTCCAATTCAGTTAGGTGGGTTTTTTGGAGAAGTACTAAATCAGGATTGGTCTTACCCAACTAGGATAAAATCCTCTGTCGTTTAACCAGATTGATGGAACCTTTAATATTCCACGATATTATCCGGAATTGTATATATCTAATAATAATAGATAAGTTGCTTCAGAACGTTGATATAGATAAGAATAAAACAGATGATAAAAAGATAGGACATATGCTAAACATAACAAAACTATTATTTTGAACCATCTGAAAAACCTAGCAAGGAGAAAAGAAAATCAACCATTAGAACAACCAGCCGTGTCTATATTAACCAAAGTATGTTATTATATAAACCTTTAGAGTTCAGCCAGATCTTTAGTAGTAGTAGAATTAATGGAGACTAACTTTAACGATGCAGGGATGAAAAAGACCATATCTGGCTCCCAGAGAATTGAGAGGAGGTTCAAGATTAAGGAACTCCTTCTGGCTGCAGTATAGTTGGAAAGTCTTGGGATAGGAACATTCTTTGACCCATCCAAATCACTTGACTCTTAGCTTTCACCACTGAAAAAAATGTTAATAAATCAGTAAACTTGAGAAAAAGTATGATGAATCCTCTTGGTTTGACAGAAGATGTAGATGGTGTAGAGTGAGGACTAAGCCTCTAAATAGTAAGCTAGCCGAGGAGGGCATGTTGAACAATTTTGGATAAAAAGAGGTAAACAAGCAGAAGGGGTCATTCTCCTCCAATGTTCCAGGAAGACCATAGATACAGAGATTGTTCTGTCTTTTCCTATTTTCCAAATCCTCTGTGTGTTGCTTGAGTCAGAGAACCTCCTTTTCCAAATAGTTAATCTTGTTAGTTTCGTCATGCAAGTCTACAATCTGCTGCTCCACCATAGAAACCCGACTCTCCATCTCTGACCATTTATCATCTAAGATGTTGCATTCGTTTATTAGTTTCTTCAACAAAAGGAAACAATGTTTGAATTTCCTCCAACAGCAATTCTAGATCCAGAGGGTATATAGACTTCCCAGGAGAAGGAGGATCCTGCTTTAATCTTTTGGAAGCAGAAGAGGGCAACTGAACCTTACTTATAGAGGACAGTAATGTAAGAGTATGAGGAATAGTGGCATTAGCCATGTCAGTAGGCAAATCCAACTTCTCATTTGACAATGACCTTGAAACAGAACTAGCACACAATTTAGAAGACGATGACACCTTGGGTGTAAAAAGAAATTGTGGCTCCCATAGTTATCCCATATAAAAGCAAAAATACAGTCAGACAATATGATAAAAGTGAGGGAAGCCTGAAGGTCTACACTACCACAGGTGCTGCACTTGGTATTATTCGGAGAAACCAATGGAAGTCAGATCCACACAGCAGCCAGAATGAAGGGGAAAAAAAGATAAGCACACTGAAATAAATTATGCTTAAGCCTGCCTCATGTTCCAAGGTAAGAAGAAGCTCCAAAGAGAAATAAGAATAAAAACAAAACCAAAGAAAAACAGTCACATTTGCTTACAGACAGCTTCTGGAGGCATGGAGGAGTGATGAACGCGCTAATGATGGTCCTCACCAGCAACGAAGATAAATCAAAATGGCGGCCGCTACTGAGGAGACCCCACGGCACCAATAAATTGTTTGTAAAAATGCCTTAATTGAAAAGAAGCAGCGCAGCAGCGTCGCACTAACTTCCGCCGCCTCCTCAGCCGAAAACCTCCATCCATGGCTCCGGCAGAATGCCTAATAATCCGTAACAGGTCAGAAGTGCAGCAAAGCTTCCCCTCTAAGCGGCGATCTTAGGTGGTGCCGAAGCCACGCCCACCCCAGTGAACTTAATAGTTTGATTTTATGTGGTCTTGTCTTTTCATTATGAAGTTCATTCTGACATTCTAGTAGTATATTCTCTTCTGTATTTGAATGAGATTTTGAAGTGAAACATGCATGTTATTTTGCAGTAGTGTAGTCTTGCCATGATTCTGGAACTGCCATTCATCCATTGGTGGATATCGCATAGAGTTTCAATGAAGAGGGAGGTGCATTATTCTATATTATCGGGTTTAGGAAAACCGGCAAACAGCGAGTGCACCATAAGTTGGTAAAAGAGTGGAAAGTTTGGGGAACAGGTAGTTGGAAATTGCATGTCCGTAACAACTAGACCTCATACTTTGTCATGTAGTTCCTAAAAAAACGTATGCAGGATCTGCGCATTCGGTCATCATACACTGTAGGACTAGTGTCAGACTGATTCGAAACCCCCCCCACCGGGTATGTTGGCCTTCTGTATCCGCTAGCTCACAGTGCCACTAGAATCTCCTCTTACCAAGGAGAGAATAGTTCTAGGCAACCATCAAACATGACAACCCTGATCCCTCAGGACCGTGGAAACAGTGTACTACTTTTCGCTCACTCGTGCTCACTTAATCTCAGAGAGATACACAGAATAAACGGTCTGGACTTTTTCAATAAGCATTTATTGAACAGTCGTTATTCTAGTGTAAAATAGATGAGCTGCAACAACCACTAGACAGTAACAGATATAAATGATTAGAAGCACTATGAAAGAAAAAGGATGATAGAGTTCTACCATCTTGCTATAATCATGAATACATACAAGTATATAAAATACATGATAATAAAAGTACGTACTCCTAAGATGCCTCCCTAACTAGATGTAACTAAGTGTACCTAGCATGTGTGTAGGTCTTAAGCCAAGAATCCCTCTAGGATAAAGTCAGCCACATTACCTGGATTAAGAGACTGTGGGACCTTGTCCTTGTCTAGGGTTGGACACCCCGCAAGGGATGTTTAGATCACTGCTAGCTGGAGTATCTCCATGCAGGAACCTCAGCGTCTTTGGTCAGTGTGTCGGCCAGGAAGTCCTGGTCTCCTCTGCCTGTCTTAGCAAGATGTGATGTATATATTCCCATAGGTCTCCCCAGGGGTTCTACCTCGCTGTATTACTTTGTCGGACTTAGCATGACGTCGGGAATTAACTTTGTACATAGATATTATACAGGAGATGGTAGTCCTGCTGTGCTTCCAAGAATCCTTATGCATAATGTATGAGGTTTTTACCAGGGAAAATCCTGCGTTCTGTGTGCAATGTCGGATCTGGGTAAAGGGTCAGTCCCTAAGTACCGTAATGTATGTAATGTAGGGGAGAATATAGGTGAAGGGTTATGATGTTACCTGAGCCTATTTTAGGGGACCCACATGGAATATAACAACTTAGTTTCAGTATAGAGCCTCACTTCCTGATTATGGTGCATACTCGTAGGGTATGAGCAGTAGTGCCAGTTTTTAAAACTATTCCTACAGAAAGTGAGTGCATGGCAATATACTGCGTTGCTGCTGAGGTTCTTCCTCTTTTGCTTGAGTTTACTTCTGTTTTGATCCCTACACCTTTGTCTTTTCCCTCTCTTATTGTTTTCCCCTAGTTTAGGCTTCAGGATCCCTCTGCCTTTTAATCCTTATGTTCCTTGCCCTATGTTTTCTCTAATTGTTCTTTTTTTCATTTATGATTTCATTTACTCTGGTGTCCAGGGATCTTTTGCCTAATTCCTGGTCTGTCAAAAGTTCATTGCAGCACCATCCACTAGATAAAACGAGTAACCCTTTTGCCACACTGCCGTCAGCTGTATTTAATTAGACTTTTGTTTGTAATCTCCTTTCTGACTGTTGCTCGCCTCTTACCTTTAGTTGGGTACTTTAATCCTGTAAACACATGAGCAATGCTGAGAAAGAGAGCTTACATGCAGAAAAGAATAGGTTCCAACTTAAGAAAGTCTAGTCTGTTTTTCTCCTACCATTATTCCCGCTTCCCTATCTCTATGGTCCCCCGATCTCTCTCTTGGTGTTCTTGTATTCTCATCATTCTGATGGCATGGAAGAGGGTTCTAAGGGGTCTCTGGTGCAGTTTCTTCATAGCATGTGTCCCGTGTATGCTTACTAGCTTTCACAAGTGCTTTAACCTGCTAACTTCAATTTTTTTTGTGTGTGGGGACCCACGTGTGCCTGTCCTGTCTGTTTTTGTCTTTTACATAGAAGAACTCCCAGTACATTAATGTGTTTTTTCCTCACCTGCACCCTTTAGCACTTAACCTTGTCTGCTTGCAGTGCATTCCTGTAGCTTTTTGTTTTACTTGAAAGATATAGACAAAACTAGGGGTCATCCCACAACATGATGCATTTGGTTGAATTATTAAGAAAAGTACCCTAGAAGCGTGTGAGAAGGAATGAACGAAGCGGGTGCTTTGAAGAGTTTACATCATGCGTGAACATGCCCTGTGGCACTCATTCAGAATCTTGGAAACCTCTTGATAATTCAGAGGAATCCACCATCTAATGCAATATCATTTTACCACAACATTGCCTAAGTTTGCAAGGTAAACAATACACTGATAGAAGTTGCTGGGAATTACATATATTCACAATTCATATGAAGTGGAATGTGAATCAGTGGGCAAAGTGCTGATGATGCAGTGCTCAAAATTGAACAAATATTTACACAATATATGTCATAAGATAGTGTGCCAAGGGAGGGGCTTTGACCCTATATCAATGATGGGGTCTCCTCAAGAACAAGACATCTGACGATTCTACTCACGTGAGTACAGATTCACATTCTATATAGTCCGCCGTCACATCCTTAGTAATCAACAGCAAAAGCTGCAATGAAAAATCAGCATGCTGATTCTTCATGGCAGCCATGGTTGTAGCGGATGCTATCACTGCTTTCGGATTCTCATTGTATTGAGTACGGATTATGCATGATTGGAGTGAGATGGAACTTCAGTTAACAGGCAAAGTATTGATTACTAAGGATGGGACGGTAGACTATATCGTAATGTCAAGACACCCCCCCCATGGTTTCTAGATAAAATGATATCAGTATAGACTGCAGATTGTCTTACAACTCCCTAATATGTGTGCTTATAAATAATGTACAGAAACAGGGCATTCTGACTGAGTCCCACGTGACGTTGTTCATGCATGTTATATTGACCCTGCGGGCATATAGGATTGTCCCTTTTTATGTTAAATGTGAAGCAAGGTTGAGGCTCAAATTGGTTACAAGCCTCATGAATATTAATAGTCACAAAGGAGTGAGTTTCCAAATAGATTAAAACATGCAGCTGTGCTGATGAAAGCAGGATTGCCTTTTGTCCAGCAACTATAGGCAAAAGGAAGTTTCCTGGTTAGTTTTAGGAAAGTATTGTGCATGCATACATATCAATCAAGAGGCATATGTTTTTGACAGTTATAAAAGAATCGGTGATTAGAAAGATTACTCCATGCGACAGCCATACAAGTTGTGTCTTCAGCAACATCGAAAGAGGTGTTTTCTATCGGCTCAATTGATAGATGATTGTATGATGCTTTTTTTGGGAGATTGTCTTGGTGTAAGATTGTACTGGAGAGGAGTTTTTCGTGTATGTGCTTTATGCCTTTTAAGTTTGTGTAATACCCAGTATAGCTGTGCTAATGCTTCCACTTGGTTCTGCTCTTGTTAAAAAAGATTCAAATCTTCTTTCAAAAGATTGAATGCAGAAGAGGTGATGGCAAAGCTTTTTAATGTGTGTTTGGAAAGAGTTTGAAAATCATTGTCAAGTCACTTTAAATATTTTCAAAATTGTTTGTGTTCTTAAATCTTTGGGAGATGCAAAGCTCATGCAAGTAGTCTGTTGAACAGTCTTATTTTTTTTTAAAACATCTCCAGGAAACATGCTGGCTCTGAACAAGGTATCACATCTACAAAGTTGCCAAAATGTAATTCCCTGAACACACTTCTCATTTAATATGTTTGTTCTAATATGTATACCATTGTTCCACAAACAAATCAGTGAGCTGTGGTGAATAGATGAACCTGTGATCAATAATCAATATTTTTCACCTTTTCAGGCTCTTGGGAATATTAAAATGCGGATTGATCAGATCGGTAATTGGTTGTAAAATAACAAAACCTCTTCTGAAAACCTTTAGGACTGTTAATCTATTAAGGTGTCTGACAATGCTCCCTCTGCGATTAATTATATATTTCCATCAGGCTGTCAGTTCAATAAATGTAATTCTGTTCTTAATGATGGGAAAACAACAGCTCCTGATGATTATGTGAGTTGAGATAGGGATCCTCATTATCCAATGAAGCTTCTGAACCCAGGGCAGCCATAATTTGTAACATGTTTCTTATTGTAAAATATGCAATCAAAACAAAACCAACTTTAAAATGTAATGTGAGATTTTAAAACAGAAAAAGCAAAGATCATCCAAACCTCTAGATTTTACACTATTAGGCCCAGAGTCCAACAGGTGCAATTATAATTTGCTACACTTGACTAATACATTCAGCTGTGATGAGAAAAATAAGATGCAGAAGCTTGCTGTTTTTGTTTCATATAGGGATGCCACTGACCTCATTATGTTGCCCAAAAGCGTGATCTGTAACTAGAGCCATTGACAAAGGGTGAATTCTTTAATCAACTGGTAGATATTTGATTAAGATGAAACCTTGTTGAAGACTAATATCCTATGCGAGAGAGATTTCTGCATCATTTGCATGCATGTTTGTGAAATGTTTTAAGGGGTGCACGGAAATACTGCAATTTTGAGAACATCCCTGTGAGGATTTGGGTGTATTATATGGTATGGCTGTACGGCCTTACCGTGTAATGCACTTGCAAAAACTGACTTGGGTACAGTCAGGCTTGTTTGCACAACCTAAAGCTCAGCCCTGGATAGCTGTTGCTTCAAGGACCATGACTAAAGGAACTCATGTAAAGCATTTAACAGTACCAAACAACGAATTAAGAAAGCAATGCAGCACGAAAGAAATACAATATCAATTTATAAAAATAGATTCTATTTTTTTTTTATTTTTAGAGTTCAAGATGAAAAAGTTCCACCAGTGGGTTCAGAATATACATATTTTAAAATAAATCTTTGTTTTTAATCCAACTGCAAACAATAATTGGTAGCTGTAAAGTTTGAAAACTTGTGAAAAGTTTGTAAAAGTTCATTCAATTGCTCCGGCCTCTCTTGGGCGACTGAATCTGACAAGGAGAAGGTCTGGCTGGCTAAATGGGTAGATTTGGGCATTTACCTGGCTACCAAAGCGTTTTCCAGTCCAGTTCCAAACTATACAGCATGACCGCCATAGACTTCAATGAAGTGGTGCTGACGCTGTGTATACAGGAGTTCCAGATGCTGAAGGATTCTCTGGCTGCTGTGAGGTTGACAGGTCAGGTGGGGCGACTTTGCTCACAGAGGTCGGGTTCTCTCCAAGTCCTTTTTGAGACAGTAGAAGGCCAGCTGCTGCTAGGCTACTGGTCTCCATGTACAGCAATCCCAGCAAAATCCTTTTGGTGGGGGCTAGTGTCCCTCTAGGGTGACCAGATGGCACACCCAGGTCCAGCTTAAACTGGACCACTTTTGGCTGTCTAGGATTGTTCTTTTGCGGTGCCCAGTGGCAGGTAGTGGCAAATCTTCTGTAGTGGCCACCAACTTGCCGATGTGGGCTACTTCAGCTGTTCTTGCCCTGGTGTAGGTTCCAGGGGTCATTCCACTGTTAATTTGAGTCACTACTTTGGTCTGGCGCATGACCTTTCCCTCAGCCAGGAGACACAGTTCTCACTTTGCTAGCCCAATGTGCAGCAGGTGCAGACCAGCAGACGATGCAGACTCTCTTTGTGCAGTCCAGGGGGCAGCAGGTTAGTCTTTCTTCGGTCCTTGTTTCACTTCCGATGTGATCTGAAGTGCAGGGTTCCAGGGGTGCAATATTTATTAACAGAAAGTGCCCTAGGGAATGATGCAGTCACTAGCCAATGGGCAACCAGGTCACCTCCATCTTGGTGACCACTTACCAGCTATGTATGGCCTCTAGAAAGTCCAAAGTGCACTATTATGCCCTCTCTCAAGATGTGAGGACCCTTCCTCCGATGTTAGGAACATTGTAGCCACCCTAGAGGTGTGGCTACCTGAGGGCTAGACCCCTACAGAAAACCGGTTCAGACACTGGTCTTCCCTCTCTGCCCCTGTCTCCAGCCTGTCTGCCTGAAGGATAGCCCCTTAGGAGTGTGAATGCCTTCTGCCCACCAAATGTGGCTTCGCCTTTGAAGCTCGTCTTTTGGGCTAACATTCTGAACTGGCTTCCTTCAAAGGGGAAGTAACACCTCACCCTGTAGCAGGCTGCTATTATTTCTAAGCCTTTGATTTGTTCACACCACTTTCTGGATGGACAGAATTGTGTCTGTTAGGCAGTGCTCATGTGAGGCCAGTGAAAAACTGGGTCACAAAGTGGCAATATTCTATAAGTTGTATTTCTTTAATAGTGACATAAATTCAATGTGAGCATCAGGTTGGGTTTAATGCCATGATTAATTATATATCTTACAATTGCCAGCAAGTTAGTCCCATTCATAAGTTAGCTGGGCTGAGTGGTCAGCCGGTAACCCTGTGCTAGCCAATGGGACTTCAAGCCCTTCCACTGCAAAACAACAATTTAGAAGTGTTGCTGTTAAGACATATATAAGAAATGCATGTCTTACTTAATAATATACAGCTCCCTGCCTTAGGGTGAAGAACCAGAACCTTTTGGGCCTGGCGGCGCAGGGTACGCCCAAAGTCTCCGGAGTTCTCCTGCTTCGCTACACAGAGACACAGGACACTCTGTCGGCGTTAGAAGATTGGATTTATTTAGCTGCAGCTAGTACAGTTATCCTAGAAGTACACAAAGTAGGTTCTCAGGAGACTGCCACTTCACTCTGTGGCGCATCGTGTTAAATACTATACAATGACACAATCATTTATAAAATGCACTCCCAGAGCATACAAGAAAGAGCCAACAAGGAAAGTTGGAAAACAAGGCGGAACCAATAGGAAAGGTTTGAAAACAGAAATATCAGATGACTCGAAGAGACCTCTCCTCTAACTGTGTTTGTCACCCCACCCTCAAGCTAATATATTAACAGATTCATAACTAACTTGCAGGTGGCGAGATACGTTTGTGTGTGTTGGAGGACAGTTGTGAAACGAGAGAATGCTAGCAGGAGACAGTGAAGGCCAGCCGATAAGATAAAGTCAGAAAAGAATAGTGTGAGCCAACAGATAGTTGAGACGCGGATTAGAAAAGCCAGACAGGGATTAGTGTACTCGGCTAGTTCTAACACCAGATTTGCAAATAGAGGCCGAGGGCGGATTTCGACACCGGGCTACAGAAAAAGCAGAATAGGCTTTGTTTGCCGTGCTGCCTGAGTGATGGCAACACAAAATGGCGGCGGGCCACAAAATGGCGGGTCGATTCGATCGTGATCGAAAATCGAAGTTCCTCAGACCCTCCTTTTGCCAGAACTCAGGCAAGATAGACCCATGTTAATCTGAGTCCACATCAATAGCCATGAGGTCATCGAGCTGTTGCTGTAACATCATTCTTATGTTTTCTGTTATTTGTGGTTTGGGTTTTGGGATGCACATAGTAGCACAAAGATCACAGATAGCGGGACCACAGTGCATGCAAAGGCAACAGGAAAATATAATGGTCAGGATTATACCAAGGAACATCAATGCTTTCCAACCCCATTTGGACAGTAGTCCCCAAAACCATTCCGTTAAAGACCAATCTCCTTCGTCCTGATGAATAGACTCGGAGATTATGTGCAACTTGGAGATAGCTTGGTATACTGTCGGAGCGACATTAGGTATGAAAATACAGCAACTTGACCCGATCAATTTGCATACTCCACCACGATCAGCAAGAACAAAGTCTAAGGCAATCCGATTTTGCAATTTCATAAGACGATCCGCCTGTAGTTCTGCCGTGATGTTACTTAAGGCTCCTACAGTGATGTCTATTGTAGTCTCTACGACACGGACCAATTGCCTTATATTTCTGCTGTTAGCC
This sequence comes from Triturus cristatus, assembly GCF_964204655.1. Taxonomy (NCBI): domain Eukaryota; kingdom Metazoa; phylum Chordata; class Amphibia; order Caudata; family Salamandridae; genus Triturus; species Triturus cristatus. Next base: position 335,321,609 of record NC_140595.1, read on the forward strand.
ATTGGACCCCAGAAGGGAAGAAAACCTTTAAGGAAATCTCCTCCCTCTTGTCCTGCTGTGTCCTTTGAATCAATAATCCCTCTGCCGTATCGGGCTCGGTGATGATTTGCGGAAGCGGTGTAAGTAGGGGGAAGAAGAAAGGCTATATAACAAGTACCAGAGAAACCCGTTGGTAACCAAGTATAAGCTCTATTATAGCAGATGAAATAAGTGCCTTGAGACGGCACTAGAGGAGGTGAGTTCTGAGAGGAATAAACGTACGTGTAGGAGCAGTTATTCCTTTGTGTAGTGTCAGAAGGGCGATCATTTATCTGTAAGCAGAAGTTACCCTGATGTGGTATAGTCCAAATCGGCGAGGACTTTCCTTCTCCAACCTTACTACTGAGACTAGACATATATTGGGTGACGTTCCAATTAGTGTATGCTTTTCTTTCGTCAATGGGGATTTTACTATTCTCCATGATTTTAGCCATAACTACCATACCTTTAATCAAAGAACTATGACTAAAATCTGGATTATTAATATGTGAACTAACAGATCGTCTGAATTTGCTTTGATAAGCATTAGAGAAAATGACGAAGTAAGCCCAAGCAGAACCCTCATAAGAAAAAGGGAGAACTAGATATGGCATTCCTTTCTCTGTGGTATGTGGCATAAGACCACACACCCAACAATCAGTTGTATTAACCACTAATTGGTGCTGATGTAATAGCTGGATAAAGGAATTGTCATAATACTCGGTTCTTCTGACGAGTTCATGTGAAGGAAGAGTATGAAAGAGGTGTGGAGAGATAGTAGAAGAAGGCAAAGAGGAAGAAGGGGAGACATCTTTTGGCTGCAAAGCATAAATTATCCAACTAATAATCGCCAAACCAATACATAATTATACAATAATAACATAAAGTTATACTAAAACGACTGTACATTATTTTACAGGATGCTTTCTTCATTTCATCTCTTCTTTCTTTATTACCTAGTGTAGTTTCCATCTTACTAATGGATGCTCACGGCAATCTTCCTCAATCACTCAAGTCACGATGTACCACCGTCCTATGACACTGAAGATCCTGCAGGCCTATTGCCACTACTCAGGTCGTGACCTAGACTCCTACCGTGACCCTGCAACCAGGACAGAATACTACACAAGAGAGGAAAGAGTCTTAAATGTTCTTTGGTCTAGGTTTTAAATTATATTGTTCTTTCCCTGGAACATTCTGATCTTGGAACAATGTTCGTGGTTTAGTTGTATCCAAGCGATGATGCGATGGAATTGCTTCCTGTAAAATGTCGTCGTCCTCTTTCTCAGACAGTGTCCCACTCAGGTGTGCATCGGATACAAATCGTGGAACTCTTTCACAGTCACCAACACCTCTGCGTACCCATTGATCGTAAGGCAAAGGCACTTTCTTACAATGCACACCGTGAATCCAATTTTTCTTTCCTTCGACTTTAACTGCTGTTCTCGTTGTAAGAAGGACCATTCGAGGCTCCCGCCATCTGGGTTCCAAATTGCTGGACCTCTGAAAATTCTTCACGCACACCCAGTCACCTGGTCGGATGGAGTGACCTGGGTCTGTGGAAGCCTCCGGCAGAGCACTCTGAACCTGTTGATGAAGAACACGCAATTTAGTCGTAAGGTCATGCAGATAGTCAATCAACATTGGATATGGCAAGTCTGAGAATTTCTTAGGGCGAGGGATTCCCCATACGTTAGCCGGACGGCCAAACACCACCTCGTATGGGCTAACTCCCAAACGAGAGTGTACGGCAGTTCTGGTGGATAGCAGAGCTAACGGCAAAGCATCGGGCCAATTGAGTCCTGTACTTGCTTGAACCTTTGCTAACTTTACTTTCAAGGTTCCGTTGTAACATTCTACTAAACCCGCTGACTGTGGATGATTTGCCGCGTGGAACTTTTGCTTGATACCAAGACCTGCACAAACTTTCTGCATGACATTCGCTTCCATTGTCACTCCAGACAATGCGCGGCAAACCAAACCTGGGGAAGAATTCTTTTAGAAGGATTTTAGCAGTGGATAGGGCTGTGTTATCTTTTAGAGGGTATGCTTCTATCCATCTCGAAAAGGCGCATACTACCACCAGAACATATTTGAGGTTGTTGCATCGCTCCATATGAATGTAATCGATTTGCAACACCTCAAATGGGTATGTCGGAGGAGCAAAGTGACCTGCTGGAGTTGGGGTTCCCTTTCCCGGGTTGCACATTAAACAAACAATACAGTGCTTTACTACATTGTCTGCACATTTTGGGATACTTTCATTCTGCCACACTGGAGCCAGAAGTTTACAAATGCCTTTTGCACTTAAGTGGGCTGGTCCATGTGCCATAGTAACCACTGGGAGAACATAGGCATCTGGTAACAGCCAACGTTGATGTTCAGATAGTTCCACCCAACAACCCATCTCATCTAACATTCCCGTACTTTCTTTCCACTTGCTCATCTCCCTCTCTGATGCCTCTTTCTGAATCGCTTTTACACTTTCCACTGTATTCTCACACATTCCTCTCTCTCTGACCCAATTCGCAGAACGTGCCACATACATTCGACTCGTTGTCTTCTTTGCTATTTCGCCTGTAAATGCATTTCCTCGACCAACATCATCCGTAATCTTTTTGTGTGCACTACATTTCACTATCGTTATTTGGGTGGGTAAGGCAAGTGATTCGAGGAGGTCAGTCACCAACTGACCATGTTGTATTTTGGTGCCATGTGAAGTGAGAAAACCCCTTTCCTTCCAGAGACGCCCAAAATTGAACGCTACACCAAAAGCGTATTGGCTGTCAGTGTATACGTTCACTCTTTTCCCTTTCGATAATACACAAGCTCTTGTTAATGCTATCAATTCTGCTGCTTGCGCTGAATTGTGTCTAATGCGTGCAGTTTCCACAATCGTATGTAAAGTAGTTACAGCATAGGCTGAAACTGTATCTCCATTAGGCATTTTAAAACAAGAACCATCTACCCATAGGGTTCCATCCGGATTCTCTAGCGGTGTGTCTCTCAGGTCAATTCTTCCTTTTGTCTCTTCCTCAGTACGGAAGAAACAATCATGCTGGTCCTCAACATTTTCGTCATTCGGAAGGGGCAACAATGTAGCTGGGTTTAGGGTATTACATAGTTTGATGTGTATGTGACTAGCCAACAGCGTCAGCTCGTATCCAGTTAGACGAGCGCTCGTAAGATGCTGTGTTTTCGTTCTGTTTAGCAAAGTATCCACTGCATGTGGCACCATGACAATGAGAGTGTTTTCCAACACCACTCCAGCAGACTGTCGGATAGAAATTGCTGCTGCTGCTGTCGCTTTGAGGCAACTGGGCAATGCTTTAGCTACAGGATCTAACGTAGCTGAAAAATAAGCACATGGCCGCTGTTTGTCTCCAAATTGTTGCGCTAAAACTGACAATGCACAACCTTCTCTCTCATGCACTTAAAGCGTAAAAGGCTTAGTGTAATCTGGAGTACCTAGTACAGGAGCAGAACACAGAGCGGTACGTAAGTCAGTGAAACTCTTTTGGCACTCATTAGTCCATGGAAGGGGCTGAGGCGTATCTTTTAAAGTGAGTGCCAACAAAGGTTTGGCAATTAGAGAGAAGTTAGGGATCCACTGTCTACAATAGGAAGTAATACCCAGAAAGGCACGTACTTCCCTTTGTGTGGATGGTACAGACATTCGCGAAATCGCCTGAATTCGTTCTGGTGTCAATCGTCGTCCCTCCTTTGATAGGAGATGACCCAAGTAGGTAACCTCTCGACAAACATATTGTAGTTTAGAAGGTGAAACCTTGTGATTCAGTTTAAACAAGTGGCGTAACAATGCAACAGTGACATCTTTGCAGATATCTTCTGAATCAGCGGCGACTAATAAGTCATCCATATATTGAATAAGAGCAGCACCAGACGGCAAGTGAAAAGTATCAAGATGACATTTTAAAGCTTGGCTGTAAATAGAGGGACTTTCACAATAACCCTGAGGTGCGCGCTTAAACTGGAAACTTCGGCCTCCAAGAGAGAAGCCATAAATGTCCCTACTCTCTTCTGCAATGGGAATACTAAAGAAGGCATTCTTTAGATCGATAACAGAAAACCAAGTCGCTGTGGAAGGTATCATTGTCAACAAAGCAGTGATATCTGGAACAACAGGAAATTGTGGAATCACAATTTTGTTTACTTCTCGCAGATCAATTACAAAACGGTACACAGGAGACTGAGAAGGATCAGTGCGTTTAAGAACAGGAAGAATAGGACTATTGCATGTATTACCTCTTGTTTCTACAACCACACCCTTCCAAATCAAGTCATGAATGATTCCCAAAAGCGCTTTCTCACCTTCTGTATAAATTCTATATTGTGGGATGCGCGGTAATTCAACATTGGGCTTGAGAGTGACAACATAAGGTGGAATCTCAAGACAACCCACATCGTTCGGACCCGTGGCCCAAAGTGCTGCTGGAAGAGAAAGTAATTCAGGTGGAAACTGATCTTTGGACAAATACATTGAGGAGACCAATTTCTGTCCTAGAGTAAGATGTACGCCAGAAGGAGAACAGTATATTGTAGCATGCATTCTTTTCAATAGGTGTAGACCCAACAGATTCTCACCGCAACCATTCGTCAACAGAAGTGGAGCTTCCAAATCATAAGGACCAACTGAAATAGGCAAAGGGCAAGAAACTGGATTGCGAACAGGGGCGCCAGAAAATCCTACGGAAACATTCATTAAGCCAGATAAAGGTGCCCCAGGGAGTTTAGAATGAATGATAGAACTTCTCATTGATCCAGTATCCAGAAGAAATGGCTCTGAAACACCCATTGTAGTGACGTTAACATAAGGTCCATTTTGATCTACTGGGATTTGCACAACTCCCTTACTTTGTCCATGGCTGTCCTAGTTAGCATGAAGACTTTCATTCTCACCCTCAACATAATGGTCTTCATTGTAATACTGTGTAGATCTCACAGTTGGATGATCAAAGTGGTTCACAGAATTGGGAGAAGGAAGGGCACGCTGTTCTTGAGTCAACACACCCCGACCTCTACCTCTGTTTGCTGACTGGAGGCCAGCACGACCTCGTGGAGCAGATAACGCTCCATTGCGCTGCAATAAAACCGGACAACTATTCTTAAAATGACCTTCCTCTCTACAATAGGCACATTGATTAGGACCTAACAAAGGTTGCGGATTATATGGCTCAGGTTTTTGATACAACCTCTGAAACTGCGGGGGCTGCTGAATTTGAGGCTGAGCATAACGTGGCGGATAGGCTTGTTGCAAGAGAACCTTCGTTTTTAAATCTTTCGTCTTTTTCTCTTGCTTTTCTTTTTCTTCTTTGTCCCTATTCTCATAATATTGCACAGTAGCCAATATCTGAGCAGAAGAAGAAACAGCCCATGAACTTTCTGAATCTTTTAATTTGTGTGACAGCTCGGGAAGCAAATTAAATACAAATTTGTCCACGAATAATCGCTGTCCACCCTCTGTAGCCATATCTTGACCACTGTGGTCGATAAATGTCTCCTCGAAACGAGTAAAGAAGTCAGAGACACTTTCATCTTTCTTTTGTTTGCATGCTGCTAGTTTATTCCAATTAACTCTCAGTGCAGGCATCATAGTTTTCATTAACGTAATGATTCTACCAGGGAGTTCCGAGATCAAAGCGTCAGGCTTTGCGCCACCCACTTGGTCTCTATCTATATTAGTTATAGCATCCCAAGTAGCACCTAATTCCTGTGCGTGATCCTCTCTATGAATCTTAGCCCATATTGTCTGTGGGACTACATTACCCATTAGCATGTCAATGTCTGCTAGGTTCATAATACAAGCATCAACTGTCTGTGATAGCTCTTTGTAGTAACCTGCAGGGTTCTTTCGAGGATCTGGTAGAGTCTGCTTAAGGGCCAAAACTTCAGATCTCTTCCAAGGGACATGTACCCATATACGTTGGAAATGAGCAGGAATAGGTGCATTACCACCCACTCCTGGAACCTCTTCTTTCCATACTCGAGGAACTTCTCTCATAGGATAATTTTTCGACGTCAGTTTAACCGACGGATCGGAATCAAGGAAAATCTGAGAAAACAATAAGGATCTATAAGAGATAAGCGTCCTTACAGCTTCCTCAACCTTAGAACCCACAATAAGTCCTTTTTCAAAATCAGTCTGAATATTTAACAGATCTTGTGAGACCGGACTCGAACTCACATCTTCCCATTCCTTAATGAGAATGTCGCACATTACATTAAAAGCATATCTTTGCGTAGGCGCATTCCATTGCAAAAAGGTAGGCATAATATCAAGCACACTGTATTGCGGACCCTTCTTGATCCATTTTCGTGCCAGAGAGTCTAACTTCTCTCGTTCCTCAAAATCTGGGAACAGACTACGAGATTGTCTTCGAACAAAAGCCGGAGACACATTTAAAGCTCCAAAGAAAGGAGATAGAATACTAGTGACAGAGTCTGTGAGACGCTTACGCACAGACGGAGAATTAGACATAAGAATTGGAGACAGAGTATTAGGGGAACTGACAGGAGAAGAATGGATAACGGCAGGAGGAGCAGAAGGCAAAGAAGATCTAAGATCAGGAGATGAGGGCAAAGAAGTTGAGACTAACGGTAAAACCGGCAAGGGCGGTAATACTGGAGGAGGCAAATGCGGAAGACCCGGAACAGGCGGAAGTACCACTGGCGGCTGAACAGGCTGTAACGGCTGAGGTACATTGGCACTTTGCGCATAGGGCGGAGGCAACCTTAATAAATGGGACATTAGGGGATCTTCTTCTATATCTTTCTTATTATCAGAAGGAGAAACAGGCAACACCGGATAGCATTTATCTATCTCCATACGATGTTGTCTTTCTGAAATTTCAGCCGCATTATCAACTTCATCATTTTTGAACTGTTGGGCAGCCTGTATAATTGTCATACCCTGTTCTTTCCTATTTCGTTTTGCTTGTTTAATTTCTTTCTGTTTGGCTTCCTTACGCCAAAGGCGGAAAGAGTCAAACATTGCCGGCCGGGCTTTTCTTTTGAATAAAACTGCTTCCAAATTATCTAGCACATTAGGATCAAAACTACCATTTTCTGGCCATTTGAGAACACCATCTTTCTTCGTGTATCGGGTCGATGTCTCGTTAAAGGCAATGGGGCCGATACCATGTTTTGAATAGAGCTCATATGTGGGAGTTCCAACCGAAGGAATCGGACAAGAGTCCTCAAGTAGGGAATCCCTATTACAACCAAGACAACAAATTCTTCCAAACTTAGTCAGACCAGGCATCTCGAGATGTCTCTTGTCTGTTCACAAACTTCAAGGGAGTAAAACTCAGTTTACGCAGCACAAATGCACTTACCCTCGGCTTTATCTTTTGCAAAAGTTAAATCTAAGAACCCAAAGAAATCAATCAAAGAACAAAAAAATTGTTGGCGCGACCCACGAAAATACTTAACTAAGGACGTCTTCTTCCACCAACAGAGGCCCGTCTATCGTCTTGCCTTACCATACATCATCAAAGGAAGGGCCAAAGCAGGGCGGCAGTCAGGGCAGCGGTTGTCAGTAGCCGTCAGGAAGGAGTAACCGCGCTGCAAAAGACCTTCGGACCACTTTCGACATACAGGGGTCGCTTAGTGTGGCTCGCGAACCCTCCGGAATTTTCTTGCGGGGTTCCTCACGACATTCGAGCAGAACCGGTACCACTGAAGCAGTCCCACGTTGGGCGCCAGTTGAAGAACCAGAACCTTTTGGGCCTGGTGGCGCAGGGTACGCCCAAAGTCTCCAGAGTTCTCCTGCTTCGCTACACATAGACACGGGACACTCTGTCGGCGTTAGAAGATTGGATTTATTTAGCTGCAGCTAGTACAGTTATCCTAGAAGTACACAAAGTAGGTTCTCAGGAGACTGCCACTTCACTCTGTGGCGCATCGTGTTAAATACTATACAATGACACAATCATTGATAAAATGCACTCCCAGAGCATACAAGAAAGAGCCAATAAGGAAAGTTGGAAAACAAGGCGGAACCAATAGGAAAGGATTGAAAACAGAAATATCAGATGACTCGAAGAGACCTCTCCTCTAACTGTGTTTGTCACCCCACCCTCAAGCTAATATATTAACAGATTCATAACTAACTTGCAGGTGGCGAGATACGTTTGTGTGTGTTGGAGGACAGTTGTGAAACGAGAGAATGCTAGCAGAAGACAGTGAAGGCCAGCCGATAAAATAAAGTCAGGAAAGAATAGTGTGAGCCAACAGATAGTTGAGACGCGGATTAGAAAAGCCAGACAGGGATTAGTTTACTCGGCTAGTTCTAACACCAGCTTTGCAAATAGAGGCCGAGGGCGTATTTCGACACTGGGCTACAGAAAAAGCAGAATAGACTTTGTTCGCCGTGCTGCCTGAGTGATGGCAACACAAAATGGCGGCGGGCCACAAAATGGCAGGTCGATTCGATCGTGATCGAAAATCGAAGTTCCTCAAGAGCTTGATAGGCCTTACTCATGGAAGACTTACATATATCGTTAAGGGAAGTGAGGCTTTGCCATTAGTTTGAGCGGCAACGTCGTACTGACATTGTTACCACTGGCCTTCCAGTCTTCAGTAGCAGGCTGGGAGCCATTTGTACAATATCACATAGTTTCTGCCTTAGGGCACTGGGGCATTGCCCCAATTATATTCTTGCCCCCCGGCTCCCTATTACATGTATAATAAAATGCACGCAATATTGTATTTATTTTTTTCCCGGCCCGTGGCATTCAGCAGCTCTGAATGGGAATGGGGCTTCAGTCACAGCCTGACATGTGACATAATAGGGGTGGTGGTGGGTGGCAGCAAGTGCGCATGTCAGGTTAGACAGAGAATTTCTCTGGGCAACCCGACATGCGCACTAGAGGCTTCGCTCTGGCTGCACATTAGGAGAGCGGGGGCTGATCCATGCCACAGCCCCCAGTCTCCTAATGAGCTTCAAGTTCCCCCTCTCAAGCCACTCCTGGTGCAGCAAGTGAGCAGCATCTGGATTGGCTGTAAGACGCAGTTGCATGGTGCAGCTTTGTGCGCATGAGAGGCACCGCGAGGGTGGGAGGCTCTTGCAATGGAGTATGATCAATCACTGTAATGGCTTATGTGAAGCCATGCAGTGATTGGCCATTTCTGCTGTTGCTGCGTAGTTCACTCAGCCGGTCTGCCCCTTCCCCCTCTCAGGAAGCTTGACGGGGCAGACAGACCCACACCTGGCCTTGTGTTGCTGTGGCCAGGGTCCGGTCACATTTGTCCTGACCGTTGCGAGCCTTGATCCATATTGTGTCGCAAACATCCCCTGTGGAAATCTTGTCTTGCTGGTCATACTGACAGTAGAGCAAGGCAAAAGTATGTGCCAGTGGCACAAAACAATTTATCCCAGTGTTTAATAATTGCAGTGTGGGGGGAGGCGTTGTTGAAGTGGGAGCCTCTTGCTGATGGTGCTGACAACCTAAGTGGAAGTCCCAGATTTCTGCCAAGGGCTATTTTCTTTTCTAAGCCTTCTGGATTCTTCTCTAACCAATATTGAGCTCTTAGACTTTCCCCATTTATGCGGGGGTTGGAACCCCACACAGAGTCAGCATGGCCTCAAATACAGCTAGAAACTGCATCACTGAAGGTACCTGACTTTCAGGGAAAGTGGCTGATGCTAGAACTTTGAGAAGGAGCACACTCACTACTCCTAATGAGGTACTCGTACATGTGCCAGATTTAAACAAATTATTTTCTAGATTTGTCATCTTTATGCTCCTACGTACCATCAAGCTAGAATGAATGAATGGGTTTATTTGTAAAGCGTGGCATTCACTCCAAGGAGCATCTTGGTGCTAGCGGAAAGAACCTAGGAGATCTGTGGTAGGGAAAGGTTAAGCTAACACATGAATTATGTGTGAGATGAGAGACAGCACAGTGTGAGCTGGGGCAGCAAAGATTCCTGTTTTTAGCAGTTTTTTAAACATAGGTTCAGATTGTGCAAGTCTCAACTGGGAGGGCAAGGTATTCCAGGCTTTCATTCTCAGAACAGCCATTGCCTTCCCCCCCTCTAGATTTCAAACGTAAGGTAAGGGAAGCAAAAAAGTTTCTCGAGGATGACCACAAGAGGCGTTGGGTGGTATATGGACTGATTCTGGACCATAGGTATTTTGGTCCTGTTGCCCTGGTGGCCTTGTAGATGATTATTATAATTTTGAAAAGAATCCTTTTATGAATAGGTAGCCAGTGCAGGGTCCTAAGTGCTGCTGCTGAAGAAAAACGCTTAGGTAGCTTGAGTACTAACCGAGCTTCCGTGTTCTGGACTACCTGTAATCTTTTCAGAACAGTCTTTAAAGCTCCTGCATACAGGCTGTTGCTGTAATCCAGACGGGACACGATTAATGCTATGGCGACTGCCATCCTAGCACTCATGGAAAGTAGATTGAGGACTTTTTTCAGGATCTTTATTGTGTGGAAACACAAACCTACCACAGCAAGAGCTTGCTTGTGGAAAGATTGTGTGGGATCGAACTTGATCCCTAAATTCCTCACAGTATCTACTGTGTTCGGAGTTGGAGCCGTATTTGGCGACCACCACTGTTTGGGCGTGGAGAGATTAGATTTTCCAAACAGCATGATTTCCGTTTTTTAGCTGTTACATTTGAGATGGTTGAGTTTCATCCAGTCCATAACTGCAGTTAGACAATGATGAAATTTCTCCTCCGCTGCTGTGGAATTTTTATCAAGGGTAAGAATAAACTGTGTATCATCCGCATATGAAATGGATTTAATGTCGAAAGTGTCCATCAAAGTAAGCAGCTGTGTCATATAAAGATTGAATAAAGTTGGGCTCAGCGACGAGCCCTGTGGGACCCCTGATGACAGCAGTTTTTCTCTCGATTTGTAACTACCAAGCGTTACTATGTTACGCCTGTTTTAAAAAACGATGATTGCCAGGCCAGCGCCTTTTTGGTAATGCCACTATTTGCAAGCCTATCTCTCAGAATATCATGGCAGACCGTGTAAAATGCGGCTGATAGGTCCAACAGAATCAGTACCTCATCCTTGCCCTGATCTAGGGCACACTTTAGGGTTTCAGTTGTGCAGAGCAGCACTGATTCTGTTGAGTGGCCAGGTTTAAAACCCAATTGTTTAGGGTATAGTATATTTGCTTCCTGAAAAAAGTCATTAAGTTGTATATTAGCCACCTTCTCTGCTATTTTACTCAGACGTGATAGCAATGAGATAGGTCTGAGGTGGGAGAGAGTGGTAGGGTCAGGAATTTTCTTCTTTTTAGTCAGAAATAGAGATGTCCCAAACCACAATGGTGTCTAGGCAGCAAAGGAGAGAGTGAGTAGCAAGGACATAGTCGATGCGAGAGTATGAGGTGTGTACATCTGAGTAAAAGTAGTAGCCCCGTTTGCCGGGGTGTTTGTAGCACCAAGCATCGACTAAGCCCACATTTTCAATATCACGCTTGAGATGTGACGACATAGCCCCTGCATGCTGGACTGTGGCTCGGCTACGGTCAAGGATGGGGTCCCACACCGGATTAAAATCTCCACATACTAAAACATCACCTTCCACCCCCCTCTAGTTGTTCTCGCAAAATCCGTCTGAGTTATGTGTCCCGTGAGATGTTCAGTGCATAAATATTAAGCAATGTAAGCTCCCACTGACCCCTAAGGAGATGAAGTGTGAGGCAGCATCCCTCCCCGTCATGGACCACCCTAGTGACTGAGGTGTAGAAGCCTGCCTTACAAAGGATGCCCACCCAGATTGTCTTCGTATTCATGCACGCCCAATGTCGCTTGGGATATCTTGGGTGCGCCGGGTGGTGGCAGTCAGCCCTCAGCAGGGGGTCTCCTGCATAAGGATGACATTAGGGTCCTGTTGCAGTATGTATCACCAGATTTGCTTGCGCTTGTTTTTGGGGATTAGGCCCCGCACATTCAGAGATATAAATGTAATCCCTCCCACCATCAACATGATTGCAAGTGATATGTGTGGGGCACACTACAGCAGGAAGGAGAGCAGCTCTAAGTGGCGTGCTGCACCTATAAGTAAGGGGAAGGTGTCGCTACACAGTTCACCCCCAGAGGAGAGCATCCCAAAGGGGAACCATACTAAGCTCCCAGCATTGGGAATCCATTGTAAATGACGGTGCAGGCGGGAAGCAATATCATGTAAACCTGCGACTCCTGCCTCTCCTTATGTTGGGCAGGACCTTGCCTATTTGGCAGAGCCCGCCGGCAATATGAGTTGACCTGGAAAGAAGAACAAGTTACAACCAATAGTAACAATGGACCAACAGGACCCAACAGTGACTTCCAAACATGGCAGAGGCCGGCACCGAGTGCCCTGGACCCACTAGAGGAATCATCCTCCTGAGGGAAGAGTCGTCAGGGTATGGACAACAGAGGAGGAGCGGAGTCCCCTGCGGAGCATGGATAGAGAGTCTCTCCTGGGCCCCGCGGCCCTGCGCCACCAGTAGAATGCAAGTGAGTTCATGGGACAGCGTCAGTGTAGGCATCCTGGCCAACACAAGTGGAGTGGAGTGTTTATGTTCAAAGGGAGCCTGTAGTGGAGTGTTTGGGAGAGGTTCCCCCCGAGACTACAGAGATGATGGATGATATCCCGTTTGATTTCCTGCGTGGATGCCTCTGCCTGTCATTTGTCTGGGCGTTGCGATTTGACCATGGTTCAAACTGGTCGGGGATCTCTTCTGGGTGGGTCTAGGGTTGGATTATCAGCACGGTTACAAGTGTCATCCAGAAGTCCCAACAGGTGCTTCGCCTCCGACAGTGATCTCAATGAGCGGCGTCGGCCCTCCCACGTGAACAAGAGGGCTAAGGGGTGGCCCCACTGGTACCAACCTCCAAGTTTCACAGCTTGGCAGTGACGGGTTTACATTTTCATTGCTTCTGCAGTGTAATAGGGCACAGATCTTGATACAGTTGTATGGTATGGACCCGGAACACCAGTTCAGGTTTGCCCCTGGCAGCCTGCAATATCGCTTTTCTCTCAGTAAAGAAGTGTACAGTGGTCAAGATATCCAACGCTGCATCTTTATGTCTGGTGGCCGTGGCCACCCGGTGAACCTCGTCAATAGTTGGCTGAGAGGCATCATCATCTCCTCAGATGTCCTGAAGGAGGTCCCCAAAAAGGACATGTTGTCATTGCCCTTCGAACCACTAGGCAGCCCCTGGATGCAAATATTGTTACGGTGGCTTCTTTTTTCCAAGTCTTCCTGATTAGATTGTATCTCGATGTTTTGCTCTTCCAGAGCTGCTACCTGCCACCATAGCTTCTAACCGTGCGTCCACTGTACGTTCAAGATCATCCACTCGCTCACCTAATTCAGAGACATCTTTCTAGATGTCCATTAGGCATGATTTAATCTCATCCTTGAGGGACCTAATGGCCGAGCGAATCTCTTGCAGGAAGCGATCCATGTAACCTTGCGTGACAGGGACCGAGGATGGGGGCCCTGTCACTGGGATGTGAGGGGGGGTTGCTGCACTTCTGATTCAGCAGACGCAGCCTTGGTCCAGAGAGGCATTACTGTTGCGGGGCCTCCAGCTCCACACCCCGGCCAGCAGCAGACGGTGAGAACAGGATACCCCTAAGGCCCTCTCACAGATGGAGAGCCGCCAGTTGTCCCCAGCACCCACAAATGAGACAGGGCCTCTGACCGCTGGGAGAGGCCACTAGGCACGATGCTTCTCAGAGACTTAGGCCTCAGAATGTTGCTCAAGTGTGGGTTAGACAGCCGGATGGGTCACACCCCCAGGAGAAGCTGCAAGGAACACGGGTGAGTCATTTAACCCCCGCACTTGCTCCTCACCTCCTCGTCCATCATCTATGCCTTGGGTGGTGTTGGGGATTCGGGGGGGGACAGGTGTGGCCCAGTGAGCTCACCCTATGGCGGTTAGCAAGCCGAGACATCCAGGTCTCCCCGCAGTCCAAAAAACAACTTCCATGGCACCCGGTATGCAAATCAGCTGCTGTTGCGTAGGGGAAGCACCGCAGCACCAGCATGGTTGTCGGGCTGTGGTACACATGCTCCCACCGAGTCCGTGTGGGTTGCTCAGTCCCCTCGACCGCACCACCTTCCGAGTACCTCACGCCGGGCCAGAGGTGCCAGTGAAGCTCTCCACAGGTCCGGGGGAGATATGGATGACCACCCCACGGAGGTCTCAGGCAAGAGAGCTCACCGCCTGGGCCCCTCCCGGTGTGCAGGTACCTTCCGAGAGCCCCCCAAGGGCTCCCAGAGGTGATGGGCCGCTGACACCCAGGGAGAGTACAGCCGACCGGCCCACGGTTCAAGGCTTCAGCACCGCTACTCCGATCTGCACTGTGTGCCCCTCAGCGGCACCCTGGTGGTGCAGCTCCAACGGACATCAGGAAAGAGATGGTCCTACCATCTAGCCACAGTTCAGGGGCAGTCTGCCGTAGTGGCCATCATCGACCACCGCTGGCCAGATTCAGTGAAGGCCTCCAGGCAAGATGGTGACGGGAGCACCTATCGGACACGCCGAGCCTCAGCAGGACTGCAGCCCCCGTTGTGTAATCAGCCACTTCACGGAAAGGCTGGGAGGTTATGTACCATCTCACAACTATTTCATGCCCTTTCGTCTGTCCCAATGCAATAGATGGTTCTGGATGGGCCCCGAGAAGTCGGAGAGCAAGCAAGACAAATACTACTCCATTCCCCTCTAGGCCATGCCCCCCAGGGTATATTTTTAATAGTCATATAGTGCAAAGGGGAGCTGTTGGAGATCTATTGCGATAAGGCACAAGATATGTATTTATACAGAAATGTTATGTTTTTGCACCAAACCTCATACATTGTACTTTGATTATTGACAAGTGGAGCTTCAATTTTGGAAGAAACCATGAATTCTGTTGATCAGCTACTTGCAAGGCCATTCATTGGAATGAGACGTGATGACAAACTAATTGTAAAACAGTTAGGACCTCAATAGCCAGACCTAAAACTACAACAAAGTGCCCAAGACATAGGGAAGACTTAGGAACATACATTCTCAAGCACCCGTTACACAAAAGTTGATTGGCTTACAGGGTGTACTTAAACAAATTCTCTTTCTCGCTTCCCCGCTTGCTGTTTGGTGGGGACATTCCTTGGACAAAAAAAGGAGTAACAGACTTGAAGCATTTGTCAGACAAAATAAAGGAGCATGCACACGCCTTAGGTGAGAGGGGGAGTCAGTTCTTGGCTTTCCCGTGGCTGGAGTGTTTGGTGCAGTGTGAATTGCGATCCTGACGCTTATGTGTGATTTTTACTCCTCATTATTATGCCGCAATTCTTTTAACAAATGTGCTGCTACTTGTTTTAATTACCTGATGACATTTCTTAAAAATTGAGCACTTACTTGCACTCACGCACCACGCATCACCGGAATCCCGGTGTGACGATCTAGGCCGCCATCTTGGGAAGGGCGCGCTCTAGTAGTTCTGGGCATTTACCTTTAAAACATGCGCGCTGCGCGGACGCGCCGCTGGCGGGCCGAAGGCGTGCCTAAGGCAAGCCTGTCTGCGCCCGTCAGTGTCCCGGAAGCAGCCAGCACCAGCCATGCTGCCCGTTCCCCACTGGACACGATTTCGGTACGCAGAAACTGGAGTCATGAGGAATTGAGGTCTATTGGGGCATCATTGAGTAAGTGCAGCCATGTTTGGGCAGTGTTGGAAAATGTTTCTAGCATCTGTCCGACCTGCAGGTATCATTTTAACCACAATGTGGACACGATTTCGATACCCAGCCTTATTTCTTCTGCCCCTCTGCCTGTGCAATATATTCAAGCTGCTCTGATTAACGCGCGGTCCATGGCTAAACATGCCTAGACATCTTTGAGCTATTGGTAGATAACAAGCTAGACCTGTTATTTATATCCAAAACCTGGCTTAATGAGTGCTCAGCTCCAGTCATTGCCGTGGCTCTACCTGCAGGGTTAAAAATCACTAGGGTCGACCGCAAAACAGGCGAAGGAAGTGGGGTATAGGTAGTTTTCAGGGATATTAGGACTCTCACTCTGGGACAGTCACAGGACATTAGGGAGGGGGAGGCGCTGGATTT
Organism: Triturus cristatus; assembly: GCF_964204655.1. Lineage (NCBI taxonomy): Eukaryota > Metazoa > Chordata > Amphibia > Caudata > Salamandridae > Triturus > Triturus cristatus. The sequence goes on from NC_140595.1 coordinate 335,337,714, forward strand.
CTCCCTTACCATTTCTCCTCATTTTTTACTTAGAGCCACGCTTGTATATCGTCCACCTGGGCCCCCGAACGCCTTTTTAAAAGATTTGGATGAAGCCATTGTGCCCAGAGCTTTGCACTATTCTAATTACCTACTGCTCGGTGACTTTAATATTGTACTGTAGAGAGGCTTCTGAGACACGTGCTTTTAATGAGTCCTTGGATCTTGCCCAGCTGACTCAATGGATTAACTCCCCTTCCCATAGCGGGGGTCATACCATTGATGGGGTCTGCTCCAACTTTCCGTTAGTTGTACAGGATCCTCTCCCTGTCTCTTGGTCCGATCATTTTTTAATTCAATTCTCTTGGACCATTAAGCCATCCTAGTCTGCTACAAAGACTTTGGTGGCAAGGCCGCCTTCTCGCATTGAGCCTGACGCCTTTGCTAGAGTCCTGGCGGATACCTGCCCTGGTACCTTAGGGAGTCTGTCGGAGGCAGTTGGGGATTCAATAACTGGCTGTCTAGAGCAGTGGAGCATTTTTCCACACCCATGGGTCATAAAAGAGCGAGAAAATCCCCGTCCCAACCCTGGTTCTCTAAGGATCTAAAAGACCTAAAAAAATCCTGTAAAAAACTAGAACGCTGTTGGAGACTGGCCTACTGTCCGCTAGCTAAAATTGCACTCAGGAAAGCCCTGCACAATTATTATTCCATGGTCAAGTTGGCCAAAGGGAACTTTTTTGCGGAGCGCATTGCTCAATCAAAAAATAATTCAAAGGAAATCTTTGCAATTGTACAAAACTTCCTGAATCCATGTGCTGAACAGATGGCCTCACCTGGCTCTAACGACTGGTGTCAGCAGCTTTTGGTTTTTTTTATTGATAAAATCCAAGCCATTCAGGATAGCTTCGGGACTGCTACCCAACAGCAGGCGACCTATTTGCTTCAGACAGCTGTAGACTTTGATCCAGCCCGCCCCTGTCTGACTGCGTTTTCTCCCATTCCGCTGTCAGATACTCGGGCTATACTTAAATCGCTCAAATCAGGCTCTCCTCTCGGACCCCTGCCGAGCTATGTTACTGGCGGCGGTGGCGGAGGTGGTCAACCCTGAAGTCAATAAAATAGTCAATCTGTCCCTCATGGACGCCACTGTTCCATCTGAGTGGAAGCAGGCAAAACTCCTCCCTTTGTTGAAAAAATCCTCACTTAACCCTGCTACCCCGGCTAGCTACCGCCCAATTTCACTCCTCCCGGCGGTGGCTAAGGTGTGCGAGAAGGCTGCTCACAAACAGTTCTCTGAGTTTGTTGAGAGCTCTGGTGCCCTCCACCCCGCTTAGTCGGGCTTTAGGGCCTCTCATAGCACTGAGACTGCCCTAGTTGAGGTGTTGGAGGCTATTAAAGAGTGCCTGGATGCTGGCGGTAGAGCGGCTCTGCTGTTACTAGACCTCTCTGCCGCATTTGACACCGTGCCACACCGCCAACTTTTGGCACGGTTGTCCCACATTGGCATCTCTGGTCCGGCGTGGGAGTAGACTAAATCTTTTCTTGCCAACAGAACACAGCAAGTCTGGCTGACGCCCTTCACCTCATCTCCGCGAAGCCTGACGACAGGGGTTCCCCAGGGCTCAACATTGAGCCGTCTTCTGTTCAATGTCTATATGACACCCCTTATTTATTTGGCAGAGAGGCTGGGCGCTAAGCTCATAACCTATGCTGATGATACCCAGCTTCATGTGGAAGAAAACTGATTTCTCCCTGGTTATCACCAAAAACTGTCTGGCGGAAGTGTTTAAATGGATAGCGCAGGCACAATTAAAATGCAATGAAGAAAAATCAGAGATGCTTCTTTATGGATCCTTCCCCCCTACATTTTAGAGAAGACATCTGGCCGGTGGGCTACCCCATGCCTAAATCTACGGGGAGCCCGGCAAAAAATTTGGGGGTATGGTTCAGCGAGGAATTGAGATTTCTGCCTCAGATCAATAGACTGGGCGGTGTGTGCTTTGACACACTGAAACGCCTCAAGAAGTTTCTGCCACTTTTGCCCAGAGTGACCAAAGAATTGGTGACCCGTGCCCTCATCCTCTCACGTCTGGACTACGCCAATGCATTGTACATCGGTCTCCTGGCATATTAGCTAAAAAAGTTGCAGATTGTCCAGAACGCGGCGGCCAGAGTCTTATTGGGTATTCCGGGAAGGTCCACTGCGAGGCAGCTTCTACGGGATCTGCACTGGCTCCCGGTTGACCAACGTATTCTGTTCAAAGCTCTTACGCTTGCCCATGGTGTGCTTTACAAGGCTGGGCTTCAGTATCTCAGAAGTCAGTTCACGTTTTATGTGCTGCCCCGACATCTACGTTCCACAAGTCAATGCCTCGCACTTGTTCCCAGGTACTGCCTGGTAAGAATGGGAGGCAGCTCCCTCTCTTTCAGAGCAGCCATGGCTTGGAATGCCCTGCCCTTTGAACTGCAGAACACCGGCGACCTCAGGCGGTTCAAAAAACACTTGAAAACTCTGTTATTTAAGTAATCTCCCAGCCTGGTCCGCCCCTCTCTGCCTCCACCATTTGGCTGCCGGGACACTTCCGAGCAGCCGTGCGCGCTATTAATGGAGGATAACCTAACATAACATAACACCCAAGAATACATATGGAAAACCTGACGAGACTAGGAATGTTGGGAGAAACACTGGTTGAAGCCCACTTAAGCGACGAATACTGCAACTCAATAAAGAAACACAGTGAAGCAGTTGATAGGAATAGACGCATACTATTAAAAATAATTGATTGCATTCTTTCTGTGGTGCTTTGGAACTGGCATTACAAGGGCATGATGAATCTGAACGTTCCTCAAATGTGTCTTCAGAAGCCTTGTGAATTTAATAGCAAACATAGACAGTGAAATGGAATCACATTTAGCAAGTGCTACAGTCTTTAAGGGCACCTCTAAAACGATACAAAATGAACTCCGTGAGTGTATGCTAGAGATTATAAGAAGCTGTATTTATTGTCCAACAGTTGAAAAGCCCCGACTTTGTGGCTATTCAGGCTGATGACACTACTGATCTGGCTACTAAAACACAGTCTGTATTAGTCTTTTGGTACCTTGACAATGACACTAATGTTTGGAGAGGATCTAGGCTTCACACATTTAATGCAAAAAACATTACTTCAGATATACTACTGGAAATGAGCTAGATTTTCGAGAGCAGCCTCATAAACAAAAACCTTTCGCACAAAGATATGATGGTGCTTCAGTAATGAGTGGAATCTTTGGTGGAGCACAAAAATGAATTAGATATGTGTACCCTAATGCGCATTATGTGCAGTTATGCTCACCAACTCAAATTCTTATCATGCAGCAAGCAGTAGCAAAGATCTCTGAGGCACACATTTTCTTTCTGGATGTACGAGGCTTGGCAGTATTCTTCTCACGTTCCTCCAAAAGAACGGCAGTACTTCAGGAAATTGTGGCAATAAGGCTTCCAAGGGACCCCCAGCTCGTTTAAACTTTCACATAAGTACAATCTACCTGATATTTCAATATAGTGTTGATCTTGAGAAATGTTTTGACACCATAGAAGACAATGCTGACTTTGAATCCAAAAGTCAGAATGAGGCTGTGGCTTTGCTATAACACTACAAGATAGAGTGTTTCAGTTCTTTCTGTTTTTATTTCATGAAATAATGCCTCAGGTTGACATAATATACAACCAGTTAAACAATTATAAATAGATACTGTCTTTGGGCAAAGAGCTACCAATCTGTTTGTCAGCAGCAGGAACAAAGTCAGAGACAGGGATTGACAATTTAGACAGCAGACTGACAAACAATTCTAGTTTCTCAAACCGCAGGGAAAAACATCAGCAGTCTGGTCTGAAATGCAAAGGAGATATGTTACACTATAACTGTGCATGCAAAGGAACTTTTTCTTTTACAAAGCATGTGGTAAGTACCACATTACTGCAAAGAGATCAGTTTGCAAAATATGATACTTTCTTCCCTGAGCAAGCACTGAATGAGGCTGTGGTAGCTTATCCTATGCTCAACAAAGAGGATCTGAGAACTGAGTTAACTGTACTGTACTCAATGCATTTGTATCAGGAAGCCACTGGTAAAATTTCTTTGCTCGCTTTAATTCTGAAACTTATTATGGAAAAGTCACTTACAGAGGCAGTGGCTTTACTAAAAATAGTCATTACCACTCGTATGACAACAGCAGAGTCAGAACAATGTTTTCCCACTCTAAACAGAATTAAGACATTCCGGAGTAACACCATGATTGAGGAAAGTCAGAATGCTTTAACAATGCTCTCTATAGAGAAAGACCTTGTTAAATGAATCCCAGACTTTAGTGTTCAAGTCATTGTTTGCAGCTATTAAAGACAGATGTGCTGATTTAGTCTACAAAAGGTGAACAATATGTTAATCCTAACATTTCTTGAATGTTGCTAGTTTGTGACCTGCTCAGTTGTTCCTCATCTGCTGTACAGATATTAGAGACACTGAAATCACTGGTGTATGCCTAACTTCAATCTGTCTAATGTTTACTTTATGTTTGTTTGCTCTCAATGAGATGCACAGTGCCTTGTAGGGTGCCCTACTAATGTTTATTCCTTGATGTCTCACTTAGCTTGCATTTCCTCAGTACATTTAATTTGTAAAGGTATATCAATAAACAAATATGCGAGGTACTGAGCATTGTTATCTCAAAGTCTGTTATGACAGTCTGTGGTTATACTGAATAAGGAGCTACCTACGTTATTTCCATATGAAATCTCTTATTGATGTTTTAACTGTACTTTCACAACAGCTTTATTACCCTCTTTGCTTGCTGCTCATAAATGCACTAATTGCCCACTCGTTTTTCAAAAGTTTCTTTTGGGGACTGGCTCACTACGCTCGCTCACCACAATGCATTCAGGCACATCTTTTATGCTCACCGCTGTCAAATGTCAGCAGCCGCCACTGTTGTCACACACAGTGTGGCACAAGCAGTGCTGCAGCCCTTGGCGAACACTCTGCCTTGTATGCCCTAGGTACCATGGGAACCATATACTAGGGACATATAAGTAAGTCAACCCTTGCCAATTGGGGATAACTTATTCGACATATACTTTGTAATGGGTTAGTACACTGGCCCTGAGGTCTGATTACCAGGCCTCAGTGCACTCTCAATCGATAAACCAGCAGCATCAGTCCAAAAATGTGGGGTGAACATGCAAAAAGAGGCATTTCCTTGTAATCACTGGGTCAAACTTTTTTTTGAGTAGGGGCTAAGTCAGAGAAATAGACTGTAATTATGTGATAATGACATGACTTACTCCAATACTGCCATAAGAATTCACATCAATTCATGTACAAATATTTTCAAATGTCTTGTGATCTACCATAATGATTCATTTTTAGATCAAAATGCCTCTTGTCAATATATCATAACTAATGAAAAGCAAAACTATTGAGCACGAACTATAAATGCTGTTGGTTATAGTTACAATAATAACGTATTATAAGTAAAGAATTTAATAACGAGAGGCTGAGTTTGCCTTGACAAGATTCCAACTAGTGACCTGAACTTCACACACACATGTCACCAGTCTAATTTAACATGTCTTCTTGCTAACTGATTGTTGTAGTATTTTGATGGGTAAAATGCACTTCTGGTGGTTATTATCCCAGTAAAAAAGGTATTTTTTAACTTTGCCAGTTCGGAACTCTTTCTTTATTCAGTTCTGAATACAGTTAGTTGTCAGGGATAATATGTTGTTACATCTGATCTTGCAGTTGTTTGATTACCTCAAATGCCAAGATCCTTTTGGTGATCGGGTAGTACTTAGACAGGCCATGTTTTTCTTGTGGGGGGACTGATTGTTTATTCATGGTTTATAGCAGTGAATTTGAGTGAATGGGACATTAAGAACCTCTTAAGTTCAATTAGACAAATCTGAAAGAAATCATTGGTAGAATTATACCATCAGACTAGAGGCTTTAGGTTTGTATGTCACTGTTGGACCTGGCCCTTTCTGCAGGGTTGTTCCCAAACTTTTTGCCTTCTTCCTGTATTTTTCATGACCTGTTTGTTTGTTGGATTTAAGACTCTGGGCACTTTGCCACTGCTGATCAGTTCTAAAGTGCACTTGCTATCTCCTGTAAACTTGGTATGATTGGTCTACACATGTTTGACATTTAATTTAAATGTGAGACCCTTGTACAGTGGTGTTCTATATACCCAGGGCCTGTAAATTGAAAGCTACTAGTGGGCCTGCAGCTCTGCTTGCACCACCCACAGAATTAGCCTTTCAAACCTGTTCCAGGCTTCTCCAACTGCAGGGCCTGCGTGCGTAGTTTACTGCCACAGTGACTTGTCAATTAAAGTTACTTGCTAAATCTGGAACTCCCCTTTTACTACATATAGGTCAATCCTAAGGTAGGCCCAAGGTAGCCCTATGGGCACGATGCTGTGTAGGTAAAAGGGAGAACATGTGCCTTTGTTGTGTGGCATGTCCTGGTAGTGACAAACAGCCTATTTGGTTTCTCACTGCTGAGATGCTGCTCCTTTAATAGGTTTGCATTGGGAATTCCCTGCTAAGTCTTTCAGTGTTAATTTCTGATCTGAAAGGAGTAGTGTTACTATGTTTGGAATAAAGTGTATTTTTCATTACTATTTTAGAAATGCCACTTTTTTGGAAAGTGGGCATTTCTGTTTGCTTATGACTCTTTCTGCTTTGCAACCGGACTCCAATCAATGCCTGCTTTAGACTGACAGGGCCCTGTTTGTGCATTCTCTCTAGACAGTCACAAAGGGAGATGAGGTGTGCCCAGTATATCCTGATAGGTCTTCTTGAGCTAGAGTGATGGGAGGAGCGGTCACCTTCACCTGAATAGGGCTGTGCCTGGCCTCTCACAGTGTTGTATCCATTACCCTGTAGTGTGTCTTGAGCCAGGGCTGGAGATTGAATGGAGGTGTTGTGCACTTCTAAAGTTTGTTTGAAGTTACCTCCAGATCAAAGTCATTTTGAGTATATGTACAGGGGCTCTGACCCCATGATTTTAGACACTGCGTGGGACTTGTAACCAGCTGCTGCTAGTGTACTTGGTACTTATTGAGATCTGTTGTGCTGACCTGCGTAGCTGCTAGAGATTCTGCCACTTTGCTGAGAGACCCGGTGTGCTGGTCTGCTGCTTGCCTGCACCTCATGCTCCCCAGTTTTCGCCCAGGGCATGGTGAGCGTTGGTTGTTGCCACTGGCCCTACAACTTTGGCACGTAGTTAGCACTTCATTGGACTTCCACCTGGGAAAGCTTGAAAATCCTCTTGTGGCAAACTCCTGCGATGGGCTCAGCATGACGTGCTGTTTTTGTTTTACAACAAGGGCTCTGCTTAGTGGCCCTGTTCTGTTGAGGATTGCTGTGTCAGAGTGAGAGCGCGATGATCATCTCAACCCTTCACCTGCTGCACTGGGGAAACCCCCATCAGCCTGACATGCTTGAATGATGCTACACTGGACATCCGGGATCCCTGAGTGTGACCCTGCCCCTCAAGTGTGCCTGCTAAGTGACACCAGGGGAGCCTTCGCTGACTGCCTGCCCTGCTAGAATTTTAGAAGGAGCCCTACCGAAGCACAACTCACTTTCTAACCACCTGTGCCCCGTGAGCAAGGCCCACTGACAAATCCTAGTGAGCGTGTTGCTGGAAGGAAACCTTCATTGTGGTTGCTACACTGCATGATTGAGGGCAGCTGTCTTGTGCTACTTGAGGCGGGGGACCCAGCGAGGTATTCCCGCAGTGCCCGGGGGGGTGTGAGCGTGCCCCCCTCCATGTGACACATACCTCGAGGACACTTGCCTTGCATTTTGGGGGCACTATTTGGCCGCCCCGTATACGTTCTGGCTTTGCGGAACTGCCGGAACAGGTGGAATCTTGACATGTCATTTCCCCCATTTGATACTGCTGGATGTGGTTGGGGTTTCACTGAAGATAGGGGTGCAGGTGCATCTACACCCAATGATTGCTTTAGGCCCTTAATGTGTTACTTAATTGAAATGGTGTATTGTGAAAAGTCCTTATGTGCCTCATATGCATTTAAAGTAATCGTTGGAAAAGGTCATCTATCTCCAAGGGTACACATGTGAGGGTTATCAGTTTGGGCCTGTTGAGAGTATAGCCCAAATTACTGTATAACGTAGTAGCACAGGTGTGCTATGTCCTGTGTGCTTGTGGTGATCTTTTTATGATCCATGTGTTTGCATTTCCTGACCTGCTGCAGTTCATGCCCTGATGTGTTTATGTATGGTGCTTTTCATTCCTGCACTGTCAGGATAACGAGTACTTTTTCAGGATTGGCCTTGTATGCACATTGATGGTGATTTTATGTTGTCAACATATGTCTTTATCTTATTGCACTAAGTATGATGTTACAACAAGTGCCTAGTTGGCAAAGCGGTTATTGGTTTATGGTGTGTTGCTTTACGTGTTATATACAATATATGAGATATTTTTACATAATATTGTGTGGAGTCTCTTTTGTGGTGTATATATTATGTCACTGCTGTGTGTGTGTGTTGAGCAAACACTTTACACATTGCCTCTGAGAAAAGCCTGTCTGCTCGTGCCAAGCTACCAAGAGGGTAAACAGTGGTTATCTGAGCTGTGTAATCCCCTTACCCTGACTAGAAGTAAGGAACCACACTTGTCCAGGGTGCATACCACTGCCAACTAGAGGCCCCCATTTCCAACAGCCATTTTCAGGCTTTGCCCATTTATGTGAGAAGAAATGTAAGAAGGGATAATACCAAATGCATGTATAACACAAGGTAAACATGAAAGGTTGTTTTCAAATTACTCCCTGTTAACTAACATAGTAACATTAAACTGTGTACAGGTCGTCTTTCTATCACTGTCTTGATGCATATCAAGCATTAAGGGGCCCTCATTATCACAGAGATGGTCTTAAAAACATATTGATTTGTGTGATGCTTTGTCAATGTGCTGTATAGTAAGTCTCCCTTCTCTTCTACATGGTAGCTTAAAGCAGGTGATTGTACAAGTCTACTGAATTATACCTGTGCTAATGAAGTTGTAACTTAAACCCTGGTCCTTTCTTGTTGGGTTGAACTGGCTTGTACCACTTAAAAGTTGTTTTGATTTCTTCTTAGTATCTTTCTGTACTGCTAGCACTTCTATAGGCCTGTGAAAGATAATGTAAAAGGCAGACAGCATCTCCTCTGTGATTTGAGTTTGATAAAGCCGCTCACACTCTAATGATCAGTGTAAATCAACTTGTAAAATTTGTGAAGGGCTTACATTGAACTTGAATGTGCAATTACGAGGGTTAGTATAGTAAATTCCCATTTGTCAACTAAAGAAATCGGTTTGAGCCCTCCTTATAATGTACGGAGTATATTCAGATTGAATGTCCTAATATTTTTCAAGAAAATGTGATTTCATCAATTTTTAGCTGGCTGCATCAGTCATCTCACCTGCTGGTTGTTGCCCAGTGAGTCTGGTTTGCTAAAAAAGGTTCCTAGTTCAAAAGCATTATTTAAAATTTGCCATTGACTGGTTTGGCATCAATGCTTGAAACTGCAGACGGAAACTACTATTTTTCTCACCCGAATCAAGCTCCTTGGTGGCTTTAGACATCACCTAATATAATGTATCCCTCCAATATATAAAATCCTCACTGTCAATGGTAGAACAGGGTCATTTTCAGCCATTTACCATTCATCTTTTTTTTTATTTTGTATCTTACAAATTTTCAAGGTACAGTATAAATTGAAGTCCTGGCTTATTCAGTGGACACTCTTCTCTGCCTCTTAACTCCAAAATTTGAGACTTCTAAAATCCAGGTTTTCTCAATTCTTGAGTTCTTTTCATGCTTACTACTTAATTCCTCTCTACTGCAGTGCAGTAAAAACTAGGAATGAGTCACTTTTTCCCTAAGGGATCAAGTATTTTTTCATTAGAATGAAGGAGTGGAACTTATGCATCAAAATTCAAGTCAACACAAACACAGAGGCCTACACTACTCCATCAGACTTCAATACTACATGAAGCCTATGTTTATTATCCGATAACTTGATAATTCTTTACCACAAATGGTGACAGATGTGGTTCATGGGACCAAACCCGAACTTGTAAGAATTAATCCACGTACTGCCTCGTCGTTGTTTATTTAGCAGATATTCACTCAGGTAAGATGTTTTCCTTAAATGACATCAGCACACCATAATCAGGCAAGATATTTCATTTAGACAGCGGAATGAAATTTACAACAGATACATGGCATCCATGTACCTGAACATGCAACACCTTACCCTGGAACCAAAACCTGCATTATCAATCATCGGTCCATGGTATACTGCCCACCTAGACCAAACTTGTTTCATGAAATTAGAAACACCAGCTTCCTTTAAAGCCACCTGGATCTCAGCACAACTGCTACTTTTGAAAAGGTTCTACTTCTGATATCTATGTGCACCTCATCACATTCCTGCAGTCTGAAGTTTCCTAAAATTCAAATGCAGCGTATCAGAGTGCCTTAAGATCGAGGATCGTCTGACGTTAATTTATATTGATGAAATGGTGATAGCGCTGATTCTATGTCCCCTGCATTTCCCTTTGTTGACTACACCATATTGAATATAATTCTGTGAGCCCAGATGATTGTTGCATATTGAGTAGTCTCCTAGGACTTTCACTTGCTTATGGTAGGAGCCAACACTCAATCTTGTCTCTTCTCATTTTCTATCTCTACATCTTGTTGGTTTGCACGCAGAAATACCAGCCCTTGTGGCATATTTCACTGCTCTGTTGGAGGATGGTGGGTACTGACGATGTGCACAGCTGATTAACTCCATATCCAACATCTAAATGTCAAAAGGAGCCCGTACCAGACCCACATCTGCCTGAACCACACCAGCACCCAGATTCAGATCAAGGAATCTGAATTTGAAGAATCATGTAAAAGAACTGCAAATCAGCTTTCAAGTAAAAGCTTTGACCCTCCTTTTGCACTTGAACTAATGAAATGAAACAGCTCTGTCAACCTTTGCTAAAAACATGCAAATTATTTGTACTTATAGACATTGATCATAGTGATATATTTTATAGTAGCATCATCATCATTTACAGTAGCAATCAAAAGGTTTATTTTCCAGTCATGCTGATAACAGAAATGAATACTGTAAACTTAACATATTTGTTGTATTTTGGTATCCTGGTATTTCATACTTGCAGTGTCCGAAACCACAAATAAAACCATTAGCTACGTATGCTAAATTTCCTTTGTATACACCTGGAAAAAGAGCAAGCTGGTGACCTGGCAAACATTTTTACTCCACTGAAAAATATAAAACACAAGGTTGGTCATGACCACACTATAGTCTAACTGGAGAGATGGACAGGATTTCCCACAACAGATCTGCGATACCCTCCAGCGGATCTTCCAGGGTAAGTGCACTGGTACTAGCCGTAGGATAACTGCTTCACGGTCTGCCAGGTCCGCTGACCAGCTATTGCCATTTCAAGCGTTCATGTAAACCTTCTGCTCGAAAAGTACTTTCAAGCCTGGGATCCTCCAGGCTGATGAGCTAGGTAGTCTGTCTGCGACCACAGATCTCTATCCACAGGTTAAAATAGACATCAATGTTTTGTCAGGCAAAGCCAAGATGATGAAATGCGTAGCCAACCTTGGAACTAATGTAATTGAACCGTGCATTTGGAATTAGATGTGTGCAAAATGCAAATTCTGACCACAGACGTCTGTGACGCTTACAACTGTTGCACTTTGCAAACTCTGAGTTGAAAAGATTTGTCAATTAAAAGCATAGGCAAAATAACTTATTGCAGTTAAACTCCTGCAGACTGTTTTTTCCTGAAAAATTTCCAGCTAAAAGTAAAACTTTTTCCCACCTTTGTGAATCCTTGACACTTTTGGAAAAGCATGGCTATGTATTTGGAGAAATGTATTTGTAAGTACCACATCCCTAGTAGGAATTAGTGCTATACCAAATGTCTCTTTAAAACCGTTATTTATAATTTGTCTAACTATAGCTACTAGATAAAACAATTTGGCGTACCACAAAATTCAGTTGAATTAGAATAGCTGGATCCTAACGTTTTCAGCTTAGTTAATAAATTCAGCCACATATGCTTAGCGGCGCACTTAACGCCCGATTAGTAGAAAACATGAAAGCTAGCTGCAGACCAGTTGTGTGTTTGAAAAGATCTTGCACTCTGTTTCACAATCAAGATTCTCTGCTCTCCTCACTTCCGGGTCAATATTGTACTTCATTTTCGACTGAAAGGGAGAACGTTGTGAAATGAAACTTCCCTGAAAGAGCGAAGCCCCATGGGCCTTCTTATGATGACCACCAGCAGTAGATGTCACTATCACAGAATTTTCTTGAAATTACTTTTTGCCTTCAAAGGATACTTGAGCAAAGAGTCCAGTCACCTTCTCTTCAAAAGGGCCAATAAGGTACCCCACCAGTGCAATCTTGGAGTGCAGCGTTTATGTCAACCAATTAATTCAGTAAGTCTTCTCGGGACCTGCCAAATCCCATGTGAATTTCCTAGTTCCTGCTGCAATATCTCCAAGGGTTCCATGATATTTGCTAACATTCTGCAAACACGCGGTGCAGTTTTTTAATGTTTCCTTCAATTGCAATGTCTGTTTCTCCATGTTAACACCTGCTGTTAGGTTATGTCCAGTTACTCCGCCTGCCCATCTCTGCAGCTTTTTGAAAAAAAACATAGTGAAGTTCTCAGTGTACACGAAAAATATATCAAGGGCAACATTTAAGGATTGTCATCACACCATAGCACTAATTGCCGAACATTCCTAGTGATTTCTAATATGAAATCACCTGGTCAAGTTAATTCATAGAACTGAGATTACATTTGAAGTTTGCATGAATTATATACATTTTTTATTCTGCTTACCTTGGTGCAATGTTGTGTTTTAAAACGCGCGCCATCGTTTTCTTGCGAGTGTAGTAAACTGATTGTAATATAAAAGTATTAAACTGCAATAAGCTTACACGCGAATAAGTCACCCAGAATATTTGTAAACTATAATGGAAAAAGAACAAAGGTAAAATGTGACAACAAAAGGAACAAGCATTTGGGACCTTATAAGAGTTTAGCCATGCAACACTTGATGTTGTTGCACCAAGGATATTGTGCTGCATAATTAAATACTGATAAGGTCCCAAAGAGAAGACCTATTGGCTATACCAATGCTTGCTAAATTTTATTTAAAAGTATTCCTCATCTCATGCAGGTTATCCTGGCCTGTTTTAGCGTTAGCAAAGTCCTGATAGTTACACTTTCGCTTTTATATTTGTAACTCTGAATGCGAAAAAAGTATTCAATGAGCTGCAGAGGTAAAATTGGTTTTATACGCAAAACAAATAACCAACCGTCGAACTCCAACTCCTGTCTGGCCTATCCCGGTTTCAAAATCTGGTCACCATACAGGATAATAAATATTAAAAATTAAAAGCATCGGGATAGGCTGATCAACCAGTGGCTTAACAGTAAACGATTGGGGGTCCGGATACTTCTACATGTCACAAACATTCATGGTTCTGTGGCTGCTGGGACCCAGGAGGGTCTGCAGTTGGCCTGTGTTCAATTCTAGCTGGCAACAGTCAACCTGGAGCAGCTCTGTGTCATGTGTGCTGAAACAGGATCATGAACTAGGCTTTCGCTCTGAGCCCCAAAGCCGAACTTCTTTTTCGCGACACTCTACATTTTAGCCTGGCATGTGCACACTCGGCCCTGAAAGTATCCCTGCAAAATCAGTAATGTCCCCAGATAACCAGCGTGCACAGCACAATGAAGGAGAAAACAAGTCCTAAGGAGTCTGTTTTCACAATCGAGCCAGGGCTCACGTTTCACTGAAAATAAACTTTCATTTTACAAAAAGAACCCGTGTAAAGTTGGTAGAGCACATGATTCACTCGGGAGGGCACACGGTCCCATCTTCAAATACAATAGTGCTTGTTACTGGAAGTTCAGGCACACAGAGGACCCGGTTTCATTGATAGCCCAAGGCGGCCTCTTCCCATCCCCAGCTTCCTTCCCTCTGCACAGGAAATGTTTGTGTCTGAAAGATCAGGAGTGCAGATCCCCTGCCCAGGGTGCGATACCACTTAGTGCACCCAAAACACTGTGACTCAGTTGCCTAACTGTATCACTTGACATTAGGGACCGGGCGTATTTATGTAGCCGATTCAAGGAGCTAGATTAAAGCGATGTCAGCTCTAGATCACAGAACGTATTTCGGAAAAGCTGTCAACAGAAAAATGCGCCCCAATCCAGTGAAAGCGGAAACCAGAGAGGGCCAATACACAATGGAACCAGGCTAAAAGACATAGATACCTTAAAATTAAGCCTCAGGACCCAATGGCGCCATCAACAGGGTGCGGGGAAAGACTAGCATGTTTGTGTATCGCTTAGATATCTTCCCCTAGCATTTAATTGCCCTTTCACCGTATGCCCTCATCTAATGAGGTACCTAGTGGAGCAGTGACATTGGGCCCCTTCAGCCATTCCAGTTTTTTTTTACCCCACACAACTCTGCTTTGCAGGCATACACAATTGAAAGAAAAGTTACACAATTAAGATAACAGCATTGCAAATGCATCTGAAACATCAGCGCGCGCCTCACGCTGAAAGTAAAAAGCAGCAGGGGGAAGAAGGGGCCTGCGCCTGTTTCCCTTGCGGGAGCGAGCAAGAACCATCTGTTAATTACAAACAGATGGTTTTAAAGCTCGCTCCCGCAAGGGAATCGCCAAAAGTGCACACGTTCCCATTGAAAGCAATGAAACGCGTGCACGTTTTTGCCTGCAAAACTAAATCGATTACTAAAGGTCTCCTCCTACGCAGCGCATCTGCGCTGCGTAGGCGAGACCTAAAAATGAAGTCCTAAGAGTTGAGTTTACTAGGACCCCCTACTATCGATTCTCACTGTGAGGTTAGAGTTCATTCAACACCAGTGCGCTCAGTGATTCTGCGGTCACAGCAGGGGAAATATGGCAATGTGGTATTATTGTTGTTGCAAAAGACATCAGCTGTGAAAGTTCAAAAAGGGATAGTTTACCATTGACACAGGGGGTAGCAGAACATGAGTGTTACTGAACATAGGTTTCGTGGCCAGGAATCCTCAGGATCGTACGTTGCTCAGTATGGTCCACCTCTCGACACCACCACGGTCTGAATGTAGACATACACAGACTCCATGGAGTGGTCAAGCGGGGGAAGGGAAGTAAGGGGGCAGTGGGGAGGGAGACCTGTAAATACAACAGAACAAATATAAACACGAGAGACACCTTGTAGTTCTTCCTACCCTACCCTGACCCCTCTACCGATGGCTACACAATATATCTAGAATGAGGTACCTGTAAAGCAAAATATCCTCTCTTCTGGTTCCTCGTGAATGCGGGTTCAATCTTATTAGTGCGGCAAGATCTGGTGAGAAAACACCCTGATTAGAAAACACTTAATATTCGGTATCTTTTGAGGTTACATGGTACACATGAGTCCTGTACCTACCCCTCCATTAATCCTGTAGGCTTCGACAGGGGTGTGGAAGAACCTTCCGGGTACTCCCACTCAAACACCCCTGCTACTGCACATAGAAAGAAACCAGTATAACTCCAATCTGTGAGGAACTATATATCCTTCACATTCAGGATATAAATCAGACCTTCAACCCCAATACGTCTTGGGACTATCTTTTAGTGTGTCTAGGTACCTTCTTAGCAGCAAAGAAACTGCAGGGGGGGAGCAACCATCCCTTGTACATCAAAGACAGTTCTCCCTGGTAGCAAACATTCAGATTAGACGTCACACCCTGCCACTTGAAGGTGATGACCGCTCACTGCTCCAAGCGGGATTATGAGTACTACTATCCAATAAACAATAAGACGCCTGCCCTGCCAAGGGAGAGCGGGTGGGATTACTTTTCCCCTTTTCTGATCAAAGTATTGTTTTCCCTGCAAGAGCCTAGGGGCTCACCAACAAGGAAAGCGCGAGGCAGAAGGATTTGTCCCTTCCTATTTAGGAAAATACTGGCAAGAGAAAAGTTTAGGCACCCAGTAAAGCTAGTGGAGCTAGCTCGAGTTTCTGGTTCGCCTCCGGGCCATAAATGGGTTCCGTGGGAATGGCTTGCTCCGCATGGAACTGGAAACGGTTTCGCCAACGGAGCAAACCCAAGAATAGAACGGACCCCCACCTGTTGCCACCACAAGGAACGAGCTTCACACTGCTACTTACAGGAACGCGGAATAAAGTGTCGGTGCTCAAAGCACCCTTACCCGCATCCTTCGCTGCAATGTGGATCTTCGTCTTCAAAGTAAACGGCAGCGTACAGCTGCCCCGGGACAGCTTAATACGGGAATCGCCTTGCACGCGTCGTGACGTTCCGACGTCCTGACGCCGAGGCTCACGGGAACTGTAGTTTCCTAGGTGGCTGCTTCCGGTTGGTGCGCCGCATCAGTGTTCGCCGGGAGCCCCTCTGGTGGGCTGCAACAATAGGCATGTCATCACAGCATGCATTCGTTTGGTATTCCCACAGATGTGCAGTAAAGCCACATGTGTGCATAACTCTATGCATGTGCAGAAATATTGCACATGACAGCGGTAATGACCTACATCAAAAAACCTGAGGGGGGGGCCATGAGTGAATGGGGAGAGAGAGAGAGGATCTACTTGCATCTCACCCTTTGTGCATCATTTGAGGCCCAACTCATACTTCCTCCTGTCCTAGTTGCTGCTAGAAACCATCCATTGCAGCAGCGCATGAGACACATGAGAGCCAGCCTGATGCTGCCTGCTCTTTGCACTGTAACAGAGGGCTGCAGCAATACATCTTGTCCAGTCCAACCTAATGCCACATGCCTGCCTAGCTGGGGAAATAGGTTAATTCACTCAGGTTTTCACATTTTATCTGATGAGGTAATGAAGGAGGATGAATATTCATCTAGCTGTTGGCGAGTGATTTTTCTCAAATATACCCAAGTCTGTGGAAGATGGTGACTAATGAGGCTTACACAAAGTAGCATCAGTGGTGGGACAATTTTCAGAGGAATGAAATCTATAAGAAGCCTCCGGATCCAATGCTACTCTGACTGCCCTGCTACTATGGATGCCCACTGCCCCAACCGTCATGGCCTTGCTGGGAGACATTAGTCACTCTATTATTCCCATGGTTTGGAGTAAAAGGTGTGGAAAGCTCGAGCTGAAGGAATAAGGGCGTGTCTCAACATCACATCCTCATGGAGACATAAACATACATGTACAATGAGTGCTCACAGGGAGTTTGCAAGGGGTCCACCATGATCTATGGGGTATTGCATGACAGAAATAGAAGCCAGACGTCAGTAGCAGTCCTGAAGCCAGGCAGCTTCCAGAACCCAATCTTATAGGCATGTGCCATTTACCAAACTGTGAACTGTCAGTATCCCACCAATTGTTTTGAACCTGCAGCTACCCAGCTAGGGCCTGGCCTCACTGATTCCTACACTCTTCTGTTGTAGCGTGATTCGTGACAACTCTTGCAACTTGTAGACGTGCTCCCTGTCATCAATATCAAATAATGGAGTGACTCAGAAAAGGATATTTTGTGCATCTTAAGTAGACAAGGGTAGGCCAGGTGATGGGAATGAGGTATAGAAGGAACACATGGGACCCACACACCACAGGCCACCTAGATCCTGCCCTCTGACTCTGCCATGATGTAGGCCCTGCTAAATATGAAAGTGCAGACATGGGATCAAAACTGTCAGGCTAAAGTAGCCAAAGGATCTCACCACATGAAAGCATTCCAATCTGGTATGAAGGTGCTGCAGGGCGGCAAGAGGATTTTACAACTCAAAAAAGCTAAGGAGAAGTAGAGAGCCAAGCATAAGCAGTCTGTGGGGTGCTCATTCATCTGCCTAGCCGTCTCCAAACGAAGGCCTGGGCGAAATTTGTCTGACATTGGTGTAATCTTGTGTAATTTCCAGCATTTTGCATTATTCTTCTTACGTGAAATTCCCCAAATTATGCCACATCACTTAATTCCTTGTAAATTCATGTGCAAATCTTGCTGCCCAAGCATGAGAAGAATGCAAATGAAGAAAACGAAGGCAATTGTTAGCAGCATTTGTTTTTTGCACTATTTTTTTAATCTCAAAATGCTAGATTGGCATTTGGGATTGTTTTCTAAAATTTCTGGGTTGTTACTCCTAAGGAAATTGCGCGCATTTTTCGCACCCCATATCAGCCTGTAAGTGGTCCCTTATGGTACTGTGCTATTTAAAGGGCAGTAGAGTAACAACAATCCATCAGTAGCCTTTGGAGTCCTCTCGTAGGTGAGGGTTTTTAAGCTCCTTTACCACAATTCATCATTGTTGAAAAGGTAAGCATTAAATGTATCCACATGTTGTGGGTTGTTCCCTTACAACGGAGGCACATGTAATATGATTAGATGTCTCGAGAAGTTTCTTGGGATTAGGGATGGGATAAAATAAGAGAGTAGGTGTTGTATGATGGGTTTGTTGATAATGCAAAGAAAGGTTGGCTGATGAGAATTAAGTAGCAATGATGCACTATTAAAAGAACATGGGGATAGTGCCCTTGCGTCTGACTTGTCCTTCGATGTCATATCGATGTACAATTGGGTCATGTCTGCCCATTATTGACGATGACTAGGTCAAGTTTGATATTCATCAGCTATGTAGGCATGGGCCCTAAAGACCATGCTTTGTACTTTGTGCGGATCAAGGTACACTTCTAGTTGTTTAATTTCACTTCCCAGTATCGCCATCTTGTGTCGTACAGCAAACCCCTGAGATTGTGAAATGAAGAAGGTTTGTAAATAATTGCATCTCTGTGGCAATTGTCTCTTTGGATGTTTTCAGTCTTGAAATGACTATGCCTGTATTGTGTAAGGATCATCTGTGGACACTAATGATCTAGCTAATACACACCAAGGAACCATGTCCTCCCTGAATGGTGTCTCTTTGTGAACTCTGGCTGATAGCTGTTCTGAAAGATCACTGAGTCAAAGGGGTTCTTCCTAGTCATTAGTGCCACCAGCTGCATGTGGATCCAGTCAGTAGCACCTATGTTGTCAGAATATGTGTCTATTGTACAGAAAAATACTTTCAGTGGCATCTATAAGCATGGTTGTCATGTGGCAATATTATGCTGTCTCTTATTCCCCTTAAAATGGCATTTACCACCTAGTCTAGGATGAGTTCCGAGTAGGAAAAAAAGTGTGTCAATAGCTATGAGCTGCTGGCACATTCCTGAACAACTATAAGTGAATCTGGAGTGGTGGAATTGCAGTTCTGCCTTTGCTTGGATGCATATAATAGTCAACAAAGCACCAAGGTGGGCAGCCTATTATCCAAATCAAACAGATGTGTCATGGTATTAGGATTATGAAGTGTACTCCTTTATTTAATGGATTGAGTCTAAAGTGGTAGACCTGCACAACCTTCTCCTCTACCTCCTCCTGTTAGCCTGTTGCTATTGCTCTTCATAATTTTGCTGCCAAGCATATTATATATGTTGTATACCGTAGAGGCCTGAAGGTGTATTGCTGTGTACATGATCAGTCATGTGAGAATGGTGTTTTCAGCTCAGTCTTAGAGAAGTAGATTTTGTCAAAACTTACTTCAAGTGGTGTTAGTTTTTTGTACTAATGTAATTGCTATGTTCCTCTTTACTACAGTATAAACATGGACTTTGTTTCATACAATGTTACTCCTCTTTCAGACACAAAATTGCAGATAGTTCAGAATTTTATGGATGTGGAGTTGGCATTTATGGTATTTCCGCAACTGCTATTCTGCTCTTTTGACACCATTTCCTTTACCTGTGGAGGCGACAAAAATGATCACTTATTAAGATAACCCACCATTACCGTAGCATTCTCCATGATGGTGCGAGAAGTAATACTTTGCCTTACATGTGGTTGCACTACCTACTTTCCTTTTAAGTGGAATAGTACAAGCAACACAACACCACCACATCAATGCCTTCTACTTCTGTAGAAACAGCCAAAGACTCATATGTGACACATATGCCGATCTTGATGGATGCATATCTGGATGTCTTCCAAGTGAATCCTGGTAAAATATACTTTGTTTTTATCAGACAAACACTCTAGCCTTTCCTTTCATTCCTTCTATGCTCTCCCTTCAAACTAATTAACATTAATTCATCCTTTTTTTATAAAGAATGTTTTTGGTATGTGTAGGAAAGTGCCATTTTTCTACTCACCCCCCTACATTTTGTTCCAGTGCTGATGGTTATGACTCTGAAAGTGCACTGGAGTCTACTGACCAGGCTCCAGTGCCAGTGCTCTATTCCTAAAATGGGTATGTGTGAATTGGTAGCCCCCATTGGCAAGGACTTTAACCCCTTCCTTATAAGTCCCTAGAATGTGGAACCAGTGGTACCCAGGGCATGGGCATTAAAGGGGTCACCAGAACCTGAAGGATTATTGGTGCCACCATGAGTGACCCAAGTAAACTACTGACGGCAGACTTGCCTTTGCAGACTGTAGGAGCAGTTCAAACTGCTCAAAATCTACTCTGCCCTCACCATGTGTGGTAAAGTCAATACTCTATTTTTAATATATACTAAGTCACCCCTAAGGAAGGCCTCCTGAGCACTGGACGCAGGATGCATTATATTAAAGGTGAGGACATATCAGTGCAAGCTTATATGTCCCAATAGTAGCCTTTACCATTAAAGGCTACTATAAGTGATAGGCGGTCCATTGGATAACATGGGTTGGCACCCGGGCAAACTCAAGGTTGACAACTCCAATATAGTATCGCCTAAATGTGTCAGGTTTGGCATTAAATGACGTGTCTCATCACCTCTGACACGAATCTTGTGTCGAGGACGATGTGGCATGCACCTTAGAGGTTGCCCACCTGGAAGCCCCAACCTTTTCTGTGCTCTGGATACCAGCCTTCGCCTGCCAAGACAGGAATCTGACCCCCTGCCAAGAGGCCTGAACTTTTCCAGAAGTCCTAAACAACAGCCATGACGGGAAGGAGGGCACACCTCCCTACCTGACATGATGGCTACTGAAGTGGCACATCAAGGTGGTGAGCTTCAAAGCCTTCACCGCCTGTGATATGCAACCAGGCTGCTGCCCAAAGGAAGAAACAGACTTTCCCCTGCCCCAGAAGTATTTGCACCTAGGCAGGTGGGAAAAGTAGATATTTAGGGAGTGAACATCCCCAGAAGGCTTAGCCACACCTCTAGGGTGGTCTACCTGTTCTTTACAGCTGAGGAAGACTTTTGCCATTGTTAAGAGTGGTAGAATAGAGGGTTCTAGGTAGAAAATCCACCCCGCCCCAATGTGCTCACCTCAGGGGCGTATTAGCTGCTGGGGCTAGTAGTCATTTGGCCACTTGTAACCACACCCCTATATCGGATGTAAGGGCTACCCCTGACACCAGAACGTCAGTTCTGATCTGACTTGCAACAAAGGACAAAGATACCAATGTCTGTGACAACAGGATCTGCACAAAGCAAAGGTGCGATACTCTGCACCTGTGTAACCTTCCTGGAACTGCACAACTGGGACTCGTCTTGAACCAAAGCTCAGTTCCCCAGACAGAGGGACCCCTTTGAAAGCCAAAGGCAACTCCAGACTCCACTGTAATAGTGGCACTAATTCCCTGCCCACCGCAGGTAAAAACGTACCAGAACTAAAGAATCGCTGGCCATCGGGCACTCCAAGCTATCACCCGAATATAGATGGTCCAGCGCATTGTGGGAAACGTAGTCCTGACCGCCAGCAAATTTTCAGGCAACTACCGTTTTTCCCCCGGACATCGAAATACTTTCTACTGAGCTTACTGCTGCCAAGGCTTGTTGGACGCCAGTCCGGCATAACCACCACCCTTTATTCAACGCTGCACCTCAAGGGAACTCTGCAAAAGACAACTCTGCAAAAATCCAACAGTGGCTTTGTTGTCAACTTTTTGCATCCAGCTCCCTGCCAGCACCTTGTAAGTTGTAAAAACAACTCCCCGCAGCTCTAAGGACAGCCAAGACAATTCTGCACCCAGGCTTCTTAAGACAGGTAATATTGAACTGCAGTGGTGGCTTGCTCGTAACGGGGGTGGTGGTGGGGCGAAGGGGGGTGGATTAAAAACAAATAGAAAACATTTGTAAAATTCCTTATCTGCCACGTTGCCGCCTCCTGTCCTCCAACCTCTTCAGGTCTGTTACAGCACTGGAAGCACTCAGGCTTCCGGGCTCTCACAGCCAATCGCGACACTGCAGGAGCAGTGTCATGATTGGTCTGAGCATCCTCTTTGGATGCTCAGGCAGTGCCTGGGGAGGCTGGGCATGTTCTCCACAGGCTGTGCAACACACCCTAATGGAGAACATGCCAAGCGCGCATGTCTGTTTGGCCGTCCCATGTGCACTTAAACAAGTGCAACCCACTCCTCCCCTGGCATCACAGAGCCAGCCCGCCCTGATGCCCGCATAGAAAAAGAAAATGATAATATTGTCCTGCTATCATTTTCTTATTTTTGTTTACATTGCTGAAATAGCTGAGGGGCGACGCTACTCCACCTCAGCGGAGGAGCTGCCACTGTCAAACTGACTCTCGTAGCTTGGTCCTGGGACCCGCATCACCTTTATCCTCTTAAGTATTCATGCAACTTGACCTGCAAGTGACCATTTGTCACTAGTGCTTTTTTGCATCAACCACAATGATAAAGATTTGCAGTACTGTTTTGCACTGACTTTGCTTCTAAAATCCAGAGCTCAAGTTATACTTATCCGACTTACTTTATTTTGATGTCAAAATTTATATGAATATATGCTTCATTTTTATAAATTGGTGTTGGATTTCTTTAAATGTCTTGTCAATTACTTATCGTCCATGTTGGCTCTCAAAATGCTTAACACATGTTACTGTAGTAAAGCCTGACTGTTCTTTGCCACTCTACCCAGACTGAGCTAAGGATTTCTTATTGTGAATCCAAGGACCATCTTTAGAATATTGTGAGGGTATTGCATGGAGAAGCCTAACCAGCATAAACACATAATACTCCACCTTCCTACAAAATGGTTAAAGAAGTTTATCGGCTTTGATAATATCTGCTCCTACCCTCCTTTCAAGGACAGGGTAATTGTTTTTTGTAAATGACATAGTCAGCTAGACCAGTAACATACGGGCCGTATGAAAAATGCTGCGATGGACACTGAGATTTCCACCACAAACCACATAATTACTGAATCTCAAGTGTGGTCCAACTCGAACAACGAGTTAAGTACCCTTAGGAATAGGGCTCAGTTGCGGTACAGCAGCTCCTGGTTTGTGATATGGCCCTAGGTCCCACTTGGACAGAATTATTACCACTTACCTCACAGTTGGTATTTAATCTTACTGCCTATTCTAAAAAATAGTTATAAAAATGTACTGTGCATTAAAAAACGAATCTTACCATTCAAGGATGAAAAATGAAATGCTGGGAGGTATAATTTGTCTATATCTTCAAAAATATCGTTTAACTCCACAGCCATGCCTACTTTCTTCCCAAGTTTGTGTGGCTTGTGTCTAGCTCAATTCTTACCCCTCAGTTACCAAATAAAACTCACTCCAAACGACTGGAGAAGCACTTAAAATATATGGCCACCCTGTAAAAGGTTTATTTTGTGGTTCTCATCTTACTAAAAGTATTCCAATTACAAGTTAACGCTTTCTGTTTTCACGAAATTGTTAACGCACAGGTGCATTTTATTCCTGTCAAATGTACAGGTGTCTTTATATAGCACACATCTGGTTTCATATATATTTAGAAAAAAAGTTGCACATTTAGTGAACAAGTGTACTTGTGTTATATGACTCAGTGTGGTTTTAACTACTTTAGGGCTGCTCACAACCTAATTTGAGTATGCCACATTTTGAGAACCATAATGATGCCTAAGGGGAGACACAATTCTAAACTATTGCTTTGAAATGTCCAATCTCCAATTTTGACATTTCTTTACTGAGGAGGGCCAATGATGATTTCGCAATGGTAAATTTTGTGACTGGTGAAAAGAAACAACTTGTTATATGCATGTTTTGCTAGCCTTCCTCTCTCCCTCAATGCCATTTTAACGTACAAACTGTATCTTCTTTGAATAAATTGTTTAACAAAAACAATTACATGAGGAGGTGCTTAAAAAGATCTACTAATCACTTTAACGTGCACCATGCGTATTATTACCCTTAGCATGCTGATCAATCAGGGGGTTTAAAGTGCACTACTCACCCGTGAGGGTCTAAAGGCGCTGAGAAAGGGGGGTGTGTACTGGCATGTACAAATCATGCCAGTGTATTCGCTATATGTTCAACATCGATGAACAAGTATATAAACAAGTAAATATTGCTGTGTACTAAATACTTGAATCACATGGTAGTGCAACCAAATTTTTGTCAAAATAGCAACTTCTTACCCCTCAGGTAAGGATCCTAGTTTGAAATAGTCACTTTCTTAAGCGTTCACGGTCAACAATGTTGACCATTTCCAATTCGAATTTAAGTAGGGAGTGTGTGAAATTTTTAATTGTGACCCTTATTCGGGCAAATTCGTTTCACTTTGCTCTATCATGGAATTGCCTGAGACTGGCATAGTTTAAATTAATATACTCCGATTTTCCCCCATGAGTGGAATTTCATATAGACGTGGAAACAGTAGCGGCCAGCATGGCTCTCGGGTGGGGGTTGCAAAATGTAAAAAAAAAAAACACATTTAAAAACTTACCTTTCCGCCGGGTCTAGCATCTTCAATGCTCCTGATCTCCTGCCTCTGACAGGAACAGGAAGCAGGCAGCCGGGCTTCCTCCCCAAAGCCAATCCCAACGCTGCATGTCTGGGTGGGTGCGCAAATCCAGCAGAAAAAAAAACGAAACGCGGTCTCCCACGCTTCGGTTTTTTAAGCCTCCGGGTGGGCAATGTGTTATTATGGTGTGGGGGCCTTGCTTCTTTCTGCACTCCCTTGCCTTTTTCTGTACTCCTCTTCCCTCTTTCTGCACCCCTCTTTCTGCCCCCTCTTGCCTCTTTCTGCACCTCTGTTGCTTCTTTCTGCTTGCCTTTTTACTCTTTCTGCACCCCTCTTGCATCTTTCTGCACCCCTTTTTAATCGTTCTGCACCCCTCTTTACTCTTTTTGCACCCCTCTTTACTCTTTCTGCACCCCTCTTTACTCTTTCTGCACCCCTCTTGCCTCTTTCTGCTTCCCCTTGCCTCTTACTCTACCCCTCTTGCCTCTTTCTGCCCATCTGTTGCTTCTTTCTGCACTCCTCATGCTTTGTTCTGTACCTCTCTTGCTTCTTTCTGCACCACTCATGCTTCTTTCTGTACCCATCATCCTCTGGTCCTTCTTTATGCACTTCTTTTGTTTCTTTCTGCACTTCTCTTGCCTTTTTCCCCACCCCTCATCCCTCTTTCTGTACCTCTGTTCCTTCTTTCTGCACTTCTTCTGTTTCTTTCTGCACGTCTTGTGTTTATTTCTGCACCTCTCTTGCTTCTTTCTGCAATCACTTGCCTGTTTCTGTACCCTCTTCCTGCATCCCTCTTGCCTCTTTCCTTTTGCCTCTTTCTGTACCCCTCTTCCTGCTTTCTGCACTTCTTTTGTTTTTTTCTGTACTTCTCTTGCCTTTTTCTCCACCCCTCATCCCTCTTTCTGTACCTCTGTTCCTTCTTTCTGCACACCCTTGCCTCTTTCTCTACCCCTCATTCCTCTTTTTGCACCCCTCTTGCCTCTTTCTGTACATCTGTTGCTTCTTTTTGAATTCCTCTTGCTTCTTTCTGCACCTCTCTTGCTTCTTTCTGTGCCCCTCATGCTTCTTTCTGCACCCCTCTTCCCTTTTTCTCCTCCCCTCTTGCCACGGTCTCCACCCCAGTTCCCCTTTTTGCATCTCTATTACTTCTTTCTGCACTTTTCTTTCCTCTTTCTCCACCCCTCATCTCTCTCTTTGCACCTCTGTTGCTTCTTTCTGCACCTCTGTTCCTTCTTTCTGCACTTCTTTTGTTTCTTTCTGCTTCACTCTTGTCTCCTTCTGTACCCCTCTTCCTACACCTCTCGCTTCTTTCTGCAATTCTCCTGCATCATTCTGCACCTCTCTTGCTTCTTTCTGCACCACTCATGCTTCTTTCTGTACCCCCTTCCCTCTTTCTGCACCCCTCTTGCCTCTTTCTGCACCTCTGTTCCTTCTTTCTGCGCTTCTTCTGTTTCTTTCTGCACGTCTTGTGTTTATTTCTGCACCTCTCTTGCTTCTTTCTACAATCACTTGCCTGTTTCTGTACCCACTTCCCTCTTTCTGCATCCCTCTTGCCTCTTTCCACATTCCTTTTGCCTCTTTCTGTACCCCTCTTCATTCTTTCTGCACTTCTTTTGTTTCTTTCTGTACTTCTCTTGCCTTTTTCTCTACCCCTCATCCCTCTTTCTGTACCCCTCTTCATTCTTTCTGCACTTCTTTTGTTTCTTTCTGTACTTCTCTTGCCTTTTTCTCTACCCCTCATTCCTCTTTTTGCACCCCTCTTGCCTCTTTCTGTACATCTGTTGCTTCTTTTTGCATTCCTCTTGCTTCTTTCTGCACCTCTCTTGCTTCTTTCTGTGCCCCTCATGCTTCTTTAAGCACCCCTCTTCCCTTTTTCTTCTCCCCTCTTGCCACGGTCTCCACCCCAGTTCCCCTTTTTGCATCTCTATTACTTCTTTCTGCACTTTTCTTTCCTCTTTCTCCACCCCTCATCCCTCTTTTTGCACCTCTGTTGCTTCTTTCTGCACGTCTGTTCCTTCTTTCTGCACTTCTTTTGTTTGTTTCTGTACTTCTCTTACGTCTTTCTCCACCCCTCATCCCTCTTTCTGCAGCTCTTTTGCTTCTTTCTGCACACCCTTGCCTCTTTTTCTACCCTTCTTCCCTCTTTTTGCACCCCTCTTCTCTCTTTTTGCACCCCTCTTGCCTCTTTCTGCACATCTGTTGTTTCTTTGTGCACTCCTCTTGCTTCTTTCAGCACCTCTCTTGCTTCTTTCTGTACCACTCATGCTTCTTTCTCCACCTCTCTTCCCTTTTTCTTCTCCCCTTTTGCCACGGTCTCCACCCCAGTTCCCCTTTTTGCATCTCTATCACTTCTTTCTGCACTTTTCTTTCCTCTTACTCCACCCCTCATCCCTCTTTCTGCACCTCTGTTGCTTCTTTCTGCACCTCTGTTCCTTCTTTCTGCACTTATTTTGTTTCTTTCTGCTTCCCTCTTTCCTCACCCCTCTTGCCTCTTTCTCAATTCCTCTTCCCCCTTTCAGCATCTCTGTTGCTTCTTTCTTGATCTCTGTTGCTTCTTTCTGCACCCCTCTTGCCTCTTTCTGCTTCCCCTTGCCTCTTACTCTACCCCTCTTGCCTCTTTCTGCCCATCTGTTGCTTCTTTCTGCACTCCTCATGCTTTGTTCTGTACCTCTCTTGCTTCTTTCTGCACCACTCATGCTTCTTTCTGTACCCATCATCCTCTGGTCCTTCTTTATGCACTTCTTTTGTTTCTTTCTGCACTTCTCTTGCCTTTTTCCCCACCCCTCATCCCTCTTTCTGTACCTCTGTTCCTTCTTTCTGCACTTCTTCTGTTTCTTTCTGCACGTCTTGTGTTTATTTCTGCACCTCTCTTGCTTCTTTCTGCAATCACTTGCCTGTTTCTGTAACCTCTTCCCTCTTTCTGCATCCCTCTTGCCTCTTTCCTTTTGCCACTTTCTGTACCCCTCTTCCTGCTTTCTGCACTTCTTTTGTTTTTTTCTGTACTTCTCTTGCCTTTTTCTCCACCCCTCATCCCTCTTTCTGTACCTCTGTTCCTTCTTTCTGCACACCCTTGCCTCTTTCTCTACCCCTCATTCCTCTTTTTGCACCCCTCTTGCCTCTTTCTGTACATCTGTTGCTTCTTTTTGCATTCCTCTTGCTTCTTTCTGCACCTCTCTTGCTTCTTTCTGTGCCCCTCATGCTTCTTTCTGCACCCCTCTTCCCTTTTTCTCCTCCCCTCTTGCCACGGTCTCCACCCCAGTTCCCCTTTTTGCATCTCTATTACTTCTTTCTGCACTTTTCTTTCCTCTTTCTCCACCCCTCATCTCTCTCTTTGCACCTCTGTTGCTTCTTTCTGCACCTCTGTTCCTTCTTTCTGCACTTCTTTTGTTTGTTTCTGTACTTCTCTTACGTCTTTCTCCACCCCTCATCCCTCTTTCTGCAGCTCTTTTGCTTCTTTCTGCACACCCTTGCCTCTTTTTCTACCCTTCTTCCCTCTTTTTGCACCCCTCTTCTCTCTTTTTGCACCCCTCTTGCCTCTTTCTGCACATCTGTTGTTTCTTTGTGCACTCCTCTTGCTTCTTTCAGCACCTCTCTTGCTTCTTTCTGTACCACTCATGCTTCTTTCTCCAGCTCTCTTCCCTTTTTCTTCTCCCCTTTTGCCACGGTCTCCACCCCAGTTCCCCTTTTTGCATCTCTATCACTTCTTTCTGCACTTTTCTTTCCTCTTACTCCACTCCTCATCCCTCTCTTTGCACCTCTGTTGCTTCTTTCTGCACCTCTGTTCCTTCTTTCTGCACTTATTTTGTTTCTTTCTGCTTCCCTCTTTCCTCACCCCTCTTGCCTCTTTCTCAATTCCTCTTCCCCCTTTCAGCATCTCTGTTGCTTCTTTCTTGATCTCTGTTGCTTCTTTCTGCACTTCTCTTGCCTCTTTCTGTACCCCTCTTCCCTCTTTCTGCACCTCTCTTGCTTTTTTCTGCAATTCTCTTGCTTTTTCTGTACCACTCAGGCCTCTTTCTGTACCCCTTTTCCCTCTTTCAGCACCCCTCTTGCCTCTCTCTGTACCTCTGTTCCTTCTTTCTGAACTTCTTTTGTTTCTTCTTGCACCTCTCTTGCTTCTTTCTGTACCCCTCTTGCCTCTTTCTCCACTCCTCTTACCCCTTTCTGCATCTCTGTCGCTTGTTTCTGTATTTTTCTTGTCTCCTTCTCTACCCTGCTCCCTCTTTCTGAACCTCTTTTGCTTCTTTCTGCACCCCTCTTGCTTCTATCTGCACCCCTTTTGCTTCTATCTGCACCCCTTGTCCCTATTTTACATCCCTCTTCCCTCTTTCTGCACCCCTTGCCTCTTTCTGCACCTCTGTTCCTTCTTTCTGCACTTCTTCTGTTTCTTTCTGCACTTCTTGTGTTTATTTCTGCACGTCTCTTGCATCTTTCTGCACCCCTTTTTACTCGTTCTGCACCCCTCTTTACTCTTTCTGCACCCCTCTTTACTCTTTCTGCACCCCTCTTTACTCTTTCTGCATCCCTCTTTACTCTTTCTGCACCCCTCTTGCCTCTTTCTGCTTCCCCTTGCCTCTTACTCTACCCCTCTTGCCTCTTTCTGCCCATCTGTTGCTTCTTTCTGCACTCCTCTTGCTTTGTTCTGTACCTCTCTTGCTTCTTTCTGCACCACTCATGCTTCTTTCTGTACCCATCTCCCTCTGGTCCTCCTTTATGCACTTCTTTTGTTTCTTTCTGCACTTCTCTTGCCTTTTTCCCCACCCCTCATCCCTCTTTCTGTACCTCAGTTCCTTCTTTCTGCACTTCTTCTGTATCTTTCTGCACGTCTTGTGTTTATTTCTGTACCTCTCTTGCTTCTTTCTGCAATCACTTGCCTGTTTCTGTACCCTCTTTCCTCTTTCTGCATCCCTCTTGCCTCTTTCCACATTCCTTTTGCCTCTTTCTGTACCCCTCTTCCTTCTTCCTGCACTTCTTTTGTTTCTTTCTGTACTTCTCTTGCCTTTTTCTCCACCCCTCATCCCTCTTCCTGTACCTCTGTTCCTTCTTTCTGCACACCCTTGCCTCTTTCTCTACCCCGCATTCCTCTTTTTGCACCCCTCTTGCCTCTTTCTGTACATCTGTTGCTTCTTTTTGCATTCCTCTTGCTTCTTTCTGCACCTCTCTTGCTTCTTTCTGTGCCCCTTATGCTTCTTTCTGCACCCCTCTTCCCTTTTTCTTCTCCCCTCTTGCCACGGTCTCCACCCAGGTCCCCTTTTTGCATCTCTATTACTTCTTTCTGCACTTTTCTTTCCTCTTTCTCTACCCCTCATCCCTCTTTTTGCACCTCTGTTGCTTCTTTCTGCACCTCTGTTCCTTCTTTCTGCACTTCTTTTGTTTCTTTCTGCTTCCCTCTTGTCTCTTTCTGTACCCCTCTTCCTACACCTCTCGCTTCTTTCTGCAATTCTCCTGCATCATTCTGCACCTCTCTTGCTTTTTTCTGCACCACTCATGCTTCTTTCTGTACCCCCTTCCCTCTTTCTGCACCCCTCTTGCCTCTTTCTGCACCTCTGTTCCTTCTTTCTGCACTTCTTCTGTTTCTTTCTGCACGTCTTGTGTTTATTTCTGCACCTCTCTTGCTTCTTTCTGAAATCACTTGCCTGTTTCTGTACCCTCTTCCCTCTTTCTGCATCCCTCTTGCCTCTTTCCACATTACTTTTGCCTCTTTCTGTACCCCTCTTCCTTCTTTCTGCACTTCTTTTGTTTCTTTCTGTACTTCTCTTGCCTTTTTCTCCACCCCTCATCCCTCTTTCTGTACCTCTGTTCCTTCTTTCTGCACACCCTTACCTCTTTCTCTACCCCTCATTCCTCTTTTTGCACCCCTCTTGCCTCTTTCTGTACATCTGTTGCTTCTTTTTGCATTCCTCTTGCTTCTTTCTGCACCTCTCTTGCTTCTTTCTGTGCCCCTCATGCTTCTTTCTGCACCCCTCTTCCCTTTTTCTTCTCCCCTCTTGCCACGGTCTCCACCCCAGTTCCCCTTTTTGCATCTCTATTACTTCTTTCTGCACTTTTCTTTCCTCTTTCTCCACCCCTCATCCCTCTTTTTGCACCTCTGTTGCTTCTTTCTGCACTTCTTTTGTTTGTTTCTGTGCTTCTCTTGCGTCTTTCTCCACCCCTCATCCCTCTTTCTGCAGCTCTTTTGCTTCTTTCTGCACACCCTTGCCTCTTTTTCTACCCTTCTTCCCTCTTTTTGCACCCCTCTTCTATCTTTTTGCACCCCTCTTGCCTCTTTCTGCACATCTGTTGTTTCTTTGTGCACTCCTCTTGCTTCTTTCAGCACCTCTCTTGCTTCTTTCTGTACCACTCATGCTTCTTTCTCCACCTCTCTTCCCTTTTTCTTCTCCCCTTTTGCCACGGTCTCCACCCCAGTTCCTCTTTTTGCACCTCTATCACTTCTTTCTGCACTTTTCTTTCCTCTTACTCCACCCCTCATCCCTCTTTCTGCACCTCTGTTGCTTCTTTCTGCACCTCTGTTCCTTCTTTCTGCACTTATTTTGTTTCTTTCTGCTTCCCTCTTTCCTCACCCCTCTTGCCTCTTTCTCAATTCCTCTTCCCCCTTTCAGCATCTCTGTTGCTTCTTTCTTGATCTCTGTTGTTTCTTTCTGCACTTCTCTTGCCTCTTTCTGTACCCCTCTTCCCTCTTTCTGCACCTCTCTTGCTTTTTTCTGCAATTCTCTTGCTTTTTCTGTACCACTCAGGCCTCTTTCTGCACCCCTTTTCCCTCTTTCTGCACCCCTCTTCCCTCTTTCAGCACCCCTCTTGCCTCTCTCTGTACCTCTGTTCCTTCTTTCTGAACTTCTTTTGTTTCTTCTTGCACCTCTCTTGCTTCTTTCTGTACCCCTCTTGCCTCTTTCTCCACTCCTCTTACCCCTTTCTGCATCTCTGTCGCTTGTTTCTGTACTTTTCTTGTCTCCTTCTCTACCCTGCTCCCTCTTTCTGAACCTCTTTTGCTTCTTTCTGCACCCCTCTTGCTTCTATCTGCACCCATTTTGCTTCTATCTGCACCCCTTGTCCTATTTCACATCCCTCTTCCCTCTTTCTGCACCCCTTGCCTCTTTCTGCACCTCTGTTCCTTCTTTCTGCACTTCTTCTGTTTCTTTCTGCACTTCTTGTGTTTATTTCTGCACGTCTCTTGCTTCTTTCTGCAATCACTTGCCTGTTTCTGTACCCTCTTCCCTCATTCTGCATCCCTCTTGCCTCTTTCCACATTCCTGTTGCCTCTTTCTGTACCCCTCTTCCTTCTTTCTGCACTTCTTTTGTTTCTTTCTGTACTTCTCTTTTTTTCCCCACCCCTCATCCCTCTTTCTGTACCTCTGTTCCTTCTTTCTGCACACCCTTGCCTCTTTGTCTAACCCTCATTCCTCTTTTTGCACCCCTCTTGCCTCTTTCTGTACATCTGTTGCTTCTTTTTCCATTCCTCTTGCTTCTTTCTGCACCTCTCTTGCTTCTTTCTGTACCACTCATGCTTCTTTCTGCACCCCTCTTCCCTTTTTCTCCTCCCCTCTTGCCACGGTCTCCACCCCAGTTCCCCTTTTTGCATCTCTATTACTTCTTTCTGCACTTTTCTTCCCTCTTTCTCCACCCCTCATCCCTCTTTCTGCACCTCTGTTGCTTCTTTCTGCACCTCTGTTCCTTCTTTCTGCACTTCTTTTGTTTCTTTCTGCTTCCCTCTTGCCTCTTTCTCCACCCCTCTTGCCTCATTCTCTATCCCTCTTCCCCCTTTCTGTATCTCTGTTGCTTCTTTCTGCATCTCTGTTGCCTCTTTCTATACTTCTCTTGCTTCTTTCTGTACCCCTTTTCCTACACCTCCCGCTTCTTTCTGCAATTCTCCTGCGTCGTTTTGCACCTCTCTTGCTTCTTTCTGCACCACTCATGCTTCTTTCTGTACCCCTCTTCCCTCTTTCTGCGCCCCTCTTGCCTCTTTCTGCACTTCTTTTGTTTGTTTCTGCACTTCTCTTGCCTCTTGCTCCACACCTCATCCCTCTTTCTGCAGCTCTCTTGCTTCTTTCTGCACACCCTTGCCTCTTTCTCTTCCCTACTTCCCTCTTTTTGCATCCCTCTTGCCTCTTTTTGCACCCCTCTTGCCTCTTTCTGCACATCTGTTGCCTCTTTGTGCACGCCTCTTGCTTCTTTCTGCACCTCTCTTGCTTCTTTCTGTACCACTCATGCCTCTTTCTGCACCCCTCTTCCCTTTTTCTTCTCCCCTTTTGCCATGGTCTCCACCCCAGTTCCCCTATTTGCATCTCTATTACTTCTTCCTTCACTTTTCTTTCCTCTTTCTCCACCCTTCATCCCTCTTTCTGCACCTCTGTTGCTTCTTTTTGCACACCCTTGCCTCTTTCTCTACCCTTCTTCCCTCTTTTTGCACCCCTCTTCTCTCTTTTTGCACCCCTCTTGCCTCTTACTGCACATCTGTTGCCTCTTTGTGCACGCCTCTTGCTTCTTTCAGCACCTCTCTTGCTTCTTTCTGTACCACTCATGCTTCTTTCTCCACCTCTCTTCCCTTTTTCTTCTCCCCTTTTGCCACGGTCTCCACCCCAGTTCCCCTTTTTGCATCTCTATTACTTCTTTCTGCACTTTTCTTTTGTCTTACTCCACCCCTCATCCCTCTTTCTGCACCTCTGTTGCTTCTTTCTGCACCTCTGTTCCTTCTTTCTGCACTTATTTTGTTTCTTTCTGCTTCCCTCTTTCCACACCCCTCTTGCCTCTTTCTCAATCCCTCTTCCCCCTTTCTGCATCTCTGTTATTTCTTTCTTGATCTCTGTTGCTTCTTTCTGTACCCCTCTTCCCTCTTTCTGTACCCCTCTTCCCTCTTTCTGCACCTCTCTTGCTTTTTTCTGCAATTCTCTTGCTTTTTCTGCACCACTCAGGCCTCTTTCTGCACCCCTTTTCCCTCTTTCTGCACCCCTCTTCCCTCCTTCAGCACCCCCCTTGCCTCTCTCTGTACCTCTGTTCCTTCTTTCTGAACTTCTTTTGTTTCTTCTTGCACCTCTCTTGCTTCTTTCTGTACCCCTCTTGCCTCTTTCTCCACTCCTCTTACCCCTTTCTGCATCTCTGTCGCTTGTTTCTGTACTTTTCTTGTCTCCTTCTCTACCCTGCTCCCTCTTTCTGAACCTCTTTTGCTTCTTTCTGCACCCCTCTTGCTTCTATCTGCACCCCTTGTCCCTCTTTCACATCCCTCTTCCCTCTTTCTGCACCCCTTGCCTCTTTCTGCACCTCTGTTCCTTCTTTCTGCACTTCTTGTGTTTATTTCTGCACCTCTCTTGCTTCTTTCTGCAATCACTTGCCTGTTTCTGTACCCTCTTCCCTCATTCAGCATCCCTCTTGCCTCTTTCCACATTCCTGTTGCCTCTTTCTGTACCCCTCTTCCTTCTTTCTGCACTTCTTTTGTTTCTTTCTGTACTTCTCTTTCTTTTTTCTCCACCCCTCATCCCTCTTTCTGTACCTCTGTTCCTTCTTTCTGCACACCCTTGCCTCTTTGTCTAACCCTCATTGTCTAACCCTCATTCCTCTTTTTGCACCCCTCTTGCCTCTTTCTGTACATCTGTTGCTTCTTTTTCCATTCCTCTTGCTTCTTTCTGCACCTCTCTTGCTTCTTTCTGTACCACTCATGCTTCTTTCTGCACCCCTCTTCCCTTTTTCTCCTCCCCTTTTGCCACGGTCTCCACCCCAGTTCCCCTTTTTGCATCTCTATTACTTCTTTCTGCACTTTTCTTTCCTCTTTCTCCACCCCTCATCCCTCTTTCTGCACCTCTGTTGCTTCTTTCTGCACCTCTGTTCCTTCTTTCTGCACTTCTTTTGTTTCTTTCTGCTTCCCTCTTGCCTCTTTCTCCACCCCTCTTGCCTCATTCTCTATCCCTCTTCCCCCTTTCTGTATCTCTGTTGCTTCTTTCTGCATCTCTGTTGCCTCTTTCTATACTTCTCTTCCTTCTTTCTGTACCCCTTTTCCTACACCTCTCGCTTCTTTCTGCAATTCTCCTGCGTCGTTCTGCACCTCTCTTGCTTCTTTCTGCACCACTCATGCTTCTTTCTGTACCCCTCTTCCCTCTTTCTGCACCCCTCTTGCCTCTTTCTGCACCTCTGGTCCTTCTGTCTGCACCTCTTTTGTTTGTTTCTACACTTCTCTTGCCTCTTTCTCCACCCCTCATCCCTCTTTCTGCAGCTCTCTTGCTTCTTTCTGCACACCCTTGCTTCTTTCTCTTCCCTTCTTCCCTCTTTTTGCATCCCTCTTGCCTCTTTTTGCACCCCTCCTACCTCTTTCTGCACATCTGTTGCTTCTTTGTGCATGCCTCTTGCTTCTTTCTGCACCTCTCTTGCTTTTTCTTCTCCCCTTTTGCCATGGTCTCCACCCCAGTTCCCCTATTTGCATCTCTATTACTTCTTCCTGCACTTTTCTTTCCTCTTTCTCCATCCTTCATCCCTCTTTCTTCACCTCTGTTGCTTCTTTTTGCACCTCTGTTCCTTCTTTCTGCACCCCTCTTGCCTCTTTCTCGACACCTCTTATCCCTTTCTGCATCTCTGTCGCTTGTTTCTGTACTTTTCTTGTCTCCTTCTCTACCCTGCTCCCTCTTTCTGAACCTCTTTTGCTTCTTTCTGCACCTCTCTTGATTCTATCTGCACCCCTTGTCCCTCTTTCACATCCTTCTTCCCTCTTTCTGCACCCCGTGCTCTTTCTGCACCTCTGTTCCTTCTTTCTGCACCTCTCTTGCTTCTTTCTGCAACCACTTGCCTGTTTCTGTACCCCTCTTCCCTCTTTCTGCATCCCTCTTGCCTCTTTCCACATTCCTTTTGCCTCTTTCTGTACCCCTCTTCCTTCTTTCTGCACTTCTTTTGTGTCTTTCTGCAGCTCTCTTGCTTCTTTCTGTACCCCCTTGCCTCTTTATGGACGTCTGTTGCTTCTTTCTGCACTCGTCTTGCTTCTTTCTGCACCTCCCTTGCTTCTTTCTGTACCCTCTTCTGTCTTTCTGCACCCCTCTTGCCTCTTTCTGCACCCCTCTTCCCTCTTTCTGCACCTCTGTTGCTTCTTTCTGTACTTACATTGCTTCTTTCTGCACATCTCTTGCTTCTTTCTGTTTTCCTCTTGCCGCTCCGTCCCTCTTCCCCCTTTCTGCATCTCTGTTGCTTCTTTCTGCATCTCTGTTGCTTCTTTTTGCACTTCTCTTGCCTCTTTCTGTACCCCTCTTCCCTCTTACTGCATCTCTCTTGCTTCTTTCTGCAAATCTCTTACTTTTTCCTGTACCCCTCATGCCTCTTTCTGTATCTCTGTTCCTTCTTTCTGTACTTCTTTTGTTTCTTTCTGCACCCCTCTTGATTCTTTCTCCACCCCTCTTACCCCTTTCTGCATCTCTGTTGCTTGTTTCTGTACTTTTCTTGTCTCTTTCTCTACACTGTTCCCTCTTTCTGAACCTCTTTTCCTTCTTTCTGCAGCTCTCTTGCTTCTATCTGCACCCATTGTCCTTCTTTCACATCCCTCTTCCCGCACCCCTCTTGCCTCTTTCTGCACCTCTGTTCCTTCTTTCTGCACTTCTTTTGTTTATTTCTGCACCTCTCTTGCTACTTTCTGCACTCTCTTGCCTGTTTCTGTACCCCTCTTCCTTCTTTCTACATCCCTCTTGTCTCTTTCTGCACCCCTTTTGCCTCTTTCTGCACCCCTGTTGCTTCTTTCTGCGCTTCTTTTTTCTTTCTGTACCTCTTGCTTCTTTCTGCACCCCTTTTTCCTCTTTTTGCATCCCTCTTGCCTCTTTCTGCATCCCTTTTGCCTCTTTCTGTACCTCTCTTCCTTCTTTCTGCACTTATTTTGTTTCTTTCTGCAGCTCTCTTGCTTCTTTCTGCACCCCCTTGCCTCTTTCTCTACCCATCGTCCCTCTTTTTGCATCTGTATTGCCTCTTTCTGCACTTCTGTTTCTTCTTTCTGCACTCTTCTTGCTTCTTTCTGTACCCCTCTTGCTTCTTTCTGTACCAGTCTTGCTTCTTTCTGTACCAGTCATGCTTCTTTCTGCACCCCTCTTGCCTCTTTCTGCACCTCTGGTCCTTCTTTCTGCACTTCTTTTGTTTCTTTCTGCACCTCTCTTGCTTCTTTCTTCTCCCATCTTGCCACTATCTCCACCCCTATTCCCCCTTTTTGCATCTCTATTACTTCTTTCTGCGCTTCTCTTTCCTCTTTCTCCACCCCTTATCCCTCTTTTTGCACCTCTGTTACTTCTTTCTACACTTCTCTAGCATCTTTCTGCACCTCTGTCCCTTCTTTCTGCAACCCTTGTACCTCTTTCTACACTTCTCTTGCCTCTTTCTGCACCCATTGTGCCTCTTTCTGCACCTCTGTTGCTTGGTTCTACATTTCGATTGTTTCTTTCTGTACCTCTCTTGCTTCTTTCTGTACCCCTCTAGCCTCTTTTTCCACCCCTCTTCCTCTTTTTGATCTGTTGCTCCTTTCTGCACTTCTCTTATCTCTTTCTCGACCCCTCATCCATCTTTCTGCACCTCTGTTGCTTCTTTCTGCCCCCTCTTGCTTCTTTCTCAACCCCTCTTGCTTCTTTCTGCACCCTGTGTGCCTTTTTCTGCACCCCTTTCCTCTTTCTGTACCCCTCTTGCCCCTTTCTGCACCTCTCTTCCTTCTTCCTGTACTTCTTTTGTTTTTTCTGTACCTCTCTTGCTTCTTTCTCCACCCCTTTTGCCTCTTTCTGAACCCCTCTTCCCTCTTTCTGCACCCCTCTTGGCTCTTTCTGCACCTCTCTTTCTTCTTTCTGCACTTCTTTTGTTTCTTTCTGCAGCTCACTTGCTTCTTTCTGCACCCCCTTGCCTCTTTCTGCACCTCTGTTCCTTCTTTGTGCACTTCTTTTGTTTCTTTCTGCACATCTCTTGCTTCTTTCTGTATTTCTATCGCCTCTTTCTGTACTCAAATGGGAAGTGCAAGCTGTCAAGTTTAAAGGTCTGCGTGCACTTGTGACTGAGGTATATGTCTACTTGTATATATATTCTCGAATGTTTTATGCATCTGAAGATGGTAGCTTAAAATGTGGGTAGTTTCTCCTAAAGGTGGTTAAATGTTCTCTGCTTTGCTCTGCTCTGTCATTCAGTTGTACAGGCAGACATGTCTTATGTATATAGGTGTTATAGAGCCCCTCAAATATACTATTGAATACCCATGTGCTCTATATTATGAACAGAAAGAAATACATACACCTTTTTGTACACACATTTACAGAGTATGCTGTTTGAAACACAAGTATTAAAGTATTGTAACATATCACTCGGTAAAAGCGGAGACACGCATGCTTCACAAACTTGGTCAGACTTACAACAGTGATATGCTTAGGATTGCTGTTTTGTATTTGGTAGGCCTAACATTCTGAGCAGTTGATTAATAGGAACCTTCGAAAGAAAAGTGAGGTTTAAGACATCTTGGGAGAAGGATTAGTGATTAGGCTATTTTGCATGAGTCTGTTTTAAGGTACACTCAAAGTTGGCCTCTTTCTGTACCTCTGTTGGTTCTTTCTGCCCTTCTCTTGCTTCTTTCTGCACCTTTCTTCCTCTTTCTGCACTTCTCTTGCTTCTTTCTGTGCCTTTCTTCCTCATTCTGCACGTCCTACCTATGTAGGCATATTTAGAAATTAGCATTTAAAAAACCTTAGAAATTCACTGAAAAAAAGAGTGGTTTCAAGCACTTTATAGTTAGGCTGACATTTCACTTGTACAAAACCTGAGAAATTCGGCCGTTAAA
The DNA here is from genome assembly GCF_964204655.1 of Triturus cristatus. Lineage (NCBI taxonomy): Eukaryota > Metazoa > Chordata > Amphibia > Caudata > Salamandridae > Triturus > Triturus cristatus. Next base: position 335,376,251 of record NC_140595.1, read on the forward strand.
CTCGAGTCCCCGCAATGCACTGCTGATGATGTCACATATTACATCACTAATGTCATGGCCAGTGACATCTCTCATAACATCACTGATGACATCTCAAATGACATCACTGATGACATCATCCACTTAATATCTGATGCACATCTTCACACCCTTATATAACCTTTGATACACCCACTCTAAAATACAGACTACCATTCTCGAAACCAGAGACACACCAATACCAGTTAGTACACACACCACTCACTCACGCATACAGTCACTCATTCACGCAGTCACTCATCTATATAGCCACTGATATATGCAATCATCTACCCATACAGACATTCAGACACTGCCTCTCACCCATAGTTACTCGCACACCTAGTCATGCAAAGAATCAATCACATTGCCATTTACTCACCTATACAGTTAAACACACACCACCTCACTTATTCATACAAATACTAACACATACCTACTCTCTTATACAATCACTGACACAAGCACACACTCACTCTCGCATATAGTCCTTATATACTCCAACACTTACATATACTGCCTTTCAGATATGTAGTTACTCACATATATACAACTGAGATATCCACTCACTTACAAACACAGTCATACCCACACTCCTTCACCCATACAGCCCCTTGCACACACACTCATGAATCCATACACCCAGTGAATCACCCCATCACACATCCATGCAGGGAGTCACACAGCCCTCCACCCACCCACACAGATAGACTTAATAGAGATTTAACCTCAAAGACTTAGGGTCTACTTACCATCTTGGCGGACGGGATACTCGATCACAAACATGACGGATATCCCATCCACCGTATTACAAGTTCCATAGGATATATGGAACTTGTAATGCAGTAGATAGGATATCTGTCACGTTTGTGACGGAGTATCCCATACACCAAGATGGTAATCAGGTCCTTTGTGTGTGATCATTCTACTTTTTCCCTGCTAGTTGTAACGTGTGTAGTGGTATCAGGCCTTAGAGTCAGCTTGAACAAGTCCTTGTCTGTTTCTGCTCAATCCTGCGCCCTCCCACAGTTCTCCCTGGGAGATAAACAGAAATATTGAGAAGGAGTCTGTCAGCTACTCCTTCTGGTTATGCTGCCTCTCCTCTTATACCACTTTGCCAATCCCCCAGTGCTCCTTCTCCGGAAATTGTTCCTGAGCTTTGGACAGACTCCTGAAGAAATGTATATGACATGGGTCTCGCTGCAGCATCGCTTTATCCAAACTGCATCTTCTGGTTGAGCATGGTTGGCTCCGTGCCCCTAACTTTAAATATTAGCATTTGGTGGCCCAGGTCTAATAGTTGACTCACTGGATGGCGGGGTGCTCTTTGGACAAGACATGCACCATTGTACCACCCTTTAATCTTGGAGAAATCCTAGTGAGCTCGGTCTCTGGAGTCCCTCTTTGTACCTACCTCAACTGCCTTGTCTCAGTTACGTTATGCTGCCAAGCTAGAGGCATCTTAATCACCCAATCCATTTCTCCCTATGCCCCTATGATACACATGCTGGGTCCACCCAAGCCTGAGGGACATTTGGTGGGTCATGAGGTATCCCCATGGGAACTGGCTGGCATAAATCTATTCCGGGATGGGCCCCTCTTGCAGTTTGCAGATCTGGTGGAACACACTGGCTTTCATGAGGGCCAATTCCTTACTTGCAGCCTGATGAGGAATGACCTCAGACAGATCGTGTCCATAGCCGAAACCACCTTCACACCAATTGATTAACTTCTAACACAAAATGGGAATGGGTTGCAGGCTTGTCACTTGTCTCAATAAGATCTTAATTAACCACACACGGGTTTCACTGCAAGCCACACTGAAAACATGGGAGGGTGAATGTTTCAGGATGCTTTTAATGAGAAGGAATGGGTTAGAACGCTAGACTTTCTACACAAAGTCTGCCATAATGCTTGACTGAAACGTGAACAATTTTATATTCTCAATAGGGCTTGCCTCTCACTGGTATGCATCAGTAGGGATTTCCCCAAAGTATCCTTCGCTAGATGCCCCTCACCAGCAGCTGAGATCAAACATATTCTCTGGGATTGCCCCTCTCCCCATAACTATTGAGGAGAAGTAGTAGGGTGACTTGAGACGATCATTAAATTTCCCGAGTTGAACACTTGGGAGGTGATTGATTAGGTATGCACTGGCATCCAAATAAACACAAAGTAGCTTCCTGTTTCCTTAACTTTACACTGACGCTTGCGACAAAAAAGATTACCACTCACTGAAAGAGCCCTTGCACCCTACTCAACACCACTTTGTGCCGATCCCTCAAGGTATGGGTGGAGGCGAAAGTGTAGCTGTCCACAGGGAGGAAGATAGAGGACCGTGCGCCAGCAGCAGATAGCTGCCAATTGGGATACTCTGATATCCAGTAGAACAGAGACAGTGCAGATTATGACCTCTCCTCCTGATCGCCTTTTCCCTTTCCATAGTTTCAACGACCCACCCTACTGTCCCACTTATCCCTATTGGGACCACTGCACCACAATACCCCTTAGCGCAGAGCCCAGTGCACCTCTTATTAGCTATTCACTTTGCCGTGTGAAGGGATGTAGACTTTTTCCCCTACATCTTATGCTCCAATTTTGTCCTCGTGTGTTCTACCATTGCACCCCCTTTATTATTGTTCTCCCATGTTAATACATCGAGTTTTCACTTATACTAGGACCTGGTGCTTTACAACTTGCCCTGGGCCCTTGAACCCCGAGAGCCAAGATAGCTCCTCTTTTCATGGGAGCATTCCCTTGACTGACTACTACTCAAAACGTGACCCAATCGAACTAGCACAAACAACCCCACTGCTGGCCAAAATCTGTTCATGAGTTCTGGTCACCTGTAATCAATGTGTTTGTTTTCCATACTTTGATGTATGTTGTTTTTATAAAAAGTCTAATTACAAATGATTAAAAAAATCCAAACATTTATTATATATGCGCATATACACACACAACAGCTAATATAATCATTTAGTTTCCCACTTTCACACACATTTAGGTGCCGATTCTGATCCTGTAAAACCCGGGTACGTACCCGGGAAAAACACCTTACAAACCCGCAAGTACGATTCGTACAGAAACACCATTTCCGTACGAATCGTAAAAAACACCGACCGGCTAAAATATACCCACAATTTGGATCCAGGACACCGCGTACGCGACATTCGCACAGAGTCAGGCAGCGTTTTATGGATCAGCAAGTATGATTCGTACCCACAGCACTTCGCACGGCAATATTTTTACAGGACCCAAAAAGTGCCGGAAAAGCTAAGTACGCCGCGATGCACGACGAAAAGGGGGCCTGGTACGCACCGTACCCCCATCCCTACACGTCTGCACCGTACCCCCAGCCCCCCCATGTACGCACCGTACCCCAGCACCCATACGTGTACGTGCCGTACCGCACCTCCGTACCACAGCCCCGTACCTGTAGGCACCGTACCCCCACCCCGCATGTACGGTGCGTACCCCCACCCCCGCATGTACGGTGCGTACCCCCACCCCGCATGTACGGTGCGTACCCCCCGCATGTACGGTGTCGTACCCCCCGCATGTATGGTGCGTACCCCCCGCATGTATGGTGTGTACCCCCCACATGTATGGTGCGTACCCCAACCCCCGTATGTACGGTGCGTACCCCCCGCAGGTACGGTGCGTACCCCCACCACCAAATGTACGGTGGGTATGCACCGTACATGCAGGGGGTACGCACCGTACATGCGGGGGGTACGCACCGTACATGCAGGGGTGGGGGTACGCACCATACATGCGGGGGTGGGGGTACGCACCGTACATGCAGGGGTACGCACCGTACATGCGGGGGGTACGCACTGTACATGCGGGGGAGGGGGTACGCACCATACATGCGGGGGGGTACGCACCGTACATGCGGGGTGGGGGTACGCACCGTACATGCGGGGGGTACGCACCGTACATGCGGGGGTGGGGGTACGCACCGTACATGCGGGGGGTACGCACCGTACATGCGGGGGTGGGGTGGGGGTACGGTGCGTACAGGTACGGGGCTGTGGTACGGAGGTGGGGTACGGCGCGTACATGTATGGATGCTGGGGTACGGTGCGTACATGGGGGGCTGGGGGTACGGTGCAGATGTACGCGGGAGGGGTGGGGAGCTGGGGGGGGCCGTGCGACTCGTACCCCTCGCCCAGGTGTGCCCGGGGTAGGGGTGGTACACAGTTCGCTCCGTACGGGACGTTTTACATGCGGTTGTATATTCGGACGGACGGTATGGATCGTACTTGTGTGCTCGGACTTCAGTTTTACAAATCGTACGTAAAACTGTCCGGGGACGTGTCGTACACTTTTCCCGACGATATTCGGACGTAATAACTTTCCGACGCACTCTCGTAGACTTTTCCCGATGCTATTCGTAAATATTTTTGACGTACGAATCGTACTTGCCAGTTTGTACGGTACTTGTACGACTCGTACGTAAAAAAATACGGATAGGAGTCGTACGGTAATTTTTTTTACCGGATCGGAATCGGCACCTTAGTGCTAATTCGATAAATGTAATTCATCTTCACAAACTTCCAATGCTGTCACTGAGCAGATGCCTAGTTGTGTAGACTCATTATTCTGAAGATAATTAATTTTGGAGATCATTCATTTTAACAAAATATTAATTAGATTAGAATGTGTATGTTTTACACTACACACATTGAAGAAACACGGAGAACTTTTTTTTCAAAACTGGGGCAATTTATATACGATATCACACAAAAATAAATCCTAAAGTAATGAATCCTACCTGCACCATTGTGATGGCTTCTCCCAGGGCACCTCTTGCTGCTACTGTTCAATGTTGAGGCCCAGTGGCGTAGCATGGAGGTCATGCACCCTAGTGCAACAAGTTAAATGATGTCTCGGGATGGTCATCAGTTGGCAGGGATACTAACCCCGTCAAGGACTACCTTTACCTTCTGGCATGTTCTGCACCATGTATGGTGACTAATTTTACAAATGTATTATTTGCATTTCATAAGTAAAACGTATTGCTTATGCTCCGTGTCTGACCTTGTGTACCTGCGTTAGCAAATGAAGTGCTTGCATTTCAATTACAAAATGCAAATAATCATTTAGATGTTCATGGGCGGCCTTGGAACTCCAAATAAGCTGGGGTGCTGGAGGCATTGAAGTTTTCTGGGAGGGCTGCCATGCCGTGGTTAGTTCCACCCCTGCCAAAGTTGCCAAGACAGGATTGCTATTTAAAGAAAATCCAGTGCCTAATGGTATATCCACGTCGCCACTTAAGACATAATTAGACCAGTTTTTAAATCCTATTTTAAAGGATACTAGTGAGTAAAAACATGCTTATGGACAGTGTCAATGCTAATCAATTGATAGAAATGTGGAGCAGTGGAATTTTTTTAAAATATAATTTTAATTATTTATGGTGTTTAAGGAGTATGGACCCAGTCACAAAGACAACAGAGGACGTTACATAGAACATAACACAGTTGCAACACAATTTAGATTGGGGACCAGTAATCAAACAGCAGCAATCATAGTGCAAGAGCAAACAATGGTGGGACAAGGGGTGTAAACAGAAGCATAATGCATTTAAATTTGGTGCACTGAGCTTAAAAAAATGAGGAAAGTAGGATTCATGGTCATGTTTCTGGGGCCTGGTTTAGAGTCTGGTAGTTGAGCACGAGAAGGCATATTATAATGTCATGCTCTCCTTTTTCGGGAATAAATAATCAGCAGTATGCCCTATTAAGTATCACACACCAAGCGGCTCAAAATGGAACTGTCTTCACTCTCAAAGTAGAATAAATACTTGAAGAGCAATAGCTTCAGGAATAATTCCAGTATTTATAACCTCCTAGAGTATACCGAGGCACCTCATTTCTGCCCAAATTGCTGAGATCAAAGATTTAGATACAAGCCAATATTCTAAGAGGATGTGTCCTAATCCTCAGATCCTTTTTTAAAGATCTATGAAGGTTATAAATCTATGTTAAGTCCTTTGCAGCAGTATTATAATGAAAATATATGCTTTACTGGTGGTATTATTAATATTTTGTGTTAAAAATGTATTTTCTGAATACCTAGATGGGTTTCAGACTATTTATGGTAAACAAATGTTATAGAGGTATATGGACAGATGTAAAAATAAAATATAAACCCTGACTAAAGTAAAATAAAGTTGAAACCACATTTTTATGCAAAGAAACAACGGCTATGTGCAAAATGAATGCATACAAATACTATAAAGTATTAATTTGAAGTTATGGTTTGTTTTGTTATAATGTTAGATTTAAAAGTGTGATATGTAGAGGTAGATTATAAGTATATGAATTAATAGTCTAGGAAGTTAGATTTAGAGCATCATTTAGTTGACTCAAGCTAATGACTGGTTGTTGTAACGAGGCATTCAGCCTCTCTGCTACTTATTGCCTATTTGGGACCACTTTGCCAATGGTTGCTTTTTTATCTTACGATTCTTTACTATTTTTCTATGCAAATTTCTGAAGTGCAAAGCATGACGAAAGTTATGAGTGGTATAAAACAAAGCATACAAAATATAAACTTATTTTGATACAAATCTAATAAAAAGCAAAGTTTACAAAAAAGCAAAAATGTAATACAGAGTGTATTGGAAAATACATCATCAGAAAGGTCCAAGTTAACACTCAAGTTCACAATTACGGAGATCAAATGAAATTCAAACACAATGAAAATAATTTAAGCAAAGGGAAACCCATAAGAAAATTGTGGTTCTACAGGACTGATATGTGTGTACTTAAAGAACTAACATACAGATAACCTAATACCTGGATCTGAACACCTGAAATCATTAAGACAAACTTAGAAACTGGATAAATTTGTTCCCCAAAGTGGGTGGGATCATAACACAGCTGCTAATTGGTAATCAGAACAAGCTTTATTTGATTTACTACAAGTAAAATCACAAAAACATACACAGCAGATCAAAACAATTCATCTTTTTAAAGGACTTGGTTGTGAACATACCGCACCGACAAACAAAAGATATCACAAAATAAAAACAATGTCTTGCAAAATTGAGTCCATCACAAAATATCAGAAACCGATATCCTTGCAAAATTTAGGTAGTAATAGTCTTTCTGGTTCTCAGTATACTCTTTAAATAACAGGCAATTGCATTGGAAAAACAGTAGTGTCTAAAAGTTGCAGAAATAAAAAAGCCAGTCAGCTTCGGGTCTACCCCCTAAGCCTTAAAATTGGCAGAATCCACCTCTTTCTTTGTGTTTTATAAAAGTTGCCAAATAAAACCGCATGCAAAGACGATTGCAAATGCTGATTATTGCATGGACAGCAGCATAAATCTTTTTACCAATTATTTATGTCAGGAAAACTTATCAGATGGTCAAAAATACCAAATCTAAATCGGGTCAAAACATATCTATCGTACCCACTTAAATTATACAGTATATATGGCTACATAGTGTGGGTAGTTAAGATCATTTGGTGCTGTTGTACAGTCGGTTTATTTGCTTCTAAAATAAATCTATTTGCCTCCAGGTGAGTCATACAACTTCTTTTAAACTCCTTCCTGGAGACAGAGTTTATGGATTCGGGAACAATATAATAGTCAGGGTGTCCAAGGTCGTACCTAAAGTTTTATTTTAACCAGGTAATCTTAGTGGCCTGATCAAGCTTCATGCTATCTTTAATAATGTCTTGATGAAGACCATTTCTGGTAGAAGTCCATATTCTATGCCATAATAGCGCAGGCTGAGCTTTAATAATATCTGAGATGTATGGGACGCCTAACTCTCTATGGCAATTGTAAACAGAAGTACTAGCTGGGACTCCCAGAAGAAACTTAAAAAAGGCGTTTTCAACTCTCTGTATGGGTTGGGAGTCTTGGAACCTCCACATACTCGCCCTATAAGTAGCTATGCTCACACATTTGGCATGATACATCTGTAAGAGCAGATCTGGTGGCCTTTTACCAAGTTTTTTTTGCAAAATTGGCCACAGCAGCCGTCGATTTCATGAAAAATAGACTCCTACTTTTGACGGCCTGAAGCCAGGATCCATTCGAATCAAATAAAATGCCTAGATATGAAAATGTCTTAGTGGATTTTACCATGCTACCCCCTATGGACATAGTCCTGCATTTCAAATTTTCCTTTCCACATGTCATTATGTAAGTTTTTGTGGGGTTCAATTTTAGGCCAAGATTGTCCATGAATGCAGTATAGATGGAAAGTGCCTTTCATAGGCCTGCCTGTGTGTGGGCCATCAACAATGCATCGTCCGCATACCGAAGGCTAGCTATCGGGCGCTGATTAATATGTGGCGTGTCCGTCACCTTTTCCACCATCACTTGTTCCAGAGCATTTGTTTATAAAGTTAACAAGAATGGAGCCAGGACACAGCCCTGTCTTACCCCCCTTTCTACCGTAAACGGTACAGGGCATTCTCCCCTGGTTCCATTTCGGACCTTAGCTGTTGCCTCGCTATACAGCTGCCTCAGGAACAAAATCAACGGGGGATCCACCCCACTATCAGTAAAAATTACCCAGAGTTTACTATGTATAACACAGTCGAAGGCGGCTGTAAGGGCAACAAATGCTAGATACAAAACTCCCTGTTTTGGCCTGAGTATATTTCCCAGTTAAAATACTAAGATTAAGCACTTGCTCCATAGTTCCCAGCCTCTGCCTAACACCATATTGTACATCTGATAAAATATTATTTTCCTCTGCCCAATCTTGGAGCCGGTTTAATACAATCCGCGCTGCTACCTTCACCAAAGGGTCCAACAGGGATATTGGGCGATAGCAGGCTGGGTTCTGCCGGTCGCCTTTCTTGAAGATGGGTACTATAATGGACTCAGACCAGATCTTAATGAAACCCTCCGAGCAGCAAGCATGCAGTACCCATGTCAATAAAGGAGGCCAAAGGGGCAGATTTGATTTAAAAAGGTCAATTGGCACGCCGTCAAGGCCAGGAGCCTTACCGCCCTTACTCTCATTTATAGCACCAATGACCTCATCATTTGTAAAATCAAGGACTAAAGAAAGTGTTGCATTGGGACTAGTTCCCCACTGGCTACAAGGGGACGTTAAAATTACTTCATCTGAGTGAGAATTATAGACATTGGAAAAGAAATCCACCCTTTGCATTTCATCGATCGCAACTTCTATTGACGGTTTATTAGGGGCAGTAAAAAAAAAGGGGCATTCACCGCCAGCCAAAAGGCCGCACTATCTGTTTTGTGAGGCTTCATAAAAAGTGGGCCAAGCATTATCTTTTAGCTCCTTTTTGCTTATTTTTAGGGCTTGATTATATTCCCTCCTACACTCCCGAATTTCCTCACTATCCCTTACAGATCTATTAAGTGCAACTTTTAATTTAGTGTAATCTTTCGTGCATTTGGTATCGAACCATCCCTGACTGCGTGTTTGCGCTCCTTTATACTCCACCATGAGTGTGTTTTGTATTTCAAATGTAAGTTGAGCAAAAGCTTCTAGCGTAATATCAGGGGAGCTGGATTCGTCCAAACAAGTTAAAATGGATTTACAACACTTGATCACGATTTGTTTTGTGATCTCAATAGGTTAACAATTGGACCAGCGCAAAGAATATCCGTTATTCTTCCCCAAAGAATTCTGGACCCAAGGTACTTGGTTAGTAAGTTGGTTCTGCCTGCTGGATGGGAGTGCTAAACTTATACTCAGGGGGAGATGGTCACTTATTACGTTCTTATGGGTTTTATAACTTGAGACATGAAGCATGTCGACTGGGTAAAATAATAAAGTCGATTGTTGATTTCAAACCTCTCCCAATAAAAGTGTGCTCAAAATCAACTGGGATAGAGCACAAACTGTTGGCAATCCCAGATCATGTGAGAATAAAATCTCGTTTAAAAGGTCCCCTGGGTAGGTGTGCATAAAATGAGAGTGAGCATCATTTTTGTCTGATAATAAGCTACAATTGCTGTCCCTACTTGGAGGGCATAACCCAGTATTAAAACCACCGCCCCAGATAAAAATCACCTTGTGATCTCTATCTTCCTGAAGTTGAGCAGATCACTGTTTAACTTCTTCAAGACTCCCATTACCTGATCTTCCGGGGCATTATAATAAAAGTTTATCAGGGCCAATATATGTTTTTTATCTAGATAAATCAGTATAACTTGATAATAAATTTCAGATATTGACATGGTAATCTTAAATACATTGATCAGGTTTGAAACATAAGTCCAGATTCCCCGTTTAGCTCTCCCATGTACAGAGGGAACTGCAGCAGTCTGGTATGTCTTAAACCCGTTAATGTGAATTTCACCTGTTGCCCATGTCTCTTGAAAACAAATAATTTTACATTTCCCAATAAACTCAGTCCATACACGGTTTGCCAATTTGGTACACAGACCTGCTATGTTCCAGAAGAGTACACTTAAGGTGTCTTTTTTTTGGCATTATAACTTGCCGGCCTGGCTCGGGGTAATTCAGTCGAAAAGTGGGGATTCTTGTTTTGAGTTCACCGTACTATCTAAGTGGTTCCCCAGGATTCGTGATAATGGTCTTCTCTGAATGTTTTTAAGAACTGAACCCTGTCGACCGCTAACATTGGTAAACCCCCTGGGCCCCAACTGGGAGGACATCCCGTTTATCTGCTGGCTGGACGGGAACAGTATAGGTGGCCACTACCCCGCTGGACCTGGTATTGATTGTTTGGGTGGTTAGTCAATCATTCTCATCTAATGTTTGTAGGGGCGCAAATCTATTTGCTACATTTATATTATAGTTGCATTGTCCAAAGCCTGGCATAGCCAAACGATTCACGCTTTGCCCCATATGGTGCACTGGCTGATAGAAAAAACCTAATGGAAGGACGTTATTAAGGGAAAAGGATATGTTCGTGTCCCCAGCTCTACCAAAAAGTTCTCCCACTAGTTCTGGAGTTTTAAACGTAAGAACAATACAGCCCCTCCCTATTATTACTAGGGGTGGGCGGAATATGCGTATTCACGTTACGCAAAGTACCGCGAAACGGTAAAAAATCCCCGCGAGCTATGCAGAATTCCACAAGCACGCGGAATTGCTTGTTCCGCCCGTTCGCGATGCGTTTTTCATGTTTGGGGACGCTGTTTGCGTACTCAGGGGGAAATATCTCGCGAACTTGCCCATGGGGTCGCCAATTAGCGCGGCCATCTTGTTTCAGTTGTTTCCTGTTCGCGGATGTCCGATGGCGTGTCCGAATGATGTGTTTGCGATCGCACACTCTCGCTGTATCGTGCGGCCGGCTACCAAAATCTCGTGGCGCACGCAAACGATAGGAAAACTCGGCAGCGAATGCAGGGATCCCGATAAGCCGCTCCCGCGCGTGAATACACATTTTGAAAGCACGAACAAGGAAAAAATTCCGCTACGCCACGGATCGCAGAATTTTCGGCAATTCGCCGTTCTCCGTGGAACGTGGAATTGCCAAAATTCCGCAAATTCCACTAGCAGAGTGGAATTTACCGCCCAGGCCTAATTATTACCATGCCACTCGATTCTCCTGGCCATCTTAAATTCATCAAACAATACATTTGCCAGCCCCGTATTACTCCCCAGCCAATGTAGTGCCTTGTTTCGTAAGGAATCCCAGGTTTCATTTTCTCTCGGGCACAGACTTGATACATTTGCCAGAATAACAGTATACAGGGGGGCGGCCGGTGGTAAAATTAGATGGTGTAGACTATCACCAGTCTCTGCCTGAGGGAAAAAGGGGGGTGGGGCTCTGATGGATGACTCAGAAGAATGGCCCTCCACAGAACTAACTTTTGTCCTTCCGGGTCCTGGCTTACCTATAGGACCATGGCTATTTTGAGGGGGTCTTAAGAAACTATCTAGGGGTTTAGTATGTGACCTATTCCCCTGGCCCCCTGGGCCATCGCTATTTGGTCTCAAAGAATTTGAAGGACTTTCAATGCTAATACTGGTGGCCCTAGATGGTACTCTTGTTAGTTCATGGTTATTTATTTTACCCTCCTCCTTGCTCAAGTTCTATCCACTAAGTACTTTCTCCAGTTTATCCTCGATTTTGCGCACCCTGGCTGTCAAACTACTTAGAGTCTCTTTTAAATAGCTCTCTAAGTCTGTTACTAATGTGGTTAGGTTCCCAAAGTCACTGGAGTGTACAGGATGTTTCTTTTTCAAACGTGGGATTTGATCTATACAGGGACGAGTCAAAGTTTTCGCGCTTTTGGGCGGATGTTTCCTGATGTTAGATTTGGAAGCCCAAGCCTCATGGGGGTTTGTTTGTATTTCCCTCATAACAATCTCTGGGCGTTGCATGGCCTTTTCTGGGGGGGGGGGGGGGGCTGAGCTTCTGGCTCTAAGTCACTGCTTGATAATTCATCGGAGATATGCTGAATACACCCATTTTTAGGTAGCCCCTCCCTAATAGGGCCAATTGTGCCATTTGTACCCACCCCTATATCCTCCATGACATTCTCTTTCTCCGTAATTAGTGCCCCCAAAGAGTCCAAATTCAAAGTTTCTTCAACTGTGGAAATTTGCTTTGAAATACTCCCACAGCCCCATTGAGATAATTGAGTAACGTCAGTCCTGCCCCCTTGTCTTGCTCTTGCTCTTGCTCGATGATTGTAGGTATTGGCTTGCCGTTGTCTTTCTTTTGCCCATCCTGAGGTCTGTACTTTCAATCGGCTTTGCTGCACTACAGTCAGCTTCTACGTCCCAGTAATTAATAGTCAATAGAGGAACAGCAGTACAAACACGGCGTCTGGATAATAGGACTCAGATGTTTTAGCAGCTCTCAAAAGTCTCAAAAGTCAATGATCAGCAATACTCAGCAGGCAGTATAAACAATGTAAAGTTTGGGCTTACTTGCTCGCTCAGTGCTTCTCCGATCCAGACTCCCCCTAGATGATGCAAACACCAGTTGACTGTAATAACAAGCCCGTTCCCGCGATCAAGAGGGGGGGCCCAGCCCGGCCTCCTCCGGTCTCTGACGGGTTAAGATGGGCCCGGTCTTGGCCCGGGCCGAGCCCCTGCATGCCCCGTGCGCCTCCCGAGCTGCGGGACAGCGGAAGGGCTTTTATAGTGTCCACGCCCCTCAGGCAATCAGGCAGGGCTGGTAGACTAAGTGCAGGAGAGCGGCGATCAGCCCCCAAAGTGACGAGCGCTTGCTTATCTCCTTCCACACTGCGGGACAGGGGAAGGGCTTTTATAGTGTCCACACCCCTCAGGCAATCAGGCAGGGCTCGTAGACAAAGTGAAGGGGTGCGGCGACCAGCCCCCAAAGTGACGAGTGCTTGTTTCTCTCCCTCCTAAACATTTACCTGGCTTCTACTGCAAACCCCTGTAGCTTGGCTATAATCGAGTGTAATCGTGTGACATAATCACTTGAGGATATAGGTATTGGGTCCACCCTTTAGAGCTACAATACCTTTATTCAACTGAGCTACGACACAAACATTCTCTTTACCGCTCAGTGTAACCACCATCAGAGCTTACTTAGTGCCAGTAGATGCCTGTGGTGGGCATGGTCACATATTTCAGTGTATTGGGACTTGTTTTTTATGATCATACTTTGTCGCAGAGCAAGAGAGAGTTAGAAAAGGGACAATGGTGGATGGTGAGTAATATTGGAAATCGTTTTCAAATGGAGAAATCAGAGATGACAAAGGTTACAGGAGCGAGGAAATGTAGGATGGTGGAACAGAGTTGAGATGGGGTCTAGACTAAACTACGTATCTAAAAGAAACAGTTAGTTATAGATTTCTTACCTTAGAATTATCCCCAGGCATCAGACTTGATCCAGATAATTTTTTCGTCAGCAGTATCCCTGCGCGTCAAAAGGTGGCATTGGTCGGCTCTGCGTTCGTTGTTGGCGTCGTGATCGCCGGTATGATGTCACAGTAGCTACTTAGACGCCGCCCTCGCGCACTGACGTCACTTCTTTCTTTTTCCGCGCCAGCCAGTGCTGATCCGGAGAGAGCGGTACCTCCAGTCACGTTTTGACTGACTTTTTGCCGACTTTTGTCGACACCATTTTCGAGTCTTCGACTCCTGGTGCACGACAGGGATTCCTGGCTTGAAGGCTTGCAATTCCTGTATCCGACTGATGTCAGTGACGGATCCGCACCTCGTGTGCCTGTTTTGCTTGGAGCGCGACTATGACCCCAAGTCGTGCTCTGACTGCCGGACCATAAATCCGAAGTGTTTGTGGGAGCGGTGTCAAAAGCTTCTCGAGACCTGGCAGTCTGCTCCGCGTTGCTCGAGGTCCCGGTCGCGTGCGAGGTTGAGGGACCGGTCGCAGAGTCATCATCATTCTTCTTCCAAGTCTTTGCACTCAGGGTCAGGTTAGTTGAAGCACAAGAAGAAGTCGAAGAAGCATCATTGCTCTTAGACCTCTTCCCGTCCGTTGGCCAACACAACAAGGGATGCGGGTGGTGCCTCTCCCGTGGCTCCGTGTGCGGAGCCCGAAGGGTCGACTCCAGGTCCCGGAGTGACCCCTGCAAAGCTTTGCCAATTTTACGAAGCAATGCATGCCATCTTTGGGCAGCCCAACTCCGCCAGCGAGCCTTCGGGCCCAGCGGACTTGGCTGGGGACCCTGGGCCTTTGACGCCAACGGCTCCGAACCCGGCACCGCAGGGTCCCCTTGGATCCAGGCCTGGATCAGGATCGGCATCAGTCGACCTCATTACACCTCCCCGGCGCTGACTCCACCAGCACCACGTCCGCAGCCGATGTAGGTTGAGTCCTCAGCCGGCGTCGACCCCAGTCTCCGTCCTGATGTAGACATGGAGCAGGACTGGCGTCGACCGACACAGGATCTGGTGTCGGCGGGTTCTTTTGTGCCCTTGTTCTACCCTGGCTCTTTTCTACCAGAATGGCAGCCAGAGGAAGTTGAGAAGGACTGGGAGAGGTCTGGAGACCCTTTAACTGACCAGTTTGGCTGTGAACCGGACTGGAGAGTGGAATTGGGGGAAGCCAGTGGTCTGGATACCTCACCAGACCTTGGCAAGTTGTCTTCTCCTACCGTGGCTACGGAGGAGGGAGCATCTTACACAGTGGTGTTGCGTAGGGCGGCCGAGGCTCTCAGCCTCGAGCTACCTACGGTGGCGGTCAGAACTAACCTCCTCACAGAAATGATTGAACCGGCAGCGAGCTCTTTGGAGCCCCTGCTGCTGTTTAATGAAGCCCTAACGGACATCCTTTTGGGCACCTGATACAGGCCCAACAAAGAGGCACCTTTGAATAGGTTAATTGCCTGATGCCACTGCACGGCTCTGGGCGACCCCACTTTCCTCTCCCAAGACCCCACCCCTGAGAACTTGGTGGTCCAAGCCTCCACCGGCGCATTCCCTAATGCACCACCTGTTAGGGAATCCCAAAAACTGGACCATCTTGGGAAGAAGATTTTTTCTTCCTCCAGCTTGGGACTGCGGTCGGTAAACACCGCATGTCAGTTGGGCCGTTACACCCACTCCGTGTAGGATATGGTGGCGCAAGCGCTGCCCCAGTGCCCGGAGGATGCCTGGGCCATACTCTCCTGTGCAGTTGCCGAAGAGAGAGATGCAGCAAAGTTTACCATCCGCTGTGGGCTGCATACCGCCGACTCACTAGGCAGGGGACAATTTTGACGTCCGTAGCCCTTTGACGCTACGCCTGGTTGAGGTCGACTGGTTTTTCCAGGGATGTCTAATCCACTCTTATGGACATGCCCTTTGATGGCTGACGCCTATTCGGCGACTAGGCAGACAAGCGCTGGAGCACTTTAAGGACTCTTAGGCTATGGCCAGTTCCTTGGGCCCTCTCCACCACTCACCCTGCGCAGTCTGCTTTTCGTCCCTTTCGTGGCTATGGAAGGGTTGCCCCACCACGTCCTGCCCAGAGCCACAGGCCAGCGCAATCTGTTCAGCCCCTGCAAGGCCGGGGGAATCACGGCCGTGGTTCTGGGGGCTAGCGGGTGGGCCAGTCCACCATAGCTCCCCCTGCAGCAGCCTCCAAACCCTCCTAGTCTGATCTTACAGTGCCACCAATCGCCAGTGGGCGGCAGGATTCACCATCAACTCCCCTACTGACGCACCATCACGTCAGACAGGTGGGCTTTGTAAATAGTCCGAAAGGGCTACTCCCTCCCCTTTGAGACTACCCCTTCATCCATGCCTCCTCAGTATCATCGCATGTCGGAGAATCACCTGGCCCTTGTCCAACAGGAAGTTTCGTCACTCTTGGCCAAGGGAGCCATCAAGCGAGTTCCTGTCCCAGTAGTAGGTCATGGTTGCTATTCCCACTACTTTCTGTTGCCCAAGCAGGACAAAGGCCTGCGTCCTATCTTGGATCTCAGGAACATTAACCGCATCCTCCGGAATTAGAAGTTCAAAATGTTGACGCTAGCTCCATTCCTGTCTGCCCTCGACCTTGGAGACTGGATGGTAGCGTTGGACTTGCAGGACGCTTATTTTCACATTCCCGTCTTGCCGGCCCACCGGCCTTACCTGCAGTTCACGGTAGGCCACGAGCACTTTCAGTTTACGGTCCCCCACGGGTGTTCACGAAAGTGATGGTAGTGGTCTCAGCTCATCTGTGCAGATCCAGTCTTCCCCCCTATCTCGACGACTGGCTGTTGAAGGTGGGCTCGGCCCATACTGTCGTCTCCCACCTCCAGCCTACGGCCGGCCTCCTTCATTCGCTGGGGTTCTCCATCAACGTGCCGAAGTTGCACCTGACTCCCTCTCAGAATCTCCTCTTTATTGGAGCGGTTCTGAACACGATGCAGTTTTGGGTCTATCCCCCGAACAGCGAGTCCGGGATATTTGGGCTATGATTCCGATCTTTCAGCCTCTATCCTGGGTTTCAGTCAATATGACCCTCCGGCTACTCTGCCTGATGGCCTCCTGCATCCTGCTGGTGCACCATGCCAGATGGCATATGGGGGCTCTGCAGTGTGACCTGAAGTTCCAGTGGGCACAACATCAGGGGAACCTGTCCGATTGCGTCCAGATCTCAGAGGGCACGGCACACCAACTGCAGTGGTGGCTGACGAACCAGGATTGGGTCGACGGCAGATCCCTTCCCCAACCAGAGTTCACAGTGGTGACTGATGCATCACTTCTGGGATGGGGCAGCCACATGGGGGAGGCAGAGATCTGAGGCAGCTGGTCTCCGCATCAACCTTCTGGAGCTTCGGGTGATCCGTCTTGCACTAAAAGCATTCCTTCCCTCTGTCCGGGGAAGATTAGTGCAGGTGTTCATGGACAACACCACCGCCATGTGGTACTGCAACAAACAGGGTGGGGTGGGGTCGTGGACTCTATGTCAAGAGGCTCTCTGTCTCTGGACATGGCTGGAACATCAGGGCATATTCCTGGTGGTTCAACACCTGGATGGTTCCCTGAACGCCAGGGCGGACAAACTCAGCCGCAGGTGCATGATGGATCACGAATGGCATCTTCACTTGGAGGTGGCGCAAGGTCCCTTTCAGCAGTGGGGAGAGCCTTGGTTAGATCTATTCGCCACCGAAGACAACGCGAAATGTCAGCAATTCTGCGCGTTGGAATTTCCAAGGCATCACTCGCTAGGTGATACTTTTCATCGCGAGTGGAGGTGTGGTCTTCTATACACCTTTCTGCCTATACCACTTCTTCCCAGAGTGCTGAAGAAGATCAAGCTTGACCGGGCCCAAGTCCTTCTTGTGGCTCCGGATTGAGCACGAAGAGTCTGGTATCCCGAGCTGCTACACATGGCCATTGATCATCCAATCAGACTGCCTCTTCGGGAGGATCATCTGTCGCAGCAGCAGGGGACAGTCCTCCACCCAAACCTGTCTAGCCTCCACCTCCTTGTGTGGAGATTGAGCGGTGGCAGTTGACTTAGCTTGACTTGCCTCCCGAAGTCTATGATGTTATCTTGGCAGCCAGGCGTTCCTCCACTAAGATTGTATACGCCTGTAGATGAAACAAATTTGTGTCATGGTGCGCAGCAAAGGCTGTGGATCCCCTTTCTGCTCCTCTTTCTGAGGTCCTATTGTTCCTTATTTCTTTGGCCCAGGAGGGCTCTGCTCTGGGCACTCTTAAGGGCTACCTCTCAGACATTTCAGCCTTTCTTAGGCATCCTGATCAGCCTTCTCTTTTCAAGTCCCCTGTTGTAAATCGCTTCCTCAAGGGCATTACTCATCTTTTTCCTCATTTTCCCTTTGTAATGCCTCAGTGGGACTTGAACTTAGTTCTGGCTTAGCATATGTGCGCTCCCTTTGAGCCACTTCATAACTGTCCTCCTCATCTTCTTACCTTAAAGACTGCTTTTCTGGTTGCCATCACCTCTGCTCGCAGGGTGAGTGAATTCCAGGCTCTGTCTTCAAAACCTCCTTTCGTGGCTGTTCATGCGGATAATGTTGTACTAAGAACCAGACCTTCCTTTCTTCTCAAGGTGGCTACTTCCTTCCACATTGGCCAAACCATCACTTTGCCCACCTTCTTTCCACCTCCGCATCCTTCAAAAGAAGAAGAGAGGCTCCACCGACTAGATCCAAAACTGGCGCTTTCCTTTAATTTGGATCGCACCAAACAATTCCGGGTGGATGACCAGCTCTTTGTGGGCTACATGGGCGCTAAGAAAGGTTGGGCTGTGCACAAACGGACCATCTCTATGTGGGTCGTTTTGTGCATTAAAGCTTGCTATTCTTTGGCAAAGAAGGAGCTTCCAGCGGGGCTGCGCATTGATTCCACCAGGGCGACGGCAGCTACTACTGCTTTCGGATGAGGAGTCCCCCTCAGTAATATCTGTTGTGCACCTACGTGGGCATCTCTGCACACGTTCACTATACACTACTGCCTGGACAGCCAAGTCCGTAGAGACGGCTTTTTTGGCCGTTCTGTTCTCCAGGACTTTCTGGTGGGAACTTGGTTCGCAGACCCAACTCCGGGGTTGATATTGCTGGGGTGTCTGTTCTAAATCTAAAACTAACTGTTTCTTTCAGATGAACAAGTGACTTACTTTCGGTAACGATATATCTGTATGAAACATAGGTTAGTTATAGATTCCTTACTGCCCCACCCATCCTCCCCGTTCTGCAAACTGACTTCTAGGGTCAGGGAATACCTTTCAGGGCCCTAGTTTTGTGCACCAGTCGTCAGTGTCTTGCGTGGCTCTGTACTTCTGGCGTGGGATGTTTTGTAAAAGTATTGATGTCAGCATGCAAGGGCGGCGTCTGAGCAGCTACCTCAATGTCATCCCGGCGACCACGATGCCACAGACGAACGCGGAGCCGACCGACGCCACCTTTCGACGCGCAGGGGTACTGCTGATGCACAAATTCTCCCGATCCAGTCTGACGCCTGTGGGTAATTCTATGGTAAGGTATCTAAAACTATCCTATGTTTCTTACCAATATATCATTATCGAAGGTAAGTAACTTGTTCATATGCTCGGCAATCCCATTTTCAGAAACGCCGAAAGCGAGCGCCTACACTTATTTATTTACTTTTGCAAATGGAACACTGCCTGCCATGATATTGCCCTTCCTCTCTCACGTTAAACATTCTAGGACTTGAACCAGTAACTCATTCATAAACAGTGATATGATTTATCTGTGTGGATGCAGTGATCGGAGTGAATTCATTTTCTGCCCATGTATTGTGTAGTCTATTAAACTTATGTTTTTGATACTGTCAGTTAAATTAAATAACATTATACATGTATATTGCAATTCTGTTTATGTACAGCATCAAACTTTGCTCTCCTAAATCGGACAATAGGTATTAATTTTTGCTTATCTACTATTGCTCCATGTAATAACTGGACGATACATATATTAATATCAAACGCTACTTTATATTTTCTTTGCTAATCTGAACAGACTGTTAGTTGTTTTGATACAATTACTATTGTTCAATAAGTTTGTCTTTATTTCGGTTCTTTAAACCAAAAAAGCATGTACAAACATTATAGACAAGGGATTAATAACATTTGCAAAATTACATTTTTCGTCTTGTTAAAATCATAAAACCATTTTTACAAGTTAGAAAGTTCAAATAAAAGAGATAAAATGATATGTTCCCAGACACAGTCCATTTCTACTAAAACACATAATTGACCATAAAAAAGGGCTTAGTTTAAGGAAAATTAAATGTAGCAGCTAACACATTCCTAATAAAAGTACTTGAGCTGCAGTAACCGAGAACATCCACCTATTGTTAATAGGAAGTGTACAATCACTTATCTAAAACAAAATTGCATCTATAGAATTTCATATGTTTTTCCCCTGCTAATGACTAGAGCTGTCTTGGAGTTCAGGAACCAGATTCAAATCCCGGCCCCAGCTCAACATCCTGTGAATACGGGCTTATCTCGCCATCTCCCTGTGCCTAAAAAATGTGTAACACATTCTCGTTCTATTGTACAATGTGCTAATCTCTTAGGTCAAGATAGCCCTTTATAAAACTGCAAAAGTAAAGAAAATGAATCCTTCCGAATGAGTATTTGATTAGATCAATATTCAATCATAGGGGAAAAATGAGTACTGGGGAGCTGAAATTATAATTTCAACTGACTAACAGACTGGAATTAAGAAACTTGATCCAAATAAAGATTTTGAAGTTGCATTCGTTTTCCAGGGAGACTATTTGATACATGCATCAACATTTTTTTCCTTCTGCACACACTCACATGATTTAAGGCCCCCATTAAATGCACATTTACTGAATTGACCTCAAAAACTGATTCTACACTACTTATGTCCTCATAGCCACTAAATATCACTGTCCATTGGGATGGTTTGCTGGCACTTACAAAACATGTAAATCAAGGGATATTTCAATTTACTGGGTTAAATTCCAAGGCGGCCTATTATGTGAAACTATACAGCATGTCCCTTTTTTATGGTATATAACCTGCATTGAACTACAAGAAATGAAGTATATTTAAATAAAGTATAGTTTAATAACCTATGCTCCTTCAGAGACTGTTTCCCAATACTTTAATCTGCAAAGGAGAGTGAATAATAAGTAGCTGCCATTGTAGAGACAGTTTGTAGTATGCTTATAGAACTTTTAGGGATTACCCGAATAGCATGCCTTCTCTGACTTATGATGTGCTGCAGAAGTCAAGATGATCCAGCGGCTGAATGACAGAACTAGCTTTTCTCTTTTTGATTTTAGTCCGCCGATATATGATATCCTGTTTTTAACAAAAAATATACAGTAAATGTGAATTTTGAGGAGCTTCTTAAGGGACATGGCTTGTGGTGCAGATCCCTTGGCCTTTTAGGCAAAATAGGATCTGAGTGCAAGGGTGTAACGTGAAGTTATGACGGACCTCTTAGTGATCCAAACGCTACAGGGAGCAGCACTAGACAGACATAAATTGCCCAAGAGTACATTTCAAGGGACTCCCTGGGCTCATGGTTATCTCTGCAGATTGGTAATCATCAATGGATATGGTGATCTGTGGCTGAAGGTAAGGTGATTACCCACTGGTAACGGATGCATACAACCTTGCACATTGCTAGTTTCCTTCATAGAATCTTACACAGGAAGTATGAATTTTGGTGTGTACACAAGATTTAAAGGTATAGAGCCCCAAACATATTAGCAAATTTTGATGTGCCTCTATTTCTTTATTGATCTCCCTTTGAGGAGGCAGCGACAACCTATCAGAGAGAAAGTAAATGAACCCTCACCCAGTCTGAATGCCAGAACACTTTGAGTATAATCTCATTTTCTGTGCTGTAGAATGCCACAGATGCAGGGGTAGAATGTAATGATGAGTATTAGTGAATTCTGAAATATACTACCTGATTTAGTTATACCCATGGGTTTCATGGACTTGTGTTGTAGCGCTACTGGGCCCATTTTCTTTAAAACCATTTTTATCTCCTGACATTACACTTTAAGTTTATTTACTTGATCCTCCAATGGATCTTGTTCTGTGCCGAGAACGGTTTAATATAGGGGATCCACTCCAGTTATCTAAATAGGACCAGGAATTGGGTAGCTGAACTACAAACTCGTAATTAGATTCATATATATTACCCTCAAGACCAAACTATACAAGTAGAGTATTATCACAGCTAGACTAAATCTTGTGAAGAAATTCAGTCGCACTAAGATCATGCAAACTAATAATTCAGTTAAGGCTATGCATAATAATATCATTTGTATCTGCTGTTTAGCGACCTCTGTATTTGAATTCCCGTCCCTCAATAATAACTCAATTGGGATGCACAACCAATTAATGGAGATGAATCATGGAGATATGGAAACAGGATTTAGTTAAAGTTAATTTTTATCAGTAAATTAAGAAAAGAAAATACAACTATATCAGGCATTGAGATTTAGGAGTGCAGGATAATCAAACTAATCTCCTTGATTGCCATTAATTTCCAAAGCCCAGGAAAAGTTCAGGAAGGGACATGAACCCTAACAGCTCAAAGCTACCCTCCTATTCGGGAAAGAAATCTGAGAACGGTGCACACAGCATATGCGTCGGCTAGGATACTAGACAGAGCCCGGAAGGTAGTTCCAAGAAGCAAATAAGGTATCTCAGGGGGGCGTGGCCAAGCTCAGGCTAAAGAGGGCCGCATAGTCCGCGAGCTCCGGCGCCCGTTGTAACCCTCGACTATCCTGCTAACGCATCCGACACACCTGGCAGCGTTCCCGTCTACTGGATCGACAGCGGAGCCCATCCCGCCCGCTCCGGTGGCTGTGTCGGCTGCAGCGAAGGAGCGGGCGCTCTCACACACATCGTGGCCTGCTCTTCCGGTTGAGGCCGGGACCTGTGGTGACTGTGCCGGCCGGAGGGCGGAGCCGGCCTTGCCTTCCCCACCCGGCTGGGGCGCCGCGACTCGAGGCGGCCCGCGACCTCCTTTGCTGCCGCTGGCCCGAGTGGAGCCTCGGGGACCGTGAGCCCCAGGACATCGCCTGCTCTGCGGCGTGGGGCAGGAGAGCCGTGAAGTAACGGGCGCAGCGGCCCGGAGGCTGGAGATGGCGGCAGTGGGCCTCCGGACTTGCCCCGTCCGCCGCAGCTGAGCCTGTGACCGCATTAGCGGCGGAGCCTGTGGAACAGCCCGGATACCGCACACACGTCGCCTACCTGTGCGGCAACGCCGCAGTTGACGGTGAGGAGGCGGGGGAGTGGCTGGGAGGATACCACTGTGGCTGCGTGCGACCCGGACCCCGCGGACTGACGTGTCTCCCTGGCACCTCGGGCTGTCGTCTGCGGAGCGGCTATCCTTGATGGTGCTGTGCTAGCGGGGCCCACCTGTAGTGAACCGGAGCCTCTGAGACCGAGGGGAGACGGATGATACCTCGGAGTGATTGCGATCGGCCTCCCCCCCACCCCCCTCCCCCGATGTGCTGATCCTGGAAGTGGCAGCGATGGTTTCGGTGGGCCATACCTTGCTTCTCCCTTCTCGTGGACGCCGCCTGGGGGCCCTGTGCTGTCCGGGGGGGCTGAGACTTCATCCCATACTGCTGCATGTCTGTGGGGGTGATTGCTAGCCTGCGGCCCCCCAGAAGAGAGCCCAGCTGTCGCAGTGGGGTGTCGCGACGAGTTGGGGAGCAGACTGCCTCTGTCCGCCCAGACCCCAGCGGTGGAGGGACTGCCTGGGGCCCACCCAGAGATCAGCTCCCACCACTCCCACAGGGGAGCAATCTGAGTCTATCATCAGAGACTACCGAGCGGGGGCCTCACCTGCTTACGGCGAACTGATAATATACCTACCACAGCTGCGATGGCCAGTCCTGTAGACCTGTTTAAATCCGCTGTGTGGGACACCGAGGCTGCTGGGTGTGCATTTGCTCTCTTGTCTTCATCCTGTGGCTGACTGACGTCTGGCACAATGGCGGACCGCCTCAAGGGAGCTAGCGCCAAGACAGCGAAGTCGATCCAGGCGAACAAACTAGACAGATACACTGTCTCCAGGGACCCGCAGCGGGGGCACCAACAGGCGGGGGACGAGCAGACTGGCCCCGGATCGGAGGAGCAGGAACTTTCCCTCAAGGACGTAATGGCAGCAATAACAGGGTTGAAGACTTCGCTGGACCACTACAGCCCACTACCTACTATTGCTCCAACACTTGCAGTTCTCCTAAGTCTTAGGTGCATCACTTTGTTGGTTTCATCAGATTGACCCACATTATACATTTTCGGAAAGTCTATTTCCATGAAACAAGATCCATGCCATTTTTTAGGCAGCCTATATTATGTGCTTTTCCCACAGATGTAATAAACTCCAGGGAACACAGGATCGACACTTTCCAAAAACAAACCCACGTTTCACAAAACTCGGAATGTATGGTCACATTCGATGGAACCAACAAAGTTTGTATCTGCTTCAGTCTCCCGCCTTACTATAGTTTTCCTCTATGTTGCCAATCTAAAGCAATAGGAGCTCGATTTCCCATTGTTTTGAGATGTGTTCCCTTTAGTGACCAAGATGGTATCCTAGAACGATTTGCAGCTTTAAACATGACCTCTCTTTGTCTACTTTTAATTGACTCTAAAATCTCCTTTTCTACAATATGCAAAAGGCAGGTTACATTTTGTCATTGCTCATTAGCAGTGTCTAAACTTTGTGTAGGCTTAAAGCGATCTCCAATCACTTCAGCTGTTTTAGTATCAGGCACAGGATTTAAATATTTCCTCACAGGCACTTCAGAAAAGTCTACATCATAGCTAGAGTAGTAGTACTAGAATTGTCCTTTTCCATAAAATAAGCTTGTTAATACACTTCAAGAAATTCCATATGTTACAGGCAGATGGTGATATGTCACTCCCTCAGAAACTGATGTAGGCAGTTGTAAGCACACACAACAATCTTTAGCGTCCATGGTTTCAATGTACTCATTCAAAAGTTTGGTAAATACATTCATTGAAAAATCACCAGTAGACTGATTTCCTTGCAAGATCTTATCAGAAATGCTTAGTTCATAGTAATTCGCAAAATTATTTTTAGGCACAGAAGTGGGCTCAGAATTTGTCACCGCCGGCACATCTGAAACAGGCTCTATATCTTCAAAAGGACAAGGGACTCTGCCAGTGTGAGCAGCAGGTACCCAATTTGAAAGGCCTCAACACTTAGCAGTTGTGGTTGCCAGTATCACCTGGAAAGGCCCACGCCAATCAGATTCCAAACATGACTTGTGCACGTGTTTCTTCACCAGGACCCAGTCACCGGGACTGAGGTTGTGGCACTGCTACTGTTGAGTTGAAGTAGCAGCTTCCTCAACCTGCTTAGACATAGAACGTACCCTGTCAGCCAGTCCTTTACAGTAATCAATCTGTAATATTCACCAATGCATTGGAAGGAACAGCAGGTTGTCTCACAGCCCTCCCCATAATCACTTTGTGAGGCGATAGTCTTGTTTTTCTGTCTGGAGTACTTCTCAAACTCATCAACACAAGAAGCAATGTATAAGGACATTTCAAAGAAGTAGAAGCACAATACTTTGCCAACGTAGATTTCAGTGTTCCATTTATCTGCTCCACAATACCAGAGGATTCTGAACGATAGGCACAATGGAGCTTTTGGTCAATTTGTAATGATGCACATAACTTCTTTAGGCTCTCATTCTTAAAGTGTGTCCCTCGGTCTGATTCCAAAGAAATCAGGAATCAGAAATGCGGTATCAGCTCTCTCAACAGTAACTTTGCTACAGTTACTGTCATTTTGTCTTGTTGGTTGAGCTTCTAACCATCTTGAGAATATGCAAACAGTTACAAGAATGTATTTTAACCCAATACACATAGGCATCTCAATGAAGTCAAGCTGAATTCAGTTAAAAGGACCTCCTGACCTCTCTACATGACTCATTGTGACTGCTGTCATTTTCCCTGCATTTTGTTGCTGGCACACTATGCAGCGTTGATACAAAGCTTCTGCCACCAGTCTGAACCTTGGGTTAAACCATATTTTACAAAAGACTCAACATAGCATCCCTCTCGATGTGTGCAGGACCATGATAGTCTCGTGAAATGGGTGTCAGCAAACTTTCTGGTAATACATACAGGTCCCCCATCATTGTTTACCCAAGCCCCACCTTCCTGCCTTCTAGTGCAACCTGCTCTGACCGATCCTTGTTTCTCAGCCTCTGGCACCTGATCCTGTAGTGCTTTCACTTCTTCCCACGTGTCTACAGGGGATAACAACAGTTTCCTATCTGTGACATTAGTGTTCTCTCTCAGGGGATCTCCATTGAAGGTGTAAGAATTTAGAGCGCAATAACACATAGTCTCATCCACATACCTCTTGCCAACTGTGACATAATCATTTCCCTGCCAATGGCCAGCATACTTCACTACCGCAATTTGAGCAGGCAACTGTAGTGACAGCAAGAGGTTTCTCACACTCTCTCTGTTTTGAATGGGCGACCCTGGCGAGGTTATAAACCTCTGCTGTGACCACAATTGCCCAAAGTCATGTACGACGCCAAATCCGTACCGACTGTCGGTGAAGCTAGTAACTTGCAGTTTGTCAGAGATTTTACAGGCTTTTTCAAGGCTGACAATTTGGCCACTTGAGTAGAAAACATACCTTGCAACCATGAGACTTTGATCACACCCACAACTGTACATACAGCATAAGCAGCCTTTAGATTTCATTCTGCATCACACAAACAAGATTCATCAACAAACAGCACATGATCCGATTCAGGCAAAGGGGTGTCAAAGATATCCAGCCTAGGTTTAGTACACAGCTCAGTCACGTCCAGGCAATCATGATCAGTCTCATCAATCATAACCTAATTCCCAGGAAGAGGCATCAAAGTTGTAGGATTCAAACTCTGGCATCTCATCAAAGTCACATTATCAGCTACCAAAATTATTTGCTCGTACCATCTAAGGTGGCTGTTTGTGAGGTGTTGCTTTGAGTACAAGTAAGCAAGACCTCAACTAAGTTTGGCACAGACAACCTAAGCAGATGTCCCTTCACAATGCTCTCACTCTGCTCCAAACTCACACCCATTGCTGCAACAGATTACAAACATCAAGCATTGCGGCTGCAACAGGGCCAAAGGCTCCAAGATTTTCTTCAAAATCTGATTAAATATTGAGGGGCTTTCTGTATATGCTTATGAAACTCAGCAGCATGCCAAAACATGGCTGTCATACCAGAAATAAAAAATATACTGACATTCCTAATGCAACGGATTGAAGAAGAAGGCTTGACACAAATCAGTGACCGATAACCACCCAGCTTCACATGGAATCTGAAATAGAATCACTGCTGAATTCTTTACCACGGGACAACATGGGACAACAATCTGAATAATTTTGCGCAAATCATGAACAATGCAGTATTTATTGTTGGGTTTTTCCAAACCCATAATAGGAGAGTTACATGGACTCCCCATTAATTCTTTCAGGATTCCTTGCCCAATCATCGAGTCAATCAGGGGGGAAATTCCAGCAATGGTTTCTGGCCTCAAATTGTATTGCCGTATTTAAGGAAATTCCGCATTAGGCAGCAGAACCGCCCTCATCCCAATTGAAAGGATTCTGTAACTATCAGCAAGGCCAATTCCAAACTGTGATTGGACCTAAATCCATTTTAGGACATATCCAGAATGTGATTACATGTGCATCCACTTTTAAAACTACTTTCTTGTGTACCATTCTTTTCCTACAAGCAATACATCACAATAACAGATAAGTCACCACAGCAATTTTCCATTGCTAAAATTTGAGACCAAATGGTATTTTTTGTGTGTTTATTCTTGTGTATGTTTTCTGGGTTGGATTTATGGTAATTTAGTCTTTTACTATTGTAGTTGTGTTAAAGGCCGGAATTGTGCTAAAGAGATATGATTAGTGTTTTGCATACAGTTTAGAGTTAGGTTTATGACAAGTTCAATTTATAGTCATTTAAAGTTCTGATGTGTGTTTAGGGGAAGGTAGAAAGTGGGGTCACATTTATTGTAAGGTTCAGTAAAATTGAGAGGGTCAAGATCAGTTTTCGTTTGAAACAATGTAATTGCAGCAGTTGTCAATTAGGATATTATGAGAAAGTGAAGTACTGGTGTGGGTGGATGATAGTCCACCACAAGTAATAATGGCACTATTCTTGTTGGCTCCTGTGAAGTTTTCAGTACATTAAACCTGAGCCTAATTCCTGGTAGCTATGGCACAGAGATGACAGACTTAACTTCTGAATGGCAAAACAGTTAAACAGTCCAAAACACAACACAATGAAATGTCTCATTTATACAAATAGAATATATTTTAATTAATAAAATGACATGAAAACAACAAAAATCCAATAGATGGAACCAGAGATATGAATTTTTAAAGTTTTTAGAAAAATAGCACCCAAAGCGCCAATGGCAACTGGTTGTGCTAGACCGGGACAAGGGCAAGGTTTGTGGCCAACTCGATGGAGGGAAGGTCGGGTAAGAGGTCCACATAGGACCCAGTCATAGAGTTCCTTTAAGACTTACAAACTTTTCTGGATAGAAGGTGGTCTTCGCTGACCAGCTGGTGAGACAAGATGCACGTTTGATTGGAGTTGGGGGTTTGATGGATAAAGGGATGCTCAATAGCAGGGTCCCAGCACAGTCATCAAATAGGGCTGGAATGCTCCTAGATGGCAATGTCCAGTGTCCAAGAAGGTCTCAATATCTATCTACTTAAGATTGGTGTTGCTCCAAGTGAAGTCCTGTACATTTGGACTTTTTAAAATTACTGGAACACTAGTAAGTTGGATCTGACCTGTGATACTACAGTGGCCTGGTCTCCTGCCGGTTCTTCAGAGAAAAAGTTAACAACACATTTCTAAGTCCCTGCTTTTGCAGTTTGGACAGGATTCCTCTAACACCAGCCAAGGGTTCTGGGACACCAGGAACAGCACTTGGGGCTCAGGGATAACTCGCCACAAGCCACTTGCAGGGTTCAGGGCAGATCCGTTTGGAACTGGTCAGCCACGCTAGACAGGAAAATGGGCTTCTTACAGCTGTTGTTTACCTGTAGTGTAATAGATCAGCCAACTGACCGTTAAAGGCTGCTTCTTAGTCTGGGTACGAGTGGGAGCAGGTGCAGCCCTCAGGATTCTCCTCACAGGCCACAACAGCAGCAGGTTCTTCTATCTTCCACAGGTCTAGAAGTGTTCTGAAGAGGGTAATGGGAAAGCCACATTTATGTCAAGTGCCAACCTGTGGGTAGGGAAATTACTGACCACTCAGTAACTAATGAGTTAAACGTTCCCAGCAGTGTCCCAACCCATTTTTGCAGCAGTTCCTGTGTGTTTTCGATAAGCTATCCCTAAATACCCTTCTATACTTAAGTGTGTAACATGTCGCAAATGACTTGCCTGCACCTCCAACAGGCCCATTTTCAACTCCTGTGGGATGAATGTAATTTAATTGGTGTCCAATACAATTCATGCAATATTTTAATATTGCTGAATTTAAGATTGACTATTTGTATTGGGGCAATAGTATGTCAGCCCATTCCTCTTCATCCAATTGGACCGAGAGTTTAGCCTATTTGGTCCTGAGACTGTTAGCCATCATTTGTAAAAACAAAAAAATGCCTATTATCCTGCCGTAGAGACCGGAGATTACCCCCAAACCTGCCTCAGACTTTCTGTATTGGTGAAGTAGTATGGAAATGTGGTGGATATCTAGCTTACAGTGTATGGCTTGGGTGTGTTGTGTATGTTACCACAACTGAGAGGGGGGCAACCCAAAGAACTCCCATACCTCTGCAGAAGATTTCCAGCACTCACCATCAAGTAGGCCATCAATAGTAGGAATGCCTACCTCTATGTAATCAGTCAAGAATATCTCTCCAATGTCAATCCTAAGGTTCCTATTCCCCTACAATGGAGCATCTGAATGTAAATAACAGTAAGCCCCTCAATAATTATGGGCTACTCACTTGGCCAGTGCTGTGACAAGTAGGGAAAAGTTGAACTCCTTAGACGTTGTTCATGCAGAACATTATAGCAATCCAAGATTATCTGTGAAGTCCAGTATATTTCTCCCTGTTCAGATTCAGAATGCTTGTTTGAAACATGAGTGCAGCAAGCTTGTACCATAAGTTAATATATAGGCCAAGTAATACAACTATATATGCTGGAAGTGAAGATCCTCAGCATCTTTCAATGCTCAGAGTATATGGGATTTAGGTCTCGGCCATGCCATTACCTAGATAAAGATGTTAATCATAGTCAATTTCCAATAACAAAGAATGAGGATTATTCAAGGACAGCATTGTGAAAATCATGATTTGCCCCACAACAAGAGCTGCAAGGAAGTCCAGTGCTAAATATCTTCTGCAGCCATTTATACAGTTTATCAAAGACCATGTCCTTATATGGCCCTTTTTAAGTAAGATACCCAGGCATCTCAAATTGCTAAAAACCCTGCTAGAAGCCAAGTCAGAGTACATTCCTACCAATGGACCTAGTTAGCCAAATCATCTCACTCTTAGACTACTTGATTTTATAAATGGAGAAAAGTGAGAAGTCAGAACAAAGACAAAACTGCTAGATATTTCAATAAAGGGCAATAAACTATCATCATAGATTAAAATGTTCTTCTGCCCTATGGGTATTTTAATGCCTTTCACCTAGGCTAGTTGGTTGATTTTGGTAGGCGGAAGTTCCAGCGTTAAGATGAATAGTAATGGTGACAGAGAGCACCCCTATCTCATGCCAACATATGACCACACATTTGTTAGATAGGAAGTCATTACACATAATCTGGGCTGTGTTGTCAGTGTAAATCCATCATTCCTTTCTCAGGAAATGGTCACCTAACCTGGCCCCCTCTAGCATAGTGAAAAGGCAACCCTATTCTACATGGTCAAAATCTTTTTAAGCATTTAGGGGCAGGGTTATCTTATATCTGCCATAGCAGTGTTCCTAAATTATCTCCTGAAGATTTACCTAGCACAAATGCTACCAGTACAGGGGAATGGTCAAAATTAGTGGACTAAATCTGTTGGTGAGGACTTTTGTGATGATTTTGATATCAGTCTTTTCATGTCCGATTCCAGGTATAGCAGCACTGTTAAATTCTTTTTACAAGAGGCCACTCTTTTCCACCTTTCTAAATTATTCAGTAATTTCAAGACCTTGTCTTTTTTAATTTTGTAGGACACTACTGGAATACTTTCATCGCCTGTGTCCTAATTGAGCACATATTGTCAATAGTTATCACAAAACAGAGATATCAGACAGTAATCTTTAATCTAGAAATGTTGTGTTAGCATGGCAAGTCATACAGACCTGCAAAAAGGTAATGAGTTTTTCTAAGAAATCCAATGGGTGTGTCAGCATGTGACCCTGGGCATCATGGATCAGGAGTAGCTGAAATGGAGTGTTTCTCTCGGAGTTGCTGTACCGGCAACCTCTGGTCTTCTCCCATTGAACATAATATTTCCTCTTAAACCGTTGCAACATGAATTCTGCCAGGCAGAAGAAGAGGGCATCCAGCTGAGATTTATCCCTTGTCAGGTCTCTTAGAAGTGATGCATGCACTACAGCGTTAAAACTATATATAATGTCCCTGACAGCTGCCTCTGGAATCCTAAGGTCCTCTACACCCCACCACCTCCATAGAAGAGTATCTCTTATCAGTATCATAATGTATACCTTACCATTCACAGAGTCCGATCAGAAGACACTAATCTCTTTATATTTACAAAAGTCTGGTAAATGTGTTCTCAGCAACCTCTTTTTCTCAGGCTCTCTGTACTAAAACACCATCATTAGAGTAGAGCACCACATTGGGCTGATTGGAGGCTGATGTCAGTCAATGTACATGCAAGTTTCTTGCGCAAAAAATCTAAAGTTACGGACTCTGTCACATAGGTGCGTGAGTCTCCAGCTATCAAGTAGCACAATTGCTCAGAAAGTCAGTTAGGAGTCCTCGTCACCGGTAAAAGAGCGCAGGGCCATTGCAACTATTATCTTGCTATGAACCTTTTTAGTTGCCTGAGAGGTAAAAGGGAGTTAATGTCAATCACAAATTCAAATTACAGTGCAGACTATTTGACCACAAAATAAGAACCTGGAATCGTTAAATAAAGTTATGTAGGTTTATTACAAATGATTAACCAAACTGATATATATATGAATCTCTCGAATATATTCTAAAGGTACAGAATTACCACTGGCAATTCAGATCTTCAAATAAAATTCAGTCAAAATAGCATAAGGCATAGTAGAAATTCAGTTGTAGCAATACAGAAAACGAGAAATAAAATCTGATGTTCAGTATAGAAATTCTTATTCTGCTGTCTAGGAGTGAAGACATTTTAAAGTTACCAAAACTAAATCCTAAAGCTAAAGTCGGAATAGTTAGAGAAATGGTCTCAAAAGATTCGGAAAATGCAGGAAGGTGTCAGCTTTGTGAAGACTTAGGTAGAATCTTCCAAATCAGGGTGAGTGTACAGCATAAAGCTACACATTCAAAAGAAAAAAATAGGGGCAGAGATGTCTGTACTCCTCAAAGACAAGGGTCTGCTCTAACTTTTTTGTCAAGTATCTTTTTATTGGTTTTAAAAGATATTGAAGTGCACAGATATGCAGAAATAACACGTAGGGGCAGGATACCCCGATGTACAAGAACAGCCGAACTGTCCAGTGAGAAAATAGGTCGGATACAGTTTGTGAACTAGAAATCGGCCATTTCCCAATAACAGGATCAATCGGCATCTGTCAGAAGCGCTAGGGAAAATAGAGTGTAGCCTTTGGGGATAGAGATACCAATCAAACATAATTTTATAATGGGCCTCACGTAGAAGCATCAAGCGGTTAAACTTGGGAATATCCCTATATAGCGATGACCATTGTTTCTCCTGAAGGGGGGTGTCCAGAAGTGTATCCCAAACCCGGTGATGTCTCAGTGTTTGCTGGGAGCTCCGCTTCTGTAGTAGGGAGTAAAGAAAGGAGATGGTTCCCTTTGAGGAGGCCCCGGACAAAGCAAATTTCTCGATGGGGAGGAACTCCTGGGTAGCAGCCGACCGCACTAGCGGTTGCAGAGCCCAATGTTTAAGTTGTAAATAATGAAATTCCTCAGTAGGAGGAAGCTGAAAAGCCTTGGAGCATTCCTGAAAGGAGAGTTTTTCCCCTCTTCAAACAGGTGAAAGAGCGTTAAGCAGCCCCCCTCCTGCCACGCATCAAAAGGACCTTCCTGTAAGGCTGGGTGAAATCTGGGTTAAAGTGTATGGGCGTGAACAGGGAAGGAACGGTTGTGAGTGGAGTGGTCCTGTTCAGGACGTCCCAGGCCCCCAAGGTGGTCGCCGTTGCCATACTAACGTAGGCGTTGCGTGATCGATGCTGTTTGCGGTGCCACAGTAAGTCCCAGATCGTTTCTCCCGTTATCTGTCTGTCCATATGGAGCCATAGCTTATCGGATTCTCGATGGGACCATTCTGTTATAACCCTCAATTGGGCTGTCCTATAGTAACCCAAGAAGTCTGGAAGGGCCAGCCCACCCCCCTCCCTCGGTCGCATCAGCAATCGGTTGGAAAATCTAGCCCTTTGTCCCTGCCAAATAAACTTGGTGACCATTGTTTTTAATTCTGAGAACAGTGCCAGCTCCACTGGGATCGGAAGGCCCTGGAAGAGATACAATAACTGTGGCAGGATATTCATCTTTATAGTGTTTATCCTTCCAATCCACGAAAGTTAGGCCGTCCGCCATCTGGCGAAGTCAGATTTAAGTTGGCGCAGCAGCGGGGGGAAGTTTGCCCTATAGAGATGTTCCAACTTGGGGGTGAGTTTGATGCCCAGATAGGTGATGTCTTTGTGAGTGGTACGGAAATGAGTTGCGCCCTCAATAACACTCATAGTATCATTAGGCACTGTGATGTTCAGGAGAAAAGATTTCGAGTGGTTCACCGTAAATCCCTAGACCCGTGCCCCGGGAAAGAAGGAAAGAATCCGAAGCCACCCCGTTTACCAGGACCTTAGAGCGGGGCGCATGGTAATTTGCCTGGACCATCCCAATAAAAAACTTGGCAAAACCAAACTGGGGGAGAGTGTGGGTCAGGAAGGGCCAGTCCCCCCGATCAAAGGCCTTCTCTGCACCCAGCGCGAGAAGGACCGTGGGAATTGCCTTCCGTTGGGCTTTTTCGATGATATTAACTACCCGTCTCAGATTATAATGGGTTTGTCTCCCCTTAATAAAGCACGCTTGATAGGCCTGCACTAGGAAAGGCCTAATGTTTTCCAGGCGAGTGTCCAGAATTTTTGAGTAGAGTTTGGCCTCCAAGTTAAGAAACGCAATCCGTCGGTAAGAGGCGCATTGGGAGGGATCTTTCCCGGGTTTGGGGACGACAGAGATCAGGGCTTCGCCCATCGAGGGGGTTACCCGTCGCAAGGTAGCGATATCATTGAAAAGGGTCACCAGGCGAGGAACGAGTTCCAGAGTGAACTTAGGATAGAAGTTGGCATTGAGGCCGTCAGGGCCGGGTGGTTTTTGGGGCTTAAGTTAGTCGATCACCTTTTAGACTTCCTCTGCGGTGAAGGAGCTACTCAGCTCTTGGTTTGTGATAGCGGGTACCTGGAGCAAGCTGAGGCCCTCTAAGTATTGATCTTGGGCTGGCAAATCCGGGTGGTCCGCCATGTATAGAGCACGATAAAAGTCCCCAAAAGCTTTGGCCTTGTCTGGTTCACCCTGGTGGAGGACCCCTTCACTATCTTTTATGTGTTTGATATAGTTCCTCTCCTGCCTTATGCGGAGCTGGCGTGCCAACAGAGATCCTCCCTTGTTCCCTCCCTCATAGTTGCATGCCTGGAGGCGTAACAAAGTCCTTTCCGCCCATTAGTATAGATTGCCTGGAGTTTCCCTTTAACCTGTGTGACTTTACGGAGAGTTTGTACCGAGGGTCAAGCCTTTTAGGCGTCCTCCGCGGAGCGAAGTTCGCTCTCAAGGAGGAGGTGCTCCCCCTTGCGCTGTGTCTTAAGTGTGGCCTCCAATTCAATACATTTGCCTCGAATGACTGCCTTGAAGGCATCCCAAGTATTAGCTAGCGAAGTGTGATCCGGGTCGTTGAGGTCAAAGTAATCTTTAATTGCTCTGCGCATTTCGTCTCGGAGGAGTCTATCTCTGCATAGGTAATTGGGAAAGCACCACCTGGCAAATTTGGCATGAGGTGCCGGCCAATCTAGGGTTAGTTCCAATGGCGCGTGGTCAGAGAGGCAGATCGGGGAAAACTGGGAGCCCATCACCGTAGGGAGGAGACTCAGGAAGGCATAATCGATTCTGGAGTATGTCCTATGTGAGTGGGAGAAGAAGGAGTAATCCCGAGTTGTAGGGTGAGCAGTTCTCCACATATCTATCAAGCCCAGACCCAGTAAAGTTGCTTGTAGTGGTTTGCTGAAAACCCCACCTGCGGCCCTATGGACATGTGTGGTATCCAGAGCTGGATCCCATATCAAATTAAAGTCCCCAAGAAGAATTTGAATCTGGTGATCCTGTAAGAATTTCCAGATCCGCTGCCTCTTGTTAGGGGAGGCACACATGTCACACAGTAACATCTCGCCATTTGACAGTGACCCCAGAGCCGCTAGGCCCTCACCTCCCTCTTCTGCATTGTGTTCATCGCCCACCCCCCACTTCCCCCACCCTGCATCAGCAACCCAAAAAGAAAAAGTGAGAAGGATGACCATGACACCAAAAAGCCAAACAAAGAAAAAAGCAAACCATGTCCAACTTAGCTCAAAAACTTGCTCTCGAAGGTCGCCAGTCATAGAGGGGAACCTCATAACGTGCAAAAAACAAGGGCAAAATTACGCCGCCAAGGCCCATTATCAGTTCCGTAGAAGTTAGTGACAATAGAAGCTACTAGCTACTCAGCTCTGTGATTGTTGCAGTCAGCAACGTAAGCTCACATCTGTCTCTGTTTCGCAGTGGTGAAAGTGGCAAAAACAAGTTTCTGTACTCCTCAAAGAAAGAAAAAATCACGGAAACATCACCCCACGGAGTTCTTGCCATGTCTCCGCTGCTGAAGCCAATGACCACCTCCCTGCCTCTTCGAACCTAGCGGCGCCTCCAGTCCACTCACTTCCATCGCTCGTAGTGTGTCTGGCAACTCTAGGCCCAAAATAGATGCCGCCACCTCTAGTTCCGTGCAGTGATGGTTCTTGTTGTCTTGAGTGAAGGCTAAACCAAAAAGTTCTTTCAAGGCTGCAGTGACAGGTCGGAACTGTTGGTGCCGGGCGAGGGTGGCCTGGGACACATCTTGATAAAGAGAACACTCCACATTTTGGAAAGAAAGCTTATCCAGGGCGCGGGCTTTCTGGAGGACCAACTCCTTTATTTTGAAAGAGCTGAATTTTGCCAGCACATCTCTGGGTTTTCTGGCCTCTCCTGGGACTTGAGGGCCCACTCTGTGCACTCTTTCTAGGCGAACCTCCGGCTCCATATCATCAAGAACTGAGGAGAATAGCACCACCATAAATGCCTCCAAATCCGTGCCCTCACATCCCTACTCCAGGCCCCTCACACGAATGTTCTCCCGCCGGGAGCGATTTTCAAGGTCCACGCACCGGAGCATTGTCGCAGTTAACTGAGCATGTAGGTCTTCGGATTGGGCCTAAAATGGGCGAACGCGGTCCTCGAACTCCTGGTGTTTTGTCTCAAGGTCTAAGGCGCGGGTCCCAAAGGAATCAACATCAGATTTCAGGGCCAGTAACCGGACCCCCATTTCGGACTTGAAAGCGTCAAGATAGGCCCCTATATCTGCCTTAATGTCGTCCCTGAGTTCCTGTTTGAGTTCTCGGAGCAAGGCCAGTAAATCTTCACACGTGGGCGCCATATTGTCGTCCAGCCGAGTCAGCTCGTCAGTAGCTGCCCCCTTGGGGGAGCAAAAGAAGAAGCTGGAGACCTTCGTGGACTGTGAATTTTTGGGTGGCATAGGCGAACTTCACCCACCGGCAGTGTGGAGACCTCCCTCTGTAGGAAACAGCATCGGGGACCGGGAGCTGCCCTGGCCCTTCACCACCAACCTCCCCAGGTGACCAGGAGGAACCACCTTTTTCGAGCCGGAGACTCTGAGTGGCTCAGCGGTGCAATGTCAAAGGGACCAGAGCCCGTTGCTGCAGAGTAGCAGGCGTGAATCGTGTGATTCTGATGGATACATCTGCCAGTGGATTCCTCACCTTGTGAATATCCCCTGCGCCAGCATTCCACAGAACTTTTTCCCCAGCTCTCTACGCCGACGTGGACGAAGTCATAATGCATCGGCTCCGCTCGCGACTCCGTATGACGTCACCGGAGCCATAAGAGAGCCACGTCGGCGTGATGAGGTCAGTTCCCTTTTTTCCGCGCCGTCGATGCGCAACGGTTTTTCCAGTACTCTCCTGCTACTTTGTAGTTGTTAGGTGTTACTGTTGGTGAAAATCTGTTAAGTCTTCGACGAAGAAGTCGGGTTTTAAGCCCTGGTGGGAATGTGGGGGCCACATGTCTATGACGGACCCCCATGATGACTGTTTGTGGTGCCTTTCATCCGACCACAACGTCGAAGATTGTTCAAGCTGCAGGAGGATGACTCCGAAGGCGTTAAAGGAGAGGAAGGCGAGGAAGGCGAAGCTTTTTATGGCTAAGGTCGGGAAGGTGAAGAGAGGAAGAAAGGAGAGGTCGAGGCCGGAGTCGTCATACATCATACATCATAAAAAAGGAAGCATTCCTCTCGGCGCCGGTCTTCAAAGAACAGGAATTCGAGGTCGACTTCGCCTCGACGACGCCAAAGTAAGGATTTTTCTCCTTCTCCTTCGAAGTCTCCGGAAGGATCTTCTTCGGCGAAGCGGGCTCCAGCGCCGTCACCGGAGCAGTCCACGGCGCAGTCACCGGCACCTTCACCGGCGTCGTCTCCGGCTCCAGTGGAGTCTCCTGTTTCGGATGGTGAGTGGGAACAAAGGGAAGAGCCTTCTCCAGGACCTGAGGATCCTACGGCTCCGGTAGAGGACACTGTGGCGCCGTTGCCAGGTACTCCGCAGAAGGATACAGGTTCGGTTCCTTATCCACAGTTCCCGGCTCCAGGTACTGATTCTTCGCATTTTTTAAATGCCATGTATGGAATCTTCAATCGGGCTGCCTTCCCATCCGGTGCACCGACTGGTCCCGTGCGTCCTATGGCGTATACTTTTGGGGTGCCGCAGCATTACGCTCAGGCCCCGTTTATGCCCTTTCTGCCGATGGCGCCTTCGTGGCAGTTTCCAGCGCCGTCTGGGGATCCATCACGACTTCGGCTGGATCGTCCTGCTTCGGAACCTTCCTCGACGCCGTTGCCGACTCCCTCGGCGCCGCGTCCGGTGCCGCCGACTCCAACTATGGCGCTGCCGACTCCATCTCCACCGCCGCCGCGTACGACGTCGACGACGCCGGCTCCACGGATTCGTTCAAGGAGGGAGGCCCAAAGGATCTTGGATGAAGAAAGGTATAGAGTGGAGGTAGAGGAAGGTGAAGTGGACACGTCCTCAGATGAATTTGAGGGGATACAAGAGGCTAGTGGCCTGGATACGACCCCTGAGTGGGAGCATACTTCGTCTAGATCCTCTCCACCACAGGAGTTGGCTCCTTACCATGTGGTAATAAAACAGGCCGCAGTGCTGTTGGATTTGCAGTTACCCTCTTCGGAATATAAATCTAACCTGCTGACAGAGGTGTTGCATTCACCTACTTCAACATCTGAGCCTTTACTGCCTTTTAATGAGGCTATTTTGGAGCCTGTTTTGGAGGTATGGCGGAAACCTCTTTCTTCTCCGGCGGTTTCCAGGCAGGTGGTGAGAATATACAGGGTGGCACCTGGGGATCCGGATTTTCTTTCTACGCACCCGTCTCCAGAGAGCCTGGTTGTGCAGGCGTCCTGCTGGAAGCATGCTTCGGGGGCGTTCCCTCAGTCTCCTGCAGACAGGGAGTCCAAAAAGGTTGATCAGGCGGCAAAGAAAAGTTTTTCTTCAGGAAGTATGGCACTTAAGTCTACCAATGCTACGTGCTTGCTGGGTCGTTATGTGCATGCCTTAATGGATTCAATGAAGTCTTTATCCCCTAAGCTGCCTGAGGGTGATAAGGCATCCTTCATGGAGGTGGTCGCAGATACTCAAGCTGCTGCTAGACAAGTAATTCAATCGGGGCTTGATACAGCAGATTCAGTGGCGAGGATAATGGGCTCGTCTATAGCCACAAGAAGGCAGGCATGGCTCCGTTCATCTGGCTTCTCTACAGACGTTCAGGCCACATTGGTGGATTTGCCGTTTGATGGGCAAAAATTGTTTGGAGAAAGAGCTGACTCCGCCCTACAGTGATTTAAGGACAGCAGGGTAATGGCTAAATGTTTGGGCCTGCAAGCTCCTGCTAAAGGATTTGGTTTTAAAAAGTTTAGGGGTTTCGGAAGGTCTTCTTTTCGCTCCTACCGTCAACCTCAGCAGCAGCAGCAGCAACAACAACAACAGAACCCCCTCTATAGGTCCTATAGGGGGAGACAAAGAGGTCGGAGAGGTTCTGGACGCAACCCCTCTTCTTCTTCCTCCTCCTCTGCTCCCAATGAGGCTTCAGGGAAGCAGCCCTAGATCCCCCATCCCGGATCATGTAAAACCTGTGGGGGGTCGGGTGTCCTACTTTCTGCTGGGTTGGAAATCTGTGACGACAGACCTTTGGGTTTTGAACCTCGTGGAGACTGGGTACACCCTTCCCTTTTGAGAGTTTCCTCCCCCTTACCCTCCTTGCCAAGTTTACTGTTCAGAGGACCATCTGCTTCTTCTGCAGAAGGAGGTTCTAGCTTTGCTTCAAAAAGGGGCAATAGAGGTGGTTTCGGAGCAGGAAAGGGGTCAGGGATGCTACTCCCGGTATTTCTTGATTCCCAAAAAGGACGGCAGATTGCATCCAATCCTGGACCTCAGAGTCTTGAATTTTTACCTGAAGCAGGAAAAATTAAAGATGCTGACCCTTGCGCAGGTTCTTCAAGCGT
Organism: Triturus cristatus; assembly: GCF_964204655.1. Lineage (NCBI taxonomy): Eukaryota > Metazoa > Chordata > Amphibia > Caudata > Salamandridae > Triturus > Triturus cristatus. The sequence continues at coordinate 335,416,172 of NC_140595.1, forward strand.
TGCAGCAAGGAGACTGGATGGTGTCGCTCGACTTGCAGGACGCGTACTTCCATGTCCCAATCCTGAAGTTGCACAGGAAGTATCTCCGTTTTATGGTTGGGTCACAACATTACCAGTTTACGGTCCTTCCGTTTGGTCTTACTACCGCACCTCGAGTCTTCACAAAGGTGATGGCAGTGGTGGCTGCTCATCTCAGGAGGTCGGGGATTCCAGTTTTCCCCTACCTGGACGACTGGCTTCTGAAGGCAGAGTCCCCAGAGATGGTGCAGCGTCATCTGCAGGTAACATCTCAGCTGTTATTCGACTTGGGTTTTTCGATCAATGTGCCCAAATCTCACCTGGTGCCCTCTCAACGCAACCTGTTCATAGGGGCGGTACTGGACACTACTGTGTGTCGAGCATTCCCACCTCCACAAAGGATTCTCGACATTCAGGAGATGATTCCTTTATTCCACAGTGGAGCGGTTGTTCCAGTTCTGAAGGTCCTTCGCCTGCTCGGTCTGTTCGCTTCCTGCATTCTGTTGGTCAACCATGCACGCTGGCACATGAGGGCGCTCCAGTGGTGCCTCCGCAAGCAGTGGTATCAGCACAACGGAGATCTCAGGGAGTCGATCAGGATCTCCAGAGAAGCTGCAGCGGATCTGTCTTGGTGGAGCGTGGAGGGCAATCTGTCTCAAGGAAAGCCCTTCCATCTGTCTCCATGGGTGGCCACAGTGATAACGGATGCCTCCACCCTGGGGTTGGAGGATCTGGAGATCAAGGGTCTTTGGTCTCCAGAGGAAAGGTTGCTTCATATCAACCTTCTGGAATTGCGGGCGATTCGTTTGGCGCTCAAGGCCTTCCTCCCTTCCCTTCGCGGTCTGTCGATCCAAGTCCTGCCAGACAACACTACCGCGATGTGGTATGTCAACAAGCAGGGAGGAGTAGGGTCTCTTTGTCTCTGCAGAGAGGTCTTACGTCTATAGTCCTGGGCTCAGGACCATCGGATTTGTCTGATGGCAAATCATCTGGCCAGGGTGTTGAACGTACGTGCGGACAGTCTCAGTCGCCAGTTCTCTGCCGACCACGAGTGGAGGCTCCATCCAGAGGTGGTTCGTCACGTCTTTCGGATGTGGGGGTCACCTCGGGTGGACCTGTTTGCCACCCGCGAGAACGCGCATTGCCCGTCGTTTTGCAGTCTCCAGTTTCCAATGGGGGATGCGTTTCAGTTGAATTGGGTTTCACAGCTCCTTTATGCGTTTCCTCCCATACCCTTGATCCTTGGATTCTGAGGAAGATTCGCCAAGACCGGGCCCAAGTTATATTGATCGCCCCGGATTGGCCAAGAAGGGTGTGGTATACAGATCTTCTCCACCTCTCCTCGTGCCCTCCGCTCCGTCTCCCTCTGAGGGCAGACCTCCTCTCGCAGTCGGAGGGGCAGGTTCTACACCCCCACCTCCAGAGCTTACACCTTCATGCCTGGAGATTGAACGGGGCAACCTGAGTTCTTTCTCTCTCCCATCTGATGTGGTGGATGTTATTTTATTGGACAGGCGACACTCCTCCAAGTCCATTTACTCCTACAGGTGGTCTAAATTTGTGAAATGGTATGGAGAGAGGTCCATTGACCCTTTAAAAGCCCATCTTTCTAATGTGCTCCAGTTTGCTCTTTCCTTGGCTCAGCAGGGCTGTGCTGTGGCCACGGTCAAGGGCTATCTATCGGCCTTATCGGCTTTTCTATGCCTTCCTGATCAACCGTCACTATTTAAATCTCCGGTTGTACTGTGGTTTATCAAGGGCCTTACAAACATGTTTCCTCCCACTCCCTTTGTAATGCCACAGTGGGACCTCAATCTTGTCTTAACTTTTCTGATGGGGTCCCCATTTGAGCCTCTTCATAGCTGTCCTTTGAGGCTGTTGTCGTTTAAGGTGGTCTTTCTTGTGGCCATAACCTCGGCAAGGAGAGTGAGTGAGCTTCAAGCTCTAAGTTCTAAACCCCCTTTTCTAACATTACATGCTGAAAGGATGGTTCTCAGGACCAGGGCTGCTTTCCTGCCAAAAGTTGTTACTCCGTTTCATTTGGGGCAGTCTATTACTCTCCCTGTTTTTTATCCACCTCCTCATCCTTCCAAAGAGGAGGAAAGACGCCATCGCCTGGATCCAAAGAGAGCTGTGAGTTTTTATTTGGACAGAACAAAAGACTTTCGTCTGGACGATCAGCTCTTCGTTGGCTATGTTGGTCATTCGAAAGGAAGAGCGGTGCACAAGCCCACTTTGTCGAGATGGATTATCCTTGCCATCAAGATCTGCTACGCCCTGGCTGGTAAGACTCCTCCTGAGGGTATTAGAGCTCATTCCACTAGAGCAAAATCGTCTACATCGGCTTTGGCCCGGGGTGTTCCTGTGGCAGATATTTGTAAAGCTGCGACTTGGGCCTCCCTCCATACTTTCGCAAAGCATTATTGCTTGGACTCTGAGATGAGGAGGGAGGGCCACTTCGCGCGCTCTGTCTTGCAAGACATTTTGGTATAGGAAGGTGGACACCCTCCTCCGGGAGTGGGGACTGCTGTGGGAATCTATTCACAAGGTGAGGAATCCACTGGCAGATGTATCCATCAGAAGAACAAGTTACTTACCTTTGGTAACGCTTTTTCTGGTGGATACAGTATCTGCCTGTGGATTACTCACTGGCCCACCAGCCTCCCCGTTGTCCACCTTTGTATACCTTAAAAGTTGTCTTGCTTGAGATGTTGTTATACTTTCTTGTATATTGGTAGGAAATGCTTATTTTATTTAGCTTTCCTTTTCCTTGTATACTTTGTGTATATGATTGTAAATTGTATACTGTGTATACTTTGTATCTGTCGTTGGTCCACCTGTGCGCCTCGGAGGCACGGAAAAAATGGCCGGAACTGACGTCATCACGCCGACGTGGCTCTCTTATGGCTCCGGTGATGTCATACCGAGTCACGAGCGGAGCCGATGCATTATGACGTCGTCGGCGTAGAGAGCTGGGGAAAAAAGTTCTGTGGAATGCTGGCGCAGGGGATATTCACAAGGTGAGGAATCCACAGGCAGATACTGTATCCACCCGGAAAAAGCATTACCGAAGGTAAGTAACTTGTTCGTCTCACTCACCGTGACGGGAGCACTCCACCACGACCAGGATGTCCACGTAGCTCAGGGGCCCCTGCTGTGTTGCTGGTACTTCCTGGGAGAGTCTGAGGCCTGGATCGCAGCTGCTTCCCCAAGAGTGTGACTCCCCCCTCCCGGAGTCACAGGGGGACCTCACTGCAGATCGCCGTATCCCCTCCCTGCTAAGAGATCATGGAGTCTCTCTGGATTCAGTGCATGCAAGTGCAGCCAGTGCGAGAAGGGGGCGAACTGCAGAAGAGGCCCCCTTAGGGGGCGTAGGGTGGCTGTCAAGTTCAGGAAGGGTCATGGGAGCGCAGTGCCTCTAGCTTTGGCCTTGTCACATGGTGCAGAGCAGGCGCCTGACGGCCGCCATCTTAGGGTCAGGCACCATGGAGATAGCTCTTTAGGGAGTGCAGGGCTGAGTGTCACCGAAGAAGCCCCCCCGCTCCTCACCGCAGCTAATGCACTCTGTCTGCTGGGCTCCATTGGGCTCATGGGCCCCCCGCTCACCAGGGTATCTGCACTCCGGGCTCCGGGATCGCCGGAGGCAGCACGTGGGACTCCCTGCGGAGGGGTCCAAGCAAGCCGCTACTTTGCCAGAGTCCTTCGCCCCCGGGGGCTAGATGCGTTAAATATCGCCATGCACCGGTCCGCTCACTGATCACGGGGGACACCGCTGCTCTCCCCGCTCCGGCAGCAGTCCCCGCGGCCGAGCGCAGAGGGAGCCGCCATCTTGTTGAGCCCCGCGAGTCTCCTCGCCGAGAGAAGCCTTTGCCTCACAGCATGCCGGGGGGGCCGATCTCGCTCCTCGACAACCCTCTCAGCCCCTGGGTGTCTTAGAAAGGTAGGCGGCTCAGATTTAAAGCTTTAGAAGAGCTCTATGCTACTTTTGCAGCAGGGCCTGGCGCGGAGCCGAACAAAATTACGTTCAGACGGCCATGTTGGTTGACTACCCTGCTCTAACTTTTTAACAGTATAAACATTAATTAAAATACACAGATACTTTATCAGCCATATCTTACACCATCCCTCCAGGGACCAATGGTGTTTAACTTCCACATGTGCAATTGCAACATCACCAGACTTTCCCATCTCTCAGAACTTGGGAAGTCTCTGCGACCTTGGGGATCTCCTGTTTTCTGATACTCAATGAATAGGAAGCTTCTTCAACTTGATAGTTCTTTACATATCTGCCAAGATTTTCTCATCTCAGGCCTCTCTATCATTAATAAAATATTACTGCTTTTTCTAACTATGAAACCTTGAGATTGCAACTGCAGAGGAAAGAACATGCAAGGCAAACAAATACATTTGAAAATTAAGGCCTAGCCATGTGCACTTATAACTTTCAGAACAAATGCACCAAAATAATAAATGCAAACATGAATAAATGAGTTCATGGTTATATATGAAATGCACTTTCAAATAAATGCAGTATAATTGGAAACATGGGCGTAAATATATACATGAGAACTACATCTTCGTGGTTAAACTAAACATTAATGGGCAGACGTTTCTGAATCTCTAGTTTCTTTAGTGAAAACACTTCAGTAGTATATCAGAATACACATCTTTGCGTTAATAAAGTTAGATATACAGACTATATGGTGCTAAGTGCACGTATACATTCGCTATTGTGATGTGTAAGGGTGGAGCTCAAATTGCTCTGCTCCCCCCTGTGTTGATTGTGTGCAGCCAAATTGATCACTCCAGGATACTCCATTTGTAACATTATTTGAATACGCCACTGTGATCATTCCATGAACAGACAAATTTGAAAAAAAAATAATGCCCTTCGTTGTCCATCCATTTCTTCAGTACTTAGGCAAGTAGCCATTTACGAAGCAGGAAAGCCACATCGCCTCTCTTGTAAACAGTGGACCCCTGGCGCATATATCCCTTCTTTGTCTTGTTATGGGTATGAAATAGTCTGCCTACCCATCTTTCTTCAAATTCTGGTATTCAAGTGTTGAAAGATAAGTTTCCCAGAGGGCTACATTATCTGAGGCTTCAGTAGCCAGGTACAATACAGTTTTCTTTCTTTTTATGTATAGGCTGAGGTCATCGATGTTCAGCAATACAATACGGATGATGGCAGGTTTGAGACCGTATCAGTGGAGGAAACCTCCATGAAATCTAGTTAATGTGTTATTAAAAGGCATAGGGACCAGTCCAAAGGTATGGCCTGTGCTGAAAGAGTGCCTGGTGTTGGAGGAAGACCTGAAATAAGAAGTATATAGAAATGTTCAGAGACATGTAGGGGCAAAGCCATGTAAACTCCAGGAAGCATTCCAAAAGGGAAGAAAAAAACACAGTATAGACAACCAGAAAGGTGTGAATGAATGAGGACAATACTGAGGGGGCTGACTAGGGGTGGGATACAGAAAAATTAGGGGATGAGCTCAGAGGGCACAAATCCACAACATTTTGGGACTCTTCAAATGATAACTGGATGTTAAACCAGCTTCTAACTTTAGACCGGTTGTATGCCAAAACCCACCCACATAAATAGAAAAAGGAGATGCTTTAAGGCTGGCAAATTAGGGTCTCGTAGAATCTAAGATTAAACAAATGCAATCACAATCCTCCCGCTAGCGGTAGCAAACCAATAACCCCTTCAATCACTAATAAGTAAAAAATCTCATTCTGATGGGTGTATCTGTACAACAATCACACACAAAAGAACTCTGATTGGACATTTAGGTCCCATAACATGGTCCCTCTGCAGTGGGACAGTTTAGGGTTCCACAAGACATCCAATGCGGACGAGACCGGAGACACAGTACTTATCAGAGTCTCAAGAGTACCCCGATGCATGGTGCTGTGCATCAATGAACATGTGTATTTTCAGTCTAGCATGACTTGGAGGGAGATCTGGGTTTGTCTCTTTTATTTTCTCTGATCTGGGCATTATCTTGTGGAGTGCTCTTTGATGTCGTTGCACCTTGTAACAGACTCTAGCCTTTCTTGTTACTCATTTATGTCAGTTATGGGAGTCCTTTATTAAAATGTGTGCCGGATGGTAAGGGGCCTAGATATCCCCTTCTACCCTGATCTGTGATGTATCCACTATTATCACATTCATATCTTTCAAGCACTTTTCTAGGTCTTCCAGGTCTTGGAGTTCTTGATTGTACCCATTGACTGTGATAAGCATGGAGGCTGGTTCTAAGGAGCCATACAGAATGTTTCACTTCTGCAGCTGAGGTTGGAGCACTAACAATTTCTTCCTCTCTACAGTTGTTTAAGGGAGAAGTCAGCTGAAATAATCTTGTATTTCCTGTAGAGGAAGTGGTTCCTCTTACGTTTCACAGCAGTCAGGATATCCCTACCCTGTTAAAGTTAAACGAGGCTCGCCATTATATGCCAAGGAAACCTTGACCCAGCTAAATGTCTCAAACAGAGCCTGCCCTCTCTGAAACTCTGGAGAGGGGAATAAAGTGAGACAGAAAAGATCAGTGACATAAGGGCCTAAAAAGGAAAACGGATCCATGTGTTCAGGAACCCTGGAAAATGTAATATGCCCTGTTGACTCCTGCCCTCTAAGTCCACTATTTTCCTAGTGCAGCATATTGTCAGACCAATGTGGCCATTGCAGTGGAGAGATGTATTTCCGCCTCATCCAATCTGGTTTGAAAAGAGGTGATGTACAAATGCATGGATTTAATTTCCATGTTGGTGTCCTCTGCGCTTTCCTGCACTGCCATCATGGCCAGTTAAATGTCATCCAATGCCACCCAGTAGCAGAGATAGTCGCTGTTCAGAGAGGATAGCTCTAGGGTTTCGGCAGCCATCTTGCATGTAGCCAAGCCATGACCCTTTCTATTAACTTTTTTTCATAGAGATGTTTAGACATTGTGAGGAACTGCTCTGATATTTTTACTTCATGCTAGCCAGAATTGTTTATACTGTTTCCAATTATTTTATAAACCTGACTGGAATTTTGTTTCTGCTTGCTTCTGCTTTATGTGGCAAGCTGGAGTGGGTAGAATACATCACTGCAGTCCACTCTTTAATTCTGCTTTTTATGGGAAATGCTCAAAAGGGTCAGAATTTTGATAGCAAAATAATCTTTTTGCTAAAACTCTCCTGTACTAAATGCTTTGCTGTCCTGAGATAATGGATCATATAAGGGTGGCTACCATTAATATAGATGCTCATAATTTCACTACCCTTCTGGCTTCTGGCCAGAAAAGTTCAAGACCAGGTTTCCTTCCAGAATCTCAATATATCCTAAAATTGTCAGCTAGACTTTGGATCAAATATATATTTCATCAGATGAGAGCTCTCATCCTTGAGGGATTATCATTCTGTCAGGAAACTATGAGTTTTACTGGATTACACAGGAGCAGAATGACGCTAGTTCTTAATGCCCCTCCTAGGGCACATCTGCAATAGCTCAATTATACTTCATGCAGAGATGGCCCAAAGGGGGAAAGGGATGGGGAGAGAGAAGAAACAGCCAAGATATGGTGTTTTCACTTCCAAGGGCCTCGTGTGTATGTATCTCCGTCTTCTGTTCTATTGACAATATTCTGGCCCCTTTTTTGGTAGAGTTAAGCTAAAACTGTAATGCAATACCAGGTCTGAGTATAAGCATATTTGTATATATATAGATATATATCTGTATTAACACTTGCTGTCTTAAAAATGTCACTGTATATTATTATTTAATACACTTGTTTTTACCTCAAAATTCTTCTTGGCCAAACTCTTCTTCTATTGTTGAAGACTCTTAGTAACATCTCTTTTTAAACTTAAACATTTTTCTGTTATGATTAAGCTTTTAATATTCTATGTCTTTTTACTTCCAGGGAAGTACTTGCGTGACTGAAGAAGACTGTAGACTGGAACTGCTGAGCCTTCAGGAACCGAGGGTTGGTAAGTATCTTTTTCCTTTATTTTAATGGTTCCTAGAATTTAGATTAGAATTAGTACTCTGTTATTTCTTTTAATGAATTACTTGCTTTTTTTTAGAATTTAATTAAGAAATAACTGCTATCGATTCTCTTCAGTTGGACGCGAACACGCGTTTGACTGACCCAGAGTTAATTCACGAGTAACCTTTTGACCTGTCAGGAAAAGTCTGCCAAACACTCACACACATTTAGCAGACGAAGAGGTATGTTTAATTTAAACACCGTAATTGAATTGTAGTAGACTTGCTTGAAAAACAAGACACTATTAGAAGTCTCTGAACATGCGCAATAGCTTTTACCTGGAAATGAACTATCCTTAAAATTAACCAAAGCAACTTCTGACGACGACCTCGACACTTCCTACCCTGAAAAACTCTAAACCCCAGAGAAACCACAGAAACCTCCTGCTCTGGAAAGCTCTTCAAGAGAAGTGCGCGGTTTAGAACCAGCGCGCACTTCACATTCCAATCATGATTGGAATAACAACTAGTGCGCTGATGAAAGAGGTGAGTTGGCAGAGTTCTAAAGTTTAGGGGTCTGGGCCCCAATATTTATATTCCAAAATCCTTTGATCTCTTAGGCAGAGTATGTCTGTGCCCAGTCAGAACCAGTTCTGCCTTTTCTGGTGTGACTTCCTGGCAGGAGGTGGAGACGGCATTGTCAGAGGCAAACCAAGCCCTTTGAGGTGCAAGGAAATCTCCTCCCCCTTCCCCAATTGCAGCCCAGGTCTCTTCAGCCCTTTCCTAACCCACCTAGACTATCTGGAGCCACTTCGGCTCCCCAGCCTTCTGTCATCCAGAACCCAGACAGGCAATCCACATTCCAGCAGAGGCACACGGGATGACTGAGCAAGAAAATACCTACTTTCTAAAAGTGGTATTCTCAAACACAGAATGTAAAAATCACCTTCACTAAAAGATGCATCTTTAGATTTGGAGTTCAGGCATACTAAACTTTATTTTCCTACCTAGTTCCCAGGGCCAGTTATGTTTATAAGGTGTTATAAACAAACTTCCCATTCTGTCTTATGGGGAACAGGCAGCCTTGCAATAGTGAAAAACAAAATTGGCAGTAATTCACTATCAGGACATGCCACATACACCAGGGCATGTCCTACCTTTCACATACACTGCACCCTGCCCACAGGGGTACCTTGGGCCTACCTTAGGGGTAGCTGATTTCCCTCTGTGTACAGGTTTTGATAAAACCATTAAAATGCCTCTCTGGTGTCAGTAACCACCCCAAAAGTAGGATCGCGTATTTCTCTGATCTCGCTATCAGAACACCTCTGCCTTGCTCTTACTGCCAGATGGTGCCCTACGTGATCACTGCACTCATAAGATCTTTCCTTCTAGGCAATATACTTAGCTGCCGCCATGTCTGTAAAAATTGCATCCTTTGCGAGTACTACATTAGTTTGTGCTTCACTTATATCCTTCGCATGCAGTATAGCCTTCACTAGATTCTCCTCGGCTGCTGTCAGATTATCTTCTATAGCTTGAATCTTCAGCCTATCTTGCTTTCCTTTATTCAGTGAGAATTGTAGGGTCTCCCCCCTTAGGCAGGCCTTAAAAGTATCCCACACCATACTTACAGAGGCGCTGCCATTATTCTCCTCAAAGAAAGTTGGGATCCATATACTGATATACTCACAGTACTCCTTGTTGGTTAGAAGTGCACGTTCAAAGCTCCATGAGCTAACCTGTTTCCCCTCTAATCCCTGTAGCACCAAAACTAGAGGATTATAGTCTGAAAGGAACCAGGGGTACCGTTCAATCTGGCACGTCGTGGTCAGGTTGTTGGACACAAAAAAATAATTGAGGCAGGCTGGTGAGCCGTGTGGAGCTGAAAAATATGTATAACCATCTACCATCTGGATCATTTTATACCACACATCAACCAAGCCATGACCCTTACATACCCCTTTAAGGGTCTGCTACACCTTAGGCTTTCTCCCGGTGTACAGTAACTGTCCACCTATATCAAGGAGGTTAAGATTAAAATCCCCACATAAAACTACAGGTAGGGGGTGGTACGTTAACTCCTTGGATACCTGAATTAGAGTGGAGGGATCATCAAGCGCACTGCCATAAACTGAACACAGCGTGAACTTTCCTCCACAGGGTGAGTGACAGACTACTGCTACCCATCTCCCCCGAGGATCATACCCTATTTGTGAGAACTTCAGCAAACTTCCTGGGCTAAAACAGCCACTCAAGCAGTAAGCACACCTTGTGAGGTATCGGCTGCCAATCTATAGCCCAGGAAGTTAAGAATATCTGTCTGTGAAGCTTGAATATGTGTCTCCTGGAGGCAGACAATGTCCAACCTCAGGAGTTTTAAACCCAAGGCAGTCCTGGCTCTTTTCTGAGGGTCATTTAGGCCGCATGTGTTAATAGATGCGATACGGATCATTGCCCGGTCATTCATTGGCTAATTTTTTTCCAATATCCTCGGAAGCACCTCCGTGGGCCACCACCCTGCCTCTATACCTCTTTCTGTACCCACTTCTTTCTTGCTGGGTTGTTTGAACTTCTTTCCTCAGCCTCCTCCCCCTGACCGACCCCCCCTTCCCATCCCACCTCCATACCCCCCACCCTCACCACTCCACTGAGCAACCAGGCCTAGCCTGTATGACGCCGTCTAACATGACAAGCCCAACTGCCCCGGCTCCCAACACCAACCCCATAACAAAACATCTTTTTTTTTTGTTCTGGCTGCTTTTTCACTTATTTTTCTTACTTTTCAATTTTACCCAAGATTCAGAGACATACTTTAGAATATTTCCCACTGAATCAATCCCCGCCCTGTAGACCCGCGAGGAATTCTTGAACCTGAATCTCCCAAAAGAAAGTACGGGTATGACCCTTCAAAACGACCTTCAATTTTTCGGGATTTTGTAGGTACACTTCGGCACCTAATTTCTGGAGGGGGGCATACATCTGCCTTAGTCGCCAACTTCGCTCTACCATGGCGTGAGGGTAACTTGCTAAAAATCTCTTCTAGCATTAGGGCGAGCCAAATCAAAAATACCGTCTCAAAAGAAAATTTCTAAAATAAACCAATATAGCCCTTGGATATGCATTACTGTCCGCCCGATATTTTTTGGTCGTTAGGGGGAATCGATGTGCCCTCTGAATTTCTCTTGCCCAATCACATACCGTAAGTTCTGGGAATGCACCCTTTAGAACTTTAATAGCGTAGTCTCTGGGGTCCCCTCCCTCTCTCTCTTCCAGAATACTCAATAACCTTAGATTGTTCCTTCTCTGCCTAATTTCATAGTCCGTGTTTCAAACACAAGGGGACCCCACACGTTTGTGACCTGGGGTAAATAGATAGTTCAAAAAAACAATGGTCTGATGAGGTCAAAGATCCTCAGGTAGCAAGGCTACAATTAATTAATTTAAGAATAATTCAATTATATTCATTGGTATATTGAACCCCGTTGTATCCAATTCAGAGATGTATGCAAGGACACAGAAGAGTAAAGGAAGGCATCACATTTTATTTAACATCATAAAATGGAGTAGCTTCCGTTTCTGTCATTTTTGCATTTCAAGAGTATACATTATATACAGTGCTCACACAAACAAAAGTGAAGGTGCGTGAAGTGAAGTGTTTTAGTGACAATAAAAACTTTGCATCACATTGAAAAAAACAGATCAAGAGAACCCAATTGATTTAGACAGTTTTAGGGAACTTTGAACGTGTAGTTGACGGCGTTTCGATCTTAGTAAATCAAGATCATCATCAGGACAATGTAAGTGCGAGCACGTAAGATCTAAAATAGGGGAAAGTAATCAATTAGTTCTGTGTCCTAAAACCAAGAATCAATAAAACACTTGTGTTGTGGTGATTATAGTAGTATGGCGCAATAGAGGCGCACTGGTGTTAATCCTAAAGGTCAAAGTAAAGAAACACCAGATCAATAATCGTGATGCTAGAGCGATTGAATTAAATGCGGAAAATTCCTATTAATGCAGCGCTGGTGACAGTGAACTTGTAATTAATTGGACTTGGTCGAGTTAGTGATGTATATAATACTAGTAGCAAGGAAGTAAGGCTTGCTATACATATAGAGTGCACCTGGCGATTTCAGGCGTGCTGTTGTGGAGTTAGCACCATGCATGGGAAAACAATTGAACCCGTCAAGACTAAAAGCCGAGGGAACGTGGTATCTAATTAGATATGTGAAGTTTAAGCCGATAGTGATATGAGGCGCAGAGTATATCTTCACGGCGGCGGTGAAGTGACGCTCCTTCCTTGGGGGTGCCCGCGCAACTCTCCCTTTCACCTGTTTTGGACATCCTGGTGTCATCTCCCTCTGTGGTAGTTTCAGGCACCATTTCCTGCACTTGGGTGATGACAGGTGCAGATGCAAATGCAGACACTGCAGCTGGGGGGGAGTCATGGTAACAGAATCCTGGGTTTTTGCAGATCTAGGACACTTCAGAGGAAAAAGGTCAGAGATCATGGGCTGGCCTTCCGTTGCCACCAACATATTGCTCCCACGTTTAGCCCTTTTACCTGTATTGTCAGGCTTGTTGGTATTATCGCTGGGCTCATCCCCTTTGTTCCTATTCCTCATATCTGTGCCAGTCTCCTTAAGGCCCCCCTGGTGCATGCTGCTCTTTGAAGTCCTGGCCGGGCCGGCTGTGATGGCTGCCACATTAGTTGATTTGACCTTGGAGGCTTTAGGATCCGTGCGAGCCATTAATGCAGGAAACTTGACCCTTCCGGCAGCAATGATTAAGCCTGCCCTGCCTGCCTCAGTACACCTCCCAAGGCTGGGCCGTTACAGACGCAGCCACGCGGTGTCTCCTGCTGTGTTTCCCGCTGACTTTAGGCCCTGATGGAGAGCCGCCGTGCCGGATTGTAGACGTCCAGATAGCCCCCAAAAACAGCAGGCCCTCCAGCATTCCTCGCTCTGCAGTATCTGTTTAATTTACCCGACGCGCGGCCCAGAGATTGCCGCAATCAGACTGCCGGTAAGAGGAGGGGTAGGATCCCACAGGCAGTGAGCCATTTAGCTACACGCCATCTTTGCTTTTAATGATGTTTTTATTTTCTGAAGAGTTTGGGTGAGATACAAATGTGACTAAGATCGCACAGTTTAAGAAAGGAACCTTTGATTTATCCACGTTTTCAGGTTTCACCTTACAAATCAGGCAGTAATTGAGTGTCTATTAGAGTTTTTGTGTTAAGGCTTTGGTTTTTACCTCTTAGTGCATTTCTCAGTAGTTTGGGGAATGGAAAGCAGACAACGTGCAGGCACTGCTGAACTTGTGCCAGTGTCTGAAAATGACACTGGGAAAATATCAGCATATTTCAATGGGGCCCTACTTCTTGGTGGGTTGGTAGCGTCCATCCTGCAAAAATAGTGGATGGACGCCATCTAACCGCACGTACAACTTACTTGTGCCCCTCCCTTCTCCCAATAAATGTATACTATACTGTTCCTAGCGACCCCCATAGCCCTGGCCAACATGGGGGTTAAATAAAGGGAAATACAATGGAGTGCTATGCACCGTTTTCATGGTTCTTTGTTTACTACAGGCAAATCTTTAAATGACAAACCTCTGGCCCGTTATGCTAATGTTCTTCATTGTGCTCTTATTTCTACGCCTGGTGGTCAGGACTGGGCCCCAACAACCTTTTCATCTGGCCTCCTTGCCTCTAAGCAAGCACATTTTGTGATGAGCTGGAATTTCTGTCTCCCTGTGCCAGCCTTGTCATCTGCTGGGTTCTGGGTGCTCCGGAGTGGGACTACGGAGCCAGGTTGCTCACAAATGGTGTCCTGGCTGTCCCAAAATCTCCAACATAAAGATGTATATTTGGAGTTATACATTTTTCACTTCCAGGAAATGTATTCTTTATATGCCAGTTTCTTAGCTCTTTATGTGGCTTCCTACTAAAGAGTATGTTGATCTTTCATATTGGCTGCAAATGAACAATCCGTAAATAAGCTCCTTGTTTCAATTGTGACACGTTCTCCTTGTATTATTTTTAAAAAAATTACTGTTCTCCTTCAACTTAAATACATTTACTTGTAAATTTGGTAGTGATCATGTTTCCTATTTGCCTGTTTATAAGGTTGTTGGAATGTTATATTTAATGTCCTGAGGCTGTACTAATGCAAAATATCTATGCGTGAGAATTCCAAAATTAGGCCTGAGCAAAAATTTCCGTTACACTCGCGGAAGTTGCGAAGTTTTGGCATTTCCGCGTTCCGCGGAGAACGCGGAGGTGTCGAAACTTCCGCGATCCGCTGCGAAAGCGGAAGGATTTTCTTGTTCGCGCTTTAAAAATGCATTCTCGCGTGCGCGGGAGTGACTTACCGGATCCCTGCATTCGCCGACAAGTTTTCCTATCTGCGTGCGCCACGAGATGTCGGATTGTTGATAGCGATAGCCGGTCGCGCTATCTCACGAGAGTTTGCGATCGCGAACACATAATTCGACCCGGAACAGGAAATAAGCATCGCAAGCAAGATGGCTGCGCCCATTAGCGACCGCATTGGCAAGTTAGAGATATATTTCCCCGTGAGCATGCAAAAGCACACTGCGAACGGACGGGAAAAGCAATCTCCGCGTCTTCGCGAAAGTTGCGCGTGCTCGCGGAGATTTAGAGCAATTTCGCGATAATTTGCATAGGGCAACTACGCAAATTCCGCCCACCCCTATCCAAAATGTAGCCTGTCCGAGGGTGTGCGGTCATGAAAAACTGTTCTTGTGGTTCCAAAGCAAGGAATATGCCAAGGGTGCAAAAAGTTCTCTGTACTATGTTTGTGCCCGGAGGAAACTTGTTTTTACGTTTGAACTCAGTTGTATACATTTTAAGGAAGAACAATAAATACGAGCTTTAACTTTATTTGAAATGGCTTTATTTTATTAGTATTGCTTATTCTTCAACTTCTGGATCGATCTAGAACAGTGATGCTCAAAGTACGGCCGGGGGGGGGGGGGCCACATAGCGGCCCCTTGATTAACAGTAGCACTGGGCTGCAGTTCACTCGACTCAAAACTAACATTAAAAAGATGTTAAATATACAGGCAAGCCTTTATTTAAGGGTTGATTCAAGTTGAAGAAGGAAGTAACTAGGTTGTCCTGCACATGCTTAACTTTAGGAACACCTTCATTTTCAAAGCCATCTTGCAGCAAAAATGTAAAAATATAAGGTTCTTCAAACGTTCAAAAAATGTATTTCAGTAACATGCAGAACCATTTCATCTTAATATATCAGATATCAGTGCATTGCGAAGTATTTTTTTTAAGTGATAATTTTCAATTATCAATTTAGTAACATACTTTCTTCCCCACACTGACAACAATGCCAATCGTGAACAAAGAGGTTAGTCAGTTCTTATATTCACTCTTAGGGTGGCCTCCTATTATACATGAATAACATTATAGTTTATTAAATCAAACACAGGAGAAGGTTTTGTACAGCGTGCATCCTGAAGTCATGTATTTCGAAGTCCTCTTAAATGTGATAATTAAAGAAAAAGGAGGGAAAGTGAAATTACACAATTGCCTAGGATCACACACTTTGGTAAATTGGGGCAGCTGGGATTGATCCCAAGTTTTCTGGTTTCACATTGTGCAATTCAGCCACTAGATAAATATGCTTCACTTCCCCTATACCCACCTTACTGCGTGCCTCACCCATCCACCCTGCTCCCGGTATCGCCACCCTGCTGTCATCAATGCGGCCCTTGGTCAGATCACAGACCAAACTTTATAGGCCCTTGGGAAAATGTTTGTGAGTACCCATGATCTATAAGATAAGCGTATGCCAACACCAGTCACGGCCGGGCACCCCAGTGGCTTGCTAACACACCTCAATCCTACTTTGACGGAACCATTTGAAATCATGAGTGGTCCAGCGTACATGGCAGTTATCCCAGTTCAAGCTGTTAACACCTTCAAAATGTGCTGATGTTTGTCACGAATGCTCTAGCGGTCTAAAGCCTCATGCAATAGTTTTGCCTTTGACTCTACAACAGTCAGATGCCTTTCAGCTAGATTGTGTCATGCAACAACCACGTGCATAGATACACACACAGGTGCTGCTTGGAACGCCTCCTCAAAATGGCGACTGGCCCAATATACACACAGGTACTGCTTGGAACAACTCCTCAAAATGGCGACTGACCCTATCTTTAAAGGTCACCTTGCCACCATGTTCTAATGTAGCAGAGCCAATGCTGATAATGGCTGAATGAATCATGTAAATAAGCCCAGTACAATAATGGGACCATGGGGATGTTTTAAATAGGTTTCAGCCCACAACGCTGCCGCGATAGCATGGAATGGATTACGTCCGGTATTCGGTCTATTTCCGCTCTAGTAAAGCCAATTCCACAAAACAAGATAAGCATCAACAAGAATCTTGTGACCCTGGCATGACTGTGAATCCCAAAATAGCAGATGTAATGACAATGAAACATTCTTAAAGAAAGCAGCCTCCATTATCAGAGTAGTTGAGGTTTCTCTGTGGACTATCTCCAGCCCATTAATAGTGATGTTTATCCAGCCGTGCAGTGCGATGGGGGCCTAAGACCTTATTAAAAAGGTAAAAAGAGATGTGAAACTGTGAATGGAAAATGAGTCGATGAGAAATGTGTGCATGACTTTATATTATTACTCGCTACACAGTAATCAGCGCTGTAGAAATGCAGTGGGCCGTATACAATTATCATTGGAGAAATGTCAAATGACACTCATATTGCACCATTGATAGATAATCACGGGCCTGGTGCATGAACCCTTTTTAGGTCTCGCCTGGCGTAGCTTCGCGAATGCGCAGTCTCGCCCTGCGAGATTTAATGTTTTGAGGGATTTTCTGTAAGGGGCATTAAGCCCGCCCCTCTTTTCCATTGGCTGGCATCACCGTTTATGCTAAACGGTGGCCAGCCATTGGAAAAGAGGTGTCGGTGACGTCTTTGCTTGGCTTTCTGAGCCATCCTATTTGGACGGCCTCGCCTGCTTTGCGTTCGTCGCAAAAGGTTTCTTATCTTTATGGGGCCAACCACATGGCCCCATAAAGACAAGAAACCCATTAACAGGTGAGGCGAGGCCGTCCAAGTGCCTCGGCAGAGAAAAGCATGAGCAAATACGTCATGGCGTCATGCGATCTGCTCCGTGCCCCAGGAGGAGCGCCGTGCTGCAGCTGAACGTTTCCACGTTCCCCAAACACGTGGTGCAGTACACAGACTCTGGAAGGAGGAAACACAGAGACGGCTCGTTTTTAAGGTGCTGCGGGTTTAGGGGCATTCTTTATTTAAACACGAGTGGGAAGAAACAGCTGATTTAACATGGCTGCCTTGCAGCTGTGCGAGCTGGCCTCTCCCACTCCAGAGGGCTGTTGATTCATGGCTAACAGGATCTGAGGCCTCTTTATGAAGAGATAAAATGCGAGGTCTGCTTGAACATCAGAGAGCTATGGGAGGCATGGGCGGCTGCCGCTTCCTCTCTAAAAGCATTCCGGTAAGACACCGTTGATTTCCAATAGACCAAATATATTGCTTTGCGGTCTCTTGAGCAGACCGTGCACACAGAGACTGCTATTTGTTAAAGGAATCTTTTCTTCAATACCAATGTGAGCCTAACCCGCCAACGTTGTGGGAATTGTTACAGTCCGATCTCTTTAGGACTTGGACCTTGGCGTGCATTGGGGGTATCTAGTGTTCACGTCACCACCATCACTACTCTCCACAATCGCTGCTTTCCAAAACCAGTACCCTCCACTACAATAAGTGTTCACCTACCCCACTATGCATGACCACCACACACTGCTGCCAACACCTGCCAAATCCACAATTTTTCACATCACAGCTCTGCAGTCCCGTCACATTCTGCCTCCATCCCCCGCTACATGCGCCCCCACCCCTTTTAGCCGATGCGGTGTTACTATTCGTTATGGTAACCTCAGTACATCTAGTACCAGTGGGTAACCCTTGGATTTACAGCGCCATAAATTTCGATTGACTAGAATATGAAGGGCAAGCGTAACTGTTAAGATTGTGCCGTGCTTTTCCGGTACCGACTGTCATCGCTGCTTAAGGAAGCCTCGGTTCAAACAAGTGAAATGTACTGAACAGTTATTTTGAGGTGACAACCAAAGACAGGACAGAATGATAAAGCCGTTTACCACCATATATTTTAAGTAGCCCACCAGAGGAAACCCTTTAGAGTGGATGTCGTACGCCAGTGAAAATATACGGGGCAGATTATTTCGAGCAAATGTAATACCAAACATGCATTCAGGCATTTACTACACCAAAGTAAATTCGAGTTTATTACCACAATGCCGCAACATTTATAGGTGATAACTCTTTTTTGTACTGCTTCGCGGACTTCAGGTAACAAATAATTTACACATTAAAAAAAGACTACTAATACAAAGTGTAGTGGGGAGGGTTAAAAGAAGACTACTAATACAAAGTGTAGTGGGGAGGGTTTTGTAAGTGAGAACTAATTGAAGCATTCAGAAAAGATAACGAATTCAAATTTTCACACGAGAGTAAAATGAACTAGTCTCCAGAGCGAAGAAAAAGAGTGCTTAAAAGCAAAGTTTCCAGCAGAGTAAATTGTCTCAGTCCTGAATGTGTTTTATGCTGCTGTTCGTGCTATCTTGGCCACTGGAATTAATTTGCTTGTCTCCATCCAAATTCCAACATGCCGGATAGTGTCACTTTTTTTGTGTGCAGTTTTGTGTAGCGCAAACTCGAACCTAAGGTATTGGAGCGCTTTACATGACCACCAGTTAGTTACATTACACAAGGACACATTCATTTTTTGGTAGGTACGGGGGAGATTAAGTGATTTACCCAGAATCACAGGATCTTGAACCGACGCCGAGACTCGAACTTGGTTCCCCAGCGCCAAAGTCGACAGCTCTGGCCGTTATGCCACATCCCTTAACTTTATATACCCATGTCTATAGATGCACTTACATGTTACACCGGATTGAAGAGATAAGAAATTCCTCTAATATGAAAATACGTTATTTCCGGCACTATGGAAAGTGTGGCATAGGCTACCACACATGCAGAAATGCGTTCTGGGCATATAAATAATTGCTATTTTTTCCATTGCGCTTCATAGCAAGCTTGAGCTTTTGTGCGTATATGCACTAAATTCTATTAACAATACAAGCCGCAGTTCTGTCGCATCTAGGCGGTGCATCTAGGCGGTACCCCATTTAATGGCGCTCATTTCTCCATATGCGAAGGATGGAATGCTGTGGCTGCCGTGCCAGGATTCGGACTCGTGATCTGCAAGTTTCAGAGGTGATAATTCATTTGACAAAGCCACTTACTCTTCATAATAGTGCCAAGCCATGAAAACAAACAAGGAAACAATATTTCTACATAGTTTCGCGCCCCCAGCAATGACCAACAAAAATGGGTAACAGAATACCATATGTATGTTGGGGTTCCATTGGGTAAGAACTGCTGTACCAGCTTTCACTGAGTGGGCCCATGAGGGAAGAAGGGTTAGTATATCATCTACATGTAACTGTATAAGGAGATCTGAACTTCTTAACAGGACACTGAGAGCAGGCAAACAGATCGTGCAGCTGCAAGCACTGTCTGTGTATTTATCTTCCATCCTCTGATAGCGGGTTTTAACGCTTTAGCAAACTATGCGTGCTGTGGTAAGGATGGTCACCTCGAATAAAAATATAAACAGGACAAGAATCATCTGTCTATCGAGCAGCACGCACCAGTGATAAATTCGCGGTCAGGGATTCTTACAACCTAACTAATGTTCTCAGAGCATAGAGAACATGTGAAATTTGTGTTTGAGCTAAACGATTTAGGTGAAATACAATGACCACGTTAAACAGGTTTTTATTTTAATCTGAATTCATTCACACGAGATAAACATACTATAAAGTAAGCGATGACTGATGAGCTTGTTATCTCTACTAACCCCGCGTGCTGTATGTTTATTCAGCAGCAGAAACATCGGTGCTCGTTTAGCGCTGAAGGCACCAAGGGGCTGCACTTTTAAAGTTTAATTCCCAAACTGAATCCAAAACATAACAACTGATTACATCGCTGGCCTTTTCAATTTGAATATCAGTACGTGCCTACATTTATCTATAATGTGCATTGGCTTTATGAATCAATAATAACTTTAACTTCAACTTCCTTTCAGTACCTGAAGGATTTCCTTCGAAACTGCGGGGCAGATTTACAATATCTGGCGCATCCCTGCATATCAGCAGGGATGCGCCAGTTATTGTGCGCCATGGCTCGGCCACCTCCTCAGCATCCTACCGATGCTGGGTCCCGGCGGGCACCCCAGGCTTGTCAGCACCCGCGCATAAGGTACCCCAGGACCACGTTCCCGGTGTGCAAACACCCCTCGAAGATCTGCGTGACGTTATCTGTGAGAAAATGGGTTTACGACTAACCAGAACAAGCATTGACATAGCCAATAGGTCTCGCTTTTGCGAAAGTTTATGCTATTGGCATTGTAAATGACAATGCCTTTTTTTCTTTTTTTTTTTTTAAACCAACACATTAATAAAAGGCATTGTAATCTACAATGCCAATAGCTCAAACTCTAGTAAATGCGAAACCTAATGCATTGCAAATGCTTGTTACCCTTGCAAAAACTGTGTGCTGTGCAAAGTGTCAGGCTCTGTGAGGAAGAGCAAAACGCAATGCAACAAAGTTTCATTACAGTGCGCTAATGTGTTTGTGACACCCAGTATCCGTAACAGTGTCAAACTTTGTTTTAAATAAAAACCATCACAATGTTGCCATATACTCAAAACATTAAACCACATAAAATCTTGATGGGATACAGGAAGTACATAGTTACTAATGGTTTCATAAAGTTATAAGCACAACATGGTCCAACACCACCTAATTGGTTGCTCGATCTTGAACCATCAAGCTTCATGTTAATTATTGTATGGTAGCACAGCTGATGGGGAAATAAGTAAATCATCAAAAGGTCAAATTATATTTAAGGTTCCTACCACAAGATCGACAACAGTCATATAAAATTGTAAGTATACTCTGAAAAATAGTGATACATTTAATCAATTTCATGTTAGTCTAAAGGTCAGATGGGTTAAATACGGTAGAATTAATAACATCTAGACCACAAAGAGGAGTGATAGTTTGTAAAGTGCTGCGGTACTGATGGACCTATAAATCATCTAAGCTTGAAAGTAGAATTGGTTTAAGCACCCCACGTCAAAATTATTTCCAGTAATAAAATGTTTCATTGAAATAATTTTTCATATAAAACCAGGAATTTCAGCAGATTGCAATTAATCTGTTGGTCAGATAGGTTAGGGTATTGTTTTATGGCCATCCTACAGGTTCAAATGCCCCTGTTGTTAAACATGTTTTTCAATAATAATTTATGCAAAACATGCATGATGTCTTACTTTCTGGTGCCGCATAACCTGCGTGACTTTGGGACGTTATGTTTCCATGATGGTTGATCGGCCATTGGATGGTAGAGCACCAAATTGGATAGCCATCAGCTTTCGCTTAAGATACACTGAATATGTCATAGTTAGATATGCTGGCGGCTTCGGGCAGTGGCAGCTCCTCCACAATGGCGGAGGAGCATCACCCCACTGCCTGGCTCAGAGCCAGCAGATGTAAAATAAGACGATGTTCTTGCATCATTTTATTGTACATTTGCCAGCTCTTAGCCAGCGGCGTTGGGAGGGGTGGGGCCGAGGCTTGGGAGGGGGGGAGGAGGAGTACTAGTGCACTCCACTCCCTAAGTGCTCATGTGTGTTTGTTGGGCTGTCTCAAGCGAACCAAAACACACATGTGCAGTTAGGTTTTCTCCAGCCCAGCTGCATTGAGCAGCCTGGCTACAGAAACCCCCTGAGCAGGGCTTCTTTCCTGCCTGCTCAGACCAATGCAGTGCGGTGATTGGACAGGAAGTCTGTCCCAGGGGCTGCTGGGGCCAGGCAGGAAGAGGAGAGGCGGCGCGACGAGACGCATAGCTGGAGGTGGCCATCGGTAACAGGTACGTTTTTTCGTGTTACTATTGTGTTTCTAACACCTTCCCCACGTGATCTTACCCGCCCTACATCCCTTTGTTTTTGGCAGCCGCCACTGGCTTCGGGTTGCTGTGCGGTTTTGAAACCATCCAGGCATGCCGTGTATGTTTGTCATATATGAGTGAATGCATTTTTTGAGCTTTTTTTTATTGCATGGCAGAATGCGGATGACGCAAGTTCAAGTTCCAAAGGACCAATGTGTTTTTCTTCCAGCAATGACCATGGGTATATACTGTAAACGGAACAAGGGTCCTTTTCCAATGACTGCCATAAGGCATTAACATGTGAGCTTGCTTGATCTGACAGCATTTTATACCATGTTTTGATGGTAGAGTAACTTCTCCCAATGGTTTGTTACAGAAGTCCAAATTCTAAGCCTCATGATATTGCCTATATTCAGGATATCCTGCTGGCCTTGTGAAACATACTGAGGCCTTAAAACGACTTGCTGATAATCACCCTCCATTTCCTGGGAGAGTGTAGTTGAGGCTGAGGAGTGTTGTGACATATACAAGTCATTGTTTTGTAAGTGCATAGTATTGTTTGTTTGTTCCCTCTGTTCTTTTTACTCCACTTAGAGGGATATTCTTTGGGTTGTGTCACCTCTGGGTGGCATCACAAGCGTTTTCTTCTGGGTTATTGCTGGTTAATAAGATGGTGCAACCTGCAGGAGTTTGGCCTTTTTTCCTGTTGGCACTACCTTTATTTATTGTCAGCGGTACATGTTCAATTACCGAATTTGACTCATGCCATGGTTTCATTTGTACAGCAAGGGGCACAATCCTGTCTGGTTCAGGGGTTTGTGTGTATTGTAGAGAGTGCCTTCTCATCTTCCCATCCTGCAGCTTCTGATCCGAGCTGGGTTGCTTCGAAAAGGTTTCATGCGCCTTCTGCATTGTTTGTTCTTCTGGTTGTTGCTAGCAATGAGTCTAGTGAATCAGAATATATCTGTTTTACCTATGGTTCTTCAAGTTCCTCAAATTTATTATCTCTGGACTAAATCATTGAGGTATTTGCTGCTACTAAGTCTTGATGTATCTGCTTTGCTTCAAAGATGGGATATAATTTGTTGTTACACCTATCGTTCTCTGCTATCCGGTGAGGGTTTCTTCTTGCCTTCCTAGCACATTTTGTCTGTCTTTTGGTTTGTGCTAGAGTAATAGGTTCACTCTGATCAGTGGCCTTTAACAAAGATGAGTTGAGGTGCCTGTTCAATTTGCATCGTGTCCACAGATGTTTTGCGTCGAGAACTAACTGCCTTGCCTTGTTGTAGAATCTGCTGTCTTTCTAATGATTGAGCTTGAAGGGAGTTATTCCGGTCTAGGGTGGGCCTGTTAGGTGTTATATTCGCAACACAACTTTTTACTCTCATTTATGATACTGGTTAGAATGGCTGGCATAGTACTTAGCTTGTCAATGTTTGGACCACACCAACAGAATTATTGTTGAACTGGGGGGTTCTTTTCTTGTACTCTGGTTAGCAGATCTGTCAGTTTTTCCAGTTGGGTGTTGATGCCAGAAACATGAGTGGCTGTGATATTTATGAGATTGATCTGAACATCCAATTTGTTTGATTGCTTGTTGAATGCTGATATTTAGTAGTGAGGAGTGCAAGTTCGAAATGCTCTCCACTTTTAAGAAGAAATGATTTTCATTACTCTGGGTGCCGCCTCATACATCATTCTTATCACTGCTTGCCTTTAATTCTGAGGCATGGAGGATGTTTCAATTTGTACCGGCTGCCTGGACCTGCGTTGAAGTTACTAAGATTTGTCTTGACAAATCGGCATCAATGTTTGGGTCTGCTTGGGCTGTTAGATCCAGGTGACTCAAGATTTCTATGAATGAATGGATGCATTCTTCATCGGTACGAGCCAGATTTATGGTCTTGACCGCTATTGCTTGTATAAGATCTGTGTTATTCATAATTGAAATTGAGTGTAGCCAAGAATGATCTACCTCTTCAATTGAGTTACTAGAGCTGTTGCAGGTGGTGTTCTTCTGCATAGGAGACCGAATTGAGTCAGGTTGCTGCTTGGGCCTCGAGACATTGATCTGAGCCTGTGGCGTAACGATGTTTCCTCCTGGCGTTTCGCTCATTACTGTGGCTGTTGTTTGTACAGCCTCTTTAGAGTTTTGGTTGGGCTGTTGGTCAGAACATGTTGTTGCTGAGACCAACTTTTGAGGTTTAAGTGGATTTGGCAGCATCTCAATGTTTTCTGATATCAAATAGATAACTGCAGTTGGATTCTTTATAATCGCAAATTTACTGACAAAGTTTGTCTTCCCATAGAGTGTTTGAATAGGCGATATCAGTGGCCTGACCTGGACTGTGCTTGGTTGTGTCAACATTGCAATTTTTGCAAAATTAACAAGTAAAATTAATTGATGGACAAAGGGAAAGGAAGTTACAAAGTAGACCAGACCTGTTGACTTTGGAATTGGATGTAGCATCTAGAGTAGCAGTCACAGGGAATTGGTCTATGACTTTAGAATCCTGGCTCCTCCAGGTTCTAGATAGGTACGCTGTGAGGAGCAGTGTCTTGCAAGTGACAGTTGGGCCCGGGCTGTGGCTGAGGTGTTAAGAATAAACTCTGTCTTTACCTTTTACCTGTGTGGAACTTTTTTCTGTGGACTGCTGCCCATTTTGCACTGGCGAAGAGGATGGAATAATGCCCTGAGAAACCTCAACACACTTTGGATGGAGATGATGTGACTAAACTTTCGTAGAAATTGTGTTGGACTCTTTGAATTTAGATAAATCAAATCTTTATCCTCCGAGTCCCTGGAGCTTTTCTTTTCTTTTCTTTTTTGTTAAAGGTAAGTGTAGTAATGCTGTAATGTGAAATGTGCATCTTGTGCATCTAGTTTAATCCAAGAAGATCAATCTTGCGTCCTTCGTAAGACACAGGGGATCGATCTGGAGGATACAACTAAATGGAATCTCCCCATGTTTCCTCAAACAATTTCTTCGTTATCATCGTAATAACCCTTTGACTGAAGCACTACAGACAGTAAGGAAGCCTTAAGTTTGCTGCTATACTATTCCAAGAGTTCAATCCTGCTTCTGTTGTATTTGCTTGAATCATGGCACATGAAGAGAGATATAATAGTGTTTTACGAAAATTGCCCTACATTTTCTTCCAATCTTACCCCGAACCCATGCCAACATAGCATTTGTGGGTGGACCATAGTGTTATATGCAGTAAAGATGGCATTATTGAGGGGCCATCAAAGTTGTCCCTATTGAATTTCTTTAAGCCCACATTCGTTAGTGCCAGAGTTTCTTAGACGTCAAAGTGCATTTTCCAATGTCGTTTTTTTATTGAACAGCATACCCAGGGAATTATAGGAGGAGGTTTCTTCTACAACCCATTACCATATGGAGCAAATAAAGGTGGTACTTTTTCTTGCTATTATCAAGATATTAGTTTTCTCAGTATTTATTATTAAATCATTTGATTTACAATAGTTATTAAATGCATATAATTTTATTTGGAGCTCCACTTGCATCACATAACCAGAATAACAAGGGCATCCCTATATAATAAGCAAATTATGTGCCATTCCCCCCATTTTAGGAGAGAAAGAGTGCTTATTCTGTAAGATCCCAAGCTAATTGGCAATATATAATGCACACAGTGTCGCGGCAAAGAAACATACCCATGTAGGCCATTTCCATTGGAATTTTACTTGCGAGAGCTCCATTATTTTCTACCTCAACCATGGCCAAGTTTCCTATATATAGTTCCTTTAACACAGCTAATAAGCTTCTGGTGATATTCACACACAATTTTTCCGATAGTGTCCTCCTATTAACCAGGCCAAATGCTGATTGGAAATTGAAACAGCAGCAAAATAGGATCCCCCAGGTTTCCAAGGCCTTCTGTCCCATTGCCTAGAGACTAAAGCAACGATCGATAATATAATTCTACTCTTTAAAGCAACCATGCTCAACAGGTATTAAGCCATTAGTGTCCATCCAATTCTTCAAATATTGAAGGATCTCTTTTGCAAATATTTTAGTCCCTATCAATTAGGCTGATTTGACAATCATTTTGGGGGTCTGAGGTACATTTTTCCTTATAATGGGATTAATGATTGCCCCTTAGCAACTTTCAGGAAATATTTCAGTATGCATGAAAGTATTAAATGCTAAATGGGAATCAAAACTGCGAGTAAGTTATAATGTCCCCACTCCTCTAAGTAAAGTCCTAGTTACATGGTAAGTTTCTTAAAATTCTTTTCAGCATTTTATCTACCATGAAAAGCCGATTTTTTTACTTTTTTCCACCCCATTTAGTTATGTAGAGTTAGATTTGCAAATTGAATTTAAATTGAAGTCTTTCAACTAAGCAGCGCTTGGCACTTTTTAGGTCCTCACCCACAAGGGCTTCATTGTTGCTTCTTAACTTTTGGCCTTGATGACTCACTAGTCTCCTTTTTAGCATATATACACAGAGACCTGAAAGCCAGGGTTCGCATTGGAAGGAACGGTGAGGTCTCTAAGCCAATTGAAATTGGGAGGGGGGTCAGACAGGGTTGTGTCTTGGCCCCCCTCCTATTCATCTTATACATCAATGACCAATCTAAATCTCTACTGCCCCTAACTGAGGACGTCCCAAGCATCGACGGGAACAAAATCCCCGCTGTGAGAAGTTGGCCTGATGTATGATGTCACTAGTTATAGTGTACACCTTATATCAGTCCAAATACCCTTATGGTGATTGGTTGTAAAGTCAACCTTATAGACCAGCTATCCTAGTGGTAGCATGGACAAGAGCAGTCTTAGGCTAAACTCTGAATGGCATGTGAAGCCAGCTGTGATACCATATATAATCCCTTGAATACCAAATGAAAGGACACCACAACAGATATATATATAAAATAAAGTGTATTTATTCTAAGCAAACCCTCAGCACTCTTTATGAGATTAGAGGTAAGTACAACACAGTCTTATTAATGCATACAGTAAGTCACACAGGTAAGTAATACAGTTAGGCCCTAGGGGCCACGCAAGCCATATACTAAGTAAGTGGTATAAGAACCACTGTCACGGAAATAGAATAGGCCTAGGCAATCGCTGGGGCTACACTACACTAGCGTTAGTTAGGAAGTGGGAGGCCCACGGGATTCGTGTGCAGAGTGGAAACACTCACGCGTAATGCGTAAAAGTCAATAGCAATGTTACAGTTTAGAAATAGATAGATTTAGGACACTTCCGGAGTAGCTAGGAAGTTGAGACTTGAAAACTAGACACTAGGATAGTCACTATCCCGATGAGCACCGGAGTACCCAAGTTACCTAGCCCACAGGCTGCGGGTGCATAGGGGTGAAGATGCGTCGTTTTCGTCGTCGACTCCTATGGATGCCTGAAGAAAGATGCTGACAGGCAGTCAGGGGAGAGTGTCCGGTGGATCCCAAGGCTGGGATCAAGAAGAGAAGAAACCTGCAAGCAGAAGGGACAGAGTCAAGGTCACTAGCCAGTGACCACGTGGAACCAGGAAGGAACCAGGCGATGTCGTGAAGAGTTGCAGGTGAAGGTGAAGCTTGTCGCTGCAGCCAGGAGGACCAGGAAGCGTCGAGGATGACCAGGACCAGGAGGCGAGCTGTCCCACGAAGGCTCTTGCTGTCGGCGGCGTCGAAGTTGGACTAGGACTCACCAAGCCTTGGCAAGCGGAACCCACGAAGAACAAAGGACTTGCTTCTGGTGCAGACCAGGAAGGTCTGGGGTGCTTCTTCTTTGCAGAGAAGCGGGAGCCAGTCTGGAGGAGCCAAACCAGCGCAGAAGATTTCAGGGAGCGTCGTCACAAAGGCCACTAGCCAGCGGGCAAGCAACCGGACAGACGCGGCAAGCAGGAAAATGCTGAAGGGCCCCACGCAGGACTCGTGGAGTGTGGGGGGCTGATCTTCGGTGCAGATGGTGCTTGGGGTTGGGGCTTCTCAATCCCCGGTGCACAACTTCGAGGGTACCTCAGAAGCTGCGCTGTAAGTTACTAGCCACTTTTCCCAGGTAGCCGGTCCCACGTCGCTCGTCGCCTCCACGGATCTCAGCTCTGCTGCAGATGTGGATGAGGGTCGGAGAAGTCTGGAAGTCAAGGCTCTGGTCAGGCTCTGCAGTCGGTTCCTCGTAGAACGGTCGCAAAGCAAAGGGTAGTCTCTTGATGGTGCCTGTTTGCACAGGGTAGCCACTCCTTGGCTACAAGGGAGATTCTTCAGTCTTCTTCTTTCGTCAAATGTCGAAGGTCCAGAGTTTCTGTTCAATTTTGCAGGTTCAGGATAATCTAAAGTCTTGAGGCCCAACTCCCACTCTTATACTAATCTGGGGGGCTGGGATACCTGCTAGGTCACGCCTTATGGGTGGGACCTGGGAGGGGGTGGTTACACCCACTTCCCTTTGTCCAGTTTCGCGCCAGAGCTGGGGCTGGAGTGCCCCAGCGCCGGTTTGAACTGGACTATGCAAGGAACACCTTGTGTGCCCCAGGCATGTCTCATTCCTTTCAGCCCACCCTGCCCCAATACACTAAAGGCTGTCTGGGGAGGTGCTAGCACCTCCCCAAGCAGGAAACCTATTGTCCAGGCCTCCCTGGCTGGGATCACTCCCAGCTGCAGGAGGTCAGACTTGTGTCTGTGGCAGCAGCATCCATTTTGTGATGCTGAGGCTTTGGTTAGAGATAAACAGCAAAGTAGGATTTTAACATGTCTCTCCCTCTAGAAGGGAGGAATAATATCCTCATCACCAGAAATGGTATGGGGGTATTATTCCAAAGTGTTAGACACCTTACACGACATGTTTTGATAAAGCCAAACCATAGTTACCATAACCGTTTAAGATTATAAGGCACTTTAAGAGTATATGGTAGGCTATATCATAGAACAGCTATAAGGACATGGTTCCGAAAGCTGCAGACAGGCTCAGCTCATGCTAGAGCACCATCTCACATATTACCAAGCACTCTGCCTCCAGGATTGTTAAGGCCTGCCATAGGAGTGACTGATAGGTACACATGTGTCTATATATAAGGGTAGATATAGGCATACTATATCTAAGCAAGGGGTGATTACACGACCTTGCCCCAGCTGAGTGATCAGCCAGTTGTGTCTGATTGGAAGGCCAGACCAGGGGTGGCATAATACATGCTGCAGCCCCTGGGAGGCCTAGGGTACACCTATGCCCTGGGTACCTAGGGTACTCTGTACAGGGTCCAATAAGGTGATCCTTACCAATTGGGAATGTACCTAGGGTACATGGAGTCCATTTTAAAGAGAGAGCAGACAGCCTGAGACCCTGAATGGCAGGATCTCAGGCCAACTAAGTCAAAAAACCAGCTAGACACTAGGCAAAAAGTTGGGGGTAACCATAGTCAGATATCCACCTTCCTACACCCGCGCTGCTTTATGCAGACGATGCTGTGTTAATGGGGCGTACCCCTAATGCCCTGAGAGCTTTGGTCCATGGCTTTGTGGAATTTATGGCAACATTAGACTTGTGTACTAATTTTAAGAAATCATTTTTAATGTCATGTGGGACTAAGAAGCATTTTCACCTTTCCATCGTATCTAACACTATCAGATTGTCTAGCACCAGCACTTTTCCGTATCTGGGCCAGGTTTTCGCATCTAACGGTTTATGGAATGATCACATCGCTTACTGTAATAGGAAATTTACTAATTCCATTAATACAATTCTCAGACTACCCAAACCCAAAAACATAGAGGTAGTGCCTGCTATTGTTAAAATTTACAGACAACAATGTATTCCAACCGTTACGCACGGTGCAGAGGTATGGGGGAACACTGCCAGCTCACCTATCCAACGAGAAGAGAACAGGTTTTGCCGCAAAATATTGGGTGCCCCATTTTCCTCATCTACATATGCTTGCCATAGGCCAGACCAGGGGTGGCATAATACATGCTGCAGCCCCTGGGAGGCCTAGGGTACACCTATGCCCTGGGTACCTAGGGTACTCTGTACAGGGTCCAATAAGGTGATCCTTACCAATTGGGAATGTACCTAGGGTACATGGAGTCCATTTTAAAGAGAGAGCAGACAGCCTGAGACCCTGAATGGCAGGATCTCAGGCCAACTAAGTCGAAAAACCAGCTAGACACTAGGCAAAAAGTTGGGGGTAACCATAGTCAGATATCCACCTTCCTACACAACCCCCCCCCCCAAACGAAAGGAGATAAGGCTGGCCTTGACAAGGTAAGCCTCTATTGCCTGAGTGGCCATATAAGGAAGAACCAGCACTGGCATGGTTACCCCCTGTCTCATGGTCCACTAAGCAATCCCTCATCCTAAAGATATCATAGGGTCTCCACCATAGGGAATCTCTACCTTTGGTGTGTCTTTGCAAAGTAAAAGGCTGGGGTTGAGATGGAGTACTGAAGTGAGTGTCCTCAAAGTGAGGCCTCAGCTTCCTCCAATCCTCCTCCACCATGGATGCCTTTCTTTCTCTAACTGAGTTGCACTGTGCTCTCAGGGTCAGCCTCTGGCTACCTAAAGCTGGAGGCTGGGTCCCTTTTGTGGGCTTACTGGAGGGACAGGTCAGGTTTGGGGCCCTAAGGTCCCATGTTTGCCTGTGCCCAACAGAATCCCTCTGGGGGAGGTCCCTAACTACCTGTGAAGGGGATCCCTCAGGAATGTTTTTACCCATCACCTGGCTAGGGCTACTAGCCAGGCAATCCTCATTCTTTTGATTGGGGGGTTCTTGTGGACAGGGGCCCTCTTGGGGTCCACTGGCCTCCCTGACCTCTGCAGCCCTGGGCTGACTGAGGCAGGGTAGAGAGAGGCAGGCTACCTGCACCAGACTGGGTCCCACCTTGGAAGGGGCCACTGACATCAGAGGCTCTGCCAGGCCAGGCCTGGCTACCTCTGGGGCAGTTCCTTCACAAGGGGTGAGGTCAGATCCCTGAGGAGGCTGACCTTTTCCTAATGTCTGGGGGGAGGGAGACTTTTCTTCCTCCCCACTACTCTCTGTTTGTGTGGAGTGATCCATAGTTTCAGGCTTCACTACACCTAGGTCAGTCTGAGTATGGACTGAGACCATTACAGCCCTGCCAACCTTTTCAGGAAGGCACTCAGTTTGTGTTTGAGCTGTGACTGTCACAGCTCTGCCAATTTCTACAGGGACGTCTGTCTGTGCCTGGGCGGTGGCTACCACTGCCCTTCCAACCTTTTCAGGGAGGAAAGCTATTTGGACAGGGGTTGTGACTGGCACAACCCCACTACCCTTTTTGGAAAGGCCTACCATTTTGGAATGGGTGTCTTGTTCAACTCCAGCCCAAGCTGAGAGTTCTAAGTCATTCCCCAGTAAGCAGTCCACAGGCAAGGTTGGAGACACTGCCACCCTTTTAGGGCCAGTGACACCTCCCCAGCTGAGACATACCTCTGCCATGGGATGACTGTTCTGTTTGCCATCAATGTTAGTGACCTGGTATGAGAAACCAGGCAAAAGCTGCTCAGAGGGAACTAGCCTATGGGCCACCATAGTGATGCTAGCTCCAGTGTCTCTGTAGGCCTCAGCTTTTCTACCATTGATGTAGGGTTCCTGTCTGTACCTACCCAAAGTGTTGGGACAGGCAGTGAATTTGGCAAACCCCATGCCACCATCACAGACAAGAGTAGCTGCTGCAGGGGAATTGGCTAAGCCAGGATCCCCCTGTGTTCCCCAAGAAAACCCAACCAAATTTTTGGGGGCACTCCCACCACCTGGGGATTACTGCTGACAGTAATAGGTGGTGTGACAGGAGTAGTTGGAGGAACAGTTTTGTTTTTAGCCTGTGGACAACTGCTGTCAGTTTTCCAATGCCCAGGTGTTTTACACACATGGCAGTAAGGCTTTTTAACTGTGGTAGAGGAGGGAGCTTGGGACCCACCACCCTGTGTGGAGTTTTGGGGCCCTGAGGAAGATTTCTCTTTTGCTTTATCCCCACCCTTCTCTTGAGGCTTGGTGGTATCTTTCTTTTGGTCACCACCCTGATTTTTAGGCCTAATCCTGGTCCTGACCCATTTATCTGCCCTCTTTCCCAATTCTTGGGGAGAGGTCAAATCTGAGTCTACCAGGTGTTGATGGAGAAGCTGGTTCTGACAATTATTAAGGATCTGCTCCCTCATAATCAAGTTGTACAATCCTGTATAGTCCTGCACCTTGCTGCCATTTAACCAACCTTCCAAAGCCTTAGTGGCACAATCCACAAAATCAGACCAGTCCTGTGTCTGTGTCTTCTGGGTGTCTCTGAACAACAACCTATATTGCTCAGTGGTTAAGCCAAACCCATCTATCAGAGCACTCTTCAGGACTTTGTAATTGTTTGCATCCTCATCACTGACTGTGAGGAGCTTGTCTCTACCTTTGTCAGAAAAGGAGAGCCACAAGATAGCTGCCCACTGACTTTGGGGTACCTGCTGTACTTTGCAGGCCCTCTCCAAAGCAGTCATCCATTTGTGGATGTCATCCCCATTCTGATATGGGGGGACTATCTTGCTTAGGTTTCTATGGTCATAAGACCTATCCCTATCTCTAGGGATGTTGCTGCCACCAGTGGGTTCTGACCCACACAATTTTTGCTCTCTAGCCAGAGCAAGCTTCTCCTTGGCAAGGGCAATTTCTTCCCTCTGAATCCTCAGATTAGCTTCCCTCATTCTGGCTTTATGCTCCTTTCTCTCAGGTGAAGTCATTCCCCTGTGAGAGGAAGCATTAGAGATGCTAGAGACATGGGAGTGGATGGATTCCCTTGAAGGGGATCTGTCCCTCCTGTTTCTCTGTGTAAGCCTACTTGTGGGTCTGTATGGGGGGACCACATGCAAACTCCCATGTAAACTTAGGTTAGCCTGGCTAAGTCTTCCTACTTGGCCCTGGCTGTCTACCTCTCCATCTGAAGCCCCATCTGACTCCTCTGTGGTGGGTAGACCCTCCTCTGTGCCTAGGGCACCTGCCTGAGATGCCCTATGAGCATCATACTCCTCTAGGAGTTGTCTTAACTGAAGGAGGGTAGGGTTTGCACCCTGTTTTATTCCTCTGGAGGTACACAAGTGTCTCATCTCCTGGAATGTTAAGGTATCATATCTAGAGGGGATCTTTTGCAGACCTGATCCTCCTGAGAGAGCATCTACTTGATCTCCTCTCAGAGACATGATCTAGTGAGGGTGTGGTGTGTGCACCTACCTACACTAGTTGTATCTACTAAACCTCTCTAGTAGTTGTAGTCAGGGTGTGTTACTCCCTTCAACCTACAACTACAAAGTCCAGTAGGACTTAAGTATAATAATCTATGTTATATGTACCTAGACAATATCTGTGTGATCTTTCGATTTAGTATCTCAAGATCACAATGGTATTACAACAGCAAGCTCAGATCCCAACCGCTGCTCACCAATGTGAGAAGTTGGCCTGATGTATGATGTCACTAGTTATAGTGTACACCTTATATCAGTCCAAATACCCTTATGGTGATTGGTTGTAAAGTCAACCTTATAGACCAGCTATCCTAGTGGTAGCATGGACAAGAGCAGTCTTAGGCTAAACTCTGAATGGCATGTGAAGCCAGCTGTGATACCATATATAATCCCTTGAATACCAAATGAAAGGACACCACAACAGATATATATATAAAATAAAGTGTATTTATTCTAAGCAAACCCTCAGCACTCTTTATGAGATTAGAGGTAAGTACAACACAGTCTTATTAATGCATACAGTAAGTCACACAGGTAAGTAATACAGTTAGGCCCTAGGGGCCACGCAAGCCATATACTAAGTAAGTGGTATAAGAACCACTGTCACGGAAATAGAATAGGCCTAGGCCTAGGGAATCGCTGGGGCTACACTACACTAGCGTTAGTTAGGAAGTGGGAGGCCCACGGGATTCGTGTGCAGAGTGGAAACACTCACGCGTAATGCGTAAAAGTCAATAGCAATGTTACAGTTTAGAAATAGATAGATTTAGGACACTTCCGGAGTAGCTAGGAAGTTGAGACTTGAAAACTAGACACTAGGATAGTCACTATCCCGATGAGCACCGGAGTACCCAAGTTACCTAGCCCACAGGCTGCGGGTGCATAGGGGTGAAGATGCGTCGTTTTCGTCGTCGACTCCTATGGATGCCTGAAGAAAGATGCTGACAGGCAGTCAGGGGAGAGTGTCCGGTGGATCCCAAGGCTGGGATCAAGAAGAGAAGAAACCTGCAAGCAGAAGGGACAGAGTCAAGGTCACTAGCCAGTGACCACGTGGAACCAGGAAGGAACCAGGCGATGTCGTGAAGAGTTGCAGGTGAAGGTGAAGCTTGTCGCTGCAGCCAGGAGGACCAGGAAGCGTCGAGGACGACCAGGACCAGGAGGCGAGCTGTCCCACGAAGGCTCTTGCTGTCGGCGGCGTCGAAGTTGGACTAGGACTCACCAAGCCTTGGCAAGCGGAACCCACGAAGAACAAAGGACTTGCTTCTGGTGCAGACCAGGAAGGTCTGGGGTGCTTCTTCTTTGCAGAGAAGCGGGAGCCAGTCTGGAGGAGCCAAACCAGCGCAGAAGATTTCAGGGAGCGTCGTCACAAAGGCCACTAGCCAGCGGGCAAGCAACCGGACAGACGCGGCAAGCAGGAAAATGCTGAAGGGCCCCACGCAGGACTCGTGGAGTGTGGGGGGCTGATCTTCGGTGCAGATGGTGCTTGGGGTTGGGGCTTCTCAATCCCCGGTGCACAACTTCGAGGGTACCTCAGAAGCTGCGCTGTAAGTTACTAGCCACTTTTCCCAGGTAGCCAGTCCCACGTCGCTCGTCGCCTCCACGGATCTCAGCTCTGCTGCAGATGTGGATGAGGGTCGGAGAAGTCTGGAAGTCAAGGCTCTGGTCGGGCTCTGCAGTCGGTTCCTCGTAGAACGGTCGCAAAGCAAAGGGTAGTCTCTTGATGGTGCCTGTTTGCACAGGGTAGCCACTCCTTGGCTACAAGGGAGATTCTTCAGTCTTCTTCTTTCGTCGAATGTCGAAGGTCCAGAGTTTCTGTTCAATTTTGCAGGTTCAGGATAATCTAAAGTCTTGAGGCCCAACTCCCACTCTTATACTAATCTGGGGGGCTGGGATACCTGCTAGGTCACGCCTTATGGGTGGGACCTGGGAGGGGGTGGTTACACCCACTTCCCTTTGTCCAGTTTCGCGCCAGAGCTGGGGCTGGAGTGCCCCAGCGCCGGTTTGAACTGGACTATGCAAGGAACACCTTGTGTGCCCCAGGCATGTCTCATTCCTTTCAGCCCACCCTGCCCCAATACACTAAAGGCTGTCTGGGGAGATGCTAGCACCTCCCCAAGCAGGAAACCTATTGTCCAGGCCTCCCTGGCTGGGATCACTCCCAGCTGCAGGAGGTCAGACTTGTGTCTGTGGCAGCAGCATCCATTTTGTGATGCTGAGGCTTTGGTTAGAGATAAACAGCAAAGTAGGATTTTAACATGTCTCTCCCTCTAGAAGGGAGGAATAATATCCTCATCACCAGAAATGGTATGGGGGTATTATTCCAAAGTGTTAGACACCTTACACGACATGTTTTGATAAAGCCAAACCATAGTTACCATAACCGTTTAAGATTATAAGGCACTTTAAGAGTATATGGTAGGCTATATCATAGAACAGCTATAAGGACATGGTTCCGAAAGCTGCAGACAGGCTCAGCTCATGCTAGAGCACCATCTCACATATTACCAAGCACTCTACCTCCAGGATTGTTAAGGCCTGCCATAGGAGTGACTGATAGGTACACATGTGTCTATATATAAGGGTAGATATAGGCATACTATATCTAAGCAAGGGGTGATTACACGACCTTGCCCCAGCTGAGTGATCAGCCAGTTGTGTCTGATTGGAAGGCCAGACCAGGGGTGGCATAATACATGCTGCAGCCCCTGGGAGGCCTAGGGTACACCTATGCCCTGGGTACCTAGGGTACTCTGTACAGGGTCCAATAAGGTGATCCTTACCAATTGGGAATGTACCTAGGGTACATGGAGTCCATTTTAAAGAGAGAGCAGACAGCCTGAGACCCTGAATGGCAGGATCTCAGGCCAACTAAGTCAAAAAACCAGCTAGACACTAGGCAAAAAGTTGGGGGTAACCATAGTCAGATATCCACCTTCCTACACCCGCGCTGCTTTATGCAGACGATGCTGTGTTAATGGGGCGTACCCCTAATGCCCTGAGAGCTTTGGTCCATGGCTTTGTGGAATTTATGGCAACATTAGACTTGTGTACTAATTTTAAGAAATCATTTTTAATGTCATGTGGGACTAAGAAGCATTTTCACCTTTCCATCGTATCTAACACTATCAGATTGTCTAGCACCAGCACTTTTCCGTATCTGGGCCAGGTTTTCGCATCTAACGGTTTATGGAATGATCACATCGCTTACTGTAATAGGAAATTTACTAATTCCATTAATACAATTCTCAGACTACCCAAACCCAAAAACATAGAGGTAGTGCCTGCTATTGTTAAAATTTACAGACAACAATGTATTCCAACCGTTACGCACGGTGCAGAGGTATGGGGGAACACTGCCAGCTCACCTATCCAACGAGAAGAGAACAGGTTTTGCCGCAAAATATTGGGTGCCCCATTTTCCTCATCTACATATGCTTGCCATAGCGAGCTCCATTTATCTTATATAGAGGACTTTATCAAGGCACGCCCGACATTATTCTGGCTTAGGATCTGGAAAAACTCAGCTGCACAACTGACTAGGGAAATTATTTCGGATTGTTTAAAATGTGACAGAGGGCTGGTCATATCATGGTTGGCCGGAGTCCACAAAAGCTTAACTAGCCTGAATTTGGAACATCTTTTTATAAACCCTTTAGCCCACAACCCTCTAAGCATTAAAACTGTGGAAAAACTACTTTATGCATCCTATAAAGAAACTAGGTTAGCAGCTGAATGTAATAAAACCTCTGTTGCTAGATATATGCGAATAGAGCATGTATCCACAGCCATGCCTAAATATCTCCTAAAACCTGTTGGCTGTTGGGAACGGGGCTTATTCTTCAGGCTAAGGACTGACACCATGAAATATTTACTGTCTTTTCCTATTGGTTATTCTTTGAACCTTGATCATACCCCCTGTCCATGTACCCACAATCTGAAACAATCAATGTTACATTTCTCATTCTTCTGTTCCTTTTATTTACCGCTTACGAAAAAATTTCTGATTCCGTATTTTAAATCCCGATGCGTAACTGACTATAAAATAGCCTATGAGTTGATGCTTGCAATTGATAATGATGAATTATGTTTCCGAGTTGGATCTTTTTAAAAAATGGCTGTACGTTTTCGTAATTCTATGAATTCGGACTAATTTCTTTTATGTTTAATTGTATATAATGTATTTTTAACTGCACTTTTATGGATATGCTGTTTTTATCCGAATAAAGTTCATATTGATTGATCGATTGATTGTTGCTTCTTAAAAATAACTGAGTAAATCTTTATTGCATTATTTTTAAAAACCCTTGCAATTTAATACATGATAAAACACCTATAAAAAGCACGTAAAATGACCAAATCCATAGCTGTAAGATCAATAATAATTTTAACAGCATTTTGTTATGTTTAGAAAGTAAAATATAAGATCTGTACTGGTGCGGGCATTAGCAATAAAACATTAAAGTGCAAGATGTGAGTTCATAAAAAACATTTTTCAAAAAAATAAGTCAAATGTTAATTGCTGTAAAAAATGTAGTTGGTGAACCGATAGAGTGGTTGTCAAGGGGGTCGGTGGTGCAGTTCAAAGTTCAGTTGCGCTTCTTCTCTCCTAAGAGGATTGGTCTGTTGGTTTGAGCCTAGCTGTGGGCAATTGCAAGAATTTAAGAGTATTAATGCTCAAGTTGTGACGTCTCAAATAGTTCCGGCATCTCCACTGGCTGCTGAGTCCTTACTCGAGGCCCTCATTTCAAATCTCTGAAGGAATTTGATCATGACACAGTTCAGGCTGATATCTCTAGGGTTGCAACAGGCAGGCATCGCCTCTCTGCTTGACCTTATGCCTTGTTTTTCCACTTCCTGCACAAAAGCTCACATCGATCCCCCATACTGGTGCGGCACAGGCATAAGACATTGATGATATTCTCTAGTTCTTGCAGGCATAAAAAGCAAACGTCTTGCCCTTGCCGCTTTCTCCATGGGGGAAATGCTTTAATAATGTTAATTAACCCACTCTCTACTTCAGGCAGTGCACCTTAGCCCGATTGCCATAGGATTGATAGAGGTTTCGCCAAGGTAGCCCTGTGGTTTCAACCTAGTGTAGTTTTGAAGTGCCATCCTCCCATGACTACATTTCGACAGTTTATCTTTATCGATAGGCATTGCTAACAACTGTGCACTAGATTTAGTTCATTTTTTGAGCTCCTGGCGACCTGGAGATAAGGCCCAAGCATTTGTTAAGCTGAGTGAATTCAAGGCCTAGTTTAGGTAGACATGTTCTGGGGTGCTCGGCCTGAGTTCCAGTTTCTGCCAGTGGTGGTCATCCAGGGAGCCCACAGGAGCAGTCCCATACTTGTGGCAACAGGACACAAAGGCCACCTTCAACTGTTTGGAGATACCAAATTCCAGCCATATTTAAGCAGGCTATGTGTTCAAAGGTAGTTGGATAATGTACCTGTATATTATGAGAACCATTCTGTCCAGAGGGGCACTGTCCCTGCCCCTGAGATCCTCACTCCCATATCTCGAGGTGGGAAGGATCTTAGCTTGTTCTATCTGCCAGATGAGGTTAAGCGTGGAACCTTTTTGCTTGTTGTAAAGAGACCTCAAACTGAAGGCAAACACATTGCCCTTCTTCCTGATTTGCTCCAGTTGGGCACAATAGCTTAAGTTCCCATTGAAATTAACTCAAAGGTACTTGAAGCTTTATACTATTTCAATTATTTTATCCCCCAGATACCAGGTATGCTTCTTTGTCATTTTTCCTTGCAATGTTAATATTTTTTTATCCTGTTAATGGTCAGTCCATTTTTTTCAGATATGCTAACTTAGTTCTGAAAAGCTATTGTGATTGATTTTAGATTTATAAACCGCAACGTATGCCCAAAGGCATCTTGGCGCTGTACATCTGCAACATATCCTCTATACCATGCCTAGTCAGAAATTAAGATGAGAGAGTAAAAATCCAGGTTTTCAACTCTTTCCGGAACTCCTGCCGATTGGATTGGCATCTCAGGCATAGAATTCCAAAGCTTTGGAGTATGGTACACAAAACCTCTGCCACCCCAAAAGTCTTTATACATTTTTGGTACTATAAATTTATTTGAGGCTCCAGATCGCAGGTTCCACTTAGGTTGATACCATGAAAGTATTTTCTTTAAAAATTCAGGACCTGTCGAAGAGCTTTATGGGCTGTGCAAAGTGCCTTAAAAGCTGCCCTTTTAAGGCTCATCTGCAGCTTCATTAGAGACGCTGCCTATAGTAGGCTTAGAGGCATCCAAAGTCTCAACAAATGTATTTAAATAGATTTTGTTCCAAGCCCTGATAGCAGTGGGCTGAATAGCCTTCCTGCTTAGCTTAGTCAGAAAATTAAGACTGATGCTAAAGAGTACCATCAGATGCTCAGACCAGGTGACGCTGAAAGTATCCTCCCCTCTGTAAATTTGAGTAGCTCTAGAAAATCCCATCCAGAATATGTCCTGCAGTATGTGTTGGAGTGGCCTTTAGTAATTTCAAGTAAAATTCCATCATATATTAATGAGCATTTTCGCATCTTTATTAGTCGTATCTTTCAGATGAAGATTAAAATCCCCTAATATTGTGAAATTAAGATAGTGTATAATGGTATCAAAAAAGTCTCTAAGTGCTTCCAAGAATATCAATTTAGGGCTGGAGGTCTATAGATAAATAGACCATAAACTTTTGAGTTATTATCCAACTTACAATTAAAAAATAGTGCTTCACAGTCAGTTAAATTGACCTGTTCGCCTATAGTTTCATAGCAATCCTTGTAAATAATAGCTAAACCTTTTCTCCACTTACGTTCCCGATCTAATCTCTTAATAAGGTAGCCTGCTGTGAGTGCTAAGGCTAAATCTAGGTCAGAACACTTGTCTGCCTAAGTCTCTGTTAGGAAAATAAAGTCTTGGGCATATGAATCAAGAGATTCAAAAATCTCTAAATTATGTTTGATAACGGACCAAGTGTTCAGCAAAACTAGGCCTGGGCTAAATTTCCGTTCCGCTCGCGGAAATTGCGATAATTTGACATGTTCGCGTTCCGCGGAGAGCGCTAAAATGTCAAAATTTCCGCAGCTTAGCGATAATTTGTTTCTTGCTCGCGCTGTAAAATAATACATTCTCGCGCGCGCGCGATCGCCTTACCTGAATCCCCGCGTTCGCCGACAAGTTTTACCGATTCGGTCGCGTTCTCCACCAGATGTTGGATTGTTGGTAGCCATTTGCGCTGTCTCGCGACAGTTCGCGCCCGCAGTAATGTCATCGGTCGCCAGATCACGTCTTTCTTCTCGCGAACATGCACCGCGAGAAGAGTGAAAACAAGATGGCCGCACCCGCGAGCAACCGCATGGGTAAGTTGGCGAGCCGCGACCACGCAGAAAATACCGCGAACGGCCGGGAAAAAAACTTCCGCCTCTTCGCGATATTTCCACGTGCTTGCTGAGATTTTTAAAATTTTCGCGATAATTTGCGAAAGTCACTTTCGCAAATTCCGCCCACCCCTAAGCAAAACACGGTTGAGCTTACAATTCATAGAGAGACTTACATTAGGAGTCGCTCTGCTAGGAAACGTACAAGCTGGCTCTAACTGGCATGTGAAGATACACCGATCACAAACATATTCATTTTGTGATAGAATAAATGTAAACTTCTTACAGTCTACCTCCTTCCCTATATCTTTAAAATCAAGCATTGTTTCTCTAGAATACATTGAAGAATTGTGCAGGGGTCCTGTTGCATGGCGTAGTCCAGCCATGGAAGGGTGCAGATGGACTTTCCTTGGGTGCGTTCAATGCGTGTCCGTTCTGCCAAAACTATTTGCGGCTCGGAGCTCTAACAGGCCCTGCCCACCTCAGAGCTGAATTAACAGGTCCCAAGTAATCAGCAAGCGCCTTAGCGCGTCTGTTCCAGTAGTACTGCGGAAAGGAAAAAAGCTTAAGAATCAAAAAGGTGCATTGTATAAAAGTTTTTCACAACGTTTAAAAGACTAGCTATGAGCAGTTTTAATACAAATTCAAAGACACATTCATTTCCCCAGGATTCTAACTGAATAAGAGTGCGGCCGTTCTGCCAAACACATTTACGGGGTTGGAGCTCTGACTGTGCTGTACCTGTGTAAGTAGTCAACCACTATTAAGACACTGTAGCTCATTTTTTAACTGTAAAGAGTCAGATAATTACTTTAGAAATGATTTTCTAATTGCTAAAGTATCCAAAGGAGGGTCATAAAAAGAGATTTTAAAGTATGAATATTTATTTTTAGATACACTCATTACATCATTGGTTAAAGTTCTGTACTAGGGTTCCCTCACGAAAAACACATGTGCTTGCTGTGATTACAGGCTTACAAGAAGTCTCTTGACTCAGACACAGGTTTGTGAGTGCTTTTGGTGAAAATATCTCCCTATGCAGACTATGTGATTGTCTACCAACAAGGTAGTGTTGAATACAGCCATTAAGACACATCCTGATAGGTAAACAATACAAAATGCTGATGGAAGTTAACTTTCACTTTGTACATTAAAGCATAAAACTACACTGCCAAAGATGGACATTTCATCATCAATCGACTTTATTTCAGTCGAATGACCCTAAAAGTGCAACATGCAATTCAGTTCAATAAGTAGTAAAAATAGTTAAAAACATCTAATAAAATACACATATACATGTTACATATAAAAATACTTAAGATACCTAATGAAATACATATGTTACAAAACACAAGAGCAATTATCAAGTATTAAGCTAATATTGAATAAAAGCCCATATTATCAATCCCTCCTCCTAAATGGACAAATAAAACCAATAGCCGCAAGAGCCTCTAAGAAGACCTAATATTAGGCTAAAAGGGTCATTTATGCTGTCTGAATTCTCCAGTCCAGCAATAGATTAGATGGGCCCTAATATCACATATATATCGTTATAAGCTTGTTACAGGGACTAGAACATAATAAGACGCTAGCTTATGGAAGGACTGTAAGTATTGAAACGTAGGAACCGCTGTAGCCACTTTTTGCCTACAGGGCTAGAGGCAGCATATTTTTAGATGGTTAACTGTAATGGTACAGGTTTGCCTAATGGATTTAAATATCCTGGGGGGGATAGATTATACTGTGATTCCTAATTGTTGGAATCTACTCAGTCCACCACCACACCCCAGTTGTGCACAGGAATTAGAAATAGATGTATACATGCACTCTAGACCTTAGATGTTCAAAATGATTTAAGGGTTAACCAGGGCAACCCTTTTGAACTAATGTTCCATGCCCACTCTAGAAAATGTGCCACTGCGAAGACTATCGATTCCTTTAGATCACTTTTTAAAATTCTTTAATCCTCCCAGTAGTGCATTATCCCCTCCAGCCAACATACTGCAATTATCCATTTCTTCTGCCGGAGTAAATAGCTGGGGCAAAACAGAAGAAAATGGTCTACCAATTCTATTTCCTGTGGGCAAAATGGACAGTGTTCTGGGGAACAGCCTGATTTATCCTACTTAGATGTTAGTGCTCTTAGGGGTAATGTCCCAAATCTAAACTGCACTTACAGACGTTTTGCTTGTGGAGGATAGATTCGGTCCATATAACCCTCAAACTTAGGTAAACATTTGATATTCAGAAACTGCCCAGTCAAGCTCCCATCTATATGGTCATACCAAATCAGAAGCATAGCATTTTCCCAGTATGCTTTTTCAATTTCTGATTGAGACCCTTCGCAGCTTCTGCTAGTCAATTCTATAAATCTCCCATTTTCATCAATTCACACTGCTTCTTAACATTTTACGGGTACAGGTTTGTTTATCACAGGAGATTAAATTTACCAAGGAGTCCTTGTAGGGAGCCAACTCCAAGATTGTCTATAACCGCACCCAATACAATAGTGGCTTTAAAAAGAACACCATGTGGATGGGGTTTACAGCTAGATCCAGCCTCAGGAGAACAAAGGGTCAATGGTATATTCAGCACACTCCTAATAAATGTGTTCTCTGCAGTTCAAAGAGAAGTTGCATCAGTGTACCCCTATACCTCTGCCCCATAGGTGGCTGCCGTAGCTCTATCTACCCTGAGGGCTGGGGACATCGCTCCACCCGGTATAGCCTTATATTTCCTCCCAATCTGTTGTGTTCTCTGATTAAGAGCTAATTTGCTCTTCTCGATTTGGTGACCCCCGCTCTTAGTGTCTGACAATTTGATTCCTCTGAAGAATTTGTGTTTATTTATCCCCATAAATTCTGTTTTGTTTGATATATTTCAAGGTACCCTCTTTTTGCAGAAGGCAGCAAAGGAATCTACTTCCAACTGAAGGCCCATGGGAGTTCTGGAAATAAGCAGAGTGTCGTCCGTGAACATTAGGATTGGGACTGGTGCTCCTGCTAATTTGGGTGCATTATGCATGCATCCTGCTAGCCATTTGACTGCCCTGTTAATATATAGGCTAAAAAGAGTCGGGCGAGTATGCATCCCTGCTTTACTCCCCATCTAATGGGGATCCTTTCCGTTAAATCACCACCCATGTTCTATCTTACCCTTGCAAAACTATTGGTATGAAGGACTCTTAAGATCCAGAGAAGATCACCAGGTAACCCATATGCTTCCAGAACCCTCCATAAGTTATCTCTTGGAACCAGGTTGAACGCCAGCCTCAGGTCAATAACTGCAACATATAAATGGTCCGTCTTCAAGGTCACATGCCTTCAGCACAGCGCCATAAAGCGGAATACCTGGTCGATGGTACTAACCTTTTTCCTAAAGCCAGCATGCGTGTCCTCCAAGATACGTTTATCCGAGACCCACATTTGTAGCCTTGCCAGAACTTGGCTGAAAAATATTTTTGGGGCTACTATCTAATAAGTTTATGGGTCTGTAGTTTGAGGGCAAATCTTTATTTCCTTTTTTAAAGGTTGGGATTATGGCAGCACCAAGCCAGGTAGATGGAATAGTATTTCCCCTCAATATAGCATTGCTCAAAAGATTGATATCTCATACTTCAGGATGCGACAGGAATAAGTGACCCGGAATACCATCTAGCCCAGGGGCCTTTTCTTTTCATTTGTTTAAGTGCCTTCTCTGTTTCCATCAGAGTGAAATATGAGGACTCCCTCTTTACAGTGTCCCCTCCCCTTTCAATAGTTACTATATTTACTTGCTCCAATAAAACTCCCTCTCTCTAATTCTCATCCTGGTGTATTTCTTGACCCCATTCACAATAAAGTGCACTACCCACTTATCTGGCTGCACTACAGTCTCTAGATGATTATCAATTTCCCATGTTAAAGTTGCCACTAGCTTCCGAAAAGCCTTCATGTTCTTGATCTCAAGTGTATTAGTGAGTTCTTTCCACTATTCTGCCTCCCAGCTCCTTTTAGGTTTAGTCAAGATGTTTTTATAATTCTTCCTAGCGGCAATTAATTCAGCCTGACTATCCTTCCTTGCAGCCTTTAGTGGGCAGCCTTTTGCGAGACAACATTCTTTACTGAACCAGCTGGGTGAATTTGTTTTGCGAACTTTTTCAAAGAGGGGCCTTAATCGTGTCATTATTTGGCAACGCACCAGAAAAGGCCAAAGGGCATGATCCAGCAGTATGTAATCGATATTACTAGTAATAAGGCCTCTTTTAAAAGTTGGACAAGGAGGGGAGTACGATATTGTATTGCCATTAGCTATCCTTATTCCATGTTCTGCAATTAAATCTTCCAACTGTACTGCCACCGCAGTCAGTTT
Organism: Triturus cristatus; assembly: GCF_964204655.1. Taxonomy (NCBI): domain Eukaryota; kingdom Metazoa; phylum Chordata; class Amphibia; order Caudata; family Salamandridae; genus Triturus; species Triturus cristatus. The sequence continues at coordinate 335,461,165 of NC_140595.1, forward strand.
CATTGTAACTTTTTGTCAGGGGCCCTTGATTTAGTTGATAAATCAAAAGTGTGCAGCGATTGATCTAGATTCATTTGATTATTAGTGAGACGCGTGTTATAGTCCCCTGCAATACATTTTAAGGCATTATGATGTAAATGTTTCACCATGTCTGAGAGATGGTCCACTACAGGGAATTGGATATTAGGAGGTACTGATTTGATGTAAATATTGATAATAGCGATGTATCTCACCCCATGTGGGGTATTTATTTTATTTTCAAGCCCCAGTATGATGTCGATATTTGATGGAACTATTTTCGCTTTTGGGAAAAGATCCATCCTTAGTCAGATCAGTAGTCCTCCTGAGGCTCTTCCTGACCTAGATGGTACTGCATTGGCACAGAATGTAATAAACCCTTTTCTGAATACCAGGGCCACAGCCCAAGTCTCCTATAGGAGAATAATATGATGTTGATCAATGAACTCCCCCTCCCCATTCAGGGTCTGAGAGCTTTGCTTTAACTCCCGCCAGATTCCAAGACATTAGACTTACAAATTTACTCCAGTCTCCCGCTTATACAAACTTGTGGTACAAGCCTGCCCTTCAGATACATAAACATCTTTTGCAGCTGACATATGATTACTCTGTGTTCTCCCTCTAACTTCTCTGACGACTTCTTCTTGTGGGATTGTTGATCTATCAGGACCACTCTGTGTTTGTAGTAATAATTGATGTGCCCCACAGATTTCCCTGCAGTCAATCAATCTCAGAATTGGATTGGAATACTCAACTGAGTTGAGAGAACATTTATGGGTTGCAAGGCGTATACAAGCCGGAGCCTCTTTAGCTTCTATTGGAGAGTTAGGGGCATTAAGCTTAAGTCTTATTTGTGACTTTGTTAGGTCTGAACCTCAACTCTAGTGCAATTAGGCCTTCTGCCAAATAATTGTTCTTTAATTTCAGTCCCATGCGGTCAAAATGAGTATCCTTGTTCCTGAGGTGAGTGGCGTACAAAATATCCTCCCTAATTATTGATCTACTTCCTCTTATGTATCTTAGCCAATGGATTGCTTTATTGACACAATATTCCTGAGTTTCTCTAGTTCCTCACAGTAATTCAGGGACATTTGTCATGTAGATATCATGGGACTTTCCAGTCACCTTGTTTGGTTTGATGAAATTTGGTTTCCTACTAGGATTTAGTTCTTTTGACCTAGATGCTGAAGGTATAGCTGAAGTCAAATTCTGCTTAGATATATATTACCCTTCAATCAACTCCCCTTTAGCGTTGATCTTGGAAGTTGTTATTGCCCTTTTGGGATGGTTGCATTAATTGGATCAACTGTTTTGACTACACATAGGGTTGGACTTAAAAGGACTTTTATTTGGTTATTTATTAAGGTTAAATTGTGCTTTTTGTCATCAAGGGTATTGCTAATGTTTACTACCAAGGCTGATAACTTGTCCAGTTTTTCATTTAACACTTTGGCCAATCTACCCATACATTCTCATAGGCCTAAAATCTCACATAAAAGATGCCATTGGGCAGGTGTCTGTGCACCTTTCTCGTTGTTAGTAGCTTTAGAAAGCTCAGTCCCTGTCTGATCATGCCCTATATTTTCTGTAAGATCTACAGATTCCAATGCTGCGTATTGGTTTGAGCACTCAAACTTAACCATAGAGGTGATACTTTTATACATTTGCTCTGGGTGCAAAGTCTGCGGGTGCTGCTGTAGCAGAATCTAGGGAATTCCCCACTGGGGAGGTACAAGTACGTTTGTCCTTGGGGCTAGCCCCAGTGCCACAAACTGATTTTGATTTACTAAGATACAAGCTAATTTCCTTCTGTAGAGTTCCCTTTCTCCCCTTCATAGATTGTGTTCCTAAATCTCTTGTGGCAAGCAGGTCCTCAACCTCTTCTATCAGGCTATCTATGTCTTTCAGAGTGCAGTTTTTTGCAGAGTGCCTGGATATTTTACTCACTCCTTCTGCTCCCTGTGGTTTCTCTGTGGCCTTTCGATTGACCATGGTAACAAGTAGTGATTAGGTGCTTAAAAGCATGCTGTCTGGTGTTATATTGGGAAATGTTGCCCCAAAACAAAGAGAGAAAATAAAAACTCTCCCTGTTGCTTTACTTAAGGCAATGGCTATATATATATATTTTAATTATAAAATAGAGTCACGCAGACAGCTATATCAAACACCTATACAAAGCTAAGGCATCCCACTAAAAACAATAATTAGTTCTCCTAGTAGGTCACTAAAATATATACAGCCCAAAGACAACAGATCATTATTGAGCAGATAACATTAGAAAGCCTCCTAAGATGTCAATACCTCAAGTGTTAAAATATGTCTAGCACAAAAGAGTCAGTCCAAAGTCACAGACGAGGATTAAGTTGGGAGGCCAAAGTGTAAATACCACCACGTTCTAAAGGTCAGACACACCACAGTAATGAAGATCAGAATTGGCTAGCAGCCCGTCATACAAAGAGTGGACACCAGACGTACTATTGAGCAGACGCTCCCAGTTCCTTTTCTTGTTACCCAGCATGGTAAGGCAAGCTGTGCGGACCGTGGGGGGGGGGGGGGGGGGGGAGAGCGGGGTGTGGCCCTACCTCTTCCTGTCGCTGATGGGTACAGGACCGGCCCACCAGGTTTGCACTGGCGCTTTTCAGCATGTCAGGAAGAAGCCACGCCCCTCAAGGCAGACTCTACAAGTGCCTCTCTTGGTGCTTTTCACGTTGAGGTAAGGACTCCTCTTATGTGCTGTCGGTCCACGGAGGTCAACTACCCCACAGTTGCAGCTAGGTTAGACAGATCATTCCAATTATGCTAGTGGCCATTAGTGCCAAAAAATCCAGAGCAAACCTGGGTGTCCCAGGAGAATTTCGCTCAGGTAGATGGGAAGCCTATACTGTGTAGGCATTATGGAAATTCCAATCCGGGGATGTGGAGAGGCCTCAAGGCAGTGTATATCTGCAGTAGTTGAATAATCCAGCCATTGCCATGTAACGCTGAACAGTATTAGTGTGGAGGGCCCACTTGTGGTATTCAATGTCTAGCCGGTTTAAAGCAGGCCAAATGCAGAGGGTGGCCTATCATGCACAACCCCGTAGCGTCGGAAGACGAAAACGCCCCAAGGCCGAGCCTCCTGAACGGTGTCAGCCGACTCACCTCCCTACCAGTGGGTGTGCTCTGGTAGACTGCTCACGTCTCCAGGCCCTGGGACAGCACAGAAATTGGTGCTGGGTCCGCTCCGGGGAGACAGGAGTTCAGAAGCAAGTCGTCAGCATGTAGGTCGGGATGGAAGGTCTGGGATCAAGAAGCCGGGGGAAGTAGCCTTCACTCCCTTCCAACTGTCCTCTCGCTGCCTCAGCAGGCTCCTCAAGGAACACGGATGCAGTCAGTGCAACCTGGGCTACCCGGGCATTGGATCACCTCCAGAGGAGCCAATGTATTCAAGGCCGGTCTTGTGTTTGAGGAGGTAGGAGCAGCAAACAGAGGCTGAGGCAGGGTCCGGCCGATGGTGCCAATACTGACTCCAATCAACAAAGACAGCTCCACAACAGGTCCCTTGATGTCCCCAGTGGCCTTCTCAGAAGCGCAGGGCGTCACGGGGCAACTTAGCAGTAAAGGCCAGGAGCCCTCCGCAGGCACGGAGTGGTGCTCCTTACTCACTCAGGCGGGCATAACACGTAGGTAGAACCATAGAGGCTGAAGGAAGTGGACACTTAAGAGAATGCAGACCATTATCCCAAATGATCCTTTTAAAACGTCCCCTTTTGGTAGAGTGTGAGGAGTAATGAAAACACTCCCTGTAGTGAAAGTTGCAACAGTGCTGTGTCTCTTATGAGATTGCTTCACTTTGAGGAGTGTGAATGTTCTTTAATATGAGTCTGGTATTTTACAACCTCCCCCTGCCTCAAGACCGCTCTCACCCTCTTGAGCCAGGCATAAATGGGCTAGTGGTCTGTTTCTGAAAGTTACTCCCCAACCTAACTTCAAGTAGAGAATACAATCTTTGTCCTGGTTGGCACAGCATTGCTAGGGTTCAGCATTTTTAAATGCCTGGCATGTACATGAAAATGGGATTTGGGCATCGGAGTCAATCAATAACAGAACAAAAATACTAGTGCTGTATAAATTGGCTTTATAGCAGAACACATTTTTTTAAATAAAGGGTTAGTCTGAATTACTAAATAGTTTGTGTTAATTGTCTTTGAGTCTTTAATTCTGAAGTGTACAGCAGAGCACATATCCCTATGTGTACTGTACTCAAGCAGACATGTGTATTAGCATTTAGTGTGAATAGATTAGAGAGAGTGCAAGCGTATGGCCATGTGTAAGCAATGATTGTGTACGGAAATATAGTTGTGGGAACATTGTGCATGTGCTGTTTTATGAGCATAACGTATATATGGGTGCATAAAAACATAGGTAGATTAGGGATGAACTGGAAAACTGTCTCTGTAACATGGAGGTATCTGCTAACATTAGATTCAAAGCATAGTCTGAAAGCCCTTTGATAAGATACAAAAAGCCCTTCAAGTAAAATGCTCCACAGACTATAAATCCACAAAATAAGAACAAAGTGGAGTGTGGCCAGGGAGGCTAAGATGGTGGACAGCTTCTAACAACCCTCCAGACTGTCTCAGCCATCTGTGCTCACCAGCCACCCACTGCAGCTATCCTGTGATGTACCTGCCCTCCTGTAGCTCAATGGGTGCCTGCTGAGCACGCGGCCTGTCCCTGGCATGACTTTTGTTCTGATCATGGTTGCGGATGCAGAAAGGAGGAGCGGCTGGAGATGTGGTTGGTGCCGGTGCAGCCTGGAGCCGCCTACGGATCAGATTCTCGAGCCCTCCCTAATAATTGGGGCCGATTGGGTGACCTATTTGCCGTGGCCGCCAGATATGTGGGATCCTGCTGGACCAGGCTGGGTGGACTCCTGCACCGGATTGGGCCTGGCTGTGACGGCGCCCCCACATTCTTGCAGGGTGAAAACCCTTTTGAGGCCTGCCACTTCGGCACCTGCCCTGCAGCTCCACCCAGTGTCACAGGCTCTCTGTGGCTCTTTTGGAACCCTGAGGGGCCTATTGGCCAGGGAGCCTGTATTGGGCTGCCTCTCTTTCCCATCTTGCTTGCACCACACCTCTCATCAGACTCTACCCGGACCCTGCAGTGTGGGGGGCCTGGCTCCTCATGCTGCCCCACCCTAATTGAAGGCAAGCAGACCGAGTGGCCCCCCGACAAACAAGTGGCTGCCCTGCCTCTGGTGGTGTAGGCAGAGGACGACTCCTGAGTCCTTGCCGGGCCTGTGAAGCTGTGTGGTGACACGCTGTGGTTGAGGCGACTGGTGTCGCTGTCATTCTTTGTCTTTTCTGCCACTGGGACTGTGAACTAGCCCGACCCACCGGCCTTTCTCCTTCTTGGAAAGTAAATTTTCTCCTGGCAAGGGGCCAAACAAATGGAGTTGGGCTGTCGCTGCCCCCCCCCCCCCCATTTCAAATTGTACATCTCCTGGGCAATCCGACAGTGCGTCCACCTGGCAGTCTCACAAGCACCATGGTCAAGGACAAGGGCATGACTCTGCATACGCAGTTGCTTATTGACAAATTCGCAACTCTGGTGGCAGCTCACCCTCTAACTCTGTGGGAGAGTGCCACCTGGCAACTACTGTTCTGTTGACCATCCTTCAGGCCATCCAGACCTCCTGGGAAGCGATGGAGGTGAAAGTCGGAGAGGTGGGGATGGATGAGGGGCTCTTGCGCCAAGACCTTCGAAACATCGCTGGTATAGTGTCAGAGGCCGAGGTATGCATCACCCCCTTAGAGGATGGGATTGGCAATCTCAGAACATCAGTGACTAGGCTGATTACCACCTCATGGACATATGAAGCCAGAGCCAAAAGATGCCGAAAATAGATCGCAGTCGCAACAACCTCCGCTTTATGGGATTTCTTGAGAGGGCCAAAGCCTGTGGCCTGGAGCTCTTTCTAGACGCCTGGCTCAAATCCTGAATCACGGATTGCACATTCTCTCCTTGGTTCGTGATAGAGATGTCTCACAGTTCCCTGGCCCAGCATCTGCCTTCTGGAGCCCTCCTCCCAGACCCATGATTGCATGGATCCTTAATCATTGAAACAGAGATGTGATCTTTCAGGAGGCGCACAAGAAAGGGGCTCTTCATTTTGACTCGAGTCGAATCATGATTATTTTTCCTGACTATACTAAATTGGATTGTCTCAGCACAAATCTGTCAACACAGTTAAGGCCTAATTGAGGGACCTTGCCCTGCCCTACATACAGATTTATCTGGTTTGCAACTCTCACACTCATTTCTTTGAGCCCAGAGGAGGAGTGGGAGTGGGCTGCTGAGTGTCGCAAGCTCCGCCAACATGATCTACTGCCATATCGTCTGGAGGACCAGGAACCTCTGCTGCTTCGACGGTCTGGACTGCCGGCAACTAGGAGGGTCCTGAGGTCTCCAGGGGGTCGCATACATCACAGAAAATCACTTGACTTCGGGGACTGAAGGAGGGTTTTGGCCCAGTACAAGATGGCCCCAGGCCCTGGAGTGGGGCAACCCCGGGTGACGTATGTGAGATGGCCCCTGCTGGGGACTGAGGGGTGGATCTCCCCCCTCTGGTTGTCTCTTTCTTTTTCTGTTGTTGAAGGGTGACAGAGTTTCTGCCAAAAGTTGATCTGGGGCCTCTCTAAACCTAGTATTTATTTATACTTTGTAAGAAGAGACCCAACTCTAATGCCTGTGACTGTGATGCACGTTCTGTTTCTGGGGTTATGTTAGGATGACAGGTGCTTCTGGGGTGGAAGTGTGGGGTGGGGGAATGCGAAGTTCTAATTGTTTTCTTATGTGTTTTTGTTTTGTTGCACACACTGTGCGCTGCTCACACTCTCTGCTTCTTCCCCCATTCACTTTGTGGCTTCCCCATTGTGACCCTTGGCTTGGGCCCCTGTGCCACTGTTATGGCTAGCTTCCAGGTTGACATGGAATATCAATGGTCTGCTGGCTCGGATAAAGCATGCTGCTGTCCTTCTTCACGCTAAGAGAACTGGTCCGGTAGTCTTGCTTATCCAGTATTAGGGGTGTCTTTCATAGATTCACATGCCTGAATCATTCCCCGTCGTTGGGACGGGAGCCTCCGGTACATAAAAAAGTAATGTCCTATGGACATACATAGAGAAAAGTAGGCCCAAGGGCTTCTCCTTAGTGGCCTATCCTTGTCCTTAAGTAAAAAGGACTAAACTCTCCGAGCCAGCCAATCAGCTATCACCTCCCTCTAGAACCTTCCTGGCAGGAGCCTCAGTCCCTCAGATTTTCTACCGCACGTTGAGCTAGGGGGTCTCCAGCCTGAGTTCTCCTCAGGATTCCTTTCAAACCAACCTGTTCACTTTTTAGGGTGACTTTCTCCTTCAAGGACTTGAACTATCATTGCAGTGAGTACTTTATTGCTTCTAAACCTCTGACATGTCTAAATCCCAGAGGAAAGCCCTTTTCAGGGCATGCTCTTCATGTGGGAAGAAGAGGCTGCATGTGGACGACAAGCATGACCTCTGCCTGTATTGCCTTTACCCTGACCACGTGCCTAAGGACTGTAAAATATGTAGGTCTTTCCCTCACAAGACCTTGAGGGACAGGGAAGGTCGTCTGCTCATCTGGCTGGACAGGCTTAAGGACAGGGAGAGTGTGGTATCCTCAGAGGGTAGCTTTTCAAAGACCTCTGAAGTCTCCCTAAAGAGGCCGAGAGTAACGTCTCCTGGCCCCTCAGACACTCCTCCTACGAAGGCACTCAAGAAGTCTTCAGAGGCAAGATCTTCAAAATCCTCAGACTTTTAAGAAGTCTACCCAGTCCGCCAGCAAAATTGCGACAGCCTCCTCAGCGCAAAAAAGAGTTGGGGCACCAGGTCATGTCTCCACAGCGACGACAACTGTGTCAACGACGACAGCGTCGTCAGTCTTCTCGTCGACGGCGACCACTCCTTCATCGTCGTCAGCAGGTACACCTATTTCATCGATTATTCTGCTAAAGCCGCCGTCGACGTCCAAATCCTCGTCGACGACGAAGACTGTCCCGTCAACGACGACTTCGTCGATGAGAAGCCCTCCGTCGACGGGAGGGTCGACGACGAAGACGTCGACGACGAAGACGTCGACGACGAAGATGTCGACGACGAAGACGTCGACGACGAAGACGTCGACGACGAAGACGTCGACGACGAAGATGTCGACGACGAAGGTGTCGACGACGAAGATGTCGACGTCGAAGGCATCGACGACGAAGGCGTTGACGACGAATGAATCGTCGACGAGCGCATCGTCGACGAAGGCATCGTCGACGAGGAAAACATTGTCGACGGAGACGCCGTCGACGAAGGCCAAGCCGTCGACGAGGGTGTCGTCGACGGAGAAATTGTTGTCACCCATAGGTATTACTGAGCCATGGAAGAAATCCAAACTCGTGGAAACGCCGTCTATGGCCCTAACACCGTCGACAACAGCACAGACAACAGCAGGGGATCCTGCACAGGGTTCTGGATCTGGCAAACTGACCAGGACACAGATTACACCAGAGACAACGTCTCCAAGTAAGGTGCAAACGCAGTTGCCTATGGAGATTCTTCAGAGTGAAGAATCTGAGGAGGAACTCCTGGACCAGGCTACTTCCCCTTCAGACCTGCACGTCAAATGCCAGAGCACGGACGAAGAACAGGAGGACATGAGCGGCCAGGAACACCCTTTTCGGGATCAGGTTCGCACGGAGGTCACCCCGATGGTATGCCTCCCCCTGTCAATTGTCAATGACCTCAAATACCTTATCCGGGACTACAAACAACGTTTCCCCAAATCACCGGCACTTGACTCAGGGGGCCCGATGCCTACTACAAATCCACCACCGACAGCCCCAAGACAAACACGGCCAACTACTCAGGCTCGCCAGGAGAAGGTGCCTCCTCAGGTGATAGAGTCTTCAGATGAGGAGCCTGAAGAAATGGAAGAGGGGGAGGTCCAGGAGGACCAGACGGATCAGGATGAGGAGGTGGAGGTGGAGTATGTGGCATCCTCCCCAGCTTCACCTCAACCGCGCCAGGCAGATTCACCGCCAGTGGATATTGGCGGTTTCCACCGGATAGTGGAAAAAGCAGCAACGCGGTTTCATATGGTGATGGAATCGACGGAGACGGAGTGCTTCTTGCATGACTTCAAGGAGCAGACGAAGAAGACAACGAAGTCGATCCCAATTATTGACTTTCTCTGGGACCAGGGAAAGAAACTCATGCTGACGCCGGCCTCTGTTCCTGCGGTTCTTCCCCGCCTGGATAAGAAGTACAAAGCTCCAACCACGGCCCCAGCTTGCCTTAATGGACACCCGAAACCGGATTCGGTCGTAACCCAGGCGGCCCAGAAGAATTCCCGCAACCCTTCCTCTCCTCTGTCAGCCCCACCAGACAAGGAGGGCAGGAAGTTGGACACGATTGGTAAAAGGTTTTCTACCACATCGGCAATGACCATCAAGGTGGCTAACTCCATAGCCCTGTTAGGGCGTTATAACCGCCAACTTTGGGAAGATATAGCCCCATATTTAGCGGAGCTGCCAAGCGCAGTTCAGGAGGAGGTTAAGGCACTACTTACTAAGGGCCAAACCTCGGCAGCCGAGATTATTGATTGTGCCATAGATGTGGCCATGACAGGCTTTCGTCAACTGACTGGAGCTGCAGTCCTGTGCCGTCAGGGATGGCTCAAGGCCACATCGTTCAGGTAGGAAGTGCAGACGAAAGTGCTCGACATGCCCTTCGACGGCCAACACCTTTTCGGGGATAAGATTGACGAGGTGCTCCAAGCTATCAAGAAAGACACTGATACGGCTAGAGCGCTTGGTACTTTACAGGCAAGGAATCAGTCCTTTCGAGGCAACAAATCCAGAGGCCAGTCCTCCTACAGGGGATCCTATCAAAATAGGTCCTCATATTCCTTCCAGAATAAACCCCAGTACCAGCAGAAACAACAGCAAGGTCGTCAGTCTTCTTATGGGAGGTCAAACTTCAGAGGTAAAAACCAAAAGAGGGGCACCGGCGGACGCCAGTGACCACTTACTCCAGCCAGTCCAGAGACTATTTCCCTCATCAAAGATTGGGGGAAAATTGACCCATTTCCTAGACAATTGGCATCTCATCACCACAGATCGCTGGGTACTTCAATTAATAAGATTCGGCCATTCCCTAGAATTCACCACCATCCCACCTACAACCCCTCCCCGCAAGCTTCCGCACAAACACCTACGACTGCTGCTCCAGGAAATATGTGCGATGTTGAAGAAAGGAGCGATCGAACGAGTTCCATCACCTCAAAAAGGGAAAGGATTCTATTCCCGCTTCTTTCTCATACGCAAGGAGAAAAAGTGGAGGCCCATTCTAGACCTCAGGGCGCTCAACTCTTTCCTGAAGAGTCAGTCTTTCAGGATGGTGACGATCCAAGAAATTCTAGGCATTCTAGAAAAAGGAGATTATATGACATCGCTAGATCTCCAGGATGCCTACTACCACATCCCGATCCTCAAGGGGCACAGAAAGTTCCTGAGATTCGAGGCGGCAGGACAGCATTACCAGTTCAAAGTCCTACCTTTTGGCCTCAAATCCGCTCCGCGGATTTTCGCCAAGTGCCTTTCACCTGTGGCAGCTTTCCTACGTCAAATGGGTCACCAAGTCTTCCCCTACCTCGACGACTGGCTGGTAAAGGCACCTTCAGCGGCAGGCGCGACCAAATCCTCCAACGCCTGCACCAATCTTTTTCAGCATCTAGGATTGACTCTCGATCACCAGAAATCCTTTATGTCCCCTACAAGAAGCATCACCTTCCTCGGGGCGACCTTGAACACGGAATGCACAAGGGCATTTCCTTCGGAGGAAAGGAAAAACAAGATAATATCTCTGGCCACGGCTGTGGCATCAAGGAAGTCCCTACGAGTTTGAACCTACAAATCACTCCTAGGAATGATGTCTTCTTGTATACTCCTCATCCCTCACTGCAGACTTCGGATGCGCCCATTGCAAGAAGCCCTCACGATCCAATGGACTCAGAGTACAGGTTCGTTCGAAGACATTGTGAGGATAACACCGCAAATCTCCAAGAGCCTAGACTGGTGGAAAGATCACAGGAATTTGTCTGTAGGTCTGCCATTCCTGCTTCCAGCAGCTCCGCTGGTGATCACCACCGATGCATCTCTGGAAGGATGGGGAGCCGTCCTACAGGACCTCCAAGTAAGCGGCAAATGGTCAGATCAGGAGCAGCATCTCCATATCAATCTTCTGGAATTGAGGGCTGTGTATCTAGCGCTGCAAGCATTTTTACCACGCATCCAGAACTCCCAAGTGCTCGTCAGAACGGACAACACCACGACGATGCACTATCTCAACAAACAGGGAGGAACGCGTTCGCTCACTCTATCACGCGAATCGCAGAAGATCTGGAACTGGCTTGTTCTCCATGGGATCACTCTCAGGGCGGACTACGTCCCGGGCAAGGACAACACCATTGCAGACGCCCTAAGCAGACAGAAAACCCTCTCCCACAAATGGGAGCTCGATGAGCATACAACGGCTCAGATATTCTCAGAATGGGGAGTCCCAAAAATCGACCTGTTTGCCACCAAGGAGAACGCCAAATGCCCAAACTACGCTAGTTGGCATCCCCAACCAAGATCACTCGGAAATGCCTTTTCCATAGGCTGGTTCAGCGTATTTGCGTACGCTTTTCCGCCGTTTCCAATGATTGCCAGGGTCCTCAGGAAGATGAAGGCGGAGCCCTGTAGACTGATCCTAATTGCCCCGTTCTGGCCGAGGCAGCACTGGTTCTCGGATCTTCATCGCCTCTCCATCACGACACCGATGCGTCTGAAACAGCACCCGAACCTGCTGACAATGTCCAACGGGCAGGTGCAATACCCGAACCTGCAATCGCTCAAGTTATCGGCCTGGCCCCTGAGCACAGAGAGTTCTCTCATTTAAACATCCCGCAGGACTGCAGGGACGTACTGGCTAAAGCGAGGGCGGACAGTACCAACAAAACCTACTCTCTCAAATGGAAACGGTTCTGTGTATGGTGTCTAGAGAAAGGTCTAAGACCACTCCATATCACACCCGAACAGATATTGCCATATCTACTTCACTTGGCACAGTCAGGATTGGCGCATGCATCCATAAAGGTGCATTTGGCGGCCATTTCACGTTTCACCAGGTCTTACAAGGGACCATCTCTCTGGTCCAGTAGGCTTATCAAACAGTTCCTAAAGGGATTATATAGGTCCTTCCCAAGACCTAGACGGGTCCCACCGACATGGCACCTCAATTTGGTCCTTAACCAGCTCATGAAACACCCTTTTGAGCCCATTCATCGAGCTTCCATCAAATACATCTCATGGAAAACGGCTCTGCTGCTCGCTCTAACATCTGCTAGGAGAGTCAGCGAGTTGCAGGCTCTCTCCATTCAGGAGCCCTTCATGCAGTTCAAACAGGACAGGGTGGTGCTGAGGACCAATCCCAAGTTCATTCCGAAGATACCTTCTGACTTTCACCTCAATGAACCGGTGGTTCTACGTTGCTTCTTTGCAAACCCTACCACGGCAGCAGAGAGGACGCTCCACTCTCTGGACCTCAAAAGGTGTCTAAAGTTTTACATAGACAAAACAAAGAGCTTCAGAAAGTCATCACAGCTATTTGTGGCCTACAGTAGGCCAAGGATGGGTTTGCCTCTAACCAAACAGAGCATCTCACGGTGGATCTCCTCAGCAATAGCATTCTGCCATGACGGGGCCGGACGGCCTTTGAGAGCCAGGGTGGAAGCGCATTCCACCAGAGCGATGTCCACATCAGCAGCGCTGTTCGCGGGAGTGCCAATTCTGGACATATGTAGAGCGGCGACCTGGAAGTCACCGCATACCTTCTCCAGACACTACTGCCTGGATGCTGATCTTCTGAAGGATGCGGCAGTGGGCCAGGCGGTGCTTCGCCATCTATTCCAGTGAGGTGAGCCTTCCAACATCCCGCCATCCTGGTATGCACATCTCTTCTTGATATAATGTATTGATGTATGCCAATGTTTCAAGTTTGTATGATAATATGTGTATTATCTAAAATGACTATATGGCATGATTACATAGGAAATGTGCATGATGTATTGCTCACTACTCTGATTCAGGCATGTGAATCTATGATGACACCCCTAATACTGGATAAGAAACGCGTTACTTACCTGTAACAGCAGTTATCCAGTATTGGTGTCTTTCATAGATTCACATGCAACCCTCCCGCCTCCCCTGGAAGGACTCACGTCTCTCTCTAACCTTATTACGCCTACCTAGCTTGGTGCGTACGAAAATCTGAGGGACTGAGGCTCCTGCCAGGAAGGTTCTAGAGGGAGGTGATAGCTGATTGGCTGGCTCGGAGAGTTTAGTCCTTTTTACATAAGGACAAGGATAGGCCACTAAGGAGAAGCCCTTGGGCCTACTTTTCTCTATGTATGTCTATAGGACATTACTTTTTTATGTACCGGAGGCTCCCGTCCCGACGACGGGGAATGATTCAGGCATGTGAATCTATGAAAGACACCAATACTGGATAACTGCTGTTACAGGTAAGTAACGCGTTTCTTCTGGAGACTCATCTTCTGGGCACCAACGGTTCCTACTCGTGCAAGTTTTGTTATGAAAGAGCCTACCATACGGGATACACCAGGGGCTCTGGGGTGTAGCTATACTTCCGCACTAATCATTGCCTCTGGTGGTATTTGGGACAGCCCCAGATCCATATGGCCTCTGTGTGGAAGTTTTGAGCACGCTGTATGGCCAGCCTGTCAATCTTCTCAGTCTATACATACTGGGGACTTTAACTCAATGCACCATCCTGAACTCGATATCGCAGGTCCTCTGGAAGGTCACTGGCAATTGCGATGCCTGGCATACTTGGAATGATTCGGGAGGATGTTCTATCGCAGCAGCAGGGAAGAATCCTGCACCCAGGATTCTGCAATTGTTTCATGCTGGGAGATTGAGTGGTGACAGTTGACTGAATTTGACTTCCCTCCTGAAGCCCTAGATGTCAATTTGGCACCAAGGCGGCCCACCGTGAAATCAGAATATGCCTGCCATTAGGACAATTTTTTTTGTTTGATCGGACATCGGGAATATTGTGCCTCCTGCAACCAGACCATCTAAAGTATTGCTTTTTGTGTTTTCCCTAGCCCAGCAAAGACTTTGTTTAATGTCGATTCAGAGTTGGAGGCTGAGAGTTTCCATGATCGGGGTGGTGTTGTCTGCGGTGGTAGTGCAGTGGATGGTTTACTTGTGAATGATGGTGATTCCACCTCCAAGTTTGTTGATGTGGTCTTGGTGTTCTCTATCTTGTGGCCGTCAGGCATAGCTGAGGCGATGTCGGGCATGAATGGGGTCTCATTAGAAAGATGACATCTGGGGTGAGGAATCTCAGTAGCGTGCTTGCAGAGAGATCATTCATTGAGCAGGAGGCAGTAGAGATGGTCTGGGGTGGTCGTCGTTGCCGTGAGTGCTGGTGCTCCGGTGTTGCAGGAGATGAGGCAGTGCTGCCAAGTGACAGGTAATAGGGTAGAGGTGCGACAGCAGTTGTTGTTGTGGAGTCCTAGGTCAGGTCTTGGAATTTGATTGACTGAGTAGCTCCAGGTGGTGGGAGAGCCAGGGTTCCTGGTGCTGGGTGTGGTCCAGGCACAGACTGGCACACACAGGCTTGCCTTTGGTGCACCTTCGCTGCACCAGCGGCCACGCTGCGGTCTCCATAAGTAGGTCCTGTGAGAAGGGCGGGGCAGGCCAGAGGCAGGAATCGTAAGGGAAGGAGTGGGCAAAAACTGCGGGAATAGCGAACGGGCAGCTGAGGAGCAGCAGAAAAAAATACAGAAACCGCAATGATAGCAAAACTGATTCAGTAACAGAAAATAACAAAATGATTACAAAAGTATAACAAACTTAAACAGCATAGATAGTGTAAAATAGGTTTGAGGGGCTAAACAAGAGCAGTACAAGTGATTTAATAGCAACAAAAGCAACAGGGAATACAAAAGTGATAATGGCTATGCAGGGGAGACACCAATGTTAACAATAAGCAGAATTACAGAAAGAACAAAATGATGGCTGCAGAACGGATGAGAGTGTAGCAGCGAGGGGGGGCAGGCATGAGGACCATATGTCTGTTTTTATGCTCCATGTCTTCCGACAGGTGAAAACCTCAAGCTCCCATTTAAATGCGAGTAAGAAATGAAAACTACTTTGATGGAAAAAAGGACTCTGCAGGTGCTGTGGAAGCAGGGTGCCTTGCAGCACTTTGAGCTGCAGGGTAGAGAGAGGTGATGTTAGTAAGTTGGTGGCACCTTAAGGCTGTAGAGAATGCAGACAGGAAAGGGAGTAGTGCCCAGCATGGATGCTGCTGCTGCAGAAAAAGAGCATGGCATCTCTTAGCCGTTACTTCTGTTTTTGTATTATATTTTATTATGAGATGGTGTGATACATATAGGGAAGGGAGCCAGTGGGAAAATGCCAGAGGGTGGGGTTGGGGGCGAGGGGAGGTGCAGATGAGTAACCAGCTGGTGTATTATGCAACATACTGCCTAAGCCTTACCAATGGCAATGATATAGCAATAAAATCTGAGATGGACCAGTGGGCTGATACAAATTGTGATGGATTTCCCAGCCAGCCAATGCTTAACGGATGCATTGTAGCGAGAACTAAAAACAGATGCATCACTTTCTTAAGGAACTTGTGTCTACCAAATACTTGTAGCATCTGTTTAAAAGGGCCAACAACCATTCATATTTTAGCATTCTTAAATAGCTTTTTGATTTATTTGTGTGGCACACACCACAAAATAAAGCACATCTAGGCACTTATTGGCTCTTAAATAATACTAAATACTAATTGTAGTATGTATTACTGATAGGCCTACAAGTACACAAGCTTCGGAGCTAAAGGGAAAAGTTTTGACTGCTTTTCTAAAATCCAACTCAGTAGGCTTAAACTTCATATCTTCTGTCTGAGAGTTCTATACCTGTGGGCTGGAAACAGCAAACCTGCAGTCCCCTTTCTAACAGAGTGTCGGTATTCGAGTTTCCAGAAGCATCTGGTCACCAGACATCAGAACTTGTGCTGGTTGTTATCATGATAGTTTTTGCTCTAGATAGAGTGGCTCAAATACCCTTTAGGCATTTAAACAGCACACATGCAAGTTAGCCAAAGAAGAGAGAGAGTGCGGAACCGTCCATGCACTGCCTAACGTGCCCATTGTTAAAACTATCTTAAATGCCATGTCCTGGACTGATTATGTTCATTCAGCCTGTCCTTTTGGGTAGCCTTCCTAGTATGGAATTGGTGTGGCCCAATTTTGAATTTATAAGTAATCATACAGTTGCTTAGTGATGCTTAACATCCAGATAAGTTTGGTGTTGGTTGGAGTTGCCGCAAGCAGAGTAAAGCTTATCGTACCCACTCCTTCTGTGTACCTCAAAACTGAGGTTTGCATCCTCACCACGCCTAGCTGATTTAGAAAAGATGGGGAGGGGTGACAAAATATTTCAGGGGGTTGAAGAATGTTGCTTGTTGCTTGAATCTTATTAATCAAGCCCATATCTGGGCTATATCCACATTTAGTGTCAAACCCACTACATTTTAATCGGTGTAAAATGTCCCCCAAACAACTTTATTGTTTTTTAAGGTAAAGCAGCTCTAATGAAAAATAAAATAGTATAACAAAGATAAGTAGGAAGGAATAAAGGAAGGGGTAAGAAAGAGAAAGAAAAGAGGGATATGGAAAAGACCATTAATGTGTAATAACCTTGTTCATTATAATAGAGATTAAAAATCATAATATAGCAATGAAAAGACAACCATCAATATTGATATTGCATTAGCAGAGAAAAACAGTCTCTTATGGCGGTTTAAAATTTGCAGAGGAAGAACAATTAGTATTACTATGAACAACAGTATCTAAAAATGAAGTTACCTGCAACCATTATGATTCTCTATTGACAGAAGGATGGTATAATTAAGAAACGCAGTATCTAACCTATGATAATGACAAACATTATTCCACCAAGCTCTATAAGAAATATTAGATGAACATTTCCAATTAAGTGTAACCTGTTGAAAAGCTAAAGCCAACATTGGATCTAACAGCCTCAAATTATCATAAGATGAATTAAAGTCCTTGGAGAGAGTGCCTAAGAAAAGAATCAGGGGAGAGAATGGGGTCTGAAAATTTAAAATTGGAGTAAGTTGGAACAAAAATCCTCTTCCAAAACGTAGTGGTGGGAGGACAATGAAATAATAAATGCATAACATCTCCATTAGGATGCTCACAGGACCAACATCTCGTAGTTGAAGTGGTAGAGAACTTAGCCATATTGGAAGGGGTAAGATAAAGCTTATGATTTTAAAAGAATATTGATTGTAATGTAGATGTTGTTGTAGAGATTTTGTGAAGTCTACTCCATACTTTATTCCACAAAAGAGTAGTCCAGGTACAGCCCAAGTCAATTCCCCACTGAAGTTCCACTATAGTTTTAGATCTTGTGAGAGTTGAAGAACGTATATGTTTATAGATAAGAGAAGCCATGGGAAGTGAAGGTATTGAAGATGAGAGAGATGGTGAGGAATAAAAAACACCCAGAAGACTATTAACCAAGAGAAGATATTTAGGTAAAAAAGAGCTAGGACCATGAAACAATTGCTGAAGTTGTGAAAAAGAGATTGGAGCCTCAGTAGAGAATACATCCTTGACCCTTTTGTCTCCAGGATTTCCAAAATAAGGATCTATTGTTAATAGTGATAAGATTGTTGATCAAAAGAGGAGAGTCTAGGAAAGAGTTACGAGTATCTATTTGGGACTGATAATAAGGATGTTCGTTTGTTTGAAAAGTGGAGAGGACGTAATAGAAGTTTTAGAAAAAAAAGATAAAACGTCCCTAGGAGAAAAAGGGAGAAGAAAATAATATTCAATATCTAGCCATAATGGAGTAAAGGGAGATCGTGATTAAAAGAAGTCCACCTAGATGCTTATCTTAAACCGAAGGCTTTATGGTATTGTCAGAAATCGGGAAACTGAACACCACCCTCCTGTTTAGATTTCCGAAGATAAGTAAGGGAGAGTCTAGCCTTTTTATCACTCCAAAGGAATTTAGGTAATCTGGAATCTAAATTTTTAAAGAAAATAACAGGGATATACAGTGGAATCATAGCTAAAATATATGGGATAATGGGCGAAATCATCATTTTGTTGGAGTCAAGTTGACCCCACCAAGAAAGAAACAAGAGGATTCCAGGACGAAAGAAGTTTGTCAACCCTATGTAAACAATCTGTTGTATTTACCTGAATACTGAGTCCTTAATGGAAGAAGTAAACCAAATACCTAAATATTTAATTTTGGAAGAATTCCAATACAAACCAGTAGGTATAAACAATTGTTTAAAACAGAATTTAGTAAGTGGAAGGATTTCAGTTTAATATGAATTTATCCTATAGTCTAAGACCGAAGTAAAAATAGCTATTTCATGTAGCAGAGCTGGGACAAAAGGGTCAGGATTAGAGAGAAAAAGGAGTATATAATCTGTGTAAACAGAAAGCTTTAATTGATTATCTCCATTTTTTTTTGTCAAACCATTTTTATTGCAGGACCAAGTACAACGTACAGTAACCAGGATGCATGTCAGTGATGCAGGTTTCCCGTCCTCCCCTTAACCGTTAGTCCGTGCAGCATACACAGCCTTACTGCCCACATCCCGGAGGCCGGGCGGCGTCACATAGACATATGGCACATTGATACAATACTGTCAGGAGCAAACTTCCGGTGGGGAGCCCCGCTGCCCGCTTTTGATCTCTCTCCCTCTGCTCCCCCAGATACGCACAATACTTACAAACTACTTCCAGAGAACCTGAAACGTATAAACTCCCCCTCCACCCACCCCTCCCTAGTGCCCTCCCCATTGCGCCTAGTCAGGAACAGATAGCATGTGTGGTGGGTAGCAGGAAAAATGCAGTAATGCCTAATCGTGTGCGTTTGGCAGGGGGGCCAGTGGCACAACTTCGTCTGCTGCGTCCTCAGGGTTCTCACCTTCCTCCCCACTGGCTAGGCTATCCCGCAGGGCCTGTACCATCACCTCCCAGTCCATCGCCGCCGCCTGAGCCCGGTCATCCGGTTTTCGGTGAGCTAGTTGTTATCTGAGTGTGCTCTCGCTAGCCGCCCATTTGAGGAATTCATTCAGCCATCTCTGGTGTGTAGGCCCCTCCTTCGACTTCCACCCCCTCGTCACCTCTCTCTTTGCTAGGAGAAGGCCCATGTCTATGAACTTGCTGGACATTTTATTCTTGGGCGTATGCGGGAACCAGTGGAGTATACAAACGGCCGCGTCGTATTGTAGGTCTCTATCTGCCACGTCATTCAACGTGTCGCCGATCCCCTCCCAGTACTCCTGCAGTTTCGGCAGGCCCTCAGCATGTGGACCAGGTCCGCTCCCACTCTGTTACATCTAGGGCACGCAGCCTCCGCAGCTCCAAAATATTTCCTAATTTTGTCTGGGGTAAGGTATGCCCTGTGGAGCACATAAAAATGTATCAATTGGAATCGTGCATTCCTCGTGCTTTTTCTGGCTCTGCACACCAGCTGCGCCCAAGTGGTGTCAGGGCTGTCCACCTGCAGGTCCAGCTCCCACTTGTTTTTTAACGCGGTCAGGGGCTGGAGGGTCTCCCTCACCATCCGCTAGTAAAGGCACGTCACTGCCTTGAAGGTGCCAGCCGACATCATCGTGTATTGGCACACCTGCGTCGTTGCGGGCTCAACTAGGCCCTCGCCCCAGTGCGCCTGTATGGCTCTCACCACCGCCGCATGCAAGAGGTAGTCCCCTCTCGGGAGGTCGTAGCGATCCTGCAGAGTCTGGAACGGGGACAGCACGCCGTCGTCGTACAGGTCCCCCAACCCCTGCAGACCCGCCTCCTCCCACAACTGCAGCCTCGACCAATCACCCCCATGAGGGAGTGCCGTCACCATACCCAGTGGGATTTCGGGCGCATATGGGTGTCTGACTCCTGCTCTCCTCTGCGAACTGTTCCAGCATAGGCGGAACGTACGCTCCTCTTGGGTCAGATCCCCAGGTGCCAGCCTCTGCTGGAGGGCGATGTAAGCTAATACATGGCGAGGAGTGCCACCGTCCCTCTCACTCTCCGGACCACGGTATACTCTCGCTATTTCCTGCGTAAAGGACTGCAGCTGTGCAGCTAAGTAATAGAGCTCGAAGTTTGGGACCGCTAGACCCCCTTCGTCTTTTGGACGGGTCAGCGTCGTGAGCGCTATTCTGCGTCTGCCCGATCCCCACAAGAAGGATGTTATTAAAGACTTGAGGGGCTTAAAGATCGCTCCAGGCACCCACACTGGGAGTGTCCTGAAGAGATATAGTAAGCGGGGCAAGGCGATCATCTTCAGTAGGGATATGCGGCCCGCTACCGACAGTGGCAGGGTAGCCCAGAAAGACATGCACCCTTGTAGGGCACGGATGCAACGCCCTATGTTGCCCTCCAGCAAGGCCGGGGCATCATGATATATGTGCACCCCCAGGTAGTCGAGACAGTGAGGCTCCCATCTAATCGATTGGCAGGCGGGGGGCTGCACCTCCTCTTGTCGCAGGGGGAACAGGCAGGTCTTGTTCCAGTTAACCCGGAGACCAGACACCCCGCCAAATCGTGCCAGGAGCCCCTCCGCACCCCTCACCGCGCTGTCGGAGTTCTCCAGGAAGAGGAGGAGGTCGTCCGCGTATAGCGATATAAAGTGGCGGTGCCCTCTAAAATCCAGCCCGCCGTAATGGTTGCCCAGTCTAGCCATGGCCGCCAGGGGCTCTATCGCTAGTGCAAACAGCAGGGGGACAATGCACAACCCTGCCTGGTGCCACGACCCACCTCAAACTGCTGGGAGACCAGCGTACCCACTTTCACACACGCCTTCGCCAAGGAATATAGCACTTTTGTCCAGTGTATGTATTTATCACCCAGGCCGAATCTCCGCATCACTTTGAACAGGTATTCCCATTCCAGACTATCGAACGCTTTTTCAATGTCGATCGACAGTACTAGGGGCATCCGTGCTTCGGGCGGTGGATCATTTACCAGCCTGATCAACCGCCGAATGTTGTGGGTGGTGTTGCGGGTGGGTATGAACCCAGATTGATCCTTGTGGATCAACTCCTGCATGTGGCGCAACAGTCTAGTCGCTAGAATGGTGCTGAGAATCTTGTAATCAGTAGTGAGCATTGACAGGGGCCGGTAGGACGCGGGGTCAGTGCTTTCTCTGCGTGGCTTTAGTAGGGGGATCATTATGGCCTCGCGCATGGAGCGCGGGAGCTGTCCTCTGTCCCTGGCCTCATTGTAGACAATTTGGAGCCGGGGAGCCAGTCACTCCAGGTATTGGCCGTAAAACTCTATGGGGAGGCCGTCCAGGCCCGGGGTTTTATTGCGGGCCATCCGCTTTACAGCTCCCTTGATTTCCACTAATTCTATTTGGCCACCCAGGGCATCTGCGTGCTCCTGGTCCAACCGTGGTAGGCGCAGCTTGTCCAGGTATGCCTCTACTTCTTCATCCCGTGCTAGTATTGCACTCTTGTACAAACGCAACATAATAGGACCGAAAGCCTTCCAAAATTGCTGGTTGCGTGGTTTCTACATGGCCCTCCCTGTCCCCTAATTGATTATCTCCATAACGAAATCCATGAATTGCAGAGTTGTTTCTAATACGAGACAAGAAATGTTCTAGAGCCATCATAAATAAAAGAGGAGCTAATGGACAGCCTTGACGAACAATACGCTTCAAGGGAATACAATTAGAAACTTTCCCAAAGCACAAAAACTGATGCCCTGGGGGATTTATATAATAAAGTAATAAGCTAAATGAAATGAGGACCCAACCCATGCCATGAGAGAGCCTTACGCAAAAAGGACCAATATATGCAATCAAATGCTTTCTCAGCATCTATAGATATCGCCACTAAAGAATACTTTGAAGAAGAGGCTTTATTCAAAATAATCTGGAGTTATCAGATGCAAGCCTACCTTTGACAAATCCAGACTACTCCTTATCAATTATCATGGGTAAAAAAGGCTCAAGAAGTAAAGCTAATGATTTGGTGAGGATGTTATAATCCACATTAACCATGGTGATTGGCCTATAGGTTTTACAGAAAGCAGGGTCCTTACCATCTTTGTGAATAAGACAAATAGTGGCCTCCTGAAAGGTTACGCCAGCAGATCCAGAACTTGAGAAAAATTGTAACAGATGTAATAACCTGGGAAGCAAGAGGCTTGAGAAGTGATGGTAACATTTAACTGTGTAACCATCAGGGCCTGGAGTTTTACCCTTCTGAAGGGACTGAAGAGCTCAAAGAGTTTCTGAAAGGGAGATGTCAATTTCCAGAGGAGAGAAATCAATGTGACCATAATTACTATTTTTAACATCTTCTAAATGGGCATTTATCTGAACCGGAGAAGGTGGTAATTCGGGGGGGGGGGGTGATTGATGCTGTTTAGTGACAGATTTTTTCTTTCTAGAAACAAAGTCTATAATGTGGCCACGGGCCACAGCCTTAAAAGTGTCCCAAAGTAGTTGGGGAGGGATGTCAGAAGCTGTATCAATATTAAAAAAAATCTTAAGTAAAACTAATAAAAGTGTTACAAAAAGCAGGGTCAAGTAATAGTTGTTGATCCTCCTTCTGCTAGACTTGAAATTTACCGGGAGCAGGTCAAAATCTGTAATATTTGAGGCATGGTCTGAAATCACTATAGGTTCTATCATGGAACTAATAAGAACTTGGGAAAATTATTTGGAAATAAAAATATGATCAAGTCGGGAAAGGGAACCATGAGGTATAGAGAAGAAGGAAAATTCTGTACTAGAGGGATTGCATACTCTCCATGAATCTATAAGGAAACGTTGGGTAAGGTATGAATAAAAATTTCTTATGCATCCTATGGGGTATGGACTTAACTGTCAATTGATGATCAATAAAAGGATCTACTATCTCATTGCAGTCCCCTCCCAAAATAAGAGTCATCATCATATTGCAAACCTTTTTTTTGCAATATTAGGCCAAGAGGAATAATCCAATTGGGTAGAACCATAGATGTTACATATGGTTAAGGGGATCTTATTAATAAGAAGTTTAACAACTAGCCATCCACCTTTAGTATCTCATTTTTGGGAAATAGTAACTAAGTGAAGCTTCTTATGACAAAGGAGTATGACCCCATTCTTTTTTGAGGATGCAGGAGAAACAAAATAAGAGCCCACCCAAGCTTAAGAGCTTCTGATTCAGTTAGGTGGGTCTCTTGGAGGAGGACTTGGTCTGGGTTACGTTTAGATCAATGTGATAAGATTTTCTGCATTTTTTATTGGGTTAATAAACCCCTTCACATTCCAAGAATGAACTCTGAATAGGAAAACAATAAACAATATGTAAAAAGACAAGGTCTTCTGAAGAAATCAATTCTACTATCATGTGAAAGTTAAGCAAGATAGAAAGGAAAGAAAGAAAGAGAGAGCAAGTCAAAGGATAAATAAAAAGAGAAAAATAATCTAAAAAATAAGAAAGAGAATACAGTACATGTCAAACATTGATGAATGCAAAAACATACCTGATAAAGATGAACAGTAGGGTGGGGTCGATGACAGCACAGGATGAAGACGGCACAGCAGCAGGGGAAAAATGCATCAACAGATGAATGAAACAAAACAGGACAATACACTAAAGAACAGGGAACCTGCAAAAAAGAAAGAGGTTTGTAAACAAACATATCAAATTCAAGTCAATCAAAATAAAATAGCATCAGAAAACATGTATAAAGAAGATGAAACAACTAATAGATTAGGAGAACGCTTTCAGAAAGATCTGAAGGATCATTCATCTTGCAGAAGGACCAGCAGTGTCCATGGGGTTGGTGGACTGAAGACAAAGGAAGTCTTGAAGGGTTGCAGAATATGTATAGGAAGTTGTTTTGTTTTGTAGAGGGCAGAGCTTGACGAAGAGGGGGTTTATATTTTTTTAATCTGCCTATATAGTGACCAAACCAACTGAGACAGTCCCAAGACCAGGATGAGCGAAAACGGAGAAGGTGCATCTCCCAATTAAAGTCGTTAATAATGTTCAGTCAGTATGGTGAATGAAGCAAAGGATTGAGGTCCAGAAAATACAAGGAGACACAAAAACTGTTGATTGACATACAGAGAGTAGCTGCATAAATGAAGGTATATAAATACCCAGAGGTAACAGCAGCAATCAAAATTCTGCAGGAAGGAGAATGCCAAAAATGCAAGTAGTATATCCACGTAGTCATAAATAAAGAAATACTGCAGAGCATGAGAGAAATTAATATAATGGTAAAACGATGCAGCAGAGTCGATAAGACTTTAAAGGGAAATGTGAAGAGTGCAAGCCCTTGAAATTATGCTAAAATTGGCAGCAGAATAAGGCGAGACTTCTGATAATATTAGGAGAACATTGCAGGCAAAGACGAAAAGTTAATTAAATATTCGTGCTTAGTTAAAATGGCCACCGTTGCTGTGAGGAGAATTCAGATGGGCATATTGCAGAGCAAAAAAACAGAAAAAATGACAGCCAAAGGGAAAATCTGGCTCAACATGTATTCAAACGTAAGAAGCCAGAGCCCATCGTTGATATTCAAACAGGAAAGGTCCTGCTGTCGGCAAAAGCTGTCCTGCGACGCGCGTAACTCTCAACTACAGAGCCATCTTGGCTGGTGGCAAAGGTCTGTCTCCATCCAAACCTCTTTTTAATGTTGAAAAGTCATCAGTGTGGCACTGATGCACATATGAATCTGCATATCATCTGCATATGAATGATAATTCAGCTCATTCTCCTTATGATTGGAAACCATTGGTTTTATAACTTTTTTTAGGGGATGGTTGTGTCAGCCTTAGAGGCAAATCCAGCAAAACACACAATAACATATTGTCCTCTTGTGCCCACTAGTGCCATCTTCGGCCAATGCTTGACTGATATTCATCAAGCTGCTAGTGCAGATCTAGAACGTTTTGGAGCTGAGAAGCAACTAACTATGTTTTCTATGACCTTCCACAGACAGAGCAACCCTGCTGTTATGAAACACTCCATAAGGCGGGGGGGTCTTTTTGTTAGCTACTGGCATAGGCAACGTCGTATTCATACCTGGTGTGGTGGTGTGTTTTCTTCTTTTAACTCAAGTTTTTCAATAGCTGTGATTTCCACTTACTTAAAGTAGAATATGTGTACCGAACTACCCTCAGCCGCCCTCAGATTTGTAAGACTTTAGTCTTAAAGTAGCTGCTGTACATTAAATGGAACTGGTGTACCCAACCACCCTCCATATTGTGCGAGTTTA
This sequence comes from Triturus cristatus, assembly GCF_964204655.1. Taxonomy (NCBI): domain Eukaryota; kingdom Metazoa; phylum Chordata; class Amphibia; order Caudata; family Salamandridae; genus Triturus; species Triturus cristatus. The sequence goes on from NC_140595.1 coordinate 335,486,593, forward strand.
ATCTTCTCTCATACTTCATCCCTTATGGCAGTAACTTGGCATCACTTTGCGGTTGCTTTCCTGTAGGCTGTTGAAATTCTGCAATCATTTGATTTAAAAAGTTTTAAAACGTTCTACTCCTTTCATTGCTGGTGCAGGTCAGGAGTCATGTTTGATTGATAAAGGCCTGCAACTCTTGATAGTGTTTGTTTAATTTCTTGGCTGTGGCTTCAATTTTGTTATTGAAATATGCAAATTGCCCTTCATATCTGGCTTTCTTGTGGATCAACAGCTGAGTTTGAAACTGATTATGATCATCTTTCGGTTTAGTTTTCCACATCTTGTTATTTAAATGCCTGAAGTTTTTTTTTTTTGCACAATCAGTTTGCGTCCAGGTTGCAATATTTTCCGGGTTTTTGAATTTTATTTGGAGTAATACTATTTGAAGTAACACTGCATATTAAAATAACCTCCATCTGGAGCAGATCATTGCAAAGTTTTTCTGTAGCCTTTGTCAATTTCTCTTGTACTAGTTTAAATGTTAATAGTATGTTTTTTCAGCTGTATTATCAGCGAAAATGTTTTTTATTATACCATTCCAAGAAATACCAGCGCTAAGCATTTGTAAAGGAAGTCTAATTGGCTATGTCAATGCATTTTCTAATACCTCTTTCAAAGACTTACTGGCTTGTACACTTTGAAGCACACACAGATACTTTCGTCATGTCACATATAGATTTTCGAAGGTTGAGATTTTTGATGCCAGTCTCTGTGCACAGGATGTTTGCTGAGCTATGCCCAGCTTAGAATAATAGTATTAAGACTACTTATACTACTAATTTCTTTAGAACTCAAAACATGTTACATCTAAAGTCCTCACATTAAGCGTGTTAACATTCATGCACACTCTTTATAGCTGTATTCAAGAGACCCATCACTGTAGTGTCTGTATCTCAGAAATGATTACCCATAAATAATAGGAGGCATGGGAGGGTTAGAGTAGACAGTATTCATGCCTAAAGCTGGTTTATGGATATTACTGGAAGGTTACCTCTTTATGTTCTCTTTTTTTAAACAAGCTTTGTTTTTTTCCCCATACAACACTTTCCATCACCAGTGAAGAAGACAGAGTTCAACCCAGTTGAACTCTAACATTACAATATCATCAGTGAAGGGCTGCACACATCTCTCCCCTGGAAAGAGCAGTTTATTTTTGCCCCCATTCGGGCCTGTTTTGACGAGCAACCAGTTTCTTCTGGGTGAGTTCTTTCTAACCATCTAGCTGGCCAATGGGGTTGGGACACGAGATAGAACCCACGGAAGTCTGGGGCACCCCATCCCCTTTCAGGCAGAAGCTGCAGCTTCTCTAGTTGTATCCTATGTCTGCCCGATCCCATTTTAGGGTTGTCAGCAGGAAGTCTAGTTGACTAAAGTACTTTTTAGGTACCACCAGGGGAAGGTTTGCAAAGTAATCAGGAAGCTTTGGGACAATCACCATCTTGGAAACTGCTATGCATCCTGGTGCTAAAATTGGCAATGAGGTCCAGATGTCCACTTGGGCCTGCAGGCCGCTCACGGCTCTGCCCAGGTTACTATCCAGGAGGTCTGACTATACTCTGTATATATTAATGCCCAGGTACCTAAAAGTGGTGGTGTTGACCCAATGTAAACTATGGGCTCCTATTAACAACCGGAGCCTCCCTGCATTCTGTGCAAAAGGGAAAACATGGGATTTCGCTGGGTTGACTTTTAGGCCCGAGATCAGGGCAAATGCTTCTAGGTTCAGTTATATCTGTTTTAGATCAGTCTGCACACCTCGGACGTACACCAGCATGTCATCCACGTGTAGTGATATGGCATGCACGGTGATGTCCAAAGGAATATCCAAGGCAGAGCTAGTCCTCCAAAATCGCATGGCCAAGGGTTTGATGACTAACACAAATAGCAAGGCTAAACAGGGCAGCCTTGTCTTGTGCCACTCACTATTGTTTACACTGCCGATATGTGCTGGCCATTTTTCGCCCAAGCCGTGGGTGCACTATATGGAGCCTGATCCATCAGAGCAGCTGGCGGGAAGCCTGAAGTGCTTCATTGTTTTGAATAGGTACGGCCATCTGAGCGTGTCAAACGTATGTTCAAGGTCCAAAGCGCAGCACGCCTCTCTGGAGCAGTTCTTGGGGGCCTTCTTTATGACTTGATACAATCTCCTAATATTAAAAGAAGTATTTTTTTACCTTGGATACACACATTTTGTTCGCTATGGATTATGAGGGGGAGAATTCTCCCAGCAAGGATTCTGCTTTGGATTTTGTATTCTGTATTTCGGACATGGGTTGATAGAAGGGGAGCTCAGCCGGATGCCCTCCTTGTTGCAGGAACTATGTCACCAACCCCTCATTGGTTATTTTGATGAGGCAGCCCACTGCCAGTGCTGCTTTATACATTCCCTTCGGCTGGAGCACTAGAAAAGGCTGAACAGTACTCAACTGGCAACCCTTGCGACCCCCTCACTTTACCATTTGTCAGCTCTCTTATGCTTCTTCCTCTGTGATCGAGGGAGTTACATTTTCCCGTAATTCCCTTGGCAGGGCAAGGAATCGCTGCTCCAGCAGGAAAGCTTCTGCGTCTCATTGTCTGTTGGCGCAAACTTGTATTAAAGCCCTTGGTAGTACTGTTGGAACACTATATTCATATCTCCTTGCATATTGACCTCTCTACCCTCCCTTGTAGGTATAGATGCTATGGGTGAGTGCATCTGCTGGTGCACAGTGGACCGACGGGGGAAGTGTGCAGTGTGAGAACCCAGCCACGAGCCCCATTCTATTCTACGGGTAAGTCGCGGTTGGAATTTTAGAAGTTAAGGACACTAAGTAGAGGACTTTGAGCAAACCTCTTTAGACTTAGGGAGTTCTAAGGCCAGCACCCACGGGAGCACCGGAGCACTCGAGTTACCTCACTCAGGGAAGCCGGGTGCATAGGTGTCAAATGGTGTCCGGAATCGTCGTTGATTTCAATGGCGATTTGCTGCAAAGTGCTGCTGCTGGGAAGGAGAGAAGTGTCCGGTGTGATCCAAGCCTGGATCGAAGATCAGAAGAACCAGACAGCAGAGGGAATAGAGTCTGGGTCACTTTCCAGTGACCAGGGGCACGATTGACGAATGCCCACAGATGTCGGGTGTTTCAGGTGAAGAGGTGAAGCTTGACTCTGCAGCCACGAGGACCAGGAGGTGTCAACGATGACCAGGAGCTGAATTCGAGCTGTCCCATAAAGGATGTCGAGTGCTGCAGTGTCGGTGCCTTGATTGGACCCAACAAGCCTTGGCAACAGCAACCCACGCAGGAAGAGAGAAGATGCTTCGGTGTGGACTAGCAAGGTCCTGGGGACTCCCTAAGCAATGGAGAGTCATGGCACATCTGGAGCAACTGGTAAGCCCAATTAAAGTTAAAGTTACCTTCACAGGGACCCACCAGTTGATGGACCAGGGATCGCTAAGGGACCTCAAGAGAAAACACAAAGGGCCAGCTAACGGTACACTCGTGGAGTGTAGGTGGGCAATCTTTGGTACAAATGCTGCTCGGGGTCAGGGCTACCAGTAACCCAAATCTCAGCTGTAGAAGTTATTGGAAAGCTGATGCTTCTGCAAATGGTTGCAGTGTCCAGGGGTTTGGGTTGCACAGTCTTCCACGAGGGATACAGGCCTCAGAATTGCTGAGTGCACAGATCGACCTCAGTGACCACGGAAACCCACCTCCTGTGTTGCAAAATTCTTCGGAGTCTGGCGGGAGCTTCGGAGATAACAAACTGGACAGATATGTCTTTAGTGCCTGCCAAGGGGAGTAACTCCTTTACTCCAAGAGAGATTCTTCAGTCATCTAGTTCAATGTAGATCGTCGAAGTTCCAGCATTCAGTATCAGAGTTTCGTCCAGGTGTAATCTAAAGTCCTGTAGCCAGGGGTTCCTTTCTTATACCCAAGGAAGGGGTTGGACAAACTCTAGGGACCCACCTATGGGAGGGTCAGAAAGAGGGGTGACTACACCCATTTCCTTTGTCCAGTTTCACACCAGAGCAGGGTCTGGTAGCCCCTGCAACCGGTTTGAACTGGACTATGCACAGGGACACCAAATGTGCCCCCATTGCTGAACTTCAAAGCACTCTTGGAGTGCACCCACCCAGCCCCAATACACTAAAGCCTGTCTGGGAGGTGGTAACACCTCCCTGTGACAGGAAACCTATTGTCCAGGCCTCCCCTGCCAGAGTTTCATCCAGCAGCAGAAGAGCAGACTTGAGTCTGTGGCTGGCAGCATCCATTTTGTGATGCCAGGGCTCTGTTAGCTAGTACCGGGTATACCGGTGCTGTCATGTCTCTCCCTCTAGAAGGGTGGGATCATACTCCCACACCAGTTGTGTGGGGGTATGATTCCAAGGTGTTTGACACCAAGCACGACATGTTTACGTGCAGCCATCCCAAAGTTAGCATTTACCGTTTGGTTATAATGCACTTAAGAGTATATGGTTTTGCTGCATTACAAACAACCCCGGAATAACGGTTCCAAAGGCTGCAGAGGGGCCCTGCTCATGCATGGGCACCCTCTCACATAAAACCCAGCACCCTGCTTTCAGGATTAGTAAGGCCCGCTATAGGGGTGGCTGATAGGTATATATGTGCAGTGATATGGAGAGATATAGTGAACCTATTTCTCAGTAAGGGGTGCTTGCACCACCTTACCCAGGCTGCAGTAGCAGTCCTGTGGTGTCATTTTGGAAGGCTTCCCAGGGGTGGCATATTACATGCTGATGCCCCTGGTAAGCCTCTGGGGTACCTATGCCCTGGGTACATAGTACCATATACTAGGGAGTTAAAAGGGTACCCCGGAATCCAATCTGGAGTGTACCTAAAGTACATGAAATACATTTTAGGGAGAAAGAAGATAGGCTGGGGTCCTGAATAGCAGGATCCCAGCCAGACCAAGTTTAAAACCAGGAAAAAAATGGGGGCAATCATGTAGTCAGATTCCACCTTCCTACATTATGAATTATAGTCCAGGCAGTGGTGGTGTTCTAATGTGGTTGCCTGCTGCTTGCGTGCCTCCTAAAGCCTCTAACTGACCAAGGGGCCATGCTCTTATGCCTGTTCCAGAGACTGGAGGAATGCCTCCATGCCTTCGAGTTCCAATTGAAGAGCTCCGCGGGTGTCATTTGTGGCATGGAGACATACCCCTCTGATCACAACTTGAATGCTTCCCATTAAACCAAGAGGGACTATATTGTGCCCTCATTTGTATGGAAATAGTCTGGCATCCTTATGCAGGATGTCTCTTATGACCGGGTCCTCCAGCCATGATGGCTGAAGTTTTAAGGCGGGAATGGGAGTCGGTATCTGTCCCCCATGAAGTTGAATCTCAAGGGGGTTGTGGTCCCAAGAGTGTTTTCCCCAAGTACATAGCCTGTATCACTCACCACTGGTAGGCAGATGGGCCAAAATTATAATCCAGGCAGGCATACACCTCATTGGGGGAGGGGAGGAGAATGAGTATTCCCACATTCTTGGGTGCTCAATTCTCCATAAGTCAACTAATGACCAATCCTGAGTCCAGGTCTGCAGTGCTTTAGCATTGCAGGTGACTGGGGTTGGTGCCAGTGAAGGGTGGGAGCAGTCCTCTGCTATGTCTAGGACTGAGTTAAACTCCCCTCATCAGGAAGACTGGCTGATCAACGTTGGGGGGAAGAGACCAATGGGGACTGCAACACTACATACCGGCCTTACAGATCAACTCTAACTTCCCTAATGTGGAACGGCAAAGTTGGCTATCCACATCGCCCACCTCCAAGTGAAGGAGGTGTGAAAGGACAAGTAATGGAACCACTCAGTTTACTTTATTCCTTCTTTTGTTTATAGTCCGGCTAGTGTAAACACTCTTAATTAGAGGTTTGATATACACAAAAGACTCCTTGGGCTACTGGACCTGTAATCTGACTGCTTCTCAGCTTCCTCCGTCTCTCCAGCTCCCTCGGGAAAGAAAACCAGATCAGAAGGCCATTATTGCTCCGTTTTCACCCTTCACCAAGAATACACCTCCATGCACAAAACAGGGTATAAGTGCTTGCCAGAAAGGATATGTTTTTTTACATGTACTGTGCTGTTGGTAACTATCTGTCATGCAATTATCCTTTCAATAACAGAAGGGCACCTGACACTAGCTGGTGTCAGAAATTTAAGCCAGAGTGTTCCCCACCTTCCTACTGTTAGAAAGGAGCTCCCACAAACCCAGTATCACTCTGATTAGAAACCCAACCCTTAGGAGGTGTGTGCGAGTGAACCACACTTGCCTGAGGCCAGGACGCCCATCTGAGTCCCGACGGTGTCGTCTGGTACGTCCTTTCTCTGTTGTTTATCTCGTGGCCACCAATCTCTGTGACTTCTCACCCATATGGATGTCATCTCTCCGCCTTCTCCTCCCGGCTCATTCGACGTTCGACCTCGAATGCCACGTTAGTCGTCTCCCCCGACTCTCCTGCAACGCTGTTCGCCGCCTTCCTCACCATCCACGTGCACCATGACGATGATGGACTTCCTTTACTTTGACAGTACGGTCCCACCACTTCATCCACCCAGTCCCAGGGCAGACACCGGAACACATCAGGCTCAACTAGCAGAAAAACACTAGCGCATGTTTTTCTAGTGCCCCCGGGGTCCTTGCTTTGTTCTGGCATGACCTTTAAGTTTCAGGCGGAATATGTGATATAATACAGTTTACCATGCCACCTACATCGCAGTTTATTTCCCTCCACCGCCAGTAAGTGGATATGCTGCAGCAATGCAATTTGGCCATTGTGTCTGGATTCCATAGCGCTTGCACGGGGTGCCCAATACTCTCATGTTCCACATGAGGGCTACATATTTACCCGGGCTTGTTATTTCCCACTTGAGAAAAGTGAAGAGACTGGCCTGGGACCTGCAATGACCCCAGGTTCTGGGGTCCTTTGCAGGCTTGAAATCTTCGACCTGTGGTCTAGGGAGCCTTTTTTTAGTACTTCAGGTGGGCGTAGACTCCCTTCAATTTAAAGTAAACTCCCAGCCTGACAGAAAAACTTTCCCAGACCATGACAGTAACTGAACAACTGTCCACTCTTCTTGGAGTGGTTTATTGATATGAAACATGCCATGTGCATAACGCTAACTGAGTGGAGCCTGGGGGCAATGAGAACAGCTTCTTTGGGTGGATTGTAGGCCTTTTGTGGTCAGATAATACCCAGCCCTGCTTAGAGATGAGATTAGTTTCTCACATAAACTCATCCGCTGTTTGTGGAATCACATCAGGCAAGATGTTTGGTGAGTCACTCAGGTCAGAGCTTGACTGGTCTGCACTTGACTTCACTCATTCTTGAGAGGATGGCCTGGTCCGTATCGCCGATGCCACTGCAGAGTTCTGGTTTTCTCAAATCTGTTGTGGGGTCGGGCCAAACTGTGTAATTTGGGTCTACCTCTGCTGGTGTATCTGGGCTGTGTCGGCTATCTCACTTACCGGGTGGTGTTTTGGCAGTTCCTCGTATTCCCTGATGCAGTGGGCCACTGATTAATTCACGCCCATATTTCTTCTGGCGATGTAAAAATTTGAGTTTTTTGGTCTGAGATTACTTTTAGTTTGGCCGGGAAGAGTCTGCATAGTTTAGGCTTAGATCTTGCAAGTATTTCTTAACTGATAAAAATGAAGACCTCTGGCATTCTTCTGCTAGTGTAAAATTAGGGAAGAGGGGGCTGTTTTCCTGGGCAGTTCTAAAGATGTGGTCCCTGCTCCTGTAATTCAGGAGCTTTGCTACCATCTGTCTTCAAGGCGCTCACTGCTGGGGAGGTTGGCCACTTCCCAGTGGGCCCTCTCCACTGTGAACAGAGAGGAGAGGACATGCGGGCACACCAGCTTCTGGAGCCATTGCTTCGTTAAGAGGGTGGTGTTGGGGCCTTCCTATCGACCAAGGGCGCCCACAATAGAATGATTATTTAGCCTTACCCTCCCCTCGGCGTCCGCCACCTCAGGATTCTCAGGATACTAGCAGCTGTACATGTTCCACCGGGGTCCAGAGGTTTTTGGAGGTGGATTTTGACTGAGATTGAGTTTGTTGGTGTCATTTCAGTCTGACGCACTCTATCAGTCAGATTCTTATGCCCATTCCTCAGTAAATTGAGGTCGATGGTCAACGTCTCTTCGTTAGCCACTAGGGACACCCAAAACTGTGTATCTTGAGGGTGCCAGAGGTTCTAAAGCTGATGACTGTTCTGTTAAGTCAACTGTGCTTCACTTGGTGGCCTCCACAGCTGGGGGCCAGGGTTTTTTGCATTGTGGTTTTCCCTATGGTGGGGCTCTGACTCTTGTCCCCTGGTGAGAGGGGCAAATGACTTGGGCTCTCACTGTTTCCATAGGTATAATCTCTGGGCCTCTAAGCCTGTCGTCCTGGGGTGAATTATCTCCAGGTACAGTAGGAATGTTATATCAAGATCTGCCAAGGAGGGGAGGATCTGCAGCTGCCCCAGGGGGGCAAGAGCAGCCATTGCCATGCTCAGCCTGCAACAGGAATCCTGGATCAGGCATGGTGTGACATGCCCCCTGCAAGGTCAAAGCCTGTCCCGCCTATACCCCAGAGTCCAGGGGTGGCACGAGCATTCATAGGTGAGGAGGCCTTTCACAGTTTATGCCTTCAGCCAAGACCCATCGATGTCCTCTTCCTGGGCAAGATAGACTCTGCCTTTTGCCCAACGGGCAAATGAGGTAACTTCTGGACTCCTCTCAGGAGAGCCTGCACCTGGTGCCATCCTGTGAGTCCCCCCCACCCCCCTTTTGGTCCTGAATTCTGCTCCTTTGGGAGCTTTCCAGCAGGGGCAACAGCTTGGGTGGGCACCTCTGTCCTCTAATCCCCTCTCTACCTCTAGTGCTTGGGTGGAGGAGGATGCACTCATCTCGGGCTCCTTACCATGCTGCCACCAGACCCCAAACGGGCCTCTGCTAATGCCCCTGCTGGTCTCGTGGCCTGCCACCTTGCATTTCTTAGGGCCTTGCGCTCTCAGCCCACACCTGATTCAGGGCCACAGTGCCACTCCCCCGTCATGCTTGGGGCTACGGCAATGCTGCCGGACCAGCAAGAGTACAACATGTGGTTTATGCGGGTCAAGCAGGCCAACTCTCACAGCCTGTTCACCTAGCGCCTGCCATGTTAGGCAGCTAGTCACTCAGGTTCTCTTTTATGTTGGTAAATTATTGTGATCCAGTTCAGGATGGTCTTAGAACAGTGGATAAGGTTTGTCTAATTTGACTTGACTATTAAAAACCAATAATTATCGGGGTAATTTAAATGTAGTCCTCCGTAATACAAGTGTATTACTTCCAGAGAGGGGAGCCAAATGTGGGTGACAATCAGATTAAGGCCCATGGCTCTGATGGACGAATTTTGCCTTGTGGATACCTAGCATAAAAAGGGCACAGTAAAAATATTTTTCTTAGGTCAGTCATCAATTCTAGAAGTTAGCCTGTTTAGAGTATTTTTTTATTTATAAAGTAAACATTGTAATTTCCATGGTCTCTGACCACTTTCCATTTTTTATAGGATGTTCTACTCCTTATTTTCGTGCAGAGATTTGGAGGTCTTACACCTGGAAGCCCTATTAAGCTTGCTGATAGATATTTTATTGTTCCCCATTCAAGCTGGGAACTTGAGGTGTGGGGTGCTACGTTTCTGTGTCAGGCCTTGAAACATATTGTCTGGGGCCCATTTTAAATCTGGTCCTCAAAATGTAGCATATTACGACCAAAGACATAAAGACCATTTGGGGGGGGGGAGGGGGCATTTTTAAGAAGCCAAAGGTGCTAATTAAGATCTGCCAAAATTACGATGAATAGCTCTCCCTCAAGAACATCACCAAGCTCAAAGGTGAAGTTGCAGAGGTAAAAGAGAGACTCTTAAGCCATGGAAATAATTCAGCTTAATACTTTTTTGCAGAAATGTTGGAAATAATATTAATGATGGAAGCTTCATGTCTTGCAGGTCAGGCATAAACAGTGCGGAATCAGGTAGCAGAGTTGGGGAATTTAAAAAACAAGGATGAATTCCTGGCAGACAAGAAATTGAAAATATGCTTTCTTCAATTTCACTCTGCTGTGATCATGAGACCTTGGAGCATCATTAGTCTGCTAAAATGCTAAAAAAAATGTACAATCAACGTAAGCTTTGGATGGAAATTTCGGAGCAGGTAGCGAAGTATGCTCTAAGCATAATGCCGGTTGGCTGTGACTGATCCAGATCCTCTTACTACTGAGGTCTACACATTTTTAGGTTGAGCCTAGGCAGCGCGCATGCGCTGTCTTTCAACATGCTGTATCTACTTCTGTGGGCTTTAACCACCCCCATCACTTTCATTCAGTTCTTGATCTGCCTTTCAAAATTCCTTTGGTTTCTTTGGTAAATACTTTGTATGTCCCACCTTTTGGCTGTTTTGTTCTTGCCCTGGAGACTGACTGTCGGGACTGGTAGACGGTATGTCTTTAACCTTCTAGAACGTCCAGCGGGGATGAAGGAAAGATGCTTGACCTCTATTTCCCTTCCACACTGCCACACAGAGTATGCTATATTTCACTTCTCTGATAAGCAGTGCACCAGGGAAAAGAGGAAATGGGACAGAATAATAAACACTGCTGGGCTGCAAATTCGCTGATCGGACCTCCCTGGATTATGGTAGACCACCAGGATACTCAAGAACATTTACCTGGACAGAAGGACCCTGTGTGCAAGAGAGGGGCAAGAATCAAAACACATGCATACCAATACGTTTTGCCCTTAACCTGGTAACCTCCTCCTATAGAAATATACTCACAATCCCAGCATACATCATAAAAGTAAAATTAAAGGAACACCACAATGTCCAGAAAGACTGTGTCCACAGACCAATGAGAATGCCACACACATGAGGGAGTGTCCAATAGTGAGATCAGGAAGTCCTGCAACCGGGGCTCTTCACCCGTGGAATATGCTAAACAAAGGAAAAGTCTTGAGGTAACTGGCAAACGTTACCAACCTCAAAAGTAGAACAAAATGGTAAACGTAATGAAAATGCAGAGCGCACTAATCACTTCTCTGTCCGGGAGGGAAATTGCTCCCTTTTACGTCACAGGAACAGGCAAAAACGAAGGCAGACTCCTCCGGGCCCGTACCGCCTTTCGAAACAAATAAGAAAACAGATAGCGCGACAGGTATCAGCTGGCTTCCACTGCCCGCAGGAAAGAGGTCCCACAAGCGGAACAGCGGAGCTCCGTCATCCGTTTCGCCAAGTTCCTGGACAGGGAAACGGCACAGTAATCCAGCACGGCTTCAGAGCTGGAGGCGCAGCAACGCTCGCACCCGAGCGCTAGACAGGAATACAAATACGGAAGAGGACGAAACAGCAAGTCCTGGTATCCAAGCAGGAAAGGGAACAACAAGCACCGTTCCCTCAACCAGGAGGGGCTATATCTAGTACTGACCTCCCGAGCCACTTCCTGTGATAACCCTAGAGGATGCTGGGGATTGTAGTATAGCACATGCTTCCCATTCAATCTGTATAATGTGAGGTTGTGTTTCTGTGTAACCCCAATCTGACCCCGTCTCATTCCTGCCACAACAATGACACTGACCCTGTCACATGAATCAGTTTACTTCTGCCCAATTATGTAGGTTTGGCACACTACTTTTTAATTTGCCTTGGCTTGCGGTGTCCCCTCCCCCAGGGGCGTAACAAACACCCCTGCAGCCCCCGCAATGCGTGAAGGGGGCCCCCTCAGCTCATCTGAAGAGAGCTGTATGTCTCTTGCTCTAAAACAGCCTCTAAAGCAGCCTGCTCGGAGCACCTTCCGCTGTCCCGGGACTAAAGAGAAACAATGTAACAACTTGCATTGTTTCTCTTCAGTCAGAGCCGGGTCCAGAACAAGGGGGCGGGGCCCCAGAGAGAGCATTCTCCACAGGACACAGCCTCTGAGAAGGGACGATAATTTCAGAGCATTGAGACAGGAACTGGTGGCTTTCCTGGCTGCCTCTCCCGGGCTAGTTGTGTGTAAAGTAAACACTTCCCTGTTCCCTCGCTGCTTGGTACACTAAAGCAGACCGGGCTGCCTGCTCTTGCTAAAGGAGCATGGAAGCCACAGCCAGGGACGAGAAACCCAACCCCCTACAGATGGCCAACTTCTGCTCCAAGCTGTTCTTTTGGTGGGTGACAGAAACACGCTCTGCCCTTAACCTCTCGGTCAGCAGTGGTGAACTGACACATGCTGCTGCCACGAGGTGTTTAGCTTCTGTCAGAACTGCTGAGCTCTTGTGAGGCCAGGGTAGCCTGACTAAGGCCCCACCAGATGGTTTCATGTGCAGTACAGTTGACGTGCTCACGGGATGGGAGGGTGTTTCCAGACCTTAAAATGAATGATTTAAGTCAGCACTGATGTTTTCCGTTCTGTGCCTGTGGATGATATGTGTTATCAGTGGGTCCGTCTTCAGCGTTCAGCCTTGGGTCTAAGTAGAGGTGGGTAGTGGCACGCCAACATATTAACAGGGGAGAGTTGAGCCAAGGGTCTGGGTTGGCTTAGAGCCCTTGCACTAGCCAAGCCCTGGAAATGTTACCGTCATTCAAAATATAGTACATTCTCTTCAAAATTAAAATAGTGCATTTCTTTGACATGCGACAGGTTTGACATTAATAAGTTACATTATAGGTTTATATTGAGAGGTAATGAAGAAAGGGGGGTGATACAAAATATTTGCCTGAGAACACAGTGTGGTTAAGTGGGGAAGCTGAGATTCATCCCGGGCTTTCTGGTTTCACTTTGTACAAGTCAACCACTAAAGGGGTATCGGTTTTCTTTTTACCACAACTGTTAATGCTTTGTTTTAAACTTTGTGAGCTACGGTAGAGCGAAGGTGACAGACAGAACCATGTGAAAACTTGGCTTGTTTGGGCTCGAGGTTCCACGGGAACCTGGAGCTGACCCAGAGCCCGGCTCCAGCTATAAGTTGCCCCTCCACCTCTAGGTCTAAGTTCTTCAGTGTGTGACGCTCCAACATGGTGAGGAGTACCAATTGCCTAAGTAACAACTGTGAAAAGATCTCCTCGGCTAGCAGCCTCTCGAGTCTTTTACCAGTTGATTTGGAAAGAGCTCTGGTATTAATTACACTGCTTCTTATTATGTGTTAATTTCTGTAGTGTTAAAGCGCACAGTAGCGGTCAGCGCGACATCTTGCATAGCGAAATGAATAATTGTATTGCATTCGTTCTTTTTTTACCTCTCACTCATACCTGCTCAGCTTTGTGTAGATAACAGTGGTGTTGAGGTATCGTATCACCTCAGCTGTAATTCGGATGGCTAATGAGTGACCGACCACATGCATGTATGTCCCCTTTTCGGACAATCTGTCTACCCAGTTAAAGTTGCTGTCTACACCATATTCCCCCAGTTTAACATTTTGAAACTTGCCTGCCATGTGAATGTCTACCCTTATTTGACACAAAAGGCGCTATTCATTTTCTGAGGGCGTTCATTCAAATCTGGAAGTAAATCAGGTTTGTTTGTTATGCAATCTGTTATGAGACCCAAACTTTTCCATCTCTTTCTCATAAAAGCTTAGTCATTGTAATTGCACACTGTAGAAAGCTCACGCGTTACATTGTTTTCTCTGTTTTGTCTTGACTTGCATAATAAGGTACTTGTAGTGGTCGCTGGAAGTAGGAGCAGTGTGACAACCCCATTTGTTTTAACTTTCCACTATCAATGATTTGAAAACACAGCGCTGAGAACTGAAGCATGTCAGTTTTGAGGAGAGTGAGTTAACTTCCTTATCTCTGGAAAAAGAAACATGCCACTGAGATAAAGTTCTCTCAGAGATAGAACATACATAATATCAAAAGTCGTCGGTCTCATCTGGGCGATGATCTTTGCCACCAGCTCTGTAAAAAGAAAGTCAAGCCTCCATTATGTTTCAACTGAAAGTTGTAAAACATCTGTTTGCCATGCACGAATTCCAGTCAGATATGGAAGGTTTGCTGGAAGAGTGCATCCTGAAGCAGTTGGACTGTTATATATGTATGATGGTGCTGTATTTTTGTATTTACATTTAAATTGCACTTACTACCCCTGAACGAGGCATAGAAACGCTTTGTGATGAGTATAGATAGTCTAGAGGAGATTAAGTATTTTTACGTTGCAGGGATATGATTTGAAAGAATGAGAATGTGAGCTGTGAAATGAGGTTGACAATTGGCATAGATAAAGTAGTAGAAAATCTGTCAGGCAGACATGAACCTTAAGGGAAGATGAGGGTGGACAGTAAGGAGAGGTAACAATAACTTTAACTCAAGGTCAGTTGTTGATGCAGGCTTTTAGGAATATAGTGGGAGGAGTCTTTTCGAGATACTTTGCGATCTGAGGATATAAAACAGTAGAAGGAACCATCCCTATTTGCATGTTTTTATAGAGTATTGTATTGTATTGTGTTATGGGATGCTGCGCCTCCTACGAGGCAGCACAATGCTGACAGGGCCAGGAGAATGTTTGCAGCTCTAGGAACAGGATCTGCTGGGGCGCATTGGAAGGTAAACAAGCATTTGCAATGCAATTGGTCTCACATTTGTGAGAGTTAGAGCTATTGACGTTGTAAAGGACAATGTATTTTACCTATGCGTTTTCTGTTTGGAGTGGAGTGAATGTGTGTGGTGTCAAGTGGACATATGTGGTTTGCATTGGAATTGTTAGTTGTGGAATTGTGTTGTGTGGATTGGATCTGTGTAGTGAAATAATGTGGCATGGTGTACAGTATAATTATGTGGTATTTAGTGTACTGGAATTATGTGGAGTGGGATTGTGTGTCATGGAGTGGGGTTGTGTGTTTTGGAGTGGGATTGTGTGTCTTGGAGTGGGATTATCTGGAATGGTATTTTGTGTTGTGGAGTGGTATGTGGTGGAGTTGACTTATGTGGTGTGCTGTTAAATATTGTAGCATGATGTGGAATTCTGTGGTGTAGATTGGATGTATATGGTGTGTTGTGTAATTGTGTTGTTGGTTTAAATTACGTAGTTTGTTGAATTATGTGGTATGGAATGGAAATGTGAAGAGTTGAGTTGTAACGTGGAAGGGTGCGGTGTTGAGTGAAAATTATGTTAAGTGGTATTATGAGTAAGGCTCCCGGTTTTCCATTTAAACAGACGGGAAACGTTTTGGTTTTTGTCTTTATTTATATATAGAAACGGGAAAATACGTACAAAATAAATGCTACTCCTACCTCTGTGAAATCTGAGTCAGAGGTGCACAGGGGCGGCCAAAAGAAACAGGAAACTGCTGCCCTGAAACTGCTCCAGAGATGGGAGAACTGGGAGCGCCGTGTCTGCAGAGACACTCCAGCACCCCTCACAGTGGTAGTTCACTCAAGATAATTGTTGGAGCAGTGCAAGCAGCTGATGTCCATTAAGAGGTGTGAAAACACCCCAGGACACCGGCTGCAGCTCCAGCAACCTTTTGTTTTTAGTTTTATGGGAGGGTGAAGGAGACAAAACTAAATTAAGCACAACAAGCTCTCACTTGGATTTTGCTCTTAAATTACCCCAGCTACAACCCAGGGATAAAATGGAGTGCAGAACAAGTACAATACAAACCGCTTTCAACCTCGAAAATAATGTTCACCATCGGAGCCTACAGGTGAGAGGAGTGGCCTTGGAAAGAGCAGGCCGGGATTAGGCGTGGATTTGAGCCATCACTGACAAAGCATCCATGGGAGGGGGCAGGGTGAAGGAGTGTCAGTGGGTCTTTGAGGCTGGCACTGCCTGCCCATTCAAAACACATAGGATCCTGCAGTGCTTGGTGGGGTTGCAAAACATGTAAAGACTTAAAATCATGCAGATCCTCCACGCATGAACTTGAAACCCACTCAGTGTAAGAGTCTCCATCTCACCTTGTGTTCACAGTGTGATATCAGCTGTTTAGTAGATGGCTGTACATACAGTGCCAATATACTGAACCACACCAGGGCAATGCGAGTTGGCAGGTCTGGCAATAAGAAATACCAAAAACTTTGCTGGAATTATTCGAGCAAAAATAGTGGGTAAGGGACAGCGACATGGCAATTTACAACCAATTTATCCCCAAAACGCTTATCAATGTCCAATGGCTTGACGTATCCCATATATGATATATAAACATATATCAACGTATAGATGATTCCACATACACCTCACACCATGAACTCAATTGTCCTTTCCTTGGAGCATAATATAGTTATCATATGCGTTAGCTCCTCTGCCTTAACTGAAGCAGACAAAGTCTACAACTGCCAGAATGCAGTGAATTGTTTGATGTAAATATCAACCAAACGACTGGATAACTGGTGTTCTGTGTACACAGGCCTTTCTGGAAACCCTAGATCTGAATAGAGAAACAGGTAAAATAAAAATACTGACTCTGACTCAAGATCCACGCACCTCGTGCAGCACTGATCACCCGAAGAACATATATGAAGCATAAGGAACTGTCTCCCTACTCCTACTTCCCTTCTCCTCTGGCATCGTAGATTACATTGGCCCGTCTGTTCTATCTTTTAAGTATTAACACTAAGAATGATCTGATATTCTTCGAGCAGACACTCTCTGTGATGGCTGATTAAATGTGAGTAAAAGAGGTAGTAATGCGTTGACATTTTGCAACACAGATGCGCAAATGAGACCTTATCAAAATCACTAATTAGCGCATCTTTTCTTAGAGGACAGGGACAAAATTTGCTCCCAATATGTAAAGTGCACTTAGCATAGGCTCCCATTTAAAAAACACAGCTATAACAACCTAGTGCAAGTGTGCATGTCAATTTAAATAAATGAAGAAAAATACTAGCTTTAGTGGGGGTTTTTTGCGTCAAAAATAAATGTGGATAAATACAGATAAAATGACCCAAAAATAAATATGGATAAATGCAGACGGAAATGTTTACAAAATAAATACAATAAAACCAGGAGCCCTAATTATGAGGCATGGTGTGAAGTGTAGTTATGTGGAGTGTTGCTACGTGGCATAGACTGGATTTATGTGGAGTGTATTTATGCAATATGGAGTAGAGCTTAATTATGTGCAGGTTAATTATGTGGTGCTGAGTGGTATTATGTGGAGTATAAGTATGTTGTGTGATGAATTGTGTGGGGATGAATTGTGGAATTGTGTGATGTGTGGAATTATGTGGCATGGTGAGGTGTATAATTGTGCGGAGTGGCATTATGCAGCATGTTGCAGAGTTGTATTTTGTGGAGGGTAATTATGTGTTTTACAGTGGTATTAAGTTGTCTGGAATGTTATTATGTGATGTGGATGTATGTGGTATGGAGTGATTGGAAATATGTGTTTTTTAATTTTTAGGATTGTAATTATGTGGTTAAGTTATTTATAGCTGAATTGTGTGGCATGGAATTATGAGATGTTCAAATGTACTGTGTGTGGTAGAATTAGGTGGCATGGATTTGGACAAGCTGTGCATGCTAAGGCTTTTATATCATGGGGTATAAAGTTGACAATTGTCTATTTTTCTTTGGAAAAATAATATGGGCTGTTTCTTTACCTTCCGGTACATTTCTGAACAATTTGCTAAGCTAAATTGTATTGTTGCATTGTGTGCGCATGCAGGGAAGAATGAGTGTCTGGCAGACATGCAAAATATCATCCTAGGTCTCAGTATTAACTTCCACACTTCTAAGCCGTAATTCCAATCCTAGAATGAGTTACCTGTTTGCTTTACAACGTCAGTTAGTAAAACAAGTAAGTACTTTCCTAGCCTGAATAAGTAGCAAAGGTTTTAAAGGGACTTGTTTTCGTGCAAGGTATTGCTTTTCCCAGTTCACAGAACAGATAAAAAACATCTCCAGATAATAACACGGTTGACAGGAAGGTGCGATAGCAGAATATTAATACGTGTGGATCCGGTGAGGACTGTGGGCAGCAAGTGCTTGATACGTTATTTGCATAAGAAAATACTATATATTTTTTTTTTATTGTTATCCTCCATTAGTTATTAGTAAGGAAGAGGGAAGAGAAGCGTTCACCGACCGCATTCGGTGAGTCTTACGGAGACAAAGAATGCTGTGGTCTGTGGTAGATGCCACCCAGAAGTCATAGGTATATGTATCAGGAGCTGCCATTGAAAGGAAGTGGAAATGCGCTATAGATGTTGCCGGTATTGATGGCTACTGTGCGGTTGCAGACTTCGCTGGGATGACAGTGGGTGAGGAAATTCTACATTGTCACTGGAGATTTAATTACATGAATTGCGCATTATCTCTGGTGTTTGTCCGTGGGGTACTTGCTGACTGGTGCTTCACATGGGATCAGGTTTGCCTTCGACAGGAGGTATGGTTTAGTGGGGTACATAGTGTAAATTAATGTTGCCGTGAGGAATCAAAAAACTGACCCTTTGTACATTTAATATTATTGTGTGCTCCATGCAGAAGATGAAAAGTAGCAGGAACGGCTTTGGTATCGTAAAGGCTGGCAGGAAGAACTGTTTTGGAGTGGACAGATGAAGAGATTGTTTAACATGTTTTAAACTTCCACAGAGGCATTGGGGAGGGCAGCAGCTGAATGGCTCTGTCTGTACTGGTAGGCAGTGGTTAGATGGGGACCTGTTGTCAGTCTTTCTGTCGGTGGTGGACAGGGGAGCAGTGAGCGGCGGTCACAGGTTCACAGTGATATACGAGGGGTGGTTTTAAAGGTGGGCTGAAAAGCACAACTGTGGGTTTCGTAGGGGTGAAAGTAGAGTGTAATGGGTGCGTTAGTAGCAGGTACGAAGGCAGTGGTCTGTGTTTGGAGGTGGTTAACTGAGCGGGCTTCACTTGAAGGTGGGTCATCAAGTAGGAGGATGTGTTTGGTGGGCCGGTTGGAGGCAGTGTTATGTAACTTTGATGGAGGGCGCTGCAGCAGTATTTACTGATGTATGTAAATCGCCCGATGAAAGGGCGGATGTGACCAATGGAGGAACCTGAATCCTTTTTTTATGGCTGGGGTGAGCCCCTGCAGTATGGCGGGTCGCTGGCCTGAGAGATCTTTACTGGCGCGGAAAATGGGGGGCCCCCCTCCATGTACTTTACAGCCCCCCCCCACCCCCCCCCCCCCCCAAAGTTTCATTACGCCACTGGCAGCATGGAAGCAGCAAAAACACAGTTTGGCTGAGAGCTTGCATTGATGGAACTGTATACCTTTTTGTGAATAAGAATTTTGTAGTAATCAGGTCAACTCTGTTGTGATGATTCAAGTAGGTTTATTAGAAGATGGTACAAGATCACAAGTAGATAAGAACAGGAACAGATGAGGATCAGAGGAAGACCAGTACAAGACCAGAGTAAGACCCCACCAGGAGCAGCCAGCAGGCAGCTCAGCCCAGTCAACTGTGACTTCTCTGACAGATCCCCAACATTCTGACAGCATCATCACCTTAACATTCCACTTGTGGTAGAATGGCATTGTATTAACATTAGCAGGATATAACATATCCCCCTTTCTCCTACGGAAAACAAAAAAACTAGAAACTGAAAAGAAAAACCTGAGAAAGTGAAAACAAAGTGATAATACAAAAACAAGGAGAACAACGAACATGAGAAAAGCAGTGTGAGAACAACCATAGAGAAAAGCAACAGAGAGAAATTAAGAAACAGAGAAGAATCAAACAGAAGAATCAAACATAGAAACCATCCTCCCTTCTTACACAACAGCAAAGAAGAAAAAAAAAAACAACGTAAGAGAAAAGGATAAAAGAAAACGCAACAGACTGCCCCAAAACATACCCACTGGCCAGAACAGGAATGAAATGGAGGCTGAAAATGGAAAACGAAAAGAACACAGGGCAACAGATAGCGACAAACGCAGTGGAAGATAACACGACAGAAAAACAAAAGAAAGTCCAGAATCCACAAGAGACACGAGAAGAAGAACTCAGAAGGAAACAGTAAAGAAGAAAGAAACAAGAAAAATGAGGAAAAAATATAAGTGTAATTCCTCATCTAAACACCATTATCATAAAGCAATGACAAAATTGTAATGCAAAGATAACAGTGCAAAAAAATAGCAATAAAATATAATATCAACAGAACATACTTAGCAATGAAAATAAGAATGTATAAACCTGAGCTAAATATGTGAACTAAACTGCATGGGTGAGAACCCACGACTGATCTCTTGAGAAAGAGATGACCTGTGCACCAAACTGGGAACGCTTCCCATACACATATAAGTGTAAAAACAAGTGCACTGAAGTAATGTAGCACATATGAGTAGGTACTCATGACATATTCCAATCAATGAAAGGAATGTTTGGGTAAGAACCCCTGGTAATGCAAAAGGACTGTAACCTTTGCATGTGATCCCTATAAAAGGGTAGAACTGACAGAGTTTGGGTGGGAACCCGCACTTATGCAATAGGACTGTAACCTTTGCATGGATCCTCTGTGAGAGGGAAACAGAATAGTGCACCTGTGAAAATTGTATAAACGTACAACAAACAGATGGGACTAAGGCCCATAATGTACACCCTGTGTAGGGTAAACTAGACTGTGAATTTAAGCAAATGGGCTACACCCTTGCATAGCTCCCAGGAGGGAGAATCGAGTTGTGCACACAAAAAAAAAATACACCCTATGTAGACTAAAAAACAAGCGAACTAAACACAAGAATTATGTGTACAGAGAGCAAATGGGACTAAAACCCATTGCGATCCCAGTGTTGGGAGACACATGGCATGCTAAAGACAGTAATGTTCCTTGTTCCATAGAATGAACGTGTTGTCCTCTAGGCTGGGAATGTCTTGTGTACAGTTGCTGGGGGCAGTGGAGCTGTGCAGACCTGTTCCTTTTTGTACAGCATGTCTTCAATAAACCATACCAGGAAAGCCTATCTGTGTGTAGTTCTTGGCGGGTCACAGCGGCACTACAGAATCTTCGACAGACTTTGAAGATTGTCACTAAAGGATCTTGGATTCTTGAATAGAGGATTAACTGTCGCATTCTTACAAACATGCACTTTTATTAGAACAACATTTAATTTAAGAAGTCTTACATTTAAGAAATAAAGTTGCTGAAAGGAGTCTTTAAATGTATATCGCCTAATTTGTGATCTGATTCGAACATAAGTATACTGCTAAAAACAATATTTTGAACTTGAATTGAAATCTGAAAACAAAAATAACATATCTTGCTACAAAACTGATAGAGTGCCCCCTATTCCAGATTTCATATTTGCAATTTTACACATCAGTGGGGATACTGGTGGTCTTGGAGTGCACCTTAGCACTGTACCATTTATCTTCTCACACCCTCTATTGTGCTTTATATACACATATATTAATTTTAAAAAAATCATAAACGCCAAATTTAAAGAAATTAAAGCTACATTTATATACACATAGCTTAAATTTGAAATACATACATATTATGTATTAAACTCATACACATGGCTGGAATGTAACGAATCTTGTGATGAATATAAAATTAGAAAATCACTTGCAGGTCACTTGCACCGCAGCGTCGGAACTGGCCCTGCTCCCGGTCAGGGATGCTTGCCCTACAGTGCATTACCTGTCACTGGGAGTGTGTGATGTCATTGTGGCAGTACATGCTGCCCCGCATTTGTTCCAGTACATACCTGGTGGCAACATGCGGGGAAGGTAGTGCAACACATAGCAAATCTCTGCTTGCCACCAGCTCCACAAATAAATATTATTCAGTGGTTAGGAGTGAGAGAGTGATAAAAGAAAGGCCAACAGTTCAAGTAGCAGGCAAACAGCACAGACAATAAAAATATATTAAAATATAGGACAGATAGGGAGGAAAAGGGTAAAACCTAAATAAAATAGGTGGGAGAACAGGCAAGCAAGAGCAGGCTGGAGTAAAGAGTTCGTTCTCCTCCATAGTGAGAAATTACCGTTGTTTTTCCATTTTCAGATGTGAAGTGCATTTCATGTGATTATTAGGGCATTTCCCGAAATTTCCTTCAGCAAAATTATGAGAATAAACACACACTTAATCTTCCTCTCTAGCACTAGTGCTAAAAAAAAGTCTTTCAACTGGTAAATTGGGAATTTTCGTTTTCTCTCCTTTGGAGCATATCTGATTTCCATCCCAGTTCGCCTGTGTGTTGTGGTCATTGCATATTGAGATCAACTCAAATTTCATAATTGAAGGAAATTTGGAAGGTAATTTTAGAATAGAATACAGTAGTTGCAAGGGTGTCTTCCCTTCCCCTTTCTGATTTATATTGAACTTTTGTGGAGAGGTGTGGCTCACTAGTTAGAGGCGGCAGACCCTTAAGCAGAGAATCGGCCAGGGACCAGGGTTCAATTCCCGACGCGGCAGGGTCATGGACCAGGGTCAAAACAGACTCGATAATTCTCGCCTCAGTACCTACTCTAACCAGGAACACACTCGGCAACTCTGGGCATTAAGCTTGCCTCATCTCTACAACGGCCCCCCACAGATGCCGGGGATGCCTGGTTTCACCTTGGAGATACCCAGAAAGGGACCATCTCACAGGGATAGCCAGGACGGGTTCCCCAGCGGTCTACAGCGCCAGGACGCCCCGTTGCTGGGGCAGCTGTGCGCTTTACAAGTCTACAAGTCTTTTCACTTGGCATATCATGAGATGAAGCCATGATGAGGAGCCCTAGTGTAACAAGAGTATCAAGACAATGTGGCCTTGTTCTTTGACCCTACAAATAAAAACATAACGAGATTATTTCAGCTCACTTAGAAACTTTCTAGAGTGGTTAAATTTCAAATTAATGCTTTGAAATCAGAAGTCATTCTTCATAATTTGGAAGAATCTGCGCTCGTGGATTTTCTTGAGGGATGACAATGTCCGCAGCCTGTCAGGTATTTGGTTGGGGTTTGCATAAAGAATGAAATACATAGATTTATATTTCAAACACTGCTGGGAAAGACTAAGCAAGAGTTTCAGACTTCGAGATCAATTCCGCAGTCTCTGCGGGTGAATCAATCCTAATCAAATAGTTATCCTACCCCCAATGCTTATAGTTCTTCCAATTTTACCAGATTATTTGTCTCATACATTCTTAAACCAAAAAAAAGTTAGATCAAATTCTTTATTTGAGAAGGGAAAGCAGATGTCAGTCTGAAGAAGTGGACTCAGAGTGCAACCAAGGGTTGTGCTCTTCTGTATTTAGAAGATTGAACAGATTTTTGGGCAGGTGGCAGTCTGAGGTTTTAGTTCAGGCTTGTATCAGTTCATAATGTGATACTGCTCTTTTGATCTTTGCAAAACTTTGTGAACCTGGTGGATTTTGAAAGCGGTGAGGAGTAAAAGTCACCTTCGCTATCACCGAGTGAGTAAAGCGAGTGACAGCAATGAACCCTACGGGTCTTCAGGCTAAAGGAAATTGTCTCCACATACACTAGGCAGGCAAATGTATACAGATGGGATTTACATGATTAGCATAGTCCCAAAAACATTAATCTGAAGGGCAAACTGTAATAACTATATTAAACAACTTAAGAAAATGATGGATAGCATTCAGTCTTTTGTTATAATTTACCCATGTACTTCATGCATAGAATAGTGTCTTTTCACTTGCACATTGATTTTAAAGCAGTTTAGCTATTTAAAATATGCTAAGTAGCTTATAAAAGTAAGTTGGTTTTGTTTAATCAATGGCAGCACGCGCACCCACCTCACATCGATCTCAGCTATAATTAATTTGTTTTAAATGCTCATGCATGTATCAAAGTCATGATTGGGTTTGCACCATTGTTTGTGTTTACTTTAACTGTGTAGGATTGGTGGAACAGAGCTTACATCAGTTAAATTTCACATGTGCATGCTTCCTGTGCAGGGGACTCTAACAGGGTGCAGAGAGACGGGCAAAGGCGCTCTCTGGTTTCAGACTGGCTTGGCCTATGTTTCCGTCTGTCAAAGCTTGACCCTGGGTTGCCTCTTGTCTATTCAGGTTAGAACCCAGTTAATTTGGCCAGACCAGGATTGTATCCTGACCCCAACTGTGAGCCTCATGAGGTGTGCATTAGGGACACAACAGAGAATTCAAACAGAAGCCTACTCCTTTCAGTCCAAAGGCCCCAGGAAGAACAGAAGGCACCAGCAACGAGCTGCCCAGCCCAAAGGATAAGACTACATAGCAAATGCACTGACACACTGTCCCTGGTGCCTGGGTATCTTCAGATTTTTCCAGGACCAAGGCTCACGGAGAAAGAGAAGCAAAGAAAAACTCTAAGAAGCGAAGTACCAGAGAGACCAAGATTGGGTGTGTTTAAAAATAAGTCTACATCTTGACTTACAAAAACATGTAAATAGGTGGTATTGTCCGTTTGCTCGTTCATATTTGGGGGGAGGTGGGGGGGTCACTTTGTAATTAAATTTTTTGGATGCGTATATCGATTTTTAACTCCGTTTCCACTTTGGGCAGGTTAACCCAGGCTTCTTTTTCCTTTGTGCTGCACATGTGTGATCCGTCACAAGCATTCCATTCAGAGATGGTAATGCCTGGTGTTTTGGGGTAATCCGGGAGCGCTTTCTTTTAGTAACACTACTTAGTTCTCCAGTGTGTGGCGTAAACAGAAAGTTAAGAGTTAGGCCTCAGGCAAATTGCCCTCCATGAGTGGCTGAAAGACTCAGACCAACCGGCTGCATACTGAAGAATTGTAGAGCAAGCTCACCAGCTGCAATGAATCTACATTTCTTCTCCTTGTCAAAATAAATAAATTCCCTGGTTGGATTGAATATTGGTTAAGCCATGATAGCCTGCACTAAATTCAAAACAATGTCAAATTTCCCAAACAGGCTTCACCTTTTCACCATAATCACAGCTCTTGTGGCCACAGGCGCCTTACCTGTGTGCAGCGTGTTGAAACTGAAACAAAATCTGCACACGTTTCTGGAGATTACTGGCTCATACACACGTGCTGTCAGCATTGACTTCTCTAGTCCATGTCATTGCATCATGCATACTGCCTGAAGGAAGGAGGAAGCCCAGAAGAGGATATTTTTTTAAAAGAAACCATGGCCAATCATTGTGCCCTTCAAAATAAAGCGACACCATAATTGGCCGTGTTTACATTCTTCCTGCCCCTGAGCTGTCTGGCTCTTCTGTGACCGAGCTTGGAGCGTCCTGTTGCAAAAGAGCCAATGCCGACGTAGCTCTTGTGATATTTACTAAGTTAAATACCATGAGCTCTGTGCCAGGACTGGATGGACAAGGAAACACAGCGCCCTGTGGAAGAAACAAAGGGATGTGTTAGCTGGCCTTCTAGGCAGAGTGGATTTTATTTTTAATGTTTTTATTCTTATTTATTATGCATTTTATAATTTTTTTACACACTATAAAAACCCCAACCAACCCACCCCCCTCCGCAGCAGCTGGTGAGTGATCCTAATAACAAATATATATTTCATTTTTAAGCCTCTTATACAAATCAGTACATTATATATAATCCATAAAACTTTCTCATATACAAAAATGCACATTAAATAGACAGCAAACGTATACACGCCCGCAAATCTCCAGATAACCCTAAAGTGCCCTGTGCCATAGCAGCAACCTATTGATAATCCTAACCAGCATTCCAGTTTGACTGCTCCTCTCAACCCATTCTTTGAGTGGAGCCCAGATTCTCAAGCCTTTCTATCGAGCACGGGTCCACTTTCTTGCATAAACAGGTTCCTCCAAATTGTAAACCGCTAATAGCCAGGTTACCCCTTGCTGAAATCCTGGAGGGTTGGAGTCCAGCCATGCAGAAGCAATGCATGGCTGCAGAACAGCCATAGCAATACAAATCGAATCTTGGCCTGCAGCACCAACCTCGTGCCCTGCCACTCCTAGCAAAATCAAGGCGGGAGAAAGGGTATATTCCAGTCCCAACGCCTCCCTAAAGAATTTAGCGATTTCTTGCTTCAGTTTTATAAGCATACTACATGAAGCAAAAATATGAACTATGTACGATACAATGCACAGCGAGGACAGAATGTCCTCTTGCCCGTCCCCCATTTAGCAATCTTATATGGGGTATAGTAAAGGAAAAAACAGGTCTTATAATACTGTGCTAGCAATGGAGGGGGTAATAAAATATTTTGGGCCATTTTGTAGGACTGTAGGAACAACATATCTGAAATCCCGACCCTTTCTTTCCACTTATGTGAACATTTCTCCAGATTGTCTTTCATCGTTAAGTTAAGGAAATTATGAATAACGCCTTTTGACATATCCTTGGTATCTACCAGATTGTCAAATGCAACATTTTTAGCAAATCCAATTGGTCCGCCTCTTTTTTTTAGATAAAAAATCCCTAACTTGTAAGTATTTAAAAAAAATCCCTCCAGTCCAACCCAAACATATATTTAAGGTAATCAAAGGAGGCTATACCCGATGGTGAAAAAAAGAACCCTAATCTAACCAGACCAAGTTCCACCCATCTGTTAACAGGTTGATCCTCGAAATTCGCAGGCAAATTAGAAGTATTTGCCAGAGGCGTATAAATATTAAGCCTACCAATACCCAATAACCTCCGACCTGTTCTCCATATTTTAAAAACCCCATACAATGTCTTGCAGCGAACACTCTTGTAATAGCTATCATTTAATTGCCGTCACAAACATCCCATGCATCTTTCCCCATTATACGGTTGTAAGAAGACGGAACCTCCTCAATACTACCTTCCTAAGGCTGTTGTTACAACAATATTACGCTGTGCAACAAGAAAGTGGCCCAGTATTAAGGTTTCAGATTGAGCAAAGCCCACTCGCCTCTCTCCCTTGGCAGTGTAAGAAACTTGAATGCTCTTTTAGGTTTAGCATAGGCCCAAACAAACCTACAAAATAGAGCTTCCATCCTCTTCAGCCAAAAGGATGAGAACTCTAATAGGATTCCCCAAAGAAAATACAAAATCTTGGGGAAAAAAGCAGTTCAACAATGTTAGATCTACCAACAATTGAAAGATGAAGATGATTCAACCTTAACAGATCCTGTTTAGTTTTACTTAAGAGGAGTTCTACATTTTCCTTAACTAAGTTATCTAATTCTGCGGAGATGTTAACTCCCAGATAGGTTGCTTTCTTTGCTACTTTTTCATCCTGTATAGTTATATTCTCATTTACCACACCTGCGTTTTATTTCACTTAAGAGCATAACCAGAGAGTTTACAAAACCTCTAAGCTACCTCTTCTACTTCCTTGAGAGCATTCAAGGGGTCAGTAGTCACAAGTGCGATATCATCAGCTTAAACTAATACCACTGTTGTTTTCAAGCCTACGTATCAGAGGATCAATATAGATAGCAAACACTAGAGGCAAGCTTGGACATCATTGTCGGGTCCCTCGGAATATTAAGAATAGGTCCGACAGTGCCCCATTCACAGAAACCCTGGCCGCCGGGTGGTAATATAGCATATTAACTGCTTGCAAAAAACCCTCCGTAACTCCCACCCTCAACAAGGCTGCCCATAAATATTTATAGTAGACCCTGTTGAAGACTTTTTCTGCGTCAGGCAGAATTAGTGCTATTGGATCCCTTGTAATACAGGTGGCATTGAAAAGCAAGATCACTCTCCTCATATTGTCTATTCTCCACTTTTCTGGAATGAATCCATCCTGTTGTGCTGATACTATCTTATGGAAAATTGGCCGCTAGGTGAGAGGCCAAGATCTTAGAACATATTTCAAATTCACTATTTATCAGGGTGTTGGAATGATATGATCTAAGTTCCGCTATAATTTATTTTAGGGAATACCACCATTTTTGTGGAGGACCAAGAGCTCAGCGGCCTACCTCCCTTAAACTCATGCTCAAACAGTTGGATAATACACTCCTTGAGTTGTTGGGCAAATATTCTATAACATTCAATAGGTATACTATCCATGCCAGTAGCTCTGCCACTTAGGAGACTAGTCATACCTAGTAGAATCTCTATCCACTCTGGGGGATCTTCTAACTGCTGCTGTTCTTCCTTCTAAAGAAAATAGTTTACCAGGAGTTGAGTCTAAATATTAATTGATCTCCCTGGCGCTCCCCCTTAGATCATCCCGATAAAGCGTTTGATAGTATTGATGGAATGACATTCTGATATATTCTGGATCTGTGGTTAGCCCCATAAATGGATTGCGAATCTCACAGATTACATTTTGCATGCTCCTTTGCCTAGTTTGCATGGCCAGATGGTGTCTGATCTGCTTGCCGCATTAATAGGATTTCTTTTTCCAGACAGTGAGCTAATCGGCAGCCTGTTTAGCCATAATTCCCCAAAAAGCTGATTTAGACAGTGCCAGCTTTACCTGTGCTTGTCCCAAATCACCCCCCCCCCCGGTGTACAGCCCTAACCAAATCCTCTTCCGCTTGAGCAAGCCCAACTTGTAGATCACATAATAGCTTTTAGTCTTTCCTGTTAAAGTTCAGAGAGAATCTAAGAGTTTCCCCTATATACCGGCTTTCAAGGTATCCCATACAATATCTATTGCTACACTCCCTAAATTGTTTTTGAAAAAGATGTGAATCTAGTTCCGCATGTGATTACAATAATCCCCATTAACTAATAAGGCTCGCTCAAAAGGCCTAGATTTTTCCTTAGGCTTAAAGCTTTCCCTCTTAATTTCGACCACTAAAGGATTGTGGTCTGAAAATATACAAGGAGCTTCTCTATTGAGCAATTATGGAGTACAGAATAGGGGAAGAACACATATTCTAATCGGGCATGAGTAGTGGTTTAGAGAAACAAGTATATCCTGAATATGACGGATTTTGCCAATTCCATACACCAATCAAACCATGATCTTTACATAAGGGCCTCAAAGCATGGAATACTTTAGGTTTCCTCCCGGTATAGACCCAGTCGACTTCTGAGTTTGGCACCCAATTAGCCGATATATTAATGTTAGAGTCCACACAAAGAACAACTGGGAGAGGCCATGCTGGAAGTTCTCTGGTCACTTGTTCAAACACTCCTGGATCATCTAAAATCATACCATAAATTGAGCATTTTGTGAAAGTTTCCCCAGTACATACCAGGCCTTCAGCTATGACCCATCGACCACATTTGTCGATTAGTATACAAGTGACTTGCAGGCTAATGTTGTGCACCAAAATAGCCACACCGTGTGTCCGGGTGCTCTGTGTTTTCCCTTCAACCAGCCTTTATCCCATTGAATTCAGAAGATGGAGTTGGAGTTGGGCACCTTCAGTATGAGTCTCCTGGATACATACAATATCGGTGTTTAGCAATTGTAATCCTACCGCCATATTCTGCCATTTCTTGGAGTCATTGATATTAATAGTGACTATACGTAGTTTACCCATTCTTTGGAGAAACAAATCCTAATACTTCTAAGGCCATATATAGAATGCACAAGAAAAGAGATGTACAATAAAACCACACCCACCAGCACCACACCCACCTAAGCCACCACCCTTCCCTCCCACCCCAAACCCCCAGCCCCCACTAATAACAAAGGCAACCAGGCTCAACCTGAGCCAGGATGTTGTCACCCGAACCAATCCCACATGCCACTCCCCCAGCACTTCCCTCCAGCCACCCCAGAATAAAAATCATTCACCAAATTACAAATCAAGTGAACAAGGAAACTACCAATTAACACACCACCTTCCATACTGTCCTTTCACACCAACCCACAAATGGTAACACAATAATCATTAAATACTTATGATCCATCAGACCCCATTCCCAGACCTGACTGTGATATCCTTTAAAAACACCTGAACCTGAATTTCTGAAATGAAACTACGTGTTTCCCCCTTAAAAACAATCTTCAGTCAAGCCGGATTCTGGAGACATAATTCAGCTCCCAGTTGTTGGAGTGAAGGAATGAGCTGCCTTAAACACCACCTTCGTTCAACAGTAGCATGAGCAAAATCCGGTCTGGTAAAGAAAGTCACTCCATAATGCTCTCTTTTGGCAGTAGGACGGGCCATATCATAGAGGGCTTGCTGTAGCAGTAAGTTGCCAAAATAAGCCAGCATTGCCCGTGGCCGATATGGGGTTTTAGGGGCATGTTAGGACAGCATTAAAAGGAATCTGTCAGTCCGCTGGATTTCCTTGTCCCAATCCCTTGTGACTAACTCAGGAAAGGCACCACTTAGAAAATAAACCATATGCTTTCTAGCATCGATCCCCTGAACCTCTTCTGGAACCCCCAAAAACCGTAAGTTGTTACGACGTTGCTGGTTTTCTTGATCTTCAGTTTTCCACATCATATCCTTAACTAGCCCCTCATGAGTTACAACCTGAGATTTTAGGGCCACCACTTCTGTTTCAAGGCTCTCTGTCCAGGTTTCAACATCGGCTATTCTCTCAGCAATGTCAGAGCAGCTTCTGTCCACTTTCCAAACAGCACCCTGCAATTTTGTTTAGTAGCAATTCGTGCTCTACGATTATCACTTTTGACTTTCTCCTGAAAGCTTTTAATAGATTGCAGAACCATTGCAAGAGAGGGATCTCTCAGATTTCCAGTCTCTGATGTACCACCAGCACTTGCCTTAACAGAACCCGCCAGGTCTCTCCATGTTTACCCCCTTCTTCCTCCAGGGCAGTGAGCTGTGTGGCAAATGAATCCCACTTCAGATCCCCTGTACTGCCTCCTTCGGACATTTCCTGTAAACTCTTCTCTTTCTTTCTCTCTCTTTTAGGAAGGGATGTTCTTTGCCACTGGGGGTTCACTAGATCTTCTGGCCCGGAGCTGCTGTTCCAGTTAGCTGTCTCCTGGTAGCTGATATAATGGCATCAGAGATTTCTGACTCATCAATCAAGGAGTAACATTTCTCTGTCACATCAGCGGACATAGCTCGACTTTGAGGGGTAATTACTATTTTTTGTCTTGGTGGTTATATCAGCCAGCAGCACCATCGCTCTGGATGTTACATCACTTGCCTCAAAAGTAATGTCCCCCTTTGAGGGGCCTGGGTGGAGGACCGGCTCTTCTCCCTCAAATGAGGCTTTTGAAATGGGCTCCACATTGATTTGTAATAGCAGTCAAGATTCATTTTCCACAGCATCCCCTAAATCCTTGCACCCTTCTGATAAGGGAGCTACCAGCGAGGTATTAAGCTTCGCACTGACAGCATTAGACTTGTTAGCAAGTTGGGTCCTAGCTCCCTCCTCCTGACCATCAGGAAGCAAACAAGCAACTCCAGAAGCACAAAAGAATTTAGTAATTCTTGCTGAGACCCTCCCACATCCAAGGAAAGCCTCTGGGGCACTTATTTCACAGTCTCCAGCTTATTGCCCTTACCAGTCGATCGTCACCCTTCTTACCACCGGTCCGACTCTCTGGTGCTATCTCATGCCATGGGGAAGCTGGCCAGCTGTCGTCGTTAAAGAAGAAGCTGGGCGAGCAGCCCATTGTGTAGCACCTTTATTGCCGTGTCCCACCATTGCCATCAAAGGCTGCCCCCGCTGAGAGACCTGAGGCAAAGCGGTTGGCCTCTGAACAATCAGCCAGTGCTGCAGATTCGCTGAGGCAGCCGGAAACAGCAGCTGACCCAAGACACACCACCGATCACAACTTGCTCCGAGAATCCGCCCGAGGCACGGATTATGACAATCCGCCTCCAGGGTCCTAGTGCTGGGATAGATTCCACTGTGCATGTTACTTCATCATTTGGTCAGTTAACTTGAGGGCTGGAGGTCCGGCTGCACGAGCGGTTAGAGTGGTGGACTCACTCTGATGCCATCTTACTAAGGCAGAGTGGATTTTAACTGAAAAGCCTGAAGTAAGCATGTCAGACTGTCCCGAGTCCAAAGACCTGCCAAGCTGTCATGCTTACTTTAAACACAGGGAACACTAAAGCTCTCCTTGGCAACAGCCACACCCACTCCCTTAGTGATGGCACAGTACAGGAAAAACATGCAGCCCAGCATGCCTTAGCATCCACCATATGGCAGTGAGCTTTATGAGCACTACCTAGAATTTGCATTGATCAGAGGAGGGGACAAAAGCAGTGGGTCAACGTCCTTCCACTTCCTAAGAGGAGCCGCTGCTAGTACAAATTATGGGAAAGTATGCGCAAAAATAAAGCTGAAGGGTCAGGACATTTTAGTCAAATAGAATCCCAGTTTAAAAACTCTGATTTTCAAGAATGGGTATTAGCACTGGGTGGAGCACTGGATTGTTTAATAGTCATGTATAGAAACATAACATATTTTGCCACTTTCCAGGACTGTGAAGAAATGTCTCATTTGACAACTTTTAAAAATATATTCAGCTTAGGTGTTTCTCCTCCAACACCCTCCAGCAGAAACTGGGGAGAAAATGTATGTTTATTCAGTTATCTGCAGTGGAGCAAACCAGAGACTTAATGGTTTGAACCGGGTTTATTAGTCGATAATACAGAAAATTCTTAAGCCATGGGAAGCAGTAGCTGATATAAGGATTTATGAGCTGGTGTGGCAGCTAGCTCTTAATTATTTTCATAAAATACACATTGCATTCAATGTGAAGATGAGGAAATGTTTTTCTTTTTACTGACTGTATTTCATACCTAAGCAGTTAACGAGGAAGTCTGTAGCAGCTACCTACTTCGAGCTGTACTCCCTGTAGGATAGCTATAGTAACTTTGAAATATATAATGTGTACTTATCCTACTTTGTCAGGAGTCTAAGTGGGGGGTGAGACAAACTTTATATATTCGTGCGTTTGGGCCCTCTGAAGCTGGCTATAATGGCAGTAATGGCACCCCCCGGAGAACTCCAGTGTGGATAAAGGATGTTCTTAAATTAAATCAATTATACATCAAGAAAAATGTTCTTATCAGTGGCTGGGTTTAAGTAAAAATGAGGAAGAAAACTTAAATATTCTGCAGAATAGATTTAGAAGAGTTTGAATATTTATAGCAGTTTGCACTTTGAATATTGAAAAACAATGTTGTCCACGTTTGTCACCTCATGCCCTTTACCATGCACTATTCCTTTTAGATGATGATAACTTGGATGTTATTGATATGTTTATAATTGTTTTGATGATTGATTATTGTAACATGATGAAGAAAATATGAATCATTTTTATTATGGTTTCCAAATTTTAAAAAAGCAAAAAAACGGAAAACATAAAAAATGTTATACACTGCAGCGGTTTGATTATTTAATTCCCCAAGAATAACCAACGAAGCATGGCGAGAACGCTTGACCTCATTTTCAGGGAAGCTATGCCTTCACTGGGGTCAAACGTATTGAGTGTAAACCTATTGAGTGTAATATGAAAATAGTTTGGGATTACTACTTAGAGCCAAAACAGCAATGTTGAGGAAGCAAGCCATTTTTGGGGAACAATGTTCCTTTCACAAAAGTGAAAGAACTGTGAAATCATGTTGTGCTGAAACAGGAGAAGGGCTTTATTTTCTGACAAATAAGGTGATATTATGAGGGTGGCCATAACAGCAGTTCACAAACTCTTCATATAAACTCAAAACTGATTTAATTGGTGAGAGCTACATTTTTGTTATCATAGCTGCTTCCTAAAACCTCAAGCATTAAAGGTTGTGCTTCTCATACAAAAGTCTCTTCTGGTAGCCATCATATAACCATACTGTAGCCAAGAACGAGGTGCAGTCTGCTTCCTTAGCACATTTGTCTGTCCACCTCACATTTTTTCCTTGGATCCAGCACCTTTGTTGAACATCACACACAAACATTTTTCACCGGACCGTTATTTAAGTTCCCTTTTACTGATCATTAGAACCATCTGAGACAGGTGGGTGAAGTACCTTGTGTATGAAAAACAGCTTGATTGAGTTTGAGGAGTAACTATCCTCACAACCCATTGGATAGACATTTTGCTGACTCCAATCCAATAGCTTCATAATTCATGCAACCACTTACATACACATTCACACATCCCTACAACCCCTCCCATGACCACTCATTCACCCATACAGCCACTAACACAGACACTGACCCACCCACACAACCACACACACACCCACTCACTCACCAATACAGACACTCACACACCCCCTCACACACTGATAGTCGCACAGTCACTCAGATCACTTATGTTAGAAATAACATCACTCGGTAGTATAGAAAGAATAATTCAACTTGCACAGTAGCTTAGCATATATCTATAAGTCTCAGAAATGTTTACAAAACACTTACACTCCCTGCATGATGTCTTCAGTGATGTTATCAGTAATGGCACTGACCATGTCATGAGTGATGTAATATGTGAGCTTATCAGCAGTGTATTGCGAGGCCGTAAGTTATAGTTAGCTCAGGCAACTATAGCAGCTGAATTTCTATGGTTTTGTACTTGCGAAATCTGAGCCTAACTTTAATGTCCCTGTAACCTTTGTTTTTTTCCAGTGAATTTCTATGATAGATAAATATATACACACATTCACTGAAAAAAACTAAGCAATCACATCGAAGAGTTTCAGTTGCTTGACCCATACCAATCTGGTTTTAGAGCGGGACATATTACTGAAACGGCCCTAACCCACATTGTTGATGACGCCTTGAGTCTACTTGACCAAAATGTGCCATGTCTACTAATCCTTCTTGACCTATCCTCAGGGTTTGACACGGTCAAACACGAAAACCTGATTGATATTCTGGAAAAAAGGATGGGGTTATCGGCCCGGTCTTAAATTGGTTTTACTCATTCCTACAGAGCGGAGAACATAAAGAATACAAGTGAATCATTCCCTCGCTAAGAGTACACCAGTTTAAATTGGAGTGCCTCAAGGTTCCACACTCTCTCCAACACTCTTCAACTTGTTCATGGAACCCCTCACAGAAATCCTGAAACGTTCAAACATAAAATATCACATGTACGCTGATGATATGCAACTTTATATGAAAATAGCCTCTCTGGAAGACATCAAAACGCTGAACTGTGTTCTTCTAAAAACTCGACAATCGTAACTTTGCTTAATACTCTCAAGACTGAATTCCTCCTGATCGCCCCGCCCACCCACTCCATACCCATTTAAGACTGGCTCAAACATCTTACAGCTCTTACCTGAAATCCTCATGTTGTGGATTCCACTAGATCCTTGGGCATCACGCTAAACAAACACCTCAATATGCAAGACCACATCAGCGCAACAACTCTGGGAGCAAACTATCATCTCAACTCTCTTAGGATAATCAAGTCATTCCTACCTCCTGTGGACCTGCAACTTGCAGTGCAGTCCCTAGTGATCTCCCGTGTGGAATATGGAATTGTGACCTTGGCTGCGCTGCCCTAAGCTAGACTGACCCCCCTAAGGGCCACTCTGAACTCTGCTGCCAGACTTGTCACGAGCTCTCGTACACATGATCACATAACACATGACTTAATTCAGCTCAACTGGCTATCGCTCGATGATCGGATTAGGTTCAAGATTGCTTGCCTGATGCACAAAACGCTCCACCATAATATTCCCTCTTACCTGGCAAATAAGCTTGAACTCTCTGGTATGACTTGGTCCCTAAGAAGCTCCAGCACTCTCCCGCTGAAACCGCACAAATTCAAAAAGAAAAGAACATACAACTGCGCCTTCTCGGGCCTGGCCCCTAGAATTTGGAATGCTTTTCCGCCTGGTATCCATTCCAACCCTTCAACCTCCTCATTCAAAATAGAAGAAAAGGACTTCTCCCAAGCAACCAGCTGCAACAACTGTCCTGAAGTCAATATGACCAATCTTGTTATACCCTAGAGAAAACATGGCTATCTCATTTGTTTGAGACATTTTCGGGATGCAACTTATGTTCTCGCTACATGTTCCTCATGCTTGTTTTCGCTATTATTGTATTGGGGTTGGTTCACTAAAAATGTTTAGGATGTTTACTTGCTTAGTGACTAATCATATCCTTTTTCAGATGTACTGCGCTCTGATACCCTTTTCGGGTTATGGTTGCGCTTTATGAAACTTAATAAAAAATAATAACAGTTACAAAAACGTTTTAGTTAGGAAATAGGGTTTAAAAAAACATAGAAATTCACTGAAAGAACCCAAAAGGTTAAGGAGACATTATAGTTAGGCTTCAACCTATGGGCGTTCACCAATAGGTAGTTATAGTTAGGATGTAGATCCATAGGTAGAGTGTTTTTTCAATTGGCAATAACTTTCACGTTGTTTGACGAATCCTCATGAAATTTCCAAAACCAGTATGACGCTTGCTCCAGTTACTGTCCTGAAAGTGTTGTGGTGAGCAGTGAAGCGAGTGTACAGAAAAAGGGGTGGGTCCCGAAATGCTTTTTCCCCATGTTAATTCCCATAGGAACTTTAGACACTGCTACAGCCCGAACTGCTCAACTGAATTACATCAAATTTAGCAGAAAGGTGGATATTTGTCCAGGGATGTGCGTTTTGTGATTTGGTGTAAATCTCTTCAGTAGTTTTAGAGATATTAACTGACATCCAAATTGG
Organism: Triturus cristatus; assembly: GCF_964204655.1. Lineage (NCBI taxonomy): Eukaryota > Metazoa > Chordata > Amphibia > Caudata > Salamandridae > Triturus > Triturus cristatus. The sequence goes on from NC_140595.1 coordinate 335,522,970, forward strand.
TAAATATAGGAACGCAGATCCGACAGTCCCTGTGCTCAAATTTGATGGACTGCCAACACTGCAATTTTCACACAAGAGCCTACCGCTGTTTTCATGCCCTGCAAGTTCCTGGGATTTGGTCTGAACATTGTGAACAAGGTCGAACAACAATGCCCTTGTTATTCTATTCTGGTCAGGCCCTAGCACCTAGACAAAACATACAGATGCAGCCTTTGTTTGGGAATACGTACTTTGGCCTTATTGGAATGCACAGATAGGTAGCGAACACTCAGAGAGGGACCTTTCCAGGGAGAAGAGCACCTGTGATGTAGATCTACCATCTATAGACTGAGGTACAGGATCTGCAAATAAAGCCCAGAGATCTTCTAATATTTAATCATCCTGCTTCTATACAAGGGGAGGGAGGTTAGGCTATGCTATCTTTTAAAATGACAGCTCCTTTAATGATTTACGGACTACTTGCTAGTCAGACCACATTTGTGTAATGCATTTTTCTGCTTATTGTGTCACGTATACTGCATATTAGAACACCTTAGTTAAAATAAATATTTTGAACTTGTTTGTGTCTCTGTCAGATCTTATTGTGGACAAGTACAAGAGTGTGAGCGAAAGGGTGTATCTTGCAACCGCAATTCCTGAGGGAGTCAGCAGTGTTGTGTTCTTGGGCACAAATTGATTTCACACAAATTTAGCTATAATGGGGAAAAATGCAGATAATAAATATTCATGCTTCAAATGTGATAGATGGGACTGGGTGTGAGGCATATCAAGTTGGTTCTACATTTTGTACATAGGTAGCCCAATTTGTGTAGACTGGTTTATTTTTTATATCGAATACACAATTATAATGAATCAGATGCAACATGGTTTATATATTTTAACAACTATTCTACTATTGGTATTTACCATTTTGTTATTGCTTGAGAAATCTCTCTGAGGTGTCGCCTGTGGCAAAATCTGTTTTGTCCCATTCTGTACTGTACAAAAAGCAAACATTCATGCAAATGGGTTTAATCTTTTAAAACACCAGTGCAAAGTTTGTTTTGCAGGGAACTGCGAACCAATGGTTTGAGAATTCATCCTGTCTACAGCACATGCTCTGTGAGTTCATGAACACGCTCCAAGCATGGTACATCACAAAAATGAGGCGGTTTTCCAGCAATGGCTAGCCCGGGTTCTTGCAGTATGTAATCTGGAAAAAGAAATCTACTAGAGGAAAGGGGCCCGGGGTAAAGAACAAAAGGGCCTGCGGAGGTGGGTGCCACTCCTTGATTGGATCAAATGGGGGGGGGTGAGATTGTTGGCGAGAGGTAGATTATTTACCGAAGTATACAGATTATATGAGGAGGTATACAAGATATGCATGGTGCACTTTTGTAACGTGATGAGATTTTATTAATGGAATCTTGACTTTTTTTATCCCCTACGTCTGCAGACACTTATCAATTGACAACTTGTATTGAGGTTATTTTTTGGGACATTAGTTGTGTAGGTTGAGGTATCCGGGGTTAAAATTCTGTTTTTCTTTATGAATTAGTGTAATAAAATTGATAATATATATATATATATATTTTTTTAAATGAAGCGGTGTCCATCTCCTTGAGTTTCGAGCTCTGCAAGCCAATTTTGGAGTTACTGAATTAGTGCATGCTCTGTAGACAAAATGTATTCAGAAGCTTGTACACAGCTGTCATCTGCACCTGTAGGAGGGGGCAGTATGGCATTATGATTCAGTCCTTTTCTCTTTGTTTTTGGGTTGTCATCCGAAGCCACTACTTTTTCTTTCCTTCTTGGTACGTTCTGTAATTTACAATTTTCCCCATGTCCGTCACTCATTGCAGCACTTTTATGTAAATCATGTATTAAATGGTTACGTTTTTATAGAGCGTAGTAGATGCTAAACCTCAGTGCTGAACTGGAAACCAAAATCTGCCCTGGCAAAAATGTTCAAACCAGCCCAACACACCAAGATGATGTGGCTGGAATGGGAGTTGTTGGGGTGTGCTTCACTCATGGCATACCACCCAGCTCTGAATTCGGCTCCCTAGTCTGCAGACCACTGGGAAATTGTCATTTTTAGGTCTCGCCTGAGCCAGCGCTTTAGCGCTGCTCTCGCGAGAGCTTTTGTAAAAGGGGGATCTAGAAGTGCAAACAGTGCTTTTCAGGCCTCCAAATACAGTGCATGTGCGCTGGGCGCGCGCACCATTTGGCAGCCTGAAAAGCACTGCGTGATCACTTTCACTCACGGCCGCTTTGATGTCCTCAGTGAGCCGCGCGGCCACTGAGGACATCAAAGTGCACACCATTTGCCACCCCCTTCTTGCTTGTTATTGTCTAGCTAGGTGTTAAAGCGCTGCCACGTGTGGTTTCTATCTATTTTGTTTCTCCTTCCTGTTCGTCCTTGTTTCTTTGATCCCTATCTTTCCCTTTCTCAATCTCACCCTCTCCCTGCCTTTTACAACTGCGGCCGCACCACTGTGCCCACCCCCACTCCCCCCTCCCTCCTCGTCAGCTTCAGTGCGCGCTTGTTCCAATATGCCACGGGGTGACGGGAAACGAAGTGAAAGCAATCTCCGTTGGACGCAGACTCTTACACTGAACAAGCATTTGCAATGCAATAGGTCTCGCATTTATAGGAGTTTGAGCTATTGGCATTGTAAATGACAATGCTTTTTATTTAAGTTTGGTTTTTTTAAAACATAAATAAAAGGCACTGTCATTTATAATGCCAATAGCTCAAACTCGTATAACTGCGAGACCTATTGCATTGCAAATGCTTGTTGTAGAATAGCCATCCCAGCCCTAGTATGCATGCATGTTTTACTTTTCTGAAAGTGCAACCATGTATGCTTGTGTATTGAATTTCTTTTTAATATATTCTAGTTGCTTAATGTTGTGCGCTATCGCTAATGTCGAAGTATTAATAAAGTATTATGTTTGAAATTTTTATAGAAACAAACATATTTTTATTTTCCTACTTCACTTCCGTTTGCGTGCTACATTCTTTCTTAATAAAGCTCAATTTGTGTAGATTCTAAACCAACCTCAGGCAGCATAATGCCATTTGTGTAATGGGCATTTTGGAGAGCCCCAGAGCATTGCTTGAGTTGCAGGGCTCAAAAAAGTGTTTAACCCCTTCAGTGCCCATGACGAGCTGGACTCGTCATGGGCCGCGGTGGCGCTGTGCCCATGACGAGTCCAGCTCGTCATAGACCCCGCCCGCTAATGCAACGGCCGGCACTGGGCGGGGAAAGGGGCGGGCACTGAAGGGGTTAAGGTCAGGACTCTCTTTATTTGGTAGCTCCCATCCGTAGAGCCTCTAATGGCGTGTCCTTAACCACCCTTCGTGTGTTTTTGAGCCCTACCCCCACTATATATAATTTCAAAAAAGGCAGTTGTCGACGCAGTGGAGTAGCTAGCCACTTTGCCGTAAGAGCGCGGGAGGGGTGCTGCCCCCAAAACTCGTGACGCCCGGGGCGGACAGCACCCCCTTGCTGTGCCACTGTGTCTGCGTCTCATCAAAGCTGCTATTCTCAAAGAATTATGCAAAAATTTAAGGCGAGAGTGCCTGAAGTGGAATTAAAGTGCCTCATAATCCTTAAATCTGTTTGTTATCCATTTCCGTTGTGATGTAGTAGATTTGCTTGCTTAGGGCCTTATTCAGAGTTTGTTGTAAAGGATACTCCAAACGTAGATTAAGTCCTGGTTGCCATATTGCCAGTGCATTTTAGCAGGGCCGGTTCTAGGATTTTTTGGGCCCTGGGCCGAAAGGAAATGTGCGAGGCCCCTCTACTTTGCACAAGGGACACCTTCTGGGCTCGGGAAGCTCTTCCTCTCAGCCACCTACAAGCACCTCTTTTACAGCCCATTTGGGGCTGAAAGTGTGAGAATCCCTTGGGGGCTGAGAGTTAAACATGTGGGGCACTAAAGTGCTTACAATGGGTGTCCCGCAGGCCTAACTGCAGGACAAACCTGCAAATACGTCTCTTTGCAACTGAGGCACCATCCCGAAGAGGCCCAGGGAGGGGGGCACCATCCCTAAGAGGCCCAGGGAGGGGCCCCTCCCCCTCATGGGCCCAGTTGCAAAGAGACGCCTTTCTTTTAATTGAATCGGCAGGAATGGTGTGTTAAACAGGTGCGGGCCCCATGCTGGTGGGCCTAGTGCCGGCCCTGCATTATAGCCTGTGAAACTTGCAATATGGCTTAGGGAATATCCTCCATGTTGTGATGGAGTGTCACACCCGCCAAACTCAAAATAAGGCTTTTGGCAATAAAGCCCTGGAAAAAACGATGCACTTTGCCGTATTAAGCTCTGTACAGATCCATCACTCTCATGATGGCAAGTGAAAGCCTGGGGATGAGGCGAACAGGGCTAGTTAGCTCATTTTAAAGGCGTGCAGGATCGTGAACATCACTTTCATTCACCATTTCCTTGGCCGTCCTCTCGCCATTGCTTGACCCAGAGCCATCATCATAGCCTCTCTATTCTACAGACTTCTTCTCGGCAAATTGAGGTCAAAGAATCAAGCAAAATGGATATTTCATTGTAATTGTGAATTTAAATAATGTTCATTTTTTTAAAGATTATGTTTATCCAGGTCCCGGGCACATATTTTCCTGCCGTGCCGTGTAATAGTTGCGGCTGCAAATTAACAGACAAAGAGGTCTCCCAGGGGTCAAAGTATGTACTCGAGATGGAATTAGCATCGAACAGCAATTAGATTCTCTATCGATCTGTCTACTGTTTTAAAAATGTAAAACGGAAATGGTCTAGACCACTCCGTGTATATGTTAAGCTCAGGACGTGTTAGTAAATGATTATGTATGACTCTGGTTGCAGGGATTCACTCAGGAGGCAAATTAGATAGAGGGGCGCTTATTGCTAAATCACAGAAGGAAAGAGGTGGATGTAAATAAGCATTGACAAAGCTAACAGAGTTGTCTTTCTCATAGTGCATGCGCACTCAGGGATACATATTTTCTTTAGGTAAATCACTCACAGATGAGTATATTCTGAAACAGCAGCACATGTAGACAGAAACATGCACAGATTTTTAAACACCCACAGGGTTGGCCTGGGACAGAAAGTAGTTCCGGGCACCAAAATAAAAGAAGTGGAACACGTGCAAATTGGGGCCGTTTTGAACTTGTAAAGACACCTGTGTGGATGTTTTGAAAGGTAAAGGAGATTGCATCCATTTATGCTTGCTGCAGGCATTGTATGTCTGACTGTAGACCAACTGAGAGACGGAGTCTCATTCACACAGAGGAAAACACAGAGGGTCAGGCATCATACATTTAGAAGGACAGATTGACCGATATCCGCATAGATTCAAAATAAACATAGATACACAGGAACCAGGGACGTAGCTTGGCAGTAGGACTTGGGGGTGTGAGCTTCAGATTTTTCTACAATCACGCTGCCATATCATGTTAATCATTACATGAGAAGCAGAGCGGGAGTACGACTTAAGGCGCAGTGGAAAGCGAAAAGAGTGAGGATTGTGAGGGGCACTTAAAACACAGTATTTTGTAAGACCTTCAAAACAGAGACCAGAGTGCGAGTGTTTTTGTGTGGGTAAATATTTAAAAAATCCCCGATGAAATCCAACAGACACATTCCCAGGCCCAACCGAAAGTTCCTGCACCCAACTATTTTTTAAATATTTCATTCATTGGGGGTGTAACACCCCAAACGCCCCGCTCCCCAACCCCCCCCCCCCCCCCCCCCCCCAAGGCTACGCACCTGACAGGAACCATTTATGCCTGCCAGAAGGCCCCAACTTTGCACAAAGGCACCTGTCTAGATACCTGTGCAGACATAATGGCACTGATGGATAGATGTTAATTGGTGATGAGGACATTCAAGATTCTTAGACATCTCATATTTAGCCTTTCTGTGGCTGAAATAACATTTTAGCTGTAGAAGGTAGCAGAGCGAGAACAGGTATTCAGTCTTTGACCTCTCCCTTGGGAAATCACTTCTGCTGAGAGATATTTTCAATCCCTATGCCCATACATTCGTGTTACTCTTTCCAGTGATCACTTTTAGGTAATAACAGTGTACTCTGCATGCCCATTTCATTTTTGGCCTCCTGGAATAATCAAACATATGCAGCGCTGCAAGTCGGTTCCTTAATTTCTTGTAGAATTTTTTTCCACATTTACACTTTGGTGTACGGAGGCTGTAACCAATATTCCAACAGGCACACGCTGTCTATTACAATCGGTCCATCCTGTATTCCTAGCAACCTGGGTAACAGATTCAGTAACAGCTACAGGAGTTGCCTCAGTCACTCATAAATGTATTCTAGCAACTCTCAAGAGGTCAATTTATTTTTATAATATTGTATACGCGTAAAGCTAAAGAACATATCCAACAGTCAATAAAATGACCAATGAAAGTGCTTTATGAAATATTTATCTGAAGATGCATGAAGTAGTACTGATAGAATGTAGAAAGGTGCTCCAGGTGAAAGAACGGCAATCTGCACATGAGTTTTGAATAGGTTTATAGAAGACATAACACAGTGCCCAACAGCTCATTGAAATATAAGTTTCAGCTGTTTCAAATAATATTATGAGTAAGCTTCAAATTAGTCATATTGCACATTACACGTTACACATTTCGTAGTTAATACAGCCCAAAACTTGAATGTCAACTCAGTTTCTATCCCATTCAAATTGTATTACATGTACTGTTTCATGTATTTTCATATAAATATGTACTGCTCAAACTGATGACCTGGAACACACTGTCCATACTGGTGTAAATGGTGGCCTAATCACAACAGAAAGGGAATCCGGTGTATTCGTGTATCCATGGGTAGACTAAAGAAGGAAGTCAGAAGATGGTGAAAGAAAGGCTGACTTCCTAAGAGCAGCTCCATAGTGTCATTAATGTCCACACAGGAGTTGGGGGACATTGAGTTGGGCAAAATAGTTAACTCTAGTTAGCTCTAACCTGGAAGAAGATCTTTTAAACTCTAAGTGGACTGATAAGTATACATAGGTAAAGAGAATGATTTGAGGGGAGACTGAATTGGTTGATATAGTAATTGAAGTACAGCCAATCAGTCAGCAGGTCAAGGCTGGAAACAAAAATCAACCCTGACAAAAATGTTCAACTCAGCCCACAATGCATGGGATGCCGACTAGAATAGGGGCATGGTTTGGTCACGGCAGCCCATCCTAGTCTGAAGGCAAACAAACCCCAGGAAGATGCCAGAGTAGCAGAATCCCAAGCTGTGGCTGTCCAGGGAGTTTATTGGGTACATAAACTGAGGAAAGTACAGAATGGTAGCAAAGGTTAGGTGAGACCAGTAGCAGAATTATATTAGAATTTTTTGTGTGAAAGTTGATATATGTGCTGCAACATAGTATGGTTAATTTGTTAAACACACGCACCAAATTCAAATTAAACAAATGCTTTATTCGGTTGTCATAACTAAGACAGCATCCAGGAAGTAAAAAGACTATTCATCACAAAAATAATAAGCACTTTCAAAACAGATTAAAGACACAACACTTCTTCATATAAAAAAACAGATCAACCAAAGTTTGCATTCTATTGTGAACCCATCTCACCAGTCCAAAGATGTAAAGTACAAAGTCACCAATATACAGTACATATAGAGATCAGTTGATTGAAAGCCAGGGAGTGCAAATAGTTGTAACTCATCCGGTTCGCTAAAGTGCAAGATAGTCTAAGTGCAAAGAGGCAATCAGTGCAATACCAAGGGGTGCAAGCTATACATAATACAAAGCATCAGAAGACATCAAGTTCCAGGCCGTAAACTGTGCATGGGTAACATAATTGTAAACAGTTTCACTATTCAGAAAACTGAATGGGATAGATGTTATGCATGCTTGTATGCTTGGTGTCTCTGCCGTTACCTTGGCCTGTCCCTGCTGGAACCTTTGGTCTGCCCGATTTTGTCCTCCGCCATCGTTGCTGTTCCTGCTGTGTCCCCCCCCCCTCCCGCCGCCGCGTTTTAGAACTCCGTGGCCGCAGCGTGGAGGGAGGGCGAGAGAGGACTACAACACCCAGGCTCCCCGGTTCTAATACACCGGAAGCAGCGTCACCTGTCCAGCGCCCGGAGGCGCTTTAAATTCAACACAACACCCGGTGGAGCGGGTGTGTCTCTGCCGGTACCTTGGCCTGTCCCTGCTGGAACCTTTGGTCTGCCCGATTTTGTCCTCCGCCATCGTTGCTGTTCCTGCTGTGTCCCCCTACCCCCCTCCCGCCGCCGCGTTTTAGAACTCCGTGGCCGCAGCGTGGAGGGAGGGCGAGAGAGGACTACAACACCCAGGCTCCCTGGTTCTAATACACCGGAAGCAGTGTCACCTGTCCAGCGCCCGGAGGCGCTTTAAATTCAACACAACACCCGGTGGAGCGGGTGTGTCTCTGCCGTTACCTTGGCCTGTCTCTGCTGAAACCTTTGGTCTGCCGGATTTTGGCATCCGCCATCGTTGTTGTTCCTGCTGTGTCCCCCCCCCCTCCCGCCGCCGCGTTTTAGAACTCCGTGGCCGCAGCGTGGAGGGAGGGCGAGAGAGGACTACAACACCCAGGCTCCCCGGTTCTAATACACCGGAAGCAGCGTCACCTGTCGGGCGCCCGGAGGCGCTTTAAATTCAACACAACACCCGGTGGAGCGGGTGTGTCTCTGCCGTTACCTTGGCCTGTCCCTGCTGGTACCTTTGGTCTGCCCGATTTTGTCCTCCGCCACCGTTGCTGTTCCTGCTGTGTCCCCCCCCCCTCCCGCCGCCGCGTTTTAGAACTCTGTGGCCGCAGCGTGGAGGGAGGGCGAGAGAGGACTACAACACCCAGGCTCCCCGGTTCTAATACACCGGAAGCAGCATCACCTGTCCAGCGCCCGGAGGCGCTTTAAATTCAACACAACACCCCGCGTCGCGGGACCGCGCGCGGGCTAAGCCCGGGCAAAGGGCGGGCCGTCTGTGGCCGTCCGAGGACGTGTGAGGACGGGCCGGGCCTCCTCTCTTTCATCTTCTGTAGAGCCTCTGTATATTCAAGACTTGGACACAAAGGTACTGGTGGCTTCTCAAATACATTTGCCAATAGCACCTAGCCGTGTAATATTGCATAAGTATAGGTGACCATTTGCTACTGCCCTGATTACTCATCATTATTCACGGTCGGGGTCATTGATCAGAGACTAATTGCAAGGCATTGTTATATCATTCCTGTAGCATGTCTAAACAAAAGGCTGGTTCTGCACCGAACACTATGGATAACTATTTGGTGCAGATTGTAAGTAAAATCAATAATGACAGGAGGGCGTCATTGGGATTGAGTTGCTCTTCTATCACCCCAATGACGATTCCTCTGTCAGAACCCTTGTTGGATTCCCCATTACCGGCAAATTGCAGTGTTGTCGCTGATGTAGAGGTCCTAGTTAGCAAAACATTAGAACAAAGTGTGTCCTCTGCTATTAACTTAGTTTCTATTCTTGAATTAGATGTTGCCCTAGATACTGAAACAGTGAAATCCCCGTCCCCTGCCCCCCCTCTTAGGTCTAGAGCAGTTAGAGCATGTAGAAAACCTCAATGTAAAAGCAGTGGGCCCGGTTTAGGTCGGAAAAAACCCACCCCTGCACCTAAGACTCTGAACAAGGAAGAGGTCAACGGGCTACATGAGAATAAAGAGTCCGAGAATGAGCTATTCATAAAAATAGCTAGTATGATCGATTCCAAGATTAAGTGCATTGTTACACCATTGGTGGCTAAAATCGACCTGCTTACGGCAGAGGTATCAAGACTGAGTGCTCTTATAAACAAGTCAGTGGAGGAGGTGGGTAGTACTTCGACCCCGGTGACAAGTAGATCCGCACCAAATGTAGTGCCCTCCAGAGGTGGAGAAAGGGCTGTAGGAAAAAGGACAACATATCCTCCCTCCTCACATCCTACAAAAGACAAGAACACCCAGAACGTAGTCAATGAAGGTTCCCAACCTAGACCCATTGTTCCATATAAAGAGAGAGACCAATTTCAATGTATTGTTGAGGCTTCCCCCCTTGTATTAGTTCTTGCTAATGCACCCACCTTGTTGCCTGGTAAAGTGGAATCCACATCCTCGCTGATTAGTAAATCGTTGCACTGGATGACAAACAACATGAGGATGTTCCTAGGGGGTGAACAACAATTAGCAGGGGAAATTATCATGGCAAGAAGAGTACCATGGCTAGGGCTTAACCTGAAAAAAATTGCGGGAGACTGTATAGTTCTTAACTTTTCAAATCCAGGCGTTCTCCCCATTGTCCTGGCCAATATATTTCCCCCCCAACGAAGGTATACTGCTATTGTTCCACTAACCCTAGAATATTTTTATTGCACGAGAGGCAGCAAAGTCAATGTAGCGAGACCAAGGCTAAGGCGGACTTCCGACCTTAATAAAGGGGGTAGGTGTGATTCAAACAGCAATTGGAACATTAGTCTGGAAAATAGGTTTGGGGTCTTGTCAGATCTAAATGATTGCGATTGACTTGATAGGGATGATAGATTAGAGAATAAGAATAAAAACAAGTCTGATAGCCTGAGTGCCCTTATGATGCAGAGATCAGTTGTATCAAACGTCATTTCTACCCCCCTACCTGAAAGGAGGGGAGCATCTAATTTAATAGAGAAACATCCGGTGATAATTGATCTGGATAAGCCGATAAATTCATGCCCTTTAGAATGTGATAATTTAGGATCTAAGGTATTATTAATAGAGCCACCCGGTAGATCTTGGAATAACATTGACTATGAGAATAAGACTGTAGCCAGGATCCAAGGCCAATTAATAGCAAAAGAGCCCTTTAGTTTTTTGGCAGTTGACTCAGGGTTGACTTTTATTTCTTGGAATCTTGCAGGAATTGGCAATAAGCTACAGTCTACTGAATGTGTAGCTTTATTGACCAGTTCGACATCATCCTATTCCAGGAATCTTGGTCATTGGCCCCAGTCTACCGGCTGGGGTTTCTTAACTTCCAAACTCTAGCTATTAAAAAATCTAAAGGCCGACCATCAGGGGGTTTAATAATTTGGATCCGCCAATCATTATGTTGTAAAATCAAACAACAGTGTTTTCCATCAAATGACATTTTGGCAGTGAATATTACATGGCCTACCGGCCAGGGATTGGCTATTTTTAACACCTACGCAAGAGGGACGGTCGAGGGATCCCTATCTGACGTCATCTCCGCTCTGGACCAACAGCTTATAGCACTTCCAACCAAGTTGTCTATAATTGTGGGATGAGATTTCAACACGACATTTGATCCACTTGGACCTGAGGACCAATTTCTCACTGCTGAGGAGGACAGCAGGTGGGGTGTTCCTCAGTTGGACCTTCCCGCTGTCAAGAGATGGTCAGCAGTAGCCATCCAACTTAAAGCTCTATGTTTAGAGAGAGGGCTTAGAGCAATAAATGGGCGTACTTCGTCTGATCGCCTGGGTGCAAGCACATTTGATAATGGTAGGTCCTCTAGTCGTATAGATTATTTCCTACTGGATATTAGAGATTGGCATAGGCTGATCGATATGATAATAACTTCTAGGGTGGAACGTGATCATAACCCCTTTTGTATGAAATTCAAAGCTCCTGATGGGATTAGAGAATTTAAATTGGGGGAGGAGAAATCCACTCTGGATATTGTCGTATCGAACAATATGCGCCACGTTAAGTGGGGCAGATTTATTGAAAAGCCAGAGAAGCTGGAGGACCTCAAAAAAGTGGTGATCGAGGAAGTGGCTAAATTAAACATCCAATCTGCAAATCAAAAATTCCCCCAAACTATGCTTGAGGCTCACACTCTCTTTTTCACTAAACTCCAAGGGTTCTTTATGAAAACCATTAAGACAGAAAAGGCCAATAAAATAAAGTTACCAGAGGCGGGATGGTATAATAAAGCTTGTAAAGTTGCCCGTCAGAATCTGAGTGTAGAACTTAGATCAAGGAACATTGAAGGCGTGAGGAATGCTAGGAAGGTATATAGACACATACAGAAAGTGGCTAAGAAACAGTGGGATGAGGAGCACTGGCAGGATCTGAAACTTGCTTGTTTGGCCAAAGATCAAAAACAATTTTGGGCTATAGTCAAGTGGGACAGAGGTGGGATTGCACCATCGCCCCAAAATAATGTCGTCAAACATCAATGGGTTGACTTCTTCAGACCACAATATGCTTTTAATTTATCTGAGAGAGAGTACTCACTCCCCCCCACCGTTTATTACCAAATGCAGTTGTTTTCGAACAAAGATGTTAATCTAGCACTAGATTGTGTGACTGGGGGCAGAGCTCCGGGAATGGATGGGATACCAGCAGATGTGTTCCTAACTGATAGATTATCTTGGTGTCAGTATTTTCAATGGCTAGCTAATTCTGTGGCTATGGGTGCGCCTATTCCCCCCTCATGGAAAGGTGCGGAAATAATTCTGGTTTTTAAAAAGGGTGATAAATCACTGCCTAACAACTATAGACCTATTAGTCTCATAGACTCAGCCCAAAAACTTATAGGTCGATTAGTGCAAACCAAATTGCAATCTTGGGTTGAAGAAAACGATATTTTATCCCCGTATCAGGCTGGTTTTCGCCCCTGCACCAGTTCTGTTGATCAGGTTTTTTATTTCTTAGCACTTTACTGGAGGAACGTGAAATTGACCAATGGGACCCTCTATGCGGTCTTTATAGACCTGAAATCAGCTTTTGATTTAGTGCCCCGCCCAAAACTATGGAGGGTCCTCGCCGAAATAGGGATGTCGCCGGAACTATTAACGTTACTTGTCCGCTTGCATGAGAACAACTATGCACGCATTAGGTGGGGGACCCAGGGGGAGGTGACTGACCCATTCCCTGTCGAGCGTGGTGTTCGACAGGGGTGTGTCTTGGCACCCACGTTGTTCTCCTTGTATATCAGTGGTATTGTAGATCATCTTAGCCGTTCCCCTACGGATGCCCCAGTACTGGCAGGGGCTCGCGTGCCACTCCTCATGTTCGCGGACGACACATTGATAGTTTCGCGAACACCGAGCGAGCTTCAGAAGGCATTAAACATGTTTGGAGATTTTTGTCAATTACATGGTCTTGAGATAAATACCACCAAAACTAAGTTTATGTCTTTAAACCAGCGGAAACGTTTTAGAGGTGTAATTCATTTTAATGGTATCCCGTTGGAACAGGTCGAGGCATTCACATATTTAGGAATATCCCTCCAGAGCAATATGAGCTGGAAAAATCATATTGATATGACTGCCCTAAAATTTCACCAGCTGGCGGGTGCAATCGCCTCTAAACACAAATCTTCCCTGACCAAGCCTATTATCCCTGCCCTAGAAATTTATAACATGAAAGTTATTAGTGCTTGCTTGTATGGCTCGGAACTGTGGGGTTTCGCCAACCTGAATCAATTAAGACTGGCAGAAAACAAGTTTTTACGCTGCCTAGTTGGAGTTCCTCAAAGTACCCCAATGGTTCCGCTTGCATATGACCTAGGCAGGAAAAACATAGAGGATCTAGTGCGGTTACGCCCACTCCTACATTGGCGACGGATTATGACGACCCCTGAATTAACCCATTATGCCATCGCCCTGAAGGATATAATTAGGGCGGATCGCTTTCATTCTATCCTATGGCTTAAGGAAATCAGGGATTTGTTAACAAAACTGGGATTAGAACATTTATGGAATGACTTGGATGGCTCAAGTTTCCCATCTAAGTCTATTCTTAAAAAAATGTATTGGGATATGACCCTGATGTCTGTCTTTAGCTCTGGCAAAAACTCCAAGCTAACGGGCCGCTTCCTTGAAATTAAATCTATTCCCTTTTGCGAGGCTTATTGGGACATTATAGAAAGGGTCACCGATAGAAAACTGTATTTCCAGTTTAGAATTGGGTCCCTTCCTGTAAAAGCATTTACTCAAAGATGGTCTTCCTCCCAGGATAATAAGTGTCATCACTGTAGGGACCTGATTGAGGATATAGGCCACCTGTTGTTTGTATGTCCCCTGTACACCAACCCACGTCACAGGTGGTTAAAACCAGTGTGTATAAATTTGGGGACACGCAGGTATATGGAGGCCCTAAGAATACTTGAATCTGATTGCACCCCCTGTATGGCTATTGCCGTTGCAAAATTTGTAGGGTGGGCATGGATAATACGCTCTCGCACCTTAAAATCTCCAGAAGCTGGCCAATGAATTTCTGATACAAACCATGTATGATCAACTTTAAAATTGAGATCTTGCTTCTTTCTGAACTGTTTTTATTAATTATTAGTGATATTTTTATCTTTCTTCTACAATTTTTGTAATTCGCCAGCATCATGGTTTAATGAGTTTTTATAATATATATTTTGTATTTTTATCTTGTAGTATTTATAGTATTCGTTAGGATGTTATTTGCTTTTTTGACATGCTGTCGAATAAAGCTTGAAACTTGTTAGTATCATACGTTGGTCAGGTATGGCTCACAGCAAACACGACAGGGGTAGAGGTGTCACTTTTCAAGATTCTCCAGGCAAGTAAATAACGAGTCATCCCCATGTTCAACCATACTGGCTGAATCCAGTTCCGGCAGGAACCAAGCTACTCTGGACAGAAGAACAGGGCTTGTTCCTCTGTTTCAGGAACCAAACCACAGGCAGGGTACAAATTAGCACCCAGATCGTTCTTCCACCTGCCTGTGGCAGATTTCAATGGTAGAGTACCTATTCGGAAGCATAAATACAAGCTCTTAGTCAGTGGCAGTGTAACAATGTCCAGAAATGGTTCAAAACACGGTGACACCTCAAATTCAAGAAACCTTGGTCAAGTGACCACTGGAGTCATTCACAGCATACTGTTCAGAAACGTAAACCCAGAAGTGAGACATTAGTTCATCAATCTTGCTTTACAGATAATTCTGGGGTTATGCCACAATATTAGCAATCCTAGCTTTTGTAGCCAATTAAATACATATTTGAGCCGAGGAATCTTCATGACGTTACTCTAGTGCATTATTTCTCTAAGGGAAATTCGGTATTCACTCAGCTCCAGGGTTACCAAAGGCGTGCCCAATACACTAAAGGCTTTAGCGCTAACCGATCTGAGATTCTTTTAATACCAAGATAAAAAAAGAGTGGAATGAGGGTGTACTGGCAGGGACCAGGACATGTAATCTAACAAAATTATTTTCCACAGTGGCTACTTGCTGTGTGCTAGCACTTCTCCACATCTCAGTGCCAAAAGACGCAGCACTTTGAACTTTAGCATGGTACGCTTCAAGTTCAGGGGAAACCAAGCAAGAGTATGTCTTTTGGTGAAGACAGAGCTTAGCATTACCTCTGTGCTAGATCAACAACACACTTTTGCTAAGTTGGGTTTCCAATTTAAATTTTCAGATAGTTTGACCCCAAGATAATCTAGTGTGAACTTTTTTCCAGCAGATCAGCACCTGCTCTAACTAGGTAATTCTTAGCTGCTCTGGTCCCAAACACCATACATTTTGTTTTTGTCATATTCAACTCAAAGTCTTCAGATTTGCAGAACTCCATGAATTGTCAGTTAAGATCTGGAGCCCCATTGGGGTTTTGGAGATGAGAAGTGAATCATCCGCAAGAGAATATGGTTACCTTCTTATCATTTAGAATGGGTGAATCGTTTCTACAATCCATCAGTTCAATCATAATGTCATTTATGTACAAGGTAAATGGGGTCGGAGCAAGGACACACCTCTGGCGCTTGCCCTTTAGAATTGGAACATAGTCCGTTAATTACCCTCTACTGCCCCAGAGGTTTTTGTCATGCAGCCTTGCAGTGAGTTTGACCAAATTTCCCAGAGCATCCATTTCAATCAAAACTTGCCTGAGATTCTCACTGGATATGAGTTCAAACACAGCCCTAAGTTCTATGAAGGCCTTTGTTTCAGCGATGGTTCATATTTCTAGTAGAGCAGAGCAATTCTAAAGAACTGGATGTAGGTACTTGTCTTCGGGTGGAAACCAGTTGCAGTGGTGATAGAATGTGATCTGCTTCTACCCACTCAAATAATTTTTCAAGGACTTGCCTTGCAATTATTTTTTGTAAATTAGCTATAATGCTGATAGGCCTGCAGTTAGACAGAATACAAGTATCACCCTTTTTGAAAACTGGGATAATCTCAGCCCCCTTCCATGAATCAGGAATTTCCCAATCAGCTGAGATAGCATTGGGCAGGAGGTTGACATAGCTAGCCCAGACTAAGGGTTCGGATTTGAAAAGGTTGCCGGGGATTTTGTCTGGCCCGGGGGCTTTTACTGATTTTAGGAGGCAGATCGCATTAACGGTATCCTCAAAACTTAAAAGTGCTGTCTGTAATCTCAGGTTCTGTTGGTGAAGTGTCGTTGTTAAGGGTCATCCGTCCTGGGGTGGACACACCACTTAAAACAATTTCTCTGAGATTTCTGTGCTTCTTAGACTAAGCCAGCTAATTTGAACTAAGGTTTCCCTTATCCCAAATCTATTACATAAACAAAATCCTCTGTTTGAGAAGTGTTGAAGCTTAGCCACTACCCTGATGAAGACTTGATATTGAGAAGAAGTATCTATTTGAAACAGAACATATGAACTGAGTTTTTCTTGATATAACCCATATGCAACATTTTATCTTTGGATTTAATCAAGGAAATTGATCATTTTTGGAAAAAGTTTCTAGCTGTCCGGGGCAAGATGGCCACCGACTGACCTCCGTGAGAGTCGCTGCAGAGACTCTCTCCCTGAACAGCACAATGGGTGGGCGATAAGGCGTGGATATGCCGCTGCGCTCTTACCTGTCTGATCAGTTGATAGGGTGGGTGCTGAGCCATGGTTCCAACTGGAGATCCAGGGGACTCGCGACGATTGTTAAAGCACTGCTGCAGGAGATCGGGACTGTTGCTGAGGCATCGCAGGGGTGTCCGATTTACGGTGAGAATATGGGGCCAAAAACAAATAAGCCTACGAAGGAAGGATCGGTGAAAGAACCCCAGAAGGAGGCCGCCACGGCTGTGCTCGGATTGGGCCAAACTCGGTGCGGGGTGCCCTCGAAAAAGAATGAGGAGGCTGGCGGCAAGCTGTGGGACGGCAGCACGGAGGGACGGAATAAGCAGCGAGTGACCGGAGGGGAAAGCTCCCTGAGGCAACCAACACTGACAGAGGCTTTCTCGGCTGCTGCTGCCGCCACGGCTGCAAACAGCATGCTGAACGATCTTGGCTTAATTGAGCCCGGCACAAGCAGTACAGCTGAGTCAGGTCTGGCTCCGCCTGCTGTGGCGGTACAGCAGCAGACCGGATTGGAGCTGGGGCTGGGGCGGCAGGAGGAGGAGGTGGACGAACCTGCTTATCGGCCTGGCCAACAGGCTGCATCGGTGCAGCAGGAACCACTAAGTGGTATGCAAGACAGCGGGAGCAGTGTTCTTGGCTTTGCTGGATCGCCCTCTGATTTGGAAGCTGATTTGGAAGCTGATTTAGAAGCTGATACAGAAGCTGCTGGAAAAGTTAATGGCCTCTCATCAGTTATACCTGATATTTGTAAAGTGGATGTGCTAGTGCCTTGGGACAAAACACTAGGGGAAAAAACAATAGGGCAAGACCAAATCTCATTATGGCCTAAACCAGCATTGGGATCTCCAGAGGGGGACACATTCTTTTCTCTTAACGATGACACCGATCTCTCGCTCACAAGTGATGGGAACTCATCTCAAGGTTCTGATTCTGGTGACTCATTTGGGGATTCCTCCGCAACACAAAAGACACAACGCCTTAAGACCGTCACGCAGAAACGCTGGTCTAAATCCAGAGCCAGCCGCTTCAAGGTGGATACAGCAACAACAACAGCTCGTAAACTTAAGTGGGACTACTCAGCTACAAGCCAGACTTACGGAGAAGAGGGGAGGTATCAGTACCGGGGCGACCTGCTAGCTCAGTCGACTCTTCTGCCCCACCATTGTTAGACCTAGTGTATTCCAACCTAAAACAGATGCAGGGAGAAACAAGACTGGAGAGCCACAGGGCACATCAAGCTACCAAAAAACTGCAGGCGTCCCAACCGAAAGTAAACAAATTATGTACAGATATGGCAAATAGGGTAGCCCATGTTGAGGAAAGAACTGTTACTTTGGAGGAGGAAATTGGGAATCTACAGGGTTATAAGGAGTCGCACGAGAAACAATCAGAAGATGTGATGTGGAAGCTAGAAGATTTCGAGAATCGACATCGAAGAAATAATGTGAGGCTGTTGGCATTGCCGAAAACACCGAAGGGGGAAACATCATGCAATTTGTAGTAACCCTTTTAAAGGGAGCATTCCCTGATGTCTCCCAATGGAACTGGGACATGGAGGCTCAGAGGGCGCATCGCTTCCCGTTGACACAAAGAAGAGGTAACGCTGCAGGGCAAGGGGAACAGCCCAGAGCCATTCTCATATATCCTGGTAACTTTCTCCTTCGGCAGGCTATTCTGGACAGAGCTAGATCGGATGCAAAACAGACATTCGAGGGCCATATATTCTTTGCTCGGCCCAAATTTTGTCACGCCACGGTCGAAAGGAGATGGAGACTTCGGCAGCTGATAACTCCCTTTCAGGGGATCGGCTGTGAAGCATATCTGTTGTTTCCTGCTCGGCTTAAAGTTATCAGAAAGGGGAGGGTGCAAATGTTTTTTCCAGAAATGAAGGCACAGGAATATATGACTGAGTTGAAAGATGCAAGGGGGAAAGCTGGAGGGGAGTGACCGACTTAAGAAGGTCCTAGAGTAAGCTGAGAATTTCATATTTGTAATAGGGTACGGCTTAGGG
This sequence comes from Triturus cristatus, assembly GCF_964204655.1. Taxonomy (NCBI): domain Eukaryota; kingdom Metazoa; phylum Chordata; class Amphibia; order Caudata; family Salamandridae; genus Triturus; species Triturus cristatus. Next base: position 335,541,757 of record NC_140595.1, read on the forward strand.
AATTCTACTGAGCAATGTAAATGCAAAAAACTCTCCCCTTTGCGTCTTCATTGTCTCCTTTTTTCTATTTTCTTTCTTCCTCCCTCCCTTCTTTTCTCTTTCTATATGTCAGTCAAGAGTGGAACACAGTGGTGTATCAGGTGTTTGGGGAGAGGGAATCTGCAATGACTTGAGATGTGAGCTATGGCTGCTACATATAGGTCATGTTTGACCTATTTGCTCATGAGGGTTGTTGGAGGTTGGGGGAGGGTGGGGCAGACTGGTCGGGAGATGGGGGAGGGCACTTACAGCACAGTACAGCACAGTACTTGAGGTCTAATATACTAAGCAAGCATCGAATGGGAAGGAAAATGAGGGATCAAAGAAATGATTCAGGAGAGCAAAGATTTAATAAATTTGGTATGTTGATGGGAAATGTACTTAATATTAGTTAATGAGTCTGCGAGTCGCCTCAATTAATATATTTGGCCTTAATGACCAGGCCAAGACAAAGAGCCACAATAATTTTGAAAGCACTACGTATAGATATTTTATGTGTTCAAGAGAGCCATATGGAAGGTAATAGAGGAAGTGTCATGAGCAGCTTGGATTTAAACATATTATTAACACCAAACAGCACTAAGACGAGAGGGGTTGCCATCCTTTTCCGGTGAAGCGATAATGTTTTTAAGAGGAAAATGGCTGACAAATGGGGCCGCTGGGTGCTGGTAGAGTGCATGGCACATGAGGATACATTTACTTTATGCTCTATTTATGGCTCAACCGGGGATGACCCCGAACTTTTAGAATTTTTGGATGTTGAGCTAGCGTCATGGCCTACCCCAGTAAATATGTGCGGGGATTTTAATATTAATGGTTTGGGAGGGCTTTGTGGGGGAGCGGAAGGTAGTTACGGGGGTCAGAAGAGAAACGTTTTTGGAGTACTCACCAAATTGGTGCAGAACAACGCACTTACTGATGTGTGGGTACGTCTAAAACCCGATGGTCCTGGTCGTACGTATTTTTCCGCACCTCATAAGTTAGTAACCAGACTTGATTATTTTTTTGTTTCACACTCGCTAATTTCTAGGTGCAGAATAGAGAAACACCCCCGGATAATCTCAGACCATAACACTTTAATCTTAAAAATTACCCTTGCAGGGGGAGAAAAGCCAGAGCGGGTCCGGACCTTTGAAAGAGAGCTGCTAAAGGATCCAGAGTATGTGCTTCATATGAATGAATGGAATAAAGGGGTTCTGAGAGATTAATAGGAAGAGCGCTAGTCCCGGGGTGGTCTGGGATACGTTTAAAGCCCAGGTCAGAGGAGAGACACTGAGATACAGTCTGTATCGGCAGAAGAAGGAGGGCCAGCGTGAGAAAATACTCTGTAAGACATTAATGGAGGTAGAGAAGGAGCTCACTGTCGCAATCCAGATGAGTAATTTATTGGATGACATACTGCTCAGGTTGGCTTTTGTCAAGGCAGAAATAGGAGATATCATGGCAACTAAGGCAGCGGAGAGATTTTTGGCCAGGAGGGAGCACTGCTATGAGTTCAGCAAGCGGGTGGGGCATACCCTGGCAGTCCGACTGAGACAAAAGAGCCTGGCGGGGGAGATTCGGGACATAATAGACAGTAGCAGGAATCTAATTGAGGGTTCACCAGGGATCCAGGAAGTATTTCGCCGATTTTATGAAAATCTTTATAGCGAGGAACAGCGAAGGGAGCAGAGCCTAATTCAAGGATATCTAAGCTGAATTCCAGTGCAGTGTATTGATCCTGAAGACAGGGAGGCACTTGGAATTGCACTGACCCAGTAAGAGATATTTGGCACACTAGGTAGCCTTCCCTGTGGGAAAGCAGCTGGACCGGATCAGATTCCCTTAGAGTTTTACAAAACCTTTCTCGTGGTAATTGGGGCAGATTTGGTTGATACAGTATGTCATGGCCAGCAAGGGTGTTCAGTTCCCGAGTCATGGGCCGAGGCGGATATGATAGTATTTTTAAAGAAGGGTAAGCCCTCTAGAGAACCTGGCTCATATAGCCCAATTACGCTTATGAATAGCAATGCTAAAAAGATTTCTAAGGCCCTGGCAACCCTTTTTAAACCATAAAATTGGGAAAATAGTCCACCCCTGCCAGCACAGGTTTATTCCAGGGAGGGGGACTACAGAACATATCCGTAGGGTTATAACCCTGTTCAATGCAGCTGAAGTCTCAGGGGACCCCATGGCTTTGATACTCATGGATGCCGAAAAACCATTTGATATGGTCTCCTGGAATTATCTTTGGGTGGTTATGAAATGGTATGGCATTGAGGGAGGCTTTATGAGGGCAATTCAGGTTCTATATAAAGTACTGACGGCCTGGCTTAGACTGAACTGGGATACACGGCACCTGTGACAATTAAGCGAGGCACAAGGCAGGGCTGCCCTTGCTCGCCTCTCCTCTTCGCCTTGTACATTGACCCTTTGATCAGGAAATTGAAGGCTAGCAACAGAATTAGCCCCATGAGATTTCATGGGTTGGAAACAAAAGCGCTGGCTTATGCGGATGATATCGCTATTATTACTTCTAACCCTCAAGATGCCCTAGCTGCAATTGAGGTAGAAGCCCAAGCCTTCGGCTTGGTTGCCGGGTATGCACTAAATAGACTGAAGACACAGATAGTTAAAAATAGGGGGGCCGACTTGGAGGACCCGCGGGTGGTTGACTCAGCTGTCTATCTGGACATTGATATTACACCTGAACTGGGGAAGTTAGTAGAGAGAAACATCGCACCAGTAATAGGGAAGGCTAAAAAAGATTTTGATAGATTGTATAATCTTCATATGTCGGTGGTGGGTTGTTGTAATTTGGTTAAGATGGTTTTCCTGCCTAAAGTACTTTATCTCTTTAGGGCCATACCATTAGAATTTGAGAGACAATGGTTTATGGTGCTTGAACACATTGTGAATATGCTTATATGGGCTCATGGGAAAACAAGGAGGGCCTTGAGGTATATGTCACTGCCAAGGGAAAGAGGAGGATGGGCAGTCCCAGACTTTAAAATGTATTATTGGGCTGGGGCCTTTCAATACATGTGCGGGCTATTCGGTAGGAGTGCTGGGGATCCCTGGACTAATACAGGGTCACCAGATATATACAAGTTATCGCTAGGAGAAGATGCTGCTAACTGCTTTATGAAATTCAGTGAGCCCAGCTATTTAAGAAAAACAAGATTTAAAACATTGGTGGCTGTGTTTAAGATCTGGACTGCGTTTAAAAAAAAGTCTGGCCTTGGGAGTATTAACTTTTATACTCAGTTATATAGAAAACCCACGTTCCAGGGAATTTTCTCTGTCGCAATAATGATGGAGTGGGAGGGTTGCGGGCTCCGGAAGATAGGGAATCTAATAGGACCGGAGGGAATTCTTCCATTTAACGTGATTACGGCATCAAAAAAAGTAACTTTTTAAAATATCTTCAGTTGCGTCATTTTTTAGGGGGGGAAAAGGGCGGGCCGAATGGCTTTCAGAAAGTTACAATTATTGACGTTATAAGAGAGGGAGAGAACTGCACTATTAAGAGAAGCTTTGCAGAACTGTCACTATTCAAACAGGACAATTTGGATAAGCATGGGAAGAAGTGGGCTGACAAGCTGGGCATAGATCAAGATAACTTTTCTGACTCTCTGGAGCTGGGCCAAACTATCTTGTGCTCCACGGGGATCCAAGCTCAACATTTTAAAACAATTTTCTCACTATATCATACGCCAGCTAGGATAGCACAATGGGGGGGAAAGGTAGGAATTAGATGCCCCCGCTGCGATAGCTTGGATGCTGATCTAATTCACATGTTCTCGACTTGCCCTCGGCTGCAAATCCTGATGAGAGCAATTGAAAAATGTATGGACCAAACACTGAATTTAAAAGTCTCTCTTAATCCAGCTTTAATGCTCCTGGGGATCAATACTAAGGGAATGCAAGATCCATTTTACCAATTCCTGTTCCTTGCCATGGCTGTTCTATGTATCTGCATTGCCTCTGCCTGGCTGGATCAAGCAGCCCCAACTTTTCAGCAAGGGCTCGCTAAAATGCTAGCTACCTATAATCTTGAAAAAGGGATCTATGAGAGAAAGGGTAAGAGAGGGAAAAAGCTTGGCAGGTGCATCTGGGCGCCTAGCTATAGATGGAAGGAGGATTTGAATGATAGTAGATCTTGATTTATTTCAAATAGGCAGATTTTCATTATTTTTTGGCTTAGAATATGGGTATCTGATATGAATTACGATTGTACCCGAAATAATGATGAATTTGTTTGCTCTTGTTTTACAGATGAAATGGATTCTCTGTCTGTTTTTGGTCCCTCTTTTTTGATTTTCCTTATTTAGTTGGTTTTTATGAATTTGTATAATACTAAGACTGTTAGATTATTCCTCAAGTAACAACTGTATGTTTACTATGGTGCTGTATTAAAATAAAAAAAGTATAAAGAAAAAAAAATGAATTTTTCCATTTTTTCCTAAATAAAGGTTGAATAACCAGTTATTAATTTGTAAAAAATTAAGTTCCAGGCCCGAAAATAATCAAAATCATGAGACATACCGATTATAAACAGATTTTATTATTTAGTACATATTTATTTTTATAATGCGATTCGGGATCCCTATCTTTATAATCCATATCAAGCACCAAAACTCATGCATAACACCACTCACACAGTCATACAAATAAGCATCCAATCCACACATTAAAAACATTGTTCAAAATCCATACTAACATCATTTTATAGACCTATTCGTCCATTGACATGTACAACAGAAATGGGCTACATTAATATCATTCAGTATGCATCCTTTACGTATATCAATGTCACCTACATTAGATCATATACAATCATATAATGAGGTCAAGATTGCACCAACAAGCGTTTCGTTGAAGAAAAGCTCAGACTGTTTAAGCCACCTTCATCAGTGCGCTGAATATGATGAAATGGTGGTGGCAGAGGCCATCCAACAATAAGGAAAAAATATTCAGGGAGCCCAAATCCAACTTAGAGAGGGTTGTAAACACAAATGGAGAACAGGTATGATGGAGGAGTTCCCCTTCAAGGTGGAAGTAAAAGATGGGGGAGCGCAATGTACTCAAGCAGATGTCTAGTATGGACTTCTGAATGGGTAAAAAAAAAGGTAACACAGTTCATTACCAACTAAGACAATTTATAGATAACGATATGGGATCATTTAAGTTTCCACAACGATGAAGATATTATATTTGGAGGCCTGGGCCCGTGCAGGGAGTAAATCAATCCTGCAGTCATTGACAAACCGCGTACCGTCCCGGTTTTCAAGCGGCACCACCAACAGCTCTTTCTGTTGAATACCAGTGCCAGCATTACCTCCTAACTATTACAATCAAACAACTGTGATATGTTGGACTAGTCTAGGTAATGTTAAACCCCAGTGATGGCTTGAAAGTCCTAGTTTTATTTATATATATTTAAAAAAAATATTAAATAGTTAATCACTCTACTGAAGACCCCTGGTAAAATAAAAAAAAATAGGCAGCCAGCACAACCATGTGGTGGATTCTCATTAATATATGCGAGCGTTTACAAATAAGTGCTGAGTACGAGCACTGGCATACACCAGCTCAAATTAAGCACTGTAACTACCCCATCAAACTAAATCATGAGGAGAAGCAGACCAGAGCAACTGTTTATACGTATGAACTTTACTTTGTGACCACAAAAAATTAAATTGATAATTTGCTTGGATAGAGATAAAAGCACATTTTATTTTAAAGACGGTAAAGGTTCTATTTAATGAATCTACTTTTTGAAAAAAAAAGTCTTTAAGTGTGTTTATTGAAAATTATTTTCCTGTTAAATGAAAGTCGGGCCCTGTAACTTGAATTTAAGAAAAACACACATTTTGGGGTAGATGCACAATGCTCGATGTCAATAGAAACATCGCTCTTCCCTCCCAGCTGCACACAGAGATCTCATTCCGCTGACATAGACCCATAGTATTACAGCAGTGACCAAGTTTAAAGTCCAATACAATTTAGTGACAGGCATGTAGCTTTCCATGGTCCATCAGGCACAGTCGCACTGGGGCCCAGCAAGTTTAAGGGTCCCATACAACAAAATTAAGGTTGTATTTTACTACTCAAGACAATGGGGACCTGTTTTCCTTGCTTGTAACAGGGCCAGGAGTACCCTTCCTACACCAATGATTAGTGAAATATTTGTCTTTTTAGTGCACTATCATGGTGCATGTGGCTGCAAATACATCTAACATAGGAGAGGGAGCAGGGTTAGAAGACTGTTATTTCACAAGTAAAAACTGAACGACTTATCTCTTCAAAATTCAAATGGACTGCCAGTATAGATCATGAAACAAGACCCATCACGATGGGGCTCTCTTCTACCTATTACATTTTTTTTGTCAAAATCTTTTTATTGCATTTTCAAAGATTAACAACTTGTGAGGCTCAACATAGCATTACCATAAGCCAAGTGCAATAGGTAACTAAAGACAACACACATCTTCCCCACAAGTACTCGGCATGTGCCATAATATATTCAGGTACAATGTTCTCCTTTGTCAATTTGCATCTGTAAACCATCTACATATCTCTCAGTGCACCTTTACAATATAAGCAAGAGCCTACAATATAAACAAGAAGTAATAAATACCTAAACAATCCCGTGGCATTTATCATACTTGATAGGAAGAACAGAGGAGGCCCTAGGGCGGACAAAGGTCAACCGTGGGAAAGGGCGGGGGGGGGCACCACTCCTGGGCGCGGGTGAACGGAGGACCCGCACAGGCGGGGAGGCACAAAAAAACCTGAAACCCAGGGCCCCCAGAGGTATCACAGCAGGGTCAGGGTTCACTACGCTTCAAAGAGATGTAGGGCCCGCAATCTGGGGCCACAGGCAAAGAGTGGCAGACCCTCCGATAGGTACCCCACCAGTAGACTCCATATATACTCGAACCCTTTACGGCCGTCCACCATGATATCAGCCATGCGTTCAAGGGTTAGAGCCGTGCCACTGAGAGAGGGAGGGGGCCTCCAGCTTCTTCCATGCTGCTGCCACTGCCATTTTGGCTGCCCCCGGGCAAAGCCACATGATGGAATGATACCCCAGTGTTTGATGCTTCAGGCTAGGATTGTGTGCCCCCAGAAGGATGTGTTCAAGTGAGTCTGGTATAGGGTATCCTAGAATATTTTTGATCTGGCAGAGAATTTCTATCCAGAAAGGTTGAATGGTGAGGCAGTCGCACCATATGTGGTGAAAATCACCCAGAATCCCACAGCCTCGGCAACATCTGTCTGGAGCGTTTGGGAAAAGAGTGTGTAGTTTTTGGGGGTATAAGTACCAGTTATACATAAGCTTATAATGGGCTTTTCTTAAAAACGTGGCCCTATCATATTTAGCGATATCTTTATATAGGTAGCTCCATTGTTTCACTGTTATAGGGGTGTGCAGGACGGTGTCCCAAAAGGCCATGCCACAGGGTCCAAGAGGGACTCGCCGTGAGGAGGAGAGAATAGAGAAACAAGATGCAGCCCTTCATTGTTCCCCCAGTCTGCACACATCTCTCTATTGGAAGCAGATCCCTGGACACAGCAAGTTGCATCTGAAGCTGCCACAGCCAGTCTTTCAACTGAAAATAATGGTATTTTTCTGTAGGTGGGAGTTTAAAAATAGCGGCACAATTTTCAAAGGAGCGTAATTCAGCTGGGACAAACATGTCTGACACCATTAGGCAGCCTCCATCCCTCCATCTGTCAAAGGGACCCTCCTGCTGAGCAGGGGGGAAGGCGGGATGGTAATGAATAGGGGTATAGGGGGAAAGGAAGGTTGTCAAGGACAAAGTCTTGGTGACTGTATCACATGCTTTAAGAGTAGTAGCTGTAAGGGTGCTAAGGTAAACATTTTTTGGTCTGTCCTGCTTGGGTTTCCAAAGAAGGTCCCATATGGTTCTGCCCGCCACCAGCCTATCCATATGGAGCCAATATCTGTCCGAGGCCCTGAGGGACCATTTAGTCATAACTCAGAGTTGGGCTGCTCTATAATAGAGGAGGAAATATGGAAAGGACAGCCCCCCAGAAAGTCACGATCTGGTCAATAGGCGTTGAGGGTAAGCGGGCCCTACAACCCTACCAAATGAATTATATTAGTACTCGGAAAACAACTCCCTATCTATGGTAATCGGCAGGCCCTGAAATAGGTAAAGTAGCCGAGGCAATACATTAATCTTAACCACATTTATTTGACCAATCCAAGTAATGTATGTGAAGCCCCACTTCTTGAAATCTGCTTTAAGTTGTCGTAACAAGGGGGGGGGATTAGCCTTATACAGATCTGATGGGTTAGGTGTCATTTTAATGCCCAGATATGTGATTTCTTTGTGGACACACTTGAAGAGCAAGGACGCTGCAATGGCATTAATCTCTGCCGGGGACACTGATAGATTAAGTAAGAAAGATTTTGAGAGGTTAACCTTAAAACCTGCCACTTTCTCAAAGTTATTGAGTTCAGCTTGAATAGCTGGGAAGGAGGTACGAGGTTCCGTAATGGGTAGCAGAACTTCATTGACAAATAAAGAGATTTTGTGTTCTTCTGGCCCAAACTTGATCCTGTGGATTTCTGGGTTAACTGTGATACGCGCAGCTAGTGGTTTTATACACAGCACAAAAAGCATGGGTGAAAGAAAGCAGCCTTGTCACGTACCCCTTGATAAATAAAAAAAGTCAGAGGCTACCCCGTTGACAAGAACCCGAGACTTGGGACAGTGATAATTGGCCTGCACCATGCCCAGGAAAGACTCGCCAAAACTGAAATTTCACAAGGTGCACCTCAGGAAGGACCAATCAACTCGATTAAAGGCCTTCTCTGCGTCTAGTGATAGCAAGGCCACCGGGATGTGTTTTTTCTGGACATTATCGATTAGATGCACTATCCCACGTAAGTTGTTATTAGTCTGGTGCCCCTTGATAAAGCCAGACTGATCTGGATGGCTCAAGTCTGGAAGGATCTTTTCCAGCCTGCTTGCGAGTATCTCAGAGTATAGCATAGCATCCAGATTCAGAAGCGCTATAGGTCTATAGGAGGTGCGTAGTTGTGGGGTTTTCCTTGCTTTAGGGATCTGAGTGATTTAACGCCTCCCCCATCGATGTAGATATCTGATCAGCGGTCGCTATCTCGTTAAAGAAATCTGTCAGATGGGGTGTTAGCTCAGCCAAACGTTCAGTAGAACTGAACGCTGAAGCCATCAGGTCCCGGGGCCTTCTGGAGTTTTAAAGCATCTATCGCCTACTGGATCTCGTCCCTCGTTATGGGTTGCCGCAGAACTTAAAAGGAGACTGGGGAGTTCAAGCGAATCCAGATAGTGAGATTGGTCCTGCTCATCTAGGGGGGCCGCTTTATTATAAAGAGGCCCCCCCTAAATTATAGGGTGTTTTATAGAATTCGCGAAAGGCACTTGCCTTCCCCTCCTCACTGCAGTGAGAAGTGCCCAACTCATCGCCTATCTGTCTGATGTATTCCTTCTCTTGTTTTACCCGTAGCTGTCACGACAGCCGAGGGCCAATTTTGTCATTACCATCATACCCTCGGAATTGGAGGTCTCTGCCCTATTAGTATAGATTGCCTGGAGCTTGCCCTTTAATGCCATTACCTTCCTCTGGGCCTTTATAGACCGGCCCTCCTTGTGAGATTTCTCAGCTTTTTGTAATTTCCCCTCCAAGGACAGCCGGTTTAAGGTGTGTTGCTTCTGCAAGGAGGTGGCTAGAGCGATGTATTTGCCCTGCATAACAGCCTTAAAGGCATCCCAGTTGTTTAAGCGGGAGGTGTCTTTAGGGTCATTATTGTTGAAGAAGTCCTTGATTGACTTTCTCAATTCCTCCCAGAGAAGCCTGTCCCTACTAAAAATATTAGGGAAATAGCATCTTTTAAGTTTAGAGCGGGGAGCCAGCCAGTCGACCAAAATGTCCAGTGGTGCATGATCCGATAAGCATATTGAATGCAATTTAGCTGTCAGTATTGCTTGGCGGAGTGACTGACTCAAAAAGATGTGGTCTATCCTAAAATATGATTTGTGCGAGTGTGAATAGAAGGAGTAGTCACTTGTTGAATGGTTCAGCGCTCTCCAAATATCAATCAACCCCAGCCTTTGCAGTGTGGATTTAAGCATCTTAGTGAAGACTCCTAAAGTTGATCTGTGTGGATGAGTAGTGTCCACAGACGGGTCCCAAATACGATTGAAATCCCCCATTAAAATGATATCCCCTGAAGCAAAACCCTCTAGTGCTGTGAGAAATGTAAGGAGAAAGTCTGATTGCCCAGAGTAAGGGGCATTGAACGTGGCAATAGTGCATGGACAACCCATCAGAACCCCTTTAACCATAATAAAGCTCCCAGATTTGTCCAACTTTGTGTCATGGGGCTGGAAGGGCACTGAGGAGTGTAACAGGAGGGTGACTCCGTTTTGTTTAGTGGCAATAGAGGACTGGAGAATCAGTGGGTAAGATTTATGCCATAAATGGAGGTCTTCACCTTCCTTCAGATGGGTTCCTGTAGCGCAATTATGTGGGCATGATGGTCCCCATAAAACTTTTAAAGGCGTTGTCTCTTATTGGGGAAGTTTAGCCCCCTAAAATTCAAGGACGTATACTTAAGTGACAGAGCGTATGTGGGGAGGTCACAGTCCACCCTAGAAGTCACTCATCATGCCCCGGCACCGCCCCCTTCAGAATGTAGAACCATACAACATGTATTTGAATTTAATTTGAATTTAAAAGCATTTATTGAGCGTACTTATACCATGCGGTTTCATGGCGCTTTAGGTGATGCAGTAGCAGTCGGCAGTAGAAGGCTAGACATTGTAGGCTTGCTCAAATAACAGGGTTTTAAGATCTTTTCGAAATTGCATGTATGAAGGAGAAGTACGGAGAGCGGCAGGAAGGGAGTTCCAGAAGAGCGGAGCGAGGACAGCGAATTTCGCTCCGCCTGATTTCTGTTTCTTGAAGCGAGGAGGAGTCAGGAGAGCCATGTGGGCAGAGCGGAGTTCGCGACCTGGAAGGTACACTTTTATGGCAGAGCATATAAACTCGGGGGCTGTTCCCGATCTAGCCTGAAAGGTGAGGCAACCGAGTTTAAAAAGAGCACGCTCCCTCACCGGGAGCCAATGCAAAGCTTTAAGCAGGGGAGTGGCATGATGGTATTTGGGTAAACCATAGATCAAACGAGCCGCTTGATTCTGAATGAGCTGCAAGCGATAGATCGCATAGGCAGGGGCTCCATTGTAGATGATGTTGCCATAGTCAAGTCGCGACAGTACCATGGCCAGCACAATAATTTTTAACGCAGAAAGGGTGAAAAAACGGGATACTTTCCTAATTAGTCTTAGTGAAAAAAAACAAGCAGAAACCACTGAACCAACTTGTGAGTGGATAGAGAGTTGTGAGTTGAGAGAAATCCCGAGAGTTTTGACCTTAGGGACAGGAGGAGGGGGAACACCAAGTGACAGGGGCCAGTGGGAGGGGGTCCATGGACTGCAACCACCTCCGGTCAGGACTAACTCAGTCTTGTCCGGATTGAGTTTGAGGTGGTTGCAGTTCATCCAGTCCTGAATAAATGTCATTACTGTCTGAACATTGGAGGCAGATGAAGGGGAGTTAGAAAGATTAAAGATTAACTGGAGGTCATCGGCGTAATTAAACACCGTGACCTCCATCTGCTGTAACGAAAAAATGAGGGGGTAGATGTATAAATTAAATAGGAGGGGGGAAAGTGATGAGCCTTGAGGAACCCCGCATTCCACCTTACGAGAGTCAGCGGTGAAGTTGGCCAGATGGACAGCTTGGGCCCTCCCTGTAAGGAAGGACTCAATCCACGAGAAGGCTAGGCCTTCTATGCCCGCCGCCCTGACACGATTGAGGAGGATGGAGTGGTCCACCGTATCAAAGGCGGCGGACAGGTCTAATAAAATCAAGGCTTGCGGGAGGTTGGTGTCAATGCCTTCACGTAGCGCATCCATTACCGAGATCACCACTTTCTCGGTGGAGTGCAATGGGCGAAAACCGGCTTGACGAGAAGAAGGACAATGATTGGTTTCTACATGGGTACTTAGGGTGGTTGTGACATGAGTTTCCAAGATTTTTGCTAGATAAGGCAGTAGAGATATGGGACGATAATTGGAGGGGGAGGAAGGATCAGCGTCAGGTTTTTTGATAATAGGTATTACAACCGCTGATTTGTGTATGCGAGGGACATTTCCTTTCCTTAACGAATCATTAAGGAGGGTCAGAGGGGGAGTGGGGGAGGTTAAATAAATTTCCCTAAGGATATGGGCTGGGGCGAAATCTAAGGGAGAACCAGATTTCGGTGAAGTAATGGGAAGAATGTGTCCTCAGTTAGTAGTGGAATAAAATTGAGTTTAGGGACAGTGAGCGGAGGGGAAGGATTGCCAAATGTGAGGGAGGGTGGGGGAATGTTAAGTTTAATTTTGGCTACTTTGTCAATAAAAAACTCATTGAGCGAGTTACAGAGGAACTGAGAAGGGGGAATGGTAGCCGTGGTTCTACTGGATAATGCTAGTTCATGGACCGTGGTAAAAATTTCCTTTGAGCGAGACTCAGCTGCCATAATCCTACTGGTGTAGAATTCAGTTTTAGCCGCAAGAATGCCCTTTTTATAAGTTTTTAGAACAGACAAATACATTGTCTTTAGCTCTGGACTATAGTTTTTCCTCCAGGCTCGCTCGGCTCTTCTAGCTGCTAATTTCTGTACTTTTAGTTCTGAAGTAAACCATCGATTGGCTGCATGGGCCCGCTTAACAGTGAGTCGCCTCAGGGGGGCGAATTCGTCACCCGCCAAAGTCAGCCAATTGTCGATGGCGACCAGTTGAGAGGTAGCAGTAAGGTCTACAAGATCGGGAGCGGTTTTGGCCAGGGTTGAACAGAGAGAGGGCATATCCGTTTTTCCCCATTTCCTGACCCAGGTGTTTTTGGGAAGTGGAGGTTTAACCAACGCGGTCAGTGCAAGGGAAAAGGAAATGATAAAATGGTCGGACCAAGAGCACGGGGAAATTATGGGGGATGTAGATGGGATGTTTAATGCCCAGATTTGATCCAGCATGTGACCGTGTGTATGAGTAGAGCCATGAGTGAGCAGTGAGAAATTTAAAGAAATCATAAAGTCTGTAAATTCTTTGGATTGAGGGCTCTCAGCAGGTTCATTGGGCCAAAAATTTAGGTCCCCTAGAACTAATACCGATGAGTTGTTAACCACCAGGGTGGCTAAGAGAGCCTGAATGCTAGAAAGGAAGGATAGGGTAGGCTGGGGAGGACGGTAAATTAAAACAAAAGTGAGTGGTGCCTGGTGGAAGGTTGAACGAGCTACGAGGTAGTCTACCTCAAGAATGGGTAGGGAAGGGAGAATCTGAAAACTGAAGTCGGTCCGGGCTATTAAGGCCACTCCACCACCCCGTTTGCCCTCGGGTCGGTCTGCCCGAATGGCAGAGTATGATGGGGGCAGCACGGCTAACACGTTGGGTAGGGAGTCAGCCTTGAACCAGGTCTCAGTTAAGAATATAAGGTCTGGGTTATGAGTGTCAATATAGTCAAATAGCTCGTACTGATGACTGACCGCCGACCTAGTGTTTAGGAGTATTGCTGAGGTATTGCAAGTTGGCGCTGGGGGAGCTGATGAGGCCAAAGGAATGAATGATGGTGTTATGGGTGAAGGAACTAAGTGTGGGCCGATAATGGGAGGACAGTGAGGAGGGGGGGAGTATAGATCAAGCTGTCTCAGGTGGGTACTGATCAAAGGGTCAACCGCTCCAGGGACCCAGTAGGAGAGTAATAGTGCCGGTGAATATGTAATTAAACGGGTAGCCTCTCGTGCCCCTAGCCCCGGTCGGCCGCGGACGGGCGCAGACGGGCTTAACTCAGGCACAACTCCGGCGCGCCTACGTCGCGCCTGCTGCGCTCGTCCGCTGCGCTGACACATGCTGCACGATTAAGTAGGGGCGGGGCGTTGGAGGAGGGGCAGGGCTGGGAGGGAAGGCAGCCCGATCAAAGATGGCGCCCGCTGCTGCTAAGAGCCTGCAAATACGCCAACCCGCCCTGGCAACCCAACTCTGAAACCCCAATAAGGTGAGAAACCTGCACAAACTTTAAAAACAAGTTAATAGCAGTAAAATGCAATGCTAGCAAACATCGCCTGCGCTAGTAATCAGCGGAGGCGGAGTGCGGGGAAATCACGACCAGTTATCCAAGCGTTATACCAGCCAGCCCACTGCCACCGGGCTACTAGCAAACACGAAGAAGAACAAGTCTAAACTCTTAAGTAGGGGCGGGGCGTTGGAGGAGGGGCAGGGCTGGGAGGGAAGGCAGCCCGATCAAAGATGGCGCCCGCTGCTGCTAAGAGCCTGCAAATACGCCAACCCGCCCTGGCAACCCAACTCTGAAACCCCAATAAGGTGAGAAACCTGCACAAACTTTAAAAACAAGTTTATAGCAGTAAAATGCAATGCTAGCAAACATCGCCTGCGCTAGTAATCAGCGGAGGCGGAGTGCGGGGAAATCACGACCAGTTATCCGAGCGTTATACCAGCCAGCCCACTGCCACCGGGCTACTAGCAAACACGAAGGAGAACAAGTCTAAACTCTTAAGTAGGGGCAGGGCGTTGGAGGAGGGGCAGGGCTGGGAGGGAAGGCAGCCCGATCAAAGATGGCGCCCGCAGCTGCTAAGAGCCTGCAAATACGCCAACCCGCCCTGGCAACCCAACTCTGAAACCCCAATAAGGTGAGAAACCTGCACAAACTTTAAAAACAAGTTTATAGCAGTAAAATGCAATGCTAGCAAACATCGCCTGTGCTAGTAATCAGCGGAGGCGGAGTGCGGGGAAATCACGACCAGTTATCCGAGCGTTATACCAGCCAGCCCACTGCCACCGGGCTACTAGCAAACACGAAGGAGAACAAGTCTAAACTCTTAAGTAGGGGCGGGGCGGGGCGTTGGAGGAGGGGCAGGGCTGGGAGGGAAGGCAGCCCGATCAAAGATGGCGCCCGCTGCTGCTAAGAGCCTGCAAATATGCCAACCCGCCCTGGCAACCCAACTCTGAAACCCCAATAAGGTGAGAAACCTGCACAAACTTTAAAAACAAGTTAATAGCAGTAAAATGCAATGCTAGCAAACATCGCCTGCGCTAGTAATCAGCGGAGGCGGAGTGCGGGGAAATCACGACCAGTTATCCGAGCGTTATACCAGCCAGCCCACTGCCACCGGGCTACTAGCAAACACGAAGGAGAACAAGTCTAAACTCTTAAGTAGGGGCAGGGCGTTGGAGGAGGGGCAGGGCTGGGAGGGAAGGCAGCCCGATCAAAGATGGCGCCCGCGGCTGTTAAGAGCCTGCAAATACGCCAACCCGCCCTGGCAACCCAACTCTGAAACCCCAATAAGGTGAGAAACCTGCACAAACTTTAAAAACAAGTTAATAGCAGTAAAATGCAATGCTAGCAAACATCGCCTGCGCTAGTAATCAGCGGAGGCGGAGTGCGGGGAAATCACGACCAGTTATCCAAGCGTTATACCAGCCAGCCCACTGCCACCGGGCTACTAGCAAACACGAAGAAGAACAAGTCTAAACTCTTAAGTAGGGGCGGGGCGTTGGAGGAGGGGCAGGGCTGGGAGGGAAGGCAGCCCGATCAAAGATGGCGCCCGCTGCTGCTAAGAGCCTGCAAATACGCCAACCCGCCCTGGCAACCCAACTCTGAAACCCCAATAAGGTGAGAAACCTGCACAAACTTTAAAAACAAGTTAATAGCAGTAAAATGCAATGCTAGCAAACATCGCCTGCGCTAGTAATCAGCGGAGGCGGAGTGCGGGGAAATCACGACCAGTTATCCGAGCGTTATACCAGCCAGCCCACTGCCACCGGGCTACTAGCAAACACGAAGGAGAACAAGTCTAAACTCTTAAGTAGGGGCGGGGCGGGGCGTTGGAGGAGGGGCAGGGCTGGGAGGGAAGGCAGCCCGATCAAAGATGGCGCCCGCTGCTGCTAAGAGCCTGCAAATATGCCAACCCGCCCTGGCAACCCAACTCTGAAACCCCAATAAGGTGAGAAACCTGCACAAACTTTAAAAACAAGTTAATAGCAGTAAAATGCAATGCTAGCAAACATCGCCTGCGCTAGTAATCAGCGGAGGCGGAGTGCGGGGAAATCACGACCAGTTATCCGAGCGTTATACCAGCCAGCCCACTGCCACCGGGCTACTAGCAAACACCACGGTAATAATAAGACAACAAAACATGAACAAAAGTGTCAACCACAAAGTCTCCAAGGTGGTGAAAAATCTTCGCTGCTGGTGACTTCAGGGGCACATCCAGGACCACACCTTGAGCCCCACTTTTACGGATCACTGGACACTCAAAGGTCTCTAGCATTCTCACACCCAGGTCAGGGTGGTTGCGGAGGTCCCAGGTACATGGGAGAAGGAGTCCCCAGCTTGTCACTGTCTTGTATCCCCAGCCCCTGGACCAGTGTTCCAGCTGCAGAGTGGTGTTTTAGCAAGCACAAGTTCCCTGTATGGCCATAGGACTGAGGGTCACACACCACATAGAAAAAGAGTCTTTTTTCAGGAGTCCAGCACTGGTTGTCATTTTGACGTTTTGCCCTCCCTCTTGGGCGTCTGCTAGGGTCTCGACTGATGGTGCTCCCGTGGCTGCTGCGCAGTCGCCCATGTCGAGGTCTTCTGTGCTGTCGTTGTTTCTAAGCCGAGCAGAGCCACTGCCCCTTTTAACTTCGAAGTGGCATTGCTTGTTGCCGAATGAGAAGGCGATGCTAAAAGGATAGGTCCATCTGTATTTGATCTGGCGTTTCATCAACGCCGCGGTGACCGGTCGAAACTGTTGCCGGCGGGCAAATGTGGCTTGAGCTACATCTAGGAAGAGCGAGCATGTGACCCCCTGGAAGGTGATAGTCACAGTTTCTAGCTTTTCGTAGAACAAGTTCCTTGGTTTTGAAGGAGCCAAATTTGGCCAGGACTTCCCTTGGGCGCATGCGCTCACCCGCTAGATGCTGGCCTACTGTGTGTACTCATTCCAACCTGACCTCCGGGCTGTCGTCTCCTATGACGCTGGATAAGAGGCCCACCATAAACGCCTCCAGGTCCGGTCCCTCACTGCCCTCCTCCAGGTCTCTCCCTCTATTATAGTCTCTACAGGAGTGATTCTTCAAATCTTGACATTTTAGGAGGGCGGCGTGCAGTTGGTCATTCAGGTTGGAGGATCCCTCCTCCATGGGAGTCAATCGCTCCTCTAGCTCCTGGTATTTTGTTTCCAAATCCAGGGTGCGGGTGCCCACCAAATCCATATCCACCTGTATAGAGATCAGCTTGGACTCCACCTCTGAACGGATCGCCTCAAATGTAGCGTAGCGCTAATGACTGCCTTGATGTCCTCTCTGAGTTTCTTCTTGAACTCCCGCAACATCTCCAGAAGGTCTTTCCTGAAGAGCTCCATGTTGCCTTCCGCATGGGCCGCCACTTCCTTCTCTGCTCGTGGCTCCGTTGGAGCAAAATATCTTGAGACTCCGTTGGTCTGGGCCTTTTTAGGGGGCATATGGCGAAGGCCTCAGTCAGCACAATGCCGCCCCTGGTCAGTACAGGCTCTCAGCCGGGGCAACACAACCTGCAGATGGGGGAGCCACACAGACGGGTGGGGCACCGCGGTGCCTTTTGACAGAGTGGGCTCAGCTTCCCCTCAGCGAGGGCTAATGTAGCATCATCTAGGGCTCCCTCTCTGGTCCCCTGCTAGCTGCTATGATTTGGCCATATTGATTTCAAGTCTGTAATACCTTCATCTCACCATCATGCCCTTTCGGGGTCCCGTCAGAATAGGCCGCCCTCCCCCACAGAGTCAGCCAGGGAGAGCGGCAGTTCAGCGTGGTGCGGGCCCTCCGGGCACCATTTTAGGGTCAGGCACCAGGCATCTTCCCCTCCGATCGCTACTCGTTGGGCTCAGGGAAAGAATCGAGGGGGGGACCCCTGGGTCTCTTTTCTCCTCACTGGTACTAATGTTCACTCCCTCCTGGGCCGTGGTGAAATCCGATGTCCTCTTTTCGTTGTGGCTACCAGAGTCGGGCACGGCCACCCTGCAAATTAGTACATAGCTGACTGTGCCTCCGCACCGGCCCCTCTCCAGCTCCACTGTCCCCGGGGCTCCAGGCAACATAACAGTTCAAGTAGTGGGAACCCTTCAGCCGTCCCAGGCAGACGCAGCTCAGGCCACTTGGATCGATCACATCATAAGAGCCGCAGCCGCCATCTTGTCCGCTCCACCGCACCTCCTCTCCGGCCTGAGTCTTTTCGAGATTACCGCTCATCTAAGCGGTCATGGCCAGTGACAATGTGTCCGCTGAGTACAGTACGCCCCTCGCCAGTTTCCTGTGCAATTCAGGTGTCACTGGCATGCTGTGTGGCCCTTGATTGCTGGGCGAGGCGCGGAGCCTAATCAGAACATGTCAGCGCGGCTATTATGGTTGGCCACGCCCCCTACCTTTTAAATTTAATTCAGTCATCTATGCAGGCCTGTTCTACCAACCTCAAAGAATTCAATTTTATATCCCATCTATAAAAGAGCAAAGTTATCATTTGATCTCACTATTAGAAGCAAAGGGAAAAATATAGGCAAAATACATATTATGTAAGCTTCATAAGTGTGAGGATGAATTAAAGCTAATATCTTTTCATCAGACAGGTTTTCGGTGGAATTGTTCATTTTAAGATAACTTAGTAGCATTATCCTTTTTGGCTCAGAAAGGTTGTCAAAACAATTCATCAAATCTTTTCTCATGCTTAATGGATTTATCCACCACTTTTGAAAAGGTCAACAGATTGAAGCTGTGGTCCAAACTGAAAGCTTGGGGAATTGAACAAGGTTTACTAAAGATTCTTATTGCATTACTTAGTGACACATGGGTTAGGGTAAAACTATTTGAGGGGAGAGGTATGACCCAAAGAATCTACATTTTTAATAACCTAAAACAGTGATGCATCTTGGATCCTGTATTATTTAGTTTGTACATCTCTGATTTAACTGAGGTCATACTGAAACGTGGGGTGATTCTCCCAAATTGGAAAGCATAAAAGTTCAGTGCTTGGCTTAAGCAGATGATCTAGTGATTTTATCTACGACACAGATTGGTCTACAAACTACATTTACTAGGGTATTTTCATTTATCATGGCTAATAATCGCCAGATCAATGTTAACAAGACAAAGAATATGGCATTTGGTTGTTACGATCCTACGTGGACTTATCTATGTCTGACATTAGGAAATAAATTAAGTTAGAAGGCCCATTTAAAGTACCTGCATGATAAAGTGGCAGTAGTAATGGGTGCAATTAAGATATTCTCTACAAAATGGGGAGGGGGAGTGATGGCTCCAACATACATAGTTTCCATTACTCATGTATGGGTCTGTCTGTACGACATTAGATATAGCCAGAAAGGTTGAAACAATGTTTCTAAATTGCATCAGACAACCATTCAACCTACGGAATGCAATGCCATAGAGTCAATTGAAACTAGAGTTTGGTATCGTACCCCTGCTTGCCCAGGCAATAATCAATTGTATTCACTATTTTATGGATTGCCGTTAAGCAGAGGACAACACTCTAAAGAATTACATCTAGAGGGAGTTGTTCAAGCCCGTTACAAGCTCACTGCTTGAATAACACTCTATCAAGACCGATTTGGTTAACCTCCACTTACTAGACTTGGTGGTCATGTGTAAAATGGCCAAGGCAGCTCGAAAAGTATTATTGAAAAGGAAAATAGGATTATCTAGTTGCATTCAAGATATGGAGATGACTAGCAAATATATACGAACTCAAGGTATACACTGGCAATATAGTCTTCACAACAGCAATCATATATTAATTTTAATATGGGTACTAAAGAAGAGAAACTTTTTCTACACTTCAGTCTCTTGCATTTACCCTTTTATGAATTTGACGGTCAATGTAAAATACAGTGAAGAGTTGACTGTTTGTGCCGGCTATATCACACGGGTCCAGAATTCTCAGACCATATTTTCTGTCTCAGTGTGACAGTGAGGGAATCAGAACAACCAAAGATGCTATGTCATTTTGCTTTATGGGCTCCACACCAAAAGTTGTTGGTCCTATAATAAAATTTCTGTCTTAAGCAATGCGAAGATGGGAAATTGTAACACTTCATTTTTAATGGCCGTTTCTTGAATAGTTTTAGAAGGAATGGTTTTTGACTTTGGTTGGGTACATGTGGTACCATTTACTAGGGACCTACAAGTAAATTAAATTTACCAATTGGCTGTATACCAATTTTACCAAGTTTAAAGGTGAGAGGACAAGCCACTGTTTAGCAGGGGGAAAATGTACAGAATCCTAATGTCAACAAAACAGAGTTCTGCAGGAAAAAGGGCGTGAAGGCAAAAGGTCTGGGGGCATATCTTGCCTAGGATGTCAGGCCTAACACCTCCTATGAATGCCAGGGGGTCTGAATGTCCGAGGGACAAAGTCCCTGTGTCTTGTATTGCTGGCTGTAAAATGTTCCCCTAAGTTTCTTCTAGCCAATCAGATTGCTCAGTACATCGGGACCAGTACAAATCCTGCAGTACCAAAAATGCTGATGGGAAAAGAAGCTCCCTAAACCAATCAGAAGGCTTTATTTTTTTTTTTGTATTATGTTGGTGCGGGATCAACCACTCACCCATATATTACTATTATTAACTGCTTCATGAACAGCTGAGCAGTTATTTAAATTCGAATTTCTCAAAGAGGTAAATAGATTTGCACCAGATCACAAAGGACAATCTTTCTTAGTGAGTAAAGTTCTAACTTTTTGACAACTTTGCAGTAATTTCGCGTACCAAAATTTCATATGGGATTTATGATTGGAAAACTACATTTTTGTTAACATTCTCTTTTTTTTCTTTGCCCGCCCTTAATGGATCACCCAGAAACTTTCCAGGAAAGAGATCAGAAGTACAAAGGTTTTTAATTAATTTTTTTAAGTTTTGTGAAGATTTGCAAAATGTGCCAAAAATATTAGTGAAACATAAAACTCTATTCCTATGGGAATACATATTCACTAGTTCTAGTTAACTGAAGGAACTATAATTTGAACACTTGCCAAGCACATCGATGTCATCAACAATGTCATTTCAGATGTCATCAGTGATGCTATCAATGATAACACAGTACATGTCATTAGTGATGTAATATGTGAGGTCATGTGCCATGCAAGTGCGCAAGTTATGGTTACTTATTATAACTTTAACTTTTGAGTTTCAGTGGTTTGATTTTATAATGGTATTTTTTAAAGGTCCGTTTCACTAAAATATACATAACGTATGTTTCACCCCTTTAGGTCTTGCAGCCAATACTCTGCACATAACCTTCAGCTGCGCGCAATAGGGGCTATGAGAAAGTGCCTGCCCTTGGGGACCCGTCCCACAGGACCTTTAATTTATTTAAGGGTGGTAGGCTGCGTGACCCCAGGGACCCCATCTCCAGTGCGACTTATTTAAACAAAGGGGAAGGAGCTGTGTGAGGCAGCTCATTTTACAGGGTGAAGAGGCACGCAGCCCTCCTCCCCAGGCTGATCTGTACCCCAGGGACCTCATCCCCATGCCCGGCAACTTTTTCAAGGGTGAGGGGGCATGCAGTCCTCCCTCCTCAGTCCGATTTGGGCCCAGAGACCCCACCCCCCTGGCCCAGCACCATTTAAAGGTGGAGGGGGGCACGCTTCTCCCTTCTCGGGCTTTCAGCCCTGGCACCTGATCCTCTAGGTTGGCACCATTTTGAAAGGGGAGAGGGGCATGTGGCCCTCTTCCTCTGAGGCCCTAAAGAATAAAAGGTGGGTGCCTTAGCGGCCATCCAGGGCACCCACCATATACTCGTTGAGGGCTGCTGGAGGAGCCCTAAGTCCCGGTGGCCCTAGCCAGCTCCCTGCATCAAGCAGGAACCAGCATTGCTCCCACCCACAGGGAGCAGCTGCTAATCTGCTCCCTGCATGCAGGAGCAATATTTAGATCTGTTCCAGGGAAACAAATCTAAAGTCCACTCCCAGCAAGCTGGAGCATTTTTGAAGCTCGCGCACACTGGGAGTGGATTTGGTGTTTGCTCCCGCTTGGCGGGAGATTTAAAAATGCTTCCACCAAGTGAGAACAAACACAGGTTTCCCTGCCCACGCTGCTATGTCCCAATGGTGGGTACCCCGGGACATATCTTGTGAGCTGGCCATGGGGGAGGGCATCCTCAGAGCCATTAATGGCTCAGGGAAGGGTGCTGCACGGCCTCCCTCCCTTAAAGAAATTGATCCATTGGGTGGGCTCCCCGGGGTCTATTCAGGCTTGGGTAAGGGGCCGTGCGGCCCTCCTCCCCTTTTAGTTAAAATTCAGCCCTGGCGGTGGGCTCCTTGGGGCCTTCTAAGGCTTGGGGAGGAGGGCCGCGGTGCCCTCCTGCCCATAAAATTTCCGGCTCTGGGAGTTGGCTCCTGAGGCTCGAGGATGGGCGCCATGTGGCCACCATCCCCAGAAATATTAATATTGGCCCGGGGGTCGACTCCCCGGGGTCTCTCAAAGCATAAGGAGGGGAGGACTCCTCCCAATAAATATCTGCCCCAGGGTAGAATCCCTGGGGCCTGTGGAGGCTCGGAGAAGGGGGCCATGCAGCTCCCCTCATCTTTATAAACAGTTGACCTTGGGTAGGCTCCCCAGGCCTTATAATGAATAAATACGGCCCAGCTGCCATTTTGGTTGTTTTTTGGGGGGCGGGGGGGGGGGGGGGGGGGGTTGCCGCCCCGCCAAAGTCTCACGGGATCGCTGAGTTTTTTGCAGTTTTTTTTCTTTTCAGGGTACCTTCTTGGTGCTTAGCGGGTCAGGGTACCCCTACCGCGTCCCTCTATCTTTTTTGTTTAAGAACTTCAGGACAGAAGATTAAATCCATGAGTCCTGTAATGACTAACAACATTTTACTCATGTTGCTGGCAGCCAATCAGAGTGTGGGAGCGAGCTGGCCCATGGAAAATACAGATCCGTGGGCCAATCAGAACGCTCTCCTTTTAAATTGGCGCTCCCGCAAGTCTCAGAGACTCTCGTGAACCCAACTGTCAAAATATACAATTATGTTTTTTTATCTTAATTTCTCAAGAACTACTGAACAGATTTACACAAAATCACAAAAAACACAATCTACGGGGAAGATCTAGCATCCTGCCGAGTTTGGTGTAATTCCATTTAGTAGTTTTTGCTGTAGCCTTGTCTGAAGAAGACTATGAAAAATTCATGGAGATTTGGGGTTTTGGACCCTCCTTTTTGTCTTGCCCTCTTTTTGATGGAAACCACAAAACGCACTATCCATGGAAAAGCAGACCTAACTATAGCTACTTAGTGGTGACTGCCACTAGGTAATGTGTGTGTGTATGTATATATGTTCATAAGTTCATAGACTTAGTCTGTAAATAAAAGAGGAAATAATGTGTTTGCAAACTTTATTGTTTTTTCTGAAAAAAAGTAACGATTCAATATGTCCTAAGACAAACTACTCCAATTATAGATATTTAGAGAGGTTTTGCTTTTTAAGATTTTAATAGAATTAAGATTATTTAGGACTTCTATTGGAAATAGTTTTTCTATCATAACTGGTAACAATTGATGTTTTCCTTTGGGTTCACATTTTGAGACACAAACCTTCCCATCTGCCAATATTTCTCTCCGTACAGAAGAGTTGGTATATAGTAACTTCTTTACAAATATTGTAAAGTTGGTTGCAAAGGTGAAACAGATGGATTTAGTTTTATATTAATGTGCATGGTAAACCTGAAATGAACTGCATTGTCTTGATGTCAGTCCTGTTTACTTTCAAAATCAATCTGCCTGCTACATTATTTCCAGTTTATACAGGCATGGTGATATGGCCAAGTATTATGTATATGCATGTAAGGGAAGCATTTAATGAGTCATACCTGGCTGCTTTGGACTTGCAATATCATACCTATGGTGAAAACGTGGAAATGTTCCTAATACTTAGACTGTCAGTCACAAGTGTTATGGACAAAACATAATTTTACTTTATAGTTTTGTGTCTTTCACTTGTGCCTTTATGGAGGGCATCTTCTTCATAGCCTACAGACTTTTGTTTTTTTGTTATGACATGTTAGGACTGGAAATTCCAAACATTCTCCATCTCTCCTAAAGTGCAAAACTCAGGGCCCGATGTAGGTGACTAAATACCGGTCGGTAACTGTGAAATTCGGTAAATTTCACCGTTACCGACTGGTATTTAGCCAATTGCAATTTACGTAATACCGAATGGATTCGGTAATAAGGAATCGGTAAAATAAGGAAAACCAGTTACCGATTCCTTATTACTGAATCTGAGATACCGAAAACCCCAAATACCGATTCGGTAAATAAGCATTGGTAAAAGAGATGTACCAATACTGAATTTCATGAAATGAAATTCGGTATTTAAGAGTCGGTAATTACCAATGACTCAAAGCAGGTGGTAATCATGTGCACGGCATTTAAACAGCCCCAAAATGAAACAGTCTCAGCGCAATGGCGTCCCTCTACGTTATTGCAAGGCGGCTACAACTACAGGAAGCAGGAATGAGGATCTGGAGAAGGGAGGAGCGCATAAACAGACAGCGCATCACACTATTTCAACTCACAGAGGCAGAAATTCATGAGAGGTACAGGCTGCACCCCCAAACTATCCTGGACCTGATACGGGACCTGCACCCACTCCTAGAGCATCCTACACCAAGGGCGCACGCTATACCACCACATGTCCAGGTGCTCTGTATTCTCCACCTATTAGCATCAGGAAGTTACCAGGGGTGATAGCTGTGGCAGGTGGCATGTTGCAGAGCTGCCTGTCTCAGTTCCTTAACAATTCCCTGGATGCCATGATGCAAAGGTTGCATCACTACATACGCTTCCCAACCACACAGGCCGAACTGCAGAAAACAAAAACAGACTTCTACCAAAAGGCACAGTTCCCGCATGTTATAGGGTGCATTGTTGGGACACACATACCTATCTGCCCACCTGCAGCCAACGAGTACATCTACCGTAACAGAAAATCCACCTGCTCCATCAACGTGCAGGTCATCTGCGATGCGGCCAACACCATCACCGACATCGCTGCAAAATGTCCTGGGGGCACCCATGACTCCTACATATTCCGCAACAGTGGGATATACACATGTCTGGCTGAGGCAGAATTTGGAGAAGGATACCTGTTAGGTAAATCTATGTGACACACCCTGATGTGTACTGCTGATAAATGTGTTGGTGTTTGTTATTAATGGCACTTCCTTTCTCACCTAGGTGATCGCGCATATTCCGTGCGTGCAGTCATCCTCACTCCTCACCTGAACCCATCAACCCCAAGTGAGAGACGATACAATGCTGCGCACAAATCAACACGCAACGTGGTGGAGCGGACATTTGGACTGTTGAAGAGCAGGTTCCGCTGCCTCCACAAAAGCAGAGGAGCCTGTCAGTACCGACCCATCATCTGCTGCAAGATCATCGCTACATGTGCTATGCTGCATAACTTGGCAACTAAGAAAGGGACAGCAGTCGATTTGACTGACTCTGAGGACGATGACTGTCCACAGCCAGAGCCCAGCGGCAGCAGGAGTGGCACCAGATGGGAGACAAAGACGGGCTGAGATTACACTGAACTATTTCTAGGTAAGTAAGGAGACACAGCCAGTAATTGTGTGTGAGTGACGTAGTTTAATAGCATGACACTAACCCACATCATGAAGGGCTTAACATAGTAGTCCCAATTCCAAACAGTCTACAAATCCGTCATGGGTTAATTCACCCATGTATCAAAAACAAGTGTGCCTGGCATTACCTCCTGCACCCACGCACAACATTGCTGCTTCCTCTGTGTCCACTGTCCTCACTGGCAATGTGTCCTGTGCCACCACTTTGCCGTCCGCTGCGCCTCCTGGACTCTGTAACAGGGGGCATTTCACTACTGCGGCTATTTGTCTCCTCACTGTCCGCCACATCACCTGCACCAGTATTGGCAGTCAGATTATTCTGTAGCACTTCAAGTGCAGTGGTCACTGTCACCAGCCCCCTACCACATCCCGGCTGCAGTGTGCCATCTTCCCCTGCATGGCCACTGAGCGCCTGCAGAGCAGAGAGTGGCAGTTCTCTGCTGCTTGCCTCTCCACAGCTTCTGGTTCAGTGCAGCTGCTTGGGTGTGGCCACTTCCTTGTTGGGAGTTAATAGGATGCACAGAATTGGCTGATTCCTCAATTGCAGGAATTTTGAATCACCGATTCGGTATTTACCGATTCGGTAATTAAGAATGGGTAATACCGATCGGTATTAAGTATTCGGTATTTATTTTCCAAATTTTACCGATTCGGTAATAATTACTGAATTTTTACCTACATCGGAAATACCGATTTCTTAATACCGAATCGGTAAAATTCGGTATTAAGAAATCAGTATTTCACATTTACCTACATCTGGCCCTCAATCTTTAACTTTATCTAGGTCTACTGGTCCCCTAGTTCCTCCTTACAGGATTTATCCCCTTGGTAGAATTCGTTACAAATCAGTTGGCTTCCAAAGGTAGTTTACTTTTACCCTTTACTTGAGTTGCTGGCCAGAGGCCCCTAAGGGAGCAGCTCTAAACTTTGTGGATGAACTAATAATTATTAACCCGCGTTGTAGATTTATAATTCTCAATTCATCTGTCACTCAAGTATTTTCCTCTGAATCCTCTGCTGGACACCTACTAGAGGCCATTCATGGCTCCAGTCACCCAGCCTTGGTAGAGATGGCAGTCTCATAGACAGATCACTATGGAATCCCTTTTACCTTCAAAATCACATGGAAATTTCAGTAGTCTAAATCTCTCACTGATCCTCCTTTCTGTGACTGAACGCTTTTAACCTAGAATCATTCACCTGCACTTGAAAGAGCCCTCTTTACGACAAGAATACGCACATTGACAACCACCAGGATGCCCATTTTTAGTCATTTACCCATACCCTGCCCTCTGCTCTAAAGGTAACTCTCTTGTTTCATGAGCAAAATTCTGTAGTAAGCAGCAGATACAAAACAAACTGTTCATGTTGGAGCCGCTAGACCATAAACTAAATGCACATGAATCAGAACATAAATGGAGAAGATATGACAGCTATTTGATATGGGATTGTATCCTTCTGGTCCCCTCTAAAAAGAGTATATTTAAAGAAATAAACACAACATATTCCTCCCAGTGCTTTAGGCAAGTACCTAACCTGGCAAAATAACTTTTCCATTTATTCTCCAAACTGCAATTCCTTCAAGCAACTCAAACCAACCTCTGCTTAGATAGCGCGGCTTTCCTCTCACATAAGATCACTAGAGGACGGCTTGTGATAGCTTCAGATAACACTGATGTCCCAGTAGACCTTTTCAGTGGCTCACAGGTCAAAAAACTTGACTCTTGTCCAGAATTGCTCCAGCCATAACAATTAACAACCTGATTACTGTTACTTCTTTTTGTCATCCCTCCAACTCTTCGAAAAGACCCATACCCAGCTAGTCTTAGTAAGTAGCTCCACCCAATCTATAGAAAAGCTCAATAAAACTGTCTTCATATCTTCAAAAAACATGGACGTTGTGATGTAGGACACAAAGATATTTCTGGCCACTCCCAATTACAAATAGTATGCATGATTCCTTATGCAGACCTCTACTGTATTGGGTCCTACTTGTGGAGGTTTGATCGAGCCTTGTTGATGGATGAATCCAGTCAGTCAATCCACTTTATTCGATTAATTAAAATCATAAAAGTACAATACACCAATATACAAAAAAAAGACACATTCCTATAAAAACATTTGAGCGATATATATAAAACGATAGCATTTGTATATTTCAGCAGAACCAGATATCTGGAGGTGAAAAATTCCATAAAATATTAACAGTAAAATGCATACATTGTTTAACATAGTGTGTCTGTTTTTCCTGATTCGTACGGCAGCAACAAGGAAGCAAGCAATATTAAAAATATCTCAGGAATTACTCAGCATTTGCAAATAAAGTAACACAGGTATAACTTGTGAAAAGCCCTTTCCATTCAATATAGGGACTAAAAACTTCCTACGAATATCATTATAAAAATCACAGAATATCATAAAATGTAAAGTGTCCTGTGAAGAATAATTATCACATTGACACGGGCCTGCATCCACAGGTTTACACCACCCCAGGAGATCACCCAACGAGAAGTGAATCAAATTAAAATGGAACCAGAGATGGAGGGGCTTGGTCACAATTTTCAAGTAGGGTTCGATTAACAAGGTTGTTTTTGTCAAGAAGTGTGCCCTAACAAGAGGTTTCTGTAGTTCCTGTTCTTCCTGTTCCATCATCAATGTATTCATGAAATTCATTTTGACCCACTTCACGTCTTCCTTACTGATTCTTTCTGGGGCTTCAAATAATTCTGGCCGCCCTAATTTAGATAACATAAGCTTAACATAAAACAGCCACTTGATGTTACTAGCTTTAGCCAGTTTAACACAATCCCACAGGATCTGATGGTTCAAGATTAATTCTGGATTAAGTCAGGTTTGAAGTCAACAGAGTAACGGGGCTGTGCTCAAGATATCAGAGACGTAACCCAACCCCAGTTCCTGATGAATAGCAAAGGTTGGGGTTGATTGAGGTACAGACAGGAGGCTACGTATAAATCTATTTTCAGCTCTCTGCACCCCTGCCTGCTGTTTAAACCCCCATATAGATGAGCCATAGGCCGCAATAGCCAGACACTTCGATCTATATATCTTGAGAATGGCCTCTACAGGTCTAGCCCCCAAATGCTGAGCAAACTCTAATAAAGCTGTCGTAGATCTAATAACTGCATTTAAAAAAAAAATTGTTGAGGGGCCCAAGAACATCTTTCATCGAATAGTACCCCTAGGTATGTAAAAGAGGACACCATGGACACTTCCACCCCATTACAATAAAAGGATTTAGCTTTTCTAATTCTATGACCCGTTGTCATAATATGTGACTTCCCAATGTTCACTACCAGGTCCAAAGACTGCATGTAGGCCCCAAAGGCATCCAAAAGCCGCTGGAGACCTACCGCAGTACGAGCTAAAAGGACAGCGTCATCCACGTATAGGAGGACCGGGATTAGACAGTCTCCTACACGCCTCAACTAAAGACTTGTCCGGGGCGTTAACATAAAGTGTAAAAAGCAGAGGCGCCAAAATACACCCCTGACGAACGCCCCTTCCTGATTTAAAATACCTTGTGCATTTGCTGTCCTGGGAAATCCTAACTGATGCTAAAAGATCCCGATGGAGATCAGCCAGAAAATAAACTAGACACGGGTCAATACTCATTTTCAACAAGATACTCCACAGCTTCGACCTGTTAACCAGGTCGAACGCTGAGGATAAATCCCATAAAAGCCTTCTGCAGGGAACCTTCTTTAGCCACAGTGTATTTACTTATTATTAAGTATAAATTAAGACACTGGTTGATAGAACTTCTGCCTTGTCTAAAACCGTACTGTAAATTAGATAAAATCATATTATCAGTAGCCCAATCTGTATCTATGGCTAAGATCACTTTACCTAGTATTTTAACCGCCAAATCAATCTGGGATATCAGTCTATAGCACCCCGGGTCCCCTCTCTGGCCCTTTTCAGAAACATGAATAATAATCGACTGGGACCAGGATACAGGACACCCTTGCGTTCCAGAGGCATTAAAAACATTAACTAATATTTTCGCCCAGAATTTAGGATCACATTTATATAGATCTGCAGGGACACAGTCAGGGCCAGGTGCTTTATTACTAGAGGTCTCCTTTATTGCTCTCTCAATATCCTCCTCGTTAAAGACAAGTGGTACTATATTCTGCTGAGGTAATGACCTGGGGATGGAGTCCAGTACCTCATTGGAGCCATTCATTGCCTCAAAATGGGACAGCCACTGTGCCTCTGTGATATTACTTTCCTGTGTATCATTCTCCAGTCCAGAGAAAAAGGGGGTGTTAACAATAGCCCAAAATCTTGAACTATCCTTTAAAACCTCGACAGATAAAAGAGCATTCCAAGCCTCTGCCTTAATCTCTGATTTCCGCATATAAACTGCTTTCTTATACTGCTTCCGTAATCTCGCTATCAATACCCTATCTCGAGGTAAGCTTTTCAAAGCTAAGACTAGGAAACGGTGGGCTCGTGAGCAATTTTCATCAAACCACCTTTCTCCACGAGTAATTCTGGATTTGGTATTAATGGTCAGATCCGCAGCTATCGGTCTACAAATGCCATCAAAGGCTCTAAGAACCACATCCTTAGGGTTTGAAGAATCAACGCATATTGCGATATTCCCTTTAGCTTTTGCACAAAAGTCTGTAAAAAAGGAATCGGGTGTCACTTTGGACCACTTAAGCCTCCTCCCCTGGTCACGGATTACCACACAATTAGCTCCCAAATTCTTTCCTCCTATTCCCAAAAACCACAACCTTTATCCAGTTCTAATATAACAGGGGTGTGGTCACTAAAAGGAGACAGCCTGGCATTATAAAATACTACCTTATCTAGCAACAGGGAGACAGGAATGTGTAATCAATAATAGTATTTGTAGCCTTAGATTTAAACGTAGAGCACCGATCAGATTGATTAAAAAACCCAGGTACAAAAAGATCAGCCTTAGCCAAAAGGGCCTCTAATACCTCCCCCTGAGGTGAATGCTCAAAATGAGGAATCACCGAATGACTGTGCCCTAGATGATCATCAATAAAACAATGCAAATCACACAGATGTATATTAAAATCGCCCATGAGTAGTATATAATAGGAAGTGGATTGATTCAACCTATATTCTTCTAAAAAAAAGTTTCAAATGACACAGTCCCCAGAATTATAGAAATTTAGAAGTAATAACTTGGGGTAATTGGAAGTGCTTACTTCTACTACCAGACAATTAGAAGAGTCTGCCTCTATCCTTTTTGAGGACCCCATTAATTTAAGGGAAAAAAGAAGCACTAGACAGCCTTTTGCTCTACCTGGCGGAGCAGGTAGAAAATCAGATCTAAACCCATCCAACCAAAAGTTATCCCCCCTATCCCATGTTTCCTGGAGAGCAATTATATTGTACGATTTTATGAAGTTCAACCAGTTTGGGTCATCTCTTTTAGATCTAAGACCCGCAATATTCCAACTGATGATTCTACAATTGAGGGGAATTTCTGCTCCTATATCACCTGTGACATGGCTGTTAGAGTATGGTTCAAGTATACAATCCTCCTTCCCCGCCAGTCAATCATTCACATCCATATGGGTGAGTGGGAGAAATCTATTTGAGAGGGTTAAGCCTCCCTCATCAGGCCTGGGCAACTGGGCTACCAGTTTTAAAGATGTTACTCCTCCCCCGCTTACTTTACCGGAGCAAAATACAGGACTTTTACTACGAGAAGGGCACATCAAAGACTGATGAAAACTAGTGGAATTAGCCACACTTACACTATCAAGAGATCGTAATGCCCCCTTACTGGGGGGTAAAAATAACCTAATTGCAAGGCCCTAATGCCCCACGTGTAGCTCGGTGGCGTCCCAAAACAGCCTGTCAACTATATCCCGTTTGTTAAAATTGACTACAATACATTCGCCAAGTACATGTTTGGGACCATTTCCCACCCAGGCCACCCGTCTAGCCATTATAATGTGAGCAGGGTTCTCAGAATGACCAGTGCAGTAATGGTCACACCAGTTTTTTGTCTTACGCAGCAGGGCCGCCGTTGATTCACTGTCAGGGGCACTAAGCGGAGGAACCCCTACAAAGACCGCAACCAAAGGAGTAGCTTCTGGGGGGGAGATTAATTCTACAACCATTAGGACATATATTTCTCTCTTGAGGGGCACAATTCTCATTAATTGGCAAAGTCGGGCCATTAGATGGCAAGTTAGCTAGACTCATGTCGACTTGGAAGGGTTTCCCTCCCCCTGGGCCCAGACCTCGAATAACCTCAGGTCTACCAACAGAATTAGGCTTTAACCCCCCCCCTGGAAGTTGTAATGGTTGATTACCTATATGTTTCCCTCTGGAATTGGACCTAATCTCTAATGGTGGAATAGTTAACAAGCCTAAGTTTGAAATAACTTGCGGGGTATACTTTGTATCCCTCAAGAAGGAGTCCAACCGCTCAAATGTTTTCTTAAGATCCGCAACACAAAAGTTCAAGGGATCAATTACATCTTTAGCGATACCAATCAATATAGAGTCAAACTGCTCACTAAAAATGTCCTCTACCAAATTCCGCTAAGTCAGTTGAATGTTCTCATCCACCACTGGCACCAACTTGGGGGTACTATTTTTAGAGCCTTTATGCCACTTACTGGCTTTTCAGCTAGTACATTTTTCCCCTGCAGTCCCCGCAGTCCCCACAATTAGACCCCTTGGTGTCCTTTCCACATCCAAGGGGGGAACTTCAGGTATTACATCCACACCCCCTATCACTGCAGTATCATGAGACTGAACTTCACTCCTCGCTCTTGGGCCACTAATCAACACCACCGGTTCCAATGGTACAGGAATATGAGATGGAGGATCAGTTGCCACAGTCCCTTCTCCAGGGTTTTGTCTTGTACCCAGTCCCAATTCCTTTTCAGCATTGGCTATCTCCTTATTCAGAGCTCCAACAGCCGAGGTCAAATTTGAAATGATAGTTGGTGACTTTCTAGGGATTTTGGCTTTTAAACCCCCCCTGTTCTTGACTGCCCATATATTTGCGCTTACCCATGGATGAACGTTTGAGGGGTGGCCCATCCCAGCTTTTTTCAGGCTCTGACGGGCAGGGATGGGCCCGCCCTTGGCCCGGGCTTTGCCCGGGTATGCCCGTGCGCGTCCCATGCTGCGGGGCGGCTGCTCGGCTGATAAGCGCCTCCAGGCGCCGTGATGACATCCCCAGCAAGCGACAAGCAATGCCTGCTGGGGATGGTAGTTCAGCCGTTGCCCTCATGGCGGGTGCTAGGGTGCTAC
This sequence comes from Triturus cristatus, assembly GCF_964204655.1. Lineage (NCBI taxonomy): Eukaryota > Metazoa > Chordata > Amphibia > Caudata > Salamandridae > Triturus > Triturus cristatus. The sequence continues at coordinate 335,574,806 of NC_140595.1, forward strand.
GGTGTTTTTCTTAAGCCTTTCCCCTCACGGCAGTGTCCAGGCTGGAAATGAATCAAAGGAAGCCGTTCCCCTCACGGCACTGGTATCGGCTGTCAGCGCGTCCCGGGCTGCGGGAGGGCTGCTCGGCTGATAAGCGCCTCCAGGCGCCACAATGACATCCCCAGCAAGCAACAAGCAATGCCTGCTGGGAATGGTAGTTCAGCCGTTGCCCTCATGGCGGGTGCTAGGGTGGTTTTCTTAAGCCGTTCCCCTCACGGCACTGGTATCAGCTGTCAGCATGATGGATGAATCATTTCTTATGATGTGGGAGGAGATAGCACAATTCAACATGTGAAACTGTAGTCTGGGATCTACTTAAATGTTTAACTATTCCATTTGTTGCCAGAAAGAAGGAATGAGGAAACCACTTGGGAATAGTTAGAGGGTCATACTATGTTATGTGAAGCAAGGCTCGACAGTACACCTTCCACTCTAAAAGTATCTAAATTCAAAACTGCATTGGCAAAGCTAAAGGAAAGAATTATTTAGGTGAGATTTTGCGATAAACTCTATTATGCAAAGATGATTTGACAAAAGCAATGAGGTAGATAAACTATTTAGTTGGCAGTTTGGACATAGACAGATCCAAAATCAAGTGGCTGAGATAGGTTATCCCAAGATAAGACACAGGGATTACGATAGCTCGGAGATAAAGAAAATCTTTCTTAATGTTTACCTTGATTTATACCAAAGGAATGCAAGACCTTCCCTCCATTGTAGTGAAAATGTTATATCACAGTTGTTATCTTGCTTGTGCTTTGAATCGGGAGCCTGATACTCTAGGGGCTCAAATATTATAATATTTGAGGCAGAAGTATACCAAGTGTTGTCTTCTATTCCAAGCAGGAAAGAGGCGGGTCCAGACGGACTCTCCCAGGCTGTGTTTATCATGTTTAGTTAGGAGCTTGCTCTTAATTTGGTGGCTTGGTGGTGTTTATCTTGAAGGATCTTGTGATACCGCCATCATTTAACCCCTTGCATGCGTCGGACGGACCCCGGCCGCCCGATGTCACAGTGGACGTGGGCGTCGGACGGCCGGGAGCCGTCCGATTTGAGCACGCGTGGAGTTTTCCCGCACCGCGGGGAAGTTCCGCCCGCGCCCAAGGGCTTAAACAAGGCAACCTCGTGGAAGCAATGAAGGGCCTCTCTAAGTTTGCCTGGTATAGGCATATCAGCCTGTTGAAAATGGATTATATTAAACTTAATGAAGATTTTGAAAGCCAGGCTGGCGTTGGTTGTCCCCGCAAATAATTTCTTGCTGAGGCTATTGTCTATACTAAAGCAATGCAGCATGCACTGGCACTCTTTTATTTGACTGGAGTGAAGTCATTCAGCCTGCTGAACTGGGCTTTCCTCTTTGGACATGTCAAATGTGATGTTGGTGCGAGATGTGTATTCCCCTTGGTCTTCTTAGTATATGAAGACCGGGCAATTGTAGATTTTTTAAAGAGTAGTGGGTTATCCACATGTGAAAAACCTAAAAAGTACATATTTTTAAAGGAAATTCTGCAGACCATGCAGGTTGGGACAAGCTTATATGGGTAGGAACAGATGGCATATGGAATGAAGGAAAGTTTTTTTTAATTTTTATAAATGATTTTTATTCATTGACATTAGTCCTCCTGAAGAGCAACTCAAGAGAACTTGTAAAAAATGTCTGTCATATGTTTTTTTTGATATGTAGAAAACAAATGACTCTTAAGTTCTTCCTGTCTGAAATAACAATATATTAGTGGTGGTGGGTCTAATGAATATGTGTCAAATATAGGTTTCAGAAATTATAGTTGCTGCGGGGTATGGCTTCAACGCCACTGAAGAGGGACACCTGACTTGGAGGCTTCGCCACATGTCAGAACACTTCATTGTGTGTTTGCTATTGTTGCAAACGCGTTCTCAGGTTGTCGGAGCATCAGCAGACTATAATTTAATCCTTGAAAAGCCAGGTGAGGCCCTCTTTGAATCTTTCTTTGTGCAAACTGCTCCTGAGGTATTCGCGGCCGCCATTTTGTGCCGCCGCCCTTTATCCGACTCACGCTGCTGCTGTGGGGCACGTCTTCTTTCTATCATTGCAGCATACACTCTTCCCTTCTGCTGGAATGCTTGCTTGATATCTACTTTCAGTTTCCTGATGTGATGCAAATACAGTATTAATCCAACTTGTGCTCTACTCTGCATGGACTGCCTTTTAAAGGCTTTTCGATTGATGAGTATTAGGTATTCTGCGCTTATCACACCATGCTGATTTCTTTGTTGATGCTGTTGTTAAAGCTAGTTCCACCTTATCAATGACTGTTTAGCTATGTTCCTCGAATTTCCTCACTTACATTACAGATGTGTGCCATTAATTAACTATCCTTGGAATGCTACATCATTCAGTGGTTGCCTGTGATTTTCCCTGTCCTCCTTATGTACTGTTCCTTCTTTGCACATAGTGTGCTGGTGATATATCCAACCTGGGTAGAACTATTTTATTTTTGTGCTCTTCCACTAGGACTGTGACTACTTATTACTAATATGCTGCCATAACTAAGTACTTTTTGCTTAGTTGTTGTACGGGTAGACTAAAGAAATTGTGTTTTCATGCTAGCTCTGTACCCCGTCTACCCCAAAGCCACCCACAAAGCTCTCCTCGATGAGCTCTTTGATGGATAATCTTGTCTTTTCCATTTACGTGGTGCAATCCGTTACTCCTCGCTCTGCATCCATTTATGCTTCTTCAGTGAAGGTTCAGTATCTATCCTCTACAAATAAAACGCTTCAACAAGACCCTCCTTTGCCTGAAAAACTGTTGTCTCCTATATTGATGGAGCACTTGTTAGAAGAAATTTCTGTACTTCATCCCTTTGTTGAGGAAACCATCAAACGCATTCAGATTCTTGATGAAAATGGTCCCTTATGGAGACACGTATGTCTTTGGTGGAGCAGCAGGTCAGTGACTTGCATGACAAAAGTAATACAATTGCAGTGTTGGTCAAAGAGGTCATTCAACTTAAGGAACACTCAGAAACCCTGTAAAACAGGAATAAAAGTAATCTGTGTATTTGTGATCTTCCTGAAAGAACAGAAGGTAATAATCCTTTCTCTATTTTCACATACTTTCTTCTGCAATTTTTGGACTTGCCTCCTTCCACCACCCTGAATATACTACAAGCTCATGGACTGAGTCCTCATCTCTCCTCATCCCTGTCATCTGCTAAAGTGAGAGGAGTCATTCTCTACTTTTTAGCGTTCACAGACCTTTTGAAAGTCCTAAATACTACCAAATCAAAAAAGCAAATCATATGGCTGGGCAGGAAGATATTGTTTCACAGGATGGTTCTAATGCTACAGCCAACAGGAGGAAAGAATTTCTCAATCTTTTGTCCTGCGGTATGAAATTTGAGTGCTAGATATGGCCTTCATCCTTGTCTATTTAAGGTCATCTATCATAAAATTACTGCCTCATACGAGGATCTGGCTGAACTCAGAAAATGTATAATCTCTCATCTGCTAGATACTATGGATACAGCTGGACCATCTACTCGTTAATCTCTTGAAATGTTTTTGCTGCTCGTTTTGCCTTGTATTCTTAGATAAAATGTTTATTCTGGATGTTATGTATATGTTAATATTCCTCCCTTCTTTTCTTTACAGATTCACGGTGTGTGTTTGCTTCGTTTGCCCCCTAACTATTTATCTATCGTTCCATTGTGGTTGGATCCCCCCTTGTCAGATGTGCCATCGCACCTGCGTTGTCACCACCCCTTTCTTCCTTTTGTAAAATATTCAGGTATGTGTTTTCATTTGTCATTTTTTGACATTTACCATCTCTGCTTGCTATTTTTCTTCCTTTCTTTCTCCTTTCCCCATTCTGTTCCCTTTCTCCTCTTATCCCTCCTGTATTATCATATATCTCCTTTAATTATTTCTTGCTTCTATATATTCTTTTATATTTGCATTGCAGAATTGTTAAATATTTGTTAATCCTCAATGTATATTCAATTTGTTTTTACTGTAAAATTCTGAGTTATTACATGGAATATAAAAGGATTCATCAATCATGTCCTACGACAAACTTTTATCCCACTTGGCAGTGTCGGCTCCAGATTTAGTCTTTCTTCAAGAAACACATCTAACTGAAGCCTTAAAAGTCAGGCGTGGGTGGGTTGGCTCTGTGTTTGTGTCTCTCACTTCAAATAAAAAGAATGGTGTCATTATTTTATGTAGGAAATCTTTAGACCTTGTAGCAAAAAGACGATATGGGTAGATGGATTGTTGTTCAACTTTTTATCAATAAAATTCCTTTAACTGTTTTAAGTACTTATGCCCCCCCCCCCACACAACCTGATTACACTTTTTGGCCCTCAGTATCTCATAAATGTAGGCAATATAACAACACATACTTTATCCTGGGAAGAGATTGTAGTCAAATTATGGATCCTTTTTTTTGATAGACAATCCCATGTCCAGCTTTTCTCTCATAAAATGCACAAACAATTCCACACCATTGTCTCTCATCGTACTTTGGTTGATGCTTGGAGACTTTCTAATCCCACTTCCAGAGACTACACTTTTCATTCTGCTACACATAGTACCCTTACAAGATGACACCACATTTTTGTTTCTAAACTTTTATCACAACACATAATACAATCCTCAATTAGTCCCATAGTACTCTCAGATTACACCATGGTCATCTCAGATTTGGACTTGGTTCCCCTCACCCAGTCTCTCATAGATGGAGATTTAATAACTCATTGTTAAAGGATGCGCAATTCTCCACTTCCTTTATCTCATTCACTTCAGAATTTTTCCACATTAATGACTCTCCCTCCACCACTCTTCTTCTATTATGGGACACTTTCAAAGCAGCAGCAAACTGTTTTATCATTGACTATGTATCTAAAAAAAAGAAAGTTTGAAACAAAGAATATGCGTTGTTCCTATCCTCTATTACGATATTATAGAGCTAAAGTATTTCTCATCTAAATAGTATACCGATCTTCAAAAGCTACTTGACACCAAATTAAAATGTAATACTTTATCCACTAACGATGCTTCCTCCATTTTGTTAAGAAGTAATGCTCATTATTATGGTGGAAGAATTAAAGTTGCCAAAATACTAGATAATTATCTAAAGGTGAAAAATCAGGTTCTCCAGATAGATTCCTTAATTGATTTTCAAGGGGTTTCATTGACCAAACATAAGGATATCCTAAATGAATTTGTCACTTTTTACAAAACCTTATACACTCTAGGGGTGGGCGGAAATTGCGAAATTCACTTTCGCAAACTATCGCGAAAATATTGAAAATCTCCGCAAACACGCTGGAAATATCGCGAAGATGCGGAAGTTTTTTTCCCGCCTGTTCGCGGTATTTTTTGCGTGATTGCTGCTCGCCAACTTACCCATGCGGTTGCTCACGGACGCGGCCATCTAGTTTTCACTTGTCCCGCCCTCCCGCGATGCTTACTTCCTGTTCCGGGTCGCGTAATGCATGCTCGCGCCCGTTCCCGGTACGTATTTCCTGTTCGCGAACGCTTTAACTTGTTCGCATTGCTTTTTGCGTGCTCGGGGAGAAAATATCGTGCGAACTTGCGCACGTGGTCGCAATGGGCACGGCCATCTTGTTTTTCACTCTATTGTATGGTTCTGGGGCCTGATTTTCAATCCTCCGTGCATCTTTCCAATCCTTTGTTTGAAGCCACTTTTTAAAAATCTTTTTTATTTATTATTTCTCTAACTATTTTCCTGCTTCTATATTTTTGGTTTTTGTCTACTTTTTTTTGGTTTTTTAGCCACTTTTTCACTCTTTCTATTGCCTGCTATTTATTTCCTTTACTTACTTTTTAAATGTTATTACCTTTTCTTTCCCGCCCCGTCTCTCATCCCCAGAACCATGTCAAAGGGTAGGGCTCGTTGCAGCCAGAGCCGCGAACGCCTTCTTTGTGGAAGGTAGCGCCCACAAGGGGTGCAGGCACGGGCCCTATTTTGGGAGGTGGAGTTGGCTGCACTCATTTTCTGTGTGCAGCGCCACCTCCCCTCAACCCTGGCAGTAGGTGGCAGGCCTGGGTCTGGGTACAGCCTCCGGGAGCGTCAACAGCAGTGGGGGAAGGTGCGCCGGGCAGTGTTGTGCTGCTCTGGGGTCCGGCGCACCCAGGCGCAGTTGACCCACCGGTGGTCCGACATCCTGGATCGTGAGCAGGACCTGCTAGGAGTGGAGGTCCCGGGTCTTGGTGAGTAACTATTTAATTATTATTTAAATATTACTACTTTGTGTCTGTTCTTCTGCTCTGTGTTCTATATTGCGAATATCTTTTTTTTCTTCCAACCAGCTAGAATGTTACTGCTTACATTCCAGGTTAATTACGTTTAAAAGTCTTCTGTGATTGTTATGACACAGGTGCTCCTCTGTGCTACTACTAATCTTACTTGTTTGCAACTTTGCATTTGCGCTCGCTTATCGTGATTCTGTAAGAGTTTATTTTAGAGAAATTAAGTTACGTAATGCTACAGTGACTCTAGTCCTTACTTTGTCCTGTCACTAAGAGATAGGGGCGGATTGATTCTTAGGTTTAGGTACTTTGTAAAAAGGTCATGTGGGCTCAAAGGTGTCTTATACAACGAGCTGCAAGGTAACGTCACGTGCAAAAATAAAAGACACAAAGGTAAAATGGTTGCATGGCTATGGCTAACTAAGCAAAGGCTAGAATGATCCTAGGGGGGACCATATATAACTATTAGTGTCTACTCTACTACTACCTGATTTGCACTAGTGATGTATGTTATATACTATTAACTAATTTTTCAATCTTGCTACTGACTAATAGGGGGAGGTATATATGACGCCTAATAAATGTGTAATGTTTTCTAGGCGCACTACCGACCACCATTGCCGGGGCCAGCGAAGGCGACGTGGAGGGAGAGGATGCGGCAGTTGCCGATACCAACGATGGAGCGGTAGGGGGAGTGCCAGCACCAGTGGCGGGCGGTGGTAAGTTAGATTCATAATCCTTAACTATTGTTGACACTACACTCACAGCAAGGGTGTACTGTATGTATACTGTACTGTTGAGACTTAGGGCCCCATTAGGATGGCGGGTGGATTGCCCCCGCCGGGCCGGCGGTAGTCACCGCCGACCCCGCAGGGGCAAACCTCCCGCCATCCCTGTAGAAAAGAGTCAGACCCCCCACATGTCGACCGGGCGGAAAAGGGTTCAATATGGTGGCGTGTCTGAACACACCGCCAGCCATATAATCTGCATTTTGGAATGCCTTTACGTGGCGGCATTGCCGGCCGCCATGGAAAGGCATGCGGAGTATGCTTGGGGGCCCCCATGGAGGGCACCTATGCTATGGTACCCCCTGCCTTTCAAAGCAAAATGTGGCAGGCTCCGCGGGGGGCCTGTCACGTTGTGCTTGGAAAAGCACAACATGTATTTTTAGCATTGCTTTCGGCACCGCCCACCAGAATGTAAAAAAAACAGGATGCACCCGCCACTGTGGCGGGCGCATCCTAATTGTCCCCACGGGACCCCCACCCTTTTTAGATGTCCTAAGTAAGTAAGAGTTGTTGTGAACGTTTGAAGAGTGAGCTAGACTAGACACCCTTTAATTGGCATAGGGGAGGGAGTATTGAGTAACCAATGGCCTCATCTATCTGATTTCAACTCCGCTTTGAAAGTTTTATGGAGAAGACTAAAAGTCAGATCAGATCACCTGGTGTTCAACTAAAAAGTGAAAGACGGGTGGTAAGAAGAAGGACGGGCGAGATTTAAAATGTTATGTACTGTGCTTTATAGTGCTACCATGCCACTATGTGTATAATTAACTTGTCTTACTGTTTTTCTAAGAGTATATTTTACAATTGTCTTCTTTTTTTCTTTTTGATACACAGCTACTCCTTCCAAAGTCAATTGGAAGGAGTTGGCTGCCAAGGCACGGCGCCGGAAGCTGGAGGCAATCCAGCAGGAATATCGGCGGCTGGTGGTCTTGGCAGAGGAGGAGGAGGAGACTGCAGCAGCACTTCAAGCCTTCTCCAGTGCCCCGGGCCTCAGCCACCGCCCTCCAGCGGTACGGCGCCACCGTCTGGCGGCTGCCTGCCGCCACCGCCATACCATCTCTGATGCCCCCCCCACTGTGGCTGCAACTGCCGCGCCCTCAGACGCCACGTCACCCGTCTAGAGGAGCAGATGCGTGTCCTCCTGCAATCCCGCCCCACAGCTTAGTCCCTGTCTTCTGCCCCTTTTTTAATTCTTGTTTGGGTGGGTGGGAATTGGGCGTTGGGTTTTTGGACTATTTTCTGGACTTTCTTATGGACATTGGTTGGGGTTAGGGAGGGGGTGGGTCAGCTTTTGTGGGTTTTTAGTTTATTTTTGTTAGGGTGAATTAAATCTATTTTTCTACGTTACATGCAATGTTATTAATGTTTTGTAGGTGGAGTTACTGTTTTACATCACACTGTTTCCTTGCTGGTGCAGGCCCGCCCATAGCCAGTGTTTGATTTAAATAATTGGCTGACTGTGTAAGACACAAACAGATAGATGCGACACCCCTCACTGATTGACTTGTCCTACTAGTACTTTCAGTCTCTCCTCTAGTCTATGCATTCTTTATCTGGACTCAAAGGGGTGTGTGAAATTGAATTCATTGAAAACATGTCCATTATTAATTCTGCCTCCCCCAAACTTATCTTACCTTTGCTTGATGTTTAACTTAGGCACAGCAATGGCTGCATGGTGAAGATGGTTTCCATTTTCTAACATGCCTTAATTGGGGTGGTGGTGGTAGTATAGTAGTAGTAGGAGACACTGGCAGGGCAGCAGCATTTGCAAAAAAAGAAAATGAGACAGTCGGCTTTGAGAGACTGTTCGAGGAGTAGTAGAATGAAGTACAGTAAAGCACTTACTGAGCAACAATAATATGCTAAAATATTTTACAACAATACATAATGGGGGTTGGGATAGCCTACTAGACAGAGTTACAAACTATAGTTGTGTCGAGTCACTTGACTAGGCCTACAGCGTAACAGTTAGTGCTGTGTATGAGGAATGACAACAAATCCAATCAATGCTGGCAATTAATGCTGAGGTATATGTTCCTTTGTTAAACAAAATCACCTCTAAAATACACTACTCATGGGAGGGCAAGCAGAAGAAGATCATCGCTCTGCCTTGAAATTGAAGTACTGTTGCTTTCGCCACATCCGCCCCAGCAAGCGTGTGATTAAGTATTGGTGTACATTTAATTTAGTCACACCTCGACAATAAGTCACACAGCCCGGGGGAAGAGGGGTAGGGTTTGTTGAATGGATGGGAAGGGGGTTTGGGGAAAGGTTTGACAGTGAAAAACAGTATGCATGGACAAACAAACGACAATCTTTGAAGACTACCATATCCATATGTTAAGGGATAAAAAGGAAATGCATGCATGATGATGATTGATAAGGAGATCCGGATTACATACACTTATTGTTGTGTTGTTCCGGCCTAAATACTTTTACAGATAGCAAATAGAAATTTTAAATATTTGTAGGGATGAATCGTAAACAGAGAGCAAACCTAATGATGATAACAACAACAACAAGAACACACTGTTGTAAAGATTGTAGACAAAAAAATTAATCAAATTATTTAAAAGAAGATGAAAGTTGATACTGTTACTGTGTTATCCTGGTCAAAAATGTGGACTGGATTTGGATCTCGGCATTCCTCTTGGACCTCTCGTCTATCAATCTTGGGTGTCGCCACTCGACACTGCCCGGCTGGAATTTTTTTTCGATTTATTGGTAAGGTAAGTGTGCATTGTAATGTTTTCCCAAGTATAGGGCAAGGCCCGGCCTGTAATTGTAGATGGAAAAACAAAGGGGATATTGAGAAACAAAGTTGAAACAAATGCACAAGTTATGGTGTAGTGCAACAAGAACACTTTCCGAGGCGGCATGTATGCATCATCTCTACTCTAGTCTGTTTCCAGCATTGACCTTCAACAACAACAGGAGAGAGCAGGCCCACAGTAACATGCCTACGTTTAGAGTACTTTTTTTTTTTTTTTTAAAGAGTTGGACAAAGGCAAAGCACATATCCATTCCAAACATAGCATTTTACAATTTAAGTTAGTAAATCAATGCACCGCAGTCATCCCACCGCTACACTCGACTCCACTTCTACACAGACATTTGGGTCTGCTGTGGTTGTTGTTGACGTGTTTACCTTTAGGCTTTTATGCCACTCATGAAACGTCCTCCTGACTTATTATTCCATAAATCATCTCCGATACTTGTACTGACTGACTGTGAAGATCGGCCTGCAGTATACATAAAATGTTGTTATTACACAACAAGAGTAGAAATATTATTGACTTGAGTCACTCTTAAGTGTGTACAGTAATACTACTAGTACTCTTTGACTTCACTTTGTGCACAACAAACAAACAACGAAAACACAAACACCATTCTCTCAGAGTCAGGTGTCCAATGCATGCCATTAATTGTCATTACCTGTTCCTTCTCATCTTAAGTTAACGGGCCGTCTTTTTCGCCATCATCATCATGGACGGTGCAGTTGTCAATGAATACTAAGTGCGCATATTGAGTCCCCTTCCTGTATTCAATTAAAAGCAATGTATCAAGCTGCAGGAGAAGTACAAATTTCTTATTTGCAAGAAGGGGAAAATTCACCTTAAGTTACGTTTAGTGTGTACTGTAGAAAGATGATTAGTGCACAATGACATAACTTCATGCACAACAAACAACAACAAAATCACTCAGTCTGCGACTCTGCGTCCAATGCATGGCATCAATCATTACCTGTTCCATCTCATTTTCAGTTAATGGGTACTCTCTCTCGGCTCTGAAAGGAGGATAGCTATAGTAGTCATCTGATTCATGCTCCACTTCATTTGGCGGGACTAGGAAAGTTTTAATTTTTTCTTCTATTTTCCATCATACAATCATCATTCATGAGGGCAATGGATTTAGGCGGGAGATTCAGTATGATGGAGCGGAGGAGCTGGATTCGGAGGACTGTACTGTCAAATTGCAGACACCTGAAACTTGTATATTAAATAAGAAGAGTAGAAGACGGTGGTAATGGATTTGTTGTGACTCACAAGTTTGTAACCGGAACAACAGACACACAAATAAAGGGGAAAAAAAGGGAGGAAGACAGTAAGTGCAAGCCTAATTGTCAGGGAAGTATAGCTCGTCCTCAAACTCTGGGTGTTCAGCCAGTAGTAGGTAATCATGTGACACACTACTTCCCTCACCTGAGCCGCTGTCCTCATCTTCCTCCATTGCTTCATGTATTGTGTAATCCGGTGGTATGAAGTGCTGATTCATTTTGATCATTGTTAACCTCTCCACGTTTTTGGGCGAGAGACTGGTCCTTCTCACTGTTACAATGGAACCAGCAGCACTGAAAACACGTTCGGAAGAGCCACTTGCGACAGGGTAAGCCAGATAACTTATCGCCAGCCTGCTGAGCAGTGGCCATTCAGACCTTTTCCTATACCAATACTGCAATGGGTTTTGATCAATGTACACCTCTGTTGGGTCGTCCAGATAGGCCTGGACCATCCGCTCAATGTTCAGGGGTGCTGCTGGTAAGCTTTTGGGCTCTTTTCTCTGTGCATCAGCACTGTGCTTATTAATGCCTAACTGTACATACCAATCGTCTAACGATTCTACTGGGCCTAATGATCCAGTTATTGTTGCTGTTGTCGATAGTGATGGTGAGGGTTGTGATCCAAATGCACTGCCCTCAGCCGACGAAGTTGCACTTGATGCTGCATGTCCTGCTGCAATACTTCTTGTGGGTTGATCTTGCGGGCTTTTAATTAGCAGCCATTCATTTTCCAACTTACTGGCTGCCTCAGCTATACAAGTTTTGTAGCGGGCAACATCAATCTCTGAAAAAGCAAAGAATGTCTTCAGTCCAAATTTTACACGTAAATCCAGAATTGTGGCACAAATGTAATGTTCTTGTGACAAAATGTTATTTTCTATCCTTGTATTTTCATCTAAGCTCTCCACCAAGTCATAGGCTTCCCGTTTGTCCTCTACACCTTTGTATGATTCAGACACCTTCTTCAGCTGATGCTCTAGCATTTGCAATAATGGGATAGCTTGGCCCATTGTACAGTCCTCCTTGCTGACTTCACGTGTGAAGACCTCAAAAGGACTAAGCATCTCAGTCAGGCATTTAATTAGGCTCCATTGCTCCATCTGAAGGTTCATGCCTTTAACAGTAGCATCCCCTCTTTTCCAGACATATTCATTGAGTGGCCTGTACTGCTCAAACAGACGATCAAGCATGTAATACGTTGAGTTCCAACGTGTTGCCACCTCTGGATGAGCGCTTTGACTGGCATCCTATATTCACGTTGAATGATCCTCAGCTGCTTCCGAGCTTTAAAAGAATGGCTGAAATGAGTGCATATTCTTCGGCAGATGGCCAGTAAGTTGCTGACTATGGGTTCTTTTTTCAGAAAGTCTTGAAGTATAAGTTTATGCAGTGCGCCAAACACGGAACCCTGAAATAGGAACCAAGATCCATGGCCTTAAGTACATTACTGCCATTGTCTGTGGCAACAAAACCAATACTAAGCCCTCTTGGGCGCAGCCATTCAAAAACCTTGCTGCGAAACTCTTGCAAAATGTTTACAGCCGTATGAGATTTCTCCATGGCGAACATGGCCACAGTTGCATGTTTCCGAGTACCTTTAAAAATCGCAGCTGTGTCAACAGCACCTCGTTCAGATAGCTTATCTCTAACCCCCACAAAAGAGACCCAGTGTGCAGTGATGCACATGTAATCTGTGGCTTGGCAACAGGTCCACATGTCTGTTGTCAGGTGGATATTGTGAACAGCACACTGCTGCAAAGCTTGTCCAACCAATTCCTGCACATCATGATGTAGTGCCGGACCAGCAATTCTTGCAAAATGGGACCAGCTGGGAACCATCCATTTAGGGCAGATGGCTGACACAAATTCAAGGAAACCCACCCCTTCCACAAATGAAAAAGGGAGAAGGTCCAGCACTAACATTTTAGCCAGCTTCACATTGTACAACCGTGCCGTTGGGTGGTTGCGTTGGAACTGCCCCTCCAACCTAAGCATGCTCTTAACGGTAGGCTGGATTACTTTCCTTTGTGGTACTGTTGTTTTCATCAACCCACTTAGGCTCAACGACACAGTTTGTCTCATTGCGGTACTCGGTCGCCTTGGTGTCTCAGCCTGACTCTGAGTATGGCGCTTACTGCGGTGCCACTCAGATGTTACTGAGGAGGATGTGGGCGGTCCCACTACACTACTGGGGACAGGGCTAGAAATGCCTCCCTCTTCTTCACCTTCCACCGCAATAATATCGCCCCCTGATTCTTCCTGACCAGCTTCAATGGGTTGAGTTTTTCTACTTTCTTTTAACTGAAGTAGGTGATTCTCCCACACGATAGTGTGGTGTATTCTGAGATGACTTGCTTGGCCTCCTGTATCATAGTTTGTACCAAGCTTACCCCGCCGAACACCTTGTCGACAAATTGAGCATATAGCAACGTTCTCCTCCTTGGTGCTAACAGAAAAGGAGTCCCAAACTGGGGAGGAGAACTTTCTGGCACTGCTGGATGTGCCACTTTCAATACCAGATGAACTGGAGGGTGTGCTTGGAATGTGACCCTGTGCAGCTACAATGTGACTTTTACTATCACTACCTACTGAGATGGTTGAGCTGGATGTAGGTCCCTGCCGGGCCTTGGAAAATATGGCAGCTGGAGGTAGTGGTGGTGTAACCTGTGTTGGTGATATCTGTGCTACATCCCGCTCAGTAGCAGCCTTTCTGGATAGGGTGAGAATGTTGGTCTCCAATCCCTTTGGGGCGGGAGTGATGTGCGTGATGACTGGCTCATCTTCATCAACATCACCCCCCTATTCTACATCTACCTCCATAACTCTAAGATTTTCTGGGACCTTCTTTTTCAGAAGCATTGTCTTGTGGCGTGCATCACTCTCAGACTGAGCTGGTGGATGCCAAGTGGCATCACGATCATCAGAAGCGGGGCTTGAAGAAGAAGATGATGGACTAAGCCTCTTTTTCCTTGCTGGTGGTCTGGAAGACAATAGATCTTCCGAAACAGTGGTTTGCTCCACTTTGTCTGCAGGAAGCTCGATTTCCTGAAATGCCCCTACGTCAGGAGCAACAACTACTATGGTGGGCTGCTGCTGTTCTTGTTGCGGCTGCTGCTGTTCTTGTTGCGGCTGCACACTTATCTGCTGAGTTTCCGCCTGCGTTGATTGTGTACTACTTTGCGATAATGACATTTCAACATCGCTGCTCGTTAGTAGAATGGCTACCTCTGCGACACTAAAGGCCTTGGGCCTAGGTTGGTGGGGTTGGACCCCTGGTGCTGAGGTGCTGCAGCCAGCTTGGTTCCCGGACAATGCTGCTGCAGGCGTAACTTTTTTGGTGCCAAAAAAAACATTGGCCGGCACACCAGTCGTGGTTAATGGCACTTCCTTTTTCTGTTCCTTCTTCTCACCGGCAACTTTCTTGGTACTGGACCTGGTACCTTTCTTTGGGGCCATCTTCTTCAGATGTCAGTCAGGATGCAGATGCACAACAAGTTCTGGTCACACGTGGACGTGATGCGCAGCGGGACTTCTGTCTGGCTGGCAGTACAACGGGTAGCCGGCTGATGATGACGACACTTCCTCCTCTGGCTTTTTGTGCACCTAAAATCAAATAAGCCAGGAGAAGAATATCAGTGAAATGTTGCATTTGTTTTTGTGGTTTAGTTACTTACTACTGTACTAGTGCAAACAAAAGATATAGTGTAGCCATTTCTGACTTTTTTTCAACAAGGGCTATGTTATACCACTGTGTACAGTCACACACTACACTCTCAGGAAGGATAGGAAAGTTAATAGGAACCACCAAAATAAAAATGTAATGGAAGTGGGGTGGACCCTATTTGCCATTAAATTATTTGAGCATTTCATCATCCATGGAGCTGCTGCTGGCAAAGGGGGTGGATGGATGGAAGCAGTAAGCCAATAGGAAAACCATGCAGGCCTATATGGCAAAAGCAGGACACTAATAACTCCCAACACAAAAAAAGGCCACCAGCCACATGGACACTCACAAATCACAAACAAGCAGGGGGCCTGGGAAATACCAGGAGCTGACAAAAGGCCTATAAAAGCCAGGTAAAGGATGCATGCTAAAGCACACTGCTCTGCCTTTTTAATGCAACAAAATGCAAATACGAACATTCACAGGCCCCAAAAAGGTCTGCAGGGTGCATTTATTGCACACCAACACACACCAGACACACACAACAAAAGCATGTCTTTAAGACAATCAACATCAGAAAGCCCACCCCAAAAAACAAACTTGCCAACTCAATCCAATGCGATCCATGCCCTAAATGATGTGTAAATTCAACAGACCACACAGAAACACTTGATTAATACAGCTGTGGTCACCTGCTCAGCCTCTGAGCCTACTGGATGAAAGCAGGCCTGTTATTGGCAAACAAGGCCAGACAAGCTTGCAGGCCTAGGCTTCAAAATGGCCACCAGCCACATGGCCAGGCCCAACAACATCAGAAAGCCCACCCCAAAAAAACACACTTCCCCTACTCAATCGAATGCCATCCATGCCCTAAATGATGTTTAAATTCAACAGACCACACAGAAACACTTGATTCATACAGCTGTGGCTACCTGCTCCGCCTCTGAGCCTACTGGATGAAAGCAGGCCTGTTGTTGGCAGACAAGGCCAGACAAGCTTGCAGGCCTAGGCTTCAAAATGGCCACCAGCCACATGGTCAGGCCCAACAACATCAGAAAGCCCACCCCAAAAAAACACACTTCCTCTACTCAATCGAATGCCATCCATGCCCTAAATGATGTTTAAATTCAACAGACCACACAGAAACACTTGATTCATACAGCTGTGGCTACCTGCTCCGCCTCTGAGCCTACTGGATGAAAGTAGGCCTGTTGTTGGCAGACAAGGCCAGACAAGCTTGCAGGCCTAGGCTTCAAAATGGCCACCAGCCACATGGCCAGGCCCAACAACATCAGAAAGCCCACTCCAAAAAAACACACTTCCCCAACTCAATCCAATGCCATCCATGCCCTAAATGATGTCTAAAATTCAACAGACCACACAGAAACACTTGATTAATACAGCTGTGAATACCTGCTCAGTCTCTGAGCCTACTGGATGAAAGCAGGCCTGTTGTTTTCAGACAAATCCAGGCAAGCTTGCAGGCCTAGGCTTCAAAATGGCCACCAGCCACATGGCCAGGCCCAACAACATCAGAAAGCCCACCCCAAAAAAACACACTTCCCAACTTAATCCAATGCCATCCATGCCCTAAATGATGTCTAAATTCAACAGACCACACAGAAACACTTGATTAATACAGCAGTGGCTACCTGCTCAGCCTCTGAGCCTACTGGATGAAAGCAGGCCTGTTGTTGGCAGACAAGGCCAGATAAGCTTGTAGGCCTAGTCTTCAAAATGGCCACTAGCCACATGGCCAGGCCCAACAACATCAGAAAGCCCACCCCCCCAAAAAACACTTCCCCAACTCAATCCAATTCCATCCATGCCCTAAATGATGTCTAAAATTCAACAGACCACACAAAAACACTTGATTAATACAGCTGTGGCTACCTGCTCAGCCTCTGAGCCTACTGGATGAAAGCAGGCCTGCTGTTGGCAGACAAGGCCAGGCAAGCTTGCAGGCCTAGGCTTCAAAATGGCCACCAGCCACATGGCCAGGCCCAACAACATCAGAAAGCCCACCCCAAAAAAACACACTTCCCCAACTCAATCCAATGCCATCCATGCCCTAAATGATGTCTAAATTCAACAGACCACACAGAAACACTTGATTAATACAGCTGTGGCTACCGGCTCAGCCTCTGAGCCTACAGGATGAAAGCAGGCCTGTTGTTGGCAGACAAGGCCAGACAAGCTTGCAGGCCTAGGCTTCAAAATAGCCACCAGCCACATGGCCAGGCCCAACAACATCAGAAAGCCCACCCCAAAAAAACATACTTCCCAACTCAATCCAATGCCATCCATGCCCTAAATGATGTCTAAATTCAACAGACCACACAGAAACACTTGATTAATAAAGCTGTGGCTACCTGCTCTGATCCTACTGGATGAAAGCAGGCCTGTTGGCAGACAAGGCCAGACAAGCTTGCAGGCCTAGGTTTCTAAATGGCCACCAGCCACAAGGCCAGGCCCAACAACAGAAAGCCCACCCCAAACAAATACATTTCCCAACTAAATCCAATGCCATCCATGCCCTAAATGATGCTTGAAAATGAAATACATTCAAAAAACACCAAAAGAACAGTTGCTTCATCATGCACACACCCATGAGGCCATGACTAGCTCGGGCCTACTACTGACTACTACTACCCACAACATTATTCAAAAAAAAGGAATGATGATAGTTACCAAAAATAAATTGTAGTTACAACTGCAATGCCCCCATTTAAACAGACACAACAACCACTTACTTGTAAAATATCCAATTAAAAAATCCTCAAATCCAATTGCAATGATGCAGCAGACAAAAAGAGTGATCTTTCCAGCTCAAAATCCAAAGGCAGAATGAGCAGGAGATGGACAAAGCACTGGGAGGAGCCTGCTGGACAGGAACAGAAAGTTGGAGATTCTGTGGCACTTCCTCCCTCTCCCCACCTTTTTTAAAAAGGACTCCTTGCACAAAAAAGGACAGCCAAATGTCAATCTGAGGAGTTGTTTTCATCCAAATCATCATTTGCAGAAGGTTTCATGCTGCTAGAGCTGATATTCTTCTCCAAATTGAAAATTTTACATGTGCGAGTTCTCGAGCTTCACATTACTTCCGCCGGATGTCGATGGCGTGTCCAAAATGACTTGATCGCGTTCTCTCGCTCCCTGTCGCGTTCGATATGACGTGCCCGCGTCCTCACGCTCTCGCTCGTGGTGGAGAATGACGTGTTCGAGATCTCAATCTTCTCATACTCTCGCGGTGCATGATCGCGAGAAGAAAGACGTGATCGCGCGACAAATGACGTAATCGCGCGACAAATGACGTTACTGTGGGCGCGAACTGTCGCGAGACAGCGCAAAATGGCTACCAACAATCCAACATCTCGGGAAAACTTGTCGGCGAACGCGGGGATTCAGGTAAGGCGATCGCGCATGTGAGAATGTATTTTTTTACAGCGCGAGCAAGAAAAAAATTACCGGTAAGATGCGGATTGCGGAAATTTTTACATTTTTGCGCTTTCCACGGAACGCAAAAATGCCAAATTTTCGCAATTTCCGCGAGCGGAACGGAATTTTGGCACAAGCTTAATACACTCCCGAAAATACTGTACAACATTCTTACATTGAAGACTGTTTACAATGGACGCCTATCTCTGTTCCTTCTCATTTAGGCTTAGCTTCCTGAGAGTCAGATCTAACTATCCAGGAGATTTCAGAAGCCTTGAACTACCTAAGAAAAAGGGAAATCTCCTGCTCCGCATGGACTTACTGTAGAATTATTTCTACACTTTTCCAATATTATATTTCCTTGTTTATCAAGTGTGTTCAGCTACTTCATTAACTATGAATCTAGCTATGGCACATTTAAAGAAACATAAAGATGTAAGGATCCATATTTATGTAAAAATTATAGGTCCATCTCCTTGATAAATGTATATTATAAGATTTTCGTAACACTCTATCTGTTTAGAGTCTTTTCTTCT
Organism: Triturus cristatus; assembly: GCF_964204655.1. Lineage (NCBI taxonomy): Eukaryota > Metazoa > Chordata > Amphibia > Caudata > Salamandridae > Triturus > Triturus cristatus. Next base: position 335,593,586 of record NC_140595.1, read on the forward strand.
GCATCTTATAGGAAAAGGAGCATTTTGGTTTCATAAGAGGTAGGTGAACATCAGATAACACTAGATTATTCCTTAATGTACTTAGTAGATCTTCTCTCCTAAATATTCCTCTTGCTGTGATAACAATAGATGCGGAGAAAGCTTTTGATAGGATCAATTGGGATTTTATGTTAAAATCTTTAGCTTGACATGGTTTTGGCCCTAAACTCACTGCTCTAATCTCTCTTCTATATCAATCCATATGCGCATCTGACCTTGTTAATGGCATAACTTCTCCTTATTTTCCCTTACAACGCGGTGTTCGACAAGGTTGTCCTTACTCCATTATTATTTGTCCGTGCTCTTGAACCTTTCCTTTCCCATATTAATTTTAATCATCTATATCCAGCTTTAGTGATAACGACCGTCATTTAAAACTAGCAGCTTATGCAGATGATATTCTATTTCTTTCATCCCAAGAAACATCTTTACCGGCATTACTTAAAGAAATAACCAGGGGACCTGTTCAAAGCATGTATAGATTTATGGGCCTCGTTATTAACATTGCATGTAAATTCTGCAGTCTCATGTCCTCTCCCACAAACCTGGTCTCAATCTATACTAGTCCCTGTTTTTAAAAAAGGCTACAGGTTGGACCCCGTATGTTTCAGACCCATTTCTCTTTTAGACTCAGAGTGAAAATCATTGGTCGGGTTTTATTAAACCACCTCGAGGACTGGGCAGAGGAGTGAGGCGAGGCATTTTATCTGCCCTTCAGTTTGGGTTCTGTTCTGGCCGAGGCACTATTGAGCAAACCCTGAATCTTTATTTATTGACCTGTAAATATACTAAGGCCATGAAGGGGGCAGTCCATCTGGCCTGCATGGACCTCAGCTCTGCCTTCGATAGAGTTAATTGCTCTAAGCTCTGGTCCATGATGGAACAGATGGATGACGACCCAGTTTTAGTAGATTTCTTGCCGGATTTTCACAATAACCTCTCAGCCAGTGTCCGGTTTGGCCCTAATGGGAAATGCACTGAGCACTTTAAACTGCACCGTGGGGTTCGGCACGGTTGTATTTTAGCTCCTTTTTTATTTATTTTTTATATCAACCACATAGAGCAAGCTCCGGGTGTCGATGTTCGTAAAGCAGGTGGTCGTTACTATGCCTGCCTTGCTCTGTGCGGATGATACAGTTTTAATTGCTCGTACAGTAAAGGCCTACAAAAACTACTTAACCTTTTTATTAGCTTTATGAGTAGCATTGACCTGATGACGAACTTCTCAAAGTAACATGTTTTGAAGATTGGTCCATCAAACACGAAAACCATGAAATATGTAGTAGATTGACAACATATCAGTCAGGTAGATAAGTTCAGGTATTTGGGGGTTCAATTGGACTTTGAGTTTAATTGGCACTCACTCATACCTCAGAATATGTTATCTTTTAATAGAGCAATCATTCGTATTGCCGATTTTTCCCGTAGGCCTGGGCGCACTCATATTCAATCAATCCTGGAAATTTACATGGCCCAGTGCATCCCACTAGTAAGTTACGGGAGTGGAATTTGGGGGTTTGGCCGGGTTGCCCCACTTCAAATAGCCGAAAATAAATTTTTAAGGGGCCTCCTAGGAGTTCCTCAAAGTGTACCTTATGAAATTATACATGAACTATTAGGTTTAGATTTTATCATAGACCAGCTTCACCATTGTCCCTTAAAGCTTTGGAACTCAATCTGGGTTAAGGAGGAACTTAGCTTTAATAGACTAATCCTGCACGATTGTTTAAACCTAGATCCATCCACTTTCATCACATGGCTAGTGTATGTGTCACGTAACCTCTGGGCTTTAGGGAGGCCTGATTTATATGATAATCCCTCTGTCTTAACTATCACTGATGGCAAATGGGTTGAAACCGCTTTCAGGAACAAGTTGGCATCAGAACGTGAGGACTCTGCTCTATTGAAACATTCCATGCGACATGCATTATTAGTGCAAACTGTCAACAATATAGAACCTTATTTGACCTGGAATATGACACAACATCAACACCAATTATTGATTTATTTCAGGTTGAACTTATTTCCCCCCTAATCCCTTCGAATCATGGCTGTTTCACAACCTCAGACTTGCCTCTGTGTAACTGTGACAATACATCGACTAATAATACATTACATGTTGTCATGTTTTTTCCAAAATACACCAATCTGAGACTTACGTTTTTACACCCAATTTTAAAACCACTGAATTTTACCCAGGTCAGGCCTGCTTTACTGTTTTTACATTCAAAGTCTCCTTTTATTTGCTTTTGTCTTGTATATTTTTTGATGGGGGTTTTAAATTTAAAACAAGTTGAGTAATCGCATGTTAGTTTTAATAACTTTATTTTTTGATTTTATTTGTAAAATCGAATTGTGGACTGAATTAATGAAATAACCCTCTTCTCCGCCATTTCATGTTATAGATTAACCAAAAGTCTTCCCTTCAATAAATATACCATTAAACATTCATTTCTAGAGTCTGGTTTTCAATGGATGTCATCTTCCATAATTAAATACCTGAGTACTTGGTTTGCAATCAGCACTATTTACGATAATTGATAGCATGCTTTTTGCTTGGAATACCTATTTTTTTTTCTTGGTGGGCCCGTCTAGACTTGATTAAAATGATTATTTGCCCTCTAGTACTCTATCTTATTTCGATGATGCTGGTCCCTATTGCCAAAACTACTTAAACTTAAACTCGAAACATTTTGTGACATAACAAAAAAAAGTAAGCGTATCATCATCTATTCTACAAAAACCAAAACTTAAGGGAGGAGTCAATTTCCCAGATTTTAATCGCTACCATAAAGCTTTTGGTCTGTGTCTGGCCACCTTTTGGATTGCTGACTCTATCTCACCTTTGTGACCTTTATGGATAGATGTGGAGAGAGCCCTTCTTCATCATTTTACTCCATAAGAAGTTCTCTATTCTTCCTCTAAAACTTCTCTTGTCATGTCCCCTATTTTTAAACATACCACTTCCATGATAAGATCTATGTTTATAGCTGTTAACACCTATTATTTACAATATGTCAGTATGGCATAATAATCTTATTAAATATAACAGACCAATATTTTGACATTTTTGGAGGTCTATAGTTATTATGTGGATTACAAAATTATTTCAGAACGATGCCCCTATTTCTTTTTCTAAATTTAAGAGTACATTCCAATGTCCCCAATCATTTCGCACCCATTTTTTACTACTTTTTAAATCTGTCCTAAATGCTCTTTTTTCCTTTCAAGAGACCCCTCTTACCATAATGCATACTTCAAACCTTACCAAGCTTCTTATTGTTTACCCTGGAGGATCTGTTATTTAAAAAATTACTTCACCCTTATCTCCTTCTCGAGCCAAGTCCAAAGCTGAACTCCTTTGGGAAAAAGACTTTGGGGTGACCTGACATACTTCCTTCTGGAACAAGATCTGGTCACATATTTATAAAATCTCTAGTACAGTTAGTATTACTCAGACTCTATTTTTCCTTTATCACAGACTTTACTTTACACCCCACTCAATGTTCAACATTTTCCCCAGACACCTCATGTCATTGCTCTCTAGTAAGTTTCCCAACAGTGATCTTATGCATAACCAATTTAGATACACTTTCCTTTTGAGATAAAGTGTGGTCACGCATTAAACAAATATTTCACATACAACATACTTTTGACATTCTCCGTCTCTTTTTAGGAACCTTAACTGCTGAGTGTTCCCCTTCCGTCTCTGTATGTAAACTACTTGATTTTTTTAAAGCAATTACCTTTTTACAAATTGCTTTCAGTTGAAAGTGTTCTTCAAAATTATCATATAAGACTTGGCGGAATTGTATTTGTTGCAATCATAAATTTGATACTTTGAAAATCTCACAATGCTCTGCTTAGCATAACGCTGACTTGGTTTCCTTTATCCTCTTTACACAATGCTGCAAATTGTGAATCGTCTACTAGCTAGTACTTAGTCTGAATATTTCCAACCACCATGAATGTACTGTCTCTCTGTCACTTCTACTTGTGAACAAAGGTATACTTATTTACTGTTTCCTACCTATTAGAATCTTCAAATTATTTCCCTTAGTTGTAAAGTTTTTGAGGGCATTTTCCTCTTTCTCTTTAATTGCAATAAGTGAAATTTCCTTTCCCCCTCTTTCTCCCTTCCTATCTTTCTTAAAATCATAAAGACTTGTGTTGTTTTATTGCATTCTCTCATATTATGTAATCATTTACCTCATTTATATTGTTAATCCTTTTGTTTATTGTGATATTTAAATAAAGTCTTTTAAACTTAAAATATTATAGTTGTTAAGGCAGATACATTCTATAGACTGACCTAATGTTTGGTTGCTGTCGGGGGGGGGGGGGGGGGTAGGATTGACCACACACAGGAAATGGGCATGGGAGGACGGGGCTGAATGTCATGCACAAGCTTCAAATTAGTATATGTGGCATATGGGGATGTAATGTTCCTGCAGTGCACAGAGTCTTGGATGTTGACCAAAAGGTGAGGTTGAAACAGAAACCAGCATTATTTTTATGGGGGCGTAGTCCCCAAGGATCAACTGGCACAAGTTCAGATATTTTCAGTGGTACCACAGATGATGATGTAGCAGGTGGACTGGCAGGAAAATGTTGTGGGGGATTTCCCTTCAAAAATCAGTTATGTGAGCTTCACATATGATACGAGGAAGCGGCAGTGCTTTATTTGTAAAACAATAAGTGCCAGGGCTCTCATCAGGAGGCTCCTGCAGGTTGGACCACACATTGCCCCTGCCGGCACTGCCAATAGCAGTACCAACACAGCTACCAACCATCATACTCCTACAAGTGTGACCATTCGGTCCATTGCAGCCCTCCAAAGTTATAAGCATGGCTTGGGAGGCACGTAATAGTAATTTCTAATATAGATTGAATTAATAGTTAACTGTTCCTGTAGTCATCTCTAAATTACCCAGACAGTACCACCTCCTGGCAGACTGTCAAGCTCTGGGTGTTGAAAATTCAGTGAGGGTGCCGAGCACCAGAAACCACCGGCTCAAATTAAGCACTGGGAAGCAGGTAAACAAAAGCAATAGGGCTGGGCAATATTGGATACCTCACATCATTCAATAGAGAAACTTAGGGATACACACATGGAAGAGACTGAATACACGTCACTCATGAATGTCATGTTGGAAATACAAAAAATGTCCATCAGTGTTGTTGGGAATGCAGCGTGCCAAGTTAGAGCTGAATGTTTTTGCCACTTCACTTGGCAGGGAAAGAGGTGAAGGCCAGCACGGTTGTCAGGTTAGTCCCATGGATAGTGAGGGCAGCAGTGGTGGTCAGTAAGCATCGAGGAGTGTCCTGTACCCCTTTGCATTCATTGATACAGGGAGCACTTCTAGGACTTTGTGTCTGTCCTTTGTTGACTGTAGAAGCACCTGCTGCCTTATGTGTGTGGCCTAGATAACCATTGTATGTCTCAGATGTCCAGAGGTGTGAGTGAGAAATCCACAAGACACATGTGCATCAGTAACTTGATGTTCTGGCTTGCAGATGTATGATTGTGAGCTGGTGATTCTTTTCCACGTAACTCATCAGACTCAGGGCATATTGCTGACGCGAAAGGAGCTTTTCCCCAGTTATCATGGTGTTTGAAGTGTTGTGTTTGATTATGGTGTGTGTGGTCATGCTGAGCAGCGGTGATTGTTCATGGAGCTTAATCGCTGCCTGCATTCACAGTCTGCGTAGTACTGGAGTGTTGTATTTGTCCTCAATCCACTTTTTACCATCTAAGTTCAACCATTAGGAAGCATTCCAAACTGAACTCCATTCAAAAAGAACAATTGATGGACAGAATGCAGAACAATGTAATACATTCACCCCAGTACAGAGATCTAGGCCTAAATCCATAGTTTTTTTGCTCACCATGTCATTGCAGTTTGGACCCAGCCATATGCAATCAGTCTTGACCTTGCGGCCAATGGGAACAGTCCAGCCCGAACTGCCAGGCCAGGTCCTCCCTTGACTGGAAACAAGCATCCTAGGACTGGTTTCGGGCTTTCAGCCCTCATCAGCTGTTAGCCGGAAACGGGTCCCAGGATGCTTGTTTCTGATTCAGGAAGACATGGCTTGACACTTCGGTCTGGACTGTTCCCTTGAGGCACAGGGCAAGACTGATTTGCATATAGCTGTGTCTGAACTTGGGTGGCGAAGTGAGCTAAAGAACGATGATGGATTCAACCCAGATCTGTGACTGGGTGTGAGTGTCTAAAAAATGTCAGCACTCCGTCTATCATCTCCTTGTGTTTTCTTTGTTCGCCCTAAGTTGGCAGGGTATGCCCAGACGTGGGTCCCTTGCTCACTTTGCCACTGGATTCAAGCTAGCCTGGCTGATGAGGATAGCTGTTAGCCCAAAACCGGTCCCAGGATGCTTGTTTCCGATCCAGGGAAGACATGCCTTGGCAGTTCAGGCTCGACTGTTCCCATGAGGCACAGGGTCAAGACTGATTTACATGTAGCTGTGTCTGAACTGGGTGGCGCAGTGATCTAAAGAACGATGATGGATTCAACCCAGATCTGTGACTGGGGGTGAGTGTCTGAAAAGTTTCAGTGCTCCATCCATCATCTCCTTGTGTTTGCTTCAAACTGAACTCTATGTCACTAATGCTGAATTCTTCCTACAGGTACAGGCATGTAATGTAGTTCAGGCCATGTGGTAGGCTTTTGATCTGATTGATAGTGGTTTTTTAGCAGTTGCATGTGAATGTCCCCAGGTGAATGTCATTTCGTAGTATGTGATGTAATGATGCCGATGTAGGAGGTGCCTCCGGTTAGCATTGTTTTCTTTGTTTTGTACTGTTATGTTTTGTAATGTACCCCAGTATAGGCCTGGGTAGTCACCTAACCTTTCATCTACATTTTCCCTGCCATTGTACTGCACAACAGTTTTTGGTATTGACCTTTTACCTAGTTAAGGTGCTGCATAAATGTTGTGTGGTTTTCCCAGAAAAATAGCTTCATTTATTATGTATGAGGATTCTCAGAACCACAGCAGGATTACCATCTTCTGCATAATTACTATGTATAAGGGTCATCCCTTTTGTCATCCTCGGCCAACATGACACAGCATGGTAGAACCCCTGAGGGTACCTTTTGGATATATATACACCATATCTTTGCTGAGGCAGGCAGAGGAGAAAGACTTCCATGCTGACACACTGACGTGTGGCGCTGAGGTTCCTGCATGCAGACACTCCAGCTCGCAGTGATCTGACATCCCTCGCGGGGTGTCTATCTCTACACCAGGATGGGGTCCCACAGTCTCTCACTTCAGGTAATGGGGTTGGCTTCAGCATAGGGAAATTCTTGGCTCTACACCTACATACATGCTGGGTATACCTAGGTACATCTAGTTAGAATTGTATCATAGGAGTACGCATTATTATTGTCATGTACTTCTATGCTTGCATATATACATTGTTTTAGCACTGTGGTAGGAATCTACCATTCATTTACTCTATTGGTGCTTATCATATATATCTGTTTCTGTCTTATGGTTCAATCAATCAAGAAACTTTATTCGGTTTTGTAAAAGAAAATCATAAAAGTCAGAAATACATCACAACACACATAAAAACTACAATTTAGGTTAGTTAAGAAGTTAAAAAATACAAATCACTCCAAATTCCATATTCCCATCACCCCCCTTAAAAATCTGAGAACAAGCCATACCGTGCTCCCAGAAAGCATTAATAAAAAGGTAAAATCAAGTTGCACTTGGTTAAAAATGGCGTGTTTTAGTAAAGGGAACAAGAAGGTCTTCCTGGGCACCTTGTAGTTGCTGCAAAACATAAAAAAATGAAGCATGTCCTGTGGAGACGTACCGTCGCAGTTACAGGGCAGCAAAATCTCTCCTTTCTTACTTCCTCTAGGATATGCAAGGAGCAGATAAAATAAGTCCAGTCGAAATCTAGTCAATAAAAAGTGGTCATGCGAGCTGGGAATCCTTAAAAGATAAGGATCCGTAGAGGGATGTCTGCGTACACTGGGCTCCTTAGCTCACATTCTTCCCTTTCCATCATCCACAATCTAAAAAAGGACTCTTACCCAAGGTAGGTCTATCCTACAGGCACAATCAGGGGCGCAAAAAAGGTCTAGTGTACCTAATTTCCTGAATCCTTCTGGTATATAGTTAAGCCAAGTAATATGATGAGCACCGTCAAGGCCTAGGAAGTCCCTTAATATCTCTTTGGTAAGAGTAGTCCCGTCACTTGACCAGATTTTAAGTCAATAATATAAAGGGTGAAAAGACAACAAATCTGTCAGTTAGGGCACACCCAATTCGCTATGAACAATTTAGGTAGTGGTACCCTGCGGGACACATAATAGGCGTCTCAAAAACCTGTTTTCCACTATTTGGAGCTCCCCATGCGGAGCATAGCCCCAGATCTCACTACCATACGTGGCCAGGGAGACCGCCTAGATTTATAAATCTGCAAAAGGGCGCCTATAGGTGTGTTGCCCAAATGGGTGGAAAAATTAAAAATGGCTGCGTTGGCACGTAGGAGGGCCCCATGTTTTTCTTTTTTTAAATAGCTCCAGTTTAAATTGGCCTCCAACATAACTCCTAAATAGGAGAAGACTCTAGTCTTAGGGACAGGGATCGTCTCTACCTTAAAGTTGAACGATTTTGTTGCTCTTTGACCTATCTGCATTACGTACATCTTGGAGTTATTTACTAGCAGGTCCCTGTATTCCATAAAGGACACAAAGGCGTTAAGTAGTAATTGCAACCCCCTCGCAGTCCGGGCCATGAGAACCGCGTCGTCGGCATACAATAAAACCGGCAGACCCCGCCGGCCCACCTGGCGTACATCTGTGTGAGTGGATAACAGGCCCTTCTCTAGATTATTGATATATAAATTAAATAAAAAGGCATCCCTGACATACCCCTCTCTGAATTGGAAACTGACTAGTCACTTTGCCGTTGTTTGTATAGCGAACCACCGCTTTGGTGTCACTGTGGAGCTCCTGTAAAAAGAAGACGATGTTATTATCTACTCCCATATACCTAAGCGTCTCCCATAATTTGCTTCTATTCAACCTATCAAATGCCGGCGACAGGTCCATAAAGGCCAAATAAATCGTACCTTGTTGTTTGACTGTGTATTTATTTAAGATCATGTACAGATTGAGGCATTGGTCCACTGTTGACCTCCCTGGACAAAAACCAAACTGAATATCTGATAATATGTTATTTTCATCAGCCCATGTGGTTAACCTATCCAGTAGAATACGGCCCACCACCTTTACTGTTGAGTCCAACAGTGATATGGGCCTATAACAAAAGGTACTATCCCTGTTGCCTTCTTAAAAATCAGTACGATGATAGATGAGCCCAGGAGGTGGGTGGAGCTGCTCTAATAGCTGCATAACTGTCTTATGGTTGTTTAAGCTCACCTATTTTACGCTAGAAAGATGCTGATTTTATAAATGCTTATTGAAAACGTCACCACCGTTTATTCTGTGTTTCTCTCTTAGTCAAAGGGAGCACGAGTGACTGAGTGAAAAGTACTGTTTCCATGATCCCTGATGGGACAGGGTTGTCATGTTCGATAGTTGCCAGGAACTGTTCTCTCCTTGGCAAGAGGAGTTTACAGTGGCACTGTGAACTAGCTGGTATACAGGCGAACATACCCGGTGGGTGTGTCTGCAATCAGTCTGGACACCAATCCCACAGTCTCTGTTGTCTAAACGCGCATGTCCTATATAGATTTATGGGAACTACATGAGAGTACTCTGCCTTGTTTGCATTGTTTTGTTTTCTTTTTGTTTGCTCACCCCAAACACATTTAACTTTCTTAACAGAATTGTTAGATAGCTTCTAATTAATAACGTGGGTATTCGTTTTTGTCTTGTATTGTTTTCATTTTTTTTATCAAGGTCTTTATGTGGCACATGTCAAGTCGTTTGACCACATTGTTCATGATCTTTGTTGGACAAGGCCAGGTAAATCTGACGGAAAAAGCAGACATTTGTAATCCGCTGCCCCTCAGCTCTTATGTTAATGACTTCTTTAATTTCATCTGGCAAAAAAAGACTATTATTTTCTTAGTCCATGTCCAACATTCAGACTCCATCTTCTCTTCACCCCTGCACAGACATGAGTCACAAAAAGATTTTAGAACATGGTTAACAGAAAAACATCTGAGCTGGCTTTGAAAATAAGGTAAGGATTTGAACTGTTACAAACTATTCAAGGTCTTTTGATGGAAAGGTGAAGAATATAAAAGGCCAAAGACTGCATAAGTAATTGCATGCGTCTGCAGGAGCAGACACATATCATGTTTTGTTAATGCTTCCTTTAATTGATGATGACGCACTATTAGGATTTTTGACTTGCATGAATGTATTAATTTCTATAATCAAACTGCGCTTATGAGATGGATGAGTCCTATATTATTCCAAAGAATTCATCACTTCAAGAGACTGCTATTAAAAACAAAATCACACTTTCCATACGCTACAAACAAAAACCATGCCTCGAAGAGGTGTAATTTCAATTCAAATTTGGATCTAGAGTTAGATAAATATAATGAGCACCAAAATTACAGTGGACGTGTACTATGGTTTGGAAATCACACCTATGATCATGTTCAGTTATCTATTTCATTGTTTATGGGATGAAAGGTATTGTTTGACATAGTCAGCTTTATTAGCTTCCTACCATAATTTTGTGTGGCAAACTTGTTCACACTAATTAACAGCCTTACTCAAGGAGAGCTGGCAGCCCAAGCTGTAAAAAGCAAACCCAATGCCTCCGGGAATGTAAGGGCAAGTTGCGCTGGATCATTGCTGGTCATTTGTTAATGCCTTGCTGTGATCACAGGTAGCTCTTTTCAGATAGACGTCAGTTGAATCTCTCTCTACTTCCATGTAGTACATCTCATAATAGTGACTGAGAAAGGTAGACTTCAGTAGAATCTCTCTCTCTTCTTCCCTGCAGTACATCTTGTGATTGTGACCAAGGAAGGTGTTGGACTGTATTTGGAGTAGACAACACTGAACTGTTTGGTAGTGGGTGTGCTTGTGGTGCAAGCTACATCTTCTTCGCAAAACAGATAACCGCAGACATCTTGGATGTTAGCATTACTTTTACTATTGGATAATGTAGGCATCACTATGGGAAAAACACATCATTGTATAGTAAAGGTACATTTGTGCAGGACCTTTTAAAATGCTGGATTAGGATCTCCAATTAATGGTATGCTAATTCAATTTTTAAAATGTTTTCTTGGCATAGTGGCACTACATAATGATCCTGCATCAATATGAAATAAAAAAGGAACACATCCTGCCATCTGTAAGATCACTTTTTGATGCTTGACAGTGGAACACTGAAAGAGTTTGTTTCTTCCTTTGTCTTAAATGTCTGCTTCTATGAATGGGGAGAGCTGGGATCCTGACTTGGTAGACAGGAACATGTGGCGATTCACCTGGTAGGAATCGTAATTTCTTGGGGGACTGCATTTCAGGGTGCATTGGTGGTGAGTTTCTGGAGCATTCCTGGAACTCCACTCAGAAATGAACCTTGGTAAAACTGTCTTTACCCTTGTGAATCTCTGGACCTGCATTGAGACTAGTCGAAACTCTTACCATCAAACCTGCATCAATCCTCAACCTCAGGAAGCTACTGCACCTTGTCAAATAACTCCTATGTCATGAAGGCTGCCTGTAAATCTTGGAGCTACAAGTTCAATATCTTTGAGCTGGAGATTAATACAAAATGAGATGGAAATGTGACATGGTTGAAATGGGGACGACGAGTCCCAGATTCCAGTCGGGCTCAGTGGAGGTGTCCCTGGGCTCCTGCTTACACATGCCAGCAATTGGTACAGCACTATAAAGCGCAACATGAAGATCCACTGCACAGGACATCATTGAAATGGGGATAACGAGTCCCAGAATCCAGTCGGGCACAGTGGAGGCAACCCTGGATTCCTGCTCGCACTTGGCAGCAATGTATACAGTGCTATAAAGCTCAGCATGAAGAAGGTGTGCGGGACATCATTAAAATGGGGATGAGTCTCAGAATCCAGTTGGGGTCAATAGAGGCGGCCCCAGAGGCCTGCTCACACGTGGCAGCAATTTGTACAATGCTATAAAATGCAGCATGAAGAACCGCTGTGCAGGACCTTAGGCCACGCCGTGGCAAAGCCCTGGGCAAAGGAAGGCCCGTACTGCACCCATCAGCGCAGGAAGAGATAGGGCAGGACCACACCCCTTGGCCCTGTGCAGGGGCATCTGTATGACTGGTAAGAACTGTTGGAAGCAATCCACAGCACTCGGGTCTTTGTAGTCTCGCCTTCATTTTCTCTGCATTGTTTGGTAGTCCGGGGCAGAGACTGGAGCACTAGACCTCCGCAGTGTGCAGAGAGAAACCTTTCTGTGCAGTGTGCTGCTGGCAGTGAGGTTTGTTGGTGCTCTGTGCCCTGCAACTGTGGTTTCTGACTCTGATTTTTTGCTAGACTCTCTAATATGTTTGAGCCGCAAGGCAGTGGGGGCCCCCCGATAACAGCTTGCTTGACTGATTCCAAAGGCTGTGCAAGACAGCATGTTTATTCTGCAGTCCCAAGTGGAACACGTCTCTTGTTTACTGATGCATTGTATAAATATCCGGTCACCTGTTTTATAGATTGGGACACTGCTATAGTGTATTTAACGTCCCCCTTGGTCACCTTCTTATGTCAATAAGGACACTTATATCTGGTTGCTGATGTTTTTGTGATTCTTGTGGGGCGGTACAAGCCACAGAGGAATCTTTGTTGTTCCTTGTTATATTGCCAAATATTATTGTGTGTACTATCTTGCTGTAAGTGTGGTTATAGTTTGTAGATACTCACATCCTAGATATAATGGGGAAGAAGAAAGTGGAGGAGAAAAACGTAATGTACAAACGCCCAACACAAATGTTGTCCTTTCTTAATAACATGTTGGGTGCCCTCACAGAAGAAATTTCTAGTGTAGAAGAGCAACTTACCCAAACCCAACAGGCAACGGACTCCTTAATAGTAGTAGAGAAACATTAATGCCCCTGCAGTTGCTCCGTTGGATCAAACATAGCCCTGCTCCCATCCAAACTCATCCTGTCCATAATGAGGTCCAGGTGAAATCCATCACCCCTGACCAGCAAGGTAGTGTTGTAACTCAGAAAGTAATTGCAGCTGGTGGTGAAGGAGTGGACACGAGGTTGAAAAGTAAAAGGGGATCTCTTCCCAAAAATCAGACATAAGGTATTAAAAATGTCAATGGAGCCAAAAGGGAGCTCCTGTTACCCTCACCAGAGACCTGTATAACACAGGAATTCCTTCAAAAGTTGGAAGTAAACATCTTAGCTGAGTTTGATGCCATCAATATGAGAACTATCAATTTGGAGGAAATGGTGGGAAATATAGGAAAAACAATGGGGTCCCTGCGAGAACAGATCGAAGCCTCATTTTTGAAGAGACTCTCCTCAGTAATCTTCCTTCCTGCCCCCAGTACCCTCTCCTTTGTATTTTGGAAGGAGGACACCAATTCAACTCGCATACTAGATCAGGTTGGGCGAGCCAGGACACAGGAGAGTAGCATCCACAATTTTAGCCATTCCCCATCCATATCAACGGCCCCAACGTGTTATCAATGTGGGCTTTAACTGGGAGGGAACTGAATAAATCTACATGGAATCTCTGTATTGGACAAGTGGAGGTACGTGGACCAAGGTATAACCCGCAAGTACCATATAGAATTCTCTCAGGTTCTAATCCCTGTGATGTCACCATCCAACTCCCCCCAGCTTGCATGCCACATGCTCTGTTCCTGGCAAAAGTAGCACCTCTAAAACACTGTGAACCAGAATCCTGTCTACAAGCTAGAAACAAGGTGGTACAATGGCTGGTAGGGATGTTTCCCAGTCTTGACTGCCAGTGGTTGTTTGAGGAGGTCATTATGATCAGAAGAGCAGGTTGGTTAGGGTATACCCCAAAGACTCAGGAAGGGGATTGTATTGTGGTTACTTTTTCCAATGCCCATAGGGTGGGATCCATTTTGAATGAAACAATGACTAACAGAACCCTCTTGAGTAAAATCACAGTGTTACCATTGTTTTTAAATAAACCCGAGAAGGGGGAGAGCCTAGTAAGAGGCAGAATTATTTGGTCCAAAGAGAGGGACCTGTTTATTAAACATTTTGATCCCAGAAACATCCCTTGCCACTGTGTTACCACTTTGATCCTCTGAGTGGGCTGAATGATCAGGACTGACTGGGTAGCAGTACTGGCTACACTACTCCTGTTAAAGTAAAAACTCCATTGAGGCTGTCAAATGTTTTGAGCTGGAACATAGATGTAGTGCAGGGGAAATGTTTGATTTTTCACAGCCTGGTTGGCAGAAAATCTGGAGTCTATAAAAGATACAGAGGCTAAGATAATAAAAATCTCATGTATTGCCCACTCACAGCAGCAACAATTGAAGAATGTAAAACTTCAAAAACATTCCAACAAGGTAAAAAGTCCCCCACGCGCAGCCTTCTTCCTTCTTCCAGCGCTGCAAAAAAGATAACTCCAACAGATCTTCACCAGCTGAAATCCCAAACAGAGGTAACTTCTAAATCTGAAAGAAAAAAAGAAATTTGAGACAATAAACTTTAGCTCCACTATAAAAGGTATCAGTGTGGAGGGATAATCTTAGCCTCCATGTCTTTAAAAAAATCCAGATTTTCTCCCCACCAACCTGAGAAAAATCAGACTTTTATGGCATGACATAGAATCTAACATTATGTAAGTTTAAAGTGCATTTAACACATTATCAGTTGCGCTTGCAACAGGTCTAAAATAGCAATTTTTTAACATATTCTGTTTGGACCAATCTGCAGCTCTAAGAATATACTGCAGACCATGCTCAAGATAAAAGCTTTGGAAACTGACGCACCCTTAAGGGAGTGAGCACCAAATGTAGTGGCATCCACACCGGCCTCACTCATAACCTCCTTCAACCATCGTGCTAAGGTGGGGGAAGAAACAGCCCTATGAGGCCATCTATGAGAACTTAACAGTTGTGCTGCATTCCTTCTCAAACTTTCAGCTCTCCTCTCATACTCCTTCAAGCATTTCACTACGCAAAGTCTTTAATTCTGTGTAAAGTAAGGATAGAAAACAGAAGTTGACATAGTCTTTGTTCTACTTTTAAAATAGAAGCAAACCCCTTCGGGCTGATAGGCCCTGCTAGTGACATCCAAGGCTCTCACATTGGAAGTTCGTCTAAAAGACACCAGGCAGAGTAAAACTGTAAGTTTTTAAGAGATGTGCTTCAGAGACCGATTAGAGTTCTTGTCCCACCTAAGACCCGTAAGACATATCTAACACCCCATAAAGCAGTGTATTTTGCAGTAGATGGGTTCAGTACCCGCATACATCGCATGATTTTCTTTAGTCGGTAAGCTCTGGCCCACAGAAACACCATCCACCAAACAATGACCACTGCTATAGCTGATCTGTAAACATTAACTATTCTATAGGACAAATCTGAGGTGAACAATTCTGAAAGATGGTTAACCACATGCACTAAATCAGTTGAAACGGGATCATAATTCTGTCAGACACCAACAAACGCATTTCTCTCAAGCCAGTCGATATGCTTTCCTTGTCCCAGAAGCTCATGACTCAGATAGGAGCCAGAAAGCATCTGATGAAAGAACTGGGGTTTGCCACTGCCTCCTGAAATCTTCCAGGCCATCAGTATCAGTAGCCCTTGCTCTACGTGAGAATGTGACTCCAGATCTAGGCCTAGGATTACTTCCCTGAATGCCAGTATTAGGATAGGGAAATCTACAGTCATGTCTAGCATGATTGGAAACCAGGTCTTCGACTGCCAAAGGGGTGTTATCACCACCATTTTATCTCTGCACTGGTGTACATGCAAGAGCAGTCTTGGCAGCATGGCAAATGGAGGAAAAGCATAAGGTGGTAGATCCCTCCAGTTCTGAAGGAAGGCATCTACTCCCCCAGCCTGACGGCCCGGCCTCCAGATGAAGAATCTTTCCAGCTGAAGAATCTCTCCAGCTGAAGAATCTCTCCAGCTGTGTGTTCAGTCTGTCTGCAAAGAGGACTGCCCCAAAGTGTCTGCATTTTGCTTAAATATTCAGGAATACGTCCCTGTGTAACCTCCAATTACTGGAATCTTTGAAATTCTGGGAGAACCAATCTGCCACACCTTTGCTTAACCCAGGAATATGTTCAGCCACAACCGAAACTCCTTTGCTCAAGCAGTACCCCAAAAAACGTTTGCTAAATCTGCAAGCCCCTAGGAATGAGGACCCCATCTTGTTGACATACCTCACTGCCAACACATTGTCCATATGCAGCATCACACAACACTTCATCAAACCCTGGGTAAAGCAGTGAATTGCAAAAGAACCTGCCAACAATTCTAAGTAGTTCATGTGCAACCCCTTCTCTTGATTGTCCAATGTCCCCTTGTTTATGAGTAGCCATATCTCGCACCCCATCCTTCTTAACGCACATGCGATTATTTTACTCCCTCCGGCTCTTCCCCAAAAATGGCTCTGCCATTCCATGCTTCCGAATTCCTGAGCCACCACTGCAGCTTCTTCCTTGACTCTAAGCCCAAAGACAACATTTGGGAATCAGACTGAGTTGTTCTTAATGTCCTTGCCTTGAGCCTTTGGACCGGTTATACAAGGGACCTGGGAATACTGCCTGGATTGTCGAGGACAGCAGACCAGGATCCTTGCCAAAAGCCTTAAGGGGAACTCCTTTTTCCCTAGCATTTGCCTCAGCTTATGAAGCTTACTTACCTTCTTCTCTGGTAACTTCAATTCTGCCTGTACTGTGTTCAAAACAAAGCCTAGAAACTGTGTTTCCTGCCTCGGCACTAGACATGACTTTTTCCTGTTTATCACAAAACCCAGGTGCTCTAGTAGGCATAGGGTGTGATCTGTGTGATTGCAGACCACGTCTCTGGACTGAGCCATTAACAGAATATTGTCCAGGTATATTATCAGCCTCAATCCCCTTACCAAAGCCAGGCCTCTACCGGGCAAAGGACTTTGGTGAAGTCCCAAGGAGCTGAAGAGAGGCTGGAAGGGATACTGAAAAACTGCCAATGCTTGCCCTTCCAAGTAAATTGTAGAAATTCTGTTTAGGGGACCAAATTGGAACAGTCAAGTATGCATCCTTGAGATCCAGCTTTGTTAGCCCGACTCCTTTCCTCAGCATGTCCCCTAAAAGGTGAATCCCTTCCATTTAAAATGGTGGTAGACTACCCACTCATTTAGATCCTTCAAATGTATCACCAGCCGCAAACCCTTGTCCTTCTTCTCTACTAGGAAGATATTGCTGACAAAACCTGATCCAGTGTTTGTTCTCTTTTGAATTGCCCCTTTGGCCAGCAGATCGTCTACCTCCTGTGATACTAGACTTGTGTCCTCCTATGAGACCATTTTCCGAGGTATCTTCACTTGAACTGGGGTGTCTAGAAACTTGATCTTGTAGCCCCTGACCATCTCCAGAACCCAAGAGTCCTGGGTCACCAAATTCCAATTCCCACAAAATGGGCTAGTCTGCCTCCCAACTTTATAGAGGTCCCTGAAAGGTCTTTTCAATCCCTTACCTGCGGAGAAGC
Source organism: Triturus cristatus (assembly GCF_964204655.1). Taxonomy (NCBI): domain Eukaryota; kingdom Metazoa; phylum Chordata; class Amphibia; order Caudata; family Salamandridae; genus Triturus; species Triturus cristatus. The sequence goes on from NC_140595.1 coordinate 335,611,268, forward strand.
ATCTCTACTTCCGGTCACCTCTGAAGGATCTCCCACAGAATCTCTGCTTCTCGGGATAAAAGTTTTGGTGGGTGCAGAAGCTTGACTGTGAGAACCTTGCGTCGCAGCCCAGGATGGGTCTTTTTGAAGCTTGACCACAGCTGAGAAACCTACCCCTCGTTTTCCCAGCCCTGCCAAAAACCATATTCTGGAACACCCTCTTGATGTCCTTGTGGGACTTCTGGATAAAGCTAACCACCCCACATACTTGGCCATGTCCCTTATGAAGTTGTCACTGAAGATGAGCCCCTGAGACGCTGGGCCCCCCTTCCTCACTGGCCAATTCGACCAGTTTAGGGTTGATTTTGAGGAGGATGCCCTTCCTCCTCCCATTTGAGAGCACATGTTTGTGCTCCCTAGGAGACAGATGGCCCATTGGCGCAGCTCCTTGGGGTCAGTTAGGGTGTGAATGTGATAGGCTACCTCGGCAATCTCAAAAATGTTGGTTAGAGGGCTATTGATGTCAAGCAGATGATCCTGGAAAGACTTCAAGCCCTTTTCTAGGGTCTGTGCCACCCTTAGCAGTGAAGGCCACCACTTTGGCATCTAGATCCGGGGTCATTGCGACCTTGTCGGGAAGGGAGGGGCGTGGGCATTCTGATCTAAAGCAAGACCAGACCTCCTTTGTGTTCTCTCTTCTAAGCCAGAAGGAGAGGTACTCAGCAATGTGCTGAGAAGGTGCCCACTCAGGGGTCAAGGGGTGTTTGAGAAGGAGGGGATCAAACATATCTTCCCCAAAAGGGTCAACAATGCCCATTTCAGAGCCTGGGGCCTTACATGCCTCATCAGACCCCATCCTTCTGACCTCCACCTCGTAATTATCAGTATCGAATTCAGAGGAGCGGGCAAGGTCGACATAGGGCTCAAGGACCTAATCACTGTCAATGGTGATTAGAATTTCCGGGCTCCTACAATACGTGAAAAATCCTACCTGGTGGGTTTAGACGATTTTGCCCCTTTATGCAGGCTTCCCCCTGAAGCCCTCTTCCTCAGGGTCTTAACTGCCCTCTTTGTACCTTCAGGCTGCCCTGCGCCAGCAACAGGCTATCCCTTCTTGTAGAAGGCTTCCAATGTGTTATTTATGGTCTCATCCAGGGACCCCATTACCTTCTCGGGGGCCCTATTCATTAAGCCCTCTAATTTGCATTCCATACTGTTTCCTAAAGATTTCACTGCCATGTCTATATGGTTAGAACACAAACAGAGGAAGTTTAAATAGCAAAGTCACAATGAGCAATGAGTTTGACCTCTTGAAACAAGGGTCAAAAGATTGGCAGCTCTGAAATCAACTGTGTGCTGCAGACAAGAAGAAACTACAACTGCAAGAAGTCAATCTATACTGCGACCAACAGGTTAAAAAGGCAGCCATATTCATTTTGAAAATGGATTCCCAATCATCTAAAATGGTGGCCAGCATGCACGTAGCGTGCACAGCTGTGCACCAAGGTTCTTTCCTCTGATCTGGCTGTTCCTCTTTTAGTTTTATTTATTTTTAACTAAAATAAAGTCGGCCGTTGTAGTCACAGTGCGCTGCCAAAAGGAGCAAGCGGGGGAGCTCTGGCAGCCTCTCAGAGAGACGGGCAGCAGAGAGGGGAGTGTTGGTTGCCCGGCAACAGCAGGCCCGAGCAGGTAAGCAGGCTCGCGTATGCGGTTGTTCGAGAAAAAGGCATCCGCTGCTTCGGAACCAGCAGCACGGTAACAGCTTTCAAAAGTAAGCTGTGCTGCTGTGTAATTATTTTTCGAAAAAGGTATGCCGTGCAGAGACACACCAACATGGGGTGGGAGCCCCAATCTCAGCAGAAGAATTGGGCACACTAATTATAGTAGAAAAAGCCCTCCTCCTCCGGGAAAAGAAATAGCAGAATAGGAATAAAAAGAGATTAATCAATATAAGAAGAGTAACCAGGGAGTTTTTCCAACACGGGAGGGATGAGGGAGAATAAGAGACAAAAGTGCAGTAAAATATAGAAAGTAGTATAAGGAACCCAAATAGTACTTAACTTGTGAGCAGCAGCAACAAAGAAGAAAGAAGGCTGCACATGGGGGGCCTTTATACTTTATTAGAACATTGGAATGTTGGAAGCTCCATTAAAAACAATGGAGTGCTCTGGGCTTATAATGGCTGGTATAAGCCCGGAGCACCAACATTCCAATGTTTCTTTGTTCACATCTCTGGCTGTGAATAAAGGCTTCAGGGAGCCTGAGAGGATTTGAATCCCCTCGCGCTCCCTGGAGGCTTTGTTTTATTTGTAGAACATTCTGCCCTCTAGTGGCAGAATGTTCTAATAGCCTTATAGCCCTTCGTAGCTGGGCTATACCGGCTATTAAAGTCCTGCTGCTTTGTTAAAGTCCCTCGCCTTCGGCTCGGGCCCTTAACGGTGCAGCGGGCCTTTAATAGCCGGTTTAGCCCGCTACGGCGGGCTATAAGGCTATATTAGAATGTTCTTGAAGTTCTATATTCTTCAATTGTTGCTGCTGTGTGCAGGCAATAAAGGAGATTTGCATAATATTAGCCTCCGTGTCATGCCATAAAATTGAGGGGCCCCACTTGAAGTAAGACTCCTACATTTCATGACATTATCAGCTTACAAGAAATGTGGGACCCTAATGGGGTGTTTTACTTGGACGGCTACGATTCCTTTAGAATCAAGGGAATTCCATCCTCAAGTAGTCAAGCTAGAGGGGGGGCTAGTTATTCTAGGTAAACTAGATTTCCTAGGTAAACTAGAATATAAGCCTAAAGTGATTCCGTCTAACTCCTCTTTTCTCTTGGTGTTTTGGTGCCCTTTGAGTACAAAAATAGCATTCTTTGTATTAATGTTTATAATGCCATTCATGGCAGAGAAACTATTGATCAGGATGAGCTTGGAAAGTTCTTAAATGCCTTCTCCATTTCTCGTCCCTCTCAACATGTTAGGGGACTTTAATCTCCACCCATGCAGACATTGCTATCTTTATAATTCATTGAGGGTGCAGTTCCCTATCAGGCCCATATTAAGCATACTGCTTAAGGGGACATTTTGAATCAACTGGTCATGGATTATAATTTGTTTTCAAGGGCTCTGTTCCCATCCTGTCGAGTTTTGTAATAGGATGGGATGTCCTTAGTGACAATAACACCCTGGTTGCTATTTTCTCATGGGAAAATAAGCAATCAGATAATTGTGTGTGTGTCTTGTATAAAGCTCTAGCCATCACTAAAGACAAGGGGCGCAGGAATGCTGAAATGGTACAGGCATGTCAGGCGGATTTTTAGTCTGCCTGGATGATGAGGCCTCAGAAGACTGTGTTATTAACCCCTTCGCTGCCAGGCCTTTTCCCCTCCTGAGCCACGGCCTTTTTTGGCTATTTGGGGTAGTGCGCGCTTAGACCCCTGTAACTTTTTGACCACATAAGGTATCCACGCCAAATTTGCGTCCTTTTCTTCCAACATCATGGGGATTCTAAAGGTACTCAGGGTTTGTGGATTCTCCCAGAGGGGTCTCAGAAATTAGCCAAAATACAGCAAAATTTTGTTTTTTTTCGGAAAAATTGGAAAAACGGGCTGCAAATGAAAGCATCTGGGTTTTTCCCTGCAAATGTTATCAAAAAAGGGTTTGTGGGGTTGGAATCACCATTTTCCCAGCTTTTCGGGGATACCAGACTTTTGTCAGAAACCCAACATGTTTTACACAGTTTTGGCATTTTTCTGGGACATAGCCTAATTTTGCTATTTTTTGTGCTTTTGACCTCCTCCAGTTAATGGCAGAAATGGGAACAAAAGCAATAATGGATCCTGGAAAGCTATACATTTTCGAGAAGAAGACAACATTCTGAATTCAGCAAGGGGTCATTTGTGTAAATCCATCAAGGTTTTTTTATAGAAACTAACAGTTAAATATAGGATAAATTGAAAATTAGTTGAAAAGAAAAGCCTTTTGTGTCAACGTTTTCACCTGTAACTTCTTCTAATTATGACAGCTCTTTGAAAGCAATATACCATTACATCCGCTGGACATTACTGGTTGTGGGGATATATAGGACTTGTAGGTTCACCAAGAACCCGACGAACCCAGAGCCAAAAACTGAGCAGCAACTTGCAATGGTTTTTTATTATGTACCGGGTATATAGTAATTATTCTGTAAAAATGTGTACATGGAAAAATCGGTATGAAAGACACCTATGTATTTCTGAAATGGGAACAAAATATAGAGTTTAGAAACAGTAGATATTTGCACATTTCTGAAATTGGGGATACTCATACTAGCATGAGAATTATCAGTCATTTTTTAGAATGACTTCTTTTTTACACAATATCTTTCATTTGGAAGGCAGAAATGCATCGAAAGTCAATAGATAATAACAGTTCCTTTACAAAACTGAATTACCCTAAGTCTCCCGATAAAAATGGTGCCTCACTTGTGTGGGTAGGCATAGTGCCCGCGACAGGAAACGGCGCAAAACGCAACGTGGTCACAACTCAATATCGCAGCGAAAATTTACCCTTTTTGGCAAAGTGCCTAGCTCTAGGTTTTGAACCCTAGCTCTGCGGGCACCTTGGGAAACCTAGCAAACCTATACATTTTTGAAAACTAGACACCCAGGGGGATCCAGGATGGGGTGACTTGACTGCCTCCCACCAGGGTCTGTTACCCAGAATCCCTTGCATACCTAAAAAATTGACAAAAAAAACACATTTTCCCCTCATCTCTGTGGTGGAAAGTTCCGGAATCTGCGTGGATCCACAAATTTCCACCCACCCCGCGTTCCCCAAAGTCTTACGAGAAAAACGGTACCTCACTTGTGTGGGTCGGCCTAGTGCCCGTGACAGGAAACGGCGCAAAACGCAACGTGGTCACACCTCAATTTCGCAGTGAAAAATGACCCTTTTTTGGCAAAATGTCTAGCTGTAGTTTTTGAACCCTAGCTCTGCGGCCACCTAGGGAAACCTACCAAACCCACACATTTCTGAAAACTAGACACCCGGGGGATTCCAGGGAGGTATGGCTTGTGTGGATCCCCCAACGTTTCCTTACCCAGAATGCCCTGCAAACCTCAAATTTAGCTGAAAACATCACCTTTTTCACACATTTTTGTGTGGGAAAGTTGTGGCATCACCGGGCTGACACAAATTTCCTACCACCCAGCGTTCCCCCGGGTCTCCCGATAAAAACGGTGCATCACTCGTGTGGAAGGCCCAAGTACCCGCGACAGGCAAGGCCCCAAAACGTATTGAGGCGACATGGAAATTGCCTACCTCAAAACGACCTGGTTTTGCAAGGGGGGTCACCTGGGTTTTTGGCCCGGTGCTCGGCGGCCACCTAGGGGAACCTACCAAACCCACACATTTCTAAAAACTAGACATCCGGGGGATTCCAGGGAGGTATGGTTTGCGTGGATCCCCCAACATTTCCTTACCCAGAATGCCCTGCAAACCTCAAATTTAGCTGAAAAAATCACCTTTTTCACACATTTTTGTGTGGGAAAGTTGTGGCATCACCGGGCTGACACAAATTTTCTACCACCCAGCATTCTCCCAGGTCTCTCGATAAAAACGGTGCATCACTCGTGTGGGAGGCCCAAGTACCAGCGACAGGCAAGGCCCCAAAACGTATTGAGGCGACATGAAAATTGCCTACCTCAAAACGACCTGGTTTTGCAAGGGGGATCACCTGGGTTTTTGGCCCGGTGCTCGGCGGCCACCTAGGGGAACCTACCAAACCCATACATTTCTGAAAACTAGACATCTGGGGGATTCCAGGGAGGTATGGTTTGCGTGGATCCCCCAACATTTCCTTACCCAGAATGCCCTGCAAACCTCAAATTTAGCTGAAAAAATCACCTTTTTCACACATTTTTGTGTGGGAAAGTTGTGGCATCACCGGGCTGACACACATTTCCTACCACCCAGCATTCCCCCGGGTCTCTCGATTAAAACGGTGCATCATTCGTGTGGGAGGCCCAAGTACCCGCGACAGGCAAGGCCCCAAAACGTATTGAGGCGACATGAAAATTGCCTACCTCAAAATGACCTGGTTTTGCAAGGGGGGTCACCTGGGTTTTTGGCCCGGTGCTCGGCGGCCACCTAGGGGAACCTACCAAACCCACACATTTCTGAAAACTAGACATCCGGGGGATTCCAGGGAGGTATGGTTTGCATGGATTCCTCAATGTTTCCTTACCCAGAATGCCCTGCAAACCTCAAATTTAGCTGAAAATATCACCTTTTTCACACATTTTTGTGTGGGAAAGTTGTGGCATCACCGGGCTGACACAAATTTCCTACCACCCAGTGTTCCCCCGGGTCTCCCGATAAAAACGATGCCTCACTCGTGTGGGAGGCCCAAGTACCCGCGACAGGCAAGGCCCCAAAACGTATTGAGGCGACATGAAAATTGCCTACCTCAAAACGGCCTGGTTTTGCAAGGGGGGTCACCTGGGTTTTTGCCCGGTGCTCAGCGGCCACCTAGGGGAACCTACCAAAACCACACATTTCTGAAAACTAGTCACCCAGGGGATTCCAGGGAGGTATGGCTTGCGTGGATCCCCCCACGTTTCCTTACCCAGAATGCCCTGCAAACCTCAAATTTAGCTGAAAAAATCACCCTTTTCACACATTTTTGTGTGGGAAAGTTGAGGCATCACCGGGCTGACACAAATTTCTTACCACCCAGCGTTCCCCCGGGTCTCCTGATGAAAACGGTGCATCACTCGTGTGGGAGGCCCAAGTACCCGTGACAGGCAAAGCCCCAAAACATATTGAGGCGACATGAAAATTGCCTACCTCAAAACGACCTGGTTTTGCAAGGGGGGTCACCTGGGTTTTTGGCCCTGTGCTCGGCGGCCACCTAGGGGAACCTACCAAACCCACACATTTCTGAAAACTAGACACCCGGGGGATTCCAGGGAGGTATGGCTTGCGTGGATCCCCCAACGTTTCCTTACCCAGAATGCCCTGCAAACCTCAAATTTAGCTGAAAAAATCACCTTTTTCACATATTTTTGTGTGGGAAAGTTGAGGCATCACCGGGCTGACACAAATTTCCTACCACCCAGTGCTCCCCGGGGTCTCCCGATAAAAATGGTGCCTCACTCGTGTGGGAGGCCCAAGTACCCGCGACAGGCATGGCCCCAAAACGTATTGAGGCGACATGAAAATTGCCTACCTCAAAACGACCTGGTTTTGCAAGGGGGGTCACCTGGGTTTTTGGCCCCTTGCTCGGCGGCCACCTAGGGAAACCTACCAAACCCACACATTTCTGAAAACTAGACACCCGGGGGATTCCAGGGAGGTATGGCTTGCGTCGATCCCCCAACGTTTCCTTACCCAGAATGCCCTGCAAACCTCAAATTTAGCTGAAAAAATCCCCTTTTTCACACATTTTTGTGTGGGAAAGTTGAGGCATCACCGGGCTGACACAAATTTCCTACCACCCAGTGTTCCCCCGGGTCTCCCGATAAAAACGGTGCCTCACTCGTGTGGGAGGCCCAAGTACCCGCGACAGGCAAGGCCCCAAAACGTATTGAGGCGACATGAAAATTGCCTACCTCAAAACGACCTGGTTTTGCAAGGGGGGTCACCTGGGTTTTTGGCCCGGTGCTCGGCGGCCACCTAGGGGAACCTACCAAACCCATACATTTCTAAAAACTAGACATCCGGGGGATTCCAGGGAGGTATGGTTTGCGTGGATCCCCCAACATTTCCTTACCCAGAATGCCCTGCAAACCTCAAATTTAGCTGAAAAAATCACCTTTTTCCACACATTTTTGTGTGGGAAAGTTGTGGCATCACCGGGCTGACATACATTTCCTACCACCCAGCATTCTCCCGGGTCTCTCGATAAAAACGGTGCATCACTCGTGTGGGAGGCCCAAGTACCCACGACAGGCAAGGCCCCAAAACGTATTGAGGCGACATGAAAATTGCCTACCTCAAAACGACCTGGTTTGGCAAGGGGGGTCACCTGGGTTTTTGGCCCGGTGCTCGGCGGCCACCTAGGGGAACCTACCAAACCCATACATTTCTGAAAACTAGACATCCGGGGGATTCCAGGGAGGTATGGTTTGCGTGGATCCCCCAACATTTCCTTACCCAGAATGCCCTGCAAACCTCAAATTTAGCTGAAAAAATCACCTTTTTCACACATTTTTGTGTGGGAAAGTTGAGGCATCACCGGGCTGACACAAATTTCCTACCACCCAGTGTTCTCCCAGGTCTCCCGATAAAAACGGTGTCTCACTCGTGTGGGAGGCCCAAGTACCCGCGACAGGCATGGCCCCAAAACGTATTGAGGCGACATGAAAATTGCCTACCTCAAAACGACCTGGTTTTGCAAGGGGGGTCACCTGGGTTTTTGCCCGGTGCTCAGTGGCCACCTAGGGGAACCTACCAAACCCACACATTTCTGAAAACTAGACACCCGGGGGATTCCAGGGAGGTATGGCTTGAGTGGATCCCTCCACGTTTCCTTACCCAGAATGCCCTGCAAACCTCAAATTTAGCTGAAAAAATCACCTTTTTCACACATTTTTGTGTGGGAAAGTTGAGGCATCACTGGGCTGACACAAATTTCCTACCACCCAGTGTTCCCCCGGGTCTCCCGATATAAACGGTGCCTCACTCGTGTGGGAGGCCCAAGTACCCGCGACAGGCATGGCACCAAAACGTATTGAGGCAACATGAAAATTGCCTACCTCAAAACGACCTGGTTTTGCAAGGGGGGTCACCTGGGTTTTTGGCCCCGTGCTCGGCGGCCACCTAGGGGAACCTACCAAATCCACACATTTCTGAAAACTAGACACCAGGGGGATTCGAGGGAGGTATGGCTTGCGTGGATCCCCCAACGTTTCCTTACCCAGAATGCCCTGCAAACCTCAAATTTAGCTGAAAACATCACCTTTTTCACACATTTTTGTGTGGGAAAGTTGTGGCATCACCGGGCTGACACAAATTTCCTACCACCCAGCGTTCCCCCGGGTCTCCAGATAAAAACGGTGCAACACTCGTGTGGGAGGCCCAAGTACCCGCGACAGGCAAGGCCCCAAAACGTATTGAGGCGACATGAAAATTGCCTACCTCAAAACGACCTGGTTTTGCAAGGGGGATCACCTGGGTTTTTGGCCCGGTGCTCGGCGGCCACCTAGGGGAACCTACCAAACCCATACATTTCTGAAAACTAGACATCCGGGGGATTCCAGGGAGGTATGGTTTGCGTGGATCCCCCAACATTTCCTTACCCAGAATGCCCTGCAAACCTCAAATTTAGCTGAAAAAATCACCTTTTTCACACATTTTTGTGTGGGAAAGTTGTGGCATCACCGGGCTGAAACAAATTTCCTACCACCCAGCGTTCCCCCGGGTCTCTCGATAAAAACGGTGCATCACTCGTGTGGGAGGCCCAAGTACCCGCGACAGGCAAGACCCCAAAACGTATTGAGGCGACATGAAAATTGCCTACCTCAAAACGACCTGGTTTTGCAAGGGGGGTCACCTGGGTTTTTGGCCCGGTGCTCGGCGGCCACCTAGGGGAACCTACCAAACCCACACATTTCTGAAAACTAGACATCCGGGGGATTCCAGGGAGGTATGGTTTGCGTGGATCCCCCAATGTTTCCTTACCCAGAATGCCCTGCAAACCTCAAATTTACCTGAAAAAATCACCTTTTTCACACATTTTTGTGTGGGAAAGTTGTGGCATCACCGGGCTGACACAAATTTCCTACCACCCAGTGTTCCCCCGGGTCTCCCGATAAAAATGGTGCCTCACTCGTGTGGGAGGCCCAAGTACCCGCGACAGGCAAGGCCCCAAAACGTATTGAGGCGACATGAAAATTGCCTACCTCAAAACGACCTGGTTTTGCAAGGGGGGTCACCTGGGTTTTTGCCCGGTGCTCAGCGGCCACCTAGGGGAACCTACCAACCCACACATTTCTGAAAACTAGACACCCGGGGGATTCCAGGGAGGTATGGCTTGCGTGGATCCCCCCACGTTTCCTTACCCAGAATGCCCTGCAAACCTCAAATTTAGCTGAAAAAATCACCTTTTTCACACATTTTTGTGTGGGAAAGTTGAGGCATCACCGGGCTGACACAAATTTCCTACCACCCAGTGTTCCCCCAGGTCTCCCGATAAAAACAGTGCCTCACTCGTGTGGGAGGCCCAAGTACCCGCGACAGGCATGGCCCCAAAACGTATTGAGGCGACATGAAAATTGCCTACCTCAAAACGACCTGGTTTTGCAAGGGGGGTCACCTGGGTTTTTGGCCCCGTGCTCGGCGGCCACCTAGGGGAACCTACCAAACCCACACATTTCTGAAAACTAGACACCAGGGGGATTCCAGGGAGGTATGGCTTGCGTGGATCCCCCAACGTTTCCTTACCCAGAATGCCCTGCAAACCTCAAATTTAGCTGAAAACATCACCTTTTTCACACATTTTTGTGTGGGAAAGTTTTGGCATCACCGGGCTGACACAAATTTCCTACCACCCAGCGTTCCCCCGGGTCTCCCGATAAAAACGGTGCATCACTCGTGTGGGAGGCCCAAGTACCCACGACAGGCAAGGCCCCAAAACGTATTGAGGCGACATGAAAATTGCCTACCTCAAAACGACCCGGTTTTGCAAAGGGGGTCACCTGGGTTTTTGGCCCGGTGCTCGGCGGCCACCTAGGGGAACCTACCAAACCCATACATTTCTGAAAACTAGATATCCGGGGGATTCCAGGGAGGTATGGTTTGCGTGGATCCCCCAACATTTCCTTACCCAGAATGCCCTGCAAACCTCAAATTTAGCTGAAAAAAATCACCTTTTTCACACATTTTTGTGTGGGAAAGTTGTGGCATCACCGGGCTGACACAAATTTCCTACCACCCAGCGTTCCCCCGGGTCTCTCTATAAAAACGGTGCATCACTCGTGTGGGAGGCCCAAGTACCCGCGACAGGCAAGGCCCCAAAACGTATTGAGGCGACATGAAAATTGCCTACCTCAAAACGACCTGGTTTTGCAAGGGGGTCACCTGGGTTTTTGGCCCTGTGCTCGGCGGCCACCTAGGGGAACCTACCAAACCCACACATTTCTGAAAACTAGACACCCGGGGGATTCCAGGGAGGTATGGCTTGCGTGGATCCCCCCACGTTTCCTTACCCAGAATGCCCTGCAAACCTCAAATTTAGCTGAAAAAATCACCTTTTTCACACATTTTTGTGTGGGAAAGTTGAGGCATCACCGGGCTGACACAAATTTCCTACCACCCAGCATTCCCCCGGGTCTCCTGATAAAAACGGTGCATCACTCGTGTGGGAGGCCCAAGTACCCGCGACAGGCAAGGCCCCAAAATATATTGAGGCGACATGAAAATTGCCTACCTCAAAACGACCTGGTTTTGCAAGGGGGGTCACCTGGGTTTTTTGCCCCGTGCTCGGCGGCCACCTAGGGGAACCTACCAAACCCACACATTTCTGAAAACTAGACACCCGGGGGATTCCAGGGAGGTATGGCTTGTGTGGATCCCCCAACGTTTCCTTACCCAGAATGCCCTGCAAGCCTCAAATTTAGCTGAAAAAATCACCTTTTTCACACATTTTTGTGTGGGAAAGTTGAGGCATCCCCGGGCTGACACAAATTTCCTACCACCCAGTGTTCCCCCGGGTCTCCCGATAAAAACGGTGCCTCACTCGTGTGGGAGGCCCAAGTACCCGCGACAGGCAAGGCCCCAAATTGTATTGAGGCGACATGAAAATTGCCTACTTCAAAACGACCTGGTTTTGCAAGGGGGGTCACCTGGGTTTTTGGCCCCGTGCTCGGCGGCCACTTAGGGGAACCTACCAAACCCACACATTTCTAAAAACTAGACACCCGGGGGATTCCAGGGAGGTATGGCTTGCGTGGATCCCCCAATGTTTCCTTACCCAGAATGCCCTCCAAACCTCAAATTTAGCTGAAAAAATCACCTTTTTCACACATTTTTGTGTGGGAAAGTTGAGGCATCACCGGGCTGACACAAATTTCCTACCACCCAGCGTTCCCCCGGGTCTCCCGATAAAAATGGTGCCTCACTCGTGTGGGAGGCCCAAGTACCCGCGACAGGCAAGGCCCCAAAACGTATTGAGGCGACATGAAAATTGCCTACCTCAAAACGACCTGGTTTTGCAAGGGGGTCACCTGGGTTTTTGGCCCTGTGCTCGGCGGCCACCTAGGGGAACCTACCAAACCCACACATTTCTGAAAACTAGACACCCGGGGGATTCCAGGGAGGTATGGCTTGCGTGGATCCCCCCACGTTTCCTTACCCAGAATGCCCTGCAAACCTCAAATTTAGCTGAAAAAATCACCTTTTTCACACATTTTTGTGTGGGAAAGTTGAGGCATCACCGGGCTGACACAAATTTCCTACCACCCAGCGTTCCCCCGGGTCTCCTGATAAAAACGGTGCATCACTCGTGTGGGAGGCCCAAGTACCCGCGACAGGCAAGGCCCCAAAATATATTGAGGCGACATGAAAATTGCCTACCTCAAAACGACCTGGTTTTGCAAGGGGGGTCACCTGGGTTTTTTGCCCCGTGCTCGGCGGCCACCTAGGGGAACCTACCAAACCCACACATTTCTGAAAACTAGACACCCGGGGGATTCCAGGGAGGTATGGCTTGTGTGGATCCCCCAACGTTTCCTTACCCAGAATGCCCTGCAAGCCTCAAATTTAGCTGAAAAAATCACCTTTTTCACACATTTTTGTGTGGGAAAGTTGAGGCATCCCCGGGCTGACACAAATTTCCTACCACCCAGTGTTCCCCCGGGTCTCCCGATAAAAACGGTGCCTCACTCGTGTGGGAGGCCCAAGTACCCGCGACAGGCAAGGCCCCAAATTGTATTGAGGCGACATGAAAATTGCCTACTTCAAAACGACCTGGTTTTGCAAGGGGGGTCACCTGGGTTTTTGGCCCCGTGCTCGGCGGCCACTTAGGGGAACCTACCAAACCCACACATTTCTAAAAACTAGACACCCGGGGGATTCCAGGGAGGTATGGCTTGCGTGGATCCCCCAATGTTTCCTTACCCAGAATGCCCTCCAAACCTCAAATTTAGCTGAAAAAATCACCTTTTTCACACATTTTTGTGTGGGAAAGTTGAGGCATCACCGGGCTGACACAAATTTCCTACCACCCAGCGTTCCCCCGGGTCTCCCGATAAAAATGGTGCCTCACTCGTGTGGGAGGCCCAAGTACCCGCGACAGGCAAGGGCCCAAAACATAGTGAGGCGCACTACGGTTTGGACCCTTGCCTGTCGCGGGTCCTTGGGCCTCCCACACGAGTGAGGCACCGTTTTTATCAGGAGACCCAGGGGAACACATCCCAAGATCAGAATAAAAGTTTTAGATTCTATGGGATTGAGCATGTGAAAGTGGACCCACTAGGTGGGAATAGAAAACTGAAGCTAAGGAGGCACGAGGCAAGGTGGATTATGCATGTGAGGGCCGTAGAGGACGGCCTGAATTTTGATCAGGAATTACAATATTTTCTGGGGGACTGACCTGTGAAAATAAGAATACCTAATGAATAAATTGGGTTTGGGTTGCATAATCTAGTAGAATAAGCAATGATATTGAGGACTCTATATGTCCATTTGCGTTCAAATTGGGTAATACCATGAGGAGTTTAGAATAGAAAAGAGTACATGTACTTGCATAGCACAAGCGGGGCGGGGACTATCTAAAAACTACAATAGACCCCTTGGTTCTATTATATAAGGAGATACATCAAGTTGAGTTAGGACCTGAAGCTGAGTAGTGAGGTTCCTCGCTCAGCTCCCTTTATAAACAAGAGTTTGTGTTTCTCTGACATTGAGACGTTAATAGAAATATGTCAGAATATATGAGGTGGAATGTCGTGGTAAGATATAAGAGAGACAAGAAATGGTCGTATCAAATTTAATTATGGGGCAATGTATATTGTGAGAAAATTGATGAAGAGTAGGTCTCATGCATATATTGTTTATACTCACACAAGATGATACTAGAATAGTAAGGGCAAAAGATTATAAGGGTAAAATAAACACATGAAGCTCGTCACAATGGAGTGATGTTTAACCATGCTAAGATGGCGGCCAAATAAACGGGAACTGGCGGAGTCCCTTTTCAATTTCAATGAACGGATCCCTTAACCACCAAGCCGGAAGCAAGAGAATCGTCGCCTGTACTCTGGTGTCTATGCTTGCAGGAACTAGGTAAGGGAGACTATAATCACTGATTGTGGATCTATTTTGTAACTGAAGACTAAGTTGAAACCGGGGGAGACTTGAACTGTGATATTTATCTTTGGTCAGGAAACAGGGGTGACGACCGGAAAACAAGACAGGCGGCGGTGTGATGGATCTCGGATGAGACGTGAATATACGAGTAGGGATACCGGCAACTTAATGAATGTAATGTTAATTATTAATGATAATAGGCTTGGTTATAGACTTGGTTATATATTAAGACTCGATCGTATATAAATTGTATTTCAGATTTTGTGCAATTAAAGCAGAATACTTGGTAGACGATAGACTGATAGAGCTAATTTTGGGATTACACCACGCCAGAGCGTAATATCGGAAGGTAAGAGTAAGGTAGCACTATGGGCTATGATATTAACAAAGTCAGTACAAGATATAACAGAATGTACTGATAGGAACATTATGTATTGGTTTAGATTGGGACAAATAGAGATTGCAACGCGCACTTGAAATATACAGAGGAAGATAAGGAACTTATGGTGGTGATCTACCATTAATGTGGTAGGATTTATATTGGAAATATTGTGGTTACTGAGCAAAACTTATGCATGGTTGGACCTTCGCCTCGCTTGTTGCAATTAATAAGAGATTTCTTATTCTATTTGGCTCAATAGGAATTGAACACTAGAAGCCTTAATGTACCTGCGTCTATTGACGTGATCTTACATTTATTTATTTTCTTCACATGGGTTGTATAAATATAAGTACACTGTGGTCTCAGTGAGGAGTTTTAGGAATATGGTCACAATTACACAACAAATCACAATAGGGAAATGTATCAATCACTGTATGTAAATGGTATACAATACTGTAGACTGATCATAAGATATGTTACATCAATAAATGAGAAAGAATTTTCTACTTGAATGTAAACCTGTATGTTAATGTGGTGAACTTGTTGCAAGCTTGACTAGACTTTTGTGCACAAGGTTGTCAGTAATGTGGGCTCTATAACATTAATCTATTAGCGCTGAAGAATGTGATTGTAAATGCGCATTTTGTGTTATTTCCAGCCCTGAGGAAGACGGTGGTTTTCCTTACCACGGTGAAATGCATTGGCATAAGGGATTGGAGTCTGATGATATTAAAAGAAAAAGAACAACAAGAGCCCAATTGATTATTTCTTGATTTTGTTTCACAACTGTAATTTGATAATATGTGTGCTCCAAAACATTGTTAAAATATTGTTCAATTCTAGGATTGTATTTAGGGAAGTAGGGTGTTCTCTTCCCTCCTGTTTTTTGGAAGCACCTAAACCTTATTTATCGTGAGAGTGTATGAGGTGTGATGACTATATGAGCGCCAGTATTTTCTGTACACCCGGCGGTAGTGAGTTCTCTTTTTGAGGCAATTGAATCTCTATTTGCATTGATCCACCAACCGATGGAATCTACTTTATTTATGAGGTCGTCTGCTTCTAACATTTGGTGAAATGAGGATTCTGCGGCGGCATGGCTCCTTTTTCACCACTGCTTCATCCAGCAGATAGTTTGTGTTCAGAAAATGTATGCCTCCTCAGTCTCTCTGTGGTCATGTTGACTTGTTGGCTCAATTTTATTTATTAAAACATCTCTCCAGGTCTAGGGATGGCAGTGGATTGTGTGCTGATACTTTCCCTTGCACCATTAATGAAAAATGGCTACCTGTTGCTTGCTCTAAGTGTCTGTTGCAGGTGTTTTTCAGATTTCCAAACATCCATTAAATGAAGTTGCTTTGGTCAACTTTGTTTTTGGCATGAAGGATTGGTGCATTTTCTGTGTCATGTGATTCTATTGTTTAACAAGTTTGCGTTTGTGCTGCATTTCCACGTGCAAATTTACTGCCTCCAGTAATACCCTGGGAAGAGATATTGAATGCCAAAATAGCAGATGCCGATGTACACCAGTAATTCTGCTTCTACGGGACCTGGAAAACCTAATTGCATCTTATGGGCCTGGATTTAGTATCCAGAATCATAATTACCAATTGTAGATTTACCAGGCTCGATAATTAAAAATAACTTATAATGACTGACTTTTCAAGTTAGGGTCATTTATAAATTAGTGGCATGGAAGAACTCTTCAAATGTTCAACTCCCAAGACCATTTGAACCTGCCCTGTTAAGAGCGGGCAACTGCTCATTCACAGCCAGTGGAGCCACCTCCACTGGTGATCAATCACCGGCAGACACTCAGCAAAAGGTCCCCTCCTTTCTTGGATCAGGTGGTCCACACTATGTAAGGTGGATCCACTAATTTCCCCTGTACTGGTCTGCCATTCAAGGCATTAGAAACTGCCTGTATGCCAGGGTCACCATTGTTTTTTGTTTTTCACAAACATTCTCTAACTAATAGGTTTGTCAACAAATACTCGCAGCCGGCTCAGCTTTCAGCCCTACCGAAAGTGCTTCACCAGCAACAATGGATGGACATTTTGACCTAGAGATCCCCGCCTGAGAGGTGGGGAGTTTCTAAATATTGGTGACTGCCTTCCATTGAGGCAGAGGCCATGGCCTTCCCCAACTTGGCAGGATGGTGTGCCACTGACCAAACCTGAAATTTTTCCCCCAAATTCTTAGTCCTACGAAAATCTTTCCAAACTTTTGATAATTTGATTGGTACCACATCCTCCATTATTTATATAAAAGATTCAAACCATGGATACTTGAGATGGTGGGGCCTACTGTTGGGGTTTAGTGGGATTTGCTTTTTTTTTGACTTGGTGATTGGAATTTGCACTGTTATGGATGCATTGTTTCTGAGGGATGTGTTAACAGAAGGTTTGAAGTAGGGCTGGGGAGCCCGGCATACATAAAAGGCTTGTGGGAAACTAGGTTAATTAATAATTAAAATTCCACAAGAGTGCTGACCGGAGATAGGAAGCAAGAGCTCCCTTGCCTGCATAACTCTCAGCCCACCACTAACCAACAGAGAGTGGCAGGATGCCGTATTTTGCATGCACCAGCATGGGATGAATTGCACTGAATTTTGGAATTTGGCACCAGTGGAACATCTAATCTTCCCTGAATTCTTCATTATGCTTGGGGTGCCTCATAGCTCATACAGTGTATATGATGTCCCCAAGCATGGACGGGGACAGACAGATTGTTTCCTTGTTCCTGATGTGACCAAACCATCAGGTACCCGCAAAGAAAACGATTCGATCTTCCTGTGGCCACAGAACAGAGAGATCTACATGTCTCCCTTCCATCCTTCAATGGGAGGACAAGTCCTCCATAGATCTTTTTTTTAGTGAGCAGGGGACAAATGTTACTTTGCCCCCTGTAGTCCATGTCCTTGTGTCTTTTTTTATACATCACTATAACTCTGAAATGGCAGTATACGAGTATTTCACATATTACCTGTTATGTTTTTTTCTATCTCAAAACAGCAGTTTTTTTATTCAGAGATGGAACTGCTTATTGAACCAAAATTCTTTTTGGTTGTCCATAGTAAAGAAGGTGAGATATACTTAATAATAGTTTTAAGGCAACAGATGTTTTAGGAGAAAAAAAAAGAAATCATTGCTTTGTTAACAAAAATCATGGTGTCTGTAGAAGGGATAGATTGTTGAAGCTCTTCTGTGCAAAGTGCTGGTTACAATGGCCACTGAAAGGAACGTTCATATATGTTTTTTACCCTTCGTGAATACGAAAGGCACTGCAGAACAATACAGTGGGATTGGTAAATCGTATACTGTATGCTAGAGCTCAATGTCTCATATGTTGTATAATATTGTTGAATTTCAGAGTATGATATTCTCTGGTATAAATGAAAAGTAGCACTTTATGACAGACATTTATCCAATGTGCTAATTCTGAGTGCCTCGCTGAAGACCAACGACTTTAATTTGAACCGGATTTGATTCACAGGACTACATGAGCTAAATTAAATTCAATAAAACCCGGGGTATAAGAGTATTATTTTTAAGGTAGCATACCAATTAATCAATGTTTAGAGCTTGGAGAAAAATGATTGCACAGCATTTGAAGTGCAACTGAGAAGTCTACATGCTGGTACCAACCCAAGAGATTTGTAAGACAAAGGAGCACAATCTGAGAGCAATATATGTCTTGAAGCAGAAAAACAGCTTCAATTAACAAGCAGCTCCAAGGCGCAGGGGTACTCCTACATGCATATTAGGTTATTGGAGTGTTGAATAAATCTGGCTTCAACTATTCAATTTCACTGATAAGCTACCATAGGATAGACTCATCTAAAGAAAACTTGAAATAAAATCACAAAAAATGAAATTTTGAGGTGCAATTTTGGTAGAGTGACAAACATCGCAGTTTTATAAAGTAACATTGTTAATTATTTGGGCAAAAGTGTGCCTGCTTTTGCAGCATATTGTTCCTGCAATAACTGATTTAGCGAGCACGTTCTTCTGCCAAAGTAGGTTTTCTTTTTTATCTGCCAAAATCCTACATTTTGTTAATTATCCTCCCCTCTTTTTCATCTTCCACAGCTTTATGAAGTTGAACAATTTCGTGCTGTTGTAAAAAAGCTTCAGAAAGTTGCAGAAAGCCAACATAATGAATTCACCCCTTTTTTTGACATACTTTCATCACATGTTGGATTTAAGTGTCAAAGTACACCCAAAGTTTCCCAGCCCATTTAAAACCTGTCCTTGAGTTTAATTCTATCTATCTATCTATATCTGGTATTTCCAATAACATTAATACTTCAGTTGTGTCTTGTGGTCAGGAAGTGAAAACATTTACAAGAGTCTGCATGTTGGTTGCACATCAGTTGTAAGTGTGTACATTTCTAATCTTTTGAATGTAAAATAGTTGTACAACAACACTGTACAACAGAGGATAACATGCATATGTCAAAACCCCTACTCTCATAGAACATATTTTGTCTGCGCTCTGCACTACCTCTCTGTCTTTCCCCTTCACCACATTGGAACCTCTCCCTTCTGAGAATAACTTTAGTGAAGAAAATATAGAGAGATATGATCTTTTTTTCTTTTTAGTGTTCAATGGATGTTTACGTCTTGACTACAGGCAACTTTAGCTGTCTGTTGGCCAAACCTATTTCTTTCACTATAGATAAAGTGTGCTTTGGTTCCTCTCCTTGCTGATGACTGTGCGATTTTGTTGTCTTTCTTGGGTGTGTCCTTTTGTATTGATGGCTTTCCACCATGCATGTGTTTTTTCCGCCCAGGATCATTTTAATTTCAGTGTTCTGATTGGTTGACTTGTATCCTTTTACTGCTGTTGTTGCTTGCCTTTATTAACTACTTTTTTCTTTAACTTTAAACTTGTGATTTTTGCTATTTCCCCCTTCACTTTTATTTTTGCACCCCTCAACTCATACATTGGTTCCTGTGCTCCTTCTCACTTGGTTTTTGTTTGTTTGGCTGTATCAAACTATCACATTTCCAAAAAGAGAATTCCACAGCCAGTAGATTTCACTGCCAAGACTTATTCGCTTTACTTTCTTACTTACTATAGTAGTGCATTTTCTAGGCTATTGACCTATATTTGCTGAAACATGACCCACAAACTGTAATGCATAGCCATGTGGATGGTAATGGTCATAAATTTTGCTTGATGACAACCATGATATGTCTGATTTTATCAGTCCTTTCAATTGATTGCTAGTCTTCTCAATCATCTGTAAAACAGATAATTCCCTTTAAAGCAAATTGCATTTAAATTCCTGAATTTTGTCAAATGGTGGCTTGAAAATAAAGTCCTTTTGCGTGTGCTAAAGTAACGTTCTTGAGATTGGTGGATTAAAATCCGCTTGAATTTCATTTTATCTTTTATGTTGCCTTCATTAGATACTCTAGTTAAACAATCCTGTGTCCCTCAGAACCTGGGTATGTATAAGAAAACAAAAACAATGGTTCTGTCGGGTTTCTCAATTATTTCTTGTAAGAACGTCTAGTGTTAATATACATAGATATCTCAATTGTCCAGACAGGATAGAAGACACAACAAATAATCAAGAGCGAGAAACGAATTTCTGACTACTCACTTGTTTTTAAATAAATTAAATCACTTATATGTATTTTTACACATTTGTACAAGGCTGTCAACATGAAGTGAGGTATATAAATGATAAGTGAACAAGTGACATTAGTGCTCAGTGCTGGTGCTCAGTGCGTAATATCTACAGTGAAATATAAATATGTACATGGGAAAGAATAGGCCAGAATCTTAGGGAACAACAATAGCTCTGATTCAATTTATATAAAAACAAGTGAGTAGACAGAAATTAGTTTCTCGCTCTTGATTATTTGTTGTGTCTTCTATCCTGTCTGGACAATTGACATATCTATGCATATTAACACTAGGCGTTCTTACAAGAAATAATTGAGAAACCCTACAGAACCATTGTTCATTAGATACTCTGGCAGCTCAAAGCAAACAGGTTCTTGAATATGTTATGTACATGGTTTGCATGGCCTGGCAGAATATAACCTTGAAATATGAATACAGAAGCAAAATTTGAAGCTGTTTATTTTCATATCCCAAATTCTACATTACAATATGTTAACTGATGGGGTACATTTGGTTGATGGTTCTTTTCCAAACTTGGGACCATGGCCGTACAGGAAACTGAAACCGGCCCTGGCAAAGATCTCGGCCAGCTGTGCCGCTTTTTGCTTTTTTTGCAGGCAGTTGATAATGCTGCCATGATGCAAAACCGGCCCAGATAACAAAAAAGGCCCCCCAGGGGTCTAACACTGTCTGCCACCCTTATGGCTCACCGGGGAAATGCCTGGTGCCCGCTAAAGCTAACCTGGCCCCGCTTGGGACTTCAAAGACATACTGCTTGAGCACCTTGCAGCACAGGTTGTCAGATAATTGAGGGAGCCCCACCAAAGAGGACTTTTAACGCTAGAGAGTGGATAGGCATTTTCCGCATGAATGCTGTTAGTGAAATGTACACATCTTGTAATTCTTAAAGATGTATTGCAGAGAATGTTACTTTGCCCCTTTAGCTGTTTGTGATGGTGGAGCAATGTAGAAGCTGAAGAATTCTATGTTAATGGATTCACCATTGTCAGGCTCCCAACTTGAAAAGGCTAGTTAGCCTATTTGTTTTTTAAATCTTCTGTGGTTTTTCACCTTAGCCTTGATACTGAAGTGGTTTCCTCATACAGAAATGGATTTAAA
The DNA here is from genome assembly GCF_964204655.1 of Triturus cristatus. NCBI lineage: Eukaryota > Metazoa > Chordata > Amphibia > Caudata > Salamandridae > Triturus > Triturus cristatus. Next base: position 335,632,673 of record NC_140595.1, read on the forward strand.
TTACCAGAAGATGATTTAAATTACCAGAAGAGATCAGAGGGATACAAAATGCATTGTTAGAATAGGATAAAATATTAAAATTGGATACAGAGGTATTAGTTAAATGCCTTGTATATTAATGGGACAGTTTTCTCAAACAAGCTGACAGTTGTCCACAGCTGTTAAAAAACATTTATCTCAGAAATCACTGACATAGACCTTTTGAAACATTAAACATCATTAAAAGTAAAAGGACATAAATATTAGTGGCAGACGAGTGGAATAATTTAAGGGATACACTTATGTATTTAAAAAAAGTGCGATAATTAAAAAAATTTAGAGCCCTTGTATTGATTTGCTGATCCTGATGACTTTGAGTGAACGGGTGAGTGAGTTGTTGCAGCTGCACCCCTATTTCACTTGCAGTTTGCACTATATTTAAAAAAGAATATTACAGAGACACCAGTGATGCACACTTTTTGTGGTTAATCGATTCACAGGGATGAAAACCGACTCCTGCCTGGTTGTTTAATATTGGATCTTGGCACGTTAGTATCTTTAGGTAGACATCAAACTCTCCAGCTTCTTCTATTGATTATAACTGTTTAACTGAACATTTATTTGACAGGGTAGGCTTGAGGTGACTTTGCTCTCTTAATGGATGGAAGTATATGTGACAAATCTTCAATATTGCACTTCAGTCAATGTAGAAAATGCCACAGCAAAGGTGTGGGTTAATGCCTGTACCTCCGAGTCATTTAGGGTTGCAAGGAGCACCAAGCAAGGTTGCAGTATCTCTCAACTTCTATTTAAATGTAACATGTGGCGTCAAGATGGCGGTCGCACTCTAGGAGTGCTCTGGAACCCTCCGTCATCCGCGCTAACATCCTCCATCATCAGCAGCCCTCCTTTCACCTACCGGGTGTTTCCTGTGGCTGTCCCGGTGGGCACTGCCCGGCAGTGCAGTAGGCGACGTTCTGTCAGGTCTAAACAGAGCGATCCGAGCTGTGGCCTCTGATGCGCCTGACTCCAAAATGGCTGCATTGGTGCTCTGAGGCTTGGCGCCCTGCTGATTCCCGGCACTGACACTCGCTTCCATCGCTACCGCAAGCCTGCGATTGTGCCTCTGAAGACTTAGGGGCACTCTGGCATCATCATGTCTGTGCGTGGATTTACTGTATACCGCATCCTGAAGACCAAGTTTCCCGGCTCCCTGCTGGGTCTGCTTGAGCCTAGAGGGGCCGCGGGTGGTGGCTGGTGGCAGGACTGTGCGGCGGTAGGAGGTTTGGCCACCGGATCGGGTGGCGGGTTCCCTGGAATGGGGTCCCTCCTGCCCCCCTTTAGGCCTCTTGAGGTCTGAGCCTTTCCTTGACGGGAGCCTGACAGGCCTGTGACGTCTCCTTGAGGCCCTTCGCCGGACTGGGCGCGGCCTGAGGTCATCCGGGGCCTAGCAGCAACCACCCTTTGAGGCCGACCCGGGGCCTGAACAGACAGTAACAGCTGGCACTTGGTTATCCACACAGGACCACAGCCGATGAGACCTGCTCCCCGTAGTGGCTACTGTGCTCACTCTAGCCCACCGCTTGTGTGCCCGCGGTGTGGGGCCTGATCTGCAAGGTGTCGGCGGGGCCCATCTGCGGCTAGTATCCAGCCTTTGCACTTGCATGGGACTGTAGACCTTCACCCAGTGGAGCAGAGGTGGGTGCAGGCTTGCCTGCGCAGGGGGGCCCATGGTTCCATCTGCATGGCCCCCCTCCCCTTTCACAGACCCAATCCGGCGGGCTCGCCCCTGAGGCCCGGGGCCCGGTTCTATGGACCTCTTTGCCCCCCCTGTTTGTGGCTGTCCTGGCTCGAGCCCCCGGGGTCTGACTGCCTGGGGCGGCGCTACTGGTCCTGCAGCCTGGCTGGCGGGGTGCGTCTCAGGCCATGGCCGATCTACCATGGGCTGGAGTCGGCCGCATACACCAAGCGGTGTGGGTTCCCGGGCGAGGGCCTCCTCCCTCTGTGCCGGCCCTGGAGCTCCTCTTGTGATGCTGTGAACCCCTCTCTCTGGTCCTTGTGCTGTTCCCCCTCTGAGATCACAGCACCTGTGGCGCCCACACTGCAGCAGGCCTCCAGCGGGAAAGGTGGCATTGGTCACGCCTATCAAGTGGCGCGGGTCCCTGGCAGTGGGCCCCCGACTCCTGCACTGCCCCCAAAAGATCCTGCCGGGCTCTGTAGGCCCTGAGTGCCTGGGCCTGTGTTGACCGGCAGGGGGCTCCAATCGGGGCGCCACTTTCACTTTCATATTCCATCTGACGGGGGTAGATTCGGCCGCACTTATCGAGCCGCGTGGGGTCAGTTCACATACCCCCTCTGCTCTTCCCCCTTCCTTCTTCTGCCCGGGTGGGGTGCTCTGGGCCGAGTTGGGCGTCCTCCACGTTGGATCGGCCGTCACTTCGGGCGGCAGTGAGCTGAGGTTCCGGAGTTGCTTCGAACCTGTACTTCAGTATTGAGGGCCCTACATAGGGGCAAGAGCTACGTCTGGGTCAGAGTGTAGACGATTCAGGTGCCGTGCCTCTCCGGTGGAGGGTCGCCTCCTCAGTGGACCTGGGCCCTCCCTGCTGGCTGGGCATCTGAGGTCCTGCGCCTGAGGCAGCGATGGGTAGAGATAGTACCTCTAAGACCTCCGCCCCGCAGACTCAGATCAAGATGGACCAATACACCCCCACGGATCTCAACCCAACAGACAGGGAGACTGGGGTCTCTTCCCTTCCTGGGACTGACATCTCAACCATCCTGCAGGCTATCGGCGCCTCCCAGGCATCAGTAGAGAGTAAGATCTGAGAGGTCCGGGTGGACATGGCCCTGATATGCCAGGATCTTCATAACGCCACAGCCCGGATCTCGGAGTTGGAGTACCGTCTTTCTACGGTCGAGGACGAACTTGGACAGCTGAAGACCCAGGTGTCCCGCCTGCAGAACCGCACATCAGAGCTACATAGTCAGGTGGAAGACGCCGAAAACCGCTCGCTGCGAAATAACCTCCGACTGGTGGAATTTTCAGAGGGGGTCAAACAGGGCCACGCGGACACCTTCATTGAGACCTGGCAGAAATCCTGGATGCCTAAAGAGGCCCTGTCGGTCTGGTTTACGATTGAGCGCAACCACTGCTCTTTAGCGCCCAAACCCCCCCCCCGGGGCCCCACACCATCCCATCATAGTGAGGATCCTTAACTTTCAGGACAGAGATGCCATCATCGTTGCGGCCCAAGCCCATGGCCCCCTGAAGTACCACAATAACACCATTATGCTCTTCGCGGTCTACACGAGGGAGATATAAGCCCAGCGCCGTTCCTATGCAGATGTCAAATAGAAGCTCCATAATCTCAGGCTTAGATATGGTGTCCTCTTCCTGGCTCGCCTCCGAGTCGTCTTTCAGGGCAAAACTATCGTCTTTGACACCCTGCAGGTGGCCTGAACCTGGCTCACTGAGAAGCGGCCTCTGCGGATCCGGCCGACTTCCCCCCTGCCCAATCCGGCCCTCAGTAAACCAGTCTGCCTCCTCCCAAGCGACAATAGAGACGTACTCAGTCTTGTAGGAGGGGAGGGTGGCGGTGGGAGGCATCACGGTCGCCGGGCCTTGGGACCCTGTCATCCACCATCGGAGGGGCCCCCCTACTACTGAGGATCAGAGCCGTGCCAACTCCATGGAACACCTAAGCCGAGAACCAGATCCGTCGGGGGCCTTGCGCCCTTCCCTGTCGGTCTCAGACCTCTTTAGAAGCCCTGCGCTCCAGGACTTCAGTAAAGATGCGACAGTCTGATCGGAGAACACCCATCGGGCCGGTATCGGGGTAGATCTCCCAGGAACATTATCCACGTAGACACAGGCTGATGACCGTCCTCATCCGTCACTAGGAAGGGGTCCACTGCTGCCACAAACTGCCCTACTAAGCATTTTAGCTTGGCTGCCTGTTAATGTTAACTTGTTCCTTTTCAGGGCAACAGATGCTTCAGTTCCGGAAGTATAGGGTGGGGGGGGTCTGGGGAAGGATACTGTTGTTGTTTTTCAAGTTGTGTCGGAACAGGCACTGTTCGAGCCTTTGTCTCCCATGTTTGACCCATTGTTTTCTGTTTTCCATGACAGCCTACCACTTACACACACCATCACCACAGACAGGCGACATACTACCTGGCACATGCCACTTTTTCCTGCTCTAGCCGTGATGCACCACTTCCCCTGGGATCCTGGCTCCTTGGGTCCTCCATGTCCCCACATTAGCTACTGCACAGATGCATACCCATGGTAGACCCCCTTCATGTTCTCTCATGGAACGTGAATGGCTTGCTGGACTGCATCAAGCGTACTACAGCGGTTCTCAAGTGCACCCAACGCCATGTGCCTGACGTGCTCCTCCTTCAGGAGACTCATCTCCTGGGAACCCACTGCTCCTTTCTGGCAAGATATGGGTTCGATAAGGTGTGGCATTCCGGCTTCACACAGGGCTCTCGAAGGGCAGCCATACTAACCCGAAGAAGTCTTCCCTTCACCCCTCTACACGTGACGACTGACGAGCAGGGCCGCTACGTGGCCATGTCCGGTAAGCTTGAAGGTCAGGTCCTGAACCTATTATCGACATACATTCCTCCCACTACACTTCCCTCTACTCTCCGTCACCTTGCGGAGGTAATCTCTTCCATGCCACAGGGTCATACAATGATTGGGGGGGATTTTAATGCAGTTATGCAACCGTCACTTGACACAACGGGTGACCCATCCTCGTCGTGCCTAACCTACTCCAAGCAGATGTCAGATTGGACAGCTGCCCTTGGTCTGTGTGATGCCTGGATGATTTGAACCCCCGGGGGAAACAATACACTCACACTTCAGCGGCCCACCACACCCACTCCCGAATCGATCTGATTCTCCTGCCCGCCACCAACTGCTAACGGGTCTCCGGCGTCTCTATTCTCCCTGTGGCATCTTGGACCACTCCGCCATTTCCCTCCGCTTGGGCGGCACCGCTGAGGGGACGCAGACGGTCTGGCGACTGAATGCGTGGTTCTTACAGGACACAGAGACTAGGGATGCGCTGGCTGTATAATTGCGGCACTACTTCCTTACCAACCACGGTTCGGTCCCTTCCCCGGGCCCACTTTGGGAGGCCGGTAAGTCCACCTTACATGGCGTAGCCTGGTGCACACAAAACAGGCTGTGCAGGCTGCTTGGCTGACCAGCTTGAGGCGCAGGCAACGCGGCTGGAATCGACCCTTGTAGACTCAGATGACGCTCACCCCGCCAGACAACATGCGGCGCTCCGGGACGAGATCCGCCAGGTCTCCCTGGAGTCAGACAAGATGCTGTGGCACTCCTCTGTGGCCCGAGTGTACGGGTGGGGCAACAAAAATGGAAAATTGCTCCACAACTTGGTCTCTTACCCCAAGGCTAACAGAATTATCCTTGAAATCCGAGACGCTACTGGAACCCACTACCACATATCAAAGGCCATTGCCCAAGCTTTTGCGGACCACTATGCCCAGCTTTATTCAGCCTGGCCCCCTGGGGCTTCTTTGGTCGATTTGCTAGACCGAGTGGAGGTCAGGCTACCCTGCCTTGCTCAGGCTGCATCGACAGACCTCGACCTTCCCTTTACCGCAGAGGAGGTTCACGGGGCTATTTCCCTGCTGCACTCTGGGAAGACACCTGGACCAGATGGTTTCCCACAAGAGTATTATGCGACATACCGAGATCTATTGGTACCCCACTTGGTTGACCTCTTCCAACATGTGGCCGAGAAGGGCTCCTTGCCCTCAGAGACCGATGTGACCACCATAGTGGTTATCCCCAAAACCCAGCCACCCTATCTCTCCTGTGCGGACTACCATCCGATTTCTTTAATTAATACAGAGATTAAAATCTTTGCCACAGCCCTGGCCCAACGCCTCCGTCCCCTGCTACACAAATTGATCCATCCAGACCAATGTGGCTTCATGCCAGTGCGTGGCACTAGGCACTGCATACGTCGGCTCCATCTTGCCCTGGCCCACCGCCACATCCTCACACCATATCTAGCCCTGCTACTCATTGATTTTGAGAAGGCCTTTTGCACGGTTGGCTGGGGCTACTTGGAGGACGTTCTCACCACGATAGGCTTTGGCCCTCACTTCAGGCACCTCATCCATGTCCTGTACTCCAACCCCAAAGCAAGAGTTCTGACCAATGGTGCCCTCTCGGAAGCGTTTCCAATCCGAAGAGGCATGCGCCAGGGATGTCCTCTCTGGCCACTTCTATTCGCACTCGCAATGAAGCCCCTGGCCTGCCTCATACGCAATGACTTCCCAAATCCGGGGGTGGTCTTGGGATCCCCACTAGGTGGATAAAATTCTTTTATAAGTATTTACTGCTCCGCCACGCCCTTATCTTTATGAAGTCAGATAACAGCCAGTATGGGGACTGCTCGGTTACAAGGCAAAGAGCCTGAAAAAAGTCTGCCACACATCCCAGAAAGGGCACATTTTATAGTTTTAGAGAAGTGAAAAAAACCACACTCAACATGGCATGAAATTGATTCATAGGGCTGTACTAACAAATATACATTCTCTAAACCAATCAACATCTTAGAAATTGTGCTACATAAAATAAGTTGCTCTGAGAAACACCTAAATCATAAATAAATATGAATCCCCTTTACCCTACAAGCAAGTTAAATGACACTGCACTATTAAACAAATGAAACAAGTAGCCATTTTAGAATTAATGAAAATACTATTATGCCTTGGATAGCCACAGCCTTGATTGGTGCAAAACACGCGAGCATCTCATCATAGTTTCTCCTAATACACACAGATTATTAAAATACAAGAAAACATCAACATGGAATTAATCCATTTCACCTATTTTACGAGAGGGAAAAACATTGGAAAAAACATGCACATAGGAAACTTGTTCGTGCAACGTAAAAAGCCAAATTTTCTTCAAAAATCTTAAAACGGATGTGAGTGCAAAGAAGCAAAGGCATACTAAATTACATTTGCAACCTTGTTACGCTAGCTTAAGCACAAATAAAGATTATTTTCTAATTAATATAAATGCTCTCTCAGTAGTAATCATGATGATAGAAATTAATATGATTGGGACAGTCGTCCTTAATGATCGAACTGGCCCATTTGGATTGCTTACTCTGGAGTGTTAAAGATGACCTGCTATCATTAAGATTTGCTTTTTTTCCATGCCATCTTATATCTGGACAACTTCCCTACTTATATTTATTTTCTTACATTCAAAATTTAATTTCATGCTTTCTCAGTTTAATTTACTTACAGTTTTAGATCATTAAGCTCGACATAAACACATTCTCACAGACAGTGAAACGTATAATTAAAAATCAATAATTGAAATGAAATCACACCATATTTTTTAACAACATAGTTAAGTTGATTGTGGTTTAAGTATTCTTCAGTAAAACAAATATTTCATTGCAGCATTGATAGTTCTGATAGTATTTACCTTGAACAACAGGTGCAACTATGTTTGATGGAGGTTTAAATGCTTAAGCTGACTTTAAATAATCACATACTATATCTCTTTTCCAAATATTCCCTGAAAAAGTCAGTTGGCCAATGCACATTCTCACTAACATTTGTACAAGCCTTAGACCTAGGACGTATAACTAATATTGCCATATATATTTCATATCACTGTGATTTTAGTGAATTAAATTCTTTTCCCATGAGTAGGCCAGCTCCGAAGTTAGAGAGTTATAAAATGCATTTGCCTTCTAATGAAGTATGTATGTATGTATGTATGTATGTATGTATGTATATAAATATATATATATTCACTGAAAAACCATAGGTTTCAGGGACGTTATAGTTAGTTGGACATTTCACTCGTACAAAACCATAGAAATTCCGCCCTTATAGTTAGTTCACCTAACTATAACTATAACTCGCGCCCCCGCAATGCACTGCTGATGACGTCACATATTACGTCATTCATGACATGGCCAGTGACGTCACTGATGACATCATCCAGTGACTGTGTGTTTCTTTAAAGTTTAAATATGTATTATATATGCCAAGGTGTATTGAAGAATGAGTGGGTGTATAAGTGTCTGGATGAAGGATTTAGTAGGTGCCTGACTGACTGTTTAAGTGAGTGATTACATGTGTCTTACTGAATGCGTGGGTTAGTGACTAAACTGTGTGAATGTCTGTATCAGTCTGTCTGTTGTTGTGTAAGCTGCTGCATAGGTTGGTCAGTAGCTACATGAATGTCTATATGGGTTATCGATTGGTTGCCTGACTATTTGTATGGGTGCCTGAGTGTGTGTGTGGGTGGGTGGGTGGGAGGTGTGTGACACTGTGCACAGATGTTTGAGTGGTTGATTCACTGGGTGTATGGGTTCAAGAGTGGAAACAGCTGTATGGGTGGGTGAGTGTGTGTATGGGTGTCTTGGTGAGTGAATGGATGTCTCAGTGGTACATGTCCAAGTAACTACATATGTAAAAAGGCAGTGTATATGAGAGTTGGAGTATATAAATGACTATACATGAGAGTCAGTGATTGTGAGAGTGGCTGTATGGATGAGTGTGTACTTGTATCAGTGATTGTATAAGAGAGAAAGTATGCGTTTGTTTCTGTTTAAATAAGTCATGTGGTGTGTGTATAACTGTATTGGTCAGTAAATGGAAGTGTGATTGGTTCTTTGCATGACTGACTAGGTGTGTGAGTAACTCTGGATGAGTGGTGGTGTGTGAGTGTCTGTATAGGTCTATGAGTGCATATGATATTGTTGTATTGATGAGTGACTGCATGTATAAGTCATTGTATGGGTGAATGAGTGGATGGGTGTGTAAACCTAGGAATCAGTAAATGTGTATGTAGTAACTGGTATTGGTGTGTCGATGGTTTTGAAAATGGCAGTCTGTATTTTACAGTGGGTGTATCAAAGGTTATATTAGTGTGTGAGGAGGTGCATCAGATTTTCACGTGGATAATGCCATCAGTGATGTCATTTGAGATGTCAGTGATGTCATCAGTGATGTCACTGACCATGTCATGAATGATGTAATGTGTGACGTCATCAGCAGTGCATTGCGGGGACGTGAGTTATAGTTAGCTGAACTAACTATAACGGCGGAATTTCTATGGTTTTGTACGAGTGAAATGTCCAACTAACTTTAACATCCCTGAAACCTATGGTTTTTTCAGTGAATTTCTAAGGTTTTTTAAATGCTAATTTCGAACTATAACATGCCTGAAACCTATGGTTTTTTCAGTGAATTTCAATGGCTTTTAAATGCTAATTTCTAACTATAACGTCCCTGAAACCTATGGTTTTTTCAGTGAATTTCAAAGGTTTTTTAAATGGTAATTTCTAACTATAACATAGCAGACTCGTTTTCAGAGTGGTAAAGAAAGGTGAGCATGGCCTCCAAACACCTTTTAGCAAACCCACTCTATGGGATTTACTGGAGGTAACAGGAGGGGTAGTTAGTACCCAACGTCAACATTGGGGGCCAACTACCACTTTTATTACCTCCAGTAAGTCCCACAAAGCATGATTGCTAACTTGTTATATCAGGCCCCGCCCCCTCCCTGCACCACTGTGCAAACGCACCCCCTGGCCAGTTGCAAATTTGGGAATTAAGTCCCCTTGAATCCTGAGGGTCCCTGGGGGCCAACTAGCCCACCAGGTACCTCTATTAAGCGCCACAGAGCTGCGTTGCAGAGCTTTTTTCCAAGGCCACGCCCCTTTTTACACCACGCTGCAAACGCGGCTCCTGGCACACTGCTGCTCGGAGGATGAAGTCCACTTGTGTCCTGAGGTACCATCTTTATCGGGAGAGCTGTAGGAAAGCTGGGTAGTAGGAAATTTATGTCAGCCCGGTGATCCTACAACTTTCCCACACAGAAATATGAGAAAAAAGTGATTTTTTCAGCTAAATTTGAGGTTTGCATGGCATTCTCGGTAGGAAAATGTTAGGGGATTCACGCAAGCCATACCTCGCTGGACTTTCCCGGGTGTCTAGTTGTCAGAAATGTGTGGGTTTGGTAGTTTCCCAAGATGGCAGCTGAGCCCGGAGCCAAAAACCCAGGTGACTCCCCCCTTGCAAAACCAGGTTGTTTTGTGATAGGTAATTTTGATGTCGCCTCAATAGGATTTGGGCCCTTGCCTGTCGCTGGTACTTGACTTACCCACACAAGTGAGGTACCATTTTTCTAGGAAGACTTTGGGGAATGCGGGGTGGGTGGAATTTTGTGGATCCACGCACATTCCAGAACTTTCCACCTCAGAAATGTGAGGAAAGTGTATTTTTTTTTACAAATTTTGAGGTTTGCAAGGGATTCTGGGTAACAGAACTTGGTGAGAGGCAGACAAGTCACCCCATCCTGAATTCCCCTCGGTGTCTAGTTTACAAAAATTTATAGGTTTATACGGTTTCCCTAGGTGCCGGCAGAGCTAGGGTTTAAAATCTACAGCTAGGCACTTTGCAAAATAGTGTCAGCATTCACTGTAAAATGTGGCGTGTCTGCGTTGTGTTTTGGGCCATTTCCTGTCACGGGCACTAGACCTACCCACACAAGTGAGGTACCATTTTTCTTGGAAGACTTTGGGGAATGCGGGGTAGGTGGAATTGTGTGGATCCACGCAGATTCCAGAACTTTCCACCACAGAAATGTGAGGAAAATGTGTTTTTTTGGACAAATGTTTAGGTTTGTATGGGATTCTGGGTAACAGAACCTGGTAGGAGCCAGTCAAGTCACCCCATCCTGGATTCCCCTGAGTATCTAGTTTTCAAAAATGTATAGGTTTGCTAGGTTTCCCTTGGTGCTGGCAGAGTTATGTTTCAAAATCTACAGTTAGGCACTTTGCAAAAAAAGGATCAGTTTTCACTGTGAAAATGTGGTATGTCCACGTTGCGTTTTGGGCCGTTTCCTGTTGCGGACTCTAGGCTTACCCACACAAGTGAAGTACCATTTTTCTCGGAAGACTTTGGGGAATGCGGGGTGTGTGGAATTTTGTGGATCCACACAGATTCCAGAACTTTCCACCACAGAAATGTGAGGAAAATGTGTTTTTATGGAAAAATGTTTGTTTGCAAGGAATTCTGGGTAATAGAACCTGGTGGGAGGCAGTCAAGTCACTCCATCCTGGATTCCCCTGGTTGTCTAGTTTTAAAAATGTATATGTTTGCTAGGTTTTCCTTGGTGCTTGCAGAGCTAGGGTTCAAAATCTACAGCTAGGCACTTAGCAAAAAAAGGGTCAGTTTTCACTGTAAAAAATAAAGTGTGTCCATGTTGCGTTTTGAGCCGTTTCCTGTCGCGGGCACTAGGCCTACCCACACAAGTGAGGTACCATTTGTATCGGGAGACTTAGGGTAACACAGAATTGTAGAGCAACTGTTATTACCTGTTGACTTTCGATGCCTTTCTGCCTTCCAAATGAAAGACAATGTGTAAAAAATAAGTCATTTTGAAAAATGACCTATAATTCTCATGCTAGTATGGGTACTCACAATTTCGGAAATGTGCAAATATCTACTGTTTCTATATTTTGTTCCAATTTCAGAAATACATAGGTGTCTCTCATATCGATTTTGCCATGTATATATTTTCTCAAATTAATTGCTATATACCCGGTACATAATAAAAAAAAACGTTGCAAGACGCTGCTCAGTTATTGGCTGTGGGTTTGTCCAGTTCTTGGTGAACCTACAAGTCCTATATATCCCCACAACCAGAAAGGGACAGCAAATGTAACGGTATATTGCTTTCAAACAGCTGTCATAATTAGAAGAAGTTATAGGTGAAAATGTTGACAGAAATGGCTGTTTTTTTCAACTAATTTTCAACTTTTCCTATATTCAACGGTTAGTTTCTATAAAGAAACCTTGAAGGATCTACACAAATGACCCCTTGCTGAATTCCAGAATTTTGCCTACTTTTTCAAAATGTATAGCCAGGATCCATTATTGCTTTCATACCCATTTCTACCATTAACTGGAAGGAGGTTGAAAGAACAAAAAATAGAAAAAATAAGCTATGTCCCAGAAAAATGCCAAATCTGTGTAAAAAATGTTGGTATACTGACAAAAGTCTGCTTGCCCCTGAAAGCTGGGAAGATGGAGATTTCAGCACCGCAACCCATTTTTTTATACCATTTGCAGGGGATAAACCAGATGCTTTCATCTGTAGCCCTTTTTTCTCATTTTTACAAAAAAATAAACTTTAGCTGTATTTTGTCTAATTTCTGGGTCCCCTCCAGGGGAATCTACAAACCCTGGGTACCTTTAGAATCCCCATGATGCTGTAAGAAAAGGACGCAAATTTAGTGTGGATACCTTATGTGGTCAAAAAGTTACAGGGTCCTAAGCGGGAACTACCCCAAATAGACAAAAAAAAGTTTAGCATGGGGGGGGGAAGGCCTAGCAGTGAAGGGGTTAAGGTAGGTCCTAAATGCCAAGAGGGCAAGGTTTTTTGAAGGTAGGACATGCATTTATTATTTTACATGTCCTTGCAGTGAAAATCCCCCCCCCCCAAAGCTGTTTTTCATTGTGGCAAGGCTGGCCTCCTGTAGACTATCGCTGGTTTCCCTAACTTCAGTTTGGGAGCAGCTAGAATAATACTTCTGCCACTATTTAGTGGTATGCTGAGGATAGATCCAACGTGGTAAATAACGTGGCTCCCTTTATGGTGGTCAACATCTCACTAATAATGGCAAAAGGGTGTATGTCGACCTATATGGTCACATTAAGATCCCTTAGATCCACACATAAGCGTAGATCCCCAATTCTCTTCATGGCCATGACCACGGGAGCCAGCCATGCAGATGCCTCTATCATTTCAATAATCGCTTCATGACATAATTTCTTCAACTCTTGACACAATGGCTCTCTCATAACTAAGGGAACCACCCAAGGTCTATTAGCCTTGGGGACAACACCTTTCTTCAGAATGGTCTTGTGCCTAAATCCCTTCAACACATCCAATTTGTCACTAAAGGCTTTAGGAAATTCTTTACAAAAACATTCTATGACTTTCCCCTACAACATTAATTTCAGACTGAGCTCATAGAACCTGGGCAGGATGGTTGTGATCCATTCTTGTGCACAAGTCCCTTTGCTGAGGCCAAACCAGCAAGAACCATCTTTAGCAAAGGAAACTTTAGACAGAACTTCCACTCATTGAATCTCTAGGCAAACTTCTATATGGCCCACTAAATCTATAGGTTATGCCACCAACTTGACATCATGTGGTTTGATGACATGTTTTGGGATCCTGGTGAGGTATTCTCCCCCAATGAGTATGTATCTCGCGCCGACTCTGCCATGACCTTCACACTCTCACCATCAACTGTGATCAAACAATATGGGTTGTCATTATTGATATTCCCTACTTGTCTTACTTGTTAAATAGCATCACTGTTTCTCACTGTACTGACTAGGGATTTAGTAAATCTGTTTGCTGCCCCTATCCTGCCCCAACACATCTGGGCAAAATGTCCCTTTACCTTCATTTATGACACACTTGACCCAAAGCAGGACCAGTCTCATCAGCGTCCAGATAACCCCTCAACCCACACTTAAATCAAAACTATTTGGGTTTGTCACCTTCTTTAGCTGAATTGAGAGTGTTGGTTATCTCATCCATCTTTACTTTCTGAAACCCTTTCTGAACCATTTCGTATCTCTCCCTCACAGCCATCTCCTTCAGGCCTCGTCCTTATTTTCAACTCTTTTTACAATCTCTACCGCCTTAAGCAAAGTTAATTATTCTGTATTTATTAACTTCTCCTGTACTTTCCTGTTGTGGACCTTTAACACATGGTGTTCCCTCAATATTTCATCCAGGAAGTTCCTATAGTTGCAGGTAGCTGCAAGAGATCTTGAACTAGCCACGTAGCTCTCCACGGACTCTCTGGGCATTTGGCCTCTCTTAAGAAATGTGAACCTCTCTACCACTTTGTTTTTTCTTTTACCAAAATTAAAAGTCAGTTTTTTCAAGCAGTGTCAAATTCATCTCCATCATCTCTTCCTCAAGGATGGGTGGAAGGTATTTCAATGCTCTCTTAGCACCCAAACGATGCTTGAGCACAGCTAGCTTCTTTGCAGCAGTAGAAATGTCCCCCCCCCCCAATTTTTTGCCGATTTACTTCAAAACCCTCCCTCCAGACTTCCTACAGTACAACCAGTTCACCAAGGGTATATAAACACATAGCAGGAGCTGTCAAACTCTCCATGGTGTTGTACTGATATCACCAAAAAAACACGTTATTTACATGCTAAAACTCAAGAATCAGTAGCGGTAGGAAAGGATTAACTCATTGAGAAACTTGTTGCTGTAGAACAGGTGTTGCTAGGAAACTGAACAATCAATAAGCTTCTGACTGTGGCTCTGATATGCAAGCAGTGTCAGGAAAAAGTTAACTCTGTAGCAGCATTTGTTGCCAGAAATAGATATTGCTAGATAACTGAACTTTAACTTCAAACATGAGGCTGCAGTGATCTCTTTCCACGTGCCTGCCCAGCTAGAGACAACTTCCCTGTGTCTTTGAAGTGTGGGTCCACTTCGTTGTGCTCCTGCTGGGGTCAGTTCCTCACACTCCTGCTGCGTGTGTCTGTGTAAATGATGATGTCCTCTTCCACACAATGCCCAAGTGGAGAAACTATCCAGAAAAGTAAAATCTCCCCAAGTGGAGAAACAATCCTGGGGAACCTTCCGGGAAGTCCAACAGAGATTTCCCAGACACTGCTCTTTTCTGTGCAGGCCACCGCAAACACCTCCGTCCCCAAGCACCTCTCCTCCCTGACTTTGGTGGGTTCTTCTAAACTGTTGCCAGTCAAATAAAGCTCGGACCACGACAGATAGAGAAAATCTGAACTTTATTTGCAAAGCAGGAATGTACAACCCTCCCGGGAGGAAGCACTCCAGCAACCGTCTTATCGTTTCCCTTGAGATTCCATTTTATAATTAAATCTCAAGCAACCTAAAGACATAACACCCCTCCTAGGATCCAGCCTGGCCAGACGAGAACTTTTCGCTAAAAAACATTTTAAGTGCTAAGGTAAACTTTTCATTGGGACAAACCTGGTCTGTGTAGCTGACCCACGCTCCATCGCAGTCGGCTTTAACTTTTAACTTTGACTCAATCTTGCAAAACCAGATAACCGCAGTTGGCTCTTTGCACTGTTTTCTGTAATTTTGTAGGGTGGGGGGACATTTTATTAGGCCTTTTGCAAAACGAAATGCAACTGTATAAATATAACAATATAGGTCTGACACCCATAAATCAGCCAATTTGAAGGAGAACACATACATACCCACCAGCGCCCGATAAGAGGATCAGCATAACCCACAATACAATGCTCCTCAAAAGACGACCATATATGAATTCTATGAAAACAACTATGTTGGGTGCATGCATTCCAGAGGGGGGGGCTCTAAAATACTGCCCTCTCACCCGTGACTCCAAAGAGGAGATAACACCTAAAGCCAAGTAAAACATGTCAGGTTCAGCTATTCCGATATTGGCTATGGGGGCTCGCCCCCCATCTGCGAATGCCACTATATTATGATGTGGATGTGAATGTGTAAGGGAAGAACTGGGGAAACTGCCCAAGGCCCCCTGGTATGGCAATCCCAATCCCAATCCCAATCCCAATCCCAGGACAAGGAACAATGTACCTTATTTAAAAGACCGGATTTCATCATCGTGGACCATCCATTGTGCATCCTTGGGGTGAGAATAATGCCTCTGTAGGCTGCCCAATCCCCCCACACCTTGGCATGTTTCTGATGGCAACCTTGGGCCTCATGAATTAGGCCTGTAGATGCATGGATTGATCCAGCCCTTCACGCCAGGACTCTACCGAGGGAGCTTGAGTATCTTTCCACTGATGGACAATGTCACGTTTTGCACAGATTACTATCCAGGTTTATATAGATATGCAGCAGCACCAGTTTGGGGTCCCTAGGGAGCTCCCACCCTAAAACTTTACAAGGGACATATAAGTAACCTAAATCAGCCAATCATGTATACACTAATGTCACCATGTTTAGGGGCGAAGCACGTGCACTTTAGCACTAGTTCACATTGGTAAAGTGTTCAGAGTCCTAAGAATAACAAAAAGATTTCAGCAAAAAGAGGAGGAGGAAGGCAAAATGTTTGAGGTGTGGACTAGTTCTAAACCTGTTTTAAGAAGTTTCCTTTCTACAAAGATATATGATTATATACTTTGCCTATGCTCAGGCATGTCAGGCTTAACACCGCGGTTACTCACAGCCGCACAAGCATGTGTGTGGTGCTCGTTATGGCACTGTTGCATATGGAATGCACTGAAATATGATAATCACCTTGGTTTGTCTATGACTTGCAGTCTAAGTTATAAGATGTTACATGAATTGAAAATGTACAATAAAGATTTTGTTTTTCAAATTGTGTCCTCAGTAATGAGCTATTAAAATGTTGTATCCCTCTCAAACGTTACTTAACCATCATTGCATCAGAAGGAGGTTTATTTAAAGAAAAATATTTGAGTCACACATCTTCTGTTGAATTAAAACCTGGATTGATTTGTAACTGTGACTAATGTCCAGAATTATTTAACATTCTTAGATAAGATTGCGCCTTCACTTTCAATCCAAGCCTCCTTAATTTTTCGATTTTTTTTATTTTTATTCAGATGCTTTAAAAAAAATGCAGTTTAGGCTTCTATAGCACTCAAAATCAACTTGATGTCTAAACTGTTGAGTGATGTTTCTTCAAGCAATCTATATCAAACCAAGAAAACCGTATCTTTTCCATCCTATTTCTAGTACTTCCTGATAATTGCTTTATAATAATGTTAAGTGATCTATTGGATTGACGTCATCAGCCAGATTTAGGCTATACAAGCAAGGATGGCTGATAATTTCACAGTTGATTTAATATATAGGATATTTTTGTTTTAATAACAACACAAGTGGTTGCTACTAGACAACTAATTTCAAGGGAAGTAGGTTCCAATATTGAATATTATGGGCTATTTGGAGATGATCACCAACTTCATAATCTAGAACTCTTAAGTTATGACATAATGAAAAGTGAATCATGCTCGCTGCAAGATGATCTATTAGGCTATTTGCTAAGCCATGAATATAGGACTGATGTGCAGGAGAATGGTCTTTAAATGCTCCATTGATGATACATGGACTGTGTTGACTTAGAACTGTTGGATGCATTTATACCCTCTACATTTGTTTTGTGAAGCTAAAGCTGGACTTTGAGATACAGATAATACCCTCAAGTAAATGTCCTCAGGCAAACCTAAATGATCACTTGTCATTTAATATTCCAATCTTCTCCCAAATAAATGTTGCACAGAGAAAACTAAGCTGAAGGTGTCCAATATCTTTTTCTAAAAGATCGATCAATTTTTGGAAGGCAATCAAGGAAGAATATGGTTTTATAAATATTTTCAAGAGTGTTATCTTTTATTGTTTCTTAGGGGTTTTAGGAATAATAGTAGTAACCATAATATGCAAGCCTACTAAAAAAAGAGTATTCATTGGTGTGATTGTGAAATTTAAAGAAGATTTACTTGAAATTGCAAACCAACCTGATTTACAATCACAAGAGGATCAGTGTGCACTGGCTGCAATATTAAAGAGATAATAAAAAAATCGGGATTTATCATCCATGTCTCTTGAGAGAACAGTATTGAAGTATCCATCACTAAATCATCAGATTAAATATTTTGGTCCATCAAGGAAAAACAATTATTGTTCCAAGAGACTAGTTGATAGATGTACATCCCTTTACTAAATTTAGGGATGACATTTGGGGGTTAAATTGGTAGCTGTGCTATATTTCCTGTAACAAATTTGCAGTAGTCTTCAACTTTTTAATGCCACAATCCGCAGTATAAAGAAATAATTGCCCCCCCTGAAATGTTCACAATTATTCTATTAAATTTAGACATATTTAAATATTACAGTTATGTTGCACCTTTTAAAAATGTAATCAAATATATGATTGCCAAACTATTCTGGTTAGCTAGGCCATACTAATGTGTAAACGTATCCGCAGTGTGATTATCTGAAATGAGGGTGGGGAGGTTTGGAGAATATTTGGAATCCCTTTCCTTTTGACACACACTCCCAGCCGGATATAAATTACAAAATATGTTCGTAATGACCCATTACAGAATGGCTTACTGCTGATCATTTGTGTTCAGCTTAAAACAAAGCACTGCTATCAGCATGATCCTTCTTTTAACCAGAGCCTGGTGTCCCCCTTCGATCAGTTTTTTTAAACATGTGTTTATTAACATTTTGTCACACATTAATCCACATACAGCATCATTATTTCCTCCATAATACAGCATCTATAACATATATGATACAATCATTCTTGGAGAAGGAGTATAACAAAGGTCAGTACAGTAGCCAAGTGCTCTGGAACCTAATCATGTCAATATTTGACTGAGCCAGCAGTTATGCATACCAACAATTAGAGGTACCCATTCTGGCATTTCAGGATCCTCACTTTATATGCCTGTTCCTCTGCCTCGCTGATCCCATATAGGTGTACGTTCCCGGAGGTGTGCACCACATTTAGATCTAGGTATGTGGAGTCTCCACCACGTCATGGCCCTATGGCCTTGATGAAGAATAAAAAAACGTCAAACAGGGGTTTAAGAACTGGGAAGATGGCTGCCTGTCAGTGTCTAGTGGGGTACTATACGTGCGTAGTGTGCTGTAGGTCTCAGTTAGCGCCCGAGTAGAGGGGAAAAGGGGGGAAGGGGAAGAGAAGGGAGGGGAAGAAGAAAGGGGGGTTGGAGGGCAATTGGAGAAAAAACCGACTCGCCCTGTCAGTCATTCTCGTGTAACAAACCCAACCCCTCTGGTCAGGTCGGGAAAGGAGAGGAGGATGGCAAAAAAGGGGAGAGAGGGATGGGGGCTGGGGAATTCACTCCATTCAATCATTTCCTCTGGGCTCCGGGGAGGCGTCGCTGTCTCCGCTCATGGCGTCTGGGGATTCCGGATGTTCCCATGTATGCAAGATGCCTCTCCATTGGTCTGCTATTGGACGCAGTTGCAGCCTTCTCAACTCTTCTATATGAAGCGCTCTCTCCTCTGCCCCAGCCCATGTCATCACCTCTCCCCTCCATAATGCGGCCTGGGGTCCCATTTCTCATGCAACTGGGTCAAAGGGTTCAGTGAGGCCTCTCGCAGGGACGCATAGAACCACTTAATCTGGCGTCTTGCTGTGCCCAATTTAATCATGGAATACAGCATAGCATGCGTCTGGCTCCTCTCTATTTTGGCCCCATAGCTGAGCAGATGTCCTCTGCAGTATCTCATATACCAAGAATTGGCCCGTGGGTAGCCCACACCCCTCCACCAACTCCGCAAAGGGAACCAGAATCTTTTCCTGGTAACAGTCCCCCCTAGTTTTGAGTCCCACCGCCACCCAAGAGGCCAATTGCTCTGCAATCATGACCTGTTGTGGGTCGCCATGAGGCAGTTCCACCAGGGGCAGCTCTGAGGAGTAATTGGGAGTGTTGGGTATTCTCCTGAGGCAACGCCGCCAGTACTGCAACGCCGTAGTCTGCAAAACAATTGTGTAGGGGACTCTTGTCTTGTGCATTAGAAGTCTTGCCAGCAACAGACTGTGTGTCTGGCCAGATTCTGTTAAAAAGGTTCCATCAACATTCGCACACTCCAACCATTGGGCCAGCCATTGCATCTGGGTCGCAAGCAAGTACAGCTCAAAGTCCGTAACTCCCAAATCTCCCGCATCTATAGGGTGTTTCAATATTCAAAGTGATACTCTGCCCCTTTCATCCCCCCAGATCTGGTGTCTTACCATAGAGTCCAAGGTACGAAACCATGCAGTGGGCAATAGCACTGACATATTGGCAAAATAATACAACACCCAAGGGATCATAATCATTTTGATCAAGGCTATCCTGGCCATGATGGGGAGACACAGTGTGCCCCAAAACTGGACATTAGATCTAAGGGATCTTAGCGCTTTCCCCAAGTTCCCTTCTCTCAGGTCCTCCAAAGAATGGAAGATCTGAATGCCCAGATATCAGAAAGTTTCCGACCCCCAATTTATATCCGCAGGTACCCCCAGCGGGCGCGCTACAGGTCCAGCCCTGGGGAAGAGATATGTCTTACGTTTATTAATGCGTATTCCTGACAGGTCCCCAAACATTTCCAAATGCCTCAGAGCTGTGACTGTCCCCCCTGCCGCATCACTGAGATACACTAATAAATCATCTGTGTATAGGGAGCTAATATGTGTCCTTCCCCTAAGGTCAACCCCATACCCTTCACCTCCCTGCCGAAACAACTCAGCCAGAGGCTCTATCACCAGGGAGAATTAAAGCGGGGACAGGGGGCAACCCTGACGTGTGCCCCTTGTCACCCAGTACTGGGAGGAAATAGCCCTAGCAGTTCTCACCCTGGTTTTGGGGAGAGTATATAGCAATCATACCCAGGCCACCCAGTCCTCCCCCATACCAAAACGCTTCACAACTGCCAAAAGATAGTCCCATCCCACGGGATCAAAGGCCTTTTCTAGGTCAATTAATAGAATGGCAGCCTGTTGAAGAGTGGGTGCCTCAGGGTGGTAAAGTGCCAAATACAATCAACGGAGGTTGTACGAGGTGCTGAGGGAGGGGACAAATCCGTTTTGGTCCTCGTGCACGTCCCGCATGTGCGGAAGTAGCTGAGATGCCAGCACTTGGCTAAAGATCTTAAAATCAGTGTTGAGCATGGAGAGGGGCCTAAAGTATGTCACTTCAGCATCTAGGGACGTCGTCTTAGGAAGTGGGACCACCAATGCATCTCTCGTAGTATCCGGCAGGCAACCCGCTGGAAGAGATTCCGAATACAGTATCACCAGCCTTGGTGTTAACACGCTCCTATATTTCTTATAGAATTCTCCCGGCAAGCCATCTGGGCCGGGAGTCTTCCCATTAGCCATGGTGGCTATATCACCCTGCACCTCTTCAAGAGTGACCGGTCCACCCAGGTCCACGCTCGCCTCCTCGTCTAGTGTATGAAGACCAAGCAGTTCTAAAAAAAGCCTCAACAGTGATCCTGGAAGGGCCCGGGGAGGCAGCATACAGGGAGTGATAGTAATCCTTAGACAGTGTACTGATATTGCTTGGGTTGTGCAGAGTCACACTATCTACCCTCTTTATGCACATAATAGGTGATCCCCGTGCCTCTGGCCGGACCAGCCAGGACAGCAAGCGACCCGCCCGCCCCCCTCTCCCAGTACCCCATCCATGTAAGACTTGTAATCATGGAATTTAAGCTGTTCCATTGTGGAGGCGTATTGCTCGTGTTTTTCCAAGAAGCGTGCCCGGGCGTCACGCCCCTGAATAGTGTCCAGCTCCCGTATTTCCCCTTCTTGTTCTAGCAATTCGTGGTGCAGCTCTCTTTGCACAACCACAGCTTGTCCCATGCAATATCCCTGCACCACCCCCTTAAACACCTCCCATTCAATCAGAGCAGGAGAGGCCGTCTGCTCAGTCTCAACGAAGTAGTCACTAATGAAGGATTGCAGGGCATCAGCAAAGGTAGCATCCTCAAAGGACCCCGGTAAGAGGCGCCATGTTGGTATTGGGGGTCTGTCCCCATGTGAGCAGAACGTCAACAACAATGGGCTATGGTCAGACGAGGAGCCCCCCAGATATTCTGTATGTGTGATAGAGTCACTAAGGGTGGGGGAGCACCAGAAGGCATCCAGGCGGGTGTGGAGCTGGTGCATGGGGGAGTAAAAGGAGTATTCTCGCGCGTCTCTGTGCTGTAACTTCCAGATATCATTCACCCCCCAATGGGACATCCAGTCACACAGACCAGCCACCACTCTACGGGTCTGAGCTCCGGGCAGAGGGAGATGTGAGCGATCCAGGTTCACATTGATTACCCCATTGAAATCCCCACATATAAGTACTGGGCCTACCATCATGCTTGCTTGCCATGTCAGCCATATAGGTCAATTGGTCCTGGTTGGGGGCATATACACAGCCCAGGGTAACCTCCCTTCCATATAGCCTCCCCAATAGGAAGACATACCTGCCCTCTTTATCTATAACTGATCGCTTAAGTTCAAAAGGCACTCCTGCTCGAATCCAAAATAATGCCCCCCAGGCATAGCCCAAGAAGGACGTAGCATACACTTGCCCCCTCCATCGACTACACAGCCTCTCCACCTCCCGTTGGAGCATATGAGTTTCTGGCAGTAAGGCTACTTGAACCCCCCGCCGTTTAAGATTATTATGAATACTATTGCATTTGGACATTGATCCCAAACCCCTAATATTCTACGTAAGAAATGTCAGTGTCTGTGGTTGTGCAGCCATTTATCAATTAAGCATCCCCCCTTCCCCCCGGCCAGAAATACAACACAGCGGTCACATCATTGACAAGACAGGTCTTATGCCAAAAGAAAACCAATGTAAAACTAATAAAGGACAAAAAGAAATTAACAGATCCCAACATTGACCAACTCCAAATCCCCAGAGCAGCATGGCAATGGCCACCCACCCAAACCCTCCACATCATGTACAGTCAGGCGAGGCCCAAACCACCTATGGTATGGTCCTACGGGGGGAAAGGATTGTAACCCAGGCAAAAGTCTCAAGTGTTCTGCTGCAATCGTCTTCTAGATCGTTTTCCAGATCACCGGGTCTGATGAGGTGGTACCTGCTCCTGCGCCGTTCGAGGCCAGGGCCGGACTAGCCGTAGTGGGCACCGGGAAATCCCCCGGTCTGCTGCACGGGTGGGGGCAGGTTTTGAGCCCCTGAGGGCTGTTTTTGTTACTGGGCCGTTTTTGCAGCATAGAAAATCGTCCCTGTAACAAGACCGGCTGAAAACTGGCCCTGGCAAAGAGCTCGGCCGCACCCCCAAACACCCCGGGGGGAACGGCCGAGCATTTTGCCAGGGCCTGTTTTGGTTCCCAGTCCAGCCCTGTCCGAGGCACCCAAGTCTTGTACTCTTCCAGCCAATCCCAGGCTGCCGAGGCAGTATCACAAAAGTGTGTTTTGCCTTCCTCGACAATGCAAAGCCAGGCAGGGAAGATAAGAGAGTATTGAAGACCCTCTGCTCTAAACGTCCTCTTAACCTCCAGAAAAGAGGCTCGATTCCCCTGCACTTCAAGGGTATAATCTGGGAATATTGAGACCGTGCTATTGTTCACCTCGGACAGACCAATGAAGCGAGTTTTCTGGAGTAGGATGTCCCTCTCCCTGTAATGCAGCAGCCTGGCCACCCCCAGTCTTGGGGACAGCCCAGAACCGGCGGCCTTGCCGGGACCCGGTGCGCTCTCTCCAGAGTGTAAAATTGCGTTAACCCCTCGAGAGCCACAACTGCGCAGCCAAGGCTCAAGGTAGGACATCATATCTCCGTTTTCAATTCCCTCCGGGAGACCCAGGACGCGAATGTTGTTCCTCCGGTTGCGCCCTTAATTGTCCTCTGCTCTGTGCTCAAGTAGTTTGACCCTGTTGGTGAGGTCCGCCATGTGCTTGATCATCGCCTGGTGGGCCGGAGACATTTCCCCAAGGGAGGATTCCACCACCTTCACCCAGTCACTACGTTTCTGATATTTAGCCCGGAGGCCCAGTCCCACAGACATTGTGCTGATATCCTGGTGTAGTGTGTCCTTAGTGTCCGAATTTGCCTGCAGGATCTTTGCTAACTGTTGCTGCACAGGATCTTCCATTACTTGCGTCTCCAGGATGTTTTGAGTTGACCCCCTCTGGCTCTCTCCCAGCTCCAGGGCAGACTCCTGGGCCTTCCCTCTGGCTTTGCCCATTATTGCACCACAATGCCATCAGAATGATAGTACAGTCCAAAATGCTCCTCGGCCCAAACGCCATAAAACCGGACACTGTAGGAACAGTTGGCTGGGTCTCAGGGTATATAACCCCTAACCGCTGTGAGGCACAGTGGTGTCACCTGTTGTGGAACGCACTCCTTACCGTCAGTCATGGCCCAAGCCGCTATTCCCTGGTATGAGTCTGTGGTGCATCCATGGGTCACCTTAGCGCCATACACCAGGCACCCACTGTTCCGTATAAAACCCCCGTTTCAGCATCCGGGGCAGGCAGGTATTCTTTGGCTCTACTCGATCCATAAGTCTAGGTGGGGGGCCAAACCACAGGTCCCCGGCATCTGCACTATATCCCTCAGGATCTGGCATAAGATCTAACTTCCCATCGCTGGGCAGCATCTCTCAGTAGGGTCCGGGCCATGGATCTCTAAGATCCTGAGGTCCATATAACTCAGGAGTGTCCAGCCACTGAGTATCTGGGTACACTGGTCTCCCACTGGCCCGCGTGTCACTCCCAAAGCAGCCAAAAAATTCAAATTCAAAGAACAAGGAGGGAGAGAGAGCGACAGGACCAAGCCAAGTATGTCTCCCACAGTCTCTCACCGTCTGCCAACTCCAGCCCTGTTGGTAAGATGGCCTGAAAGTCAGAGGGGTGTGAGCGCCTACATCATGAACAGCTCCTACTGCTAGCAGGGCTCCAAGGAAGCTCCGCTCCAATCTTCAAGTGGACCGCCCCACGGGTCTGCTCCTGTCAAAGTTCAGCAGTGTGCCACGGGGGGGTTTCTCAAGTTGCTCCCAGCTCCAGGCACCACTCCACTGGCTGCCCGGGTCTTCTCTGGCCGCACTCGGTCCCCGTCAATGTGAAAAGCACACCTCAGGGTCTGCATTCGCACTGCGCCACTCTGACCTGGAGCAGCGCGTCTCCTCTGAATTACAGCCTCAGCCTGGCCTCCGAGACCAGCCACCCAACGTTTCCTCGGGCCGCGCCCGGCAGCTACGCAGGTCTCAAAACCAGTGTGACAGCCCGGTCTGGCTGTCTTCAAATTATCAGTAGCGGGGGCAGCGGGATACCAGGAGTACTCCGGTCGCTTAATGAGCGCTGTCGGTATCAGGGAACAGTGTTTTTACCCTGATAAATAGACGTTGGCGCGGAGCTATTCGCTCACGTGTCCACCATTGCCGGCTGCCAAACCACCCCCCACCTATCAGTTAACGTCTCAATAGTGGGGCCCGCCCCCAGTTTGAAGAACCCTGTTTTATAGCCAAATACAGCAGACAACAAAGCAGTTTGCTCATAGATATCATTTGGGGGTATCACTCTTATTGAGCACCTATTCTTCATTTTTAGCTTTGGAATATTACCATATTGTAATGTGTTTGTGCAATTTGCATCCGTACAAGACTTGTTGTATTCTACGTAGTTAAGGTTTGAGTACTTAACGTTTTTGCTGCCTACCCAAACTAGCTTTACCAACAATACTCAAGCTTTTTTTATTTGAACAAGTAGCTTTCTTGGTGGCATTAAAACAGTTATGTGTGTGCCATTAGCATCATAATTAAATGATAGGTAGGATACATTTAAACTTGTTAGTGTTGTCAGTCGTGGGTTAGTCTTGAATATTTTATGAAACATACTACAGTGAAGATTTTTAATTTAAGACATTCACCCCAGAAAAGCATCATCCACGCTATCAATTTTGTCTCTAAGGGATCAGAATCATTTTTTTACACCTGTGCTTGCATAGTAAGGTTTACATGAGTAAAAGGAAACCTGGCAAATACAGTAGCTTGTAAATCTTCAAATATTTATATTTAAAGTTTACTACTACATTTTGTATTCTTCCTTATTTTCTTCTTGCCATTGGGGTTCTTAGCTCTCTTGTTTAACTGAGTCATTGTTTAATTTGCAAATGCTCACTCACTTGTAATAGATTAATTTGTTTGTAGGTTTTGATGATGAAATTAACGCATCTCTTGCAGCACAGTATGATGTTTTCTGCATCTTTCCCCTACATCTGTTTTTTAATTAGGTGGTTTAATGACTCATTGTGGGCCTCAATTTCAAGCAGTTACGATGCACCTAGCATAAGCCCTATAATCAGGAGGACAAAGCCAAGAGCAAAGCCTCCTCAAAAGTCTATAATAAGGCCTGCTGCACTGCTCGGGCAGTCTATTATGCCAATAAATTGAACAACGCTCATAAAACTTCATAAGAGCTCTTTGCTATTGTCAATTCTCTTTTAGATCCTACACGGTTGTCCCTAGGAACTTATCTTTTGCAGCAAAATTGTAATAATTTAGCTAATTCTTTTCACAATAAGATTTTGGTTATTTACACTACTTTGGCTTCTCCTGATGCTGCCTCTAGTGGCTCTCCAAAATCCAGATTAAATGGCTTCTGTCTCCCAGATGATTTCACTCTATCAGTTCAACTTGCATCAATTACATCTAGGTTCCCTGTGATCCTCTATCACCAGGTATTATTATCCTCTTCTGGTTTCTCGCCTGCTTTGGCTATTAAAAGCTGCTGTGGTGGAAGGCAAGGTGCCTGCAGCGTGGAAATACGTCATCGTTAGTCCTTTGCTAAATAAATCTACTCAGAATGTCACCAATTGGGCGTGTTATAGTCCTATATAGCTTTTTCTCATCTATGTAAAGATCCTGAAAAAAATATTTACTATCTGCTGTTCTGAAGGACTACGATCTGTTAAATGCTTCCTAGTCAGGCTCCCACCCAGCATTTAGCACTGAAACTGCATTACTCAGTGCTGTAGAGCATTTGAGATGAAAGCTGGGTAGAGGAGGCATTGCCACTGTGATCCTGTTTGATTTAAGCATGGCTTTTGATACAGCTTCCCATCCAGTCTTACTTCATAGGCTGGCTGATACTGGGATTCAGGATTCAGCCCTAGAATGGCTTAGTTCCTTTCTACAAGATCGCTCATTCCAGGTGTTTTCTAAATCTCATGGACTCACAGTGTTACAGCTGCCTTGTGGGGTGCCACAGGGTTCCTCCTTGAGCCCTACATTGTTTAATATCTATGTTCGTCCTCTGGCTGCCGTTGTAAAGGCTCATGGCCTAACCCTTTTTTCTTATGCTGATAAAACACAAATTTCTGGGTCCCTACATGTGCAAGATGGACTGAGGCCACCCAATCTCAGTCTGTCCTATGGCGATTGCTGGATGGATGAGTCACAACCACCTCAATTATGGGTTCCACAGTGGTGGCTGGTGGCCACTGTCCATCACTGGCTCAGTGGTCAGGAACTTGGGTCCTGGCTAGATGCAAAGCTTACTATGGATCAGCTCATTAATATGTCTGCTGCATGCTGCTTTGGTCTTCTTAAATGCTTAATGAAAATTCTCTGGCTCCTTCCTGTTTTCACTCAAAGAATCATTGTACAGTCCTTGATTTTTCTCTAGGCTGGATTATGCAAATGTTCTATACTTAGGAGCCATTATAAAGTCTTTGAACAAACTTCAAATTGTGCAAAACATGGCAGCTCATCTGCTCTGCCATGTTTCCAAATAAGCTTCGGTCTCTTCTCACTTATGCGCTCTGCACTGGCTACCAATTGCCTAGTGTATTCAGTTCAAAGCACTGTGTTTTAGGTACAGGGCTCGGCAAAGCTGTGACTCTAGCCAACTGAGCTAATTGTTGCTTTCTTACACACCTTAACCTACCTTCCATTCTAACCGTTCCCGTCTATCCATGATACCTCATGCGAAGCAAAGTAGCAAGGTGGTAGGTACTTTTCTTTACTGGGTCCCACCTCAAAGAAAACTTTGCCTCTAACGCTGCGCCAGTGTACTCATTTTTCATAGGCTGCAGAAGACCTGGCTATTTTAAATATGCTTCCTGCCATCTGTCACTTACTTAACACTGGGAAACCCCGTTGGGGTAGCCATGCACTTCCAAAATGCAAAGATATCCAGATAGATAGATATGTGTTGGAAAAGGAGATCTTCAACAGACACTCTCTTTGGTGTCTGTTACATTTAGGCTATTACAGTAATAGGAAACGTATATACTTCTAGCAGTAAATGCACACCTTCCCTGATTATCCTGCATATAAAGTCATGCTTTATAAATACACATTTACTAGGTACATCTACTGCTCATCAGATCCACTTATAATGATTGAAAGGATATTATTGTTGTGGTTTCAAGAGCAAGTTGTTATTATGTCTATTTTTCATGGCTCTTGTCCTAGTTACTTGGATCCCCTCTCACATACTTCATTCCTCTTCTCATGCACTCTTGCTTGTGCTCATGTTTCATCGTAGGCAGAAGTTCAGTCTTGGTTCTCATGCCTCTTCCCCAGTGGCGTAACACAACTCGAGGGAGCTCCCCTGCAAAGTACATGGAGGCCCCCCCTTCCGGCTCACTCAGGAGCTCTCAGGCCAGCATACTTTGCTGAGGGGGCCACCTGGAGCTTGGGGCCCCCGCACTCCAAGGTCTGCGGGAGCCTTTGTTACGACCCTGCTCTTCCCAGTATATCAGTGGTAAAAGACTCTACCCACGTGAGTGCTGGGTGAGCGGGGTGCCAGTGCCAGTGCGAGTGCAAGGTGAAGCTTACAGCCAAACCTATTGACATGGCCTTTGTGATGACGGCATATGGATCAGGTTTATTATTTATTTAAAAACTCCTAGATATTTTGTGGGAGCTGTGACTGTGTACTTGAGTGCTTTATGAAAATATTAGGTGTTATGTACTAACATTTGGCAAGCAAACAAGGCTTATTTAATCGGGATATTTAAAAAACATTATGGAGCGCAAGTGATGAGCTCATCCTCCAGAACACATGATCTCCCAATTATCTGCTTTCCGGAGATATTTACTTTTTCTTGTTTAGTGGCTGGGTAAAATCATGGGAGAAGCTGTAACCTCTGACACATTGCCAAGTGATGCAAAGAAACACAATATGATTTGATGTAATACAACATGACTCTGAGTGCACTGAGGTGGAACCTCAAGGGAAAATCCTTGCTTTTCAGTAGAGCGCTTTGTGTACCGACTATCATGGGATCCCCTGTCTCCCAAATAATTCATGTATTCCAACAAAAGGAAATAAAAGGCTTCTCAGCTGCCCTGCAAAATATAACTGAGATGTTATCTATAGTTTCCTTTCTTATTAACTAGAAAGGATGGAGATTCAGTCGAGGGTAAAAGCTTGGACATTTTGTAAGTGCAGAAAGCGTGCAGGTAATATTTACTTTGCCAGAAATTCAGTAATGTACTGGCCAAATCAGCAGCCGACAATTTTTTAGACCTGTGGTCAGTGGACCTTGGAGGTTCTGCAACGCCTACTCGGGGGTGGGGGGGGGGCAGATTTGTGGAGGATGTCTGCAAATGCTTAGAAAATAAAATAATGTTAACAGATTAATAAAGTGTATGTAAATAAAGAAATACAATGTTCTGTGAATGTGTAGGAATTTAAAAATGTAAGCTAATAATTAAGTTTGTGCGCTTAGATTGATTCGTGGGAGCAGTGCAAGTGTGTAAAACAGAATGTAGTATAGGCAAGAAGTGGCCTAAAGTGAATTTTAAAAAGTCCAAACATTCTTATTGAAATTTAGAATTAAAAAAAATATTTCTTATGTGTTTGTTCATCATTTATTTGTTTGATGAATGCTTATTTCAATGATTTTGTGCATACTTCTGCAGTTATAATCATTGAAATTGCTCCAGCCTTAACTCAGTGGGGATCTCCGGGTTTTAATAAGGATTCAGCGGGGGTCCTCGGATTCCAATACAGACTCAGTGGGCATCAACAGAAGTCAAAAGATTAAGAACCACTGTTTAGGATGATGTATTTTAGAGCGATTCTTGATCTTTAATGTAAAAAACAAAAAATAACTACTAAATATTGACCAAAACCAGTTGTTTGTATCTAGTTAAGGGAGGGTCTAACCTCGCATTTCGGGCTGGACTGCCCCTACTGGATCAGGGTCAAGACTGATTTGCATATGGCTGGACCCACACTGAGGTGTCATGATGTAAAAAATACCAATGGACTGGGATGTGACCCTGAGTAATTATTAGTGGCTGAGATTAATGCAAGCGTTCCAACCATCACTTTTTTGTGTATCCTCTTGTTCCCTTATGTGACCACAAAACTCCTCTGTCTCTTGTGATATCCTCACAACACACTGCAGGGATACTTTATCCCATATATATTAAGACACTACATTCTCTTCAGTACGAATTGCCTAAATGGCTGCAGGTGTCCAGTGAAGAGTTTTTGTAATCTGACCTTTTGTTCCAACACTGTGAAGCTACAATAGTCAATAGTACATTTACAAAGAGCAAGCAACAGCAATTCACAATAAATTCATGTCTTATTGGCTAGATTTGTTGAATTAAAAGCTGCAATTGGAGTTTTAACCATGTATTTTTATTAAGGCGTATCTGTGACTACTGAATATGATAGTAAATGTCAACTGTTACTAATTCATTTAACCTTGTATGTCTATCCCACTGGGTACCAAACCACATAAGGATATGTATAGAGCAGAACACTGTATGTGCAGATCACATTGTGAATTCCAACAGGGCCATCTCAAACATTCATCCTTCCACTCTCTCCACAGGGGCCATTTTATTTGGGTTACAGATTCACATCACAGTTGGCATAATCCTAGGTTTCCAAACTTTATAATACAAGTTATTATTGCCACGTCCTCTCAATATCTCTTTTTTAATTTTTCTTTTTTAATTTTCTGAAGTGAAAGGTCAGGCCCATTAGGGAACTTGATGTCTTCTTGCATTGATCTTCTGACCATTGCCTAATTTAACAGCATTAGGAACATATGATTCACACCAGTTTGAATAGGGGGTATACTTGAGGAAGATTCAGAAAGAGACAATATGAAATGAACGATTAAAAATAAAGTAAAATGTATGTTATGTGGCAATTACAAAACAGAAAAGTCAGAAAATCCAGTTTTCCTATCCTAAAGAAGGTTATCTGAGAGGTATGTGCAAAAACATATTTTATGTCAACGTCTTTTTTCTAGCGTTTATTAACGTCATTGGTTTTCTTGGTACTGAGAAGAAAAGTCGCAAAACTAAAAACCTACTCCTCAGGATAACGTTCACAAACACATCCCAGTCTTTCCCCAGAACACTTACAAATTGCTGCTCATTTATCGATGATTGCAAGTTAATTAATTGAGCGGAGTATATTTTAAGAGAGCTAGATTATGGTATATACGATGTGAAACTTCACCACAGTGTCTAACATGTCAGGTTGAGTGTGGCTTCTTCCATACGGTAGTGGGCTGTTAAATACAGTTATTCTGGTCCGGAGTGGCGGGGTCCTCTCCAGGCTTCTGTGGGCTAGCTTAGTTCTTGCTTCCAAGATTGCCCAGTTAAATGTTACTGATGATTTGTAGGGTCCCAAGTACACTTGAGTCTTTATCAGCCTTGGGCTTGTGTTGGTAAGAGGGACATAGTTCAGTCCTGCCACGTCTCCGACGCTAGGTTCAGTGGATTCTGAAGACGGCTGAATATAGGTTCCTCATAATGCTAATTTGTGAATCTCTAGATTGTCCCCATAAACACGAAAAAATGCAGCAGCTATTGGCAATTTTTTTGGAATCTATATATACCGCTTGCCTTTTGGTGTCCTTGTGGTGTGTGATAATTAGGGCTCCCGGTTTTATGGTACTTATTTTTTAACATTTCCGTCTGTATTTATCTATATTTATTTTTTGCCCATCCTATTGGTATTTATCCATATTTATTTTGCGTTTTACAAATATATGGAGTCATAAAATGGTATATTTCTGCATTTATTTAACTGATAGACATGCACTCATACTTTGCTGCCTGTCGCGTTTAGCAAATTAAGCAACCAAATATAGCAAAACACTACATCTATAGGTAAAAGGGAGCATTATAATACAAATATATGTTACCATACACCTGCATTTAGGGAAATCTCAACCTATTTTTAACTTTCCATGCTGCCTATCTGCTCATCTGTTGCCCTAGAAATCACGAAAAACTGCCTGGAGAGTCACCCACAAGAAGTACACTTTTCTGCATTTTTCTGCTTTTAAAAATAAATACAGACATGGAACACTTTGTTTTCTGTCTGTAATTATCTGTAAAAATCCGTAAAACGTAAAAAAAAAAAAGGAGCCTTAGTAAGGCTGTCATTTGTTAACTGCTTCACGCTGATTGTGCCGCACTGCCTTATGCTCTTTATTGGTGTTTGTCAGTAATTATTACAGTGCTCTTTCTGGCAGTTTTTGTTCCACTCTTAAGCCTTTCGCAAATGGCAATAAAGTAGTTTATAAAAAATAATGCCCTGTGCATGGTCATGCACCCAATGGTGTACTTCACAAAGGGATTCACATTAATCAGTGGCCTCGAAAAGCAGACAATAGATGGAGAGCAGCATCACAACATTTCATGGCACCCAGTGTGGTTCTACTTGTTGTATTTGGGGCCAATTTAATTTTATTAAGTGATGTTGTAGGCAAAGCTATATAAGGGCCATTTCAGTAAACCTTCTCTAAATCAAAATTGGCTGATAGTCATTATTTCAGGTGGTCAGGCATAGGAGCGCGGAGAAGATCTTTGAGAAGACGAGCAGTGGTAACTGTGCTACCCATGCTTGCGTTCTAAGACTGGGGCCAGATTGAAAGTGTAGATTCTCAAAACTCAACAGGAGTAGGAAAGAGTTCATATATTATCCAGTGCTTAATTTATGGCAGTGGTTTCAAGATGGTGCGCACCGACATTCATTTTTAGGAACTAGGACTTATTTTTCATGATCTGATTATGACCCCAAGCAAGGGAGAGAATGGAGGAGGGAAACTAACATCGGAAAAAAGAGAGAAAGGGTGAAAGCAGGGATAAAACAAAGATGAGAAAAAGACATGAAGTGCAGGGTGGTGGAAGAAAGAAGGATGAGGTCGAATCAAAACTAGGCAACCTTACTTTTCAAATAGCACACCATGCAACAGTGCTGGCAGTGGACTCCTAAGAACAACTGTGGGCCTCTGCCCTCATTCTTTGTTTATGTCTTTCTTGTTTTACATATTAAGCTCTATCTTCATAAGCCATCCCTCACTATCACACGTGTCTCATGTCTGAGCCTTGACCACGAGTGTTAAGGATCCTGTTGGGACCTAAGAATCTCTGCATCAAATTTGATCCCAATCTCAGCATGAAATCACAGGTACATTAATTATCCTGAACTCCAACATCGTCCATTCTACATGTCGAGGCAAATGATGAATTTGGTGTCCCAGTATACATACAAATGAGGCCATGGGATCGGATAAATCTGCGAGTGGTGCAACAGAGACATTGAAGAGATGCATAGACAGTGAGGAACTCCACATGAAAGATTTGAGGCAATGAGTTGTAGGATGTCGGAGAAAAATTTGGGTGCAGCTAAAAAGAAAAGATATAAACTACTTGATCACTCAGCGACCAGTCTCCCACAATCATGAGCCAATCTGGGAGGATAGTATGGTCGACAATATTGCATGCTGCTGACAGATTGAAACGTATCAAAGCTGTCCCACCACCTCCATCTGTCACTATCCGAAGGTCATCCAAGGCCACCTGAGCATCTTCTAGGCTGTTTTTAGCCTCTGTATGTTGTCAAAGTTGGTATACCACAGTTCTAAAATGTTAGAAGTCAACATGATAGGAGGCATTTGGCATAAATGAACAAGAACAAGAATTATGATTTAGCAAGCTATGGGTGCATCCTCTAAATTACCATGCAAAAGAAAACTGCATGAAAGACTTGAGATTTTGCACGTCTCCCTCCTTGGTTCCCCACATCAGCCAACCGAAAAGGGTGTCATTCCACCCACCCACCCTCTAAGTCACAGTAAATAAAAATCACACTGCGCTCCAGAAAAACTTCTCAAGTCAATATACAGATGACAAAATGTCCCTATAAGCAGTATAGAAAGTATGAGAGATCTAATTTAACATTGCATTTGGTTCACAACAGCAGCACCATATTAATGAGACGTCAGTACAAGTACCAATAATTCTACACACAACCATTCTGCTTTCATATATTATTAGGGTATAAGGGTGCATCAGTTACTGGCCTTTGCCCTCCAGACATTGAGCCTCAATACACATCTTTTCATACAGGGCATGTCATTAGCTTCCTGAAATCTGTGGAATGTGGAGCACACATTGGCAACAATTCATTACAATTTCGTTAAAGATGGGAGGTCATGGTAGAAGCAGCATGAAATGTTGCATTATAGAAGTACAGGAAGGAAGAAAGTAGACCATATGTCACCAGTGAGAGGCTAATTGTGGTACAGCTTCAAAGACAAAGTATACCATCTGTCAACCACCCATTTTGTGGATAGCTGAAGTAAATATGACGTCCTGATGGACAAGTCTTATAGTAGTGGAACGTTTAAGTTAATGGTGGTAAATTATTCCGATTTGTTAAGAGTGAAGTAAAAATTTAGTTAGTCCAACACAACTTGAAAGAGATTAAACATGGAAGAAATCCTACTTGAAAGCAAAGCCTAAAACTCCTAAATCAATGATAAGTGCCTCCGAATAAAAACAGCATTATCGAAGCCAACACGTCCATGCTTTCCTCTAGATCATATGCAAGAAGGTTTTCTGAAAGAAAGCGCCCTGATAAACAATAAAAGGACTGATAACCTCCTTCTGTAGCTGGGGTGGACAAACAGCTGATCAAATGAAAATATATTATGTCTGTTTCATTATACTAAACTAATAATTCTAATGAGCCTAGAGTGGTGTCTAGAAGACAATATGATTGGGAAAATAAAAATCACGAGATGCAGGTCACCTAAAAAAAACTTTGGCGGATGGAGAACCTAAAGAAGTGGTGATCAACTTCCGGTCTCACCATTCAGATGAGTCATGACACAGACTTCATCTCTTGGGCATCACCTAGCGAGTACTCTTTAATGGGAAGGGGCACGCTGGCAAAGTACGTGGAGGAAATTGAGTATTTAAACATAAAAATTATACTTACTTTACATTTTAGGTAAGAAAACGTACAAGTACTCATGTAGGACACCTTCCTCCTCCGGAATCACCTAGGACTCTAGTTTTCAGAAAACCCCCGTGTTATATAGTTGCCCTTTGATCCTGGGTCCAAATGCAGTAGCCAACCTCCATGAAAAGTGAGAAGAAATTGGGTGTTTTGGGGGTTTCAAGTGTTTATATCTTCACAATTGATTATGTATTCTGAGATTACACTTCAGAGATTACACTTATATATTATTATCTGGTTTTGTAACAACATCGGATTAATTAAATTGCCTTCATTCAATGTTTTTTGTTTTCCTGTAGATGATAATATTGCACCATCTTCAATCATATATTTTTCTACTTTAAGTGTATCTTTTGTTTTATAAAAGTAAACATATTTATTGTTTTTTGATATGGAGACCACCGTAAACATCCTTTTTCTTTATTTGCTGTGAATTAATTTGATTCATGCTTTATGTGCCTCCCTTTTGATTTGTTTCTCATCAGTCACTCTTTGCACTATTTATTTACATCATTCCTTAATCCTATGTAATGTTTGTCCTTCTCGAGCTACAACCCCGATTTACTCTGGGACTCTAGATTTCATAGAAGACCATGGTTCATTGGTTTCCCTGGGGGGTAGTCTACCCAAGGCCCAAATACCGCCTAAGCCCATATGCCAACAATCAATGTAAATTCTAACTCGATGTTTTCACAGTGCGTATTTAGACTTTTTCTAACCCTGGGTGATAGGCTTGCGCACACACACACAAGTGGAGTAACATTTTTATGAGCTGAAGATATGCAATGCTGGGCGGGGTGGGGGGGGAATTTGTAGTTTTTTGCAGATTCTGGAACGCTGTTTCACAGAGATATGTGGAAGCTCTGTAATTTCACCAAAAGTTTGATTGGTTGGGAGCACTGGATAAAAAAATGGTGGAGGCCTCCATGCAAGCCACACTACTCTAGGTACTCCCAGGTGTCTAGTCTTCAGAAATGTATGGGTTCGCAGGGTTTCCCTTAGAGCCAGCCAGTTCAGGGCTCCAATATCACAGCTACCCATATCCCAAGTATTGATGTAAGTTCAAAGCAAAATACTTGACATTTTCGCGATGGGTTTCTGGGCCATTTCTGTCACTCGAGATAGGCTCACCCACACAACTGGAGTACTGTTTTTATTGGGATAATTTGGGAATGCTGGTTGGTAGGACTTTACTCATTCCCATGGATTCTGGAGCTTCTGCTCACAATGTGTAAGTGAATGGTATGTCTGTATGGATGTCTTTATGTTGTTGATGAAGGCAGGAATGACGCGGTTGCCCCATTCCTGAAAGACAAGGAGCATACCTCTTTAAAAAAAGGCTACTGTGGGACTCTTTTATTCGAGGCCTCTGTGGTTTATGACAGTCAGCCATATTCTGATGGTGCAATTGGTTTTCACTCCATCCCTAAATCTACGCTAATCACTTCTGACTCTAGCTCCAATGTGATTACT
Organism: Triturus cristatus; assembly: GCF_964204655.1. Lineage (NCBI taxonomy): Eukaryota > Metazoa > Chordata > Amphibia > Caudata > Salamandridae > Triturus > Triturus cristatus. The sequence goes on from NC_140595.1 coordinate 335,668,979, forward strand.
GCTCTTGCTGAAGTCACATGCTAGATGTGCCATCCATGCAAGCTCCAACTGATAATTCCATTTTGGTCTCCTCGCTGATGAACTTTAAAGTAGGCATGTTCTTGAATCGCCACCTGTAAACTTCTATACACAGCCTTATCAAGACCTTTTATCTGCCTTTAAGTCTTCCTTTTCTCATTTTTTGCTAGAAGCTATATAGAATTGAAGAACGGCTATCCTCTGCTATGTGTGGCTGAAAGCTTGACCACCAATAAATTATCTAAAACTGATGTGTGTAAGAAGACAAAGGATGATGTCTGGTAACAGAGTAACCATGCATTCGCATATTATTAAGACATCCACTTCTGAGACAGTTTCTGTTCCTTATATATTGCCTGGAGAGCTACCCTCAGACATGTCGCTACTCTCGCCAACAGGTTACTCTGATGTCTAACAGCTCCCCCCCAGAGGCAACTCCTTATGTCTTAATGTTAGTGTTCCTCCCCTTTCATGCCCCACCAAAGAAGATACTGCCTCACTTTTAAATAAAGCAATTCATGGCCTTGAATATACCACAACATGTTTTTGGCCCGTTGAAGTCCTACACAGCTATTAATATGGTGAGGTATGTAGTGTGTGGGAAACTTCAAAAGATCTGATAAAGATGACTGCTTTGTAGTACATTATAAGCTTTTTAACTTAGTAGGTATACTCTTGAATCCCACTTTTAATTATGAGCCATAATCTGACCAGATTAACATGATCCTGCTTGGATATTTCTACAAACCAACCAAGTTCAGTCCCCCTGCACTCATTGTTAAATCTCATCCTAGAATCTCTCATTTAGGATTGATTGTCCATCTCTTACATTCTTGTCTGTAGCAGATAGATTTACTGATTTTTCAGGCTTGAATGACACTTATGGACTTCTTTCTTCTTATACTACAACTTCATTATTGGGCCTCTCTCCTTGTGAGCATTCTGCTCCTTTACCAGTCCTGTAAAACAAGTCACTGTCAGAACTCTGTTCAGTGGGCCACGGGGCAAACATGAGCTACTGGGCCCAACCGTGGGGGTTGAGGCCTGTCCTGGGGCCGACATACTATGGATCCTGAACAACTGGGCCAAGTACCCCTTCAGCACTTGAATCTCAGTGGCAGTGCAAGTCTAGCCGCCCATGGATTCTTTGGTGGCGGTAGACACAGACTCACAACTCAAAATTTGCTCAGCAGCATTACATGATTGTCCAGTCAAACACTTGCTTTTATGAAAAAAGTAGTATTTATATGTGAACACGTAGTAAAACAAGACATTCACAAACAATATTCAGTCTTTGAGATCAGGGCTTCTAGTTTCATAGGCGGGTCCTTGAGTGCCATTCTTCTCTCTGTAGTGGTTATTCCCCATTCAATGTAGGCAAAATTAATGTTAAGCCTCAATAGTAGTCAGAGTCTCAGGAGTGTCTGGCACCAGCAGAATTCGAGCTACTGGAGTCTGTGAGCATGCCCCGTTCATGAGTGCAGAAACGGCAGTGGCTGCTTCCGGTAAGTCTTTCACAATTTAAAAAACCTTTTATGATTTTAAATACCTAAAAGGCGAGGGGATAAATAGTTGTACATTGTCTAACACCTGGCAATCTCTCAGGGTAGCATTTGAAACCAGAGGAGGGTGCCATGCTCACTCTGCCACTAAAACCAAGCTGCACCTGACTCAAATAGGCCAAAGCCATCTTGGGTTGCTTGTGTTGTGGTTCAGAGAGGACCTGGCTTAGCAGTCCAGGCTGTGCAGCTTATAGTAGGATCAAGGCTGATTTGCATATGGGTGGGTCCTAAAGGAAAGTGGCACAATGATCCAAAAAACTGATGTACTGGGAAACGGCCCTGAATAATTACTAGCGGCTTAGATTAATTCAAGCATTCCTTCCATCCCTTTTTTGTATTTTTCAGAATGATCTTAAAATATTGTACAGAGAGAAACGTAAACTGATTAAATATATGGTCAAATCTCAGTAACTCTGGCATTCTACATTAGCTGGCACTTACACACTCATTTTATGAATGTAATCTTATATGTAGCGTTGGGAATGAAAGAACTCTGTTTGCCAAGAACCTAATCCTGTAGTCCGAGGCACGCTCTGTTGTTAAAATGGACTAGGCAATGATGCAATTCTTTTTATCCATTTGAATACGTTGCGTTGTTATGACATTTTCTATGTTTGTATTATGCATTACTGCCTTGTCTTGCATTTTTATGGCTTCATTGGCGAGTAAAATTATTTTCGACAAATACTAGACTTGCTCCAAATAACATGGTGCTCGATAAACATTCAGGAATTATACTAGGATCCCTGGTAAAATGATGCAGGTAATATTGCTTTGGAAATTACTGATACTGATGATGGGAGTTTGTGTCTGAATCCGTATTACAATCTGATTGAAATTATCCCCTGGCCACATGACTTTCCTTGCACAAATCCTGCCAGATAGACAATGGTAAAATGTGTGGGGTGACAATCAGCAGCAATCTACATTTTGCAGCTGGGAGACCGCCCCCAGGGGGAAAAAAACTCTGCAGTGTTGGTAATTTCCATTTGACTTGTACCTCTTCATTTTACCAAGACTCCTAGTTTAACCCTCTAAATGTTAATCACAGCACCCAAAAAATATTCAGTGAAACTAAATGTGTCCCAAAGCACGTTGTTTGTTTTTACAAAGGTGATGAGCAACACAGAGAAATAGCTTACCCAATTCAAGAGATGCGACTTGGCATTTGATCAGTTGCAGTCCTTGTATCCAGGGCTGATAAATTGTACAAGCAACAGCAATTTATATTCTCTAAATCATTTTAGGATGAGAAAGTAAATACATCACTCTGATCTGATCTTGATTCTGTGAAAGGATGAACGAAATTGAATGTGTAGCCCCATATTTTCCAAATTGAATTTGATTAGTGTGGTTGTTGTGTACAAACATGATTTGAGGGTTTATTCTGACTCCCCGGATCCTCTGTCAGATTTTCTGGCAAACTAATAGTAAATGAGATAAGAATCTTTAAAAAATATCATAGTTGAAGTAAATTAACATACATTCCATTAGTTTTCCATGTACAAATGTTACCAGAATCCATTTTTAGGTCTCGCCAGGTGTTAGCAGCGAGCATACGCTGCTCTCGCCATGCGGGGCCTCTTGGAATCAATACGGATTCAGAAGTTCAGTGTAGGCTTCGCCACCTGTTTCTATTGGCTTGCGTAATCCTCCATGCTAAACGCTGGCTTCACATTGTAAGTGAGGCTTTTTAGTCCCTCCTGGTTACCACTCTGTCCACTTTTAGCCCCCGCCCACCGGGACTGGATGCTTTACTTGCGGCGTGTTACTATCTCCTTTAATTCGAGGGTAAGGACTTTGTCAGTCCAGCTGGAGCGCAGCCCATGCTGTTTATTTATTTAATGTCATTCCGGCTTGTTATTTATTAATTTTTACTTTACATCAGAGCGCGGTGCCCACTTCGGGGACACTGCGCTCTGTTTATTTATTTATTTTATACCGGATGCCCACGCTCCATTAAATATTCGTGCCTAAGTTTCTGTTCTCCATAGCACTTAAATACCGCTACTTAATCAAGTATCGCTTGTGCCTGATTACTTAGAGTACAGCTGCCGGAACAACAAGGCTTTTCAAGTGCTCCTCTCTAATCACTGCTGTTTATAGGGTGTTTTGCTGCAATAAGATTCTATCCGTCTTGAAGTTTACAGTCTCTGTGACTTTTACTACTGTAAAATCCTTAGCTGGGTATAAATTTATGTCCGCGGCGAAGGTCCAGAGCTCGACGACAAAATATCTGGCCTTCCATTCCAACTTTCAAAACAGGCCTTGGTTTGCTGTGATGTGTTTGTGTGAGAGAGCTTTTGGGGTTCAGCGTGTCTGAGCGTGTCTGAGGACCGTACCTCAGTCTGTGTGTGTCACAGTGGTGATTAACTGTTCATGTGTTTGTCCGTGTGTGTGTGAGACAAAGAGAGATTGATTCTATCTGTCGGTGCCTGTCGTACATGTTGGTGGAGTTCAGTGTCCTCCAGCCTGTGTGTGCAGGAGCAGTGATGACGTGTGAGATGTTCTGCGCGTGTGTTTGTAGTGTTAAATGTGCCCTAGTATGCTTCTACTTGTGTTTTTGTGTACAGACTACACTGCTTGGGAATGTGATCACAAACAGGAACTCATTGCCTGCTTTCACAATCTCCCTACTAACTGCGCACCCCCTCCTGATGAAATGTGACCCGTCCCTCCCCCACCTCTCACCTGCCTTCACAGCCAGAGCGCAGCCTCGTAACAGGTCGCTCGGCAGCTGCCTGCCCTCCGTGAGTCAGGAGAGGCACCTGCACACTTAACCCCCTCCCTGTCTCCTATTCTTTCTCTCTCTGTTACTTTCATCGCTTGCTATCGTTCTCCTTTTCTCTCTCCATTCCTCTCACTTTCTGTCCCTCTTCTCTTCTCATCTTTCTGTTACTCTCACCTCTTTCTTTCCCTCCCCCATCATGCTGTCTCCCTCCACTCTCCTTCCTCATCTTTTTCTCTTTTCTCACGTGTTCTCTTCATTTCTCACTAGTCCTCTTCTTTCTAACTCCTTCTTTCAGTCTCTCCTTCTTCTTTTGGGTGTCCTTTTCACCCTCTCTGCCCCATACTTCTATGACACTCTCTTTGTCATCTTTCCTCTCCAACCTCTTCCCTCTGTTTTCTCTCCATTGCATATTGCGCTATTTCTTTCGCAGTCTCTCGGTACTTTCCAACGCTCATTGTCTTCCCTTGCACTTTCTTTCTCCTTTATTTGTTTTGTTGTGTGCCTATGTGTCCCTTGGTCTGTGTTGCTCCTCTGCCTCCCTCTCTTTCTTTTGCTCTCCGTTCTCTTCCCTCTCTCCTTCTCTCTCTTACTTTGCTGTTCCGCTGCCAGTCTTCCCCTTTTTCTTGATCTCCAGTTATCTCTCCATTCTCCTCGGCCCATCTTGCTGCTGTCTTTCTTTCCCATATCTCCCCCTCTCTCTCTCCCCTTCTCTCTTTCTCCACATTCTTAGATTTTTCTTTGCTCTTATTTCCACGCTCACTCTCCCCGCCCCTGTTTCCTCATTTTTTGCGGTCTCTTTGCCCTGTTCTTGCTTCTGTCTTTCTTTCTCTCTCCTCTGCCTGGCTTTGTGTCAGTGGGAATGCTGTGATTTGGGAGCCAAGCTCGCCTGCTCAGTTTTTCCAAACCCTCATTTGGAAGGAAGAAAGTAGTGTCAGAATAAGAGTCCTTCCCACCACATACACCTTCCTTCTCTTCCCTCGGTGTGTCACCCTGTTCGCTCGTGTGTGCATGTCTGCGCGCGCATATCGCAATCACTGTGTGGCAACGTGTAGTGCCTCTCACTTTATCTCTAAATCTGCATGTGCCTGTCACCGTCTGACAAAAAAAACACGCATATATCCTTGGAACATGCGTTTCTCTCGCCCAAGTTGGGTCGAACACTCCTTTACTCTCCACATGTGTTACGAAGTGGCTTAAAATCTGCGTATCTGCATGTTTGTGCCCCACACGTAGATTCTGTGTACGTGTTTATAATCATTTCTGTGTGGCCAATAGTCTGTCCATGAGTGTCTGAAGTTGTGTAAGTGCACCCATAACTGCCAAGGTTTCAGATTTCTATGAGTGACATTTTCAAAATTTAAATGCAATTATGAGTGACATTTCAACGAGTGAGAGTGACACTTTCTTGCGAGCAAAAAAATCAAGCAATGAAGAAATGTCAGAAATGAATCAGACTGAGAAACTGTAAGATTTTAAAACTGGTGCAAACAACGATGGTGGCTGGCCCATAATTACAATGGAATTATGAAAATGTCACATATAGCCATCAGAAGCCTTGGCAGTTATTGACAGACTGGCCTGTACCCTCACCTTAGAGAATACCTGACCAAGAGTTAATGAACGCCTTTGCCTCACTGATGCTTCAGTTCTTCTGAAATAGACAGATGGAATCAGTAGCAGAAATCGAAGCTCCCAGCCGGCGGGGCCCATTCAGCAGTATCCTTACATAACAAGCATTGAAAATACAATAGGTCTCGCCTTTGATTAAGTTAAAGCTATTTGCTTTTCTAATGGTATTGTATTCTAGCTTTGCATTATTTAGTGTATATATGTGATATATTGTAGTTGTATGTAGTTAGGATTGTTTTGTTAGCTGTTTAGTAGTTTAAAGCATAGCGTTAGTAGGAAAAGAGCAGTGTTTCAGATTTGAGAGGTGAATGAATAGTATATTTTAATTTCATATAGTGAGGATTACAATAGCATGAGGCAGACGAAAGGGTCGAGGGGAGAGCAAATATATGCAAATATATGCACATATCACAAATATACACTAAATAATGCAAAGCTAGAATAAAATACCATTAGCAAAGCAAATGGCTTTAACTTAATCAAAGGCGAGACCTATTGCATTTTTAATGCTTGTTTTTAAAGGAATAAGAGGTGCCTTACTACAGTTATTCCTAAGCATAAAACATAGAAGAAAAATTAATTCTATGCCACAATATTCAAATGGATATATAAATATATTAATTTAGTCATGTAACACACACACAAAAGTAAAGTGGGGAATAACAAAACAAGAAGCATGAATTTCAAATGTCAGACGTTTCCAAGGGACTGTAGAAATAATAAACAGGTCATGTCACATGTCAGTTTAGACTACTAATGCTATCATAACTTTAAAATATTTTTATTGTACTATGTGTCGACGATGTTTCGATCCCTCCTTACCATACGGGGATCATTATCTAGACTTAATTGAATATGCCTGAGGCGCCAAAAATGACTGTAAGAATGATGAAATATAAAGAAGAGAGGGAGGTGAAGAGAGAAGAGAGAGAGATACGGTCAGAGGACCAGTAAATGAAGAGAGAAGAGTTTGATTAACAACGATTGAGCCATAACAGAAGGCACTGACCAATTAATCCATTCACGAACGTGATCAAGTGCCAACCAAACGTGCAACACACTGTAGATCAACTTTTGCCAATTCTGTGAGGTAACATGTGAGTGATAAAAGTGATAACCTGGGTAATTAACAACCATAATGAGATGGTGATTGATCACACGTATAGTAATTAAAACCAAAAATGCAGATAAAACTGATCTATACATGGGCACCCATTGGGGTACTATAGTTCCTGGAGAAGGCGGAAGCCGAGTCCCTGTTACAGAGGGGTATGTATTCTAAATTGAATAAAATGGCAAAGTGAGCATGCATTAGACTGGATAAAATTAGTTAAAGGACAACAATCATGAAAGACGCACACAATAGCAAAGTTAATTGTCCAAGCAGATTTTAAAATGAACAGTAACAGGAGGATGGGATGGTGGGGCTGCAGATCTAAATCAAAGAGATAAGTGATGGTCTTGGGCATACAATGACTAATTGTGGTTGTGGGTGTAAGTGTGGTGGTAATCAGGGGAGAGTCCGCATACAATTTGTAAATAAAATTGGCAACAATCACCAATTTGTGGGACGGACGCCAAGCGTGCACCATCTGGTTGGTGAGAATAATGAGGAAGTTACACAAGAATCTGGAATAAAGCAGAAAGTGTGGCAATGTGAGGTACAGCATAAGTGGAATGAAAATGACATGCAGGCTCACAGCTGAAAATTGTATAACTTACCAAGTAGCGTGGAATTAGTGGATTGGGCTCGGCGGGAAGATGCCCGGATGAATTACAATCAGCCTCACAGTTGAGGGATGCGGTGCGCATGCATTAAACGTGAGAGGACTGAAAGCGAAAAGAGGACAGATTTAAAAAGTATAGGAAAATATGTCGGCCATAATGGAATTAGTCATAGACACAGAAATCAGACCAAGGGATGTATACAAATGGTTTCTAGGAGCCAAATCAAAGTGTCTAAGTGAAACATTTCTAACATACATATAATACAGCAAAAACAGTAATGGAATTGATGGTCTTTCTACAGAGAGCCGGATAGTCTGCAGGTAAAGGTGGTTGGTAGGGTAATTAACAAATGAAGCACGCTTGCATCCAACTCTTGATAAGATTGTAAAATAAATAGAGGCAACAATAGAGAGAGAAAAAAATGACAAAATAGATCATGGTGTGAACAGGAATGCAATTACATAACATATTTCATCACTAATAAGTGTGCTAGATCCACATCTGGAAGTTTGGAAAGGAAGCTCATGTTACGTGATGTTAGCCAATGACCTCTATTTGTTGAAAACATGTAAGGAAAATGATGACAAGCTGTGGGCACAATTTAGTCATTAAAGAAACAAGTAGTCATTAAAGGAACAAGCAAGAATATAGCAGAGTAGTCCAGTCATCTGCTCTGTTCAAGCCAGTGCGTAAGCTGTTGGTGCAAAGTATCCACTTGAGTTCCTCTTTGTTGAGTAATGAGGGCATGTCTGCAACTCTGGGTAGGGGCATTACCACAGTGATCACCTGCCAGCGTAGATCATTCTCTGTATGACCCTTGAGTTCAAAGTGGTCCACCAATGTGGTGTTGGTGACTTTTTATCGAATGCAGCTCCTGTGCTGACAGATCCGAATGCACACTTTTTGCGTAGTTTGCCCTATATATATCTGCTTGCATGTTCCCGCTGTCTTCACATGTATATATCATTTTGATCTTCTGGCATAGAATTCATTTTTCTAATATGTTTGATGATGAGGAATATTCTGCAGTAAGGGCCCTCTTGTTCCTTTATAAATACTTGCACTCTACATTCAATGACTACGAGGTGTTTAAGAAATTAACCCATGAATTTAAACATTTTTGACGGGTCCTGAGACCTCTGCCCAAAGTTATGTTAGTGACTCCTACCTACCTTTGTAAACTTACATATTTCCTTAGGATAGTAACATTTGCTGATAAGCTCTGCCTGACAAGAACAAATTTCAAACTAAGTTGTGCTTGAGTGATAGTAGATGACAGATTAAACATTGCTTTACACGTATTGCATTGCACTAGATCTTACCAGTTGGCAAACTTATCAAGGAAAAACAAAAGCCACATTTTTGGATGCACATGAGTTGTCACACAATTTAATTCTAACCCACGTGTTGAATATTCGTGTATTGGTCTTAGCAGGCCGTTGGAAATTACCTAGTGACAATCTGCGTCACAATTGCCACCTAATGACCTACTCAAAGGCAACCTTGAAGTGTGTAATAAATGCCTAAAGGGCAGCATTTGACTGAATGTTACACTCCAGAATGACTGAAAGGGCTACTAGGTTGTCCCACAGTCTGCCTGCAACCCAGTTTGTTACTTGATTATCAGTTTGTTAACTTGTGCTCATGGTCTAATTAACTTAACGACATCCTTACACAATAGCTTGCCTCAATTTCAGTGACAGCAATATATCTATAATTTAAGGCATCTGATGGATCACCTTTGTTACACAAAGGGTGTAATATAGATGCTGTCCAGAATCAAAAGGCTTGCGGCAGGTTAAACATGTAAAAAATAACTCCTTGGATATTTGAACTCAACGCATAGTGTTTGGTTGGAAAGTGAGAATTAGTGCCAACATGTCTTGCAATATTTAAGCCTCCGTGTCTAAAGATATATTTACTGTCAAATACGTAGTGTAGAGCTTCTTGGTATCTCATCTTTATTGTAGGACCTTTTAGTAGATGCAGTGTTGAGGATTCAAAACAGATGGAAACACCACCTTTGGAGCCTATGTGTTTTAGGTCATCATGGTTCAAAAAGCCATGGGTTATGTTTCTGTAGAAAAGGACTTGTATTTGTTGTAAAATGCCAAACATTGTTCATTATAGATCATACCTTGGTTATCAGCAATGCCTTTATCTGAGTTCAGTTCGCTATAGATGTAATGCCTCCTCTAAACGTATGCCCTAAACGAGTAAGTTCCTAATTACGAGTTCACCGGTCCATAGGACCGCTGAGCCCGTGGTAGCGGTCAGTGGACCACCAGACTGGTGGTCACCTTGACGTATTACAACTTGGGCAGTTGGACCGCCACAGGGCTGCTACAAACTGCCTGGGATTCGTTATCCCTTGGCGGTGGCGCAGCAGTCTGAGGAAGTAATATGCTGGTGGTGCAGCTGCCACACCACTGAGCATATTACAAGTATCCTCACCGTCCTCCTTTTTATGGTGGTGAGCCAGCAAAGAAAAAGGTGCCGGTGAGGCAACTAAGCGGCCCCCTAACAGGGGGGACGCCTGCTTCTCCTCAGCTACAGGGTGAATGCAGGGGGGCACATGTTGTGCCCCCTGTACATTTGCCCCCCAGTTCCTACATGCTATGAAATGCATGACATTGTGCATTCCATATTGTGCAGGAACAGGCAGCAGCGGTCTCACGGCGGTGCATGTCTAAGGCACACCTATGTGCCTTAGATACGCACTGCCCTAACACCGCTGCTGCACCGCTCCCCCACCTGCTCAGGATTGACTCGTAATCTGGCAGGCGGTCTAACTATGGGTTTGCTGGTCTTCCTTTGGGGTGCTGGCGTGGCACCCCGCAGGAAGACTGCCAAACTCGTAATCAGGCGCTAAGTGTTTAGTGAGCATACCCATTCAAGGTCATCATTTCATTGTGTGACAAAATTTACTTGTTCTGTACTACGTGGCCAAAAAACCCATCTCTCTATTTGCGAGGGATGCTATTTCTGGCTCTCACCCAAGGTAGTGAATATGGAATGCAGAGGATTCGATGATGGTGAGCGTCAGGCTGGCTGAATCCAGCTCTTTGAACTAAGTATATCTTTATAGAAACTTTATTGGATGGTAGAGTATGTGGCCTACTGGCTAGAGTGGTTGACCTCGAAGTTTGGGAACCAGGTCTGAGTCTCGGGAGGGAGGCTCAACATCCTGTGATTCTGGGCAAATCACTGAATCTCCCTGTGCCTAACAAAATTAATGTGTCCGTCTGTAATGTACCTGGTGCTCATGTAAAGCGCTCTGATGCCATTCTGGCTGAGTTTGCGCTCTATAAAACTCCCGCCCCCCCCCAAAAAAAAGAGGACCTTTTTGTCCAACTCCTGCCCCCAGTATTAGGTATCATGGCTGTGTCTCAATCTTTTAACAGTTTTATCAGAAACTCTTTGCAGTTTCTTGTAATTGAATCAGCCTTTTGGGCCATCAGGCACTCATTCCTAGCAAAGAAAATGAAAGTTGAACAATTTGCTGTTAATGTGACTCAAAAATCTCTGATCATTTCATCACAGATTACATTAGGCTCCTAAATAGAATGAAAAGCGCTTGTGTTAAGCACAGATTCACCTGTGGTGATTACTCATTGGTAGAGGAAAATTATTAAGATAAACCTCTGAAAAAATATCTTATATTCTGAAATGTCAATTCATGACAAAAAGGGATATTTTAAGACCGAAAACCATTTTTGTAAAATATGTATTTGCTCTTTCAATGAAACACCTTGGGTATGCAGCAATGATTTGCTACCGAGGAAAGGGGTTAGGCATGCTAAACCTGATGCACTATGTTGGGTAAAATTGGCTCAAATTGGCCAGACAAAGGGGTGTTCTGACAACTAAATTCATGACATATGACATGTTGTTCCCTATAGTATCTGTATTATGTTTATGCATTCATAAAGATGTTACTAACACCATACTGTTATAAAAATTGCATTAATGTCAGGGAGTCCCAGTAGGAAATATAAGAAATTGGGTTGCTGGTTGAGGGGGGTAGAACCCTACTCAAGCAGAAACCACAATCCTTGTCAGGGTGAATCCACGAGCAAACACCAAATTAACCTGCGCTCAACTCTCTGGTAGCTTGGCACAAAGAAGTTAGGCGTAACCTAGAGGCAATATGTTAAGTATTTGTGTAACACTTCAAACACTAAAACAGTGGAATCACACCACAAAATGATCGTACACCAGATTAGAAAATAGGGTAATTTTTAATAAATAAAATAAAATGACAAAAATCCATATAGTATATCTAGAGATATGCAATTTTAAGGATTTCAGTGAAAATAGTGCCAGAAACCACAAAGTGCCTACTCTGGATACCTGGTCGCGCTGGGCCGGGATATGGAGTATCACAGGAGGGGCAATTTCCATTGAAGCCTAGTGAGCTAAATTGGAAGGGCCATTGTAAAGTATGGGGCATGGGAGAGCTCTACAAAGCTAAGAAGCATCCAGCATTACAGCCCATGGGTGCATAAAACCTTGCAGTAGCTTTGTTTCTGCATATTATATACTGAAAGAATGAAATGCATAATAATCCTTAAAAACTTTGAGTGGGATGGTTGGGTGTTTTATATGGTTTGGCCAGGCTTCAGAGTTCTCCTATGAAATACTTCGCCTGACCTTTTCCAAGCAAAGAATCTGCCTGCAGATTGTGATGAGATGAAATCTGATTGCTGGCCTCTTCATAAATGGATTCGATTCTATATTAGAAGAGGAGAACATTGTCTCAGCTCTCTTGTGTCCTACTGCTCCTGCATTTTTCTCTCCAGCTAGTTGCACCAGCACACTGCAGACTAATTAAGCTAAAATGGTTTAAGTCCTGTCAATGGAGCCAATTTATGACAGTGGTACTGCCCTACTGAGGCTGAAGAATGCACAAGGCCCTGGGTTAGAATAACTGCTCTGGTGGATTACCACTGCAACATGTACAAGTGAACGTTTTTCATGTCTGCACTGTAGAATTCCCCTCTGTTGCTAGAGGTTGAAGAATGTCCCAAACACAGAAAAAGCTGGTGCCTGCTGTGGAAAATTCATGAGAAGCCTTTTCATCTGGTATTGAGCCGTGTACTAAAATTTGGGTTTTAGAAGGTAAATGTAAATGTAAATTGATTCTTGTATAGCGCACTACTCGCCCGCAAGGGTCTCAAGGCGCTTATACGAATACCGCTGTGGAACCCATCCTGGCTTTCCCTGTGAGGCGTCCACTCCTGGGCACCCCCAAGGTGGAGGCCAGGCATCCTTAGCGTAGTGGGGGCCGTTGTGGAGATTAAGCAAGCTATTGCCCAGAGTTGCAGAGTGGGACTCCATGATTGGAATGGCACCGAGACGAGAATTATCAGGTCCGTGGAATTTTTGAGCCCAAGACCCGCCGAGGCGGGGAATTGAACCCTGGTCCCGGGCTAGACCTCTGCATCAGGGTCTGCCGCTCTAATCAGTGAGCCACACTTCTCCATTCCAGCTAGAAGCTATGGACTGGGAGCCGTGGGATTATTTGTGAAGATCTGACCACTTTCTTTATCACATTAGGAGAAGAGAGCTTCAAGAATATTTGTAGAAAGGTCGGGCCAATGTTCTAATCAAGAGCACCAGGCCAAGGTACAAAACCTATTAAAAAAAGACCCAACACCAAAACCTTTTTCTTGGCATTTTTCTTGCTGTAGGATTTTAAGCACACATTTTGAGGCTTCAGAAGGACTGCCCCACCAGTGTGTGAACCTTTTAATCTAACTCTTTTCAGCTGCACCTGACAGGCTTGCTCCTCTGAAAAGTATTGTTCTGCAGAAAACTTTTGAGGTGGTGAAAGCTTTCAAAGGAACAATGCTCAGCTTCTGTCATTTCAAGTTGGGCACAGAGGGTGCTTGGTACCTGTTCATTTATATTCTTCACCCATATGATAACTTTGAATTCTTGTTTCCTTTGTTCTGCTATGGGTTGATTTTTGTTTTTCCATGTAACTTATTATCCCTTGAAATGTTTTTCTGCGTTTCATTGACATTTTACTTACTAATATATATATTTTTTTATCTAACTTGATTTGAAACTTTGTAGTTTATATTTTTACTGTATTTTGGCTTATTATTGCACTTAAACTACACGCATTTGTCAGACGAACGCATTGTTCTTTGTACCATGCTAACAAGGATGAGTCTGTAATTCTGCACATGACGTAGTTGACCTTTGTGGGCCTGACTGTGCAGTCAGTGGTGTCTTCTCTTCCCACAGCCTGAACCTATAATTCCCTACATTGTAAGGGCACCTACAAAGACTGGTATCTGAAGGTTAGTTCCCTCACAATCAAAGATATACATTGACAAATCTTAATTATTCAAGAAACTTACTGTGTTAGAGTTAGAAATTTTCTGCAAAAAAACAGTCCTACAAAAATTGTGCAAAATTTGTTAGCCCGAATTTTATGTAATGGAAAATGCAGGAGTTTTTCAGAATTTGTCACCATAATATAATTTTTCACCAAGGCCTAGCTGTAATGTTGGTATTCACTAAAATGTAAATATGATCATTTAAATTATGAGTAAAATTATAACAAGTGCTACATTAGTGACTGATAAGTTAATACAGTGATGCGATCAGTTTCATACCATGTCGAAATACTCCAAAAAACATAAGATTCCTATTTTCTATTATTTGTGATTAAAATGGGATGGTGGAGGAACAAATTGTTCTCCTTTAAAGCTGAGATGGTTTTAGGCTTGCTAGAAGGGACTCTTTATTCTAAACCATGTAATATATATAAGATTTTGGATCTGTCCTTATTGCACAAATCAGACTGTTATACATAAAACCCCAAAAATAAAACAGGCCAGGATTAAGTGAGGGTGACATGGTGACAGGAGCTTGGGAAATTTAGAGGGGCACTATATAGGATTGTCAACTGTTCTCAATCTGGTTGGAAATAGCAATAAAACTGCTGGGGTGCTGCATTAGAAAGACCTATCACCAATTGCGGTTCAACATGTGTTATCAATTTATCTGACCAATGTGCTTCTATACATAAAGGACCTAAGAGAGAGAGGTCCCCATGCTATTTGTGGAAGTATTGAAATACAGCCTACCATATGGATTGTGTGTTAGCTGAGACAACTCAGACTTGTTCCCACTAAGATTCTGTAAGGAAGAAGAATTAGGAATACCCCTGCTGTGTTCAGCTAAAGAAGCTTTTACTAACTGAGTAACTGATTTTTGTATAGTGCTTTAAACCGCACTTCCTGTTTCTGATAACAGTTAATGACAGGTACTTTAATCAAATGTAATTATTCTCCATTTACTGCCCTCTGAATATTGGACTGCTGGGTCAGCTTTGCCAGGATTTGAACACTTCAGACTCATTACTTAGAAGATCCCTGCCCATGGGTCCTCTACCGTTTGCCTCAATGGCAAAAGAAAAAACATAGAAATTTGTATAGAGCAGAGGTGTAGTATAATTGGTCAACTTTTCACTTGAGAGGAGACTAAAACCACTGCTAGGAAAATATGCTGAATATTGCGTCTCGGTGGGGTACTGCTTTCGATATCGCCATTTGATCAAGGCAGTAAATAATAGTGAGTGCTCAGCTTTTTTTGAATCCTCATTAATCATGTCATTACTGGGCATGCTAACCCAGTATCTTGGCCAAACGATAACATCTCGAGGTCAGTCTCGGTTTGGTGAAAATAGGGCATGACGAGATGGACTTTGTCATAAATTAGGGCTGAGTCTTAGTGGAGTAGATTCAAGAAGAGATGTGGACACAAACCTGGAATTACACTACAAAATAGTGTAGTAATGTCAAATAGGAACCTACTTGGCTCTGTCTGCAATGCTGAAGATGAGCTTTAATTCATGGACTGATCCCTCCATTCTCTGTAGAGGTTTGCAGACATGTGGTGATTAAGAGGTTATTGAAGGATGCTGGACAAAGGTCCTGGACAAGACTGAAGTAATAACAAATTAGACGACTTACACAATATGACATAATGCCTTCCAGTCATGTTCCATGCAGCTAGGTGGAGGAGAGGGAAACAAGACCCAAATGTGTGGACCTACCCTAATTATTGGAAATGACATGGAAATCCCTTAAACTCCCACACTGCATAAGAAATAACACTGCATAAGAAATAACCGTATGAACTGACCAGATGGCCTGCAGTTAAAATGCGTAAATGTGTATACTAAATACCTCAGGAGGAGTGGGGCATACTGGTGAATACAGCACTGTTTTCACTCCGTAAGTGCCAGTGTATACATGTTTGGTAGACAAATAGATTCAAGTAGGTAGGGTAAATGGTAAGGATAAAGATCTTATGTAAACACTCACATTAGAAGTGTAGAGGACTATAGTAAAATAAATAACTTGACATGAAAAGATGAGAGAGGATACCATTGCTGAATCAGCATGGTCAGTATTGTGAATGCATGCTTTTTAAGGAGCATTCCATATGAACTCATTATTCCCGCTGAGAGAGAGGTATTTTCTGTCACTTGTCTAAGAAGATTTTCCTGGCTTCAAAGAGGAATAACATATTTACTTTCAATTGACAAGGTGTATTGCTCTTCCAAACATTAAAGCAAGCACACATCTCTGTAATTCCTTAAGGACCTACCACTGGTTTCATTACCATGAATGATGTTGTATTTGCATATGGATGCTAATATCCTGAAGAAGACTCTTGTCTGCAGGTTGGAACCGGCACATCCATTGCATAAGATCCAAAGCATAACTCATAATGTCTCTCTAAACACTGACCTGCCTTCCATTTGTCTCAAGGTTAATTTCTTGATGCGAAGAATGTTCTTTTCAACACAAGTGAAGAGGCTCCTGTTTTCACTATACCAATAATTGCTTGGCATATTTATTCAACATACATGTTAAAAGTATTTCTTGATAAAAATGCAAAGCAAGAACGTTTTCTGAGATGTCTTGAATAAGGCACATCATTTGCTACTATTTTCTCACTCCAGCTGGACATCGAGAGCCTTAAAAAGTTAACACATTCTTATATTTAGTTGCATTTTTAATGTATACAGTATTGGGAAGTGACAATCCCCCAACACTATGTTTGTTAACCTCATCTGCACCATTTTATGGCCTTGGATCAACTTATTGTGAAACATGTTGCACAGAATTTGGCCCCATTTTGTGTTTTATTAACAACTCCCTAGGCCGCTGGATATTTTTGTTGATTTTGTTTTCTCAATATGCTTTTTCAAGTTTTGAATCAATTCAAATTAGCTGATTTTTATTGGATTATCTTTCTGGCTATAATAAATAATACATACTTAACAGAATTTCCCTTTTTCACCCTAGGCAACATTAGACTGGCTTTAAATTCTCTGACACTATTGGCTTCTAAATAGGTCACCTTACCAGTTTTAACTCGTGGATACAGAGATTTAGGCAGTATTATCTGCCCTCCTCCTTATTTACAGGGACTCAGCTCTCTGAATGTATTGGGAACACCCTGATATAATTGCCACCCCTATGACATTATGAAAAGTATCTTGTTATTAATTTCACTTCCTGGAACCTATGAGCAGCATATTTGCTTTACTGTGACACGTGATGATTGCAGCACGTCATATGAAGGCAGCCATGTAGGTGAAATATTAATGTTTAGTGGCACAGACAATTGGATAGTCATTGTATTCCATAATACTGGGTGCTTGCTGAGGATATCACTTAGATATCTACATACAGTTGTTCCTAGACTGCAGGGTCACAGACTGTGTTGACCTAAAGAATAGATGAGGCAATGTGTCACTAAGAATAATATTCAAACAACATTGCAAAAATACAGTCAATAAGAGAAAGAATTTACTCAAAAAGGGAGTTCAAGATCAGTAATTTAGAGAAAACCATAAAGGTTTATCAAAATTAAGGCACAATACAGAAGGCAATAGCAGTAAGATGGTAAAAGTTCCTTAAGAATAGAGTAAGAGAGATTCAGACAGCCAATAAGGCCTTAGAAGAATGTGCAGTGTCTCCAAGAGGGTTAGAGTGTGCCGAGAAAGAGTGAAGGTACTCCTATGTGGATCTAGAAGTGCCCTCACACACCCAAACAGGTGTATAGCATCATCATCAGGCTGGTGCTCCTCGTGGGGGTGGCGCTGCAGTCCCTCACGGGCCCGTTTGACGGGGCTCTTTGTCGGAGATCTTCAAGGAGTTTGCCGCATTTGTGCATGGGGGTGTGTGGGGCTAGATGGAAGTGGTGTAGTGAGTGAGGTCTAAAAAGAGCCCAAGGACACTTACAATTTATTAAGGATGTCCTAGGGGTCTGGATTAAAATATATCACGGGGATGGAGAAGCAATCTCAGTTGCCTGTGTGAGAGGGGAAAATGAAAAAAATACAATCCCTCTTCTCTCACCCGTGTAGTGGATAGTGTGAGTGTGTCAAGGGGTCGACATGTTTCGCGCCATAAATAGTCCCTAGTGGATCTGGGGGCGCTTCATCAGGACCAAAAGAGTAAAGTATGTCAAATGGGAGTCGGGAAAGAGACACCCTATAAACCCATGAGTCCTAAATGTAGGAGATATAGTTGAAAAGATAGAAAAGAGACACGTCGTCTTAGCGTGTCCCTTGTTGCGGCCTATAGAGGAGACAAAAAACACATAGGGGGTGGGGTGGGAGAGAAGGGAACAAGAACACAATACAAGGCCGTTAATAACAGTCTCAAGTAATGTGGATAATTAATCTCTGCATGCTGGTGTGTCGGAAAGTGCCCCGGTGGGGAACCTAACTAGACACATGCATACATGTGGATGGAAAGGGGCAAGAATGTCCCTGGAATGCTTTAGACTCAAATAAGTGGCCCACGTGTAGGGCTAGACTAGGTGGTAAGAATGCTCACTAAAAAGTGACACCGCGGGTCTATGGTGTATCTAGTGTGCATACGGGAGTAGTGTCCAAATATCATTAATCATGAGTGTGACCATAAGTGATCTGCTGTGCTCCTTCCTAGCTACAAGTACTATGAGGGTGAGTACAGTGTAGGCAAGGACATACCAGAAAAATACACCGTAAAACACAATATCGCTGTGCCTACCCTCCCTAGTTCCAGGACAGGCCTCGTCAGCTTCGCCAAATACCAGTGAAGGCAGCTGTGAATAAAAACGGCATGGCTATGACAATTAGACTGCTCGGGATCGGGACGGCCCGAAAACCGGGACCGGTGCCGTTAATAGTGCAGTATGACAAAACGAAATAAAAACGGCATGGCTCTGATATTTAAGCCGCTCGGGATAGAGACGACTAGGCTATGATATTTTTAGCCGCTCGGTGTAGAGACGGCTAGTAAACAGGACCGGTGCCGGTAATGGTACAAAAAAATGCTTAAAATACCAAGAACAAATACTGAGAACAATGACGGAGCCTAAGCCGCTCGAAATCGAGACGGTTAGAAAACGGGACCGGTGCCGATCATTGTGCAATTTGACAAATATTGTCATTCCAGTGTAGAAAAAGTACTCACTGCGTACTCTTCATCTGTGCTCCGGAACACCTACCCGGTAGCTTCGGCTGCTGGACGGCAACTCGGGGCAGCGGTATCCAAAATATACACACCCTACGGGATTGGAGCAGGGGAGTGCACGTGACACGTGTTGGAACGTAATGACGATATTGTCGTCTGGCGTTCTTTTGGGGCGGCCATTTTGGAGCGGGATCAAATAGTGAGATTCCCAATGTAACCGAGATGGCAATGGGAGGGAAACATGAAGTATCAAAGCCCTAAGCCTGTACAGGAGCCAGACGCCGGGGAGGAGGTGGGACAATGTGAACTGACCATAAAGTGGCAAGAATATCTCTCATATATGTATATGAAGGAGACACAGAGATCCGTTGACTAAGATGTAAGCTGGAGACATGTGGGCCAATGTCTCCTGGTAGCCTTGTGAGGATCTAGTCTCAGTAGTGGAGTAGTACACAGAAGGAGATGGCGGAATGGAACCGTTATGTGAGAAGGCAACATCTTCTGTTGTATGTATTGTATGGTTATAGTAGTCTCAGGGAACATATTGTGTCATGTATGTAGTGACTGAGACAGATGATGTGTGATGCTCCCACTTAGTGGTTCATCTAGTGAGATCAACCCAGGGTATATTATCGTTGAGACCGCCACTGTCACTTTTAAGTCTGAAGACCCATCGTTGTTCACGTTCAAACAAAGTAGTTGTGGACCATTGAGGGTTGGATTCTATAATGGTCCACTTTAGGCTGTCTGGGGGATGATTTTTCTCCAGAAAGTGAGCCTGCAGTCTTGTTGCTGAGCGTTTGCGACGGATCGTACTTTTATGTTCTCCTATGCGTATCTTTATTGGTCGCGCTGTCATACCTATGTAATATGAACCACAGGGACACGTAATCAAGTAAACGCAGTTCTTGGTATTGCAATTAGTGTGGCGATTTTGATGCCATGGTCTCGAAAGTCCAAGTTCCAGTTCTTTGGTTGCCGTCGTCTGAGGACAGACTGTGCATGTACCGCATGGGTAGTGGCCCAACACGGGAGGCAGTGTCCAGAGGGTTGGTTGCGGATTGTTTTTTTTACTTTTTGGACGTGTATGTACCAAAATGTCCCTCAGATTCTCAGTCCTTTTGAATGCGAACAGTGGTATCGGTCCTGGTGATACATTGCCTGTTTCTAATATCTTCCAGTGTTTCTTGACAATTTTTTGAATTTTATTGGAGTAGGAGGTGAATGATGTCACACAGGTTAGTTTGTCAGTTTCCTTCTTCTCTTTTACTTCAAGTAGGGCTCCTCTGTGGTTGTTTCTTGCTCTCTTACGAGCCTGTCTTATGATGTTGGATGGGTAATTTCTTCTGATCAGGTTGACAGATAGGGTTTCGGTTCTTTTTCGAATTCTATTCTGGTGTTGCAATTTCTCCGTAGACGGAGGAACTGGCCTACAGGTAGGTTCTCCCTGAGTGCTTTAGGATGGTGACTTTGAAATAGGAGCAAGCTGTTCCTATCTGTAGGTTTTTTGTAGTTGGTAGTTTTAAGAGTGCCCTCTTCCAGTGATATCAGAAGATCCAGGAAAGGGATGGAATCCGATGACAATGATCCAACAAATTTCAGGAAGGGGTTGATCGTGTTGATCCATGTGAAGAAAGAGCGACAGGCATCCTCATCCCCTTTCCAAAAGATGATGATATCATCTATATACCGGCACCATAAAAGGATGTTGCCGGTAAACGGGTTGGTGTCTGTGAGGATATGTTCTTCTTCGAACCTGGCCATGTAAAGACATGCCAGGCTCGGCGCAAATGTGCTGCCCATACAAGTGCCTTGCACTTGGTGATAGATCTTGTTTTTAAATGCAAAGAAGTTTTCTTTCAATGCAAGTGAGGCACAATCACAGATGAAACTGACTGGTGTGGAGGATGGCCAAGGGTTAAGATGGCGTAGGGCACTTTCCAAAACCGTCAAGGTAGCATCTTGCGGAATATTGGTATAAAGTGCCTCTACATCTAGGGTGACAAGCAGTGTGATGGATTCTGGTTCCTCAAATTGTTCTATTAAATTGAGTACTTCTGTGGTGTCCCTTAAATACGTTGGAGTCTTAGTGACCAAAGGCCGTAAGAAAACATCACAAAATTTGCTCAGAGGTTCAAGTAGAGAGTTGATGCCTGACACTATAGGGCGTCCAGGTGGAGGGTTAATGCCCTTATGAATTTTAGGTAGGCAATAAAAATATGGCATCCGCGGGTCATCATTTCTGAGGAACATAGCTTCGTCCTTCGTTATCCAACCTTCTGTTTCAACTTCATACGTTAGACAGCGCATGGCTGCAGCAAGTCGTGAGGTAGGGTCTTCTTCGGTAGGTTCGTAGTATCTTACATTGGATAATTGTCGTAGACATTCTTCATCATATGCATCTCTGTCTTGTATGACAATTGCTCCGCCTTTATCGGCCGGTTTGATAATGATGGAGTCGTCTTCCGCCAGATCTTTTAACATGGATCTTTCCTCCTTAGAGAGGTTGTCAAAGGGGCGGTTAGTTGTAATATTGTCAACATCTTTGAGGATGGCCTGCTCGAACGTCAAGATCCCGTTGGGAGTCATTGCTGCAGTTGGAGTGAATCGGGATCTGTTCTTCAGTCCACTACCTTCCGGTGGATTAGAAGGTCTGTCATGGAAAAAAGCTCTTAGTCGTACCTTCCGGAAGAACTGATGCAATTCTTGGTGTAGTTTGAAGTCATCAACCTTCGGTGTCGGGACAAATCCAAGGCCTCTCTCTAGAAGTTTATTCTCTCCTGTGGTCAGAGGTCTTGATGACAAATTGACCACTAGGGTCTTGTGGTCTTGCTCCGCAGGACCATCTGTTCCGGTTCTTGCCAGTGAACGTTCTTGATCCCTCCTCTTCTTCTGCCTCTTCCTCTGCCCCTCCCTCTGTTGAGAAAAGGGGGGTTCGGGAATGATTGATAATTAGGCAGGGGATTCTGTGCTGGTGGTCCGTTCCACATTGGTTGAGGGCCCATCCACACGGTCCCTGATAGACTGGTGTATGAAAAGGATGTGAAGGGAAGCCTTGGAACAAGGGTGGTGGCATAGGTTGATATCTGTATCCTCCTCTGGATCTCTGCTGTCTATTCCCAAAGTTAGATTCGCTGCCAGTGGAGTCTGATCTACCCGAGTTGTTACTGCTGGTATCCTCTGATGTAGTGTCATGGTTGGGAAATACATAATCGTCTTTGGTGTATGGGTAGACTTTTTCTTTGTCAAACCTTCTCACATCTTTTTGAAGTTGATTGATCTTTTGTTTAGTTAGATACTCTTTATGATCTTGCATTTCTTGATTAATTTCTGTCAATCTTGACTTGAATGCTGTCACAGAAATGCCAGTTTTGAGTCTATTCTCGGAGAGTGTGATCTGTATCAAAAGATCATCTGATAACCGTTTAGCCATATTAATGATGAGTACCAACCAATCTCGGGTACATTTCCACGAAATCCTTGACCATTCCCGACGGAAAGTCAGGTCTTCTAAGAAAATCCTCGGTGCTAAAGTGATCAATAACCCGTTGGGAGCGATATTAGCTCTTAGGTACTCAGTCATGATGGTTCCATGTAAGGCAGTCTTGATCTGTAACTTTCTGAGTGTCTGCAGTGATCTCCAATCGTCGTTCCCGCTACCAGATGGTACATTGCCATCCTCTGCTAGTAGGGCGGGTGCCCTCAAGATCTCTGCTACCATATCGTCGTCAAAGCTGAGACCGGGGTGGTCCATCTTGCCAGGTGGAGTAGGGAGATGAAGGAGTGGAAAAAAGGGGTGAGTCGTGGTCTTGACAGTCTAGACCACTGTAAAGGGAGACCTAAGTGTGTCTATTAAAGTTGGAAACAAGAGAGAAACAGAGAGAGGGATGTCCCACGGCTGTGCAGCCGTACAAATACTATATCAACAAAGGAGGGGGGACGAGGAGCTGTTAGAATACAGAAGGCAACATATATCTCACTTCAATAAAACAATCTTAGGACATAGGAAATCAAATACCTTCAATCCTTTCAGCAACAGTAATAAATGTAATAATGAGCAAAATCAGGAAATAAATATGCTGCAAAACTATAGTGATTCGGGCAGCCTCCCTGGTACACACCTGAAAATTCTGTCTAACCCCCAAATTCTGGGGTCTTTACTTACATAATTAATTTAACAATGGAAAGCAAAGAAGATCTGCACAGTCCGCATCAGATGAGCAAATGTATCCTTTCATTAGCAAATGACAATTCAGAAATAGAAACAGGCATATACACTCACTATGTTAACAATAGCCCACTACATGAATATTGATCCGCCCCTTCTGACCTAATATCATTGGAGGTAGCTGAACAAATGTGTTAGAATAAACAAAGGGTAGATTAGTAGATGTTCTGCATACAGCCTGCAAACAGGAATAGCCTTGAATGTAGCAATGGCTTCCTCCTGAGTTGCTGAGCATTTCATTACAAACAGTGCACATTTTGTGATGTGAAAAAATGAACATGCAATGATTATTATGAGACAGCAGTAGGCATCTTTTCCTAGATGGAGTAGAGGCCTAGTTGAACTGAACATCGGCAAGAGAAATGTATTTCTAAACGTCTCATTGTTTTTGTTTTAATTGCATCAGATTCATATTAATATGCACATATAGCAGAACCATTAAATACATCCCACAAGATTATATTTGAAGTTATTTATTTCTCCTGTTACGAAATTAAGTAACTAAAAAGGATTGCTGAGTGTTTTGCCTTGGCTTGGTAGTCTGGTATTACTTTTGTAATGAAAGTGTACATACAGTGTTAGTGAAAGTACTATATTCCCAAATTGTCCCACAGAGCGCGTGGGAACTAAAAATATAGCATGTGGAGGCGTGACCAACCGCAACCTGCTGGCGATAGGCTTTTAACAACGCATGGTGCGCTAGTTCGTTAATCTTGCTCAACTTTGGTTCACATTTGTGACAGTGCCATGATGCCATCCTACCAGATGTGCTCTGGAAACACAGAATTAGCTCCTAGCAAAGCAGAAAACACTTTGGGGCGTTTTTCTGAATTATCCAAAAGGCTCATTTTATGTGTAGGACGCAAATAATGACCAAATATTATGAAAACTTTACACAATTGATCAGATATGCCCCGGTTAGTATATGGCTATTTTTGTACCAAAACTTTATTTAGCTGAAAGTTGAGCATTTTCAAGCAGTTAAAACATGTATACATTTTATTGCGCACAATTTTTCGATGCTCGGCAAGAAAACAACGGAATTCTGTTAAATCAAATCAAATCAAATGGTTGCTTTTTGTTAGTTTGAGTATTGGCAGTAGAAACTACATATGCGCAACACTCCTACATACATTAGACATATTACTGATTGCTCCACTGCACTTTTAGTCATTTTAATTAGTGTAAGGATTGTGAAAATGTGAAAAACGAAGTTTTATTTTGACCCTGCAGAATGCAGAATCAAAATATATTTTACTTATTTTCAGATATTCTATGTTTTCA
This sequence comes from Triturus cristatus, assembly GCF_964204655.1. NCBI lineage: Eukaryota > Metazoa > Chordata > Amphibia > Caudata > Salamandridae > Triturus > Triturus cristatus. The sequence continues at coordinate 335,693,657 of NC_140595.1, forward strand.
GTGTAGGTAACATTGGGATAGCGTACGGGGGCATTTTTGTGGACAGCCGCGTTTCTTGCATTTCAACATCTATCTCATTGCTTAAATGAAATGCACTACATTAGGGTTTGCATCAAAGATATTGATTTAATAATTGTGCAGAAGGTGGCTTATGTCCTATGAAACTGCATTTTAAGTATCATCATGTTTTAATCTGTCATCTCTACTGGCACTCTGAAGATATAATTCCGATTATGTAAAACACATTGCCGTACTTGTTGATTCAATCTGCTGAAGGCAAACAACGTTTTTAATGTTTTTATAATCCTCAATTTGAATTGCATTAACTCATTTTTGAGAGCACATTTGTATCTTGCAGAAATGCTTAAAAAGGGCATACGTTTTTACAATGTTAAATCCTCTAATAATATTGTTCCATAGCTCCTTCGGTACAATTAATCAGGAGAACATCTTGATTTAATAATCTTGTATAGACAAAATGCATCCAGGTTATTTGCTGTTTGCATGCAAGTAACCGTGGATATTTCAGTTGAGTCGCCCTTTTACAAAGCCTTTTCTGAATTGGCTATTCACAGGCAGAATTGATTGCAAGGGACATTCTCAATGCTTCATTTCAGGAGATTGGACATGTTACAATGCAGTTTTGTACTGACCTCTGAGCCAACAAATCCAATACTAATGTTGTTACACGTGGCTCTTGTAGAGGACCATTAGTGACTAACTACAGGGGTGCCGCTCGTAGCAGTCGGATTCGCTTGGTGTCTAAGGATTGTTAACACGGGACTGCGAGGACCAGCAGCCTGGTTTCTATCACAGCTGTGTCCTCTTCCCTGGGTTCCCGCCCATTGTATACGGGTATTTATTCAATCTCCCACCCCGCTACGCGGGACACGCGTGAGGGCGCGCCGTGCGAAGCCCGGGCCAAGGGGGGGCCCGTCTCAGCCCGTCTGAGTACGGTTGAGAACAGAACGGGAACCCCCTTTAACATCTGGTATAAAAGGTCAGTTACTGGAAGACTAAAATACATTTTCTGGGCTAAAGTGCTATCATTGAGTACTCCTCATCTGAGAAAATAAGAAGGCTGATTGAGTCTGGGGCTACAAGTACAAGTTGGAGAATGGATAAGCCCACAAGCAGGGATGGGAGCGGCAGGCAATCTACAGGAGGTGCCCTAATGGGGACTCCAGACAATTCTCTTGTGCGAGTACAAACAGCATTAGCTAAAGATATCGAATTAACGGAAAAGAGACTATCACTAGATGTACTCTGTGATAAGAGATCGTCCCTGGGAAGTATGGCCAAGGCTAGGTAACCACCGTGTCAGCAGTCTGTTACGCAGGATCTTCTGGACTCATCATCTCTTTTGGTGGAGGTTGGGAGAGTCCAAACAACATTGATATCACCACTGGCTGTAACTTTGGGTGAAACTCTAGAATCCTCGATTCCCTGTAACCCGGTCCCAAAGAGTACGCCCTTATGAATAATTAAGACCCGATCTGCTAATATTAAAGCGGGCCCCGTAAAACAACATCATGGCTTAACATCGAAAAGAAAGCGCCAGGGTACCCAATCGCACGCTGCTGGGAAAAAAGCGATGGCTGGGCCTGTACTTGCTTTAAATGAGGATCCAGTTCCTAGTCTTACCCAACCGATAGTAATCGAGGATAGGGCAAACTCACCATCATTCCCGGGGAGTGGAGCCATGGCAGATATGGGTCCGACGTTTTGGCAAAAATTGGAGTGTACTTTAAAGAAACTGTGTGACCCATTTACAAAAGACTGGGCTCTATAGAAAGCAGACTTGTGTGTTTGGAACTTTCACTTGCTTTGGCCCAGTCACGGGGGGGAAGTCGGGGAAATGGTTTATCCAGTGAACGACCTAATGTGGTAGGGCAAAGTATTTATGTTGAAGCTGTTCTTACTGGTCCAGCAACTGGTATAGAGAGTTCTAAACAAACTGGCTCCCTAGAGCCATGCGCCATACCCTCTCCTGTTAATCAGTTAAGAGTTGTACAATCCCCACAAAAGGACGGATCCCATAAAACAGTTGTTAACAAACATAGAATGGATAAACAACCTATGCCCATACAGCCTCCAGTGCATGCTGCATCTGGACTAATAGATATACATCTTCCCCCAGAGGCAGCCCCCTATGTGGTGTTTTTAACTGGGGTCCCACCCTTGGCGATGGGGACAAGGGAATCGTACAGGGAACTTAAGAATAAGTGTATTTTTTGGCTTAATGTAAAGCGCCCATTGCCGGCCCATATACGTGCCGAAATTCTGTTTGTTAGGAGAGTAAATTGGGTGGGCAGGATGCACAAGTCGACAAAGGGGGATTGTATTATTATTAATTTCAGGGACAGGCGTTGTGTGGAACATATTTGTAACTGGCCCCAAGACGATTCATCATCTTTAATTTGCACTATGCCTTTGTCCTACTTTTATGCTCCCGAGTTATCGTTCGAGGGATGGGCAAAATCTAGGGGAATTACGAAAAACAGTTGTCCTTTTGGGGATATAAGGTCTTTTAACCGATCTGATGTGTTGTCCGGACTAGCGCACTGTGATTGACAGAAAGATAGAAATGGTCATCCTAGGCCTGGAAAGGTATATGTAGCCACTGAGGATGATAAAAAACAAGGAGGGTTGTCTGGAATGGAAAGTGCCATGGATGGAGTTGTAATCGCTGGCTTAACAAATGTTAACAGAGTTGTTGTACAGGAACCTAGAGGGGTGTTACAGTTGGAATCATTTAATAACGAGGGAAATTCAGCTCCCTCTTATGGTTCGGACATATCTCCTTGGCAAATCCCTCTAACATTAGGCACAGGGAGCGCTGGTAGGCCTGTAAAGGTTGTAGGCTATACAACGATATTATCCTGGAATGTGGTGGGTGTGGGACCCAAATTAACTTCGCCTCACTGGACGGACTTTATTGGCGAACACGATATCTGTCTTTTCCAAGAGACATGGTCAACAGAGCCCATGTACAGATTGGGGTATTTGAACTTCTTTGTCCCAGCAGAGAAAAGGCCAAAGGGTCGGCCAGTAGGAGGCCTGGTCATTTGGGTCAGACAAAACTTAAAATGTAATGTCCAACTTCTCCCAATCTTAAGTTGTGACATCCTGGGAGTTAGGTTGATTTTCCCGTCAAACACAAAGATTGATATTTTTAATGTTTATGCAAGGAGCTTACCAGGTGGGAAAAAATCTGAGGTCATAACAGCATTAGATAACCTTGTTGAATCCAGACCAACTGATGTGCTCCCATTGATAGCGGGAGACTTCAACACGACTTTTGAGCCATTAGGACTTTATGATTCAAATCTAATGGAGGAGGAGGACCTTAGATGGGGAGTTCCGCAGCTTGAGACAAAGCCCATCAGCAAATGGACGGAGGCGGCTTTGCATTTGAAGGGGCTCTGTTTGGGAAACCAACTCAGGGCTGCAAATGGTAGAACTTTGTCAGACAGGATGGGAAGCAAAACATATGATAATGGCATCAGGGCAAGCAATATAGATTATCTTCTAGTCCATTTAAGGATGTGGCACACTCTTGTTGATATGGTGGTAAAACCCCGAGTAGAGAGTGACCACAACCCACTGGTTGCACTTTTTAAATTGGACATAGAAGAAAGAGTGGATTTAGCAATCGGCGTATAGGCCCAGATGTTATTATATCAAATGATGAATGCCGCTTCAAGTGGTGTAAAGTAGTAGAGCATCCTGACATCATAAACAGTATTAATTCTAATGTAGAAGAGGCATTAGCATCAATGGTGATAGGAGGCAACGAAAGTCGGACTTCCGCTCCATTTAAGATAGTACATGATAATCTCTTTACTAAACTTAAAGCTCATTTTTGCAAGCCTTTTTTAGCAAAAAGAGATCCTAGAAGAAAACAGGAGAGTTGGTTTAATGCCTCCTGTAAGCAAGCCCGGGAAGAGCTGGGACTTGCACTAAAACTAAAAGATCAGAGCAAGATTAAGAAAGCCCGTAGTAATTATAGGATGGCACAATGTAATGCTAAAAAGATATGGGAAGAGTGCGAGTGGCAAGATCTTAAGGTAGCATGTGCATCAAAAGGTCAGACAAAAATTTGGGACATTTTTAAATGGAAAAGGGGTGAGATCACTGACAGCCCGCATAACTACGTCGCCCAGAGTTCTTGGGTTGATTACTTCAAGCCACAATATGCAAAAGAAGCCGAGGACGATAGTGAGCTCCATCAGGACATGATGTTTTATAACAAATCCATTTTTAGTGTTGAGGAGGTCGATAGGGCGCTTGATCTAGTAACCCATGGACGCGCCCCAGGCATGGACTGCATCCCAGCTGACTTATTTACGAATGATAGGCAAAGATGGCAGGTATACATTGTCTATTTAGCTAATGCTATAGCCCAATGGATGGCTGTCCCTCAGTCCTGGAAAGGTGCTGAAATTGTGCCCGTATACAAAAAAGGGGACAAAATATTAGCATGTAATTATAGGCCCATTTGTTTGATTGATTCTATTAAAAAAATTATGGGCCGTCTGGTCTTGGGAAAAATCCAGACCTGGATGGAGGATAGTAATATATTGAGTCCTCTCCAGGCCGGTTTTCGTCCCAAGACTAGCACCGTAGACCAGGTTTTCAGGTTCATGGTCCTCTATTGGAGGACAGTGATTCTGGAAAAAGGGGTTTTGTATGCAGTATTCGTCGACCTGCGGGCGGCTTTTGACTTGGTCCCGCGCGGCAAGCTGTGGCGGGTACTGGAGGGGCTGGGGATAGCCCCTGAGTTGTTGACATTGGTCGTCCGCTTACATGAGGACAATTTTGCCCGGGTGCGGTGGGGACGACAGGGGGAGGTTACGGATGCCTTCCCCATTGAGCGGGGAGTGCGGCAGGGCTGTGTTTTGGCACCGACCCTGTTCTCGCTCTTCGTGAACGGGGTGGCTGATTTCCTCTCCCGGGTCCCCGAGGATGCCCCGCCCATGGCTGGTAATCGTGTCCCGGTCCTCATGTTCGCGGATGATACTCTGTTAATCTCAAAAACACCTAGTGGTCTCCAGCTGACCCTCCGGCACTTTGAAGAATTCTGCTTGCTGCGTGGCCTAGAAATAAATGTTACCAAGACAAAGTTTATGGTCCTTAATGGACCTAAACCTTGTAAGTCTTATAAATCTTTCAGAGGAACCATCCTTATGAATGGCTCCCCATTAGAGCAGGTCGACGCATTTACCTATCTGGGGGTCACGCTGCAGAAGGATATGTGCCGGAAAAGCCAAATAGATTTGGCTATATTGAAGTACCAGCAACAGGCAGGTTTCCTTTTAAAAAGATTCAAAACTTCACAGACTCAACCAATCAGACCATTCCTCGAGATCTATAGGATGAAGATTCTTAGCTCGGCCCTTTATGGGTCTGAGCTATGGGGGTTTGAAAATTTAAAACGCCTGACACTAGTGGAAAATGAGTTTATTCGGAAAGCCACTGGTGTCCCGCAAAGTACCCCCCTGATACCACTATTCTGGGATCTTGGTTTGAAAATGCTCCAAGATACAGCTTATTTACGTCCACTGCTGTATTGGCGCAGGGTATCGACTACCGAGGAGCTCAAGCATTATGCCTTGGGTTTGAAGGAAATCATGGAAAAGGATTCCTCTCATAAGATATATTGGTTGAGGTCAATAAGATCGCTCTTAGATAGATTGGGAATGGGGGACTTATGGGAAGATCCTCAAAATGCGGTTTTCCCTTAAAAAAAACCATGAAGACCAAATATTGGGAACTGCTCTGTTCTGATTTAACTTTTAAAGGGTGTTCGTCCCACCTTACAGGCAGATTTTTGGAATTCAGGGTTTACCCAAAATTGGAATTGTATTGGGGCCTGATTGAGAAACCATATGATTGTAAGCTCTATTTCCAATTTAGGGCAGGTACGCTTCCGATCCGATCATTTACAATTAAATGGGCTGGAGCGTCTCACGATAAATGCCCAAAGTGCAGGGACAAGAGTGAATCTTTGAGCCGTTTTATGTTTTTTTGCCCCCTTTACAATTTACCACGGAAGAAATGGGTAATACCTATTTGTCGCCTGATTGGAACTCGAAGGCATGAAGAGGCTATGTGAATTTTGTGTTCTGATCCAAGCCCGGCAATTGCAATAGCCATGGCAAAATTTATAAAGTGGGCTTGGGTAATCCGGACAAAACTGACAAGCCCCAAAAGTGCCCACTGAATATGCATAGCCCCATATCAAACAAAAAAATTTAATTTTAGGTTGCATTGCTGCATTGTTACTTAAACTAAGGGATGGTGGCATATTGCTGTACAAATCTGAAAATTGTTTGTTTTATACTTGATTTTAAAGATATTGGCTCATTTAACATGTATAGAGCTTAATCATGTTTTAGGTATTTATATAAATCTGTAATGATTTTTTGTATTTTAGTTTGCATTTTTGTAAATGATTTTTATATATTTCTTTTATGACTTAATTGTCGAATAAAGTTTTTGGATACAGACTAACTACAGTCTAAAAGCAGTAATTCACTGCTATGACATAGCAACAGTGGGTGTTAACTGTGGTTGCTGCATCATAAATAGAATCACAGATGGGTAACAGTGAATTGCAGAGATGGTTTTCACTGAGAAGTTCTGAATGACATCATATATATAAAGAAAGCAAACCTCTAGTTGTCTATGTTGTCATTCAGAACCCCAAGGTGAAAAAAATCTCAGTAATTCACTTTTACCCATCTTATGTATGGTCCTGATCCAGCGGAAGCGGCCTAAATTTTATAATCATTCACTTTATCCCTAAATTCATTAGATTCTAAAACTTCTCTATAACCAAGAGATTTGATCCCATATAAACTCAATAACCACTTACATATTTCAGGTCCTCCGATAAATCTTTGGTAGAGCTAATAGTGACTTGATAATAAGAGACTGATGCTAATTCCCTCATGAGGACGTATAATGAAGGAAAAGCCTGTCCAACAACAGTAATCACAATATACATTATGTTCAATTATTTACTAATAAAGACAAACGCTGGTTATTTATCAAGTTACTTTGATCTAATTATTTCAAAATATGAATGGTCAATACACAAGTACATATGAATAATCATAAAATCTATGTTATTACAATATTACAGGTAAGTTCACAACAAGAAAATACAGCTCATTGACGAATACATCATATAATCAATAACGAGAGGAGAGGAGAGAGAGAGAAACAAGGAAATGAACATTGCAAATTCAGTATGTAATTCAGAATTTCATAGGAACCTAGATCATAGAATACTAATGCACAGCGTGCAATAGTCAGAAATAGCTAACCCTTCGGCCGAAAAGGTATTGCTTAAGCAACATCACCAGCCGACGAAGTGCAAGATAATCAGGATAGCCTTACTCAGGAATTTTACAGGATATATTGGCAGCCAGAGTAGCATAGAGAGTACAGCAGCAAAGGCTCTCTTCTCATAGAAACAGCTACTACCAAGTTATTTTCTCACGGTAATAATTATACCCCGAGTGCTAAAAATTTCTATCCCCCTAAAGTTGCAATTTCACAGTTCCACGCATTCCCATTGGTCAAATTTGAGGTGGTCATCGTCTCAGCCAGTTCATCCAGATTTTCTCTGTAAAAGTTATTTGTTAAAATCAATGTCATCATCGCTCTCCGGAAACAGGAAAAAGTTTAAGAATACTCCATGTCCTTTGCATTCGTTTCCACATCAGCTTGCAGCATAATTGACACAATTATTCATAGGAAGAAATACTTTAACCATGGGAAGGAAATCTGAGTGATACTCTAAACACAACCAAACAAATAAATAAGCTTTATTAAAATAGTCCAGAGACAAATAAATCCTTCTGTAGCCTACGTTAGGGGCACGAAATTTACATTAGCAGAGTTTTGAGGCCTTTATAGGAAAAACATAAACCGTCTTTTTTCTGAGAAATAAAACACTCATGCTACTATTTAGAAAAGAAGGAAACACATAAAGAAACAGTAATCAAAGATTCATTATTCATTAAATCCATAAGTATAATCCAACTTTCCCAATAATCAAACTATTAACAAGATTTTGTTTTCCTCTTGTTATGAAGTTAGGATAAACATTTTCACAAGTTGTTTTCTAAAAGCGTCTCTATTATTACTATTTCATATTTCTATGTGCAAGTTTTTATATGCAATATTATTCCACTCTCTCTCTGTTATTAGTTTTCGTACATGAAAAAACACTTACAAATTTCTTCATGCTTTCAATATGTTAAACGTTGCAGTTTCTGTTTAATAAACATGTTGTGCCTTTCTTGCACAGTTCACGTTGTACTTCCCGTATAATATTTAAAAAATTCACACCATCAGTCATTGTTTCGTTAATAACACGATTATGAGTAGATTTGAGCAAGCAAGATTATTTTGCAAAAATCATGCATCATCAGTCCTCAAAATCATCTGCCCCGGCACTAACTACTACGGACTGGCAGAGGAGTAATGGGGGAGCCATAGATAATATGGTCTCTTCTTGACACAAGCGAGAAAAATGAATGCCTGCCTGCCATCCTTAACCAGTTCCCACCACTTTCCCTGCTTTCCATCCCCTTCCTGCATCTGAGTTTTGCTTTTAGCCAAAGCAGACAAGCAGCACTCCACTGACAGGCTCTTAAAGAGCTTGCTCAGCCCGATCAGAAGGCCTTAATGACGGCCAAACAGTGCGTAATGAGCTTTGTTATCAACTGTTGCAACATCATAGCAGTGGGTTAACAGATTTAGACTCTGGTATAAACAATGAAGGCTCCCTATGAGAGTCATACATAACAAAGGATTTCCAGGCTGTTTTGGCGGGGCTCTCGGTGAGCCTGCCAATGCAGCATGGGGTAGCATGCTTTTTCAACAGAGTGAAGGCACTGAGAGTGATGGGTGGGAGGAGGCCACTTTTGTTTTTTTTTACATTTGGGAGAGGGAGGAGAGTTCATGTTGCATATGGCTCCCCGATTACACCTTTGTCCCTGCGTATCTGTTGGAAGCTCCTTGAGCTTTGCAGGGTCATTAAGGATAATAGTTTGATCTCTGTGCCTCACCATAAAACTGTATCTCGTATTGATAGATTTCAGCACAGGTCTCAAGTCAAAAAACTCCTTACTTGTTGGGATGGTCTTTAGTGCAACATAGAATGTCAAATAATAAGTGCCAAAGCAGGCACATTGAGCTAGATACAGTAACAAAAGTATTCATTGCAGAGCCAAAAAAGAAAAAAAATCTTGCAAATGCTCCGAAGAACTGAAGGTATTTTGCACTATAGTAATTCTGCACTAAAAGGATAAGTCTTCATTCCATTCTTTAGAAAAGGTTTATTTCTTTGTTTGAAGAACTATTGCTTAAACATTGCTAGTTTAAAAACTGCAGTCATATTGCAGAAGCAGCAAAGTTCATTTTCTGTACTGTAAAGAGAAAAATAAATAAGTCCTAACGGCCCTGGGAGGTAAAATGCTAGGGAACATTTCTTTCATTCACTTACTTTCCACATGAAATGCTCACCAACGGCCAAAATATTTCTCTCCGCCAATGGGGACTTTATGATTTGTGTTGCCATTGGTTCACAGCAAAAGTATTTCATGAATTTCATGCTGTGATTTTTTATTGTTCTGTTCAGTACGCGCTCAGTAAAGCTAATCACTGGAGAATCGTAGGCATAATTAAAATGTGTGAAATATATAATTCTACAAGTGCTTGTTCCATCTTAAGTTTTCAAACTTTAAGTACTTCTAAAGTGCATACTTAAAAAATGTCCCTCTTCCTCTAATTGTACCCACATAGGTGCCACTGGGCAAGTTTTGGGTGACAAGTGAGTGGTGTAAACAAACCGTTTTTCACCCTGGATGTTGGGTAATCCGCTTAAACTGTATTCTGCTATATATCTATTTTTTTACCAATATTGGATGTAGTTATAGTACATAATACCTTCATAGCACATGCTTGCCCGAGTGTCCCACTTTTTACGGAGTCTTACCAATTATATAGTCTTGTTACTCTTAGTTATTTTTTGCAGCTTTCAGGCAGCCTTTTTTCATGAATCTATGTCCTTAGCTGGTCTCCCTGCCCTCAGCAAACAAAAGTTAATAATGACACGTATATCGGCATGTGCCAGCACTTGCAAGTGGTACATGATGAGCACACACACAACCAATAAACAATCAATATTTTGCAGAGTACCATAGTTTATAGACTCTAAATGGGAGTAGAGAAAAAGGAAGTCAAGAGCATTTATTTCTTTTGAAAAGTTTGCTATGTATCTCTGTACAGGGTCAAATGGAAAGGATAGAGTCAATTAGTGATTGGAGGAGTAGGCTTCTGGGAGCCAAGTGTACTGTTGCTGCATTGCGCTGCAGTGTTCTTAAGGAGCTGTACCTTCAACACTTCCTTAAAATGGAGTAAGTTTGAGACAGCCCTGATGTTGTTTTAGATTGTGGGGCATTGACTGAAATGTCCCTTTGCCTTGCTTACACTCCTTTATACTTGAACGTGCTCATTTGCCAAGTGCAACCAGAGAGAGTAACCTTGTAAACCAGATAGGTGGAGATGTTGGTCATGATGGCATTGTAAATGATGCATCTTGTTTTGAAGATGACATGGGCTGGCAATGTGAGACAATTGAGTTTCACCAGAAGGAGTTATATAATCACATTTCTCTAGGGCCTAGATGATTTGTGCTGTGGCATTTAGGCAGGCAGTGTGGAGTCTGGGAGACCATGGATAAAGGCATTTCCACCTTCCAGATGTAAGAGTATGTAGGTTTGAACAGCAGTTCTGAAGTCAAGATCTGGGAGGAACAGTTTCACTGTCTTTAGTATTGAGCATTGTTACCGGTCCGTCATTATTTTCTTAGCAATGAAGCTGGAGTCCAAGATAAATCTAAGCTACTTGACATTCAGCTAATGTTGTTGTTTAATGCCGACAAGGTTCATGTCATCAAGCTAGGTTTCCTCTATTTCTTGCTTGCTGTTCTAAGCAAATATTAGAAATTCGGCTTCGGTGGATGTAAGAAATTAGGTGATTAGTTGAGAGAATGATGACTAACCACCTTAAATAATAATCCCAAACTTTGTCAGTGTGTCAGAAGTCATTAAATTAACCTCCACTTAATCCCCTGGTAGCCAGAAGACTATAAAAATCCCAAACCAATTTAGAGAATAGGGTACATTTTAATAAATAAAATTGCACCAAAATGACAAAAATCCAATAAGATTAACCATAGATATAAAAGGTTAAAGCTTTAAATAAAAATAGCACAAAAACGCATTACACATCAATCACGGTCAACTGCCCATGGTAGACAGGACCTAGATTGAAGGCTGACTACAATTAAACGTGAGTTGAATATCGAAACCAGGTTTAACCTGGTTGGGAGCTTTTTCTTGGGACTTGGAAAAATAAAGCCCAAAATCTTCAGCAGGCTTTCACCAAGGAGGGCTCCATGTGGCTGTATAGCTGTCAACAAGGTCCCAGTCAAGCTGCTGGTTTTTGACGGAAAGCTCAAAGTGGGATACATTTTAAATTTCCACCCAGGGAAGGTCCCTTACTGGCTGGATACTTTTAGAGTCTTTGCCCACTCAATATTTCTTTGTTCACACGTAGTCACTTTTATAAAGCTTGGACTTCCCCAATGGGGCAAGGCTGCAGACTGTAGCTGAAGAGTTCTCCATGCGGCCGGATACTTTCTCCACAAGGTCACACTAAATTGGATTTGCTGCTGCGGAGAACCTCAGAAAGGGAGAGATCTGAATCTTTACCCGATCAACAGCGCACCCCGGTTGGATCAGCTTAGCAGGTTGGTACCCCAGAGGTCTTTGGAGGCAAAAACGTTTCTGAATCCCAGGATTTCAGGAGTGGCAGAAGAAGTCTAGCCAGACACACCCAAGGGTTCCAGGAACAACACTTGGGAGTCAGGACTCACTCAAACAGAGGCAAACAGCAGGGTCCAGGACACGTCTAGTAAGAACTGGTAGGCTTGGCAGATGCAGGAAAGACCCTTGCCATTTGTGTCCCTGTAGCTTGAACAGGAGGTCAGCCTTGTGACTCTTGGAGTTTACGTCTTTGTACTTAGTTCAAGAGAGAGCAGGTCTAATCCTTCAGGTCTATTCTCAGGGTTCAGACAGCAGGCTCAGTCCTCTTCTGATCTTCCACAGGTCCAGTAGTGTTCTGAGGAGGGTAATGGGGATACCAGATTTATGCCTGGCACCAGCTTATGGGTGGGTGAAACCTGGCTCCTCCCTAATAAATGGGATAACAGTTCCCAGGTGTTACCCTACCTGCTTTTTCAGCATTGCCCGTATGCCTTACTACAAGCAATCCCACAGTGCCCCTCTCTACCTAAATTGAGGATGGTGAACCCTTTCTCCACTTTTGTAGAGCCAATGTGGTCAGGGAAATGAGAAAACCCTTTTCTGTGGACACTTCAAACCAGTTCTGGTGCAGCTCCCTCCCCACTACGATTTAAGCCTTCCTGACTAAGGGGTAAAATGAAAGGTCCTTTCCAGGTGTCATCTGACATCTGTCTGTGACAGGAGAGGCCCGATTTAAGTTACATTCCTGGTCACCCAACCCAGACCTTTGCACTTGCACTGATAGCATTTTCACACCTCATTCAGGGCTTAAGCACTCAGAGGGCTGCAGCTAGAGGATAATGCAAATTAGCCTCCAGATGATTTATGTATGAAAAAGGTAATTTCGAAAAGTAAATCTTTCGCATTATTTATTAAACATCCGGCTTCATTAGTAAATTGAACTTTCAATAAATATTACAAAGAATCCAAAGATGACATTTCTATTTATGTCCTAGTCAGTGATAACAATATTACATTTAAAATTGCATCCCAGTGTTTCTCTATGGAACAGACTATTTTTCTACAGTATAAATAGCTTGCAGGCTCCAGTTACTGTAAGGAGATGTTTAACTTTAACATTCTACATGTCCTACTTTTAAATGCAATGGTTGAAGGTGTATACTTATCAATAGGATTTATTGCAAATAAGAGTAGCAAACTCGGACAGCCCTGTCTGGTACCTCTCATTATATTAAAGCTGTCAGTAAGTACTCCATTCACCATTAGTTTTGCGGTGGGATGGACTTTTTAAAGGCTTGCAGAAAGTCTTTTCCGATCCCAACCCTTGACAGAGCCTCCCAAAGAAAGGGCGAGGAGACTCTGTCGAAGGCCTTCTCCGCATCTAACAAAATTAGTGCTATTGGTTCCTTATTAATATTTTTTGCGTCAAGAAGTGTAATGGCCCTTCGGATGTGATCGGTCAGCCCACAACCAGGAATAAAACCATGTTGTCTTGTTGATATAACCATATGGATTACCGAGGCCAGACGTGTAGCTAACATTTTTTAATAGATCTTATTGTCCGAGTTGATCAGTGTTATGGGGCGGTATGAGCCAGGATCTGTCGGTGTTTTCTTATTTTAAAGAAATACTATTATTTTGGCCTGCGACCAAGATTCTGGAGGTCTACCCCCTTTAAAAACATGTATAACCAGCTGCGTCATACACTCTTTTAGCTGTGTTATTTTGTTTTTGATATAAAATTCAAGAGGTATGTTATCAAGACCAGTAGCCTTGCCACTAGGCAGGCTGTTTATACACAATAGTATCTCTAGCCATTGAGGCAGCGCCTCCAGATGTAGTTGTTCCTCCTTTGGAAATTGTTCTTTGGGGGTCTGGTTAAGATATATAGCCATCTCGGCCGAGTTTATTTGAGGGTCTTCATAGTAAAGCTTTTGGTAATAAGAGTGAAAAACCTTTCGAATACCGTCTAGTTCTGAGATTATTCCCATCACGGTGTCTTCAATCTCTGTGAATAAGTTCCGGGTTGCCTTTCGTCTAGCTTTAATGGCAAGATGATGGCCCACTCTCTCGCTGCACTCGTAAGCTTCCTCTCACCAAGCAGCGAGTTTATCAGCCGCACCTTTAGCAATTATCTCCATGATTGCTGATTTGGCAGCCGTAACCCTTGCTTGTGCTTCCTTGTGTTCCCCTCCATTTTGGACTATAGTAATCAGCTCTTCTTCCGCAATTGCTAATCTCGCTAATCGCTCATTCATTACGGCTTGTTTTATTTTATTCATTGTAAGAGAAAATCTGTGTTTCCCCCTGTAATCCTGCCTTGAGTGCATCCCAAACAATGTCAATGCTAGAGCTTCCTATATTCTCTTCAAGAAGCTGAGGTATCCACCCCTTCACGTAGTCACAATATTCTTCATTCAAGAGAAGTGCCCGCTCAAAGCTCCATGTAATCATAGCACCACCTTTAACCCCTCCCATCTTGATCTCTACAATGAATGGGTTATGGTCTGCCAATATTCGCAGAGTCTTTTCTATTTTACAATCCCGAAGTAGAGAGTGGGATGCTAAAATAAGAAAAATAAGTAAAGCCAGGATTTATGGGGTTTTGCCAGTTCCAAAGATCCGTAAGCGCATGTTCCTGACATAGTGTCCTGAGTGCCCTAAACAATTTTGGTTTGCGGCCCTTATATATCCACCCTAGTTCCTGTCTCAGATTTTTATACGCAGGCAGGTTTATATTAAAGTACTCGCAAATTATTAACAGGAGTGGCCAGTTGGCTAATTCGTAATTAATATAATGAATTATCGTTGGGTCATCTAAGTTACTGCCATAGATGTAGCAAATAGTGAGTGGTTCTCCATTACTGCTATGATATTGAGTTATGGCCCATCTCCCTAGCTGATCCACTGACATACGGCTGAATTGTAACGTATGGTTAGATGCCAGGATTGTGACCCCTCGCGTGCGAGAATTGTGCTTTGTGGTCCCCACCAAAACATACTCGTGTCCCTAAAAGATGTTTCTGTGAGTTTTTAATATGCGTTTCCTGCATACAAATTATATCTGCTTTAATAACCTTAATCCAGCTGCTGTATTCTGTCTTTTTTTAGGATCATTGAGGCCGCAAATTGTATTTGTGGTGATACGTAGCTTACTCATTTATACTTAAGAGGTGCTTATTCCACCTAAAAAATAAAAGCCTTCCGATTGTGATCTCCCTTTCACTAGACCAACCCCCCTGACCCCCCCAACTTCCCCTGTGCTCCGACTCTTCGGTTAGTGAGTAGAACTTTTCCAGGATATTGTCGGGTGTCTTGGGTGAGGTGAAGGGGGTTTTGCAGTTTGTGCCTGATGCTCCCTCTGAACGAGGTTTGGCCCCCTTGAGTAGTTTGTTGTTATTTATTTCTTCTTTACCATCCCTACCCGTGCAGTTTTGTAAATTGACAGGATCCTCCCGATCGGGGAGTGCGCGGACATCTGACCCGGTTTCTAGGCTGGCTAGGGGGGTAGAGTGCATCTTGGGAGAGACCATGACCTGTACGGAGGAAAAGGAAGCGTGTAAATGGATTGTTTCTTTAATTGAGACTACAGCTGCCTCACTTTGTGTAATCGAGATTATTTCCGCCACTTTTGCCCCATTTGCTACGGTATGAATCTTGGGACCTGACCCCCTGTTGATCCAAAGCTGCTCGCAATTAAAGGTTGACAGTGCCCTGGATCAATTTGAGTTTTTACTAGCGATTTTCTTATGGCTTCCCTTTTCCCTTCTTGGTTTAGACCCTCCACTTGGTCATAGTTCTCCCTCTTCTCTCTTCTTTCAAGCCCCTTGCTTTTGCCCCCGCGATTGTCTAATCTTTTCTGCCGGCCCACCATCGAGGTGCCAGGTTGCAGTGCTGGTTGCGCTTGGGAGCCGCTTTGTGCGTTTTTATTTTTAACTGTTTTCACCCCCCTGCCAGCCATCCTTACTTGAGTGTGTTGTGTCCGGCTACTGCTACAAAGTATCCCAATAATATATTGGGCGGCCAGGAAAACCGCATATTGCCCAAGCAACTGAATTCCCAGGAATATGTCCCTTCCGCAGGCGGACTGTTGTGGATCACTGTCAGGTTTCCGCGTCGTAGCAGCACTGATGCAGAGTAGCGCTGCAGGCCGAGAAGCATCTGGGATGTCCGATTGATGGTGGCTCTCTCGAGGTTGGGACGTGGCGTGCGAATGCTTCGTGGGCACCAGCTACAGCAGCTCGTCGCGTCGACCCGGTAAGGCTGTGCTGGCAGTGCCAGGATGGCTTCATTCAAATTCTCCTTGCACCGACTTTGTGTAATACAGGATTACGGTTTCAGGGTTTTAAACAGAGTTGAAAAGCACTTTCACGGGGTCTGATCGTCGGAGCATTGCGTCGGTGTTATCCCTCAGATGCCATCTTGCCTCCTTATTTGCAATATATATCGACCCTTTTTTACGTCAGCTAGAGCATAATAATGTTATCAGACCCATCATCACCAATGGCTGGGAAACCAAAGTCCTGGCATACGCCGATGATATCGCTTTGGTGACCCCTGACCCGAAAGTAGCTGTTAGACCTGGCACCATTGGCGTGGGTCACCCTTCCATTTTTGTCTGTGCCTCAATGTGTTTTGTGTTGGTGTTAGCTGCTCAGGGCACTGTGCCACTGCCATCCAGTGCCACAGTGCAAGTGCTCCCTATGGTAAAATGTATTATGTGAATTGACTTCCCCGTTTGGTTTATTTGGTTTACTATCAGTCCCTAGTAGAGTGCACCAGGGGTGCCAAGGGCTTGTATATCCAAATGCTGCTAGTGGGCTTGCAGCACTGATTGTGCCACCCACCGAATCAGCGGGGTAAAATGTGTCTAGGATCTGCCACTGCAGAACCTGCGCGCGGTCTGGTACCGTCGCGCTGACTGGTACCGTCGCGCTGACTGAGCAAGTGTCCCCACTTGCCAGTCCCTAAACCTTCCCTTAACTACATGTTAGTCACCCCTCTGGTAGGCCCAAGCGCAGGGTGCATTGTAGGCATAAGGTAGGACATGGCCTGATGTGTGTGGCATGTCTTAATAGTGAATTACAGCCATTTTCGTTTTTCACTATTGAAGGCTACCTGCTCTCCATAGGCCAGAATGGGCTGCTGGGATCGCTACACGCTGTGACCCCAGTGGACTCAGAGAGCATGGTAGAAAGTCATGTTTAGTATGCCTGAACTCGGGATAATAAAGTACATATTTTAGTAAAGGTTATTTTAATATCCTGGGTTTGCAAATGCTACTTTTAGAAAGTTAGCCTTTGCGTGCCTGACCATCTCAGTCCGCCTCTGCCGTGGGTGTGTGTTCTGCCTAGCAACAGTACAGGAGCAGGGCTGGGGGATTCCAGGAGACAGGTTGGCTGCCAGGTGGTGGGTAGAGAGATTACACCAGGATGGGTGGGAGGAGTACACCCTGACTCTTGAATAGACCTGTGCTCTGCCACCACAAAGCCGGCGCCGCCCACTGTGGAGCGGCTGATGTCTCTGCCCTGCTGCTGAAAGGAACAAGCCGAGTCACCACAACAGAGTGCTCCAAAACTGGACTGAGCCAGGCCCAGCCCCCCTGGCGCTAAAGAACAAAAGAATCCCTGTATAAAAGAAGGAGCCTGGCTCCTAAGAAATCAGATCCAGATTGAACCACGAAGGAACTCTGCCCGACTAGAAGGACCTGGAAGAAGCTGAAGGAGGAGTAACTTTCCCTGATCTGAGGGACTGGCCTGCAGTAGGTGCCTTGCTGAGGAAGGAGAGGAAAAAGACTGAAAGAGACTTTTGCACTTTGTTCTTCAACTATCTCCAAGGGTTTGGAAGAAGAGCTTGCCCCCTGAACTGAACCCCAGGACCAGTGGGTTCACCGTGTCTCCGCTCGTCTGAGAACTCGAGCCGTGTGCTTTCTCCCGCCGGAGTGCTCTGCGCACCTTGCCACCCCTCCTAGGGCCGTGACACCCAGAAGCCTGGCCGCCTCCCCTCGCCGAGAGCCCCGCTCTACCTGAGTCGCTCTGGACCCATCGAGGCTGGCCGCTCCACTTCCCTGTCACCTGCCTGCCACTGGAGCGTGCCTGGTGCCCTCTCGCCCTCCCGCCGGATTTCTACTTGGGAAGTGAAATCAAGCCTCGGACGGCCGCCCGTACGTCGTAACGTATCCGGCCGCCCCGCTTCACCTCCCAGCCTGAGTCTGACCGTGCCGCCCTCCGCAGTGACCTCCAGCACAGTCCGTGTCGGAGGCCCTGGGCCGCACCTGTCTACCGAGAGCCGCCCGCTGAATTCTTGATCCGGAAGACCCACGAGGTGCAGAACCTGCATCTCCCCTGAAGACTCGTCCAAGCACATCGCACGTTCCCAGGTACAGTGAACTGTCTATCGGACTCGGGGTCCGCAACGTTCTGATTTCCCCGTATCACTGTATCCCGGGTGTACTGCGCATCATCGTGACTGGACCGACTCAACCGAGCCCTGTGAAGCGCTCGTGATCGAATAAGTTACCAAAGACAAGAACAGTGCCTAATTATCATCTTGTGGCTTCTATTTCGCAACCGTTATTGATGGTCTTGTACATGCCTGTGTAACAAAGAATCTTTTATATAAAGCATCCGTATTTTTGATACAACTTACGCCTGGTGTCCATTTGTGGGGGATCATTGGGGTTTACTGTGTGTGATCATAAATGCTTAACTGACTAGCGCCCTGAAGTTTAGCCCTGACTGCTCGCGCCACACTACCTATAGGGTGAGCAGGGGTTGTTCTGAAGGGATAATTCTCTCGCCCTGAATAGAAGAAGGGACCACTGCTTGTCACAAGTACCTACCTGTGCCAACCAGAGGTTCCCCATTCTAACATTGGTGGCAGCGGTGGGATTTCGAATTTGCATTTATGATTTACATACAGTGAATTATTGATCACCACGTAGAGCAGACCTATAACGCCGCCACAGATTGATTGACAGTTGTTGCTAAAGAAGAATCTCCACCTTAAGAAACCATGCCTAGCTCAGTCAATGGAGGCGGAGCGTCCTCTGTATTCTCTGGAGTGGATGACATTGATTGGGAGCCCGAGGCACTGAGGAAGTGCACAAATGATATCCTGAAAGGATATCTCTCCAAGTACAGAATCAAGCAAAGTGGACTAAGCACCAAAGATCAGTACGTGACAGCGCTGAGAGCCTGGCACGAATCAAAGTTCCCAGAGAATGCACGGGAGGTGATACCCCCAGAAGGTGCTTTTGAGCCTAGCAGAGGCCTGTCGCCCGAGGAGATGGCCGACAGGAGTGCTGCACGAGCACATGAGGTGGAGATGGCAAAACTACAAATGGAGATGGAAAGGCAGAAACTGGCCATGGAGCATGAGGTAAAAATGAGGGAGTTGGATCTCAAGGCCAGGAGTTTAGACAACTCACCCTCTGGTGGCAGCAATTCAACAGAGTCAAGGGTGCACATTCCTAAAGATGTAGTCAAAGAATATTATAAGCAGGATGACATTGGGCAGTGGTTCAGGGCCTACGAAGTAGCCATGTCCTCCCACCGGGTCCCTGAGAAAGATTGGGGAGCGGGGTTGTGGGGAAGGTTCCTGAGTGAGGGGCGGGACACACTGCTGGATCTCCCCTCTGATGTCACCACATCCTATCCACACATGAAGGAAGCTCTTATGACAAGGTATGGGTTAACTCCTGAATTGTACAGACAGAGATTTAGGGATTGCACCAAGAAACCTAGTACCACTTATGTAGAATATGTGACCTTTTTTTGCAGAGCGCTGGATGGTTGGGTGAAGGGTAGCAAAGTGAATGATTACCAAGGGCTGTTTGATTTAATTGCATGGGAGCACTTGTCGGATAATTGTTTTCCTGAGCTACGCCAACACCTGATCGATAGCAAGCTGTCCAACCCGAGGAAGCTTGCTGAGGAGGCGGACCGCTGGATCAGCACCAGGGTCCACAAGGGTCCCATGGGAGGCCCCGCCAAAAGTGTTCAGGGTCCCCAGCAGAAGAGTGGGGGGGACAAGGGTAAACAGAGGGAGTTCTACAGAGGGCCCCAAAGTAATTCCCAAGGGAACCAAGGGAAAGGTTCTCAGCCACCCCCACCCCCGAAGCAGACCGGGGCCCCGACAGGTAACCCTGTTCAAAGAGGGCCCCTCAGATGTTACAAGTGTAACAACCTGGGGCACATTTCCGTGGATCCCAAGTGCCCCCTGTATGGTAAACCAGCACCCTCTGGTGCTCCACCCCCCAAGCAGGTGAATAGTGTAGCCTTGGGGAGGGAGATAGATGTCCAAGGGGCGGGGGATCCCGTACAGATGACCCTAGTCTCATTAGGAGACAGTGAGATGGTCGCTGAGGCCCAGCTGCCCCCCAATACTCAAAAGTATGGGCAGTGGGTGACCATAAATGGCAAGAGGGTGGGGGCTCTTAGAGATACAGGAGCCAGTGTGACTGCTGTCAAGCAACACCTGGTGTCTCAAGAGCAGGTTGTCCCACACGCATTCTGCCGTGTTGTCAACGCCGACAACACAGAGAGTCAGTGTCCAATGGCTCAGGTTCCCTTTGAGTGGGGGGGGTCTCTGGTACTCTGCAAGTGGGTGTGAGAGAGGCCATGCCGGTTGATTGTCTCCTAGGTAACGATTTGGAGAGCTCCCCTTGGGAAAAGGTG
This sequence comes from Triturus cristatus, assembly GCF_964204655.1. NCBI lineage: Eukaryota > Metazoa > Chordata > Amphibia > Caudata > Salamandridae > Triturus > Triturus cristatus. Next base: position 335,714,184 of record NC_140595.1, read on the forward strand.
GAGAAGACAACTCACCTGCGGATGGTGGGCTTGCCTGATTGGGCGTGCGTGACCACCCGGTCGATGGCAGCCGGTAGGGGTGTTGAAGGAACCCTGGAGCCTGAGGAAGAGGCCCAGGAACCGGCCTTAGAGAGAGGGCAAGGGAGGCACGGGAATCCGGCTCCTGAAGTTCCCACGGCCCAGGAGGAAGCAGACCTTGAGGGGGATGCCCTGGGGCCTACCGGGGAACAGATAGCCGAACTGGGGGATCTGCCTGAGCAGACCCATTGGCAGCAAGAAGGAGGCCCCACCAGGGAGGAATTCTGCAGGGAGCAGAAAGAGTGCCCCTCTCTAGAGGGTATGCGGCAGCAGGCTGCAGCCCAGGCCAATGGTGATCAGTCCGGAACTCACTTGATCTACTGGGAGAACGACCTCCTATACTCAGAGCCTAAGGTTGCTGAACCTGGGTCAGCCCGTGCGCTGGTGGTACCCCAGAAGTTCAGAGCCTTCCTACTGGGGCTGGCTCACGACGTACCGTTAGCAGGACATTTGGGGCAGGACAAGACCTTTGAAAGGCTTGTCACCCACTTTTATTGGCCCCAAATGCGCAGGAGTTCTGACTGCAGGACATGCCAGACTTGCCAGGCAAGTGGCAAGAGTGGAAGGAAGCTGAGAGCTCCACTCCAACCTTTCCCTGTGGTCAGTACCCCATTCCAGCGGGTGGGGATTGACATTGTGGGGCCACTGGACCCCAAAACAGCCATGGGCAACAGGTTTATCCTGGTCTTGGTGGACCATGCCACCCGGTACCCTGAAGCCATCCCTCTGAGGACAGTGACGGCCCCCGTGGTGGGACGGGCACTGATGGGAATTTTCTCACGAGTAGGATTCCCTCTAGAGGTGGTGTCTGACAGGGGGACCAACTTCATATCGAAATATATGAAGTCCCTTTGGCAAGAGTGTTGTGTAACCTACAAGTTCACCACACCTTTCCATCCCCAAGGAAACGGGTTGGTTGAGCGCTTCAACCGAACCCTGAAGGGCATGATTATGGGTCTCGAGGAACCCATGGGGCGTAAGTGGGACGTCCTCTTACCATGCCTTCTCTTTGCGTACCGCGAGGTGCCACAAAAGTCTCTAGGGTTCAGTCCCTTTGAGCTTTTGTATGGCCACCCAGTACGAGGACCTCTTAGTCTGGTCAAGGAAGGCTGGGAGCAATCTCCCAGGAAACCTCCCCAGAATGTATACAGTTACATGCTGGCTTTCCGGAACCAGACTAGGCGTTTCAGGCAATTTGCTGATGCAAACCTGGAAGCCAGCCAGGAGGAAATGAAGCGGTGGTACGCCCAGAATGCCACTCTGGTTGAGCTTCAACCTGGCCAAAAAGTGTGGGTCCTGGCCCCTGTGGAGCCTTGTGCACTCCAGGACAAGTGGACAGGACCCGTTGAGATTGTGGAGCGCAAGAGTTCTGTCACCTACTTGGTGAACTTGCGGTCTCCTAGGAACCCCTTAAGGGTCCTACATGTCAATCGACTGAAGCCCCACTTGGAGAGGTCCGAAGTGGGCATGCTCTTGGCCACCGATGGTGGGACGGAAGAGGAGTCCGAGCCTCTTCCTGACCTCTTGGTAGCCTCAGAGCGAGACGGGTCAGTGGATGGAGTTAACCTCTCACCCACCCTGACCCCTGAGCAACAGGGTGACTGCCGCCAGCTGCTGGGGCAGTTCCCTGACCTGTTCTCCCTGGTTCCTGGTATCCCAAATTGGTGCGTCCATGATGTAGATACAGGAGACAGCTTACCTGTGCAGCACAAGGCCTACCGGGTAACTGACCGGGTCAGAGCCTGCATCAAAGAGGAGGTCTCGAAGATGCTTGCTCTAGGGGTGGTTGAGTCCTCCAGCAGTCCTTGGGCCAGCCCAGTGGTCTTGGTCCCAAAGGCTGCAGCGCTGGGTGCCACGCCCGAACTCCGGTTCTGTGTGGACTACCGAGGACTCAACTCAGTCACGAAGACTGACGCGCACCCCATCCCCAGAGCTGATGATCTCATTGATCGGTTAGGGGCTGCACGGTACCTCAGCACGTTTGACTTAACGTCTGGGTACTGGCAGATCGCCTTAACTGATGGGGCCAAAGAGAGGTCCGCATTCTCTACACCAGATGGGCATTACCAGTTCCGGGTGATGCCCTTTGGGATGAAGAATGCCTCTGCCACCTTCCAGAGGTTGGTCAACCAGGTGTTGGCGGGGCTGACTGAGTTTAGCGCCGCCTACCTGGATGACATCGCAGTGTTCAGCGGCACATGGGAAGAACACCTGCAACATCTCTGGGAAGTGTTGATGGCGCTGCGCAAGGCAGGCCTCACGATCAAGGCAAGCAAGTGTCAGATCGGGCAGGGTTCAGTGGTGTACTTGGGACACCAAGTGGGGAGCGGCCAGGTGGCGCCCCTCCAACCCAAAGTTGAAACCATCCTGGCTTGGGAGCCCCCAAAGACCCAGACGGAGGTGAGGGCCTTTTTAGGACTCACCGGGTACTACAGGAGGTTTGTCAAGGTGTATGGCAGCATCGTTGCCCCCTTGACAGAGCTGACTTCGAAGAAGCAGCCCAGAAAAGTGATATGGACTGACACCTGTCAGAAAGCCTTCGACACCCTGAAAACTGCCATGTGCACGGCGCCCGTGCTCTTGGCTCCTGACTTCTCCAAAGAGTTCCTGGTGCAGACGGATGCATCAGAGCATGGTGTAGGGGCAGTTCTCTCACAGATCACTGAGGAGGGCTTTGACCAACCCGTAGCCTTTATTAGCAGGAGGCTACTTCCCCGGGAACAAAGGTGGAGTGCGATAGAACGAGAAGCATTTGCTGTGGTCTGGGCGCTGAAGAAGCTAAGACCCTACTTGTTTGGGTCTCACTTCCGGGTTCAGACCGACCACAGGCCCCTCAGATGGTTGATGCAAATGAGGGGCGAGAACCCAAAACTGTTGAGGTGGTCCATCTCCATACAGGGTATGGACTTTACGGTGGAGCATCGCCCTGGCACAGATCACGCCAATGCTGACGGTCTGTCCAGGTTTTTCCGCCTTAGTGATGCAGAACTCCCTGGGGTAGGGTAGTTCTCCCCACTTTTCAGCTGGAGGGGACACGTGTTAGACCTGGCACCATTGGCGTGGGTCACCCTTCCATTTTTGTCTGTGCCTCACTGTGTTTTGTGTTGGTGTTAGCTGCTCAGGGCACTGTGCCACTGCCATCCAGTGCCACAGTGCAAGTGCTCCCTATGGTAAAATGTATTATGTGAATTGACTTCCACGTTTGGTTTATTTGGTTTACTATCAGTCCCTAGTAGAGTGCACCAGGGGTGCCAAGGGCTTGTATATCCAAATGCTGCTAGTGGGCTTGCAGCACTGATTGTGCCACCCACCGAAGCAGCGGGGTAAAATGTGTCTAGGATCTGCCACTGCAGAACCTGCGCGCGGTCTGGTACCGTCGCGCTGACTGAGCAAGTGTCCCCACTTGCCAGTCCCTAAACCTTCCCTTAACTACATGTTAGTCACCCCTCTGGTAGGCCCAAGCGCAGGGTGCATTGTAGGCATAAGGTAGGACATGCCCTGATGTGTGTGGCATGTCTTAATAGTGAATTACAGCCATTTTCGTTTTTCACTATTGAAGGCTACCTGCTCTCCATAGGCCAGAATGGGCTGCTGGGATCGCTACACGCTGTGACCCCAGTGGACTCAGAGAGCATGGTAGAAAGTCATGTTTAGTATGCCTGAACTCGGGATAATAAAGTACATCTTTTAGTAAAGGTTATTTTAATATCCTGGGTTTGCAAATGCTACTTTTAGAAAGTTAGCCTTTGCGTGCCTGACCATCTCAGTCCGCCTCTGCCGTGAGTGTGTGTTCTGCCTAGCAACAGTACAGGAGCAGGGCTGGGGGATTCCAGGAGACAGGTTGGCTGCCAGGTGGTGGGTAGAGAGATTACACCAGGATGGGTGGGAGGAGTACACCCTGACTCTTGAATAGACCTGTGCTCTGCCACCACAAAGCCGGCGCCGCCCCCTGTGGAGCGGCTGATGTCTCTGCCCTGCTGCTGAAAGGAACAAGCTGAGTCACCACAACAGAGTGCTCCAAAACTGGACTGAGCCAGGCCCAGGCCCCCTGGCGCTAAAGAACAAAAGAATCCCTGTATAAAAGAAGGAGCCTGGCTCCTAAGAAATCAGATCCAGATTGAACCACGAAGGAACTCTGCCCGACTAGAAGGACCTGGAAGAAGCTGAAGGAGGAGTAACTTTCCCTGACCTGAGGGACTGGCCTGCAGTAGGTGCCTTGCTGAGGAAGGAGAGGAAAAAGACTGAAAGAGACTTTTGCACTTTGTTCTTGAACTATCTCCAAGGGCTTGGAAGAAGAGCTTGCCCCCTGAACTGAACCCCAGGACCAGTGGGTTCACCGTGTCTCCGCTCGTCTGAGAACTCGAGCCGTGTACAGGGTATGGACTTTACGGTGGAGCATCGCCCTGGCACAGATCACGCCAATGCTGACGGTCTGTCCAGGTTTTTCCGCCTTAGTGATGCAGAACTCCCTGGGGTAGGGTAGTTCTCCCCACTTTTCAGCTGGAGGGGACACGTGTTAGACCTGGCACCATTGGCGTGGGTCACCCTTCCATTTTTGTCTGTGCCTCACTGTGTTTTGTGTTGGTGTTAGCTGCTCAGGGCACTGTGCCACTGCCATCCAGTGCCACAGTGCAAGTGCTCCCTATGGTAAAATGTATTATGTGAATTGAATTCCACGTTTGGTTTATTTGGTTTACTATCAGTCCCTAGTAGAGTGCACCAGGGGTGCCAAGGGCTTGTATATCCAAATGCTGCTAGTGGGCTTGCAGCACTGATTGTGCCACCCACCGAAGCAGCGGGGTAAAATGTGTCTAGGATCTGCCACTGCAGAACCTGCGCGCGGTCTGGTACCGTCGCGCTGACTGAGCAAGTGTCCCCACTTGCCAGTCCCTAAACCTTCCCTTAACTACATGTTAGTCACCCCTCTGGTAGGCCCAAGCGCAGGGTGCATTGTAGGCATAAGGTAGGACATGCCCTGATGTGTGTGGCATGTCTTAATAGTGAATTACAGCCATTTTCGTTTTTCACTATTGAAGGCTACCTGCTCTCCATAGGCCAGAATGGGCTGCTGGGATCGCTACACGCTGTGACCCCAGTGGACTCAGAGAGCATGGTAGAAAGTCATGTTTAGTATGCCTGAACTCGGGATAATAAAGTACATCTTTTAGTAAAGGTTATTTTAATATCCTGGGTTTGCAAATGCTACTTTTAGAAAGTTAGCCTTTGCGTGCCTGACCATCTCAGTCCGCCTCTGCCGTGAGTGTGTGTTCTGCCTAGCAACAGTACAGGAGCAGGGCTGGGGGATTCCAGGAGACAGGTTGGCTGCCAGGTGGTGGGTAGAGAGATTACACCAGGATGGGTGGGAGGAGTACACCCTGACTCTTGAATAGACCTGTGCTCTGCCACCACAAAGCCGGCGCCGCCCCCTGTGGAGCGGCTGATGTCTCTGCCCTGCTGCTGAAAGGAACAAGCTGAGTCACCACAACAGAGTGCTCCAAAACTGGACTGAGCCAGGCCCAGGCCCCCTGGCGCTAAAGAACAAAAGAATCCCTGTATAAAAGAAGGAGCCTGGCTCCTAAGAAATCAGATCCAGATTGAACCACGAAGGAACTCTGCCCGACTAGAAGGACCTGGAAGAAGCTGAAGGAGGAGTAACTTTCCCTGACCTGAGGGACTGGCCTGCAGTAGGTGCCTTGCTGAGGAAGGAGAGGAAAAAGACTGAAAGAGACTTTTGCACTTTGTTCTTCAACTATCTCCAAGGGCTTGGAAGAAGAGCTTGCCCCCTGAACTGAACCCCAGGACCAGTGGGTTCACCGTGTCTCCGCTCGTCTGAGAACTCGAGCCGTGTGCTTTCTCCCGCCGGAGTGCTCTGCGCACCTTGCCACCCCTCCTAGGGCCGTGACACCCAGAAGCCTGGCCGCCTCCCCTCGCCGAGAGCCCCGCTCTACCTGAGTCGCTCTGGACCCATCGAGGCTGGCCGCCCGCTTCCCTGTCACCTGCCTGCCACTGGAGCGTGCCTGGTGCCCTCTCGCCCTCCCGCTGGATTTCTACTTGGGAAGTGAAATCAAGCCTCGGACGGCCGCCCGTACGTCGTAACGTATCCGGCCGCCCCGCTTCACCTCCCAGCCTGAGTCTGACCATGCCGCCCTCCGCAGTGACCTCCCGCACAGTCCGTGTCGGAGGCCCTGGGCCGCACCTGTCTACCAAGAGCCGCCCTCTGAATTCTTGATCCGGAAGACCTACGAGGTGCAGAACCTGCATCTCCCCTGAAGACTCGTCCAAGCACATCGCACGTTCCCAGGTACAGTGAACTCTCTATCGGACTCGGGGTCCGCAACGTTCTGATTTCCCCGTATCACTGTATCCCGGGTGCACTGCGCATCATCGTGACTGGACCGACTCAACCGAGCCCTGTGAAGCGCTCGTGATCGAATAAGTTACCAAAGACAAGAACAGTGCCTAATTATCATCTTGTGGCTTCCATTTTGCAACCGTTATTGATGGTCTTGTACATGCCTGCGTAACAAAGAATCTTTTATATAAAGCGTCCGTATTTTTGATACAACTTACGCCTGGTGTCCATTTGTGGGGGATCATTGGGGTTTACTGTGTGTGATCATAAATGCTTAACTGACTAGCGCCCTGAAGTTTAGCCCTGACTGCTCGCGCCACACTACCTATAGGGTGAGCAGGGGTTGTTCTGAAGGGATAATTCTCTCGCCCTGAATAGAAGAAGGGACCACTGCTTGTCACAAGTACCTACCTGTGCCAACCAGAGGTTCCCCATTCTAACAGTAGCTATCGGCGAAATTGAAATAGAGGTGGGGAGATTTGGGAGACTCTACGGGTATTACCTCAATCGCAATAAAACTCTAATTATCTGCAATGAGTATGCTAAGATTAATGATGAACGAGTGGTTAAGAAAGCAACATACCTGGGTATAGAAATCACTGCAAACACTGACTGTATTGTGAAAGATAATATTGAACCACTAATAGCCAAAAGCAAACCAGAACTGGCTTGATTACATAACTTACATTTATTTATAATCGGTAGATACAACAGCATCAAAATGCTGTTTTTTCCCAAATTTCTGTATCTGCTGCAAGCAATTCCTTTAGAATTTGATAGCAAATGTCTTAAAGCAATTGAAGATCTATTTTCTAAATTTATTTGGGGGTACGCGAGGCCCAGAAAAGCATTTATATTTCTCTCTTTACCCAAAGAATGGGGAGGACTGGCCCTACCAAACATCAAACTCTAATATTGGGCCATTACCATACTGCATAATTTAATATTTATTCAAGAAAAACCGAGAGCAAGCAGGAGCGAAGAGATAACATCACCACTCAAGCTTGTTATGTGGACAGGGGCATGGGGATGGGCCTGGCGACACTTGAATACTAACCATTACAAGAAAGTTCGCTTCAAGTCATTACAAGGCGGGGCCAAGGTCATGAAATGTATTATGAAGCTTATTGGGCTTGGCCATCTGAATTTCTATACACCACTCTGTGATAATCCCATTCTGCCAGAGGTTTGTAAAAGCCCTATTGTAGAAAGATGGAGGGTCGCAGGCTTGACTAAACTTGGAGGTTTTCTTTCTTCAATCGGGCTGGTCTCATTTGAAAATCTTAGAGAATGGTTTGGGCTGGATAGCAGAGACTTTTTAATATTTTTACAAATCCTCCAATATTGAAATTATAGATAAACTTAGAAAGAATAGAGACTTATCTATTGGTTATGTCTATAATTTTTTAATTCATTAATGCCAGATGATATGGAAGATCGAGCGGCAAAAGGAAGGCAGAGGTTGGCGTCACAGAGGAATTATTTTATCACTCAACTAATTTAGCACAGAATGTTTTAGTACCAGCCTGAATTCAGGCTCAATACTATAAATCATGTTTTTCGCTTTATTACATCCCGAAAAACATTGCTAAATGGGGAAAAGGGAGAGGAACTGCCTGCCCACGCTACGCTTTATATCAAGCAGACCTTAGTCATATCTTTGCCACCTGCAATGTTTTGGATAAATTAAAACGAGAAATTGCCAGCTTTTATAATGAAGTCCTGGGGATTGCCTGTTCCCTCTCTCCAGTGCTAATTGGACTTGGGGTAGACTAGGACCTACAGGGGAACCCGTGGGAAAAAGTAGTGTTTATTGGCATGGCAATATTGCGCCTCTGCTTGGCTTCTGCATGGCTGTTCAATCATGTTAAAAGTGGGAGCGCAGGTACTTTACTAGCGGTTAACGGGGCTAAGAACACAGACTTCTATAGCAAGCAAAAGCAGCGAGGGCAAAAATCTGGGGGTACACCACCAAAGATAGTCCTGTCCTACAATGGGGTTGCTCTTCAGCTTACTGGGCATGCAGTTCTGGATGAGGTACAAGCAGCGTTTGAGACACTGGATCTCTACTGCAGAGGAGTCTAGCTAGATGTCAATATTGGGAGCATATTGGTGTTTTTTTAATGTATTGTCATTAGTAAAGCCCCAAAGGAATCCATGTAGAAAATAAAGATGACTGGGCACAGGTTGGAACACTGTTTGACTTGGATGATCATTGGGATATACTAGGAGCCAGAGGTGCCTATGTGAATGAACTGGTGTCAGTTAGAAAGGTAGGAGTAGAACCACAAAACTGCACTGCCAGTGAATTCCATTCATGATAGAGAGACTACCAACTTCACCAAATGTCGTAGGTACTTAATAGATGGATGAAGGGGTGAAACCTTAGAGTGTTCTTGAATGATGTACTGCTACTTTATTATGCACCCTCCAGCAGGTGACCTAGCTATCTGTCAGCAGTTCCATCTCATGTTGATTGGTGGAACGGCTGATAGTCAGCTAAGTCATCTCTCGAAATCCTTGTTACAAGTTCACTGGATAAAGGATAGTCAGGATGCCTATTATAGGGCTTTCTGAAGTGAGAGATTTTGTTATTGCTTGATTATTAAAACCATTGCAATACACTCCAAATAAATACAATGTCATTTTATCCAAAGTTGCATATTAAGAAAAACGAAATGAAGAAAAAAAATAAGTATTGCGCATTCTCTCTCTCTCTGCTTTCTGAAATGAGATATAAGGTTCCTCAGTCAATATGTGATTTAGTTATATTGTTCCTCGATATCTATGCAGAAGAACATCTATCTCCAAACTCAAAAGAAAAGCAACTTTAGACTTCTCTAAATTGAGGTGTTAAAAAGGCTCTTAAGTATGACTGTCTGATGTAGTTGGAAGCACACAATTAACTTTTAAATCCTGAGGAAGCAGGACTTCTCTGCCCAGATACCATAACTATAGAGGAGTGACAACAATTGAGTGACAACTAGGGAGATGTATGACTGGAAATATTTCAGAAATCCTTCAAATGGAAAGTATCAAAACTGCACAGTCAATTGCAAACTTTGCTAACAAGTCCTTTGTCTAGGGCAGTGGTTCTTAGCCTGTGGTCCGAGGACTACTCAGGGGGCCGGAAACTGTTTTACAAAATTAAATAATATTACAATTATTCAATTAACGTTTATACAAATAAGTAAGCAACATAGAAAATGTTTTCTATACCGGATTGCAAATTTCACAAAATATTACAATATTTGAACATTTGTTTGGTGTGTACTTGTTTTGTATTTTTGTGCATTCTTTTGAAGTCCAAATCAAAGAAATTGCTTAAGCTGCGTTTCCCTGGCTTCTAATAATGGTCCATTGAAGGTCTCCTGATTCCATTAATGGTTAATTGGGGGTCCACACAAGTCAAGTGGTTAAGGCCCGCTAATCTAGGGCAGTGAGGGCCGTACTCTTTGAGGACATGTCATATCACACCACTGAAAGACCATGTATGCAAAAGAGTACAAGATAACGACACCAGATTAACCAGAGACAAGGCACTACCAGTCAGGAATATTTTTTTTTAACAACAGATTTTTATTGATTTTCCAAGGTGCCAAAGGAGCAAAAGCCCAACAAGCACTATACATGTAAGAGACATATTGTAGAAATTCTCAGCACCCAGTATGAACCCCAAAGAGGGTCCGCAAAACATCAGACCAGAACCCCCCACCCCGCTCCCCAACCACTCACCAAACACCCTACATCATCATAAAATAATGTTATATAAGCATGCTCCTTGCCCACGCGCAACCCTAATGCATTAAACTGGTCAGTTGCTCACTACTAGCCTGTCAATCGGGTCCCGGGAGACCGGAGGCCCCAAGAGCGATAGATCGATGCCTCTGTACGTAGCCCAGCCCGCCCATATCTTCCCATGCTTTGGCGGACATCCCCGTGCCTGAAATACTGCCACTTTCGCTGACAGGCATCTATCCATGGCTTTTTTCCAATTACCTATACTAGGTGGGGATGCCGCCTTCCAGTGTTGCGCAATGTCACGCTTGGCAAGTGTAAGACCTAAGAATAGCAGGTGTCGTTTGTATCCGTTCCCCCCAATGTCTTCTGTGCCATGGAGGAGAATCAGCCGTGGGTCCGCAGGGATGTTCCATGCCAGGACCCGCCGCAAGCAGGACCTAATGCCAGACCAGAAATGTTTGCAGCGCCCCACAGCTCCATACCATGTGTAGGAACGACCCCTCCTCCGAGTCGCAGTGAAGGCATGTGGGAGACTGAATAGCCCCCATCTTATGGAGGCGTAAGCGTGTATAGTAGACCCTGTGGAGGTACTTAAATTGAATCAACCGTTACCGGGTGGAGACAGCGGAGTACCGAGGACTAGCCAATGCCTCAGCCCAGTCATCATCAGTCAGAGTGGGCACACCCGCCTCCCACGGCACTCGCGGCCGGTGCATAGTGGTTGTGGAGTGTGTAGTGATTGTTTGATAAACTTGCCTAATTTTATGGGCCCCCAGATCCCCCATAAGCAACCGGCCCTCGAGCGGGTGGAACTTAGGCACAGTCGTGAGGTCTCTGATTAAGGGAGACACGGCACGACGGAGCTGCAGATATCTATGAAATTGTGTTTTATGAAGCTCGAAGTTGTCCTGCAGCCTCTGGAAAGACTTGAGCGTGGACCCCTGCATTATATCCCCCAACAGGGAGATCCCTATGGCGTCCCACTGATGAAACCCTACCAGGGATGAAGCCGGCTGGAGATGGGAACCCTGCCAAAGAGGTGTTGCACCTGTCAGCTTACCCCACCAACCCATCTGGCTGACCACCTGCCTCCATATCGGAATGACTGTCCAAAAGGCCGGGGGAAGCTCCGTCAGAGATGAGGAACTATAGAGGAGGTGGAGCAGCAGGGTTTCCGCCAAGAAGAGTTTCTCCACCGCATAGGCCAGGTCTGCCTGAGAGCTGTACCACCAGTCGTTTATCACTAGAAGGTGCGAAGCCCAGTAGTATGCTCGAACGTCTGCCACCGCTATCCCGCCGCAGTATGTAGATTGAACACATGTTGCGAGCGCCACTCGAACCGCTCCCCCCCCTGCCATAGAAACCTATTCAGAACAGCATTAATTTGACGGAACCATGATGGTGGAATGGGAAATGGGTAATTTTGCAGCTGATACAGCAAACGTGATAGAGACATCATTTTAAAAATGGCAGATCTGCCGTATAACGAGGGGGTAGTTGAGACCACACCGTCGTCTCATCTCGCACCACGGGGAGCAACGGCGCAAAGTTGCGTGCCCATGCCGCTGTCGGGCACCACGCGATATACACCCCAAGGTACCGAAAGCCTTCCTCCGCAAAAATCAGCTGCGAGGCCCAAGCTTGAGACCGCTGATCCCCAGTGATAGGGAACAAAATGGACTTAGAGGGGTTGGCGTAGATCCCAGAGGTCTCCCCAAAACTCTTCAAAATCTGGAGCACCCGAAGCCCAGAGACCCAGGGATCCGACATAAAAAACAAGACGTCATTGGCATAAAGCGCAATCCTGACAGAGCACTCTGGTGACCAGTCCAGACCCCGAAGGACCGAGTCCAAGCGGACCCAGGCACCCAGGTGCACGATGGCCAGCACAAACAGAAGCGGGGAGAGTGGGTACCACTGCCACGTGCCCCTACGGTTGGGAAAGGGGGCCGAACAGTGACCAGCCACTCGGACTGATGGAGTGAGATCGGTATACAATAACTTCACGTACGTCATGAAGCGAAGGCCCAGATTTACTGCCTCCAGGAGCTTAAAAAGGTACTTCCAACTCAAGGAATCGAACGCCTTGTCAATGTCCGCGAGCAAGACAGCCGCTGGGGGATCCAGGTGGTGGGACTCAGCCACAGCGTTGTGGGCACGTCTGATATTGTGTCTAGTGGACTGGTGGGGCATAAAGCCCGCTTGATCGGATGTACCAGATCCTGTATGCACGTACAGAGCCGGTCCGCCGAATCTTTCCCTAACAGCTAAGCTCGAAATTTAACAAAGATATGGAGCGGTACGAGCCCGGATCCTCCAGTGGGTGGCCCGCTTAAGAAAGACTACGATCTCCGCATGCCTCCAATCCGGAGGCAGGGCACACCGCTCCGAGGTGTCTCGGAGCGCTCCCAGTAGATGAGGTCCCAGAGTCTCCAAGTGAGGCAGCAGGAAGTCGCATGGCAACCCATTTGGGCTGGGTGCACATCCCGGGTGTATGTTGGAAAGAGCGGCCCATAGCTCATCCAAAGTGATGGGTTCCTTCAAGGTGGCACGTTGCTCATCGGAGAGGCAGCAGAGAGAGATATCTACCAAATAGGAGTCTATAATGGGTTCTGCAATAACCTCCCGTTCCTCATATAACGCCACGTAAAAATCTGCGAAGGCCTGTCCAACCGCCTCCGGGGAGGCGCACATGACCCCCTCAGGGGACCGCAAGAGGGGAACCTGCGTCGGGCAGCCCTAGCTTGACAAAGCCTATGAAGCATCTGGCTATACTTATCGCCCCATTGGTAGATCCTATGCTGAGTGGCCAGCAAAGCCTCTTTGGCAGAGTCCGTGTGGGTTTGATGAAGCTGCTGTTGTACATGCAGGAGGTTCTGACGGGCGGCAGAATCGGAGCCCTCCACCACCAGGGACTGGAGCTTGGCTTGTCTATTTTCCACGTCGTGCACCTGGGCCAGGCAACGCTGCTCCTCCCCCATGCGATAACTGATATCAACCCCACAAATCGTGGGCTTGAACACCTCCCATAGAGTGGCCGGGACTGGCAAGAACCGACATTAAAGCTGAGATTATCAGTGATTGCCAGACTCAACATCTCCCGATAGTCCGTGTCACGAAGCAACCAGGGGGACATGCACCATCTATTTGGGGCCCTGTTAGTCTGCAGGCACAGCTTAAGTTGGATCGGTGAATGATCAGAAAGTCCCCGGGGCAGTATAGACGTATGTGACACCCTATGTAGGTAGCTATGTGGGATGAACATGTAATCGAGGCGAGAAAGAGTGGGGTGGACTGGCGACACGTAGGCGAACCTGACTTCAGAGGGGTGAAAGGCCCGCCATGTGTCCACCCAGCCCAGAGTGTGTGCCAGCACATTTAGTTTGGACGTAGTGGGGGGGGGTACAGCGGGTTGTCAAGCTCGGCACCTATCTAAGGGACCCATTGTGTCTCTCCAATCAGACCCTAGCACCATCAGGCCACCTGGAAGATCTCCCCAGAGCTGTGTCAATTTATCTGTAAACATCTGGCCTAGCGGTGGGGGGGGCGTATACACTGCCTAGTGTAATCTGTTTGCCGGCTACTGTACCCGCGATCACAGTGAAGCGGCCACTGGGATCTAGCCAGTGTTGCATACCCTGGAGCGGCACTCTATATTGTACAAGTATGGCCGTGCCCTGCGCCCCTCGAGTGAAGCCGGAGTGATACACTGTAGTGTATCCATATCAGGCCAGGCACGGGGCTTTCGTGCCCAGAAGATGTGTATCCTGGAGTAATAGGATGTCTGCCACATAGCGCTTCACCTGCTGGAGCACGGCCCCCTGTTTGGCCTTATTTAACAGGCCTCGCACGTTCCAGGAGAGAATGTTCAGTGAGTGTCCCCGGTGTAGAGTTCCCCGCCATGTGTGCCATTCCTAGATGTCAGAACGAAAAGGGTCAGCCGGTGTGCGCTCGGCAGAGCAATAGAGTGTGTGCATGATGTGGAAACAAGAAACAAAACAAACAATAACAGAGTAACTGTCCCCAATGCCCCATCCCCCCTCCCCCACCCCATACTTCCAGGAACACGGAGTATCTGTCGCGGTGGAATCCCCCCAGGCCCTCAACACGATGACCCAAGCGATTTCTCCAATGGATCCCCCCTACGAACTTCACCCAACTTTACCCAAACGTTCGGGGCGTGCCATGACAGTTTCCTCCAGGGCTGGTAGTAGAGACCCCAACCCTTAACCCCCAAGCAAGCCTGCAAGTCCACTACTAAATATCATGTCCCGCCCCAGAAGGAAGCAGGAAGCAGAGATGACCAACATGCCCCAGTCTACCTCACTCCTCCGTGCCCGTCGGTTCCTGGGCTCGCCAGTTGTAGTGGGATCTGTTGCGTCTTGATGTTGCGTCCCTGCCTTGGTGACCACTTCAATGCGAGCCCTGGGAGGAGTCCGAGTCCAACGGGGGCGGCGAGTGTGGCTTGAGGACCCTAAGCTCATCTGTCCACAGGAAGACCTCCTCTGGGTTATTGAAGAAGAATGTCTTAGCATTGTACATCACTTTCATCCGGGCCGGAAACAACAATGTGTAGGATACGTTTATTTCACGAAGCCGTCTCTTGGCCGCCACGAACGACTGGCATTGTTGCTGCACCAACTTAGTATAATCGGGGAAAACCATGATGGGAAGTGACTGAAAAATAATTTTGTCTTTATGTAGCCGGGCGTACCGGAGAATGGCGTCGCGGTCTGCATAGTTAAGGAGCCGGGCAATCACAGGTCTCGGATGTTCTCCTGGCGGCGGCTTCTTGGTCAAAGCGCGGTCATGCATGTGCTTAGTCAGTTTGTCCACCTTTTACTGGAGCACAGATATGGAGTCCTCCACAGTAGAAACCCTGGTCTCCGCCCCAGTTATGCGACCGCTTTCCGCAGATCTTGGTGGAGAAACGACACCTCCGACCCCACGGCTCCAATCTGGGCCTCAAGAGCAGTCCGTGATTGATTTACCACCTCCAGCAGCGTCGCCGTGTCCGAGGACAGGCCCTCCGCGGATTCCCCCCGGAGGGTTTGTAGTGGTGTAGCGGTCCATTGTTTGCTGCCTGGGGGTCGATGCCCCCTGCCGATCCTTGCCCATGGCAATCCGGGGTACCTAGTCGCGGGAGCTCTCACCTGGTTGGTTCCCCCAAGGGACAGCGCTGATGGCATAAGCTCTGCACAGTACAGTCCCCACACCAGGCTCGACTGCAGGGAATCACCACGGTGTCAGCCGCGACCCAGCAAACAATGACCCGTGCCCACACCGGATCCAGGCTGTGGTGACTCCTCAATGTGCAGGGCAGGACACCGGAGCTGCTCGGGTGTCCAGGTCAGCTCCGGGCGCAAGGAGGGGGCCAAGCTCCAAGGGCATAGCCCGACAACCCACCCGCGCCGCAAACCAAGCATTCACTGGGTCCTCTGTCTCCCGGTCAAGCTCTCACCCCGAGGCAGGCGCCGCCCGTCACAGGCCAGAAGCACGTTGGGCCCTTGCTGCTTCAACAAGAGGATTTCCGGCGGCCACTCCCCACCAGCACCGTCGTCCTCAGTCAGGGGGGCCCAGCAGGGGACCGGCGAAGTCTATTCCGGACCCACTGCACCTCGGCAGGCCGCAGATTGCAGGTAAGGGGCTCCACAGCTGTTTATAATTGGAAGTCTCCGCAGCTACCAGTCAGGAATATTTGATTTGATTTTGATATCTATAGACTGCACCATCACCATTTAGGTTTCTCTGCACTGCTGAGTGCCACATGCCTTTACGTAAATAGCCATAAGTACCACTGCAATGGCAAAAGGTGGGTCTTAATTACCTTTCTTGAAGGTGAAACATGTTCAATTTCTCTCAGATGTCTAGTATTATTGTTCCACATCTTTTCACCTAGAACCATAAATGATTGGCCACTCTCCCAGGCCTTCCTGAACTCTGGAACCCAAAGCAGACGTTGGCTTTCTGAGAGTGTATATTTCTGAATTAGTTGATACAAACAATATTGCTTAGATTGACATGGGGGTTTATGAAGTATACATAAGCACCTGAATTGGATTCATTGTTTAATTGGTATCCTGTGCAGCTGCTTTATGAATCGAGTGAACTGATTGAACTTCTTTATATGAAAAATCATTTTGACTGCTGCATTCTGCACTTGAAGGTTCTCCAGCATGCTGATTGGCTCCTTGTATGCTAAAAAAGACAAGGTACGTATTAAAATGTGAAAAGCATCTTAACTTGAACATTTGTTAGTTGCCTCAAGGGAAGGTCATTAGCCACAGTAACTCCTAAAACATTAACATTTGGCAATGGACATGGAGCTGTGTGGCAATAGGACATTGTGCCTAAATTTCTTGATGTTAACAATCAGCAGGAACGTCATTTTATTTGTGGTTAATTTGAGGAAAATTGATTGCCATTATTTATGAATCAATGAGAAGCGATTGTGGAGGTTAAGAAGATAGGAACACACTTGCTTAATAAGGCAAGGAATTAAATGCTTGTGATCAGCATCGATGAGGGCAGTGTAGCCAAGTATCTTATATGATTTGCAAGAGGTTGCACCTAGGCTTTAAAAAGTAGCAGAGACAGGCCTTGTGTATCCCCTAAGGAAAGAACTGTCACAGTAAAGCTAAATATAGGAGGCAAACGTGTTGCCAGAATAAAACCTTTTAAGAATGGTTTAAACATTGCAAAACTGTGCCACTGATTTATGCTTCTATTCTCTCAAATGATTTCCCAAGATTGAGTGGTCAACCGTGACAAAAGCTGCAGAGAGAGCCAGAACAGTCATCCATGCTGTGTCGCCCTTAACTTTAGTAAAGCTTCTGACCCTCTATCCTAGAAACCTTCAGCCACATGTGCTCCACTCGAAGAGCTCTCAGTTTCTGCACTCTGAAAGTGCAGGAAACCTTCCTGAAGAAACTGTACAAGAATTTGATCCTGGAATGAAGGGAATGACACTCTGCTGTACAGACTGCAAACTCCTTAACCTTAACTGGGATACAGAGCAGAAAACCAGAAATTCCAAGAATTTTGTTGATGAAAACAGCAAAGACTTTAATTCTTCAAGCTGGTTTTTATCAAATGATTGCTTCTCAAAGATTTTGTGAGTAAAAAAATGTTTGTCTTCCACTTAATTTGCGTCAGCAAGACAAAGGCCGCAGGGAGAACCCTTTTACCATTCCTAAACCCAATGTCCTGGGCAGTCAGCTCCTACTGCAGAGAGCCTTATGCAGCTGGGGTTGGCAAACAAGCCCTGTTAGATTCAATGGCTGCTGCAATGCATATGCCCGTAAATAGTAATTTGGAGCTGCAAACCTGAATTTGAGAAGAGGCGAATATGCTTCCTAATCTGTTTATTTTTCATAAAATAAAACCGGCATACCATCTGCCTTCAGAGACCCATAAAATGTCTGTGGACTAATGCTGATTAGATTTAAGTCTTTCTTGGATGGACCTTTTGATGCCTGCTTGCCTTTTAGAATACAAATATCTCAGAAGGTGCTGAAGGGTTTTTTCACCAACCAAAAAGGTACGCGCTTATGAGAAAAGTTCTAGTTTCATGCCAAGTTTTTGTAAATTCCGGCTAGCAGTGCTCGCTGTTAAGTGCGAAAACTCCAATGGGAGCTGCAATGGAAAATATAACCTTTTTGACCCCCTTTAAAAAAATTATGCACAACAATTTTTACCTTCTCAAACTTAGCCACTGAAAGCTATTTTGCTGGAAAGCTTCATGGACATTTATCAAATGTCACAAATGTTATTAGCAACTCAAAAATGCCTTTTAAATGGAAACTGTGGTTTAGTCACAATTGCAGTGTCCCTATTGCTGACGCTGTGATACATATTTTCGAAAAGTCAGCAATAGAAAATATACATATGGTGCGTTTAATCCCTTGCAGGGACTATAATCACGTTTCACACATTGCCTCTTTCTGTTATTTTACGTAAAAAGAAACAGTGAATGTTGAAAAGAGAGTAGCTATTATTATCATCATAGTGTGGGGAAAAGGCATTGAACAGAAATAGAACAAATACGTACAAGTGTACACATTTCTCATCTCTAACACAGAACCATCACATTTGCAACATGCTTGTGGACAATATTGTTTTTACAATGCAATAGCAATGTATATAGTAGTAAATATGACAGTTTATATTCCCCATTCAACGATGTTATATCAAATAAACAATAATGAAAAAGAGCTGACTTGTTGGGGTTTACTGTTTTCTGTACAAAGCAGCATTTTCCCTGGACATTTGTCTGGTCTTTATATTGCTCGCCCACTTCTCTGTCTTGCCCCAGTGTTTTGTAAAGTATGGTTTCATCAATCTAATTGTTGAGGTTCATAGAAAGATATGAATTTGTAGATCAGCTCTTTAGTTGCAAAACAATTTATTGATACCATTAGAATGAGTGTGGGCCTGGTTCAGAGATACTTTGCTGGGATGTGCTGCTGTAGTAATCATACATTGGACAAATAAGACCTTTGATTTACTCCTGAAATTAAGTGCTACAAGAGTCAGTCACACCTCCTCCTAGTAAAATCCTTCTGAATGGGCCTTTTTGTCTCTAAATGCACTCAATCTCAGTAGCAGAGGCAAAGGTGAGCACGATTTAATGTAAAACTCAAAGAAAACAGAAACAGGATTACAATTTTCTTTTAAAAGCTTCTGATAGATAAGGCTGCAGTGTGTCTAAAATACCTTGCAGCTGTAGATGGAGACATCTTTAGATATTTTTCGGCAGTAGATTTTATGAAAAGTATACTGGATTCACCTATTAAAAAATAGTAAAAATGTTCCTGCCCCAGGCATGACTCAGTGCCTTGATCGCATTCCCGATGCTATGGTACTGAGACAATCTCTGTAAATCAGACTGCAGTACTGGATTGAGGGATCAAGTGCTGTCTGCCACCACCCTGCGCCTTTTTTAAGATGTTGCAGTAAATCTCAGTGTCTGGGAAGAAAGGCGGCAGAGTCAGACTGCTGACCCTAAACTTCTCAGCCGAGCACTGAACTCCTGCAGTGAGCTCAATGTTTTCTTTAATGGCTCACTCTCGACACCCAGGTGCTTTCTGATTAAAAACCCTGGCCATCAAGAGAGCTTTAAGGCTTAAATGCTGGATAAGGACAGCAATCTTTCAACCTGCTTTATGACCCATCCATCACTTTTACAGCTTCTCCACATTCTGGTGTGAGAGGTTTCCATTCAATGTTTCTAATACTTGCCAAAGCCCATGTTCTCTGTGATTCAGTAGGCTGTGAAGTGGCACAACATAATATCCTCTGATAACTCTTTACCTTGCAGAACAGTGACCTTTAATTTATGATGGAGGGCAGTGGGCACTGCAGGTAGCCTTTTATGACTTTCTGGCCCAGTTCAAAAAGTGATGAGTACATTTTGAGCAGATTCAGTCGGTGGATGAGGTTCATTGGGCAGTCAGTCCCCCATTTATCACGCGGCAGGGCACATAGGCTTGATGGAAGCGGCACGGATGCTCTAATTCATTTATCTTTGCTTTTGCGACAGTGAAAGTAAAGTCTATAAATCCTTTTGTGTTTTGATTTACTGTTTTATATAGTGATGTATTATCTACACTGTAGTGCGTGTTCTTGGATACTACAGTAGATCACACTTGTTCCCTTATTCGAATTAGGTCAATATGCTTGCTGCATGTTTGGATTTTATTCTAGACTTTATTTAGAGGCCATTTATTTAATTTCGTTTGTTTACTTTTCCTCATGTACATGCTTGCATGTGCAGGTGTGGACTTAGATATGCAAATTTTAAATACATTATTGTTACCTTGCGGGATCTAGTTTAATGGCATGTAACATGTTTAAGCAGAGAATGCAATGCTCTGGGGACAAATCTTTTTATTTGATTATATATGTAAGAAAATTCCTCTTGTTGCATGTGTGAGGAAAAATATATATCTATATGTTTACATCAGCCAAATAAGTGAATTAATGCCAAATTCTCCCCCACACTATCTCAGACCCACTGAACTAACTATGTCTGTCTCAGACCAAACTGCTTGCTCTGCGCTCCTAAAATCACCCCTCCTTTACAAATCTATTCCAACCTGACCCAAAAACTTTTTATTGCCCTCTCTGATACGTCCTGGGTTAACAGCTGTCAAATGCCTCCGATTCAAGCTTTCGCTTAAACTTGCTTTCTTTTCCCTTGTGCCCTTATTTTGCTCTATGTCTTGTGCTTGCATGACAATTCTATTTGTATTCGTACAACTGTATTTGGCCTTGTCTACATCTAAGGATTTTACTGATGACAGCACTTTCTGCCCTATATATGCTCCCCTTAATATCTATGTGGGGCAGAAGAAGCTTGTTCCAAGACGTGACACTGTGTCTGTCTTTTGCCTTGGCATGCCAATAAAAGGAGAAAGGTGCAAATACATTTCCTGTGTTTTGTGGCTTCTGGAGTCTGTGTTTGCTTTGCGTCACTCTGAGGAGGTTTGGAAGAGTTATTACCCAACAGCATGTTCACCCCCACATTTTTAAACTGATGTCGCTGTTTTTCCGACTCTAAGAGAGCACTGAGGCTTGCTAAACTGATATTGATGCCGGTGCTCCCACCCTATACCAAATTGGCTACATCCAATTGACAGGTACTGGCTTGCTTATAAGTCCCTAGTACATGGTTTCCAGGTACCAAGGGCATGTAAGGCAGAATGCTAACCCAGGGCTGCGGCCCTGTTTGTGCCACCTTGCATGTAACAAAGACAAAATGGACCTTGGCCTTGCCACTGCAGACTGAAAGGGTGGTGCTTTACACTGAAACTTCGACTTTGCCATTACACCTAATGGCAAAGCCACCACTTCCCTTAAGGATATATATAAGTCTCCCCTACAGAATGCCTATGGAGCCATGTGGCAGGGAGCTATCTATAGTTAAGTAAGACACATGATATTTAATATGTCTTAGCAGTAACACATCTAAATTGTTATTTTGCTGTGTAAAGGTTAGGAGCCACATTGGCTAACACTGGTTTACCGGCTGGCACCTCAGTCAGATTAACTTCCTAATGAGACTGCCTAACGAGGTCAAGTACACTATGACATTAATTGTGGTATTAAATCCGACCTGATGCCCAGGCCAGATTTAAAGTCACTATTAAAGTTTCCCAACTTTTCAGAAAGTTGCCACTCTGCACTTCAGCTAGTACAGTTGCCTCACAAAGGCCCTGACACACAGCTCATGTGAATTTGACTTTAACTCACTTTCTGGAAGTTAATTCCATATTAGATAGCTCCCAGAATGGTTTCCGACCACGATATAGTACCGAGTCTGCACTGCTGACGGTTGTGGAACAGAACGGCAGAACCTCAGCTCTGGTTCTGTTGGATCTGACCGCGGCATTTGACACGGTATCCCATGAAATCCTGCTCCACCGTCTGGAGGAGATAGGGGTCGGCAACAAAGCCTTATTGTGGTTTTCATCCTTTCTGGCCGACCGGACTTTCCAAGTGATAGCTCCCACTTTTGCCTCCCGTGTCCACCCACTCCGCTGTGGGGTTCCTCAGGGATCAGCATTGAGCCCCACGCGTTTTAATATCTATATGAGCCCTCTGGCGCGGATGGCCAAAGCGCGGGGAATCTCCTTGGTGTCATATGCAGATGACACCCAATTGGTGATCACCCTGACAAACAATCCTAGCCAGGACAGAGCAAAACTTAAGGAAGACATATTGGCCGTTGCAGAGTGCATGACAGCTAACTTCCTGCAGCTGAACTCACCGAAATCTGAGATTCTTCTGGTTGGCAAAGACTTCCATCTCTGGGACAATGAATGGTGGCCTCCTGCCCTTGGAGCCCCTCCTACCCCTAAATATGCCGTGAAAAATCAGGGTATTCTGTTCGACTAAAACCTTAACTTTGAGACGCATTCCAAATTAGTGGCCGGGAAATGCTTCGGGCTACTTCGTGGCATTAAGCCGGTACTTGGTCTTTTTGACGCCCAAACGCGTCAGCTGATCATCCAAGCCTCTATACTGGCCCGATTAGACTACTGAAATGTGCTTCTCATGGGCTCTAATCAGTCTGTGATTAACCGATTGCAGCGGGTCCAGAACGCTGCAGCACGTGCCATCTTCGCCCTCCCCAAGTACAGCCATGTCTCCAACCTCCTCCACCGCCTGCATTGGCTGCCTCTCGAACATCGAGTGCATTTCAAGGCGCTCTGCACCACGCATAAGATTCTGACAGGTATCGGCCCAGAAATCCTGAGCGATTTGTATGCCCATTATTCACCACCATGAGCACTGTGCTCGGCGAACTTGCCTTTTGCAAGAATTTCACGCATACGAAGGACCAGATCAGGCGGTCGCTCTTTCAGGCGACTGGCCCCCGCCTTATGGAATTCTCTCCCTCTACACATCCGCAGCAATTCTGACCACCAGGCCTTCGGAATGCTGGTGAAGACCTGGCTCTTCTCTCAATGCTAACTCCTCGCCTGCTCCCCTCTCCGTCATGCGTCAGCACTGGGACGCGTCATTGCCGAGGCAGCCATGCGCTCTACAAGTATTTTAATCTAATCTAATGGGTTTCTGACTGCCTAGGAACAGGTGTGAGTGACTCCTAAGTCCGGTAACAAAGGCAGTTGCCACAGAGTGAGGTGTTGTCTCCTCTCCCAGGATGGCCACTCAGGATGTTAGCCCAAAAGTTGGGCTTCAAAGGTAAAACCACCTTTGAAGGGCCGCTGGTGACAACATCCCTGAGTTAGATGCCTTATGTTCCTGCAGACAATTAGGAAACAGAGCCAAGGAAGGGAAACCTGTGTCCAAACCGGTTTTCCCATGGGTGTATAGTCCACTGGTAGAAACACTTCTAGGGTAGGCTACCTTGGTCCTCCTGATAACCGATGAAGGGTTTTGCCATCTTGAAGGGGGCAAGAATGGGGCACTCTAGGATAGCCAGATGCCACACATCACAGTAACTCGTCACTAGCAAGGAGGGGCCAATTAGCCCATTGGTTAGTGACTGCGTGGTCCCCTCAGGGAATTTTCCTGGGATAAGTAGGGCACTCCTGGCCCCCTGCCCTGAGTTCATACTGGAGCAGAGAAAAAGACAGAAGAGGGACAGCCCTGCTACTTTTTACCTACACAAAGAGAGGCTTTACTGTTGCAAAGACTGCACCTGCGGCACTTTTGGGCTACTAAGACTGTGCCTGTGACTTCTGATAAAGGGAAAAGTCAATTTCCCGCCTTCACCAATAGCATTGACTCCGAGGATCAGTCTGCTGCTCTCCTGGAACCAGCTCCAGGACAACAAAAGCTGAAAGACCACAAATGGACAAGTTGGTAGCCACAGCAGAGGTTTTGCCGCTACCAGTCACCGGGCACAATGAAGAGACAATCCGAGATAGACAAATCTTGCACCCTAGTCTGCTGGACACAGGAGTGCTGTCAGAGTCCGGGTTCAGCAAACCTAAGGGTCACCAGCCTCCACCAAAGAGTCTGCATCCAACCACAGTGCTATGGGACTAGTAGTGCAGCATTGGCTGTGCTACTACTGCAATATAGAGGACTTTGACGGAACCCGACCTCTGTGGCAAAACTCGCCCCAGGAACTACCACTTAGATACCCTCACTGGCCACACCACAACCAGATCATTCTTTGCCTACATCCCTCAGCATCAGGGCCACTCCACAGACTTCTATGGCGGTCGTGCGGTACAGTTTGAAACTTGCTGTGAAAACTCTAGTGGCCAGGTAACTGTCGAAAGCCTCCATACTGGCCCAGTAGACTTTGTCCCAATAAGATTTAGTAGCCCAACTCTGGCCAGATTACCCACACTAACGTTTCCAAAATATTGAAAAGTTTAAAAACTTTTATTGACCAATACTAGTTTGCAGTTACATTTAAAAGTGATAAAAACTTCTAAAATCTGTATCTCCGGAACTATTCAGTGGATTTTAATGATCAGGGTCTCTAACGATTCATAAGTGTAAGCTCTACTCTTATAAAGTGTGGTTGTGTCTTTTTATTGGTGTATAATTTTCTTATTTCATTGCTCTTAAATGCTTCACGCTAAGTGCCTTTGCCATGCCTTTATGCTCACAGCCACAGCTACCCAGGTTTGAGTTATGGTTGAGTAAACGAAACTGACTGGACGCATGGTGGTATCTGCGAGTGTACTCTACAATAAAGCCCCACAGCCATTTTATATAGTATACTCAGATCCTCACACTATATATATTTTTTTTTCTGTAGGGGATCGTAGTTCAAGGTGACGTCGGAGTTCTTTGCTTGAGTAGGAAGAAGAGTGTATAATACTAGAATACAGATAGCATTTCGAATAACAAAGGTAAAGACAATCTATGGGGATTTTACATAGTAGAATAGAATATATGCCTGCGAGTAGAAGAGTAACTGTATAGTCCAACATATAAGTGTGCGTGTTCTTTTACATCATCTAGATGTTACGTGGATAGGGACTTTGGTAGGTGAAGCATTAGTGTGACAGTAGTGGTGACCCACTAAAGGTTCATATTAGGGGAGATGACTAAGGCTGAGATAATACCAGGGATTAAAGGTTATCGTGGAGTGGTACATTGTCATTGGATGTAAATCCACCCAAGCAAACATGAGTTCAGGTTTACCTTTGGAATGGTAAGAAAAGTGTCATGTTTTGTAAGGGTAAGTAGTGGTCTCCAGTGCTTAATCTGTGCAGGGCAATGGCTTTGACCCAGAGCAGGAAAGAGAAAGGAGGAAGAAGAGAAAGATTGTAAGAGTTAGAAAGAAGGTGGTAGATCAAGATATAAAAATAGGGACCGTGAGAGGGTAGGGATGAAAATTACCTGTAGGAGTGAGATCAAGAGAAGGGAAGTCTGTAAGTGGAGGAGAGCCGCGCCTAAGAAAAAGTAACAGCCCTGCACGTTGTAATTATTTATTTACAACATAAGTTAGGGTCATACTGGTTATGAAAAGTTAAACGTTGAGCGATAGTGGCAGAAGGGCGATAGAAGAAACAGAGTCAGAGAATTGAAATAGGATGATATTCCTGAGAACTGAAACAGATGAAAGCGGTGTTAGCGATATAGAAATGGAATTAAGGTGGACTGTTGGTGAGGTGTGTATTAAGAGAAGTGTTCGGGCACGTAAACGATTTATGCTCCTATGGGCTATTTTTGGAGGACGGAAAGATATTTGTTTTTTCAAACTGTAATAACCATGCATCACCAGACTCTCTGTTAATTAAATTCGCGGTGGTTTGCCGCAACTTATATAATCCATTTTCTGCATTTTGAATTTTACATTTTTAAATAACCTGATGCTTTTTATTAAAAGGTAAGTCATGTTGCAATGATGAATTGCTCCTTTTGATTCCGTGTCTTGAATTGATTAGTGGGTAAAAAGACTGTGAAATCATAAAAACGCAAAATTAGATGGCTTGAAGTATAGAGTATGTGCCAGTAACATTGGAAATATGAGTTATCCTCATTATTTCGATGGTGCACGTCTCTCTCTTCTGCTCCCCCTTTTAACATCTCATCTCGCTATATTCAGCTGATAAAATCCTTTGTCAACTGGCTCAGATCATAATGCTGAAAACATACCGCAGCCCATCTTTTGCTTTATTTGTGCACTTGGGTTATTGTCAGTGTGAGAGGTTATATGGCGTGTGCAAATCAAAGTTTATAGTACTGTATTCATTTCAATTTCCTAAATTTGGATTGAAATACTGTTATTCTTAATAAGTAGTTGGACTTAGTTGCACTATGTGTTATCTAGAAATACAGTTCTGAAACTTTAACATTTGTTCTGTAATATTTGTATTATATGACGGAGTTTTTAATTAAAAACATGGCAGTGAAAGTGTACTTAAGCGTAACATCAGTTATATGGCATTATAAGGAATTTGCTGCAGGACGGTGGTGATGTAATTCCGGTGGTCTAATGGAGGCTGCATTTATTTGCCTCCATGTTGATCTGTGCTCAGGGCTTTTCTAGAGGGGCTACTACATGCTTATTATTACATGCATTTATGGGACACCATCTTGAGAATGGCGAACTAGTGTTTTGCTTGCACATACATTTCAGCAAAGAGGCTTTGCAGGTAGATCTTTTTAAGTGATAATGAAAATCGGTTTATATTTAGGGGAACTACTTAAGCTGCAATAGCAAAATACAATGCGGTAAACCGGGCGAATGTAAACAAAAGAAAGTGCTTCAATTCTTTTCTCTGCTCTTGTTCTTTTAGTTCATTTTAAGTGTATATGCACAGTCCTTCTCTGCCACAAGTTTGGCTTTTAAAGATACAACAGATACTGACGCGACGCAGTAGTTCTAATGTTATGCTACCGAATTGAACGATGCAGACACACTAAATGTGCAGTTCACATACTTGCCAACATTTTGTGCTCTGAGAATGGTGGTATTTTGAGGCTCTAAAATCACTGATTAGCACAATCACGACGACACGCAAATGCCATCACAAAAACGTTGACTCAAAGATGGCTTCACTGGTAATCACATTAACCAAGAGAACTTCCTCCCCACTCCTCTCTTTCTTGCCTCTCTTTCAATCTATACTCTCTGGTCTCACGAGGTCTCTACTCACTCTCGCCCTTTCTCTTTTAATCTCCCGCTCGCCTATTCCTTCTCCCTTTCTGCCCCCCTTCTAATTTCTTTTCTAAGCTTTACATGGGCCCGTCTGCCTCCTTCCCAGCTCTCCTCCTACCCCTTTTCCTGCTGCCTCTCTTCCGCTCCTTGGTCCCCTCCTGTCTTCCACATTCTCCATGGTCCTCTCCACATGCCCTCTGCTGCTCTCAGTGGTGTTTTATCTCTGTCCCTTTGGTTTTTTTCTCCCCATCTCCTTGTCACTCCTCTTACTTCCCATATCCTCTCTCTATCCCCTCCTGTCTCTCCCGTCGGAATTTATTTCCCACAATTGGTTCTTTACTATCCTACCCTGTTTATGGTTCCAAACTGTGCATCAGTGAGACTCCCTGCAATGCACAGTCTGAATGCACTCTATGAGAGGCTATGGGGTGTTAATCCAGCGATACTTTGAGGATTTTAGTTGCCCTGGGCAACACATATTTTAGGGGTCCCTGTACGGATTAACTTTGAGTTTTATTACGTGTTTGGTTTGTGGTCAGATCTAATATCACATTCTTTCCCCCAAACAAACACTCTAAAATGTTCAAGTGCCCACACCACAGCTAACGTTTCTCTTTCGATACTTGAATATTTCTCCTCGGACGGAGTTAAAGCTCTAGATGCATATGCAATGGTAGATTCACTACCGTTCTCCCTTTTTTGAGACAGAATGGCCCCTAAACCCTTTGAACTAGCATCAGTTGTGACAATGCAAAGGAGCTGAGGAACAAAATTATATAATGCAGCAGCATTACTAATAGCTGATTTAACATCCATGAACTCTTTTTCACACTCTGCGTCCCATAAGAATTTACTCTTATTTTTTAAAAGCTGTCTAATGTTAAACACCCTACAAGAAAAATTTCGTACATATTTGGAGTAAAATTCTGTCAACCCTAAGAAAGATCGGATGTCATCTTTAGATTTAGGAGAAGGGGCAAGTTGAATGGCTTCCACAAGGTCAGGTTTGGGTTTGACGCCATCAGCACGTAGAGTATGCCCTAAATATGTAACAGAATTAACTCCAAATTTACACTTGCAATGTTTAACCGTAAGTCCATTAATGGATAATTTACTGAGGACTACTTCAAGAGCTTGATCATAAGAAAAGTTGTTGTCACTAAACACAAGTATATCATCTTGGAAACAAATAGCATTTTTACAATCACCAAAAATATTGTGCATGACTCGTTGAAACACAGCAGCAGCTGAGGCAAGACCGAATGGCATTCTCTTAAATTGGAAACACCCAAATAGTGTAACAAAAGCAGTGTACTTCTTGCTCTTTTCATCTAAGACAATTTGGTGGTAAGCAGATGACAAATCGATACATGAAAAGAATTTAGCCCCAACCACTAAAGCCAGCATTTCAGAAATGCGGGGAAGAGGAAATTGGTCTTTTAAAATGATTTTATGTTTGAAGTTAACCAACTCCCCAATACTGTCTTTAAAAACATCGGGGAAACTTATTCAACATGACGCTACTACATTGACTAGGTTCTCCAATAACCATAACAGGGTTTGGACTATTGGGATTAAGAATTATGTCAAGTTTCCCTCGCTCAAACCACCCTAGGACGGAAGGTCCGTGTTTGGATATATAATTTGGCAGTACATTCTCGATCTTTAAATTTGAATACAAGTACTCTAAAGCCGAGAATGTCAATTTTGTCACCG
Source organism: Triturus cristatus (assembly GCF_964204655.1). NCBI lineage: Eukaryota > Metazoa > Chordata > Amphibia > Caudata > Salamandridae > Triturus > Triturus cristatus. The sequence continues at coordinate 335,742,668 of NC_140595.1, forward strand.
AATACCCTTGCGGGTTAATGTCCCCAGGATACAATGTGGGACCCAGTTTATCTATAAATTTAGATTTCCATACACTCTCATTGATTATCGAATAAGGAGAACCTTAATCTGCATAAATTTGTAGCTGTACACCTCCAATCGTCATTTCACAGATAGGTTTTTTTTTTTTAATTAAATTATTGTCAATATTCAAAATGATAGGATTGCCTTCTGTAATGTTTAACATGTAAGATTTTTCAAAATCGCTCTCTTTAGTGTCAAGGTCATTTTCACTGAATTCGCCATCCTCAACACACCGTACTTTTTTACTTTTATTTTTTCTACAAGCCTTGGCAATATGGCCTAAGACACCGCAGACAGAACATCTCTGTTTAATTGCTGGGCAGCCCTTAAAATTTGCTAAATGTGAGCTACTATCACACCTGTAGCACCTGAACTTGTTGGAGTCCATCACATTTTCTTTAACCAAATTGTTTTTTTTATAGTTGGGTTTGATTTTGGTATTATCAATCTTAGCTACAGAATTGCTCAATGTATTACTTTCATCAACTTTAACTTCTTTTGCACTTCTGCAAGACATTTCCGCCTTTCTGACAATAGCTAGAATATCTTCTAATTTTGAATCACCATTCACCCATAATCTATCCTGAATGGAAGTATCCTTAATGTGCATGACGACCTGATCCCTAATGAAATCTTCTTGTAGGTTCCCAAATTGACAATCCAGAGAAAGTGTTCTTAATGCGGATACGTAGTTGTCCACAGATTCGTCAGCATTCTGTTTCCTCTGAAAAAATGTATATCCTAAAATACCAATGCATACTTTTGGCGAAAAGTAACGGTCACAGTAATTGACAGCCACTGTAAAAACATTTTGGTCGCTGCCTCCGCTAACTTTAGTTGTTTGGTTGTAGGCTTTGAGACCTTCAGGCCCTACAGAATGCAGAAAAATCCCTTCTTTCTCCGCAGGAGACATTTTGCCTTTTACATCTAATGTCTCTATGTAGTTGATGAAATATGCTTTCCACTCTGCCCATTCCATGCAGGGATTACCACCAGCTGGCCAGAAGCATTGAGGAGGAGCCAAGTTATCATTTTGAGCACTAGCCCTTTTAATAAGAGGGAATTCTTAAATAATTTTTAAAAAAACGAGTGGAGAATATTTTGCTGACAAGTGAGGATAAATGGCTCGCTTCCTAAATACCAGTATGAAATAAAAGAATGATTTTGCAGTATAAGTAAGAAGTACCTTGTAGAAAATCAGAATGTAACGCTCTGTCCCCGGTTCCGATCACACAATGCTAAGCGATCCTGTAAATACCATGAACTTGCAAGAAACAAAATGGCGGCGCGTTGCGCACGTACGCGCAAACAACCATAGAGATCAGCGTTGAAGGTTGAAAGTTTGTGCGTTCCTGACGCTACTCTGAGCCTTCCGGAATGCGTGCGAGATCGTCGTAGGATGTCACGCCGAGCTCACCAAGCGTCGTAGGAACCATGGAACCTTGAAGAGTCGCCAGTTGCAGTAGGTGTATATTTGAAAAAAAAATGTATGAATTTCTTCAAAATTCGCTAAAAAGGAATGAGAAACAAGTAGAAGTTCCTGGTAAAGGGATCCAAGGTTGTCTTGATATGTAGACATGGAAGCTCACACTAGTCAGCAGAGGTAAGCTTCTATTTACGCATATGCGAGTTCGTATTTAAACGGTGGTGCCGCAGATGTTGATTTTCCGATCGTCGCCAAGTTTGTTGTGAAGAATACCAGGATCCAATGAAGTAAATCAGCATGAAGATTTATTGTAGTATGCAGCACCACCAGAACACATCCACATACAACTCAGGCGGTTTAGCAACTGCCTACTGAGAACTCCCACAGCACGGACCCAGAACTGTAGAACATCCATAGAGTCTAAACAAGGTCCGTGCTAACAACATATTTACATTTGTACTTTTTTGCTTTTGCGCAGCCAACTACATTATACATCCTATTCCTACCCTGTTTATGGTTCCAAAGTGTGCATCAGTGAGACTCCCTGCAATGCACAGTCTGAATGCACTCTATGAGAAGCTATGGGGTGTTAATCCAGTGATACTTTGAGGATTTTAGTTGCCCTGGGCAGCACATATTTTAGGGGTCCCTGTACAGATTAACTTTGAGTTTTATTACCTGTTTCCTGCAAATTCAAGCCCTCATGATGCCAAAGAGTACTATAGCCTTAGAGACCGCTGTAGTGAGCTCTATCGGCCTTTAAAGGCTCGCTCTTGTGCGTAAGGCCCGAGTCGAAGGCCTCTACGGAGGGCTCTAAGGCTATTAGAACATTTTGCCACTAAAGGGCAGAATGTTCTAATTTGTAAAACAAAGGCCTCAAGTAGCCTGAGGGGGTTGAAATCTCCTCTGAATCTGTCAGGCCTTTGTTCGCGGCTTATGCTGTAAACAAACATTGGAATGTTGATGATCTGGGCTTCTACAGGACATTTGAAGCCCCGAGCACTGCATTGTTTTCAATGGAGCGCTTAACATTCCAATTTTCCAATAAGTTGTTAATTTTTTACCGGCTCACAAAAACCAGTGAAATATATCTTCCCCTGAATGCCAAAAATCCTTAAAATGACACTGCGTTGGCAGACAGAGACAGAGGTAGAGGTAAGCAGAGAGAGAGGTGTAGATGGAAAAATAAAGTAGACAGAGGTCAAATTGTAGTGTAGTTCCTATATTCCTGATAGGCTCTGCGCATTGGAATGTCATACACTATAGTTTTGAGATAGGACTGAGGTCAGTATGTCTCTATCGAGTACATTAAACTTAATTACTTGTGTGTGCCAGCTAACTCAGAGGTCACTAGAAACTTCTCGAATAAACAAAAAGGTATTCGTTTCTGACAACCGCATAAACATGACAACTTTGTTTCCCTTAGAATCAGAACAATCTCAGATTCGTGGAAACAATAGATAATAGTTTCACTCAATCAATCGTGCATGCTTCGTTTCTACAGAGTTACACAGAAATGGGTAGACGGGCGTTTCAATAAAAAGGGTTTATTGAACAGTCTTATTTCTCGTGCAAGAGATATGAACTGCTACAATCGTAAGACAGAATGCGAAGTATAATACGTACAGCGTTAGCAGTAAGATAAAATAATACTGCAATAGCATGGTTTATAGCTATCACAGATATTCATAAAAATACATACATAAATAACACAGGCTAAAATGTTAATACTCATCTGATGCTTCTAGCTAGTTCTACCCCAGTGTACCAAACCTAAGTGTAGTACGAGGTAAGAAGTAGGTGCTGATTGTCTATAGTCTAGTTTAGCTATAGTTGCCAAGATTTGGCAAAAGTCCTTCTAGGTTCTAGTCTGCTCCATACCTTAAAATGAGTGAGGTTGGAATCTCTTTCCGAGTCTCGATCTCTAACACTCCGCAAGGGGAGTCAGAAACACTGGAGCTGGATTCTCTGCGAGGAGGATGACAGCGTCTGGTCAGTGCGTCAGGCGGGGCCTTGACTGCCTTCCGAACTTGCCGTGGCGAGCCGCATCATGCAAGTAAGCAGCCGAACCGTGGTTTGCCATGGTAAGTAAAGGTATATTTATACCTTGAAGGTGTTTAGGAATGCCAGTATTGACATAAAAGTCGGGCAGAAGAACGTCATGAATGAACCCCTAAGGAATAGATGTTCATGCATAATAAATTAGTTCTTGGAGAAATCAATATCCAAGCAAGGGGAAGTCCTAAAGGCTTAAGAGTCTGGTTTTCCAAGATTTTGTTGTGACGTAGATGAACGGATGTAGGTGGCCATGCCTGGATTTGGTTAGCATGGATAATGCCTAAATAAGGGTAGGATTTCTATGCCTAAATATGGGCAATGCGAATTGTGCATATATAAGGACATAAATCGGGAAACCTATATACGGTATCTAAACCGACACACAACACCCACTCCGCTTTAGTATGAACAACATTACTAAATCCTAAACATGCTAAATAAATCTAAAATATAGCAAGATATGGATGGCTAAGACCATGTATAAAAACACATTGTAAAATGCATCAAAATGTTGCCATGCATAAAATTGCATTGGTGCTGTACATTTTAAAGCAATGTTTCATTCTAAGCATATATTTACATTGAATGCTAAAGTAATGAACATACATATATATACACATTACTAAATGGCTCGGAAATACGGAAGAAAAAAGGCCGAAACCATTTCATGTCAAGTTACATAAATCAATTGATATTGACAAGGTGACATATTGTCTCTGAAAGTGTATCAAATAATTCTGTTCTCTATGAATGGTTCTACTTTAAGCAGACTACCTTGCCATAAAAAAAAAAATCTGATTTGGAAAAAAAAAATTAATCATAGGAAAATTTCCAAGTTTAGTCTTTGTTTTGAAAAGATGAAGGCCAAATTCAGAGTCTTCCCGGTACACTGTGTGCTGAATCAAAAGGCAGTGTATGGGTATGGAGAAAACATGAAATCTTCTAACCCTGTAGACAAAAAGTCATCTACCGTTGTAGGTGAAAGTTGGATTACCTCGTTTAGAAGATTAACCGCACATAGACGAGAAGCATCGCCTTCAGCATTGGTCGCATCAGCAATGTTCATATCGGATGTTACCTGCGTGCCTGTTGTTTCCTCTCGTAACTCAGCAGTAGCAATTTGTGTCTGTGAGATCTCAATGAATGCCGTCATCAGAATTGGTAGCCGCTGGGGACAACACACAGCATGGGCCATTACCGGGTCCAGCAGAGTATCGATATCCGTAGGCATGACTGATGGGAGTGTTAGACAGATGTCTAGTACACATTCTTCACCGCAAAGCAGGCAGCGTAGAACGGGTAAGATGCAATCTTGCCAGATTGGTCTGAATGACAGAAACCATGTGGTATTTAATTCTCGTAGACGAGGTAAACCCAAAATTTGGACGATGCGCTCACAACACTTCATTTCCAATAGAGCTCTCTCTATGGTGCTGGGAGTGACGCTGGTGATTTGGCTTGCCATATCGGAGCAGTAGGAGCAAAAATAGGATCCCTGCAACAAGTCCAAAAAGTAGTGGCAGTCCGCCAAACACAGAGTGCACGAAGTTGGGAATTATTCCGAGGACTGCTTGAAAAGGTGCAAACAGTCCCAAACACACGGTCTTAAATACATGTACAATACCGCTTGTATGAGACGTGTTTAAGATACGTTCTAACATTTCTGAGAAATGTATAGGGCAGTTTGTATTCAGAAGGGCATTTTTCTCTGCAGAAGTCCTTGCGACTTGTAGATCATAGGTTTCTTTGGCCGAGGTCAGTGGCACAGTTTGTTGCAAAAGAATGGCTTTCATTCTGCTTAGAGTATCAATTCGTATAGAAGAGATGTTCAGTGAAGGCCATAGAGGCGACTCCCTGACTGTCTGTATTTGTGGGAACAAGACTTGCATACAGCAAGTGACCCTGGATGTAACCGTTACTAGATATGGGATACCTGGCAAAATGCCACAGCAGCTGTGATCATTCAATATGAGGTAACTTACATTTGAAAGTAGTCCAAAAATTGGATTAATCACTGCAGTTGGTGAACCTTGCAGGTGACAGGATAAGTTGGTAGTGGAACCATCACAGGCCCCGTGTAAATTAATACCCTGACAAAGGAGAGAACCGCTTAGTGCGTTTTCACAGTTTGTACTGCTAAGAAATACTTCACGCCCCCCACTCCAACATCTATGTGTGTAAGGTAAATCCCAAGATGTCTTGATGTATTCTTTACACGGCCTTTCATATTTGCCTGCTGGTATATGTTTTAGGCAATACTGAAAATGCAAAGTTGTAACAGGCAGAGTAATTTTACCATGTATGATCCACTCAGTAGCTGGTTTTTCTGCCACTGTGAATGGTAATTTTTCCAGTTTTTCAATGCTCAACACCGTGTAGTTTGCTCCCCTTTGTGCCAGTTTGATCTGTTTATCAGTGAGATTGAATTCTGAAAACAATGACGTAGTGTTGATTAAACGCCAAGGCACATAGCCTGCACGCAAGTTTTGTAGCGTCCAGCCCAATAGCATGATAGAACGCAGCTGAGACTGACCATGTTGCAACATGACCAAGTCTTGTTCCATGATGTCTATGGCAGAAGACACAATGCTATCCAATGAATATATTCTGGACGACAGAGTCGTTAATCCATTGTCTACTACAGAGAGAGATTTCTCTAAATTAATACAATCAATTTCTCGTATTCGTTCTGCAGTCTCTGCTTGGGTAAACTTACATATTTCATTATAAGCAGCATAGATACCGGCATATATGAAACATTTTTGACGCGGTTTGCTTGGTCCTAGCAAGAATTCCCTAAGTTCTGCGCCTTCTTTTAGTAAAGATAAGTGTTGTTTTACATTCTGCAGTGTAGCTTTCTGTAGCCAATCATGGCAGAGTTTCCCTACACTGTATGTTGTTACTACCCCTCGATGCTGTCTTTGAACATAGCGTGGGTCTGGCCTATTGATAGTGAAACCCTGTGTTTTGTTCAGGAATCAATCTTGACAGTTGTTTGTGTCTGTGGGCCAGAGCAACAATTTTTTCCATTCATGATATGATCTGTTGTGATGCAAAATATTATATACGTTGACCTCCCCCCGTGTAGTGCTATTACTTGCAGGTATAGGTACGGTCGGTGTGTTCATGTCTTCGATCTTGGCTAACCCAAGGCAAGATGTTTGTTGGACAGTGCCATTCAAAAACATAATTTGCTCAGGGATGATACAGGCTCTAAACAAAGCTTCTACCCCCTACACTTGCCAATCTTTTGTACCCCAGACAGATTTTGTCTCAATGTTGTCTTTCAAAAAGTCAAAACCCTGTCTAGACAGTTGGGCAATAAAGGCTGCAGAATAAATCTGTTTCGTATTGGTTAACATATTTTTCGTTCCGGTCTTGTTCATATTCTTAAAATAAAACGATTCTGGATTTGATAAGTTAAACCCTGAAAAATATGGGAATTTGATTGCAAAAGTTTTTGAGCTACCCTTTGGAGGTGTAGGACAATGTTCCCATTGGTTATACATAAATACATTTCTAGGTGATGCAGTTTTATGCAAGAAATGATGACCATAGTGGTTATAACAATACATTTGTTCATAGTCTGATGAACCCTCTAAATATTCATGATTTGTGAATACTGCAGACATTTCTAGATCAGACATCGTGTTATTAACAGTCTCGAAGTAACAATCATCAGAAAAGGTACTCGAGGCAATAAAGTCACTTAATGAAATTTTAAATAAGTGTGGAATCTTCAAATGTTCCGACGGGCCAAAAATGTCATATTCAGTTCTGTCTAAACCATCTGGTATAGGAACGGCTGTGATGTTCACTGCTGACAAGTCTCTTGGTTCACGATGGGATGATTTGTGGGGCTGGAGAAGAGCTAACCAAAGTAGAAAGAAGAATATTCCCAAAACAATCCATAGTTCAATTCATGGTGAAACCAGATAAGTCTTTTTCAGGAGATGAAAAAAGTCTGTTGCTTGTTTTTTGAAAGTTCTTTGTGCTGGCATCGTTTAAGGTTTGCTGGGATCCTCAGAAAACTTATCAAAGTTAATGAAATAGCCAGAGGCAGTTCTGTCAATGGTTTGAATTGCATCAGGATTCGCTGAATTAGCTGGAACCAGTTGATCACTTGTTATTTCGTTGTAGACAGGTGTGTCAGAACAAACTGTTATTTGGGTCTCAAGAGGGACGAGTTCCATAGCTTTGTTGCTTAGTCCTTCATTTCTCACTGCAGAATCTTCAAAGGTGATGAGTCTCTCAGGTTGAACCTCTTGGATTGTAGCTAGTGGAGTGCGCCTGCTACATTGTCGGAGTCCACTTGGCCTACTGCTTAGTATCGGCCACATAGTGTGGTTTGATCAGGTCGATGGACACAAATCTTTTCTCTTTTTTACCAGCAAGGGGCGGCAGTAGTACTGTTCTCGATCCGTGGATTACTAGGACAGGTACTGGTTGTCTGTAAGAAGGCCCAAATTCCTTCTTGTCTGCGATCTTTTCTCTGACTAGATCACCAAGCTTTGGGATCCAGACAGGCCTTGCTGGGGCAGTTGTTTTTTCCCCAGTGGTTGTTAGCTTCAGGAACACGTTGCTTTGTTTCGATCTTAGTTCATTTAAGTCCTGTAAAACAGCCAAACGATCTTTGATATCAAACTTTTTATTTTCCACCACTGTGCCTTTCTTGTCAAGGTCCGGAATCAACATTCTAGTTCCAAATAGGACTTCATATGGAGTGACACCCCCTAGTTAATTTCTTGGCAAATCGTTTAATGAGCGTTGGACCACAGAAAGATGTTTGACCCACCCATCACCCGAACCTAATACCCTAGCTGTTATAGACTGCTTTATGTCCCAGGTTTTTCTTTCCACAACAGAATTTCCCTCAGGATGGAATGGAAAAGAATACCGCAATGCTACGCCCAAACTGGCCATGGCTTCTTTGTAAGCTCGAGAGCTAAACGCAGGACTCTGGTCAGAATGTACTGTGCCAATTGCGTATGTGCCGATAAAGACTCCCAAATCTTTTATAACAGTTCGAGCGTCAGCTGAGCGCTGAGGCCTCATCCAAAGGAACCTTAAACACAAATCCACTGCGACCATGATATATTCATAGTTACTGATCCAGCGCAAGACCGGGTAAAGAAAGGGAAAAAAAAATATATATATATATATATATATATATACATACACAGCTATCCTCCCTGCGTCACAGACCCAACGTCACACTAGCTCATTCACACACGCAGTCATTGGTGGGGCCCATAACACCAACACTCACACGTCTCTTACTCACGAGTCTGCACACAGGAGGGATGATGATTTCGCGCTGAACATGTAGGGGGGTACTTTATTACCTATAGGAAAGAAAAGTTATTTTACAGAATATAGATTGGCATTCACCACCTATAGATTCCTAATCTCAAACATCAAGGCACTCCACCCACTTGGTCGACGGACCAATTTGTTGGATTGGTTGATGGTGATTTAGAACCAGCTAAAACACATTTTAAGACTCAGAATCCTTTATTCTCTTTATCAAAAAACCACAAACTCATAATTTCTGTTAATCGAATATTTGTTTATCTAAATATTGTTTGCCAATAATTTCACTAGAAACTTCTTGAATAAACAAGAAGGAATTCGTTTCTGACAGCCGCATAAACATGACAACTTTGTTTCCCTTAGAATCGGAACAATCTCAGAATCGTGGAAACAATAGATAATAGTTTCACTCAGTCAATCGTGCATGCTTCGTTTCTACAGAGTTACACAAAAATAGGTAGACGGGCATTTCAATAAAAAGGGTGTATTGAACAGTCTTATTTCTCGTGCAAGAGATATGAACTGCTACAATCGTAAGCCAGAATGCGAAGCATAATGCGTACAGCGTTAGTAGTAAGATAAAATAATACTGCAATAGCATGGTTTATAGCTATGACAGATATTCAAAAAAATACATGCATAAATAACACAGGCTAAAATGTTAATACTCATCTGATGCTTCTACCTAGTTCTACCCCAGTGTACCTAACCTAAGTGTAGTACGAGGTAAGAAGTAGGTGCTGTTTGTCTGTAGTCTACCTATAGTTTCCAAGATTTGCCAAAAGTCCCTCTAGGTTCTAGTCTGCTCCATGCCTTAGAATGAGTGAGGTTGGAATCTCTTTCCGAGTCTCGATCTCTAACACCCCGCAAGGGGAGTCAGAAACACTGGAGCTGGATTCTCTGCGAGGAGGATGACAGCATCTCGTCAGTGCATCAGGCGGGGACTTGACTTCCTTCCGAACTTGCTGTGGCGAGCCGCGTCGTTCAAGTACGCAGCCCAACCATGGTTCACCAGTAGCCATTATAGCAGTGATGAGCAACTGACAATGATGATGCTGATAGTGTTGGAGACAGTGGTAATAGTGGTGATGGATGTGATGATGCTGACTGTGGTGACGATGATGGTAGGAGCTGTGAAGGAGTAATGTTGGTGTACAGGGCCAGCCCTACATTGGATTGACCGGGGCAGCACCCTGGGTAGAAAGAAAATGCGTTGTTTGTTGTGGGTTTCGTTGCGGTGTGAAGGCAGGAGGTGTGAGGAAGATCGGAGGAGGGTGTAGGTTCATGGGGATCTAACAATTACGCTGAGGCACATTAAGCGCTGATTACAAAGTCTTTAACAGGACAGATTGAGACCAAGTGGGATGGACTGGTCAGCTGAGCAGTTGCAGGGAACAGCCTCTGGTAGCTTGTTGTATCTCTGTAGCTTGAACAGGAGGGTCAGCTTTATGACACTTGGAGTCCACCTCTTTGTTCTGGGTACAAGAGGGAGAGCAGGTCCAGTCCTCTAGGTCTCAGACAGCAGGTTCAGTCCTCTTCTGACCTTCCACAGGTACAGGTGTGTTCTGAAGTGGGTGCCCGGAGATGCCACATTTATGCCTGTCACACATTAGTTGGTTGAATGACCCCTGTTCAAACCCTAACCAATAGATTAAAGGTTCCCAGACTAACCCTACCCACTTTGGACATTTTCAAGATGGTGAAAGTCCAATGTCACACTAGACTTGGGCTCTGAGGGCCGGCGGTAGGTGTGTGGGGAGTGTAATGTGGTAACCCCAGAGTCTACATCAAACACTAAATCCAGTTTGGAGCAGGCCCTGTATCACAACAAACTCAGACATACATCTGGAAAAAGAAATGTTGAGTTTTCCAGCAACCAGACAGTAAATGCACAAAAATGATTTTGGCATTCTGTTCTCATGCTGTGAAGTGTGCCCTAAGTGTTAAATGTAAAACCCAGCAGACTGGTCAAACAGTTTAATTAAAAAAAAAAAAAAAAAGTCCCACTGTGATTGGAGGCTGACTGTCTGGGGGGAAAAAGAAGGGGATACGTCTGGGTATTAGCTACATCTGCTTCTGACAGGATAGGCCATTTTGAAGTTAATCAAGGTCCTGGACCAAGCCCACAAGCCATTCTGTCAAAAGCACATCACCTCCCCAAACCCAAGACCTTTGTTTCAACTCTGGGAGCAAGATCACAGCTCTTCAAGGGGGCTATTCAAATGCTAATTACTGGCAGAAGTGGGAGTGCAAAATGCAGAATCACCTCCAGGAACTCTAGGCAGAGATTTTTAATAATTATTAAAAAAAGTTTTTAAATTATTTTTCCAGCTAGTTCTATTCCCAAGAAAGAGAAGTACTATTTAATATTGCATCCCAGGGTTTTCCTATGGAACAGCTAACCCTGCTACAATGAAAATCGTTTACATGTCCTACTTATAAATACCGTGCACCCTGCCTTATGGCAGTAAGGCCTACTTAGCGGTGGTGTGTTAATATTAATATTAATAATAAGGAAGGTTTAGGCCTGTCAAAAGGAGTTATTTTGACAGGTTGAATTTGCAGTATAAAACTTTGCAGCCTGGCTACACATAGCTGGTTTGCAGTCATATTTACACCGCCACTGTAGTGGATGGGATTTCAAAATGGGTGCTGCAATCCACTCAAGACATTTCACTTGCATACCCTGGTTATACTTTTTACCATATAGTAAGGTCTTATAGGGGTATACCTACATCCTCATGTTGAAACAGGGAGCACAAGCATGTTTCTGCTTGCTAGCAAAAAACAGTCAAAGCAGAATGTTAGGGATAAACCACACACATGATTCTAATTTTCAACAGTAACAATGTTGTTAACAGTGGTGGTGCTAATGGCGGTAGTTATGGTGGTTGCTGATAATTGTATTGCTAATGGTGACAGTGCCTGTTGTGGTAATACTAGTTCTGGTAATGGTGATGGTGTTATTGTTGAGGTTAATTTTGGCGGTAGTGGTATTGCGAATAGTAATAATGATGGGGTTAGTAATTTTTCTGGTAAAGAGGGTGGAGGTAGTTATTACGGTTGTAAGGGTAAAAATGTTGGTAATGGTGATGGGGATTTTGGTGTAATGGTTGGTGCTAATGGTGGTGGGTGAAATGGTGGCGTAATTGTGGTGGTTGTAGCGATAGTTGAGAAGTGCTGGTGAAGGTGGCAATAGTCATGCTAATAGTGATAGCAATAATGATGTTGGTAGAGGTAATATTGAAACTGGTGGTGCTTTTAATGATGGAGATAATTTTGGTTGTAACAGTGGTGGTGATGTTAAATGTTGGATGGGTGGTATTGGTGTTGACAGTAATAGTGGCAGTATTGGTAATAGTGGTGCTGTTCATGAGATTGGGTGTTGCTACATGGGACATGCAGACACCCACCTGTCAAACGGGAAGTGGTTCAGTGGTTAGGAGTCACCAAACAATGGGGGATGCCAAAGTTGGGAAATACCTGGCTGGGTGGCAGAGTAGAAGCAAGGATTATACAGAGGTTCTGCTTTAGGGTATTTTGCTTTTTTCACTGTGCAGATGTGGATTACAATGCTGCTTCAAGGGCAGCTCTGTCAGTATGGATCAAGACCTTGTCTCCACGAGTTTTTGTTTTACATGTGCCTTTATGCAGACACAAATGCAATGCAATAGCAGAAACAAAAGGTTCATCAGAAAAGCCATGACTCTGTAAAGAGCAATATTATTGTATTTTTGCAGCTAGTCAGTTAGCTCAAAGAGTGATTTTTCTAAACAACTATATTAGGAGGAGTTACCAAAAACACAACCCTGGCATTGTTACTTTTACTAAGAGAACGTCATTATTTACCAAAGAGCACTGCTGGAATTCAAGAAAATACTCCGGAGGCTCCGCTTTATGGTTATTTGTGTCTTTTACTGCACAGATTACAATGCTGCAATGTAAAAATCATTCCTTCTATACTCATGGGTCCATTCCTGTTTATTTTATAATTTCCTTTTGAGAAGACGCTAAGTAGTTTAATCCTGCGCCTCAAAACTGATCATTTAGAAAAATACCCAGCAAAGCACTTGAAAAGAGAACACTACTGAAACAAATTTTATGCAACTTTCAAATTCTTTGTAGAGTGGCATCATTTTACAAAAACAAATCTGGCTTAAAGGGGAGTGGCACTAGTAGCCAGTGAGCCTGGTCACCTGCTGTAGCGTGGGGAAATTGGGGAAGAGGGGAGCAGCACAGACCACTGACACCAGGTTTGTGTAAAAAAGGCTGCTTTATTGGAACAGGTGCACATTACTTACACAACCCTGGGCTTTTCGACTTAACAAACTGCAAACCTCACTATACAAAATTGGTCACATATGTTAAGTACCACCACCCCTAAATGTACCTCCCCCCACAACAACTTAATTCTGTAAGTCCCTACTTCCTCCAGTGCTGCTCTTCTGCAACTGAGATCTTTAAACTCCCCTCCAGCTTTACTGCAACCATTAATCTCTAACTAACTTACCTTTCTAATGAACCTTTAAGTTCCTGGCTCGTCCAGGTATGCACTTGTCTACCTGTTCCCTTTCGGTCTGGATTGCCACTGTCAACAATGATAAACTTTAGTAAACCATGTCAACTTCTCAGCCAATCACCTCCCAGTAGAAGACCCTGTCACAACTTTTTCTGCCCCCTAACCGCTCACTAACAAATGTTCAATACCTTAGCCAGCACATGTCTTAGCTGCATCAAATACAACTCCATGTCATAATACGACAAGTGAACCCCATTCCCATGGAAAGACCCGAAATCATTGTAGCATAAATCAGAGGGCTCAATCCTACCAATTCCCCAGTCCCTGCAAAAGGATCACATCTCCTTGTTGAGTTTCTTTCTGGCCCTCTCTATAGCTGCTGGCCAGAGCCCACGTCAAACTCTCCGATGAACACATGCTGTCCTTATGATGTGGCACCCTGACGACTGACGCTGAATCGGCTTTAATCCTCCTTCATGGATTTAATCAAAGCCAAACCTTTTTTCTAAAACCAGGCCCTTCTCACCTAAATGCAACAACAATACACCTTAGCTTTTTCCTCCTACCAACAGCCTGTTCAAACAGCGTAAAAGCTCCCACCAACACATCCCTCTCAATCCTTGCCATGTCAGTGCACTTGATACATGTTGTAGTCGAAGCTCAGATTTACACCGTGGCTGCTCTGGCTCACATGTTTTTCTGCTTACTTAAAGAATGAATGCCTCAGGATCCATAATGACTATCCTGCCACCTATGGGCTGGAAACCAAACCTGCAAAACACAAACAAACAATTTAAAACTAGCAGTGATTCAATAGTCCCCCTCTAACATAGCATTGAAAACCATCTGAAGACCATCTATGCAGACCAAAAATACTTTCCCGATACCAACCTCTCCTACCCGCTTCTGTATACCGAAGCATAGTTAATGCATCCCATACTCTCTTGCTTCAACTCCTACTTGCACCAATGCCTTGCACAACATAGCCAATAGCTAGAATACTGTCACCGGCCTGTCAAACTCATGCTGGAAGACTCTACCCACCCCCAATACTTTCCAAGCCTGAAGTGATTACCCCCCCCCCCCATACTGGGGAAAACCTGTCCACTGGATGCACTTGGAGAAAGAAGGTCTTACCATATCTCCTCTGATCTGTCTTGACTTGTATAGTCAAACCTGCAGACCCTCCGCACACCGGTGGACTTCCCCAAGAGTACCCCCACCCCCTTGCTCCCTAATAGCTCTGATACCCAAAACACACAAAGGAACATGAATGTCCTCAATGTGGTGAAGAGCACTGTTTAATCCTCCCTACAGCAAATCCTGCGCAAAACTAACAGCACTTCACACAACAAACCCAGAGTCAGAGGTCTCCTTTTCGGTCCTACACAACTTGCCTCCATCGCCCAACCTTTAGGCCTCCATCTCCCCAGTTCCCTGGCCAATTGTGCATAGCCCCACAGGAGCATTCCCATAAAAGCTATACCCATCAGTTTCCCTGAAATCATGATCCTTTAGTGTCCTTTATTGCTGTCATCATCAATTGAACTGCATCTTCTGTCCTAGCCTATTCCTCTTTCCTATTTTGTGCCCCACTAGCTAAAAATTCTACCCAGTCCTGAGCATAAGCCATCCTCACAGATACCATCAACAAATCTACCATCAACTGGAGCATCATGTGTTGCTTACTATCCAAAGCTCCTGAGGCTTTCGGGTCCTGCCTCAGTGGCCAGCCCATGGATTCTCTCCCACTATGAACGAGACAAAGCATCTGCAATGCAATTGTCCACACTAGGCACGTGTCGAGCTCTAAATAAAATGTCATACTTAAAGCACCCCAGTACACAAACCCACAGTAATTCCGACACCTGTGTATCTCTGGCTTACTGATTACCACCTGAACCACCGACATATTGTCAATTCAAAATACTATTCTCCAGTGCACCAACTGCTCCCCCAAGAAGGTCACTGCCACCACCAAGTGAAAAAATTCCAAAAAGGCAATACTTTGCCCACCTCGTTTCCACTCTAGTGGCCATTCCTCTGTGCACCGTTTGCCCTACCAATACAGCCCAAAGCCAATTCTTCCTGCAGTATCAGAAAATATCTGTGCATTCCAGACCAACTCCTCCAACTCTACTCGTGACACTCTGTTCAATGACCCCAGAAAAATCTCCACATCCTAAAATCCTCCCTGACACTTGCTGATAATCTCATGTGATGATGAGGCAATGGCAAGCCAGACAGGGACAATCTCAGTCTCCTACAGAACATCGTCTCTGCCCTCACAAACCTCCAGGAAACATTCTAATGTCCCAAGAGCACTTGAACCTCTTTTACTGTTACTTTGGCTTTAGCCATCATTGCATTCAACAGCAGTTGCATTGTACGTTTTTTTATTCTTTGGTAAGCGGGCTTCCATAACCCCCAAATCAATTTCAATACCTAAGAATGATAGAACCATACTGGGTCCCACTGTCTTTTCTGGCGCTAAAGGCACCCTGAGGTCCCCCACGAGCTCCTGAAATCTTACCAGCAGCTGCTGGCAGTCCATGGAACTGGAGTTGACCACAAATAAAAGAGTCATCCATATATTGTGTGAAATTCTCATGTCCCGTACAGCAAGAGAACAACCATTGCTAGAACACTTAAAGAGAGCAAAATATATCAAACATCCCATGGGGAGCACATTATCAACCTACCATTGGCATTCAAATTGAATGACCAGAGGCTGAAAATCTTCAGGGTATACTGGCAACTGACATCTTAAATTACATCCTTGATGGTATCATTCGCAGAACCAATTACACATCTACTCACATACACCAATGCAACCGCTTACAAACCCACTCACCCACCCATTCATTTACCCATACAGCCACTCACAAAGCCACTCACTCACCCATACAGTAACTCACACCCCCACTCACTCACCCATCCAGCCTCTCAGTAGAGCCACCGACTCACCCATAAAACCACTCACGTACCCACTCACACACCCAAACAAACACTTACATAGCCATTGATACAAGCGCTAACACATCCACACATTCATCCTTACAGCCATTCAAACGGACACTTACTCTCCAATACACCCACTCAGTTAACCAAACACCCACTTAAATAGCTACTCAATCACCCATACAGACAGTCCCACATATCCAGTCACTCACCCATATGGCCACTCACACAGCCACTTGGTCACCCATACAGCCACTCACACACCCACTTAGCTACTCACATACCCATTTATACACCCATGCAGCAACTCACACACACACATATTAACCCATAGAACTTCTCACACACACACACATGGATACAATCACACAACCACACATCACATATGTTAGAAATTGTTTCACTTAGTAGTAGTACAGAAAGAATAATAATGTAACTTATGCAGTAGCTTAGTATATATCTTTAAGTCTCAGAAGAGTTCACAAAATGCTTACACTCACTGGATGATTACATCACTGATGTCATTTAAGATGCCATGAGTGATGTAATATGTGAGGTCATAAGCAGTGCATTGCGGGGCGTAAGTTATAGTTAGCTCAGGTAACTATAACTGCCGAAAAAGAATATATATATATTTATATATTCCCACACAAGTCTGATGTTTCGGCCAGAGGATTAATCCGAACCAAATCACAACAGTGCCGCAGCTCCAATAAACAAAGGTGTTTATTCAAAAAAGCAACAAACGATCCCGACGGGTTTCGGAGTTTCTTCACTCCTTTATCACAGGTTAGGTTTTTACTCTTTCTATTTCTCTTTTAAAGAGACCACCACGTAGATAACGTGCAAGTGATAGACATAGAAAAAATTTGCATGTTTTGTTTCGACTATGTCGTTTTTCAATAAAGTTACCTCCGAGCTTATACACTATACGTAACCTCACATGATTATTGTTTGATCAGTAAATGACATATTGTAGCACTGCGTACTTTCATGTAATTTCGTCTCGATTGACAGGAAAGAATGAACAATTCTGCCACAGTGGGCAAATATCTCCGAAATCAAAAATTGAATTTCTATATTATTACTGCCTGTGCATTTTGATACTCAAACACAATTAAGCCCAAGTGGGCCTTGCACTGTTACTCCAACAAGTATATCCTTCTTAAATGCCTACAATGCGCCAAAGGCAATACATTCTTACACTACTTAAGTTCAAACGTCAACAACTGATTAATTTCATCAATCCTTAATTTGGGCTCAGTGGGCATATATAAACATTTTAAAGTCCACAACCAAGATTTAATAAATTTGACGTAACAGTAGATAGATATTAGAGCACTTCTGCATTGCGGTGTATTCATATCTGTAAAAACAAACAAACACATGAACCAGTGATTAAAATGTGATACACGGAAACCTACTATTAAAACCTTAAAAAAACAAAACCTTAAAAGAACTTATACAAGAGTGAAACAGCTGAGTAATCACTTTTTTATCCTAAGTGTACAGACAATACTTCGTCCAAATTTAAACTCATTGGGTGGATTGTGTTATATTTGATGATCATTTTGGATTCAAACCTCCTTAATTCTAAGGTCCTATTACCACCTCTTTCTCTTAATGGAATTTTGTGAAGGACATAGAATCTTAGTAGGTTGCTATTCTGATTATGGCTGGTCTTAAATGACGAGCAAATGGATATTGCTTATTGTTGTTTTGATTGCTCGTAAATGTTCCAGCACTCGCTTTTTGGCCATATGAATAGTGCTCCCTATATAAAATTTGTTACATGGGCATTTCAAGGCATACACTACATAATCTGTGTTACAGGTTAAATGTTTTGTGGGGAGGTTGTCTGTCCGAAGTTCTGAGTGTTTTACAGCTTTCACTATATTATTTACGAGCTTTGCACTGGTTGCATGTATAGAAACCCTGAATCTCATTTTTGTTTTTAACTTGATTACTAAACAAGTGTTTAAAGAGTCTTTCAGGGATTTTGCTTTTCTAAAAGTCACTCCTGAATTATCTCCAATTTGTTCAGCCAAATTGGTGTCCGTCTTAAGGACTTCCCAATATTTTTTAAAACCTATTTTAACTTTCCAGGCTTGATTATGGTATGTTGTAATGAATCGGATCTGTTCTTTTTCGTTTTCGGGCTTTTCCTTAGGTATAAGCAGATTGTTACATTTTAATTTTTCTACTTTTACCATTGCATGCTAGGATGGCAGCTATCTACATGTAGCAGACTGTTGCCTGCTTACCCAGAGGACGACGTGTAAAGGGGAACTACAGGTGAGAAACCGTGTGATCTTTGTAGTTTGTCCAGGATGTGGAGTATTCATTGCGCATAGTGCTCTTTCTACAGGCTTTACAGTGACCAAATGGAAAGAAATCTCGGAGATTAAGTTCCCTGACCTGGTTCTTGATGGTAATGTCATTGTGAACCAGCATGTCCCTAAGACTGCATTCCTTCCTGTACAGGACCCCGGGCCTGTCATGTATCGTATGCCTTAGATTGGGTCGCTTTTCTATATGTCCCAGTTTTTTCTCAGGATATTATGAATATCCTTGGAATTATTGTTAAATGTCATAGTGACTCTGGGTTCAGTCTGGTTGTCAGATTCAGTGTCAGTGATATTATCAAAAAGGGTTTCTTCTCTGATTACATTTTTGGTTTTGTCAATGGATCTGCTGAGAACCCACTGTGGACAGACTCTTTCCCTGAATTTACCACCATGACTGCTTGCTCAGCCAGGAAACATTTTTCAGTATTGCAATTGTGTTTTGCCCCCAGAAGCTTCCCATAGGGGATGCTCCACGTGAGGGTATGAGGATGGCTGCCGAGGGCATGCAAAAGGCTGCTACCCGCAGTGGATTTGTGGAACAATTTGGTTTATATCCTATCCTCCACAATCTCTATGTTGACATCCAGATATTTTACTGAGGTTTTAGTCATGGTGTGAGACAGAATGAGATTGTGGAGGTTGTTGTTGAGTTTGTCGACAAGCTGTACCGCTTCATCCTCTGTGCCATTCCAAATAATGAACAGTGCGTCAATGTATCTCAACCATATTATGACCTGTTCAAATTAGGGGAAACCATCAGGGCTGTTGAAGATGCCCTTCTCCCACCATTCGAGAAAGAGGTTGACAGGACTAAGAGCAGAACATGTTCCCATTGCGGTCTGAGGATCTGTTTATATAGGAAAATATTAACCCCTTGCATGCCCGCCCCTTTCCCCGCCCAGTGCCGCGCCTTCCATTAGCGGGCGGAGTTCATGACGAGCTGGACTCGTCATGGGCACAGCGCCACCGCAGCCCATGACGAGTCCAGCTCGTCATGGGCACTGAAGGGGTTAAACAAGAAGATGTTGTTGGAGAGGCAGTGTCTTATCTCCAGGATTATATTGGTATGAGCGAGGTATATTACAGATCTGTCCCGCAAAACATTTGCAGGCCTGGATACCCTCCTCACGGTCAACAATGTTATATAATGAATTGACATCAAGTGTCAGTAGCAAGTAGACCTTCTCACAGTTGACACATTCTAGTTTGCCCAGAAAGTCTTTGGTGTCACTCACATAAGAGGGAAGGCTTGTGACAAATTCCCTAAGGAAATGGTCTACGTATTTGGATACTTTCTCCAGGGCACTACCCCTGGAGGATGCAATTAGTCTCCATGGGGGGGTTAAGGATGCTATATGTACTTTGGGGAGGATATATAGCTCAGGTAATTTGGGGTAATCTTTTTTCAAGAAGCAATATTTTTCTCACTCAAGTGTCCCCATGTCCTTCCAATCCCTGAGTTTGCTCCTGGTGTCTGTGATGCTGTTGGCATACAACTCTTTACTGATGGTAATGTAGAACCTAATGTCATTGATTTGGTGTGTGGCCTCCCCAATGTACATGTTCCAACTGAGGAGCACCACATTCCCTATTGTCTGCAGGTCCTATGATGATATTGGTGTTTGCCGCAAGTGATTCCAGAGCCTGTCTTTGGGATTGTGAGAGATTGTGTTGTGAGATTCCACTTCTCCATGTTTTGTGTCTAAAGCTAATGGGGCTTTTGGTTATGATATAATGCAAAGTATCAATATTTCTATGCGGCATTGTCGGAACAAAAGTGGAACGTGGTTTAAAATCAGTTGATGAGGCATGATCGTATGTAATGCCCAACTCATCAATTAATCCATGAAGATCGCGGGTAGCATCACCCGTTATTCTGTATATCCAGTAGGGTGTCATTATCACTGATATTCAAATCACAATTGGTATTCACGGTCACTCACCAACCTAAAGAGCCACTCACACACCCCCTCTCAAAGGTGACAGGTCACAGTTAAGAAATACAATTTAAAGAACCTTAGAAATTCACAAAAAAAGTCAAAGTTACAGGAATGTTAACGTTAGGAAATAACATTAAAAAATCATAGAAATTCACTGAACAAACAAAGGTTACAGGAACTCACAGACACTCTCACACCCACTCAGACACTCTTGCACTCACTCACACACTCACTTTTAAAGGTTACAGTTAGGAAATAACATTTAAATGCTGTAGAAATTCACAGAAAAAAACAAAGTTTATAAGGGTGTTCAAGTTAGGAAATAATATTTCACTCATGACATCATTGATGACATCTCGAGACTTGAAGATATAGTAAGCAACTGCATAAGTTAAATTAATATTCTTTCTAAATTAGTAATGAGTGATACTGTTTGTAACATATGTCATCTGAATGGATGTGTGATTATATCAGTGTAGGAGTGGGGGTCTGGGCACTGTATGTTTGGGAGTGTATGTATAGGTGAATACGGATGTGTGTGAGTAGTTGTATGGGTGTGTGAATGACTGTGTTAGTGGCTGTATTGATGACTGAGTGTGATTGGCTATATGGATGAGTGAGTGGCTGCCATAGTGGCTATATGGGAAGGGGAGTGACTGTTTTGGTGACTGAGCAGCTATGTGAGTGGTTCTATGAGTTGGTATGTTAGTGACTGTATGGTTAAGTTAGTGGCTGTTTGAATGGATATATGAGAAAGTGAGTGTGTGTAAGTGGCTATTTTGCACAGAAAGTCTTGGTATGACTGGCTGTATAGGTGAGTGAGTGGGTGTGTGACTGCTAGTGAATTGGTATGTAAGTGGTTAACTGGATTAGTGAATAGATGTGTGAGTAGCTGTATGGGTAAGGGAGCGGCTGTGTGAGTAGCTGTATGGGCGAGTGAGTGCTAATGTGAGTGGCTGTATGGGTGAGTGGGTATATAAGTGGTTGTATGGGTGGGTGATTTGGCTGTGTTAATGGATGTATGAGTGAGTGAGTGGGTGTGTTTGAGAGGCTGGCTCAGTATATGATGTACACTTATGTAAGTGGACACCTTACACTGTCCAGACAACCCTTATGGTGATTTTAGTGGTCTTCGACAACCTTAGAATGATCTGTAAGTGGTAGCTGTGGAGAGCAGCCTTCAGGCTTAGTCCAGAAGGAGTGTAAAGCAGCTTGTTTTACCAGTATACAGACTTACTGGTATAGATTAAGTGAAAAAGAACCACACAGTGTATTTATAAAAATATGTATTTATTATAAGACACTCACTAACACATATAGATATCTCCTAGCCGGAGATGTACGCAATGCACATAAATCTTTGCAATATAAACAGGTAAGTAGCTGAAGGGACAGCAATTACAAATCCCACTCTGGCCCTGATTTTGAAGTCGATTAAGGAACACCGTGCAAAGACTCGTGCGGATGGAAATAAAGCCAGACAGTCTATAAAAAAGTTGGAAGGCACAGTACGGAAAGTAGGGAACGCTTGTTTGGAGATTGGAGAGCGGCTTAACAGCATAGAGGAGAGAACAACTGTCATAGAGACTGAACTGGTTCCTGTGAGAGAGCAGACTAAGTCCTACGACACACAACTGATCAACGCCATGTGGAAATTAGAAGATCTGGAGAATCGCAGAGAAGGAATAATCTCAGTTTTCTTGGGATTGAGCAAGGTCTAGAAAGGGATGACATTCGATCTTTTATCCTGGACCTTCTTAAGGAAGCTTTTCCCGAACTCACAGGATGGGACTGGAAGAGTGAAGTTCAGAAGGTCCACTGGTTCCCATTCACTTGTCATAAAGTTATGCAGCCCAGCAGAGATCAAAAGCAGCAGAGGGCTATCTTAGTGGTTTTGGTTATTTCATGATGCGTCAGGCTATCTTTGAGAAGGCTTTCCCAGAGGCGAGAAGGCAATATAAAAGTACCTTTTTTTGTGCGCCCTGATTTCTGCCATATAACAGTAGAGCGCAGATGGCGTTTACGGCAGGTTATCAGGCTTTATCAAGATGCTGCATTTGAAGCTTTTTTTTTGACGCAAGCTATGTTGAAAACAATAGTTAGAGGGTCTGTAGAGTTTTTTTACTTCTGAATACAAGCCAGAGACTATCTTGAACAGGTTTTGGCAGAAATAAGAAATGAATAGATTTTGGGTGTATCAGTTTAAGAAGCTGTGGGCTATGCTTTATATATTTGGGTCTCTCCTTAGCAAGGTATGCCCCTTCTTCTCTTTTCCTTTGATATAACAAGGGTGTTTATGTATCTGGCTGTTTTCTCACTTTATCTTGGAAGGTATTATTTTTCACATAGGGGTGCGGGGGCGTGGAGGGGGGGCCAGGGGTGGGATTGCAGTGTTTCTCACCATCTTTATCACACAGACCTGGTAGGTCTGGCTGCTTTCATTGGTGGGGGTTTTGGTGAACGGCGGGGGGTTTGTTGGGGGGGAGCGGGAGGGGGTGTACGTGTTGAAAAGCTGGTATTTAAATTGCAGCAAAACATTATTAACTTGTTGTTTTTTTTGTTAGCACTAAAAGAGAGGGTACGGTGTGAATATTAAGAACAGTTGGGGAGATTTTTCTGGCATTACATAGCTTCTATTAGTCTTAGTGGGACAATTTGGATGGTTAGAATAATGCAGCGGATTGATGGCTAAGCTTCGCATTGCCTCTATTAGTATCTGTGGCTTAAATGACAGGTCTAAAAGGAGAAGGGTCCTAGAAGATCTAAAATTCCTAAAAGCAGATGTGTATTGCCTTCAGGAAACCAATATAACACCGAGCAATAGTGCCATGCTGAATACTCTGGGGTTGAAGGTAGTATGTCACACAACCCAGGACGGTCGGACCAAGGGGGTAGCCATATTAGTGAAAGGAATGTTATTATGCTTGGGCGAAATGCAGTGGACAAGCATGGCAGATGGGCAATAATCGTGTGTAAAGCAGGTAATGGTTCTTTTACGCTGTGTTCAAATTTTTGCTCCAGTTTTAGATGACCCTGGCTTATTGAATTTTTTAGCTAAGGAACTACCCTCTTGGCTAGTTCCATATATAGTTTGTGGGAACTTAAATATAAACTGGTCTAGAGGAGTGTCTGGGGATAATAGTGTCTCCAGCTTAGGGCGCAAACCGCAAAATCTTGAGGTCTTTGAAGCATCTTCTAAGAGATGTTGGATTGGTGGATGTTTGGCCTAGCTTGAAAGCCCAGGAGCCTGGATATACCTATTATTCAGCTCCCCATGGCAAGTTTGCCAGATTGGATTATTTTCTAGTTTTACCGGTTTTACTCAGGGAGGCTCAGGTGGAACTTTTCTCTGGAGTAATGTCAGGCCATAATCCCATCTTTTTGGAATTCCCTCTTGATGGATTAAGAAAGGAGATTAGAAAGTGGATGTTTGAGAGCGCACTTTTACCTGACCTAGAATACGTGAATCATATGAAGGGCTGGATTGTCGGATGTTTTAATATTAATAAGGATAGTGCTCCCCGGGAATGGTCTGGGATGCTTTTAAGGCTACAGCAAGGGGAGAAACCCTGCGGTATGGTATAGCTAAACAAAAGAGGGGGCAGGGACAGATTAAAGAACTCTATCAAAAACACAGCCTCCTAGAGACAAAATTGATCAGTATGGTGGCCAGGGGAGGTGATCTGCCCCCTATATTGACATCAATATCTATTACTAAAGCATGTCTGAACGATTTTAATGCAGAGAAAATTACTGGGAGGTTCTTGGCCATGAGTCAGGAGTGCTATGAATATAGCAAACGGGTTGGTCGGTGCATTGCAGTTAGGGTAAGACAGCAGCAGGCTGCCAGGCGTATGAGGCAGATTAGAAACATGTAATATATAATAGTTTCAGACCCTGCAGAGGTCAGGGAGGCTTTCAGGGAATTTTATATGAATCTATATAAGGCCTCACTTGTATGGGGCTTCCAAGACTCTGATGCACAGGTGGATTTCGTACCTAGGGTGAGGGTCTCTCAGGATGAGAGACTTTCATTGGGGGTGGATATCTCCCTGGAAGAGTTTCAGGCAGCCCTCCAGGCCCTTCCCTCAGGTAAAGCCACAGGAACAGATTGTATTCCTTTAGAATTTTATAAAGTTTTTTTAAAGAAATCTGTCAGGAAATGCTGGGGCTATTTAAGGATATCAGGGATGGGGCTACACCAGGCTCCTGGGGCACAGCTAATATCACACTCTTAAATAGTGATTCTAAACTGTATTCCAAAATCTTTTCAAGTCGGTTAAGTAATGTAATGCAGCATTATGTCTCAGCCCGGCCGCACAGTTTTATCAGGGGCGGGGATGTGTAAATCATGTGCGGTGGGTAATTTTATTATTTGATGCCACTGAGGTTCTTGCGAAGCTCAAGGGGGTCACTCTGCTTGATGCCGAGAAGGCTTTTGACAGGGTGTCATGGAACTATCTATGGATGATCTTGGAGGTTAATGGCCTGGGGACATCCTTTATTGAGGCAATGCGGGTAATGTACATCAATCCCACCGGTCGATTACGAATAATGGGAGAAAAATCTGAGCTGTTTTAAATTGAAAGGGGAACAAGTCAGGGGTATTCCTTCTCTACTTTGTTATTCGCATTGTATATAGATCCCTTTCTCAGGCGGCTGGAAGCCTCTTCTGATATTACCCCTGTCAGCCTTCAGGGCTGGGACATTAAAATATTGGCCTATGCTGACAATGTGTCTATAATTAATACTGACCATGACAGTGCGCTGTGCTCTGTGGAACCAATAGCAAAAATGTTCAGGAGTCAGTCTGGATTTCTGTTGAATAGGGCTAAAACCCACGTCTTGATAAATAGATTTACCTCCGCTTCCGATAGTGGGATTGTTGACGAATCTATTTATCTGGGAATAAACATCACAGCAAGGGTGGAAACTATAGTAGATTTAAATCTTGCTCCCATAAAAAGGGAAAATTAAGAAGGATCTTAGTCGATGGGATAATTTGAAGCTCTCAATATTGGGGAGGTGCAACCTTGTTAAAATGACGATACTACTAAAATTATTGTATATCTATTGCACGATTCCTTTGGAGATACGCAATGACTGGTTCAAGTTAATCGAGAGGGCGGTTGCTAGATTCATTTGGTCCTATAGTAGGACCAGAAGGGCTGATGCATTTTTCTGCCTTCCTATGGATAGAGGGGGGTGAGGGCTCCCCAATTTCAAATATCTAGCAGCAGTGTTTCAATATTAGGGCCTTTTATTTAGCAATAAGCCAAGGGAAGGGGACGGGCCAGGTTATGTCCCCTCAATATTTAAGATTCTGATAGGGGCAAAATGCTAATGGCTGTCTGCTGAAATTTTACGAGCTGAACTATTTCAAAAGAACTTGGTTCAAGACCCTGATTACTGCATTCCGGAACTGGGCGGGTGTTCAGTGGGTGGGTAGATTTAACAGGTATACACCTTTGCCTAGGAATGATCAAGGCAAGATGGGAAAGAAGGGGCTTATGCAGGATTGGGGATCGTTTGGCCGGGGATCACATAACATCACATCTTTTGAAGTGGTTAAGGAAAGATTTAATATTGGCCCTCTGGATTTTTTTAAAATTTACAGCTGAGGGATTTTAGTCTTTAAAAAGCTGGAGGTGCGGCATGCTTCTCACAGATTACTTTAATGGAACTGTTAACAAAGGGCACAGGCCCCTCAATTTCGAACAAATCGGTTGTTTGTTGGAGGGGGTCCCAGATGATCTGGATAAACATACGCTGAGGTGTCAGGACCAATCGGGCTCCTGGACACATGCATTTTGAAGTCACTTGAGATGGGGGGCTCAATACTGTGTTCAGACAATTTGCAGTCACAACATTATAAAACTCTTTTTGATTTATACATAACACCTGCAAAAATTGCCAAATGTCAGGCACTGGCTACATACTACTAAAAACACATTGGGAGCCAC
Source organism: Triturus cristatus (assembly GCF_964204655.1). Taxonomy (NCBI): domain Eukaryota; kingdom Metazoa; phylum Chordata; class Amphibia; order Caudata; family Salamandridae; genus Triturus; species Triturus cristatus. Next base: position 335,769,259 of record NC_140595.1, read on the forward strand.
GTGTCCACTGACCCCCTTCGAATTGCTAGTACGATCGTTTGCTGGATCGCGGGGCGTGATCTCTCGAACATACAATGTTTTACAACATTCTCGTCCTCTACTTCTCCACTCTTATCAATGGAAGTGCCATGTGGACATTGCGGAGGATGCTCCCCCTGGGCATTGGGAACAGCTATGGAGAGACATTCCCAACACCTTTAAAAGTATTAAACGACAAGAGTCGGGCTATAAACTGATGGCACGTTGGTACTATATCCCCCTTTGCCTCCAGGAAATGTTCCCCACTTCCACAGCTCTGTGTTGACGATGTAGGGCAGACACGGGGTCGTTCCTCCACATATGGTGGTCCTGCCCACTCTTGAAGATTTTCTGGAAAGAGGTGCTGAGCCACATCAAAGATGTATTAGGGTTCCCAATTCCGAACACTCTCAGAGTGGTGGTTCTGGGACTTCGACCACAAGACCTCAAGGCTATGACCCACACAGACTGGCGTTCGATACTCCATATGTTAGGAGCAGCAAAACTGACCATCGCGCTCCACTAAAGCCCTAACCCCCAGTCTTCGGTGTGGCTCCCCCGCCTTTGGCATTTACTGGCAATGGAGCTTCTCTCCAGGAGCCTCGTCCAGGCAGATGCCAAATCCACACTTGTCTGGCAATCCCTGGTACAACATCTATCCAAATTAGAACACGCCTGCTCCGTTCCTCCCCGTCTACAAGCTCTCCAGCTGTTTGAGGATGCTCTGCTCCCTAGAGGGGAGGATCTCTCAGAATGAGGCAAAGTAGGTGGAAGACACACTGCACCCTCACTATCCCCTTCCCCTCTTACCCTCCCTCCCACGGGGCAAGATACCTCCTGAGGCCAGAGTTGGGGAATATCCCTAAACACAACAGGGTGCGAACTACTCCCTCTACACCCCCCTCTACTGAGACCACTCCCCTCCTGCCCCCTTCTCTCTGGGTGTAGGACATTCCCCCCTTCTTCCTTCCCCTCTGTTCTTTTCCTTCCTTTTTGTGGGTTTTTCTTTCATTTTGTGGTTATCGTTTTCCCTTATTATAGAACTGCTGTACAAGGAGAAGTCAACGTGTCACTATCTTTGTTATTATGTTCTTCTTCTTTTTCATAGATAAGGTATATGCTTGTTAACCGGTGAATCCGGATGGACATTTACTGATCTTAGAGTTGATTGATAAGTATTTCTGATGCGGCACAGACTGAAACGCCTATAATCTCCTTGCTTGATGCTGATATATATATATTTTTTAATTTGTTTTATTGATTTTCATAAGACATACAACAACAGGACTCAACATAGCGTTAATACCATACACAGTTCGCTTATTTTCAACATTAAGCAATCAACACTTGTTGACGATAATACCAAGAGCCCATGAACATAGTTTCTACTCACACAACTTCCCCCGTCAAGTTTGTACATTTTGGTCAGCTTGATTAGGAACTTGCACATTCCAAGTTACAACTAGCCTACAGTGGTACACCTTGTTCTCTGTCAAATAAGTACGAGTTACCCCGCTTTTGTAAATGCCCTAACTGTGAGTTTGAACGGGTGTTTCCTTACTGCCACTATCAGAAGTAAGGCGCTAAATATTGTATAATTCCCAAAAGTTCTTGGGCCTATTGCGTGGGGGGAGAAGCTCACTAAAAACTTCTGTCTGCGTACTGCAGAATGTCATGTCGTTCTTCCATTGGGTAAGCGTAGGGAGAGGGCCTCGGGACCAGTTAATAGCAATCCTGCGCTTGGCCATCAGCATTCCCATGTCAACTAACCTACGAGTCACCTTGGGAATACATTTAGAATAACCTAATAGTGCAAGTGTAGGATCAGGTTCTAGGACAAGTTTTGTGATCTGACCTATTTCCTTGAAGACTGAGCCCCAAAAGGCAGCTATGCCTGGGCATGCCCAGGCCAATCGAAAGATGTCTGCAAACTGAGCACGGCATCTGTCACAGTTCGCGTCCTCTCACAGACCATACCTGTGTAGCCTCTCCGGCGTGTAGTATACCCAGTTTAGGTATTTGAAGTGTACCAGACGGTGTCTGCCATTGAGTGAAATACGCCTTGTGCTGGTGCAGCCATAGGTCCACATGGCATCAGTTATTTCTATGTTCATGTTGCGCTGCCACGCTAATCGTGCTTTGGTGTAGTGATTGGCTCTGCATAATATGGACGCATTGTAAATAGTCGCAACTATACGCTTGGGAGATTTCGCTCGAATGATGAGTGTTAAGGCCAGTAGTTCTGGCGGTTCTAGATATTCGTCCCCCAGTAATTCTCTCAGTGCATGTTGTGTTCTGTGAAATTGATATCTCGTCAGTACAGTTGGGGCAGGATCATTATTGCTAAATTCCTCCCACTTTCTAGCAACCCCACCCTCAAAAAACTTCCCAACAGTGCGTACACCCAGAGAGTGGAGCGCTTGCGTGACCCCTCTTTCTCTGCATGGAGGCAACCACATACACCAATCTAGTAAAGCTGATGGGGAATAAAGGATCTCGCCGGCCTGTAATTGCAATAAATAGTGCCAGGCATGTGTTGTGTCATTAATAGAGTCTAATATACATGTCCTACGGTCAGTGATCTGAAACAGCAGCGAAGGGAGAGGCCGCGGGCCGCCACCTCTGATTTTATGCGTAGGTGTGGTATGTCTGGGGAGCCATGCATCCAATAGTAGGCATGTGCACCCTGTGCAGCTCTGTAATATAAATTAAAATCCGGTGCTCCCAACCCACCCATAGAGTAAGGTAGTACCAATATCTGCCACTTTACCCGCGGCTGTTTACCTGCCCATGCCAATCTAACCATGAGTAAAATAAGGCAGTCAAAAAAGACTCGTGGGAGAACCATGGGCATATTGGTAAATAAAAACAGAAATTGTGGGTGCACTACCATTTTCATGATGGATATTCTGCTGAGAAGGGAAAGCGGTAGCTTTATCCACTTCTCCACGTCGTCTTCAAGCTTGCAAAAAGCAGTCCCATAATTCAATGTCGGAGTTCGTGTGTACTTTGATGCCCAAATATCGTACAGCCTCCGTGGACCACAGCAGGGGATATTCCATGTCAAATTGGGGGGTGTTCGGAGTAAGAGGAAAGATGATGGGCTTTGACTAATTGATATGCAGCCCCGAGAGGCCACCAAATCTCACCACCACCCGTAGAACTGCCGATAGATTAGATTCCAGGTGTCTTACATACAGGAGAGTATCATCAGCGTTTTTTAATGCAGGAAGCATATACCCCGATTCTGATGGTATTTCCGTAGTGCACAGGCTAGGAGTTCTGCAACTAAAGCGTAAAGCAGAGGTGATAATGGGCAACCTTGTCTTGTGCAGTGCTAATGGGGTCAGTCACTATAGTGCATATTTTTATACGGGCCGTGGGCTTACTGTAGAGTGTGCCCACTAATTGTAGAATAACCAGGCTAACTCCCATCCTGGTAGCACTTGTGTCATGAATGACCACTCTACCGAATCAAATGCATTCTCTATATCTAGAAAGACCGCCACAGCTGGTGTCTCCGGCTTGAAATGTTGCAGGGTTCCAAAAACCGTTCGTAAGTTATAAGTAAAATTTTGGCCAGGAACAAACCCCGCTTGTTCCAGAGCGACTAAGATTGGGACTAAAGGGACCAGACAATCAGCCAGAATCTTAGCAAATATCTTCGTGTCCACATTAAGGAGGTACAAGGGACGATACGAAGCACAGTCCCCCGAGGGTTTTCCAGGTTTAAGGAGAGCAACTATCACAGCCTCAGACATGGAGGGTGGCATCTGTCACACTTGATGCTGATATTATTGTGGCCGTTCTATAATATTGTCTGATTGTATAATTAATAAAAGAAATTTCAAACAAAAATTGCCAGATGGGGAGGAGATGAGGGGACCCGTTGTTTTAGATGCCAGGCATCTGATGCGGATTTAGCACACATGTTCCCCACCTGCCCCAGCATAAAATGAATTGGCCTGGAAATAATTGGCATTTTGGGTGATGTACTTAAAGATGACATCTCTCTGTCACCTCAACTTATGTTATTAGGGATAGATGAATCAGAAAAAAAGATTGGGGAAGATCTAATTTTTATAGCAATGTCAGTTTTTAGGCTCTGAGTAGCCTCAGCCCGGCTTAATCCTATACCCCTACCTTTCAGCAATAGAAGGGGCACTTTTTGCATATCTATTAATTAGAGATGGCACTTTATGAGCGGAAAGGTAAAAAGGGAAGGATTAAAGGAAAGAGGATTTGGGGGCCTATCTCGGCCTGGGCTTCTATGTCTACATAGAATGAATAAACTCGTTCTCCATCTGATCTTGATTTATTATGGTTATGTATTTATGATTAATTTAATCAATGACATGTGCTCCTTTGTATTGTATTTATACCTATGTTAATTTGCTGCTTCAATTTATGTTTCCAGTAGAAAAATAAATAAAAAAAATAAACAGTTAAGTAGCACAGAATACACAGTGGGCCCCAGAGGGAGACCAAACCATATACTAAAATAGTGGTATGCGAACCACAACTCGAGTTAAGTCAATACTCAGAGGATGTAGAAGTGCCAGAGACCCAAGGAACCACCCAAGGTGAGTATCTAGGTTCCCCACGGAGGTTGTGCGCAGTGTAGGAACACGACCGCGTTCTCCGTACAAATCAACATGTAAGTTGTGGTTGCAATTTTAAAGAAAGAGGACCCATCCAAGTGGACCCTGAAGAAACCCTGTGGAAGAAAAGAGGTTGGAGAGCCACCCCACCGGTGGATACCCTTGGAACCATGTTACCTGCACCAGGGAAGCCTGGTGCATAGGTGTGAAGTGGCATCGGAAACCGTCGTCGAGCTCAATGGGAGGCTTCAAGAGAATGCCACTGCTGGAGAAGGTGAAAGTGTCCAGTGGAACCTAAAGGTGGATTCAAGGTGGAGAGTACCTGCAAGCAGAGGAGACAGAGTCTAGGTCACTCGGAGGTGACCAGGGGGCACAGAAGATGAATGCCCACCAATGTCGGGTGTTGCTGGAAGGATAACGGTAACCTTGGAACTGCAGCTGTGAGGACCAGGCAATGCTGTGGAAGACCAGGAACCATTCATGAGCTGTCCCATGTCGGATGTCAAGCGTTAAGGGGTCAGTGTCCGTCAGGAGTACCATTGAGCCTTGGCAACTGCAAACAATGTAGAAAGCAAAGAAGGTGCAGTGGCGGGACCAGCATGGCCCAGGGGACTCACCACATGTAGGGGAATTCAAAGGTGACCCTCAACAGGACTCACAGGCCGGAGGCACTGGAGTCGCAAGATGACCTCGAGCAGCTCACCAAAGAAGCAGATCCACCGTGCAAGCAATGTGGTGTGGTCAAAGATTCTAGTCACTGGAGATGCTTGAGGTTGGGGCTACTTGGAGCCCGAGGATCTTGATGGAAGGAAGCCAACAAGCCTTTCCAATGGCAAGTCAATGCTGTGCACAGGGGTTCAGTTCCTTGGTGAGAGGACAGGGCAGGCCTCACGGAATGTGAAGAACGACCACCTATGATGCTGAGCCTTTTGGAGTCCACGAGAGCCCAGGATCAGCAGACTGGTCTGCTTAGTTGCGGTGCCTTCAAGGGAGATTTCTTCAGGTGCCTTGGATGTCCACAGGCCTTGGAAGGTTTTGCCGTACGGAGCACAGGCACAGACACAGACATTGCCGCAGACGAGCAGGGCTGAGATACTAGGAGCAGCCTTGATGTCCAAAGCACGGATCAGCGAAGTCCAGAGTGCCCAGATAGTCAAAGTTGAAGTGGTGTCTGAATTTAATCATGCCCCATGACAAATCTAGGTAACCACCCTCAGGTAAGCCCTTAAGTACCCTAAGGAAAAGGTTGGGACGATTCAGGGTTCCCTCCCAAGGGAGAGGTTGGACAGTGGGGAGAATATGCCCTTTTTGCTTTGTCCAGTTTCGCGCCAGAGCGGGAGCAAACTGCTCCCTGAGCTGATTTGAACTGGACTATGCAAGGAGGGCACCAATTGTGCCCTGCAAGCAAACTGAGGGGTGCTAGCTAGCGCTCCCACCCAGCCCCAATACACTAAACCCTGTCTGGGAGGTGGTCACACCTTCCTGTGACAGGATACCTATTGTTCTGCCTTCCCCAGCTCGAGCATGGCTCAGCAGCAGGAGGGCAGAATCGTGTCTCTGGCCAACAGCAGCCATGTTGTGCTGTCCGGGTCTAGAAGATTGGTACCTGGAGCACTGAGGGCCTGACGGAGGGCCTTTACAGTGCTTGGAATCATATCTCCCAAACCATTTATGGTGTGGGGGTATGATTCCAACATGTTTGATACCAAACATGACAGGGTTTGTTGCAGCCAGTTTCGAGATGGTCATCGCGTAATGATGCGGTGCCCCTCTATATGGTATATGGCTGTCTCATTTACAACCTGGGAGAATGGACTCCGAAGGCTCTAGGGGTGTTGTGCTCATGCAGGGGCACCCTCATACTTAGAACCGAGCACCCTGCCCTCAGGATGGAAAAGGCCTGCTGTAGGGATGACTTATAGGTTTTAAGTGCAGTGACCCTAGATATAGGGAACCTCTATCTGTTGTAAGTGGCCTTAGCGCCAGCTTACACAGGCTGCAATGGCAGGCCTGTAGTGACAATTTGAATGGTCTTCCATAGGTGGCATAACACATGCTTAAGCCTAAGGGGGATCCTTGGGGTACCTATGCTCTGGTTACCTTAGTGCCATATACTAGGGACTTATAAGGGTACTCCAGTATCCAATCTGGGATGTACCTAAGTACTTTCCATAACAATTTAGGGGAGAAAGCAGAGAGACTTGTTTACTGATTAGCAGGATCCCAGTCAGACTACTCAGAAACAGCATAGCACCAGGCAAAAAGTGGGAGTAAACATAAAAGCAGATCCTACTTTCCTACAGTGTGTGTGAGTTGTTGAAATGGTTTGTTAATTGGTATGTGAGTTATGGTGTGTAAGTGGAATATGAGAGGATGTAAGGAGGTGTGAGTGGTTCTGTGAATGATGTCATAAGTGGTGTCACTGACCAGGCCATGACTGATGTAATATGTGAGGTTATAAGCAGTGCATTGCGGGCGTAGGTTATAGTTAGCTCAGGTAACAATAACTACTGAATTTCTCTGGTTTTGTATGAGTGAAATATGAATCTAACTATAACATCCTTGTAACTTTTCAGTCAATATCGTAGTTTTTTAAATTCTATTTCCTAACTATAACGTCCTTGTAAACTTTGGTTTTTCAGTGAATTTCTAAGGTTTATCAAATTGCATTTGTAAAATAGGATGTCCTTTTAATGTTTAAATATGTAGTTAATTTGTAGGGTTTATTTTGAATACTAGGTGTATTACACATTATTTTTTATTACGTTTTTTTAATACTGTAGATATTCTTTTCTTTAGAAATACACTTTTTATATCTTTAAAATATTAAAATCACATGTTTTTAATGTATAGTAAAATAAGTTTTTTTATTGTAATTAAATAAATAGTATTATTTTTTGTTGTTGATTTTTTTGAGGCACTGCTTTACCTTTGTGGGTCCGGAAATATAGACTGAATGCTTCTCAATGATTTCTACACCCAATCACATGATCAGAATGATTCCGCAAGTCCGAATCAGCAGCTTCAACTGAAATTTTACAAACTGCATATGTACACCTCTCCATTATTATTATTAGCATCAGTGTGAACATGTTTACAAGTATATATAACTACCTTATATCGGTTTATCAAAACAGTTACTCATTTGACAAGTTTCATGAATCCTCGAATTTATGAGCCTGGTTCGCAAATTCACTTGTAAGCACACCCAAACCTTGTCTTCTGTTTGGATACATTAACACTCCACTCTTCCGCATGGAAAATCACACCCAAAGCAGTTACTTCTGCAGTGAAGTCTCTAGAAGGTGGTTTAAAAGCAGGACCTCTGTACTTTTGAGCAACTACTGTTGGTACATTGACCAACCAAGATGAGGATCCGCAACCTCTTGAGGATGGAGAAGAGGAGACACCACTTCGCAGAAAATAAAGTGATGTGTAGAAGCACTTTAATATCACTTCTGGGGAAAATAAGGTATCAGCAAAAATTTTCAAGTGCACAATTTGTGGCAAGCTGTTACCCAGAGGCACTGCAAAGAAATATTCACATGTGATAAGTTCTATGTGGAAGCACCTAAAATCAATTCATGAGAGGCAGTACAACCAGATGATGCACTAGAAAGCAGGTGCAACAGGACAGTGACCTCTACAGCAGCCTTGAGACAGCCATCTTTAGCTGCACTCCTTACAATACCAGCTGCCTGTGAGTAATTGAGGGACATGGTTATTCACTGCACCAAAATGACGCTTGTTACTTGGATACAGTAAAGAAGCTTCTCTGTTAGGCTTTTTTGCATTCAAAGACTACAAAATATTTGTAGAGTGAATCCGGTTGCTTCTTTGCATTTCTCCATCCATTTAACCACTTTGTTTACTTGTTGTTAAAAAACAAGAAAAAAATGTAAAACGAAACTGTTAAAAACCTTTTTAGAACAAAAATGTTTCTTGCCAGAACTACCATCTACTCACAAAAAGAGCTAACTCTGTGTCTTTAATGTGTCACTGACTGTATCTATGTTACAGTGGGTGTATCAGTATGTGTACAAGTATATGCCTAGGTGTGTTATGATTAGTGAGTGCCTGGGTGTGTTCGTGTATGCCTCAGTATGTGCCTTGCTGTGTTAGTGCCTCAGTGTGTTATTGGATGCATTACTGTTTGCCTGGGTGTGTCAGTGTCTGCATTGGTGTATGCCTGAGTTTGTCAGTGTCTACATTGGTATGTCCTTGGGTGAGTCAGTGTATGAATCATTGTATGCCTGGGTATGTCAGTGTATGCATCACTGTATGCCTGGGTGTTTTATTGGATACATTAATGTTTATCTTGCTGTGTCAGTGTCTACATTGCTGTATGCCTAGGTGTGTAAATGTATGTACTGATATGTCCCTGTGTGTCTCAATGTATGTGTCAGTATATGTCTGGGTGTATTATTGGATGCATTAGTTGGATGGATGTTTTGGCTTCTGCATTGTTGTATGCCTGGGTGTGACAGTGACAGCATTGATAAGTCTCTGGGTATGTCAGTGTGCGCATCAGAGTATGCCTGGGTGTGTTATTGGATACATTACTGTTTGGCTGGGTGTGTTAGTGTCTTCATTGCTGTATACCTGTGTGTGTTAGTATCTGCATTGAAAATTCCCTCGGTGTGTCAGTGTGTGTCTGGATGTGTCATTGGATGCATTACTGTTTGGCTGGATGTCAGTGGCTGTATCAGTGTGTTGTTGGGTGTGTCAGGGACTGTATCTATGTGTGTCTAGGTGTGTCAGTGAAAGACACCGAAATGATGGACTGAATGTTGAACAAATCAAAAATGTATCCCCAGTCAAGAGATCTGGGTTAAATCAATTGTTCTTTTGCTCACCATTCCACCCCATTTTAGACCCAGCCCTATCCAAATTAGTCTTGACCCTGCTCCTCATGGGAACAGTCTAGCCTGAACTGCCAAGCTAGGTCCTCCCTAGACCAGAAACAAGCATCCTTGGACCAGTGTCTGGGTCTCACCCCTCATCAGCCAGGTTAGCTTGAATCCAGTGGCACATCGAGCCCGGGACCCATGTCTGGGCACACCCGGTGCACTTTTGGGCGAGAAAGCTAAAGACACAGAAATGATTGACGGAAGTAACTTACAATCTCAACAATGCATAAAGCCATACTTCTAAGAAATAACTAGACATTTCACATACTCTAAAGGTATCCATTATTATAAATATGCATTTTATTTTCCCTTTTTTACTGCTCTCAGCTTCTTTACACATAACCTGCAAATAATATACTTTTTAAGGAGACATTTTCAAACATGTGCATTGATATATCTACAACAGCACACCATTAAGTGATGTTTAGAACCACTTTACCTTCTGGGGAAAAGAAGGTAACAGCTAAATATGTGCGGTGTAATATGTGGGGCATACAGTTACCCAGCAGCACTGCCAAGAAGTATTCACATGGCACAAAATCCAATTGGAAGTATTCTTAAAAGCAGTTCCTGAAAGGGTGCACAATAATGCACGAGAAGCTAGGTGCAGCAGAAGATTCCACCACTAGAGCACCCTTGGGAGAACATTCATCAGCAGTGGTCATCAGAATACCAACAGCCTGTGAACATTTGAGTGAGATGATTACTCACTGTGAGAAATGCCACGTGCTTGCCGCTGTAAAAATGTCTTATGTGACTCCATTTTCCCTACAACAGTACTTGTGTGAATGACCTTATAGGTGTGTGAGTACATGTATGAGGACCTGTATGGGTATGTTTGTGACCCTTATTATACCCTAATAATAAATATATTTATAACTTTGCAAGTCTATTTGTTTAACATATTACAATACAATTTAAACCAAAAATGTACAGTTAGGAAACAAACATAACTTATTTAACTATTTACAAATACAGAAACACACTGAAATTTGAACTTTTACAACAAAATGTAGCATCATAGGAAAAGAAGAGCTGAGTACTGGAAATGCAGAAGAAGACATTGGTGAAGAGATACAAGGGAGGTTTAGACATGCTCCTTTGTATGAATGAGAGTGTAGTAGTCTTTGTAGGATTTGCCAGGATTAAATCAATACAGTAGGACCTCACCCATGTACCTGCAGTGCTGTCATCTATTTATTTTACCTCTGCAAATATTGGGAAAAATGAGTACTGGTATCATCGTGATGTTGAGCTTAAGTACATGTTGTGAAATTTAGGGACAGTAGCTTGGTTTCTAATCCTGAGTTGTGAAGAATATCCATGGGATCACTTACATTACTTTCTCAGAGACGCAAACTCTAACATTTACAATATCTTCCACTAAGCTTCATAAATGGCTTAAAGGTACAGTTGTATATTTTCTTTTAGATGTTAAACACTATATTAAAACTGCGGATGTAGAGACAGACTGGGAAGAACCACTTGCTTCTCTAGTGAATGGTGTGCCCACGAAAAACATCAAAATCTGGCAGGAACAAGTGGATGTAAATAAGGTGAAGAAACCAACTTTATATCTTAAACACAATAGTGTGTACTACAAAGATGTAGATATTCTCTAACATGGAAGTTGCATGATGGAAGAACTGTTGCCAACTAGGGGTGGGCGGAATTTGCGAAAGGGACTTTCGCAAATTATCGTGAAAATGTTAAAAATCTCCGCAAACACGCGGAAATATCGCGAAGATGCAGAGGTTTTTTTCCCGCCCGTTCGCGGTATTTTCTGCGTGGTCACGGCTCGCCAACTTACCCATGCGGTTGCTCGCGGGCGCGGCCATCTTGTTTTCACTCTTCTCGCGGTGCATGATCGCGAGAAGAAAGACGTGATCGCGCGACCAATGACATTACTGCGGGCGCGAACTGTCGCGAGACAGCGCAAATGGCTACCAACAATCCAACATCTCTTGGAGAACGCGACCGGATCGGGAAAACTTGTCGGCGAACGCGGGGATTCAGGTAAGGCGATCGCGCGCGTGCGAGAATGTATAATTTTACAGCGCGAGCAAGAAACAAATTATCGCTAAGCTGCGGAATGCGGAAATTTTGACATATTCGCGCTCTCCGCGGAACGCGAAAATGTCAAATTATCGCAATTTCCTCGAGCGGAACAGAAATTTAGCCCAGGCCTATTGCCAACAAGTGGACAGTTTGAAAAAGTGGATAGAAGTAGATCTGAGCATTACAGTATATATCTACTACATTCAAAAGAGATTATGGGGATGCCATTGAACCATATCAGATAAACCAGGTAAAATAACTCCAATAAGTGTCTGAAGAAAAGGTTCCTCAAATATGATTCTTCTCAGTCCTTTTTGAATAAAAAGAAAAAGTATCTAACTGTTAACAACAAATTCTGAAACAATAATGGTAATTTTAACAAACATTTGTAAACTACCCCACACTATCTTCCCAGTTGTAGTCACACAGATATTAACACCAAATTGTAATCTGCAATCCTCTGAGGTTAATTCATACTTACTGAGAACAACCTCCTTCATAGTGGGATACCTCAACCTCTTCCCCTTCTGTAGAGCCAGCATGTTGTCTGTCCCATCACCACGAATATGACTTAAGATTCATCTCTACAGTCCTCCTAAGATCTCCTGTGTACCACTACAGCTACTGTTTATGTCAGACAAAACCTGTCTATATTAAAGCCCTACATAAAGTCAGGCACCAAGTCTCTGAATATCTGAACTCTTTCTTCTGCACTGGACACAGTAGTTGTGTTCACACCTTTTGTGCTAGACTCTAACAGCTATTTAGCCTTCATGTGCACCTCTTTAACTGTTCAGCCAGCAAGACCCTTTTCTTCTCCAAGGTTCTCTTAGCCTCACCTTTTCACTCTTCTGCACCCTGATGGGCCAGCTGCGGACTTAGGTCTCATTCAGCCTGTCTGTCCTTGAGGTCCTCAGGAGACTGGGTTTGGGATGACACAGTACTTCCGGTACCATATCCAATTGAGACGTCTCTCTCGGGGGGATCCCTTCTCTTCTCTGGAGACTTTACCCTCTCATGTCTCCACTCCACTCCTTCTTCCTGAAACCCTCTACCCTTTGGGGCCCAGATTCTGAGGTCAACTACAATCGGGGTTCTCCCTTTTCAAGAGTGTTGAAGTAGTCATCTTCAAACTCTTCTTGTGGTACAGATTACATTCTGTGCATGTACTCCCAGGCTCTAAGTGTGAACCAGTACTAAAATTTGGATTTACAGGTGAGTAAATGGGTGTGTGAATGGTTTTATAGCTGTGTGACTGAGTGTTGCAGTCACTGTGGCTATATGAGTTGTGGGTACATAAGTGGCTTTGTGGGAGTGTAACTGGATTTGTAAGTGCCTGCCTTACTGTGTGAGTGTGTAGAGATTACATACTATTAAAATACATACTATAAGCAGGCATCCACATCTCATTTGAAACGCATTCATTCATACTCTCTCAATAAAATTACAATACTTTAAGTATAACAATTTTTCTACTCTTCTCCTGCTCACTGTATTTTTAGTTAATGTTCGCATCTAAACTCCCTTCTATTTTCCCTTCTAGTATTATCTCTAGAAGGTACATACACTCAAAATGTTTTATATAAATATACTTTTATATACTACAACCTAATTAACATACCTGTAAAATCTCTTTGCTGTTCTCCCAGTTTTATTTCTATGTCTTGTAACATCTGTTTTCATTCCCAAATCTCGAGTCAGAACTCTTGCAAACCACCTCCTCTCTGAGTACTAAAGCAGGTAAAATGGCTACCCCTTACCATGTCTTCTTACTTATGCGGCTCTACTTAACAAACACAGTTTTCCTTTAATCTACTTTTCTCGTTATAGCACTCTAAGTGGTCTGTATTTATTTAATTTATTTATTTATTTATTTATTTATGGGATTTTTAATGCGCAACTAATACCCTAGGGTGTCTAGGCGCAATGAGATTCTCTAGGATACACAAAATTGAGGACAGGAACTTATTGATTAAATAGCCAAGTTTTCAGAGCCTTACGGAAGGCAATGAGTGTTGGTGCTGTTTTAATATACAAGGGGAGTGTGTTCCACAGTATGGGGGTCGCTACCAGGAAGCGTCTATCTCCCCATGTGGCCGTTCTTGTTCGGGGAACATGCAATAGGTGGCTTGCTGCTGATCTTAGATTCTTTCCAGGTATGTACACCTGAAAAGCTTCCTTTAAGAACTTTGGTCCAGTCTGATGAATGGCCTTGTAGGCGATGCAGAGAGCCTTGAATTTAATTCTGCTCTCCACTCTTAGCCAATGTAGATGGCGTATGGCTGCTGAAGTAGAGTGTCGCCAAGGAATATTAAGCAGAATTCGTGCTGCCACATTTTGCACGGACTGCAATTTGTTCAGGATGTATTTGTGAGTGCTAAGGAAGAGGGCGTTTCCATAGTCCAGCTTCGAAAACACTAAGGTGATAATCAGTGTTTTCCCTGCCGAAGCGGGTAGGTATGGCATGAGTTTTTTTATTTTCTTCAGCACGAAGAATGCAGCAGAGACCACCTTGTTGACATGATAACCAAAAGATAGCCTGTTATCAAAAATCACTCCCAAATTCCTAACCTTGACAGCTGGAATCGGGGGGGAGCCCATCTGACTGGGCCACCAAGTTGGAGACCATTCGGGGGAGATCTTACCGAAAGTCATAACTTCGGTTTTCTCTGCATTAAGTTTCAGGCAGTTACTGTGCATCCATGATTGTACATCCAGTAACCCCTCCTGAAACTTAGCTGCTACCACTGGACCGTTCTTATGCACCGCCAGCACAAGCTGGGTGTCATCCGCGTAGGTAGTTAATCGCATCCCATGTGATTTAATAACCCTCGCCAAGTCCGCAACATAGATATTAAAAAGCGTGGGACTTAGCGAGGATCCTTGAGGGACTCCACAGGGCAGTTCAGAAGTGGGCGAGTAGTAGTTGCCCAGATTGACTGCCTGTTTGCGATTAACAAGGAAGGAGGCTATAAGGTCTTTAGCCAGATGACTAATTCCAAGGGCTGCGACACGGTCGACCAAGATGACGTGGTCGACCGTGTCAAAAGCAGCTGACAGGTCCAATAAGATGAGCACTGCAGCACCTCCCGAATCCATGATCTCTCGAATTTCATCCGAGGCCTTTATCAATGCTGTCTCAGTTCCGTGTCCCTTCCGGAACCCGAACTGAGTGTCATCTAAGAGCTTATGTTGTTCAATAAACTCAGAGAGCTGTTTATTCATTATTGCCTCCACTATTTTGGCAGGAAATGGAAGGCAGGCAATTGGCCTGTAGTTGGAAGTGATGGTAGGGTCTAAAGATGGCTTCTTAATCAGGGGTTTAACAATAGCCTTCTTCCAGGTCTGTGGATAGACACCTGTCCTAAAGATGGAGTTGCATATGTTGGTCAGCGGCTGGGTAACCACATTGTGTAGTTGGTTCATTATGGTCGGAGGACATGGGTCCAACGGAGAGCCTGATTTAATTTTGCCAACAAGTGCGTTGACCTGTTCTTCGGTAGCTGACTGAAACTGGGTAAAGGAAGGGTGCTTCAGTGCTGGTTGAATAGTTAAATCAGTGGTTCTTCCTACCGGCTCTTTAGAAAAAGTGGAGTAAATATCCATTACTTTAGTAGTAAAAAATGTGGCTAGGGCGGTACAGAATTCCTGCGAGTTCTCTATTGTGGAGCCAGCTGGAGGACTAGACAGAGAGTTCACCACCTGAAATAACATCCTAGCTGAGTTCTGGGCGTGCTCAATACGACCAGTGAAGAAAAGATTCTTTTGTGTGGTGATAGCTTTCTTATATATAGCCAGAGCACTTTTGTATTCTTGCTTAGCCAATGGACTATAGTGCTTTCTCCAGCGCCTTTCTAAATTTCTACAGAACTGACGCTGAAGTCGCAGCTCTTCTGTATACCACTGGGCAGATGGAGTGGTTCTATTGGGGCGATAAGTTTTTTTCAGGAGCAACTTCGTTCGCTGCTTTTAAGATCCATTCCTGAAATTTAATGGACATAGTTTCAATATTGTCTCCGCTTTCTGGAGCAGATGACAGCAAGAGATTTGAGAGATGTGGTATGTCTGCGTTTTTCCACATCCGCGCCCCCACTGGTGCCCTATCTTTGGTCTGAGGGGGTTTGAGTGGTAGCATCCGGATCCTAAAAATAATGGCCTGGTGGTCAGACCAGATCAAAGGTAGTGTTGCTACCAACTCAATGCCATGGTCATTCGTAAACAGGCCATCCAGCGTGTGTCCGGCTTCATGCGTGGGGCCCTTCACCAGCTGCTGCAGTCCTATTGCCTGCATATCAGTAATAAGTTGGAGTGTATCTTTGTTTTCCAAGTTTTCCAAAGGAAAATTAAAATCCCCAAGAATTGTATAAGTCGGGGATTCTATTGCTGATTCCATAATTTCAATGAGTGCAGCTAGAAATTTGGTTCGAGCTCCAGGTGGCCTGTACACCAGGGTTCCTTTAAACGCCTGTTTGTGTGTAAGATTAATAGTAAATGCGAGAGCTTCGCAATTGGTACTTAGAATGGGCTCAAATTTAGCGCGATAAGTGTCCCTATGAATAATGGCTAAGCCTCCGCCTCGCCCCGAGGCTCTATCTTGTCTAGCTACACTGTAACCTTCAGGAGTAGCTTGAACAAAGTCAGGGCCAGATGCATCATCTCCCCATGATTCTGTGATGAATAAGATGTCCAGTTCATGATTAATAATGCTCTCCCTGATGTCCAGACTATGTTTGGGGAGAGAGCGTGAATTAATGAGTGCAGCTCTAGTATACTAGTAACCCTTTCCATACTTCCTGCGAAGAAGCCCAATTTGGTTGGATTTTTCAGTGAATTCTCCGTGACCCTCAGCAAGGTCCCCCATGTAACTTGGTGGTGAGGTTTGCAGATTTATATGGAGATCTTGCTGAGTCCCGCAATTGCTCTTTGGATTTTGTGAGTGACCCCTAAAAAGTGTATGGGGTATTTTTGACCCCAGTACACATCTTTGTCCCTCATTTTTAACATACCCAAGGGGTCATGGAAGCTCTCACCTGATCCCTTCAATTACTATGCAAGCAACATTTGAGCCCCTGGGACCATTTCCCGAGATATAAAATGGCAGCAGCAATGTTTTGGTTAAGGAGCGGCCAACCAATCAAAACACTGCTTTGGCACATTGACCCACATATTTATCCTGGGTGGATCTACGGAAGGTTCACACCCCTAGATATACACATTTGGATTTCAGTTAATATCTCTAAAACTACTGTATACATTTACACCAAATCACAAAAGGCATGCTTTCTGGACTAATAGCTAGCTTTCTGTCAAATTTGGTGTAATTCTGTGCAGCAGTTCGGGCTATACTCGTATTCAAAATCCCTATGAGAAATAACATTGGGAAAATGCGTCTTGTGACCCCTCCCCTTTTTCTCATTCCTCGCTTGATGGATCACCATGAAACTTTCAAGACAGCAGCAGAAGTGAGCGTCATACGAAATTTTGAAAGTGTGTGCGTGTGTATATATATATATATATATATATATAAGGTTTCCTGCTACGATAAGCAAAAACACGCTCTCAGAAAGGTACAGCTAGTGGGAGTTTATTCACAAGATAACGCTACGCGTTTCAGCACAGAAGTGCCTTGATCACACGTTAACCACAAACCAATCAGGAACATCTTATGTACAAACACCAATGATCACCATGTATAGTCAACATAGTAGAAGGACACTGACATTCAAGAAAATGCATCGGCCATTATTGAATAGTTCTTTTGCGTTAAATCTCTATTACATCATAGAAATTTAGAAATCAAAACAGTGAATTCAATCAATATATATGGGAAACCTGAACTCCATCTCATATTGAAAAAACGTTTTTTTTTTAATAAATTATAACCAAGCTAATGAATCCGGTAGATGTATTGCTGGGTGGGCATCGCCCCTTAATGCAAACATGTTACTCTGTAAGCAACCGGACTTAAAAATAATAATACTTGAACAAAAGCTAATCTAGTAGTTCGTAATACATAAACATTGGGTCCTTGTATGACCTATACGTAACATTACGACCATGCAATGAAGTCAGAGTCAATTGTGCATAAAAGTGACTGCATTTCCGCATTTGACAATGCTATTACCACGATTCAAACAGTTTTTGACCCATGTGGCATTAAATCAATAGAACTATATCGTCTGACGTGATTCAAACAATTGCATATGCACCAATGTCAACATAATCATGATCCGTATAGGGTGCTTGTTACAAACCATTGCTAGACAAGTAACCGTTATAGCCAAATGTGAGCTGTAAGTAACATTTTGATCATGCGATGCAGTCAGAGTCATTTGTGCATGTAAGAGAATGCATTGTCGCATTTAACAAGGCTATAACCACGATTCTAACCATTTCTGACACATTCAGCATTACCCCCATAAGACTGAGTCGTCTGGCATGTTCATAGTGCATAGGAATAACTTATTGCTAAGCGCCTATGTCGCAGCATCACATATTTACAAAAAGCAATTGCACTCGGTCTAGTGCCCGAAAAGAGTCAAATTGAGATTTGGTGAGTGATCAGGCTAAATCTCATAGTCTCTAAGGTATCCTTCCTCCAATAAGGTGATCAAAATAGGTTCTACTAGGGATGTTCCATCAAGGTAAACAGAGTGCATCTAGATCCAAGGATCAAGGAAAATCAAAAAAAGGGGGGGGTTTATAAAATAACAAAAGTGAAGGTGTGTTTCTTAGCTTATCGTGGTGAGGTGACAGTCTTCTATTCAGTTCAGACATGTGAGGGTCAGTGCAGTGCTCAGATTTTCTAAGGAGTGACGTGCCCCCGGCTGACTCCTAGAAAGAGGTAACAAGAACAAGTGATTAAAATGGATTAAAAACATCATCATCAATCAGTTTGCAAGAACACTCAGATTACATGTTGAACATCAGGACACAATAAAAAAATTTTTTTATACAATGGACCAATTTAGAAGGCAGCTATGTACAATTACTCAGTGTGCAGATGGGTTGCAAGTTCCTCGTCCAAATTGTGTCCCCCAGGGAATTTGGTACCAATTCTAATATCCATTTGGATTCTCTTTTTCGGAGGGCAAGTTCGCGATTCCCACCCCGCTTACCAACATTGACCTGTTCAATTGCATAGTATCTTAAGAGGTCATTGTTTGATTGGTGTGCGGTTTGGAAATGTCTTGCAATGGGATATTTGGGGTCTTTGTTATTAATAGCCCTCAAATGTTCCTGAACTCTTTTCTTAGCCATGCACGAAGTACTGCCCACATATTTTTTGTGACATGGACATTCCAAAATATAGATCACATAAGTGGAACTACAAGTCAAAAATTGTTTGATTTGTTTTTTGGTATTGGTCCCTGGTATTGCAAAGTCTTTAACCATCACACTAGACCGACAGGCCCTGCAATGCCCACAAGGGTAGAATCCACTAAGTCCTTGGATGTGTTGGCCCTTTTTATCAGAGATATCACTTTTCACCAACATATCCCTTAAGTTGCGGCCTCTTCTGTACGTTATAAGTGGTCTGTTGGTCAATTTGGGGCCTATGATGGAGTCAGATTTTAAAATTTTGCAATTATCAGCCACTATTTTTTGTACTTGTTTGGACTTTTGGTTAAAGGTAGTTATTATTCTAGGAAGTTGTGAGGAGACAATAGGTTTGGGCGTAGGATTCAGGGTCTCTAATCTCTGAATAATCGAGGCTTTAGAAAGGGCTTTAGTCAGTACCCCCTCGGGATATCCCCTATCACGGAACCGTTGGAGTATGTTGCTACTCTCGAGTATGAAATCCGCCTCTTGAGTGCAATTTCTTTTGGCTCTCAAAAGCTCCCCATAAGGGATGCTCCATTTGAGTGGTTCAGGGTGGGAGCTGAGGGCATGCAGTAAGCTGTTGCCTGCGGTGTCCTTTCTGTGGAGTTTGGAAATCAGTTTGCCATCATGGATCGCAATACTGGTATCTAGGAAATCCACCTGGTGTCTGCTAATGTTATATGTCAGATGTATATTGTAGCTGTTTTGATTCAGCTTTGCAATGAAGGTAATAGCCTCTTCCTCTGTGCCACGCCAGATGACGAAGAGGTCGTCAATGTATCTAGACCATAAATGTACCTTGGTGAAGTGCTCCTTGAGATCTACACTGGTCATAATTTCTTCTTCCCACTTCCCCAGAAATAAATTGGCGAAGTTGGGAGAAAAAGCAGAACCCATGGCCGCCCCACGAATTTGTTTGAAAAAGGTACCATCAAACATAAATATGTTGTTGCGTAGACAGAGTTTCATCATCTCTATTAGCATGACAGTGTGGTTTCTGAATCCTATTTCACGTTTTTTTAAGAAATAGTAACAAGCCTCCATACCCTGAGTGTGGTCTATGACAGTATAAAGGGCACTGACATCCATAGTTATTAATATGGAGCCTTCTGTCAATGTGATGGTATCTATTTTTTTGAGAAAGTCAGTTGTGTCCTTAATGAAGGAAGGAAGTTGGATGACATAATCTTTCAGGAAGTGATCTACATATATTGACAGATTTTCATTAACACTTCCTATGGAGGATATGATGGGTCTGCCTGGGGGTTCTAAGAGATTTTTGTGAACCTTAGGCAGCAAATAAAAAATTGGCAGTTTAGGATAATCACGTTTGAGGAAGCAGAATTCGTGCCAAGAGAGGAGCCCCTCTATTTGCCAATCGTGTAGTCTATTCCATGTTTCCTCTATACTATAGTTGTATTCATTAGAGTTGGATTTGGTATAGAAGATATCACCTTCAAGTTGTCTGAGGGCTTCTTTAACATAAAGATCCCTGCCCCACAGAACAATGTTTCCTCCCTTATCGGAGGGTCTTAGTATAACAGAGTTGTCATCTGCCAAAGACAGGATGAAGTCACGTTCTTGTTTGGACAAATTTCTATTCCTGTTATCTCTGTTGTACTGTTTGTGTTTGAGCTTAGCAAGTTCTTTGCTGACTACTTCTTGAAATGTATCTATAGGGTCGTGTGGCATGATGGGGTAAAAAACAGATTTGGGTCTAAAACTAGTACAGGCAGCCCTATTCATATTAGTTTCCCTCACACCTACAATAGAATCATCAGGTTGGCTATCTGATGATATACCACCCAGTGCATACATATCTAGTAGTAGATCATGATCATAAATATTGAGTTCAGGTATATCTGCTGCTACATTGGATTGAGGAGTATCTTCTATAGGTCTTAGTGAGTGCCATTTCTGAAGTTTTAGTTTCCTGCCGAATTTATACATATCTATTCGGGTATCAGAGTAACTAAAAAGTTCACTGGGGCAAAAAGTCAATCCCAAACAGAGAGTACGTTTTTCCTTAAGAGTCAATGTTCTAGAAGACAAGTTTATAATTGTTTTATTTACCATATCATCATCCATGGTTAACGTCTTCGTCTGTAGCCGCCTCTTTTGGATCCCACCGGCTTTGTACTCTTTGCGTTTTCTCTGCTGGAACTTGAGTCTTCTCTTCTGTGATCTGCTCTTCCTCTTGCTTGTCCTCTTGGTCTCCCACGAGTTGGTGTTTTCTGGAAGGACTGTTGCTCCTGTTGTGATTCCGCTTCTTTTTTCCGTCTGGTCCTTAGAACCCTGAACTCTTCTAAAAAAGTCGCCGGTTTCTTAGCAACTCTTTCAGTCTCAGAAGCAGTGCTGGTGGAGTGTCTCGATGCATCAGAATCCGGCTCACTGGCGATGGCATTTGAAGGGCATGCTTCCTCGGTTTCTTGTAATTCAGGTGTCTCAATTGGGATATTTTCTTGTTTGTACAAGTAATCATATTTGGGACTGTAGGTAAGTATCCGTCCACTGTCGTAATCTCCACAGTCTCTATGTAGCTTACGCTGTTTACGGTATTTTATGTCCTCTTCATTCTTTTTCAAGCGCCCTTTGAGCTCATCCTTGAATTTATTGATCGTATCTTGGTCGGGATGTTTGCTAAATTCATCCTCAAGTTCTTTCAATTGCTTGATTATGTTTTCACGATCTTCCCATGCATATTTTATAAGAATGCACAACATGCCAGCAGTAAGAACATGTTGTGCATTCTTATAAAATATGCATGGGAAGATCGTGAAAACATAATCAAGCAATTGAAAGAACTTGAGGATGAATTTAGCAAACATCCCGACCAAGATACGATCAATAAATTCAAGGATGAGCTCAAAGGGCGCTTGAAAAAGAATGAAGAGGACATAAAATACCGTAAACAGCGTAAGCTACATAGAGACTGTGGAGATTACGACAGTGGACGGATACTTACCTACAGTCCCAAATATGATTACTTGTACAAACAAGAAAATATCCCAATTGAGACACCTGAATTACAAGAAACCGAGGAAGCATGCCCTTCAAATGCCATCGCCAGTGAGCCGGATTCTGATGCATCGAGACACTCCACCAGCACTGCTTCTGAGACTGAAAGAGTTGCTAAGCAACCGGCGAGTTTTTTAGAAGAGTTCAGGGTTCTAAGGACCAGACGGAAAAAAGAAGCGGAATCACAACAGCAGCAACAGTCCTTCCAGAAAACACCAACTCGTGGGAGACCAAGAGGACAAGCAAGAGGAAGAGCAGATCACAGAAGAGAAGACTCAAGTTCCAGCAGAGAAAACGCAAAGAGTACAAAGCCGGTGGGATCCAAAAGAGGCGGCTACAGACGAAGACGTTAACCATGGATGATGATATGGTAAATAAAACAATTATAAACTTGTCTTCTAGAACATTGACTCTTAAGGAAAAACGTACTCTCTGTTTGGGATTGACTTTTTGCCCCAGTGAACTTTTTAGTTACTCTGATACCCGAATAGATATGTATAAATTCGGCAGGAAACTAAAACTTCAGAAATGACACTCACTAAGACCTATAGAAGATACTCCTCAATCCATTGTAGCAGCAGATATACCTGAACTCAATATTTATGATCATGATCTACTACTAGATATGTATGCACTGGGTGGTATATCATCAGATAGCCAACCTGATGATTCTATTGTAGGTGTGAGGGAAACTAATATGAATAGGGCTGCCTGTACTAGTTTTAGACCCAAATCTGTTTTTTACCCCATCATGCCACACGACCCTATAGATACATTTCAAGAAGTAGTCAGCCAAGAACTTGCTAAGCTCAAACACAAACAGTACAACAGAGATAACAGGAATAGAAATTTGTCCAAACAAGAACGTGACTTCATCCTGTCTTTGGCAGATGACAACTCTGTTATACTAAGACCCTCCGATAAGGGAGGAAACATTGTTCTGTGGGGCAGGGATCTTTATGTTAAAGAAGCCCTCAGACAACTTGAAGGTGATATCTTCTATACCAAATCCAACTCTAATGAATACAACAATAGTATAGAGGAAACATGGAATAGACTACACGATTGGCAAATAGAGGCGCTCCTCTCTTGACACGAATTCTGCTTCCTCAAACGTGATTATCCTAAACTGCCAATTTTTTATTTGCTGCCTAAGGTTCACAAAAATCTCTTAGAACCCCCAGGCAGACCCATCATATCCTCCATAGGAAGTGTTAATGAAAATCTGTCAGTATATGTAGATCACTTCCTGAAAGATTATATCATCCAACTTCCTTCCTTCATTAAGGACACAACTGACTTTCTCAAAAAAATAGATACCATCACATTGACAGAAGGCTCCATATTAATAACTATGGATGTCAGTGCCCTTTATACTGTCATAGACCACACTCAGGGTATGGAGGCTTGTTACTATTTCTTAAAAAACCGTGAAATAGGATTCAGAAACCACACTGTCATGCTAATAGAGATGATGAAACTCTGTCTACGCAACAACATATTTATGTTTGATGGTACCTTTTTCAAACAAATTCGTGGGGCGGCCATGGGTTCTGCTTTTTCTCCCAACTTCGCCAATTTATTTCTGGGGAAGTGGGAAGAAGAAATTATGACCAGTGTAGATCTCAAGGAGCACTTCACCAAGGTACATTTATGGTCTAGATACATTGACGACCTCTTCGTCATCTGGCGTGGCACAGAGGAAGAGGCTATTACCTTCATTGCAAAGCTGAATCAAAACAGCTACAATATACATCTGACATATAACATTAGCAGACACCAGGTGGATTTCCTAGATACCAGTATTGCGATCCAAGATGGCAAACTGATTTCCAAACTCCACAGAAAGGACACCGCAGGCAACAGCTTACTGCATGCCCTCAGCTCCCACCCTGAACCACTCAAATGGAGCATCCCTTATGGGGAGCTTTTGAGAGCCAAAAGAAATTGCACTCAAGAGGCGGATTTCATACTCGAGAGTAGCAACATACTCCAACGGTTCCGTGATAGGGGATATCCCGAGGGGGTACTGACTAAAGCCCTTTCTAAAGCCTCGATTATTCAGAGATTAGAGACCCTGAATCCTACGCCCAAACCTATTGTCTCCTCACAACTTCCTAGAATAATAACTACCTTTAACCAAAAGTCCAAACAAGTACAAAAAATAGTGGCTGATAATTGGAAAATTTTAAAATCTGACTCCATCATAGGCCCCAAATTGACCAACAGACCACTTATAACGTACAGAAGAGGCCGCAACTTAAGGGATATGTTGGTGAAAAGTGACATCTCTGATAAAAAGGGCCAACACATCCAAGGACTTAGTGGATTCTACCCTTGTGGGCATTGCAGGGCCTGTCGGTCTAGTGTGATGGTTAAAGACTTTGCAATACCAGGGACCAATACCAAAAAACAAATCAAACAATTTTTGACTTGTAGTTCCACTTATGTGATCTATATTTTGGAATGTCCATGTCACAAAAAATATGTGGGCAGTACTTCGTGCATGGCTAAGAAAAGAGTTCAGGAACATTTGAGGGCTATTAATAACAAAGACCCCAAATATCCCATTGCAAGACATTTCCAAACCGCACACCAATCAAACAATGACCTCTTAAGATACTATGCAATTGAACAGGTCAATGTTGGTAAGCGGGGTGGGAATCGCGAACTTGCCCTCCGAAAAAGAGAATCCAAATGGATATTAGAATTGGAGACCAAATTCCCTGGGGGACACAATTTGGACGAGGAACTTGCAACCCATCTGCACACTGAGTAATTGTACATAGCTGCCTTCTAAATTGGTCCATTGTATAAAAAAATTTTTTTATTGTGTCCTGATGTTCAACATGTAATCTGAGTGTTCTTGCAAACTGATTGATGATGATGTTTTTAATCCATTTTAATCACTTGTTCTTGTTACCTCTTTCTAGGAGTCAGCCGGGGGCACGTCACTCCTTAGAAAATCTGAGCACTGCACTGACCCTCACATGTCTGAACTGAATAGAAGACTGTCACCTCACCACGATAAGCTAAGAAACACACCTTCACTTTTGTTATTTTATAAACCCCCCCCTTTTTTTGATTTTCCTTGATCCTTGGATCTAGATGCACTCTGTTTACCTTGATGGAACATCCCTAGTAGAACCTATTTTGATCACCTTATTGGAGGAAGGATACCTTAGAGACTATGAGATTTAGCCTGATCACTCACCAAATCTCAATTTGACTCTTTTCGGGCACTAGACCGAGTGCAATTTGCTTTTTGTAAATATGTGATGCTGCGACATAGGCGCTTAGCAATAAGTTATTCCTATGCACTATGAACATGCCAGACGACTCAGTCTTATGGGGGTAATGCTGAATGTGTCAGAAATGGTTAGAATCGTGGTTATAGCCTTGTTAAATGCGACAATGCATTCTCTTACATGCACAAATGACTCTGACTGCATCGCATGATCAAAATGTTACTTACAGCTCACATTTGGCTATAACGGTTACTTGTCTAACAATGGTTTGTAACAAGCACCCTATACGGATCATGATTATGTTGACATTGGTGCATATGCAATTGTTTGAATCACGTCAGACGATATAGTTCTATTGATTTAATGCCACATGGGTCAAAAACTGTTTGAATCGTGGTAATAGCATTGTCAAATGCGGAAATGCAGTCACTTTTATGCACAATTGACTCTGACTTCATTGCATGGTCGTAATGTTACGTATAGGTCATACAAGGACCCAATGTTTATGTATTACGAACTACTAGATTAGCTTTTGTTCAAGTATTATTATTTTTAAGTCCGGTTGCTTACAGAGTAACATGTTTGCATTAAGGGGCGATGCCCACCCAGCAATACATCTACCGGATTCATTAGCTTGGTTATAATTTATTTAAAAAAAACCGTTTTTTCAATATGAGATGGAGTTCAGGTTTCCCATATATATTGATTGAATTCACTGTTTTGATTTCTAAATTTCTATGATGTAATAGAGATTTAACGCAAAAGAACTATTCAATAATGGCCGATGCATTTTCTTGAATGTCAGTGTCCTTCTACTATGTTGACTATACATGGTGATCATTGGTGTTTGTACATAAGATGTTCCTGATTGGTTTGTGGTTAACGTGTGATCAAGGCACTTCTGTGCTGAAACGCGTAGCGTTATCTTGTGAATAAACTCCCACTAGCTGTACCTTTCTGAGAGCGTGTTTTTGCTTATCGTAGCAGGAAACCTTATTGACTTTAACTCGGCGGTGGGATTAGCCGAGTGCAACACGCCACCTGACAATGGGATATGGATCCCGGAAACGAATCCTCTTGTGAAGCGACTGAATATATATATATATATATATTTTGTATAGATGTATGGATATTTTTTGTATAGATGTATGTATATATATATATTTATGTATAGATGTATTTATGTATGTATGTAATGCCTGTTTAGAAATGGGGGTCTCTAGTTGGCAGATTGTTACCCTGTCCAAGTAGGGACCCTTCTTCCTAGTCGGGATAAGTGGGATAAACTTCTAAATTAACCCCTGCCCTCCCCCTTGGTAGCTTGGCATGAGCAGTCAGACTTTTCTCAGAGGCAGTGTGTAAAGCATTTGCACATAAACAGAAGTAATACAGGCAAAACACTACAAAAGGACACCTGTTTTAAAAACATTTAGAATACTTTATCTGTGCAAACAAGAACAAAAACGATAAAAATCCACCATACAGTTCTTAGAAATATCAATCTTTAAAAATAGAGTTATAATACTGTTCCTTGAAGTCGATAGCTACGTCTGGGGCTATCGCTGCATCGTGAACAATACATCCAAACAGTTCTGGCTGACCCCAGCGTCTTAGGCTAGCTACAGTTTCAGGAGGATCCACAAACAGTACCTTCAGAAATGCAGGGCGTCGGTGGCTTCGCGATGAGCCTTGAAGAGCAAGCGTCAGTTCTGAAGGTCAGAGCAGGAGTCACAGGTCCTTCGAGTCACACATCTTGCAGATCAAACTCTGTGTGGTTGAAGTTAGGAGCACTGGTATGTGTCGAGGCTGTGGTGCGAGGTGCAGCCTACAGTGCCCTGGGGTCACGGTGCAGGCAGAGGCTCAGTGACGGTCGTCCAGTGGCATCAGTGAGACCAGGGCTCCTGTGCGAAGTGGTGTGGTGCTCGTTGTGGTGCTAGCAGGTCACGGTGCAGGCAGTGATGTCATTGCTGAAGCGCGGTCGTCGGGTGACGAACTGGAGTCGATGGGGCCAGCGTCTGTAGGCCAAGCTTGCGGTATGGTATAAGGTGGTGTGTCGTGTAACTTAAGAGTGGTGCTCTCAAACCACGGTGCAAGCAGCAGCATCGATGTAGCTTTGGGGCGGTGTCATCGGGGATACCAGGGCGGCGGTGTGAAGTGAAGCGATGCGGTGCAAAGTGCAGTGCTCACAGGTCACTGTGCTTGCAACGGCTCGCTGGCTGCATCGTCTTCGGTGAGACCAGGGTTGCTGTGAGAAGTGTGGCAGGGCCCTTCAGGACATAGAGCTGGAAGCAGCAGTGTTGGGTTGCTTTTTCTTCTGTTGCAGCACAAAACACATAGTTCTCAGTGCTGGTACCAGATGAGCTTGAAGTCTTTGCTGTTCCTGAGACTTCTTGAACAGGGGGCAAGCTCTACCACTGACCCTTGGAGGAACTCAAAAAAAGAAGTTGCAGAAAGTTCAGTCCAGTCCTTTCTCTGCCCAAGACAGAAGCAGACACTGCAGGCCAACACAGCAAAACACACAGCATACTGATAGTTCCTCCTCACAGCTTCTCCAGCTCTTACTCTTGGCAGGTTGGTTCCTTGATTCAAAAGAGTTCTAAAGCACTAGGGCAGGACCCCAATATTTATGCCAAAGTTTCCTTTTGTTGCAAGGCTCTCCGAGCCCAGTCCAAACCAGTTCTACCCTCTCTGGCCCAGCTTCACTACAGGAGGTGGAGACATTATTGTGCAGAGGAGTCACTGTCTATTCAGGTGCTAGTGAAAAATCCTCCAACCAGGCCAGGCTGTTTCAGCCCAACTATGAGTCACCCAGGAAAGGCAAGACACACCTCAACCCCTCCCTTGTGCCCATCTACAGTGAATGTACATCCCCTGCCCCTGTCTCTCCAAAACCAGTCAATACACAGAATGGTTAAACAAGAAAATGGCTACTTTTTAAATGTGGCATTTTCAAACACAATTTAAAAACCATTTGTTATTAAATTCGGAGTTTAGGCATACTAAACTCAATTTCTCTATCTTATCCCAATGGAAAGTTATGCTTGTAAAATGTTACAAGGCAACTCCCATGTTAAGCCTATGGGACAGAAAGCCTGTCAATAGTGAAAAATGAAATGCACGGCATGTCACTATCAGGACATGTCACACACACCAGTACATGTCCTGCCTTTCACATACTCTGCACCCTGCCAATGGGGATACCTTAGGCCTACCTTAGGAGTGCCTTACGTGTAAGAGAAGGGAAGTTTAGGGTTTGGCAAGTGGGTGCACTAGCCAGGTGGACATGGCAGTAATCAATCAATCAGTCAATTTTATTTGATTCAGACCTCAACTGAGGTCAACAAATACAGTTAGATAAAAATAGAACATGTTAACTTATATTTTTAAAAGTGATTTTAAAAGACTCTTATAAGATTAAGCAGGTTAAAGTAGTTTATGGTCCACGAGAACAACATACATTAATTAAAACGATTAGATTTGTGCATTTAAAAAATAAAATAGTTTCAAGGAACTCTTTAAAAACTTTAAAAAGTTATAGCATACAAATTCATTAGGGGGAGACTTACACACGGTGATTAGATTTTGAGCTAAAATAGTGTTGTATCTTAAACGGATTGGCTTTATCAATCAACGCTGAGCCTCTACCAAAGTCGGATTAGGACAAATTAGTAATACGTGAGAGAGATCTTGTGATCCGCCATTGCACAAGCCACATTTACGTAGAGACTTTTCGGTGGCGATCCATCTAGCGGAATATGCTTTTAAAGGAAGAATTCCTAATCGCAGAAGAAGGATACAGCGCCTTACTCTGTGCTGTAACTTGAACTGTAGATAGTGCTCAAGGGTTTTAAATACTATGTTTTCTGCAAATATGTTATAATACTTTAATTGGATACAATATTATGTGTCCCATTCATAGCTTATTGTCGGCATCGTAGATTTTAAAAAGAGCTTCAGATGCGCTGGGGACCAGGCCTGCAAAAGTGCTATAGTGCATTGCGACACCTCAAGAGCTTTTATGAGGTTCCTATTGAGGTGTACCGAGCCGATTCATCTCTAAAAGTCTCCAGTTTTAATGTATGCCTTAGTGTGCCTGGAACTGCATGAAAGAGATTATGGACCCACCTGATAATTTTGGTAAAAATTGCATGCAGACACTGCAGTGCCAGGCCTGAGAACCCTTTGAAAGGCTACTTGTATGGGTGGCACAATCAGTGCTGCAGGCCCACAAACAGCATTTGATTTACAGGCCTTGGGCGCACATGTGCACATTACTAGGGACTTAGTAGTAAATCAAATAGGCCAATCGTTGAAACAGAAATCCATACACACAATTTACATGGAGAGCATATTCACTTTAGCCCAAAGTCCTAAAACCATCAAAAACAAGGACAAAAACAGGAGGCCAAAAAGTCTGGGGGTGAACTTGCTGAAAAAGCAAAGTCTAACAGTATGTATATGTGTATATTTACGTATATGTGTATGTATATATATATACATATATATATATATATATATATAGGGGTGTGTGTGTACATTCTTGGAGATCATTTTTGGCAACACAGAGAAGCTCGAGGTTATTGCAGAACGTAGCGCGCTCACCAGGAGCACTATTGCATATTTTAAAAACTCCTGTTTTTGTACTTTAATTTAAAATTGATTTATCACTGTACCCTGTTTTTATCTGTCATTCCATTGCCATCGCCACATACTTGCACTTAAAAAAACTTGAAAGCACCGCGTTTGGAGCGGCCCCTTCCCCCATCTGTATTGTACTACACTGACAGAACGGCGGACATCTTGGGTGAGGGCGGAGGATCGGTGCGGTCTAGTCGTCACAAGGACGCTAGACCGGTACTTAAGCCGGGCAAACTAGGCGGCCGGTCATTCTTGGAGATCATTTTTGGCAACACAGAGAAGCTCGAGGTTATTGCAGAACGTAGCGCGCTCACCAGGAGCACTATTGCATATTTTAAAAACTCACGTTTTTGTACTTTAATTTAAAATTGATTTATCACTGTACCCTGTTTTTATCTGTCATTCCATTGCCATCGCCACATACTTGCACTTAAAAAAAAACTTGAAAGCACCGTGTTTGGAGCGGGCCCCTTCCCCCATCTGTATTGTACTACACTGACAGAACGGCGGACATCTTGGGTGAGGGCGGAGGATTGGTGCGGTCTAGTCGTCACAAGGACGCTAGACCGGTACTTAAGCCGGGTAAACTAGGCGGCCGGTCATTCTTGGAGATCATTTTTGGCAACACAGAGAAGCTCGAGGTTATTGCAGAACGTAGCGCGCTCACCAGGAGCACTATTGCATATTTTAAAAACTCCCATTTTTGTACTTTAATTTAAAATTGATTTATCACTGTACCCTGTTTTTATCTGTCATTCCATTGCCATCGCCACATACTTGCACTTACAAAAACTTGAAAGCACCGCGTTTGGAGCGGGCCCCTTCCCCCATCTGTATTGTACTACACTGACAGAATGGCGGACATCTTGGGTGAGGGCGGAGGATCGGTGCGGTCTAGTCGTCACAAGGACGCTAGACCGGTACTTAGGCCGGGTAAACTAGGCGGCCGGTCATTCTTGGAGATCATTTTTGGCAACACAGAGAAGCTCGAGGTTATTGCAGAACGTAGCGCGCTCACCAGGAGCACTATTGCATATTTTAAAAACTCCAGTTTTTGTACTTTAATTTAAAATTGATTTATCACTGTACCCTGTTTTTATCTGTCATTCCATTGCCATCGCCACATACTTGCACTTAAAAAAACTTGAAAGCACCGCGTTTGGAGCGGGCCCCTTCCCCCATCTGTATTGTACTACACTGACAGAACGGCAGACATCTTGGGTGAGGGCGGAGGATCGGTGCGGTCTAGTCGTCACAAGGACGCTAGACCGGTACTTAAGCCGGTCATGCTGACGCGCAGCGGGTACGCACCACGGGTTCGCCAGAGTCCAGCCCGTCTGCGCCCGTCCGCGCACGGCCGGGCCCGGAGGCACGGACGTCTGGCTATAGGATCACCTATTCCTCAGAGGAGCTGCGTGAGTTGAGTCTGGAGAAACTGATGGGAAAAATTAAATCTGGCTCTCCAGCAGATCCGTGCCCACCCAGCGTCTTTCGTGCAGCCCGTCCTTTATTGGAGAAATGTATCATTTCCCTCCTTAATCGATCTCTAGAAACAGGGTATCTACGGGTGGAATTCAAGGAGGCACGTGTAAGGCCACTACTGAAAAAACCTAGTGCAGATCCTGCAGTGCTAAAGAACTACAGGCCTATCTCCCAACTGCCTTTCCTCTCTAAAATACTGGAACAACATGTATTAAAATCCCTGTCCCTGTATCTGGAGTCTCACCATCTACTCCATGAGCGGCAGGCAGGATTCCGAGCCCATCACAGCACCGAGTTGGTGATGCTCTCGGTACTGGATGAATTAAGAGGCATGGCTGACTATAAGAAACCGAGCGCCCTGATTTTGTTAGATCTATCAGCGGCGTTCGATACGGTCAGTCATGCCTTACTCTTGGAAAGATTGAGAGACTTTGGGATTAAGGGTCTGGCTTTTAAGTGGCTGCAATCCTTCCTTTTGGGAAGAACACAAAGGATACAACTGGGGAATCAAACATCTGAGGTGGGGAACTTGGAATATGGGGTGCCACAGGGCTCTGCCCTGTCCCCATTGTTATTTAATCTCTATCTACAACCTCTGATTGCATCACTGGCCAGCAGGGGCTGTAGAGTCTTTAACTATGCGAATGATACACAGCTGCTGCTGAGTGTTGATAATTCAAGGACCGCACAACTCTATGCTCAGAACATCTTGAGGTACACTGTACAATGGATGACTGAAAACCTATTAAAGATCAATCCAGACAAGACCGAGGTATTGGTGATTCCATCCACTGCCTCACCTTGGAGTGACCTCTACTGGCCAGCCGAGTTGGGCCCCGCTCCAAAACCAAGTACGAATGTAAAGAGCTTGGGGATCAAACTGGATTGCGACTTGTCAATGTCCAGTCAAATTTCATCTGTGGTGGGTAGCTGCACAAATATCATCCGGCAGTTACGGAAGCTGACCCCTGTCCTCTCCCAATCAATGATGCGCTCAATCGTAGCAGCAACTGTCATCTCAAGGATAGACTACGGAAACGCTCTCTATCTTGGACTACCTAAAACTCTTACTAATAGATTGCAGGTCGTGATGAATGATGCGGCACGATTAATTTTTAGACTCCCAAGGAGAACTAAGGCCTCTCCATTGCTACACAGCCTGCATTGGCTCCCTATTAAAGAGCGAGTGGAATTTAAGAATCTATGTACAGCTCACAAGGCAATCTACGGTCAGGCACCAGCCTATATCACTGATCGTTTGGAGATTTATAGCCCAGTGAGAACACTTAGATCCTCAGATTCTCAGCTTCTGGTTTGCCCCCGTTACAAACTTGTAACTAAGGGAGGAAGAGCCTTCTCCGTATTAGTCCCTCAGCTATGGAACACGCTGCCTGAGGGGATGCGCAGGGAAGGGAACCTCCTGCGGTTTAGAAGGATGCTAAAAACATTGCTGTTTAAAAGAACCCTGGGTGTAAATTAGATCAAGAAGTGCCTTCATTCTGTGTCTGCCTAGCTTATTGTTTGTTACCACTGATTTCCGCGCGCCTAGAGACCTGTAGGTGATTGGGCGCGATACAAATCCAAAATACCAATAACAATAACAATGTTTGTATATAAATATTTGGTATATGTTTATATGTATGTATATATGTATGTTAGCGCATATATCTATATATATATATATATATATATATATATATATATTTGTTTGTTTGTTTAACAGCTTTATTTCGATTGCTGCATCATAAAAGCAACACAAAAAAGAAAAAAAAGAAACAAGTTATCTAACAATTAGACAATTAAAAGTCACCAGTTAAACAGTAATTAACAGCCGTTTTGTCCTGATCGTCCAAGCCCATGACAGAAATTTTGCAAGGCTAAAAACATACAAGGGCCGGGTATCTGATATTAAAATTCGAAGTGCAACAGATGAATGCCTGGTGCCCAGGGCCATACACACGGGCTTAAGCCACGTTTGCCTTGGGCAAGCATAGGCCGGGCAAACAAACAAAAAATGTTCAATTGACTCTTTGGGAGTACTACAGAAGGGACAAAACGCAACCTACTGGTAAGGCGGTTTCCAGCAAGATGTTAGGGCACGCACAGGGAGGGACCCCACTCTAAATCTAAAATAAAGGGCCCGGTCATATGGCTTCCAGACCAAATCCAGGTAGAGCTCCAGGCAGGGTGAATCCTTATGCACTAAAAACTCCTCTGTAAGCCTACCATGAGTAGAATCCATGGAAATTCTGCTTCTAACCCAGTTCCAATATAAGGTTTTCAAGGCTGCTTTCGGAGGGGAAGACCTATTTTCCCAAGCTTCACTAAGGCCTAGTTTACCGAGCATAGACTTGACATCAGTAAGCCATCTGATCCTACCCCAGCCTACCATAGACATCACCTCTGCTAGGCCTTTAGCATACTTAGCGAGTTCGGAGACGTGCCATAGCCTGGCCCATAAGAGCAGTGGATGCAATCTTGCTGCGTCGCTAATTTGCTGGCAACCAAGGTCCAAACGGAGGGGTAACGTAGGTGTACTCTCCGGGAGAGACATAATGTATTTTAGGAACTTATTCTCAGACCTAGTTAGGACACTGATGTTAGAGGTACCCCAAAGTTCAGCGCCATACAAAGCGGAACTAACTCCCTTTGCCCTGTAGATATCCAAAACAGGGGCAATAGGCTTGGTCGAAGAAGATCTCTGCTCTCTGACAAGTGCCCCTATAACCCTTTTATGGTTAAGAGACATTTTTAATATATGAGGGGTCCACTGCATGGAATCTGTGATACGGATCCCTAGGTAGTCAAAAACATTGACCCTTTCCAGAGAGGTTTCACTAAGGACAGGGGGACGGCCTAATTTTTGGGGGGGATTTAATACCAAGTACTTCGTTTTATTTGTATTTATTACTAGGCCCCGTTGGTCACAGAAGATCTGAAAGTTGTTTAAAAGTCTCTGTAGGCCCGCCGAACTTTTTGAGATTAAAAGGGTATCATCAGCAAAGAGAAGGGTGGGAATTCTCTCCCCTGCCAATGATGGTGCGTCCGAAGGTTGTTTGAGTAGATGGTCCACAACCCCATTCACGTAAAGTGAAAAGAGGGTGGGAGCCTGGACGCAGCCCTGGCGCACCCCTTTTGCCACTGGGATCCTGCTGGTTTTCTGGCCATCAATACCCCAGCGCACCTCCGCGTAATTGCCATCATGCAGGCGCACTATGATAGAGAGGATGTTTGGTGGAATGCCCATTTCAGCTAACACGCCCCATAGTTGTCCTCTGGGCACAAGGTCGAAAGCAGTCTTCAGGTCAATAAATGCCAAATAAAGACTGCCTCCGCCTATCACTACCACCTTCCAGTATTGTAGTAAAAGCCTGAAGGCCTGCTCTATCGTGCCCGTTCCAGCCCTAAAACCAGCCTGAAAGTCCGACAGAATCTCTTCGTCGTTAATCCATTGGAGGATTCTTTCTAGGACCACCTTTCCCACAACCTTCTGGGTTGAATCCAATAAACTTATTGGTCGGTAATTGGCAGGGTCGTCCCTCCGACCTTTCTTAAAGATAGGGACAACCTCTGCCCCCTTCCAAGAGTCGGGAATGGCTGCTCCTTTGTCGATTGCACTGATCAGAAAATGAATAAGCTTCCCCCACCTCTGCAGGTTTGAGCGCAGCAGATCCCCCGGAACTCCGTCGGGTCCTGCTGCTTTCTGGGGCACAATACACCTAATAGCATGTTCTACTTCTTTGATTGTGAATGGGGAGACTATTTCATTTCCCATGGGTACTAAGGGTCCATAGGATGCAGGGGGGGCAAAAGCCTCTTGATGGTTCGAATACAAGTTAGTAAAATGTTCGAACCAGACCTGACCAGTTATATTACACGTTATAAAGTTACTAACAGGTCTGTTCCTTTCCCTAATAGTATTCCAAAAACTGGCTGCATCCCGCCCAGTGCTTGCTTCTCTTAGGGTTTGCCAGTATGCGTCTTCCCATTCCTTTTTTGCAATCCCAATCACTCGTTTGTATTCTGCTCTAGCCTGCAGCACAAGGGGCTGCGACTTTGTCCTAACAGCTTGAATGAGGCACGCCTTCAATTCTCTACATTTTTACGTATACCACCCCTGCTTTTCTTTTGACCTGGGGTGGCCATCCGGCCTACCTACACGAGCTTGCGCCTTGAAGACATTACCAATCAAGTTGATAGTCTCCTCAAACATCAGCATAGTCCTGGGTAAGGTAGATTGATCTAAAGAGATTATTGCTATCTCGCTTAATGTGGTTTCCAAAAATTGATCTATAGCCTGTAGTTTTGGTGCGTCAGAGGCTACTTTCCGCCATTTGAGGCGCCTACCACAATTAGACAGAGTGACGTCCGATGTTATCCTTTTGACTGGTGATAGGGTTGGGGTATTATGATTTAACCATAGGTGCCTTAAAGAAAGCGAAAGGAAATTGTGATCGCTATCTGTAGTAGGTATTACAGCCATATCCACAACAGACTGCCAAAGGTTAAAATCAAGCAAGATGTAATCGATCCGGGAAGAGTGGTTAACCCTGTTGTATGTATGACTGCCCAATGGGTCAGAGGTGGTTCTTCTATTAACAGCTCTCAAGCCGTACTCCAAGGTCATAGAATTTAGCTGAGTCGCCCTCTCTGACCATCTCTTTATCAGCTCAGCAGATAGTGCTGGAATACCCCTCCTCGCATCATCCTCTAACACACCCAAAATATCTTCTGCGGCAAGGGGTTCGAACGTGCAGTTCAAGTCTCCTGCAATCATGACTTGGGCATCCTCACCACACTCATCTAAGACTTTCTCCAGTGACACTATAGTGGGGGAAAGAGAGCTACCTCTAGTACCTCTGACATACACATTCAGAATCTCTAAGTGCCCCCTAGATCCTGGGCCTTTCAGTGAAATTCTAAGAATGTCCATTGAGCCACTATGCTTCTGTGTAATACTACACCCCAGGGAGATATCCACCCAGATGAGGAGTCCCCCCGAAGGCCGGCCCCTCCCAGATGATGACTGACGGGCAGGCAGGTAATATGTGGAATACCCAACTTTATAAACAGGTTCAAGGCTCCAAGTTTCCTGGAAGATGCAGATGCAGTGCTGTTCTACCTGTAAGTGCCATTCGGGGAGATCCAGGTTCCTACAGATGCCCGCTATATTCCAACTCATAACCCCCATCATTAATCCGTTGCCATCCGACCCTCCCTGTAAATGTGCAGAATTCTTTATACAGGAAGCACTTGTGTCGTCTGAATTCACAACCTTCACTACCACTACTGAATTGCTTAGTGTGGGTCGATTAGGAGATTGGATGGCCGCTGGAGAGTACAATCCCTGGTCGGGTATCGGTGTCTTAGGGGTATTACCACGGTCAGCCAATCCCTCCACTGGAGGCAGGTATGGAATACCCTAAGGAACCTGACTGTCAATCGCAATCGCTCATACCCGAGAGGGCATTAAATCTATTTGACACATCCAAGGGGGTCGAAGGGGTCAGTGGGCCTGTTATACCTCTCCATCTAGGACCACAATGACTCGGTGGGATATTCTGCCACCCCAATGATCTATTAGTGGCCAAGGGGTACAGTGCATGGGGCACAGGCCAATTGCTTCGGGGTGCGGGATGATGACTAGGTCTATCACAGACTAAGATCCCAGAGTTTACTGGGGGACACACCAGGGGTCTTGGATAGAAATACGTTAGGTCGTAGGGAGTGATGAGATTACTTCCACTCCCCGGGAACCAGTTTAAGATATGCCTAACAACTCCCTGCTCTCTAAAGTTGACAATAATGATATCCCCCTGTAGGTCCTTAACCCTGCGACCTAACCATGGGAGGCGCCGAACATGCAGGATCTCGCCATCGATATTGCGAGGGAGAGGTCTATTCTGAGCCAACCAATGCATAACTTTATGCTTTAGCTGGAAGAAACCCTCTCTTTTGCCTTCTGCTAACGCGGGAACTCCAGTAAGGACTACCACATATGGTACTGATTCAGGGGGTAACTCGACTGGGCGCCCATTATGCTCCGTATTCATTGTTTTTACATTACAAACCCCTCTATTGCTATCAGGTCTTGGGTGGATAATACTATGCCACCCCGCAACTACACTACCATCATTCTGTGCAAGCTGCTCGATATTAATGGGCGGGGCCTTCTGCTTGACACTAACGATGGATTTAGTGGTTTTATTTATCTCTTTGCTGCGAGTAGTACTAATAGCAGCAGGTTCTGCGGGAGCTGGAGAGGGCAGTACCGATTTCTCGAAAGTTTTTAACAACCCAGTAATATCAGCAATAGTTTGCTCTAGGGTTCCTAACCTTTGCTCCAACCTATCTAATGTTTGCTTGATCGGGAACATGAGGGATTTAATTAGCTGCTCTATACCACGTAGGAGAGCAGAAGAAACTACCTCATTTCCCCTGGATTGCGTCTGTAGGGATGTACTTGCTGGCTTATCTAAGGGCAATACAAGAGATTTGGGTGCTTTGCCAAAGTCTAAGTGACTAGTTTTGGCTTTAGGTTGCTCACCCCCCCTCATTCTCCTTTTTCTAGGAGGGGGCCCCAGCACCTTAGTAGACACTTTTTTCCTAGCTCTATCCATGTGTGCGGTCCCTGCACCTATAGGACGTTGCTCAGAATGGATCTCCACCACTGTGATTGGGCCGCTAACAGGGTGTACAGGAATGGAAGACGAAGGAACAGTTAAGTCAGGTACGGGAGATTTTTCACGGAAGAGCACGGGAGTGCTGTCTAATCGAGAAACATCAGGGCCTTCAGGTGAGCTAGGGATACTCAGAGGATGTGAAACAATCAATTGCAGGGGGTCTAAGGATGGGCGTCTACCCTTCATGGATTCAATCGAGTGACGACGCTCAATTCGTCGCTCAACCGATGCTTGCTCTCTGTCAGCTTCTAAAGAAGTCCTAGTGAAGTAGCCATCTAAGGTCCCTTGGTTCGATCCCCCTGCTAGCAGTGATATACCAGCAGTGGGACTTAAAGCCATAATACTTCTTTACAGCTGTAAAGTCTACGGACAAGCAGCCCTGTTCGGGCGAAAGAGACACGGCCCAGCCCGGCCTCCTTCGGCCTCTGACGGCCCGCCCTTTGCCCGGGCTTCGCCCCGGGCGCTCCTGCGCAGCGGGAACAGAGGCCAGTAATGAGGTAAGTGGTGAAGGAGGGGCGGGGCAGGCAGGGAGAGCGACCCAGGTGTTGGGGGTCTCGACCTCACGCAGGGACTCCTGGTACTTTGAGTCCCTGCGGGTCAGCTCGCAGTCCTGATGTTCCCCACACACGCGCCAACAACAACAATGATGCCTCAAAGGTCCTCACAGCACGCAGGGTCACCGCAGGCAGGAAGGACAAAGCGGGACCCGCGCAGCAGGTCCGGCGAGGAGCGACGTTGAAACAGGTAGAGTCCCAGCTCTAGCGGTCCAAGACAGCAACGAGAACAGTTCACTAGTCCCAGGCAAAGCAGACAATCCCAGTGGTGCTACACGGCTGCAGACACTTATTTGCTGAGGGAGGGGTGGGGCAGGTAGGGAGAGCGACCCAGGTGTTGCGGGTCTCGACCTCAAGCAGGGACTCCTGGTACTTTGAGTCCCTGCGGGTCAGCTCGCAGCCCTGATGTTCCCCACACACGCGCCAACAACAACAATGATGCCTCAAAGGTCCTCACAGCACGCAGGGTCACCGCAGGCAGGAAGGACGAAGCGGGACCCGCACAGCGGGTCCGGCGAGGAGCGACGTTGAAACAGGTAGAGTCCCAGCTCTAGCGGTCCAAGACAGCAACGAGAACAGTTCACTAGTCCCAGGCAAAGCAGACAATCCCAGTGGTGCTACACGGCTGCAGACACTTATTTGCTGAGGGAGGGGCGGGGCAGGCAGGGAGAGCGACCCAGGTGTTGCGGGTCTCGACCTCATGCAGGGACTCCTGGTACTTTGAGTCCCTGCGGGTCAGCTCGCAGCCCTGATGTTCCCCACACACGCGCCAACAACAACAATGATGCCTCAAAGGTCCTCACAGCACGCAGGGTCACCGCAGGCAGGAAGGACGAAGCGGGACCCGCGCAGCGGGTCCGGCGAGGAGCAACGTTGAAACAGGTAGAGTCCCAGCTCTAGCGGTCCAAGACAGCAACGAGAACAGTTCACTAGTCCCAGGCAAAGCAGACAATATATATTGTATACATGTGAGTA
Source organism: Triturus cristatus (assembly GCF_964204655.1). Taxonomy (NCBI): domain Eukaryota; kingdom Metazoa; phylum Chordata; class Amphibia; order Caudata; family Salamandridae; genus Triturus; species Triturus cristatus. The sequence goes on from NC_140595.1 coordinate 335,808,767, forward strand.
TATATCCACTGAAAAAGCAAAGGTTACAGGGACATTCTAGTTAGGCTCTGATTTCACTTTTACAAAACCATAGACATTCAGTAGTTCTGGTTACCTGAGCTAACTATGAATTCCACCACCTCAATGCACTGCTTATGACCTCACATAATACATCACTCATGACATGTTCAGTTGCAGACATGAACGCGTTAGCGCTATTTTAAAATACAAACCCCTGTGTACTCTATTTGATTTGATTTTCTTTGTTATTCCCTGATTTTATTCATATTCTGAATACGCTTACCTGCACTATAAAAATCTTGCATTACACCGCTCTTTGGTGGATCACGTCATTAGGAAGTGTGGGAGATCTTTACAGCCATCTTGGTTTGGGAACTGCCAAGTGTATGTTGGGCGCCATTTTGGGGGAGTAGGCGGGCAGTGCAGGCTCCGACGGTGTATTTAAACCGGGCAGCTGCACGCGTCAGCTGATTAGCTGACAGAACCAATACCTGTTGCAGACTTGAACGCGTTAGCGCTATTTTAAAATACAAACCCCTGTGTACTCTATTTGATTTGATTTTCTTTGTTATTCCCTGATTTTATTCATATTCTGAATACGCTTACCTGCACTATAAAAATCTTGCATTACACCGCTCTTTGGCGGATCACGTCATTAGGAAGTGTGGGAGATCTTTACAGCCATCTTGGTTTGGGAACTGCCAAGTGTATGTTGGGCGCCATTTTGGGGGAGTAGGCGGGCAGTGCAGGCTCCGACAGTGTATTTAAACCGGGCAGCTGCACGCGTCAGCTGATTAGCTGACAGAACCAATACCTGTTGCAGACTTGAACGCGTTAGCGCTATTTTAAAATACAAACCCCTGTGTACTCTATTTGATTTGATTTTCTTTGTTATTCCCTGATTTTATTCATATTCTGAATACGCTTACCTGCACTATAAAAATCTTGCATTACACCGCTCTTTGGCGGATCACGTCATTAGGAAGTGTGGGAGATCTTTACAGCCATCTTGGTTTGGGAACTGCCAAGTGTATGTTGGGCGCCATTTTGGGGGAGTAGGCGGGCAGTGCAGGCTCCGACGGTGTATTTAAACCGGGCAGCTGCACGCGTCAGCTGATTAGCTGACAGAACCAATACCTGTTGCAGACTTGAACGCGTTAGCGCTATTTTAAAATACAAACCCCTGTGTAGTCTATTTGATTTGATTTTCTTTGTTATTCCCTGATTTTATTCATATTCTGAATACGCTTACCTGCACTATAAAAATCTTGCATTACACCGCTCTTTGGCGGATCACGTCATTAGGAAGTGTGGGAGATCTTTACAGCCATCTTGGTTTGGGAACTGCCAAGTGTATGTTGGGCGTCATTTTGGGGGAGTAGGCGGGCAGTGCAGGCTCCGACGGTGTATTTAAACCGGGCAGCTGCACGCGTCAGCTGATTAGCTGACAGAACCAATACCTGTTGCAGACTTGAACGCGTTAGCGCTATTTTAAAATACAAACCCCTGTGTACTCTATTTGATTTGATTTTCTTTGTTATTCCCTGATTTTATTCATATTCTGAATACGCTTACCTGCACTATAAAAATCTTGCATTACACCGCTCTTTGGCGGATCACGTCATTAGGAAGTGTGGGAGATCTTTACAGCCATCTTGGTTTGGGAACTGCCAAGTGTATGTTGGGCGCCATTTTGGGGGAGTAGGCGGGCAGTGCAGGCTCCGACGGTGTATTTAAACCGGGCAGCTGCACGCGTCAGCTGATTAGCTGACAGAACCAATACCTGTTGCCGACTTGAACGCGTTAGCGCTATTTTAAAATACAAACCCCTGTGTACTCTATTTGATTTGATTTTCTTTGTTATTCCCTGATTTTATTCATATTCTGAATACGCTTACCTGCACTATAAAAATCTTGCATTACACCGCTCTTTGGCGGATCACGTCATTAGGAAGTGTGGGAGATCTTTACAGCCATCTTGGTTTGGGAACTGCCAAGTGTATGTTGGGCGCCATTTTGGGGGAGTAGGCGGGCAGTGCAGGCTCCGACGGTGTATTTAAACCGGGCAGCTGCACGCGTCAGCTGATTAGCTGACAGAACCAATACCTGTTGCAGACTTGAACGCGTTAGCGCTATTTTAAAATACAAACCCCTGTGTACTCTATTTGATTTGATTTTCTTTGTTATTCCCTGATTTTATTCATATTCTGAATACGCTTACCTGCACTATAAAAATCTTGCATTACACCGCTCTTTGGCGGATCACGTCATTAGGAAGTGTGGGAGATCTTTACAGCCATCTTGGTTTGGGAACTGCCAAGTGTATGTTGGGCGCCATTTTGGGGGAGTAGGCGGGCAGTGCAGGCTCCGACGGTGTATTTAAACCGGGCAGCTGCACGCGTCAGCTGATTAGCTGACAGAACCAATACCTGTTGCAGACTTGAACGCGTTAGCGCTATTTTAAAATACAAACCCCTGTGTACTCTATTTGATTTGATTTTCTTTGTTATTCCCTGATTTTATTCATATTCTGAATACGCTTACCTGCACTATAAAAATCTTGCATTACACCGCTCTTTGGCGGATCACGTCATTAGGAAGTGTGGGAGATCTTTACAGCCATCTTGGTTTGGGAACTGCCAAGTGTATGTTGGGCGCCATTTTGGGGGAGTAGGCGGGCAGTGCAGGCTCCGACGGTGTATTTAAACCGGGCAGCTGCACGCGTCAGCTGATTAGCTGACAGAACCAATACCTGTTGCAGACTTGAACGTGTTAGCGCTATTTTAAAATACAAACCCCTGTGTACTCTATTTGATTTGATTTTCTTTGTTATTCCCTGATTTTATTCATATTCTGAATACGCTTACCTGCACTATAAAAATCTTGCATTACACCGCTCTTTGGCGGATCACGTCATTAGGAAGTGTGGGAGATCTTTACAGCCATCTTGGTTTGGGAACTGCCAAGTGTATGTTGGGCGCCATTTTGGGGGAGTAGGCGGGCAGTGCAGGCTCCGACGGTGTATTTAAACCGGGCAGCTGCACGCGTCAGCTGATTAGCTGACAGAACCAATACCTGTTGCAGACTTGAACGCGTTAGCGCTATTTTAAAATACAAACCCCTGTGTACTCTATTTGATTTTCTTTGTTATTCCCTGATTTTATTCATATTCTGAATACGCTTACCTGCACTATAAAAATCTTGCATTACACCGCTCTTTGGCGGATCACGTCATTAGGAAGTGTGGGAGATCTTTACAGCCATCTTGGTTTGGGAACTGCCAAGTGTATGTTGGGCGCCATTTTGGGGGAGTAGGCGGGCAGTGCAGGCTCCGACGGTGTATTTAAACCGGGCAGCTGCACGCGTCAGCTGATTAGCTGACAGAACCAATACCTGTTGCAGACTTGAACGCGTTAGCGCTATTTTAAAATACAAACCCCTGTGTACTCTATTTGATTTGATTTTCTTTGTTATTCCCTGATTTTATTCATATTCTGAATACGCTTACCTGCACTATAAAAATCTTGCATTACACCGCTCTTTGGCGGATCACGTCATTAGGAAGTGTGGGAGATCTTTACAGCCATCTTGGTTTGGGAACTGCCAAGTGTATGTTGGGCGCCATTTTGGGGGAGTAGGCGGGCAGTGCAGGCTCCGACGGTGTATTTAAACCGGGCAGCTGCACGCGTCAGCTGATTAGCTGACAGAACCAATACCTGTTGCAGACTTGAACGCGTTAGCGCTATTTTAAAATACAAACCCCTGTGTACTCTATTTGATTTGATTTTCTTTGTTATTCCCTGATTTTATTCATATTCTGAATACGCTTACCTGCACTATAAAAATCTTGCATTACACCGCTCTTTGGCGGATCACGTCATTAGGAAGTGTGGGAGATCTTTACAGCCATCTTGGTTTGGGAACTGCCAAGTGTATGTTGGGCGCCATTTTGGGGGAGTAGGCGGGCAGTGCAGGCTCCGACGGTGTATTTAAACCGGGCAGCTGCACGCGTCAGCTGATTAGCTGACAGAACCAATACCTGTTGCAGACTTGAACGCGTTAGCGCTATTTTAAAATACAAACCCCTGTGTACTCTATTTGATTTGATTTTCTTTGTTATTCCCTGATTTTATTCATATTCTGAATACGCTTACCTGCACTATAAAAATCTTGCATTACACCGCTCTTTGGCGGATCACGTCATTAGGAAGTGTGGGAGATCTTTACAGCCATCTTGGTTTGGGAACTGCCAAGTGTATGTTGGGCGCCATTTTGGGGGAGTAGGCGGGCAGTGCAGGCTCCGACGGTGTATTTAAACCGGGCAGCTGCACGCGTCAGCTGATTAGCTGACAGAACCAATACCTGTTGCAGACTTGAACGCGTTAGCGCTATTTTAAAATACAAACCCCTGTGTACTCTATTTGATTTGATTTTCTTTGTTATTCCCTGATTTTATTCATATTCTGAATACGCTTACCTGCACTATAAAAATCTTGCATTACACCGCTCTTTGGCGGATCACGTCATTAGGAAGTGTGGGAGATCTTTACAGCCATCTTGGTTTGGGAACTGCCAAGTGTATGTTGGGCGCCATTTTGGGGGAGTAGGCGGGCAGTGCAGGCTCCGACGGTGTATTTAAACCGGGCAGCTGCACGCGTCAGCTGATTAGCTGACAGAACCAATACCTGTTGCAGACTTGAACGCGTTAGCGCTATTTTAAAATACAAACCCCTGTGTACTCTATTTGATTTGATTTTCTTTGTTATTCCCTGATTTTATTCATATTCTGAATACGCTTACCTGCACTATAAAAATCTTGCATTACACCGCTCTTTGGCGGATCACGTCATTAGGAAGTGTGGGAGATCTTTACAGCCATCTTGGTTTGGGAACTGCCAAGTGTATGTTGGGCGCCATTTTGGGGGAGTAGGCGGGCAGTGCAGGCTCCAACGGTGTATTTAAACCGGGCAGCTGCACGCGTCAGCTGATTAGCTGACAGAACCAATACCTGTTGCAGACTTGAACGCGTTAGCGCTATTTTAAAATACAAACCCCTGTGTACTCTATTTGATTTGATTTTCTTTGTTATTCCCTGATTTTATTCATATTCTGAATACGCTTACCTGCACTATAAAAATCTTGCATTACACCGCTCTTTGGCGGATCACGTCATTAGGAAGTGTGGGAGATCTTTACAGCCATCTTGGTTTGGGCACTGCCAAGTGTATGTTGGGCGCCATTTTGGGGGAGTAGGCGGGCAGTGCAGGCTCCGACGGTGTATTTAAACCGGGCAGCTGCACGCGTCAGCTGATTAGCTGACAGAACCAATACCTGTTGCAGACTTGAACGTGTTAGCGCTATTTTAAAATACAAACCCCTGTGTACTCTATTTGATTTGATTTTCTTTGTTATTCCCTGATTTTATTCATATTCTGAATACGCTTACCTGCACTATAAAAATCTTGCATTACACCGCTCTTTGGCGGATCACGTCATTAGGAAGTGTGGGAGATCTTTACAGCCATCTTGGTTTGGGAACTGCCAAGTGTATGTTGGGCGCCATTTTGGGGGAGTAGGCGGGCAGTGCAGGCTCCGACGGTGTATTTAAACCGGGCAGCTGCACGCGTCAGCTGATTAGCTGACAGAACCAATACCTGTTGCAGACTTGAACGCGTTAGCGCTATTTTAAAATACAAACCCCTGTGTACTCTATTTGATTTGATTTTCTTTGTTATTCCCTGATTTTATTCATATTCTGAATACGCTTACCTGCACTATAAAAATCTTGCATTACACCGCTCTTTGGCGGATCACGTCATTAGGAAGTGTGGGAGATCTTTACAGCCATCTTGGTTTGGGAACTGCCAAGTGTATGTTGGGCGCCATTTTGGGGGAGTAGGCGGGCAGTGCAGGCTCCGACGGTGTATTTAAACCGGGCAGCTGCACGCGTCAGCTGATTAGCTGACAGAACCAATACCTGTTGCAGACTTGAACGCGTTAGCGCTATTTTAAAATACAAACCCCTGTGTACTCTATTTGATTTGATTTTCTTTGTTATTCCCTGATTTTATTCATATTCTGAATATGCTTACCTGCACTATAAAAATCTTGCATTACACCGCTCTTTGGCGGATCACGTCATTAGGAAGTGTGGGAGATCTTTACAGCCATCTTGGTTTGGGAACTGCCAAGTGTATGTTGGGCGCCATTTTGGGGGAGTAGGCGGGCAGTGCAGGCTCCGACGGTGTATTTAAACCGGGCAGCTGCACGCGTCAGCTGATTAGCTGACAGAACCAATACCTGTTGCAGACTTGAACGCGTTAGCGCTATTTTAAAATACAAACCCCTGTGTACTCTATTTGATTTGATTTTCTTTGTTATTCCCTGATTTTATTCATATTCTGAATACGCTTACCTGCACTATAAAAATCTTGCATTACACCGCTCTTTGGCGGATCACGTCATTAGGAAGTGTGGGAGATCTTTACAGCCATCTTGGTTTGGGAACTGCCAAGTGTATGTTGGGCGCCATTTTGGGGGAGTAGGCGGGCAGTGCAGGCTCCGACGGTGTATTTAAACCGGGCAGCTGCACGCGTCAGCTGATTAGCTGACAGAACCAATACCTGTTGCAGACTTGAACGCGTTAGCGCTATTTTAAAATACAAACCCCTGTGTACTCTATTTGATTTGATTTTCTTTGTTATTCCCTGATTTTATTCATATTCTGAATACGCTTACCTGCACTATAAAAATCTTGCATTACACCGCTCTTTGGCGGATCACGTCATTAGGAAGTGTGGGAGATCTTTACAGCCATCTTGGTTTGGGAACTGCCAAGTGTATGTTGGGCGCCATTTTGGGGGAGTAGGCGGGCAGTGCAGGCTCCGACGGTGTATTTAAACCGGGCAGCTGCACGCGTCAGCTGATTAGCTGACAGAACCAATACCTGTTGCAGACTTGAACGCGTTAGCGCTATTTTAAAATACAAACCCCTGTGTACTCTATTTGATTTGATTTTCTTTGTTATTCCCTGATTTTATTCATATTCTGAATACGCTTACCTGCACTATAAAAATCTTGCATTACACCGCTCTTTGGCGGATCACGTCATTAGGAAGTGTGGGAGATCTTTACAGCCATCTTGGTTTGGGAACTGCCAAGTGTATGTTGGGCGCCATTTTGGGGGAGTAGGCGGGCAGTGCAGGCTCCGACGGTGTATTTAAACCGGGCAGCTGCACGCGTCAGCTGATTAGCTGACAGAACCAATACCTGTTGCAGACTTGAACGTGTTAGCGCTATTTTAAAATACAAACCCCTGTGTACTCTATTTGATTTGATTTTCTTTGTTATTCCCTGATTTTATTCATATTCTGAATACGCTTACCTGCACTATAAAAATCTTGCATTACACCGCTCTTTGGCGGATCACGTCATTAGGAAGTGTGGGAGATCTTTACAGCCATCTTGGTTTGGGAACTGCCAAGTGTATGTTGGGCGCCATTTTGGGGGAGTAGGCGGGCAGTGCAGGCTCCGACGGTGTATTTAAACCGGGCAGCTGCACGCGTCAGCTGATTAGCTGACAGAACCAATACCTGTTGCAGACTTGAACGCGTTAGCGCTATTTTAAAATACAAACCCCTGTGTACTCTATTTGATTTGATTTTCTTTGTTATTCCCTGATTTTATTCATATTCTGAATACGCTTACCTGCACTATAAAAATCTTGCATTACACCGCTCTTTGGCGGATCACGTCATTAGGAAGTGTGGGAGATCTTTACAGCCATCTTGGTTTGGGAACTGCCAAGTGTATGTTGGGCGCCATTTTGGGGGAGTAGGCGGGCAGTGCAGGCTCCGACGGTGTATTTAAACCGGGCAGCTGCACGCGTCAGCTGATTAGCTGACAGAACCAATACCTGTTGCAGACTTGAACGCGTTAGCGCTATTTTAAAATACAAACCCCTGTGTACTCTATTTGATTTGATTTTCTTTGTTATTCCCTGATTTTATTCATATTCTGAATACGCTTACCTGCACTATAAAAATCTTGCATTACACCGCTCTTTGGCGGATCACGTCATTAGGAAGTGTGGGAGATCTTTACAGCCATCTTGGTTTGGGAACTGCCAAGTGTATGTTGGGCGCCATTTTGGGGGAGTAGGCGGGCAGTGCAGGCTCCGACGGTGTATTTAAACCGGGCAGCTGCACGCGTCAGCTGATTAGCTGACAGAACCAATACCTGTTGCAGACTTGAACGCGTTAGCGCTATTTTAAAATACAAACCCCTGTGTACTCTATTTGATTTGATTTTCTTTGTTATTCCCTGATTTTATTCATATTCTGAATACGCTTACCTGCACTATAAAAATCTTGCATTACACCGCTCTTTGGCGGATCACGTCATTAGGAAGTGTGGGAGATCTTTACAGCCATCTTGGTTTGGGAACTGCCAAGTGTATGTTGGGCGCCATTTTGGGGGAGTAGGCGGGCAGTGCAGGCTCCGACGGTGTATTTAAACCGGGCAGCTGCACGCGTCAGCTGATTAGCTGACAGAACCAATACCTGTTGCAGACTTGAACGCGTTAGCGCTATTTTAAAATACAAACCCCTGTGTACTCTATTTGATTTGATTTTCTTTGTTATTCCCTGATTTTATTCATATTCTGAATACGCTTACCTGCACTATAAAAATCTTGCATTACACCGCTCTTTGGCGGATCACGTCATTAGGAAGTGTGGGAGATCTTTACAGCCATCTTGGTTTGGGAACTGCCAAGTGTATGTTGGGCGCCATTTTGGGGGAGTAGGCGGGCAGTGCAGGCTCCGACGGTGTATTTAAACCGGGCAGCTGCACGCGTCAGCTGATTAGCTGACAGAACCAATACCTGTTGCAGACTTGAACGCGTTAGCGCTATTTTAAAATACAAACCCCTGTGTACTCTATTTGATTTGATTTTCTTTGTTATTCCCTGATTTTATTCATATTCTGAATACGCTTACCTGCACTATAAAAATCTTGCATTACACCGCTCTTTGGCGGATCACGTCATTAGGAAGTGTGGGAGATCTTTACAGCCATCTTGGTTTGGGAACTGCCAAGTGTATGTTGGGCGCCATTTTGGGGGAGTAGGCGGGCAGTGCAGGCTCCGACGGTGTATTTAAACCGGGCAGCTGCACGCGTCAGCTGATTAGCTGACAGAACCAATACCTGTTGCAGACTTGAACGCGTTAGCGCTATTTTAAAATACAAACCCCTGTGTACTCTATTTGATTTGATTTTCTTTGTTATTCCCTGATTTTATTCATATTCTGAATACGCTTACCTGCACTATAAAAATCTTGCATTACACCGCTCTTTGGCGGATCACGTCATTAGGAAGTGTGGGAGATCTTTACAGCCATCTTGGTTTGGGAACTGCCAAGTGTATGTTGGGCGCCATTTTGGGGGAGTAGGCGGGCAGTGCAGGCTCCGACGGTGTATTTAAACCGGGCAGCTGCACGCGTCAGCTGATTAGCTGACAGAACCAATACCTGTTGCAGACTTGAACGCGTTAGCGCTATTTTAAAATACAAACCCCTGTGTACTCTATTTGATTTGATTTTCTTTGTTATTCCCTGATTTTATTCATATTCTGAATACGCTTACCTGCACTATAAAAATCTTGCATTACACCGCTCTTTGGCGGATCACGTCATTAGGAAGTGTGGGAGATCTTTACAGCCATCTTGGTTTGGGAACTGCCAAGTGTATGTTGGGCGCCATTTTGGGGGAGTAGGCGGGCAGTGCAGGCTCCGACGGTGTATTTAAACCGGGCAGCTGCACGCGTCAGCTGATTAGCTGACAGAACCAATACCTGTTGCAGACTTGAACGTGTTAGCGCTATTTTAAAATACAAACCCCTGTGTACTCTATTTGATTTGATTTTCTTTGTTATTCCCTGATTTTATTCATATTCTGAATACGCTTACCTGCACTATAAAAATCTTGCATTACACCGCTCTTTGGCGGATCACGTCATTAGGAAGTGTGGGAGATCTTTACAGCCATCTTGGTTTGGGAACTGCCAAGTGTATGTTGGGCGCCATTTTGGGGGAGTAGGCGGGCAGTGCAGGCTCCGACGGTGTATTTAAACCGGGCAGCTGCACGCGTCAGCTGATTAGCTGACAGAACCAATACCTGTTGCAGACTTGAACGCGTTAGCGCTATTTTAAAATACAAACCCCTGTGTACTCTATTTGATTTGATTTTCTTTGTTATTCCCTGATTTTATTCATATTCTGAATACGCTTACCTGCACTATAAAAATCTTGCATTACACCGCTCTTTGGCGGATCACGTCATTAGGAAGTGTGGGAGATCTTTACAGCCATCTTGGTTTGGGAACTGCCAAGTGTATGTTGGGCGCCATTTTGGGGGAGTAGGCGGGCAGTGCAGGCTCCGACGGTGTATTTAAACCGGGCAGCTGCACGCGTCAGCTGATTAGCTGACAGAACCAATACCTGTTGCAGACTTGAACGCGTTAGCGCTATTTTAAAATACAAACCCCTGTGTACTCTATTTGATTTGATTTTCTTTGTTATTCCCTGATTTTATTCATATTCTGAATATGCTTACCTGCACTATAAAAATCTTGCATTACACCGCTCTTTGGCGGATCACGTCATTAGGAAGTGTGGGAGATCTTTACAGCCATCTTGGTTTGGGAACTGCCAAGTGTATGTTGGGCGCCATTTTGGGGGAGTAGGCGGGCAGTGCAGGCTCCGACGGTGTATTTAAACCGGGCAGCTGCACGCGTCAGCTGATTAGCTGACAGAACCAATACCTGTTGCAGACTTGAACGCGTTAGCGCTATTTTAAAATACAAACCCCTGTGTACTCTATTTGATTTGATTTTCTTTGTTATTCCCTGATTTTATTCATATTCTGAATACGCTTACCTGCACTATAAAAATCTTGCATTACACCGCTCTTTGGCGGATCACGTCATTAGGAAGTGTGGGAGATCTTTACAGCCATCTTGGTTTGGGAACTGCCAAGTGTATGTTGGGCGCCATTTTGGGGGAGTAGGCGGGCAGTGCAGGCTCCGACGGTGTATTTAAACCGGGCAGCTGCACGCGTCAGCTGATTAGCTGACAGAACCAATACCTGTTGCAGACTTGAACGCGTTAGCGCTATTTTAAAATACAAACCCCTGTGTACTCTATTTGATTTGATTTTCTTTGTTATTCCCTGATTTTATTCATATTCTGAATACGCTTACCTGCACTATAAAAATCTTGCATTACACCGCTCTTTGGCGGATCACGTCATTAGGAAGTGTGGGAGATCTTTACAGCCATCTTGGTTTGGGAACTGCCAAGTGTATGTTGGGCGCCATTTTGGGGGAGTAGGCGGGCAGTGCAGGCTCCGACGGTGTATTTAAACCGGGCAGCTGCACGCGTCAGCTGATTAGCTGACAGAACCAATACCTGTTGCAGACTTGAACGCGTTAGCGCTATTTTAAAATACAAACCCCTGTGTACTCTATTTGATTTGATTTTCTTTGTTATTCCCTGATTTTATTCATATTCTGAATACGCTTACCTGCACTATAAAAATCTTGCATTACACCGCTCTTTGGCGGATCACGTCATTAGGAAGTGTGGGAGATCTTTACAGCCATCTTGGTTTGGGAACTGCCAAGTGTATGTTGGGCGCCATTTTGGGGGAGTAGGCGGGCAGTGCAGGCTCCGACGGTGTATTTAAACCGGGCAGCTGCACGCGTCAGCTGATTAGCTGACAGAACCAATACCTGTTGCAGACTTGAACGTGTTAGCGCTATTTTAAAATACAAACCCCTGTGTACTCTATTTGATTTGATTTTCTTTGTTATTCCCTGATTTTATTCATATTCTGAATACGCTTACCTGCACTATAAAAATCTTGCATTACACCGCTCTTTGGCGGATCACGTCATTAGGAAGTGTGGGAGATCTTTACAGCCATCTTGGTTTGGGAACTGCCAAGTGTATGTTGGGCGCCATTTTGGGGAAGTAGGCGGGCAGTGCAGGCTCCGACGGTGTATTTAAACCGGGCAGCTGCACGCGTCAGCTGATTAGCTGACAGAACCAATACCTGTTGCAGACTTGAACGCGTTAGCGCTATTTTAAAATACAAACCCCTGTGTACTCTATTTGATTTGATTTTCTTTGTTATTCCCTGATTTTATTCATATTCTGAATACGCTTACCTGCACTATAAAAATCTTGCATTACACCGCTCTTTGGCGGATCACGTCATTAGGAAGTGTGGGAGATCTTTACAGCCATCTTGGTTTGGGAACTGCCAAGTGTATGTTGGGCGCCATTTTGGGGGAGTAGGCGGGCAGTGCAGGCTCCGACGGTGTATTTAAACCGGGCAGCTGCACGCGTCAGCTGATTAGCTGACAGAACCAATACCTGTTGCAGACTTGAACGCGTTAGCGCTATTTTAAAATACAAACCCCTGTGTACTCTATTTGATTTGATTTTCTTTGTTATTCCCTGATTTTATTCATATTCTGAATACGCTTACCTGCACTATAAAAATCTTGCATTACACCGCTCTTTGGCGGATCACGTCATTAGGAAGTGTGGGAGATCTTTACAGCCATCTTGGTTTGGGAACTGCCAAGTGTATGTTGGGCGCCATTTTGGGGGAGTAGGCGGGCAGTGCAGGCTCCGACGGTGTATTTAAACCGGGCAGCTGCACGCGTCAGCTGATTAGCTGACAGAACCAATACCTGTTGCAGACTTGAACGCGTTAGCGCTATTTTAAAATACAAACCCCTGTGTACTCTATTTGATTTGATTTTCTTTGTTATTCCCTGATTTTATTCATATTCTGAATACGCTTACCTGCACTATAAAAATCTTGCATTACACCGCTCTTTGGCGGATCACGTCATTAGGAAGTGTGGGAGATCTTTACAGCCATCTTGGTTTGGGAACTGCCAAGTGTATGTTGGGCGCCATTTTGGGGGAGTAGGCGGGCAGTGCAGGCTCCGACGGTGTATTTAAACCGGGCAGCTGCACGCGTCAGCTGATTAGCTGACAGAACCAATACCTGTTGCAGACTTGAACGCGTTAGCGCTATTTTAAAATACAAACCCCTGTGTACTCTATTTGATTTGATTTTCTTTGTTATTCCCTGATTTTATTCATATTCTGAATACGCTTACCTGCACTATAAAAATCTTGCATTACACCGCTCTTTGGCGGATCACGTCATTAGGAAGTGTGGGAGATCTTTACAGCCATCTTGGTTTGGGAACTGCCAAGTGTATGTTGGGCGCCATTTTGGGGGAGTAGGCGGGCAGTGCAGGCTCCGACGGTGTATTTAAACCGGGCAGCTGCACGCGTCAGCTGATTAGCTGACAGAACCAATACCTGTTGCAGACTTGAACGTGTTAGCGCTATTTTAAAATACAAACCCCTGTGTACTCTATTTGATTTGATTTTCTTTGTTATTCCCTGATTTTATTCATATTCTGAATACGCTTACCTGCACTATAAAAATCTTGCATTACACCGCTCTTTGGCGGATCACGTCATTAGGAAGTGTGGGAGATCTTTACAGCCATCTTGGTTTGGGAACTGCCAAGTGTATGTTGGGCGCCATTTTGGGGGAGTAGGCGGGCAGTGCAGGCTCCGACGGTGTATTTAAACCGGGCAGCTGCACGCGTCAGCTGATTAGCTGACAGAACCAATACCTGTTGCAGACTTGAACGCGTTAGCGCTATTTTAAAATACAAACCCCTGTGTACTCTATTTGATTTGATTTTCTTTGTTATTCCCTGATTTTATTCATATTCTGAATACGCTTACCTGCACTATAAAAATCTTGCATTACACCGCTCTTTGGCGGATCACGTCATTAGGAAGTGTGGGAGATCTTTACAGCCATCTTGGTTTGGGAACTGCCAAGTGTATGTTGGGCGCCATTTTGGGGGAGTAGGCGGGCAGTGCAGGCTCCGACGGTGTATTTAAACCGGGCAGCTGCACGCGTCAGCTGATTAGCTGACAGAACCAATACCTGTTGCAGACTTGAACGCGTTAGCGCTATTTTAAAATACAAACCCCTGTGTACTCTATTTGATTTGATTTTCTTTGTTATTCCCTGATTTTATTCATATTCTGAATACGCTTACCTGCACTATAAAAATCTTGCATTACACCGCTCTTTGGCGGATCACGTCATTAGGAAGTGTGGGAGATCTTTACAGCCATCTTGGTTTGGGAACTGCCAAGTGTATGTTGGGCGCCATTTTGGGGGAGTAGGCGGGCAGTGCAGGCTCCGACGGTGTATTTAAACCGGGCAGCTGCACGCGTCAGCTGATTAGCTGACAGAACCAATACCTGTTGCAGACTTGAACGCGTTAGCGCTATTTTAAAATACAAACCCCTGTGTACTCTATTTGATTTGATTTTCTTTGTTATTCCCTGATTTTATTCATATTCTGAATACGCTTACCTGCACTATAAAAATCTTGCATTACACCGCTCTTTGGCGGATCACGTCATTAGGAAGTGTGGGAGATCTTTACAGCCATCTTGGTTTGGGAACTGCCAAGTGTATGTTGGGCGCCATTTTGGGGGAGTAGGCGGGCAGTGCAGGCTCCGACGGTGTATTTAAACCGGGCAGCTGCACGCGTCAGCTGATTAGCTGACAGAACCAATACCTGTTGCAGACTTGAACGTGTTAGCGCTATTTTAAAATACAAACCCCTGTGTACTCTATTTGATTTGATTTTCTTTGTTATTCCCTGATTTTATTCATATTCTGAATACGCTTACCTGCACTATAAAAATCTTGCATTACACCGCTCTTTGGCGGATCACGTCATTAGGAAGTGTGGGAGATCTTTACAGCCATCTTGGTTTGGGAACTGCCAAGTGTATGTTGGGCGCCATTTTGGGGGAGTAGGCGGGCAGTGCAGGCTCCGACGGTGTATTTAAACCGGGCAGCTGCACGCGTCAGCTGATTAGCTGACAGAACCAATACCTGTTGCAGACTTGAACGCGTTAGCGCTATTTTAAAATACAAACCCCTGTGTACTCTATTTGATTTGATTTTCTTTGTTATTCCCTGATTTTATTCATATTCTGAATACGCTTACCTGCACTATAAAAATCTTGCATTACACCGCTCTTTGGCGGATCACGTCATTAGGAAGTGTGGGAGATCTTTACAGCCATCTTGGTTTGGGAACTGCCAAGTGTATGTTGGGCGCCATTTTGGGGGAGTAGGCGGGCAGTGCAGGCTCCGACGGTGTATTTAAACCGGGCAGCTGCACGCGTCAGCTGATTAGCTGACAGAACCAATACCTGTTGCAGACTTGAACGTGTTAGCGCTATTTTAAAATACAAACCCCTGTGTACTCTATTTGATTTGATTTTCTTTGTTATTCCCTGATTTTATTCATATTCTGAATACGCTTACCTGCACTATAAAAATCTTGCATTACACCGCTCTTTGGCGGATCACGTCATTAGGAAGTGTGGGAGATCTTTACAGCCATCTTGGTTTGGGAACTGCCAAGTGTATGTTGGGCGCCATTTTGGGGGAGTAGGCGGGCAGTGCAGGCTCCGACGGTGTATTTAAACCGGGCAGCTGCACGCATCAGCTGATTAGCTGACAGAACCAATACCTGTTGCAGACTTGAACGCGTTAGCGCTATTTTAAAATACAAACCCCTGTGTACTCTATTTGATTTGATTTTCTTTGTTATTCCCTGATTTTATTCATATTCTGAATACGCTTACCTGCACTATAAAAATCTTGCATTTCACCGCTCTTTGGCGGATCACGTCATTAGGAAGTGTGGGAGATCTTTACAGCCATCTTGGTTTGGGAACTGCCAAGTGTATGTTGGGCGCCATTTTGGGGGAGTAGGCGGGCAGTGCAGGCTCCGACGGTGTATTTAAACCGGGCAGCTGCACGCGTCAGCTGATTAGCTGACAGAACCAATACCTGTTGCAGACTTGAACGTGTTAGCGCTATTTTAAAATACAAACCCCTGTGTACTCTATTTGATTTGATTTTCTTTGTTATTCCCTGATTTTATTCATATTCTGAATACGCTTACCTGCACTATAAGAATCTTGCATTACACCGCTCTTTGGCGGATCACGTCATTAGGAAGTGTGGGAGATCTTTACAGCCATCTTGGTTTGGGAACTGCCAAGTGTATGTTAGGCGCCATTTTGGGGGAGTAGGCGGGCAGTGCAGGCTCCGACGGTGTATTTAAACCGGGCAGCTGCACGCGTCAGCTGATTAGCTGACAGAACCAATACCTGTTGCAGACTTGAACGCGTTAGCGCTATTTTAAAACACAAACCCCTGTGTACTCTATTTGATTTGATTTTCTTTGTTATTCCCTGATTTTATTCATATTCTGAATACGCTTACCTGCACTATAAAAATCTTGCATTACACCGCTCTTTGGCGGATCACGTCATTAGGAAGTGTGGGAGATCTTTACAGCCATCTTGGTTTGGGAACTGCCAAGTGTATGTTGGGCGCCATTTTGGGGGAGTAGGCGGGCAGTGCAGGCTCCGACGGTGTATTTAAACCGGGCAGCTGCACGCGTCAGCTGATTAGCTGACAGAACCAATACCTGTTGCAGACTTGAACGCGTTAGCGCTATTTTAAAATACAAACCCCTGTGTACTCTATTTGATTTGATTTTCTTTGTTATTCCCTGATTTTATTCATATTCTGAATATGCTTACCTGCACTATAAAAATCTTGCATTACACCGCTCTTTGGCGGATCACGTCATTAGGAAGTGTGGGAGATCTTTACAGCCATCTTGGTTTGGGAACTGCCAAGTGTATGTTGGGCGCCATTTTGGGGGAGTAGGCGGGCAGTGCAGGCTCCGACGGTGTATTTAAACCGGGCAGCTGCACGCGTCAGCTGATTAGCTGACAGAACCAATACCTGTTGCAGACTTGAACGCGTTAGCGCTATTTTAAAATACAAACCCCTGTGTACTCTATTTGATTTGATTTTCTTTGTTATTCCCTGATTTTATTCATATTCTGAATACGCTTACCTGCACTATAAAAATCTTGCATTACACCGCTCTTTGGCGGATCACGTCATTAGGAAGTGTGGGAGATCTTTACAGCCATCTTGGTTTGGGAACTGCCAAGTGTATGTTGGGCGCCATTTTGGGGGAGTAGGCGGGCAGTGCAGGCTCCGACGGTGTATTTAAACCGGGCAGCTGCACGCGTCAGCTGATTAGCTGACAGAACCAATACCTGTTGCAGACTTGAACGCGTTAGCGCTATTTTAAAATACAAACCCCTGTGTACTCTATTTGATTTGATTTTCTTTGTTATTCCCTGATTTTATTCATATTCTGAATACGCTTACCTGCACTATAAAAATCTTGCATTACACCGCTCTTTGGCGGATCACGTCATTAGGAAGTGTGGGAGATCTTTACAGCCATCTTGGTTTGGGAACTGCCAAGTGTATGTTGGGCGCCATTTTGGGGGAGTAGGCGGGCAGTGCAGGCTCCGACGGTGTATTTAAACCGGGCAGCTGCACGCGTCAGCTGATTAGCTGACAGAACCAATACCTGTTGCAGACTTGAACGCGTTAGCGCTATTTTAAAATACAAACCCCTGTGTACTCTATTTGATTTGATTTTCTTTGTTATTCCCTGATTTTATTCATATTCTGAATACACTTACCTGCACTATAAAAATCTTGCATTACACCGCTCTTTGGCGGATCACGTCATTAGGAAGTGTGGGAGATCTTTACAGCCATCTTGGTTTGGGAACTGCCAAGTGTATGTTGGGCGCCATTTTGGGGGAGTAGGCGGGCAGTGCAGGCTCCGACGGTGTATTTAAACCGGGCAGCTGCACGCGTCAGCTGATTAGCTGACAGAACCAATACCTGTTGCAGACTTGAACGTGTTAGCGCTATTTTAAAATACAAACCCCTGTGTACTCTATTTGATTTGATTTTCTTTGTTATTCCCTGATTTTATTCATATTCTGAATACGCTTACCTGCACTATAAAAATCTTGCATTACACCGCTCTTTGGCGGATCACGTCATTAGGAAGTGTGGGAGATCTTTACAGCCATCTTGGTTTGGGAACTGCCAAGTGTATGTTGGGCGCCATTTTGGGGGAGTAGGCGGGCAGTGCAGGCTCCGACGGTGTATTTAAACCGGGCAGCTGCACGCGTCAGCTGATTAGCTGACAGAACCAATACCTGTTGCAGACTTGAACGCGTTAGCGCTATTTTAAAATACAAACCCCTGTGTACTCTATTTGATTTGATTTTCTTTGTTATTCCCTGATTTTATTCATATTCTGAATACGCTTACCTGCACTATAAAAATCTTGCATTACACCGCTCTTTGGCGGATCACGTCATTAGGAAGTGTGGGAGATCTTTACAGCCATCTTGGTTTGGGAACTGCCAAGTGTATGTTGGGCGCCATTTTGGGGGAGTAGGCGGGCAGTGCAGGCTCCGACGGTGTATTTATACCAGCCTTCTGCACACGCAGCGGTGACGCGCAGTGGTGTGCGCCTCCCTGCGCCGGAGTCGTGCCAGAGTCCTGCCCGTCTGCGCTCGTCCGCGTCTCGGGATTGTCAGGGGCAGGACGGAGAGGTGTCTATAGCTGTATTTGCAGGTAATACGTCTGTGTTATGTTGCGGATATATTAGGTTACAGTACGGCCGATTTACTTGCCTTACGCCCCCCTAGTGGCCAATGTCATCCCTCATTTCCGGGCAGCCGTGCTTTACGAAAAGGCTGTCTTGTTTGTGGGAGGCGGCTTCCACACATTATTAGAACTGCGCCGGATAATATTCTGTTCCCGTACCAATGCCTTCTTCTCAATACTAGATCCATGATCGGTCACTCTCTTGATATTTGGAATTTATTACATAATTCCGATATATCTTGCCTATTTCTTACGGAGACATAACTGAGTGATTGCTCTGCACCCGACTTAGCCAATGCCATCCCTCCGGAATATAACATCTTCAGGAGGGACAGAATATCTGGCAGAGGGGGAGGGGTTGCTCTTGTGGTTAATAAAAACATTCCCTGCTCAACCTTTCCGGTTGAAAATATTCAGGGTTGCGAAGCCTTGGGCTTCACCCTTCAGCTCTCCCCCCTCCAGGCTTGTACCGGGATCCTCTTGTATAGAGCCCCGGGGTCGGTAGGGTCTTTTTTTGATGAACTACAAGTCGCTCTCTCTGTCCCTTGTCTTAGATCAGAGCACTGTATCCTTTTGGGGGACCTCAATGTCCATATGGATATTGTAGAGGACCCCGATGCAATAAAATTAAGTGACATTACAACTACATTAGGACTATCTCCGTTTCTGCTGAAGCCGACGCACAATAAAGGCCATATTCTTGACCAGATTTTTTCTACAAAAGCTATTGTGATTAAATCTATACAACCTGTACTGTGGTCGGATCATTTTTTGGTCTCTTTCTCGGTACCTGCTACTGCTCTTATTCGGGTGACAGAATCCAAAGAGACCATGCGAACCTCGCGCCCTTTCCACCTACTTTCGGCGGAAATGCTATCTGAGGCCCTTGCTATCTTTCCATGTCCTCTTTTGGGTTCTTTGGAAGAGAATCTCAGTCTTTTTCAGAATTGGCTGACAGCCAGACTCCAGACCTTAATTCCCGAAACTAAGATTAAACAAGGTGAACCTAGAGCGTCTGCCCCTTGGTTCACCTCTCAGTTAAGGGAGCAGCGGCAGGGCTGCAAAAGGGCGGAGAGAGTCTGGCGACGGGCCTACGACTTGACTGAGAAAGCGAAATTCCGAGCAATAACTAAAGCTTATCATCAGTCAATTTGGAAGGAAAAAAAAGCTTATTTTGAGCGACGAATTGATGAGGCCGAAAACGGCTGCAAGGAAATCTTTCAAGTAGTTTTGGATTTTACGTCCCCTGCTATCTGTACTGTATCTCATACTCATTCTGAAGAGTGGATAAAACAGCTTGCAACCTTCTTTACCAGCAAAATTACAACTATCCAAGCCTCCCTTCTCCACTCTAGCTCTCAGTTGGCCGCGGGTCCTTCATCCCCCCCTGTACTTAGGGAGAGTTTAGGCCCTTCTCTTTCACTTTTTCCACACCTTTGCCTTGACACTTCTTTGGAGCTTTTGTCAGGCTTGAAATCAGGCTCCCCACTTGATCCGTGCCCAGCTAAACATCTGGGGAAAGTGGCACCTGCTTTAAATGCCCTGCTGAATCCACTCTTGAATTCTTCACTGCTAACGGGAGTAGTCCCACAAGCGTGTAAACATGCTCTGATCCTGCCATTGATCAAAAAGCCCACCTTGGACCCCCTCATCCATGCCAACTATAGGCCCATCTCCCTTCTCCCTGCTCTGGCGAAAGTGGCCGAGAAATTTGCACATCGGACGATCTCTAATTTCATCGAGGAGCACGATTTGCTGCATGACACGCAATCTGGATTCCGTGCTAATTTTAGCACGGAGTCTGCCCTCTTAGAAGTCACGGATGCCATCAGGGAAGTGCTCGATGCTGGAGGAAGGGCCATGCTGGTAATGTTAGATCTATCGGCGGCCTTCGACACAGTCCCTCATGACCGCCTCCTTGTAAGACTCTGGGAGTGCGGCATTCGGGGGACTGTGTGGAGTTGGCTTAAATCCTTTTTAGGCGGCCGCCGACAAACGATCTGGGCGCCCCCTTTTTCCGCGGATATGGCTCCGCTAGAGGTAGGGGTACCGCAGGGCTCCATCCTTAGCCCCTTGCTATTTAATATCTTTATGGCCCCTCTAGCGGCAGTCGCGGAGTCTTTTGGCGCCCAGATCATATCTTACGCCGATGATACCCAGCTCCTTTTCACTTGTGACAGGGGCGGAACTTTCGATGGCGTACAGATCAAGGATTGTCTGGGGGCGGTCTTCGAGTGGTTTAGGTGCAACGGGTTAAAGTGCAATTCCGACAAGTCGGAGCTGCTTTTTTTTGGTTGCACCTCTGAGCCAGACTGGAAAGCCTGGTGGCCTCAAGATCTGTTTCCACCGGACAGTGTGTCCCTTAAGGCTAAAAACCTGGGAGTGATTGTGGACAGCGAATTGTCCTTTGGGCCACATGTTTCGTGCCTTTCAGGTAAATGTTTTGGCATCTTACGGATACTGAGAAAGTTCCTTCCTCTTTTGTCTATTCAGCATAGGAAGACTATTGTTCAGGCTCTGATTGGATCGCGATTGGATTACGCAAACGCGCTTCTTTTGGGTCTACCAAAATATCTTTTGACCCGTTTGCAAGTGGTCCAGAATTCGGCAGCCCGTGCTATCTACGGGCTCCCAAGAAGAACTGGCGCTACGGCCCTATTAAATGCTTTACACTGGCTGCCGATCGCTAAAAGAATTCTCTTTAAGTGCCTGACTCTTGCCTTTAAGGCTCTACAAGGCTCTGGCCCTAAGTACTTAAGGAAACGTCTTTCCCAATATGTACCGGGTAGGGCCTTGCGATCATCTTTGCTGTCCAAAATGACAGTCCCGGTCATTAGGCGCACAAGGATGGGTGGTCGCTCCTTCCGCTACTTGGTCCCAAAGGAGTGGAATGAGCTACCATTTTCTCTTAAACAGGCTCCCAGTCTCCTCGCCTTTAGAAAGGAGCTTAAAACGTGGCTTTTCACTAAATAAACTTTATTTCTTCAGATAATTCTGGTCTTCTCTCTATCTCCTTTCTGTGGTTGCGTTCTGTTGTGTCTGCCAATGTTCTTCAGCAAAGCGCCGGGATGCTCCTGGGAGTAGCCGAGCGCTATAGAAGAAATAAATTAACATAACATAACATAACATAACATAACATAACATAACATCACTGAAGACCACACGCACGACATCATCCACTGAGTGGAAGTGTTTTCTAATAGTTTGTGTAAACATATATTCTAAGCTGCTATAAAAGTTTAACTAGTATACTATTAATGAGTGATACTTCTTCAAACATGTATTATGTGATTGGCTATGTATATCTGTGTGGGAGTGGATGTGTGAGTAGCTCTGTAGGTGAGTTAGTGTCTGTATTGGTGAGTAAGTGGGTGTGTCAGTGGTTGTATGGGTGAGTGAATGACTATAAGTATGGGTGTGAGAGTGACTGTATGTGTGACTGACAGGGTGTTTAAGTGGTTGTATGGGTGAGTTAGTGGATGTTTGAGTGGATGTTTGGTTAAGTGAGTTGGTGTTTGAGTGACTGTATTGGAGAATAAGTGGCTGTATGGGTGAGTGAGCGGATGTGAGTGCTTGTATGGATGTGTGAATGGGTATGTAAGGGGCTATGTAGGTATGTGCCTGAGGGTTTGAGTGGTTGTATAAGTGAGTGTGTGAGTGGTTGCATGGGTTAGTGAGTGGCTGTGTTGAGAGGCTGCATGGGTGAGTGAGTGGGTATGTGAAAGGCTGTATAGGTGAATTCGTGGGTATGTAGTAGCTGTATGGGTGAGTGTTGCTGTGTAAGTGGCTGTATAAGTGAGCACATGTGTGAGTGGCTCTATGGATGAGTGAGTGGTTGTGAGTACTTGTATAGGACTGTAAATGGGCATGTAAGTGGCTGTGTGGGTAGGTGGCTGATGAGATGTTGTATGGGGTGTTAGTGGGTGTATGAGTGGCTCTGTTTATTGTCATCTGTGATGTCACTTACCATGTCATGAGTGATGTAATATGTAAGGTCATAATCAGTGTATTGTGGGGACAAAAGGTATAGTTAGCTCAGGTGACTATAATTGCAGAATGTCAATGGTTTTGTATGAGTGAAATCTGAGCCTAACTATAACATTCCTGTAAACTTTGTTTTTTTAGTGAATTTCTAAGGTTTTTTTAATTCTATTTCCTAACTGTAATATCCCTGTAAACACTATTTTATTCATTGAATTTCTACAGCTTTTTAATGTTTTTTCCTAACTGTTACCTGTAACCTTTAAGAGTGAGTGTATGAGTGTTTCAGTAGGCGTGAGAGTGTCTGAGTGGATCTGTGAGCCGGTGCATGAGTCTGACTAGATCTTCAAGTGGGTGTGTGAGTGTCTGACTGGGTCTGTGAGTGGGTGAATATGTCTCAGTTTGTCTGTGAGTTGGTGCAATCATGCCTGAGTGGGTTCTGCTCATTCTCTGCTTATTTTCAGCTTTTGTCCTGCTCAGTTCTGACCTTTATTTTGCCTTTCTGCACGTTTCTGACCTCTATCTTGCCTCTTTCTGCTAATTTCTCACCTTTATTTTGCCTCTTTTTTTTCATTGCTGATCTCTTTTTGCCTCTTTCTGCTCATTGCTGATCTCTATATTGCCTCTTTTGTTTTGCTAATTTCTGACCTTCATCTTGTCTCTTTCTACTTGTTTCTGATCTCTATTTAGCCCCTTTACCTAGTTTCTGATCTCTATTTTTCCTCTTTCTGCTCTTTACTGGCCTTTATTTTGCCTCTTTCTGCCCATTTCTGATCTCTATATTGTCTCTTTCCGCTCATCTCTGACCTCTATTTTGCCTATTTCTGCACTTTTCTCACTTTTATTTTGCCCATTTCTGACATTTATTCTGCCTCATTCTGCTAGTTTCCAATCTTGATTTTGCCTCTTACTGCTTGCTGCTGGCCTTTATTTTGCCTCTTTCTGCTTATTTCTGACCTTTGTCTTGCCTCTTTCTGCTCAGTGCTGACCTCTGTTTTGCCTCTATGTCCTTGTTTTTTAACCATTATTTTACCCCTTTTTCCTCGTTACTGGCCTCCATTTTGCCTCTTTCTGCTAGTTTCTGACCTAGTTGTTTCCCTCTTTCTGCTCATTTCTGAACTCCTCACTCCACATGCTCTCAGCGCCGGGAAACCCTGTTGGGTAGGTGCATGCTTTACAAGTGCAATAAATAAATAAATAAATAAATTGCTGGCATTTATTTTTCCTCTTTCTGTTAGTTTTTTATCTTTATTCTGCCTCTTTCTCCTCATTTCTAACCTTTATTTTGGCTCATTTATCACCTCCATTTGCCTCTTTCTGCTTATTTCCGACCTTTATTTTGCCTCTTTCTGCTTTTTGCTGATCTTTATTTTGTCTCTTCTGCTAGTTTCTGATCTTTATTCAGCCTCTTTCTGCTTGTTTCTCACCTTTATTCTGCCTTTTTCTGCTTGTTGATGACCTTTATTTAGCCTATTCCTGCTAGTTTCTGACCTGTATTTTGCCTCTTTCTGCTTGTTTCTCACCTTTATCTTGCCTCATTTTGCTCGTTGCTAACCTTTATTGTGCCTCCTTCTGTTAGTTTCTGACCTTTATTCAGCTTCTTTCTGTTAGTTTTTACTTTTTATATTGCCTCTTTCTGCCCATTGCTGACCTTTATTCTGCCTATTTCTGCTTGTTTCTAACCTTTGTTTTGCTGCTTGCTGCTCTTTTCCCTGGACCCGTGTGGGGGGGGAGCCTCAATATCTATCTCTATATATTTAGTGTCTCCCGCCTCTAGGCAGTTATAATCAAGTCTGCTTTTCAATACATGGAACGTTTTTTGATTTGATAACTTTGACCCCATTTTATGAATCTTCACAAAACCTTCCAAAAAAAGACACCTGTCATCCAACAAAGAGGTCTCAGTGGACAAGCCAGTCCCTCCCTACACTCTATTATGCACATCCATTAGCACAGACATAAATGTAAGTGGAGAGACTAGTCTCACTCCACACCATACTACACACACCCGTCGTCCAAGAGAGCGATCTCAGCGGACAGACCCATCCCTTCTCACACCCCACTTTGAACACCCATCATTCAAGAGAGGGATCTCAGTGGAGATCATCCAGTGTGTGCTAGTTGGTTTTGTAGTTTACATAGTGGTAAGTACCACATTACATGTTGTTGGAGGGAGGACCACCGGGGAGTCAGGGGGACCACTCCGGGGCACCTTCCTACCGCAAAGTTATAGCCGAGCGCCGCTGAGAAGCCTCCTAGGAGAGGTCTTTCTCCTATGATCGTACTAGGCCCAGTAACACCACCACACAGGACTCCGTATCAGTTGCTTATCTAGGTACTTTATCAATAGCAGCACATTCGAAATATTTACAGGGGGATCGAGAGATCCAGAAAGAGTCTCAATGTGTTTGTAGGGACAGGGTAGCGGGACAGTCTTAGTACCAGCCTGGTACGGGGAAGCTCTGCGCCAGACCTTGCGTTAGGCCGAAGGTGGCTTCGGGGACCGGAGCGGCAGGTCCCAGTCTCAAAGCTGCTCGGACGTGGAGAGCCGCGACGGTGTCTGCAGGGCTCGGGTGGTAGTTCCGCTTGGGTCGAGCCGCGACACAGTCAGCAGGGCTCCGGTGGTAGGTCCGCTTCGGTCGAGCCGCGACGAGGTCAGCTGGGCTCTGATGGCAAGTTCAACAAGGTCGGGCCGCGACAGCATCAGCAGGGCCCCAAAGGTTCGTGAAGGTCTTTAAGCACGGTGGAGCCGCGACGTAGTCAGCAGGGCTCAGAGCGTGGTTCCAGGGTGAGTCTTTCTTCGTAGGGTCAGCCGCGATCCGATCAGCAGGGCTCTTGACTCCGGGATACAACTGCCGTCCTGTTGCAGAGTCGCCCCAGATATAGGTCTGGAGCCCTTTGATGTCCGGACCCTTGAGCCGGGGGGGGCGGAGAGGCCGGGTCGGGAGCGGCCAGACGCTCAGCAGGAGAGGCGCCAGGCCCAGGAGAGCTGTGGGAAGATCACACCTAGGTGTGGGAGGACGGTTGGGGGTCCCATCGATACTGCCCTCCGCCGGGAGTGGGGAAGTGTTCACGTGGTACCCCCTGGCCAGTTGTTGGTGCCTTGATGTCGGGGCTTGCTGGGGCCGAGGCCGGGTTGAGCGGGGTCACGTAGGCTGGTGCGCAGAGTCACGTACAATCCAAAATGGAGGAGCCCCGAGGGGCAGGGGACCTCGTGCGGCTTGGCGATGGGGAACAGGACCACGCCACGAGGCCGGCTCCAACAAGCGTCCCCCCCAGCTGAAGGCAGGGAGAGTCACCCATCTCCTTGGGGGTTCTCCTCGCCGAGGCGGAAGAATCTGGATAGGCCGTCGGCATTGGCGTGGTCGTTGCCGGGCCGGTGCTCTACGGTAAAGTCCATCCCTTGCAGCGAGATGGACCATCGCAACAATTTGGGGTTCTCGCCCCGCATCTGCATTAGCCACCGCAGCGGCCGGTGGTCGGTCTGGACTCGGAAGTGGGTGCCGAAAAGGTAGGGCCGGAGCGTTTTGAGAGCCCATACCACGGCGAAGGCCTCCCGCTCGATGGTGCTCCACCTCTGTTCTCGGGGCAGCAGTCGGCGGCTGATGAAGGCCACAGGTCTGTCGAGGCCCTCGGTGTCCATCTGGGAGAGGACCGCCCCAACCCCGTACTCCGAGGCATCCGTCTGAACCACGAATTCCTTGCCGTAGTCGGGGGCCTGTAGTACAGGGGCAGCGCACATTGCCGCCTTGAGGGTTTCAAAAGCGGTCTGACAGCGGGGTGTCCAGTGCACCGTCTTGGGCTGCTTTTTGGAAGTGAGCTCCGTGAGGGGGCCCACAATACTGCCATAGTATTTGATAAATCGCCGGTAGTAGCCTGTGAGGCCTAAGAAGGCCCGGACAGCTGTTTGGGTGGCGGGGGGCTCCCACGCCTGGATGGCATCAACCTTCAACTGGAGGGGCGCCACCTGGCCACTCCCCACCTGATGGCCCAGATAGGTCACTGATCCTTGACCGATCTGGCACTTGCTGGCCTTAATCGTGAGCCCGGCCCTTTGGAGAGCGGCCAGGACTTCTCTGAGGTGTCCTAAGTGCGCGGCCCAGTGGTTGCTGAAGACTGCAATGTCGTCTAAGTAGGCCGCGCTGAAGGCTTCTAGTCCGGCCAGGACCTTGTTCACCAGTCTCTGGAAGGTCGCTGGGGCGTTCTTCATACCGAAGGGCATCACCCGAAAGTGGTAGTGCCCATCGGGGGTGGAGAAGGCGGATCATTCCTGGGCGCCGGGGGTGAGCCCGATCTGCCAGTACCCAGCGGTGAGATCAAAAGTGCTTAGGTAGCGGGCGGCCCCTAAGCGGTCGATCAGCTCGTCTGCCCGTGGCAGCGGGTGGGCATCGGTCTTGGTGACTGCGTTTAGGCCCCTGTAGTCCACACAAAATCTGAGTTCCGGGGGGGTGGCGGGGGTGGCGGCCTTCGGCACCAAGACCACAGGGCTGGCCCACGTGCTGTCGGATGGCTCGATGACTCCGAGGGCGAGCATCTTGGAGACCTCCGTTTGTATGCAGGCTCGGACCCGGTCGGGCACTCTGTAGGCACGGTGTCGCACAGGGGGGCTGTCCCCGGTATCCACGTATTGGACGCACCAGGGGGTCACCCCGGGCGTGAGAGAGAAGAGGGCAGCGAAGGGTTGTAGCAGCTGCCGGCAGTCATGGCGCTGTTCTAGGGTCAGGGTGGTGAAGAGTTTGACGCCCTCCATGGAGCCTTCTTGGTCCGAGGACCCCAGGGGGTCGGGTAGGGGCTCGGAGTCGCTTTCGCCCCCATCGTCGGTAGCCAGCAGCAGGCTTAGTTCGGTTCGGGCAAAGTGGGGCTTGAGCCGGTTGGCGTGCAGGACCCGGAGGGGGTTCCTTGGGGACTCCATGTCGACCAAGTAGGCGACGGGGCTCTTCTTCTCAACCACCTTGAAGGGCCCGGTCCATTTGTCCTGAAGGGCGCAGGGGTCCACGGGGGACATGACCCAGACTTGCTGGCCCGGCTCGAACTCGATGGTCGAGGCATTTTCGTCATACCAGCGTTTCATGTCTTCTTGGCTGGCTTCGAGGTTGGCTTCTGCCAGGGCCCGGAACTTCCGAGTCTGGTTCTGCAGGGTCAAGAGGTACCTGTAGACGTCGGGGGGGGGGCATCTTGGACGCTCGCCTCCCAACCCTCTTTGACCAGGCTGAGGGGCCCTCGGACGGGGTGGCCATACAACAGTTCGAAGGGGCTGAAGCCCAGGGATTTCTGTGGAACCTCTCGATAGGCGAACAGGAGGCATGGCAGCAGGACGTCCCATCTCCTCCTCAGGGGCTCTTCCAGGCCCTGGATCATTCCTTTCAAGGTTCTGTTGAACCGCTCGACCAGTCCGTTCCCCTGGGGGTGGTAAGGGGTGGTGAACTTGTAGGTGCCCCACATTGCTGCCAGAGGGCTCTCATGTATTTCGAGATGAAGTTCGTACCCCTGTCGCTCACCACTTCTCGGGGGAACCCCACCCTGGAGAAGATGCCCATCAGGGCCCGGCCCACCACTGGAGCTGTCACAGTTCGGAGGGGGATGGCCTCTGGGTATCGGGTGGCGTGGTCGACCAGTACCAGGATGAAGCAGTGGCCCAGGGCAGTTCGGGGCTCGAGGGGCCCCACGATGTCGATCCCTACCCGTTCGAACGGGGTGTGGATGGCTGGAAATGGTTGGAGGGGGGCCTTGACTCGACCCCCAGTTTTCCTGCTGGCTTGGCAGGTCTGGCAGGACCGGCAGTGGTGGTCCACATCTCTCCGCATTCGGGGCCAATAAAAATGGGTCACCAAGCGGCTGTAGGTCTTGTCTCGCCCGAGGTGTCCGGCGAGGGGCACGTCATGCGCCAGGTTCAGGAGGATCTCTCGGAATCGGAGGGGAACCACCAGCACACGGCCGGCTCCTAGTTCGGCGACTTTCTGTTCGCTATATAACAAGTCATTGTCCCAATAGATCCACTGGGTTCCCGTGGGGTCCCCCGTGGCCTGGGCGGCCGCTTGCTGTCGGGCCCCCTCGAGGGACAGGCAGGCCTTCTGTTCTTGTTGGAACTGTTCGCGGGTGGGGCCCCCGTCGTGGCGCCACTGGGCCAGCTCGGGGATCTCGCTGATGGAGGCGGCCTCGTTGGGGGAAAGTTCGGATGGCTCGGCCTCCTCGTCAGGCTCCTCCGTGCCGGGGGAGGGTGGCAGTTCTGGACCCGCAGGCTCGACGGGGGCCACGGCAGCGGCTGGTTGGGCGGTCATGGACCGGGTGGTGGTGCAGGCCCATTCGGGCAGCCCTAGCATCCCCAGATGCTCTCGGCGCTCCACCTGGGCCCAGGGGGAGCTCTCCAGGTCGTTCCCCAGGAGGCAATCCACTGGAGCGTCGTCGCGGACAGTTACTTTCAGGGTGCCTGACACTCCTCCCCACTCGAAGGGGATCCGGGCCATCCGGCACATGCTTTCGGTGTTGTCCGCGGTCCGGACAGGGCATAGGACATGCGGCAGGATCTGTTCGGGGGTCACCAGGTGGCAGCAGACAGCGGTCACACTGGCCCCAGTGTCACGGAGGGCTTCGGCCCGTTGCCCATTGATGGTGACCCACTGTTGGTACTTCTGGGTGTTGCTCGGGATGGAGGCTTGGGCACCATTTCTCGGGTGCCCAGGCATACGAGTGACATGGCAGCCGGTTCCCACTCGGGGGACCCGACGTCGCGGTTTTCCTCCTCTTCCTCTCCTTCCCCCAGGGCTGCGGCGGCTATTTGTCGGGGAGAGGGCCCAGTGGTCCCGTTTCGTCGGTTCACGGGGCAGGCCGGGTCGCTCGCATAGTGGCCTGTCTGTTGGCAGCCGAAGCAGGTCACTGTTGGTCGGGGTTGAGGCCTGGCGATGGGGGTCCCCCTACGGACCAGGGTCGGGGACGTGTAGTTGGCGGCTTGGCCTCGTGGCGGGCTTCGGGGCGGCCCGGCCGGGAATTCTCGACTGCGGTGGGACCCTCCTCCTCCACCCCGCTGGCGAGGAGGTCCCGTGGTACTCCGTTGGTAGTCCCCCATGGGGTTCCGGGGGACCCGGGTGTTGACCCATCGGTCGGCTTCGGCGGCGAGCTTCCGGGGCTCGGTCAGTTTGCTGTCAAGGAGGTGTTGCCTTAGTTCGACAAAGCAGTTGTTGGCGAGGTGCTCCCAGACAATGAGGTCGAACAGTTTGTTGTTCGAGGTGACCTTGCTCCCTCTTATCCACCCTTCAAAGGCTCTGCTGAAGAAGTCCACGTATTCGACCCAGGTGGTACCGGGGAGCTTCTTGCAGTCCCGGAAGCGCTGCCGGTACATCTCGGCTGATAGTCCGTAGCGGGTGAGTAGGGCCTCTTTCATGTGGTCGTACGAGGTCATCACCACGTTGGGGAGTTGCAGCAGGGTATCCCGGCCCTCGCTGAGGAACCTCCCCCATAGGCCGGCACCCCAATCCTTCCGGGGTACCCGATGGGAGGTCATGGCTACCTCATATGCTCGGAACCATTGCTGGATGTCATCGTTTTTTATAGTACTCCTTGACGATATCCTTGGGGATATGAACCTTTGGCTCGGTCAGTGGCAGAGCGTCCCAGGATCTGGGGGTGCTGGTCTCCCCCGTTTTGGATTTCAGTTCGAGTTCCTCTGAGGCCCCTCTCGTGCTCGAGGGTTAGCCGTTTCTCTTCTAGTTCTCGATGCCATTTCTTTTCTTCGATTTCCTCCTGCAGCCGCAGTTGCTCCAAGGCCAACTTTTTCTCCGCCAGCAGGAGTTCACCGTCCAGCCGGAGTCGTGCGAGTTCCAATTCATGTGTCCGGACCCTCTCCCGTTCTCGCATTTCTTCGTGGGATAGGCCGGCTTCCGGGATGCTTCGTCCCCCATCTGCCGGGGTCATGGTCGGCGACAGGTTTTCGTCCCGGGCCGAGGTCCCTTCGCCTTGGGGTGGAGTGGCCTCGGATTCTGCCCAGGCTTTCAGGGCTTTCTGCATTTCTTCCTTGGTGCCCAATCCTGTGGTTGGGATCCCTTTGTCCTTGCAGAATTGTTTCAATTCTTTGTGGGTGTATTCTTCCAACCTTTCTTGCTGGAAGGTTGCGGCCACGGTTGTTTCTTGGCTGCTCATGGTTCTCTTTCTTTTTCCGTCTGGTTAGGTAGCGGGTGCGTTACTTGCCTGTACGATTGCGTCTGGCTCGGATCCCGTCGCTGGCCACCAAATGTTGGAGGGAGGACCACCGGGGAGTCAGGGGGACCACTCCGGGGCACCTTCCTACCGTAAAGTTATAGCCTAGCGCCGCTGAGAAGCCTCCTAGGAGAGGTCTTTCTCCTATGATCGTACTAGGCCCAGTAACACCACCACACAGGACTCCGTATCAGTTGCTTATCTAGGTGCTTTATCAATAGCAGCACATTCGAAATATTTACAGGGGGATCGAGAGATCCAGATAGAGTCTCAATGTCTTTGTAGGGACAGGGTAGCGGGACAGTCTTAGTACCAGCCTGGTACGGGGAAGCTCTGCGCCAGACCTTGCGTTAGGCCGAAGGTGGCTCCGGGGACCGGAGCGGCAGGTGCCAGTCTCAAAGCAGCTCGGACGTGGAGAGCCGCGACGGTGTCTGCAGGGCTCGGGTGGTAGTTCCGCTTGGGTCGAGCCGCGACACAGTCAGCAGGGCTCCGGTGGTAGGTCCGCTTCGGTCGAGCCGCGACGAGGTCAGCTGGGCTCTGATGGCAAGTTCAACAAGGCCGGGCCGCGACAGCGTCAGCAGGGCCCCAAAGGTTCGTGAAGGTCTTTAAGCACGGTGGAGCTGCGACGTAGTCAGCAGGGCTCAGAGCGTGGTTCCAGGGTGAGTCTTTCTTCGTAGGGTCAGCCGCGATCCGATCAGCAGGGCTCTTGACTCCGGGATACAACTGCCGTCCTGTTGCAGGGTCGCCCCAGATATAGGTCTGGAGCCCTTTGATGTCCGGACCCTTGCGCCCGGGGGGGGGGCGGAGAGGCCGGGTCGGGAGCGGCCAGACGCTCAGCAGGAGAGGCGCCAGGCCCAGGAGAGCTGTGGGAAGATCACACCTAGGTGTGGGAGGACGGTTGGGGGTCCCATCGATACTGCCCTCCGCCGGGAGTGGGGAAGTGTTCACGTGGTACCCCCTGGCCAGTTGTTGGTGCCTTGATGTCGGGGCTTGCTGGGGCCGAGGCCGGGTTGAGCGGGGTCACGTAGGCTGGTGCGCAGAGTCACGTACAATCCAAAATGGAGGAGCCCCGAGGGGCAGGGGACCTCGTGCGGCTTGGCGAGGGGGAACAGGACCACGCCACGAGGCCGGCTCCAACACATGTCTACCTACTTTTGTACTGGCTGAGTCCAGCTAATGGGTGTAAGTGTTTACAAAACACGTGTTCCATCTTGCACCATAGGAGTGTAGAGGTATTGGACTGTGTTGTGTCAGCATGACAATTTCTACATAACATAGAAGACTGTGTGCACCAGGTACTGACCTATGATTATGTGCTTGTTTTGTTGAGAAGATAGGCTATCCATATATTTTTCACCACAGTATCAAGGGTGCGGGTAGTATGATGTTTAACACCTTCAGATCTTGGTTATTTTGAGGAAATAGTGGGTTTTTTGGCAAGTGTTGCATGGAGTGTACATTGTTCGTAGTAAATATGTTTTAATACTCTGTGGGGTAGTCCTCATACAAGGTTCGCTGTTTGCAAACAGAGTTGTATAGAGTAAACTCTCTCCCTGAAGTAAGCACTGTTTACAGTACCCAGTTCTCCACTGATATCATCTTCATTCCTCAATGTAGGTTTGGTGGGTTTCTGGGGATTGATACCGATATAAGCTGTCTGTAGTAGGGCATTTGTTTTGGAACTGACATTGATTGTTTTTAAGAACTTGGTTTTCTGTGAACATTTGTACACAGATTCAACACCGTACTCAATGCGGGTTTCCTATATATCTGTGGTTGATTGTTAATGTTACCTATGCTAGCTGTAAAGTGTATGTAAAAGGGTCAATGTTGTACATAATGCATGCTTTCTATACCTGTGGGAATTGTATCTGTGATTATGGCTGATATTCTACTGAGCTTTTTTGTACTTACTTTCAGGCCTCTAGTGCCATAGTAATTTTTAGAGCAATATGCGGGAAAACAAAGTTTGGATGATGTCATCAGTGAGGTCATTGATGTCATTTGAGATGTCATCAGGGATGTCATATATGAGGTCATTAGTAGTGCATGGCGGGGCGCAAGCAGATTGTAGTTAGTGCGGCTAACTATAACAGGTGAATTTGTCAATGATGGCATTGAATGAGGAAACCACACAGAAAGTCACCAAACTATAACATTACTTTAATCCTTGTGTTTTTCAGCGAATTTTTTTTTTATCTATATATATATATATATATATATATATATATATATATATATATATATTCAACAAAAGCACGTTACCCTTCGTAACATGAAACAGGCCACTCCGACATGCTGTTGCATTTCTTCCTTTCTTCCTTTCTTTAATTGGAGACAAGAGCAGCATGACGCGTTTCGCCTCCCTCGAGGCTTAATCATATGCAGAGTTTCTATGGATGGGTTCGTTAGCATATTTAAACGTAGCTCCAAACATTGAAGAAGGACTGATGTCCACCTGTTCAATTTAAAGCGGCAGTGAGTTTTCTGTAAATTAATATACATCGCTTCTCTTTCATACAGTTGCAGTAAGTACTATTTGTTTTAATCATGGAAAACCATTGAAAAATAAAGTATTTTCATTATAACTGTGTCCCACCACTGTATAGTTTTCCAATGGTCTTCAATTGTAGTACTCGGACCACAATACCCAGAATACATCATCACTGCCATTTTTCCACCTACTTGGTACTTCAATGCGTTCTTGGCAAAAATCAAACCTTGTTGTCACCGCAACTTCCGTGCATAAAGTTGCCTTTAACAGGAACAGTTCCATTTTGCGGCTTATGTTCAAAGGTTGCAGCATCTCCCAAGGTTAATTCCGCTACCACCCAGTTGTTGTAACCTTTTATTTGTCTTCCGAGAAACATTAATCAGCATGAGGTGCACTGGGGAATCCCCTACGCAAACCCTGACTGTGTCCATGTTCATCTCCCAAGTCGAGGCGGGCCTCTCAACGTGGCCCTGCCATCATTTCTTCGTTGATAATCCATAAGTTACAGTCTGGCGGGCGCTTCTAAAAATGGATTCAATCCAAGCAAAAAAGAACCTGACAATGGATATATATATATATATATATATATATATATATATATATATATATATATATATATATATATATATATACACACACACACACACACACACACACACACACACACACACACAATGATGATAAGAAAAAAGAAAAACACGTACTCAATGGAAGAAAGGGCAACTTATTGGGTGGAAACACAATGCTCATCTGATGTGTTTGACCACAAACAGCCTTTGTCATGGGTACGAGGTGTAGTGGTATAAAAACCCCTATTTCACAGGTAAACCATTAAATATATAAAATATTTCACAGTTTCCTGTAAAATAAGAGTTTTATCATTATGTCAGACCCAAACCGCTTTGCTGCACTTCAATATTTTCAATACTACTTGGATTATGAGGTTTCGACGACTAATTACGCACGATAGTTATCTACATCCTGCTAAAAATAAAAATTATGTGGCACATTCTCTTAGTGTTTGTTTTATCCATTTTATATAGAAACAACTTTTTGGGGTGAAATCTAGAAAAGTTGCAAGTGGGTGTGTGAGTGTCTGCGAGTGTGTGGGTGGGTCTGTGAGTGGATTTATGAGTTCCTGTGTGGGTGTGTCACTGGGTTTGGTAATGCCCAAGTGGGTCTGTGAATGTGTGTATGTGTGCTGTGAGTAGATGTGTGTGTGTCTGGGTGGGTCTGTGTGTGGGGTGTGAGTGGGTCTGTGAGTGTATGTGTGTGAGTGGGTCTTTGTGTTTGTGTGAGTGGGTCTGTGTATCTGTATGGGTCTGTGAATGGGTGTGTGTCTATGAATAGGTATGCAAGTTCCTGTTTGGGTATGTCACTGGGTGAATGATAAGTGAGTGGGTCTGTGAATGGGTGTGTGTGTGGGGGGGTCTGAGAGTGTGTGGGTCTGTGAATGGGTGTCTGAGTGTCTGTGTCAGTCTGTGAGTGGGTATGTCACTGGGTTTGTAAATACCAGAGTGGGTGGGTCTGTGAGTGTGTGTGAGTGAGTCTGTGAGTGTGTGTGGGCCTGTGAGTGGGTGTCTGTGTGGGTCGTGAGGGGGTGTGTGAGTGTCTGTGTCAGTCTGTGGGTGGGTTGGTGAGTTCCAGTGCGGGTATGTCACTGGGTGTGTCAATACCTGAGTGGGTATGTGAATGTGTGTGAGTGTCTGTGTGAGTCTGTGAGTGGCTGTGTGAGTGCCTTCATGGGTCTGTGTGTGTGTGTGGGGGGGTATGAGTGTGTGACAGTGGGTGTGTGACTTTTTGTGTGTGTATGTTACTTGGCTTGTGAATGCCTGAGTGAGTCTGTAAATGTGTATGTGAGTGTCTGTGTGGATAGGTGTGCGAGTGTCTGTGTGGGTCTGTGAATGGGTGTAAGAGTACCTGTGTTGGTCTGTGAGTGGGTCTCAGTGGGTGTGTGATTTCCTGTGTGTGTATGTCACTGGGTATGTGAATGCCTGAGTGGGTCTGTGAATAGGTGTGAGTGTCTGTGTGAGTCTGTGAGTAGCTGTGTGAGTAACTGTGGATCTGTGAGTGGGTGTATTGCTGTGTGGGTCTGTGGATTGATGTGTGAGAGTGCCTGTGTGAATCTGTTAGTGGCTGTGTGAGTACCTTTGTGGATCTGTGTGTGGGTGGGTGTGTGTGTCTGTGAGTGGGTTTATGATTTCCTGTGTGGGTATATCACTGGGTGTGTAAATGCCTGTGTGAGTCTGTGAATGGGTGTGTGTGTCTGTGAGTGGGTGTGAGAGTGTGTGGGCTGATGAGTATAAGTGTCTGTGTAGGTCTGTGGCAGGGGGTGGGCATTGGTCTTGGTGACTGCGTTTAGGCCCCTGTAGTCCACACAAAATCTGAGTTCCGGGGGGGTGGCGGGGGCGGCGGCCTTCGGCACCAAGACCACAGGGCTGGCCCACGTGCTGTCGGATGGCTCGATGACTCCGAGGGCGAGCATCTTGGAGACCTCCGTTTGTATGCAGGCTCGGACCCGGTCGGGCACTCTGTAGGCGCGGTGTCGCACAGGGGGGCTGTCCCCGGTATCCACGTCGTGGACGCACCAGGGGGTCACCCCGGGCGTGAGAGAGAAGAGGGCAGCGAAGGGTTGCAGCAGCTGCCGGCAGTCAAGGCGCTGTTCTGGGGTCAGGGTGGTGGAGAGTTTGACGCCCTCCATGGAGCCTTCTTGGTCCGAGGACCCCAGGGGGTCGGGTAGGGGCTCGGAGTCGCTTTCGCCCCCATCGTCGGTAGCCAGCAGCAGGCTTAGTTCGGTTCGGGCAAAGTGGGGCTTGAGCCAGTTGGCGTGCAGGACCCGGAGGGGGTTCCTTGGGGACTCCATGTCGACCAAGTAGGTGACGGGGCTCTTCTTCTCAACCACCTTGAAGGGCCCGGTCCATTTGTCCTGAAGGGCGCAGGGGTCCACGGGCGACATGACCCAGACTTGCTGGCCCGGCTCGAACTCGATGGTCGAGGCATTTTCGTCATACCAGCGTTTCATGTCTTCTTGGCTGGCTTCGAGGTTGGCTTCTGCCAGGGCCCGGAACTTCCGAGTCTGGTTCTGCAGGGTCAAGAGGTACCTGTAGACGTCGGGGGGGGGCATCTTGGATGCTCGCCTCCCAGCCCTCTTTGACCAGGCTGAGGGGCCCTCGGACGGGGTGGCCATACAACAGTTCGAAGGGGCTGAAGCCCAGGGATTTCTGTGGAACCTCTCGATAGGCGAACAGGAGGCATGGCAGCAGGACGTCCCATCTCCTCCTCAGGGGCTCTTCCAGGCCCTGGATCATTCCTTTCAAGGTTCTGTTGAACCGCTCGACCAGTCCGTTCCCCTGGGGGTGGTAAGGGGTGGTGAACTTGTAGGTGCCCCACATTGCTGCCAGAGGGCTCTCATGTATTTCGAGATGAAGTTCGTACCCCTGTCGCTCACCACTTCTCGGGGGGAACCCCACCCTGGAGAAGATGCCCATCAAGGCCCGGCCCACCACTGGAGCTGTCACAGTTCGGAGGGGGATGGCCTCTGGGTATCGAGTGGCGTGGTCGACCAGTACCAGGATGAAGCAGTGGCCCAGGGCAGTTCGGGGGTCGAGGGGCCCCACGATGTCGATCCCTACCCGTTCAAACGGGGTGTGGACGGCTGGAAATGGTTGGAGGGGGGCCTTGACTCGACCCCCGGTTTTCCTGCTGGCTTGGCAGGTCTGGCAGGACCGGCAGTGGTGGTCCACATCTCTCCGCATTCGGGGCCAATAAAAATGGGTCACCAAGCGGCTGTAGGTCTTGTCTCGCCCGAGGTGTCCGGCGAGGGGCACGTTATGCGCCAGGTTCAGGAGGATCTCTCGGAATCGGAGGGGAACCACCAGCACACGGCCGGCTCCTAGTTCGGCGACTTTCTGTTCGCTATATAACAAGTCATTGTCCCAATAGATCCAGTGGGTTCCCGTGGGGTCCCCTGTGGCCTGGGCGGCCGCTTGCTGTCGGGCCCCCTCGAGGGACAGGCAGGCCTTCTGTTCTTGTTGGAACTCTTCGTGGGTGGGGCCCCCGTCGTGGCGCCACTGGGCCAGCTCGGGGATCTCGCTGATGGAGGCGGCCTCGTCGGGGGAAAGTTCGGATGGCTCGGCCTCCTCGACAGGCTCCTCCGTGCCGGGGGAGGGTGGCAGTTCTGGACCCGCAGGCTCGACGGGGGCCGCGGCAGCGGCTGGTTGGGCGGTCATGGACCGGGTGGTGGCGCAGGCCCATTCGGGCAGCCCTAGCATCCCCAGATGCTCTTGGCGCTCCACCTGGGCCCAGGGGGAGCTCTCCAGGTCGTTCCCCAGGAGGCAATCCACTGGAGCGTCGTCGCGGACAGTTACTTTCAGGGTGCCTGACACTCCTCCCCACTCGAAGGGGATCCGGGCCATCCGGCACATGCTTTCGGTGTTGTCCGCGGTCCGGACAGGGCATAGGACATGCGGCAGGATCTGTTCGGGGGTCACCAGGTGGCAGCGGACAGCGGTCACACTGGCCCCAGTGTCACGGAGGGCTTCGGCCCGTTGCCCATTGATGGTGACCCACTGTTGGTACTTCTGGGTGTTGCTCGGGATGGGGGCTCGGGGCACCATTTCTCGGGTGCCCAGGCATACGAGTGACATGGCAGCCGGTTCCCACTCGGGGGACCCGACGTCGCGGTTTTCCTCCTCTTCCTCTCCTTCCCCCAGGGCTGCGGCGGCTATTTGTCGGGGAGAGGGCCCAGTGGTCCCGTTTCGTCGGTTCACGGGGCAGGCCGCTCGCATAGTGGCCTGTCTGTTGGCAGCCGAAGCAGGTCACTGTTGGTCGGGGTCGAGGCCTGGCGATGGGGGTCCCCCTATGGACCAGGGTCGGGGACGTGTAGTTGGCGGCTTGGCCTCGTGGCGGGCTTCGGGGCGGGCCGGCCGGGAATTCTCGACTGCGGTGGGACCCTCCTCCTCCGCCCCGCTGGCGAGGAGGTCCCGTGGTACTCCGTTGGTAGTCCCCCACGGGGTT
Source organism: Triturus cristatus (assembly GCF_964204655.1). Taxonomy (NCBI): domain Eukaryota; kingdom Metazoa; phylum Chordata; class Amphibia; order Caudata; family Salamandridae; genus Triturus; species Triturus cristatus. Next base: position 335,847,156 of record NC_140595.1, read on the forward strand.
CCGGGGGACCCGGGTGTTGACCCATCGGTCGGCTTCGGCGGCGAGCTTCCGGGGCTGGGTCAGTTTGCTGTCAAGGAGGTGTTGCCTTAGTTCGACAAAGCAGTTGTTGGCGAGGTGCTCCCAGACAATGAGGTCGAACAGTTTGTTGTACGAGGTGACCTTGCTCCCTCTTATCCACCCTTCAAAGGCTCTGCTGAAGAAGTCCACGTATTCGACCCAGGTGGTACCGGGGAGCTTCTTGCAGTCCCGGAAGCGCTGCCGGTACATCTCGGCTGATAGTCCGTAGCGGGTGAGTAGGGCCTCTTTCATGTGGTCGTACGAGGTCATCACCACGTTGGGGAGTTGCAGCAGGGTATCCCGGCCCTCGCTGAGGAACCTCCCCCATAGGCCGGCAGCCCAATCCTTCCGGGGTACCCGATGGGAGGTCATGGCTACCTCATATGCTCGGAACCATTGCTGGATGTCATCGTTTTTATAGTACTCCTTGACGATATCCTTGGGGATATGAACCTTTGGCTCGGTCAGTGGCAGAGCGTCCCGGGATCCAGGGGTGCTGGTCTCCCCCGTTTTGGATTTCAGTTCGAGTTCCTCTGAGGCCCCTCTCGTGCTCGAGGGTTAGCCGTTTCTCTTCTAGTTCTCGATGCCGTTTCTTTTCTTCGATTTCTTCCTGCAGCCGCAGTTGCTCCAAGGCCAACTTTTTCTCCGCCAGCAGGAGTTCACCGTCCAGCCGGAGTCGTGCGAGTTCCAATTCATGTGTCCGGACCCTCTCCCGTTCTCGCATTTCTTCGTGGGATAGGCCAGCTTCCGGGATGCTTCGTCCCCCATCTGCCGGGGTCATGGTCGGCGGCAGGTTTTCGTCCCGGGCCGAGGTCCCTTCGCCTTGGGGTGGAGTGGCCTCGGATTCTGCCCAGGCTTTCAGGGCTTTCTGCATTTCTTCCTTGGTGCCCAATCCTGTGGTTGGGATCCCTTTGTCCTTGCAGAATTGTTTCAATTCTTTGTGGGTGTATTCTTCCAACCTTTCTTGCTGGAAGGTTGCGGCCACGGTTGTTTCTTGGCTGCTCATGGTTCTCTTTCTTTTTCCGTCTGGTTAGGTAGCGGGTGCGTTATTTGCCTGTACGATTGCGTCTGGCTCGGATCCCGTCGCTGGCCACCAAATGTTGGAGGGAGGACCACCGGGGAGTCAGGGGGACCACTCCGGGGCACCTTCCTACCGTAAAGTTATAGCCGAGCGCCACTGAGAAGCCTCCTAGGAGAGGTCTTTCTCCTATGATCGTACTAGCCCCAGTAACACCACCACACAGGACTCCGTATCAGTTGCTTATCTAGGTACTTTATCAATAGCAGCACATTCGAAATATTTACAGGGGGATCGAGAGATCCAGAAAGAGTCTCAATGTCTTTGTAGGGACAGGGTAGCGGGACAGTCTTAGTACCAGCCTGGTACGGGGAAGCTCTGCGCCAGACCTTGCGTTAGGCCGAAGGTGGCTCCGGGGACCGGAGCGGCAGGTGCCAGTCTCAAAGCAGCTCGGACGTGGAGAGCCGCGACGGTGTCTGCAGGGCTCGGGTGGTAGTTCCGCTTGGGTCGAGCCGCGACACAGTCAGCAGGGCTCCGGTGGTAGGTCCGCTTCGGTCGAGCCGCGACGAGGTCAGCTGGGCTCTGATGGCAAGTTCAACAAGGTCGGGCCGCGACAGCGTCAGCAGGGCCCCAAAGGTTCGTGAAGGTCTTTAAGCACGGTGGAGCCGCGACGTAGTCAGCAGGGCTCAGAGCGTGGTTCCAGGGTGAGTCTTTCTTCGTAGGGTCAGCCGCGATCCGATCAGCAGGGCTCTTGACTCCGGGATACAACTGCCGTCCTGTTGCAGGGTCGCCCCAGATATAGGTCTGGAGCCCTTTGATGTCCGGACCCTTGCGCCCGGGGGGGGCGGAGAGGCCGGGTCGGGAGCGGCCAGACGCTCAGCAGGAGAGGCGCCAGGCCCAGGAGAGCTGTGGGAAGATCACACCTAGGTGTGGGAGGACGGTTGGGGGTCCCATCGATACTGCCCTCCGCCGGGAGTGGGGAAGTGTTCACGTGGTACCCCCTGGCCAGTTGTTGGTGCCTTGATGTCGGGGCTTGCTGGGGCCGAGGCCGGGTTGAGCGGGGTCACGTAGGCTGGTGCGCAGAGTCACGTACAATCCAAAATGGAGGAGCCCCGAGGGGCAGGGGACCTCGTGCGGCTTGGCGAGGGGGAACAGGACCACGCCACGAGGCCGGCTCCAACACATGTCTACCTACTTTTGTACTGGCTGAGTCCAGCTAATGGGTGTAAGTGTTTACAAAACACGTGTTCCATCTTGCACCATAGGAGTGTAGAGGTATTGGACTGTGTTGTGTCAGCATGACAATTTCTACATAACATAGAAGACTGTGTGCACCAGGTACTGACCTATGATTATGTGCTTGTTTTGTTGAGAAGATAGGCTATCCATATATTTTTCACCACAGTATCAAGGGTGCGGGTAGTATGATGTTTAACATCTTCAGATCTTGGTTATTTTGAGGAAATAGTGGGTTTTTTGGCAAGTGTTGCATGGAGTGTACATTGTTTGTAGTAAATATGTTTTAATACTCTGTGGGGTAGTCCTCATACAAGGTTCGCTGTTTGCAAACAGAGTTGTATAGAGTAAACTCTCTCCCTGAAGTAAGCACTGTTTACAGTACCCAGTTCTCCACTGATATCATCTTCATTCCTCAATGTAGGTTTGGTGGGTTTCTGGGGATTGATACCGATATAAGCTGTCTGTAGTAGGGCATTTGTTTTGGAACTGACATTGATTGTTTTTAAGAACTTGGTTTTCTGTGAACATTTGTACACAGATTCAACACCGTACTCAATGCGGGTTTCCTATATATCTGTGGTTGATTGTTAATGTTACCTATGCTAGCTGTAAAGTGTATGTAAAAGGGTCAATGTTGTACATAATGCATGCTTTCTATACCTGTGGGAATTGTATCTGTGATTATGGCTGATATTCTACTGAGCTTTTTTGTACTTACTTTCAGGCCTCTAGTGCCATAGTAATTTTTAGAGCAATATGCGGGAAAACAAAGTTTGGATGATGTCATCAGTGAGGTCATTGATGTCATTTGAGATGTCATCAGGGATGTCATATATGAGATCATAAGTAGTGCATGGCGGGGCGCAAGCAGATTGTAGTTAGTGCGGCTAACTATAACAGGTGAATTTGTCAATGATGGCATTGAATGAGGAAACCACACAGAAAGTCACCAAACTATAACATTACTTTAATCCTTGTGTTTTTCAGCGAAATTTTTTTTTTATCTATATATATATATATATATATATATATATATATATATATATATATATATTCAACAAAAGCACGTTACCCTTCGTAACATGAAACAGGCCACTCCGACATGCTGTTGCATTTCTTCCTTTCTTCCTTTCTTTAATTGGAGACAAGAGCAGCATGACGCCTTTCGCCTCCCTCGAGGCTTAATCATATGCAGAGTTTCTATGGATGGGTTCATTAGCATATTTAAACGTAGCTCCAAACATTGAAGAAGGACTGATGTCCACCTGTTCAATTTAAAGCGGCAGTGAGTTTTCTGTAAATTAATATACATCGCTTCTCTTTCATACAGTGGCAGTAAGTACAATTTGTTTTAATCATGGAAAACCATTGAAAATTAAAGTATTTTCATTATAACTGTGTCCCACCACTGTATAGTTTTCCAATGGTCTTCAATTGTAGTACTCGGACCACAATACCCAGAATACATCATCACTGCCATTTTTCCACCTACTTGGTACTTCAATGCGTTCTTGGCAAAAATCAAACCTTGTTGTCACCGCAACTTCCGTGCATAAAGTTGCCTTTAACAGGAACAGTTCCATTTTGCGGCTTATGTTCAAAGGTTGCAGCGTCTCCCAAGGTTAATTCCGCTACCACCCAGTTGTTGTAACCTTTTATTTGTCTTCCGAGAAACATTAATCAGCATGAGGTGCACTGGGGAATCCCCTACGCAAACCCTGACTGTGTCCATGTTCATCTCCCAAGTCGAAGCGGGCCTCTCAACGTGGCCCTGCCATCATTTCTTCGTTGATAATCCATAAGTTACAGTCTGGCGGGCGCTTCTAAAAATGGATTCAATCCAAGCAAAAAAGGACCTGACAATGGATATATATATATATATATATATATATATATATATATATATATATATATATATATATATACACACACACACACACCCACACACACACACACACACACACACACAACCACACACAACCACACACACACAATGATGAGAAGAAAAAAGAAAAACACGTACTCAATGGAAGAAAGGGCAACTTATTGGGTGGAAACACAATGCTCATCTGATGTGTTTGACCACAAACAGCCTTTGTCATGGGTACGAGGTGTAGTGGTATAAAAACCCCTATTTCACAGGTAAACCATTAAATATATAAAATATTTCACAGTTTCCTGTAAAATAAGACTTTTATCATCATGTCAGACCCAAACCGCTTTGCTGCACTTCAATATTTTCAATACTACTTGGATTATGAGGTTTCGACGACTAATTACGCAGGATAGTTATCTACATCCTGCTAAAAATAAAAATTATGTGGCACATTCTCTTAGTGTTTGTTTTATCCATTTTATATAGAAACAACTTTTTGGGGTGAAATCTAGAAAAATTGCAAATCAGGTAGCAAATTATATAGCAGATGCAGTGAATCTAAATCATATTTTAAATGCTGTACCCACAGAATAGCCTAGATCTAATAACATGCACCATTAATCATTATTTATTTTTATTACACTTTTATTCAAGAACATTAAACAAAGCTTAAGCATTCTATTTCCAAACAGTGCCATTTCTGAGCAGCAGTTAGAAACAAACTGTTTTTTCAAGTTATATGCATCAAATTTAACATGTAATATAAACATTATAACTTTCTATCTTGGGGTTCTAGTGGGATTTATAAATCACTTTCCGTGTGGCCTCATAGGTTACAATGTCATCTTAATATTGAACCATAAAATTCAATAACCTGCAATGTATTCTCTGTGTTTATCTCCCCCATGCAACACCCCAAGCCCCCCCTTTTTTATTTTTGCTGCATTACTTCCGTACTTACTTCTTGGTGCCACAGTAGTACTGCTGTACTGTGGTGAAAAAAAATATATTTTTTTCATTGTAACTCCAGGGATCCTCTCCCCACAAAGACCCCTTTCTGTTTTTTGTGTCCTATGACACGGGGACAAAGTCATAAAATGGTGGCTGCAACACTTTCTTCAGGTTGTAACCACCCATTTAGATCGTGTGTTTTGAAACTGCAGTGCTGCATTACTCGGTGGTAGTACTGTGAAGGTACCATGTTGCTATAGATCTATTAATTTTGAGACTCAGTTTCTCAAAAACTACTTAACAGATTAAACCAAATCACTAAAAGTACATTTGCTGGATAAAGATCTATCTTTAAGCCAGATTTGGCATAATTATGTTAAGCTGTACTGCTATTAAATTCTCCTATGGAAAATAACATGGGGAAAATATTATTTGGTACCCACACCCCTTTTTCTTGACCCCTGCTTGATGCATCACACCAAAGCTTTCCAGGATGCGGATAATGCTTTTTTTGGGTGGTCCAGAAGGAGAGCCATGAAGATTTGGCAAGCGGAGCCAAGATTTTTGGTAAATCAAAGATAAAACCCAGTCCTAACTATAACTACACAGTGTCCCACATCTACTCATACCACCATGCAGTCTCTCATACACCCACTCAATTGTCCACATAAGCACTCACATACCCATTCATAGACCCATACATCCACTCACTCACTCATTCATACAGCCACTGAGGCACCCATTCACTCATACAACCACTCACACATCCAGTCATGCACCCATACAGTCACTTACACATGCAGTCACTGACCCATACAGGCACTCACTCACCTACAGAGACACATACATACCAAATCACACCCATAAAACCACTCATTCACCCACAACTACTCACACATGCATGCAGATACTCACACATGCACTCACACATCCATACATGCACTCACATACCAACTTACAAGCCCATACAACTACTCACACACACAACCACTTCAAAACTGCTCACACACTTATACAACTACTCACACAACCACTCACACAGCCACACAAAAACCCACTCACCAATACACCACTCACACACTGATGCAAACAGTCACACAGCTACTCAGGTCACATATGATAGAAATAGTATCACTTATTTCAAGCACACCTAGTATTCTAATCTTACTTTTGTAGTAGGTCAGTATATATATGTAAAACTCAAATGCTTAGAAAAACACTCACAATTACTTGGTGTAATCAGAGATGTAATTTGAGATGTCATCGGGATGTCACTGACCATGTCATGAGTGATGTAATATGTGAGGTGGTAAGCACACACTCACTATGCAACCTCTGGTATGCCCACTCAGACACCCAGCCAACCAGTCACAGACCCATTCACAGACCCATACAAGTGCCCATAGATCCACTTACTCATCCATAGAGCCACTCACACACCCCCTAACTCATTCATACAGCCACTCACACAACCACTCACTCGCCCATACAGCTACTCACACATCCACACTCACCCATAAAGCTACTCACACATCCACACTCACCCATACAACCACTACACACCCACTTATTCACCTATACAGCCTCTCAACACAGTTACTCACTCATACAATCACACACTCATACACCCACACAACCACTTACATATCCATTCACACATCCATTCAGTTACTCACACATCCACTACTCAGCCATACAGCCATTCACACAGACACTTAATCTCCAATACAGCCACTCACATACCAACTCACTTAACCAAACTCCCACTCAAAGAGCTACTTACTCACCCATACAGCCCACTTACAGACCCAGCCACTAACACATACAGCCATTCAGACACCCACTCACTCACCCATACAGCCACTAACACACCCACTCACCAATACAGCCACTCACAGAGCTACTCACACACCCATACAGCCACTCACACACCCAAACAGCCACTCACATACCCATATAACCACTCAGATACCCACTCACACACAGTTACACACAGCCACTCACATGTTCTAAGTTTAAAGTATTATCACTCAGTAGTACACCTAGTAAACTGTTTAAATGTTTGTAGTAGCTTAGTAAATATGTTTAACACTCATACTCTTAGAAAACACACTCACTGGATGATGTCATGAGTGATGTCACTGACCTTGTCATGAGTGATGTACTATGTGAGGTCCTAAGCAGTGCATTGTGAGGGTGTGAGTTATAGTTAGCTCTCACATGGGTGAGTGAGAGGGTGTGTGACTGTATGGATGACTGAGTGGGTGTGTTACTTGCTGAGTATGTGAGTGAGTCTGTGAGTGTGTGTGAGTTTTTGTGAGGGTATGTCACTGGGTGTGTCAATGCATGAGTGGGTCTGTGAATGGGTGTATCTGTGTGGGTCTATGAGTGGACCTGTGATTGAGTGTGTGGGTCTGTAAATGTTTGTGAGTGGGTGTGTGAGTTCCTGTGTGGGTATGTAACTTGGTGTATGAATGCCTGAGTGGGTCTGTGAGTGGCTGTGTGGGTCTGTGAGTGGGACTGTAAGTGTGAGAGTAGGTGTGTGAGTTCCTGTATGTGTATGTCACTGGTTTTGTGAATGCCTGAGTGGGTCTGTGAATGGGTGTGTGAGTGCCTGAGTGGGTCTGTGAGTGGATGTGTGTGCGTGCCTTTGTGAGTCTGTAAGTGGGTGTGTGAGTGTCTGCGAGTGTGTGGGTGGGTCTGTGAGTGGATTTATGAGTTCCTGTGTGGGTGTGTCACTGGGTTTGGTAATGCCCAAGTGGGTCTGTGAATGTGTGTATGTGTGCTGTGAGTAGATGCGTGTGTGTCTGGGTGGGTCTGTGTGTGGGGTGTGAGTGGGTCTGTGAGTGTATGTGTGTGAGTGGGTCTTTGTGTTTGTGTGAGTGGGTCTGTGTATCTGTATGGGTCTGTGAATGGGTGTGTGTCTATGAATAGGTATGCAAGTTCCTGTTTGGGTATGTCACTGGGTGAATGATAAGTGAGTGGGTCTGTGAATGGGTGTGTGTGGGGGGGTCTGAGAGTGTGTGGGTCTGTGAATGGGTGTCTGAGTGTCTGTGTCAGTCTGTGAGTGGGTATGTCACTGGGTTTGTAAATACCAGAGTGGGTGGGTCTGTGAGTGTGTGTGAGTGAGTCTGTGAATGTGTGTGGGCCTGTGAGTGGGTGTCTGTGTGGGTCGTGAGGGGGTGTGTGAGTGTCTGTGTCAGTCTGTGGGTGGGTTGGTGAGTTCCAGTGCGGGTATGTGAGTGAGTGTATGTGTGCCTGTGTGGGTCTGTAAGTGGGTCTATGAGTTCCTCCCTGGGTTTGTCACTGGGTGTATAAGTACCTGAGTGGGTCTGTGAGAGGGTGTCTGAGTGTCTGCATGGGTTTGTGAGTGGATCTGTGAGTGGGTCTCTGAGGAGGTGTGCGAGTACTTGTGTTGGTGTGTGATTGGCACAGAGTGGGTATGTTGGTTCTTGTGTGGGTATATCACTGGGTGTGTGAATGCCTGAGTGGATCTGTGAATGGCTGTGTGTCTGTGTGTGGGTGTGTGAATGCCTGTGTGGATCTGTGAATGTGTGAGTGGGTCTGTAAGTGGGTTTGCTAGTTTCTGATTGGGTCTGTGAGCAGGTGTCTGAGTGGGTCTGTGAGTGGGTGTGTAAATGCCTTTATAGGTCTGTGAGTGGGTGTGTGAGTGCCTATCTGGGACTGAGAGTGCCTGATTGGCTTTGTGAGTGGGTGTGTGAATGTCTGCGTAGGTCTGTGAGAGGGTACATGACTGCCTGTGCAGGTCTGTGAATGGGTGTGAGAGTGCCTGGGTGGGTGTCTGAGTAGGCCTGAAAGTTTTTTTCATTTCATAGTGTATCAAAATTCACAGATCTGTTGCGTATTGACACAGGATGCTGCGCTGAGCCTTGCTGGGAGTCCGCGATTCCGGTAGTGGGAAAAAAAGCAATATATCTCAATTTTGTATCCAACACAGGTCCCTCTCACACTCCACACCCATAGAGTCAGGGTACCTCTACTCAGACCCCATCGATCATTTTCCAGAAAACATTTTAGTCCCCGGGACCGTTCTCTGATACTTAAAATGTCAGGCGAATCCCCCGGGTCAGGTTGTGATTAGCCAATCACAGCATTATTAGTGGCACATGACTTCGCGAATACACTGCAGGGTATCCGCGGAGGGTCTTCATCCATAGATTTACAATTTTGGTTTTCCTTTTATAACTCTTCAACTACTGAATGGATTTACCCTTACCCCTCTGCCAAATTTAGTGTAATTTCTTCCAGTAGTTCAGTCTGTGGTCGTGTTCAAAATCTCTATGTGGAATTCCATGCAAACTGCACATTTTTCTACCCCTCCTTTTTTTGTCCCCTGCTTGACAGAACATTTCAAAACTTTCCATGGAGAACTAGACAAACCCTGCCACTTTTGTGGGGAAAATTCCATGTAGATTCGTCAAACGGTGCCAAAGTTATAAGCCAACCAAGCCCCCTGCAATCTCGTCTTGGTTTTATTCTTTATTTTTTTTTAAGTCTATCTTCATTGCAACTAATAGGGGTTTCTCCACTGGAGATTCCTGGCCTGGGTCGCCTCTCCCCTCCAACTCATTGATATCTTTCTTGGTTCCAGCACTGGACAAACACCTAGGGTTAAAACATCTTTGTCCATTGTAGTCTTCTTTTGGATATTTTTCAGCACCAAGCCTTCTGGTTAGGCCAGGTCTTTTAATGTTACTCAGTGGAAGTTGCAGGGTGCAATGCTCAAGTGCATATCTGCCACAAAGAACCCTTCTCAGTTTTGGAATTGATGATCCAAAACCATTCTGCTGTGAGGAGGAACACCAACCATTGCCAATGCATCATACCACCTTGCTTTGTTTACAGTACTACCCTAGATTCTTCATTTCCACTGCAGCCTACAGATGCCGAGGAACTCCCTTTGGTCTCAGTGAGGAAAAAGTGTCAAATATAGAAATTTCGGCAGATTGAGGCATATCAACAGCACAATAGTTCAATTGACTAGTGTTGGTTTCTAGCATTTGAGTATACACTAGAAAATTGTATTTCGATCCTTAGAAGCCTTAAAAAGGCAGTCCCCTCCAGTTTGGACTACTCCAATATTGTGTACTTGGTTACATCAAAATATCTGGCTAGAAATCTACAAAGATAATAACATTCAGTGGCCCGTATTCTAACAGATGTGAAATGCAATTCTATTTTATGCTATCACTTTGATCACTTCATTAGCTGCATGCCACCAAATGCCTCCAGTTAAAAAAAGTTGTGCTTGGTGGGCAAAACCATTTATCACTAATTCCCCAGAATTTATTGCTCACAGATTAGCCATCTATGATCAAGTAAGGACACTATGATCAACGTACGAAAGAACAAAAGTGATGTTTATTATTAAAATAGAAAAATATGCTTGACACCATTTTTATTCCAGATTGCCAAATTTAGAATTTCAACCCCCTTCCCCAGCATATCAAAACAGAAGATCATGTAACAAACATTCAGATGGAATTTAAGAACCTTTCTTTTCCAGAAGAGTACTCAATTGCCTAGCGTAGAAAAAACCTTTTCTAATGTACGTTGTGTACTCAACATGAAGAGACTATGTAGGTGTTAAAGTTGTGTTTACAACATTTTTTGGTTATAAAGGTTGCAATTTCATGGATTGACTGGCATTACTCAGCTGACACATATTCCAAAAATCTACATTTCCAGTCTGAAGGTGGTGCTTTAGTGGCTAGTCTCAGATAATTGATATTTTAACTACATCATAATGGGTATGACCACCCTAAATGGCTTCCTAATTAAGCCAGGAGCTTATTGAAGATGGACTACATGGTACACAAAAAGCTGCACTCTGGAAACCTGCCAATAGGTTGACTACCTGAGGTGGCTGAAGTTGTCTAAGCCACCGTGTGAACTCTAGCTCTCTCCCACCATATTCAGAAAGAATCCCTCCACTAGAGCAGTGGTAAAGGACCTCAAATAACTGAGATTTTAGCAGCATTGTCCCCCAACTTTGTTCTTGTTGATGATCACCTGACGCCTAAAATGCCTACTGATCTGATGGGGATGTCCAGTGACACCTTTCCTTTTTCTATAATTCATTTAACCTGCTTAATTTTTATTTAGGTATATCATCCTTTTGCTGCTTCAATGTGACTAGCTCAAATGTGTCTGTTACCATTACTGCTAACTTTATTAGTCACAGGTAGATGCTGCTTTTTCCCTGTGATCTGCATCCATTTAAAGAGCTGTTCCCCATTTTAAATTAATTAAAGAGCATTGTGTACTTTTTATTCCCTCGAAGTCATGTCTCAGCGTACTCTGCCATCACATCACTTTAGAAGCTGCGCGCAGAGTCTCTGGAACGGATAGCATTGAACTTTGCTGGGCGGCAGCGGGGGGCCTGCTGTTAGCATTACCAGAGCGCAGCTGGGTAAATTAAGGCCCAGGGAAGAAAGGGAAGTGGCTCGCCCAAGGTTAAAAAGCAGCCAAACTGAGAGGAAAAGAAAACAGGCTTTCAAACTGCAAATGGTGGCCAAACAGTCACTTCTCTGCTCTATTATTGCTTCCATGTATAGCGCATACAGCTAGATGTAGAGAGGAACGCACCTGGAATTCATTGGGCTTTTTGAAAAACAGAAAGGGTTAAAGAGTGCGTGTGCTGCCGTGCATAGGACTCCTATATTAATAACGTTCCATCTTTTAAGTTTCAAGAGCAAGTTTATTTAAGGAAAGCAATCGAACAACAAAACTTCGTACAAAAGATCAATAACGACTTCATAGGTGAGGGAAAGGAAATAAGGGATATTGATAGTTACAATAGAAGTAATAAAAAGAATACATTCATAAACATGTGTAACTGAAAAGTAAAGCAAGTTTGGTTCATATTAAATTTAACACAATACAAAAAGAGGATATGATATTATTACAATGTATTAGCATATATATATTGCTGAATGGGATATTGAGCAGTGGCAATACAATATTGAGGAAGTCAAGGAGGCTTAGCAACTTCTTGTAGTGAAGGGTGGGGTGTAAAGGATTTTTTTGCCCTATTATCTAGAAATTGTGTGATAGGATACCATAGCTGCAATCGTTTCATGGCAAGCAATAGTGGAGGTACTAGAGCCGTGTCCAATCTATGATTATGACAGATAGCATACCACCAGGCAAGAAATTATAATTTAGAGGTGTCCTTCCAATTCTTTGTTATCTGTTGAAAAGCGACTGCTAATAGCAGATCTATGATTTGCGTATGCGAATGTCTTTTCTTCCAATCAGTGGATAAGCTGCCTAAGATAATATTAGCGAAGGAAAGGGGAGCCGTAGTGTTGAATATGTTGATTTGAGACCAAACCTGTTCCCAAAACTTGAATACATACAGAATAACATATGGTTTAAGTCAGCAGTGTCATGAGAACAAGTCCAGCATGTACTGAGAGTAGTAGTATGCATCATATGTAAATGTGCGGGTGTAAGAAGAAGCCTGTTATAAATGAAAAAAATGTTTGGGTGGTATTTGCTGCTCTAGATGATTTCCGTATTTTGAGCCATATTCTATTCCATAGAGATACAGGCCAATCAATGCCCAAGTCAGTCTCCCAGGAGAGTTCTGTCTTAGCTTTGTCCCTGTTTATAGATGATTGTACTAGACGGGAGTATATGGTAGAGGTTTTAGGATGAACATGTAGAAAACTATACCATATGCAGTCCACATGGGGAGTCGTAGAGAATGTTTGTGAAAACTGAGCGCAGGTTTCAAGTATCGCAGTTCGCAGGGTTGAAAATTTATGCTGAAAGGAAGGAGGTAGGCTATAAAGGTCATGTACCCTCATAAATTGAAGGAGTGTGCTGTGTTCAAACAAGTGGTGGACCCAAATTAAACCTTTATTTCTCCATACTTTCCAGTATATAGGTTTATTTTTAACAAGTATAAGTTTGTTGTGCCAAATTGTGGAGTTGAGAAAAGTGTCAAAATTATGTGGAACCAAAGGAAGAGTGGCTTGTAATATTTTACACAAGTGTTTTATTACTGGTGTACAGCGTTTTTGTGCTTTGCGAGTAAAAGAAAGATATTCTTGAAATGAAAATGGTGTTATAAATGAATCTTCGAGATCAACCCATAATGGTTTGTCAGGAGATTGGTCAGAAATCCAATTTGATAATTGCTTTATTTGAAATGCTTTATGATAATTGGAAAAATGGGGAAAATTTACACCTCCTTCTGACTTTGGTCGTGTTAGTTTCTGTAGTGGCATTCTTGTTTTTTTGTTATTCCATAAAAATGATGCTAATATAGAGTTGATCTTATGAAAAGATTTAGCTGGTATAGATATTGGTATATTAGAAATTATGTAGAGTATTATAGGGGTAAGCATCATTTTAATGGTGTCTAAACACCCCCACCAAGATAGATGGAGCGGGTGCCATCGTTCGGTGAGCGTTATTAATTTATCTATACATTTATCGAAATTTAGAGAGATGGATGTCGCTGTGGAGGGAGAGAACCATAATCCAAGGTATTTTATATGCTTAGGGTTCCATGCAAGCTTGGAGATCTGAAAATCTTACTTAAATGTGTATTTGGTTAAGGGCATTACCTCACATTTTCCAGTATTTAGTTTGTATCCAGATACTAAACCATAAGCGTCAATCTTACTTAAATGTGTATTTGGTTAAGGGCATTACCTCACATTTTTCAGTATTTAGTTTGTATCCAGATACTAAACCACAAGCGTCAAGGAGTATTCTCTTAAAGATGAGGTTGCACAATCTCCCGGCGTGAATTAAGTTTCTCTGTTGTATAGTTCATAGGAAAGCTTTGTGTAATTTATTTGGGATGAAAGGAACCTTAGAATTTCGCTCAAGAAAGGGGTCCATCGCTTGGTTTCAGTCGCCTGCAAAAATAAAATTCTCTGACGGATATTTTAAGAGTAATTGGGAGATGTGGAACCAGAAAGTGACCTCACCATTGGTGGGAGCATATATTTTAAAAATAAAGATATGGGGGTTTTTCCAATCTATAAGTTAGTAAACAACCATCTACCTTCACTGTCTGATTCCTGTGAGATAAGTTTAGCATTCAATGCTTTAAGACATAAAGTTATAACATCGTTTCTCTTGCCATCCCCTGTTGAGAAGAATATTTCACCAACCCAGTTTCTCTTGAGCTTCAAAGATTCGCTTTCTGTAGAATGTGACTCTTGTAGTAGAGCTATGTTGACATTCATCTTAGATAAGTGTGAGAGAACTCGCTGTCTTTCAATGAGAGAATTTAAGCCTCTGACGTTCCAAGTAACAATTTTTAAGAACATGTATAAAGCAGGTAAAATGAAACTTCAGTTGAACCAATAATAACATGTGTAATTTCAAATATAGAATAAATAATAAGTACAAAGTTGAACATTATGGAAATCAGTCTATAAGAAAAGGAAAAGTAGAAGGAAAAAGGTCAGGAAAGAGAAATATGATGAAGGGATAAGGAATGAAAAAAGAATAAAAGGGTTAGGGAAGGATAGATCCTAGGAAAGCAATTAAGGAAATAGAGAAAGGGAGAATAGTATGAATAAGAAAAGAGAAACAATTGGTCTGAGAAAAAGTATAGAAAACACAAAAGACATACTTATAAAAAATCAGAGACATGTGGAGTGAGGGGAGATGAGGCCACATGAGACAATGACGAGTCCAGACTCCGGGCGGGAAGGGAGACAAACCCAACAAGCAGAAGACATGGGGGAAATACATCAAGCAAACAAAACTTGCAAGGGAAAAGGAGGATTAATAAGCATGTTGAGCAATTGAGTGAAGAAACAGTATCTGCAAACAAAAATACACCAGGAAAAAGTGTTAACAAGAAAATACCAGAGTAAAAAACTCAAGCCAGACTAAATCAAGAACAACTATTTGTTCTGTGATGAGGAGGTGTCCATAAACTCCGCGTGACAAGAGTTGAGGAAGCTTTTTAGCTTTATGGGATCTTCGTATGTAGTAGTCTTATTGTTGATGGTCACCTTGAATAGGCAAGGATGGAAAAGACCATATTGTGCACCAATAGAGCTAAGATGTGGTCTCATTGCTAGAAAGTCCCGGCGTCTGTCAGCAGTGGGTTTGGAATAGTCCTGAGAGGAAAACAGAGGATTTCCTGACCAGGTAATATGGTTGATTACTCTGGCTGCAGATAGGACCTTAAGTAAGGGATAGGCCCCTCCCTCTGTAATGGAGTTTGTGCCGAGGAAGTGAGCGTGGGCCGTGGAGTGGACGGCAGGAGAACTGCGGTCAAATTTTATATAATTCACACGCTTCTTTGAGTACTGTGGCGAATTGGCGGCAGACGCGATCACAGATATGATCGTGGGTGAAGGGCTGAGACCGGCTTTGGTATAACGAGAGCCCGGTATGGCCATGTCTGAACTGGGGTGGCGTAGTGGGCAAAAGAATGATGGATTTAACCCAGATCTCTTGACTGGGGGAGAATGTCTGCATTGTCAGCATTCCGTCCATTATTTGTTTGTTGTAATGTGTTTGTTTCTCCTGTCGCGGCTGATGTCTCCAATTGCAGCATGCTGAAGGTAAAGGCTCTGAGGACTAATGAGGTCAAGATAAGGAGAGATAAGGAGTGGAGGTGACCCACTAACAGCTTATAGAAAAACTCCAACGCCTGCATTTGGATGTAAAAATTAGCTTCACCACAGAGGTGAGACAGCCTAATTCCTGCAAATATAGAGAGAGGGGAAACGCAGCTGATAAAACTGATAATTCTGACTCTGACTCGGGTCTCACTAGTCTGACACTGACTTTCTTCTTATCTGTTGCCTGATCGGTCTGAGGGGACCGCAACGCTTGTTTGGAGCTTCTGTGCACGCCCGGTCATCGGCCCTCGCAATACAAGGGGACTACATATCCCATCATTCCCCCTGAGGCGCACTGCTACTCCCGTCATCCAGAAGCGCCCAGAGGCGCTTCAAGAACCATCGTCTGCACCCGAAGGAGGCCGGGTTGGGCCACACCACATGGTTTGTGCTCTGCGCAGGAATCATTCATCCATGACGCCACACAGGCCCTTGCTGCAAAAAACGAACACCTTGATTGAGACTTGCCACATAAGGTACAGGACAATCGTAGAATTGTATTGTGTGCAAAATTAAAAAGAAATATTACCCACGCTATTATGGCGCAAAAGGAATTAGCCAAGACGAAACCACTAGCAGGCCAAGGGATGGTTGGGACTCTTGATGCTTTCCTACAGAGGGCTGAATCAGTCCTTATTCACGAGATTGCCCTCACAGAGTGCAGACACTCTCTTGAACCCCTGCAACCCCTACAACCCCAACCCCAACTTTGGCAAACTGTTACTTCCGACTGCATAACCATGGGTGCTCAACTCAACCCTGGCCCCTCTGCCAAGCCCCCTTCACCCCTAACAACTCCCCTCCAGGTTCCTGTGTCAAGTGCCGCCCAGCCTATAAGTGAAATGGTTGTTAGACCAAAAGTCCATAACAGAAGCCAAATAACTAAGTCTACACAGGGAGGCGGCAGTTTACCTCAGTCCAAAAAACGAAAAGGGCCAGGTCCTACTAAACAATCATACCCACTATCTAAAAGAGGGCGCAGAGGTGCAGAAAAGGAGGTTGCTGAGGAGACGGGGATATAGCTGGAGCGGCAAATACTCCCTTTTCTCTGTCACTCTTACCCTCGTTGTCACCATTGCCACCCGTTGATGGTGAAGGGTTTTGGGCCAAATTGGGCGACGTTATATCCGTTCTATTGAATCCTCTGATACAAAAGCTGTTTAAAATGGAAAACGAAATCGACAAATTAACTAGTACCATTACCTTAGACATGCAGAAGCAGTCTAACCCCAAGAACATCCATCCTTTACAGCTAACCCAGGACAGACCAATCTGCCCTAAGCCTGTTCAGCACTTTGGGTCCAACCGTAGTTCCAAAACGGACTCCATTATTGGTGTGACAGGCCCAGGTATGCCTTTTCCAGTGATTTCTACCAAGAGCAAAGTTACCATTAGCGCGGGGGCAACACAATCGAGAGTGACAGATCTAACCAAGAGTTTAAGCACACAAGATCAGTGCCAAAATACTCTAAAAACAACTCTCCCTAACACGCACAAACATGCCTGCACTGAGGAAACACATTCTCAAACACATTCTCAAAGGAACCCAGGTGTTCATAAAAAACTAGGAAGAGAATGCACAGGAAGTGATGTACTTGATCTGCCCCCAGAAGCTACTCCTTATACGATGGTATTAGCCACCATTCCTAAACTGTCCCCGGGAGCATAGGAACACTGGTTTAACTTGAAAAATAAATCCTTATTTGAGCTGAACAGGAGGACAGGGTTAGGTAATGTGCTTTATTCCAACTTTAAAATGGTGGGACTGGTTGGCTGGGTGGGGAACTCTAACAAGTCCAGAGAAGGCGACGGTGTTGTAGTCTCCTTCGGTTAACCTGACCTAGTCCATGCGATTTTCGAAAGGGCAGGTAATTGGTCATTGGCACATTCAGGGATTAGTGTTTTACCCTTTGGACATTTTTAAAAACTTCATTGTATGATACGGGCACCATTTGGGGAGTCTCTAATGGGCGGGCGGAGACAAGTTAGATACAGAATCCCAGTCAATAATCAGTTTGACATTTTCAACCCTTTAGATGAGAATGATTGAATGACCCCCCTGATTCCATCGGATAGCGGAAGATCGGAGAATGTAGTCACGGCAAGGGACAACTTGCCAGTAGCCCATCCTAATACCAGTGTGCAATACCCAAGGATCATTGATCCTGGGGAGTTAACAGGGGCCCCAAATGCAAAATATAAAGCTAGTAGCCCACATCTGGAGCCTGTACTTATTCCTGACCTATACACTGTTGTGTCGGTTGTAGTCTCTCCAAGCACTGACAGTGTTGTACCTCATGAGTTACCGGAAGGTAATCCCTATATTGGACAGGGAGTCAGAAATGTTTCAAATACGGCTTCCGAGGACAGAATTGTACACACAGCCGAGGGTGCAGCAGATGTTCCTGAAGGTGTTCGTGTTGGTGGAAATAGGGCAAACAATAGTTTGACCTTATTATCATGGAACCTAGCAGGGATACACTCTAAACTCCTAGACCCCGAATGGTTTATCGGTCTTGGAAATATTGATATTTGTTCTTTCCAAGAAACGTGGGCCGTTGACAAGGTGCATATCAATGGCTGCACCTCATAATGTGTGGATGCCCTCCCTCCAAATAAGTCAGGGAGGGCTAGTGGTGGTCCGTTAATTTTGGTTAGAAATACCTTACCCTGTAGATACAAGCAACTTTTAATAAATTCACTTGACATTATGGGTATCCAGCTTACATTTCCATCTGGCCTAGCCCTGACCATGCTAAATGTTTATGCTAGGACAGAACCTTCTAATAACGAATCGATAGTAGTCTCTTTATTAGATGATCTAGTAGAGGGTTTTCAAGTGAACTCCAAAATTATAGTTGCTGGGGACTTCAACGCTGAGTTTGAGCCTTCCGCTCTATTAAGTGCTTCTCTTGAAGAGGAGGACGAGTTATGGGGCATCCCTAATGTGGTAGCTGGTAAACACTGTAAACGCTACTCAAATGTTTCATTACAGATAGCGTCCCTAACTGCTGGTAGGAATTTGAGGGCTTATAATGGAAGAACTCAATCAGACATAGGACGGAAGGCTACCTTTAAGAAGGGTGTCCATACAAGCACAATAGATTATATTTTTATTGATGTCAGAATCTGGCCTCTAGTAGAGGATATGATCATTGAATCAAGGTCAGATAGAGACCACAACTCTTTATTTCTAAAATTAAAGGGCAAGATCCTGGATAGGGATGCTCATCGCCATATTTCTAAATCAATAGAGCCAAGCCCAACCAATAATTGTAGAAGAGTCACATGGCCGAAAATCCAAGCTGACCAGGACCTCTACTCTAGAATATATGAGTTCCTAGTGGCCTCTTTAGTTAACTTGTGTGGACACAAGGATAGCTCTGATTTAATCGATGCTCCATATGTTATTTGAGTACATAAAGAACTCTTTAAGGCCCTAGAATCAGTTTTCCTAAAACAGAGTCGAACTGGAGGACCTGCTAGTGTAAGGGACTGTAACTGGTTTAATAATGATTGTAAGGAAACCAAAAAGGCATTACAAAAAGCAATTAGAGAACGTTCTAGAATGGATATTATCTCAGCACGTAACACATATAGAGCAGCAATTTGCAAAGCAAAACGCGAACATGCTGACACAAACTGGAATAATCTGGTTCTAGCAGCCCAAGCCAGAGATAGCCGTATGTTCTGTCTCATTGTATCTAAGGGCAACATGGAAAACCCTATTTCTAATAACCATCATATACAACAGGAAGTTTTGGTGGAGCATTTCTCGTGCTTATATTCCGATGATGTGGCCACTACGGACTTACACATCGATCAGGTTGCCTCAATCACAGATAATACTGTTTGTAACAAGACTGTAAATAATCCTTCACTAGTTTTTAGCCTAGAGGATACTATGTCTGCAATCAGTAAACTTAAAGCAGGCAAAGCCCCAGGATCCGACCTGATACCGGGGGATCTGTACAAATCTGAACCAATGATATGGGGACCTTACATAAATCTTCTGTCCAACAGTATACTGGCTGGTGGGGATATTCCTAAAACTTGGAGGGAAGCAGAGATAATAACTATCTTTAAAAAGGGCGAGCCTGCTACCCCCTCCAATTACAGACCTATTAGTCTAATTAATCGATAATCTTCAGAAGATTTTCGCCAGGCAAGTTTTAGATAAACTGCAAGAATGGATGGATGCTAAGGTATTGTCCTCTGCCCAAGCGGGCTTCCGTGCCAAAATTAGCACGTATGATAAAGCCTTCAGGTTTCCCTGCTGGCATGGAAGTACGTGCTACTTAGGAAACAGTGGCTCTACGTAGCATTTGTGGACCTACGAGCCTCATTCGATTTGGTACCACGTAATTTATTGTGGAAGAACATGCTTGATCAAGGAGCCCCGGAATACCTGGTGTCCATAATAGCCAGATTGCACAAGGACAATTATGCCCAGATCAGGTGGGGGGAAAATGGGGAATTGACAGAGAGGATTCTGATTCTTCAGGGGGTGCACCAAGGCTGTGTTCTCGCCCCCACACTGTTCTCCCTGTTCATCAATGATGTGGTTAGTTGTTTAATGGACTGTAAGAATTATGCTCCTTTGATGAATGATGCAAAAGTCCCCATCCTACTCTTTGCAGATGGCTCTCTATTAATATCAACAACTCCCATGGGTTTACAGGCACTATTGGATAAATTCCTGTGCTTTTGCAAAGAGAGGAAACTGGAATGGAACACCTCCAAAACTAAATTTATGGTGTTCGGAAAAGTATGGGGCGGCATACAAGAGATCAAGATTTCACATGAACCATTGGAGCGGGTAAAAAGTTTTGACTATTTAGGCATAGGCTTAAATGAGACACTTAGCTCTTCCTCAGCTGATATTCCCAGCTATCTAATACTATGCCAAAGATCCAAATCAGTGTTAAGATTTTTAAAACAATCATACACCCAACCCCTTTCACCGGCCCTTGACATTTATCGCGCAAAAGCCCAAAGTGTTGCCCTCTACGGAGCAGAGATATGGGGATTTATCTCAGTAAATAAATTACCGATTTGCGAGAATAACTTTGCAAGGGCACTTATCTCGCTTCCTATTACAACACCACTCACCCCACTTTTTTGTGATCTTGGGATAAAAAGAATAGGCGACTTAGCTGCCCTGAGACCACTAACACATTGGCTGCGCCTTTGGACCACTCCGCAATTAATTAACTACCGTAATTCTTTACGGGAGGTCCTAGCACTTAACGGAGCAAAACAACTAGCTTGGTTCAGACATATTGCTAAATGATGCAAACTACTAAACTTGACGGGCTTGTGGGAGAATCCAGAAAGGGCTATTAAACGTGACATTCTGACCCTCTAAGCTATGTACTGGAGTGCAGTTGGGGAACATTATACCAATAATCAAAGAAGTGGTCAGCTGACATCTAATTTTTTAAATGTTAAATCTAGTTTTCTGTTTGAACCCTTTCTTGACCTGATTTCACCCCCTCTTGCCAAGAGTTTGCTTTGTAGGTTTAGATATGGTAACTTGCTAGTGAAATTTCCGGGGAAAGAGGCGACTGGCCTGGTTTTAGATTTTTGCCCTGCCTGCTGTGAAGTTTATGAAACTGAAGAACATGTCTTGTTTTTTTGTATAAAGTATCGGCAGTTGCGCAGGAAATGGATTAGACCTTTATGTCTCAATCTGGGAGCTAGACAGCACCAGATTGCGTTCAGGATTTTAAAATGAGACACATCAGGGCCAATAGTTTTTGCTCTTAGTCATTTTTTATTTCCCTTTTGGCTGATTCGCAAAAACGTTTTTTTACAATAATGAAGTCACATGTTAACTCTTTCCTTTCTTATGTTGTGCATGTATCTTAAAATATTAAGTTGGTGCATATGGTCCAGTGCCCTAAATGTCTGGAAGACTGTATAGCACTCCCTCTTTTAGCTTGACTAGGTCGAATGAATTTTTATATGTTGTTTTTTAACCTGCTTCGGGATGTCATTTGCACTTGTGCTCAAAATGGTTTAATATTATTATGATTGTATATATCTCTGTGTTCTATCTTTTGCATACTTTCATGGTGCTTTGTACAAATGACCGAATAAAGTAAATTGATGATGATGATAGCAAGTCAGTGTATTCTAAGAAATACAAGATGAAGCCTCTTGGTTTCCGCCCTGTAGAGGAGCTCGCTGAGAGATAGGGCCCAAACGATGGGCTCGTTGTATGTTGAGAAGAGTATGTTTTTTAACCTGCTTCGGGATGTCATTTGTACTTGTGCTCAAAATGGTTTAATATTATTATGATTGTATATATCTCTGTGTTCTATCTTTTGCATACTTTCATGGTGCTTTGTACAAATGACCGAATAAAGTAAATTGATGATGATGATAGCAAGTCAGTGTATTCTAAGAAATACAAGATGAAGCCTCTTGGTTTCCGCCCTGTAGAGGAGCTCGCTGAGAGATAGGGCCCAAACGATGGGCTCGTTGTATGTTGAGAAGAGTATGCTGCAGTAAGTTGAGGACCTTTGGAAGAAAGGATTTGAAAAAGTTGATGGGGTCTGAACCTTCAGAACCCTCCGGTAATCCGTAAATATGGAGATTGTTGCGTCTGTTTCTGTTGTCAAGATTTTCAATTTGTTTTTGGAGCGTTGATACTTGAGAGTGGAGAGCCTCCATCTTGACGTGAGATGAGGAGAGGGATTCAATGCTATGCTCCACTTTTGTCACTCTGTTCTCCAAACTTGACCAATTGTCAGTTAATATTTGTAACTTTGAGTAAGTCTCCTTCACAAAGGGACGAAGAGCTCTGATTTCCTCCAATAGTAGGTCCAAAGAGACTGAAGAGGGTTGTTTGGGAAGAAAAGGAGGGTCTTTCTTTAAACGCTTGCTTGGCGTTTTGTTGGTGTTCGAGGCAGCTGTAATGGTGGATGACGCGGCACCCTTAGATGAAACATTTGTGGAGTTATCCATCACAAAGCAGTATATACTGAGTAAGAGCAGAGAATGATGCTAAACTTGGTTTAAATGATCCCAGTACCTAGATAGGGAAGAGCAGATGCAGCAGCCTCTGAATGAAGAAAAAGCTGTTGTTGACAAACACAGTTGGCAAGTGTTGAGGACTCCACAGAATTGTCAAAAATAGGAGTGCGAATGGAAAAAATAAGGGTAAGTAGTAGCGAACCTCACAGGTCAATTATAAAAGAGGTACAACATTGTATTATGTAAGATAAACTCAAGTAAATGCCACAGTCATTGTGAGGTGAATTTCATCCTGCTGGTAAGTGATACAATGTGCAACTATTCCCTGCACAAGTAAAATGGAGCAGGTGCAGAAAAGAGACAAAATATAATCAGAAGAGATTGGTGACCCAAGGCTGTTCAAGTTTGCAGGCAGGAGTTGAGGAGAATATAAAGCCTTTAAATTTTACATGAGGCACAGGCATGCAAGGAAATAATGATGCAAAGAGATAAGAATGAAGGAACCTTGGGTGGGGGGCACTACTGATTGAACAGCCAGGTCTTGAGCACCCGCCTGAAGGTCAGCAGGTCTTGGGTCTGTCGTAAGCTCAGTGGGAGGGTGTTCCATGTCTCGGCGGTGAGGTGGGAGAAGGATCTCCCACCAGTGGTTGTTCTTCGGATGCGCGGGACGGTGGCGAGTGAGAGGTCGGCGGAGCGTAGCTGGCGGTTGGGGATGTAGAAGGAGAGCCGTCTGTTGAGGTTGGCTGGGCCGGTCTTGTGGAGTGCCTTGTGTGCGTGGATGAGGAGCTTGAAGGATATCCTCTTGCTGACGGGGAGCCAGCGCAGGTCCCTCAGGTGGGGGTGATGTGGCCGTGTCGTGGTATGTCGAGGATCAGTCGTGCCGAGGCGTTTTGGATGCGTTGTAGTTGTTTGATGAGCTTGGTCGGGGTTCTCGCGTAGAGGGCGTTTCCGTAGTTGAGTCTGCTGCTGACGAGGGCCTGAGTAATTGTCTTTCTTGTATCTGTCTGGATCCGTCTGTAGATCTTGCGGAGCATGCGGAGGGTGTTGAAGCAGGAGGAGGAGACAGCGTTGACCTGCTTAGTCATTGAGAGCGTTGAGTCGAGGATGATTCCCAGGTTGTGTGCATGGCCGGTGGGTGTCGGGGCTGCTCCCAGTGCCGTCGGCCACCAGGAGTCGTCCCAGGCTAAAGGGTTGGAGCCGAGGATGAGGACCTACGTCTTGTCCGAGTTCAGCTTCAGACGGCTGGTCTTCATCCAGTCGGCGATGGCCTTCATTCCTTTGTGGAGGTTGGTTTTGGTGGTGATGGGGTCCTTGGTGAGGGAGAGGATCAATTGAGTGTCGTCGGCGTAGGAGATTATGTTGAGGTCGTGCTGTCGGGCGACGTGTGCGAGCGGGGCCATGTAAATATTGAACAGAGTCGGGCTGAGGGAGGATCCCTGGGGTACGCCGTAGATGATCTCGGAGGCATCAGACCGGAATGGGGGGAGGCAGACGCTCTTTGTTCTGCCGGAGAGGAAGGAGGTGGTCCATTCCAGAGCCTTGTCTCGGATCCCTGCGGCGTGGAGGTGTGCGTGTAATGTGCGGTGGCAGACGGTGTCGAAGGCGGCAGAGAGGTCTAGGAGGTTGCGTGCTGCAGTATCACCGTTGTTCAGCAGGATCCTTATGTCGTCGGTGGCGGCGATGAGGGCGGTCTCGGTGCTGTGGAACCCTGACTGGGAAGGGTCCAGGATTCTCTTTTCTTCGAGGTTTCGGGTTAGCTGTCTGTTGACGATTTTCTCGATGACCTTGGCAGAGAAGGGGAGCAGAGAGATGGGCCGGAAGTTCTTGAGGTCTCTTGGGTCAGCCTTAGGTTTTTTCAGTAGGGCGTTGATCTCAGCGTGTTTCCAGCTCTCTGGGAAGGTCGCGGTCTCAAGGGAGAGATTGATGACGTTGCGTAGGTGGGGTGCGATGGAGCTGCATGCTTTGTTGAAGACGTGGTGCGGAAAGGGATCTGACGGAGAGCCGGAGTGGATTATGCTCATGGTCTTGATGGTGTCATCGACACCCATAGGAACAGTGTGCACCAGCCACGCTCTACCAGTATATATTGTATTTATCTACTTTCTCAAGTAGACAGACATGCGATATGGAAGGGATGCACTGCTTTCTCCAATCGAACTTGTGGGAATCTCACAATGGTAGAGTGCTTTATTTTTTGCCAGAGTTCACATTGTAGTGCGAGTTGTTTTGTTTATGGCATCAATGGCCACCAGTGATGCTCCTTTAGTGTGTGTAAAACTGCGGACATCCCAGCATTGCCAGAGTATATTCTTTCTTTCAAGAGTAGCTTTTATTAAGCTTCATTGGATAGACTCATCTGGTATGTGGCGTTCTCCTGTTTTAGGAACAGGAATACTGACTTTAGGGAGCCTTTCTTGTGGCAGGAAGCGGTTATATTTCCGAAAAATCAGAAATCATTACTTTTTTTTATTTCATGGTTGGACTGCTGAGGTGTATATCTGGGTCGATCTTGGTTTTAAAGGGGTCATCGCTGTTACTTTACAAACCTGCACAGCATATTTCACAGACTGATCAGTGATGGCATAGACTTTGGACTGAAATCACTCTGGTGTGCCTTTGTGTGCTCGACCTTCACCTGTGGAAGCTGTAACCGGAGGGCAGATATCAGAGCCCAGAGTTGCTTAGCTTTTATGGTCTTTTCCTCATGGACTTTGTAATCATTAGTTTCCCAATCTCTAAAATCAAAAGTGTATCCATGTACACAAATTAATGAATCAGATAGAATCAAAGTAGAAACTGATTTTTCAGGTCTCTGTAAGGCAAAGAGAAGTGCATTCAATTCTGCAATTTGTGTAGTTGAGACACCTAAGTGTTTCACATATATGTGTTTAATTATGAATTCTGAACCCTCAAATATCCATGCACAGCCACAAAAGCTGCAGAATATGGCTGGTATTGGGCCCATTGCCAGCTGTGCTTATCTTTCAGTAGAAAACAAATTATGACATTGATACAAATACTTTTAGATGTGGTTTCAGGTACTACTTGTTGATAGTGCAAGAATTCCTGTGTTCTTAATGTAGGATGATTTTCAAATGGTACATCAGGACCGGCCTGGCTTGCTTCTTATTGCATCTGCACGTGAATATGGTATGCCTGCTTTAGTTGCAGCTTCCATGGAAGGTATAGGTGTTACCACAATGAATTTCTTTCATGGGATGTGGGCCAGTCTTTAACTTTCGAAGTTTTCACAGCATGCATATTTTCTCTATTGAAGCAAAAAAACTACTCAGCTGCTGTATAGTAGTGTGATTTGCAAGCAATGGGTATTATGTGTCCTTTGTTGTATAAAACATAAATATATCTTGACTGACTGGGTTATACCTAATTACAAACTCAATTATATTATCTTGCATTTGCAAATGTCAAGAGAAGAATTCCCCTATTTGGCACGTCATCAGGTGAACTCAAAGATTCTTACTCACAACAAGACATTCACTCACCAGAACAAGCACCCTTGTCTTAACCACATGTGGACTCGTAATTAAAAATTTCTATATTTTATTAGAAACAATGACATGATAAAACATTTCTTTATAGCAATCACAAGACAGTAAAATCTGCGCCCAATGTTATAATTGTTGGACAGTTAACAAATAAAGAATTTACAATAAAAAACATACAGTAAAAATATATTAAACCAATTTTATCCTAAGGATCATTTGTAAACACTGGGAGAACACAAGTAAGAAAGATGTTTTCTAATCAAAAAACAAAGGAAGACAAATGATCCAGATCAACTATTCTCATTGCACTAGATACTTAGTGTTTGCATTTTCCGGAGAACAGATGTCATTCCGATCTATAGTCTCCTTTTTTTTAAAAGTTGCGTCGACGCGTTTCGGTGGAAAACAGAAAATAGAAGACCACCTTCTTCAGGACAGTTAATTATGGTCTCCCACAATATAGAGAATCTAGACAAATCATAAAAATTGACATTAAAAACCAAAAAAGACATACATTTAGTATACCCATCTCTAATATACAATTTGTACAATTGTGATTTACATCTATACACGCCATACATGGGCGTCAACAATTTTATAAAAACCTTATATGGGTGTCCACAATTTAATAAAAATCCCTATACCAATTGCAGAACTCTAACAGGGGCAGCAGAGTCCATTATAGGAAAGAGAGGTGTAGTTCTCCTGGTGATTCATCAACCACAACCACACATGTACAGCCAATCTTTAACATAGCTATTCACAACACATCATCCATGCGCTCTTCTTATTTGAATAGAACAGCTAGGTTTCTATTAAGTGAGGGATATTACCTTCTATTCTAGCCAGTACATCCAAGCGGTAGGTACTTGTGGATTCCTTCCCTTACTTCTCTTTAACGGGAGTGCGATAAGTTCATAGGGTACATAAGGGAACACACCTCTTAATCTGAAAAAATAGAATCGGATATAATTATAGCCTCACCTTTAAGCCTACTAAAGGAGGATGAAATGCCCTCATATCTGTCTTGTTATATATACCTGCCATCCTATGTATCCGTTTTAAAGTGCGCTCATAGTATGAGGAAGGTGGGACCGGTTTAAACTGTAAGAGAAGTTCAAACATAAATATCATATGGACCAACTCCCAGCCCCAAAGAACAACATCGTATATAAGTTCCACTTACTAAAAATAGGGAACAATCCCGTCTAAAAAACGTCTCAAGGGTAAGGAAATACTCTATTCTTTTAAGAGCATATCCATCCTAAATATCCATACTTCATTAGCTGATGTATTTGGTTGGATCTCGATTCACAAGTATTCTCGAGATTCCAAAGATTTCTGTAAAGGGTAGAGAATAAGACAAGGGGATTGTATGGGTTAAATCTCTTGTTGTTACAATCCTATGTCCATAATTCTCGAAAAACTCAGCTATAGTATGCACATTTATTGACTATTTCTATCCTATTATGACTACTTCTATCCTGTTAGTGGCATGTGTAAATTAATTGTATTTAGTCCCAAAAATTACTGTTAAAACAAACACTGGCTGCTGTGCCACAAACAGTTGGGTACTTTTTACCATTTTTTGGCAAACTCAAAAAACCCTGAAACTGCATCTTAAATAGCTGCTAGTCAGCGGATTCCCAGAGGTAACACGAGAAAGCTAACTTCGCCCTAATCAAACTACACTCACCCCGTTGCAGAACGTGGAAATCTTGAAGCCTTGACCTGGTCCCCAATGAAGCGCGTCTCTAAATGAGCAACAGAGAGAGCTTTCTTATAACCCCTGCTCCTCGGGGCAGGGCATTCAATCAGCCTCAGCTGTGAAACATCTGAAAAATGACCGCGAGAATAGACCTAAACACGCGGCCATCTTTGACTACCAAAAGATAGCCACTGGTATATAAAAGAGTATAGACGGGGTGAGCTAACAGAAAATAAAACCCACCTACCGTCCTCTTTCTAAAGTACCAAATAGAGAGAACCGTTGGCATTATATTCAAACGCCGATACGATGCAACCTCGTGAAAAATCAAAACGAGGTTGATATTAGCCTGCAGAGAGCTATATAAACTGAGGTTTTCCAATGGCATACAAGGCGGCCATCTTAGAGTGACCATAAAAGGTACATAGTCCAATCGTACCTATGTCAACACCCTCACTTTAAATAAGGGATTTTCACAGGTTGCGACAAGGTTATGTTCAAAACTAATTCCCAAACGGAGTAAAAAAACGAATCAAAAAACCTTCTACTTGAAGAAAGGCAAGCAATTTATATATCGTTATTGCTAACCATTACTATCCTTCACACTTCATGCTGTGCGCACGAGTAAGGGCAAAAAAAGATTAAAGACCCGTTGTTTGCAAACGCAAACTCACTTCAACCGCATAAATAATGCCTAAAAACCCAAATTAGTGCAACAATGTATTCGAAAAGCCAGAATTCAGGATATACCGAAATCAATTAAGGGTATTACAGGTATGTATCAGAGAACAGTACGAGGCGAGTTCCTTTTTACAGAAAAATCTTGGAAAAAACTTTGAAAAAGAACTTCTTAGAGCAACATATATAGAACAGATTCTAGGCGCAATGACAGACCTTAATATTCGGAAGAACTCGTGAGGGAAGGAACCGTTATCTGATCAAACGATCCCATTCCTCCCTCGAGTTCAGACCATTTCTCACTGTATTCAAAAGTGAGATATACCATTGCTCTCTGATTTTTCTTTTTTGTTCCATATTGCCTCCGCGAGGCCCCACCCATATCTTCTCAAGGATAAACCATTTTAAGTCTGATTCATTGTGGCCCATTTCAATGAAATGGGTGACTAGGGGAGCATTAACTTTCTTAGTTCTAATGGCGGAGCGGTGTTCTTGAAGTCTGGTTCTAAGCTCCCTGCCTGTCTCCCCTACGTAACCTCTCTCACATGGACATTTAAGGAAATATACGATGTTTTTACTCCTACAGTTATTAAGGGATCTAGAGGATACCTTGTGTCCATTGTATTCCAAACTATCTGACTCAATACATAGTGAACAGACATTACATGTGCCACACTTTACGTTTCCCATGGCAATGGCTCTGTCCAACGTGCTTTGTACTTTGCCCCTATGTACCATTATGAGCATGTCTTTTTGTTACGCCCTAAGAATTTGTTTGTTCATTTTCCAGTCCTTTCTGGTAAATGTAGGCATTAACAATTGATGCAAGAGTTACACCCTTTCTGCAGAGCAGTAAATACGTTCTGCCGAAATTTATGAATTCCATTAGTGCCTGTAGTACCCTAAGAGAACTGAGAGGCATAAGTGTGTCACATTTTTCCAAGATCTTCAGTGCAAGTGCTTTTGCCCCACTGTATGATATATTTCCACAAATATTCCCTTCTAAAAGCATATTCTGGATTTCTTGAAATTCAGCTTGTAGCCTCCTTTAGGAAGCACTTTGAGTATTCTGTCCACACGCTGTAAAAAATCATTTAAGTCATGATCCATTATGTAGAGGTCATCAAAATATGAGACATTCTCAAACTGCACTGAAGTAATTCACGTATTCTTGCTGAGAATACCCCGGGGCTATTCTTCACCCCTGAGATAACCGTTAAATCCAATTGTACTCCGCATAGCAAGAAGGTTGTTAAAAAATTAAATCTGGTGCTAAACCTTGTGAATTTTGCCGTAACTTTAGTTGTGTCACGATCCAGTGCTGTGTGCAATCTGTACTGCATGTGATTTACTATGTAAGTTCAAAATGTGAGAGTCTAATACCTTGCAGGGATCACATGTGGTGTTGCACATTTATCACGTCCTTCTTGGTTTTTGTATAACACTGCAGCCAGTTGTAATATCTGTTTTGCAGCATACAGGTCAAGCTGCTGGGCACTAGCGAAGAAAATGCTTCCATTCTGAATGCAGAAGTTTCTACTGAACCAACTAAGTGTCATATGCAGGTCAAAGACACTTTAATTTATACAAAAGAATCGTGTTGGTATGAGGGTCTATCTTTATGTAGTTTGTGAACAGCCCTACTGCATCAGCCGCCAGTAGATTAATCAGGGAGTAAAATTGACAAATCCTGCCCCCTGAAATCCAAAAACACACATTCAAACCTAGTACAAAAGTGAGATACAATTTAATCTTTCTTCTGACGACAAGCTGCTAACTTGTCCCAATCTACCCATCTAGGTGGGATGAGGAAATGTATGTAAGTGATAATACGACTCGCCAAAACTAGTATCTCAGCCCTACGCTTCTCACCAGGCTTCCTCTCTTTATCCATCCACTGATCTCGTCCCAAGTGCCACCCAACTCCACAACATGGTCCTGAGTATGCACCTGCCTCCAATTATCCACTGGTACCAACAAACCGAAAAACATCTCAATATCTGCCAACGTCATCATTGCTGATGAGGCGGTCTCTGCCAATTCTTTGTAATATGCAGTTGGATTTTTCCTAGGGTCTGGCAACTGACCCTTAAGAGCTAAAACATCACTCCTTTTCCATGGAGTGTAAACGCATTGTTCTTGAAAGTGGGCCTCTACTCGCTGTCTGATAACGGCATAATGCTGATTACGCAGCTCCGGTATCTCAGGGTGAACAATAGGATGTACTTCCCTCATTGGGAACTGGGATACTGTTGTTGGGGTTTTCTGTTGTAACCTACCTCGATAATCAATCAGTGTGGCAACAGTACTAACAACATCGTTAGGAGCCATGTCGACAGCATACACACGATCCCAGATGTCATAAATTATCTGAGGCGCAACACTATTGAAACACTGTTCACACAACCCTATTAGTGTGGCCAACATATGCTTGAGGGCATGCTGCTGCACAAATGGCACATAATCTTTTACGCAAAAGCGATTAAGTTTGGGCACAAACTTGCGCACCCATCTGTCGCACTGCAAAGTGGGAAACATCCCTCATGAATCATCGTTACTCGTAAGTTTATGCTTATTCATTATTTTGTTCCAAATTTTAGTCCCTTTTTAAGGGAAGGGATAGATAGCTAGTCAAATAGAGAGGCATTCAGGTTGCTTTATGGTGTTGCATATAAATCATTTAATTTAATTTTCACTTTTAATGTAGCTATGAGTTCTGGCAAATAGGGAGGAGGGATGATTGCATTAATTGGTGGGAGAGGCACATGTTGCACGCTTTATCATAAGGTTTCTTTTTAGCGTAACATTTTTTCTGTGTAGTGTGAGAACATTGCGAATCGATAGTTAAGTTGTTTCTTTCATTTTGTTGTAGAGGCCCCTGACGAAGAGCCACACGGGCTCGAAATGCATTGGGCATAATGAAATGAGTCTACCAGGATGTATGGTCTGCCTTGAACTTTGTTGTGAACATGTCGCTGTGAAATGTCGTAATGGGCACTCAGGAGACATATGAAAATTATGAAATAAAGCACGAAGGTGGAACTATGCTGTCTCAACAGTGATTTTCTAAAGTTGATGGAATAATGGTGAAAGAACAGGACTAAAATTTGGAACAAAATAATGAATAAGCATAAACTTACGAGTAACGATGATTCATGAGGGATGTTTCCCACTTTGCAGTGCGACAGATGGGTGCGCAAGTTTGTGCCCAAACTTAATCGCTTTTGCATAAAATGTGTGATTGAGCCGGTTCACACTAACTGTTTGCACGCATCTTCAGATGACAATAGTTTAATTTACGACATGGGTACTCACAAACTTTCTCTCGGGGGCCAAATTTACAGTGTGGTTTCTGGCTGAGGGCCGCACCGGTGGGGGTGGGGGCGGGGCCAGTGGGGGAGGGGGAGGGGCTAGAGCAAAAAAAAACTATGACCATGAGGTTGAACACAGGCCACTGCAGCGGACGCCTTCATCCACTGAGCCACCAGACCCGGTATGCACACATATCTATCTATCTATCTATCTATCTATCTATCTATCTATCTATCTATCTATCTATCTATCTATCTATCTATCTATCTATCTATCTATCTATCTATCTATCTATCTATCTATCTATCTATCTCTCACTCTGTCTCCCGCCCTATCTACCTATCTATCTATCTATCTATCTATCTATCTATCTATCTATCTATCTATCTATCTATCTATCTATCTATCTATCTATCTATCTATCTATCTATCTATCTATCTATCTATCTATCTCTCACTCTGTCTCCCGCCCTATCTATCTATCTATCTATCTATCTATCTATCTATCTATCTATCTATCTATCTATCTATCTATCTATCTATCTATCTATCTATCTATCTATCTATCTATCTATCTATCTATCACTCTGTCTCCCGCCCTATCTATCTATCTATCTATCTATCTATCTATCTATCTATCTATCTATCTATCTATCTATCTATCTATCTATCTATCTATCTATCTATCTATCTATCTATCTATCTCTCACTCTGTCTCCCGCCCTATCTATCTATCTATCTATCTATCTATCTATCTATCTATCTATCTATCTATCTATCTATCTATCTATCTATCTATCTATCTATCTATCTATCTATCTATCTCTCACTCTGTCTCCCGCCCTCTCTATCTATCTATCTATCTATCTATCTATCTATCTATCTATCTATCTATCTATCTATCTATCTATCTATCTATCTATCTATCTATCTATCTATCTATCTCTCACTCTGTCTCCCGCCCTCTCTATCTATCTATCTATCTCTCACTCTGTCTCCCGCACTCTCTATCTATCTATCTCTTACTCTGTCTCCCGCCCTCTCTATCTATCTATCTATCTATCTATCTATCTATCTATCTATCTCTCACTCTGTCTCCCGCCCTCTCTATCTATCTATCTATCTATCTATCTATCTATCTCTCACTCTGTCTCCCGCCCTCTCTATCTATCTATCTCTTACTCTGTCTCCCGCCCTCTCTATCTATCTATCTATCTATCTATCTATCTATCTATCTATCTATCTATCTATCTATCTATCTATCTATCTATCTATCTATCTATCTCTCACTCTGTCTCCCGCCCTCTCTATCTATTTATCTATCTATCTCTCACTCTGTCTCCCGCCCTCTCTATCTATCTCTCCGTCCATCACTCTGTTTGTCTCCCTTTCTCTCTGTCTCTCTCTCCGTCCATCACTCTGTTTGTCTCCCTTTCTCTCTGTCTCTCTCTCCGTCCATCACTCTGTTTGTCTCCCTTTCTCTCTGTCTCCCTCTCTGTTTGTCTCCCTCTCGCTCCCTTTGTCTCCCTCCCTGTTTGTCTCCCTCTCGCCCCCTTTGTCTCACTCACTGTTTGTCTCCCTCTCGCTCCCTCTGTCTCACTCACTGTTTGTCTCCCTTTCACTCTGTCCCCTCCCTCTCTCTCTCTCTCCCTCTGTCTCCCTCCCTCTCCCTCTCTCCCTCTGTCTCCCTCCCTCCCTATCCCTCCCTCTGTCTCCGTCTCCCTCCCTCTGTCTCCGTCTCCCTCCCTCTGTCTCCCTCCCTCCCTCTGTCTGCCTCCCTCCCTCTGTCTCCCTCCCTCCCTTTGTCCTCCCTTCCTCCCTCTGTCTCCCTGCCTCTCTCTCCCTCCCTCTCTCGGTCTCCCTCTCTCCCTCCCTTCCTCTCCGTCTCCCTCCCTCTCTCTCCCTCCCTCTGTCTCACTCACTGTTTGTCTCCCTTTCTTTCTGTCCCCCTCCCTCCCTCTCTCTCTCCCTCTCCCTCCCTCTCTCCATCTCCCTCCCTCTCTCTATTGCTCTCTTTCCCTCTGTCTCCCTCACTCTGTCTCCCTCCCTCCTCCGTTCTCCCTCCGTCTCCCTCCCTCTCCCTCCCTCCCTCCCCCTCTGTCTCCCTCTCTGTCTCCCTGTCTTTCCCCCTGTCCCTGTCTTCCCCCCTCTCCCTGTCTTCCTCCTCTCCCTGTCTTCCTCCTCTCCCTCTCTCTCCCTCCCTCTGTCGCACTCTGTCTTCCTCCCGCTGTCACCTCACCCCCTGCTCTCACTCCCTGCTGCCCTCCATCACCTCACCCTGCTGTCCTCTGTCACCTCACCCCTCGCTGACAGCTTCCAGGGAACGCACACGGCCGCCGCACCCAAGTACTTCACAGGTCTTTTAAAGGCCATTTACTTGTTAATGAGGCTTTGTTGTATTTCACCTCTTCTTAGCGCCCCTGCATCTCCACTCATTCAGAGGGGAGACGCAGGGGCGCTAAGAGGAGATGAAATACAACAAAGCCTCATTAACAAGTAAATGGCCTTTAAAAGAATCGCCCGGCCTCACAGCTCCGCGCTGCTGTAACCGGCGGTGTTCGCTGACAAGCACAGGGCACAGGCACTATGTCTGCAAGGTCCGTGGGCCGCCAAGGAAGGCTTGCCGGGCCGCTGACGGCCCGCGGGCCGTACTATGAGTACCCGTGATTTACGACCACCACAAAGGAAGGAGTGCATTCTTATTATGTTTGTTGCTTAACATAATCTTTTACCACACTCCACACATCCTCCACGCTACAAACTGTGCGGCCTGATCAGCCACCATCTTTTTCCCCTCATTCCCCACATCAGATTGAATCAGCACCCGCCCCATTCGTTCTCGACCTGCTGCCCAATTCCCTATGTTCGGTCCACGCAACGGCTTCCCAATACTCAGCAATGTCGGGAAAGAGACATTTGAGGAAGACACAATAGATGAAGGGACAGGCACAAGCGTTATTAATGGCTGTGTTGAGGATGCGAAGGCTGGAGAGAGAACATAAGCGGAAACAATAGGCATAGCAGGGAGACTTGCAGTCATTGCATCCATGCCATGTGAAGCTAGAGAAAGAGCATAAGGTGCCGTAGCTGAAGAAGCCGGGTCAAGAGCAGAAGAACCAGATGTGGAGGCAGGAGGGTCAGAAGACTGAGGCATCAGGACAACAGGGTATATTCTCTGCGGGGGATAGAAAGGTGGAGGCCGAGCGTCTAACAGCTCCTCCATGAATGTATCGCCTTACTCTTGGGCGACATAAAATTTGTCACATTGCAATCAAAACTTTCTATCAACACACACTATACCTTTTTCTATTTTATCTCTATCATACACTACAGCTTTCTGAGTCACTGTCTGCATCGTCCCTCTCCAGGCCTCTTTTTCTGCTTTCATGCGCCTTTGCCTAACTTCCTTTTGCCATACCTGAAGAGAATAAAACATTGACTGCCTACTTCGTTTTGTAAACCATTTATCCTGCAGGAAATTCAGTTTTTGTTCATCAAAGGTACCTGTTAGTGTCCACTGCAGCTCAGCATTGTCCCTCGTATATTTGTGCCACAATGTACTAAACATAATAGGGCCAATGCCGTGCTTGACATACATATCAAAGTTTGGGGTGCCTTCCAGAGGTGCAGGTTGTTTTTCCACCAGTCGAGCATCAGCAGAACAACAACGGCACCCCAAACACCACAATTTACTCAAACAAGGCGTCTTAATAAAAGACACGTTCACTATTCGTACCAGACTAATAACTCGCAAATATACCCTTTTTGTTCTTTTCTTTTTTTTTTAAAGAGTTGGTCCTCAGGCCGCATCAAACAAAGGAAACCAAGAGTCAGTCTCCAGACTGCACCAAAGAGACAGGCTCAAGCCCCAGGCATTTTCAAGAGTAAGCCAAATTCATTATGTTGCCTGGCAGAGTGTCCGCAGACACTCTGTATCTAAACAGTCCGCAGACCTATCAAGTTCAAGCAAGCCAAGAAATGGTCTTCAGACCATACCCAAGATTATTCATAATGGCGCCATAGTCACCAAGAATCAAGACAAACTCACCTGGTGCACACAGGTCGAACAAAGTTATTCTCCACAGTTGACTCTTCGGACCAAACGGTCAGATCCAAGGGTTTCACCGTTCAGGATCCAGCCGGGATGACCGTTGGGCGAGGCACCGCCCGATCAAACAGGCGGGGCAGCTGTGAGAACTAAGCTCTGTCTTGTGGGGATCCCCGATCTGACCTGACGCGGCCCGTCCTCCAAACCCGTTTACGGGTGAGGATTGACCACCCGGTGGGTCCCTGTTTGGGTGCCAACTGAAGGAAGTGACCCCAATTGGGTCACCCGGGTCACTCACGACCACCTCTCAGCCTTCCACAAGAAATGAAGAGTTGATGAAACAGTAGAGAATACAAATCAAGTTATTAATTGGTATTGCGCTGCAGTCCAGCTTGACCAGCCTCACGAGATAGCTGCCGAGGGACTGACTTCAGAACACTTGGTAAAACATAATATACATTTCCATCACCCCTAAAGACCTGTCCAGACTGGACTTTTCCAGCTCGGGCACTGATGAACAAAGGAAGCACAGAAGGATGAGCTACCACCTGCAGAACGGGTACATATTATCACATTTTCAATGTTGTCTTGTTAAAGCGCAACGCTCTCTAGTGTGGTAGCAGGGCTACGAGAGGGGAAAGGCATGCGAAGACAGAATAAGCTATTCATTAGTGCATTAGGATTCAACCTTGAATACTATAAGAAGAAGTAACTCGAAGCAGCTTTTTGCTGAGGCAGACAGTTAATGAGACAGAAGCTTACTTTCAATCATAGTACAAATGGAGGCTAAAGACAAAATGGAGCCGCAAATTCTAATTTAACTCGCACAATTCCAGAAGGAGTCCAACACTGGCATGCAAAGATGCAGCTGAAAAATGTCTAGATCCAGTCTGATGCCTGAGGAATTTTCAAAAGGTGAGGAATCTGAAGCTAGATAGTGTCCACCAGAAAGAGTGTTACCAAAGATAAGTAACTTGTTCTTTGAGTCGATGTTGTAGTGAATTTACCAAAAATTCAGGTCTGCCTTGCAGATTAATCTAATCCAGAAATTGTTGATGGCTTCAGAAAATAAAATAACTTTGGTGAATTCCTTTAATCATCAAGATAACCTGGTGGTTATAGATTGACTTATCAATTGAGAATGCCCTAAGTGGCAAGTCTGTACCCACAGAAAAGGTTGCATATTTCTTTTTATATAAATATTGTAGATCTAATCTAAATATGCCATAAATCATCATGTGTGTCTAATGAATTAAAATATCAAGATTGTATCCTTGTTTATCAAACACAACATTAATGATACTAAAATAATACGATAATGTATTGTACTAAGAAGTATAGGAACTGCTCTTTGATTCTAGCTTAGCTTTAGAGTTTATGTAAGCTTTAATGGCAAACTTCAAAGATAAGCAGTCTTTAAGGTTTCCTTTTCGTGCTCGGATATCCAGATGCATGAAATTCAATAGTAGAATGCAACACATCAGAATCTTCCTAGCCAAATGCAAAATTCAGGTAGAACTTGTATAACGGTTTCTCTAGAAGGTTTTCTGTGGAATACTGTTGTATGTGTGGAGCTTTGCATACTGAAGGTCTTTCCATTGGTCATGCTCATCATGTCTCTAATGAAGATGGTTTTCTTCACTCCATGGATTTTGTCTTCCTGGATTTTTGAAGAAAACAGTTGGTCTTCCAAAAAGCCAAAACTGTGTTTCTCTTACTACCTGTTTCAGGATCTCCGTTATGAGAATTCAGAGACCACTGCAAATGCTTTTATTTGTGAGCTCAATAAATTGGGGACAAAGCCCAGATCTTTCATCTCTCAATATTCAGAGTATTCAGGATGGACTAGGTGAAGCTCTTTGTAGTGTCTATTTCGTAACCCAGTGCTTAGGACTACTAAACGCTACATGATGAACTCTGTAAATAAAGACGAGTATCCAAAAGCATGCCCTAAATAGGGCTTCTGACATTCACAGCCCAGTGGCATATGGACCACCATAAGGTTGTTTTTGATGGTGGAGCCCTGTTAAATAAAGTGGAGGCCCATTAGTGTGGTAGATTGATGGCATCCTCCAGTCTATGGCAGATGTCCCACCTCCTCACATCCTAAATTACTTCCTTAATGTTACTTGCATACATCTTCTTTTGCTCCTTTCTTTTTCTTTCTTAGATTGCATATAGTTCAACATCCGGGTTTCAGTTTTAGCTGCGAATGCATTGTATATGAGCTTTACTTAATGAGACAAAACTCATTCATTGGGAAATTAATGCCCCCCATCCAAACCATAGAATGAGGAAAGTATCAAGAGAAACTAGACTTCAAAATCAATTAGAATGCTGCTGAGAAAACAGCTATTTGGGATGCGTTAAGTTGAGAATGAGGGGTGTGATAAAATATTATCAAACGCATACGAAAAGTCTAGCAATGGCTCTACGACTTGGGTTTGAAGCAGAGCTGAAACTGAGGATAAGTGACTTCCATCGGTGGGGATTCTCTAATAAGATTAATGAAACATACACCAGACTATCTACAAATATTATGTGAAAAGGACAATTAGCCCCAAGCTTCCGTGCATTGCAACGTAAAACCAGGAAATTGAGAATAAGCTACTAAAGTTTTTCAATTTCGTCACTGGGACTCTAAGAGGCAGATGAGTTCGAAATTTGCCAGATTGTCATCAATATATAGCTATCTGCATGCCTTAAGTGTGATTTCCACATCAAACTGTAATTATGTTGAAGCTTTGACTTGTTTTCTCGGAGGAAGAGGACCAGGGCCAGCTTTAGAGCTGGTGGCGCCCAGTGCGACAATCATTTTTGGTACCCACACACACCAAGACCGCCTCCTCAGATTCTCTTACTACCACCAGGCAAAAGTGCCCCACGTCTCTCCAACCATAAGTTATTGCTAAACACAGCATCCCCCTGAGGTCGGCACCCCCTCCACAGGTCGGTGCCCAGTGCGGCCGCACCAGTTGCACTGCCCTAAAGCCAGCCCTGAAGAGGAGTGTTACATTTTACTCAGCTTTCTAATAGCAGAGAAGGAAATCAAGAATGCAACTGCAACCCTGATTGATCCTCCTTTTTCAAATGCAGAGCTTCAGCCCACACCTGCAACACAGTGACCCCTGTATGCTCTTCTACTTAAAATTCGGTCAAAATGTAGACATCTATACAGATGAGCAATTCTGAAGCATATACAGTCCATGCCATTTGAACAGCACTAAGAAACTCCCTTAAGGAGATTTGGTTTATCCATTTTGGTATCACCTTTTACCATTGTATACAACATCCTCGTGTCTAGGGGGTCTTGCATACAAATCTGTGTCAACGAGTGCAATCATTGTTTGCTCAAATCCCCCACTGTCTGCATAACATAATGTTTTATTGGTGTTTATACTGGATCACTTGACCCGCCAGGCAATGCCTTTAGTTCCAGCCATACAAGCCTGCGGAAATGAAAAGGAGGCCAGCGGTTGGTTTTGAGCGACCTTCGTTATTTTCCATCAGCTCTGCTTGCTTTTCCTTTGTGTTCCAATAGACAGAATCGAAAAGCGGTACATGAGTGTGTGGCAAGGCGTCTCTCTGATTTTAAGGCAGTCTTTGTCGTGGTATTGCAAATACTTGGAATAATGCCCTCTATTTAATTCTTTATTTTTTCTGCGCTGGAAGATGTATTTCTTGGCACCACTTAGCAAACCCTGAATATTTCAGCTCCCCTGCTCGCCTTGGCTGCCACGGTAAATCATATCATTGACGATAAAAAGCATCTGGTAGACATCTTCTTTCAGATAACTATATGCCGCAAAAAGCCAATGTGCAGTTAACTTTCAAGATTTCCATGAACTATTGAATGGGAAAACAACATAAATAGTCTTTTTTTCCGGAGCAGTGTCACAGTCAGTTTGACTTATACAGTACCTGGATTCATCCTGTGAATGTGGTGTGGCATTATGGCTTTATGGGGTATGTGTCAGACATAGTTATGTCACAGATATGTCACGGCTGGGTATAATGCCAGCACAGTACAGATAATTAGATGTAGCAAAAGCAGTGTAAGTCACATCTCTTTACCAGTAGAAGTAAATAATGAAAAACTAGCACAGCCAAGCCGCTTTCTACTGCAGGTTTACAGAAAGTTGTCCTATTGTCAAGGTTTAGTCAAATTTCAAAAATCCCAAACCTTAGAAGATATATCCATAAACCCTACTACTTTAAATAAAGTAAATAACTGTAAGCACTGCTGTCATGCCCTGAAGATGGATGCTTTTGCACATATTTTAGTTCATTGGTGTACTAGGCACAATGGAATAATTAGCTTGTGCTGAAAGCAGTACCTTACAATTTCAAAAGGGGTCAGCCTTTCAATCTGCTGCTGATTCAGAGTTTGCCTGGCCGAAATTGTATTTCCATCCAAGCGAAAGTAGCACCTAGCCCTTGCCAGAGGTTGAAAGAAACAAGAATTGGCAAAGCTAGCTCTACTCACTTTTGTGGCCTACTGGCTGTGCCGAAGCCACATTGCACACCATCAGCAATGCTATGCAGCGTGGCTAAAACATTAAAAAAAAAAAAAAGCTTTTACTACGGCCACCTTCGTTATTTTATAGATGTGTGTACCATACCATATATGGGTGTTCCTACAAAATACATAAGGTGCTTTTTTTTCTTTCTAGTCACCAAAGTTTTGTTTTTTACCTAAACCTGTCTGGTGGGGGGAGTGGAAGCAGCACGGGAGGGTGAAGAGTGAATGCTCGAACAACATGGGGAGGGCGTGCGGATGCAACATGCAGGAGTGTGGGGCGAACAGGGAAGCAACATGGGGAAGGGTGTGGGGGAATGCTGAAGCAACTAGGGAGGGGACCCGAAAGCAATGGGGGTGGATAGGAGCAAAAGCAACACAGAAGACACGGGTGAGGGGGAGCCATGGGGAGAGGCACACGGGTGAGCACACAAGATGCAGGAGCAGTGGGGCAAGAGATAAACACGGAGTGCAAGGGGGAGACATACACGAGGGAGAAGGCTGGAAAACAAACTTTATACAAAAGAAAGAAATACTGTTTGAAAAGCAAGTAGAAATGTCAGCCAATCAAAGTGGGGCAAGAGATAAACACGGAGTGGAAGGGGGAGACATACACGAGGGAGAGGGCTTGAAAACAAACTTTATACAAAAGAAAGAAATAGTGTTTGAAAAGCAAGTAGAAATGTCAGCCAATCAAAAAAATAAATAAAGATTCAACGCGGCATTGGAGGGATAAACATTAGATTGACAA
The DNA here is from genome assembly GCF_964204655.1 of Triturus cristatus. Taxonomy (NCBI): domain Eukaryota; kingdom Metazoa; phylum Chordata; class Amphibia; order Caudata; family Salamandridae; genus Triturus; species Triturus cristatus. Next base: position 335,888,428 of record NC_140595.1, read on the forward strand.
GTAGGCCAACCATTGGTAAGCAATGGGTGAGCTCCATTCTCCTTTATATCCTTGGTAAGGTACAGTATGCCTCTCAACAAGACAATCGGTATGCCGCTTAGTAGGCTCAACCAAAAAAAGGCTGTGGGTAGACATACTCTCCTCCGTGGCACAGCAGAAAGTGATCCCTCTGAGTAGGGGTCAGAAGGAGTGGGATCAATATTCCCTTTGTCGCTTGCGAATGTTTCAAGTCTTGGTCATTGGTAGTCGAATACCAACCAAAACATGTCAAGATCACTGCCCTCTGTAAACTTGTCATTTCTGTAGTTCCGTATGTCGAATATGATAGGAAATAGATTTATTAATATTTTCTTTAATTTGCACCAAGTTTCTCCAGTCGACACTTCAAAACAAAATCTGCAAAATGTAAGCAACTTTTGGCTTTTAATACAGCAGATTTACTAGCACCCTTACCTTGACTTGTCCACTTTTTGTTGTGAGAACCAGTTGCACATTTGCTACATGTATCGTAGTGGTTTTTCCGCCGATTTCCATGACTAAACTGCAATTTTATTTATTCCTTGCCGATGGACGCTTCTTCTATCTTTTCTGCTAAATTATATGTTGCCTCCCACTTCAGGATATCTGCGCCAGAGCAGAGCTGGGAACTGAAAAGATTTACTCTGTTGGGAGCCAAGGTATGGCGCTAGAATATGGATGAGTCACAGGGGGCAAAGGCATGAAAAACCGAGTCTAACAATCATCTTATATATTTTTTTAAAACACTGCTGCAAAGAAACATTGACAAATGTGGCAGTAAAACTGTTCTTTCTGGCTTACTTAATGTGCTATGAACAGGCTGCATTTTAAAGTAACTTACGGGGTTTAAGGCACCTAATGCAGAGATCTTTGTGTAGCTAGCAATTTCTGTGGTGCAACAACGGTAAGACAACTCTGGTGCTTGCTGCACTTGCCGAAGAGAGATGTGTTTTGTCTATTCACAGTTTTGACTCATCATCAAGTAGCGTGGAGCGTTAGTGTGCTTGCCATAAAGCACAACTTGTAACATGCAGATCACAGATGTGTGTTTTGCGTAGATAGGTGAGTGGGTTACTGATTTTGACACAAATATAGTTTTGTTAATTGAAGTTTATATGTTACAGTCCTTCTACTTTAGCACAGTGGGCTATGAACTAGCATCAAAGAGAGCTGCATGCAAACTGCAACACAGGTTAAGATTCTTTTTGATTTTATTTTCTCAATCTTTTGCTATTGTAACGGTGCTAAAGGGTGCTTTTGGGTGGTAATTGTTTCATTAGTGCACAACTTCAAAAAGAACAGATGATGGACGGAATGCTGAACAAATAAAACATGACTGGGTCTCGGGCATTTCTCTGGGAGGCTGGAAGGATGGGAGATGGTTTTACACTGGTGGGGGGCAGGTTTGTAACTGGGAGCCGGTTTTGCAGTGGTGCTACAATATGGCCCCAGTAACAAAAGCTTGCAACTGATTTTGACATGTTTTCGCCAATTCTAATTGTTGGTCCTTATTGTTTTTCCCCCTTTTTTCCTCCTTCTCATGATTGTATTCCACAGGCATTAAATCAGGCAACTGCTTATTGTTTAGTCCTGAAGATGATCCCATTGTATTAGGAGCTAGGGATCGAAACGTCGACTTTCTAAACAGTACCGCAATGTACCCATTGTGTAAACTTTATTGTGGTTACTGTGGTTTTGAGCTTTTTGAAGATTGTATTATATTTTAAGCCACCAATTGCTCCAAAGTTTCTGCCTGATACCTTTTCTACGTATTTCTCTACTTTCTCTCTTTCTAAACTCGACACAGGATTGTGCCCTTACTTTATTCTTCTTCCTTGTTTTCAATTTGTTTAATTCTTGTGACATCTATTCTAAATAAACGCTCCTTTGTCCGGCTGGACATTGGAAAACTATCCATAGTTCTCATTGCAGCCTATGTTGAAATGCTATTATTATCTACCTTAAGCTAAGGACCTTTGTTCTTTGTAATAAGTAATCACCCGAGGTCCGAAGCTACCTGATCGGGTCCCCTTGTTAACTATACTGTGCCAGTAACAAAAGCAGCAAGCAAACAATTCTAGCCACCCGGGGCCAGGCAGGGGCTGGCCCTAGAAAATTCCCAGGGCTGCTTTGAGTTCCCAGTCCGGCCCTGACTGGAGTGGCGTTGTGAGCAAAAGAACAATGGATGTAGCCCAGATCTCTTGATTGGGGGCGAATGTTTGATTTGTTCTGCATTCCGTCCATCATTTGTTGGTCTTTTGACAATCCCAACCACTGCGTTCCTTTTTATGCAGTTTTATACAGCTTAAATGTGGCCTGAGAACATTATAACACTTTGCAAGAGAACCAGGTTGTTGTAAATGTTTTTTTTTTTAGACACTCGTCGATTAAGTGATTTACCAGAATCACAGAATGTTGACCCGAAGCCAAGTTGTGAACCTGGTTCTCCAGGTCCACGATCGGTAATGCTACCCGCTAATCAACATCCCCTTTTTAGGTCTCGCCTGAGCCAGCGCATGCGCTGCTCGGAGAGATATTTAGTATACGGGTTTTCAAAGTGCTGCCACAGCCGGCCTTGCGCTTGCGTTCACGTGAGCGTGCACGCGCGCAGCCGCCACCGCCTCCCTTCCAGTGCGATCACTGCTGCGAGCGCGATCACTGCTGTTCACCACTCGCGTGATTACTTTCGCATTCAGGGCCGTTACTTTTACAGCCAATGCTTGTTCTTTTATGCAGAAAGCGTCCAATATGGCCAGTGGTGCCATGAAGGTGTATGCAAATCACACCAGCCCAGCCTGGATGGGCAACAGCAACGCTGAGCCGATTCCTTGCACTCTGCTTGTTGTTTCCTATTTTTCATTGGCATCTAAAGGATGCTTGAGGTTGGCCACAGCCCCCTCAGACTGAACATGGCAGCTGGAATAGCTTCACGCCGAGCTCCATGCTCTGCCTGTGTCTCGCGCTCTTGTTTGCCCTGCCTGTGCCTCGCGCTCTCATTCGCCCTGCTTCTGCTTCGCTCCTTCCTTCGCCATGCCTGTGTGTGCCTCGCGCCCTCTTTCCCACTGCCTGTGCCTCATGCCAGACACTGCGCGCGCACGCACACACGCCTCTCGCTTTTAAATTCTAGTCCACAACCAACCGTCCGCTCCTTCCTGCACTCAAAATTAATTTGCTCAGCAGACCAATATTTAATTACCAGTTATTAGTATTCATTTATTACCAGATGATGGAACATAAATTATATTTTCCTCCCAGGCTAGGGGACCAGAACTGCAGGTCTGTTTTTTCATCTGGAGCGTTCCTCTTCGATTGAGAGAAACATTGGTGGTGTGTGTTTTCTGCAGTTTCTGCGTCTGGACTTCTGCAGCCTCGCACAACAAACCCAGGCCGATGCCAAGTGCAGATCTCTGCCTGCTCCGGGTGTCTCGTCAGCGCGAGTGCGCTTGTTTTAACTTTTTTTTTTTTTTACTTTGAAACTGAGCGCGGCGCCGCTTCACGGACACCGTGCTCGGTTTATTGATATATTTCTTAACTTTAGCACTGAGCGCAGTGCCCACTTCAAGGACACCGCACTCAGTGTTGAAGTTAAGAAATATATAAAGAAACGGAGCACGGTGTCCGTGAAGCGGCGCCGCGATCAGTTTTAAACTTAAGCATTTGCAATGCAATCGGACCGATTACATTGCAGATGCTTGTGGTCTGGAGAGGCGTGGCGCGATTGATAACATCTTCAATAAATCTTGCATTATTTAAAGCAGTAGCAGCCGTCCAGGGAATCTGCCCATCACCGCACATGCTGCGGTGAGTGGAAAAGGTGTTGTACGCTTAACTTCTCTATAGTGAAATAATGCTTTTAGATTTTGTTTCCTGTGCATCACTATGCATTAATCGTGTTCTTATTATGCTACATAATTTAGTTTGGGATTATTTATTTAATCTCTTGCTTTCTGAGTACTTTACTCGAGGGACACTTTAGTAGTTTCACATAGGGTTTGTGTGCTTCTGTGTTTTCATGCCCTGAAACATAATTATTACAGAACTAGATTATGTAAGAACAAAACATTTCATAGTTAAAAATGTGCACATATAAACGTACCAAAATGCTATAAAACAACAAGCTTTTCATATAATTCTAGGGCAAATAAAACAGGAAGATGGGCACACGTGGTAGATACACTCGGAACATCATGGCTTCTCGTCTAAATCTTACCCCTGGTTTCCTTAGTCCATCCTTATCGATTATCTGCCAAGTGTCGATACTAGAGACACGATCTGGGCAAGATATTCCCCAGAGCCAAAAGGTGACTGAGTTAAAGTAAGTCATGACAAGTCTGCTTTCGATTCCTGTCTTGCAAGGCACTGGCATGATGACCGGCTTTTAGAGACAAAACAGAACGATGTAATTTGCAGAACATGTGTTGGCAAGTCATGCGAAAGTGTAGCAAGGCACAGGATTCCTTAGAATATGGCCAAAGGATATACAAATTGTGTTGATAAAGCTTGCTAAAAATTATTTTGTGCCTCCATTTTCTTTGCCATTGCTCTAGTTTAAAATTCTAGCAAAGTGCCATCTGTTTTGCAAAATGTGAGAGCACTATCGAGTTGCCCTAAAATGTTTTTTGAAATTGTATTGGCAGATGAAAGTACGAGGCATAACATCCAGATTAAACATTTCCAAAAATATCCGTTTGTATTTCGGTTACTTCAAATGTTTTTATTACGGATTAGGATTGAAACGCAAGTGTCAGGTGGAAAAGCATTCCAATTTAAACAAGCATTGGCATAGCAAATAGGTCTCGCCTTTGGGACCTTACAAGTTTTTAGCCATGCAACAGTTGATGTTGTTGCACCAAGGATGTTGTGCTGCATAACTAAATACTTATAAGGTCCCAAAAGCGAGACCTATTGGCTATGCCAATGCTTGTTCACCTTGTCTTTGTGTTTCTCCAGACCAAGCACTCATAACATACAATGCCTTCCAGTATGAATGGCAGGTGACTCCTATGTTTTGTAACCCTCATTATTTTATGGAATATTTCTTTGTGCATTGATTTACACACTTGTATAATTTGTTGTCTCGGTGTGATATAAAACATTTTGACACCTACCCTAAGAATAGCAGTGGTGTAGATGCAATAAAACAAATTGTGGTATTTACATTTTTACTGGTGTAATTACTCCTACAGACTGATACATTTGACATTCCCACAGTGCATGTATGTCTCTTACAAACAGGGTTGGACAAAGTCAAAAATTCTGGCTCCAAATCATAGTTTCTCTTCCGAATTTGTGAAATGATGAGAAGCTGAGAGCCTTTGTTTCCCTCCACTGAATTGGCATGTAGGTGTTAGACTTGGTACAGCTCGGAGCCAGGATGAGACTTCAACCTTTTAAGTGAGGTGTTTGTGTTTGGTCCAGTTGTAAATGAAAATAAGAAACCCTGCTCACCCCCTGCAGGAGGAGAAGCAGTATTCAGCCTTTGTGCCACTTATTTCCTGTCGGCAGGCATTTTGCAACCTGCGCTGCACCACGGAAATAAACAACGCAGCAGATGCAGGTGGCCAAACGTCCATCTGCATGGTAGGAAGGGGGAGCAGGGGTATGGAGGGCACGCCACCAAGAAAATAAATAACAGGGGGCAATCACTGTGAAACAAACATTTGCATATAGAGTTCATGCTTGTTTCCACTGGGGTGAAAGATCCGCAATTCAAAGGAAACCATGTCCTGGTGTCAGAAAATTATGCCAGAATCAATTCTGCATATTTCATAGGAGCAGGACTAGATCTGGCTTAATAATAGCTGGGTTCCCCTAATTGTATGCACTCACATTTTCACTTTGGCTAGAGAGGGCATTAGCTCCGTTACAGATCAACTGCACCTTAAATCCTTATTAAAACTATTAGTGGTTTATCCATGAATCTGATGCAAACATAGCTCGTGGACAGGACAGAGATAACTAACATTCTTCAACATCACAATTCAGCCGCCACATTGATTACTAGACTAGAACTCCCCGAGATTCTGCTTCCGCTCTACCACTCTACTAACTTTCCATGATCATGCAACCTTCCACCATCCATCAACAACCCCACAACCAAACACCCTCAACTGACATGCACTTCTAATACATTAGCATCCATACAACTAATCCACTACCTCATTGTGCAGCCCTGTTTCCAGACCCCCACTACCAAACTTAAAACTATACAACAGCCCCAACCAGCTCTAACACAATGACAAGCATCCCACAGACCCACATGAGCCCAGCAGCAATGCACAACTAATTCACAGAACTGTGGTTTGTGTGTACAGGACAGATTTTGTTTTTTAATTGAATTACATTTGTGCGATTGCTTAAAATCATTACATAGATAAAAGGAAACCGTCTCAATAATAAACCCTGCCATTAAAGTTAATTCATCTCAAATTTAGGAAAGCAATCTAAGTTAACAACAAAGCCTTACTTTAGGAGTCTGTATACATGCCTACAGCTTCACCCCCCACGCCGCACGGCTCGCTAGCGGTGTCCCCTCGCTGCTGCTAGTTGTCCCTGCTCCGTTTTTGGCCCGTTTTTCGTGCTCACTGCTTCTTTTTCTGTACTTGCTCCCTTTTAGCCCAATTTTTCGTGCCCACTGTATCTTTGTTCCTGTACTTGTGTTTTTAACTCCTGCATTGTATTCACTTGTGCTTTTGTTTTGTTTAGCGTGCCTCGCTAATCCCTCTGGTGCCCCCACCCGCTCCCCGCCGCTGCTCCATCGCGGCCCGCCCCGTTTTTCCTTCTGTACCTGATTGGCCGCCCCGCTCCCGCCTCCCAGCTGCTCCGCCCTCCCACTTCGCCTCATATGGAGCCCGTGCGTACGCGCAGCGGTCACGCGCAGCGGGCGCGCCGATTGTGCACCGAAGGCGTGCCAAAGGCAAGCCTGTCTACGCCCGTCCGCGCCTGGACCGCGCCCAGCGCCAGGACGCCTGGCCCCCGAAGATGCCAGCCCACACGACGGACTTAAGACGCCGCCACCCTCAATGCACTCAACTCCGGTCGGAACCCCACCTGCTACCGAGCCACCCCAAAACGCGCCCACGGACCCTTCACCTGCCAAACCTGCAAGTTCACCTGCCTCCGGACCTGCACCGCACCCGCCAAGCCGAACACCAGCAACAACTACCTCAAGTGCATCCTGCTCAACACCCGCTCCGTCCACAGACACACCGTCGAACTCTGGAACCTCCTCGACACAACATCGCCAGACGTCGCCTTCCTCACAGAAACCTTGATGAATGCCTCCTCAGCGCCCGACATCGCCACAGCCATCCCGGACGGATACAAGATCACCCGGAGGGACCGCGTCAACCAGACCGGAGGAGGCATCGCCATCGTACACAAGAACACCATCCGCATCACGACCAACTCCGACGACACCTTCACCGCCGCCGAACACCTCCACTTCCAGATACACACCGACCCCAAGACGACCCTCAGAGGCACCCTCATCTACAGACCCCCGGGACCACGCACACAATTCAGCGAAGACATCGCAGACTTCATCAGCCCGCACGCCCTCTCCTCCGCTGACTACATCCTCCTAGGGGACTTCAACTTCCACCTGGAGAACAACAAGGAATGCAACACCACCACCCTGCTGGACAACCTCGCCAACCTCGGACTCAAGCAACTGGTGAACACCCCCACCCACTACGCCGGCCACACGCTTGACCCCGTCTTCTCTTCAAGCAAGCACATCTCCTTCAGCCACTCCACCGGACTTCATTGGACTGACCACAGCTGCGTCCACTTCAGCTTCAGAAGAACCATGACCCACCACCACCCGCAACAGGTTCCTCGCCGGAGCTGGAGCAAGATCACCACCGAGCAGCTCGCCACCTCCCTCAGCCAGAACCCTCCTGCCAGCACAATGGACCCCAACAAAGCAGCCAGCAACCTCACACAGTGGCTGACCGCCTGCGCCGACGACCTCCCACCACTGAAGAACCCTCCCAGCAGACCCGGCAGCAAGAAAGCCCCCTTATTCACCGACGAACTCAAGGACTCCAAGAAGAACTGCCGCACCCTCGAGAAAGCCTGGCGCCACGACCAGACCACAGACAACATGACAGCCCTCAAGCACGCCACCCGCAAGCACCACCAGCTGATCCGCACCACCAAGAAGACAGCATTCAAAGAAAGACTGGATAACAACGCCCACAACAGCAAGGAACTCTTCAGCATCGTCAAAGAGCTCTCCAACCCCAGCGCCGGAAACAACGACATCACTCCTTCACAAGACCTCTGCGACTCACTCGCCTCGTTCTTCCACCGCAAGATCGCGACATACACAACTGCTTCGGCGCACCAACCACGCACCCAACCGCCGAACCAACGCCCCCCACCACCACCCTCTGCGCCTGGACCTCGGTCAGCACCGAAGACACCACCCGCACGATGAACACCATCCACTCCGGATCTCCAACCGACCCCTGCCCCCACCACATCTTCAACAAGGCCGACTCCATCATCGCACCCCAACTCCGGGACATCATCAACACCTCCTTCCACACCTCCACCTTCCCGGAGAGCTGGAAGCACGCCGAGCTCAGCGCCCTCCTGAAGAAACCAACAGCGGACCCCACCGACCTCAAAAACTTCCACCCCATCTCGCTCCTCCCTTTTCCTGCCAAAGTCATTGAGAAGACCGTCAACAGACAGCTCGCCGCCTTCCTCGAGACGAACGGATCCCTCGACCCCTCGCAGTCCTGTTTTCGAGCAAACCACAGCACCGAGACCGCAATGACCGCAGCCACCGATGACATCAGATCCGTGCTCGACAACGGAGAAACAGCAGCCCTCATCCTCCTGGACCTCTCTGCAGCGTTCGACACTGTCTGCCACCGCACCCTAGTACAGCGCCTCAGCAACATCGGGATCCAAGAGAAGGCACTGAAGTGGATCATATTGTTCCTCGCCAGAAGAACTCAGAGAGTCCGCCTCCCCCCGTTCAGATCTGACGCCACCGAAGTCATCTGCGGCGTACCACAATGATCATCCCTCAGCCCAACCCTCTTCAACATCTACATGAGCCCCCTTGCAGCCATCGCACGCCAACACAACCTCAACATCATCTCCTACGCCGACGACACTCAGCTGATCCTCTCCCTCACCAACGACCCCACCACCGCCAGAACCAGCCTCCAGGAAGGGATGAAAGACGTCGCCGAATGGATGAAGAACAGCCGCCTGAAACTGAACTCAGACAAGACGGAAGTCCTCATCCTGGGATCATCGCCCTCTGCCTGGGACGACTCCTGGTGGCCCCCTGCCCTGGGCACCACTCCCAAGCCAACGGACCACGCACGCAACCTGGGCTCCATCCTGGACTCCTCCCTCTCAATGACCAGACAAGTCAACGCCGTCCCATCATCATGCTTCAACACCCTGTGCATGCTCCGTAAGATCTTCCGATGGATCCCCACCGAAACCAGGAGGGCGGTCACCCAGGCACTCGTCACCAGCCGACTGGACTACGGGAACACCCTCTACGCCGGAACCACAGCCAAACTTCAGAAAAGACTCCAACGCATCCTGAACGCCTCCGCACGACTCGTCCTGGACATCCCCCGACACAGCCACATCTCCGGCCACCTGAGAGACCTGCACTGGCTCCCCGTCAGCAAGAGGATCACGTTCAGGCTCCTCACCCACGTACGCAAGGCTCTCCACGACCTGGGCCCCATGTACCTCAACAACCGCCTGACCTTCTACACACCGACCCGCCAGCTACGATCGACCAGCCTCGCCCTCGCTGCCGTACCACGCGTCCGCAGAGCCACTGAAGGACTGGGCTATTCTAAGGCCCAGCGGTGCCAGGGGACAACACCTGAAACCTTCGTGGGTTACCTGTTCCGGCGTACAAAACACAGAGACACGGGACACTTCCTGCGGCGCCAAAGATCAGAGTTTATTACTGCAGGGATACAGAAATCACAAGAAGTACACAACGTGTAGGTTCTGAGAGACTGCTTCAACTTGCAAAAGTGGGTCGCTCCTTTTATACACATTTTCGTCATTGAACAACATGGCAAACAAAAGGTTACAACTCAGTTCCCACAGTAAACTTCAAAAGGGTCGCATTCATATTTACAGAAACCCGGAACATAATTACAGTAGCATTGCCGGTTCCCAACTGTGAAAGCACGTTATCCCCACATTAAGCACATTCCATTCTGACTGTAAACGAATTAGGAGAAGGGACAGAAACAGGTGCAAAGGATAAACAAGGACGACCAACAGATTGGAAAAGAGTGTAGGGGCAATATCGGAAACGTGATTGCAGGATCAAAAGATCCATGCCTAATGCATGCATGAATGAAACAATAGACTAGCACGGCAAGATGAGCCTCGAGCGGGGCCATCTGCCCTTGCAGTGTCATCCCCCTCCTCATAAAGACACCCTCAAAGGAACACATGTCTTCCGCAAGGCTTGGGAATCCCATGGTCGCGAAGCGGACAGTGTCCGTTCGCTGGCTACTTGAGGGCAAGAAACAAAATGGATGCCGTATCTAAAATGGAACCCGAGGGTTCAGATGGACATTTCCACGAATGAGACGAACCATACATAGTAGCGTAGCGAAAACGCGTACACCCACTAAACTCGTCATTTGCGGTTCGTAGATACCAAACTCGTCCATATTCGAACATACCCAAAATGTCATTACGATTCTCACGGAACCTCAGACGCTCCTTTTGCCCTCATGTAGGCAAGCACTAGTCGAGATCAGAATCGATTTCAATATTCATCAAATCATTCAGTTGTTGCTGGAACATCATTCTATCCATCAATGTCTCTTTGGTAACAGATGGCCGTCTTATACACGTTGTAGCACAGAGGCCACATAAGGCAGGACCACACTGCATACAAAGACAACACGTGAACAAAAACGTTACAACAACCCCTATGATCATCAGAATCTTCCAACCCCAAGTTGATAGCAGGCCCCAAAACCATCCTAGGAGCGTCCAATTACCTTCGTCCACGTGTATGGACTCGGAAATCTTATGCAACTTCGAGATGGCTTGATAAACAGTTGGAGCGTTGTCAGGAATAAAAATGCAACAGCTCGAATGGATCACCTTGCACACACCACCTCTGTCTGCAAGAACAACGTCTAGAACCATACGGTTCTGCAACGTCATAAGTCTGTCCGCCTGAAGCTCTGCTGTTAGATTACCAAGAGCGCTTGCAGTTATGTTAACAGTCAATTCTACCACACGAGTCAACTGTCTCAGGTTCCTACTATTAACCATAGGTCCCCAAAACGGCAGGAAACCCTTAAAGAAATCTCCTGCTTCTTGACCGGCAGTGTCCTCTTCGCTAATAACGCCTCTCACAACTCTAGTCTTGTGATAGTCTGAGGCAACCGTAAAAGTCGGTGGCAAAAGATTCGCAATATAACAGGTATCCGAGAAATCACGGGGCAACCATGTATATGCACGGTCATAACATACAAAATAGGTACCCTTGGCAGTCAGGAGAACAGGGGAAGAGAGCATCGGTAGAACATACGTATCAGTACAAGCACTCTTCCCAAGCTGAGCTCTCGGATTTCGACCAAGACCTTTCAAGCAGAAATTACCGAGGTGGGGTACGATCCATATTGGAGACGAGCTCTTTAGCTGTCTATCACCCACTGACATTCTATACTCAGCCTCACTCAGATCTTTATATGTTCGCACCTCTTCATCTGGAATAAGCGATGCATCAAAAATATCTCTATCTAAATCAGCAATCGCTATCGCCAAAGGCTTGTGGTACGGACCAGGACCAAAGTTTGCAGAACGTGGCTCTCGACTGGGGTAGGAATCTAGTGCACTACGGAACATAGTTTGGAATGCTCGAGCCGACCCCTGGGAGCTATAAGGAAGAACCAAATACGGAATACCCCTATCCATGGTATGTGGCATTAACCCACACACCCAACAGTTGGTAGTATTCATCACCAACTGATGCTGATGTAGGAGTTGAACGAAGGAGTTGTTCATAAATTCTGCACGTCTAACCTGTTCATGTTGGGGCAGAGAATGAAAAGAATGCGGAGAAACAGTGGTAATAGAACTCAGTTTAGGAGAAAAGGTAGGTGAAGTAGAAGGCAATAACGACTGTATTCCAAAATACACTCCACCCACCAATAGCGTAGAAACAGTCAAAAACAGCAGGAACACCTGAAACAAAAAGCATTTTGTTCGTACAATCTTATACAATTTTGATCTTGGCGCCGACATCCTTTCTACTTCCAACAGCTTAGAGAACGCCATCCTCTAAAAACCGTCCGTCACGTCCTTGACGCACTTCGTTCTGAGTAGCGATAATCAATTCCCAGGAGTTCCCAGGAATCGACAAAAGTAACCGACCTAGTGTCAGAAACCTGCTAAACAAAAGGAAGTACCCGTACGGCCCTACGGTCAACCCGGATGATAGGTTTTCTTAGACAAACATCCAATTTAATAAAAAGGTCTCTTAGCTGTAAAAGTACACATAAAAAGGAACTCGAAAATCAGTAAACGATGTAATTATTCATAATGTTCGTGACAACAGTAAGGACAATATAAGTTCAAAAAAAAGAAAAACAACATTTTTTTTTATTAGTCCTTGTCATGTGAACGAAGAAAATATCGACTGTTTCCAGGTCGAGCCTGCTCTTCAAATAATTGTTCAACTTGTGAGATAGTGTTCAATCGATCAGATGACAGTTCAGACCTTGATTTCTCCAAAACTGACGACTCAACAGATGTGTCTGGCTGCGATGAATTGTTTCCTACAGGTTGAGCATCACTAAACGGCACGAAACATAGAGGGGTCTCGGTTTCCGTTGCCCCAATACCAGTTCTCACCCAATTATCTGCTGGTAAAGGGATCGGAACCTTTTTAGTATGGGTGGCATGCACCCAGTTCTTTCTGCCTTCCAACCGAACTGCAGTCCTTGTAGCCAGCAATACTTGGAAGGGACCCACAAATCTCGGCTCCAAATTGCGTTTTCTGCCAAAATTGCGGGTGACGACCCAGTCACCCGGTTGGAGCCGATGTCCAGGACCCTCTGTCTGTGCCGGTAGAGCTTCGAAGACCTGTTGATGAATTAACCTCAGTTTAGCAGTCAGATCATGAAGATAATCAATTAACATTGGATACTCAAGACTATCAAAGGCCTTAGGCCTCGGGACTCCCCAAATGTTCGCAGGGCGGCCGAACACAATCTCATATGGGCTAAGCCCTACTCAAGAGTGCACAGTCGCCCTGGTCGATAAGAGAGCCAGAGGCAAGGCATCAGGCCATGACAAACCAGTCGTAGCTTGAATCTTCGCAAGTTTCAGTTTCAGAGTACCATTGTACCCTTCAACCACACCCGCTGACTGGGGATGATTGGCGCTATGGAATTTTTGTCGAATTCCAAGGCCCTTACACACACTCTGCATCACACTTCCCACAAACTCACTTCCGTTATCTGACCACACAATCCGTGGCATTCCATACCGAGGAAAGTATTCCTTCAGTAGGACTTTTGCTGTGGACAGGGCAGTATTATCCTTAAGAGGATAGGCCTCAATCCATCTGGAGAACGCACAAACCACAACTAAAACGTAATTCAGGTTATTGTATCTCTCCATATGGATGAAGTCCAGTTGGATAACCTCAAAGGGACATGTAGGAGGAGCAAAATGGCCGGGTGGAGTGGGGGTGCCCTTGCCAGGATTATACATCAAACACACCATACAATTCTTAACCACTCTCTCAGCACATTTAGCAATACCATCATTCTTCCATACAGGGGACAACAATTTACATATACCTTTCGCGCTAATATGTGACAAGCCGTGAGCCATAGTCACAACGGCTAGCACATATGCATCCGGTAACATCCACCTTTGACATTCCGACAAATCAACCCAACATCCATGCGTGTCTAACTTTCCCGTGCTTTCTTTCCACTTAGTCTTTTCAGTGTCAGTGGCCTCATTCTGAATTGCTTTCACGCTCTCAACAGTGTCTTCACACATACCAGTCTCCGTCGGCCACCTCACTGAACTCGTAACATACATTCGGGTTGCAAGATTCTTAGCCGTTTCCTTAGCAATCTCATCCGCAAATGCATTACCACGACCAACATCATCCGTAACATTTCGATGCGCACTACATTTAATGATCGCCATCTGTTTAGGCAATGTAAGTGCGTCCAAAAGATCGTTCACAAGCTGTCCGTGTTGGATCTTCGTACCATGCGATGTCATAAATCCTCTTTCTCTCCACAATCGACCAAGACTATGTGCAACACCAAACGCATATTGACTATCAATAAACACATTCACTTGCTTTCCCTTAGACAAAACACACGCTCTCGTCAATGCAATCAACTCTGCCGCTTGCGCTGAATTCTGACTCAATCTCGCAGTTTCCACAACCGTACTCAACGTCACTACAGCATACGCAGTCGTCACATCACCATTCGACAACTTGAAACAAGAACCATCAACATACAAAGTGCCATCGGGGTCTATCAATGGAGTGTTTTTCAGGTCAACACGACCCTTCGTTTCTTCCTCAGTTCGTAAATAGCAATCATGTGGTGGTACATCATCTGATTCCATATTGGTCGGCAACAATGTCGCCGGATTCAGCACATTACAACGCTTGATCTGTATATGACTTGCCAAAAGTGTCAACTCATAACCGGACAACCTTGCACTCGTCAGATGTTGAGTTTTTGTACGATTCAGGAGAGTGTCAACTGCATGCGGAACCATCACTGTGAGCATATTATCCATGACCAGACCTGCGGATTGTCGAATAGACACCGCAGCTGCCGCTGTCGCTCTCAAGCAACTCGGCAACGCTCTAGCTACCGGGTCTAAGGTCGAGGAAAAATATGCACATGGACGCTGCTTACCCCCAAATTGTTGCGTCAAAACACTCAACGCACAACCTTCTCTCTCGTGAACGTATAGTGTAAACGGTTTACTGTAATCAGGAGTACCTAACACAGGAGCCGAACATAACGCATCACGCATTTCAGAAAAACTTTTCTGACATTCTTCCGTCCATGGCAAAGGAGTCGAAACATCCTTGCACGTGAGAGCTATCAATGGCTTCGCTAACAGTGAAAAGTTCGGAATCCACTGTCTGCAGTATGACGTGATACCTAAAAAGGCACGCACATCTCTCTGAGTTGTTGGCACAGTCATTCGAGCGATTGCTGCAATTCTTTCTGGGGTCAACCTTCTTCCCTCCTTTGACAATAAGTGACCTAGATAGGTTACTTATTGACAACAATATTGTAATTTAGAAGGTGACACCTTGTGATGTAGGTCACATAGATGCTGTAAAAGTGATACTGTAGCGGTTTTGCAAATCTGTTCAGTGTCAGCAGCTACCAACAGATCATCAACATACTGAATCAAGGTCGCACCAGCCGGTAACACAAACGCATCAAGTTGACTCTTAAGGGCTTGGCTGTAGATCGATGGACTCTCACAGTAGCCCTGAGGTGCGCGTTTAAACCTGAAGCTGCGACCACCTAATGAGAAACCGAATAGATCTCTGCTTTCCTCAGCAATCGGAATGCTAAAGAAAGCATTTTTCAGATCGATTACCGAGAACCATGATGCAGAAGCTGGAATCAGAGTCAGCAAAGCTGTAATGCCAGGCACCACGGGAAACTGTGGAATTACAATTTTATTTACCTCTCTTAAATCAATAACAAAACGATACACAGGAGGCTTAGATGGATCAGTTCATTTCAAAATAGGTAACACAGGACTATTACACACGGTACCCCGAGTTTCTTCGATGACATCTTTATCGATCAAATCATAAATGATCGCTAATAGTGCTCATTCTCCATCAAGAGAGATACGATACTGGGGAATGCGTGGTAAATGCACGTTTGATTTCAATTGAACAACATAAGGTGGTATATCCAGCAGGCCCACGTCATTGGGACCTGTTGCCCACAAAGACTCAGGAAGAGAACTCAATTCCGGTGGGAGCTTATCAGTTGACAAATACATAGGAGAGATCACTCTCCGACCCAACGTAAGCTCCACTCCCGCAGGAGAACAGTACAAAGTCGCATATAACCGCTTCAACAAGTGCAGGCCCAAAAGATTCTCACCACAACCAGTAGTCAAAATCAAAGGAGCTTTTAACTCACGAGGCCCAATTGTAAGGGGCAAAGGACTAGAAACTGGATTGCTAACGGGGGCGCCAGAGAATCCAACGGAAACATTCGTTAAGCCAGACAAAGGTGCGCCAGGGAGTTTCGACCGCATGATGGAACTTTTCGCTGCACCAGTGTCCAACAGAAAAGGCTCAACTACGCCCAATGTGGCAACTGCGACGTAAGGCCCTCTTTGATCAACCGGAACTGATACTACTCCCTCTCTTTGCCTATGGCTGTCCTAGTAATGACCGTCAGCATCAACATCATGCTCAACATAATAGTCGTCCACACGATACTGTGCAGATCTACCAGACGATGAATCGCGCCGATCAAAGCAATTTTGCGAGTCTGATGACGTGGCAGAACGCTCATTCTGATTCTGAGTAACACCGCGACCTCTACCACGTGATGCTTGTTGAGGACCACTACGACCTCCTCGAGCCGAAACACCATTGTTTCGGTCACGCAAAACTGGACAATTAAACTTCAGATGGCCCTCACCCCTACAATATGCGCATTGGTTATACCCCAGCATAAACCGTGGTGTAGAGGAGTCGGTACGCGACTGCGACCTAGTAAACTGTGATTGTGATCGATTTTGCTGTTGCGAGTCATTTTGATTCGAGCGCGGAGGATACGCTTGCTGCAATAAAACCTTAGTTTTAAGATCCTTCGTTTTCTTATCTGCACGTTCGCTTTCTTCCTTCTCTCTATTTTCATAGTATTGAGCCGTTGCTAATATTTGAGCAGTGGTAGAAACAGCCCACGAACTTTCAGAATTTTTCATTTTGTTGCTTAGGTCAGGCAACAAATTCATACAAATTTATCAACAAACAGTCGCTGACCTCCCTCAGTGCTCATATCCTGACCACTATGATCGATGAATGCCTCCTCAAATCTCGTAAAGAAATCAGAGACACTCTCGTCCTTCTTCTGTTTACACGAAGACAGTTTGTCCCAGTTAACTCTCACCGCTGGCATAAGCGTCTTCATAAGTGTAATTATCCTCTGGGGCAGATTCTCAATAATCTGTTCAGGTTTAGACCCACCAACTTGTCGTCCGTCAGCCGCCGCAAGAGCAGCCCAATCACCGCCTAACTCAGCTGCGTGATTCTCTTGACGGATTTTCGCCCAAATCGGTTGTGGTACTACGTTACCAAACAACATATCGATATTGGCGAGATTCATAACAGTAGCATCCACTAATTGGGATAATTCCTTATAATAAACTGCCGGATTTTTGCGGGGATCAGGCAAAGTTTGCTTCACCTGCAAAACTTCCGATCGCTTCCATGGGAGGTGTATCCAAACTCTCTGAAAGTGTGGTGGAATAGCAGGATTAGCAGCAGCATCACCTGGCATCCACACTGGGGGAACTTCTCGCATAGGATACTGACCAGGTTGGGCCATCCACTCCGCAGTTTCTTCCTTAAACAATGCTCGAGGTTGTACTGTAGATCGAAAAGATAACAGACGCTCTAAAGCACGTCTGACATTACCACTCACAATCATACCATTCGAAAACTGATTCTGAAGTTCAGTCATCTCGGGCGGTACATTGTCTACCTCATCATTATCCCACTCTTCTCTCAAGAATTTACACATTTCCTCGAACACCAATCTTTGTGTAGGCTCATTAAACTGAGAAAACGTTTCAAAAACTATGCGCGAAGGGTACTTAGCAGGATGCCTAACCCATTTACGCGCCATTTTTACTAACGTCTCACACTCTCTACCATCAGGAATTTGACTGCGCCGCTGAGAGACATCAGAAAGATCGGACCCAAGTATTGGTCCAAAAAGTGGAGAATAGAGATTAGCAACAGCATTAGGTATACGACTACGAACAGAAGGGGAAGAAGAAAGAAGTACAGGAGCAACAACATTAGGAGTAAACGTAGATGCAGTAGCAGTAGTCGGGATAGCAGGAGTAGTAGTAACAACAGGCTGATGAGGTACAGACAAAGGAGCAGTAGGAATAAGAGCGGGTAAAGGAGCAGGGACAATTTGGGGTACAAGAGGATTCGGAAGAACAGGAGGAACGACAGGCTGACCAGCAGCCGCCGGAACAACAGGTTGAGGAACAGGAGGAATCACAGGAACCGTAGTATCCTGTGCATATGGAGGTGGTGATTTTAGTAGATAAGACAATAATGGATCCTCTACCGCTTCTTCTCCCTGTCTATCAGAACTGGACGGTAGAACCGGATAACATTTATCCACCGCCATATGATGTCATCTAGCAAAAACTTCCTTTTCCTTCTCGTCTTTGTCTCTCTGATACTGTTCTGCATTTTGCATTACCGTAATAATACCTTCTCTCTTATTTTTCTTAATCTGTTTGATTTCTTTCTGCTTGGACTCTTTACGCCATAACCGAAAGGAATCAAACATGGCCGGCCTAGCCTTCTTTTTAAACAATTTAGCTTCAAGATTATCTAATATCGCAGTTTCGAAACTACCATGTGGTGGCCAACTAAGAACACCATTATTTTTAGTGTAACGAATCCAATATTCATTATATACGATAGGACCTACTCCGTGGCGACTATAGAGCTCATAAATTGGAGTTCCAACTGGAGGTATCGGACATGAATCCTCCAACCGGGAATCCGTGCTGCAACATTTAAGGAAACCAAACAAAGTACTACGGCCAGGCATCGTGCACACTAACCGAGTTTACAAACTTCAAGGGCTATCGAATTATGATGTCCACACAAAAAAATGCAAGACCCTCGGTTTTTGGCGATTGCAACCGTCAAATAAAACCCAACAACTAAGAACCAACAACTAAGAACCACAAATGCAATGGAACCATGCAAACAACCAAGTTGAACCCAGTTACAAAATACAAAGCAACCGTCCCAAAAGGGAACTACAAAACCAAGAACTCTGGGAGCGACCCACAAATACTTAACTGAAAGAACAATGGCGTCACCAGGAAGGCCCGTCGATCGTCTCGCCGTACAAAGGACTACGCCAGGCGCCAAAACAGGTCGACAGTCAGGGCATCAGTCCGTCGCAGCCGTCAGGAGGCGGGAATCTTCGTGGGAAAAGTCTTCGGGCCACTTATTTCGACAACTGGATCGATGAAGCGGGGTGCACCTTCCCTCGGAGATTTCACACGAAATTCCTCACGATCGTCGGGCTTTGGACCGGTACCGCTGATGTCGCCCGACGTTGGGCGCCAACTGAAGGACTGGGCTATTCTAAGGCCCAGCGGTGCCAGGGGACAACACCTGAAACCTTCGTGGGTTACCTGTTCCGGCGTACAAAACACAGAGACACGGGACACTTCCTGCGGCGCCAAAGATCAGAGTTTATTACTGCAGGGATACAGAAATCACAAGAAGTACACACCGTGTAGGTTCTGAGAGACTGCTTCAACTTGCAAAAGTGGGTCGCTCCTTTTATACACATTTTCGTCATTGAACAACATGGCAAACAAAAGGTTACAACTCAGTTCCCACAGTAAACTTCAAAAGGGTCGCATTCATGTTTACAGAAACCCGGAACATAATTACAGTAGCATTGCCGGTTCCCAACTGTGAAAGCACGTTATCCCCACATTAAGCACATTCCATTCTGACTGTAAACGAATTAGGAGAAGGGACAGAAACAGGTGCAAAGGATAAACAAGGACGACCAACAGATTGGAAAAGAGTGTAGGGGCAATATCGGAAACGTGATTGCAGGATCAAAGGATCCATGCCTAATGCATGCATGACTGAAACAATAGACTAGCACGGCAAGATGAGCCTCGAGCGGGGCCATCTGCCCTTGCAGTGTCATCCCCCTCCTCATAAAGACACCCTCAAAGGAACACATGTCTTCCGCAAGGCTTGGGAATCCCAGGGTCGCGAAGCGGACAGTGTCCGTTCGCTGGCTACTTGAGGGCAAGAAACAAAATGGATGCCGTATCTAAAATGGAACCCGAGGGTTCAGATGGACATTTCCACGAATGAGACGAACCATACATAGTAGCGTAGCGAAAACGCGTACACCCACTAAACTCGTCATTTGCGGTTCGTAGATACCAAACTCGTCCATATTCGAACACACCCAAAATGTCATTACGATTCTCACGGAACCTCACCACCGCCGGAGGAAGATCCTTCTCCTACCTGGCTGCCAAGACTTGGAACTCCCTCCCCATCCACCTTCGGCTGACCCAGGGCCATCTCTCCTTCAGGAAGCAACTCAAGACCTGGCTCTTCGAGCAGTAACGGACCCCTCTCCCCCAGCGCCTTGAGACCCTTCCGGGTGAGTAGCGCGCTATACAAATGCTATGATTGATTGATGATTGATTACAGCTTACCACTGTAGGTCTAAAGTGCATAGTGCATTGCTCTGCAATTTGTGCAACCACCTGTATTCCATATTTATTTACAGGATGGACTCAACCTCAAGCATCTCCAATACTAAAATTACATTACTTATTGTTTGTAGGGTCCGCAGTCAGAAATGTGTTTAAACGGTAAGCTGCTTTGTGATAGTTGGGAAAAAATACTGCATCGGAGCTTTACGGTGCAATTCAAGTAACTTTTTGTTTAGTAATTAATGTCTGTACCCAGTGAATACATTTGCAAAACTTGGCCAGATGCCACTTTGTTTCCAAGGACAAAAGAAGGTTTTACGCCTCTGCGACAGTGCGTGCCCCATGGTGTAGGAAGCGTGACTTAACCAGCACAGGGAGTTGTGCAGAGTTGGGCCAGCATACATGTATCAACTACTCTTTTTATAATTGCACAGTCTGCATCGTACAATGATAGTGAGGGATTTCCAACTAGTGTTTTACTCTTTTATTAGAAGTGGTATTAACATGGCCCCCCTTATTTGTTTTGTGCATTGTTTCCCTAATGCTTGATACAGATAGGGTTGTGTGTTGTATAAGATGTTGTTAGTGGAGTGTAGGTGCCTTTCTCCAATAGAACCATGATGTCGGTTTCTCTTGACAGTTGTTTTTTTATAGAGGCTTTGAAAGCAGTGAAAGTGATTGATACTTCAGCCCATTTTTCTATGGCCAGGTTTACCTTTGCTGCAGCTATATTCAAATAGTCATCCCATGGATTATTCCCAGTAATGAAGATGGATTTCATTGAGTTGTCAGGGGATTTGCTTATACTCCATGCATTGTATTTTGTCTCGTTCTGACCCAAGTGCACCAGGAAACGCTTGGTGGGCGTAGCTGACAGTAGACCTGAGTTTCGCTTTTATACCCCTCCAGATTGCCTCCATCGTGGGGCTGAGCAGGCTGATGTTTAATTTACAGAGGGCATATGTTGCTGCTTTTCCTTTCATTTTCATCTTTCACTGGAGTGTGGTGGGTTTCCCAGTGTCGCTAAATCATGCACAACAGAATTTGTAGCTCCAGACACTCTCTATCTTCTGAGAATCAAGACTCCATTTCTGGGTCCTTTTTTTGGGTAGAACCCGAAAATCAACTCTTTTGTTTTACTTGAGTTGGAGGTGAGGTCATTCTTTTCATTATATTTATTGAATGCATCTAATGTCTTCTAGAGACTTTTTTCATGTGATCTTAGAGGGTGAGGTCATCAACATATTGCATAAGGAAGATCTTATTTTTTGCGATCCTCGGGCGCCAAGTTGGCTCTTGATAGTGCGGGGCCAAAATCAGCTGTATACATATTAAATGAAATTGTGGCGAGAATGCATCCTCATTTAATCCCAGAATCTGCTGGAATGTTTGAGGTAGCCGTTTCACCAGAGAGCTTTATGTGTACCCATCTTGGTGTAAAGAGACATCATTGGCTTTCAGCAGTTTATGTGGTAGATTCCAGTTTTGTAGCTCCTGCCGGAGTTTATTATGCACTACGCCATCAAAAACAGCAGAGTAGTGGACGAAGCAAGCAGAAACGGGCAGGCTGTTAGGAGAGGATGCTTGTTGAGTTATATATGAGAGGGCCACTATAATGTATACTGTCGATCCTCCCTTGCGGAACCCGGTTTGGTAGAATGGAAGCAGGCCCTCTTCTGTGACCTAGTTGACTAGCTCTTCTAGTAAGATGTTTACATTTGCCTTCCCCTCAATGTCTAATAAGGCGGTTAGACATCAAGGTGTGGAGAGGACAGTAAGTCAATGCTTTCACATCATGGGGTGTGGCCAAGCTGACCAAGATGGCGGGCGCATCTCCCTAGAGCTCCACTCGGCAACCCGCGCAATTATCATTTTTCTAAACCCCAAATACCTTAAACCCTAGCCAAAACCCCACTCCTGAACAACTACAGCACAGGGGACAGCTCGGTGTGCCCAGACGAATGGCAGCGGCAGCGACCTCAGCTCCATGAGAGACTTCGGTGGAGCCGCCAGACCGTCCCTAAAATGGCGGGCCCGCCGAAGTCCTGAAAGCGTACTGAGACAGTGAGCGGAGCGGGGATCTGGCGACTGCCCCCCAGTCCTGAAGTGACACGAAACGCAGGCTGACCCGTATGGACAACACCAGGCGAGAAAGGTGAGAGCGCTGTTGACACTCGACCCTGCTCAGACAGGAGGACGTGATCTCTAACAGGCCCTACACAGTCCCAAACCCCCGCATGAGACAGGCCAAACCGTAAGGGTCCCCCATCAATTCAGCGCTGAGACACCCCCGACCACAGCGACCCTCTCCTTGCACGGCGCCGGGTCTCGAGGTGCGCAAGGGAGGGGGGCATCTCATGGGGGATGTTGCAGACGAGCTCCTGCGGTGCACACGGCAGACAGGGAAATACCCCCACCCTGGGGAGGACACTCAGGCATCACACAGGCCCCATGCGAATCGTTCCTACACAGGCGCAGCGATCGGGGTGAATCCTCAACTCGCCATACCCACGAAGAACCAGAGCTGAGATACGGCGGCCCCCTTGCGCATGGTACCGGGACTCGAGGTGTGGGGTGGAAGATGAGGGAAGGAAAAGAAGAAGTATCGGCGCCCACTGGCAATCACATTAAATCCAGGGAGCACAACACAGCACTCACGGGCCCCTGGCCTGTTTGCAGGAGCTACGAAGAGACAGACAGACAGACAAATCCAGGCGTAATTGAGCTGCGGGCTGCCGGGCGTTGCCGGGGGCTCCTTCTAACTCCCTGAATCACAGAGGCACTGCAGGAGACCATCTCAAATAACATGCTCTGGTCATAGATGACACTTTGCCTGGACCCCCGGCACCCCCGAGACAACCTGATGACCTTTCCCTACTAACATACCTTACGGATCCTGGCAAAGCCCAACGACCGGGGCATCCCCGCTCTCCAGAAACCTGGATCCCACTGATGGTGTTTGTTTGTTCGTGGCTCAACCGTTTCGCTCCCTGCCTGCCGCCTGCTACCTACCGCTTGCAGTTTGCAGCTTGTGACTCGCCTGGCACCCCTTCTCTGCTGCTATACATCCACTGCCTCCTGCACCACTGCCTACCGGATCGGACGGGACCGGACTGGATAGCACGGCGCCACGGTACAGGCGGCCAGGAGTGCCGGCGGTGGAGGTTAATTCCGGGAGCCTCGGAGGTGAGGTGAGAGGTGCGGGGGGCCTGTGATCCGTGGCGCGGGTGTGCACCCAGCGTGTTTTGCTGATTACAAAGGGGCTGGGCCAGGGCTTGAGGAGTGCCAGGAGTTGGGCGCCCTAAGCGGGAGCATGCAGGAAAAGGAGCATGTTCTCCCTACTGGAGGGCACAGAGTGTAGTGCCCGGGTGCACTCGCGTAGGCGCCCCAACTAGGTTGGGTGCAGCCTGTGGAGCCCCAGCGTGCCCTGCTCCTGTTTCTGCCCCCGCTTTCTTTTTTTTTTTGCACTTTGGGCTTGTGCTCATGGCTTCATTCTGCCCCGTGCCCACTGCAATATACTGCCATAGGAGTGAGGGCCGAGGATTGAACAGCCCTGGATCCCAGACCCCAGGACTTGCGGTACAAGAGCAAGGAAGCAAGCAAGCCATAACAGCGTTATTGCATCAGCATCAACCAGGAGGTCTTTATGTGCAGTCACTGTCATTTCCCCCCCGTCAGCTGGCTTCTCCAGACTTCAAATCAAAAGATAATCTTGTGCACATTACCCTACTTTAGACACATATAAATCACTTACCACCCACTTACCACCCAGAGGAGGAATCTGGGAAAGGGTGGTGGCGAAGGCAGTAATAAATAAAAATAAATAAAATTTAGTAAATTAAACCACTGTCTCTCTCGCGGTCAGATTAGTAAATTAAAAACAGACACCAGTATCGGCAAACCAACCGGCGCAGGAAATGGTACAGGTACAGGTACTAGACCAAAGCCATCGACAAGGGGGCAATCGCGGTTGAAATCTACCGCCACGGTGCAACTATCAACCTCAAACCCACATTTAACCAATAAGACAATTTGTAAATACTTTACGCCATCAACGCCAACAACGCCAACGCCAGTGCCAGCAATGCCTGCCCAAAATCCACTAGGAAAAAGTATGTCATACAGCAGGGCATTAGTACACTCAACACCACAAACTGCTAATGGCCTGAATTGCAAAACAGGAAGTTCAGATAGTGAGACACGGCTATCCTACGGGATTAGCGCTGGAATGGAGAAAGACGGGCTAGAGCTGGGAGACTCAGAAGTCTTTGAAACAGTCACACGGCCCGAGTGTTCGGGCACACAGGAGAAAAGTCTTGAATCCTTAGATCTTCCTTTGCTTGGGGAGAAAGAGCAAGATATAATGGGGTAAGTACATCAAGAAATATTGGAAATCTCATCGGTTTTAGAGCACACGGAAGTGCCGAGAGGGCCACAAGAGGAATCAAGTCAGGAAAAACTGGAAGTCTTGGAAATATCGTCAACATTGGATCAAACAAATAGAGTCAGCCAACAAATGCGCGCAGAGGCTCAAACAAATTTACAGGCAGGGGGTGGGGACAACCAGCACAATTTGTCTCAGTCCCCCGGCCCTGATACGGAGTTCATCAATAATTCAAAGCTTTGTTCTTGATCAAAATTCACTCTTTCTGCAGGAGGAACAGAAAGAGAATAGTCTCTCGGGAAATCAGAATTTGCTCCACTTCACCGCCGAAACAAAATGTACACTCCACAATGGATGTTTCAACCAAAATTCTCTGTTATCCTCAATAAATTCCACATTAGCAACAACCATCAACGTGCTTAGATGGCAAACGTAAAAATTGGAAACTCAAATGGATACTATACAGACTCTTGCAATAGCCATGATTAACATCGAAGCTAAAATCAACATCTTAGACGACAAAATGAAGTTGCTGAGGTTGCAGCCAACTGCTAGGTGCTCATGCCTTCCAATTGTAGAGAAACTTAGCACTTTGCCTGAAGTGCTAACATCCATCATTATAGAACTAAAGCAAAGACAACAGGAAACCATAGTTCAGAGCCTTCAAAGAACAGTTGAAGGGACTGCAAAAGATGGCACAGAAAATGGCATGAATAGTCCGGCAGGTGCAACAATCCCCCCTAATGAGCTACAAACTGCAATGGTAGTGAGCACTGTAAAAAATCCCGAGGGCAAAACCTGCTCAGCAGAAATTAATTCGACACTGACGAACATACAAGTCAGTAAACCAATTTTGTGCTCGGACATAATGTCCACTAGCTTTGCAGTCGCCATCAGTTTCCCGTCAAAGCACATCATCTCCTGAGGAATCCATAATCAATGAGAACGTGCATTGTAATAACAGTGGGGCCATAAATTTGGAGCATACCATAGAACCGAGTAAATATCTTTCAAGAAGGGCGAAGAAACGTCTTAAAAAACAGGCCAAAAACTTAAAACAACAAAGAAAGGCAAAGGACGTACAACTGGGCGCTAGACAACTCATCGATGCTCGACCCAAATAAAAACCCGCAACAAAGGCGCCCATACAAAAGAACCTAGAACCACAGATTTTTTTTTTCGATTTTCCAAAGGGAAAGCCAGGTGAATTATCAATCCATACCAAATAATCCTATATCCCAACCAATTTTCAATGGACCGGCCAACAATATGGAAGAGCAGTCACAGCACAAACCAGAAGTGACTCCGCAATTGGTCAGTATTGGCAGTCTCCATAAGGTACAGCACGAAGAAAGCCATAGGAAAATTCAGCAGACAGCATTGGACAGAGAAATGATAGTACACATACCACGGAATAACAGTGAGTTTCAGGGGTCTCAAGAAGCCAACAACGACCGCGAAGTTTCTTCAACAAACATGCGACGATTTGCCGCATATTCTCTCGTGGCCAGCCAACCAGCACAAGGGTATAAAGAGGAGGAGAATAACATAATCATTTTCACACCTCAATACACATCACGGGGAAGCTTGGACACATTAAACAGGTCCAACATTCTACAAATTTTCCATCACATCCCAGAGCTCTGCACCATCTCCAGTGAAGACCTCAACCAAGTACAATTTAAAATCTTGGACAACAATACAACCAGAGAGTCAACGATACTAAAATGGACCGACGGCTCGTTTGTTCAAAAAATTATGAAAGAAAAAGAAAGGTTCGCAAACCTGGGGAATAATGTTCAAACCGCAGAGGAAGAGAAATATCCATTTATGCTAAAAAGAGGATCGCATCCAAATTCAACACTGCGCCCACGAAAGTCCATTCTAAAAGGGACAAATTATGTCCCTCGCACAACAGCATTTCCCAACATATAAATACAGTTTTTTCCCAAGTCCACTCAAACAAAGCGCATGTACTCCTAGCACACAAGGAAATGGTTGCCTGAGCAATAAACCAGGCAACTTGCTCAAAGTAATCTTTACGGGCTAAAAGCCTCACTACATAATAAGGAAGTATTCGAATTCTTGCAGTCCAGGGACCTGTTATGTCTGCAAGAAACTTGGTCGCTCGTCCCAATGGCTATACCAGGCTTCATGGAATTTCAACAGCCTGCAAAAAAGCGTAATATCTTTGGAAAACCATCGGGGGCTTATCAATATACACGCAAATTAGTAGCAACATAAAAATAAAACCTCTATTAAACATGGACATGGTTCAGGCAGTCCTAGTGCAAGGATTAAAATTAAAGGGATGCCCAATAAAGATTATTCTCGTGAATATTTACTTTAATAGCAATGAGGCCCCTAGACACAGTGACATGAAAGCGCTAGTGGAAACCCTTGAGGAACTACTGAGCAGTCAACCAAATTGTGGGATTGTAATAGCTGGAGACATTAATACGAAAAACCTTGGAATAAAACCAGATGAATCATTGCCCACGGATAAGGCTGGAACGTTGATGAATAAATTCTTAAATATACACAGATTAAAATCAACACAAATGTGCTATGGTCTTAAATCGTCCTCTAACAAAGACACACAGGGGCTATCTAAATCAATTATTGATTATATTTTCACATGTGGTCGCCTCTATGGGCAAGTGATGGAATTTCAAAAGCTTCCTATCCCGACCAGTGACCATCTCCCACTTGCCATAACTATAACCCTACACACAGCCCGCCTTCCGACTATCATCTCCGTGGGTAATACCAATGGTGAAGAAATGTATGCTTTGCCAAGGAGACTAAAATGGACATAAATAGATACAACAGCCCTAAGACGGTGATAAAATAATTGGCCTGGATCTGCCGAAGATTTCACGGCAGGTAATATTAATGAGATCTAGATTAAATTAACGACCATGGTATACCAACTTCTGAAAGGTAAAGCATACTCTCCAGTCTCTGTAGAAACGTCTTGTCGCCAATTTCAACCACGATGCAAAAACGTGGAGTAAGAGGTCGCTCAGAACAGCCACACGAATCCATAAGCAAAAGGGAAAATACAAAACATATCAAAACCAACTCCTAGCAAAGAAAATTCATAGGAAAAACGTGTGGGACAATAAAAGAAAACAACAAGATTGAGAGTGGCTACAAGTTTTTTCCTTGCTAAATCCAAATAAACAGGCTGAATTCTGGTCATATATTAACAAGCTTTCTGAGCATGGCCAAGACAAGTGTAATGTGGTTGCTAGTGACATATGGATAACCTATGTAACAGCATTATATTGTGACGCACAAAATTTGACATCAGCGCACAACCAAGAGCTTTTTACCATTACTGCTCTGCCCGAAAGCTCACTAGTAGCCACAGAAGACAAATCTGGATCGGCAGTGGTAAAGAACCCATTAAATATGGGGGTACCTCCAGAAGCCCCCGTCGTAGGGAATCGCGTGACAACAATTAAAAAACATTAGAAAGGACGGGGCACCAGGCCCTAACGGCTTACCAGGACAATTGTTTAAAGAAGACCGCGATTTCTGGAGAAGTATACTCAAGCCGCTCTACCAGCATTGTCTGGCAAATTCAACAATTCCAGAGACTTGGAAAGGATCTCTATTACAACCTATTCATGAAAAGGGCAATACCGGGGACCCCTCGAACTACAGGCTGATAGCCCTTTTAGACACTGAAGCGAAAGGATATGCTAGCCTCCTTCCATAAGACCTGCAGACCTGGGCAGAGGAAAATGAAATTCTACCAAGTTGCCAAAATGGCTTCAGGCCAGGAGCGTCCACAATGGATAATATTTTAGCCCTTGCATACATCATAGAACAGACTACACAGAAAAAGTCACTGCCTCTCTTTGCGTGTTTCGTGGACTACTCCGCAGCCTTTGACGGAGTCAATCGGAGTCTGCTATGGCGGAAACTACAAGGTTGGGGAATACCAGCAATTCTTTTAAAGGCAATAATTAGCCTTTACACTGGAACCTGGGTACGGGTGAAAACTTCGATGAAATCAGCTACTAAAAAGATCCCAACAGACCGTGGTTTAAAACAAGGCTGTGTATTGGCACCTTTGCTTTTTAACTTATATACGGCAGACCTCGCTAAAACTATTCTTAATGCAAATCTTCTATCTCTGAAAATTGGCTCAAACAGATTATTTATAATGCAGATGATATGGTGCTATTAGATCACACAAAAGTTGGCATGCAAAGACTATTGGACACATTAAATCTTTACAACAACAAGAATGACCTAAGAGCAAATGCAGGAAAAACAAAGGTAATTATATTCGGAAAGTATGCCAACAAACTCGAACAATATTGGAGGTTGGGCAACTTGAAGATAACAACAGTGACCAAATACAACTACTTGGGGGTGTGGCTGATGAGTAATGAGAAATCAACAGCTCACCTTGCTTCAGTTGAAACAAAGGCCAAGGCAGTGACGTTCGCCTTGTGCAAGCTTAATTCTAAACTAAATAGCCTGACAACAAAATCCATTAGAAGAGCTATAAGGGCCAAGCTGCTTCCCTCAATTACATATGGTCAGTTAGCATTTCCTGTGGCTTTTGTTAATTGCCTCGAGCATATCAACTGCTGAGCCTTCAAGCAAATTTTCCAGATTCCAGCGCATACACGAAACATCCTGGTGTGACTGGAAATTGGGTTGAAAAAACAAAGCTACGAGCACTGGGCAACGTTCGTGCGGTACTACCGAGGGGTTGGTGCGGCCCCTCCGAACACAATGATGTCAACCCTGAAAATGATCTTTATGAAAGCCAATAATTCATGGAGCAATGGCCTGCAAACTGCCTGCACTGCATTACAGCTTGACATGACCAATTGCAGGATCTGACCTATCAGCCTGGCACACTAAAATCTATATTAAAAAAACAAGTTAGAGCATTATCTAGGGAAGAAGACATGAAGGAGTTGAATCGTTCCAAAAGTAACAGTGGGATACTTGCAAGCTCCTATGAAAATTGGTTAAGGCAACCATACCTCGATGCTGCATTAAACAAGATAATTCTAAAGCAAATCTTAACAGTGAGGCTTATGGCATTGCCGATAAAAGATATCAACAGGCGCTGGAAATCCCTAAAGGCGATTACCACCTGCAGACTATGTTACCAGCATGAAGAATCTATGGTTCATTTGGTCTGCATATGCCATTGCTTAATACACGCACGTCGCACTTTACTAAGGCCATTGTTTTTAAAATATGGGACGCGTAATTGCAAGGATGCCATGAAACACTTGTGTAGCCTGGAGACACCGATGGAACTGGCTAGGTTCGCCAAATTTGCACACAAAGTTAAAGAACGTTTAAGTAACGCACCTTACAATTTAGAACTTCAAGACTGCACTTTGGGCATGCCTAGACTTTGATTTGCATGTCTTGAAAGATGTATGTATTCTTCACTTTATTGGAATATCTGTTCCAAAATAGGTCGTTGAATGCCTCTCTATCTGGAAATTGAATATGAATTTGCCTGTTTCGTGAAGTTTCTATACAGGGGAAAGATCCTGGTTTAAAAAAAAAAAAAAAAGAAGGGCGGTGCGTACCCATTTTGCACTTTTTATTCCCTTTTCTTTTCCTAACTGATACATGGGTTTTAGTGTTTTTATTATCTATGATCTGTATTTTCAGGATTTGCTTTACCGGATGTAGTACATCAAAGTTGTAGTTGGTAATGATGACTACTGTAGCAAGCAAGTTTTGTGGATATCCGATAGGAAACTTTTTGTAACAATTTTTGTTAATTGATACAATAAAATTCATTCATTCACTCACTCATTCATTCACTGATAAGAAGCTGAGCTATAAATTGCACGCCTGAAACACCGGATTGGAAAAACACATCACTGAGTCACCACACTAAGCTTCAGGGACCACTCTGATCCCCTGCAATGGGCAGCACGATACCCAGCCACATTTGAGCTTCAGCCTACAGTGACTGGAGTTAACCTGAACAGGAACACCACGATAGAGGTGATTTTCGGGTCCCCACGGAGGGCTAGGACCTAAGGGGCAGTGAACGACAGCGGGTGAAAAGGGATCGGTGGGGGAGTGACTGGAGAAGGGACAGTGGATTCTAGGACTACAAACATTTACCTGACCACCACTAACTCCCCTCCATACCGGTTGGAGACACAGGTGAACACGGATTCCCCCTGAAATCTCTTGAAAACATAACCAATAAGACCCACGAGGAGCCCTGAGCAAACGTGAATCAACTCTATCCGGAGATAGACTCAGCACAGAAGCCCCCCAATATGACAGAGAGAGGTGACAGCAGCCCGAGAGGTGCTGGACGCAGCAGTCCGCCATCCCCAAGGCAAGACGTAGTGATACACGGCACAAGACCCCGCCCAATACAGACGGCGAGAGGGCCGACTGCCATGGGTCGCCAACACGCAACAGGAACAGCGCAAACCCCGGGGCATCAGGGAGTGTCCCCTCCAGACCCCGACGGCACCCGATCGGACGGAGAACCACCCGAGCCAGTATCCATGTCCGACAAACTGGATTAGGTCCTTGCAGCCATAGAACATTCCAGAGTAACCATGGAAAATAAATTTGGCGAACTGGCCACAGACCTTAATCTTCTCCGGGACGACCACAGGAAATTGGCAGACAAAGTCAACCAAGGGGAAAAAACACTACACAGCCTGGAACCACAGATACAGCAACAACAAAACGTTCTGAAAGACCTGCAATCCCGGATAAAGATCCTAGAGAATAAAACAGACAACCTAGAAGGGTGCTCCCGAAAGAGCAACATACGCATCATGAATCTCCCGGAAGGCGTGGAAGGGTCAAACCCGATCTGCTACATCACAACATGGATGACATCGTTTACACAAGCAAAAGACTTGACCCCTTACTTCTCTATAGAGAGAGCACACCGGGTTCCGGCCCGCAAACCACGACCAGGATTGCCACCCCGACCATTCCTGCTGAAGCTACTCCATTACCAAGACAGGGACACCATCCTCCGTGCAGCCAGGCAACACGGGACGCTTCGAGTAGAAGACAAACAGGTCATGCTATTCCCAGATTACTCCTGAGCCATCCAACAACAGAGAGCTACCTTCCTAGAAGTTAAACGCACCCTGCGCCAAAAGAACGTACAATATGCTTTACTATTCCCTGCCCGTCTCAAAATTATCCATGAAGATGCTACACACTTCTTCACAGACCCCGCGGAGGCACATACAAGGGTGGAACAACACATGGCAGCCCCGGGAAACCCTAAAAGTATGAAAACCTCTCGATCATCTAACCACCCAAGGCGTCAACTTAAGAGAGTCACCCTAACGCAACTAAGCTCACGGAACAGCTCAGCTACTAACAACTCTCCTGATCTAGAACAAATCATAAAGGAGCGCAGGAGAGCACTGCAAGCAGCAACGGAGGTGAAGTTGACGGGAGAGAGCTCAGACGGAGAAAGAGACCCACACTAGTTCAGCTTGGAAGAAGATGGCAGCAATGCACACACGTCCCTAGAGGGCTCAGTGACTCCCCCGATGGTGACCCCTCAGACGGCGGACACACTAATATGATAGACATAATGCTTCTAGAGGCAAAGAAAGCAAAGATTCAAGTTGCGACCAGAGCATCCAAAGAAAAGCCAATGCCACATCCAGATGTGCAAATACTACAGAAAACAATGACTATTGCGAGGCCACAAAACGAACGGTAAATCCAGACTAAAGTAAGTGGCAGAAACCAGGAAAGGCACCTTTGGGTAGATCTACCACACCGTCTACGGGCGGGCAGCTGCAGTGGTAGCAGCTGGCGGAGATGCAAGGCCACCCCCCTCTAGCAACGAACTAAAGTTTGTATATGGAATACAGTTTGGATGCATCGCCTCGCACGATAGGTCCCCCAAGTTGGGAATGTTTCCCGTTGTTTAATTTTACCCCCAGACTCTCCCAAAAATCCCCAAAAATCCATAGTGGAGCGAGAACACCGACATGGTAGAAACAGACGATGTGCAAGTGACTGGCGATATACCGAAAGGAGAGGGCAGTGGGCGGGGAGGTCATCCAACATTGGGAAGCCCCGACTGACCATCAGACAGGATGGCAACCAAGATCTCTAACACAGATATAAAATTCATCACACTAATCGTAAGGGGTATACACACGGCAAACAAACGCTACACCATATATGCATACATAAAGAGGCAACAAGCGCAGATAGCCCTACTGCAAGAGACACACCTGACGTCCACAGAGGTAGACCGACAGCGTAAAAATTAGCGCGGCTTAATATGTGCCACAACATACTCCGCATTTGCCAGAGGTGCCCTAATCTGCCCTAATCTGGATTAGGCCGGGGGTACCGTTCAGGGACTTGACGCGTGTAGTGGACAAAGATGGGTGATAATCTCTGCTAGCAGGGTTATTAGAGGGTCAACCAATACTAATGGGAAGCATATATGCTCCCAATGTAGAGCAAGATCAATATTGGTGACGCCTCACGGGAATATTGACCCAACATACATCGATCCCATGACTTCTGGGAGGGGATTACAACTGCACCCTAGACATCAATTTAGATAGATCTCACACCCCGCCGGCACACTCACCCGCGCACAGAAAGGCAGAACACTTCCAACAATGGGTGGATCACTGGGTATTGGTGGACACATGGAGAGCACAGAACCCAACCCCTCAAATATACTCCTTCCACTCAATCCCTCACAACCTGCGAGTAAGACTAGATAGATTTCTATGCTCCGAAACGCTCCTCCCTAAGGTAAAATACGCAGACTACCTGGGTAGAGTTGTATCAGACCACGACGCACATACGGTGACCCTTAGATGGAAACCACCTCACCTCCCTGAACCAACATGCAAGCTGCCACGAGAGTGCCTTACTGACCAGGCATTTCGTCAAATACATGGAGATCACATTCAAGAACACTTGACGCTTAACACCGGTACAGCGTCCTCCAGATTAGTAGAATAGGATGAATTCAAGGTCGAAGCCAGGGGGCACTGCATGCAGCAAATAGTGGGAGTGCGAAAAACACTGGAGAGCGCATTACTAAAAGCAGAGGCAAAACTGACAGGTCTATCAAAAGACATGGATAAAGGGGAAGCCACCCCAGCCCAAGTAGCAGACGCTAAAACATCACATGCCAAAACCATGCGCGACCTCCGTAAATACAACTTCAGAGCATACGCAACCAGAGTGCATAGGGAGGGTAATAGAACCGGGACACTCTTGGCCTGGCTAGCTAAGCAAGACACAGATGCTAAACCAATCACGGAACTCATAGACAAGGAGGGAAACCCTAGATACTCTCAGATAGACATAGTACCACCCGACATAGCGCATGCGATCAGAATACTAGCGTGTAACAAAGCACCGGGAATGGACGGTTTCCCACTCGAGTATTATAGCACCTTTGCGACCCAGCTAAAGCCCCGGATGGCAGCCATGCTTGAGAATGCGTTGACCAGGGGCAAACTCCCGCACTCGCTCCGCAAATCGATCTTGGTGACATTCCCGAAACCACATAGGGACCCAACACTACCCGCTTCATATTGACCGATCACACTATTGAACGCGGACTGCAAAATACTAGGTAAGATACTAGCAGATTGTTACAGTCAAATTCTCCCTGCACTGGTACACCCAGACCAATGTGGCTTTGTCCCAAGACGCAACACCTCGCAGAATTTACGCAGACTGTTCCACATCCAAGATAGAGCGAAAGAACAGTTCCCGCGGGCAGCATGCCTGATCCTGGACCTTGAAAAGGCCTTTGATACACTGCTATGGCCATATTTATTCGCAGTCCTCCGGAAAATACACTCTATTGGTGAGGTGTACACGTAACTCCTCTATGGGGTCTCACTTCCAGGGTCAGGATAGGCAAACTTATATCCGCTTCATTTCCGGTGGAGTGGGGGACTAGACAGGGGTGCCACCTGACCCCCCCCCCCTATTTGCTTTGGCAGTAGAGCCCTTAGCAATAGGGTTAAGGCAAGAGGGGGAAGCATGGGGAATTCCAATAGCTGACACGGTACACTGTGTATCGCTATACGCAGACGATGTCCTGATCTACGTCCGAGACTTTACCAGTAACCTCACCCAAATATGGTCAACATTACAAGACTTTGAAGCGACATCCGGTCTCAAAGTCAAATGGGACAAATCTACGATCTTCCCGCTTAGTCCTCACCTGGCACCTCTAGACAGAACGGTTGAAACCCAGACAATCACCTGGAGTGCAGTAGCCCCTCGATATCTGGGAGTGCGGTTGTATCACTCTCCCGAAGACCTATACAAAGGGAATCATCGGAAGACATTAGCGGGACTGCGAACGGCGGTAAACTTCTGGAAAATACTACCCCTGGCTCCCATAGGCGCGTAGCCATAGCTAAAATGATTATGGTACCTAGACTACTTTATCATTTCACGAACCTCCCGGTCATACCACCGCGTTCCTTCTTTTGGGAATTAGACACACTACTCACAACATTGATATGGGGGGGATGGATGGCATAGAATAGCTTTAAACACACTACAATTATCCACAACCCAGGGGGGTTGGGAGCTCCATCCTTCGAGGCGTACTTCTTCTCGGCACAACTCCACTGGCTGTCTCACTGGACAGCAGAACGACATATAGGGGAAACAATTACAGACGAAGGTCGTATACCCCTTCCAGCTATCCGGAGGCTATTAATGCAGGGTTCCAAGCCGCTACGCACGCACCCCCTACAGGTATCTCTAGACCGCAAATGTATGCTATGAATCCACCGCATGTCGAAAGGAAAACCCCTGTACTCCCTGTTACTCCCACTAGTAGGACTTCCCCGAAAGGACAAACACTATACTGCAGGAGCCCTTCGAATATGGACAGTTAAGGACGTACGCCCAAATGGTGGAGCATTATGACCTCCCGCCAGGACAATTCCTAACACATAGGCAACTTTTAGATAACAACCGACACTACTGGGATCTCTGAGAGGGGGAACCCACAACACATCCAGTGTTACACACGATCCTTCGTATGGGCGCGGGCAGGCACATGGTTACCTGGCACTACAAAGCGATTAGAGAGCTGACCAGTACTCCCCTAGACGCATTGCGACAAATATGGGAGGACGAGGTGGGACGGGTGTTCCATGATAAAGAATGGGAAAAGGTGCTGGAATATCCAAAAAAGGTCTCTAGGAATGCACGCTTCAAAAAAATCGAGTTCAATATCTTACACAGGGCATATTTAACACCCCCACCGGTTACACAGTTTTTACCCTAACACGCATTTCGCTTGCCCCCGCTGTCAAGCCCAGGAGGCGAACTTTAAGCATATGTTCTGGGACTGCCCCACCATCCGACTGTATTGGGACAAGGTACAGCAGACACTCCAAGCGACAGTAAATCTTCCGAACATATCCACATGGGAGGCATGCGCCCTGGGAATCTATCGCAAAAGTAAAACCGAAAAATTACAGTGGCGTTTTGCATCCCTGGCCCTTCTCCTAGCAAAGAGGGGAATAGCCATGCATTGGCGAGCCCCAGCGGGACCCCCAGAAGTGGCATGGGTAGGTGCTATGAAAAAATGGGGCGCAGCAGACGAAGAGGCACTAAGAGACGAGGAAGTGAAAGGAACAAGCAAACATCCCATCTCCATTGAGTGGGCACAGCTACTGTTTCATTTCACACAGGAAACGGCAACGGTGGCAACACCTGAGGCCTCACAACCTCAACCCCAAACTCCACCTATATCCCCCATGGAATAGATAACAGCCTCCCCTGTATAGCAACACGCCACACACAACCAATGGCATGTCCAGGACATGTCAGATACATCCCTACGCAATCCTGCATACGACCTTTCCCCCCTACACGTGCAATGACACAGTAACGCTGAATCACAGCCAGTCACATACACTGATTGCCACAGGCATATAATTCGACTGCTCTCATTCCTCCCTTACACCCGGTTTCCCCCCCACAGTTCATAGTTTTGTTTTCCCCCCTTGGTAATTCCGAAACTGAATTTATCCGCCAAGGAATACATTCATAAACCCTATATGAGATGACACACAAGGGTAGAGGTGAGGGCGAAATACCAAGCCACATCCCCGGGATACTTACCCAACCTGACATCACATAACTTACTAATGTATGCCGAGTTAAACTAGAAGATAACTCCCAGACTGTCGTAAGCTACCTTATCCATGTTGTTTTGATGTACGATGAGATTGTTGAATACATTGGTATAAATGATAATAAAAGACTTGCAAATGTATGATATAATATGTCACTGATGCAATAACTTGTAACAGGAAATGTAAAATCTCAATAAACAAATTTAAACAAAAAGAAAAAGTCAATGCTTTCACACCTTACTTTGCCATACTTCCATTCCCACATCACAGAATTATCACTCTCCAGCACTGCAATGAAATCATCCTCAGAACCTATCAACCAATTATTACATTAGCCATCCAATCACATGACTATACTCCCACCCCACTCCACCATACTACTATCACATCACTACTACCCCACTGTACATCATTGCATTGCGAAATCCCACCAGCACCATACCATGGCACAAAAGTGTACCTTCATATCCTACCAGCACATTGTCCCTTCCCAATACTGTACTGTTACTGCCACCCTGCATTTCCATTAGTATTCCTGTACACCCACCTATCATTGCACTGCTACCACTCACCACACCATTGTTTCCACACACACCTGGCAGCCGGAATACCAGTGGGCTTGATATCTCTCCTGAGATAAAGCCTTACTTGCCACATGATCACCAATGGAAGAGTGCCTCATTTGCAGCAGTGGTTTAGAGGCAGACGAAGCACTAGAATTACAGCTACCCTCGACTGATAGCAAAACAAATGTTCTGACAGAAATTCTGCAGCCTCTGCCAGCAACATCTAAGCCCTTACTTACTCTTAATGATGCCTTCACAGATACTCTGATAGCTACTTAGTTGAGTAGGCATGCGACCAGACATCATAAAGGGGAGCCTGGGGGCCTGGATTTTCTCACTAAACATCCATTTTGAGAAAGCCTTACTGTGAAGGCCTCAATCAACAAAGTGAATTCAAACTTATTTACAATCACTCCTTCAGATAAGGAATCCAAGAGGAAGATACTTTTGGCAAGCGCATGTTGTCTTTTTTCTGTCTGGCACTACGGTTTGTAAATGTAATTTGCCTGATGGATATTTTTGCCTCGAGCCTCATATTAGCCTAGCATTTGCGTCATGGGTTTACCCATGTAGTTCAGTGGTGGCAGCATACTGTGATTTGCAGTGAGTCTAGGGTGAACATGCCGTTTTACATGCATCACATTAGTTAGAGCATATTAATTTATGCTAACTATGAACCTAGAATCATAGTGCTGAGTGCCTAAATGAATGCAAGTGTATTTGAGTGAGTTATGTACTTTATGAGAGTCTGAGTAAACCAGAGTGACACAGGCCTGTGGGTTCCATTTTGGAATTCCCTGGCCTGTTTATGTGCTTAAGATGAAGGTCAGGTTGCTATCCCAGAGTCGAAGGCTATTACCAATATTCCTGAGACTGGAGGGAGGTAACCCAAACACTGAAGTGGGGAGTGTTGTTTTGTGGAGTAGCTTAGAAGTATTGTCCTCTATTATGTGGTGTGTTTGTAAACCGTGTTGGGATTGGTAGTCTTACTATTCTGTGCAGCGTAACTATAAGCTCAATCTCCATTGCACTTTGTGATGTTCTGTATTAGTATGCCCAGGTGTTTAGGATCAAATGTAAGACACAGAGAGATCTTCTGTGCCTTCTACAGTAATTCTTCTGATGCTCCTGTATCTACAATAAACTACGCTGTAGGACCTTTGCAACTTTTTCCTGCTATTTGAAAACACCTCATATTTGGCGACGAAGAGTACCCCTATCTGGGGTGTGATTTCTGCAATCCCTTATATCAGAGGTCTTCAAACATTTTTAGGCTGAGCCCCCCATCTAAACGTTTTTAGACTTCGAGCCCCCCCTCTACCATCACCACTTGACAACAAATTCTGGAAGCTGGTACTCTGCATCATTGCTAGTCATTCCAACCTGCAGAGTCCAGGTCGTATATGGCAAATAATATGAAAGTAAGAGTGTTTAGTAAGCTGCAGTTTTTATACTGCCTGTGGTTAGGTGACACATGCTTATTACAAACTTCAAATGAAAAGTCTCCAAGAAAAAATGCGCACAAAAAAATTACAATGGTGCATTCTTTTGCACGTAAAACAACATTTTCCATAGATCAATAGAAACAATTTCAAAACTTATGAGACAGGTATACCAAAGAGACAGCCAATGTGTCGATGGATTCTTGCTACTACAATCCTGAGGTTGTGCTCCACTTCCAGGGGATTATTTGCAAGCCCCTTGCGCCACCAGGGCATCACTTTTTGTGATGCACCAGCGGCGCATTTTGCTGCTCCATATTTACAAGGATGGGAAAAGCCACCCTGAGTGGCTTTTCCTGTCCTTGTAAAAACAGCCCCTTTACACACAGCACTTTGAGGGAAAGGGGCATTGCATGGGTGTTGCTGTGGGTGTTCCCACGCAACACCCATGGAACCTGACAAAAAAAACGTAAACCTGGAAATGCATCTGAATGCTACTCCTCCCCATGGGAGGCGTAGGGAAGTGCAACGAGGATAAATGTATTTTTTTCTCCTCGTTTTTATCTCTGTCCATGCATGCTGCATTTTGCAGCACACATAGAAAGAGGAAATCACCTCCGGTGATTGTTTATGTGCAGGAATGTTTTCCTTCCTGCACATAAACAATCATTAAAAAAATGACGGTTTGCAAGT
Source organism: Triturus cristatus (assembly GCF_964204655.1). NCBI lineage: Eukaryota > Metazoa > Chordata > Amphibia > Caudata > Salamandridae > Triturus > Triturus cristatus. The sequence continues at coordinate 335,928,206 of NC_140595.1, forward strand.
TGTATGTGTGCTAATGCAGCACACATAGAAGTTGAAAAATGCCATTTCAGATTGTTTATGAGCAAGAAGGGACACCTGAACATAAACAATCATCACCGTGACGCAGGCATACTTGCACCATGGTACAAGGGTGCTTGCATTGGCGCATGGCAGTAAATTGTGCGCCAGCGCAGGGTAGAGCAAAGGGATCTACCATGTCCTTGTAGATATGACACATCCCTGAGCTTTCAGAGTGCTGCAGCGCGGCACAGCCAAAGGGATTGCAGTGCCACGCTGCCGCACTTGCTGGTAAATGAGGACCCAAGTTTTGAGTGGTACTTAGAAACTGGAGCACTCACAAACATTTGTAATATATTTTTTACAATTTTATATAGCACAGACATGACCCAAAGGGATTGGTGCGCTTTACAGGATCATCTTTCACATTACACAAGGACACATTCATTTTTTGTAAGCATAGGGAGATTACGTGATTTGCCCAGAATCACAGGACGTTGAGCAGATGCTGAGAACTGAGGGGCATATTATCAAGAAACGGCGTTAAGATTATCGCCGCTTTAGCAGCAGAAATCTGCCGCTAAAGCGGCGATAATGGGCTTGATAATATTAGGCCTGGGCTAAAATTTTGTTCCGTTCGCGGAAATTGCGATAATTTGACATTTTCGCGTTCCGCGGAAAGCGCAAAAATGTCAAAATTTCCGCATTCCGCAGCTTTGCGATAATTTGGTTCTTGCTCGCGCTGTAAAATAATACATTCTTGCGCGTGCGCGATCGCCTTACCTGAATCCCTGCGTTCGCCGACAAGTTTTCTTGATCCGGTCGCGTTCTCCAGGAGATGTTGTATTGTTTTTACCCATTTGCGCTGTCTCGCGACAGTTCGCGCCCGCAGTGACGTCATGCGTCGCGCGATCATGTCTTTCTTCTCGCGATCATGCACCGCGAGACAACTGAAAACAAGATGGCCGCGCCCGCGAGCAACCGCATGGGTGATTTGGCGAGCCGCAACCATGCAGAAAATCTCGCGAACATGCCGGAAAAAAACTTCCGCATCCTCGCGATATTTCTGCGTGTTTGCGATAATTTTTAACATTTTCACGATAATTTGCGAAAGTGGATTTCGCAAATTTCGCCCACCCCTAGATAATATGCCCTTGAGAATTCCCATAGAAGCCCATGTTCTGGTGTCAACATGGGCTTCTATTGGAATTCTCTGCGGCATATTATCAAGCCCATTATCGCCGCTTTAGCGGCACTTTCCTGCCGCGAAAGCGGCGATAATTTTAACTCCCTGCTTGATAATATGCCCCTGAATCTGGTTCCCCAGCTCCAAAGTCAGCAGCTCTGGCTCTTGTGCCACATCATTGCCCCTAGATAAGATATCAGGAAAAGGGGTCCAGAAAAACATGCTTTCTGACATAATTGAAAAATCTGTGATTATGTGGAGCATGGCCAGGTGTCGCCAGTAGAAGGTCATCCACAGTTTTTCGAGAAGGCCTAGGGGACATCTACATCAGACATATATGCGATATAAGTGATTCAGGGGGATAGATACCTTTCTTCTCTAGCAGCATCAACAGCCATTCAGTTGTCAACATAGTTGGCTTATAAAGAAGATAGGCTTCCAAAGATGCAGAAACATGTCATAAGAAAGCATTTATATTTGCCCTACGAAAGACAGATGGCATATTTCATGATATGTGCTATTTCAGGCTTGTGTACTCAGCTCTAAAGTATTTGAATATTTTTAAATGACCACCAGTGACTTTAATCAACGGTAGGAGACTTTAAAAAACAAAAAAACTCTTCAGACTTACCAGCTGGTGAATGGAATCCTCAGGAAGAATGCACCCGTTTTCAAATCCTTGGAGCGAAAGGCAGTAGCAGCGAGGTAACAAACTATGATAACCTCGCATGGGAAGGCTTCAAAAGCGAGGCGCAGGTCAGCAACCCGATATGAAGTTAAGCAATCGGGAGGCAAAAGGCAGCAGTGGTGAAACGCTGCTTTATCAGCAAAGTTGAAGTATTTTGCAGCTTTTTTATGCACAATTCGCTACACTCCCTGGCATCTGTACTGCTGTTCATTTCTATGGAGGACGTCAGTGTTGACGTCAGTGTTGCAGGAACTACATGCTGATTGGCTGTTCTGAATGATCCAATCAGAGAGAGCCCTAACTCGAGATGGGGGCCTGCAACACAGGCAGGAAACGTACTTCCAACGTGGGAAGCAGCAATGGAAGGTGAAATGGCGAAGTAGAGTGTGCGCTCCCCCCTGAGGTGAAGCTGCACCCCCCAAGGGGGGTGCGCCCCACACTTTGAAGACCTGTGCCTTATATCCTTAATCTTGCCCTGGTGTACAAGAAGAAACTTTGGTATACTTGGTGAGGACTAGTCTGCGAGGGAGTGCATATTGAGCCTGGCCAGGTTACATTATTATATTCAGTTTTGCCATCCATGCGCTCTCAATCAATCAATCTGGGATTGGTAGAGCGCACTACTCAACCATAGGGTTTCAAGGCGCTGGGGTGAGGGCAGCTCCGAGGTCATCCAAAAAGCCAGATCTTGAGGTCCTCTTGAATGCTTGCAGTGTAGGGCTTCGTCTGATGTTGAGGAGGAGTTTGTTCCAGGTCTTGGCCACAATGTAAGAGAAGGTTCTTCCTCCCATTCTGGCTATGTGGATGCAGGTGATTTGGGCCAGGGCTAGGTCAGCGGAGAGGAGGCTTCTCTTGGGGGCATAGAAGGAGATTCTATTGTTGAGATATTGCGGTCCAGTGTTTTGGGGGGCTTTGTGGGCATGTGTGAGCAGCTTGAAGGTCACTCTTTTCAAAGGGGAGCTAGTGGAGGTCTCGGAGTTGGGATGCTCAGGACAAGTCTAGCTACGGCGTTCTGGACGGTCTGCAGTTTGTGAAGGAGAAATTAGTTTTTTGATTTTCTTTAAATATATTTTTATTTGCATTTATACATGTGTGCAAAATAAAAATGAAATTAATACAATCAGAAAAGCACAGGCAGTCCCTTTAGCGTATCCAGCACATTTTGAAAATAACAATACCCGCCTTGCCTCCAAAACATTGTATATGCTCAGACTCAGTACTGACTACTTCGATACGTAATTCCCAGTAGATATCAGCTTTTTTATACTAATCAAAGTATATGATGACTCCTTTCCCGTGGGGGGTAGATGAGCATCCATTATGTCAAACGGTTCTTCCCTACTGGTTGTCCATAGGTATGTCCTAGTTATCTACAGTACATTCTTATGTAATTAATAACCAAATCATATGAACACAACACAGTGTACTAGTTCCATAGAAAAATCCGAATAAGCGAACCTATAACAACTTCTAAACCCAAACCACCAGAGGGTCGCTCACCCAAGCTTGTGACTGTAGTTTAAAACGTCCAATCCAAAGTCTGCAAGAGGGGGGTAGGAGAGGAAAACAGAAGAAAGAAGGAACGAAAGCGAAACAGGGTCTTAATACCCAATGGAGTAAATGCAGCTATCCCTCAGAGTTGGCAGAAGAGGGGGTCTGAGTTTGCTCCGGTGCGTGTCTCTGTTCCCACAGTCTCACCTTGTCTGCCCAGGGTTCTGCCAGCGGTTTACGGCATTTCGTGACCCTATCATCTCGTACCAGGGCTTGTTCCTCCGCTCTGGCCCGGCAGGTAACGTCTTCCTGCCAGGTCCTTACTAGTGGGGCACGCTGTGATTTCCACTCAAGAGCTATCCGTCTCCTAGCCAGGATGAGAGCCAGATCTATAAACCTGTTCCCCAATTTTTGCAGCTTAGGTCTCAGGAATAATCCCAGTAGACAAACCTCTGGGGAACACGCCAAGGATCTAGAGAAGACCCTGTTAAGCGTATCTACAACAGTAGATCAGTAACCTACCAGCTGCCCACAGGACCAGAGCATATGATCAAAATCTGCATCCAATTTAGAGCATCTGGCGCAGGCCTGATCCTCCCTGCAATATACCACGTTTAACCTATGGAGAGTAAGATATGTTCTATGTACAATATTAAATTGTATTAATTTAAAAGCAGCATTTCGGGATACTTTTTTTGGACCACCCAAGATCCTTTCCCAGTCCTTCTCAGTCAATTGTCTATTCAACGCGGCTTCCCATCTTTCCAATAAGCCAGGTAGGGAAGGAGGTGTTAGACCCATTATTGCCAAGTACAACCATTTCACTAAGTGTCCCTCGGAGCCCAGCGTCAGCAGCGCCTGTAAAGCAGGATGAGTGCCAGGTTCATTCTCTACTACACCAAAAAGCTCTGTCATTGCCCCCCTAATTTTGTGGTAGTTTACAAACTGTCCTGGCGGGAGTTCATGGTACTCTAAAAACTCAGTCAATGGCAACAGTTCGCCCTCCCTGTGACAGTCTCCAACTGTCTGTATACCCACCTCTTCCCATCCCGCCAGTTGCCTGCCAGTAAGGGGTGGACCTCTTCCTGCCTGAGGGACACCTGTGATTGGTATGCTGGGTGCATAGAGCAACGTTTCCTTAGAACGCGCTGCACATCTATCCCAACAGGCCACCGCCACGGAAAGCAAGGCCCCCCACAGTAGTGAGTTTCTGGCGCCAGTCAAGCAATCTAGGGATCAGTAACATGCGTAGAGCCTCTGGGGAAAGCAATGACGTAGAGAGGTCTCTCCCATCCAACCATCTAGCAAGCCACTGGAGCTGGGCCACCAGATAGTAACCCTCGAAATCCGGGGTCCCCAGCCCCCCCGTTCGCCAACGGTAGCCGCATGGTCTGCAGCGACACCCTATTCCTGCCACCATCTCACACCAAATCTCACAATATCTCATCAAGAGTTCTGAACCATTGTTTGGGCACCACAACAGGCAGGTTAACAAAATAATACAAAAGACGCGGCAACATGACCATTTTGGACAGCGGTATCCTGGCCATGACCGGGAGTTTGAGCGTCCGCCAGAAGGCCACGTTCGTCCGAAGCGATCTCAGATTGCCTTCAAAAAGATCAGTCTGAGAATGATAAATCCGTATCCCCAGGTATCTAAAGGAGACAGGCGTCCATTCCAGGCCAGGTGGGAAATCCCACGTATGCGCATCACAGTATATCCCATTGAGGCCATCCCGCAGATATATCAACACATCATCAGCATAAAGCGATATTATGTGTTCGGCCCCATCAAGAGGGATCCCCAGCCCATGCCTTACCTGTCGAAATTGTGCCACTAGTGGTTCCATCGCTAGTAAGAAAATCAGGGGTGTCAGAGGACACCCCTGTCGAGTGCCTCTATGGATGGAATACGGGGTCGATAATACGTGGCCAGTACGCACACCGGCCATAGGCTCCGCATATAAGAGGAGAATCCACTTCCCCCACCCCTCCCCCAGCTGCATCTTACTCATCACTGCTAGTAGAAAATCCCAGCGCAATGAATTAAACGCTTTTTCTAAATCTATCGCTACTACAACAGCATCAGGGAAATTCCCTATATCGGGGTGGAACATGACGTGATAGAGCCGCCAAAGATTGCCTGACGTGGACTGTGCGGGGATAAAGCCATTCTGGTCTTCATGAACCAGACGCCTCATGTGGGGCAACAGTCTCGTCGCCAGCGCCTTACTCAGAAATCTTTAAATCCATGTTCAACATGGATAACGGTCGAAACTCAGTCAAATGGGCATGTATGTTTTTGGTCTTTGGCAACGGGATTACCAATGCCTCTCTAAGTGTAGGCGGTAGTCGCTGTTCTTGAAATGCAACGGCGTACACCTGTTCTAATTTTGGGGCGAGAATATCCATGAAAGTAGCGTAAAACTCGGCCGGTAGGCCATCAGGTCCTGGTGTTTTCCCTCTAGCCATATCTCTGATTGCTGCTCTAATTTCTCCCGCTTTAACTGGGAGCGCCAACGTGTCTCCATACTTGCGCTCTAAACTTGTCAGCTCCAAGCCCTCAAGATAAAGAAGTAAGTTCTCTTCCAGAGTCACCCCCGGCAACCCATACAGAGTCTTATAATATGTTCGAAACGCAGTGTTGATAGCCTTGGGGGAGGAAAGGATCTGGTCTTGACCGATTGTTACACTGGAAATAGGCCTACCTCTGCCTTCTGGCATAATCAGCCAGGCCAGCAATCGCCCAGCCTTACCACCCTCCATATGTTGGCATGATCGATAGGTTTTGAGATCAAACACCTGCAGCCTGTCCCAAGTAGTGTTATATAGGCTTTTCACGTCTGCCAACTTGCTCTGCAATCCAGACCCACCCGCATTCTCTCTATCCAGGGTCAAAGTTTGTTTTTCCAAGTCCTCCAATTACTGGGTCACCATCCGCCTAAGTCCCACCTTCTTTCCCAAACAGTGTCCCCGCACCACCACCTTGAACGCTTCCCATTCTATCAACGGGGAGCTGGCCGTCCCCTGATTCTCCATGAAATAGTGCACCAGCTCTCCCGACAGTATCTGTCGGAAACCATCATCCTCCAATAGCCCTGAGTCCAATCTCCACAAGGGGATGGGGTTCTTCTCGAGTGTGGGCGTAAATCGCATGAGATGGGGACTATGATCAGACAAAGACCTACCCAAGTATTCAGCTCCCGTTAACATATCCGACAATGCAGCCGAGCAGAAGAACATGTCCAACCTGGTGTGCAAGTCATACAAGTGCGAATAATAGGAGTATTCTCTGCGGTGTGAATTCTGCAGTCTCCAAGTATCCAACAAACCCCACCCCGTCACCCAGCTCCTAAGACCCTTTGCCGTAGTAGCGGCTAAAGTACCCTTCAGCGGGGGGGTCGATCTATCCCACCCCACATCATACACACAATTGAAGTCTCCCCCCACCACCAAGTTACCATTGGAGATTTCAGCCAGTTTACCAGATAATCGTTCAAGGAAGGGGAGCTGCTCCCGATTAGGGGCATACACACAACACATCGAGATCTCCCTCCCACTCAACGTACCTGAGATTATCACAACCCTCCAATCTGTCTCAATTATTTTCCTAGTAAGGGAAAATGGAACCCCTGGGCGGATCCATATTAACACGCCTCTCACAAAGGCTGAATAAGCGGTCGCAAACAGCTGTCCCCTCCACCTACGCCTGAGTCTGGTGACCTCTGCCTTGGTTGAAGGAGAAATTAGTTGATTCCAGCAGAGAGCATTCCCATAGTCCAGCCTGCTGGTGATGAGTGTGTGGGTAATGGTCTTTCTGGATTCGGGGGGGACCCATTCGAAGGTCTTGCAGAGTATACGGAGGGTGTTGAAGCATGTGGAGGATACAGCATTGATCTGTCAGTTCATGGTGAGAGAGGAGCCGAGCATGATGCTGAGGTTACGGGAGTGGTCTGTGGAGGTGGGAGGGCTTCTGAGGGCAGGGGCCACCAGGTGTTGTCCCACATGGTGGGGGTGAATCCGAGAATGAGGACGTCCGTTTTCTCCGAGTTGAGCTTCAGGCAGCTGCTGCTCATCCAGGATGCAACCTCCTTCATTCTTTAAGGAAATTGTACCTGGTGATGTCAGGTTCCTTGGTGAGGGAGAGGATTAGCTGGGTGTCGGCATAGAATACCATGCTGAGTCCGTGTTTTATGACAATGGTTGCAATGGGGGCCATGTAGATATTGAAGAGCATGGGGCTGAGGGAGGATCCTTGGGGTACTCCGCATCTGGTCTCTGTTTGTTTGGAGAGGCAGGGCGGGAGTCATATTCTTTGTGTTCTGCTGGAGAGGAAGGAGCGGAACCAGTCTTAGGCAGTTCCCTGAATGCTGGCATCGTGGAGTCTGGCGGCTATTGTGCGGTGGGAGACAGTGTCGAAGGCTGCTGAGAGGTCTAGTAGGATGAGGGCTACAATGTGGCCTTGATCGAGGAGTGTGCGGATGCTGTCTGAGGCAGCTAGGAGGGTGGTCTTGGTGCTGTGGTTGCTGCAGAATCCAGATCGAGATAGGTTGAGTATGTCGTTGGATTCTATGAAGTTCATTAGCTGGGTGTTGACGATTTTCTCTGTGACTTTGGGACAAAGGGGAGGAGAGAGATGGGCCTGTAGTTCTTGAGGTCCGTCGGGTCTGCGGAGGGCTTCTTGAGGATGGGTCTGACTTTGGCGCATTTCCAGTCATCGGGGAACGTGCCTGTTTCGAGGGTGCAGTTGATCGCCCATCGTAGTTCTGGTGCGATGGCGGAGGCGATTCTGTGGAAGATGTTTGGCGGACAGGGGTCAGTGGGTGCTCTGCAGTGGATGCTCCTCATAGTTTTTGCTTTGTCTGCTGTGGTGACAGGAGTCCAGGTGAGGAGGGTCAGCTGAGTGGCGTTGCTGGTGGATGGTGTTGGGTGGGTACTCTGGTCTTGGTCGTCGAAGTTGTCATATGGTTTCCTGATCGTGTGGTGGCAAAAGGAGCTGAGTTTGTTGCAGAGGTCATGGGAGGGAGGGAGGGAGGGAGGATGTTTTATTGTGGGGTATGGTGAAATTCTTGTATGATGTTGAAGAGTTCCATGGAGTTGTGGGAGTTGGAAAGGTTTCTGTCCTGAATGAAGTTCCTCTTCGTAGATCTGAGGTGGTGTGCCATCGTGGCAGTGCGGGTGAGGGCGTAGGTGAGGTGCTCTTCGGTGATCTTATGCCAGTTCCTGCATGGGAGGCATGGTGTAGGCTTGTGTGTGGTGGGTTTCGAGAAGGAGAAGTGGATGCAGTGGTGATATTCCAGAAAGGTTGCCTGGTGTGGCTGAAGCCAACGTTGTTTCCTCAGGCTAAGATGGGGTCTAGAGTGTGTCCTGCCATGTGCATGGGGGTGGCGATGAGCTGCTTCAGTCTGATGTTCTCTAGGGTGGAGTTAGGGTCGCAGAAGTTGTCAAGGTGGAAATTCAGGTCTCCGAGCTGTACGTAGTCTGTGGAGGCGATGGCGTGGGGCACGATGTAATCTATGATGATGTTAGTAAATGGGGCTCAGGGTCTGTAGGGGAGAGTGCCACATAGAGTCGTTCTGGGGTTGACCCTGATCTGGCTCTCAGCCCTGCTGCAGCGCATTCAGTTGAGCGCTCAGGCCTGCCATCACATGTGCTCTTCTCGTTAGTAGAGGCCTCGAGCTTCCCTGCTGATGGGCGTGCTGACTACGTGTTTGCCGTCTTACTCACTCACAGCCTTACTAGCTGTAACGCCCTGAACGTCTCAGGATCGTTTAACAGACACGACAATGAGGACGCAACCACTTGTGAAGGGTTAGTTCTTTTAATGAAGGCAAATAAAATACAAAGAACAAACAAAAGTTATAGTCACTGGAATCCTCCAGGCTAAGTACGTTACCAGCCCACAGCACGGATGGTCCTAACCGTCCTCTGCATATACGCCGATCCCGGCGTATGCCAACAGAGGGCAGAAATGAAATGGCCGACAATGCCAATCGGTAGGCTGTGAGGGGCACGAAGAGTGTTGGGGAGAATCGAGGAGTCAGGGAAACACCCAGCCGGGGTCTCTACCTGAAGGGAGCAGCCGCTCAACCTCTTCCTCAGACTGCACCGGGACGCGGAGTCACCTCCTGGTGATGCGTCACCGATACCCCAATCACAAGCAAGAAGACTGAACCGAGAGCAGCCGCTCGATCGATCCTGTGGACTTCCGAGTCTGTAACGCGGCAAACACCTCCTGGTGTGCGTTACAGCTGGCAGTCCCTGTGTCTCTGGTCGGGCTGGGAGTTACGACTCCAACCAGCAAAAGCGCCACTGCGCTTGGACTCAGCCGAGTCAAAAAGCGAAGCTCAATGGTTGACCGGTAGAGCTTCCGGGTCCTTCACAGGTGACGATGGGGCAAGACACGGCCCAGGGAGTAACGACTCGACCTACCTCCGTTCTTGCCTTACTGGAGCACCACTCCGGAACACTGCTCTTCACGAAGCAGGTACGTCGGTGTAAACACAATATCCGACAGCCTTGTACCTCCCGGTTCCTCCCTTTATAGGGCGTGTTTTCCTTGAGTTATGTAACAGCTCTCCTGTTTACATAAGGGCGTGTTTCCCTTGAGTTATGTAACAGCTCTCCTGTTTACATAAGGGCGTGTTTCCCTTGAGTTATGTAACAGCTCTCCTGTTTACATAAGGGCGTGTTTCCCTTGTATGACAGGAATTCTTGACAGTACATCCTCCCTCTCAGCGGCTCCCCACGGGTCCAGCGCTGGCAGGAAAACGCCGATGGAACAAGGAGACCAAGCGCGGAGCATGAACCCCTTCAGCCGGTTCCCATGAATGCTCCTCCGGGCCATAGCCTTTCCACGCAACCAGGTACCACAGCTTCCCCCTGCGCCATTTGGACGCCCGTATGCCCGACACTTCATACTCCACCTCCGACTCCACGCATACCGGCCTAGGTGTCCCAGACGGCTTGGAGGGTGCTGGTTTGAGCAATGATACATGAAAGACAGGGTGTATCCGCAATGACTGGGGCAAGCACACCTTCACGTTCACGGGACCCATACACTTGGTAATTCGATAGGGGCCCATGTACTTGGGATGGAACACACTGTTCTTTCGAAACCTCATGTTTCTTGTGGATATCCAGACGTAGTCTCCAGTGCGGTACAGTGGCCCGGGCCTTCTCTTCCTATCTGCCGCAGCCTTGTATCTTCTCTTGGCCTCTATTAGGACAGCCCTTGAGCGCATCAACGTGTCTTTTATGTGTGCCACCCTGTCCGCTGTGGCGGGAATCCTGTCCTCTCTGAACGGATGTAGAAATGGCAAGAACCTGGGATGTTGGCCATAGTTGCTATAGAACGGAGATGACTGTGTGGAGCTGTGAGTGGCGTTGTTATAGGCTATCTCTGCAACCCATAGCAAGTCGACCCATTCTTCCCTGCCCTGGTCCACAAAACATCGCAGATACTGTTTGAGCGTTTGGTTCAGGCGCTCGGTTTGGCCGTCCGTTTGAGGGTGGTAGCTGGTGGACAGGGCGGTCTTAACATGCAGCGCAGTGCACCAAGTCTTCCAGAATTGCGCAGTAAACTGCGACCCCCGGTCCGACACGATCACCCCAGGTAATCCATGCAGTCGTACCACATTCTTTAGGAGTAGTGACGCCAATTCCCCGGCCGTAGGGACTCTCTTGCAGGGGATGAAGTGCCCCATTTTCGTCAAGTAATCCACCACCACCAGTATTGCCGTCATCCCCTGGTCTACCGGTAGGCCCACCACGAAGTCCAGTGATATGCTATCCCATGGTCTATCCGGGGTTGGAAGTGGATGTAAGAGCCCTTGGGTTCGGCCATGGTCGGCCTTCATGGTAGCACACGTAGGACACTCCTGTCCCCACCTCCTGACATCCACTCTCATGGTTGGCCACCAGAAATGCCGTCCCATGCTAGCCACCGTTTTTTCAAAGCCCAAATGACCTGCGCATGGAGAGTCATGGCACCAGATGAATGCTTGTTTCCTTAGCCTAGGCGTGGGTATCAATAGGCACCTGCCCTTCAGGGGTATCCCGTCCTTCAGCTGCCATTCTCTGTGACTGAGGAGCCACCTCCGCCATGCGAATGCCCTGATCCCTCTCTTTATTCCCCTCAGGAAAGTATCCGGTTGGATAACCCCCAATACCATCCTCGGGGAAATGATGGAACGCTCGGTTGCAGGCAATGGTTCCTTAACTGCAGATTGACGGGACAGGGCGTCCGCCTTCCGGTTTTCCGTCCCCGGCCGATATGTGATGCGGAAGTTGAACCCCGCAAAGAAGATCATCCACCGCAGCTGCCTGGGAGAAAGGTGTCTAGTGGCCGTCATGAACTGTAGGTTCCGATGGTCCGTGTACACCGATACCACATGTCTTGCCCCCATCAACCAATGCCTCCATTCGGTGAAGGCGTCCTTGATTGCGAGAAGCTCCTTCTCCGCAATATGGTAGTTGCGTTCGGCGTCATTGAGTTTGCGGGACATGTACGCAACGGGATGAAGCACCCCTGTGTCGTGGTTGCGTTGGGACAAGATAGCCCCCAGCGCCACATCCGACGCGTCCGCTTCCACCACGTAGGGGAGATCCGGATCGGGGTGAGCCAACACCGGCGCCTTACCAAAGGCGCTTTTCAGGGCCTCAAAGGCTTTGTTCGCTTCAGGGGACCAGACAAACTCCTTGGACTTCCTCAGTAGCTGTGTGATTGGGGCCACCACTCCTGAAAATCCATCTATAAACCGCCTGTAAAAGTTGGCGAAGCCAATGAAACTTTGGACGTCCTTCACGCTTTGGGGCACCGGCCATTCTTTCACCGCCTTGATCTTTCGTTCTGCCATCTCCTGTCCCTCTGGACTCAGCATCACTCCGAGGAATTCCACGGATGTGACGTGAAAGTCACACTTGCTGAGTTTACATAACAGCATGTTTTCCCTCAGCTTTTGGAGCACAGCTTTGACGTGGTGTACGTGCTCCTCCACACTGGACGAATAGATGAGGATGTCGTCGATATATACGACCACGTAGATATCCAACTCCTCTCTGAATACCTCATTCAAAAAGTACTGAAAGGCTGCCGGGGCGTTGCACAGACCGAACGGCATGACGAGGTACTCAAAAAGGCCGAACCTGGTCTTAAAGGCGGTCTTCCACTCGTCTCCGTCCCTCATGCGCACCAGATGGTATGCCCCTTTCAAATCCAACTTGGTGTAGATACGAGCTTTCTTGACCTGTTCCAGAAGTACACTGATGAGAGGCAAGGGGTACCGATTTTTTATGGTTATCGCATTCAATGCCCTAAAGTCCACACAGGCTCTCAGCTCCCCATTAGCCTTCGGGATGAAGAAGAGTGGCGAGGCGGCCGGAGACTTGGACGGGCGGATGAATCCTAGCTTGAGGAGTTTATCCAGGTACCCCCGGAGATGCACGTTTTCAGGCTCCGTCAGGGCATACAGCCTGCCGCTGGGAACGCTGGCCCCTGGCACCAGGTCGATCTGGCAGTCAAACTGTCTATGTGGTGGTAGCACTTCCGCCTTCACCTCATCAAATACATCCTCAAAACTGTGATAAGCCTGGGGGAGAGCCACATCTTTTTCTGCCGCTGTAGCCACCGTCTGACTCCCGCTCTCATCTGCATCAAGGGATTCCGTTCTTATTCCACAATGCAGGATGCAATACGGTGACGTCATTTCGATGCGATGTGTTGGCCAATCCACAAAGGGGTTGTGTTTCTGTAGCCACGGCAATCCCAATATGACGCCATATTGGGGCGCTCGGATGATGTTAAAATCGATTTGTTCCAAATGGTTCCTCCCATATCTCATCGGAAGGACCCCCGTGTGCTGTCCGATGGGCCCCGTCACCAATCGCCTTCCGTCTACCGCATAGACGTCTTCGGGTACTGCTTTGGGAAGAAGCACTAGCCCTAGCCTGCATGCCTCGTTGTGGTCCATAAACATGCCAGTGGCCCCTGAATCCACCATGGCCACAACGGGTATCCACTGGTCATGCACTCCCACGTGCACCGTGATAAACAGGTGTCGTTGTCCCTTAGTGACCGAGTTGGAAAGTGAAGGGATGGATGAGTGACTCCGAGATGCCCCTTCTCTGGTCTTGGAGTCCTCTAGTTTTCCGCCGGTATGTCCACCACGGCTGTTACCGACCGGTTGGCCCGATAACGTGACGTCTTCGGTTTGGCAGGGCATTCACGTACGTAGTGGCCTTTTTTGCCACAATATAGGCACAATCCTTGTTTACGGCGTGACTCTTTCTCCGTGGCTGTGAGGCTCGCTCGTATTGCGCTGATGTCCATGGGTTCTCCCTTGGATGCGGTGGAAGTTTCAGGACTTCCCACCGTCACATAGGATGGAAGGGATTTTCCTTTTCTCCCATGATCCCCCTTTCTTTCACTTAGCCTATGTTCCAGCCGTAATACCAGGTTGATAAGGCCCTCACATGTCTTGGGTTGAGGGTCAATATGAGCCACGGCGTCCTTGAGCTCATCGCACAGCCCTTGATGGAAGAGCGCCGTCTGTTTAGCAACAGGCCACTTGGTTTCCGCAACCAGCCTTCGGAACGCGTTGAGATACTGCACCAGGTCGTTGGATCCCTGTCTCAACTCAAGCATTTCACGGTCCGCCGTGTACGAGTCAGCCCTTCTGTCGAATACCTTCAGGAATTCCTCGCGAAAAGCACCCCAATCACATAAGAGGGGGTCGTCCCTGCTCACCAGAGGTACGGCCCATTGTGCCGCGTTTCCAGCCAAATAGGATATAAGGAAAGCCACACGAGCCTGACTCGTGGGGAACGCCTTTGGTTTGCACGATAAATGTAGCGCCACTTGTGTGAGGAATACCTGCACTGTGTTAGGATCCCCACTGTACCTCTCTGGTGTTGCCAAGGGGATGGCTACCGGCATTTCCACTACTACCGCAGGGGTCTGGTTCGTGAGGGAGGTGCTGGGCGTGAGCGGGTCCAATTGGATAGCATCCAGTCTGGCTTTTACATCGGCTGTTTCTTGCCTAGAGGCAGCCACTTCAACTTGCATGGCCGCTAAAGCAGCCAGCACATCATCAAGTGTTGCCATGTCTGTTATCGACCGGGAGACAGTTAGTGTTATTAAGGTCGGATATTTTGTAACGCCCTGAACGTCTCAGGATCGTTTAACAGACACGACAATGAGGACGCAACCACTTGTGAAGGGTTAGTTCTTTTAATGAAGGCAAATAAAATACAAAGACTAAACAAAAGTTATAGTCACTGGAATCCTCCAGGCTAAGTACGTTACCAGCCCACAGCACGGATGGTCCTAACCGTCCTCTGCATATACGCCGATCCCGGCGTATGCCAACAGAGGGCAGAAATGTAATGGCCGACAATGCCAATTGGTAGGCTGTGAGGGGCACGAAGAGTGTTGGGGAGAATCGAGGAGTCAGGGAAACACCCAGCCGGGGTCTCTACCTGAAGGGAGCAGCCGCTCAACCTCTTCCTCAGACTGCACCGGGACGCGGAGTCACCTCCTGGTGATGCGTCACCGATACCCCAATCACAAGCAAGAAGACTGAACCGAGAGCAGCCGCTCGATCGATCCTGTGGACTTCCGAGTCTGTAACGCGGCAAACACCTCCTGGTGTGCGTTACAGCTGGCAGTCCCTGTGTCTCTGGTCGGGCTGGGAGTTACGACTCCAACCAGCAAAAGCGCCACTGCGCTTGGACTCAGCCGAGTCAAAAAGCGAAGCTCAATGGTTGACCGGTAGAGCTTCCGGGTCCTTCACAGGTGACGATGGGGCAAGACACGGCCCAGGGAGTAACGACTCGACCTACCTCCGTTCTTGCCTTACTGGAGCACCACTCCTGAACACTGCTCTTCACGAAGCAGGTACGTCGGTGTAAACACAATATCCGACAGCCTTGTACCTCCCGGTTCCTCCCTTTATAGGGCGTGTTTTCCTTGAGTTATGTAACAGCTCTCCTGTTTACATAAGGCGTGTTTCCCTTGAGTTATGTAACAGCTCTCCTGTTTACATAAGGGCGTGTTTCCCTTGAGTTATGTAACAGCTCTCCTGTTTACATAAGGGCGTGTTTCCCTTGAGTTATGTAACAGCTCTCCTGTTTACATAAGGGCGTGTTTCCCTTGTATGACAGGAATTCTTGACACTAGCGTAGGAGTCACACTGGTGTTGCAGTGGGGGAATGCAAGGAACTTCGCAGCCAGTCGCAGTAGTCGCAGCCATTGAGCGGTACAGACTGTGAGAGGATGCTGTACAGTGGATTTGTCATGCGATGTGTGACACAACACTGAGTGCTTGATTTTCTTCTAATTACATCGCCATCTGTTGGTCGGAAGTCACCATATTTTACCATCGAGCTGACAGCGATTTGCATGCTTATATTCAGATTTATTTGACAGCCTTCTTTCTTTTTCTCGTGGTCTTTCCATTGACTGGCATGCTTGACTTCAGAACCTGTATTTTGTTTTTACAATTTACAGGGTTAAATTGTGACAGGGTCTGGGTGTGAAGTTTACATTTGCATATTGTTTACTCCCTCTTTTGTTTATTTATTAACAACTACAATGCAAACAGTAACTCCACCAGTATCGTTTCTACAGGATCATTGGGAACATCCACTTAAATGGCGTCTCTGGCTAATGTCATTTAATGCTTTTTTGGGAGCTATTGACAAGCAGAAATTTAAACCTGATCGAAAAATTAATGTATTATATTATTATTTAGGGGTTGAGGGGAAAAATGTATTTGACCTCATACCAGGTTACAATCCCTCTGTGGATGATGCATTAGATGAATACCAGAGTGCTGTTAAACAACTGGAGATTCGCTTTGAGGGCAAAGTCAACTTAGTTGTACAGAGGCATGCATTTCTTAATCTAGTGCAAGCCCCATCAGAGTCCAATGACACGTGTGTTACTGCCCTAAAAGTTTTTGCTTTGTATCGTGAATTTGAGAATTTTAAATCCCACTTATACGCGGCCAGATACAGCTCTAAGAAAATTTAGGAGAGGTTACTGTCTTGCAAGAACCCTACATTAGACAAAGCTGTTGACATAGTAGATTAGTTGAGGGAAGATTCCAAACAATTGAAAGTACTGTATGTCAGGTGTCTGTTGTAAACAGTAATGTTAATAGAGGATAGCCAGGTTTGTCTTCCAGCTTTGCTAGTAGTGGAGGCTCACGATTTGTCAGTAGGTCACAATGTTTTAGGTGTGGGTCACTTAAGCTTGTTTTACATTTTAAGAGTTGTTCAGCAATATCCCTGGAGTGTTGGAAATGTACGCAGTTGGGCACTTTTGCAGTGTTTGCAGGGGGGTAAATGTATTTCATCTGTAAGAGGCATCATTGACAGAGCTGTTCAGAGTCAAGATATCAACCAAAGTATAAGAATGAATGCTTGCTGTAGATGTTGTAGACATTGGTAGTGCTGCCAACACCAAATGTTAAAGTGATGCACAGGTCACTTTTTCTGTCAGGGGATGCATGATACCCCTCGTAGTTGACTCAGACAAGAATGATCATTATTAACATCACCAAATGTAATTATGATTGGGTGGATCAGGCTTAATTGCCACCGGATGTCATCAGCACAGCTTTTGAGGGGAGCAGAATTGACCTGTTAGGCTATTTTTGGCTGAATATTGCATTTACTAAAAAGGAGATCAGAAGGGAATCAATGTGGTAGGTTGATAGCATCAAGCTGACTTTGGGCTAGTGTAGGAAATTAGGATCTGCTTTTATGGTTATCCCCACTTTTTGCCTGGTGCTAAGCTGTTATTGACTAGTCTGACTGGGCAGCGGTTTCTGACACCTGCACACCAGCTTCCCTGGTGTAGGTAACATGGGTAGTAGGGTATCCATGGGTTGGGTGACTCTCCAACCTTCTGTCTTCCACTGAGTTTCTTCAGTGTCCACTGGAAAGGGTCCTTAATCTTTAAAATTCCAACCGCGACTTGCATGTTGAGTTGTACTGAGCACGCACTCAGTCGTGTTCCCACACTGCACACACTCTCCGTAGTGTTCCTAGTCACTCACCTTGGGTGGTTCCTTGGGTCCCCAGCACTCCTACATCCTCTCGACATTGTCTTGACCTGAGTCGTGGTTCTAATACCACTTTCTTAGTATATGGTTTGGTCCCCCTCCCGGGGTCCACTGTGTATTTTTTTTTACTTACTTGATTTCTATGCAAAGTATTGTGTGCATTGTGTATATCTCCAAGTAGGAGATATTTATATGTGTTAGAGAGTATTGTATAATAAATATGTGTATTTATAAATACCTTGTGTGGTTCTTTCTCACTTAATCTATACATATAAGATTCCATTCTGGTAAAACAAACTGCTTTACACTCCTTTTGGACTAAGCCTAAAGGCTGCTCTCCACAGCTACCACTTAGAGAGCTTTCTAAGGTTGTCTGAGACCTCTTAAAAAACCATAAGGGACTGGTGCAGGGTGCCCACTTACATATGTGGACATCATATACCAGGCCAGCTTCTCGCAGATAGTAATCAGGCCTGGTAATGAATGTACTGTGGTTTTAGAGGATGATCAATGGATCGGGGAGTGTTGGCAAAAGACCAAGTTCAGTGGGTATCCAATTTATGGAGGTTTTTTCTGATGAAATAGGCGATATCAGAAATGTAAAATGTGATCAGATTTAAGAGCGGTTGTATACACATTAAACACAGATCATGTAGTGAGCCAATGTGTAAGGGGTGATTTATCCCAAATTTTAAACAAAATGTAAAAGGAGGAAAGTATTGGATACCATCCTCTGGTTGTCTCTTGTTGTGCTAGCCAAAAAGAATCAGGTGTACTTTGTTTGTGTGTTGACCTGAGGAGTCTTATTAATGCTATTTGGGTGGATAAGTTATGCATTCCATGTATTGAGGAGCCAATAACATCTGTGGATCAGGCCAAATGGTACACAACGTTAGATATTAAGGTGGTATATCATCAGGTTGTATTGGATGAAGAATCAAGTCACTTGGCTGCCTTTGTTACACCTGATGGCACATTCCATTTCATAGGATGTCATTTGCCTGGCCTCTGGTGCCTCAGTGTTTCAAAAAGTCACAGCTCACAACTAGATAATTGCATGTTATTAAAAGTGTGGTGGTCTTCCAGGATGACATCTTAGTGTTTGCAGACACATTGGAGGATCATAATATTATTTTGTAACAAGATTTTAATGTTTTATCTGACAGTGGTGTTACTCTCAGAAAAGACAAATGCACATTTGCTGTGAATGAAGAATAATATCCAGACCATGTATTATCTGTGAAAGGGGTCAAGTCTAAACCTGGTTTGGTGGATGGATTGTGAAAGCTTCCCATCACAGAGACAAAGATCAGCTAAGGTCTTTTTTAGGCACGTGCGAGTTTTATTTGACATTTCCAAGAAATCTCTCCAATATGACTGAGTTGTTTAGGAACCTTCTTCAGAGGAATTTGAATTTTGTTTGGTCACCACTATGTCAACATAATTTTTATCTCATCAAACAGAGTATTGTATCTGCACCTGTGCTGCAACCGTTGCAGCTGTATGCAGAAAATCAGAAGACCTTTGTCACTGCAGATGCTAGTGCTTATGATGTGAGGGATGTTATCGCAATGGGATGATTCCAATGATATTACAATCTGGTTTACATCACAGAGATTAGTAGAGGTTCAGCCAGATATTCTGTTATAGAGAAAGAATGCTTGTGTGCACTTGGGGTATGATAAAATGTGAACCTTATCAGTTGTGTAGGGTATTTTGGCTGAGAATAGATCATAAATAGTTAGTTGACATCTACAAGGGTGCTAAGATAAAAAATTCAATGACAAGGTTGGCCAGGTTATCTGTGAAATATTTGGAGTTTAATTTCGAAGTATCATACATTGCTGGAGGAAAAAAACTACAAAGCTGATTGTTTGTCCAGATTGTCGGTTGATGATCATTTGGATTCCGTTGAAGAGGAGGCTGAGGAGTGCATGATTGCGAGAGTAGAATCCAGGAGTGTGGCATGAGGAGGTAGAGGCTGCAGTTCCCTGTCCATCATTTTTTTTGTGTCCCTTCCATGTGTTGCTGTCTCACATGAGGTATATGATTGTAATGATTGACCATCTTTCAAGGTGGGTGGAAGTAAAGGGTTTTGCTGAACCCAATATATGGAGTGTTATAAAGAATCTCATGGAGGTATTTTAGAGAGAAGGAATACCTGCTGTGGTTTTGTCAGTTAGTGGTGTGCGGTTCAGTTCTGTTGTCATGCAAGATTTTTTAAAGAAAAATTGTATTAAGCACGCATACACTCCATTATATTGTACCCAACTCAATGGAAGGGTGGAAACGTTACACAAATTACTGGTGGAGTGTATCCAAGGTGCCGTTAAATCTGGTGATTTTGCTGATGCAGTCATGGATACTATGTGGGCTTTACCGCATGACATCACATTCTGTTAGTGGAAAAGTCCTGTTTGAGTTGATGAGAGGAAGAAGAGTCAGGTCATATCTGTCTCCTTTATGAATATCGGAGGTTGTTGATACCAATATTGTTCTGCAGGTGCTTTCCAACAAGGCGAAGATTGCCTGTCATGATGTTTGCAGGGCTAGAGTTACTAGTGCTGTGTATAGTTTAAAAAAAACACAAGAATGCTGGTGCATTGTGCTTGGGGGATTTATCTGCATTAAAGACCCATTTTTGTTAAGAAAAGGTTTGTCGAAATGTAGGGATCCCATTCAAGTGATGGATGTACTTGGAAATTCTATGCAGGCTTCCAATGGTCAATAGCGTAATGTATCTCGAGTGGCGAAATCTGATGTGAAGAAGTTCGGAGTTTTGGACAATTCCAGAGAGCTTAGTAAAAATCTAAGTTCAGGTCATTGAAGCTATTTACATATGAGTGCATATAAGATTTATTGACTTAGTGTGCCTATTTGCTATTTTTATTTGGTGTGTTGTTTGAATGTTTAATGTGTGTGAAGGGGATCAAATGTAAGAGACAGTTGGAGACACATGTACAGTGATTCTTGTGATGCAATAAACTACACTGTTGGACCTCTGCAAGTAGTTCCTGCTATTTATTAACACCTCCGGTTTCCTTTTAGGAATTTGATTAGGTCCTTTATGATACAGAAGACTACTGTTTAGTCTTTTCGTGGATGGCGGCGGTGAAGGATGCGACTACGGTATGTGTTGTTACAGTGTCAACCATCTTTCAGAATGGGAGCAGCCTTTTGTCTCATTATAATCACTGTCAAGTGTGGCTGTTGATAGTCAGGTGAAGACCGCTCACACCTCTTTGTTGTGAGTGCTCCAGCCTGGAGATGATCCTGCTGTGAGGAGCATCACTCAAGACAAATGTTGAGTGTTGAAGACAGACTGATAAGGACACATGAAAGGAGAACAGAATCAAACGGTTTCTGAAAGGGTATACACAGTCCACTTCCCCTGTTTGCCATCTCTGTATAAAAGCGAGACATTGACCTAGTTACTGTTTCAGTTACAAGTTCTCTTTGATCAAGGGGGGATGCTTCAAAGAGTACCCAGAGGACTACTGCACAACTAGAGCTGGTGTTTGCCTGACATCCCACTTCTGAGAAGGATGGAGACACAACCTGGAGTCTGATTAGGGGGAAGAACTGCCTGTCTTGTCTGGGATGCCAAAGGAGTCCTGTCTGATTGAGAGGGCAGCTGACCCTGCAGGAGGAGCTGACTATTAGTGAGGATAGAAACAGTTGACTCTGGTGCTGCAGTCTATCCACCAAAGATGTACAACCCATGTGACTGGAATGCTCTAGTCTGAGAGCCAGTCTCTCAATTGGAGGCACTGGAGCACTTGCAACATTTGTCCGAGCAGATGCTGGTGTCATCCCATTGTTGCAAATGTGGCATGTGCCAAGTGTGTATGATTGGTCTGCCAGACTTGGGTCCCATGATTACGTAAGAGTGACAGTGGCATTATCTGCTCTGTGCCCGGACAGTCCCTGCCACCCTAGAAATAGCCTACATCTGTGATGCCCACTCCAGGGTACCACATCACCCAGCATGAGTGGCTAGTCTGGCACTGATCCAAAGTGTCCTTAACATACTAAAAAGGCCTGAAGTACAAAGCTGATGCCTTGATGCACCTAATACAGAAACGCTGTCTAGTTGATGTGGTGCTAGAAACCTATGCACCCAATCAGACCTGGCTCCCGTTCCTCAAATCCTCGAAGCTGTTGAGTCAGCACCAGAGTCCTTCACCTGGAGAAGAGGACTGCAAGATGGGCGTGTCCCGGGGTGGGACGATCACAACTGCTATTGTGATTCACCAGAATGGAGGAACCGAAACCGATGAAACTACTAGGCTTGTCTGCTGCTGATACTGCTAGAGCTCAGAAGATGGCCACAGCCAGAAGCCAGCCACTACCACCAGTATCTTCAGGATCTTGCTAAGCGGCCCGCACTCATTAAGGCTAAGGGGTCTGCTAAGCAACCTGACAGCATCACAGCAAAACTCCACTGAGCTAGACTGTAAGCGGTAGACCTACTACAGCCCTCAGCCACCCAGGACAGTGGATGTGTAAGACTATTTAGCCTCCCAAGCCAGATAGAAACTATATGCTAGCAAAGAGGACAGAGAGCGGCACTTTGATTAGTAACTATGGTACAGAGGTCCTGAACTATCAGAAACAGGAGGGCATTGAGTGCATAAGGAGTCCCACCTTGAACCAAGTTTGACTCACATCCATACATTGTCAATGTGAGAAGTTCTTGAGATGTGTTCAGCATTGTGCCTTACTGTGGAAGTACTTTTCTTTTCCAAAACTGAAATATTCAATGGGACAGTCATGTTATTGCCCTGCTGGGTGTGGTGCTGAGTTTGGAGCCTGTTGTACCGCTATACTAACCTCCCCCAGAAGCTAGTCATTGCTGCCACTGAGAGTCAAGGACAGTAGAGGAAAATGACCCAAGCCCACAGGGCTGTGGCTCAGTAGCCCCTGCCTGACCTGGAGACCCCAGAGCAGGGTCCATCAAATTTACTATGAAATATGTACCCTTTTAACACTTCTCAAACTCCTGTAGTTTTAGTTCATGGGTGTTTGGCATGGCCGAGTAGGGTACAGCATTTGTGCTTTGTAAGAATGGTTGATTCAAATATGGTCTTTCTATTACGGAAGCATGTTGTTCTATTGAAATAGCAATGCATCCAAGCGTAGATCCTATTACAACCATATACCAATAGATCAATGGTTAGATCTTCCTTCTGTTCGAAGTACACTTTATCTAGAAATGGGGGGGGCTAAGTAGCATGACCTCTTAGAAATGTTTTTAAGATCTTTTGCAAATTCTCACAGTTTGACTAGGTGCCACATTGTCGGTAGTTTTCCAAAAACTGTAGGAAGGAAAGCGATGTAATTAACCTGCAATTGAAAGAATGTTGTTTTGCAAGTTGGTAAAGACAATTACTTGAGAATTCTTCCCGAATTGCTTTAATTTTACCTTAAATATATTTATCTACATTTTTAGGAATATAACATTGTAATTATTTGAGGATTTATTTCCTAACTAGAGATTTCCTAACTATATATTGCATGTTTTTACTTTAAGCTGACGTCATTTCTTTCACCGTTTCCTATAGTGGTCGGCCTCACATTTGTTTTATTTAAAGAAAGAAGAAGATGTTCTAGAAATGTTTACAGTAAGGGGCAACCTCAGTGCCTCCATAAACCTATTTTCTCATTCCGAGGATGTAAGAATGTACAAGACTGAAATTGTATTAACGATGCTTGATTATTTGTTAGTAGATTTTCTTAGTCTGCCCAATAATAGTCACTTAAATAAAAACCAGTGGCTTTGTTTTGACCTTAGCAGATTAGGAGCACTGTAATTAAACGGGAGTGCTCCCTGCCAAATTCATAATTCCCACACTTTATTTAGAACTAGGGGACGTGCTTTGTTTAGACCAGCAGAACCACTGTTGGTTTCAATGCTGTAACCCTTTGCACTGATTGTCTGCCACTAGAAACTTCCCTGGACATCAGGGTATTCTTTTTTGTTGTCAAGGAGCAAGCTACCACCTCATGGTTTGTTTCCTGAAAATGGAAAGCTTAAAGTGCTTAATTTGTGCCGGTGCTTTCCGGTGCTCAGCACCGGCACTTAATTGTCAGCACCGGGGCTTATGGCTTTCTGCCACATGGTAGTGGTGTCTGCCAATTTAGTTAAGAGCACAACAATTTCTGTTTATATTTCAATTTTAATTTCCAATTATTAGTATGTGCCTCCAAAGCCATTCTTATAGCTTTGCGGGCCTATAATAGTATGAATTGTCACACTTTTAAGAGTGTGATGATTAGTAGTGTGTTGGTGCTGTCATTGGCGGTGCTGCCAGGGGCAACGGATGGTGCAATCTCTAGTGTCCTCCTATCGAGAGCCCCGGCACTACGTTATTTACAAATTAAGCACTGAAAGCTTTGCAGAACGGTGCCATCAAACATGACGCTTGCTTGGTAAAGCTTCATTGCTTTCAATGGAACTGCTGCAGTAGCAGATCTGCTGAAGTTCCAAAACCTGCCTAGAAATGTCTCTAAATATGGCGGGCAATCTTTGGCCTGAGGGGCAGGGGCCATAAGACAAGATAGCGCCGAATAAACAGGCCAAATTAAGAGCAAGAGGCTGCTTCATTAGGACAGGTTGCAGTTCAACTTTATTCACAATATTGTAACATCAACAAACCCACCTCACTAATATCATGAGTCAATCTAACCCCTCCTAACCTTGAACGTCTCCTCCCAATGTGTACAAACGTCTACCCACGATCCCAGCATTCAACCCGTTCCCCCTTTCATTCACCATCCTTTCCCACATGACTGCAGAATCACTCTCCTAGCCGCCTTCTGCAAGGACCCCGGAAAAGCCCCAATATTTCCGGCCTATTGTGTGAGCCCTCGCTTGACTGCTACCTGTCCTCGGCGACAAGCTAAAGGTCAGCCTTAACCAGAACAGACCAATAAAGCCAGCTGAAACGCAACGTCAACCAAACAGAGAAAACTTTCTAACCCCCTATGGGAGGGAGGGCGGAAACAAGGAAAGCTACTTTAGACTGAATACAGGACGACAGCGCACCTATGACTATTCTCTCGAACTGGTTAAAATCTGTCGATAAAGCCCTGCCCATAAAATAACCAATCCCTAATCTCCCTAAGCCTGAACTGCTCCAATTGCCTGCAAAATTGGCAGGGGCTGGCTCCCTCCTGGAAGCCACCCTTGGATCCTCTTTGGCTCCAATTACATGGCAGTTCAGAGGGCAGACTGCCAGCTAGGGTCTAAATTATGCAGCACATTTTCAATCACCTTTGTATCTGAAACATTAAGGAATATTTGTAAAACTACATGCACAGCGTAAAATTGTTATCATGAGAACCCTTACCCTAGCCCAAAGATTAAACTTCAGCAATATTCGATTGCAAAATTGAAACAGTTCATTTGACAAACATATCTGATAGAGTCATCTAGCCGCAGATTCCTTAACTTAGAATTATCCCCAGGCGTCAGACTGGATCCGGAATTTTTTTGCAGCAGCACCTCTGCGCGCCGGGGGACGTTGCCACATGACCCCGCCCTGACGTCGTCCACTGATATGACGTCAGCGAGGTCATATAGGTCCCTCCCAGCGCGCTGACGTCAGTTTCCTTCTTTTCCGCGTGCAAAGTGGATCCGGAGTAAGCGGTTCCTCTGGTCTGTTTTCAGGCCCCTTTTGACACTGTTTGCATCTGGAACTGTGTGCGATGCCGTCGTCTTTAAGACATGTGCCTCGTGTTTGCGGCAAATGTCCGTGACGGACCCACACCTTATCTGCATGTGGTGCCTGGGCGAACACCACAACTGGACGGATTGCGACGCCTGCCAACAACTCAAGCCTCCTCTCCGGCAGCAGGTCCCGGTAGCAGAGGGTTCGGTTTGCGGCATCGGTCGCCGCTTAGTTCCCGTGTGCATCGCTCGCCCGTCCCTGGTAAGTGCTGGCACCTGTCGCCAAGGTCATCAACCTCCCTTCCTCCTGTGGTAGGGGGCACTAGTTCCCGGACTTCTCCGGACGTGCGCCCGAGAGTCTGCCCTCCCCTATCCGCCATTTCCTGGCGTGGTGGTGACTCGGATCCAGATGGCAGCGTATGCCGCGGCCTTGCGGGCCTCCCTTGGGTCCTCACCTCTCCCTGGGGCTTCCTCGAACCCCCCCGCTGCGTGCGGGGTCTCCGGTAGACTAGCCGGTGGGTTTCTCCCCCAGCGCAGACTGAGCACCTTGCCTCACGTGATGGAGGTATGGCGTCATCAGGGCGCAGCCCGGCTGGGTACCCCTCTTCGGCCTATAGCACCCCTAACGCGTCGCATAGTCCAGTGGGGATCCCTGTGGCATCGCAGGTGGCTGCTGGTATTCGCAGCTCGTCTCCGAGTCCCCATCGGACAATCCCCTTGGAGTGGGTGGCTCAGCTTACAGCCCTCTCCCACAGATGAGTTACTCTCCCCTCCTCAGAGGGCTAGCGAGGCTGGTGTGGCCTTTGTGAGGGTTGTTTCTATGGCCGGCCGCATTCTGCTTATGCAGTCCCCATCAGTTCCCCTGCCTGTTGACCCACTGTTGGATTTTCTCCACCACGGTTCGGGGAATGCAGAGCCGCTTTCTGCCTTTCGAAGCCTCCCTTTATGATGCCCTTCTGGGGACCTGGGCTCGGCCGACGTCGGCTGATCCGGCAGCTCGTTTCATCATGCACCGCCACCGACCTGCCACGAATGATCCGGTTTGCTTCTTTGTTCATCCGGATGTTAAGGGGCTCATTCTGCAAGCTGCCTTTCCTTCCTTGCCTCCACTGTTGCTTCCTCCCTCCCAGGAGTCTCGATGGCTGGAGTTGTGGGGTCGTAATATTTTCGTTCCACTAGCGTGGCTCTTCGCTCCCTCAATACTGTGTGTGTGTATTGGCTCGGGCTACTTCTGCCCTTTGGGACTCTGCCGAGTCTCTTATCTCTTCGACCTCTGAGAGCGCTCGTGCTGCCCTCCTCCATCACGTCCATGACGGACGTGACCTGGCATAATTGACTATCCGGTCGGCCCTGGATACCTCAGACTCCTTAGGCCGGGCTATGGCTGGTTTTGTTGCACTACGCTGCCATGCTTGGTTGCGGGATGGCGTCTTCCTGGAGAATATTCGGGCGCGCCTTCTTGACCTGCCTTTTGATGGGGTACTTTTGTTTAATACCCACGCCGACTCAGAGATTCAGCGCCTCCTTGCGGGCTTTCGCCCACCCCATAGGCTTGTACTTGGCAGGTCTCGGGTCATCCTACCCTGGGGTGGTTACCCCTCCTTCCTTTCATTCCGTGTCCACAAGTTGGACTGTGCATTTTTGGGCTGGCAATAAGCTGTTTGTGGAGGTGTTCCACAGGTTGTTCATGTCTTGACCTCCAACTGTGGATTACCCTAAAAGGTGTTCCCCTGTTTTTGGAATATTTTTAATTATGGGGCATGATATACCCCAGGTGGGGTACCTGTATACTTTTGTGTAGCTCTGCTCTGCGCCAGGTGGGCGTGGAGGTCTCTTTGAGCTCCTCCCATTCCCTGGCGTCCTTGTCTTACCATTTAGGGTGGTTTTCCATGTTGTGCTTTATGCACTGCCTCCCATAGGCCACAGGTTCTGCCCTGCTTGCGCCTTGTGTGTGTTTCATACTCCTCTTCTATGGTTTTTTCCTTGTTGCTGAATGATTTTCAGCCATTGTTCCTTGGGACGTCTTTTTCAGTGTGTTTCAACACTCTTCTTCTGAGGCTGCCGGTTCTTTCAGTGGGTTCCTGCTATAGCGCCCGCAGCTGCTTTGGTCTTGTGGCTCGCCCTTTCTATAAATACCCACAGGCTGATGACCACTGTTCCAATATACCCGTTTTTCAGGGAGAAGTTGGGTGACTTGTGCTCAGGTTACCATCGTTCTACATGGCGGCTTTTTTCTTTGGCACGTTTTATAGTACACTTCGGTGCCTTTACATGCTGCGTCTGCAATAAGGGTTCCCATTGGTTCCACTCCCTGGGTTGAGCCTCCTCATCTGGATGCTCTTCTTCTTGGGGGTTTTGTCTGTCCCGTTCATGTACTAACCAGTCCCTCTCTTCTGTGGGGGTGCTTTTCTCCTCCCAGTCAGAGGTGGTTGTTCCGGAGATCTGAGGTTGTTCTCCACGGCTCTGCGTGCTCTTCTTCATGGTTCCTATAGGCACCTTCGGTGACTCGGATGACACACTCTTCGGATGTGTCTTTTTTCCTCCAGGTTTCACCCTTATATACGTATGGTGTGCCTGCTGGACAGTTCCTTTACTGGGGATCGTCCCGGGGTGCCCTGCATCTCTGCTCTCTTTGGGTGCGTTCTTCCCCTTGGCCTTCAAGTTGCCTTGTTGGGCAGTCCCTTAATCGTCGTTACCATGCCACTTTCTTTGTCTCCGTAGCTGTATGCTACGTGCATGTTCCTCGTTGTGGTCCGCCTCCGTGTGCCTCAGCGGGTTGCTGTCCGACCCTGTCGCTTTCCTGTGACTGAGTATTGCACTTGGCGTGTCTACTGTTTCACGCCTGGGCTTCT
The DNA here is from genome assembly GCF_964204655.1 of Triturus cristatus. Classification (NCBI taxonomy): domain Eukaryota; kingdom Metazoa; phylum Chordata; class Amphibia; order Caudata; family Salamandridae; genus Triturus; species Triturus cristatus. Next base: position 335,956,161 of record NC_140595.1, read on the forward strand.
GGGACATTGCTCAGTCCCTACATTTTGCCCTACCCTACCTGTTCGGCCTCACATGTGTAGGCCCGCCAGCTAGGCTCGGGTTCTGTCACTCCATGTTGTCCTCTGGATCTTGGTTGGTGACAACTTAGCGGCCATTGGGCACTGGGAGTAGTTCTTCTTCCTTCCCTCAATATGAACTCTCTCTTCCGTTTTGGGATTGTGGTTTAGTGCAGTTATTCCATCCCGTTTTCACACGGGTGAGGTTTCGTGCCCTTCCGGTCGTCTTGTGCTGCCTTTGCCTCCCATTGTCTTTAGCTCTTCCGAGCTGCTTGGCCTGCTGATTGGCTGCACTGCCACAGCTTTCCCCATTGTCCGGCACCCTGTTGCCGGCTCGGTGCTCTCGGGGACTTTCTGTTGTTCTGTCGCAGACCCACCTCCCCCTTGGGGTATGGCTGTGGTATCTATTCTAAGTTAAGGAATCTGCGGCTAAATGTCTCTATCAGATGTACGAGTTACTTACCTTTGGTAACGATGTATCTGGTAGAGACGTTGTCTAGCCGCAGATTCCTTAATTCCCACCCATCCTTCCCATTCTGCGAGGACCATTCCAGGTGGGGTTCTCCACCTTGCCTCCTTTCAGTTGGCACTGAACTTTATCCAGGGTGCTCAAGTTGGTGCGACCCTCTCAGACTTTGCCTTCTGCAACCGCCTCCCTCTGGGTGGCTTCTCTTCCTGTGGAGTGGTGCTTTTCTCTTTCGCCTTCAACAAGAGATTCATTCTTCCCTTTCTCTGCATTCCTCCACTATGGTCCTTCCAGTGTGGGGTCTTCTCCTTTCCTTTTCCCTCCCTCGGTTTAGGGTTTCTTGTCTCCTCTGCAGTCACCTCTATTGGGGTCTATTGGGCTGTGCCTTGGTCCTTCAATTTCTACAGGGTAATGCGCCATTCCTTGTAATGTCACCTCGCAATAGATTGTTGTTCTTCCTGTGCTCCGCCCTTGTTGGCCAGAACAGTTCTGCGTTGTAATGGCAGCCTTCCTGTTGTCTATCAGGACATTCTTGCCTTGTTATTCAGCCTCTTTGGAGGATCTACGCCTCGCTTGCAGGGTTGTTTCTCAGGGCAGTGCTCTGCCCTTACTACTTGGTTTTTTGGTATACAGTGCCTAACACTGTCCTTTATGATGATGTTATGCACCATACGATTTCTTTGTTTTACTGATTTTTCCTCCTTTGCACACTGTTCCCATACTATCACAGTTTTGTTGGTGGCTCCGTGTTGTGCCACGGAAAAGTTTCTCCGAAGAAAACTGATGTTAGCGCGCCGGGAGGGACTTATATGACCTCGCTGATGACACATCCGTGGACGACGTCAGGGTGCGGTCATGTGGCGCCGTCCCCCGGCGCGTAGAGGTGCTGTTGCAAAAATGTTCCGGATGCAGTCTGACGCCTAGGGATAATTCTAAATTAAGGAATCTGCTGCTAGACAACGTCGCTACCAGATACATCGTTACCGAAGGTAAGTAACTCGTACGTCACAGCGTATCAAAACAGATACCTGTTAACTTTTTATTAGCCCTGGGTACGTTAATGCAGTGTCCACCTTGATAATCTTTTTTGTACTTTTTCTTTCTTCTGATCTATATACAGGCTGTAGTAAACTCTGAAAGGCCAAGAAATGTGTAGTTGGCTTTTTTGTAACAATTATTACATTTGTTGTCCTATTATAGCCATTTATGCACCACTTAACTGTCTCTCTTTTTCGTGTTAAAAGGTGTAGGGAGTATTCACAAAGAGGTTGACTTATTAAGCAGTCTTACCGGTCATGAAGTTGTTTTTCTGTACTGGTAGTCTTGGAAAAGGGTTTTGAAATTTGTTCCCTTGAGAAGGTAGTGTTAAAAATACAAGTGCTGTGTTTATTCCAGATCTGCTCATTTGTTTGTCTTTGAAAGAGCGCTGGATGTGGTTTCTCTGCAGCTGTTATGATTAAATATCATCTTCTAGTCAAGTTCCAGTTTGAAAAACGACTGCTTTTGTATATACAAGCAGCGGCATAAAACAATTCACTTTGATCACAGAAAATACAATCCTACAACAAAGTGAGGAAACAGGAAAGCGATATGAAATAAAACTCCAACCAATGACAATGTTTTTACTGCCTTGCAGTCATATTTAACTGCTTGAGTGCAGAGGGAAACCCCACGTCAACAGGTAATCCTCTGGACTTGAAAAGAAAAGGTTTCTGGAGAAAACAGCAGAAATATTCTCTTTTCTAAAATTGATAGGACCGGATTCTTGCCTACCTGGTTCTCTCCAAGAATCCTCTCAGGTTGCCAGGATCTTTTTATCTGCTAAATAGTGTAGAGGGGAGAAAACCCAATCCTTAATACATAATCACCCGAATCAAGTCTCATTTAAGAAGGACCACTGACTCTGAATCTAAAATGTGTAAGATTTTATTACAACCAAAAATAACTGCACATACAGACACCTTAGCACAAGGTGAAGAAAATAAATGGGCACTAAAACAAATGCAAGTCTACATAAGAGTCTCATACGACTCAAAACAAAAAGAATAACAAGCTCTAGGAGCATAAGAAATGCAATGGTTAATCCAATGCCTACATTAGAAATCATTAGCCTAAAAAGAAAAAAACAGTTAGTCTATCCCTACTCTAGCTCTAAGGTGACATCTCTACTTAGCATTTCCCTCCCAGGTAAGAGAGTAAAATGTGTCAGAAGTGAGGACTTCCTTAGAAGTACATTCACTTAGTCAGAGCTTGTTCTAAGATGCTCCTTCTAGCTTTCCATCTTAACCTCAACTGCTCCCCCCTCGGGGCACTGTCCCTAATACAAAATCCCAAAAACATAGAACACGCCCTTCATCACACCTCTTCAGTCAGGTCTTCTCCCGGTACTTTTCCAGCGAAACATCTACTCTATCCAACGACGGTTAGCTTGACCTTGGATCCCAGGCACCTTCTCCGCAGAAAGTATCATCCGTAAATTCCAATGTACTCCCCTGTTGGCTTCTCGTACCATCCTAACTCCTAAAACATAGACCTAGTCTCTCTAATGAGCTAAATGTCCTTGCACCTGCAACAGAAACATGGGAACGAAAAACTTTTCACTTCTGTAAGATTTTCCATCATCCTGAAACCCAAAGCCTTTACCAAGGGAAATCATTAACCTAACACATTGCATTACATAAAATTAAACATTATGCATTTACTAAAATACATTTGCAATGCTCTACGACATTATTCTTTATGCAAATCATAGTTACATTTCTAATCACCTCAATGTTAAATGAATCTAGTAATACAATTTCTATGTCACCTCTAAACTAATTCGAATAATATGTGGGTGCGGACTAACAGTGATTATGATGCACCCCTACAAACTTGAGAATAACATGATGCTCTAGCAGTTCCCCCCTTTGATGACAAATGTCATCACACCATCACACAATCAATTCCCTTGGAGAAAGAACCGACCTAAACAGTACTTGTCGCCATCCTCCCCCGTCGGAATCTCTCCATATTCTTAATTTTCTGATACTGACTGTCCTGCAGTCGGGCCATTCGCATCTCACTCGCTCTAAGAGCTCTCTCAATTCGGTTTCCTCTGTACCACTTATAAGCTCTGATGAATCCCCACAAACAGACCACACAAACCACAACAATGATAAAGGGTTTTAGCCCGAACCCAAGGAACCCTTTTCCCAAATTTGCAAACCAATTTCCCACATGACCAAATTGTTTACCAATCTTTTCCCACACACCCTCTTCGGTCAGATCCTCAATCTCTTAATTAATCGTGGTAATGTTGTCTATATATGTCTCCAGATCCTTGCTATTGTCTGGAATATACGTACAACATTCTTGAACCTTCAATAATTTACAGACTCCGCCCTCTTTTGCTAATAATACATCTAAAGCAAGGCAGTTCTGTAAAACCATCGTCCTTATCGATAACATCTCTCCATCTGCCAATATCAAGGACCTTGCCGTAGCCATCGACAATTCATCAACCACGGTCGCCAGCCTTCTGATCTTCACATCATTCAAAACCACCCCCAAACTCGGTATTATTGCTCCAAAGACATCACCAATTACTGCTCCTGCACTCACAGCTCTCTTGACTCTAGAATGATGTCCAGTCTCCAAAGGCTCCAAATCTTCTGCATGACAGATTTTCGGAAAAATAATGGCCAAATAGCATGTACCATACCAATTTGCAGGCAACCTCACATAGGCATTCCTTCCGCACACATAATACACAGTTGGAATCACTTGCACAGAGCCTTGCAAAACGTTTTTAGCTGAATCTTCCATAGTGAAGACATGATCACACATACTTTGTCCTACTGAAACCTTTTCATAGTAGGTCTGAGGACGTCTCACACACAACTTCCCCTTTTGCACCTGGTCCAATGCTATGGGTCCATAACTCCCCTTAGATCTGTGTAATCTCTCCTCATCAGTCCAGTCTACTGGACTATCTTCTGTATTCCGTGTTTGAGTTAGTTTTCTATATCCATCTTCTACTTGACCTATAAACTTTTTCTCTGTATCTGACAATGAACATGTCAAATTATGCCGGTGAGCATAAGCCGTATCCAGTTCCAAAGACGGTATGAAATACTTCCGAAGTCTGTCCTCTGACTTGTAATAATCGTATTTATTCAAATGCTTATAAGCTGGAACCTCAGAAAGTACTGCATCGTAATTGGAAAAGAAATACTCAAACTGACCTCTTTCATAAAAGATACTAAGCAACAAACTACAAGAAACTCAATATGTTAGTGGAAGGTGATGGTATCTAATACCCTCATCTACTGAAGAAGGCAACTGCATGCACACATAACAATCTTTCGCATCCATCGCATCAGCATACTCGTACAGCAACTTCGGATACGCATTAAGCTTAAAATCGCTTCTAGATAGATCTATGTGAAATCTACTACTCTCTTCGATTAGTAAAGCTCTTTTAGCTCCTATAGTGACCTCCTTTTGGCTAGAAGTGGTAGGTGTAGGTGTTCCCTGTACCTCCGCTTCCTGCTCATGTGAAACGATATACGAGGCTATAACTATTATGGCTATAGAAACTATTACCAACCCTATGAGTGTACCTATCACTAATTTAGACCTACGGTGAGTATTTCCAGCATCAGCCATTTTTGCAAAGTTCTCGGTTTCAGCAGCAACAATTAAGAGTCTCTTTTCTTCTCCAGATATCGCTTGTCAACCAGTTCGAACTATACTTCAAGAGCTGGAAATCCCCTTGCAACTTTCAGTTCCCTATTTACACAGTTCACAAAAAGACTTCCCTAGCCCTCTTTCGTTGTCTCGGCGGAAAGTCCCTAAGTTTATTCTTCTTCCACTCGGACATAGGTTATCTTCTCTTAGACTTTTATATACAAGAAAGTTCACCTTCAGTCCAAAATAAGATCAGCTCCCAAGATCTCTAAAACACGCTGCAAAAGATCAAGACGAAGCACCACTAACTCCTGATGCGGTGGCACATATCCAAAGGTTGGAAAAACGTCTCAGGATCAGCTTACGCATCTTGCTCAGAAGTGGTGGATTTGGAATAGTGAGAGTCAGTATTCCTTCTATCTCCACTCCTGGAACCAGCAACAGCACATCCACTTTCAGGTTCGGAGAATTGCCGACCAGCGTCAAGGACCTCAGTCTCCCTGAGCTCAACACTCCTGGCATCAGTCACAGTGTATGCCCACTCTGGTGAGGCGTACCTTTGACACAGCACTCTTGTCCTCCTGGACCTTCTCAAACCACTGCGAGCTTGCTCGTCGTCGCTCTGTTCAGATTCAGATGTTTCAGAAACTGGGGCAAGATCTCTTTCAGGAGCCAATCTCAAGTTCAGCCGTATCTGACTCATGGGCCAAACCTCTTCTGCTCCTGTGTCACCTCTGCTCTCCTTTCTGGTACCCTGTGCACTACTTCCCTCTTCGACAGAATTTGACTCTACTCCACCCACAGCAATACTTTTTCCGTCTGAGTCAAATTCGGGGATTTGATTAGCACAACCCCTTTCAGCTCGATCTAGTGCACAACCAACTGCATCAGTAACCCTCACAGCTTGGCTTGCCCTCTCAGATGGCCCTGCCACCTCAACTGGATTTTCATTCACAAGAGGGGCTGTAACTTCCAAGGGTGCTGGAACTCTGCGGGTATGGGAGGCATGCACCCAGCTCGGCAGTCCCCCACACTTCACTGCCATGTTCGTGACCAGTATTACCTGGTGCGGGCCACGCCAACGAACATCCAGGCAACTCTTCCTCACGTGCTTGCGGACAAGCACCTAGTCTCCTGAACACAGGTCGTGGCACAGGTCACCTGCGGCTCGAACAGTTGCTGCTTGCACCTGCTGGGACACAGAACGGACTACGCAAGCCAGTCCCTTACAGTAGTCTGGTCTCGGTTTGGTGCATAGTTTAGTCACATCGAGACAATCGTGATCCTCACAATCTTCACCGTCTGCATTTGGAATAGGCATTAATGATGCGGGATTTAAAACAGAACACCTCTTCAAAGTCACATTTTCTGCGGCAAGTATAACTTGCTCATAACGTGTTAACCTATTGTTCGTGAGGTTCTGTGTTTTGGTCCTTGTCATCAACAGTTCAACAGAATATGGCACATAAACTGTAAGTGAATGTCCCATTACAATACTCTCACATCTTTCAATACTGACACCTGTTGCAGCAACGGATTTAAGACATCCGGGCAACGCAAAAGCTACTGGATCTAAAGTAGCTGAAAAGTAGGCAACTGGTCTACGGACACCTCCATGAGTCAGAACTGACAATGCACAACCTTCTCTCTCGCAACAGAACAATGTGAATGCCTTGTTGTAATCAGGCATCCCCAAAGCTGGAGCGCGACACAGGGCTTCTCTCAGCCTCAAAAATGACATCAAACAGTCATTGTCCCATGGTACCGGATCACTCACACCCTTGTGCGTCAGCCGTTGCAAAGGCTTCGCTTCAAAGGAGAAGTTGGGAATCCATTGGCGACAGTAGCCAACCACACCCAAGAACATTCTGACTTGTCTCTGAGTGGTGGGCACAGGCATTTTCATAATAGCCTCAATGCGATCTGGTGACACCTTTCTCCTGCCCTTCTCAATTCTGTGACCCAAATACTGCTCTTCTCTCAGGCAGTACAGCAATTTATTCGGGGACACCTTGTGTCCATTCTCAGCCAAATGATTCAGTAAAGCAATGGTATCAATTCTACAAGCATCTTCTGTTTCTGAGGCAACAAGCAAATCATCAGTGTATTGCACCAGAACAGAGTTCTGTGGTAACACAAGACCTTCAAGATTCTTCTTCAGGATCTGATTAAAGATCAATGGACTCTCTGGATACCCCTGTGAGATACGACACCATGTTAACACACGGTTCTCCAGCCGGAAAGCAAAAAGAAATTGGCTTTCCTCATGGAGTGGGATCGAGAAGAATGCTTGGCACAGATCAATCACGCTAAACCACTCAGCTTCACATGGGATTTGAAACAGTATCACAGATGGATTCGGTACCACCGTACAACATGGAACAACTATCACGTTGACCGTTCGCAGGTCGTGTACGATCCTGAATTTCCCACTTGGTTTCTGTAGTCCCATGATAGGTGAATTACATCGGCTACCCATGATCTCTTTCAGAATTCCCTGCTTGGTCATAGACTCAATTACAGGCTTGATCCCTGCAATAGTCTCAGGTGACAAATTATACTGGGGCGTCCTAGGGAATTCTACGTTCGGCTTGACCTGTATCTTCACTGGCTCTACGCCTTTGATCAATCCGATCTCTTCTCCACTGAAGTCCCACACATCAAGTGACACTGAATCCCTCAAGTCAAGTGGAAGTTCCTCCACTGTCAGCGCTGGGTACATTTCTATGCACACATGCTGATTTGCAACCTTAAAGGTTGCGTCATCATCTCTTGTCTGTACTTCAACTCCCTTTGGTGTGCAATAGATGGTGCAATTCAACTTGCACAACAAATCTCTCCCTAACAGGCAAACTGGACTCGAGTCGCACACCATGAACTGGTGTCGATCTCGGAATGTTCCTATTCTCACATGAATTGGCTCTGTCAATGGGCTAGTCATTCTCTTATTTTCTACGCCAACAACTTGGATCGATTGTCCCGAGAGGGTAGGTAGGGGACTACTGCTGATCTTACAGTAGACCGGGTAGCACCAGTGTCAACCAAAAAGGTAGTAGGGTGACCATCAACATCTGCTTCTACAAATGGTCCCCTCTGGTCTACCTCCAAGACTGCTCCAAGATTGCAGTCTTCCTCCCCCCTCAGGCCCCGTCACACCAATGGGTCTGGACCAAACTCCTCACTCCCTTCGAACAAGGGCAACTGTTGCTAAGTTTGAACTCCCTGCTGAACATTTTGAACCCTAGGTGACAGAAGAACTTGCGCCTTCGGACTACTAGTCCCCCCTTTGACCATCCTAGGTCTAGTCACTGTGGGAACTACCTCAGGTACAGGTACCTGAGTTATCTCTACTTCTCACTGCACCTGATTCATTGGATTCAAGGGACACTCGCGTTTCCAATGTCCAACCTGGTGACAAAGATGACACGCGGTGGTCTTTTTCAATGTCGCCTCACCCATCCCTGTCTTGGGATCAACTGACTTTGGTCTTCCCTGATTCTGGGCTTTCTGATTTCTTCCTTGGTTATTTCCCTGTTTTCTTCCCAACGTCCCTCCACTAGTGGGAGGAACCCGTCTCTGCAGCGATCGGGCCATTGATCAATTGCTGAGGTGGCTTGGTGACCCCATATGGCAGGAGGGGCTGCTGTGACTATCTATGTAAGGTGAACGAAGAATGAAGACTGGAGTGGCAACCCTGTATGCCAGGAGGAGCCGCTGGAGGTGCCAAAGCCGAGAAGTCTGGGTCGGCACCGGGGACCAGGAAACTGTTCTGACCAAGGTGAAACTCAACTCCATTTTGTGGACTGCCCCCATGGAACCCTATTGGTGCAAGGATATCAACCCCCACCTGAGAGAGAAAGGACTTACTGCGTGACCACTGAAGTCAAAGCACCTCTCTCAACTGGTGGCTGCAGCTTGGCTCTGGGAAGGGAGCCAATGCCTGCCAGGTGCTACTGCATGTGACCGTGGGTGGCCCAACTCAGCCAATCCAGAAGAAAACCATGCTGAAATGCCAAGGGCACTTTGCTACCGAAGCAGCTAAGCCAAGAACCTGGCCTTTGGGACCATGGAGGACATACCACCATTGGTGCTGCTAAACTCTAGTCTCTGAAAATTTAACTTACTTGCAGAGTCTGGTGGTAAAATCATTGAGTACAGTCTATGAGTCAACATTCCCTGGATACGGCCATCACTGAATGGGGAATAACACTGAACCTGTTCACTTGAGGTGGGAGAACAGAGAGTAGCCTGACAACTACCAGAGCTCCGACCTGTTATTACTCATTGAATGTTGTTTACCTTTGCATGTGTAGAGTTGGAATAAAAATACTTCTTTTAATATAAAAACAAGTATTTGGCTGGGCACTGATTTATTGCTGCACTGCCTGCATGTTAAGTTATGAGTCGTGTTCACTTATATGTATCTGAGCTTTCCCTGAGGGAGCCATGACTGCTTGAGCAATGCTGCCCAGCTGAAAGTTAGGTGCAGAAGAGGGTGCTTGACCCATTTGAACGGGATCCATTGTAGGTTGGGCCCGAGACATCAGGGGTTAAAAGTCTCAACCACCTTGTAACTCCTGGGTGCCCCATGGCTCCTGGAAGGGGGAGCTTACAACCCGGTCATTTAAATAAAATAGTTACATGCATTGTAAAGTATAGCGTGGTAAAGTAGCTAACAGGAGTCTATGTGGTACTTACCTGCATGGTAACGTCCTGCAGGGTAAAAACCATGAGCTCATCTCACTATCAGAGAGCGGGAGAGTAACTGTCCAGTTGTGCTCTCCCAAAGATAAATACTTGCTTACATAACGGTAACTAGGCAGGTGGGGCGGTATGGGGTCAAGGAGTACCAAAGCTGGCCACTATTCTACTATCTACCCTTTGAATCATGCCTTGCTCACCTATGGTGACATGTTGGGTCATCAGCACCTATCCACACACTGGTAGGGTGATACCACCAGGGCGGACTCTGGGCTCCGTCCATCATCTCTTGTGTTTGCTTTGTTCGCTCTAAGTAGGCAGGGAATGCCCAGACATGGCTCCCTTGCTCACTTTACCACTGGATTCAAGCTAGCCTGGGCGATGAGGGCTGCTACCCTCAAACCGGTCCCAGGATGCTTATTTCCAGTCCAGTGAAGACCTGGCTTAGCAGTTCGGGCTGCACTGTTCCCATGAGGAACAGAGTCAAGGCTGATTTGCAAATGGCTGGGTCTGAACTGGGGTGGCGAAATGAGCTTAAGACCGATGAGAGATTCAACCCAGATCTGTGACTGGGGGTGATTGTCTGAAAAGTTTCAGTGCTCCGTCCATCATCTCTTTGTGTTTGCTAACAACTACATACCGATAAGTAAACCTTCACATTTGTCAGCTTTAAGCAGAGACACGTTTAATGAGCCACGTAGTACTCTCATTCAGGTGATAGCAGTAAATCATTTATTTTCCCAAATAACAAAGGAAATGTACAGTCAGTCCTCTTCTTCTTGAGTCGTCCTTGTTCAGCCCATGCCAGGAGAGCCAAATGCCAAATCCCCTTGTGGAGGAGGAAAGAGAAAACCAATGGCAAGTGCCCAAAAATGGTACACAGGGCTTTTAAGGGAAGTGGACAAAGTGAGGGGGGAATTTCACCAAAACAACAACATAAAAAAGTATCTCTTTGGCCCGTCACCGAATGTGCAAAAACAAATACCAGAAAAACAGCTTCTAGCAATCTCTCTACCCAGTTACGTCACCGGTGCTTAATTGCCGATAGGCTTGCGTGATTTTATAAGGTGTAACAATACACACAAAAAAGAAAGCAATTAAGAGAGACCGTCCCTTAACTTGTCTCTCTCTGACTGATATCTCAGTTACTCTTCCCCATCCTCCTTGTGCCTCTCTCCCCACCTCCCTCTCAGGTCACAGACCTGGGCATGTACCTTGCCTAGCAATGCTTCTCCAGGAGCGTGCCGGGCCGTTTCGTGGGGATGTTGGCCTCCTGGAGTCTCTTCAACGTCGAGAACAGTCTAGCGGTTTTCCACCCTGCTGACGCTTCTGCTGAACATTGGCTCCTTGACCCCTCGATGTCTGATCTAGCTTTAGTGCCTCCTCATCAGAGAACCCGCTCGGCACGATCTCTTCCGGGGTCTTCACGGCCGGGAACAACAGGGATTGGCTGGAAGAACCTGGGTTGTTCTCCTCCTCGTTGGGATGTTCCGTCAAATCCTTAAAGGAGCAGGCAGTCCGGGGCATCTGCATCGAGAGTAACAAGGCTGGATGTGACGGGTAAGCAGAAGTCTACGGGCTAATATCAATAGCTCCCTCCACCCCCTCACAACATTGTACTTCCTGTCATCATACATGTTATTTCATGCAAGGAGAGGATTAATTTGGGATTTAACTGTACAGCATAGGGGTGGCTCCTCCATTGGAGCAGAGGAGCGTCACCCCAGGTAAAATCACCCCTAAAGCCCCAGAGATGAAAAATAAAATGGTAGTTCATTAACATTTTATTTTCCATCCCCCATACCGAGCCGAGGGTCAGGACGTGGGCGGGCCGCTGCTGACTTAGAGCATCAGGGAGGGTGGGCTGTCTAATGCCCATGTCTTTAGCCAGTCGTCCTATGACGGTCAGCCACACATACACTTTAAACCTCTCAACCCAGATGTCTTAAGACAGCCAGAATGAGAGTAAGTGCAGGCCTCCAGTGCCCTGAGTGCGCCCGCTCCCTCCAATCAGGGCGCTGCTCACATGCTGCATAAGAGCAGTGCCAGGATTTGGCAAGGTAGTTACAGCATCCGGTTCTAGTTCCTGCAAAGAAGAGGTCTGGAGAGAGGACGAAGCATTAGTTAAGTTTTATTGTATATATACATTTTGTGTGCAGCTCCCCCCATTCCCCTCCCGTTCACCTCACCTTAGATGCCAGCTGCGACTGTTACTGCAGTCCACTATATGGTGAGCAGGAGGTCCACAAGCAGGATAAGATAATTTTAGATTAATGTCACTGCAGAAGGAAGAGGGGTAGCTGTGGTTCCTCTCTGGTTGCCATCCAACTATGATTGTACTAATAGTCAGAAAAATGACTCAGTGACCTAACCGTTCACCTCTGCAAAATATGAGCACCTGAAGGTCTCATGTTAGAATACCTGCAGGGCATAATCAGTTAGTGCTCCTTTCAGGGTTTATAAAAAAACATTAGCTTTGAGTTGAATACTAATATTTATTTCCTAAGGCTTTTTAAAATAGTCAAATGAATTCCCTAGGGCAATATAGAACAAGCATTGTCATAGCCAATAGGTCTCGCTTTTGGGACCTTATAAGTATTTAGTTATGCAGCACAATATCCTTTGTGCAACAACATTAACTGTTACATGGCTAAATACTTATAAGGTCCCAAAGGCGAGACCTATTGGCTATGCCAATGCTTGTTCACCTTGTCTTTGTGTTTCTCCAGACCAAGCACTCATAACATTCAATGCCTTCCAGTATGAATGGCAGGTGACTCCTATGTTTTGTAACCCTCATTATATTATGGAATATTTCTTTGTGCATTGATTTACACACTTGTATAATTTGTTGTCTCTGTGTGATATAAAATATTTTGGCACCTACACTAAGAATAGCTTGTTAAACTTGGTAACACTGTATGGGCATTGGTTCAACCTCATTATTACCAGTTCAACACCCAGATATAGCAATAAGCAACAAAAAGGGGACCAGTCCAGCTTTGCAAAGGGTGTTCCAGTGCACGGCAACGCGTCACTGCATTTTTAGCAACTTTTTACCCATTTAAGTTAGACAGAATTTTTTTTTTTGTTAAAATGTGGAGATTATGTGGCAGATTATCAATTGTGTGGCAAATGCGCCACGTCTATAATTATGCGTAAATCGCCGTGACTGTACAATCGCATGATTCCAGTGGCCCTGAATATAAGTTTAAAAAGGTATTCTTTAGCAGTCAGAACAGTTTGTTTGTTTTCTTTGTGCGCTATTTTTCAAGACCTTCCATATTCCATGCACTTATGGCTTGGCTAGTCCAGGATTCTAGTTTGAATTCTTATGTTTGCCTTTCTAAATGAGTAATAGGATTTCGGAATTATGCATGCCTGAATGCAAAGAAACAAACACTGGACAAGCTATTGGCTTTTTCAATGGCTATTTTGTGTGCAGTTGTGTCTTTCTCCGATCTTCGGTTTGCCCTACTCATGAATTTTTAAGAGTAAGAGATATTTACTCTTGGAAAACAGAGCTCTGGTGTATCCAACGTCCACGCTGAGGCGCTCATGCAGTCCCGGTTTCATCCTTGGAACTCTCGGATCTGTAGTCCCGTATTTTAAATTAGGACAACAATTCACATGATGCAAAGGGATTTAAAAAAAATTAACACACCATACTGGAAAAGCTACTTATGACTCCTCCTGAGAAACATTAGCACTCTGGGAAACAAGCATCCCCTTGGCAAACCCAATGGATCGTGCCTATGAGAGCTATCTGCATTGATTTTTAGGCATGAAAGAGATGAGGAGGTTGGGGGGGGGTTAGCGAGGCCAGATGAGCTGTGAAGCATCCAGACTGTCCTGAAGGAAATAAAGTGCGAGGTCGAGGTGAGGCCAGAAAGAGTTGAGAAGGGAGGATGGAGAGGGGGGAGAGTAGATGAATATGTGGCGGTGGGGACAGAAAACGTGCTAGAAGCGAGCAGGGAGAGAATAAAAGAGGTGTGGAGAAGAGAAGGGTTTTACGCAGGTAGCGGGGTAGAAGGACGCTGCAAGGCGAGAAAAGAACATCGGAAGATGAGAAAGAGGGGTGAGGGAGAATAGAAGGAGCTGAGGACGGATAAGCAGAGGGAGAGAAAATAAGGACAATGAGGCGAGAGTGGAGAGGATAACGAGATACAGATGAGACGATGGCGGTGGAGACGAAAACAATGAGATACGGATGAGAGGATGAGACGGAGGCTGGAGAAGTGAAGGGCGTGGAGGGCGGGAGAAGGGTGGGGGAGCGAGCATAGGAAAAGCGAGAGAAAAGGCTTCCAAGGGAATAGTGGCGAGGAGAAGAGGAAGGCCATGAGGCGCAGAGGGAAGAGGTGGTAGAATGAAATGTGGAAGCGTACTAAGGGAAGAAAAGAATGTGAGGGGGGGGCTCAAGGGTGGGATATTGTAAGAAATGGGTGGCAAAGAGAAGTGATGGGAAGGAAGAAAGTGGAGGAGAGAACATTAAAAGAGAGTGCTGCTCTAGAGGGGACAAGAGGAAAGGTAGTACAGGGCATGAAAAGGGTGTGTGCACACTTAGGAGTGTGCACCTGAAGATGGGTAAAGGTGGTGAGAGGGAGCAAAGGGAGGGACTGGGAAGTAATGATGTGGAAGAAGTAAGACGTAGGCTGAGATGGGGGTAGAGGAGTAGGTGCAATGGCATGGTATAATGAGGGGGAGTGACGTAGGAGAGAAGGAGCGTGAGAGAGAGGTTAAGAGAGGGACGTGTGGTGGTGTGCATCAGGAGGTACTGGGACAAAGGCAGTCAGAGAACGTGGGAAATGAGACAGACCACGTGCAGAAAGAGACAGCAAAGTGGGGAGGATGGTTATAGGATTAGAGGCGGCGCAGGTAGAAATGTGGGGAAAGAGGTGAGACGCAGAAGGACTGCATGGTGCACACGGGAAGGAGGGGAGGAACAAGGGAGCGGAAGGAAGCACACGAAAGGAAGAACAAAAATGGAGGTTGGATGGGCCAAGGAAAAAAGAGGCGACACGCGAACTGGAATAAATAAAACTAAAAAGGAGCAAACTGGAGGAAACAAGCATTGGCCACGAAAGTTATTGCAATCACGATCGCTGTGAAAGCGAAAGTGATTGCGATGACGCGCTAAAACACGCAAGGGATGCACGTGTTCTAGCAAGCTGGCTAAAAAGCTGGGGGAAAAATGCTACCACTGGCCACAGCTTGCGTGCGCCCGTGCACATGCACTGCAAGCTGTAGCCGATGGTAGCATTTTTTGAAGCCCTCATTAAGGTCTCGCCAGACCATCGCCCAAGCGCTGGGTCAGGCGATGGGCAAAGGAAGAAAGAGGCGACACGCGAACTGGAATAAATAAAACTAAAAAGGAGGAAACTGGAGGAAACAAGCATTGGCCACGAAAGTCATCACGATCGCTGTGAAAGCGAAAGTGATGGCGATGACGTGCTAAAACACGCAAGGGATGCGCGAGCACTCCTGTGGCTCGGTCTGGGTGTGAAGATGAAACAGTATGTAAGGCAGAAAGGCGATCCTGAGTGCTGCTGGCTGGCCTAGCGCATGGCGGCTGCGCACGTGCACGTTCACGTGCACGCAAGCGCTAGGCCAGCCAGCAGCACTTTGAAAAATCACATACAAATGTCTCTCTGAGCAGAGCATGCGCGCTAACTCAGCGAGACCTAAAAACACTGGTTTGTATTATTAGCAATCAAACGCTACAAGTAGACCACTTTTATTATCAAGCACTTCTGTGCACACGCAGTTTTCAGAAGACATATTCAATTGCCTGATTTGTTTAAAAAAATGACAGACCATCATAACCAGCTGGCATCTTGTGCAACTCTTATTGGGGGACTTTGTGCATACACTCTGCATGCTGCCAGGGGAGTCAGTGCCAACAAAGTGCAGGAATTGAGGAATATGGTCTAAGTTTACCTTTCTGCGCATGTGCGTAATCTGAATGTAAGCAACCACTGTATGGGCGCGGTATGGTACTCATTAAGTGTTCCTATTTCAGATTCACTGACAATGATACTTTTGCTTAACAAAACCTTCTGACTAGACCCCAGTTTTCGCCTATAAAATCTGTTTAGCGGTCAATACAACCCGGAAATTAATATTATGGTCACTCTAGTGCATTTGCTTGGACGGACTATAGCTTAAAAGGGATGTATGATGTTACAACGCATGCTTTTACAACGCATGCTGTTACAACGAAATTTTTACAATGCAAATGCAGTGACAACGCAAGTCTTTACAACGCAAGTCTTTACATCGACTTGCACTAGATGGCGTGCTAACATTAAAAAAGTGTAATTTACTATTCTAACTCCAGTCCACGTAACAGTAGGGAAGGTGTTTGGATAGTAAACTACACTATTTTTAATGTTAGCACGCCATCTAGTGCAAGTCGATGTAAAGACTTGCGTTGTAATGGCATGCGTTGTCAATGCATTTGCGTTGTAACAGTTTCGTTGTAATGGTAGTGCGTTGTAAAAGTTGCGTTGTAAAGGTTGTTCCCCGCTTAAAAGACCTCACTGGCAGAACAGCTGACATTTGCCTTGTATTTCATTTGAAAAGGGAACAACACTTTTGAGATGCCATGATATCCTTATGTCATTATTTTTTTCGTCATAGAACTGTTGATGAAGAAGGTTCTCTTCTTTTTTAATCACACAGAAATCCAAAAAAGGAGGGGCTACATCTGCAGTGGCAGTGCTGTGCAGAAAACACAACCACCCAACATCCTGTGCATTGAGACGACCCAGACAGGATACAAGTAAGAAAGAGTAGGTACTATTCCCATTAAAACACGGGGCGATTTCTTTTGCAGTGATAAAAAACCTATCCTAGCTCAAAAAACAAGAGAGGATGGCACTCATTCTGATTCACTCTTCTGACCTTGAAAGTAAATGGATTTCCTCTTAGCTCAAACTTAAGGAAAAAGTACAATTGTGTAGATTTATTCTTTAAAAAAATGATAATTTGGTCATGGGAATGGCATTTGGTTCATTATGCTGGCAATGAAATCTTAACCAGTGGGCTGGAGAGTGATGGCTATTAGAAAAGCATATTCCCACTTTGTTAGAGGGATATTTTGAAGATGTACATTGTCGGCATTTAGTTGTCTTGATACCTTCCTTATGTAGACTGACTTAATACCACTTTAATATACAAAGAAAACAGATACATTGCCATATTCCAGATGGCAAACGTGTGCTTCCTGCTATTTCATTATAACCAAGTGTACACTCTATAGAATATATTAGTTATATTGCAGCGGTTTACATTGATCAAAAGAACACTTGATAAAAACATAATAATACAGTTAGTACTGACAGGCCCATTATGCGGGGGTGGGAGGGGGTAGACCTGCCCTTAAGAGAATATCTGTTAGTTAGAAAAAACGTGGAACTCTTTATACCTTAAGCAATGCATTTCTCTTGAAACCAGTTATAAAGAATTCCTCTTATGTCATTATTATATGTATTTATGTGCAATATTGTATTGTAATTGCATTTATATAGCGCTTACTGCCCTTGAGGAGTCGTCGAAGCGCTTTAATATGGTACTATTTAGGATCTTGGCGCAAATCATTATCACTCCAGTTAGTTTGTTAAATATCTCCATGCGCGGATTTAGAAATAGTCATTTTGGCCTATGCTTTTCCCAGACCTTCATGAATTTTCAGAGAGACTCTTACAGTCCTTTGCATCGCCAGTTGTTCATTGTTTACACTGATTACTGCCGCAGGAGCCTGCGTTCCTCGTCCGAGGCCTGAAAGCAATACACTGTGGTAATGGCGGGGTTCGGCCTAATTGGATATTACTTGAAGTTTGTTCCTGTAAGAGCCTCCTGTTAACCTGGGGGAGTAATAAATATATGTTTTGTTCCAGTCGGCCTCTTGCTGAAAGGGAACCCGCTGAGCTAACAGGACAAGTACAATTTACAGCAAAAAACACAGAACAACCGGTCGAATCAAGAAGGCTTTGTGCCTGCCCGCACCATCCGCGTTTATGGCTACTAATGGCCCAGAGGCGGCTGCAGAGCAATGATAGCGGGCCTGCAACAATCGTGCAACCGGAAGGAACGCGTGTTCAGGAATTTGTGTTAAACTGACATTTATTTTCGGCATAGTTGGTACGCGGACGGTATCAAAGGAGCAATCGATTTCCCTGTGCCCATTTGTTGAAATCTAGCCTTTTGTAGAAACTTAATTTATCGATTTGTCTTTAGAAAATAAAGGCAGTTCGGATGTACCTTCGCTTTTGCTTGCTTTAGAATTAACAATCTGACCTTTTGTCCCAAATCATCACGGATGTCATTTGAGATGTCATAAATTATGTCATAGCATGCCATGGGGGACGTAACATTTTGGGGATGTTATGGCTAGCTCCCTAAACAAACTGAAACTGATACATTTCAGTGGGTTTTTTTTGGGGGGGGGGGGGGGTCAACATTGGTTAAGTCTGTCTTGATAGGTGTCGCGATTAACCTAAAAGGGCTTTAAGAAGCGCTACACGAGAGAGGCTTTAGGTCCGCCTACATGTTGGTAGACATCTTTACATGTTTTGATTGGATGGAAGTTGTGTCCTTCTACAAAAAAGTGTTAGTCTTCCAAGCAGCTGTGATCTTTTTATTTACTTACCCAGCTGCCTGAGCTTGAGCTTTCAGATGCACACACCACATTGTAATCCTATTAAAGTGCATAGATGACTACATCAATTACAATATTTATTTTTCTTTGGCTGCAGCACAGATGGCGTTAGGCTTTAGAGTGCAATTTTGTGTTTGAAAAGTCGGAGTTACACTAATCTACATGGATTGGTAGGTCTTGTTTGACAATGCAACTATTTCCCGACCTCATGTGATCAACAAAAAAGAACTTTCAGAGTCCTACTGAGAGAGGGCTCTCCCACATTTTGGATTCCGAGTACAGGATTTTTTGGGCTGAATTTGTGTTCTTCCACAAAAAACCTCCTTCTATTGCACATTTTGCCTTGTGGCAAAGTTTTATAGTCAATACAGCAGAACTGAGTTGGTTATGGTGGCAAGCCAATATTCATGGTTATAGGCCTGATCTTTTTATTACGAAATGTTAAAAGGAAGGCAGTAAGCCTGACATTTATTGTGAAAAGCATGTTATGTTATGTAGAGCGCACTATCATCCAGGAGTGTACCCTGCCGCTGAGCAGGAGAGTGTCTAGGCAAAACAACAAAAAATGACTACAAAGGAGTGAGAAGCTGTGATAAGGTGAAACCCTCAGCCTCCCAAACTGTCTTGAGTAACTACACTGTGGAGGGTTAGCCTGTCTTTCTTACATCCCATTATTTACAAGGCTAGTTTTGTGGTCCTTTGTATATCTCACAAGTGTGTGGGATCTACACCCAGGTGAATTGGTGTGATCAGCACATCTCTAGGATATTTTTGTTTGGTCCTCACCCACAGTTCCCACCTGTGGCATGCTTCATCATCAGACCCACACCCATCACCTAGTGTGAGTGGGTGGTGCTTAACCGGTTTGTAAGTGGAACGATTAAACTACGGCACGGGGATTGAAACTGAATTTAAATTGCCTGCAGAATCCTAATTTGTATTTACTCAAAAGGTCCTTAGGCAAGGTTAAAAGCAGTAGTGTGTCGTAAGGCTATATCTGAAAGAAACACGTTAGTTAGATTCCTTACCTTAGAATATCCCCAGGCGTCAGGCTGGATCCAGGAAGATTTTTCGTCAGCAGTACCCCTGCGCGTCGGTAGGCGTCATCTGCGGCTCCGCGTCCGTCGATGTCGGCCCAGCGCCAGCAAACTTCTGCTTTTCGCCCCTTTCGTGGCCAAGGAAGGGGCACCCCCACACGTTCATCCAGCCACAGGCCGCAGAACCAATCTCAACGCGGTCGCAGACGTGGATTCCGCCGTGGCGGAGCAGGGGGACAGAGAGCCGGTCAGTCCACATCCACTCCCGCAGCATCTGCCTCAAAGCCTTCCTAGTCCGAGCTTTCAGGCCCATTCCACGCCAGTGGGAGGCAGGGTTCGCCATCACCTGCTCCACTGGCGTACCATCACTTCGGACAGGTGGGTGCTGCAAATCGTCCAAAGGGGCTACTCCCTCCCCTTCGAGGTGACCCCTCCAGCCATGCCACCGCAGTACCACCGCATGTCGGGGCATCACTTGCAACTTCTGTAGGAGGAAGTTATGGCCCTCTTGGGCAAGGGGGCCATTGAGCGCGTTTCTGGCCCAAAAGTAGGATTGGGTTGTTACTCCCACTACTTTCTGGTTCCCAAGAAGGGCAAAGGGGGCCTACACCCTATCTTGGACCTCAGGAGTGTCAACACCTTCCTCCGGAAGGAGAAGTTTAAGATGCTGACTTTAGCTCCGGTTCTAGCTGCCCTAGACCCTGGAGACTGGATGGTAGCGTTGGACTTGCAGGACGCTTATTTCCACATCCCCGTCCTGCCGTCCCACCGGCGTTACCTGCGGTTCACGGTAGGCCACGAGCACTTTCAGTTTACCGTGCTCCCCTTCGGCCTCACCAGTGCCCCTCGGGTGTTCACGAAAGTGATGGCGGTGGTCGCAGCTCATCTGCGCAGATTAGGGGTTCCAGTCTTCCCCCTATCTCGACAACTGGTTGAAGGCGGGCTCGCCCCGAACAGTCGTCTCCCACCTCCAGACTATGGCTGACCTCCTGCATTCGCTGGGGTTCTCCATCAACGTGCCAAAGTCACATCTGAGTCCCTCCCAGAAGCTCCTCTTCATCGGAGCGGTTCTGGACTCTGCGCAGTTTTGGGTCTATCCTCCCGAACAGCGGGTTCGGGATATTCAGGCTCTGATTCCGATCTTTCAGCCTTTATCCTGAGTTTCGGTCAGGATGGCCCTACGGCTGCTGGGTCTGATGGCCTCCTGCATCCTGCTGGTACATCACGCCAGGTGGCGGATGCGGGTTCTGCAGTGGGACCTGAAGTTCCAGTGGACTCAACATCAGGGCAACCTGTCCGACCTCGTCCTGATCTCGGAGGGCACTGCAAGACAGTTGCAGTGGTGGCTCAAGGACCGCGATTGGGTCAGTAGCAGATCCCTCTCCCTACCCCAACCGGAGCACGTAGTGGTGACGGACGCGTCCCTCCTGGGATGGGGGGGCCACATGGGAGAGGCAGAGATCAGAGGACTCTGGTGTCCGGCGGAGTCCCGGCTCCATATCAACCTGCTGGAGCTACGGGCGATCCGGCTTGCACTGAAGGCATTCCTTCCCTCTGTACGGGGAAGTGTAGTGCAGGTGTTCACGGACAACACCACCGCCATGTGGTATTGCAACAAACAGGGCGGGGTGCGGACGTGGACCCTTTGTCAGGAGGCTCTGCACCTCTGGGCATGGCTGGAACATCAGGGCATCACCCTGGTGGTTCAGCACCTGGCGGGCTCTCTGAACGCCTGGGCGGACTTGAATCTGGTGTTAACTTATCTGATGTGCGCTTTCTTTGAGCCACTTCATAATTGTCCTCTTCGTCTTCTGACTCTCAAGACTGCTTTCCTGGTTGCCATTACCTCTGCCAAAAGAGTGAGTGAGCTCCAGGTTCTTTCATCTAAACCTCCTTTCCTTTCTGTCCATCCGGACAAGGTTGTTCTGAGGACTCGTCCTTCTTTTCTTCCTAAGTTGGTTACTGCCTTTCACATCGGGCAGTCCATTACCTTGCCCACCTTCTTTCCGCCTCCGCATCCCTCGAAAGAGGCTCCACCATCTGGACCCAAAACGTGCGCTCTCCTTTTATCTGAACCGCACAAAACAGTTCCGGGTGGACGACCAAATCTTTGTTGGCTACGATAGCGCTAAAAAGGGGCGGTGCACAAGCGAACCATCTCTCGGTGGGTCGTTTTGTGCATTAAGGTCTGTTATTCCTTGGCTAAGAAGGATCCTCCTGTGGGGCTGATGGCCCATTCCACTCGGCCCACAGCGGCTACTACTGCCTTGGGACGGGGAGTTTCTCTGCAGGACATTTGTCAGGCAGCTACGTGGGCCTCGCTGCACACGTTGCCAAGCATTACTGCCTGGACAGCCAAGTCCGGAGAGATGGCTTCTTTGGCCGTTCCGTTCTCCAGGACTTCCTGGTGTGATCTTGGTTTGCAGACCCACCACCGCGGTTGGTATTGCTGGGGTATCTATTCTAAGGTAAGGAATCTAACTAACGTGTTTCTTTCAGATGCACAAGTTACTTACCTTCGGTAACGATATATCTGTTAGAAACATTAGTTAGTTAGATTCCTTACTGCCCCACCCATCCTCCCCGTTCTGCAAACCGATATCTAGGGTTAAGGTCATCCCTTTCAGGGCCCTAGTTTCATGGCACCAGTGTTGGTTTCTTGCATGGCTCTGCGTTCCTGGCACGGAAAGCTATGTACAGAACTGACGTCAGCACGCGAGGGCGGCATCTAAGTACTCCGACGACGTCATCCTGGCAATCACGACGCTGACGACGGACACGGAGCCGCAGACGACGCCTACCGACGCGCAGGGGTACTGCTGAAGAAAAATCTTTCTGGATCCAGCCTGATGCCTGGGGATATTCTAAGGTAAGAAATCTAACTAACTAATGTTTCTTACAGATATATCGTTACCGAGGTTAAGTAACTTGTGCGATGGCCCCAGACATCTGCGGTCGATATGTTTCAGCCATTCAATGCCCAGTGGGTTGGTTCATCTTGCTTCAGGACCAGAATAGAATGTTGAATCCCTACGTGGTATGGTTGCCAGTTCCAACCAATCTTACATACAGTTGTACACACAGTGGTGGCTGGTCCATAGGGGCGCCGGGGCAGTGCCCCACTTGGCAGAATCAACAACAAAAACTGCTCACGGGCAGCAAGAAATGTAAGCAGACGGCAGACACAATTCGTCTGTTTACATTTCCGGCCTGTGCTGGCACCTGCTTCACAGCCTCAAGTGCGCATGAGTCATAGTCAACAATAAACACACAGCGCACGCACACAGGCAGGCGAGAGCAGCAGGAATACAGAACTGGACTCTGGCTGCTCATCTGCGAGAAGGGCACTTTTTATTTCAGCACCCCACTCCATTGACAATACATTAGGTATGCTGCGCATGCCTAGTGTAGTGCAGGAGTCTCAAGATAGGATCCTGCTCGGGCGGTGATGTACAGTCGCCCCATGCCCCGTCAAATGGCAGGATACAGCCAAGGAGCTGCCCCCAGTGGCATCCAGACTTATGATTTGCCAACGTCTGTGAGAGGACTCGGAGACGTGATGCCACACGGGACCGGCGGAGGAGATGCCTCATCCTGGTAAGTTTATTTGTTTTTATTTTATTTAATGAAACGCCCCCGCCCCCCCCCCCCCCCCCACCGGTCGTACCGCCGAGTCATGCCGGCCGCGACTGGTGTGGGTTGTCACATCTCGGCAGCGCTGTAATGCAAGGACTGTGAGTCATGAAACCGAAATGCAAAGTGTTTACAAAGGTTTGTAGTTTAAGAACAAATACCGGAGTCAGGGTGCGGTATTTTTATATATATTGGTTGGTTATAATTTGCACATCAATGAATACAGGCCTCTGGCGGTGCTATGGCTGCACCACAATACAGTAGCTGCCTCTCCTTCCCTCTCAAACCAATGAATACACTGGTTCAGTGCTTCTGCTCACAATTGAGGTGAGTGCCTCCAGACACAGTGAGCACGCAGAGCCTGGTGACACTGATGCTGGGAGCACAACGTACCAGGTGGGACTGTGAGCACACAGTGCTTGCTGCTACTGAACCAGGTGCTGTGGTACTATGTGCATTCTGTAGTAGTTATAGTACACAGTGGCTTGTTATACTACATGCACGATGACTCGTGATACTGTGGAGTGCCTTGTGTTAGTGTGAGTACAGAGTGCCTCGTGATAATGTGAGTACTCAGTGCCTCGCGATACTGCGTGCACGGTGCCTGGTGATACTCTAGAGTGCTTTGAGTTTGTGCGGGTACACAGTACCTCGTGATACTGTGAGTACACAGTGCCTCCGTGATACTGCAAGCACGGTGCCTGGTGATGTTATTATCCGGAGCGATGGCTCAGCAGGTTAATTGCCAGAGGCATTCTGCGATTTATCTGATGATCCGAAGCCCGCTGCCCCTGCCACATGACACCACTTGCTGTTATTGTTACTAATTAAAAACAGTAACCTGCATATTGTCAGCATTATAAATATAAATATTATGTGTTCCTCTGGCGCCCTCAGGGGAAGTCAGCAACTGAAGTCCGTTTTAAAGTCACGGATCTATGGACGAGATAAGGGGATTAGAGTGGGGAGAAATGAATGAGAGGTGGCCAGGATGAAGCCTGAGGAGAGGGAAGGAAGAAGAATGTAGGAAAAGGACAGAGTAAGATGTGTGAAGAAGCAAGAACGAAAGAGAGCAGGAGGAAAGATAGTGACTGCTGATCTTTTGTGACAGACAGCAATAAGAGCTAAGGAAGCGACATCGGTGAGAGGTAAGGGAAGCAACAGAGGAGAGATGGAAGCAACAGTGCTAAGAGGGAATGAAGGCAACAGCGGTGAGAGGGAAGGAAGCATCAGCGTGAGAGGGAAGGAAGGGGCAGTAGTGAGAGGGGAAGCGATGGTGGTGAGAGGGAAGGAAGCGACAGCAGTAAGAGGAAAGGGAAGCGACGGCAATTAGAAGGAAGAGACAGCGGCGAGAGGGAAGGAAGTGCCAACAGTGGAAGGAAAGCGCAGATTCAGGCCCGACTGAATATCACCGTAAAATAATGTTTTTACATTTATTTTACCCTTATCAGAAACCTTTAATAACTCACTCGGGTTCAGGCCTGCCTTTTATGAGCTATAACCAGTATGGCTAATCTTCACTCATAGCCATAAACACTCCTAAATCCAGGTTACCGGGCTTGCCCTCATGCTTTTTTAATTGCTATTGGGGTGACTGGTGAAGTATTCTGAGGACCAGTTGGTCCATAGGCAGACTCATGGCACCATGTGTCTGACCGTTCACCACCTCAGGGGCCCCTGCTCACACTTTCCCCTCAGATGTGCGCCAGCTACATCTTTTTCAAGCAGCGATAAATTCGATAATGCATATTCTTCTAATATTACAGAGTGTGCTTAAATGCATAGTTATATCTGTCCCACTGATGGCATGTTTGTTGAAGTCCTTATTTTAATATAACCGAGAGTTCTCTTAAACAGTGAGCCATCACAGATTATTTTAAAGGGTTGACATGTCTGCATTTTTGCATTATGGGACTTGTAGTTCTTGTAATGCAATCTCCAGAATGCAAAGAAAACTGTAACCTAGCTACTCTGGGATGGATCTGGAAAGCTATTTAATTGGTATGAAAGGTTATCATTCGGCACAGGGACCCAGACTCTCACGAGTACACTTGTGATGCTACATAGGGTAGAAGTCTTTTTTTGTTCAGGTGAAAACACACTGCATTCACTTCGTGCCAGGGAGGTATATTTAATATTAGATTGAGCTTGACATTCATACTAGTAGGAGGTGATATCTGAGAGCTCTGATTGAGGTTTGCTGCTGACAGACATGCCGGTGCACTACTTGCCTTGCCATACCTGCCTGCATCTTTCCAAAGTGTGGCTGTGACCATGTGACGTGATCTGTATGTATCGGTCTCTCTAGATGCATATAGTAATGATACATAGTTCAGCGAAGGACTGAATCTGGGGGGTCTGTTTATGATAAACCTGAGGATGAAATTAAAAAAAAGAAAAAGATGGGACTGTGATTGTTAGCAGTGCTACTTAGCAGAATGTACTAAATCTCAAATCTGCCACCACATCTGTGTTGTAAGGCAGCGTCAACCATACCAACAGCATGACATTCAGCTCTGTTTGTATGGACCTGACTCTGTGATTGCATCCTGCCTGGCCTTTGTGTGCCGTTGGCAATGCTGGAGACCAACACAGTCAGTACGTACCATGATGTGCACTCATAGTGAGTCACTGCAGGATGCCGTTTTATGCTCCCATGTATGCCAATAGAGGCACCAGTTGTAATTTCCTCAAACAAGGGGCTCAGTTAACATTTCGCACTGGCCCACTCATTATCTAATTAATGTGTTCAAATACGTCTGACTGCAAGCGCAGCATAGGTCGTGTTAACTTTCTGCACACTGTTAAGAAACACATGTATGCCAGCAGCACGCCAAACAAACAGCTAAGGAGACGGTGCCAGCTTCATTACATGATTTGCATTGTAGGTGCTGCCCTTACACTACAGAATTGATATAGCAGAAGAGGCATGAAGCCACCTTATCAATCAGTTCACTCAATATCTCAGGCCCGAACACATTGGAGCAGTTTTTCATTACCTCTACGTCCCTCGTCCTCGACCCAGTCATCACTAATGAGGTATCCACAAGACAGGAAACAAAACAGGAAACGCTTTTTAGGCTCCACCCACCCTCCCGTCAGGGGCTATAAGAACCTAGCCAACCAAAAGCACATCCTGTTTTGTTTCCTGTCAGTGGACCTGACGGGGAAGCTGGGGTAGGTGCCGGGCACTTACCTGCTTCGTGTTGTCGTGTGGTGTCCTCCTCTGCTGGGCTTTGGGGGTGCTGCTGGACCTCCGTGGGACTTCGTTGAGTCGGGCTGCTGGGCTTCCTGGACTCTACAGGCTCCTGGCTGCTGGTCCTGCTGGGCTGTACTGGCTTCCTGGGTTCCTGTTCGTGCTGTTCCGGTTGCTGGTCACGTGAGTTTTTCCCCTGCCTTGGTGGCTTTTGGGGGCTCTGGCTGTGGGGTGAGTATGTTTGCCTTGAGGGAGCGCCCGAGTGATGGTTCCAGGCGCTCCCTGGGGTTCGCTAGGGTGCTCTCGGGTAGCACCGTGTGCTCCACTTCTCCGTCTGTCTCTCAGTAGCGGAGCGCCCGGTTTGGGGTCCGGGCGCTCCGTATACATCTTGGATGGAGCACTCGGTGTGCTCTTTGCCGTTGCTGACAGATGGGGCAGTCATGATGGAGCGCCCGGTTTGCGAGGCCGGGCGCTCCGTCTGTTTTTGAATTCCGCCTTCTGGTTTGAGCGCCCGGTGTGGGGTCCGGGCGCTCCGTTTCCTGTTTTGTTTTTGGAGCACTCGGGTTGGGGGCTGAGTGCTCCTTCATTCTGCGGCGGTATTAGCGGCGCCCGGGTGGGCTCCGGTTGCGCTGCTGTTGTCGGGCCTTGGAGCGCTCGGGTTGAGGGCCGAGTGCTCCTTCCTTTTCCGGGATAGTCGCGGCGCCCGGGCGGGCTCCGGTTGCGCTGCTGCTTCTCGTCTGCCTTCGGCGGCCGCGCGCTGCCTTGTTTTCAGGAACTGTCTTGGCCACGCCCACTTTTTGCCTCGATTGGGGGCGGGGTTTTTCACGGTTCTTTTTCTTTAATAAGGAGGTGGGTTGTCAGTTCTCTGCTTCACTGCTCCGTGTTGGACTTGCTGTATTGTTCTACTTGCTCCTTCGCTCACTGCTGCTTTTTGATGAGGAGCATCATAGGAAGAGGAGACATGTGTCTCCTGTGTCTTCTTCCTCTTCTCTTCAGGACAGTGGGGATCCTGCACCCTCAGGGAAGCGGCCCAAGCTGGAAGATGACCGATTGAAGCGTCTTCTTTTGGAGACCTTGTCTGACCTGAGGTCCTCCAAGAAGTCTGCTGGGGGTCGTTCTGGTGGGGGCACAGCCCTTTACTCTGACATTTCCTCTTCGGGATCCTCTGATGATGCTTCTTTGGGTGATGTGGATCTGAAGGGGAAGTATGTCTCCAGGGAACTGTTGCCGGACTTACTTTCTCATGTACGTGAGAACATGGGGTTTCCGGATGACGCTGTGGCCGGTACTTCATCGGATGCTGTTCTGCCGCAATTTCGGAAGCCTGTTACGACTTCGCTACCTATTCATCCGTTTGTGATGGATGTGCTCTTGAATGAGTGGAAGGACCCGGATCATATTATGTTGCCGCGCTTCATGTCGAAGCTCTACCCTTTGCGGGACATGGAGGAGTCCTTTCCTGAGTCTGTGCGTGTGGACTCCATTGTCGCTAGTTTGGTTGGTCGTCCTTCCATGGCTGATTATAACAGTCTTCGCGATGGAGTGGATAAGAAGATTGACACTGCTTTGCGCAAATCCTATGCTGGTTCTCACCTTGCCATACGTTCTGGTATCTATTGTGCTTATGTGGCTCAATCACTCTTGACTGACTTTAAGACTTTATTTTCCACTATGCAGGAGGGTGGCTGCTGTCCGTATTTGCTGGAATCGATGGAGCATCAGGCCGAATTCCTTTCGGATATTGCTTTCGATTCTGTGCGTGCATCTGCGCTTTCTTGTGGTTCCTCTGTCGCTGCTCGTAGAAATCTGTTGTTGAAGGGTTGGAATACTGATGCCGCCCAGAGGTCCATGGCTTTGCGTTTGCCCTTTATGGGCCCTCGTCTTTTTGGGGACGCTCTTGAGGATAAGCTGCATAAAGTGTTCAAGGAGCGCAAACATTCTTTTTCCTTCCGCAGGCAGCCTTCCCGTAAGGATTTTTCTTTTCAGGCCAAGACTTTTCGCCAGCCTTCACGGTTTCAGCAGTCCTCCTTTAAAGGTTCTCGCGGTGCTGGTCGTGGTTTCCCTTGGAAGTTCCAGAAGAAGCCTCCTCGTGATGCTGGTCCTGGGCCGCAGCGTTCCTGACTATGCCTCTCCGGTCGTGGGTCCCGCTGGAGTGGCGCCCGCGGTTGGTGGGAGATTGAGGTTGTTCCTTCCAGCTTGGCGTCTGTCGACCTCCGATCGGTGGGTGCTGGATGTCCTGGACCGTGGGTATCGGATCGAGTTCCTGTCCCCTCCTCCTCCCTCAGGTGTGGTGCGGACTCCGACTCCCTTGTGCCGCTCCCGTCTCCAATCCTTGCGGGACGGTGTTCGGGCTCTGTTTTTGAAGGACGCAATTGTTCCCGGCTCCCCAGTTGGAGTGGGGTCTGGGGACCTATTCGATAGTTTTCCTGGTTCCGAAAGTCACAGGAGGGTTCCGGATTGTCATCAATCTCCGGAGTCTGAACCTGTTTGTGAGGAAGATCCCGTTCAAAATGGAGACTTTGCAGCGAGTGGTTCCTCTGATTCAGGCCGGCTGGGTGTTTGCTACTCTGGATCTCCAGGACGCCTACCTTCATGTGCCGGTGGCTCGGGAGGATCAGAAGTTCCTGCGTTTCTGCCTGGAGGGTCATCATTGGCAGTTCTGTGTCCTTCCGTTTGGTCTCCGGTCCGCTCCCCGTGTGTTCACCCAGGTGGTTGCTCCTTTGGTGGCCCTTCTTCACCTCCGGGGGGTGTCGGTGTTTCCCTACCTGGACGATTGGCTGATCCAGGCTCCTTCCACCGGCGGTCATGTCTCAGCACCTGTCCTTGACCATCCTTACGCTAGAAAGTCATGGGTTTCTGGTGAACTTTCCGAAATGTCAGCTCCTTCCTGCTACTCGCCGGACTTTCATAGGGGCCGTCTTCGACTCGATCCTGGGCAAGGTGTTCCTGCCGGATTCTCGGATTCGGCGTCTTCAGTACCTGTTGCGGAACTTGTTGTCCCAGGCTGCGGCCCCCCTTCTTCAGTGGCTCGAGGTTCAGGGTCATATGGCCGCTACTGTCTTCACCGTGCCCTGGGCCAGGGTTCATCTTCGGCCTCTGCTGTGGCATGTTTAGCGTTGGGTGCCGTTTCCGGTTCAGGACTATGCTCTGTCTGTGCCTGTGTCCTTGGGGGTGGTGTCGTATCTCCAGTGGTGGCTGGATTCCGCGAATCTCTCGAAGGGGATGTGGATTCACCTGCCGCCTCCTTTAGTGCTGACGACGGATGCCAGTGCGGCCGGTTGGGGGGTCACGCTGGGGCAGTGGTCTGTTCAGGCTCGCTGGCTCCGGATGGAGTCCCGTCGCTCGTACAATTGGAGGGAACTGTCTGCTGTGGCCAGGGCTCTTCGTTTCTTCCGCCCCCGTCTGCTGGGGTGCAATGTCCTGGTGAGGTCGGACAACACCATGACTGTGGCTTACATCAACCACCAGGGCAGTACTCGCAGCCCTTCCTTGAATTTGGTGGCCTGTGCGATTGCAGGTTGGGCGGAGTGTCATCTTCTGGCTCTCTCTGCTCAGCATATCCGGGGGGTGGACAATGTGTTGGCGGATGCCTTGAGTCGCAGATTTCCATCTTCCCTCTCCCTGTGTCTCTCCCCCAGGGTGTTCCGGTTGATCTGTCGGAGGTTCGGGACTCCCCTGCTGGACTTGTTTGCCTCCCGGACGGATGCTCAACTCCCCCTGTTTTGTTCTCGGGCCCCGGAGTTGGGTGCTTGGGGGGTGGAGGCGTTGTCTCTTCGGTGGCACCCTTGGTTGCTGTATGCCTTCCCCCCTTCCCCCTGATTCCTGCCTTCTTGCTGAAGGTCCAGAGGTTGGGTTCCCAGGTGGTGGCGGTCTTACCTCACTGGCCGCGGAGGTCCTGGTTCCCGTTGTTGTTGAGCCTGGCGGTGGGCCCTCCTTGGATTCTGCCGCGTTATCCGTCTCCCCTGAGGTCCTCCTCCCCTTCCCTCCTGGTCCCTCTCACCTTGGCGGTTTGGAGGTTGAACGGTTGTCGCTTAGGGCCCGGGGTTTGCCTGATCACCTCATCTCTGTGATGCAGGGGTCCCGTAGGGGTTCCACTTTGTCCTCCTACTCTAAGCATTGGGCTTCTTTCTCCTCCTGGTGTGCGGGGCTTGGTCTCCCTCTTGTCTCTTGTCCTATCGCTTCCATTCTGCAGTTTTTCTTGGATGGGTTTCAGAAGAAATACGCTTTATCTACTCTGAGGGGGCAGTGTGCTGCTCTTCGGGCTTTCCGGGATCCTGATTCTCTTCCTTCTGCAGATGGTTTGTTGGTTTCCCGTTTGTTCCGGAGTTTCTCTCTGTCCTCTCCTTCTTCGCGCTCTCCGGTTCCTCCTTGGGATCTCTCTTTGGTCTTGGGTGCTCTGCAGTCTGCTCCTTTTGAGCCCTTGGAGTCGGTGGACCTTAAGTTCCTCTCTTTTAAGGTGGCGTTTTTGGTTGCTGTGACTTCTGCCAGGCGGTTGGGTGAACTCACTGCATTACGTTGTTCTCCTCCCTTTTTGCGTTTCTTGGATGACGCGGTGGTCCTTTCTTTGGATCCTGGTTTTGTTCCCAAGATTCGTTCTCGGTTTCATTGCTCTCAGGAGTTGATTCTTCCTTCTTTCTGTCCTTCTCCTTCTTCACCTGCTGAGTTGTTGCTTCACTCTTTGGATGTGCGGCGTGCTTTATCCCTTTATGTTGCACGGTCTGCGGGGTTCCTTTCCTCTGTGACTTTTGGTTTGGCTGGTCGTGGTAAGGCTGCTTCTCGGCTTACTCTTGGTCGCTGGATCAAGTCTGTTATTTCTCTGGCTTATCAGGGATCTGGTTTGCCTTGCCCTTCTGGTGTTCAGGCCCGTTCCACTAGGGGTGTTTCTGCTTCCTGGGCTGCTTTTCATGGGGTTTCCCTTGATGAAATCTGTCGTGCTGAGACGTGGGCCTCTGAGTCTACTTTTGTGAGGCACTATCGCTTGAATTGTGCTCTGTCTGACCGGACCAATTTCGGTAGTGGTGTGTTGCGTGCTGTGGAGGTTGTTCCGCCTCCCTGATTCTGTGTTTTTTCATTAAAATGTTTTTTGCTGCACGCCTCTTTGTGTTCGGTCTCTGTTTTCTGTGTGGTTTGCCAAAGGCCTGTTGCTGGGGGTGCTTTGGTATGCCTCATTAGTGATGACTGGGTCGAGGACGAGGGACGTAGAGGTAATGCTATGATTACTTACCGGTAATCCCCATTACTCTTAGTCCTACTCGTCCTCGACCCAGTCATACTTCCCGCCCGCCCACCCTGATCAGGCCTTTGTTGCTTGGTATGTCAGGATGTGCTTTTGGTTGGCTAGGTTCTTATAGCCCCTGACGGGAGGGTGGTTGGAGCCTAAAAAGCGTTTCCTGTTTTGTTTCCTGTCTTGTGGATACCTCATTAGTGATGACTGGGTCGAGGACGAGTAGGACTAAGAGTAATGGGGATTACCGGTAAGTAATCATAGCATTCCTGATCACCCATCCTTTGAACAGAGTCACACCAGCAGCCCTACGTATTATGCTGCAATTGAGAGCTCTAGAGCTGAGGCTGAAGGAACTGTGAGTTTCTCACAGTGTGTCGCAGTAAGTCAAAAATGTGTTCAGAATACATGCCCATCCAATCCTTGTCCTCTCTGCAGAGAGCACAGGGCAGTGGTCATGCACTCCTGTTGTAATTGTGATTCTGTGCAAATGGGTGTGATGGGACCCCCATTATTGGGGTGCACAGTCTTCAAAATAATAACAAGGCGAAAGTAAATGAAAATGCAGTGCTCGCTGGCTCCTCAAAAGTCATCCCTAACTTTTATGCCTCACCACTTTCAAATGTCACCAGCCACCACTGTGTACACAGTTCAATAAAGCATGCGCACAACTATACAGACCATTGTTTAGGACTCCTCCTTGATATGGTCTGGGCTCGAAGAAAACATTGATATAAATGGACATTGCATTTAACTGTCCAATGGTTTAGCACAATATCCCTGTTATGTGCTGAATAGCATGCAGGCACGTGTAAGACACTGCT
Organism: Triturus cristatus; assembly: GCF_964204655.1. Lineage (NCBI taxonomy): Eukaryota > Metazoa > Chordata > Amphibia > Caudata > Salamandridae > Triturus > Triturus cristatus. Next base: position 335,988,608 of record NC_140595.1, read on the forward strand.
CAATATGTTTAATAGTTTCTAATTGTACATGTATATACACTTAAAAGGCAAATCAGGCAAAAGGTAAATCAAATGCATACATTCAAAACTAAATGGACAGTGTACAGCAAGCACACACATAAGTGGTGGGAGAAAAGGTCTAAAATGTACACCTACATGGCCCACATATCAGTTAGGCATCATCAGGTTAAGGTTAAGTGGAGGTTTGCATACCCCCAGAGCTCAGCCCCATAGAGAGCTGCTGCTCCTACCTTTTTTTTATAGATCAGCAGTATAATACTAATACTTCTGGCACCTGGCTTAAATCTGAATTTCAGGATCGCTCCAGCCATGTTTCTCAAGAACGTAGTTGCTTTCTGAATGACTCTTCCATTGCAGTTTCATGGCAAACCGAATCCCCAAGTAGTCATATTGCTTGACAGTCTTCACTGGAACACCTTCTATCATGGGTTTCTACTTTAGATTCAGGGAATATCTCAATACCATACTTGGTTTTGGCTCCATTGATAGTCAGGGACTTCTTTCCACCATAGTCTTTAGCAATTTATGGGTTGCGTTTTCTGTTTGAGCCATCAGAATGGAATTGTCCGCAAATCATAATATCGTAACTCTTCTTCCCACTATAATAGGCACATCCAGGGGTTCCTCCAATAAATAATCCACTGCATCATTTAAAATAAGACTAAATAAGAAAGGCGCCAGCACGCAGCCTTGTAGGACACCCTTTTCCACTTTGAAGGGCTCAGTGCACTCACCTCTCTACCCAAATCTGACTCTAGAAGTGTTGTTGGATTGAAGAGTCATTATTGCCCATACCAAGGTGATGCTAACCCATCGGTCTACTAGAGACCTCCCCATTTTCTCCTTGTTGGCTAGGTCAAAAGCTGTCTTCAGATCCACAAATGTGAGATAGAAAGATTATTTCATTTTGATTGTGTACTTATGTATAATCATATAAAGGTGCATGCAGGGCCCCAGGGAGCGGCAAAAAACTTTAGGGAATCTATTGTTTGTTATCTGCCATTTTTCCTCTCTCTGGACATAAAGAGGCACCATTTTGAGTAGTGAGGGCTCTAGTCCCTAGCCACATGCACATAAGGAGAGGTGCAGATGCGTGCCGAAAGCACACCTAAGGCAAGCCCGTCAGCATCCCGGAAGTGAGCAGTGCCAGCCACTCTGCTGGTTTCACAGCAGATTGAATGCCACAAATTACCTACTCCAGCTCTTTTTTGTGCAGCTTCACCCCTAATCAGCCCTGCATGCCACAATTTCCGCCCATTACATTGAGCAATGACTATTGCTGCACTTGCTGCAACTGGACTTCTAAAGCTCCAGACACAAGCTAGTCCACCACCAATATGCTTAGAAGTGGGATAGCAACTGGTAAGCCCTCAGCGGCTCTTCTTAACGTTCATTCATTGCAAAAACATGAAATGCATATTTTTGAGTTATTAGAAGATGAACAGCCAGACCTTTTGTTTCTTACAGAAACATGGCTCACAGACTTTTCTAACCAGACGCTAGCAAATGTTATTCCTAGGGGTTATAAAATCCTGAGGAAAGACCATATTAAGGGAAGAGCGGGAGGGGTGGCCACAATCTTTGTAAATAATATGAGTGCACGCCAATTCCTATAGGTGAAGTAGAGAGTGCTGAGAGCTTAGGCTTCTGCTGTTTGCTGTCTCCGAGTCCACATCAGTCTGTGGCAGGGGCCCTCTGGCCAAGCTGGCCAGTTTCTGAGATCTTTCAATAATGCGATGGCCCCATGCTCCCTAAAATACACTCACTTTATGTTGTTAGGAGACTTCAGTCTCCACTTGGATAAACTTTCAGAACCTGAGGTATCCTCCTTTACAGACATTATGTCCTTGCTTGGCTGCATGCAACAGGTGTTCAAATCTACCCACCAGACCGGCTATACTTTAGATCAAATTTTCTCAAATATTAAGACTACAACTTCTGATCCACTTACAATGGTTTGATCGGATCATTACTTGATAAGGTTCAGCTGGCCTAAACTCAACCACAGTCATCCCCATTTGGAAGTAACAAAAACAATAACCAGAGCCTTTCATAAAATTTCGACTGTAGATCTACACAGTGCTCTAGAAGCAGACCCCCCCCTTTCTGTCTGGAGATCCAGAACTAGATGCAGAGCACACAGATGACTGGATTCTCAACAATATCAATCACCTGGCACCTATTACCACAACACGATCCTTCAGAGCTAAACAATCAACCCCATGGTTCAACGAAAACCTACGGTCCCGCAAAAGATATTGTTAAAGCCTTGAAAGAGATTGGGGAAACAATTATAAGATGACGGACAAAGACATTTATAGACTAGCATTAAAGAAGTATTATCACTAGGTGCAGTTAGAGAAAAAAATGTTTTTTGAAAACAAAATTGAACAATCGGGAAACAAATCCAAAGACATTTTTAAGATCCTGAAATCATTTCTGAACCCAGAGGCAGCAACTAATTGTTTGCACTCTTCGTGCAATTGGTGTAAAAAGATGGCAGGGTTTTTCCAGGAGAAAATAACTACAATCCAAGCAAGCCTGCTAAATACTACCCACATATCCGGTAGCATTGTTTAAGGGGTAGGTCCATATAGAAACAGAAGTATTTTGGTACAGTTACCGGCCGATGGAGGAAATATGGAAATATTTTACCTTTACTCAAAAAGCCTATGGCTGATCCCAAAGTCCAAGCCAACTACAGGCCACTGTCCCTCTTTCCACCATTCTCAAAGATTTTAGAGAAACACGATAACTTGCACATTTTGAGTTACCTGGAGAATAACAACCTCCTACATCCTAGTCAGTCGCATTTTAGAGCCAATTGTAGCATTGAAACAGCCTTACTAGAAATAAATGACCACATTAAAGGCGTGCTAGACAAGGGGGGGGGGGGCAAGGCTTTCCTGATATTGCTGGACTTCTCTGCGGCCTTCAATACTGTCTCCCATGAAAGACTATTGGCCTTCCTTCAGGCTATTGGAATCGAAGGCCTAGCCCTGAAGTGGCTAACCTCATTTTTAAACAAAGTCAAGAAGTGTGGATCCTTCCTTGTGCATCCCCTCTTGTGTATTGGCTATAGGAGTCCCTCTAGTATCATCACTGATTCCCACATTATTCAACATGTATCTCACACCCCTAGCCGTGTTGGCAGAGTCTTTGAGAGTGAAAGTAATATCATATGCAGATGATACTCAGTTGCTCTTTACCTGTAAAAAGGGGGATGAATTTCATGGAAAGGCCATCTAGTCCTGTCTTCCCAATGTTTTTGACTGGCTATCTTTGAACCAACTAAAATGCAATCCCGATAAAACTGAGATTGGGTTTTTTGGTGATTCCTCTCCAAGGTCTGTATGACGTGGTGGCTGCAAGTCACTCCTCCACCAGGTTCACAACAAAGTGTGGTAACAAACCTGGGAATTAAAATTGACAGTGCCCTGTCTTTTCAACTACATGTTAAAACACAGGTGGGTTCCTGTTTTGGGATCCTACGCTCTCTGAAGAAATGCTTTCCTTATCTGTCAGTAGAAACCAGGAAAATGGTGGTCCAAGCCATGATCACCTCGAGGGTTGATTATGGAAATGTACTCTACTTAGGCCTCCCAGACTATCTTCTCAGCCATTTATAGGTTGTCCATATTGCGGCAGCAAGATACATTTTTAATCTTGCTCCAAGAACACATATGACCCCACATCTGAGGGCACTTCACTGGTTGCCCATCAAAAAGAGGATTCTTTTCAAGAGATTGGTCCTGGCACATAACGCTCTCCACAAGAAAGGAGCTGTCTATCTGAGGAGGAGGATATGTGTGTATGCCCCCCTCAGAAAGCTTCAATCCTCACAGCGTTTAGCCAGGATTCCTAAAATCCGCCGGGCAAGAACAGGTGGAAGATAGTTTTCTATTGTTGGCTCAAAAGCATGGAATAAACTACCTAGGGAACTCCGTGCCATTTCAGAGCTTCCTGGCTGGTCCAACAAAATGAACAACACAATTACTTGTTTGGCAGATGGCAGGATCTCCAACAGTCAGTGCCGGGACTCCTTGGAGTATCCGTGAGCTATACAAATGCCAATTTATTAATTATTGCTTGATCACTTGTACCCACCAGTGATCTGAAACCAGCTTGCACCTCTGTCATGATTTTGGGACTGTCCACCCAACATGTCAATTAAGCAGGACCTCCCCTAGGATTTTCCATGCCCCATCCAAGAGGGAGATTGGGCGGTATTTAGAAGGGCTGCCATGATCGCCCTTCTTGATTATTGAAACAAGGATGGCTGAACGCCATGAAGGCAAAATCTTACTAAGTGCTAGGGCTGAGTTAAATATTTTAGTAAGAACGTTAGCCCAGAACATAGGTTCCTCCAGGTAAAAATCAATAGGCACCAGGTCGGGACCAGGGGCCTTGAGTTTCTTCATACTGTTCAATGCTCTTTTCATTTCCAATATCTCCGGTTAGGTGTGCAGTAATCCTTAGAAAAGGTCTTGCACACTAGTGAGGGCTACGTTTGGCCATTAGACTCGGCATTGTACAAGGTACTAAAATGTTGTACCCATGCTACTGGGCCAACATGATTCTCTATTAAGTTACCCACCCCCTTTTCTACCCGGGTGACCAATTTCCAGAAACGCTTACTGTTTCTATCATGAGAGGCTTCTCAGTTCCTCTCAAAGTGTTTTCTGAAGGCAAGCTTTCTTGCTGTACAACAGATGCTTATACACTTGCCTAGATTTTCAAAATAATGCTTCACTCTGGAGATAACAATGGCACCTTGTCAGAGCAAGGGAAACTACTCTCTTCATGCAAAAACATTAGTCATCAATCATACCAATTATACCATTTGTTTGATCTCGCTCCCTTAGGACCTGCAGATTTGGTCCCTATAGGCTTAGACCACAAGCACTTCAGCTCTTCTCCCATTTCATCACAAGCCGCTAAGATACTTGCACTGTAATCAGCCAGGGAATTCATAATTTGGGTTCATAATTAGCCACTATTCATGTGAGCACTGGAAGGTCCTGTTTATAATTCTCTCCACACAATTTTATGCTCCTCCTATTATTGTTTGGGGCAATCTTGTGGCCATAGGACACCAAGCATGGATAATTGAAGGTAGCATACCACTTGGGACAAAACATCAAGCATATGACCATAGGGTCGGGATCGCTTTCAACTCTTCAGACTACAGACAGATTGCACATGTACTTCCAGCCCTCGATATTCACTGTGATATAGTAAATTTGTGACGATCCTCTCCCACCATTGTCATACGTCACATTGCCAATATTGTCGGAAGCACTGTGGCCTTTATTAAAAAAACTGGTAATTTATCATTAAATCATAGAACGCATCACCCTTCTTAGATAATTAAAAGTAACACATGGCTGTTTCAAGAATGCCAAAGCATTGCTCTTCCCTTACGACCTCGCTGCTATAAATGGCATCGAATGGTTGGATGTTTAAATCACCACAAATCAAAAGCAGTTATTTCCCCTGTTTGCTCCTCCCCCAAACAGCTTTCCTTAGTTAATATCCTCCCTAATGCATCCAATATAGGAAGCCAGTTTCCCCCACATCATCTTCACCTCTGAGGACTAGCTAAGAAGATAAACGTTCAAGATATCAATCACCCATCTGCAAGACCAAAACCCAAGACCCTTGCATGCAAAACATTGGGAGATAGTTGGGCTTCCCCCAGTTGTTCTACTCTGCAATTCCATTTACAAGACACCCACAACACACCGTAAGCCCTCCTAATGTTCGCCCCTTCCTGGAGTGCTGGGCTGGAATACTTATAGCAGTAAAGCCATCAGCAATAATTTCACCCAAGGGTCCAGGATTCCTGAAATCCATATATGGCATGCTGACCTATGAAATTTAGCCAGTCTTCAACTTCCACTGTTACTAGCCAATTCTGCATTATTCCACAATAAAATAATCAAGCAATCCATACTGGTGACACCCATTTTGTTAGTCCAAGGTGGCTCATAAAGGTCTACAGCGGCCAGCGAGGGACATGGGCACCACAATACTCAATTTGATTCCCCTAGACATAACACTGCTGCTAGTGGGCAATGTTGTTGCTGTCCAAGACCAGTCTTGCCAATCTGACCTACTCGCTGTGGATCCTGAGTTTATAAGTTTAATTGTCCTTATGCTGGTACAAGTATTAATATACAAAATGTTGTGGGCCTCTCCGTTGACAGGGCGGGCTGATTGTTACAGATAAAGAGAATTGTATAATGCATGCAAATCACAAATATCCTTAGATTCTCCAAAACCTCAACTCTTATGAAATGCACGGGGATGATAGATTGTGGTAGCTGCCTTCCAAACACAGGACAAAGAACTGTAATCCAGGCACTTTTTTCATATTAATAACAAGAATATAAATGTGTCTAATCATCATATCAATCTTATCATATCAATCTTATGGCATCCTACACATTTAGTCCTATTTTCATAGATTAATGTGTTGAATAGCCGTAGGAAAGGAAAGGGGAGCAGATTATTTAACAAAAGTGCACAGATCCAATAAATTCCACAGGTATGGGCAATTATTAATTCATTGTTGTTAGTAAGTCTCACCTCCCATAGGTTGCTGATGATGGTTTAATACCCTATATGCTCCCCTAGCTGAAATGAAGGTAGGAGGTAGAGGCAGATGCAAGGCATACCTTCGGCCAGGAAGCCCGGATCTTTACTCCATTTCCACTTTTTTCCATGGTATTGGAGGGCAATCCCAGAAATGGGGAGATCTGTGAGTAAAATTCCCAAACCGGTCCACCAGGAAGCTGGTGGTGGGAGTTTAGGGAGAGGCATGTCTTGGTGCCTGACACCTGGTTCTTCTTCCATTTGTTCACATGATAAAAAAATAATATTTGAGTCAAAGGACCTTTCAGAACCTCATGAAGGGACAAATTGAAACTATCACCGTTAAAAATCCCCCCAAGGGAAAATGATTGTGCATAATGGGTAAAGGCCAGAGGGAGACACCCCTTGTGCACTGAAGCCAAGATGCACGTTTTAATTCTATTTTTGCACCTTGCAGAAGTGACCAATGGTATCTAGGGGCATTTCAGGTACTTAGAGAGGGGAAGATCAGGCATACCATCCATGGTTTGCTCCACCCAGGTGACCTGAAATGCTGATGGCATTTAGAGGCAAGTGGAATCACTTCTCGCCACTCAGTTTCCATTTTTCACCTTAAAACAAATGAACTGTGATGCTCAAGCAGAATTTCAGGATGTCCAAGAAGGGCTTATGGGTGTAATACCACTGACCAGATCCCCCAAGGGGCTTGAAATGCTAATGGTGTTTAGATGTCAGTGAGAGGTACCCCACTTGATTTCTATTTTTTTGCTTGTGAACCGTATGTCTAGTGGGCATTTTTAATGTCCTGTAAGACAGGCAGGCTTGAGGGCAACATGCATGATCTCCTCCTCTCAGGGGAACTGATTTGCAGATGGTGGGAGGAAGCCAGAGAGGGAGAAACGCTTTGTGCCACCAAGCCCTACTAGTTACTCTATTTCTACTTTTTATTTTATAAACAATTGTCCCTAGTAGTTCTCTCTGCCTCTGGGGCATGCAGATGGGGAGTCATCATCCACACTACCCTCCGCCGCAGCTAGAAGAGTTTGTGACAAAGAGATGGTACTGCCTCCCGTGCCCAGAGGAGCTTTCCAGTACTCCATATATTTCTGTTCATAAAAGAAGTTATTTCCTGGGATTAACTTGGTCTCGCAGCCCTCCAGTAAACTTTGAAGGGGCATGAGGCATGACCCGTGCCAATGGGGCTGCTCGTCTGAGACACACATCCCTGGTGCTCCACGCCCCTCTGGGATGGGTAAATTGGGCTAAAACACCGTTTAGACCCCCCCAAAGTTCTAAAAGATTGGTACTACTGGAGTACTGGAGTGAGGGTAGCGGGAGATGCAGCCATTGCTGGTGGACTGTATCCCACAGCGAACAAAAACTGTTGGAGAAGTGGTGCTTTCAGGTCAACGGATGAACAGGTTAGGGTAAGACCCCCGTTGTGCGTTCTCCTAGGGGTTGAAAGGGTGGTATGTGCTTTGGGTCAGGTGGAGCAATGAAAGTGAGGCCACTCCACTCATAAAAACCAATTGCTTGAATCCAAATGGTGGACTCCTGCGCAGTCCTCAAGCAGGAATCCGTTCTGAAGGGGCACTGTTGGAAACAGTAGATTTTGCCCTTCCCCTTGATTTCTTGGTGAGTGTTGCATCACACTGCTGTTCCTGCTGACTTCAAAAGTTTGGGAAGGGATTCTCCTGCCCCACTTGCAGAAACACATGGTATGGAAGCCCCTGGTGTATGCACTAAAGCTTTTTTCCAAGCCCTGTTGGCAGAATGTAACATTAACATCCTCCGCACTCCAAACCTAATGTGCAGAATTTGGAGGTCTCCTCTTCTGCAATAAAGGTTCATAAACTTTATGTAGTACTTCACAAATGCTGTGAACCAAACAAATTCCAGCCAGCCTACAAGTTGAGAAATTGTGTTTGAGTTAATGATTTCTCTTATGTGTAGGGAGTTCACCTCTTTGTACTATTTTATATTTGACAACAACACTATAAAAGGCTGGAGCAGACAAAATGTGATCCAATAATACGACAAATAAAATCGGATCTTTATTAGACTCCATTTTGAGGAATTACACTCCCTACGGGACCTTAATGGAATGAGTGAAAAGGCTGGAAATCTGTTTCCAAATCTAAACTCTTACATTTGAAGCTGAAATCTATAATTTTTAGAGAGTCATGTAAAATTCCAGAATTACTCCAGAATAGGTCTGGCAATCATAATGTCCTGCAACAATAATGTGTATAATTTATGCAGATGTAATTTGTAACAAGTGGAAATTGTAACCTAAGTACATCAGAGACAAATGAGTATCAGAAAATGTTTTGCTTTCACTTTTACCCAAAAGCAAAAAAAGAAATCCTTGTGCATGAACCCCTTCACTCCCCTTAATTTAAATGTATGAGTGTTCGGTGAATTTTCAAGGAGCAACTCTATGTACATTTCTATGACAATCGACTATTTATAAGGAGAATGTGATTTCCCTGAACTTTTGAGCTTGTATGAGTTTGCCTACTTCAGCTATGTGTTCCACCCTGGTTGCACACAGTCTCACAGTTAAGCTTAACTCATGAAAGTGACTTCCACAATACTAGCATAATTTCCACATGCGTTAAGTTATGTTCTGTTAGCTGAGCTTATATTGCACCACTTCACCCCGAAAGGGATATCCTGGCACACACAGGGCAAAATCAATGATAATACACAGTAAGAGGCCCCTATCTGTGGAAGAAGACAGTAGAAGAGTTAGGTTTTAAGATGTTTGTTAAAATACAGAAAGGCTTGATGTTTGGCAAAGTTTCTAGGGAGGGTATTCCTGTGGTAGGGTGTCAGATGAGTGAAGGAACTACCTCCTAATCTGACGAGATGGCTACACCGGGTTTGCAATAGAGCATGCAGATCTTAAGATTCTAGTAGGTCTATAATATAAGAATTTATTTCAAAGATAGGAGGGACCTGAGGAACGAATGGCCATGTGCTCATGGCTACACAGTTCGAAGACAGCACGCTCACGAACTGGCAGCCAGTGAAGTATCGTCAACATGGTCGACAAAGATCTCCGAGGGAGATTACAAACCAGGTGAGCTGCAGTGTTCTAAATAGTTTTCAAGTGTTTGAGCAAATAGTCAGCCATACTGACATAAAGGGAATTTCTGTAATCAAGCTGCCTTGTGATAAGTAATAGGATCATGATTTTCCTGCATTGAATATGGGGGGCAGTTAAAAGCATTTTGCAGCATGCACAAGATACTAACAGAAGCCTATTTTCTCATAGTAAGAGTGTTGTTGATCATAATGTCCACATTTCTAGCTGTTTTCCTAGGATTCTTTTTTGTGAGCTGCCATCTTTGAAATTGGTGTAGGTGCATCCTAAAGTCAAGTCAAGAAAGCTTTATTCAATTTATTTTTAGAAAATCATAAAAGCACACAATATCACATATCATAAAACAAAATATAAAAAACATTGTGTGTAGAATCTATTTATTTAACTTCAATTAGTTTCTCCTAGTTTCATATTCATTAACGTCTAAAAGGATGACAATTTCACATCAAGATAATTTTTCTACATCTAAGTACACTTTCTAAAAACAATAAGAAGGTCCATGTTAAATATTCGTTTTCTAAAAATTGTAGGGCTATAACTGCAGGACGACATTGCCTAAGGCCAAGTGACTTTAAAATTGGTAAAATCCATCTTTTCCTTTGCACAGAATACAATTTACAGACTAATACAACATGAAGTTCTGATTGTTCAGAGAGGTCATCACAAGGCCACAAATACATGACCAGCCATTCATTGTTGGAAAACTTGTTAATCTATGTAAAATCCCTAGTCTGAATATAATCAATTAAAATCTGTCATATCCACCAGGGACAATTTTAATATAGGGCTGGATGCTATGGGTTTTTAAAATAATTTGATTTGCCATTACGGTTGGCTTTACGATTTCTGTAGATAGTCTGAGTGAACCCAGTAATAACAAACCCTTTTCCTTAAGATCTTTTCTTGTTATGGCAGTCATTGAACTGGGCTCATTGTAAAAATCAGGGTGGTCGAGATCATGCATAAAATGTTTGACATACTTTAACCACCGTATAGTTGATACCCGTTTGAGTTTTAAACTCTCATTTAGGAGGGGGCGTGGCTAACCGCCGATGGGAATGGCCGCTCGGTAGCTCTGCTCCGGAGCGCCACTCCCAACCTATCTGCATTAGTCAGTGTCCCCCGGCCGGATCCTCGCCCCAAGGGACCCCCAGTCTGCCGTAGTGACCGGTGAGGTGTGGGAGAAATCTGAGGCGTATCGGAGCATTGTAGCAGAGCGTTTTCCATGCACCGGCTCTTTCAGTGAAGACATCGCCGGCGGAAGTGAGGCCGGGCGACGGGAGCGCACTACGAGAGACCGCGGCTGGGGCCTGGTCTAGTGAAGGCCGCGACTGCACCTGGTGAGCGGCCCGTCGTCAAGGCAGTGCCCGGCCGCGCTGCGGGCGCCAGTGAAGAACCTTGGTCCCGAGGTCCAGGTGGTGGAGGTGGGCGGATGCAGATAAGGAGCCCCCGCCGTGTAACTGTGAGTCTGATTCAGCGTGGAGGGTGCGCACTAAATTGGAAGGCGTCCTGTAGCCCCGGGGCCTGAGCCAATTTTGATCCTGTGTACTGCTGAATTGCACAAAGTACAGCCCTGAGCTTCGTCGTGGCTGTGGGTGTTGGGGAGCCTTGGTCTTCCTTGGGTCTCCCTCGCCTTGGTGAGCTGCCCTGTGCATTACCTGAGTGCCCCGAAGTGGTCACCACTGAGTGTCTGTCTCCCGCCGGATAACCGGGGCCTGGAGGCGTTTTGCAGCATTAACCTGTTGGTGTTGTGGCGATGGCTGGAACCTGAATGGTGAGGGCTCGAGGCACTTGCACTCTGCTGGGAGAGGAGGTGTAAATCGCCGCTACTTTTCTCAGAGCTGGTTGCACATGGGATGGTATGACGGGGGAATAGGGTTGCCTGACATGCGACTATATTATCAAGCATTGCAACTGACTACCGTTAACCGATGGGTGTTGGGATGGCATGACGATCCCAGCTTTCGCATGGACCATTGGCTGTTGGGTAAGGGAGGCTACAATAAGGCATTATATACAAATTATCGGAAGCTGCGTCTGACTGGCCCCACTGCACGTATAATGGAAGTGTTGCATGGAGTCCAACGTAGGCTGGGGTGGCATGGGCGACTGACGAAGGCTACCCCCTTGTGGGAACCCGACATATTCGGCCGCCTCAGTACCTGTCCCGGGTTTGACAAATGGGACATGATTGGGATTTCAACAGTGGGGGACTTGTGGGTGAAAGGGAAGAAGGCAACGTTTGCGGACCTTCAAACTAAGTACCAACTTGCATCCTCAGAGACTTTCCGGTATCTCCAGATTGGCCATGCTAATGAATTAGCCTTCCCGAAGGGTACTCCCCTTCCGGATTCCTCGCTGTTAGAGGACAGAATGTTTCTTGACCCAATGGACAGTAAGGCCATTTCCCTCACATACAAGAAATTAGTAAACAATCGTAGTGCTCCTATGCTGAAGCTAAGGTCGAGCTGGGAGACTGATCTGGGGGAGATCGCCGATGAGGACTGGAGAGAGGCACTGGCTTCGCCCCGGGAAGTGGCGATTCCTATGCGGCTACGGCTGGTCCAGCTCAAGATTCTACACAGGGTATATTTTGACGCCATATTGTTATTTGGGCTGGGCAAGAGACCCGGTCTGCTCTGCCTCCGGCGGTGTAATCAGACTGGCACATTCACACACATTGTCTGGGATTGTCCCCACATACAACAATATTGGAAGGATGTCACCCCACAATTGGCCAGGGCATGCGATAAACTCATTCAACCGTCTCCCAAACTCTGCCTCCTCAATATTTGGGAGGCAACTGACCTCTCACAGGCGGAGCAATCGTGGGTCATGATGAGTTGGATTATTGCTAAACAAAATATTGCACAGAAGTGGGGAGTTGACATGACACCACACATTCGAGACTGGGAAAAAGACATGGACCATGCCATGGTCGCAGAAAAAACGGTATATAAAGAGAGGAGATGTCCCCGAAAATGGGACCATAAGTGGGAGAAGTGGAACAAATATAGGGGTGAGATCTGTGTTTCCCCTACGGTGGAGCTGAGGAAAGAGAGACGAACACTGTTGGAGAGGGCGGGTGAGACGAGGGTAGCCCCCACATGGGTAGCTGAAGATTATCTGCTATAACACACGGGCTAGTCGCTGGTTTTCACATAATTTCAACCCTGATATATTGCAGTCACTAAGTAGGTGGGCATAGCCTCTGAAGCTGGTGGTTTTATGTATTTCTGATTCTGAAAATGTTGTGAAACATTGCTGAGATCTTGTGTAGCCTTGCCAAAGAGATGTGTATAATGTCTTATACTGCTGCTTTTTGACACCAATAAAAATAGTTTAAAAACAAACAAACTATCATTTAAAATGTCCTGACTGAACACAATTTTTGATGATGTCCAAATCCCGTGCCATAATAAAAATGGGCTCTATTTTTATGAGGTCTGATATATATGGCACACCCAGTTCGGAATGACATACATAGGACAATGTACTACTCGGGACTGCTAATAAAAATCTTAAAAACACATTTTCAACTAGTTGTAGAGGATACAAATCGGCATGGCCCCAGTTACCTGAGCCATACAGGGCTGCATCCTAGAGTCATTCTGGTAGGACAGTGACTGATTCTTGCCACACGGATCCATGAATGTGTATCATTGTAAGAAACCCCACACATGGGGGTAATCTTCCAGGTTCCTGATGCCCATTGGCACTAATCTATTGCTGATTGTGCAATGAGTTACCCATGCCCTTTCTAGAAAGTAGATGCAGGTACTCTTATTGGTCAAATACAAGTAAGAACAAACAAGTCATGGTTTTTTCTTGATACATATTGCCTTTTGCCTTATTTTCCTCATCACCCTACTTATGACTGTAAAACTTTGTACACTGAGGTGATTCACTCTAGTTACACCTTGCATACAATATGATACAGCCTGCCCCAGTAATTTATACTATCACTCTGGGGCCACAGAAGTTATGCAGTGTTCCTTCCCTCCGTTTTGTTGGGATTGTTCTGCATACCGGGATGTACTTTCTGCATTATAAATCTCTTTAGGCGCCTCCCACGTACACTTACATCCTGACGAGACTCTGGATTACATGTGGGGTCGACCTGTCATTGACAATTTATACATACAAATGTGTTGCCAGCTATTGATTTACACAAAGGCAGGCGACTGTGGGCCTGTTACAATGAATTATGAATTTTGTTGTTGTTTGAACACCAACAGACTTGGTTGTAGTTCTTGTGCTGGGGTCACTTTACACTTATCATTTCACAACATTTTCAATGAAATTTGTTTTATGCTGTAAATAAACCATATCTTATAAATAGAACCTCTGCAATGTTTTTGTCGCTATCTTTGCTGACAGTAATTTTTCTCTACATGAAACATTTTTATTTGAGTTGTGAGATCCATGCGGGCCACTGCTTTTCATATAATTAAATCCCCTGGAACACAGACATTATGGCTGTTCTTGTTATTCATGACTTTCTTAGAACTAGGAGAAGAGCAGAGTTCACAAGGCCACCAATTATCAGACCATATAGAATTGGCTCCACCATATAGATAATCTTGGTTGACTCCGCATTCAACTTGAGGCAATTGTCTTTCATCCGTGTAGCCACTTCAGACAAGTAGTCCAAAAACTGGCATTTGGTTGTTTCAGCATTGTTAATAATATATATTATCAATTGTGTACCATCTGCATATGAGATGTTAAAGCAACTAGCTATCGTAATGGATGCAAGGGGGAGCCATGTAAACATAAAAGAGCATAGGACTGAGGGACAAGACCTGAGGAACGCTGCAAGAGGCTGGCTCAGGGTTAGATTTGAATGAGAGAAGGTAGATGGACTGAGATCTTCTAGAGAGAAAGGACTGGAACCAGCTGAGGGCCTTGGAGAATATACGTATCTCATGCAGTCTTTTAATCATAATGGCATGGGAGACTGTATTATAAATTGCCAAAAGCTCAATAAGGATGAGGGCTGCAGGTCTGACTTCATCTAGATTGAGCATGCTATTATCAGTGGTGACTGACAGTGCAATATAAATGCTGTGGGCTGACCTAAATTCTGATTGAGAAGGATCCAGTAAGTTATCTTCTCCAGATAGGAAGATAGCGGAGAGTTGATCAGCCTTTGGAAGATTTTGGTTGGGTAAGGAAGCTGAGAGATAGGCTAGAAATTCAACACATCCGGAGGGTTGGCCGATGGATTTTTAAGAAGAGGAAGCACATTTGCATGCTTCCAAAGAGGTGGGAAACTGGCAATATAGAGGACATATTGATGAGATCCGTTAAGTGGATACTAAAAAGAGAGGAATTACAAGAAATTATATGATAAAGACGGGGGTGGTATTGAGGTGTTCAACTGAGAGACTGCTATATTGATATTGATATATTGCTATATTGAAAGGTGCAGGACCTTCATGACAGCTACCACTTTTCTCCTTCTCTGCCTCCCTTGTTTCTGAATTGTTTACTTGTTAATGTGCTCAACCTTGTTTAACTCAGCTTTGTTCAATTTTGTCCAACTTTTTTGGTTTTGTTCTGCCTCTGTTTTCATTTCCGTTTGTTTTTTCACCTGCTTGCTTTCCTGCCATTTTTTCCACTGCATCTCTTTCCCACCCTCGCCGGCCCCGCCCACCGCCTTCCAGTGCTCCTCCCCAGACCTACGTGATGGAGGCTGTAGCGTGGGTGCACCACTGGGGTGCCGACTGCGCCCAGCAACAGGAACCCTGGTTTTCCCCAATACTTGCAGATACACAGCAGACGAGCTCTGAGCGCTGGACCCCAGACTCCGCAACAAGAACTGCTGCTGCACCTCTCCAGGATCAACTGTGGGACCTTTTTCCTGCCATAACTGCCTCTTCTCCTGCATCACCAGAGCACCCGCATGCAAGACAACCACCACTACGCAGACCACGACCTCTTCCAAACAACACCACTGCCTTCTGCTCACTGATCAACACACGATCCCTCTGCAAGCACGCTACCGAGATTTGGGTCACTATCACCTCCCTCACCCCCAATGTCATCTTCCTCACCGAGACCTGGCTTAACCCTGCATCTGACATCGCCTCAGCAAAACCTGATGGCTGCAAGATAGCACACCAAGACGACTTCAACGAACAAAGACATGGAATCACCATCATCCACAAAGAAACCATCCACTGTACCACCACCGCAGACGGCACCACCCTGATCATGGAAGACCTCAACCGCCAACTCCATACTAACAGCAAATCACCATCAGAGACACCCTGACTTACAGACCTCCACTATCACTCCCTAGTTTCTGCTATTCCATCCCTGAATTACTCGCCCGCTTGCCAGTGACTCCAAACACTACATCTTCCTCGGATCTCATTTTTCACCTCGATGTACTTAACACCACCAGCACCTCCAACCACTTCGAAAGCATGAACAACATCGCCCTCACCCAACTTGTCACCAACCCCATACACATCACAGGACATACACTTGACCCTATATTCACGGCCAGCGACTGAGTCAAGTACAGCCACACAGGGCTGTACAGGCCAAATCGTGCATCAGGCATTTCTCTGGGAGGCTGGAAGGGTGGGGGCAGGTTTTGCACCAGTGGGGGCTGGTTTTGTTACTGGGGGGTGGTTTTGCAGCAGTGTGGCAATATCGGCCCCTGTAACAAAAGCAGCAAGCAAGCGTTTCCAGTAAGGTTGGGCAGTGAGCTTTGCTCCACCGGTGGAGTTCACAGAGTTTGCCCACTACGCTCCACTTGTAATGCGGAGTTCTGCAAAGAAACTCCACCATCCTCTGGCAGAGCGAAGTTAATACCGTCATGCTGCTCACCGCATTGCGGGCAGGATGGGACACCGCAAGGTGCTGGTGAGCACAGTTACAGGGAACCCTGCTGTGCCTGTTACTCCTGGTGCACAGACATCACCCATGTAAGTATAGTGGACCTATGGCCCTGCTTTTGTTTTTACGTGATGATATACATGTGGGGGCAGGTAGTGAGGTGGCCATGCAGGTGGGGGGTGCATAACTAGAGTTCTCAACTAGTCCAGTTGATATCCGGGTGCACAGAGGATGCAGTTTCCTTGTTCAACTTGAACTTAGATTATTTAGTACAGTGAACTCTGTGGAATTTCACTGAGTTTTTAAGTCACTCTGCTTTATTGCATGGAGTGAAACTCCATGAGCTCCTCCCACCCATGGTTTCCAGTCTCCCAGGAACAGGCAGGGGCTGTTCCGGGGAAATTGCCAGAGCTGCTTTGGCTTTACAGTCCGGCCATGCAGCCACATCACGGAGCTCACCTGGACAGACCACACCATCATCCACTTCACCATCATGGGATCCCCAGTACCACTACCCAGCATCTCACACCGCAGCTGGAACAAAGTATCAGAGAGCCAGTGGACCAACGTCCTCAACACCTGACACCACAACCAACCTATAACAGGCACTTCATGTGCCCAAGTTAGGCCTGGTAGGAAATAGTGCTAATTTACAAGTACACGGTTCTTTCCTAAAGTTGCCTTCCCTTTGTCACATCGACTTTTGACACACATTTGCATTTGTGACACTTCAGTTAGTTTCTAAGAAACACCGACCTTGCTGACACAAAGAACTTTGTGAGAACACTATCAACCTGCCTTGGCATTAAGTGCAGAGCCCTCACTTGTATGATACAAATGTTTCTTATTACGTCCACATGGCAACACAGCTATCTGTGGAAGACAAACAATGGCAGCCTGATCACTATCTTGGCCCAAGGTAAGGATCCCCTTTTCTTTATATATCCTTTTGTTTCCAAATACAATCAGAGTAGACGCTTCTGCTGACTTTGTGAGGTTTCTTCATACTGAAGCTTTCACCTCGCAGCTGACTGACATCTCCTTGAGGGGTGTCAAATTTGTGGCCAAGACTGGGTCCTATATTCTTACCCACCTGATAAGGGGGTTAGATCATCCAGAAGGGGGTTTCTTGACAGACCATACATTCGCACCCTAGACATGTAAGCTAGGGTTTGCATCATAGTAGTACGCTAGATTCTTGAAATACTGTATATGTATGCATATATAAGTTGTTTCAACAAGGTGGTGGAACTCTCTGTTTAATTCACTGTTTTGACACTCATTATAACTTTTGTCTTTTAATCATTGCAGCACATATTTTTTATACAAGAATCACTATGGTTCAATAAACATTGAAAAACGTCCCTGTGTATATTCTTTGCATGTTTCTCTAAGTTTAGGGCGTCTAACGGTGGCACTGTGAGCTAACTGGTCCAAGGGACAACATATCCTGCAGGAGTGCATGGAATCACTCTGGCACCATCTTAAGCTTATAACATCCACAAACGTGCATTTCCTACTGATTAGTGGAAACTACACAACAAAATGTCAAGAACTTCTCCACCTGGATCACTGACTGCACCGACAGTTGCCCCCTGTCAAGCCCACCAAACTCAAGAGATCCCCCAAACATGCCAGTTGGTACATCACAGAACTGAGAACCGCAAAAGACAACTAGAATCAACTGGTAAAGAAATGACGCACCAGCAAGGAACCCACAGACCGAGACACATTTAAGACATCCCTCAACCAACACCACCAACCCCTGAAAGAGAAAAAATGAGAGCTCTTGCCAACTGCATCAAAGCCAGTTCCAACCACCACAAAGAACTCTTCAACATCGTTAGGAAGTTCTCCAAACCCTCAGCCATTGAAATCATCATCACCCCTTCGCAGGAACTCTGTGACACCCTGGTGGACTTCTTCCATGACAAGATCTCTAAAAACTACAAAAGCTTCGAGCCCCAACCTATTGCTGCCAACATCCTCAGCCTCCTCACTCTCACAGATGAAAACCCTGACCGCCTACTCACCTCATGGGACCTGCTCATCACTCAAAACACCACAGCTACCATGATCTCCATCCACTCAGGAGCACTGATGGATCCCTGTCTCCTCCACATCTTCAACCTCAGGAGCAAGACGATCAGCAACAAGCTCACCGCCACCCTTAACGCATCCATCACCACAGCCACCTTCCCATGAGAATGGAAACACACAGAAGTCAAACCCCTTCTAGAGAAACAGTCCACTGACCCCAGCAGGCTCAGGAACTACAATCAAATCTCTCTGTCTCCTTTTTTTCATCAATATTGCCAAAGAGACAATTAACCGCTAGCTCACAGAACACCTGGAGAAGAAGGCTCTTCTGGACACTTCCCAATCAGGATTTTGCATCAACCACAGCACCAAAAACACCCTGATCGCTGCTACCGACATCAGAACCCTCCTTGACCATGGAGAAATGGCAGACCTGATCCTCCTCAACCTCTCAGCAGCTTTCGACATTGCATCCCACCACTTTGGAATCCATGGATACGTCCTCAAATGAATTGCCTCTTTCCTCATCAGAAGAACCCAGAGAATCCAAACTACTACCTTTCACCTCGGGACCTAAGAACATCATCTGAGGCGTCCCTCAAGACTCGTCCCTCAGCCCTACACTGTTCAATAACTATATGGCCCCCTTGGCCAACATCAACAGATCCCATGGACTAAACATCATATCCTATGCTGATGACACCCAGCTTTTTCTCTTGCTATCAGAAGACCCCTCCACCATAATGGCCAGCTTCCACAGGTGCAAGACGAGCATCGCTGACTACATGAAAGACAACTGCCTAAAACTCAGCACAGACAAAACAGAAGTGCTCATCTTCAGGAACAACACCTCCCCGTGGAGCGACACCTGGTGGCCTTTCAAACTAGGACACTCAGACAGACCATGCCCCCAACCTTGGCATCATCCTGGACAACAACCTCACCATAAAAAATCAGATCAATACAGTCTGCTTTGCCTACTTCCTCACTCTTTCCATGCTTCGTAAGATCTTCAAATGGCTCCCCATCAAAACCAGTCCAACCGTCACTCAAGCCCCAGTCACCAGCTGGCTGGACTAAGGCAAAGCACTCTACATAGGAATCGCCTTGCACCTCCTGAAGAGACTGCAAACCATACTGACTCCTCCTCGACCTCCCGAAGTGAACCCATATCACGCCCCCACCTCAAGAAACTCCACTGGCTCCTCTTTTAGATGAGATGTCAATACAAGATGTTGAACCACACCTACAAAGCCCTGCACAACTAAGGACCAGTATACATCAACCACTGCCTGAACTTACACCAACCCTCCAAACATCTGCGCTCCACCTCCTTCACACTCCCCATATCCGGCAAAGCCACTAGGGAGGAGACTCCTCCTACCTCACTGAGAAGTTATGGAACAACTTCCCCCTTCACCGTTGGACCTCATCCTCTCTGTTGGTATTCAGGAAGGGACACAAGACCTGGCTGTTCAACTGACCCCTCCCTAAGCAGCAGGTTGTCAGGGTCTGGATACCCTCACAGGTGATTAGCCGCTCTTTATAAGTCCTGTTTGATTGATTGGTTGATGTTGTCTGAGCAGTGTATAGCATGGACCTGCAGATTACTAGGTAAATTACTACTGTTAGCTCTCTTCCAGACTATATTTGGGTGTGGAGAAGCAGGAAGGGGCAGAAGAACTAATACTGAATCAGGCCAAAAATGAAAGAAGATAGTGGTCTAATAATAAGAGGGATGTTGAGTAATCTACACATCTTTTGAGAATATGATCATCAACGTGAGTGGACCGATAACTCTTTGAGAGAAGAGATTTATGCCCTTTAAATAGCACCAGAGTTTAATATTAGTCGGGCTTCTGATCTTCAAGGTGAAAGTTAGTGCCCCAGAAGTAAAAAGTGGTCAAACTTAATATAGGGGGGCAGGATTCTACTAACATTGTGGTAAAACTTGTTTCTGGAAACCGGGGTGGGGGGGAGAGTGGTCTATAAATCAGAGCTCCCCCTATAGTCAGGGGAAGATTTATAAGAATCCGAAAAAACAAGGATTTTGTAATTATCAGTTAGAAAAAAAATCCACAATATTGCAGCTATGTTTATGATGGAATATTACAGCAACTCCTCCACCAATCCTGTTGTTCAGATCCAATTTTACAATATTGTTGTTATGCAGAATGGCAATATCTAGTTTCTGGTTAGTGGTACTATTCAGCCAAGTTTCAGTAATAAAACAAAAATCCGATGCCATATTTTAAATAGTATCCCAAAGTTGAATGCCATGCTTCAGGAGAGAGCAAGCATTTAAATAAACACACTTAAGTTTCCCCAGGAGATAAGAGGCATATACTGAGGCAGCCTAATCTTACAGAAGTGGAAGCTAGACATAGATTTTCGAGTATAAATTCCCAGAAATAACTCTTCAAATTACGTGGATTGCCCTAGAAACATGAAAACCTGCAAGTCATGAAGGAAAACTGGCCTGTGTTGCCCACTGGAGTGCGTTTACACTGCCAATCTCCTTCCTGATAGAAAAGTTGAAAGAGACTAATTGAGAGTTGCAGTAAGTAATTGTTTCCATGTTATTTTCCCAAAAGGTCCAGGGGCTCTTGTGTCTGCCTTCGCCTGGGCACCAGTGGGCTAACAATAGCTGTAGAGTATCCCTCCTAACCTCACGGCACTGGTTGCAATGAGAAGAAGTGCTTGCGACTCTTAGACTCCACCCCACTGGGGTGGGAAAAGAAAAAAAATGTATATGTAACCCTCCACACACTATTAGTGTCATACTTTATCATCGGGTTTACCCTGACTCCTAAAGGTCAGGGTGGGCTTGACGGTCTTTCAAGGAGCTCTTAAAAGGGAAAAAGATTAGGGGGCATAACTAGAAGATAATAATTCCTCATCCACTCCAAGGTACCCCTTTTTTCACGGAGTGGATGGGACAGTAAAAGCTAAATTATGGAAGGGGACTGTAGGATTTAATGGTCCTATGACTCTTGCTCGACCAACATGTTTCAGCCCTACTTTGACAGGCCTAGAAAAGACTGGGGCTTTCGTCAGGGTGGATTCAACTGTGGAACACTCCCCCAGTAACGCAGCTATTTGTGTGATTGATCATGTGTAGCTTGCAATTAACAATCACATGCCCTGGCAAGTTTATACTTGTCACTCTTGGTACGACCCAATTTTTGGGAACATATGACCCCAAGGGGGCAGGTGGTCAAAGGGGTGGCCTTTAATCAAACCTTCGTCAAGGGTCCCTACCCGCACATACGCCTACTTGGCTCCTGTTCTACCCAGCTTGTGGGCTCCTTTAGGAGTCAAGATGAACCAGACGATGAAGCATGACACTAATAAAGTGTGTGAGGGTTACATATAAAAAAGGATTTTTGCTTTCCTTTCCCACTCCTAATGGGGTGGAGTGTCAGTGTGGCAAGCACTTCCTCTCATCGCGCCAAGTGCTGTGAGGTTAGGAGGGATACTTTATAGATCTTGTTAGTTCAGCTTCAGGAGGACGTATACCCCTTCTCCTTTCTTAGGTTAGAAAGGATCTCTACACCCTACAGGACTGCTGAGCGTTTGCCACACTCCTAGATCCTTGCTTCCAAGCACGAGTGGCCTAACCATCAGTTCTCCCACTGCATGAGTCGGCTGTTTGAATGCAAGGTGCCCACACTTAAATATGTTGTCTGTCAAGACACAAAACTGCAACACTGCAAATTATAATTACTCCCCCCAAGATGGCGGTTACAAAAACAGATAGAGGACTCTCTAGTGGTGTAAGAGGTCTTGGGAAATGAGGCTGGCCCGACACTGCCACTCCATCGGGCAAAGACAACAGAGTAAAGTGCATTAACCCCTCTAGTGCCCATGGCGAGCTGGACTCGTCACGGAGCACAGTCGCGCTGTGCCCATGATGAGTCCAGCTCGTCATGAGGCATTCCCTGGGGAATCCCTCTGGTGCGGGCACCAGAGGGATTCCCTTTTACAGAAAATAGCCTCGGGAGCTGGGGAAGAGCTTCCCCAGCTCCAGAGGCCCCCCCCTTTCAATGTAATGACGATCGGCGCGCACGTCGCGCCGACGTCATTACAGTGAAAGTGAAACTGAAATGAGCCAAGAGGCTCATTTCAGATTCACTTTCTACGTGCTCAGGGGGCTATCTCAGCCCCCTGAGCACGTAGAAAGACGGGAGAGGTATTGTTGGAAAGGGGAGAATCTCCCCTTTCCAATGGTATCCCTCCCCAGTGGATCCCTGCTTGGGGATCGCCACAGGAGGGCGATCCCCAAGCAGGAATCCACCCACTAGACACCAGGGAGGGGGGAGCGGCCCCTGGGGCAAGGGCCTTTGCTCCCTCCTGGGTATTTTGGTGCAATTTAGTCTTTTTGCGCCCCCTGGGGGGCAGATGTGGGCATTAGCCCCCAATCTGCCCCCCCGGGGGGGGCAAAAAGCCCACTAGACACCAGGGAATTAAAAAAAACATAAAAATAGGGGTGGGGGCTGCCCAAAACGGCAGGCCCATACCCCCACCCCACCCCCAATTACTAAAGTCTTTCTGCCCCCCCGAGGGGCAGATGGGGCATTGGCCCCTAATCTGCCCCTTCGGGGGGGGCAGAAAGCCCACTAAATACCAAGGATTAGTTGTTAGTTTTTTTTTAGGGTGGGGGCTGCCTGCAATGGGCACGCCAATGCCCCCACCCACCCGCCACCATTACAGCCTTTCTGCCCCCCCTGTGGGGCAGATGGGGCATCGGCCCCCAATCTGCCCCCCTGGGGGGGGGGCAAAAAGCCCACTAGACACCAGGGAATAAAAAAATTAAAAAAATAGATGTGGGGCTGCCCAAAACGGGCAGGCCCATGCCCCCACCCCCCAATTACTACAGTCTTTCTGCCCCCCCCGGGGGCAGATGGGGCATTGGCCCCTAATCTGCCCCTTCGGTGGGGCAGAAAGCCCACTAAACACCAGGGATTGATTTTTAGATTTTTTTTAGGGTGGGGGTTGCCCAAAACGGGCACGCCAATGCCCCCACCCACCCGCCACCATTACAGCCTTTCTGCCCCCCCTTGGGGGCAGATGGTGCATTGGCCCCTAATCTGCCCCTTTGGGGGGGGCGGAAAGCCCACCTGACGCCAGGGATTGTTTTCACGCATTTTTCTTTAGGGTGATGGATTTTATTTAGGGTGGAGGCTGCCCGAAATGGGCACGCCAATGCCTCCACCCCCGCCACCATTACAGCCTTTCTGCCCCCCCGGGGGCAGATGGGGCAGTAGCCCCCAATGTTCCCCCCACAGAGGGGCAGAAAGCCCACTATCCACCAGGGATTTTTTTGCGCAATTGTTTTTAGAGTGTGGGCTGCCCGAAACGGGCACGTCAATGCCCCCACCCTCCCCCCCCCCACAAAAATTACAGTCTTTCTGCCCTCCAGGAAGACTGTGGGGTGCAGAAAGCCCACTAGAAACCATGGATTTTTTTGTTTTATTAGTGTAGGGGTAGGGGCTCCCCAAAATGGGCATGACAATACCCCCACCCCCAGAGAAACTCCAGTCTTTCCGCCCCCCTGGGAGGGTAGTTGGCGGCAGCGGCCCCTGATCTGCCCCCTGGGGGGGCAGAAAGCCCACTAGGCGCCAGCGAGTACGCAGGCTTTTTTTATGCGTGGGGGTGGGGGCTGCCCAAAATGGTCATACCAATGCCCCCACCCCCACAAAAAATATCCACAGTCTTTCTGCCCCTTTAGGGGCATATCGGGATGAAACCCCCTTTCCCGATTCCCCCCCAGGGCGGCTGAAAGCCCACTGGGCTCCGGCTTTTTTTTAGCAATGTGCATACCTGTGGATTTTGGGCCCTAGCGCAGTTGGCACGTAGGCAAACCTAGCAAACCTGTACATTTTTTAAAACAAGACACCGAGGGGATTCCAGGATGGGGTGACTTGACTGGCTCTCACCAGGTTCTGTTACCCAGAATCCATTGCAAACCTAAAAATGTGTCCAAAATAACAAATTTTCCTCACATTTCTGTGGTGGAAAGTTCTGGAATCTGCGTAGGAACACAAAATTCCACCCACCCCGCGTTCCCCAAAGTCTTCTGAGGAAAATGGTACCTCACTTGCGTGGGTAGGCCTAGTGCCCGCGCTAGGCAAGGGCCCAAAACCAATTGAGGAGACGTCAAAACTACCTATCACAAAACAACCTGGTTTTGCAAAGGGGGTCCCATGAGTTTTTGGCCCCGGGCTTGGCGGCTATCTAGGGAAACCTTCCAAACCCACACATTTCTGAAAACTAGACACCCGGGGGATTCCTGGGAGGTATGGCTTGCGTGGATCCCCCAACGTTTCCTTACCCAGAATGCCCTACAAACCTCAAATTTAGCTGAAAGAATAACCTTTTTCACAAATTTTTGTGTGGGAAAGTTGTGGCATCACCGGGCTGACACAAATGTCCTACCCCCCAGCGTTCCCCCGGGTCTCCCGATAAAAACGGTGCCTCACTCGTGTGGGAGGCCCAAGTACCCGCGACAGGCACAGGCCCACAACGTAGTGAGGCGACATGAAAATTGCATATCTCAAAACGACCTGGTTTTGCAAGGGGGTCACTTGGGTTTTTGGCCCGGTGCTCGGCCTCCACCTAGGGAAACCTACCAAACCCACACATTTCTGAAAACTAGATACCTGGGGGATTCCAGGGAGGTATGGCTTGCGTGGATCCCCCAACGTTTCCTTACCCAGAATGCCTTGCAAACCTCAAATTTAGCTGAAAAAAATCACCTTTTTCACACATTTTTGTGTGGGAAAGTTGTGGCATCACCAGGCTAACACAAATTTCCTACCACCCAGCATTCCCCCGGGTCTCCCGATAAAAACGGTGCCTCACTCGTGTGGGAGGCCCAAGTACCCGCGACAGGCAAGGGCCAACAACGTAGTGAGGCGACATGAAAATTGCCTATCTCAAAACGACCTGGTTTTGCAAGGGGGCTCACTTGGGTTTTTGGCCCGGTGCTCGGCGGCCACCTAGGGAAACCTACCAAACCCACACAGTTCTGAAAACTAGACACCCGGGGGATTCCAGGGAGGTATGGCTTGTGTGGATCCCCCAACGTTTCCTTACCCAGAATGCCCTGCAAACCTCAAATTTAGCTGAAAAAATCACCTTTTTCACACATTTTTGTGTGGGAAAGTTGTGGCATCACCGGGCTGACACACATTTCCTACCACCCAGCGTTCCCGATAAAAATGGTGCCTCACTCGTGTGGGAGGCCTAAGGACCCGCCACGGGCAAGGGTCCAAAATGTAGTGAGGTGCACTGCGTTTAGGACCCTTGCCTGTTGAGGCGCACTACGTTTTGGACCCTTTCCTGTCGCGGGTACTTGGGCCTCCCACACGAGTGAGGCACTGTTTTTATCGGGAGACCCGGGGGAACGCTGGGTGGTAGGAAATTTGTGTCAGCCCGGTGATGCCCCAACTTTCCCACACAAAAATGTGTGAAAAAGGTGATTTTTTCAGCCAAATTTGAGGTTTGCAGGGCATTCTGGGTTAGGAAACGTTGGGGGGATCCACGCAAGCCATACCTTCCTGGAATCCCCGGGTGTCTAGTTTTCAGAAATGTGTGGGTTTGGTAGGTTTCCCTAGGTGGCCGCCGAGCACCGGCCCAAAAACCCAAGTGACCCCCCTTGCAAAACCAGGTCGTTTTGAGATAGGCAATTTTCATGTCGCCTCACTACGTTTTGGGCCCTTGCCTGTCGCGGGTACTTGGGCCTCCCACACGAGTGAGGCACCGTTTTTATCGGGAGACCCGGGGGAACGCTGGGTGGTAGGAAATTTTTGTCAGCCCGGTGATGCCACAACTTTCCCACACAAAAATGTGTGAAAAAGGTGATTTTTTTCAGCTAAATTTGAGGTTTGCAGGGCATTCTGGGTAAGGAAACGTTGGGGGATCCACGTAAGCCATACCTCCCTGGAATCCCCAGGGTGTCTAGTTTTCAGAAATCTGTGGGTTTAGTAGGTTTCCCTAGGTGCCGGCAGAGCTAGGGTTCCAAAACTACAGCTAGGCACTTTGCCAAAAAAAGTTCAATTTTCACTGCGAAAATGAGGTGTGTCCACGATGCGTTTTGCGCCGTTACCTGTTGTGTGCACTAGGCCGACCCACACAAGTGAGGTACCATTTTTCTGGGAAGACTTTGGGGAACACGGGGTGGGTGGAGATTTGTGGATCCACGCAGATTCCAGAACTTTCCACCACAGAAATGTGGGGAAAATGTGTATTTTTGGTAATTTTTTAGGTTTGCAAGGGATTCTGGGTAATAGAACCTGGTGGGAGGCAGTCAAGTCACCCCATCTTAGATTCCTCTGGGTGTCTAGTTTTCAAAAATGTATAGGCTTGCTAGGTTTCCCTAGGTGCCGGCAGAGCTATGGTTCAAAAACAACAGCTAGGCACTTTGCCAAAAAAGGGTCATTTTTCACAGCGAAATTGAGGTGTGTCCACGTTGCGTTTTGCGCCGTTTCCTGTCGCGGGCACTAGGCCGACCCACACAAGTGAGGTACCATTTTTCTTGGAAGACTTTGGGGAACGCGGGGTGGGTGGAAATTTGTGGATCCACGCATATTCCAGAACTTTCCACCAGAGAAATGTGGGGAAAATGAGTTGTTTTTTGGCAATTTTTTAGGTTTGCAAGGGATTCTGGGTAACAGAACCTGGTGGGAGGCAGTCAAGTCACCCCATCCTGGATTTCCCTGGGTGTCTAGTTTTCAAAAATGTATAGGATTGCTAGGTTTCCCTAGGTGCCAGCAGAGCTATGGTTAAAAAACTACAGCTAGGCACTTTGCCAAAAAAGGGTCATTTTTCGCTGTGAAATTGAGGTGTGTCCACGTTACGTTTTACGCCGTTTCCTGTCGCGGGCACTAGGCCGACCCACACAAGTGAGGTACCATTTTTCTCGGAAGACTTTGGGGAACGCGGGGTGGGTGGAAATTTGTGGATTCATGCAGATTCCAGAACTTTTCACCAGAGAAATGTGGGGAAAATGTGTTTTTTTTGGCAATGTTTTAGGTTTGCAAGGGATTCTGGGTAACAGAACCTGGTGGGAGGCAGTCAAGTCACCCCATCCTGGATTCCCCTGGGTGTCTAGTTTTAAAAAATGTATAGGTGTGCTAGGTTTCCCTAGGTGCCGGCAGAGATATGGTTCAAAAACTACAGCTAGGCACTTTGCCAAAAAAGGGTCATTTTTCGCTACAAAATTGAGGTGTGTCCACGTTACGTTTTGCGCCTTTTCCTGTCGCGGGCACTAGGCTGACCCACACAGGTGAGGTACCATTTTTCTCGGAAGACTTTGGGGAACGTGGGGTGGGTGGAAATTTGTGGATCCATGCAGATTCCAGAACTTTCCACCAGAGAAATGTAGGGAAAATGCGTTTCTTTTGGCAATTTTTTATGTTTGCAAGGGATTCTGGGTAACAGAACCTGGTGGGAGTCAGTCAAGTCACCCCATCCTGGATTCCTGTGGGTGTCTAGTTTTCAAAAATGTATAGATTTGCTAGGTTTCCCTAGGTGCCGGCAGAGCTATGGTTCAAAAACTACAGCTAGGCACTTTGCCAAAAAAGGGTCATTTTTCACAGCGAAATTGAGGTGTGTCCACGTTGCGTTTTGCGCCGTTTCCTGTCGCGGGCACTAGGCCGACCCACACAAGTGAGGTACCTTTTTCTTGGAAGACTTTGGGGAACGCGGGGTGGGTGGAAATTTGTGGATCCACGCAGATTCCAGAACTTTCCACAAGATAAATGTGGGGAAAAAGTGTTTTTTTGGCAAGTTTTTTAGGTTTGCAAGGGATTCTGGGTAACAGAACCGGGTGGGAGGCAGTCAAGTCACCACATCCTGGATTTCCCTGGGTGTCTAGTTTTCAAAAATGTATAGGTTTCCCTAGGTGCCGGCAGAGCTAGGGTTAAAAAACTACAGCTAGGCACTTTGCTAAAATAGGGTAATTTTGCATTGTGAAAATGTGGTGTGTTCACGTTGGGTTTTGAGCCATTTCCTGTCGTGGGCACTATGCCTACCCCTACAAGTGAGGTACCGTTTTTATCGGGAGACTTAGGGTAATTCAGATTTGTAAAGGAACTGTTATTACCTATTGACTTTCGATGCATTTCTTCCTTCCAAATGAAAGACATTGTGTAAAAAAGAAGTCATTCTAAAAAATGACTGATAATTCTCATGCGAGTATGAGTATTCCCAATTTCGGAAATGTGCAAATATCTACTGTTTCTAAACTCTATATTTTGTTACCATTTCATAAATACATAGGTGTCTTTCGAACCGATTTTTCCATGTACACATTTTTACAGAATAATTACTATATACCCGGTACATAATAAAAAACCATTGCAAGTTGCTGCTCAGTTTTTGGCTCTGGGTTCGTCGGGTTCTTGGTGAACCTACAAGTCCTATATATTCCCACAACCAGTAATGTCCAGCGGATGTAACGGTATATTGCTTTCAAAGAGCTGTCATAATTATAAGAAGTTACAGGTGAAAACGTTGACACAAAAGGCTTTTTTATTCAACATATTTTCAATTTATCCTATATTTAACTGTTAGTTTATATAAAAAAACCTTGATGGATCTACACAAATGACCCCTTGCTGAATTCAGAATTGTGTCTACTTCTCAAAAATGTATAGCTTTCCAGGATCCATTATTGCTTTTGTACCCATTTCTACCATTAACTGGAAGGAGGTCGAAAGCACAAAAAATAGCAAAAATAGGCTATGTCCCAGAAAAATGCCAAAACTGTGTAAAAAATGTTGGGTTTCTGACAAAAGTCTGGTATCCCCTAAAAGCTGGGAAAATGGTGATTTCAGCCCCACAAACCCTTTTTTGATAACACTTGCAGGGAAAAACCCAGAAGCTTTCATTTGCAGCCCGTTTTTCCCATTTTCCCCAAAAAAACTACATTTTGCTGTATTTTGGCTCATTTCTGTGACCCCTCCTGGGGAATCCACAAACCCTGAGTACCTTCAGAAGCCCCATGATGTTGGAAGAAAAGGACGCAAATTTGGCATGGATACCTTATGTGGTCAAAAAGTTACAGGGGCCTCAGCGCGCACTACCCCAAATAGCCAAAAAAGGGCGTGGCACAGGAGGGAGAAAAGGCCTGGCAGCGAAGGGGTTAACAGCAAACGTTGACCAACGTCACAGTAACAAGTTAAAAGTTACTACCAAGACATAAACAAATGCTATTAATACTAAACTAGAAGTCACATCCCACCGTGGTAATTATCTTGTAAGATCGCTCCTGAAAGAATGTTGGAGAGCAGGGAGTGCACTTTCTAAATGTAAACATCCACCTATCTCAATTTTGAGAATCACGATTTGTTATTTACATTCAGAGAGCACTGATTTTGTGCACAAAAATACAATTTAGGGCTGGAGAAAAGTTTGTGAATCACATCCTGTGTTACTCTGCAAGTCCTTCAAAGTATTACCTTCAAGGGAATTTTATGGGGTCACTGTGAACAATTCACAGAAGGTCAATTCCTCTGGACACATAAAGGCTCAATCAGTGCAGGTGACACACCAGGGAGCATAGCAGGACAGCGAGTACATATACATTAAGTGTGCTGAGCAGTCAGTCACCGGGACGCATTCGCAGTCAGACTACACAGGGGGATTCACTGAAACTCCTTCAAACCAACTCCATCACGCTTGCGCACACATGTCCGCACAATCTTCTCAACCTATTTTATTCTCTCCCCTGATGCTTAAAACAAACAAACAAGCCACTGACCACTGTCCCTGGAAAGAGTTCACGACCAGTGCTCCTGCACCTGTCATAAATAAATTACCACGTGGAAAGTTATGCCTGCCCTACAAATAACTCTGCCTCTACCTTTCACAGTTATAACCAGGGACTCGTTAATTGACTGTGATATTTAATTACAAGCTATTGTTAGCTGAAAAGATGAAAAAAATCATTAACTTCCCCATCTTGTATGTCTCTAAAGGATGCAGGAATCCTTTGCATATACTAGCGTGGATTGATATTCACATTTAGTAAATGTGCCGTCAAGAGATAAATTATGGATTTTATGATTAAATGCAATTGTTTCTCAAAGTGCTCATGCTTCGTTTAATCTCGTTTCAATCAATGCAAATTGATTAATTATCATTCCACCGGTATCATTGTGTTTAATAAACATGCATAATAGGCATGCTTGTTATTGATATATACAGAGGCCACAGGATTAAATCTAAACACAGATGTTTTAAAACTAAAATGGCGCTGATCCCTAAACCGGTGGCTTTCCTCCTCTCGCACAGACTGCTGACAAAACAGAACCTCATTACACCGGCTGCAACACCCCTGAGAACGGCATTATTGCCATGGCAGTAGCGTCAACGAATTACATGAACACGCTTTCTTTTTATTTTTTGCTTCTGTATTTTCACTTGCTCATCAAACCTGAGTATATTTTTCATTACAGAGATATCCGGTTTGTTCTCATGCCTCACTTAGGTGTTGAAATTCAGAAATGTGAAGGATGCTTTTCATTACATCAACTGACATCTTAATAAAGGTTATCTATTTCTTTCGAGCTAACCCTCGCTGTCCGCAGTCAAGTCTTGGCTCCCTGGCTGTCCCATCCTACAAGCTTCAATATCAGTGACTCGAGCAATTATTGGGATTTTAAGCCCCAAACGAGACAATGAGCTGCATCATTTCACAGGTTACTCGATCCCCAGTCTTACTGCAGTAATTACATTTTTGCAGTTCAATATCGATCCTGGTGGGAATTCCCCTCCCCCCCCCCCCCCCCCCCGTGTAATTAAGGGCCATGCCCAGTTCCGCCAGCGGTTCAGGATTCAGCGAATGAGTATATTAGTCCAGAGGGCAGAGATTGGTGGGGATCTGCGTGAGGAGGAGGGAAGCAGTTCACACTATTCTGAAATTATATATAGATATGGAACAGACTACTATTTATTCTATGTTTATTTTTAAACTCCAAGAGCACTTCAGCAGAAGTGCTTACAAAATCAATGAAATGCGACATTATTGTTTACATATGCCAAAATAAAGAAAAAATTGCAAGAAACAACAAACTCCAGGAGAGGTCCAAGATTAAGGACAGAAATATATACAGTAAGGTGTAAACAATCAAAAAACACAAATTGATTTGCCTAAAAGTTCAAGGGAGTTTAAGCCCACAGTATGACAAAGGTGAACACATGCTCTGAAAGGGGTGGGGGGGTAAGGAGGGATGCGGGGCACACCCGCTCTCTTTCAGGACTACAAATGCGGTTGCTGATGCATACTGAAAGTTAAGCGTATCAATTTCAAATCTTTTAATCAGATTTTATGGTTGTTTTGTCACATTTATAGTATTGTATCGAACACAAGGAAATGATAGATGGAGTGAGCTAAAGAACGATGATGGAGTCAACCCAGATATGTGACTAAGGGTGAGAGTCTGCAAAGTTTCGGTGCTCCGTCCATCATCTCTTTGCGTTTGGATTGTCAATGTAACGCCAGTAAGCACCTTTTATTTCTGACCAGGACACCGAAATGTCAGCCGGAGAGGACTAGAGATTCTCATACCCAATCTGGCCCAAACAAGCTTTCAGCAACCCAAGCCAGGCAATCTTTCAGGCACCTGGCTGCCTCAAGACATCTTCTAAGGCTTCACGAAAAGGCATAAGCTCATGGACTGTTCAAAGTCCCCACCAGTATAGGAGTGTTTTTAACCCAGCTATATCATTGATTCATCTCAGACCATTACCTAGCCGTAGGGAGGCAAGCAGGTTACTGGCAGGAAGATTAGTTAGGCATTTCAAGAAAAAGTTTCTATCAACTCTAGGGGTCTAATATCCTGCGAGTCACAGAGCTTCCAACCATCTAAGGTGGCCCCTAAAGCCTGGAATTTGTAAGTTTGAAGGGCTGGGGACACTGGACGAAATAAGGAGGAGCGATGAGCCCTCAAAATGCACCCACAGTATTGCTCTATTTTGAGCCTGCGCATCTGAACAGAGGGGGACCAGTCAAAACGTTCCGTAAGCGTGACTCCCAAATAATCAAACACTGAGACCCTCTCCAGTAACACCATTAAGGGTCGGATTAGGGTGAGAAGTTGAGCTGGGATTGAAGAACATAAATTTAGCCTTGCTGAGGCTAATCTTCAGTCCTCTCTGCCTGCAGAATAATCCAAAAGAATTTAGAAGATTCTGAATCCCCATCTTGGATTTAAATAACAAAAGGGTATCGTCTGTAAACAGCATGGTCCAAGTCCTAACCCAGCAAGATTTACAGCATTACCCCCACATTTTTCAAGCTGAGATAAAATTAGGTCATTAATGTACAGGAGAAAGAGGGTCAGGGCCAACACACAACCCTTGTCACTCCCCTATTTACTGAGATGTAATCTAACAATTTGTAGAAGGTAATCGGGAACCCGCAACTCCACCAAAACCGCCCACAAGAAGTTTCTAGGGACAAGTTCAAAAGGAGACCAGAGGTCCACAAACATTACATAGAGTATGCCACCTCCCCAGTTACCCAAATTTCCAATGCTGCAATTGCATGCGGAAGCCCTGGTCAGTTGTTCCAACGCCGTCTCTAAACCCAGCTTACAGCGAGGTTAGAACATTTGAGTATGACATCCACTCACTCAGTTTGTGCAAGATGATCCGACTAAACAGCTTTGGTGAGCTGTCTGAGGCTGATTGGTCTGTTAGGGATTAAAGATTAGAACAATGTCTGCCCCTACCCAGGTGGGAGGGGTGGGCACACCATCCAATATACCTCTAAAGAACAGGGAGAGATAAGGGCACCATACATCTCTATAGGAGTTAAACAAATCACCGGGCACCTTTTCCAACTCAGAGACTTTGCTTGGTGTAATCCATTCTAGTGCTTTAGAGATCGCAGAACTTGAAATGTATTGAACCCAAGGTAGCACTGGCTCAGTAGGATATTCAACTGGGACAGCGTTAAAAGATTACATGCCACCCAGGAAGCCAGACTGGAAGATACTGGTTGGATCATGTCCTGGACCACAATGCTAGAGTATGGCTGAGAGAAGTGCTTAACCCAAGAGGTGGCAGAAATGTTGCTGTCCAATGGGGCTTGAATGCTAGAGTTGCCGTCAGCAACAGTTCGCCAGTAAGAACAGTAATCCTTGTCTTGACGGCACTCAACATTGAACTCCATTTGGAAAGTTCACAAATTCTCTTAGAACTGAGAATGGTAGCTTTATAGAGCATTCTGGCGTCCTGAATAGCATCTCTAGAGCCAAGTTGGTTGGTTCGAGAGAGGGCATGTCTGACCACTCGACATGCTCTGGGAAACCAGAGAGCCTCTTTCTTTTTGGGAACAGACTTAAAATCTGCCAAAAATAGATTTCTTAGGGGGGCAGTCATAGTATTGTGAATTCCACACAGCCTCGCCAAAGAGCCTGAAGTACCAAGTGGCATGAGCTTGTCAATTAATGCAATCAAACCAATGGACACGGCCTCAAAGTTGTTTGCCCTCAGGTAGATCCACTCTTAGCAATCTTAGCAATATAGGACTCCAATCAGGATTCACCAATGGGATGCTCTGTGGAACTCTATTCTGCCACAGTGCATCCATAGTGTGCACTAAGCACTTAACTGAGAGACTATGAAGTAGGAACCTGTCCCTGAATGATCAAGACTAATCAGCAAAGAATCAGAGTTTGAGGTTCTACAGCAAATCAAACTCCCTTTTGCCCTTTATGGCAGGCCTAGATCAAAAACAAAATAGCTTCCAGGAACAAGGTGCCTACACTGAACAGTGAATCTCTGTTATCTTTACCACAAGAGGAAAGTACAGAGAACATTTTGGAGCTGTAAGCCTACCACTATTAGAGATAGAAAGTCTCATTGCATGTACATGAATCATGAGGTTTGTAAAAAACATAATTTGGAAGATGGGGTACTTCCTCCTTCTCAGGATGATGATCCATTCAGTCTGCAGAACTATTCATGCAAAATGCATTTTCTGCCACTTCTTATGTATTACATAAGCAAAAAATCATGAATGGAAATGTTTGAATCTATCTGAACTACAGGCAACTACACTTGGTGTGAATCATGGAATCTGACCTCAACTGTGTCACTGCAGGCATGGGGCACTCATACGCAAGTTCTTAGATCACATTTACACTGCACAGTGAAACAAGAAATGCCAGAATAATCTGCCTTGTTGAGCTTCATTAGGGAGATGCAGAGCAATCACAACATATAACTCAGATGAAGAGGTCTACATAAATGCAAACCATGATGCTCTAGTTCCACAGATCTATTGGTTGCTTGTTTACCTAAATTACAATGCTGTCAATCCCAAAATATTCCACAAGGTTTTTCCACCAAAAAAGCTTTTCTTTTGAACACATTTTTATACTGTGACATCCACATGATTTTTTTGGTCGCTGTAAGCTCCCCAGCCTATTTCTTTATGGTAGGAGTTTGAGAGGCTCCGGTTTCTGACGGGCCCTTCAAACTTCAAATTTTGTTCTGCCCCGGTACATCCTTTGGGGTGCTTTTAATTGTACCGACTCTTCATTGATCTCCTTACTCTGCGGTCTAGAAGAGGTAGCCCCCCCTCACCACCTCTGCCAAGGCCCTGGCTGGTGGTAGCATTTTATGTGCTTAGGGGTTTATTTGAGGCACCCAGGGG
This sequence comes from Triturus cristatus, assembly GCF_964204655.1. Taxonomy (NCBI): domain Eukaryota; kingdom Metazoa; phylum Chordata; class Amphibia; order Caudata; family Salamandridae; genus Triturus; species Triturus cristatus. Next base: position 336,023,899 of record NC_140595.1, read on the forward strand.
AGATGGGAGATGGTCACTGTTCCGCCATGTGAATGAAGTTCAAGGCCTTGTGGCAGATGGGAACCCCTGTGTGATCATTTTGTTGCGTTTTTTAAATGCTCAAAAATGTTATATGGAAAGTTTGTGTTTATTGTTCGCAAACATTGGAATGAGTGAACACAGTTAATATGTTGTGATCCCTATATTGGCCCCGTCATTGAGGTTAAAGCCCAACAAGGAAACAAATTCTGGACTGTATTGAAGGCTCCATTATTTTCACAAGCATTTCTATTTCAAGTAAAAGCCGGACGGCAAGGGTCCTTCATTATAGCTCTTCCTCAGACCGTATGAAAGGAAGAGCGATAAATACAACTCTTGATCATGAATAAACATTTTGTTAAAGGAATGACGTTTGTGAGATGGGGCAAGGATGCCACCAACAACAAGGACATGTATACTCTCAAATATTGCTGCTTCTTCTTGTTTTCTGTGTTCGATGGGTGTCGTAAGGAAATATAGAACGGATTTTTACAACCAGATTAGGCTCCATTAGGCCAGTGGCATTTTGGTTGGGGTATTTTCACAAGCAGCCATTCCCAATCAAATTCTTTAATTCATATAACAATCTATATGATCCTTAATAACTGAAAACCTTGTCCCTTGTTTTCTTCTGTAATGTTAATTCCAGAACGAAATTTTAGTGGCATTACACTATGCTTTCTCTAGCCAGTTTAGTTGTAGTGTGGAATTAACATAATGTTTGACTATTGCTCTGTGATAATAAAGAAGTACACCTGCCGCTATTAGTTCACTTCCCCTTAATAATTATTTTTATAGCAAAGTGAAGCCTTAGAATATATCCATTAAATCAGAGTTAGGGTGTAGGAGTTGGTCGGAGGCCAGGCCCTGCAGCTTACTCCAGTTCTTACAGTTGAAGGCCTTACATGACAATTGTTGGACACCTGCAGAGGGTTGGGTGCAGGGTGCACCAGAGGCCAGGCTCTGAAGCGAACCCCTGCTGTGCCTGGCTAAAGGCTGTGCCCTGCTGGTGTTGGCCACGCATGGGGAGTGAAGTACTGAGGTTATTGGGAAGAAAGGCCTTGCTGCAACGCTGCTTCACATGGCTTATAACAGTGCACTGCAGGATTCTTCTGCCTATAGAAAGTCTGGCACAGTGCAGTGGCGGCTCCTCCGCCAAGGCAGAGGAGCGTCGCCTCACGGCTCTGAGAGCCGATTATCATTTTATTTTTCACTACGGCGCTAGGTTAAAGCGGGGCTGGGGTCACAGGGAGAGGAGTGGTTTGCACTCCCTAAGTGTGCATGACTGTTTGACCGGCCCTCATGAGCAGGCCAAACAGTCATGCCCAGTTTGCATGTTCGCTATCAGGCTGCATTACACAGCCTGGTGAGAAACATTACAAGACTCGCTTTCCCCGTCTGAGCACCGAGCCATGGCACTCAGAACAATCACAACACTGCAGTGCAGTGTTGTGATTGGCTTAGGGGAGAGAGCCTGTGTTCTTCTTGCTTCTGGCGTAGCTGAGGAGAGGGCGGCGTGGGGAGGGACCGAAGTGGAGGAGAGACGGCAGCCGGCAACAGATAAGTGTTTTTTAAATTAAAAAAGAATTGTCTGCCTCACCACCCCTGTTTCCTGCCAGCCGTCACTGGCACAAGGGCTTTCTATAGACCAGAACCTGCAGCCAATTCAGCTGCAAATGCCAGAACAGCTTGTGTAGCATGGTTTGCCCATTTTCAGTCAGTTGAACCCATGGCCTGACTGAACCAGGTCCTGAGGCGAACCTCTGCTATGCACTCCCACAGACTATAGACAAACCACCTCTGCACACAGACGAAGGCTGAGGGCTGTGCCATTGGCAACTTGCAGCTTGTTGAGTGCTCAGCCTGGCTAGAGGCTAAAGTCTATGATCAGCAAACCTCCCCCCACCCGGTCTGCACATTGCCGAAGGCTTTGTGTAGCGGGGTTACCCACAAGCAAATTGTTGGTCACTTGTATAACCAACACAAAGCTTATGAACTCTCAATATTTATACCAACAATTAACACATAAATGAGAAATGTAATTATACAATGCATAATTAAACCAATTAATGCTTCATTCATTCGCATCTCTGTCAGAGTAGTAGGGGTAATGAGATATATAATCTCTGATTTAAATGTGCATTTTCATCTGTTATATAAAGAGAGATTTCACGACCACTGCATTTGGTTTGTGAGTTATGTTGTGGATGGTTGCTGTGAGAGTTATGGATTGATCTGGGCACATTAACTTGCAAATTTTAGATTATTTTTTTTAATTCTTAACCGTACCTGCACTTAAACAGAGGTATTTACACAGAATTTGAGTTAACTTCAACTTTTTTCAGTGCAAGTATATATATATTCACTGAAAAAAACATAGGTTTTAGGGAAAGGTATAGTTAGTTGGACATTTCACTCGTACAAAACTATAGAAATTCCCCTGTTAAAGTTACTTCAGCTAACTATAGCTCGCGCCCCCACAATGCACTGCTTATGACGTCACATATTACATCACTCATGACATGGTCAGTGACATCACTCATGACATCTCAAATGACATCACTGATGTGATAAATTGATGCATCTTCTCACACCCTAATATAACCTTTGATACACCCACTCTAAATTTCACACTGCCATTCTCAAAACCATAAACACTCCAACACCAATAACTACATACCCGCTCACTGATTCTTAGGTTTACACACACATCCACTCACTCACCCGTACAGTCACTCATACTTATGGTCACTCAGTACAGGACTATCATATGCACTCATACACCTATGTAGAAACACACACCGCCACTCATCCATTGAGGTACTCAAACACCTAGTCAGTCATGCAAATAATTAATCACACTGCCATGTACTCACCTATACAGTTATAGGCACACCAGCTCACTTACACGTACAAATACTAGCACATACTTATGCTCTTAAACAATCACTGATACAAGCACAGACTCATCCATACAGCCACTCTCACAATCACACACTCTCACTTATAGCCATTTATATACTCCAACACACATATATACTGCCTTTCACATATGAAGTCACTAACACGTATACAACTGAGATATACATTCACTCACTAACACACCCATACACACACTCACCCACCCATACAGTCTATCACAGATGCACTCTTGAAACCATGCACCCAGTGAATCACCCACTCACACATCTATGTACAGAGTCACACATACCCCACCCACACAAACACTCAGGCACCCATACAGCTACTCAGACAACCAATCAATAACCCATATAGACACTCATGTAGCTATTCACTAACCCATGCAGCAGCTTACACACCAACACACAGACGGATACAGACATTCACACAGTTTACTCACTAACCCATGCATTCAGTAAGATAAGTTAATTCACTCACTTATAGAGTCAGTTACGCACCTACTAAATCATCCATTCAGACACTTATACACCCACTCATTCTTCAATACGCCTTTCCCTATATATATTGAACATACTTAAACGTTACGGAAACCCACAGTCACTGGATGATGTCATCAGTGATGTCATTTGAGATGTCATCAGTGATGTCACTGACCATGTCATGAGTGATGTAACATGTGACGTCATCAGCAGTGCATTGCGGGGGCGCGAGTTATAGTTAGCTGAACTAACTATAACGGGGGAATTTCTATGGTTTGTACGAGTGAAATGTCCAACTAACTATAACTTTCCCTAAAACCTATGTTTTTTTGTGAATTTCTAAGGTTTTTTAAATGCTAATTTCTAACTATAACGTGCCTGAAACCTATGTTTTTTTAAGTGAATTTCAAAGGTTTTTTAAAAGCTAATTTCTAACTATAACGTGCCTGAAACCTATGGTTTTTTCAGTGAATTTCAAAGGTTTTTTAAATGCTAGTTTCTAACTATGCCTACAGAGGTAGGACATGTGAAGAAAGAAGAAAAAACGCACAGAAAGAAGCAAAAGACGTGCAGAAAGAGGCAACAGAAGTCCACAAAGACAAAGAAAATTGCAGCAAGAAGCAAGCCGTGCAGAAAGAACCAACAGAGGAGCAGAAAGAGGCCTTGTTGCAAAATCATCCTGTGCCCACAACTTTTTCAGAAGGGTACTGGTGGTAACTGACTCTGACTAACCAGGCCTAGAGCCAGTGCTAAGCTAAAAGACACTTAGAATACAGAGAAAATACCTACATACACTAGGGAACACTATGCGTTGGGGTACCCCTGTGATTAGCATGACTTCCTCTGTAAGGCCCTAGTACATAATAGGGCAGGGGGATTAAAACTACTTCTTAAAATGCGCCACGAGGTGCGTTTGCACAGTGGTGTAGGGAGGGGGCCCTGAAGGTAGATGTGTGCAAACACACCCTGTGGCGCGTTTTAAGTTGGGGGATAAAGCCCCTTGAATCCTGAGGGTCCCTGGGGTCCAACTAGCCCACCAGGTACCTCCAGTAAGCGCCACAGAGCTGCATTGCAGAGAGGTGTAAAAAGGGGCATGGCCTGAAGCACCTCTCTGCAACGCAGCGCAGTGGCGCTTACTGGAAGCACCTGGTGGGCTAGTTGGCCCCCAGGGGCCTCATGATTGAATGGGAATTAATTCCACAACTTAAAACGCGCTACAGAACGTGTTTGCACATGTCAACTCAGGCCCGCCTCCTCCCTTCACCACTGTGTAAACACCCCCCATGACACATTTTAAGTTGGGGGATTAAGTCCCCTTGAATCCTGAGGGTCCCTGGGGTCCAACTAGCCCACCAGGTACTTCCAGTAAGCGTCACAGAGCTGCGTTGCAGAGAGGTGTAAAAAGGAGCTTTGCCTGGACCACCTCTCTGGAACGCAGGTCTGTGGCGCTTACTGGAGGTACCTGGTGGGGTAGTTGGCCCCCAGGGGCCCTCAGGATTGAAGGGGAATTAATTCCCCAACTTAAAATGCGCCACAGGGCATGTTTGCACACATGTCTCCTCAGGCCCCGCCCCCTTCCTTCACCACTGTGCAAACACGCCCCCTGGCCAGTTGTAAGTTGGGGAATTGATTCCCCTTGAAAACTGAGGGTCTCTGGGGGCCAACTAGCCCACCAGGTACCTCCAGTATGCTCCAGGGAGCTGCGTTGCAGAGAGGTGTTCAGAGGCCACGCCCCGCTTTACACCTCTCTGCAACGCAGCTCTATGGCACTTACTGGAGGTACCTGGTGAGCTACTTGGACCCCAGGGAACCTCAGGATTCAAGGGGACTTTATCCCCCAACTCAAAACCCCCCCACACAGGTATTTATTTTTAAATAAAGATGCCCCGGGGGGTGGCGGTCCCCGGGGCAGTGGGGGGGCCGTGTGCCCCCACACAATAATTAATGAAAGCCCCAGGGGTGGCAGTCCCCGGGGCTTGGGGGGTCCTTCGAGCCCCCCATACGTTAAAAAAAAAGCCCCGTGGGTGGCGGTCCCCAGGGCTGCGGGGGGGGCTGTGTGCCCCCGCTGCAAATATTTATAGAAAGCCCCGGGGGTGGCGGTCCCCGGGGCTGTGGGGGTCCCCCTGGGCCCCCACAAATATTTTTTGACATGCCTCCAGGACTTGGCCCACCCGAGGGCTAATTAATAACGAAGCGCGGGAGCCCGCGCTTCATTTTTTTTATTTTTGCGGCCGGATCCGGCGGATCCTCCGCGCATCTCACGATTAAAAAAATGCTTTTTTTGGCCCTTGGGGTCCTTGTGGGACCCCCTAAGCAGGCCTAGGGGGTCAGGGTGTTTCTACCCTGCCCCCTTTTCTTGTTTTGTGCATTTGTTTTACTGTTTTCTTGTGCCTCGGTTCTACCGAGTCACAAGATGGCTGCCAACACTTCCTGGTTTGAAGTGTTGACAGCCAATTAGAATGCAGCTTGTGATCGGGAGGGTGCACAGATCCACCGCGGCCATAGATATCGAAACTTATTTTTTTATTTTCTGAGCAACTACTGAACGGATTAACACCATTTAAAAGAAAGGTCTCTTTCTGAAAGCAAGCACTACCTTTTTGCCAAATTTGGTGTAATTCTGTTCCGCAGTTTCAGCTGTAACCGTGTCTAAGCTTTCCTATGGGAAAAATGATTTTCCGACCTCTATTTTTTGAATTTCTCGGAAACTACTGAACGGATGTACACCATTTGAAAAAAAGGTCTCTTTCTGAACCAAGGGCTACCTTCTTGCCAAATTTGGTGTAATTCCGTTCAGCAATTCGGGCTGTAGTCGTGTCTAAAATTTGGGAATTAACATGGAGAAAACGCGTTTTGGGACCCCCCCTTTTTTCTCGGCCCCCGCTTGGTGAATCCCCCCGAAACTTTCAAGATAGGAGCTGACCGGAGTGGGCCATAAGTTTTGAACATTTCGCGAAGATTCTTTAACCGGCGCCAAAGTTATTGGGAAAACAAAAAACGCTTTTTGAATAGAAACAAGGTCCTAACTATAACTACTTACTGGCGACAGCCAGTAGGTTATTTTTATATATATATATATATATCAATCAATCAATCGGCTTTATTTCGATATAATGAATATCTTAAAAAGCAGTACATAGACTAATAAACAATAAAAGGAGCCAATACATAGGAAAATAAACATACATTTCATACTACAAGTGGCACCAATAAATTAGATAAAAACAGTTAAAAATACAGATTAAACGAGATACAAAAGCCTAGTTGATCTAATACGCCAAGCCCATCCTAGGAACTTTGCTAAGCCACAAGCAAAGAGGGGCCGTGGGTCGTTTTTCAATATACGTAGGGACTCCTTGTAATGTCTAGTTCCAAGTTCTCTACAGAGTGGCTTTAACCATCTACTGCGGGGGTCTACATAAGCCGGGCATTCAAACAACAAATGGGGAACTGACTCTGTCCTATTTTCACAGAATGGGCAGGAAGAAATTGTTTGGGCCGGAACCTTCCACCTAGAGGTCAGTTCCCCAACGGGAAGTAGACCTACCCTGAATTGGAAATATAGAGCCCTGTCCCTGCGGTTTGTAATAACATCCAAGTATGGTTCACAAAAAGACACATCCTTTACCAAAAGGAAATCCAAGGTGGTCCTGCACAAATTGGCATTACTACTTCTGCCATCGGCTACCCATCTCCAATATATCTTCTTCAGGACAGATTTTGGGGGGGCAGTTCTATTGTTCCAAGCGTCGCCAAGGCCAAGATTGCCGAGAAGACGCTTGACTTCCCTCAACCAACAGATCTTTGGCCAGCCTGGCAACCCCAGCACATCAGTTAAGCCATCCGCGTAGCCAGACATTTCTGGAACTCTCCAGATTCGCGCCCATAAGAGGAGAGGACGGAGCCTAGCCTGATAACTAATTGCCTAAGTACCCATATCTAAAAGCAGTGGATGGGTTGGGGTACTATGGGGGAGCCCCATTAGATCTTTATGGAATTTACTTTCTGAGCGGGATAACTGATCCACATTATGTACCCCCCAGAGTTCGGCTCCATAAAGTGCTGCACTAACACCCCTTGCCCTGTAGATATCTAATATAGGGGCAATGGGTTTGAGGGTTGAGGCACGTTGTTCCTTAAGAAGGGCACCCACCACCCTCTTGTGGGTCAGCAGCATCTTTTGGTGGTGATATTTCCAACTCATAGAGTCGCAGAGGCGAATACCAAGGTAATCGAACTCCGTAACCCTCTCTAGGGGAACAGAATCTAAGGTCGGTGGTTTAGCTATCTTTTTCGGGGGGTTAAGGACCAGGTACTTGGTTTTCCCTGTATTAATAACTAACCCCCTTGCATCACAAAAAGATTTAAAGCTAGTTAGCAGGCTCTGCAGGCCTACCGGGGTTTTAGAGATCAGGAGGGTATCATCTGCGAATAAGAGGGTAGGTATTATTCTGCCAGCCAGGGACGGTGCGTCTGCAGGATGTTGCAGCAGGTGCTCCACCACTCCATTGACATACAATGAAAACAGAGTGGGGGCTAGAACACATCCCTGGCGTACCCCTCTATTTACAGGTATTCGTGCTGTTTTTTGCCCCTGATTACCCCACCTGATCTGTGCAAAATTATCAGCATGCAGTTTAATCAGCATGTTTAATAAATATGGTGGAATGCCCTGTTCATCGAGCACACTCCAGAGTTGGCTGCGTGGGACCAGGTCAAAGGCAGTCCGCAGGTCTATAAAAGCGAGATACAGACTGCCTTTGCCCAGTACAACCACTTTCCAATACAGCATCATAAGCCGGAAGGATTGCTCTATCGTCCCCATACCCGATCTAAAACCGGCCTGGAAGTCAGAAAGAATACCCTTTTCCTCAACCCACTGCAGAACCCTGCCCAAGACCACTTTTCCCGCCACCTTCTGCGAAGAGTCTAGAAGGCTTATGGGGCGATAATTGGCAGGGTCGTTCCGGCTCCCTTTTTTAAAAATTGGAACGACCTCAGCACCCTTCCATGAGACCGGGAAAGTTGCCCCATCAAAACTAGCATTCAGTAGGGCAGCAATAAGTTTTCCCCACTCCTCCGGATTAATGCGTAGCAAATCCCCTGGTATGCCGTCCGGGCCTGCTGCTTTATTGGGGACAAGACATTTGATCGCCCCTACCACTTCCTTGGCTGTGAACAGGAGCTCATCATTAAACTCGCAGGGCACTAAGGGATGCTGTTCTGGCAAACTTACCCCCTTACCCGGGACCATTGTATAGAGCTGGGAAAAATGGTCAAACCACGCACCCTCCGGTATGTTACATGTTATCATTGTATCCACGTGTTTATCCCTAGCTCTTAGTAGGTCCCAGAAACCCTTCGGGTCCTTCCTTAAGCTTGCGACCTTCAAGTCATACCAAAACTGGTTCTCCCATTCTACCTTTGCCTTAAATATAGCCCTCCTGTAATTGCCCCTAGCAACGCTTATCAGGGCTCCATTCTTGGATTTCACTGCCTTTATTAATTCCCCTTTGGCGTCGCGACAAGCAGGTGAAAACCACCCAGCAATGCCCTTCGTGGCGCCTCTTTTGTTAGCCCTTCTTCCTGCATTATGGACTAAGAACAGTTCGCCTAGTGCGTTCGTAGTTTGGGCAAACAGTGTGGGTACCTCCTGCGCACTGAAAGAGGGAGAATCTAAACGAGGTACGATGTTAGCCATTATGGATTTTACCTCCAAGATCTTTCCCTCATTACCAACAATGTTCTTCCATTTCAGGCGCCTACCACAATTAGAGGGACACACTTTATGTGTTGTTCTCCACACGTGGGGGATTGGGGGTGGGGAGCATCCCATCCACAGAGGGGACAAAGACAGAGACAGAGGGTTGTGGTCACTGTCAATGGACGGCAGGACCACCATATCCACCAGGTGAGCCCACAAACGATAGTTCAGCAGAATATAGTCAATCCGTGAGGAATGCCCTACTCTGTTGAACGTATGGGCCCCCAATTGATCTGAATTAGATCTGCCATTGGTTGCTCTAAGGCCATGCTCCAAGCAGAGGGCATTAAGGTCGATGGCACTTTGGGTCCATCTTCTAATTGGCGTGATTTGCAACGGTGGGATACCTCTCCTTACATCATCATCTCTGGTGCCTAGCACATCGTCCACAGCAAGAGGTTCAAATGTACAGTTAAAGTCGCCCGCTAGCATGACGAGGGAATCAGCGCTACAATTTCTGAGTTCCTCGTCAATGCCAGTTGAGGGCAGGGTGGACGAGCCGCCCCGTGTGCCTCTGACGTAAATATTAAAGATTTCAAGCACTCTCCCTCCACATGGCCCTCTCACTGTTAGCCTCTGAAGGTCAGGTGACTTAGTAGCTATACATTTAATGGAGTACCGCAGGGAGATGCTTACCCAGATTAATAGCCCTCCTGAGGGGCGCCCCTTCCCTCCACTTGGTCGTATGGCAGGAACAAAATAGGTGGTATAACCCATCTTATGTAAAGGTTCCAAGCACCAGGTTTCCTGGAACAAGCAAATCCCAAACGGTTCTATAAATACATTCCAGTCTGGTATGCTTATGTTCCGTGCAAGGCCCGCTATATTCCAGCTAGCCACCTTCAGGGAGACACTGCCAGCCCCTCCCCGCCCCATTGCTGATTCACTTACAGGAGGGGCATTAGCAGTGGCAGTAGCCACCTCAATGATAGGCAACGCCACAGCATCCGGGATTAAAATGTCCCCCTCAATTGACTCCCTACTGAGCAGAGACGACGCGAGTGCTTCGGGGGAAGCCACCGGTGAATGCCCCCTAGAGATAGTTGGTGAAAAAAGGGTGCTAGTAAGTGACCTCACCAACTCCTCTCCAAATGTTAGACTATTAATTGGTATCTCCCCGGATGCCACGTTATGCATCTCCCGTATTGGGCAGATTGCATGTCAGTTGCCTTGCCAAAAGCGACCATGCGGCTGGCAAGGGGTATTACTGAATAGGCTAAATTGGGAGAGGCTTCCACGAGTCTGTCTGCCGTCCCAGTCCTCCCACTTAGGGGTTCCGGCTGGCCTCACTGGCAAATTAGGGGGATTAAAGTAACTAAGGTCGCGAATGCCAATTGGTCCCCCGCTACCTGTTGGGCTATGCTCCCTCACAGGTCCACTGCATACATAGCTAGCAACCATTGGATCCTCAAAGTTTACTATGATGCAATCCCCACTTATAGTTTTTTGCTTAGTGCCAATCCAGCCAACTCTCCTTACGTGAATGATCCGTCCCTCCCAAAATTTGGGCAAGGGTCTGTTTTCTTTAACCCCTTCAGTGCCACGCCCTTTCCCCCTCCTGTGCCGGGCGTTGCACTAGTGGGTGGGGTTCATGACGAGATAGTCTCGTCATGGGCACAGTGCAACCGTGCTCCATGACGAGACTATCTCGTCATGGGTACTGAAGAGGTTAAGCCAAAATAGGGTCTTGTTATACAGTTCAGCAAATGTCTCACGCTTACCCGGGCTAAGCACAGGCACCCCAGTCAACACGGCTACATAGGGCTGGCAGTCAGGGGGGAGATTAACATTGTGGGCCCTCCCACCCTTAAGACCCTCATCTGCTGTACATGGGCCTTTGCAGGATTAGCTGGTTTAGGTGTTAGAGTCTCAGGTGTACTAGGGGCTACTGGAATGGCGGCTGAGGTGATAGAGTTTGCTTTACCAGGGATGCCAGAAGCTGTGGCACATGCCGACTTTTTTGTCTGAGATGTTATTAGCGGCCTTAGAGGGCTTTAATTTCTCTACAGGCTTAAGTGCTGACGGCCCAGGTTTCCTCGCTGTCCCTACAGCCGTAACGGTAGGATGCGAATTACAATCAATCACCTCGGGTACAACTGGCATAATGCCTGCTGTGGTAGCTGTGCCTTGTTGAACTATAGGGGTCTCCCTGCTGTCAGTTCCCCCCCCAGGCCCATCCTCCCTAATTCTTAAATGCAATTTAATAAATGATTTTAGGGAGAAAAAATTGTCTAGGGTTGCCTGCTCCATTTTATCCACCCGCTCTGATAGCCCCCTGATTTTATCTAACACCGGGAGGAGTAAGGATTTCATCATTTTCTCCATGTTTACAATTAGGAGAGAATCTGGGGGTAAAGGCGCTGCAAGGCCACCAGTCTGTTCTTTACAGACACTAGCCACTGGCCCTCCAGATGTGCCCTCCCCCTTCTCTCCCTGTAGCAGGCTGGGATCCCGCCCTACTGCCTTATGTAAGCCACCCGTCCTGACGCCAACCCACCTAGGTCTCTTGTGGTCTTTAACCAGTCTACCTTTCCATGGGGTGGACAGTCTTTTCCTTTTAGTGGGGACTGGGTGTATTTCCGCCTGCACCACAAGGGCCGATGGTGGGGGCGACATCTGGTGAGTAGAAGGATTAGCCAGAGGCAACAAGGAGATGGCTGCCTCACTCGCCATTAGATCTGAGGCCGCATTGTTTTCAGCATGAAGTGCCGTGGCCGTCAACATTTCCAACCCGTCTATACTAGCTCTTAGGGCGGCCACACGAGGGTGGTCCAGGGGAGAAGGGGCGGGGGCGGGGGCAGGTGGGTCCAGTGTTCGCTCTGGGGAAGGGACCAAGGCTATCGAGCCCCACGATGACCGTCTATGTCCAGAGGGACCTCGAGATAACCGCCGCTCAGCCATGGCGATTTCTTTATCAATAACATTGGCCACACGGGTAATAAACTTGTCCATGGTGCCAGCCATACCCCCTCCATCCCCCTCCCCTCCCCCGCCCCTCCTCAGGCTTTTGCCTGAGCGGGTTGACATCGCTACGACAAGACCAGCCCAGATGTAGAAACAAAACCCCTAGCAATGACCTAAGACAGCTAGGGACAACTAATAATATGGGCTACCTGATGGCAACAGTCACGATTTCAGGGGGGGGGCCCAGCCCAGCCTCCTCCGGCCTCGGACGGCCACAGACAGCCCGCCCTTTGCCCGGGCTTAGCCCCAGGTGCTCCCGCGGGCTCCCGCGCTGCGGAAGGGTGGCTCCTTATATTAGGGAAGTACGTCGGCACGGGGGCGTGTCGTCCAGGGAGAGCAGCCCAGGTGTAGGCAATTGGGCTCGCAGGGACTCCTGGACAATGGAGTCCCCTGCTGCTCGCAGCCCTGTCCAATAGCGCTCACCCTGGTTGGGGCAACCCCGTTCCAAACCGCCCTCACGGTGTTCAGTGGACGCTGCGGGACTCGCGCAGCGGGTACGGCGAGATGCTGGAGCAGGAAGGGCAGAATGAGTCATGCAGTAGTCCCACGTCGATCAGAAGGCAAAGGTGAATCCCAAGAATAGAGGCTTAGTGCTCCGCTTTTACTGGCAGCTATGCAGGGGGGGGCGTGTCGTCCAGGGAGAGCAGCCCAGGTGTAGGCAATTGGGCTCGCAGGGACTCCTGGGCAATGGAGTCCCCTGCTGCTCGCAGCCCTGTCCAATAGCGCTCACCCCGGTTGGGGCAACCCCGTTCCAAAGCGCCCTCACGGTGTTCAGTGGACGCTGCGGGACCCGCGCAGCGGGTCCGGCGAGATGCTGGAGCAGGAAGGGCAGAACGAGTCACGCAGTAGTCCCACGTCGATCAGAAGGCAAAGGTGAATATACATATAATATATACATCTATATATTACCTACTGGCGGTAGGTAGTTATAGTTAGGACCTAATATCCATAGGAAATCTGCAACATTCTATTTGGAATAACTTTGGCGCCGGTTGACGAATCTTCGTGAAATTTTCAAAACTCGTGGCCCGGTCCGGTCAGCTTCTATCCTGAAAGTCTCGGGGTGATTCGTCAAGCGGGGGCCGAGAAAAAAGGGGGGTCCCAAAACGTGTTTATCCCATGCAATTTTCCATTGGGACCTTTAGTCGCAGCTACAGCCCAAACTGCTGAACAGAATTACACCAAATTTGGCAGAAAGGTACACCTTGGTTCCGAGTCGTGCCTTTTGCTTAAATGGTGTAAATCCGTTTAGTAGTTCCTGAGAAAATCAAAAGTAAAATCAAATATATATCTGGGCGGAGCCTAACCACACATCTCTCCGTGAGATCTGATTGGCTGTAAGCACTTCATCTAAGAAGTGTTGGCAGCCATCTTCGGACCAATATACATGATAGCACCTCATTAAAGAGCATAGCAGTTAATAGAAGGTTTTAAGACTTTAGTTACATTATAAATCAATTGTTGATGGTACCATACACATTTTAGGAATTGTGGTGTGTTCTAATGTGATTTAACTGGGAGCATATTTTCTGTAAATTCACGTTATCTTTCTCAGTCATGTGAGAATGAAGTCTGACATTTTCAGTAAAACATGTACATCCAACAAGGGCAGAGACTGTCAGTTGATTCCTTTGTGTTCTACTGCAGCTTCCCATAGTGTTCTAAAGAACAACTAGAGCGCTAACAGTCCATCTAATGACAAACGTATGGCACACCTGAAGCCATCTTGATTGGAATAAAGTGGTAACTCTTAAAACATTTAATTTATAAAGGAACAAAATGAGGGGGTTCATTTTGCCATAGAAAGTATGATTATTGCTGCAGAAAGAAAAATTAGGGCACATTTTGAGTAACTTCTCAAATCCTCTTCCATTTCATAAACAATTCTGACATGCAGACGGAAACATGCACTTTGAATACCAGCAGCAGACTTCCCTGGTGAGCAGTAGCTTTACTACAGTGATCTAATGAGCAACTAGAGTGCTAACATTCAGAATTTTTGGCAAATGTGTGACACATCTGAATGCCTTCTTGATGGAACCAAAGTAAACACGCATTGAAAATGCAATAGGTCTCGCCCTCGTTTAGTTAAAGCAATTCTGTTTGTAATTAGGTGGCTTTTTAGCTTTGCTTTTATTAGTGTTTTTCAAACTTTCATGTACATAACATGCATATGTGTGCATATATGTATAGGTATGCATGCATTTATATTTGTATTTATATGGATATGCAGATTATATATATGTTTATATATGTATGTATATATATATATACACATACATATATATAAATGCATATGCATATATATGTGCATATGTGTGCATGTAGAGAGAGGTAGAGAGGTAGAGCGGTAGATAGGTGGAGAGTAAAAGAGAGGGAGGTAGAGAGTAGAGGATGAGTAATAGTGAGTAGAGAGTGAGTAGTAGAGAGTAGCAGAGAGTGAGTAGTAGAGAGTAGTAGAGTGAGTAGTAGAGAGTGAGTAGTGGAGAGTAGTAGACTGAGTAGTAGAGAGAGAGTAGTAGAGAGTGAGTAGTAGAGTGAGTAGTAGAGAGTAGTAGAGAGTGAGTAGTAGTGAGTAGTAGAGAGAGAGTACTAGAGAGTGAGTAGTAGAGAGTGAGTAGTAGAGAGAGTAGTAGAGAGTGAGTAGTAGAGGGTAGTAGAGAGTGAGTATCAGAGAGTGAGTAGTAGAGAGTAGTACAGAGTGAGTAGTAGGGAGTAGTAGAGTGGTAGAGAATGAGTAGTAGAGAGTAGTGGAGTAGTAGAGAGTGAGTAGTAGAGAGTAGTAGAGAGTGAGTAGTAGGGAGTAGTAGAGAGTGAGTAGTAGAGTGAGTAGTAGAGAGTAGTAGAGAGCAAGTAGTAGAGAGTGAGTAGTAGAGAGTATTAGAGAGAGTAGTAGAGTGAGTAGTAGAGAGTAGTAGAGAGCGAGTAGTAGAGTAGTAGAGAGAGAGTAGTAGAGAGTGAGTAGTAGAGAGAGTAGTAAAGAGTAGTAGAGAGTAAGTAGTAGATAGTAAGTAGTAGAGAGTGAGTAGTAGATGTAGTAGAGAGTGAGTAGTAGAGAGAGTAGTAAAGAGTAGTAGAGAGTGAGTAGTAGAGAGTGAGTAGTGGAGAGCGAGTAGTGGAGAGTGAGTAGTAGAGAGTGAATAGTAGAGAGAGAGTAGTAGAGAGTGAGTAGTAGAGAGTAGTAGAGTGAGTAGAAGAGAATCAGTGGTAGAGAGTAGTAGAGAGTGAGTAGTTTAATTTAAAAAGAACACAATGAGGGGGTTCATTTTGCCGTAGAAATTATGATTAGTGCTGAAAAAAGAAAAATTAGAGCACATTTTGAGTGACTTCTCAAATCCTCTTCTATTTCATGAAAAAAATCTGACATGCAGACTGAAACATGCACTTTTAATACCAGCAACCAGACTTCCCTGGTGAGCCCGTTTTTATCGGGAGACCCGGGGGAACGCTGGGTGGTAGGAATTTTGTGTCAGCCCGGTGATGCCACAACTTTCCCACACAAAAATGTATGAAAAAGGTGATTTTTTTCAGCTAAATTTGAGGTTTGCAGGGCATTCTGGGTAAGGAAACGTTGGAGGATCCACGTAAGCCATACCTCCCTGGATTCCCTTGGGTGTCTAGTTTTCAGAAATGTGTGGGTTTGGTAGGTTCCCCTAGGTGGCCGCCGAGCACCGGGCCAAAAACCCAGGTGACCCCCCTTGCAAAACCAGGTCGTTTTGAGGTAGGCAATTTTCATGTCACCTCAATACGTTTCGGGCCCTTGCCTGTCGCGGGTACTTGGGCCTCCCACACGAGTGAGGCACCGTTTTTATCGGGAGACCCAGGGGAACGCTGGCTGGTAGGAAATTTGTGTCAGCCCACTGATGCCACAACTTTCCCACACAAAAATGTGTGAAAAAGGTGCATTTTTTTGCCTAAATTTGAGGTTTGCAGGTCATTCTGGGTAAGGAAACGTTGGGGGATCCACGCAAGCCATACCTCCCTGGAATCCCCCGGGTGTCTAGTTTTCAGAAATGTGTGGGTTTGGTAGGTTCCCCTAGGTGGCCGCCGAGCCCCGGGCCAAAAACCCAGGTGACCCCCTTGCAAAACCAGGTCGTTTTGAGGTAGGCAATTTTCATGTCGCCTCAATATGTTTTGGGCCCTTGCCTGTCGTGGGTACTTGGGCCTCCCACACGAGTGAGGCACCATTTTTATCGGGAGACCCGGGGAAATGCTGGGTGGTCGGAAATTTGTGCCAGCCCGGTGATGCCACAACTTTCCCACACACAAATGTGTCAAAAAGGTGATTTTTTCAGCTAAATTTGAGGTTTGCAGGGCATTCTGGGTAAGGAAACGTTGGGGGATCCACGCAAGCCATACCTCCCTGCAATCCCCCGGGTGTATAGTTTTCAGAAATGTGTGGGTTTGGTAGGTTTCCCTAGGTGGCCGCCAAGCCCGGGGCCAAAAACTCATAGGACCCCGTTTGCAAAACCAGGTTGTTTTGTGATAGGTAATTTTGATGTCTCCTCAATAGGTTTTGGGCCCTTGCCTGACGCGGGCACTAGGCCTACCCACGCAAGTGAGGTACCATTTTTCTCTGAAGACTTTGGGGAACGCAGGGTGGGTGGAATTTTGTGGACCCACGCAGATTCCAGAACTTTCCACCACAGAAATGTGAGGAAAATGTGTTATTTTGGACACATTTTTAGGTTTGCAATGGATTCTGGGTAACAGAACCTGGTGACAGCCAGTGAAGTCACCCCATCCAGGATTCCCCTCAGTGTCTAGTTTTAAAGAATGTACAGGTTTGCTAGGTTTACCTACGTGCCAACTGCGCTAGGGCCCAAAATCCACAGGTATGCACATTGCAAAAAAAAATCCGGAGCCCAGTGGCCTTTCTGCCGCCCTGGGGGGAAATCGGGGAAGGGGGTTTCATCCTGATATGCCCCTAAAGGGGCAGAAAGACTGTGGCTATTTTTTGTGGGGGTGGGGGCACTGGTATGACCATTTTGGGCAGCCCCCACCCGATGCATAAAAAAAGCCTGCGTACTCGCTGGCGCCTAGTGGGCTTTCTGCCCCCCCAGGGGGCAGATCAGGGGCCACTGCCACCATCTGCCCTCCCGGGGGGGGCAGAAAGACTGGAGTTTCTCTGGGGGTGGGGTGGGGTATTGTCATGCCCATTTTGGGGAGCCCCTACCCCATCACTAATAAAACAAAAAAATCCATGGTTTCTAGTGGGTATTCTGCGCCCCCAGGGGGGCCAGCTTGGGGGCTACAGCTCCAATCTGCCTCCTGGAGGGCAGAAAGACTGTCATTTTTGTGGGAGGGAGGGTGGGGGCATTGGCGTGCCCGTTTCGGGCAGCCCACACCCTAAAAACAATTGCGCAAAAAAAATCCCTGGTGTTTAGTGGCCTTTCTGCCCCCCCCCCCGAGGGGCAGATTAGGGGCAAATGCCCCATCTGCCCCCCGGGGGGGCAGAAAGACTGTAAAAATTGGGGGGTGGGGTGGTGGCATGGGCCTGCCCGTTTTGGGTAGCCCCCACCCCTATTTTTTTTTTTTTTTTACAATTCCCTGGTGTCTAGTGGTCTTTTTGCCCCCCCTGGGGGGGGCAGATTGGGGGCCAATGCCCCATCTGCCCCCCAGGGGTGGCAGAAAGGCTGTAATGGTGGTGGGTGGGTGAGGGCATTGGTGTGCCCATTTCGGGCAGCCCCCACCCTAAAAAAAACTGAAAATAAATCCCTGGTGTATAGTGGGCTTCCTGCCCCCCGAAGGGGCAGATTAGGGGCCAATGACCCATCTGCCCCCCGGGGGGCAGAAAGACTGTGATTATTGGGGGGTGGGGAGGGGGCATGGGCCTGCCCGTTTTGGGCAGCCCCACCCCTATTTTTATTTTTGGGAAAATTCCCTGGTGTCTAGTGGGCTTTTTGCCCCCCCAGGGGGGCAGATTGGGGGCTACTGCCCCCATTTGCCCCCCAGGGGGGGCAAAAAGACTAAATAATGCCCAAATTATTTGGGGGGAGCAAAGGCCCTTGCCCAAGGGGCCGCTCCCCCCTCCCTGGTGTCTAGTGGATAGATCCCTGCTTGGGGATTGCCCTCCTGTGGCGATCCCCAAGCAGGGATCCACTGGGGAGGGGTACCATTGGAAAGGGAAGATTCTCCCCTTTCCAACGATACCTCTCCCGTCTTTCTACGTGCTCAGGGGGCTGAGATAGCCCCATGAGCACGTACAAAGTGAAACCTGAAATGAGCCTCTTGGCTCATTTCAGTTTCACTTTCACTGTAATGACGTCGGCTCGACGTGCGCGCCGATCATCATTACAGTGAAAGGGGGGGGCCTCGGGAGCTGGGGAAGAGCTACCCCAGCTCCCAAGGCTATTTTTAATTAAAAGGAATCCCTCTGGTGCCCGCACCAGAGGGATTCCCCAGGGAATGCCTCATGACGAGCTGGACTCGTCATGGGCACAGCGCGACTGCTCCATGACGAGTCCAGCTCGTCATGGGCACACAAGGGGATATAGATATGCAGATTATATATATGTTTATATATGCATATATATGCATATATATATATGTGCATATGTGTGCGTGTACAGAGAGGTAGAGGTGTAGAGGTAGAGAGGTGTAGAGAGTAGCGAGTGAGTAATAGAGAGTAGAGAGTGAGTAGTAGAGAGTAGTAGAGAGAGAGTAGTAGATAGTGAGTAGTAGAGAGTAGTAGAGTGAGTAGTAGAGAGTGATTAGTAGAGATAGAGTAGTAGACAGTGAGTAGTAGAGCGAGTAGTAGAGAGTGAGTGGTAGAGAGTAGTAGAGTGCATAGTAGAGAGTAGTAGAGAGAGTAGTAGAGAGTAGTGGAGTAGTAGAGAGTGAGTAGTAGAGAGTGAGTAGTGGAGAGTGAGTAGTGGAGAGTGAGTAGTAGAGAGCGAGTAGTAGAGAGCGAGTAGTAGAGAGTGAGTAGTAGAGTGAGTAGTAGAGAGTGAATAGTGTCAGTCAGTGTCAGAGTCAGTGTCAGTCAGTCAGTGTCAGTCAGTCAGTCAGTCAGTGTCAGTCAATCAGTGTTAGTCAGTCAGTGTCAGCTAGAGCAGCTCTGCTGACCTGGTTCTCTGGCTCTAAAGCAGCTCTGCTGACCTGGTTCTCTCCCTCTAAAGCAACTCTGCTGACCTGATTTCTCTGGCTCTACAGCAGGTCTGCTGACCTGGTTCTCTGGCTCTAGAGCAGCTCTGCTGACCTAGTTCTTAGGCTACAGAGCAGCTCTGCTGATCTGGTTCTCTGACTCTACAACAGCTCTGCTGACCTGGTTCGCTCCCTCTAGAGCAGCTCCGCTGACCTGGTTCTCTCCCTCTAAAGCAGCTCTACTAACCTGGTTTCTCTGGCTCTACAGCAGCTCTGCTGACCTGGTTCTAAGGCTCTAGAGCAGCTCTGCTGACCTGGTTCTCTGGCTCTAAAGCAGCTCTGGCTCTAAAGCAGCTCTGCTGACCTGGTTCTCTCCCTCTAAAGCAGCTCTGCTGACCTGGTTTCTCTGGCTCTACAGCAGCTCTGCTGACCTGGTTCTCTGGCTCTAGAGCAGCTTTGCTGACCTAGTTCTTAGGCTCTAGAGCAGCTCTGCTGACCTGGTTCTCTGGCTCTACAACAGCTCTGCTGACCTGGTTCTCTGGCTCTAGACCAGCTCTGCTGACCCGATTCTATGGCTCTAAAGCAGTTCTGCTGACCTGGTTCTCTGGCTCTAGAGCAGCTCTGCTGACATGGTCCCTTGGCTCTAAAGCAGCTCTGCTAACATGGTTTCTCTGGCTCTAGAGCAGCTCTGCTGACCTGGTTCTCGTGCTCTAGAGCAGCTCTGCTGACCTGGTTTCTCTGGCTCTGCAGCAGCTCTGCTGACCTGGTTCTCGGCCTCTAGAGCAGATCTGCTGACCTGGTTTCTCTGGCTCTACAGCAGCTCTGCTGACCTGGGTCTCTGGTTCTAGAGCAGCTCTGCTGATCTGGTTCTCTGGCTCTAAAGCAGCTCTGGCTCTAAAGCAGCTCTGCTGACCTGGTTCTCTCCCTCTAAAGCAGCTCTGCTGACCTGGTTTCTCTGGCTCTACAGCAGCTCTGCTGACCTGGTTCTCTGGCTCTAGAGCAGCTTTGCTGACCTAGTTCTTAGGCTCTAGAGCAGCTCTGCTGACCTGGTTCTCTGGCTCTACAACAGCTCTGCTGACCTGGTTCTCTGGCTCTAGACCAGCTCTGCTGACCCGATTCTATGGCTCTAAAGCAGTTCTGCTGACCTGGTTCTCTGGCTCTAGAGCAGCTCTGCTGACATGGTCCCTTGGCTCTAAAGCAGCTCTGCTAACATGGTTTCTCTGGCTCTAGAGCAGCTCTGCTGACCTGGTTCTCTGGCTCTAGAGCAGCTCTGCTGACCTGGTTTCTCTGGCTCTGCAGCAGCTCTGCTGACCTGGTTCTCGGTCTCTAGAGCAGATCTGCTGACCTGGGTCTCTGGCTCTAGAACAGCTCTGTTGACCTGGGTCTCTGGTTCTAGAGCAGCTCTGCTGACATGCTTCTTAGACTCTAGAGCAACTCTGCTGACCTGGTTCTCTGGCTCTACAGCAGCTCTGCTGACCTGGTTCTCTGCACTCACGATGCACGCACCTGACTTCGCGAAAATATATTTAAAAATAATATAAGTTTATTATAAGTACAAATATATTATTTTTATGAATATCTTAGATAATCTCTTGCCCTAATATGTATATTAACGACCCATACATATCATTTTGGAACATAATTTTTATTTGCGGGAGTCACGCACCCAGCGCGCCCCAGCACGTATATGACGTCACGCGGGACTCGCCACCGCGCAAGCATCTCGTACCGTAATGCGCATGTGTCACGAATGCGCGGGAGCAGGAGTTGCAGACTGGTTGCATACCAATCGCGCACATCACGTAATATTAAATGTATATGATGTAACCGAAAAACACGCAGCCGTCACACACCGTACGCGGATCCTTCACGACTTTTCTAAAATGCCAGCTAGAATCCGCGCACCCACCGTGATGTGTACGCTTTGAGTGCGCGACTCCGAAAAAAAATTAGATTTTTTTTAAAGAAAATAATATAAATATATTAAAATAAAAAATGAAAACAAAAAAATGCATCAATATTTCAGTTAGAATTTGTTTTGATTTTTTTGTTGTTGCAATTTTCAGAAAAATATATAATGTTATTTAATGAATAAAATATTTATAAAAAAACAGTTTAAAAACTGTAGAAAATCAGTACAGAAAAATAGGTATAACTACTATCACACTTAAAAATTAGCATTTAAAAACCTTTGAAATTCACTGAAAAAAACCATAGGTTTCAGAGACGTTATAGTTAGAAATGAGCATTTAAAAAAGCTTTGAAATTTACTGAAAAAACCATAGGTTTCAGAGACGTTATAGTTAGAAATTAGCATTTAAAAAAACCTTAGAAATTCACAGAAAAAAACATAGGTTTCAGGGGTGTTATAGTTAGCTGCCCATTTCACTCGTACAAAACAATAGAAATTCCTCCGTTATAGTTAGTTCTGCTAACTATAACTCGCGCGCCGGCAATGCACTGCTGATGATGTCACATATTGCATCATTCATGACATGGTCAGTGACATCACTGATGACATCTCAAATGACATCACTGATGTCATCATCCACGTGACAATCTGATACACCTCATCATACACTAGTATAACCTTTCATCACTCACTGTAAAATACAGAGTACCATATTTGAAACCATTGACACACCAATACCAGTTACTACATAGCTACTCACTGATTCCTAAGTCTACACACACAACTACCCATTCAACAACAGAATCATTTATACATGCAGTCACTAATTAATAGAACACTATCAAATGCACTTATACACATCTATAGACATTGACACATCAGCAGTCATCTTAGTCGGTTATGCAGTCATCCTACTCACTCATGAAAAAAATAAATCACACTTACATTTACTCACACAATTATCCAACAACACCTCATTTATTCAAACACATAGTAACTCATAGTTAATATGTTAAAAAATCACCATTACAATTATACACTCATTCATATAGTTACTCTCACATTCACTGACTCTTACCCATACTTATTTATAAACACCAACTCTCACATACAATGGCTTTTATTTTTTTACTTTGTTGAAGACGTACAACTAAAACATATATTCGCTCACCAACACACAAATAAATACACTGTCACCCAAACAGCTGTTTCCACATGCACTCTTAAACCTATACACCTAGTCAATCAACCATTCACACATCTATGCATAGAGTTACACACACCCCATCCAACCTCACACATACTCAGTGCCCCATACAAATACTCACCCAACTAATCAATAACTAATATACACACTCATGTAGTTAGTGACCAACTGATGCAGGATGTTATACAACAACAGAGACAGTGATGAACACATTCACATAGTTTAGTTACTAATCCATGTATTAAGTGAGACACTTAAAATTACTCACTTAAACAGACAGTCAGACAGCTACTAAATCCTCCATCCAGACAGTTATATATCCACTCAATCTTCAGTACAGATTGGTATATATATAATACATATTTAAATTTCAAACTAAACCACATTCACTGGATGATGTCATCAGTGATGTCATTTGAGATGTTGTAGAAATCAAAACCTTCTCAGGGGCTTCACTGATACACCTGGTTCTTTTAAACCAACAAAGAAGAGATTGGCACAGAAGCTGTAATATAAAAGACATCTTTTTATTTAACCTCTGAAGAGGGAAAAAATGCGTCACACAGTATTCTCAAATCACTGTATGAGACATTTTCTAAGGAGTACAGAGAACAGGGGCATTATATACCCACACAGGGGCTGAAACAAAGGCGGTACAAGTACACATGAGAAGAGTTATGCACATAGATGGTCATACAGAAACTGCACAGTCAACAAGTAGGAGGAGTAATAAGTTGCTGACATCAGTTAGAACAGCCTGACAGTTCTATACTAGGAACAGGTGCACTCTACTAGCTAAGCACATCTGAGCATGTGCAAGACTCTGGGAGAGGGAAACAGCAAATGACCAGCACATAGCTAACTAAAATGGCTGCCAAGTACAAAATGGCTTTCAGCTCATGCTAAGAGATTAATGCAATCTTCAAAAGATGGTCCTTTTAGCATGAGCTAAAGACATTTCCCATAATCCAGTAGGAAATATGCATATTCATTTTTTTCATAAATGTATCAATATCCTAATTCATTGCTAGGTGGGCATTTCTCATTCTAAATATTGTTAAGCAGGTATGTATAAGGTATAAGCAGGAGTGCGAAGGGAACAGAGCACTGGGTCATACAGATAGCAGGAGAGAGTAATTACTATTATCAGAAACAGAACTATTAGCTTTCTAGTCCTAAGCAAATCCTAGAACCATCCAGTAAAAACATTTTCAAGGCTCCTATGCATTTCAGTGACCATCAATTTCAACTTCAAAATAGCCAACAGCACAAATCTAATAAAAACATTTTCACTAGACTTTTCCAGTGTTTCCTTTATCAGGGCTAGAGTATCAATCAAGGAAAGGGTAAAGTAACATTTGTCAACTGCTCAGAGGAACTTTTCTCTCGCAGAATAAACATTATTCCTAATACAAACAGGACCATGAGAATTAGGACGAAGAGCTGCAAAGGCTGCTCTTCCTCAAAAATGGGACGACCAATGGGGTACATTTTCAACAAAAAAGAAAAAGAAGTCCTTGGGAAATTAAAGCCTCTCTACAACCAACCAGAGGGGAGTCTTCTCCCTGTGTCCGTTTGAGCCTCACAGGCAGGCTCTTGTTGTTCCCACGGTGGAGCTGCACAACTTGCAACTCAGGAATCACGGCCCTGTTTCAAGGGAAAAGTTTCTTCTTTCAGGATAGGGCAATCACCCACCAGGGCAAATGCTCTTAGCGATCCTGTCCAGTGTCTCAGTCAGTGCACCAGTTTTCTTCACTTTAATCTAACAGGCACCAGAGACACAGCACCTGTACCCTGAACTCAAGTCCTTCCCTAACTCCTGTATTGCTCTGCTGGCACACTGCTCTTTTGTTGGGGCCATAGACTGCATTCAGTGTGCCCAGGTATCTCTTGACCAACAAAGGTGAAGACTTTACAGCCACTTCGGGACCAGGATTCAGAGGCCTGATGCTAGGATCTCTGAAGCAACCCTTGTTTCAAAGGGGGTTACCTCAAGCAAAAACTTTCTCTCCTTCCTGGTCGGTCTGTGACTCTCGGCTGGGCATCAAAAACTTGATCCACGATTTCTCCTTTCTGATTTGTGACCCCGTCTTTCGCCCAAGACAGTGGCAGGGGTACACACTTCACATCCCAGTGCTTCCGGCCTTCTACCTTCACTGAGGTCCTGGTTGCCAGCAATGCCTGTGCTGGTTACCTTCACTTTAACTTCAAGCTGGACTGGTGCTGACTCCTCAAGCTAGATCTGGCGTCCGCGCCCCTCTGGCAATGGTTGTAAGGCAGCAAATATCTATTGGTGGACAGAACAAAAGGTCTTTAGACAAGGCACAGAAATAATCTATCAACAGAGAGGTTAGTCTCAGAATACTTCCTAGTCTAGCGACGCCCCATATATTAGCAAGGCACCCAAGAACCACTTTCATCTATGTGAGAGTAAAAAAAACAACAGCCTCGACCTATTGGCAAGTATAAAAGGAACTCTTTGGTGAACTGACAAGAGTAATACGTCACCCAATCCCAAGCAGCCAAGGAAGTCTGTGTTCATTTACTAAATTCTGAGGAAAAGAGAAAAACAATACAGACATACTCCAAATCCTTACATCTGTATATTCCTATCTTAATCATCTAAAGACCCTCAAGAAAAAAGGAATTTTTCTACACTTTTACTCATAGACTTTGCATTACTTGTACAGGACTGCAGACACTTCTAAAATGATTTCTCTTAATAAAAGCACCTACATTGTATGCTTAGGACCATGCTCTCATGTTATAGGAGCAACAGGAAAATCTAAAACTGCTAATTTAGCAGGGATTCCTATTACATAAAGAACTAAAAACGTCAACATAATGGGTACATTTTCTCCAGCAGAACATCTTGTGACAAACAGACTCCTATAAAACAATATTTTCCTCAAAAATGTTTGCTAAGGATCACATGGGCATCTTCCCTGCATTCTATTTTTCACAATCCAAACTATGCAACATCAGCTCTAGTAAGGAGTTCAGTTTATTTACACAGACTAGCTAATAAAAACTAGCAATGCCCTTGCAAAACTGTATGTAGCATGAGAATAACAAACAATAGTGGTGTTATCACCTGAGAATTTTAGAACAAAAACTACCCACAGCTAGTTCCCCTTAACGATCAATAAGGAAACAGCAATCTAGACTACTCATCCTTTCATAATTTCATCAGACAGGATGGGCAGTAACATAGCAAATGTATTTATTCATTTTATTAATGCTAATAATGTTTAAAACAGTATTACTGAATAGCCAATTAAATGTCTCATGGCTATTTCACAGACAGTTTAGACAGGCTCAAAAGAAATTGAGAAAAAGAGAGAGAAAACATAAATTTGCCTACCCTTAATTTGTAGAGGAGCTAGCCTCCTCCCCCCATTTTTGACAGTAGGAAACCTGTAACAGGTTTCATGCTGTCAACACTATCAACCCCAATTTGTAGCAACTGGGCATAAACAAACTCTGAGGAGCCAAATAGCACATTGAGCTAGCTAAAGAACATATTCCTTTAGCAAATGTACAGGTGTAACACGAGGGCACATGAATTCAAACTAAATCCCATTGCTTCCTTAATACAGCCCTAAAAGCATTATGTGCTATACATATGGCAGAGCCATTGTCTTAATAAGAGCTCACATATACCATTATTATTCAATCTGTTCATATGAGTGCACAAAAACTTGCTTTTGCCAAAAAAAGTAAGCAAAACCTCTTTCTGTCCCTGCCATTTCGTCTTTCAAATGTCGAAATGTCAAAGCAAATGTTGCGCTGAGCCCTGCTTCTAAATGTAGAACTTCGACCTTTAACCTATTCGCAGCTGTCCCATCTTGTGTGCAAGGTTTTCATGCAGTTTTACCAATTCAAAGTGACCCTGGAGACTGAGAGCGCAACAGCAAACCCACTCCATTCCTGTCTAACAGCAATTCAGAGGTAAGCTTAATAACTTCTGCCAGTTTTTTTGTACATATTTATATTTGTAAGCAGTGTGCTGAGTGCTTGTCTAGCAGTATAGGTGCCAGCTATTCATTCTATACTTACATATGTGCATTTACTGGAGCCTAAGGCAGTTTAAAAGCAGCTCTGATTGGAATAACCTCATTTAAATAGTGAATTTTACTCAATTTCGACTTTGATGTTTGGGGTACTTAAAAATGAATATCCTACAATGTTTTTGTATAATAGTCATCCCCAGAATGTCCTCTACATATCCCAGAGATGTGGCATCAGAAATGTATAATGTATACCCTTATAAAAATAAGTTTTGTATGCCTGGGTAAAGTGACATTTCACATGTAAGTGACCCCCTATTGCTGTATAGAACGGCTTAAATTCAATTTGGATGCTAGGAGGTCACAGTATCATTATTAGGCATTATAAATATTAAAAAACGAATTTAATGCACCTATTTTAAATAACATTTTTTAAATAATCAAAATAATAATGTTTTTTTTAAAAAATAAATCCAATCATTTTGATGAGTTCACATATGAAAAGCAAGCTGCATCCCTTGCCTATCACATTTAAACGCATTCTTAACCCTAAGCACAGAAGCTTAACTTGAAACATCTTAAGTCTGCGCCACTTTTAAAGGACAGTCATTATTATTTAACATCAAAAACCACTCTTATCCTTATTTAAAAAGGCATTAAGAAAAGAAATCCCTACTGTCAATCTGTCCTCTGTTTATCAAAAATAATGAAACTATATTTCTAACTTTTAAAACAGCAGTCTGAAATGCAGGATTTTACACCGTGTTTGCACTGACTTAAGGGGTAGTGACTTCAGCTGTTTTCTTTGTGTGGCCTGGAGTCAGAAATACCCACGCGCTGACACAGCTGCTTGACACGTAAAGGCGTCGAATTCACATGCCTTTCAAGTCAGCCTTTCGAGCTAGCACAAATCTGTCGTTCTGTAATGTGTATTCAGGTCAGCAACAACCAACTCACTCAGATAATGTGAATGCCTGTTAATACCTAATACATAAGGATAAATGCTGTGATATTTTGTATCTTAATTGTATCTATTGCAAAACACACAATTTCGTTTTTTGAAGCTTTTTTATTCCTATTCAATGTGGATTCTAATTTTATCTTTAACATTGTGGCAATTTGCACACATGTATAGTGTCTTACTCTGTTAATTTAATGATAGCGTGCAGCTATTTAGCATATATTATATAATTCATTGCTGGATTCTTTTAAAATATATTTTATTTTAATGATGTTTTGCATAACAGAATGATGACAAAAAAAAAAAAAACATTGAGCACATTCCAGACATTTTCAAAACGGTGTCCTACACATAATACAGGGCACTTAAGGCTAGCCATTCTTGCACCAAGAGCGCAATCGCTACTTACTCACACAAGTACCACTAATGACAAACCGCAGACATTTAAACACACATTTAACCCACAGATCAACACTTAAGACAGAAACAAAAGACAGCCCACAGACTGTACTTAAACCAAACCATTTGTAAATACTAGTTGTAAGTCATATTCACTAGATTTGGCTGGCAGAACACCAGGAAAAAAAACGCTCTGCATATCACCACTTATGAATGTTACGAAGTGCACAGACCAGGATCCTTTCTACGTACATATTTAGTTCCTCGGGGTATTAGTCACCAATGAAGAAATACGTTTTTATACCTAAACCTAGTTAAGTATCCCCTCTAGGGGAGCCGGCTAATTCAATACAAGTTCCAAAGGGTACCTACAAACAAAGCAACACATGCTACGATGTGTGCTAAGAACAGGCATGCCAAAAATATTGCAGCATATACAATATTATACACAAAGTAGCACTTAACTCAAAGTGTGCCGTTCAAGTTTACAAAAGTTTCTCATTACCTGCCTACATAAACTGCAGTTTACATATTTCCAAATATTGGCCAATTTCCATACAAATCCAAAAAGCGTCGTAACAAACGACCTTACCAAGCACAAGTTTCCAGATTCTAACTGCCAAGTTCTGAGTGACCAAACGGTCATTTTTAGAATAATCACGCCAAAAATGTTCTCAGTCAGGAGTGGTAAGCAGTTGGAGGAGTCCAATCAGGAAGACCAGAAATATACTGGGCTGCAGAGACAGAATCTCAGTTTTAGGGTACCTTTTTACTAGAGTCCTGTCCTGTCCTCCTCAGTAGATTCCTGTCTCCCATCAGGATCACTCCCTTGGATAGCCACTTCTCTGATGAGCCTCACAGAGGGCACCAGTTGTAGAAATCAAAACCTTCTCAGGGGCTTCACTGATACACCTGGTCCTTTTAAACCAACAAAGAAGAGATTGGCACAGAAGCTGTAATATAAAAGACATCTTTTTATTTAACCTCTGAAGAGGGAAAAAATGCGTCACACAGTATTCTCAAATCACTGTATGAGACATTTTCTAAGGAGTACAGAGAACAGGGGCATTATATACCCACACAGGGGCTGAAACGAAGGTGGTACAAATACACATGAGAAGAGTTATGCACATAGATGGTCATACAGAAACTGCACAGTCAACAAGTAGGAGGAGTAATAAGTTGCTGACATCAGTTAGAACAGCCTGACAGTTCTATACTAGGAACAGGTGCACTCTACTAGCTAAGCACATCTGAGCATGTGCAAGACTCTGGGAGAGGGAAACGGCAAATGGCCAGAACATAGCTGACTAAAATGGCTGCCAAGTACAAAATGGCTTTCAGCTCATGCTAAGAGATTAATGCAATCTTCAACAATGTCATCAGTGATGTCACTGACCATGTCATGAATGATGCAATATGTGACATCATCAGCAGTGCATTGCGGGCGCGCGAGTTATAGTTAGCAGAACTAACTATAACGGAGGAATTTCTATGGTTTTGTACGAGTGAAATGGCCAGCTAACTATAACACCCCTGAAACCTATGGCTTTTTCTGTTAATTTCTAAGGTTTTTTTAAATGCTAATTTCTAACTATAACATCTCTGAAACCTATGGTTTTTTCAGTGAATATATCTATATATCTCCAAACAGGATCTCTTGCCTTAGGAACAGATTGGAGCATACAGCAGGTTTTTAGCATTCAGATTTATTCTGGCCAGCATGACGCGTTTCAGCTTCAGTGCCTTTATCAAGAGCTACTGACATCGATGTTTGAATGCACTTCCTTAAAATGCTCTTGCCTCA
The DNA here is from genome assembly GCF_964204655.1 of Triturus cristatus. Classification (NCBI taxonomy): domain Eukaryota; kingdom Metazoa; phylum Chordata; class Amphibia; order Caudata; family Salamandridae; genus Triturus; species Triturus cristatus. The sequence continues at coordinate 336,053,428 of NC_140595.1, forward strand.
CTTTCATTGGTGGATACATTGTAGCCAGCGTGAAAAGACCACACGTTCTCAGCCGTTTAAATTGTTTGTGAAGTTTCACCACCACATGTATACTCCTCTTTTACTTGGCCCCGATAATGTCCATTGGCCCCATAATGAGTATAAACCCAGTGTTTATCAACTAATGTTTATTCCCACAATGGGTTCAGCAGTAAAGAAAGTTGAGGGCCCCCCCTGCAGGGTACATGGAGGAGCCCCCTCCGGACTCAATCTGGAGCTCTCTGGCTGAAGTGCTGTGCTGAGGGGGCCCCCTGGAGGTTGTGCCCCCCCTCCACCGCAGGGATGCGGGGGACTGTGTTATGCCCCTGGGGTACGGGCTGCATAGTACTCTACATGATAATGGCGCTTACTTTTTAGGTCCCGCCTACGCAGCGCACATGCGCTGCATAGGAAAGAGACCTTTAGTCATCGGCACAGCTTTGCGGGCAAAAATGTGCACGCATTGCATTGCTTCCAATGTCAATGCGTGCACGTCTGGTGATTCCCATGTGAGAGCGAGCGGCGCCATATGGTAGCAGTTATCACACTCGCTCCCACAAGGGGAACGCTGCCTGCTCTCGGCCGCACTCCCCCCACCCCTTACTTGCGCGAGGCGCGTGCACTTGTTTATTTTATTTACTAGAAGGCCCACAAGAGATCGCATCTCGCCCTCCAAGGCTGCCTAAAGCTGGCATTTGACGAGGACTTTTAATAATGAAACTGGTGAAAATGTCACATGCACATTTTCCCGACATCTCAATACAGCTTTAAGAATCAATCAAATCAATCAAATAATTTGTAGATCGCACTACATACCCACAAGGGTTCCAAGGTGCTGAGGGAGGGGAGAACAGGGGTGCTGTAGCTACTGATCGAACAGCCAGGTCTTGAGTTGTCTCCTGAAGGTTAGTAGGTCTTCTGTTTGTCGTAGGATGAGGGGGAGGGTGTTCCAGGTTGTGGCGGCGCGGTGGAAGAAGGATCTGCCTCCGGCTGTGGTTCTACGGATGCGTGGGACGGTGCCCTGGGAGAGGTCTGCGGAGCGGAGTTTCCTATTGGGTACGTAGAAGGAGAGTCGGCTGTTGAGGTAGGCTGGGCCGGTCTTGTGGAGTGCCTTGTGTGCATGGATCAGGAGCTTGAAGGAGATTCTTTTGTCGACAGGGAGCCAGTGCAGGTTCCTGAGGTGGGGGGTGATATGGTCGCGGGACGTCGATGATCAGGCGTGCAGAGGCATTCTGGATTCTTTGCAGTCTGTTGATGAGCTTGGTCGGCGCGCCAGCGTAGAGGGCGTTTCCATAGTTGAGTCTGCTGCTGACTAGGGCCTGGGTGACTGTTTTTCTTGTGACTGTCGGGATCCATCTGTAGATCTTGCAGAGCATACGGAGGGTGTTGAAGCAGGTGGAGGAGACAGCGTTGACTTGTTTGGTCATGGTGAGTTTCGAGTTGAGGATGACTCCCAGGTTGCGTGCGTGATTGGTGGGTGTGGGGGGTGTCACCAGGGACACGGGCCACCAGGAGTCGTCCCATGCTGAGAGGTTGGGCCCGAGGATGAGGATCTCCGTCTTGTCTGTGTTCAGCTTAAGGTGGCTATCCTCCATCCATTCGGCGACGGCCTTCATTCCCTGGTGGAGGTTGGATTTGGCGGTGAGAGGGTCCGTGGTGAGGGAGAGGATGAGTTGTGTGTCGTCGGCGTAGGAGATTATGTTGAGGTCGTGATGTCAGGCGATGCGTGCGAGGGTCACCATGTAGACGTTGAACAGCGTCGGGCTGAGGGAGGATTCCTGCGGGACACCGCAGATGATCTCGGAGGCTTCAGATCGAAACGGGGGGAGGCGGACTCTCTGGGTTCTGCCGGAGAGGATGGAGGAGGTCCAGTCCAGGAGCTTGTCTCGGATTCCTGCGTCGTGGAGTCGTGTGCGTAGTGTGCGGTGGCAGACGGTGTCGAAGGCGGCGGAGAGGTCCAGAAGGATGAGGGCCGCCGTCTCGCCATTGTCCAGAAGGAGCCTGATGTCGTCTGTGGCGGCGATGAGGGCGGTCTCGGTGCTGTGGTTGCTGCGGAATCCTGATTGGGAAGGGTCCAGGATGCTGTTGTCTTCGAGGTAGCGGGTGAACTGGATGTTGACTATATTCTCGATGACCTCGATGAAGAATGCTGAACGTTACTTACTGCGGGAACCACAGTGTATTGTGTGACTCATTTCTCATATTTTTTTAAGTGGGTACCTTAGCCGAGGCCAGGCTTTTTTCCAACCAGGGCAGAATATTTGCGTTTTTATAAACTGAGACCTTAGCGTTCAAAAAGTGCATCGCGTTTATATACATAGACGTATTTCCATTCTTTGATTATATGATGTAAGGGTTTTTGAAGTTACATAACAGAATTAGAACAAAGCAAGACGGAACAGGGGAACAGCACTGGATATGCAGTCGCACCACCTCGGGAGGACAGCATTGAACTGAATAGGAAGAAAGGAGAGAGAATGAGTCAGTCATCCTTCCATGAGTTTGGTTTAAAGTTGTGCTGAGTAGTAGTTGGAAATCTAGGCCCTAGCCTGGGCATTTCCATTCTTGTAATTTTATCTAATGGCAAGTGTAGCTCTAAATACTTTTTTACATAAAAGTCCTCTATAGTGCTCCATGAATGGGAAGGAGACATTGTGCTCAGGGAGTGAGGACTTCTTTTGGAGTCCCACTGGAGGCATGGTGGATTTTTCTCACTCGCTGGAATTTTCTGGAAATCTTTTTGCAGATGGTGTTTGATATGTTCTGTCTAGCTGCTAATGCTTGTTCGTAATAAATCCCTCCAGTTAGGCATACCTGGGGCACGCTAGCTGTGTGTTTAAATGGATTATGATGGGCCCTCCAATACCTGTTCGCTGTGTGTATTAGTTAGTGCATGCCCTTGGGCTGTGTGATGCACTCTGTCACTTGTGTATCGGTGGCCATTCTCTGACACAGAAGAGCATTACTGCGGGTCAATAACTATTTTTAATGGAGGAGAGTAATATGGAGGTGAGGGCTGATCCTGTTGTTGTCTTAAGTGGTGCCTCTGCCCATTCTTTTACATTAATTTGCTTGTAATCCCATTGTGGGACTCGTCTGATTAACTTCTGTTTTTTGTTGTTGTTTTTTGTTTTTTGATCGGGAGGGGTGATAATACGCCACTTAGCACATACTGTGGTATTTCCCCCTTTTTTTGAGGGGATAGGGGTAATATCACACCACTTAGCACATACTGTGGTATTTCCCCCTTTTTTCAGGGGAGAGGGGCAATATCACAACACTTAGCACATACTGTGGTATTTCCCCTTTAATATTAGGGGACAGGGGTAATATCACACCACTTAGCTCATACTGTGGTATTTCCCCTTTTTCTTTTGAAGGGGGGGGGATATCACACCACTTAACGCATTCCATGGTATTTCTCCAGGGCAGTATTATCTCTACATTCAGAATTTTGCAGGCCGGAATGTGGAGTAACTTTGTGCTACTGCACATTTCCCTCTGGCCTGAGTTTCAATACTCTAACCGTTGGATCTCCCCCAACCCTAACAACAAAACACATTGCACCAGGTACTCCCTGGTGAAATGTGTGAGTAGGGGACAATGAGGTGTAAAATTTGCACTCTTGTAATTTCAATTCAGGCACAAACTAGTGGGCGGTGTAACTCGCGTAAATTGCTCTAGTGTAATTAGGTAAAATTACAGCAAAATTATGCAAGATTTCTCTTAAACACATATTGAGCGTAACCGTGCATTTAGTGCTGTTTTTTGCAAACAACACCCTTGCGTTGAAAATTGAGTCGAATATGCATTTTGTGCCTAGAAAATAGTGCTAACGGCAACAGAACATGAACAGCAGCGGCCAGCAGCGACTCACACTCTGCACCTGTGCTCATGGGAAGGCATTTTTAGCCAAAATTAGGCATACGGGAGTAATTGCATATTTTTGTAATTTCGCATCACAAGAATGATACGAAATTACCAAAATTACTCTGATTACTCTGGCGTAATAAAAATTTCTCCCAGGCCTAGTACAAACTCCTGTTTGTGCATAGATTAGGATTACCAGGGCAGCCAGAAGGATGGGGTTTGTGTTAATCAAAGGCATATTCATCTGCAGCCTAATTGACTACTTTTCTGTGTATTATTCTTGGGCTATTCCTATTTTTCATAATTTGTGAACCCATACATCTATTTCCCACTTAACCATCTATACAATAAAATTTGGGCACACATTTCACTTTCACTACCAGTTCTGGCTCCTTTTAGGTTCCATTTCAGTCGGACAAACAAGGCAGGCATTCTGCTGCGGCAAGATATCTATTCATTTGTTAAGGTTTTATTTGCCCTTAAGGCTTCTAAGCCTCAACATTCGTGTACCCTAATCTGGTGTCGAATCTCAAACTTGCCTCTACTATGTACGCTGACCCCTCTTATCATTGTTGCAGATTGTGATCCAGTTTCAGAGTACTTTCAGATTGAATTTGAACCTGTGACTATAATGTGCGTTTACTTAATGAGCTGGCTGGCTGTCTTGTTAGTGTAGTTATAGCCCAAGTAGCACTGGATAGTTCCAACCTGTGTGTTTTACCACAGTGTCTTGTATAAATACACAAGACTGTATCAGTATGCTACCTGGGTATATTTAACTCCGGGGTTGTGGTGACCTGGGGGCAGGCCACGTGTGCAGGACACCTATCTAACAGACCACCAGGATACAGAGGTATTGTGCGCAACCGGAAAAACCCCGAGCAGTCTTCCGTAACTTTATTTATACCCCGAGGTGAGCCCGCCTCGAGGGGTGGGGGATGCGTGTACAGTGTATGTACATTTTATAGTAGAGGCCGAGTGGCTCTCTACATCCCTCCAACATTTTAGATCGTGCCAACGTCACAGTTCTCCACTCAAGGCGAGGGGCACATAAAGTCTCTGAGTCTCTGGCTCGGAGCAGGATTCCCTCGCAAACGGGAACCAGCTCCTCTGTTGGAGCCACCTCTCTCTTCCAGGCTCCGGGAGCCGGCCTCTTCTCGCTGAGCTCGGTTTTCCTGGAAACTGCTTGTGCTTTGCTCTGGTTCGCCCTGCTGTATTCCTTCCCTTCCCCTCGTAGATTCCCTCTCCGGGGCGGGCGACCTGTCTAGGAAGTCATCACCCTCAGTTCCTATTTCTTCGCTCTCCTGTTCTCCTGCTAGTTTCCCCTCGACCTTCTTGAAATACGAGGCATTCCTCGTCACTCTCACATCGCCTCTTCCTGCTGTGACCATCGTTCCTTTTGTCGCCAGCACTGTCAACACCTCTGGTTCGAAGGGTGTCCGGAACTTCCAGCCGGGGTGCCGGTGTTTTACTACCACCCTGTCCCCAGTTACTAGTTGGTGTTCTCGAGCTCTCCGATAGTCACTGGCCTTGTTGTTCGTCTTCTCCCTTCACTCTTGCACCGCTTCATTGTCATGTGCTGGCGGACTCCAGGATGGATCGGTCGGAATCCCGTCTCGCGGAGCTTCTTTGAAGAGGAGGTGGGCAGGTGTACACTTCGTCGTTCAGTGAGGCGTGTGCCTATTTGCATCCAGAAACTTGGTTAGAGCCGCTTCTGCATCCTGTCGCTGTTCTATGGCAATACGCAGGGCCCTGTTCAGCGTGCGCATCAGCCTCTCAACGTCCCCATTCGCCTGCGGCCACAGGGGAGTTATCCGCCTGTGTTTGATAGCTCATTTTCCCAGGTATTCCTTGAATTCTTGGCCTTGGAAGGGCGGCCCATTATCAGATTGGATTTCCTTGGGGTTCCCTAGCAGGGCGAATGTCTTTTCCAGAGCCATCCGTATGTGTTGGAACGATGTGGACTCCACTATCTCTACCACAGGGAACTTCGTGTAAGCATCCACGAGCACTAGCATTTGTCTCCCATCCGGGAAGCTGCCGACGTCCACGCTCACATTGGACCACGGGTGATGACACGGTTCCTCCATGATGACCGGCACTGATGGTGGACCACCTCCGGTGATCGTGCATGCTCGGCATCGCCGCACTAGCTCTTCCACTTTTGCGTCCATGGCTGGGAACCAGACCTTGTTCCTGAGTCGTGCCTTGGTTTTCGCCATGCCCTGATGGCCTTCGTGTGCCAGTTGCAAGAAACGGCCTTGCAGTGTCCTTGGGACTACCAGGAGATGGCCTCTCAGAACTGCGCCACACTCCCCTACGCTTAGCTCATGACGAACTTGCCACAGCTGCTGCTGTGCGTGCTTTTCTTCTTCCGTGAGCACTCTGTTCCCTTCTAAAAACCTCTTCCAGTCGTGAGCTGCTAGGGCCCTTTTGACTTTGATCAGGGTCTCGTCATTGTCCGTGGCTTGGCCAACTTCTTCCAGGGTCACCGCATCTGGGCAAGCGTCACGGACAATCATCTGAACATAGGCGTCGGAGTATCTGACGTCCGTGGGAACGCATGCCGGTGGAAGGTCCTCTGGGTGCCGGGAGAGGTAGTCCGCAGGGTTGTGTGCCCCTGGGCGGAAGAGTACTGTGAACCGGTACTGCTGCAGCTGTACTGCCCATCGTTCAATGCGGGGAGGAGCCAGCCGTGTGGAGCCTCCGAACAGTGGGACGAGGGGTTTGTGGTCGGTGATCACGGTGAAGTCTTGCCCAAACAGGTACAGATGAAAGTGTTGGCACGCCCACTTTATTGCCAAAGCTTCTCTCTCTATTTGCGCGTACCTTGTTTCCGTGTCAGACAGCGCACGACTGACATAGGCAACCGGCTTCCATGTCCCTCCTTCGTGTTCTTGTAGTAGTACTGCTCCAAGTGCCTTCTTCGGATCCACTTTGAGGCCTTCTCGCGTGAACGTGTAGCCGAAGAAGTCAGTAGATTCTTGATAGAACATGCACTTTTCCTTGTGTAGTGTTAGGCCATGGTCTCTGAGCCGCTGGAGTGTTGCCCTCAGCTGTGCATTATGGTCTTCAAGTGTACACGAGAACACCAGGATGTCATCGCTTAGGTTGATTACTCCGGTCAGGCCTGACAGGGTTTCTCTAATGACGTTCTGGAATACCTCCGCCGCTGAAGATACTCCAAAGCTGAGGCGCTTATATCGTATGAGGCCCACATGAGTAGCGAAGGTCGTTATGTATCTGCTGTTTGGTTCTAGCTCCAGCTGGTGGTACCCCGCTTTGAGGTCCAATTTTGAAAACCATTTAGCGCCGTTTAGGTCCGCTACGATGTCATCCATGGTGGGTGTTACATGGCGCTCTCTCTTGACAGCAGCGTTGGGTAGCCTCATATCGACGCACAGCCGGATCACTCCCGGTTGTTTTGGCTTCGGAGCGACCACTAGCGGAGACACCCAGGGTGTGGGACCCGTGACCTTCTCAATGACGTCCAACGCTTCGAGTTTTGCCTACTCCGCTTCGACCTGGGGCCTCAGGTTGTACGGTACCCTCCGGTGCCGCCGGGCTACCGGTTTAACTATGGGGTCTATGTGGAGCTGAAATTGCTTTCCCTTCAGCTTCCCTAGCCCTGTGAAAAGTTCAGGAAACTCCCTCATGATGTCCTCAGCATGTGCTTCATGCACTTGGTTCGTGAAAAACACAAGCCCCAAGTCCTCCGCTGTGTGGCAACTCAGGAGGGTGCCCTTCCTTCCCTCCGTCACGTGGAACCTGGCCGTGGTGGAGAGAGGACCGGTGGTGACCGTCGCCTCAAAGGTGCCTCGTAGGGGAAGGGGGTCAACCCCTCCGTATGCGTATATTCTCGCTTTGGTTGGTAGCAGAGGTGGTCGGTGCGCCATTGCTTCGAACTGTTGAGAGTCCATGACGTTCCCCGTCGCCCCGGTGTCTATGAGCGCCTGGAGGTCGGTGCCCAATATCCTGACCGAGCACATAGGCAGCGGCCTGCGCCAGCATCCTGGCTGTCCTACGAAGGAGACGTAGTATACCTCGTCGTCTTCGTCCTCCAGATCAAGGTTCTGTTGGTGCGGTGCATCCTTTTTCGATTCGTCCGGGTCAGCTATCGACAGTTGTCTGACTCTGTGTGAACCCTCTCGGTCTTCTTGGGGCAAACCGTGACTGCCCACTGCGGCATACTTTGGCGTAGTGATTCAGTTTCCCACAGCGGGAACACTCTCGGCCCTTCGCTCCGCACGTGGTCGTGGGAGGATGATCTTCTCCGCAATTTCCGCAGGATCCTCCAGGTGGCGGTCTTGTCCTGACTGGTGCGGGCGGTGGTTGCCTTCTGATCACGTCGACGCGTTCTTCTTTGACCTGAGGAGGCCGGGTGCCGATTTGCGCCGGGGGTGGCTTGTGGAGAGCTGCGGCCATCTCTTCCGCCCGGACGTCCGAGAGCTCGTGGGACCTGGCTAGCACTAGGATCTGGTCCAGCGTGATGCCGGGCTGACGCAGTATCAGCTTTCTTAGCAGGATTGATTTGCAGCCCAGTATGATCTGGCTTCTTATTTCCTCCCTCTGGTCGGCGAATCCGCAGGTGGCCGCTAACTTCCTCAGGCGCGCATTAAACATGTCGACCGACTCATCCTCTAATTGTAAGGAGCATCGAAATTTGAATTTCTCGAAGTCCGGGTTAAGTTGTGGATCAAAATGTTGATTGAGAGCCGCCACCGCTGCGTTGTAATCATCCGCGTTGCCTGTGTTTGGGAGGGTCTCAAATAAATCATAAATCTCTGGTCCCCCGTAGAAGATTAGCAGGGAGCGTTTCACCGTGCCGTCCGTTTTACGGGTCCCCGTGAAATAGTTGTTGAGCTGGCCGACCCACGCTCTCCATCGGTGGGCCGCGGTGGCCGGGGAGAGGGTTGACTTGTGCGTGATGGTGTCGCGGTTCATTCGCCCTTCCCCCTCCTCCTTGGGCCACAGCCGGGCCCGGCGGGGCGTTGTTGCCCGCCTGTTGCTGAACGCTCATGTCTGTGGGTGGGGCACTCCGGCACGCCCGGCGCTGCACCCTGGAGGCTGGCTGGGCTGGGTGAGGTGGGTGCCTCACAAGCGCTTGGGCAGCGGCAGATAGCTTGGCGCGTGCAGGGCGATGTACTCACTCCGACGTGGGACTTCCTGGACCCTTGAGGCAGCTGGCACCTGGCAGCAGGCAGGATGGATATGGCACAGTCACTCCACACCTGAAGGAGGCCAGCGACCCAGATGGGCCCCAAAGTGGTGGATGGGGATCCTGCTGGAGCTCTTGATTTTGCCAGTGCTTGATGTGCAAGGAGCCCCTCATGCGCGTTAGAGCGCCATGGAAACCGGCTAGGCGTGACCTTTCTCCGCGCGCTGAGCGCGACGCCTCCACTCTGCTGCCCTCAGGGCGTAGCGCTCCAGCAACCACGTGTCGATGGGCGTTTTCCTGCCTGCGAGGTCACAGGGCGCTACGGCGGCAGCCGCGCTGCCGATCAGCACGCACAGCGCTCCCCCTGGGCCTCGATGATGACGCGCCAACCCGCTGGAGCGAGCCACCGGTGAAGAGGGAGACACCCGGGCAGGCTCAGGGAGGCAGGACAGCCGGTGCGCCACAGTCTGGACACGCAGCCGGCCACAGGATGACCGCCGATGACAGTGGAGCGTCGCGGGTGGGCTCCGCTGACGCCGCGGCAACAGCTCCAGGCTGCTGAAAGCACGCAGTGGGACTTCCGGCCTCGTCGCCTGTGTGGTGACCTGGGGGGAGGCCACGTGTGCAGGACACCTATCTAACAGACCACCAGGATACAGAGGTATTGTGCTCAACCGGAAAGACCCCGAGCGGTCTGCCGAAACTTTATTTATACCCCGAGGCGAGACCGCCTCGAGGGGTGGGGGATGCGTGTACAGTGTATGTACATTGTATAGTAGAGGCCGAGTGGCTCTCTACAGGGGTCACGTTCCAATGGGAAAGTAGACATAACGGGGCTCGTTGTTTACTTAGTGCACGCTGTGCGCTTTCTCAAGGACAGGAGTGCATGCTAGTTATTCCTGTTAGCTTTGAATGACATTGAAATGCAGAGTTCGGGGCTTTGCTATTTTCAAGTCGATATTCTAGATTTCTAAGCTACAAAACCCTCTTGGCCAGTCAGCTTTGAATTTGTTTGAATGATTTTCCTGATACACTTTCAAACTTAGAAGTATAGATGGCAGTAACCTCAACTTTTTTTTTGAAGCCGGATATCTGCCGATAGTACAGATAGAATGCATTTGTCTGTTGTTGAAAACGTAATGTGTACAACACTAATACTTGGGCTTTGGGTCAGCCCAGTTTTTATCCTTGTTTGGCTTTTGTTTCATTCTGATTTGTTTGCTTCCTATTCTATGTTTTTTCAGGTTTTTTTCCTTCCTCTTCCTGTATTTGCCCCTCACCTGCAGAATAGCTTCCCTGGTGATTGAATGATTTGTATCCTTCCACGTCAAGAAATTATTTTTCTGCCTTTCCTTTCAGCACTTCATTGTAGTGCATTTCTTTTCTTGCTCTCTCTCTGCATAGTGGTGGTTACTTGCCCACCTCCCCGCTTCACTGTTGCTCCTTGTCTCTCCCACTTGTGGTGTTAAGAAAAAAAAAAACGTTTCCCTTTTTTTTAAGAGGGTCCTGCAGCTGCTCTGCTTTTTTTCTGAATAATGCACTTTTGCATTCTTAGTTATACTTTTATCATTTACAGAAAAAATATGGCTAATGATGCATTTGTGGTGACAGTGATGCATACTTTTATCTGTACCATTGTACTTAGATTTTTTAGGTCTCGCCTAGCGACGCAGCGCATGCGTTGCTCGCCTTGGTGAGACCTATTGTCGGTTTGGTGGCCGAAGGGGGACAGGGATGTGCACGCTCACGGCGTCTCTTCCAGCTAGCGCCCAGACAGCCCATGTGCACCCTCACAGCGTCTCTTTTAGCGTGCGCCTGGACAGCCGAGATGCACGCTCACGGCATCTCTTACAGCGCGCACGACCCCAGAGACTGCGGGCATGCAGTGGTATTTTTAAATTGACTGAATGACTTCCAATAGGTTTAAAGCGTACGCGTTTTAGCCTTTGGGCGCAATTCTTAACCATATAATAACATTTAAAAAGAATTCACAATCCTCAGTTATTCGATATTAAAAGAAAACTCTGTGAAACTATGGGTTTGGTTGGTTTCACATTTGGACCTCTCACAATAAGTCCCGCATGCACTGCAAGCCAAACAAACCGTGAAGAGCACTCGAAAAAACTGACCAATAAACATGCAGCTTACAGCTACCAATCAATTTTATGTTATGTTATGTTATACCTGACTTATATAGCGCATGTACACCAGATTGGTTTCTTGGTGCTGCTCGGATAGGTGATGGGTAATAAGTGATTACTCGAATGCCTGTTTAAAGAGCCATGTTTTTTTTAAGTTTGCGGAAGGTCGTGAGATCTGTACAGGATCTGATCTCTAGGAGCATAGAGTTCCAGTACCTAGGACCCAATGTGGCAAACCTGGATCCGCCAAATAGTTTCTGTTTAAAGGAGGGTGTTGCCACTTTCCTTCTGCAATCAAGAGCTGCCTTACATATGAGCTTCAGGAAGTAGTTTTCAGCAGAATGTTTCTCTATTGAAGGTGTCTTGTGACTTCGATGCGTTTTGTGAGGCTTCACTTTCCCTCCTTGGAGCTAATGATCTGATGCTGATCAGAAAGCAGCCAGTAGCTGCAAGAGAGAAGGCTAGCGACGCAGAATCACTGCTGGGGTTTGGAGATTGAGAACGGCGTCAGAATGAGCGGTTCACCCCTGCACACCACAAAGATATGGGACCCTCTCACTTCACCAGGGACCTCCGCACAGATTATCATTAAAGGTGGGTGCAGCATTCATTCCTGTACTTCAGTGTGCAGCAATGAACTTGCAACCTCAGAAACTTTAGGTGACAATGTTAAAAGACCCATACGTTTCTGAAGACATTCTCGAGACCTAAATATTATTGGAAGAATTAGCAGATTCTATTACAATGAAAACCTCTCTCGTTGGTATGTAGAAGAGGAGTACTTGAGAACTATGCCTCCCACTTCACACATTTTTTTTCTCTGACAGATGAAATCTCTGTACTGGGTATGAGGCTCGCATGTTGGAGCAATATTGACTTGTCAAAGCCACCCGCCTTACTGCCCCAGTCTCTTTAATTGGCGCAAGCGTCTGTGGGGAGCTCGGACTCAGATTAGGGGCTTAACAATTGCTTGCTTTCTTGAATAGAGCCATCTAATCCTTGACTCTTCAACAAAAGGGCACTATTTTGTACCAGAGATCTGGGTCAGGGAGCTGCTAAGGGGGGTAGCTCGGTGTGTGTGGGGGGAGTGGGGTGGGGGGATGGGTATGAGAGCAGAGGTGGTGGTGTGTGGGGTGGGACAGAGAGTTGATGGGGCAGAGTGTAAACAACCCAGGCACTTTGTGAGCTGAAGGGGCAGTGTGCTCCTGTAAGCGTTCACTGCATTTTCAGATTGAATGCATGTAAGTGCCTCTGCCAGTTGCTCACCCATCCTACTTGTGAGTCTTAGATGTGTATACTAAAAATTGATCTTTTAACTTGAGCGCCATACCTCCCTATGAATTAGCATTTGCCGTCCAGCATGGCTGTTGACTAGTAGATCGGCCTACAGTGACTTTACTCCTTGCTGGTTGCTGTGTGCTCATCTAGCAATCCACAGGCTTTCACACCTCCCCGTCGTATGTTTTCCGTTTCATTTCCTCTTGATTCTGTTTTGAATAGCAGTTCTGCTATGGCAAATAGCAGTTCTGCATGCTTAGTAGCACACGGACTACCTGACTGTAAACGTGACGCTACTTATATCGGCACTGCTGTTGTATGAATAGACAAAGATGGTGTTGCAGTGTTACTTGTATCGGCACTGCTGCTGTAGGACAAGGCAAAGATGATGTTGCAATGTTTGGCTGTTGCGATCTGTCTACAGCCTTGTTTGATCCTTTTCCCTATTTAAGGTCTCGTCTGCGACAGAGCATGCACTCACGCTTGCAAGAGATATCGCATAAAAGAAGGGTCTTGCAACCTGCCCAGTGTCCATTACTTAACATTCGTTGGCCTCATTGGCACTCTTATTTGCTGATTTCTAATAGGCTAGCATGTGCTTGTTTCACTTCCCCTTCTTTTGGCTGAAAGCTAAAGCGCGCGTGCCACAAAGATCTCGCATTTGCAACATTTTAAGCTATTAGCATTGTAAATGAAAATGCCTTTTATTTGTGTGTTTACGAAACCTGCAGGCAGTGTTTACGCACCGCTTGCATGTTTTGTAAACCCATAAATAAAAGGCATTATCATTTACAATGCCATTAGCTCAAACTCTCACAAATGCGAGACCTATTGCACTGCAAATGCCTGTTTAACACTAAAACACTAAAACAATAAAACACTAAAAGTATAAAAAAAACACAAACAATAAAACACTAAAATACGAAAACACAAACAATTAAACACAAACAATTAAACACAAACAATAAAACACTAAAACACTAAAACACTCTAACACACTAACACACTAACACACTCTAACACTCTAACACACTAAAACAATAAAACACAAACAATAAACCACTAAAACAATAAAACAATAAACCACTAAAACAATAAAACACTCTAACACTAAAACACTCTAAAACACTAAAACACAAACAATAAAACACAAACAATAAACACGAAAACACTAAAACACACTCTAACACACTAAAACACTAAACCAATAAAACACTAAAACACTGAAACACTCTAAAACAATAAAACACAAACAATAAACCAATAAAACACTGTAACACTAAAACACTAAAACACTCTAAAACAATAAAACACTAATAAAACACAAACAAACACGAAAACACTAAAACACACTCTAACACACTCTAACACTCTAAAACACTAAACCAATAAAACAATAAAACACAAACAATAAAACAATAAACCAATAAAACACTAAAACACTAAAACACTAAAACACTAAAACACTAAAACACTAAAACACTAAAACAATAAAACAATAAAACACTAAAACACTAAAACACACTAAAACACTAAAACACACTAAAACACTAAAACACTCTAACACACTAAAACACTAAAACACTAAAACAATAAACCAATAAAACAATAAAACACTCTAACACACTAACCACTAAAACACTAAAACAATAAACCCTAACACTATAAAACACTCTAACACTCTAAACACTAAAACACTAAAACAATAAAACACTCTAACACTAAAACACTAAAACACTCTAAAACAAAACACAAACAATAAACCAATAAACCAATAAAACACTAAAACAATAAAACAATAAAACACTGAAACACTCTAACACTGAAACACTCTAACACTAAAAGTATAAAAAAAACACAAACAATAAAACACTAAAACACGAAAACACAAACAATTAAACACAAACAATAAACCACTAAAACAATAAAACAATAAAACACTCTAACACTAAAACACTATAACAATAAACCAATAAACCAATAAAACACTAAAACACTAAAACACTCTAAAACAATAAAACACAAACAATAAACCAATAAACCAATAAAACACTAAAACAATAAAACACTAAAACAATAAAACACAAAAACACACTAAAACACAAACACTAAAACACTAAAACAATAAAACACTGAAACACTCTAACACTGAAACACTCTAACACTAAAAGTATAAAAAAAACACAAACAATAAAACACTAAAACACGAAAACACAAACAATTAAACACAAACAATAAACCACTAAAACAATAAAACAATAAAACACTCTAACACTAAAACACTATAACAATAAACCAATAAACCAATAAAACACTAAAACACTAAAACACTCTAAAACAATAAAACACAAACAATAAACCAATAAACCAATAAAACACTAAAACAATAAAACACTAAAACAATAAAACACAAAAACACACTAAAACACAAACACTAAAACACTAAAACAATAAAACACTAAAACACTCTAACACTCTAACACACTAACACACTAACACACTAACACACTAACACACTAACACTCTAACACTCTAAAACACTAAAACACTAAAACAATAAAACACAAACAATAAACCACTAAGAAAATAAAAGACTAAAACAATAAAACACTAAAACACTAAAACACTAAACCAATAAAACACTCTAACACACTCTAACACTAAAACACTCTAAAACACTAAAACACAGACAATAAAACACAAACAATAAACACGAAAACACTAAAACACACTCTAACACTCTAACACACTCTAACACTCTAACACTCTAAAACTCTAAAACACTAACACTCTAAAACAATAAAACACTAAAACAATAAACCAATAAAACACTAAAACACTCTAACACTCTAAAATACTAAAACAATAAAACACTAAAACAATAAACCAATAAAACACTAAAACACTCTAACACTCTAACACTCAAAAAACACTAAAACAATAAACCAATAAACCAATAAACCAATAAAACACTAAAACACTAAAACACTAAAACACTATAACAATAACCCAATAAACCAATAAAACACTAAAACACTCTAAAACAATAAAACACAAACAATAAACCAATAAACCAATAAACCAATAAAACAATAAAACACTAAAACAATAAAACACAAACAATAAAACACTAAAACAATAAACCACTAAAACAATAAAACAATAAAACACTCTAACACTAAAACACTATAACAATAAACCAATAAACCAATAAAACACTAAAACACTAAAACACTCTAAAACAATAAAACACAAACAATAAACCAATAAACCAATAAAACACTAAAACAATAAAACACTAAAACAATAAAACACAAAAACACACTAAAACACAAACACTAAAACACTAAAACAATAAAACACTAAAACACTCTAACACTCTAACACACTAACACACTAACACACTAACACACTAACACACTAACACTCTAACACTCTAACACTCTAACACTCTAAAACACTAAAACAATAAAACACAAACAATAAACCAATAAAACACTAAGAAAATAAAAGACTAAAACAATAAAACACTAAAACACTAAACCAATAAAACACTCTAACACACTCTAACACTAAAACACTCTAAAACACTAAAACACAGACAATAAAACACAAACAATAAACACGAAAACACTAAAACACACTCTAACACTCTAACACACTCTAACACTCTAACACTCTAAAACTCTAAAACACTAACACTCTAAAACAATAAAACACTAAAACAATAAACCAATAAAACACTAAAACACTCTAACACTCTAAAACACTAAAACAATAAAACACTAAAACAATAAACCAATAAAACACTAAAACACTCTAACACTCTAACACTCAAAAAACACTAAAACAATAAACCAATAAACCAATAAAACACTAAAACACTAAAACACTAAAACACTATAACAATAACCCAATAAACCAATAAAACACTCTAAAACAATAAAACACAAACAATAAACCAATAAACCAATAAACCAATAAACCAATAAACCAATAAAACAATAAAACACTAAAACAATAGAACACTAAAACAATAAAACAATAAACAATAAAACACTAAAACAATAAAACACTAAAACACTCTAAAACACTAAAACACTAAAACAATAAACCAATAAAACAATAAAACACTCTAACACACTAACCACTAAAACACTAAAACAATAAACCCTAACACTATAAAACACTCTAAACACTAAAACACTAAAACAATAAACCAATAAACCAATAAAACACTAAAACACTCTAACACACTAACAGATTTATGCCATGTTGTAAATCTCGGAATGTGTCAAAATCCATCGGGGACACCCACCAAAAGGCCCATGGCACGCCTCCCTGACGCACGTTGAAGCAACGCAGCCACTTGGCTGCCTTATATCTATGAGGAGCAAAACACACAAGATGATGGACGGAATGTTTCACATTGGCAAAACATTCACCCCCAGTCACAGATACGGGTTTAATCCATCGTTATTTTGCTCACCACGCCACCCCAGTTCAGACATGGCCATATGCAAATCAGTCTTGACCCTGTGCCTCATGGGAACAGTCCAGCCCGCACTGCCAAGCCATGTCTTCCCTGGACCGGAATCAAGCATCCTAGGGCCGGTTTCGGGGTTTCACCCCTCTTCAGCCAGGATAGCTTGACTCCAGTGGCGTAGTGAGCATGGGACCCACGTCTGGGCATACCCTTCCCACATAGGGCGAACAGCAAAACACACAAGATGATGGACGGAATGTTGCACATTGGCAAAACATTCACCTTCCGTCACAGATCCAATATATCTATGAGGCCATAAAAAGCCAGGCAGGGTAGCTTTGCGTGGCCTTGTAGATGTATTCACGATAGATTCTGATATTTACCACCCCTGTTTTGAGACTGTTTGGAGACTAGTTGTTCATTTTCTAATCTTGTCTCAAAGGTTGCATACGCCAATAGTCAAGGCTTACTTCAGAAGATTTTAAAGAGATTAGAACTCAAAACACTATGAATTACAATCACACACAAACTCGATCTCGGACTGCGTTATATCTTTTAACATGACCTGATTTAAAGGAGGGGATTGAGAATTAAAACCCCAAAATGCACCATTGTATCCCCGCTGCCAATAAACATTTTCTGATGTCACACACAGCATCTCTGTGCCTCTACACACACAAAGTGTCCTGCGATGGAAAGTTGGCCATCCTAAACACCAGAGTTGTAAATATACAGAATTCTTTGAAAGTCTGAGAACGGCACAAGTTAAGACTGTCCTGTTTGATACATCTCATTTGTTTTCTTTTCATGCCGTTTATAATTCCCAAACTTGATTTGAAATCGTATTGAAAACTTTGTTCCAGTTACATGTACAGCATGTGTTGATGGCCATAGCATCCATAGATGCAGCTGCCCATGTTTTAAGTTGCCTGGGGGAGTGCACAGATCTTTTCAGTGCATTAGAGGTGATTTATTTCGTGGCAGAACAATATTTAATGTGCAAAGACCAGTAAACTGAAATCTTTTTTACTAAAAGAAATGCTACTATTGGAGTGCTCTTGTAAAGCGTTAGTTTAGGAAAAACGCTAACATTTAAATACTGGAAAGGTCCCACTCCAAAATCCACATTTGGCACGCATTCAGCATTTGTGCACGTAGTTATTTAAGCAAGAGTTACTAATATTGTCACTGCATCTTAAAAAACCGTCCTCACTTAGATAGATATAATTCCTTTTGTAGGATATCTGCTTCCGAAGAAAGTTGGGCTTTATATGTAAATCAAAGCCATGGTAACATAACTCTGAAAATGTTTATTTTTCTATGTAGAACAATCCTGGCACTTTGTCATGTAGAGTGCCCCTGGCAGTGACCCATTCACACCTGCTCCCGGTCAGCCTCAGACATGACAACAGACGCATTCACCTGCAGATCTACAGGAGGGGGAGGGGCGCCACAGAGGATGGGGCACAGATGAAGTTCATTCTTGTGCAGGGACGGGGAGAGGGTGCTTTCAATCTCAAAACTGGACGCACATAGTGCAACGGTCTGTTTTGGAGCCTCTCCCCCATTTCCTCCTTCTCCATGAATTTCCTCACTACCACTCACCAACAATGCACCCCATCTCTCTATAGCACCTTTCTGGCAAACATCTCATTTTTTTATAGCGCTACTCATAGTTTATCCACACTCAGTTCTTTGATCTGTATGGTACACGTTCTTTGTAGCAGGCACATTAAACCTCTGCGCTGTGTGGGTGTCAGGAGTACCCATGTGAGTGCACGTTGAGTGATGCGACAGTGTGAGAGTAGGGTGAGAGGAGTGACTGCAGGGTGAGTGAGGTGACCATATGAATTTGGGTGCGGATGTAAGTGCAGAGTGGGACAAATGAATGTATTGTTAGTGATGGTCTTATTTGAGTGAGTATGCACATTGAGCAGTTAGGGGGACATGTGAGTGAAGTGTTTCATGAGTGCAGGGTGAGTAGTGTGCTTGTGTGACTGCAGGGTGAGGCACAGGGTGAACAGCACAAGTGCATTGTGAGTGCAGAGTGATCACTGTGAGTTCAGGGTGAGCGGGTGATCAGTGTGAGTGCCTGGTGATCAGTGTGAGTGCATTTTGATCATTGTGAGTGCAGAGTGATTACTGTGAGTGCAGGGTGAGCGGGTGAACGGTGTGAGTGCATGGTGATCAGAGTGAGTGCATGGTGATCAGAGTGAGTGCATGGTGATCAGAGTGAGTGCATGGTGATCATTGTGAGTGCATTGTGATCGCTGTGAGTGCAGGATGAGCGGGTGAATGGTGTGAGTGCATGGTGATCAGTGTGAGTGCATTGTGATCGCTGTGAGTGCAGGGTGAGAGGGTGAATGGTGTGAGTGCATGGTGATCAGTGTGAGTGCATGGTGAGCATGAAAGTGAAGGGCGAGAATGAGAAGTGAGTTGTCTGAATGCAGGGTGCATTCCCAGACACTTGAACTAACTCAGCATGTTATTGACGGCAGCGTAGGGTTTCAGATATGTTAAACTATTGCTATTATGGCATTAACCAGGGATCAGGGTGGAGGAAATAAATGTGCTGATCTTGCAACAAACTTCCAGTTTTATGCTTAGGGTTGCCAGCTCGTTATTTTGATGGCCCAGTTGGTACATACAAAAATAAACAGTCACCTAAAGCTGTATTGTCAGCACTTGTCTGTGCATACTTTGAACAGCAAATATAAATAGTAGCACTTTTAATTGTGTTCTAGGGCTGCCTGAATGGTCCATGACTGATAATATAATGGAACAAAGACAGAAAAGTCACATTACAAATGTATACATACTTATTTATAAGCATATTTGGTGTCAAGACAAGCAATTTGCAGGCTGTTTAAAAAACACATGGCTGGCTGGCATTTTTCTTTTGGTAACTTGAAGCCCTGTGGGCGTTGGGGCGCCTGCCTGTGTAAATTTAAAAGAAACTTTGTCTCCTTTCTACTAAGAGCTTCCTCCCAGGACAGGGATAAACTGGTAGAGCTGAAATGCTTCAGCTGCTTTGGGAGGCAGGATGTCTCCTTTGCTAAAACTGAAAGCAAGGAAAGACGTCATTTCAGCTGCAGTGGGAGGCAAGGAGTCTCCTCTGCTATGAAATCAAACACAAAGGAACAGGGACTGTTTGCTTTAGTTTTTAGCAGAGGAGACCCTGCCTCCCACTGCAGCTGAAGCATCCAAGCTCTACCAATTAACCTCCTCCTGGGAAGGTTAACTGTTAGCTCTTTACATGACAAAAGCTCAAGACGTGCCTTATCTATTTCCCCATCCTCCCCGCTCCAGCCCTCAGTTACCGGAGCTCGCCAATAAAGAAATTCCCAATTCAAATGACTTGTGACGCCTCAGGACAGTAAAAGACTCTGAAATGGAAGATCTTAGTGTGGAGTGCGCGCCCCCCCTGAGATGGTGTCACGCCCCCCTGGGGGGGCGGGCCCCACAGATTGAAGAACTCTGCCTTAGAAGCTGGAATCTCAAACATTTCCAATTATTATTTATAATCCATACCTTGTAGTTTAGATTCTCTGAATTAGGACTACAAACCGCAGAAAGCAAAACACACAAAACGACACAAGGCGAGTGCCTGCTAATAGATATCTTGATTACTTACAATCCACCTGCTTCTCAGCCTAGAATAGCAAGAAGATACTATATTTGGTGAAATTACCCCTTTAAGCTAGGAATGAGCATGGATTGCCAAGTCACACCATTAAACTCTCCATCAATCAATCAATCAATCAATAAATGCATATTCAAATTTGACAAAAAAATCCATAAAAGAATAAAATCACAAAAAATGCAGTATTTTTGTTGCATTAAACTATCAAATTATCCCATTCAATGAAGAGTAGGCCGGGGGCACTGTCTCGTATGTCTGAAACTAATGTCCATTAGAGGCAAAAGCCAGTATCTTTGACTAAAAAAACATTTCAACCGCAGGCCACTTGGCATACAAAACAAAGCAAACCAGTTACAAACATTATATTTTACTGTTTGACCTGTGGCTCCTACATATTTTCTTATGTTGAAAGTGTCATTAAGCTCTGGGGGCATTAAATACTCAAACATTAAAGGAGATTTCACTCATTTCTTAATCCAGCAGTCCCTTGCTGATTTGGGCTCTTTCTCCTATCTAAGTGGCACTACTCCTCACTTCCATTTCAAATTGTGTACTTGTGGAAATTACTGTAGCCCTATGGCGGTGGATTAAGTAAAGCCATAGGGATAAAACATACTATAATTTTTTGCCAATGCAAGACATACATACTATTCAGTAGCAACACACCCAGTATGAGGGTTCTGCAAACATGATATATGAAATATGGGATGCTGTTGTATTTTCAAATAATCCATAATGGCCATCTGTAAGTGACAGACAGAATGATAGCCCACAAGGGCTTGATTGGCATGTCATTAGATTTGGGCAATATTATATCATATATATGTCCATTAGACTAAAAGATCAACAACATTCCTTAAATATGGTGTGCAGCAATGTCTAACATCGACGTTTGGCAGAAGTTCTTTTATAAAAGAATTTTAGCTGACAATAATGTTCTCTCCATAAATGGCGATAAGATATAGTATAAACTTTTATAGTATATTTATTGAATGTTATTTGCACTTTACTAATTGCAGTGCTTGCACGGTGCTGGTCATGATTATCAACCAATGTGGGCTGAATTTATGTTTACAGCAATTTTGAAGAATAGGTTTTAACTTGTTTATGAATACAATACTGTATCAACAAAAAGGAAGAGGGGGGGACCAGGAGCTGGTTAATGGTCTAGTGCCTATGCTCCGGAAAGTCAATGAGGTAATCACTAGAAGGCACTGTTCCGGGGTGGGTATGGTCGTGAGTCAACCAAGTCCAACCACAACAAGAGAAAAGAAAAAGAGATAGATCTAAGGGTCTTTGGTCTAGGGTGAGGTACTCCGGATGGGGGGAGACAGCAAAAGTGTCTCTTGTTGCCCTCACACACCCCGAAGGATGTCATGCTTCATCATCGGGCTGTGCTCCTCGTCGGGCCGGCGGTGCAATGCCCTACGGGTCCCCCGAAGGGTCTCTTTAGCGGAGATCTTTTAGAGAGCTGCTGATGGGTGCATGCGGGTATGTGGAGGGAGAGTACCGGGGTCAGTGGTGAGGGTAGTGTGTGCAAAGATAAAAATACCTAAGGGTTACCTAGGGGAGTATTTTAATAAAGAGGTACCCTTGGTACAATAAAAATCGTGAGTAAATTGTTACTTTTCAAGACGTAATGTGTCTGTGGTAACTGGAGAAAATGGTCGACATGTTTCGCGCCTTTAAGTGGTCAAAATGATCCCTGGCGTTTCATCAGGACCAGTAGTGGTGAATAGTGTGGAAGAGGTGCACAGACTAAGTGTAGTGGGAGGGGTAATAATCACCCTCTCACTAGGCAACAGGGGGGGTTTAAGTGTCTCCTAAACAGGTAGTGTGTGATAAAGGAGTCTGTTGTGCCCCCTTTGCACTGGACCTATAAAAAGAGTTGGGATTACTCCTTGAGTTTAAAGCGGCGTAGGAGGCCCACACCATCTAGGGGGGTTGCTCAGGTGTCGGCACTGGAAACCTGCCCGGTCCAGACGCCAGCTGACGTCTGGACCGGGCAGGTTTCCAGTGCCGTCACCTGAGCAACCCCCCTAGATGGTGTGGGCCTCCTACGCCGCTTTAAACTCAAGGAGTAATCCCAACTCTTTTTATAGGTCCAGTGCAAAGGGGGCACAACAGACTCCTTTATCACACACTACCTGTTTAGGAGACACTTAAACCCCCCCCTGTTGCCTAGTGAGAGGGTGATTATTACCCCTCCCACTACACTTAGTCTGTGCACCTCTTCCACACTATTCACCACTACTGGTCCTGATGAAACGCCAGGGATCATTTTGACCACTTAAAGGCGCGAAACATGTCGACCATTTTCTCCAGTTACCACAGACACATTACGTCTTGAAAAGTAACAATTTACTCATGATTTTTATTGTACCAAGGGTACCTCTTTATTAAAATACTCCCCTAGGTAACCCTTAGATATTTTTATCTTTGCACACACTACCCTCACCACTGACCCCGGTACTCTCCCTCCACATACCCGCATGCACCCATCGGCAGCTCTCTAAAAGATCTCCGCAAAAGAGACCCTTCGGGGGACCCGTAGGGCATTGCACCGCCGGCCCGACGAGGAGCACAGCCCGATGATGAAGCATGACATCCTTCGGGGTGTGTGAGGGCAACAAGAGACACTTTTGCTGTCTCCCCCCATCCGGAGTACCTCACCCTAGACCAAAGACCCTTATGAATACAATAGACATGTTTTTAATCTTATGCGAATTTGCACAAAGGAAGCAGCAATTTGCACATTTGTGAAGTTTTGTTTACATTAGCAAAAGTATGTTGCCTATATCTATTTTGAATAATAGATTTTAACTTGTTTATGAATATTATAGACATGTTTTTTTTCAAAAACTTATGCGAATTTGCACAAAGAAAGCAGCAATTTGCACATTTGTGAAGCTTTGTTTCACTAGCAAAAGTATGTTGTCTATGTCTATTTGATAAACTATGAACCCGTAGTCACATGTTTGTTGCACAGGCACTTTAAATTGAATGGTCACTCCTCATGGCGTCATGTGATCAAGGCTTTTTTGAAGCCGAAACGCGTCATGGCGGCAATGTGGGTTTAAAAGAAATAAACAAATCAGCAACTACATCTGGGTCCGTCGTCCTTTATTCAGAACTGGTAATGGAGTACTGCAGCGGATTGCGTGTGCATATATATATGGCAAAAGACTTTTCTATCTCGGCGTGGATGGCACTGTGCTAATCCCATGCTTAAAGATTTTGATAGAAAAACAGACATTTGAGGTCAGCAGATCTAGAGTGTCGCTGGTGTTGAGAGTGCTCCATACAGGAGCTGCTTTCCACCTAAACTTGAGAACTACCCAGAGTTCTCTGCTTCTTTTTTGCATAATTTATTTGTCACTTTATGCCTGAAAGGGCATTTCTTTGACTTCTACTGGGAGCTCCCTTGTGTCTAGACAAAGCTATACCTCTCTGAAGAGCTCTAATTAGAGCGAAACACTGTGTCAGGGGTTGCTTTTACTCATTTCAGGTTGGCTTGATTGGTATTTTACCAATTCAAAGCTGTAATACTGTGCCTGGAGTGGTAATTGGCTTTTGTCATTTTACAGCTCGGCAAGGACAGCACTGTGCTAGCCCTAAGCTTAAAGACTTTGCTGTACAAATGGCAAAAGACTTTGTCCTTTTCTATCTCGGTGTGGATGGCACTGTGCTAATCCTATGCTTAAAGATTTTGATAGAAAAACAGACTTTTGAGGTGGGCAGATCTAGAGTGTCGCTGGTGTTGAGAGTGCTCCATACAGGAGCTGCTTTCCACCTAAACTTGAGAACTACCCAGAGTTCTCTGCTTCTTTTTTGTATATATATATATATATATATATATATATATATATATATATATACACTGAAAAAACCACAGGTTTTATAGACGTTATAGTTAGGAATTAGCATTTAGAAAAAACTCGCCACCAAGCTGGGGAGTCAGAGCAGGCCCCAAGCAATGAAGAGAGCCTGCTGAAAGCAAAGAAGACCCTCAAAAGGACCAACAGGCCTGAGGCACTGGAGTCGCAAGAGGACCTCAATCAGCTCACCAAAGATGCAGGCCCACGGTGTAAGCAATGTGGTGAGGAGAAAGATCTTGGTCACAGGAGAGGCATGAGGTTAGGGCTACTTGCAGCCCGAAGATCTTGGAGACAGGAAGACAACAAGCTTCACAGCGGCAAGTCGACGTGGTGAACAGGGGTTTGGTTCCTGCTTCTCAGACGAGGGGTACTGGCCTCAAAATTGGTGAGAGGACAGGGTAGGCCTCGCGGGATGTGAAGAACAACCACCTGTGTTGCTCAACCTTTCGGAGTCTATGAGAGCCCCGGATCAGCAGACCAGTCAGCTTCGTTGCCATGCCTGCTGATGCAGCGAAGTGACTCCTTCACTTCAAGGGAGATTCCTTCTGGTGTGTTGGATGTCCACAGGCTTTGGAAGGTTTCTGTATGGAGCACGGGCACATACGTTGCAGCAGACTTGCAGGATGACAAGACCAGGAGCAGCAGGAGTCTTCCCAGTTGCAGTCTCGGAGCCCAAAGCTATGTCCAGCGAAGTCCAGGGTGCCCAGACGGTCGAAGATGAAGTGGTGTCTTGATATGAATCTTGTTCCACGATGAATCTAAGTACCCACCCACAGGTAAGCCCTTACGTACCCTAGGGAAAGGTTTGGGATGATTTGAGGTTCCCTCCCAGGGGAGGGGTCGGACAGTGGGGAGAATACTCACATGTCCTTTGTCCACTTTTGTGTCAGAGCGGGAGCCAAAGGCTTCCTGAACTGGTTTGAACTGGGCTATGCAAGGAAGGCACCAAATGTGCCCTGCAAGCAGTCTCAGTGGCGCTGGCAAGTGCCCCCACCCTGCCTCAATACACTAAACCCTGTCTGGGAGGCGGGACAGGATAGCTATTATTCTGCCTACCCCTGCTCGAGCTTGGCTCTGCAGCAGGAGGTCAGAAACATGTCCCTGGTCTGCAGCAGCCCTAGCTTGCTGTCCAGTTCTGGAAGACTGAGGACCTCCCAGAGGAGCTTTACAGTGCATGGAATCATACCAATTCCAATATGTTTGATACCAAGCATGACAGAATTTGTTAGAGCTAGTTTAGAGTTAGCCATCACGTAATGACGCATGGCCACTCTATATATCGTAATGGCTGATGCACTTACAATGCTGGAGAATGGACCCTGAAGGTTGTAGGGGTGTCCCGCTCATTCAGGGGCACCCTCACACTTAGAACAGAGCACCCTTCCTTCAGGATGGAAAGGCCTGCTTTAGGGGGGGTGACTTATAGATTTTAAGTGGAGTGACCTCAGACATAGGGAAGCCTTTATCTTTCGTAAGTGGTGCTAGCACCAGCTTACACAGGCTGCAATGGCAGGCCTGTCATCACAGTTTGCATGGTCTCCCATGGGTGGCATAATACATGCTTCAGCCCATGGAGGACCCCTGGGGTACCTATGCCCTGGGTACCTCAGTACCAAATACTAGGGACTCAGAAGGATACACCAATAGCCAATCTGGGATGTACCCAAGTACTCACAATAACCAATTTAGGGGCAAAAGCACAGAGAGAGACTGTGGTCCTGATTAGCAAGATCCCAATCAGGTGGTAGTTTTCTACGTTCCTCGAGGACTGAGCTGCCCTCTCACAGAGTTTGAGTCCAGGGTCCCTTGTGGGGGCTGCAATAACCGAGCCCCTGTGCACTGTGTTCTTTTGCAAGTGCAAAGGCTGGTTGGCAACTTTGCAACAAGTGCATTGAGTTCCAAGTAGCCCAAACCTCGGGCAACTTCTTCCCCAAGATATTCAGCCACACCGCCTCGTGGGCACCATGGCCTGCTCCTTTGTTGAGCTGCTCGAGGTCCTCTCGTGACTCCTGTGCCTCCAGCTTGCGGGTCCAATTGAGGGTCACCTTTGTTTCTCTAGGGCTCCTCTGATTGCTTGGGGCCTGACCTGACTCCTCTGCTTGTGGTGAGTCCCCTGGACCTTTCTGGTCCCAACTTTGCACCTTCTTGACCTCCGTTGTGGACGGCATTTTCCAAGGTTTGTGGAGGCTCCTGCCAGACACTGACCTATCAGCACTCAACATCCTTCGTGGGAAAGCTAGTATCCAGGTACTGGTCTTCCTCAGGGTTGCCTGGTCCTCACAGCTGCAGAGTCAAGGTCATTGCCACCTTTCCTGAAGCACCAGACATCGGAGGGCCTTCGTCTTCCAAGTCTCCTGGTCACTCCTGGGTGACAAACTCTGTCCCCGCTACTTTCAGGAACTCCTCTTCAAGAATCCATGTTTGGATTCCCACGGACACTTTCTTCTCTTCCAGCAGCGGCACTTTCCTGAAGTTCTCTCTTGGGTTCGACGGCGATTTCCGACACCATTTCACACGCATGCACCTGGCTTTCCTGGTGTAGGTAACATGGGTACTAGGGTATCTACAGGTGGGGTGGCTCTCCAACCTTCTGTCTTCCATGAGGTCTCTTCAGGGTCCAATGGGAGGGGTCATTAATCTTTAAAAATCTAACCGTGACTTGTACAGAGCACGCAGTTGTGTTCCAACACTGCACAAGCTCTCCATGGGATCCTATATACTTACCTTGGGTGCTTCTGTGGGTTCTCAGCAATTCTACAGCCTCTCGACACTGTCTTGACTTGAGTCGTGGTTCTTATACCACTTTCTTAGTATATGGTTTGATCCCCCCATGGGCCACAGTGTAATTTGTGCTATTTAATGTGTTTCTTTGCTAAAGTATTGTGTGCATTGTGTATATCTCGTTGTGTGGGAGATACTTGAACATTCCAGAGAGTATTATATAAAAAATACATATTTTTTTTAAACACTTGTTGTGGTTCTTTTCACTTAATCTATACTATAAGATTGCATTCTGATACAACAAGCTGCATAACACTCATTCTGGACTAAGCCTGAAGACTGCTCTTCACAGCTACCACTTAGAGAGCTATATAAGGTTGTTTAAGACCACTTAAATCACCACCTTGCACTGTCTGGACTAGTGCAAGGTGCCCACTTACATTAGTGGACACCATATACCAGGCCAGCCTCTCACAAGGAGGTAATGTGGTTTATCTGTCCCTCAAAAGATAGTTTTGCACGCATGCATATGTATAGCACACATAAAATGTGGGACGACTTTTAAAAGATAGTTAAAGTACTGAACGGGTTCCCTTCCATTACAAAACCTATGTTTTAGAGAATGCACATACACTTGCACTATGGCGCAAAGGTAATTTGGTACATGGCAGTCAAAAGTGCACCAGCTCTGGGGGAAAGAAAAAATGTGGAATATCTTAGTAGATATGGTGCATTTTTTTTTCTTCCATTGAAGCAACGCATATTAGTGTAGCAGCTTTGGAGGCTGCTCTGTGCTGCGTAAAATATTGGTAAATCTGGGCATGAGACTGCACGTAGTAGTGCATTGTATTGTATTGAGATATCTATATTGCGCTTACTACCAATAAGCAGGCGCTGAAGCTCTTACCTACTTGGGCAGCATTCTACACCATGTGAGATGTGTGGCTGCAAGAGTATTGTCCTTGGAACAGAGCGGTGAATGAAGGGGTGTGAGGGACAGGCAAGGGGTTTTATTTTTTCAGTAAGCTGCAAGCTTTGAGCAGCTCAGATGGTCCGTTTATGGTATATCTTATGATCATAGTCCAGAGTGAGGAAGGAAATATCAGTAAGAATACAATACAATTCTGTTTAGACAGAGCAAGAGTTCGAAGTTAAATCATTACTCGGGAAATGAAAGAAAACAAGAAATATTTGTATTTATGTATGTACCAGTCCATGAACACAAACCCCATGAAACACCTCCTAGCAGGAATCCATTTTTTAGGTCGAGGACTACCGGTCTGCCAAAGGCAGAACCGGAAGTCGGAAGATTTAATGTTTTCTAGAGTGGCTATTTAGCCCGCCTCTCTTTTTGCTTCTCCTCCATTGGCTGGCTTCCTAAACGGAGGCCAGCTATTGGAGGAGAGAGCCGTCCCTCCAAATAGGCTCCGTCTTTTTCAGATTTGGGGGCGTGTTCCTTGCTGTTCTTTCCACTTTTTAGCCACACCCTTTTAGAACAGCAGGAACACGCCCCCGAATCTGAAAAAGTTACGATTCTTCCATCCGCCATTTTTTCGCTGTCCTCTGCCCGTGAGGATCCATCCCTCCGGCGCCGTGTTGTTGTGCTGGTGGCGGCGCTGCTGGGGCAGGCTCCAGTTCCACAAGCAGGGATCCGCACTGTGCTTTGGACGCCTTTCCCCCTTTTGCCACCGGATCGGGTTTGTGAATCCGGGAGGGAGCTCCTGAGTTCCCAGTTGGCTTTCAGCGGTCACGAGATTACACAGTTGGCGAGAGGGAAGCGCTGTTCTTTCCGTGCGGCGCAGGGCCCGTGTGCTCGTCGCCGGAGCAGGATGCGGTGTACCTGCCGCAGCCCTTTGGCCCTCCACCTCTCCGGGTTACTCATTAATGGGGCTGTGTGATGTAACTTCAGGCAGCGCGCGAATCCCGGCCCGTCAGCATTCCACGTCCCTCCGATCCCGGTGCAGCCTGCACGCGGCTCCCACGCCAGGGAGAACGCGCATTTACATTAAGCCTGGCACACGCTGCCAGCAGGCTGCAATTACATTAGGACTTGTGTCCTGCAAAGAGAGGTGAAAATGTGAGTGGCGCAGTGAGGAGTGCTGCAGCAGGCAGGGTGTTAGAACTTTGGCTGCAAACAGTCGACATTGGAAAAACCTTGAAGTGAGCGCAGTAGTCCCCATACAGCTCTATTGAGACCATGAGACATACCCCCGATGCTTATTATTACAGAACGACATAACTCAGTGTTGTAATTCCCTAACTCCGCCCTCTACTATGCCCCTTGGCGTGCACGTTGTGCGACGAAGCGATGCACAGCAGTCTTAAAACGACAGGCTGAAGACGGCTGAAATGCCAGAAACCGGTCCTAGGAAGCTTGTTTCCGGTCCAGGGAAGGCATGGCTTGGCAGTTCGGGCTGGACTGTTCCCATGAGGCACAGGGTCAGACTGATTTGCATATGGCCATGTCCGAACTGGGGTGGCAGAGTGGGCTAAAGAACGGTGATGGATCAAACCCAGATCTGTTGACTGGGTGTGAGTGTTTGATTGGCTCTGATGCTCCGTCCATCACCACCTCCTTTTGTACCGCTTTGTTCGCCATAAGTTGGCAGGGTATGCTCAGACGTGAGTCCCTTGCTCACTTTGCCACTGGATTCAAGCAAGCCTGGCTGAAGATGGCTGAAATGCCAGAAACCGGTCCTAGGAAGCTTGTTTCCGGTCCAGGGAAGGCATGGCTTGGCAGTTCGGGCTGGACTGTTCCCATGAGGCACAGGGTCAGACTGATTTGCATATGGCCATGTCCGAACTGGGGTGGCAGAGTGGGCTAAAGAACGGTGATGGATCAAACCCAGATCTGTTGACTGGGTGTGAGTGTTTGATTGGCTCTGATGCTCCGTCCATCACCACCTCCTTTTGTACCGCTTTGTTCGCCATAAGTTGGCAGGGTATGCTCAGACGTGAGTCCCTTGCTCACTTTGCCACTGGATTCAAGCAAGCCTGGCTGAAGACGGCTGAAATGCCAGAAACAGGTCCTAGGAAGCTTGTTTCCGGTCCAGGGAAGGCATGGCTTGGCAGTTCGGGCTGGACTGTTCCCATGAGGCACAGGGTCAGACTGATTTGCATATGGCCATGTCCGAACTGGGGTGAAAGAGTGGGCTAAAGAACGGTGATGGATCAAACCCAGATCTGTTGACTGGGTGTGAGTGTTTGATTGGCTCTGATGCTCCGTCCATCACCACCTCCTTTTGTACCGCTTTGTTCGCCATAAGTTGGCAGGGTATGCTCAGACGTGAGTCCCTTGCTCACTTTGCCACTGGATTCAAGCAAGCCTGGCTGAAGACGGCTGAAATGCCAGAAACCGGTCCTAGGAAGCTTGTTTCCGGTCCAGGGAAGGCATGGCTTGGCAGTTCGGGCTGGACTGTTCCCATGAGGCACAGGGTCAGACTGATTTGCATATGGCCATGTCCGAACTGGGGTGGCAGAGTGGGCTAAAGAACGGTGATGGATCAAACCCAGATCTGTTGACTGGGTGTGAGTGTTTGATTGGCTCTGATGCTCCGTCCATCACCACCTCCTTTTGTACCGCTTTGTTCGCCATAAGTTGGCAGGGTATGCTCAGACGTGAGTCCCTTGCTCACTTTGCCACTGGATTCAAGCAAGCCTGGCTGAAGACGGCTGAAATGCCAGAAACCGGTCCTAGGAAGCTTGTTTCCGGTCCAGGGAAGGCATGGCTTGGCAGTTCGGGCTGGACTGTTCCCATGAGGCACAGGGTCAGACTGATTTGCATATGGCCATGTCCGAACTGGGGTGGCAGAGTGGGCTAAAGAACGGTGATGGATCAAACCCAGATCTGTTGACTGGGTGTGAGTGTTTGATTGGCTCTGATGCTCCGTCCATCACCACCTCCTTTTGTACCGCTTTGTTCGCCATAAGTTGGCAGGGTATGCTCAGACGTGAGTCCCTTGCTCACTTTGCCACTGGATTCAAGCAAGCCTGGCTGAAGATGGCTGAAATGCCAGAAACCGGTCCTAGGAAGCTTGTTTCCGGTCCAGGGAAGGCATGGCTTGGCAGTTCGGGCTGGACTGTTCCCATGAGGCACAGGGTCAGACTGATTTGCATATGGCCATGTCCGAACTGGGGTGGCAGAGTGGGCTAAAGAACGGTGATGGATCAAACCCAGATCTGTTGACTGGGTGTGAGTGTTTGATTGGCTCTGATGCTCCGTCCATCACCACCTCCTTTTGTACCGCTTTGTTCGCCATAAGTTGGCAGGGTATGCTCAGACGTGAGTCCCTTGCTCACTTTGCCACTGGATTCAAGCAAGCCTGGCTGAAGACGGCTGAAATGCCAGAAACCGGTCCTAGGAAGCTTGTTTCCGGTCCAGGGAAGGCATGGCTTGGCAGTTCGGGCTGGACTGTTCCCATGAGGCACAGGGTCAGACTGATTTGCATATGGCCATGTCCGAACTGGGGTGGCAGAGTGGGCTAAAGAACGGTGATGGATCAAACCCAGATCTGTTGACTGGGTGTGAGTGTTTGATTGGCTCTGATGCTCCGTCCATCACCACCTCCTTTTGTACCGCTTTGTTCGCCATAAGTTGGCAGGGTATGCTCAGACGTGAGTCCCTTGCTCACTTTGCCACTGGATTCAAGCAAGCCTGGCTGAAGACGGCTGAAATGCCAGAAACCGGTCCTAGGAAGCTTGTTTCCGGTCCAGGGAAGGCATGGCTTGGCAGTTCGGGCTGGACTGTTCCCATGAGGCACAGGGTCAGACTGATTTGCATATGGCCATGTCCGAACTGGGGTGGCAGAGTGGGCTAAAGAACGGTGATGGATCAAACCCAGATCTGTTTACTGGGTGTGAGTGTTTGATTGGCTCTGATGCTCCGTCCATCACCACCTCCTTTTGTACCGCTTTGTTCGCCATAAGTTGGCAGGGTATGCTCAGACGTGAGTCCCTTGCTCACTTTGCCACTGGATTCAAGCAAGCCTGGCTGAAGACGGCTGAAATGCCAGAAACCGGTCCTAGGAAGCTTGTTTCCGGTCCAGGGAAGGCATGGCTTGGCAGTTCGGGCTGGACTGTTCCCATGAGGCACAGGGTCAGACTGATTTGCATATGGCCATGTCCGAACTGGGGTGGCAGAGTGGGCTAAAGAACGGTGATGGATCAAACCCAGATCTGTTGACTGGGTGTGAGTGTTTGATTGGCTCTGATGCTCCGTCCATCACCACCTCCTTTTGTAAGTCTTAAAACGAGCGGCATTTGTCCTATATGCTACGGCTGATGCAGTCCGCAGAGTGGTGTCATGAGCCCTGGTTTTGAAGCAGGGGAGGACCCCGACTGCTCAGCTTGACTCATCGAATCGTGAAATAATTCTGCTCTGTGTTTCTGTCAGCCCCAGAGACAGGGAGCACATGGACTGCCATACCATGACGCTGCTTTGACCCCACCCAGTTCCAAGAAGAATAAAAAACACGAGTTAAAACCCTGTATTTTTAAAGCGCGAACTAATCTCCCCCAAGGCACTGGGGGCCGTCGAGAAGACTAAACGAGCTACTACCCAGAGTCACTTGGTGCTGGCTGAGCTGCCGCCGGGATCCAACCGTGAGCCCCGTGCTCTGGAGTCAGCCGCCTGGTTGCTGCGCCACACCTCTTCGCAAGCGAAGGGGCGTAACTTCAGATGGTACAGCAGGTGCAGTGTCACCGGGGCCTAGAGGCCATAGTACATCA
The DNA here is from genome assembly GCF_964204655.1 of Triturus cristatus. Lineage (NCBI taxonomy): Eukaryota > Metazoa > Chordata > Amphibia > Caudata > Salamandridae > Triturus > Triturus cristatus. The sequence goes on from NC_140595.1 coordinate 336,086,348, forward strand.
CTAAACCCTGATTATTGCAAGTTCAAACCGAGTGTATCAAAAGCAGATTGCACCGGGCTGATGTCCGGGGAGTAAAGACTAAGCCTTCTTTCCAAGACTAAGCCAACAGGAGCTCGCTGCACATGGCCTACACATGCATGTTTATTGCGACCTCGACATAAATAAACATCACTTTGCACCGGAGGAATGTAAAGGGAGTCCTTATCAACTCAAATCCTATCGTTAGTTGACATTGTCCCGAGTCCCTGACCAGCATGCTGGTATTCACAGTATCATAACCTATGGCCCTGATATTAGTAAACTTTGGGAAAGCTTGTCCGTCTGGCTAATGCAGTTTCTCCCTCAGGTGCTTGGGAAAAGGATTTTTGGTCCCAGCTTGCTGCAACTAACAGCCTAGTCATCAATCTAGAGAAGACTCAAAGTGTTGTTATGCTAAAAGATACAGAAGTACGTAGGCATTGAGGGAATACGTTTGTGGCATAACGAGCTACAAGTACTTGGAAATATTATATAGCAAAATGAAGAGGGATTTAGAAGAAAAAGAAAGTAAAGTCAGTAAAAATGTTGGGCAGTGCATTACTACAATTTTACAAATCTTAATGTGCCCATCGGGTACCCCCTGCTACTAAGGCAATCAATGAAAAGCTAATCTTTTGTTCTCCTGTAGAAATTCTCTAATCTATCTTCCCAGATGAAAAAAGAATAACAGATCTGAAAGTTGGCACCTGGAGGAAAGTATTGGCGAGTTGGGACATTCCCGTCTGACAGTGGTTATGTGATTAGAGTTTGCTTGAATGTTGTGTTGGCATAACGTATTAGCTTTTGTCCTTACCCCTGCTTTAGTTTGAATAGAAAAGCTCCAGATACACTCCATGTGTTTATTTATGCAGCAGCATGGACACAGAGTTTCCCAGTAACTATGCTACTTTTTGTAGTGACAATGCTAGATGTCACATTTAAGAAAAACATTCTTAGATAGAAGTACCTCGCCTAGTTTCTTTTAAGGTTAGTTGCAAACAGATTTTAAAAAACTACTCAATTGTACAGTTTAGGCATCACTACTTAAGACGCACGCATAGAGTGCATTTAGAAAACACAGGCTTGATGCGTGGTGCTTTCCACCACAAGCAATGTGGCAAACTCCTTACTTGTTGCTTTTAATACCGCGTGCATTGCTTTATGAAATCGGTTTGGGTTGCCAACGTGCCTTGCTCGCAGCTCACAGTATCAAACTTTCCATATAGTAATTGTAAAGCTGGCAGCTGACTCGTGCTGTTCGCTCGCTTATTATATGTTCAAATTCCACAACCTTAGCCCTGCGAGTCTAACTGATCTACACTCTCCCCCACTCCCTTGGCAGAGCATTCACGTCTCTCCCGATGCACTTATCTAGATGTAGTCAGAGCCCTGAAATGAGTTATTATGTAGTGGTATATACTACATGTCAGGGTAAATAGAGCATTAATTTACTGACTTATATATGATAATGTGTTTTTAAAAAGTGCTGTTTATCACTTGTAATAAATACCGCATGTTTGCGGTCCACTTTAGCTACTAAATGCTTGTGTTATTTACTGCTAAGTACAAGTGTGAGAGGTCATTGACTCAATGCTACTGTTGCCCTATCAAGTCAAATTGCATTGTACAGAACCCTTCAGTCGTTTCGACAAAAATATGTATGGTCATGGTGGGGAATATGGAAGCAGATTACAGATCCGTTTAGTTCTGGGTCATACTGTGTCTGCAAAATGTAGGTAACATTTTTTCACTTCCTAACCTGCATGAGCGCTTGGTGCAGTTTTGCAGCTGTGCATTTTACCCCATTCCGAGTTTGACACCCTCGAAAGGATAATAAAATGCTAATAGCACAAGTTATCCCCCGTTCTGACATGTGCAAACAGAACTTATGTCCTATTAGTTTCAAATGTGTGTACTATTTACTTCTACGATTTACAGCAAATAGTGGCCACAAACATCCAGGGTTTGCACCCAGATTGTAATCCCGTTTTGGGCACAAATTTGGGTTTGAACACAGAACGAGATTGCCAGTCCCATAGTGTTCGGGGCTTTGTTCTCCCATTTACCAAACTAAGACGGATGGGTGGTCCTTGATGTGGCTGGAACTTGTGACCCAAAGAAACTTGTGTTTTAGCAGCGAACTTAACCCAGTGTGCCATCCACGTTATGTTGGCAGCGTGTCAGTTTCGAGCGAGTAAATCAATGTAGTTTTAAAAATAACTTACACCGATATCTTCTTTTCCAAGATTGCCCTTCAGTTTAATTGGAGTGCGGACATTTAAACTTTCAGAATCGTTGTGTCATTTATCAGGCTTGTATTTTCGATTCATATTGCTCTAAAACCTAAATCAATGGTATTCAAGAGCTCAGCTATCATACTGACGTATGCTATTCCAGCTCCTCTCTGCTGACCACATTTCTTTTACTTTTTATTATTTTCGTTTATGATACTTCAGTTTTTAGCGAAAATCCAATCGTAGGCCATTGCTCGACTTTTCTCCTCTCTTGCAAATGGATACCAGCTCTTGCAGGTCTGTACATTTTTGAATTTTTAGGTGTCCTTCTAAATTTGAACAATCCTCTCCACCTGGCTCGAAATGTGAAGCTTAAAGTGTCAGAAACACAAAGTATACAAGGTTCATGCCTGCTGCCTTAAACTGCTCCAGCGTGAATGTGCAAACTTACCTTGCACAAATACTGCACAAGAAAACAAGCAAAAGTTATACTCCCACTGGAGCCAAGTTCAGCAGCGTGTGTGCTCCTCATCACGGGATCAGAACTCTGCAACATCTCACTAACTCACTTTCACTGTCTCTTTCACTACCTCTCTCTATCTCACTACATCACAACACCACTCTGCTTACATCTCACTACCTCACAACATCCCTCTCCCTCACTACATCACTGTTTCACTACCTCACTCTTTCTCACTACATAACTCTCTCTACCTCACTACTCCACTCTATCTCACTACCTCACAATTTCTCTCTCTCAAAACATCACTACCTCACTCTCTAGCTCACAACCTCACAACTTCACTCTCTCTCACTCACTACCTCAATCACTCTCTATCTCACTACCTCACTCTTTCTATCTCACTAACTCACTTTCACTCTCTCTTTCACTACCTCTCTCTATCTCACTACATCACTCTATGCTTATATATCACTACCTCACAACATCCCTCTCCCTCACTACCTCACTCTCTCACTACCTCACTCTCTCACTACCTCACTCTCTATCTCACTACCTCACTCTCTATCTACCTCACTCTCTCTCACTACCTCACTCTCTCTCTATTTAAATACCTCACTCTCTCTCTCTATCTCACTACCTCACTCTCTCTCTGCTAATGCAATAGGTATCACATATGCAAAAAAAAAGCTAATGCCAATAGAAATGACAATGGCATTTATTTAGGGATACAAAAAAAATAATGAGCAATGCTAATAGCTCTACCTATAATATTGCCGAGACCATTGTTTTGTACTGTAGTGCGTTTCACAGGGCAAGTGGGAGAACATTCTCAAAAGTCTGTTTTTACTACATTACATAGCTGAAAACCAGGAAATAGGCATATGTTGTGGAAGCGCAATTAAAAAAAATAAAAACGAATTGCAGAAAACCTGTGTGTGTGTGCAGTTTGAGTTTTGGATACACAATGCCGGCAGAAATTTTAACTTGAGTCTTGCCCAGGGTGTCAGGTGCAAAGTGAAACACATTTCATTTATAGTGAAATGGACAGATATCTATGACTGGTTCACTTCTCCTATGGCAGGTTAGAAGCACAGGGCTGTCTTAGTGACAGACACAATGCAGGCATTGGACAGATAGAAAGTCACCAATCTGAAATGCATATCCTGTACTCCACCCAACAAAATAAAACATACGCACAGAAAGTCACATTTATATCATCACCCATTACTTACTGTTGGAATATATAAATATGTGCCATGAGACGTATGAGCCCTCTAGACCCGAACACAACAATGTGCTCCCACTAGTGATGTGGATACAGGAACTGGCGCCTGCAGTCTCACCTGATTCCCATCATCATCCCAAAGTGCCTCGTGAGTCAATGCAAAGCGCAAGAAGAGAGTGCAAGCCTGTCATGTATGCCGGGCCTTTCACCTGTCAGGACATCACTATGACAGTAAAAGAGATGCATAAAGTGATGCGGTTCTAGAAATGTTAACTTAAGAGCGTGTTTTTAAAAGAGCAGGATGTAGTTATTTCAAGGTAGCACGTTATCTGCTGCCATCATCTGCAGACGAGGCTTCATTTGAAGGGAGACATCAGCATAACATTTCAGTCCCATTGGAGTCCCTCCCCCAGAGGCTACAGCCTGGGGTGCAGGGGCTGCCCTTGGCTGGCTCTCTGCTGTGCAGACGGGGATGGTCAAGCTCTCGGCCTTTTGTTATGTTGAACCTGGGGCAGAGCGCTTTGACACCTGATCCGTCAGCCACTATTATACAACCGAGGTTGACAAAAGAGGCAACAAAAGTATGGGGGAGGGCTGCAGGAAGGGATGGGACACTGAAGGTGTTCTGTTAAGAAGAAACGCTGTGATTATTTTCATCCACAGCCGTTCCGTACAATTTAATAAATTCAATGCCTGTTGGATTGTTGGCAGAGACAGGGGAAAAGGAACTTTCTTTCTTAGGCAGGTAAAAAAAACACGGGCCTTTCTGCACCTCGAGATCTTTGAAAATATAAAGATCTACTTGCAACAATAAGGAAGGAAATGAAATTCACATTCTGACATCTGATGTAAATTCCCAGCAAAAAGGAAAGATATTTAATTTCAGGTTCTCAAACAGTTATTTTAAAATAATGTGATTTGCATTTAAAGAGGCGGTGTAATTGAAATGTAGTAAAAAATGTGTTTTCCTTTTTGGGTAGGATATTTGCTAATTCATTCACACATTCTATTCATTACAACTACCAAAGTCAGGTATTCACAAATCACTCCTTATCATGGAACACTTCAATACAAGGCAACGTCAGTTTATATAAAAAAACAAATGGTTTATTCGGATCACAAAATTTCTTTTACCACAATATAATCATTATAAAAAATGCATTTAGTTTTTAATAAAAGAGCAACAAAATTTAAAAAAACAATTGAATAAAAAATACTAAATAAGACAGAAAACAGACCAACAAGGAGATTAAAAAGACAGTCATTTTGTCATGAAACAGTTAATTCGGAAACCTTGTGGGCAACAATTGAGTAAGGGTTGACTTCCTTATTTAACAAAGGTTTTGTGTGCCCCTTCCAAATTTAACACAACAGTATTGCGTCGACGCGTTTCGGAGGCTATTCGTTGTTTAAGGCTTTTTTTCGCAAAATCAGATTGCGAGAGTTTTTCGAAAATACAGAATATAACCGTCCAACTAATATTTCTGGTCTTCGGGAAAAATCTACATTTACCCCCACGATCACACAAGTAGGCAAAAATATAGAAGCCTTTGAAAAAACTGTCGAATCTAAAGTTAAACAAATTATGAATGACTCTTACCCTGACAAAAACAACATGTGCAAAGAACTAAGGAAAGCTATGACCAATTTAAAAAACAATTTACAGCTCACCATCAAGCCCGCAGACAAGGGCGGCGGGGTAGTCGTCTTTGATACAGACGACTACGACAAGAGGATGTTACAATTGTTAGAAATCAAAGAACACTACCAAAAATCATCTTTCATTAAGCTCAATGCCTTGAACCAACAAGTTATTAATCTTGTAAATACAGCCTTAGAGAAGGGTTGGATCTGTCAGGCTGAACATAAGTTTTTAATCAATAAAAACGCTAGAACACCTGCCATATACGGTTTACCCGAAATACACAAAAGTTTAACAAACCCCCCGATGAGACCTATAGTCAGTTGTATTGGTTCATTATTGGAACCTTTAAGTCAATACGCTGACACCTTTTTGAAACCTTTGGTATGTCAACAAAAATCGTATGTTCGCGATTCGGCCCACATCATCTCAATGATAGAAGGCAGGCCTTATAATGAAAATGAACAGATATTAGTGACCTTAGACATAGAGGCTCTGTACACCAATATACCTCAAGATAACACCATTGAGGTGATTGGTGACATCCTTGACAACACAGATCTAAGAGGGGCCAACAAAGATTTCATCAAGCAATGCATCACATTAGTTTTAAAAAACAACATGTTTCTGTTCAAAAATGATCTTTTCCTTCAGTGCAAAGGTACGAGCATGCCTTGTATTGAAGTGTTCCATGATAAGGAGTGATTTGTGAATACCTGACTTTGGTAGTTGTAATGAATAGAATGTGTGAATGAATTAGCAAATATCCTACCAAAAAAGGAAAACACATTTTTTACTTCATAGTTCCTTGGTGCTCTATTTCCTTTTTGAAAACATTGAGCCCCTCTCTTACCTTGTTTTAAAGTAATTGAAATGTACACAATGTTAACCAGTTTATGTGTCTCCGCTTTTGCTCTTACTTTTAGTTTTACATGTGCAATGTTTCAGGTGTTTCCCATTTAGTGCTGCTTGCCTGACACCTCTGCATGCGAACTTAGCAAGCCGCTTCTTTTCTTTATTCAGCAAAAACAGTGCACACATCCCTAAGTAGTCTGTCAAATTATGGTTTTATTCTTTGTATTCTGCAAACTGTAGTTGTGCTTTTCCTGTTACAAATACAGGAGTAAAAACAATAAACTGTAAAAAGAAACCAGATGTGGTAAGGTACGATTTTTGAACTTCAGAACTGTATATGTGTGTGGGTATTTATATAGCACACAGCTAGTCAGTGGCAACAAAGTGAAGTACAAGGCCAAACGAAAGGAATATAATCAGAGGTTGCTTAAGGTGATAGGGTGAACATGTGGGTTCAGAAAGGGGAAGGGGACTTTCTAACGGTAGTGAGATAAAGTGTTGTCTAAGTACTGTCAGATCAGTTGTAATTTTACAGTAAAAAGAATATGGAGTGTGGAGTTGGTCAGTCTTAATTTATTTTTAATAGCATTCCACTTTTTGGGGCTACCTCTTTAGTGGTGTTGGTGTTGCATGCATGGGTTTTAGAACTATGAAGTCATCAGTGGATTTGCTTTTCTTAATGGTATTCCTTATTGATGAAGGGAGAGTTTGTGGTCATTGAGGTCTCCATAATACTATGGTGCCAGTGGTTTGGTAATACAGTGCACATGGCTTTTAGTGGGGTAGGTTCCACCAAATCTTACATCCAGAAATAATTTATAAAAACTGACTTTGAAATTGGCACCTACAAGGCCCTATATTCATGTAATTAACGTTGCATGAAAAAACACTCTAATTGGTTCTTAAGCAATGAATTAGGTGTGGTGCAGTGGCCAGGGTGACTGACTCCGGAACCCGGGGGCTCACGGTTCGATTGCCGGCATCAGGTTAGCCCAGCACCATGTGACTCTGGGCAATAGTTTGCTTAATCTTCCCGACGGCCCCCAGCGCCTAGAGACCCTTACGGGTGATTGTTCACGCTTTACAAATGTGGATTATTATTATTATTACTATAAAACCCGAAAGGTATTCAATGTCAGCGATGCAGTCCCAGTTTACAATTCACGTTTTACTTCATTTTACATTCACAACAGTATTTTCTTTTCCTAGAATAATGTGTTTTTGTAGATTTTTTTCGTGCAACTTAGAACTGTTGCCTAGTGCAACGTAGATGCCTTTATGTGTCTGCGTGAATTCAGGTTGAGGGCGGCAGCTCATCACAGGTAATGATTGAGAGCTGTGGAGTGGAGGATGAAGGCAGTGAGTTTCTCCTGTTGCTTGTCACTGAGTCATAAATGGTTCAGACTACACGCTCATCCAATCCTTGGCCTCTCTGCCCAACTCACAGATCGATGGTCACTTATGTGCCAAGTGTAATTACCAGTTTCTAAGAAAATATGTAAAGGAGGTACACTTCTGTGAAAATATTGACAGTACCAGAGGTGAATAAAATGCTGTGTTTATAGGCAAGAAGAAAGAGCATGTGAGTGTGTGAATAAAGGGGAGATGACACAAGAAAATACATGCAGAAGTACAGAATTAACAGAATAAAAAAAGTTAAAGGACATTATGTGTAAAATATGCAGATGGATGATTTCAGAAAGATGTGGCAAGAAAAAGTGTGCCTAACCAAGTGAGAGACTATATAGGAAAGTATTGTGCAATGGAAACAGGAGTGAATGAGACACTCTGAAGACCACTACCTTTTCCTCCACTCGCAGGGTAAAGGTGCGAGAAGAGGTCAAGTTGGAAAGAGTGATTTTAGGGTTACAAGGTGCATAGCGGGAAAGGAGGGTAAGGGTGTTTTTGGGGTTACTAGGTGGGTAGAGTTAATGGGGTAAAGGGTATTTTAGGGTTAATGTGTCAGTAGAGGTAAATAGAGGTAAGGGGAATTTTAAAGTTAATTGGTTGATAGAGGTAAATGGAGATAAGGGTAAGGTTAGTATGAAGTAATTGGAAGATGTATAGGGAGGTAAGGGTGATTTTAGGGTTAGGGAGGGTTGAGGTAAATAGAGGTAAGGGTAAGCTTAGGGTGAATGGGTTGGAAGAGATAAAGGGAGGTAAGGATGATTTTAGGGTTAAGGATGAGTAGAGGTTAAGGGTGGGCGACAATTTCCGTTCCGCTCGTGGAAATTGCGAAAATTTAACATTTTCACATTACGCACGGAACGCGAAAATGTCGAAACTTCCGCGATCCGCGAGGGAACGGAAATTGTCGCCCACCCTTACAGTTGAGTAGAGGTATTGCACAAAACGGTGGCATCTTCTTGAATAAATATGCAGGGCAGGATTCATTCTGACACGATGCTCCTGTCACAAAAATTAAACCTCAACAGGAAGCACTTACTTATACTGAATTTGACCTTCAACTCGGGCACCTGCTTTATTTATATCTGTAAGTCTTACAGATATAAATAAAGCAGGTGCCCGAGTTAAAGGTCACTTTCAGTAACGCATTAATCAGCACAAAATATTCGTGAGCACAGTGGAGGCTAGGCAGGTGTGCTTTCTCCCCATATCTACCGTCAGCAATTTGCTGTAATCATTGATGGAGGTCTGTGCATCCATGGGTTTCTCGGGCGCAATCCCCGTGTAGTTCCTGACACCAGGAGGTTCTGTCTCCTCATCTGCTGCTGTGGTCGGTCTCTGACCTTTTATAAACATTAGGCATGTGAACTGCATACATAGATCCCCGCCCCACACACTGGCAGTGTGCAACGTCTTCCCACCCTTTCCCCACTATGGTGGACAGCTCACTCGAGGGACCCCGGCGCCCATCGGCGCGGTGGCATACAGACACACATGGTAGCTGGAGACAACTCTTCTGGCCCTTTACGCAGCTGTAGTGTAGGAAAAGCACTATACATTTATCCAACGAGGTAGCACTTACTGATTAGCCAGTAGAAAGTACTCCAGTTGAGTAGAGGTATTGCACAAAATGGTGGCATCTTCTTGGATAAATATGCAGGGCAGGATTCATTCTGGCACGACTATGCTCCTGTCACAAAAATTAAACCTCAACAGGAAGCACTTATACTGAATTTGACCTTCAACTCGGGCATCTGCTTTATTTATATCTGTAAGTCTTACAGATATAAATAAAGCAGGTGCCCGAGTTGAAGGTCAAATTCAGTAACGCATTAATCAGCACAATATCTCCGCGATCACGCGAAATTTCGCATGATCGCGAAGATTTTTTGCCGTTTCGTGATATTTTGCGAAAGGCACTTTCGCAAATTCCGCCCACCCTTAGTAGATGTAAAGGGAGGTAAGGGTGATTTTAGGGTTAAGGAGTGGGTAGAGGTAAAGGAGATAAGGGGTATTTTAGGATTCAGGGAGAGGTATGGATAAAGGATTGTTTTTTATTAAAAAAGGGGGGGGTTGGGTCTACCTCAGAACAGACTAAAAAAAAAAAAACGGGAAGGGGGCCGCGTGGCCCCCCTCTCGAGGCCATAATTTGCCCCGGGGACCCCATCCCCCGGGGCATGGCCCTTTTTTACATTTTTTTTATGGAGGGGTCTGCGTAGCCCCCTCCTCTGGCCACTTTAAGGCCCCGGGGACCCCATCCCCAGGGGCCAGCCATTTGTTTTTCCCATTTTTTTTATCTGGGAGGGGGACCTCATCCCCCGGGGCCTGGACTCTGTTGGGGGCTGTGGGGGGGGTCCCCAATCCCCCCACGGTCCCAGCCGGCTTCCCGCAACCTTGGGGAAGCCTGTATTTCTTTTCCACATGGGGAGCAGCTAACATGCTGCTCCCCATGTGGAAAAGCAATCAGCTTTGCTTCATTGAAGTGAGAGCAGGTTTCCTTGCTCTCGCTATAATGAAGCAAAGCAGTTTGCAATGACAGGGCGGGAGCTGCGAGGCTCCCGCACTGTCATTGCAAACTACAGTGTCCCGGGGGTGGGCACCCCGGGACACTGCAGGAGCCGGCCCTGGGGGGGTGGCGGTCCCCAGGGCCTATTTAAGGCTCCTGGTGGGGGGCCGCATGGCCCCCCTCCCACATTGACAACTAGCTCCGAGGGTGGCGGTCCCCGGGGCTGGCGGGGCCTGGGAGCCCCCATCCCAAATTACTTCAAGCCCCGGGGGGTGGCGGTCTCCAGGGCTGCGGGGGGACGTGAGCCCCCCGCATATACTATCTTTAAGCCCCTGGGGGTGGCGGTCCCCGGGGCAGTGTGGGGGGGGATTGGGACCCCCCACACTTTTTTTAAATTCTGCCCCTGCGATTTGGCCCCCCCAGGGGCCAATTACCAAAGAAGCGCGGGAGACCCACGCTTCTTTTTTTTTTTTTTTTTTCGGCCGAAATTCGCGCTGGGTGCGCAAATCTTGGTGATTTTTAAAAAAAAAAAATGCTTTTTTTGGCCCTGGGAGTCCTTGTGGGACCCCGTGAGCAGGCCTAGGGGGTCAGGGTGTTTCTACCCTGCCCCCTTTTTGCTTTTTTCGCGTTTGTTTTATAGGTTTCTTGTGCCTCGGTCTACGAGGCACAAGATGGCTGCCAACACTTCCTGATCTGGATTGTTGACAGCCAATTAGAATACAGCCCGTGCATGGCAGGGTGCGCGCTGGGTGCGGGGAGGGTGCGCGGATCCTCCGAGGCCTTAGATATATCTATGATTTTACTTTTGATTTTCTCAGGAACTACTGAACAGATTTACACCATTTAAGCAAAAGGCACGAGTCTGAACTGAGGACTACCTCTTTGCCAAATTTTGTGTAATTCCGTTCAGCAGTTCGGGCTGTAGCTGCGTCAAAAGGTCCTATGGGAAAATGCATGGGGAAAATGCGTTTTGGGACCCCCCTTTTTTCTCGGCCCCCGCTTGACGAATCACCGTGAAATTTTCAGGATAGGAGTAGACCGGAGCTGGGGAAAAGCTTTGAAAATTTCGCGAAGATTCGTCAATCGGCACCAACGTTATTCCAAATAGAATGTTGCACATTTCCCATGGAAAATAGGTCCTAACTATATCTACCTACTGGCGACTGCCAATAGGATATATTATCTACTGGCGGTCGCCAGTAGATAGTTATAGTTAGGACCGAGTTTCCATAGGAAATCTGAAAATTCTATTTTGAATAACTTTGGCGCCGGTTGAGGAATCCTCGCGAAATTTTCAAAACTAATGGGGCGCTACGCTCAGCTCCTACCCTGAAAGTCTCGGGGTGATTCGTCAAGGGGGGGTCCCAAAACGCGTTTTCCCCATGGATTTTTCCATAGGGACTTTAGGCGCAGCTACAGCCCGAACGGCTGAACAGAATTACGTGAAATTTGGCAGAGAGGTAGTCATAGGGTAAAGGAAGTGCCTTTTGCAGTTTAAATCTGTTCAGTATTTTCTGAGAAAATAGCATTTAAATCAATATAAATATCTATACGCGAGCACCGTGCGCGCTGGGTGCGCGCACCCTGCCGTGTGCGCTGGGTGCGCTCACCCTGCCGTGCGCGTGCGCAATTCTGATTGGTTGTTAGATCTTAGTAAACATTCGAATCGGTCGAAACCAGGAAGTGTCGGCCGCCATTTTGTCTCTCGCACTCTGAGGGGGTGAAAAACAAAGGTGGAGAACGTGAAAAGGGGGCAGGCTGGACAGTTCCTGACCCCCTAGCATTTGTCAGGGGGTCCCAGAAGGACCCCCAAGGGCCAAAAAAAGATTTTATTTTTTTTGCGAAAAATCGCGGAGTGCGCGCAACGTGCGCGCATGGTGGAAACGGAAAAAATTCTGCGAACTTCGCACACCGTGCGCGCACGGTCCGAACTGCGTAAAGTGGGTGCACGGTAAAAAAAATGTTATAAAAAAAATATATTAATAAATACATAACTTAGCATTTAAAAAAACGTACAAATTCACTGAAAAAACCAAAGGTTTCACACACGTTATAGTTAGGAATTAGCATTTCAAAAACCTTGCAAATTCACTTAAAAAACCATAGGTTTCACACATGTTATAGTTAGCAGGACATTTCACTCGTGAAAAACCAATGAAATTCCCCCGTTATAGTTAGTGCAGGCAACTATAACTCACGCGACCGCAATCCTCTGCTGATGACGTCAGATATTACATCACTGATGACATATGTGTCTTTCTGAGAAAAAAAAATTGTAATATATGTATAGCTAAAAATTAATGGAAGAAGACATGGGTAAATAAGTGTCTAAATACAGTGATGTAATATCTGACGTCATCAGCAGAGGATTGCGGTCGCGTGAGTTATAGTTGCCTGCACTAACTATAACAGGGGAATTTCATTGGTTTTTCACGAGTGAAATGTCCTGCTAACTATAACATGTGTGAAACCTATGGTTTTTTAAGTGAATTTGTATGGTTTTTGAAATGCTAATTCCTAACTATAACGTGTGTGAAACCTATGGTTTTTTCAGTGAATATATATATATATATATATATATGTATATATATATATATATATATGCTTTAGTAGAAAAAGTAAAATTTGAACACTACCAATCTTTGTTGCGAAATCTCAACAGCGATCCCCGCCTTAAGAGAACAAAATTAAGACGGGATAAACATAAAAGTTATACGTGCGTGCACTAAAATCATTATTTATACAAAAACAGTAGGTCCACACAGAAACGCAAAATGGAAAAACGAGAGGCTAAAAGACGAACAGCTAACGACCATGTTTGAAAAGGGAAATTTACACAAAGAATCACATAAAACAAATACATCGGAAAAGGTGGATACTAAGAGCAAAATACGCTTATGGGAAAGGCTAAGTAAAAAAGAAATCAACAAATCTTGGGAATTGATAACCCTTCAGAAATACTTGGAAGTGGGAAGAGTCCCCAGAGGACTAAGAATCATGTTAATGCCTAATCACCAAGACTCGACAAATGACCTGTTACAAGAGTGGAGGGAACACACTTTAAATTCGTCACTTGGATTGATCAAGATACTAGTGAAACACATTGAAATTGCCTTAAACAAAATCAAGGAACAATTACAAGTAATAGAAAAAGAGTTGGAAAATGTGAAACTCAATGCAGAACTGCAAAAATTTAAAGATGATTTAGAATGTCAAATCAACAAACATGAAGATGTGGTCCGTCAGAGAAAACATAACAAATTCGTTCAAGACGCAAATGATTACGCTGAAGGAAGAATATTCACGTTTGCACGGAAATTTGACCCATTCAAACAACAGGGAATGGGCGGCACCTTTGCAGGAACTTCTAGCAGCTTTTCCTCCCTGACCTCTACGGATTTGAGTACAGAAGAACCAGAAACATCAACAGATGGTGCAAGGTCAACATTTTTAGGGCACATTCGCCTTGTCCTTCAACAACGCCAATGGGAACAGAGCCAAATGACGCAAAGACAAACAAGGTGAAGGGGGAAAACCTGGTACCAAAGAAAATGCAACGAAGGAGAAGAAGAACCAAGTACCTCGAGCAAAAGGATTGGTACGAAGACCCAAAGTATGAGGCAGAGGAAGGAGCAATAAATGACGAACTTCAAGTAGTCAATCTCTCAAAACGGTAATTATCGGAATCTGAAATCTCGCTTTTAAAAAGAGTAATAAACTTCTGTCCAGTACAACGAATGGACTTAGCGCAAACAAGAGTAGATCTCTACTTATATATACGAAAGATAAAACTGGCAAAATACTTTTTGGAAAATCCAAATAAATCTAAGACCATCCGCATGGTGGAAACTCCCACATCAACTTTATTGGCAAAGGAATCCAATGATTATCTAACATTACTAAACCTAAACGCAGAGGAAGGGGAAGAGATACCCCTGGAAACAGCGATCCCACAATTAGGGGCAGGTCTCAGCAAAAAACTATCAAAATCTAAGTTCTACCCCCAACTACCCCCTGGAAACAAAATCGATGTTTTTCAAGAGGCCATTATTCATGATCTTTATCAAATTAACAAACCCCCAATATAAAGACAACTTAACAAACCCGGAAAGGAAAGCCTTGGAAAAATTGGCCAATGCCAAGGAAATAGAAATTAAAATGGCAGACAAAGGGGGCAATGTTGTAATATGGGATCGAACTTTATATACTTCAGAGGCACTTCGACAACTACAATATGACATGTATTATGAAAAATTACACGCAGACCCCACAATGACTTTCATATTGGAGATTGAGAAAAAACTGAAGTTATGGACCTCCAAAAATCTGATAGATGAAGAAGAAAGGAAGTATCTATCAGTGGACTTTCCCAAATTGGCAACTATGTATGTTCTCCCGAAGGCACACAAAAATCAGAAAGTTCCCCCAGGAAGACCCATCTTATCAGCTAAAGGCTCATTATTCGAACCAATGGCAAACTATATCGACTATTTTCTCATCCCACATGTAGCGGAATTACAGTCATATATCAGAGACACTACTGACCTCCTAAAAACTTTACAAGATGTGGTTTGGCAAAGAAATTTCTACCTAATAACAATGGACATAATTGCTCTTTATACTAATATTGACAATGATTTGGGTCTGAAAGCAATTCGTTATTTTCTGCAAGAAAGAAACATTCATTATAAAGAACACAATGAAATGTTAATTGACATGATCTTCTCATGCCTCACTTGCAATATTTTTTTATTTGGAGATGATCTCTATCGACAAAAGAATGGGGCAGCTATGGGCTTTTCATTTAGCCCGAGCTACGCCTGCTTGGTAATGGGTTGGTGGGAGCGGGAGGTGGCTTGGAACAAAAAACATGAACAACACACTAAGAAAATAATTAAATGGACACGTTTCATAGATGACTTGCTAGTCATCTGGAATGGAAATGAGGAGGAATTCCAGGAATATTTTGAGATCCTTCACAACAGCGTAACAAACTTGAAGTTTACATATGAAATAAACAAGGAAAGAGTCACTTTCCTGGACGCTGAAATATATGTGAAAAATAACTGCCTGGAGTCCACCTTAAACTGAAAAAGTACAGCAACGAATGCCACCCTTGAAGCAACAAGTTTCCACCAACCCTCATTGATATCAAGCATACCTTATGGAGAATTTCTCCGCCTTCGAAGAATATGCAGTGAGGATGAGGAATGGAGAAAACAGAGTGCAGGAACAATAAAAAAGGTTTATAAAGAGGAAGTACAACAAACACACGGTAAAGCATTGTTGGAATAAAGCCAACCAAAAATCTCGGGAGGAATGTTTATTATCAAAAAAAGAAAAAGAACCAATTGAAGAACCAACAAGACTGATATTGGATTATACCCAGGAATCAAAGGAAATTGTGGGTATTATCAAAAAGAATTGGAAAATATTGCAATTAGACGGTACCATGGGAAAGGTAATGGGATCCAAACCAACAATAACATACAGGAGAGCAAAAAACCTAAAGGATCGACTGGTGCACAGCCCCTTTAAATCAAGTAAAGCAAAAGAGACCTGGCTAAAGAAGAAAGGCTTCATTAAATGCCAGAACTGCAAGGTGTCAAATCGCAAAACCAACAAGCGAAATAACAATGGCGAACAATAAAGTTTGGAAAATCAAACAACTGATATCATGCAAAAGTCAATACACAATCTATATAATAGAATGCCAATGTAAATTAAAATACGTGGGAAGCACCATATGTGACTTGAAGAAAAGAATTTTGGAACACACAAGGGCCACAAAAAATAAAGATAAAAACAACGCAATGGCAAAACATATGGAAACACACCATAACAGCAATTGGAAGTCTCTGAAGTTTTATTGAATAGAAACCATACCTATCAGTGCACGAGGAGGAAATCGGGAGAAACTACTGCGACAGAAAGAATCATGTCACATCATAAACTTTAGAAGCATGACACCGTTTGGCCTAAACCAGTCGGAAGAACTGTATATACATCTTTAATAAGGAAAGATGACCAAAATTATGTGGAACCACAAGGATGGATTATACGCAATAAATTATGGACCTTTGGGTTAAAGGACAGAACTCATGTGGTTTGTCTCCTAACCATGAACAATCGGATACGTTTTCATGAATGTAACTGATACAAGATTAAGTGTGAAAGGCCAATGAGGGCCATTCAAAAATTGAAACAAGCGGGACTGCCCACTGGAGGGCGTGATTTGAACCGAGAATGGTAATATGAGACATCACTATGAGAGAAAAAATATCGATCTTTCCTCATAAGTGGCACATAATATAATGCGCAAAGAGTCAATGATACAAATGTTTAAAATTGTCATTACTATTAGTGGCAAATTGTTTATTCTTAGCCTGCTCAAGAGTAATATATAATTCACAAGGGGACTACATCTCCCAGGAGCCTGGGACGAAAAACCCCGTGACTGACAGGAAATGAAGTCATAACATTTCCTTGTATCACAGTTTCTTAAAATGTAGGGTTTTTTTTTCAATGGGAACAACCGTGACCAAGTTAACAGAAGTTAACGAAATGCGTTGGTTGGCTTGCGTTTGATTTGCGGACCGAAATGAATTGGAAATAAATTGAGCATTATATTACAAAAGATCGCTGGAGTGCGACCCTATACTTTCTTCTGCCTTGGAGAAAATAGTGTTTGAGATATATATATATATATATATATATATATATATATAAATAAATGCTTTAGTAGAAAAAGTATTTTACAGGGTAATAGGGAAGAAAATATATATCTAATAGCGTTTATACTTACCTGTAAAATGGTTATATTTTTAAACGTAACTTTAATCAAGCATTTGCTTTTACCAATAATGCTATTGCAATAAAAATTTTTGTAAAGGCATGTGTTGTAAAGGCATATGCGTGGTAAACGTTTGCGTTGTTATGGTAATGCTTTGTAACAGCACTTGTGTTGTAATGGCATGCGTTGTCATATTTTCCTTTTTGATGAGCCCTCACTCTTCATATCTTTTTTGTTCGGCACTAAATCAGTAACATCCCCCATTTAAGCATAAAGTAAAAATTGGTGTGGCTGCATCTATAGTAAAAAAGTATAAATTCTGATGTCTAAACATTTTGCATTGCCAAATTTATCAGCCTTCTGAAGAATGAAAGACTGAGCTGACCTTGCTTTGATTCTCACTTGCAACCACCTATTTTACGGAGAAAACATTTAAGTCATTGGGACATCCTGCCAACATCACACAATTGAAAAGATTGTGTTATGTCTCCAGCGACAGTTTTCACACTGGAGCACATCCACCCATTCAATGTTAGGATAAACTGCAGTCCGAATTAATAAACAATTGTGAAATCACACCCAAGGCCACTGGAGCAGAATAGAAGACAAATCGAGTTGTCAACATTATATTGCAACCAAAGGTAAATAATATGCTGGAAAAAGCAAAACATGTTGTATACTGTGCAACTAAAAGGAAATTATGTGGCACAATCTGTGAAATTTGTACCTTTTGACATTACAACATATATTAACCCGAAAGGTTTGCAATGCTATCGAAAAAGGATATAAGTATATTCTCAGAAGGGGAATATATGTGCCACATCATATTATACTACTAAGCCCTTTAAATAACGTAACATGCATCATGACCTCCGGAGCTTTAAATGGAAATATGGAAGTGCAGGTACTCACCAATTAGAGACCTGTCTGCTCTTAAGAAGTGGGAGAGTTGTGGTGCAGCGGCCAGAATAGCTGACTCTGGAGCGTGGGGCTCATGGTTTGATCCCCAGTGCCGGTAGCAGATCAGCTCAGCATCATGCGACTCTGGGCAATAGCTCACCTAATCTCCTTGACAGCCCCCAGTGCCTGAGACCTTTAGGGGTGAATAGTTCGCGCTTTACAAAATACCAGCTTAGTTTGATTACTGATTCTCTCCCATTAAATGTATAACAGCAGTGAAGAGAAGTGTAGGTACTCTCCCTTTCAAATTAAATAAGCGCAGGTGTTCAGTACCAGACAGTACATCCCCATTTATAGCTGCATAGATAAGTGGTAATTGTTTAGTTCCCTGAGCGATGTTAATCAACAAGATCAATTAGCAGTTATGTATTTTGTCTTGAATGTAAAATCTGGAACACTGCTTTATTAATGCTGTCCTTTCCAAGTCCGAGTAAAAAAGTTGATGGAATAAACCTTGAACAATGATCCATACACTCCGAAGAAAAGAAACATACAGGGGGCAGAGTCACGCTTTGAAGCTAATCTTTAAAAGCACGCCCTTGCTCATTGTGTTCAGACCTCTGGAGACTCGTTTTTCTACTAAAACCCCATGAAGCGCTGTATAATACATTATATTTATCAAGTACGTTTCACTAAGGGGCAATAAGGACAATTTACAAAGTAAATTATCAGACCTTTAAAAAGTGAAGAACGACCTTGAAAAATCTACTGCCTTGAGATCAGTGTCTTTGACATGACATACTCCCCACACCGAAAGAAACTCAAGGCGGGACTGCAGGATTAACAGTCCAAAAGAAGTGTGAATGTTCATTTGCGCATTCCAAAAGAGCCATTACCTGGTCAAGAGGCCAGTGTCCTGCGCTGGAAACCACTGAAGACTGGCAATCTTCCCTACTGGGGGGGATGGGCGCCTGTTCTAAAGGAAACACCTTTCAACAGAGCAGTAGCGCGCTTCACCTGACAAGAGACACCGTCAGGAGACAGAAAGGATCCGAGGCCTCTAAATAAAAGCTGTCTCCAAAAACAGACTTTCGCTCAGCGCACTTTAAGGCTTACAACAATAACTTCCAGGTGCACATGTAACTATAACGCAGGAATGGCAGAGGTGATTATTTTATCATGTAACAAAGTATTCATGCTGCCGCTTCATCTAAAGATAGGGAAGAGCGATACAAATCAGAACCGGTTTATTTCTAGCAGTTACCAATCCGGACAGTTTATGGAAACATCCCACAGCAATTCGTTTTTCCCTTGGATATGCTTTATTCAGATATTGACTTTATGATATGCAAAACTCTCTTGTTGCTAATGTGGCAAGAAACGTAGCTTCAGACAAACATTCTGCTGAGCGTGCTTTGTAACGAACTCAGCCTCCAAACTGTAAGCAATTTCAGCGATTTTGGAGCACCCCAACAAGAGCATTGCTTCATGCTATCCTTATCTATATTGCCCCATACATTCTAATGTTGAGATTCATTTCCAAGCCAAAGTTTTTGTGCCTGGCTGTCTGCTTGGCTTTTGCGAAGAGCTGCTGCTTATAAAAATATTACTAAAACAGTAAAAACCTCTGCTCTCTTTTTTCTCTGAAACGTGACTGCTACAGTTAGGGACACTTAAATTTGTGAACCATTTAGGTTTCTGGCCAGTACATTTATCGTGTTCCACAACTCTTTCCTTTAGTTGAAATATTCATATTGCCAAATAAGAAAAAAGGAAATCCTTGTGATAAGGCAAAGAAGGCTACAAAACCGCTTCAGTTAATCCCACTAAGGCCGTAGCTACAAGAGAGGTGGTTGGTTTAGAACTCCTCCAGCTAGGCTACACAGGATAAAAATCAGTTTATGTTGGTTTGCAGCGCAGTGGACAATCATTATTTATTTGAAGTTAAGGATAAAATGACAATAGTAGAGAATTATCAGATTCAAAACTGACCCAAGTTGCTTTTAGCAATATTTATAAAACAAGTAACAAGTTTCAGCCACAAAAAGTCTTAATTCAATGGCATATTGGAAATAGTTTTATTTTAATAAAAAGAGAAAAGGTTAATTTGCATTAAAAATATCTGAACAAGCACAGATTTATGCTTCTTTTCCTTTGAAATGTCTGTCCTGTGCTTCTACTCTGTGTTTCTGGTGAGCAAAGTGTGTTTAAATGCAAAGTGTGTTTCAGCCTGCAGTACCGCCGCCTGTCTACAGGGGCAGAGGGAGCAGAAATTTAAACACACTTAATGAAACACAGGTCCCCACAAGGCAGTTTTTTTAAAAGTTGTAAAAATTGACACAGATGTTCCTGATGCCATTTTTTATCATTTAGAAGACATTGCCTTGTGGCGACATGGGTTCAGGTCCCCACAGTGCAATCAAGTCCCCACAGCGTGAGTGTGTTATCACATTCAAGTCCCCACAAGGATAGTAACACAAACCCACACACACACACACACGCTTTCTTCTGTTAGGCCTCCTCTTCTAAATATACAGGCGCACACACATTTATTTTCTCACCTATTTTTCCCTTCGTCTATTTCTATTTTGGTGTCAAAAGGTATTTCATTTCTATACCTCTCAAATGAATTTGTGATAAAACGATTGCATTTTGGAATCTATTGGAATTGTACCACAGCCTCTAATTATCGCACCACTCCCAGACACAAATATGCATTTGCATCAACATAAAGCAGTCCGAGCACATTTTCAAATGCACATTGATCCTATTACTATAGCTTGCGGTTCAAGCCGCTAATGGCTTCCAGGAGCATGGATGGAGAGGAATAAGTAATTAGGTAAATCAACTAAAAGGAACAGTTAGATCTGACAGGTCTTAGAAGCCAAAGTTACATGAAAAAGAAGCAGAGAAACTCGGCATTCAGGGAGTTCAGCCACTTGGGAGAAGCAAAGGAAAGCGCCTGCTTTTTAGTCAGTGTCATCACCGGCTGTCAAAGGCATACTTTTCAAACAGAAATAGCTTACCCTGCTCCTCACAAGGCTGGGAAGGAAGTGTTTACTAGTGAGCCAGAATTTTGAATTCTGTATTTCAGCAACAGTTCTTAATTCTGAATTCACTTCTTTTATCCGGCCTTGTTTCCACATATTTCTGCTTTATGAACTAGCGAGTTTATCCAAATGCTGACATTTCTGATTTTACTGAAGATTGTATTCTCAATGTTTGGCCGATTCACACAGTTCAACCTGTAAATGTTGGAAATCTGTTCAGACAGGCTTCCCCAGGCATTTTGAGCAGATTTCTGAATTGTGATAACATCAACCAAAAAAATCCACAGGGCAGCGTCCTGGATCCAACAGAGTCGTCGATTTTTTAGTGTACTCCTACTAATAAAAAAGTACTCGTATATGTTTTCCCCAAGGTAGAACATCTGCATAAGGAAATAATGTGAAAATGCGCATTTACACAGCTTTTTTTCTCTTCCCTTACAAACTTGATTTAAAATATGGGGCTATTTCTCTCCATATCTGTCAATGAATGTGATAGAGCGTAATGTGATTCTGAAATTTGTAGGGGTGCATCATATTCACCGTTAGTCAGCACCCGCATATTAATCAATGTGTGTTTAGTAGTGCCATAGAAATGTATTGTTGTAATCGTTTAACATAAAGGTGATTAGAATTGCAATAATGCTTTTGTGAAGATCAATGTTGCAAGTTATCATGAATGTACTCAGTAAAATGCATAATGATTAGTTTTCGTGCAATGCAATGCATTAGGTTAAACGTGTGCCATGTTAAAGTTACACGTGTAGATTGCTTATTCACGCACATGAGAATGATGAACTAATGGTTAGAGTGTGATTCAATAGTGTGTTTAATTCTGTAGAGGCCTGATTGCATATACGTTAGAAGAGAAGGCCTGTTCCTTTCCTTATGTTAGCTAATGTTGTAGGCCAAAAATGATTCCCTTGGTAAAGGCTTTGGGTTGCAGGGAAATGTAAAATCTTAAAGACGTGAAATGGTTTCTCGTTCTCATGTTTCTGTTGCAGGTGCAAGGAAATTTAGCTCGTTAGAGAGACTAGGTCTTTGTTTTAGGAGTTAGGATGCTGTGAGAAGCCAACAGGGGAGTGTATTGGAATGTGGAGATGATACTTTCAGCGGAGAAGGTGCCTGGGACCCAAGGTCAAGCTAACTGTCGTTGGACGCCAAACAAATTTGTGGAAAACTACCGGGAAAAGACCTGGCTGAAGAGGTGTGCCGAAGGGCGTGTTCTATGATTTTGGGGTTTTGTATTAGGGACAGTGCCCCGTGGGTTGAGCAGATGAGGTTGAGACAGGAAGCTAGAAGGAGCATCTTAGATCGATCTCTGACTAAGTGAATGTACTTCTTAGAAATTCTTCACCTCTGACACCTTTTTCTTGATTCTCTTGCCTGGGATGGGAATGCTAAGTAGGGATGTCACCTTAGAGACAGTGTAGGGATAGAAATGTTTTTTTTCCTTCCTTGACTAATGATTCCTAATTTAAATATCGGATTACCTATCGCTTTCTTGATGATTTTGGAATCGGTAATTCTTTTTGTTTTGAGTCGAATGAGAATCTTGCGTAGACTTGCTTTTGTGTTAGTGCCCATTTACCTTCTACACCTGGTACCGAGGTGTCTGTATGTTCAGTTGTTTTTGGTTGTAATAAAATCTTACAAATTTTAGATTCGGAGTCAGTGGTCCTTTCCAAATGAAATCTTATTGTGGTAAATATATTTTGATAATTGTATTCATCCCCTCTACGCTATTTGGCAGATAAAAAGATCCTGGCGACCTGTTGTCAGGTTGCTCCACAAGACTTACCTCTGCTTGTGCAGCGATTCCGCAGAGACGACAGGAGCGCCCGTCCCTGCACCCACCTGACCCTCGTGGACCGTAGAACCCAGCAGGGATGAGATGGACGCAGGGAAAGGAGCCTGAGTGAAAGCGGTAGGTAGGGGTGCAGGGTATCTCAGAATGACCTACAAAAGAGGAAGACTATGGTCAGTGAAGAACCCCCAACCACCGTGGAAACACACACAGAGCTAGGTCCTGTCCTAGACTCAAGGAACTCACCCTGACTGCGGGGACGCCGGTCGCTACACGGCAGTAGCGCAGGTGAAGTGCTGAGGACAGGCTATGCAGTAAAGCAAATGTCGGTGCTCCTACACCGTGGTCAGTGGAAAGCAATCTAGCTTCCCAATTAACAACCCTGGAAGCGGCACTCAGAGTTTAAACCCTGCTCCCGAGTAGAGAAAACAAAACAGCAAGGCGCTTCTGCGAAAGATCAACGGAAACTCCTCAATGGCAATTCAGCACATACACATTGGCAAAATCAGCAAAGGAAAAATCAGCAATGGAAATCAGAAATGGCGCTCTGCACGTTTAGGCAAACAAACTGTGGCAAATCCTCAATAGGCAAAATCAGCAATGGAAATCAGAAATGGCGCTCTGCGCGCTTAGGCAAAACAAACTGTGGCAAATCATCAATAGGCAAAATCATCAATGGAAATCAGAAATGGCACTCTGCGTGTTTAGGCAAAACAAACTGTGGCAAATCATCAATAGGCAAAATCATCAATGGAAATCAGAAATGGCGCTCTGCGTGTTCAGGCAAACCAAACTGTGGCAAATCATCAATAGGCAAAATCATCAATGGCAGGCTCACTTCCCACACAGACACAAAAGCAGGGGAACCCTTCAACAGCCCGGGAAGTCTAGGGGGCAAGGGTCTGGAAAACCTGAGAAGCCTGGACTGGTTCCGAAGTGTGGACGAAGGTAGAAGCAGGGTTCCAGTGGAGAGGGACGGCGTTCACTTCCGCTTGGCTTCAGGACGGTTAATCTCGCTCCTCGCGGCTCGGGTACTCCAAGAGAATACGAAGCGCCGAGCCGGCGGGAAACGCGGCGTATAAGCGTTTCCCCCGGAAGCGCTTCCTTGACCCTAGTGCCCCTGTGAACGACTAGACCGGTACTCGACTTCCGCCCGGAAGTGAGTATTCCGGGTCGTCTCTGTGTGTGCGTCTTCGTGGAGGGGGACGGCAAGCGCCGTAACGTGACACCTGTGAGGATTCTTGGAGATAACCAGGTAGGCAAGAATCCAGTCCTATCAGTTGGTAGCAGAGTAGGATGGTTATCTCCGATAGCGAGGGGAGATCTAGATTAGGATAAGAGATTCTTGAGGCCCATAGAAGTCAAGTGATGGTGACTCATCGGATGGCGAGCAGCGGACGACGGCGGCTGATGGAGATTGATGGAGAGTAGCAGTGCGGTGGAAAGCAGCAGCTCGTGGAGGAGTGAGTATGAATAGGATGAGATGTTTGTAGATTGCGGTGTTGTTTTGTTGTGTGATGTCTTGCGGAGTTGGAGTGAGTGTTGAGTGATTGGGAGATCAGGCTGTGAGCACGTGCAGCCCGGGAAAGTCTTAGGCTCGACGAGTAGCTTAATCGATTGTGGTGTAGAAGACACCCAAGGTAGATTTTGCTGACCACCGAAAGGGGATCGTGAGACGTCATCGATCACTTGGACCGAGATAGGGGGAGCGAATGTGTGAGTGCGTGAGGAACCGACGCTGGTCGTGGGTTGTCGTGCGTGGAATTTGAGTATTTGTAACCTATCAGAGGTGATTGTCTGGTCGGTCGTGGACAGACAGTTGCCAGCCGAGGTCGACAATTTCGAGAGACTGTGGACGGACAGTCAGAGAAGTAACTTGTTTGGGACAAACGGTTATTTCAGCGTGTGAATGGGACGAATGCAAGGGTGCGACGTGAGTTGTGAAGGAGGGGAACTGCTGCGAGCAGAGGAAGAGTGACGTCAGAAGGTGCCGTGCTGCGATAGGTCGGTTGGTGTGAGTTGCGCTGCTATTGGTGGGTTTGACCAGGAAGTAGACGAAAACATTGTGTGCGATCGAAATTTGTTCATCAAGAAATGTTTTAAAGTTTTTCGAGAATTATGTAGAGGTGACAAACATGTGGTTACTCGTGGGGGAGAAGAGGCCCCTCCAGAGGATACTCCGGCGCATTACATGGCAAGAAATGTGGGGTTGCATACCATAATTTGGCTTGAAAATTGGCATAAGATGACCCAGAGTGAAGGAGAATTAGCTTTCCCACGATATGGCTCATTCAGGTTGGAAGTGTTGTATCAGTTGAAATCTGTGATGGCGGCTTTACGACCTTTGCCGAGACCAACACAGTTTGAGGCGTTGCATGCATGGATTAGAGCAGCGCATGACAGGAAAAGAGATAGAAATCAGGAAAGGGTGAAAAAGTCGATTAAGGCATTTCAGGATGCGAGATGGGATGCAGAAGAGAAAAGATGGAGAGTACAAACAATAGAGCGAGACAGGTTGTATCCGTTATTGGTAAAGACTGATGGCTCAAAGGTAAAGAGTGCGGATGATGATGACAGCGATACAGATGATAGCTTACTAGAGAGGTTATTGTCTGAGAGACCACCTCCATACAATCCCAATCCTTATGAAGGAAAGTCGGGTCAGGCAGAAGGGACTAGTGGAGTACCGACTCAGAAGTGAGAGTAGAAGGGAAGATCTCGACAGGAGCTGAGGGCACTAGAAATCAGCCTGTAGCTAGCACCGATGTTGGAAGAGGTGTGAGGTTACCGGATGCTCTAAAGGTACCGGTCACCATTGGACCCATTGTTTCTATTTACGACCCAGATCAAGAAAAGGTTGGAAGTTCAGTGCAGTCAGTTGTAGGAGCGAGGAGTGTGATAGAAGGAAATGGATCAGTAAGTGGAATGGAGCAAACTCCAAAGCCTATAGAATGGAGTACGCCATTACCAGCTAAGGCAGACTCCTCGAGAGGACAGGGAGAGGCGAGACCAGTGAGGCCGAAGTCTTTGGCCGAGTCAAGATCAGACTTGCGGATGTGGGCACCGCCAGTAAGAAACCAGAATCAGAGCGAGAGAACTGCAGAAAGTGAACCAGGCACGATAGTGAATCGTTCTGTTCCTATGAGTATGTCTGAAGAGAGCAGGTCTCGGGAACGTAAACGTGATTATGATGAACGAGATGGAGCAGCATGTCGAGAAGTACTGAAGGGAGCTCTGAAAGGAAGAATGTTAGATGTTGTAAGGTTGAAAGCAGAAAAAGATGAGATAATAATCGGAAACTTGCCTCTTTAGAGGACCTACATGTATGAACAAGATGAGTTACTCTTTGTAGCGAAGGATGTGACTCGCAAAGCACGAACTGCACATGAGAGGTTGTCAGATTTGGCCAAAAAGTATGATGTGGATCTGACCAAAACGAAATCATTGCAGGGAAGTGATAGATTGCAGTATAGCGATCAAGAATTGGAAGAGAAAAGGGTCATGGGATTGAGGACTCACATCAAAGATTTCATCATAGCAATGCGTGCATGGATCATGCTTGATAAGTGGGAAGAAAGATGGTCCAAGAAGAAAAGTTCTAGGAGAACGATAGGAGAGACGCCACCTCCAGGTGGGGGGATGACGGAGGTAGGGAATTTCCCTTTATAAGAGGTATAGAATGGAGGATACGTGCATGTGCCTTGGAGTAGGGGTGGTTTGGCTGCTTTTACGAACGATTTTCCCTGGTTAAGGGAGAAGCCCGTGGAGTGGTACAAGCAAGTTGATCGGTTTGTCAAAATCTCGAAGGTATTGTGGGTTGATTCGAACACATTGTTTGACATTGTGCTTCCAAGTGACTTGTGGTCAGCATGTAAAATTGCTGTTGAGTGGCCAACCTCAGAGCCTGACAGGGATCCAGTCTCAAATGGTCCATCACCCATAGTCATAAAAAAGTTTGAACAGGTGATTACATGGTTGAAGTCGAAAATCTCACCTCAGGACATTGACTGGGTGAAGATAGATTGAACAGTGCAAGAGCCAAAGGAGACGGTGCATGAGTTTTACGAGAGACTTTTGCAGGCTTTTAAGCAGTACAGTGGATTAGATGTGTTAGATACAAAGGACATGGGACAGTTTGTTTCGAAGTTTGTGCTGAGATTGAGGCCAGAGGTTAGTCTCATGATACAGCAGCATTTGATTTGTTGGCAGAACAAGCCTGTGGATGAGATTTTACCGTATGCTAGGTACTGTAGTGATGAGATAGAATCAAAGCACAGGAAGTTGAAAGACAAATTGATGCTTGTTCAGATACAAACAGCTCAGGGACAATCTAGTGGAGGGATGTTGGGAAGAAAACAGGGAAATAACCAAGGAGGAAATCAGAATGCCCAGGTCAGGGAAGACCTAGGTCGATTGATCCTAAGACAGGGATAGATGTGGCAACATTGAAAAAGACCATGGCGTGTCATCTTTGTCACCAGATTGGACACTGGAAACGCGAGTGTCCTTTGAACTCGTTGAATCAGATACAGCAGGAAGGAGAGATAGTTCAGGTACCTGTATCTGAAATGGTTCCCACAGTGACTTGACCTAAGATGGTCAAAGGGGGGGTCTAGTGTTCCGCAGGTGCAGGTTCCTCAACCACCTAGGGTTCAGAACATGCAACATGGAGTTCGAACTTACCTGCAGATGCCTATGTTTGAAGGCAGTGAGGAATTCGGACCAGATCCGTTGGCATGACGGTGCCTGAGAGGGGAGGAGGACTGCACGCTTGGAGCAGTCTTGGAGGTAGACCATAGGGGACCATTTGTTGAAGCAGACATTGATGGTCACCCCACAACCTTTTTGGTTGACACTGGTGCTACCCGGTCTACTGTACGATCTGCAGTAGTCCCCGACCTACCCCTCTCGGGACAATCAATCCAAGTTGTTGGCGTAGCGAATAAGAAACTGACTAGTCCATTGACGGAGCCAATTCCGG
Source organism: Triturus cristatus (assembly GCF_964204655.1). Taxonomy (NCBI): domain Eukaryota; kingdom Metazoa; phylum Chordata; class Amphibia; order Caudata; family Salamandridae; genus Triturus; species Triturus cristatus. The sequence continues at coordinate 336,114,226 of NC_140595.1, forward strand.
TGAGAATAGGAAATTTTAGAGATCGACACGAGTTTGTGGTGTGCGACTCAAGTCCAGTTTGCCTGTTAGGTAGAGATTATGCAAGCTGAATTGCACCATCTATTGCACACCGAAGGGAGTGGAAGTACAGACGAGGGATGATGATGCGACCTTTAAGGTTGCAAATCAGCGTGTGTGCATAGAAATGTATCCAGCGCTGACAGTGGAGGAACTTCCACTTGATCTGAGGGATTCTGTGTCAATTGATGTGTGGGACCTCAGTGGAGAAGAGATCGGATTGGTCAAAGGCATAGACCCAGTGATAATCCAGGACAAGCCAAATGTAGAATTTCCTAGGACGCCCCAGTATAATCTGCCACCTGACACAATTGCAGGGATCAAGCCTGTAATTGAGTCTATGATCAAGCAGGGAATTCTAAAAGAGATCATGGGTAGCCCATGCAATTCACCTATCATGGGACCACAGAAACCGAGCGGGAAATTAAGGATTGTACAAGATCTGCGAAAAATTAATGATATAGTCGTTCCATGTTGTCCAGTGGTACCGAATCCATCTGTGATCCTGTTTCAGATCCCATGTGAAGCTGAGTGGTTTACAGTGATTGACTTGTGCCAAGCATTCTTCTTGATCCCTCTACATGAGGAAAGCCAATTTCTTTTTGCTTTCCGGCTGGAGAATCGTGTGTTAACGTGGTGTCGTATCCCACAGGGGTATACGGAGAGCACGTCTATCTTTAATCAGATCTTGAAGAAGAACTTTGAAGGTCTTGTGTTGCCGCAGAACTCTGTTCTGGTGCAATACATCGACGATTTGCTCGTTGCGTCAGAAACTGAAGACGCTTGTAGGATCGATACAATTGCCTTACTGAACTATGTAGCAGAGAACGGACACAAGGTGTCACCGAGCAAACTGCAGCACTACCTGAGTGAAGTGCAGTATTTGGGTCACAGAATTGAGAAAGGCAAGAGAAAGGTGTCACCAGACTGCATTGAGGCTATTATGAATATGCTTGTGCCTACCACGCAGAGAGAGGTCAGAATGTTCTTGGGGATGGTTGGCTATTGTCGCCAATGGATTACCAATTTCTCCTTTGAAGCGAAGCCCTTATAACGGCTGACGCGCAAGAATGTGAGTGATCCGGTACAATGGAACGAAGACTGTTTGAGGTCATTTCTGAGGCTGATAGAAGCCTTGTGTTGCGCTCCAGCTTTGGGAATACCTGATTACAACAAGGCATTCGCACTATTCTGCTGCCAAAGGGAAGGTTGCACATTAGCAGTCTTGACTCAGAGTCATGGAGGTGTCCGTAGACCAGTTGCTTACTTTTCATCTACTTTAGTAGCTTCTGCGTTGCCCGGATGTCTCAAATCTGTTGCTGCAACAGGTGTCAGTATTGAGAGATGTGAGAGCATTGTAATGGGACATCCACTTACAGTCGATGTACCACATTCTGTTGAACTGTTGATGACAAGGACTAAAACACAGCACCTCACAAACAATCGATTGACGCGTTATGAGCAAGTCATCCTTGCTGCAGAAAATGTGACTTTGAAAAGGTGTTCTGTTTTAAGTCCTGCGACATTGCTGCCTATTCCAAATGTAGATGATGAAGATTGTGAGGATCATGATTGTCTCGATGTGACTGAACTGTGCACCAAACCAAGACCAGACATTGTTGATGAACCGCTCCTTGACCCTGATGTAATCTTCTTTGTGGACGGTTCATGCCTAAGAGACAGTGCTGGTCGATTGAGAGCAGCGTTTGCTGTATGTACCATCACAGGGGTGGTTGAAGCTGCTTGTTTAGAGGGAGTACACTCTGCACAGGTGGCTGAAATCATCGCCTTGACCCGTGCCTGTTTGGCTGCCGACCAGATTCGGATAACGATCTATACCGATAGTCAGTACGGGTTTGATGTCGTTCACGACTTTGAACAGTTATGGTCACAGAGAGGGTTCATGACATCTTCTGGTTCACCCATCCGAAATGGGGAATATGTGAGACAGTTGTTGGAAGCATTGCAATGTCCAAAAGAAATTGCAGTTGTCAAATGTTCTGCGCACAGCAAGGGGAATGACTTTGTGCCGCTGGGAAACAACTACACGGATGAAGTTGCCCGGTTTTGTGCAGAACAAGGATGCATATTTACTGGAGGGTATACTGGAGAAAGCCAAGAAAGAACCGCTCTCAGCATGATGTTGGCCATGGCTGATACATGAGGGGAGCTAAAGCGACTGCAGGATGAGGTTACTGATCAGGAACGAGATGGCTGGATACGAGCAGGATGTGAAAAGGGAGATGTGGATGTGTTAGTTTCGAGTGATGGACGAGCTGTGCTACCGGAGTGTCTGTTGAGTCCAATGGCAAGATTGATTCATGGCACAGTACATCTTGGCAGAGATGCGATGGTGCGAGTGTTTCGACAGACATGGTACAATCCGAAGTTTTGTGCAGTAGCTGAAGCTGTGTGTCAGAGGTGTGTTACATGTCAGCAGATGAATGCAGGAAAGAGAACGGCTGTGACTTTAAGCCACATCTGGAGGTCAGGAGGGCCTTTCAATAGGATGCAGTTGGATTTCAGTGCCAAAGTGCAATGGGTTGAGGTACATCTTAGTTGTGGTATGTGTCTTTTCAAGATGGGTGGAGGCGTACCCAACACGTAGATGTGACACACTCACTGTAGCTAAGCTGTTACTGAGAGAGCTTATCCCGAGGTTCGGCTTCCCGACCTCCTTGGAGTCAGATAGAGGGACACACTTTCATAGTGAAATCATGAAATTGCTCTGTGCTGCCTTGAATGTGGATCAGAGACTTCATTGCAGTTATCAACCAGAGGCTTCTGGGATTGTGGAATAGATTAATGGGACTTTGAAAGCACGGATGGCAAAAGTGTGTTCTTCGACATCCCTGAAATGGCCTGACGCACTACCCTTAGTTCTCATGAGCCTCCGTAGTGTTCCCGATAGGAGGACTGGGTTGTCACCTCATGAAATACTCATGGGGAGAGCGATGCGATTACCAGCAATACCTGCTACTGCTTTGATTAACATCACTGATGTCTTGATTCTCGACTACTGTAAGGGCCTGGCTGACGTAGTCCGTTCTGTGTCTCAGCAGGTGCAAGCAGCAGCCGTTCCAGCCGCAAGTGACCTGTGCCACGACTTGTGCCCAGGGGATTGGGTGCTTTGCGTAAACACGTGAGGAAGAGTTGCATGGTCCGTACCAAGTAATACTGGTCACAAACACGGCAGTGAAGTGTGGGGGACTGCCGAACTGGGTGCATGCCTCCCATACCCGCAGAGTTCCAGCACCCTTGGAAGATACAGCCCCTCTCGTAAATGAAAATCCAGCTGAGGTGGCAGGGCCATCTGAGAGGGCAAGCCAAGCTGTGAGGGTTGCTGATGCAGTTGGTTGTGCACTAGATTGAGCTGAAAGGGTTGTGCAAATCGAGACCCCAGAAAGTGTTGCTGTGGGTGGAGTAGAGTCAAATTCTGCCGAAGAAGGAAGTAGTGCACAGGGTAGTCGAAGGGAGAGCAGAGGTGTCACAGAAGCAGAAAGAGTTTGGCCCATGAGTCAGAGGCGGTTAAACTCGAGATTGGCACCTGGGAGAGACCTTGCCCCAGTTTCTGAAACGTCGGAATCTGAGCAAAGTGACGAAGAGCAAGCTCGAGGCAATCTGAGAAGGTCAAGGAGAGCAAGAGTGCCGTGTCAAAGGTACGCATCACCAGAGTGGACATACGCTGTGACTGATGCCAGGCACACCGAGCACAGGGAGGCTGAGATCCTTGACGTTGATCAGCAATTCTCCGAACTTGAAAATAGAAGTGTTGCTGAGAGTTCCAGGATTGGAAATCGAAGGAATACTTACCCTCAATATTCCGAATCCACCGCTTCTGAGTAAAGTTCGTGAGTTGATTCTGGAGACGCTGGTTTTCTGACTTTTGGTATCGTGCCACCACGTCAGGAGTTGGTGATACTTCATCTTGAAATCTTGCAAGGGGTCTTAGAGCTTTTGGAAGCGAATATCATTCTGGACTGAAGGTAAACCCTTTGTTGTACATATAAGTCCAAAGAAGAAGATAACCTAGGCCCTGGTGAAAGAAGAATAAAGTTAGAGATTTTCCGTCAAGACTACAAAAGAGGGCTAAGGAAGTCTTTTGTGGACTGTGTAAATAAGGAACTGAAAATTGCTAGGGGATTTCCAGCTTCAAGGCGTTGTTTGAACTGGTTTGAAGAGCAACACCCGGAGGAGAAAGAGACTCTTATATGTTGCTGTTGAACTAAGAATTTTGGCAATTTTGTAAAAATGGCAGATGCTGGAAATACTCACCGTAGGGCTAAATTAGTGATAGGTACACTTTTAGGGGTAGTGATAGTTGCTATAGTTGCAGCCTCATATATCGTTTCTCATGAGCAGGAGGGGGAGGTACAGGGGACACCTACATCTACCACCTCTAGTCAGAAAGAGGTTACTATAGGAGCTCAAAGAGCTTTGATACTTGAAGAGAGTCGTAGATTTCACATAGATTTGTCTAGAAGCGACTTTAAGCTTAATGCTTATGGAAAGCTGTTGTATGAGTATGTTGATGTAATGGATGCGAAGGATTGCTATGTGTGCATGCAGCTACCTTCTTCAGTAGATGAGGGTATTAGATACCATCACCTTCCATTAACCTATGGCATTTCTTGTAGTTTGTTGCTTAGTATCTTTTATGAGAGAAGACAATTTGAGTATTTCTTTTCCAATTACGATGCAGTACTTCCTGAAGTTCCAGCCTATAAGCATTTGAATAAGTACAACTATTATAAGTCAGACGACAGACTCCGGAAGTATTTCATACTGACTTTGGAATTGGATACAGCTTATGCTCACCGACATAATTTGACATGTTCATTGTCAGATACAGAGAAGAAGTTTATAGGTCAAGTAGAACATAGATGTAGAAAACTGACACAGACACGAAACACTGGTGAGAGTCCAGTAGATTGGACTGATGAGGACAGATTGCACAGATCTAAGGGGAGTTATGGACCCATAGCGTTAGACCGGACGCAGAAGGGAAAGTTGTGTGTGAGACGTCCTCAGACCTATTATGAAAAGGTTTCGGTAGGACAGAGTACGTGTGACCATACCTTTACTATGGAGGACTCTGCTAAGAAGTTTTTGCAAGGTCCGGTGCAAGTGATTCCAACTGTGTATTATGTGTGCGGAAGGAATGCCTATGTGAGGTTTCCTGCGAATTGGTATGGTACGTGTTACTTGGCTATTATCCTGCCGAAGATCCATCATGCAGAAGATTTGAATCTTTTGGAGACTGGACATCATTCTAAAGTACGAAGAGCTGCAAGTGCAGGAGCAGTGATTGGTGATATCTTTGGAGCGATGATACCGAGTTTGGGAGTGATTTTGAATGATGTGAAGATAAGAAAGTTGGCGACTGTGGTTGATGAGTTCTCGATGAATACTGCGAGGTCTTTGTTGTTGGTGGATAGAGAGATGTTGTTGATAAGGACGATGGTTTTGCAAAATCATCTTGCTTTAGACGTATTATTGGCAAAAGAGGGCGGAGTCTGTAAATTGTTGAAAGTTCAGGAATGTTGTACGTATATTCCAGACAATAGCAAGGATCTGGAGAAATATATAGACAACATTACTAAGATTCATCAAGAGATTGCGGATCTGACTGAAGAGGTTGTGTGGGAAAAGATTGGAAAAGGATTTGGTCGTGTGGGAAACTGGTTTGCGAACCTGGGAAAGGGATTCCTTGGATTTGTGTTGAAGCCTCTCATTATTGTTGTGGTTTGTGTGATCTGCTTGTGGGGTCTCATCAGAGCCTATAAGTGGTACAGAGGGAACAGGATTGAAAGAGCTCTCAGAGCGAGCGAGAGGCGAAAGGCTAGACTGCAGGACAGTCAATATATATATCAGAATCTTAAGAGAATGGAGAGGTTCCGACAGGGGAAGATGGCAACAAGCACTGTTTAGGCCGGTTCTTTCTCCAAGCGAAGTAATTATGTGATGGTGTGATGACATTTGTCATCAAAGGGGGGAACTGATAGAGCATCATGTGTTCTGAAATTTGTAGGGGTGCATCATATTCACCGTTAGTCGGCACCCGCATATTAATCAATGTGTGTTAAGTAGTGCCATAGAAATGTATTGTTGTAATCGTTTAACATAAAGATGATTAGAATTGTAATAATGCTTTTATGAAGATCAACGTTGCAAGTTATCATGAATGTAATCAGTAAAATGCATAATGAATAGTTTTCGTGCAATGCAATGTATTAGGTTAAACGTGTGCCATGTTAAAGTTACACGTGTAGATTGCTTATTCACGCACATGAGAATGATGATGTTATAATGGCGGAAAGCTGCCTGTAAATTGTTTGGACCAATCAAAAACTGGCCCATTTTTAGAGTCTAAATCTCCCTTTGGTACCACGTTTCCTGCTCCAAATTCAAGTCCCTTGACTGCAGAAAATCGACCAAACTTTTATTTTTTTTCGCCATTCTTTGCGTACATTGTGCTGTAAAGATTCCACTAAGTATGTTTGTGTATGGGTATGTAGCATTAAGGACAATAATCTTTCTATATTTTAAAGACTGATATTCATACCAATAAGCACTTTTGTGTTCACTCTGGGTTCGAACTTGAAATTTTCCACTGTATTTTCTGTACTTTAATTTGATAACCTTTAATAGGCATGTTATTTAAGCACCACTCTGCCACAGCATCACACCAGAAACAAGTCAATTCATTCTGATTTCAAGCGGAAGTAAGTACTAGTAGGGTTTGTTATGCTAAGTTTTATTCGTCTACATTTTTTTCATGATTCAAGCTCATGTTTGACTAACAGCTAACCTCACTGGCAGCCATATTTTGCTATAACATTTTGTTTTTCCTCTCATTGACCAGATTGTATGCGTATTTTACTTCTCACCATCAATAATTTTGCGGGTTAAGTAAGCTGTATTGTATTGGCTGAAGTCGCACACAGCCAGATTAGATGCAAGAGGGAGAGAATTAATCTTGGACTGTGACGAAGAGTGGTAGGGCTCAGCCCAGTAATGAGTGGTGTAGGAAAGTGCCCTTCATGTATGGTCACCCCCCCAACGTTTTGCTCCGAATGCTGAAGGTTATGACTCTGATAGTGCACCGGAGTCTGTTTCCCAGACCCCAGTGCCTGTGCTCTCTCCCAAAAATGTTATGTTTGACTTGGTAATCCCAAACTGGCAATGACTTCACCCCATTGTAAGTCCCTATTTTATGGTACCAGGGGTAACCAGGGAATCAGGGTTAAAAGGGTCCCCAGGGCTGCAGCACAGTGTTGTGCAACCCTGAGTGACCCACATAAACTACTGACAGCAGGTCTTGCATTGCAGACTGCAGGAGCAGTGCAAACTGCTTAAATTCGACTGTGCCATCACCATGTGTGGCACAGTCAATATACTATTTTTAATATATGTCAGGCACCCCTAAGGAAGGCCTACTGAGCCTAGGAGACAGGATGCAGTATATTAAAGGTGAGGGCAGATAAGTGCAAGCCTATATGTCCCTATAGTGTGGTTCCCCATTGGAATCTACTATAAGGGTTAGCGGTCCATTGGATAAAATGGGCCGCCAATCGGGCATTCTCGAGCTTGGCAGCTCCATTTTGGTACTGCTGACATATGTTTGGTAACAAATGATGTACCTTCTCACCCCTGACATGAATCTTGTGCCCTGGGTGATGTGGCATGCACCCAGGTGCTACCTTAGAGGTTATCCACCTGGTTGCCCCAACTTCTCCGTCCTCTGGCTGTCCTGCTCATGCGTTGCCTGTTTGCTGCCACAAAGACAGGATTCTAACCTCCTGCCTGGCAGTGTGATCCCTCCCAAGAGTCAGGAACAAAGGCGTGGGCAGGAAGGAAGTCACACCTCTGAAGCCCAAGCAGGCTAGTGAAGTGGTAAATCAAGGTAATGAGCTTCAAAGGCTGCACTACCTCTCATATGTGGCAGGGCTGACACCAAGTGGAGGAAACAGCCCTCCTCCTGCCACAGGCACAGTTGCACCCGAGCAGGTGGAAAATTAGTTAAACAAGAAGGTGTATACTCCCAGAAGGCTAGCCACACCTCCAGGGTGAGCAGTGTGGTCTGTACACTATAACTTGATTTCTGCCATCTCTAGGAGTAGCAGAATAGAGGGTTCTTGGGTAGAAAAGTGACCCACTCACCCGGATGTGGTCCCCTCCGGGGCGGACTATCTGCCCATTGGCTACTAGCCCCCACACTCCTACCTCCCCTAAATCTAGGATTTAAGGGACACCCTGACACCAGAACCTCAGTTCTGAACAACCTGCATTAAAGAGGACAGAAAAAGAGCCCCGCACTGAGGTTCTGGACTTTTAAGAGTCCAGAGGTGCCAGGGAAACAACACCCGAAGACCCCTGAGTTCCACCTGTCCCGGTGCACAAAATAAACAGAGACGCGGGTTTCTCGATGGTGGCGTCAAAGACCAAGGTTTATTTACTGCAGGGACACAGAAGTCATAGGAACCACACAGAGGCAGAATCTACGAGACTGTTCAAATTGCATTAAGTGGCTCATTTCTTAAATACACGAAAAATGTCTTGAGGCAACATTACACGAATATTTCTCATGCCCAACCCGGTATCCCAAACAGTCAATAAATATATATCAAACAATAATTATTCGTAGGTTTTTGGTATTCGATCATGTCCCCTTGTCAGGTTTCCATTCTTTGCCCGATCCTCCCCATCGTAAAAATCGTAACCTCCCCATTGTAAAAGCCCAGAAGGAGAGGAGCAGAGCCAGGTGCAAGGATTGAAAAGCAGGATAAGAGGTGATTATGGATCATAAACGGGCATGGCTATCGTCTTCGGCCTCTCGGTCAGGACAATGGGCATGAGAACCAGTATAGCAGGACTGGCCTCAGGCAAGGGAGGCAGCTTGATTCTGCCTAGTCATGTAGCGTCAGCCTTTCTCGGGACTCAGGCTTACGTGTCCTTAACAAGGTGATCTTGCCGGGGTCATTGTTCGTTCATTGACTATGTGAGGGCAAGAAACAAAATGGATGCCGTAACTAAAATGGATGCCATGACTTTACAACTAAATGCCCTATTTCTCAGTGAATTTATGCTAGTTGCGTAGCGAAAACACTGTCATGCATGTAATGGATCATTTGCGGTTCATTGGTACCGAAATCGTGTCAGTACTACGATACCGAATTCACGGGTTCGGATCGCTACAGAACCTCAGACCGTCCTTTTGCCCTTACATAGGCGATAGCTTACTCTATGTCAGAGTCCATTTCTATGTTCATTAGGTCACTGATATGTTGCTGAAGCATTACTCTATCTCGTGGCGTATCTCTAAAAACAGGTGGTCTTCTTACGCAAGACGAAACACAAACGCTACATAAGGCAGGACCACACTGAACGATGAGACAGCACGAAAATAAAAGTACCAACGCGACACCAGCGACCATCAGAACCTTCCATCCCCACGCAGATAACAGGCTCCAGAACCATCCCATTAATGACCAGTCACCTTCCTCTACATGAATGGAGTCAGAGATTTTGTGCAACTTAGAGATGGCCTTGTATACCGTTGGCGCATTATCTGGGATAAAAACACAGCAACTTGATTGGATCATCTTACATACCCCACCTCGATCTGCAAGTAACACGTCAAGGACCATACGGTTCTGTAACGTCATGAGGCGATCCGCTTGAAGCTCAGCCGTTAGGTTACTAAGGGCACCCGCAGTTTCTGTAATGGTGGATTCAACTACCCGTGTTAGTTGAGGTAGGTTTCTACTGTTGGCCATAGGCCCCCAGAACGGGAGGTAACCTTTGAAAAAGTCTCCTGCTTCTTGGCCAGCAGTATCTTCTTTACTGAAGACACCTCTCACAACTCTCGTTTTGTGATAGTCCGGTGCAGCAGTGTATGTCGGAGGTAACAGTTGAGCGATATAACATGAGCCTGAGAAATCAGCGGGCAGCCATGTGTATGCTCTGTCTTGACAAACAAAATAGGTACCCTTAGCAGCTAAAAATGCAGGGGAAGACTGTGACGGGAAAACGTATGTTTCGATACAGTCACTCTTCCCTAGTCGAGCTTTCGGATTCCTCCCATTTCCTTGCAAGCAGACTTGACCTTGGTGAGGTACGACCCAGATCGGAGTCGAGCTTTTACGTTTGTTCTCACCCAGAGTAATGCCATATTCCGTAATGTTCCACCCCATGTAAACTCGCAATTCATCCTTGGGAATAAACGGAGTGTTATTGACATCTCTAACCATGTCAGTAATTCCCTTTACCAAAGCTCTGTTAGCGGAGTTATACCTAGTGGAACGCGGAGGTCGTGGAGGATAGGTCTCTAGGGCATAAGCGAACATGGTCTGAAATGCCCAGAATGATCCATTATAACTAACAAAACTAGATAGGGAATGCCCTTATCCATGGTATGTGGTATCAAGCCACATACCCAGCAATTTGTTGTGTTTACCACTAGTTGATGTTGGTGTAAGAGCTGAATGAAAGTATTATTTATAAACTCGGAGCGTCGAGCTTGCTCGTGTGCAGGAAAAGGATGGAAAGAATGAATAGAAACAACAGTCGGAGAAACAGGAACATGGGGAGATACTGTAGACGTAACAGGTGCAAAGATCAATTGAATACCAAAGATAATTCCGCCTACCAAAGTTATTAAAACAATCAGAAGTGTCAGAGTACATTGCATTAGAAAACATTTACTATGTATTATGTCATATAGTTTGGTCTTGTGCACATTTTTGACGTTAACCCGTCGTAGTTCAGGAAGCTCCATCTTCTACAACCGTTCGCAACGGATGGTTTGTACCTGTTAAAAACTTGCCTCTGTTTACCCTGGGAGTTCCCAAAGTAAGCAGAAGAAACCGACCTTGTGTCTGGTTCCCTGCAAATTAAAACAAGGCACACGTTACGACCCTACGGTAACCCAGACGGCAAGGTGAGAGAACAGTAAAAACAAAAAGATAAACAGCAAACTTCCTGACTGAATGAAATGCGAGAAGATCAAAAACAGTTTTCAAATAGAAAAGTAATTATGCAATGTCATTAGTTCATAGCATGAGAACGTAGATTATATCTGTACTTTCCAGGTCTTGTCTGATCTTGAAATAGCTGGTCTACAGGTGCAGAAATGTTCGACTCCACAGGTGATAAATGTTCACTTTGTACAACACTCTGTTCAGGGTTTGAAAGAGCAGTTCCTGCTGAGGTGTCAGAGTTTTGCGTTTCAGTTTGTTTGTCCGTTATATATTCTGCATCACTGAAAGGGATGAGCCTAGGAACAGGTTCTGTCTCGGATCCCTGTCTAACCCAGTTGTCGTAGGGGAGTGGGAGAGGGACACGTTTCGTATGGCTAGCGTGTACCCAGTTCTTTTTTCCAGCTAGTCGTACAGCAGTTCTCGTTGCCAGGAGCACCTGGTACGGGCCCACGAATCTTGGCTGGAGGTTCCGAGTTCTTTCGAAGTTCCGGACCACCACCTGGTCTCCTGGTTTCAACGTGTGGCCTGGACTCTCTGGCAGTTTAGGCAAGGATTCAAATACCTGTTGACGAATAAGGCTTAATTTAGTAGTCAGATCAAAAAGGTAGTCAATTAACATAGGATATTGGATCTGTTTGAATTCCTTTGGCCTAGGGACTCCCCAAACATTGGCAGGACGACCGAACACAATCTCATATGGGCTAAGCCCTACTCGAGAGTGTACAGTCGCTCTGATGGATAGCAGAGCTAAAGGCAGTGCGTCTGGCCAGGAAAGACCAGTGGTAGCTTGAATTTTAGCAAGTTTCAGCTTCAAGGTACCATTGTACCCTTCAACCAAACCTGCTGACTGTGGGTGATTCGCACTGTGAAATTTTTGAACAATCCCCAGGCCCGCACATACACTCTTCATAACTTTCCCTACAAACTCACTTCCGTTGTCTGACCAAACAATCCGTGGCATACCATATCTGGGGAAGTATTCTTTGAGGAGGATTTTGGCAGTGGACATAGCAGTGTTATCCTTTAATGGGTATGCCTCTACCCATCTTGAAAAGGCACAGACTACCACTAGGACATATTTAAGATTATTACACCTGTCCATGTGGATATAATCTAACTGAATCACTTCAAAGGGACAGGAAGGGGGAGCAAAATGACCTGTTGGGGTTGGGGTTCCTTTACCAGGGTTATGCATCAAGCATACCATGCAATTTTTCACCACTCTTTCCGCACACTTAGTGATTCCATCATTCTTCCATACTGGAGCTAACATTTTACAAATCCCTTTCGAACTGATGTGCGCTGCTCCGTGCGCCATCGTGACTACTGCAAGCACGTACGCATCAGGTAACATCCAACGTTGCTGTTCAGACAGATCAACCCAACATCCACTCGAATCCAATTTACCCGTTTTCTCCCTCCACGCATTCTTCTCATTTTCAGTTGCTTCATTTTGGATTGCCTTCACACTTTCAATCGTATTCTCACACATTCCTGATTCAGCAATCCATCTCGCAGACGTTGCAACGTACATCCGACTCATCATGTTCTTGGCCGTCTCTTTGGCGACCTCATCAGCAAATGCATTCCCACGGCCAACATCATCCGTAATCTTTCAATGCGCACTGCACTTCACAATCGCAACTTCATTCGGTAGGGTCAGGGATTCCAATAGATCGCTGACTAACTGTCCATGTTGGATCTTAGTCCCATGGGACGTGAGAAAACCTCTTTCTTTCCACAGGCGTCCAAAGCTATGTGCTACGCCGAAGGCGTATTGGCTATCAGTAAACACATTCACTCTCTTTCCCTCAGCTAAAACACACGCTCTTGTCAATGCAATTAATTCTGCAGCCTGGGCAGAATTCTGACTCACTCTTGCGGTCTCCACAATTGCACTCAAAGTCGTAACTGCATACGCGGCCGTCACATCACCATTCTGTAATTTAAAGCACGAGCCATCGACATATAGAGTGCCGTCTGGATCTAGTAATGGAGTATCTTTTAAATCAATTCGACCTTTTGTCTCTTCCTCAGTTCTGAAACAACAGTCATGGGGCTCTGAATCACTCGACTCCTGAGTAATCGGCAACAGCGTTGCTGGATTCAGTGTGTTGCATCGCTTGATCTGAATATGGCTTGCCAAAAGCGTTAGCTCATAGCCTGATAGTCTAGCACTGGTGAGGTGCTGAGTTTTCGTTCGATTCATGAGTGTATCCACAGCATGTGGAACCATGACTACTAACATGTTGTTCATGACTAGTCCAGCAGACTGTCGGATAGACACTGCGGCTGCTGCTGTGGCTCTTAAACAACTTGGCAATGCTCGGGCTACCGGATCTAATGTGGATGAAAAATACGCACAAGGCCGCTGTTTGTCACCAAATCGTTGTGTTAAAACACTCAATGCACAACCTTCCCTTTCATGGACATATAGTGTAAACGGCTTACTGTAGTCAGGAGTACCCAACACAGGAGCTGAACACAATGCGTCACGCAAATCAGAGAAACTCTGTTGACATTCATCAGACCATGGCAAAGGGCTCGGAACACCTTTTCCAGTCAGGGCTACCAAAGGTTTTGCCATGAGAGAAAAATTTGGGATCCATTGTCTGCAGTATGACGTAATACCCAAAAACGCACGTACTTCTCTCTGTGTGCTTGGTACAGTCATCTGTGAAATTGCTTTGATTCTCTCTGGGGTCAACCTTCTTCCCTCCTTTGACAAAAGATGACCTAAGTAGGTCACTTCTTGGCAACAATATTGCAGTTTAGAAGGTGACACCTTGTGATGTAAGTCTGACAAATGACGCAATAAAGAAATTGTAGCTGTTTTACAAGTTTCCTTGTCATCAGCAGCTAGTAAAAGATCGTCTACGTATTGGATCAGAGCAACGCCAGGAGGAAGTACAAGAGTATCCAATTGACTCTTCAATGCTTGGCTGTAAATTGAAGGGCTCTCACAATAGCCTTGTGGAGTGTGCTTGAACCTGAAGCTGCGACCTCCTAAGGAGAAACCAAAAATGTCTCTACTTTCTTCCGCTATCGGAATGCTGACAAATGCATTTTTCAAATCAATCACTGTAAACCATGTTGCCGAGGCAGGAATCAATGTCAACAATGCAGTGATATCTGGTACCACTGGGAACTGTGGAACCACAATTTTGTTAACCTCTCTGAGGTCAATCACAAATCTGTAGATTGGAGGTTTGGAAGGATCAGTGCGTTTCAAAATCGGCAGAACAGGACTATTGCAGACATTTCCTCTCGTTTCCTCTATCACATCTTTCTGTATTAAGTCTTTCACGATCAGTAAGAGCGCCTGTTCACCTTCATTGGAAATTCGATACTGTGGGATTCGTGGGAATTTAACATTCGCTTTTAGACTTACCACATAAGGGGGGATTTCCAAGAGGCCTATATCATTAGGACCAGTTGCCCAAAGAGTATCAGGGAGAGAACGTAGCTCCGGTGGGAGCTTATCCATCGACATGTACATTGGAGAAATGACTCTTTTGCCTAATGTGAGCTGTACTCCAGAAGGAGAACAGTACAATGTCGCATGCAGGCGTTTCAACAGGTCTAAACCAAGCAGATTCTCATTACAACCGGTTGTTAGGATAAGGGGTGTTTCTAGCTCGCATGGCCCAACAGAGATAGATAAAGGATTGGACACAGGATTGTGAACAGGGGCGCCTGAGAAACCTACTGAAGTGTTCGTTAAGCCAGACAAAGGTGCGCCAGGGAGTTTCGCATGCATGATTGAACTTTTTGCCGCACCAGTATCCAACAGAAACGGTTCGACCACGCCTGATGTAACTACTGCGACATAAGGTCCACTCTGATCAACTGGAACTGATACTACTCCCTCTCTTTGCCTGTGGCTGTCCTAGTACTCGCTTCTCTGAATCTGTTCATTATGATCATAGTAATCTTCAACATGATACTGTGAAGATCTACTTGGCTGTGCAGGTTGTACATTTCGCTGATCGAAATAATTTGACGGGTGATCGGCCTGTGGTATCATAGTACCACGTCCTCTACCTCTAGGAACTTGTATAGACCCAACACTACTTCTCTGAGCTGGGACACTACTGGTCTGTGCGTGCAGTACTGGACACTCGTTCTTATAATGACCCTCCTTTTTACAATAGGCACACTGATTCCATGCTAACTGTTGTCGAGGAAATCCATAATTAAATCTTTGGGACGTACCTTGCTGAAATTGTGGCTGGTGCTGAAACTGGGGTCGCTGCTGTGAATCTGACTGATTCGAGCGAGGCGGATATGCCTGTTGCAATAGTACTTTAGTCTTTAAATCTTTTGTTTTCTTTTCTGACTTTTCCTTCTCTTCTTTCTCTCTATTCTCATAATACTGGGCAGTTGCAAGTATCTGTGCTGTCGTCGACACTGCCCATGCGCTCTCGGAATCCTTTAACCTATTACTAAGCTCAGGTAGTAAATTAAACACGAACTTATCGACAAACAACCTCTGACCTCCCTCAGTGCTCATATCTTGCCCACTGTGGTCTACGAAGGTCTCTTCAAATCTAGTGAAGAAGTCAGAGACGCTTTCGTCCTTCTTCTGTTTGCATGCCGATAGTTTATCCCAATTTACCCGTAACGCTGGCATCAGCGTTTTCATCAGATTAATTATTCTGCCAGGTAAGTCAGCAATCAGAGGTTCAGGTTTAGCACCGCCAACTTGTTGTGCATCTGCCGCTACAATAGCTGGCCAATCACCTCCTAGGGCGACTGGGTGGTTCTCTTGCCGAATCTTGGCCCATATAGGCTGTGGCACTACGTTGCCAAATAGCATTTCAATATCTGCCAAATTCATGATACACGCTTGGACTGTCTGCGTCAACTCTTTATAATAACCAGCAGGATTTTTACGCAGGTCTGGCAACGCTTGCTTTACTGCTAATACTTCAGCTCGCTTCCAAGGGATGTGTATCCACACTCTCTGGAATTGTGCTGGAGCAGCTGCAATACCATTAGCCGAATTAGCGGCAACTGCTTCGCGCTATATAGGCGGAACTTCCCTCATCGGATATTGACCTCGTCTTTTCCTAGTAATTGGTGATCCATTATGGTCCCTTGGCATTTGAAGAGGGGAATCATCCCTATACGCTAAAATCAGTTCTATCGCTTTTCCTACTTCTGAACCTATCACCATTCCTGCGGCGAATTTCTGATGAATATTTATCAGATCAGAGGGGACAGTATCTAAGTCATCCTCATCCCATTCTTCACGCACAAGAGAACACATCACGTCAAAAACATAATGTTGAGTTGGTTCGTTCCATTGCATAAAGGTATCTAACACTTTTTGTGCATCATACTTCGCAGCTTTCGACATCCACCTAAGAGCTGTCGAATCTAACATTTCTCGTTCATGGGGACCAGGAAGCTGGCTACGTCTCTGTATAGAGTCAGAAACGGGGGTCCCAATTAAAGACCTGTAGAGAGGAGTTAAAAACAAGGAAAGTACGAGTCAAACAATCGGTGCGGACTCCGGGGTCCGTGACGCGCACGCTGCGGTCGGGTCGCGGCGTCAGGACGCGGCGTTGGTACGGGACCGTCAGGGATACGCGCAGATGGCCTGGATCAGCTTGCAGAGTCCGTGGCATTCGGCGTTCGAGCCGTACCTTCGGTGCGGATAGGCGGCGACACTTCTCGGCGCCGTACAGCGTACGGGGAGGATCAGCATACTACGGCTTCTCGGCTCTGAGAACGGCACGGTGCAGTACGTTAGCAGCGTACGGACCGTACCTGCGGGACGATGGAGCTCGGGTCCGGCATACAGGGTTCGGCAGCCAGTGTTGTACGTCTTGAATCGGCGGGGAAGGTTAGGTGCAATGCGGCCGGGAGGGATACGGCGCATACTAACGCTTTTGGATCAGCGTAGACGCACGATGCCGGGCGGCAAAGACACGGCTTCGCGGCGGATGGGGTACGAGGCGTACTGGGGCCAAATCCAGCGGGAAACAAGGACAAATCGTCCAGGCAACTCAATTTTGGAAGGCAGATGAGTCCAATGGTCCTGGGACTCAGTTCAGGGGGCAAGCTCTTCTTCCAAGCCCTTGGAGATAGTTGAGGAACAAAGTGCAAAGTCTCTTTCAGTCTTTTCCTCTCCTTTCTCAGCAAGGCACCAACTGTAGGCCAATCCCCCAGGTCAGGGAAAGTTACTCCTCCTTCAGCTTCTTCCAGGTCCTTCTAGTCAGGCAGAGTTTCTTCGTGGTTCAATCAGGATCTGATTTCTTAGGAGCAGGGCTCCTACATTTATACCAAGTTTCTTTTGTTTTACAGGCCAGGGGGGCCTTTGCATAATCCCAGTCCAGTTATTTTCAGTGAGGAGCACTTTGTTGTTGGGACTCTGGCTTCTTCTTTCAGCAGGCAGGGCAGAGACATCAGACGCTCCCCAGGGGGTGGAGCCAGCATTGTGGTGGCAGAGCACTGCCCTATTCAGAGTCAAGGTGCACTCCTCCCACCCATCCTGGTGTAATCTCTCTATTCACCACCTGGTAGCCCTAGCCTGTCTCCTGGAACTTCCCAGCCCTGTCACTCAAGCTACGCACAAAGAAGATAGCCCTCCCCTCCAGAGGCAGACTGAAATGGTTAGGCACGCAAAGGCTAACTTTCTAAAAGTAGCATTTGCAAACCCAGGATATTAAAATAACCTTTGCTAAAAGATGTATTTTATTATTCTGAGTTCAGGCATACTAAACATGAATTTCTACCATGCTTCCTGAGTCTGCTAGGATTATAGTGTGTTATAATCTAGCAGCCCATTCTGGCCTATGGAGAGCAGGTAGCCTTACAATAGTGAAACACGAAAATGGCTGTAATTCACTATTAGGACATGCCACACACTTCAGGGCATGTCCTACCTTATCCTTACAATGCACCCTGCCCTAGGGCCTACCATAGGGGTGACTAATATGAAGGTAAGGTAAGGTTTAGGGACTGGCAAGTGGGGACACTTGCCCAGTCAGCATGACAGTACCAGACTGCATGCAGGTTCTGCAATGGCAGACCCTAGACATATTTTACCAGGCTGCTTCTGTGGGTGGCACAACCAGTGCTGCAAGCCCACTAGCAGCATTTGGATATACAAGCCCTTGGCACCCCTGGTGCACTCTACTATGGACTGATAGTAAACCAAATAAGCCAAACATGGAAGTCAATTCACATAATACATTTTCCCATAGGGAGCACATGCACTGTGGCACTGGATGGCAGTGGCACAGTGCCCTGAGCAGCTAACACCAGCACAAAAATACATTGAGGCACAGACAAAAATGGAAGGGTGACCCACGCCAATGGTGCCAGGTCTAACACGTGTCCCCTCCAGCTGAAAGGTGGGGAGAACTACCCTACCCCAGGGAGTTCTCATCACTAAGGCGGAAAAATCTGGAAAGACCATCAGCGTTGGCGTGGTCTGTACCGGGGCGATGTTCCACCGTGAAATCCATCCCATGTAGGGAAATGGACCACCTCAACAACTTAGGATTCTCACCCCTCATCTGCATCAACCATCTGAGGGGCCTGTGGTCTGTTTGAACCCGGAAGTGAGACCCAAGCAAGTAGGGTCTTAGCTTCTTCAATGCCCAGACCACAGCTAATGCTTCTCGCTCAATCGCACTCCACTTTTGTTCCCAGGGAAGTAACCTCCTACTAATAAAGGCTACGGGTTGGTCAAAGCCCTCCTCAGTGATCTGTGAGAGAACAGCCCCTACACCATGCTCTGATGCATCTGTCTGCACAAGGAACTCTTTGGAGAAGTCAGGAGCCAAGAGCAAGGGCGCCGTGCACATGGCAGTTTTCAGGGTGTCTAAGGCCTTCTGACAGGTGTCAGTCCATATCACTTTTCTGGGCTGCTTCTTCGAAGTCAGCTCTGTCAAGGGGGCAACGATGCTGCCATACCCCTTGACAAACCTCCTGTAGTACCCGGTGAGTCCTAAAAAGGCCCTCACCTCCGTCTGGGTCTTTGGGGGCTCCCAAGCCAGGATGGTTTCAATCTTGGGTTGTAGGGATGCCACCTGGCCGCTCCCTACTTGGTGTCCCAAGTACACCACGGAACCCTGCCCGATCTGACACTTGCTTGCCTTGATCGTGAGGCCTGCCTTGCGCAGTGCGATCAACACTTCCCAGAGGTGTCGCAGGTGTTCTTCCCATGTGCCACTGAACACTGCGATGTCATCCAGGTATGCGGCGCTGAACTCGGTCAGCCCAGCCAACACCTGGTTGACCAACCTCTGGAAGGTGGCAGGGGCATTCTTCATCCCAAATGGCATAACCCGGAACTGGAAATGCCCATCTGGTGTGGAGAATGCGGACCTCTCTTTGGCCCCATCAGTCAAGGCGATCTGCCAGTACCCAGACGTTAAATCAAACGTGCTGAGGTACCGTGCAGCCCCTAACCAATCGATGAGCTAATCAGCTCTGGGGATGGGGTGCACGTCAGTCTTCGTGACTGAATTGAGTCCTCTGTAGTCCACACAGAACCGGAGTTCGGGTGTGACACCCGGCAAGGCAGCCTTTGGGACCAAGACCACTGGGCTGGCCCAAGGACTGCTGGAGGACTCAACCACCCCTAGAGCAAACATCTTTGAGACCTCCTCTTTGATGCAGGCTCTGACCCTGTCAGTTACCCTGTAAGCCTTGTGCTTCACAGGTAAGCTGTCTCCTGTATCCACATCATGGACGCACCAATCTGTGATACCAGGAACCAGGGAGAACAGGTCAGGAAACAACCCCAGCAGCTGGAGGCAGTCATCCTGTTGTTCAGGGGTCAGGGTGGGTGAGAGTTTAACTCCATCCACTGACCCGTCTTGCTCTGAGGCTACCAGGAGGTCAGGAAGAGGCTCAGACTCCTCCTCCGTCCCATCATCTGTGGCCAAGAGCATGCCCACTTTGGACCTCTACAAGTGGGGCTTCAGTCGATTGACATGGAGGACCCTCAAGGGGTTCCTCGGAGACTGCAAGTCCACCAAGTAGGTGACAGAACTCTTGCGCTCCACAATCTCAAAGGGTCCTGTCCACTTGTCCTGGAGTGCACAGGGCTCCACAGGGGCCAGGACCCACACCTTTTGACCAGGTTGAAGCTCAACCAGAGTGGCATTCTGGTCGTACCACCGCTTCATTTCCTCCTGGCTGGCTTCCAGGTGTGCCTCAGCAAGTTGCCTGAAACGCCTAGTCTGGTTCCGGAAAGCCAGCATGTAACTGTATACATTCTGGGGAGGTTTCCTGGGAGATTGCTCCCAGCCTTCCTTGACCAGACTAAGAGGTCCTTGTACTGGGTGGCCATACAAAAGCTCAAAGGGACTGAACCCCAGAGACTTCTGTGGCACCTCACGGTACACAAAGAGAAGGCATGGTAAGAGGACGTCCCACTTACGCCTCATGGGTTCCTCAAGACCCATAATCATGCCTTTTAGGGTTCGGTTGAAGCGCTCAACCAACCTGTTTCCTTGGGGATGGTAAGGGGTGGTGAAATTGTATGTCACACCACACTCTTGCCACAGGGATTTCATATATTTCGATATGAAATTGGTCCCCCTGTCAGACACCACCTCTAGAGGGAATCCTACTCGTGAGAAAATTCCCATCAGTGCCCGTCCCACCACGGGGGCCGTCACTGTCCTCAGAGGGATGGCTTCAGGGTACCGGGTGGCATGGTCCACCAAGACCAGGATAAACCTGTTGCCCATGGCTGTCTTGGGGTCCAGTGGCCCCACAATGTCAATCCCCACTCGCTGGAATGGGGTACTGACCACAGGGAAAGGTTGGAGTGGAGCCCTCAGCTTCCTTCCACTCTTACCACTTGCTTGGCAAGTCTGGCATGTCCTGCAGTGAGTGTCAGAACTCCTGCGCATTTGAGGCCAATAAAAGTGGATGACAAGCCTTTCGAAGGTCTTGTCCTGCCCCAAATGCCCTGCTAACGGAACGTCGTGAGCCAGCCCCAGTAGGAAGGCTCTGAACTTCTGGGGTACCACCAGCGCACGGGCTGACCCAGGTTCAGCAACCTTAGGCTCTGAGTACAGGAGGTCGTTCTCCCAGTAGATTAAGTAAGTACCGGACTGATCACCATTGGCCTGGGCTGCAGCCTGCTGCCGCATACCCACTAGAGAGGGGCACTCTTTCTGCTCCCTGCAGAATTCCTCCCTGGTGGGGCCTCCTTCTTGCTGCCAATGGGTCAGCTCAGGCAGGTCCCCCAGTTCGGCTATCTGTTCCCCGGTAGGCTCCAGGGCATCCCCTCAAGGTCTGCTTCCTCCTGGGCCGTGGGAACTTCAGGAGCCGGTTTCCTGTGCCTCCTGCGCCCTCTTCCTAAGGCCGGTTCCTGGGCCTCTCCTTCAGGCTCCAGGGTCCCTTCAACACCCCTACTGGCTGCCATCGACCGGGTGGTCACGCACGCCCAATCAGGTAAACCCACCATCCGCAGGTGAGTTGTCTTCTCCACCTTTTCCCAAGGGGAGCACTCCAAATCGTTACCTAGGAGACAATCAACAGGCATGGCCTCTCTCACAGCCACTTGTACCAGAGACCCCCCCCACTCAAAGGGAACCTGAGCTATTGGACACTGACTCTCGGTGTTGTCGGCGTTGACAACACGGCAGAATACGTGTGGGACAACCTGCTCTTGAGACACCAGGTGATGCTTGACAGCAGTCACACTGGCTCCTGTATCTCTAAGAGCCCCCACCCTTCGGCCATTTATGGTCACCCACTGCCCATACTTCTGAGTATTGGGGGGCAGTTGGGCCTCAGCGACCATCTCACTGTCTCCTAATGAGACTAGGGTAATCTGTACGGGAACCCCCTCCCCGTGGACATCTACCTCCCTCCCAAAGGCTACACTAGCCACCTGCTTGGGGGGTGGAGCACCAGAGGGAGCTGGTTTACCATACATGGGGCACTTGGGATCCATGGAATAGTGCCCCAGGTTGTTACACTTGTAGCATCTGGAGGGCCCTCTTTGAACAGGGTTACCTATCGGGGCCCCGGTCTGCTTCGGGGGTGGGGGTGGCTGAGAACCTTTTCCTTGGTTCCCCTGGGAATTACTTTGGGGCCCTCTGTAGAACTCCCTCCGTTTACACTTGTCCCCCCCACTCTTCTGCTGGGGACCCTGAACACATTTGGCGGGGCCTCCCATGGGACCCTTGTGGACCCTGGTGCTGATCCAGCGGTCTGCCTCCTCAGCAAGCTTCCTAGGGTTAATCAGCTTGCTATCGATCAGGTGCTGGCGTAGCTCAGGAAAACAATTATCAGACAAGTGCTCCCATGCAATTAAATCAAACAGCCTTTGGTAATCATTCACTTTGCTACCCTTCACCCAACCATCTAGCGCTCTGGAAAAAAAAGTCACATATTCTACATAAGTGGTACCAGGTTTCTTGGTGCAATCCCTAAACCTCTGCCTGTACAATTCAGGAGTTAACCCATACCTTGTCCTCAGAGCTTCCTTCATGTGTGGATAGGATGTGGTGACATCAGAGGGGAGATCCAGCAGTGTGTCCCGCCCCTAACTCAGGAACCTTCCCCACAACCCCGCTCCCCAATCTTTCTCAGGGACCCGGTGGGAGGACATGGCTACTTCATAGGCCCTGAACCATTGCCCAATATCATCCTGCTTATAATACTCTTTCACTACATCTTTAGGAATGTGCACCCTTGACTCTGTTAAATTGCTGCCACCAGAGGGAGAGCGGTCTAAACTCTTGGCCTTGAGATCCAATTCCCTCATTTTTACCTCATGCTCCATGGCCAGCCTTTGTCTTTCCATTTCCATTTGCAGTTTTGCCATCTCCACTTCATGTGCTCTTGCAGCACTCCTGTCGGCCATCTCCTCTGGCGACAGGCCTCTGCTAGGCTCAGAAATACCTTCTGGGGGTATCACCTCCAGCGCATTCTCTGGGAACTTTGATTCGTACCAGGCCCTCAGCGCCTTTGTGTACTGCTCCTTGGTTTTCAATCCAGTTTGGTTAATTCTGTACTTGGAGAGGTATCCTTTCAAGACTTCCTTTGTGCACTTCATCAGTGCCACCTCCTCCCAATCTATGTCATCAACCCCAGAGAATATGGAGGACGCTCCGCCTCCATTAACTGAGCTAGGCATGGTTTCTTAAAGTGGAGATTCTTCAGCAAAACAAAAATCAATACTGTGTGGCTGCGTTATCGGTCTGAACTCACTACGTGGTGTTCACTCAATCACTGTACATGAATCACAAATGCAAATTCAAATCCTCACCGCTGAACACCAATGTTAGAATCCGGGGTCTCTGGTTGGTGCAGGTATGCACTTGCGACAAGCAGGGACTCTCAATTCTAAGTCAGAGTAAGGGGATCACCCTTTCAAATAACCCCTGCTCACCCTTTAGGTAGTGTGGCGCAAGCAGTCAAGACTATTCTCAGGGCGTCATAGGTTAAGCATTTGTGAACACATACAGTAATACAATGACACACCACAAATGGACACCAGTCAAGGTTGTATCAAAAATAGGTTTCTTTATATAAGGCTTAGCACAAGACCAGAATAACGATTAAAATGACCACAGTATTATTTCAAAGTTCAATGTTCTTGTAGAAAGGCTTAGAATACAAGAATAGGCTTCTTTCACTGAATTCTGCTTCTTTTCAGGCTTTGTACGGTTCGTACCTGGGTGTGGAAAGTACGAGTCAAACAATCGGTGCGGACTCCGGGGTCCGTGACGCGCACGCTGCGGTGTGAAACAAACAAAGTACCTTAAGTTCGTGGGGTCCGTGACGGACAGTGCGGGACAAGTTGATGGGTCCGGGTCGTAGTTCGGCAGCGTATTCAGATGCTGGTCGGGTCGCGGTGTCGGGATGCGGCGTTGGTACGGGACCTTCAGGGATACGCGCGGATGGCCCGGATCAGCTTGCAGAGTCCGTGGCGTTCGGCGTTCGAGCCGTACCTTCGGTGCGGATAGGCAGCGACACTTCTCGGCGCCGTACAGCGTACGGGGAGGATCAGCGTACTGTGGCTTCTCGGCTCTGAGTATGGCACGGTGCAGTACGTTAGCAGCGTACGGACCGTACCTACGGGACGATGGAGCTCGGGTCCGGCGTACAGGGTTCGGCAGCCAGTGTTGTACGTCTCGAATCGGCGGGGAAGGTTAGGTGCAATGCGGCCGGGAGGGATACGGCGCGTACTAACGCTTTTGGATCAGCGTAGACGCACGGTGCCAGGCGGCAAAGACACGGCTTCACGGCGGATGGGGTACGAGGCGTACTGGGGCCAAATCCAGTGGGAAACCAGCACAAATCGTCCAGGCAACTCAATTTTGGAAGGCAGATGAGTCCAATGGTCCTGGGACTCAGTTCAGGGGGCAAGCTCTTCTTCCAAGCCCTTGGAGATAGTTGAAGAACAAAGTGCAAAGTCTCTTTCAGTCTTTTCCTCTCCTTTCTCAGCAAGGCACCAACTGCAGGCCAATCCCCCAGGTCAGGGAAAGTTACTCCTCCTTCAGCTTCTTCCAGGTCCTTCTAGTCAGGCAGAGTTTCTTCGTGGTTCAATCAGGATCTGATTTCTTAGGAGCAGGGCTCCTACATTTATACCAAGTTTCTTTTGTCTTTACAGGCCAGGGGGGCCTTTGCATAATCCCAGTCCAGTTCTTTTCAGTGAGGAGCACTTTGTTGTTGGGACTCTGGCTTCTTCTTTCAGCAGGCAGGGCAGAGACATCAGACGCTCCCCAGGGGGTGGAGCCAGCATTGTGGTGGCAGCGCACTGCCCTATTCAGAGTCAAGGTGCACTCCTCCCACCCATCCTGGTGTAATCTCTCTATTCACCACCTGGTAGCCCCAGCCTGTCTCTTGGAACTTCCCAGCCCTGTCACTCAAGCTACACACAAAGAAGATAGCCTTCCCCTCCAGAGGTGGACTGAAATGGTTAGGCACTCAAAGGCTAACATTCTTAAAGTAGCATTTGCAGACCCAGGATATTAAAATAACCTTTGCTAAAAGATGTATTTTATTATTCTGAGTTCAGGCATACTAAACATGAATTTCTACCATGCTTCCTGAGTCTGCTAGGATTATAGTGTGTTATAATCTAGCAGCCCATTCTGGCCTATGGAGAGCAGGTAGCCTTACAATAGTGAAAAACGAAAATGGCTGTAATTCACTATTAGGACATGCCACACACTTCAGGGCATGTCCTACCTTATCCTTACAATGCACCCTGCCCTAGGGCCTACCATAGGGGTGACTAATATGAAGGTAAGGGAAGGTTTAGGGACTGGCAAGTGGGGACACTTGCCCAGTCAGCATGACAGTACCAGACTGCATGCAGGTTCTGCAATGGCAGACCTTAGACATATTTTACCAGGCTGCTTCTGTGGGTGGCACAACCAGTGCTGCAAGCCCACTAGCAGCATTTGGATATACAAGCCCTTGGCACCCCTGGTGCACTCTACTAGGGACTGATAGTAAACCAAATAAGCCAAACATGGAAGTCAATTCACATAATACATTTTCCCATAGGGAGCACTTGCACTGTGGCACTGGATGGCAGTGGCACAGTGCCCTGAGCAGCTAACACCAGCACAAAAATACATTTAGGCACAGACAAAAGTGGAAGGGTGACCCACGCCAACGGTGCCAGGTCTAACAGTTGTCATTCTGTCTGTTGAAACAACACACTACTTTTTAACAATGGTAGGTTGCAAGTATGTCAAAGAGTAAGACTGCATACATAAATTAATGAAGATAGTTTAATTTTCATTAGTGTACTTTCCAAACTGTTAAATTTACAGTTGCAAATAAAATTTCTCTCCTCTGGTGATAGGCACAAGAATGCTTCTTCACACTCTTCCCCCCCTTACTCCAACCTGTCTCCCCCTTCATGTCCTCTCACACTCACCAAACTCATTCTTCAAACTAGGTGGCTCATTTACAAGGCCCTTTGCTTCGCCGGTACGTCACTTTTACTATGGGAAAAAGTGAAGTACCGGCTGCGCAAGGGGCTTGTAAATAAGCCCCTAAGTTTCCTAACTTTCTGAGGCACAGCTTGAAAGTGGCTTCAGAAGCATTGGAAAACACTTAATCTCTCAAGGGTTCAGCACAATGATTGTTCCTTTAAATTCAGTCGAGAAGAGCCAAGTGGACACTTGTCATTCCACACAAATTAAGTCGCACCAAAAGAAGATTGAATTAATTAACATGGGGCGGAAGGCAGGATTGCTGAGTTCTAAAGAGAGGAAAAAGTGGCAAAGATCAAAGGGTCAGAATATCATGGAATGGGCGGCTGAACCCAAAGTCAGCTAATACCTGAAGCACTTGCAAATTGTGCATTTGTATCCCCAAGGTCCTTCTTGTACACAAAAGCATGGAAAGCTCATGCGCAGTTGTGATATATCTGCGGATTAAAGAGACACATGCCTTACAGTGTCCTCCACCTTTAAAGCCAGGCTCACTTTTCCCGCACCTATAAAGTCAACTGTGGGCATTAGCTGCTCCACTCCCAAAGGAAGGGTTGCTGTGAACTCACAACTAATGGCAAACCAATTGCAGCACTTTCTTTGTGGCTCGTTTGTGTTTCCTGCCCTTAAATGCACCCTTAGGGCAGCAGTGGGTGTGGTGGACACTGGGAGCTCAAATTTACTATTCGAAATTAAGTCTAAGAATATTTGAGGAAAAAGCTACTTTCCTCCAAATATTCCAGGAGGCTTATTGATTATTCTAACTCCAGTCTTGGAATACTTTGGGGAAAGTTGTAAATTCCCCAAATATTTTTTAGGAAGGGTTGAAAAGTAGTAATTTTGAATTGGAAAAAGTGGTGCACGGAGAGCACAACTCAGGGCAAGTAATTATGAATATCCTCTTTGTATTCTCTGGAACATTAAGCACGAATCCTTGCACTGCAATGGTTAACTGGCAGAATGAGGACAGGAAATACTGAATGCTTTCTGAAAGGTGTGAGGTATACCGCAAAGGACTTCTGAGCTCCTGGCGATTTCTGTGAATTTTTCCTATTTCCGCTCACTAACTGCTAAGAAAGCTCATCAAAATTTGCCGAAACTTTTAATGGTATCAAACCTCTAAATATGTTGATTCTTTTGAGCCTACAACTTGAGTCGTGGTCGGAATCAGAATTTTATTTCAATATAAATTGAATTTTATTTAAATATATACTCCTGTCCATTTTTGTGACAATCATTTTCTTATAAGACTGATATGTTCTCTGAGAATTTTCCATTAGATTTAGACTTTTCAGACATGTTCATTTTGTTTCTTCGATTCAGTCTTTTCTGTCTTCTGTGCTTCTCTGCTTGAGCTTATTTGTGTATGTATTATAATAAATGAAACTTTATTCAGCAAAGATGCCATAAAATGTACAATAAAAATATTCAATCGATCGCTCAGGATAATACTCAGTCAGGATTGTAAGCATACATATATACATGTAAAAACGCTTAACATTCATCCCCCATACATGAAATACATCAAATTATCCTATCAATTAATACAGAGTAAGACATATGAAAATCTCACCCACTTCATCAGACGACGACCAATAAAATCCAATTAAATACGCATAAATAAAATACATTAATGAGTTGGAATCATGGTTCAAATTCGCCTAATTTCCTGACTGCTGAAGTGACACATATGCAACGGATAACTACAAAACAAACTCCTTTGATTGCCTGTTGCTTTCAGTATTTCCATTACAGCAATATATCCATATCTGGTGACATATGTAAATAGTTTGACAAACATATGGCCCATGTGTAGAGTATAAAGTGCAAAATTAGAACAGCAGAATAAAGTATGAAGGGCAATGTTACAATGTCTTCCGTTTATTAATATCAAAGTAAACATTTGAAATTAATTAGCCCCTGGAGCAGATGTACTTCAAAGGGATCAGAACCTTATAATTAACAAAAATACTCTTTTCGGGTCCACAATGTAAACAATGGGGTTCATGCGCCACTAAGTTAGAGCATTCTAGGGGATATACTTAAATTGTGAAGACTGGTTCCCAACAAACAGGTAAATTGTTCTAAAAGTATTATGTTTGTGTTTGGCCTAAGATTGCTTTCTGCCTTATAATCCAGATCCTCCCCAGGAATTTAGCTACTGCACAGGCATAAAATGTCCTGGAATCTCTTCTTAATATTCTTCGGGTCTCCGAATGATTCAATGTGCCCAGTTGTTGGCATACTGGTTTAACCCATGTGAGCCTAGGTCGTATATATGCTGTAGAAGCAAAGAAAAAATGAGCTGGTGTTTCAGTGTGCATATTACAAACAAACAAGGATTCTTTAGAGTCGACCCATTGACAATGAATGCATGGAGGGGCAAATATCCAAATCTAAATTGAATATATAGTTTTCTATCTCGCGGTTCTGGATTAAAATCAAGATGGTGAACCCAAGCTTACATTCTCGGTGTCTTTTTGTACTATGCAAAACCAATATAACTCCTTAATTCTCGCTTTGAGCGACAGGGTCTTGTTGGCGGATATTTTCAAAAATGTTGCAAACCTCAAAAACTCAACTATTTCTTAATGTTATTAAACCAGTCTATTTTATGAAATCTGTCCAGCTTTACTAACTCATAGAAGGCCTCGGCATAAGCAAATAAGTCTTGTGTTGGCCTTAGTCTCATCCAAAACAACATTTTAGCTTTATCTAAGATTATTTTCCACCCCATATCTAATTTTAGCGGATCTAACAGAGCGCTAGAGTGGAGGGACATTAAGGACATTGCAAATTTATTTTCAGTTCTGGCCATTTCAGATAAATTGTGAAAACCCCAGAGGTTAGCCCTACAGAGAGCAGAGCCCAAGTCCTTCGAGTGATAGAGCTGTAGAGAAGGAGTGATTGGTTTGCTGTAGGATGTACTATGTTCTTTCAATATAGCACCCATGACTTGTTTGTGTTTTAGAGAACTTTTATCACCTTTTCCAACACAACTCCTCCATAATGATTTCATAAATATTGTAGCCCCCTCGATGTATGAGACACCAATATGGTGTCGCCTGTGAAGAGTTAGGTGGGGCTCTTTACTCCAGCCATGGAGGGAGCATCATTGATGCATGACAATAAGTGTTGTACTACGTTCTTCAAATATGAACAGAATAGAGTGGCAGCCAGAACACAGCCCAGGCGGATGCTCTTGTTAATGGGGATGGAGTTTGTAAGTTGTCCTTGTTCGCCCCATCATACTCTGGAAAACTTGTCCTCGTGTAGCCAAATTACAATAGAGAGGATGTTTGATGGGATCCCCTTATCCCGTAAGATCGACCATAATTTATAACGAGGTATTATGCCAAAGGCGAATTTCAAATCGACAAAGGCCACAAATAAGTGGCCTCTGCCAATGAGTATCGTCTTCCAGTACAAGACTAGACGACAGACCAGTTCTATTGTGCTGGTTTTCTTTCTGAACCCAGCTTGCTGGGTGGAAAGCATGTTATTGTCTTCTATCCATTCCTACATTTTTCCCATCACTAAATGGCAAAACACCTTTTGAAGACTATCAATTAAACGTATTGGCCTGAAATTAATGGGAGAGTCCCTATCCCCATTCCTAGATTTTGCCTACACAGAGCTTGTGACATGCTTGTGTAATCAATCTCCAGTAATGAAAAAAAAATCTTATAAGGGACTTACTGCCCCTTACTTACATTTACTTACCATAGATAGACACTCACATCACTCTTGTTTCCTTTCTTCCTGTTGGTCAGTGCCCCCTCCTGCCTCCAGCTCAGAATCACATGTTCATCCTTGCTGTGAAGCTTGGGCCAAGTTCTGCTTCCAGCGGCCAGTGTTCTTCCACTGGCCCACACTTTACATTTTCTTTTCCTTCATACTTTCTTTTTATTTTTTACATACTTTATTCTTTTTTCTTTCTTTTACTTTCCAGCATCTGCATTCTGTTTGTTGCTTGCTCGTCCCTACCACCACCTCACTTCTGTCGCTGCATGCTCCTTCCCCTTCGTTGCTGGCCTGTCCCTCCACCACCTCGCTCCTATCACTGCATGCCCCTTCCCTACCCCGCCGCTAGTTGCCTCCCTCCTACCTGCCATCATAGCTTGTTATATATAGCGCAAAGTCTACTCGAAGGACTTGGAGCCTTTTAATGAGTGCCAGTTTCATTACACAGGAAACATTCATTTTTACAAGCACAGGGAGATTAATGATTTCTCCAGAATCACAGGATGTTGTGCTTGTGCCAAGACTAAAACCTGGTTTCCCAGCTCTAAAGTCAGCAGCTCTAGCCATAACACCACAGCCTCTCCATGCTCAGTGTTCCAGCTAGCTACACTTTGACACACTGGAAACTGCGATGGGCATTTAAAAACGTAGTAGGTCGCACACTGCTCGTCATACCAGCAAATAGCCCCATAGAACTCTGGATAATGTAGTGGCAGCGGTGAGTACGCCTATGCCACGAGTATGTCACTATTATGCCATCCCTGGACACGTGTTTCGAGGTAATTGCCTCTCGTCAGCAGGGAGCAGGTAAGTATGTGGGGTGCCGAATAGACTGCCAAAATATTAAAGGTATAGTACCTCTCACGGCGCGCAGGTGCGGAACCAAGGCTCGTCAGCCCAAGTCGAGACGAGCAGTGTGCGACCTACTACGTTTTTGCGATGGGCATTTGTTCACCGATAACACCTTACTGGTGTCAAACTCCAAAGGGGAATCCAGACCCTTCAATGTTTTCTGTACGAACCACGGTTTGGCCATAAATGGCAATAAAAAAATGATGTCAATACATCCTCATAGAGACTTTAGAGGGGTTGTTAGATTGGAGGGTGTAAATGTGCAGGGGGTAGTGGAGTTAGTTTACTTGGGCATTTGTTTATCTAGTAGTCATTTCTGCACCAGCCAGATTGCAAATAGCACGCTCCTCCTTAATCACAGGGCAGGAGCCACACCGTGCTTTGCAAAGAACTCTTCTCTCCACACGGTGTCAACTCTAATGGAAGTTTAAAGAGCCCAAGCATTAGCTGCTGCAGCATATGGTTCTGAACTTTGGGTCCATAGTATCGTAGAGAACCTTGGAGTTGCTGAGAATACATTTTCAAGGGCTACATTAAAACTTCTCCAAAGTACTCCCTTACTCTTATTTAAAATGGATCTGGATTGCAACCAATCCCTGCCAAATGCAGGCTCAACCCCATTCTGTATTGGCTGAGTCTATGGATAATCGATGAGCTGGAACCTTTCTGGATGGGGCTGAAGGACAACCTTGGCATTCAGGGTAGAGTAGTAATACTACCGTGGCTGAAATATGTTAAACAGACCCTACACACTTTGGGTCTGTTTGACCATTGGAAACATCCCACACCTATTACTTCCCCTTCCATTAAATTTGTGAAACTGGCCTTTTGGGAAAATAAAAGGATGAAACTAACCCAATCAAGTGCCACAGTAGATTGACAGACCATTTCCTAGAGTTAAAGTTTACACCAAAATTTGAGACGTTCATCGAAGAGATTGACCCCCTCCTTTACCCAATCTCTTTAAATAAGACTCAGGCTGGGAACTTTACAGCTTGCTACCTTCACTAGCAAATGGAGGCCCCCAATAGAGGGTTGTGTGTTTTTTTTCCTACATGCAGAGAAAATGATGAGACTGACGAGCACCATTTGTTGTTCTGCCCGGTGTACACAAGACAACAAAGACAATGGGTTGTGCCCCTTTGTGATACTTGAGAATCTCGCAATACAAAATGGCTTTGAGAATCTGCAGGCCCGATACTAGGCCTGTGTATAGTTTTTTCCATTGCTAAATACCATGAATCAACATGGCCCATTCATATCAAAATTGTTTCACAAATGGCATTTAATTGTAACTGAGATTGGAGATCAACCAGGCCACTGAGTCACAGCAATGAGTATATTGCCTCAATGTAGGCCCGTGTAACAGTATCTTCTAGTAACGTGCATTGCACTTTATTGTTCTGGTATTGACCGCCATTATTGATACCTCCAGTGATAACCGTCCACTACTGTTCGTGCCCTTTTTATCCTTACTTTTTTCTAAAAGAAGGAAATAAATTCCCCTAGAACCAATTCCTACTTTTGAAAACATCAAAGTATTTTATTACACTAGTACTGTACGAAAGATTTTTATGCTAAATATTTTTTGATTTCTACTCCTGGTTAAGCCTCTTTGGTTTTAAATCTTGTTTGCTGTAGTTGCTGTTTTGCAAGCAGGAGTGGATATTGTGATGTGTACTACATTCATGTTGCTTTTATGGTCTTTGAAAGAAATAAAGTATTTAAGATGATGATGTTGTTTAGAAAACATAAGTGGCGAACCTCTTGCCCCTTGGAGAATGGCTGATTGTTGCTGGGCATTCATTGTCAGCTACCATGGACTGCATTGCTTTTTGTTGATTTTCTCTAACAAGTGAAGGCTTGGTATGTGCCTCAAGTGGCCATGAAGATGATGGTCTATTTCACCCCGCAATGCAGCTGGTTGCCCTAGGCCCTTGTAATCCAGAGTTATCAATCTTACGCAGTAACACTGATGGTGCAGGGGCACTAGTCAGGGAGATGCCCTACTACAATTGCTCCTAAGTCCATTACCATAGTCTTCAGACCCATTATCTCTATCCTCAACTCATTCACTGGGTTGGGTATAGAGGGCCCTGTTGCCACCTTTTGACCACTGGCAACGGTGTTCAGCCTCAGAGACCCCTGTGGCTGCGTCTGGGTTTTCAAAATGCAAAAACAGATTAGTGCAATCTACTGTTGGCTCTAGAGTTGGCTCTAGTGGAGGATCTTGACAAAACAGGACTGGAGTAGCAATAGGTTTAGTGACGCATGTATCAGATATTGTCTCTGCCACTGTGTACAGAGATGTTTTCTTTTTAAAACAATTTGAAAGTGTTTGTGCTACATCTTCTGTTTTATGTTTGCGCTCCCCCCAGGACCCCTTTTCGTGGATTTTTATTGCCAATAATAGGTTCTACCTGCTCAAACAGAAGGTATTTTTTCACACATTGTATAATTTCTAGATTTCTTAAGGCATTCCTTGGCTTACTGGCTTCTTGCGCAAGTTCAGTGGCTTTGTATTTCCCCATATTGAAAGAGACCTCTTTCCCAATGACTTTCAATCACAAAGGTCACACATAGAACAACAGAGCAGCACTAGGAATAAAACAAAAATAAAACAAAACAAAAATGAAAAAATGGCTGAAGCTCTCTACTGCTACTCAAGATTGTAAGAGTGTCTCAAATGATTGGTAATTAACAAGCAAACAGTAGCCTAACTGTCCAGCTCACACCTGGGACAATCTCCTGTACAACAGATTGCCCTCACTCTCTACATATAGAAGTGGGAGTGTTAATTTCACTGATCAAAACCTGGGGAGCAAAAGTATAAGGTAATTAAAGATGTTCTGTAGCCACTCCAGATGGTTCTAAAAACGTTCTCTCCCAATTGCTAGAGTCTCACAAACAAGCACTTAGGCTACCAATCAATCTTGCATCAGACCCACACTAAACAACAATCGTCTGTGCCATGATTTACTTTGTACCTGCACATATAGGGATCCAAGCGTCAATTAAAAGGCAATTCATTCATCTCAAGGTCTCTACTGCGCACAGGGGTTCAAACAGCTCTCAATTATGGCACAGACCATGCATCTAAAAGAATATTTGATTCTGCTGCCTAGCCGCATCCAGCATTCCCAGTCGATCTGAAGATTGAGACAAATTCCCAAATTAAAACATGACAGTACCGTTCTGCAGCACAGCCAAGGTGGGTGGCCCAGCCACCTCTGGGCTCTGACGTGCCAGGATGGGCCCGCCCTTGTCCCGGACTTTGCCAGGAAGCGGCCCAAATCATGGGAGGTGAAATGTGCTTTTAAGAGCTCTGCTGTGGGTAGTTCTGGGGCCCCTCCTTCTCCAAGGCCCAATACAGAATGGGACATGCAGTCCCTTAGGGTATTAACTGGACAACCACAAGCAAGACTCATCTGCATATGTTCTTTGCTTCCTGCTTAGGAAGACCGGCATGTTTTGCAACATCAAATTTTCAAAGTGTGCTGTCCCAGCCCACCATCAACCAGTTTGCCTTTTGTTCCTATTACACCAACAATGTTTGTCTTCATGTTTCTCTCTTTCTAATTTAGAACGTTCTACCCTCAGTGGGTGGAATGTTCTAATAACCTTGTAGCCCTTCTGTCACAGGCTGTACCGGTTGTTGTGGTCCCTCTCCCTTGTTATCGGCCCTTGCCTGCCATTTTGGCTCGGTTTCAGGGCCTTCATCAACCTGTGTAGCTCTCAGTAGCGGCCTATATAGCCTCCTCTCAGTCTCATGCTTGTCTGCCTTAATCTTTCTTATTGTAATTCTGCAATTGGCTGATACCTCATTTCATAGATCAAAACTTCTCCTCTTTAAAACACTATCCCTGTAATTTATCACTTACCTAATCTCCACCAGCTTATTTATTTTACCAACAATTTAACTGAAACCACATAGTCCCAACTAATGATCACACTTAACTGGTATTAATATAGTCTACCACAAAGAAACTGGAGTGAATGCATTCGATTTTCATCTGGAGAGCACATGACTAAACACAATATCCTCTGGAATAACACTAATCACGGTTCCACTGTGCTTCTCACCGTAAAGCTCTTCAACGTCTCGTCTGGGGTAGTAAGTGCTATATAAATATAATTAAACCTATTTAAAACTTACAGACATACCTTAGCAGTAGCGGATCCAACTCTTTAAATCAATTTATTGCACATAAACTAAGATATACACCAAAGTACAAACAGTAACCATATTTTACCAAATCATTTCATCTGGCTCAGTGCCTAGATGAGAAATAATTTGTTCAAAAGAAGCTATATTTTGTTCATTGTATTTGTATATCACCCGAATATCCTATTTATGTATCTATTTATTTAATGATTTATAGATACAAAGTAGATGCCAGCTGCTGCTAAGTGCTTAGAATGATGGCAGCAAAACCAGCAAGGAAAAGGTGCACAATTCGAGACCATCAACATACATATGTTTAAGAAACAAAATCATCAAGCTCCGAATTTTGTTTTAAAGAGAGGTCTTCCAAGAATTCTTGAATGCGACACCACAGGAGTGGTTTCCAAGGTACTGTGTGGCTAAAGGACTTTCCTCCTTGATGTCTTTTGTTCATAGTGAGCTTGCAATGGCTACCTAACTTTTCACTCTTATGTAAGTACTTTTACCCAGAGATCTAGATAGCATTGTGAATCATGCTGGTCAGTTTAAAAATGATCTGGAAGGAAAAGAGAATGCATGGCATGTTTTGTTTGACTGGAGACCAACCAGTCTTGCTGCTTGTTTTTTCATTGAATGGAATTTTATTTTTATGTTTTCAGAAACTTGAGGCACAAGGTGCTGCATCCCTCCAAAAATTGTGCTACCTTTAAATTATTCCATTTTTTTCAAGGAGAAATGGACTGCTTTAATTTCCTTGGCTCAGCATGAATTTTGTATTTTTTTCTGATGCCAGCAAGTTACAGCTGAAACATGAGTTCTTTGTCAAAGATCACTCTCCGGTGTTTTGCTTTTGGGATTAGAGAGGGTGGGACCATGGTGTGTCAACCAAGAGATAGAAGTAGTCAGCAGCAGCAGTTTGCTACGAGCTGTTTTCTTTTTTGAGACATATAGGTGTTTAGTTTTCAGCTGGTATTCAAGGAGCAATACACAAGTAGACATTACAGTGGTGGGAACAAGGCTGCTTTGGACCGGTATGGATCGCTGAATACAAGTGTCTGACATATAATGACCTTTGGTAAAGGAGACATCAATGAACTGACCAGAATAGTCCAGAAGGTACAGCTTTGAGGCATATCTGTGTTGCATATGGATAAGGCAAATACGTATGAAGTGTGATCATATGCCAATGAATGAAATAATCAAGGTAGGGCAGTACCTTTAACAGTCACATATGCTTTGTACTTTTATAGCACATTAGGCTGACCTATTGTCTTAAAAGAAAAGACTAGTAACACATAGAATGAAGACTGCCTAAGAACATGTAACTGGGTCTGTAATGAGTTCCTATTTCATCTCCTCAAGGATGCATTTGCTACCCTGACCTGCAATTAATGTAAATTTAGTGTCTTGCAGATGCTAGTCCTCTAGGCGCAGTTTGATTTGTCCTTTAATGGGGCAATAGGTCATTGATGCATCGTGGGACTCAATTACCTGTTGAAAAAGTTGCACATCTTTTCTTCTTGGTTTAAGGGTAGATTTTTTAAGAGCAAGAGGATAATTTTTTTGTATAAAGGAAACACTACTGATGTTAACTATGTATTTAAAAAAGAAAAGGCGGTTTATGGGTTTTTAAAATAGCACCTAGAAAGGGTCATCTTCAGCATCTTGGACCTCAAGGGATTTGAAGATGTAAAGGAATGAATCACAAGAACTGCGAAGAGTATCCTTAAGTGGAACTTAAACATTTACATTAGGAATTTGTGTGCAAATTAAATGCCAATGTCTGAACTTAATGTTGACTTTGTTCAAGTGAAAAATAGAGGCCATTGCTGCTGGCTTCCTGGCGTGACAGCAATCTGTGCGAGGCTTTTAATTTTAGTAACGAATTGGGAGAGGATGTAGCCTAACAGCTAGAGCAGTCAACTTCGAAGCTGGGGAACCGGGTTCGAATCTTGGCAAGGACGCTCAACATCCTGTGATTCTGAGCAAATCACCTAATCTCCCCGTGCCTAACAAAAATGAATGTGTCCATCTGTAACGAAACTGGTGCTCATGTAAAGCGCTCTGATACCGGATGTCCCAGGTCTAGTTCGCGCTATATAAAACTTTTTTTAAAAATGGTAAACAGTTGTCTTCACTTACAAGAATCAGAAGTCCTATGGCGATAGCAGAGCTTATTGTTGTTGGCATAACGTGTGTTACCTTTGACAGAGATGTGGCTCAGTAATTTGTTTCCTCGCGTAGGTAGCCATAGGCAAGGTTGTTTCATATTGTACAGCAAGACCTGTAGAAAGTAACATGAACACAATGTGAGATTTACAGTACATAAAATAATAGGGCACAGAAGCTAGCAAAACGCATTACAATAGTATTTGGTGAACACGAGTGTTTAAGCAGTTCAAATATATGCAAAAATTAACCCTAGAACATGTACTTAGTAATAGAGTTCCCACTGATGATCTATAAAATCAATAATATTAACAAAGGTTATTGGAAGCACAGAGTAGGAGATACTGCCTGTGAGTGTTGATATACTAGTTATTAAACTCAAAGTACATTTTGTGAAAAGATACTGTAATTTCTCACTTAAACTCCATCAGCGAGACAGAATCAATTGAACATTGACTTTTAGCTCTGCCACAGACACAGTTTAATACATGTCTGAGTGCTTTTAAAACTCATTGACCAACTTATAAATGATTAAAACACTTACCTTGTGGCAATCCGGAGGTCTATCTATCATGATGTCTGCTTGACAGTTCACACAGAAACTAATTTTGGTTGTGGTAGGTTTCCCTGGTCATGAATACCAAATGGCACTTCTCAGAAATTGCATTGTATTGTGAGGTAATGGAAATGAAAACATCGCCGCTGAAAGAAATGTTTATGTTAAGTGTAATGTGCAAACACCCCCATAATACCACACGAAAATTGGGGTGCTTTGCAAATATACACAAAGTTTTACTAAAAAAGTTTTAATCAACATTTTTAAATGGTATCCCCTAAATTAATCATACATTTTAAGGACGTGGAAGTGTTGCTGTCGTTGCCTAAATGATGGGATTTGAATTCAGGCAGACCAATGCTGTGATGTATGCGTGAGAGTAAAACCCTTTGAGATGTTTAGCTTCTTTACTACTAAGTGCTTAATTTATATTTAAAAAAAAAAAAAGCTAAATACCTGGAGGGGCCTATCATAGGTCTTGCAAATGCCCACGTTGCTAAATACCGAGGCTACCTAGTCTGTATTTCACCAAATGCCTCTTTTTTCCAATAACCTACAGTTCCAGCATCTTTATGTTCTTTTTAATGCTTTTTATCTCCCGCTTGTCATTGTTCCCATCTTTCTCTTCCTCCTTTCTGCCTTTTCTACTTTTCTTTCTTTTGCTCTTGATCAAAGTCTGATAATTAAGCACTATGGCTACCTATATGTGGGTGTAAATTCGAGTGAATTCTTCCCGAGCAAAAGAAATATGAGGGTAACAATTATGTAAAAGTAGAGTCCAATCCATGGATATGAGAAGTATTCTTCTTTATTGTCTCAGTTGTCAGTATCTCCCCTCATGGGTTTTGCATAGAAAATCGTATTTACAAACAGACCAAGGATGTTTGCAGCCAACACGTGTTTTACTCCTGGAGTTACACCTGAGATATTTGGTTCTTAACATCACAGTTGATGAATAATGACTGAATTACCTATTCTATTCGTGACGAATTCTTTTTGTATCACATGCTACTAAGCAGAATACACACTTCTCATGCCCTGAGGAAGTCGTTTGGGCTACTCGCCCTTAGAAGAAACACACCATGTTTTCAACCAGAAATTTAGCGGGCATAAGGCCAAAGTGTCACTCAAAAAGAGGGACCCCCTGTTTGAGGTCCCAATTGGGGCGCCCAATAAACGCTTCAAGAACCTGTTCTCAGCCACTTGCAGATCTTCCATAGCCACGTGCCCCCATATTTTGCTTCCATAAGCAGCCAACGCGTCACATTTGGCCTGATATATTTGTAGCAATGCTGCTATAGGTCTTTTACCTAATTTTGTAGCAAAATTAAAAACGGCGGTGTTAGCTCATGTGAAGTCACCCCTTTTTCTCTGCTTTAATGGGCCCTAGTTCTGATGATCATTAAGTATTACTCCCAGGTATGAAAAAACCTTGGTACGGGGGACCTTCACAGTACCATCCCTAAACTGAGGGTACTTTTTTGTGCAGGTGCCTATCTGCATCACAAAGGATTTTGAATCATTAATGGATAGGTACCTGTCCGTCATAAAGGTGGAAAAGGAGTCAAGTAGGGATTGTAACTTCCTGCAAAGTCCTACTTATAAGGACCGCGTCATCCGCGTATAATAAAACTGGCAATCCTCGGCGATCTATTTGTGGAAAATCAACCATGGTGTCTTGCAATGCGGTATCTAGATCATTAATATATAAATTAACAAAAAAGGGGCCAAAATGCAACCCTGCCTTACACCTCGATTTATGTCCACAGAGCGGGAAACTCTGAGATCCTGGGAAAATCTGGCCTGTGCCCTAGTTGCTTGATGAAGACTATCTAGGAAATAAACAATGTTGTCATCTACCCCAATAGTAAGCATGGGTTTCCAGAGTTTACCCCTGTTGACGCAGTCAAACGCGTAAGACAGATCCATGAATGCTAAATAGATTGTACCGGGGCGTGCAACAGTATACTTGTTTACAATCATGGACAGATTAAGGCATTGGGTCGTAGTGGACCTTCCGGGACGAAACCCGTACTGGATGTCTGATGAGACGGTGTGCTCTTCTGTCCAGGTTGTCAATCTTTCCAGAAGCACGCGACCCACCACCTTGACCACCGAATCCAACAAGGAGATGGGCCTGTAGCAATGGGTGCTATCACGGTTACCCTTCTTAAATACTGGCACTATGGTTGAGGTTGCCCAAGACTCTGGGCAACCGGATCTTGCCGCCACATTCAAAACCGCGGCAAGGAAAGGAGCCCAGAGTGTTGGGTTTGATTTATAAAGGTCAGCTGGGATACCATCTGGTCCCGGGGCTTTATTACTAGATAATCCTATAATACCTTCTTTGACCTCAAGGGAACTGAAAACCAAGACCGAATCTACCGCCACCCTGGGTAGTGAGGAGGTTATGTCAGGGGGGCACTCAAATATAGCTTCGTAATGGTGTACCCACTCTTCCTCTGTTATATTAGCAGCTACCACTCTCCTGTCCTCAGGATTTAAGAAAGGACTATTAATTCTGTTCCAAAATCTCGAACTATCCTTTAGAGTGCTTGCGCCGATGAGGTCCCTCCATATTTCATCTTTTAAAGCCATTTTTCGTTTTACAAGTCCTAACTTGTATTCCCTACGGCAAGATCTAACCTGTATAGGGTCCCTGGGACGTTTGCTAAGTGCCTCCTGCATCTTCCTAGCCGCTTTAGAGCAGAGGGAGTCAAACTATCTAGGAGATTGACTGACAGGTGGCCTCGATGACTTCCTTTGTCGCCGAGGTTGCGGAGCAACACTTGGCCAATTTATTGGCACATGAAGGCGTCAAATATTCATAGAATAGATCTGGAGCTATCGGAGACCATTTTAGCCGCCTCCCACTATCAGTTGGTCTCACCGCCCGCTTTGTACAGCCCCCCCCTAAATACCATATAGGGTCCCTGAAATTGCACACATATGGGGTTATGATCACTTGCTTGTATGGCAAATCCTGCAAATAGCTCTAATATGGGCGAGGATACCAGGATAAAATCTATAAACGACCCAGCGCCCCTGCCTTCAAAAGAAGGGATGACCACTTTGCTGCATGGATCAGATAAACTCATTAGGGACACCAAGTCGAATTCATGGAGGAGATCGTTCAGTGTCTCCCTGTGGGTAGAGTGTTCAAAGTGAATACCCTGAACACGGGGACACCCCATCTCGGATACTGGAGCTAACCTAGGGTCACCACATGTATGAATATTAAAGTCCCCGGCCATCACAAGGTCTCCGAAGGTCATGTTCATATGTTCCCCTACGAAAGAGCCTAGTAGAGTTATATTAACTACATCATTGTTACATGATAATGAATTATAAAAATTTATGAGGCCCAACTTGCGAGGCCCCCTAGAAAATACCAATGCCTGTATGCAAGGGTTTTCTTGGGACACAACCTTTAAACCGCATTCAATTGCTAAGGTGATGTAAATTGTGAGGCCACCCATTGGTCTTCCACCATGTGATGAAATAGCCGGGACTGAAAATGATATATAGCCCTCCAGAGGTGGGTTGTTTCCCATTAGCCAGGTCTCCAGTAAACAAATGACACTAAATTGTTTAACATAAACAATCCATAATGGGTCAGTAAACTTGCTAGCAAGTCCGGCAGTGTTCCAAGATATAAAGTTTCTTTTACTAGTGTCTACTGTCCCGATGTTTGAACATGGGATTTCCTGCAAATTAGCTGGATTAACTTGGTTCACGGAATCGTGCCCATTGAGTCAATTACATGCATCCAAAGTAGTCAAAGATGTAAAGCGGTTGGCCAGCTCAAGGGTGGGAGGAGGTGGCGGCTCCCGCCAGTCGTGTCCAGTAGTGTTCCACTGATATGATTCTGAAACCCAGTTTGGAATCGGGTTCATCGCTGATCGATACTGAGGTATATGGCTCCTAGATGGGCCTTTAAAAGTGGTCGCCAAATGAGTGAGCCCGGAAGGCTGGGGCTTATAAAAGAAACCAAGAGGTAAGTGAATGATTGACGTCTTAGGGTTTTGAGAGGGATTATTAACAGTGGAAAACAAAATCATTTCGGCGAGGTGGGGTTGATTAAAGTTGATGATAATACAATCGCCATTAAATGAGTTACGTGAATTTCCCACCCAAATAACCTTACGCACCATATTTATATTATTAGCTGTCCTTGCTCCCAGTACCGTGTTGCAGGATAGCCAATGTAGAACCTTGTTTTTCAGTTAGGTATATTCTTCTCTTGTCCCCTGGGAGAGAGTTGGTACATTCCCCAATACCACCACAGATGGAGTTGACTCCGGTGGTAGATGAATATCGGGCAGGTTATTCATTAGATTATCCGGGGGCCATTAACCGTGCTTCTTTCCAGGTGATTCTCCCCATGTGTGTTTATCTCCTGGACTGATTGGGAGTGAACATTCAAATTTCCCCTAGCATCCAAAGTTGTGCCTGAAGCCATGCCAGGATTAAGCGTGCATGGGGGTAGGGTCAGTTGGGGTTGAACTGTGTTACTTGAAGATTTTAAAGAGTGGGATAAAGAGACAGATACAGCATATGGGGCTCCAAATATTGGCCCCTCCACAGTCAAGGGGATCCTTGCAGAGCTAGCGTTATCCATGTCACCTCCCAGCAATGGATTACTACTAAACCTGGAGATACTGCTTTCAATCAAAGACAGCCGTTGTATAATTGGGCTGAGCTTAGTGTGCAGAATGTCTTTAAACAAATTCTGCATGGATTCTAAAAAAGGCGTCATGTCTGTATTAATCAGCTCGTGCCTGGCAGATATGTCCTTAGTTATCGTTTCGGCTCTCGGTCTTTTTTACTTCCTCCCCAGGTGTCTGGCCTTTTCTTTTCATTCCTAGACCTTGATTAGCCCGCTCTACAGCTCCAGGCCTCCCTTGAGTAATTGGTCTGTTGGTGGATGCAATTACAGGATGAATAAGGTCTCCGAAGGTCATGTTCATATGTTCCCCTACGAAAGAGCCTAGTTGAGTTATATTAACTACATCATTGTTACATGATAATGAATTATAAAAATTTATGAGGCCCAACTTGCGAGGCCCCCTAGAAAATACCAATGCCTGTATGCAAGGGTTTTCTTGGGACACAACCTTTAAACCGCATTCAATTGCTAAGGAGATGTAAATTGTGAGGCCACCCATTGGTCTTCCACCATGTGATGAAATAGCCGGGACTGAAAATGATATATAGCCCTCCAGAGGTGGGTTGTTTCCCATTAGCCAGGTCTCCAGTAAACAAATGACACTAAATTGTTTAACATAAACAATCCATAATGGGTCAGTAAACTTGCTAGCAAGTCCGGCAGTGTTCCAAGATATAAAGTTTCTTTTACTAGTGTCTACTGTCCCGATGTTTGAACATGGGATTTCCTGCAAATTAGCTGGATTAACTTGGTTCACGGAATCGTGCCCATTGAGTCAATTACATGCATCCAAAGTAGTCAAAGATGTAAAGCGGTTGGCCAGCTCAAGGGTGGGAGGAGGTGGCGGCTCCCGCCAGTCGTGTCCAGTAGTGTTCCACTGATATGATTCTGAAACCCAGTTTGGAATCGGGTTCATCGCTGATCGATACTGAGGTATATGGCTCCTAGATGGGCCTTTAAAAGTGGTCGCCAAATGAGTGAGCCCGGAAGGTTGGGGCTTATAAAAGAAACCAAGAGGTAAGTGAATGATTGACGTCTTAGGGTTTTGAGAGGGATTATTAACAGTGGAAAACAAAATCATTTCGGCGAGGTGGGGTTGATTAAAGTTGATGATAATACAATCGCCATTAAATGAGTTACGTGAATTTCCCACCCAAATAACCCTACGCACCATATTTATATTATTAGCTGTCCTTGCTCCCAGTACCGTGTTGCAGGATAGCCAATGTAGAACCTTGTTTTTCAGTTGGGTATATTCTTCTCTTGTCCCCTGGGAGAGAGTTGGTACATTCCCCAATACCACCACAGATGGAGTTGACTCCGGTGGTAGATGAATATCGGGCAGGTTATTCATTAGATTATCCGGGGGCCATTAACCGTGCTTCTTTCCAGGTGATTCTCCCCATGTGTGTTTATCTCCTGGACTGATTGGGAGTGAACATTCAAATTTCCCCTAGCATCCAAAGTTGTGCCTGAAGCCATGCCAGGATTAAGCGTGCATGGGGGTAGGGTCAGTTGGGGTTGAACTGTGTTACTTGAAGATTTTAAAGAGTGGGGTAAAGAGACAGATACAGCATATGGGGCTCCAAATATTGGCCCCTCCACAGTCAAGGGGATCCTTGCAGAGCTAGCGTTATCCATGTCACCTCCCAGCAATGGATTACTACTAAACCTGGAGATACTGCTTTCAATCAAAGACAGCCGTTGTATAATTGGGCTGAGCTTAGTGTGCAGAATGTCTTTAAACAAATTCTGCATGGATTCTAAAAAAGGCGTCATGTCTGCATTAATCAGCTCGTGCCTGGCAGATATGTCCTTAGTTATCGTTTCGGCTCTCGGTCTTTTTTACTTCCTCCCCAGGTGTCTGGCCTTTTCTTTTCATTCCTAGACCTTGATTAGCCCGCTCTACAGCTCCAGGCCTCCCTTGAGTAATTGGTCTGTTGGTGGATGCAATTACAGGATGAATATTCTTTGCAGGCCCGTTTGCCCCATTGTTCAATCCTGGTGACCCCCCCAGGCGAACTGATCAAGACGGTCGGACTAAGAGGTACCTGGCGACCGACCGCAATGATTAATCAATCCATTCAGACCAACTGAGTCCTGTGATCCTGTATTATTAAGAAGATCCTCAATATTATCCGCATGAGTAGCTGTGCGTATTGTCTGGGAAGGGATAGAAATAACAGGAGATCTTGACAGGCG
Organism: Triturus cristatus; assembly: GCF_964204655.1. Taxonomy (NCBI): domain Eukaryota; kingdom Metazoa; phylum Chordata; class Amphibia; order Caudata; family Salamandridae; genus Triturus; species Triturus cristatus. The sequence continues at coordinate 336,158,561 of NC_140595.1, forward strand.
CGGATTCACCAATTCTATCTCTTTGCCCAGCACTGATGCAGCGCGCTGTAAAAACGAGTCCATGGTTACAATGGGGCCTCATGAGCCTGCCGTAGCTGCTACCCTGCGCTTCCCCATCAGGAACTGTCTCCCCTGTGTTACACCTGTCCTACGGCTGATACAATTGGGCACCAGCCCCCAAAAGTCCCCAGATGGTCCCCAGAGTCCGCGCAAAATAAGCAACACTGGAGGTAGGTGGAATTAAGTACGTAAGGTCGATTTATCCCTATCTGCTTGATGGAGTATGTCAGGGTAGTCCAAATTGGAGTTTATGCCAGGTAACAATGTGCGATCCTCCTCTGATCCAGCGCAAGAAGTGATTGATTCGGAGCAAAATTATGCAGGCTAAAAGGATGTGCCCAGCCCAGCCTCCACCAGGCTCTGACAGGCGCAGATGGGCCCGCCCTTGGCCCGCGCGCATCCCACACTGCGGGAGCCCGCGAGGACTCTTAAGGGCGCCTCCAGGTGCTGGAGAGCAACGTCAGCGGCAGGGTCCGCAAAGGCTCCTGGGAGTCTGTGTCCCCTCTCCCTCTGGCAACAACCGCAAACAGCAGCAGTAACGGGCATGAACCACAATATTCTACCACCTACAAATCAGGGGCGTAATGGAGCCCCACGCAGCCCCAGCGGCATCTGGTTTTAGAGTGGGCCCTCCTGACACTAAGCCATGCCATTGCCTGCCTTGCAGAAATGTGTGCAATGGCATGGAGTAAGACATAGTTAAATGCTCAGGAAACCCACTCTGATTTCCCAAGCAGGCCCCTGCAGCATGGGGGGGGCAAACCTTCAGAGGGTTACCATTGAGCCCAAGACCAATGAATATCCATGTGATCTGGGAGACGCCTGGGTTCCTCATCACATTCGGCAGAGGAGTCCCTTCATTTTGTGTTATGCTACCACTGCAAATAGAAATGAGAAGCCATAGCAGACATTTGTATGCAAGTTTTGGTGATTAGACGGACTTTGATGATAGCACCTCTGTATTTGATTCAGCCTGGCAGACCAACCCTTCCTGGTACATTGTGTTTAACAGGTAACACAACAAAAGACACTGCATTCATTGGATATTTCAGTTTTCTGGCTTAAACGTTTACATGACCCGGATGTGGCTCACATGACTTGCTGAGCTCACCGTCCATGTTTAACATGTGTATCAGACCTTCTCCTTACCTTTTTTGAGGACCAAAGTCTTGACTTTCAGTCTTACATCAGCGACACTCAAGTTCCCTTGAATATCATCGAGTGACTCAAGCAATATGGTATTTTGGTTATATATTTCACTGATTTGAAGTGCTGGAAGAGCCAGAGGTGGCTTAAACAGAGATGTTATTTTCTATACTGCACCAACACAACTAGCTATATCCCCCTTTCTCAGCCACCTTCTAAGCGTCTTTAACCACAAAGTGATCATAGCCCTCAAAAGTTACAAATCTGTATTTCTTGATGGCTCTCATTCCAATGACCCGCAGACATACATGAAGCTAAAACCATTATTTACCTGCTTGTAGGCTTAAAAAGGGGAGTACGGTGCCCTCCAGTACCTATTACTATATTACCGAAACAAAGTTCACAAAATCATATAAGCAACAGAAATATCGGTGTACAAAATCACATTAATTAATTGATTACACATAGTATAACATAAAATCAGTGTTGTGCTGTACCACTTAATCGATAATAATCAACTTAATAACAGGGTATTGGACCATTAAGATGAAACAGTTTCCCAGATTAGAAATGTAGGAAGCATTGTCAACAGCCATGGATGGTCCATTGGGGCTGGCAGGCCATGCCCCCTCACCTTTTGTCCCTCACGAACAATGTCTGTGAGGCTGAGCAAAGGTGAGCCTGATAGACACTGTTCATTTTCAGGTCAGGCAGCCAGGAGCTAGACATTTGCTAAATGCGCAGGCTCCTGACTCCCGGGCTGAACTTTGCTGGGCTGAGGAAGTCAAAGCCCCTCAGAGCTCAGCAAAAGTCCTCGAGGCCCTACCCCTATGTGATGAGGGGTAGCATCACTCATTACCTCGCACCTGGGCTCTTCAGTTTTAAGCGCTGAACGCCCAGGGTTGAGTGTCAATCAGTGACGCTTCATCACTCTGTGATGACTTCGGGACTGCTGCCTTAACTCATTGACTGACCTAAGGCATCTGTCCCAGGCCGCCTAGGACCTCTGAGGCAGAGCTGTTGGTAAGTGTGATTTTATTTTTTTTATTGATGTTTGGTGCACGCGTGCGTGTATGTTTGAATATTTAGCAATTAGTGTTAGCAATGGGTGTGAGTGTGCGGGCGTGTGTGAATGCAATGTTGTGAGTGTGTATGTGTGTGTGTCCCTTCCAACCCCCTCCATCATACAATTACTGGCTGCCACTTATTGTCAACAGACATATTTAGATGGTACAAGTCATGATTTTTAGATGTAGTTGCACACAAGGTAAATATCAGATGGGAAACTTGTTTGCATGGTGTCCAGACAATAATGTGGTCCCCTTGCAGGCCAAGCTGTCACAGCTTCTCAAATTTGCGTTTTCCCTTGTTCAGAAGGTTTGCGCAATTGGCACCGTGAAGGGGAATTTGACTGCTTTGTCTTCTTTCCTCTGTCTGCCGGACCAGCCTTTCCTTTCTAAGTCCCATCTTTTTATGTTTTCCTACAGGATTGGCTAAACATATATCATCCAAACCCTTTCGTGGTTACCCAGTGGGACTTGAGTCTATTTCTCACCTTTTTAATGGGGACTCCTTTTGAGCCCCTTCATAGTTGTACTCTTTGAATGTTAATGTTCAATACTGTGTTTTCGGGTACTATCACTTCTGGTAGAAGAGTAAGTGAACGGGAAGCCATTAGCTGTTGCCTCACCTTCACTTCTTTCTATCCTGAAAAGTTAAAATTGTGAACCAGAGCTGCTTTCCTTTCCAAAAACAACAAAGCAATCCTTGGGTCTGGGATGGCTGGGCAAACAGGAAGAAGCACTAAAGATTATCTCGAAGAGCTTGTGGGGGAATCCTTTCAAGACGAAATCCCTCACCCTCCAAAGGTGGCATGCTTCATCATCTGGGATTCTCCTCTTTGCGGGAACACCTAGTCCCACCAAGGGCTACAACTTTCTCTCTGAGAGGAAGAAGCTCAGAGATGTTTTATTCCTACTGTATTTAGGATATACTAAATCCTGCAGATGAGAAGAACAAAAAATTGTTGTGGCGAGGGCGCAGCGCAACAAAAATGATCAAACTGTATGGGTAGTGGTGTTAAAACTAGCTAACGAGAGCGATACAGCTGCCTTTATTAACACGTTCTCGCTGCCAGGATTAATAACAGTGCACCTGCAGTATGGATTTATACCTGCACGTGTCAGACGAAAACAGGTCTACATGTTTCAGCCTTGAAGACCCAAAATGGTGTCACGGCTTTCGTCAGTTTCTTGAAAATGCTACTGCGGAAATAGCATGTGAGAAGTGATGAAAATAATAATGATAAGAAAGTGTAAACACAAAACCTGTAATCCTGCTGAATTCAGCGCCTGATTTACTGGTCGTACCTGTAGAGAAAAACACAAGCGACAAGGGAAAACCAATAGATAAGTGACTCTGAACATGTTTGTGAGTACATAGTGAAAACCATGTTAGATACTGTTATCGCCACATGTACAATGCGTTTGGCACTTGTAGTTTCTGCAAACGTTGCTTACCCATAGTGTACGGATAAGAAGCCTCACCTCAACCTGGCGACAGTTCAGGGAAGGGGCACCGCTCTGAAAGAAAGGATGTGAATGTGTCAAGCATATCAAAAATTGAATTGGCCCAACTCCTTGTGGACAATGTTTTAAGAAATACTGATCATGAAGAAACCAAGTGCAGAAACGTGCTTGTTAGTTATAAGTTCAAAAACTGGTAGAGTTAAGTCATTGTAGCAAGCCCCAGGTCTGAGGGCATAAAGTCTGGGGTGTGTGTGCGCTACATAGTGAATAAGTACATCTAGCTAAGCCCAAGTGAATGGCTTCAAAGGATGACTCAATATAGTCACCGTTATTAGCGCTGTGTGAGTACTCATTGCAGCTAAAACACTGCGCTTGATAGACATGATTATTGGTGCTCGACGTCCAACACAGAAGTGCTGTGCTGTGTGTGTCAATGCCATAAGAGGAAAACACATTAGTGTGATACTCCGCGCTGGTGGTGACATGTCAGTACTAGTACACCGGGCCCTACAAGGCAGTGACACAGAAGGAGTCTCGAAATGCGTAATCCTCGCTTTTGTACAAACAAGTTGTAAATCAAATGCTCCAAAGCAAATTGCAGTAGCTAGACGCCCCTAAAAAATGAAAGATAGGGTCCTGCTTCTCTGTCGCGTACGTCATTCCCCTATATGCAAAGGTAATGCCACATAAATGTACCGAAGTCACAGTAATGTTAAAATGTGGAGCCGGTAATTATGGGTGTATACAATTAGATTGTAGAACTAGGCGGGGGCCATAGAAGACGACAAAAGGAGTCTCAATCGGCGTTTGCCCGCACGCTTTGTGATGTAAATAAATCCAAATTAAACGCCAAAGCATGAGTCGCAGAGGCTGGATCCTCCTACACGGTGAAAGCAATGGTGCTGGTTCCCAACCCTTTTAATCTCATACTCTAATTGTTGTAGTGAATCCACATACATGTTTCGGAGCCCCCTTCTTGTGGTGGTCCTGAGCTGGTAATTATGGGGGTGCGATCCCTGGAGTCTGCGGCTAGAATGAAGGGCTAGGCGGGAGCGTAGTATGCATGTGTGATATCTGCATGCACACCATTACAGCCTTATAAAGTAGTTACCCCGTTCCACCTTCGTCAATCCATCACCCTGCCAACCTTTCATTCCATCCCCCATCCCGCTAAAGAGGAGGAATGCTTGTATCCCTTCGATTCTAGGTGAGCAGTTAATTGCTACCTGAATGACACTAAGGTATTTCGTCTGGATGACCAGCTCTTTGTTGGGTATTGTGGAGGCAAATAAGGTAAGCTGGTATAAAAGGGGACTCTTTCATAGTCGATCATGCTCTGTATCAAGTTCTGCTACGCCCTAGCCAAGAAAGAACCTCCAGAGGGGATCAGGGCCCATTCCACCAGTGCTAAGTCTACCACTTATGCCCCTTTGCAAGGGAGTTTTCTATTGCAATCCTTGCGCACTGTTGCCATGCAGTGCTACTTGGACTCCGAAGGTGTGCAGAGACAACACTGCGAGGTCCATTCTGCAAGATTTCCTTATCTAACCATCCATCAACCCTCCTACGCGGTAGGTTATTGCTTTGAAATCTGTCCTTCGGTGAGGAATCTGCAAGAACAAGTATCCATCAGAAGAAAAAGTTACTTAGCTGTTTTACTATTTGTTCTGGTGGATACTCTATCTATCTGCAGATTTCTGACTGACCTGCCCACCTCCCTATCCAATGGATGAGTGCTAGGGAAAGTTAATATGATGCCAAATTATCTTTTGGTACTGCACTTTTTGATCCATGGCAATCTGTCTTCTCATCTTAAAGCCATGAGAAAACAATGGATAGAAACAGATGTTATAGCACCAGGGTGCCTGCTTTATGACCTCGGTGACACTGCCTGACTTCACTTCTGGCGTCGACCAATGCAAGCACCCTCTACCAGTGATTTGAGAACTTTGAAGTTTTCTGGAACCAGTAATGTTTTCTTTGAGCACAACCAAGGACACCAAAACTTACTATCACAAGCAGTTTCTGAGCTGCTACTACCTATTGGACAAATATCTGTGCTCTCTGTCATGTTTTGTTTCCAAATTCTTTGTCACAACTGCCATTTGCAAAATTGCCAAGCTGAATTGTAGGTACATACCCCTGCAATAATCTGGCTCAGATCAGGTTCACAGCCCTATACACCCTGACTTCCACATAGTTTACTGTGGTCATGTTAGGGACATTATTTATTTTTGTATCATTCTTTTTATTAAATATTCATCGACAAACAAGATACAGTACAGAGGAAGCCTGATTATCAGATACATTGTCAAACAGAATTGCACAACATTACACTGCAAGGACACTCTTTGGGGTGGGGGAATCATCCAGATCAATTCCAAGTGGGGGGTTGCAAATATTCCCTCTGTATTAATTCCAGGGACCCCATATCCGTGACCACTTTCCAGGACAACCCCGCGCCACATATACAGTCTTTTCCCTATACATGCACCAATCTAGATCCGCCTTCCTATCCTCTATTTTGGGTGGTTGCGTGGCACCCCATTTTTGTGCAATATTTCTCTTTGCTAGCATTAGCCCAAGTGTGACCCATTGTCTGCTATAGCTATGCAGTTCTGTCGGCTCCCACACATTCAGAAAGCAGCGCCGCGCCTCTGGGCAGAGAACAGATGTGAGCACTTCCCCAATGAGGTTGCGTACTTTCCGCCAGTTTGTTTGTACTTGGTCGCATTCCCAAATTATATGCATGAAAGTGCCCACTTGACCACATTGCCGTCATACCAGTTCAGCGTGAGTTTGGCCAAGACTATACAAGGTTTCCCATCCCACAACAATTCTCGCTGAAGTCCTTCGATTTCTTTAAAGTATGAAGCGGGAACTGGATCTAGGGAATTCTGTAATGCGTACAAAAAGCGGGGCAGGGACATCATTTTAAAGAGTGCCGCTTTGCCCAGTAGTGAGAGTGGAAGCGTTTTCCAGCTGGCAATATCACATTTCAACCTTTGCAGTGGTGGGAGAAGATTGCGGGCGAAGCGGGGAGTCTGATCTAGGGAAATATAGATACCAAGATAAGTAAAGCCCACTGTGTTAATTTGAATGGGGCAGCCTTTTGGTGGGGTAGGTGGGTCTCCTCTAAGGACATAAAGAAGAGACTTGGTCCAATTAATGGAGAATCCGGAATATCTCCCAAATATTGCCAAGACATTTAGAACACTAATGAGTGATGCTTTTGGGGAGGCTAAGTATAGCAGAATATCATCTGCATAAAGTGAGATGCGGTCTTCCCATTAGGATGACCAATGCAGGCCTCATATCACTGGGTCCTTACGAATCCACGTCGCCAGCGGCTCCAGTGCAACGTCGAACAGGAGAGGGGAGAGAGTCGGCATCCCTGGCGTGACTCCCTACTCAGTTGGAATACTTCTGATTTCATATTATTGACCACCACTTGTGCCATAGGTTCCGAATATTGGAATCTGAAAGAAACACGTTAGTTAGGTTCCTCACCTTAGAATATCCCCAGGCGTCTGGCTGGATCCGGAAAGATTTTTCGTCAGCAATACCCCTTGCGCGTCGCTAGTCGTCGTCTGCGGCTCCGCGTCCGTCGTCGGCGTCGTGCGCCGGAATGACGTCGTCGGGGTACTTAGACGCCGCCCTCACGCGCTGACATCAGTTCTTCTTTTTTCCGCGCCAGACAGCGCCGATCCGGGAAGAGCTTACCCCTTAGTCAATTTTTGACTAAATTTTTTTACTCTTTTTGGTCTCTTGTCGAATCGACTCTGGTGCCGGTAGGATGCCTGGATTTAAGGCCTGTGACACCTGTCATCGCCTGATGTCGGTGACGGATCACCATCGCCGGTGCCTTTACTGCCTGGGGGCCGACCACGACGCGGAGTCGTGCCTTGACTGTCAGGCCTTGACCTCGAAGGCTAGGCGGGAGCGGTCCCGTAAGCTTCTCGAGCTTTGGCACTCGGCTCCGCACCGCTCACGGTCCCGGTCCAGGAGGAGGTCCAAGGACCGGTTGCAGAGCCGCAGTCATCATCATCGCTCGTCGGGCTCGAAATCTTCGGGTAAGTCGAAGCGATCCAAGAAGTCCAAGAGGCGACACTGCTCTAAGGACTCCCCTCGCCGGTCGCGCGACTCGGCCGAGGGTCAGGGTGGTCCCACCCCCGCAGCTCCGCCGGAGCCGCGTCTGTCTCCATACCCGCCGGTCCCTGGGACTGACGCGACTCCGGCGGAGGTCAGTGCCTTCCTCTCGGCCATGAGGGGCCTGGCTCTGCCATCGACGTCTGCCGGCGTGCCTTCGGCCCCGCGGGCTCGACTGGGCGACCTCGCGTGCCAGCGGCTCTGGCCCCGGCACCGTCGACGACTTCGGTCCCGACGCCGCAGGTCCCCGAGAGATCCAGGCCTGGATCTCCGTCGGCGCCGGTCGACCTCACGACGCCTCCTCCGCCGGCGCCGACACCGGTTCCACCTCCGGCGCCATCTCTGGACGACGCCGTTCCCCGGTTTAGCCCCTGTCCGGACCCGACGCCGGCACGTCGCCGCCCGGCGCCGCAACCGACGCCGATGGATGAACGTTTCATCTACCGTCCGGCTCCGATCGTTCCTCCTGTTTATCAGGAATCGGATGACGGGGGCGACTGGGAGGGGTCTGAGGACCGTATGGCCCTCCAGGGTCAACTTTCACAGGACTGGGCAGACGAACTGGGGGATGCCAGTGGTCTGGACACTTCGCCGGACGCTGGCTTCATCTCTCCTCCGACTGTGGCTTCGGAGGAAGGTGCAGCTTTTTCCGTGGTGCTGCGCAAGGCGGCCGAAGCCCTGGGGCTCGAGTTGCCTGCTGTGGCCGTGAGGACTAATATCCTCACAGAGGTGCTTCAACCGTCAGCAAGCTCCACAGAGCCTCTGCTGCAGTTCAATGAGGCCTTCGTCAACGTTCTGCAGGGCACTTGATCCAAGCCCTCCACAGTTCCTCCTGTGGACCGGAACGTGGCCCGGCGCCACCGCCCTGCTCTGGGCGACCACAGTTTCCTGTCCAACACCCAACACCCCACCCCCGAGAGCCTGGTTATCCAGGCCTCCACTTCCCAATCCTCCTTCCCGTCCGCTCCTCTGGATCGGGAATCCAAGAGGCTGGAACAGTTCGGCAAGAAACTGTTCTCTTCCCTGAGTTTGGGCCTGCGGTCTTTGAACACCGCTTGCCTCTTGGACCGTTTCTCCCACTCTCTGTGGGATACGGTGGAGGACGTGCTGCCACTGTGCCCAGGCACTTGCTGACGGGCGAGATGCAGCGCAGCATGCCATACGGTGTGGACTTGACACTACGGACTCGCTGGGTAGGGCGATTTCCACCACGGTGGCGCTCCGGCGCCACGCCTGGCTGAGGTCCACGTCTTTTTCGGGGGATGTCCAGAGTACCCTCATGGATATGCCCTTTGATGGCGCTCGCCTTTTTAGTGAGAAGGCGGATAGTGCGCTGGCTCGTTTTAAGGACTCCCGGGCTACGGCCACGTCCTTGGGTCTCTCGGCCCCAAGGCCACACACTTCCGCCTTTTGCCCCTTTCGTGGCCATGGAAGGGGCGCCTCCTCACGTCCGCTTAGCCACCGGCCGCAGAACCAACCTGCACGTGGTCGCGGACGTGGGTTCCGCCGTGGCGGTTCTAGAGCACAGTGTGCCGGTCAGTCCACATCCACCCCGGCAGCCTCCGCCTCAAAGCCTTCCTAGTCCGAGCTTTCAGGCCCATTCTACGCCAGTGGGCGACAGAGTTCGCCATCACCTGCTCCACTGGCGCTCCATCACTTCGGACAGGTGGGTGCTGCAAATCGTCCGAAGGGGCTACTCCTTCCCCTTCGAGACGACCCCTCCAGCCATGCCACCGCAGTGCCACTGTATATCGGAGGATCACTTGAATCTTCTGCGGGAGGAAGTTACGGCCCTCTTGGCCAAAGAGGCCGTTGAGCGCGTTCCTGGTCCAGAAGTAGGCCGTGGTTGCTATTCCCACTACTTTCTGGTTCCCAAGAAGGGCAAAGGAGGCCTATGCCCTATCTTGGACCTCAGGAGCGTCAACACCTTCCTCCGGAAGGAACGGTTCAAGATGCTAACTTTACCTCAGGTTCTGGCTGCCCTCGATCCTGGCGACTGGATGGTAGCGTTGGACTTGCAGGACGCCTATTTTCACATCCCCGTACTGCCGGCCCACCGGCGTTACCTGCGGTTCACGGTGGGTCAGGAACACTTTCAGTTCACCGTGCTCCCCTTCGGCCTCACCAGTGCCCCTCGGGTGTTCACGAAAGTGATGGCGGTGGCCGCAGCTCATCTGCGCAGATCGGGGGTTCCAGTCTTCCCCTATCTCGATGACTGGCTGTTGAAGGCGGGCTCGCCCCAGCAAGTCATCTCCCACCTCCAGACTACGGCCGACCTCCTGCATTTGCTGGGGTTCTCCATCAACGTGCCGAAGTCACACCTGAGTCCTTCCCAGAAGCTCCTCTTCATCGGAGCGGTTCTCGATTCGGCGCAGTTCCGGGCTTATCCTCCGGAACAGCGGGTCCGGGATATTCAGGCTCTGATTCCCATCTTTCGGCCTCTATCCTGGGTTTCGGTCAGGTTGGTGCTGCGGCTTCTGGGGCTGATGGCCTCCTGCATCCTGTTGGTGCATTACGCCAGGTGGCGAATGCGGGCTCTGCAGTGGGACCTGAAGTTTCAGTGGGCCCAGCAACGAGGCAACCTGTCCGACCATGTCTTGATCTCAGAGGGCACTGCGAAACAGTTGCAGTGGTGGCTCACGGACCGCGATTGGGTCAGTGGCAGATGCCTCTCCCTACCCTAACCGGAGCACGTGGTAGTGACGGACGCGTCCCTCCTGGGATGGGGGCGCCACAAGGGAGAGGCGGAGATCAGAGGACTCTGGTCTCCGGCGGAGACTCAACTCCATATCAACCTTTTGGAGCTGAGAGCAATCCGGCTTGCACTGAAAGCCTTCCTTCCATCTGTCCGGGGAAGTGTCGTGCAGGTGTTCACGGACAACACCACCGCCATGTGGTATTGCAACAAACAGGGCGGGGTGGGGTCGTGGACCCTTTGTCAGGAGGCTCTGCGCCTCTGGACCTGGCTGGAACACCAGGGCATCAACCTGGTGGTTCAACATCTGGCGGGATCTCTGAACGCCAGAGCAGATGAACTCAGCCACCGGTGCATGATGGATCACGAATGGCGTCTGAACTCGGACGTGGCGCAAGGTCTCTTTCTGCAGTGGGGAGAGCCTTGGTTAGATCTATTCGTCACCGAAGAGATCGCGCAATGTCAGCAGTTCTGCGCGTTGGAATTTCCAAGGCAGCACTCGCTCGGAGACGCTTTTCGTCGCGAGTGGAGTTGCGGTCTGTTGTACGCCTTTCCTTTCCGCCTATACCACTTCTGCCCAGAGTGCTAAAGAAGATCAGGCGCGACCGGGCCCAAGTTATCTTAGTGGCTCCGGATTGGGCACGAAGGTTCTGGTATCCCGAGCTACTCAGTATGTCAATCGATCCTCTGATACGACTGCCTCTTCAGGAGGACCTTCTGTCGCAGCAGCAGGGGGCGGTCCTCCACCTGAACCTGTCCAGCCTCCACCTCCATGCGTGGAGATTGAGCGGCGGCAGTTGATGCCATTTGACTTGCCTCCTGAAGTCTGTGATGTCATTCTGGCAGCCAGGCGTCCCTCCACAAAGACAGTATACGCCTGCCGGTGGAACAAATTAGTGGCATGGTGCACAGCAAAGGCTGTGGATCCCCTTTCCAGCCCTCTTTCTGAGGTTCTCCTCTTTCTTCTTTCTTTGGCCCAGCAGGGCTCTGCTCTGGGCACCTTGAAAGGTTATCTTGCTGCAATCTCTGCCTTCTTACGGCTTCCTGATCAGCCTTCTCTTTCAAGTCCCCTGTTGTTTCCCGTTTTCTCAAAGGCATTACTCACATGTTCCCTCCTGTCCCCTTCGTAATGCCTCAGTGGGACTTGAATCTTGTTCTGACCTTTCTGATGTGCTCTCCTTTTGAGCCTCTTCACAATTATCCCATTCGTCTTCTGACCCTGAAAACTGCTTTCCTGGTAGCTATCACCTCGGTTAGACGGGTGAGTGAGCTCCAGGCTCTGTCATCTAAGCCTCCCTTTCTTTTTGTTCATCCGGACAAGGTTGTCCTCCGGCCTCGTCCTTCTTTTCTACCGAAAGTGGTGACCCCATTTCACCTCGAGCTATCTGTCACGTTGCCCACCTTCTTTCCGCCTCCGCATCCTTCAAAAGAGAAAGAGAGGCTCCACCGTCTGGGCCCAAAACGGGCGCTGTGGGTCGAAACGCCGTCGACAACATAATAAGAGACAGCCTTGACTGAATTATTGGATATTGTATATAAACTGTCCTTATAATTTTCCTAATAACCTTCTACATTCTCCCTTTTCTTGTTTGGTTACATTATAAAAGGTTATGGTTTTTTTCACTGGGGTTCACATTGCACTATAATTGTAAAAAAGAGAGGTATTATGTATATATAAAATGTTTTTATATGTGATTTGAAAAGTGTACATTAAATAAAGACCTCGGCTGAGGCTTGGTAGATTTCAATAAGAAAATAGGTCGTGTATGGACTTACTGTTTTGATTATTGATTTGGTCTTACTTTATTTTTCATTCTTTATTGTCTTTGTTTTACATGTGCTAGATTAACTCAAAAGCAACCATTGATGTTGTATGTAACAGATGAATATCTTCGAATGAGTTCCTTGTGAATGTTGTTTGCAGTACATTGTACTTACCCGGTTCACAGGGACATAAGGGTCGCTCTTGGGATTTAGAATATTGTTTGTGCAGTTTTTCTGCAAGAGCTTTATTATATATTGCTTTTACCCAACTTTTGGGTTGTTTGTCTTGAAATTGTTGTTTGTGTAGGATTATTTGTTGTGAAAAAAAAGTTCTGTGATTGTAAAAGTTGAAGGGTCGTATATAGGGCTGTGTCAGATAGAGAGGCACCTCTTTACACCGAGGATTATATTGCAAAGGTCATTAGTGGTCCTTCCCTTTTTTCCACTACCACACAGTTCATTAACACCAATCCTAGAGTGGTGTTATTGGACAAGTTAGAACGGGCTAAGAAGAAACATGTCCGAACATAACTACATGCCCGAATGCTAACGGAGTATTTACGGGCTAACATCATCCCGCAGGGGCTAATAGTGAGGAACATTCCAGGCATCTTCAGAGACGACAAAAAATTCAAAGGAGGCTTCTCTCATATATCAACCACATGCTCAAGACATTGGATGGTCTTGGGCATTGAGACTGCGTTAGAACATAGTAAGCAGGAATTGATTGAGATTGAGAATTTAGAAAAAGAGCTATTTGGCTGTGACAATATTGAGGAGTCTAAAGCAGCCCTAGAGAAGTTGAACAAAACCATACAGGAGTTCAACTCTTTTGAATTAAAGAAAAAAAGCAGACAAGGTCCAAAAGGATATTAACGCTTATAGCAAAGAGAAAGCATTCCCATATTTAGTAGAGGATTTTTACGTCCAACCACAACAGTTTAAAAAGAACTCCACTTGGGGTCGATTTAAGAATAATAACCTGGTCGGTTTTTCAGATTCATCAGCGGGGTCAGAATCCTCAGACGACGCATGGGAAGGCACTAGTGCACAACCAAGGCAACAACAGCAGCCTTTTTTAGGACAGGTTCAGAGGGGAAGGGGGTCCAATCGGAACCAGAGAAGGGTTTGGCATCAGTTTGCCGGAGAAAGACAAACGCGCCGCCAATACTACACATGGGGCCCAAACAGTTAATAACTGGGGACAGAGGGACAACACAGAACCTTTGTTCTGATTACACGATGGACACTTATACAGGAGAGGTTGATCAACACTTTGGCTATGATGTCAGTGGAGGACCAACTAACTTGGACATTACTATGGGAGTAGATAGAGTACATCAAAAAGAAAAAGAATGTATACCAATTTTTAATTTGACCACTCATGTTATGAATACCCATGAATTATCACTCCTGAGTAAGGGTCTGTCTTTCGTCCTAACTGAATCAACAGATTTTTTTCAGTTACAAACAGAATTACACAAATTTTTCAGATCCCTACGTCTAAAAGTTTTTTTCAGTGACCGTGCCGAAATTCCAACTCCCCCCAGATCTCAGATGTGTCCTAGATCCACCTTTATTCCAACTAATAATGTGATGCCACCTGAAATCTTGGCATTTGAAAAAGGTGTTTTGGAAGATATCTTACAATTGAAAGCACAGAAGAAATTCATCCCCTATAACATCTCTAGATCTGAACGGGATGCCTTGATTTCTTTGAGGAACAATGATAATATCATTCTAAAACCTGCCGATAAGGGGGGTGGGATTGTCATCCAGGAAAGATCCAAATACGAGGCAGAAATAATGAGACAAATAAGCAATGAAGAACATTATAAAAGACTGCCTCGAGATCCCCTCAAAGACATTCAGAGGTCAATACAATCTGTTACTGTTAAGGGATTGGAGGATGGTTTCTTGACTAAACCAGAATTCGACTTCCTAAATAAAAGTTGTCCAAGGACTCCAGTCCTGTATACTTTACCGAAAGTGCACAAGGATGCGGAGAATCCTCCAGGGAGACCAATCCTTTCTGGCTGTGGGTCAGTAATGGAACCATTAGGACATTACATCGATAGTTTCATTAAATAATTTGTCCCTGACTTATCCACCTATGTCAGAGACAGTACCCACATGATTAACTTGATTGAAAATATGGAGTACAATCCAGATATAGAAACGTTGGTTACAATGGATATTAACTCATTGTATACAAACATTCCCCAACAAGAGAGTATTGAAGTTATCAAACAGATTTTGGATAAAAGACCAGCACCGACAGAGGTCCCAACAGAATTTATCATCGATTTGTTGAATATTGCCTTGACCAAAAACTACTTCAGATTTAATTCCGATTATTATCAACAATGCTCAGGTACATCTATGGGCGCGATTTTTGCCCCAAATTTGGCAAATCTTTATGTCGGAGACCTAGAAGAGAAATATGTCATTAATACCAACAATCCCTTCCACACCAATATTAAGTGTTGGAAGAGATATATAGAAGACATTTTCTTTGTTTGGGCTGGCATTGAGGAAAATCTGGATTCATTGATAACATACCTTCATACATGTCAATCTGCACTTACTTTCACATATTACAAAAATAAAGAAATGGTACCTTTCCTAGACCTTAAAATAAGATTTCGAGATGACCACCTGAATGTTACACTGTATCGAAAACCTACGGATAGGAACACATTGTTACAGTATGACAGTTTCCATCCTAGGTCCCTCAGAGACGGCCTACCATATGGCCAATTCTTGAGGCTGAGACGAAACTGTACAGAGAAACAAGATTTCTTTACAGAGGCAAACCTTTTAAGTTCTAGGCTGCGAGAAAGAGGTTACCCGAAAAGGTTGATAAAAACCTCGATGAAGAGAGCCTGGTTTAGCCCCCGGGAGGTTCTATTAGAAAAAACAGTGAGAGAACCAATAAAAAAAGTGGTTTGTGTTACCACCTGCTGCCCATGGAGCACACAGATACAGAAGATAATCAAAAAACATTGGTCTACTTTAAACACCATGGAGTGCTGCAAAGAAATGCCCTTGTTTTCCTTTAGAAAAGGAAAAAACATCAGAGATCACCTCGTCCACTCAGACACCAGTATATATCAGAACGAGAGGACCATACAGGATTTATGGTCATTACCAGCTGTAACAGGACATTATAAATGTGGTAACTGTGTGGCCTGTAGTCTGACAAAAGAAACAAAATTCTTTACACATGGTAACATCAAGGTCAAACTGTATGATTTGACGAATTGCTCCACATCCAATGTTATCTACTGTATCTGGTGTCCTTGTAATCTAATTTACATAAGACAGACTACGCAACCAGTCAAGGCCCGGATCGGCCAACATAGGAGCCGTATCCGGTGCAAAGTGATGAATGCCCCTCTGGTAGACCATTTTATTGAAAAGGACCACACAGTAAATGATTTGATCTGGCAAGTGGTGGAAAAAGCGAAACTTCCACGTAGGGGAGGTGATATCTCCCTTATTCTTCAGACTCTAGAATGTAAATGGATAGAGAAGTGTGAGTCTATCAGGAATGGTCTAAATAGCCTTGAGGAGTGGCGAAAATTCATCAGTCTACATTAATGAAACATTTGCCTTTGTGCATTTTTTCTTCATTTTTTCTTGATGTATCTGACAGGGCCCTGTCATGAATTTAACTATTGTGTAACACCTGGATTACGTATGATTATATAAAAAATGTTTTGATTTTCTAAAAAATTTCCGACATACAAAGAATTGAGTGGGTAATGAAACATTTTTAACAGAACTGTACAATGCGATTTCTGTAAATGAAGACATGATTGTTACAGTATTGATGTGTCGTGAACTGATAGATTGTGATCACTTGTTACATTCTAGCAATGATGCTGATGACTAATGTCTAAAGATTATATCAAAAAATTGAATTGAGATTGAACTTTTTTGCAAATTATTGTTATTCAAAAGGATATTGATGTGTGTAAAAAATGTTTTTTAAAAAAGAAGGATGTGGGAATATGGATATGTGGCATTACATCTTATGCATAATATGTGTATTATCCTTTTAAGATGTCTACTGTCCCTGCGATTGTTTTTCAGGTTTAGTCATTGGAGTTGAGAGTCCTTCCCATTAAAGAAAGTGATCCTCTCGAGATGTCGATTACATCTGTAATCGTTTTCAAAGTTAAGATACTTCCAAGTCTACCACACAAAGGAGAGTGAGTTTACATGGGGGGCTCTATCTCCTCTACGAGATTATTGCTCAGACCCACTCTATTGGAACATACACAGGTTTATAGATAACGAGATTGAGTCTTTAACCATTCAAAGATGGCTACCATTCTCGCCGTTTTTTCCCTTCCCAGCTTCCCAAATACATAATATACTAACTATTAGCTCACTAAGTAAGTATAGTTGCGGTGGGCCCCCCTCCGACATAATAAATCTGGTCCTTTTGATTCACTCTAACTGTACATTACTAGAGAAGACTTGGCAAATTTACTATTAACAAGGCGTTTTCATCATTAGTTGCCACTAAAAGATGGCCGACACTTTCGCCGTCCTCCTTTTCTCTTGGCCGCGGCATATATAGAAACCAGTTATTTCCGGGTCTGAGAACTAGCGAGATTGATTCCGCAAAGGATACAACACGGAGTAGACACGTATTGGACTAGTGGCCAATAAGTAAGTAGTTTTTAGCATCGACGAGATAATAGAGTTGATTATACCCCTAGGACACAGTAGGAGATTATCGCTAACCCATAGACCCTTTAAAAATTTTTTTACAGTAGGTGAGCGTCGCTGCACTCGTATTCAGCAGTGCCATCGCAGATAGAAGGAGATATATTCATCCCTTCGGAAATTAGAACATGTAAGTGAATGAAGTGGTTTTCCCATTTTGTACCACCTGTCTTTGAGATATGTATATTGATTACGGTCTTCAATACATTTCAGAGGTGTTGAGAGAGGAATTAAGAATATCCTGAAGAGCCTGAATTCCCTTCGACTCTTTCTAAATATTGGGTCTACTATTTGATCCCTATTCTTGGAGGAATAAAAAGCCCAAGTAAGTGTGCTCAAACATACTGCACCGAGGTGATTCTATGGAAAATTCCATGATGGAACTTTTACTAAAAACAAATGTTCCCCACCCATAGGTTTGGATGTAATTCTTCATCCGCCACATCTCCATACATACGGGATCCTATACGGACAACTGTATGTTGTATACCGGTAAGCTAAGTTTTTGTAAGTCCTTAAGGTTCCTATTTTTATTTTTTAAATCAGTTATCAAAATTCGAGCATAGCATAGTCACTTTTCCCCTCTTTCTTCTTCTTTTTCTTCAGTCCCCAGAAATACAGTCCTGCTGAGACCCGGTATTTAAAAGTGGGTCGAAACGCCGTCGACAACATAATAAGAGACAGCCTTGACTGAATTATTGGATATTGTATATAAACTGTCCTTATAATTTTTCTAATAACCTTCTACATTCTCCCTTTTCTTGTTTGGTTACATTATAAAAGGTTATGGTTTTTTTCACTGGGGTTCACATTGCACTATAATTGTAAGAAAGAGAGGTATTATGTATATATAAAATGTTTTTATATGTGATTTGAAAAGTGTACATTAAATAAAGACCTCGGCTGAGGCTTGGTAGATTTCAATAAGAAAATAGGTCGTGTATGGACTTACTGTTTTTTTTTTTTTTATTTCAAAATATCTTTATTGAGAAATTTTATGCAGACAAAAAGAGAAAACAGAACAGGAGTTGGGATCAGGGCAAGGGCCCCTAAGTACATATGACTGTGCTTCACCGGTGCAGCAGATAGCTGTCAACATTAGACGAAACCCCTTGCCAGTGATGACCCCCCTAAATCTCCAACTCCTGAGGAAGGAGAGGAAGAAAAAAGAAAAGGGAGAGGATGAAAGGAGAGACAGAAAGGGGGGAGAGAAAAGAGAAGGGAGAGTTATCCGGCGCCTGCAGCTTCCAAAACATATAACATATTACAGCATCAAATGTCCGACCAAGTCAGTAGCCATGGTGTGAGGACGACATGGGAATTTTCTTCCAGAAAGTGAAGTCATGGCGGCTTATGAGAAGCAAAATAGTCATCCAGGGTAGACCATATGTTCCTCGTGGAGGATTTCCAGGGTGACTGTTGTAGGACAATATTATCTGCTCCCCTGAGGTGAATGACCCAGTTCATCCAACACTTGTAAGAGACCTTGCTAGTATCCTTCCAGTTGGTAAGTATCATTTTAACAGCCGAAATCAACAGTAGATCAAGGAGATCACGATCCCCCTCCGAGTGCAAATCCTCCTGTAAAAAAGCAGTTACCATGGTCGATAGGGACCTAGGAAGAAGGCAGTTAAATAAATTAGACAAAAACAGAAAGACCCTATCCCAGAAGGGTTTCACAACCGGGCAATGCATAATAAGGTGAACCAAATCCCCTTTGTCTTGCTTACAATTCCAACACACATCATCTTCCCGGATCCCCATGGAAAACAGCCTGGCCGGTGTCCAAAAGGCTTTGTGTAATAGCCAAAATTTCGTTTGGGAGAGGACTGGGGAAATCTTATTACGTGTGACTGATCTCCATAACTGGGGCCGAGAATCATCGGATAGCTGAGAATCCGGCAGTCCCTTCCAGTAACCTACCACCTTAGAATTAAGCTTGGAGGACTTTGGGCGCAAAAGTCGATATATCTGGGAGACTTGATGACCAAGCCTATTAAGTTTTGCCACAAAGTTGGGTAGCGATGGTGAGCTGGGAGACACCCTGGATTTCGTAATGGCAGCCCTCACTTTCAGGAAATTATAGAATTCGATATCAGCCAAGTGGAAGCGGGCTTGAAGTTCCCTGAATGTCAAAGGATATGTGTCATCAATCAATTGATGTGGGAAAAAGATACCTCTTCTACACCAAGAGTCAAGGAGTAAAGGCTCACCATTATAAAGGAACTTGGAGTTTAGCCAAAGTGACTCCATATTGGATCCCCTCATACCAACCTCCAAGGACCTATCCACTTTTAAGAGAGCCAGTTTAGTATTCCTAAAGATGGATCTGGAGTGGGTGGCGACAAGGCAGTTGGCCGTGAGAACTGACAGAGGACGTATGTTCTTTAAAAGAGCCCCTTCCACCTCCAGCCACACCGGCATATAGTGATCAGGAGGAGAGACCCAGAGCAGACCCTGCCTCGCTAGAAAGGCATATTGGTATAGACGAAAGTCAGCCAGGTTAACGCCGCCCATAGACTTGTCAAGCCTCAATTTACTGATACTGATTCTGGCTTTTTTACCACGCCACAGAAAGGACGTTAGAAGAGTATCTAATTTATGGTGAAAGGAGTCGGTGAGTAGCAATGGCAACATACTTATGAGATAATTAACTAAAGGAGTAACCATCATCTTGATAGTTTCAATTCTCCCCCACCACGTGATGAATTTAGGGGACCAGGTTTCCAAGAGTGTTTTAATTTTCTGTAGGAGTACCTTTTCATTTTGATACAGGGTGTCCATGATAATATTACCAAATTCAATCCCCAGATATTTAATAAAACTCGACTGCCATGCTAACCCAGAGTCCCCCAGTATTTCGCTAGTACAAAAAACGTTCAGCGGTTTAACCTCCGATTTATCTCTGTTAAGTTTGTACCCAGAGTGCAGAGAATACTCTGCAATCGTCTCCATTAGGGCAGTAATGGAGGAGTCTGGGCGCTCTGTAACTATCAAAATGTCCTCCGCATACGCGGCTAGTTTGACCCGGACACCGTTGATGTCCACATCCGCAATATCCCCGTTAAGTTTGATAGCTTGAAGAAGGGGTTCTAACGCCAGGAGAAAAAGTGATGGTGATGGTGCCCTGATATAGGGGAAAGGGTTCCGAAAGAGCCCCATTGACAGCTATACGTCCAGTCGGTTTTAGGTAAAGTGACATAGTCATTTTAATAAAGTCCTTACCCAAGCTAAAGGAATGCAGACAACGCTCCAGGAACGGCCAAGAGACTCTGTCGAAGGCCTTCTCGGCATCTAATGTGATGGCGATCGAAGGTACAGTTTTGGTTGCAGCATTTTCTAATAGGTGGCATAACAGCCGTGTGTTGTCATTAGATAAACGGCTACGGAGGAACCCCACTTGGGAGTTGCTTATCAATTTATGAAGGACCGAGTTGAGTCTGACAGCGAGAATTTTGGCATACATTTTGCAGTCAACATTTATAAGTGAGATGGGCCTATAATTTTTTGGGAGGACAGGGTCCTTCCCCTCCTTGGGGATAACTACAATGTTAGCTTCAGTCGTGGAGTCGGGTGTGTGTCCAGTATCAGCGATATGATTAAAAACCTGTTTCATAGCAGGACCTAATTGGGTTAAGAAAGACTTATAGAAGGATGCCGTAAAGCCGTCCGGCCCTGGAGCTTTATTTTCCTTCAAGGACCTGACCTTCTTATCCATTTCCGAGCTATTGATTTCCATTGCTAGCATGGCAGAGTCGTCTTCTGAGAGACGTGGCAGATTAAGATCACGGAGAAAGGCAGAGCACTTCTCATTGTCGAAAAACTGATTGTTTGAGTACAGGTCCTGATAGAATTGTTTGAAAGTATTGAGAATGTCCTTGTGAGTTGTGTGGGTTAGGTTATTAGCGTCCTTGATTGAAGAGATTACGTGCTGGTTTTGTCTATGTTTAAGATATGAAGCCAAGAGTTTCCCCGCCTTGTTGGCCTCGCAAAGATTCAATGCCTTAAATTTATTAATCCACACCCCCGCTCGTTCACTTAATATCTTATTGTATTCATACTTCTTCTATGTCAGAGTCAAGAGTAGAGTGGAGTCGTTCAAGGAGGCAATATGGGCGGTCTCTAAGTCTCTAATTTGCCGTTCTAATTGAAGAAGCCCCTGGTTCAATCGTTTATTTATTTTTGTTTTTATCGCAATGATTATCCCCCGTATAGTGGCCTTCAATGCGTCCCAGTGCGTGTTTATGTTAGTATCAGACACCTTGTTGTGGGCAAGGTATTCTGAAATGGCCTCCGCAATCTTTTTTTTATCTTCAGGGTCCGATAGGACATCGTTGTTAAACCGCCACCGTTTGGGAGTTTGTTCTCTGTGGCTACCGGTTAGGGTAAGAGAGATGCAAGAGTGGTCGGAAATCAATCTTGGAGCAATATCAGAGGACTCAATGAGGCTGGTGAATGCGCCGGAGACCAGAATATAATCAATCCTAGTGTATGATTTGTGAGGGGCCGAGTAGAAAGTGTAATCCCTTGAGTCTGGGTGTTGGAGTCTCCAGGGATCTTTAAGGTTAAATTTAGAGCAAATAGTGGTGAGCTCAGCGTGTGCGCTCGAGGGATGGTATTGGCAAGTGGACTGTCTGTCAATTATCGGGTCCAGGGGGAGATTAAAGTCCCCTGCCATTATTATTAAATCTTCCCGAGGGATACCGTCTAGCTTGTCAGACACGCCAGACCAAAAGGTGGGATCATCTGTGTTGGGCCCATAAATATTGATCACATGTATTACGTCTTCGCCCCTCCTCAAGTGAGTGAGCAAGAAACGGCCCTCATCGTCGTGCTGGGAGGATTCTAGCGTGATGTTAGCAGATCTCGAGATCAAGGTTAAGACCCCTCGCTTCTTCTTAACTGCCGATGAGCATGCCAATTGCGAAATCCAGTTGCCTTTCACCAGATTATTGTCAACTTCTGAAAGTTTAGTCTCCTGTAAGAGCACTATGTCACTTTTGGTTTTGGCTAAATACTCTAAGACCTTACGCCTTTTCACAGGATGGTTAAGGCCCTTAACATTTAGAGAGGCTATCTTCAGGTCACTCAAAAGGACCCCTTGTTTGTCAATGGTCATGAGTAATGTATCTATATGGTGAATTCAACAAGTATGGGTCGTGACATAAGGATAAATGCGAAAATTCTAAAGACCCCAGCGCAGGCCCAATGTGGGCGCCAATATAAACATACATCCACAACTGTATTCCACCTCTGGAAACTGGACAATCCCATCCCGAACAAAGCATACAGTACATAGGCCACTTGGCATATCTAGAGAGTAGGAGGCGCCAGATAGAGAGAGGAGACAGGCAGAAGGAGGAAAAGAAAGACAAGAGAAGGCGGAAGGAAAGTAGAAGGAGAGCAAATGAGGAAGCAACTGTGAGAACCATAAAAATGGTCATATAAACGTGGGCGCTCTCAACCCAAACCCCCCCCACACCCACCCACCCCACCCCTCCCTCAAAACCTAGCATGTGGGAGGTGCGACGACAGAAGCGTCCTCCCGCCCCCCAGGGGAAACAACATGGTCAGAATATATACATAAACATACCTTCCCAGTAACCAACTTCCAAAGCGCCGTTGGTAAAGAAAGCAATTAGAATACAAATAACTGTCGACATATCAGCGTGGCAAATCAAACAAATAAAGATCCGTACCACCCATAGGACACAAACACCAAATGAGGTAATACGTCACATCGGAACACCTGAACAGGGCAATAACAAGAAGAGCAGAGGAATCAATACATGCGCTACGGTGGGCCTGGTGAGGATTTTCTCTTGCTGGCCAGAAGTTGTGATGAGTCCAAGTCCTGAGTAGGAGGGCCCTCTAGATAGGACGCAAGGGCTCCGGGGTCATTGAAAAAGAGGTGTTTCCCCCCCTCGGTGATCTTGAACCTAGCAGGCCCTACGAAGGAGAACAGGATACCTCTGGATTTCATTTTGTCTCTCAGACTTAGGAACCCCCTACGAATGTCCACAGTAGGTTTCGAAAAGTCTTGGGTAAAGATGATTTTGTTACCCTTCCAGATGAGATTGTGATTTTTCCTGGCGTGGGCAAGTATTGCTTCTACGTGGCGAAAACGCAGGGGTTTACAAATGATTGGGCGGACCCCCTGCCGAGAGGAGGATTTGAATGAAGGGATTCTGTGTGCCCTGTCCAATTCAAAAGGCTGATCGAACGTTATACCAGTGAACTTAGGAATCCGGTCCTCCAGAAAGGCTAAACAGGAGCCCAGAGGATCCTCTGAACCCTCCGGAACACCAAGAATTCGGATATTGCCCCTACGGTTGCGGTCCTCCAACTCGGCCGTCTGCCTCAGGAGCATGGAGGATATGTTCGACAAGGCTTTCATCTCCTTACTTGACTTGGAAACAATGTCCTCAACATCACTGATCCTCTGTTCAGCGACGGAAAGTCTGTTATTCACTGCATTCATGTCTGCTCTGATGGCCGTTATCTCCAGTTGTATAGTGTCAGTAGTTTGTTTGGTCGACTTGGCCAATTCATGGACATCGGCCAGCTTTTTCAGAATTAACTCCAAGGTGCTATTGATGTCTGGTTTCATTTTGATAGGAGAGTCTGACTGTGAAGGATCACCTTTGTTTCTCTTGTGTACCAGTTTAGATTCGCGGTCAGCCATTCTGGAATTCGTGGCAACAATTGGATAAGTAGCTGACCTATGCTCCCGGCTTGCAATATTGACTATCGACTACCAACAGCGCCGAGCTCGGGAAGAGAGAAAGGCTGCGTAGACTTTATGAAGATCACATAGTATGCGAGAGACCGGCAGACCCAATGGCCACAACCCTGCAGCCGGTCGACCAGACACAGAGGCGTGAGGGGGTTAGTCGCCAAAAGGCCGTGCGGCAGAGCCACAGAGGCAGCAAGAGTCTTGATAAGGTGGACAGGTACCCTCAGCTACAGGGCCAAAGCCGTTCCCAGCCCGGTGACCCAAGCCTACCCTACGCTGAATCGTCGGTTGAATCGCCCCTGGAGCACACAGAACACGGGGCTTAGCGTGGCCAAGTCTGATACACGATTCCTTCCCTCCGTAAATCTCCAACCCTAGAGCGCGTCAGGCTCATGAGACCAGGAGTGGGGACACTGGGAGTCTAGTTCAGGTGTTTGCGCGCTGCTATCTGGGAGAGAGACTAGCCCGACACAGTCCATGACTTGGGATGGGTTGGAACCAGGGTCGCGCTGGCAATTTTGTGGATAACCCTCTCCTTGGTAGGCTTTATCTGAGTAGCGCAGGATAGACTAGCGAAATTAATAACAATAGTGCTTGGGATCCCTCCGTCTCGCCGTCACCGCCGCCGCCATTGTGAGGTCAGGCATGTTGATGTAGTCGCAAAAACAGCAAAGGAGCCGAATAAACAGTGCCAACAAGGCGCCAGCAATGAAATTAAACAGCCAATAAAGGTAGAGCATGCAGGGTACTTGCAGGTAGACCACGGGTCTGACGATTAATGATAGCGCTTAGGATCACTCCGTCCCGCCGTCACCGCCGCCGCCATTTTGGGGTCAGGCATGTTGATGTAGTGGCAGCCAGCTCGCAAACACGGCAAAGGCGCCGAGTAAACAGTGCCAGCAAGGCGCCAGCAATGAAATTAAGCAGCCATTAAAGATAGAACATGCAGGGTACTTGCAGGTAGACCACGGATCTGACGATCGGGGACATCCCGCTCGGACTAGCGGGGAGGCGCCATCTTGTTTCTTTTCCTTCGCTTCGTACCGCGAAGCAAGATGTCTCAAAGATCGCCTATGCCGAGACCGCCGCTGTTGTCAGAGGGCTCCTCTAGTGCCCGGCATCTTACGTGGTTGGATGTGCTCGGCCTGAGTCGTGAACAATCACCACAGGACACGGGAAGGGCAGCATTTTCCCCCGGGCCAACGGAGCGACGGAGTCAGGCGGCCATCTCGACTGCCGTCCAAGCCACGCCCCCATGGACTTACTGTTTTGATTATTGATTTGGTCTTACTTTACTTTTCATTCTTTATTGTCTTTGTTTTACATGTGCTAGATTAACTCAAAAGCAACCATTGATGTTGTATGTAACAGATAAATATCTTCGAATGAGTTCCTTGTGAATGTTGTTTGCAGTACATTGTCCTTTTATTTGGACCGCACCAAACAGTTCTAGGTGGACGACCAACTTTTTGTTGGATACGTAGGAGCTAAGAAGGGGAAAGCGGTACACAAGTGGACCATCTCGCGGTGGGTCGTGTTGTGTATTAAACTTTGTTACTCCTTGGCAAAAAAGGACCCTCCTGTTGGGTTGAGGGCGCATTCCACCCGGCCCACAGCGGCTACTACTGCCCTGGGCCAGGGAGTTCCCTTGCGGGACATCTGTCAGGCGGCAATGTGGGCTTCACTGCACACGTTTGCCAAGCACTATTGCCTGGACAGCCAAGTCGGCTTCTTTGGCCGTTCTGTTCTCCAGGACTTTCTGGTGTGATCTTGGTTCGCAGACCCACCACCGTGGTTGGTATTGCTGGGGTATCTATTCTAAGGTGAGGAATCTAACTAACGTGTTTCTTTCAGATGAACAAGTTACTTACCTTCGGTAACGATGTATCTGTAAGAAACATTAGTTAGTTAGATTCCTCACCGACCCACCCATCCTCCCCGTTCTGCGAACTGACATCTAGGGTTAAGGTTATCCTTTTCAGGGCCCTAGATTTTTTGGCACCAGTGTCGGTCTCTTGCATGGCTCTGCGTTCCTGGCACGGAAAGCTATGTACAAGAACTGACGTCAGCGCGCGAGGGCGGCGTCTAAGTACTCCGACGACGTAATTCCAGCGCACGACGCCAACGACAGACGCGCAGCCGCAGATGACGCCTAGCGACGCGCAAGGGGTATTGCTGACGAAAAATCTTCCCGGATCCAGCCTGACGCCTGGGGATATTCTAAGGTGAGGAATCTAACTAACTAATGTTTCTTACAGATACATCGTTACCGAAGGTATGTAACTTGTTCGTCTCACCCTTGTATGGACCAAACCCTATCTTTGCAAGGACTGCAAAGAGATATGGCCACTCTACAGTGTCAAATGCCATGGTTGCATCAAATGACACGATTATTGCCGCTTCTTGAATCGTGGCCACTCTCCCCAATACCCCATGTACCCTGCGCAGGTTCAGCACAGTGTTTCAGTGTGGCATGAATCCGGACTGGTCGGGGTGGACCAATCCGCTAATCACTTTAACAAGGCAGTTGGCGAGGAGCTTGGTGAGGACTTTATGCTCCGCATTAAGGAGGAAGATCAGACTATACGAGGCGCAATCAGTCTTAGGCTTACCCTCTTTATGAATTGTGATCAGTGTAGCTACTCTCTGGTCTATTGATCGAATCCCCAGGTCCCTACTTTCTTCGAACATGGCCCGCAGATATGGGGCAAGTTTGTCTGGGCAAAGTTTGTACAGTTCAATGGGAATGCCATTGGGGCCAAGCGCCTTCCCTGACTTCAATGACCTGATGGCTAGCGCTATTTCATCATTTGTCAACTCACTATCTAGAAAGTGTCGGTGTTCTTCCGACAATGTTGGGAGCGCTATATCATGTAGTAGCGATTGGGAGTCCTCTTCATGAAATGGTGCACTAGTGTGATAGACGGCACTGAAATGCGTAGCGAATTGGTTAACAATGTCTTGCGGGTTCGTCAGAGATCTGCCGTCCGCATCTATTAATTCCGGCACTAGTCGGCTAGCCCATTCCTTCTTGTTGAGCCATGCGATAAGTTTCCCTGCTTTATCTCCCAGGTCGTATATTCTACCCAGTTTTTCCCTCCCCATACTCTTGGCCCTATCTGTGGCAAACACTTTGTAGTTATCTTGTTTGAGCTGGAGCGTGTGGAGTTTCTCGTGTGTCACCTCAATTTCTAATTCTTCCTCCAGCCGGAGGATGTCTTCTTCGGCTTCCACAATCTCTTTTTGTCTGTCTTTTTTTGCCCCAGTGATTAGCGATGGAGCCTGACCACGTATGACTGACTTAAATGCCTCCCACAGAGTCTGGGAGGAGTCCACCGATCCCTCATTTTCTTTGAAATAATCCTCCATGGCTGTATGTAGTGCTTTACGGATTTTGGGATCACGGAGGTTCCATGGATTGTTTGGGGCAACGCTCCCCACCCGTGTCTGGCCAAGGACTAACTGTACCCATACCGGGGAGTGAGCAGAGATTCCTCTCGCCAGATGTTTAATGTCCTGGATATAAGCCACCTGGGACGCAGGAACCAGGATATAGTCAATGCGGGATAGACTGTGGTGGGCCCCGGAGTGGAAGGTGTGTTGAATTCTGTCTGGGTTGTATGCCTCCACCCATCTATCAGTCCCAGTGCCTCCCAAAAATTGGGCAGCCATTGATAAGACGGCCCAATCTCGCGTGGGGGGTAGCGGTCCAAAGTGCCGGACACCACTGCGTTGAAATCGCCCCCAACCATTAGGAGACCTTCAGGGATTGAAAGCAAGATCGAGCCTAGGTCTCCATAGTTCTGGAGGCCAGGTGGCACATATGCTGATATAATTGTCAGTTTGTTTCCCACCCATAGGCCTGTGATTCCTATATATCTACCCCGGATGTCTGCCCATGTGGACTCTACTGAGACAGGAAAGGAGTTTCGCATCATAATGCCAACCCCTCGCGAGCTTGTCATGAAACCTGCGTGTGCCACCAGCTTGGAGACCCACCTACTCAATGCCTTACAAGAGTTAACCACCAAGTGCATTTCCTGGAGTAGGACAATGTCAGGGGCTTGCCGTTTAACATATTGAAGGATGACGCTATGCTCGACTTTGTCTCCGAGCCAGTTGATATTCCAACTCAATATTTTAACCCTTTTGTCCCACTGTGTACCCATTGAACTCTGTGTAGTGTCTCAGTTCCTCTGCATCGGTGCCATGTCGATTTAACAACCACAACAAATAATAACTGTGAACCCCGGACCCAATAACCCCCCTCCCTGCCCTCCTGAGCGTTAAACGCAAAATCCGCCCCAACAACCCCCCTCCCTGCCCTCCTGAGCGTTAAACGCAAAATCCGCCCCAACAACCCCCCTCCCTGCCCCCCTGCCTGTGGATTTACAACGACCCACTCCCCAACAAGGCAGAGTGCCTGTTGCCCCACCCATCATGAAAGAGGAAATGTTTAAGCAGCCTCACCCTTTTGCCCTGTGTAAGGATGGAAGCACATTACAATTATTAACAGAAATATCTATACTTGCCCCCGGCGTCGCATGCCACATTTCAGCTGTTAATGTGATATCATTCTACACCTTACTTCAGTAGTGGTGAATTATACATGTGCTGAATTCCAGATTTACAGAGTTCACGCGGACCTAATTTCAGTCCAGCCAAAACCTTTTCGATTGGTCAAGCTTCTTCGGCTCCAAGGAAGGTCATTGATTCAGTCGCTCTCCGTGGGGTCCCCATCTCCCTGAGCCAGGCCGCCGCACTGCACAGTGCTGTTGTTCGTTCTAGCAAGGTCCGCCGTTGCGATTCTTTTGTGATGTCTCAACTCGACGCCAACGCTCTAGCCATTCCCAAGTCTCTTCTGGGGAGGAGAAGAACCAGGTCTTGCCCTCCGAATCAACCCGGAGTTCTGCTGGGAAGAGCATAGGGTATTTAATTTCTTTCTCCCTCAGCGCTCGCTTCACCGCCATGAAACTGCGACGTTGAGCTTTAACCTTTGTGGTGAAATCCGTAAAGAAGGAGACCACACTGTCCTCCAGTTTAAGCGGTGGACCAGAACGTGATGCCTGGAGGATGGCATCTCGGTCACGGAAATTGAAAACTCGCGCTATATTCGTTCGTGCGGCGGCCCTAGGTCTAGATCTACCTCCGGGAACTCGGTGCGCACGTTCAATGGAGAAGTATTTCGAGAGACAAGCAGGTTGCAGCTGTTTCAGAATAAGGTTTTCAACGAATAGATAAGCCGCTGGGCCCTCCGCCCGCTCTGGGATGCCCAGGATATGTACATTGTTCCTACAGCCCTACCTTCATATTCATCGAGGAGCGCCTCCATTTTGCCTTGCAATTGGATCACTTGTGTCTTAAGCAGGGCAGTGTCTTTGCTTAACCCAGCCGTGGTCTACTCCACATCTTTCACCCTGGAGTCTATTTTCCGGAGGTCTGCTCTGATGAGTGACACTTCAATATTTACTGTGTCGATACGGGTCTCCAGGGAGGTCCGCACCCCCTCTATGGCCGCCATAACGTCCTGAAGCATCGGTTCCCGCTGTTGGGGAGGGCATTGCTGTCTGTCTGCTCCTTCCTGAGATGCGGCGTCTCCGCTTTCTTTTGCATTAGACCATGCAAATTTGGCGAGTTTATTTTGCGCCGGTGTCTTGGATCCCTTCCCACTTGCCATCGTGGCACCGGGACTGTAGTCAAGAAATCTTCATGGGGCACCCTAGTACTCGCAACCGCCTGCCGGCCAGTCGGGTCTTTGGGGTCCCCTACAGTGCTGCGGCAGGTTAGTAGAGGGTGAGAGGGATCAAGGCACTAAATTCAAAGTGGGTGCACCTACAACTGCAGTACCTCTGTCACCGCCATCCAGGGCCTTCCAAGGATCCAGCCCCAGCACCGAGCCGACGTACGGTCATGCAGCGCTCTCAGTACTTTCATGCAATAAATTCTACGCCTGGCGTGGGCTCAACTGGTGACCGCTATTCAGTCAATCGTGGGCTCCGACGTGGGCCGCGCCATCTTACCGCTCCTCGTACCGCACTTCACCCAGGCATCGTACCTCCAGCACTCCAAGGGTTCGACTCACTCTGTGACTGGTAAGCAAAGCAGGGTCCGTCAGTACTTTGCGCAGGGCAGGCGAGGGGGCACGTACTCACTTATAGGGTGCCTCCAGTGCAATCAGCGCCCCAACCCGCCGCGGTCTGTTGCTCATGGGGATCAAACAGGGAGTGTTTATCCTGCACTCAGGGCTGACGCCCAGCTCCCCAGTTGTTTCGCCTCTCATCCCGCCTGTTACCGATGGTGCCCGCCTGCCGCCCGATTCAGTTGCAGCTTGTGAGAAGTTCACGTAACCTGGGCTTGCATGATGGCGGCCCTGCAGTCCTTCTGGAGCCCATGCTGACCCAGTGGCACACACCAGAAGCCACAAGCGATCAAGGCAACACGAGTCTAAGAAAGGGCTCCCCGCCCCGGTGCCCAACTGTTCTAGTATGGGGTGTGCGGGGGGAGCGCATAGCTGTGCGTGAACTTTTACAGGCCCTTCTGCCAGAGGAACACCACAGTTTATTTGGCCCGCCAGACCGGGGCCTCGATTAGTGCTGGGGATGGTCACTCCTATCCCTGGGCGGCAGCTGGGACTCAGCAAACCGCGTCCAGGAGCGGTGCCTCCAAGAGTGCGCCCCACATTCTCCCCCGGCAATCTTCTCCCTCTGGAATTATCGCCGTCACTTGCATGGGTAATATCCGGATCCCGGGGCGCTGCAGTTTCCCCACTGTGAAAGCCTCACCACGTCCGGTGCGGGCTGTTCGCAATCTTGTCGAGGAGGATCGGGATGCTTTCCCCCCAAATCGCACTCTACCAGGCAATAAAACAGCTTCGGCAGGTGCCGCGCTGTTGTTGGGTTGTATTCTCGCCGACTCCGGGGGGATCTAGTTTGATTTCATCAGGATAAGTGCAGGATCGGCGGCAAAGGATCTGGACCCGCGCTAGCTTGCGGCCATTCCCTTCGGCTGCTTGGCCACGCCCCATATTAGGGACATTATTAAACTCGGCGGCCAATTATGGCAAATCATCCTGGCCATGCTATGTGTGACAAAAACCTTGTTAAAACTATGCAAAGCATAAAACATTAGTACACACTTAGAAGCTGATTTCAAAAGAGGACCACTTATACTGTACTGCATTGACTTACTCCAGGCCCTAAAATAAAATCCAAGCCCCTTTACCTGATGCAAAACAAATGTAGAAGTATCAGTAACTCAGGTTCACACTGTACCGACTAAAGAAATCTTTAGCACAAATAGATGCAATGAATCTCTTTAAGGAACACCTCATGTATTAACCGCCCACAACCCAGCGTTCTCTCCTCTTACTTGTTGGCCAAAATTTCAGTAAACTTCGGAGTACGGTTTGGACAGAAATATTCTTCTCTAGTTTCAGCTATTTTCAGAAGTCCCGCATTGTGCAAGATTAAGTTCCTTCACAGCGGAATAGCACCTATAGATGGTTTATATTTCCATTCACGCTATTAAATCCTCCTGACAGTGACGACCTCTTTCGGATATTGTGATTAATTTTTAATTGAGTAAGAGCAGATATCCTGTAGCAATGATGAACATTAAATGCATGTATATAGTGGGACTCAGTTTGCAAACTAAATTGGCAACAGAGTTTTTTTATGATAAGGGATGTTCAGGCTATTCTAGGAAACAGGTTATTTGCTTTAGTTTCTTTCACAGCCACAAGACCTCTCATTGCTCAGGGACCTAGGAAGTGTTTTTCCTGGGTAGGTCCTTTCCATGCCCTTTTTATAAATTCTGGATCTGATCTAGGCAGTTCTGTATAGCCACCCTGATGGACATCTTCTTATGCCATTGACAGTGCCAATTATTTTCTCTCTTGGATATGGTGAAGGTTTTTCACTTAGAACACAAGCACAACTTCCCTAACCCAAATGACAGGCACAAGGCAGTTCACTGCAGCAGCAGTGCAGGTTTATTTCACAGGCACAGAACAGGCTTCCTTGTGTGCACTTACCACCAGAACAGAGGCAGCATGCGGAGCAAGAGGGCAAGCAGGGAGCAGCAATACAGGCTTCAGGTACAGAATAAGCACATTACCTTAGTGTGTTTGTATATGTGTGTCCGCTTAATGTTGATGTTGTTGTCTGAGGCGGTGTTTTGATATGGGGGGGGGTGAAGTCATGAGTATGAGAGAGTAAGGGGTCAGAAAAAAAGGTGGAGACTGAGAGAGTTGGAGTCTTGCTTCAGAGAGAGACAAGATGATGCAGAGGGAGAGGAGGATGAGACTTAAAGGGAGGAGAGTGATGTAAATAGAGAAGAGGAGGGTGAGGTAAAGAGAGAGTTGAATGTGAGGCTCAACGAGGAGGGGTTATTAAGACAATAGGAGTGGGTGAGAGAGAAATATCAGGCAGAGAGGACCATCCCCAACATCCAATGTTTAGTGCACTATTACATTAAAGGGACCAAGTACAACCTCCCTTTGCTATTGCCATGCCTCAATATATATTTACAGTAATTCCTGTGAAAATCACATTGAGGTACTGGTAGCCTATTTGGTCTTTACAGCTTTGAGGTTTGTCACAGCCAGGGGTGTCACACAGGCCAGGCAGCCCCCTGCGGTGCAGGGGGTCCCAACCCTCCAGCCCATGGCTAAAGAATATCAGTGAGATATGGGAGACTGAGGCGACCCTCATTACACTCTGCAGGGGGCCCCATCATTTTGAGTTACACCACTGGTTACAGCTGCTATTGATATGAGGCAGACTAGCACATGAAGTGGAATGTATAAATACAGATGGGTGGCCAGAACTGAAATATATAAGGTCCCACTACTAACCATGACAAGTTATCTTATTTCATATGCATTCTTGAATGAATGCATCAGAGAGCGTTTGCTCTGCACAGATGCTATACACAACAACATCAAATAAGTTTGGAAGTTTGGAAGAAGCTCAAGGACCTCAAGAACTTTTGGCCCATCTCCCTGCTCCCGTTCCCGGCGAAGGTCATTGAGAAGACCGTCAATAGACAACTGACCCGCTACCTCGAGGAGAACTGCATCCTGGACCCATCCCAGTCCGGGTTCCGCAGCAACCACAGCACCGAAACTGCCCTCATCACCGCCACTGATGACATCAGGGCCCCGCTGGACAATGGGGAAACCGCGGCCCTCATCCTCCTGGACCTGTCAGCCACTTTCGACACTGTCTGCCACCGCACCCTACACACACGCCTCTACGACGCTGGGATCCAAGACAAGGCTCTGGACTGGACCACCTCCTTCCTCCCTGGCAGAACCCAGAGCATCCGCCTCCCCCCTTTCCGCTTTGAAGCCACCGAGATCATCTGCGGCGTACCCCAGTGTTCATCCCTCAGCCCGACATTGTTCAACATCTACATGGCACTGCTCGCGCACGTCACTCGACTGCACGACCTCAACATCATCTCCTACGCTGACGACACCCAGCTGATCCTCTCCCTCACCCAGCTGATCCTCTCCCTCACCAAGGACCCCCTCACCACCAAAACCAACCTCCATGAAGGAATGAAAGTCGTCACCGAGTGGATGAAGAACAACCGACTGAAGCTAAACTCGGACAAGACGGAAGTCCTCCTCCTCGGCTCCACCCCCTCGGCCTGGGACAACTCCTGGTGGCCGACCACACTGGTAACAGCTCCAACACCCACCGACCACGCATGCAACCTAGGGTTCATCCTCAACTTTACTCTCTCCATGACAAAGCAGGTCAGCGCCATCTTGTCCTCCTGCATCAACACCCTCCACATGCTCCGCAAGATCTACAGGTGAATCCCCACCGAAACAAAAAGAACAGTCACCCAGGCCCTCGTCAGCAGCAGGCTGGACTAAGGAAACACCCTCTACACAGGAGCCTCGGCCAAACTCCTGAAACGACTTCAACGCATCCAATGCGCCTCTGCACTCCTGATCCTCGACATCGCTCGCCGCAGCCACATCACACGCCACCTGAAAGACCTGCACTGGCTCCCCGTCAACAAGTGGATCACCTTCAAGCTCCTCACCCACGCACACAAGGCACTCCACAACACCGGACCAGCATACCTCAGCAGACGACTCAGCTTCTACACCCCCAACTGCCAGCCCCGCTCCGCCGCCCTCGCCACAGTCCCCCGCATCCGAAGAGCGACCTCCGGTGGGAGATCGTTCTCCCACTTCGCCGCCAAGACCTGGAACACCCTACCCATCATCATACGGCAGACCCAGGACCTGCTTACCTTCAGAAGACACCTCAAGACCTAGCTATTCAAGCAGTAGCAGCACCCTCCCTCAGCGCCTTGATACCCTCACGGGTAAGTAGTGCGCTTTACAAATGTTCTGATTGATTGATTGAAGAAGTATTCCCGCAGATCAATCCTATTTTGAGGGAAGAATAGCAAGCCCTATGCCATGCAAAGGAATACATGCCTGCAGGGAGGACCAAAAGTACAAAGCATGACTCGCATGGATTTCTGTCACCTTCTTGCTGCCACTCCCACTGCCCACCTTTTCTAAGAGATAGCAGAGAAAATGGGCTTCGATCACATTTTATTTCAGGTAGTAAAAAAAGGAATTGTGTACAATTTTAAATTCCTGTTGTTTGGGATGACTTGTATATTTTATTCAATAGTCCTGGGGAACCCAACCTAAATGGACTTTCTACTGATAGTACCCTTTTAGCAACATGTTAACTGAGTCTTTGCCTTCGACCGGTGAGGTGATCTGCAGCCATTAGGCTAGTCCCCAGCTCTTCCAGCCACCCCTTTCAAGACATCCCCTACTTTTCTAGAACACTGGCACCCCAGAGAGCAGGAGATGGAAGGACTTCCCTCATACTTCATTCTTCACCTGTCCCTCTGCTTCTTTCTGCCAGAAGCAAAGGAGATCATACCGCCCTCCAACGGTAAGGTGAAAAATAGGATTAACTGTTCAGGAATGGTTGTTTTTTCAAAAGGTTTTTATTTTTTTTAAATAAAAATGTGGATGTGCTTTACAACCGTTCGTACCCACTTCAACATCCGATTAGAGGGAATACTGTATGGGTGGAACCAGCTAACCTGCACATCCAGATATGGTCTGCCGGGATACAGTGAAAGGCGGTTGAGGGCACATTAAACACAACTCTCCCCGACTGCCTGAGTCTGCTGTACTGCCTTCACAAATCCAAAACAATGAGCACATCTGAGAAAATCTAGTGCAATTAGAACGAATCCTAGCAAAGTGAGTGCTCAGGGATAGAGCCCAGGAGGAGTCTAGGAGAGGCTGTGGGCTCTGGGGCAGATGGAAAAGAGCCAGAGGCATGTGGATTCGGACAGTCCTTGAATGACAGTGGCTGGTAAGTTACCACATACAGGGTAGCGACCATAGATGGAACACTCAAACATAAGGTCCAACAAGGTGGTTAACCGGAATAACCACTATTATCAACCTCAAATACAGTGAATGCACCGAGGCAGAGCCGTAGCTCTTCAGCTGGCTTATGCTCTCAATGGGATTAACACAGAGGGCCTGATTACGAGTTTGGTGGACGGGTTGCTCTTTCACAAACGTGATGGATATCCTGTCCGCCCTATTAAAAGCTCCATTATGTTCCATTGAATATAATGGAACTCGTAATACGGCAGACGGAATATCCGTCCCATTTGTGATGGAGCAACCCGTCTGCCACACTCGTAATTATGCCCAGAGTCTTGCATTGTTGCACTTTGCAGGGGTGAATGAACAAGCCAAGAGCCAGTTTCAGTTATTGGCAAGTGGGCAGAGCCTGATGCTGATCACACAGCAGCCCCTAGCATGGGAAACAACAACCAATTGCACCTGAGACCTGACCCCCTCTCCCAGACTGATCCAAGCACAGCTCTGTTTGTAATTGCATTATTGACAATATGTGCATTTTGCCTGCTTGTTAGCAGCAACCGTGCATGGGGCAACAATGCAGTATTATTGCATTAGTTTGCAAACCCTGTGCAGGGAGATGTATTGCAAGAGTATACATTATGGCAGCACAGGCTTTGAGATGCTTCGAAAACATGAAAGTTTGACACAAATAAAAACGTTTAGGTTAATTAAAATAATCACTTCATGCAATATCTAGTCAATTTTATACCCATGCTTTTTGGTCAAGCAGGGAGCGAAAACATGGTGTGCCTTGTGTCACAGATTGTTGTCAAGGGGAAGCATAGTATAGAGGCTATATCAGGTCAAGGCGAGCACTGGAAGCACCAAGTTAAGACAGTCACCGCCACACTTTAGGGCTGTCTGGTATCTTAATAGATGCACAGCAGAAACAGTGATATATGTACCACCTTAGACGGTTGTTGGTCATTTAAACTTGAATGGAAAATAATGCTTTTGGCTGGAAATGTAGCATTATTTGTTGACCTCTCTAAAGTACTACAGAGCACAATATAATAATACAAAGTAAAATAACACAAGTAGGCACAGCACAGCAAAATTACCCAAATACAAGCAATACCACAGCCATAAAACAACATAAGTAACACAAAGCAATAATGTAGCACAAATTACAATAGCATAGAGAATAACACATTACCACCACAACACTATGCAGCAAAACAAGCATACACAAATATTCTTGTCACACATTACCACCTCCCCAAATCTGTTAGCTAATACTGTAGTAAAAGGCATGTGCAACAAATAGAGCCTTACTTGGCACCTAGGACTTATAACACTACCGGTCAAAATGTTTTGTGATTTAGCACTAGAACTCACTGGTCTTATCGCAATCAATCAATGAATGAGTCCAATATTTCCAAAGTACCCAGTACTCACAGGCACTCAAACCAGACAGTAAATAGTAGATGTGGCTTAAACGTAGGAAATTTCACTTCACGGAATTCCACATAGTTATAAAAAAAGCTCTGCGAGATTCCACAGAGTTCCGTGAACAGGCTGAAAATGCCCATCACATTGCTATTTAGCACCAGTAGCACATTTGGTGCTGATATTTCAGTGAGAATGGCACCACGCGGTGTGCATGCACGAGGACATTTTATTTTGCCTGCTCCTGCCTGCCTTTCTCCCTGCTGTAATTCCATCCCACTCCAATCTACCCTATCTGGTCACCCACTTCTCAATCCTACTTTTTACTAATTATTGTCTGACTTTCCCTCTGAGTTTTTACATTTCTGTGTGTGCCTTTGTAACTTTATTGTACTTTGTTTTATGTTTTCCTTTCCTGTCCTGTCTGTCTGTCTTCCTGTTTCTTTCCTTCCCTTTCCCAGTCCAACACCCTCCCAATGACAGAAACTGCTGCAGAAACAGGTCACATGACCCACACCCTTTGTGGGCAAATCAGAGGTGCAGCCCTGCCCCATCTTTAGTGAGGCAGAGGTGGTTGCACTAATTTTCTGGGTGCAGCGGCCCACCATGCCCACATACTGGCAACATGCTTGGTAAGGGTAGCCCCTGCATGAGTGTCGAATGCTCCAGAGGTGAGTGCGGCAGTGTTTGCACTGCAGCACAGGCATTCAGTGCACCAGTGGCTGACATTCTAGACAGAGAAGAGGACCTGCTTGACCTGCTTGTCCTGCTAGGCATAGAGGTTGCAGGGCTAAGTGAGTAATATTTTTGTTTTCTAGAAATTCTAATTATATTTCAGGCATCTAGATCACAAGCAAGTTAAGATTACGTCATTTTATATATATAGATTATTTATATATATACATATATATGTTCACTGAAAAAAACATAGGTTTCAGGGACCTTATAGTTAGAAATTATCATTTAAAAAACCTTTGAAATTCACTGCAAACACATAGGTTTCAGGGATGTTATAGTTGGAAATTAGCACTTAAAAAACCTTAGAAATTCACGGAAAAAACCACAGGTTTCAGAGACGTTCTAGTTAGTTGGACATTTCACTCGTACAAAACCAGATACATTTGGCGGTTATAGTTAGTTGAGCTAACTATAACTCGCGCCCCCACAATGCACTGCTGATGACATCACATATTACATCCTTCATGACATGGTCAGTGACATCACCGATGAAATCATTGATATCTCAAATGACATCACCGATTACATCATCCACGTGATAATCTGATGCACCTCCTTATACACTAATATAACCTTTGATACACCCACTCTAAAATACAGACTATCATTTTTGAAACCATAGACACACCAATACCAGTTACTACATACCCACTCACTGATTCCTAGGTCTACACACACATCCACTCATTCACCCATACAGTTACTCATACATGCAGTCACTCATCAATACAGCACTATCATATGCACTCATACACCTATGCAGACACTCACATACCGCCACTCATCCATAGTTACTCATACACCTAGTCAGTTGTGCAAAGAATCAATCACACTCCCATTTACTCACCTATACAGTTATACACACACCACCTCACTTATTCATACAGATACTAACACATACTTACTCTCTTAACAATCACTGATACAAGCACACACTCATCCATACAGCCACTCTCACAATCCCTCACTCTCACATATAGTCATTTGTATACTCACATATACTGCCTTTCACATATGTAGTTACTCACACATGTACCACTAAGACATCTATTCACTCACCAACACACCCATACATACACTAACCCACCCATACAGCCCTTCACACATGCAGTCTTGAACCCATACACCCAGTGAATCACCCACTCACACATCTATGCAAAGAGTCACACATTCCCCACCCACCCACGCAGACACTCAGGTACCCATACAGATACTCAGACAACTAATCAATAACCCATGTAGCTACTCAACAACCCATGCGGCCGCTTACACACCAACTAACAGACTGATACAGACATTCACACAGTTTAGTCAGAATCAGAATCAGAAAATGCTTTATTCGATTTTAAATATATGATAAAATCATAAAAAATCATAAAAGCAAAAAGTACAATAAAAAACAATTCATTTCAGATAAACATTAAAAGTGCCATAGTATATACAACTGATCTAGTAATACATAATTTTACGATACAAACTAACAGGCTACACTTCCTCTTTTCCTCAATATGCTTTTCAGGAGTCCAGACATAATTCCAATACAGTACACATTATCCAATAAGTTTAAAAAAAGGAAATCCGGGCGACATTGTTTCCATGCTCCTTGCTTTAAAAGAGGCATAATCCATCTGGTTCGTTCCTTAGCATAATATTTGCAAAAGAGGACAACATGCATTGTTGTTTGTAGCGCTAAATTATCGCACAGGCAGTGGCAAAGATTCCTGGACCAGTCATTTACAGCAGGGAATGATACCAAACAATGAAAGCAATCAAATCTGAACCTAGTCAATATACATCTATCATAGTCCCCTATGCACCACACTAGGTAAGGTTGAATGAAATTACTGGCCAAACTCATCTGATGCTGGATCACAGTATTTTTATTTATTTCCACTGCCAGTCTGAGCGTCTCGAAATGATTTAAACAAATCGTTTTAAGCTCTTTTCTAGATAAGGTGCTCATAGTGTCTGGTTTAAAATAAAAATCTGGTCTACACAAATCATTCGATAGTTTAGTTATATAGTTTAGCCAGGGGATTTTTTTGACCTGATCTAATCCCATTGAGTCTCTAATAATCTCACAATTCAGCCCTAGGCTAGGAGAAGTCCAGATTCTATGCCAGAGTAAAATTGGTTGCATTTTGATCAGATCGGAGATGTGGGGAATGCCCAGTTCACTTTGGCAGTTAAAAACTGATGAGCTCTGGGGAACAGCTAGTATAAACCTTAAAAAAGCATTTTCAATCACTTGAATTGACAAAACATCATAAAAAACCCAAATCCCCGCCCCATATGTAGAAATGCTTGTGCATTTAGCTTGATATATTTTTAATAATATTCCCGGGGGCCTTTTTCCCATTTTTTTTTTTAAAAGTCATCACAGCCGCGGTCGATCTTTTAAACAAAAGCGTCCTTCTCTTGACCGCGGGTCCCCAAGAGCCCGAATCCTCCAGTAAAATGCCAAGGTAGGAGAACGTTTTGGTTGGTTTAATTTTGCCATTACCAGTAGCTAGACTTCTACATATATTCTTCCCCTTCCCACATAACATCACAAATGTTTTCGTTACATTAATTTTCAGTCCCCTATTATCCATAAAATCAGAGTAAGTTGTAAGGGCCCTTTGAAGTCCAAGCTGGGTTCTGGCCATTAACACCTCTTCATCCGCGTAAAGAAGGGAGACAATCTGCTGGTTATTGATTTTCGGTGGAACTCTCGTCCTGGCCACCAGTTCCTCTTCCAGAGCATTGGTATACAGTGAGAAGAGGAACGGGGCCAGTACGCAGCCCTGCCTTACACCCCTCTCCACGCGGAATGACTTAGTGCACTCACCCTTTAGTCCGTACCTCACCTTGGCTGTGGCCCCCATATATAATTGTCTCAGAAATGGCACACGTGGGGACTCAACCTTTAGGTCCTCTAAAATATTCCATAATCTGTTGCGATCAACACAATCGAAGGCAGCGGTAAGATCTACGAATACCACAAATAATTTCCCTGCCTTCGCTTGGGTATACTTCCCCTGTATCAGGGAGAAGTTTAGAACCTGCTCGATTGTGCCCATCCCCTCCCTAAAACCGTATTGGACCTGACTCAGAATGTGGTTGTCCTCGGCCCACTGTTGAAGTTTATTCAAAACGACCCTTCCTGCAATTTTTATCAGTGAATCTAAAAGAGAAATGGGTCGGTAACAGGCAGGATTTTCCCGGTCCCCTTTTTTAAAAATGGGTATTATCACGAACTCTGACCAGGATTTGATAAAACCCATAGCACAACAGGCTTCTAGAACTTGATTTAACAATGGGGACAAAAGCTCTATCGTGCTTTTGTACAGGTCGATCGGAATCCCGTCGGGGCCTGGGGCCTTGCCTCCTTTGCTCTCATTTATAGCCGCCACCACTTCACCATGTGTAAAATGGATTTCAATTGGCGAGAAGTCAATAAGGTCGCCAAGTGAATTGATTCCAGGGGAATAGTAATATCCTCATTGCTCTCCTTTTCATACACCTTGGAGAAAAAGTCGACCCATGATTTCTCATCAATTGCTAACTCAACCCTTGCTCCCTCGTTTATGACAAAAAACGGTGCCTTTACTGCCTGCCAAAAATGGGAGCAATCCCTGCGTAGGGAAGCCTCAAAAAGGTTATTCCAAGCTTGATTTTTAATTTCTTTCTTGCGTTTATTCCTGGCAAGGTTATAGGCCTTCCTACACGCTCTGATTTCCTCGTAATGCCTCTCTGATCTATGGAGGGCAGCCTTTAACAGGGAGTAAGTCTTAGTACACATATTGTCAAACCAGCCGTTTACTTTATTAGATGGCATCCTACGGGGGCAACTCAGCGAATTCTGTATCACTGACAAAATTACAGAAAACGCATTCAGAATCAATAACCCATGTAGACACTCATGTAGCTATATGCAAACCCATGCAGCCACTTACACGCCAACAGACAGACAGATTCAGACATTCACACAGTTTACTCACTAACCCT
Source organism: Triturus cristatus (assembly GCF_964204655.1). Lineage (NCBI taxonomy): Eukaryota > Metazoa > Chordata > Amphibia > Caudata > Salamandridae > Triturus > Triturus cristatus. Next base: position 336,199,927 of record NC_140595.1, read on the forward strand.
TGCATTCAGTAAGACACATTTAATCACTCACTTATTCAGTCAGTCACGCACCTACTAAATCATCCATTCAGACACTCACACACCCACTCATTCTTCAATACACATTGGAATGTATATATATAAAACATATTTAAACTTTAAAGAAACACACAGTCACTGGATGATGTCATCAGTGATGTCATTTGAGATGGCATCAGTGATGTCACTGACCATGTCATGAATGATGTAATACATGACGTCACCAGCAGTGCATTGTGGGGCGCAAGTTATAGTTAGCTCAACTAACTATAACGGCCAAATTTCTCTGGTTTTGTACAACTGAAATGTCCAACTAACTATAACGTCTCTAAAACCTGTGGTTTTATCAGTAAATTTCTAAAGGTTTTTAAATGCTCATTTCTAGCTATAATGTCCCTGAAACCTATGTTTTTATATATATATATATATATATATATATATATGACCATGATAAAGACCTCGCTAGGTTGAAACGCGTTGATGTAGCAGTGTTCTTTTAATAAAGAAGAACTTGTAAAGGATTTAACTGAGTGCGGCGTTATTTGCAGAAACCAAATGTCCATGGGCTCAAAGTTTCAGCCCAAACGCCAGCATATATATATATATATATATATATTCACTGAAAAAAACATAGGTTTCACACATGTTATAGTTAGTGGAAATTTTACTGATAAAAAACCAATGAAATTCCCTCGTTATAGTTAGTGCAGGCAACTATAACTCACGCGACCGCAATCCTCTGCTGATGCTAATACTGTATTTAGACACTTATTTGCCCATGTCTTCTTCCATAAATTTTTAGCTATACATATATTACAAATATTTTTTTTTCATAAAGACACATATGTCATCAGCAGAAGATTGCGGTCGCGTGAGTTATAGTTGCCTGCACTAACTATAACGGGGGAATTTCATTGGTTTTTTATCAGTAAAATTTCCACTAACTATAACATGTGTGAAACCTATGGTTTTTTCAGTAAATTTGCAAGGTTTTTTAAATGCTAATTCCTAACTATAACGTGTGTGAAACCTATGGTTTTTTCAGTGAATTTGTACGTTTTTTTAAATGCTAAGTTACTTTACGCCATTCGTGGCGTGCGCGCCCACTTAACGCAGTTCATTCCGTGCGCGCACGGTGCGCTTCGCGCACCGTGCGCCCACTTTACGCAGTTAGTGCCGTGCACGCACGGTGGGCACGCGGTGCACTACGCGCACCGCGTGCCCACGTTACGCTAGATGGGCCATGTACGCACGATGCGCTTCGCGCACCGTGCGCACATGGAGGACATATGATGCACTTCATTTTGAAAGGTAATATTTTAATTTTTTACACTTCTAATAAGCCATGCACAAATGGTGCCCTTCGGGCACCATTTGCACATGGGGTGGGGAGAGTGAGGATAATTTTTTTTTTAAAAATATTTTTTTACCGTACGCGTACGGTAAGCGTAATCGGCGAAATTACCGAAAAAATAAAAATTCCGTTTTTGGCCTTGGGGGATCTTTGGGGACTCCCTCAACATGGCTAGGTGCTTTGGAGCTGTCCAAAAAGCCCCTTTACATGTTTTTGTCCTTTGTTTTTTAATCCACACTCTCAGTGCGAGAGAGAAAATGGCGGCCGCCGCTTCCTGGTTTCGGCCGATTCGAATGTTTACTAAGATCTAAGAGCCAATCAGAATCACGCTCGTGCACGTCACCGTACGCGTACGGTAAGCGCACCGTAAGCTGGCTCAGATATATATATTGATTTAAAGGCTATTTTCTCAGAATCTACTGAACAGATTTACACCAAACCTACAAAAGGCACTTCCTTGACCTGGGGACTACCTCTCTGCCAAATTTCATTAAATTCTGTTCAGCCGTTCGGGCTGTAGCCCTGTCTAAAGGTCCTATGGAAAAATGCATGGGAAAAACGCGTTTTGGGACCCCCCTTTTATCTCAGCCCCCGCTTGATGAATCCCCCCGAGACTTTCAGGGTAGGAGCGGAGCGTAGCGCCCCACCTATTTTGAAAAATTCGCGAGGATTCGTCGACTGGCGCCAAAGTTATTCAAAATAGAAAGTTGCGGATTTCCTATGGAAACGTGGTCCTAACTATAACTACCTACTGGCGACCGCCAGTAGGTAATATATATATATATATATATATATATTTGCGAAGTAATTACATGTACATACATATGTCTTATATAACTGTTCTGTTAAAATTGATACAAATTGAATACTTGATTTACGCTTGAAGATTTTGGATTTTAGCCTGTTATTTATTTATCAATCATGTACAACATGGTCTGATATGAAATTGTTTGGAAAACAGACTATGTAATTCTGAGTAGTGTGTCTTCACTTTTTAAATGTCACATGGTGAAAAAAAATGGTGAAAAAATGCAGCCAATTGAAAGTTTCAATGTATAAAATGGGCTCATTTTATTTTACTGACTGTCTGTGAGCAAGGGCGGATGCCCGAAACGCGTCAGATTTGTGAAGACTCGGCTTTGAAATAAATTGACAACTATTGTGCCTTACTTTGGATCTGCGTGGTTTCTATTTCTCCGTGGACACGGATTTCCTTGAAACTACAAGTGTGGGATATATATTACCTACTGGCGGTCGCCAGTAGGTAGTTATAGTTAGGACCCTGTTTCCATAGGAAATCCGCAACATTCTATTTGGAATAACTTTGGCGCCGGTCGACGAATCCTCGCGAAATTTTCAAAATAGGTGGGGCCCTGCGCTCCGCTCCTACCCTGAAAGTCTCGGGGGGATTCGTCAAGCGGGGGCTGAGAAAAAAGGGGGGTCCCAAAACGCGTTTTTCCCATGCATTTTTCCATAGGACCTTTAGACACAGCTACAGCCCGAACGGCTGAACAGAGTTACTTGAAATTTGGCAGAGAGGTAGTCCTCAGGTCACGGAACGAACTGCGTTAAGTGGGCGCGCACGCCACGAATGGCGTAAAGTAACTTAGCATTTAAAAAACCGTACAAATTCACTGAAAAAACCATAGGTTTCACACACGTTATAGGTAGGAATTAGCATTTAAAAAACCTTGCAAATTCACTGAAAAAACCATAGGTTTCACACATGTTATAGTTAGCTGGAAATTTTACTGATAAAAAACCTATGAAATTCCCCCGTTATAGTTAGTGCAGGCAACTATAACTCACGCGACCGCAATCCTCTGCTGATGACATATGTGTCTTTATGAAAAAAAAATATTTGTAATATGTGTATAGCTAAAATTTATGGAAGAAGACATGGGCAAATAAGTGTCTAAATACAGTATTAGCATCAGCAGAGGATTGCGGTCGCGTGAGTTATAGTTGCCTGCACTAACTATAACGGGGGAATTTCATAGGTTTTTTATCAGTAAAATTTCCAGCTAACTATAACATGTGTGAAACCTATGGTTTTTTCAGTAAATATATATATATATATATATATATATTTATTTATTTTTTTCACTGAAAAAAACACAGGTTTCAGGCACGTTGTAGTTAGTTGGACTTTTCAGTCATATAAAACCAGTGAATTTCGGCCATTATAGTTAGTTCAGCTAACTAAAACTCATGCCCCCGCAATGTACTGCTGATGGCGCACATATTACATCACTCAGGACATGGTGAGTAACATCACTGATGACATTACTGATGACATCTCAAATGACATCACTGATGACATCACTAATGACATCATCCAGTGACTATGTGCTTCTGTAAAGTTTAAATATGTTTAATATATATAGGACAAGCTGTATTAAAGAATGATTAGGTGTATGAGTGCCTCAATGGATGATTTAGTAGGTGCGTGACTGACTCTATGAGTGAGAGATTAAGCGTATCTTACTGACTGCATGGGTTTGTGACTAAAGTGTGTAAATGTCTGTTGGTGTGTAAGCAGCTGCATGGGTTGGTGTATAGCTACATGAGTGTCTATATGGGTTATTGATTGGTTGTCTGAGTATCTGTATGGGTGCCTCACTGTTTGTGTGGGTGGGAGGTGTGTGACTCTGTGCATAGATGTATGCGTGGGTGATTCTCTGAGTGTATGGATACAAGAGTGCATTAGTAAAGGGCTGTATGGGTGGGTGAGTATGTGTATAGGTGTGTTGTGAGTGAATGGATGTCTCAGTGGTACATATGTGAGTAACTACATATGTGAAAGGCAGTGTATGTGAGTGTTGGAGTATATAAATGACTATAAGTGAGAGTGAGTGATTGTGAGAGTGGCTGTATGGATAAGTGTGTGCTTCTATCAGTGATTGTATAAGAGCGTAAGTATGTGTTAATATCTGTATGAGTAAGTGAGGTAGTGTGTGTATAACTATAGGTGAGTAAATGGGAGTGTGATTAATTCTTTGCATGACTTACTAGGTGTGTGAGTAACTATGGATGAGTGGTGGTGTGTGAGTGTCTATATAGGTGTATGAGTGTATATGATAGTCCTGTACTGATGGGTGACCAAAAGTATGAGTGACTGTATGGGTGAGTGAGTGGATGTGTGTGTAGACCTAAGAATCAGTGAGTGGGTATGTAGTTATTAGTGTTGAAGCGTCTATGGTTTTGAGAATAGCAGTCTGTAGTTTAGAGTGGGTGTATAAAAGGTTATATTAGGGTGTGAGAAGATGCATCAGGTTATCACGTGGATGATGTCATCAGTGCAGTCATCAGTGATGTCATTTTGAGGTGTCATCAGTGATGTCACTGACCATGTCATGAGTGATGTAATATGTGACGTCATCAGCAGTGCATTGCTGGGGTTCGAGTTATAGTTAGCTAAACTAACTATGACGGCCGAATTTCACTGGTTTTGTACGACTGAAATGTCCAACTAACTATAACGTGCCTGAAACCTGTGTTTTTTTCCATGAATTTCTAATGTTTTTAAAATGCTAATTTCTAACTATAATGTCCCGGAAACCTATGTTTTTTTTGTGAATTTCAAATGTTTTTTAAATGCCAATTTCTAACTATAACGTCCCTGAAACCTGTGGTTTTTTCAGTGAATTTCAAAGGTTTTGCAATTTCTAACTTGCTAATTCTAATTTCTGCTAATTTCTAATTTCTAATTACTAATTTCTAACTATGCCTACAGAGGTTGGACATGTGCATAAAGAGGAATAAAGGCGCAGAAGGAAGCAAGAGAAATGCAGAAAGAGGCAACAGAAGTCCAGAAAGACAAAGAAAGGTGCAGAAAGAAGCAAGAGATGTGCACAAAGAACCAACAGAGGAGTAGAAAGAGGCATTGTTGCAAAGTCCTCCTGTGCCCCCAACTTTTTGCTGACGGGTACTGGTTTTAACTGACTGATTAACCAGGCCTAGAGCCAGCGTTATACTAAAAGACACCTAGAATACAGTGAAAACACCTACATACACTAGGGAACACTATGCGCTGGGGTACCCCTGTGATTGGCATGACCTCCTCTGTAAGGCCCTAGTACATAATAGGGCAGGGGGATTAAAACTACCTCTAAGTTAGAGAAAGATGCTTCTTTAAGTAGTAGTCACGTTTGCAGAGTGATGGAGAAAGGGTGCTGGGCCTCCGACCAGCACTCAGGAATTCCGCTGCATAGGACTTAGAGGAGGTACCAAGAGGACTTCTTGGCCCCCAAGGTTCCTCCGCAGTAAATTAGACTTCATCCCCCATCCCGTAGTCTGCCAGGAGGCACGTTTGCAGAGTGGTGGAGAAAGGGGGCATGTCCTCCTTAGACGTCTTAGCAATCTCACTGTGTGGGACTTACTGCAGGTAACAAGAGGGGTAGTTGGCCCCCAACTTCAACCTTGGGGTCAACTACCCCTCCTATTACCTCCAGTAAGTCTCACACAATGGGATTGCTAAGTTCGCATAGCAGACCACGCCCCCTTTGCCCACCACTCTGCAAACGCGCTCCCTGGCACGCTCGTGGATGGGGATTGACGTCCCCTTTCCTGCTGGGTGTCCTTTAGGGACCAACTATCCTACGTCTTACCTCCAGTAAGCCCCACACAGTGGGATACCTCAGTATTCAAGGGGAATTAATTCCCCATCTTACAATGCGCCAGGGTCGCCTTTGCAGAGTGCTGCAGGGAGGGGGCGGGGCCTCTGGCATGATGCCGGCTATTTTTTTTATAAGGGGGTCTGTGTGGCACCCTTCTTTTAAAATGTTTCTTGCCCAGGGGACCCCATGCCCCAGGGCCTGACCCCTTTAATAAAAAAATTAATAAAAAAAAATGAAAGGGGGTCGCGTGGCCCCCCTCCCGAGGCCATTTTCGGCCCCGGCGACCCCATCCCCTGGGGCATGGCCACATATTTATTCATTTTTTCTGTGTTATTTGTAAGGAGGGGGGCTGCGTGGCCCCCCTCCTGAGGCTATTATTGGCCCCGGGGACCCCATCCCCCTGGGCTGTGCCTCTTTTTTTATTTTTTGCAGGGGGGGCGCTTCTGGCCCCAGGGACCCCATCGCCCGGGGCCGGCCCTTTGCGTTGAGGACCGTGGGGGGAGCCCCAATGCCCCCACGGTCCTGCCGGCTCCCCGTCTCCTGCAGGAGCTGGCATTGCTTTTGAGCAAGGGGAGCTGCTGACATGCAGTTCCCCTTGCTCAAAAGCAATCCTGCTTTGCTTTGTTGAAGCGAGAGCAGGTTTTCCTGCTCTCGCTTCAACGAAGAAAAGCAGTGTTTGCTATGGCAGGGCAGAAGCCGTGCTCCCGTCCTGCCATACCAAACAGCAATGTCCCAGGGGTGGGCACCCCAGGACATTACAGGAGCCGGCCCTGGGGGGTGGCGGTCCTGGGGGGTGGAGAAAGGGTGCTGGGCCTCTGACCAGCACTCAGGAATTCCACTGCATAGGACTTAGAGGAGGTACCAAGAGGGCTTCTTGGCCCCCCAAATCCCTCCGGAGTAAATTAGGCTTCATCCCCCAACCTGTAGTCTGCCAGGAGGCGTGTTTGCAGAGTGGTGAAGAAAGGGGGCATGTCCTCCTTAGACGTCTTAGCAATCTCACTGTGTGGGACTTACTGCAGGTAACAAGTGGGGTAGTTGGCCCCCAGCTTCAACCTTGGGATCAGCTACCCCTCCTATTACCTCCAGTAAGTCTCACACAACAGGATTGCTAAGTTCTCATAGCAGGCCATGCCCCCTTTGCCCACCACTCTGCAAACGCGCTCCCTGGCACACTCGTGGATGGGGATTGAAGTCCCATTGCTGCTGGGGGCCTTTAGGCACCACCTATCCTATGTCTTACCTCCAGTAGGTCCCACACAGTGGGATACCTCAGTATTCAAGGGGAATTAATTCCCCATCTTACAATGCACCAGGGGCCACCTTTGCAGAGTGCTGCAGGGAGGGGGCGGGGCCTCCGACAAGATGCCGGCTATTTTTTATTCTTTGTAAGGGGGGCTCTGTGGCCCCCTTCTTTTACCAGTTTTCTGACCCCTTTAATAAAAAAAGAAATAAAAAAACCAAAAGGGGGCCGCGCGGCCCCCCTCCCGAGTCCATTTTCGGTCCCTGGGACCCCATCCCCCGGGGCATGGCCACATATTTAATCATTTTTTGTGTGTTGTTTTTAAGGTGGGGGGCTGCGTGGCCCCCTTGCTGAGGCTATTACTGGCCCCGGGGACCCCATCCCCCGGGACTGTGCCTCTATTTATTTTTTATTTTTTTAATCAATGGGGGGGCCGCTTCTGGCCCCAGGGACCCCATTCCCCGGGGCTGGCCCTTTGGTTGGGGACCATGGGGGGATCTCCTGCGGGAGCCGGCATTGCTTTTGAGCAAGGGGAGCTGCTGACATGCAGCTCCCCTTGCTCAAAAGCAATCCTGCTTTGCTTTGTTGAAGCAAGAACAGCTTTTCCTGCTCTCGCTTCACCGAAGAAAAGCAGTATTTGCTATGGCAGGGCAGGAACCGTACTCCCAACCTGCCATAGCAAACAGCAATGTCCCGGGGGTTGGCACCCCAGGACATTACAGGAGCCGGCCCTGGGGGGTGGCGGTCCCCAGGGCCATTCAGGGCTCCAGGAAGGGGTGCCGCGCGGCCCCCCTTCCAACGTATTTAAAGCCCCAGGGAGGAGGTGGTCTGTGGGGCCCGGGGGTCCGAATTTAAATATTAAGTGCCCCAGGGAGGTGGTGGGCTTGAGCCCCCCACACTAGTTATTATTTGTAGCCTTGGGGAAGAGGCGGTCCCTGGGACTCAGGGGGACCCGCGAGGCCCCCGCTTATTTACATGAATGCCCATGGGAGGTGGCGGTCCCCAGGGCAGTGTGTGGGGGTTGGGAACCCCCACGCATTTATTAAAGAAGCCCTGGTGGCGGTTCCCTCGGCTGTGGGGGGGCACATGTCCCCTGCATAAAATTTAATGCGGCCCCCCGGAAATTAATTGGTGAGTGCCCCCGGGACCTGGCCCACCCGGGGGCTTTCAAAAACAAAGCGTTGGAGCCTGCACTTCATTTTTTTATTTTCTCCGCTGAATTCGCGACCCCAGCGCAAATTCAGCCGATTAAAAATAATAAAATGCTTTTTTTGGCCCTGGGAGTCCTTGTGGGACTCCTTCAGCAGGCCTAAGGGGTCAGGTTGTTTGTACCCTACACCCTTTTCATGTTTTTATCTTTGTTTCACCCTTTATCTTGTGACTCGGTTACCGAGTCACAAGATGGCTGCCAACAATTCTTGGTTTGGAGTGTTGTCAGCCTATCAGAATTGAGCTTGTGCTCGGGAGGGTGCACGACTGCTCCTCGGTGCTCAGATATCAATATTTTTCTTTTTTAAATTTCCCAAGAACTACAGAACGGATTTACACCATTAAAAAAAAAGGGCGCACTCTAAACCAAGACCTGCCTTTTTGCCAAATTTGGTGTAATTCTGTTCAGCAGGTCGGGCTGTAGCCTGTAATAAAGTTTCCTATGGAAATAACATGAAGAAAACGCTTTTTGGGACCCCCCTTTTTTCTCGGCCCCCGCTTTACGAATCACCCTGAAACTTTCAACACACAAACTGAGCCTTGCGGCCCTATTTTTGGGAAAATTTCACGATTATTCGTGAAACGGCGCCAAAGATATTGGCAAATCAAAAAATGCTCTTACCATGGAAACTGGATTCTAACTATAACTACCTACTGGCAACCGCCAGTAGGTAATATATATATGTATATATATATATGCAACTATTCAGACTTCTCGAACCTCCGCAGTGATGCGCACGCAGCAGCAGCAGCGGCGAACAGAGGAAAACGGACCCCGATTACTGGCAGGTAGATTTTATTCTGCTCCTTCTCTCAGTGACGCGTTTCGGGCACAGCCGAGCCCTTGATCACACACTAGAAACAGTCCGCCATTACAATTTAAATATGCTAAGTGAGTTTGCTTACTGTGTCACGTGATCATAGACACAGAAGACAGATTACGAAAAGACAGATTACGTGAAGTCACTTAAACAACCGCCATAAATTTAAATACATCGATTGTGACTAGAATAATGTGCACAATATTGCTGTATAAATACATATAAAAGCATCACAAAAAACATTGGTCCAAATTATAAAATGAAAAATGAACATGACCTAAATGCAAATACATATGATTATATTTACATATCAACACTGGAATGGATAAAAATGTAACACATTGTTAAAAACTGTCAATAAATAGGATATAAAATATCGCTAATAAAACAGTATCAATATAGTGCCACAAAATCCAGACATGAGCCAGCGAGAGTCATATATGTGAGCTATTGAGTATCAGCCTAAATGCTTGCTATGATGTAGTTATGGCCCAATTTGTTTTCATATCGTGTCATACTTCGTCATCTGAAATGAGTGAGAAAGTGCCATTAAATATGTGCAAAAAATTACTAACGCTATCCTTTCCTCAAATATCATCTCCATTAAAAAAAGGATATCCTAATGTAAGTAAAACCCCTAACAAAATCTAAAAAGCCAAATGTGCAAAATCTCCTAAAGCAGCTAAGGTTTCATAATGAGTATTGTGTACAGACAAGAACAGTGTCTACTCCTAAAAATAAGTTACCCAAAAGGGAAGGAGTACTTAGGAAATAAATAGGGAGGTGACTAAAAGGAATCAGTGCATAATGTAAGAGAAAATATCTTGATATTACCAGGGTCACGACAGCATGTTCCTATAGGAAATTGTGCATATCCTCTGTTGTGTTCAACCCATGTGGTGCTTTACTATCAAGTTCTAGAATAATGCGAGATTCTAAATGTCTTAGCTTCTTTTCTTTGTTACCACCCCTCCTTAGGGGGAGAATCGCATTGATTACAAAGTACGAGAGGCTGCTCAAGTCATTGTCATGTTCTCGTTTGAAGTGTCTGGCTACAGGATAAGATGAATCGTTGTTCACTATGTGCTGCAAAATCCTGACGTGCACCTGTAGCTTGGTACTTCCAATGTAATGCAAACCACAGGTGCACGTCAGGACGTACACAGCAAACTCAGTGCGGCAATTATAATTCCCTTGGATGGCACATTTCTCATCAGAGAATGGAGTAGTGTAATGGGTAGTATTAACAGCAAACTTGCACGCCCGGCACGAGGAACATTTGAAAAAACCTTTCCTAGGTTTTAGCCAAGTGCCAGTGATTCTTGTCTCTGGACTACTTTTGACTAACTGGCTCCTCATTGACTTCGCTTTTCTGTAAGTGATAGTAGGAAAATTAGGAAGGCGTGGTCCCAGTACCTCATCCGTAAGTACAATAGGCCAATTTTTCTTTATGATTGATTTGATTTTTCTCTCCTGCCTGCTTTATGTTATAATCAATCTAGGACAGGTGTCAGCTCCAGTTTCACTGGCTACCTTAACTGTCTTGTGCAGAAGGGTATCTCTTGGTCTATCTTGGGACTTAACAAGGGCACGTGTAAAGGTTTTATCGCTGTACCCTCTTAGCCTTAGTCTCTGTATTACATCATTTGTGCACTTATCAAGTTGTTCCGCCGTACTGCAAATGTGCTTGATCCGCAGCATTTCACCGAACGGAATACTGTCTATCAAATGCTTGGGATGGCTGCTACTGGCATGTAGAGTGCTGTTGCCTGCTGTGGGCTTCCTAAATAAAATTAGTTGCACTCTCCTCATCCCCTCCCCAAATCAAAAAAACATCATCAATATAACGTAACCAATGTACCACATGATGATTAAAGATTTCCAGATGTTGTTTCTTTAGGACCTGTTCCTCCCACCAGCCAACATGTAAACAAGCATAGCTGGGGGAGAAACAGGATCCCATAGCCACGCCTCTCAATTGTTTAAAAATTTCATTCCCAAACAGAAAAAAGTTATTGTGCAGACACCAAGCTATCAAGTTAATCAGCATTTTGTTGTGTAGGTAGAATTCACCACCCCTAGAATCAAGAAAATGGTTAACAGCATTGAGACCATTCGTGTGATTGATGCTTGTATATAACGATTCGATATCTAAGGCAATCAGTAGAAAACCCGTCTCCCATGTAATGTCTTTGATCTTGTTTAAAAAGTCACCAGTGTCTTTGATGTAACTGGGAAGCTTTTTCACAAATTCTTGTAGAAAAAAATCGACATACTGGTAAATGTGTTCACTGACACTATTGATGGCCGAAATGATAGGTCTTCCTGGTACTGGCCGAATTAGTTTATGTACCTTTGGAATCAAATATATCGTAGGCATCTCAGGGAAGTCAATGTCTAAAAATTTGTATTCAGATGATGAAATTAGACCCTCCCTTTTGTATTGTAGCAGTTGTTTCCTTAGTGCTTCTTTGGCCTGATTAAATTCTTTTAAATTGGATTTCACATAGCACTCATGATTATTCAACTGTCTTCTTGCTTCTGTGATATATTCCTTTTTAGGCCATAGTACAATATTACCACCTTTATCGGATGCATTAATGATAATTTTGTTGTTTTTGCCTAGTTTGGTCATAAGTCGGTCATATTGATTGTTTAAAAAAGATGAATTCTTAGGTTTTCTCTTGGTCTGAACATACAATTTTTTAATGTCATCTATCACACGGTCATATATATATATATATAATATTATATTATTTTTGTATTTATAATAATAATAAATATAAGTGTGCATATTAATTATTCACAATGTAAGTACATTTATATTAATGTGTTCTTTATTATAAATTGTAAATTACATGGGTATCAAATTCATTATTACCTACTGGCATTTGCCAGTACGTAGTTATAGTTAGGACCATGTTTTCATAGGAAAATTATTTTTGACTTGCCAATATCTTTGGTGCTGTTTGACGAATCTTCACAAAACTTTTTTTAAAAGTGCTCCAGTAAATCTTGTTACACATGGAAAATTTGGAGATGATCTGTCAAGCAGGGGCCAAGAAAAAAGGGAGTCAAAAAAGGTGTGCAGCCTGTACCGCTGGACGGAATTACACCAAATTTGACAGAAAGGTAGACTTTGGTTCACAGATCACGCTTTGTTATCCGGTGTAAATCCTTCAAGTAGTTTTTGAGGAACTTTAGGAAATCTGAATTTGTTTATCTGCGTTTGCGGCTAATTCGCAAATAATAACAAGCTTCTACAGGGAAATGCAGAGCTCTGATGGGCTGCCAATACTTCAATCACGAAGTGTTGGCAGCCATTTTTGGGCTCGGCTCCAGTCAAGTCCCATAAATAAAACTGAAAAAAAGACAAGGGGCAGGGTACGAATACCCTGACCCCCAAGCTTTGGTCTTGGGGTCCCAGAGGGACACCAGCAAGGCAAAAATCATACTTAAAAAAAAAAAAGTTCAGGCTCCCGCGCTTGTTTTGAAACAGGCCCCCGGGTGGCATGCAGTGATTTAATAAAAAATGGAGGTAGGTACATGGGCCCCCACTTCAAGGGCTTACTTTGCCCCAGGGACCGCCATTACCATGGGCCAGTGGTAAAAAAAAAAAAGATGGGGGTGTGCAGGCCCCCCGGGAACCACCACCTCCCCAAGGCAATAAAATAATGTATGAGGGGCAGCACAGACCCCCTGGGCCCCAGGCGACACCACCACCCTGAGGCTTTAATTTTTATAGAAGAGGGGGGCTCACAGTCCCCCCTCGCAGACTGTTTTTAGTCCCGGCCACCACCACATCCCTGGAGCAGGCCTTTGAAAATCAAAGGAGGGGGACAGCGCAACCCCCCTCCTGGAGCCAAAATGTCCCCGTGGACCGACACCCCCTGCTATGTCCTGGGTGCCGACCACTGGGAAATAGTTGTTTAATTTTGTTTGATTTTGTGGAGAGGTGTGGCTCACTGGTTAGAGGCGGCAGACCCGTAAGCAGAGAATCGGCCAGGGACCAGGGTTCAATTCCTGACGCAGCAGGGTTGTGGACCAGGGTCAAAACGGACTCGATAATTCTCGCCTCGGTACCTACTCTAACCAGGAACACACTCGGCAACTCTGGGCATTAAGCTTGCCTCATCTCTACAACGGCCCCCCACAGACGCCGGGGATGCCTGGTTTCACCTTGGAGATACCCAGAAAGGGACCTTCTCACAGGGATAGCCAGGACGGGTTCCCCAGCTGTCTATAGCGCCGGGACACTTCCGAGTAGCTGTGCGCTGAATAAATTAAAATAACATAACATTTTCCCCACCCAGCAAAAACACTCTGTTATTAGCAAGTGGGAGCTGTCAAAGCGCCTCTTGCCCCCTGGAAATGGAGGTTTCATCTCTTTTCCCTGCCCGCAAACATGCAGGCAAGGGAAGAGAAGAAACAATTGCTCTGGCATGCATGTAGTTGCATTTCCAGCACCTCTCTTCGTGCAAGAGCAATGCTGGCTCCCGCAGGAGGCAGTGAGCCGGCTGGGACTGCATGGGCCTTGAGGTCCCCCCCATGGTCCAGGGGAAAAGAGCAGGATGAGGCAAAATAAAGGTCAGGGACAGGCAGAAGGAGGCAGAATAACGGGCAGCAACGAGCAGAAATAGGCAAGATAAAGGTGAGAAACAAGCAGAAATAGACAGAATAAAGGTCAGCAATGTACAGAAAGAGGTAGACACTCATGCATCTGCTCCCAGACCCACTGAGATACTCAAGCACCCACTCACAGATCCAAACAAGCACTCCTACACCCACTTACACAGCCACGTATACACCCATACAGTCCCTCACATACCCACTCCCTGACCCATACAGCCACACACACACAAACCAACTCACACCCACTCAGAGAACCATACAGCCAGTCACACACACAATCACTTACCTATACAGCCACTCACACACCCACTCTCAAAGGTTACAGGTCACAGTTAGGAAATAAAATTTCAGAAAAGTTGAAATTCACTGAAAAAAACAAAGATTACAGGGACTTTATAGTTATCAAATAGAATTTTTAAAAAGCATAGAAATTTACTGAAAAAGCAAAGGTTACAGGGATGTTATAGTTAGGCTCAGATTTCACTTGTACAATACCAGTGAAATTCATGAGCTAACTATAACCTACGCCCGCAATGCACTGCTTATAACCTCAAATATATAACACTCATGACTTGGTCGGTGACTTCACAGATGACATCTCAAATGACACCACTGATGACACAACCTACAGAATCACTTATACACCTACTTACACCCCATACAACCTCTCATACACCCATTCACACAAGCACTTACATACCAAACTACTGACACACTCACTCACACAGCCACTCACATAACCAACCACCCATACACCCACCCACCCATATAGCCACTCACAGACCCATGCAGACGCACACACAACCACTCTCACACTCACTCACACACCCATACAGCCATTCACACACCTACTCATGCACCTATACAATCAATCATATACCCATTCACACAGCCTTTCACACAACCACTCACCCATATAACCACTCACACAGCCGCTCACCCAAACATCTACTAACAGAGCTACTCACTCACCCATAAAGCCACTCACACACCTACTCACGCACCTATACAATCAATCATATACCCATTCACACATCCTTTCACACAACCACTCACCCATACAACCACTCACACAGCCGCTCACCCAAACATCTACTAACAGAGCTACTCACTCACCCATAAAGCCACTCACACATCCATTCACTCAACCAAAAAAACACTTATTTACCAATCCACACAACAGTACAATCATTCATCTGGCCTCTCATTCATCCACTCACACAAATATTTTGCGTGCAAAACAGCAACTCATGCACCTACTCACCCATCCACCCTATCAAACAACCACTTACCTATACATCCACTTATAGACCCAGTCATTCATCCATACAGCCATTCACATATCCACTACAGTCAATGATATAGCCACTCACACACCCTCACCCACAGATACAGCCACTCACATACCCACACAGCCACTCCTACACAGATACAGTCGCAGAGCCAATTGTATGACATATATTAGTAACAGTATCACTCATTATTAGTACAAAAAGAATAGTAATTTAACTTATACAGTAGCAGACTGCCAGGCCAGGTCCTCTCTGGACCGGAAACAAGCATCCTGGGACCAGTTTTAGGGTATCAATCCTCATTAGCCAACCTACTTTGAATCCATGTTACTATATACTCCCTAAGTGGCTGAGGGTATGCCCAGATGTGGGTCCTTTGCTTGCTGCACCACTGGATTCAAGCTAGCCTGGCTGATGAGAGGTGATAGCCCAAAACTCATCCCAGGATGCATGTTTCTGGTCCAGGGAGGACCTAGCCTGGTAGTTTGGGCTGGACTGTTTCCATGGGGAGCATGGTCAAGACTGATTTGCATATGGCTGGGTCCAAACTGGGGTGACGTGGGGAACAAAGTACCATTGGATTAAACCCAGTGACTGGGGGTAAGTGTTTGAGAGGTTTTAACACTCTGTACATCATTTTATTTTGGGATGTTTCTATGTACTTCCTTTATGGCCCCTGGCCTCAGAGGGAGCAAAACATTTGCCTCCTCTAAGGCCAGAGGTCACAAAGAAAGTGCCAGGAATAGCAGGGAGCAAACTAGAGGTCACACCTGAAACCCCTGACTATGTCCAAATGACATCCATGTGGACATCAAGTGAATAATACTGTCAGAATTCTGTTCCAGTGTGAGCTAGCCAGGTGCTCACTTGGGTTGATATAAGGCTGTCTACTCATGTCACTCACTCTTACAATAATAGTATATCATTGGTGTTAGCGTTCTTCTCTGTGGCTTTATGTAGCCCATAGTCCTAAACTTCTTTATATGCAGTGCTCAAAGGGAGACCAAGCTTGACCCATCAAAAGGGGGCAAAGAAGCAAAGATCCTTTGTTGGAATGCATGAATAGTTCGAAATTAAATTTTAGGCTAGGATTAGGAAACTAGGAATTGGCTATCTGATTTCTTTTTCTTAAATGCTGTGCCTGTCAAAATGTGTTTCTAGTATAGAGTGCCACAAATCATTGCTTTTTATTTTCTTTCTTTCATAATCGCCAGACCTGCCAACTCACATGGTGCCACTGTGTGTCACATGATTTCGGCCCATTCACACGGTCACCTGGTGAGGAGCTGAAGTCACACGGTGTCAGGCAAGTGAGCTGGAAATCACTGCATATAGTGGATTTCCAGCTCGTCTATTGTGGATGTAAGCATCTGATGTCCATTAAGGGGTGTGTAAATACCCCAGGATGTCAGCGACACCCTCAGTGACTTTTTGTTGTTTTTGGAGGTAGAGAGGGAGGGATTGGTGGGCTTGGTGGAGGGCAGAGTGACTCTTAGGTAGGTCTTGGCGCAAGGCCAGCCCCTTCCTCACACAGGGAAATGTATTTACAGGTTTGCAGGTCTGAAGCACCCAAGGGCAATAGGGCACCTGGGCCTGCCACCACCACCAGCACCACTGCAGGTGAGACAACATTCACCACCACCACTAGTACCACAGGAGATGGTTCTGCTGGCCCAAGTAGGTCATGTTTATTATTTCTTATTTTCTATTTCCACTAGTAAAATGATGGCCTTGTGTATAATTCCTACTTACTTTTTTTCAACACCCATTCTAATATTTGACATCCCTGTATATCCTTATGTTTTCTATATTTCCTGTTTCTGCAACTGACGTTCTCCTGTCTGTAGTTTTCTCCTTCCTTTTGTAGTAAGCTTTTTCTTGTCCCTCTTTTACATGTCTTGTTGTGTAGTAATAAAAGGAGAACAGATTCTTGGTAATGTAAAGAGGATCACAGCTAGGTCCAAGTATTCTAGTCACCAAACATGTGATTGAGAAGGCTTTCTTGATCAGTCAAAAGGTACAGGGACAGAGATAGAGTGGTCCTGGACCCCCAAAGTTGTCTTATTTTAGCAGTTTCCACCAAAGTGCAGCATGGCAGGAATGAGATACCACGGCCGATACCAGATGTCCTTACATTCCCTTCCACCCCTTTTGTAGACTTATCCCTATCCCTTATCCCTCTAATAGGAGAAAAAGCTTTTTGGTTGACTCAATGACTACCTGTTTTTTTACAATGGTATCAACAAAGTAACAAATCTCTCAAAGTGAAACTTTCAGTAGAAGAATATAATGATAGAAAGCTAACCGAACTGTAGTGAGGTATTGCTGTTGTACCTTCTGGAAAATAAATATTTAAGCGACTATTCTGGTATCTAAAATGGGTGCATTATGTTTTGCTCAAGAAGCACAGACCACCAGTGCCACCATAACAAGCACCAGCTAGCCAGGGACTTTGGAGAAGCCCAGCCGGCCGAGGGAGGTGGAGAAGTCCCAGTGGTGGCAGGGACAAGCGATAAGTTGCCTTGCTTTCTTATTGACAATACTATACTTGTTAAGCGAGGCAGATTTCTCGCCCTTCACCTCCAGTGCCTGCCTAAGGCATTTCACCACCTAAAACTGCAGCTGGTTTAATTTGGTGCTGCAGTACAAATGGTGAAATATGTGTCTGCAGCAGCACGACGAAGCCTGCAATTTACAAACCAAAGACAAGGTGCATTTCCCGGTGTCCACTCAGTCCACAAAAATGTACATTCTGTCTCAGCACATGCCACATTTTTCTGCCCAAGTGACTTATATTTCATGGCTTCCATTACGGATTTATGGTTCAAATTTTTCCATTCAGTTAATCAATGTGACTAGCAACAGTGCAGTACATGATCAGTGGCACTTAACCATTCCATAGCTAAACCTCTACTTAGCCCAACCCCTATAATTTATCTCCCTGTAGAATAGCTTTCCCCACTGCCAAGTGAAGGTATTTGTTGAAAATAATTTGTGGTGGAGGCCAGGGTGTAATGTGGGGATAAGGGCCTGATTTAGAGTTTGGTGAATGGCATACTCTGTGACAAATTTGACAAATAAAATATATCCTGTTCACTGCAATACAGTGCATCATTTATATTCTATGCACAGTCAACGTTAAGATGGTGAAGGGGATAACCTTTTCCGCCATATATGTGATGGAGTATCCCATTTGTAAGACTCTATCAGCCCCTAAGTTTGGAATCAGGCTAGAATTGAAGAAGGAGTCAGAGAAAAGCAGGGCCATGGGATTAATCAGTTAATAACATAACATGCTGCAAAAACATATTTCAGAGTAAGCAGATCTGCCACCATGGCTCTGTTAATTTTGCAGTCAAGTACCAATTGTGCAGTATATATACACCTTACTCATTAATTACAGCTGATTCATTTATTAAAATACATAAAGTGTCTATTCACTTTCACTATGAAATCCTTTAAATTAAATCACTTTTTGATTATGTTGGTGTTTAGGCTTAATTCCTCCCAGACTGATCATCACATCCAAATTAAATTCCAGTGGCCCTAGGGGACCAGAAATATTCTGCTGCTGTGCCACTATAGACTGTAAAAAAACAAGTGTTTGCATTGAGCACCACAGCTTGTGTTTTTGTTTTACTTTCTTGATACAGCTACTCCTGCTGCTATAGCTGACCAGCAACCACCATCCCTGCAGGAGCTAGCCGCCAGGCTGTGGCATCAAACGTTGGAGGCCTTAGCAGTGGAACATCACCAGCTGGTTGCCTTGCAGGAAAACGAAGAGGAAGACATGGGTCTCTAGTTCCTTGGGCTACCAGCCAGGCCTGCCCCCGACTTGGTCCAGCTTAAGCCAGCCAGTGCCACCGACACCTGTAGCCAGTGAACACTGCCCCTCAGAATACCACCAGCCCCCTCCTCATTATCATCCAGCCGCCTCCACCAGCGCACCCTATGCAACCTGGTACTACTCAGGCACAGGGAGAAGATCCTGGCCCGGGTAGTGACTGACATTCAAACTGAACTAGGTTCCCTCAAAGTCCTTTTTTATTGATTATTATTTTTGGTGGTATGGACTATTGGTGGTAGAGAGGATGGAAAGGGAATTTAGAAAAGGGTATTTGGAATATTTGAGGTTTTTGGCTTGGGGAAGGCAGTGGGCCTGTTGTGGGTGGAGAGGATGGGATTTGGGAAGGGAAGTTGGGGAATGGGCAAAAGGGGCTTTTTTTGCTTGGCGAGGTGGGTGGGCCTGTTGTGGGTAGAGAGGGTGGATTTTGAATATGAAAATAAATAAATTGAGACTTTCGTTTTTTATTTGTCAGTATCTGTCTTTGCATTGCTAGTTAACATAGCATTGTGGTTTTGTGATGAGACGAGAAGCTGTCCTGAATTTGCATATTATACTGTACGTTGACTCCCTCCGACTTTCTCTACCTGATGTCCCATGCCAACTATTTATTCTTCAGTAGGGTACTTACTTGTTACTGCAGTCCAGTAATCATAACCTTCACCGAAGTGGCACTAGGAGAGTAAACTGGCTAATTGAGTTCTGCTTCACTTGATTGCTTGATTATGTTTTGGAGCACCCAGCCACTCAATGACACCGTATACTAGTTAGTTTAGTTACAGCCTTTGTCCTACCCTCTGTAACCATTGACCACTGATAGGGTCTGCCAACAACATACACAAAAATCTCAATCTTATTTGTCTCTCCTTCCCAAGAACAACTTCAGTACTAAGTTATTAAATAATGCTTCTTACTGAGTAGATTAAGAGACGTATGCTGCCTCTCTTAATCTTCCCAAACCTTATGTCAGGGTTTCCCCAAAGGTCCCTCTTAATTCTGGGGGTAGTAGTGTGCTAGCTCCAACAGGGAAGACATCATAAAGCAAGGTCCCACTCCCACCTATTATGACTGAGGTAAACTCCAACTGTAGGATTATTCAGAAGTATTATCCTTCACAAGCAACTGGACTGAAAGAAAACACAGAGCGGATAAATAAAGACTGAGACCATACCCCCATGAAAAAAAGTAATATTACAAACTAGCAGCAGTAACTTCTAAACAATCTGGGGAGCTAGTATTAACTACTAAATTTACTAAAAAAATAATAACTAAACTTACAAAATCCTCGAGTCAGAAGTCAGGACTGAAGAGAAGGTTAGGTTACTCCATGTTGCAGTTTTTGTAAGCCACACAAAACAAGGCCTGATTCACAAAAGTAAAGTAAGTTACACTTTTGGTGTTACTTTTCCTCTTGCAGAGTAAGTTTAGAACTAGTAACTTTTCCATCAGTAACTTTATGAGTAATAACTTTGTGCGTTGTAAATAACCCCTATCACTTTAAAAAGAGTTACTATAGTTAGTTACTACTCATAAACGTTGACTCATAAACCTACTTGTGGTAGTACAGTTATACTGCAAGATTAAACTTACCCCAAAAGTGTAAATTTACCTTTGTGAATTAGACCACATAGTGCACACTAGTAATGCATATCCTGGGACAGACATTGTCCTAACTAAGACTCTGCACTATAATGATGTTGTCCCTTTCATGACTGGGTGGGTAATTAGGGCTGGCGTGGGTTATTGTTTAGTTAAGAAGGTCGCGTACCAGTAATCTGGCATTGTTTTCACCTCATCCACCCTTCCAAGTGTGTGATCCATTTATGTTGCAAATTCTTAAGTCACCCTTTAGTAGAGCACACAACCTAGGGGAAAAGCGTTAAGCGTTTGATGAATAGATGAGAACGGGGAGTTCAGGAAAGGTGAGAAAAAAAACATTCACAACATTTATCAATTTGAAAACCAGCCCATAATCATAACATCTGTTATGGGAGGAAATTAAGGAATGGCACGGTTCAGTTACTTTTTCTATATTTTATTTTTTATTATTTCCCAGATGGTTAAAGCATACAAACGTAATTAATTTCTATGGTGTATGAACAAAATATAAAAAGTACATTCATTTCATTAGCAAAGAGAGACAAATTATTATTGAGTCAAATAGATAAGTTCATGATACAACTGATAATAAAAAAACTACTAGCCTCCCATTCCACTCAGTCAAAAAAAAGTCTTACATAAGGAACTGGACATTCCCTTAATGGAAATCATAACACGTTAGAACCATTTTAGAGATAATACATTCCTCTAGACATACAGGGTTACTATATCCTAAACCGCTCCTATAAGCAGCCAGTCCAAGCTAGACCTACCCTCCCCTAGAAATCGCGGGCTAGCCTGTCCTTGTATCCTAAACAGCCAATCATCCAATTAGTCATGGAAGACCATATATTTTGGCCCCACCACTTAGCCCGCCTACCCTTGCAATTATAAGGGTCTATTTGTTGATTATATATACCCATAAATCGTCACACCCATGCCTGGAATGTAGGAGGCTTTGGATCTTTCTGCCTTGTTGCTATTAATAATCGGGCTACTTCCACCGATATAAAAATAAAGTTTGTCTGAGTCGAATCCTACTCACCACAGTTATCATACCCAAAGAGCATCATGAGTCAGCTAATACACACCTCTTTCCCAAACAACTTCAGTCAAAAAGTCTTCATACCTTTCTTCAGGGGTTGTAGTTTTTCACAACCATAAAACATGTGAACCACTTCGGCCAGTCCATCACAACACCTAGGCCACTTAACATCTTCCCTTTTGCCCCATCCAAACATCTACACCGGAGTAAAATATAAATTGAAAAAATGGTTTATAGTGCTGGGCTTTCAGGTTAGATGAAAGAAAGATCTTCATTCCTAATTCAATTGACATAAATAAATATGTATCTCCCTCCCCTAACTTCCTAACCTAGTTAGCTTCAACCTTCCCAAGGTTATCCACGATTGTATCCAGTAGAATTTCATGAATATGTCTTATTGTGCAATCTGGCCAAGTTACTGCATTTAAGAGGGAGATTTTTTCCAGAGAAAACGTGCCTGCCCTAAGTTGATTCACAAATTCCTTTGCCTGCAGGTATTTAAAAAAGGAACTAGCTGCTATTCCAAAGTCTTGCCATAGTTAAGAAAATGAGCATAGTTGCCCTGCTGAATACATAACTCTTATCCTGATGAGACCAGAAAGTTCCCATTGCCTTCCCATTACATCATAAAAAAATTACTGGAAGAGCGAGGTTTGCCACAAAGGTGTATACTTGTTATAACTTTTAACCTTTATCAATTTCGAATCTTACTACTGACTCTCCAAGCTGTGGTAAGCACTTAAACTGAACTTTTTTTGAAATAGCTCGGCTCAACTTGCTGGAGACGAACACCCCGTGCTGCTTTGCCCACTGCAAGCTCATAGATGGTAGGGGGACCGAGCCATGTCCCCGATCCTCCCTGTTAGCACAATGCTCCCATCTATTGTATTGCATTAGTTTGAAAATATACAATTTCTAGGTATTGTAGTGTAAGCATGGTGGGAGTGCCGGACGGATACACAGTAGCGGAGGCTGGATGTAGTGTGCAATTTTCAGGGGTTTTTATTAATACCAACAGGTTGGTTGGACGGGTTTAGATGAAGAGGAGTTCTTTTCTACTTTTAATGGTTTCACTCTTCCTTCTTGGCCTTCTGGGATCTCTTCTGGGTGTTGGTCTTCTCCGGTGGTAGCTTTTGGCAACAAGGTGGGCTTGCGGAGGCTCAGACAGAGGGGAGAGACAAGAAAATGAGCCGTCAGCAGGTTGTTTCTTCTGTAGCTTTAGCGTTTAGTGATACCTGTCACCACACCCGGTTTGGTGAAAGGGGGAAGCGTGCAAAGGTGTATACAAAAACGGTGGGGGAGGGGAAAAGAAACGTGAGGCCGGAGTTAAGAAGGTACGGGTAGAGGCAGCTTTAGTAAATGGGTGTTCTTGTATCAAGACGGGGCGTGTGGTTCAGGGCTATCGGGATATGTGCTCTTTTCTTCTCTCAGTGCTGTACAATCCGACCCTCCCTATCCCACCCCTGGTACTGGGTCACCACCCACCAACCCCTTCTCCCACTATCGCTATCTCCTGTATTCGTGGACTCACTGGCTCTGCCGCAACCCTCCAGGGTTGCGGCCGCTCTCCAGCGTCCTCCGTTGGGCTCCACCAATCCTCGCTCCACTCATCCTCACCTTCAGGCCCGTCTGCTTCATCTACCCGACTAGGCTTCTCCTCCGGTTCTTCTTCTTGCTGGCTCGCCTGCTCTCTCTCCTGATCTCCGGCAGTTGAACGCTGTTCCTGGGGTGTTCTGGGTTCTTTAACCGGTCCGGGGCTTCTGGTTCCGAGGTCAGCCGTGACCCCTTCCGCCGCCTCTCGCCTCGGGGTTGGTTCCTGCAAGAACACATGACACGGGGCGAGGTTATCGTTGCCGCGGTCGAACGACATTCCCCCGGGTTTGGTAGGGACCGCGGAAGATTTCCACGATGGTGTCCTCGATGAACAGGTACCCCGCTGTTCCCCACATGCGCCGCCTCACAGGTAGATGCACTAACAGTGGACGTTTCCATCTGCAGAATATACTGAATGATCAGCAGTGACAGTGTTGCAGAGGAGAATGTCACCGCATTGCTGAGACAAAAAATAATCATCAGCATTCTGCATTCCTTTATCAATTTATATGGTAAGCCAAACTCACATTTATTCATTTTGCTCATCATTAAAAGAAGTCCATAGCATCTGAAGGTCCTCTGTACCTTGTAGCAGGGTCTTCCACATAAATATATTTTCTGTTGAAATGGTAGTACATCATGATAGAGAGCTTGAACAGCAACTCTGGCAAAATAGGTCCAATTGGGAATACCACTTGGGGCAGATAGACACCACAAATTCTAAAAATCCTACTCCTTCCGCAAAAGAAAAAGGGAAAAGGTACAGTGTTAACATTTTAGCCGGCTTTCCATTGTACAAACGTGCTGTTGTGTGGTTGCATTAGGAGGGCCCCTCCTTCCTAAACATGCCTGTAATCGAAGCTTGGACTTTTTTTCCATTTGTGGTGCCCCTGTCACAGGTGACTTTCGTAGTGAACTGGGAGGTGGTAGTCTCAATCTTCATCATGGGGGAATCACTGTATGTGGCGGAGGTGTCTGCATCTGAGTCTTGTCTCATTTGGAGGATGCTGATGCGGGTGATGTGCATACACTACAGGGGACAGGGCAGTTTTGTTTAATTATGGTATCCTCTTCTTCCTCATGACTGCCTTCTTCTTCTATCACTGTGCACTCAGCAGCTTCTCTTGTCACCAGCACCACCACCTGTCTTTTTAAGGTGCCCCTCGCACAGGATTGTGGGATTTTTTTTTCTCAGATGGGACGTTTGGCCTCCATTCTTGTAGTGTGAACTGACTTCGCTCGGCGAACACTTGAGTGGCAAATGGAGCATAATGCAATGTTACCCTCCTGCTTGCTAATCATAAAGAAGTCCCAAACTGGGGAGGAGATTATTTTTATTGTGCTACTGCCAACGCCTGAAGAACTGGAGGTAGGTAGCAGTGTCATTTGTTTCTCTGTAGGGAGTACTTGACTGTAGTGGTGGTGGATACATGTCTCGACGAGGGTCTTACAAATATGGAAGCTGGCTGTGATGGTGGTGGAACCACTTCCCTCTAAGCAGGTTGAATAGGAGGGGTCATCTCAGTGTCCTCTGAGCTGCCCTCCATACTGACATTAACTGGCTCCTTCCTCATCACTGTCACTTTCCAGAATTCTGACGCTTTAAGAACTTTTCTTTTCCCTTGTCTCTCAGACGTGTCTCACACTCAGCCAGCTTCTAATCCATGTCCAGATCATGCAAAAAGGGGCTTAGAGAAGTTGATAGAGTACTCTTTCCTTTTCTTGCTGGAGATTGTGAAGCCAATGAGTGAAGAGCAACATCTTGCTCAGCTGGAAGCCCAACCTCCTGTTCTGCTCCTACTTCAGGTTGAACTGTTGCTGGCTGCAGCTCCTATTGTCCACTTTCCTGAGGCGATTGGGTACTAGTTTGCATCTGAGACAAATCCAGTTCAGGCTCACTGATCATGGCCATTACTGCAGTGGCTGCATTGCTGAGAGGCTTGGGCTTAGTCTTAGTTTGGGGTGGTGCTGTTGATGCGGGAGTTTTGCTCCCAGCCTTTACCTGCCCAGAGGAAGGTGCAGCAGGTACACCACATTTACTGAAATAGATGGAGGCCAGCACAGCAGTGGTGGCAACATCCTTCTTCTTCTCCTCACTGGCCACTTCTTTTAGGCAAGAATACCCATCTTTGGGGCCATCTTCAAGTTCTTTCTTAGCTCTGGCAGTTGGCACTTAGATACACAACGCGAAAGCAGAGGAGGATTCAGGTGGTTTGTATCTCTGCTAGCCTTCTCTCTGGCTGTACTGTATGTGAAGGTGTCTCTTGTGCACCTAAAAGCAAACAAACAAGAAAATAATTCAGTGAAACATGGCATTTGCAGTTTGACTCTGGAGACAATATAATTAATGAGATAAGATCACAAATAATTAACAATAGTGTATCCATTCCAAGCCATAATAACAATATTTCATTAACATACAGATTGCAAAATGTAGTTTATGTGCCTCCAAGGCCAATAAGATGCCTATGGCAAGCAGAGAGAATATTGAATAATCCTGAAAAAATGTATTGCTGGTGTTGGCCTATGGCAGGCGGCGGGTGCACTGGGAAAATTTAATATTTCTTTAAAATTATTGCTGGTGTGTGCCTGTGGCAGGTGGTGGGCGCAGGGGGGGGGGAATGGAATAATCCTTAAATAGAAGTATTGCTGGTGTGAGCCTTTGGCAGGCCGGGGGGGCAGGGAAAAATCAAATAATTGAAAAAAATATTTTTGGGTCTCCCTAGGGACTATGAGAAATTCTTTGGGAGGCAAGGTAGGTGCAGGGGAAAATGGAAAAAAAAGCATAAGAAAACACTGTATACATATACTACACTCATCCTCAAGCACATTAAACTTTAATCAGGGAAACAAAAATGAAGAAAAAATAACAAAGGCATCATGACAATGTACCTAGAAAATGGCTTTGAAAAGTGGAAGAAAAGGAACACATTAGCTACACAAAATGGCTGCACTAGCACATGGTCAAAAAGGGCAAAGTCATGACAACAAAGAACACATGAAGGCCTATGGCAAAAGCAAAGCACACTGACTCCAGAATAGCTGGCGGACACATGACCACGAAGAGCTAAGGCATGGACAACTATGAACACATGCAGGCCTATGGCAAAAGAAAAGCACATGACCTACAAAATTGCCGCCGGCCTCATGGCCACCAAGGGCAAAGGCATGGATAACAAAGAACACAGGCAGGCCTATGGCAAAAGCACACTGACTATACAAATCAAAATGGCCACTCTGCCATATGGCATGGAGAATAAAGACAATTATGGCAAACACAATCACACGCTGGCCTCACAAAAAAGGCCACTAGGCCAACAAAGAAAAGAGACATGGTAAACAAAGAAGAAAAAACTACTATTAATTCAGCAATGCCAAAAACGAAAACTATCTGTCAACTTTATAAATTCATCAACCACAAACATCTCAAGGCATCAACAATTACCTCACCAAAATACTTTAACACTTTGCAGAAAAACATAAAATACAAAACAAAATATTTTGCAAGGCCATCCCTAAAATCAATAGATGAATAGATGTTTTAAAAAAACATATACCACATAAACAACAGTGGTATAATGTATATACCCAATGCCTAGTAGTAACAGCTAGGCCCCAGAGTAAAATTATCAAAATAATAGTGCTACATTTCCAAACACCATACAAGAAAATGTAGAGAAAAAAACCAGGCCACCAACCCTCCCAAACCTGTGCAAACCTTTCACCTTAGAAAATACTAAAGAAATGTAATACGAACGAGGCCCCTACTGCAACTTCAGGCCACCCACAATCCAATTTAAAAATGAAAGAGAAAACAAAAAAAGTAAAACATTTTGGTGCATGCTCTCCATCAAACAACAAACCTCTGCAAAGGTTCTTTAATTTTCTTCATCCCTCTAAAGAAAATGATTGAAAATCTACCGCTATATGCAGCAGGGATTGCAGACAAAAAAAAGAGTGATCCTACCCCCTAAAAATTCAAATGAAAAGTGACCAAGGAATGGGAAAAGGAGGAGCCTTCTGGACAGGAAGCGGAAGTTAGAGCTTCTGTGGCACTTCCTTCCAGTTAAAAAAAGAAAGTACAAATAAATAATGTGTTTCTCACTAAAAAACGACCTTTACGGTCCATTTGGGTAGTTTAGTTACTCGAAAATCAAATTTCGAATTGATTTGCTGCTTCTTGAGTAGAAATCTACTCGAGAATCAGTCCTCTGAACGTGACTGCTCGTGTTCGAATATGGCACCAGAAGGCTTCCTAGTGCCCGGAAATCAAGCTACGGGAAGCCAAATCTCATTTGTGCTCGCCAGCCCCCTTGAAGGAGCATTGCTTTTCCCGTTGTCATTGTGTTGTTCGAACTGCAGCAAAATTATGCCACGTAACGATTGGCGGACTTTGCCCGTAACTCCGCGTTAAACAGTAACATGGAGTGACAATTCCACCATTTCTGCGAGAGGAGTGACATTTTCCACCCACCCCTAGTAAATAAGGAATGGAACAGTATGATAACACCATTTTTTTGAGAAGAGCCAAGTCTTCAGCTGTTTCCGAAATGACAAATAATTGTCAATTTGCCTCAGAGCCAAAGGGAGAACATTTCAGAGAGATTGTCCTACGGAAGAGGGGATCTGCCACAATGGCTAGCAAGTCAGCTTAGACCCATATATTAGGTGGGTTGTACAGACATGCTTGAGGCAGGAGAGAGGCAGCAGTTTCATCCAGCATTAAACTGAATCTCTCATGTTGTGAAGACCAAGATGTGGCAAGGCAAGTTCATGAAAGCAGTGGCATCCCCACATTCACATCACAACAGAAAATAAGATGCTGTTGTTCATCACTGTGACGTCACTGCAGTGAATAAAAAGCAACAAAAGCTAGCGTGGTCAAATAGAAGCCATACACAACTAATGATCTGTTCACATTGTTGCATTGGTGATTAGTTAAGC
The DNA here is from genome assembly GCF_964204655.1 of Triturus cristatus. Lineage (NCBI taxonomy): Eukaryota > Metazoa > Chordata > Amphibia > Caudata > Salamandridae > Triturus > Triturus cristatus. Next base: position 336,228,137 of record NC_140595.1, read on the forward strand.
ATTATGAAAAATTCACACTAGCACAAAAAAAAGAGTACATCCATTTTGCGTCAATTCTACTTTTTACGCTACATGAATATGGCTGAACTCATTAACTTACCAAATATAATGCAAATCTACGTGTAATAATTTGCAATAAAAACAATTTCCATACAAAATAACCCCTCTTCACGACTTACAACTATTCCCATGATAAAATAATCCCTTGGGGGCCTGTATGAACTACTGTATAACGTGAAAATTGGTGCTACCACCATGATTTCCATATGCCAGCACATAATTATCAGACTTTTTAAGGGGTAACGTCTTCCTGGTTTGAATTTCTGGATTTATTAGCAAAAACAAATTATTAATCCATGCATAAAGATTGCAAGTGCTGTAATACTCATTTTGTGGAAACTCATGTTTCGGCACAAATTTATAATAAAGGATCAGTTGTACTGAAGAGCTTAATATTAATTTTAAAATCCAGGGTGGATTTCACTCTAAAATATGTGAACAAGACACGGCTTTAGACAAAAATGTTTTGAATATGTATTTCAAAAAAGAGCAAATGTTTTTTGCCTCAAATATAATCAAATATCCACATCAGTAAGCAACATAATGCATAATCGTTTTGCTCAATTTTTCTAATATCGTTATGCAATGTGATTCAGGCTGAACTTTGAGAAAGGGCCATTTTCAATCCCTGATATGCTATTTTTGCACAAGTGCAAAACATTGAGCAAATGTTTTGTGCACCATTTTTGTTAGTCACATAATAAGGCATATGTATTGACACATGATGATGGTTCTCTTGCACCACAACCTGTTCTCTCACTTGTAAGTCACTGGTCTGCACAGACCAACTCTGACAGGGAAATGGAGACCACGCTGATGAGTTTCTATCACAGAGGTGCTTTCCCATGGAGGCCACCTCTCCGCTCTGTGCGATAGCACAGGCAAGGCTCCAGGCTGGGAGGGAACAGGTAATGATTTGGGTATGGGGTAAATGGTGAAGAGGGTATTTGCATTGGTGGGTAGTGAGCATAGCAGGATGCAAAGTATTTTTTTTGTTTTTGATTGAGCGGGGTAGGGGTCCAATTTCCTGTGGGGATGTTGAATGCATGCTAGGTCTGTTTTGATATGGGGGAGGGAATTGCCAAGTGTGGATTGGGATGGCATCAGGATGGCAGTTTATTTAATTTAGGCAGGGGGTTCGCCTATGTATGGTGGGGGTGGGTTGGAAGTAAGTTAGATATTTGGTGGTGGATTGGGCAGGGTAAATGAGGGTTTGTTTGAGGCAAAAGAGCGGGTGGCAGAACACCAGTCTATGTCATACATGTCTTTTCCCATGACTCCTTAATCACTACATTGTTGCTTTGATCAGGAGAAGAGGATGTTGGGTCAGAGGGCATGCACAACGTAATGTTTTAGTTAATTACTTGGCTGTAGCAAGGAGTTTTCCACCTCAGGGTTGTAAGTGATATAGAAGATTTAAGTGCTCTCCTTGTCTAACTTGGAACTTCTCAGTGGTAAATAACCTGGCAATGAAAGCTTTTCAACTATCATTCTATAGCAATTCAATGTGAAATTGTGACTAATGGAACCTCCCCAGGGCTGTACATGGTCTCATGTCATCCTAAACCTCCTTGGTGCTCTTTTTACAAGTAACAGCATCAAGATTAACCAATATACTGAAGATACACAGCTCTACTTGAAAGTCTCCTCTGCTTGAAACATAAATACTACTTGCATGTCATCCAGACCTGGATATCCAGTGCTTACCTGAAGCTTAACCCACCCAAGACAAAATTCCTGAAAACAATAAAAAAAAGATTCAGTACAAGCCTAGCCCAATGGCATGAACTTTGACAGCTCCGAACCCTAAGTTTCACTGAATCCCAACTTCACCTTGTACTAGCTCGCTTCTAAAGAAAGTTTAATAATTTCTTCCAGAAAGTGACCTCAGTAGTGCTTTTCAAAACCTTGTGCTCTCTCATCTGGATGGTAGTAATGAAATACCTCATGGCCTCCCAGAATACATTGATGCCCTCTCTAGGGACATTCTAAATGCTGGAGCATGTCTCATCCAGAGCCCAAAGAAATGTGACCACATCTCCCCCATTCTGATGGAACTCCACTGTCTGCCTTGCCGATCCACACCATCTTCAAAACAAACTGGATAATTTACAAAGCTATTGGTCACCAATACTTCCACTAATCTTGCAGACAAGCTCACCATCTCTGGTGGACCTTGGCACACCATCAGATTGCAGACTAAGTGTAAAAAAGAAAAAACAATACAGCAGTCTTTTTCCATCTATGCATTACTGGAGGAACATCTGTTAAGCATTTCAGAGCACTAATACTGTGCTATATGGTTGACAACCATCTTTACTTGGCGTAGTCAGCGCTTGAGTACTCCACAGTTGTATAGAGCTGTATTTAGAAGATTGAACGGTGTGTAACAAAACTCTTTTGTAATATTTGATTGGCGTTTTTTTTATTTTTGACCCACCAGTCCCCACCATTCATGACAAATGATGAACTAGATTAAGAAATACAGTTCAGGTATTAGGCATCATATGAATACAACAAGATAAATGGGGTCCGAGGGAATTTAGAGACCGGCCAGGATTGAGTCCCTAAACACTAATAATCAAACACAAAATATCCTCGGGTCTAAACTGGCAACTAGGCCAGAAAAGGAGATGGCAAAGATGATCTTAGAGTGCTTCTGAAGAAGTCCTTTAATTAGGACGTAATCCCATCACCCACCATGGTGGTATGCTTCATCATCTGGGATTCTCCTCTTAGTGGGGACTTCTAGCCCCGCCAAGGGCTACAACCCCTTCACTGTGAGGGAGGAGCTGAGGGATGTTTTAATTCCTACACTGTTAGGATATACTGAATCCTTCAGAGGAGAAGACACTTAACTGGTCAGGTGATGGGCACAGTGCAACAGACAAAAAGATGAGTTGTAAATGTGAAGGAAGTGATGCTAAAACTAGCTGCCAGGAACGATGGTCACTTTATTAGATCAGAGAACCTGCAGTCTGAAAAAATAACTGCATGTGTTGCATGCAAACAGGTGTACATGTTTCAGCCTAAACGACCCTGCAAGGTGTCACAGCTTTCGTCCAGACCATAGAAAACTATGCTACTGTGTGAAAAAGGTGTAAGGTGATGAAAAAAAATACAAACAAAATATGAATACAAAACCAGTAATTCCACTTTTGGTGTGTTCGGTTTTACTGGTCGTATCTGTGGAAGACAGAAGCAACAAAAGAAATTAAAATTGCATGAGTCTCTTGAATCTAGCAAACAGGAACAGTCCTAGAACTATTTGAGACACTGTCCCCATATTGGTCTCTTGCGAATGAAAAACAAAAAAGAGGTGTGTGAAAGTAGCTTACCCATTGTTTACGGATAAGAGGCCTCACCTCAACCTGGCCGCTGCTGAGGGGAGAGGCACCGCTCTGAAAAAAGGATATTTATTTGTGTCAAAAGAAAGGCAGTTATTTTGACACATCTCCAAAGTGTGTAGGTTAAAAACTGTTCACAAAGTCAGTCAGCTAAGGGTTAGAAACCTAGAAATGAGTGGACCATTAATGAGGTGTCAGATTGAAGCTTATCATGATAGTGCCAATTTGTTGAGCTGTGGGCTTGTAAGTTCAAAGATACTCAACCTAATAAGATGGTAGGGGTGCTCATATGGGTAGGGTACAAAGAGGTGGGTCTGTGCTAGGAAGCACACAAGAAGTAATGTCAGCACAAGTCCATACCAGAACTAGGAAGCTAAGGCAGGTGCACCCAGCTCTGTAAGATACTGTGAGGGAACTGAGAGGACTTGCTGATCTCTGGGTAAATCTATTTTCGACATAGTTTGCATGCAGTGTTGTAACTAATCCATTCCATAGTCGATGCATGGTTAAATATATCCCATTCCAGACCATCACACAAACAAGGTCTCCGGTGTGTGCATATCCGAACTCGCACACACATAAACACACTCCGAATACTGCCCAGAAAGCAAAGGAAGCGCCACAGTGAGGGCATTAGGGGTCATATAACTTGAGCTTGTCACGGTCCACGGTATCAGTTACCAAATAATTAAAAATGCAAATACCTAATTGAAAAGATAGATATGTGGAAAAAGTTTAATACGCATATTATAGTTCATTTGTTAAACACTGTATATCTTTATGTACACCTCCCCGTGGACATTGTGTGTTCAAACTCTCCATTGACAGTATGCTGATACTACTCACTCCATTGGCCCCATGTATTTTCAAACATTTTGGGAGTAGCCTTGGCTCTAATATGCTACTTTCTTTGCCAACATGCATTTATCAATACCCTCTGTCCAGTAGTCAAAACTGGGAGAGTGGCTGACCCATCAGCGAGCAGTATGCTGCTTGGCCACCACTACTGACATGTTAAAGAACATATGGACAGTTTTATCTTCCTAGATTCCTCACAGTGCTAATCAGGGCAATAGTTGAAGTGTAAAGTCTGCATCTGTGATATTTAAATTGCTATCCTACCCCAGAAAGATCAATTGTTTGGACACTCCAGCAATATGTGGAGAAAGAAACCCATAGAGCCACAGCCTCCCAAGCATAGTAACGTAGAGGTGGCCTTAGTTTCACTAGCTGTAGCCTCATTTAGTATATATTGTATAATTTTCAGTTGAACCAAAAGCAACCACCTCAATGATCACCTCTCTTGGGTATGTACAAGCTGCGTCGAATTCCTCCCACTTGATAACACCTATGTCTGCTTTCTTTCTCAATTTCGGTGCTTTTACCGTCCCCTGAGAGTTGTTCATTAGGGATCTACGTACTAAAGATAATGTGCATTTCTTCAAAAGGAGCTACTGTGGCTTTAACCTCCAATGGGAGTTCATCCTGCACACCAACCAGGGCCTCTGAATTAAATCTATTTAAACACATTACCTGTAAGATGGATTACCTTTTTTAGGACAAGCACCTGTCAGCCTACCAATTCCAACCATGAAAGCAGAAACATATTGTTGATGGGGTTTTTGCTGAACCCAACTATAAATGCAAAACTGTCTTTATTGGCATTTACATTCTATCTGCTTCTTAAAATATGCATTTATCTTTTGTGGATACTGTATTCTCATTAAGCACTGGGGATTTATACACTTGATTGCGAAAACTTGGCCTTGGCAGGTTTATCCAAATCCATTCTTCAGCTTCTGTGCTTGCTGTCTGATTTTCTTATTTATTGGTGTGGTGGAATACAGGCAGTGGTGTGGCAGTGAGCCCTACTACCTCTACCCTGCCAGCAATCCTATGTCTCCCATTGTTGGGCTCTAGGTATCCCCTGGAACTCCATACGCCGAAGTGAGAAAAACATATCTACCATCACCCACTTAATCACCATTGTGATCCCTGTACTGGGTGAGCGGCAACTACTGACAAAAGGAGAATTCAGAGTATTGCCACTAGATTTCTGGGGGTAGTGAGGAATCGCATAGATTCCGGACCACATGGCCATTCTTGATCGGTAATGCAAGGTTGTTCAATGGGATTCTTCAGTGCCCTAGAGTTTCTTGCAATTATTGTGTAAATATTTCATGAAACCTGTAAGAAATGGAGGTATTATTTGGGAGGAGTGGAAGCTACACTTCAATAATAAACACAACCCTTGTCGGAGGGAACCACAGAAGTCATTAAATAAACCTGTGCTTAACCCTCTGGAAGCTTGGCACAAAAGAAGTCAAGCATAACCTAGCGGAAATGTGTAAGCATTTATGCAGCACTCAAATGTTATTAATGTGAAAAAAAAAAAAACACACAAAAAAGCCACAACTAATTTAGTAAAATAGAATATATTTTACTTAATAAAATGACACCCAAACAACAAAATCTGATCAATAGAACTAGAGTTCTTCATTTTTAAAGTTTTCAGGTAAAAAAGCACCAAAAACACAAAGGTTAAAGTCACAAGTTCAGGCCAAACTAAATGGAGTGTGGATCAGATGCAGAGGCACCATTCATCCCGCTAAAGAGTTACCTTCCCAAGTCTGCACAAGGAGCTGCTGTCAGTGTGAGGAGCAGGTCGGGCGTCGTGGACAGGTGTTGTAGCGTTTAGCGCCTGTTGTTGCTGGAACTTCGCCTTGGTGGGCAACGTGGGCTGTCGCTGCTGTTGTCTCAAGCAGAGTTCTCGCTAGATCCTTGCATTGCCAGTCATCGTGGATTGTCACTGTTGGCAAGAGGTGCAGTCTGGCCGGAGCTTCACATTAGTAGTCTTTGAGGCCATTGTTTCTCGGCACGGAGAGGTCACATTGGAAGGATCCCAAAACTTTTGTATCTTCACATTGCGTTTAGGAGGAGTACACTTTAATGAAGCCAAGAGTTCAATACCGGGGGGGGTGGGGGGGCAACTCTTGGGGATCATGACTCATTCGAGTAGAGGCTGGCAGCAGGGCTCAGGCAGGTCCAGTTTGTGCTAGCCAGCTGGTCAGTTGCAGGAAAGCCTCTGGAAACTTAGTGTGTCCTTGTAGCTCAAACTGGTCCGCCAACTGACACTTCTGAGGTGCCTGGGAGCAAGCCAGGCAGGTCCAATCTTCCTTCTTCAAACAGCAGGATAGTCCTTCTTCTGAATCTTCCACTAGTCCAGGAGTGTTCAGAGAAGTGGTTCTGAAGGTGTCAATTTTAAGCCTTGTGCTTCCCCTTCGCTTGGTCCCGGCTTTAAACTGTTTAGGATGAAAAAGGCAAGGGCAGCCCTGGTGTTAGGTTCCTTTGTGTGTGCTGCAGGCATGGCCCTTTGAAATGCAATCTGGACTGGGTGCATCTCCTCCTCAACCATCCTGTCGGCACACTCCACTCATACTAAGACCTCCGTTCTATGCATTTTTGCAAAGAATTAACACCCCACAACAAGGGAACCATTCACAGTCAGGTGTCCCTCGACAACGGTAGAAAGGCATATCTCGTTTAGGTAAAAAATGCCAACTATATAAAAATGGAATTTTTAGAATAGGAACTTAAAATATGACTTTACCATTAAAGGGGATTTTAAATTACAATGTATGATAGTAGGAACAGCATTTCTCTATTAGGTCCCAAACTGAAGTTATCATTTATAAAGTGTAATAATGTCACCTTGTGTTAGTTTGTGAGAGAGATCACTTTACAACAGTGAAATAGACTTTAGGAGTTGTTTTCACTGCCAGAACATGTCAAACTTAAAAACCACATGTCCTGATTATTAAATGCCATGCACCATGTCCTATCAGTGGTTAGCACATACTTAAGGGGTGACTTATAAGTTTGAAAAAAGAATGGCCTAGAAAAAGGTTTATTTTGACAGTTAAACACGTTGTTACAGTTTAAAATGTTATTACAGTCTGAATGGTAGGCCGGTGACATGTTTTGCAGTGCTGCTTTAGTGGGTGGCACAGATGAGAGTTGCTGCCCAAGTTTTTCAGGGGGGCGTGTTCCTGGAGGATCACGTGATCGGGGGAACATGGCGGCCGGGTAAACGGGAGTCATGTGGAGGTTTGGTGCCACAGCGCGATTAAATAATGTAAGGTGGTGAGAGCGGGGACTATTTTGCGTTAATTGAGCTTTGTGAGATTTCCGAAAATTGGATGGCTGAGCCTGTTTCGGGTTTTTGGATGGGACGCGACTCCGCCCCCTCATTCTCCTTCACCTAAGGGAGCTGGTGCTGGTGTTGGGAGGCACCACCAGGTACTACGTGCCGTGAGGTACGGTGAGCAAGGATAGCCGGGCTCCAACTTAAAGTAAGCGGTTTGAGAGACATGTATCTATAACTTGCCTGTTTGCTGGTTTGTTCCCTCTTCCGACATATGGGTTACGGAGTATTTTCGGAATCTGTCGCGACTTGAGACTCTGTCCCCATCTTACAGGAAAGTTGGAGCCGGGCCGCAGCTTCTTTAAAGCACGCTCGGTTGAGCGTGGTTAAGTTATATGGCTCGTGGAGAGGCACAGTGAGGGAGGCGGGGGAGTCTGCTAAGACGCTCTCACAACAAATCAAAGCTGGTAAAGAGGAAGCAAATCCCTCGATAAGAGGGGGCACCGGGGATGGTTGTGGATCGTTTCCTTGCATACCATCTACCCCGTTGCTGCGGGAGCAGTCCGTTGACTTCAGCCTTTTCCCGGGGTGGATGGAGCAAGATCGGATGCCGTGTGTTACATCTTTACTCAGTAAAGTGGGATCGGACAATACAAAGCCTTTAAGAGGTACGGGGCCCTGCGTATTGAGTCAAAACCGGGAGCAGGCGCCGGATCAAAATATTGTGAAGGTCTTAAATGCTGTGGGAGACCCCGGGCTGCGGGGGTTTCTAAGGATTCACGGAAGGGTTTACAGCCTGAGTTGGCTACAAGAAGCAGATATCTTTTACACGCGGAGAAAAAGAGCGTGATGAAAATAAAGCAAGCAAGTACACCTCAAGCTGTAACGCCGGTTAAGAAACCCCTGAAGGGAGGTAGAATAAAAAAGTGTAGGACAAAAGAAGTAGGGCTTGCACCCAAACCTCCTCCCTCTCTTAGGTCCTATTTTAAAATCATGGAGCAGGTGGCAGGCTCAGTAGGGTTGGAGAAGGTCCCGGAGGAAGCGGAGTGCAATGACCATAGTGAACGACTGAAGTCGGATAATCAGTTTGCCCTTCTCATAGATAGTGGGGCAGAGAGTCTGGAAGAACATGTTATCAGCCCTACAAGAGTTTTGACTACCCCCCTGCAAAGTCCGTCAATGCCGATGGTACAACTTGCTCAGAGGGGCTGTGCGGATAGTGAAGATGGGGCGGGGAGCTGTGACAGCCCCCCGGTGGGGGTTCCCTTAGCGACTCAAGTGACGGATTTATTACTTGGCATGAGGCAGGATATTCTGCTTAGGTTTGAGACCTCTGAACAGAATCAGAAAGAGATTCAAGTGAAATGTGCGATTTTGGAACAAAAGATTGATGGAATAGCTCAGCGCACGGTAGCGCTGGAGGAGAAGGTGCTGGGGGAGGTCACTGGTGTAAATGCTAAGGAAATAGCCGGCCTCAGAGAGGAGAATAAGTCCTTACAAGACGATCTGGAAAGGCTTGAGATACATGCTAGGCGCAATAATGTTCGTATTTTAGGGGTCTCCGAGAACGCAGAAGGGTTAGACATTAAAGGCTACATATGTAAGCTATTGGGAGAATTGCTACCAGACAGACTGGATATAGATTGTGAAAAAGAACTTCAAAGAGTCCACAGAGACCCCTCAGGCTCCATCCAGGGAGAAAGGCTCCCAGAAGAATTTTGGTGAACTTTCTAACTTTTTCAGTGAAGGAGCTGGTGTTGGGGTGCGCGTTGAAAGAACGGCAGTTAAAATTTGGAGATGTAACGTATCAGATTCGTTTGGATCTGGGGAAGAGGACTGCTCAGAGGCAGTGGGAACTTGGTTCTAAAATGAATTAATTACGCTCCAGGGGGGCCCAAGTACAAATGAAATTTCCTGCTATGCTTAAGATCAAATGGCAAAACAAAATGCATACTATTAGAGACCCCATGGAGGTTGATTGCCTGTTAAAATCGATGGGAAGGCCAGAGTAGGGATTAAATGTACAGAGTACTATATATATAAATAGTTCAAGAAGTAACATGGGTAGTCACTATATTACCTAAAGGTACGACATAATTGGTGAGTGCACCTTTGTTTAGTCTTTTTTTTGTTTTGTTTTTGACTCTTACTCTCACACAGCGAGACCTCATAGGCTCCACCGGTAGGATAAGATGGGGGTTCCCCGGGGGGGGGGGGGGGGGGGAGGAGTACGGGTGGTTGGGAGCATGTGGGAGAAAAAATAAAAATATTATCCTCATTCAGCTATATAGTTGGCGGTCCTTTTTTTAGGGAGTACTTATTTGTGGAGTCTGTTAAATGTATAGTGGTAGCATATCAGATGAAGGATGTGGAAGGAATTGGTAGTAATTTGGTTCTAATGAGGGACAATTGAAAAAGAATTTAGTGCACTTTATGTCCTGGAACGTGAATGGTCTGAGGTCTAAGAGAAAGGAAGCACGTGTAATGGAATTTTTTAAGAGAACCGAGGCCAGTGTTATTCTGTTGCAAGAGACTCATTTGTTGAGGCATGAATGTATTGATGCCTTCAAGAAATGGGCCTGGGTTCAGGATATTTTTTGTTCAGATCAGAATTGTAGTACGAAGGGGGTTGCTATTCTTATTAGATGCAACAAGGGTATTATATTGGAAAGCCATCAGAAGGACTCTTCTGGGAAATGGGCGGTGATTAAAATTAGGATACAAGGAACACCAGTAGTTGTGGCTAGCTATTATGGGCCCAACGAGGATAACCCTGATGCTATGATTAAACTGGAATCCTGCTTATTGTCCTCTAGCGCATCTGTGATACTTGGAGGGGATTTTAACTTAGTTCTGGATAAAAGTCTAGACAGAACCTCCAAGGCTAAATATGTTACCCCTGGTAAAACCATGGCAGTCCTTAAAACTATGATCCGGGAGGTAAATCTAATCGATATTTGGAGATTTAAGATGGGGAATAAGAGAGGATTTACTTTTTTTAGTAAAAAATACGGGCACCATTCACGGATTGATTATTTTTTATTAGACCGCGAGTTGGTGTCAGGGGTTGAAACGGTTAACCATGTACCCGCCATAATATCGGATCATTCTGCCGTTCTCCTATCGTTGAATATCCCATATAAGAGGGGAGAAGTCAGGTGGACGCTGGACAGGACGATTTTATTAGATGGGGGGGTTATAGTTAAACTGAAGGAAGAGGCAGCTGTTTTCTTTGAGGCTAATATAGGGTCGGCAAAATCTCAAACTGTGTGGGATGCCTTCAAGGCCTTTTTAAGATCCAATGGTACGGCTATTATGGCGGGTAAAAAACATAGTTTGAGGCAACAAGAAGAAAATTTTTTGGAAACTATTAAGAATAAAGAACAAGAGGTACAAAAAGCCTCACTTGAGTGCCCTAGTGTGGTGATCCCCCTTACAAAGCAATTAGAACGACTGCAAGCGGAATATCATGGAGCCCTCGATAAAATATTATTGGATAGATGGAGGGCTAGTAAATTACAGCATTTTGCATACGGGGAGAAGAGTGGTACATTACTGGCTTGGAAAGTAAAGACAGCTAGAGTTCAAAATGTAATTAAAAGTCTTAGAGAGGAGGTGACGGGAGACATAGTCGACACCAATGCCAGTATAGGGCGGGAAATTTCTAGACATATAGGCCATCTCTATACTGAAGATATTTTTCCTGGGACGGTCAGTATTGAAGGTTTTTTCAAGGATATTGAAGTTTCGAATCTAAGTGAAGATCAGAAGAGGGTGTTATCGGCTGAGAAAGAAGAGATTAGACAGCAGCTCAGGAAAATGGCGAGAGGCAAGGCCTCAGGGCCTGACGGCCTTCCAACTGAGATCTATCATTGCCTCTCGGAGGAAGTAATACCTGTACTAAAGGAGTTGTTTAATCTAATTCTAAAAGATGGAGAAGGCCCACCATTAACTTGGGCAGAGGCAACAGTAACATTAATTTTAAAACCGAATAAGACCCTATGCTGGCTGACTCATATAGGCCCATATCTTTATTGAATACGGATTACAAAGTTTTTGCTGGGTATTAGCTACGAGGATCGCCAAGGTTATTAAGTATATTATAAACAATGACCAGAAAGGCTTTATTCCAGGGAGGCAGCTTAACGAACTAACTATTTTAATACTTGGAGTAGTTGTTCTGGCGGAGACATATAAATTACCAGTGACGGTTGTAGCTGTAGATGCTGCCAAGGCCTTCGACCAGGTACATTGGCCATACCTCTGGGAGGTCTTAAGGAGATTTGGATTACCAAGTAATTTAATTAAAGCTGTCCAACTCCTGTATCGCTTACCTAGAGCAAGGGTGCTTGTAAATGGTGAATTGACCGAATGGTTCAGCATTTCCCGTGGAACCAGACAGGGATGTCCTTTATCTCCCCTTTTGTTTGATATGTATATTGAACCATTAGCCATATGGATTAGAAAGGATGCTGCTATTGTTCCATTTAGATATAGAAATTTTGAGATTAATTTAGCCCTTTATGCCGATGATCTTTTACTTTATACCCAGAACCCACAGGTGTCTATTCCCCTATTAATGACCAAAGCCGAATTATTTGGGAAAATTTCAGGATATAAGGTAAACATAAATAAAACTATAATTATGGAATGGAACCAACCTAAGCAACAGCCGTTGGCAAAATCGAGCATGCGCTATCTTGGCATTATTGTAACTCAGAAATTGACAGATGTTACCACGGTAAATTGGAAAAGGATCAGTCAGGAAGTAGGGAGATTGTTGGTGAGATGGGCAGATTTACCTTTGAATTGATATGGTAGGGTGAATCTTATTAAGATGGTGATCTTGCCCAAAATTACTTTTTTGTTTAATTCTATTCCTTTATTATTTGACAAAAGAGAGATAGCTAAGCTTCAGGGAAGGCTAGGCAGTTTTATTTGGGCCTCTAAGGGTGCCCGCATATCATGGAAGAAATTAAGGAGGAGGTTGGAGAAGGGCGGGCTGGCTCATGTAGATTTGTTGATATATGGGTATGCTTTTTTCTTCAAGAATTGTCGGATGCTTTTAAGTAAAGTAGATAGCTCTGCGGTAGGAACTCTTTTTGGAGTAATGCTTGGTGAACTGAGGGAGGGCCAGGATCAATTTTTGTTTAAGTTTGGGGACCCTAAGTTTTTCAAAAAAGTAAGGTTGAAGATTTTATTGGGAACTTTGAAATTATGGGACCTAATCCGAAAGAAATTGGGAATCACTTATTATTCATCTAGGGCCCCGATTTGGGAATCCCCTGGGACCCCTGAGTGTCTGGATGATTCCCTTAGTCTCCCCTTAAGGAACGCAGGTATTTCTTGTTGGGGTGATCTGAAGGTGGGAATTGAGCTGATTGATTGGGGAACTTTGAATGCAATTACAGGAGGTCAACTTAACAGGTTCAAATATTATCAGCTTTCCGCATGGCGGGTGCGCCAAGAATGGAATGAAGAAGAGGATGATTTCTGGTTATACCAAGCATTAAAAACTGGTTCAGTCAAGAAGGAGGTAGCTTTGTGGTATAGTATTTTGATCAAGGCTGAAGACGATTTAGATAGTGATCTATAGAAACTATGGGGAGGGGTTATGCCAAATATTAATTTGAGGGAAACTTGGAAAGTCTCTTTTACTCTACTCAGGGAAACCGTCAAACCTGCGTATCTGAAATGTAACCATCTTTTTACTGGGTATAGGGTATATTGGTCTCCTGTAAAATTAGAGAAATTTTCTGGGACACATTATGTATGCCCAAAATGTAGAAACACTCCTGCTGACGATTTTCATATGTTTTTGACATGCCCTTATATTGTGAATTTTTGGTCTGAGGTGTGCGAATTTATTACTGAAGTTATAGGTACTGTAGTGATGGTAAGCCCTGTCCTGGCGTCTTTTGGAGTTTGGCAAAACAATGATATTGCGATTAGCAGGTTGGATGCAAGATTTATTTTTTATGTAATTCTTTTAGGGAGGCGGGAGATTTGTACATTGTGGAAGTCGGATGCTCCGCCTCTTTCGCTGGAATGTAAAAAAAGCGTTATATATATAAGTAAACATGACTTGCTATGTGATGTTAGCAGCCGAAAGAAGGTATGGGTTAAGTTGGTGAACTGGTTGCAAAAACTTGAGGTCCTATGGTTAAGCCAATGTTTAGCCGTCGGTCCTGTTTCCTTCTGTGCTACGGGCACTCCAGGGAAGGATGGAAGCGGAAACGCCCTCCCTCTTGTGTGGAACGACTCTAACCTGGCCTGGACCACCAGAGAAGGATAAGGGTATTGCCAACAAGTGAACTGGCAGAATGAGGACTAAAAAAAAAAGAGAGTTGCTGCCCAATAGTACCATTTACTTTATAGGCCCTAGGTACATTTAGTACCATTTACTAGGGACTTACAAGTAAATGTAATGTACCAATCATGTGTAGGCCAATTTTACAATTTTATCATGGGAGAGTGCAAGCCTTTTACCACTGGTTAGCAGAAGTAAAGTGCACAGAGTCCTAAAACGCAACAAAAAGGGGTTCAGCAAAGGATTTCCAGGGGGAAAAAATCTGTTAAGACTCTGCAGATAAGGCCAGGTCCAACAGTACCCCTTTAGCAAGGCAGTGAAACTGTTCCCTCTTATTGTGTTAACATTCTTTGTGAGACTGGCTATTACAATATATCTTTTGTGACTCCTTTAAGTAGTATACAGTCCCTTTTATAAGGCTTCCCAGTCTCTTGGTCCTATATATATACACGCGGCCCCCTTCTGGGTTCATTTTGTTTTTTTTTAAAGTGTGTCAGGCCCTAGGGGATGGGGTCACCAGGGCCCAAAAAAGGGAAAAGAAAGGGAGCCACACAGCCCTCCTCCTAAAAAAAAAAAAAAAGACGCGATCGTGCCAGAGGCCCCGCCCCCTGCCAGCAACACTCTGCAGGCGCGTTTTGAATTGGGGAATGAATTCCCCTTCAATACTGGTGGTCTCTGGGGGCCAACTAGTCCACTAGGTACCTCCAGTAAGCACCACAGGGCTGTGTTGCAGAGAGGTGGTCCAGGCCACGCCCCTTTTTACACCTCTCTGCAATGCAGCTCTGTGGCACTTACTGGAGGTACCTAGTGGGCTAGTTGGAACCCAGGGACCCTCGGGATTCAAGGGGACTTAATCCCCCAACTTACAACACGACAGGGGTCGTGTTTGCAGAGTGGTGGAGAAAGGGGGCATGGACTTTGTCTACCACTCACCAATCCCACTTTGTGGGGCTTACTGAAGGTAAAAAGTAGGCTAGTTGGCCCCTAAAGGACTTCATTTCCCATCCAAGAGTGTGCCAGGGAGCGCGTTTGTAGAGTGGTTGGCAAAGTGGGCATGGCGTGGTATGAGTACTTACCAATGCTGGTGTGTGGGAATGACTGGAGGTAATAGTTTGGGAAGTTGGCCCCCAAGGATGTCCTTGGAGGTCAACTACCCTTCTTGTTTCCTCCAGTAAGTCCCACACAGTGGGATTGCTAAGACGTTTTTGGAGGCCATGGCCCCCTTTCTCTACCACTCTGCAAACGTGCCTCGTGGCAAACTATGGGATGGGGGATGAAGTCCAATTTAGTCGTGAGGGAATTTGGGGGCCAAGAATCCCTGCTGGTACCTCATGTAAGTCCAAAACAGCAGAATTCCTGAGCATTGGTTGGACGCCCAGCACCCTTTATCCACCACTCTGGAAACGCGACTACTAGTTAAAGTAGCATTTTTCTGCACCTCTGACTTAGAGGTAGTTTTAATCCCCCTGCCCTATTATGTACTAGGCTTTACAGAGGAGGTAATGCTAATCACAGGGGTACCCCAACGCATAGTGTTCCCTAGTGTATGTAGGTGTTTTCACTGTATTCTAAGTGTCTTTTAGCATTACACTGGCTCTAGGTCTGGTTAGTCAGAGTCAGTTACCACCAGTACTCGTCTGAAAAAGTTGTGGGCACAGGATGATTTTGCTACAAGGCCTCTTTCTACTCCTCTGTTGGTTCTTTCTGCACATGTCTTGCTTCTTCCTGCACTTTTCTTCGTCTTTGTGGACTTCTGTTGCTTCTTTCTGCATTTCTTTTGCTTCTTTCTGTGTGTTTTTTCTTCTTTCTTCACATGTCCTACCTCTGTAGGCATAGTAAGAAACTAGCATTTAAAAAACCTTTGAAATTCACTTAAAAAACCATAGGTTTCAGGCACGTTATAGTTAGAAATTAGCATTTAAAAAACCTTTGAAATTCACTGAAAAAACCATAGGTTTCATGCACGTTATAGTTAGAAATTAGCATTTACAAAACCTTAGAAATTCACTGAAAAAACCAAAGGTTTTAGGGAAAGTTATAGTTAGTTGGACATTTCACTTGTACAA
The DNA here is from genome assembly GCF_964204655.1 of Triturus cristatus. Taxonomy (NCBI): domain Eukaryota; kingdom Metazoa; phylum Chordata; class Amphibia; order Caudata; family Salamandridae; genus Triturus; species Triturus cristatus. The sequence continues at coordinate 336,244,064 of NC_140595.1, forward strand.
AACCAGAGAAATTCCCCCGTTATAGTTAGTTCAGCTAATTATAACTCGCGCCCCCGTAATGCACTGCTGATGTCACATATTACATCACTCATGACATGGTCAGTGACATCACTCATGACATCACTGATGACATCTCAAATGACATGATAGGAAAGTGTCTTATTCTTTCATGTGGACACGTTCATACATAATTCTCTCCCATCACAATAGTGGAGGGCTCAGATGTAAATGTAATCTCTTCACAGTATTTGTCTGTCACAACATCATTACAAATACCTAAACAACTTACATTGTCAAAAATTATTGGAGATTATTCCCGAGATGAGCAGGTATTTGATTGATTCTCCAAGAGCCTGATTCCAACAGAGTAAAACTGTGTGCCAATTGCTGAGAATTGAGAGCAACCTTTTGCTTTCAACATGAACCATTTAATGGGGCCCAAAATTTCATTTCTAGCAGATATTGCTGATCACCTTCCCCAGACCATAGTATCTTGATCAGGGATGAAGAGGTTTGTCAGTGGTGCATCACAATTCCCTCCCCTCCAGGATAATAGATGAACCCTCTCACACCTCCTTCAAATATCTTTTAATCAAGGCTGTCTCTCCTCAATGATCTGCATGGTCGTATACTGCCCTGTCAACAAAAGCATAACCACTTTTGAATCAGACCTCTTAAACTTAGCCCAACATGTTCTTATGAATTCCAATGATGCTGTCATTCTGGGGGATATGAATATCTGTTTAGAAGGTCAGGCTAACACTTACTCTCACACCCAATTTGAGGTCATGGGCTTTTCCAAATTACACAGATGGTCTGTGAACCAACTTACAAAGCAGGCCATTGCTTGGATCTCATTTTGATCACTTTCTCTATACCTAAGCTCCTCAGAACAGATCATATATCATGGTCAGAACACTTTCTAATCGACTTGTCCAGAGAAATCTTGCCTGTAAAATAGCACATGCCTACCCACCACATCTGCTCTTCATTATTCCTGGTGTAACCTGAGCAGCATATTACTTGAAGTTCTCATTCAGACAACTAAATGACACCCCAGACTATCCACTCACTTATCCATTTGACATTCTGAGTCATCTAGCTTGATGGTTTTGATGGCCCTCAAATCCCTGACCTTGCTCCCAGACAGTGGGAGTGGGAGGGTGTTCCCACTAAACCAAATAACTGGTATCCAGACAGCCTCTGAAAAATTAAAAGACAAGGCAGAACTTTACAAAGATATTTGGTCAAAATCAAAGTTCCCTCAGATTGTTTAGCCTGTCATGGTTTTCTAGAGAATATAGCTGTTTGCTCAGCAAACAACACAGCCTATTAGTCCTGAATTGATGCTTCCGCATCTCATCCAGTGCACCGAAAACAGCACCTACCTGCACACCGGTGCTTGGTCACAGCTTCCTAATATACTTCAACAAAATAACAGATTCCTTTAAGAGATGCCCCAGCTCCCTAATCCTAATTCACTAAATAATTAATGCTCTCTCCTAACAGCCCACTTCTGTCCCACAAAGAGATTGTAGCCTACTGGAGTCTGCACCAGCCTCTGATCTGCAAGTAAGGAAAATATTATCCTCATTCAAGAAATGAACTCCATTATAGGGCATAACAAATCACAAAGTTATCAATCTGGGAGTATCCACACTTGTATTGTTAATGACTAACCTTGTTAGCAGCTTCCTAACAAGTGGAGATATCCCCCAAGGATCTCAAACATGCAATCATTACACCTATCCTAAAGAAACCAACTACTGATCCCAGCACAATGGCAAATTATAGACGTATCTTGGCCCAACCCTGTGATTCTAAGCTAGTGGCCTCCTCCATCACTTTCAAGCTGGACTTAGACCACAAAGAAGATCTGAAACAAACCTACTAGACATTAAGGAAGAGCTTTGCATGACCCGTAATTGATTATCATCTTTGTGCCATGATACCACTTGATCTCTCTGCTACATTCATAGCATAGACCATCAGGTACAATTTCAGAGGTTGTCTCTCACATCGGGCATTCATTTTGCAGTACTTGCAAGATTCACTTAATTCCTACACAACTGGGTCAAAATAAGTCCATTCCTCTCTAAAATAGCTAATATCTATTGTGATGCATCCCAAGACTCCACCTTGTTTTCCACCTTATTTCACATATAAATTGCACCCCTGACATTCACATTTGGTTCCTATAAGTTTGGGTATCAATTATATGTAGACTATATACAGCTCCACTTGAAAATGTATGATGATGCCAGCCATCCTTCCAATCTCTCAATGTCTGTGCTTCAATGGTGAAAGTACTGAAATGTTGTTTATTGGTCCTAATAACCCATCCTCCCTTTCATGGCCAAAGGAAACGTGGCCCTTTCGCTAGTCCTCAGAACCACGCCCAAAATCTTTGTGTGATTTTTGATTGTTAAACTACGATCTACCATTTCCCATACAGATAAATGAGATGTGTAATTAAGTCATTTTCTATCTGCAACAATTAAAAGTGCATCTGCCATTTCTACTTAATTCACGGGAAAATCCCCAGATCCTCCCTGTTGTCCTGTCTTGACTTGACTACTGCAATGGTCTCTATTCAGACCTGCCTAATGTTTCGTTAGCCAAGCTGTAGAGAGGACAAAACCAGGCTGCGTACATGACGATGAAACTGAGAAGACGTGATCAGATTACCCCCGCTCTCAGATCCCTTCACTGACTTCCATCCTTAAAAAAGTCTATGCATTGTTCACAGTGCACTTCATATCCGAAATCGTGAAAAACATAAATCTCTAGACCATTTGTTCCTTCCCGAACAACTTAAAACCTCAAGTCAGCTAATAGTCTGAGGTCTCACCATCAATTCAGATATAAAATATTCAGAAGCCGTTCTACAGCACCAGAGCTACTGACTTTGGAGATTCTACCTTCCTGTTTGAGAATTACTGCATTCAGTTCAGAAAATCTTTGAGTATGAGTCTTTTCACCATGTCCTACTTGTAGATCTTGTTAGCCTAGAAGAAGTGTCAAACTGTTAAAGAAAAGTCCTACCAGTCAGACAGCTAAAACTGGTTTACCCCTCTCAATTGTGCTAATGACTTCCTCATATCCACGGCTTTGTCATCTGTGTTTGTTCTGTAATGAGTCTATAAGACAGCATATAGTTTGGATAGTACTCAAGGCTATTCTTGTACCTACCCTCCTACTGGTGAGCACTTTAGTGCTCACTAAATGAGGATGCCATGGGGTGAGTGGAGCGTTTTAGCAAAACCCTAAAGAAAATGAAAAATAAAAGACAAAAATTAAAGGAAAAGTATACCATCTTTATATAACTGTAGTCTTCATGCTTTTGATTCAGGGTGAAGACATGAAAATGAATATGAATATGTATTTATATGGTGTTTTCATAGCACAAACCTAACCTATTGGCAGAGGAGTGCTTTTCCTGGTCAAAGGAAATCTTAAAGTTGGTGAGCAATAGGATAGGAGATGAAGCTGACATGAAATGTTAGCACATGATGATGTCAGCGACTAGACCTCATTGAGTAAAACATGCAAACACCATACCTTGGATGAAGAGCAGATGTCACATATAATTGAGAGCAGGGCCGGACTGGCCATAGCGGGCACCAGGCGTTTCCCTGGTGGGCCGCCAGGGTAGGGGACGGCTTTGGGCCCCTGAGGGTCGTTTTTGTTATCAGGGGCGTCGATATCGACCCCCTGTAACAAAAACGGCTGAAACCAGCCCTGGCAAACAGCTCGGCTGCACCCCCCTGCCCCACAGGGGGGCCGGCCGAGCAGTTTGCCAGGGCCGGTTTCGGTTCCCAGTCCAGCCCCGATTGAGAGCACAGACAGAAAACAAATCCAGTATAAACAACTAGACAGGATTGTGTCAAGCTGAGAAGGGCCTAAAATGTGCATCAGATTGGGAATAGCAAAGTCACTGTGATTTCTTGTATATAGGGGAAGGACAGAATGTATCCAATCCATCTGTTGAAGACGATGTTTCAGTTATTGTGAGCTAAACGCTATAAAGGTGGCAAAATGTGCCCAAGTTGTGAAGGTTGTAAGCCTGTGTAACAATGTCTTTAAAATTTAGTCATATAATGAAGGAATGGTTTATTACAGAGAAAAAATATGATGATAGGCCATTTAAATTTTTATTACCTAGACAACATACAGGACGCAATAGAAGATGTTATCTATAAGGTATAATAGACTGAATCTTGTGTAAAGATATGGGCCGGTTAATCATGGTGTTGCCCGACAAAAGATAAGGTATAAGCTGCTAGGGGACATGGTGGTGGTGTGCTTTATAGTGAGAACCCTGTTAATATGACTATTTTAATTATTAAAGTTATTATGGAGATATCCATGATATATCATGATTGATCCTGTTTGTCGGTGCATAGTCTGTATATCCAGTGTTGTTTTCTAATGAATAATGCAAGTGTGATAATAGAATGTTAACTCATGTGGATGTAGATGTTCATTTATTCTCCATTTGATGTCAACCTCATTGTGTTGATTCTCAGCAAAATGGGAGATGATCTTTGTGGGTAATAGCTTGCATCTGCTGTAACTTCGGTGTTCATTGATGAGTACGTTTATCTTCCTCGTTGTCAAACAAAATAACTAAGCTAACAGTGGCAAGTTATCATGTATGCAACATTATTACTGCTACACTTGTCAAAGGTTCTAAGAACAAGGTAGTTGTAGCCGCGGATCAAGGCTGGTTCTCCATTCTGAGAAATAGCAAACCTGTGCATGTGAATGCTTATTTATGCCTCTGTATGTTTTCAAGGTTTGCGGAGAGGAGCAGAACAGAAAATCACATATTTTTATTTTGAATACAATAAATTAAAATAAAGGAGACTTTTTTTTTTACACAATTTGTCATTCAAAACAGCTTTATACCACAATTTGTGAACATGCATGGGCAAAGCTAGTAGGTCTTGCCTAGGCGAGAGCTGTTGGCTTTGCCAATGTCTTTTAGGCTTTCTCTAGAGCAGTGCGGTATTGCTAAAAGCTAGGAAAAAAGTGCTATGCTGCATTCAGCGCTAGCTAGGTCACAGTACTTTTTTTTTCTTATGGTGGGTCAGGGTGGTCAACATGGACAGCGAGAGAAAGGATGGGCGAGAACACGCAACACAGATAACGGAAACACCCAATAAAATGATATGACATGGCCATTGCTGGCCATGTCATCGCGCTTTTTTTTCTTTCTTATGACAGGTGGTGGGCCAACGCAAACAATGGGATGGTAGTATAGATACTAATAAAAGGATGGTTGGAGGGAAGAAGCAAGACAGACAATGGAGAGTGGGAAAAACAAAGTAACATGGAAGAAACAACACAAGCAACAAGAAAGAAGAAACAAAGGACACTAATCAAAATGTAGCAATCTTTACTTGGTCCATGTTCCAAACGAAAGAAGAGGAAGTAAAACTGGCACACTCTGGCCAAGGAAGCAGCAAATATGGGCGACAATGAAGCCACCAAATGATAAGTAATGGCTCCAAGCACCTTGTAGACAATTTTGCTTGCAAGCAACAGTAGATGCACGCTCTCTTAGGTGAGACCTAAAAAAGCATTTCTATGTACTACTGGTCAGCATCAAGACACTGTCCCCGAGGTTAAATTGATTATAGACAAGTTGTAGTACAAAGCAGCGTGTGTAAAAAATCTCATGACATGATTGTGCATTTTATCACAGAAATGCATTCAAATGATATACATTTCTCATTCTTGCCGAAGCTTCTTTCTCCAATACTAAACAAATAAATTAAGTCAACTAAATAGTTGACTGTCTTCTGCATGTTAGCTGCTAGTCCCCCCTCCCTGATTAGGCGCCGCTGAAACGTAAAATCTTCTGCTGCAAATGGCGGAACCCGTGGCCGAGTGTTCTTCAGGGTGTCCGTCGAAAGCGCCAAATGAGAATGTTCTAGAAATAGCTATCGACAACTCGTGCCTGCCCAAGAGCCCCTCTCCTTCATGCTTCATTTATGTAATGCTGCAAATTCATTGGCGCGTTTCATCTTTATTAAGTTCTGATAGAGACTTAATTAGTAAGGCGAGAGGCTTGAGCAGGAAACAAATGGGAAATTAAGGGAGAGACAGGCGTAATGGCAACGGCTACTTGTGTGCATCAGCTGCCGGCCAGAAACGTATGTTTCTGAGCTCGTCATATAAAGTACAATTCCCCTGGGGGAGGAGCAAAGAGCGCACGTCACTTCTACTTAACGTGAGCCTCACCCCACGCGCGCACTGCAGTCAAGTAAACAACATGATGAGGTTAGAGGTGATGGCAGAACCGTATGCAGGGTTTACAGGAAGCACGTGGAGCAGCATGTGCATTTTCTGATGTTTCCCTCATTATAAGAGGTTCTCATAGTATGCATGCCCATTTCGCGATTATAGCCTCTTAGAGTGTTAGATATTTCAGATGAATGTATTAACATCAGTGTTGTGTTGGCGGGGGCGATGGGAGGGCGTGGATCATGGGCCTCATTATGAGCACTATGAGAGATAAATAAAAAAGCAAGCAAAGGCACTGAGTGTTTCCGAGATAAATTCTAACTAAGCTTGCTAGTTTTTCTCCAGATTTTTTTACACATATGTGCCAAACTGAAAACAATCTGTTTCCTATTTCTATTTTTAAAACGAAAAAGTCAAGGAAATAGATCTTCTTTTGTGTTTGTCTCCATGGTGTCATTCACAATCACCAAGTTAATAGCTGTGTAGATGAGCTGCCAGCTGAGGCTCCTCTGTTATGGCAGAGGAGCATTGCCCCCCCACTCAACGCGCGAGCGAATGCAAAACTTGTAAATCAAAAAATGATAATGACGCAGGTTTACAGCGGCGGCTCCTTTGCTATGGAGGAGGAGCATCACCCCCGCTGCCAGCAGATGCAAAGCTTGTAAAACAAAAATGATAATGACACCGGTTTATTATCATTTTATTTTTCTTCATAGGGCCGAGTCTACGTGGCGAGGCCATAGTAATAATGGGGATGGGAGAGTAGTGGGCACAACTGCTAAGTGCGCATGTGGGTTTGACCAGCAGTTTTAGGAGGGCCAAACCGACATGCACACTGAGATGTCTCCAACCAGAGCTGCCTTGCTGGGTTAGAGACAGAAGACACTCTCAGGGGATCTCAGTCCCCATTGGAGCACAAATCCAGAGCGCTCAGGCCAATCCCAGTACTTCTTTAATGCTGTAAAGAGCCTGAGCAAAAACAACAGCTGATGGACAGAATGCAGAACAATGTCATACATTCACCCCAGTACAGAGATCTGGACCTAAATCCATTGTTTTTTTGCCCACAATGCCATTCCAGTTTGAACCCAGCCATATGCAAATCAGTCTTGACCCTGTGCCTCATGGGAACAGACCAGCCCGAACTGCCAAGCCAGGTCCTCCCTGGACTGGAAACAAGCATCCTAGGACCGGTTTCGGCTTCGGTTTCGGCTTGGCAGTTTGGGCTGGACTGTTCCCATGAGGCACAGGGTCACGACTGATTTGCATATGGCCAGGTCTAAACTGGGGTGGCATGGAGAGCAAAAGAATGATGGATTTAACCCAGATCTCTTGACTGGAGGTGAATGTTTTGCTTTGTTCTGCATTCCATCCATCAATGGTGTGTCTTTTGCCAAGAGCATGAGAGCAATGTGTGGATTGGCAGTAGGGGGTGTCTGTGAGCCTCAGCCTGTCCTGCACCGGAACCAGATGATCAGAAGAGCAGTGATGCAGCAGATAAGTTCTTTTTTTCTCTCCATGTGTTGTTTTCAGCGTTATCCCAATCCCCCCCATTGCACTGCCCTGCCACTTTTCTCTGACACCAGCTGCTTCTGAGAGCAGCACAAAGAAATAGCAAAGGGATGCTAATATATAAGGATGCCTAATTAGTGGAAGGTGTGCACATATGTTCTCGCTACAATTCTTTCAAGCAAGGATGTTGTTTTATCATATAAGACTACTTAGCACCCATAACTTTGTTGACATTTCAATTAACCAGCATTTGTAAAGTGCAGCTCTGTCACCCCTAGGGGTACCTGGGTGATGTGGCTCTGTTGAAGACCCAGATCTTGAGTCTCTTTCTGAAGTCTACCAGCGAGTGGGGCATGCGGAGGTCGTTCTAGGTCTTAGCTTCGATGTAGGAGAAGCTGCGGCTGCCGATGTGGGTGCGACAGATGTGGGGTGTGTGTGTGCCAGGGTGAGTGAATTTGAGCATAGGTGTCTAGTGGGTTGGTGGAATTTCAGTTGATGGTTGAGGTAGGTGGTCCTAGGGCATGGTAGGCATGTGTGAGGATCTCGAAGTGGCATAATTTCTGGATGAGGTGCCAGTGGAGATCTCTCAGGTGGGGGGGGCGATGTGGCTTCATTCGGGGAGGGCCAGGATCAGTCTGGCTGCAGCGTTCTGTATGGTCTGGAGTCTTCTGAGGAGCAGGATGGAGATGCTGGCATAGAAGGCATTGCCATAGTTGAGGCAACTGGTGACGAGGGCCTGCATGATGGTCTTTCTGGTGTTGCTTGGATTCCAATTGAATTTTCTGCTGAACATGCATAGTGTGTGGAAGCAGGAGGAGGCGACTGTGTTAACTTGTTGGTCTTTCTGGTGTTGCTTGGATTCCAATTGAATTTTCTGCTGAGCATGTATAGTGTGTGCAAGCAGGAGGAGGCGACAGTGTTAACTTGTTCCATGGTCAGTTGGCTGTCCAGGATGATGCAGAGGTTGCATGCATGGTCAGTTGATATGGGTCTGAGTTATGCAGGCCACCAGCTGTGATCCCATGAGGAAGTGTTCTACCCGGAGATCAGTACTTCAGTTTTGTCGGAGCTGAGATGTAGGCAGTTGTCTCTTATCAGTTTGGCTACGTTGGTCATGACGTTGCAAAAGTTGGTTTTGGTGTTGGCTGGGTGCTTGTGAGCAAGAGGATCAGTTGAGTGTCATCTGCGTAGGAAATTATGTTGAGTCTGTGGGATCTGATGACGTCTACGAGGGGGGTCATGCAGATGTTGAAAAGGGTGGGTCTGAGGGGCGATCCTTGTGGCATGTCGCATATGTCGTCTTTGGGTGTGGTGGTGAAGGGTGGCAGTCGGATGCTCTGGGTGCCTCCTGTAAGGGCAGTGGTGATCCTTTTGAGGGCATCTTGCCGTATGCCTATGTTGTACAGTCTGTTTCTGAGGGTTGTAGGCAAGTAGGAATTGCTTTCATGGTCACCCCCACTGGCATTATTACATTTTACTGACTAGTCTGATTAAGATCCTGCTAATCAGTACCCCAGTCTCTGTGCTTTTCCCTAAATTGGACATGATGAGTACTTGGGTACACTCCAGACTGGTTACTGGTGTACCCTTGTAAGTTTCTAGTATATGGTACAAAGGTACCCAGGGCATAGGTACACCAGGAGTCCCCCATGGGCTGAAGCATGTATTATGATACCCATGGGAGAGCTCTCAAATTGTAACTTCCGGCCTCCCATTTCCCCCTGTGTAAGCTGGTGCTAGCACCACATACGACAGATGTAAGTTTCCTTATATCTGAGGTCACTACACTTAAAACCTATAAGTCACCCCTAAGGCAAGGCTTTTAATCCTGAAGGCAGGGTGCTCAGTTATAAGTGGGAGGATGCCCCTATATGAGCAGGACATCTCTACAACCTTCGGAGTCCATTCTCCCAGGTTGTAAGTGCATCAGCCATTACGATAAATAGAGTGACCAAACGTCATTACGCGATGGCTATTTCTAAACTGGCTGTAACAAACCCTGTTGTGTTTGGTATCAAACATGTTGGAATCATACCCCAACACCGTAAACATTGGAGATATGATTCCATGCATTTTAAAGCTCCTCCGGGAGGCCCTCAGTGCTCCCAGTGCCAGTTTTCTAGACACATACATGAAACTATGGCTGCTGCCAACCAGAGACCCGATTCTGCCCTCCTACTACTAAGCCAAGCTCGAGCAAGGGAAGGCAGGACAATAGGTTTCCTGTCACAGAGAGGTGTGACCACCTCCCTGACAGGACTTAGGGAATTGGGATAGGGTGGGAGTGCTTGCCAGCGCCAGTAGACTGCTTGGAAGGGCACACTTGGTGCCCTCCTTGCATAGTTCTTGAAACTAGTTCAGGGAGCCGTTGGCTCCCACTCTGATGTGAAAGTGGACAAAGGATATAGGAGTGTCCTCCCCACTGTCCATCCTCTCCTCTGAGAGGGACACCTGAATCGTCCCAAACCTTTCCTTAGGGTTGTTCATGGCTTACCTGTGGGTGGGTCCCTAGATTCATCGTGGAACAAAATTAAGATCTGAAACCACTTCATCTTCCACTGTCTGGGTACTTTGGACTTCGCCGGACTTTGCTTTGGGAAACAAGACTGCAACTGGGAAGACTCCACTGCTCCCAGTCTAGTCATCCTGCCAGTCCCCAGCAACCTCTGTGCCTTTGCTCCATACAGGTTCTTCACAAGGCCTGTGGACATCGAAGACACCCAAAGGTATCTCCCTTGGAGTGGAGGAGTCACTCCCCTGCATCTACAGGCACCATAACAAAGCTGACCGGTTTGCTATTCCTGAGCTTCTACGGACTCCAAAAGGTTCAGCAACACATGATGGTTCTACAACTCCCTCGAGACCTGCACTGTCTTCATAGCAAGTTTGAAGTCAGTATCCCTCGTCTGAACCGCTGGAGCAGTACCCCTGTGCACCGCATGTGTTTGCTGTTGCCAAGGCTTGCTGACTCTCTTCACCAGAGATCTTTGGGCTCCAAGAAGCACCAGCCACAAGCTTCTCCTGCAGCCAAACTCTTTGCCTGCACCACTTCCTTTGCACCGCGGGCCTTCATCCTTTGGTGAGCTGCTCGAAGTCCTCTTGGGATGCCTGTGGGTCTTCTTGAGTGCCTTCTTTGGCACCAGTGGGCTCCCCTGCTTGCTTGGGGCCTGCTCTGACTTACCTGCTTGTGGTGAGTCACTTGGACCTTGCTGGTCCCGAATTGCCACCTCTATCTCTTACTAAGTTGGTTGCAGTGGCGTAGCTAGCCCTTTGGCCGCCCGTGGCGGTCCCTGAGTTTGCCGCCCCACAGCGGCCGATTAAAGAGCGGGGGTGCTGGAATGATCTCCAATTTGTTTGTCGCCCCGTGGTGGCTGATCAAAGAGTGGGGTTTGGGGTGGCCCACCCGAGACTGCAGTTAGCAGCGGTGGGAGGCCGCTGCCCCCCAAAACTTGTGCTGCCGGCCCCCCGTTAGTACATCACTGTTTGGTTGCCATTGCCAAGGCTTGTTGGTTCCCCTGCCGGACACTGACCCCCTGGTTCCTGACATCCGACGTGGGTCAGCTTGTGAACAGCTGCTGGTCTTCCACAGCATCGCCTGGTCCGCACAGCTGCAACTTCAAGGGCACCATCAACTCTCCTGCATCTCCGACATCAGTGGGCATTGTTCTTCCGTGCCTCCTGGTCACTCCTGAGTGGCGTAGACTTTGTCCCCTCTGCTTGCAGGTGCCTCTCAACTTGAATCCACCTTTGGATTCCACGGGACTCTTGCATCTTCTTCGAGAGTGGCATCTGAGATCCTCCATTGTGGGCTACGGCGGTTACCCATGCACCCGGCTTCCCTGGTGTAGGTATCCTGGTTCCTGGGGTATCCACGGCTGGGGTGACTCTCTAACCGTCCATCTTCCACATGGTGTCTACAGTGTCTTCTGGGAAGGGTCCTTTTTCTTTAAAACTGCAAATGTGACTTATCCATTGACTTGTATTTAGTACGCAGTCGTGTTTTCACTCTGCACACGACTTCCGTGGGGCACCTAGATATTCACCTTGGGTGGTTTCTTAGGTCCCCGACTCTTCTACGTCTTCTGGGTCCAGTCTCAACTTAGGAAATGGTGTGCATTCCACTATTTTAGTATATGGTTTGGTCACCCCTGGAGACCACTGTGTATTCATGCTACTTACTTGTTTTATTATCAAATTATTGTGTTTAGTGTGGTTATATCTCTGGGTAGGAAATATTGCAATGCGTTAGTGAGTGTTTATAATAAATACATATTTTTATAACTGCATTATAAAATACAAACAATAAATATGGCTAATTACTAATGGAACTATCGAACAAATGAATAAAACCAGTGACTTAATTTATTATCTAAAATTTATATTTTTCAGGGACCTGTAGGTGAGTTAGACATTTTGTTATGTACCTCCCTTTTCAAAAAAATTGGACATGGTCTGCTCTTCAAAGCCACACGTTTTGCAGACTCTTGCTGTACAGAATTGGATTGGCTGTGTGACCATTCAAGCCATGTTTAAAAGTCTTCTGGCTGAGGTCCGCTGTGGGCTACTTAGCCTTTATACATACCTTGCTTCGTCCATCTGCCTGGGCTATCTGGCTTTAATTAAACCAACCCAGGGAGATGAGCTCACACAAAATAAGCCAGTTTCTGGTGCTTGAGGCACCATTGAAAGTCAGACAGGTTTGATTTAATGTACAGAATACTGACAACCAGCCTTGGGGATCACTGCTTGATGTTTTTCTGCCCTACTGGGGTTGTGGGGTTGTGGACCAGGACTTTCTTTATAACAATCAGGTCTCGAAGAGCTGCTGCTTCTGATCAGTTGAATGAACACTCACCACCTCACTGGGTGGGTTAAAGGACAGTAGTATGCTATATAGTCAATATTGCTCTGAGCGTTATTCGTTGTGCAACACAGTTCAAAACACAGCTGATAATTTTATGCAATGCATGGCAAACATTTCCTATTGGATGACCACTACCTCTCTGAAATCAAATGGGGAAAAAACAGAGAGCTTCATATTTGGTGGGTCCCTTTCTATTTGGTCTTCCAATTGGTGGCCTGTGAAGCTGGGTCAATCTCTGACGCATGTGGACTCTGCAAAAGATCTTGTGATAATTGATTTTAATCTCACATTTTGTGCTCAAATCAAAGTTACTGCTAATTGTATTTACCAACTTTGACTTTTTAGCAATATATTACCCTTTCTTCCAATGGAGCAGCATAAACTCTTGCTCAGTCGGTGATTATGCCATGCCTGGACTAGTGTAACTTTGTACATCGGGTTCACCTCCACTTTGCTTAAATGACTACAGCTCATTCAAAGTAACATTGCTAGACTGTTGCGACGGCATCCCTCAGCACCAATCTTTATCTAAATAGCTATGTACTCTACTCTGACTTCTAAAACAAAAGTGAATTAATTTTAAGCCCTTCTGCATATGTCTCAAGGGGCTTTTGGGTAACATTAAGCTGTACATTACTCTCTATGTTCCTTCACGTGAGCTTTTATCGACTTCTGACTATTTGGTGTCTTTTGTCAGAATTAAAAAAGCACACCTGGGCAGGAGATCATTCTACAATAGTGCCTCCAACATCTGGAATGAGCTTCATTCCAAGATCACTTCAGAATCCAACCATTTGATTTTTAGAATGAAATCAAAACATGGCTTTACAATGAACATCCATTTCTTGGGGTAATAGAAGCCATTTATAAATTTCAATTACATTTTCCTTTCAATGCACCTTCTACCCGTCTTCCCTTTCAAGTAAGCAGAATATTTCCAACATCCAATGGCTGAACTTTTGCTCAAAAGCGGGTAACTCCTGCACTCTGAGCTCATGCTTAGTGGATTTCTAGGGGCCCTAACAAGCTCTCTGCCCTAACTAACAAATGCATGCTGATTACCCCTCACTGTCAGTGAATCCAATGTATCTCAACTGTCCCTTACTGAAGGCGAGCCATGCCAGCTTCTATCAGGCATCCACTGTGAAAATGTCCAATCTGTTATTCCTCTTTTTGACTTCATTATGTTTAGAGCCCGGCCCAGACCTTCCAGAGTGACTCCAGATATTGCTCCAGGTATGTAAAGTTAAGATGCATTTTGTACATTTCATAAAAAGAGTCCCATGACATAATTAGGACAGTGTATTTGAAGTGGAGAGATCTTGTAGTGAATCTCCCCAGCCCTGCTGGAGTGAGAGAGCTGCCTGCTCTGAGCCATGGTACGTTTGACTGTCCCCCACCTCTAGTAGACGTTTAGAGGCAATGGAAACTTTTGGAGCGGCAGTTTCCTGTCTACAAGCAGCATGTATATTCTGTGACTATAGAGGTGCTCTGCAGGTCCATTCAGAAAAGTGTGCCATCTCTTCTGGACTTTCAAAAGCACCAGTTTGGCATTGGGCAAAGTATGAATGACTGCATTTTTCGCACTAATGAATTTTTAGAGGCACCTGCCTGTTACAGACTTAGCTATGTGAGTGACTGCTTTGTTTTTTTAGGCCATCACAAAGGGACCAGTTGGTCACAAATTTTCCCAGTTGCTTTAGTCTAATCCAACTCCTTACGAACAGGATGACTGCCAAACTGTTGTTTGGCACATAGCAAAATTACACTTCTCTGAAGCAACACTGTAGTGCTGTACCCCGTAATCTGACAGTCAGAAACACTATTCTGTTTAAAAATGCAGGGCCGAGCACTTGGAAAAACTGTTGAGTTGTCGTGCACTTTGGATGATGTGCTTGTTGTCTTGCAAGCCTCTCTCTTTCACTGACAAGTTCCTCTGTTGACACTCCTGGATAAGACCGCTCCTCCACTGCTGCAACCTTTGCCTTACTTAGACTTTTATTGACATAATACTTGCCCAAATCACTTCTCAGTTGATACCCAGCTTTCCTGATCCTTGACTGGGTATTTCTCAGCCTTCTCGCTTTTACTGTGTATTCCTTTTTCACCAGCCCCTCCTCCACAGGCTCATTCTTCTCCCAGGATACTCCTCCATTGACACACTTCTGACCTTTGCTTCCTCTCTAGCACACTGCATGCCAGTCTCGCCTCTGATCAGACTCTTTACTCCACTGGAAATGTGTTAAGCCTGCTCCTAACCTGGTCTTCTCCTATTTAGACATCATCGTACCCCAACTCCTCGAACTCTCCTTGCCATGACCAGCTGTACATTTCTGCACCCTTTGTCCAACCCTGTAGTCAATTGGTCGCTCAAGTCCAGGTCCACCTAATGATAGGAAGAAAGTGACCTTTGCCTAGTTCACTCCTCACAAGGTATGCTCTTTCCCAATCCTGCTCCTTGCAGTTTTGACATTTTTTGTTGTTTTTATTGTGTGCATCTTACTTGCCTTGTACTCCATTGATGTGATCCTTGTTTGGGCTTGGGATGGTGCTATCTCAGTGGTTTAAATGCTGTGCTCCTCGCCTGGTCCATGTCACGCCACCCTCTCTCTTTTGTTGGCACTGTTAGAAGGTGGCCTGGTATATGCTGTCCACTAACTAAAGTGGGCACCCTGTGCCAGTCCACACGACCCTTATGATGTATGAGGTCAAAGATAACTTTTAGAAAGCTATCCTAGTGGTAGCTGTGGAGAGCAGCCTTCAGGCTTAATCTTGAAGGAATGTAAAGCAGCTTAATTTACCAGAATATCACCTCCTGAATGACTAAATGAAGGAGAACCACACAGTAGTTATATAAAAATATGTATTTATTAATATAACACTCTCTACTATCCTCTACACGAGGATAGAACACTAAACACACAATATGAGATCAATAGAACAGTTGTAAGTAGCACAATACACAGTGGGCTCCAGGGGGAGACCAAACAATATACTAAAATAGTGGTATAACAATCACGACTTGACTAGAGACAGTGCCTAGTGCACGTAGAATGGCTGGGACTCCAAGGAACCACCCAAGGTGATGACACAGGGAGCCCACGGAGGACGGGTGCAGTGAGGAAACAAGACCGCGTGCTCTGTACAACTGTATGGGAAAGTCGTGGTTGGAAAGTTAAAGTTTAAATACCCTTCTGGGAGGATTTTGAGCAAACCCTTTGGAACTTAAGAGGTTTGAGAGCCACCCCACCCGTGGATACCGTAATACCCAAGTTACCTATCCCAGGGGAGCCGGGTGCATAGGTCTGAAGTGGTGTCGGAAACCTCAGTGGTTTTCAATGGAAGGCTGTGAAGAAGTACTGCTGCCGTGAAGGTGAAAAGGGTCAGATGGAATCCAAGCCTGGATTCTAGATGGAAGGAACCTGAAAGCAGAGGGGACAGAGTCTGGGTCACTTCAGAGTGACCAGGGGCTCGTTAGACGAATGCCCACCGATGTCGGGTGCTTCAGGTGTGAAGAAGGGATGCTTGACTCTGCAGCCACAAGGACCAGGATCCCGATGCGAGCTGTCCCGCAAAGGATGTCGAGTGCTGAGGGGTCGGTGTCCGGTGGGAGCACCAACAAGCCTTAGCTAAAGCAACCCACGCAGGAAGGTCAAACAGGTTACGGTGTGGACATGCAAGGTCCAGGGGACTCACCAAGCAATGGGGAGTCAGGGCACACCTGGAGCAACTAGGAAAGCCCAAGAACAATCAAGATGACCCTCAGGAGGACCCACATGCCAAATGACCAGGAGTCACAAGGGGACCTCAAGCAAGATTGCAAAGCACCAGCCCATGGAGCACTCAGTGTGAGGAGGCCGGAGTTCTGTGGTGCAAATACTGCTCAGGGTCAGGACTACACGGAGTCCAATGCACAAGCTCGGGAATTACCAACAAGCATATGCAACTTCCATGAGAGATACTGGCCTCAAACTCGGTGAGAGGGCAGATCAACATCAGGGACCTTCAGAAACCCACACCCTGTGTTGCTGAAATCTTTGAAAATCTTCGGACTCCGCAGGATCTCAGGAGCAGCAGACCAGTTAGTTGCGGTTAGGTGCCTGCGAAGCAGGGGAATGACTCCTTCACTCCGAGGGATATTATTCTGTTGTCTTGAGTGCACCACAGGTCCTGCATGGAGCCTGTATGGAGCAAAGGCACAAACTAAGCTTCGGACGGAAAAGGGGACAAAGTCTAGCCCAGTCGAGGTCCAGTGAAGTCCAAGGTGTCCATACGGTGGAAGGTCAGTGGTTTCTTCTTGTAGAATCTTGTCCACGTAAAATCTAAAGTCTTACAGCGAGGTATGCCCTTTTGTACCCACGGGAGAGGGTTGGACAGATTCAGGCGACCCTCCTAGGGGAGGGGCAGGACAGAGGGGTGGCTACACCCATGTTCTTTGTCCAGTTTTGCGCCAAAGCAGCAGCCAATGGCTCCCAGAACTGGTTTGAGCTGGACTATGCACAGGGACACCAAATGGGCCCCAGGTGCAGACTTTCAAGCACTCTCAGAGTGCACCCACCCAGCCCCATTACACTAAACCCTGTCTGGGATTTGGTCACACCTCCCTGTGACAGAATGCCTATTGTGCTGCCTTCCTCTGCTCGAGCTTGGCTCAGCAGCAGGAGGGCAGACGTGTCTCTGGCTGGCAGCATCGATTTTGTATTCTCTGGGTCGAGAAGGCTGGCACCAGATAGACCAGTGACCCCACGAAGCTCGCTTCAGAAGGGTGGAATCATATCTCCCACACCAGGTACTGGTGTGGAGGTATGATTCCAAGGTGTTTGATACCAAACACAATATGTTTCTATGCAGCCGTTTTGGAGAGGGCATTCACCGCAAGGATATAATACACCTCTACCTATATGTCCGGCTGAATCACAGACAACCCGGGAGAAGGCTGCAGAGAGGCTCTGCTCATGCAGGGGCACCATCTCACATAAAACTCAGCATCCTGCATTCAGGATTGTTAAGGCCTGCTATAGGGCTGACGTATACGTTTTAAGTGTAGTGGCCATTAGATATAGTGAACCTATATCTAAAGAAAGTGGTGCAAGCACCATCTTACACAGGCTTCAGTAGCAGACCTAGAGTTCCATTTTGCATGGCCTCTCCTGGGTGGCATAATACATGCTTCAGCCCATGGGTGGCCTCTGGAGTTCCTATGCCCTGGGTACATGTGTACCATATACTAGGGACTGATAAGGGTACCCCAATATTCAATCTGGAGTATACCAAAGTACATGTATATCAATTTAAGGGAGAAAGCAGATGGACTTGGGTCCTGATTAGCAGGATCCCTGTCAGACTAGTCAAAAACAGTGAGACATCAAGCAAAAAGTGGGGGTAACCATAAGAAGCAGATCTGCTTTCCTACAGGCACTCTTCTACCTAAGAGCATAAAGCAATGAAAAGAATACTTGAATTAATCACAACTGTTGGTTATTACTATGTTCCTGTGGCTGAGGTGAATTAAATCATTCCATCCCTCACTTTTTGTCCTCTCTTCTACCTGGCGGCCCATCATTTGATATTCAGCTGTTTTCAGAGGGCTCACCTGTAGTACTCCTCTGTTGTCTTGCGCCAGTCACAGCTTGGTTCTTCTTAGAAATTGGGTTTCTGATTGGCAGAGGCATGTACCCCGTCCAAGCAGTAACCACAATCTCAGTCAGGGAAAGTCACAACACATCCTAAATTATTCCGTGCTCACCCTATGGTTGCTTGGCACAGAGCAGTCAGACTTAACTTAAGATGCATCAAGTCTCCGAAGTAACTCTCTACTTTATTTCGGTCATGTGACCATAAAAGTGCAAATGCAATAAATGCATACAATACCTCAACATAGCAGCCAAAATAAATGCACAGTCCCATACTCAATAATTAACCACTCAATCTCTTACAATAGCCTCTGATGGAGCTGTAAAATCTGAACAACATAAACCTCCCGAAATCCCACAACATAAGCTAAAGGGGTCCGCCATGTTGTATGCCCAATCCATACCAATCTGGGAATATGTTAATCTTTCGGACTCATGGCTGTTTCATCAACATCAGATGCTTCATTCGGTTTAACAGACTAAGTATACACAATCGATGAGTAACAATACATAATTAAAACAGTCTTTACCCCGTTTGCACATCTTAAATCAACATTTAAAAAAAGCAAAACTTCCAATAGAACAATTAAAACCACAGTTGATAGCATGCTATCATGTAGTTAAAATGCTTAGTGCCACATATGGTCAGAAAATAATAGTAACATTCCTAAAAACCGCATCCAAACTGCCCTGTGCATAATTACATCTCTGGTAATAAAAAACACCCTAACAGTCTGGGTTATAAACTCTGTCACCTAAACCAAACATTCAATAAAAACCTGCCTAATGCTAAGACAATAGGATTTGATGTATCAGTCTTTAGGATCCTCAGAGCAAGCCAATAATGTCTGATTCCCAGATTGCAACAGACAGGTTAGATCCACCTTTTTCAAAGGAAGCGGAATTCAATGCAAGAGAATAGAACAGTGGTTTTAGGCTAACAGGTAAATGGCGCCACACTGTGCATAGTGTCCAGCAGCGCTGTCATGGCTCCAATAATGAAATCATTGAACAGCACCAAGAGACCTTTTTGGTGTTTGTGCTTAACAAATGTTCTTTAGCATTACAGTACTGAATCACCTCTGGTGCATTTAGCAGCTACCATTACGGGTGCCAGAACCCTATCCTTCATTCCACAGTCAGTGTTGGGATGACTAGTCAGGCTTACCTCTTCAAAGTAACACATATTCACTCTGCATTTCACGATATTCTCGGTGCTACTGAGCCCAAGCTGTGGTGATGAGTCCATCAGTCATCCAGGGACTTACTTTACTTTTGGTCCAAAATGTGAACACCAAATACACCTCCTTAACACTGGATTCTCAGGATAGAGGAGCGGTGCAGTCAAAATATTACCCAGGAAGATGGTGTGGGGAAGAGACTCACCCAGTCAAGCATTACCAACTGATAAGTGACAGTCCAGCCAGTGCTTTTACTTGAAACGAAAATCTATTTCAATCCTGGTACACAGGTAGATACTATAAATGAATGGCAGACGTTGAAAGAAAAGCATACAGTTATTGCTTTGGAATGGTGAAAGTAAAGGAGTTAGTAAATCCTGAATGTTATCTACTGCCAGATTAAAAAAATCTTAGATGTGTTATGACAAGATAAATGCAAAATGTATTAACCCACACTAGAACCAATTTGACATTCTTCTTTCATTTCCTTAAGACTGCTCATACACCAATGCTTAAACCATCAAGTTATGGCTATTTCTAACCTACCTATGTAACTTTATTTCTGTCTTTTAAATTTACAGTTTTCGCAGAAACTATAGTTTTACTCACTGTATTACAAAATGATGAAACCGAGTGTTCGCACTGTATATTGCTCTAGGATTCAGAAGTGGTGTTCTCACTCATGTACACACTCTCACACAGCCCCTGAGGAGCAGCAATGCTGACTGTGTCAGACCACTGTTCACAACAGCTTCCTGTAGGAAAGTTTCCCTTTTTGACATTGTCACTCCCATTTCTTCCCCTGGTGATTGATGCCATTTCGACAGAAGTGTACCGGATGCCTGTTGTTCAGGTCCCCAGTGCCAAATCTCCTTCTTTAAATCTGTGCCATTGTTCCCCCAATTGACAATACCTTTAGTACCCCTGTAAGTCCCTGGGAATTGGTACCCCTGGTACCTATGGCAGGGGTACTAAAGAGGGCCCATAAGGGCTACAGCATCTTTTTGGCCACCCCAAGGGACCCCTCAGCACACTCATGGAGACTGCCATTGCAGGCTGCATGACATGGGTCAGCCAAAGGTGTAGACACGACATGGCATACCTCCTGTGTGCCATGCCTGCAGACACTGTATACAATATATGTAAGCTGCCCCTACAGCAGGCCTTACTGCCCAAAGGCAAGGTGCATTATAATATATGTGAGGACATATCTGCATGAGCAGATATGCCCCTGTGATTTCAAAGTCGACTCTTGGACATTACCAGAGAACAGGGAAACCATCTTGAGTATATGTACTGGGCACTGATGATGACAAGTTCCCTAGCTACATGATGACTTCACTGAAACCAAAGATGTTTGGGAGCAAACATCTTGTATTAATAAACCCAAACTGATTCTAGTGATGTATTTATGGATATATGCACCCATAAGGTAACTGAGAGGTACCCCCCCCACCCCAACTCGCTGGTCCACTAGTGTAGCTGACTGATCCAGTCCAGCCTGCTTCCAAAGATGCATTTCTGACCCCCCTAGGAGGTGAGATCCCCTCTCTCAGAGGTCAGGAACAATTCCTGCTCTGGCAGGAGGTGTTTACACTGCCTCTAAACAGGATGACTAGCAATCAGCAAATCACGGCTGGAGGCGACAAAGCCATGCCGCCTTTTATATGTGACTCTGGCATTAAAAAAAACCAGGGAGATGCCACCCCCTGTCCTAAGGCCCATTTCGCACCAGGACAGTTGAGAAATCAGTATGCGAAGAAGGGACGGAACACACCCAGGTTAATCAGACCCCTAGGGTGAGCTGCCAGATGTGTCCCACTCTAGGACAGTATTGCCATCTCGGTGATGGCAGAATTTAGGAAACTGGGACACGGTTATGCCTACTTCCCACAGTAAGTGGTCATATAGGGGGCGTAGTGACCCCAAAGGAAGGTAGCCCATTGGCTACTACTCTCCACTCCCCTACTGCCCCTAAAATTAGTGTTTAAGTGGATCCCTGAATCCAAAACTTCAGATTCCACTGATTGTAAAGAATAGGAGGACACTGAAAATCTGACCCCTGCAAGAACTGAAGCCTGCTGTGGACTTTTGGCTCCAAACCCTGACTGCCGCACAGACACTCGACAATTGCAAAGACCCAACTCATCCTGCAGCTGTGCATCCTCAAAAAAGCTCCGGAGGGTTGCCAGCACTTTTCCCTGAAGCCAGCATCTCCCTTGGAGTAGAGGACCTACTCACCTTCAGGCACTGACAGCAATGTCTAGTTTAAAGAAGCTCCTGTCCACTGCCCAGGAGAAGGTCAGTGCACTCAAGTAGGTCAGATCCTTCTTCCTGACAAGCCTGAAGATGCAAGGACCTCCACAAGCCCTCCTGCACCAATATCCGGGGTACCAGGCCCTTGCTGTGACCAAAGCTTGTTGGAAGCCCAATCTGGACTCCAATGACAGCACCGATGACCAGCTGACAAGGGACGTTAGCACCGCAGAGGCCTGCATTGAAAGTGACCCAGCTCACCTGTTTTTGTCTTCCTTGCTGGTCTTGACTGACAGCCGTGAGAGCTTTGATGCACGAGAAACAGCCGACCACAAAAACTCTGTACCTGAGCTGTCTGGCCCGGGCCTAAAGGAATTGACTGCTCCCTGTGCTCCCAGGACCCTAATGACCCAAGCCCCCGTTAGTTGCTCCCAGACTTATCCCCAAGTCCCCACTTGCAACTGTTTCCAGGAGGCCCCCATCTCCTTCTACAATGTAGCATGCAAGGCCACCAACCCATCCATTACTGCTACACCCGAACTCACCAGCGCAGGCAAGACTGATCTGCTGGTGGAACTTTGGTCCTTGTCCCCCCACCAACTCATGACGAAAAAGGATCCCACAGAAACGCATTGCAAGTACATGGATGCAGTAAATGTTCTTTCTCCGATAGGAAAGCATTACGCAAACAAATGCACTGGTAGTTAACTTTGCAAAAACCAGTGCTTAATTTGTAAAAAAAAGTAGTGCCAGGCTCCTCCTTAGGAGAGCACAGCAGCTTACACTACCCCAAGCCCCGGCCAGCACCCCCGATGACAGTACCAACACAGCTACTAACCATCACACTCCTACAAGAGTGACAATTTAGACTATTCCAGGCCCCCAAAGCTATGAGAATGGGTTGGGCAGCAGGTATTAGTTCTGTAAAATGTTTATTTAATTAATAAACAGCTGTTGTGTGCACATCTTTAACTCAGACAAACAGCGCCAACATGTGGCAGACTGTCATACGTACAAGTGTTGGCAGCACTGGCTAAAACTGTAAAAAGACTATTCCAAAAGAGTACTTACCTTATTACAAAGTTCTTGGGTTCAAAATATATATAAAGATACTTGTTATTTTTCTAAATTGGTGTGTATTTCCTTTTTGAGAATGTGCATCAGTTGGGATTGCTAGACCAAGTCCCTGTCCACTCATCAGGAAAACCTGGGGCTGTATTACAGAAAGTGCCCCAGGTGCGCAACAGGCGTTTGCACCCACTTTACATGCCCCCGGGGCTCTTTGGTATTAAAGAAGAGGCTGCAGACGTTTGTGCAGCGCTTTCTCTAATACTGATAGCGCTGGCGCACAAAAAACACCAGCGCTATCCTCAGGGGGCGTTCCCTTTGCCTCTGTGCCCACGCTGTATTACAGACGCAGAGGCAAAGAAGCTCTCAGAGGGCGCACTCACAGTGCGTTACCTAGAAGCTGGAGCACTGTGAGTGCACCGACTGTGAGTGTGCCCCCTGAGAGCAGCCCTCTGGCAGGGGAAAGAGGGTCCCATGGACCCCCCAGACATCCCCTTGCAGGCTGGTGCAGTCACTGTCTGCACCCGCCTGCAAGGTGATCTCTAATCCTGTTTAAAAGTGCAAGTGGGTTGCTGCATGCACTGTGAAAACACAGAGCGGCTGTAAAGCAGCTGTTCTGTTTTTTTACCGAATGCGCTGCCCAAAGGGCAGCGCCAGTTGATGGCTGCCCTAAGGGGCAGCGCATTCATCATAATAGGGTGCATTTTCATTGTTTGCTCCCCGGTGCATATTTTTAAGGTGCACCCGGGGCAAACAATGAAAATGCTCCTTGTCTGTAATGCGACCCCTGGACTCTTTACACAGCATACCTCTTTTTTGGGATACTATATAAAGAGACAGCTTCCTACATTTCCTATATGTAACTGTGTTGAGGTGTGTGCCTCTGGTTTTGTAGAGGAGAGCTGCACTGGACCAAATATGCACTGATTGTCGGATTTCAAATGTTCATTGTCGGATCTTACTGTGTCACATCTGCTGGTGTTCCTCGGGAACGGCATGATGTTCAACATGTTTCTAGCAACACCAACGCCTTGAGCTCTTTTCCAAAGGGAACAGGACATGGGGTGTCAAGCGAGAGGTTGAGTTTTGGGATGGTTGACATCTAGGACGGAGATCTGTAAGGACAAAATACATTCTGATCACTTGTGGATTCTCTCATTTCAAATACCAGTTACTTTCCCTCTAACTAACATTACATGTAAATACCTTTCTTTTATGAGTTTTCTGTGGAACCCTTGACATGAATATTATACGACTTCCTTCAACGGTTCATTTTAACAGAAAGGAAAGCAAATAGCATAGGTTCAACCTCTTTAGGCAATCAGCATAAATACCGCTTTGAGTTACAAGTACATTCTTATTCAGCTGTTTACCTGAAATCAATATCTTTCCTTCATAAAAAAAAATATCACTGGCTGCAAAGGTTTCTTGCACAGGTTAGTTTCTCTTGGTCATCTCTTTACCAGTGTTCCCTCTTTTCACAGGTTATTTTACATACCCAAGCACTGGCTGATTTAAGGTCATAAGGTGAGTTAAATGATCTTATAATATGTTAGATGGTTTTATACTTATAATATTTTTTCTTTCATGATTTTCTGTTTTCATTGCTCCATTATTTTCCAGTATTTGGCTTTGTGTTCCTAGAAGTTTGCCTTTGAGCACCAGTATTGTGCAGACCAGATTTATTGCTTTGGGTTCGTGAAAGGTTAACCTTAAAATTCAGGAAGAGTCATTTTCCTTCCTTTGGTCATAAATAATCTTTAGATTCAGGAAGAGTCATTTTCCTTCCTTAGGTCATAAATAATCTTTTAGATTTACTCCTAGCAATTGCTGTTAAAATTATGCTAATGGAATGGGAATCTTTTCATCTTCTATCCTATCATACCTGGTGGGCATGGGTCTCATACCTTCGTAGAGCTCATATATTTGTTGAGAAAAAACATTACTCGCCTTCCATTTCTAGTAATGTTTGGCGGTCTCTGGACAACAATAGGAATTTGTCCTCTCAGGGGTTGGTAGCTCAGTATCCTTTGATTCCATTTCTTAATTTATTTTCTTCCATTGGAGCAGATGTCCCCTCCTGTCTCTTTGATTCCTTTCTTTTCTTCTTTCTGTCTTTTCTCTAGTCTTTCTTTTACTTTCCCCCATCCCCCTGTGCTGATCGTTCTCATCTATTAAGCAATACAACTGGTATGTGTTTTTGTCATGATATATGTAGTTGTTTTGCTTGAACCCTATGACTGGGATTTATAATATTATTTGATGAATTTTTATAACATATACTATATCTCATATATTTAATTGCTCACATTTTTTTAAAATTACGATATGTTTACAATTCTTTTTATCCCAATCCATTAATTATTGTTATGAAATGTTTTCTTTTTATTCCTAAAAACGTTTCAGTACTAATTTAGTACATACTTGATTCTGATCTGTTGTTTTGTTATTGTATTACCAATGTATTTTCTTTTAAATATGCAGTAAAGATATTTGAACAAAAATAAATAGTCTTTCCTACTTTTAGATAAGATAACAGGTATTTATGAGGAGTGCAGTTGCATCCTTACCTGCTTGATGTTTCTTCGCTTTTGAAGAATCTTTCTCTTGAGAAAACTCAACCCCTTCAAAGATGCACTACAGTGCTTGAACCTGAAGACTCCTTTTCCAGCTCCCAGCAAGGGTGTGATCTTCGCTCTATCTGGACTTCAGAAGCATGCCTGGGTAGTGCAAGTATAACAATCGTGTGGTCCTGGATGTGGCCCTCTTTTATAATGTTAGCCATCCAAGATGGCTGCCACTTAAGTGTTACAGGACAAATATAATTTGACATCCATGTCCAACAATGATGGTGCAAAGAGTCTGGATACAGGGAGCTGGCACACCATTTTAGATAGGAAAATGCAAAAGATTACTCTCCATGTGCAATAAGTATATCAGCCTGCTGAGCTGATAGCAATCATGCTCAGTAAAAGAGAGGTACACATGGTGTGCTCCTCTAGGCCACAAGGCCCATGTGCGGGACTCCATTCGTTGTCGCTCTGGCCCTTCATGTGCATACATTATTGTCATGTGCTCTTAAGTTAAAATGTAAAATAAGCTTGCTACATGGAAATTTCAGGACAGTCTTTTCAGTCTTTACTAATGTCATTGGCACTAGCTATAAAATGCTTCATTTACCAGAGATTTGTCCAATAACGAGCCCACTGATAATAACTAAACAATGGTTCATGAAAGGTTGCAATCCACAAATGTGGGTCACTTTTGTGGTGTTTCTAGGCATAATTATGGACCCAATCTGACATTTTTGTTGTCGGTTACAAATTAACTTTAGCAGATAAAGCAGTAGAGGTGGGGAGATGATGTTGAATTATTCAGCTGCCATCATGAATATGACATTGATTAAGTTTCCTAGAGAGGGAAGCAAAGTATAAAGTAAGTCGGGAGGAGCAGGAACTGAATTGAGGAGAAAAAGATGAAAGAAAGACTATGAATGCAATGAGGAATTCTGGGTATGATTATGCTGAGGAAAGTGCAAAAACAACAGTTGATGGACAGAATGCAGAACAATGTCAGACATTCACCCCAGTACAGAGATATGGGCCTAAATCCATCGTGTTTTTTGCTCACCATGCCGTTCCAGTTTGATCCCAGCCATATGCAAATCAGCCTTGACCCTGAGCCTCATGGGAAAAGTCCAGCCCGAACTGCAAAGCCAGGTCCTCCCTGGATTGGAACCAAGCATCCTAGGACCGGTTTCGGGGTTTCATCCCTCTTCAGCCAGGATAGCTTGATTCCAGTGGCATGGAGAGCACGTTACCCACGTCTGGGCATACCCTTCCCACTCGGGGTGACAAATGCAAAAACAACAGTTGATGGACAGAATGCAGAACAATATCAGACATTCATCCCAGTACAGAGATATGGGCCTAAATCCATCGTGTTTTTGCTCACCATGCCGTTCCAGTTTGATCCCAGCCATATGCAAATCAGTCTTGACCCTGAGCCTCATGGGAAAAGTCCAGCCCGAACTGCAAAGCAAGGTCCTCCCTGGATTGGAACCAAGCATCCAAGACCGGTTTCGGGGTTGCATCCCTCTTCAGCCAGGATAGCTTGATTCCAGTGGCATGGAGAGCACGTTACCCACGTCTGGGCATATCCTTCCCACTCGGGGTGACAAATGCAAAAACAACAGTTGATGGACAGAATGCAGAACAATATCAGACATTCATCCCAGTACAGAGATCTGGGCCTAAATCCATCTTTTTTTTGCTCACCATGCCGTTCCAGTTTGAACCCAGCCATATGCAAATCAGTCTTGACCCTGTACCTCATGGGAACAGTCCAGCCCGAAATGCCAAGCCATGTCCTCCCTGGACTGGAACCAAGCATCCTATGACCGGTTTCGGGGTTTCACCCCTCTTCAGCCAGGATAGCTTGATTCCAGTGGCATGGAGAGCACAGGACCCACGTCTGGGCATACCCTTCCCACTCGGGTGACAAATGCAAAAACAACAGTTGATGAACAGAATGCAGAACAATGTCAGACATTCACCCCAGTACAGAGATCTGTGCCTAAATCCATCATTTTTTTGCTCACCATGCCGTTCCAGTTTGAATCCAGCCATATGCAAATCAGTCTTGACCCTGTGCCTCATGGGAACAGTCCAGCCCGAACTGCCAAGCCAGGTCCTCTGTGGACTGGAACCAAGCACCATGCAGATAAAGCAGTAGAGGTAGGGAGACGATGTTGAATTATTTAGCTGCCAGCATGAATATGAGATTGATTAAGTTTCCTAGAGAGGGAAACAAAGTATAAAGTGAGTCGGGAGGAGCAGGAACTGAATTAGAGGAGAAAAAGATGAAAGAAAGACTATGAATGCAATGAGGAATTCTGGGTATGATTATGCTGAGGAAAGAGCACTGGTGGGAATAAATGTGACATGACTGAGGTGATAGACTGGCAGTGAGATATAGGACTAGATTTGAGCTGTGGAGTGAAAATGAGGATTGCAAAAAAAGTAAACCATGACGTGACAACAAAAGTGGTAAAGGAGGTACAGAAAGTAAGAAACACACATAGACATTCTGCTTATCTTGCCCATAAGTGAATAACCCCAGACTTAACATTCTACAAGAGGAAATTTGTCGCAGTTCAGATATGTGTTTCCCATCAATATTTAGTAAACACATTTCCAATAAGATGACACACATGCTCTCGTGAATATGTGCCTCAGTGATATCCTTTCCTTCAAACTAGATAGCATTGCAGGGTGTGTGACTTGTTGAGTAAATTCCCTTAGATTTACCAACTACTGTAGCAGAAGTGTATATGAGCTAACAATCTCCACGTGCTGACAAGGCTCTACCTATGTATAACTCACAATTGACATCTTCAACAATAGCCAAAATGATGATGATCTCAAAGGAGATTCATGATCGTGCTTTGCTGCCTCCTCTCCCATGTTCTCCCATTTGCTAGTGAGGGATTGTGACCTTTCCTCATACAAGGTTGGTGAGAAATGTCACACACGTTGTGTCACGGTTACTGTGCTGTATTTCATTTCAAAAGGATTCAAGACAGGATGAATGGGGTTGAATTGAAATAGAATGTAGTGCCTCTTATCAGAAGAAAGCAGTTGTTTCCTTACAAAAAAGGAAACAATAAAGGGATTTAGCAGACTAAATGGAAAAAAGGGAAATACGCAAATCCAAGGTAAACGTATTTGATGAAAGGCTGAAAGGCATGGAAAACTTTGAACGTCCAAAGCATTTTAACAGTTTGTCCATCCTATTCAACAAATGACCACCTAATACAAATGCACCAATACATACATGAGAACTGATCAATCAACTCAAAAACCCCACATCAACAAAAATCACAATTATCAAGTCTTGCTGTAAACATCTGTACATGTAATGAGAATATTTAGAAATAGTTCCCCCCCTCCACTCTAACTAGCAAACATTAAAATTGCTACCCACTTGACGAACATTAAAGCAGGGCTTCCCACTGAAAGATAAACCAAGCCTTTAAACCCAGAAGAGGCACTCACAAGGTCTGTGCTTTCATTCCAAGTCATTATAACAGTTGTAGAAATACTTTTGCATGACATATGAGCACACTGAAAGTGGATTCAACAAATTTTCAGGAAAGACATCAGCATTACAATTTTTAAGAGAGCTGATTGGCCAGCAACTCCCATAATTAATGGTCATTTCAACCAGGAGTTTATTAGAGAGTCTCTCATCGACCAAGAAATGATCAGCCCACCAGTGCAGTTGAGAATTACTGGGATCAAGTGTGGGAGGCTTGTTTGATTGTGGTCTGCCTACCCTACTCGAGACAAGTTTGTCTTGATTCCAGATTGAAATGATGTTGGACTGCTAAGAGAGAAGAGAACTGCATGCTCTTGAGGGAGAAGCCTTATAGCTCTCTCTATAGGGAAGAAACCTTCTACTATTCGAGTTCACAAGCCCAGCTGCCTGCGAGTACATGCAAGGAATTGATGTGAGACCTGTCTCACTCCAGAACATGAGGTTGTCCACCTAATATTAATGAGGATATCCAAATGTCAATATCAATTGTCTCGAGAGCCTAGGGCCCGTAGGAAGAGTTTTGCCTACAGCATCTGTTGGTGTGGTGCTGGCTATCATGCAGGAAACCTTTATATGCATTGAAGCTACATCCAGGAACCCAGAAGGACACTTCAGCTACAACCACCGGTCTCAAGAGATAGCTGGAGGAGAGCGTCCTAGGTCTGGACATATTGAAAATATTCAGAAATGACAAGGAATTTTGGAAAAATGTACATTCAACTCCCCAGTCAGTAGTGTCTAGCTTGATCGTGAGGGAGAGCTAGCCAGAGTCTGTGCCTCTGGATCTCTGGTCACCCTTGGCACTGTAAACGCCTAATCCTGAATGTATCCTATGCCCTATCATTAGGATTCTGGTGTTGTGATGATCCAGTGGAAGTTGGTTTGGCGAAGACCCTTTCTTGCTATTTATCTTTTCTTGTATAGCATAAAATCAATTCATCAGTCCCTTTTCTCATCATTCACCTTCTGACAGTTAGAGCCTACTATCAACTGCTACCAACATCACTTAGGTCCTCCGATGGATCTTGGGTTGAGCTATAAGGGACTAGAATGTTCGGGGAATGAACAATTATCCTGTAAGGACCTGGAATAGATAATTGTTATCTGAAACTATTTCTCCACATAACTTAGTGCCTTTAACAGCCATGAATATATATTCCTAGAGATAAAGAATATCACCAAAAGAATGAGATAGAATCGATAAAGGTAGTTTAGTAAAAACATGTATCTAATTCCTCAAGAATACAGTAAAAAAACAGAAATAGATTTATAGATCAGATTTAATAACAAGTGAGATTGCAAAGAAAACCACACAGTACATGAAATTTCAGGTTCAGTGATGTGGAAGCAAACAAAATCAATGTTGTATCAAGTTTTGTCCTCAAGAAATCAGTTTGTGTCTGTTATGCAGCTTCGATTGGCACATCAGGAGTCAGAATAACCCCTCAGCCGAGAAAGGTTACCTCCCTGCGCCTGAATGACAGCCGGCAATAGCACAGGATAAGGTCTCCGTATGCTTAAAGTTCAGTTCATTAGGGTCTATGTCACTCAGAATGAGTGATTAAGGGCAAGGAAACAGGAAAGTTCATGACAAGCAACAAGCGTGGATTAAAGGAAAAACCAGTAGCATATCGAGCAGGGAAAGGTCAGACAGACAGCCAGTCATTCACCAGCTCAGCCCGTCAGCCCTTGACTCCTCCTTAATGTGGGCAATTATACTCCAATACATCCAAGTTTACACACCTTAAACTATCGATTTCATCAGTCCATGGGGGTTTCATTGGTTGCTCAAAATGGGCAGTTATGTGGTTATCTGTAATATATACAAATCCGGAAGAATTAAGTAATCCTTTTCTCACATTTTCTTTAGGATCATTATATTCCATTTAGTTAGTGTCTAGTAACATCCTCGGAAGTAGGCAGTACATTTTGTCATTTGTCATAAGTCTGTTCCCAGCGCCTTTCGACTGGGATGCAACAGAGTTGTTACAATGTCAATAGAACATGCTACATGTGAGAAACGAGTCCATTGTAAATTAGAATTCCGATTGAAACCTTACAGAAAGTTCCCAGATGGCTTGGGTGACAGTTTTCACATGACTCAACATTAGCTAAGAAAAGAAATCCTTTGAGGCCTAAGCAAAAAACTGTGAAATCACAAAATATTAATAATATTAAAGAGCACACATTTCTAAATGCATTTAACTTTTTCTTATTCATTCAAATAGGATTTGCTTATATAATACATGTCAGTATTAAGCACTACGAAAAATAATTCTCTCTCTTAAGTCATTATTCCTACATTACCATGCAAGTTTGAATTTCAGCGTTTCACTTTTCAATACGTGTTCTTATATGTAGGTTACAGAAGCTTTATAACATTCTATGCCAGTTCCTTAGTTAAATGTAATACACTATTCAATGCAAATTATTTATTTGTCAATGTAAGTTATCTCTTAATGTTACAGTTTGACTTTTCATCTTTTCTTCTATAACACGTAAATACGTCAGCATAACTTTATCTTTTTCTTAGCATAATTTCTCATTGCTACATATATCATATATTCAAACATTCTGCATGCGTTTACGATGCAGTATCTAAAACATGAGTGTGCAGATGAAATTCTCTCAGCAGGTAAACATATCATTTATTTTGTCTCATCCATTTAAAAAGGTGTCGTAAATCGATTTGTCACAGGTGGGAGGGAATTGGTGAAGATGGATGCATAATAACATCTACGCTCCATCAGTGGCACCTGAACCATCTTTAGTGACTGACACTTCAGCAACTGGACTCCAATAAGACTGTTCCTCAATATTAGACATAGCACAGTGCTCCAGTCATGTCCAGCAAGTGACATTTTTGCTTGATAAAGCTTTGAGTTTGCACACCGTGCTTTAGAAGGAGGGCCATGAGTAACTCTTTGGGTCTGGAAATGTTCTGTGGTAGATGCACCAAAATTCATACAACAGCACCTGAAACTGTACAATGTGATGTACAAACAGATGTGCTTTGCTTTGATGAGTAGTGAAGTGATTTTGTAACTTTTTGAAAAATAACTTTAAAAAAAATAACTTTAATGAAGCATAAGTACTGTTTAGTGTTAAGCCTCCTTTTTGAATGACTTGTTATGACTCTAAAGATCTTAACTTGTGAACTTGCCTCCAGTGAACCAAATGGTCATCTGCCTGTGTGCTTGGGTCCCATGTTCACAAGTTGGGCTGCTGATCATGACCAGTTACATACAGACACTGGTTTAAACTCCACTGCTAAAGCAGTATATAATGCTGAGCTCATTATTTCTATTACAGCATTTGGGGTCATGTCTCCAGCTAGGAAGGAGGTTTTCTTTGATCATCAGTCTTTCAAATACCTTATTTTGACTTAATTGTAGGAATTATTTTCCCATTGTTTTTAATAAAGTGAAGTGCTGACTAGGCATTTCATTATTGTGAGGTGTTATTGCATTTGGAAAGTCTAAACCTACACCATCTCCTGAGTATGTCTTTGCCTGCTCTATTCACTACTCTAAGAGAGACAAGTGCTAAAAAAAGGGTAATTGGTTATAAAGTTTGGGGTCCAAATGTAATGCGGGCCTAGCTCATCAGTGGTAAATGACTCCAATTGTTACAGTTAGAGATGAGTGGACTGGTCCACGGGAACGAGGTTTTCACACCCTGCATACAAATAGAGACGTATTTCATAAAAGGGAGATCTGATGAAAAAAAAGAAATGCAGACACTTGTAACCTGGCAAGAGTTTTAAACCTAAGGATTCAGTCAGGAATTTACTGGCTGACACAGAGGGTGGATATATGTTCTTGAGAGTGCTGTAGGAAGGTTGTATAATTTTATTTGACCAAACCCCTAACAGTAAACAAGGGGATGTCATGATGGATATAATTGTTGACTTTCATAGTAACCCTTCCCAAATTTAATTTAGTTGCCGAGGTGAATGTGTTTCGGAGCCAGGTCCCCTTGTTTTCTAGGCTATCACAAATATAATATAAATATATAAAAGGTTCTAAATCCTGACAATATGTCCTACACTTTTTGTCCCGCTTCCCTTCTTTAATTAAGTATTGATACCCTGCTTTTCTTCTGTCCCGTTTGTGAATGTGCAGAGTCGAGAATTTTTGGATTGGGATATGGCTATTTCAGACTATGTAACGTTCCGCCTGGACATTTTCTCACTTGTTTCTTCTGATATCTGTGAAATGGTGGCATCTTCAGATCGATTTACTTTGGAATCATTCTATTTTGACTCATAATGCACTAGTGAAATTTTGGGAAATCGTTTTTTTTCATTATCGTCTATACTCCCTTAAGGTCAAGGGGTAAAGTCAATGGTTTTCCTCTGGAGAAAAAAGAAAAACTCCATAGTACAATTTGGTCTTGGATAGAAGGTTGCTCAAGTTAGAGAAACAATGTTCTCATATTTGGAGCCATGAGGCTCTGTGTAATGTAGTTAAAACCAGAGTAGCTTTTAATGACTTCCTCAAATGCAAAGCAGATTTTTCTCTGAGCAGAACCAGACAAAAATTGCTAATATCAATTGCAGCACCCAAATAAGGCACTCTACCATTTGTCTGGTGTCTCGGCATGGACAAGTGTTAATTATTACCCATGTCAATGATATTCACTTTACTGACCTCAGTAGGATGAAAGGAGTGCCCCATTGGGGTTCGAACATGTGACCATAAGATTACACACAAATGGGGGCGCCAGAGAGCCCGGAAGCAAGATGACTGCTGTTTAACAAGAATCACTGTCTACAGGGCACAGCATACCACACAAAGTGCCTGCCATTCCTTTTTGGGGCGGAGAGTGCTGAGCGGATGCCGGGGCCTGTCTGTGGCTGCCGTGTGGGCCTGGGCCTGGAGCACCCGAAGACCGTGTATGGCACTGTTCTGCACTGATGTGTCTGCTGGAGCCCTGAGCTGTGTGGGACCGCCAAGGAGGAGAGTCTGAGGAGGACGTGGGGAGTGCAGGGGGACTGCAGCATAATAGGCCTTGGCCACGAGGAGGAGACGCACAGCAACAGGAGAGAACTGTTGACGTGGGCTGTGATGGCTGCTGTTGTTGCCCCTGTGTGTGACTACTGATATTTGCAGAAACACTGCCTATGGCACATTGAAGACTTTGGGGGCATTGGTGGGCATCCAATCCCTGCTGGTCTGTACTAGATTTGATATGCTCTGTTGGGTCTGCTCATTAACCCCTGTGCTTACTGCATGGTCCGGGGGTGCGGCTGGACCTGAGGGCCTATACTCCTGACACCATTAAGTACCTTCTGTTTAAAAATACACAATATACAGATCAGACAGACAGACTGAAGTAATTAAGGTTGCAGTCCTTTGTTTTAATAGATATTGAATGGTTTATAACGCTCAATGGAACTCTTAGTCCTGAGGATGACCGTGTAACTCTAGAGTGGTCGAAACGCCGTTGACGCTTCTGTGGCCTAAATCCATGATGGACACATTCATTTTTGTATATGTTGTACCTTTGTTGTAACGTACATTTCTTCGTTTGCCAATTGTCTGGTTTGTGATTTATATTGTTTGTATACCAGCACACTGTGTTGAGCGTTATTGTCTCCATTGTTTTAGTTTTTGTTATAAATTTACAGTGATTGTTCTTGTACATATGGATATTTATATTTCTTTTGTGCTCCTTCCCTCTTTTTCACTTATGTATTATTTGTTCTATGTCTGATCTGTATATTGTATATTGTGTATTTTTAAACAAATTGTCTCCTGAACCTCTTGTTAGGAACAGATAATACTGCCCCTGGTTCAAGTGGGTTGGGTTGAGTTGCCCCTGTTGTTGTTAATAACCATTAAGTACCTGTCACTATCTTTAGGCGGCTGCATGGCACCATTGCGTAGGATGCAGAGGTGATCTCCCACCTTGCCTGGGATCAACACCCGCGCCTAGGTTGATGAGGTGCTGTTGGAAGCCCATTGATGTGAAGATTGCACCCTCTCTGCTCACACAACTAAGGCCGTAGGAACTGCCCGTGCCTACAACTGTGCTTCTAGGATGTTATGTGGTGGATGCAGCAGATAGACAGGCCCTGATGCCAGTCCTGATTAGATCTCTCCTGACTTGGAGCTCACTCTAAAGGTCCTGATCAGAGCACAGTGGGCAAACAGGATGCTAAGCAGCCCAAGTTATTATTTGATTTTAAATTAGAGCGGCAGGGTCAGAGCATGGGAGCAGGGCAGAGTGTCCTCACCCCCTTAATGAATTGCTTGACCCAGACCACAGAACAATACTGAAGGAGGTTAAAGACACTGTAAATATCAAAGGAGGGATAAAGCAGCAAAAAGGTGTGGGAGCCACGCTCATCTTCCATACTTGTATACCAATAAACATCAAAGTGGTGTGGGATCATATGTTCTGGGAGGATTCCTTAGGAAAAATCGGTGGGTCCCTCAACAGCTATTTGCTGTCAAGGGTATATTTTCACCACTGATGTACTAGTAACTGGCAGCGTCATCATCTGTTCTTCTTCTCCACCAGGAGGTAATCTCTCTGATCGAAGAGATTGTGTGGAATCTGCATCAGAATAAAGATCTAAAATTACCTTCTATCTGGAAGAGGTTGTTTTATTAAGGACCTAGATAGAGGTAAGGTTAAAAACAAAGGTAGATGTGCATAGGGATGTGTAATGTGTCGCCCGCCTCCTTCAATAAAAAGAGGTCTCTACATGTTTCAGCTTGCTTGTGCCCCAATGGGTCGGTGGCTTTTGTCAGGCCCAATAAGGATAGAAGGATACCTTTTTCCTAGTCAGTCAAGACTCTGTACCCTGGTTTATACTCTATGTAGTTGGATTCCCTTTACTCCGGTAACAGAGAAAACACTGTTCTCCTCTGACATGAGAAAAGACAAACAACATGCAATACATGTGTGACTGTTTCAATTCAGTGCCATACATAAACATATATTATGTATTGTGACCCCGATGGGTACTATTCAATGCTTTTCATGCATTACATTGATATCGGTGTGTTGTGTATACATGTATTCCAATGAAAGACGTAACACAAATATAGTGCTCTGAACTATTTCCCTAAATAAATGTCTCTAAGCCCCTTTTTTTAAAAATTATCGTAAGTGAAAAGTAATCTCTAGTTAGTACAATAACAGACACAATTGATAGGATTCATATCAGTAAAATCACCCATTTTTTAGATCAGAGGAAAGAAGTGAAAATTACTCACCCGCTCACAATTTATGCTGATGGTGGGATATGAATGCGTGAGAGGACTCTACCCCCGTATCCCAATCATGCATATTTATGTCTAGTGCTACTGTGCGGGCAAGGACTGTGTGTGCTCCCTATCGCCTGTGTTACCACAATTGTATATGAAAATTCTGAAGCACAAGGCGAGTAACCACGTTGGAGTGTACATGCGCCGCACTTTGAAAAACAAACGGCTGTTATGTGTTACTCTGCATTTGCATCCGTAACACTCAAATAAATCAATATATCAGTGCATGATGATTATATCTCATTATTTAATCACATGGGTCCTATAGGTTCTTCGGGGGAGGTGGTGCAGCTGCCCTACCTCAGGGAAAAAGATGATAGACATATTGCCGTGGATGTGGTATTAAGCCTCTGAGCAAGGTTGCCCTTCATTATTTGAAAATGGAAGCAATAATTCTCTCTTGTGAATCTAACTAACTTATGTGCAGCGGGTCTGTGAAGATACAGTCCCTCCCGTCCTAAATGTTATCCGGGAGGACTGTTGCGATGTTTTTTAAAGGTGATTCTTGATTGGTTTAGGCGTCCTCTGATAAACAGTGACTACAGACCATGAGAATATGTGCAGATTCTCTCATTTGTTGCCAAGAAATTACTATTTACATGTAAAGAAACTTCTGGTGTCTTGTTGTGGCAATAGTGAATGTTGTAACTGGATTGTGTCATATCTAGGAATAATACTGGGTCACTCATTTTGTTCTATATTAGCAATGATTACATGAAGGAAACTGCTAGTCTGCTCATGTGTTTGCTGATTTTCGAAATATATTGCCCATCATGGATTTTGTTCGACAATGCCTCACCCCCTGTGTATCTTAATTTGTGAGATGTTCAGATGGGTAAGTGCTTGTCATGCCCCATTCTTGTGGTTCATTTTTATCGGGCTTGTATGGGTATAAGGGCTGACTAGTATTAAATCCTCTGGGTTTTTAGTATCGTAATCCCCTGGTTCTGTTCACCTTTATAGGTGAAAAATCTAAGAATTCTCAAATGTACGTTTTCTGATGTAGATCTGCATCTCGTTAAATCCCAATTAGTGTTCATCTGGTGACTTGATTCCATGGAATGTTGTCATTAAGTCCATTGTGGAAGGTGCCCAAAAGGTAAATCCATAGTTGTTCCTTTTGTAGTAGGTGTCTTTCAGTGTTTGTATTGATCTATTCCAGAGTTTCCAATACTACCCATTGGATATCAATTGCACAGTGCCTGACAAATGAGAAATGGCTGCTCATTTATGTAGTAGACTTCTTACAACTGATATTGCTCCTGTGTTTGCAGATTTGGGTTTAGACGTTTCTTCATGTCATTCCAATGTAGCACAAGTGGAAGGGACATGTGATCATGTACACAAAGTGGGAGCTGTTGTAAAATTTGTGTCACGTCTTTCATTGAAATTAATGTGTAAGCAACACACTGCTATCATGGTGAGACATGAAATGTGCTGAATGGAACTCATCGGAGTCACAATACATAACATGTGTATTTATGGCACTGAATTGAAACAGTCTTACATGTATGGCATGTTGTTTGTCTTCTCTCATTTCAGAGGAGAACACATGCTTTCTTCATTCCGGGAGTAAAGTGACCCCAACTACATAAAGTAACAAGCATTAAAAATGCAATAGGTCTCGCCTTTCATTAAGTTAAAGCCATTTGCTTTGCTATAAAATACCATTAGCAAAGAAAATGGCTTTAACTTAATCAAAGGCGAGACCTATTGCATTTTGAATGCTTGTTTTCTTTAAGAATAGATTATCACATGAGCTTCCTGCAGGCTCGACCTAAAAAGGAAAGTATGATTCTGCAATACAGCCATACGCTGCTAGAAGGAGAGTGGAACCGTTGGGTCTGATGTCCATTAAAATTTCGCATTCGCTGATATGTCAGGAAACTATAAAGTTTTTGTTATTTAGATGCGTTTATTCAATGGACGTACGGAAAACCTTATGTCCAAGTGTCATTTACCATGTAGAGGAACAAAGATAAAAAATTTGTCATGACAGTGACAGGAGATCAATAAGGGTGAGCAGCAGGACCTGGAGGGTGAGACGGAGCGAGGGACAATGGCCTCCAGCTCCAGGGAAAGGCCAGCACAGGACGAAAAGGGGACAGAAAAGAGGATGCAGATTAATTGCTGGTGAGGAGGTGTCGAGTCTGATATCAGCCCTGCATATGTGGATGTCCCAATGTAAAGAGGGCCAATCTAGAATTAAATAAATGTGACCCCAGTTATCAAAGAGTGGCCCGTGTGTTGATATGAGGCAACTAAATTGGGCTATTGAAAGAGAGTGACATGGAGGCAAGATGGCGACCGCTATCCTAGCGGTGTGAGCAGTCTCCTATCTCGCTCCCTGACTCCCTGACTCGAAGAAAAACCGGCCCTAAAGGAAGACTCACTGGCCGATTTTGGTTTCGCAATGAGCTTGTAGCAGTATCAACTGCTCTTACCGAAGTTGCTGTTGATACGTTATTTACTTTTAGCTCCCCCTCTGCTATCTTCGGATTGAACTGAGCTGAACTCACCGTTTGTTCGGTCTCGACTCTGTTTCACATCGGCTGTCCTCTATGTGGCTTCTTCTCGCTCGGCTCCCTCGGCTCCGATGTATTGCTTGGCGTCTTGCATTTCGGTGGGTTGAACGTTCAGCGTCTCGCTCTGTTCTACGTTTACACACAATGCCGCCAAAGAACGTCAATCTCCAAGCGAAGCCTCCAGTTACTCGCAGCGGCAAGAACAAACACGTTCGTACTAATGGTGCAGAGGAGCTCGAAGCTGCTAACTCACTGCGCGGGACACTTGGAATCGGTGAGTCTACATCTGTTTCTTCTGCTAAGAAAGGGGGGGAGCTCTCGTGCGGGAGCTCTAATCAAACTGTCCCAGCACTTTTCGAGAAACAAGCTGCTAAAAATGCTATTAATTCTTGTATATCCGCATCGACTGTCTCTCCAGCACCGGCAGGTACGGGGACCCTGACTCAGCATGGCAATATTGATGGTGCCAGTGTCGTCGCGGGTTCCTCACGGACTGCGGGGGTTGGTGGAAATGCTGCTGTTTTGTCTGTAGCTGGTGATACTTTGTTAAACCCCGAGTCTGAACCAGAATTGATGCATTCCTCCGATTCTCTGCCGGTATCTGGAGCTTTATCGCACAGCATTCTGGGATCTGTAGTCTCTAGTCCTTTGAATATAGCTGCTGATGTTGGTGCTGTGGGTGCGGAGCTGTTGAGTGCTGCTGCAAATGCTCTGACTGGTTTCATGACTACCTCTCCTCAACCCATGCCGGTGTCTGCTGCAGTGTTGTCTCGGGAGGTTGTTCTGGAGCCAGCAGAAATGTTGTTTTCTATGTCTGACTTAACGTCTGATGATAGCCTGGATAAGGATTGGGCTGATTATCCGGAAGACAATAGCTCGGGAGAGGAGACTGGGGTCACTGAGACGTCACCTGCCTCTAATGTAACTATTAAGAAACATAGGGTCAGAAGGACGCCCTCATTCAGGAATAGGTCTAATGGGGCAGAGGACCTCCTATCTATACAGCCTAACCTCCCGAACGATCAAGCTATACTTGCAGAACCAGATT
Organism: Triturus cristatus; assembly: GCF_964204655.1. Classification (NCBI taxonomy): domain Eukaryota; kingdom Metazoa; phylum Chordata; class Amphibia; order Caudata; family Salamandridae; genus Triturus; species Triturus cristatus. Next base: position 336,283,782 of record NC_140595.1, read on the forward strand.
CTGACCCATCCTCGGAAGTAACTCTCTCAATGATTTATCAGACAATGCTGGCTCATAGATCAGACACAAAAATGGAGATTGCCCGCACTCAAGGCACTTGCCAAAAAGTGAAAAACTCGGTGCGCCGTTTTACAAAATTCTGTACTGATATGACGGCCAGAGTCTCGGAAGCTGAAAATAGGATATCTACCCTTGAAGATGAAGTTGCTACACAAAAGAAAGAGCTTGCTTCTGTTAAAGCACAGCGGGATGATATCAGTTTCAAGCTTGCTGAGTTGGAAAACCAATCACGGAGGAACAACTTGCGTGTGTTAGGTGTACCTGAGAACCTTGGTGGAGCAGATATTCGGAAATTTATCTGTGAACTCTTCCTGGCAGCTTTTCCAGAACTCACTTCTTGGGACTGGCCGATGGTCATTGAGCGCGCTCATCGATTTCCACTTCAAAGTAAATCTAAGCCTAAAGAAGGAGAGTACCCGAGAGCTATTTTGGTCAGATTCAACAACTTTTTGGCTAGAGAAGCTATTTTTGATTTGGCCAGACCTGACAAAAAGCGTTCTGCTAATGGCTTCTGTTTCTTCGTTAGGCCGGACTTTTGTCAGTCTACTGTCACTAAGCGGTGGCAATTAAGACAATTAATAGCAGGTTTTCAAGGCAAAGGTGCCACTGTCTATTTGCAAAACCCAGCTAAACTTAAAGTAATTTTCAAAAATCAAATTAGATTTTTTGTTTCCGAAATTCTGGCAAAAGAATACCTCGATTCTCTATGATTTAATGTTTATTCTTTATAGAAACGTTTTCTAAAATATATAGTTATGTCGGACTGACTTTGTTTGCCAGATGGATCAAGCCGATTTTTGAATACTAACCTCTTCTTTTTCTTCGGGTCATCTGGGAGGGGGCGGGGAGGCACTCTCTGATCCCAGGGACTGGCTGTCCCTGTGCCTCATAAGGTGGGTTGGGGTGGGGGGAGGGTGTCGGGAGGGGTGTGGTGGGGTGGAGGGGGGGTGGGGGTGGTGGTGGTGGGGGTGTAATTCAACATCAGTCAAACTTGAGCAAGATACAACGATAATGATTGATTATTCGCAGGTTATGGAGTGCTGTTCAGACTGGTTTATTAATGATGTAATGTTGGGCAAAGTAATGAAATTTCTAGTCACTGCGATCTGTTTTCAATTTCATAATGAGCCACGTCTGATAGACCATAAGTCTTTAATTTTTTTTCTTTGTTTCATTACCCAATGGATAGGATAATTAAAATTTGCTCCCTTAATATTAATGGTCTTAATGATGTGAAAAAGAGAGGTATGCTGACTAAAATGATTCATTTGCTACACATAGATATACTTTGTCTTCAAGAGACACACTTATCATGGGAAAAAAGGGATTTGCTAAGGCATCTGGGATTGGATATGCTAACAGTTTCTAGGCAGACAGGCATTAAACGAGGCGTAGCTATACTTATGCGCCGGAATTTGGGTACTGTAATCAAGACCTCTGCTGGTAAATGGGGCCGTTGGGCTGCGGCAGAACTTTTAATTTCTCAGAATAGATTTGTTATTTACTCAGTCTACGGCCCCAACCTCGATGACTCTGAGTTATTTAATTATCTAAACCAAGAGCTCGCTCTCAGTAGTATTCCCATTATTTTTTGCGGTGATCTCAATATCCATATTGAGGCTGACTTCAGTATCCGACAAAATTCAAGATATAAAGGCCTGAAGCCACGGTCTTTTAAAGCTCTGCGGTCTCTGGTTTTAGATAATGCCTTATCTGATGCTTGGCATATTATCCACCCAGATGAGCATGGCTTTACTTTTTTCTCCGCCCCACACAAGAAATTTGTCCGTATTGATTACTTCCTTTTATCACAGTTTTTTTTGGATAAAATTGGGCTAGAAGTCTTACCTAAACTACTATCCGATCATAATCCCCTTTGCTTAAAGCTTATTCTTCCATCAGGTGGACAGGGCAATAAATCAACCTGGACATTTCAGCGGAATTTACTTTCACAACCAGAGTATATTCAGTTTATGTCAAATATTATACAGGAGTTTTTTATATTAATAATGAGTCGGCCTCAGTTCCAGTAGTTTGGGATACATTTAAATCAGTTGTACGGGGAGAGTCATTAAAATATGCTAACTTTCAATTAAAAGATAAGCGGAATAAATTTAAAAGAGACTGTGACATGGTTTTACATGCGGAGAATCGGCTCGCGGAAAGTATCAAATTGAATAGTGACATAAAGGAATCCCAACTTGATTTATCGATTAAACGTACTCTTGTTTATGCTTATATAGCCGACCAAGTAGCTCTACATCATAACCAACATCGGACTGAAAGTTATGAATTAAGCGAACAAACCGGTAAAGTTCTAGCACAAAGATTACGTCAAAGAACTATGGCTAATGAGATCCTCAAAATTCAAGATCTCAATGGGGGCTCTAAAACTTCTAAAGAAGATATACTTGCAGCATTTAATGAATTTTATCAATCGCTGTATCATCAACCGGACAGCATATCTGATTCTGAGATAAAATATTATCTTGATAAGATTAATTTTCCCGATATGCCATCAGAATATGCGGAACGTCTCAGTGCCCCGGTTACTTGGGAAGAGATCGAATTAGCCATTACTGGTCTAGCGGTCGGCAAAGCCATGGGCCCGGATTCTATTCCTCTAGAATTTTATCAAGTATTCAGAGGAATTTTAAGGCCAGAACTAATGAAAATGTTCTGTTCTGCTTTCGCTGGTAACCCACCAGAGTCATGGTCTCATGCTATTATAGTTATTTTTTAAAAAAAAGGCAAAAATAGTGAAGAATTAGGCTCATATCGTCCTATTTCTCTGATTCCTACTGATAGTAAAATTTACTCGAAAATCTTGGCTAATAGATTGAACCCACTGATGCCGACTCTCGTGTCTACTAGACAACATGGTTTTATTTTAAAAAGAGATACCTCAGACCATGTTAAAAAAATAATTGCACTGTTAGACTGGGCTCAGACCTCCGAATCCCCAGTTGCGGTGGCCCTGTTGGACGCAGAAAAAGCGTTCGACAGGGTCTCCTGGGAGTTTTTATGGTCGGTTCTGTTACGGATGGGTTTTCCTCTTGTATACATTAATGCAGTTAAAGCCCTTTATATTCAACCTAAAGCTTCTATAAGAATAACCAATTCTCTTTCTAAGGGCTTTGCGATAACAAGGGGGACTAGACAAGGTTGTCCTTGTTCCCCCTTGTTGTTCGCATTATATTTAGAACCTTATCTGTGTAATTTATCCTCCGCGGTAGATATTATACCTGTCTTAATCAATAATAACCCGTTTAAAATTTTTGCTTATGCAGATGATGTTGCCGTAACCACCATAGACATCAGACGCGCACTACCAAAAATTATTTTCTTGGCGGAAGAATTTGGCCTGCTATCTGGCTACAAATTAAATGTAGCTAAAACTCAATTAATTCATTCTGATTTTGGTCGACCTAATGAATTAGTCTTTGACTCTCAGGCTCAATATCTGGGGATAACGATTTCATCTAAGGTCGATGAGATTCTACGCTTAAATATTGAGCCTGTCTTGGACTCTTCTAATAAAACTTTGGAGAGATTAAATAATTTACATTTTTCTTTGTATGGCCGAGTCAATATAATTAAAATGTTAATCTTTCCAAAGTTTTTATATTTATTTCGAACCATACCACTCTTGTTCCCGGCATTTTATTTCACAAAAATTGACAGAATGATCTCTAGATTCCTGTGGGGGTATCATCGCTCTCGTCGAGCGCTGAAATGGTGTTTTTTACCTAGGTTGAAAGGGGGGTGGGGAGTTCCTAATTTTCGGCTGTATTATTGGCTCATTTCTTTAAGATCTATGGGTATACTTCTTTTTCCGGATATTGTCATAGAAGAATACGCCTATCCTTCAATTTATGAATTACTCTTAGGTAAAGCGGCTCCTCAATGTTTAGTTAAAATCATTGAACCCAGCTATTACAAAAAAACTAAATTTAAGATTATTTTAGCCTATGCTACAATTTGGCGACAATTCAAGAAAAAAATTCTTGGATTAGGTGAAATTAGTTGTTACTCCCCAATGTTTAATAATCCCGCGCTACCCTCCGTCTTCCATGATCCAATTATAAGAAAATGGTTGCTCTCAGGAATACGGATTTTGGGAGACTTATATGAAGATGACCAATTTTCTTAATTTTCAGCTCTCCAAACTAAATATGGTCTATTGCAACATCATTTTTTTAAGTATTTACAGATTCGGAGTTTTCTAGAATCAAAAGGTCTTCTTACTCATTCCTGTATGAACCCTAATAAGATATTAGAAACTATAAGGAAAACAAAAAAGATAGGCCCAGTTTACCAAATGATTATTAATCAGTTCGAAGACGACTTGTCCTGTGTGGAAAATAACTGGCGAAGGAAGCTAGATTTAGTTAATATCGATATAGGAAGATCAATTGAGCTGTCCATTAAGGTACTCTTTAACGGATCCCTTCAGAGCCAACACTTTATGTCTATCTTCGATCTTTATTATTCTCCCGTTAAGATAGCTAAGTGGAAGGCCGGTGGTGTATCAAGATGTAATCGCTGCAATGAAGTGGATGCGGACTCTATTCATATGTTTTTCAAGTGTGAGAAACTCTCTTGTTTTATTATTGCTATTGAATTTTTTATTAATAATAGTTTAAGGATTGCTGTGAAACTTTCTCCTGATTTGGTAATTTTTGGTATTCAAGCAGATCAGCTCGGGATTAGACCCTCGGCTGAAGAAGCATTTTTGTTTATCTGTATGTCCGTTTTCCGCTTCTGCATTACTTCTCGCTGGATTGATAATGAACCCCCAACCTTTCATCAATGGCAATGTAAGCTACTTTCTATATATCATTTAGAATTGGCTATGTATAAGCTCAAGGGTATAAGGAAAAAAAGACTAGGATCAAAAATTTGGGATCCAATCACAAAATGGATTCAAGGTTACTTTTTTTATCTATGCTCTTTTTTCCGTTGTCTACTTTTCTCTTTTTTTTTGCTCAATGTATGACTGTTCTGTTGAAGTAAAACAATAAATAAAATTTAAAAAAAAAAAAAAAGAAAGAGAGTGACATATAGAACTAGATATCAATATAACACTGCTATATGGTGCATATAGTTTCAAAATTACATTAACAAAATATGATTAACTTGAAAGTCGGACCTATCACACATTTTAGTACACATTTGGGCCCGTTTGGTAAAAACAATCTACTTTGGAGGGGCAGCAGTGACTGAAATTTTCAAAAGGCAATTCAAAAGGTAATCAGACCTATTGTAGAGGCTTTCACCTACAGCGATGACATCTTGGTATTCTGAGCTACCCTCAATAAGCATGCCGACGCCCAAAGAAGGACCTTCATAGCTTTGAAGGACGACAACTTCACTTTTAAAATAGACAAACATAAGTTTTACTAGGATCATATGAGGCCCTACGGACAGTTCTTCTTAGACTAAGGCATGCGGTCAGAAACTCAAAAGATCAAAGCACTGAACAACACACAAGCTCCCAGCAACATCAGTGAAGTCTGATCCTTTTTCGTAATGATCACATACTGTCCACAATAGGTTAAGGATTATCCAAGATTCAACGCTCCACTAAGGAAACAAGGAAAAATCTTTGACTAAATGTCTGAGTGTTGTCAGGCATTTCAAATGACCAAGGCAAGTCATTGGGGCTGAAAACATGATGCAATTCAATCCAAAACTCTGCACACAAGTTATAGTAGACCTCTACCCAGAAGGCCTCAAAACCATTCTGGCTTTACATCAGAAATGAGAGCATCAACGTCCAATTGTGGCATACGCCAGCAGACACTTACTTTACCGGTGAAAAAGCAAACTTACAACCTGAAAGAGAGATTCCAGCAGCTGTAAGGGCATGCAAACACTTATCTATTCATCTATGGAAAGCTATTCATGAGTGTGACTATCAGCAAACACTACTTTTGATGTTCTGCAATCCCAAAGTCAAGATGCCCCCAATAATCGACATATGGTGATACGGTTACAAGAAAACACCTATCTCACTGTGCAAAAGCCAGGCAAGGAACACAAACCAGCAAACAACATGTTCCAACACACTCAAAGCAATAAGATCAAGGTAAATCCCTTGCTGAGGTGTAAATGAACTTTGTAATGGAACAAGCGTCGCAACCTTATGTTCCATTAAAATTTCATTGCAGTCCTAATGGACCCCACATTCAGAGAGGTTTAAGAAAGAGTAACCAAACACAGATGAAGACACATTGAAGGTCACACACCTGCTCCTGGAATAAATCTAAAGGAAGTGGCAGCATTCAAGCACAAGTGATGAGCAATCACAGTGTCCTCTTATGGTATCCTCCTCAGCAAAGCAGAATAGGTATGTCAAAGATTTTGCGTCAACAAATCAACAATCTGACTCTCAAGAAGCACAAGGACATCATAGTCAGGAAGACAGCCCTGAGGGAATGGGTGCAGCACAAGACGTGCTCAGAAAAAGCCACCAAAGTCAAGTAACATTGCCACGGATTTCTTTGAAAATTTGAAATAGATTTGTGTGGATCAATGCAGTAAGGGTATTGCATAATGGCCACCATAGATGGAGGTTCCAGCTGGTAAAACAACCTGAGCTTCCACCCTGATGCTGACATTGGATGAAATATTTTCAACATGGGGCATTCCCGAAATAAAGAAAACAGACTATGCACCCCCCCCCCGCACCCTTTTCAAGGGAAATGACTTTACAATACACCTCAACTTCAAACAAACAATTACGCCACTATGGTCCCAGGCAAATTGAATGGAGTAACAATTTAAATAGAAAGTGAAGAAAACTGTACAACAATTACAGTTGGACAAGGTGCCTGTTCAGCAAGTAATATACATTATCTTGAAGGCATACAAGAACTTCTTTCATTGCACCACAGGTAAATGCCACACGAAACCTATGCTTGCATATGACGTGCACCCGATTACTGAGCTAGACAGTAAACAAATTTGAAGAAAGCAATCAAACTAGGGATGAAAAGGAACTATGTTGCTCCAAGCACGAGGCAAGATGGAGAACTATGCAGATTTACAAAAAAATGTTAAATAATTAGACTTTAAAGAAGAAGAGTGGGTGCTATGCAAAAAAGAGCGAATTGGATGCCAGATACAGAGGTTAGCTACTATGAGTAACCATCCAGAAAGAAACCATGGACACCACTGGCAACCAATAGGTGCAAATAACCAGAAACATGTCTCACTTCAAGAAATAGCAACTTCAGGGCTTAATTTGAGCCGGTGAGGCTCACTGGCACTCATTTTTTGGGACCAGCAAATAGAGACAAACGCACAAAGAGGAAAGGAGGAGGAAGAGAAATACATTAAAAACTGTCCCAAAGAAATAAAATAGGAATCTACAACAGAGAGTTAAAGGGGCAGAGGGCGTATGATTTTGGATTAAAGAGGCAAGAGGTGTAATCAAGATGATGACTGCCTTGGTATTTGGGGCACGGAGGGCTTCCGAGCAGAGCTGTGGGCTGCTGCACTTACTCTTTCACAGATTAAGCACTGTCAACAGCCAACTAACCCAAAAATCTCTGCACAAGTAGACTTGCACAACCAGATGCCAGCATATGAAGACACTTCAGAAAAAAACCAGATGTTCCTACAATCCAGAGACCGGAAGCCCAGAAGAACCACCTGTTCTGTTAAGGCTATCAACCAAGTGAATCAAAAAAACCAACGAGATTCATAGACCAAATCTAGGAAAGACTCTACTCTAAAGCAAACAGCTTTCAATTATACCTTGAAAAAGTGGTTTTTTTTTGCGTTGGGTGGCAGGAGGGAGGATATCATGCTAACAGGACAACAGGATGGGTACCTGGGCCTCTGAAACAAGAACCTGACCAAGAGAAGCACATGAAGTGAAGGGGGTAGGAAAAGGAGACATTACCGATGAGAGCTGCCGAGTGAGCTATCAATCTGCACACGTCGATGACCCGATGTAAACAGGGCTAATCAAGCATAAAATAAAAATGATCCCACTTACAATGAGGCTGCATCCGTGGGACCACTGCAAATCTTGCACAGAGGATTACAAAAATCAGTTCAATATGTAGGTTAGGATTCACCCATGCATGCTAACCATACGCATTATGAATATCTGAAAGTCATGGGTTCAAAAATATCAAAAGCATATTGATGTCACCGTGTAGGTCAAAATAACCTCCAAGCAGTTGGCTCCTTCCGTACCTGCGCAGAGTTTAGAGCATCTCCGGCTATACACTATTAGTCCTTCTGTGACAAGTACTCTCTGCACACTTATGCACCGGACTTCAATTCTTATAAGCAGCCAGTGAATATTATCTCAACTTGACCATGGAAAAAGATGTGCTTGAGTAGGCCTCTTTTAAAAATTGAGACTGAGCCACTCGTTCTAAATACAGACTAAAATCCAACAATTAAACGTTTTGTGACAGGGCTGAGTGATATCATTATTAATCTATACCATTCCAACATTACCATGATTTCCCTCCTACAAGGTTTATTACTGCACTGAGGAACCTTGTGGCCTATTGTGACTGTCATTTAAACTTCATGGGCTCTATTATGTAAAGGATGCACTTTCCCTGTTTGCACCGGGTGCACCTTCAATCAGGCACTTGCGCTACCCCCAGAGCAGCACATACATGCACAAAGCAGAGATGCGGCTTTGAAGCTGCTCCGTGTTTTCACAGTGTAAGCGGCAATCTGTCTGTACTTTTAGATGGGATTAGGGATCCCCTTGCAGGCGGGTGCAGTCTGGGACTGCACCTGCCTGCAAGGGAATGTCTGGGGGGTTCATGGGACCCCCTTTCCCCCTGCCAGAGGGCTGCTCTCAGGGATCACACTGACAGTGCGCCCCCTGAGAGCCTATTTGCCTTTGTGCCTCTGTCTGTAATAAGGCACGGGCGGAGAGGCAAAGGGTTTCTCTAATCTGCATGTGGCACACCCCCATGCAAATGAGGGAACACCCTCTGAAGTTAACGCTGGCCCTTTATGTGCGCCAGTCCTGTTTACAGAAGGGTTTGCACAAATGTCTGCCATTCCTTCTGTAATACCAAAGTGCCCCGGGGGTGTGCTGAGTGGGCGCAAACACCTGCTGTGCTACCGGGGCACCGCTTGTAATATGCAGGAGCGGACACTTATATTTCAAATTGTTGGGGCGGGCGGGGGGAGGAATGCAAAGAAAAAAAAAGGATTAGAAAGAAAGAAAAATAATGTACTTACCTCCTCCAACGGCCGCCGCCTTCCTCCCAATCTTCGCCGCCTGTACGTCCAGGAACTGCTGCACACTGCGCAGACTCCCAGCTCCCAATCACAGTGCTGCTCACATGCTGGGAATTGTATACCCAACAAGTGAGCACCGCTGAGATTGGTCTAAACGCCTCAGTTCAGCGCTCAGACATAGACTGGGAGCCTGTGTTGGTTTCTCCACCCAGCTGTACAACACACCTAGGTGGAGAAAGGCCAAGTGTGCATGACAGTTTGGCCGGCCCCAGCGGTCCAGCCAAACTGTCATGAGCACTTGGCAGTGCGCACCACTCCCCCCTTCTCCCTGGTGCTGCAACTGCTGCGTCGGTGTAGATGACCACGCCTCTCCCGCGTAACGGAGGAGCCGCCCCTGGTAATACGGCCCCATATGCCCTTGGCAAGTTCACCTTCTGTGGACCTGCTTATTAATTGTTTGCTTGGATGTGTTGCCATTATGGTCGAAGTGCTGGCTAGACCCATTGAATTCGCTTTAACTGTTGTCTTGTTTTTTCTTGTACATATGTAATCCCACCTGCTCACTGTTGTGCAATTGTACATCATTCTTGTAATTATTAAGCTCTGCACAGCATGAGTACTTGAACTTTGATTCATCATGTACTGTTATTATATATATTGTCTACTGTATGTTTAGGACAAACAGCCTGAGATGGCAATGTCTTTATGCGTCTACCATCTATTTCTTTGTTGAAGTTTTGGACAGACATGATCATTCCTAGCATGAAAGGCAGCCCTGTTTGTAATCCTATATTGTGTACAGTACAGTTGATTCAAAATATATCATATATCCGCCATGAGTCGGTCTGCAAAGCTGGACTTTCACAGTGGGAGTCACAAACCCCCGCTGGTTTCCTTTTGTGGGCCCGGAGTGTTAGGTGTACACGTTTCTTATGATAGGAGCGTATTTGCCATTTCCAACTGTATTGTGTAATATTCTTCATTCTCAAGGCCATTTGGGGATACAGCCTGAGCAGTTGCAAACACAATGGATCTTTATGGCGCGAACTTGAAAAAAATTTACTAATTTCAAGCTAATCATTTGACACCCCTATCCCTGTGATGGAAAAAAAACTCCTGAGGGACATTTATGTATTACAGTAACACACAGCTACTAAATCATATTTGTTGCGCTGGGTGACAGTCGAAGAAACACTATAACACTTATTGTTTCACAACGTGCTAGGCACACTCAGCACATTTTGCAAACTTCTAACTACTACCATATGGTTAGTTCAGTCACGTTTCCTCTCTGTGTTCACCTACATTAATGCTTTTCAATGTGTCTCCAAAATAATGCTAAATTCTTCTATGAAAATACGTTTTATGTGCTTTTTCAGATGTTTCATATATTATCTTTTCCCAGCTAATTGTAAATTTGGAAATAGAAGTGGTCTTGTGGAGAATGTGTTGACCTTAGAATCAGCAGACTAGGATTCTAATACCAGATTTGACTTTTGACTAACAAGCATTGGCAAAACCAATAAGTTTAGCCTATGCAAGCTGCTGTGCAGCATGACATATACATAAAATAAACCACTATGATGCAGCTAGGATTGACCAATTCATAGAGTGTTTTTTCCCTTGAAGCCATATTGCACAGCAGCCCGTACTGCTATGCAATATGTCTAAAAACAGCACAGGGGGGTTGGGAGTAAGATGAAACAACAGGGGGCAGAAGGAGTGTGGGGGTGGCTTAAAAACAACAGAGAGCAGGAGGAGGGTGGGGGTGAGTAAAAAAAAACGGAGAGTGGGAAGAGTTTTAAAAACCACAGAGACTGGGGTTAGGGGAGAGACTGCAGACACATGACCTATCTAAGAGTGCATGTCGAAAACTAAAAAAGGACCTGCAGGAGCCTGCGCCATTGGAAGGACACTGGCCACAGACGGTAAGCTGTACTTGGTCCATGCGGCAAGGAAGGAAGGGACACACAGTGAAGACCCAGGGGGAAGCTGAGGCGAGGAGGCTCTGACCAATGAGAAGCAAGCAAACAAGTGACTTGGGGCCAAACAATGGTAAGTAATGGGCGGGCTCTAAGCTGGTTTTAATAATTATTTATGTTTTATTTACAAGAGATTTTGCAAGTGCTGTGCAGGCGAAACATAAAAATGTAATATTCATGGCACATTACTGTAGCTCGCTGGGGGTGTAATGCAGGCCCAAGGGGGCTTCTACCCCTTCAGGGGCACTATAAACCGGGAGGCCTTTTTTGTCCTAATGCTAATGAATATATGGGAGATATGTGAGACTCACGCGTCCTCTTCACATTCTGCGGGCCCCCCTTGTTTTATGTTATGCCACTCTCTTTAATGTGCCTCAAAGTATAACTTTGTGTAAGTCAGGGGCATAACAAAGGCCCCTTCAGCTTTTGAGGCTCAAGGGGGAACCACATCCCTCCGGGAGGCTCCAATTCAGTCATAGGAAAATTAGATATTAGAGACTCTGGGGCCCCTCTTCACATTTTGTAGGGGTGGGGGTGCATCATTTCAAGCTATGACACTGTGTGAAATGTAATGTCAGTATTGGTAATGTAAAAGCGACTACCAGCTGCCCAGTGTGCTGTTTATAATGGTCACAGTTACCTGTTTCTATCGAATCCTAGTTCCTCTAGTCTGATTTACCTTGGGAGAGATGCACACAAACACACTGCCACAGCACACCTGTAAACACAGCCACATGTTCTCATGCTGTGCATCATGTTTGACAGGCTCCTCCTTCAATAAAAGCTATACTTTGTAAAGTGTGCCTCTGTCCTCTGGGGCTCGAGTTGTGCTGCATCACATACGAAAAAATAAAGAATCCTTATCTTTGCCTCCCTTACCTTATCATTTGAAGATATTTTATTGCAAGTAGGCTAGCTATGCTGCTACCCCATTAGCAAGTGTAACACCGCTCAGCAAATATGGTAAAGATAAATAAAGGCGAGCTCTAATTGTAGAAACAGTACAGCCCCGGAAGCTGTGTTGGGCTACTTAACCTAATCTGTTTATCCTGGCAGGCAGGTAGGCGTCCTTTTTTCTGCTACAGTTGCATCTCAGAAGTGTGGACTGTTCTATGCAAACTGTGTGAGCCAGAACATATGGTTGTTGTGCAGTAGCGGTGTGGGGTCCCTCCTGCTTTAGCACTTAAGCGGGGGTGGTGTTGACTCTATAAAGCCCAATTCTTTTTTTATGTGCCTGTTTAGTTTACAGCTATACAGGCAAAAGTTATTAAAAAACCATCATCAGGAAAACCCATAACAGAGGTTAGGGATGCAAGGCCTATAATGGTAAACGAGACCCATAAGGACTAGCAAGAAAAGGAGCGAGTAAGAAGAAAGGGTGAAAGGGAGTACTTATGGAAAGAAGGAAAAACTGAAAAGCAGGGCCCCTCAACGGGGAAAGAATGAGTGCATTGGTGAAAGGAATAATGGATGGAAGGGATAAAGAACATTTACCCATGTTAAAGAACATTTAACCATTCATGGGTGTGCGAAAGGAGGGATGGGTGGAATGATGAAAGTCTGGATAATTGAGTGAATGGTTGACAGCCGGATGGGAGAGTGAAAGGATGAATGGATGGATTGATCAGATGATGAATTCTTACAAGGAATGGATGGGTAAAAGAAAGAAGGAATGGTTGGAAGTATGAGTGGAAGGATGGATGGAACACTCGCAAAAGGGTAGATGGATAGAAGGTTAAGGAAGGATGGGTGGAATTATGAAAAGATGGATAGATGGATCAAAGGCTTAAAGGATATATAGATGGGAGGAAAGGACCTCTCATACAGTCGATAGGGCTTACTCGCTATGCTCACCCGATGAAATTCGAGGTACGGATCTGAGTGGGAGCATATTATCATTTTTGGGATATTCTCATGAGGATTTGTATGCATCATTGTAAGACAACATACATAAGTTTAATTTTGGGAAGCACTGGACCATGCAGTGAATGAGGGTAAAAGTTACTTTTTTTGAATAATATTTGAGTATAATGACAGCTGCAGGTTTACCAGTCACAGAGACCAGGGAGAGAGCACACTGCAAGGGTACCGCGTACCCTCAAAGTACCCCTACTCATGTTTCGTTATGATAATGTACTCACAATTGTGAGTTGGCTCTGCCGATGTGAGGATTCCTTGCAGGGCCGGACTGGCGGTAGCCGGCATCAGGTGTTTCCCCTGGAGGCTGCAAGGGTGTGGGGTCCATTTTTAACAGTGAGTGGGGGCCGGTTTTGTTACTGGGGGTGTAGTCCTCCTACTGGGGGCCGGTTTTGCATCGGAGCTGCAATATTGCCCTCCAGCAACAAAACCAGCAGTTCTATAAACTTGCTCAGTCGTGTCCCCCCTCCCATCCAACCATCTTTCCGAGGGCTGGTCGGACACAATTGCCAGGGCTGCTGCTATGCCCTGGTTCCTTGCATGACTGTTTGCACTCGCGTGGAAATGAAGAACGAGCAGGAAGGCGGACTGAGCGAAAGCAGGCCGAATTTGAAATTTCCACTTTAACGCGCACAGCTTAAGGTCACAAGATCCAAGACCGGAAGTGAGTCATCCGGTGACATTTCACAGGACTCCGATTCACGGAAGATGTTCGGAGGCGGCTTGAAAGCAGAGCACTGAGCCACAGAAATAGTGTGCCCAAGTTTTAGATGGCAGTGGACTGCCTTCGCTGACATTTGAGTGTTGAAAAGAGAGATCGAATGCACGGAGATAATGTGGTCAATGAAACATACATTTTTACAATTATTTTTTGAGCTAAATGGAGTGGGAGGCAGGCTTATTTGGAGTAAATGGCCTGTATAGAAGATGGAAACTGTACTATTTAGTTAATTGTAAGAAATGCGAGAAAAAGCAGAAAGGCGTTCATCAAAGCAAAGCTGCCAGACTTCTAGCAGCTTTAAGTACTTTTATAACATTGTTCATAGCGGGCATGTCCGAAATAAATATAAATCTTGGCTCGCACCTGAGCTATAGTTATAGTAAGCGAAAACGTGATTTTTGAGGACACATAAAATATTTCCTAAGTGTGCTAGTAAATATTTTTTTTCATAGAAAATATCTCAGTTAAAATAAGTTATATAGTATAATGAACAATTTAGGAGGGTGGTCGCGAACATTTTCTGTAGTGAGAGCTACTTCTGATCGGTGAAAATTATTGTAAGCTCCTAAAGTCTAATCAAGCCTAATGTCTATAGAGCCAGATACTATGGTTTGAACAAAATACTTTGACTGGGGCACTATGACATGGCTGCCATGAGTGTTAGTGAGACTCCATATACAAAACAGTGATGTATGGAATACTTGAATTAATCTCAGCCACTGGTAATCACTGGTAATCACTCTGGCTGCATCCCAGTCCATCATTATTTTGCACACCACGCCACCTCAGTTTGGATACAGCTATATGCAAATTAGACTTGACCCTGCTCCAGTAGGAACAGTCGAGCCTGAACTGCCAAGCCAGGATCTCCCTGAACTAGAACACAAACAACCCACGACCGTTTCACCCTTGTTTTGGGCTCATCGGGTACAGCTTGATTCCACTGACAAAGTGTGCATGGGACCCATGTCTGGGCATAACTGCACCACTTAGGGCGACACAATAAGTATACAAAACGGTGATGGATGGAATACTTGAATTAATCCCATCCACTGGTAATCACTCGAGCCGCATCCAAGTCCTCAGTTTGGATCCAACTATATGCAAATCAGTCATGACCCTGCTCCAGTAGGAACAGTTGAGCCCGAACTGCCAAGCCAGGACCTCCCTGAACTAGAACACAAGCAACCCAGGACCGGTTTCACCCTAGTGATGGTCTCATCAATTGGGTACAGCTTGGTTCCACTGACAATTTGTGCATGGGACCCACGTCTGGGCATAACTGTTCCACTTAGGGTGACAGAATAAGTATACAAAACTGTGATGGGTGGAATACTTGAATTAATTTCATCCACTGGTAATCACTCAAGCCGCATCCCAGTCCATCATTATTTTGCACACCATGCCACCTCAGTTTGGATCCAGCTATATGCAAAACAGTCATGATCCTGCTCCAGTAGGAATAGTCGAGCCCCAACTGCCAAGCCGGGACCTCCCTGAACTAGAACACAAGCAACGCAGGACCGGTTTCACCCTAGTTATGGGCTCATGGGGTACAGCTTAATTCCACTGACAAAGTGTGCATGATACCCATGTCTGGGCATAACTGTTCCACTTAGAGTGACACAATAAGTATACAAAACTGTGATGGATGGAATACTTGAATTAATCTCATCCACTGGTAATAACTCAGGCCGCATCCCAATGCATCGTTATTTTGCACACCATGCCACCTCTGTTTGGACCCAGCTATATGCAAATAAGTCTGGACCCTGATGTCAGTGAGAGAGTGGTCTTTGGGGATGTATGAACATGTGTACATATGAATGCAATATATGCGTATGGGTGACTGAGGGCCTGTGTCATATGGACTTGTATCACAGGACATACCTTTCACCATATGTCGCACCATTTGATGTATAACACAAACATACAACCCTTTTTGTTTGTGTGAGTAATTTAAAGTGCAGAAAAATGTTCTGCAAAATGTTCATAATATGAAACATTGTTCTGCAATTTAAATCTCTCCACATAAAAGAATGGCTGTATTTTTCCATTCTAAATATGGCACCATTTCTACCAGCCACTGAGAGCAAGATGCTTGCTGCGTGTAAGGGCAACATTTTGAAATTGGATAAAATTAAACTGAATAGTTAACTTTATGTTTATATGGATTCCATAAAGCTCATCATTACATTTTCTCCCATTACTAAGTGTCACATTTACAAACACCAGGAATATTGCTCCCATTGGCCTGTAGACACAATGCTATATTTATTGCGGAAAAATACAGCCATTTGTTTAAATAGGAGAAATTTAAACTGAAGAAACCAAGCTTCATAAAACGTTGATGTCATTGGTTTAATTAAAAGTGGAGACACATTAAGATTTAATGTTTCATAGAAATATTTTTCTTCACTTTCAAATTCTCCCATTAAAAAATGAGTGTATTTTTCAGTTATAAATATGACAGTATCTACTGGCCATTGGGAGCAAGAGGCCTGCTGTTTGTAAATGTTACACTTTAAAATGGGAGAAAATTAAAATGAAGAGTAAATCATTAAGGTAACTTTTCATTTTAATTTTGTTCTCACTCTCCAATACTGAGTTGACAAGGACTTTTATTTAAGAGTTAAATACCTCAGTGCTTGAGTTCTTCTCCTGTGTGCCCCAGTCTGGGTCATAAATCTGACAGAGTACTGCTCATTATCAGGCCCTGTAATCTGCAGCCTGATGATAAAAATGTAAAATAAACATAATCTTCCCTTAACTTTAAAAGGGAAATGTGACCCTGTGCTTAGTTCAAAATGAACTCAAGGCTGCAAGCTGCTGTCAAGTGTCTGAGATACTGGTAGCTTTTGATCATCTGGTTTGGGATACCTGGTTTAGGATGTACATGCAACGCATAAAGAATTTAGCAATAAGTACACTGACATATTAAACCTAATGTAAGAAAATCACACGCAAGCATTTACTGAAGTCAGTTTTGTAAAAAGGTATAGGTAAATTCTGAAAAAGTTTACAGATAAAGCTATGATTCTTTTCAGAAAAGCAGTACTCATTCACTACCTTGATAGACCTGATGTTAGCCTCAATGAAGGATGCCCACAAATAATTATTCTGAGCCCTAATAGTTTAGAGCAAATAGAGATAATCTGGTCAAAGGTTCAGATTTTTAAACCACAAACCTGCATTCTTTTGAGGTTACATATTGACCATTCCAAAATACTTTAAATTGACCTAGTGGATTATCCAATAACCTAAATATTAAGTACTTAAGTTTGCAGATGGCCTGTAGTTTGGAATATAAATATTCCTGTGTAGCCATTGAGTAATTGTCAAATACTATGTCTGAATATTTATAATTCTGTATTATAGATAAATCTTCCATTTGATCACTAAACCTCAATATTTTCCTAATAAGCGCCTTCCACTCAGTTTGACTACTATTCATCAGCAAATATAGATTATATAGGTTGTTTTCAATAATACATTTTTCAATGTTTGATGGACTCAAATCCATAGTATGTCCTGTACTCCCTCTTAGTTCCTCAATAATCATCCATTGTAAGAGATTTGCGTAAACTCGAGAATAAATGCAAGAAAGAACTTATTTCTTTCATGTAGCTCTTTTCCAACTCCTTGACCGTCTTCAAATTAAGGTTTGAGGCTTTCAGTAGTGATGGCATGAGCTTCAAATTAATTGCAGTGATCAATTGACTCATCACATGTCTGCTGTAGATATTCGAAAAACTCTTAATAGCTTTAATAATGCTGCACAATTTTGTTTTCTCGGTTGAAATATAGTCAATCCATGAAAGTTTATTCTTAATAATCAGTCCCAGTTAATCATATTTATTTGCTTTATTTATTGTTTTTCCGGTATTGCCCAGGAGAGCTGGATGGAAAATTTACCAAAAGACGAGTTTAGATTTCCATAGGTTCACTGTTAGATCATTCTCGAGACTGTGGTCTTTCAATTTTGAAAAATGGACTTGCAGGCCTATTTAAGTTCATGAGATGATAAGTAAATCATCTGCAAAGTTTAAATAAGTAATGGATTGTGAGCCTAATTTTGGTGCAAGTAAGAGTGTAAATCTGTGATGTATAAGGAAAAAAAGGCAAGTCAACATGCAGCCCTGTTTTAAGCAGTTCAACATAGGCATAGTTGGGGAAAGACTTGTTTTTGGTCAATTTGATTTTCAAACAAATTTCCTCATGCAATATGATCAAAAAATAATGCAGTGTTTGGTCGATTCCCCATTTTTTGCAGTTTGTTCCACCTCGTGTTACGATTAAATCTGTGCTGTTGTCAATGTAACAGACGTACAGTGAAAGATTTTTCTTTGTTACTTTGTTGACTAATACGTTTTGGGCAATGATAGTGTCAGTGCTGGAGTGTTGCAAGGTGGAAGTATTATGTTATATGGCTTGTGAACCCTAGCATGTAATACTAACACAATGCACAAAAGTTGACCTCGAATTCACCCTTAGTAAGAGCATAGCTCGGCCTGGAAGTGTGGCACAGAGCACTCAGGCATACCCAAAGGAAAATGGATTAAGCAGTCCACATTAACAACATTGACAATTAGTAAGTGACACAACTCGAAAGAAACCTTGATACCAATTTATGAAAATAGACTGTATTTTATATAAGTATAGGCAGAAAAATGAACTTTGCATCATACATACAACCGGAGTTGTGGATTTGTGAAGAGTTAAAAAATAAATGCAAACTGGTCACATCAAAGTCAATGGGGGAAAACACAGGTGACACTCGGTCATATGCAGCGTGAGTTCAAATGAACCCTCTTGTGGATAAGGACATGCAGGTCCCTAGACCAAGTCCCAACAGTTGTTACTTCATTACCTTGCCCAGGGAGTCCGAGTGCAGATTTGACTTGGCTGTCCTTGGTACTGAACGAGAGCTATGAGAGCTGTCAAACTTGCAACAATTTGACAAAACCACACTTGAAGATGGAGTTCCACTCTAACCACAGAGAATAGAGGCCTTTGGGGTCCTAGGACCCGGGTTTAACAACTGGATTCATTCTACTTAGCTCGGCGGCTACTGATGCAGAGGTAGCTGGCAGCTGTCCATCACCGGGGGCAGGTCGCGCCACAGATGCTTTGCCACACACTCGAGAACTCCAACTTCAGGAAGCAGGAAAACAGCTGTGGGGATTGTTGGTGACATCTGTTGCTGTCACTGGGATGTTCTCTCAGGCTGAGGATGTCATTCAAGGGGTCAATCCCTTGAACCGTGGACTACATTTGGCTGCGGCAAATGCAGTCCTCGTTTACTTCTATTGCTGGAGGGCGAAAGTACTTGAAACTTGGAGAAAGCTTAGCTACTACTCTGTGCTTGCCGGGCACCACTTCTCTTCGGGCTCACTCTTGACAGGCCCAGCGGGTTGCAATTATTCTCATGCAGCACGAAGATTTTCCTGGATCGTGCAGGGGACTGGTCACACAAATCCAAGTGAGTCTGCTTTGATTTCTCGCATCCACTGGAGTCCCTCTTGCTGGGAGCAATGGGCTTTCACCACAGACACATGTTGAACACATGGCTCCAGTATGTGATCTCTTCAAGTCATTTAAGTGTCCTGTCTTCGCACAGTGGCAAAGTCCACAGTCCTGTTGTTGGTGACGGCATCTTCTTTGTGCCTCTTCTCGGATTCAAAGTCAGAACTGAGGTTCTGGTGCCCGGGGAGCCCCTTAAATCCTAGTATAATAGCCACTAAGGGTGTGAGGACAGTGGCTAATGGGCTACTGATCCCTGCGGCTAACCCGCCCTTGAGGTGACAACATCCTGTGGGTTTACATCACCTTTCTACCCAGAGTCCTCTAGTTCAGGGTCTGCCAACATGGCAGACCCCTTCCTTGACTGTAGAGACCTCCTAGCCCTTCCTAAAGGTGTGGCTAGGCTTTTTTCAGGTGTATGCCTCCTGAATAACTAATTTTACCGCATGTTGGGCAGGACAGGGTGGGAAGGGCTTTGTCCTCGAGTTGGGGATAAATACTCTGAGTCAGACCAAGACCACTGACTCATTGTCAGTGTAATTGCTCTCCCACCCTCGCAGCTCCACCATCAAGTGAGGCCCTCCTGAGCCCCTGCACTCTGTGTTGGAGTTCGAGGCCCTCCTCCACCCACAGGCTATACCTGCGCTTCATCCCTGGTGGCCCAGTGGACCTCTCGATCTCTCTCTTGCTTCGTTTTTCTGCCTGCTTTTCCTTTTCCTTTCACCTCAATTTTTTCAACCTTTTTACTGTCACTCTATCATTTTCCATCCTCCTTTCACTTTTCACCTCTGTGCGTCTCTCACCCACTTTCTTTCCCGCTGCTGCTGCCCCCGCGGCCCCTCCCCCCAAGCGTGACCAGCCCAAGCCTGTTTCCCCTCCCCGCTCCCCAGTTGTCCAGCCCTCTCCGACTCCCAACTTAATGGCAGCCACGAGCAGCGGGAGCGCAGCTGGTGTGCCAAAGACAAGCCTGTCTGCGCCCGTATGCTACCCGACCGCGACCAGCACCTGGAACCCTGGACCTGTGAACCACTAACGCTACAACCCAGCTGCACTCTACGCACTCAACCCAGGTCGCAACAACAACTGCAAGCTAGCTTCACCAGCCGACATCCATGGACCCTTCAGCTGTCACCCGCCCACAAGAACACAACTGTACCGAAGACCCTGCAACGCATCCTCCTCAACGTCCGATCCCTCCACAAACATGCCACCGAAATCAGTGACCTCCTCGACAGCACCACCCCAGATGTCGCATTCTTCAGCAAAACCTGGACCAACACCACCACGAGCCCGTACATGGCCATCGCCATTCCCCAAGTATACAAGGTCTCCTGGAAGGACCGCCCCACCCGCCCTGGAGGAGGAATCGCCTTCGTCCAGAAATCCTCCCTCCGGCTAAGCACACTCCCCGACAAGCCCGCAGACCTGATGGAACACCTTCATTTCAGGATACAGGCCAGCCCTACCACCACCCTCCAAGGAACCCTCATCTACTGACCTCCCTGACCCGGCGGACCATTCACCAACTCCATCCTGGACATCATCTCTCCACAGGCCATCGCGTCCACCTTGCTGGGAGACCTCAACAACCAACTAGACCCCAACACCACATCCCTCCTGGCCAACCTCCACAACATAGGACTCCGCCAGATCGTGACTGAACCCACGCACTCAGCATGACACACCCTCCACCCCCTCTTCACAACAGGAAGCTCCATCACATTCAGCCACACCACCGAACTCCTGTGGACAGACCATCGATGCATCCACTTCACCTTCCGAACACCCACATCCACAGACCCCAGCACCTGCTCCCACGAAGAAACTGGACCAAAATCACCGACGACCAGCTCACCTCCTCACTCTGCAACTCCACCCCAACCATCGCGGCAAACGACGACCCCAACTCCGCAGCCTGAACTCTGCACAGATGGATCTCCGACAGCACCAACACCATAGCCACCCTCAAGAAGAACAACAACACACACGCCAAGAAAGCCAGATGGTTTACCACTGAATTTCGAGAGTCCAGACGCACATGCCGCCACCTCATAAAGGCCTGGAGGAACTCCAAATCTATAGAAGCCCACAACAACTTCAGAGCCGCCACCAACGCACACCACCAACTCATCAGAAATACGAGAAAAACAGCAATCAAAGACAGAATCTCCACACACGCGCACAACAGCAAAGAGCTCTTCAGCGAGTCTACAGACATCCCTCTCTCACAAGACCTCTGCTACAAAGTCAGCACCTTCTTCCACCACAAAATCAAGAACATTTACAACAACTTTGACGAAGACAGCCAACACACTGAACCCTCACCAACCACCCCTACACCCTGAAGCCAACGATTGATAGCTGGACAGCCCTCACCACCAATGACACTCTATGACAATAAAGTAAATCCACTCCTGGGCCCCCATGGACCCCTGCCCCACCACATCTTCAACAGAGCCACAGACACCATTGCACCCATTTTTGGCCACACCTTAAACCACCTGAACGCCTCCTTCCCCGACGACTGGAAGCACGCCAAGATCAATCCCCTCCTGAAAAAGCCCTCAGCGGACCCCACCGACCTCAAAAACTGCAGACACATCTCCCTGCTCCTGTTCCCAGCAAAAGTCATTGAGAAAGCCATCAACAGCCAACTCGCCACCTTCGTCGAAGAGCACAACATCGTCGACTCATTCCAATCCGGCTTCAGAAGAAACCACAGCACACAAACCGGCCTCCTCGCCGCAACAGACTACATCCCTCCTGGACAGAGGAGAGACAGTAGCCCTCATCCTCCTCGACCTTAACACAGTCTCTCACCGCACCCTAACACACAGATTTCACGACGCAGGGATCCTGGACAAGGCCCTCGACTGGATCCACTCTTGCCTATCCGACAGAATGCAGCGGGTCAGAGTCCCTCCTTTCCTCTCGGACCCTATATCAACCACCTGCGGAGTCCCCCAGGCTTCCTCCCAAAGCCCCATGGTGTTCAACGTCTACATGGCTCCGCTCGCCCCCATTGTCAGAACCCACGGACTCAACATTGTTTCATACGCAGACGACAACCAACTCATCCTCTCCCTATCCAACGAACCCAACGCAGCCAAACACAACTTTCAAGAAGGCATGGAAGTAGTCGCCAAATGGATGAAAAGCAGCTGCCTACAACTCAACACTGACAAAACAGAAGTACTCATCATGGGCCCACACCCCAATGCCTGGAACGACACCTGGTGGCCCCCGCCATCGGAAGCCTTCCCAACCCCATGGACCACTCACAAAACCTCGGAATCATCATGGACTCACAGGAGTCTCATGGTGCTTGCAGACGGCTCTGACAAAAAAGGACTAATATCTAAGTTTCAAAAAGCCA
The DNA here is from genome assembly GCF_964204655.1 of Triturus cristatus. Taxonomy (NCBI): domain Eukaryota; kingdom Metazoa; phylum Chordata; class Amphibia; order Caudata; family Salamandridae; genus Triturus; species Triturus cristatus. The sequence goes on from NC_140595.1 coordinate 336,306,589, forward strand.
GGTCTTCAACTTTTTGCGGAAGCAGCTGTGTTCAGAAATACTGCGCAGGTTTGAGGGCATTTTGTTCCAGGATGCCGGTACCAAAAAAGAAAAGGATCGGCCCCCTTGTCTAGCAGTTTGAATGCTGAGGGGGGTCTGCAATGCCTCATTGCTGGATCTAAGCATTCTGGGCGGCTGACACCAGCGTAGTTTTTGCGACCAGTATTTTGGGCCATTTCCATACATATGCTTATGAGTTAAGCATAGGATTTTAAAAAGAGTTTGCTTTTTCACTGGAAGCCAATGAAGAGTAATTAGACAGGAGGCGGAGGAGGATCTTTGTGGGAGATCAAGTACTAACCTGGCAGCGGTATTCTGCAGGACCTGCAGCCTATTTAATAGGTTTTCATTTATTGAAAGCAATAAGGCGTTGCCATAGTCCATTCTGTTTATAATCAATCCCTGTATTAGTGTTTTCCGCGCCTCAGTAGGAATCCATTTAAAAACCTTCCGCAGACTGCACATAACGCCAAAACAGGTGCCAATTACATGGTTTGTATGGCCCTTCATGGACAAGCAATTGTCCATGTAAAAACCAAGATTTCGGACCATGTTCTTTGGGGTGGGACATGGGCCTAACTTAGATGGCCACCAATCATGCGTCCAATGGTCCATAGCCTTGCCAAAGAGCATGATCTCTGACTTACCACAGTTTAGCTGGAGATGGTTAGACCTCATCCATTTGTCAACATGAGTTATACAGTTCTTGAAGCGCTGCTTGGTGACAGTGGGGTCTGGACCTAAGGTGATCAGAATCTGAGTGTCATCTGCATAGGATATGACATCAAAACCATATGTTCTGATCACCTTAGCCAATGGAGTCATGTACAGATTGAAAAGCGTAGGGCGCAAGATAGAGCCCTGAGGGACTCCCATCTTGACCGGTCTCTCACATGTAATGGTATTTCCTATCTGAACAGTTGTTACACGTTCAGATAGGTAGCTAATAAACCATTTGAGGGCATTCCCTCTGACACCTATCTCCCAAAGCCGTTGTTCAAGGATCTTATGGGAAATGGTGTCAAAGGCGGCTGACAGATCAAACAGGACGAGGATGACTGACTGATGTTTGTCTAAGGCCAGTCTGATGTTATCGGTAACCTTGACCAGCGCTGTCTCCGTGCTATGTGCCGTTCTGAAACCAGACTGAGAGAGATCTAAGAGTCTGTAGCTTTCAAGATGGTTTACAAGCTGTTGGTTTACAAGGGACTCCAACATTTTCCCGAAATAGGGGAGTAAAGAGATGGGACTGTAATTTAAAAGTAGTTTTGGATCAGCCATCGGTTTCTTTAAAATCGGCCTTATTCTGGCTGCTTTCCAGATTGTAGGAAAGTCAGCTTCCGAAAATGACTTATTAAATAGGTCAATCAGTCTTTCCAAAAGTGTTGGAGCGATGATGGAGAAATATTTGGGAGGAACAGGATCTACAGGAGACAAATTTGTTTAGGATGCAAGGAGGATTGGGTAAGGGGCAAGGCAGTTCTTCAGGGTAAGTACTATTATGTGAAGATATAAGAGACTGATGAATGACTGTAATTTTTTCCTCAACAAATTTGGATAGTGAATCAGTCCAATTTTGAGAAACAGGCACTGTAGGCTGATTAATAGGGATTGTGAATTCTTTTAAGATATGGTAAAGTTCCCTAGAAGAATTTTCTGCCTTATTTATCCGGTCTATAAGGAAAGTTTTTTTATGCCAATTTTATTTCATTCATGTAGCCATGATGCAGTTTCTTATAGCTTTTGCGATCAGCTAGATTTTTACTTTTACGCCATTGTCTTTCAGCGGTTCTACATAAACTTTTGGTTGTTTTTAGTTGGTCAGTAAACCAGGAAGCGGTTCTAGTCTTAATCTTGACGTTACTAAAAGGGTCGATTTTATCTAATGCAGTCAGAATAGCTTTGTCAAGTTGTAGTGCCACTTGATTTACGCTGGCTTCTGGATCTGTCTGATCTGGGCAGAAATGTTTTAAGTGTTATCACATCCCACCTGGAGGGAAGACTTTTGTCTTGGTGGCAAATGACTTGGGGAAGACTGAAAGGCACTGGAGCACTAAACCTTAGGTCGGGCACCCACTCAGGGTGGCACCTTCGTGCATGCTTGCTCACCCTCGACACGAGAATTGTTTTGGGGTGGAAAAGTATGGTGTTTGATTCCAAGCACAACACAATTAGGTCGTTCCAAATGGAGCTTACTATCTCGAATTTGTCCAGTAGCCAGCCCATGTTACTTTATGGACCACCGGTCACTTAGAGTAAAACCTTGCTTTACTGGATTACTGTAGGGATTTATATGTATAAACATATATATCCACACCTTTAATATAATCAACTCTACCTCCTGGTCTTAGGAGGTCAGCCTTATGAGTGACCAAATTACATTAAGGCAGTGGTGTGGCTCTGCAGCACCTGGTGTGTGCGGAGTCACTCTCGAGCAGACAGGCTGCTCATGCAGGACTGCAAAAGCAGACCTGCATACATACTTTTACTTGGTTCACACAGGTTTGGCACAATATAACGCTGCAGCCCTCGTGACCCCTTTACCAAGCTTGCACTGCGTACCCCTGGTACCAGCTACTTATATTGGGTGGGCAAGTACCTTGCCAATTGCGTGTACCGATTCACATAACTTTAAGGAGAAAGAGCACAAGCTCTGAGGCCTGGTTAGCAGGTCTCCGTGCACTATCAGAGTCAATAAAATAGCATCTAGCAGTTCTAGTGGGGGAAAAAAAGTGGCGGGCACCTGCACAGGAGCCCATTTTCCAACAGGACCCCCTGCCAGCCAGCACACCCAGAATTACCCATCCCACACCTGGGAGAGTACCCTGACTTGTTGGGTGAAGAAGCAGGAAAGAAACTGCCTATTTTATTGCTGGGCCTACTCTTGCCTCACATCCACTCTGAAATGTTGCTCAAACTGGGGCGTGGTTAGCAGGTCCCAGTGCACTATCATAGTCAAAAACCAGAATCTAGCAGTTCTAATGGGGGCAAAAAGTGGGGGCATCTGCAAAGGAGCCTAGTTTCTGGCATGTAGCATCCGGCTGAGAATGCAGAATGATTAAATTGTGTCAAGTTGTGTTTAATTGACCATGCATATAATTTATCTAATACATTTTTTTGTGGATATTTTGCCTTTGCCATCATGAAGGGCTGTTTGACAATAGTTTTTTGGCCCTTTTTTGTGAATCGGATGTATGATTGCCTCCTTCCATGATGGTGGAATGTGCCCAGTTTGTAGCACTTCTGAAATTAGTTGATATGATAATAAAAGCCGTAAGGTGGGACCAGATTTTACTACAGCACTGGGTATGCTGTTTTGACCTGCCTAACGTGACAATCATAATTTCTTTTTGCAATAAATCTAGTCTAATATTTGAGGAGTCCAACATCAGATTTGAGGAGATAGCATTATTTGAATAAAGATTCTTAATATGATCTTTCCAAATTTTGTTTGGTATGAAACAACCATTTGATATTCTGTAAACCTCGGATCCATGCCCAATTAGAGATTATTTGCTTTAATTGCCTTGATTAGTTTGGTCCAGACGACTTCTTGAAGTATCTGTATTTTTTTTTATTGTCCACCTTATCAAGCCTTTTCATTTTTAATAAAGATATTGTGTTGTTTTTAACGCAGGTTCTGCATATATATTATATCATTGATTTGCTATGAAGTCATTTTTCTAAAATAATTGAGGGATTATCTCAAACCTTTTACAGTTATAAAATCTGGAATAATGAATCAAGGTGAAGTTAATTGTTCTTTTTGATTTGGGAGTAACAAGCGTTCGTCTGGCAAGTTGGTGGTTCAGTAACCTTCATTTCAATGTAGGATGATCTCATTTGAAGCATAAGCTAAACCAATCATTACTGTTTGCATAATGATTATCAGATTTAATTTGTTTTAATTATGGTGGAAAGTAAACATTAACTAAACAAAAGATTATTTTGGATCTTGGTAGCCAGGAGGATTATAAGAACATCATTTGATCTTGAATATATTTTTGTATTCTTCAGTCATAGGTTATTTATTAGAGTTGATAATCCGCTTCTTGGATCGCCGATTGTGCTTTTGGTGCCCAAATGTTTGTGTGAATAAAACTTGTATGAATTAATAAGTTTAATCTTCCATGTTTCCTGGAGACAGATCACATGATGGTTAATTAAAAATGCTATTACCTTTTCATCACTCAAGTAGATTGTCACTCGACACCTGCGATGTTCCAAGAAAAAATCTGAATTTCTCTCTTATCCTGCTATCAATAAAACCTATGTGTGCCCCGCCCTCCAGGTGTTTACAGTAGGCACAAGACATTAAGCCTTCATTGTGAATTTTCTGAAACTACTCGCTGACTTTCACCTCTGGATAATTTCGAAATGCTCCCTTGCAGTTTAAGTCTGGGGAAAAACAATGCACAATCCGAGTTAATGAGGGTGGGATGAGAGATAATCTGGAGGCTTGGAGTTTTCACACCTTACTGTTGCAGGGCTTCCTTCTTTCAGACCTCCTTTGTGATTCCACCTTTTTTACCTCCTTTGTGAATCCACCTGTTTTAATGTGTGGTAAAATAAAACAGTGCAATAAATTCTCAGATGTGATGTAAATTCCACAAAACAAGGTATACCGAGACTAATCGGTGCTGATTCAAGGGACTTTTAATGTGGGTCTATATGTGTACAGACAAAAGGTGTCTGCCCCAGGCTTCCAGTTAAAGAACAGTTAATGATGTAAAATCCTGCTAAAGGCGGCATCTCAGCTGTGAAATGCCCTTGTCCTCAGCTACACTTTTAAATAGGTGAACTACTTAGTTTGCTTGTCTCATCAATGGTAGTGCATCTGACCCTGTTACAATTTGTGAATGAGCCAAAGCACTCATTCAGAAAGCTTTAGGGCAGATGAACAGATCAGAATGTAGTAGCCTGGGTGGCATACAACCTAAGAAAGAGCACTGGTAAAGCGAATAGGTCGGGCCTTGGATGCAGAGCTATTGGCTTTGGCATTGCTTGTTTCCTTTGCTGTAGTTCAGCATAACTTTACCATTCGAAAAAGGCTGACTGCTTCTGAAGCAGTATGCCAGCCATCTTGAAAAGATAAGAATTGTAAAAGCATGCCAGGAGGGCCGCATGCACGTGGCTGCTCTGTTAGCCATCTTGGGATTTTTTTTTTTTACATTTTACACAAAAACATTAGAAGATGAACTGCCATGCACGTGCACCCATGCGTACTCATGGGAAGTCAATTTAAAATGCTTATTGTCAAAGTGAATCTCAGCGGATTTACTCAGCATTTCATCCTTACGAGTTCAATACGATGGGTCGGCTATCAATAAATCTAAATCATTCAGTTCCAAGATGTCTCAGCAGTGAACAGTCACTTTGCGAAGACACGTTATGTTAAAACTCCAACACAAGGTGTGTGGTGTAGCCTCGCCATTCCCTTTTTATGGCGTGTGAAACACCCCTAGAGAAGCCACTATCTCTGGGTTTGAGGGTCGTGAATGTAAATAGTGTTTTACTCTAAGGCCAAACCTATTGGCTTTATTAACATTGCTGCACAACTTATAGCAGAAATGGCACCGATGTTATCACCCATAGAAGGATGAGAGAGTGAGTGCATCTGCAGGAATTCAAACCCGTGCTCATGTGGTCAAATACAGATTCCTGGAGTTGATATATTGGTCTGCTGACCCACCGCAGCGTTTTTAATATACTTCAATGTGTCGCCTTAGTTGCATTCGAGTAATGACATTTAATGGCAGCACAAACATTAAGTAGCCAGATTTCAGCGGACTGATATGCTCTTCCGTGCTATCACATCAAACACTGCCCTAGGGACGGAAGCAGGAAAGGGGGGAAAATATACACAGGAAACTAAATATACATGCACTTTAAGCACTTGTTTAAGCTCATGCTGAAATCGAAATGGCATTTACTACTTTTTTTTTTTTTTTTTTACATTTTTGTGAAATAGCGTTATTAATTGTAGAGGGAAACAGATGAATGAACAGAGTATATCGCTGCCACTGACAGCGCTACAATTGCGTCCATGCATGTATACATATTTTTAATACAACATGATTTGTTGAAGACTGTTGATAATTATAACGGGATATGTTTACTTTCCTTAGCACATTGCAAAGAAGTGAAACCTCTCTTAGTAATCAAAGTGGCGCACTGTAATTAACAGCTCCTTTACTTTATATAAAAAGAAAGGCTACTGCTGAGAATGGAGAGAGAACAAAAGCAATGTTTATTAGAAGTCTCTGTCACTGCAGTGTAAGCAGACGTTAAATGCCAACAAAGTGAGAACTATTGGAGCCTTCAAAGTTCAGCCTTCCAAATAGTACATTCATTAGTGTTGGCTTTCAAGTACTTGATAGTTAATCTAAACAATGGCAGGTTCTCATCAGGAAGGGAATCTGGGTAGAGAGTCTGTGTGTAAGGGGAGTGATGCAATGTCACAAAGTTTGCAATTAATCTGTATGTGCAGGATTCCTGAAATAGCAGTAGTGTTCAGCTTTTGCATAAACTTTATTTTCTACTTTTGCGATAGCTTTATAAACGGCTATATACATCACAATAAAGGCATGGATGCTAGTGTTTATACAGTCAAAGCGCAGAAGCACAGCTTTGGGAGAATCATTAATGAGACTCCTTTGACATTCCATCCAGATGCTGAATCTGGATGCCGGTGCGACCGTCGGTGGCAGTCCCACCGACAACCGTAATAGCAGCCCGACTGCCGCATTACGATACACATGTGGTGCCACCCCAAACATCCATGTGCCAGGCACCACATGTGGCCTGGCACGTGGTGCGTAGACGTTTGTACACATGCCCTTTGCTACCGCGGCTTTTGCTGCAGCCCTTTTCCGAGCTGTTGCGCAAGCCGCAATAGTAGACTGCATGTTTACGACTGCCTACACGGCGGTCGTATCATAATATGGCGGGTAGAACTGCCGACTCCATGTCGGGCGGTATCCATTCCGCAGCGATGGAGGTTCCACCGCCATCGGAATTAGGCCCTGAGAGTGACACTATAGGATGTTAACTGATAGATTGATTGCTATAAACAGATCATGGCACTGAAGTGATTTTCTTGGGTGGCCATGCACATGTGCACAGTAAAAATGTTGTCATTCACAGGGAAGACAGTCAATGGTTGAAGAAGCCTGACTCGGTGCCTAATGCTGTATGTGTGATGTGATGGGCGTAAGCAAAATATGAATGTCACTACAACAGACCACTGGAAGAAGAGGGCTGACTGACAGTTCATCTCTGCGAGTATTTATATATGTATTTCATATTTCTGTGAAAAGAAAACGGCTTGGCTAGTGACAGACCTAAAAAACACAGGATCATATTTAATCAGCCAGTATACCTCTGCACTTGTGTCCAATTGTGGAAAGAGTGAAATTTAGAGTACAGTGTATCCACAAGAAATTGCCCCTTTATTCACTTCACTCTGCTAATCACTTGGGTGACTTGTCTGTAATCTCAGTGGTCAACAACAAACATCAGGCAGAAGGCTATTCAAGGCCTGGAAGCCAAACCGTGGACCACAGTACAAGTCCATCTCTACAGTGAGCAAATCCATCATATATTCAGACAAACCCATCAACGTTACATGTTGAAGTAGTTCTCTTAAAAAGTATGGAGCATGCAGACAGGATGGAATTACATTTGTGATGTGTATTCTATAAACTGTGACATTCCTACACTCACACTTTCTGATAGTGCCATATTTGCACAGTCACTAAGTGGAACTGCACAGTCTTCCCTTTGTTTATGAATCCACCAATTAATGAATAGATTCATAACCATAATGCAGAATAGTCAACATAGGATTTAAGAAAACACAGCAGCATTGGTGACACGCCTTATAACTTTGTATTAAATCTGAGCAGAAAAACTGACCCTGCAACAATAACATCTGATTATTTTTTATGCAGATTTGCAATTTATATGGGGTAATTGGACTAATTGCATGCAGGATTTTTGAGCACTTATGTCGTGTGCATTACCAGGTTCTCCCATATTCTACTCTGTTATCAGACCAAACATGCTTGTGTGTTTTGCCAAGACCAGAACGAGAGCGGGCAAAATTGTTGCTCATTTCTAAGTGGACACTATGTGCTCAGCAAAAAATATTTGTTCTTTTTTGAGCTGCACCACATTCGTAATGAGTCTGATGTGCCAGCCCGCTTTTGGTGGTGAGCATTGTAGGAAAGTGGAGTATTATGTTAAGTGGGAGTTATACCTCACCTCGTAATACTATCACAATACACCAAAGATGGTCCTTGGATTCACACTAATAAAACCTGAGCTCAGTTCTGGTAGTGTGGCAAAGAGCAGTCAGGCTTTACTAGAGGAACATGTGTTAAGCATTTTAGAGTACCGATATACACCCTTATGCATCAAGCCAAAATCCAGTCGGTAAAATACCGATTCCTTATTAGCTCCCGGTATTAAGTAAAAAATACCCAATCCCAATGCATCAACCCAAAAGCAGAAATCGGTATTTAAGGAATCCTTAAATAGCGATTCTTTAAATAGGGATTCCTTAAATACCGATTCCTTAAATAGCGATTGCATTTAAGGAATCCCAAAGTGAGATTCCTTAAATGCAATGCATCAAAGTTAAAAAATTAGCGATTTCGCTAATAAGGGGAGCAAATTACCATGAAGATGAACTGCATGGTAATTTGCAAAAACTTTGAAAAATGCACTTTTGTGCATTTTTCAAAGTTTCATGTTGCGCACACACATGCCCTTAGAGCATGTGTGTGTGCAACATATGTGCACATATCATTTTCAGGGGTGCAACAGGGTGTCCTTTTGACACCCTGGCACCCTTGAAAGTGCTCCAGCTATTAGCGATTCGGTAATACCGAATCGCTAATACAGAATGGCTTTACATTCATTCCTATGGGCCTCCAAGCCCATAGGAATGAATGGGTAGGTATTCCTTATTACCGATTCGGTATTACCGATTCGGTAATAAGGAATGTTAAGGAATCGCTATTTGAATAGCGATTCCTACATACATAGCCTTTTGCTATTCCTTATTAGCGATTCCTTATTTTTCGCTAATAAGGAATCGCAAATGCTAATGTTGATGCATATGCCCCATAGACGATAAGTCATTTACATGACTCAAGTAAAATCTGACATCAGTTTATAAAAATAGTTTATTTTTATCTTAATTTAGACACCAATATGAACGAATTAGCATATAACCGGAGTAAGAAATTTTTGAAGCAATATAAAAGCAGTGCAGAACAATACAGTGAAACGTTGTCATTGCGGTCAGCAGAAAAACCACTAGTGACAATCAGTCACTTGCAGGTCCAGTTGCGTGGTACCCTCTCAGGGTAAATGTGATGCGCGTCCTAGGACCAAGCCATGACAGCCAGTTCAATTTTATTTGGCCCATTGAGCCTGGGTGCAGAGTTGTCCTGACTGTCCCTAGTGCAGAATGGGAGCAGCTGGAGAGCTGCTTTTACTGTTGAAACAGTGATGCGGGGGAAAAGGATGCAAAAACACAACAATTGGGTTGTTGTTGATGTTGGTCGAAGGTCGGATGGCGTTCCCTATAGATGCAGCATTGAGTAAAGGGGTCAGTTGCCAGACTCATGACCAACAAGCCTGGGCAGTAGTAAGTGGAGCAGAAAGTAACTTAGAAGCCCGTGAGTCCAGGGGAACACGTTGCCTGTAACTTCGCGGAAGGCAGGACTACAGTTCCCACAATGCACTTGACCATCTGGATTTGGTTGATCCCGCCAAGGGCCTGATGATCAGTGATTCTTCGGATCTGGAACGTTGTTTTACCTGCAGTTTACGGGGGACTAGTTTCACTTGTCCAGTGGAGTCAGAGGGTGCCTCAGCCTTTCACAGGGGTCCCTCTGTTTGGAAGAACCAGGAGATAACCTAGATCAAGACTCGATCAGGCAGTTCCAGGAACATTGCCACAGTGCAGGGTATCCATCATTTACTGTGTGCAAGTCCTGTTGTCGCGGTCATGAGTCTATTCTTCTGTCCTCTCTGATGCAGGTTGTTCAGAACTGAGGTTCCGGTGTCAGGGGGTTCATTAATTCCTCCTAGATTTAGGCGAGTTAAGGTGGTTTGGAGGGCAAGTAGCCAATGGGCTGCTAGTCCCTATAGCTAGTCCATACCTGAAATGACCACATCCTGGGGTGTGGGTCACCTTTTCTACCCAGAACCCTCCATTCTGCCACTTTTAAAAATGCTAGAACTCTTCTTCCACTGTACAGACAGGGGTGTCCACCCTGGAAGTGTGGCTAGCCTTCTGGGGGTGTACACCTCCTACTATATAATTTCCCACCTGTTGGGGTGCAAATGTGCCTGGGGCAGGAGGAGTGTTGTTTCCACCTCTGGGAGTCAGCCCTGATGCATATCAGAGGCGGTGCAGCCTTTAAGCTCACTACCTTGATTTGTCACTTCACTAGCCCTCCTGGGAGGGAGAATGTGACACCTCCTTCCTGCCTCTGTTCCTGACTACTTGGAATACATCACAGAGACTGGCAGGAAGTCAGAATTCTGTAAGCGCGGGAAGTGTGGGCTGGCCTGCCAGAGCCCAGTGAAGCTAGGGCAACCAGGTGGGCAACCTCTAAGGTAGCCACCTGGGTACAAGCCACATCACCCTCGACATGAGATTCGTGTCAAAGGTAGGAAGGCACGTTTTGTGATATCAAGCATGACATATGTAGGTGGTACCATAATGGAGCTGCCAAACCTGAGTTTGCCTGGGTGCCAGCCAATGTTATCCTATGGACCGTCTATCACTTATGGTATCCTTTAATGGTAAAGGGCAGTATAGGGTCATATAAGCTTTCCCTTACAAGTCCACACCATTGCTATAATGCACCCTGCTTCCTGGGCTTCAGGAGGCTTTCCTTAGGGGTGACTGGAATATATCAGAGATAGTGCATTGACTTTGCTACACATGGTGAGGGCAGAGTCAAGTTCGAGCAGTTTGCACTGCTCCTGCAGTCTGAATTAGTAGGCCTGCTGTCAATAGTGTATTTGGGTCACTGAGGGTGACACAAACAGTGCTACAGGCTCTGGGGACCACTTTTCCCCCATGCTCTGGGTACCACCGGTACCATATACTCAAGACTTATAAAGGGGGTAGAGTCCTTGTCGATTGGGATTGCCAATTTACATACAACAGATTTAGGTAGAGAACACTGGCACTGGAGCCTGGTTAGGAGGCTTGAGTGCACCGTGAGAGTCGAAAACCAGAATCTAGTTGTCCAAAGGAGGGCAAAAAGTGGGGGACATTTCCAAAAATCCCTTTTTTCATACAAGCATATGCTTCCTTACTGTAGGGCAAAGATTAATAATTTTAATCTTTGCTATCTGCTCTATGTGAGTAAAAGTAGTATCTTCATATTCTGTTTCTTATCCCTAAAACTGTCTCAGTATAAGATACAGACCACTGCCTATTGTTGGCTTCAACTATATCTTCAATTTTCTCAATGCACTAATCTATGATTCTCCAAACTCGATACTGGAAAGCTGGTTTCATGCCAGATTTTTAAGATAACTACATTTATCTAAATGGGATATGCTAAAAATCTGGCATGGTTGGGCCCTCCATGACCAACTTTGGAGGACCCTGCAGTAAACATAGAAGAACACATGATCCTATATTTAGGGTAGCTATCTCCTACAATGAATGCTACCAAAATTTCTTTTGCCCCTTTTGTCTTGATGACGAACCGCTTAATCACCATACATGGTTGAAATATTGACCATTTGTCATTTGGACTGATATTCATAAGAACTTTTGTTGACCCCTAAACTGACAACTTATCAGTCATGGGGTCCTAATGTTAAGCTTATCTATATTAGCCAAACCCTCATGCTTTTTCCATATAGTTTTTGCAAGAGTCGTAAATCATTAGTGAGCACTAATATGCCAAGTTTTGTGAACATTAGTGATTCATCATTGAGCAGTAAGACACCTACCTTTGTTCTAACACCTTGTACAGCAGATTACATTGCTCTAGAAAAAGGATGTGGTATTGTTCTATTTCTCTACATTCATGACTTATGTACTTGTACTCATGCATGAAACATATTTTATCTGATCTTAGATGAAACCACAAGTTTGAATGGTTTAACATGCTAGCCTTCCAAATAGAAAAACTCTTGTAAAATTAATCTGCAGGGATAAACGTTGCCACGTAACGGTAATTGCCCAGTTCCTTTCCCATAATATAGAATAGCTCTGTTATATTTAAAATAATCTGCAGAACAAAATACATTATCCATACCTTTACCTCACTGCACTGGCAGCTAGTTGACTGATAGATATTGTCGAAAGGTATCTGCAACAATGAAAGGATATACCATACATACTTTCCCCTACTGCTTTCTCAACACTTTACACAAGCAACTCCACTATCTTTCAACCTAAACTCATAAGTGCCTCACTATCTCAAGACATACTAAAGTGGTGGTGTATTATTGGTTTGTGGCACTACCCAGTTAAACAAAGACTTATTAAAGTCACTGACAAAGATGAGCATAGCATCTTTGAATGCCTTTGAAGACCTGCAATACTCGTATAGTAGCCCATTATAAACACACTACAGCCAATTGAAAGCTACCCCACCAAAGTAAGCACAAGGAGGGTTGCTCGGTTTGGCGTTCCACAGGAACTAAACCTGCCAGACCAGAATAGAACAACCTAATATATGACTTGGAACTCTTAACAAGAAATGCTGGTGCTTAGATCAGCCCACCATTGGCCTTTTACATAATTACATATATTAATATTAAGAAGGTACTTCTGCAAGACTCTGTATTGCCTCTGAAGGTTTCCACCAATGCAGAAGAAAATTACAATTTTGAGATAATTTCAAAAGGGAACAGTTGTCAGTCAGTTTGATACTTACCTGTATTAGTCAATGAGAAATGCTTCTGAATCATCATTCTAAGGAGCTACATGATCTTGTATTTAAGATTTTACCAGATTAGCCAAGGTTTACCTTTTGTCTTTCAGACAAGTACTAATTGGTTGGTCGGGCCAGATGTCACTAAAGAGGGGGCTCAAAGAATTACCTACTTCATAACCTCCCTAATCTCTATCCGGGTCTCACATTCAGGTCAATACCCCATATATATTTGGGATGCGAAGATCATTGTGAAAAACATTGCCGCCTCCACACTTTTCTTTTAGAGGCCTACCCTGCAAGGTCCTTCACCCTGAGGATCTCTGTAGCTGTTGTTCCGCAGCTAAGAGATAACATTCACTTGTTTTCCAAACTGTGGATGGCTCCTTAAATATTTAACAAGAGCATGTATGTTGGTTTGTTAATTTTATTTTTTAACCGACTTAAAAGTTCCTGACTTTGAGCCCTATTATTTTTTCAGCATTATTTAGGATGTGCCTCCTTTAACTGTGCATGGTGGCTCTTCTAACTCTACTGTAGGATTAACTCGGGAATCAATTTTAATCCAATATATAGACTCACCTCAACCCTGTCAAGGTTGATATACTTTTATGGCCTGACTTTGCCCCCCTTATTTATCTACATTTCAGGATAGACCATTTTTCCCTGGTTGAAGGGAATCATTTCTACATCGTTGAGTAAATAATACTTGTCTTGTCGCATTTTGGGATTCTTTCATCTTTTTACCTTCTTAAGGATTTTCTCAAGAGATACCCTGGTAGAATCTTTGTAATTTTATTAATGGTTCCTCTCAGAGCACACTGGCACTTTTATACCTTTTTATCTTACTTATATTGCATTTCTTGTCTGGCACTTGGATTAGGTCATGGCCATTCTTGAATACTGTATAGGCGCACTATGAATGTAATTTTTGTTTACATTTTAGTTTATGATGGGTCATCATTTTCTTTTCACTTCATTGTTGATCCTGAGGATGGCCTCTGAGACTTAGTACAATAGAGACTGAAACTTAGACACCGAGTCCGAATGTCTCTAAAGGAATCTAAAGACGTTGATAATATTTGAGAAGGGACTCTTCTAACATTGTTTTTAGGCCTCACCATTTCTGAGATACTTTGACTTGATCGACAAGTTGAATCTTTATTTGGAATTGTTTGACTTGTACGCTTCTAAAAAAAAAAAAAAATGAAGTTTTATATAGCGTGAGCTTGACCCTAAGGTATTGGAGTGCTTTACATGAGCCCCAGTTGTGTTACATGAGGACACATTCATTTTTGTTAGGCACGGGGAGATTAAGTGATTTTCCCAGAATCAGAGGATGTTGCGCGTCCCTGCTGAGACTTGAGCCTGGTTCCCCAGCTCCAAGGGTGACCGCCCTAGCCGTTAGGCCAACTCCTCTCCCTTGATTTGCATGTAATGAATACAAATATATATTTTCAATCTAAAATTTGGTGTGCGCTTGCTCATTAGGACTGATTTTATTATCAACATAATTTACAGTATGTTTTGATTTAGTCTTTTCTGTCACTTTGTGTTCAGATCATTTGAGTACGTCATTTTTCAAACTATTATACATAAATGAATACCTTACTGGCCTTTAAACCCTTTTTCTAGTATATAGCTTGCAAAAGATTATGCGGTAACCCCCTCCTCTTTATATACTTTAAATAAGGCCATTAGTCTTTATACTATCAACAACCACCACGTTAGTTCAAAATTCTAATGATGATGATAATAATGCATTGTTTTATATAGTTACTAAACATTCAAATGTACTTCAAATAACATATGCTACTACTACTCAATTTACAATTCATTTTCTGACCTCAAGCACAGGGAAGGACAAGTCTGCTTTGTGTTCATGTGACGAAGCATAGTGGTTGGCTGAAAAAGCTAAAACGTAAATTGTTTTATTTAGATTTTTGTATGCTTTTCTCAGTAATCTCAACACCTTTCTAAGAATTTGTTTCATTGATCCCCATTTTCGAGGTCTATAAATGATACCTAGTCTGTGGGGCTTCTACTTGTGGTAATCTAAAAAAAGATAACCTGCTACAAAACATAAATCTGACTGCACTGAATGCCAATAAAAAATAAACACGATTATACGTATTATGTATATATATATATATATATATATATATATATATATACAATCCAACGCTCACCTTAAACACAAAAGCAAGCAGGACACAGCTCCGGATGCGGAAAAGAATTTAATGAGCAAAATTTCCAGCTTTGGCTAAACAGTCCGTGAAGCAATGGCAGACGCGTTTCTGGCCTCCGTGGCCGTCATCAGTGCCGGTTTCACAGGCTGGTGAATTCAACTGTTTGCTTAGAGATCTGTCCTGATAAGCAGTCTCTCAGCTCCTCCCACTACAGTCAGGTGAGTGAGACGGTGCCGCTGGGCTCCAGGAGAACTGCATGATGGTACTGGTGGTCCAACGTGGTACCTCATACAGTGACGGGAAAACAGACACCTATTAATGCCCCACAGTTCATGGCGCTGGACTTCAAACTGCATATTCCACCTGGGTGTATCAATTCAGCTCACATCCTCGTCCGCATCCTTCTCAGGCAACTACGCGCTGCCTCCTTTCTCCCCTCGCAAACATAACGGCCCAGTGGCAGTAATTTTCGCTCGGGGGGGCGCCGTGTTTGTACTCATCGTACTCATCCACAAGTTTTGCTGAAAACACGGTGCTCCTGACCGAAAGGGCGTGTCCGAAGCCGGTATCAGCACACCGGCTAAACATACAATCCAACGCTCACCTTAAACACAAAAGCAAGCAGGACACAGCTCCGGATGCGGAAAAGAATTTAATGAGCAAAATTTCCAGCTTTGGCTAAACAGTCCGTGAAGCAATGGCAGACGCGTTTCTGGCCTCCGTGGCCGTCATCAGTGCCGGTATCACAGGCTGGTGAATTCAACTGTTTGCTTAGAGATCTGTCCTGATAAGCAGTCTCTCAGCTCCTCCCACTACAGTCAGGTGAGTGAGACGGTGCCGCTGGGCTCCAGGAGAACTGCATGATGGTACTGGTGGTCCAACGTGGTACCTCATACAGTGACGGGAAAACAGACACCTATTAATGCCCCACAGTTCATGGCGCTGGACTTCAAACTGCATATTCCACCTGGGTGTGTCAATTCAGCTCACATCCTCGTCCGCATCCTTCTCAGGCAACTACGCGCTGCCTCCTTTCTCCCCTCGCAAACATAACGGCCCAGTGGCAGTAATTTTCGCTCGGGGGGGCGCCGTGTTTGTACTCATCGTACTCATCCACAAGTTTTGCTGAAAACACGGTGCTCCTGACCGAAAGGGCGTGTCCGAAGCCGGTATCAGCACACCGGCTAAACATACAATCCAACGCTCACCTTAAACACAAAAGCAAGCAGGACACAGCTCCGGATGCGGAAAAGAATTTAATGAGCAAAATTTCCAGCTTTGGCTAAACAGTCCGTGAAGCAATGGCAGACGCGTTTCTGGCCTCCGTAGCCGTCATCAGTGCCGGTATCACAGGCTGGTGAATTCAACTGTTTGCTTAGAGATCTGTCCTGATAAGCAGTCTCTCAGCTCCTCCCACTACAGTCAGGTGAGTGAGACGGTGCCGCTGGGCTCCAGGAGAACTGCATGATGGTACTGGTGGTCCAACGTGGTACCTCATACAGTGACGGGAAAACAGACACCTATTAATGCCCCACAGTTCATGGCGCTGGACTTCAAACTGCATATTCCACCTGGGTGTGTCAATTCAGCTCACATCCTCGTCCGCATCCTTCTCAGGCAACTACGCGCTGCCTCCTTTCTCCCCTCGCAAACATAACGGCCCAGTGGCAGTAATTTTCGCTCGGGGGGGCGCCGTGTTTGTACTCATCGTACTCATCCACAAGTTTTGCTGAAAACACGGTGCTATATATATATATACTCACTCACTGAGGAAAAACAAAGGTTACAAGGACGTTATAGTTACGAAATGGAATAGGAAAAACCTTAGAAATTCACTGAAAAAATCAAAGGTTACGGGGACACAATAGTTAGGCTCAGATTTCACTCGTACAAAACTAGTGAAATTCAGCAGTTAGCGTAAGCTGAACTAACTATAACTCGTGCCCCTGCAATGCACTGCTTATGACCTCACATATGTTGAGATGTAATCAGTGATGTCACTGACCATGTCATGAGTGATGTAATATGTGAGTTCATAAGCAGTGCTTTGCAGGGGTGTGAGTTATAGTTATCTCACTAACTATAACTGCTGAATTTCACTAGTTTTGTATGAGTGAAATCTAAGCCTAACTATAACTCTTTTTCTCATCCCCCAGGGCGCTGCCTTTTCCTTTTTTTATTATTAAAAAATAAGGGGAGAGGGGCAACACTGCCCCCTTGCCGGGTCAATTTTAGCCCTGGGGACACCATCACCCGGGGCCTGCAGTCCATTTTGGGTGCCATGGTCCCACCCAGGGCACCCATTGACATTTGCAAGGGACCGCGGAGGAGCCTCAAGGCCCCCGCTGTCCCTTCGGCTACCCCTTCCTGCAGTAGCCAGCATTGATTTCACAGACATGGATCTGCTAAACATGCAGCTCCCTGTCTGTGTACCAATTCTGCTCCGCTTTCAACAAGCGAGAGCAGTGCTTGCCCTGCCTGGGCGTGAGTGGTAAAGCTCTTGTCAAGTCACAGCAAACAAGCTATGTCCCAGGAGTGGGCACCCCGGGACATAGTAGAACCGGCTCTGGTGGTGGCGGTCCACAGGGCCATTAATAGCTTTTGTAGTGGGGCCCACGGTGGAACCATGCGCTTCATTTTAAAAATAAATTCTGCAAGAGTCATGGATCCAGTGCAACTCCTGTCAAAAATGCTAAATAAAATGCTTTTTTTGTCCCTAATGGGTCTCTTTGGGACCCCCCTGCCCAAGAGGCCTAGGGGGTCAGGGTGTTTCTACTCTGTCCCCTTTCTTTTATGTTTAATCTTTTTTCCTGTGACTCCAGTTTAACCTAGTCACAAGATGGCTGCCAACACTTCCTGGTTTGAAGTGTTGGCAGCCAATCAGATCTGAGCACGAGATTTTGTGGGATCGCAGATCCTCCGCATTCCCAGTTGCATATCTGAAAACCTTTAAATAACCCCACAACTACTGAGCTCATTTGCACCAATTCACAAAAAGGCACTTCCTTGGACCAACATCTGCCTTCTTTCCAAATTTGGTGTAATTCTGTTCAGCAGTTCCGGCTATAGCCATATCTAAAGATCCTATAAAAATGAACTTGGGGAAAACAGGCTTCTAAACACCCCCTAGGTCACAGACCCTGCATGACGGATCACCCCAAAACATTCAAGACAGCAGCTGAAGTGAGCGTCATTTCAGTTTTAAAAATCTCATGAAGATTTGTCAAACAGCGGCAAAGTTGTTGGCAAATGAAAAATCGTTCTTCCTATTGCAACTAGGTTCTACCTATAACTACCTACTTGCAAATATATTTTAGAGAGAGAGAGACACTGGAAAAACCCAAGGTTACAAGGACCTTATAGTTAGGCAATAGAATTAAGAAAAAATAGACATTTACTGAAAAAAACACAAAGGTTACAGGGATGTTATAGTTACTCAGATTCCACATGTACAAAACTATAGAAATTCACCAGTTACATTTACCTGAGCTAACTTTAATGTATGCCCCCACAATGCACTGCTTATGAACTCACATATTACATCACTCATGACATGGTCAGTGACATCACTGATGACATCACTGAAAACATCTCAAATGATATCACTGGTGACCTCATCCATAGAACCACTCACACACCCACACAACCTCTCATACACCCACTCACACAACCACTCAGAAACCCATACAACCACTCACTCATCCATAGAGCTATTCACACAGCAACTCACTCACCATACAGCCACTGACTCACCAATACAGCCACTCTCTCACCCATACAGCTATTCACACACCCACTTATTCACCCATACAGTTATTGTTATTCGTATTTCTATAGCGCATGGCTACTCGATGGCCTCACAGTGCTGGCAGCGAATACAGACTGACAAAGGTAAAGCCCAGTGAAAAGGTTTTTAGAAAAGCCAGGTTTTAAGGCTTTTCCGAAAGGCAAAATGATTCACCTCTAAGCGGAGATGAGAGGGAAGAGCATTCCAGAGTTTAGCAACGTTATAGGAGAAGGAACGACCTCCTCCTCTTACCCGTTGAATTCTAGGTACTGAACCGAGGCCAAGGTGAGTTGACCGTAGGCATCTATTGGGACAGTATAGGGAAATAATATTCTGACTGATAGGGCCAAAGACCTGTGGGCTATGGATAGAGATTTAAATTTTATTCTCTCCATGATTGTCAGCCAGTGTAGGGCATTCAGCGCAGATGAAGCAGATTGACTGTTGGGAATTTTAAATAACAGGCATGCTGCGCAGTTTGAGATAATTTGTAGCTTCTTAGTGGTCAATAGGGGGCTCCTAGATACAGGGCGTTTCCATAGTCGAGGTGATAGAGAATTAAGGCCTGCACCAAGACTCTCCTTGCCGGGAAGGGAAGAAGAGGGAGGACCTTCCGAACCATCCTGAGGATGCCATAGGAAGTAGCGGCCAGCTTCATTGCATGATGATCGAATTTGAGGAACTTGTCTAACCACATGCCTAGGCTTTTGATCTGGGTTTTGGGGGCAGGAGCAGGACCAAGACAATTTGGCCAAGCTGATCCAAGATTGGTGCTGGAAGGATTGGCCAGAAACATATGCTCCAACTTCTCTCCATTGAGTCTGAGACAGGAGAGTTCCATCCACTTAGGCACTTTTTCTAAACATGGACCCAAACGGGAAGCCGAATGCTCAGAATGATTTAGTGCCACCACTAGTTGCGTATAATCGGCATACGTAACTATCTTGATACCATGTGGGAGAACTAGATCTGCAAGGGGACTCATGTAAACATTAAACAATGTTGGACTAAGGGATGATCCCTGGGGTACCCCGCAGCTGAGTGGCATACTCTTAGAGGTGATGCATCCTTGGAAGACTTGGAAAGTCCTGTCTTCCAGGAAGGACTGCAGCCAGGAGATAGCGCCCCCTGAGACTCTAACATTCCTCAGTCTATTAATTAGAGTGGCGTGGTCAACAGTGTCGAATGTGGCACTGAGATCGAGAAGGATAATAGCCGCTGTGCCTCCTCGGTCTAGAATGTTTTTGGATTCTTCGACCGCAGATAGGAGGGTGGTTTCTGTTCCATGTTTAGGTCGGAATCCTGTTTGGGAGGAGTGCAAAAGGTTGTTGGTCTCTAAGAACGAGGAGATGGTCAAATTAATGTGCTTCTCATAGATCTTGCTAATCCCAGGAAGAAGGGAAATAGGACGATAATTTCCCATAATGTCAGGGTCTAAAGTAGGCTTCTTCAACAGAGCCCTCACCATAGTGTGTTTCCAGGGTGGTGGCACTGAGCCAGTGGAAATAGAACAATTTATCAAATGGAGAATAGCTGGATAGACTGCATCTGCAGCCTGGCTCAGAACCTGAGGGGCTGCTGAATCACAGGGTGAGCCAGTTTTTACAAGTGCCGAAATGTTTTTTTAGGGTGTTCATCAAGGTAATTTCTTCGAGCAAGTGCTCAGAAGGAAAGGGGTCCGTGTCTCTAAAAAGATGAATACTCAAGCAAGAGGAATGGGGAAAGGTGTTAAACATATCCTGCACTTATTCCTGGAAATACTCTGCCAGTTCATAACATCTAGCGGGGGAAATATCCTGAGACCTGTCTGGGGAAGGCTGCTTGAGAAGGTCTTAGCAATGCAGAAAATCTCCAGAGGGGAGTTGGATGCTAGATTAATTTTTTGCTCTTGAAAACGGGCTTGTGCTTTTTTTACTTCTGATTGATAGACGTTATTGCACTCCCTGTACTTCTGCTTATTAAGTGCATTATAATCCCTTCTCCATTTCCTTTCAAGTCTTTTGCAGGCTTTTTTATATTCCCATAGCTGATGGGAATACCAAGGGGAGGAGATTTCTCTAGCTTTTTATAGCTGGTTTTCTTCGGGATGACTTGGTCCAAAGAAGCCTCAATCCAGTGATTACATTTTTCATTGGCTGACATAGGGTTGGAATCAAACATGGGTGTAGTGTCTTTAAGAACTGAAGTCCAAGGCCCTAGGGGGAGATTACACCAAGGACGATCCCACCTACTGACAGGCCCAGTGGGTAGAGATTGTCATGGGATAAACCAGAGTAGAGGTATCAAAAAGTGGTCTGACCATGGCAGGGGAATGGGATCTCCCACTATGAGGTTGGAATTATTGGTGAAAATTAGGTCTAGAAGATGACCTTTGGAGTGGGTGTGGCCAGGGACTATCTGCTTAAACTGAATGGCTAGTAAGTCTTAGACTAGAGCAGAGGCGATTAAATTGGAAGGGTCATCCAGATGTAAATTAAAATCACCTAAAAGAGTGAAGTTAGAGGGGGAGCTAGCCAAGTTAGCAGTGTTTTCTGGTAGCTGTTTAAAAAGTTGCTCATAGGTTCCTGGCAGGTGATATGTTAAAATACCCAAGAAGGTGTGGGTAGGTGAGAAGGTAATTGTGAATGAGATATTTTCACAATCGGGTAAAGGGTTGGGTTTGATCCTATATTTGAACACATTTTTAAGTATCATGGCAATGCCACACCCCTTTGCTTTTTTGCGGTCTTTCCTCTGGATGTAATAGCCAGGTGGGAGAGTGTGTACCAAGTCAGGTTCAGAATCCTTACTAAGCCATGTTTCGGTTAAGAACAGGGCATCTGGGAATTCCTCTTCTAGCAGAATGACGAGTTCTGCGGAGTGGTAGGGATCTACAATTTACTAAGAACATGTTGTAAGGTACACTCTGTGAGAAAGGACTGTTTTTTGGGACAGAGCATAGCTCGAAGTAGCAACCGATACATATAGAGTCCACTTACCTATATGCATAGAGTGTAGACATTTTTCCTTAGCTGATGCCCGCATACGTAGAAGTTGATTGGAGGAATAAGTATGGGTATTTACAAAAAATATGGGCAGGGGCAGTGGCCCCTGGCCCCGTTCAGATGCGGATGGGCGCAGGCGGGCTTGCCTTAGGTGTGCCTTCAGCGTGCCAGCGGCGCACCCACTGCACTCATCCGCTGCGCATTTGCCCAGCTGGTCCCATTAGTAGAGGATGAACTCGTGAACACTAGAGCGCTAACAAAGATGGCGTCTCTAAATGTCACCACTGGCTGAGAAGTGCGAGTGCAGATAGCCCAATGAAGGGAAAAAACAGATCTCCCACAATTTAAAACAATTCAGATTCAATTATAACAGTTCACGTAATTCGCAGTAAAACCCCAATGTCAGCGAGAAGCGTGCTGTGAGCTGAGTTACCCCCCTGTCACCAGTAGTCTGAGGCGGCGCTAACCGTGCGTTCGCCCAGCTGGTCCCATTAGTAGAGGATGAGCTTGTGAACACTAGAGCGCTAACAAAGGTGGCGTCACAAAGTGTCACCACTGGCTGAGAAGTGCGTGTGCAGATAGCCCAATGAAAGGTAAAAACAGATCTCCCACAATTTAAAACAATTCAGATTCAATTATAACAATTCACGTAATTTGCAGTAAAACCCAAATGTCGACGAGAAGCGTGCTGTGAATTGAACTACCCCCCTGTCACCAGTAGTCTGAGGCGACGCTAACCGTGCGTTTACCAAGCTGGTTCCATTAATAGAGGATGAGCTTGTGAACACTAGAGCGCTAACAAAGATGGCCTAAGTGTCACCACTGACTGAAAAGTGCGAGTGCAGATATCCCAATGGAAGGTAAAAACAGATTTCAAGTATAAACGCAATGTGCAGTAAAATCCCAATATCAGCGAGAAGCGTTCTGTGAGCTGAGTTACCCCCCTGTCACCAGTAGTCTGTGGTGATGCTCTCACAGCCACTCACTCACCCATACAGCTATTCACACACCCACTTATTCACCCATACAGTCACTCACACACCCACTCACACACTCATATAGCCACTCACACATGGATTTAGACAGCCACACAGCCACTCAGATGACATAGCATGTTCCTGCTTCCCCTCCTGTTGTCGATCCAGCCTGAATATTTAGCATTTCTTTTTGTTTTGCCATATATTGTTTCTCTTGTTTTGCCATATATTGTTTCTTTCCTGTTTTGCTCCGGATCACACTGTCAAGAACGGCAATACGTGTTCCTGCACGGTTTCCCCTGGGTCTGATCGCAAAAGAAAACTTTTCAATTACCCTTGGAGTCGGCTGTTTCACTTCCCTTCCTTCAGACGTTCCAAAAAGAAGACTAGTCTGTTAAAGACCATTACCAACAGGGCGCCCGTTCTCAGGGCGGTCTTGTAGGTTAGCGGTCTAGTGTTTGATAGGCAGTTGGTTTGAACGTGCGCGCGTTCCCTGACCGCGACGCACTTCAACTGTAGAAATTTGTGAGGAGGCTGTGTCGTTCGAGTCTCTCACAGAACTTCTTGAAAGTATTCGCTGGGGGTTGAGAAAGTTATTCTCCGCTGCCCAACAGATTCTGGAGGTGGAGTTAGTAGTCCTCTATCTCACCTCGTGTCTCTAGAACTTTCCTGTTATTTCCAGTGAGTGGAAATTCTCCAGAGTCTCTACCAGCGGAGTCTTGTGGAAGGACTTTCAAGGCAGGAACTTATCTCAGAGAAAAGGTCAACAGTCATTCCTCGGTGAGTGGCCAAAAGTATAACGCGCTGGTATAAGAGCAGCAGTGCGTAGTGAAGCATAAGCGCTGGTACAGGAGCAGCAGTGCGTAGTGAAGCATTCAACCAAAATGAGACTGTCAGGCTGCTAATATTCCCTTACAGCGTTCCTTGTTGTTGTACAAGATGCAGTCCCCATAGACTTCCTTAATTTTGTTTGGGGTGACTGACAGAAATTTCAAGAGAGTACAGATCAGGCTACAGGCTTCAAGTTTCCTTGAGGAACTTTCTTCTGCAGTTCTGATAACAAGAAAAGAATCTACTTCATCTCGTTGTATGTAAAATATATATATATATATATTGCTTACCACCAATTGCCGCAGGAGCAACGTCAAGCGCAGCAGTAACCATCAAGCGCAGCAGCAACCATCAAGCGCAGCAGCAACCATCAAGCATAGCAGCGCTTGCTTAGCGCGGAGTTCAGAAAAAGCAACCGAAAAGAGAGAGGCTAAACCACAGTAGAAGTCAGGTAAAGGTCAGGGCGTAGGGAGTGGGTAGTGAGGGCCTTTAAGGGGACTTCCATTAATCCTCTGTTAACTTCATTTACAGATGCCAGAGTAACCCACACTATTCCGGGAGAAGCAGGCATCACAGTGGAGTCTCTCTATTATCCCATTCCCCTTTCCCCCTTCTTGCTGGAAGTGAATTTAATTCGCTGTAGCGAGGCAGGGGAGCTGTGAAGTTATCATCAATTGAGTCCAGGTCTTCAGTCCAGCTGTTCCCGTGGTGGAAAGGAATTTCAGGTGCGTGGTACCTTCTTTCGCTTGTTCTTGACAGATTGAAGTGCCATTCAACTAAATCCCACCTGAGCAGTATGGCTGAGGGTCTGGATGTTAAGACATTGGCAGCAGTGCTAGAAAGAATTCAGGAACAGTTAAATGTCACCATGGAGGCAAATAAGACTCTCAGTGAGGAGGTCAGGAAGTCTAGTCAGGAAGCGAATTTCCTTAGGCAGAGGGTGGAAGAATTGGTTTCCGAAGCTAGTGCTGAGTTTAAGGCCCCAAAATCTTTCCATTTCTCGCCCACGTCATCTACGTCTGAACTGACCACTCAGGTTATCCATGCCATGTCTCCCACTATACCTTTGGCAGCCCCAGAAAGATTTACAGGTGACCCCCATAAGGCGCAAATTTTCCTCACCCAATGCTCTTTGCATTTCCTTTGCAAGCCAATAGTTTTTAAAGAGGACCAATCCAAGGTGGCCTTTGTACTGTCTTACCTGAGCGGAGATGCGGCAGCCTGGTCTATGCCGCTTGTGAGTTGCAATGACTCAATTCTGTATAACTTTGAGGAATTCAAGGAAGAATTTCTTCGCATTTTTGATCGTCGCACAGTGTCACAAACGACAGACAATGAACTTTTGGATCTCAGACAAGGAAGTCGGGAGTTAGTAGCCTATATTGCCCAGTTCAATAAACTAATAGTGGAAACCAAGTGGCCAAAGGAAAAGAGGGCGGCAATTTTTTATCGAGGACTGAAAGATGAAATAAAAGATGGGTTGGCACAAATCCCTAGGAGGCCCACAGATGTGTCAGAATTAATGGACCTTGTACTTCAGATCGACTCGAGGCAAAATGAGAGGCGGAGTGAGCGTCGCAAGGAGGTGCGGCCTTTCCTTCCGCGTTTCGACAGAGCCAGGTCTGATCCGGTTAAGTCATCTGAGACAACTTCGGGGGAAGAACCAATGCAAATTGGGTCAGTTAGGGGCCCATTAACTAAGGAGGAAAGGGAGAGGCGACGTAATGGAAAGCTGTGTATGTATTGTGGAACTGCCGGGCATTTTGTCAAAGAATGTCCACGAAAGCCTAAGATCAGCACAGTGCCAAAAGACAAGCCCCACCAGTAGGAGGAGTTGCTCTGGTGGGCGCAGAAGATAAGTCAACTCCAGATCCACAAATGCTTGCTAATACCCTTCAGTCCGCGGCCCCTCATTTGATTATCCCCTGTTGGATAAAATTTGGAATAAAAGCTATGGAAAACATTTCTGTTATGATTGATTCTGGGGCAACAGGGAATTTCTGCGACATAAAATTTGCCAAATCCCTAGGAATCCAGTTTGTCCGCAAAATCAAGCCAGAACCGGTGCGGGCTGTCGACGGCACAAATCTCTCTTCTGGCCCCATCACTTGGGATACTGAAGAAATCATCTTGGAAGGTCCAGGGAGCCATAGAAGCCTTTTAAGGTTTGCTTTGATTGATGCCCCTCAGTTTCAGCTGATTTTGGGTTTGCCCTGGCTCACGGAACACAACCCAAGGATTGACTGGGCTAGAAGATCGGTGGAAATGAGCTCGGATTATTGCAAGGAACATTGCTTTCAAGGAGAGGAAACCCATCTCCAGCTCTCCCAAGCAACGTTATTGGCGGAGCCGTCCTTGGTGGTCTGTGCTTTGGAGGTTCCAGCGATTCCAAGTGAATATCTGGATTTGAGAGATGTTTTTGATGAACAGGAGGCCAATAAATTACCCCCACATAGGGAGTATGATTGTACCATAGAATTGGAACCAGGGGCACTCTTGCCGTGCAGTAGAATCTATGCCCTCTCTGAAGCTGAGAATGTACATCTGAAGGAGTATCTGGATCGATATCTAGCTAATGGATTCATCCGGCCCTCTCAGTCTCCGGCATCTTCTCCCTTATTTTTCATTCCTAAGAAGGATGGGAAGCTTTGCTCATGCATAGACTATCGTGCCTTGAACCAGGTGACAAAGAAGAACAGATACCCGCTACCACTGATTTCGGAACTTTTAGATCAGGTGAAGGATGCTTGCATCTATACTAAGTTGGACCTTCGCGGAGCCTATCATTTGGTTAGAATGGCTGAGGGGCATGAGTGGAAGACAGCTTTCCGGACGCGGTTCGGCCTCTTTGAGTATCAGGTAATGCCATTCGGCCTGTGCAATGCCCCAGCTGCCTTTCAGCATTTTGTAAATGATATCCTTCGAGAATTCCTTGACCGCTTTGCAGTGGTATATATTGATGACATCCTTGTTTTTTCTGCTAATTTGGAAGAACATGTACAACATGTGCGCGCCATTTTGAAGAAGTTGCTAGATCATCAGCTTTTTGTCAAGTTGGAAAAATGCGTTTTTCACACCACAGAGGTTGAATTTCTGGGATTCATTTTGTCTCCTGAAGGAGTGGCCATGGACGATTCCAAGGTAAAAGCAATAAGAGACTGGCCCCCTCCACATAATGTCAAGGAAATACAAAGATTCATTGGATTTGCTAATTTCTACAGGCGATTCATTTCAAATTTTTCTGAGAAAGTTCGTCCGATCACTCTCCTTTTGAGGAAAAAAGAACCTTTTGTGTGGGGACCAGTGACTGAGGAAGCCTTTCAGTCTTTAAAAAGGGCCTTCATTTCCGCTCCAATTCTGCAGCATCCAAACATAGAGGAACCATTCTATGTGGAGGCGGATGCTTCTGATCAGGCGATTGGAGGAATTCTGTCGCAGAGACATCGAGAGACTGGCCAACTTCATCCAGTTGCTTACAGGTCACGGAAGTTAACAGCGGCTGAAGTCAATTATTCCATTGCGGACAAGGAATTATTGGCAGTGAAAGATGCTTTTCAGGACTGGCGGCATTACTTATTAGGGGCCAAGCATGAAGTAACAGTCTATACAGACCATAGAAATCTGCAGTTCCTGAAGTCTGCGCGAACACTCTCGCCACGACAATTGCGATGGTCATTGTTTTTCGCAGATTACAACTTCGTTTTGACATACAAACCAGGAGCAGACAATGGAAAGGCAGATGCCTTGTCCCGGCTAAATTCAAGTGAGCAAAGAGAAACTTCCCGAGAAATTCACATTATTCCTGAGGAAAAGATAATTGGGGCAATACTTTACTCAGAATTGGAAGAGAAGATCAGAGATTCAATGTCGCAAGAAGATCTGGCAAAATGGTTAAAAGAGGACCCAGAGAGAGAAAGCAGAGATGGGAAACCCTATCATCACGGAGTATTGTTCGTTCCACAGGCTGATCTACAAGGAAGAGTCATACAGCATTGTCATGATGATCCTTTGGCCGGCCACAAAGGGGTCACGAAGACCATTGAATTGATCAAACGAGACTTTTGGTGGCCCGGTCTGGAAGCTCAGGTGAGACAGTATGTGGCATCTTGTGCTAGTTGTGTCAAGGGGAAGGCCGTAAGACAAGCCCCACAAGGGTTACTTCAACCTTTGCCCATAGCACCAGCTCCTTGGCACACAATCTCAATGGATTTTATTGTGGATCTTCCTTCTAGTCAGGGGTTGTCCGTTATATGGGTGGTGGTAGATCATTTCACCAAGATGGCTCATTTTGTTCCATTGAAATCCCTCCCAACTTCAACTCAGCTTTCCACTCTGTTTACTCAACACATAGTCAAGGCACATGGGATTCCAAAGGTGGTCATATCCGATAGGGGTCCTCAATTCATTTCACGATTCTGGAGAGCCTTACTAGACAAATTAGGGGTGGATTCTCGTTTGTCCACCAGTTTTCACCCACAGACTGATGGGCAAACGGAGAGAGTAAATCAAGAGCTGGAGCAATATTTGCGCTTGTACTTGATGGATCAGGAGGGAGATTGGCCATAGTTAATTTGGGCAGCTGAATTTGCATATAATAACGCAGTTCACTCTTCTACCGGATTTTCCCCGTTCTTTTTGAATTCAGGTCGACACCCCAATACCTTAGTGAATAGGTCTGAAAGTCTAGTACCAGCTGTAGAAGAGAAGGTGCGTAAATTACAAGAGACTTATAAGGTAGCAACTCAGAACTTGATTAAGGCAAAGGCAACACAGAAGGTGCAGGCAGACAAGAAAAGAAGGAAGAATCCCGTTTTTGAGCCAGGGGACAAGGTTTGGTTATCTACTCGATACATGCGCCTCAAGGGGAATCGGAAATTTCAGCCTAGATTTGTAGGTCCATATGAGGTAGAAAGGATGATGAACTCAGTTACAGTGAAACTCAAGCTTCCCACTAGTCTAAAGATTCACCCAGTGTTCCATGTATCGTTAGTAAAGAAAAACCCCGTGGGTATGAGAATGGTTTTGCCTCCAGCTCCAGTTCACAGACAGGCTGGAGAAGAATTTGAAGTTAAGAGGATTCTAGACTCAAAACTGAAGAAAGGAGAAGTTTTCTATTTAATTGACTGGAAAGGGTTTGGTCCAGAGGATCGTTCTTGGGAGCCCAGTTCAAATATCCATGCCCCCAGATTGGTTCGTGAGTTTCATAGGACATATCCCAATAAACCAAAGGAGAGCGGAGGGGAGTTCTTGGTGGGGGGTACTGTCAAGAACGGCAATACGTGTTCCTGCACGGTTTCCCCTGGGTCTGATCGCAAAAGAAAACTTTTCAATTACCCTTGGAGTCGGCTGTTTCACTTCCCTTCCTTCAGACGTTCCAAAAAGAAGACTAGTCTGTTAAAGACCATTACCAACAGGGCGCCCGTTCTCAGGGCGGTCTTGTAGGTTAGCGGTCTAGTGTTTGATAGGCAGTTGGTTTGAACGTGCGCGCGTTCCCTGACCGCGACGCACTTCAACTGTAGAAATTTGTGAGGAGGCTGTGTCGTTCGAGTCTCTCACAGAACTTCTTGAAAGTATTCGCTGGGGGTTGAGAAAGTTATTCTCCGCTGCCCAACAGATTCTGGAGGTGGAGTTAGTAGTCCTCTATCTCACCTCGTGTCTCTAGAACTTTCCTGTTATTTCCAGTGAGTGGAAATTCTCCAGAGTCTCTACCAGCGGAGTCTTGTGGAAGGACTTTCAAGGCAGGAACTTATCTCAGAGAAAAGGTCAACAGTCATTCCTCGGTGAGTGGCCAAAAGTATAACGCGCTGGTATAAGAGCAGCAGTGCGTAGTGAAGCATAAGCGCTGGTACAGGAGCAGCAGTGCGTAGTGAAGCATTCAACCAAAATGAGACTGTCAGGCTGCTAATATTCCCTTACAGCGTTCCTTGTTGTTGTACAAGATGCAGTCCCCATAGACTTCCTTAATTTTGTTTGGGGTGACTGACAGAAATTTCAAGAGAGTACAGATCAGGCTACAGGCTTCAAGTTTCCTTGAGGAACTTTCTTCTGCAGTTCTGATAACAAGAAAAGAATCTACTTCATCTCGTTGTATGTAAAATATATATATATATATATTGCTTACCACCAATTGCCGCAGGAGCAACGTCAAGCGCAGCAGTAACCATCAAGCGCAGCAGCAACCATCAAGCGCAGCAGCAACCATCAAGCATAGCAGCGCTTGCTTAGCGCGGAGTTCAGAAAAAGCAACCGAAAAGAGAGAGGCTAAACCACAGTAGAAGTCAGGTAAAGGTCAGGGCGTAGGGAGTGGGTAGTGAGGGCCTTTAAGGGGACTTCCATTAATCCTCTGTTAACTTCATTTACAGATGCCAGAGTAACCCACACTATTCCGGGAGAAGCAGGCATCACAGTGGAGTCTCTCTATTATCCCATTCCCCTTTCCCCCTTCTTGCTGGAAGTGAATTTAATTCGCTGTAGCGAGGCAGGGGAGCTGGGAAGTTATCATCAATTGAGTCCAGGTCTTCAGTCCAGCTGTTCCCGTGGTGGAAAGGAATTTCAGGTGCGTGGTACCTTCTTTCACTTGTTCTTGACACACGCTCTCACCACTCTACTGCACGTTTTCTCTTGCCACTTCCCTCCCGCTTGTGGACTCCCACATGCCCCGCCCCCTCCCAGGACCTACTTAATGGAGACCAGAGCATGGCCATGCTGCTAATGCACCAAAGGCAAGTCTGTCCGTAACTAGTGCCAGACCCCTGGCTCTTCCATCTCACACAGCTACTCTACCGCACACCTCTGAGCCCTAGATCACGGGTGCATCAACATCTACTGCTGCACATCTCCATGCACCACCAGAGGACCGTTCTCCTGCCAGCACTGCCGCTTCATCTACAACACCGAAGACATTGAAACATAGAGACATTTCAAACACTATTGCGTCCTCCACGCTTACCAAGGCCAGGGTGGCACAAATCTAGTGCATTCTACTCATTGCTCTTCAAACAAGCCATAGAGATCTTGGACACGATCTTATCCCTCACCCCAGACGTCATCTTCCTCACAGAGACCTGGCTGAACGCCGCCACCCCTGATGGCTACAAGATAACATACCTGGACCGAACCAGCAAATGAGTTGGCCCTACAATGGAGTATCTCAGCTTCCAACTCCACACAGGAGGAAAAAGCACTATCAGACATTTAAATTTCAAGATAGGAGTACAGCCATACTTGTGTTGGTAAGGAACAATATCTAAACTTACATAAAGTGGACTCATGAATATCATTATATCAAAAAGATAAACTTAATTGAACAATGGACACACAAATACAGGTTTAAATTCAATTGTTGTTTCAAAAGTTTTGTAAATATTGTAAATATAATTCATGTTTATGTGTATTATTTGTAGCCATGAAGAAGTCCATGTGGACGAAATGCGTTGGCTACAGTTTTATCTAATGTCAAGGAGAATTTAAAAATAAAGAGACTGAAACTCACCTGCTAAACAGATGTTGTGTTTTATATATGAAGAAAACAATACTTTTGTAATTTAAATACAAGCGCTTTTATGTGATACTAAAGGGAGTGCTGGATCAAATTGTTGAATTTTGCTATTGTGGGATTTTATCCCAGGAGGCTTAAGGGGTATTGAGCTCTTGATCCCATTCACCAATAGATAAAGGACATTACCTCACTACTAGATAGGTGCAGTCACAATTGCCTTAATTCCCATAAACTGTTCAAAATTCTTTTTAGAACCACCATCTGGTCAAACGAAGAGCTTACTCCGGGTTTTTAATGAGTCAGTTACTGTATCGGTGTGAGACTGGTGTGTCAGTGGATATCAATGTGGAGGGAGTGTGTTATGGGTGTATGAGTGTTTGCCAGGGGGTTTCAGTGGCTATTTCGGTGTGTGCCTGGGGGTGTCAGTGTTTGAAATATTGTGTTCCTGGGTGTGTTGGTGTCTGTATTAGTGTGTGGCTGGGGTGTCATTGACTGTATAAGTATGTCTATGGGAATTTGAGAGGCTATATCACTGTTTGTCTGAATGTCTAAGTGGCTGTATGTGTGTCTGGATCTGTATAGGAGTGTGGCTGGGTGTGTCAGAAGTTATATCAGTGTGTGTCTGAGTATGACAGTGGCTGTATTGGTGTGTCCCTGGGTGTGTCAGAGGCTGTATCAGTGTGAGTCTGGTTCTGTCAGTGGCTATACTGGATAGTGCCTGTGTGTGTCAGTAACTGTATTGGCCTGTGCATGTATGCATCAGTATGTGAGTGGCTTTATCGGTGTTTGGGTGGGTCTGTGAGTAGCTATATTAGTGTGTGTGTGGGTGTATGAGTGGGTACATCAGGGTAAAGCTATGCGTTTGAGTTTCGGTTTTGGTGTGTGGCTTGGTGTGTGAGTGGGTTTGTGAATGGGTTTTTGAGTCTATGTAGGTAAGTGTTTACATATGCAAATGGGCATGTGACTGACTGTATGATTGTGTTTGTGAGTGTGTCAGTACCAGTCTGAATGACTCTCTGGGTGTGTGAGTTCATGCACGAATACCTGTATGGCTGTGTTTCTGACCCAGAAGTTAAATTGGTAATATACATTTTTATAACTTTACAAATACATTTTATTAACAGTTTAAACCAAAAAATTAACAAATGAACATAACTTTTTTAACTATTTAAAAATACAGGAATACACCCAAACCTTAACTTCTGTTTGGCTACTCTAAGACCCCAGTGATAAACTTCATGGACTGCCAACGTTGCACGAATGAGCTCTTGTATGAATCTCATGATGAGCTGAACTTTATCTTGCGAAATTAAGGAGCACCAACTTGTTTTCAACCCTCAGTTCTGCAGTGTCCATGATGGGATCATTTACATCAGTTTTTTAAGAAAAGCAAACTCTAACATTAAAAGCATCAAATTCAAGACAACAGGAGAACTTAAAAGTAGTGTTATTTATTTCTCAACTTTGTGCTGTGTAATGTTAGCGGCATGCAATTATCAAGAGGCACCGGTAAAAAGTATTCTCACGGGACAATTTCCATGTAGAAACATGTTGAAACCATCCACGAAAAGGACAAAATATTGCTTGGTGCATGAGGAGGCAAGTGGAGGAGAACCACACTCACCATTGGCAGAAGTCTTGGTGGAAACCTTCAAATGTTCAATAAAAATAGTACCAGCTTACTGTGATAAGTTTTCTGAGTTAACATTACACAATTTAAGCCAAACAATAAACATAACATAACTTATTTCACTATTTAGAAATACATTTTTGTGCACAAGTCCTTTAGATAGATGCAGGTATGTGTTTAGACCAGCAAGGACAACCCGCCCCTGTACCAGATGGGAAAGAAGAGTTGCCACCTCTAAAACAGGAGTAATGTTTGAAAACAATTTAGTATTCCTTCTAATGAGAAAAAGGTTATTGCCAAGTTTATCTAGGGTAATGTCTGCAGCAAGCAATTATCAATACACACTGTGAAAACTATTCCCTTGAAACAAGTTCCATGTGGAAGCAGATCAAAACTATCCATAAATGCATGTACCCTCACATGATGTGGGTGAAGGCAGGTGCAGCAGGACAATAAACATTATCTGTAGTAGCCTTAGAAGAATGATTGCAACTGGCTTTCATAACTGCTCCAGCTGTCTGCTACAAATTATCTGAGATGTTGTTTGTGGCTGCATACGTTGATTCAGTGAAGAATCACTATTGTAAATTTTTTTTTTTTGCTCCCTGTTCAACCTTCATGTTTTTTACAATCTGAAGACAGTTTCTTATTCCCAGTTGTCTTCGGAAAAAAACAATAACACTTTTAGAAGGACCTTCTTAAAAAACAACAGTACTTTTTAACTACCATTTAATCTGGTCAAAGATAGAGCGAACTATGTGTTTTATGTTTCTGTTCAATTTCCTGTTTAAGTGTTTGAGTTTTTATATCTGTATATGTGATACTTCCTACATAAGTAAAATAAAATAGTGCACATTAGTACTTTAATATTCTTGAAGGAGAATACACATATAAAGTGTTAAAGTACATACTAGCAAACGTTTTCCAATTTAATCTACAGTACTAAAATGGAAATGAATGTAAAAGTGAGTGTATGGGTGTGTAAGTGAGTATGTCAGTAGGTGCATCAGTGTATAAGTTGCTGTATGGTTTTCTAAATAGGTATGTGAGTGGCTGTATAGGTGGGTGACTAGGTGTATCACTGGGTATATGGGTCTGTAAGTGACTGAAACTTAAAAGTATATGTACTTTTAAGTAAACAACACCTGGCCCTTTGGGTTACCTAAGACCTACCTTAGGGGTGACATATGTAATAAAAGGATAGTTTAAGGATTAGCAAGGGGTTTTATATACCAAATCGACATGGCAGTAAAACTGTACTCACAGTCTCAGCAGTGGTATGCCTCAGACAGGTTTAAATGGCTATATGTTTGCATGGCATATTTATTGCTGCGGGCCCACTACTACTATTTAATTTACAGGCCCTAGGCAGAAGTAGTGCGCTATACTAGAGACTTACAGAGGGGCGTGGCCTTCAGGGGCAACATGGCAGACACGTCATAAGAGCACTCTGTCCTTTGTCCCTCTAATTCGACATACTTCTCCTAAACTGCCGATATTTAATACTGCAGGGCGGTGGGTGAAGACTTGGTGGCACCCCTGGGAGTCAGCAGAGACCGGTGTGGACTCTGAAGGGTGAGTTGTTTGAGGTGCAGCGGCGCACCAGCTCGCGGCTGGGGAGGAGTGGCCATGATTGACAAGGCGGGGCATCTGTGACTGGGCTTTGCCTACTGTGCCTGGGCAGCGACATGCGCATTGTCCCTACAGGAGAGCGTTGTGAAGCGGCGTGAGGCAGAGACGATCTCCGAGGTACACGGAGCATCGGGTGATGTGATTTGAGCAGCTCGGGTCCCCGCAGCACTCAGCATAGTGCCGGTGTGCGGTGGTGGGGACGCGATCGGCCTGGTAGAGCGCTTGGGCCCGCCTGTCCGGACATGGATGTTTGTCCACATTGTGCCCCCATCATAGAGCGGTACAAGGTGGTATGTAAAGGAGCCATTACCTGGGACGCGTGAGACGGCGTGCCATCCGGCCTGTGAAAAGCTCAATGGAGGCCGCGACTGAGAGGAGATCTGTGCTGCCCTCGAGCAATGGGGAATGTGGTGTGGAGGTGCTCGAAGGCAGCTGGAGCCAGGGCAGATCAAGTGAATCCCAGTAGGGAGCGGCCCAGATGAGACGGTGAGGTGGAGCTGATGGCTGCACAGAGGAAAAAGCTGGGGAAGGACCAAAAAGGTGCCTGGTGAGAACCGGTCTGACTGGGAGGCATACATCGGTCTGCTGGTGTATTGTGGAAGGTGTGGGTGCGGGTCACCCCGGTTGGTTGTCCCGATGAGTCCACACCTAGAAGTGGTGGCGTTACCAGGCAGTGTGCTGCAGATGAGAGCTCATATGTGAGGTAGCTGGGAGCAGTTAGATAAGTGCATTCGGCGCAGCAGGACAGTGGCAACATGCTGCTGAATGAAGAGGCGGCGAGGGGCCGGATGCCCCAGTGACTGAGGAGCGAGTGGCAGGGACCACCCGGTCCCATTCAGAGGGACGAGCGAAGTGAGAGGAGCATGAGGCCTGCCATGATGGTTGGTGAAGGTGTGGACAGGAGCTGGGTCAGAAGGTGCTGCGTGGAAACCTTGTGGTACAATCTGGAGATGTAACAGACATATCGGTTCATACATAGGAAAAAGGGGACGCACCAAAGGGACTGGGTCAAGGTCTTCCTTGCAAGTGGCGGGTACCAGCGATGTTGACCCACCCCAACCTGTGGGGGAGCACTCAGCGCCTAAGGATCGTTTGGACGCTATACTGCAGGTTATTGAGCGTTCTAGTGCATCCATGGAGGCCAAATTAGACAAGGTGGCTCTGGACCTCAACTTGCAGTGAGTGCACCAGGAGGTTGGTGAATTGAAGCCAGCCATGGAGTTCCAGGATAAACAGCAGAACGCCCATGAAGTTCAGATCCAATATCTTGAAGATCGAATTGAGGATGCAGAGGGCTGCTAGCAGCGAAACAATGTCCAGTTGATTGGATTGCTGGAAGGAGCGGAGGGCCAGGACACAGTCACCTTCCTGGAAACCTGGCTTAAAACCATCATACTGCATACTGGATTCTCCCCATTCTTCACCATAGGATGGGTGCACCGTGTTCCAGGCAGGAGGCCGGCCCCTGGTGATAGGGAGCGCCCGCTCATCTTCAGACTCCTACATTTCAGGGATCAGGATGTGATCCTCCGGGAGACGAGGAAACTTGACGACATCCAATATGAAAATGCCAAGGTGTTGTTTTTCCAAACTATACTATTAAAGTCCAACGCCTGCGGGGTCTTTCCTGCCAGCTAAATCTCAGCCCCGGCAACTTAGTCTTTCATACTCGCTGATGTTCCCGGCCAGGCTCCGTGTCGTCACTGAAGGGAAGGCCAGGTTCTTTGACACGCCTCGGATGTTTTTAACTGGCTAGAGACAACGGGTCTGCACTCTGGCCAAAGTCCCACAGGAACGGCGGCGACCGGGCCTGAGGAAGCGGATAGAAGAGGATCCAGGTGACAGCGGCCTGGACGGTGGTTCCGGGGGTCCGTGGCAGTGTCGGTCCCGGACCAGATCCTTAAAGAGGGACAGGAGGTGGTTTGCATTGTGAAGGCATCGTCACCGGAGGATAAAGTGGACAATTCCTTCCATTCATTGGTGGAGGGGGGCTTCTCGGTAGCGAACTCCTCTGTTAAGGTGTCCCTTAGAATGCCGGATGTTACACCTCAGACGGCGGATGGTATTATATGAAAATGGCTGTCCGGGGAATACATTCGCGGGTGAATTGCTGTGGGGGGTTGCTAATGTTCCTAAAGTCTGTGTACTATCGTATATCAGGTTGGGGGGGCTGATGTGTTGGGAGTGTCACTGAGTCCTGGGGGGGTTGCTGTCCTTGACTTTTGGACCTGTCATATGGCAATGCATAATTACCTGACTTGGGGGGGACTGTTAGAGTATATGCAAAAAGAACTATTGATGGACAGAATGCAGAACAATGTCATACATTCACCCCAGTACAGAGATCTGGGCCTAAATCCATCGTTTTTTTGCTCACCATGCCATTCCAGCTTGGACCCAGCCATATGCAAATCAGTCTTGACCCTGTGCCCCATGGTAACAGTCCAGCCCGAACTGCCAGGCCAGGTCCTCCCTGAACTGGAAATAAGCATCCTAGGACCGGTTTCGGGGTTTCACCCCTCTTCAGCCAGGATAGCTTGATTCCAGTGGCATGGAGAGCACGGGACTCACGTCTGAGCATACCCGTCCCACTCGGGGTGACAAATGCAAATAGAACTATTGATGGACAGAATGCAGAACAATGTCATACATTCACCCCAGTACAGAGATCTGGGCCTAAATCCATCGTTTTTTTGCTCACCATGCCATTCCAGTTTGGACCCAGCCATATGCAAATCAGTCTTGACCCTGTGCCCCATGGTAACAGTCCAGCCCGAACTGCCAGGCCAGGTCCTCCCTGAACTGGAAACAAGCATCCTAGGACCGGTTTCGGGGTTTCACCCCTCTTCAGCCAGGATAGCTTGATTCCAGTGGCATGGAGAGCACGGGACTCACGTCTGAGCATACCCGTCCCACTCGGGGTGACAAATGCAAATAGAACTATTGATGGACAGAATGCAGAACAATGTCATACATTCACCCCAGTACAGAGATCTGGGCCTAAATCCATCGTTTTTTTGCTCACCATGCCATTCCAGTTTGGACCCAGCCATATGCAAATCAGTCTTGACCCTGTGCCCCATGGTAACAGTCCAGCCCGAACTGCCAGGCCAGGTCCTCCCTGAACTGGAAACAAGCATCCTAGGACCGGTTTCGGGGTTTCACCCCTCTTCAGCCAGGATAGCTTGATTCCAGTGGCATGGAGAGCACGGGACTCACGTCTGAGCATACCCGTCCCACTCGGGGTTACAAATGCAAAAAGAACTATTGATGGACAGAATGCAGAACAATGTCATACATTCACCCCAGTACAGAGATCTGGGCCTAAATCCATCGTTTTTTTGCTCACCATGCCATTCCAGTTTGGACCCAGCCATATGCAAATCAGTCTTGACCCTATGCCCCATGGTAACAGTCCAGCCCGAACTGCCAGGCCAGGTCCTCCCTGAACTGGAAACAAGCATCCTAGGACCGGTTTCGGGGTTTCTCCCCTCTTCAGCCAGGATAGCTTGATTCCAGTGGCATGGAGAGCACGGGACTCACGTCTGAGCATACCCGTCCCACTCGGGGTGACAAAGGCAAAAAGAACTATTGATGGACAGAATGCAGAACAATGTCATACATTCACCCCAGTACAGAGATCTGGGGGTGAGTGCTTGCAATGTTCAACACTCCGTCCATCATTTCCTTTGGTTTTGCTTTGTTCGCCATAAGTTGGCAGGGTATGCTCAGACGTGAGTCCCTTGCTCACTTTGCCACTGGATTCAAGCAAGCCTGGCTGAAGACGGCTGAAATGCCAGAAACCGGTCCTAGGTCGCTTGTTTCCGGTCCAGGGAAGACATGGATTGGCAGTTCGGGCTGGACTGTTCCCATGAGGCACAGGGTCAGACTGATTTGCATATGGCCATGTCTGAACTGGGGTGGCAGAGTGGGCTAAAGAACGGTGATGGATTAAACCCAGATCAGTTGACTGGGGGTGAGTGCTTGCAATGTTCAACACTCCGTCCATCATTTCCTTTGGTTTTGCACTGTTAGAGTATACCCTGCATGGATGCACAAGCCCCTGTTTCCCCATTTTTTCGGGGCCAGTAGGACATGCGGCTACGTTACTGTGTGTTGTGTTTGGACGATGCCACAATGTTCTGAGGGTTGCCCTTATATGGTTTCTTTCCCATCTGTTTGATTTTTCCTATTCCCCTTTTGTTGCAGGAGCCTGTGCAGGGGACGCTGGAATTGGTGATGCGCATGTCCAACTGCTAAGTATCGGGTTCCAGGTAGGAGAGACTGCTGTTCACTGCTGTATGCTCTCCTTTGCTCTTCCATGGGTCACGTGATACTTAACTGGTATGTCCGGTGTCTACGCACACCGTCCCGTCGGTATGCAGTGTATTCCTAATTGATACGCCATAACGTACACATAGTGTTGTTGCAGGAGACACACCTAAACGTGCTGGAGACTACCCGGTTACAACACAGGTGGAGGGGTAAAATATACGCCACAGACTACTCTCTGTTCGCTAGGGAGGGCCCTGATCTGGGTACGAAATGGGACATCTTTTGCCCTGGATGAGGTCCTTACAGCTAGGAAGGGCAGGTATGTGCTAGTTAAGGGTAAACTGGATTGATGTCACGTACTGCTGAGAAGCGTGTATGCACCGAATGTGGACCTGAGCCAGTTTTCTGGCCAGTACTCCCTTGCTTTGGGGAAGTGGTGTGAATTCCCATGGTTGTTGGGTGGGGAATTTAACAGTGTTTTGGATGTGGGACTCACAGGACTGACAGATCCTGTCTGCCGCTCATGGGCACGGCTGCCACAACCATTTCTGCAGTGTTGAAGGGCTGGGCACAGGGCAGGGGTCTGGTGGATATTTGGAGACGGTGGAGAAGGTGTACTAATTTTTCTCAACACCTCATAACCTACACGTTCAGCTTGATAGGTTCTTTGGATCCCCCTGCCTCCTTCCTTATTTCTCGAAATTAAAGTACTGGGGGCGCACGCACTCCGATCCCAATCCTCACTGCGTCGTGTTAGCTTGAGAGGGTGGGATCCCGGGAGTCCCTACATGGAGGCTGCAACCGGCCATGCTTGAGGATTCGATGTTTCGTGAGGCGATTGGTGAGGCTCTAGGGGAATACTTTGCACTTAATGCCGAGACTGCCTCCTCCACCTTGAAATTCACCCTGAGAGGGAAGTGTTCGGGGCTAGGCTGCGGGCTGCGACAACAGGTGGCATCGGACCTGCTTGAAGTGGAGAGATGTCTGCTGCTGCTGGAATCTAGGTTGGTGGCAGATGCTGGGAGATTGGCTGACATGGAGGGGTCACGCAAGAAACATGTGGAGCTTCTTGACCGACAGCGCTGCCTCAACTTGGCAGCACACTCTGTGTCAGTGCATGCTAAAGCCGATTGTTCAGTGCCTCTTCTCGCTTGGCTGATCAAACAGGAGCAGTCGAAAGGGTCATTTACGGCTCTCCGCTCTTCGGATGGAGTACTCCGGTACATGTAGCTAGAAATCCATGGTGAACTGTCCGCACATTCCATACAGCTATATAAAGCAGGTCAACAGTCCCCGGAGGGGGGGATACAGCAGTTCTTGGAGAGACTTCAGTTTCAGTTTTTTTCACGGGAGCAGCAGATGGAACTAGATGCCCTGCTTACATTAGATGAGGTTAAGGGTACGATGAGGGCTTTGCCTTCTGGGAAGGCTCCTGGCCCTGATGGGTTCCCCCATGAATTTTATAAGTCATATGCCGACCCCTTAAGCCCACAGTTGCTCAAGGTATATACTGAGGCACTTGAGACCCTCGCTCTCCCTGCCTCAATGGCGGAGGCTACATTGATCATGCTTCCCAAACCGGGTAGGGACCCCATCTCCATGGGGGGGGGGGCTTACTGTCCCTTGGCGCTCTTGAACGGGGATTATAATATCTTAACAAGCATTCTGGCAAA
This sequence comes from Triturus cristatus, assembly GCF_964204655.1. Taxonomy (NCBI): domain Eukaryota; kingdom Metazoa; phylum Chordata; class Amphibia; order Caudata; family Salamandridae; genus Triturus; species Triturus cristatus. Next base: position 336,347,027 of record NC_140595.1, read on the forward strand.
TAGACTGGTGCCACTGATCCCTCAATTGGTTCATCAAGATCAAAATGAGTTTGATCTGGCCTGTAGCACGTCGCTTAATATACAGCGGCTGTTCAGGGGGATGCGCTGTGCTTCAAGGGACTGGCTGTTGTCCGGTTGTATTGTTCTGGACTTGAAGAAGGCCTTCGACACGGTGGAATGGCCCTTCATGTTTGCTGTGCTCCATCTATTTGGATCCAGGACTAACATCTTAAGCCTTATCGTGTTGTGTATGGGGCCCCATTGGTTCGGGTGCGGCTTGGTACTCTCTTCTCTGACCCTATATTGATAGAAAGGGGTACTCGCCAGGGGTGTCCCCTCTCTCCCTTGATCTTCGCACTGGTGATTGAACCACTAGAGATGGCACTACGAACCTCAGTGTCAGACTGGGGGGTACCTATTGGGGATGGCACACATGCAACATCGCTCTATGCGGATGACTTTCTGTTGTATGTTAAGGATATTCGGGCGATCCAGACTAGGGGTGCATTGGGGCAAATCTTGCCTATACCCTTCAATCCTGGTACAGAGGATCCGGGTTGTGAGGTAGATGGGACAGTAGTACAATGGCATCTGGTAGGGTTCAGATATCTGGGGATCCATATGTACCACAACAATCAAGATCTTATGAACGGCAACACCATAAGGGGGGTCACAGCGCTCAAGTCTCAGATTGAGTTTTGGAAGACGCTAAACCTTTCGGTCATAGGTAGGGTGGAATTAATGAAAATGGTCATGTTGTTGCATCTCCTTTATTTTTTTGCTAACTTGCTGCTTTACCTACCTGTGTCCTTCTTCTGCTCACTGGAGAGGATTGTTGGGGATTTCACCTGGAACAATTCAAAGTGCAGGGTGGCATTGGCGAAGTTATACCTACCTCGTTCGAGGGAGGGGGTGTAGCTCTCCACAACTTAGAACACTACTTCTTAGCATCTCAAATCATGTGGGTGGCGAAATGGGTGGAGGAGCTACACTTGCCAGACTCGGTGGGGCGTGACACCCCCGTATTCCCTGTACAAAATTATTTCCATTTTCCACCCTTGTAACAGGTCGAATGGACCTCTCCCCTTACTAGTCTTGATGGCACGGAAATGTTTCCACAGGGCGCTTTGTCTTATCAAACACGTCACACCGTACGTTCCCGCTGTGCCCTTATTAGGCATGCTGACTGCGCAGGGTCACGTACAGAGTACAGACCTCACCGACTGGGTTGGTGTTGGTTTAACTACCCTAGGGGACATGTACGGAGAAGACGCGTTGCAGCCATTCTTCGCTATCACTAAGGAATTTCCTCGTGCCAGTTTCTAAACCATGCTTCTTGGATGGCCGCGATGAGGCGTTGGTGGGGAGACATCACGCAGGAACCTCTGATGCATCTTTTAATACAAAATGTACATGTGATGGGTACGGGACGTCATCTGGTAAAGTGGTAAGTGGGAGGCGGATCGGGGAAGGCCATATTCGGAGAAGGAGTGGCACGTGGTCCTGGAGAGTTCCAGCCAGGTCCTCAGAAATGCTCATTTTAGGTTATTCCAATTTTACATTGTGCACAGGGCTTCTCTCCCCAGATAAAATCAATCGCTATATTCATAATCAGGATGCATGTTGTCCACAATTCAAGCTGGCGAATGCTGATCATTTACACATGCTCTGGTACTGCCCCGCTCTGCATGCTTACTGGGAGGGGGTGATGGGGGCGCTAGCCACTTGCACAGATAGTGAGGTGCCATGGATATGAGAGACGTGCATCACTGGTGTATTTCCAAGACACAAAGAGCATAAAGCATCCACCCGTTTTCTGGATATGGGTTTCATTGTGGCCAAGCGGTTGATCACCTGCACATGTAAGGCAGAGTAGCCCCCACCGTCGAAAGCTTGGTTCCTCACCATGGCTAACTGGGTGAAGACTAAAGCAGTTTCCTTGGTACGGGAAGATATGTTGGGTTTGCAAAAATGTCCTATTTCATCTGCATAGAAAACTATGCTGTGTGCGCTGCAGGGGTTACTGGTGTCGGATGACCCGTTGACTGTTCCCACTCCGGATGACTAGTGGGTTATATAGAGGTAGAACTATGGCTCGTGCCTCGTGTTGATGGGCAGATAGAGTCCCTTGTACCTTACACTGAATGATTCTTTCTTTTTGCAGTCAGGCTGCGCACCCATGTGATCATCTGTAGGCTCTTGTCTTATGACCACTAGGATCTATGTCTCCTTCACTACCCCTGTATGGCTCTTGCATCCCTTCCCTCCCCCATTCCTGTTTGTTTGTCCCACGTTGGTGTTCTCCATAAAAATTGTTTGACTTCATAAATAGATTGCTGTGCTATGGCAGAGTGAAGCCATATGAAAACGTGCTTATGTACTTGACAAGTATTGTATAATTGTAGCTATAATGTATCATAACGTGACTGTACAGCATTTTAGACGGAGCGAGGAGAGTCTATGATCGACGGATTATGCCTCTTGTCATTACCAGTCATGCTTAAACTCTGCAATGCAACTAGAAAACTGAGAGGTGGATGTACGACTTCGATCTGGTACTTAACTACTGGCTCTACATGATGTTTTTGTATGATGATCTATCATATGTATCTATGTACACAATAACAAAATCTATAATAAACAGCTCAAACAGAAAAAATACTAGCGACTTACAGATACATTAAATTTCCTAGTTGTGGTTAAGTTTATCAACCAATGTTTAGTAGAGAAGCACATGTAGTTTACCACTATCTAGCAGTGGTGATCTGTTAAGATTGCTAAGCCAAAATGGGTGTCTCAGTATGTGGCTGGGTGTCTTAGTGATGTATGGGTGTATGGACATGTAAGTAGCTGAATGGATTACTAATGTTGTGTGGTCATATTAGGCCTAAGTAGAAACACCACCATTTTACATGCTTACATTTTTAAGTTGCCTTCTTTTCCTAAACACGTTGACATTTGACACACATTTGCTTATATGTTTGTGCAGGATAATATTCTCTGAAAAAGCCTTGCTTACATTTCTACTTCAGAGGCCAAGCTCATTGTGCAAAATTCTGTTTGTTATTGTCCATTTGGTGACTGAGCTATCACAATAGAATCAACAATAGCAGCCTGACTGGGACTTCGGCACAGCGTGGACATGTGTGCCGCATTGAAGCGGTTAGTTAGGGAAACATTTCGCTGGCACTGACAGCTCCCCACATTCCGGAATTCCAGCCCAGCTGATTCCTGTTTACCTCTTGCGAGGGATGATGCCCAGCTCTACACCAAGACATGCTTCCTGATGACAGCCACAGGTAAACAGGTGAGTTAGATCACCCTACAGGGATATGGCAGATTCACCCACGCTAGGAACACTAGGATAGGTAGCGCTAGGTAGGAGCAAAATATAGCAGTATTTATATGCTTGAATATATTCTCTGTGAACAGCATGATGGTTGAATTATTCATCTTCTTCACCATTCTTTTATTGCCTATAATTCTATTCCGTTTCCTTCTATTGATTATTGCAGCACACGTATTTTACTCAAGAATCACAATATTTGAATAAATATTGAAATGTCCTGTTGTGTATTTCTTGTGTACCATTTGTGTATGCATGAGTTACCAAACTAAAAGGTTCTAGATATGTTACCATGATTTCCTTGGGAGATCAGGGTTGTTATGTTCTGAGGTTGCATATTCCACCAGTTACCATTCCTGGTTAGGTGTACAGATGGTGCACTGTGACCTAACAAGTCTAAGGCCAACATGTCCTGATGGTGTGTGTAATATCAGTGTTGCACAGTTTTGATGTTTTTGTTGTCCAACAAACGCAGTTTTTACTGAGAAGGTATAAGCCGTACAACGTTAACTGGCTGTGTAGTCATTGTTTGGCTCTGTAACTGTGTGTGTAATTGGGTATGTTAGTGGTGGATACATAAGTGCTGTGTAGGTGTCTAAACGTATGTGTAGGTGCCTTTGTCGCTCTCTCACTGGGTGTGTGAGTTGGCTTTATGGTTTTGTAAATAGGTATGTGACTAACTGTATGGGCGGGTGACTGGGTGTGTAACTAGGTGTATATGTGTGTAAGTGCACGTGTAACTGACTGACTGAGTGCTGGGTGCATGAATGGCTGTAACGGTGCATGAGAGGGTTTGTCAGTGCCTGTATAAGTATGTAATTAATTAGGTAAGTGTATATATAGGTGAATAAATGGGTGCGTGAATGGTTTATAGATTTGTGACAGTCACTGTCTGGCTATATGAGTGGTGGGTAAATAAGTACGTTTGTGGGAGTGTAACTGGGTGTGTAAGTGCCTGCCAGTCTGTGGGAGTGGGTAAATAATTACATATTGTTAAATTACATACTATAAGCTAACACCCAAATTTAATTTCAAACACATTCATTCATACCGGCTTAATACAATTACCATATTTTCAGTATACCAATTCCTCTTTCTCCTTTCCTGCTCACTCTATTTTTAGTTAATGTTCTCAGCTAAGCTCCCTTCTATTTTGACTTCTAGTATAGTGTCTAGAAGCACTCACAATTATTTTAATCTAAATACACTTTTTTATACTAGAATCTAATAAACATACCTGTAAAAGCTCTTTTCTGTTCTCCGACTTTAATTTCTATTTCTGTGTTCATCTGGAAATCTACCTCCACACAGTATAAAAGCAGCTACAATGGCTGCCCCTCACCATGTGCTCTTACTGATACTAGTTAACAAATCACAGGCTTCCTTTCATATTTTATTTTTGTTGTATTACTTCTAAATGTTCACTATTTTGTTTAACCCTTTCCATTTTTCCTGGGATGAAGCCCAATTTGGTTGTTTTTTCCCATGAATCCGCAGATCCACCACAACCCTCACTGCTGCCCCTGGGGTAACTTCAAGGTCGATCCACAGATTGACACGGAGGTCCATAGAAGCATTTAATAATCTACTATTAATAGTTTACCTTCACCCCCTTATTACCAATCTTTCCACACCTCTCTTTTGAGTATCACAGTGCAGTTGTTTTTGTTCCCTTCCACCCTATTCTTATAGCTCCATGCCCATGGTGACCCTGTTAGCAGCACTCTCTACACACCACTATGTGTAAAATGCACATTACTTTCTGTAAGCGGCATACTAGCTTCAAATGAAACCGTAGCTTGTGTGGTTGACTGGTTGTAATTTAAAGCATATCCCGAACAACATAATTTGTTTTTACCTTTTCAAAATCAGTCACAGATGTAGTTACTTTTTTCTCCAAATCACTACCTGATTTTAGTTCCATGAAATATGTTCTTATATATTCTACTTGTTCTCTATTTTAGCTCCCTTACATCTTCTAAACTGTCTCATTCTACTGCAGTCTTCTCCTCTGTGCTACTCCTATGTCCCTTCATAATGGACATAGTGTGGATTGTGGGTCATAGTTTAGTGTTTTGACAATCGCGGGTCCCAAACCAAAAGGACACATTCAATACTTAATAGCAACAGTTTTTCCTCAACCAAAACCATTTATGTAAAACAACACATTTAATGCAGTACACGTATAACTGGCTACATTGGTATCTAAGAGTGTGTGAATTTCTGTATAGGTCTCAGAGAACATGTCAGTGGTTTTAATGTTATGTGAATGGGTGTATAAGAAGCTGCGTGGGTCTCTTGCTGTGTGCATGGCAGTATGGGTCGCTGAGTGAGTTTGTGAGTGTTTGACTGGGTGAGTGAGTAGATGTTTGACTCACTGTGTGGGCGTGTGAGTAGGTGTGTCACTGACTAGATAGGTGTGTATGTGACTGGGTGTGTTAATGGCTGTGTGAGTGTAATATGAGTATATGAGTCACACTGCAAGTAGTTGTATTGGTGTGAGGGTGGGTGTGCCAGTGCTTGTATGCATGTGTGAATAGCTCTGTGGGTATTTGGGTGGGGGTGTGACTGGTTGTATGGGTGTGGTAGTAGGTGTGTGAGTAACTGCGTGGGTGTGTGGGGCTGTGAGAGGATCTGTGATTATCTGTGTGGATCTGTAAGTAGGTGCGTGAATAGCTGTATGAATGGGTGTATGAGTTTATGTGTGCATTTGTGAGTGGGTGTGTCTTTGTGGGTCTGTGAGTGGGTGTGTAGGTGGTTGTGTGGGTCTGTGAGTTTGTGTGAGTGTCTTTGTGGGTCTGTGAGTGGGTTTAAGAGGGCCTGTGTGGGTCTGACAGTGGGCACGAAAGTACCTGTTTTGGGACTCTGAGTGGGTCTGTGAGAAACAGTATAGCTCTCTGAATGGGTGGGCGAGTGCCTGCCTTGGTCTGTTGGTGACTAGGTGTGTGAGTGGATGCATGGGTCTATGAGTGCCTGTGTGGGTCTCACAGTGGATGCGTGAGTGGCTACATTGGTCTGTGAGTGGGTGAAATAGTACCTGTGTAGGTCTGTGAGTGGGTGTGAAAGTACCTCTATGGGACTCTGAGTGGTTCTTTGAGTACCTGCATAGGTCTGTGAGTGGGTGTGTGAGTACCTGCATGGGTCTGATTGTGGGTGTGTGAGTGCCTTCATAGTTATGTCAGTGGATGTGTCAGTGAATGTGTGGGTCTGTAAGTGGGCTTTTGAGTGCCTGTGTGGATCTCTGAGTGAGTGTGTGAGTGGCTGGTAGGTCTGTGAGTGGATGTGCAATTGCCTGTGTAGGTCTCTAATTGGGTGTAAGAGTGTCTGTATGGGTGTCTGAGTGGGTGTAAGGTGTTTTTGTGTCTTCCCAAAGTGCTCCCAGAATTTCTAATCCGTAGCGGATTTACATAGGGGCCGCACTGATACTTCTGGTCAACCCATAGATGACCTAAGTATAAAAAAAGAAAAGTTTTAGCTCAATTACAGACCCAACATAGGTTCCTCTGACATTACTCTAACACACCCATGGGGTCAGGGTCCCTCTAATCTGACCCCTTTAATAATTTTTCAGATAGATTTTACGGCCCCGTGACTGTTCCCTGATACTGAAAATGGTGGCCGCAGCCTCACGGTCAGGTTGTGGTCAGTCACTCTGCAACTCCTCAATGCATTTACACCTCTCTGAACCAGGAGCTACCGCTCTGCCGAATATGGAGTAATTCCATCCAGCAGATCAGGCTGTAGTCATGTTCAAAATCTCTATAGGAAATTGGATGGGAAGCACACGTTTTTTGACCTCAACCTTTTCTCAGCTCCCACTTCAGGGATCACACCGAAACTTTACAAGCAGAACTAGAAAAACTGGGCCACTTTTTTGGGAACATTTCATGAAAGATTTGTCAAACGGCACCAATGTTATAAGTAAACCAAAAAATGCTTTTCCGATGGAAACTAAGTCCTAGCTATAACTACCTACTTGTGACCATATATTTAACAAAGGTATATATATATATATATATACACACACACATATATATAGCTGGTGCTCGTGGCGCGAAAAGCACTGATTCTCGCTGACAATGTTCCAACAAAAGATGAATACACGGCACACACCTCGGTAGATTTCAGCTCTTTATTTGGACAAAAGCTCTCTTCCTCCTACGCGTTTCGAACCTCACATTCTTGGTCACGGTAGTTTACAGAGTCCCTTGTTTATTTCACTTTATACAGTCAGAATCCACTGTTACCCATTATGAGGCATTGTGGTACTGGTAGTTCAAATTTAACAATTTAACTTTATCAATCACATTATTTAGGCACAGACAAATGTTTATGGAAGTATTTCAAGGCTGAATTTGACAATTGTATGCATTGTTATTAACACTCAGAGGAACAATAATCATTTGTTCTGGGTTTGTGATCTGGGCAGAGTGCCCAAATTCACCATAATTATATTAATACTCAGTTATCCTATTAGTTGGTGATCAGTATGTTTTACATTATTGCCCTAAAGCATATAAATGCAACTGTTTTGTTAGATATTTGTGGACTGAGTGTCCCATTAAAAGACTGCTGAGTGCATCTTAAGGTCAACTTATATGGCTTGCCTCAAATTCAATCAACAAATGATTACAATGTTATAAAACTAACGGTGCCTAAAGGAAGAAAAAGAACTACTGGTACTAAGAACAACCACTAACATTTCAAAAACAACATTCTTATTAATGCAAATTATTATTACAGTTTTAATTTCATCAATTGGTCATGTTTCTTTGAGTGTGGACAGATTCTCAATGTCTTAACTTGAGTGTTCTATTTCCAACCCTCTCATGTGGCTGGATGGTGGCTAAGCCTGAATACTTCATATCGAGCCAGGTTTTTCTCCTGTGGGTGGCCATGTGTTTCGCCACGGCATATGACATGTCTTGATTGACAGTGGCTCGTATATGTTCCAGTATCCTCTTATTGAGTGGGCAGATTGTGCTGCCAATGTATCTTTTTCCACAATGACACTCAATTAAATATACCACATACGTGGTGTCACACGTTATTGTCTCTTTGATCTCAAATTTGCGCCCTTTAGGATCTGTGATTGATTTCAAATTCTGTCCTATCTTGCAGGCCTTACATACCATGCACGTCACAACTCCTTTTGTCTTGATTGTAACCATGATTCCTGTTTTTTCATCACAAAGTGACTATTTACAAGTGTATCGGATAGCGATGGTGCCTTCCTGTATGAAATGAGGGGATGATCCCCCACTAGATGGCCAATGTCTGGGTCTTTTTTAAGGACACTCCAATACTTGGTTACAATTTGTTTTATCTGAAAGCTCTCTCTGCTGTAGGTCCGGATTAATTGCGGTATACTCCCCGATTCATCAACTGTTTGCTTGTTTTTTCATTTTCTGTTGTCAATCAGGATTTCTGCCAGAGTTTTTAATCTTGCTTTTTGTTCACCTTGATAGATATCTCTGTGTTTGTACCCTCTTTGGAGGAATCCTTTCTTGGTTTCCTTGAATTTAATTTCCATTTCCTTTGGTTCTGAAAAATTTCTTTGCTTCCTGATAAATTCCCCATATGGGATGCTCTTTTTGAGGGATTGAAGATGAAAGCTCGAGCCGTGTAATACACTATTGGTGGCGATTCTCTTCCTATAGACTGTTGTATGTATTTTGTTCTTTTTAATATATACCTTAGTGTCCAGGAAGTCAATCTCTTTACGAATAATGTTATGGGTGAATTTCAGTCCCACCTTATTGTTGTTCAGAATCTCCATGTATTCCAAGAATTGTGATTCAGTTCCTCTCCACAGTAAAAAAAGATAGTCGATGAATCGTAGCCAAAGAGCTACATTGGAAGTGTATTGGTCATTTTCTTCTCTCCAAGCTATGTTCATCTCCCACCAACCCATCATGAGGTTGACATAGCTCAGAGAGAAGGAAACTCCCATCGCAATACCACAGCGTTAAGAGTACATCTTTTTGTTAAATAAAAAGGCATTGTTCTTGAGGCATAGTTCAATCATTTATATTAGAATGGTAGTATGTTTCAATTCCACTATTGGTCTCTGTTTTAGGAAGTATAGGGTTGCCTTCATCCCTATATCATGATCTATGGATGTGTATAATGCAACAACATCAATTGTCACTAACAGAAAGTCCGGTTGCCAGGTGGTTCCCATTAGGATCCTCAAGAAGTCCCCTATGTCCTTAATGTAAGAGTTGAGAGTAGGAACAATTGGTGCTAAAAAGTGATCAACATAAGAGGCAATATTCTCATAGAGGACGCCACAGCTAGATATTATTGACCGTCCTGGAGGTTTATTTAAAGTCTTGTGCAATTTTGGCAGAAAATATATTGTGGGTATCACCGGATTCTCTACCATTAGAAATTTCCTCTCTTCATCATTCAGCAGACCATCCTCATGCCAATGTCTGATTTATTTACATAGATCGATGGTGAGATCATTAATTGGATTATGATTAACCACATGGTAATTATCTGTGTTATTCAATTGGCGGAGTGCTTCGTCTATGCAATCCTGTTTGTCTAGGATGACAGTGTTACCGCCCTTGTCTGCTGGCTTAATTTCAATTTGATTGTTGTTTTGTAGTGACCTCAAAGCTTGACGTTCATGGTAGGATAGATTTTTCCTTTGTTGGGTATGTTTGATGTTTTCCACGGTTTCCAGTTCTGCCACCACTAGATCATGGAAGATATCCACTTTATAGCCTGGATGAAGTATAGGGCAACATTTCGAATGACTCTTGAAATTGGTATTGCAATGGCTGTTCATAGTGATTCCCATCTCTTCTAAGACTTCAGTATCTGGTTTAGTCGATTCCTCTATGTCGTGGGCTAGTTCATATGCAGTTCTCAAGATGTGAATTTCTGCTATGGTGTATGGCTGTTCTCTCTCTGGTATCGATGTCTCTGACGTGATCACATTCGTCTCCGGGATAGTTGGTAATTTGGTAAAGAATTTCTTTAGTTTCATTTTGCGGATATATTTGTACATGTCAATCTTGGTTTCCAACGGGTCTTGATGTCTTACTGGACTGAATGTTAAACCTTTCTTTAACAGACTGCATTCTGCATCCGTTAGTGTGTGTCTTGATAGGTTAATGATTAGATTGTGATCCTTGCCTTTGGATACTTTATTCTTCACTTTCTCATCACAGTACGATTGTGAAGATGATATCCTCTTGTTCTTTCTGAGGCTTCTTCTGGTCTTCTGTCGTTTTCTGTCCGGGTTGGTGTACCCCTCCCCCTTGCTTTTGTTCTTCCAAATACCCAACCTCTTGCTCTTCCCCTTGAATTCTGTTGATCCTGATAGAGGATCTTCATTTCCTCTAAAAAAGAAAGTTGACGTGGGAGATTTGTCTGGTTTCACCCTCACTTAAATCTGACTCAGACTCACTTTGGGTCGTGTTGGGAGATTCTAAGATTGGTTGTTTTTTATTGTCTAATTGCTGTCTTAAGGTGTCAAAGTACTTCGCGTAAGTAAAGATGGTTCTCTGCTCATAATCACATTCGTCCCTTCTGAACTTACGTTGTTTCCGTTCTTATACCTCAGTTTCATGTTTGTCTAGGTTTTTCTCCATCTCTGATCTTAATTTCTTTAAACCTTCTTCATCATGGTTGAGGGTTAAGTTGTGAGATTCTATTTCCCATATTTTTATGTGTAATTCTTCCACATCTTTTCTAACATATTTTATGATTATTAGCATCATTGTCCATGAACAGTCCATATTGTTTCTACCCCACTCCTCCAGCATCTCCGGTCTGGTATCTGGATGATTGGGTAATGTAAAAATGCGTAGTCCTCTAGGGACTCTGCCGCATTCTACATATTTTTCCAGAGTTATTTCCCAACTTCTTGATATTTCTTTGCATTGTAATCTTTCCAATTGAAGGAACAGCTGTTTTATATGTTTTGCGCCTGTATTCCCCGGTGTGTCTCCATCAGGGGTCTCTTTAGAGGTGGTTTGTCCCTTTTGAAACATTGTTTCTGTCGTCTCTTGGCGTTTTGCTGCTCTCGCCTCCATCGGACGGTGCTGTTGTCTTTGAAATGGCTGGATTATTTCACTATGTCGACTTTGTTTGTTTCTACGGACAGTCACAAGCATCCTTACAGAATTCGAATTATCCCTCAGGAGACCGGGAGCTGAGGTAGTCTAGAATATTTATTCACTGCCACCACTTTCCCAGTGTTGGGTGTAAGCGGTCTATGCACTCGCTGCAGCTCAATGGGTTACATGGGATTAAGTGCAAGCTTGGCTCACGTGCTCTTACCTGGGAGACTCCCAGTTAGTGCAGTGTCCTCCAACTCCACACACCGGCACTCAACCTGGTGACGCTCGCCTTCCCCGATTCTTCCTTTCGTTTTCTGACCTCCTCCTCTGAACCCTGATCTGGAGCCACCGTATGTTTTAGTAAGTCTTTATCGCTGTTTGCAACACGGAGCTGCTCTTCACAGCGTACGCGGCTTCAAGATGACAAGGTGCGTCACGGGTATTTCTCCGAACGGGTCAGTTGCTCTGGGTTCTCCCCCTTTCGTATTCCACTATTCAACAATTTAGTCCTTGATGGGGGGAACGCGTTATAGCTGGTACTCGTGGCGCGAAAAGGACTGATTCTCGCTGACAATGTTCCAACAAAAGATGACTGAAGGCATGAAGACCGCTTACCTCCCCTCCGGCTCAGCAGTTGCCCGAGGTACCGACGGAGAGGTAAGATCGGTGCACTATTTTGCAATACTGTCGAAATATAACGAGAGGGGCTGCCTGCTTAAATTGAGTTGCACGCTAGCGATGTCATGCATATGATACTTTGTCTATTTGGTCATGCCGCTGCGGCCACATGAGAAGGGCTTTCAGCTAGCTCCTTCTCAAACGAGATTTCGATCCTTATTTTGTTTCCTTTGGCATTTTGTGTACATACATTTTTCTCGAAAGATAAAACTGTATTTATCAGTAGAGATGAGCGCAGTTGAACATCATTGCTGAATGCAAGTACACTAGGCAACAACGCCACGATTTTTCTGTACTTACTTCAAGATAACCGTTAGTAACATTTGGCCCAGGTAGGGCTCTACCTCGGCCACAGGACTACGCCTATGTGTTTCTGCCCTGGGTTTTTAAGGATAAGCGTCTCCCACTTTTTGAAGGTAGTGTGCCACATTATATGATGGACCATGCCTCTCATTTATTATTTCAGAGCGGGGCCTCCTATTTCCTGAGCAGTTGCCAGGTGAGGTGAGGCTAATACCCAGATTTATTCGGGTAAGTGAATAAAACTTTTTGTACCTTTATCCTGCTGAAAAGGTGTCTCTACTAATATGTATTGGGCATAATTGAGCATTAATTTGATGCATTGTGTGACCTATCATCCATAAGGGTTCACTTTTAAACAGCATTATTCATTATGTTTGTCTTCATTTCACAGGTAATTTCTTCCACACCTATTTCAGGTGCAGGTTGTATGTTTTACCTTTTTTTTCACAATTATAGTTGCAGTAGCTTACTTGGTCCTGACGAAAGCCAGGGCATATTTACCCAAGGCTGAAACATGTCAACCACTTCCATCACAGTTATTTGTTAAAACTGTCATTAGCACTGTTTTAATTTGGTATCAAGGCAGCACTTTATTAAACTTATCTTTGTGCCTTGCTCCCAATTTTATTATACACATTCACTTTATTGCACTGCACACATCACCCCACACAATGTCCTAGAGTGATCCTCCCATTTTTTACAACATTGCCATACGAGCATCCGGGACGTATCCTGAACCTTGCCTCATGACAACCTGGTGGCATCCGGTTCTTAGATAAAAGTCCCTGGTTTCCCAAATGATGAGGCAAGCCACTCTATGTGGGTGATGGGAACCTTTGATGCATTCATACGATCTCATAATGCATGCACATATCTATAGTGATATCTTGGTAGGAACGTATTTTGATAGTGCTGTTGTATGAAGTTCACCTAGCCCTATAGACTCACAGTTAGTTTTGTACTTTTATTAGCATCATTGTCCATGAACAGTCCATATTGTTTCTACCCCACTCCTCCAGCATCTCCGGTCTGGTATCTGGATGATTGGGTAATGTAAAAATGCGTAGTCCTCTAGGGACTCTGCCGCATTCTACATATTTTTCCAGAGTTATTTCCCAACTTCTTGATATTTCTTTGCATTGTAATCTTTCCAATTGAAGGAACAGCTGTTTTATATGTTTTGCGCCTGTATTCCCCGGTGTGTCTCCATCAGGGGTCTCTTTAGAGGTGGTTTGTCCCTTTTGAAACATTGTTTCTGTCGTCTCTTGGCGTTTTGCTGCTCTCGCCTCCATCGGACGGTGCTGTTGTCTTTGAAATGGCTGGATTATTTCACTATGTCGACTTTGTTTGTTTCTACGGACAGTCACAAGCATCCTTACAGAATTCGAATTATCCCTCAGGAGACCGGGAGCTGAGGTAGTCTAGAATATTTATTCACTGCCACCACTTTCCCAGTGTTGGGTGTAAGCGGTCTATGCACTCGCTGCAGCTCAATGGGTTACATGGGATTAAGTGCAAGCTTGGCTCACGTGCTCTTACCTGGGAGACTCCCAGTTAGTGCAGTGTCCTCCAACTCCACACACCGGCACTCAACCTGGTGACGCTCGCCTTCCCCGATTCTTCCTTTCGTTTTCTGACCTCCTCCTCGGAACCCTGATCTGGAGCCACCGTATGTTTTAGTAAGTCTTTATCGCTGTTTGCAACACGGAGCTGCTCTTCACAGCGTACGCGGCTTCAAGATGACAAGGTGCGTCACGGGTATTTCTCCGAACGGGTCAGTTGCTCTGGGTTCTCCCCCTTTCGTATTCCACTATTCAACAATTTAGTCCTTGATGGGGGGAACGCGTTATAGCTGGTACTCGTGGCGCGAAAAGGACTGATTCTCGCTGACAATGTTCCAACAAAAGATGACTACACGGCACTAACCTCGGTAGATTTCAGCTCTTTATTTGGACAAAAGCTCTCCTCCTCCTGCGCGTTTCGAACCTCACGTTCTTGGTCAAGGTAGTTTACAGAGTCCCTTGTTTATTTCACTTTATATACTCAGTATCCACTGTTACCCATTCTGAGGCATTATGGTACTGGTAGTTCCAATTTAACAATTTAACTTTATCAATCACATTCTTTAGGCGCACACAAATGTTTATAGCAGTATTTCAAGGCAGAATTCGACAATTTTATGCATTGTTATTACTAATCAGTCTTATGTAAATGTCAATTCATACAGCCTCTTTCCATTTTTGGCGAAAGAGTTTGCTGGGTTAGATTGCTTTTGTAAGTCATATTGAACTCCTTATTGAAAAAGCCACACTGATGCTTGTATTGGTTATTGTTCATCCAACACCGATTTTGTATCGATGCCTGGGAGGCACAATAATCATTTGTTCTGGGTTTGTGATCTGGGCAGAGTGCCCAAATTCACCATAATTATATTAATACCCAGTTATCCTATTAGTTGGTGATCTGTATGTTTTACATTATTGCCCTAAAGCATATTAATGCGACTGTTTTGTTAGACATTATTGTTAGACAGATATTAATATAATTATGGTGTTGGAGTTCTCGTTATCCTCCTCACATCATGTAGTTTTTGAGATTTCAAAAAATAAATAACATTGAAGCCTTACTTTGCAATTAATAATATCGTGAATTATAAACATCCATGTATAAATACATAAAATCGTTGTTGTAAAATTGCTCTATTGAACTCATGCATGGTTAAGGGAATCCTGTCTGTGGATTGATTAATCCTTTCAATTATTCAATAAATTCAATAAACCTTGCCTTTCGAACACTGTGATTTTAATCTATGTAATTTATACTGTGCAAAATCGCAAATTGGGTCTGTAAACAATATTCATGTAAACATTCTGACCGCGTAAAAAAGTGCTAAGTGCTTAGTGCAAACCTTCTCAGTGCCTGTGCCTAGCCTTGATGTCTAAAATTGTGTTAAAAGGTAACTGATGATAGCTAAAAGCTGTGCTTTACTAAAAAGGGGAGGGGGTCGGCTAGTAACTGTGTTTCTAAAATGGTTCTCGTGTGTTGGTATGAGTACCTTTTCTTTAAAACCATTTGTGGCATCACTGCTTCCGGTTTATTGTATTCTGCATGATATTTATAAACAGGTGTACAGATCTTCCATGGCATTTAGACCTCCAGGGTGTTTGAAATCCAGGTCAAGGATGTACCATGTTCCCAGTTTGCGTAACATCCTTTCCCTGTTTCCCCCTCTCTTAATGGGTAGTATGGAGTCAATCAAGTAATATTTTAGATCCTTGGGTTCAGAATTGTGATGTTCACTGAAGTGGCGTGCCACAGGATATGTTCTGTCTTTGCTTTCGATATTCCTGATGTGCTGGAGTATCCATTTGTGACCCTGAAGTATAGTACTTCCTACATATTGTAGGCCACATGGACATTCCAGCACATATATGACATGATCTGTCTTGCATGTGAGTGACTTGGCGATCAACTCTTGGTCACCAATGGTAATTCTCTATGACGTTTTGTTTATGACATGTTGGCATGCCTTGCATAGCTTGCAATGATAAAAACCTTGACGTTGTGCAAGCCAACATGTCCCAGTTTGAGTCTCCAAATTGTGTTTGACTAGATTGTCCCTCATGGCATGCGTTCTACTGTATGTGACTGATACATTTCTCGGCAGTAGGTGGCCTATTGTGGGATCATTAACATTAAGGACAATGGGCCAGTTCCTTTTAATGATTTGCTTAATAGCCCTCTCCTGTTTACTAAATTGTAGAATTAATTTCAAATCATTCCCACAGTCACTCTTGCTTACTTCTCTCATGTCTGTCTCACATTCCTGTGTTTTAGACTTTGTTAGTGTGTCTGATCTGTTTACTGCGTTACTTTTATTGATTGCCCTGTTAATACATTTGTTGAACCAGCCCCTTTGTAGGAACCTCATTTTGCTTGCCTGTTGCGCTATTTTCAAGTCATCACTGTTGCTGCATATTCTTTTTAACCGCAACATTTCACCATATGGTATGCTCTGTATAAAGTGACAAGGACGGGAACTTGATGCGTGTAACACTGCGTTTTCAGCAGTTTCCTTTCTATAGGCCTTGGTTTCCAATTTGTTGTTGTTAACATAAACTTGGACATCTAAAAAGCTCACTCCTTCAGTGCTGATGTTTGCGGTGAAATTCAGGTTAATCTTGTTTATAGTGATCTTTTATATGAGCTCTTGTGCACTGGCCAGGGTTCCCTGCCATATCACAAACAGAGCCAAAGTTTGACATTCTCATTGTGGTATTTTGCATGCAGATTTTTTAGTGCCAGCTCCTCCCACCAGCCCATATGTAAACAGGCATAGCTAGTGGAGAAGCTGACACCCACCGCTACACCTCGTAGTTGTTGATAAAGGGTGTTTTGAAACATAAATATATTGTTATGGAGACAAAATTCCACCATATTTGTTAGCATTTTTCTGTGGGTACTCAAGTGAGATGGTCTAGTGTTCAAATAGTGTTGGAGTACCCGAAGACCATCTTGGTGGTTAATGCTTGTGTACAAGGCGATCACATCAAGTGTGATTAGTAGATAGTTCTCCTGCCACGTAAAATCCTGTATTTTATTTAAAAAGTCACTAGTGTCTCTAATATAGGAAGGCAGCTGGCGAACATACTCCTGTAAAAAGAAATCCACATATTGTGATGATGTTTCTAACAGACTGTTGCGTGCCGATATTATTGGCCTTCCAGGTGGCTTGGTCGGATTCTTATGGATTTTTGGTATGAAGTACATTACAGGAACTGTTGGGTTTTCATTTTTTTTAAATTTGTATTCCTGCATAGATACCAAACCTGCACTTTTCCATTCCAGGAGCTTGCTGTAATATTTGTTGTAAATAGTTTTCAAAGAGATGGTATCCATCTTTTTATAGCAGGCTCTATCCTGTAGTTGGCTAATGGCTTCCTCCACATTTGCCTCTTTCCCCCTGATGACCAAATTTCTTCTCTTCTCAGAGTTGCGTATTATGATTTGTGAATTTTTGCGCAGTTTAGTTATCAATTGGTTGTATCGATGTTGCTGCATATTATATTTCAGTTTCTTTCTTTTTACTTCATGTACCTTGTGATTTAGCTGTTTGATTTCCTGTTATCACATGTTCATGACGGGGGCACATTTGCAGAGTGGTGCAGGGAGGGGCCGGGACCTGATCTAACAAGTGTGCAAATGCACCCCCTGGCGTGTTGTAGGTTGGGGGATTAAGTCCCCTAGAATCCTGAGGGACCCTGGGGGCGAACTAGCTCACCAGGTACCTCCAGTAAGCGCCACAGATCTGCGTTGCAGAGAGGTGGTCGGAGGCCACGTCCCTTTTTACACCACTCTGCAAACGCGGCTTCTGGTGCACTGCTGATGAGGCGATGAGGTCCTCTTGAGTCCTGAGTCAGCTAAGATTCCTGCCGAGGTTGGATCACTGTCAGCCGCGGAAGAATTCACCAAGAGTGCCTGGGTTTTGAAGGGCAAAGAACACATAAGGCCAACAACTTACACAGAGACATGGAAACAAGAGAAAGGCCATAAGAAACTGAAGTTATCAAGAATTTCAGACTATCTGAATGATGAGAAAGAGTGACGATCACCTCACAGCCCTGGTCATGCGCCTGGCCCCTTAAAGGGTAGTTTTACAGATATGGCCCAGGAGCCGTATATACCTCCTTCACTATCACATCCACCTCTGTCCCCGGAGATTATTATAGAAGGGAAAAATCCTTCTACAATGGCAACTCCAGCACCGGTTTCAATGCTAACCTCACCAACGTAATTTGGCACAAGTCCATTGAATGGACGCCTGGGACACAGCGCACAGGATTGCAGGTCGTCATCTCAGATGTTACCCTATCAGATTCCACATGAAAAATAGACAAAGGTGGCCCTCAAATGAAATTGAATTCAATTTTGAATCCTTTCCCAGTTTTCAGCTGTCCTCTTGTCCAATTGAATGCTCCTGTGAAAGGGGTAGAAGTGAGCCAGTCTGAGCTTATTCAGGCAAATGAGGGTGTGTTCATCTCAAGCGAAGTAAATGAAGCAGACCCATCAGGTGTCCCATGTGCAGAGGGTCTAAGGGCAGAGGTCACAAAGAGCTCCAAGAATATAAAGATACTACAGATACAACAACAGACATTAACAATTTTTGGTGTACTAAACACAGTGCAATCCACCATGAAAGCACTGAATGACCATGCCAATAAGATGGATATACAAGTCGACCTGCTGAATACACTTATAGTCTTCGTGTCAGGCATAGACGGAAAGCTGGAGAATATAAATGGCCTGATTAAAAGAGTTAAATCAAGGAATGATGATGAATTCACAATGTGTTCATGCAAGGAAGTGAGCAATAAGTTAGTAATATTACCAGTTCTTTTAGAGGAAATGGTTGAGGAAATCAGCAATGTATCAAGCACAACAAAAACTAATAATGAGCAACTTGGGGATACAAGAAAAGCACCCAGGGTCTGGGTGGGACATACATTTGAGACGTGCAGAGTCTGGCACCGATTATCCCAGCAGAACATGAGGAAATAAAAAGGATTGCCCAAGCTAGCACAAATAAGCAAAGGGACTCTGAGCCCTCAAAAGACATAAGAGACAAGGTGCATAAGCAAGGCCCATTGGCCACCAAGATCAAATCATCGAACAATTAAGCACCTCCTCGCATGATGAAATGGGAAAGAAATTGAACAAGGAAAGGCAGATATCAAGTATATCCAATCGAGAAGTATCATAGGGCAAGCCTTGGGTGTAGCCAGTACTGAGGGTACTGTCTCTGGTTCCACATTGACAGTTGGTAAGCAAGCAGAATTTGAAGCTGAGCATCACAAGTCCGGAGAGTTGGCTGGCTTTGGATAAAAGGGCCAGAATGAGATCGGGAATGAGGCTAATAGTAACCCTGAATCAGACACCGACACCAAGGAGCAAGAGGCCAGAATACATCTGCCAATAGAAAATTTAATCAGAGCTGCAATCCTCCCAGTAGTTTGGTAGGCCCACAAAAAGTAATGTGTACTAGGGATAACAGGGACAAAAGCAAACCGCTTCAGAATCTTATGGTGCCCGATGATCCCGGAAGCTGTACACTAGAAACATAGATAGGAGAACAAGGGTACACCAATAATAGAACCTGGTGTGGAGTACTATTTTAGAAAAACAATGGTTCAGATGTGGCCAAAAAAGGTCCAAGAAGGACGCAAGACTTGCGTCAAAATAAGGACTACTGCAGCCAAGTCTAGGGCAACAATTAATGTTGGAGGGAGCAAGAAAGGGTGTAAACAGGGACACTTTTCAATTAGGATAACAATGGTTATTTATTTTAATGTTATATAAGTAGAAGTAATATATAAGGTGCTCACATATAAAAAGTGACAACAAACATGCATTGCTCAGTGAGGGTGACTTTAAAATATGTAATTCATTTTGACAACACACAGGTGAACTCCTTATGAAAAATTATATAGAGTACAAGGAGTTCAGGTTGTAGAGGGTCGACGGCGTTTCAATCTCAGTTATTGGAGGGCATCTAAAGGACATAGCATACGTGAGAAAGCCGGATTGTAGCTAGAGTGTTAGTAAATGAGGGGAGGCAATGGCTGCAATGAAGGTGAGAAGGGAGGCCTCTTGATCGTGGGCACTCTGTTTACACCCTTTCTTGCTCCCTCCAACATTAATTGTTGCCCTAGACTTAGCTGCTTTAAACTAGAAACAAGCAACAGGAATGCTTGCTGCCATCAGGGTTGTGCCCTAGTGCATACTTATCCAGGATAGGGCCAAGAGACAAAGTTCCCATCGCCGACTCGTACAGATGTAAGGATGGCAAAGGGACAGTATGAAACCCTGGCTAAGAAGACAGTACACTAGATAACAGGGCACTGTGCCCAAGGAAATAATAGTGTTGGGACACAAATGAAGGAGAGCACAGAATCCTGTCCTGGCTCTAGGCTGGTCTGTAGCCAGTGCAGGAGGCAGCCAGATGAGAGGCTGGTGCAGCACATGATGCCATCATATGCCCAAGGGGGCGAAATCCAGGAAGAGATCATATGCTTCCCTGGAAAGATTGCCAAGAATGTTAATGCTTCCACTGAACATCCAGGTTCATAGGCAAATCTGCTGTGGATTTCTGAATGAAGATCTAGAGGAACCCATTACATTTTAAATCAATTAAACATTTTAAAGGTAATTAAGGGCCAGTGGAAGTAGAATCACAGGACATCTTTTCCATTAAAGCAAGTATCAGAATCCACATTAGTCACTTTTAATTCACAACAGATCCAAGCAAAAGTCATGGCTTGTATAAAACTGGTAGAGAGCTGTGGCATGTTATAGTGCACTCCCAGGGGGGTAGCACCAAATCAATCTGCAAGTTAGAGCAGAATTTATACCCTAACCCATCAGAGACAAAACAATGGGCCAGTCGCAACGGGTACCCTCAATCCCAAAAGTTGCAGTGGGTTGGTCCTCATCCATGAGAGTTTCTGGGCTGATGATACAACCTGCAAAGGCCCATGCTGAGGAAGGCACAGGGTCAAGACAAGTAACCAAACTGAGTGGATTGGACAATTGGAGTTCACTGCCATCTATTTTGTCAGTGGACTGCCACAAAGACTGAAACAAGAACCCCACGGGGTATCACATAATAGAGCATGGCATGTTGAATATCTGTGCTTGGAATTTCGGAGGTCTTGCCCCAAAAATCAAAGATGTTTCAATATCTGAGTACTTTAATAAGTTCAATTTATTGCAGTACAGGAGACATGGGCACAATCTGGTATCCCAGTAATTGGGTTTGTTGACAGATTGGCATGTAAAAGTAGCACCCATGGAAGAGCTAAAGGTGGGCTAACGACCTATGTGAACTCCAAACTCACTGTAAAGGTCACAATTCTAGATATAAATGAACCCTGGCTGTTGGTGCTTCACCTGGATGAGTGGTATTAGCAGCTGACAACCCCACGGGTCTGAGTCAATAATTACATCAGTCCGAGAGAAAAAACAAGTATAGCGGATACGTTGATTTATCTGGTCTTGGACCAGAAAGGAAACCTGGGGATGGCAAACTTGGTAATAACTGGTGACTTCAGCTTGAATCATTTTAAAGATATATATGAGTCTGGTGATGAAGCACCACATGCTTCGCCTGCTCAAAGCCATCCTCCATATTGAAGACAAGATAACCTAGGGAAAAAGTTCTTGAGACCTTGTAAAGTAGCTTGATTGGTAACTTAAACTGCTGTCTCCTAGAGGACATCCCACCAGCCTGGAAAAGATCCTCCTGCAAGACGACTTCCTACATTGATTATGCGATGGTGAGTGCTAGTTTGTATAGCAGGATAATTCATTTAAAAATTGATCAAAGACCTGAGAGTGATCATCACCCACAAAATGTATGGTTTAGCACCACCACAACCAATCTAGACTGTGCCCGGATAGTGCAGGAAGAAGCTCCCACCGAAAATCTAAAACACCTTAAATGGAGCCCAGATAATATTCAAGACCTGGCAAATAAAGCGATGGTCATTTTGAAAGAAGTATCAGCTAACAAACAGAATCCAATAAAGGTATGGGAATGTCTCTCGGAGAGTCTAGCAGTAAGGTATCTGGCCACTGGCTCCCAGAATGGCATATGTATTATGCATAAGAGATCGAATTATTTGTCCAAAAAACCAAGTGCCTTATCAGGTCCCGGATCAATAGAACGCTTCCTCGACTGCCGTGTTCTCCACTGGACTCAGCGTTATTTGAATGTCTAAGATATAAGTGCAGGAGGTTAAAAGAAGTATGGTTGCACACAAAAAGAAGCATCTGAAGCATTGTGGACCAAGTTACTATATTCCTCCAAAGAAAATGATCACATGGATTTCTGGAAACTAGTTAATGAGCTTGACTAGGTCCCCAGGGTGGCAAACAATGGCAATATATGTGACGAAGAATATGTGAACTTCTTAAGAGCACACTATAAGAGATGTATAGATGCCCTTCTGCCCAGGGTCACAGTCTGGACCGATTCAATATGGGACATTGTACTGGTCCATATGATATGACACTTATTAAAAACAGCAATGTTGACCTAGACATCCTAACGCAGCCAATATTGCCTTTGGTAAAAGATATCAAGAACTCCCATACTAAAAGCACACCCAGCGCTAATGAAATTCTGCTAGCCCTTCTGAAATAAAATGTTATGACCTGGATAGGTTTCCTGATCTCTATGTTTAATCACATATTACTGACTGAAAGCATTCCAGAAAGTGGAAGAGGTTCTGTTATATACCCCATTTTCAAGTAACTATCGATTGAAATCCCTGCTCGATGTGGACCTCAAATATTTCTCAGCGCTGCTACTGCAAGATCTACTGGAGTTGGTGACAGAGACAAGGAAGTTGTAAATGAATCAAACAGGGTTTACTAAAAACAAGCAACCTGATGGCAGTGGGCCTCATAATTAAAAGGACGAGTGATACCCGTACGCCGCTGTTCATTTGTTTTTTGGATTTTAAAGCGGCCTTTGACTGTGTACCTCGAGATGTGCTTTGGGAAAAGATGCAACATTGGGGAATCCCACAAAAGATTTTGAGGGTGATCCGGTTGCTTCATACAAAAACCCGGGTAGATATCAAGGTCGGGAACAGGCATTGCCTGTCCAGAAAAGTCAACACCTCTCTAGGAATGAAGCAGGGATGTGTATTGACACCACTGGTGTTCAACCTGTTTATCTCGGTTCTCTCATCATCTCTTTCTGAAGTGGTGTCACATGCACCGAGTCTTGGCAGCCAACATTTGTATAATATCCTATCTGTAGTTGATCTGCTGCTGTTAAGAAATACACGAGTAGGCCCGAAAAGATTGATTAATAGGATTGCTGAGTACTCAGTTAACAACCAGTTGGAAATCAACCTCAAGAAGACCAAAGTTATACTCTTTCTTAAATCGCCAAATATCTAAACAGGGCAAATGGCACCTCAATCAGTCCAACATTAATGAAACAGAACCTACACGTACCTAGGGTTTAACCTCTTCAGTGCCCCGCCTTTTCCCCGCCCTGTGCCGGGCGTTGCATTAGCGGGCGGGGTTCATGACGAGATAGTCTCGTCATGGGCACAGCGCAACCGCGCTCCATGACGAGACCATCTCGTCATGGGCACTGAAGGGGTTAAATTAGACTCGAGGGGCTCTTTTGCTGCGCACCAAAAAAACATTACTGCAAAATCAGATGCGTTAAATTTAGCCTTTTCTAATTTGAGCAAAAGTCTGTGGGGGCACAATTTAAAGGCATTGATACCAGTGATGAAATCACCATTGATCCCAACTATATAATACGGAGGTGAGATAATGCTGGGTGAAGATGTTGATTTTCTGGAGCAGCTTGTAATATAAACATACAAACGAGTGTTTCAGCTACCAAAGTCTGTTTACCCAGTTCAAGTAAGGCTCAAATTTTCTTTTATAAAACAATCACTTGCTAGACAAGGGGATTTTGTTAAATGTTGTCATCTATTGCAGAGTGCTCCTGAAGGATCATTGGCACATCTTCCTTTGGCGTAAAGTCAATTTGCCAAGTATCTACAAAGAAGCATAAAGAATTGTGATGTTACATATTTATGGCAACTGAACACTAGTAATTTTACCTTCAAGAAAACACTGAATAAATGCATAAAGCAGAAAATCCGCATAGATGATGAGATTGCATTTGCAAAACGAGCGCATGGATGGCTAGTAATAAATTCTTGCAACAATCCTACTTTGAGGCAGCATTGTCATTGTCCATTAAGAGAGAATTTATAAAATGTGATTTCGTCTCCTTCCAACTCTTGACTTTATACCCAAGTGGCAGAAGAGGGCCCAACTGGTAGACATATTATGTTGCTTGTGTTATCAGACAAATGAAACATTCATGCATTTACTTTGCATGTGCCCTAACTTGCTGGTGCATCGGAGGAATTTGCTGCGTAAGGAGCTTTTAGCACTGGGAGTAGGAGCTTGTAAATTGGCAGCGATAGAGGCTTTAAACCCAAAGAACTGTATGCTGAACATTCGACTGGTGTAATTTCTAGATTTTTTAAATAATAATATGAAAACTCTTTAGATAGAGCTATATTCTATGGCTTAGACAAAGGTGCATACAGATGGGATTTTAGAAGGTCGCTATTTAATGAAGGACTGCTAGGAAGCAAAACAAGCATTTGCAATGCAATAGGTCTCGCATTTGCAAATGTTTCAGCTATTGGCATTGTAAATGACAATCCTTTTATCTAGGTGTTTGTTTTGAAAATTTAAGCTATTGGCATTGTAAATGACAAACCTTTTACCTTTGTGTTGGTTTTGAAAACAGATAAATAAAAGGCATTGTCATTTACAATGGCAATAGCTTAATCTCTCGCAAATGCAATAGGTCTCACATTTGCCAAAGTTTGAGCCATTGGCATTGTAAATGACAATGCTTTTTATTTATGTGTTTTTTTTCAAAATTGATAAATAAAATGGCATTGGTATTTACAATGCCAATCACTTAAACTTGTGCAAATGCGGGACCTATTGCATTGTAAATGCTTGTTCTTGAACTTATTTCTATGTGATTCCCCCATGGCATACAGAGTGGCCCATTAAGAGGCTGTGTTTTTCACAGCCACAAAATGGCTGCCAGGTACTGCTGAGTGCGGGGCAAATGTGTGTTTTTGTTATATGCTGGTTGTACGAGGCATAAAGACAGGGGCAATAATAAAAGAGGCTTTCTTAGCATAACCCTCAGCAGATACATAAAAACATCACATATACCACATCATCGTCATACTACATGGAAGCCACATTCCGACAGTGGCCAGAAGCTGTGTGACCCCTTTATTTAAATATAATCTGTGGATTAAGGCTGCACTAAGGGCTTGTAGAAAACATTACTGATGAAAATAAACTATGTAGAGGTCCCAGACTCATAGCTGCGAGCCGCTGGATGCGCATCATTATTAGTGGGAAGGAGATCTGGAAGCATGCAAGTTCCTGGCTGTGAGTGAAAAAGATGATGGAAGCAGGAAACAAAACTAAACAATTAACCCACTTACCCATTTACCTATTTGAGTGGTGGTCTTTAAAACGTCAGCACAAGCATTCATTTTATAGAAGTGAAGAGGACTGGAAGTTTTTCAGAGTTATTTTGTATGAGTAACATCCTGGCACTAAGATGGCAATTAGAAAAGCAGTCTGCAGTCATGTCGTGTTGAGATCCTGATTTACAGAATTGATGCATATGGAACTTAGTACTGCAAACAATCTGCTGATATGTGGACTGTTCCTATTACCAAGTTTTACAGGATGAAAAGGGGAGGGTTCTAAAGAGGTGACCATGCAAAATGCAATGAATAACCCCAAGGTTTTAAATATGCGGGTATCAACAAACACTGTTCACGTTGTTTATTACCCTGCAAATGCACACAAAAGTACTCTACAGAAGTATATTTCCTTGGTTGGAACAGAAAGGGGCACCCTCATATCCCATTGGGGTGTATGAAAAGGTTTTTTCCTCATGGTGCTTTTTTCTTATGGGCAAAACAAGTGTGTTTGCAGCTAATGTCACACTTATCTGCAGCCCAGGAAGCATGACCCCGTGCCATCGAAAAGCCGCGGCAGAGATCTTGAGGACGGGAGGGGTTTGTGTGGGTGTATTCGTCGGGCGAGCACACAAGTTCCTGGCTCTGAGTGAAAAAGATGAAGGAAGCCATTTACCGAATTGCAGCCCCGCACCCAGACTCTCACCTCCGTGTTGGGAAAGGACGCAGACAGCGACCAGCAGCTCTGGCATCTGCAGCCCAGGAAGCACGACCCCCGCCATCGAGGAGCTGTGGCATAGATCTTGAGGACGGGAGGGGTTTGCGTGGGTGTATTCATCGGGCGAAGCCTCCTTCCATCAGTTCTTGAAGCAGCCCCGGTGCAGGAAACGAAACTAAACAATTACAAGTTGTTCATATCATTTTTTTAAAACACGGCACATGTAGCATCTGAGAATAGACACGAGAAGGTGGCTCAAGATATAACGCTGCCGAATTTGGCGCTGGAGAACAGGGTTCGAGTCTTGGGTGGGCTGTACCATGTAATCACATACAAACAAGTAGTCCCTAAATGAATACATGACAGCCAGCAGCAGAACTAAACTGTAGTTGGTCGGTGCTGCTTCCTGCAAAATGGAGGCAAAATGGAAGTGACGTATCGGACCACCAGCCAATCAATCAGTGAGATAAGAAGACCAATGCCAGATGTAACCAATGCCAAGCGACAAAACAAATAGAAACGAAATGGGTGGAGTTTCACCACTAATACTGATTACTTGATGCTTCGTAGAGGCAGCGCATTCGCTGCCTATGCAAGACCTAAACAGAGAATTACTGAACCCAATTCTGGTTTTGTTGTGAAATGATTATTTGGAGGGGCTGCTAGGGGATGGGTATGTCAGTCTAAATAAAGCACTATGGAGTGTTCATGGGGAAGGATTCATTATTTACACAGTATTTTTGCTGATGTTTGCACAATGTTTGGTCCTTTGGGAGGTAGATTTAGGATGATCCATGGCTTTAAACCGTTAATGCTCTTTTGCACAGTTGATGTTCGCACAATGCCCTTTTTGAATGATTTGCTTGTGCTTAGACAGGTTGACAAAGGATGGCCTAGGATTTTAAACTGTTCGTGCTCTTTTGCACAGTATGACATTTGATGTTTGTACAATGCACGCTTTGCATGATTTTCCTGCACTCAGCTACAGGATATAGGAGGTGTATGACTATAAACTGTTAATGCTCCTTTGCATAGCATTTCATTGCTGTTTTTTTTTCTTTTTTTTTTCCCTCATATAACCTCCGTAGCCATAGCAACCTCTCGACCTGATCCGCCACTAATGCTGATGACTTGGTGGTTTCAGTCTCAGCTGTTGTTTCTTCTTTGGGGACCGCCCAAAGTACACATCATGAGCTGACCGAGAGGCTTTAATCATTGGAATTTAACCTTAACGTACTCTAATCTACTATCCATTGTATTTCCATCCAGCAGATTCCAAAATAACCCTGTAGCAGGCCTACCTCTATAGATGTTCACCCTTTGATCCAGAGCTCTAAAATAAGTAACTGAATTCCACCAGGCATTCCAAGACGGTGGTGCCATCTGACGCCAAAGTTTACATATCTCTCTCCTGGCCAGAAGGATCATATAAAACTCCAGCTTATATTGCAGTACGTTCATGTCTTGCCTCCCCCCAGGTTCAAGAGTTATCCCAAAAAGTATAAGAGATGGGCTTACCTCTACATCTGAACCAAGCACCTTTGAAATACTCTTACCCACGTTTTTCCAATATTCCGGTATCTTAGGGCAGGAGACAAATATATAAACATCATCCGCATTCAGGGAGCCACACCTAATGCATCTTGCTTCTCCCCCTCATTCTTGAAATTTTCAGGGGGGACCAATATAGCCTGTGGATTTTAAAAAAATGGTTCTTTCTGAGTGGAGCAGATTTGACAGTCGAATAAAGAGTATCTATTGATTCTTGCCATAATTGATCTAACTCCTCTCCCGGCAAGTAGTTTTCCCAGACTCGCGTTGGGTTGTCAATCTTCCTGTCGGCTGCGGCTAGTAGATATCCGTACCAAAGAGCCACCTCCTTTTTCCTGGGAGCCACATCTTGTAGGTCACTTTCCTTTTGACACTCCTCAAAGGGCGGCCAGGATTGATTCTTGCACCAGGAAGCAATCTGATAGTATTTAAACCTGGATAGAGTGCCTCTAGTGATGGAATTCCAATACTCCCATGAGAAGCATTCATTGTTTAGGACAATATCCTTCCAAGACATGACACCAGCCTCAAACAAAGGACGAGCTAAAGCATCTAGGAGGCACTCCGGAGTTCCTGGGGATCCCCACACAGGGGCCCACTCACTATAATATGAGAGGCCAAGACAATCACGACAGCTTAACCATAGCTTTGCCGCCATTTGTAAAGTCTTCAAACGCACTTTTTTAAAGAATTTAGAAGAGCTGAATTTATACATAAATCCGAATGCGTCTATGCCCATTAACATGGCGGAAAACATACTCCCTATTAGTGATTTGTCTGGGGAGAGCAGTAGCATCCTACAGTTCTTTAACTGGTAGGCCCAGCAATAGAGTTGTAGGTCAGGTAAAACCATACCTCCTTGCTTCAGTTTACGTCTTAGTTTCTTCCAGGATAGACGGACCCCCTTGCTTGCCCATATAAAAGACGAAATCTTGCCCTGGATTTTAAGCAGATCCGCTTTTGCAAACGCTAAAGTAATATTATTAAACAGGTAGGTACATTTTGGTAGTATGGACATTTTTATGAGGTTCACCCTCCCATAGTGTGAGAGAGGTATACTCTGCCACCTTTTCAACAAGACGTCGACCTCTTTAGACACCCTTTCTAGATTTGTTTTTGGGAGTTTCTCCAGGTTGTGGGTAATTGTAATTCCTAAGTATCTAAGCTCCCTGACCAACTTGCTCTCATGATCTGGGATATTCCATGCCATAACCTCCGTCTTATCTTCATTCACTTCATACCCTGAAAGTTTCCCAAACGCCTGTGCTTCAGCCATAAGCTCCGGGAGTGCAGTAGTGAGATTAGGGGACATTAACACCAGGTCAACTTCATAAAGGGCGACTTTCCTCTCAAATCCATTTATAGAAAAGGGGGTTATCTTCTGGTTCTGACGGAGACTTTGGGCAAGGGGCTCAATATATAGGTCAAACAAAATAGATGACAGAGGACAACCCTGCCTAGTTCCTCTACTTATTTTACCAATTGGGGAAGGGCTTCAATTAACTAGTATCTGGGCATAAGGTGACCTGTAAATTTTCTTGAGTACATCCCTGAACTCATCCCAGAGTCCAAAAACCTTCAAGACCCTATCTAAAAAGTGCCAATTTACACGGTCGAAAGCTTTGGCAGCGTCCACAGTGATGATGGAGAAAGGCATATTCTGTGACACTGCCAAATCAACTGCCCCAATTAGAGTATATACCAGTTCTGACATCTGCCGACCAGGAATAAAACCCTTCTGGTCTTGATGTATAATGAGACCTATATTATTTGACAAGCGGTTATTCAATATCCCTGCAAATACTTTATAATCAGTATTTAATAAGGAAATCGGCCGATATGACTGGCATTGCGTCGGATCCTTCCCTGGTTTTAAAATGAGAGATATGTGTGCTCCATTCCAAGAGTCTGGCAGGGGGGAAAGACCACCTAGAATATCATTAAATAGATTCAACCAAACTGGAGTAATCTGATCTCTTAATATGGAGTAGACTTCAATTGGGATTGAATCTGGGCCGGGGGCCTTTCCCCTCTTAGATTTATCTGATACAGCCAAAATCTCACTTCCAGTTATTTTAGACTTTATGAAGTTCTGACTATCCTCTGATATTTTCGGGAGTAATTTCTCAGTAAGCCAGGAGTCTATGTGTTCTTCCGCTGTATAAGAATCTTCTTGATATAGATCTTGAAAGAACTGCACAAAAGACTGTTCTATCACATATTTATCCTCAGTGATATGTGCATGAAATTTTATCCTACTGATGTAGTTATAGGATCTATCAGTTCGACTCTTTATCGCCAAGAGCTTACCACAGTTCTCCCCCTGCTCAAAGTCAAACATCTTACTAGCTTCCCATTTTTGAAGTATGATCTCCTCAGATTTAAGCCTAAAGTTCAACTGTACTTCCTCGAGTCTCGTTATTAGATCTTCTCTCACTGTAGCAGTTGTATTCTTAAACTTAAGCTCTACCTCTATTTTTATTATTTGGGACTCTAGGCCGGCCAACTCAGTCTTCTCTGCCCTAGACCAGCCCGCTACCGCCCCCTTTAGAGTTCCCCTCAACCAGGCTTTATAAGTATCCCAAACATTATGCAGGGAGGTTGATCCGAGATTGTCTTGTAAGAAACAGGCGGTTTTAGATTTCAAGAGATCAGGGGTGGAAGGCTGCAGTAAGAATCTCCTATTTAGAGTCCATCTCTTCACAGGAGATTTTTGAGGGAGCTCCAAATTGAAGGTTATTGCCCCGTGATCAGAAATATGAATAGGCATATACTCTATGTGGCTTACTTTGTCCACCTCAGAACGTTCCATAAATATATAATCTAGCCTAGAAAAGTGTAAGTTCTTTTTACTAAAAAAGGAGTACTCTCTCACCTCACCATTTTGTTTCTGCCATATGTCACATAAATGTACATTTTTTAGAGTAGTCCTAAGATAGGCTTTGACACGAGGAGCCGCAATCTATTTCCGAAAGGAGGATCTGTCCAACCTATTATCCATAAGGACATTAAAATCTCCACCCAGTATAAATGGGGAGTCAAAGTCAGCCAGGGCAAAACAAAGATTATTTAAAGGATCTGTATCATCCTCATTCGGGCCATAGTAGCTAACTATAGTGTATTTAGACATCTGAGATTTTATTTCGGCTATGACCCAGCGCCCCATTGTGTCTACCTGAGATCTGATAAGTTCAATCCCCGAATTTGGTTTCAAAATAATGGCTGCCCCTTTCGAACAGCACTGTTGGTCTGAAGCAATAATTTTGTCTACCCATCTTTCCTTACCGAATAATGCCCTGCACTCTGATTGTAAAAGATGAGTTTCCTGAATCAAACAGATTGAAGACGAACTATTTTTTAGATACTGAAGGATCAGATGCTGTCTTCTCTTAATTCTCAGCCCGTTGACATTCCAGCATAAGAAACCCAAGTCCCGTCTTGATCCCTGTAGAGGTCTATCCACCATCATTATCTTTGTCCTGGTCACCTCCCCTGCTAAGGCTACTGAGAGTTATTATATCAGAAAGGTTTAACAATTGTTTTATTTTTTTATTTTTTCCCAATGCTCCCCACCAACACATGTGTAAACCCCCCCACACCATCCCTTCCCCCTATTTGCTGGTACATCCACCCCCGGGAACCCTCCCTGTCTAATCATGGCAATAAGTATTGCCCTATGAGTCGTAGCTCTCCCGTGACCCACAAAGAAAAAAAAAAGTGAGATATAAAGGTGTATATGGTACCGACATCCCTTATCCATTAACTTAATTTCTAGTTTTAGCCTGTTCCAGAAATGTGTCTACTTCTTCCGGGAACCTAAAATTAAACATCTTATTAGCCCAGAGAACCTTCAAGAAGGCTGGAAATCTCAGCTGCACCTGAGCCCCCAACTCTCTTAACCTCTTCAGTGCCCATGACGACATAGTCTCGTCATGGAGCACGGTTGCGCTGTGCCCATGACGAGACTATCTTGTCATGAACCCCACCCACTAGTGCAACGCCCGGCACAGGAGGGGGAAAGGGCGTGGCACTGAAGGGGTTAATCGATCCATCCGCTTCCCTAATTCCCATCTCCTATCTTCTGTTACCCTAGAGATGTCAGACCTAATCTTAAAGGAGATGTCATTAACCTCAATAGACTTAAGTTAAAGGGCTGCCACTAGTAGCTGCTCTTTTAGAAGGTAGGATTGGATGCATATTAAGATTTTCCTTGGCTTCTTTCTTGCAGGGTTTAACCTAAAGTGGTCTCTGTATATATATATATATATATGGGGCCCACTCCAAGCATACTTGCTGGAACACCCGGACACTGGTGAGCCAGACGCTTCTGTGTAACTCATGAAACAACGGACCCCCGCCCCCCCTGTGGTTAGTTTCCCCTTCCGGGGCGTATGTGTAAGACATATAGATCATGACACGCACCACACACTGTTGGATCCATGGCCTGTACTGACGGGAAAAGAACTGGCGTACTGTCTGAAATTATTGTGTATCGCTGTGACTGTATGTAAAACTTGTTGTGACTTGGTCCTCTACAAAATGCTGACTGTTTCTTGCATATAAATGTGAGCTATGTATGTATCATCTCCAATTAAAGATACATTAAAAAAAATATGTGTTGGCTCTCAGAAATTCTTTTCGGGGTGGTACACTCTTAAAGCATACTGTCATGTACATTTGGGAGTACTTACCACAGGCGAATCTAAACCTGCCAATTCAGGAACTTCTGGGTGCAAATCCATTCTGTATTGCAGAGGGGTCAGCACTCACTGTGCAGGGTGAGCTTGCATTCCTTGGAGTTAACAGGACAGATTGCACATTAGAGCTGTCTACTCTTTTCTCTGTGACCCTCACTTCTGTAGGAATTGGCATTTTCTGACTTTTTCCCAATGGAACCAGGGTCATACAAAGGGACTATAGGTCCAGTGGTAACTGGCACTGTAAGAGCGTCTGGAATCATTGAAATCAAATTAGAATTATTACAAGTTACGGAAGAGCCAGGGACACACACTCCCATTTTCCTTCCTGCTGCAGTTTGTGTTATGCCTGTCAATATGACCCTGACAACATCATAGCTCAAAGCTACCAGTGCTGAGGCTTCTCCAGAGCTTGTAGTGGCATCTATATTGCCCCAGTTTCCAATGTATGTGTGACAATATGGGGTGGACGTTCTGTTAACAGTACATCTAAAAGGCTGTCACTTGTGTCACTGTCAATATTGTCAAACCCATCTCCTGTATTGTTCTTTTACCCTTTCTTTCTCTCTCTCCCAGTATCACTACCTTCATTTATTATGGCAGAAAATAATCACACTCCCTCCATCCTGTCTACCCTCCATCTCCTTTGTTGATTGTCCCATCGCGCATCTGTTATGCACGCATCAATTTCTTCATTCTCCCTTGATATTTGTTTTTGTTTTGCATGCGCTGCGTGCTCCTACGTGTTAAGCAGTTCAAATTGTGTTTGTCTAGGTAATGGTTTCAGGGCAAACAGAACTTTTCTTAGATTATCAATTATTCTCAAATTAATTGTACTATTGCTGGGAAATGCTAATGCACCATCTTTCTCTGTTACCTTGTGCCAATTCTTAAGCCAAGTAATGGTATGGACCCCTCCATTAGTTGCCATATAATGAGCTGGCGTATCTTCTGGTGGTGCCTCTTCACCCACTCTAGTAGGTATATCTACATCTCGTCGTATCATATCTCTCTTATTGGTTTGAAGCATCTCATTTTTCAATTTTGTGTATCTGAGCAATTGCAAATCAGTTCGAGCTCAATAATTGTCAGGTTCCGTAACAATGTGACCACCAATCACAGTGCGGCACAAAACGATGAAAGTAGCCAATCTCAGCACGGTGTTACACCAACCGACCTATCCCAGCACGGCACGCTCTGACATCCCATTCGCTCCTTGCAGCAGTTCACCCTCCTTCACAATTCCTCACACACTCTATTGTTAACTCTGATTATAAAAAAAAACAAATAACAATTGTCTGCTCCACTAAAAGAATCAATTGAATTCAATAAAAAAAAAGCTCACGTTCACAATCTAACCTCGACCAGCGGGGAATCTCTTAAATCAGTATAGTTTCCCTTCTGCGCAAAAAGGTTCACTACACTAATTGCAACTCTACTTTGCACACAAAGAAAGTTCCCTATCTTAGTTGGGCCATCTACGATGTCTCACAACAAGTTCCACAAAACCTTAGCAGACAAATACAACACGGTGTCTTCTGCACTGTTATTATGTATCCTGGGATCTTAGGTCACGTCGGACCCGATGACAACTTAAACAGCATCTTAACACCATATTCACACAACTCTCACAACATTTCCACCCAACATCACACAATAATTATGT
Source organism: Triturus cristatus (assembly GCF_964204655.1). Lineage (NCBI taxonomy): Eukaryota > Metazoa > Chordata > Amphibia > Caudata > Salamandridae > Triturus > Triturus cristatus. Next base: position 336,381,128 of record NC_140595.1, read on the forward strand.
AATCGAAAGCTAAACATAATCCTCATACACACAGCCCTACTAGTACTCACTCCTCCGCCACCGCTGTTTCGATGTACACCACTGGAACTCAATTTATTCTGAAAATCTCGATCGATCCTGGGCTGTAGACTAGGGCCACTGGAGTTGGGTCTAGACTGTTCTAGGTTAGATTCTATCTCTCTCTTCTTCCAGAACTAAGCATCCTACTCTGTTACCAACTGCGAATAGCTCTAGCCCACTTAAACATCTGAACTCAACCTGATGGTCTTTTTAGCTGCTTGAGAGGTAAGAGGGAAGTAAACAATTACAATTTAATCTCATTACAGTGTAACCAATTCAGCTACACAATAGCTACCCAACAACTAAAATTGAGTTTAGTAAGTTTTAACTATAAATTCAGAAAAAGATTGATATACATCTGTCTTAACATCATGGCATAGAATAAGTCCAAATCTCTTAAAGAGATTTACCCTATATAACAAAAAGCTTAAAACTAATTCAGATATAGCGATGCTAATCATCAGGAGAACAAATTCAACAGAAAATTGCATCAGGTGATTTTCAAAGATAAGCATGATGAAGCTATCTTTTCCTGCACTACCTTAAAAGGGCCAACCCTAAACTAAGAAGCATTAAATACCAGTGGATAATAAAAAGGTGTCAGCCGTAGAAGAAACTCCAACTAAGGGTCAGGTATCATGAAGCCACACAAAAGCAAAGGATGAGGTCTGTACTTTATGAAGTCCTAAGATGTCTCTCTGTCTCTCACTAAGTTAAAGCATAAGGTATACATTGCCTTCAAGGTAAATAACATTCAATAGAGGCACAAAGCAAACTGTCATGGTATATTATTGCCGCTCACTATATAGTTCTTGAAGAACAAATTGCTAAACCCAGAGCCAACTGTCCAGAGCACCCCAGAGACAAGGAACGTTAAAAAAAGGGGGGCGGGGGGCACTTAATTAGAACAGATTCCCAAAGAGGAATCTGTCACATTGAATTCAATGCATAAAAAGGAGGAACAAGGGGCTATTTAGGACAGGTCCAGCATACTCAGCCCAGGCATGAATCTAAATGAATAAGGGTATGCTGTTCCTACAGAGGCTGTCAAAGGTTCTGAACTTGTATGAGTCAGGAGGAGAACCCTCCTTAAGGAAAAATACCCTCACACATCCGGCAGACTCGCTGTCATGTATCGTCAGCAGGTGGCCCAGATGTCAAGTATCATCATCAGGTCTGCTCCGAATCGGGGCGGCGCTGCAATCCCCGATCGGCGACCTTAAAGGCGCCTTTTAGTGGAGATCTTTATTCCATTCATTGCCGGTTGGTGAGTGCAAGTGAGGGCCCTATAGTGAAGTGCGTGTGAGACTGAGTGTATTAAAAGTAAGTAGTGGAGATCCTAAATAACAAGTTTTAATAAGAATGGTCCCACTCTTAATTAAAAACAAAAACATGCGTAATCTTCCAGTGAGGGTGTCTGAATTACGCTCAAGTGGTCAACATGTTTCTTGCATTGGTCAACTAGACCGCAATTCTTCAGGACCAGAGAAGTACACACACTTATTGGTGGTGGTAGCAACTAATACTTACCACCGGTACAGCACCCTAATAAGTGGTTACTTAAAAATTAGTGATGCCTGTAAAAAGGAAGGTAAAGGGACAAACATACAAGTCATAAAGATAAATTTGCTACTAAACAATCTAAATTCAAATTGCCTCATACACTGCACCCAAAAAAGTGTCATGCAGTATAAGTGATGTGTAGGTACAGGAAGTGGTAAGGAGTGTAAAACAAGACTTCATAGTGACTCAAGTGACATATTAGTTATGTCAAGCAAGGGCTGTTGCAGTACTGATATGTTAAAAATGCCAAAATGTGTAAAAAATTTAAGGAAAGAAATAACTCACCCTGGAGTTCAGGGCGTTTGGTTCCAGCAAGCAGGCGTTGGACAAAAACACTGAATAGTACAGTGTTCTGTGGACACAAAGGCACCCGTATATGGAGTGTATTCGAACAATGTCGTGTATATACAGTCAGGGCTTCGTTATCTAGGGATGGCACTGTAACATGGTTTAAATACAATAAAAATGATGGTTGTCAGTGGCATCTCGAAGAGAGATGAAGGTATAGCAGGGTATCTTTAGGCTATAAATGGTCGTCTTGGCTACCTTCGATCATCATAGTAAATGGGTATTAGAGCTGCCCTCAGTTGAGGATCAAATAAAGCAGAGCGGAGTCTCTGTAGCCCCCCTAATGATCGTGTATTAAGGAGGCCCTCAGTACAGAATCAGAACTATAGACGATAAGCATAGAGTCTTCAGAGACCCCCCGAGGAAAGTAATCAATACTTACAGCCGTCCGTGATGTGGAGAGACTCGGAACCTATCTTCCGTCTGCGCCAGCTCGGTGGACGACCCTGGATTCTGGCGGGGAGAAGACATAGCTAACAAGAGCCAATCAACAGTGAGGGCTCATCGTAACACGTCAACCGGTTGCTAGTGTGGAAGGTAGAGCCACTCTGATAGGCTCCCGTATGTTTGGTAGATTTAGAGTCAGCGTCCTATTGACGCTCCGGAGTAGAGATGTCAACCAATAAGTGGTGGTGTATTAGGTACTCTCTCCTGGTAACGGTAACTATGCAACGTGACTGAGGCTTCGATAAACACGGATCCGGCTGTTTAAAAGTGTCCGGAGATGCGTAATAATACTTATTAGTAATGTAAGCCATGAAGGTTAGAGTAATGAAGAAATCTCAAAGAAAAAGGAAACGACCCCCGCGTAAGGTGTGTCAAACTGATTCACAGGTAACATGAAGAAGTATATTTACACAACTATCGCGGAAACCATAGGTGGTTATCATGTGGTCCACAGCGGATCTGATAATGTGAATGCACAGCATGATCCAAATATTCACGTGCTAACCCTCGGCTATATGAATAAATGAGCGGAAAGGGCAAGTAAAATTCCGTCATTAAGAGGGTCGGTAAAGGAAAGAGGGCACAACCCACAGAAGGTATTGACAAGGGGGTCACGGGTGATACGGACGTGAAACAACGGCCCAAAGGTACCTGTGTTGGGGGTAGGTAAACAATAATATTCGACCCATTCAGGGGTGACCAAACCCATCTGAGATTGATCGTGTGTGAGCTAGAGAGGGTTTAAAAATTGGTTCAAATGTTCAGCAAGCTAGCCCATGGGATGTCTTCATTTAACCCTACCAGGTGTGAGGATATTCTCATAACCCACCTTTGTTCAATGGAGAACAATTTAGCATTGCTAATGGTCTTAAAGGATTGGAGGACCGTCCACTGGAATGAGTCAGGGGAGTGTTTCTTGTCAAGGAAATGTTTTGTCATTTTTGTGTTATCTTTTTTGCACCGAAAATTGCTCCGATGCTCAATCATTCTCGTTTTTATTGGTCTAGTGGTCATCCCTATATAGGGGAGATTACATGGGCATAAGATCAAATAAATGCAATTTTGGGTGTTGCAATTGGTGTGTGTTCTGTTTTGCCAAGTGAACCCATTTGGAAAATCAATATTTTTCGTGACTTTAGTGAGATGGCATACTACACATGAGCCACAAGGATAATGGCCCGTAACAGGAGGGAGGTTCCATAGGGTGGTTTGTCTGATGTTTTTGGATGGTTTAGGTCTAGTGTGTATAAGCCTGTCCTTCAGATTGGTAGTACGTTTGAACGCAAACCGCGGGGTAGTAAATGAAAGAACCCCGGTATTGAGGATGTTCCAATGTCTTTTGATGATGTTTCTAAGTTGTGCCGAATTAGGCGTGTAAGTCGAAACACATGTGAGGCAGTCTTCAACGGTGCGTTCCCTTGGTTCAAGTAACCCTTCCCTATTGTTATTGCGGGCACGTTTGAATGAATTCTTAACAACATGACTCTGATATCCCCGTTGTAGGAGATTATTGGTCAGAATCGAAGATTCCTTGATGAAGTCAGGTAGCGAACTACAATTCCTCCTAATACGGAGGAACTGTCCGAAAGGAAGGTTTTGCTTAAGAGCTACCGGGTGGTAGCTCTCAAAATGTAATAAACTGTTCCTGTCAGTGGATTTACGATGGAGAGTGGTGCTCAAAGTCTGGTCTTTCAGTAGGATTAAGAGGTCCAGAAAAGGGATTTCTTTATCAGAAATAGTGTGGGTAAACCGCAGATAGGGGTTTAAGGTATTAACCCAATTGCAGAACTCATCACAGTGGACTCGGTCGCCTTTCCACAGAATCAGAATATCATCAATGAATCTCTTCCACAGTAGGATGTTAGATCTGTAGGGATTCGATTCGTGGTGGATGGCTCTCTCTTCGAAAGCTGCCATATAAATACAGGCCACACTCGGGGCAAAGGTGCTGCCCATCGAGGTGCCCTGTATTTGATGGTATAATTGGCCCTCGTATTCGAAAAAGTTTTCCGTGAGGGCTAGAGATGCACATTCTAGGACAAAAGGACGGGGTGTAGCTGACACCCAATCCAGTCCATTAAAGACATCCTCAATCACCTCAAGAGTGGCCCTTTGTGGAATATTGGTGTAGAGGGCCTCAACATCCAGGGTTCCGAGTCTCTCCACATCACGGACGGCTGTAAGTATTGATTACTTTCCTCGGGGGGTCTCTGAAGACTCTATGCTTATCGTCTATAGTTCTGATTCTGTACTGAGGGCCTCCTTAATACACGATCATTAGGGGGGCTACAGAGACTCCGCTCTGCTTTATTTGATCCTCAACTGAGGGCAGCTCTAACACCCATTTACTATGATGATCGAAGGTAGCCAAGACGACCATTTATAGCCTAAAGATACCCTTCTATACCTTCATCTCTCTTCGAGATGCCACTGACAACCATCATTTTTATTGTATTTAAACCATGTTACAGTGCCATCCCTAGATAACGAAGCCCTGACTGTATATACACGACATTGTTCGAATACACTCCATATACGGGTGCCTTTGTGTCCACAGAACACTGTACTATTCAGTGTTTTTGTCCAACTCCTGCTCGCTGGAACCAAACGCCCTGAACTCCAGGGTGAGTTATTTCTTTCCTTACATTTTTTACACATTTTGGCATTTTTAACATATCAGTACTGCACCAGCCCTTGCTTGACATAACTAATATGTCACTTGAGTCACTATGAAGTCTTGTTTTACACTCCTTACCACTTCCTGTACCTACACATCACTTATACTGCATGACACTTTTTTGGGTGCAGTGTATGAGGCAATTTGAATTTAGATTGTTTAGTAGCAAATTTATCTTTATTACTTGTATGTTTGTCCCTTTACCTTCCTTTTTACAGGCATCACTAATTTTTAAGTAACCACTTATTAGGGTGCTGTACCGGTGGTAAGTATTAGTTGCTACCACCACCAATAAGTGTGTGTACTTCTCTGGTCCTGAAGAATTGCGGTCTAGTTGACCAATGCAAGAAACATGTTGACCACTTGAGCGTAATTCAGACACCCTCACTGGAAGATTACGCATGTTTTTGTTTTTAATTAAGAGTGGGACCGTTCTTATTAAAACTTGTTATTTAGGATCTCCACTACTTACTTTTAATACACTCAGTCTCACACGCACTTCACTATAGGGCCCTCACTTGCACTCACCAACCGGCAATGAATGGGATAAAGATCTCCACTAAAAGGCGCCTTTAAGGTCGCCGATCGGGGATTGCAGCGCCGCCCCGATTCGGAGCAGACCTGATGATGATACTTGACATCTGGGCCACCTGCTGACGATACATGACAGCGAGTCTGCCGGATGTGTGAGGGTCTTTTTCCTTAAGGAGGGTTCTCCTCCTGACTCATACAAGTTCATAACCTTTGACAGCCTCTGTAGGAACAGCATACCCTTATTCACATTGAATTCAATCACATTAGGTTTAATAGTCACAAAAGGCCAAAAGTCAAATTAACACATTGTATTAGACATGCAAATCAAACACATCATGGGCTGTGTGTGTTCTTAGTATTCATTCCTTATTTCTCTTGTTTCCATGGAAAAATCGAACATGGACACAGCCAACGTGTTTCGTCCCTTAACATAGGGACTTCAGGGCAGTTAAAAACACACATAACATAGACTTTAAGGCAGAAAAGTCAAACATTTACAAAAACATTACAAATTAAGGATGCTTATATACAACATCTGAGACCACCTTTTATAAAGTATAGTACGCATATGTCACGACCAAACAGAATATATGCAATACTGACTTGTTTTAAGAATTATATTGAAAAAAAACTTTGTAGTCATATTCACAATTATGGTTACCAACTACCTCAAAATTGCATTATTTATATACATAGCCAGATGCGCATAAGACCAATCTAAATATTACAGATACCTGATATCTCTTAGACCATTTTAGGGCAAAATGCAATGCGTTTGTTTCAGAAGTAGAAAAACACATTGAAATTCTCCAATAAAACAACATGCATCAATTTCTGTGTCTCATTAGCTCTCACTAGTACCCCATAAATGACTACTGTATGTGAGGTCCACCAATACTTACCACAAAATTCAAAGGCAAGATGTGAGCCCATTATTCCAAAGCTTGTCCTTGGCACTGTTCACAAAAAATCCTTTCAAGAAAGAAAGAAAATTATATGTCCCATAAATACTCAGAATTTGAATATTTAGGCTGCCCATATCACTTTAAAGAATGTCTGGGAAAATTCTTCTGTAGCCATCCGAGGAAAGACTTTATATCTTTGGCCAAAAGACTGATAGTCACCATGGCCATCTGAATCTAAATTGTTTCAATTGAATTCAAAGTGCAACGTTTCTGGAGGCACTCGTAAGGTCACGTCTTTGTTGTCCAAGGCGGAGGGGGAAGAAAAGCCAAGGAAAAAAGTATTTCAGGAAGTTTTTAAGAAAGGGTATTTCTCTAAAAAAATAAAACGGTATATTTCATTTGCACTCACTAATTAGTTTCTTAAAGGAGCGCAATGAGTTGTGCTTTGCAAAGATATCCAATTCTACTGCTTCGGATCTTCATATGAAACCAAAATGATTAAAATTTGCATAGGAAATATGATTCTTCTCATATGAAAAATCCAGACATGACTATATCGTAAAGCATTTCTTTAGGAGTCCAAGAGATGTCCAGTAAGTTGAATATGTTCCCTTCGCAAATCAAACAAACTCTCTCCAAAGACTGATTATTCATTTTTTAGAGGATAAATTGCAATTTTTAGGGCACACGCTTCCTGATATTAAACCAAGTGCAGCATTGACCAAAATAATCCTGCCAAAAGTAAAGTGTGGCTGCAACTATGTATGTAGAGCCACAAACACTATCCTATGTTTAAGGGCATAGCATAGTCAGAAAGCAGGTGGTGATAAATACAATCCCTACATTGTACAGCAATCAATTATGCATTTGAATCACATGCATAGTTGGCTCAAATGTGTATAGTGATCATCAGTTAAGCATAGCTTAGAAGTCGCCGAGTACATTCAGGACGCAGGCATAAAAATTGCTTTCATCACGGAAGCCTGGACCGACGCAGCATCAGGTCCAGATATAGTTAAAGCCACCCCACAGGACTTTATCTGCTACACCCAAAATAGGGACAAAAGGAGAGGGGGCGGCCTAGCCATTATATATCATAAAGACATCAGAGGCTCCTTTCAACCCGGTCCCTCTGACCTAGATGAATCTCTGCTATTCAACTTTACCCTTTCTAATCACCAGTCTTTCATAGGATGCCTTGTTTATAGGCCCCCGGGCGAGAAAACTAGATTTCTAGCAGCCTTGAGTAAATTACTAGAAGCTGTAGCATGCTCCCAAAGATTCACTCTTCTGGGTGATTTTAATTTCCATCTGGAAAGCAAAACATCTCCCGACACCCAGGAACTTACTGATCTTTTGACTGGGATCGACATGCCACAGTTAGTAATGGATCCTACTCACAAAGCAGGACACACCCTAGACGGGATCTTCTCTAGTCAGCTCAATTTGAAAGTCTCCTCGGTCCTACCAGTGTTCTGGTCTGACCATTCAGCAATCCACTTCTCTATTCCACTCACCATTTATGAAAAACCAGTCATCAAGAGAAACACCCCGAAACTAGCGAGAAAATGGAAAAACATCACCGGGGACTCGCTAGATAACACACTAAACACTACATTACCTCCCCTTCCGAACAATGTGGAGGAAGCAGTTAAGATCTATACTACCTGGCTGGACCGGGCTTGTTTATTCTTAGCCCCCCCTAAAACCATCCACACCACTCGGGCCAAGCCTGCCGCCCCATGGCTCACAGATCAAATAAGGGAACATAAAATAAGGTGCAAAAAACTTGAAAAAATCTGGCGCATGCACTATAGAGCAGTTGACAAAAAAACGCTCAATTCGGAACAAAGGCGTTACAAGGAATCCATCCTTCAAGCGAAAAAAGCCTTTCTCACGAGACAGATAGAAGAGGCAACCAATACCCCTAAAGAACTCTTCCTCACGGTCGCTTCCTTAGCAAACCCCAAACCTATTGAAATCCCAGCAAGCCTCTCACTCTGCGAAAGCTTGGCGACCTTCTTTCGTGAAAAGGTGGAAAACATCTTTCTCCCCTTAGATAGTATAGTGATGACCTCTTCACCAAGGGAGGCCCTTGATCCCGCCAGACCTGAACCCACGCTTCTTTATTTCCCGCCCATCACGGAAAAAGAAGTGAGAAGTCGCCTACTAAAAATTAAATCAGGCTCCCCTCATGATCCCTGCCCCACAACAATAACTAAACTTGCACCAGACGCAATTGCCAGGGGTCTCACTCCCCTCTTCAATCAGATGCTGGAGAAAGGGGAATATCCCTCTAGTTGGAAGCAAGCCTCCATCTTACCCCTGCTAAAAAAAACCAATCTTGACATCACGGAGATGAACAATTATCGCCCGATTGCCAGACTCCCACTCCCGGCCAAAATAATAGAAGGTTACTTGAATACACATCTTAGTGCCTTCCTCAAATCGGCGGATGTACTGGACTCTTCCCAACACGGCTTCCGAGAGGGGCACAGCACGGAATCCGCCCTGATCAAATCTATGGAAGATATCAGGCAGGTGATGGATACAGGGGGCAGAGCAGCTCTGATCCTATTAGACCTCTCGGCAGCCTTCGATACGGTCCACCATAAGCTTCTGGTGGACCGGTTGAGGGCATGTGGAATTCAGGGTAAGGCTTTAAAAATCTTACAAGCATTCCTGTCTGACAGATCCCAGACAGTGGCGCTGGGCGGCCACGAATCTCACTCCTTTGCGCTTCCTTGCGGAGTTCCTCAGGGGTCTTCGTTAAGCCCAACCCTTTTTAATGTATATGTGTCCACCCTCGCCCCGGTGATTCGCTCATTCGGCTTTCAACTCACGGCGTACGCCGATGATACACAGATTGTGGTGTCCCTTCTTCCCGGTAACACAGAAAATACCGCCGATAGATTCAGAAACTGCATGCTTGAAGTTGGCCGCTGGATGGCACAAAGCTGCCTTAAGCTGAACTCCTCAAAAACCGAGGTTCTGCTCTTTGGGGACAGAGACAACTTTTGGTCCCCGAGATGGTGGCCAGACGAAATGGGACCTCTCCCAGATCCGGTGGACAAAGTGAAAAATCTCGGTGTTCTGGTGGATACCTCCCTGACCTTTAAAGCCCAGGTGAATGCTCTTTCCTCCTCCCTCCATTTCATACTCAAAACCATCAGGAAAATATTGCCTTATCTTGAGAAGAAACACAGGAAAACAATAGTTACGGGTCTAGTGCTCTCACGCCTAGACTACTGTAACAGCCTGATGTTAAACGCCCAGCAGAGCGTATTAAGTAAACTCCAGCTTCTGCAAAATGCAGCTGCTCGCCTTATCACTGACACACCCAAATTTGCCTCGGTATCTCAGGAGCTGGTCAAGCTTCATTGGCTGCCGGTCCGTAAAAGAATCATTTTCAAGGCAGTCTGTATGGTCTTTAAGGCCCTCCACGATTCGGGACCTAGGCACTTGAAATCTCTTTTCCACTGGCATAAACCAGCAAGAACCCTGAGGTCAGGACAACTGGCGCTGGTCACGGTCCCCAGAATTAAAAGAGCTCGCTGGGGAGGCAGGAGTTTTTCTCTTGGGGCCGCAGAGGCCTGGAATAAACTTCCACTTGCGCTTAGACAAATCCAGAATCTGATGGCCTTTAGAAAAGGTCTAAAAACATGGCTCTTCACTCAGTAAGCATGCTTCAACACACCAGTCTATCTTTCTAGCGCCAGGACACCTCCGGGTATCAGAGCGCTCTATAAATGTGCAAAATAAATAAATAAATAAATAAATTTATTCGTTCAAATCAAACACATTATTGCCCTAATTATCATAGTCTACTCAACATGCCCAAAGTCCAAACTCAGTATCTTAATCAAAGCAGGCAAGTACCTGAAATACCGTAACTAAACCGCATCTACTGGCTTATTCCCTTACCTCCGTATGGATGAGCCACAAGCAAATCCAACTTGTATCGCAGCAAAACACAACAGTCGTTGGAATACCATTTAAATACTCATGGTACGGGAAGCTGAATACATTTTGTCTTTCCCTATTTAGATAAATTGTCTATTCCGAAATGGTGAAAGTGTCAGCCATATTGTAATAGTGGGTATTCCATATCCCGTCCCTTTTAATTGTAATGTAAGAGAGGACTATCCCTCACAAAATGTCGAGGAGTTTAAAATGGCAATTTACAATGCAGTACACTGCTCATATACAGGTCCCACATGAATAGAATCCAAACCAACAGCATGTTAATTATACTCCCATGGTTGGAGTATCAGCAGCCAATAGAAGAAGATACATTTAGAAATTGATGTCAACCATCTTGAAATGGTCTAATCTTATCTATTGCGAGCTGCCTATATTGTGGTTGTCCTTAAAAAGGTTCCTCCAAAACAGAATGCGTTTCACCGTCCACCAGAGTCCAAATGACTGGCAAGAGGTTGTCAGACAACAAATATAGATAACAAGGTCGACCATTCCGCAACGATATCAATATCTTACTGCAACCAAAATACACCACAACTACGTCCATACTGTGAGCACAAGCTTAGTAATACATAAAGGCATACTCCTCATAGATCTTGGAAAGTGAAATGTGCATCTTGCACTACTGTCAAATTACAAGCGATAATAAGGCACAAATAGACGGTCCAAGCGTTAAGCTAATGTGAATGGTCCAAATGGTGAAACAGTGTCGGCCATCTTGTAGAAGAGGAGGTGTATATTGAATGACTCAAAAATGCTATAAAAATCTTAAATGGGTTAAACATATAGGGCCTCATGTAGGTAGCCAAATACCGGTCGGTAACGGCCGATTTTCGGTAATTATACCGTTACCGACCGGTATTTTGGCTTTTGAGATGTAGGGGGCTCATTTCTGTATTCGGTAATTTACCGAATCGGTAAAATTACCGAATCGGTAATTTTACCGATTCGGTAAATTCCGAATACAGAAATGAGATGTAGGGGGAGTGTGTGGGTGTTTTTAGGAGTCGGTATTTACCACCAACTAATAGTTGGTGGTAAATAATGAATGGATGTGTTTAAGCATTTTTAAGCGCTTAGAAGTGTGCAATGTGGCAGACATACATGCCCTTAGGGCATGTATGTGTGCCACATGTGCACACATGGCCGAATCAGGGGTGCAACAGGGTGTCAATGTGACACCCTGCCACCCTTGCATGTGTTCCCCTCATTACCGAATCGGTATTTACCGATTCGGTAATGAGGCATACCTTCCCATCAATGGGAAGGTATGCCTCATTACCGAATCGGTAAATACCGATTCGGTAATTACCGAATTTTACCGATTCGGTAATATTTACCGAATGATTACCTACATACGAGTTACCACTTCTTAAATACCGATTCGGTAACGTTCGGTATTTAAGAAGTGGTAACTTGTATGCTACCTACATGAGGCCCATAGTGATAACTAACCAAGTCAATGATTCAGCTAGATGGGGTCATACAGGAACTAACACATAAACCACTAGTCACTAGGATAACAGCCCCTTCTTACCTTAACCCCTTCAGTGCCCGTCCCTTTCCCCGCCCAGTGCCGGCCGTTGCATTAGCGGGCGGGGTCTATGACGAGCTGGACTCGTCATGGGCACAGCGCCACCGCGGCCCATGACGAGTCCAGCTCGTCATGGGCACTGAAGGGGTTAAACTGCAACTGATGCAGGCACCTCAACGAAAAATATGATGAACAACAAAAAAACTGTAACTTCTAGATGACAGTACTTTATATAGAGTTCGACCCTTAACTGTACCATCCCCTTTGAACAATCATAGGAAGTGGTGGAATTAATTTTCCTTATTAAGCACATGTTCCACTGTACATAGACATAATATCTATTTCGCTTCACATTGTCTCAGTGAACGCTTCTCTACATTCTGTGAGGGTTAGTCTGCTCCGACATTACAATTATAAGGGCTGGGACATGGAACACAAGCGTGTACAATACATCTGAGACTTTCACCATTTCGAAATGGACCTTTTGCCTAAATAGAGACAGCTGAAATGTATTCAGCTTCCCTCGCCGTGGGTATTCAAATGGTGTTCCAACCATAGTTCAGTTTTGATATAATACACGCATCGCATTGCTTGTGGCTCATCCGGTCCAAATATATGGAGGTAAGGGAACATCAATCAATCAATCAATCACGACATTTGTATAGCGCGCTACTCACCCGGAAGGGTCTCAAGGCGCTGGGGGGGAGGGGTACGTTACTGCTCGAACAGCCAGGTCTTGAGCTGCTTCCTGAAGGAGAGATGGTCTTGGGTTAGCCGAAGGGGGATGGGGAGGGAGTTCCAAGTCTTGGCTGCCAGGTTGGAGAAGGATCTTCCTCCGGCGGTGGCTCTGCGGATGCGTGGTACGGTGGCGAGGGCGTGGCTGGTCGATCTTAGCTGGCGGGTGGGCGTGTAGAAGGTCATGCGGTTGTTGAGGTACTTGGGGCCTAGGTCGTGGAGACCCTTGTGTGCATTCGTGAGGAGTCTGAACGTGATTCTCTTGCTGACGGGGAGCCAGTACAGGTTTCTCAGGTGTCCGGTGATGTGGCTTTGTCGGGGGATGTCCAGGATGAGTCGTGCGGAGGCGTTCTGGATGCGTTGGAGTCTTTTTTGAAGTTTGGCTGTGGTTCCTGCGTAGAGGGTGTTCCCGTAGTCCAGTCGGCTGGTGACGAGTGCCTGGGTAACGGTCTTCCTGGTTTATGTGGGGATCCATCTGAAGATTTTGCGGAGCATGCGCAGGGTGTTGAAGCATGATGAGGAGACGGCGTTGACTTGTCTGGTCATCGAGAGGGAGGAGTCCAGGATGAAGCCCAGGTTGCGCGCGTGGTCCGTTGGTTTGGGAGTGGTGCCCAGGGCAGGGGGCCACCAGGAATCGTCCCAGGCGGAGGGGGATGATCCCAGGATGAGGACTTCCGTCTTGTCTGAGTTCAGTTTCAGGCGGCTGTTCTTCATCCACTCGGCAACGTCTTTCATCCCTTCGTGTAGGCTGGCTCTGGCGGTGGTGGGGTCGTTGGTGAGGGAGAGGATCAGTTGGGTGTCGTCGGCGTAGGAGATGATGTTGAGGTTGTGTTGGCGTGCGATGGCTGCGAGGGGGCACATGTAGACGTTGAAGAGGGTTGGGCTGAGTGATGATCCTTGAGGTACGCCGCAGATGACTTCGGTGGCCTCGGATCTGAACGGGGGGAGGCGGACTCTCTGGGTACTTCCGGCGAGGAACGAGATGATCCACTCCAGTGCCTTCTCTTGGATTCCGATGTTGCTGAGGCGCTGCACTAGGGTGCGGTGGCAGACAGTGTTGAACGCAGCAGAGAGGTCCAGGAGGATGAGGGCCGCTGTTTCCCCGTTGTCGATCAGGGATCTGATGTCGTCGGTGGCTGCGATCAGGGTGGTCTCGGTGCTGTGGTTGGCCCAAAACCCGGACTGCGAGGGGTCGAGGGATCCGTTCGTCTCGAGGAAGGCGGCGAGCTGTCTGTTGACGGTCTTCTCGATGACTTTGGCAGGGAAAGAAAGGAGCGAGATGGGACGGTAGTTCTTGAGGTCGGTGGGGTCCGCCGTTGGTTTCTTCAGGAGGGCGCTAAGCTTGGCATGCTTCCAGCTCTCCGGGAAGGTGGCAGTGTGGAAGGAGGTGTTGATGATATCCCGGAGATGGGGTGCGATGATGGCGTCGGCCTTGTTGAAGACGTGGTGGGGGCAGGGGTCGGTGGGGGATCCGGAGTGGATGGTGTTCATCGTGCGGGTGGTGTCTTCGGTGCTGATCCGGGTCCAGTTGCAGAGGGTGGTGGTGGCGGCGGGCGCTGGTTCGGTGGTAGGGTGCGTGGTCTGTGCGTCGAAGCTGTTGTGTATGTCGGCGATCTTGCGGTGGAAGAACGAGGCGAGTGAGTTGCAGAGGTCTTGCGAGGGAGTAATGTCTTTGTTTCCGGCGCTGGGGTTGGAGAACTCTTTGACGATGCTGAAGAGTTCCTTGCCGTCGTGGGCGTTGTTGTCCAGTCATTCTTCGAGTGCTGTCTTCTTGGTGGAGCGGATCAGCTGATGGTGTTTGCGGGTTGCGTGCTTGAGGTCGGTCCTGTTGTCTGTGGTCTGGTCGAGCCACCAGGCTTTCTCGAGGGTGCTGCAGTTCTTCTTGGAGTCCTTGAGTTCGTCTGTGAACCAGGGGGTTTTCTTGCTGCCGGGTCTGCTGGGAGGGTTCTTTAGTGGTGCGAGGTCATCGGCGCAGGCGGTCAGCCACTTGGTGAGGTTGCTGGCTGCTTCGTTGGGGTCCGTTGTGCTGGTGGGAGGGTTCTGGCTGAGGGAGGCGGTGAGCTGCTCGGCGGTGATCTTGCTCCAGCTCCGGCGAGGAACCTGTTGCTGGTGGTGGTGGGTCGTGGTTCTTCTGAAGCTGAAGTGGACGCAGCTGTGGTCAGTCCAGTGGAGTCCGGTGGAGTGGCTGAAGGAGATGTGCTTGCTGGATGAGAAGATGGGGTCAAGCGTGTGGCCGGCGTAGTGGGTGGGGGTGTTCACCAGTTGCTTGAGTCTGAGGTTGGCGAGGTTGTCCAGCAGGGTGGTGGTGTTTCTGTCATTGTTGTTCTCCAGGTGGAAGTTGAGGTCCCCTAGGAGGATGTAGTCAACGGAGGGATGGGCGTGCGGGCTGATGAAGTCTGCAATGTCTTCGCTGAATTTTGTGCGTGGTCCCGGGGGTCTGTAGATGAGGGTGCCTCTGAGGGTGGTCTTGGGGTCGGTGTGTATCTGGAAGTGGAGGTGTTCGGCGGCGGTGAAGGTTTCGTCGGAGTTGGTCGAGATGCGGATGGTGTTCTTGTGTACGATGGCGATGCCTCCTCCCGTCTGGTTGACGCGGTCCCTCCGGGTGATCTTGTATCCGTCCGGGATGGCTATGGCGATGTCGGGCGCTGAGGAGGCGTTCATCCAGGTTTCAGTGAGGAAGGCGACGTCTGGTGCTGTAGCGTCGAGCAGGTTCCAGAGTTCGACGGCGTGTCTGTGGACGGAGCGGGTGTTGAGCAGGATGCACTTGAGGTGGTTGTTGCTGGTGTCTGGCTTGGCGGGAGCGGTGCAGGTCCAGAGGCAGGTGAATTTGCAGTCTTGGCAGGTGAAAGGTCCGTGGGTGTATCTCGGGGTGGCTCGGTAGCAGGCGGGGTTCCGGCCGGTGTTGAGTGCCTTGAGGGTGGGGGGGTCGTAAGTCCATCGTGTTGGCTGGCGTTCTCGGGGGCCAGGGGTCCTGGCGCTGGGCGCGGTCCAGGCGCGGACGGGCGCAGACGGGCTTGCCTTAGGCGCGCCAGCAGCGCGGTCGCGCAGTGGTCGCCATAAGAGGGAGTGAGGGGAGGAGGGGTCAGCTGGGAGGCGGGAGGGAAGAACCAATCGGGGCGGCGGGGTGGGGCCGCACGTGAGTCAGCGGCGGGAAAACAGCGCGAAGGAAGCGAGCGCTGGCCGGGGCAGTCTACTAGGCGTACGGGGCACAGCAGGGAAAATACAATGGGGGCGAAACTGGCACTCAGGGTACAAAAGAGAGAGGGAGGTGCAGGCACACGGGGTACAACTGGAAAATTACAATGGTGGCGAACCTGGCACTCGGGGTACAGAAGAGAGAAGGGGTCTCAAGGCAGGCGGCGATTGGTCAGAGCGCAGACCTGGAAGCAGAGCAGGCAAGAAGGCGGGCAGGCAGGCGGAGCTGTAGCGGTGGGGAAGTGACCTACCGCGAGTAGACGTGGTTTAGTTAAGCTACTTGATCTACTTGCCTGTTTTGATTAATATACTGAATTTTGGATTTGGACTTCTTGCGCAAACTATGCTAAATGGGGCAATAATTTGTTTGCTTTGAACGCATAAAAAATCACTATACATTATTTGGGCAACTATGCATGTGATTCAAATGCATAAGCAATTACTGTACACTCTAGGGATTGTATTTGTAACCGGTCCCTTTTTCACAGCCACAGTTTACTTTTGGTGGGATTCTTTTGGTCAGTGATGCACTCGGTATAATGTCGGGAAGTGTGTGCCCTAAAAATTGCAATTGATCCTCTAAAGTATTAACTAATCGGTCTTTGGGGAGAGTTTGTTTGATTTGGGAAGGCAACATTTTCTCCTTACTGGATATCTCTTGGACTCTTAAAGGAATGCTTTAAGGTATAGTCAGGTCTGGATTTGCCATATAATAACCATATTTCCTATGCAAATTTGAGTCATTTTGATTTCATATGAAGATATAAAGCGTTAGAATTGGATTTCTTTGTAAAGTGCAACTTATTGTGCTTCTTTAAAAAAATAGTTATCAAGTGTGACTGAAATATACAGGATTTATTTTATAGAAATGTCCTATCTTAAAAGTGTCTGATATACTTTTTCTTCGTCTTTTCTTGCCCCTCTTTTCGGATAGCATAAAGATGTGACCTTACAAGTGCCTCCAGAAATATGGCACTTTGAATGTTCTTGAAAATGTTTCGATTCTTGTGCACATGGTGACTAACAGTATTTTAGCCATAGATACAAAGTCATTGCTTGGTAAGCTACAGAATCATTTGTTTCCTGGCAATTTTTAAGGGAATATGGGCAGCTGTAATATGAAAATTCTGGACATTTATAGGACATCTGTCTTACTTTTTTTCTTCAAGGGATTTATTGTGAACAGTACCAAGGACAAACTGTGAAATAATGGGCTCATATATTGCCTTCAAATTTTGTGGTATGCATTGGTGGATCTCGCATAAAGTAGTAATTTCTGGGTACTAGTGAGATCCAATGAGACACAGCAATTGACGCATGTTTTTTAATTGGAGAATTTCAACATGTTTTTTTACTTCTGAAAGAAACGTTTTGCATTTTGCCCTAAATTTGACAGAGGAAAATCAGGTATCTGCAATATTGAGATTGGTTTTATTCACATCAGGCTGTGTATATTAATGATACAACTTTGAGGTAGTCAGTAATCATAATTGTAAATTTGACTATATAGACTTTTTGATATAATTTTTAAAACAAGTATGATATAGCAAGATATCATTCTTAAAACATACTCTATTTTGTGGTGATGTATGCATACTATGTTTGTATAAAGTGGTTTTATGTTTTTAAGTGTTATATGTTGTTTTAAAATTTGTTATTATTCTCACAAGGAGGGACTGGGCTTTGTAGGTCCAGCATACAGGCCTCAGACAGCTAAGACAAAAGCAGGGTATGCCATTCCTAAGTGGAATGGAAGGAAGGAGAAAGAGAAGGGGGATCTATTTGATGAAACCAGGTGTTCATAAGGAGAAAAGAGAGTGAAAAAGGAATATCTCCACTTAGGAGCAAGGGCCCTTACTCACGCCGGAGGGTGTCATGCTTCATCATTGGGCAGGCGCTGCAATACCCAACGTGCCCCGCAGGAGAGCTGTGTGCCGAAGGTCTGCTCTGGTTGCCGACGGGAAGCTAAATGATAATATTGGGGCGTACGTGTAGTGAGTAGAAGTGGGAGAATGTGAGTGTGATTTAAAAATAGCAACAGGAATCTCCAAAAATTGTTGTATTCACTGGGTTCCTGTGCTATGAGTAAAAACCAACTAAAAAGTTGTGGCTGAGGAGGTAAAGTTATACCTGCTTCAGCTCAGGATGATGTTTAAGGTGTGCATAAAGTTGACATGTTTCACGCCCTATGTTGTCCAAGCGGATCTAGGCATTTTATCAGGACCAGATGGATCCTCATCTACTCTAAGGGGACGGAATGGGTATGTGTAAAGAGAGGTCACGTCCCCTATAGTCTGGACTTGTGCTGTAGTCCTGTTTGAAAGAGAAAAATTGATCAAAACAAGTAAAGTGATCTATACCTTCTGGAAAAACACCTTCTAACAACTTCTCTTGTTTGGCTCCTCGTCTGTCGGGAAATCTCTGTCTGCGGTTCTTGCCACTGGACGTGTTTCTGCTGTGTGCCTCTTCTTCTTTCTCTCCCTCTGCCCCAGCCTCTGCCTAAAAAGGAGGGGGATAGTAAGATTGAGGAATGGTTTGAGGTGGTCCTGGTGGGTACATCTGGTATGGGTGCCAACCCGCTAGGTGGCCCTGGTAAGGTGGTACCACATACCCCATCAAAGGTAGTAGTTGGTGGTTCCTCCGTGTGTCATCATTAGGGTAGCTTACGGTACTGGAGTTGCTGCTAGTTGATGAGTATTGTGTGTGGGACAAAGTACTTTCAACAGATGAGAGGGCCCCGCATCCAAAGTAGTCTTCTTTCAAGAAGGGGTAGACTCTCTCTCTGTCAAACTTCTTGATGTCCCTCTGTAACTTGTTAATCTTTTGTTTCAGTAGGTACTCCCTATTCTCATTGACCTTGTTGTTGATTTCAGACAGTTTGTTCTTGTACACGGTTATCTGTATGGTTGTTTTGAGGACTTTCTCTGCCATGGTTATCTTAATAAGGAGGTCATCTGCCAAACGTTTGGCAGTGTTAATGATGAGGATTAGCCAATCCCTGGTGTACATCTAGGCTACTAGGGACCACTTCCTCCTGAAGACCATAACTTCTAGAAAGATGCATGGCATGTTATTCACAATGAGACCACTGGGTGCGATAGTGGCTTGTAGGTACTCTGTCATAAGAAGTCCATGTATTGTAATTTTGACGTACAATCTCTTCATGGTGGTCAAGTAGGTCCAGTCTCCCAGTTGGTTGGTTCCCGAGGTGGACCCTTCCGCTCTCAAGAGTGGTGGGGCTCTTTCTTTCACTTATACCACTACCAGAACTCCCATCGGTTTGCTCTGGTATCTCTCTCCTTTCCCCCCACCCCGGCTTCCCCCCACTGCATTACTCCACCGCTCTATTATGTTACAGGTACAGCTCCTCTCGCCATTTAGCAGGTACTCTGGACATCACGGTTGGGGCCAATAGATCCCCCTTCTAGGTGAGTCATTCTATACCCTTCACTATCCGGCCATGGCTGGCTTGAAAGGGACACATGCTGTTGCATACTCCCGAGGTGGTGGACACCACCACCGCAGGACAGCCCACTATTATTAGACACGCAGCTACGTGGCACAGCCACCACATTACTGACAACATGCATGACTGTTTGACGTGTGGAATTGCATGCACTTAGGCTTTCTGTTTAGTTTTTGTTTTTGCACTAATGTTTTTATATCATGTCCTGCGCAGGTGCTCTTCCCCTATCTTTCCTCTCCCGGGGCACTCGAGTCTCCCGACTACCTTTACCTGTGGTTGTCTAACCATTTTTTTACTTGTTCTTTCTCCCCTCCAGGTATTTTTCCAGAAGGTATAGATCACTTTACCTCGTTTTAATCATTTTTTCACTTTCAAACAGGACTACAGCTCAAGTCCAGACTTTATAGGATGTGACCTCTCTTCACACATACCCATTCCGTTCCCTTAGAGTAGATGAGGATCCCCTGGTCCTGATGATATGCCTAGATCCGCTTGAACAACATAGGGCATAAAACATGTCAACCTCCTGCACACCTGATAAATCACCCTGAGCTGAAGTGGGTATAATATTCCCTCCTCAGCCACAACGTTGTAGTCTGTGTTTTTTACTGATAGCACAAGAACCCAGCAAAAAGAATAATTTTTGGAGATTCCTGCAGCATTTTTAAATCACACTCACATTCTCCCACTTATACTCACTACACATATGCCCCAATATTATCTTTTAGAATCACTTCAGCAACCAGAGAAGACCTCCGGCACAGAACACCCCCCTGCGGGGCCATTGGGCTTTGCAGCACC
This sequence comes from Triturus cristatus, assembly GCF_964204655.1. NCBI lineage: Eukaryota > Metazoa > Chordata > Amphibia > Caudata > Salamandridae > Triturus > Triturus cristatus. Next base: position 336,401,374 of record NC_140595.1, read on the forward strand.
GGCCCATCGAGGAGCTGCCCATTGGTGAAAAATGACACCCTCCGGGGTGTGTGAGGGCTCTTGCTCCTAATTGGAGCTATTGGTTTTTCACTCTCTTTTCTGCATATGAACACCTGGTTTCATCAAATAGATCCCCCTCTATTTCTCCTTCCCTCCCATTCCACTTAGGAACAGCACACCCTGCTTGCTTCATAGTTTCAAAATTTGGCTCAGATGTTTTGTATAAACATCCGTAATATGTAATGTTCTTGTAAACGTTTGGTTTGTCTACCTTAAAGTCTAGGTTAGGTGTGTTTTTAATATCCCTGAAAAAGTCCCTATTTTAAGGGCCGAAAGGCGTTGGTAGTGTCCATGTTTGTTTTTTCTATGGAAGCAAGTGAAATAGAGAATGAATACTAAGAACACACACGGCCCATGATGCATTTCATTTGCATGTGTAATAAATATTGGTAATTTGACTTTTGACTTATTGTTGGTATTGAACCTAATGTGATTGAATTCAATGAGACTGATTTCTCTTTGGGAATCTATTCTAATTAAATGCTTCTCTCCTCGTTTTTTAAGGTAAATCACATGATCGACTCCAGTAACTTTCCATGTACCAGTACAATTTGGCTACTGGCACCACCTTTCCCATATCCATAAGTTGCTATGTCATTCATCCTTGGCCATTCCTCTCCTATTCCATGAGAACCCCCCTCCTTACTCATTACCCAGTTTCTTCTTGCCAAATTGCATCTTCACATACCACGTTATCTCACTGACATACAAACCCTTCCCTTACTAACAAATGAAGCTTTGTCTACACCTGCAATAGAAACAAAAATAAGAGCAAACACTTTCTACGTTAGAGGTTAAATACAAATTAGATATTAGATTTCAACATGAGCTTGTGCTGAAAACTGTTCTCGAGACCTAAAAATCGTGTCAACTTAATAGTACCTACGGTTACAAATGTGTGTATATTTCTAAACACATAGCAAATGCAGTTTCTTAATGCATGAATAAATTGCAAAAGATTACGAAAAAGATGTTATTTCAAAGTACACCAGTATGAATATAATTTCAAGTTACACATATAAATGCCTAAATATTAGTCTACACATACACTTTATCTCACCACCTTCACATTGAGACAGGTCTAAACTTTAACTTCCCTTAGAATGTTAATATCTAAGTTTTGCAAAATATTTATTAGTCACATTTTGATGCACCACATTTATAAGTCTCATTAGGTTTTATGTGGAGTACTTTAAATATAAAATACCCCATCTTCTCTTAGTACATTAGTCACACAGAATATATTGAAGTGCTGTCTACACAAAATTATGATGCACTCCTATGGTATATTAGGGCGAGATCAAAATTTCGCTGCTCCACTCTCCTTCAGTGTACCTTCTCTTGGGATTACATTTAGATAATTGTAATCAAGTCAAAAAGCTTTATTTCGATAAAAGAATTATCATAAAAGCATGTACATACAGACATATAAAAACAAGCAGACAATTCATCAAGGGAGCAATATTTACAAGAAGTCACAATAATTATGAAAATACTCTCCAACTTGGTAGCTTAATGACTAGTTATATAAATTCATTAAAAAGTGTTAAAATCAATTAAAAAGGTTAAAAAGGGGGATAAAAGTGCTATAGACAGAAATCATCTACTGGGACTAGTTAATTTACTTCTAATGATCCAAGACCAGCCCAGAAATTTGGCCACTGCACAAACTAGTATCAATCTTGTATCAGATTGTAGAATACGTAAAGCAACACGGTAGTTTGTAGTGCCCAGGAGGCGACAGGCAGGGCCTAGCCATTTCCTTCTTGGATTACTGTACGCTGGGCATTCAAACATAATATGAGCAATGCTTTCGACCTTCTCCACACAAATCAGACAAGTATCAGGTGTCTGATGGGGAGGCTTCCATTTACTAGTGAACTCTCGGGTTGGAAGAATCTCTAGTCTGAACTGGAGATACAAAGATCTATCCCTTGGTTTTTGTACAAACTCGAGATAGGGCTCAAAGCAAATGGACTGCTTGTGGATGTAGAAAGCTTCAGTCAGCCTGCCAACATTAGAGTTGCTAAGATCCTCATTATCAATCCTGGCCCAATATGCTCTTTTAAGGTCCACCTTACTCACGGGGACACCATGTTCCCAGGCATCGTTTAGATCTAGTTGCTTTAAGGATTTTTTGATGTTACGGAGCCAGCTTATTTTATGGGAGCCTGGAGTGTTCATAATTTCTCTCAGGCCCTCAGAATATTTTTCTAGCTCCGGAGTGCGCCAAAGACGAGCCCAGAATAACAAAGGACGCAACCTAGCAATATCTTTGATCGAACGCCTACCCAGATCACTGAAAAGCGGTTTCAGAGGGGTTCCATTAGGCATTGAGAGTAGATCTCTCATAAATTTGTTCTCAGACAAGGTGATGTCGTCAAGATTGTCAAAACCCCATAATTCGGCACCGTATAGGGCCGTACCAACTGCTTTGGCCTGATAGATCTCTAATGCGGGAGTGATTGGCTTACTCCTAGAGGATCGATGTTCTTTGGCAATCACTCCCGTGGCTCGTTTGAAATTTAGTAGCATCTTAGTAATATGGGGTCTCCAGCTTAAGGTGTCAGAAACTCTGATTCCTAGATAGTCAAATAATTTGACATATTCCAGGGGCGTTCCGTCAGACACGATAGATACGCTGGGTGATTTATGTGACTTAAAGGAGAGGAGCTTGGTTTTTGATGTGTTAATAGCTAAACCTCTCAATGAACAGAACAAATGAAACCTATCTAAGAGCTTCTGTAGGCCTTTTGGTGTCTTCGAAATCAAGAGGGTGTCGTCCGCAAAAAGAAGGGTGGGAACTTTTTCACCCGCCAGGGCGGGGGCGTCAGCTGGAACATCTTGTAAGAATTTCACCACTCCATTCACAAACAGGGAAAAGAGGGTGGGCGCCAATACACAGCCCTGGCGGACGCCTCTTTTAACTGAGATCTTATCAGTTTTCTGTGCCTGAGTTCCCCACCGGACCCTTGCAAAGTTACCCTCGTGTAGACGAACCAAAAGGTCCAGAAGAGGGGACGGCAAACCCATTTCCTGGAGGACAGACCAAAGACGGGCACGGGGACCAGGTCAAAAGCAGATCTCAGATCTATGAAGGCCAAATGGAGGCTGCCCCTACCAATCGAAACAACCTTCCAGTGTAGCAAGAGCAGCCTGAAGACCTGGTCGATCGTGCTCGTCCTTGGTCTGAACCCAGCCTGAAAGTGTGAAAGAACACTATGCTCAGTAGCCCATGATAATATACGCTCCAGCAGAACCCTGCCAACGACTTTCTGACCAACGTCAATAAGACTTATTGGTCGGTAGTTGGCAGGATCCTCCCTGGAGCCCTTCTTATATATTGGTACTACTTCCGCTCCTTTCCATGATTCAGGGATGGGTGACCCCTTAAGGATAGCATTGAGTAAGATGGTAAAATAAACAGCCCATGATTTAGGATCGGAGCGGAACAAATCACCAGGCAGGCCGTCAGGACCTGGAGCTTTAGCTGGAACTAATCTATTGATGGCGGTAACAACTTCTACCTCTGTGAACAGGTCATAGTTGGTCAGGATGGGATCTGTTGGAGCAATAGGAGAAAATGTACTCAAGGTTTCATTATCTGTGCCCGAATAGAGGCTCGAGAAGTGAGCAAACCATTCATGGTTTGTGATGTGGTTAGAAATTACATCAGGGTCAGAGCCTCTTGAATATCTGCACAGGTTCCAGAAAGTGACTCCATCCCTGGCTAAGCTAGCAGTTTTTAAAGCCTGCCAGTGAGATTCCTCCCAAGCAGACTTTGCTTTGATGACAGCCTTCCTATAGGCAGACCTGGCATATTTAATAAGGGAACAATCCTTAATTTTAATAGCGGATATAAGCTCCTTCTTACTTGACCTGCACTCAGAGTTAAACCAGGAGCCAGGTGACTTATATTTATTGGTTTTAGTTGTAGAAGAGGATATAAAAAGTGCTCCAATCAGCTCGGTGGTGGCAACATGAATAGATGTGGCCCTTGAGCACTGGTCAGATTCCTCATAAGCTTCCCTAAGTTCAGCCGTTTTAGATAACAATATGTCTTTTATAGAATTAATTTTTTGTTCATCTAAGGCGATTTTGGGCCATTTCAGGAACCTTTTGCAATTTGATGGAATAATATCTTTGGTGGACGATAGGGGACAGGTATCGGAAATAGCTTGGTCTGGTGGCCACAGGTTCTTTAGCGTTAAGCAAAGTGGGTTATGGTCACTGTCAATGGTTGGAGCTATGACCAAATCCACCGCATGGCGCCACAGTCTACGATCGATTAAAATATAATCGATTCAAGATGGACTAGAGACTCTATTGAAAGTGTAGGCTGCATGGAGGTCGGAGGGGAGTCGACCATTGGCAGCTCTCAGGCCAAATTCCAAAACCAGAGCATTTAGCTGGATTATCACCGGTGTCCATCTCTTCACTGGGGGAATAGATAAAGAAGGTATCCCCCATTTGGCGTCTTCTTCATCAACCTCTAAGATGTCTTCAGAGGCAAGGGGCTCGTAGGTACAATTCAAGTCCCCTGCGACCAGAATATGTGAGCTAGATGGACAGGAGGAAAGCTGTTCTTCCAGTGTAGTGACAATTGGTGATTTAGATCCTCCTTGGGTGCCTCTAACATATATGTTGAAAAGCTCAATGCAGAGTCCCCCTTTCAGACCACTCAGAGTTATATGCATCATGTCCGGTGATGAGCTTTGTACTTCACGGACCCTACAGGGAAGGGCGATATTTATCCATATTATGAGGCCTCCAGAGGGGCGGCCACGGCCGATGGATCGGGCAGGAACACAATAACAGGTATAGCCAGGTTGATACAGAGGTGTTAAGCTCCAAGTCTCTTGGAATATGCAGATGTCAAAGGTGGAAATAAAAGTGTTCCAATCCGGCAAGGTGAGTTTAGCTTTCAGGCCGGCAATATTCCATGAGACGATTTTATAATTCAATGGTGTAGCTAGAGGTGGAGTAGGGTCAGGGTCCAGAGTGTATGAAGTTGGGGTCAGGAGTTGTGTCCCGCCTTCCCCCTGAGCCCCACAAGGAATAAGAAGAAGTCCTATTTGGGTAGACATCCTGCAATTGGCAGCCGAGATTACTTGAGGTACTCCACCAGAAGTTGATAGAGTATTTATTGCCGGGGTAAGTCAATCATTTAGTTCCAAATTAGATACACCCTCAGAGCCATGATTTAACAATCCACCCCACCTCCTCGTGTTGTCTTGACTTGCTGTGAGGAAGCGTCTGAATTGTAATCCTTATTTTGTTTAAGAAGTGAGTGCAAGATGGAGACTGGCTTAAGGCCAAAGAAAAGCAACTCGGAAACACCACATGCCCACTCATTCATTCCCTCTGTTTCCTTAGTTTCCAGGTTCTCTTAGAGAGAATACACAAGATATCCTAACAGAGTTTACTCCTGGATTTTGGACCTGCCTGCTGTCATATAAGTACCACCCAATAGTGCACTCCTGGAGTAAGGCAATGCTCACCATTACCCAAAACACATATTTCATTTCAAGAGGAAAATTGACACAGTCTTGTTCGATACTTCATACTGCCAGCTCCCAAGAAAAGAAAACCTAAGCTGGCATTCATCTTCAGTTTATAGAAGATCTGCACAGCGCAGACCCCATTAAGGTACATCTTGAGCAGGAAGCTATGTGCTATGACTATGTCATAGTCGTATGCCCTCCCACCATACCCTGCTGCTCCAGATAACCTTCAACATTATGGAAGCCACCATCCAGCCAAAGGGACCCAGAAGCTTGTGGACAGAGCATCAAGATACCCAATCTACCTCCACTCCAGAGACCAGAGTAGGGCTGCTGAACAAATTACAAATTGTAAATGCAGCTGAGGTGAGTGGTGACAGTGCAAGGCAAGCTCATTTTTTTCTATGCCAATTTTACATTTGTTTTCGGTTTTCTGCAAAACTATTTTGCACCCCACCGTGTTGTTCCCCAGTACCTAGTAGCCTTTACAAGCATGATATAAGTACATGTAACTCACCAGTCAAGAAGCTTTAGGATGATAAAACCAGCATCCCTGGGCATCATGTGTTGTCCCCTGACATTAAAGTACAATGCTGAGGCACAGCATCGTATTGGCCTTTGCACAAGCTGGGAAGGGTCTGTGTATTTCTAGAGCATGTGAGATATACAGGTAAGAGACCTGATTGTAGTGTGCACTGTTCCGAACGAACTAAAAGTTCAAAGTATTGGTTAATAAACACAAATCTTTGTACCTAGACAAATAATCCGAAATCTTTTCACATATATTTCTTATTGTACAATTTTACATAGAAATAACACCATATATGAAATCAACATATCTTTAACAATAACAATGCATTTTTGCTGGAAGCTTACATTGTAATACAATTATAACTGAAAACATCGTTTTTTGTGTTGTACATTTATAAAAAACACAATATGTTCTTATGTCACATTACTACAATTATTATTTATTACATCGTCCCGGGGAACACAGTAGCTGCCTGTAACGTGGAAATCAGGACTACAGTCCCCACAATGCGCTAGACTATCTGGATTTGGGCGATCCCTCAGATGGCCCGATGCCCGTGATTCAGCAGATCTGGAGCATTGTTTTACCTGCAGTTTGCAGGGGACTAGTGCCACTGTTTCAGGGGAGTCTGAGGGTGCTTCCAGGAGTACTGCCAGAGGAGCAGGGTATCCCTCTTTTGCTTTGCGCAAGTCCTGTTCTCGCAGACATAGGTCTCTTCTTCCGTCCTCTTTGATGCAGGATCTTCAGAACTGAGGTTCTGCTATCAGGGGTGTTCCTTAAATCCTAGATTTGGGGGAGTTAGGTGTGTGGGAGCAAGTAACCAATGGGCAACTAGTCACTGCAGCTAGTCTGCCCCTGAGATGTAATACTGATAGCGCTGGCACACTTAAATCGCCAGTGCTATCTTCAGGGGGCATTCCCTCATTTGCACGGGGGCATACCTCATACAAATGAGGGCATCCCTTTGCCTCTGTGTCTGCGCCGTATTACAGATGTGGCCATTACAAAAATGGGGTAACCCAATAGTCAAGGACCTGGGTGTAATTATGATACAAAAAACAATGGTCCTGGACCTTAATTACCAGAAGGGGCTATAAGTCCTTGCTCAGTGATATCATTCACTTAATTATAAGCTAAAGAGTGGGTGTCTCTTAATGGATCTGTATGTGTGTCACTGTCTCACTGGGTATCTAATTGGATGTCTGAGTCTCTCAATGGCTGTGTGAGTGGGTGTCTCACTCTCTGAATAAATGTGTGAGTTCATGCAACAGTCTCTGAGTGGGTCTGTGAGTGAGTGTCTAAATAGCTCTCTCAGTGGGTGCATCAGTGCCTGAGTGGGTGTGTCCGTGTCTGAGAGGGATCTGTGAGTGAGTGCATGAGTCTCTGAGTGGGTGTGTGAGTGAGTACATGAGTCTCTGATTAGTTCTGTGAGTGGATGTCTGAGCCTTTTAGTGGGTCTGTGAGTGGGTGCATCAGTGTCTAAATGAGTCTGTGAGTGGGTGCATAAATCTCACAGAGCATTTGTGAGTGAATGTATTAGTGTCTAAATAAGTCTCTGATTTACTTTTTCTTCACAAATATTCACGGATGCGTTCCAATGTTACATGGGGGCTGCACAGATGGTTACTACACCTTCATGAATATTGATTGTGGGGAAAACAAACCCGTTTTAGATCAATAGCTTGTCTTATTAACTTCCATATATCTGAAACATTGAGTCAGGGTACCTCTACCCTGACCCGTTACAACTCTTTCAGCTTTTAATTTCAGCCCCGGAGACAATCTCCTGTTACAGAAAATGGCAGCCGCAACTCTCTCCTCTGGTTGTGGCCAGCAAATCAAGGCATTTCTCTTGGCACACACATCCATGATTAATCGTGAAATCGCCGCAAAAAAATTCTTGGCTACAGATATCACAAACTTTATTTTATGTTCTGTAATCTGCATAACTAAATCTTCCTTTCTTCCAAATTTGGTGTAATTCCATCTAGTGCTTCAGGCTGCTGCTTCGACTAAATGTCCTAATGGAATTAACATGGGAAACGCACCTTTTTTTGATCCACCTTTTTCTCAGCCCACGCGTGACAAATCACCCAGAAACTTTCCATTTGCAACAAGACCCAACTTGACACTTTTTATGGGAACCTTTTTGCAGATTCTTCAAACAAACCCAAAGATATAGGCAAGTCAAAAACACTTTTCCTATGGGAACATGGAACTAACTATAACTCACTACTGGTGAACTATATGTAGAGTGACCAAATTACTTGCATAGTAAAGGCACTCGAAATGTCGCATACCATAATGTAAAGGCAATCTGCAATTTAAGGACTCCCGATGAAAATGCAAGCACACTAACGGCTGATGTACTCTTTCAACCAGCTGTTTTTTCTGAGGCATAATTGGTAGATGCAATGAATGAGGAAACCATTGCTCTGAGCGCAGTTAGTTAATGTGCTACAAACATTTAAAAGAAAGCTAACTAGAGCATGGATACAATAATGTTTACAGGCAGCAGAGTGAAAAAATAACATAAAAAATCTTGAGTGCACATAAGAAATAGTTTTTGCAGGACAAGATATTATACCCTGCGACCCTCAATAGTTCTCTTTTCCCCAAGGGAATGTGTGTCTCCTGGAAGCAAACTACATCCACAGAGTTTAGCCCCATGAGTTCTACATATCTAGACCTCTTAGCCCTATCGTTCAATCCCGCTACATTCCATGAGCATATAGTTATCCTCCCCATCTTAAATTGGCTTCGAATTCCATAGATAGCCCCTTTAGTAGTCTCTCACTTTCACACTCATCCAGCTTGCATCTCCCGTTTTGCCTTCATTAATCTTTTTTGACTGCTTCTTATTTTCGTTTTTATTTCTGGAACTGCTTTTTTTATCCTGCTTTTTACCCACCACCCTACCTTCCCCCCACCTCCCTTCTGTGATCCCCCGACTCCACCCACCCCCTACCTCCCCAACACCCCCACCTCCCCACACAAGGCATACAAACTCAATCCTGACTCTGTTCGTGATGGATGTGCTACACATAGCGAGACCCTTAATGCTAAAATCTTCCAACCAAATTTGGTACATACTGCTCCTAGAGCCCCAATCTTCATAAACAATTATTTCTTAACCATATAGTTAATTCAAAACATCGTTCCAATCTACATGTATCCTAGGAGAAGAAAACCCCCCCAAACATAACAATACACACATAATACTTTGACCCCTAAAATTAATTCAACCTAGTGAGTGCCCATGACCTGGAACATAAACAGCTGATCTGAACCTAGCCAGACAGCCCATCCAGATATTCCTTATCCTTTATTTCTGACAGAAAGAATTTAGTTTGCCCCCTCCCTAGATCACTTTAAGCCGAGCTGGATTGTTTAAAAAAGCTTGCGCTTTCTTTTTCTTATCTTGAAAAGGTTTGATAAGCTGACGCAGTTTAGCAAAAGTCCGGGCGGACAAAATAAGAGATCTCGTTCCTAGATCTTTTTGCTTCTGGCCTAGGTCTTTCAAAAATAGCTTGGCGTAACAGAAAGTTGCCAAAATACACCAGGATGGCGCGGGCGAGAACCCCTGCCCTTGCTGGTTGCTTCTGAACAAAGGGGACACGATGGGCACGTTGCACCTCTAATGCCCAGTTCCAGTCAGTAAGTTCCAGCAAGGAATCTCGTAGCAGGTCCACTACATAAGAGCGGACATCTGACCCCTTCAGGAACCCCCAGCACACAAAGGTTATTCCTCCGCTGGCGGTTCTCTAATTCCTCCAGCTTCCACTTGACGTCCGTTAGCTGTGCCTCGTGAGATTCCACTAAGTTTTGATTCATGGCCAGGTCAGCTTCTGTAGAGACGATCCTTGATTCAAGGTCAGTCAACCGCTCCCGAATGCACTGCACGACTTGGTTAGCTTTCGCACAACCCCTTGCATCTTACGCATGGCAACCTGAGCATTGCGCCCGTCCTGGCCTGTTTCCTCCGGATGCAGTGAGATAGCCTGAAAGATAGCCTCTAGTGTTGGAGGGGTTGGCCCCGGTGGATCGGGATTGAGTTGATCAATAGGCATAGGCATTGGGTTGGTAAGTTGATTTGTGGGGGTATAGTCCCAGGCCAGTTCCTTCCCCCTGTCTCTTTTTCTTTTTCCTCAAAATAGTCTTTGATTTGGTCCCCTCTAGCTCTTTCTGGTCGCTATCACTAATGTCCGTGGTGTATGACGAGTCCTCTGACCATTCGCCACCATCGGACAGCGAAAAGAAAAAGTCACTAGGTTCTTTAACCAGATCAATTTGCCCCATATGAATATTGCAGGGTTTAGAGGCGGTTTGCAATTGGCTTGGATCCAGATCAGTTTGCCCATGTTAATGTTATTGCGTTTAGGGGAGACTTCCAGTTGACTTGGGCGTACAATGTTAGAGTTCACGCTTGATGCTTGAGGTGATGCAGTAACAGTGTCTTGTCCCCTATACCGATCCATAGAATCTACCAGGGTGTGGGCTCTACTGACTTTTACTGGAGCTGACATATCTGTCCTGAGCGGCAGGCAAAGAGCATTCTAATCCCCAGCAACAGTCATAGTCAGACGCCAAGAGGGGACCACTCCAAACATACCTGCTGTGTTGGCAGTGTTAGCAGGACCCTCAATCAGCCCGCCTGACTCCACGTTGAGTAGATTCTCTGCCTCTGCCTCACCCCATTCTGCTGGTACAGGCTGCTCCACATTCTGGGTCGGACAGGCCAGCGTGGTGCTCACGATCGGCTCAGGACAGAGCTTGTCCTGTATCCGCTCCTCATGACCCGGAGCTATTTTCCCGGCCGGCCCTTTAAGAAGATCAACCACAGTGGGGCCAGCCAAGCACCCCTTCTGAGCCGCGCTGCCTCTTCCTCTTCTCTCCAAGTCAGAGTCGGCCCCTGCTCCCTGTCGACCATGTCACGGTGTCTCTGCGGGCGTCCCAGCTGACCCCGGTGGCGCCGCCGTCTCCAAGCCCGCATCACCCGACTCTGACATCCCCCGCAGCGCCTGTCTGGCTGTTCTTGCCTTAGTGGCTGCGGTGGCCGTCTTAGGGCCCATTGTAATCGATCTTGCAGGCTCCGCTGTGTCCTCGGGCTTCGCTGCCCAGCACTCTCCGCTGCGGTGGACTACGCTGGCCTCAGAGAGCACCCGTCCGAGATGCCGCAACACAGCCAATGCAATTGCGGTTCCCAATACATGGAGATAATTCATGCCGGACTTTGGAGAGCAAGGTACGTCCGCGTTACTAATTACAAAACTCATTCCAAATTAATTCCGAATTCATTAAGAGCAGCATTGATTCTTCCCGGCTCAGCGCTCTGTGTGCACTAACGGTCTCAGACGACCCCCATCTTGCCTCCTACTACTCGTTTCGACTTCTAATTTCCGTGGGGTGGCCATCATGGCCAAAATTTTCATTAGGCTTAGCTAAATGCAAAGCAGCGGATGCCCTGGGAAGGTGGGTCATAGCTGAATTTGCAATAGGAGTTACAGTATGTTCAGTTTATGGATCAAATCAGGATGACCCCCAGATATTTGAAGTTTTGGAAACAGAACTGGCTACGTGGCCAAACCCTTTGATTTTTGTGGAGATCTAAATATCTCCTTAGATGTAGGAAATGGGAAGCAGAGACAAGGGGGCTATTTCGGGCGTAAACCTAGAGTTAACAGGGCTCTAAATTCCCTTAAGAATAGTTACGGTTTGGTTGATATCTGGGACCTTAAAAACCTGACTAACCCTGGTTATACATACTTCTCCTGCCCTCATAAAAAGTTCGTCAGGATTGCCTGTTTCTATGGCACAAGGGATCTATTAGAACGAGCTGGGATTAAGAAATTTCCCAAAATAATTTCCAATCACAATCCCTTGATCTCAGAAATAGATATACCAAGCTTTAAGAGATCACGGAGCAAGTGGACGTTTGACAGAAAATTGCTAGTCAACAATGATTATATCGAATTTATTAAAGATTGGGCACAGGAATATTTTAATATTAACTGCTTCAGTGCTAGCAGGGGGGTGGTCTGGGATTCTTTTAAGGCTAGTCTTAGGGGGGAAACTATAAGCTTTTTTGCCAGGGCTAAGAAGCAGTGGGAGACCAAGAACCAACAACTATCTCAGGAGTTGGCCAGGGCTGAAGAGGAGTTTGTTCTGACAATAATGCAGGGACAAGAGGGTGGCCAAATTCAACATCGGATAATCGCCTTAAAAGCAGAATTAAATAGCTGGCTAACGCAGAGATCAGCAGAGAAATATCAATCCCATAGGAGTAGTACTTACGAAAATGGAACAAGTCGGTAATAGGTTAGCTCTGCGCACTAGGCAGAGGATATCCCTTAACGTCATACCTTCCATACAAATAGACGGACAAGTATATACCGATCTTGAAGAGAAAGTGAAAGGGTTTCAACACTATTACCAAAACCTGTACCAGGATGATATTAATAAAGATCGATTAGAAGTTGCCCAGGGTTTAGCAGGCTTAATTGATGGTACTGAATTGGAAGGGGGCTTGGATAGGTTAACAAGGGAAAAACTAGAAGAAGAGATTACTTTGGAAGAAGTTCATTTAGCATTGCTAGGAATGGCATCTGGGAAGGCTGCTTTTATAACACCTCTTCTTCTGGACCTGTTTAAGGAAGTGCAGTATAATGGAACCCCCCCTAAATCCTGGAAGGAGACAGACATCGTAATATTCCCTAATAAAGGCAAGCCGTTAGAGAATCCATCTTCATACCGGCCGATCTCTCTGATCAACTCAGATTCTAAATTATATTCTAAAATACTGGCTAATCAGCTAGGGGGGATCATAGAACGCCTGGTCTCCCCTTGGCAACATGGTTTTATCCCGGGTAGAGGACCAACTGACCATACCCGTAGAGTTAGCTCTCTATTTCACATCACAAATGAGATGGGGGCCTGATGGCTATGATCCTTCTCAATGCCGAGAAAGCCTTTGATCGGGTGTTTTGGGAGTTTTTATGGGGGATACTAGAGGAAAAAGGTTTTGGGCCGCAATTCATTAAAGCTATTAAGGCAGTGTATTGCCAACCAAGGGCCAGACTACAACTTATTGGGAAGGAATCCAATAATATCAACATATCAAGAGGGACCAGGCAAGGATGCCCCTAATCCCCGATTTTATTTGCTCTTTATAATAATCCATTAGCGGTTAAACTACTACTGAATCAGAATATTAAGCCAATAAGTACGGGTGGTTATGAGACTAAAGTATTGGCTTATGCCGATGATGTTACCGTTCTAACCCCGAACCCAGCTGAGGCAATAATTGAGATAAATAAAATCTCTGAGAGCTACGGGCTTCTTTCCGGATATGCACTGAATAAGGGGAAAACTATTGTATTATGCACTGACAATATAGATTTTACTGATCCAAGGAAAGTAGATACTGCGGTCTATCTTGGGGTCAGTATAAGTGCTAAGGTGGATGAAATTATTAAATGTAATTTCGAGCCTATGATCAAAACCATGGGGAATGATCTAAGGAGGGTTAATGGGTTGCATCTGTCCATCATAGGGAGGGAAAACTTTTTTTAAATGACCATGCTTCCAAAGATTCTGTATTTGTTCCGTGCAGTACCGCTGGCTGTGGAAGATAGGATATTGAGGGCAATGGAGTCAATTTTTTCCAGTTTTATGTGGTAATATGGGAAGGTAAGAAGGGCGATTAAGTTTCTTGCCTTACCACAAGATAGGGGTGGCCTTGCGATCCCCAACATCACCCTTTATTACTGGGCGGCTCTTCTCCATCAAATGGCCACCCTTTTTTGTCCTGAATAATGATACGGGAACAGAGCAAGGCCAAAAAATACCCACTATTTACGAATTGTCCTTAGGGAAGGAAGCTCCTGGGTTGTTACTTAGGCAACGCGAACCGAGTTATTATAAAAAGGTACGGTTCAAAGTAATCTACAGTGCATGGAAAGTTTGGAAGCAGGTCTCCAAGTTTATGGCTGTCCCGAAAGTCTGTAGATATACCCCCCTTTGGCGTTCATCTCTGTTTCCACCCCAGATCAATGATGCCATGGAGAAGAAGTGGGAAACAATTGGGGATTTTTGTGGGGGAGTGCAAGATTTTCAATTTCCCAGGCTACAGCGGGTCTTTAGTATACCGGACAACCAATATTATAAATTTGTTCAGATTAGGAGCATCCTCACCGTTTGCAGCCCTTAGATTAAGCTCGACAAGATACCAATTTTGGATACTATAACCTCGAAGTCAAATAGAATTAGGAATTTTTATAGTTTACTTCTCAATAGGATTTCAGATGACCTGGAAAAAACTGAGACATATTGGGCAAGGAATCTGGAGAATGCCGATGTGGATATATATATTAGCCTCTCTTTCACGGCTAAAATACTTTTATCCTCGAATCTCAAAGCCCAATTGTATAAAACTATTTCTAATCTCTATTGTACACCAGCTAAACTGTATGCATGGGGGAAAAGAATAGATGATAAATGCCCCAGATGCGGGCTAGGGACTGCCACTTTGATTCACATGCTGTATGATTGTGACAAATTAGATCTGTTAAAGACAGGGCTGCTAGGGTACTGGGAGGAAGTATTAGGCCGTAGACTAGAATTATCTCCTACCTTGCTGATTCTCGGCTATGATAGCACTTTCGGCCTTAGTACCGAGCAGGAATATTGTTTGTTCCTGGGGACAGCGGTATACAGGATTTTATTAGCATTAAAGATTCTGATCCACCAACGTTTCATATGTGGCTTGCTAGGCTCCTCTGAATTTTTAATCAAGAGAGGGCTATCTACGCCTGTAGGGGTAGACAGGCCAGAATTCGGGGGCGGAAAGTTTGGGCATATATTGCCGATTAGAGCAGAGATGCAAGGGTGGTTTAGGAGAAAGCAACCGAGGGGGCCTATAGCAACAATAGGTGTAGGATGCAATGAACTCTTTGACTTTTTTAGATTTCTCCAAAGTACTGTGTGGGTCTCAGCTGCCTCTTTTGTATGTAATAACTGCTTTTTTTCTTTTATATAATCACTCTATTATTTATTGGATATTTATATGGTAAGGACCGATGTCTAATATATTTGTATTTTCTAGCAATGCTTAATAAAAAGAAAAAAGAAAAAAAAGAAATTGTTTTTGCTCTTTTTATACAGAATGGAATTGAGTAAAATGGGATGTGGGAAGCACTGCAGACAGAAAAAAATATTTTGCAGGCACAATGGAAAGAAGAGAGGCTAAACGCAATGCGGAAATGCCAACAGTATTTAAATTCAACCAATCTCAAATTAACTCAGGAGAAACCGTGCAGCAAATTAAGACAGTGGATGCAAAAAAATAAACTGCGACAATGGGAACGACTTTCAAGGAAGAAATTAATAAAAGGCGGGCAGTGATAACTCTAAAAGAAATACGTGGAAGAACAAATAGTGCCTCGAGGATTGCGTATATCATTAATGCCCAGTCATCAGTATACAAGTAGAGAACTGTTACAAGAATGGGGAGAACATATATTGAAGGCCTCATTGGGATTGGTTGTAATCCTAATTAAACATACGGAAAAAGCATTAATTGAAATACAACAACAGTTAAGAGAATAGGAAAAAGAGTCGTATAAAATGGAACTATCACAGGAATTGAAAAAATTAAAGGGAGAAATAATGTGTAAAATTGAAAACCATGAGGAACAAGTGAAGCAGAGAAAACGAACAAAGTTTCAAAGGAATAAAGAAGATTACGAACAGGGGAGAATATTCACCCCATGTCGACTCTCTTTGTCCTCTCTCCTTTTCCCCTTTTGTCTCCCTCTATTTAGGTGGAGAGACATGGTAGGCTCCCCCATTGGGGCCCAAAACATTGCAGCGCCGGTCCGACGAGGAGCGCCCTATGATGAAGCATGACACCCTAACAGGTGTGTGAGGTCATTATGATCTGAAAACTCAGATCCCCCAGCAACAGTAATTATTTTCAGGCATATTGTGACATCTATCACATACTTGCCATAACAGAGAAACTGATTACCTTCATGTGTCTTATGTTCATGCTTCGAGGAGCATAGGAACTGGACCTCTTTAAATATTTAGCTCTTCGGTTCCCCTATTGAATACACATAACATGTTGCAGACAACATTACATAGAAAAGAAACAACAACAAATGCATTACTAAATGCTGAGAGTTTCCACCAGAAAAATCTGAAATGGAGAATCCCCTACAGCGAATTTCTCAGAATAAAATGGAACTGCAAAAAGTTCAGGAATGAGTCATGAATTGAAAATATCCTAAAAAGGTAATTGAAGGAGGTCTCCAAAGAGCCAAAACAAAAGAAAGAACACACATTTTACACAAGTTGGAGGAAACCCTGGGAAATCAACAACAGAAGAATAAAATGAGATTAATAACATCATATTCTGCAAAAACCAATCAACTAACGTACATCATAAAAATACATAGGGGATTCTTAAAACTTGATCCGACTGTTGCAACAATAATGTAAGTGATGTAAGTTCTGGGCTGGGAAGGGGTTCTTTAGGGTGTCACACAGAAGTTTCCATAAAAGAAAGCTAGGCAACTGGTGATT
This sequence comes from Triturus cristatus, assembly GCF_964204655.1. Classification (NCBI taxonomy): domain Eukaryota; kingdom Metazoa; phylum Chordata; class Amphibia; order Caudata; family Salamandridae; genus Triturus; species Triturus cristatus. The sequence continues at coordinate 336,418,054 of NC_140595.1, forward strand.
AAGTGACAAGGCAGTTCACGCCTAAAGGAGTTTTATTAGCCAAATAAAGACGTTCAAGGTCAAAGGACAAAGTAACAACATCAAAAGTTGTTCTGGGAAAAGGTCTTGCATGGGGTGGGAGAATGTCTCTAGTATTTCTTGTTCCCGTGGAACCCTTCGCCTCTGGTTCCCCTTCCTCCAGGGTCTCTTGGTTTTAGGGGTGGTCCCGCCGTCCCAGAGAAGATGAGGAAACAAAGAACAGAACAAAACTAAGGTCAATTTATAGGATTTGCCAGTCCTTATAAGTGCTACTGTCACCAGCCTGAGAGATGTCACCATGGTGAGGGAAAAGGTGTGAGGGGACGATCGATAGTGCTGGCCCCCCCTCCCTCTTCTTTACTCAGGCTCCTTCTTCACTCCTCCCCGCCCTGTCAGTCTTCTTAACCTTTGTACCCAGTGCACTTGCCTGGAGCCACGGTCCTCTTGGACCACAGCAATGGGTATCGGGGCGTCCTCTCCTCTGGGACGTCCGGATACTTCCACCTTTGTGTACTTTGAAAGCGAGCCTCCACCGCAGTCTTCTCCTTCTAAGACGACACACTTCTCCATGGTCCTGCGTCCAGTCCCTCCTGTCGCTGTGTCCATGTCCAGGTCTCCTCCCCCGACGATCCACGCTCTTCCTGCTCTCTCCGATCCTGTGTTCTCTGCACCTTTGGCATCTGACGTCATCGGAGGGCACCACTCCTCCGCTAGACCGCCGACCGCTGCTCCGAGGAGAGAACTGCTGGGATCCATGTTGGAATTCCCAGCTAGCGGGGAGTCCATATTACAATGAGATCATCTAAACATCACTTATAGAAGGGCATGAAACATAAAAAATAAACTTGTTCGAAGCCATTTTTAAATGAATTGAAAAGAAAACATGGATCAAAACTGTTGAATTTTGGGGTTGCAATCAATGTAAAGCATGTCAAATAACAGTAAACTAAAAATTATTTGATCTGGAGAATGGCACAAGGTGGAAAATTACAAAGCATATAACTTGCAATAGTAAAGATATAGTATATGTAGTAGAATGTCCTTGTAGGTTAATGTATGTTGAAAGCACAACATGTAAAGTCAAGAAGAGAATTCTCGAATATACACAGACAACAACCAATAAATGATCATAGCAATGCTATCGCAAAACATGGAACTAGAACATAAGAGAAAACTGGGAAGATCTTCATTACTATATGATTGAGCAAATACCTCCACTGGAAAGAGGGAGTAACCGTGAAAAACGTTTTTGTCAGAAGGAATCAAGAGACATATTGACATTGAGAACTCTGGCTTCAAAAGGTCTGAATCAAGACGAAGAGCCCTTTGTGCACCTGTAGATAACACCCAGTTTCTCCTAAATCTCTTACAAGTTGTCAAAAAAGAACTGAGTTGGGGGGCGTGGCTTGCGCGCCGCTGCGAGATGGCGGATCGCGCTTGAGCTCCGTTATGAGAGAGGGCCGACGGAGGCATTGCTGACGCTCAATATTGCCCCGCTCTGCGCAGAAGATGTTATCTTTCATGGGAAACTGCCGTGCACGCTACGAGGGAGGTCTCTGGTGGTGAAGAGCGGCCAGAGTTCATTTATCGGCATTTTTAAGTGACGCTTCAGGCTTTCACGAGCGGCCGCCATTTTGTTTCTCTTCTGTGAGGGAGTTTTTCTCTCGCTTCTACAAGACGACGCTACTGGTCTATCCTGTCAGGAATGGAGGCATTCAGGAGCTGGTGACGTTTTTTCATTTTTCTTGAGCTTATTTGTTCTTTTTTTCTATCCCCTATTGCTGAGAGACCCACTGTGTGAACTTTTTGAGGTTTCTGTTTTTTTTTTCTCGTCGTCAAACGCACTGCCACTTCCTTATGTGAGGCTTTTTTTGTTCTTGGCTTGATCCTGGTGGTTTTCGTAGTTGGTGCTTGACTACTGGCGCCTGTAGCACATACTTCTTTTCGTGAGGTGTTTTTTCTGTCTGGGATCGTCTGGAATATTTTTTGCCCGGCTCTTTCTGATGCAAGTGCATGATTCCTTCCTGACCATTTTTCCTCTCACACATTGTGGTTTTTACAACCCCTGGCATTCCTTGTTCTCACTCTTTCTGAGGAGGTGTATTTTGTTTCTGCTGAGGTGGTCTGCCCTATGGCTGAAAATATGGCCCCTTCACCGAATGCCAAAGACGTTAAGGAATCTAAAACATCTCTTAAGAGGTCCAAACAGGTATCCCCAACACCTGAGTCTGCTCCTAAAGACACTAATTCGACTCTTGAGTCCATTCTGACGCGCCTTAATGAGGTTTATGAGATTGCGCAGTCTACTAAGACTAATACAGATTTACTGCAAGTGGAGGTGTTAGCCATCAGGAATGATTTCAAGGCCCTTTCCCTTCGTGTCTCAGGTACAGAAGCACGGATTAGTGGCGCAGAGGATACCATGCAAAAGCACTCTAGATCTCTCACGCAGATAGAGCGTTCTATGGCAGCTTTGAGGAAAGACCTCACTGAACAAGAGGATCGTAATCGTAGATCTAATCTGCGTATTTTTGGTCTTCCTGAAGATGTTGAGAAAGATGCATCTTCCATGATTGAGTTTCTTTATCAATGGATTCCGTCAACACTACAAATTTCTTTCCACAAAGAGTTTGAACTGGAACGGGCACACCGTGTCCCCTCCTTTCGCCCCAAGTCTGCTACGCAACCAAGAGCGATAATCTTTAAGCCGCTGCGTCACCAACATACAGAGCAGATTTTGGCGCATATGCGGAAGGTTAGAGCTGTCTCTTGGAATGGCCATCGTATTTCAATTTCTCAAGACTTTGCCAGAGACACGGTGATGAGGAGGAAAGGCTTTCTTAATCTCCGGAAGCGTTTGTCTGAAATGAATATCCCCTTCTCCTTTGCTGGTCCCTCAAAATTCCGCATTACTTTCAAGGGTCGTGTCAGAATTTTTGACGAACCTGCGGATTTGGCCTCGTTTCTGGATAATCAAATGGAGCTACAGATGGATCTTCAAACGGGGGCTTCACATGCTCCTGGTTCTTCTGGCACCTGAGGCGGCTATACATAATGCATGGTCTTTAATCTCTGTCAGACCTATTAGGTCTAGCTGCTTTTAGATCTGCGTAGTGGTCTTTATGTCCATTGGTCTTGACGTATTTTTGTCGTCTCTTGGTGTTCCCTTAGTATCGTTATGGCGTTTTGGTCTTTAGTGTTGTTAGTTTTAGTGTATAAACTTTTCAATTTTTTGTGGTAACTTCTCTTGTTGGCGTGACTTCACTTTTGTCCGCGTAGCGTCCTGTTATTCATTGCCTCCCCAGTTTGTCTTTCGACGTATTAGGTCACGGTCCTTTTCCTTCCAGGGGTGTGTCCTCGGTATGTGCGTCGATTTTTGTGGTGAAATTTGGTTTATCGTATTTTGTTGTGGTCGTTCCTTTTGCTTCATGTTTGTTTTTTGTTATTTCGTACTTTATGGAGTAGGTCATTGCTTGTTCCTTTGCTTTCTCATCGTGTTGTTGCTTGGTTTGTCCAGATGTTATATTCATATATGTTTATTAAATGTTTATTTATGGCTATACTTAGAGTCAATATAGGTCGTTCATATAGTTGCTAGTTATACCTACTTTATTGTTTTTTTTCATTGAGTGATTTGTTTACATTGTGTTACTATTTGTTTTTCTTTCGAGTAGGTTAGTTTTTTATAGATGCTTTGTACTTGGCAGTCATATGCCCCTCTTACCTACATGTTCATTTTCTTAGGCATGCATATTTATCTTGCCAGTTTGTGTGTATATGGCTTTATTTATTCATGGCCAGTTTCTTTAAGTTTGTATATAGATTTTACATACTCATATATAGTATTGGGTCTCTTATCTAGCTGCCAGTAGGGTTTCTCTGACTGTTATATGATAAGATGCTCCCTACCGTTTCTTATTATGTTTCACTTGTTTTTCCCATATGGTTTCATATAGATACCTCCTTTATTGACTTTCTCATTGCGTGATTTGATTACATTGTGTCATTAATTGTTTTTTTCGAGTAGGTTAGTTTGTTTTAGAGATGCTTTGTTCTTGATAGATTTATGCCTCTCTTATCTACATGTCTACTTACTTAGCCAAGCATATTTATTATACCTGTCTGCGTGTATATGGCCTTATTTATTCATGCCAAGTCATCTATGAGTGTGTATATAGACTTTACATATTTATATATAGTATTAGGCCTCTTATTTAATTGCCAGAGGGATTCACTGATTGCTATATTGATAAGATGCTATTTACCGTTTTTTATTATATTTCACGTATTTTTCCCATATTATATCATACAGTATGCTTTAGAGTATATTTCTTCTTTTCTCTTCATTATGGTCCTTTTTCTTTTGTTGGAGTCCGCTTTGGTCTGGTTCTACCTAATATTATTGTTCTCTCTTAGTTCTCTTTCCACCAGCTCTTAATGCCTGATCGTGCTTTCTTTTTCTCTCTTTTCTGCTCCTACCGTTCTCTATGATTTATTTTAGTTGTTATATATACAGTAATTTGGTCAATTGTGTTGCCTTTACAGTTTCTCATTTCGCTTTGTCTTCTAATATGTGATAATTATCTCCGGTTCTTAGCTTTTAGATAGTGCTCTCCTTTTAAATGTATAACCGGTTATGCACTGCTCTGGGGCTTTTTATGCTGTTGTTGTTATTTCTCCTGTTGGCCCCTCTCTCTTTCTTCCATGTCCCCCCTTGTATGAATTTGGTCTTTTTCAGACCTGCCGGATTGGCTCTTCTTGCTCTCTTTCTCTGTACTCTCCTGCTTTCTTTTTCCTCTTCTTTCCTTTCTTCTCTTCGGATTTCCTCTTTGGTCTCACCCTGTGGTGTGTTGGCTGTTGATGTCTACTGGTTAGCCCTCCTGGTTGTTGCGCTTCATTTGCCACATATGGAATATCTTTTTTTCCTGATAATGGTTCTATGTCTGGACTAAATATACTTTCCCTTAATGTTAAAGGGTTAAATCATCCAGTCAAAAGGTCAAAGATTTTGGATTACTGTAAATCTCTTTCTTCGGATCTCGTCCTTTTTCAGGAGACAAAGCTCTCTGCCAAGGAGGCGTTGTTTCTGAAAAAAGAGTGGGTCTTTGATGTTGCTTGTTCAGATGCTTCTGGCAAAAGGAATGGAGTAATTACCTTAGTCTCTAGACATTCTGGCTTATCTATCGTTTCCTCTGAACAGGATACGGAGGGGCGTTGGTTACTATCTAAGTTGTCCGATGGTAATGCTGACTTATTTGTCATGAATATTTATGCCCCCAATAAGGATGACCCGGCCTTTTGGAATGCGATTACCAAAAAGCTCGTGGATACTCCTCACTCTGGTAATCTTATTGTAGGTGGTGACTTTAACTTGCCAATGGATCCTATCTTGGATAGGAATTCTGCCTTTAACTTTCGTCCCCCTAAAGCACACAAACAAATGATTAATATGTGCTCTCTTACCCATCTTCAGGATGTATGGCGTCTTCACAATCCCACTGGTAGTGACTTTTCCTTTTTTTCTTCCCCTCATTCGTCCTTTTCACGCATTGATTATCTTTTGGTTCATTCTTCTCTGGTTCAATTTTCTTCTTCTCCGCTTATTCACCCTATTTTAGTTTCTGACCACGCCGCAGTCACATTCACTCTTACCTCCTTTGTCCCTAGGGCACGAGCTCGCTCGTGGAGACTCAACACAGAAATTTTACATGATGAGTCCTTGGTGCGAGAGTTTTCCAATGACATTGAGACTTTTTTTACTGAGAATGTTGGGTCAGTTAGCTCCCCTGTTGTTCTCTGGGACTCTTTTAAATGTACTTTTCGTGGTCAGGTCATTAAATGTATGTCAAAGAGAAACGCAGCCATTAAAAAGGAACTCACGGACGTAGCAGATGAGATCAAATGTCAGGAATCCCTTTTCCGCCAATCTCAGAACAAGACCTGCCTCCAATCTATTAAAAATCTAAAATATTCATACAATACTATAGTCACTAAGAGAGCTCATATTGGCCTGCAGGCTCAGAAATCTAAGAGACTGCTGTTAAAAAATCGTGCGGGCAAGATTCTTGCTGCTACTTTAAAGTTCCAGGAATCTTCTTGTAACACTTTCCAAATTCCTTCTATTACTGACCAGCTTGGTAGGAAAAAATTTCAAACTACAGAAATCCTTGAGGTGTTCCGCGATTTTTATAATAATTTATATACCCCGTCGGCTCAAGCTTCTTTTGAACAATGTCAGGAGTTCTTGAAGTCGGTTCCTTTGAAAGTTGTTTCGGAGGAAGATAATCAATCATTAAATTGCCCGATTACTGCTGATGAAATCATTTCCGCGATTAAAGCTACTCGGTCTGGTAAAGCTCCTGGTCCTGATGGATATCCTATTGCGTTTTATAAAACCTTTATTCCCGTGATTGTCCCGAAACTCCAAGCCGTTTTTGATGCGTTTATTAAAGATGGCTCTGTGTCTGGTTCTGCGGCGGATGCTACTATTGTAGTTATCCCCAAAGAAGGGAAGGATCACGCAGATCCCAAAAATTTTCGTCCCATATCCCTCCTTAATATGGAAGCCAAGATCTTTGCTAAAATTTTAGCTAAACGATTAGAGTCCTTTATTCCTCACTTGGTTCATCCCTCCCAAACAGGTTTCGTAAAGGGACGTCTTGCACGGGATAATATACGTACTTTTTGTCATATTCTTGGCGCCGCTAAACGATCTAATCTTCCGGCGGCAGCCTTGGCCCTTGACGCTGAAAAGTCCTTTGATAAGGTCTCTTGGCCTTTTCTACGAGCGGTTCTATGTGCACATAATCTTGGTGATTCCTTTATTCGTATGGTTATGTCTCTTTACTCCCGACCTAGAGCTAATATACGGGTGAACGGTGCTACGTCTTCCTTTTTTAACCTGTGTCAGGGCACTAGACAAGGGTGTCCTTTGTCCCCTCTCCTATTTTTATTGTCCATTGATCCTCTCCTCAGAATGATTGACTCGCATCCAGATATTAAAGGGTTCTCTTTTGGGTCTCATCAGATAAAAACTGCGGCATATGCAGATGATGTTCTCATTTTTTCTGATGATATTGCTCTGGCCATCCCTGCTATTTCGGACACGATTGCTCTTTTTTCAAAAGTTTCAGGATACACTCTGAACAAAGATAAGACAGAGATGTTTCCTTTAAATGCTTACTGCTTTTCCTCTCATATGGGCTCGGCGGGCTTTAAATGGCAATCCCAACACTTAAAGTATCTGGGTATCTATTTTTGTTCCACCCTATATGCTACAGCTTCTTATAATGAATCCCAAACTATTCTTAAGGTGAGACGTCTTTTAGACAATTGGTCTCCGAAGCATATTTCTTGGTGGGGCCGTATGCAGACCCTAAAAATGATGATCACTCCTATTATTAATTTTGTTTCCTCTATGCTTCCAGTAAGGTTTTCTGATTCCTTCTTCCATGAACTTGATCTGCTCACCTCTAAATTTCTATGGAATGATAGAAGGGCTAGGATTGCTTATAAATTTTTACGGAAATCTTATGATATGGGGGGCTGTAATTTTCCTGATTGGGGGAAATATCAAACTGCTTTTCTGGCGTCCCAGGGTGCCCTTTGGTTTTCTTCCCCATCTATTTATGCTCCAGCCTGGTTGACAATAGAACAGGAACTGGCCTCCCCTCTTCCGACTGCATCTTTTTTGACCACAAACACCCTTTCTATTCCATTCTCTCGCTCTATTTTTTTAGACACTATTGCTGCGGTTCGTAAGGTTGATAAGAGGGTAGCAGTTCCAATACATAAAACTAGATGGTCGTCTATTTGGCGCAATTCTAAAATCAAAATTAATATTGACCCTGAGTTGATGTCTTACTGGGCTGGGAAAGGTGTCTCACTTGTTAAACATCTCTATGATTCCAACAATGATCCTTCCCCTTTCTCATCCCTTGCTCAACATTTTTCTTTATCTAATTTAGATTTTTATACTTTTCTTAAGATTAAGGTTGCACTTGCTAAAGTACACCTTCATCCTTCTTCCCCGCTGATTACGCTCTTTCAGCTTTGGATCAGGACTGGTCATGTTGCGTCTCGGATTTATAAATTTTTATGGTCTTCTACACTCCCTTCCCATACTGTCACACAGCAAAAATGGTTACATCATTTTGACCATACTGTTACTGCCCATATCTCTTCTGATACCTGGCAAGATATTGGTAAATTTTCTCTTCGTAACAAAATTGCCCCCTCTCTAACGCAGTCTAAGTTTTTCTCTATTAATCTTCTTCATTGGACTCCCAGTCGTCTGTATTCACTTAATCTCAAAGATGACAATTTATGCTGGAGTTGTGGGCTTCTACCAGGCGATTTTCAACATATGTTCCTTGATTGTTCCCTTCTCCAACCCTTTTGGGATTTAGTTCACAAACACCTTATGCTCATCTTTAACATCAAATTCCAACTGTCTCTTCCATTAATTCTCTTAGGCCCGTTGGCGGCCCCAGTCCCTCCGCCTTTAGATCCCATGGAGCTCCAGTTGCTGGACCTCTTGTTAACTATTGCAGTCAAGATAATTCTCATGGAGTGGAAATCCTTTTCGTCTGTCTCTTACCATACTTGGTGGGCCTGGGTTTCCTTTCTACGAAGTGCTCATACGTCAGTGGATCATGCTCATCTTTCTCCTTCTATTTCCTCTGGTGTATGGGAAGCCCTAGATTCATACATGAAGTTGGCCTCTGAAGGGGTGGTGGAACAATATCCTTTTGATTTGTCTGGTTAGTGTTGTCTTGTGTGTTGGGTGATTCCTCTGGAAATCCTCTCTTCTTCCTTTCCTTCTCTCTGTCTCTCCTTTTCTTTCCTCTTCTCTTTCCTATTCTTTCCGTCTTTTCTTTCTTCCTTTCTTCTCTTTCCTCTTCTCCCTAATTTGCCATCTGTAGGTGATACTTTTGATATATATCTTTGCCAGACATCATTTTGGGTCTTCCCTCCTTAACTATTTATTTATCTGATGTCTGCAGATTAATGAATGACAATGAATTGCTCTCCTACCATTTAATTTTATATTAATGTATTTATTATCTTATTGTCTGATATCAATTGTATCACTTTGGTTTATATCTTATGTGTCATATTTACGCATTTAAAATAATAAAATTCTTTTGAAATGAAATAAAAAAAAAATAAAATAAAAAAAAAAAGAACTGAGTTAATATGACAAAAACATTTACGAATAAAAGTGCCACATTCAAATAGATAATTTATAAGAATCTGTGCCAAGTAAGTAATAAACATGGAATAGGAAAAGTGGCGACAAAAATGTTTACTCCCATAAAACATGAGGTTCAATGATCCTGGCAATTTGAATGGTGACCACAACACTTAAAGAGGAAGAAAAGGACATTTAAAAGAATGTGGTCAGGAAACCCAAACAATTCCTTCAAAATATAAACCCACGAGAGGGTGATAATTAAGCAATAAAATCGTTGAGGTGGTAAAGATGAAAATATATAGGGGAAATTACAATACATTAAAAAGAGAAACCACTAAGCATGGAGACAAGCTTAATGAAGGAATAGAGGAAATAACAGCCTATGTGAGGCCTTGAAGATAGAAGAAACAAATGACCTTGGACAGTTGTGAGAACAAGTTTGAAATAACTTGGAGGACAAGGCCCACCAGGGGCAATGAAGAAATACACTGATGAAGAGTTCAACGAAAGAATATGAATTAAATGAGTGAAAATTCAGGATTGGTGAAGAGTTTCGAAGAACAATAGTATGATTGATAGGTGAAGAACAATTGCACAAAAAAAGAACGTTTGCACATTAATATGAAATTTTGCCTCAACAGGAAGAGTGTTTTTAACCTTATTTAATTCTTGCCACCATTTGCACATCAGCACAATCCCTTTAATATTAGAATTTTCTTCAAGCAGCGTTTTGCACATGAGCACACGTACACTTTAATTGGGGTTATAGGTTATGTGTGTAGTTACACCAGATTACCCTGTTGTTGCTTTGAACAAGCCCAAAATGAGAGCAGACCATAGTCCTCTCTTCATCAGTAGCCCTCTTTGTCCATTGCCATTACTTCATTACTGAGCTGCAATTACCATTCCACCAATGGTATTGCCAGCACTCATTTCCTTTTTTTTTTTATTAATAGGAAATGTCTTCTGTTGAAGAACATCATCCACCCTAAATGATGTTTTTTATTTCATAATAATTCTAACCATTGTTGCTGGGCCAGTGTGTTGTAAAATGCCCTATTTTACTTATCACTTTTTCAGGCCATTTATTTGGTGTGAAGAAAACTGCACAGCAATCCTTCATTCAGGCAGTTTTGTCCACTATTATAAGGGGTTACATTTCGAAAATTGCTTCAAGATTATTCTCGAAAAATCCCAAATGTATCCTCTTGCATGCTCCTGGATAAGTCAAAAATATCTCCCCACACCACTTAAGATCAAAACTTTTGTACAATTAATTACCAGAGAATTATATTATCGTTACATTTCGGTGGTGAACACAGGTGTGAACATGGTATATTGTGGCCCTCTAGCCAGGCAGCCACTATCCATTAAAAGCCACAGATGTTTGACGGATCAACACATACCATTGCCAAGCATGTTTTTACATCACATGTCACTACCACACATTTCCACAGCGGTACATTATAAGTACCTTTACCACGCATACCAAGACAATGCACGTCATTACAACGCACATAGGGAAACCCATGAAAGTCAGCGTTTTATTTGAGCAGGAAATAATACGAAGAATATATCTAAATATATACAAGTCAAGTGAATTAAATGGTACCTAAGAAAATGTTCCTCAAATTTACAAATATTATTCTTTAAAAAGAAAAATTAAAAACTCAATCGCAGTAATGCCAAAACCAACACATGCATTATAAATACTAGAATGTTGTTGTCCTTAGACTATTTTCACTCTATGCATGCCACCTGAGTCAAATCAAAATGGCTGTCATTCTGAAAAGAAACGAAAAGAACTATGGGGCAGATTTATGAGCCCCTTGCGCCACTTTTGCGTCACTTTTAACATGGGAAAAGTGACGCAAAAGTGGCGCAAGGGGCTCATAAATCTGCCCCTATATATTTTCACAGAAAACAATAACTGTACATTCAGTCAGATTATGATCCATATTAAAAAATACATTCATAAACATATTCAAGACCTCAAGGAAGGTGCTGGACAATTGTGAGGGTTCAAATTTTTTTATTACTACTCCGCTGGGGATCTTACCTCAGGGAAGGTGCTGGACAGATTGGGGGGGTCAGATTTACTATTACAGTCCGATGGGAGCTGACCTCTAGGAAGGTGCTGGACAGTGGTAGGGTGGTCAAATGTACTTTTACTACTCCTCCAGAGAATGAACTCAGGGAAGGTGCTGGGGGGGACAAATTTACTATTACTACTCCGCTGGGTGCTTACCTCTGTGAAGGTGCTGGACAGTGGTTGGTACTGTAATGCAAGACATTTACAAACATATCTGAAAGAAGACGCATTCATTAAAATGCATTACAGAGGTCTTGGTGGGGATTAATGGCAGTGTTCTACCTAATGTCAAATGATGTGTAGACCGTCTGCAGCGTGCTGCTTGAGTGACTTTTGGTATTAGGGATACAAATAAAAAGAATTTATTGAAAAAAACATCCACTTAGCGTTGTATATTTTGGAAGTGTAGCTCCTGGACCAAAGCGTCTTAATATTAAACAAAGATTGGGTTATTTTTTGTGCATTCTGTGAAATTAAAATGTAAATCGAAGCGTAATTGCCTTTTTTCTGTGCCTAGTTTAGAAAGGGTTTACTTTAAAAGAATGACTTTGTGTTTTAACACAGCACGCCCGACGCCAAGTGGAAGAGTTGCACTTAATAATGGCAACCAATCTTGTCCATAAATATTGCAAACAATGCAATTTGAACACAAAACCCCGTGAACCGTAATACAACCCCTGTGTGATTAATTCCAAAACGGCTTCATTCATATTAAACCTGCCGTGGCCTCCCTGATGAGATCAGCGCAGCGTGGCCGAGTGATTCTAATAGAAGCGTTATTATCTGTTCATCTTCGCGCCAGCGCCAGCCAATAGAATCCTTCAGTGTCCAGGCGGCTGGTTCTCTCGTGACAACCTTCAAGGCAGTTGTTTTCAGAAATGAAGACGCATTAGAGTCGTTTCAAGGATTTATCAATACCAGGCCATGGTCAGTGTTGGCGGAGCAGGCAGCTAAAAGGCGCATTTGTATGCTGGGACTAGCAATTGGTCTCGGCGACCTTCCCTGTCAGCTAAGCTTTTCTCAGCAGACAATTGCTTCAGAGAGAACGAGCAGTGAGGGACGGAATTACTGAGGAAAAATGAAAACACCTTTGCGTTCAACCGGATCCTCTTATTGTGAAACTGTCTTGGCCGCTTTAGATATTTCTTCATGAGTACAGGAGTCTATTAAGCACACGGTATATTTGTTATATCAGGACTTTGGGTTGGGTTTTCCTTTAAAGACAATAAAAGCACTTAGCCAGTAATGCCTGGTACAGACCTCCCGCTGCAACAGTCCGATGCATGTCTATCTGCTTTCCCTCTAATTTAGATCTGTCTCCCTAGGTGGAATGTTTCAATACTGTGGCAGACTTTCAGTCCTGGGCTGTACCAGTTGCTAAAGTCTCTCTCACTTGCCATCATCCCTCGCATGTTACTTGGCCCTATATCTGAAGTAGAGGGCCTTTAATAGTCACTAGAGGCCTTGACTTGGGATTATAATGATCTTATTATCTTTACCTTACTAGTCATCTGAATTGCGTATATGTGTGTCCCATGCTGAACCTGATCTAACAAATTATGTCAATTACCAAACATATGTAGTAACTGTTTCTTTAGGAAAAACTCTGCCCACAAAAATGGTGGAACAGTGGATTAAACCCAGATCTCATGTGTAGTGAATAAGCCACTTTTGTGGTCTGACACCCTATGATGACCCTCAACCACCACCATGTTAACTGATTTTAGTGTGTTATATTAGCCTAGCTTTAACGTAGGATGGTTTTGAATATGCCTGCTTCTCTTCTGTCCTGTAGTCTTGCTGTCTTTTAGTAGAATAGTCTTGCCAAGAATAGGTGGTGTGGGATGTTGAGGTGCAGTGTTGTGGGTGATGGTGCACACATGTGCTCAATGTTGGATACTGAGGAATTAAGTGTATAATGTTATTTGGGTTAGGTGAATTATGACTTTGACCTATTGGCTTTGACGTGGTCTAATGTCATTCTGATTTCTGACTTTACCTTGATTTATTGCAGTGCTGACTATTGCCTTTGACATGGTTTCATGTCATCCTTGCTTTTCTGATTCCATCTTGCTTTGGGCCTTTGTGTGCATGGCTTAACTAACTCCATTTTCATGACTGAAGCTATTTTCTGTGCCTACACGAAGCTACAGAGATGGGGAGGGCATGTTTTGCTCTTCTCCTGTTTTTTGCACTTTAATGACTAGAGAGAACTGGTTCTTATCAGAGGAATGTACATGGTCTGTCTCGGAGCCACAGCAAAGGCCTGATCAACCGATGCAGTGGCCTTGGAGCAGGCTGGTACGGACTCTCATGAGAACGAGGGGGCGAGGCTTGCTAGAAGCTTTGTTGTGTTTGAATTTGTATTAAAAAGGGGAACCTACACTGGCCTGGTGGAAGTTCACGCCGTGGAGCAGATGTGTTGTCACGGAAGAGTGGAGGCTGGTGTCACCTCTGAGCTTTCACCCGGTTCAAGCAATGGACTCCCCTTGAGCAAAGTGGGGTGGAACGATGAAGCAGTAGGTGAGGTGTCTCTGCTACTAACTGTCTCTTGATTCTTTACTGATTCTTTCCTTTCCTTCTTATTTTCTGATTCTTATATCCATACATATATATTTCTACATATATATTTGCTTTGATTGTGTATTTCAATCGGTTATTTGATATGTGAGAGTCTGCCATGATCAATATATATTCGGCCTGCCCGTGATTGAAGTATTGTGTTAATAAATGTATATATTCCATATGTTTGAATTCGTCTTTTCTTTGTAGCAGGAGGTGTGGACTCTTCTTGGCCAAGTATTCTGTTGTAGAAGGATGGGGGAATTCCCTTCTAGTAGGTAATTGTGTTATAGGAAGTTGTTCTACTCCTGGCAAGTGATGTGCAAAGTATATCTCGCTCTAGAGAAGTGTTGTGTGCGTTACCTTGGTCTAGAGGAGACTCATGTGGTATCGTTTTCTTGCCTTGCCTTTCGGGGAGTGTTGAAAGTTTGCCCACCTTAGGAAGTGCTGTGTATATGTTATATTCCATAAGTTTGGAACTGATATTCTCTTCCTGGGAAAGTGATGGTGCATACCTTGGTCCAGGGGAGATCTGAGACCTTTCATTACACTCATGACTAGGGGTGAGTGGTTGCAATTTTTCAGCACTCGATCCATCATCTTGTTGTGTTTGCTATGTTTGCCCTAAGTGACCAAGGGTATGCTCAGACGTGGGTCCCTTGCTCACTGTGCCACTGGATTCAAGCTAGCCTGGCTGATGCGGGGATGATACCCCGAAACCGGTCCCAGAATGCTTGTTTCTGGTCCAAGGAAGACCTGGCCTGGAAGTTCAGGCTGGACTGTTCCCATGAGGAGCAGGGTCAAGACTGATTTGCATATAGCTCGGTCTGAACTGAAGTGGCGTAGTCAGCAAAAGAACAAACAGATTGAACCCAGATCTCTTGACTGGGGGTGAGTGGTTGAAAAGTTTCAGCACTCCATCCATCATCATGTTGTGTTTGCCACAAAAATGGTTGAAACACTCATGTGGATATGTTTGTAAAATAAAACATTCACTTCGTACAACACCTTGATTGCGTTAACTAGTTGTCAACTTTTCTTTTTTTATTCCTATATAGCCATTTTGGATAATGCAATCAAGAGGTTTTACAAGAATGTCTTGAGTAAGTGCAGAAGTAATTTTGTTGTTCAGTATTACTGCATTGGCCAACAACAATTTTGTATTAACAATATCGACTACCACCAAATCGTTAAGCTATGTATAAATAGTTAAATATAGTTTTACAATTATTAGCACCACATTTTTTTACAGTTGGACTTGGCCTTCTCTGCAGGGCTATCCCCAAATGTTGTGCCTTCACCCCTCCTTTTTTCTGAACCTGTTTTTGTTGGCTTTTAGAACTCTGTGCACATTACCACTGCTAACCAGTGCCAAACCACTTGTGATCTGTCCTTTAAACATGGTAAAATTGGCTTACACCCAATTGGCACATTTAATTTGCTTGTACTTCCCACCTAAAGGGGTACTACAATGTACCCAGGGCTGTAAATGAAATGCTACTAGTGGACCTGCAGCCCTGATAGTGCCACCCATTTAAGTTGCCCTTTAAAACATGTCTCAGGCCTGCCAATGCAGCCTGTGTGTGCAGTTGTAAACTGCCATTTCGACCTGGTAAAGTAGACCATTTGCCAGGCCTAAACCTTGCTTTGTATATATACGTCACCCACTAAGGTAGACTGAAGCAGCCAATAGGGCAGGGTGCGTTGTATGTACCTTTATATTTTACATGTTCTGGTACTGAAATGCTCTCAAATTAGTTTTTCACTTTTGCAAGGTCTACCTCTCCCAAAGAATAACATTGGGTTGCCTTATTACATTTAATAAGTGATAACTTTTCCTTGGGAGCAGGTCGGAATATTATTTTTGGTGTCCAAGGAATTGTAATTTAAAATCCTCTCTAATGTAAAGTTAGATTTCAAATTAGAATTCTGAAAACCCCACTTTAAGAAATTTGGCATTTTCTTCTCTTAACCATTTGGTGCCGGAAGCCTGTTTCATGGGTCATATGATTAGGTGCAGTTGGCTTTTGTGTACTCCTCCCAAACTGCCACACTATAGAGTGTCTGGTTGATGTCAGAATAGGCCATCCTGACTTGATGGAAGGGCCGGAGCTCTCACCTGTCACACTTGCAGTTCAAACGATACTGCTCAGCTAACACACAAAGTACTTCACACTAGCCTATTATGCCTGCAGACAGCTTGGGACCAGGACAGGGAGGCAGAACATCCATACACTTCTGTAGGAGGAAAACTCCAGAAGATTCTTGCAGTTCAAAAGGGGTACCAGGTATAAAAATAGGACCCTCAGAACCACTCTAAAGTACATTCCAGGAACTGTGTATACTACAGAAGAAGGACTGTCCTGCTACAGAGGACTACCCTGCTTCTTGAGGCCTGCCCTTTTGTCTGAGAAGGAAGACTGACCTGTACCCTTCATCCCAGGACAAACTGACTCCAAGGGTCAGCTGACTGACCTCTTTCTCCAAGCTACAGGGACACAACATTCTCCAGAGGCCTCTCTGCAACTGCCCAGCTGAACTGATGCAACTAGACCTGCAATTGGCCTGCTTGAGCCATGGTAGCCTCTGCTGGAGTGAGTTCCTGATGTCCAAGAGGTGCCTCCCAAGGCTTGGATCCTTGGTGTGGCATCATTTGAGCTCCTCCTTGAAGAAAAGAATGGACCAATTTGCTCCAAGATCTCCTGTCTGTGCCAACCCCCAATTCAAAGTGCCAGTGAATCCTACGCTACAGCTACCACCAGTGACGACTGGCAATGCAAGATCTGTGCTTAATGCTACAGCATCGACAGCCCTGGGTGACCTCCAGTGCTATCCATGCTACTTGCAAGCTCCTCCACCGTGAACTGGAATTTGAAAAGGTACATTTTTCACTGGGACTAACTTGATCCCTGTATTCGGCCCATGCTCCATGGCGGTCAGCCTGAACTTGTGACTTTCACTCGGTCTTGGAGTGGCGCTTTGTGTGTTTTTTCTTGTGTTGTGTTTTCCCTTTATTACTGTTTATGGGCTGCAAAAATACTTTACACATTTCCTTGAAGATAAACCTCACTATTTGTGTGCTAAGCTACCAGAGGGTTAAGCACAGGTTAGTTTTGCAACTGTTTGTGGTTCACCCTGACCAGAATTGTGGTTGTTGATTGAGTAGGGTTTCCTCCCCCCTCAACCAACAATCCAATTTGTCACACTTATTTTAATGGTTTATCTTGGTCACTATTGTAGATGCAATAGCTTTTTGATCAAGATTTTGACCAAAAATAGAGTGGCATAACAAACTCTAGCACAGCTAATGAAGGATATCCCAGTGCTCTTGTAAAATGCAATTTTGTATGACATCGTTCACTTAGGGGCTTATTACGATGTTGGGCATACGTAACCGTTGTGGAAAAGAAACCGCCTGACCTTAGGTCAGCGGTTCCGACTGCACTATTACGATGCAACAGCCCAAAGGATAGTCACAAGCCTCCATTTGTCAGTGGAAGCTTGTGCGGAAGTCAGAAATAGCCCACAGCACAAGCTTCCTTTGACAAATGGAGGCTTTGAAACATCCTTGCACCGTGTGGCAGGCACCATGTGGTGCTTGCTGCATGATGCAAGGATGTTGAGGGAGACATCATAGGTGCCCCCCAGGCCCTACAGCGGAAGCCACAGAGTTATGAGGGCCCTGCTAGGGTCCCCAAAGACACATTCCAACAGCAGTTCCATGTCAGAAAGGCCGACATGGAACTGCTGTCGGAAAGTGCCCTCATAATCCCGACGGTGGAGCCGAGCCTGGCTTCGCTGTCATTGTGGATTATGGATGGCTTTCGACGAACTGATGGGCTCCTTGAGCCAGTTGGAATCACCACGGACGGTCCCTCTCCCCGATGCCTCTGCCCGCAGCATCTCAATGTGGCAGGTGGACCACTGTGTGAGATGTTGGTAGGTCCGACACCAACGTGGCATTGGTGTCGGACCCACCAACATCATAATTACGGCCCTTAATACATAAACTGGTTTTCTCTTTGTATATTTTACTGTTCTAATGTTTACCTATATACATTTAGAGTAGTAAAACCTATAACATCTAATACTATAAGACATTTAGTGCATCTTGTAAGACTGGTTCATTTTAAAATAGCAGTTTGTAAGATGTGGAATGGTCATGTGAAATGTACACATGAAGAGATAAGTCACACAGGAAGTTTATTACAAAAGCTGATATCTAAAAACATCTCAAAATTCTGATCCATAGTGGTGCAGTGGGAGATGGGCACTGGGGCAGGGTCAAAGACATGGGATCATGGCCAGTAGAAATTAGAAACTGGAACATTCATAATGTGACAAGGGGGACAATAAACCGGAAAAAGGCAAATTCTAGAGCAGAGAACGCAATGGGACAGTAACGCAAAATACCCGATACTTGGATTTCGTGACTGGTCTATGGCTCTGGAACACCACCATTAGTACTGTGACATATGTGGAGAAGTGTGGCTCAATGATTAGAGCAGCAGACCCTGATGCAGAGGTCTAGCCCGGGACCAGGGTTCAATTCCCCGCCTCGGCGGGTCTTGGGCTCAAAAATTCCACGGACCTGATAATTCTCGCCTCGGTGCCATTCCAATCATGGAGTCCCACTCTACAACTCTGGGCAATAGCTTGCTTAATCTCCACAATGGCCCCCACAACGCTAAGGATGCCTGGCCTCCACCTTGGGGGTGCCCAGGAGTGGACGCCTCACAGGGAAAGCCAGGATGGGTTCCACAGCGGAATTCGTACAAGCGCCTTGAGACCCTTGCGGGTGAGTAGTGCGCTATACAAGTATCAATTTACAATTTATATGGACACTGAAATCTGAAAACTGACTTCAACAACAGTCTGACACTGGTAGACGAGTCGATTAAACTTTCAGGCCCTGACTCAGAAATGAAGACCTGGGGACACATATTCAGACAATCTTACAATAGATGGTTCACGCTATTATACCTGACACTATGGGCACATACATTTGGTCAGGACATTAGTGCATATGTACAAGGACACTGTGGATTTAAGAACACAGGGTGGTGACACAGGGGTAGCGAACCTATTTTACAGAGCTGGAGAGGTTCAGGATCTTGAAGCAAGAAACACAGATGCCTCGAAACACAAAATAAAATTGGCAGTGGAATGCAAACAAAAGGACTCTGACATGTAACACAGCTACTAGAATATGACCTGCAAATATAGAGTTCGGGCCTTTGACAGAGGGACACAGGTATTGGACATGGGACATTGAGTTGCACATTGACCCTAACAGTGATGCACTGCAAGAGACACTCCCAGATACATGGATATTTGCCACTAATTAACACTTCAACACTCAGACACAAACATTTGGGTCACAGGCAGTAGGACATGCATATTGGCCATGGCATTGGGACACAAGTACTGGTATACGTATGATCACATAGTTTTGTGATTGTCAATTACATTGTGACAGCATAGAGGACATAATGAATTGGGAAAGCACCAGGTTGTCTGTTTGCACGTATGTATATGTGCTAGTTTTAAATTTGTTAAACATAGTGGTAAACGTTAAGTCACATATACATGAAAGGAATTAAAAATGGCTGATTGTGAGCAAATTTGCAAGAGCGATTGGCCTCGCTTAAATGAAAAACACATTGAAAATTTTTTACAATTATTTGAGCTTTTTTTTAGATCCCTACTTCAAAATGACGACCTAATTAGATACCTACGATGTCTAATGCTCAGCTTTTGGCAATTCCCCACGATGATATTATGATTGCTTTCTAAAAAAACGTAGTTTTAATACAGCATTTTTATCATGAAAAACATGTGTGTAATTTATAGTAATAAAAGGACTGAGTGAAGGCACATTTACAGCATTTCAAAGATCACTTCTTGTGCCTGATTAAGAGTTGAGCTGTAATGGAACACCATTCACTTTCTAGAGGAAAATGCTCAGTTCAAGGGGGAATCTAGTTGAATTTTCTCCTCTATTCTATCTACCGGGCAGCAGGACTTCACACAAAATATCGCCCTACTAATTTAGCATTTGCTCCAGAAATTGGAGGATTTTCAAGTACCACCGAAATCTCTAACATCGGGAGCAAGTTAAGGATATATCCCTTGCAAATCCACCAATATTTATATGATAAACAGCAACAGAGAAGTAATATAAAGCATAATCAATACATTTAGTATCAGCTTTGTATTCTTCCTTTTATCTAAAATGTATTTTAGTCTAAAGAAAATAAATAAATGTTTCTGCAAGACCCCTTAATTACCGCCCGTAACTCAATATTCCAAACTCATTATGCCCAAAATGACTTCATAAATACAACCAATGACGTCACTAAAGGTTTTACATCATTTGATAGGTGTACACTTGTCCTGGCTTGCTAGTTGTAGATGAAATATCGATGCTGGGATGGAAATGAGACTAGCTGAAGATATCAAGGATTAACATTGGGAGGGGTAAAAACAAAGATGAGCCTAGGGTGGTGAAGGCATGTATATTCCCCTACAGTGCATGTTTGAAGGGGCATTAGATGCCTGGTGTGTGTGACAGGCATATGTGCAACAACAGATAATGTTGAGAATAAATATACTTAAGCGGTCGTATTACAGAAAGTGCCCCGGGGGAGCAACAGGTGTTTGCGCTCGCTTTGTGCGCCCCTGGGACACTTTGGTGATACAGAAGGGGCCGTCGACACTTGTGCGTCCCCTTCTGTAATACTGATAGCGCTGGCACACATAAAGTGTCAGTGCTATCTTCAGGGGGTATTTTCTCATTTGAATGGGGGCATGCCCCATGCAAATGAGGGAACGATCCCTGAAAATAGCTCTGGCTCTTTATGTGTGCCAGGCCAGTGCTATCTGTATTAGAGAAGGGGCCGCACACGTGTCTGCGGCCCCTTCTGTAATACCAAAGTGTGGGAATCTGTTTAATGAATTCCATGTTGAATGAGTTCCAGATGTGGAAACTGCTGATTTTTCTGCAAATTGTAGCTTCAAACCTCCCTCCCCCCCTCCCCCCCCCAGTAACCATCCATCTCTGACCTCCATCTATTGGATCCACCTATAGAAAAGCTGCCCGAGCTGCCTGTTCTGGTATCTCGAGGGGACCTGCTGACAGGTGAGGTGCACAAGAGAGAGCAGCATTTTGTGCCTGACAATAGGGTACCATTCTAGCTCCAGCACATTTCTGCTTGGCTCACAGTCTATACAGCGTGCAAATTGAAGGACAGCCATGATGCTCTGCTTATTTTTTCCCTTGAAGTTACTGCCATTCAGGCAGGTGACAGCGTTGCTACATGGGCTCATTGAGAAGACTTGTTTATAGTGATGGAAAGATAGACTTGTCCCCTTCTGGAGTGAATTGGGTGTATTTAATGTCCAGAGCTGGTTTTAGTTTCTTTATGTATCTAAATGGCTCCAGATGCAGTGAGACCACTGGTCTGCTGCATGTTAAGCTTACCCTGCACTAGAGCAGGTCATGCAACTGTGTTGCAAGTGGGACGTGCTCCCATCTGCACTAGATGCTAGGCACTTGTCGTAGGCTCCTCCTTCTGAACGCTATTGTTCTTTTAACTTGGACTTTGATGTAAGACAGACCTGATGTCGATGATGTAGCCTGCTATTTATTTAATTTATTAATTTTATTTTGACTATGATTATAATATATTGCAAACCTGCATCCAAGTTAGAATACATAACTGAGATCCTTTTGTATAGCATCTTGCCATCAATAATAAGGTATTTTCCAAATTAAAAAAAATACACTTCAGAACTTAAGAAAAGAAACAATGACTTTGCTAAAAAGAAGTTTTAAAAAGTGTACACTTTTTTGTTAGCTTCTTAAGAGGTTTTGGGATCTCATAGAACTTTCAAATGAAAGAAAAGTTTTACCTTTCATGGAAAAGAAATTATTAAATAGAAAACATTCTTCAAAATGCGAGTTTTTATTGTCATTAATTTTTAGAAAACGCATGGTTTGTTTCATGATGCAAAGGTGGTCAAAATTCATGATTTTAATTTCAAGACAGGCATGCTTATCACAGGCTACCACCAACATCCTATTATACTTTCTGTTATTACTTAACAATAAGATTTTTTCCAAATGTGTCCTGGTACTCAATATCTGCAGTTCATACACGCATGAGCTAGCAGCAGTTATTTCCTCGACCTGGAATATATTCCACATTGCCTCTGAAATTCTTTTTGTTGGGTATAATTAGATCATACTTCTCTGTAACTGTCCTCCCTGCCTTCCCTAACCCCCTGTTCTTTTTTGAACAAGAGATGGTCTCACATAGCCGTATCCCATTAATTATTCTCATTGCATGCTGTAGCTTCAACACAACCATCTCAATGTTAGCCTCTTTGATCAGATGTTGTATCTGGCATCTATTCACAGGCCTCTATAGATGTTCCTTACGTACGTTGCCCCACTGCACTTCTAAAATTGTGTGCAGTTTCTATTTTTTTATAGTCATTACAATTATCTTTGGATTGGATATTTTATTTACTGTATAGTATGCAATTAAAATTATCAGCAATGTGCCATTAATTTATTGAATTCAAATTGTGCAATAGGTTTTTCGTAAACATTTAAATAATGTGCCTTTCAATGTTTTAAATAGTTATGAACTCTTGATCTTGTCAACATTTTAATTAGGTTTTAATGTGAATGCTAAGTTTTTCATTACATAGGAATAGTGTGATTCTTAGACAGAAACGCTTGTGGGCCCTCATTCCAGGTTGACTGGAATAGGGGAAAATAGCACATGTGGAAATACCATACCCCGGAGTGAGGTAATGTGGGAAAATATCTCTGTTCCACGTTTGTAACTTGCAAATGAAGCATAATATGCAAAAGTGTTATTTAATACACAGAATCCTGCATGTTTACCTTTATTACAAGCCTTTCCTCCAATAAACGTTGGTGGTTTTGACATCCAAGAGTCTATCAGAAAAAAACTGTGGAGGTGATATATTTATTTAACAACTCCCTGGCAAACAAGCTTTTGCACAGAGAGCAGAACTTGTAATGAAGGCCATAGAAACATACTGCGATTTGAAGACGTAATGCACCACCCGCCACATTCTTTCTGTGATTTCCATGGTGCTGGTAAATTGGGAGTGCCTGTGCCTTGTATTATCACAGACAGGTCATTTCTTTTCAACTTTAATGAATATTTTTTGTATTACAGGAAAGTTTGTTTGGGGGGCCGAGACCCATAAGATGTAAGCCTTAAAATGTATTAAAGGGAGAACTTCAATAGGGTTTCAAATAATTCAGTGGGATTTTTAGACTATCCATGTAATGGGTTTACAATCAGAGATTAAACTCCCTTCATAGAGAGTGTAGGTTTCCCATTGAAAGGCAAGCTGTGTGGTACTGCAACATATTTGTAGACCTAAAACATTGAGTGCAAATGCAAGAATGTGTAAACAATTACCAACAATAGGCATTTGCGAACGTTTCTTCTTGATGTTGTCTGCTTGATATTTTTGGATCTAGTGTGATATAATTCACAGATAGTCCCTTTAAAACAAAGGCATTATCAGGACCTCTCATCACATTCAAAGGACTTCCCCGTAGTATGAATAAGATCATTTACCGATGTATTTAAATCTTCAACTATATTTTCAGAGTAATATATAATAAGGAGAACTGTTAAAGTAAATATATATCTGGAAGTTAATTGATGTACATCAAAGAGGACTGACTGACTGGGTGGTAAATTTAGGAGCAATTGTTCTTTAGCATCAGGGGTGTCTGTAAGCAGACTTAATAATCACTGGTGTAACACTGATTCATGCATTTTCAGGAGCTACACTGATTGTGCAACTGATGTATATTGGTTGCTCTGATGTGTAATGCATTTAACTCCTATTAACAATGGAGGGAAACATAAATTATCTCTCACTTTAAAGGCTTCCTTTGACCTACTGTCTCCTGAAACACTTAGTCAATTCCAATTCACCCCAATTAATCCTCCTCTTAAAAAACAGGTAAAATAGTTGTTATGTGACCTTAGTGAGATATGATGGAATGTCAGGACTGCTTCCCTTTTTAAGTCGATCCTGGGCAGTGCATGGGGTATCTTTTTGAAACATGCTGTAATCACTCTGTGGGCTTACAGTCCCCCATTGCCTTTTTATTTGTTCGTACGATTGGCATTCAAAAATGTTTGCTTGCTAGTGGTTAATCCTTCGCTTTTATCCCCCCTTTTTGTGTTTGGTTTTCTCCCACAGAGCACCTCTCACTTACTGTGAACATTACGCTTCTGTGTGTCTTCATTTGGGGGACTATTTTTTTTCTTTGATTCCTGCTTGTGTCACTGTTTGCCCGTCTTTGGTGGTTAAGCTTTGGCACCCCTCACTGAATCCCCCGGTCTCCTTCAAATGCTGAAATGAAATACTAGATGCTTCAGACTCTGACTTCAATGTGTGAGGATTTCCCCCAAACCCTTCCTGCTTCGCTGCTTATTGCTTTAGCAAGTCTGGGTCACCGGACCTTCAGCAGCCCAATTATGCAGCACATTTAAGTTCAAGGCTGGGGCAACTTCCATCGCATTGTCTCTGACACTTGTTTATGTAACGTGAACTCGACCGACCCAAAAGTGGTGGAGCACTTTACTTGAGCGCTAATTATATTACACAATGTTGAGGTCATTTTTATAGAGCACAAACTTGACTGACCCAAAAGTATTGAAGTGCTTCGCAGACGAGTCGGATTCATTTTTTTGTTTTTAGGTGCACAGAGATTAAGTGATGCAGCCGCCGCCCCTGTTTATTCTTTATTTCCTGTCTACCTGACAAATGGGAGCAACATACTTCCCACCCACCTCCTCGCAGGTCGCTGCATGCCTGTCCCACTGCCTCTTCCTAGTCCTCTCAGACCTCTAATTTTAAAGCACATTCACAGCAGCTCCCCAGGGACTATGAGGCATTTTTTATTATATAATGTGAGCTCAAGCAACCCGAAGGTGTTAGAGCAATTTACATGAGCGCTATTTACTTTACACAATGTCAGAATACATTTTGGGGGCATTTTTATAAAGTGCAATCTTGATTGACCAAAGCTATAAAAGCGCCAGTTACATTATACAAAGTTAGGTTAATCTTTTTGTTTTTAGGTACGCAGAGATTAAGTGATGCCGCCGCCGCCCCTGTTTATTCAATATTTCCCATCTACCTGACAAATAGGAACATTTTGTTGTTGTTACTACACACCGGGTAATGCAGAGTGATTCAAGAATACATGCTTGCCTCAGGAAACATATATGGACACATTCCAAGGCTTTTTAACGCACAGACAGAAAGACAAGAGTCTTGATGCAAGTCAACAGCACTAAAACCTTCTGGGTGCAACTGCATACATCAACAGTAACCAAAAATTCAAGATAATAAGTCAAAATCATAACATTGTGTGAATTATAAAACGTCTGTCGATGTCAAAACATTCTTTAAAGAAGACAAACTGTGAATAGATGCTTGGTATGACAACATTCTCTGTAAATAAATAAGGAGTACTAAACACAATGAGCCGCTCTAGGGTTGCTAATATTCATATGATATGATATTCGCAATGGAGTGCACGAACAATCAGTGTATCCGCTGAAGAGGCAGACAGGAAAAAGCTTTAAAAAAGATGTACCTATGGTGGAGGCTGAGTAGAAAGAGCTGTGCCTTTCATACATATATCCTATAGATGGACGGATCCAAGCTCCAAAGTAGACGAGGAAGGGGCACAGGTCAGAGGTGAGGTGGTCAAAGATCAGCCACAGCACCCTCACAGTGCTCACATAGAGAGACCTGGCCTCAACGCCTCTGTGTACATTGGTGGATGAATCCTTCCCACCAACCATTGCAAAATCCTTTGCTGGGGAAGCACTCCAACTACTTCTCAGTGTTCTGTGCCCACTTACTCTGAATTTTTCCTGATTCACTCATAACTACACAGGCCCCTCTTATACTGCAAAAAAAGAACACATTTCAGCTCTGTTGTTCTCACCAACTAATGGCTCATCACATAGTTATTCATCATGTAGATGTTTTAGAAAGTCCCTATCTGACTGTAAGCTGTAACCATTTTCATCTCCCTCCTACATAATTAATGGTTGGATTTCAGACCACACTAAAGCAATGAGCCAGCAACTATTCAGTCGGTTGATGACACACTCATTATCATAATGAAAACTTCTGTCTGTTTGTCCTGCTTGATTCCTCTGGTGCCTTCCACATCATCACAATGAACCTAATCAATATCCTGTGGACACACATGGCATTTGTTGATGCACATGGAATTTGTCAGTATTGCACTACGCTGGCTCTCTTTTATTCCTATCTCTCCAACCACAAATGGATCATCCAGATACGGATCGCTATGTTCCAGCAAGTACTGGTGACTTGTAAACAACTGTGGAAAGACAGTCCGATTGTCCTCATACACATAACTGTTACTTTAGTATTACAAATTCAGCAATCCAACAACCTGATTTTGGAATAAAATTAATCAATCTGAGAAACACAAATGACCCCATATGCTCACACGCCCCCTTAAACATTACAATTAAATGAAGGAAAACTCATAGGTTCTTCATACAGCACATGGTCTACCAATATCCCAAGGAGATGGACTGGCATCACTAACACTAGTTAAGCAGATGGTCCAATGACCTGCATCGTCACTGTGATACACCCTATGTAGACAACCCTACAAAACGGTTGAACATCATATGGGTTTTGTTGATGTAAAAATATCCCCTGCACACGAACATTTTGTTGTTGTTGCTATGTCCAGTGCTCCTATACCCAGGGGGCTGGGACAGAGGGCGGGCCGGGGGCTTGCTGGTAAATGGATGGTGTGAGCAGTGTTTTGATTGGAAAACTCTGGAGAAGGGTGCCTGGTGAATAGAAGCTTGGGGGAGGAAGCATGTGATGTCTCTCCCATTAGAAAGTACTTCACTGCTTTTTATCCATAGGTTTTTCAATACTCTAGTGATGCAGTTGCACCCAGAAGGTTTTAGTGCTGTTGACTTGCATCAAGACTCTTGTCTTTCTGTCTGTGCGTTAAAAAGCCTTGGAATGTGTCCATATATGTTTCCTGAGGCAAGCATGTATTCTTGAATCACTCTGCATTACCCGGTGTGTAGTAATTGTATAGCTCTTCCATTCCTGGTGGCACAGCACCCAGGATTATGTTCTGCATGGCTAAACACTTATAAGGTCCCAAAGGGGAGACCTATTGGCTATGCCAACGCTTGTTCATTTTTCTTGGTGTGTTCATCTGCTTTATCTAGAAACAAACTGAATCACTTTATCTATCAATCAACACCTACATGTAGAATGCACAACATCTCAATTCTGCTCCCACCCTTTTTTATTTGCTCCCTATTGAAACAGATTAGGATTAACTGCTTCTCGAATCTAATGTTGATAACATGCAGCTGTTGTCCCTCCCAGCATCACCCCATATTTGCTACTATCACCTGGAGACAAAGTGAGTGTCTGATGTGGAAGAAGAGGGATCCACAAGGTGAAGGAACTACCTCAAAGCGGTTTCAGTGCACAATACACAAAGCGTGTCTGAGAAAGGAGTATAAAAAAAGTATTGAATCTGCCAGTCACTGTTCAGGCCTAAGTATCTGACACCTCCACAGGATATTTTGGAAATATTCTGCGATCCAGGGCTGGGGTTCTTGATAGCTTTCTTGAGAGAAGGGGTGGACGTCAGCTGAGGGACTTTGCAACAATCTGCTGAAGGAGCAGTGCCTCTTTTGGAAGATGGTTTTGTCTGGGCTGCTGAAATTGGGGTGCCATAAGTATCCCTGCAAGAAGGAATCTGCCTTGAAGAAAGATCCAGGAGTAACTGTCCAGAGCAGAACTGTCCAGACGAAGATACATGAGTAAATCATATTGGACACAGAGCACCTAGGGTGACAGCGACGCTATCCAGAGTTTGTGGCTGGCTCCCTTAGTTTTCCCCAGATTGCCCCAATTAGCACTTTTGGATTTCCTTAGCGGCCTCCCTATCCTGAGAGTGATTACCTGGGTTGCTGGGGAAAGAAGAGAAGGGCATCAACTAAAGCGAACCTGAAGAAGGTCCTCTGTGCCCTGGTGCACTGCACCTCTTCCACAATTTGAACCTATGATTATGTGCCCAACATTCAGTTTGTGATGCTGGAGGCAGTGAAAGCATGTCCAATGGTGGTGAAGAGCTTGGCTCTGGGCCTGACACAGGACTGAGTGCAGCGAGGGGCTGAATGACAGATTTGTGTGGTGCCTGTGAGTGCATCAAAGGCCAAGTGACCCCTGTGATACCATGCATGGGCTCCAGAGTCAGCTATAGTACCCCTATGGATGAGCTTCACTCCTTGTTTGGACGGGGTGTTATCTTTTCTGTGTGAGAAGCACTCTGACCACACTCCTTGTCAGCGATTGTCCATCTGGAAGGCTGTATATCTTCTGGAGGTGGTGGGAGGAGGCAAAGTGGACAGCGAACTCAATACAATGGCAGCGACCTCAAATTGGAAGTCCCGGGCGCAGCAAGAGTAGGTATACCAGACTATCTCTTAATGCAAGACCCATTTGGGGTGAAAAACTGCAAATGATTGAATTGGTTAGCCCACGATCAATACAACCTATTAGACTGACCATGGGTCCCTGAACTTGTAGAGGACTCCTCACCGAGCATAGCTTGAGGAGCACTTGTATAGATTTTCCTTCAGGTTGCAAAATTCATTAAATCCCAGATAATAGTATATAACCAGTGTTCTTGCATTGTGATGTTCCATATCTTTGTGTAGTATTAAGAAATAGCACATTATATCTTACTTTTTCTTGCAAAGCATTGACTAGACATTGCATTACTGAGTGATATTAGGTCCATTGTTTTCTAACACCACACCAACACCCTGAGTAACCCTTGGACTGTATGCCTCGCTACCATGAGGGTCAAGTGCTAAAGGATTGTTCTTGGTGCTTAGTTATCAGTATAAATAATAGACCAGGCCCTGTGGGTTTTGAGATAAATGGACTCCCCCAACTCAGTTAAGGGCTCAATAACCCACTTGTACACTGGGACCACTGAATAGAATGTGGGTTCATATCTTTTCCCCCCGCGTATGCTCCTGCAGTTCATGCTTTTAAGAAGCTTTGTTTCACAGAGGCTCCCAACTTTAGAGGGTAATGTGTCAGTTCCCTATATCAGCAAGCCAGCCCTACAGTGTCATTTGATGGTGGAACATTTCCTAAATGTCCTTAATACAGAGATATCTTTCAAAATATAACGATAGTGGAATGTGAGATAAAAACACCCTAATGTAGTCTTTGTCATAAAATCAAAACATTGTGCGAGACGTAGGGTTTCCTTAAATGCATTAAACACTAAAGCAAGTAATATGCTCCAACTCAAAATATTGTCTTGTGATGTCAACAGTTTCACTATACATCAACAGTAACCAAAAATTCAAGATAATAAGTCAAAATCATAACATTGTGTGAATTATAAAACGTCTGTCGATGTCAAAACATTCTTTAAAGAAGACAAACTGTGAATAGATGCTTGGTATGACAACTTTCTCTGTAAATAAATAAGGAGTACTAAACACAATGAGCCGCTCTAGGGTTGCTAATATTCATATGATATGATATTCGCAATGGAGTGCACGAACAATCAGTGTATCCGCTGAAGAGGCAGACAGGAAAAAGCTTTAAAAAAGATGTACCTATGGTGGAGGCTGAGTAGAAAGAGCTGTGCCTTTCATAAATATATCCTATAGATGGACGGATCCAAGCTCCAAAGTCGACGAGGAAGGGGCACAGGTCAGAGGTGAGGTGATCAAAGTTCAGCCACAGCACCCTCACAGTGCTCACATAGAGAGACCTGGCCTCAACGCCTCTGTGTACATTGGTGGATGAATCCTTCCCACCAACCATTGCAAAATCCTTTGCTGGGGAAGCACTCCAACTACTTCTCAGTGTTCTGTGCCCTCTTACTCTGGATTTTTCCTGATCCACTCATAACTACACAGGCCCCTCTTATACTGCAAAAAAAGAACACATTTCAGCTCTGTTGTTCTCACCAACTAATGGCTCATCACATAGTTATTCATCATGTAGATGTTTTAGAAAGTCCCTATCTGAATGTAAGCTGTAACCATTTTCATCTCCCTCCTACATAATTAATGGTTGGATTTCAGACCACACTAAAGCAATGAGCCAGCAACTATTCAGTCGGTTGATGACACACTTATTATCATAATGAAAACTTCTGTCTGTTTGTCCTGCTTGATTCCTCTGGTGCCTTCCACATCATCACAATGAACCTAATCAATATCCTGTGGACACACATGGCATTTGTTGATGCACATGGAATTTGTCAGTATTGCACTACGCTGGCTCTCTTTTATTCCTATCTCTCCAACCACAAATGGATCATCCAGATACGGATCGCTATGTTCCAGCAAGTACTGGTGACTTGTAAACAACTGTGGAAAGACAGTCCGATTGTCCTCATACACATAACTGTTACTTTAGTATTACAAATTCAGCAATCCAACAACCTGATTTTGGAATAAAATTAATCAATCTGAGAAACACAAATGGCCCCATATGCTCACACGCCCCCTTAAACATTACAATTAAATGAAGGAAAACTCATAGGTTCTTCATACAGCACATGGTCTACCAATATCCCAAGGAGATGGACTGGCATCACTAACACTAGTTAAGCAGATGGTCCAATGACCTGCATCGTCACTGTGATACACCCTATGTAGACAACCCTACAAAACGGTTGAACATCATATGGGTTTTGTTGATGTAAAAATATCCCCTGCACACCGCTTTTGGGACAGAAATGGTGGGAAAACTCTGCTTCCAACACAACACCACTCATAAAACATTGAGCACGGGTTGTTCACACAGATATTACCCTGGCATGTTGTAGCGCTTTAATGCTGAATGCTTCTAACTTGTCCTGCATTTTTTAAATAGCACTGTTCTTAATAATGTTTGTAATTGTATGCTTTTATTACCCATCCTGATTTTAAAAGCACTGTTCTGAATACTGTTTGAAATTAAATATGCACATGTCCCGCGGCAGAATTCCTTAAGCTGACTCACCTTGCTCTTCCGAGGCTCAGGAGTGGGGAAGCCATTTCTGATTGAGGTGGTTCCTGAACGCCTGGAAATCACCACGTGGCACCGGATGCAGCGCACAGTTGGGCAACGCTCAAGCTCCTCGTGTATGGGTGTCCATATAAACAGGGCTGCTGCGTGGGCGCTCCGCCGGTGTGCCGAAGGTGCGCCAAAGGCAAGCCCATCTGCGTCCTTTCGGATCGCGGCCATGCTGCCCATTACCCGTCAGGTGGCCATATTGTATGGTCCAAGGAGCAACTATTAAGTTTGAATAATAAGGCCTGTGAGCTCTCTATTGAGCTAGACCACTTGAAGGCTATCCAGCCTATGACCTGCAGCTGCTGCCCTTTTTCTCTAGGTTCAGGCACCGGGATATACAAGGATGACTCCTCTCCCAACTCTCCCCCTGCTATTTCTGCTCAGGGAAATATTAGCCCTATCAAGGCCTGCCTGATTAACTGCAGATACCTCCCCAAACATGCATATGACATCTGGCTCTCCTTGGAGGCTAATGTATGGGATTTAATGTTTCTTACCGAAAAATGGCTCAATGAGAGCTCAAATCCAGACCTGACGATGGTCATTCCAGATGGTTTCAGGTTGGTGGGTGTCAATAGAGGTGGCAATAAGACTGGGGTTGGGGTGGCTATTATTCTTAGGGAGAGCTGGGAAATCTCCTGCAGAAGGATTTAACAAATAGGGATCCTGGAGGCCAATTCTTTCTGCATAAAAATCGCACACCACTCTATCAGTGGCTGGGATCCTAGCTTATAGACCTCCCAACACACCGACCTGTCATCTAGCAGATCTCTGCGATATAGCAGCAGACCTCTCTCTAAAATACATTAGCTTTACTAGTCTAGGGGACTTTAACATCCACATGGACAATGACATATGCGCGAAAGCCAACCAATTTGCAGATACGTTGAGCGGACTCAACTTTACACAACGCGTCACGGCCCCCACTCATGCTGCCAGCCACATACTCAATCTCATTTTTACTAATGACCCCAACCTGACGGTTGAAACTCCCCTACCACTAACATGGTCTGACCATGTACTGATACCATTCAACTTTAAACCTACTCACTACAGTATTAGACCTCAGCACTGCGCTCAGAGAAGGAGAAACTGGAGCAAAGTCACAGGAGATAGCATGACACCAGCACTCCTCACGGTCCCCCTCACACTGTCAGGTAATCCTGATAAAGATACAGTAAGTTTTAATAGTTGGGTGGACAATGCTCTTGATGCAGTTGCCCCCTTCAGACTTGCCGTATCCTCTAGGAAGAGACCATCCGCCCCTTGGTTTTCCTACGAACTTCGATCTGAGAAAGGTTTATGTAAAAAATTGGAGCATGCTTGGAGATAATCTTATGACCCTGCAGCCAAACTCACCTACAGAAAGGCCCTTCAAAACTTCCATAAACTCAAGCGAAGTACCATGCAAGACTACTTCACCCTCAAGATTAGATCAGCTGAAAATTCCACGAGAGCTCTATTCAAAATTGCTAAATGCTTCACTAAACCAGCAGCTCTTGATAGTACTGTGATTCCTTCCTCTTCCATCTGCACAGGGTTGTCGATTTTTTTTCAGGACAAAATTCAAACTATCTACGCTACTTTCCATCCAATTTGACTCTGCCTGAGCAGAACGCCACTCCGGTCAGACCCGGAGTCTTTGACCAAATTCCGCACTCTTTCTCTGGAGGATTCTTTAAAAAAAAGTATCAGAATGTAAATCGGGTTCACCGGGAGATCCCTGCCCGGCCCAGTTTTTTAATCTTCTGGCCCCCTGTTTTAATGCCTCCCTAAACCAAATTTGTAAATCTTCGCTGAGCTCAGGCATTTTTCCAGCAGCATGGAAACAGGTTTTCCTACTGCCCATACTTAAAAAACCAGAAGCCGACCCTACAGAGTATAAAAACGTCAGGCCCATCTCACTTCTACCTGCTCCTGCAAAAATCCTTGAACAAATAGTCCAGAACCAACTATCAGAATTCTTGGAATCTAACAATCGATTCCACGACTCCCAATCCGGCTTTAGAGCAGGTTATAGCACAGAGACCACTCTCTTAGTGGTGGCAGAGAGTGTCCATGAGACTATTGATCAGGGCAACGCAGCAATGCTTGTGCTGCTGGATCTCTCCGCAGCCTTTGACACTGTCACTCATCTGATTCTCCTAGAGAGATTAAAACAAATGGGAATTCAGGGCACTGCCCTTGCCTGGATCTGGTCCTTTCTAGAGAACCGGACACAATACGTTTTTCTACGTCCCTTCGTCTCGTCCCAGAAGCCCCTTGTTTGTGGGGTTTCCAAGGGATCGGCACAGAGTCCTTTCCTTTTCAATTTATACCTCTCCCCTCTTGCAGCCTTGGTCGAATCCCTGGGGGTGAAGGTGATTTCCGACGCTGACGATACCCAGTTTCTGTTTTCTTTTAAAGAACAATCGGAGGCTGCTTTTATTAACTTTAGAAGCTGTCTAAGTCACATCTCAGCTTAGATGACCCAAAATTGTTTAAAGCTGAGCTCGGAGAAAACCAAGGTACTTTTCTTCAACCAACAGGCCTCTCCACCCTCTAAGCTGTGGTGGCCTCATGAATTGAATCCCCCTCCTGAGCCAGTAGACTCGGTGAGAAACTTGGGTTTCAGATTTCGGCAAGTCCCAGATCCGGCAAGTCTCCTCATCCAGCTTCGGGAGACTTCGCACCTTGCATAAGTTCCTCCACTTCCTCCCGATGGACTGCAGGAGGACGGTGGTTCATGCCTTAATTACATCCCATCTGGACTATGCCAATGGCCTTTACCTGGGTCTCCCTGCATATCTGATTCGCAGACTGCAAGTGATACAGAATGCAGAGGCTAGACTGATTTGCAAGGTTCCTTACCGTCACTCCATCACTCCCCACCTGAGAAGCCTCCATTGGCTGCCCATCATAAGGAGAATAGAATTCAAGGCACTCACCCTGGCTTACAGAGCAACCAGGGGTTGAGGCCCGGCCTACTTGAGTTAGACTCCAACACTACCATCATGACTGGGCCTTGAGATCTAAACACCTACAGTTCCTCACCACTCCCAGCTTTTGCAAGGCGAGGGTTGGCGGTAGAGCTTTTGCAGTTAGGACCTTTAAACTGTGGAATGCCATGCCGCTCCCGCTCCGCCGACTGAACCAGAACCTGCTTTCAGGTGAGCTCTAAAAACCTAGCTCTTCCACCGTCTTTAAGCTGGTGCGTGCCCTGTGCTATTCGACTGCCTTAGCGCCGGGACACCTCCGTTGGGTGTAGCTGCGCGCTCTACAAGTTTAAAAATAAATAAATATATATTACTCCATCGACAAACCCACAGATACATATATCTGTGAAGAAAAACACTAAATTGGCAAGTGATTGAAAGGCATGTATTATAATAATAAAACAGCTTAAAATAGCATAAAGTAACATAATTTGGTTCACAAGGAACACAATAGAGCCTTTGATTTTGTTTTTTTCTCTCCTGTATCAGTGGCTCAGAAAGTGCTGCACAGACAATTTAAATAAATACAAATTAAATAAAACCAGTGGGCAGTGGACAATCCAAAGGAATTGGCGTGGTGCATACCCAAGAAGATATCCTCTGAGAAGTTACTTTTCAGTATTGACTATATATATCTTGTAGGTGTTAACATTTCAGTTCTGGCAAACTGTAAGAAGCCCAAGGCTAGAACTGTTAAGAGTCTATGCATCAGAAGCCCTGGTTGTGTGTAAAGTTTTTATTTTGTGTTGTAACTTTGGTGAATTTCCTGAGTTTCACACTTTGTGAAACATAGTAGTTTATTTTCCCCTTTGTGGTTTTTCTGCACATAGCAAGATCTTTTTCAAGCTCTAGCAAGATCATTTTCTCTCTAATCAAGCTCTGCCAATCTGGAAAGTTTATGTAGCGCTTTACACTGTACGTTTATCAATTGCAGTGCTTCGATATGCATAAAGAAATTGAACAGAACACAAACACAAAGGGTCCTTTTAGATGTGCTCCGCAAATCCTAGTTGGATCACATATTGGAATTATCCCTTGATCGAATTCTATGCACTAAGATAATGCCACAACCGTGGATTTTTATCAGCTCAATTTTTTCTAGGTGAAACCTTTTGAAAATTGTGTGTGTAAATAACACACATTTTGAGTTGTTGCACCTCAGAAAGGCCGGAAACCACACAGTATTTTTATAGCTTCCCAAATTCTGAGATGGATAAATCACATGATGTAGTATTAGAACATCCAGTAAACATTTAACAGCTATTGCCTCCCATCATTGTACAAGGCTTATAATAAGCCAGTTGTCTGCAGTGTATATCTTAAGTGCAACCATTAGGTTAACATGAAAATATTTGTGATATAAACTGTTGCCAAATCCACAATTTTCTTGGTGAGGTGAACAAGTGAAAACAAAACTTTACAACTTTTGTGAAGTAGAAAAGATTTCTAGAGAATTTTGTAAGCGATTAAAAACTTGGCAACTATGCACAAACCTGGGACCGAGTATAGTCATCTTTCCAAAGAGGATAACTGATTTTTTTACACTTAATGTACAATTTCCACCACATAAACCTACTGAGCAGACAGTGGCCTTAAAGCTTGCTGCCTAATGACTCATACAGTACAAAAGTACTACGGGATAACAGCAGGTGCGATTGCAGATGGAATAAAATAAAAAACATTTTAGGGAGAAAATCCAAAAGTCCAAGAAGAAGCCAGCCCGATGAAGTAAATCGGTCAATGGTGTAGCAAACACTGATAGGCAGAGAAGATCATAATTTGTCATTCTGCTGTGATATCAAGTGATAGAAATGGCATGTGAATGTCATTGCGGCTTCAAAGTCGAATTTGAGTCCGCAGCTGCTAAATACAGCAGGGGGTTCTCCATGAGGGTGGGGAAGCATTGCCCCCTGCCTGCTGCGAGCCGCCCGTGAAAAATAAAATGGTAATTAAATAAATGATTTAATTGCCCTTTTATTTTTCCAATGTGCTTTATTTTGGTTTTTTGGGGGAAGTGATGGGGGACTTCGCTCGCCTCACCAATTTCAAAAGTTGCCAGCCGCCACTGGTCAAATGCTAAAAATATAATAAGCCTGATGCAACACGTCATGATTGTTCTTACTAGTTACACATGTCTTATTCGCAACTGTTCCAATGGTAAACCATTGCACTTCGATAAAGTTTGCTATACTTTTCAAATGCATTTGCAGTTTGTAAACCATTTGCAGTCCTCTGATTGAATTGAAAACATTCAAGAATAACATATTAAGGATTTGATTTTCTAATTTTATCTTGCTATTACTTTCCTTTTTATGGCTTGTGTGAGAAATAATTGCATAAATATTACCTACTGGCGGTCGCCAGTAGGTAGTTATAGTTAGAACCTATTTTCCATTGGAAAAGCATTTTTTGTTTTCCCAATAACTTTGGCGTCGTTTGACGAATCATCGCAAAATTGTCAAAACTAGTGGGGTGCTCCGGTCAGCTCCTGCCTTGAAAGTTTCGGGGTAATTCGCCAAGTGGGGGCCGAGATAAAAGGGGGATCCCAAAACGTGTTTTCGAGATGTTATTTTCCATAGGAAACTTTAGACACTGCGACAGCCCGAACTGCTGAACGGAATTATACAAAATTTTGCTAAAAGGTAGCCCTTGGGTCAGAAAGAGCCCTTTTTGTTGAATTGTGTAAATCCATTCAGTAGTTCCTGAGACATTCAAAATATAGAGGTCGGAAAATCAATTTCCAATATGAAACTTTAGACACGGCTACAGATCAAACTGCTGAACAGAATTACACCAAATTTGGCAAAAAGGTAGTGCTTGGTTCAGAAAGCATCCTTTTTCTTAAATGGTGGAAGTCCGTTCAGTAGTTTTTGATATATTAATGGAAAAAAATCTTTATATATCTGGGCGGGACCTAACTACACAAGCACAAGCTTGGCTCAAATTGGCTGCCAACACTTCAATCCAGTAAGTGTTGGCAGCCATCTTGGTGCACTGCTTTTAGGTCTCGCCTAGCGATGCAGCGCATGCGTTGTTCACTACACAAACACCACTGCCCTAAACCCTAAAACACTACCCCCAGCACGACCCCCTACACTACACAAACACCACTGCACTGCCCTAAACCCTAAAACATTACCCCCAGCACGACCCCCTACACTACACAAACACCACTGCACTACCATAAACCCACCCCAAGCACAGCCCCCTACACTACCCAAACACCACTGCACTACACTAAACCCTAAAACACTACCCCTGCACGACCCCCTATACTGCCCGAAGACCACAGCACTGCCCTGAACCCTAAAACACCAACCCCCTGCATGACCCCTACACTGCCCGAACACCGCTGCACTGCCCTGAACCCTAAAACACCACCCCTTGCATAACCCCCTACACTGCCCGAACACCACTGCACTGCCCTGAACCCTAAAACACCACCCCCTGCACGACCCCCTACACTGCTCGAACCCCGCTGCACTGAACCCTAAAACACCACCCCCTGCACAACCCCCTACACTGCCCGAACACCGCTGCACTGCCCTGAACCCTAACACTCCACCCCCTGCAGGACCCCCTACACTGCCTGAACACCACTGCACTGAACCCTAAAACTCCACCCCCTGCATGACCCCCTACACTGCCCAAACAACACTGCACTGAACCCTAAAACTCCACCCCCCGCACGACCCCCTACACTGCCCGTAAACCACTGCACTGCCCTGAACCCTAAAACTCCACCCCCCTGCACGGCCCCCTACACTGCCCAAACACCACTGCACTGCCCTGAACCCTAAAACACCAACCCCCTGCACGGCCCCCAACACTGCCCGAACACCACTGTACTGCCCTAAACCCTAAAACACAACCCCTTGCATGACCCCCTACACTGCCCAAACACCACTGCACTGCCCTAAAACACCACCCCCTGCACGACCCCCTACACTGCCCAAACACCACTGCCCTGCCCTAAACCCTAAAACACCACCCCCTGCACAACCCCCTACACTGCCCGAACATAGCTGCACTGCCCTAAACCCTAAAACACTACCCCTGCACGACCCCCTATACTGCCCGAACACCACAGCACTGCCCTGAACCCTAAAACACCAACCCCCTGCATGACCCCTACACTGCCCGAACACCGCTGCACTGCCCTGAACCCTAAAACACCACCCCTTGCATAACCCCCTACACTGCCCGAACACCACTGCACTGCCCTGAACCCTAAAACACCACCCCCTGCACGACCCCCTACACTGCTCGAACCCCGCTGCACTGAACCCTAAAACACCACCCCCTGCACAACCCCCTACACTGCCCGAACACCGCTGCACTGCCCTGAACCCTAACACTCCACCCCCTGCAGGACCCCCTACACTGCCTGAACACCACTGCACTGAACCCTAAAACTCCACCCCCTGCATGACCCCCTACACTGCCCAAACAACACTGCACTGAACCCTAAAACTCCACCCCCCGCACGACCCCCTACACTGCCCAAAAACCACTGCACTGCCCTGAACCCTAAAACTCCACCCCCCTGCACGGCCCCCTACACTGCCCAAACACCACTGCACTGCCCTGAACCCTAAAACACCAACCCCCTGCACGGCCCCCTACACTGCCCGAACACCACTGCACTGCCCTAAACCCTAAAACACAACCCCTTGCATGACCCCCTACACTGCCCAAACACCACTGCACTGCCCTAAACCCTAAAACACCACCCCCTGCACGACCCCCTACACTGCCCAAACACCACTGCCCTGCCCTAAACCCTAAAACACCACCCCCTGCACAACCCCCTACACTGCCCGAACATAGCTCGACTGCCCTAAACCCTAAAACACCACCCCCTGCATGAACTCCTACACTGCCCGAACACAACTGCACTGCCCTGAACCCTAAAACTCCATCCCCTGCACAACCCCCTACACTGCCCCAACACCACTGCACTGAACCCTAAAACTCCACCCCCTGCACGACCCCCTACACTGCCTGAACACCACTGCACTGAACCCTTAAACTCCACGCCCCTGCACAACCCCTTCACTGCCCGAACACCACTGCACTGCCCTGAACGCTAAAACACCATCCCCTGCAAGACCCCCTACACTGCCCGAACACCACTGCACTGAACCCTAAACCCGAAAACACCACCCCCTGCACGACCCCCTACACTGCCCGAACACAGCTGCACTGCCCTAAACCCTAAAACACCACCCCCAGCACGACCCCCTACACTGCCCGAACACCACTGCTCTGCCCTAAACCCTAAAACACCACCCCAAGTATGACCCCCTACACTACCCGAACACCACTGCACTGCCCTAAACCCTAAAACACCACCCCCAGCATGACCCCCTACACTACCCGAACGCCACTGCACTGCCCTAAACCCTAAAACACCACCCCCAGCACGACCCCTACACTACCCGAACACCACTGCACTACCATAAACCATGACTTCCAGCACGACCCCCTACACTACCCAAAGGCCACTGCACTACCCTAAACCCTAAAACACAACCCCTACACTGCCCAAAGATCACTGCACAACCCTAAACCCTAAAACCCAACCCCCAGCACGACCCCCTACACTACCCAAAGACCACTGCACTACCCTAAACCCTAAAACTCGACCCCTACAGTACCCAAAGACCACTGCACTACCCTAAACCCTAAAACACAACCCCCGGCACAACCTCTACACTACGCAAAGACCACTGCATTACCCTAAACCCTAAAACACAACCCCCTACACTACACAAACACCACTGCACTACCCTAAACCCTAAAACACTACCCCCAGCATGACCCGCTACACTACACAAACACCAATGCACTACCCTAAACCCTAAAACATTACCCCCAGCATGACCCCCTACACTACCCAAACACCACTGCAGTACCCTAAACCCTAAAACACTACCCCAGCATGACCCCCTACACTACCCAAACACCACTGCACTACCCTAAACCCTAAAACACTACCCGCAGCACGACCCCCTACACTACCCAAAGACCACTGCATTACCCTAAACCACGACCCCCTACACTACCCAAACACCACTGCACTACCCTAAACCCTAAAACACTACCCCCACACGACCCCCTACACTACCCAAAGACCACTGCACTGCCCTGAACCCTAAAACACCACCCCCTGCACTGCTCGACCACCGCTGCACTGAACCCAAAAACACCACCCCCTGCACAACCCCCTACACTGCCCGAACACCGCTGCACTGCCCTGAACCCTAAAACTCCACCCCCTGCATGACCCCCTACACTGCCCAAACACCACTGCACTGAACCCTAAAACTCCACCCCCCTTGCACGACCCCTACACTGCCTGAAAACCACTGCACTGCCCTGAACCCTAAAACTCCACCCCCCTGCACGGCCCCTTACACTGCCCAAACACCACTGCACTGCCCTGAACCCTAAAACACCACCCCCCTACATGGCCCCCTACACTGCCCGAACACCACTGCACTGCCCTAAACCCTAAAACACCACCCCCTGCATGACCCCCTACACTGCCCGAACACCACTGCACTGCCCTAAACCCTAAAACACCACCCCCTGCACGACCCCCTACAATGCCCAAACACCACTGCCCTGCCATAAACCCTAAAACACCACACCCTGCACAACCCCCTACACTGCCCGAACACAGCTGCACTGCCCTAAACCACCACCCCCTGCATGAACCCCTACACTGCCCGAACACAACTGCACTGCCCTGAACCCTAAAACTCCATCCCCTGCACGACCCCTACACTGCCTGAACACCACTGCACTGAACCCTAAAACTCCACCCCCTGCACGACCCCTACACTACCCAAACACCACTGCACTACCCTAAACCCTAAAACACTACCCGCAGCACGACCCCCTACACTACCCAAAGACCACTGCATTACCCTAAACCACGACCCCCTACACTACCCAAACACCACTGCACTACCCTAAACCCTAAAACACTACCCCCACACGACCCCCTACACTACCCAAAGACCACTGCATTACCCTAAACCACGACCCCTACACTACCCAAACACCACTGCACTACCCTAAACCCTAAAACACGACCCCCTACATCACACAAACACCGCTGCACTACGCTAAACCCTAAAATACAAACCCTGC
Source organism: Triturus cristatus (assembly GCF_964204655.1). Lineage (NCBI taxonomy): Eukaryota > Metazoa > Chordata > Amphibia > Caudata > Salamandridae > Triturus > Triturus cristatus. Next base: position 336,459,254 of record NC_140595.1, read on the forward strand.
ATGACCCCCTACACTGCCCAAACACGACAGCACTGCCCTGAACCCTAAAACACCACCCCCTGCACGACACCCTACACTGCCCAAACACCGCTGCACTGAACCCTAAAACACCACCCCCTGCACGACCCCCTACACTGCTCGACCACCGCTGCACTGAACCCAAAAACACCACCCCCTGCACAACCCCCTACACTGCCCGAACACCGCTGCACTGCCCTGAACCCTAAAACTCCACCCCCTGCATGACCCTCTACACTGCCCGAACACCACTGCACTGAACCCTAAAACTCCACCCCCTGCACGACCCCCTACACTGCCCAAACACCACTGCACTGAACCCTAAAACTCCACCCCCCTTGCACGACCCCCTACACTACCTGAAAAACACTGCACTGCCCTGAACCCTAAAACTCCACCCCCCTGCACGGCCCCCTACAATGCCCAAACATCACTGCACTGCCCTGAACCCTAAAACACCACTGCCCTGCATGGCCCCCTACACTGCCCGAACACCACTGCACTGCCCTAAACCCTGAAACACCACCCCCTGCACGACCCCCTACACTGCCCAAACACCACTGCCCTAAATCCTAAAACATCACCCCCTGCACAACCCCCTACACTGCCCGAACACAGCTGCACTGCCCTAAACCCTAAAACACCACCCCCTGCATGAACCCCTACACTGCCCGAACACAACTGCACTGCCCTGAACCCTAAAACTCCATCCCCTGCACGACCCCCTACACTGCCCGAACACCACTGCACTGAACCCTAAAACTCCACCCCCTGCACGACCACTTCACTGCCCGAACACCACTGCACTGCCCTGAACGCTAAAACACCATCCCCCTGCAAGACCCCCTGCACTGCCCGAACACCACTGCACTGCCCTGAACCCTAAAACACCGCCCCCTGCTCGACCCCCTACACTGCCCGAACACCACTGCACTGCCCTAAACCTGAAAACACCACCCCCTGCACGACCCCCTACACTGCCTGAACACAGCTGCACTGCCCTAAACCCTAAAACACCACCCCCAGCACGACCCCCTACACTGCCCGAACACCACTGTTCTGCCCTAAACCCTAAAACACCACCCCAAGCATGACCCCCTACACTACCCGAACATCACTGCACTGCCCTAAGCCCTAAAACACCACACCCAGCACGACCCCCTACACTACCCGAACACCACTGCACTGCCCTAAACCCAAAAACACCACCCCCAGCACGACCCCTACACGACCCGAACACCACTGCACTACCATAAACCATGACTTCCAGCACGACCCCCTACACTACCCAAAGACCACTGCACTACCCAAAACCCTAAAACACAACCCCTAAACTGCCCAAAGATCACTGCACAAACCTAAACCCTAAAACACAACCCCCAGCACGACCCCCTACACTACCCAAAGACCACTGCACTACCCTAAACCCTAAAACTTGACCCCTACAGTACCCAAAGACCACTGCACTACCCTAAACCCTAAAACACGACCCCTACACTACGCAAAGACCACTGCATTACCCTAAACCCTAAAACACAACCCCCTACACTACACAAACACCACTGCACTACCCTAAACCCTAAAACACTACCCCCAGCACGACCCGCTACACTACACAAACACCAATGCACTACCCTAAACCATTACCCCCAGCACAACCCCCTACACTACCCAAACACCACTGCAGTACCCTAAACCCTAAAACACTACCCCAGCATGACCCCCTACACTACCCAAACACCACTGCACTACCCTAAACCCTAAAACACTACCCGCAGCACGACCCCCTACACTACCCAAAGACCACTGCATTAGCCTAAACCACGACCCCCTACACTACCCAAACACCACTGCACTACCCTAAACCCTAAAACAGGGTTCCTCTCTCCTCGTGGTTCCTGCTTCATGTCGTCTCTGAGGGGCGGTGCACATCGTTATGAGGAAACGGAACAGCCTATGTGTCCTTACAACGACGTGGATTGTCTACATTATTTGTAGAACTCATGGTCATTTACCATACATACCTTTACAACAAAATTCGTTGTAAAGGCATGCGTGGTAAATGACCATGCGTTCTCATAAGATATGTAGTAATGACTTAGCGATGTACAACGCATGTGTTGTAATGGAATCGCGAAGTCAAAAAGTCGTTGTAACGGCTGTTTACCGTTCGAAGCTGGCCCCTGTTCTTCAGTGAGTCATTTATTTGATAAATTAGGAGGAAGGAATGTGTTTTTTTTACCAAAAAGTGCATTCCCGGCTGTTGGATTGTGAAAGTGTCCACGTGGCCTGGTTTCACTTCCGGTGAGAGAGTGGAAGAGTGTGCTTGGATCTAAAGGGGTTCTGCTGTTTGACGGGGCCAGCACGACGCGTCATCAGAAAACACAGCTAATGGAAAGCATTGTCCCCAAAGTGTGGAGCAGTGCCATGAAAGGTCAACGAGTGTGCGTCCTACCACAGTATGACCATACCGTGTGACCCATGTGCCGCCTACAGTGTACGGAAGGCAGAAATGGCATCCATCGCAGGTCCTCTTGAAGACCGTTGTAGCACTAATTCTACATTTTGGAACTAGAGGATTTTAACCTTGTTGTTCCTGCCAGATACAAAGAGAAGATCCTGGGTTATTCAGTGCCCTCGTTACCTTTTTTGTGGGTAGTGGTGCTTGTCACTTCGCTGCCCCGCCGGTGCACACGACTGGGCTCCCCACCTCGTGTGCCATCTCTAGGGCCTATGCCCTTGGATCACTGGTTTCGGTTTCTATAGTGGCAACTTAAACAGTTGCTCCCAAGGGACTAGCCTGAACACTGAGGTGAATATTCCCTGCGCCAGCATTCCGCGGAAATTCTTTCCTAGCTCTCCCACGTCGACGACAATGTCATAATAGCACGGCTCCGCTCGGGACACCGTATGACGTCATAGGAGCCAAAAGGACTTATCGGCGAGCTGACGTCAGTTCCACCCATTTTTTCCGTGCCACAGAGGTAAACAGGTGGACGACACATTTTCACATGTATACATAGTATACTAAATATATATATATATATATATTCACTTAAAAAACCATAGGTTTCACACATGTTATAGTTAGGTGGACATTTCACTCGTAAAAAAACAATGAAATTCCACCGTTATAGTTAGTTCAGATAACTATAACTCGCGCGCCCGCAATCCAGTGCTCATGACGTCACATATTTCATCACTCATGACATGGTCAGTGGCATCACTCATGACATCACTGATGACATCATCCTTGTGATAGAGTGGCGGTCGCGCGAGTTATAGTTATCTGAACCAACTATAACTGTGGAATTTCATTGGTTTTTTACGAGTGAAATGTCCACCTAACTATAACATGTGTGAAACCTATGGTTTTTTAAATGAATTTGCAAGGTTTTTTAAATGCTAATTCCTAACTATAACGTGCCTGAAACCTATGGTTTTTTAAGTGAATTTGTACGGTTTTTTAAATGCTAATTTTTTTTATAATTTTTTTTTATTTTATTCTTTTATGGTTTTTCACCATGCGCGCACGGTGCGTGCACCCCGCGATTTAAAAAAAAAAAAAATGTTTTTTCACCCTTCGGGGTCTTTTAGGGACCCCCTGACAAAGGCTAGGGGGTCAAGAACTCTCTACCCTGCCCCCTTTTCACGTTCGCCACCTCTCTTTTTCACTCTCGCACCCACAACAAACAAAATGGCAGCCAACACTTCCTGATTTTGACCGATTCGAAAGTTGACTGACATGCAACCACCAATCAGAATTACGCTCGCGCACGTTAGGGTGCGCGCACGGTGCGCGGCTATAGATATGTATGTGCTTTTAAATGCAATTTTCTCAGGAACTACTGAACAGATTGACTCCATATATGCAAAAGGCACTTCCCTGACCTAAGGACTACCTCTCTGCCAAATTTCAAGTAATTCTGTTCAGCTGTTCGGGCTGTACCTTCGACTAAAGGTCCTATGGGAAAATGCATGGGTTAAACACGTTTTGGGACACCCCTTTTTTCTCGGCCCCCGCTTGACGAATCACCCCGAGGGTAGGAGCTGAGCGGAGCGCCCCATTAGTTTTGAAAATTTCGCGAGGATTCGTCAACCGGCGCCAAAGTTATTCAAAATAGAATTTTCAGATTTCCTATGGAAACACGTACCTAACTATAACTATCTACTGGTGACCGCCAATAGATAATATATACAAATGCATAACCAATAAAGGCATAAAGAAATAGCAACAGATCAAGCATTTCTCACTATTAAAACATATTAAAAACATTCATGCCAAACAATAAAAGCATCTTTTTGGTAGAAACAGATAGACAGGTAGATAATTTTCAGGCACGTTATAGTTAGAAATTAGCATTTAAAAAAGCATAGAAATTAACTGAAAAAACCATAGGTTTCAGGCACGTTATAGTTAGTTGGACATTTCTAGCTATAACTTGCCTGAAACCTATGTTTTTTTTAGTGAATATATATATTGGTATTTTTAAATTGCAGCCCTAGCTTGGGAGCTGTGGAGCATTGTGCATGAAGGGAAATGGAGATGATTTTTCAAGTATGTGTCTACCTTGTGGATCCAGCATTGGTGTTTGAAGGTGGGAAAATCTTTATGATCGGAGGAGGAAATGCTCCTCGAAGCGAAGGAGGGCATTTAGTGCATCCCTGACCTGCTGAAGTGATGAACCAGGGCTGAGATGGATGTTCCTTTTACAATCTACTGGTAAAGAGAGTAATAGTTGGCTAGTTTTTATGATGCGTTTGCAATTCCTCTTGGATACGGCTGAATTTCATCTCTACTTTAATGAAGCTTACAGCGGCGTAAATGACCTTCGTTAGTGGGATCAGTAAATAGTATGGTACGCCATTGTGAAAAGTGTTGCCCCCCCTTCAGGTGTCAATGTATCACAGCGTTGGCTGTGATTTTGAGTTCTGCTTCTGGGGTATTGACTTGACTTTCCATATGAGTTAAAGTTGATGCTAGACAGCTGGTTTATTTTTGATGATATGAGTATTGACGGCCAGGTTGAAGTCAATGGTGAAATTCAATAATTTTATATTTGTGGTGAGTTGTGATGTGAATCAGTCAATAAATCGATGATAGCAAGCCATTCGCAGATCTGAGCTTGTTTGGCACCAATGCTATGTTCTTATTTGAACAGGGTTTGCTTTGTGTAGGTGATTAGCATCAATGATTGGATGACGGAGATATGCAGTTATGAGGCACTTATTGTTCCTGGGCTTGGAGACATTCAATGTGCTGGTGGGTTTGGTCCACACCTTCCATGGTTGGAGGGAGGGCCACAAGTGTCTTGATGTGTTGGGTGAAGTACACTAGTGGGAAGAGCACACACTCCACTGGACTAAGGGGCACCTAAAGTATAGATACACATGTAGTGGAAAGCACTGGCTGCCTGCCCAGGAGCCTCTGCGGAGGTTGACTGTTGTTGCACCTTACCAACAAAGTACAGGCGTGGCCTAATAATGCGTCCCCTTATGTTCCAGAGGGAAATTGTAGGAGTGAGGACAAGTGATAATCTAGCAGAGTGACATAACTTCCATTTCCCCACTGCCACTCAGGTGTCTAGAGGGCATTCCTGCAGCCACTTGATTCATCCATGTTGTGAAGGACACCCAGCTTCAGGGAATAGGCGAATGTAATAATCCAGCCTCAGTCAAATTCTGGTAACTCCGTACTTCTTGACAAAGTGTAGAGTTCCTTGTTATTGATTAATTAAATGGAAGATATTTAAAATTTCAGCAATGCGGTCACAATCTAGTGGTATGAAAATAGATCTACACTACTTAATATTACCCCTCTCTTGTGTGGTCCATTTAATACTTGTTAGGTTTCTTGGTTGAAGTTTTATTACATTTTCCTGGCGAAATAACTAAATAACCTTTTACAGACATTATGCTCACACTGTTTAAATTAACAGTGATGATCGTAGGTATTATTCAATAGTTTTCAAGGTTTTTCAATATAACATTTCCGTAAACTTACCTGTGGTGTATCTTTTAGGACTTGTTTAGTTTTCACAATGCAATACACTAACAGAAGGTCTTCAGTCCAAAAATAAACAAAACGCCGCATGATGCTGCATATGCTGTGCACACCTCTTCAAAGAATTAGTACATCACTAGGTAAGGAGATTAAGAGTCCATCAGCCCACCCTTATTGGCGGAGCATCGTCATATGACTTGACTGCTCGGAGTCAAGCTCGAGGTCTCGACGGACAGAGCGGTGCCTCCTCCACCGAGCAATCAGCCGGGTGAGGTGAGGCTTTTCTCCCACAGAACGTTGGGAAAGAAGATAAGGTGACAATACCAAAGCAAAGCAAAAACATTGCTAGTCTGGTAGGGTGGCTATGGCCACATACTTATATTGATAATATCATGATTAAATATTGAGATTCACTGTTTGCGTACACCATTTTACCATATCTATCCTGCAGTAGCCTTGAACACCATCATTATTAGGTCCTGAAGAAAGCCGGGTTATATTACCAAGTCGGCTGAAACATGTCGACCTTAAGAGACCAAGTCAGGAATTAGTCATATATTTTTCAGACTAATTTGGTTTTTAGATATGACACCTGGTCAATTCACAATAAACACATTTTTTGACCACGTAGTCATTTTTAAAGCACTATCACATAATAGCACTGCAATGTTTTGAATCCTCCGAAATATTATTGCACACTTTGGCAGGAGATTTTTTCTTTCGGGGATCATTGGGACGGGTACCCAGTAGAGCCGGGTGGCTCGAGTGTGTGGGCCCTGACTTTGACCCCGTAGGGTCTCATATGACGATGCTCCGCCAATAAGGGTGGGCTGATGGACTCTTAATCTCCTTACCTAGTGATGTACTAATTCTTTGAAGAGGTGTGCACAGCATATGCAGCATCATGCGGCGTTTTGTTTATTTTTGGACTGAAGACCTTCTGTTAGTGTATTGCGGTGTATTCTGGGGAGTGAAGGTCCTGTAGTCCTTAAACTAGTTCCCCTAGGACTCTTCTGTAGATTTCTGTGAAGTAGTTTTAACAATGATCATATGTTGAGCGTAATGTCATTCATTGCTGTTATGAGGAATGGTTACCTTGAACATACTTGACTATCTTCTGTCTAATTTACTACGGAGAAAAGTGCAATGCTGTGATGGCCTGCTGTTGTAAGCAATCTTCCCAACCTTTGATACATGAAGGTAACTATTGCCCTCTCAAAAGAAGACAGCCGGTTAGTGCAGAAAGTTACTATGTCAGTAGTGCTTGTAAAAAAAAATGAAGTGCCAGGGCCCTTCTCGGAACGTCACTGCAGCTTGCACCACACAAAGCACTGCCCATGGCAGTACCAATATAACACCTAACCATTGCACTGTTATGTTATGTTATGTTAGGTGGGTATTTATGTGAGCGCACGTTCACCAGCAGGTCTCTTGTTGCTAAAGTCTGAGAAGGGACGGATCAGGCCGGAGGCAGACTAGTAGTAAGCTAGTGTAAACAGCCAGGTTTTGAGCTGTTTCCTAAACCGCAAATAATCTTCCTCAAGTCTCATCGGAGTCGGCATCGAGTTCCAGAACTTCGGGCCCAAAATAGAGCACTCCTACAAGTGTGACAATTCAGACTATTTAAGGCCACACACAGCTATAAAAATGGCATGAGAGGCCGATATTATTCATTTGCAGTGTATATTGACTTAATAAACCCAGTTGTTGCGCTCATCTCAAAATGTTTAAAAAAAGACAGCGCCACCATGTGGTGGACTGTCACTAGAGCCGGTGCTGACAACTAAGTGCTGGTGCCAAGCACCGCAAACCACCGGCTCTAATTAAGCACTGTATGTCAGGGTTATTCAGCATCAGGGCACGAGTCGGGGTACAAGCGGGTGGACGGCATCCACCCACTATTTTCACAGGTTGGATGCCGTCCACCCTGCCAAGAAGTTGGGCCTCATTGAAAAATATGCTGAATTTATCTTGATGTAATTTCCAAACACCGGGACACATTAAGCAGGGCTTTCGATCGCAACAACGTGCAGGAGGGGACGAGGCTTTCTTGGTCCAGACTCCTGCTGGGCCCATAACAAAGGCGACTCTGAGGGGTCATCAGGCCTCCCTTGGTGCATGGCTCCTGGCTGGCAGCAGTCAGGAGCCTCACACCTAGAGGTAAATGTGGCAGAGGGGAAACAAAGGCTCACACCTTGTTAGTACTTCAGACACACACACTTAAGAGAGGCAGCTTTTCACTTTGTTCTTTCCCTGTTTAGATCTGCATGCCCTGTAAGAATGTTCAGATGTGTTGGTCTTTTCCTGTATTTGCACAAAATAAATGTAATTTGTATAGTGTTTACTACCCCTGAGGAGGCATTGAAATAATTTAAGTACCACTATTTTTTCTTTTAAAGCACTATGGGTAGAGGAGGTTTATGTTGACAAAAGGCAACACTGTTTTATGTGTAGCTTACAAAATTGAGAATCTTCTGCCTAAATCAGGAGGGTTTCAGTATATGCTCGAAATATGCTCAATGTACTCATGATAGACATGTTAAACATATATGTGAGAGCTTAAGATCTGATGCCACGTCTTATGAAGCCACTTAATGTGATGTCATGCGCCGTTATGTCAAGCGTCGTGATGTCACGTGCTGTGATGTCACATGCTGCGATGTCACACGCTTTGATGCCACATGCATTCAGATTAATTAGGTTAGCACCCCACTTTTTTTTTAGGACTTGTGCCCTGTTCAGCATTATACCTTCACCCCTGGGAGGGTGTCGACAAAACTGCTGCTGAATTCCGTACAATCCCACATAGCTAGGGCCTTTCGTTTTCCTCCGATTCCATGTTGTGTGATTGCGCCTATCGTTCATTTGGCATTGAATTGGGGGGCCCCTCTCTAACTAAAAAAATGATGAAAACGACAATGCCAGCTTTTGTTTTGTGACCTACCTCAGCAAGAACAGAACGCTTATCAGAAATGTAAATTGTCAATTGTGATTATCCAAATCCTTCACACTGCACACCAAAATAAAATAAAAAGATGAGAAACCCTCCTCAGTTTTCGTTACTGCTTGAGGAGGCATTTGCTGCAGGAGCTCTTTTGATGCATAAGGCTAGCGCCGCTTGCCACACACCTGGCTGACCACCAGTCCCCTTAGATCATCGTTGCCCTCATTCACATCCATAGTGCTTGTCCTCGTAGATAGCAGCCATATTTTTGAGGGCGTGATGCAAAGTGACAAAAGTAGCAGCCGCGGCACGCAATCTGCCTTTAACCTGTTATTTTATACGTGAAAAGCCTTCATAAACTCCTACTTGTAAGGCAAATGTGACAGTAAATGGGCCAGCCATCTACAAATATACTTTTTCATGCCTAATATTATTATAACAGTTTAAAAATGATTGGATATTTACTTCTGTAGTTCATTATTTAGTTATAGAAGCCTTCAAGACAATTCAGATACTTTCCTGGATAAATACATTCCTATTTCAATTTGATTGCCCCCTCTCCTCTCCTCCACACCCAAAGAATTGCCAATGCCTTAAGTATCTTCACTGGGGTCTTACCAGTCAGAATTCTGGCCCAATTGTAATGGACACCTAGTCGTTAAGGAGCTCACATCGAAAGAGTAGCAGAACCTTGCATCACTCGTCCTTTCCCTAATTGAGAGCAGTACTCTATTGTGACTGCCCCGAATCTTGCAACTATTTTACATTTATGTTCCTGATTGACAGCACTGCATTTGAGCTCTATATAGTGTAGTTGAAAGAACATGTCATTTTGTTTGCATTTCATTGTTTTCTTTCCTTCACTTGGTATTTTGATGAGCATGACATGCCACTCTGTATCACTTTATTTTATTGAGTTGTGTTTGGGTGTAACAAAGCCACACATACCAAAAAACACTATCGCTTAAATACATTTGACATGTATTTCCAAATAAAGTTGTTTACGAATAATGTTGTATCTAGGGCTGTATTTAACGCAGTGCGGCCTTGTGCCACGTCTGTATTTGTGCATATACAGGGACTCCTGTTTTGCATTGTGTGCTCTTGTGCAGGTCAATAATTTGGTGTTGTGTTTGTGAAGGGCACCTCATATGCACAATGACACACAGAAGGAGGGTCTGGTTCTCTACACTGTATGATCATAGTCTGTGCTTCAGTGTGTAAAATCAGCTCTGTTTCCTGGCGCATGTTACTGCTGCACCACTCCCTAACACCTCATCCTGGTTCAAGATGCACAGAAGCGATGACCGGTCCGCCAGTTTTCAACCTCATGCAGACTTCTTCCTTCATTTCATTGTTATCCAGAGTTAGAGAATTGATTTTCCTGTCACAACAAGGGAGCCAGGTTCTTGTTATGTTGTTAAAGCAAGGCGGATTAGAAGACCGTGAACTGAAATTATTGTGAATCCCCTGAAAGTCAAATAAAGTATTCGATTGTTAGATTTTTTTATTTCCACAAATATTTTTGTGAATAAGGACCACATGTATTATAAGAAAGCGTGACCCTTCATGCTATTTAGATTTCATTTGCAGCCCTTGTATTTAAATCGGGCCCTTCTCTTTCAGGAATCACCCTTCCTCAGCAATTCCGCCTTCCGACAATTTGATGTGGGTTTCTAATTTTTCAGAAATTCACAAAATCCCCCAGCAGTCTACATCCAAATCTTTGCACGTTGTGAATTTTCATGTTTACTCCTACAGCCCTACACATGCCAATGCACATGATCTTTTTTTATGCCCCAATACTGGTTGTTGCTCGAAGTACATGGCTTCCCACCTTTTAATTGCCAATAATTTCGGGCACTATGTATTGGTAGTGCCTGAAGTTTTCAGTGGGGTCAGTCTGTTGTGGATATAAATGGGGTGATGTGTAGTCTGCGTTAAGGAGGAAACCTATCCAAGAAAGTGCAGTCTTACCCTTCATCTTGAATCTGTGGTTGTTTGTTTGGAATCAGAGTGTTTGTTCCATCTTATCCTGTTCCACAGTTGATCCCCTTAGCAGCTCAGGGTTTCTTAACCGTGTTTTGTCTGACATGTTCTGTTGCCAGATGGGGGCATATTTCCTAGAGTTTAGGAGACCGCTAGGACAAAGTGGGCCTACCTTGCTCAATTGATTGGGTCATGTGCAGATGCATTTCATTTTGCAAAGGGTCACTAGATATACAAATAAAAATAAATCTACAAGAATCATACTTTGTAAACTTAAAGGGAGGAGCCTGGTTAGCTTATTTGGAAAGTGTTGTCATAAAATACTGCTTATTCACTAGCAGATGATTAAAATTAAAAATGACTTGCTCATGGGGCACAACCACCAGGGCCGAGCTAGGAACCGAAACCGGCCTTGGCAAAGAGCTAGGCCCTAGTGGGGTGCGGGTGCAGCTAGTGGACAGCTTTATACTGCTTTTGTTGCAGGGGGGTGATATTTCAGATATGCTGCAAAACTGCCCCCCTCTCCCCCCGGTAACAAAAACGGTCTAAAACCAGCCCCTACCCTGGCGGCCCACCGGGGAAACAAATGATGCCCGCAAGGCCTGTCCAGCCCAGGCAACCACCTCCATGCTTTCATTCAACTATGATCTGTCCATTTATCCTTTTACTCCAATTTATCCTGCATGTACTCATCTAGTTAGCCTTCCATCACAGATATGTATCCGCTTCTCCACACTCATATGCTCAGATGTATGCATGTATATACCCATCACCTTGTGTCCATCATCCGCCCTCAAGCAGTCATACATCTGTTAACCCTCATCTAAGTTTTCATCCATCAACTAACAACCAAACATCAATCTGCACCCAGCTGCATCGATCCCGCTATACGCTCACACCCTTCCATCAAAACACCTACTAATCACTGTAAGCACCCACAGTCATCCAACCATCAATTCATCCTTTTCTACACCCACATAGCTAAAACCCCACCCATGCATCCAAACAACATCTACTGGAGTGTGCATGTGCCTTTATATGTGTTATCTGACTGCATCCTGTGCATCTGTGCTACCTTCTTGTATTTGCGTTTATCTGGAAATTGTCTCTGTACACATTTTTGATATTATGTGTGTTTTCTGTACATGCATCCAAACACAAATATGTATCATCAAATAATCACAACAAAGAGCATATCCACCTAACGAACGAAGAAAGGCTGATTGACTTTGAAATACTTTGTCTGCATGGCGATTGTCCCTTTTTTCTTTTCTTTTTATCTTGTTGTCATCTGTTTTATTCACCCTCATTTTCTATCTCTCTTTTCTAGAAGTTGCTTTTGGATATGTGCCTGTTATTTTTATCATTTGCCCTTATCTTTAACTGCTGCTATTTTTTTTAGGTCTGACTTGACAGGACACTTGTCACCAACTGTTCTGTCAATGTGATCATCCGAAAACAAAAGGCTTTCAGCTGTAGTTAAGAGAACAACCTTGGCTCCATACAAATGTTGTTAGGCAGGAGTACATGATTCAATTGGGCAGAAGTTGTGGGCTTCCACAGAAAAAAATGCTTCCTCTCTAAACAGCTGTGACTAGTTTGTTAATTTATCCCGCTGCCTGAGCAAACTGCATTGAGGCTGCATGAGCTTGAACTTTTTAGGGCACACAAATTAAACTGTCATGTATGCTGTTTATGTCTCAGATAACTAGTTAACTGGATAATTTACTGTACTTGTTTACTTGTCTCTCTATGGCAGCAGCCCAGATCCCTTCCCCTACCATCATTTACCTTAGACTTCAGAGCACAGTTTTTGTATTTGACATGGGAGTGGGATACCCAGAGCTATACTAATCTACATGGAATTTAAGGTCAGACCTGAAAGAACAGCGGTTAAGTGACCTGATGTGTGCAAGAAAAAGTAGCTCTCAGACTACTACTGAAAGAGAGGCATAGGCTCCACTCTCATGTTGGTTTCCCTTAATATGGGATTTGATTGGGCCGAATACGTGCTTCCATTAAAGAGACTGCTTGTATTGTACTTTTTAGCTTGTGGTCAAATTTACATTTGCTACAGCAGGACTAAGCTGGTTATGCTGGCAGGTCAATGATCATGGCTGAAGGCCTGATCTATTTATTATGGAATTTTATGATAAAGGCACCAGGCCTGACCCATTCATTGAGAAAAAACATATGTTATACTTAATAGGCATTTTAGTGTGGATTGTTATTAAATTATATCAAAGCCTACAGATAGGTATTTCTTACATGCAATCTCAAAGTTTACAGTGATACAGTTTACAGTGATAGCAATGTTTTAGGTGTTGGGTACCCTGTTTTTTTCTGTGAAAATCCTTGTTATGCTCCTTTGAGAAAGATAATATTTTGATTTGCCAACTGTAATGTTGTTTTACTGTGTGATTTTATGAGTATGCCTCATGGTTGCCTTATGAGAAGCTTAATCTCATTACAGGAGGCCTCAGTGGTTCATGGTGGCAAGCCAATGATAACAGCTAGAGGCCAGATTGGTTCACTAGGGAAAATATTTCTCACGCCAAAGGTCTGACATGTTTATTATGAAAGGTTATGATAATCACGGTAGACCTGGCATATTGATTGTGAAAAGCATATATTAAATTCAATGAGCTTATAAGAGTGGCTTATTATTTATCTGTATAAAAGCCTACAGATTAGTATTTTGTTACATTATATGCCTTTATACTTTAGAATACCTTTATTGGGAAGGATGTTGGTGCTGTCTATTGACTCTGAGAAACTCCATTGAGGGAAGATTTGCAATGTAATAATTCTTGCTAGTATTACTTCTTAAATGTCTGATAGGTCTTGTAATAATATTTCTTTTCCTTTTCCTGGGGTTGTGCTGCTGGCCGGGCTTTGCTCCGCCTTTCTCCTGGGCCGGGTTGGACTCCGCCTAGTTTTTACCCGCGATCCCTGGACCCCTGGCTCACCTGCAGCTGCTTCCTGCTCTCTGCTTCCTGCTTGGCGCAGAACTCCGGGCCGGGCTTGGCTCCGCCGCTCTCCTTGGCACTACATTTCCCGTCATCCCCTGGTGAGGACGCCGCAAACGCCATCTGGTAGCCCCAGGAGGCGCATAAAGGACTGATTGGGACTGAGTCCTTCGCAATTCTTTTACTTTTCCTGGGGGTTGTGCTGCTGGCTGGGCTTTGCTCCGCCGTTCTCCTGGGCCGGGTTGGACTCCGCCTAGTTTTTACCCGCGATCCCTGGACCCCTGGCTCACCTGCAGCTGATTCCTGCTCTCTGCTTTCTGCTTGGCGCAGAACTCCGGGCCGGGCTTGGCTCCGCCGCTCTCCTTGGCACTACATTTCCCGTCATCCCCTGGCGAGGAACGCCATCTGGTAGCGCCAGGAGGCGCTTAAAGGACTGGTTGGATCCTCGTCCCGCGGGACACGCGCGGGACGCGCCGGGAGAAGCCCGGGACAAGGGCGGGCCGTCTGTGGCCCTCAGGGGCTGTTTGAGGCTGGACTGGGCCACACCTCTTTCAAGTGTGCTTTGTGCTTATCATCTGTAGCTGTATACGACCACAGAGAGAGGTACTTTATTGTTTTACGTGAGGACCATTGCATCCATACAGTCCAGTTACCAGTGAGGTCTTGTGATAGACCCTGTTCTTGGTGGCGGGTGTTGTATTGTCCTTTTTAAGAGTGGTTGTTTATAATGGGAAAAAGGAAATCGCCAGAGGCATCTGGTGGAGCCCCTAGTAACATCGGTGGGGCTGCCAAAACGAAAAAGGCAAGGAAGCCTACTAAAAAACAAACTTCTACTGGGACAATGGACCGTATCGAGTCATTGGTTAATGATTGCGAAGTGATTCTTGATTCTGCTCAACACCCGTTGTTGAATAATGTAGTATGTAGCTACTGGCGTATGTTTGAGCAAAAGTCCACTCCGTTCAGTGACAATTCCGCAAATGTTTTGTAAATTGCCATCCTGCCATCCAGCCTCTAGTAATGAAGATATGTGTGAAAATGTGATTTCCCCTGAGGTAGCTTCTCCTGTCCCTAATACAATTTTAGATGGTAATAATCACATACCCCTTGAACCATTAGTCGTAGTGTGTGCAAACCGCTATGCGGTTTTGGCTGATGCTCTTGATACTCTTGATGTATCAGATGAGTCTGAACAAGTTAAGGATTTAGATCCACGAGCTACGGCTTTCAGGGGTGTGGTGGGGAAGCTCCCTGATGTGGGTGGAAGGGAAGCATCTGTTGTTATGGAAATTATTGCTTCCCTTAGGCAAGAAGTAGGCGAGATGGAGTTACTGATCCTAGAATTGCTGACTATTGTAAAAAAAAGAAACTTGAATACTTCTGATCCCAGTTTAGGGGGCCCTCCTCTACCTCCTCCGACACCATCTTTACAATCTCACTTCTTATTTCCAAATCATGCTGGCAAAGAGTTCCCCTCTGTTATTTCATCTAGCAATGGTAAGAAAGACTCAAGGCATATAGGTAACTCGAGGGTTTACCCCCCCAAACCAATTATGAAGCCTACTCTGTCTTCTAGCACGACAAATTTGTCCAGACCGCTTAAACTATCTAGTGACACTTCTGAGCCTTCTTCCTCCTTTCCCTTCCTTAAGAAACAGATCCCTATTGTCCCCAAGCAGCCTACTGTATTCATGGTTCGTGTTCCTATTTCCATGGGAAGCGAAGATGAAGGTTCTCTTATAAACAAGGTTACACATTGGATTCGCCACGTTAGGGGCTGCTGGTCTTTAATAAGGGAGGATATAGTTAGACCCCAAAGGTTTAGATCTGAAGATAATTCTACTGATACTATCAAACGTACCTTGGCCAGTCACCCATTGGCTGAGGGTCTCTTGGCACTGGAATTTAGAACTTCTTCTCCAGGTTCCTCGCCTATTCAGTTTAGGCGTTTTCCTCTTGTTGAACCACTAACATCGAGGGGCTTTGAACCAGATCCATTGAAAGAGGGCCAATCTACTCTTGACAACAATGATTGACTTACTTCTGTATCCTTAGTTGCGCATTCTAATATTGTTATCCCATTAGCTCAACCCCATAACAACATAGTTATACCCCACACTATCTGTGAGGATAATGGTGATGGGTGTAGTGATTCTTTACCTCGTGAAATGTCTGATCATGTTGATGACATCTTAACGCTCTCCGCTTCAAATCTTAAAATAATCTCATGGAATATTGCGGGTTTATGTAATAAATTGTTGTTGCCAGACTGGAATAATTATATCGAAGAACACGATATAGGTATTTTTCAGGAGACCTGGAGCCTTGTGCCATTATATAAATCCGGCTTTACTTGTTTTTTCTTACCAGCAACTTCTGTTGGTCGTGGGCGACCTTCGGGGGGCCTCATTGTCTGGGTTAGTATTAACCTTAATTGTAGAGTAAAACATCTTGAGAGTACATCTTTGGATTTGATGCGGCTAACATTGACAGGGTCTAGAGGGGGTCCTGTCATCGAGCTTTTTAATGTTTATGTCAGAGGTACGAAGGGTGGTCAGAAGTCACCACTTGTTACAGCTCTGGGTGACGAACTTAGCTCCTGTCCGCCTGACTCATTAATTTTGGTGGCGGGGGATTTGAACTGCACCTTCAAACCTTTGGCATCAGAAGATCTGCTAGAGACAGAGGTTGAGGATACCAGGTGGGGCATACCATCACTCACTTTACCGCCAATCAAGAAGTGGACGCAGCAGGCTATCCAAATGAACGCTCTAACACTTGAATTTGGCCTAAAAGCTGCTAACGGCAGAATGCCTTCTGATACCCCTGGTGCTAACACCTTCAATAGAGTATCATGCCCATCTCAAATCGATTATATCCTAATTGATCGTAGATTATGGAGATATTTAGTGGATCTGGTCTTAGTTCCTACCACTGAAAGTGATCATAATTCTCTATGTTTGTCTATGAAGAATCCATGGTCTTCTGATTTCTCTCATTTTTGTTCTGATCTCATCATGTCTTCAAAAGAGGTAGTTCCTTCAAACTGCAGGAGGTATCTGAAATGGCCGAAAATTGTCTGTGATGCTCAAAAACTGAATGCTATAAAAAATGTTCTGCTGGCTAAAACCAAGGAACTGCACACAGTATGTAGCGTCGTGGGTGGTCCCCCTAATATTGGGAATATCTATCTGGAGACAGTTGAGTCAATGGGTTCTTTTTTTGTGGCATCACCAACCTCTAGTAATTTTAATAGGTCCCTTAAAGTCTCATGTTTATGGTATAACTCGGCGTGTAGACAAAAAAAATGTACCCTGATGGCTGCTGTTAAAAAACGAGATTGCCACTTGGTCCAGAGCGCTAGGAAGGACTATAAAAAGACAGTTTTAAGAGCTAAGTGGGCCTGGATAGAATCCTTTTGGTTAGATTTAAAGGCTGCTAGTCTGGCCAAAGATGGGAATGCTTTTTGGAAATTGTATAGGAAGACCAAAGGCCAGGACTCTGATATAATTCCCAATCATATCACGAACCAGGAGTGGTACGACCATTTAAAAAAACTTTATTCTGGGGATGTCGCTCATAGCTCAGGAGTCTTCTCTGGATCTTTTATCTCATCCTCTCTTATGGAGGCATTTGATCCTTTTGTGGAATCCAAAGTTTTGACTGCTATTAATAAAATAGCTTTAGCCAAGGCTTCCGGACCAGATGGCCTTCCTGGTGATCTGTTCCGAGCTGATCCCCAAGAGTGGGTCAGGTATTTTACCATCTTGCTTAACGCCCTCCTTAAAGGATCCCCCGTCCCAGAATCATGGAAGGGGGCGGAGGTGATCCCAATATTTAAGAAGGGAATTAGGGGAGACCCTGCCAACTACCGTCCCATCAGTCTTATTGATGTTGGCCAGAAGATAGTTGGCAGGGTCTTGTTAGAGAGAATCCTGTCATGGGCCAGCGATAATAATATGCTATCAGACTACCAAGCGGGTTTTAGAGCAAATACGGGTACTACTGACCAGGTTTTTAGGCTCCTTCTTTTATATTGGAAGGTGGTCTTGATTGGAAAGGGCAGTCTTTATTTGGCATTCATAGATTTAAAGACCGCCTTTGACCTAGTATCCCGCGATCGCCTGTGGCAGGTCTTGAATGAAATGGGTCTTCCGCTGCCTATCCTAGATCTTTTGATCCGTCTTCATGTGGGCAATTATGCCCGGGTGAGGTGGGGTTCTCAAGAACAGAAAACGGATAAAATCCCCGTCAATAGGGGAGTCCACCAGGGCTGTGTTATGGCCCCCACCCTATTCTCTTTGTATGTGAATAGGGTGGTAAGCTTCCTGCGGGAAACTCCAGCTGATCCCCCGACCCTGGCGGGTGATAAAGTTCCTGCATTACTTTTTGCCGACGACACCCTGTTAATTTCTAAAACACCGGCAGGGTTGCAAAAACTTTTGGATAGGTTTAAGTTGTTCTGTAGTTTGAGAGGCTTGACCATTAATACTTCGAAAACCAAACTTCTCTCGTTTAACCCCTGTAGATCCCTTAAAATAACTTCTACGCTCAATGGTGTTCCGCTAGAGCTTGTCAATACTTTTGATTATCTAGGAATTAGAATTTCAGCTAGACTAAGTTGGAGACCCCACATTGACAAAATGCTTCTTAATCATAAGCGGGTCACGGGAGCAATTGGGAAGGAACATCGCTCTTCGCAGAGCAGGCCATTGCTCCTGCCCTTGTGATTTATGCTGCCAAAGCTGTTAGTTCGGCACTTTATGGTGCCGAGCTTTGGGGCTTCGACAATGTCAACGAAATTTCTAGATCTGAAAATAAATTCCTCAGGGACTTGGTCTCGCTCCCAAGGGGTACTCCCCTTAAGCCCCTGATAAGCGATATGGGCAGGCGCTCATTTAGGGATCTTGCTAGACTACATCCCTTGCTCTTTTGGGCCCGTTTATGTCTTACCCCTGAGCTATCTAAATATGTTGATGGCCTAAAAGAAGTGATAAGCTTGATGGGCTCATATAGGATTGGGTGGTTGTCCAATATCGCAAAAGCTTTCTGCTCAATGGGTCTAAGAGAAGTTTGGGAGCTTGAAAAACATTTGAGCAAGGTCGATCTTAAGAAGGCCTATTGGACTTGGATTGACAACATGGAGTATAGTACTCCCAATTTAGGTAGCTTGACTGGGGACTTCTATTTACATAAACAGGTGGTTAGGCTGGAGCACTATTTTGATTTCATTCAGAAACTTAGAGATAGGACACTCTATACTCAGTTTAGGTTTGGCACACTCCCTACTCGCGAGTTTTCCAGCAAATGGAAACCCCCCCATCAAACTACTGCAAACTGCCCATGTTGCAATGGGGAGGTTGAAACTATAGCGCACCTTTTGTTCGAGTGCCCTGCCTACAAAAACCCTCGTGCAAGATGGCTCAGTCCCGTCTGTAGGCAGCTAGGCACTGCGAACTATCGTGTTGCACTTAGAATTTTACAGTCAGATACCAGTCCACTGCTGGCATGTGGCGTAGCCAAATTTCTTGGCTGGTCATGGATTATTAGATTTAGGTCTCTACGCTTGCTGATATGATATTTCTTCTTTTTAAAATTTATTTATTCATGACTGTTTTTTAGACTGTCGTTTGTCTTTTTGGGGGTAGTAATGTTTGGTGTAGCAATGTATCCCTCATTTTATGATTGCTCTCTTTGTAATTATATTCCTTTTATCTTCTTTCTTTTTTAATTCCAGTTACTTTATTTTTTATAACAAATTTGTATGCTTTTATGATATGTTTTTTATCAAAATAAAGCTTTGATGATGATAAATATCATTATATAACACACGAATTCATATTTATAAATATATATCCATATAGATACATAGATGGCCTTTGGTTCATCTCTGTTCTGCTATTGGTCTGTGATAATGTCATTTACACTCTGCTTCCATCAACAACAGCATACTGCATGGGGTAATAGTTCTGGACCATATGTCATAGGCTCGCTTGAACTGTGAATGATGCCATTATATGATCATTTGTGTACATCCACCTGAAAATGAGTCGGAATCAGTAGGGGGTTGGTCAGTCCTTTGATTTTCAATGTTCTCCTTTTAAAGTTCTCCTTTCATTTTAGTTGCTTCTCTTCTTTTTATTTTAATGTTTCTTAAGAGGTATCCTCTTGGTGGTGTTCATGGTGGTGTTAACAGGTAGCTTGCTTGGTGCTCATTTCATTTGCAGTGTGCGCATCCCAAATGGCCCCTCCCTCTAAACCAGGAGGCAATTATGGAACGCATAAAGTAACATTGTTTTAATATTCCAAGATGGCCAAGTATGATGGTTCTAAATATGGCAGCCTTTGCCAACATAGTACTTTAAAACAATAATTTACTATTTGCAATACCTCAGGAATACGGACACCATCCTCTATGTTTGGTTTCATTACTGCAAGTATATGCCCGCCATGTTTAGATGGCAGAATGTTTTGTTCCTACTTATGTTTTTTTATTATTTTGCAAATGTTGAGTTTGTATGTGGTTTACTGTGGTTGTGTCAGAGGGTGAATGCATGAATGGGTGAGTGGATGCATAATGAATGGATGTATAGTGCAATGATTAGTTACAGAGTGTCTAAACCCATCAAAATCACAAAAGCCAATTCATTCATACGCCAAATTTATTAACATTGCCAATGCTTGTTGTGTTTGCTACTCCCTACCTCTTTCCTATCCATGGAAATAGAGCCCTTTTCTTCACTCCGCTAAACTTGCTCTTAATCAACGGCCAATGTTGAATCTGAATCCTAAGCTCTTTTTTACGTCAAAGTAGCTTGTAATAATACTCTTAATAATATATTGTTATCACTATACTTCATGTGTCATAGCTGCATCATCGAAAACTGTAAATGCTACGAGAAAGAACAACTGAACATTGCCTACGAGCTTCCAGTGAGTAATAAAGAAGAGGTCGATTCTATGTTTAATAGGCATGCTTTTTGTATAAAATGCCATATTCACGTACTAGCTGGCAGGTGCCTGCGAGACCATAAATCCTTGCATAATAGAAAATATCTTTGTCTACATCAGAAGACTGAACGCTTGCAGATGTCTATGTTCAATGGATTTAAAAGCAATTTGTTCTGAGTCGGAGGACCTGAATGCTAAAGTTCTTAAATCTTGAGAAAATTCCATTTAAGCTGCACCTGCTTTAATTGTTGTCCCTCTATATATTTTGTCTGACATAATTTTCAGTAACTGAAGCTCAGTGTCTTTACCTTGAAATAACCTCGAACTTATTTCACGGCCAACGCACCTACATAGTATTCGCACTTCAGCAGAGTGTTGTATATCACACAATATTTGTCGCATATTCTGGGTTGCAACAACCTCGTGCAAATGTTAGGGAGTTAAACTCCCTTCTCCAAAATAATCGACAACTAGTGGCCAGGCAAATGTTTTCATTCAGACTCTAACCCATACAGAGACAATTCTTTTAGTATAGATACAAATGGTATTACTTATGTCTAGTCAAGGACATTTAAATAAAGAATTGTTTCGTTCACCACTGCACAATTAAATTAGAATTTCTGACCACACCCCGCCCTAAGCTAGACCAGCTTCATACATTTTTCCTGATTAGAGCTCAAATTATGTTAAGTCACACAGTTCATACTTTATAGCTCTTACTGGTGTTTTCCCTTTTGTTCATAACTGCTTTTAGGACAGACATAGCTGTTTCTATAAACAGCTTACAGCACAATCAGACTCTCTTAAAAGACAAGAACACACATCTCTAGCAGCTGCTGGAAGTAATATCCTGCGAAAGTCTGCAAAATCACACGTTGTTGTTGAAAAGTTAACTTCCTACCTAGAGCCTGAACATCACACAACTGCAGAGTGCAAAAAAATAATTTACCTCAAAAACCGTTGCTTAATTTAATTCATCTGTTTGCACTTCAAAGCAGAGGGGACAGAGTCTGGGTCACTTTAGGGTGACCAGGGGCTCAGTACACGGATGCCCACCAATGTCGGGGGCTTCAGGTGTGAAGATAGGATGCTTGACTGTGCAGCCACGGGGACCAAGAGACGTCGACAGCAACCAAAGTCCGGAGGTGTGCTGTCCCACAAAGGATGTTCAGTGCTGGGGGGACAGTGTCTGGATTGAACATCAACAAGCCTTGGCAACGGCAACCCACGCAGGTAGAGGAAACACGTTACGGCGAGGACCAGCAAGGTCCTGGGGACTCTCCAAGAAATGGAGAATCAGGACATGTCTGGAGCAACCAGGGAAGCCCAAGAAAAGTCAGTTACCTTCACGGGGACCCACAAGCCAACAGACCAGGGATCGTGAAGGGACCTCGAGCTGAATCACAAAATACCTGCCCACGGAACACTCGTGGAGTGTAGGCTAGAAATCTTTAGTGGAAATACTGCTCGGGGTCAGGGCTACACATAGCACAAAGCACAGCCTCAGGGATTGCCAAAAAAGCTTATACTGCTGCAAAAGTACACGGTGCACAGGGGTTCGGGTTGCACGGTCCCCACGAGGCATACTGGTCTCAGAACTGCTGAGAGGTCAGATCAACCTCAGAGGCACTCAGGAACCCACCTCCTGTGTTGCATACATCTTCGGAGTCCTCAGGAGCTTGGGAGATGTAAACAAGTCATATGCGTTAAGGTGCCTGCTGGAGCAGGGGAGTAACTCCTTTACTCCAAGGGAGATTCTTCTGTCGTCCAGCAAAGTGTAGACCGTCGAAGTTCGTGGTTTCTGCTTGCAGAGTTTAGTCCAGGTAAAATCTAAAGTTCTGTAGTCAGGTTTCCTACTTTATACCCAAGGAAGGGGTTGGACAAACTCTGGGGACCCAGCTATGGGAGGGTCAGGACAGAGGAGTGGCTACACCCATGTCCTTTGTCCAGTTTTGCACCAGAGCAGGAGCAAATGGCTCCTGCAACCTGTTTAAGCTGGACTATGCACAGGGACACCAAATATGCCCCCAGTGCAGACTTTCTGGCACTCTCAGAGTGCACCCACCCAGCCCCAATACACCAAAGCTTGTCTGGGAGGTGGTCACACCTCCCTGTGACAGGAAACCTATTGTCAGGCCTTCCTCTGCTCGAGCGCGGCTCAGCAGCAGGAGGGTAGACCCGTGTCTGTGGCTGGCAGCATCCATTTTGTGATGCCCAGGTCGAGAAAGCTGGTACCGGGTGTACCAGTGTTTCACATAAGTCCCTCTAGAAGGGTGGAATCGAAATTTGCCTAGCAGGGTAACGGTAAGTTTCAATTCTATTAAGGACACAGAGGCGAGGATTATGCTTTTCCTTTCTCCGCTTTAATATTATGCAAAACACACAGCAGCCAGAAAAGCAGAACAAGAGTGACTTTACAACCAGAACAGGAAAAAAACATCCTTTGGTCACCAGAGAACAATCCGAAAAGTTCATTCTGAAAACATCAACTCCCATCAGACCGCGGGATAACCCAGCATCCAAGTCCTTTCACGCTGTCCATAACTCCTTAGAAAGCTCCTCCATTCCGTGAAGCCCTCCTCTTTCTTCGCGCTATTCACGCCTGGACATCACTGATCTTGTTTAGCTCCATCATTCCCTGCATGTAAAGAAACACGAGACTTTACTACTGGCTACGCGGCCCAGCCGGTAACCCAACATCCTATAACAAGGTCACAAAGCGGCAATCAAACAGCTGAGTGAAAAAACTGGAAACTGGATTACTTACAGCAGAACGGGGGGGGTTTGCACCCATCGTGCAACGGGAGGGATAATCCTTGCCTCCGTGTCCTTAATAGAATTGAAACTTACTGTTACCCTGCTAGGCAAATTTTGATTCTATGGCAGGACCGGAGGCTCCGATTATGCTAGTTCAAAGCTTACTTACCACCAACTGAGCTACATCCACCACCGGTTTAAAATAAAACCTCTTGAAGGTGGACTCAGAAGACCAATCTGCCGCTCGCATAAGATCCTCCAAGCGAGCTCCCAAAGAAAACGCCTTAGAAGCCATCGCGCCCCTGGCCGAATGCGCTCCAAACTGCTTCGTATCAATACCCGCTTCTTGCATGACCCACCGCACCCACCTGGCTATCGTGGGAGAGGAGACAGCTTTGTGCGGTTTTCTCAAGGCAATAAGAAGTTGCCTTTCGCCCGGAGGGCGTAATTCAAGAGTCATGTCCTCATACGTCTTTAGACAATTCACCACACACAGTTTGGGCGCGTCCGTAAAAGCCGGATAAGAGATAGTCCTTGAATCTGATTTGGTACGTCGACCCAACGTAAACGTAACCCCTTCCGGGGAGAAGGTCCTTGCTGTAACGTCCAACGCCCAGACGTCAGAAACCCAGCGACAGGAAACTAGACATAACAGCATGGCTAGCTTACCGGAGAGTTCCTTCAAAGAAAGATTTTTTTCCGCTGCCAGGATAAGAAAAGATTCAAGACAAAAAAGACGTCCCAGAGGACCGAGTAGCGTGGTTCCGGGGGAAGAGACAGATGGATACCCCGCAAGAGTCGACAGACGAACGGATGCTCCCCGATCGGGGCTCCGTCTATCGGATAATGAGCTGCAGAAATCGCAGAGCGAACCGCGGTAAGCCAGACCCTCCGTGGCCAAATCAGCCAGAAAATTCAACATGGGAACAACGCCTGCGTCCATGGGATCAAGACCCCGTCGAAGACACCAACGCATCCACTTAGTCCACGCGGACCGATAGCGTTTAGAAGTACTGTCGGCTCAGGCCCTTGACAAGAGACCTTGAGCCGATCCCGAAAGGCCTGGGAGCAACCAGCGTCTCCTGAAAGCCTCCATGCCATGAGGCGGAGAGATCCTTGGCGAATGAGGTGGTGTTGCTCCCCGTTCGGATTCAGAAGAAGATGAGGAAGCGGGTGCAGTAGGATTGGAAAATCCCAAGAAAGTTCCAGAAGAACTGGAAACCAAACTTGAGACCTCCAACAAGGCGTCACCACCACTAAATCTGCTTCCAAGAGCCGGACCCGGGTTGCCGTTCTTATCACCATCGAAAACAGTGGGAAGGCATAACCCTTCTCGCGGCTCCAGTCCTGGAGAAACGCGTCCGTGGCCTCCGCATGCGGATCGGGCCTCCAACTGAAGAAGCGTGGGAGCTGGTGGTCGAGGCGAGACGCAAAAAGATCCACCGAGAACGGGCCCCAGAGGTCGGTCAACCACTGAAAGACCAGGACATCCAGCTTCCATAGGCTGGAGTCCCTCAGATGTCTGGAATGCCAATCCGCTACCTGGTTGGCTTGGCCCGGCAAGTACTCCGCCGTCACCGAAATTTGGTGTGCCAAGCAATACTCCCAAAATTCCTTCGCGAGATTCGCCAAGGCCCGGGACCGGAGACCTCCCAGTCGATTGACATAACGGACCGCTGAAACGTTGTCCATCTTCAAAAGCACACACGCGGTCGCTTGACGCTTGGTCCAACAACGGACAGCGAACGAACCCGCCAAAAGTTCCAAAGCGTAGATATGCAACTTCTGCTCCTCTGACAACCAAACGCCGCCTGTAGAAAAATCTCCGCATCTGGCACCCCATCCGGACCTGCTTGCGTCCGATTCTATGACTAAATCCGGTGCCGAGCCGAAGATTGCACGGCCGTTCCAGGCCTACATGTGTGTCAACCACCATGACATTTCCTCTTTGGCCTCCTCCGACAGGGGGACTGCCTGGTCGTACGAAAGCCCCCTTCTGAGATGATGCGCCTTTAGGCGCTGCAAGGCCCGATAATGAAGGGGTCCTGGAAAGATTGCCTGGATGGAGGAGGAAAGAAGTCCTACTACCCGGGCAATCTGACGGAGGGAGGTTTGGGGTCTGGAGATGGTCTGCCGCAAAGTATGGCGGATTTTGGCCATCTTGCGAGATGGGAGGCTCAAGGAGGCCTGAACGGAATCCACGATGAAACCGAGAAAGACCAGACTGCGCGTCTGTGTTAGGACCGACTTCGTCCCGTTGATGACAAACCCCAGGCTCTCTAAGAGGGAAACCGTCTGCTGCAATTGAGCCGTCAGCTTCAGGGGGCACTGCGCCATGAGAAGGATGTCGTCTAAGTATACAATCATCCTGATATCTTGCCCCCTCAAAAACTCTATCACGGGATGAAGCACCTTTGTGAAGCACCAAGGTGCGGAAGAAAGCTCAAACGGAAGGGCAGTGAACTCGTACACCTGGCCCCGCCAGAGAAACTGGAGAAATCTGCGATGGGGAGGATGGACCGGAACAACCAGATACGCATCCTTGAGGTCCAGCCTCACCATCCAATCGTGCGGCAGGAGTACATCTCGAAGAAGATGGATCCCCTCCATCTTGAAATGCCGGTAGACCAACCACCCGTTGAACTCTTTGAGGTTGATCACCGGACGCCGCCCCCCAGCGGTCTTCTCGACCAAAAGATTTTTGCTGAGGAAACCGTGTGGGTGCAGAGCTGATCGACAGATGGCTCCCTTCCTGAGCAGGGCGGATACCTCCTCGTCGATCAGCTGTGCGTCGGGGGCGGAAAAAACAATGGGCCGTGGGAATTCTGTCTGAACAGGCAAGTCGTAAAATTCTACGTGAAATCCCTTTACAATCTGCAAGACCCAAGCATCCGCCGCAAGCTGTGCCCAAGCGTCCTGAAAGGCCGCCAGACAACCCCCTAAACGCACTTGCTCCGCTTGCATGACACTCACCGCTTGAATGGCCTCCGCCGGAAATGTTCTTAAAGCCACCACGGCCCCGGAAGCGTTGACCTCTGGTAGGGTAGAAGTTGTTGTAATTGGCCGAGGAGTTGTACTGCCCTCGCCCGGAGCCTTGTCCCCTGTTACTAGTCTGCTGACCGCCACGGCCGGTCGCGCGGCCCCTTCCGCGACCGGCCCCTTGGGAAAACGAGTTTGGAAAACTCTTTTAATGCTGGATTGGGCCTTATCTAAGGAGGTGAAAGTGGCCACGAATTTCCCCAATTCTTTCACAAAAGGATCCCCAAAGAGGCACCCTTAAACCACAGCACCTGCCTCAGAAGATGCTAAATCGCCCAGTTTTGGGTCGCATTTGATCAGTAATGAACGTCGGCGTTCCGTTGATAGTGCGCAATTTGCATTCCCCATAAAGATCATCGCCCTTTGCGCCCAGTTAGAAAGCACCTTGGGGGAAAATAGTAGAGCCCGTGACTTTTGCCTCCTCCGCCATATCAAGAATCTTGGTCATAGGACCTATGGCATCCAGAAGCTTATCCTGGCACGATCGCCAGGATCGATCTATACCCTTGCGGGGGTCCTTCACATACTTAGCTAGGAAGGTAGCCATTTTCGAGTCTAACTCGGGCGTAAGGGCTACCTTCCCCTCCAAAGTGGGGCGCAGACACTCCGCTCTGAGTCATCCCCGTGATTCCTTCTCTAGAGGCTTGCGGAGGCGTCCCGCCATGAACCTGGCCACCTTGTCCCCCGGAGCCCAGGCTGCGGAGCGCGGATGCATGATCTCATCCGGATCCAGCATACCTGTATCATCCTGGGGCAATGTGCCCGCGGAACTTGCCGGACGCCAAGAACGCGAAGACCCCTCCTCCTCATCGGTATCCGCCGGGGAACCCCCAGTCTGGGACGGCAAAGGAGGGGCGGTGGGAACTGCAGGCACCGGCTGTGGGGGAGGTGCCGAAGGTGGTGGACCGGACTTAGCCAAGAAAGCCTGCCTCAAGCGTTCAAAGGCGTCCTTGTCCACTCCCTGCGACTCCTCCGTGCCGCCCTCCCTACATACTTTCTTGGGGGACGGGCCAACCTCCTCAGGTAAAGGACCTGGTGCCGGAGCAGGAGCCCCCCGATGGGCCTGCGCTAACCTAGCGCATTCCGCCAATATGTGGTTAAACAGGCGTTCCTCCATAGGGGCTACCACCTCATTAACACACCTAAAGATAGAACTATCTACAGCTTCAAAGAAATCGTCGTCCAGAGGTAAGTACTGCGCCCCCTCTTCCTCCTCATAATAGTTCCCCTGCTCCATACTGCCCCCAGATAACTGCAAGGCAATGCCGTAACCTCAGAGGCGTGGAACCACGTAACAGGTAAGCAACAACTCAGGCTAAGACCAAACGGGGAAGCAGCCACAACAGACAAAGTCTGTACCAGGGTCAAACGTGTACTGGCAGCGCCAGGATGATTTTGGGCAGATCTAATGAACTGCAAGGTTCTAAGTGCGGCCTAGCCGCTGTGGGTATCACACACACCCCAAGCGCGCAGGCCCTCAGCAACTGACAAGGCCACACCGCCACCCAGCGCGCTGTCAAAGTGAAAGTGCTCAACCTGCCCTCAGGCGATTACGGGGCTCGAAGACCTCCGTTTATAAATACGGACCCTTGCGGGCGTAGAATGCCAAAAATGCGGGACAATACCGACCCCGAAGGGCGTCTTGGTGAGGCGGCTGGGGGACAGGCTCCGGCGGACTAGACTCTCTCCGCACGGCTCCCTTTGAATAGACAGCCGCGCCGAGAGCAACGAGACGCACGGGCTCCCCCTAGCGGCCAGCAAAGGCCGCCGCAGGTGGAACGGACATCGCGAAAGGAGCTAAATAAACGCTCCCGCGGCCGTAAAGGGACTCTGTGAAGCGAAACAATACCCTCACAAAATAATACAATCGAGTCCCTAAACTCTAAACCAACCAAAGCATCAACAGCACACAGAAACTCAACAAATCCCCGAGAAATAAGAAAGGGACTTAACTGGCTGCCCAGCAGCGAAGAAAGAGGAGGGCTTCACGGAATGCAGGAGCTTTCTAAGGAGTTATGGACAGCGTGAAAGGACTTGGACGCTGGGTTATCCCACGGTCTGATGGGAGTTGATGTTTTTTCAGAATGAGCTTTTCGGATTGTTCTCTGGTGACCAAAGGATGTTTTTTTCCTGTTCTGGTTGTAAAGTCACTCTTGTTCTGCTTTTCTGGCTGCTGTGTGTTTTGCATAATAATTAAGCGGAGAAAGGAAAAGCATAATCGGAGCCTCCGGTCCTGCCATAGAATCATACCTTCCCCGCCAGTTACTGGCAGGGAGGTATGATTCCACGGTGTTTGACACCAAACACAACATGTTTCTAAGCAGCCTTTTGAAAGTTAGCATTTACCGCAAGGTTATAATGCACTTAAATATATATGGTTGGCTGCATCACAGACAACCCCGGAAAATAGGTTCCGAAGGCTGCAGAGGGGCTCAGCTCATGCAGAGGCACCCTCTCACATAAAACCCAGCACCGTGCCTTCAGGATTGATAAGGCTTGCAATAGTGGCGACTGATAGGTTTCTATGTGCAGTGATTTAGAATACATATAGGTAACCTATATCTAAGTAAGGGGTGCATGCACCACCTTACACAGGCTGCAGTAGCAGACCTGTGGTGCCATTTTGAATGGTCTCTCAGGGGTGGTATAATAAATGCTGCAGCCCCTGGGAGGCCTCTGGGGTACCTATGCCCAGGGTGCATGGTATACCATAACTAGGGACTGATAAGGGTACCCCAGTATCCAATCTGGAGTGTACCTAAAGTACATGCAATCAATTTAGAGGAAAAATCAGATAGACTGGGGTCCTGAATAGCAGGATACAAGTCAGTCTAAGTCAAAAACATTGATACATCAGCAAAAAGTGGGGGTAACCATAAGAAGCAGATCCTATTCTCCTACACAAGTCTTGTCTCTTTTTCATAAATATAGAGCACTAGTCAAGTCATGTCAAAATTAACTTTATTCGGCTAATTAAAGCCATAAAAGTACAACAACAAAAAAGAAAGCGGGAGATTCTGCAAACATTATAATACATAGATATATAGTCCATAGTCAGTTAAGGTCCCACTGTTTTAACAACCATAACACAAACATATAGAATAAATAAGTAAACAATAAAACCATAAAACAATTAACAATCATCATAAAATCCTACTCAACACAAAATTCATGGTCTGCCGCCCCCTTGGGGAACAACAAATAAGGATACACACCATCGTATAATGTGACAATTCATACAGAATTAGAACACACATCATAAAAACCGTGACAAGAAAAAAGAATACATAAATAAGAGATCAGCCCACCATGACATAATTAGACCTGAGAGTACAAAATAAAATTTGCCCAACATACACTTGCTCGTATTTACAATCAAAAATAAGAAGAATTCATATTAAACAAGACTGCAACATACAGAGAATACAAATATGTTCTTTAAAAAAGAAAAAAAAATTACATAACATGATTAGGAACAGTATCCGCAGGCTGACTCAAGGGAAGCGTATTTCTATGTCTAATCGCCCCCATTAGGAAACTGGCTACCTCAAAGCAGACCATAGGTGACGCTAGCGTTTTGGAAGTAGACCAACGCCGGCCTAACCTGTACAAAATTGCAACCTCTAAGCAAAGGGATGATAAACTTTCTGCGCAGTAGATTGTAATAAGCGCAGAAAAACGTTATATGAAGAGTATCTTAATCCGAGAAGTTGTCACAAGGGCAGGGATTTAATATGCCCTCTTTAAAGTACCCTTTAGGGATGGCAAGTAACCAAGGAACCATATTCAATCTAAATCTTGTCAAAACAAAAAGATGATAAGGTTTATTTATATAAGATAGATTTGGTTGCATCTGTTGGCCCGAGCTCAGTGTGACAAATCTTCTCACCAAAGGTTTTTTCAGTTGTTCTCCTCCCTTAATCCTTTTCGTTTGTCTAAAAACTGCTGCTTGAGGTCTCTAATGGCCAGTTTACCCAATGCTATAGGACTCAAGAATAAGTCCGGGCAGCCAAGAATTTCCATCTGATCCTTAATGTATTTCATCCAAGGAATGTCTAACTCCTTTTCTAAGGTAAGACAGTCTCAGATGATCAGTTGATTTAAGTTTGGGGTCGGTTAGGCCCAGATTCTCAGCCAGCGTAATAGAGGCACAGCCGCAATCTGATCAGAAATAAAACCCACTCCCAGTTCCTCATATATGATAAAGATTGGGGTGGATGCGGGGACAGAGAGCAGTTTACGCATAAAAATATTCTTGGCCCCTTGAAATTCTTTCACATCTGTATAACCCCAGATGTCACTGCTGTAGGTCGCCATGGGAACACACTTGGCATTATAAATCTTCATAAGTGCAGGGAGTGGTTTTGATCCTATTCTTTTTGCAAAGTCTAGAGTAGCCCTCGATGCTCTAGCTAACACGTTCTTTTTATGCACACGCTGCGTGCACCATGAGCGTTGATCATCAAAAAGAACCCCTAAATAGGGAAAAGCGGGGACTTTTACTAACTCAACTCCCTTGCAATAGAATTTAGCCTTCGCTGCCCTCCTTGAGCCTATGGTCATGGCATGCAATTTTTTAAAATTAGTAATTAAATCCAGCGACTCCATAAAATCTATAAAACAATTTAAAAGCAGTTGCAGCCCCCTTGCAGTTCTGGCCACCAAGACTGCGTCATCGGCATACAGAAGCACCGGAATCATTTTGGTGCCGGCTCTAGGTATATCTTTACAACAGGAAGCCAGAGAGTCCCCAAATTTATTAATGTCGAGGGTGAACTGCCGAACCCCTCTTTTGACAGCCCAAGAATCAGTCAGGGTGCCATCTTCATTAAAACGTTTTCGTGGATGGCAGCGAGAAATGAAATCAGGTCAGCATCTAGCCCTATATCTCGAGGAATCAACCACAGCTTTGACCTATTAACAAGGTCAAAGGTCGAGGTTAAATCCATAAAGGCCAGGTGGAGATCCCCTGCTTTGCGACTGTATACTTCCCTATCACCAAATGGAGATTAAGGCATTGGTCCAGAGTGCCCTTCCCCTACCTAAAACCATATTGGAGATCGGAGACTATGCTTGCTTGGTCAAGCCACTCAGTTAGACGTGCCAAAACAACTTTCCCCATGATTTTGGCCATGGAATCAAGGAGCGAAATGGGCCTGTAACAAGCCGGATTATCCTTTGCCCCCTTTTTAAAAATTGGTATAATAACCGCCTTTGCCCATGACGGGGGAATACCAGACACACAAGCTGCATTAAACACATGAGTTAAGATCTTATCCCAAAGCTTGGGGTCTGTCTTGTAGAGATCAGGACCTGGAGCTTTCCCCCCAAGAGTTGATGTAATCGCTTTATGAACTTCATCAGTTGTAAAAACAAGAGGGGAGCCTACTAGACCAACAACGGGTTTCTCTGTGGAAACCCCTGAGGTCGTGTCACTATACATTTTTCCAAAATGTTGCACCCACATCTCAGCGGAAACTAGAGAGTCTTTACTGGAGTTTGGTGTATTGTCAAACAAAGGACTGTTTACAACAGACCAGAATCTAGAACTGTTGGCCAGCACACTGGCTCCTCCCAAGCAATCTCCCTTAGTTGCCTTTTCCTACTC
The DNA here is from genome assembly GCF_964204655.1 of Triturus cristatus. Lineage (NCBI taxonomy): Eukaryota > Metazoa > Chordata > Amphibia > Caudata > Salamandridae > Triturus > Triturus cristatus. Next base: position 336,491,533 of record NC_140595.1, read on the forward strand.
TCTACTGCAAGTTTATAAGCCTTCCTTACATTTTTGACCTGTGATGCCACAATTGGTATTTGCTTAAGCTCCTACATGAGTTCCTTATGGGTGGTCATACAGGTTTCGTCAAACCATTTTTTAAATTTTGGGCACCTTGGTCTACGGTCTATAGAGCATTACCTAAACTTTGATTTATTGTGAGCGATACATTTGCTGCTTGAAGTTAATGTTCTACCCCATCTCCAACCTTCAGGTGTAATCTTGGACTTTCCAAACTAGATATGTCTTTAAATTCACATGCCCAAATGGGATATTATTGACAATCCAGTCAAATCTTGGTAATGTCGGACTTTGGTGGTCCCAGTGTTGCAAAAATGGGTTTCCTCCATTTAGTACACCTCGTTGTTTTGCTTTTTATATATATATATAATATATAATATTTGTATGGCGCAACAAATCATCCCCAGGGGGATCTCTCGGCGCCCGGGAGGCAAACGGCTAGTGATGACATGGTTGAACGTAGCTCATTGAAATAACCAGGTTTTAAGAGGTTTCTTAAATTATGCCAGATTGGTGCATGTCCGGATATCTTCTGGCAGACCATTCCAGTGTTTCGGGGCTAGATTGGAGAAGGCAGCCCCCCCCATCTGGACTTTCTTGATTCTCCGGGGACACAGCAGCTTTTGACTGCAGGATCTCAGCTGACGTCCTGGAGTATACCATTCTAATTTTTTTGTTAAATATGTCAGGCCTAACCCATGGAGAGATCTAAATACCAGGCATAAGAGTTTAAAAATGTATCTTTTCCTGATAGGGAGCTAGTGCAGCTCTCGAAGCAGAGGCAATGATGGGGTTCGTGCAGGTTTGTTGAGGGCAAGACTTGCTGCTGTATTTTGGACGACCTGCAGCTTTGATAAGAGGTCTTCCCTAATCCCTAACAGTAAAGAGTTCCCATAATCTAGTCTGCTGACTAGAAGCGACTGAATAAGAACCTTTCTAGAGGAGAAGGGAATCCATGGGAATATCTTTCTCAGCATGCCCATCAAGCCAAAGCATTTACCAGAGAGCGTTTTAACATGCTCTTCCATGAACAGTCTGACGTCTATTGTGATGCCCAGATTTTTAGCCCATTTTTTAGGTGTAGGGGCCTCCCCCAGTTCCACAGGCCACCACTCCATGGACCATAACTCTTCAGCTTTCTCCAATAACAAGATTTCTGTTTTATTGGAGTTCAGCTGTAGGAAGTACTTCCTCATCCATGCGGCAATTTTTAGCATGCAGCTCTTGAATTTTTCTTTGGTCAGGGCAAAGTCCTTCTCTATGAGGACTATTACCTGAGTGTTGTCCGCATAGGAGATTGTTTGGAACCCGCAATATCTAATGATAGTGGCCAGGGAAGACTCATAGATATTAAATAGAGTGGGGCTTAGGATGGAGCCCTGTGGTACCCCCTTGTCTACACTTGTTGTTTGGGACACAAATGTGTCCAGCTGTATACATTGTGATCTGTCGGACAGAAAGCTTTGCATCCATTTTAGTGCCGATCCTCTGACACCAATCTCTCACAGCTTGTCCAGTAGGACTCTGTGAGAGATGGTGTCAAAGGTGGCTGACAGGTCCAAAAGGACCAGCATCGTCGGTATTCCCTCATCCAGCAGCATTTTATTGAGTCAGTTACCTTTGACGTGCTGTAACAGGCGTCAAAACCTGATTGTGAGGGATCGAGCAGGTTATTTTGTTCCAGGTAACCCGAAAGCTGTCAATTAACCAGTTTCCAAGATTTTTGAACAACAAGGAAAGAGGCGAGATTGGTCTATAATTTTGATGGTCTGTGGGATCCGCTAATGCTTTCTTGAGCAGTGGTTTAATAAAAGCCTGCTTCCATTTCGAGGGGAACGAAGAAGTGTCCAGTGACACATTGCAAACTTCCATAATTGGGTGGGACAAGATCCGTGCCAGATCAGAGATAATATGAGGGGGGGCTACATCTGACGGTGACCCTGACCTGCTATGTGTGAGCAGAGGAAGCACTTGTTCAACGGTAATAGTTGAAAAGGTTTCAAGACTTGGGGAGAGAGAATCCACCAGGGTGGGTAGTATTGCCCCACCCTCCTCTTCACGATCAAAGGAGTTATACATTTTGTCAATCTTCTATATGAAATGGGACGCTAGCTCATCACATAGCTTCTGGGTGGGTGGAAGAGAAGGATTGGTCGCTCTAGGATTGGTGAATTCTCAAAGAATCTTGAAGAGCTCTTTCGAGGAGTGTCTTGCCTCAGTGATTTGTGTGCCTAAATAAGATCACCTAGTGATGTTACAATTCTTTAGGTATGTTCTGTGTAGTGTTTTCTATACCAGCTTATCCTCTTCCAGTTTTGATTTCCTCCATTTCCGCTCTCTGATTCTACAGTTGGCTTTTTCTGCCTTCAGACTTTCTGAGTACCAGGGAGCTGGGGCAATCCTATCCCGAACTATAACTGACTTAATCGGTGCGATAATATCAAAGGCCTCTGTTATCGAGGTCTCTAATAATTGCAAAGCTGTGTTACTGCCTATACAGTTGCCAAGTGACGGTGGAGAGAATACCGTGTTAAAAGCTGTTTGAGTCACCCACTTCCATGCTCTTTGGATCACCTTGTGTTGGACTTTTTACTGTGGGTGAGTCTTACTCACAGTAAGCACACAGTAAATAGACTGCGTGTTTTTACCACTAGTGCCCGTATTTAAGTTAAGGCTGCTGCAGCACAGCTAGGTTAAGGGTCTCTTGGCTGGTTACACATGAATATGTGTGCACACATGTGCAGGCTGCTTATGTGGGACTACTGTTGTGCACAAGCTCCTAACTGCCCACAGGTAGTCTGGTGAAGTGGGTACTCTGCAGGGTTAGCTATTGACCTGGCGTAGGCCTTGTACTAGTGGGCACTCGTAGGGAAAGTCATTATGACTGTTTTGTCTATAGAAACACTTTTTTATACAGTTCAGTTTTGCTTCCCGCTAGCCTTCAAAGTCCAGCAAAATATCAAAATGGAGTGAAACATGTGTGCTAAGGTGGATTACGCAAGTCCTAAACAGATATCTGTATATTTTAGAGGTCAATGTAAAAGAAATGGTTTATCTTGGGTAATAAATCACAAAAGGTTAAACTGCACTACATCCAGTCATACAACCATTTGAAAAATATATAAAGCATTCAAGTGTACTAGATCCACTTGAGATTCGGGACCCATAAATTATAAACACACATGGAGAACTTATTTGGATATCACAAAAAATTCATTTATTAAAACCACAATTTATAAAAACCATAATATAAACCTATAAATGACAGTTAAAAATGTATATCAACAAATTTATACATATAACAAAAAGAAGAAATTATACCAATGTATATGAGAGACAGAAAACAAGTGAAACACTAAGAATCATCATAACTGAGTTAATTTGACTGGATCAATCATGTTGGAGTCTATCATTTCTAATATGATTAGGCTCAAATATTCCTAGAATTTAACAATATAAGGGGGGCGTCAACGCGTTTCCGTGGACTCTATTTTTTCTAAGTCACCTTCTTCAGGACTTTTATTTTATTGTCTCTCTTACTTTTAGCACAATTTCATATATGCCTATGGAAAACAGAAATTGATAAAACATAAATAGCACAATTCTCATATGTATAATATACACACAAAAAAACATATATAGCATCAACATGTTATTAGATAAAATAATATATTTTTATATATATAAATAACATTATTAAACATACGTCTGTAAGACAAACAGTGTCCTTATGTCTTTTATAACTGTTTTAGGGGCTCAAATGTCTATTCATCAATCCAGTCATACCACTGAGCATTCGTTATTCCCATTCACTCTGCACCCTACTTACTATAATGGGAGATATTAAATATATGTACCAGATTGAGTTAATTCAGTATCGAAATGCACACACAGTTAGTTCCCCGTCTTTAGATACATCATGTATATGGGGAATCAGCCCAAATCGTCACCCTGAAACTATCATCAATATAATGGGGATGACTATCAAATATTTCTAGGCATTAGGCTTAGTAGACGAATAAAGCACTTTAATAAAATTAGTGTAATGTACCTTCTATTGTGCTGATGTAGCATACATCGTGTTAAAACCATCCCATCAATGGGGCGGAAAGAAAAGGTTATTCAGTCCTTTATCAAGATCAAAGTGATATATCTTCTGTTTTGTAAGAAAGAGAATTTTATTTCAATTTTAGTTTCAAAAAGACCATAATGTTAAAAGATTCACATAAAGTCCTATAGACAAATAATATTACAGGTTCATGTGATTAGAAAACACTATAGACCCACCTCAAATTTTGATGATGAAAGATTGACCGAATACTGAATCGTTAAGGATTAATATTCATTAACCTCAGCAAAGGTGGGGTATGGTGATCCTATAGGAAATATATAGAATAAGATCATGGTCCTGAACGTAATCTAGGTCATATGGCCAAGAAATATCATAAATCATAAGCCCAATCCACATACCTCTGAAAGTAGCCATCTTCCCAAAGGAGGCTAGATGGCTCTCCGATTTTATTTGAATGAAAATAGAAGAAAAATCTCCCTGGTTCATCAGTCAGATGTCTCTTTATTTTTTTGCAACTCTGAGGAAACATGTATATAGAGTTTTAGTTTATTAGGTGGCTAACCTTCTATTATGAAAATACAAAATAAATGCTTGTCTAATTTTAGGATAGTTAGAGACAAACTAATATTTAATTCTTCACTCCCACACACTGGGAGAAGAAAACAAAATATTATGGGTCATCCATAATTATAATGTTTCTCTGGCTTACCTCAAGATCAGAGCACAGGTCTTTTGTCACCCTGCTGGATCAAGTTGATTGCATTTCTCCCCAGCACAGCAAATAAATGCTACCCCACACTAAAGTAGTAATTAACAGTGCTTCCTTCAGCCCCTGAAGAGGAAAGGGTGAGGGCGAAAATCGGAATCTTTTAATTAGCTGTCACACTGTACCAGGGCTGGGGACTGCACAGGCCCATTCAACAAAGGAGGAAGTCCACACAACTGGAGCCAACAAGGGAGCCTATAGTCACCAGGAGTAAAATGAGCCCGAAATAGTTCAAATCGGTGCAACAGGGACCGGGTTATGGCATTTTTAAGGTTGGTGTCCTTTGCCCCTTTTCAAGACACAGAGCACATGGGGCTCCACAGCACTATCCTTCAATTATTTTTAGGGTGGGCCGAGGGTTGATGAAGGGCTGATTTCTTTATTTACCCCAGGAAGGGGGCATGTGTGGGCCCCCTTCCTGTTCCACACCTTGCCCTAGAAGGCTAATGCAAAGGAAATCGGAGATCCCCAGGACCGTCTGTTTATGCCCTAGGACTGTCTGCGTATGCCCCACTCCGCTTCCCATGCATGTGTCTGGTGGGGGGGACAGAGGGCATACAAACAGACTGCCTCCTGCCTCATCAAGGGCATTTGGGAGATGAAGAACAGGCTGGCTTCCACGCCGGCAGAACTGGCTGGGGCTGTAGGGGCCTTGCGGCTCCCCCTACAGACCCCAACTTTTCACCTACCTTGGAGGTGTCCTGAGTGGGACTAGGCACCCCTGGATGAAGAAAACCTACCCGGTTCACTCCTAGAATTGCCCATATTGTCCTGTAGGGCTTTCTTATTTACATCTTTTTCTTACCTTGTGGAGCCATCACCAACAAAAGAGTGTTGCAGCAGTTCCCCCTACTTCAAATTTGAAAACTGACCCTAACTTTTTGGGGGTCAGAGAATCCATGACCCTCCATGGTTTTCACCTATTTTTTTAAGGCATTCTCAAGGCTGGAGCTTTTGCTGTACAGCTGGGAGTGCAGTGCCCTCTAGGGGCTGGTTCTATGGCTAAATAAGTGTAGAAATAAGACACATGGAATGTTGTATCCTGTAGAGGCTGGATCAATGGTTGCATTTTATGTGGCATTAAGGTATATAAAAGCACACAGACACATATTATTTCCTTTTGTAAAGCTTTATTGATATAATGATGTTGACAGTGATTACTGACCAAGGTTGATATGCTTTATTGACAATAATTGCCTTTACACATGGTTATTATTGATTATTATATGTACACACAAAAGTATGTTTTTAACAGTTGGTTTGTTCTTGTAATATGGTTATGGTAATCCCTTGATAAAGCCAATAGGCTTGTTTTATATAAAGTGATACCCCACTATTTTGTGATGTGTTGTCTGATACAGGTACAAGCGCACTGTGATTTTCAGGTTCATGATCCTTTGAGGTCAAAGGGAATTTCATAATGTAATCTAAGGAAATTTCAATATGCACTGTGTATATATTTGTAAATTAATGCGTAGTATTTAGTAGTGTGTGTGTGTGTGGGTGTGGGTGTGTGTAATAAATGTACCTTTCCTTTTCTAATGAAAAAGCACTGACTGGAAAATCAGTTATTGAGTGTAATTATTGTGTGCCAGCGAATGGTGATTACTAGGCCACACCACCTCTCCTGAGTAGGCCTTGGACTGCTCCGCTTCGCTACCCTGAGGAGTCAACCGCTACACTGAGGTGTTTGGTTTCCAGTAAGCGGAAATTGTCGACCTAATATTTCTCCAGGATTCACATCCTGCATAACTAATAATACAATTTCCTACACCCAGCAATAACCAAAGTACATATCATAATGATTATTACCGAGTTGCTCTAGAGTTCCACAGCCCAGGAGAATTGCCTGGTCAATCATTGTAAAATATTTTCCAAATAAAACTGTTCAATCAGTCTTAAAAAATGGTAGAGGGCTGAGGTACAGTCAAAGTCCGGAATATCAGCTCATTGCAAATCTGTTAGACTAGACTGAACATCATCCACTCAAGAAAGATATTAAAATCATAAGAAGGCACTGGAGGGAGCAAGGAATTCCTAAAGTCTATCAGCAGAAACCCATCTCTGTTCAAAATAATTGGCAAAGATGAAGGACCGCCAGTACTCCTCTTCAAGCTAATATTTTCTGCTGAGTTATTCCTTTCATATAGCAACTGACAGGGCAGTTATCAATGTCACAGAGGTGAAATGCTTGAGCTATGTTATGTGAATGATTCTTGTAGAGTGTGTAAAGAGCATCCTGGTGCCGGGTGCTACTCTTTTGTGTCACGCAAGTATGACTCTGCTACATATTTTTTTTGCCAATGGTAAACCATTTCAAGTACAAGGCTTCATATGAACAGTATTGGCATTGCATCTCCTATTTAGAATATCAAAGTATGTAGCATTATATCCTAATAGCACAGCATGTAAAATGGAAGTGAATAATTGTTGTGCTACCAAGAAATGTCATTGACAGTAACAGAATTGTTCGAGATGGATTCAAAACGTTTTATTAGCTATGTTTCCCATGTAAATGTAATGTGTACTTATAAAGCGCACTGCAACACATCGGGTATCGTGGCGTTATAAGAGATGGAAAAGATACCTATAACAGAGACAGGTAGGCATTAAACTCTGGGATAGAGCCAGGTTTTTATTTTCTTTGGAAACGGAAAAAGATCTTTCATCTGCTGCAGCTCTGTGGGCAGCTTATAGTCTTGCAGCAGCAACACTGAAAGCTTGCCCCCCCCAATTTAGCTCTTCTGACCAAGGGTATTTTCATCCAATTAGCTGAGGAGGACCGAAGGCAACGGGTGGGGACATACCAGTTAAATTTGTTCTGCAATGGTATAGGCCCCAGACTATGCAGTGCCTTGAACACGACACAGAGGGATTTGGAGTGGATCCTCTGCAAAATAGGGAGCCAATGCAGCTCCGCGAGGGCCTGAGGGGAGGATGATTGGCAAGGGTGCATCAAAGCCAACTTGGCTCCCATATTCTGGATTCTCTGTAGTCTCCCAATTAAATACTTAGGAGACTCCAGCAACAAAGAGTTGCAATAATCCAGCCTGCTCATAATCACACTCCTTACTACCAAAGAGCGTGTATGTGCAGGGAGCAGGGGGAGGATTTTCCTATGGGTCCTGATAAGGGAGAATCAACTCCCCATGGTCTTATTAACTTAAGTTTCCAAGGTCTGCTTCTCATTAAAACAGATTTCCAGATTGCAAACTGACATAGATGGTACCAATGGCGGATCAGCAGGAATAGGCAAGAAGTCAGCTGGGAGGGGGTAGGGCACTCTCCCACCCTCAATACAGAGGATCTCTGTTTTGCCTTAGTATTTTATTATAAGAAGGTTTCCCAGAGTGTTAACCTAGCTTCACTCCTCAAATGTTGTCTATGATCCTAAAATAATTACATATACAACTGGCAATTAGTAAGAATGTAGGAGTTAGCCATTTTCCAGTCCTGCCTCCTCCATCTGCGTACTTACTGTTTCTCTTTAAATATATCCATCCTGGGACAGCTGAAGTCAGAAGATTAGTGGTAATTGTTGTCTTCTACTTAAAACTTGAAGTATCTGCTCCAGCGGTTTTTAGCAATTCTTACCCATAAATTCAAAGCCTTAACATGTTGTACTCAAGAAAAAGGGGCAGAAGAATTACCCCCTCTTTCCAGATACCAATCAGTGCATAGCTGATTTTCAGAACGAGAAGGTCCACTTGACATTTTTAGTTATTCATTTGCTCTGATAAATACACGCATTCTAAGTTGGGTAGTCCCTTCCTACCTTTTTTCTCAGTAAGACTAAGTTTGTGCCATGCTTCAATGCATCTGTTGTGGCCCCTTATCAGTGAGACTAACATTCTGTCTAGTTCTCAGAATCATTTCCCAAGTGGTTTAATTTATTAAGGATGGCTATGAAGTAGCATAGAAAGTGAATGTTGAACCTCACCCTTTTTGCAGAGTGAACCTCAGCTTTTTGCCTTCTGTTGCTGAACCCATTTTTGTTTGCATTAGGACTCTGCGTACCTTTTCCCTGCTAACCCGAGGGAAATTGCTTGTGCTCTCTCCTTCTGACCTGGTAAAATTGACCTACACCTAAATGCCAAATTTAATTGACTTGCAAGTCCCTAGTAAGTGGTACTACACGTACACAGTGCCTTTAAATTGAAAGCTACTAGTAAGCCAACAGCACTTATTGTGCCACCTGCTGAAGTAGCCTTTTAAAACATGTCTCAGACCTGCCACAGTTGCCTGTAGTTCAGTTTTAAAGAGCCCTTTCTACCTGGGAAAATGAAACTTTTGTGAGGCTTATATGTGCTTTTTTATACTTAAAAGTCAGCCCCAAGGTAGGGTGCATTTGTTTTTTTTAGAAAGAGGGTCATGTGTGCTTTGGGTTTACATGTCCTGGCAATGAAAAACTCCTGAAGTAGTTTCTCACTTTTGTGAGGCTTATCTCTCCCATTAACTAACAAAGGGTTACCGTATTACATTTAATAAGCTCTGACTTTGGAGTTGGGGCCAATAAAGATAAGCTTTTTACATTCAAATGAATTGCAATTTAAAATCCTCTTCAATTGTAAAGTCGGATTTTAAGTCACAATTTAAAAAATGTCACTTTTAGAAAGTTGATATTTTTTTCTCCAAAACATTTGTGCCTTCTGTCAGTGTCCTTGTCATATGGTGGTGAATGACTATGCTGTATGGGATTCGGGTATTGCTTCCAGACAGTAACACAAAGAGGGCTTAGGTATGAACAAGATGGGCTAGCCTGGCAGATTGACTGGAGAGCAGTTATACCCAGCCCACCGTAGACTTCAAAGGGTCTCCTGCACACACACACACAGGAATCGGACACCAGGCCTGCCCTGACTTGTGGCACCACCAGTCCATTTGAATCCTTGACAGGGGAAGGGGAAGAACTTTCCAGAACCAGATGCAGGAGCAGGAGCCAGTGAGTCCCTCTACACAAAGACTGGCACCTGATGTAAATATTGGACCTCTTGAGCCACTCTTTTGAACACTTCTAGACTCGAGGAAGTTACAAAAGGACTGCCCTGCTGACAGAGCACTGCCCATCTGCATGATGGACTGCCTTGCTGTCTGAGAAGAAAGATTGGACCTGCTTGCCTTCATCCCAGGCTAACCAAAGTAAATCAAGGGGTCAGTTGGCTGATCTCCTGTGTGAGCTATGGGCAGCCTACAACAGGGTGCAGAGGCCACCCTGCAGCTTCCCAGCTGACCTGCTGCAAATGGACCTGCCTGAGCCCTGTTGGCATTTGCTGGAGGGTGTCCTGATTCCCCAGAGGTGCCCCCCCCAGGTCCTGGATCCTTGTCTAACATCAGAATGTACGCCTCCGAAATAAAAAGGTGAAAATCCTGAAGTACTGGTTCCTCAAGACCATGAACGGACCTGTTTGGCCCAAGTTTCTGCCACCTGGAATGACTGCCCATGAAGAGTTCCGGTGGGAGCTGCTCTTGGTGATGACAGTGACAATCGGCTATGTGAGTCCTGCACTTTGTGGTACAGCAACGACAGCTAGGGATAACTACCAGTACGAAGCTACAGCAACAACTGTCTGCAATGCTTGACAGGCTCTACATACTACAGCAATGACCGACCATAACACTCAGCCTCCTACTTGCGACCTCTTCCAATGCTAATGGAACTCTTTGCACTGGACTTAGAAGGTAACCTTTCAGCAGGACTTGCCTGGTCCCTGTATCTGACCCACACTCTGTTGTGGATGGACCTGAACTTGTGGCCTTCCCCTGGTCTAGCGTGACCAGATGACCACCAAAGGAATCTTTATAAAGTCAGGTGCTATTTTCACAAAAAAGCTTTACAATTGAATATCTTCGGTTCTAATTATTGGATTTTTGTCATTCTGGTATCATTCTATGTGTTGAATTTGGCGTTTTTTTCTAAATTGGTCTGGGATTTTTCTTGCGTTGTAGTTTCCCATTATTACTGTTTGTGAGCTTAATAAATACTATACAGATTGCCTCTAAATTAAAGCTGACTACTTTTTGCCAAGCTACCGAAGGGTTAAGCACAGGTTAATTCTGCGACTTTTGTGGTTCACCCTGACAAGAGATATGGTTTGTTGCTTAAGTAGAGCTTTCACACTGCACAACCAATAACCCAATTTCGTGCAGCGAGGTAGTGCATCATTTTGTGCATAGAGATTCGCCTCTTATTTTCCAGGGCATCTCTGTTTGGCTTAGGAAACAATACTACGACTACTTTCTTATTGGAAGGAAGAAGCATGCCCAATGTATTCACTGCTCAGTACACATCCATTAGTTTTCTAGCTATTATGTTGAGAAATCTAGCTTAAAACATGATAACAATCTGTCTGCCCAAGTTATTTTCCCCTGTCCAGCTCACTAAAAGACTGTTGGACTTCCTGAATCATTAAAGGGGATTCCAATAGAACAAACTGCTATGTGCTAGGAAAGATCATTCCGGGCCCGGCAGCAAGAGGCTGTTTAGGCATAACGCGGGTTGAGAGCAGCAAGGGCGGTGTGCCATTTTGCTCCTACCCCCCTACCGGGACCCATGAGGCTTCCAACGGACAGGCCTCGTTAGTAAACTCGTTCCTCTCCCCATATTAACCTATCTGGCGGAGGTCACACTATTTAGTGTGCTTTTTTTGATTTTTCACACATTAGCCCACGGTTGGGTGTACCTTAGAGCGTGCACACCACCGGGTCTACGCACATCCCCCCCTGGTCCTGACGAATGCCCGATTAACAATCTCTGAGGCAGAAACATGTTGACCGCCACGGAGTGAACCAGGTCTTTTATTTTTTTGACCCTCACTCCTTTTTATTCCTTGCCTTTTAAGCAAAATTAATAAAGTTTCTTTTTTGACTTAATTGGTTATTTTAAATTCACTTTCCCCACACAACCAACCCAGCTCCGCAGTAACCTGGCGTCGCAGCACACTGGGATGACATTCAGTCGTCCCAGTGGAAGCCCGATGATGAAGCATGTCACCGACCAGGTTGGTGAGTGAGGGCTTTTCATACCCACTGGGTATTATTCTGTTGTTGCCAAGCATATTCCAAATGAACATAACGGTTCACAGGGAATCTGAGGCTTGTGGCTCGATTGATTGATGTACCACATTGATTTGAGTGCCCCCTTATTATACACTGGCTTCGTTGTTTATTGATTGGCTAGGAAAGATCATGCCTATCCTGAAAAAAGTCTCTTATGTTGGGTTAAAAAAAGTACTGCTATTCTCTTGTTACCTGCGTACCTTCACCCACTCTCAGTTATAAGCACTAGTGACCAGGGATTCCTTTCTCCTAGACTATATTTACTAATCCAGGAGTTTGCCACGTTTATTGCCTTCCTCATATTTCTGAGCACTATTGTTTTTATGGTCTAGACACTGTTCACTCTTTAAAGCATGTGCATATGTTTTAGATGTTTTCCTCTGAAGATATCAGCACATGTTTTATTATGGGGCAGCCAGTTCTAAGATTCTCATTTCTATCACTAATGATGCTAATTTGCTTACCAGTTCCAGCTTGACACTCACATGAAGTGTTTATACAAATACCTCTGTTAATAATCTTGTACACCTCCCAGTCCATTAAGACACATTTGGCCTAAGCCTCATTCCTATTGAAATAATATTGAATACCTTTTCTTTTTGTATCCCTATATGCTAAATAGATGTGGATTACAATCGCTATAAAGGGATTATTGTCATATCTGGCCCTCATTTAATCCCTACAATTGGTAGATTGGGGTCAGATATGTTTTTACATAACAATTCTGTATAAAGTAATGAGTGGTGGAACAACGTTGTACATTACATCTGGTCTCAAATAACAAGTAGGGCATGGACATGAGAATATTAAGAATAGCCCCTTGCAGATGGCTTGTACTTCCATCAACAGTTTTCCAGACCCCAATTCCTGAACCTTGTGTGCCCAAAGTGTTATATGTAAACCCAGCAGACCTGTAAAGCATATTTTGACACTGAAGGAGAATTTGTCACTGTAGTGTCATAAAGCATGTGCACAAACCCACCTCCATCTTCTGTGAGGTTCAAAGGCGTGATCTCTTCTCCTTTAGGTCAGCTTACTGTTTTCTTTAGGGAGGTTATATAACCTATTCATGGCTATTTAATGGCTGGGAGAAACTAGAGAGACAATGCTAATTAGCTTCAAGGAACTTCAGGCAAGGAAAGCTTTACTTACTAAACATTATTTTCCTTAATATTTATTAAGATTCCAATGTCACCATTAAATTGGATTTTAATATCCATTAAAAATAGTGGTTTATTTTTTTGCTTACTGCTCCCGTTCCTGAGATATGGTATAAGTATTTTAATATATACTCTGGGTTTCTACATGGGCCATCTAGAAATGCCACCATGAAAATAACTTTTTGATAGCCATGGTAAGGATGTGTCAACATATAATTTCTATGTGTTCTTCTTTTAAATACTATGCACTTTGCCTTGTGTGCTACAAGGGCTTCATAAAGTGACTTATTCATATTTAAAAGGCATGTTTTGACCTGTCGAGATGGTTTATTTTGACACTACAATTTAAACCATTTTGCTAAAGTGGTGCTGCAGTAGTAGGCCTGAAACCATGTTTGCCCTGCCACTGTAGAGAATGGCATAATAGGTGCTGTAGTCCACTAGTGGCATTTAACTTCTTGGTACACTTTGCACCATATACAAGGGGCTTACAGGCAAGTTTAATTTGCAAAGTGAGTAGCAACTGTCGATTTCAGATTCTTCATGCGTATGTTGCTTTTGCGTACAGTCTTCCCCACTTAGGGTAGTCCACACGGACATTTAAGCAGGTATACCACGTTACTAGTATCACAGGTTGCTGTCACCTTCAGTTTTATCAAATTGAAGGTGACAGCAACCTGTGATAATCAAAACTTGCCTTATTGGACACAAAAGCAACATACGCATGAAGAATCTGAAATTGACAATTGCTGCTTACTTTACAGACATGAATCATAACATTAGCCAATTAAGGTACATGATTTTGGAACACATAAACACAAAGGAAGGAAGAGACGATAAGAAATTTCTTCTACAACGTGAACTATATTGGATACACAGACTTAATTCGCTGCACCCAAAGGGACTAAATGAACGATGAGAATTCAGCTGCCATCTGTAAACGACCTGTGTTGTACTGAGATATTTAATCAAGTAGCACTTATGTTAGTATTAGCTGGCAAGTTTTTCCTTTTGATTTATTTTTGAGACAACCTTATTTTTTACACCACAGTAATGTAGAGATTGTATAACCCGTTGTGGTAAAGTGACAGCTATAATTTACTCTTTCAAATTAACTTTTTTCCTTGATGTCTTTGTTTTATGACATTTTAATTCTGACAAAATGGTAATACCGACAGTTTACTATTCATTAGGGAAAAATGTCTGTTATTGCTTGCACTCCAGAATTTCATTGGGCAGTACACCATTATCAGTGAGCCGACTCACTGAGTCTAGGACTTTGTTTTGTTTTCATACTACAGTCAAATCAAATCAAATCAAAGATAGCTTTATTCGGTATTTGACAAACACCATATAAGCAAACATTACAAAAATACGATTAAAACAACGTTATTTAAACATTTACCTACTAAAAGGAGATTACTAAGAAGAAATACATATTCATTACCCTAGTCATTCAAGTAATCTAATATTAAAAACCCTTTAAAAAATTTTTTCTAGAAAGCGATTGATATATGTATCGTTACATTTGCATGATAGAAGGGTCGAGGTAAATATGACATATTTATGTATTATATGATGTTATTAGGCACAGAATAATACTTCTACAAACCCTCAACCTACTAATCGCTTCTCATAGACCCTCTACATTTTATAATAAACGACAGGAATTTTATCATCACTCCAATAGTACATTCGTCTTGAAGCAGATACAATCTGTGGAGGGCTGCTTTACAGCTTCTCAGGCCCCACAGTTTTAACAGAGGCAATAGATGTTTTTTCCTACCCCATTGATAGTACTTGCAGAACAGTATGCAATGTATGTTAGACTGAGTGGCTACTCCGTCACACGGGCAATTAATCATTTTCACTGACCAATCATTCGGTGTAGGGAACGTTATTAACCTGAAGAAACAGTCTGTCCTCAGACGGGCCAACAGCATTCTATGGTAAGGGGAGATATTTGGCGCCAGATAAGGATGTAAACTAGGGGTGGGCGACAATTTCCGTTCCGCTCCCGGAAATTGCGACAATTCGACATTTCCGCGTTCCGACCGGAACGCGGAAATGCCGAATTGTCGCAATTTCCGGGAGGGAACGGAAATTGTTGCCTGCCAACCACAACAGGAAGCACTTACAGATATAAATAAAGCAGGGGCCCGAGTGGAAGCTCAAATTCAGTAACGTGGCGACTCCTTACCTGATGTGCAGCCATGACTTTCTCGAGCGCAATCCCCGTGTAGTTCCTGACACCAGGAGGTTCTGTCTCCTCGTCTGCTGCTCTGATCGGTCTCTGGCCCGCGGCATGTGAACTGCATGGAAGCCCCGCCCCACACACCAGCGGTGGGCAACGTCTTCCGCCCTTTCCCCCACTACGATGGACAGCTGACTCGAGGGACCCCAGGGACGTCGGCGCCGTGGCAAGTACGCACACAAACTGTAGCGGGCGGCAGCGGCAGGCCAGAAGCACCAATTTCCGGGATCACGGAAATATCGCGTGATCGCGGAAATTGCGTGCATTCTCGCGAGAATTGGCGGAAGTGCCTTCCGCCAATTCCGCCCACCCCTAATGTAAACCATGTTCATGCAAAATCTGGCGGTGGGCTATAATGGTGGACTTATTCCCATCTAAATAATATCTCCTCTCCTCCAATAGGCCAAGACACGTCTCTTTTAGTGCTTTTTTGGGGATTTGGGCGCATGATATTGGGTCTGAAAAGAATTCTGGGTTGCCGGTGGAGTTCAGGAATTTTTTAACGTAGGCTAGCCAAGGTTGTTTAGCGCCATTTCCTTGCTGCAGGCAATCCTGAATTACCTCCCTATTGAAGGTTGTGTCCTCGCATGTCCAGATCTTATGCCACAACATAACTGGCGCTATCTTTATAATGTCACTAATGTGAGATCTATCCAGTTCGTTGTGGCAGATAGTAGTAGATGTGGAACGCGGGACTCCTAAGAGGTACCTCAGGAAAGCATTCTCCACCCTTTGAATTTCCGAGCTATCTGCAAGTCCCCAAATCCCCGCCCCATAAACAGCTGTGGACACACATTTAGCTGCATAGATCTTAAGTAGTGTGTCTACCGGTTTCCCGCCCTGTTTTTTAGCAAATTGCTTAACCGCCCCTATTGCGCGGGCAAAAGCCAGGTTTCGGGAGGTAACCGCTGCAGACCATGTCCCCCTATTATTAAAAATGATACCCAAGTAGGAAAAAGTTTTCGACATCGCTATCTTTGAATTATTAACAAAGGTTTTGCAGTCTGGTACTTTTTTTCTCGTTGTGCATGACATCGTGAAAGTTTTCCCCACATTTATTATAAGGCCTCTAGAGCTCATGAAGGTTGCAAAGCCTGTTAGTGCCTTTTGGAGTCCCCGCTGAGTGCGGGCCATAATCACCGCATCATCAGCGTATAACAATAACGGGACTGCGAGTCCGTTTATCTTGGGGTAATCCACCTCCAGGTCATTCATCGAGTCTGCTACCTCGTTTATATACAGATTAAATAAAAACGGTGCAAGGATGCAACCCTGGCGAACGCCCTTTGCAATTGGGAATTTTCTGGTTTGCTCGCCGTTTTTGCCATATCTCACCGTAGCTCCTGCATCTCTGTAAAGTTCCTGGATAAAAGTTAGGATGTTTTTATCTATCCCCATATTAGTCAGGGTTTTCCACAGGGTTCCATGATCCAGACAATCGAAAGCCGAAGTTAAATCGACAAATGTCAGGAACAAGTTCCCTTTTTTTGATCCAATATATTTGTTTATTATAAGGGACAGGTTTAAACCCTGCTCTATGGTTCCAACCCCCGACTTAAAACCATATTGAAATTTTGAGAGTATCCCGTTAGTCTTGGACCAAGTTTGTAGTTTGGTTAGTAGCACCCTGCCAGCAACCTTCATTAAATTATCTAACAGAGAAATGGGGCGATAACATTTTGGGTCTTGTCTATCTCCTTTTTTAAATATTGGAATGACTATCGCTTCCTTCCATGTGTTGGGGAAACCTAATTTAGTGTAAGCATTTAGGACATTTGCCAGTAAGGGTGCCCAGAGATCTACATTCCCTTTAAATAGATCAATGGGTACACCGTCAGGCCCTGGAGCTTTTAGGCTTGCACTCTGAGAAATCGCTTGTTCCAGGTCTGCAGGGGTGAACATTACTTTTAATGGGAAATTTCCCTGTGGTTGTAAAAGGATCTCACTCCCCTCAGCCAACTCCTCTTGTGAGGTCAACATAAGTGAGTCTTTCTTGTAAAGCGCAGTAAAATGCTTGACCCAGACGTCTTCAGCTATGCCAATTTCCATGGAGTCTACCTTCCTATCTAGAAAAAAGGGGGCATTTACCTCTTTCCAGAAGGACGTATTATCCCTTAGTGCGCTTGCCTTTATCAAGGCTTCCCAAGCTGCATTTTTGAGTTCTTTCTTCCTTGTCAGGAGAGTCAGCTTGTAAGCTTGTCTAGCCTCCTTGACTTGTCTGCTATCCCTGGGTATAGTCTTTAAAGCCTGTAAAAGTGCTTTATGGGCACTTGTGCAGGCTCGGTTAAACCAGCCATATATTCTCGTTTCCTCCCTTGCCTTTAATTTTTTGGTTAGCTTAGCGTTTATTTCTGCTTTAATCTCATCGAATGCCTGTATTATTTGTTCTGGGTTAATGCTTAGTTCCAGGCAGGTGTTAAATTGACTAGTTTCTTTCTGTAATAGATCTTTCAGAAAGTTCCTGGGTTCAATTTTTGCCCATTTAATGGCATAGCCATTTTTCCTGGCCAATGCCACTGAACGGCCATGCAATATATCCGTGGTGCTTATTTTTTGCGTGCCCCGTTTCCCTAATTTAAGGGAAATACTAATGGGAAAGTGGTCACTTATTGCTAGGCCCTCCGTTTCAAACCCGCCCACCCAACCTTGGTTCCTATTTGAAACCAGGATGAAGTCTATTACAGTACCTGCCCCATGACCAAAAAAGGTTGTTTGAAACACTACGGGTGGCTGGCAAAGTTCATTTGCAAAAGCCAAATCCCATTCATGCATGAATTGATTTAGCAGATTTCCCGCTAGGGAATGTTCAAAATGTGTGGTGGGATCCCCTTGTGAGTCAAAAATGCCACAGTTTTTTGTTTGGCTATAGGGACATAGGTGACAATTAAAATCCCCTGCTATAAGTAAGCAGTCTGCCGCCTGGCCGCCTTTGTTTAGCAGAGAATCCAGTTCCGCTATTAGAATTTTTACCTCTACTTTTGGCATATTATTATAAAGGTTTATCAGAAAAAAGGAGCGCCCATTTAATTTAAAAGACAATCCTTGCAGTGAACTCCCTACACCTGCTTTTGGCCCATTTGCCTCATACATGTTCTGTTCTATGTTACAAAGGTTAGAGGTAAAAATACAAAGTCCCCCCAAGCCCCTGCCTCGGTTACCCTGGATCGAGGGAACGTAGAAAGTACTAAAACCCTCTACTGATGTCTCATATGGGTCCCAACACTCCTGTAGGCAGACTATATCCTGCTTTTCCATAAAAGTTAGGAATAGCTGGTCACGCGCTTTTTTCGAAAGCCCAGCAATATTCCAGGAAGATATCTTAAGCAGACAAAACCCCTCAGTGATGGGGCAGGGTTCTTCCTGCCTAAGTTGTGAGACCATGCCCTCTTGCAAGGCTTCGATCTCATTATCGAGTTGGGTCTTAGTCCTATCTACTGTACTCAGATATGGTTTTATGTTGATAATTTCAGTTATTGGCCCAGTTCCGTTCTCAGTCCGTGACCTGCTGGATTTTTCTGTTAACTGCTGGCTTAGCCGGTTTCCTCCACACGTGTCTTGCACTAGTATAATCTCTGACATCACGGGGTTAGTATTTTCTACTAGGGAAGGGACTTCATGGATCTTATGTCGGGGAACAGTGACTTCTAAAACCCCTGTGGTGACCTTTATTGGTCAATCGACCATGTCTAGATAGTCGAATCTGTTCCTCAAGGGAACCCCCTCCCAGTAATCAAAATGTGGGTTGCCTCTACTATGGTACCAGGGTCGGGAATTCCAGCCTCTATTCCATCCATTATTATTGTTATTCCTATTTCTGTTTCTATTAGTGTACCCCACCTGTGTCCAGGGCCAATCCTGAGCATCCTCCCATCCAGTTCTGTTTTCATAATTCGGGGTATTTAACGGAGGATAAAAAAAGGAAAGGCGCTGTACATCCACCCCCCCCCTTTTTTCAAGTGCTGACCAGGAAGAGATATAGTCAGCCATAGCAGGATCGTCACAGTTGACTATAACGCAGTCACCCTGTAAGCTTTTTTTTAGTTTCCCCAATCCAAAACACTCTTCTAACTGAGTTGATTCTGCTATGATGCGATGGCTGTATAGGTCTATTTTGGCTAAGCCATTGCAGAACTTTGTTTCTCAGTGACCACTGGGGCTCATCCGCGCCCTCTGTTAGTTCTGAGACCCCTGTTAGGACAACAGTGAACGGGGTGGCCTCAGGTGGAAGATGGAATGGCCGTCTAGGTCTAGATCCCGTCCTCTGTTTCCCCTGGGCTTGAGAGGGCTGAGATTTTTGGAGTTTTTGTGTATTCTCCTTTAGGTTTGCTAGCTGAGTATTTAGGGCTACTAGGGCTGGGGTGGGTTGTGCGTTATCACTAGTGGTGACGAGTTGGCCCTTTCCCTCTGCAGTTTGGGGTTTAGGAGTATTTTGTGGATTCTGTTTGACATTTTTAGTGGTCTGGATGTTCCCTTCTTTATCTGGTCCACAGGACTTTGGGCAAACAGCTGGTGTTGTAGATAGTTGAGTTGATTTAGCCGATTTGGCCGGTTTACTTGGTTGTTTGGTCTTCCCCTCCCCCATGTCTAGGGTGCTAAGTGACTTCTGCATAAATGCAGGAGTATTTAGTTTGGCGAGTTGTTTTTCAATTACCCTTATGCTTTTCTCCAGGGGTTTCAGATGGTATTGTAACAGTTCCCCCAAGCTGTTTGTGAGAAAATCGTGTAGTGTCACACATGAGGTACAGGGTTTTTGTATGCCCCCTACTGCGCCTAGTGTATCTAGGTTCCCCAGTGGCGTGATGTTCCGTGGGGGCGTGTTTAGGATCACACTATTGGTTGGTGATGGTGTTTGCAACACTACGGTGTTGTTACTGTTTATGTTCAGGTTGCTGGGAATCCCACCATTTGGTGGAGCTAATAAATGCACATGTGGGTTCGACCCCTTATTTAACCTCTTAGGTATGGCGCCCTCCCTGGCCCCCGTGGTGTTTGATTCTGTGGCCATTTCATGATTATGTAGGGGTTGTAAATCTGGTGTTTTTTCCAGATCCTCCCTAAAATCAGAATCGGAACCTAGTGACAACTGTGTTGCTGACAAATCCACAGTGTTTGAAACTGTGTGAACTAGTGCACTTGTTGGATTCAGCAGGGGTATGATCGACCCCTTTTGTATAGGGGTTTGTGCTGAGGCCAGCGGGCCCATAGACGATCTTTTTCTGGCCATCTCCAATTCGTGAGACACCCGTCGATCTATCAATTGGATAGTATTGTCAATGGCTGCATTGGCCTTGTGTAGGAATAGGTCAAGTGGACCCGTTATATCGGTGGTTTTGTCTGTTTTTTTACTTCTAGTGACTCTGGACATAATTAAGCGCTCTGCGTCGCAGGGGCAATAACTTGTGGGTCGCGAGCAAAACTAGTGTCGCTGTTACAACTAGAATATGAGGTCCCACTAATTTATGACCACACAGAGCAGCAAGTGGACGGAGGGAAATGTAAACATGAAAACAAAAATAAAAATAGAAATACCATGGCCCAGTCCAGTCCTGCACAGTCTGTAACGGGCTGAAACGGGCCCGCCCTTGGCCCGGGCTTCGCCTCGCGCTTCTCCTCGCGCGCGTCCCGCGTTGCGTGAAGTATGGTTTAATTTAAAGGGGGGGTAAAAGGGCGTTACCGCCGGGGGAAGAGGCACCAGGTGGTGGAAGCAAAGGCTTCTGGTCCTCGCAGTCCCCCGGTGCAGGCAGCCAACTAGAGTGGGGTCTAGCGCACGCTGGGAGCTATTGGACACTCCGTCGATCAAGGAGGAGCTCCCACCAGCAGCGCGACCTCGAAAGGTTTCTCCAGGCAAGTTTGGCGCTAGTCCGCTTCCCAAACGTCCTTCAACGCAGCAGTAACTCGGATTTAGTGAGTGGCACCCGCGAAGCGGGTGTCACGAAAGGTAAATAGGGAACGGCAGGTGATGGGCGTTACCGCCGGGGGAAGAGGCACCAGGTGGTGGAAGCAAAGGCTTCTGGTCCTCGCAGTCCCCCGGTGCAGGCAGCCAACTAGAGTGGGGTCTAGCGCACGCTGGGAGCTATTGGACACTCCGTCGATCAAGGAGGAGCTCCCACCAGCAGCGCGACCTCGAAAGGTTTCTCCAGGCAAGTTTGGCGCTAGTCCGCTTCCCAAACGTCCTTCAACGCAGCAGTAACTCGGATTTAGTGAGTGGCACCCGCGAAGCGGGTGTCACGAAAGGTAAATAGGGAACGGCAGGTGATGGGCGTTACCGCCGGGGGAAGAGGCACCAGGTGGTGGAAGCAAAGGCTTCTGGTCCTCGCAGTCCCCCGGTGCAGGCAGCCAACTAGAGTGGGGTCTAGCGCACGCTGGGAGCTATTGGACACTCCGTCGATCAAGGAGGAGCTCCCACCAGCAGCGCGACCTCGAAAGGTTTCTCCAGGCAAGTTTGGCGCTAGTCCGCTTCCCAAACGTCCTTCAACGCAGCAGTAACTCGGATTTAGTGAGTCTAATTCACACGCGGATTTCACCTAGATACTTGACCTCTTTTTGACAAAACTGTAGTTTTTCGGGGAAATCTTGTGCCCATTTTTAGCAAGATGGTTGAGTAGAGCAATAGTTTCTTGCCTACAAGCTTCTTTTGTTATCGGTCCCTGTTAGGCCTGGCATCGTTTGGCAATTTTTCCCTGTCTTTTGATTCTGACCTACTGGTTTTTGTGGTACTCTAGATCTTGTTTTTACTGGTTTAGTGTTTCTGAGCACTTTAATACTGCTGATAAGTACTAAAGTGCAAGTGCTCCTACTGTAAATTGTGTTTATGGATTGGTGTTTCCATGATTGGCATCTTTGATTTACTCCTAAGTACCTAGCACAGTGCACTGTGTGTGCCCAGGGCATGTACACCAAATGCTGCTAGTGGGCCTGCAGCACTGATTGTGCCACCCACACCAGTGGCCTTTCAAATGGCTCTCAGACCTGCCACTCCAGTGTCTGTGCACAGTTTTCACTGCCATGACCACCTGGCAAGTGCACCCACTGGCCAGATTCTAACCTTCCCTTTTCTCACATATAGGACACCCTTAAGGTAGATCCAAGGTACCCCTGTGGGCAGGGTGCAGTGTAAAGGAAAGGTAGAAGATGTACTCATGTTTGTTACATGTCCTTATGGTGAAATACTGTACATTTAGTTTTCACTGTAGAAAGGCTATCTCTCCCATAGGTTAGCATTGGCAGGTGCTGTGTAACACTTTTGCAAATGTAGCATGCCAGGGGAAGCTGATAGGAAAGTGGAGTTTTATATGCCTAAACTCAGGATTTAAAGATGCATTTTTAGTAAAGATGATTTTTATACTGTGTATTTGGAAATACCACTTTTAGAAAGTGGACATTTCCTTGACTAACCATCCATGTTCCTCTGCCTGTTTGTGTATTAGCTATCTGGGTTTTAGACTGACGGCCTGGTTTGTGCATTCACACTAGACAGGGACACAAATGGGGCTGAGGTGTGTCCTGCCTTTGTTGGGTGACTTATAGACTGGCTGATGGGTCTGTCCTGCATCTAGAGTGGTAGAAGGAGCTGCCACATGCACCAGGATTGACTGTGTCTGCCTTCCACAATGCTCTCTCCACCTCCTCTAGAGAACCTCGCCTGAGCAGGACAGAACTGGATTATGTGTGCCAGGAGAACTTTGTTTGTGCCAGCACCATAGAACTTCAAAGGGAAATGTGGTATAAATATTAGGGCTCAGACCCCAGGATTTTAGAACTCTTTTGGATCTAGGAACCTACCAGGAAGAAGATTTGGAGAAGCTGTGATGAGAGGCTACCACTTTGCTGTGTTGGCTTGCAGTAGCTGCTTCTGTCTTGGGCAGAGAAAGGACTAGGCTGAACTTTCTGCAATTTCTTTGTGAGTGTCTCTAAGGGCTTGAAGTAGAGCTTGATCCCTGTTCAAGACGTGTCAGAGAAAGACTTCAAGATCCTCTGGGTACCACCTTCAGGAACTCAGTGTTTCAGATGCCACAGAGGAAAAGCAAAATGACTCCGTCCCCGACACCTATGCCGGCTCAATGACCTGAAGGTACCGCAGAGGGCACCGCCGCACTGCGCACCGCAACCCTGGTCTCACTGAGGATGCTGTTCGATGCCACCACCGAGCTGCTGCTTGCACCGTGACCTTTGGGCACAGCAATCTGCACCGCCTTTCTTCACACCGCCACCCTGGTTTCCCCGCTACTGCCACTACTGCCTACACTGTTAGCTGTGGACCCTGCTCGGGAAGAACACGGAGCACTGTCCCGCTTTGCACTGTAGTCCTGGTCTCACCAATTACTCCTTTCCAAGCTGACCTCAACGCCAATGCTTGCACCGTGGTTTGGGGGCAACGCTGGTAAGTTACACAGCCCACCGCCCCATTCCACATCGCAGCCTTTGCCCACCGAAGCCGATGCAATCGACTCCAGTTCGTCAGTCAACGACAGTGCTGCAACAACGACAACGCCACTGCCTGCACCATACCTATCAGCACCATAACGAGCACCGCCCCACTACCCTGATCTCACCAACACCGCTGGATGCTGTCACCAAGCTGCTGCCTGCACTGTGACCTCAGGGTACCGCACACCAAAGCTCTGCACTTCGCACCGCAGTCATTTTGCTGGCACTCCCGCCTTCAGCCGCACGGAGTTCAATCTGCAACACGTGTGACTTCAAGGGTCCTATGACTCCTGCACCGACCTCCGGAACAGACGCCTGACAACACCGGCTCTTCGGAGCTCACTGTGAAATCCCTGACACCCTACATTTCTAAAGGTACTGTATTTGGGTCTTCCCAACACCGTAGCTGGACCTCGACGCCACTGTCAGCCAGAATTGTTGGATTTTTGTGTTCACGACTCCCTGATATCCCTGGACGGAGCTTTCAACTTTAAGGAACTGTTTTTAAAGTCTGTTTTTGCTTTATAAGTATTTTGAATAACTGTATGTTAGATTTTTGTCGTTTTAATCTTGTTTTATTCAGATAAATATTGGCTATTTCGCTAAAACTGATGTGGTCTCCGTCAATAGTGTTTTCACTGTATTACTGTTTAAGTGCAAATGCTTTACACACTGCCTCTGAAATAAGTGTAACTCTCTTATTCTGACTAGGAAGTAGGGCCCCTGCTTGGACATGGTAACAACCTGCAAACTAGAGATCCCCATTTCTGACAGTCCCATGAGGAGGTCATTGATATACTCTACTAAGGTGCATGGTAGCTGTGGGGTCTCTAAGTTGTTCATAAGTATCTGATTGAAATATGATAGGCTCTCTTTATCCCCTGAGGAGAGAAAAACCACACAAGATTTCTCTTAAAATCTTAATATGAAGAGATATCAGCTCTCCTCATGAAGAGGAATGGAAAAGAATGCCTGACATAATTCAATGACAGTGAACCATTCTGCTTCTGGGGGAATTAGGAACGGGATAACAACAGGGTTAAGTACCATAGGATAGCATGGAATGACTATTTGGATGATTTTTCTTAACTCTTGAATAATCCTCCACACCTTGTTAGATTTTTGGAATGCCATAATTGAAGAGTAGCATGGACTCCCAATGGCATCCTTCAAAATGCCCTGTTCTGTCTTGTTTTATTCCTACAATGGCTTCTGGGGTCAATTTGTATGGATGGGTTTGAGGAACAATTGTATCTGACCTGAGCATTATCCTCAGGGGTTTAGCATTCTTAATCTAATCTCCATCCCTGTGAAATCCCATACCTCTTCTCCAACTGACTTCCTTAAATCTAGGGGTTAATCATCTTTGGTAAATACAGGGTATAATCTAACAAGGGATTAATATTGTACCTGCACTTTGAACTCTGCATCTGCCACCAAGGTTTTCAGCTCTACTCCCCCTGGTGTGCAATATATCATGCAGTTACATTTACAGAGTAGGTCTCTCCCTAACAAACTCATGGGACTTGGATTGGTTATGATGACTTGGTGAAGCTCTTTGATGATCCAGATTTTTACTGAAACTGGTGCTGAAACCTTATTAATTTGGTGCTGATTTGTGATGCCAACAACTTTGACTTCTTTTCTGAGAGGGATAGGTTTCATCCAAATGGTAGAATAAGTGACTCCAGTATCTATCAGTAAAAATATAGGATGTCCATTAACCTCTCCTTCCACATAAGGGCCACTCTGATCCACATCCAAGACTGCACCAAACACGCACTCCTCCCCCTTGAGGCACTGTCATTGAACCGGTTTGTATTCCACTGAGCATCCAAACATAATGAGAATTGGAGAAACTTGCATTACAAACGGGTTCTGCTGAGCTCTAACACTAGCTTGAAAGTGAGTGGTCTCTGGGATTCTGTGCCTGGCCTTTGGGTTCATCATCTGAGGTCTCGGCGTAGGGAGATGTAAACCTCAAATCATGGTGTTGGGTACTTGACCATCAATCATCCATTGATCGGGATAGTATTAGCACTCCCGTTTCCATTGACTGAGTTTATTGGAATGTGACAGGGGTGACATTCTTCAAAATGATTAAAATACCTGCCCAGCCTTTCCTCATTCCTTTGGAATTTCCTCCATAGGTCATAGAGACTCTCTGTGTTTCCAACCTCATACTTGCATCAAGGTCTAGTTCAGGGCTAGGCAAGTTTATTCCCCTCACATCTTCACTCTGTGTTAACTTGGTCTGCGCAGCGAAAACCTTTTCCTTCAGTCCCCTTCACTTTGCGTCCAATGTATCCCTGCCATCTTTCACATACTGCAGTATCTCATTTATGGGCTTGCTTTGCCAGTAATGGACACCCTTTGTTATTTGTGCACTAATTTGCGTTCATAGCCCATACACAAAGGAAGCAAGAAATCCTCTGATGTTCTCTCAAAGGCTGTGCTGCCTATACACCTTCATTAATCTCTCAAAATAAGTGTGTACTGATTATTAAAGCTTTTGCAATGTTCAGAAAATCTTGGGCCAAATTATTTCCTTTTGGGAGACCTTGCTTTTGAAGTGGGCAGTGACTGGGTCATACGTGGACTTAACTAAGGGTGATAAGGCATTCATGCTTGCTATTCTAGGGTATTCTTGTGTTGGCCAGTCTGCAATTCTCTTGCATTCTGCTCACAGATCCTTTGGGACTGATACCTAGAGAAGTAAGCCAAAGTCTTCCCACAAGACCTTTAAAATGGTCACTACATGACCTATTTAGGTGTACCATTTATAAGCATTTTCTCTCAACTTGGGAGAGCGTTCCTGAAGTGAAAGAGATCATTTTGAGACCAAGGGACATGTGTATACATCCCTCCCTGTACTTCCCTCAAAGAATATTCCTCCACTACTCCCTCTGGGGCATCTCTTGCTTAATCCCCTGGAGGTTCCTTTTTCCTTTTTCCCTTTTACCTTCAATCTTTCCTTCTTAGACAACATTTCACTGCATTTCTCCACATTACTCCCTTCCCTGATGCCCTCAATCAATTCCCTCACATGCATTACATTTTCAAGTCCCTCAGTTTCATTGACCATAAGTCCTTGTCATTCATCATCCTGATTTTCTTCTACAGTTTCTTGTTTTTCGTTAAGTCAAACCCACATTCGTCAGTCACTCTTTCCATCTCTCCATGAGCTTCTTACCCCACTCTCGCAGTGTCTCTGCTCATGTAAAACAGTTCATTCTCATTGTAGTGTTCCAAATAATCTAAGCCTATATTTCCCTTTACGATCATCTCAACCTCCGTTTTTAGGTCGAGCCCTGGCAGCGTGCATGCGCTATATGGAAGACCTGCTATAATCGATAAAGCCACTTTATTCCCAACTCCTGCTTATGATACGTTCATCCCTGAGTCGCTGTTCGCTGTTGACGAAGCCCGGATTCTTGCCTACCTTGCAATCGTCAACAATCCTCTCAGGTCGCCAGGATCTTTTTATCTGCTAAACAGTGTAGAGGAGAGGACATCCAATTCTTAGTACATAATCAACAGAATCAAATCTCTTTCCAAAAGGACCACTGACTCTGAACTTAAAATTGTAGGATTTTATTACAACTAGGAATAACTGCACATACAAGCACCTCAATACAAGGTGAAGGAAATAAATGGGCACTAGAACAAACGCAAGTCTACGTAAGAGTCTCATACGACTCAAGATAAGAAGTATAATTAATTTGGAGAAGCATAAGAAATGCAATTGTTAGTCCAATGTCTACATTAGGAATCATTAGCCTAAAGGAAAACAGTTAGTCTATCCCTACTCTAGCTCTAAGGTGACGTCGCTACTTAGCATTTCCCTCCCAGGCAAGAGAGTAAAAAGGTGTCAGAAGTGAAGACTTCCTTAGAAGTACATTCACTTAGTCAGAGCCCGTTCTAAGATGCTCCTTCTAGCTTCCCATCTAAACCTCAACTGCTCCACCCTCGGGGCACTGTCCCTAATACAAAATCCCAAAAACATAGAACACGCCTTCGGCTCACCTCTTCAGCCAGGTCTTCTTCCAGTACTTTTCCAGCGAAACTTGTACTCCATCCAAAGACGGTTAGCTTGACCTTGGGTCCCAAGCACCTTCTCAGCTGAAAGTATCATCCGTAAATTCCAATGTACTCCCCTGTTAGCTTCTCGTACCATCCTAACTCCTAAAACAAAGACCTAGTCTCTCTAACGAGCTAAATGTCCTTGCACCTGCAACAGAAACATGGGAACGAGAAACTTTTAGCTTCTCTAAGATTTTCCATCCTCCTGAAGCCCAGAGCCTTTACCAAGGGAAATCATTTTCGGCCTACAACATCAGCTAACATAAGAAATGAATAGGCCTTTCTCTTTAAACGTATATGCAATCAGGCCTTTACAATGTTAAACACATTATAAAATCACACGTTAAGCATTAGTTCATTATTCTTTTAAACGTAAATAAGCAGACTACACGTGCAACTTTAACATGGCACACGTTAACCTAACACGTTGCATTACATAAATCAAACATTATGCTTTTACGAAAATACATTTGCAGTGATCTACGGCATTACCTTTCATGAAAAGCATGGTTACATTTCTAATCACACCTATGTTAAACAATTCGAAAAATAAATTTCTGTGTCACACCTTACCTACTTCGATTAATAAGTGGGTGCAGACTAACAGTGATTATGATGCACCCCTTTAAATTTCAGAATAACGTGGTGCTCTATCAGTTGCCCCCTTTGATGACAAATGTCATCACACCATCACACAATTAATTCCCTTGGAGAAAGAACCGACCTAAACAGTACTTGTCGCCATTCTCCCCCGTCGGAATCTCTCCATATTCTTAATATTCTGATACTGACTGTCCTGCAGTCTGGCCATTCGCATTTCACTCGCTCTGAGAGCTCTTTCAATTCGGTTTCCTTTGTACCACTCATAAGCTCTGATGAGACCCCACAAACAGATCACACAAACTACAACAATGATAGAGGGTTTTAGCACGAACCCAAGGAACCCTTTCCCCAAATTCGCAAACCAATTTCCCACACGACAAAATCCTTTACCAATCTTTTCCCACACACCCTCTTCGGTCAAGTCCTCAATCTCTTGGTGAATCATGGTAATGTTGTCTATATATGTCTCCAGATCCTTGCTATTGTCTGGAATATGCGTACAACATTCCTGAACTTTCAATAATTTACAGACTCCGCCCTCTTTTGCTAATAATACATCTAAAGCAAGGACCTTGCCGTATTCATTGACAATTCATCAACCACAGTCGCCAGCCTTCTGATCTTGACATCATTCAAGACCACACCCAAACTCGGTATTATTGCTCCAAAGACATCACCAATTACTGCACCTGCACTCGCAGGTCTTCTTACTTTAGAATGTTGTCCAGTCTCCAAATGCTCCAAATCTTCTGCATGATAGATTTTTGGAAAGATAATGGCCAAATAACATGTACCATACCAATTCGCAGGCAACCTCACATAGGCATTCCTTCCACACACATAATAAACAGTTGGAATCACTTGCACCGAGCCTTGCAAAAAGTTCTTAGCTGAATCTTCCATAGTAAAAATATGATCACACGTACTCTGTCCTACTGGAACCTTTTCATAGTATGTCTGATAACGTCTCACACACAACTTCCCCTTTTGCTCTTGGTCTAATGCTATGAGTCCATAACTCTCCTTAGATCTGTGTAATCTCTCCTCATCAGTCCAATCTACTGGACTGTCCCCTGCATTTCGTGTCTGTGTTAGTTTTCTATATCTATTTTCTACTTGACCTATAAACTTCTTCTCTGTATCTGACAATGTACATGTCAAATTATGTCGGTGAGCATAAGCCGTATCCAGTTCCAAAGATGGTATGAAATACTTCCGGAGTCTGTCTTCCGATATATAGTAATCGTATTTATTCAAATGCTTGTAAGCTGGAACCTCAGGAAGTACTGCATCGTAATTGGAAAAGAAATACTCAAACTGACCTCTTTCGTAAAAAATACTAAGCAACAGACTACAAGAACTTCGCATATGCATTAAGCTTAAAATCCCTTCTAGACAGGTCTATGTGAAATCTACGGCTCTCTTCGATTAGTAAAGCTTTTTTAGCTCCTATAGTGACCTCCTTTTGGCTAGAAGTGGTAGGCGTCGGTGTTCCCTGTACCTCCGCTTCCTGCTCATGTGAAACGATATACGAGGCTATAACTATTATGGCTACAGAAACTATTACCAACCCTATGAGTGTACCTATCACTAACTTAGACCTACGGTGAGTATTTCCAGCATCTACCATCTTTGCAAAGTTCTCAAAGTTCTTGGTTTCAGCAACAATTAAGAGTCTCTTTCTCCTCCAGATATCGCTTGTCAACCAGTTCGAATGATACTTCAAGAGCTGGAAATCCCCCCTGCACTTTTCAGTACCCTATTTACACAGTCCACAAAAGGTTTCCCTAGCCCGCTTCCTCTTTCGCTCGGGCCTAGGTTATCTTCTTTTTAGACTTTTATGTACAAGGAAGTTCACCTTCAGTCCAAAAATAAGATCAGCTCCCAAGATCTCTAAAACACGCTGCAAAAGTTCAAGACGAAGCACCACTAATTCTTGATGCGGTGGTACATAACCAAAGGTTGGAAAAACCAGCGTCTCCAAAATCAATTCACGAATCTTGCTCAGAAGTGGTGGATTCGGAATAGTGAGAGTCAGTATTCCTTCTATCTCCACTCCTGGAACCTGCAACAGCACATCCACTTTCAGGTTCGGAGAATTGCCGACCAGCGTCAAGGACCTCAGCCTCCCTGAGCGCAACACTCCTGGCATCAGTCACAGCGTATGTCCACTCTGGTGAG
Source organism: Triturus cristatus (assembly GCF_964204655.1). Classification (NCBI taxonomy): domain Eukaryota; kingdom Metazoa; phylum Chordata; class Amphibia; order Caudata; family Salamandridae; genus Triturus; species Triturus cristatus. The sequence continues at coordinate 336,522,177 of NC_140595.1, forward strand.
GCGTACCTTTGACACGGCACTCTTTTCCTCGTGAACCTTCTCAAACTACCTCGAGCTTGTTCTTCATCGCTCTGTTCAGATTCAGATGTTTCAGAAACTGGGGCAAGATCTCTTTCAGGTGCCAATCTCAAGTTCAGCCGTCTCTGACTCACGGGCCAAACCTCTTCTGCTCCTGCGGCACCTCTGCTCTCCCTTTGGGTACCCTGTGCACTACTTACTCCTTCAGAATAATTTGACTCTACTCCACCCACAGGAACACTTTACTCATCTGAGTCAAATTCAGGGCTTTGATTTGCACAACCCCTTTCAGCTCGATCTAGTGCACAACCAACTGCATCAGCAACCCTCACAGCTTGGCTTGCCCTCTCAGATGGCCCTGCCACCTCAGCTGAATTTTCATTCACAAGAGGGGCTGTTTCTTCCAAGGGTGCTGGAACTCTGTGGGTATGGAGGCATGCACCCAGTTCGACAGTCCCCCACACTTCACTGCCGTGTTCGTGACCAGTATTACCTGGTACGGGCCACGCCAACGAACATCCAGGCAACTCTTCCTCACGTGCTTGCAGACCAGCACCCAGTCTCCCGGGCACAGGTCGTGGCACAGGTCACTTGCGGCTGGAACAGTTGCTGCTTGCACCTGCTGGGACACAGAACGGACTACATCAGCCAGTCCCTTACAGTAGTCGAGAATTAAGTCATCTGTGATGTTAATCAGAGCAGTAGCAGGTATCGCTGGTAATCGCATTCCCCTCCCCATCAGGATCTCGTGAGGTGACAACCCCGTTCTACTGTCAGGAACACTACGAAGGATCATGAGGACCAAAGGCAGTGTGTCAGGCCATTTCAGGGATGTCGAAGAACACACTTTGGCCATCCGCGCTTTCAAAGTCCCATTAACTTGTTCCACAATCCCAAAAGCCTCTGGTCGATAACTGCAATGCAATCTCTGATCCACATTCAAGGCAGCACAGAGCAATTTCATGATCTCACTGTGGAAGTGTGTCCCTCTGTCTGACTCCAAAGAGGTTGGAAATCCGAACCTAGGGATAAGTTCCCTCAACAACAGCTTAGCTACAGTGAGTGTGTCGCACCTACGTGTTGGGTAAGCCTCCACCCATCTTGAAAAGACACATACCACAACTAAGATGTACCTCAACCCATTACACTTCGACATCTCGATAAAGTCCAACTGCATCCTATTGAAAGGCCCTCCTGACCTCCCAATGTGACTCAAAGTTACAGCAGTTTTCTTCCCTGCATTCATCTGCTGACATGTAACACACCTCTGGCATACAGCTTCAGTAACTGCACGAAACTTCGGATTGTACCATGTCTCTCTGAACACTCGCACCTTTGCGTCTCTACCAAGGTGTACTGCACCATGTATCAATCTTGCCATGGGGTTCAACAGACTTTCCGGTAGCACAGCTCGTCCATCACTCGAATTCCACACATCCACATCTCTCTTCTCACAACCCGCTCGTATCCAGCTATCTCGTTCTTGATCAGGAACCTCATCCTGCAATCGTTTTAGTTCCGCCCATGTATCGGCCATGGCTAACATCATGCTGAGCTCGGTTCTTTCTTGGCTTTCTCCAGTGTACCCTCCTATAAGTATGTATCCTTGTTCTGCACAGAAACGGGCAACTTCATCCGCGTAATTATTTCCCAGCGAAACAAAGTTATTCCCTTTACTGTGGGCAGAACACTTGACAACCGCAATTTCCTTGGGACACTGCAATGCTTCCAACCATTGTCTCACATATTCCCCATTTCTAATGGGCGAACCAGAAGATGTCATGAACCCTTTCTGTGACTATAACTGTCCGAAATCGTGAACCACACCAAAACCGTACTGACTGTCAGTGTAAATCGTTATCCGGATCTGATCAGCAGCCAAACAGGCACGGGTCAAAGCAATGATTTCAGCTACCTGTGCGGAGTGTACTCCTTCTAAACAAGCAGCTTCAACCACTCCTGTGATGGTACATACAGCAAATGCTGCTCTTAATCGACCAACATCATCTCTTAAACATGAACTGTCCACAAAGAAAATTTCATAAGGGTCAGGAAGCGGTTCATCAACAATGTCTGGTCTCGGTTTGGTGCATAGTTCAGTCACATAGAGACAATCGTGATCCTCACAATCTTCACCATCTGCATTTCGAATAGGCATCAATGTTGCATGATTCAAAACAGAACACCTCTTCAAAGTCACATTTTCTGCAGCAAGTATAACTTGCTCATAACGTGTTAATCTGTTGTTCTTGAGGTGCTGTGTTTTGGTCCTCGTCATCAACAGTTCCACAGAATGTGGCACATAAACTGTAAGTGGAAGTCCCATTACGATACTCCTACATCTTTCGATACTGAGACCTGTTGCAGCAACGGATTTGAGACATCAGGGCAACGCAGAAGCTACTGGATCTAAAGTAGCTGAGAAGTAGGCAACTGGTCTATTGACACCTCCATGATTTTGAGTGAGAACTGACAATGCACAACCTTCTCTCTCTCAACAGAACAATGTGAATGCCTTGTTGTAATCAGGCATTCCCAAAGCTGGAGCGTGACACAAGGCTTCTCTCAGCCTCAAAAATGACATCAAACAGTCATTGTCCCATGGTACCGGATCACCATTCGCTTCAAAGGAGAAGTTGGCAATCTATTGGCGACAGTAGCCAACCATCCCCAAGAACATTCTGACTTCTCTCTGAGTGGTGGGCACAGGCATATTCATAATAGCCTCAATGCAATCTGGTGACACCTTTCTCTTGCCCTTCTCAATTCTGTGACCCAAATTCTGCACTTCACTCAGACAGTACTGCAATTTATTCGGGGACACCTTGTGTCCATTCTCAGCCAAATGATTCAGTAAAGCAATGGTATCAATTCTGGAAGCATCTTCTGTTTCTGAAGCAACAAGCAAATCATCAATGTATTGTACCAGAACAGAGTTCTGCGGCAACACAAGACCTTCAAGATTCTTCAGGATCTGATTAAAGATCGATGGACTCTCTGTATACCCCTGAGGGATACGACACCATGTTAACACACGGTTCTCCAGCCGGAAAGCAAAAATAAATTGGCTTTCCTCATGGAGTGGGATCAAAAAGAATGCTCGGCACAGATCAATTACTGTAAACCACTCAGTTTCACATGGAATTTGAAACAGTATCACAGATGGATTCGGTACCACCGGACAACATGGAACAACTATCGTGTTGACCTTTCGCAGGTCTTGTACGATCCTGAATTTCCCACTTGGTTTCTGTAGTCCCATGATTGGTGAATTACATGGGCTACCCATGATCTCTTTCAGAATTCCCTGCTTGATCATAGACTCGATTACAGGCTGTCCTAGGGAATTCTACGTTCGGCTTGACCTGAATCTTCACTGGCTCTACACCTTTGATCAATCCGATCTCCTCTCCACTGAAGTCCCACACATCAAGTGACACAGAGTCCCTCAAGTCAGGTGGAAGTTCCTCCACTGTCAGTGCTGGGTACATTTCTATACACACATGCTGATTTGCAACCTTAAAGGTCGCATCATCATCTCTTGTCTGTACTTCAACTCCCTTTGGTGTGCAATAAATGGTGCAATTCAACTTGCACAACAGATCTCTTCCTAACAGGCAAACTGGACTCGAGTCACACACCACAAACTGGTGTCGATCTCGGAATGTTCCTATTCTCACAGGAATTGTCTGTGTCAGTGGGCTGGTCAATTTCTTATTTGCTACGCCAACAACTTGGATTGATTGTCCCGAGAGGGGTAGGTTAGGAACTGCTGCTGATCTTTCAGTAGACCGGGTAGCACCAGTATCAACCAAAAAGGTGGTAGGGTGGCCATCAACATCTGCCTCCACAAATGGTCCCCTCTGGTCTACCACCAAGACTGCTCCAAGTGTGCAGTCCTCCTCCCCTCTCAGGCACTGTCATGCCAAAGGGGCTGGACCGAACTCCTCATACCCTTCGAACAAAGGCATCTGTTGATAAGTTCGAACTCCCTGCTGAACACTTTGAACCGTAGGTGGCTGAGGAACTTGCACCTGCGGACTACTAGTTCCTCCTTTCACCATCCTAGGTCTAGTCACCGTGGGAACTACTTCAGGTACAGGTACCTGAGTTATCTCTACTTCTTGCTGCACCTGATTTATTGGGTTCAAGGGACACTCGCGTTTCCAATGTCCAACCTGGTGACAAAGATGACACGCAGAGGTCTTTTTCAATGTCACCACATCCATCCCTGTCTTGGGATCAACTGACTGGTCTTCCCTGATTCTGGGCATTCTGATTTCCTCCTTGGTTATTTCCCTGCTTCCTTCCTAACGTCCCTCCACTAGACTGAGCTTGAGCCGTTTGCATCTGGACAAGCATCAACTTATCCTTCAATTTCCTGTGCTTCGATTCTATCTCATCACTACAGTACCTGGCATACCGTAATATCTCATCTACAGGCTTATTCTGCCAGTAAATCAGATGTTGCTGAATCATAAGACTAACTTCTGGTCTCAAACCCAACACAAACTTTGAAACAAACTGTCCCATATCTTTAGTCTCTAAGGCATCTAATCCGCTGTACTGCTTGAAGGCCTGCAAGAGCCTTTCATAATACTCATGCACTGTCTATTTTGGTTCTTGGACTGTCCGATCTATCTTAACCCAATCAATATCCTGAGGTGAAATTTTCGACTTCAATCATCTAATCACTTGCTCAAACTTCTTGATGACTATGGGTGACGGACCATTCGAAAAGAATCCTTTTGGGCTCCGAAGTTGGCCACTCAACAGCAATTTTACATGCGGACCATAAATCACCTGCAACCACAATGTCAAACAACGTATTCAAGTCAATCCACAACACCTTTGAGATCTTGACAAACCGATCAACCTGCTTATACCACTCGACGGGCTTCTCCCGCAAGCGGGGGAAATCACTCATAAAGGCAGCCAAATCACCCCTACTACAAGGCACATGCACATACCCTCCATTCTTTACCTCCCGTAAAGGGAAATTTCCTACATCCACTATCCCCCCACCTGGAGGTGGCATCTCTCCTATCGTCCTTTTAGAACTCTTCTTCTTAGACCACCTTTCTTCCCATTTGTCAAGCATGATCCATGCACGCATTGCTATAATCAAATCCTTGATATGGGACCTCAATCCCATGACCCTCTTCTCTTCCAATTCTTGGTCGCTATACTGCAACCTGTGGCTTCCCTGCAATGACTTTATTTTGGATAGATCCACTTCATACCTTTTGGCCAATTCTGACAATTTCTCATGCGCAGTTCTTGCCTTGTGAGTCACATCTTTCGCTACAAAAAGTAACTCATCTTGTTCATACATGTATATCCTTTCAAGAGGCAAATTTCCACTTATTATCTCATCTACTTCTGCTTTCAACCTTACAACATCTAACATTCTCCCTTTCAAAGCTCCCTTCAGTATTTCTCGACAAGCTGCCCCATTCCGTTCATCATACTCACAGTCCTGTTCTCGAGGTCTAATCCCTTCTGTCATGCTCCTAGAAACGGAACGATTTCCTAAATTGCCTTGCTCCTCACTTTCTACAGTTCTCTCAATCTGATTCTGATTCCTCACCGGGGGTGCCCACATCCGCAAATCTGATCTTGACTCTACCAAAGACCTCAGTCTCACTGACCTCGCATCCACCTGTCCCCTAGAGGAGTCTGCGGTGGCTGGCAATGGCGTGCTCTATTCTGTAGATTTTGGAGTCTGCTCCATTCCACTCACTGATCCATTTCCCTCAACCACACTCCTCGATCCTACAGCTGACTGTGCTAGACTACCAACTCTCTCTTGATCTGGGTTGTAAACTGAGACAATGGGTCCAATGGTAACCGCTCCAGAGGTTACACGTTACTTTTCTGTCAGCCGGGACTGCCGTGAGGGAAACGGCCATTGTTGTGGGGCATTTTCTAACTGAGCCCGAACTCTCCAGACGACATCACCGCCGTGAGGGGAACGGCTGGGTTTACTACATCTCCCAGCACACATAGTGCCCGTGCCTGCTGTAGTTGTCATCAGGCAGCGCCGGGGCGTTATTTAAGTCCCCTTCCTGCTCCGCAGCGCGGGACGCGCTCCAGAGGTTACACGTTACTTTTCTGTCAGCCGGGACTGCCATGAGGGAAACGGCCATTGTTGTGGGGCATTTTCTAACTGAGCCCGAACTCTCCAGACGACATCACCGCCGTGAGGGGAACGGCTGGGTTTACTACATCTCCCAGCACACCTAGCGCCCGGCGCCTGCCGTAGTTGTCATCAGGCAGCGCCGGGGCGTTATTTAAGTGCCCTTCTTGCTCCGCAGTGCGGGACGCGCGCGGGCAGCGCCCGGGCGAAGCCCGGGCCAAGGGCGGGCCCGTCCTTGGCCCGTCACTGGTCAGATACTGGCAGGGCTGGGCCATCCCTATAACGTCTCCCACTTGCCAAGGACTGAAAGGTACTGTTGACTGTCTCCGCACTAAGGAGTATATATCTTTTGTAATTGTGCTATTTTGGGCAAGTGTGTTATTGATCTTGCTCTGTCTCACTGGAGTTACTACCTTGTGCGTAGTTCCCAATTGTATGTGGGGACATTGAGGGATCCCTTTGCGTATTGCCAGGAAAATTGAAGCATTTTGGCCGATAATATGTCTTCCAAGTTAGGAAGGGTGGCTAGGGGTGAAAAGCCAGGCCCTGCAGGCTCAGTTATGGGAACTCTGGATCAATTCATCATCCGTGCATCTTCAATCCTGGCGCACAAAATTGACTGCACCGAAAAAAGACTATCATTGGAGATCGGTGCTAATAGAAGGTCATCAATGGGTCTCTTAGCAGGGGTGGTGTCTCCCATCATGCCTAATAGACCCCCAGTGGTACCTACTATCACTACTCGGGTCCCTGTTGTTCATCCCGTGGAAAACATAGGTATTACTCTGGAAGGGCCTACTGCGACAGCCCAACCAGCCCCTTGCGTTCCTAGCAGGGAGGGGGAAAATATTCCTGTAATTGCATCTCCCTCTGTGTGCTCCCCAGTTTCCACAGTCTCCCTAGTTGGCAGCATTTCACCCGACCCTAAGGAGAAAAACCCTAGGACTTGCTATAAACGAGTTGCAAAATTAGCACATCCCGTGCCCGTAGTTAAAAGGAAACACAGAAGTACAGCCCAGAAGGGTAGGACAACAAAAATTCAGAAGACAACCGCCCTATCCGAAACTCCCTGTGGAACACAAGTCCCTTTGGAGAATAATGCCGCAAATCCTCCTACCCAGCTGATTGAGCTAGACCCAGTTAAGTCCTTAGAGCCTGATATTCCCCCAGACTTGCCACAGGCTATTTGGGATCGAATTGAACAGTTAATTAGTGGATTTTGCGAGCCTATTCTCAAAAGACTAACCATGATTGAAAACAGGCTGGACCTGATTGAGGGTGGTGAAGTTAATTCCACGGGTCGTGTGCAATCAGGTGATAGTGGTGGGAGGGGACAATATGTGGTGGGTTTGCCCAAGCCTATCTCTGGCACCAACTCTAATTCTTTAGCGCACCCCTCTCAATTAGCCCAATTTGGTAGTCCTCCAGCTGTGATTTCAAATGCTCCTACCCTTAGGGTTTCTTCCCTGGTCGAAACTGGCACAATTGATCCTACTAGGGCTGGTGGAAGTTCCGTGGTTCCAGGCCCACCTATCACATCCATAGCAAGGGGTACTAGGGGGTCTCATGATATATCCCCAGTTAGCCTCCCATGTATTGATCTTCCCCCCGCATCCAACCCCTATGTGTGTATCCTGACAGGAGTCCCGCCACTGAGACCCGGACAACGAGAGGAATACACTGACTTGAAAAATAAGTGTATTCATTGGTTGAATAAGTACCGCCCTCTCCCACAAGGAGTCAAGGCTAAAATCCTATTTGCAAGAAGGGTGGATTGGGTTGGACAAAGCCAGAAGTCAATCGAGGGGGATTGTATTATTATACATTTTGGGGATTCCAGAGCAGGGGGGAATTCCTGTAGAGAACATTACCTAGGCATGGCCTCCAAGATAAGACCGGTTCCTCTAATATTTTTCTACCCTGCCCCCTTTCAAAGTCTCCAGCAGACCTGGGCTTGTAGGACTGACATGACGGGGTGGTTGAGGGGTGAATCGGGCGTTCAGTTGGGAAATAGATTTGAAGTACTATCCGGTTTAGAGGAGTGTGATTGACAACAAATTACACCTTTTGAAAATAATTCAATTCACACTCCCAAAGGCCCCGTCCCCCATAGTGAAGGTAGGCCCAACTCTGGCATGAAGCAAGGAAACCCATGCGCTTCTAGCCATTCTATTGCCGAGTGGTCATCACCTAAAGGGACAATTGGGGGTAACATTTTGGATCCAGTCGAGGGGATACCATTGGTTTTAGGCTCCTCCCCGACCCCTGGGCGTTTCACTATGTTAAATACTTCATCTACCCAATGTTCCCCAACTTTAAAACTTTTATCCTGGAATATTGCAGGGTTGGGTTCTAAGATGGCACACCCTGAATGGGTAGAGTATATTGACATACATGATCTATGTTTCTTCCAGGAAACCTGGGCAATAGCGCCCCTTTATCGTCAAGGATATTTATCTTTCCAGGTCACTGCGACCAAACAAGCAAAAGGCCGCCCTATGGGGGGCCTGGTCATATGGGTGCGTCAGACACTTCGTTGTAAGGTTACCCAAATACCCACAAATTGCAATGACATCCTTGCTATAAAAATTATCATGGATCAAAGCTCCCCTCTATACATTTTTAATGTTTACGCTAGAGGATTGCCTGGTGGTCGCTGTTCCCATGTCATAACATTGTTGGAAGGATTGTTGGATAATATCCAAAGGGATTCCGATTTGTTGGTTGTGGGGGACTTTAACACCACGTTTGAACCGTTAGACGATATTGCTTATAATCTCACGGCAGAGGAGGATGAAATTTGGGGTATACCCCCATTAGAGGTTGTGCCTATAAAAAAATGGTCAGATGCGGCAATTCAAATATCTGGATTGTGCCTCGGATATCAACTGAGGGCCGTAAATGGACGCACACCCTCTGATAGGATAGGTGCAAATACATTCAACAATGGGCGTAGGGCAAGCCGCATAGATTACGTATTGGTAGGTTTGTCCCTTTGGCATTGTGTGAAGGACATGGCTGTAGTCACCCGAATAGAAAGTGATCATGATCCCCTTGTTGTTACAATGAAGGGCTTCTTGGGTGGTTTAATGCCAGCTAGCCTAGTGGAGGGACCCCTAGGTTTAGTGGTGTCGAATGACACACGTCATCTGCGGTGGGAAAATGTCTCCAGATCCCAGGAGACATTGTCGAAGATGAATTCCGAATTGGACAGGGTGTTGGATATCTGGGCTTTAGGCGAGGGAAACTCAATTCCCTTGATTCAATTTACTGAGATGCATACAGCCCTGTTTGAGAAACTTAAACTGTTCTTTTGTAGACCTGCTAGGTGTGGGCAGACTAAGAGGAAAGGTAATATAAAAGAGGGATGGTTCTCTGACAATTGTCGACAGATGCGAAGAAACCTGGGGTTAGCCCTTGGTGAAGGTGACCCAGGGAAGGTCAGGTTGGCACGCACCTCTTATAAACAAGCACTCAAAGATGCAAAAAAAACTTGGGATCAGGCAAGATGGTCTGAGCTTAAAGCAGCCTGCTTGTCGCGGAACCCTAAAGTGTTTTGGGACACATTTAAATGGGACCGGGGGGGGATGCCGGACCCTCCACAAAATAACGTTCCCCAACACCACTGGGTGGAGCACTTCAAACCCCAGTATGCTTCCCCGGAGGACGAACAGTCCTCAGGGACATTCAAATTAGCATTCTTCTCTGGTGAGGTGTTCACGCTGGGGGATGTGGATAGAGCTTTGAATACCATCACCTCTGGTCGTGCTCCCGGGATGGATAACATCCCAGGGGACGTGTTCATAAACTATAAACCATCTTGGTGCCTGTACATTAGATATTTAGCAAATGCTATTGCTTGTGGGGCTCCGATCCCGGCCTCCTGGAATGGAGCCGAGATTATACCGGTCTATAAAAAGGGCGATGAATCAGTTGCGGCAAATTATAGACCTATAAGTCTTATCGACGCCATCCAAAAGATTATGGGGCGTTGGATACTTTATAAAATGCAGTCTTGGATGGAAGAGGAACACATCCTTTCCTCGCTACAAGCGGGTTTTCGTCCCTTTACAAGCACCATAGACCAGGTCTTCCGATTTACTAACATCTACTGGAAGACTGTTGTTTTGGGAAAAGGAGCCCTATACGTGGTATTTGTAGATCTGAAGGCGGCTTTCGACCTGGTACCACGACGAAGGTTGTGGGACGTTCTTAGCAAATTAGCTATCCCTACTAATTTGCTGTCCTTGATCATTCGTTTACATGAGGACAACCACGCACGAGTTAGGTGGGGCACAAAAGGTGAAGTCACCGATTCATTCCCGGTTGCAAGGGGCGTACGACAGGGCTGTGTGCTTGCACCTACACTGTTTTCGCTCTTTGTGAACGGGGTGGTTGACTTCCTCCAGGAGTTCCCCACCGATGCTCCCGTGTTGGCAAACGAACGTATACCAGTCCTCATGTTTGCGGATGATACCTTGATAGTGTCTAAGACCCCTAGCGGTTTAATGAAGGCCCTGAGTAGATTTGAAGCTTTTTGCTCGTCTCGTGGTTTAATAATAAACACAGACAAGACAAAATTTATGACATTCAATGAACACAAGTCTTTTCGGGGCAAGGTTTTTATGAACAACGTTCCTCTGGAAAAAGTAGATGCATTCACCTATCTGGGGGTTTTGCTTCAGTCAGATATGAGTTGGGCTAAGCAAATTAAGACAGCTACCCTGAAGCATAAGCAACAGGCAGGGATTCTTGCAGCTAACTTTAAAACCTCTTTTACCAAACCAATTAGCCCACTAATGGAGATATACGGCCTTAAAGTTTTAAGTTCTACCCTTTATGGTGCTGAACTTTGGGGGTTTCAGAATTTATCCACCCTAGCTGTGGCGGAAAGCTCATTTTTACGAAAGGCTATTGGTGTCCCTCAAAGTACTCCTATGTGCCCACTACTATTAGACATGGGTAGGAAACCTATCAGGGACTTGGCCAAACTCCGCCCTCTCCTATATTGGAGAAGATTGTGGTGTACGCCCGAGCTTTCACACTATGCAAAAGGCCTTAAAGACGTGATGGACTCTGATCACCACCATAGGATTAAATGGCTGGGGGAATTAAGATCATTGTTGGCCAATTTAGGTCTGAGAGATCTGTGGGAGGACCCCCAAAATGCTTCCTTTCCCGCAAAGAAGATTCTAAAGGAGCTATACTGGGATCTGATAACGGTTTCAATGCGTACTAAGGGTGCGCGTAAAGAATTGTCTGGTCGGTTTCTTGAGTTGAAGTCTAAGCCTGTTTTAGAAGATTATTGGGACTTCATTGAGAAACCACTTGACAGGAAGTTATACTTTCAATTGAGGATTGGCACCCTATCCGTAGGGTCATTTAATGGCAGTTGGGGTGGGGTTTATAAGAAAGCATGCCCAAAATGTACCGACAAAGATGAATCTATTAGCCATTTGCTGTTCTTTTGCCCATTATATAAGAAACCTCGTGCAAAATTTTGGGTTTTAGGAAGCACGATGAGGCCCTAAGAATACTCACAACGGATCCCTCACAGCCTATAGCAATAGCTATGGCAAAATTCCTAGGTTGGGCTTGGTTTATTAGATCCAGGGCGTTGTCCGAGAACTACCTTGGCCCTAGTACCTCGGGCAAGCTACCTTCTGTCGCATTTAGACTAGGTTCTTCGATTAAATATGGGGTTTGTTTTAATTAATTATAGGGGAAGGGAAAGTCTCCTCCTCCATTTTTATGTCAATTCATTCGACAGTCATCAAGTTTAATCTGTTTTTAATGTTTTTAGCATTCAGAATATTTATGCCTCAATAATATTGTATGTATATGTTGCTTTTATGACAATACTGTCGAATAAAGCTTTGGAATGGTAACCGGTACCTTTGGAGCATCCGGTAACCTCACACCTTTCCCAACCTCTGTGTTTACTACGGGCTGATTTTTCATGCCCTCAGTTCCTGTCGAGATTCTCCCTTCTACTCTCACCTCTGACTGAGTCTGTAATCCACTAGTCCCTTCAGCTTGAGCCGATTTCCCTTCATAACAATCTTGATTGTATGCAGGTGGTCTCTCAGACAACAACCTCTCTACTAGAATGTCATCTGTATCACTGTCATCGTCATCCACACTCTTTGCCTTAGCGCTGTCTGTCTTTTCCAGTACCGGGTACAACCTGTTTCCCTCTATCGTTTCTACTCTCCACCTCTTCTCTTGCGCATCCCACCTCGCATCCTGGAATGCCTTAATTGACTTCTTCACCCTTTCTTGACTTCGATCTCTTTTTCTGTCATGCGCTGCTCTAATCCATGCATGCAACGCCTCAAACTGAGTTGGTCTCTGCAAAGGTCGCAGCGAAGACATTACAGATTTCAACTGATACAACGCTTCCAACCTGAAAGTACCATATCGCGGGAAAGCCAGTTCTCCTTCACCATGAGTCATTTTATGCCAATTTTCAAGCCAAATTATAGTATGCAATCCCACATTTCTTGCCATATAATGAGCCGGAGTATCCTCGGGAGGGGCTTCTTCTCCCCCTCGAGTAACTACATGTTTATCACCTCTACATAATTCTCGGAAAACCTTAAAACATTTCATGATGAACAGATTTTTGATCGCACACAATGTTTTCATTCACTTCCCGGTGTCAATCCACCAATAGCAGTGCGACTCACACCAACCGACCTATCGCAGCGCAACACCTTCTGACGTCACGCTTCCTCCGCTCGCAGCAGTTCCCCTCCTTCACAATTCACAGCTCACCCTTGCATTCGTCCCATTCACACGCTGAAGTAATTATCTGTCCACGAAACGACCGGACAATCACTTCTCTGACTGCCTCCGACAGTCTCTCGAAATTGTCGACCTCAACTGGCAACTGTCTGTCCGTGAAACGACCGGACAATCGCCTCAACTGATAGGTTTCAATCACTCAATGTTCCACATACAACAACCCACGACCAGCGTCGGTTACTCATGCACTCGCACATTCGCTTTCCCTATCTCCGCCTGGGTAATCGATGACGTCTCACGATCCCCTTTCAATGGTCAACAAAATCTATCTTGGGTGTCTTCTACACCACAATCACTTAAGCTACTCGTCGAGCCTAATATTTTCCCGGGCTGCACGCGCTCACAGCCTGATCTCACAATCACTCAACACTCACTCCAACTCCGCAAGACATCACACATTCAAATCAACACCGCAATCTACAAACATCTCACCCTATTCATACACACTCCTCCACAAACTGCTGCTATCCGCCGCACCGCTACTCTCCATCAATCTCCATCAGCCGCCGTCTTCCACCGCTCACCATCCGATGGTTCACCATCACTTGACTTCTATGGGTCGCTAAAATCTCTTATCTAGATCTCCCCTCACTATCAGAGATAACCATCCTACTCTGCTACCAACTGACGAAGCCCAGATTCTTGCCTACCTGGCAATTGTCAAGAAAGCTCTCAGGTCGCCAGGATCGTTTTATCTGCTAAATAGTGTAGAGGGGAGGAAATCCAATTCTTAGTACATAATCAACAGAATCAAATCTCTTTCCAAACGGACCACTGACTCCGAAATTGTAGGATTTTATTACAACTAGGAATAACTGCACATACAAGCACCTCAATACAAGGTGAAGGAAATAAATGGGCAGTAGAACAAACGCAAGTCTTCGTAAGAGTCTCATACGACTCAAGATAACAAGTAAAATTAATTCGAGAAGCATAAGAAATACAATTGTTAGTCCAATGTCTACATTAGGAATCATTAGCCTAAAGGAAAACAGTTAGTCTATCCGTACTCTAGCTCTAAGGTGACGTCCCTACTTAGCATTTCCCTCCCAGGCAAGAGAGTAAAAAGGTGTCAGAAGTGAAGACTTCCTTAGAAGTACATTCACTTAGTCAGAGCTCATTCTAAGATGCTCCTTCTAGCTTCCCATCTAAACCTCAACTGCTCCACCCGCGGGGCACTGTCCCTAATACAAAATCCCAAAAACATAGAACACGCCTTCGGCACACCTCTTCAGCCAGGTCTTCTTCCAGTACTTTTCCAGCAAAACTTGTACTCCATTCAACAACGTTTAGTTTGACCTTGGGTCCCAGGCACCTTCTCCACTGAAAGTATCATCCGTAAATTCCAATATACTCCCCTGTTAGCTTCTCGTACCATCCTAACTCCTAAAACAAAGACCTAGTCACTCTAACGAGCTAAATGTCCTTGCACCTGCAACAGAAACATGGGAACGAGAAACTTTTCACTTCTCTAAGATTTTCCATCCTCCTGAAACCCAAAGCCTTTACCAAGGGAAATCATTTTCGGCCTACAACATCAGCTAACATAAGAAATGAATAGGCCTTTCTCTTTAAACGTATATGCAATCAGGCCTTTACACTGTTAAACACATTACTAAATCACACGTTAAGCATTAGTTCATTATTCTTTGAAACGTCAATAAGCAGACTACATATACAACTTTAACATGGCACACGTTAACCTAACACGTTGCATTACATAAATCAAACATTATGCATTTACATAAATACATTTGCAGTGATCTACGGCATTACCTTTCATGAAAAGCATGGTTACATTTCTAATCACACCTATGTTAAACAATTCGAAAAATACATCTCTTTGTTACTAAGCTACTTCGATTAATATGTGGGTGCGGACTAACAGTGATTATGATGCACTCCTACAAATTTCAGAATAACGTGGCGCACTATCACTGTCTTGTTCCCGCAGCCGATAGCTCACTTCCTTTGAAGGCTCAGGAGCACCAGTAAAGTACAGGGTACTTACGCTTGCCTTCGTTATCTCCTGTTTCTTAGAACTTTTTTTATCTTTATTGTTTTGATGGTTTTGGCCCCTCGCGTCTTACACCCATTTCCATTCCCCTCACTCCACCCTCCGACTGCACACAGCCCCTGGAGCAGTTGTCTTGATTACTTTCTGTCCGTCGTTTTAAAAAAAATATTAAATGGTTTCTTTCCGCCCCTGGCTTTCTCCCATGTTTATGTCCCTGCCCCCTTGCCAGAGCTGCTCTGTCGTCATTATTTCACTCGCCTTTTGAATTATTACTTTCTGTCCATCGTCTTTCTTTTGCATTGTTTCTTCCCGCCCCTAGCTTTCGCCCGTGTTTATGTCCCCGCCCCCTTGCCAGAGCTGCTCTGTTGTCATTATTTTCACATAGATTCCTGTGATGCTTTTATAAGACTGTCTTCAAACCAGCCCTAAGCTCCTTGCAAAGCTGCTGTGCAGGTTAGAGACTAAGAGGCATATGTATCAAACCCTTTTCCCGTTCGCAAATGGGCCGATTCTCAGATTCGGCCCGTTTGCGAACGGGAAAAGGCCTTTTGGGATGTATCATCCCAAAAGGACATCGCAAATTAGAGAATCGCAAAATTTGCGATTCTCTATTTTGCGATTGCATTTAAGGAATCGCAAATTGCGATTCCTTAAATGCAATGTATGAAGCCTAGAAAATTTGCAATTTGGCCGTAAGAAATCGCAAATTACCACCAACTTCAAGTTGGTGTTAATTTGCGATTTCATTGAAAAATGCACTTTTTGGCATTTTTCAAAGTGCCATATGACGCACAGATATGCCCTTAGGGCATGTATGTGCGCCACATGTGCATACATACATATTTGAGGGGTGCAACAGGGTGTCCTTTTGACACCCTAGCACCCTTGAAATTGCATACTCATTTTGCGATTCTCAAATTGCGAATCGCAAAATGAGAATGTCTTCCCATTCATTCCTATGGGCCTCCTAGCCCATAGGAATGAATGGGAAGATTTTCCTTAATTGCGATTAGCAATTTGCTAATCGCAATTAAGGAATGCCAAGGAATCACAAAAAATTTGCGAATTTTTTATGACATCCCGTTTTGCAATTCTCAAATAGCGATTCTCTAAAAATCGCTATTTGAGAATTGCAAAAACGGAACTTGATACATATGCCCCCAGATGCCATGTCACTCGGCTCTTCTCGCCAATGCCTCAGATCCGGACATTTTCTGCTGATCCAGGGCTATCACAGCAAGGTAGTTTTCTTCTGTTTTTTGCATCTGGTTTGGCGTGTTATTGTAGTTTACTTTTTCATTCGCTGGGGGTGCCGCCCCTCTCCCAACATTGCCTTTTTTTGCATGTTTTATGCAGCACAATCTCGACCCACAGGTATGCAGGCGCTTTCCATGAGCACCCGTTGCATTACAGAGACACATTCATTTCGGTTTCCAGCGACTCCTTTTGGGGCCCAAAAGCAGTAACAGGTTGCTTACCCATTGCTTTAGTATTTGAGACGCCATATAGTGCCTATCCTCAAGACCTCAGCATAGTAGCTTTCATATCAGTGTCAATAGAGGCTGGGTGTTTTCAGCATGAGAATGAAAATCTATGCTCAGCTGCCTAACTGAACTTTGGTGGCATTTCTTTATGTGAGCATCCCAGTTTTCTTTATTAGCATTTCAACAACATATGCCATTACAGCAGGAAGTGTTAAGCATTTCATAAAATAAGCAGAGTGTGAAATAAGTAATACCCTCCCACAAATAGCGCCAAGAAACCGTCCGGTGAATGTTGCGCTTTATAAGTAATTTTTACATTACATTACATTACAAATACACATACGAAACTGTATCCTGAAATGTGATATAATTCTGTTAGGATTCAAACAACAGATTCATGGTTTCCTTTGTTTTGCTTTATACATTTACCATTTTCCAAAGTTTGAAGGTGCCCAGGGAGTAAATCCACTCATGGGTAAATCAGATTGCAGATTGCTGTGTGTCGTTTTCATAGTGCTCTTGAATCATGTACAATATCATTTATTCAAGGTGCTTTACATTACTCCCTCTATCTTCATTTTATACTTTTCGCATGCTTATACCCTGTAGAGAAATGCAATGTATAATATAATAATGTGGTTTGATTCTCGGAGTAGTTATATACAACATTGTATCAAGCCAAAGAAGGATAAAATAGCATGTGCAATGCAGTAGGTCTTGCATTTGCAATAGTTTGAGCTATTGGCATTGTAAATTACAATGCCTGCTATTTATGTGTTTTGAAAACCTTTAAGCGGTGCATAAATATGTACTTTGTACTTATAGTCCTTGCTTACAAGAAGCAAATCTGGCAGTAAAAGAGGCGCAGTTACTTCCAGCCTTGCTTCTCCTAAGCAACACCTACCAGGACTTAGTGCATGTTACACATTGCTTGTAGGTTTTCAATACATATAAATAAAAGTCATTGACATTTACAATGCTAATCTATCAAACTCTCTCAAATGCCAGACCTATAGCATTGCAAATGCTTGTTAATTGAGCTATGTGTAATCTCTTGGGGGTCTGTAGCCCGGATTGTGTGGTGGGTCCTAGTGTTATGAATGCTGTGGTCCCTCTTGTGATGGGGGTTCCAGGGATTCCTCCCTATGGGGTTCCGTGATCTAATGTATTGAATGCATCTATCATGCTTAGGGGAATGCTTGAGAGTTGATCAATTTGAGGCATGCTAGTAGCAATCAGGGTGAAAGGAATTCTTATGCTAGCCAGGACCTGAGACCTAAATGAAGTAGCAGGTATCTGTGTCAGGGCAATGGATGTGACTGGGTTTCAGTATAGCTTGGGGGTGCACTACCTGTGGGAGAGTGCACAGAAGTAAATTTGTTCTCTGCTGAGGTCTGTGCTGCATGTGCTACATAATATATGGGTGGTCTTATTCTCAAGTGCTCATCTATGAAGGCGTCGTCCTCGTCACTTTTTGCTTCTTTTCCATTTTTGGGCTTCTTTTTGATGATGGTCTTTCCCTTCTACTATTAGCTTGTAAATTCCAACTGTCTCCATCCCCTCCTACCGTCATCTCGTCTGCCTCTAGTCATCTTGTGTACTGATTCAACAGTAAGTTTTAGTATGGACCTTCAGCACACATTTCTTTCTAATCTTTTCACTTGCACCCTGTTCCCAAAGATTCAAGGATCCAAGGGTCTTGGCTTTGGCTTTCAATCATACATCCTCCTTCTCAAGTTTTCAATTCTAGGTACGTGGAAGATGACACTTAATGGGATTCATAACTCCCCATTCTATGCGGTGTATTCATGCCATTGGCTGAGCCACATGCACATGTGTAACCTTTCTTTGTCACCATTTCCCTAGCTTGAGTGCCTTCAAGTGGAAATTTCTCTTCCTTATTTGAATCTGTGTTTTTGAAAAGGAATTCCCCATTTTGGCAAAACTGAACTTTACTTTGATTTCACACTTACTTCTTTCTCTCGCCAAGCTCATCATTCATCCGCCAATACCAGTGCATCACAGTCATAAGTCAACCAATCACAGCGCAGCTTACGGCATTCGCCAGCCAATCCCTGTATGCCACCTTGTGATGTAAGCAACCATATACTGTCAGTCTCCCGTAAACTCTCTACATGCTTCAAGCTGTTAACGTTAGCTGCTCCCCCAAACTGAAAAATTCTATAACAGAAAATTGTCTCCACTTTCATACAACAGCAGAAATGCAACCTGCAGGACCTTGCTGTGACTGGTGCACTCACTACTGTGCACTAAGGAATGAACGACTGCTGACCTTGTTTAGTGCATTTGTACAGCAGAAGAGTTACATCACTATCTTGGTGTGACTGATAGCTCCTCACAGTACACCTCACCTTAGCAGACAACTTCGACAATTGAGGAAATCTCAAACTACTGTTGACTGGTGGTACCTTTCTACCAAAAAGGTCTTTGAGCACACAACAATTTATACACTAATGTTCTCAAAAGTAAAAAATATTGTCGAGATTACAATAATTGCCGTCCCCACAAAACTAAGAATAAATGCCACATAAGAATTGAAGTGAAACTCCATCCACTCCATCTGACCTCACCATTTCCCCCTACAAACCCCAACATGCACTCTCTAACTTCATACTTCGCCAAATTTCCCTCATGCCCCAATGGTCCCATTTAATACTCACATCATTCTCCTTCAATTACTAAGTCAGGCTCCTCGTCTCTGCACAATCTTCATGATTCAGGAAGAGGTTTGGGTTGGGTCAATTTGAATCTTGGGGCAAAACCGCCTGAACCGTTAAAGTGCAGTAAGCCAGTTCTATGGTCAATTAACTTCATTCAGGTAGGTCCAATCATGTTACCAGATCTGTCTGTGCACAAACCTATACGTAGATTTCTTTCTGCACTGGGGGCGTAACACAGCCCCCACTTCCCCCGCGATGCGAGGGGGCCCCGAGCTGCAGGGGGCCCCCTCAGCCCAGTACTCAGGCCTTAAAGCTCCGGAATAAAACCGGAGTGGGGGCCCCTCCGTGTACCGTGCAGGGGGGCCCCCTCAGCTTTCATTACACCACTGTTCTGCACGACTGGCACCAGACAGGGAAAGGTGTAGTCTCTACCAGACTTTGGTGTTCACTGATGGACCCGTCTCCTTTTAGTAGGTAATGTGACAGAAGCACAGAAAGCAAGAGTAGAGCATTTCTGGTAAAGAACAAGACAAGGATCTTTATTTTAAGGTTTACTAAAATAATTGAAATACAGAAATGCACAAGCTGGGCCAGCCCTCAAGTTAAACTAATATGCATTAGAATAAATAGAAAATAAAGCAAAATTCAGTAGAGTTCTAGTCAATACCAAGCATAGATGTGCCTTCAGAGAGTGGAGAAAGGTCTCCTCCCAAAATCTTTCCCTCCTATGGAGCTTTAATCAAAAGCTTTGTACATTTACTACCTTAGAGTATATGACGTAAATCTACCAATAAAGCAAAAGCAACTGTTGGTAAAGAAATAGATTTAAGGATTTTCTCTATATGGAGTTCTAGAGATCACAGCACCTGCTCTCCATTATTCCGGCTGCGATAGTTGCTCTGTCCTTGGAAAGGTAGACTCTGCTGAGGTAGTCAGGGGAAATAATTTCTCAGCTAGTAAATGTCTATGAGTCTTTATTATGACACAGAATAAACAGCAGCTAGGATTACCCCTTAGACTGCATCTTCGCAGAAAATGGATGACGGAATAAAGTCTGAAATTTCTTGAAAGTTCATTTTCTTGTGATTTATACACCACAAACGAAAAATGGATCTCAACAAGCCAATCGCATATTCAAGTGTAGGTTCAGTAGTGCCACAGATGGTTATACCCCAGTGGATCGTAATGACACCTTAAATAAATCTGCTGCCATCTGCGTATTCACATAGATGCCAGGCCTTCGTCAGTTAGTGAGATTGATCTCAGCACTGACCTGGGTAAGGTATGCATCTCATAGTAACCACAAGTTTGTCCAAAGTATATAGGGTCTTTGAGGTCTCAGTAGAACGAGGGTCAATTTTACTCACAAGGGCTCACCCCACTTAATAGGGCCAATGCCTCTAAGGGTTCTCCTTTTAATTTTACTTCATTGGGAGTGTGGCAGTTGAACACACGCTTGACCATACTCTTCAGTTTGTTGCTTTCTAGCATTGTGCTAATGCAGCCATCACATAACCCTCATCTGACCCTGTCTCATTTGTGACCATAGCTCCGTCAGCCCCTCTTCTCATTCATTCAGGTGATGCCACTAGGAACAGCTGTCTCTTTCAATCTTATGCATAAGTCTCTCCCCCCCCCCCCCGAATGACTTCACACCACAAGCACTCCAAAGGAGCTATCAGAGCTTGTCCACTTCACATCATTTGTGGTGTGAATACAGTGCGCACCACATCTACTTACTACATCCTAGGGCACCACTATTGTCAGCCATATTGCCCTGCATTTCTGTAGTCAAGTTGTAGGCATTGCCACACTAATCCCAGGCATGACTCTGCCCTGGATGATAACATACTGTGCAGGATTAATGTAGAATGATGCCTCGGTTGATGGGGCTCATGAAAGTCACATTTAGTCAGCTACACCCCCCCACCTTCATGGCCACCACCTACGTGATGGGTTTAATGATTATCTTTCTGGGCATATTTGTGACACCTCTATTGTAGGTGAAGAGCCAGCTCAGAATGGTGCCCAGTCTTGACAATTTTGGAGCATCCATGGCACAATTGTGGTCTTTCTGGCATAATATCTGATTTGGCATTATAGTGCCCATTTCTGCAGTCATCCTGGTTATATTCTTTACATCCTTGCCTTCAGGTTGTGACCTCTGGCTTAATATTGCCCCTGGCATAATGGTAGCCATTCTTGGCATATTGTTGGCATTTGTCAGGCTGACTATAGTCCCATAAGAGTCACAGATCACTGATGACTAGAAGTAGAAGTTAGATGACAGCAGTGTCAGCACTCGGATTCGGTATGTTCTGTTTATTTTTAACACATTTGATAATCTATTTCTTCTCTACTGGTTACAATTGTTCTATTTTCTGCTTTCATTGGTAAGAGAATCACTCCAAACCTCATTTGGGCAAACATACTTCTCTATCAATATAACACCAGTTAAATAGTGTTTTAGCATTCCTCAGGTCCGTAAATTTTATGATGTGATGCTGTCATAGAGAAAAGTTGGATATTTCTCTTAATTTGGAAAACAAGCACATTCTTCTATTTCCCTTTTACACTTGAGTGGGCATTACTTAAATATCAATAGAAGGGTTAAACAGCGTATATCAGTAGTCAGTGGTAAGTACACACCTTTAATACACAATAGTCAATGATTGACAGTGCTCTGTACTGTTTTGACCTTCAGTACATTTTGGCAAAGAATTCCAGGAGTAACTCTAGAAAGCAGCAACTATATCAAATGCCCACATACAATCACACGCATGCACAATTTTCACATACAGATATCTAGATATAACTGTTTCCTCATGCAGAAATTCCACACTGATGTCTGATTGAGTCTTGTTTAAATGTTTGTGTCTCTATGGGAAATATTTCCACAGCAGACTGGATGCCTTGTTTTACGTCAGCATAGATTAGATATGAAATTGTATCCTTGTTTTATGTCTCAAATTTCCCTAAGAAGACAAAAGAGCTAATCACTGAATTGTGACTTCCCCCAGTTTAGCCAATAGAATCATTAAGTTGACAGTCCCTTCAACGGCGAATGGAGAAAGGCATTTGCTGCAGCTTACACCATCATTGGCTAGCTGCGCCTTTCGGCCTGGAAATACAGAAAGATAATACCGACTTTCCCATGATGTCTTCGTTATTGCGTGTAACTTCCATAACTGGAAATCCATCATAATTCACTGTTGGTACCGTGGCCTATGTGGCAAGCAACCTTTAGAGAAAGTCTGCAAGGGAGTTTTGTTTAACAAAAAAACAATTAGAATTATACATAATATTTTTTTAAAAAACCTTGCATGCCTAGAATTAGTTTAAATAGCTTAACTAAACATAGATAAAAGAAGTGCAGCAAAAAAGACAGAGCAAACATGAAGAAAAGGGAAAGGAGTTCAAAGGTTATGGTAAATTCAAAGCATCACTATTAAATAATATTGCAGAAAATTGATACATTTAAAATTAGTGGAACGTAGAAAATAATGTAAAATTAAGTTTTAGATGCTTTGAAATAAAATGGAATGGTGAAACTCAAAAAGAATGAAAAGTTTCAAAGTGTCCAGTAGTCATTTGTACAGAAACTAGACACTTGATATGGCTGGCAAGTGTATGTGGCTGTGTACGACGTGAGGTATTGCTCAAATAAAGTATTCTAACTACACAGTCAGAAAACCTACGATGATAAAACATCCAACAGCACCGAGACCACCCTCATCGCTGCCACCGACGACATCAGAGCCTTGATGGACAACGGAGACACAGCGGCCCTCATCCTCCTAGACCTCTCCACGGCATTCGACACGGTCTGCCACCGCACCCTAGTACAGCGCCTCAGCAACGTCGGAATCCAGGAGAAGGCACTGGAATGGATCATCTCCTTCCTCGACGGAAGGACACAGAGAGTCCGCCTACCACCGTACAAGTCAGAGGCCACCAAAGTCATCTGCGGCGTCCCTCAAGGATCCTCGCTGAGCCCCACCCTCTTCAACGTCTACATGAGCCCCCTCGCGGCCATCGCACGCCAACACAACCTCAACATAATCTCCTACGCCGACGACACCCAGCTGATCCTCTCCCTGACCAACGACCCCGCCGCCGCCAGAGCCAATCTGCACGAAGGGATGAAAGATGTAGCCGAGTGGATGACGACCAGCCGCCTGAAACTGAACTCAGACAAGACGGAGGTCCTCATCCTGGGCCCCTCGCCCTCCGCCTGGGACGACTCCTGGTGGCCCCCCCGCCCTGGGCACCGCACCCAAACCGACAGACCACGCACGCAACCTGGGCTTCATCCTGGACTCCTCCCTCTCCATGACCAGGCAAGTCAACGCCGTCTCCTCATCATGCTTCAACATCCTACGCATGCTACGGAAGATCTTCTGGTGGATCCCCACCGAGACCAGGAAGACCGTCACCCAGGCCCTCGTCACCAGCCAACTGGACTACGGCAACGCCCTCTACGCCGGTACCACCGCCAAGCTCCAGAAGAGACTCCAGCGGATCCAGAACGCCTCAGCCAGACTCATCCTCGACATCCCACGAAACAGCCACATCTCCGGACACCTGAGAGACCTGCATTGGCTCCCCGTCAACAAAAGAATCACCTTCCGGCTCCTCACCCACGCACACAAAGCCCTTCACGACCAAGGCCCGATCTACCTCAACAACCGAATCAACTTCTACGCTCCCAAACGCCACCTCCGATCAGCCAGCCACGCCCTCGCCGCCGTCCCCCGCATCCGAAGAGCGACAGCAGGAGGAAGGTCCTTCTCCTACCTGGCCGCCAAGACCTGGAACTCCCTCCCGACCGACCTACGCCTGACCCAGGACCACCTCTCCTTCAGGAAGAAGCTGAAGACCTGGCTGTTCGAGCAGTAACGGCACCCCCCCCCCCCCCCCCCAAGCGCCTTGAGACCCTACAGGTGAGTAGTGCGCTCTATAAATGCCTTGATTGATTGATTGATCTGGAGGCTGTATTCAACAAGACATTCATGTAGGTATTGTTGAGGCCCCCGGTTCACTACATACATTCGGCTTATAAAACTCCAAGTGGCACAGGATCCCAAGCAAAGCTGAGTCACATGTTCACATGGTCAGTTTCATGAGGCCGAGTTCACAAATATGGCTCACTAGTAATATTCAGTTATAAGCAGACTGAGACCATCTTCAGGAAAGTTCTACGTTATTAGGAATTGGGTCACGTTAA
This sequence comes from Triturus cristatus, assembly GCF_964204655.1. Lineage (NCBI taxonomy): Eukaryota > Metazoa > Chordata > Amphibia > Caudata > Salamandridae > Triturus > Triturus cristatus. The sequence goes on from NC_140595.1 coordinate 336,546,550, forward strand.
CTCAACAAATCAGGTTCATGTTTATTCGTGGTTCCAGTACACACTGTTGAATTGAAATCCCACACAGTTGAGTGCCTGACGTGGATAATAGGGATCGCTAGAAAGAACATTTTAAATAAATATAAGTCCCCAGTATAAAAATAAAATAAAAATAGTAGTCTAATAGGCTCAGGGAAGGGGCACCGTTCTGTCCGTCAGTACCCTGGACGGTACTAGAGCTGGAACCGGAGGACAGAGCGGTGCCCCTTCCCTGAGCTGTCGCCAGGTTGAGATGAGGCCTCTTATCCATACACTACGGGTACAACCTTTAAATCAACCACACAAATCTGTAGGATTTCTAGTTTTGTATTGTAACTTTCTGATTATTTTTTTCACCAAGCACGTGTAATTTCTGTAACAGCATATTAAGATCCTGACGAAAGCTGTGACACCTTCTTGGGTCTTCAAGGCTAAAACATTTAGACCTGTCTTTTTCGTCTGACGTGCAGTTATAAATTCACACTGCAGGTGCCCTGTTTTTTAATCCTTGCACCGAGAACGAGTCAATAATGCTAACTTTGTCGCTCTCTTTAGCTAGTCTTAACTTCACTACCCTCACAGTTAGTTTTTTCGTTGCACTGCGCCCTCGACCCAACCAATTTTTTTCTCATCTGGAGGATTTAGTATATCCTAACAGAGTAGGAATACAACATCCCTGAGCTCCTTCCTCTCAGAGAGGGAGCTGTAGCCCTTGGTAGGACTAGGTGTTCCTGCCAACAGGAGAATCCCAGATGATGAAGCATGCCACCTATGGTGGGTGAGGGATTTCGTCCTGAAAGAGATTTCCCCCAATAGCCCCCTGAGATAATCTTGAGTGTCTCTTTCCTGCTTGTTGTTGCATTCTAGATCCAAGGATTTCTTTGTTGTTTTTCGGTTGCAAGTGGCCAATGGGCTTCTAGCCCCAGTGGCTAATCCACCCCTGAGGAGATCACATCGGGGTGTAGGTCACCTTTTCTACCCAGAACCCTCTTTTCTGCCCCTGTGAAAATGGCAGGACTTCCTTAGCTGTACTGACCAGGCCTTTCTGGCGGTGTTCACCTCCTGAATAGCTCATTTTCCCACCTGCTCAGGGGCAGATGTGCCTAGTGAAGGGGAGGGCTTTTTCCTCCTTTGGGAAGAAGCCTGGTTACATATCACAGGCGCTGCAGCCTTTGGAGCTCACCGCCTTGATGTGCTGCTTCACTTGCCATCCTGTCAGGAAGGGAGATGTGACCACCTTCCCGTCCAGGCCATTGTTTCTAACTCCTGGGAGAGTTCACACCTCCTGGCAGGGGGGGCAGATTTCTGTTATGGTGGTAGGAAGTGTGGGCTGGCAGCAGGGGCACAGGTAAGGCGGGAGTAACCAGGTGAGCAACATCTAAGGCTGCTGGGTGGGCCATCTGGGTGTATGTCACATCGTCCTCAACATGAGATTCATGTTAGGGGGATTAGGCACATTGTTTGATAACAAATACAGCATATTTAGGTGGTACCTTAATGGAGCTAACAACCTCTGGTTTGCCCGGGTGCCAGCCCATGTTATCCTATGGACCGTCTATCACTTATACTGTTCTTCAATGATAAAGGCCACTATAGCGACATATAAACTTGCACTTATATGTCCACACCTTTAATATAATGCACCCTGCCTCCTGGGCTTAAGAGGCCTTTCTTTGGGGTGACTGGCATATATTACAAATAGTGTATTGACTTTGCCACTCATGGTGAGGGCAAAGTTGAGTTCGAGCAGTTTGCACTGCTCCTGCATTCTGCTATAGCATGAATGTTGTCAGTTGTTTACTTGCGCCACTCAGGGGTGCACAAACAGTGCTTCAGGCACTGGTGAACCCTTTAACAACCATGCCCTTGGTAGCACTGGTACCATAAACTAGGGGCTTATAAGGGGGTTAAAATCCTTTGCCAGCTGGGGTTACCAATTGACACATATCAGTTTTAGTGAGAGAGCACTGGCCCAGGTTAGCAAGCTTCAGTGCACTGTCAGTCGAAAACCAGTATCTAGTAGTCCAGATGGGGTCAAAAAGTGGGGAGGAGATACATGTGCTAAAAGGGCCTGTTTTCCTACAGTTATATTGAGATATAAGACAAATCATCCAGGATTTGGATTCATTCTCTATACATCCCCCAGAGAAGTCTGATAAAAATTCAAATGGTTGATTTTTCTGCCATGGAAACAAGCTCTCTGGAAGCTCTGAGGACTCCCACAGAAAATAATTATTCCTCAAACAGTGCAAGACAAACCTTGCATGTTTGAAAGAACAATAAGCTGGTCTTCTTATAGATTATTACAGGGAGAAGATCTTAGAAATATTTTGTAGAGAGAGGCCTAGAACAAAAGGGACATTTTCACCTTTGAGAGATGGAAGTGTTAATCCCTAACACATATGTTCCCTCATCCTGCCCTTTGTGCTTGGAAGCTCTTTCTCTTCATTGTCAGTAGTGACTCAGCTCATTGGCTGCATCTAATTGGAGTTACCGCCAGCCCATGAGATGTAACTTATCTCTGTTATCCCCTTCTGCTCGAATATATATGAAATAATTGCATTATCTATCGTAAGGAAAAACTAACACAAATACTTGACAACTGTTTGAAGATTTTTCCAATTACAGTTATGACTTTATAATTTTCATGATTTATTTGCAATATTGAAAACATTAAGCATAAAGTGTGATATTTTACATGGGTAGAAGGATTTCATACAGTTATGTACTCAATACATTTTCTGATGGTTCACATACCTTCCATGGTAGTGACCTATTACCTATCTTAACTTAAAGTACTATGAAACAATGCCAAACATTCCAATGACTCCTGCCTTTCACACTACAATAATGAAATACCTTTTTCAGCCTAACATCTCAGACGTACATGCTCTCACTTCTCAGACCAGCTCACTTTAGCAGTTGCAGCTCAGTTGCAGTGCTCAGCCGTTGACACTACATTACATTTTTACCTTTTTCAAGTTATACATGCATTTACGTGGGATAAACCTTCTAAAATCCCTTCAACGTTCTAATGAGTCCCCTAAATAACAAATGCAGTTGCATATATGTTGCTGACTTGAGTGACTAAATTGTCACAGTTTTGCCTACCTGTTTCAGGCAAGGAAATCCACGTTCAGCTATAACACCAAATGCTGACGCGCATTAGCACAACACTAGTTAAACTTCAATTTTCTGCCTTACATTGTAAGGGAAACACCCTTAAAAACTATTGTTTCCAAGATAGGTTCTGCAGACCTTTTTTGCTCCACAGCATAACAATTTTGACCTTCTGTCCTGAATTTCTGTCCTGAATTTTTACCTTTTGTTTTGAATTTTTACACTCACCACCCTGAATTCGCACCCATGCCAGTTGGTCACCCTATTCTCAGTCCAACTCACCTTTGCAGTTGGAGCGCTCAGAAAAGGTAGGTCGCACATCTATCATAACAGCTTCCCGTTTTGGAGTTCTTACCGTTTGTCTAAACGTATATGATGACAGAGTGCTTCAGATGTTTATCTAATTATTTAGGCAGAACTAGCTGTATTTTAAAGAAACCTTTGTATGATTTATGGATGCAGACACAGGACAAGCTATAAGAGGAATGGATAAACTAAAAACTGCCAAATGTTCATGATAGCAGAGATCTGTCTTTTTGCGTTGTTATTCTAGGCATTGCCTGAAATTTCTTGGCAAAGCTGCTTTATTGTGACAGGAAGTGGATTAAGTGTTATTATAGATGTATGAATATCCTCACCTGAACCTATGTAACGTCCAGTTTTTGCACTCAATTTCTATTAGTGATGTAAAAAAGGTTTGCAGTAAGGAGAGTATTTAATAAACTGCAGAAATATTTTACAATTGAGTAACTATATCAAGCAGCACCCGTTCATTGGAACCTTGTGGTTTTCTTTAAAATCTCATTGATATCTCTAGGCTGTTTCCGCTCTGAAGGTCTTCAATGGTTAATGTATTTCCCAGTGTTTGTTGTGTGCTACAGGGCGCTGTGTTAATTTCAGGGGCTAAAATAACTTGTTTTCCGATTTTTGCATTCCTCAAAATTTAGCATTATGCAATTTTGTGTAATGTTTCCAGGGCGGGAAACCAGTTTGTGCACAAAATGTCATGGGAAGGCACTAAGTGCTTTTAAAATACCCCTCACACACTATGAATCCCATGGTGTCATGCTTCATCATAGGGGTCTTCCCGTCCCTCTACGGGGCGGGGCGTGCTGCGACCGATAAATATATGGGGGCACTGTTGTTTGTGAAGGAATAGGCTATGTGTAGTCTGTGATGGTGAGAGTGGTAGGGTTAGTGAATAGTTACAAAAAAGTATTAAAAATTCTCTGGCTAGTGGAAAAAATACATTTATTCAATTCCCTGGCTGAGAATGTTAAAAAATGTGGGTTGTGTAGGGGGTGTACCTTAATCTGATACTCCCTACTGGGTCGGGTGTACCTTAATCTGATACTCCCTACTGGGTCAGTAGGGAGTATCAGATTAAGGCAAGAATTAATTATGGTAGGACCAAAAAGCCGTCTTAAACATGTTTCTAATATTCTCTGATTGCTACAACCACTCACCCAGCCATACAGCCACTCGCACAGCCACACAGCAACTCACACAGCCACTCAGTTACCTACAAAGTCACTCACTCACACACCCATACAGCTGCTCACACATCCACTTTCCTGTGCCTATTTTATGAAGTGTATTGAAGTTTACTTTCCTGGATGATGCGTAATTTGAGGTGTCAGTCAGTCAAAATAATCTTTAATCGGTTAATAAAAATCATAAAACATACGAAACACACAATAAAATGACTTTTGAGATGCCATCAGTGATAAATGATTAATGTCACTGACTACGTCATGAATTATGTAATATGTGAGGTCATAAGCAGTGCATTGCGGGGTGCGTAAGCTAAACTTATGTGAGGTAACTATAACTGCTGAATTTCACTGGTTTTGTACCAAATGAAAATTGAGCCTAACTATAACTTTTCTGTAAACTTTGTTTTTTTCGCTGATATATCTATAAATATATATCTCAAAACAATACCCTGTTAGGCTTAGATTGGAGCATGAATTATGCAAAAAAGGAAGCATGGAACACTGGGTAGTTCCCAGGTTTAGGTGGAGAGCAAGTACTGTATAGGGCACCCTACAACACCCGTGACACCCTGAATTTGCTAACTTCAAATCCCTGCTTTCCTAGCAAAGTCAAAACCTTTTCTTGAAAAGCAGACAGCGAGTTATAGTTTCTTGAGATAAGCATAACTATAACTGCTGAATATCTATGGTTTTGTGTGTGTAAAATATGAACCTACAGATAATGTCCCTGTAACCTTTGTTTTTTTTAGTAAATCTCTGAGATTTTTTAAATAGTTTTTCCTAGCTATAATGTCCCTGTAACCTTTAGTTTTGTCAGTGAATTTCTAGTTTTTTTAATGTAAAGTAATATTCAATTACTATATGTTCCAAGAACCACATTTCAATTCATAGTAGAGTGTCGAGTAATTTAATGTGTAGGTTGGCATGGCAAATATCAACATGCCATTTTATGAATTTATGATTATGTATAGGTTGCAGATGTGAGGAACATAGAATCATCAATTGCTGAATACGGAAGGACCATATGTGGCCATCACTTTCACTCTTATCTAGCTCACCCTGTCTGTGCAATCTGTTTATCCCTCTTCCATCTCTCAGTATTTACCCCATCACATTGCTGTTTCTGCTCTATTGGTACAGTTTTCCATAGTCTTTGAACCCCTTTCTAATATTCACCCCGTTGACCGCTTGTCCTTAAGCTGTACTTTTCGCCTGCCCACTATCCTCTCAATTAGATTGTGCCACCTTCTCCACTGTGTGTTTCATTTCCCAAGCTAAGCCCTGCTTTGCTAACACCCTCCCTCTGTGTCTCTTGTGCCTTCTCTACCAGCATGCACCCTCTCCCAGAGATACATTTATCAAGCACATCCAAACAGCCCTGATACCTATGGTTCATCACTGAAGCGAATGAGCTGCTTGTGGGATGAACTAAGGTTATCATTGCTCCTTATGAACTTGTGATATTCACAGTAAGAAAAGGCATGTCCTAAGAACAATCTTGGATATTCACATGTCCACTCTTCTGATGTTACCTTTCCCATGACTATAGCAACTCAAAAAGCTGCACAGGTAGAATGTGAAGGAGGCAGACCACAGGATATTTGTTTTGTAGCGACGTCTGACTGTAGTGCTGAGGTGAAGCTCAAACAGATGCAACGTTTGTGGTGTTGATGATCTTGACATTTACTAGGATATTTTCCTCAACAAGTGAGAAATTATAAGTCATTTTGTACATAACCTAGAAACTCAATGAAAGGGGTCGAGAGACCAGCCATAATTTAAGAAAAACAACAATCAGTGCAAGTGCTTGGCATGCGCCTCAGTCTGTAGGCCAATTTTATTTCTAATCTTAACATAGCAACTGTTGAATTCACTTTTGAAGCACAGATACACGTGATGAGAGGACATGGTGTTGAAGAGTCCTCACAATATTTAAAGACTCAAAGTAGAAAGTGATTTTTGAGTCAACAATGTGTATTGATATAATTTGTTTAAAATTTTACGGTAGAAGGCATTGATACTTGTTCATTACGGCTTGTTGAAAATCATATAGGGGTGATTGAATGCCAGTCCGTTAGCTTTTGAACAGTTCATGTTTGGGAAATATCAGTTCTCCCACAGTTCTGCAGTGTTCACATAACTGCGGTTTGCAAAATAAGCAAGATTTTCCCCTTGCAGTGTCAGTCTTAAATGATTTTACTTCAGACATCCAAGGTGAGAATGATCAAGTGATTTTTTCTGGGTCTGCTAAATCCAGAGGATTTCCCCTAGATGCTGGGCAGTACAGCAGTACAGGTGGGATTTGAAAAGATCATTACGGCCAAGAGGAAAAAGCAAGCCTTGGGTAGTTCCAGAATCCTTAAGGTTCATGGGTTCGCTGCCATTGGGAAGCCGTTTGAGTCCATCTTCTTAGATGGGACATTGGTGAGCAGTCATTCCTAATGTTTCCTGTATCCTATGAGATGAATAACACCCATGTTACCCCTTTAAAACTAGTGTGGTTCCTGGATTCTGCCCTTACTGGCATGCATGGACAGCATGTGAGGGAATCTGTGGATTTAAAGCAGACTGGGAAAGGAGATGGCCCCTGCTCGTCTCTAAGTTGATGGGGTCTACTACAATAGGTTTGCCTCAAGAGATCCAGGGTACCAAGATCTACATAAAATATCATTTTGCTGTGTGATGGAGCATGGCAACTACCTGGCAGTCTACTGGCAACAAGGGCCAATATTACTATAGCATGCATTTGAAAGAGAAGAGGGTGTAATCCTAGATTAGAGAAGACTAATGTTTCCCCGTGCATTTTCCATATAAATTGACAACATATTTTAAAAGTATTGTATGTTAATCATATAATTGGCAGATTCTTGTAGAAGGCAAAGTCAGAATCTACTAAATGTGTCATGATCCTAGTGGTTACAATTGCCCTGCTTGGACATGGCCTCTGGGTAAGTAGTGTCTTTACAAAGAATGACTGTGGGTGTAATAGGCTCATAGCACAAACACATACCTCAACTGTTTGCAAGTGTATCAATCTGAAACCGCTGGCAGCACAACTGCATGGTTGCATCACACAGCCTTACTAATGGCAGATTGAGTGCTTCAAACATTCGTTCCAACTTATCATGGAGGTAGCTACAGACCCTCTCAATATTGCAGCATTGCTGACAGCACTGTGTAGTGTCAAACCAAAGATGTCTGTTTTGTTGCCATTGTGATAAGATGGCATAAAGGAAACCACTGTGCTGCAAAGAAAGATTACCGTATATTGACTTTAGAGAGTGTGGTCAACAGTAAACTCAAGTCCATGCTCAGCTTTGTTGCACATTCCTCAAAAGGAAGCCACAACGTTGCTGACATTTTAAGGCATCTTAGGCCATTAGGACAGCTCAGCAGCTTTCTTAATTGCAGCTGCAAGTTTAAGAGACTTGATACTTGCTAAGGTTTCCCTACAACATGTGTGGTACTGCCTCTTTTTGGAAAGAACTGTGATTTGTCATTTTCCAGTTTCTTTATGTTAATAGAAACACATAGTTTATTCATTCCTATGTGGTTATTGCCATTTTTCTGTGCTCTAACCACTATGGTTGCACCTTTCCTAGCTAAGCACTTGTTTCCACTGTGAGGCTTTCCCTATTTTGCAAATACTTTGTTGGCTTCCATGTGTGTAATTCCTGGCAGGAGTTCATCACAAAAAGCTCTTCTTTATGTAACCTTTTTCTTATTTGCTTGACTTTCTCATAAATGTATATTTTAATACAATTATTATATTTATTTAGATGTATTTTGTAAATATGTTATCCTAATTATTCTTAGTTAACATTCGTCTCCAATATATTTTGATTTATGTAACATTTTTGAAATACAGCCCTGTTATGTTGATCAAATTAAACTTTAAAAATTTAGGTTAGAATAAGAGTTCAAACCTGGATCTGGGCGTTGTCTTGACTTTAATCCCTTAATGCGTCTGCCACTTTTCATCCAGTCTCACAACTTGATTGTGATGGAATAGTAATCATATATAGACCCTCATATATAGTTTGGTGGGCTAGCCTCTAAAAGGCTGGGATAGCAGAAGACCAACTCTACAGTGAGCGGGTTCTGCCTAGTTCTGCTGTGGCTCTTGGCTTGAAATGCTGCAGGCCACTTTGCTGAAAACAAAAGGGGTGTCTAGTGTCCATGACGTTTCAGCATTGGAGACTGTTTTTTAAAAAAATTCTGAAAGACAGATCTCTGAAGTTGGGGAAGGGCTGTTTCTGGAAAACAAACAATTGTATCCCCCATGCTGGGAGTTTGGTACCAGTGCCTAGGGACATTTAGAAATGTTTCTATCTGGGATAATCATGATTTACATTTTAGTCCCAGGCAGGGAGCACAAGTAGGTGGACAGTGGCCATTTTGAAATGGATGGCTACTTTAACAGCCTTTGCACCAGCTGGTGGCCCTCCAAAGGGGTTTTCCTGATTGTTGAGCCAGTGGCAGCCTCCCCTTCAGGGCAGTGATCACCCCCCAATAAAGGAATGAGGTTGGAAATACAAAAGGTGAGGGTCAGGACATCCTGCACAAGGAAGGTAGTTAGGTCATTACCTACCACCTTTAAATGAACACGGTAACCTTGTGGTGGCCCGACTGATGCTGAGGCATTGGGTTCCCTCAATGTGAAGAAACTGAATGGAACCTGAAACATGCACCACTGAAATAATTTTTTATGCAGTCTCAGCCACATGTAATACACACCAGAGATGATCAGAGCTCAGAAGTGAGGCAAAAGTACTCCAAAGTGAACAATCTATATCACGACTCTTCTGTTGTTCAAATTACATAAATGCTCAAACTGTAGTCTGAAACTTAGAAGGGAGCAAAATAGTGTAGATGGGATTCTGAGTGATTTACTTGAAGTAACTCCCTCTGTATCAAACACATTTTCCATTAGCATGATACATCCACTTATAAAAATATTTTCCCTAATAAAATTGCTCATTGTGCATTGTTTGATACTTTTTAACAAGAGGTGAAACCCAAAACAGTGGTGCAATTTAAAATGTTCTCTATCGCAATTATTTAGCAGTCATAAAAATGCCAGATTATACAACCATATTATAAAGATATTGCTGGTTAATTTCTAGCTAGTGTACTTTTATGAATATGAGAAAACAGCCAAATGATCCCATTTAATAGGCTTTGTCAGCATCTTACTCTGTGCAAGTTGTGCCTAGAACCAGATAAGTACTTGGTTTAAATCCAGAGAGGTTTATGTTTTATATCAAGAAATCACAACATCTGTGTTCCATCAAAATTTTAGATGAAAAGCTGATTAGCAGGCAAAGAGCACTTAGTAAAACACTATCTTTCCAAAGTAAAGAAGAGACAGCTACTACATTAAAATAGATGCGTTAACGTATGGAAATGACTTAGACGCATGCAACGAAGGTGAAACAACTAGAAACTTAAATCAATAACTGAAAAAACAGAGGAATTTCTTGGTGGATTCGCATATCTAACATTCAGCTATGTGAGCAACTTGCAAGCTGAAAACTTGGTGTATGATTAAGCCATTATTCCTTTCAGATCAATAAAATATGTCTGCTGGTTAAAAAAAAAGTTATGATATGGAATGTTATGTGCAATGCTAAATATCGCTTTTTCAAATAAATAACTTGTCTGAGAAATACAATGGCCTGTTAAATTATAATGCAATATGATGTGTTTTACAAGCATCCAGAAAATGTCATAAATATAAGGCATTGTATCACCGGAGTTCTTACTTAATATGTACTTAGGCGGTCATCGAGAAAGAGCTATAGTTGTTGCTAATGCAAAAACTTTAAGACAAAATTGTATGACTTGTATTACATTCACAAAATCTTCCTGAAGGCACAGAGTTCCAAGGAAGCACTTAAAAAAAAATAACAGATTTGTCTGCTACTTTATGAAGTTAAGAAGATTATGAAGAAAAGAGATTTTTTTGCAGGATATTGAAACCACTTATTGTTTAAATGGTGTTTACTTTGCAAGTATGGCACAACCACGATCCCTAAACAATTCACCATAATTTACCATAATAGGCTGCCATCGCACACAACCAGCCAATGTAATGTCCATGTTATAATGGGAATCTAGATTTGTGGAAATATCTGGCAAGAGAGTCTATTCTTGCACCATCGTGGCCCTCTGCTCTGTCAGCATGAGCTGCTTGTTGAACCATTACTCCTATGTCTTTTGGGATTCTTTGGCTCAACTCCTCTCTGATGTTCCTTGCAACCTTTGCCATATCTGGGCCTGGACAATTCAAGTTGGTTGTTTTGCAGCCAAGTTCACAATACGTTGTGCCTTGAATACCACCATCTCCATCGGGTGATCACTTTTTGGACCTCTCTGCCCCTCCTCGCCAACCTCACCAGTTTAATTGCTCCTTGCACGGTTTTGGACAAGGCACCCCCTATTGCCAGCCTGTCCAACCCCCTCAGGGGACCCAACAATTTTGCAGTCATGGCCAAAGTGCCCACCATCCATGCGGGCAAAGTCTGCTTGCCACCCAGTCTGCAGCTCCACCTGCCAAACCTTTTTAGCGTGCTCTTGATGGAGCACACAACCTCGTGAGAGGCAGAAACCGATGATTCTTTCCAGGTTGGCAGGATATCAGGTGACTCCTGTACATAGTTTGCAGGGGGTATGCTCTCCCATTCCTCTCTTCCCAATGCACCTTCTACCATCCCACAGCAACTGACGGAGGACCATCTCTCCAGGAAGTCTTTTGAGATGGTCAGCGTCAGAACTAGGGCCTGATTGCTATTCCTGCTACTTCCTGGTGCCCAGGAAAGGATGAAGCCCCCCAGCCTATATTGAATTTGAGCTTTTTCAATGCCTTCCTCCAAAGAAAAATGTTAAATGCTTACCCTGTCAATGTATTCTTGTCTGCCCTCAACCATGGAGACTGGATGGTGTTTGGCGATCGCATGATACCCAACCTTGACCTTCGACAATCTTTAGTACTTGTGGCGCATGAAGAAGGAGTCGCTTTGGCACATGCTGGAGTGGCGGCAACTATCTTGCTTTTACAACGACACTATTGGTGGCAAGGTTTATACCAATATACCAGAAAATATATTTTAGGTTGTGACATCTGTCAACAAATTTGAAGTTCTACTGTGTCTCGTCCACCACAGACAAATTTGTTTATTTCCAGTCAGCCCTTTGACTGTGTTTATTTAGATCATTGTGGTCCTTTAATTTCTGATACTACTTTTAAATTCATTTTAGCTGCAGTTGATTCTTGTTCCAGGTTCCTCTGGGTTTGACCACAGCGCTCAGCTGACACTCAAACTGTTATTAAAGATTTGCAAGACTTCTTCGGGACTTATGCCTGTTGCGCATTCCACTCAGACCAAAGTCATGCTTTTGTCTCTAAGGCGTGATGCGATGAAGTCCATAGATGTGCAGGTGCATTTTTCTTCGTCGTATAGACCTTAGGTCAATTCCATTGTGGAGAGCATGAACCGCCACTTAAAGAAATCCTTACCAGCAAGAGTATTAAGTACAGGGTGGGATTGGTTGAATCATATCCATGGGGTTCAGCGTGCATTAAATAATCTCCCTAAAATGTTTGCGGGTGGGCGGCCCCATATGAAATGCTCTTTGGTATTAAGATGTATGTTCCAGACCTTAATGGTCCAGACGTTGTGGCGGCAGCCACATCCTTTGACGTAGATAACCACTGTACTGTTTTGCAGGATCTACAAAAGTGCTGTGATGCTCTAGCTCGCAAACATTTGCCTGCACCTCTGTCTTGGAGTACAGACACTCAAATTCCTGTATCTGGTTGGCTTCCCAGAGTTGGAGAACTTGTTTTTGAAAAAGTGGCCCTCAAGAAGGAATTCTGCCCAACATACTGTGCTCCTGTTCTAGCCCTTTTATTCAGGGTACACGAACTGTCATTTTGCCACTGCTTACAAGACTTAAACAGAATCACTTTATTTCCACAGAACATGACAAGTTACACCATATGGTCAATTCTCCATAGTATGCTCAGGAGTGGCCCTTCACAAGACTTTTCTTTGTAGCCTGTGAGCACCACCATTGCTGCTTCTGCCCGGCTGCCGAGGGGGGGTAAAACGTCTGTAGATTTGGTTCCTGTACTACTTCTCCATCTTCTATAATGGATGTCATGTGTACTGATCTGGCATTGGATTCTCCTTCTGAGTTACATTTTTCAACTCTGATTGCTGAATCTCACCTACCCCTTTTCCATTTGACTTCCTCAGGGTACTATATGAATCAATATCATTTCTCATCAGACAGTTCTTCAGAGTCTCTGATTCTGCATCTACCTCCGGTGCGGATTTGTGTTTTCATTTCTTGGTTTAAACACACTTATCTAGTCCCTCCTTGGATACATTTTTGGATAATCTTTTCTTTGGTTCTCTTATTCCTGTGGATTTGTGACTGTCTTTTTTCTTCTGATCAATGGCCATTACTTCCCAGACCGTTCTGTTACAGAACTTGTTGACAGGCTGCTGGCTCCCCATTCCTCTTCACATAAAATGAAAAGGGACTTGTCCCTTGTCAACATTTCAGCTTTTCCAGTGACTGATGGAATTGTTTGGGATAAGGTTCCTTTTGATATGTAAGGTCCTATGGAGACTCTGCAGATTCCATATGTGTTTAAAGTTTCTATGGGTGGAGTAACAATCAGATAGGGATATTGATATTGTGAATTCAATGCTTTCTAAATTGCGAAATTATACTGTGTTTGACTCTGAATATTTATATCTTAATTTCACAAATTACGCAGAGATGTTCTGTTACCACCATTATGGGCATCATTTTTTACATAGGGCAAGTGGACAGTGTCCCCATTTTAATTATACACAGTGGGAAAATTGTCCAACCGAACCACAGGTAAGTTACAAATACAGTCCCATATATACACAAGTTATGACCTTTTAGACACCATATCATACATGTTTAAATTGGTTCAAATCCAGTCGAAAATGTGTATGCTTAGTGAGACCAATCTCATATATGCAGCTTCATTTGTTGAACAATTGGCCCTAAAGGGTTATGATTATTGGAAAGACAGTATTGATCAATCAATTTGGCGTGCAAAACCTTGGCAGGTCCAAGACACAGAAACTCTATTTCAAGCCTGTCTGATCCCCACAAAAAATATTTTTCTAAATGAAACTGACCAGCAAACTACTTGTCTGGGATTGGCTAATATTAAAGAATTGAATGCCACAATAATTCCTTCAACTGCCCATTTTGATAATTGGCAAACTTATACAAATTATACAGAAGACCATTTAAATAGTATGCTAAAAAATGGTACATTTAACCCTCATTTGCAACTCCTGTGGGTGATTATTGTGGCCAGTAGACAATAACAATAGTAATGCTTGTTTTCTCAATTTCACCACTGGTTTTCAATCCAATAAAGTAGACCCACGGTACGCACAGTCAACCCATTCGAACATTATTACCACCTATTCTGTGTGTAAACTATGCCAGCAATGGTTAGAACATTCCACGCTGTCTGCTGTCAAACATCTTTCTCTTCTATCTCAGGACATGATTCCATCTGATTTTTAATAGGTCCTAAGTTGCCGCATTCTAACAGATTCCTTTATGCAGCATGTAATGAAATGTGGAAATTATCTCAAATTGAAGCAGCTATACGCCTGCGACAAATCGATCAAGTTAATTTGGATAAAGTACTTTCTGTAGTAGACAAACCTATTAATTCGTTATCTCGTATTTATAATTTGAACAATATTGTGTAATTGGTTTTTGATATTGTACAAAATGATATGTCGACATTGTATCATGGTCAGAGTCAGCTCAGATTCATTATGCAGTTTAGTTGGGCACTTCAAACACTCACAAATGGATGCATTCCATGGCATTATCTGAATTGTACTCCCTTTGTTTTTGCCTTCCAATGTAATGCACACACAACAGTCAATTGCTATGAAAAACGCAACATATCCCATGTTACATTTAGAAAACAATCCCATTTGCTATAGCCGAATATCCTTCAGAGGTATGGTTAATACATGGAGTCATCTCCTTGCCCATTTCGACATTTCAGTTTACAGCGTGCATGAAACATTTTCCGATAGAGAGATATGAACCCCTTTGGATCACGTACATCCATGAGTTACGGTCCCTGCTGTTTACCTATTGCTGTGAGCGTGCTGATAGAGAAGTTTTTCCTATGGGAGAGGAGTTGACTCTACTGCTGATCATTCACTTGTTTGAAAACATGTTAAAATCCACAACGCTTGTAATGTTTCAGTGCCGAATTTGCCTTGTTATTTAAAAGGAACACCAGTTCCTAGAATTCTTCCCTTCATCACTGTCCTTTCAAATGGAAGTTATATCATTCTTAATATTCAAGTCTGCTGTGGTATGCAGGCGGAAGTCCCGTATATTGTGTCCATTTCCCAGTTAGTCACTGGTTTCAACAACGTCTTGTTTTCCCCTCCGCATGCGGTGGTAGATAACTCATTGTGATCTTCCATTCCAACTTTGAAAGCAGATTTCAACAAGCTAAGCTGACTCAAAGCATTATTGTTTCAACAAGAAGTGGCTCTTGCGTCTGTCCACTAGATTCGAATTGCAGGTGACCAGAACTATTGTTGAAATACAGTCATATTTAAATACAAATCTTCCCCTGCATTTCGGGTAAATGACACGTCAAATATGTAATGCTTCTGATACCACAGGTGTAGCCCATTCATTTTAACCTTGTAGGCTATGGTCTCATCACTTATTTCCAAACTATCTTTGGAGTAATACACACTCTGTCTTCCAGTGTGTTCTGTGAATTCCTGGTACTTCTGCTCCTCATTTTCTGCATTATTTTCCTGCTACTCCTGTTCCAAAATGGATGCTTCTTCTCCCTGAACCTGGCATTGCTTCAGCACTACTGCAAGCTCATGCTTCAGCTGTTTGGCATGATTCCTTTGCAGGCGTTGGATGTGGAGCGGTGTTTAACCTTCTGTCGTGCTTACTTCACCTGTGGGCTGCATTTCATTGCGTGTTGTCCCCCTTTCAATGGACACTAGACCTGGCTCTGCTGCCTTGGATTTTGAACTGCTGATGAGTCCCCAAGTGGCTCATTATCTGGACTGTTCCATGGGTGTGTGACCTCTACAAAATCCAAGTCTGGAGCAAATGGCCAATGGGAGTTCATGTGCATTGGCACAGCGATCGCTAGATCAGAGTTTCGCTGAAGTCAACTCAGGTTGCCCGATTACAGCATCTGCATCTGTTGGAGCTGACGGTCATGTCTGTTCTTTGGAGCTTATGAACTGTGCCACAGAGTTATCTATCCATGTGGAAATTAACCCTAATCATGGATTCCTTTGCCTCTACTGGGGCTGCTTACATAATGGACTTCTCCTACACACACTAATTGGATATATGTTTTATTTTTTATTTGTCTTTTATTGGCCCTTGTACCTTATTGATATTTAGTGCAAGCCTTGAGTTTATCTTCTGATTTCTGTCATCCCTTTAGTGCTTCCTTTCTGACCAAGGGGAAGGTATCATGTGTTCTATAGAGGGCCCATACTAGTTTCCCTATGTTAGGACGTATTAGCTTTGCACATGTTACTACATAAATACATTTGCTTTTGTGCCAAATGAAATTTTCACACAGAACCTGCAGTTGTCTTGCCTAGGATTTAGTCTGAGCAGCAGATGAGGTCAAATAACAATGTACCTTGTTATTTTGTTTTGGTCAGACACTCGCACCTAGACATAACACAGAAATGCAGCTGTTGTTTATGAACATGTAAACCTTGCCATATAGGTACGCACAGTAATTTGACATAGACAGAGACCGATATTTTCTGAGAGAAGAGCATGGCTGTATCTGAGATGTAGAACGTCCATCTGTGTATGCTAAGGTACGGGTTTGGGTGCCAAACTCCGAGATCTTTGCTATATAATCAGTTTGCTTCTGTAGAAGGGGAGTGGGGTTAGGGTATCTGTCTTATAAATTCAAAGGGCTCTTCATAAGATACAGTTTATTGACAACGCTGATGGTATTTTGCTACGCAATTGCTTTCTGATTGTGTTACCTGTAAGGCATTCTAGAGCATGGTAGTTTTAATAAACATTCCAAACTTCCTTCATGCCTCTTTCATATCTTATTGTGGATGAGTGTGAGTGTGTGAGTGAAAGGGAGAGTCCTTTCACCACGATCCCTGAGAGGGTTGGTAAGATTGTGTGTCTAGGGTGTCACTTCACTTGTCTCTTTGGGTACGAGTAGGAGAGAAAGTGAGACACTATAGCTAGTTGGACTGGGGCTCATGGTACTGAGGTGCCGAGGTTACTCAGTCCCTAACTACTGCTGTTCTATGGTCCCAAGCATAGTTCTTTTCCTGAGCAGAATCCCTGCAACAAGTCATTCTGGACATGGTTTGGTTTCGTGCCTTTCCTCTGGGAAAGAGAGTCCAGGACATTCAGGCTATGATTCCGATATTTCAGCCTCAGTCCTGGATTTTGGTGAGGAGGACTCTCAGGCTGCTGGGACTGATAGCCTCCTCCTGGTGGTTGAGCACGCCAGGTGGCATGTGTGTGCTCTGCAGTGATATCTGAAGTTCTAGTGGGCCCAACAAGAATTAAACCTCTCCGACCATGTTCACATTTAAGAAGACACTACAAAAGATCTGTAGTGGTGATTGCTAAACCGCGATTTGGTCAGCAGTAAACCCCTCTCTCTTTCCCACCCAGAACTGACAGTGGTGACTGGTGCATCACTTATGGGATGGGACGTCCATCTGATAAAGGTGGAGATCAGAGGACTCTGCTCTCCAGCAGAGGCTCAGTTCCTCATCATCCTTCTGGTGCTGAGTGCCATACACTTGGTGCTGTAGCCTTCCTGCAGTCCATCAATGTGAGGCTGATACAGGTGCTCATGGACAACACTAGCCCCCTGTGGTACTACAACAAACAGGATGGGGTGGGGTCATGGCCCCTCAGCCACGAGGACTTGAACCTCTGAAAGCAGCTGGTTACTCCAGGAAGTGGCATATGGTCTCTTCCGCAAATGGGGAGAAACCTGCCTCGATCTGTTTGCCACCACTGAGAACATGCAAAGTCAGCACTTCTGAAGGTTGGAGTTTCCAAGGAGTCTCTTGCTCAAAGACACGTTCTGCCTGGGAACTTGGGACTCCTGTATACCTTTTCACCGATATCACGCCTGCCCGAGTTCTCAAGATGATCAGACCCAAGTCATCATAGTGGCTCCTGTTTGGACATGGAGTGTATGGTACCCAGAACTCCTGGGCTTAAGCATATGTCCTCAGCTTGGGCTTCCCTTCCATGAGGACCTGCTGTCACAGCAACAGGGCAGGGTTCTGAACCCGGAGCCTTTGCAATATTCACCTTCATGCTTGGAGATTGCGCGGTCACAGTTAAAATCCTTTGACCTGCCTCCAGAGGTGGTTGATGTCATCCTGGCAGCCAGGCATCCCTTGACGAAAACTGTATACGCCTGTAGTTGGTACAAATTTGTGGTGTGATATGGCCCTTACCAGGTTGACCTCCCTGCAGCCCAAGTTATCTGATGTTCTGCTGTTTGTTCTCTCTCTTGCCTAGCATGGCTTTGCTTAGGGAAACGTTAAGGGCTATCTTTCAGCCCTCTTACAGATGCCATATCAGCACTCACTGTTTAAAATACCCGTTGTGCTGCATTTTTTTAAAGGGCTACCATATATTTTTCCCCATTCTCCCTCTGTGCTCCCCAAATGGACTTTAATGGGGTCCTCCCTTACCTGTTGTGCACTCCGTTCAAGCCACTCCATAACATTACCTCACAGCTTCTTACCATTAAGACTGTGTTCCTTTTTGCCATTACCTGTGCACGACGAGTGAGTGAGCTTCAGGCTCTTTGTGTTAATCCCCCTTACACTATCTTCCTCCCAAACTGGTTCTGCAGACTCGTGCATCCTTCCTGCTAAAGTTGTGTCCCACGTCAGTCAAACCATCACGCTGCCGGCATTCTATGATCCACCTCACCCCTTTAAGAAGGAGGGAAGGCTCCATCACATGGACCCGAAGAGAGCACTGAGCTTCACACATATATAGCACCAGATACCACTGGGTGGTGATAATCTCTTTGCAGAGTTCTCTGGAGCAAAAAATGGTAAGGCAGTGCAGAAGAGAATCATCTCCCACTGGATCATGCTCTGCATGAAAATATTCAATGCACTGATTGAAAAGCAGCCTCCAGAAGGACTGTGTGCTCATTGCCAAAGCTCCTACCACTGTGTTAGCACATGGACTCCCTGTTCTAGACATTTGCCAGGCAAGCTACACCTGCAACCTTTCATATGTTTACAAAAGCACTATTTTATGGAAAGTTAGGTTTGCCACGAGGGGCCTTTTGCCTGCTTGGTCCTGCAACACTTTCTGGCTTGAGTCCTCTCACAAACCAACCTCCAAATAGGGAATGCTACTAAGGTGAGGAATCTGCGGCTAGAAGTCTATATCATAAGAAAATGTAGATTACCTTTGGTAACACTCTTCCTGGAAGAAAGACTATCTGGCCCCAGATTTCATCCCATCCTCCCCTTTCTGTACTTCGACTCAGTCCATTAATAAGATCCTAAGTCTAAAAATCGGTACACTGTCTAACAATTTGCTTTTGGTGCTTTGCGTCGAGGGCGCAGATAGTCTTGAAAGCAACTGACAGTGCACAGGAGTGGTGCGTATATAGGCTCTGCATGTAATTTCCAGAGTGGAATGGTGTCATTGCAAAGCTGCAGAGTGCCACCGTTTAGCACACTGAGGTCCTGTTGAAAAGGTTCTAAATCTAGTCTGGCACTTGGTGAATATTCAAAAGGTGAGTCATCTGTGGCTAGATGGTCTCTACCAGAAAAAGCATTATCAATGGTAAGTAACTTGTTCATCGGACATCTTCTCACATGTTTCTGACTGCACATGAATGTATATTTCTGATAATTTGGAATGCATACATGCACTACAAATATGGACTGGAATCTTGGACTTGTCAAATAATTCCAGGCAAATTCCTGGAAAATGTTTAGTAATTCCTAATTGCCTTTCAAAAATATACACACTCACATCTTCACATGGATAAACCACTTCTGTCGGACCCCCTGCGGATTAAACAACTTTATTGGCTTTTATCAACTTTAGACATTAGCAGTTGTAGCAGGATAAGTAGAAAAAGTGGGTAGCAATCTTCAGGCACATTTCTATTTCAGTACATGAAAGAGGCAAAGGTTCAGTACCTGCACAAACAGTAGGCTAGGAGTGAATTGCACTGGCTCGTAATGATGTAAAATGTCAGAATCAGTCATCTACGAGCTGCTATATAAAATTGTATCTCTATGTGTCCTAGAAGGATGAAGGGGACCCAATGAATAATGGGGATGGATTGTTAAAGTTGGAAAAAGAAACCAGGGGCAGCACAAGCACTAATGGTATAATGATGCAAAACAGAATTTAGGGTGTTTGTGGAGCGGGTGTGAACTCTGGTGAAGGGGGAGGATAGCCGGAGACCAGATGCCTTTAAATTTGGCACCGTGAGGGAAGGGGGTCCTCTTCATCCAGTTTCTTGTACTGCATGAGCTTAGTATCCCAGGCAGCAGTTATAGGGAGCCTGCATATATGACGGGCTCTCTCCCAATGCAGTGCATAGCTTTCTGCCTCTCTTCATCTGAGTAGTGCTTGCACCATTGGGAGAGAGCCGGGGGTGTTGGCCCTCCAGTGCATGGTTAGTAGGCACTTGACCAACAGGAGGGCGAGGTTGGTGAACCGCACTCGTACCTTGTGATTTCTTTGTCTGTGGAAAATATCTAAGGCTGTTGCCTCCCTATAATTGAATGTGGTGTGTTCTGTGACCATGGTTAATGATGCATGCACTGTGTGCCTAAAGCTTGCCATGCTTAGCAAGACCAGAGCATATGCCGAAGGTCAGCAACCATGGTAAGACATCTGGGACAAGTGAAATAAGCTGTAGGGATCATACGATTTAGTTCAGAGGGTGTGAGATAAGCATTTGGAGGATCAAATATTGGATGTTTTTAAAATGAGTGTTACTCGAGGCAGTGTTGAGGGACTCCAGGGCTCTAGACCACTTGGTGTCATAATGAGGTCTTGTTAAGTCCTCCCCCAGAGGCGTAGAAGGTTAACCAGAGGGATGTTGGCATGTTCCCTAACAGCTTTGTATTGCCATGTGATGAGGTGGCGACCTCCCCCCATGAGGTATAGAGTAGGTATTACTGCGTGAGTAGGCGGTTCTTTGTCGAGTGCTCCCCATAATGATTGGAGTGCCACCAGCAATTGCCCTTATATCTGTATCGGTCCCTGGGATATATTATAGTCCTGACTAATTGGCTTGAATGTAAGGATTTGGGCATCTTGGAAGAGGTCTCCTACAGTTTCTAAGGAGTATGCATTCCATTCTGACATCTGCTCGGGCGTAAGTGGACCTAAGGGTACCGGTAAGCCCTGGAGAGAAAATATGGGGGAGTATGGGGCGATTTTGCTCGTGAGGTGAAAAACCCTAGAAAGAGATTTTTGGGTGATCCACCCATGTAAGGTCCAGGAGAGATGCATCTTAATAGTGGGGTGCAAGATCTGGTGTATTATGTGGGAGGGTAGAGTACTGTCTCCTGTGCTTGTTTCATAGAGGTTTATTCCTGCCAGCATTCTTGGTAACCACTGGAGCTGTGTCCCTAGATCGTAAGTTTCGAAGGATGGCACCCCAAGCCCTCCCTGACCAATCTACAGTTGAAGTTTTTGAAGAGCCACATGTTGCCTCCAACCGTGCAACAACAGGTCCCGCAACAATTAATCAAAATCACTGAAAAAGCAACATTGAGAAAACACCAACATTTTTACTGAATAATATAGAAGGCAGGGGAGGAGAATCATTTTAGAAAGTGCTATCGTGCCTGTGAGTGCGAGTGGGGGCTGCTGCCCTAAGCAGATTTTGGATCAAAGGACTATGTAGGCACATTTCAGATTTGTGTGGGTCAGCAGGTGTTAGCCTAGGCCCACTGCCTGTAGAGCCTCGAAGAGGTACTTCCAAGATAAAGAATCAAAGGCCTTCTCAAGGTCTAATATGAGGCATGCTGCCTGCGGGTTTGGCAGCAAGGCATGATCCATGACATGGATGAGTTGTCTAATATTATTAGACGTGTTGCATCCTGGTACAAATCCATTTTGACCAGTGTAGTTGAGGACAGGAAGTACTCTCAAATACTGATCCGCTAGGACTTTGCAAACTATTTACAGTCGGCGCCCAATATGGCTTCCGGGCGATAGGGGGAGATGTGAATGGACTCCCTAACAGGCTTCAGCAGGGATACTAGAAGAGACTCCAGGAAGGAAGTGGGAGCACGTCAGCAGTAAGGGCTTCATTGTGTACCTTGACTAAACCTGGGGCTAGGCTGACCGAGAACCAACCATAATATTCTGTTTGAAACCCATCTAATCCTTGGGTCTTATTGCAATCTAGGTCATGTATTGCTTTATTTACCTCAGCCACAGTAATGAGTTGTTCTAACTTCTCTCATAGAAAAGCATTCATTGCAGGCAGGGGGATGGGGGTTAGGAAACATCTGATTGTGCCAGGGGTAGGGTGGGAGGTACCCTGTATAGCTTGGCATAGTATGAGCTAAATGCTTTTAGTATAGCTGATTGGGATCTCAAAATTGGGCCAGGGGCAGGGGCAATTTCCGTGATTGAGGAAGTATGTGCTTCCTGTCGGGCCAACCATGCCAGTAGGTGAACATGTTAATCCCCAGCAGTGTGCATTTGGGTTGTGTATTCTGTGAAATTATAACAGTGGAGGCGTTCTGATAAGGTGGCTTTTGTTTCTTAGTGTGTATCAGGGTGTTGTGGTCCAGTCATCAAGAAGTGGGTGGTTATTCAATGCAGTCACTGCCTCATTAGTATCTTAGAGAGCCCAGGTCAATTCCCTGTGAAACCCAGCTATGTTTTGAAAGGAGAAGCCCCTAGTGCCCACTTTAAAGGAGTCTCTTTCAGTGGCAAAACTGGTGTCTGTGCCATGATTTTCCTCAAAGTACTGGGCTATGTGGGTAAAAGGGGTATAACAAAATACTAGGTAATTTAATGTATCTTTGGATAACCTCCAGGTAGGAACCGTTAGGTAAGGAGTACCCCACTCAATGTCTACTTTATGTGTGGCATGGTCTGATATCACACTTCCCAGGTAGTCTGATTAAAGAAGACATGATACTAAGTCCTGAGAACACGCAAAGCGGTCTATGCAGACGTAAAGATTGTGTGGGGTTGAGTAATGAGAGTGAAGGCATAGGTGTGGGTTATGGGCTCTCCATGCATCGAGAAGGGACCACTGTTTAGACCATCCAGAGATCTGCTTTGAATGTTGGTGAGCTGGGGGCATGAAAGATTAGGGAGCGGAAACAGTCAAGAGAGACATCCAGTACATTGTTATATTCACCACCTGGTATCCATCGGATACCTACCCATTGGGCTAAGACTCTTGATAGACTCATTCAGAATGTCAGTTGCTCTGAATTTGGTGCATAAATGCAACCTAGAAGTGCTGGCTCACCATCTAACTAGCTTTCCACAAATACCTATCTTCCCTACTTATCAATGACTATGTTTTTGGTTTGAAAGGGGGTACCCGGGTGTATCCAGAGGAGGGTACCCCGGTGTTGACTGGATATATTGCGCCATGGAACGTACTTCCACATCGCCTGCTTAGGTGTTGGAGTTCATGGCTAGGGAGATGTGTTTCCTGTAGGCAACACATGTGTGGCTGCTGTCTTTTGATGTAAGCATATACTAATTAACGGCAGTGTGCTAAATGATTCACCTGTGCATTTAGTGTTAGAAATCTTATGGCATGTTTAGTGGTCATAGGGAAACGTCAGATATGTGTGGGAAGGGAATGGGGATTTGTAGTCGGTTACCCCTACCATTTATCTGTTGCGGCTCGCAAGAAGAGGGACATGTGTCGCTCATGCAATGGGAATAAAAACAACATATAGCAAACAACAAAACCAAAACCAGAGCCTGCAGCCAATGGCCGCACGCTCAAACTATTGCTCTATGAACCAGTACATGAAACAGGGGTTGGAGTTCATGGCTAGGGAGATGTGTTTCCTGTATTCCAGTAGAGCTACGCATCTAGTTGCTTGTAGGAAAGCATCTCTGTCTTTGTAGTAGAGAATCTTTGCCAATGCTTGGTGGGGGGGGGGGGTACCCAGGCAGAAGTCTGCAGGATGTGTGCTCTTTCCATTGAGAGATGTGGGGAGAGGAATTGGGCTGGTATGAAGGTCTTCACCCACTCCAGAATTTCAATTATCGTTCGGGATCCATCCGCACCTTCTGGGAGGCCCACTACTCGGATATTGTTTCACCAGGCCTTCCCCTCGGCATCCTCCATGCAATACTCCAGTCATTTCATTCATTCCTAGAGATCCTGTGTGGACTTATCTTGATGTGCCAGTTGCGAAGTCCTCAATGAAATGCGACACTCAGCATCAGTGTCCGTAGAGGCCAATTTTCGCTGGTCTTCGTGAGGAGTCCGAACTCCATTCGGATTTTCCCATCAGTCATGCATGACTTATCGATGGCATGTAATATAATGTCTAGCTTATCTTGGACTTGTGGAGGTACCAGGTAATCACGTTCCAGATGATCCAATGTTCGAGGCACCGGTAAGGGTGGGCTAGATTGGCTCCTGGTGCTCTTTTGTCTACCCATAGTGACCATATCCAGAAGGCCTCATGTAGCGTCCCTGACAGAGCTGCTGTGGCATTGGTTAGTTGGAGGGTCTCAATAGATGAAAGAGGCAGGCACTCCTGTACAGGTGGGCAACCTGTTTGGAAGGCCTCAGGTAACATCCCTGACAGAGCTGGTAGGTTATTAGGTGATTAGAGGGGGCCTCAAACCAGGCCAGTGGCCCTGTCATAATAAGATGCAGTGGGGTGGAGGAAAGGCAGGGTTCTCAATGATTTATTGCAAGAATGCCGCACTTCAAACCACCATGGCAAGTATAAGTTATTGTAGTAGGTTAGGATGACTTTCATTTCCAATTCTCCAGTTGTATCCTTTTATAAAGGGCTGGGCAATAGTTAGTATTTTGCTGCGGGGAAACTTTTTTTTCGTATTTCACATAGTACAATAACAAAAGGAAGTCACCAATACTACTTCCTATTGAGGATGCTCATATTACCAAATTATGTAATATAAATTATACCATCTAAAACAAAGTGTCAAGCACTGCCCAAGTAAGTGCACACTGCATCGACCACAGGCGCAGCATCAACACCTACTTGTTGTGAGCCGTTAAGGCCGGCCTCATGGTCCCGGGCCCATCTGACATAGGTTGCCTTCTAGTGGGTCCCAGAGACCCCACAGTCTGCTTCGTTCACCTCACGAAAGACGACTGACTTCAGCCGCTCACTGCCTCCCGTGTCCTGGTTTGGTGCAGGATTATGGGGATATTCACTGCCTGGGTGCCAACACTAGGTATTTGCCATCAACAGCTGTAGAACACCCTTCGTTTAGACCGAAAGCAAGTTAAGGACTGCACAAAAAAGGGATTTAATCATTTCATTTTTAGGCCGGGTCAATTGAATGGTGCAATTGTGTTGCTGTGGCGATTTTCACATAATTATGGATTTGCCACATTTGCCACATAATCCTTCATCTGCTGCATAATCTTCAGATTATACCAAGACATTATCTTGGTTCTAGCTCAAATGGTTCAAACATTACTAAAAACACTGCACCACTTGTTACCGTGCAGTGAAAGACCTTTTGCAAAGGTTGACTGGTCACCTTTCTGTTGCTTATTGCTATATTTCAGTATTAAACCGGTACTAATGAGGTGCACCTAATGGCCAGATAGTGTTAAAAAGTGTAAAATGTACAAAGTAATGAAGTATTATTTCTTTTTTAAAATGTGCCTCATTACGCCGCATAATTTACCTTTTCTTGCTACATAATTCACAGAAATATGGGCACATAATTTGTCCCTCTCTTAGTGCATAATTCCAGTGGCCCTGTTTATAGGAGTAACTCCCCAACATTTTCAAGGGTGGCAAGGAGTCAGATAATAGTTCCTTAAGCCTTCAGTCTGCATGCTGGAAGGTTTGGATATCTTCCAAGATTTACTTCCACAGTGGTAACTTCTTCTTGTATAGAACACCCTGTAAAGTGATTGTGCTAGAATATCTAAAGAAATATTTAACCTTGACATTGTGTTAGCGGGTCAATGGGAACAGGCATGACTCTTTGCGGATGTAAGGAAGGTTTTATTACACGTAATACAGGTCTCTTTCTTGATGCCAGGACGAATACACAGAACCAACAACAACAAGGGATAATTCCTAGGTTCCAGCTGTCCTCTTCCCCTCTCACAACGTCATCTGGGCGTCCCTCGCGGCCTTCAGGGGTCCCGGTCTTGGTTCACAACTGATGGTGACTCAAGATAAAAAAAGGGAAGGCAGCGGGTGAGTCTCAAGGTCAGTGTAAATGAGGTGGGGCAGGGTAGTGAAGGAGCACCTCCAAATGAGTGACGCAGCCTAAAAACGGGGTAGTGATAGTGCGGGGAGGGGGTAGTGAAGAGTGCAGGACTCAGGTGAGAGTACGGATTCCCTAGGCGTCCGGTCTCTCCCGCCTCCCCACCCAGCCCAGGAACCGCTTGCTACCTGGGTTAGCCACGCTCCTCCAGGAGCATGGTTGGGCGAAGCACGGTCCTGGCTGCTCCTCGGCTCTCCTGACGCCTTCGGCCTCCCGACGTCTTCTCCGCCAGCTGGTATTCGCGCACCTCCTCGCTCTCCTGTTTCTCCCGGTTTGATTCGGCTTCACTCTCCTCGCTCCTTCGTTCCTCGCTCTCCTCTCTCCCTCCGGTGTAGAGACACACCCTCTTCCGGGGTTTGTCTTCTCTTGTTGGTGCGAAGCCTGCCACGTCACTGTTGGGGGCGGAGTCGTATACCACCTCGTCCCAGTTAAAGGTACAGTACTCAGGGGCAGCGGGACTCTCGCTACCGTCATGTGATGTTGATAGCCAGTCATCCTGCTGTGTAGAAAAGAGAAGTGTCTTATCAGGTTGCGCCTCCCACCAGTCCACCATTCTGGGTAACACCTTCCCGGGTATCCTGACCCTGCGACACACCTCCTCCCCTGGATTCTCCCGTTCGGGAAGAGGAAAGACTCTAGAGAGAAAATCTGCACTGCTGTTATCTGCACCCTTTCGGTGTTTCACAGTAAATTTAAAGGGTTGGAGAGAAAGGAACCACCAGAGGATGCGAGGGTATGAGTGTGATTACAGTTCATCCACTGGAGGGGCGCATGGTCAGTGTACAGGGTGAATTGGTGACCCTCTAGGTAATAGCGCAGCTTATCTATGGCCCACTTAACCGCTAGACATTCCCTCTCTATGGCAGGGTACTTTCTCTCCCTGGGGTATAGTTTTCAAGAGCTGGGACAGTACGGCCCCTATCCCATGATTGGAGGCATCGGTGTGCAGGACAAAAGGCTTCAAAAAGTCAGGGGAGGTCAAGACAGGAGAGGTGGTTATGGCTCTTTTTAGGGTGTGGAAGGCCTCCAGCATCGGGACCGTGGGGTGTAACAGGACTTGGGTCTTTACGTCCCTATGAAGGGTGTCTGTCAGAGGGGCTACTTTTTCGGAGAACTGGGGTATAAACCATCTGTAATACCCTATTAGTCCGAGGAAGGCCCTCATTTCTCATTTGGTGGAGGGGAACGGTGTCTCGGAAATGGCCCTAACCTTTTCTGTTTGGGGTGCAATAACACCGTGTCCCAGGACGTACCCCAGGTAGTTCACCTTCCGGTATCCTGCTCGGGATTTCTTGGCATTTACATGCAAACCTGCTTCTTGTAGGGCCTGGAGGATTGTCTGTAGGTGTTAAAGGTGGGAGTTCCATTCGGGGCTAAAGACTACAATTTCGTCTAGGTAGGCCGATTAAAAGCTGTTGAAGTCCCGCAAAACCGTGGTCATTAGCCTTTGGAAAGTTGCCGGCGCTCCGTGCAATACAGATGGGAGCACCGTGAATTCATAGAACCCATCCGGGGTTGAGAAGGCCGTTTTTTTTTGGTCTTCCTTGCGTAATGGCACTTGCCAGTATCCCTTGGTTAAGTCGAGTGTGGTGATATAACTGGTGTCTCCCAGTTTCTCAATAATTCGTCGATGCGTGGGATGGGATGAGCATTAAAAGATGAAATTTCGTTGAAGCTCTTGAAATCCATGCAAAAACGAGTGCTTCCATCGGGCTTGGGCACCATCATGATTGGTGAGGACCATTCACTCCTCGAGGGTTGGATGACTCCTAGTTGTAGCATGTCTTGCACTTCCTTCTGTATGGCGATCCGTCTAGCAGCAGGGATCCGATAGGGACGCTGTTTGATTATCCGGCCAGTTGGGGTGTCGAACCGGTGTTCTGCCAGGTGGGTCTTTCCCGGTTTGTTGGACAATATAGCCGCAAATTGGGAGAGCGTCGTACTAAGGGAAGCTGTCTCTTTGGGTCTAAGTTCTTTGTTTATTACTAGGTGTTCTAAGGTGTGGTGGTCCTCTGCCCTGGTTGGTAATGTAAGATGGGCTGCCGTGGGCAAAGGCCCAATCCATTTCTTTAGCATGTTTATATGGAAGGTCTTGCTTCGGCTGGGGGATAACCGGAGCCTGTATGTGGTATTTCCTATCACTTTGGTGATTTTGTAGGTCCCCTTCAACTCCGACCGGAACTTCTTGGTAGATGATGGCAACAACACCAAAGCCCAATCACCAAGGCACAGTTTCCTCCATCTCTTCCCTTTGTCCTATACGGCTTTTTGTCATTTTTGTTTCTCTTCTAAGTGGGAATATGCCAGGTCCCGGAGTTTATTTATATTGGCTTTCAGCTGTTGGGTGTATTCCAACATGTCTCTGGTTTCCACAATCTCTTCCTTTTCCCGGGCATCCTTTGTCATTTCAAGTAGGCTCCGTGGCTGTCGTCCGTAAAGCATCTCGAGGGATGAGCACCCCTTAGAGCTTTGGACCTGTCCTCTAATGACATACAGGGCAAAGGGTAACAGCTGGTCCCATTCCTTCTCATTCACGCTCAACATCTTTCTCAAAGTGGTCTTCAAAGTGCCGTTATATCGTTCAACGAGCCCGTCGGTCATCATACGCGAGACAAATGGTGTACCTTGGTCTGTCAGGATTTCTTTAAGGAAGCCAACCCGTGAGAACAGTTCCAGGAACTTCTCTGAGATGATGCAGCTTGTGGGAGCCTGTATGGGAAAGGCCTCGGGATAACGGGTGGCGTAATCTACTATTACCAGGGCGTACATATTCCCTTTTTGTGCGAGGAAGGGGTCCGATTAGGTCCACACCGACCCTCTCAAAGGGGGTCCCGATGATGGGCATAGGTTGTAAGGGCACCACCAGAGGTCTATGGGTATTCCTTTCCTGGCATATTTTTCAGGACTGACAATACTCTTTAATGTCTCTGTACACCCCGGGCCAATAAAAGTGCCTCAGTAGGTTCTGAGTCATTTTCTCTGCCCCAATGTGTCCAGCTGTGAGGTGTGAATGTGAAAAAAACAGCAGCTGGTCCCGAAAGGATAGTGGGACTAGCAGCTGATGGGAGTCAGTGTGGGAGCCCTGTCTGTATAGGAGGCCTTCCTGTATAAGGAACCTTGGATTCATGGGTGTACCCCGTCCTGTGATGCGTGTGCTTGTTCCCAGGCATTAAACAATGTTGCGTCGTTAGCCTGGGCGAATTTGAAGCTCCTGTCATGTAACCATGGTTCCGGGGTGGTCAGGACTGATAAACTATTATCTGGGATTTCCCCTGAGCCACTCTTCATGTCTTGTTCCTTCACCACTCTCCGGAACAGTTCCAACAACTCGGGACTGTCTGTTCCTATTATGACATCCTCGGGGAGGCTTTCCAGGACCCCTACCTTAGCACTACATGTCACCCCGCTACTAGGTGTCAGGTCTATCGCTGCCAGGGGATATGGCTTGACATCCCCATGCACACACCTAATATGTACAGTGGTGTTTGGTATGATCTGACTGGGTTGTATATGGCTGAATCACTGATTATCTGCACCCTGAATCTAACAGGGCTTTTACGTGTGTCCCATTCACCCTGGCACTTACATGAGAGGCGCTCCTCAGCTCCGCAGTGTACATGATGGACTTGGGGATATACCCCACCTCCATTGGCTCTTCCGTCGGTCTCTTCCTAGGACAGAGGCGGACAATGTGGCCCCAATCACCACAATCGTAGCATTGTGGCCCCTTGAAACTTGGTATGTCTGGTTTCGGAGGTTTAGGCCTCACAACGTCTGGGGCGGTTTTAGGCCTTTTGTCGTACGGCAAGACGGGTCACCTATTCGATTTCTCTCTTTCCCAGGGTAGCGGTTTGAGCTGTGCGCGGGAATACGTGGTGGCCATGTCTATGGCCTGTTCCATAGTGAGGTGAGTATGCT
Organism: Triturus cristatus; assembly: GCF_964204655.1. Taxonomy (NCBI): domain Eukaryota; kingdom Metazoa; phylum Chordata; class Amphibia; order Caudata; family Salamandridae; genus Triturus; species Triturus cristatus. Next base: position 336,576,669 of record NC_140595.1, read on the forward strand.
GCCTAAACCACTTCTGGGTGCTAAAGGGGAGGGCTTCCAGATATTGTTCCAATAGATCTTTTCCATGTACTCCTCCTTGGTACTAATGGCAGGGGTTAGCCACTTGTCAGCTGCCATCTTTAATCGAAAAAACAATGTTTTGTTGTTTTCCCCCGGAGCCCCCTTCTCTCTCCTAAAGTGCACCCTGTAGGCCTCAGCATCGAGACCCAAATGATCCAAGATTATGTTCTTGATGTCTACGAATGGTGTATCCCCTCTGGCGTTTGCGACTTGGTAGGCGGCTTGAGCCTCTCCCGTCAACAGGGGCACCAAAAAGAACGGACACTTGTCCACAGGCCAGCCACACGCCCTTGCCGCCCTCTCAAAATTCAAAAGGAAAGCATCCGGATCCTTACCAGCCACATGCTTCTGTAGGGAGATACCTGATGGGGAATGTGTGGTAACTCGAGTGGGGACTGTCGGAAGATTCTCCGTTATAATTTTCTGCAGTCCCTCCATTTGGGCCGTGATGGTGTCTTTAAAGATGTCAAGGTCAGCTTACGCTGACGTCATCTGGCGTTCTATGGCCCATTCAAATTTTTCTTGCCCCTTTATGAGGTGCTGTATCAGGCTCTCCATCTTGGATTGTAGATGGGTTGACCAATGCCCGCATTCTCCACCAGTGTTAGTGGGTCAATGGGAACAGGCAAGACTCTTTGTGGATATAAGGAAGGTTTTATTACAAGTGATACAGGTGTCTTTCTTGATGCCAGGACGAATACACAGAACCAACAACAACAAGGGATAATTCCTAGGTTCCAGCTGTCCTCTTCCCCTCTCACGATGTCGTCTGGGCATCCCTCGCGGCCTTCAGGGGTCCCGATCTTGGTTCACAACAGATGGTGATTCGACATCATAAAAAGGAAAGGCAGCGGGTGAGTCTCAAGGTCAGTGTAAATGAGGTGGGGTGGGGTAGTGAAGGAGCACCTCCAAATGAGTGATGCAGCCTAAAAACGGGGTACTGATAGTGCCGGCAGGGGGTAGTGAAGAGTGCAGGACTCAGGTGAGAGTACGGTTCCCCTAGGCGTCCGGTCTCTCCCGCCTCCCCACCCAGCCCAGGAACCGCTTGCGTACCTGGGTTAGCCTCGCTCCTCCAGGAGCGTGGCGGGGTGAAGCACGGTCCTGGCCGCTCCTTGGCTCTCCTGATGCCTTCGGCCTCCCAACATCTTCTCCGCCAGCTGGTATTCGTGCTCCTCCTTGCTCTCCTGTTTCTCCCGGTTCGATTCGGCTTCCACTCTCCTCGCTCCTTTGTTCCTCGCTCTCCTCTCTCCCTCCGGTGTAGAGACACACCCTCTTCCGGGGCTCGTCGTCTCTTGTTGGTGCGAAGCCTGCCACGTCACTGTTGGGGGCGGAGTCGTATACCACCTCGTCCCAGTTAAAGGTACAGTACTCAGGGGCAGCGGGACTCTCGCTACCGTCATGTGATGTTGATAGCCAGTCATCCTGCTGTGTAGAAAAGAGAAGTGTCTTATCAGGTTGCGCCTCCCACCAGTCAACCATTTTGGGTAACACCTCCCCGGGCATCCCAACCCTGAGACACATTGACAGAGATCGCTCTATTTTTTATGAAAATTATTTACATATTTATTGGGATTTTATATAGCACATAGTAGATTCAGTTGGTTAACAGAGTTTTAGATAGAAGCATACATTGTTTCGGGTATAAAATAACAGTGAGAAAAGTAATAAAGCCTAAGACCTCAAAGTAATTATTGACCGTGGGTAACTAGATAAAATATGGATGGAAAGGATGTCTTTGCATTTGGTCATATAAAAGACCAGAGGTTCATTGCATATATTTGGTCATCAGGTCTATGGATTGTGGGCATTGAATTAAGATGTGCATTATCATATTCCCCTGACAGGTGGACTGGCAATCGAACCTGATGGATTATTTCACACTTTTGTATCACACTGTGTTGAATCTTGAGATGAATGTCATGTCTGCCGCAATGCCCTGCGGGCTGTTTTCACTGTTTTATTGCATATCAATAAAATGTGTTTAAAAAAAAAATCAAGTATATGGATTGTAATAGAGCCCTAGCAGAAGTGTCATTCAAAAAGTTCATTAAAGACCATAGTGCCATTCGAGTATTAATTTCCTTTTTGAAAACTCCCAAAAACACTTGATTTTCCATTGAGTTTGATTTGATAATATGCTGCTTTGACAAAGTAGTCATATAGGTATGAAGGATTAGAGTTTGGCCTACAAAGAACTCTAGTGATTTGTTGCAGTGTGTTTTGTAGTTCAGTATGTTAATGTTTTCTAGCCAACTAAGGACAGGAGCATTGTATAGGAGAGATCAGGAGCAACGCCATTTGTGTAGTGTTCTGCTTGAAATATTGGACTGACATCAAAGAATGGATATTGAGGAGAATCTTCCCAACTTGGATGATGTCTTTGAGGATACCTCCGTGTTGAGCTGACTGGGATCAGTGTGCAGAAGGTAGGCAGTGCAGTATAGTTTCAAGACAACCCCCAGAGATTCCATGTGTCCTACAGGATGGGAGATAGTGGGAGGCAGTCGTGGCCTTTTTCACTTGTTGCAAGTGATTCTATTTGGATAAGAACCAAACAGTTTGAGAATTTTCCTCCTTAACCCCCTCTCTTGTTGTTCCAATTTATTCTTCCAGTCTGTATAGGTAAGAGTAGAAATTGATCATGTCGAATCCAGCTGACAGCTCAAGGAGTGTTAAAAAGCTTGAATCAACTTTGTGAAGTATGCATAGTGAGTTATTGACTATTATAAGGGTTGCAGTCTCAGTGCAACAGCAATGTCTAGAGCCAGATTAATGTCACCCAAGGTGTCATTATTTGCAATAATTTGCTGCTGCTGTGATTCTATAAATTATAGTATTTTGGTAAGTATAGAGTGGTTGGAGATTGGGCAAAAAATGTGCAGATCTTCAGATTCAGCTCATGGTTCCTTTAATAAAGGTGAGACCTGGCTGATTTCTAGGCAGTTTGTAACTTCTGACAAGATTAGGAAGGTAGTGATTATGTTTGTCCTCAGTCAGACAGGAGAAGGTCTGCTAACTTTTAGGAGGTTGTAGGGTAGAGCATCAAGTAAATGGGTGGTAGGTTTACATGCATTTCGATTGGAAGATTGGTGTGAAGGAAAACTAAGTGCTTGAACTTATCTAAGGTATCACCAATTGTGGATACTCATGTGTTCTATGTTTTTTACTTTTTCTTCAAAGTACATGGAGTATTTTCCGTTTTTTTGTGAAGGTTAGGTGCGGCTGGAGGAGTTTTTTCATTTGAAAATTTGAAGTAATTACCTTGGACAATCTTCTCCTTAGTCAGCTTTGATATGTTTTTCTATTTTTTAGGTTCAGACTGCAGCTTTTGCAGGTTTGTGTGATATTGATATTGTCACTGTATGAGTACATGTGCTCTGAGGAAACTTTGCTCTTTGTTCAATTCTTCAGAGTCATTTGTTAGATTTGTTGTTTATTTTTAATTTGGGGGACACCACTTTGTTGATGATTCATGATGTTATTTCTTTGTAACAGTTTATGACTATATTTATTTATCTTGAGATACCTTGGCATGCAAGGGAGGATATGTCAATACTTTTTTAGTTTCTACTGTGTTCTTTAGGTCTAGTTGGTTGACCAATAATCGCTATTTTGGATTGGAAGCTAGAGGAAGGTATAATGTGATGGTCTGGCTGATTGACTTGGGTAGGAGTCTTGCTCTCTGTGATACTATGCTTTCCATTTATCAGATCGATTGAAGGCAACTTTTACATGGGAGCAAGAGAAAAGGAGTTGGGGTTTGATCATTCAGGAGTCAGAGGCAGATAGTTCTGTGATAGTTTTTTCGTGCTATCTTTCCCAGGGAAGATGAAGTCTCCTAGGAATAGGTTATTGGAGGAAGAGCTCAGTGTCTCTGCCATGAGTTCAATAAGGTGATCTGCAATGAGAAAGCTGTCACGTCACAAGTGATAGATGATGTTACATTTGCTGTGGTTCTGCCCTGTCCTTGTATTTGTGGACCTGTATACAGTTTAAAAGCCACACCCAGTGTTGGACTTGGCCCTATCTGCAGCGTCACCAGTAAACATTTTACCTTCTCATCTTCTGTTCTGCTGAATTCATTTTTGTTGGACTTAGGATTCAGTACACTTTACCACTGCTACCCAGTGCCAAATTGCTTGTGCTGACATCCTAAAACATGGTAAAATAGACCTACATCCAATTAGCACATTTAATTTACTTGTATTTTCCTTGTAAAGTGGTACTACATGTACACACAACCTGTAAATTAAATGCTACTAATGGGCCTGCGGCACTTACTGTGACTCGCACTTAACTAGATTTTTAAAAATGTCTCTGGCTGCCATTGCAGCCTGCCTGTGTGCAGTTTTCAACTGCCAATTCAACTTTGCTAAATAAACCTTTTGCAAGCCTAAAACTCCCCTTTTAATACATATACTTCACCCATAAGGTAGTCCCTAAACAGACCCTTGGGTAGGGTGTATTGTAAGTAAAATGTTGGACATGTTCTTTTTGGTTTTCCATGTCCTAGAAGTGAGGCCTACCTCTCCAATAGGATACCATTAGGTTACCTTAGTGTATTTAATAAGTGATAACTTTTGTTTTGGAGCAGGTAAAAATATCATGTTTGGTGTCTTAAGAATTTTAATTTAAAATCCTCTTTAATGGTAAAATTGGATTTTAAGTTACAATTTTGAAAATTATTTATTCAATCGATCAAAAATATGATTATTCACATTTCAAATAAAGTACATTATCATTAAGAACAATATTAAAATGTGCATCAATATAAAAAACATAAAAAAATGTTTACAATACAGTAAAACAGGCTACTAGATTTTTGTTTCTAGTTTTTTTAAATCAGTGTACATGCGTCTAAGAAATACCACTTAACCTAATTAAAGTTATGTCACAAGAACATGTTTGCTCGTTTTTAGCCTTTTCCACCATGCAAACATTAAAAACCTCGAGACAGCAAATACTAGCCAGCATGTAGTATCTGATTTAAATATAAGTATTGCTTCCAGTGGACAATTAAAAGATAAAATATGACATACAGGGGCCAGCCAAGTTTTCCTAAGTTCAGCATAAAAGGAACAACAGAAAAAAAAATGCTCAATGGTTTCAGGGGAAATATGGCATAAAGGACACAAAGGATTTACAGACATGTTTCCCCAAGAGCTCTTCCATGCATTCAAAGGAAGGGTTCCATATCTGAACTGAACATACAAGGCTCGAGCCTGGGGCGGTTCAATATCATCCAAAAACCCTTCAAAGGCAAATACTCCTTTGACATTCAAGAACCCACAGTCAAAGTGCCATGTGCAAACCGGTCAACCCTTTCTGAGATCATTAGATCCCAAAACCTTTTTTTAACAAGGGGGACCGTGAGTTTGGTCATAGATCCTGGATCCTCCCAGAGTTGCACCATTCCAATTTTTGAAAACCAGAGCTTGATCTTACTAAAGCACTTGATGCGGCCTGTTTGATTATGCAAGGCAATCAGCTCTACCATTGCCTCCCTCAGGGGCACCTGAGTTTTACTTATCCACACCCTGATACAAAATAAGATTGACCTCAAAGTGGCATAATGATCTATAGGTTTTAAGCCAAAATCAAGTCTAAGTGGCAAGAGTGGTGTATTCACTGGGAGGTTCAGAATGGCTCTGCTACATTTTTTTTCAGCACGAATTAGGTCTGTCAGGTTTTCCAGCCCCTAAAGTTCGGCCGCGTACAGGGCCGCACCTAGGCCCTTAGCCCTATGGATTTCAATAATGGGGGATATTGGCCGAAAGGGGGAAGCTCTAGCCCTCTGAACTGTAGCACAGTCAACATGCTGGAGAGTCGCAATGCTCTTTTCTATCTGCGGAGTCCAAGCTAGCCTATAGTTAATACGGATACCCAGGTAGTCAAAGGAACTAACCCGCTCCAAACTGTGCATGCCCAGGGTAAGTTTTCTCTTGTTTGATTTACATGGGTTAAAAATCATATATTTAGTTTTAAGCCCATTTATTTCTAAACCTTATCTTTACAAACTAAGGCAAATTTGTTTAGGAGATTTTGAATGCCACTGGGAGTTCTGGCAATAAGCAGTGTGTCATCTGCAAAAAGCAGACATGGCACTACCTTGCCAGCCAATTTTGGAGGGTCGCCACCGCAGTAAAAAAGTTCTCCTATTAAGCCATTGATATAAAGGATAAACAGTGTGGGGGCAAGAACGCATCTTTGACAAACGCCCTTCTGAACAGCTATGGCGTTTGTCAGAGTGCCTTCAGTATTCCACCTGACCCTGGCAAAAGTGTCTTGATGTAGCCTGATGAGAATTCTGAGCAAATAAGGTGGTAATCCCAGTGTGCTCAGCGCTTGCCAAAGTTGGGACCGATCAATGGAATCGAAGGCAGTCTTTAAGTCCACGAACACTACATATAGGTGACCTGCTCTGATTGTGACTTCTTTCCATATTAGCAGGAGGAACCTAAAAACTTGGTCCGTGGTACTGGTTGCAGCCCTAAATCCTGCCTGTAGGTTTGACAAAACACTGTTTTCCTCAATCCAGTTTTGGATTCTGGTTAGAATAATTTAGCAAAAACTTTTTTGCGATACATCGATAAGACTGATGGGCCTATAGTTCCCCGGTGATCCTTTATCACCCTTCTTATGAATGGGAATGATTTCGGCACCCTGCCAAGTCTCTGGAATAGCACCCCCCTTCAGGATACTATTGTAAACCCTTTGAAGCAGCGGGCCCCAAACGGTCAGTTCAGCCCTAAACAGGTCTCCTGGAAGTTTGTCAAGACCCGGTTCTTTGCCGCTCTGCAGGAGCTTAATGGCTGTAATTGTTTCCGCAAGAGTGATGTTTTCAGCATCAACTACTACCTGTTCACAAGGATCCAAGCTTAAGGCTGGCGCCAACGACGGGCCTTGGTCTGCAAACAAAGCCCCAAAATATTCTTCCCATACGTGGGGCTGAATATAAAAATCAGTTTGTGCTACCAGTTTTGGTGATCCCTTTGCCAATAGATGCCAAAAATATTCACTGTTCTTAAGTTTAGCGGCATCTAAGAGCAATTTACAATTTTCACACTCCCAGTCCCTTTTTGCTTTGTTTTGGGCTAGTTTGTATAACCTCCTGCTGTTCGCAATTTCTGCAGTAGATTTCGATTTTACCATCACCATTAGCTCGTTCCTAGCCCTTTTGCATGCATCGTTGAACCAGTGTGCTGTTTGCTGCTTCACTCTATTTATTTGTCTATAAAAGACTGGTTTTAATTTTGCAATTAGTTCCTGGAAGGTACTCATGACAGCCTCCAACCCGGTGGTAGGCATACTTAGATCTATAAGAGAACGCTCCACCACAGAATATATTTGGGGAAGAGAGTTTGGGTCGGATAGGATCATTGGCCACTTAACTCTCTTATTGTTATTATTTGTGATGACCTGTGTGGACTCAGCCCTAGGGTGACTGCCCTGGGTAACTAACCCCGTCATCATCAGCGACAGAGCGTTATGATCACTGTCTTCCCGGGCAATGATGACCATATCCTTAACTAAAGGCCACATATCTAAGTCGACAAGGATATAGTCAATCCGTGTGTTCGATGTCCCCCTCTTGAATGTGTGACCTGCTGCTCTATCAGAATCAGTTCGACCATTACAGGCTCTGACACCATTGGCAATGGTAAATGATAGTACTTGTTGCCCCACCCTTGTGGTTTTCTTAATGGGAGGGATCTGAAGTTTCACAATCCCCCTAGCGTTATCCCCCTCCAGGATAAGGTCCTGTATATAGTTCACCGGTTCAAAGGTTGTGATAAAATCTCCGGCGACAATCAACCTGTGATTTCCCATGGTCGCATCAAGGTAGTTAGCTAGCGATGTTAATGCCCCAGAAAGTTTGTGTGGGCTGACACCCCGATTGTATATATTAAAAAGTATGATTTTTGCGGTCCCCTTTTCTGAGGACAGTTCCAGACCAAGTAATTTGGGACAACCTAGGTGCAAGACCTTTACTTTATAGACAAGTGAGTTTTTCGCCCAGATCAGAAGGCCACCGGCTGGATGTCCAACCGGGGGCTGTATTGCTTCAATACTATACGTGGTGATGCCAGCCCTATGGACACACCCTACTGCCCAGGTTTCCTGTAATAGGCAGAAATCAAAGGAGTCTATGAATTTACCCCAATCTGGGTCATTTATCTTTGAGTTTAGGCCCGCTACATTCCAGGATGAAAACTTTAGATCACAGCAGCCAGAAACATTTTCCTGTGAGTGACCTGTTGGAGCTATTGGCCCTTCATGATCATAATATTGGGGCAGGAGCAAAGTATTTGTATCTTGGTCACTAAAACTTGAATTACCTTGATTGCATGATACGGAAGTAGTCCCAGGGACAGCAGTAAATTCCGAAGCAGAACCAACCTCATGTAGCTGTGGCGAAAAAGGGAGTACACTGCCCAGTCAATCCTGGGAATCTAAACCACTCCGGGGATAAAACCTATTACTCAATTCCAGGGGTGGTGCCTCGATAGAAGCGCGGAGCATAGCGTTTTCTTTTTTAGTAGCATCAAAATTCCTCCCTCTACCATCGCAATGTCTATAAAAGAACCCTAACGGTAAAATAGTTATTGATTTGTCCTGCCTCTGATAGGGTGAAAAAGTCCCCCACCCCAACAGTCGACCTGTGATTTGTGGAGATCTACAATTTATAACAATACAATCACCGGAATGAGACTTGCGTAGTGGATCCACCCAGTTAACTCTTCTCACAAATAAAATGTTATCAAAATCTGACTTTAGAAAATTGGTATTCTGGGAGAGCCAATAACAAACTTTATTTTTTAGCTGTATCTGGGATTCAAATTGCTCATTAGTCAATGAAGGAACATTCATAAGGATTGCTACATAGGGACCACACTCAGGTGGAAGATATAACGTCACCTTATCGTCTTGATTATTAGAAACTTTCCCTTTAGGGGATAACAGTGGGGATATTTGCTCATGTATACCTTTTTTGTTCCCGCTCTTCCCATTTGTTGCGTTCCTAACTGTAGAAGAAGGATCTTGCCTACTAGCACTTTGGGGCCAATCCATATTAGCCAAATGGCTGAGGCTTCCAGGCTTTCTATGCTTCTGCACGTCCTCACTAGTAGGGCTTCTGTTGGCACCATTCCTCACTGAACTAAGCGATTCAGCATTACAATTAGGAGATGACCTTTCAATTAATTCTGGGTGCCCACAACAAGCTGAGCCCCCAACAAGATCTTTAGATGTTACCCCAGAACATAAAATCATGTCTCCAACCATAGTACGCATAGATGCCACAGTAGATTTTACTTGATCAAGTCTTTGCAATATTGGGAGGAAGTTATTATTTGTTGTAACTTCAGGGGGAGATATCCCCACCGCATTAACACCACTGGTGGGTGTGCTAATCAGATTTTCAAGTCTAGATAGTTTATCTTCAATCAGACGTAAATGATTACCAATGGGGTCAAGCAATACAGAGATTAGCGACTCCAATCTACTCCACTGATCGTTTTTACATTCACCAGTCGGTTGATTAAGGACTGAACTTGTACCCATCACATGCTCAGCCAAGCCTAGGCTGTTGTCCATTGCCATGGTATCATGTGAAAGTATCTTAGGGGTTGTTCTTATTTATTCTGGGCTTTGAGTTTGGCTTGGAGTTAGGCTTTCGCAAAATACCACCCCCACGTCGCCTAACAGACGGCTCAGTGGTAGAAGACTGCGCCTCCCTATCCTTCACCTGACTAACACTTTGACTCCTTTTAGACCTCGTTTTAACTTCTTCATCCCTATCATCAGATACTACCTGGGTCTCTAGCATTGAGGGTGGGACTACTGGCTTAGTGATAATCGCCTCAGGCAAGACAACAGTTTCATGGTTCAATGTATCAGCCACACTAGGCTCCCCCAACTCCATGTCCTAAGCAATTACACTGTTTGGCGAATCCCCTGAGTCTGTTTGTCCCCTCCCCCCCTCCTCCCTCCGGCGACATGATGTACTCTCCTTATTAACAAGCAAAGACAGAGTATCTAAGGGAACAGCTACAAGGGATTTTGCCCTGCTTAGTCCGCCCATGGAGGATCTCTTCTGTGTGACTACAGTGTCCAAAGAAATTCTCTTTACTGCGAGCAGGATCTCATGAGTTAAAACTGTCTCTGCCCTTGAAAGAAAGGCATCCAGAGTCCCCATGACTCCACCACCCCCTTGCAGTTGACCATCCCTACGTTTAACACATTTTGCCATAGCAAGAGATTGGGTTCCACGGAACAGCAGTACCTTAAATCCGTGCACTTCACAGCAGCAATGTCAGCAATGTCAGAGGGCCGGACCAGCCTCCTTTGGGCTCTGGCGGGCCCACCCTTAGACTGTAGGTAGTTCACACTCCTCATTTTTCAAAACTCGATTGCGACTCACCGGCTCTCTGTGATTTCTTTCTGGAGTTGCTATTCTGATGCGCATCCCTCCTTCTTTTCGGTTCCCCTCACAGCATCCAGACTTTCAGTTGCTGAAGACCCCTGTCACCCAGCCATGCCAAGGGGGCTATTTTGGTGGGCAGACTTCTGGCCCCTTCCAGTACACGGTGGCTTTGATGAGTAGACTTCCGTCGTGGAGGAGTGTGGCTCAATGGTTAGAGCGGCAGACCCTGAAGCAGAGTTCTGGCCAGGGACCAGGGTTTGATTCCCGCCTTGGCGGGGCTCGGGCTCAATTTCCTCGGACCTGCCTATTCTCGCCTCGGTGCCTATTCTAATCACGGGCCCCACGCTGCAACTCTGGGCAATAGCTTGCTTAGCCTCCACACCGGCCCCAACAGCGCTAAGGATGCCTGGCTTCACCCTGGGGGTGCCCAGGAGTGGACACTTCACAGGGAAAGCCAGGAGGGGTTCCACAGCGGTATGAGTATCAGCGCCAGGAAACCGCAAAGGCGACACCGCAAGGTGGCCGTCTGGTGACAGTGCGCTCTATAAGTACCTTGACATTTACATTTACATTTAGTCTCCCGGCCTGTACCTACGTCACTAACACGTTGCTTCCCGTGACCTCCTTCTGGGCTCCTTCGTTCTCCACCACGAATCAGATATTCCGACACAGGGGTGAGTGTCGGGGGCAGTGTTAAACTCGACAACCGGTTGCCGCATCCAGGCTTGTCTTGCGGCTACGGCCCTTGGAGCCTCAGGTGCCCCCCGGTACACAAACCCACCTCCCAAGCCGACTTCCGGACCACCTCCCGGCCTCCTCACGTTGGAGACTAGTGTCTGCTGGTAGGGGCGTTGTATTTTCAAATATTTTCCAATATTTTCCAGGGACCTCCAAATGCAGTCCCTGGGTCCGCAGCTGACCACTACAGTCCCGCTGCGGCCCCCCGCAGCCTTCCTCACTGCTCCGCTGTGTGACTGTGCAGCCTCTGTGACACCTGCCGCGGTCCCGCTGCAGTTCGCAGTTCACGGTTCCCTGCAGCGGCTCTGTGGCGGCTCCCAACTGTACCGCTACAGGCTACATGCTACAGGCTGCCGCCTCTGCTACCACTGCTGGAGTTTACTTAAAATCCTGCTTAGTATCATGTCCAGTCCTTTCCAACTCGAAGCAACAACAAATGGACGGTCTTTTTCTCGCGAAAGGTGGGAAAATATCACTTTTACAAAGTTAGCATTTTATTGTCTTGATCGTTTGGTACCTGCAGCCCGTTTCCTGGTTCACATGAATAGGTGTAGTTGGCCTTTGTGCATCCTCCCAGACAGCCACACAATAGAGGGACTGAGGTTGGCATAATGGGCCATCCAAAGGTGGATGTGGAGATGAGCTATCCACAGCCCCACTTGCACTTCAAAGACACTGCCTCAGCTCACACACACATAACTTCACAATAGCCTATTGTGACTGTAGACAGACTGGGCTACAGCAGGGAGGCAGTAAATTCCAGACAGTTCTGTGAGTGGAAGCTCCATAACTGTCTTTCATTTCAAAGCTGGCATCAGGTATAAATAAGACCCTTACACCCATTCTTCAGTACATTCCTGGATCTGCGTATTCTACAGAAGGACTGCCCTGTTGCAAGAGGACTAACTTGCTGCTTTAGGCCTGCCCTGCTGTCTGTAAAAGAAGACTGGACCGGCTCCCTTCCTCACAGAGTTACTCCAAGGTTGCTGTCCTCCTGTTTTGAGCTATAAGGACACATAAAACGCCAGGTGCCTCTCTGCAGCTGTCCAGCTGATCAGACCTGAAGCTGGACAGGCCCAAACCCTAATTGCCTTTGCTGGAGTGAGTTTCTGATCCTCAAGAGTACGACCTAGGTCTTGTGCCCCTGGTGTGGCATCAGTTGAGCTCCTCCTGGAAGGAAAGGAGAAATCCTGAAGCTTTGGGCTATTCCAGACTGTGCCTGTTAGTGCCAAGATCTTGCCTCCCATGCTGACTGCCAACACAAAGCTCCGGTGACCCCAACACTTTGCACCACAGGATGACCTTCTGCAATGCCCAGCCTGCTCTTTGTGTTACAAGTACGACTATCCGCAATGCTCTGCCTACTCCTCATGGATTCCTTCACTGTGAACTGCACTCTTCACGCTGGACTTTGAGAAAATAACTTTTTCAACAGGATTAACCTTGTTCCTTTATCCAGCCCACACTCCATTAAAGTCGGCCTGAACTTGTGACTTTTACAAGGTCTCACGCAACTAGATAACCACGAGAGCCACTTTGTGCTCTTAGGCACTATTTTTTTTTGTTTTACAGAGTTTTGTATAGCGCAAACTTGACCCGAAGGTATTGGGTATCAGCGCGCTTTACATAACACCAGTTGCTTTACATGAGGACACATTCATTTTTGTTAGGCACGGGGAGATTAAGTGATTTGCCCAGAATCACAGGCTGTTCAGCATCATTGCCTAGACTCGAACCCAGTTCCCCAGATTCGAGGTTGACCGCCCTAGCCGTTCGGCCAACTCCTCTCCCCTAATCCTATTAAAGCACTATTCCTGCCTTAAATCTTTTAAAATGCATTTCTCCTGTTCCATTGATTGGATTTTTGTCATTTTGGTGTCAAATAATTTATTACATTTTACTCTATTTTCCTACATTGGTGTGATATTTTTCCTGTGTTGTTTTCACTTTATTTTTTACTGCATAAATACTTCACACATTGTTTCTGAGTGAATCCTGACTGCTTTTGTGCCAAGCTACCAGAAGGTTAAGCACAGATTTATTTTGTGACTTTTTGTGATTCATCTTAATAAAGATTATAACCATTGCTTAAAAAAGTTTCACTACCCAACCACCCCTCAACAAAATGCCCAATTCTCACACCCAGTCTAGAGTTCTCTGTTTACCTGTGAGACTTCTTGCTTCAGCTCTTAGATGTGACTCCAGCTCATGGGTGTGGCTCAGTAGAAAAGAGACAATAAGTATGGATCTATCCTTTGAAACTTCTGAAAAGGAGGCAGTGGCATCTCTGAAGGTTTTAACTCTCCTGATTCCAGCACTTCCAACTCTAGACCAGCTGATACATGTGTTTCACCACATTCCTGTCCCTCTTCATCATATTTTCTACTATTGATGTGCCAGGACTCATTACCTTCAGAGTTCCAGCACCAGTTTTGCGGTTCTTTCTTCAGTGCCTGCTGGAAGATCAAGATCATAGTAAAGTTCGTTGGTGAGTAGGGATTCAATTTGCATGTCTCAAATGCATTTTGTCATTTTGCAACCCAAGACTGAGTTTAGGATTAAGACTAGTGTACCATCTATAGAATTTTACCCAATGTTACAATACTATTAACTTGTCCCCATGGTGTAACATTGAAAATGTCACAGCCATCTTGCAAGACATGGCCAACCTGTGGATTTATACCAACACAACAGGTGTAAACAAGTAGGTCAAGAGGTGTGTTCTCTGTTTCTCTCCCAGTCAACCTTTTAGATGTCACATGCATGGTGATACCTCATAGTGGTAGTTGCAAATTAGTGAGGGAGTTGTGGATCTACACCTGCTAGTTGCTCCTGGCAGTTATATTTTGGGAGACGTCCCTTCCACCGACATTGACAAGTGGAGAAGTGGTTGTAGTTTAAACAGTTGCACAGATTCAGGTTTTTAAGAATGAGTGCCAATTCATCTCCTATTTTCCCCTTCTTGGTCACCAGGTATTCTGTTGCAAAATAACTTTAGAAAGTAAAAGAAATCATGTAAAACCACATGTTCTCTCCAACCTAAAAGGATATTCAATATGTGTTTGAGGCAGAATCAGTTTCCCGTCTTGTAGATTGTTGCATCCAAACAACCAGGGAAAGAATTTGAGCATTAGTGGCCTCTCGCATATTGCAAGCACATAAGAGGGAAACACCCTTTACAATGTGGGCTTAACCATGCATGCCATTTCTTTACAAGCAGAACAACACTTGCCTTAACCACGCATATGCATGGTTAAGGCAGTCAGCGCTCTAGATGCAGAGTGGATGAGCAGGGAGAGGAACAGAAAGGGAGAGAAAGGACCAGAACGCGGCTTGGTAAATAGGGCTGAGGGGTGTGGGAGTAGGGTGGTTGGGGTTGGTGTAGGTTTATGGGGTGGGAGCTGGTTTTAGGGCTCAGGGTGGGGAGGAGGGGGCTTCAGGACTGGGACCAGTATTAGGGCTCTGGGCAGGGTACTGGAGTTGGGGTCGTTTTGTGGGCTGGGGGACGGGTTTTAGGGCTCAGGTTGGGGGATAGGGGTAGTTTGCAGGGCTGGGGCAGGTAGGTTGCAGGGATAGGACTGGATGTTAGGGCTCAGGGAAAGGCAGAGCTGTGGTGATATCTTTACTAGGCATCTACATTTACAAATCAGGCCTTTAAAGCGACTTTCACTGGTAAAGTCATTGTTAAGACCGCATTGCTAAGGCATGCGGGGTGTAGGGAGTCTTGGTTCCGTCATACAAACACATGAGATTTAGGGCCTGATTTAGATCTTGGCGGACAGGTTACTCTGTTACAACGGTGATGGATATCCCGTGCGCCAAAATATAAACCCCATTATGTCCTAAGGGATTTATATTTTGGCAGACGGGATATCCGTCAGTGTTGTGACGGAGTAACCATCTGCCGAGATCTAAATCAGGCCTCTAATCTCTTTCAACTCAGCACCCAGGAGATGTCCTTTGTCAATCTGAGTCTTTGAGCTGCCATCAGATGGACTGTCCCGATAGGCCTATTAACATAAGCTAATTGGACTTTCACCTTATTCCCTGGAGAGTTATTTATTCATAGAAGTAGCTGATGACTTGGAAAAAAGAATAAATGTTACATAAACCTTCTGATCGAAATTCGTTTTTTATTAGTGCTTGTCAGAAAAGCGTAACTTTTGCCACTCCCAGGCCTGAGAAAATAAACAAGATCTGTTTAATATCCTCTTGAGAAAAGGTAATGGAGTTTAAACAGTCTGTCTGCCAAATGTGGAAATGCGAGCCGCTAAGGCGTTGTTCAGTGCTATGAGAATGAATATATTTTAATTCACAATGCAAAATATCTGTTGCTGGACAGTCCACGTGCAGTAATAAGCTTAAGTTACAATACATTACTTAATAATTTCAACGCATTTCTCAAATGTGTAGAATTTGGGGGCAGCTAATACTTTCAATCAATCAGATAGAAATGACCAGGTGGAAAGGGATTGCAGAAAAGTAATCATTTGTATTCAAGATGGACAGGGAAAGGGCAAAGCTAAACATTTTACAACCTTGTAATTTATCTGAGCACTAGGCAATTTTCACTGTGAGTGAGGGGAATATGGAGTATGGAGTCTACTGTGTCTAGGGGCATTTGTGTCACTTTTCATAAATGTTTTAGGATGCTCCATGGTGTATCCACATGCGGTTGAATCTCTAGACAGCCCACTGGTGCCCCCTGCGTACAGAGCCCCCCTTTTGATCAGTTTGAACATGGCTTGGTAATGCCATCAGTGTAGTTCTGTAAGAAAAGGGATTAGTATCAGCTTCAACACTGTGAGTTAGAAGTATTGAACTGGAATGGGTAATGCTCCAACCCTAATGTACTTCCACCTATCGTCTACCCATGGGGAAAATTGGAAAACAACTGGCTGACACGAGGTTGCCACTAGCATGAGTCCTTGCCAATATAACTGGGAGTTTAGCTTCCACCCAATTATGGTACCCACCACACCTTGGGGAAACCTATAGCACATTTACATAATCCAGCCTTGTGTCTTTTGACAGTTTCAACACAGATATTAGTCAATGAGTATATCATACTTTTTAAAGCAGCCCCAAGCTTTTCCTTGGCAACCCCTGGAATTGCTCTTGCGACCCCTGCATTAGAGATTGCAAGGGAACAATAAACATGGCTCTTGAAGAACCATGCTAAATTTCCTACTGTCCTTGCTCAGAGGAGGAGGTGCGGAAAATAACTTTTTGTCCATTAAGAGAAGGAAAGTCTTCTGCCATGCATTTGACACAAGAAGAGAGCTGCTGCTCATGTGGAGGTGTATATAGTTTATCAAGATGCAAAGCAAAGTGTTTTTATAATAGTTTAAAAACTGTGAGAGACAATATCTAAATGCCTAGCAGGCTGTCTGAGCTGCTGCAGACGTTTGTTTAAATTCCACCTATTTCTTGAAGCACAAATAATATTAGAAAATACAGTATCTGCTTGTGCATAGTGACACTAGTGAAATGCTTGCCTCTTAAAACCAAGAACACTGAGGTTACGTTTTTTTTTAAAAATGTTCATTAAAATTGAGTGCCATGCTCATCGGTTTCTTGTTTGGTCCGCAGCTCTCCATCAAGGTATTATTCATCACAAGGAGGGGAGCACACTGCCTGTCATGAAGGCACACAGTTCGCTCAAATGCATTGTGGGAAATGCAGTGCTTGATTACACTTCATGTGAAAACCTTTAGTTTTCACCATTGTTGGGGTGCAGCCAGTGCTGTGTACCTCTGGACACATGTTTCAGGATGTTTGTCCTTCTTTGGTAGAGAGTAGCTCTTGGGGGTGCGAGCAATGCTGCTCACTATCCTCAAGTTTCTGTACCACTCCTAGAGCGCAGGTGCATCCCAATAAGGTCGTCATCCCGGTAACCCAGCAAGGAGCCAATCAAAAGAAGGGAGGAGGGAGCACACTGTCTGGCATACTGGCACACAATTTGCCCAAATGCAGTGTGGTAAATGCAGTGCTTGATAACACTCTACTGAAGAAGTTGTTCGTAGAGTAATTGATTTCCTCCTGAAATCTGCAGCATAGCCACAAACCTCTGGTATGACAGGGATTAAGAGTTTGACCATAAAAAAGGTGACTCACCACAATAGAATGGTACTTCTTCATTGTGGATTTTATTGTAACTGAATATCGGGGTGTCATTGTGCTGTCTTTAATCCACAAGCCATCATCGGAAAGTGCATTGAGCATTCATCACATAATAACACAAGTTGTCTTTAGATCCCCTGCTGCAGGAGTGCACTGTATCCTCAGAAGATGATTCCTGGAATTTTTACTAGGCAGCCCTGGTGCCCCAGATGACTCATAGCAAGTTGCTTTGATCAGCTTTTGAAAGGCAATTTCCAATCTCTAGCAAATGTGGCATCAAGCAACGTAACATAAAAAAGCATTATCAAATTCAGTGAACTCTCTTACCAATTTCGTTTTCTTTTTGCATTTGTTTACCTAACAGCATGTGATATTATGGGAGGGGCTGAGGGATTGATTGGGATAGTGTATGTCAGAACCCATTTCAGAGGGCCATGGAGCAAGCAAGGGTTACTGGGCACAGCTGCGTGGGTTGAGGCCTTTCACTCCTGATGTCCCGCGCCCAACCTACTGTGAATTTGAGCACCTGGGCCAAGCGACCCTTCTGCGCTTGACTTTCAGTAATAATATGGTTGAGCAGTCCAAGGCTCCCTCCAGGGGGTGGGGTGATGAATACAGGGCTGTGAATGCAGGCTCACAACACAAAATGTGTGCAGCAGTAAATAGTGTCCAGTCGAATGCTCACTTCTATGAAAAAAAGAGAAGTATTTTATTTTCTACTATTACCAACAGAAAGGAAAAATACAACATTCATAAACAACTATGCAGTCCCACTGAGGTCAGGACACTAGTGTTTCTTTGGTGGTTCCCTATCCCACTCCATCCTCGCAATTTGATAGTGGTTGTTCCCTATTCACTGCTGGTAACATCCAGGGTATGCCTCACTAGCAGTCCGAGTCTCTAGTGTCCACTTTGACTCTAATTCTCAGTAAATAGATGGGGCGTGGCCAAGATGGCGGCTTGAACGGACGTGTCGCTCCGTCTCTCCCGCCGGTGGCCCAGCTCAGCACCGGTGTAACGCTGCCAACAGCCACCGGATACACGCAGATCTAAGCCGGAGGGTGGCAGTAGCTACGGCGGAGGTCCCGGCAGCCGAAAATCGGCGTTCTCCCTGTGATAACCGCCCGCCGCAGCCGCGCTGCGGAGAACGCTCGCACAGAGGCGCGGCCTGGCCACAAGGTATCGACGGCAGCTGGTGAGGGCTCGGGACTGTCCTGAACTGCGGGAGTGCCCCTGGGGTGGAACACAAAGAAGTGGATGGAGCCGCCGCTCGCCGGACCCTGGAACGAGTGTGGGGTGATCTGCAGCATTCATGTAGCGGAGAAGGTGGGCGAGCTCCCCGAGCGACGAGCCCCGGTGGTGTCACTTCTTCCGGCCTGAGACGTGGCCCAGCAGTGAGTTGGCGGCTCCGGGGTGCTTCCAAGGCCTGCGGAGTCTCTCACAATCCTGCGGGGATCTGTGTGACCCACCAGACGACAGGAAAGTGCTTGTCCTAGGGGGAAAAGGCGCAGTGGATCTTCGCCACTGGGAGAGGGAGTGGAAGAGCGGTAGACGACAGCGGGAGGCCAAGGCACCGGCTACAGCATTTGGCGCTTGGGCATACAGGCCCTACCATAAGGCGACCTACCTCGGGGCAGCACCTCGGGAGTGACAGGCTGTGAGTATGCCCTGAGCTACAGGAGGGACTGGCGAGCTGTTGTGGAGGTGGACCGGGAGTTCCCGCCATTTCACTGCATGGCCTGGTGGGGGGATCTGGGGGCCCGGGAGCCGCCTGGAGGCCTCACGTGACAGACGAGCGCCCATCTGGTGGGGGAAAGACGCAGTGGATGCCCGCCACTGGCAGAGTGAGGCGCGGAGGCGAGGGTTATGGATTTAGACCCAGATCTCTGTCTCTGTACAGCTGTTGTTTTTGCATTTGTCACCCGAGTGGGAAGGGTATGCCCAGACGTGGGTCCCGTGCTCTCCATGCCACTGGAAGTCAAGCTATCATGGCTGATGAGGGTTGAAAACCCGAAAACGGTCCTAGGATGCTTGTTTCCAGTCCAGGGAGGACCTGGCCTGGCAGTTCGGGCTGGACTGTTCCCATGAGACACATGTTCAGGACCGACTTGTATAGGGCTGGGTTCAAACTTGAACGGCATGGTGAGCAAAAAAACGATGGCTTTAGGCCCAGATCTCTGTACTGGGGTGAATGTAAGACATTGTTCTGCATTCTGTCCATCAACTGTTGTTTTTGCACAAGGCGAGGGTTATTGGCACGAGGCCCAGTGTGGGAGCCCTCAAGAGCTCGGGGTAGACCCGAGGCAGCGCGGCGGCCTGCAGGACCCATCACTTGACGTGGGGCCCGGCACCCCGAGGCTTGATGGGAGAAGAGCTCCAGGTGATTCGGCTACAGGAGACCCGGTGGAG
The DNA here is from genome assembly GCF_964204655.1 of Triturus cristatus. NCBI lineage: Eukaryota > Metazoa > Chordata > Amphibia > Caudata > Salamandridae > Triturus > Triturus cristatus. The sequence continues at coordinate 336,596,425 of NC_140595.1, forward strand.
GGCGATTCGGAGCAGAGACGTTATGTACCTGGACTCTCCAGGTCAGCACAGGTCTGACGCCGACAGGGGCCCAGAGCGCCTATCGTGCCCAACGTTCTTCTGCGCAATAGCGAGGAAGGGGGACTCGCTAGCTGGGCTGGTGAGGAATGACGGTTCTCCCTGCACCTCACCTGAGGGGGGCTCTTCGACAGCCTACGGACGGGAGGTGATTAACCTTCGGTACATTTGGGAGGGATTCCGGAGCCATACTGGGACTCTCCCCTGCTGCCTTTCACCCCGGAGGCACGCACGGGGCCCACCAGCACTTGCACCGGATGACAGCTATGACACAGCATGTCCTTCTCCAGAGGGCGGAGAGAGAAAACCCTTAAAGACCTCTTCGGAAAAGCCCAAAGCAGCCATCAAATGGGTGATTCAACAGCGAGCTCCGAACAGTCTCTCCTACTAAGGGCCGAAGGGGGTGAGCCGATCACAAAAGCCTTCCTGGAATCTCTGTTCGTCACACTACATGAAGACCTGCAAACACTCAAACAGGATCTTACAGCTGAAATTAAAGATATCCGCAGGGATGTGGACAACATCGGAGAGCGGGTCACCGAGCTGGAAGAGAAAAGCGATGGGAAGGAAGTAGAAATGGTGTCGCTTCAGCAAGAAGTCATCCGGATTCATGACCAGGAGGTAGACCTACAGTCCCATTTCGAAGACTTAGAAAATCGTTTCCGCCGCCATAACGTCAGAATCCGAGGAGTGAAGATAGATGAGGAAGCGGGCGACATCTTTAAATACTCCAGGGAGCTCTTCAACCATATTTTGGGTAGACCGCTGGACGCTGACCTCCAACTGGACAGAGCGACAGCTCCGCCACCCGACATCCTGGTCTGTGTCCAGGACTTTCGAACCAAAGAGGAAATATTATAGAAGGCCCGACAAATGCACCCACTCACCTTTGGCGGTCAGTCCCTAGTCCTGTACCAAGACTTGGCAGCGCTTACTTTACAGAAATGAAGAACTTTTAAACCCATTACAACGCACCTTCGACAACGCAACATTTCCCACAGCTGGGGTCATCCGTTTCGCCTAGTGTTCCGAATGGATGGCAAGCTTTTCCAGCTGCGCTCCCTCTCGGAGGCATGCCGCCTGCTCGGAGTGGACCCCACGGCGGAGGAGAGCGGGGACGACGGCCCTACCCACAGTGCAGAAGATACGAAACCTCGATGGCGGCAACAGGGCCGCACACGTCAGATTAAATGCCCTAATCCCGCAGAAATATCCCAGAGACAGAAAGCAGCCATCGAGACTCTGGCAACAGAATTAACAGTCACCGTCTGGCTGATGTCCACAGACCCTTATGATTTTTATAATGTATCCTTTCTTATAGAGGGCTACTGGCGGGGAGGCGGGCTCAACGCTTGGCTACAATATGGACCCCATTACGAAGTTCTACTGGTCATCACGTGATGACGGACTAGTGTTTTCATTGTTGTTCATTGTATACCTTTCTGGGTTAACCCACTGTTGGAGCTGGTTCCTTAGGGGCTTTTTTTTATTTTGGGTTTGGGATTCCTCGTCCACCTCTGCTATCTGCCTTCTGGCTATCCTACAGGGCCCCGCCTTGGATATCACCATACACCTCACCTCCCTCACTTGCTGTCAATTGCGCTGACACTCATCGCTCTAACCCGAACCCTTCTTACCTGATGCCTTCCAACACACTTAAAATACTCACTTTGAATGTGAGGGGGGTGAACAACCCTATTAAGTGCAGGGCGGTCCTCTCCTATCTGGAACACACCAAAGCAGACATATGCCTTCTGCAGGAAACGCACCTCCTCCCCAAAGATTATCACCAGTTGAAATCTTGCATATTTCCGATACAAAGGTTTTCCTCAGGCCCTACCAAATCGGCAGGGGTAGCCATCCTGGCATCACGGTCCTTTCAAGGCAAAATATTGCAGAAAGAAGCTGAGATCAATGGTCGACTTCTCACGTACAGATTCTTGGTGGGGGGCATGTCATTCATAACGGGATCAATGTACGCCCCTAACGAAGGACAAGAAGGTTTTCTCCACGCTGCCCTCACTGAGGCAATGGCCACTGCAGAACGTAGAATTATCCTGGGGGGTGACCCGAACATAGTCTTTGATAATAGCGCCGACCGCTCTTGCCAACGCACGGGACAAGTGGGGGCTCTCTCAGCAGCTGGGATTACCAGAGTAGCAGACCTAGGTTTGATAGATTGTGGCGCCAGTTTCACCCTCACAGCCAGGCGTACACACATCATTCCGGAGCGCATAAAACCTATGCTAGGCTAGACTATCTCCTTAGCTTAACCCCCTTGCATGCGCTGGCGACTGAGGTTGAGATTATGACCGCCTCCTTATCGGACCACGCACCAGTCCTTGCCACGTTCAAGCTCCCACCCCTCAATCAATCAATCATAGCACTTGTATAGCGCGCTACTCACCCGGCAGGGTCTCAAGGCGCTTGGGGGAAGGGGTCTGCTATTGCTTGAACAGCCAGGTTTTGAGTTGTCTCCTGAAGGTGAGATGGTCCTGGGTCAGCCGAAGATGGATGGGGAGGGAGTTCCATGCCTTGGCCGCCAGGTAGGAGAAGGATCTGCCACCAGCGGTGGCTCTTCCGATGCGTGGTATGGCGGCGAAGGCGAGGCTTGTCGAACGTAGCTGGCGGGTGGGCGTGTAGAAGGTCAGGCGGTCGTTGAGGTACTTGGGTCCCAGGTTGTGGAGAGATTTGTGTGCGTGTGTGAGGAGCCTGAACGTGATCCTCTTGCTGACGGGGAGCCAGTGCAGGTCCTTCAGGTGGCCGGAGATGTGGCTGCGTCGGGGGATGTCCAGGATGAGTCGGGCGGAGGCGTTCTGGATGCGTTGGAGTCTTTTCTGTATCTTGGCTGTAGTTCCGGCGTAGAGGGCGTTTCCGTAGTCCAGTCGGCTGGTGACGAGTGTCTGGGTGACCGTCTTCCTGGTCTCGGTCGGGATCCATCGGAAGATCTTGCGGAGCATGCGTAGGGTGTTGAAGCACGATGAGGAGACGGCGTTGACTTGTCTGGTCATCGAGAGGGAGGAGTCCAGGATGAAGCCCAGGTTGCGTGTGTGGTCCGTTGGTTTGGGTGCGCTGCCCAGGGCCGGGGGCCACCAGGAGTCGTCTCAGGCAGAGGGTGATGATCCAAGGATTAGGACTTCCGTCTTGTCTGAGTTCAGTTTCAGGCGGCTGTTCTTCATCCACTCGGCTACTTCTTTCATCCCTTCGTGTAGGTTGGTTCTGGCGGTGGCAGGGTCGTTGGTGAGGGAAAGGATCAGCTGGGTGTCGTCGGCGTAGGAGATGATGTTGAGGTTGCGCTGGCGTGCGATGGCTGTGAGAGGTCTCATGTAGATGTTGAAGAGGGTGGGGCTGAGTGATGATCCTTGCGGTACGCCTCAGATGACTTTGGTGGCCTCGGATCGGAACGGGGGAGGCGCACTCTCTGAGTTCTGCCGGTGAGGAATGAGATGATCCACTCCAGTGCCTTCTCTTGGATACCGATGTTGCTGAGGCGTTGAACTAGGGTGCGGTGGCAGACGGTGTCAAACGCTGCAGAGAGGTCCAGGAGGATGAGGGCCGCTGTTTCCCCGTTGTCCAGCAGGGTTCTGATGTCGTCGGTGGCTGCGATGAAGGCGGTCTCGGTGCTGTGGTTGGCTCGAAAACCAGACTGCGAGGGGTCGAGGGATCCGTTCGTCTCGAGGAAGGCTGCAAGCTGTCTGTTGACGGTCTTCTCGATGACTTTGGCAGGGAAGGGGAGGAGCGAGATGGGGCGAAAGTTCTTGAGGTCGGTGGGGTCTGCTGTTGGTTTCTTCAGTAGGGCGCTGAGCTCGGCGTGCTTCCAGCTCCCCGGGAAGGTGGCGGTGTTGAAGGAGGTGTTGATGATGTCCCGTAGTTGGGGTGCGATGATGGAGTCGGCCTTGTTGAAGACGTGGTGGGGGCAGGGGTCGGTCGGGGATCCGGAGTGAATGGTGTTCATCGTGCGGGCTTTGTCGTCGGTGGTCACCATGGTCCAGGTGCGGAGGGTGGTGGTGGAGGGCGTTGGTTCGTCGGTTGGGTGTGTTGATGGTGCGCCGAAGCTGTTGTGGATGTCGGCGATCTTGCGGTGGAAGAACGAGGCGAGAGAGTCGCAGAGGTCTTGTGAAGGAGTGATGTCGTTGTTGCCGGTGCTGGGGTTGGAGAACTCCTTGACGATGTTGAAGAGTTCCTTGCTGTCGTGGGTGTTGTTGTCCAGTCGTTCCTTCAGTGATTTCTTCTTGGTAATGCGGATAAGCTGGTGGTGCTTGCGGGTGGTGTGTTTGAGGGCGGTCATGTTGTCTGTGGTCTGGTCTAGGAGCCAGGCTTTCTCGAGGGTGCGGCAGTTCTTCTTGGAGTCCTTGAGTTCATCGTTGAACCAGGGGGCTTTCTTGCTTCTGGGTCTGCTGGTAGGGTTCTTAAGTGGCGCGAGGTCGTCAGCGCAGTCGGACAGCCACTTCATGAGGTTGCGTGCAGCTTCGGTGGGGTCCGTTGTGCTGGCGGGTGGGTTCTGACTGAGGGAGGTGGTGAGCTGTTCGGCGGTGATCTTGCTCCAGCTCCTGTGGGGAACCTGTTGCGGGTGGTGGTGGGTCGTGGTTCTTCTGTAGCTGAAGTGGACGCAGCTGTGGTCGGTCCAGTGAAGTCCTGTGGAGTGGCTGAAGGTGATGTGCTTGCTGGATGAGAAGACTGGATCAAGCGTGTGGCCGGCGTAGTGGGTGGGGGTGTTGACCAGTTGCTTGAGACCGAGGTTGGTGAGGTTGTCCAGCAGGGTGGAGGTGTTGTGGTCGTTGTTGTTCTCCAGGTGGAAGTTGAGGTCCCCAAGGAGGATGTAGTTGGCGGAGGGGAGGGCGTGTGGGCTGATGAAGTCGGCGATGTCTTCGCTGAATTGTGTGCAGGGTCCTGGGGATCTGTAGATGAGGGTGCCTCTGAGGGTGGTCTTGGGGTCGGTGTGGATCTGGAAGTGAAGGTGTTCGGCCGGCGAGAGGGTGTCGTCGGAGTTGGTCGTGATGCGGATGGTGTTCTTGTGGACGATGGCGATGCCTCCTCCGGTCTGGTTGACGCGGTCCTTCCGGGTGATCTTGTATCCGACCGGAATGCCGATGGCGATGTCTGGCGCTGAGGAGGCGTTCATCCACGTTTCTGTGAGGAAGGCGACGTCTGGAGATGTGGTGTCGAGGAGGTTCCAGAGTTCCACGGCGTGTCTGTTGACGGAGCGGGTGTTGAGTAGGATGCACTTCAGGTGGTTACTGCTGGTGCTCGTCTTGGCGGGTGCGGTGCAGGTCCGGATGCAGGAGAAGTTGCAGGCTAGGCAGCAGAAGGGTCCGTGGGAGCGTCTCGGGGTTGCTCGGTAGCATCCGGAGGATCGGCCATGGTTGAGTGCGTTGAGTGTAGCGGCGTCGTAGGACCGGCGGATGGGTTGGCAGCCTCGGGGGCCAGGGGTCCTGGCGCTGGGCGCGGACGGGCGCAGACGGGCTTGCCTTTGGCGCGCCTTCCGCGCACAATCGGCGCGCCCGCTGCGCGTGACCGCTGCGCGTTCGCGTGGGCGTCATAAGAAAGGAGCCGGGAGGGAGGAGCAGCTGGGTGGCGGGAGCGGGGCGGCGAATGGGCAGGAGGGGGGCGGGGCCGCAGGGAGTCAGCGGCGGGAAAAAGGAGGGCAGAGGGCGGCTCAGCGGCGGCTGGGTCGTCCGGGGAGCTAGAAAAACGGAGGAAAAGGAAAATACAACGGAGGGCAAGCACAATGCAGGCAAGCAAAAAGGGAAAAACAGAGGCAAAGACAAAATATACACGAGGCTAACACACAATGCAGGCAATCAAAACGGGAAATACAGAGGCAAAAAGTAAATATCCACGAAGGTCAGAACACAATGCAGGCAATCAGAACGAGTCAAAAGCAGTGGTGTGTGGGGGCGACCTCGCCTGGTTATAGGCTCGGCGGTCGCTCCCTTCCCCTCAGCGTGATCCCCTTAAGAGAGGAGCCGGGAGGGAGGAGCCGCTGGGTGGCGGGAGCGGGGCGGCGAATGGGCAGGAGGGGGGCGGGGCCGCAGGGAGTCACCGGCGGGAAAAAGGAGGGCAGAGGGCGGCTCAGCGGCGGCTGGGTCGTCCGGGGAGCTAGAAAAACGGAGGAAAAGGAAAATACAACGGAGGGCAAGCACAATGCAGGCAAGCAAAATGGGAAAAACAGAGGCAAAGAGATAATATACACGAGGCTAACACACAATGCAGGCAATCAAAACGGGAAATACAGAGGCAAAAAGTAAATATCCACGATGGTCAGAACACAATGCAGGCAAGCAGAACGAGTCAAAAGCAGTGGTGTGTGGGGGCGACCTCGCCTGGTTATAGGCTCGGCGGTCGCTCCCTTCCCCTCAGCGCGATCCCCTTAAGAGAGGAGCCGGGAGGGAGGAGCAGCTAGGTGGCGGGAGCGGGGCGGCGAATGGGCAGGAGGGTGGCGGGGCCGCAGGGAGTCAGCGGCAGGAAAAAGGAGGGCAGAGGGCGGCTCAGCGGCGGCTGGGTCGTCCCGGGAGCTAGAAAAACGGAGGAAAAGGAAAATACAACGGAGGGCAAGCACAATGCAGGCAAGCAAAACGGGAAAAACAGAGGCAAAGAGAAAATATACACGAGGCTAACACAAAATGCAGGCAATCAAAACGGGAAATACAGAGGCAAAAAGTAAATATCCACGAAGGTCAGAACACAATGCAGGCAAGCAGAACAAGTCAAAAGCAGTGGTGTGTGGGGGCGACCTCGCCTGGTTATAGGCTCGGTGGTCGCTCCCTTCCCCTCAGCGCGATCCCCTTAAGAGAGGAGCCGGGAGGGAGGAGCAGCTGGGTGGCGGGAGCGGGGCGGCGAATGGGCAGGAGGGTGGCGGGGCCGCAGGGAGTCAGCGGCGGGAAAAAGGAGGGCAGAGGGCGGCTCAGCGGCGGCTGGGTCGTCCGGGGAGCTAGAAAAACGGAGGAAAAGGAAAATACAATGGAGGGCAAGCACAATGCAGGCAAGCAAAATGGGAAAAACAGAGGCAAAGAGAAAATATGCACGAGGCTAACACACAATGCAGGCAATCAAAACGGGAAATACAGAGGCAAAAAGTAAATATCCACAAAGGTCAGAACACAATGCAGGCAAGCAGAACGAGTCAAAAGCAGTGGTGTGTGGGGGCGACCTCGCCTGGTTATACCCCTGCAACACCCAACCCGCCAATGGCACCTCTGCGACACCCTTCTTCAAAAGGCCTCCGTAGTACAACAGATCCAGAAGGCGATAAAAGAGTTTCTCACGCATAATGCAAACAGCGACACTACCTTGTCCACGCAATGGACATCTCTCAAGGCGGTCATTCGCAGGGAATTTGTGGCCATTGCTATGGCAGAAAACGCCAAGCGTAGTCGCAAGAGAGCTGACCTCACCCAACAGGTACAAGAGCTCGAACAAATGCATCAGAGAACGGAGGCACATAGAATCTGGCGCCAATTGCGCACAGGGAGGCAACATCTGGCAGCCCTAGACCAGGATAGAGCGGAATTTGCAGCCCTTTGACTGCATCACTCCTTCTACACCGTAGGGGACAAATGCGGTCATCTGCTAGCACACAAACTTAGTGAGGCTAGACAGAATCAGAGTGTCTCAGCTATTCGTACAGACGGCGGTGGGTTGACTACGGAGGACTCCGAAATATCGGAGACCTTCCGTGGTTTTTACGCACATCTCTATTCAGCTCAGCGCCTAGATCTCGCCTTTAGTACTGACTATATAGCAGAGGCAGGCATACCCTCCCTCATGCCGACAACTTCGATAGGGATGTCAGAATTGAGGAAATTATCGCAGCTATTTCACATCTTAAATTGGGAAAATCCCCAGGGCCTGATGGCTACTCAGCAGCATTCTATAAGACATTCTGCCCCCTGTTAGCCCCTCTACTGAAAAGTTATTCAATTCCTTCGAGCAAGGGGGGGCGATACCAGACGAAATGCTCGAAGCCTCTATAGTGGTGATTCCCAAACCTGGTAAAGATAAAATGTTTTGTGGAGCATATAGGCCGATATCCCTTCTTAATATAGATCTCAAACTGTACACCAGCAGACTCGCCTCTCGTCTGGCACCATATATGCCCACCTTGGTGGAACTGGACCAAGCTGGATTTATCCCGCAGCGCCAAACGAGTGACAACACCAAAAGGGTTCTTCATTTGATTGAGCAGGCCTCTCAGACACAAGGAGAGTACATGTTGCTTACAATTGATGCCGAGAAGGCCTTCGATGGGGTCCATTGGCCATACTTGGAGCAAGTCCTCACGCAGGTGGGAATGGCGGAGAAACTACGCACCCAGATCCTTAACTGCTACCGCTTCCCTACGGTCCGGGTTAATGGGTATACATCCTCGCGGTTTCCTATTAGCAGGGGCACTAGGCAGGGATGTCCTCTTTCCCCCCTCTTATTTGCCTTATGCATGGAACCCCTAGCCCTGCGGACTAAACGTAACCCTCTTATAACCGGTATCAAATTTGGTGGGGACACACATACCGTCAGCCTATACGCAGACGATATCTTAATCTCTCTTTCAGGCTCAATTCCTGCTTTGAGATCTCTTTTTACCGAAATGAATAGTTTTGCATGAGCCTCAGGGTTTAAAATTAACTTGGACAAATCGGAAGCGCTCAACCTCTCGCTATCTCCATACACCCTAAATCGTCTTCAGGAAGAACACTCCCTTCAATGGGCGTCAAAATCAGTCTCATACTTAGGGTTACACTTAGGCCCCACTATCCCATCTACAGTCAATGTCAACTATGCTAAATTACGCTCACTTATACGCAAGGAACTGAACCAATGGAAGCATCACCTGCTCTCCTGGCTTGGAAGGATAGCTGCTATTAAAATGACTATCCTCCCCCAGATCCTATATTTATTTCAGACTTTGTCTCTCTTCCCCCCGTAGGCTGGATTAAACAGATTCATTCTGAGCTTGCACAGTTCATATGGCAAGGCCGTAAACCTCGGCTTAAACACGCCATAGCGATCCTCCCACCGGAGAAAGGGGGTCACTGATATTCAACTTTACTTTTATGCCACGCAACTGCAATACCTAATGGAATGGTACCACCCAGAATCTGAGGAATGCTGGCTATTTCAAGACCAAGCCGTGGCTGCCACACCTCTACAGAGATTGCCATTTCTCCTGAAGCATCTATATGCATCCTATATCACTCGCACGACACTGGAAGCCTGGGATCGCACTAATATCAAGTATAATCTAACCACCTTCCCCTCTCTCCTCACTCCATTGTTCGATAACCCAGATTTTCAACTGGGCATGGAGGCAAAGGCGTTCTCAGAGTGGCGGGCCACAGAGTGTCGCTCACTGGGTCACCTATTTGACCTAGATGGGATGATGTCATTCCCACAGCTCAAAGCTGAGTTTGGCCTTGCGGAAGCGGATCGTCTGCACTACCTGCAGATCTGCCACTGGGCCCTCCACCCACATGTCAAATCTGGAGCACACCGCTTCTTGACCACCTACAAAAAATGGCTCATCACCTGCACATCCGACAAAAAACTAATCTCAGACCTTTATAAAATGATGTTAACGAAGGACAAACATACTTACAATGCTGGTCGAGAGCGGTGGGAGCGGGAGCTGGGCAGATCCCTGTCTCATAAGGAATGGGAGGGTATTTATTACAGGGCCCGACATTCAGCATACCATTCGGGACTCACTGAGACGATGACAAAACTAGCCACATATTGGTATTATACACCTGAACGAATACACCAATATTACCCAAAGCAAAGCACTGATTGTTGGAGGGGCTGCGGGAAGGTGGGGACTCTGACTCATCTTTTATGGGACTGTGAACATGTTCAACCATACTGGAAGCAGATTCTTGATGAGATAGACACTCACTTAGAAACTCAGCTTCCAAGATTCCCTGCATATATCTTGTTGGGGCTGTCTAATCCCCTCACGTACCCACTCAAATCCAGAAGAGGCCGTTTGATAGCCATTACAATAGGCTCAGCCCTCCAGAACATATTGATACACTGGCGTACTCCCCAAATTCCTACCTTCACAGGGTGGCTGCACCGCTTGTGGCATGTCTTGGGCATGGAGAAATTGACACTCACGCTAGCGGGTAGAGGATCCGACTTCAGAGACCTATGGCAACCCTTCATCTCTCTTCTTACATCGGAATTCCGTGAACTCTCATGACCCAGGTACCTGAGACTACTATGCCTTGCTGATCCACCGCGAACAGAACCATGAAGTTGCCCAACATCCCGGACACTCAAGCTACCTCTACACTGTTTATTTCCCTGGTGGATGAGGGAGGGAAGTATAAATTTCATTTATTTTTATTTGTTTATTTTGACATGCTCGGCTCATATCATTCTTATATCCATATTGCTACTGTTTACCACTAGCTATACTGCACTGCCTGCATGGAGCGGTTGGTCTTGTTACATGTTGAAGAAAATTCAATAAAAGATTTAAACAATCATTTTCAGTAAATAGAATTTCAGCAATAACCCGCTAACCAGCAGCAAGCAACCTCCACCCCCAGGGCAATAGGCCCAAAATCTGTATTATCCACACAGAGAGGCGTGAAGTGTCTGGATCTCCTGAGGGCACCCTGGCTTCAAGTGGCTGCAGCTGAGTTTAGTTGAGTCTGCCACACACAACCCAGGCTGCTGCACTCAGCAGGTGCAGGGTCCCTCACTCCTGGTTCCACTCCCGAAGTGAGCGGAGGTTCTCTGTTGCTCCTTCAGACACAGTGATATGTGAATCAAAGGTTAGCCCAGTGCCTCTAGCTCTACTCTTTACGATTCTCTAATCAGCCCCTGCTTCTTCCTGCGATGTTCTCCGGCCCCTTCCTTGCGACCTGTCACTGAATCAAAGAGCACCATTCGAAGTGCACAGGGGAAGCCTGGCTCTCCCCTCTTGTGTGTGTCCACCCAGCTTACAGGAATGCAGCAATCCACAAATCTGTCTGGGGGATTTATCTACCTTTCTTCCATGTTCCACCATGCAGGCCTGGGTCTTCCAAAATGGAACTCAGAACCTCTATGCATTGTATCATGTGCACATATACACTCAATGCATGTCTACAGCATACACAGTACTTTATCCTTTATGTATTGTGCCACTCATAGGCACACCTGTACCCAGCACCAACATTTTACATACCCGTACTGCCTATCACCATATCCTTTGTGTATGGTATTGTAGGTACACAAACACCCAGTACATGCATTCACCATGCACCCACTGCTGAGCACTGCATTCTCCCTCTATTACACAATACCCAGGCACACATACACCAAGCAGATATACACCACGTATGTGCTGCACAGCACTTCAAAACAAACCATTGTAGGCCAAGTGTGAGTTAAGCACACAGCAGCAGAACTTTAAAATGAGTGAGCCTGTAGGCCTCAATCTAGTGAAACAGGTTAAAAATGCTGGCACCACTGCTCTTCTGCTGCTTATCTCCTGGTGAAAACAGTAATCTTCCACCAATATGAGAGTTGCACTTTGGACACTCGTCCTGGTCCAACAAGACTGCAACCCGTGAGACAGGCCTATGTCATGGCACACATGCATGATCCATGCTTCATTCTGACAACAAAAATCGGCATTAGGGCTCAGATATCAGTACAGTTGGGGCACCAAGGGCAGGGGTACACGGCCATGACCATGCAGAGGTCTTTTCTGTCCCAACGCTGCATAACCATAACTGCCTTGCCCTCTCGATCTTTATTTCTCCCGTCTTTATGTTATCATTAATGTTTTTCTCTTGGACTTTTATATGGTGCTGTTACTCTCTGGTCTGGCTACATATAAGAAGTGAATGAGAAATGAATAAATAAATAAAAAGGCTCCCGAACAGCAGTGCATTGATTTATGGATGAACAGGTTCACAGATTCTCGGTTGCTTGCATGCCCCAAAAAATATTTCCTTGGGAAATTTGATTGCGTTAAAAAAAAAAGAAACCAGCATTTGGCACTTATTTAATTGAAGTGCTAGACATTTAATAGAAGAAACACCACCCCTTTCCCTAAAAATACAGAGCGTAAAAACACGTAGCAGTTGATAATTTTAAAGCAGTGTGTGAATATGGTAACCTACCTTGCAAGGAGAGTTAATTCGATAATGAGTTTCAAAGAGCTAATGAAGCTGAAATTAGACAGAAAGGACAGTCAAACTAGTTATTATTAAATTGCAACATTAATTGGAAGATCATTTTGAAATTACATTTTTGCCCCTTCAAAGTTTGGCCAAATCGACGAGTGCAGTGGGTGAAAGCTACATGATAATCTGTGTGGTAATAGCGGTTTGGCATGTTTGACTGGGCACTGAGCATCTGCTTTGTAGGAAGAAGCAACAAGCATTTGCAATGCAATAGGTCTCGCATTTACACAAGTTTAAGCTATTGGAATTGAAAATGGCAATGTGTTTTATTTATGTTTCAAAATCCAAAACATAAATAAAAGACATTGTCATTTATAATGCCAATAGCTCAAACTTGCATAAATGCGAGACCTGTTGCATTGCAAATGCTTGTTTGCCCGTGCTACACTGAACTGATGCCGACCGCTCTGCAAATTAATTAAATAAATCAGCGCTGCCACTACACTGAAAGTGGACTGCACTGGAATAAAGAAAGATCATAAAAGAAAATAGTGCTCACCCACTAAATAACGGAGACCGTGTAACGAGCCAAGTAAAAGGTCCAGTCGTTATGGGAGGTAACAAATGGAGACAAGGTGGTACCGAGGACGAACTAACAAGCCTAATAATCGGAATCCAGCTTTTACAAAGGATAATGACACCCATCAATTAAAATCATGGGCAGAGAGTGGGTGGGGCTTCCACTGCATACTCTATTACAGCATGGCTCGCAGAGTAAGCAGACGAATTTGCGCTGCCGCTAGGCTCAACCTAAAAATCACACACCCTCATCTCAGCTGGCCTTTCGTTGTGTTTTTCATGCAAACCTGAATTGGTTTACTGGAAACTTGAGCAGAGAATTAATGCTGGCCCTTCATGAGTGTGAGAGAAATACTTGAGCAAAGTGATCAACATTGCCTCGATGGGGGCGTGGCCAACATCATGGCCGGGTAGCTGCGTTGCTCGCGAGCTCCACCGGCCCTGACTGATATCCTGTACTTAATCCTGCTTCTCCTCACACATTTGAAGGGATATCCCAGGCTGAAAGGCTAGACAACAGAGTGGGGGGATCGTGAAAGGATTCACAGCCGTCTTCCCACAGTATCCGGGTCCCTTTCGGTGCGAGGATCGGCGCCCAAGGCTTTTAAGATGGCAGCCCAGACGGACAGAGGAAGGCAGTGAGTTAGAGCCCTGAACTCTCGTCTGAGGAAGCGATCGAGATCAGCGGACAGTGACGAGGCAGTGGGGCACCGCAAGGTGTTCGGAGCCATCCTCCCTCCCCCCGTGACCGAAGTGGCTGCGGACTGAGATCCCAGGCAGTGTGGGAGATTGTAAGCACGATAAAGAAGGGGAGGAGACCACCGATTCCTGCTTTGCCGGAGCTGGTGGGGGGAGTGCGGCCGGGGCTCGGCTGAAGCAGCTGGGATGCCCAGTGATCACTGTATCGAGTGAGGCAAGTGACGGCTCCTTTTCATTTCCACTGCACTAGTAATAACGCAGATGCGGAGGGGTATACGGCACAGAAGGTGAATGACCCGAGGCAAGAGACCCTGAGGTGGTGGCTGGACTCCTGAGGTTCCCGCTTAGGATGACCGTGGCATAGGACTGTGGGTTGAGGCCATATCACGCACCATTACTTTTTGCCCAGAGCCGCCCGGTTGGGCAAGAGTTCCTATTGGTGAGCACAGAGATTGACTCAGGAGGGGATGACGACGGGAGCTAATGGAGGCGGCGGTGATGTCCTGCAGAGAGTGCGCAAAAGGCTGTAGCCGCCTCGTGGGCCAGCGGCGTGCATAGTGTTTCTAATCAGCCACCGCAACCACCAGAAGCTGATGGGCACCGGCGAAGACGTGCTGTCTAGATTATTACAGGCAGCACAGTAACATATATCGGCGGTGTCTCTGCAAACTGGTGTTACACCCCCACCTGGGCGGTAGGAGAGCTGGTTGTCGTGGGGCGCGGGGCACGGGGCGCTCCCCAGGGTGACCTGTGGCTGTGCGATTTTCCTTGCGGTGGCCATCTTGTGCCTCAGAGGGAGCCCACCAAGCCGAGACCAGAAGTAAGCGGGACCTCTGAGGGGTCATAGTTGTTACTGGGGAACGGAGGGGCTGTTGCTTGCTCCTACCAGTACAAGATAGAGAGGGGCAGCCCAGACACCTTCCTGAGGGAGCCTGCAACTTGTACCTTGAGTGACACTATCTGAGCTGGAATATACTGGACTCCCCCAGAATAAAGTTTAATTTAAACATACAGAGAACCCTATTGGAAAGGTGATAGGCGGATTGATTCCCGGGCGGCTGCCCTGCTGGGCTCAGGATAAAGCACAACCCCACGATTAGTAACTGTTTATATTGACGTACTTTCTGGGAAACGAGTGGTACAGGACATAGTCAGAATGGCCAAAGATAAGGAGCCTAAGTCCTCTAAACAGGGGAAGCTGGACCGCTTTACCAAAACGATGCCACCGCCCACTGGGGCTGAGGGAGACACTGTTCCTAGGCAAGACACGGATGCAATACTACAGGCGATCCATGCTTCCCGTGAAAGCCTGGAAGGGAAAATTGCGGAGGTGAGAACAGAGGTCTCCTTTCTACGCCAGGATTTGCGAAAGGTATCAGAGAGAGTTACTGAGGTGGAACAAAGGGTATCTGAGTTGGAAGACACCTCAAGGACTACATCTAAAGAAGTTAAGGGGCTCATGACGACAGTAAAGGAGGTCGCCTGGAGAGTTGATGATGCCGAAAACAGGGCCCGCAGGAATAACCTCCGCTTTATAGGATTCCGGAAAATGTGGAACACTCAGATCCAGGACGTTTTTTGTTGACATTTCTTAAAGAAACTCTGCCGGAAACTCAGTTCTCCTCCTGTTTCGTCATAGAGAGAGCTCACAGGATGCCGGGGATCCGACCGCAGCCGGGTGCCCCGCCAAGACCTTTGATTGCCCGATTCTTAAATTTTCAAGATAGGGACATCATACTTAGGGACCTCAGAAAGAAGGGAGAGATCAAATTCCAAAATACCCATGTGATGGTGTTCCCTGACTACTCACAGGATGTCCGTAAATAGAGGCGCACCTTTGATCCGGTAAAAGTGAAGTTACGAGCACTCGGGCTACAATACATGCTACTGTTCCCGGCAAAACTTAACGTCATCTATCAAGATCAAGCTCACTTCTTCCAAACACTGGAAGAGGCCTGGACATGATTAGAGGAGCGGCCTCGGCTGAGGCCCGGGTCACAACTCATGGGAAATAACCAAAGAACGAAGGCGACGAAAAGTGCTGAAGCGGCGCACGGCCAGTGATGTCACGCCGGCAAGAGCCCTAAGGGTGAGAGACCGGACGCTGAATATGTAAGACACTATGAAGACACAGCGCTAGATTGTGAATCACGCACATCTCAGAGATCAAACGATAACATGGATTCAGACCAATCAGAGAAACAAGATGTGGAGAAAACTAACGCTGATCACCCTCTGTTGGAAAGCATACAACGGATGGAAGCCTCGGGACTGAGCCTTGTGGATATTGACTGACAAAGGCAACAACTTTGTTGAAGTGGTGAGGAGGAAGGATGACTCGGGGCTGGGCGCCCTACATAAACACACTGTAAGACTCCTGAGAGTTGGCGCACGTTTTGAGGGCTAGCCATACCAAAGGGAAGTATACAGTGGGTTGTTATTTTTCGATTGTGGTTCTAATTGTGTGATTAAGGGGAAGAGGGTGGGACACAGACCTCTGAGTGGTTTCCTACACCAGTATTGTCATGTTGACGAAGTTGGGGATGGTGGGGGGGCCGGCAGAGTGTGGGGAGGAAGATACAGTGACTGCTGCTATCTGTTTTGAGTATTGGTTACTGAGAGGGTGTGGGGTAAGTTGTTTTGGTGATAAGATTTGAGTACTGACAGGAATGATAATGATGGGTTGTGGATAATGTTCAGGGCATGCATTGCAGGAAGAAACTTAAATGCTGGACGATGCACACCCCATGCAGGTACAATTAGATCAAGAGTATTACAATAGGTACACTACATGGGGAAGGCGGTGGGGATTGCACACACTACATTTGCTAACACTATGGTCGGAGAAGAATAAACAGTCTTGATGTGGAACGTCAATGGGTTAGGGAATAAGGTTAGTCTCGAATTACCTCAAAAGGCTCAAGCCAAACTTTGTACTGTTACAAGAAACACATCTTATGGGTCCACACTGTTCATTCTTAAACAGGGGGCAATATATTACTCTGGCATATGCAGGCTTCTCTTGAGGTTCAAGAGGAGTTGCGATCCTAGCACGAAAGTCACCTCCCTTCAGGGTTGTACGAAAATGGGAAGACCCAGATGGTACATATGTGGCAGTTCAGGGTGTCTGGAACCATACTGCATGGTTATTGGTTAGCATATATGCTCCCCCATGTCTCCAGCAATGCACACTAGATAAGGTAACTGTAATCCTTTTACAGGCAGGCCCCGCCACGCATATCATTGGGGGTGATTTCAATGACGTAAGCGATCTCTCCCTGGAGCGATCGCTAGCCCGGACTGAGACTGGCGAGGCCACTGCACTCGCAAGATTTCAGCTAACCCTAGGGCTAACTGACCTATGGAGAAGTCGCCATCCGTTTAGACGTGCATATTCATACTTCTCTGGAGCCCATCGGGTGTTCTCCCGGTTGGACTATTTATTTGCCCCAGCTGGAGAACTTTACAATGTAGAAGAAGTGGAATACTTGGCTAGAGGGATAACTGCTCACTCACCGCTCTTTATGAAGGTGGGGACACAAAGGGGCGGGCACAGGGCCTCCTGGAAGCTGAATGCATGGGCCCTGAAAGATCCACAAGTGGCCAAAGAAATCAGAGTAGAAATAGAACTTTACTTTCGGGAGAATGTTGGCTCGGTTCAATCGACCATCACACTCTGGGAAGCTTTTAAAGCAGTGTTACGAGATAGAGCACAAAATATCATTGCACATCAGAAGAGACGCGAAACTCAAATACTCCTGACTTTAGAACATAAACTACTTGAACTCGAGAGCAAAGGGCCCTTACATTAGACTCACACATCCTCCGCCAGATCAACATCACTAAGCGGGAGTATCGGGCGTTGGCCACCAGGGACGTGCGTACGCACCAGCTTGCGACACAGCATCGACTATATGAAACGGGGGATAGAACGGTTAACTACTGGCATGGTTGGGAAGAAAGGAGCAAGAATCTAGGTGGGTTACCTCTATTAGGGAGGCAGACAAATCCTACACTACGCCACAAGATATCGCTGGGGCCTTTGCCCGATTCTATGCCACACTTTATACAGCCCAAACACAGGTGTGCGATGCACAATTATGCAAGTATCTCGAAGACATTAAACTTCCTTGTCTCTCCTTGGAGGAAAAAGAGGCTCTAGATTTAGAAATCACATTGGAGGAGGTGGTAGAAGCTATGAACAGATTGAAACTGGGGAAAGCCCCGGGTCCCAACGGCCTTCCAGGAGAATTCTTTAAAAAGCATACCTCTCTTTTGGCGCCGCACCTACTTAAGATGTTCAAGGAATCTAAAAAGGAAGGGTTGCTCCCTGCTGATCTTAGAGAGGTGATTGTAGTGGTGATTCACAAGGCCGGGAAACCCCCAGATGATTGTGGCTCCTACCGTCCTATATCATTGTTGAACATTGAAACTAAAATTCTAGCCACCATCCTCGCTACACGCCTCATAAGGGTAATTACATCACTGGTTCAGGATGATCAATCTGGCTTTATGCCTAAGCTTGCCACTCGTTATAATCTATGCAAAGTGGGCAATTGGATGGACGCCGTTCGAGATCGGGACACTGCACATTTACTGCTATCCCTAGACGCTGAAAAAGCGTTCAACACCATTCATTGGCCCTTTATGAGGTATGTCTTGGAGAAATTTGGATTCGGGCCAAGTTTCCGAGATTGGATAGCGCTACTTTATACGAAACCCATGGCTAGGGCCCGGGTCAACGGGGCTCTTTCTGAACCTTGGACAATACAACAGGGAACTAGACAGGGATGTCCTCTTTTCCTGTTACTTTTTGCTCTTATTTTGGAACCCCTTGCCTGTGTTATCAGAACTACCCCTGGATTAGGTTGATTCGTAGACGATACCAGAACACTCAAAGAGGAACGCATATCTTTATATGCAGATGATATTTTATTATACGTGACCGACCCCAGTGTGACCCTTCCCCGAATCTTGCAGATTTTTGAGGTATACAGGAAGCATGCAGGATACAAAATCAATTGGAGTAAATCCACACTATACCCAATTGGGGGGCGGTGGAACCACAGGGGCTCCCTGATTGTTTACTTTGGTCAAAGGAATGCTTCACATATCTTGGCCTTTACATTACCACTGATGTCGCGGAAAGCCTGGTACGTAATGTTAAGAGCGTTATCCACAATTTTCAAGAAGACGTTAAGAGGTGGCGCAAACTCCCCCTAACTATTATGGGAAGGGCCGCAATGTATAAAAGGATTACGCTTCCACAGCTGCTCTATGTGCTGCTAAATATTTATCATAAAATCCCAGACACATTGTTCAATCAAATAGATAGTGAGGTACGCTTGCTTCTATGGGATGGGGCATACCTACGAGTGGCACTCCAAACCTTGCAAAGAAGTCTATATAATGGTGGTCTGGCTCTTCCAGACATCAGGCCATATTACAGGGCATCCCACCTTATTGTTATTAACGAGTGGATCCATATACAAGGAGAACATTCGACATATAGGCTGGAACGATATAATGTTATAGTTAGAAATTAGCAGTTAAAAAACCTTAGTAATTCACTGAAAAAAACACAGGTTTCAGGGACATTATAGTAGTCATGAATGTTGGCCTGTTGAATGATGATGAAGCCCAATTTCTCTTCAACAATAGTCCTGTAATGCCCACCATATATTTTCTCCCTAAAGTTCACAAAACTCTCATCAACCCGCCGGGGAGACCCATCGTTTCCAGTTGCAATTCCTTACTTGAAAATATGTCAATCTCTGTGGACAAATATCTGGCACCAATAGTAACCAACTTAAGTTCTTATATAAAAGATACCAGAGACTTTCTAAGAATGCTGACAAACATGGGAGGGCAAAAAGGGTTTTATCTAGTAACCATCGACGTGGTATCTTTGTATACCTTGATTGATCATGAAATTGGACTTAAAGCAGTAGAATACTTTCTACGACAAAGGAACATCCAAGAATTCAAACATACTAGGATGTTAATGGAAATGGTGGAACTTTGCCTGAAGAATAATATATTCTTGTTCAATCAAAAAGTATACACCCAACAATGCGGAACTGCCATGGGAATATCTTTCTCACCAAGCTACGCTAATCTCACCATGGGATGGTGGGAGAAATTTGTGGCCTGAAAAGAAGAAAATGAAAGATATACAACCAAGATAGAAATGTGGTTGAGCTATATCGATGATTTTTTTTAAATCTGGAATGGCAGTCCAAATGAATTCAAGGAATACTTTACCATCTTGAATACCAACAGTACAGGTTTGAAATTTACATACAATATAAGTCCTAAATCCATTCAATACTTGGATGTCCAGGTGTATGTAGAAGAAAATTCAAATACACACAAAAGTCTATCGAAAACCTACAGCAACGAACAGTATACTCCATGGCAAAAGCTTTCATCCAAAAAATCTGATAAAAAGCATTCGGTATGGAGAGTTTATCAGAATGAGGAGGAACTGTTCAGCAACTGACATAGCGTAAAAAAGCCTACAAGAAAGTGCTAACCGTTTCATGAAAAGAGGATATAAACACAGAGTTTTGAGAGAAGGTCTAGAACGAGCAAAGGCTATTCCTAGAGCAGAAACTCTAGTTGTCAAAGCAAAAGACTCAAAGGAAGATACAACAAGACTAATCCTAACCTATAGTAAAGAAAGCTTCAAAATTAAAAAAATTCTACAGAAATATTGGAATGTGTTGGAAAGTGATCCGGACATTGGAAAGACAATCAGGGCAAAGCCCGAATATAACATATCGCAAAGTTGCATCTCTCAAAGACAAACTTGTAAATAGCCATTTTGTCTCAAAGAAATCGAAAACTTGGTTGACAGAAAAACAGAAAGGATTTGTTCACTGCAACAAATGTAAAGCCTGCAAAATTGGGAAATTTGTAAATAGCATCAAGGATTTCAAAGGAAAAACATTCATAATAACAGAGAATCACCTGTGAGACAACATATGCTGTCTACATGATTGAATGTACATGTGGGCTACGTTACATTGGTAGCACTATCTGTCCTCTTCGCAAGCGAATACTGGAACATCTGAAAGCTATCCATAATAAAGACATGAACTATGTGATATCAAAACATCTTCACACACAACACAAAACAAATTGGGAAAACATAAAATATTTTGGTATTGCAACCATTCCACACCACAAGAGAGGTGGCAATCGTACACTTACGTTGAGAAGACTGGAATCGCGCCTAATAATCAAATTCAAAACCAAGGCTCCGTTTGGGCTGAATGGAGATGAAGAATTACATGTACATTTGTACATTTATAAGTAATTAAGGAAAAGATCCGTCACTAAACCATTTAGGGCACTAGTCCCATAAATAATTCACAACTAGAATCCTACAACCCGGTACGAAACCGAGAGAATGGAAGTGATTTTTAACGTGAACATATGGCAAAACTGTTTTGCGCACATGAAACTGTGATACAATAAATGTAAATGGATTCATTCATCATTACCACTAAGGAGAGAGCTTAGAGTGCCAATTTAAACAAAAACAGAACTTGATATCATGAAAATTAATGATTGTGACTTACTGTGACCTGCAAGTCCCAGAATGCATCAGAACTGGGCTCATAATTGAACACTGTAAAGGGTGAAAGAGAAGAGGGACTCACGTAACCGTGACAAAGATCATTTCTTGGTCGAAACGTTTCGTGGTGGTAATGGTGTTGGTTATTATGCTTTATTAAAAGATATCTGAAATCATACGACTTCTGGAGTGCTGTGAGGTATGGTCCAACCCCAACACAGGCACCAGTGGGAAAAGCGCGAATCGATTGTGGACTGTTTGTTTTGGGGAAAATATATATTTATATATATCTACATACATATATATATATGAACGCTCGTTTGCCATGTCCCAAACTTTGAGCTGCACTCAAACAACGACCAGGGTGGCAAGTCCTTTAATCAGGGGTATAAGCAGGCTAAGGTTGACAGTTAGTGATTAAACAGCTACAAACGCGGTAAGCCTGACGCGTTTCAAAGGTGAGTCCTTCTTCTTCAGAGGCGGTTGCATTTGTAGATACGTGTTCGGCTCTCCATCCTGAACGAATTTATACGCCCCCAAATGGGCCGGTTCGATGCCCGATGCATTCTGGTTGTTGGAGTCCCGATATTACTTCCACTGATGGTGCACTAATTTCTGCCGGTTACTTTTCAAGCCCACAGGTGGGCCACCATCAACACCGTCTGCTTTAGATCCCAGGTCAGAGTTCCCGATGAGCGGCTCAGCAAGATTGCCACCGCACGGCCCCCTCTCTTAGCGGGGTGGTGCTGCTCGACAGCCGGACCGCCGCCAAAAATGAACGCTCGTTTGCCATGTCCCAAACTTTGAGCTGCACTCGAACAACGACCAGGGTGGCAAGTCCTTTAATCAGGGGTATAAGCAGGCTAAGGTTGACAGTTAGTGATTAAACAGCTACAAACGCGGTAAGCCTGACGTGTTTCAAAGGTGAGCCCTTCTTCTTCAGAGGCGGTTGCATTTGTAGATACATGTTCGGCTCTCCATCCTGAACGCATTTATACACCCCCAAATCACTAACTGTCAACCTTAGCCTGCTTATACCCCTGATTAAAGGACTTGCCACCCTGGTTGTTGTTCGAGTGCAGCTCAAAGTTTGGGACATGGCAAACGAGCGTTCATTTTTGGCGGCGGTCCGGTCGTCGAGCAGCACCACTCCGCTAAGAGAGGGGGCCGTGCGGCGGCAATCTTGCTGAGCCGCTCATCGGGAACTCTGACCTGGGATCTAAATCAGACGGTGTTGATGGTGGCCCATCTGTGGGCTTGAAAAGTAACGGGCAGAAATTAGTGCACCATCAGTGGAAGTAATATCGGGACTCCAACAACCAGAATGCATCGGGCATCGAACCGGCCCATTTGGGGGCGTATAAATGCGTTCAGGATGGAGAGCCGAACACGTATCTACAAATGCAACCACCTCTGAAGAAGAAGGACTCACCTTTGAAACGCGTCAGGCTTACCGCGTTTGTAGCTGTTTAATCACTAACTGTCAACCTTAGCCTGCTGATACCCCTGATTAAAGGACTTGCCACCCTGGTCGTTGTTCGAGTGCAGCTCAAAGTTTGGGACATGGCAAACAAGCGTTCACATATATATAGGCGGTGAGGAAATTAAAATTACGAAAGTTCTTTGCACTCAACAAAAACACTGACGGTAAAAAAATCAGCAGTCTGGCGGAGAGCAACATGGAATCTAGTGATATGTCACAAACAGCAGAGCTCCTAGAATTATGGGAAACAGAAGGTGAGGGATACCAATCTAACCAGAATGAAAGAAAACCAATAACGACACATTTCAAACCACCATCTACGTTTAATCCAATAATGCCACGAGATGCCATTGACATATTTCATGAAAACACGGTCAGTCAAATCAAAAAACTTTATAAAAATACAGTAACAGAAAGGAAAAAGTATGACCGTCAAACCATGCAATACAACAACCTAATGAAGAAATTAGGGGACAATAAAAACATTGTGATACGCCAAAGGGATAAAGGTGGCAACGTGGTACTTTTGGAGCGAACACTCTATGAGAAGGAAGCCTATGCCCAGCTCAATGACAGAGAATGCTACATGAGGTCCAATGCAAGTGATTTAAAAATCATGATTCAAGACTACCACCTAAAACTTACCAAATGGAAAAACAAAAAATTGATCACGGAAGCAGAGTACAAGTACCTCAGAGTTGATAACCCTATTACACCTATTATTTATTTCATCCCTAAAGTACATAAGGATATCAGTAAACCTCCTGGCAGACCAATAATCTCAGCCAGGGGTGGACTACTGGAAAAATCATCAATTTATATTGACTATTTCCTTCAACCCTTTGTTAAACAACTACCCTCTTATATTCAGGACACAGGGGATTTTTTGTACAAGATACAGCAAATCAAATGGGAAGAAGGCTACTGGATGCTAGCACTAGATGTTACAGCTCTCTATACGAGTATTATTCATGAGACTGGTCTTAAAGCTATTTTGCATTTTCTGCAACAAAGGGGTGACCAGGACAAGGACCATAATACCATGTTATTGCAGATGTTACAGTACTGTTTAACCAACAATGTATTTATGTTCAATAACCTTCTCTACCGTCAACTACAGGGTGTGGCCATGGGGGCCAGTTTTTCACCAAGCTATGCCTGTTTGGTAATGGGGGCTTGGGAGGAACTGGTCCTCAGGACCCAATTCATTGAGGTTATGAACAATAATGTGGTAGCTTGGTATCGATTTATCGATGATTTATTCATTGTCTGGCGGGGTGACGCAGATGTGGCTAATAAATTCATTGAAGACATCAGCAGCAATGATTATAATTTAAGCTTTACTGCTACAATGAGTCAGTCGTCAGTAACGTTCCTAGACACAGAAGTATATGTCTATAAAGGGAAATTGGAAACCAAACTCTACCGCAAAAAAACAGCAGGTAACACGTTATTGCATGCTAGGAGTTCACATCCGGCCCATCTGATAGCTAGCATCCCCTACGGGGAAATGCTACGCATCAGAAGGGTTTGCAGTAATCCAGCGGATTTAACCATGGCTCAACTATCCAGTAGCTTGAGATTCCAAGAGAGAGGTTACTCTAAAAAAATCATTGATAGTGCCATCAGCAAATCTATGCAGCATACTAGGGAGGAACTATTGAGCTCCTATGCTATTAATCAAAGTACCCAAATTGCAAGCTCAACACTCATTCCTGATGATGAAAAACAAAACACATTCAGGGTTATCACAGGATACAGTAAGCAGCATAGGGACATATACAAGATTATCAATCGTAATTGGCCCATAGTACTCAATGACCCAGTCATTGGTGCGTCACTACCTACACGGGCATCACTTACTTTTAGCAGAGCTCCCTCAATGAGTGATTCACTGGTTGACACAAATCCGGAAATCATTGAGAAAACTTCATGGCTACAGTCCAATTCAGGGTTTTACAAATGCAAAACATGTAAATCTTGTCTCCAAGGTGTAAACACCAAAAAATATCATGATGGATTCAGTAACAAGGATCACCTGATCACCAAACTGCTTACATGTAAAACGGAATTCGCAGTTTATATCCTGACTTGCCCATGTCCATTAAGGTATGTAGGAAGCACCAAGCTACCAGTGCATAAACGCATCCTCCAACATCTGAGGGCAATCAATAATCAAGATAATACATACCCAGTGGCAAGACACTTCAGGGAGTCCCATAATTGTGATAGTCGCCAACTCAGTTTTTATGTCATTGATGCAATCAATGCAAGCAGACGGGGTGGCAACAGGGAGGCAAAATTGCGTAAATTAGAAACCCAATACATATTACGCCTTGATACGAAACATCCAAAGGGGCTTAACACAACCGAGGACCTTTACACTTGCTTACCGTGATTATGTGATGTGATGGTTCATGATGATCTTTTTATTATTCTATTCTATTGAAGATTTTATGTCATTGCCAGCTATGACCCTATATCTCCTCTTTAGGTTCCACAGTGTTTAAGGATACACCATATGATCAGTTTATCGAAGAGATTTTTTTTAAGACTTATGATCCTGATTCTCCTTGTGCGTGTAGCTTTTATTGTAGTGGTTCTTATCCAGCTATTTACAGTTACACATATTCGTTGGATGAGGCACACCATGTTTAGTCACTTTTTTAATTATTTCACCACCTGTGCACACACATCTTTCTTTATTTATATCTATTTATGATACCATTTTAGCCCTGATACATACCAAGTGTGACCTTCTGATACATGTGTTTTTTATACGAATGCTTTTATATACACAAGGTCCTCCCCTATTGTTGTAGAGACAAGCTATTATTCAGATCTACCTGCTGGATAGCCCCAACTTATACATAATTGGAAGTTCACATCTCGGACAATCGATACATTTGGCATTTATGTCATTATTATGATCATACAACATATCTAATTATATTGTCTGCATTGTCTGATTTTAGTTGGGACTATTGGCATATAACTAACAGGCATTTAAGCCATAATTGTTGAATATGCCTTCACCAATACGGGTGATGTTTAACCAAAGAATTTTAATAGATTGTATATGTTTTTATTTTAAAAACTTATTTATCTATTTATTGTCTTAAATATGTATTATCATGTAATATTGCGACAATTTGCACATTCTAATAATCTGTTCTCTTTTTATGGGGATCAAGCCATTTGCGTTATATTGAACAAGAGCATGTAAATGAAACAGTGTTTTCTTTATATTCATGAAAGACATAAGTCACATGGTATCAATTGGTGCACTTTGAATACTGGCTATTTATTGGTCTTTGTAATGTACTGACGTTGTCATGTGATCAAGGCTCCACGGAGCCGAAACGTTATGACGACAGCCTCACGATTTAATTAAATCAAGCACTTTACCAAAGGTCCGTGTCAGCGAGTGTTTTTTGGAGTTCTGGATGTCAACTACGTCTTCCATGCACCAGCAATTTCCTGATATATATATATATATATTTCATGAAGATTCATCAAACGACGCCAAAGTTATAAGCAAAACAAAAAATGCTCTTCCTATGGAAACTTGGTCCTAACTATAACTACCTACTGGTGACTGCCAGTAGGTATATATATTACCTACTGGCATTCGCCAGTAGGTAGTTATACTGAGGACCAAGTTTCCATAGGAAGAGCATTTTTTGTTTTGCCTATTACTTTGGCGTCGTTTGCTGAATCTTCATGAAATTTTCCAAACTAGTTCATATCAGCTCCTATGTTGAAAGTTTGGGGGTGAATCATTAAGGGGGGGGCCAAGAAAAAAGGGGGTCCCAAAACGTGTTTTCTCCATGCAATATCCATAGGAAACTTTAGACAAGGCTACAGTTCGAACGGGTGAATTTGGCAGGGAGAAAGGTCTTGGTCTAGAAAGCACGCTTTTGTTTATTTGGTGTAAATCCGTTCAGTAGTTTTGGAGAAATATCGAAATTTACAGATATCGACATTTGGGAATTCTGCCATCTGATTGGCTGAGGCGTTACGAGCACGAGCTTGCTGCTTATTCGGTGCGAGCGGTTGCAACTAGGACGTGTTGGCGGTTGCAACTAGGAAGTGTTGGCAGCCATTTTGTGATTCTGTTGAAGCAAGTAAGGGGAAAAAAGGGTGAAAAAAGTAGGAAAGAAGAGGGTAGGAGCACTGTAACCTCTGTGGGGTGTTTAGGGTGTGCTATACAGGGGTGCGAAGCAAACTACTCATCCCTACCAGTCTAAAAGTGCTGGGCTATGGAAATTAAGTGAGGTATTGCCTAGAGTGTGATGCTGCTAAGTTGAGCTGCTGCGGGACTCGGGGATTAAAGCGTGAGCCCAAACTGTGTGTCTTATGCTGTGAAGTCATGTGCCCTCTCCGTTGCACCACACCTGTGGAAGTAGTTTCAGCATGTGTTTATACCTACTACGACGAACGTACTGTTCTGAATGTGCTGGGGTACGGAAAATATGTGAGGTATTGTCTAGAGTCTCATGCTGATAAGCTGAGCTGCTGCCAGACTCGGGATGAAAGCGTGAGTCCAAACTGTGTGTCATATGCTGTGAAGTCATGTGCTCTTGCCGCTGTGCCACATCTGTCCAAGTAGTGTCAGCATGTAGTTATACCTACTCGGAGGAACTTTTGTTTCGAACATTGTAAATTGTGTATGGTGCTTAGAGGGTGTTATACAGGGAGTGCTAAGGTAAATTCGCGCGTATCAAATCAATTCGGTATTTGTTTAGTGCAAACTACTCACTCGTACGGGTCTGATGGCGCTGGGGGCGTAAGCTGAGGTGCTGCCGGACTCGGGGATAAAGCCTCTGAACTACTGACCCCTACTGGTCTGAAAGTGCGGGGTACGGAAATTAAGTGAGGTATTGCCTAGAGTGTCATGCTGCTAAATTGAGCTGCTGCTGGACTCAGGGATGAAACCGTGAGCCCAAACTGTGTGTCCTATGCTGTGAAGTCATGTGCTCTGGGCCCTGTGCCACACCTGTCCAAGTAGTGTCAGCAATATTTTATACGTAGTAGGAGGAAGTTTTCTTTGGAACATGGTAACTTGTATACGGTGCTTAGGTGGTGTCATAGAGGGAGTGCGAAGGTAAATCAATACGGTATTTGTAAAGCGCAAACTACTCACCCCTATGGGTCTGAAGGCCCTGGAGGCCGGCGTGGAAATTATGTGAGCTATTTAGTGAGCTATTGCCCAGAGTCACATGGTGCTGAGCTGCTGCCGGAGCAGGGGATTAAACTGTGAGCCCTGTGCTCTGAACTCATGTTTTCTGGCCACTGCGGCACACCTGTCCAAGTAGTGTCAGCATTTGTGCATACGTACTAGAAGGAAATTTTGTTTTAAACAGTGTGACGTCTGTAGGGTGATTGGGGGGTGCAACAGAGGGAGTGTGAAGTTCAATTCTGCCGTTTCCAATCAATCCGGTATTTTTAAAGTGCAAACTACTCACTCGTGCGGGTCTGCAGGCGCTGGGGGCCGGTGTGGAAATTAAGTGAGCTATTGCCTAGAGTCACATGGTGCTATCCTGAGCTGTCGCTAGAGCCGGTGATCAAAGCCAGAGCTCTGTGCTTCAAAGTCAGATGGTCTGGCCGCTGCGCCACAGCTGTGTGGAGAGTACATTTTGGCGAGGGTCCAGGAGTTTCCGTTACCTGGCCCTAAAATAGCAGGCCTAATTTGTCAGTTATAGGGTGGCTCTAAAAGGAGCCCCTGTGTTTATTAGTTGGAGCTACATAAAAGTGTGGATGCACAGCTTTAGGGTATTCAGAAAAACTCGATTTTCCTGATCTGTGAAGTGTACTCCATCACTTCTGTAGATATCAGCCATATCAAAACGTTTGTTGTTGATATAGATCGACCCCATTCTGTAGTCTCTGAGGTATGCAGACACAGATTTGTTGACATTCTTCCTAGATTTTTCAATCCGAGGACAAAATTGGTTTGACCATTTCCACCTCAGTCTTTGGCATATATTGGAATATGCAAAGACAGTTTAAGGCAAAAGCAACATCAATTGTGGAAAGGTGTCTTTCATTAGCATTTCCAAACCTACCCCAGTCAATGTGCCTAGGTCATTTCCACCACAGTGCACAATGATGATGTCAGGGTTTTGGAGATGCAAACAGGTTTTAACCAAAGGCAACAATTGGTGCCACTTTAATCGTCTCTGTCCAAACCATTTAATGTCCACATTATGTAAACCTAGGTCTAAGTCAATACGTCTCTGTTCTGCATACCTCTTGCAGCCGAAAACATAGCTATGTCCTACGATCCACACTAGCATTTTGAAGGTATGGCTGGGAAGTATGGATAGATGTCTGTAGCTCATGCAGTCCGTTTGTAGAATAAGAGATATGTTTAAAGGTGGGGAACTACCTTTTTTTCTCATTCAAAACGATAACTGATTGGGAGATGAAAAGCATTGTTTTTTAAAAGTTGGGTGCACATTCGTTTTGTGGAAAAGCATCTTTGTGATTGGTTAAGAAAAAGCAGTTTAAACGTGGAGTACATATCATAAGATAAAATTTGGTCAACTCAACCACACCTACTACTTGCATTTGGAAGGCACTGTTCGAACTTAAAACAATCGTAAACTTTTAACCTGAACGTGGCGTTAAGTGTTCGAGAAAATGTTGCAAAAAAATATCGTTAGGTTAAAAAAAATTGATGAACTTTAACCTGCACGTGTTGTAGAATGTCCTAGAAAGTGTGTTGATAGAATACGTTGCACTTCTGACTTCTATGTGTCCTTGAATATTAAAAAAACAGTTTATATGTAAAATTCAAAAATAACCAATAGAGAGACGTTTTGCAATCTAAAAGAATCAAGGAACTATTCTAATTTGTTCTTTACATGTATTTATGTGTGGAGTAACAAAATTACAGACACAACAGCACCAGGAAGAGGAACAAGCGGGGAGTGGGGGGACGAGGGGAGATGGGCACAATGGCACACATGCACAATTAAGTACAGCACAACTACAGACAAACCATGCCCAAAATGAAACACAGCAACAAGGAGCACAAGTCACACAACCCGCCAACATCACACCGCTGAACAAGCTTAGAAGAGAAAACCGCACTGCCTGAAAGGGAGAAGGGTGAAGAAAACCTCACATGAAGGGACATCTCACATACACAACAGCATACACACATAGGAAGCAGAGCACACCAACATCAAACATATGTTGTCCAAACACAAAGATTCGCACAATCGAACACAGGACACAAATGCACTCGCCTGCGGCGGATAAACATCCAAAAGCGTCAGTACGAAACAGGCACATGAGAACGCATAAGTACAAACCCACAGTCCGGATGGGGTAGCAATTCACATATGGCACGCAGCCAGAGAGTCTGTGACACACACATTGGCATACAAATGAAGACACAACACATTTGGAGACAAATGAAAATGTTGAAACTTTATAAAAAAAGTGAGTGTCAGTATGGCCAAGAGTAGTGCCATGATATGCAGACAAATGCAGCAGCATGCCTGAATAAGGAACGTAGGAAAATGTCCATGTTCACCTTGGGGTAGTCCATCACCAACACACGTCAGTGTCAAGCAGCGTTGGTTGTCCGCCCCTCGGACATGAGTCGACGTCAATGCAGCCATGTCCACTGTCGACTTGAGACATGTGCCCAGATGCACAATGTGCAAAGATGCAGCGGGACCCGTGCAATGTGGCACATCAAGTCGTGGTTGCAGGTACCTTGTCACTCGTTCATGAACGTTAGTGCAGTTGCGTAAGCCACTATCTCTAATGAGTGATGGTTGGCCATAATATGTGACATGTCGCTGACGTAATCCATCAGCTGACCGGGACAGATGTGCTGACTCCAACCACTGTACCCAATGTGCACCAAAGCAGAATCGGGAAGTGGCTCAATTTGCTCACTGCATACTACGACAAGTGCAATCTCCCAGGCCCAGTTCCCAACATGCATGCAAAACATCCATGCATGCCATAAATGGGCATCACCATGACACTCCTGGTCGTGGGCCAACAGGGGGTGCATACACCCGTCGTAATCCATGTCAGCTACCCACACTCGTCCATGCACCACTCAGATAGGCACGTGCGACATTGCAATACAGGTTGAATGCTGGTGACGTCCGTAATGCGGAAGCTCAGCCGGTAAGTGATCCGCAGCACTGCCGAAGGCAGTGCACCCAGGACATGCAGCAGACATGCAAGGTATAGGTGGACGTGAATGGAGTCGACCATGTGTTCGGTATGCCCTGCTATGCGTCAGTGGCTCTGCTTATAGCCAAACTGGCTTGTCGTGTGCCAGTCTTGTGAATGAAATGGCACAGCTTGGTGCAATGAGCCGGGTCTGTGTGCAATGGGTGCAGGGCAGGGTTGTGGTGGGAGTATGTGTGAAGGCCATTTCACGCACGCTAACTTCGACGAAGGAGTTTTTTTAGTGTGGGATGTCAACTCGTTGTTCTCAAATCGGGCAGTGCATAGTGTGGGAGACAGATGCAAATATTATCGTATATGTCAGGGGGCTGGCCACTTGCAAGTTCCTTCTCGGAGCAGCAGATGTGTTAGCGCAAGATAGCTCAGACAAAGAACCTTTCATCCTTACAGTAACTTCTCCAGCTGCATTCATACAGGATGTGTACAAAGGCCGGTCGTGGGTGTTGTGGGATGTCTGCGACCCTGATCATCATGGATGAGATGCCCAGCACGTGGCACATGGGCGGGTTCACTGTGTGTAGCATTGCCAAACAGCTGCTCCTCCCTCCCATGAGCCCCACACTTTTGTGCGCTGCGCTGTTGTATCCCGTGCACTCCTACGGCACACCATTGTAATGCCTATTTGCGCATGTCCTTCGGCATTCCAATCACACCGTGACACTGCCATTTGGAGGTGGTGCATGCCACTTTACAACATCGACTGCAGCAGCCCCTGTGGCGGCCACACCAAAACACAGAGACACACTTAACGCACTGCTTGCACACGGAAATGTGTAAGACACCCTAATCCCTTTGCCGCTTGTGCATGCAGGAGGATGCGTGCATAGCTACATCTCCAGGCTCACTGCCAACATTGAGGTGACATGGTAACGTCCGCTGAAGACAGCACACTGTGATGTTGCAGGGCCTGTGCCTATCATGCTAACACAATGACCACACGGACATACTTGCTCAGATGCGGGTTCGGGGGGCGTTGGCGGTCCTGGGGTTGTTGCGATGAGTGTTATGGCCCTCATGGGTATCCGTGTATCAAGCTCATTGATTCTATGGCACCTGTGGGTGTTCCGGTGTGGCTCTTGGCTGTGTTCCCTTGCCTGCTGCAGGTCGTCGTCCTGCTTAACACCAGCAGAAAGCAGATGTAAAATCTCTGGAGCTAACACAGCTTATCGCGAATTTGTTTCGCATCGCAGTTTTTGCCTTTCGTTGTGAAAGTTGTGATGTGGTTTTTTTGTGTACAGAAAAATAAATGAACTGGGCAGTGTATCCCGTCAAGATCCAGCACCTGACCCACTATTCCGAATCAATATAAATACAATAAGATTTCTTGATTGATTTTGTGTGTACACTTTAAATGCACCCACTACCACAGTGCAATTCAATACAGGATTTTAGTATTTAGAATAAATTGCAAAGGTGCACCTCGTGTGTTTTTGCACGGGAACACCTACTCTGCATCTCATTTTCAGCACTTTAATGCAACTACAGTTGAGATAAATCTAACACACTATTCAGAAGCTGGTGCAAACTGCAGACATCACCAGTATTCCCGCGATAACTGCCACAAAATGTATCACCATGGTGGACACCACCAAATAACAGTAATAAGAACGAGAAAGAGTCACACAGCACTTAAGTAACAACCAAAAACTTTATTGAAATTTTCTTTTTCTTCAAACTTATTTTTTTGTAAACGTATATATAAAGGATAAACTAAATTTAACAAAATGAAAACAAAACAACAAGGTGGAAGACTCCTGTCGGGACCATGAATGTCGACGACACAGTCTGGAAAATAAAGCACAAAATAAGGACGTGTGTAATGCGCATATCAAAGGAGTGAGACACAGAGAAGGAAAAAAAAGCCAGAGAGAAAAAGAGAGGGAAGGAAAGAAAGGGAGGGAGAAGGGAGATAGAGAAAAAGAAGGAAAGGAAGGAAGAGAGTGAGAGAGTGAAGAGAGGGAAGTGAGAGAGAGAGAGATACTGCCGCCCCTTCGCATCCATGACCAAATAATTACCTGCTGCCACTGGAGTGTCTACCAGTGGGCACTCCACGTGCCCGTCAAAGATCCGTGGCCCGGCAGATCTCACAGATGTCGCTGAGTCCTGAATCACAAATGGCGGTTGACCACATCAGCTTCTCCGCGGCCCGGCAGATTTCACACATGTCGCTGAGTCCTGAGTCATCAATGGCAGAGACCACATCAGCTTTTGGTGCCGCTGACCCTGTGCAACGCAAGTCAGCGCCACATGGTGGTAGGCCGCTGACGGCCATACACTTAAGGTGCAACTAACCCTGTGCAACTCAAGTCTGCGCCACATGGTGGTAGGCCCCTGACAGCCACATCGGCTTCGGATGGCACTAACCCTGTGCAAGTCAAGTCCGCGCCATGTGGTAGTAGGCCCCTGACGGCCATACAGCTCAGGGTGCGACTAACCCTCTGTGCAACTTTTCATGGACTCTTTATGATTGAGACCCGTGGAGCGTCTGCCATCCAGTCATCACCGGCAATAAAGGATGTGACGTTGTTGATGCATTATATTTGCGTGGTCACATGGCCTGTGATGCATGTTCCGGATGGGTGTGGTGTATGTGCAAACCTGCCCTCAGGGAGTGGCTGTGACATGTTGACAACTAGACCACTGACCTGCACACCAACAGCGAGTACACCTGCAACAGGTAGCTATGTGGGGGTGTGAAAATGTTTTTTCTGAATGGATTTTCCATAGGAATCTTTAGACAAGGCTACAGGTCAAACTGCTGAACGGAATTACGCCAAATTTGGTAGGGAGAAAGATCATGGTCCAGAAAGCGTGCTTTCTTGCATCGAGTGAAAATATAAAAGAAAGGTCCCGGGGGCAATTTGATATACCGGAGCTCAGTCTGTGCGAGATAACCCTTTCATGCTCCCTCTTCCCAACATCACCACTTCGCAGCTATAGCGTTAGAAGCCAGTCCGTCGGCTCACAGCTCTCTACCTTTGTGAGCTAGTATGCTGCTGTACCTGTACCTCTGCGAGCTACTACGCTGCTGTTCCTTTGGGAGCGGACAGCTTGTAGTACAGCGTCTGTGAGTCGACCGGACGGGCCGCAGTTGTCCCTCTGCGAGCCTGGGTGCGAACTGTTCATAAGTCACACTACATAAGCATTGAAAAGCCATTTTGTGATTCAGTCCATCAGCTGGCATCTGTCTGAGGCATTTCTGAAAACATACCGGAGTTCTTTCTGTGAGAGATACCCCTTTCACGCTGCCTCTCCCCACATCAGCAGGTAACGCACCCTCTTCCCACATTAACAACATACCCCCAACAACCTTCTTGGGCCCAGAATTGTGTCTGTGCGGTTGCACAAACAAGAGTCTCAGTCATGTATAGATTTACATATAAAAAAAAGTTATTTAAACAAAACAACAACAAATAAACCTGACGGGAGTCTGGTGCTGTGGTCGCTGCCACGAAGTTGGGATTACTGTCATTCAGGACACAGTTCCACATGTGGGATCCGCATGTATTGAACAGGGTTAGTGGCACCACGTGTCACGCCTTGTGTTGTACAGGGTTAGTGGCACCACTTGTCAAAAATTCGAATTGCGAGCTCTGTTGCCCGCAGTGTAGACTGTTATTGAGTGTTTGTTTGCACTTGAAAATGAATTTGTTGATTGTACTGAAGCTATAACTGATATAAAAAAAGTTCTTGAAGCAAGGATACTAAAAGGATATTATGTAGGTTTTAGGCCTGTAATAGTTACTTGCCTAGTGGACTCTGTAATTAATTAATCAAGATTTAATTTTAATTGTGAGCCCTACTGACCGCAGTGTAGGCATATCATGAAAAGATGAAATATGTATAGAATACACTTTCAGAGTGTATGAGCCTGTGATGCTGCTTGGTGCAGACAGGCCGCAGTGGGAGCTATGTCTCTTGCCTACTGCATCATCTGCAATTGCGACTGTATCTGAATTGT
The DNA here is from genome assembly GCF_964204655.1 of Triturus cristatus. Lineage (NCBI taxonomy): Eukaryota > Metazoa > Chordata > Amphibia > Caudata > Salamandridae > Triturus > Triturus cristatus. The sequence goes on from NC_140595.1 coordinate 336,631,125, forward strand.
GAGCCCTGCTGACCACAGTGTAGGCCGAGGTAGCAGTGAGCAAGGGCCCACAGCCACATGCATAAGGTGGTGGCCCCACCGGCCTGCGTAGTTTAGGTTCAGTGGCACCATGTGTCACCAGCCTTTCATATGCAAATACGTGTCACTAATCGAAGGGAGTCTGGTGCTGTGGTCGCTGCCACGAAGTTGGGGTCACTGCCATTCAGGACTCAGGACACAGTTCCACATGTGGGATCGGCTTGTGTTGAACAGGGTTAGTGGCACCACGTGTCGCTCCTTGTGTTGTACAGGGTTAGTGGCACCACGTGTCGCCGGCCTTGCATATGGAAATATGCCTAACTGATCAAAGGGAGTCTGGTCCTGTGGTCGCTGCCACAGACTTGGGGTCACTGCCATTCAGGACAGGACTCAGGACACAGTTCCACATGTGGGATCGTTCGGCTTGTGTTGAACAGGATTAGTGGCACCACGTATGGCCAGCTTGTGTTGAACAGGGTTAGTAGCACCATGTGTTGCGGCTTGCATTGAATTCAGCCTCAATAAGTCCACGTGGCGATGACTTGTGGTGCAGTGAGTTAGTGGCACCTGAAGCACTCAGCATGTGCACACCCTGCGATGATGCATGGTCCGGGCGTGCCTCACTGGTAGCAATGTCTTTACATGCTTTGAAAGAATCTTCATAGCAGTCAAAATCTCCAAGTAATTCCATTTGAGTCCTCCAAGGTTTGAAGAGTTGCAGAAGAGCTAAATAGAAAAACTCTCTCTTATCTGGAGTATCACAACTTAATTTCCTGTGATTAATCAAATTTCCTTTGGCAGTCTTTAAGAAACATCCATCAGATCCATTTACAGCATATTTCCCTTCATTTATTTTTTCTGTAACATTTTTTCTAAAACTATAATGTTGCAGTATTTCATATAGACATATGTTTTCCAGGTATGGACTTCTATTTGGATAGTATGCGAGGGACAGTAATTGAGTTATCTGCAACATATTGTATGTCCATATTTGCATTCCACATCTTCAAAATTACTGGATTATAATCATTAATGTACTTCGATTCTTCTGTTCTTTTTATATTATAAGTATTTTTGAGTGATTTTCGAGTGATAGTATGCCTCACTGCTGACATAAAACTGTTCACTCTTCCTTGCGATGACTTATGGTGCACTGAGTTAGTAGTACCTTTGGTGCTCAGCGTGTACGTACCCTGCGATGATGCGTGGTCCGGGAGGGCCGCACTCGGATCAATGTCTTTTTTCTATCGAATTCTGCCTCAATAAGGCCACGTGGAGTTGACTTATGGTGCACTGAGTTAGTAGTACCTTTGGCGCTCAGCGTGTACGTAGCCTGCGATGATGTGTGGTCCGGGGGGCCCGCACTCGGAGAAATGTCTTTTGTCTATTGAATTCTGCCTAAGTAAGGCCATTTGTCGATGACTTGTGATGCACTGAGTTAGTGGTACCTTTGGCGCTCAGCGTGTGTGCACCCTGCCATGATGCGTGGTCCGAGAGGGCCGCACTGGGAGCAATGTATCTTGCGTACTGGACTGCGTCATCTGCAATCGCTACTCCATCTGAATTGTGATGCCTGCTGTCCGCAGTGTAGATCGAAGGCAGTAGTCTGTACAGACATAAGTCTGTGGTGCTGTGCTGCTGGGATTGCAGGGGGCCTGTGTCGAGGAGACCCACGGTCATGGCGGCAGCCTTGTGGCAGGGTGAGGCCCGCCGCTCTGGCACAGTCGTTGGTCTTCACAGTTTCCAAGTGAACCACGCCCAGAACCCCGGCCTATTTATTCACACTCCTACGCTGAAGTGGCGTACGTCGGACCAGCCCACTCCGGTTACGCTTATGCTTACAGGGGGGACGATACAGCTACATGACTGAGATCGTCCCTAGTGTTTGACGTAACATGGTTGGGTCCACTGTCCACAACACTACAAGCAACAGTAGTATTTGTGCACATGGAGAGGTGTGTGTTCTGCATACTGAGATGTGTCCAGCACATCACCGCTACACTTTGCATTGTGTGCATTGTTATTCATGGGTGAATTGCTTACTTCACATATAGTTTGTTCACACCTGTCCCAATATTCAGCTATTATGTGGCTGAGGGGCCGTGTCATTTTCGGAAAGTTCACTGTCTTGTTCTGCGCTGCCTCGGTGGTAGGGGGGGTCCTGGGGATGGTGGTGGGTGTTGTGGTGTTCTTGGGTGTAGGAGCTGCTTGATCAGTAGGTCTATGACATGTGTTAGTCTTCAGATGTGGCTCTGGGCTGGGCTCCCTGTCATACTGTATGTAGTTGTTTAATATTTAAAAAACAAGAAGACATTAAATAAATAAAAAAATACAAAAACAATTTTTAGGATATTAAAGTTACAAAATATCATTTTTTTTTCAAAATTACTGAAAAAAACGTAGGTTTTATGAACATTATAATTAGAAATGAGTATTTAAATGACCTTTGAAATTCACAAAAAAACATAGGTCTCAGGAAGATTAAAGTTAGAAATTAGTATAAATTTCTTTTTTTTTAATTTACTGAAAAAATGATTGCCACATTTCCCAACATTGAGCTATTATATGGCTAAGGGATCATGCCATTTTTGGAGGGTTCGCTGTCCTGTTCTACACTGCCTTGGTGGTAGCAGGGAGAGGGGTTGTACGGGGGGTAGGTCCTGAGAGTTGTGGCAGTGGGTGTTGTGTCCTTCTTGGGTGTCAGAAAAAATTATAGGTTAAATGAACATTATAATTAGAAGTTAGCATTAAAAAAAAATGAAATTCCCTGAAAAAAAAAAGGTTTCAGGCACATTATAGATAGAAATTAGCATTTAAAAAACCTTAGAAATTCACAAAAAAAACATAGGTTTCAGGAACGTTATAGTTAGGAATTACAATTTAAAAAACCTTAGAAATTCACTGACAAAAACACAGGTTTCAGGCACGTTATAGTTAGAAATTAGCATTTAAAAAACCTTAGAAATTCACTGAAAAAACCATAGGTTTCAAGAACATTATAGTTACTTGGACATTTAACTCATATAAAACCAGAGAAATTCGCCCGTTATAGTTAGTTGAGCGAACTATAACTCGCGCACCCGCAATGCACTGGTGATGACGTCACATATTACATCACTCATGACATGGTCAGTGACATCACTCATGACATCACTGATGACATCTCAAATGACATAACTGATGACATCATCCACATGATAGTCTAACACACCTCCTCACATTCTAATATAACCTTTGATTCACGTACTCTAAAATACAGACTACCATTTTCGAAACCATAGACACACCAATACCATATACTAGATACCCATCCACTGATTCCTATCTATATATTGTGAGCTAGACATACACTCATACAATCACTCATACATGCTGTCACTCATCATTACATCAGTATAATATCCACTCATACACCTATACATACATTCACACAGTGCTACTGATCCATAGAGTTACTCACACATCAACTCAGTCATACCAAATCAATCACACACCCATGTACTCACCTATGCAGATATATAAACACCACCTGACTTATTTATACACACTCCGCCTCCCTTATTTATATAGAAACTAACACATACATACTCTCTTATACAATCACTAATACAAGTACACATTCATGTATGTAGACACTCTTGCAATCACTGTCTCTCACGTATAGTCAATTATACACCCCAACACTCACATATACTGTCTAAAAACATATATAGTTACTCACATATATACAACTGAGACATCAGTTCACTAATCAACAGACCTGTACACACAATCAGATACTCATACAGCCCTTCCGAGATGCACTTTTGAATCTATACAACCAGTAAATCAGCCATTCATGTATGCAGAGAGTCAGACACCCCTCATCCGCATAGACACTCAGACACCCATACAGATACTCATACAATCAATCAATAACCCATATAGGCACTGATATAGCTACTTACCAACCATGCACCTGCTTACACACCAACTGAGAGACTAATATAGACATTCACAGAGTTTAGTCACTAACCCATGCATTCAGTAACATATGTTCAATCAGTGACTAATACAGTCAGTCATGCATCTACTAAATAATCCATTCAGGCACTTCTACATCCACTCATTCTTCAATAGACCTTGGCATAGATATATATAAAAATATTTAAACTTTACAGAAACACACATTCACTGGATGATGTCATCAGTGATGTCATTTGAGATGTCATCAGTGATGTCATGAGTGATGTCACTGACCAAGTCATGAGTGATGTAATATGTGACGTCATCACCAGTGCATTGTGGGCGCGCGAATTATAGTTAGCTCAACTAACTATAACGGGCAAATTTCTCTGGTTTTATATGAGTCAAATGTCCAAGTACCTATAACGTCCCTGAAACCTATGGTTTTATCAGTGAATTTCTAAGGTTTTTTAAATGATAATTTCTAACTATAACGTGCCTGAAACCTATGGTTTTTTCAGTGAATTTCTAACCTTTTTTAAATGCTAATCTCTCACTATAACGTCCCTGAAAACCTATGGTCTTTTCAGTGAATATATATATATCTACAAGGCTCGTTGAGCTGAAACGCGTCTTGACAGCAGGAAATAAAAACTTTTAAAGCACGAAATCGGGTCCATGTCCGCCACGTTTGTTTCTGGAGAGTTGGATTCAGGCTGGAATCACGCAATATATATATATATATATATATATATATATTCACTGAAAAAACCAAAGGTTTCAGGGGTGTTATAGTTAGCTGGACATTTCCCTCGTACAAAACCCTAGAAATCCCCCCGTTATAGTTAGTTCAGCTAACTACAACTCGCGCCCCCGCAATGCACTGCTGATAACATCACATGTTACATCACTCGTGACATGGTCAGTGACATCACTCATGACATCACTGATGACATCTCAAATGACATCACTGATGATGTCATCCAGTGACTGTGTGTTTCTGTAAAGTTTAAATATGTTTTATATATTTATAGTGAAAGGCCTATGGAAGAATGAGTGGGTGTATAAGTGTGTGAATGGATGATTTAGTAGATGTGTGACTGACTCTATAAGTGAGTGATTAAATCTATGAAAGTGCAGACTAGTGACTAAACTGTGTGAATGTCTGTATCTGTCTGTCTGTTGGTGTGTAAGCAGCTGCATGGGTTTGTGAACAGCTACATGAGTGTCTATATGGGTTATTGATTGGTTGTCTAAGTATCTGTATGGGTGCCTGAGTGTTTGTGTTTGTGGAGTGTGTGTGACTCTGTGCATAGATGTGTGAGTGGGTGATTCAGTGGGTGCATGGTTTTAAGAGTGCATCTGTGATGGACTGTATGGGTGGGAGAGTGTATGTATGGTTGTGTTAGTGAATGTATACTTCATTAGTACATGTGTAATTTAGTACATATGTGAACCGCAGTATATATGTATGTTGGAGTACAGAAATAAATATAACTGAGAGTGTGTGATAGTGTGATTGGCTGTATGGATGAGTGTATGCTTGTATCATTGATTGTATAAGACCATAAGAATTTGCTAGTATTTGTATGAGTAATTGAGCTTGTGCGTGTATAATTGTATAGGTGAGTAAATGGTAGTGTGATTAATTACTTGCATGACTGAGTATATGTGTGAGTAACTCTATGGATGAGTAACGGTGTGGAAGTGTCTATATAGGTGTATGAGTGCATATGATAGTCCTGTACTGAGTGACCATAAGTTTCAGTGAATGTACGGGTCAGTGAGTGGATGAGTGTTTAGACATAAGAGTCAGTGATGGGATATCTACTTATTGGTGTTGGATTGTCCATGGTTTTGAGAGTGGCAGTATTTAATTTAGAGTGGGTGTATCAAAGGTTATATTAGGGTGTGACAAGAAGCATCAAATGATTACATGAATGACATCATCAGTGATGTCATTTGAGATGTCATCAGCAGTGCATTGCGGGGGCGTGAGTTATAGTTAGCTGAACTAACTATAAGAAGGGAATTTCTAGGGTTTTGTACGAGGGAAATGTCCAGCTAACTATAACATCCCTGAAACCTATGGTTTTTTCAGTGAATTTCTAAGGTTTTTTAAATGCCAATTCCTAACTATAACGTGCATGAAACCTATGTTTTTTTCAGTGAATTTCAAAGGTTTTTTAAATGCTAATTCCTATCTATAACTTATCTCTAAAACTTGGATGTTTCATGATTTTCATTGGATTTCTACATTTTTCTATTTCAGTGTGTCAATTCCTTTAATTATGTTTTTTTAAATATTTTTTATCACCATTTTTTAAAACTTTTTTTCAATTAATTATTTTAAAAATTAAAAAATATTATTTGTTTTTAATGTTTTTTTTAAAAAAAATGAAATATTTTTTTTAAATATATTTTTATATTTTTTTAAATATTTTTTAAATTATATTTTCAATACTTTATTATAATTTTTTTTTCTCCATTTTTTGGGGGATTCGCGCACCCTATGCGCACCTTTCTCGATCCCTGCGTGAAAGCATCCGCGTACGGTATGCGTTGGGTACATGATGTTACCAAATGCTTCTCTCACAATCCTTACCCAAATGCACACACACTCACAGTGTGATTTTAGACAAGCAACACTATTCTAGGAGTTTACCAAAACTCATTCCATACTCTGGAAGGGGTAAGGGTACTGCACACAATATACATACTTCCGTTCTGCACTTTAGTGTCAAAGCCTGACTCATTTTATCAATGCATAAGCGAAGACTGGCTTCTAATGCTACTAAAACTTGACAACATGACCGGTTTTAAAACAGTTATCTGTCAGCAAATACACGATGTTACCAAATGCTTCTCTCACAATCCTTACCCAAATGCACACAGACTCACAGTGTGATTCTAGACAAGCAACACTATCCCTAGGAGTTTACCAAAACTCATTCACTACTCTGGAAGGGGTAAGGGGACTGCACACAATCAAAAAAAACAACAAAAGAGTGTAATTATGGGGAGAAAGACAACCAGCCGGTGATTCTCCTAAATATTGGACTGAGTGCTAGTGAGACCAAATCAATCTGATGTTAAAGTAAAACCCTCACTCACCAACATAGTTGGTGACATGCTTCATCATGGGGTTTTGCCAGTGGTGCCTTGTGCACCTCCGGTGTGCTTCAACGCTTATGTTAAGGCGGAGCAACAACTTCAGACTAAGGGGTGTGAAGTGTTCAGTGAGTGAAAATCAAAAGTGGTTAAAAGTCATGTATCGTCTGCCAGAACATTTTAATAGTGGCGAGACATGAACAGATTAAAAATTAACAAAGGATAATAACTCCTGACTTTAGATTGGTCGGGCTAATCCTATAGATGATCAAGTGGTCGACATGTTTCAGCTTGTCAATGTGTTTCACTAAGCTTTCATCAGGACCTAATCATGAAAAGCACCTTGGCGGTATAAGCACGCTAAGGCTTACCCAAACCTCAGGTGTAAAGAACCGATACACTCACGGTTACATTGGAGGTCTTCCACTAATTCGAAGGAAACCTCGTGTATCTGTAAGAAATATATATATAAGTGTTAGAGTCAGCATACAAACAGTGGTCAAGATGTATGTATCAAAAAACAGAACGAATGTCAGACATAGCACTCATTCAAGTGGTCCCTGTAATTTACATGACCCATAGTAAAACACGGTGATATCCGTGTGATTAGAAAACTGTGTTTAAATTAGATATACCAGACACGCCGAAGTTTATATAAACATGGTTGAGCCATTTGGTCAAGAGTCTAGGCATGGAATAAGCTTATCGAATCTGTGTTGATCTCATTAAAAATGGCACTGACAAGTGTATTTCGATTTCAAAGGGGCAAGCAATCCTCCCAAAATCTACAACACAATAAGGAAAATAGAATAAAATAAAATCAGAGCTTACACATATGAAGATGAAGAAATGCTCCTTGGGCAAGAAGGCGGTTTGCGGGACTACAGAACAACTGTGGTAAAAAGGACAAACGGGAGAATTTCAACTTGTGTAACCCGTTATCCCATTATACCAGAAAGTGCTGCTCAGCAGAGAAAAAGCCACTAAATGTTTTTAACGAGCGGTACTTACGTCGTCCAAGTCCACAGCCAGGTGATTTCACCTAAAAACGACCGCCGAGCCCGGAGTCAAAATCGAGTCGAGCACTGACGGCCAACGCGGGGAATCAGGAAGTGTTCTCGTCTGCCAGTATGCGCGCACATCAGCAGCATAGGCAGAGAGAAAAGACTCAGCCGCTGGCCCTCGGGAGAAAAAAGACTGAAACGTCGAGTTCCCCCTTCCTAAAAAGCTTTATCGACATAGTATTGACTCGAGCAAACAATATTTAAAAAAAGGGGGCATTTGATATCCCTACGTCCCATACATGGCGATTTCTGTCATAACCCAAATAGTTGTTAAAAGACCTCAGGGTATCAAGATCATGGGCGCGAAGTGGGGGCTTCGGTTTGAAGGACCAGTTAGGTTGTAAATTTAAGAAACCAAAGACCTACATGATGGACAATTGGCAGATAGAAAATATTTTTCAAAAACATTGGGACTAAGCAGTCCAAAAACCTTCAGTTATTGCGCCTTAACACTGTTCCCCAAGGAATATTATCGTTGAGGCCCCTCAGGTGTGTTGATAACCGATAGACCCACCGCTGTTCCTTTTCGAACAGTAGGGAAGGTTTTACTTGTTCTATGATGGTCCATTGTAGATCATCCGCAGTGTGGTTGAAGCGTAGGAAATGTTCAGTTAGTTTTGTCATGCTTCTTTTACATCGAACATTGCTTCGATGTTCCCCAATACGTAACTTCACCTTGCGTGTGGTCATGCCCACATATTTAAGATCACATGGACATGTGATTAAATAGACCACATCAGTCGTGTTACAATTAGTATGACTACGTTGAGTCCAGGTTTTTCCAGTTTCCAAAGCTAAAGTTTTAGTGGGGGACGTAAGATGGCACACACTACATGACCCACAGGGGTAATGGCCGAGAACAGGTGGTAGGCCCCAGGTATCAAGGACAGAAGGTACAGTGGGCTTCTTCAAGATCCTCGGTCTCGTGTGGACGAGGGAATCTTTTATACTCGTGGCTTTCTTGTATGAAAATAGAGGTTTTTCCCATTTCATGTTATTGCTCACCAGAATCCTCCAGTGTTTGTTAATGGATTTTGCAACAGCATTGGAGGCAACGTTGTAAGTAGTTACACACGTCAAAGGCATGTCTGTGGGCTCTTTGGGAAAATTTTGCAAAAGGACCTCTCTAGGTTGATTTCTTGCTCGTTTACAGCCTTTGGCCAGAATAGTATCAGGATAGCCCCTCTGTTTCAATTTCTGTGTAAGTTCTTTGGACTGTTTCCGAAAGTCCTCCACCTTACTGCAATTACTCGCTTGTTAGGATGCGCGACTCCTAATTTTACCGTAAAAAAAAAATAGCCCCTATCACTAATTTGTATTATCCCCGGGGAACCCATCCCCCGGGGTTTATTAAAAAACGTTGGATACCATGGGGGGAGCCCCAACGCCCCACGGTCCCAGCCGGCTCCCCACATCCTTCGTGAGCCGGCATTGCTTTTGCACATGGGGAGCTGCTAACATGCAGCTCCCCGTGTGGAAAAGCAATATCGTTTGGATTTTGAAAGAGAAAGCAGGTTTCCCTGCTCTCTCTTTTAAAATCCTTATGAAGTTTGCTATGGGAGGACGGGAGACTCCCGCCCTCTCATAGCAAACAACAGTGTCCTGGTGGTGGGCACCCCAGGACACTGTAGGAGCCGGCCCTGGGGAGTGGCGGTCCCCAGGGCCCTCAAGGGCTCCAGGAGGGGGGCCATGCAGCCCCCCTCCCCCATTCATGTTTACAGATTTTGCACCCCGGGATTTGGCCCCCCGGGGGCTAATTATTAATGAAGCGTGGAAGCCCGCGCTTCGGGGTTTTTTTTATTGGCCGGATCCGCGCACCCTGCGCGCATTTTGCTGTTTTTTTTTTAAAAAGGGGGCCCGGGGGTCCTTCTGGGACTCCCTAAGCAACACTAGAGGGTCAGAGTATTTCTACCCTGCCCTCTTTACATCTTTCACACACTTATTTCCCTTACTTAATCAGCCTCGCTTGTACCGAGGCACAAAATGGCTGCCAATAGTTCCTGCTTTCGGAAGTTGAAAGACACTTGACAGCCAATTAGCATTCAGCGCGTGATCGGGAGGGTGCGCACTCAGTTCGTAGAGTGTGCGCTCAGGGTGCGCATAGGGTGCACGGATCCTCCAAGGCCATAGATATATTTATCTTTTTTAATCTAATTTTCTCAGGAACTACTGAACGGATTTACACCATTTATGCAAAAGGCGCGAGTCTGAACTGAGGACTACCTCTTTGCCAAATTTGGTGTAATTCCGTTCAGCAGTTCGGCCTATGGGAAATTGCATGGGGAAAACGCGTTTTGGGACCCCCCTGTTTTCTCGGCCCCCGCTTGACGAATCACCACGAAACTTTCAGGATAGGAGCGTACCGGAGCTGGCCAAAAGTTTGGAAAATTTTGCGAAGATTTGTCAACCGGCGCCAGACTTATTGGGAATAGAACGTTGCGGATTTTCTATGGAAAATAGGTCTTAACTATAACTACCTACTGGCGACCGCCAGTAGGATATAGATATAGATATATATATGCTTTAAACGTTACCAAACAAGGTGGAGACACACCCAGGATCACTCAGGTCCCTAAGAAGAAGAGCTAAGTGCTTGAAACGCATTGCAGCAGATAATGCAGAGGCTGTCAGGTGGGGACCTGAGCGATCCTGGGTGTGATTCCACCTTGTGGGGTAACTTTTTAAGCATACTAGTGACCAACCCCTGGTCACGGACGGCACCACCACAGGAAGATTGTGGTTCCGCGGCCGCCGGAGCACCGAGTGGCACTGCGGAACGGGAGATGCCTGGTGATATTTACATATTCCCCATTTGACTTTGTTTCCTCGACTTTGATTGTTTTTTATCATTGAAAATTGTTATAGCACCCCACCTGGATATTTTTTGGGTGACTAACAGCCCCAGAATTTATCGTGATTAAAAATCAAGGAGTAATCAACATAAATAAGGGGATATGCTAGTGGTTGTTCGCTATTAGTTTTCATTATGGCTGCCTAATAAGAAGAGCTAAGTGCTTGAAACGCGCCGCAGCAGATAATGTAGAGGCTGTCAGGTGGGGACCTGAGCGATCCTGGGTGTGCCTACACCTTGTGGGGTAACTTTTTAAGCACACTAGTGACCAACTTCTGGTCACGGACAGCACCACCACAGGCAGATTGTGGGTCCGCAGCCGCTGGAGCACCGAGTGGCACTGCGGAACGGGAGATGCCTGGTGATATTTACATATTCCCCATTTGACTTTGTTTCCTCGACTTTGATTGTTTTTTATCATTGAAAATTGTTAGAGCACCCCACCTGGATATTTGTTGGGTGACTACCAGCCCCAGAATTCATTGTGATTAAAAATCAAGGAGTAATAAACATAAATAAGGCGATATGCTGGTGGTTGTTTGTTATTTGTTTTCATTATGGCTGCCTAAGAAGAAGAGCTAAGTGCTTGAAATGCGCCGCAGCAGATAATGTAGAGGCTGTCAGGTGGGGACCTGAGCGATCCTGGGTGTGCCTCCACCTTGTGGTGTGACTTTTTAAGCATATATATATATATATTTTTCTTTTCACAGAAAAAACCATAGGTTTCAGGGGTGTTATAGTTAGCTGGCCATTTCACTCGTACAAACCATAGAAATTCTTCTGTTATAGTTAGTTCTGCTAACTATAACTCGCGCGCCCACAATGCACTGCTGATGATGTCACGTATTGCATCATTCATGACATTGTCAGTGACATCACTGATGACATCACTGATGACATCTCAAATGACATCACTGATGACATCACCCAGTGAAGGTAGTTTAGTTTGAAATTTAAATATGTATTATATATATACCAATCTGTATTGAAGATTGAGTGGATATATAACTGTCTGGATGGAGGATTTAGTAGCTGTCTGACTGTCTGTTTAAGTGACTAATTAAAAGTGTCTCACTTAATACATGGATAAGTAACTAAACTATGTGAATGTGTGCAACACTGTCTCTGTTGTTGTATAACATGCTGCATCAGTTGGTCACTAACTACATGAGTGTGTATATTAGTTATTGATTAGTTGGGTGAGTATTTGTATAGGACACTGAGTTTGTGTGTGGTTGGGTGAGGTGTGTGTAACTCTATGCATAGATGTGTGAATGGTTGATTGGCTAGGTGTAAAGGTTTAAGAGTGCATGTGGAAACAGTTGTTTGGGTGACTGAGTGTATTTATTTGTGTGTTGGTGAGCTTATATATGTTTTAGTTGTACATCTTCAACAAAGTAAAAAAATAAAAGGCATTGTATGTGAGAGTTGGTGTATATAAATAAGTATGTGTAAGAGTCAGTGATTGTGAAAGTAACTATATGAATGAATGTATAATTGTAATGGTGATTTTTTTAACATTAACTATGAGTTACTATGCTTTTTAATAAATGAGGTGTTGTTGGATAATTGTTTAAGTGAGTAAATGTAAGTGTGATTAATTTTTTTCGAGTGAGTAGGATGATTACATAACCGACTAAGATGACTGCTGATGTGTCAATGTCTATATATGTGTATAAGTGCATTTGATAGTGTTCTATTAATTAGTGACTGCATGTATAAATAATTCTGTTGTTGAATGGGTAGTTGTGTGTGTAGACTTAGGAATCAGTGAGTGGGTATGTAGTGACTGGTATTGGTGTGTCAGTGGTTTCAAATATGGTACTCTGTATTTTACAGTGAGTGATGAAAGGTTATACTAGTGTATGATGAGGTGCATCAGGTTGTCACGTGGATGATGTCATTTGAGATGTCATCAGTGATGTCACTGACCATTTCATGAATTATGCAATATGTGACATCATTAGCAGAACTAACTATAACAGAGGAATTTCTATGGTTTTGTACGAGTGAAATGGCCAGCTAACTATAACACCCCTGAAACCTATGTTTTTCTCTGTGAATTTCTAAGGTTTTTTAAATGCTAATTTCTAACTATAACGTCTCTGAAACCTATGTTTTTTTCAGTGAATTTCAAAGCTTTTTTAAATGCTAATTTCTAACTATAACGTCTCTGAAACCTATGTTTTTTTTCAGTGATTTTCAAAGGTTTTTTAAATGCAAATTTTTAAGTGTGATAGTAGTTATACCTATTTTTTTGTACTGATTTTCTAGTGTTTTAACTGTTTATTTATAAATATTTTATTCATTAAATAACGTTATATATTTTCTGAAAATTGCACACAAAAAATTCAAACTGAAATATTGATTACTTTCTTTGTTTTCATTTTTTATTTTGATATATTTATATTATGATTATTATTTTTTTTTAAATCCACATTTTTTTCGGAGTTGCGCACTCAAAGCGTACACATCACGGTGGGAGCGCGGATTCTAGGCGCTATTTTAGAAAAGTCGTGAAGGATCCGCGTACGGTGTGCGACGGCTGCGTGTTTTTCAGTTACATCATATACATTTAATATTACGTGATGTGCGCGACCAGTCTACGACTCCTGCTCCCACGCATTCGCGACACATGCGCATTACGGTAGGAGATGCTTGAGCTGCTCTAGAGGCAGAGAACCAGGTCAGCAGAACGGCTTTAGAGCCAGAAAACCAGGTCAGCAGAGCTCTTCAGAGGGAGAGAACCAGGTCAGCAGAGCTGCTTTAGAGCCAGAGAACCAGGTCAGCAGAGCTGCTCTAGAGCCAGAGAACCAGGTCAGCAGAGCTGCTTTAGAGCCATAGAACCAGGTCAGCAGAGCTGCTTTAGAGCCAGCGAACCAGGTCAGGAGAGCTGCTCTAGAGGCAGAGAACCAGGTCAGCAGAGCTGCTCTAGAGGCAGAGAAACAGGTCAGCAGAGCTGATTTAGAGGGAGAGAACCAGGTCAGCAGAGCTGCTTTAGAGCCAGAGAACCAGGTCAGCAGAACTGGTCTAGAGCCAGAGAACCAGGTCAGCAGAGCTGCTTTAGAGCCATAGAACCAGGTCACCAGAGCTGCTCTAGAACCAGAGAACCAGGTCAGCAGAGCTGCTGTAGAGCCAGAGAAACCAGGCCAGTAGAGCTGCTTTAGAGGGAGAGAACCAGGTCAGCTGAGCTGCTTTAGAGCCAAGGGACCAGGTCAGCAGAGCTGCTCTAGAGCCAGAGAACCAGGTCAGCAGAACTGCTTTTGAGCCATAGAACCGGGTCAGCAGAGCTGCTTTTGAGCCATAGAACCGGGTCAGCAGAGCTGCTTTAGAGCCAGAGAACCAGGATAGCAGAGCTGTTGTAGAGCCAGAGAACCAGGTCAGCAGAGCTGCCCTGGAGCCTAAGAACTAGGTCAGCAGAGCTGCTCTAGAGCCAGAGAACCAGGTCAGCAGAGCTGCTGTAGAGCCAGAGAAACCAGGTCAGTAGAGCTGCTTTAGAGCCAGAGAACCAGGTCAGCAGAGCTGCTCTAGAGCCAGAGAACCAGGTTAGCAGAGCTGCTCTAGAGCCAGAGAACCAGGTCAGCAGAGCTGCTGCAGAGCCAGAGAAACCAGGTCAGTGGAGCTTCTTTAGTGCCAAAGAACCGGGTCAGCAGAGCTGCTTTAGAGCCAGAGAACCAGGTCAGAAGAGCTGCTCTGTAGCCTAAGAGCTAGGTCAGCAGGGCTGCTCTAGAGCCAGAAAACCAGGTCAGCAGACCTGCTGTAGAGCCAGAGAAACCAGGTCAGCAGAGCTGCTTTAGAGTGAGAGAACCAGGTCAGCAGAGCTGCTTTAGAGCCAGAGAACCAGGTCAGCAGAGCTGCTCTAGCTGACACTGACTGGCTGACACTGACTGACTGACTGACACTGACAGATTGACACTGACTGACACTTATTGACTGACACTGACTGACAATGACTGACACTGATTGACTGACACTGACTGACTGACACTGACTGACTGACACTGACTGACACTGATTGCCTAACACTGATTGCCTGACACTGACTGACTGACACTGATTGACTGACACTGACTGACACTGACTGACACTGACTGACACTGACTTACTACTCTACTACTCTACTACTCACTCTCTACTACTCACTCTCCACTACTCTCTACTACTCTCTCTCTACTACTCACTTCCAACTACTCACGCTCTACTACTCTACTACTCTCTACTACTCACTCTCTACTACTCACTCTCTACTACACTCTCTCTACTACTCACTCTCTACTACTCACTCTCTACTACTCACTCTCTACTACTCTCTACTACTCACTCTACTACTCTCTACCACTCACTCTCTACTACTCACGCTCTACTACTCTCTCTCTACTACTCACTCTCTACTACTCACTCTACTACTCTCTACTACTCGCTCTCTACTACTCACTCTCTGCTACACGCTCTCTACTACTCTCTCTCTACTACTCACTCTCTACTACTCACTCTACTACTTTCTACTACTCACTCTCTACTACTCACTCTCTACTATTCACTCTCTACTAACTCTCTACTACTCACTCTCTACTACTCTCCACTGCTCACTCTACTACTCTCTACCACTCACTCTCTACTACTCTACTACTCACTCTCTACTATTCACTCTCTACTACACACTCTCTACTACACACTCTCTACTACTCTCTACTACTCTCTCTCAGCTACTCACTCTCTACTACTCACTCTACTACTCTCTACTACTCACTCTCTACTATTCACTCTCTACTTACTCTCTACTACTCACTCTCTACTACTCTCTACTAGTCTCTCTCTACTACTCACTCTACTACTCACTCTACTACTCTCTACTATACACAGTCTACTACTCTCTACTACTCGCTCTCTTCTACTCTCTACTACTCACTCTCTACTCACTCTCCACTACTCACTCTCTACTAGTTGCTCTCTACTACTCTCTACTACTCACTCTCTACTACTCTCTCTACCACTCACTCTCTACTACTCTCTCTCTACTACTCACTCTCTACTACTCACTCTCTACTACTCACTCTCTACTACTCTACTACTCTCTACTACTCACTCTCTACTACTCACTCTACTACTCTCTACCACTCACTCTACTACTCACGCTCTACTACTCTCTCTCTACTACTCTCTCTCTACTAGTCGCTCTCTACTACTCACTCTCTACTACTCACTCTCTACTACTCTCTACTACTCTCCTCTCTACTACTCACTCTCTACTACTCTCTACTACTCTCTCTACTACTCACTCTCTACTACTCTCTAATACTCTCTCTACTACTCACTCTCTATTACTCTCTACTACTCACTCTACTACTCTACCACTCACTCTCTACTACTCTCTACTACTCACTTTACAACTCTCTACCACTCACTCTCTACTACTCTACTACTCACTCTCTACTATTCACTCTCTACTACTCACTCTACTACTCCCTACTACTCACTCTCTACTATTCACTCTCTACTATTCACTCTCTACCTACTCTTTACTACTCACTCTCTACTACTCTCTCTCTACTACTCTACTACTCGCTCTCTACTAATCTCTACTACTCACTCTCCACTACTCACTCTCTACTACTCTGTACTACTCACTCTCTACTACACACTCTCTACTACTCGCTCTCTTCTACTCTCTACTACTCGCTCTACTACTCACTCTCTACTACTCTCTACTACTCACTCTCTACTACTCTCTACTATTCAATCTCTACTACTCTCTACTACTCACTCTCTACTACTGACTCTCTACTACTCACTTCCTACTACTCTCTACTACTCATTCTCTACTACTCTCTCTACTACTCACTCTACTACTCACTCTACTACTCACTCTACTACTCACTCTCTACTACTCTCTCTCTACTACTCACTCTCTACTACTCACTCTACTACTCGCTCTCTAATACTCTACTGCTCACTCTCCACTACTCACTCTCTACTACTCGCTCAACTACTCTCTACTACTCTCTCTATTACTCTCTACTACACACTCACTACTACTCTCTCTCTACTACTCACTCTCTACTACTCACTCTACTACTCTCTACTATTCACTCTCTACTACTCTCTACTATTCACTCTCTACTACTCACTCTCTACTACTCTCTACTACTCACTCCCTACTACTCTCTACTACTCATTCTCTACTACTCTCTCTACTACTCACTCTACTACTCACTCTACAACTCACTCTACTACTCACTCTCTACTACTCTCTCTCTACTACTCACTCTCTACTACTCACCCTCTACTACTCTCTACTACTCTCTCTCCACTACTCACTCTCTACTACTCACTCTACTACTCACTCTACTACTCGCTCTCTACTACTCTACTGCTCACTCTCCACTACTCACTCTCTACTACTCGCTCAACTACTCTCTACTACTCTCTCTACTACTCTCTCTCTACTACTCTGTACTACTCACTCTCTACTACTCACTCTCTACTACTCACTCTACTACTCACTCTCTACTACACTCTACTACTCACTCTCTACTACCCTACTACTCTCTACTTCTCACTCTCTACTACTCACTCTCTACTACTCTCTACTAACTCTCTTCTACTCACTCTCTAATACACTCTACTACTCACTCTCTACTACTATACTGCTCACTCTCTACTACTCTATCTACTGCTACTCTCTACTACTCTCTACTACTCACTCTCGACTACTCACTCTACTACTCACTCTCTACTACTCACTCTCTACTACTCTCTACTACTCACTCTCTACTACTCTCTACTGCTCACTCTCTACTACACTCTCTACTGCTACTCACTCTCTACAACTCACTCTCTACTACTCACTCTCTACTTCTCTCTCTGCTACTCACTCTCTTCTACTCTCTCTCTACTACTCACTTTCTACTACTCACTCTCTACTACTCTCTACTACTCACTCTACTCTCTCTCTACTACTCACTTTCTACTACTCTCTCTCTACTACTCACTCTCTACTACTCTACTACTCTCTCTACTTCCCACTCTCTACTACTCTCTACTACTAACTCTCTACTACACACACTCTACTACACGCTCTCTACTACTCTCTACTACTCACTTTACTACTCCCTCCCTACTATCTCTACTACTCACTCTCTACTACCCTACTACTCACTCTCTACTACTCTCTCTACTGCTACTCTCTACTACTCTCTACTACTCACTCTCTACTACTCACTCTCTACTACTCACTCTCTACTTCTCTCTACTACTCTCTCTCTGCTACTCACTCTCTACTACTCTCTCTCTACTACTCTCTCTCTACTACTCTCTCTCTACTACTCTCTACTACTCACTCTACTACTCACTCTCTACTACTCACTCTCTACTACTCACTCTCTACTACTCTCTACTACTCACTCTACTCTCTCTCTGCTACTCACTTTCTACTACTCTCTCTCTACTACTCACTCTCTACTACTCACTCTCTACTACTCTCTACTACTCACTCTACCACTCACTCTCTACTACTCTCTACTACTCTCTCTACTTCTCAGTCTCTACTACTCTCTATACTACTCTGTACTACTCACTCTCTACTACACACTCTCTACTACTCGCTCTCTACTACTCTCTACTACTCACTCTCTACTACTACTCTCTACTACTCACTCTCTACTACTCACTCTCTACTACTCCACTACTCTCTACTACTCACTCTCTACTACCCTACTACCGTCTACTACTCTCTCTCTCTACTACTCACTCTCTACTACTCTTTACTATTCACTTTCTACTACTCCACTACTCTGTACTACTCTCTCTCTACTACCCTACTACCGTCTACTACTCTCTCTCTACTACTCTCTCTCTACTACTCACTCCCTACTACTCATTCTCTACTACTCTCTCTCTACTACTGTCTCTCTACTACTCACTCCCTACTACTCACTCTCTACTACTCACTCTTTACTACTCTCTCTACTACTGCTCTCTACTAACTCTCTATTACTCACTCTCTACTACTCACTCTCTACTACTCTCTACTGCTCACTCTCCACTATTCACTCTCTACTATTCACTCTCTACTATTCACTCTCTCCTACTCGCTCTCAACTACTCTCTACTACTCACTCTATTACTCACTCTCTACTACTCTACACTACTCTCTCTACTTCTCACTCTCTCTACTACTCACTCTCTACTACTCTGTACTACACACTCTCTACTACACACTCTCTACTACTCGCTCTCTACTACTCTCTACTACTCACTCTACTACTCACTCTACACTACTCTCTACTACTCACTCTCTACAACTCACTCCCTACTCCTCACTCTCTACTACTCTCTACTACTCACTCTCTACTAATCTCTCTACTATTACTCTCTACTACTCACTCTCTACTACTCACTCTACTACTCACTCTACTACTCACTCTCTACTACTCTCTCTACTACTCTCTCTCACTCACTCTTCTACTCACTCTCTACTGCTCACTCTCCACTACTCGCTGTCAACTGCTCTCTAATACTCACTCTATTACTCTCTACTAATCTACTATTCTCTACTACTCACTCTCTACTACTCTCTCTCTACTACTCTGTACTACTCACTCTCTACTACACACTCTCTACTACTCGCTCTCTACTACTCTCTACTTCTCACTCTACTACTCACTCTCTACTTCTCTCTACTACTCACTCTACTACTCACTCTCTACTACTCCATTACTCTCTACTACTCACTCTTTACTACTCACCCTGTACTACTCTCTACTTCTCACTCTCTACGACTCACTCTCTACTACTCACTCTCTACTACTCTCTCTCTACTACTCTACTCTTCACTCTACTACTCACTCTCTACTACTCTCTCTCTACTACTCTCTCTCTGCTACTCACTCTCTACTACTCTCTTGCTACTACTCACTCTCTACTACTCACTCTCTACTACTCACTCTCTACTACTCTCTTCTACTCACTCTACTACTCACTCTCTACTACTCTCTGCTACTCACTCTCTACTACTCCACTACTCTGTACTACTCTCTCTCTACTACCCTACTACCGTCTACTACTCTCTCTCTACTACTCACTCTCTACTACTCACTCCCTACTACTCACTCTCTGCTACTCACTCTCTACTACTCCACTACTCTCTACTACTCTCTCTCTACTACCCTACTACTGTCTACTAAACTCTCTCTACTACTCACTCTCTACTACTCACTCCCTACTACTCATTCTCTGCTACTCACTCTCTACTACTCCACTACTCTCTACTACTCACTCTCTACTACCCTTCTACCGTCTACTACTCTCTCTCTACTACTCACTCTCTACTACTCTCTCTCTACTACTCACTCCCTACTACTCACTCTCTACTACTCTCTCTCTCTACTACTGTCTCTCTACTACTCACTCCCTACTACTCACTCTCTACTACTCACTCTTTACTACTCTCTCTACCACTACTCTCTACTAACTCTCTATCACTCACTCTCTACTACTCACTCTCTACTACTCTCTACTGCTCACTCTCCACTATTCACTCTCTACTATTAACTCTCCCCTACTCGCTCTCAACTACTCTCTACTACTCACTCTATTACTCACTCTCTACTACTCTACTACTCTTTACTACTCTCTCTACTTCTCACTCTCTCTACTACTCACTCTCTACTACTCTGTACTACATACTCTCTACTACACACTCCCTACTACTCGCTCTCTACTACTCTCTACTACTCACTCTACTACTCACTCTACAGTACTCTCTACTACTCACTCTCTAATACTCTCTACTACTCTCTCTCTACTCCTCACTCTCTACTACTCACTCTCTACTACTCTCTCTACTATTTCCCTCTACTACTCACTCTCTACTACTCACTCTACTACTCACTCTACTACTCACTCTCTACTACTCTCTCTCTACTACTCTCTACTACTCACTCTACTACTCAGTCTCTACTACTCTACTACTCTCTACTACTCTCTCTACTTCCCACTCTCTACTACTCTCTACTACTAACTCTCTACTACACACACTCTACTACACGCTCTCTACTACTCTCTACTACTCACGTTACTACTCCCTCCTTACTATCTCTACTACTCACTCTCTACTACCCTACTACTCACTCTCTACTACTCTCTCTACTGCTACTCTCTACTACTCTCTACTACTCACTCTCTACTACTCACTCTCTACTACTCACTCTCTACTTCTCTCTACTACTCTCTCTCTGCTACTCACTCTCTACTACTCTCTCTCTACTACTCTCTCTCTACTACTCTCTACTACTCACTCTACTACTCACTCTCTACTACTCACTCTCTACTACTCACTCTCTACTACTCACTCTACTCTCTCTCTGCTACTCACTTTCTACTACTCTCTCTCTACTACTCACTCTCTACTACTCACTCTCTACTACTCTCTACTACTCACTCTACCACTCCCTCTCTACTACTCTCTACTACTCTCTCTACTTCTCAGTCTCTACTACTCTCTATACTACTCTGTACTACTCACTCTCTACTACACACTCTCTACTACTCGCTCTCTACTACTCTCTACTACTCACTCTCTAGTACTACTCTCTACTACTCACTCTCTACTACTCACTCTCTACTACTCCACTACTCTCTACTACTCACTCTCTACTACCCTACTACCGTCTACTACTCTCTCTCTACTACTCTTTACTATTCACTTTCTACTACTCCACTACTCTGTACTACTCTCTCTCTACTACCCTACTACCGTCTACTACTCTCTCTCTACTACTCTCTCTCTACTACTCACTCCCTACTACTCATTCTCTACTACTCTCTCTCTACTACTGTCTCTCTATTACTCACTCCCTACTACTCACTCTCTACTACTCACTCTTTACTACTCTCTCTACTACTGCTCTCTACTAACTCTCTATTACTCACTCTCTACTACTCACTCTCTACTACTCTCTACTGCTCACTCTCCACTATTCACTCTCTACTATTCACTCTCTCCTACTCGCTCTCAACTACTCTCTACTACTCACTCTATTACTCACTCTCTACTACTCTACACTACTCTCTCTACTTCTCACTCTCTCTACTACTCACTCTCTACTACTCTGTACTACACACTCTCTACTACACACTCTCTACTACTCGCTCTCTACTACTCTCTACTACTCACTCTACTACTCACTCTACACTACTCTCTACTACTCACTCTCTACAACTCACTCCCTACTCCTCACTCTCTACTACTCTCTACTACTCACTCTCTACTAATCTCTCTACTATTACTCTCTACTACTCACTCTCTACTACTCACTCTACTACTCACTCTACTACTCACTCTCTACTACTCTCTCTACTACTCTCTCTCTACTACTCTCTCTCACTCACTCTTCTACTCACTCTCTACTGCTCACTCTCCACTACTCGCTGTCAACTGCTCTCTAATACTCACTCTATTACTCTCTACTAATCTACTATTCTCTACTACTCACTCTCTACTACTCTCTCTCTACTACTCTGTACTACTCACTCTCTACTACACACTCTCTACTACTCGCTCTCTACTACTCTCTACTTCTCACTCTACTACTCACTCTCTACTTCTCTCTACTACTCACTCTACTACTCACTCTCTACTACTCCATTACTCTCTACTACTCACTCTTTACTACTCACTCTGTACTACTCTCTACTTCTCACTCTCTACGACTCACTCTCTACTACTCACTCTCTACTATTCACTCTCTACTACTCTCTCTCTACTACTCTACTCTTCACTCTACTACTCACTCTCTACTACTCTCTCTCTACTACTCTCTCTCTGCTACTCACTCTCTACTACTCTCTTGCTACTACTCACTCTCTACTACTCACTCTCTACTACTCACTCTCTACTACTCTCTTCTACTCACTCTACTACTCACTCTCTACTACTCTCTGCTACTCACTCTCTACTACTCCACTACTCTGTACTACTCTCTCTCTACTACCCTACTACCGTCTACTACTCTCTCTCTACTACTCACTCTCTACTACTCACTCCCTACTACTCACTCTCTGCTACTCACTCTCTACTACTCCACTACTCTCTACTACTCACTCTCTACTACCCTACTACCTTCTACTACTCTCTCTCTACTACTCACTCTCTACTACTCTCTACTATTCATTCTCTACTACTCCACTACTCTGTACTACTCTCTCTCTACTACCCTTCTACCGTCTACTACTCTCTCTCTACTACTCACTCTCTACTACTCTCTCTCTACTACTCACTCCCTACTACTCACTCTCTACTACTCTCTCTACTACTGTCTCTCTACTACTCACTCCCTACTACTCACTCTCTACTACTCACTCTTTACTACTCTCTCTACCACTACTCTCTACTAACTCTCTATTACTCACTCTCTACTACTCACTCTCTACTACTCTCTACTGCTCACTCTCCACTATTCACTCTCTACTATTAACTCTCCCCTACTCGCTCTCAACTACTCTCTACTACTCACTCTATTACTCACTCTCTACTACTCTACTACTCTTTACTACTCTCTCTACTTCTCACTCTCTCTACTACTCACTCTCTACTACTCTGTACTACATACTCTATACTACACACTCCCTACTACTCGCTCTCTACTACTCTCTACTACTCACTCTACTACTCACTCTACACTACTCTCTACTACTCACTCTCTACTACTCTCTACTACTCTCTCTCTACTCCTCACTCTCTACTATTCACTCTCTACTACTCTCTCTACTATTTCTCTCTACTACTCACTCTCTACTACTCACTCTACTACTCACTCTACTACTCACTCTCTACTACTCTCTCTCTACTACTCTCTACTACTCACTCTACTACTCAGTCTCTTCTGCTCACTCTCCACTACTCGCTGTCAACTGCTCTCTAATACTCACTCTATTACTCTCTACTAATCTACTATTCTCTACTACTCACTCTCTACTACTCTGTACTACTCACTTTCTACTACACACTCTCTACTACTCGCTCTCTACTACTCTCTACTACTCACTCTGTACTTCTCTCTACTACTCACTCTACTACTCACTCTCTACTACTCCATTACTCTCTACTACTCACTCTTTACTACTCACTCTGTACTACTCTCTACTTCTCACTCTCTACGACTCACTCTCTACTACTCTCTCTCTACAACTCACTGTACTACTCTCTCTCTGCTACTCACTCTCTGCTACTCTCTTGCTACTACCCACTCTCTACTTCTCACTCTCTACTACTCACTCTCTACTACTCACTCTCTACTACTCTCTTCTACTCACTCTACTACTCACTCTCTACTACTCTCTGCTACTCACTCTCTACTACTCACTCTCTACTACTCACTCTCTACTACTCACCCTCTACTTCTCACTCTCTATTACTCACTCTCTACTCTCTACCTCTCTTTCTACTACTCTCTACCTCTCTACCTCTACACCTCTACACGCACACATATGCACATATATATATATGCATATATATGCATATGCATTTATATATATGTATGTGTAGATATATATATATACATATATAAACATATATACAATCTGCATATCTATATAAATACAAATATAAATGCATGCATACATATACATATATGAATACATATGCATGTTATGTACATGAACGTTTGAGAAACACTAATACTATCAAAGCTAAAAAGCCACCTAATTACAAACAGAATTGCTTTAACTTAAACAAGGGCGAGACCTATTGCATTTTCAATGCTTTTTTACTTTGGTTCCATCAAGAAGGCATTCAGATGTGTCACACATTTGCCGTAAATTCTGAATGTTAGCACTCTAGTTGCTCATTAGATCACTGTAGTAAAGCTACTGGTCACCAGGGAAGTCTGCTGCTGGTATTTAAAGTGCATGTTTCAGTCTGCATGTCAGAATTTTTTGATGAAAAAGAAGAGGATTTGAGAAGTCAAAATGTGCCCTAATTTTTCTTTCTGCAGCATTAATCATAATTTCTATGGCACAATGAACCCCCTCATGTTGTACCTTTGCAAATTAAATGTTTTAAGTGTTACCACTTTGTTCCAATCAAGATGGCTTCAGGTGTGCCATACTTTTGTCATAAGTAAGACTGTTAGCGCTTTAGTTGTTCTTTAGAACACTCTGGGACATTCTGTCATTGGACTATACTTGGGCTACATCTGGGTGATATTTGTGCTACATTTGTGCTCTTTTGTCTCTGGTGGCCATCTTGGGAGACTTATTTGTTATGAAGTTTCCTAATTTCCTCATTTTCCTCAGTAGGAAATACTTTCAGTTTTTTACTTTGATTCCATCAAGAAGGCGTTCAGATGTGTCACACATTTGCCATAAATTTGGAATGTTAGCACTCTAGTTGCTCATTAGATCACTGTAGTAAAGCTACTGCTCACCAGGGAAGTCTGCTGCTGGTATTGAAAGTGCATGTTTCAGTCTACATGTCAGAATTTGTTAATGAAATAGAAGAGGATTTGAGAAGTCAATCAAAATGTGCCCGAATTTATCTTTTTTCAGCACTAATCATATTTTCTATGGCAAAATGAACCCCCTCATTGTGTTCCTTTTAAATTAAACTACTGACTCTCTACTACTCCATCTCTACTACTCACTCTCTACTACTCTCTACTAGTTTCTCTACTACACTCTCTACTACTCACTCTCTACTACTCACTCTCTACTACTCACTCTCTACTACTCACTCTACTACTCTCTACTACTCTCTACCACTTCCTCTCTACTACTCTACTACTCACTCTCTACTACTCACTCTCTACTACTCACTCTACTACTCACTCTACTACTCACTCTCTACTACTCTCTTGCTACTACTCTCTACTACTCACTCTCTACTACTCTCTACCTACTACTCACTCTCTACTACTCACTCTCTACTACTCCCTACTACTCTCTCTCTACTACTCCCTACTACTCTCTCTCTACTACTCACTCTCTACTGCTCACTCTACTACTCACTGTCTATTACTCTCTATTACTCACTCTTTACTACTCTCACTCTACTACTCACTCTACTGCTCACTCTCTACTACTCTCTGCTACTTACTCTCTACTACTCACTCTCTACTACTCTCTACTATGCACTCTCTACTACTCACTCTCTACTGCTCACTCTCTACTACTCACTTTACTACTCACTCTCTGCTACTTTCTACTCCACTCTACTAACCACTCTCTACTAACCACTCTCTACTACTCTGTACTACTCACTCTCTACTACTCTCTACTACTCACTCTCTGCTACTCTCTCTACTACTCTCTACTATTCACTCTCTACTCTCTATTACTCATCCTCTACACCTCTCTTTACCTCTCTCTCTACTACTCTCTACCTCTCTACCTCTCTACCTCTCCACCTCTACACATCTACCTCTCTCTCTCTCTCTACACACACACATATGCACATATATATGCATATGCATTTATATATATGTATGTGTATATATACATACATATATAAACATGTATATAATCTGCATATCTATATAAATACAAATATAAATGCATGCATACATATACATATACACATACATATGTATGTTATGTACATGAAAGTTTAAAAAACACTAATAAAAGCAAAGCTAAAAAGCCACCTAATTACAAACAGAATTGCTTTAACTTAAACGAGGGCGAGACCTATTGCATTTTCAATGCTTGTTTACTTTGGTTCCATCAAATGGCATTCAGCTTTGTCACACATTTGACATAAATTCTGAATGTTAGCACTCTAGTTGCTCATTAGATCACTGTAGTAAAGCTACTGCTCACCAAGTCTGCATGTCAGAATTTCTTTAATGAAATAGAAGAGGATTTGAGAAGTCAAAATGTGCTCTGATTTTTATTTCTGCCGCACTAATCGTAATTTCTATGGCAAAATGAACCCCCTCATTTTGTTCCTTTGCAAATTAAATATTTTAAGTGTTACCACTTTATTCCAACCAAGATGGCTTCAGGTGTGCCATACTTTTGTCATACGTAATGCTGTTAGCGCTCTAATTGTTCTTTAGAACACTCTGGGAAGCTGCAGTAGAACACAAAGGCATCAACTGACAGGCTGCTCCTGTTGAAATATAACAGGAAGATATTTGAGATCACACTTGAAACATGTCCTAATTTTTCTTTCTACAGCACTAACCATAATTTCTATGACAAAATGAACCCCATCATTTTGTTCCTTTTTAAATTAAATATTTTAAGTGTTACCACTTTATTCCAATCAAGATGGCTTCAGGTGTACCATACTTTTTTATTAAGTGTAAGACTGTTAGCGCACTAGTTGTTATTTAGAACAGTCTGGTACATTCTGTCATTGGGCTATACTTGGGCTACATCTGGGAGATATGTGTGCTACATTTGGGCTCTTTTGTCTCTGGTGGCCATCTTGGGAGACTTATTTGTTATGAAGTTTCCTGATTTCCTCATTTACTACGGTCTCCTCAGTAGGAATACTTTCAGTTTTTTACTTTGATTCCATCAAGAAGGCATTCCGATGTGTCACACATTTGCCATAAATTCAGAATGTTAGCACTCTAGTTGCTCATTAGATCAGTGTAGTAAAGGTACTGCTCACCAGGGAAGTCTGCTGCTGATATTTAAAGTGCATGTTTCAGCCTGAATGTCCGAATTTTTTAATGAAATAAAAGGGGATTTGAGAAGTCACTCAAAAGGTGCCCTAATTTTTCTTTCTGCAGCACTAAACATACTTTCTATGGCAAAATGAACCCCCTCATTTTGTTCCTTTTTAAATTAAATGTTTTAAGAGTTACCACTTTATTCCAATCAAGATGGCTTCAGGTGTGCCTTACGTTTGTCATAAGTAGGACTGTTAGCGCTCTAGTTGTTCTTTAGAACACTCTGGGAAGCTGCAGTAGAACACAAAGGACTCAACTGGCAGTCTATGTTGTTGGATGTACATGTTTTACTAAGAATGTCAGACTTCATTCTCACATGACTGAGAAAGATAATGTGCATTTATAGAAAATATGCTCTCAGTTTAGCTTATAGATCACCTTCCAAACCTCTGTGGGAAAAGCATGAGAAAATAGTTTTCTCTCAAACATGATTCATGATATCCCAGCAGAAGGCTTTTTCACATGGTAAAATCACCTTAGAGCACACCACAATTCCTAAAATGAGTATGGTATCATCAACAAATGATTTATAATGTAACTAAAGTCTTACAACCTTTTATTAACTGCAATGCTTTTTAATGAGGTGCTATCATGTATATTGGTCCCAAGATGGCTGCCAACACTTCTTGGATGAAGTGCTGACAGCCAATCAGATCTCACGATGAGATGTGTGGTTAGGCTCCTCCCAGATATGTATGTGATTTTGATTTTCTCAGGAACTACTGAACGGATTTACACCATTTAAGCAAAAGGCACGACTCTGAACCAGGGTCTACCTTTCTGCCATATTTGGTGTAATTCCGTTCAGCAGTTCGGGCTGTAGCTGCGACTAAAGGTCCCTATGGAAAATTGCATGGGGAAAACACGTTTTGGGACCCCCTTTTTTCTCGCCCCCCGCTTGACGAACCACCCCAAGACTTTCAAGATAGGAGTGGACCGGAGCAGGCCCCGAGTTTTGAACATTTTGTGAAGATTCGTCAACCGGCGCCAATGTTATTCCAAATAGAATGTTGCGGATTTCATATGGATAATAGGTCCTAATTATAACTACCTACTGGCGTCCGCCAGTAGGTAATATATATATATATATCTATGCCCTACTGGCGGTCGCCAGTAGGTAGTTATAGTTAGGACCTATTATCCATAGGAAAATTGTGACATTCTTTTCCCAATAACTTTGGCGAGATTTTTAAAACTCATGAGGCGCTCCGGTTAGCTCCCATCTTAAAAGTTTCAGGGTGATTCGGCAAGCGGGGGGCGAGAAAAAAGGAGGGTCCCAAAACGTGTTTTCTCCATGTTAATTCCCTTAGGAAACTTTAGACACAGCTACATCCCGAACTGCCGAACGGAATTAAACCAAATTTTGCGAAAATGTAGCCCTTGGTTCAGAAAGATTCCTTTTTGTTAAATGGTGTAAATCCGTTCAATAGTTTATGAGAAATTAGAAAAAGAAAAAGTTTCAATATCTGGGTGGAGCCTAATGACACATCTCATCGTGAGATCTGATTGGCTGTCAGCACTTCATCCTGGAATTTCTGGCAACCATCTTGGGACCAATATACATGATAGGACCCCTTTGAAATGCATTGTAGTGAATCGAAGATTTTGAGGGTTACCAAAAGGAGAACTATAAAGGGTGATAACAGACTTTAGTTACATTAGAATTCATTTGTTGATGGTACCATACTAATTTCAGGAATTGTGATGTGTTCTAAGCTGATTTTACCCTGTGAAAAACCTTCTGCTGGGATATCATGAATCATGTTTGAGAGAAAACTGAAGCTAAAATGAGAGCATATTTTCTGTAAATTCACATTATCTTTCTCAGTCATGTGAGAATGAAGTCTGTCATTCTCAGTAAATCATGTACATCCAACAAGGGCAGAGACTGTCAGTTGATGCCTTTGTGTTCTACTGCAGCTTCCCAGAGTGTTCTAAAGAACAATTAGAGCGCTAACAGCATTACTTATGACAAAATTATGGCACACCTGAAGCCATCTTGATTGGAATAAACGGGTAACACTTAAAACATTTAATTTAAAAAAGGAACACAACGAGGGGGCTCATTTTGCGATAGAAATTATGGTTAGTGCTGCAGAAAGAAAATTTAGGGCATGTTTTAAGTGAGATCTCAAATCCTCTTCTATTTCATTAGAAAATTCTGACATGCAGACTGAAACAATCACTTTCAATACCAGCAGTAGACTTCCAGTTAACTCCCTGGTGAGCAGTAGCTTTACTACAGTGATCTAATGAACAACTAGAGTGCTAACATTCTGAATTTATGGCAAATGTGTGACACATCTGAATGCCTTCTTGATGGAATCAAATTAAAAAACTGAAAGCATTTCCTACCGAGGAGACTACAGTAATTGAGGAAATTAGGAAACTTCATAACAAATAAGTCTCCCAAGATGGGCACCAGAGAAAAAAGAGCCCAAATGTAGCACAAATATCACCCAGATGTGGCCCACATATAGCCCAATTGCAGAAGTGTGCAAAACACTTTTTATTTTGAGTTTTTCTGCAGTTTTATATAGTGCAGACTGGTCAGGTATTGGAGCGTTACATCTTACTTGGGCCCCTTATTGCGTATTTTGCACGAAGTACATGAGATTGATCTTGCGAAACATTGAACTTTACGATTCTGTTAACTTGAAGTTGCTCTGAACCGGGCTTTGTAACACCCATTTTTACCCACTGGTTTTAATTAATTCTCACTGTATTGTATTAGGAAAGAAGATTTACTGTTTTTAGGTACACTTTTATGATCTATGTTTCTAAATCAGATCGAATAAAGTTTAATGAATTCTATGGCAGGACAGAGGCGAGGATTATGCATATCTTCCCTCACTTTATTTGCATAGCAGTTCAAAGAAAACGTAACACAACAATCATTAAACAAAAGACTACACAACCCATGAACCATTAGGGGGGTAGTCTCCAAGGCAACTATAGTCCAATCATATCACAGTCCATCGTATATAATGTCGTGACGTCCCTTCCGCTTCCTTCACTGCTCGTCGGTTAAGTGCATTCCTTGCATTCTTGGCTTAATCTGATGTTGTTGCTGTTTGTATAGCGGTTTCTTGTGCACGTTATTAGCATTATTGCCTTGGTATTGTTTCATATTCCCTGCGCAGCAGGCTCTTGCCTGAGAGCGTTCTCCCCCTCACAATTTCTCCCGCTCTGCGTGCGGTGAGATCCTGTCAGGCGCGTCTGGTCCGAGCGAGGTAGCTCCGTCGAGCGCTCCCGCTGGCCTTTACACGCGTTTGGGAATCCGGTCACTCCTTTAGTGTCCGCTTGATTCCCGACCAACCCTCGCCTAATTTTGACACCGCTAAGCGGTGATTTCCCCACACGGCCACATTAGTGACCAGCGCCACCGGGTGGTGGTAATTGGTATTGCACCTCAGTCTATTCTTATAACTGCTTCGGGGAAAGCCCAGCTGTTGGAGCACCGGCGAGGGGGCTGCCTTAAGGATTTTAAGGGCATTTGTTCTGTGCTCACACCCTCTGCTATCATGTCTTCTCCAGAAGACCATTTTTACTCCTCTTACCAGGAAGTGGAGGAGGAATGGCCCCCCCATTTCTTCCTCCAGCAGTGGACCGAGCCCTCTCTCTTGCTATTTCTAGGGCGCTGGCTTCTCTTAGGGATCAGATTGATAAGCTGTCGAAAAGCATCCCTGGGGTGTTCAGTGACCCAGATCTGGTGATGGCGGGTCCCAGTAGCTCCCAGATGGGGAATCAAAGGGCCGTTCTGCATAAAGCGGGGCACTTGGAAGTATTTGATAAACTTACGGAGACCTTCCTCAAGAATGCGCGAACGCTAAAACATGCACCCTGCCGGGAGGAGGAGGAGTCCGGAGAAAATTGCGACGCTGTCACCACTATTGTAGACCCCAACGGCGGGTTTCCCTTAGAGGGAGAGGGTGTATAGGACGATGAGGATAAGGACTCGGGGTGTCCCTGGCATCCAGAGTCCCACTCCTCTCAGTCCCGGGTTGGGGACGGGGTCCATTCGGACATGTTCGAGCCTACCCAAATTTACCATCCTAGGTAGGCAGAGTGAACCCCTGATACCAAAGTGGCAGAGCATGTGGTGGGG
Organism: Triturus cristatus; assembly: GCF_964204655.1. Lineage (NCBI taxonomy): Eukaryota > Metazoa > Chordata > Amphibia > Caudata > Salamandridae > Triturus > Triturus cristatus. Next base: position 336,662,901 of record NC_140595.1, read on the forward strand.
GAAATCCATCAACCCCTTGAAAGGGAGGTCAGGAATAGGATGAGGGGAGAATGCCCCAGGCCCTCACTGAAGGGGAAGGTGGCACACACACCTGAAATTGATGAGAAACTATGTACCTTTTTCTCCTAGTATATGAGGGATCCCAAGAAAGGAATTGATAGGTCTTGGACGTGGTAGGGCCCTTGACCCAAATTATTCAATTGGCGGAGCGTTCAAAAGAGTCAGGATCCCCTTTGTCCTCGGATATTGTGGCTGGTTGGGCGCACTACCCTAAACCCTAAAACACTACACCCTTCACTACCCAAACACCACTGCACTACCCTAAACCCTAAAACACTACCCCCAGCACGACACCCTACACTACCCAAACATAACTGCACTACCCTAAACCCAAAAACACTACCACCAGCACGACTCCCTACACTACCCAAACACCACTGCACTACCCTAAACCCTAAAGCTACCCCCAGCACAACCCCCTATACTATACAAACACCACTGCTCTACCCTAAACCCTAAAACACTACCCCAGCATGACCCTCTTCACAACACAAACACCACTGCACTGCCTTAAACCCTAAAACACTACCCCAGCATGACCCCCTACACTACACAAACACCACTGCACTACCCTAAACACAAAATCTACCCCCAGCATGACCCCCTACACTACACAAACACCACTGCACAACCCTAAACCCCTACCCCCAGCATGACCCCCTTCACTACCTAAACACAACTGCACTACCCTAAACCCTAAAACACTACCCCCAGCACGACCCTCTTCACTACCCAGACACCACTGCACGACCCTAAACCCTAAAACACGACCCCCTACACTACACAAACACCACTGCACTACCCTAAAACACTAGAACCCAGCATGATCCCCTACTGTACACAAACACCGCTGCACTACCCTAAACCCTTAAACTCTACCCCCAGCACTACCCCCTACACTACACAAACAACACTGCACTACCCTAAACCCTAAAATACTACCCCAGCACTGCCCCCTACACTACCCAAACACCACTGCACTACCATAAACCCTAAAACACTACCCCCAGCACAACCCGTACACTACACAAACACCACTGCACTACCCTAAAACACTACCCCCAGCATGACTCCCTACACTACCCAAACACCACTGCACTACCCTAAACCCTAAATCTACCCCCAGTTCCACCCCCTACACTACCCAAACACCACTGCACTACCCTAAACCATAAAACACTACCCCCAGCACGACCCCCTACACTACTGCACTACCCTAAACCCTAAAACGCTTCCCCAGCACAACCCCCTACACTACCCAAACACCACTGCACTACCCTAAACCCTAAAACACTACCCCCAGCACGACCCCCTACACTACCCAAACACCACTGCACTACCCTAAACCCTAGAAAAAAAACACCCCATGCCTTATCCCCCTTACCTCTCACTTCTCATGGTTCCTCTCTCCTCGTGGTTCCTGCTTCACGTCGTCTCTGAGGGGCGGTGCACGTCGTTGTGAGGAAACGGAACAGCCTCTGTTTCCTTACAACAACGTGGATCATCTACATTTTTTTTAGAACGCATGGTCATTTACCGTACATACCTTTACAACAAAATTTGTTGTAAAGGCATGCATGGTAAATGACCATGCATTCTAAAAAAATGTGTAGTAATGACTTTGCGATGTACAACGCATGCGTGGTAATACATGCGTTGTAATGGTATCGCAAAGTAAAAAAGTTGTTGTAACAGCTGTTTACCAATCGAAGCTGGCCCCTGTTCTTCAGTGAGACGTTTATTTGATTAATTAGGAGGAAGGAATGTGTTTTTTTTTACCGAAAAGTGCATTCCCAGCTGTTGTATTGTGAAAGTGTCCACGTGGCCTGGTTTCACTTCTGGTGAGAAAGTGGAAGAGTCTGTTTGGATCTAAAGGAGTTCTGTTGTTGGACGGGCCGCACGACACGTCATCAGAAAACATAGCTAATGGAAAGCGTCCTCCCTGAAGTGTGGAGCAGTGCCATGAGAGGTCAACGAGTGTACGTCCCACTGCAGTATGACCGTACCGCATGACCAATGTGCCGCCTTCAGGGTACGGGAGGCAGAAGCGGCATCGCAGGTCCTCTTGAAGAACTTTGTAGCACTAATTCTGCATTTTGGTACTAGGGCATTTTAACTTTGTTGCTCCTCCCAGATACAAAGAGAAGACCTTGTGCTATTCAGTGCCCTCGTTACCTTTTTTGTGGGTTGTGGTGCTTGTCACTTCGCTGTCCCGCCGGTGCACACGACTGGGCACCCCACCTCGTGTGCCATGTGCAGGGCCTCTGCCCTCGGATCACTGGTTTCGGTTTCTGGAGTGGCAACATAAACAGTTGCTCCCAAAGGACTAGCCTGAACACTTAGGTGAATATCCCCTGCACCAGCATTCCATGTAAATTATTTCCTAGCTCTCCCACGTCGACAAGGACGTCATAATAGCACGGTTCCGCTCACGACACCGTATGACGTCATCGGAGCCATAAGAGGACCTCGGCGGCGTGCTGACATCAGTTCCACCCATTTTTTCTGTGCCACCGAGGCAAACAGGCGGACCAAGACATTTTCACATGTATACATAGTATAATAAATATATATATATTCACTGAAAAAACCATAGGTTTCAGGCACGTTATAGTTAGAAATTAGCATTCAAAAAACCTTAGAAATTCACTGAAGAAACCATAGATTTCAGGGGCGTTATAGTTAGTTGGACATTTCACTTGTACAAAACCATAGAAATTCCCCCGTTATAGTTAGTTCAGCTAACTATAACTCGCGCGCCCACAATGCACTGCTGATGACGTCACATATTACATCACACATGACATGGTCAGTGACATCCCTCATGACATCACTGATGACATCTCAAATGACATCACTGATGACATCATCCAGTGAATGTGTGTTTTTCTGAAAATTATATATGTTTTATATATGTATATCTCAAGGTCGATGGAAGAATAAATGGGTATATAAGTGTCTAAATGGATGATTCTTTTTTTGTAAAATTGATTGTATAACTGACTGATTAAGTGTATCTTAGTGAATACATGGGTTAGTAAGTAATGTTTAAATATGTAAATATCTGTATCAGTCTTTCACTTTGTGTATAAGTGGCTGCATGGGTTGGTGAGTAGCTACATGAGTGTCTATAGGGGTTATTAGTTGGTTTTTTGAGTATCAGTAGGAGTGTCTGAGTGTCTGTGTGGTTCAGTGGGGGGTATTACTTAGTGCATAGATGCATGAATGAGTGACTCACCGTTTGTATGTGTTGAAGACAGCACTTGTGAAGGACTGTATAGGTGGATGTGTGTGTGTATGTCATGCCTGCCGATTACAACCCACGGACGAACGAGCTCCCCTCCAAGATGGCCGCCCACTACTGCGCAGGCGCAACGAGGTCAGGCAGGTTGAAAAGCCTGACTTCCGGTGAGCTTGGAGCATCGCGTTCAGGTGTTTGCTCCTCAGGCTGTTGCGGTATTCTGCCAAGACGTTCTGATTATTCCTGGACTATTCCGTAGCCGTACTTTGTCCTTGCTTTTTGACCCGTTGCAACCCGTTTCCCAGAGGCTTCATTGTTATATCTGGTCCCCCCAAGCCTCTCCGTCAGAGCTCTGACACCCGAGCCTTGTTCCTCTCGCTCGGGGCGTTTTTTCCTCTAACGCGCCATAGGCGCTTTTTGTTTTCCTTTCTCCCGGTCTTAAAACCGACAGTAGTGGGTAGCGGTGAGCTCCGCCCACCTTACCGGATTTGTGTCCCGTGGGCCGGCCGGGTTTAACCGCTCTCACTCCCCTCAGTGTCAAGATCCCTGCAGTATTCCTCGCACTAAGGTCCTGGTTTTGGATTGGATCCTCCGTTTCGGCTGGCAGTGGTTTCCCTGACTCCATTCAAAGTCCTGTTCCTGCTAAACCAAGGTACTGTGCAGGGGTAGTTTGAGGGTGTAACAGTCACATGAAGGAAGTATTACTTATCCCTGTATTGTTTGTCTTTTATGATATCTTAGAGAAAGACGCTGTAACACACAATGGTTTGTCTTGCTTCACACCAGCGCCCGTCCTGGTAGCCTCCTTAAGATTCTACCTTGCAACCATCACTATTCCCTCCCTAGGTAGGCATCCTGCTATTCTGTCCCTCCTTACAGTGGGGATGGGGGGAGGATCAAAAGTGCTTTCACATTAATCATTTAGTCCCTGTGCCTTTCTAGATTTCCACAGTCCCCAGACCACAGCTGAGAGGAAGACTGCAGTTCTCTGGATGCTACCCCTCTTTCCTTGTTTTGTCTCCCCTCTTTCCCTTCTTACCTGTGTATTCTAGGGTTTGATAGATACACGGTGTGAGAGTGGAAAGGTGGGAATTAGCAACAGCATTGTGGGAACTCGGTGGCGCTCCTGCAGAACCTTATCCGGTAAGAACCTGACAGTGTATGGGTGTGTTAGTGAGTGAATGACTGTCTCAATAGTGTCTTTATGAGTAACTACATATGTTTTAAACTAGTATATGTGAGTATTGGTGTATATAAGTGAGTATATGTGAGAGTGAGAGATTGGAAGAGTTGATGTACAAATAGGTAGGTATTTCTATAAGTGATTGTTTAAGAGTAAGTATGTGTAGGTTTCTGTAGAAGTAAGTGTGGCAGTGTGTGTATAACTGTATATGCAAGTAAATGGATGTTTGATACTTTGTTTGCATGTGTGACTATGTGTGTGAGTAACTCTATAGATGAGTGGCAGTGTGTAACAGGATGTATAGGTGTATGAGTACATATGATGAGAGAGTACCTGTATGAGTGACTGTATAGGGACTGTTAGTGAATGAGTGGATGTGTGTGTAGCTCTTGGAATTACTGAATAGGTGTGTTGTAACTGGTATTGGTATGTCCATTGTTTTGAAAATGTTAGTTTGTATTTTTGAGTGTGTGTTTTAAAGGTTATATTAGGGTGAGAGGAGGTCTGCCACTCTATCACAAGGATGATGTCATCAGTGATGTCATGAGTGATGTCACTGACCATGTCGTGAGTGATGTAATATGTGACGTCATCAACAGTGCATTGCGGGCGCGCGAGTTATAGTTAGCTGAACTAACTATAACGGGGGAATTTCTATGGCGAAAGCCATATTGTAATTCGGAGATGACGCCCGTCACTTCAGCCCATGACTGCAGTCTATTTAATAAAATATGGCCTGTCACTTTGAGGAAGGAGTCTAAAAAAGAAATTGGTTGATAGCATGGGGGATATTACGATCACCATTTGTAAAAATTGGGACAAAGATCGAGTCAGACCAGGATGGAATAAAGCCATGATGGCAACATGCTGTCAAAACCAAAGTTAGTAACAGGCCCCAAAGAGAGGGATTTGATTTGTACATGTCGACGGGGACTCCGTCCGGGCCAGGAGCTTTACCTCTCACCCTGGCATTAGTAGCACAGATCACTTCATCTAATGAAAAATTAACATCTAATGAAAAAGAATTAGATGGTTCAGGCTCTGATTAGGGTCTAAGTGCAGCTGGTGATACTGCCTGCTCCTGATAGTTGTATAATGTAGTAAAGTGATCTACCCATTTGACCTCGCTGATAATTGCTTCTATTGATGGTAGATCTCTGGGAGCTAAAAAGGGCACATTGACTGCCTTCCAGAAGCTTATAGTATCTCTGTGTAGAGAGGCTTCATGCAGGGCCCCCCAGGATTCGGCTCTCAGTGCCTCCTTACATTCTTTTAACGCACGACCATATGCCCTTCTAGCCATCTTAATTTCCAACTGATTTCTATCAGGTTTGTGAAGGACTTTCCTTTTTTCAGGTCTGTATGAGCTTTTTGGGCATTTGGATTCGAACCACCCCATGCTTCTTGGTATGGCACTTTTTATTTTCCCAAATAAACTCCTCTTGATCTCTGTGGAAATGAATCCAAAGGATTTCAAAACTTGTGCATGAGTTGCAGACTCATTAAGACAGACTAAGAATTCTGATTTAAAATTGGTTAAAAGTGACTTAGTAAACTCAATTGGTTTCACTTTGGGTCAGCGCAGTGATTAACCATTATTGCTGTTAAGAGCAATGTTTTGCAGAAGGTGCTCTGATGTGCCCTTTTTATTTAACACATTGCTTGGTAATTGAAAGGTAATACTTATAGGAAAGTGGTCGCTCATTGTGTTGGTATGTGTCACAAAATTAGTCAACCTATGCAAGTGGCTGTTTTTGATCAGAATATAGTTGATGATGGAACCAAGCCCTCTGCCATTATAGGTGCATCTAAATGGTACTGTAGGGGTACACAGTTTGTTTGCGAACCCAAGATCAAATAGAAACACGATTGAATTTAGACGGTCCTCGGTATTGTGTGTGGAAAATGAGCGAAATTGGTGTATGGACACAGGGCGGAATTGTAGGCCCCTCCCCAATAACACACATGCCTTTGGCCGTATCATTCTGTAAGATGGACAGATTGTTCTGTAATTTATTCAGCACACCCACAACCTGTTCTTTGGGAATATTGTTATAAAGTCTAACAAGGCTATACAGTACTTTTTGTCCACATATAACAAAACAATCTGATAGTAAATTGCTGATATCTTAAGTTCAATCCTTTTGATATTGACTTGATTGGACACATAAGTACACAAACCTCTCTTATTTCTCCCATGTGCTGAAGTTGTCGCTCTTGAATGGTATGTTTTATAGTCGTTGATATGCAAATAATTCTCCAGCCAGGTTTCTTGCAGGCACAGTATGCAAAAGTCTTCTACAAAGTTTAACCACAAGGGGTCACTGACTTTATTTCGCAGGCCCACCACGTTCCAAAATAATATATTACAAGTAGGTGACCTACTCTCACCACCTTCACACTGTGTAATAGCCTTGTTGTGACGTGCAGTTTTGTATTGTTGTACTGTCTGGGCCAGTGTTTCCTGGATGCAAGCAGAAGTCTTAGCTAGGGTGGGGGGGAGATTAGAACCTTTGGCCATAGAAACTGACGTGTTTATGAGAGGTACAGATTTTCAAGAGTTGTATGCTCGTCAGATCCGCTTATTTGGACGCCGCATGCGTCAAAGGCATTAGGTCAATCTATGTCCTCTAGTGTAGGTAGAATGTCAAAACGATTAAAAACAGGGACATTATAAAAATCTAGGGGGATAGCCAAGGGACTCCTACTCTGTATACTAGTATGAGTTACACGGTGTGGCTGGGAAAAATACCCCAAAGGCAGATAATAATGCCGATGGACGTAATGTGTTGGTTGCCAGCTCTAGTGAGAATCGCCTGTATTAAATGTGGGGATCTGAAAGTCAGTACTACACAGTCGCCAGCTAACATTTTATGATCTCTGCCAACCGATCGAACCCTTCTGGCCATTTTGAAATTGGCAAATAAAGCTTCTGTTAATCCTGTTTTTCTGCCTAGCCAAAATAGTGCTTTATTTCTGAGAGCATCCCATGGTTCTTTTGCCTGAGTCAGAAGAACTGGGACGTTGGCCAAAACTATTGTGTAGGAGGTAGCTGCCGGTGGAAAGTCAAGCGTGCAACTTTCCATATGAGGATTAGGTTGAAGTAAAGGAACGGACTGCTGGTTTACTCCTAATATTGGCTGGGCAGAAACCCTTAAGATGTTATCTGTGATGCAGTTTGCCGCATTTACATTTGTAGTAGGGGGGATTGAGCCCGTGGCCGGAAGTTTAAGATTTGTTGGTAACATTGGACCGATCCTTTTGTGGGACTCAACGCATAGCGCTCCTCTGGGATTTGACCCCCAGGCTGAATCATTAAATAACGAGTTGTCCTTACTTATATAGGCCCTTTAACAAACTCAGGTGGCTAGTCTTTAAAGGAAACAGGTTCGGGTGTAATTACGCGAAGAAGAAGGACTTAACCCCGTAAGCTCGAGACTCAGTTTATGACATTTCCGGGGGATGGCCAGGCCTGGCATCCTCTGATCTCTGACAGGCTAAGACGGGCCCACCCCGCACTGCAGGACCTTTTTGAGGTGCCCCACGCCCCTCCTCTGTGCCGGCTGGGATCGGGCCAAAAGTGTGGTGTGCTTGTGGTAAGGTCTGGGCCAAAGTGACGAATGCTCTGCTTCCCGTGCTGTGGGACCTCCACCAACCTTTTGTAGCATCCCACGCCCCTCCTCTGTGCCAGGCAGGGATCGAGTCAAAAGTGCAGTGGGCTTGTGGTTAGGGCTAGGGACTAAAGTGCCGAGTGATCTGCTTTTCCGCGCTTGCTGGACCTTCGCCAACCTTTTGAGGCGTCCCACGCCCCTCCGCTGTGCCAGACAGAGATCAGGCCAAAAGTGCAGCGTGCTTGTGGTTAGGGTCCGGGCCAAAGTGCTAAGTGCTGAGTGCTCTGCTTCCCAACTAACTCAACAACTACGGTCTGGACATATTCCGAGTGCGATGCAAATTGAACCGCAAATCCATGTTCCTGGCTGTCCATGTGTGCCATTTGTCTGATAATGGGCATGCACTGAGGCTGTGGCGTGTGTCCACTTAATAGGTGGCGGAGTCTTTGCGCAGCGTATGCTTACTGCTATGCAGGTCATTCTTACTCATTGTGTTACCCATTGTATGTTCTAGGAATAAGAACAATAACGAATAAACTAGAGAAAAAGAGAAAAAAACTAAATATCAACATTTTTTAAACTCAAGGCCATTATCGAAAGTATGCAGTTGTGACCTGCTTACACATGGAGGCAAATCCATGCCACTGTACTTAATATATTCAGATGTACCTCAGAAATTCCCACAAACATTAAAAATAACGTAAAACTTATCATGGACACCTACGAAAAATACATGGAAAGATAAACACTTTTGAACCAACCAATTATTGTATTTACCAAATATAGATATAGAAATCCCTGCATCCAGTGTGTATTGGAAATTATACAAACTTTATATTTAGTAAAATCAAAGAAAGTCCGAATATTATTATGTATACCTATCCAGTTGTGCATTTATTTGCTTTCTGCACTACAAACAATACACGCTGAACCTACTGGACTACCCTGCACGTACATTATACTTCTATTTGCAGTCACAGGATATTATTACATTGTGCGGCTGTGCTCTTAGAACAACGCCCAGAGTCGAGTAGGTCGACATAGCAGTTTGAAATTCCACTCACTGACTTTGCAATGACAGGCCTGAGACATTTTTGCAGGGCTGCTCATGTGGATGGCACAAACAGTGCTGCAGGCCCACTAGTAGCATTTAGTTTACAAGCTTTGGGGGGGAGGTTGCCAACTGGGGGAGGATCAAGAGTGACTGTTGAGATGGATATCTAAGTGGCAGACAAGGATGCAGTTGTAACTGAAGCAGTGGGGTCCACCACCACTAGGGGCTGGTTGCTTGGGGAGGCCTCCAAAGAAGATGTCGAGCTGGTGGCCTCCTTGCCACTCTCCTCATCCTCCGTGGCATTGTGTCCCACAGTTTCAGTGGTTTCACCAGCTGAGATACCGTGGCCAGCTGCTTCCTCGCCTCTGTGGCCAACGTCTCATTTGCCTGCTTCGAATGATGCTGAAAAGACATATACAATAGTTTTATTGTAGCTGTGTTAATAGAACTGATGAATAACTATGAGAGGATTTTTTTTTCTAGTTTCCGTATTGCACCTGCAACAAGGCTCACAACCTTTTGTTCTTTACATCATTATCTCATTCTCCATGATAGCTTCAACATCGTATATAATCTTGTCTATTAACCATATTCATTTCTCTGAAGGAACTGTTGAACACCTCTGAATGGTTGGCCTTTGTTCTCCAGAATAGTGAACTTGGGTCACCAATAAGGATATACTCAAAAAATACCTCTGGACACTGGGTTTACAAGGTCATAAAAGCGGCATTAATGACATACGCTAAAAGTAAAATATGAATCGATGTATGTCAACAAATCCAGCAATGTTGTACCAATATTTGTAGAAACTGAACTCCAATCTCCTTTGGCCATTTCACAAAGGTAACACTAACCTCAAGTAACTAAAGTATAGTAAAAACGTACAACATATTATATGGTTTCAGTACTGAAGTAGCTTATCAATGTATCACGCACAATGTATTTACCTAAGCTGTTGAACACAATTAGACATATTTTTATTGTGGATTGACAAATGACTCCAATAGCATAAGTAAATACATAGGGTTTGATACATTTCTAGCCCACTTTAGCGCAGAACAACTACTTATTCACATTTGACGCCAAGATATCTCAAATTATTTCAAGGTTGTCTCGCCATTGTGAAATAGTTGAACCAGAGATGGTGGCTTTCACCTTAGGCAAAAAGTGGTAAAGCATCACAGTAAATATGACATACATGGAGGCTTGTTTTGGAACGTTGCAGGTTTATTAAATAAGCTGAAGTCTGAAACCTGGCATGACCTCATAAAAGATTATAGCATTATATGCCTCCAAGAAACCTGGACGAGAGAGATAGTTCATATTAACGGTTGTGCTTCCATATACACTCAGGCTGGCGCAACTCTGGGTGGCCATCTTAAGGGTGACCTACTAACTTTAGTAGCAACAACATTATCAGATAGAGTAGGCAAGACTCCGCTTCACTCACCACATTTCCAAATTATTAACATCCTTTATAAACAGAATGTAACGTTGGTCATTGTCAACTTTTATCACAATAATTTTGTCTCCAATAATACCGCCATTGCTGAAGACCTAGAGAAATCACTGAGCAGTCACATACAGGAACTAAAATCTGATTCAATTGTTCTCTGGGGGGGGGGGTGATTTTAATGGTAAATTATGTCCCTTATCAAAGTAGTCTGCATGCTGTCTAGTAGATGGGGTCAAGGATGGTGGTTGCCATTTTTATCATAATACATGTGGGAACATCTTTAATTTGCTGCTGTCAAAATTTTCTCTTTTTATTACAATAGATCTTATCCGACCATTAGGCCCAGATCATGTCTCTTTTACGGGCAGAGGTCAAGGCAGCCTTATTGAATTTAGTGCCCTCTCAGAATACTATAAACCTCAATCTGTGGTTTTTTCTATCCTTAAGGTTTGCCTTAGTGACGACATTCGCTTAGAGACCCAAACTGGCTATCTCTCTGGGAAAACTAATCTACATCCCATATTTTATAATAAAAATAAAGGCCTGTTGCGCAAGTGGCCCACTGTAGATCTAGGTTCCGTTCTTTAACGGATTCTGACCATCAACATGAGACAAATTTTGGAGTGCCTTGAATATAGTATAAATCCCCCATCCTTGTTAAAGGCTTTTGCCGTGGTAACTGATACCATTAATGCTGCTTTACGAAATGACAATAGACTCAGACCCCAGAAGATATGTAAGTGGTTCAACAGTGACTGCTCAAAATCTCACAATAATCTCATGAAGGCACTGAAAAAATAACTGCGGGATAATTTAGTGATAAAACAACTCCGAAATAAATATAAACGGGCTCTGGAGAAATGTAAAATGGACATAAGAAAAGAGGCATGGGAACAATTGCATGAGGCAAGTCAAAATAAAGACACTAGACTCTTCTGGAAAACTGTTAATTTTAAGTTTTTTCCAAAGCTCCCACAAATAGCATTGATGCCACAATTATGCCAGATGCTTGGGTACATGACTTCTCCAACATATATAGTGTTAATGGTGAGTACTGTCCCACTTTAATTTATAGGACCCCAGAGCTGGCACACCCAACGCTCAATGAAGTTGAAAGGGCATTACATCAAACTGTAAAGAACAAGGCATCTGGCCCCGATGGCATGCCCGCTGATTTGTTTTTGGCAAATCCCGTCCTATGGCTCCCCCTGTTGACCAACATTCTAAGCTGTATAGCTTCCCAGGACCCTCCCAAATCATGAGGCACTGTGATTATAGTTCCCATTTTCAAAAAAGGGGACAAGCCGGACCCAAGATGCTACCGCCCGATCTCATTAATTGACTGCACTTGTAAACTGATGGGCAAGGTCATATTAGATCGTCTGGAGACCTGGCTAGCTGAAAGTGGGAAGTTTTCAGACTTCCAATATGGCTATAGGAAGGGCCTGGGAACTGTTGAATAGTGTCTTAATATGCACCTAGTCATGAGCAAGTATACAATAGCTAAGACCGGATTCCTCTATCTCGGGTTCATGGATCTTACATCAGCTTTTGACTGGGTGCAGAGAGGGCGATTATGGGAAAAATGCTGGATCTGGGCTTTGATCCATCTTTAGTCTACTTCTTAGCCCAGATGCATCAGGATGTGACTGGGAGGGTCAGGTACGGAGCAGGCGGGGGACTTAGAGCTCCCAATAAAATTAACTGTGGGGTTTGTCAAGAGTGTGTCCTTGCCCCCTTTTTATTTTGTCTCTATATTAATGACCTAGAAAGTTACATTAATCAAGAGCATGTTGACGTTCCTAAATAGGTACTAGAAATCTTGCGGGATTACTTTATGCCAAAGACTGTGTCCTAATGTTCAGAGCCAGTGTGGGCCTACAGAAGCTTGTCACTAGATTCAACGATTTTATAACACAACCAAGTCCTACACTATGGGGGCAGGTAAATCTCCCCCCCTTTTAAAATCTTTTTTTCTTAAAAACGAAAGGCTGTCCTATGTCCCAACATTTTTGTACTTGGGAATCCCTTTTGACCAGAATAGCACTTGGCACCACGTAGTTGAAACAAGGGCCAGTAGGTTTAATCAAAACCTGGAGGCGTTATTCAGGTTCACGAAGAAATTAGGCTCAAGACCAATCAACTCAATAATTAATTTTTATAAGGCCCGCTTGTGTTCCGTTATCTTGTATGGGGCTGGAGTATGGGGCTGGAGTATGGGGCTTTTGCAATCCGGCTCGCCTCCAGGCAGCTGAGAATAATTTCATGAGACGTTTGTTGACAGTCCCCACTAGTCTCCCAGTTACCATTGACACAGTAAACTTAGTTTGACCCCTTTGTCCCATCACATACAAACTGCACCGATTTTATTGTGGCATTCAATTTGAGCAAAGGAAGAGCCAGCCCTTAACTGTGCCATTATTTTAGACTGTTGTAAACTTGATCACATGTTGAAGACACCTTGGTTTAGCTACATAAACAAACAGTTGGAGACAATAGGGTTGGTGGACTGTTTTGATAAACCGGTGCATAGTGTAAAGATCCCAAAAATCAAGTTTAAAAAGGACTTCTTGACTTGTCTAGTGAACGTCTAGAGATAGGGAAAAAGAGAGTCTCTGAACACTTGCTTCTAGTACGTTCTCCAAGTGTTGAGCCCTATCTCTCTTTTTATTTCTGTCACATCAAATTGTTTTATTTAGTTAGATTCAGGTTTGGCATTTCGTACCTTCTGGTTTCTTATCCTCGTAAAGCCTACTGTGATACTAAACTGGATCTTTGCCCTTGTGATTCTAAATCTACACAGAACACGTTGCACTTTCTATTTTTTTTTTTCAACTTTTTTCCAAGCCAAAGCGCGAGTCTACCGTCCCCCTTTTAAACATTTTGAATATCAGGAACTGTCGGCCAGCTCTACATCACCTTCAGCTCTTAAATGATGAATTTACTTGTTTAATGGTATATAGATATATCTTTACAGCTGTCCATTTACTTAATGTTGTTGGAAATGATTCCTTTTTACTTGGCTTTTAATGAATTACTTCTGTTTTTTATGGTTTATGGGACAGGGTTTTGCCACAGAGTCTATTACACGCTTTTTGTATGTCATGCTGCTATTTTTGTAGAAATATTAACTTAATTATTTACCACTGATACACTGTCTCTTTCATATTTATTTTTATCTGTTTTTTAAATACTTTTATGATGTATTCATTTACGGCTGCAAGTCAGCCGAAAAAAGATATTTGACTGACTGACGTACACTGATTCACATATGAAACGCACACCAATGAATCAAAAGCATTTCACAATATGAAACAGATCACACCTTGATGCATTTCACCATTTTCCAAATGAGTCATGATTTGGGTCTGATTTTGAGTCTTTGAGACGGGATAATCCACAAATATGTGATGGAACATGCAATGTGCCAAAATCCCTTCAAGTATCCAATTTTTCTCCATAATTGAATTATCATCTGGAAGTAATGAAAAATGGTTAGATGTATTTGTTACTCTGTCACCATTGTGTACATTTTTGTGTTGTGTTTCCACAAAAATGGTATGCCTATCACAATTATTTGTACAAAAGCACACTGGCTTACATACACATTTGTGAAGGAGTAAGACATCATGCAAATCAGTTGCTTTTAATGTGTATGAAACAGCATATCTAATGAACAACACAATTGGGATATGTGTCGACTCCAAAATGCAGCCATTAATTCTGATGTGACTAGTGATTTTGGCTCACATTTGTTTGTGTAAAAATCCCAACTTACCAATGTGACGTTTGGAAGATCAAATGTATCATAAGTGCATAGCATTCTATGTCACATGTAATTGGTCTACGATTACATCATCCACAATAGTAAAGGAGCATCACACCTGACACAACAAAGACCGTTAGCCTGTTTGGTACAACTGTTCTTCACAATATCAAACCACCTGATGTATATGTGTAGTTTACCAGCCATGTGTCTGCTTAGAGCAGTCTTTTGGTAGTGAACAAGAATCAGGTGGGATCCTTTCCAACAAATGAATAGACAGAGCACATCATCATACACATTGTGCAAAACTTAAACCTTCAAGAACTCTTCTTGTGCGTTGGACATGGGTCACCCTTAATGTGATGGGAAACATCCTGGCTGTAACACAAAATTAGTCATGTGACATGTGAAACTCAAATAAGAACGTACCTCATTGTTGCTGCTGTTGGGCTCTCAAATGACCTTCAAGCTGGGGCTAGGCCACTTCAAGAATGCAGGGTGCGTGGCACCTGCTTCCCACATTGGGAGGACTGCCCGAGCTGGACTTCGGCTGACTTTTTGGTCCAGCATCTTAGTTCCTCCCACCTCTTCCTGAAATGGAGGCTGTTCTGCTTGTAGACCCCCAGGGTCCGCACCTTCATGACAATACCCTTCAAATATCCTGCTTCTGATGGGTGATGACCTGAAATATATGGTTTTGTGACTTTTTGTTTGTTTGTCTGTATGGATGTAACAGAATTTTACTACATCTATCACAAGCATGACTCATAATTTACCACACAGCATGAGTATTTTCACATGCTGGCCAAAAAAAAGATATGAATACACCGTTTTGTAGCAACAGTCCAGTGACATCATCTAGCCATGGGGACTCCTACATTTTCTGTGATGTGAGCTGCTTCAGATCAGTGCAAAACATTTTGAAATACTGAAGGCTAAACAACTTGGTCTATGTTACCAGACACCCTCACGGACAGCTTCATTAACTTGATGCCTAAAGTCCATAGAGTCAGATACTATGGTTTGAATAAATACTATGACTAATGGCAATATGAAAGGGCAGTCATGTGTGCCAGTGAGAGCGTGCTCTTTTGGGGTTGTATGAACATTTGTACATACGAATGGGATATAATTGTATGGGTGACAGAGTCTGTGTGTTATGTACTTGTAGCACAGGACACACCTTTTGCCATATGTGGCACTATTACATGGATGACACAAACATGCAATTGTATGTCCTTTTGAATAGGGGGAATTTAAAAGTGCAGAGAAATATTCTACCAAACACTTCATATCATGGAACATGTTTCTGTTCTTTAAAATTCTCACATGTAAAAACGGGCTGTATCTTGCATACATACTTATAGCATACTGAATACTGACCACTGGGAATAAGGGGCCTGCAGTTTGAAGATGAAACACTTGAAATGGAAGTAAAATTAAATGTGTATAAGCTCAAGAAGTTAGATAACTCTCCATTTCAATTGTACATTTAAAAGTATTTAGGGGCATACTTTTGCTCACACCTCCAAATTTGAGTTAACAAGAAATATTTTTATGAGAAATATGCTTCAGTGCTTAAGTTGTGTGCCGCTGTGACTCAGCCCCAGGCTGGCCCATTATTCTGACTGAGCACTGCTCATTGTCAGGCCCTGCTATCTGAAGCCTGATGATCAGGATGTCAAATGAACACAGCCTTCCCCTAACACTTATATGAAAAAACGACCTTGTGCCCATCTGATAACTTACCTAAAGGCTGTGTGCTACTCTGAAGTGGTCTGGGAACTACTGGTAGCTCCCAATAAACTGTTTGGAGACCCCTGATCTAGACTGAGTGATTTGTGGGATGATACACATAGCAAACATCATTTTAATTTGATTTGTACAGAAAAAATATATATGTACAGTTCTAAAGACAATATAATGTGTTTTCCAATTCACATGATATGAGATTTCTAGATTTCACATGCAGATCAAACTTATAAATAGATATACCTCTACATACACACCAATATGGATTGGAGGTTTCCTCAGTGACAGGTGCTTGTCCACGTACTCTTGGTGTTGGATCTATTATGAATGAAAAAATAGAAATATTAGAAGTCTGGATTATACATTAAATGTGTTGAAGCTAAGAAAGTAGAAACCTACAAGGAAAAAGATATTAAACAAAATGATTGTATGTTTAAGTTGTATTATAATCAATAATAGAGACCGTGTGAATGACATACAGAAGTTAATAGGAAAAGCAAGTAAAAGATGTCGTGAAATGACAAAAAAAGAATAATTAGATAGTATAAATTAAATATACCAAACATTCCAAAGAACACAGTGGCAAGGTGAAATGTGAACTCATCCTAGGCAAGACCTAGCATACAAAAAAATCGGACAACCTAGAATGATATATAGCATTAGTCGTCATATAAATATTGCAGAGTCAATTTTAAAACAAACACTGCTTAGATTCAGCATGCAATTTTACATACCTTACACTTCTTTGCTTTGTGACACATATGACATAATTTCTATACCATAACAAGGATAAGACAACATGGAAATGTAAAGCTTACAAGGCTTCTAAACTTAGCATGGACTATTGATTGATAAATACATTACACCTTAACATATGTGGAATTGTCGAAGAAAAAAGAAAAAGAGCAAGATGAAATAGCAATCTAATTTTCAGAAAAACCACAACAAGGCATCATGGTAGTTGTAGTAATCTCAATTATATATTAACAACACTTGCAACATTGAAAGTTAAACATACCTAGTGAAAAAATGCAGTTAACAAAACTGATATTTACTATATAAGACACAAATATGAAATAAGTTATTTGGTGTAAAGACACTTACTAGAACCATTATATAATGGGAAGTGTAATGGAGGGTAATACCTGTAATCTTAAATAAGAGATAATACATTGAAAGACAACCAAGATGAAAAAAAGATTGATAGAAATATATGTCTGTTTCTATGTTATTTAAATGTGCAAAACAAATTACCAACAGCTAAATGAAAAGTAATAAGGACATTTTGGTTTAGTGACCCATTCAACAGTCTAACTTATCAATACCCACTCCACCAAGGACTCCTGTCAAGCCTTCTAGATGTAGGATCTGTAAGACCTTCTCCTCCCAGGGAAAGAGTTGTAAGGGCGCCCTGGGAGAACCACCATCAGTCCTGTGGGCCTTAAGGTGACGCCTGGTGGCCAGGCAAT
Source organism: Triturus cristatus (assembly GCF_964204655.1). Classification (NCBI taxonomy): domain Eukaryota; kingdom Metazoa; phylum Chordata; class Amphibia; order Caudata; family Salamandridae; genus Triturus; species Triturus cristatus. The sequence goes on from NC_140595.1 coordinate 336,680,493, forward strand.
GCACTCTCCCCCACAGGTCGTTCCACCTCTTCCTAATCTCCTCCTGTGTGCATAGGATGTTTGCTACAGAATTCACTCTGTCAACTATTCTGACCCACATTTGCCTTTTCAGTGCTATATTTGTATTTTGTAATTGGGCTCCAAACTATTGTGGTCCTACTTTAATGATTTCATCTACCATGACGGACAGTTCTCCCTCAGTAAAATGAAGATTTTTCTTCCCAGCCACTCTGAGTTTATAAACCTGAATAAATTAAATAACTCTCAAGATGATAAAGTAAAAAGGGTAAATAAACAAGAAACAGTGAGCAAAAAACTGAAACAAAACCCTGAATGCAGTGGTAAAATTCTCTGCTACAAATTTCTGCTGTGCTGGAATGGCAAAATATCATAGTTTTGTAATGGAGTGTGTTTTATGGTGTGGTAAGCAGGTGTTCACAATTAGACAAAACACATCAGGTGTGTGATGTTAGCATCCCTCCTACAGCCACAGGAATAGTCTACTCCTGACCGCCGTCCTGCGACAGATTTACTCCGTCAGCAAACTGCTGCAAGAAGACCTCTAGTACAACTGTGAAATCTAAATCTGCTCGGCACAACCCCACTACCCTGACGGCAAAGGAGTACTGTTTGCCAGCATTGGAGTCCGCCACGTCAGCAGCAGTGAGCCACGTACGCAGCAGTAAACACTGTTGACAGGGATAGAGAGTCAGCCGGCATACATCTAAATAGGGCATGCGGACTGCCATCAGCTTGACGGAGTACTTGGAACCGTCGCCGTGGTGGGACGAAGGTAGTATCACCTTGATCTACATCAGGCCCTATATTTGGGATAGAATACTGATCTGTTAAATAACAGTGACAAAACATTTTTTAGAATCTATGTAAAATCGAGCAATGTTTAATGTCTCCAATGATCTGTAATTTGGGGAGGGGGGTCAAGAAAATTGAAAATAAAGTTAGCGTTTTAGAAAAAATGCTTTGCGTTATTAACGCGTTTCTCTGTGACGTGCAGTTGAAAATAGGCACAGACCTGAAATAGAATTTTCAGGTTTCCTTAACCTTTTCTGAATAGAATGTTGAATGAACATTAAACAGTTGTAAAGCTCTGCAGAATGGTTATTGCTATCATTATCTAAGAACTCTGTCAAATTCAAAGGCTAACCAACTGTGGGGAAGGAAATTAGACAGAGGTCTCCTGTTGACTGAACTCCGTATTTCAAAGGAATTAAATTATTTCATGAAGTATAGAAAATAATTAATGGTTATGAAAGCATCCCAATGAAACTCTGGTTTTTAAAACACTGCCTTTTGTGAAATAAAAGCAATCATCTGCTTGATTATTTCCCAACAGAAAATTGGTAAACTAGATTCATTTTTTAAAGGATTGTGTAATATGGTCTGACCAGGTCTCATTTGCTTCATTTTTCATTGAAAATTCCTGGGGTAGAATTTGCCAGGTTATTGACAGCTAAAGGACCACTGGATGATTCAATACCAAAGCTAAAATGAAGATAAAATCCATTCAGCTATATTTTGATTAGTAATATAATCATCAAGCATTTTTATGAACCATTTACACTGCCAAAAGAGATTTAAAAAAGTATCTATGTAGAAAAAAGTATTATTGAAGCAATTAATAAATATTAACAGCTTCACATCTACCTAAAAGGAAAAAAGAAAGGTTGTGTATGTTAATGAAGCTATGAAAAGCTAAGTATTTTGCAAAGCTTTGTGTTTTGCATAAAGAAAATTGAAATAATAATTTATCAACCCCTTTTTTGCATCAGCCGTGAACATGTGAATTAACTTACTCAGACGAAAATAAGTGATATTGTTGTATTGTCTTCAGTGTGAATGCTGACAATGTCCCTTTGCAAATGCATCTATTTAAATATTTGAATCTCCTCCTGTTTTAATTAAAAGATTTAAATATTTGTTATTTTAAAACAGTCAAATAAATTCCTCCACTCAGCAACCATTCTTTGAAAATGAACAAAAGTGTAATACAAAACACATTAAATAAATAGATGCACCAAAGTACAGCACTGTTATCCACTTTCATTAAATGTAATATATTAGTAGAGGTATCCAGGAGTCATCTTTTCTGCTACAGATCCCTCTTATAAGACTTTTAATTCTCAGTTGATAGTTCACCTCTTTTACTTATTGCTGAATGGCACTAAATCTGTTGTCCAGATAGTTCTAGTAAAGCGTTGCTTTCATTACACCCTAAGCACTGCTGAGAAGTAAACTGCAGGATGATCACGTGCCTAGCCAGATAATCTCAAGGTTTAAGAAGAGTGGGTTCCTTTCCCCAAACTTCACCAGTGAAGGGAATGGCAGCAACTGTCCCTCACCTTCTAAAATTTTCACGAAAGGTCATCAGTAATTGTCAAACCTTTCGCCCCTTTTTTTGGGGCACAGTAACCTAAAATTGCAGCAATAGAAGCGATATAGCTAAGCCTGTAGAGCTTGAGTATGCCTCCCTGTTTGGAAATAAGCTAAGAAAGAAATACTCATCCTGGCTCACAACATGTCTAGAACCACTCTTTAAGAGAAAAAGACTAAAGTTTCAACCCTGCTTTTTTGTGTGTAAAACTGACTTCAAGTAAGTATCTACTGAGGTCAGTTTACTAGCTTCCCAGCTCTTCCTTACTTTTTCCTTCATCAGTCCCACCAGTTCATTTCTATTTTTGTGCAGCTCCATACCCAACCTTCTTATCTGTTCATCTGTGTTATCCCCTTGTTTCAGCTGTTCTAGCTTTCTAATTTCCTCCTTCATCATTCTACAGTCATACCTGCACACCCTGTTTCTGTGCAAGGACATGTAACTTTGTTACTTATTCTGCCCCGAATATAAGCCTTGCAGGCATCCCAAATGATAATTAAGAGGGCTGAACCCTCATTAAGTCTACAAAACTCTTCCATATCTGCTTTGAGGTTTTCTACTACCTTATCATTCATCAGCAGACTTTGTTCCAATGTCCATCTTCTCTGCTGCAGCCTCTGCTTGGCCTTCAGCTCTAATATTACTGCTGAGTGACCTGCTAGATGCGCTGGTATATGCCTGACCTTGTGAACGTCCTCTGCAACAATGTATCCGCAAGAAAATAATTGATCCTTGAGGCACCAGGTTACCGATTCTGGAGAGTATATTCTCTTTTTTTCTCCAGTCTTCTTTCTCCAGATGACACTTATACCTAGCTCTGACATCATTTTTCTGACAAACTGTTTAATTTTAGGAGGATGAATCAATTCCCTTCAAGAGAATTTATCTAACACATTGTTGATCAAAACATTAAAATCGCCTACCATTATCATCAGGGTATTATCATTTTATGACTTCAAATGCACTTCTTTTATCAGCATAATGTCATCTTGTTGCAGGGATTCTGCTCATGCACAGAACTATGCTCAGGAAACCAGGACCTCAGTGAATTGCAGTGTACCAAAAACTCACCTCAGTACCCAGAACCCCAATCCGACCAGCATCAGTGTCCCATTCGTTATCCGTATTCTCTCGGAGCGCCCAATGTATAGACAACCGAGAACAAGCGACTTAGAGTACTCTCGGGAATGGTGGGAATCAGAAATACCTGTTCGTTATTATTCTCATATCAGTCCACAACAAGAGTAGTCAGAGACACTGTAAAGTTTAAAATGTTTATTTTATAAACTACGTGTCCTAAGATGCAGTACTTTGGCTAACATAAGCAGACAAATGATTAAAATTAAAACCATCAGCATTGTTACAATACCATAGAAAATGAAGGGAGAAATCATAGTATAAATGACAGTGGAATACAGCCACCTTCCCTTCACCAGTAAGCTAGTATTATTAGACTAATAGAAGGTCTCTAGGCTTGAATGGGGAACCCCATACCGTAAAGATCAGCTTAGGTGAATCACATCACAGGATCAGCTTTGCTCTGCGCCTGGAAAAGTTCTTCTCCAGAATATGTTTCTAACGCATGCAAACTGTAATATTAAAGGCTCTCGACATTCAGGTATTTGCAGCTGTGTGCGTATTATGGCTAGAGAGTGGGCCGATCAACCTGAACTCAAAAACATACATTGTTTGGCGGCTCAGAGTGTTTTTGCACACAATGTTCAGACTAAGGTCGCAGTGCACGTCTAGGGATGTGAACAACAGACAGTTCTCATGTGAAGAAAAGGCAAGCAAGCAGTTTTCAAATAATAACGTCTCTGCAGTTTCGTGTGCAAAAGCAGCAAAAGTGGCAAGATGGCTTTACTAACATCTAACGCGCTTATGCTAACATAGCAATGTATGTATCTAAATCGCTGCCTTCACTACAATCTGTATTTGGCCCATAATACCCCACCAAACTATATCTTTTATTCAGCATCCTCAAATTAGCTATTCTACACATCCCAGTATTATCTGTTTCATACTTGTTAATTGGTGGATAAGTATTCCTTCTAACTATGGCTACTCCCTTAGTGCACCCCACTTGATTTGTAGAAACCCCTTGCTGAAACCCTTTTTGTGATTTAAAAAGATCTACACACTCCTTACTCATTAGGTGTGTCTGCTGAAGTATAATCATTTGTGCTTGGCAGTCTCATAAATATTGCAGCACCTTTATTTGTCTAACTCACCGTTGCAGGCCGTTTACATTCCATGACATAATTTAGGTTAAAACTTCTCTACATCTCTCCAGGCTTCCATAATCTAGTGTGGATTAGTTTAAACTGGTTCGATGACCTTCTAATCTCTACAGTGTAAATGTGGATCCGGAGGTTTTTTTTTGCCGTTTTTTCCCATTTGCTCCCACCCCTGTGTTCTCCATGCCCCCTTTCCTCCAAATCCTCATCCCAGTTCCCTCTCAAAGTCCTGTTGGACATTTCTTTTGTCCTATAGGACACCTCCGGCTTAGTAGGGGCATGAGTTGTGTATGATGACCGAGTTCTATTTTAAAAGTGACCATGTGATAAGTAACAAATGTGAATATTGGGGGACTCTGTATGTGTTTAATCTATGATCTTGCTCTAGTCACCTTCTACTCAACTGCTGCTGCAACTGTCTTAATCTTAGTGATTAATTATTCAGCCTCATTATAATCTCTCAAGTTATACATTTTGTTGTTGTACATTACTTTTTGGAGGGTTGGAAATTTCAATTGGACTGTGGCTCCTAGTTTCTTTAATTCACCCATTTGTTTTCTAAGTTCTCATTGTTTTTCTAGCATCCTTTGGTATATATCCAATCATATTTCAAAGGTAAAACCATTTGTCATTAGAGATTTTAATTTTAAGGCGTTTTTTGACAGTATCTGCTGCTTGACAGAATATGTTATGAAATTCACTAACATTTCCTGAGGTTTCTTCCTACTGGAATATTTGCTATAGGGATCTCTATGTACTCTCTAAATATTGTTAGCTACGTCCTCTGTGGCGTCGCCCAGAGGGTCTGTCAGACTTAAAAGATTTACTACAAAGGCTCTCAGGTCTTCCCCCTCCGCACCTTCTGGAACATTCAAAATTCTCAAGTCGTTCCTTCTGGTATGATTTGCTAGCTGTTCTAATCCCTCAGAGAGCTAGTTTTTCTTTTGTTGTATCAATATAATGTCTTTTTTGTTCCGAACGACTGAGTTTCTGAGGTCCCTAGCTTCCTCCTCAAGGGTCTGAGTTCTCTGTGCTAGGGCATCCAGCTTTTTTCCAAAGTAACACAGGATTCTTGAATCTCCTTCTGATTCATTTCTGATACAAAGAATCTTGTTTTAGTCTTTTGTTAAAGACCTCAATATACTCTCCATTATTGTGGATAGGTTTTGTGGTTCTGATTGCTAAGAGAAAGGATTTATTACGGAACGATCTCCAGGGGTCAGAGAGGCTCCATCGATCCACCTTTCAACTGTTTCCTTTTCTGTTACAATTTCAACCTCCCCCATCGGTGGTACTGCCTCCACCACTCTTTTACCACCTACTTTATTCAATTCTGCCAGGGCATGAAATCAGGTTGCCACAGGTACTTTAGATATGCTCCCCATACCAGATCTTTCAACATTCTCAACATTCTTTCTACCTGTCCTTCCTCCTGAGAGTGATCATGGTACAATGGACCCACAGTCACTACTTTGTGCATGCTTCTGAGAGCCCCCCTTAACAGGGGCATTTTGAACTTTATCAACCACCAATGTACCTTTTCCCATCTCCTCTGAGTTACTTGGCAGTGGTTTAAAAAAGAAACTCACTGATAGAGGTATTTTTAATCTTCTTCGAGTCAATTTCTTTTTTTAATGGGATGAAATTCTGACCCACTGCTCTCCCTCTCTTTCTCTTATTTAGTTAATCTTTTTTCCCTTTCTTGTTTGGAGTCTTGGTCTACTTCTTCTTCTTAACTCCCTCCGTCCCAACTTGTAGATTGTAATCAGGGTCGTCTTTGTTTTCCTCCTTCACTTACTTTACTTCTTAAGGGTATCAATCACCCCCTTTTAGACCGCGTTTTAAGTTCTCCTTCATTTCAAGCCCATGTTCCCCTTTACCTCTCACCTGGAAGTTGAGGTATCGGCAAACAGCTGTCCACTTATCGTGCATTCTCCAGCCTGCCCGCCTGCATCTCCAGATTGCTTTGTGTTCTGTTCCAGAAAAGTGCCATGCTTTGACTGTCCTACCTCAGCCTCCAGCAAGACAGAAAGGAATTCTCGCAGAGGCAACCCTCGCTCATAGGACTCCTGACTGGGCTCTGCTCCAGGCGCCAATTCAGAGACTACTGCCACAGGCTCCCGGCTCAATCTTGCTATCTGTTTTCCCCTTTTATACTGGGGACGCCATCCCTGAAGCAGTCCTAAGAAGCAGCAGAACCCTTCTCTGAAGCAACTGATTGATTTCTCTAGTATGGAACCTGTCAAGAACTTTCCCCGTAAAATCATACCCAGTCTTCCTCATCCCGGGAAAAACACACACTCGGGGCCGCACAGAATGTCCTGTGTGTCAGCTCTAGCCTGCCACCATGTTCCTCTTGACCAACAACGTAATCGGGATTCTAGGCGTGAGGGGAGAGGACACGTATCGGCAACTCCAATCGAGTTTGTGATCCACAATATTGAAGGAAAGGACTAATATAATTTTACTGAACTGCTACATGAATTACCCCATGCCACAGGATAGTGTGGGTTGGAATTATCAGCACACTGGAAACATCATATACGTGAATATAGAAGCCTTGAAAAAGTCACATGTACCATCATACTGAAGCGACGGAACACGTGTTGGCTCTGAATCTATTCACAAAGTAAAGCTCGAAGAAAGAAATAAAGAGCAAAGAAATACTGGCATTGATTATTTGTGTAAATTTTGTATGGCCAATGATTGTAATTCGCCATCTACTTATCACGTGTGCTGAGGATGAAGAATGACGTTGTTTGTAGCTTAGGCCACATTTGCTAGAGAGGCTGGTGCTTCTCTCTACCTTACAGCACCGTGACAACTACTTGTGATATTTCTAACAGTGGAAGTGGAATTACCCTTTTAGGTGCCCATTCCCTATAAATTATACCACTATTCCTATAAATATTAAAGTTTGTTGTAGCTGTCAAACCCCACACCATGTTTCATTTGATTATCACTGCCAGTTACAGCTTCCTTCATATAGTCTCAAGAGTAATTCTGGTTGAACAGTATTCACATGTGTCATACATTGTGTTTAATAGCTAACAGTAAATCTCATGCTATAATTCATAATGTATGTGTTAATTTAATCCTGACTCCCATACTCCGATAGAAAATCCCTGCAAGAGTTTCAAAATGGACTTAGACTAAAAATGTAAAATAAAAGAGCAGCCAAAATGGCTTCCTGTTAAGGCATACGTTTGTGCAAATATGTTTTCAAGTCACTAAGGGCCTCATGTAGGTAAATAAATTTTACCGGTTCTTAAATACCGAGCCGTACCGAATCGGTAAATTAGAATCGGTAAGTTATATGTAGCAAACAATTCGGTAACAGTTACCGAATCGGTAACATTCGGTAAATACGAATCGGAAAATACCGAATCGGTAAATACCGAGGTGGTATTTACCGAATCGGTAAATACCGAGGTGGTATTTACCGATTCTGAAAATACCGAGGATACTACCACCTTCCCTTCACTAAGTAGCCAATATCAGAATCATGTTATCATAGAAGGCCTCTCAGGCTGGAATAGGGGACCCCATACCTCAAAAATCAGCTCAGTGTAATCACATCACAGGAGCATCAGGAGTCTACTCGCAGGAAGGCTCGTCTTCGGTCTGAACAATAAACATGATGTCTGTGATATGAAAAGCACCAACTATCAGGTATGTGCAGCTGCGCGTGTGCCATGGCTAAATAGTGGGTCGAACAACCTAGAGTGGAAAACATGCATTGTGTAAAAATCCAGACTGTGTGTCACAGCATGTACAGACCAAGGTCGCTGCGCAGAGCTGTGGATGGGAACAACAGAATGCACTCGTCTGAAGGAAGTCTCGAGTCAGCAGTTTATTCAAGACAGACCATGTAAACGCAGTGTCGTGTGCAAAGACAAAAAGATGGCTACATAACATTCAACGTGGTTATGCTAACTGAACAATGTATGTACATATTCAGGGAGAACTCACTACACGCCCCCTTCAGCGAAGCAATATGTAATAGACAAGAAAAGAGAGAACGCAGAGTTCATTTTCGTCAGAGCAGAACAAGGCGTAACCAATGCAGCGCCAAAGTCTGTAAGTCCAATTAATTGCAGCATGAAATACCTAAAAACACAATGCAAGTATAGTAAAAAACCCAAGCAGACCATCAGGAAGAGTAAAACGACAAATGAAAGAAATGAATGTTGCGCCAGGGTGCTGTCCAGTAGCACAGGCGCAATGGACGACAATCCAGTTAATCCATGAATGTATAGGCAGCATATGTGGCCACGGCTTCCAACAAAAAATCGTTTTCAGGGCCACTAAAAGTCTCAGCCATCCAATTAAGTAAAGAAAAGGAACATACGTGTTCTCCAACCAACGGAGCCTCTAGCACAATCAGAGGGCACCCGGAATGTTCCTCCAAATAGCTCATGGACAAGAAGTCGTAGGCTGCCGCTGAGATGTCCCAATTACCCAGGATACCATGCGCCGCACCACACGCCATGATCCGGACACCAGAACAGGCCAACTCGTGAGACACCAAGGGCCTCATCAGTCGATCGAAATCCGGCACCGGAGACACCATGTTGGTCAAGCACAAATCCAGAGGCCATTCAAAGGGACAATCCAGGCAGTGCAATACAGGTTGTACGCAGGTGAAGTAGGAATACCTGAAGGATAATCCATAAGCCAGGCTCAAAGTCGCCAATGGCAAAGTACCATAGAAGTCAAGCATCCTATCACGAAGAAGATGCAGACGGGACAGGTGCTCATGTGGCACAGAAGGAGCAGCCATTCCGGAGTATGAAAAGGAAAAGCAGCACACCTGCCACTAGCGCCAGAAGCAGCGGGACACCTCCAAAGATGCACGAGAAAAGTGAATGTACAAATGCCGGACTTACACCAAAAATAGTTTGGAAAGAGGTCACGAGACCCGAGCCCACATGTTTAAAAAAATGAGCCAGGCCGGTGGTGGACGAGGCATTGATTATAGTTTGGATCACAGAGCCGAAATGCAGGGGGAGGTCAGTATTCAGAGGCGCCTGTACATCAGTGCGCGTTTTAGCAACGTGAAGGACACATTTTTCACGGGAGGGAGTCAAAGGCACCTCTTTGTGGGACAATGGCGCTCTATTCAGCTCAACTTGTTGCACCCTGCTTTCAAGGTTGTAATCGAAGGCCAGATGGAAACATCCCGCCGCACATGCGGGGGTGGAAAAAGAACTGTATTGCAGCAGACAACTTCATGCGAGACAGTTATGTACGGGATTCACAATCACATCCCGCAGCACGCTTCGTCAATCAAAAAGAAATAAATACCGTTTGCAAGCAGAGTGGAAGAAGGTGTAATCACAGGCACTGGGATACCTCGTAGGATGCACGCCACAATCGGGGCTTGTACATTGCATGCGCCGTGTACTTGCATGTGCCTATTGTCTCATGTATGAATCCTAGAAGTGAGAGTGCTGGAGCTATTATATATAACGGCTAAGGCCTTCTCCATGTTTGCTTGGTCAGTAGCTCTCAAACTGGAAGCCGCCTCACTGTGCGACAACTTGCAGACTTCGTTGTAAATAGCATACGCCCACCTTTTGGTTCTGCCACCCACAGGACCATTCCCAAATTCATTCAATTCGGTATTCACATTGGTGGAGTGGGTGGAGTTCCTGATTGAGTCCATGATGGTTTCGGGGTGTAGCCTGTACCTGTCATGTATCTCTGCATCAGTCAGCTGGAATAGTGTGATGCGCTGTCTGTAGATGCGTTCCTCCCGTCGCCAAACACTCAGTCCTGCTGCCTGTAGATGTAGGCGCCTTGCAATGACGTACATGGCGGGCATGTTGTCCACGCAGTTGCATTTTGGGATTGCTTATCTGCACTGTTGATGGTTACCACCTGCTTTCAATCCGTGTTAATTACCGACTCTTATATACGGATTTTCTTGGATTTCTTAATTACCGAGTGCTCCTACATGTCATTTTAATTTTTACCACTTCATATTTACCACTTCATATTTACCGATTCGTTAATTATGTATTCGGTAAATATGAATCGGTATTTACCGCCTCATAATTACCGAAATTTGATTTTTGGACTCCTACATCTCACTTGTCTGAATACCGGTCGGTAACGGCATATTTACCGAAAATCGGCCGTTACCGACCGGTATTTGGCTACCTACATGAGGCCCTAAATCTTTAATCAGTTGTAAGTGTCCCAATCCATAATTATCCTAGTCTTGATTTACTTTTCTCCAAGCCCCCTTTTTGCCGGAGGTGGGAAACAGATCTCTGGTCAAGCATGTCATACGTTTTCTACGCTCCAACTGGTTTCACCATCCCCACTTGTCTTTAGGTTTAATGTTATACCTCTTGGATCCCCACATTCAATTTTTCCTTGAACTATGTCTGACAAGTACACAAGGAGCAGTCATTTGTCCCACACGTAACATTAACTTCATACTTTTGCCTAATGTGATTACATTCTCAATAGTCTTTCAAAAAAAGTAGTAAGTTACAACCAGGTCCTGTGTAGATGTTTCCAAAGTCAGAAAATGGAATTCATGCAGTGTACCTTTTTTATGTTCAACTACAGTGGATGTGAATCAATATCTTGATGGAACTACCCGCATTCTTATTAATGTTTCCATGCAGCACACTTGGATGAATTTCTTCTCTGTATAATCAAATCATCCACATTTATTTCATTTGTTAATTGAAGAATAATAAAATTTGATTTTAAGCGTGAAGTCTCCAACACGTTACTTCCGTTTAGTCCTTACCCCTCAAGGACACAGGGGAGTACAGTATGACTGTTGGCTGCAGACAAACAGCCAAGAAAAGCGAATGTCACAGCTAAAAGCACGTGGGGTCAATTTGTTGGCAGAAATCCATGTTCTGTTTTAGATAAACAGTCTCGCAGAATCAATTCAGGGTCAGGGAGGAAGACATCAACAGATCAGTAGATCCAGCTATCATTAGCATTACAGTACCATCTAAAGCAAAAAGTGGATGCGTCTGCTAATTAAATCACCCAGAGAGGAGCAGCTCAAAGGCAAAAGGTGAAAGCCCTGTGGGTTGTCACAGTCAATCACTGGGCTCTCTTGCAGAAACTTGATCAGCCAGATTGAAAAACGATTCATGCCATGTGTGGAAAAAGGAACACAAAACTTTCAAAGGGTGCGTATTCTGTATAAACAGGCACAATTCTGCAGCTTTTGTTGAATGGGAGGTGCTCACACCTGCAATGTGGCTCCAAGCATTAATACCCACTAAAGAAAAATGCATCTGAAAAGAACATGTCGTCATCAAAGCATATGCAATTTACTTATGAAAATGGTGTCTTAGTTTTCTTATTTTGTGTGCCATGTGTACAAATATAGCAGCAGCCTCAATACAATTTATTCTCCATACATTGTTTTTCCATACAGCCCATTAAATGGCCATATGATCTCTCAGATCAATTCAACAGAAGAACAATCGAACCCTAATAGTGAAGAACTGTTCTGAAAAATATGCCACTCTTGAAGCGTTACATTTACAAACGATTGTCAGTTGCTGTTACCAAGGTGCATATTACTTGCCGTACATTGTGCAAAGTGAACCTTTAGATCAGTGGTTGCTCCTCTGCTAAGGCGCTAAGGCGGAGGAGCGTCACCTCACTGCTCGTGGAAAAAAAATGGTAATAACAAGAAGTTATTATCATTTTATTGTCCTTTGCAATGCAGGGTGGGGTTGGCTTGCAGGAGAGAGCAGGAGTGGTTTGCACTCCCTCCCTACATGCACATGATGCTTTGACCGGCCCTCTAGGGCTTGGCCAAACAGTCATGCGTAGTTAGGCTGTGTTGCACAGCTCCTTGGAGAACATGCCCAGCCTCCCCAGGCACTACCTGACTGGCCAAACAGGCCGCTCAGATCAATCACGACTCGTCGTGATTAGCTTGCAGAGTCTGAGCCTAGGTGCTTCCGGTGCAGGCTGCAGGCTGCAGGCAGCAGCCGGGAAGAAGACGAGACAGAAGATGGAGGAGAGGCATGTGGCATTTAAAAAAAAATTATTTCATCCTGAACCCCCGCCGCACCACCCACGTTCAGAGGCAGCTGCCACTGAACCTTCCCTTGAGCAAGATTCATATTAATAGGAAAGGAGATTATGAAGCTAAGAGATCACAACTCTGTGCTTTTTTGAGTGGGAATAATGTGGGCATTTTGAAAACAACTTGGAAAAATAAGATTTCAAATAGGAGGTCTTGGTGTTTCAAACGTGTAAATGTTAGCCTCTTTTTCCTAGGTCTGAAAACTAGTGGAACTGTAATGTTCAGAACCAGTTGCACTTTACTATCCTTCTTTATAGGCTTGCAAAACAATTTAGCTGTAAAATTACAAAGTATTGATGCATATTCTTGTATAACATATTCAGGAGAATCGGGGAGACCCACCTACCAGATTCTTTGTGAAAGGTTAACTTTACCTATGGGTCCCTAACAACCACCTGTATGCCCTTACTGTTTTGTTTTTGGTAGTTTTTATCTCGCGCAAATTCGACCAGAAGCTATTGGAGTGCTTTATATAAGCAACAGTTATATTACACAAGGACACATTTATTTATGAATTTATTTATTTTAGGCACGGGGAGATCAAGTGATTTGGCCAGAATTACAGGCTATTGAGCCTATGCCAGACTCGATCCTGATTCCCCAGTACCAAAGTCAGCATCTTTGGCCATAATGCCACATCCTCTCTCACTGTTGTTTTTCTTGGTTTCTTCATCCCTTATGTATATCAATGTATTTCTTGCTATTTCTTAAGTGCGCCGCTATCTGTGATGTCCTCATTATGGGAGCCCTTCAACGCAGTTGCACATGGTGAATTAATCTCAAATCCTAATTTAATCACCTTGCTAAACTGGAATCTGAGATAAGCACCTTGAAGCAGGATGGAGATGGCAGGACCAGCTGCACCAGTTTAGCTTCCACGAAGCAGGTTTAGTTTTTGGAAGTTTCTGGGATGGAGGTTAGATTTCTCACTAAACGTGCAACAGCTAGGTATTAGAGGAAGGGTGACAGACCTGGTAGAACTCTGGCGGACATAAACTACCCACCCTGGACACTCTATAATATAAGAATAGACACACCTGACAGCAAGACGTAATATAAACCCACATATTATGAAGCACTTTGGACACTTCTATGCAAAGCTCTAAATGTTGACCAAGGTTGACCTCCAGCAGTGGCAACATTTATATAAGCAGGTTACTGTAAAAGAAACCAAGAAGGGTGATAACATCTATGAGAAATTGATCCACACCCAGCGAAGTTGACTTTCCAGTAGAATTTTATAATGTTTACGTTGAGGCCTTGACACTGATACTGGCAGATGCTTACAATTAGGCCTTTCAGCATGGCAGTCTTCTCCTAACTATGAGAGGCCGTCATAATCATACTCCTTAAACCAGGTAAACCTATGAATCTCAGTGAATCCTACCCTGGCTGTCATTGATAAATGTAGATAATAAACGTCTTGTGTAGGTAATCACTAATAGGCTCCTTCCCTTACCTCTTTGTCTGGATCAATTGGGTTCTATTCCCGTAAGCTCCACTTCCGACAGTCTAAGCACCTTATTTGCTCTGTGTACTATGGTGTATTTTATTATTAGTATTCTTTTGGTTCAGGAATATGTTTCTCTAATGTGGTTATGGATATATTGGAATGTACTTTTGTCATGTTGTTGGGGGTTCTAGAATGTGGGGTTTGTGGCTCATTGACTGTCCTGCTGCTGTGGCTAGCGGTCGTGGGTCCAATCTGTGGAATAAATCTGACTTTGGAAAATAATGGTAAACGGCGTTTACTTCGCATGCGTTACTTCGCATGCCATTACAACGCGGACATTAGTACGCACGCGTTGTTACTTAGCAAACCTTTACTACGCAAGTCGGAACAGCGACTTGCGTTAGGGGGGAGAAGGTGTTGGATTTAAAATCCAACACCTTCCCTAGTGTCCGCATAGACTGGAGTTGGAATAGTAAATTATACTATTCCAACATCCAGCACCCCCTACTGCAATTCGTTGTTCCGAATTGCGTAGTAAAGGTATGCGAACTAACAACGCGGTCGTACTAACGACCGCGTAGTAATGGCATGCGAACTAAACGCATGCTAAGTAACATCATATATTCAAAATAATTCATCTTTTGCCTTTTTACTTCATGGTACCATTTTACATTTTTTATGGCGATAAGTTACTCAGTCCCAGAGATTCAGGACCCACCGACCACACGTTCATATTTCGAAGAAAATATCTCTTTATCTCTCCTGGATACTTTGGGACTTTTCCGGATTTCGTACACGTACATTTTGTGTGTTGGAATTTATTGAGACAGATTTTCATGTGCCAATGCACACCATGAACTTATGGACCTTCATTGTGTCTGTTCGTTAACGATCGGTAGGCCCCATGCATTCTTCGAAAAAAATGTCTTACCTCGTTGAGAGTCTCGAGCTGGACATTCTGCGCCTGACAATTTCTTCAAGAAGCTGTTTGGGACGTCGTGATGTCAACACGCCTGCTCAACGTTGCAGTATTACTTCAATCGCCTATAGAAAGGCTCGCAAAACATGTTCTTTGGTGGCCATTTTATTGGTTGGGCATTTCTTCTTTGATTCCTTAGGAAATACGCTATTCTGTGCACTTAGTTTCTGTTTGTTTCCATGACAGGCACCCGATTCTACTCATTTTGCCCACTGTATTTCTGCTTGCTTCCTGACAAGCACACGTCTGCACATTATTGCGTAACCATTCATTGACTCCACTTCTGCCTGTTTTCGTGACAGGCACACAATGCTCTTATACATTTTATTTGATTTCTGTCAACATTTTCATCTGCATTTGGATTGCAAGGTACTTTCATTTTCTTCATGTAATTGTTGAAGAGTAATTTTCTTTGCCTGTAGGGAATCATCTACTGTGACAGGCACACCTTTACAAACCTTTCCTTTTTTTTTTTTACATTTTTTTAAATTAATGTTCCACAAAAAGAAGCAGATAACAAACAATTGAAATAAAAGCATACCAATACATTTCTTTTTTTTTTTTTAACATCATATATATAATAAGTACATAAGGATTAATAAATAATAATAATAAAAAACAGTATAGGAAAGAAATCTATTTAAGGCTCATCACAAATAGCAGAACAAAAGAAAATTAATCAGTGAAATAATCCTTTAGCGGATGCCAGATAGCAAGGCCAAATTTCATTTTACGTGGTTTTTTAAGCGAATACATACTAGTTTCCAAATTATACAAGTTAAATAATTTGGCACACCACAAATCAAAGCTCGGAGCCTGAGGTTGCAGACAGGCTGTAGCTATTGATAATCGTGTTACTGCGGCTATAATAAAGAGAAAGTAACGAAATTCAAAAAGAGGTTGCCCCTGAGTAAGATCCCCACCTATCCCTAATAAGATCATACTTGAAGTCATTGAAATGGGTTTGCCAAGAACATGAAACAGAAAACTTCTAATTTGGTTGAAAAGAGGTAGCAAAGAAGGACAAGAAAAAAAAACATGTACTATATCGGCATTACATGCTCTACAGCGAAAACATTCCCCAGAATTAAAAAATTGAGAAGAGCTGCCCCATTTCATCATCACCGCAGGAGTGCGGTATAAATTAAACATGGTTTTATAATGCTGGGCCTTTAATGAGGCAGAATGGAAAACCATATGGGCAATCTTAATGGAATCTTTGATACTAATAGACGAAGATGAAAGCCGGCATCTCCACTTCCCATTTGTTTTATCAAGATCGTCTGGTCTAAATTCTAACAGCACAAACTAAATTGATCCTATTCGCAATTGAGATCTGACAACATCAATGATGCGAATAGAGTTAAGTTGAGTAGTATGTTTATGAAGAAAATCACGAATCTGAAGAAATTAAAAAAATTGATTATTAGATAAGTCAAATTTCTGTCTAAGTGCATCAAAAGAAAGACAGTCACCCTCCCCTGAAACAAAATCCCCTAGACATGTGATCCCTTTGGAATACCAATAACGCATAACTGAATCACAAAAAATGGGGGGTAGAAGGTGTGATGCAGTAAGAGGAGTATATACTGTAAAATTTAGGAATATGGCACATTTTTTTAACAGTTTTCCAAACAGTAAAGGCAGAAATAATCATTTTAAACCGAGTACGTTTATAGTAACTACCATCGACCTCAGATATCAGGCAGTTTTTAGCAAACGAGCCGAGCGCAATTTGGTAGATCGATGGAACTTCTGCCAGATTACCAACTTCCTCACCCGTAAGAAGAATACGCATATTGAGGAGTAAGCACAAGATCTGATATAATGCAAAATCCGGGATTCCCCACCCTCCTCGGGCAGATGGTAACGTCATCAAGCGTGAAGCTCTGCGAATCTTCCCAGGGGCCCAAAGATATTTTTCGCATACTGACTGAAGTTGGCGAATCTGAAGTTTAGGAACCAAAAGAGGAACAGCTCGAAAAAACATAAAGTACTCTAGGTAAAATAATCATTTTTAACAAATTAGATCTACCAACAAGAGTGAGGTGAAGGCTCTGCCAAGAATCCAAGGCAGATTTGGTTTTATCCAAAATATCCTTCCAGTTAACCGTAATCACATCATCCAAATTGGGTCTGATCTTGATGCCTAAATAAACCACTTCCTCCACTAGCCTGGGATCCGACTCTATAGCTCGGTCCGTACATAAGCATTGTGTCTTGGCAGTGTTGAGCCTATACCCAGAATATCTGCCAAAACACTCCGCTAGATGTTCTATGACGGGCAAAGCGATGCTTAAATCTGACGTTACCACGGCTATATCGTCCGCGTAGGACGCTATACTGCGTGTCCTGAACTATAAAAGGGGGGATTTGTGAATTAAGATCTAGCATTTTAATAAATGGATTGATATAAAATGCAAAAAGAAGTGGGGAGCAGGGACAGCCTTGGCGGGTCCCCTGCTGATCTGAACCCCCTCTGATTTAATGCCCATTGCGCATATCTTAGCCGTAGGGGCCTGATAGAAAACCTGAAGGGCGCGGATAAAGCCGGAACCAAACCCCGACCGTGCCATTATCTCCCATAGGAAGCCCCATGAAACCCGGTCAAATGCCTTCTCGGCGTCAAGCAGGACGAGACCCAGAAACCTGGACTCGACCTGCGCGACGTCGAGAAGAGCAATGACCCTGTTAATATGCTCAACTGTGCCCCGGCCCGGTACAAAGCCATGCTGCTGCGGCGATACCAGTCCAGCAACGAGCGGGGCCATTCGATTTGCCAAAAGTTTGGCATACAGTTTGCCGTCACAATTAACCAAGGAGATCGGACGATAAGATCCTGGTTGATCAGGAGGCTTCCCCTTCTTGGGAAATATAACTACATGTGCTTCATCCCATGAACGGAGGGAGAATCCTATCCTAGCCGCCTGAAAAGTATTCAGCAGATCCTCACGCAATTCCGAAAAAAGACCTTATAAATCTCCGTCGGGAGAGAATCTGGTCCAGCTGCCTTGCCAGAAGGCAATTTGAAAAGTGCTTGTTCAATTTCTTCACTAGAAAATGGCATATCTAATCTCTCAAACCAGGGAAGTTTATGTATCCAAGTTCTCGACCCTCTCCCCTGCTATCAAAAGAACGATTCTCACTAGATGGGATATATTGCAGACTGAACCTGACTTTGGGAACCTGTTTACAAATCCACCGCTTTTTGCATACAAACGGTCTAACAATCTGAAGGAACTTCTTAAAAAACGAGAACCCATCACTGATGTGGCACCTAAAGGGATGTCTAGATGTTACAATTGCTCACACTGTAATAATGTCATTACAGGTGTGTCTATGGCTCACCCCTGGTCGGGCAAGCCGGTTAAATTCAACTTCACTGCCAATTGCAACACCCCAAATGTCATATACATCATTCGATGCCCTTGTGGCCTATATTATGTAGGCAAAACTGAGAGATCATTACGTACTCGCATTACGGAGCACAAAAGTCGCATCCGTACTAAATCTACATCTTCACCATTGGCGAGTCATTGGTGCGATTCACATCACACGATTGCTCAACTGAAATTCAGTGTGATCGAAGTCATTAAATGCTGTAATGACCGCGATATGAGCAAACTCATTGTCCAAAGGGAGTCCTTCTGGATTCGGTATCTGAATACCTTGAGTCCCAAGGGTCTCAATGATAAAATTGAATTTGCATGTTTCCTGTAATTACTTCCGTCTTGTAATGTTAAAAAAAAGGGGAAGGGACATAGCAGTCCCTATTTTGCATTAGAGCACGAACACATTCTTATATTTGTTCATGGAGTTTGGTTCCCTCTTTCCCTTCATACACTTGTGGACTCTTCGTCACACATAGTATACCCTACCTTTTTGCTCCATACACTCACACGTTGATTGCAACAGTTAGGATACATAACGTTGTATTTAGAGACTGGTCAATCTCACTTCTTCAGTTGTCAATAAAGATTTTTGTTTTGACTCATGTATTTAACACACTTTACATGTGTGATGGTGTCATTCGTTAGACACATTGTTAGAACTTCCATTCTCATTTAGATTGTAAATAGGCAGGTTGCTATTAGAAATGCTCCTATTGTTAGTGATATTGTTGGCACCTCTTGTTGATGCATATTATAAACAAGCAGGATGTCACTTTAGGGATTATCATTTGTCATCTTTTATTAGATTGTAAATAGGTAGGATTACGCTCATTGTTTTCAAAATTTGTGCATGCACTTTTATGTGGATATTTCAAAGCACAGGTGTGTCTTTCACTCTGGTTTTTTTTACTCTTTCTCATTTTTTCAATTACGCCTTTGAATACTGGCCTCTTTCACTTTCCGATACATTTCCCAACTCAATATGGCCTCTCCCGGCCCCGCGCGTTATAAACCCCTCTTCGCTTTCTAATTCTGTGATTCCCACTCGTGCACCCTCATCACACCGAATTCACGAGGGAAAACTTCTCGCTGCTTGACGTACATACGGATTCCTTTTACAGACACGGATAGAAACTTTAAGGTAACATGGGTGACTTTTGCTAAAGCATTAAACAGCCCCGTTCAGTAAATATAGTGTTGAATTGAATTTCCCGTATCTACTATTGCAGGCTCTTGTCTTCTCCAACATTGTGCCGCATCTTCGCGTTTGTAAA
The DNA here is from genome assembly GCF_964204655.1 of Triturus cristatus. Classification (NCBI taxonomy): domain Eukaryota; kingdom Metazoa; phylum Chordata; class Amphibia; order Caudata; family Salamandridae; genus Triturus; species Triturus cristatus. Next base: position 336,700,300 of record NC_140595.1, read on the forward strand.
CACAGTCACCGACTGTTGTCGAGTGTACGCTAGAGTTGATAGAACTTTCGGTAAGCCTCCTTTAGTTTGTTCCACGCCATAAACAGCCTCATATTTCATTTTGATCATCCATAAGACACAGGTTTCACTCTTTTTAGATTGCTTCCTGTAATGCTTACAATTCCGGACAGCTTTCAGTAACACTAGCTTTTTCAGGTAACTATTTGCCTTCTCGTTTGGTGACGGTTTTTACTTTTTTCACATTTTCTATGTGTGATTACGCTCATTGGCACACGGTGTTGCACTTTCCCCTTCGCTTTTAATCGCGTTGCTCTTCTGCTTGGGACCACCCCTCCTCTTTGTATATACTTACCAGAACCCCCACCAACCTGGTGGTGATGTAACTTAGTGGCTTCAATTTTTAATTTCTCATCTTGTCTTACACCCGTGTGACGCCAGAATTGCCTTCCGAATACTTTTTGCGTTGTGAATCCTTTAATGATTTTGCATATGATTGACTGATGTTTCATTTCCAGATATCCCCTGAAGAAGGGCAAATACTGCGCCCGAAATGCATTGGGAAGATCAAGCTAGATTATATGTATTATAGCACTGTATAAACATGATTTTTTGGTACGTTTTGTCCTTGGTAAAAGTGTGAATAAATTAACACTTTGACAAGAAGAAATGATGAATCGCTACTTTCATTTATAAATGATCATTGGCGGATTGATGATGAACACATTTCAATGTTTTGTTAAATTGATAAATGATGTTTAACTTGTTCTTTACTCAGTCTTGAGTCTCAAGAGTAGTGCAGTCCCTGTCTAGTGCATTTCGCATCTAGTCTCTTACGCTTTTGAATTCAGGTGGCGGGTGGAACCACCTCAGGGTCAGCACACCAAGTATAATTGAAGTTTTTGAAAATTGTTTTAAATTTGGTACTAATTCAAAAATTTGAGTGCACGCCAGCTGTTTATTCTTCTCCCATATCTAATCTCTCAGCATCTACAGGATCGAGCTTTTCCCATTCTAATGCAGGTAGCCCAAGATCAAGAGGAAGATCTCCAATATCCGTCTGGCTATATAAATCAGAATAAAAATGCTGGAATACTTTCATAATAGCCTGGGGTTCGTAGATTAATATATCTTGATCGTTATAGATAGCATTAATTTTTAATGCTTGATTTTTCGCGCGTATTCTTTGGGCTAAATATCTCCCTGATGATTCCCCAAACTCATAAAGTTGCCTCCTATAGAGATGATGTTTAAGCGCGATCTCCTGGGCTCATACACAATTAATATTTGCCTTACAACATGCCAATTTATCAAGACTATCCTTAGGATCAACCGCTGCCCGCAGTTGAACAGAAAGATCTAATTCAGCATTCCTCAATTGAGTAAGCAGTTGTAGCATATTCTGTCTACGTATTTTTTGTGCATGAAGACCATAGCTAAGAACCTCACCCCTAAAACATGCCTTAAAAGAATCCCACACTACCGCAGGGCCGGCTGTGCCTCGGTTAAGTTGAAAAAAGTTTTGGATCCATTTTTTCATATGACTCAAAAAAAGAGTATCAAACAAAAGCTTCCTATCAAAAGAAAAAGCCTTAATATATCTGGGAATAACAACATTCGAAAGAGAAATAACTAAAAGAGCATGATCCGATAGTAGTCTAGGGAAAATTTGGATTTGAGTACAGAAGGCCCAGGCTACAGGAATAAGAAAATAATCCAATCAAAATAATTTATTGTGAGGTGAGGAAAAAAACGTATATCCAGGATCTTGTGGATATACGGAATTCCACACATCTGCCAACCCATGATCACCCATCAGATTCCTTAATGCCTGGAAAACCTTAGGCATACGACCCCTATATACCTGAGACGAGGAGCTCGCCCAGTCACCATCCAAATGAATATTGAGATCTCCACAAAGTATTAACGGTGAGGGCCATAGAGCGAGTTCCCCATTCAGGTAATCAAAAACATTTGCCTCATCCAAGTTAGACCCATACACAGTGCACAAAGTAAACCGTATCTCTCCCACTGAGCATTCAAGAATTGCCCAGCGACCATGTATGTCTACCAGAGAGCGCTCTGACTTAACTAAAGAGGGTCGTGCTAATATAGCAACTCCTCGCGTCATATCCGATTGTTTAGAGGCAGCAAGTGTAACATATCCTAGGTCAGCCAGCTTCTGCCTGTGGGACCAAGAAATATGTTTTTCCTGAATACACATAATATCAGGATTAATGATTTTTAATTCAGCCTGCATCTTCTTCCGTTTGTCATAATTATTGAGGCCACAGACATTATACGTACCAATTTTTATCCTCATATTAGCCATTTACCTTCATATATTGAAATACCAACATAGAAAAACTCAGTCATAAGTACGACAGATATTAAACAGGAACAAGACAGAAAAAAAGTAGAAAATATAGATCTAGAATCATTTTGTGGAACATAGTTTTTTTAGTACCCCCCGGGTCCCACCCCTTCCTCTTCCTCTTCCCACATCCTCACCCTGCCCAACCTCCCTTCGCCCTCCCACCTCCCACCCACCACACTCTCCCTTTATTGAGGCAATAGGACCTGGGTCCCTAACAATGGGAAGCTGGTGACGCTCCCCGCGGTGCCCCCCCCTTAGAAAAAACAGAAAAAATCATAAAACTAATCAATTAATCAACATATGCCTCTCCACCTTCAGCTACCGGGCCCCAGTGAGTGTAAATATTCCTTAGCCTGGATTTCAGAGGAAAAAAACTTATTCTGTCCCTGGTATACAACCTTTAACTTTGCGGGGTTGAGTAAAAACGCCTGCCCCCCCTTAGCTTGAAAGAGAGGTATCAACTGGCGAAACTGCCACCTGCGCACAACTGTCTCGTGACAAAAGTCAGGTCTAACGAAAAAATGTACACCTTTAGCAAATCTCTTCTGATTCGGTCTGGCCAAATCATAAACAGCTGCTTGCGCGAGAAAGTTGTTAATTGAAATCAGGATGGCACGAGAATGGGCAGGTTCATGCCCAGGACGGGCAGCTTGCTGTTTACTATGAAAAGGGAATCGATGAGCTCTCTGTAGTTCAATCTCCCAGTCCCATTGAGAGAGTTCCGGGAAGGCCTCTACAAATAACTGGATGAAAATTGCATCGTATCAGCCCCTTCTGCCCCCTCTGGAATGCCCAAGACTCGTAAGTTGTTACGCCTCATCCGGTTTTCAAGTTCAGACAGTTTCCATGTGACATCATCTTTCTGTGTCTTTAAATCATCGACCACTCCTTTCTGTGTCATTAGCTCATCCTCCAAAATAGATATACGAGTTTCTGTCTCGCTCACTCGAGTGCCAATCTCGGCGCTTGTCTTATTTATACGTCTAATAGCATTTTGTAATTTACGACAAGCCCCCTGCGTTCTGGCATTCTCAAGTCTGGTCTCAGCCCTATGTGACAACATTGTATCATAAATCATCTCCAACGTAATTGGTTTCGGAGGATCGGAAGAACTGGCTGTGGCAGAAATCCCTTGTGCCCCATCATTACCGGGGACAGATGGCTGTGCAGTGGAAAATGAATAATCCCAAGCCAGATTCTCCACCTGAGGGTCAGAGATGTTATCAGGTAGAATGGAGCCCAAAGGAATCACCTGTCTGCTCAGAGTCTTGCTTTTCCGAACTGTACTGCCCGGGGGAGCCAGATTCATATATCCACCCGATAAACAGTCATCGATCTCTCCCTGACTGGCTGACCTGGCCTCATACTCGGCCCACTCCTGGCTGGTTGTGTCATCATCATTTGAAGTCGTAGATGCATCTGACAAGGAAAAGAAATTATCCAGCGGGTCATTATCCGGGTTGGACCCAGCCCTACCACAAGCGCCGTCCCCCTGAAAAAGCCCAATCTCCCAAGTATCACCCGAGGCCTCTACCGACCTGATAGAGAGAACCTCAGATCCCAGAATGCACCCTGAAGGACCAGCCAGGTCAGCTTGAGAACCAACAGCCAAATCGGTAACTACTAATTGACTCACAGCATTTTCCCCCCCGCGAACTTGGCCGTGAGGGGTCATTACAGAGAGATCGACCAGCTTATGCCCTTCCGATGGAGAGTTCAGGGCAGAATCCGAGGTTTGCAACATCCCGGTATCAGCAGGTTTAGATTTAGATACAATCTGTATCATATTTTTAACTGAGTGTTTCACAGATAACGGTGCCGTGTGCCTTATCGTGGCCGTTGCTGTGGAAGCAGAGGGGATCTTACCCGTAAAAATCTTCGCGTTAGGTGCAGAATCAGCGACAGGACCAGGGCCAGTATCCGTGGGCATTATTTTCACCAATCCCCCAGGTGTTGACTCTGTACCTGTTGTGAGCTGACCGCTACGGAGCTTGGAGCTCCTTGCTGAAATCTTGGTTGCCGGCTTGGGCGGCATTCTACCGGCAGGCAGAGGGGATTTGCCGGCAATCAAAAAAGAGGAAGAAAAAAAGAAACGCTGAGCTGCGCAGCAGAGAGCTCCGAGACGCTAGGTGCCTCTGCGCGTCAAAATCAGGTAGGACGCCGCTGTGAGTACTATCATCGCTGGGAGCTTCAGACAGCAAATTCCGCTTTCAGTGCAGTTTTTTAAAAACGTTTCTCGGATACCGCAGCCTCAGGGATCTAATCAATATCGTGGCATACGAAAAGGAGGAATCAACCGCAGGGAGGGTTCAGATCCAGCTCACTCTGCCAAAGCGTCGGCCGCCATCTTGCCTCCTTGCCCCTTTACAAACCTTTCCTGTTATAATTTTTTTACTTTGGTATGTCTGCTTCTAGTAATGATGTGCAGCCACCACCTTTTCTACAAATTCCAGGTAACCACTTATGGCATGACACAAGGGGTATATGGTTTTTGAGAACTATCTAGTTGCTATAGACGCTGCCAGCTATTCAGCAGCTAGAAGGAAAGCTTTATTATTCAACCATTTGGGAAATGCAGGCCAACAAGTTGTTGATAACCTGCCAGTTGTGACTGCACCCTCTGGTGATGACACTTGGGATGTGTAGTCTGAAGCTTTAGCATGCATGAGTAAACAATATGTGGATGAACCATCTATTATGGTAGAGAGACATGCTTTTTAAGCGTAAGCCGATGCCAGAGGAATCCATTGAAGATTATTTAGCAGTTCTGAGGGTGTTAACATCCAAGTATGAATTTGGTACCAATTTGGATACATCTTTACGTGATCAACTTGGTTTTAATTGTTTCAACAAGAAAATTCAAGAACGTATATTAATTTGTAAGAATCCACCTTTAGAAGAGGTTATGGATATAACTAGAAGTATAGAACGTTCTGTAATATCTTCTAAACTTTTAACATAAGGCGGTACCAGCAAAACCTTAGAACCTGTGGAGGTAATGCAAATAGCAGCTTTAAATAGTGCAAATGATTCTGATGTTAGTGCTGTTTCACAGAAAAACAAGACTAAGAAGACCTTTGATTAAATAAAAATGAATGGAGCATGTTACAGATGAGGTTCTAGATATCATATGGGTGATAACAGCAATTGTTCGACACAAGGGAAGAGGTGGAACAACTGTAAGAATATTGGACATTTCTATACAGTATGCAGGTCTTCAAAAGATAAGTGCAAAGTAAATCAACTCAGTGTAGAAGATGAGTCAATATGCGAAGCACTAAATAATGTACTGTTGACTGTTGAAGTTAGCACATTAAGTAGTTCTGGTAAAAGGTGTAAAGGACCTATTTGTGAAGTACAAATTGGATTAATTGACATAGGTGTCATGGATGATTCAGGGTCACCTATAATGATTCTAGCAGAGACTACATTTAATAAATATTGGTCCAATAAGTTGTTAAAACCTACAGATGTCAACCCCAAGGCATTTGGGGAGTATGATATTCTTACAAGGGGTTACTTTGCGGATGTGGATACATTTTAAGGAAGAGAAATTCATACTAACATATATGTTGCACTTAATGGATGCAACATTTTGGGCTGGCAAGGTCCAGCTAGGTTAGATATCATGCTTAGACCAGGACATTATGAACCTGTGGTTTTGGGTAGGGGTGGGCGGAATTTGCGGAATTAACCTCCGCAAATTATCGCGAGATTGCAGAAAATCTCCGCAAACACGCCGGAAATATCGCGAAGATGCGGAAGTTTTTTGCCGCCTGTTCGCGGTATTTTTTGCGTGTTCGCGGGTCGCCAACTTACCCATGCGGTCGCTCACGGGCGCGGCCATCTTGTTTTCACTTGTCCCGCCCTCTGGCGTTGTTTACTTCCTGTTCCGGGTCGCGCAATGCATGTTCGCGGTCGATATTTCCTGTTCGCGATCGCTTTTACTTGATCGCGTTGCTTTTTGCTTGCTCAGGGAGAAAATATCGCGCGAACTTGCGCACGTGGTCGCAACGGGCGCGGCCATCTTGTTTTCCACTCTATTGCATGGTTCTGGGGCCTGATTTTCAATCCTCCCTAAATCTTTTCAATCCTTTGTTTATAGCCACTTTTTTCGGATCTTTATTACTTATTATTTCTCTAACTATTTTCCTGCCTCTATATTTTTGGTTTTTGTGTACCTTTTTTTTTGTTTTTTAGCTACTTTTTCTCTTTGTATTGCCTGCTATTTATTTCCTTTACTCCTTTATTTATTTTACCTTTTCTTTCCCGCCCCGTCCCCAGAACCATGTCCAAGGGCAGGGCTGTTCGCCGGCGCAGCCAGAGCCGCGACCGCCTTCCTTGCGGAAGGCGGCGCCCACAAGGGGTGCATGCACGGGCCTTATTTGGGGAGGCGGAGTTGGCTGCACTAATTTTCTTTGTGCAGCGCCACCTCCCCTCAACCCTGGCAGCAGGTGGCAGGCCTGGGTCCGGGTACGGCCTCCGGGAGCGTCGGCAGCGGTGGGGGAAGGTGCGCCGGGCAGTGTCTCGCATCTCTGGGGTCCGGCGCACCCAGGCACAGCTGACGCACCGGTGGTCCGACATCCTGGACCGTGAGCAGGACCTGCTGGACCTGCTAGGAGTGGAGGTCCCGGGGCTTGGTGAGTACCTATTTAATTATTACAACTTTGTGTCTGTTCTTCTGCTCTATGTTATATATTGCGAATATCTTTTTTTCCTTCCAACCAGATAGAATGTTGCTGCTTGCAATACATTCCAGGTTAATAATGTTTAAAAGTCTTCTGTGATTATGACACAGGTGCTCTTCTGCGCTACTACTAATCTTACTTGTTTGCAGCTTTGCGTTTGCGCTTGCTTAGCGTGATTCTTTACGAGTTTATTTTAGAGAAATTAAGTTACGTAATGCTACAGTGACTCATGTCCACTCCTTACTTTGTCCTGTCACTAATAGATAGGGGCGGATTGATACATAGGTTTAGGTACTTTGTATGAGCTTCTAATTGGTTAGTGGTATGCGTGATGCCCCCTCACTCAGTTACGTGACGTGCTGCTAGTACGCCAGTCTTTAGAACCTTTCTAGTTTGTTCAATGAGTGGAGGTAGGCTTTGCAGTTACTTAGCAGTAGCAGATGAGCATCAATCAAACCAAAATTGTGTATATACAAAAAATGTAGTCATGTTAATGTGTCCTCCATGATTGGATCATACACATTGTTGAGGAATACAGTCGAAATGCATACTTAATGTACAATTGGCATGCCTGGAATAGGTGGGCTAGGTTGGGTGGTAGGTTGTACTAATACTTAGGCTTACTTGTAACTTAGTTTTCTGGAATCAGAATGGAAGAATGGATTACTGTTGATAAATAGTAACTTAAGTAGTCGAACTGCGAATCCCCCGATATTACATGTTGACCAGATGAGATCGGTCAATGTAGTTATTGCAATTGTTTACATAAGTGTTTTTTGACCGTTGTTGAAAAAAATTGTATTTGCTTAAGTTGACACCATCCATCAATGTTTGTCTTTCTTATATCTTTCCTGTTCATCAGCACCCAGGGGCAGACGGGCAGGGACTGGGCAGTCGGCGGGACAGGAACACCACAAGGAGGACACCGCTGAGGGCTCCTCTGCTGGCCCCAGTAAGTCTTCTTGTTTTTAATAATATTTCTTATTCCATAACTTTTACTGCCCCATTTCTCCCGAACTATAGTGTGTTTCCAAATGCTATTTTTTACCACCAATTATCCTTCGATCTGTACGGTTTCAAAAAGCTTATCCCTGCCTCCGCTATGATGACTGAGTACTACTACATACTATCAGTCTGTCTGTCTGTACTGTAGTAGCTAGTCTTGCCCAGTGCCACTCTTTGTGAAAGGTTGTAATATAAAACTCATATTCACCAGTAGCTCGTACAATCCGTTGGGTCGTTGTCTTGTACTACTTTTTACTCTTGTTGATGTTTAGGCTTTGAAAATTCACAGCAACAGCCCTACCAGATTTCTTAATATTTTGATATGATACCCTATAGGACATACAACTGTTGTAGGGATCTTGCACATGCATTTGCACCAGAAAATAGGATGTTGGTGATGGTAGGTTGGACCTTCCTTGCACACCTCAATCAGAAATTCCGCACCCACCACAATTCCACTGCTTGACTATAGTACTGTCTTGTCATACCTATTAGGTCTCGGAACCCTCCCCCCAAGACAACCAACAAGTAGACAACCCAGAACATTAACACACCCAACCTCTGTCGTGGAAGCAATTCACATGCACACCCTTACTTTAATTTGCTCAATCGTGTAAGTTAGTCCACTCCACACCAAATACCACAAAGTCTATGTAAGTTTAAAATTTTTATTTCAATTTGAGAAGGTCTGTACACTGTTATCTTAGCAGCACCAACCGGCAAATCAATAACATTAAAACAAAATACATTGTTACACTAATACAGTTGGGAATTAAATCATGATAACTGAAGTGGTGGAAGGCAGCACCACCATCCCATAGCAATTTAGTTTATATACATTTATAAATGAAGATGTGAGTGAAGGGACCCCTCACCTCAGAAGAACCTAGTACTGGTAGTTGGTGCATCGTTCAGAAGCTCTGGTTCGTAGAAGCGAATCTTGCGTCTGTAATGCGAAAAAAGGAAATGGTGTGCGTTAGTATATTGCAACTTGCAAGCATTTCTCAGCCGTGCCAAAAAGTGTAGCATCTATGGATAAGCAATATGGACTAACAGTAACAGTAGTACACCAGTTCTTCCTAAAAAAGTGGCTTGTTAATGTTTGTTGACCGCCTGTACGCAGCGCGTAGACTAGACAGTAGCAGTGTGAGGCAGGTCATGTGAGCTCAAAGGTGTCTTAAGAAGCTGCAAGGTAAAGGTAACGTCACATGTGCATGGCTAGGGCTAATCAAGCAAATGCTACAATGATCATATAACTTAGTGTCTACTCTACTACTACCTGATTTGTACTAGTGATTTATGTTAGTATTAACTCATTTTTCAACCTTGCTACTGATCAATAGGGGGGAGGTGTATATGTTGCCTAATAAATGTGTAATGTTTTCTAGGCGCACTACCGACCACCATTGCTGGGGCCAGCGAAGGCGACGCAGAGGGCGAGGATGCGGCAGTTGCAGATAGCAACGGAGGGGGAGTGGCAGCACCAGTGGCAGGCGGTGGTAAGTTAGATTCATAATCTTTAACTATTGTTGAACTTGACAGCACACTCACTGCAAAGGTGTACTGTATGTATATGTATACTGTAAAGTTGTGAATTAGGGCCCCATTAGGATGGTGGGCGTATTGCCCCCGCCGGGCTGGCTGGAATTCACTGCCGTCACAGCAGGGGCAAACCTCCCGCCATCCCTGTAGAAAATATTCAGACATGTCTAGGCGGAAAAGGGTTCAATATGGCGGTGGTGTCTCTCTCACCACACCGGCAGCCATATAATCTGCATTTTGGAATGCCTTTGCGTGGCGGCATTACCGTCCGCCACGGAAAGGCATGCACACATTGCAGAGTATGCTTGGGGGCCCCCATGGAGGGTACCTACCGATGCTATGGTACCCCCCGACTTTCAAAGCAAAACGTGACAGGCTCCGTGCGAGGCCCGTCATGTTGTGCTTGGAAAAGCAGCACAACATTTTAGCATTGCTTTCAGCGTCACTGTGCCGGGCGCATCATCCTAATTAATTGTCCCCACGGGACCCCCACCCTTTTTAGCAGTCGGATGGCGGGCGGACAAAGTCCGCCCGCTATCCGATGTCGTAAGTAAGTATGAGTTCTTGGGGACGTTTGAAGAGTGAACTAGAAGACTAGAATTCCCTTTAATTGGTATAGGACTAGGAGCCAGAGTATTGAGTAACCAATGGCCTCATCTATCTGATTTCAACTCCGCTTTGAAAGTTTTATGGAGAAGAGCACCTGGTGCACTGTTCAACTAAAAAGTGTAAGACAGGTGGAAGGAAGAAGGACGGGCGACATTTAAAATGTTATGTACTACTGTGCTTTATTTTATAGTGCTACTCTACCATGCCACTATGTGTATAAATAATTACCTTGTCCTACTGTTTTATTAAGACTATATTTTACAATTGTCTTGTTTTTTTCTTTTTGATACACAGCTACTCCGAAAATCAACCGGAAGGAGTTGGCCGCCAAGGCACGGCGCCGGAAGCTGGAGGCAATCCAGCAGGAATACCGGCGGCTGGTGGTCCTAGCCGAGGAGGAGGAGGAGAGTGCAGCAGCAATTGAAGCCTCCTCCAGTGCCCCGGGCCCCAGCCACCGCCCTCCAGCGGTACGGCGCCACCGTCTGGCGGCTGCCCGCCGCCACCGTGCCATCTCCGGTGCCCCCCCCCACTGTGGTTGCAACTGCCGCGGCCTTAGACGCCGCGTCGCCCATTTAGAGGACCAGATTCGTGTCCTCCTCCAGTCCCGCCCCACCAGTTAGTCCCTGTCACTGCCCCTTTTTTAATTCCTGTTTGTTTCCTCACTCGTTTGGGCGTTCTCTATTTCTATGGACAGTCGTTGGGGTTAGGGAGGGGGGTGGGTCAGCTTTTGTGGGTTTAGTTTATTTGTTAGGGTCAATTAAATATATTTTTCTATGTTACATGCAATGTTGTTAATGTTTTGTAGGTGGGGTAACTGTTTTACATCACACTGTTTCTTTGCTGGTGCATGGCCGCCCATAGCGTGTGTTTGATTTCAATAATTTGCTGACTGTATAAGACACAAACAGATAGATGCGACACACCTCACTCATTGACTGGTCCTACTATGCATTCTTTGGAGTGGTGTTTGAAACTGACATCATTGACAACATGTCCATTATTGATTCTGCCTCCCCCAAACTTCTCTCTTACCGGTGCTTGATGTTTATGTCCAACTGTGGCACAGCACTGGCTGCATGGTGAAGATGGTTTCCTTTTTCATACATGCCATGATTGGGGTGGTGGTGGTAGTATAGTAGTAGTATACACTGGCAGGGTAGCAGCATTTCCAAAAAAAGAAAAGGAGATAGTCAATCGCCTTTGAGAGTAGTTGAATGAAGTACATCACAGAATTTACCGAGCAACAATTATATGCTCAAATATTTGACAAAAAAAATGAATGCTGGATATTATGAGGATAGCCTACTAGACAGAGTTACAAACTATAGTTTTGTCGACTTGGCTATGCCTACAGTCTAACAGTTAGTGCTGTATATGAGGAATGACAACAAACAAATCAAATCAATGCCGGCAATTCATGCTGAGGTATATGTTCCTTTGTTAAATAAAATAACCTGTGAAATATCCTACTCATGGGTGGGCAAGCAGAAGAAGATCATCGCTCTGCATTGAAATTGAAGTAGTGTTGCTTTCACCACATCCGCCCCAGCAAGTGTGTGATTAAGTATTGGTGTACATTTAATTTAGTTACACCTCGACAATAAGTCACACAGCCCGGGGGAAGAGGGTTAGGGTCCGTTGATTGGATGGGAAGGGGGATTTTGGGAAAGGTTTGACATAGAAAAACAGTATGCATATATAGACAAACAAACGACAATCATTGAAGACTACCATACCATATCCATTCCATATGTTAAGGTATAAAAAAGGAAATGCATGCATGATGAGACCCGGATTACATACACTTCTATTTCTTGTTCTGTTCCGGCCTTAAAACTTTAACAGATAGCAAATAGAAATTTTAAATATTGGTAGTGAAGAATCGTAAACACAGAGCAAACGTAATGATGATTGATAATAACAACTCCAAGAACACACTGTTGTAAAGAATGTAAACAAGATATTAATCAAATTATTTAAAAGAAGTGAAAAGTGGATACTGTTACTGTCTTATCCTGGTCAAAAATGTGGACTGGTTTTTTGCATCTCGGCATTCCTCTTGCTCCTCTCGTCCATCAATCTTGGGTGTGTCGCCTCACCACTCGCCACTGCCCGGCTGGAATAAAAAGGTGATTGATTGGTAAGGTAATTAATATGCATTGTAATGTTTTACAAAGTTTTGGACAAGGCCCGGCCTGTAATTTTAGATTGAAAACCAAAGGGGATATTCAGAAAGAAAGTGAAAACAAATGCACAAGTGATGGTGTAGTGCAACAAGAACACTTTCCGAGGTGGCATGTATGCATATGCATCATCTCTACTGTAGTCTGTTTCCAGCATAGACCTTCAACAGTAACAGGAGAGATCAGGCCCACAGTGCTTACCATTAGCACATCCTACGTTAACACTTTAGAGTCCTTTTTTTTTTTCTCTCAAAGAGTTGGACAAACGCAAAGCACATTATCCATTCCAGACATAGCATTTTACAGTTAAAGTTAGTAAAATCAATGCACTGCAGTCATCCCACCGCTACACTCTATTCAACTTCTACACAGACATTTGGGTGTGCTGTGGTTGTGGTTCACGTGTTTACCTTTAGGCTTTTCCGTTTTATGCCACTCATGAAACATCCTCCTGACTTCATCATCAGCTCTGATACTTCTACTGACTGAAGATCGGCCTGCAGTACAAGTGTAATTTTTAGAACACAACAAGAGTAGAAATATAAATATTACTGACTTGAGTCATTCTTTATTGTGTACAGAAAGATAGATTAACACTAGTACACTTTGACATCATTCACTTTGTGCACAACAAACAACGCAAACACAAAGATCAATAGCTCAGAGTCAGGTGTCCAATGCATGCCATTAATTATCATCATTTATTACCTGTTACTTCTCATCTTAAGTTAACGGGCCGTCTCTTTCGCCATCATCATGACGGACGGTGCTGTTTAAGTCACAGTCATTTGCATTGCGCAGCAGATTGAGTGAGTCCCCTTCCTGTATTGAATTAAAAGCAATGTATCACCAAGATGCAGGAGAAGTACACATTTCTTGTTTGCCAGAAGAGGAAAATTAGTAATTACTAGTGTGTTCTGTAGAAAGTTGATTAGTGGCAGTGCACAATTACATCAATTCATGCGAAACACACCACAAAATCTACATCATTCAGTCTGCTATTCTGCGGCCAATGCATGGCATCAATCATTACCTGTTGCATCTCATCTCGTTAACGCTGCAGGCCGTCTCTTTCGCCATCATCATGATGGACGGTGCTGTTAAGTCACAGTCATTTGCATTGCGCAGATTGAGTGAGTGCCCTTCCTGTATTGAATTAAAAGCAATGTATCACCAAGATGCAGGAGAGAAGTACACATTTCTTGTTTGCCAGAAGAGGAAAATTAGTAATTACTAGTGTGTTCTGTAGAAAGTTGATTAGTGGCAGTGCACAATTACATCAATTCATTCATGCGCAACACACACAACAAAATCTACATCACTCAGTCTGCTTTTCTGCGGACAATGCATGGCATCAATCATTACCTGTTGCATCTTATTTTCAGTTAATGGCCAGTCTCTCTCGGCTCTGAAGGAGGATAGCTATAGAAGTCATCAGATTCATGGTCCACTTGTTTTGGAAGGACGAGGAAAGTTTGAATTTGTTGTTACCATCATCCAATCATCATTCATGAGGGAAATGGAATTGACCAGGAGATGCAGTATGATCGAGCGGAGGAGCTGGATTCTGAGGACTGTAGTGTCAAATGGCAGACACCTGAAACTTGTATCTTAAATTAGAAGATTAGAAGACGGTGATAATGCATTGGTTGCGATTCACAAGTTTATAACCGGAACAACAGACACAAACAAAGGGGGAAAAAAGGGAGGAAGACAGTAAGTGCGAGCCTAATTGTCAGGGAAGTATAGCTCGTCCTCAAACTCTGGGGGATCGTCCAGTAGTAGGTAATCATCTGACACAATACTTCCGTCACCTGAGCCGCTGTCCTCATCTTCCTCTGTTGATTCATGCATTGTGTAATTCGGTGGTATGAAGTGCTGATTCATTTTGATCATTGTTAACCTCTCCACGTTTTTGGGAGATAGACTGGTCCTTCTCAAGGTTACAATGGAACCAGCAGCACTGAAAACACGTTCGGAAGAGACACTTGCGACAGGGCAAGCCAGATAGCTTATTGCCAGCCTGCTGAGCTGTGGCCATTCAGACCTTTTCCTATACCAATACTGCACTGGGTTTTGATCAACGTACACCTCTGTTGGGTCGTCCAGATAGGCCTGGACCATCCGCTCAATGTTCAGGGTTGCTGCTGGTAAGCTTTTGTGCTGTTTTTTCTGTGCATCAGCACTGTGCTTACGGCCCATCTTTACATACCAATCTGATAATGATTGTACTCGGCTGAATGATCCAGTTATTGTTTTTGTAGTCGATGGTGATGGTGAGTGTTGCGATTGTGAGCCAACCGCACTGCCCTCAGCCGACGAAGTTGCACTTGATTCTGCATGGCCTGCTTCAGTATCAGTACTTGTTGTGGGTTGATGTGGCGGGCTTTTAATTAGCAGCCCTTCGTTTTCAAACTTGATGGCTGCTTCAGCTATACAACTTTTGTAGCGGGCAACATCAGTGTCGGAAAAAGAAAGGAATAGTCCTAATTTTGCACGTGGATCCAGAATTGTGGCACAAATGTAATGGTCTTGTGACAAAATTTTATTTTGTATCCTTACATTTTCTGATAAGCGCCTGGATAAGCTCTCCACCAAGTCATGGGCTTGCCTTCTGTCCTCTACACCTTTGTAGGATTCAGACACATTATTCAGCTCATGCTCTAGCATTTGCAACAATGGGATCGCTTGGCCCATTGTACAGTCCTCCTTGCTGACTTCACGTGTGAAGACCTCAAAAGGAGACAGCATCTCAGTCAGGCATTGAATTAGGGTCCATTGCTCCCTCTGAAGGGTCATGCCTTTAACACTAGCATCACTGCTTCTGTACCAGACATAATCATTGAGTGACCTGTGCTGTTCGTACAGACGATCAAGCATGTAATACGTTGAGTTCCAACGTGTTGCCACCTCCTGGATGAGTGCCTTGACTGGCACCCTACGCTCACGTTGGAGGATCCTCAGCTGCTTCCGAGCTTTAAAAGAATGGCTGAAATGAGTGCATATTCTTCGGCAGATGGACAGTAAATTGCTTACTATGGGTTCTTTTTTCAGAAAGTCTTGCACTATAATGTTTATGCAGTGTGCCAAACACGGAACCCTGAAATAGGAACCAAGTTCCATGGCCTTAAGTACATTACTGCCATTGTCTGTGGCAACAAAACCAATACCAAGCCCTCTGGGCTGCAGCCATTCCAAAACCTTGGTGCGAAACTCTTCTAAAATGTTTTCAGCCGTATGAGATTTCTCCATGGCGAACATGGCTACAGTTGCATGTTTCCGAGTACCTTCAAAAATCGCAGCTGTGTCAACAACACCTCGTGCAGATAGTTGATCTTTAACCCCCACAAAAGAGATCCAGTGTGCAGTGATACACATGTAATCTGTGGCTTGGCAACTGGTCCACATGTCTGTTGTCAGGTGGATATTGTGCACAGCACTCTTCTGCAAAGCTTGTCCAACCAATTCCAGCACAACATGATGTAGTGCCGGAACAGCAATTCTTGCGAAATAGGACCGGCTTGGAACTTTCCATTTCGGGCAGATGGCAGACACAAATTCAAGGAAACCCACCCCTTCCACAAATGAAAAAGGAAGAAGGTCCAGCGCTAACATTTTAGCCAGCTTCGCATTGTACAATCGTGCCGTTGGGTGGTTGCGTTGGAACTGCCCCTCCAACCTAAACATGCTGTCAATGGTAGGCTGGCTTACTTTCCTTAGTGGTGCCATTAACCCACTAAGGCTCAACGACACAGATTGTCTCGTTGAGGTACTCGCCGCCGGTCGCCTTGGTGTCTCACCCACACTCTGAGTATGGCTCTTACTGCGGTGCCACTCTGATGTTACTGAGGAGGATGTGGGCGTTACCACTGCAGTGACTGCACTACTGGAGACAGGGCTAGAAATGCCTCCCTGTTCTTCACCTGCCACCACAATAATATCGCTCCCTGATTCCTGACCAACTTCAAAGGGTTTAGTTTTCCTACTTTCTTTTAACTTAAGTAGGTGATCCTCCCACACAATAGTGTGGTGTATTCTGAGATGACTTGCTTGTCCTCCGGTACCATAGTTTGTACCAAGCTTACCACGCCGAACACCTTGCCGACAAATTGCGCATATAGCAATGTTCTCCTCCTTGGCGCTAACAGAAAAGAAGTCCCAAACTGGGGAGGAGAACTTTCTGGCACTGCTGGATGTACCACTTTCAACACCAGATGAACTTGAGGGGGTCCTTGAAAATATGTGACCCTGTCCACCTACACTGTGACTTTTACTACCACTTCCTACTGAGGTGGTTGAGCTGGATGTAGGTCCCTGCCGGGCCTTGGAAAATATGGCAGCTGGAGGTAGTGGTGGTGTTACCTGTGTTGGTGAGATCCGTGCTGCATCCCACTCAGTAGCAGCCTTTCTGGATAGGGTTAGAATGTCGGTCTCCAATCCCTTTGGGGCGGGAGTAATGTGCGTGATGACTGGCTCGTCTTCATCAACATCATCACCCCCCTCTTCTACATCTACCTCCATAACTCTAAGTTTTTCTGGGACCTTCCTTTTCAGAAGCAATGTCTTGTGGCGTACTTCACTCTCAGACCGAGCTGGTGGGACCCAAGTGTCATCACGATCATCAGAAGCGGGGCTTGAAGAAGAAGATGATGGACTAAGCCTCCTTTTCCTTGCTGGTGGTCTGGAAGACAATAGATGTTCTGAAACAGTGGTTTGACTTCGCTCCGCTTTGTCTGCAGGAAGCTCGATTTCCTGAAATGCCCCTACGTCAGGAGCAACAACTACTATGGTGGGCTGTTGTGGCGGCTGCTGCTGTTCTGGTTGCGGCGGCTGCTGCTGCTGCTGTTCTGGTTGCGGCGGCTGCTGCTGCTGGTCTGGTTGCGGCGGCTGCTGCTGTTCTGGTTGCGCCGGCTGCTGCTGCTGTTCTGGTTGCGCCGGCTGATGCTGCTGTTCTGGTTGCGCCGGCTGCTGCTGCTGTTCTGGTTGCGCCGGCTGCTGCTGCTGTTCTGGTTGCGCCGGCTGCTGCTGCTGTTCTGGTTGCGCCGGCTGCTGCTGCTGTTCTGGTTGCGCCGGCTGCTGCTGCTGTTCTTGTTGCGGCGGCTGCACACTGATCTGCTGAGTTTGCGCCTGCGTTGAACTTGATTGTGTACTACTTTGCGGTAATGACATTTCTTCAACATCGCTGCCCGTTAGTAGACTGGCTACCTCTGCGACAGTAAAGCCCTTGGGCCTAGGTTGGTGGGGTTGCTGGACCGCTGTGCTGCTCCCAGCTTGGTTCCCGGACAACGCTTTGGTGCCAAAAAAAACCTTGGCCGGCACACCACCAGTCGTGGTTAATGGCACTTCCTTTTTCTGTTCCTTCTTCTCACCAGCAACTTTCTTGGTACTGGACCTGGTACCTTTCTTTGGGGCCATCTTATTCCGACGTCAGGCAGGAGGCAGATGCACAACAAGTTCTGGTCACACGTGGGCGTGATGCGCAGCAGGACTTCTGTCTGGCTGGCAGTACAACGGGTAGCCAGGTGATGCCGATGACACCTCCTACTCTGTCTTTTGTGCACCTAAAAGCAAAGAAGACAGGAGAAGAACATCAGTGAAATGTTGCATTTGTTTTTGTGGTTCAGTTACTTAGTACTGTACTAGTGCAAACAAAAGATAGTCTAGCCATTTATGAATTTTTTTTAACTAGAGCTATGTTATACTACTAGTACTGTGTACAGCCACACTACACTCTCAGGAAGGTGATGTCTAAAAATTCAACAGATCACATAGAAAACACTTGATCAATAAAGCTGTGGCTACCTGCTCTGGTAGCAGTGGATGAAAGCAGGCCTGCTGGCAGACAAGGCCAGGCAAGCTTGCAGGCCTAGGCCTCAAAATGGCCACCAGCCACATGGCGAGCCCCAACAACAACAGCAAGGCCACCCCAAAATACACACTTCCCCAACTCAATCCAATGCCATCCATGCCCAAAATGAAGTCTAAAATCAACAGAACACACAGAAAACAGTAGATTACTAAAGCTGTGGCTACCTGCTCTGGTAGCAGTGGATGAAAGCAGGCCTGCTGGCAGACAAGGCCAGGCAAGCTTGCAGGCCTAGGCCTCAAAATGGCCACCAGCCACATGGCGAGCCCCAACAACATCAGCAAGGCCACCCCAAAATACACACTTCCCCAACTCAATCCAATGCCATCCATGCCCAAAATGATGTCTAAAATCAACAGAACACACAGAAAACAGTAGATTACTAAAGCTGTGGCTACCTGCTCTGGTAGCAGTGGATGAAAGCAGGCCTGCTGGCAGACAAGGCCAGGCAAGCTTGCAGGCCTAGGCCTCAAAATGGCCACCAGCCACATGGCGAGCCCCAACAACATCAGCAAGGCCACCCCAAAATACACACTTCCCCAACTCAATCCAATGCCATCCATGCCCAAAATGATGTCTAAAATCAACAGAACACACAGAAAACAGTAGATTACTAAAGCTGTGGCTACCTGCTCTGGTAGCAGTGGATGAAAGCAGGCCTGCTGGCAGACAAGGGCAGGCAAGCTTGCAGGCCTAGGCCTCAAAATGGCCACCAGCCACATGGAGAGCCCCAACAACATCAGCAAGGCCACCCCAAAATACACACTTCCCCAACTCAATCCAATGGCATCCATGCCCAAAATGATGTCTAAAATCAACAGAACACACAGAAAACAGTAGATTACTAAATCTGTGGCTACCTGCTCTGGTAGCAGTGGATGAAAGCAGGCCTGCTGGCAGACAAGGCCAGGCAAGCTTGCAGGCCTAGGCCTCAAAATGGCCACCAGCCACATGGAGAGCCCCAACAACATCAGCAAGGCCACCCCAAAATACACACTTCCCCAACTCAATCCAATGGCATCCATGCCCAAAATGATGTCTAAAATCAACAGAACACACAGAAAACAGTAGATTACTAAAGCTGTGGCTACCTGCTCTGGTAGCAGTGGATGAAAGCAGGCCTGCTGGCAGACAAGGCCAGGCAAGCTTGCAGGCCTAGGCCTCAAAATGGCCACCAGCCACATGGCGAGCCCCAACAACATCAGCAAGGCCACCCCAAAATACACACTTCCCCAACTCAATCCAATGCCATCCATGCCCAAAATGATGTCTAAAATCAACAGAACACACAGAAAACAGTAGATTACTAAAGCTGTGGCTACCTGCTCTGGTAGCAGTGGATGAAAGCAGGCCTGCTGGCAGACAAGGCCAGGCAAGCTTGCAGGCCTAGGCCTCAAAATGGCCACCAGCCACATGGAGAGCCCCAACAACATCAGCAAGGCCACCCCAAAATACACACTTCCCCAACTCAATCCAATGGCATCCATGCCCAAAATGATGTCTAAAATCAACAGAACACACAGAAAACAGTAGATTACTAAAGCTGTGGCTACCTGCTCTGGTAGCAGTGGATGAAAGCAGGCCTGCTGGCAGACAAGGCCAGGCAAGCTTGCAGGCCTAGGCCTCAAAATGGCCACCAGCCACATGGCGAGCCCCAACAACATCAGCAAGGCCACCCCAAAATACACACTTCCCCAACTCAATCCAATGCCATCCATGCCCAAAATGATGTCTAAAATCAACAGAACACACAGAAAACAGTAGATTACTAAAGCTGTGGCTACCTGCTCTGGTAGCAGTGGATGAAAGCAGGCCTGCTGGCAGACAAGGCCAGGCAAGCTTGCAGGCCTAGGCCTCAAAATGGCCACCAGCCACATGTCCAGGCCCAACAACATCAGCAAGGCCACCCCAAAAAACACACTTCCCCAACTCAATCCAATGCCATCCATGCCCTAAATGTGATTGAAAATGAAATATATTCAAAAAACAAAAGGAACAGTTGCTTCATCATGCACACACACACCCATGAGGCCATGCCCATGGCTAGCTCGGGCCTACTACTACAACCCACAAAATTAAAATAAATTAAAAAAAAAAAAAAGGAATGATGATAATTAATTATCAAAAATAAATTGTAGTTACACAACAACTGCAATGCCCACAATCAAACACAACAACCACTTACTTGTAAAATATCCTATTCCAAAAATCCTGAAATCCAATTGCAATGATGCAGCAGACAAAAAGAGAGATCTTTCCAGCTCCAAATCCAAAGGCAGAATGAGCAGGAGATGGACAAAGCACTGGGAGGAGCCTGCTGGACAGGAACAGGAAGTTGGAGAATCTGTGTCACTTCCTCCCTCTCTCCACTTTGTAAAAAAAAAATGACTCCTGGAGTCCTTGCACAAAAAAGGAAAGCCAAATGTGAATGTAAGGAGTTCTTTTCATCCAAAATCAGTATTTGCAGATGGTTTCATGCTGCTAGAGCCGATATTCCTCTCCAAATTGTAAATTTTACATTGTTGAGTTCTCCAGCTTCACATTACTTCCGCCGGCATGTCGAAAACGATATGATCGCGTTCTCTTCTTTGTCCCTGTCGCGTTGGATATGACGTGTTCGCGGTCTCTTTCTCCTGTTCGCGTTCGATTTCATGTGCCCGCGTCCTCATTCTCTGGCTCGCGATGTAGAATGACATGTTCGAGATCTCAATCTTCTCATACTCGCGCGGTGCATGATCGCGAGAAGAAATACCTGATCGCGCGACAAATGACGTGATCGCGTGAAAAATGACTTGAATGCGGCCGCGAACTCTCGCGAGACAGCGCAAAATGGCTACCAAAATCCAACATCTCGTGGAGAACGCGACCGGGTCAAGAAAACTTGTCGGAGAACGCAGGGATTCAGGTAAGGCGATCGCGCGCGCGCGAGAATGTATTGTTTTACAGCGCGAGCAAGAAAAAAATTATCGCTAAGCTGCGGAATGCGGAAATTTTGACATTTTCGCGCTTTCCGCGGAACGCGAGAATGCCAAAATATCGCAACTTCCGCGAACGGAACGGAATTTTGGCCCAGGCCTAGTTTTGGGGGACTTGTCAATTTTATCTGTTGATCAAAAAAGTGAGCATGATGAAATTTTGCGTGACATATTTTCTAAATTTGCTAATGTTTTCAGCAACAAGGTTGGGGCCGTTAAAGGATTTCAACATGCCATTAAGTTGAAAAATAATTTCACTCCTGTTACACAGAAAGTTAAACCAGTTCCGCTTTCTGCCAGGGATGATCTTAAAAAGTTATTAGAAGCTATGTGTTCCCAAGGTGATAATACACCTGTGGAATCTTCAGAATGGGTTTCCGCCGCTGTCGTGGCACGTAAAGGTTCAGCGGAGATACGCTTGTGTGTGGATTTGAGGACTCTCAATCGCAGTATTCTAGTGGATTGCCATCCTCTTCCGAGGTTTCACGAGATGTTGGCTAAGTTAGGTGGGAGCAGGCCTTTTACCACTATTGATTTACGGTCAGCGTACCACCAAATTCCCTCATCAGAGGAATCGCAGCCATTGACAACCTTTGAGACACCATGTGGTGTGTACATGTATAAACGGTTGGCATCAGCTACCAGCGTTTTTCAGAGGCCTATGGACCAAATGCCTGGAGGGGAAGTTGGTGTCCAAGCTTTTCAAGATGGTATCCTTATTCACACTGAAAGCTTGGACCAACATTATCATATATTAGAAAAACATTTGAATGAGTTGGGGAAACAGGAATTAACTGTGTATATGAACAAGTGTAAATTTGTCACTGAGGAGGTGGATTATCTTGGCCATAACATCTCATGTGAAGGGATGAAAACAAAATTGCCATTGTTGACTGCTATTAATAATGCACCTATTCCGACAGACAAAGACTAAGGGCATTTCTTGGTCTAAGTGAGTATTATGCCAGATTCGTGCAAGGTTATGCTGTAATTGTGCAGCCACTGAGAAATTTGTTAAAGAAAAACGTAAAGTATGTGTGGTCTGATGAGACTCAGAATGCTTTTGATTGTGTTAAGGACTTGAGAGTGAATGCGTCTGCCATCAGACCTTTCACTCTTGGTGAAAGAAGCATTATAACAGTGGATGCTAGCTCCAAAGGACTTGGGGCTGTATTAAGTCAACGGGAAGCATAGGCATGTTCCTGGGCTGCAGAAACATTTTAAATGTATATTTAGGGTACAAAATGTCAATTATTTACTGACCACAAGCCTTTCATTTACATGTTGGGAGATAGTTGCTCCTACAATGCATTTTCAAGACTTATCAGGTTGCTTGCAAAATTTCAAGAATTTAATTTTGACATTAAGTACTTGCCAGGAGGGAAAAAACAGGGGACACCTGTTACCTGCTGCCTTTTGTACTGTTGTGTTCTTCTGTGGGGGGGACCTGCCCTGGGACCTGGACTTCGTGTCCCAGCACCACCTGCGGTATTCTACCGCCGACGCCACTTGATCGCGCCAAGAGACGCTTTAAAAAGCTCACAAGACTCCCGCAGCGCGGGATACGCTCAGGCGTGCCTGGGCTGCGCCTGGGCAAAGTCTGGGCCAAGGACAGGCCCGTCTGCACCCATCAGCGGCCGGATGAGGCTGGGCCCACCCTCTTGGTTTGAGTTCCTTCTGAGTAGACTATTATAGAAGACAACGGACAATACAAACAATATAAAGCCACGGAGTTAAATTTCTCAATCTATGGACAGAATTGATTTGAACCGCTACCTGCTGGTCTTGGTGTGCTGGAGGGAGACTACCGCTCCCATACTGCCCAGAGCTGCCCCTGACGCTGACGCCACTGCAACGCGCCCGGAGGCGCTTAAATTCGAGCGCGGCTTCCGCTTCGCGGGAACCGCTACCTGCTGGTCTTGGTGTGCTGGAGGGAGGCTACTGCTCCCATACTGCCCTGAGCTACCCCTGACGCTGCCGCCACTGCAACGTGCCCGGAGGCGCTTAAATTCGAGCGCAGCTTCCTCTTCGCGGGAACCGCTACCTGCTGGTCTTGGTGTGCTGGAGGGAGACTACCGCTCCCATACTGACCTGAGCTGCCCCTGACGCTGCCGCCATTGCAACGCGCCTGGAGGCGCTTAAATTCGAGCACGGCTTCCGCTTCGCGGGAACCGCTACCTGCTGGTCTTGGTGTGCTGGAGGAAGACTACCGCTCCCATACTGCCGTGAGCTGCCCCTGACGCTGCCGCCACTGCAACGCGCCCGGAGGCGCTTAAATTCGAGCGCGGCTTCCGCTTCGCGGAATGGGCGCGGGCGCACTCCGGGCCAAGGGCGGGCCCGTCTGCGCCCGTCCGAGACCGGGCGAGGCTGGGCTGGGCCACCCCCCCTTACCATTTAATCCCGGAACTGACTGAGGTACCCAACTTAATCACCAGAAGGTACTGTTTTTTGTTTTTTTTTCTGTTAAGACTTGCTCTATGACATTTCACCTTGTACCCTGAGTTGTGGGGGACTCCCTAGTGGAGGTGTACACTGTTAATCCATAATCTCGGAGTTCAAAATGGGGAAAAGGAAACTACACTGTGCCAAGCCCGACAAATCTTCTAGCAATCCTAAGGATGTGAAAATGACTCTGTTAAATTACCTTACGGGTGCTGTAGGCGTGATAGAAAAACAGATTTCGTCAGTCGAGGAGTCATTAAGTGTAGAAGTGCAGGGATTAGTAGGTAATGGCCGGGAAAAAAACACATTATGTAAGGGGGTTGTGGAGAGCTGCTTAACAGAAACCTCTGGTACAATGCTAAATGGAAATGGTTGTATCCAAATAATAAACAGTGTTATCGAGGAAGTCTCAGTCAGTGACAGGGATTCTGACCCCTTACCCCCCCCCCCCCCACCCCCCACAAGGGGCAATGTAATTCGAAGCTACAAAAACCTTCTACTAATGTCCAGGTAGATCCCCATATGGCCATGATTGACAACAGCCTTACTAAGAGTTCCTTGACTAAAAAACAGGGGAAAAAATGTTATACACAGAAACTCAAGGACAAAGTCACTACCTCAAGTATAATAGCTAGAAATAGTTCACAATTACTAGGTGACAGTACGAAACTAGAAACTTTACTTCTAGATTTAACAAGTTATGTTAAATCATAAATGGGCACCCTGGAAGATAGACTAAGTCTTCTAGAGAAGATTACGATAAATCAGAATCTAATCATATCTAGTAAGAACCCTTCTAGTCAGTGCACTCCCGGCTACTCAGCCACCTTAACTGGCTGCCAAAGTCAAAATGTATTTAATAAACCCCTAGTAAAAGTAAAAGTTAGTAATCCTGTGGATAGTGATGACTCACAGAAGAAAAGTGCGGTAGGTATAGATAAAGGGATTATAAGTAAAAATGGAGACCTACGCATAGCAGAGAAGAGAACCTCAGTAAGTCGACAGGGGGGCATAGTATCTAATGACTTACAACCCAGATCAAGCCCATTTCCGCTTTTGCCTCAAGTAAGCCCACAACAGGTACGTAATCTTGATCTTCCGCCAGCAGCGGCTCCATATACGATAATACTGGCAAATGTTCCTGTTCTTAAACTAGGAGAAATTGAAACATGGGACACATTGAGAAATAAAACTATCCACTGCTTGGGGAAGAGAGTGGGACTAACTGCTGAAATGTTTGGGGCATTTAAAATGGTGAGGCGGGTTCCCTGGGTAGGTAAAAGTCATAAAGCCGTTGATACTTCAGGAGTAGGTATAAATATCTTCCCACTGGGATGTTTTTATCGACCCAGTTGGCCCAAGAATCGATCGGAATCTAACTGTAGATCACTGTCAAACTTCCAAGGGAATTATAATCTGGAGATGTCTAATAGATTCGAAATTTTGCAAACACTAGATGAGAATGATTAACTGGTAGCTAAGGAAGACCGGAGTCCTAGTTATAATGAGAATGATAACCTGAAGGTTTGTGAACCTGATAGACTTAATATGGACACAAGCTTGAAGCCCGGCAGGACGGAATGTACGATCACAAAGGAAAAGGACGTTAACCCAAGATGTAGCTTTAGTGGTCCATTAACGTCTGCCCACCCCAATGTATTAAACAGTGGTGAGGGTATGGGGTCGGTATTGACATGTCAGACTGAATCTGTCACAGAAGAAATTTGTACTAATGAATTAAAAATCCAGAAGGTTATTAGTGTGCTATTTTGAAATGTGGCAGGCCTCCGGAGTAAAGAGAATAACCAAGTTTGGCTTGAATTTGTTGACCGTTTTGAGATCTTTTGTCTTCAAGAAACTTGGCTAACTGAGGAACTTCATATCGAGGGGTATAGGACATTTCATACGCCAGCTATTCAATCAAATCATGGTAGGCATAAGGGAGGACTCTGTATCTACATTTTGAATATTTTGGAGGTGCACAAAATCTCTATAATAAAAACAACTAGTTATTTACAGATAGGTTCGATTCATGTCGCCTCGAATTGCCTTTTAATCCTGATAAATTTTTACAATAATATAGAGAAGGGTCTTTTGGGGGACACTTTGAGTCAGCTTAGTAACGATATTGGAAAATTGAGAGCTCCTAAAGATACAGACATGATCACGATTTGGGGGGGTGATTTTAATACCAATCTATGCTCCAAAGCAGAGTTAGGGGCATGTGGTTTAACAATTGAGGATGATGATCCATTAATACATTTTGAACATACGGAGCGTGGAGAAAAATTTAATGAACTTTTGTTTGCTCATGATTTCGGCTTTGCAAACCGACTGTGTTCCCCTAGCATGGAGTTTGATTACACCTTTGTAGGTAGAGGCTGTAGATCTACTATCGATTTTATCATCGTCCCAAACTATTATGCAAATTGGTTAGCTAATTTTAAAATACACCTAAATGCCTTGAGTGTCCATCTGCCTCTAAGCAGTGATTTAGTATTGCCAGGTGCACAGATTAGGCGACTAAGCAACAATCTGGTTGGGACACAGGGTATCCATCTAGCTACTCAAAATGGATACACCTTACGCTGGGAGAGCTGTAACCAGGTCGAGCTAAATAATCAAATTATCTCTAAGGGCTACGATTTAATTCTAGCCTGCCTGCAGGAAGATTCCTTGCATGATACCATCTTGAATGCCTTTACCCAGATCACCTTAATTGTTCAAAATACGCTTAAAATTGAACGCAGGTGTAACCAAGAACGAAAAAACAGGTGGTTCGATCCAAATTTTACTAAGTCATACTCACGCTTAAAAGATGCTTTACATAGGACTGTGAGAAACTTAGACGAAATTAAGGAGTGTAGAAAATGTATAATGAGGCACGTAAAACTCGCAAGAAGGAGCTGAAGAATCTAGCTTGGGTGGCACTTCGCGATGCTTCACTATGTAAGGATTGTTCCATGTTCTGGCGGGCAGTAAACGCACCTTTTTTTTAAAATCTAAGGACGTTGCGACAATAACGGTCGCAATAGATGAAAGAACATGGATAGACTTTTTCTCTAAGGTTTATAGCATTACGGGACAGGAGGAGCCCAATCCTGGTTCTGCAGCTCCCTTGCCAGAACACCTGAATACTTTTTTGCCCATTGAACTACAAATCTCCCTTGATGAAGTGACCGAGGCATTAAATGCAAGCAGAGGTGGTAAGGCTCCTGGGCCTGACGGGCTCCCGATCGACTTATTTAAGTCTATTCCATCACTATGGATACCCTTGATAACTAGGAGTTTGCAAGCAAGTTGCGCAAGGGGCTTTTTAAAAACATGGTCAGAGTCAGTAATTGTTCCAATTTTTAAAAAAGGAGACCGTGAAAATCCGGCTTGTTATCGCCCAATTTCACTTCTCGATACCCTCATGAAGGTTATGGGAAGAGTAGTGCTGAATAAACTACAATCTTGGGCTGACGAAAATAATATAATTAGTGATGTGCAATACGGTTTTCGACAAGGGCTGGGGACAATGGAACAAGTTTTACATTTAAACATCTTAATTGGGAAGTATACTCAGGCTAAGGGCGGTAAGCTCTATGTGGCATTTGTAGATCTAACCGCCGCATTTGACTGTGTGTAACATAATACATTGTGGAGTATTTTAACAAATCTTAAGGTGGACCCGGTTTTGACCCAGTTTTTAAAAGAATTATATTCAGGGGCTACCGCTAAGGTGCGCATCGGTTCCAATGGAGAATGTACCGCTCCATTTACTGTGGATGGGGGAGTGAGACAAGGCTGTGTACTTGCGCCGTTCCTTTTTACCTTATATACTAATGCTCTCGAGCTAGAGCTTGAAGGAGCGGCGCAGGACCCCCTGTATGTTAGTAAAAGGCCAATAGTCTCCCTCCTTTATGCAGACGATGCGGTACTTATGGCCCGCACGCAACTGGGCCTGCGGAAAGCACTCATTTTATATACATGTTTTATGGACAGGCTAGGTCTGAAATTAAATGCGAAAAAAACTTTTATCATGACCTGTGGGAGAGGTAGAAGTAAATGTAATAGCATCCAAATGGGGGACATAAGGGTAGCTTCTACCAACACTTTTTCTTACCTGGGCGTTTTATTCGCAAACACAGGATCTTGGGGCTCAGCGGTAAAAAATAGGAGCTTATTATTTATGACGTCAATTGTTAATTTTACTAAGAAAATGGGAAAAAGGCCCCCTGAAATCCTTCTTAAAATTTTTCAAGCTAAATGTATAAGTATTGCGATTTATGGTGCGGGAGTTTAGGGTTTCTATGATGTTTCTATGATCCAACGTGTGGAAAATGCCTTTTTACAATATATTTTAGCTGTACCAGTAAGCTCCTCGTTTTTTAATTGCCATAGTGAGCTCTGTATCCCTTATGTTACGGACATTATTAAAATGCAACCTGTCCTGTTGTGGCACCGTATCTGGACAACTAGTAGTACAGGCCTAAACAGCGCTATAATAAGGGATACAATGAACCTGGACTACGCCAATAAGGTTGTATGGCTGGATTATGTCAAAACATTTCTGAATGACATAGGGCACCTAGAATTTTACTCATCCCCTGAGAAAATGTGTGCCGTCACAAGGAAGGAACTCAAACTAACTTGCCGGTCCCATTTAGAGTTGCTCAGAGTTGCTAAGGAGATGAATAAGAAGACTGTAGTACAACATCACTTGACCCTGACAACGTTTGATATTCAACCATATCTCACATGTTGTTTTGAGGGATATGATAGATATCTTTTAACCCGTTTCAGGTTTAACATTTTTCATCATCTAGTTAGCTATCCAGGTATAAATGATTGGACTAGAGATCTTTCTCCCTGTCCCTGTGATAATGTGTCACTACAATACACAATTCATGTGACCCTGTTTTGCAAATTTGATGCACTAGAAAGGAAAAGTTGGATTATCCACTTATTAAAGCAAGCAGGCTGGCGACAATGTAAACCAGCTTTTTTATCCTTACAATTTTTAGATAGTGTACTACTAGTATGCACTATGACTGGCTTTTTGAAGAATGTATGGAGAGCTAGAAAAAGTATAAAAAATGTTTAATTGCAGCATTGGAGTACACTGAAAGTTAGTTGACCTATTTGAAAGCACTTTTGCACTTTATGATAGATACTTGTATTTTAATGTATTTTTATCAAACTTTTGTTATTTACGTTGTTTTTATGGAAATGTAAGCTTTTGTGATTTTAAATGACTAAAATCGAATAAAGCTATATTTGATTTGATTTGAAAAAAAAGTTCAAGCAGACTGCCTGTTGTGTTTACCTGTGAAGAGTGAAGATTACCTTGATGCTGGTAGGAATGAGGATGAGTTTGTTTTAACTGTGGGTGATGTTATGGAAGAGTTTAAAATCACAGAGAAGCAGTGGTTTGAAAGTTGCAAGAAGGATGATTGTTTAAATAATGTTAAGACATTTTTGACTGAAGGTTGGCCTAGTGATAGGAGTATGTCTTTAGAAGTAAAGTATTGTTCACAAGTAGCATCCAAATTATCTTTGGTTAACGATATTTTGGTGAGAAGACATGTTTGTGCCACCTTTAGGTTTGAGGGGAAAGATTATTTTGTTGGCTCACGAAGGGCCTTTTGGTATTACTGCTACAGTTAGGAGGATTAAACAGTCTTATTGGTGGCCTGGCATTGATGGTCAGGTCAAACTTTTTGTTGAGAAGTGTGTGGAGTGTTTGAGTATTTTTACGCATTGCAAAACTTCCACGACACCCGTATGTCCTGTTGAATGGCCTAAAGGTACATGGGAGAAGATAGGTTTGGAGTTTGCCGATCCATTTAATATTTGTGGAGGTGAAAAGCGATTTCTTATTGTTGCCATTGATTTTTTTTCTAAATGGTTGTATTTTGCTTTTGTTCAAAATGCTGATACCAGTCCTGTCATTTGTTGTTTGGAGCGCATGTTTTTTATTGAAGGTATTACTAAAGAAAGTGTGGCTGACAATGGGACACATTTTGCCTTGGAAGAAATGAGTATGTTTCTTAAAAAGTATGATATCAAGAATATTCTTGTAGCTCTGTATAGTCCTGCTTCCAATGGGCTTGTTGGGAGGGCAAAGCATTTGTTGAAAGAAGGTGTTCAAACAATTATTGCTAATAAATTGGATGTGGCAGATTATTTGCATCACAAAGTCTTGAGTTATAATACCACTCCCCATAGCGCTATCAATATTTCTCTGTATGTACTTTTGAGGGGTAGAAAACCTATCTCCATATTGAGTCCCATTAGTCAAGTTGAGTGAAGAACAAGCAGTTATAGTTGATCAGAGAATGAGTGATCTGATGTGAGAAGTTGGCCTGGTATATGCTGTCCACTAGTTATAGTGGGCACCCTGTACCAGTCCAAACAACCCCTTAGTGATGATAGGTTAAAGACAACCTTTATGGAAAGCTATCCTAGTGAGGGCGCGTCTGGAGCAACCGGGGAAACCCAAGGAAAGTCAGAGTTACCTTCACAGGGATCCACCAGTCGACGGACCAGAGATCGCGAAGGGACCTCAAGAGGAATCACAAAATGGCAGCCCACAGGTCACTCGAAGTGGTTAGGCCAACAATCTTCAGTGGATTCTCTGCTCGGGGTCTGGGCTACAAGTATCCCAATGCACAGCCTCAGGAGACGTTGAGAAGCTGAGACACTTGCAAATGTGCACAGTGTCCAGGGGTTCCGGTTCCACGGTACCCACAAGGGCTACGGGTCTCAGCTTTGCTGGGGACTCGGTTCGGCCTCTGGGAAGTCTGGAAATCTACCTCTGGTGTTGCAAAGTCTTCAGCGTCCAGCTGGAGCTTTGAAGATGCAGACCGGACAGATGCGACTTTGGTGCCTGCCAAGCAGGGAGTAACGCCAGAGCAGGGGCTGGTAGCCCCTGAACCGGTTTGAGCTGGACTATGCACAGGGACACCAAATGTGCCCCCAGTGCAGGACTTCAAAGCACTCTCAGAGTGCACCCACCCAGCCCCAATACACTAAAGCCTGTCTGGGAGGTGGGGACACCTCCCTGTGACAGGAAACCTATTGTCCAGGCCTCCCCTGCTGGAGTTTTGGTCAGCAGCAGGAGGCCAGACTCGTGTCTGTGGCTGCAGCATCCATTTTGTGATGCCAGGGCTCTTTTAAGTTGGTACTGGGTATACCGGTGCTGTCATGTCTCTCCCTCAAGAAGGGTAGGATCATACTCGTATGATTCCAAGGTGTTTGACACCAAACACGACATGTTTCCGTGCAGCCAGTCCAAAGTTAGCATTTACCGTTTGGTTATAATGCACTTAAGAGTATATGGTCAGGCTGCATCACAGACCACCCAGGAGAAGAGATTCCGAAGGCTGCAGAGGGGCTCTGCTCATGCAGGGGCACCCTCTCACACAAAACCAAGCACCCTGCTCCACTTCAGCCCAAGATGAAGTTTCCAGATCATTGCCAAGCAAGCATTCAACAGGGAGGTATGCACTTACCACAACCTTTTTGAGGCCAGTTACCCCTCCCCAGGAGAAATTAGTAACTGCCAAGGAATGGTCTGTCCTGACTTTGCTAGCATTGGTCACTTGGTACATCTCACCAAGTATAATCTGCCCAGGATCCACAAGATCTTTTGTCACCATTGTGACACCTGCTCCTGTGTCCCTGAATGCCAAAGCCTCTTTTCCATTAATCAAAGGCTGCTGTCTGTATTTGCACAAGTTACTGGGACTCACAAAGGAGGACATGTCCATGCCTCCATCACAGATCAGGACAGCCTGAGTTGGAACTCTGACTAGGCCAGAGTCCATCTCAGAACCCAGGGTTAACCCTACTACACCCTTATTCTGAGTATTATTACCACCAATTGTAGCTGCACTAGGGGGAGCAGTTGCCTTAGGGGCAATGGTGGCAGGAGTTTAGTCTTTGGACTTGGTGCAATCACTAGTCCAGTGAGTTTTCTGCTTACAGATCTTGCACCATGGTTTCTTTTGGCCTTTTCCTTTATTAGATTGGGATTTTGGGGGCCTTGTGAAGACTTCTGGTCTTTATCCTTCTCCCCACCCTTGTCAGAGTTCTTTGAATCTTGCTTCTTCTGGTCACCACCTTGGTTCTGAACCCTCTGCCTTACCCTGGTTCTGACCCATTTGTCTGCCTTCTTTCCCAATTCTTGTGGAGAGGTCAGATCAGAGTCCACCAGGTACTGATGCAACAGCTGATTTTGACAATTATTAAGGATCTGCTCCCTCACAATTATTAGGTTTCTATGGTCATGGACCTCTCCCTAACAATAGGGAAGTTGCTGCCACCATGTGACTCTAGTCCCATCTTTTTCTAGCTCTCTGGAGCTCTAGGGATTCCCTGTCTAAAGCAAGCTGCTGCTTTCTGATTTTAAGCTGAGCTTCCTCATACTTCAGCAGTCTCTCTCTCCTCTCTTGGGAGGTTTCCCTCCTATGAGGAGAGATAGAGGTCCTCATGGATGAAACAGAATGGTTAGACTCCACTGAGGGAGATCTGGACTTTCTAGGCCCACCACCAACTCTCCCAGGAGGGACAAAGAGAGGACCTTTGTGGTCCTCTTTCTCATCTTCAAGGGGAGCTGTGTGTTCCAGGTCAAGATCATTGTCATCTTCCTGGTCAGCATCAGAGGTCTGGTCATGGGGAATTTCACCCCTAGGCCCTTCCTCATCTGCTGCCCCACCCACTCTGCCTACCCCTTCAGACCCTATAGGTCTTCTGAGATCATCCAACAGAAGTACCTCTATGAGGCGTTGGGTGTTTGCACTTTTGCCTCTCTTCAGTCTCCTAGTACTGCATAATGCTCTCAATTCCAAGAATGGGAGATTATCATACTTGGTTGGAAGAAGCCCAGTGGCTTCTGGCAGTGATCCACTGGTTTCTGGCCTTGAAAACATCACTAGTGAGGTGTGGTGTATGCACTATCTACTCTAGTGTGGCCTACTAAACTCTCTTGAGTTGTATAAAGGGTGTGCAAGGCCCTTTACACACAACTCTAAGTTCATTAGAACTTACTGTATTCCAAAACTTTTATTATATGTACCTTAGGTACCTTTAGTGGTTTTCAGTTAGTCACTCAATTGAGATTATCTGGTAAAACAATAGCAAGCTGGAATCCCACCCGCTGCACACCACTGTGAGAAGTTGGCCTGGTATATGCTTTCCACTAGTTATAGTGGGCACCCTGTACCAGTCCAAACAACCCCTTAGTGATGATAGGTTAAAGACAACCTTTATTGAAAGCCATTCTAGTTGTAGCTATGGAGAGCAGCCTTCAGGCTAAGTCTTGAAGGATTGTAAAGCAGCTTGTTTTACCAGTCTATAATCTCTTGAGTGGCTAAATGAAAGGAGACCACACCAGGTATATATATATAAAAGATATGAATTTATTACTAAACACACCCCTCTAGTCTTTTTATGAGGCTAGAGGCAAAAGCACATGAGTTACACTTCAAATAGACAGTAAAGTAGCACAAAATACACATAAGGCCCTAGGGGCGAGCCAAACCACATACTAAAATAGTGGTATAAGAACTACGACTTAACTAGACACAAGGCCTAGAGCCTGTAGAATCGCTGGGACCCCAAGGAACCCCCCAAGGTATTTCAAAAGTTGGTCGCACTCTGCTCGTCACACCAGCAAGTTGCCCCAAGGAACTGTGGTAAATGTAGTGGCGACGGCGAGTACGCCTATGCCACGATGTATGTAGAAAAGTATGTGTATGCATTAGCCATCCCTGGACACGTGTTTCGAGGTAGTTGCCTCTCGTCAGCAGGGAGCAGGTCAGTGTAAAGGGGTGCCGCGTGGACTGCCAAAATGTAATTAAAACAGGTGAAGTACCTCTCATGGCGCGCAGGTGCAGGTCCAAGGCTCGTCAGCCCGTTGGCTCA
This sequence comes from Triturus cristatus, assembly GCF_964204655.1. Lineage (NCBI taxonomy): Eukaryota > Metazoa > Chordata > Amphibia > Caudata > Salamandridae > Triturus > Triturus cristatus. The sequence continues at coordinate 336,733,896 of NC_140595.1, forward strand.
AGGGAGCCGTAATAAATGATTCAAAAGTTGGTCGCACTCTGAACCACCCAAGGTAGTGACACAGGGGACCCACGGGGGGCCGTGTGAGAACACAGCCGCGAGCTCCCGTTAGTTTCTATGGGAAAAGTCGCGGTTAGATTTTTAAAGATAAAGGACACTTAGAGATGGACTAGGACCAAACCCTCTTGGACTTAGACAGTTCTAGGGTCAACACCCATGGGAGCACTGGAGTACTTGAGTTACCTCACCCAGGGAAGCCGGGTGCATAGGTGTCAAATGGTGTCGGGTCGCGTTGTCGTTTTCAATGGAAGCTGGCGAAGAAGTGCTGCTGCCGGGAAGATGCAGAGTGTCTGAAGAGATCCAAGCCTAAGTCGAAGATGTGAAGAACCTGAAAGCAGAGGGGACAGAGTCTGGTTCACTTGCCAGTGACCAGGGGCACGATAGACGAATGCCCACCGATGTCGTGTGTTTCAGGTGAAGAAGGTGAAGCTTGACTCTTCAGCTGCGAGGACCAGGAGGCATTGAGGACAACCAGGAGCTGGATTTGAGCTGCTCCACAAAGGATGTCGAGTGCTGCAGCATCGGTGCCCAGATTGGACACAACAAGCCTTGGCAACTGCAACCCATGCAGAAAGGAGAAAGATGCTTCAGTACGGACCAGCAAGGTCCAAGGGACTCCCCCAGCAAGGAGGAGTGAGGGCACATCTGGAGCAACCAGGGAAGCCTAAGGAAAGTCAGAATTAACTTCACAGGGACCCACTAGTCGATGGACCAGGGATCGCGAAGGGACCTCAAGAGGAATCACAAAATGATGGCCACGGGTCACTCAAAGAGGTTAGGCCAACAATCTTCAGTGGATTTTCTGCTTGGAGTCTGGGCTACAAGTAACCCAATGCACAGCCTCAGGAGACGTCGAGAAACTGAGGCACTTGCAAATGTGCACGGTGTCCAGGGGTTCCGGTTCCACAGTACCCACGAGGGCTACAGGTCTCAGCTTTGCTGGGGACTTGGTTCAGCCTCTGGGAAGTCTGGAAATCCACCTCTGGTGTTGCAAAGTCTTCAGCGTCCAGTTGGAGCTTTGGAGAAGCAGACCGGACAGATGCATCTTTGGTGCCTGCCAAGCAGGGGAGTAACTCCTTTACTCCAAGGGAGATTCTTCAGTCATCTGGCATTGAACAGATCATCAAGGTTCCAGGATTCAGTTTCAGAGTTTCGTCCTGGGATATCTAAAGTCCTGTTGCTAGGGGTTCCTACTTTATACCCAAGGAAGGGGTTGGACTAACTCAGGGGACCCACCTATGGGAGGGTTTGGAAAGAGGGGTAGCTACACGCATTTCCTTTGTCCAGTTTTGTGCCAGAGCAGGGGCTGGTAGCCCCTGAACCGGTTTGAGCTGGACTATGCACAAGGACACCAAATGTGCCCCCAGTGCAGGACTTCAAAGCACTCTCAGAGTGCACCCACCCAGCCCCAATACACTAAAGCCTGGCTGGGAGGTGGTGACACCTCCCTGTGACAGGAAACCTATTGTCCAGGCCTCCCCTGCCGGAGTTTTGGTCAGCAGCAGGAGGCCAGACTCGTGTCTGTGGCTGCAGCATCCATCTTGTGATGCCAGGGCTCTTTTAAGTTGGTACCGGGTATACCGGTGCTGTCATGTCTCTCCCTCAAGAAGGGTGGGATCATACTCCCACACCAGTTACTGGTGTGGGGGTATGATTCCAAGGTGTTTGACACCAAACACAACATGTTTCCATGCAGCCAGTCCAAAGTTAGCATTTACCGTTGGGTTATAATGCACTTAAGAGTATATGGTCAGGCTGCATCACAGACAACCCCGGAGAAGAGATTCCAAAGGCTGCAGAGGGGCTCTGCTCATGCAGGGGCACCCTCTCACACAAACCCAAGCACCCTGCCTTCAGGGTTGATAAGGCCTGCCATAGGGGTGACTGATAGGTTTCTATGTGTAGTGATAGGTGAGATATAGTAAGCCTATATCTCTGTAAGGGGTGCATGCACCACCTTACCCAGGCTGCAGTGGGTGTCATTTTGGAGGGCTTGCCAGGGGTGGCATAATACATGCATCAGCCCCTGGTAGGCCTCTGGGGCACCTATGCCCTGGGTACATAGTATACCATATTCTAGAGACGTATAAGGGCACCCCAGAATCCACTCTGTGGTGTACCTAAAGTACATGGAATCCATTAAGAGAGGAAGCAGCTAGGCTGGGGTCCTGAAAAGCAGGGCCCCAGCCAGACTAAAGTAGAAAAACAGTGTTACAGCAGCAAAAAGTGGGGATAACCATAAGAAGCAGATCCTACTCTCCCACATCTTAGTGCGGTAATGAAGAATGGGTTGGTGAGAAATTATTGGTTTGATCTGGGTGATTTTACTCATTCTTCTGAGGGAGGTTTTGATTATTCACGTAATGGAAGTCCACTCAGTACTGGAGCTGACAGGAGATTATGATCACAGGTCTTCCAATTCTTTCATGCAAAGGGCAGGTGTGTGTGACACTCCCTGTGGTGATGGGGGTGGCATGCATAGGAGTAGTCGCAGAGTTAGAACTGCTCCTGTTTGATCTAGGGATTATGTGTATTATTGATTCATTAGTACACTGTTTTGTTTTATAAAAAAAGGGGGATATGTAGTATGGGTGTATTATTAGTATTCTTTTGGTTCAGGAATATGTTTCTTTAATGTTGTTATGGATATATTGGAATGTACTTCTGTCATGTTGTTAGGGGTTCTGGAATGTGGAGTTTGCTGCTCATTGACTGTCCTGCTGCTGTGGCTAGCGGTCGTGGTTCCTATCTTTGGAATAAACCTGGCTTGGGAAAATAATTAATCTTTTGCCTCTTTCCTTCATGGTACCATTCCACACTCTTGCTCATCAAATTGACCCGGGCTATCTGTGGCTTTGTTTAGATGCGGCCAAAGCATTCAATTCCATCAAATGGCATTTTTGACAGACGGTGATAGAAAGGATGGGCATAGGCAAGGCTTTCCTGAGAAAGTTTATCCTACTCTATACTGAGCCAACTTAATATCCTATCAGAAGAGGGACTCGGCAGGGATGACAGGTTGCAGGGATTCTGCCCCAAAACAGAACTATGCTCAGGATTATAGGTCTTTGGTGTATAGAGACTAAGTCCTCCTACCACCATAGTACCTATGAGCCCAGGACCAACTAGCTATAGTGTCTCACTTGCTCTCCTACTCACTCACTCACAGAAAAAAGTATTTAGTTATGCAGCACAATATCCTTGGTGCAACCACATCAACTGTTGCATGGCTAAACACTTATAAGGTCCCAAAGGCGAGACCTATTGGCTATGCCAATGCTTGGTGTGGTTGTGTATGTGGTTGTGTGTGTGGTGTGTGGCTGTGGGTGTGGTTGCGGTTGTGGGTGTGGGTTCGGTTGTGGGTGCGAGTGCAGTTGTGGGTGCAGTTGTCAGTGTGTGTGGATGGGTGTGTGGTTGTGTGTGTGTGTGTGTGTGTGGTTGTATGTGTGGTTGTGTGGTTGTGTGTGTGTGTGGTTCTGTGTGTGTGGTTGTGTGTGTGATTGTGTGTGTGGTTGTGTGTGTGGTTGTGTGTGTGTGGGTGGTTGTGTGTGTGGTTGTGGTTGTATGTGTGGTTGTGTGTGTGGTTGTGTGTGTGTGTGTGTGTGGTTGTGGGTGCGGGTGTGGTTGTGAGTGTGGTTGTGTGTGTGTGTGTGTGGTTGTGTGTGTGGTTGTGTGTGTGTGGTTATATGTGTGTGTGTCGTTGTGGTTGTGTGTGTGGTTGTGTTTGTGTGTGGTTGTGGTTTTGTGTGTGGTTGTGTATGTGGTTGTGGTTGGCAGGGGGTGCGGGTGTGGTTATGGGTGTGTGTGGTTGTATGTGTGTGGCTGTGTGTGTGTGTGGTTGTATGTGTGTGGTTGTGGTTGTGTGGTTATGTGTGTGTGGTTGTGTGCGTGAGGTTTTGTGTGTGTGTGTGTGTGGTTGTGATTGTGTGTGTGGTTGTTTGTGTGGTTGTGGTTGTGTGTGTGTGGTTGTTTGTGTGGTTGTGGTTGTGTGTTTGTGTGTGTGTTTGTGTGTGTGGTTGTGTGTGTGGTTGTGGTTGTGTGTGTGGTTGTGTGTGTGGTTGTGTGTGTGGTTGTGTGTAGTTGTGTGTGTGTGTATGTATGTGTGGTTGTGCATGTGGTTGTGTGGTTGTGCATGTGGTTGTGTGTGTGGTTGTGGTTGTGTGTGGGGTTGTGTGTAGTTGTGTGGTTGTTGTCTGTGTATGGTTGTGGTTATGTGTATGTGTGTGGTTGTGTGTGTGTGGTTGTGGTTGTGTGTGTGTGGTTGTGTGTGTGTGTGGTTGTGTGTGTGGTTGTGTGTGTGACAGTAATACTAAAAGCATATCAAAATAAAGTAACACAAACATCGAGTTTGTGGAAAGAGAAAGCACATTGTAAGTCAAACGGGCGCAGCAAAGCACTAACACAACAACATGTTCTTTGATGTCTGATGTTCTTTGAATGAGAACATCAAAGGAGATGCCGCGAAAGTGATCGTGGGCAAAAGTGAAAGTGATCGCGGGCACTTAATGAGCATGATAAGGTTTGCCATATGGTGCCTCTGCTCCTAAGCACCCCCCTGCGCACATGCACTGTAGCTCTAGGCTGGCCATGGTAGCATTTTTTGAGCCCTCACTAAAGGACTCGCCTGACCCAGCGCATGCGCTGGGTCAGGCGAGACCTAATGAGTAGACACCTCAGAACACTCCCAGATCTCTCAAGAATCGCAGTACCAAGACACATCCTTTCTCTCACACTCTTGTACTTGTCCACAATAAGAACTGACAGAGACACAAAACAGTTTAAAATATTTATTTTAACTAATGTGCCCTAACATGCAGTATATGTGCCACAACAAGCAGGAAAATTCATAGTACAAATACAGTCAGCAGAGTAGCTAGTCCATAAATCATGAAGGGAGATGTCATCATGAAAAGACAATAGAGCCTAACCTCCCTTCCCTTGCTAAGAAGTAGTATTGTTATATATTAGAACATCTCGGGGCTTTGTCAGCAGACCCCATACCTTAGCCTATAGATGGTAGATCTACATCATAGGTGCTGTCTTGCTCTTCTCGCTGGAAAGGTCCCTCCCCAAGTGTCTACTACCTATTTGTGTATTCCAATAAAACCCAAGTACGTTGTCCAAAACAACAGCTGCATTAGTATGTTTTGTCTAAGGGCGAAGGCCTGGCCTGAACAAAATAACAAGGGCATTGTTATTTGACCTTGCCCATAATGTTCTGTCAAAATCCCAGGAACATGCAGAGAATGAACACAGTGATGAGTACTCATGTGAAAACAGCCATAGAAATGATTGCACAAAATAAAAACGTGTAGTAATGTGCGCAAAGCAGCAGACAGGCTGCAGCATTCTCATGCTAACTTAGTGAAGACGACAATGTCCCTATGGGCCATGTGACACCCTCCTCTTGGCCAGGTTGGTAGCACTATGCTATGGTAAGCAGAGGCAACGCGTCACGGTGGTGGACCACCTAGAATGTGGGCTGAGCCCCCAAAAAATGTTCTGTAAGATTCAAAATGCATCCAACTGGGTACCCAAAAATAAATCCTTTCACAGCAAATCTTCGGAGTGAAAAATGTCACAAGAAATGCGAAATGCCACTCGAGTATGTTGTCTGACCCTTCCATAGTGAAAAGATATTGCCATCCAATTAAGTAAGTCAAATGAGCATACATGCTCGTCATATCCAGAGGCCATTAGTAGCATAACAGGGCAACCTGCATTAACTTCTATGAAACTCCGATCCAAGAGGTACTCAGAGAGCACAGGTACTGAAGTCTGCCGTTGGTCCAAGTAGAGGATCGCACACTAGGCGCTGACCCACTGAACAGTCCTGGTCATGGACCATTAGCAGACCCATCAACAGTTTATAATCCAGTGCAGCGTGTAACATATTGGAGAGGCAGACATCCAGGGCACATTAAAAAAGGGCACCGGAGGCAGTGAAACACAGGTTGCAGCAGGTGAAGTAGGCATAATGGAAGGTCAGCCAATAGTCAATGTCAAGAGCTTTCAGTGGCATTGAACAAAAAAACTGCCACATTCGGTCACAGTACAACTGCAGCTGAACCGGGCTTGGCAGCACCACAGATTGAGCAGCCATTGCGGAACAGCAGTAGCAGTACAAGTATGCCGTAAATTAAAAGGAACACCAGTGGAGACCCTCCTAAGGCGCTGGAAAAATAGAATGGATAAAGGCTGGGATTACTCCAAAAATAGTCTGAAAGGAGGTGACAAGGTTGGATCCCAAAAGTTTAAAAAAGTGGGCAAGGCCCTCTGTATCAGACGCATTAAAGATTTGGTGAATTAATTCTCAAAACTGGAGTTGGAGATTTGAGTTTAGGTGTGAGTGAATCTAACTTGCGGTTCTCGCCACCTGCAATTCGAAGGTCTCATGAGCTGATGTGAGAGCCACTTCTTGTTGAAACAATAGCGCTTTGAGTCTGCTTAGCTTACTGGAATCTGTTTTCAATGTTGGAATGGAAAGCCAAAGCATACTGTCTAAAATCCCATGGGGGGGGGGGGGGGTAGAAACAGGATATTGCTGCAACATGTAACATGTTGTGAAACTGTTACTCTATATGGGATGCCTGCCTGTAAACCACAGCAGTCATGGGTATTTTAAATAAGATAACTTCTCTTAGAAAGCAAAGTGAGTGCAGGAATAATAGCCAGGACAGGGATACCTTTTAAAAAACAAGCCAAATTAGGGGCCGAAACGTTGAAGGCACCGTGAAGTTTAACTTGCTTGCAGACTAGGGAGTGTCCTACTGTGGAATCGCAATCCTCCCCTGTAAGGAAAACCTCCTTATCCGTGCATTGACATCTGTTGATGAAAGGTAACGACCATAATTCATGAATATAGCTACTTCCAGGGGGCTCATATCTATCAACCGGATAGTGTTTCATGGAGGCCGTAAATTGAAAGAGTGATGTAGGAAATGAAATAACCCCATCTATTAACCACTCAGCTGAATCAGTCCCTGCCACAGAAAATGATAACTGTTCTAATTGTTCAATATGTAACAATGTGGATGTTGTGTCTTTCATTGACATTCATTTCTGTTTATCAGTCAAATTAAACGGCAAAAAACCGATTCAGGAAATCTCATGGTACTTTTCCACTTTTGAGTGTTTGCAAGACCAAGCAAATTGCATTACAGAATGAAACTGATTTTGACCATGGTACAAAACAGACACTTCATTTTGAACAATGTCAAAGACTGATGATAAAATATTTTCCAAAGTATATATACGAGAAGACTGTATTAATGCTGTAATCAACTACTGCAAGAACTTTTTCGTAATTTGCTTGGTCAATTTGGCGCAGTCGCACTGCAGCCTCCATCTGCGACAGTTTCCAAAATTCATTATATGCTGCATAAACAAAACGTTTTGCCCTCGGGACTTCGGAACCAGAAGAAAATCAGCAAGATCGATGACACCTGACAAAAGGGAAAGATGTTGTTTCACAGATGACAATGTGTTGTGTCCCAACCACTGTTGACATAATTTACCTACCGACTATGTGGTAACCATATGGGAATGTGGAAAACAAGGATCAGGTCTAGTCTGTGTAAACCCCTTTGTGGTATTCAAAAAAGCGAAATTGACATGCATTGGAGCTCATTGGCCACAGTAACCATCCCCAGGGGTCAATCTTGGAAGAGTTAAGTGTACCATTCTGAAACATGACAGTTCATTCCTCAATTGTGTAGTTGGTATGTATTTGCCATGTGTCATAAGTAGCCAATAACGGAATAGAGGGAGTATTTAGATTTCTGGCCGTGGCTAAACGAAAACAAGTAGTCTGTTGTACCGTTTCATTTAAAAATATGAGCTGAGACGGTATCAGACTTGCGCGATGCAATGATTCAGTACCCTGAACTTGCCACTTTTTAGATCCCCAAATGGATTTTAAATCAACCTTGTCCTTCCAGTAATCATATTTTTTTCAAAGACAAATCAGTTATGAATGACAAGGAAAAGACTAATTTAGTGTGGGTCAGCATAAATTTGTTTCGGTTTGGTATCTTAAGTTTATAAAAATAGGACTCTGGGTCAGAAAGATTGTAACCAGTAAAATACATAAATTTACTCAGTTGGGTCTTTGAGCTTCCCTGTAAGGGTGTTGGGCAATGTTCCCATTAGGTATAATCAAAATATGGTCTCTGAGTACTGGTCTTGTGTAAATAATGATGGCCATAATGTTGGTAATAGAATAAATCAGCATAACTTGCCAAATTCAAATACAAATCTTCAGTGTCAAAAGCAGTATAATATTTCAAATCTGAGCACAATGAATGGACTATGTGAACATCCCAGTCATCAGAGTGTATTCCAGGAAAAACCAAATCTCCAAATGAAACGCTGAATACGTATGGAATGTTCAAAGTCTCAGTCAGACCATGGATATCGATTGGTACTTTATCCCAAACAATGCCATCAACAATTGGGAATGCTGAAATATTAACTAGGGCTTGATCTCTTTTCATCACGGAATTCCGTTTAACACAGCCAACGTGGGAGATAATCCTCACGGGAGATTTCAATGCAAATTTACTACATCCTCATGAAGATGAAGATAATATCATCGCAGCAAATGAGATCTGGGCTGTAGAAACGCAGTCGTTTCCCGCCCAAAACCGCAATGATAAAGTAGGCCAGCGATTTATAAGGGACCTTGAGCATCTAGGCATGCGTACATTAAATGGGAGGATAAAACAGGACAAACCGGCCACCTGTACGTACATTAGCCCCCGCTCGAGTTCAATCCTGGACTACACAATAGTAACCCTTCCCCTCCTAGGGCAAATAAATAATTTTCAGATTAAATGCTCCATTGATAGTGATCATTCTGGTCAGCATATCGAACTTAAAATAACATCTTTTAAACCACCAGGAGCTCCAGTAATAGAGGGGGTCTTATCAACAATTAATTTGAAGCGTTTGAGGTGGACATGTACCACACTACCGCAACTAGCTTTAAAAGCTAAAAACTTAATGACAATCCTTGAGTCAGAAAACAAAACGACTATAGATACATGGATCACCTTTTTGAAAAGCTTACCCGATGCAGGAGCGTCCATTAAACAGACAAGTAAATACCATGCAGATAACAACAGTCATCTCAGCCCTACATCACGAAGTTTAAGAAAACTCCTGAGAAAGGCACTTAGAAATGCTCAACAGCATCGCCCACGGTCTAAATTATGGGAGGAGGTACGTCTTTTAAAGATAAAATACAAAAAGCAAATTTGGATCGATAAAAAAACTGAAGAAAACAACTTTTGGACCAAACTATTATACAATGCAAAGAAATCCGACACTAGAGCTTTCTGGGGGCAGGTGAATGCTATGAATAAAGCCACCAAAATCATAAACATAACCTGTGTCCCCGAGCAAGCATGGGTACAGCACTTAAAATCAACATTTTCAATAAACAATGCGGATCAGCCACCCTCCGTTGCAACCATTACATATGAAATGCATAAAGAAATTACTTTACAATCTAATCTCGTCCATTCTGAAGCAGAAATTTTACAAATCATAAAAAAAAGTCGGCTTGCTAGCCACCAGGCCCAAATGGTGTGCCACAGGCAATCTATAAACAAGATCCTGACTACTGGGCAAATAAGCTCTGCAGTCTGTTTCAGGTGATTGGCACTACCAGTCGCATCCCAGAAAGCTGGAGAGGCGCAATTATTAATCCGATATACAAGGGCAGGGAGCGCACGGTTCCAGCAAACTATCGCCTGATTGCACTGATAGATGCAGAGGCCAAATATTATGCATCTCCGATCTTAACCGATTTGATTAATTGGTCCGACGAAAATAAAAAAATCCCGTTAAAACAGTCAGGCTTTCGACGGGGCACGGGCACAATCGCAAATGTACTAGCAATAGGGCTAATCGCTGATAAAAGCGAGAGCCATTACATCTATGCTTTGTGGACTTTAAAGCGGCCTTTGACCGTGTTAGCCGACACATATTGTGGGCTAAACTGAAGCACCAGGGCTTACCAGACTCGATGTTAAACCCAGTTATGGATCTCTATACTAATACCTGGATGCAGGTCAAAATTGCCGATGGACAGAGGCTCACAAGGAAGAATTACACTAACGAAGGGTTAAAACAGGGTTGTGTCTTGGTCCCGCACTTGTTTAATTTATTTATGGCCGACATAACACCAAGGCTAGACGGGGTCAATTCACACCCACCTCGGCTGGGCACACGGCCTTTAACACACTTGTCCTACGCAGATGATGTTGTACTCCTAAGCCAGACGAGAATCGGTCTGCAACGATCAATCAATGAGTTAGCTGACTTTGCCAAAACTAATCTGATGGAAATAAACATTAAAAAAAACAAGGTTATGGTTATAACACATTGCCTGCCTACACAGCCGAAATTTGTAATCGACAATACAACTCTGGAAGTAGTCGATAGCTACAAATACTTGGGGATATGTCTAGACCGAAGGTTTTCATTTGTTACGCATTATTAAGCAATCCAAAAAAAGGGAACAGCTCTGCTGTTTGCATTCGGCAGTATATCAAAACAGTTAAAAGGCCCACTGTTTACTCCACTGCTTGCAGTCATGAAAGCAAAATTATTACCAACTATTGCCTATGGAAGCATGGTCCACCATGGAAATAGTGCACAAATCTTAGATAAAATCCAAACACGAGTGTACAAAAGAGTATTCCGCTTGCCATGCGATGCCTCACCAGCACAGGTACGCCTAGAGTTCGGATTACAACACCAAACACTCTGCAAAAGATATGAGACAATTACATTTTGGTATAAAATTTGGCTAAATCGTGACCTAGAAATAAACGTGGCACTCTGGGAAGCCCTGCAAAACGACCAAACATCACAGTACGCAAAGTACCTAAACGCCTCTTTGAAAATAACCAAGATGGCTGATCTCTGGCAACGGAAACTACCTCTGAAATCATTCCAGATGATTATGAAAAAAGCAGCAAAATCGCACTCATTGATTGATGACAAAGCAACCCTAAGTCGGCGCAACCACGCATGGATGGTTTTACAATCCTACATGAGGTCGGAGCCAGCGGCGTACCTGGGCCTTGCTTTCCCCCCCCATTTAAAAACTAAGTACCTGGAGCTGCGCATGGGGAAACTGCCATCCAATGCTGATCAACCTATTTGGAAGACCCCCGGCCCAAAAGACTGTAACCTATGTGGAGCGTTAGCACAGGATTTTATACATATAATATGCATTTGCCCGGCGTTAGAATGCCACCGCCGGGATTTGCTCAAGAGGAAGTTCAATGAAAGTGGTATCCGCACCTGCAGATCAGCAATACTAAAAAGTCTGGACTCAAAGGACCCACAATTAATTTGTCAACTAATTAAATTGTTATCCTATTTCGGGAATTTAACAAAATAATAATATATGCCACATCCATAATTTAACAATTCCTCTAGTTTTTAAATTTTTTATTTTTTATTTATTGTTTATCGTGGATATTAATTCTATTATGGCGTGTGAAGGAAACATATTTTTATGTCTTGGTATATTGTAAAGGTTTTAATTAACTATACAATAAAGAATTTCTTCTTCTTCTCTTTTCATTTTATGCGATGAAGTTTGAGGGGTCATAACTCCGTCAACCAAGTTCACAGCAGAGCGTTCAGGTAAATATTGGCCATGGATCAAAAGGAAAATACAATCACGAACCCAATCCACATGAATAGGAACACCATCCTTAGCACCATCGAGACATATGTCCAGGGCGGGTCTAAGTAAGTCTTTTTGAACCAGGAGATCACAAGACTGGTGCGTGTAGGGGGCTCTGCCACAGATGATGACAACAAAGACGTGTCAGAAGAAAAGATATTATGTTCCATAGAGTAACCACTGGACCTCAGCTGAAAAATCAGGGTTTGTTCTGCATTGGAAGGTGAATGTATTGTACTTTCAGGAATGTCAATTATAACCTCAACTGGAGGAGATGCATACTCATTATCCACAGTTGTGGATGTAGAAGGTAAAACAGGCAACATATCAATTGAAGATTCCATCTCCCCCTCCACTTGTTGGGGAGCATTTGAAGAAACAGAAGCCATTCAATTCTGTGAAAGATCCTGGCATAGAATGCTGGGAGGCATACTATTAAGTATCGGCCTTATGGTCAAGCTTGACATGCTCGATTGAAATGTAAAGATTCTCTTTACGACCAGGTAGTGTAGGTAGAATCACAGTACGGGTGCCTTTCAATCCAAGGACTCTGATGGTATGATGGACCAAATTCTTTTTTGTGCTCAAACTTCTCTTGGACCTGATCTCCAACTTTTGGAAGCCAGCCACAAACCGGAATCAGCACCGCAGCATCCATGGAAGAGGGCAAATTGGTTTTCGCTTGTGAATCATGAGCCTTTTGTAGATCCTGTAACACAGCACAAGGGTTATCTACATCAAACATGCAGCCACAGCCACATCTAGACCATCAACGTCTGGCACAAACATTTTAATCAAACTTTAGGGGACAGCATTTCTGCCCCACACTCAGTCGCACAGCTTATGAGGTAAAAATACAGCGTTGCTCAATGCTTGTAGTCCATTTAGCTCCATTTATTCCATGTACTCCTCGGTATATTCAACTTTGACATGTAATCACATTAACTCCACACGTTGGGATGTCATGCCAGGGCAAGGCATCATACCCATTTCAGCACGCATCCTGTGACGAGTATTGGACAAACACGGTTACATTTTAGAATGAAGATTGGTGTGCATCCCTTTCATTTCGCTGATACAAACATTTTAATGCCAAAGAGCATTTCGTATGGGGTCAGCCCACCCAGAGATCTTCTAGGGGGATTGTTAAGTGCACGTTGAACTCCATATAAATGAGTCAACCAGCCCCGACCAGAACCTAATACTCTTGCTGTTAAAGATTGCTTTAAGTTACAGTTCATCCACTTCACAACAGAATTGCCCTCAAGCCAATATGGAGATGAGAATTGCACCTGCACCCCCATAGACTGCTTCGCATCCCGGTAAGCCTTAGAGACAAAGCAGTACCTTGGTCAGAATGGAAGGAGCCACAGGCAAATGACTCTACAAAGACAGGCAAATCTTTCATAACAGTTTGAGCGTCAGCACTACGTGACGGCCAAACCCAAAGAAATCTAGTGCATGAATCCACTGCAACCAAGATATACTTAAAAGCATTATCTGAAAGAAACACGTTAGTTATAGATTCCTTACCTTAGAATTACTCCCAGGCGGCAGACTGGATCCGGAAAGTTTTTTCATCAGCATTACCTCAACACATCGTAAGGTGGCGTCGGTCGGCTCCACGACCGTCATTGGCGTTGTGGTTGCCAAGATGACATAGCGGTAGCTACTTACACGCCGCCTTCGCATGCTGATGTCAGTTCTTTCTTTTTCCGCGACAGCTAGCACAGATCCGGAGAGAGTGGTACCTCCAGTCATTTTTTGACTGAACTTTTTGAGCAACTTTTGTCGACGTCTTTTTTGAGTCTACGAATCATGGTGCAAGAGGGATGCCCGGCTTCAAGGCATACGGTTCCTGTACCTGGCTGATGTCGGTTACGGATCCGCACCGCATGTGCCTCTTTTGTGCGACCACGACCCCAAGTTGTGCTCCAACTGCCGGTCCATGGCTCCGAAGGCTTTGTGGGAGCGGTCCTGAAAGCTGCTAGAGCGCCGGCAGTCGGCTCTGCGCCGTTCGAGGTCCCAGTCGTGAGGGAGGTCGAGGGACCGGTTGCGGAGCCATCACTACTTGTCCAAGTCATCGAAGTCTTCCCACTCGGGGTCGGGTAAGCCAAAGCACAAAAAGAAGTAAAAGAAGCATCGTCGCTCTTTGACTTCTCCCCATTGGTTAGCTGACGTGACGAGGGATGTGGGTGGTGCCCCTCCTGTGGCTCGGCATGAGGAGCCTGAAGAGTCGACTCTGAGCTTTCCTCCCATTCCCGGGACCCGGAGCATCTCCTGCCCAGCTTCGTAAATTTTATGAGGCAATACACCCCATCTTTGGCCAGCCAGAACCGGCTGGCATGACTTCGGGCCCCACGGACTTGGTTGGGGGCCTAGGTCTTCTCTGCCATCGGCTCCAGCCCCGGCGCCGCAAGCCCCCCGTGGATCCAGGCCTGTATCCAGATCAGCGCCGGTTGACCTTATTACACCTCCACCGGCGTCGCTTCCTCCGGCACTGCAACCGACGCTGGTCGTGTCTCCTGCCAGCGTCGACCCCGCTCTCCAACCTGATGTGGACCAAGAGCCAAACTGGCATCGCCCAATGCCGGACCCGGTGCCAAGAGGGGTTTTTGTGCTCCTGTTCACTCCTGGGGTCCCTTTTCAGCCAGATTGGCAACCTGAGGATGAGGAGGAGGACTGTGAGGGGTCAGGTGACCCTTTAACTGATCAGCTCAGATCTGAACAGGACTGGAGAGAGGAACTGGGGGATGCCAGACCCTGGCATGTTGTCTCCTCCTACTGTGGCTACGGAGCAGGGAGCGTCATACGCAGTGGTGTTGCTTAGGGCGGTTGAGGCTCTCAACCTCGAGCTTCCTAAGGTGGCTGTCAGGACTAACCTCCTGACAAAGGTGCTTCAGCCAGCTATGAGCTCTTCGGAGCCCCTGCTGCCATTTCATGATGCCCTTACCGAACTTTTGGGGAACCTGGTCCAGTCCCAACACGGAGGCTCCTGTGGGTAGAATGATTGCCTGATGCCACCGCACGGCTCCGGGCGACCCCACTTTCCTTTCCCAACAGTCCACCGCAGAGAGCTTGGTGGTCCAAGCCTCCACTTTAAAGAGAGCATTTCCTACCTCTCCATCGGAAAGGGAATCCAGGAAGCTGGATCATCTTGGGAAAATTTTCTCTTCTGCCAGCTTGGGACTGCGGTTGGTAAACACTGCATGTCTATTGGACCATTATTCCCACTCTGTGTGGGATACGGTTGCACAGGTGCTCCCTCAGTGTCCAGAGGAGGCCCGAACAGTGCTCTCCCAAGCTGTCGCCGCCGGGAGGGATTCGGCGAAGTCTACCATCCGTTGTGGGCTGGATTCCGCGATTCTCTAGGCAGGACAATTTCCACATCTGTAGCCCTTTGTCGCTACACCTGGATAAGATCGACTGGCTTTTCGGGGGATGTCCAGAACACCCTCATGGACATGCCCTTTGATGGCCGTTGCCTTTTTGGCGAAAAAAGCGGACAACGCTCTAGAGCGCTTTGAGGCTACGGAAGGGGTGCCCCACTACATCCCACCCAAAGCCACAGGTCACAGCAAGTTTCCCAACCTTCGCGGGGATGTGGGAACCTTTGTTGTGGTTCAGGGGGCCTGCGGGTGGGCCAGTCCACCAACCCCCCTCTGCAGCAGCCTCCTAGTCCGACCTTTCAGGCCTATCAAACATTAGTGGCCAGCAGAATCCGCCATCACCTCCCCCACTGGCACACTATGATGTCGTACAGGTGGGTTTTGCAAATAGTCCAAAGGGGCTACTCCCTCCCTTTCGAGGCTACCCCTCCAGCCATGCCACCTCAATACCACCGTATTTTGTAGGATCACCGGGCACTTCTCCAACAGAAAGTTTTGGCTCTCTTGGTCAAGGGAGCCATTGATGGCATTCCTGCCCCAGAAGTAGGTTGTGGTTGTTATTCCCACTACTTTCTGGTACCCAAGAAGGACAAGGGCCTGCGTCCTATCTTAGATCTCAGGAACGTCAACCGCTTCCTCCGGAAGGAGAAGTTCAAGATGTTGACACCCGCTCAGGTCTTGTCTGCCCTCGACCATGGAGACTGGATGGTAGCGTTGGACTTGCAGGACACTTATTTTCACATCCCAGTCCTGCCGGCCCACCGGCCTTACCTGCAGTTCACGGTAGGCCACTAGCATTTTCAGTTTACCGTGTTCCCCTTTGGCATAACCAGCGCCCCTCAGCTGTTCACAAAAGTGATGGCGGTGGTCGCAGCTCACCTGCGCAAATCAGAGGTGTCAGTCTTCCCCCTATCCAGTCATCTCCCACCTCCAGACTACGGCCAACCTCCTGCATTCGCTGGGGTTCTCCATCAATGTGCCAAAGTAGCACCTGATTCCCTCTCAGAAGCTCCTCTTCATCGGAGCAGTTCTGGACACGACGCGGTTTCGGGTTTATCCTCCAGAACAGCGAGTCTGGATGTTCGGGCTATGATTCTGATCTTTCAGCCTCTATCCCGGGTTTCGGTCTGGATGACCCTGAGGCTGCTGGGCCTCATGGCCGTCTGCTGGTCACTCATGCCAGGTGGCATATGTGGGCTTGCAGTGGGACCTGAAGTTCCAGTGTGCACAGCATCAGGGAATCTGTCCGATTGCATCCAGATCTCGGAGGGCACTGCACAACAATTGCAGTGGTGGCTAATGACCCAGGATTGGGTCAACAGAAGAACCTACTCCCTTCCCCAACTAGAACACACAGTGGTGAAAGACGCATCCCATCTGGGATGGGGTGGCCACATGGGAGAGGCAGAGATCAGACGCCTCTGGTCTCCGGCGGAGTCTGGGCTCCACATCAACCTTCTGGAGCTTCGGGCGATTCATCTTGCACTCAAGGCATTCCTTCCCTCTGTCTGGGGAAGAGTAGTGCTGGTGTTCACGGACAACACCACCGCCATGTAGTACTGAAACAAACAGGGTGGGGTGGGGTTGTGGACCCCATGTCAGGAGGCCATCCGCCTCTGGCCATGGCTCGAACATCAGGGCATATCCCTGGTGGTTCAACATCTGGCAGGTTCCCTGAACGCCAGGGCAAACGAACTCAGCCGCAGGAGCATGATGGATTATGAATGCGTCTTCATTCGGAGGTGGTGCAAGGTCTCTTTCAACAGTGGGGAGGGCCTTCGTTAGATCTATCCGCCACCGAAGAGAACGTGCAATGTCAGCAATTCTGTGCGTTGGAATTTCCAAGGCGGCACTCGCCTGGTGATGCTTTTCGTTGCGAGTGGAGTTGCGGTCTGTTGTACGCCTTTCCGCCTATTACACTTCTGCCCAGAGTGCTGAAGAAGATCAGGCATGACCGGGCCCAAGTCATCCTTGTGGCTCCGGATTGGGCACGAAGAGTCTGGTATCACAAGCTGCTCAACATAACCATTGATCTTCTGACCCGTCTGCCGCTTTGGGAGGATCTTCTGTCTCAGCAACAGGGGACGGTCCTCCACCCGAACCTGTCCAGGCCCCACCTCCTTGTGTGGAG
Organism: Triturus cristatus; assembly: GCF_964204655.1. Taxonomy (NCBI): domain Eukaryota; kingdom Metazoa; phylum Chordata; class Amphibia; order Caudata; family Salamandridae; genus Triturus; species Triturus cristatus. The sequence continues at coordinate 336,751,183 of NC_140595.1, forward strand.
ATTGAGCAGCTACAGTTGACGTCTTTTGACCTGCCTCCGGAAGTTTGCTATGTAATCTTGGCAGTCAGGAGTCCCTCCACTAAGATGGTATACGCCTGCCGGTGGAACAAGTTTGTGGCATGGTGCACAGCAAAGGCTGTGGATCCCCTTTCTGCCCCTCTTTCTAAGGTTCTCTTGTTTTTTCTTTCTTTAGCCCAGCAGGGCTCTGCTCTGGGACCTATCAAGGGCTATCTTTTAGCCATCTCTGCCTTCCTTCGGATTCCAGATCAGCCGTCTCTTTTCAATAATTTCTTGAAAGGCATAACTCATCTCTTTCCTCCTATTCCTTTCGTTATGCGTCAGTAGGACTTGAATCTAGTCTTTACCTATTTAATGTGCACTCACTTTGAGCCTCTTCACAACTGTCCTTTAAGGCTTCTGATGCTTAAAACTGCATTCCTGGTAGCCATCACAACTGCCAGAAGAGTGAGTGAGCTCCATACTCTTTCCTCCAAGCCTCCTTTCCTGTCTGTCCATCCGGACAAGGTGGTTCTCAGGATTCGTCCATCCTTCCTTTCTAAGGATGTCACTGCCCTTCACATCGGGCAGACCATCACTTTGCCCAGCTCCTTTCCGCCTTAGTATTCTTCGAAAGAAGAAGAGAGGCTCCTCCGTCTGGACCCTAAACGTACGCTTTCTTTCTATCTGGATCGCACAAGACAGTACCGGGTGGATGACCAACTCTTTGTTGGCTATGTGGGTGTCAAGAAAGGTCAGGTCGTACACAAGCGAACCATTTCTCGATGGGTCATTTTGTGTATTAAAGCCTGCTATTCTCTGGCTAAAAAGGAGCCTTCAGTGGGGCTACGCACCCATTCCACCAGGGCAACGGCAGCCACTACTGCTTTGGGAAGAGGAGATCCTCTACATGACATTTGTCAGGCAGCTACGTGAGAATCACTGCACACGTTTACAAAACATGACTGTCTGGACAGTCAAGTACGGAGAGATGGCTTCTTTGGCCATTCTGTTCTCCAGGACTTTCTGGTATGATCTTGGTTCCCAGACCCACCACCGGGGTTGGTATTGCTGGGGTATCCATTCTAAGGTAAGGAATTTATAACTAACGTGTTTCTTTCAGATGAACAAGTTACTTATCTTTGGTAACCATATATCTGTAAGAAACATTGGTTAGTTATAGATTCCTTACCGCCCCACCCATCCTCCCCGTTCTGTGAACTGATTTCTAGGGTTAAAGATATCCTTTCAGGGCCCTAGTTTTGTGCACCAGTGGTCAGTGTCTTGCATGGCTTTGCGTTTCTGGCGCGGAAAGTCGTGTACAGAACTGACGTCAGCGCACAAGGGCGGCGTCTAAGGAGCTACCGCGACGTCATCCCGGCGCTCACAATGCCAACGGCAGACGTGGAGCCGACTGACACCACCTTCCGACGATCAGAGGTACTGCTGATGAAAAAACTTTTCAGATCCAGTCTGATGCCTGAGGGTAATTCTAAGGTAAGGAATCTATAACTAACCTATGTTTCTTACAGATATATCGTTATCAAAGGTAAGTAACTTGTTCATCAGATGTTAAAGGACCGCAGTGATCAAGATAAATACAACCAAACGGTTGATTCAAAATGTATATTTGAGTGTGGGGTGAATGTAAACAATTGAAGGTTTAATCTGTCGACAAATGTCACAGGAAAGAACATATTTACGAACCTTTTGGTACAATCCACGCCACCAAAAACGTTGCTGTAATAGGGCAAATAGTTGCTGTCACTCCGGCATGTGCAGAAGCAAGCCTTCATGTGCAGCCACTATTAAAGAAAGTCTGCGTTCCTTGTTGGGAATCAGCCGATCCCCAACGGATGGAATGGTCACAAATGGAATTTGATCGGATGACAAGTGGTAAGTAAAACGTGAAGGGAAACTCTGTTCCCTCCTTCGTCCCAGCTATTGCTTCTAGGATATCATCATCAATTTTAGTCACAGACCTAGTGGCTGCTGCTCCTGAAGAAGTGTCTACTGCGGATTTGGCTGCCTTATCAGCCAGCGAATTAGCAACCGCGTGTACCCCCACATGTTAATGGCCCAAAGTATGGATGACATGTGTGAGTGACAAACGTTCCTAAGGAGCGGCCACTCGGACCCAAAGCGTTTTATACTTAATTGTGCTGCCTTTAGAATCACGAAAATCATTTCAAGTTGTCATTGAAGGATTGTGCACAGTAAACCGAATCGCACACCACAACTGTAGGAACCTCAAGATCAGCAAATTCAAGAGCCAAAACCAAAGCACGTAGATCCGCCAATGAGCCTTGCAATCTCCAAGAGACTGTGTGTGCACTAAGGAGGATTGAAAAACCCCATCAACAATCGTACCCGCCACAATTGCGCAGGCTGCAGAATAAGCATGTTTAGAACCAATGGCTGGCTGCGCAGACCCATCAGTGTAAATAATGCATTTGTACTGATCAAGAGGGAGTAATGATAAAGGTGGAGGATGAACATGTTCATATTGTAGAAACTCCTGTGTTTGCACAGTAGGGTCAAAGATAAAATTGAAATCAGCCGACATGAAAGAACTAGCCCATTGGATCCACTGTGGATGCAAGGCTTCGGAATTCAGGACACTAGCCTTCGTGACTGCTTCTAAAGCAGGCACTGGCGACACCATGAAAATGTGTTTACCCTGAGCCAGAGAGCGTTCCTTCAGAATCACCATCTGGACAGCTGTCAAAATCTTTTCCGTAGAAGAGAAACGCATCTTAGCTGGAGTATACAAATACGATTTATAAGCAACTGGGACAATGTACCCTTCATTGAAAGTCGCTTAAGTGAATCCTAAGAATCCTGGTACAATCCTTATGACCAAATTTATGGAATTGTCTCTTGTTAACAAGAATTAAGTTGCAAGCAAATCAGACTGCAAGGACCTGAGAATTGATGTATGTTCCGGAAGCCAACTGGAAGATGAAAAAGAGGGTTGTATCAACGCGTACAGGGGTAAGATACACTGGGCTTAATAAGGTATGTAGGTTCTGCAAAATTAAAAAAAACAGGAAAGACTGTAATTTTTTACGGGTAGAGGGAGGCTGCAATTGTGCCCATTATTCCAAAAAGTGGGGAGCAAACCCCTTCCCCTCATTATTAAGTTCATAACCAAGGAAAAGCACTGTCATAAAGGCAATGTGTGATTTTGCGAAATTACATTTGTAACCTAACTTCGCAAAAAGTGTGATAATACGATCAACGCACATCAGATAAGGATTTATCTCATCATCAGTTGGATAATTGTCATAGACGTACAAAAAGGACTCAGGGTCAATCTCCTGTAAAATTGAAACAATGTGTGCTGCAAACACTCCAGGGCTTATACCTCAGAGGTAATCTTGCATATCGTTGCTGATTGCTTAGGGCATGTTCAGAAGCGCCAGGTGGAGGCGAACCCGCACGTGAACCAGGCTTCTGTTGTTGCTGCCGCTGGATCTTGTTCAAAGCCTTTTTATGAAAGACTGGACGACCCTCCTTTTCAGGGGGGGTTTAACCTGTGGCTGAGTAAATGGTCTGGCTCCTTAGATATTGCGACCCAAAGATGCATACATATCTGAAATAATAACCGGCAACTGTCTTTGCCGATCCACCTCCACCACCACCGCTAGGGGTTGACAAACTTGCAAGCAAACTGCCTCACCTTTAATATTGGCCAGAATCATATCGGAGACAATAGGGAATATTCCCACTAACTTCTTCCCCAAATCCAGGGCTGGACCAGCGCCGTGTTCATCTTGTACCTTCTCCAGAATGCTTGATAGAGCACTCATGGAAGGGGTGCCAAAGCACAGTGTATACACTGAAGCAAGCACTGTTCTCTGGTGAAGCAGTCAGCCCAAGCAGGAATCAGACCACTAGGCATACTCATTGTAAGGATCCTATGTTTTTCAACAGGAGTCATGTGTGGAAGAACTGCCTCAAGCTGCTCAAATTTTTGTGCAGGCCAAAACGGCAAATTATCACTGTTTTAAGAACGTTTGCCCATCACTGAGTTAATCATGATGGGGCTAATCACAAGTCCACCACCATGTCCTGGTGGCAGAGCAGCAGCTCCAGCCGGATCTGCTTATAGTGCACGGGACATAAACTTTATGACACTTCTATAAATATGAACTATTTGTGAGTACAATATATGTAGCTCTGCCACAGTAACATTCATTTCATTTGGATGAGGTGTAAAACCTGCCAAAACAGGTCAAGTGGCCCACCGATAGACAAGGGGCCCATGCGAACAAAAGAAACAGGGTGAGGAAGGGCGCCATTAAACCAAATTTATGCTCCCAGGATATCAATGGAACTTCAAGTAATGCATAAGAACAATACGCTGCCGAAGGAGCAGTGGGCGTATATTCATGAAACAAATTATAATTTCCATCCACTGCTGGAAATGTAACCCAAGAATAAAATACCTCAAAGCGGTATGCTGGATCAGCCTCAACCACTAAAGTAATGTTTATCCTTCATTGGGGACACCGTGTTGAGTTAAAAAAGCAGTAACCTCAGCACGGTTATGTGCCACAATTGCGTCAGGTTGTGCCATGTCACTAAAGAAAGCAATGAACAAAATGACAGCGCAAAACAGGGCCAATAAATATTTTAAAATTCAAGCTTGAAAAACCTATAGAAATACGGGTACCCTACAAATACAGGAGGTTAAGCCCCCCCTACCATGTACGTCTCCGGTAACCGGTTAGAGGGTATTGTGGACAAGCACACGCGCTACTCGGGTCTTGTGAATAAATGCCATACCAAACGTTGACGGTGCCATGTTGCAGGGATTCTGCCCAAGAACAGAACTATGGGCAGGATTATAGGACCTCGTGTATAGGGACTGAGTCCTCCTACCACCTTAGTATCTATGAACCCAGGACCGACTAGCTATAGTGTCTCACTTCCTCTCCTACTCATTCACAGAGAAACAATTAATTAGAAACACCAGAACACAACACTCCCAGATCTCTCAGGAACTGCAGAAACAAGACACTCCCTTTCGCTGGCACTCTTGTACTTGTCCACAATATGATCTGACAGTCGTGGTTCTTATCTGTGGAATAAACCTGACTTAGGAAAATAATTAAGCTTTTGCCTTTTTACTTCCTGGTACCATTCCACACTCTTGCTCATCAAATTGACCTCAAGCTATCTGTGGCTCCAGTTTTTTTTTTTTAGATGCGGCCAAAGCATTCAGTTCCATTAAATGGCATTTTCGACACACAGCAATAGAAAGGATGGGCGTAGGCAAGGCTTTCCTGAGAAAGGTCACCCTACTCTATACTGAACCAACTTAATATCGTTTCAGAAGATGAATTAGGCAGGGATGACATGTTGCAGGGATTCTGCCCCAAAACAGAACTATGCGCAGGATTATAGGACCTTGGTGTATAGAGACTGAGTCCTCCTACCACCTTAGTATCTATGAGCCCAGGACCGACAAGCTATAGTGTCTCACTTGTTCTCATGTAAAAACAGCCATGGAATTTCTAGCACAAAATAAAGACGTGTAGTAATGTGCACAAAGCAACAGAGAGACTGCATCTTTCTCATGCTAACATAGTGAAGACGACAATGTCCCGATGGGCCACGTGGCATGACCCTATCCTCTTTGCCCTGGTGTTGGTGCCCTTTTCTTGCATTAGGAGAGAGTATCACCTCCAGTGAGTATTCATTAGACATGCACAGGATTATCTTGCCTATGTATGCTATTGGCATCCTACTCATCATGAACGTTGCACTAAATCTAACACTGATCATAAATGACATTTTTACATTCGTTGTTTGGTCCGGTTTGAAGATTAACTGGACAAAATCACTCCTGATGCCACGGACTAAAAACCCATAACAACTCAGCCTGGCATTTCCTTTACAGTGGCAAAGAGAACAGATGAGTTACCTTTGCATTGTATATCACAAAGATATGACAGTGGTGATCAGAGAAAACTATGTCGCTATATTACAAATATCACTAGACAGGTAGAGGGTTGGATCAAATTACCACTATTGGTGTCTGGCAGAGTTGCTCTTATAAAGATATTGGTGCTCTGCAAACTACTTAACTCCTTTCATATAATGTTACAATACCTTTAACCAAAACATTCTTCAGGTGACTTAGATCTCTCATGCTCAGACTGACATGGGCAGGTTGGCAAACTCAGGTAGCATGATCTAAAGTGTAGCTGCCCTATAAACTAGTAAGCTTTGCCGCCCCTGATTGCGACACATACTACCTGGTTAGCGTTACAACAAACAAATGATGGACGGAATGCTGACAATGCATACATTCTCCCCCAGTCAAGAGATCTGGGTTAAATCCATCGTTCTTTTGCCCACTACACCACCCCAGTTCAGACATGGCCATATGCAAATCAGTCTTGACCCTGTGCCTCATGGGAACAGTCCAGCCCGAACTGCCAAGCCATGTCTTCCCTGGACCGGAATCAAGCATCCCAGGACCGGTTTCTGGCTATCAGCCGTCATCAGCCAGGATAGCTTGACTCCAGTGGCGTAGTGAGCACGGGTCCCACGTCTGGGAATACCCATCCCACTTAGGGCGAAAAGCGTTACAACAAACAAATGATGGACGGAATGCTGACAATGCATACATTCTCCCCCAGTCAAGAGATCTGGGTTAAATCCATCGTTCTTTTGCCCACTACACCACCCCAGTTCAGACATGGCCAAATGCAAATCAGTCTTGACCCTGTGCCTCATGGGAACAGTCCAGCCCGAACTGCCAAGCCATGTCTTCCCTGGACCGGAATCAAGCATCCCAGGACCGGTTTCTGGCTATCAGCCGTCATCAGCCAGGATAGCTTGACTCCAGTGGCGTAGTGAGCACGGGTCCCACGTCTGGGAATACCCATCCCACTTAGGGCGAAAAGCGTTACAACAAACAAATGATGGACGGAATGCTGACAATGCATACATTCTCCCCCAGTCAAGAGATCTGGGTTAAATCCATCGTTCTTTTGCCCACTACACCACCCCAGTTCAGACATGGCCATATGCAAATCAGTCTTGACCCTGTGCCTCATGGGAACAGTCCAGCCCGAACTGCCAAGCCATGTCTTCCCTGGACCGGAATCAAGCATCCCAGGACCGGTTTCTGGCTATCAGCCGTCATCAGCCAGGATAGCTTGACTCCAGTGGCGTAGTGAGCACGGGTCCCACGTCTGGGAATACCCATCCCACTTAGGGCGAAAAGCGTTACAACAAACAAATGATGGACGGAATGCTGACAATGCATACATTCTCCCCCAGTCAAGAGATCTGGGTTAAATCCATCGTTCTTTTGCCCACTACACCACCCCAGTTCAGACATGGCCATATGCAAATCAGTCTTGACCCTGTGCCTCATGGGAACAGTCCAGCCCGAACTGCCAAGCCATGTCTTCCCTGGACCGGAATCAAGCATCCCAGGACCGGTTTCTGGCTATCAGCCGTCATCAGCCAGGATAGCTTGACTCCAGTGGCGTAGTGAGCACGGGTCCCACGTCTGGGAATACCCATCCCACTTAGGGCGAAAAGCGTTACAACAAACAAATGATGGACGGAATGCTGACAATGCATACATTCTCCCCCAGTCAAGAGATCTGGGTTAAATCCATCGTTCTTTTGCCCACTACACCACCCCAGTTCAGACATGGCCATATGCAAATCAGTCTTGACCCTGTGCCTCATGGGAACAGTCCAGCCCGAACTGCCAAGCCATGTCTTCCCTGGACCGGAATCAAGCATCCCAGGACCGGTTTCTGGCTATCAGCCGTCATCAGCCAGGATAGCTTGACTCCAGTGGCGTAGTGAGCACGGGTCCCACGTCTGGGAATACCCATCCCACTTAGGGCGAAAAGCGTTACAACAAACAAATGATGGACGGAATGCTGACAATGCATACATTCTCCCCCAGTCAAGAGATCTGGGTTAAATCCATCGTTCTTTTGCCCACTACACCACCCCAGTTCAGACATGGCCATATGCAAATCAGTCTTGACCCTGTGCCTCATGGGAACAGTCCAGCCCGAACTGCCAAGCCATGTCTTCCCTGGACCGGAATCAAGCATCCCAGGACCGGTTTCTGGCTATCAGCCGTCATCAGCCAGGATAGCTTGACTCCAGTGGCGTAGTGAGCACGGGTCCCACGTCTGGGAATACCCATCCCACTTAGGGCGAAAAGCGTTACAACAAACAAATGATGGACGGAATGCTGACAATGCATACATTCTCCCCCAGTCAAGAGATCTGGGTTAAATCCATCGTTCTTTTGCCCACTACACCACCCCAGTTCAGACATGGCCATATGCAAATCAGTCTTGACCCTGTGCCTCATGGGAACAGTCCAGCCCGAACTGCCAAGCCATGTCTTCCCTGGACCGGAATCAAGCATCCCAGGACCGGTTTCTGGCTATCAGCCGTCATCAGCCAGGATAGCTTGACTCCAGTGGCGTAGTGAGCACGGGTCCCACGTCTGGGAATACCCATCCCACTTAGGGCGAAAAGCGTTACAACAAACAAATGATGGACGGAATGCTGACAATGCATACATTCTCCCCCAGTCAAGAGATCTGGGTTAAATCCATCGTTCTTTTGCCCACTACACCACCCCAGTTCAGACACATACTACCTGGTGGCACAGGTGCAAATTGCACATCACTGGATACACTACATTAGACATACACCACACTTAAACCTATAGATGACAAGGTGAAGAGGGATCTAGCTGAGTGGGGTGACAAGATTGGGAAGATTGAGGAACAGCCTGGGGCTGAGACTCCTTGACTAACAATAGAGGGAACACTGGGAAGCAAGGGGGTGCAGGGTTTAGAAAGGCTGGTACAGGAGATTGTGTACTTTACATTTATTGCATTGCTGTCACGCTGTACTGCATAAATTGGATGCTAGGTGTACATTATGTATTATGAACTAGTTACAAAGAACGAGTTTCTAGTTATTTGTAAACTGTACTCCAAAATGACAATAAACAGATGAAACAAAAGTAGAGAACCTGAATAGATAAACATGAACTATATCAAAGAAGTCCACTTTGTAAAGACTTCTGAAACAAACTTTAAGGTTTACCTTTAACAAAAGAAAGATTAAATGAGTAGGTTAAAAGTTTTGAGCTTAAATTTGAATGGGCTAAACCATAGATAGAATGACAACTTAAAAAGACTAGAAACAAGTAGCCTAATAAATCTACATTTTCAACTATACTGCTAAGTGTTAGACCTGGCATCTTTGGCATGGTTTCCCCAGACTTTTTGCCTCCACCCCCTGTATTTTTGATGCTATGCTGGACTTCGTTTTTGCTGGTTTAGATGCTTTGGGCACTTTGCCACTGCTGATCAGTGTCAAAGTGCAAGTGCTCCCTAGGTAAATTGTTATATTGATTGATTATCCCTGATTGGCATATTTGTTTCACCTGTCAGCCCCTAGTAAAGTGCACTGAGTGTGCCAGGGCTGGTGATTCAAATGCTACTAGTGGGCCTGCAGCACTGATTGTGCCACCCACAGGAGTAGCCCTAAAATGGTGTCACAGGCCTGCCACCGCAGTGCCTGGGTGCAGTTGCTAACTGCCATGCTGACCTGACCAGTGTCCACACTGGCCAGGCCTAACCCTTCCCTTTCTGTACACATTGGACACCCCTATGGAAGGCCCTGGGCACCCCCCTGGGCAGGGTGCAGTGTATGTGAAAGGTAGAACATGTGTTGGTGTAGGTGACATGCTCTGGTAGTGAATTACAGCCATTTTCGTTTTTCACTATTGAAAGGCTATCTAGCCCATAGGCTATAATGGGGAATGCTGAGTATAATGTTTACCTGCATATCTTCCCATAGGAGCAAGATAGAAAGCTAAAGTCTGGTATCCCTCAATTCAGAATTTAATAACACATCCTGTGTGTGACAACAGCACTTTTAGAAGGTGGCTGTTTTCCTTTTCTGCCCTTTCTGTGTGCCTTGGCCTGTTTGTGAATTGACTGTCTGGTTTGTGAGTGATAGGGACAGGGGTGGCTCCCAGAGGCTGGATGAGTCAGCCCAGGGCTGAATAGGGAAATTCCCCTGTAGATGGGTGGGAGGAGTAGCACTTAAGCCTGAATAGGGCTGTGCCTGCCTTCCACAATGCTGGCTCCACCCCCTGCTGGGCAGCTGACAAACCTGCCCCTCTCTCTCAAAGGAAAGAAGAAATCAAGTAAACAGAGTGCTCCAGGACTGGCCAGAACTGGTTCTGACTAGGCCAAGGCCCCTTTGCTTTCAGAGGACAAAGGATTTTGGGGTATAAGTATTGAGACCCAGACTACAGAAAATTAGATCATCCTGGAATCAAGAAGGAACCTCTGCCAAGGAGAAAGCTGGAAGACTGAAGAGGAAGGACTGTCCTGCTGTGTGTTTGTGGGCTGACCTGCAGTTGCTTTGCTGCCAAGGAGAGGGGAAGGACTTTGCTGTTGCTGTGTCCCCTTGCTTGAAGAGATCTCCAAGGGCCTGAGAAGAGCTGGCCTCCTGTTAAGATGTCCCAGGAACAAAAGGACTTCACCTCCAACTTCCCCCTGAACTCTGCTGAGTGAGTTCTGCCCTTCCTAGAGTGCTTGAGCCAATTGTGGAGCCTCTGAAAGCTGTGCCTGCTGTTGGGAAGCTGACCAAGAAGGAAGAAGCAAAGGATCTACACTTTTTCACGCACAGCCGGCTTAGCGAGAACATTTCCGTCGCTCCGCTTGTTAGCAGGCAGAATTTTATCGCTGCGAACATCGTCGCAGAGCCTGCTGCCGCTGAGCCGGATCATCGCTGGTGAAATCGTCTCCCCGTTCATTAGCGGGCCGAATTTTGTCGCTGCGAACATCATCGCAGAGCCAGCCCAGATCCCCTCTCCGCTCGTTAGCGGGCAGAATTTTATCGCTGCGAACTTCGTCGCAGAGCCTGCCGCCGCTGGGTGAGATCGTCGCAGAGCAAGCCAAGATCATCGCACCGCTCGTTACCGCGCAGAATTTTATCGCTGCGAACATCGTCGCAGAGCCAGCCAAAATCATCGCACTGCTCGTTAGCGGGCAGAATTTTATCGCTGCGAATATCGTCGCAGAGCCAACCCAGATCATCGCTGGTGAAATTGTCGCTCCGCTCGTTAGCGGGCCGAATTTTGTCGCATCGTGCCTTAGCGAGTAAATTTCTACCGGAAAAGCTACGCCTTGGAATCCATACAAGTATCGCCTCACTCCCCATACAGACCGGATTAGTCGCCCACGCCCGCTGCGTGCAGCGGGGTTGCCGCCTTGCCTCCCCAGGGTCTCAGGACTGACGCTGTTGCTTGTTTTTCGACTCCTGGGCGCCGCTAAGAACTTTTATCGCATCACCAGGTACTGTTGGCTAAAATTGACGCTAAGGTGAATGATTTTGTCGCTAAGCTAAGAACTCTTTTTGAAACCATATTCTTGATCTGTGTATGTTGGATATTTGTCGTTTTGGTCTTGTATAGTTTATATAAAAGTACTTTATTTATCTACACTGGTGTGGAGTCCATTTGTGGTATATTCACTGTGTTACTGTGAGTGTTGGTACAAATACTTTACACATTGCCTTTGATAAGCCTGTCTGCTCGTGCCAAGCTACCAAGGGGGTGAGCAGGGGTTATCTAAAGAGTGTATCCCCCTTACCCTGACTAGAAGTAAGGGTCCCTATTTGGACAGTGGTACCTACCTCTGCCAACTAGAGACCCCCAGATCTAACACTAAGCATTTCAATTCAAAAACTGTAGAATGTTGATTATCAAGCCGGACCAGTCGGCAGTTGGGGAAATCTCTTCAAGCAATGGAGAACGATAAAAGGCAAGTGAATCCTCATATTCTATGTAAGTTTGAGGCACTAAATTTTTTCAAGAAGGAACGACTGAATATCTTATAAACAGCTGTCAAACTTTGGCACGACATTAGGGACTGTGATTATATGTCATACTTCAGTAAGTTAGCCCCCACATGTGATTTGTGGGACACACTAGAGTGCATGAGAGATAAGCTGAGTCTCTGGTTAACGGAGATAAGAATCAACAAATGGGGAAATTGGTTGATAAAGGCAGTCTGCTCCCTTAGAATTCGTTGGGAAAAAAAATCGAAATGCGCCATATTGAGATTTCAATATTTATAGTTGACCATGTGGATTCAAGCAAATGTTTGTATATGGAAGACTACAGGACAATTTGAACACGATGTACAAACTACAACTCCAAGGAAATGTTATGGTACTGGAGGCTACTTGGAGCAGGGGAAGGAGACCATAAGTCAATATCCTGTGTGTGGGAGGAAGACTTGCCTTCTGGTGAACTATAAAACTTGTGGCAAGTATCTATGAATGCTCTTTATACTACAGTTGAGTCTTCTACTCTAAGAAGAACTATTTGTCCTTAAGTTATACTGGACTCCTTCACAACTCATGAAAATTAATAAATGAAGGCACCACAAATGCGTAAGTTAGGGAACAGACAATCCCCACATTTGCGACTTGCCTGAAGATACAACCTTTTTAGCTAAATGTGGGTAAGACAATAGCAACAATTAAGCACTGGAAAATTGAGGTCAGCTGAACTCATTGTATTTGAGAGGCTCGAAGAAAAAGCAGAGAGCAGTTATCAATACATCAATGTAAACTGCTATTTTATTTCGTATTGTTGGCAAGAAGGCCAATATGCAGATGTTGGATTAGCTCAACAGCCCCATTGCATGTACAATGGCTAGAATACTTAAAATGTATCCATGTTTTAGATGGGAAATGCTCATATGTAAAACGAACAGAGATGTGGCAACCTTTTGACCCGTGGTTGAGGATTGAAATGGTCTCATTGTCCAATTTCTAAAGATTGGACCTAATAAACTATAGATATACTTGAGTCAAATAGTCAAGGTAATAGTACTCAGATAAGGGATTGGAGGAAAAAAGGAGAAACATCTCAATGGTGTTGTCAAGAACAAGGTCCCTCAAGCTCCAAATTGAGGCAATCAATTTTGCAGCTTCTTTCTATATATTCTGAGATTATGTGAGGACTAACAAACAAAAAAAATACTCAAGAAGGTTAAGGGCACTTAGTGACAGTTAATATACATATACTAGAAGATGTAACATAGTTCTAATGTAAATCTAACACTTTGGCATCATTTGTACTATGGATGTGGTGAATGGGTTGGACCTCATTAGTTGAGACACAGTGCTCTGTTGTTTCAATCTTCCTTCTCTGCTCATCGGGTTAATTGCCTCTCTGTATCACCAATTGGAAGAAAGTTTAATAAGAAATGGCCATCTTGCAGGGGTTTTAAAAGGATTCAGAGGTACCGGTCAGTGGTGCCCTGTGTTTCAAAAGTTGATTGCTCTGTTCATGGAGCTTCTTGCAACATATATTTAGAAATCTCGTGACATGGTGTCTCCATTAGTGGTACTTCAGATATCAAACAGTGTGCTGAAGATTTTTTTTTTTTTAGCCGATCGTGATGCAAGTTTAGGTGACCAACACACTGCATTATCCTGTCATTTAAAAATACCAAACCTGCGTGATGAAAGCACTTCAGCATGATTGTTCGTGTTTCTTCATTTATTGATTCATCACTATTTGGCAAATGCACGAGCAGCACTGGTGTTTATAAACTTGGAACTGTTTTTCTTGCTTTGGCTTTTAAAGCTATCCAATGTCCTGCTAAGTGGCAAGATAATTTTTGTAACTGGCTTCAGTTTTAAATTTTACAACTTGAAAGGGCTTTTAGCACTCTTACATCTAGTGAGATTTCTCTGTCACTAGTGTTATTAGTATTTTTTTTTCAAACAGTTCCTGCAAGAACATATCAGGACCATGGTATTCCAGGATTACAGAGTAATGGCGAAAAAACGTGCTCCTCCATGGCGCTGTCCAGCTCTCTCCTTCTCATGCACATGGCATTTTTGGCTGCTGCGTTGCGTGAAAATTTAGTAAATAGACCCCTAAGTTTCCCAATCCCAACCAGATTGCAATGTCCGGCTCAAACAGTAAATAGTGTTTTCGGTTTTTGGTATTTTCCAAAGTACACAGTTTGTGCCTCATTCACAGTTTCTGACCATGAAATGGGGGTAACACAACAGTTGTGCTGTTTTATTTAAATCCAAGGTTAACACACTCAGGCCCAGATTTAGAAACGTTTTGTATCAGGTTTGTGTTACTTTTTCAACATAGACCTGATGCTATATCTTTTTGGGCATTTACAAACCAATGCGAATTGGTATCACGTTGGTTTGTAACAAAGAGTAACACAAATGAGCTTTGCATTACTCTACATCAAAGGGGCCTTCCCTGAGTGGTACATATAGTTCCCGTGCTACCACACATGGTCTTTGATGAAAAACCCTTTTTAGGTCTCGCCTGAGCCAGCGCTTTAGCGCTGCTCTCGCAAGAGCTTTTGTAAAAGGGGGATTTGGAAGTGCAAACCAGTGCTTTCAGGCCGCCAACTTCAGTTCAAGTGCGCCGGGCGCGCGCACCATTTGGCAGCCTGAGTGATCATTTCACGGCCGCTTTGATGTTCTCAGTGAGCCGCGTGGCCACTGAGAACATCAAAGCAGCCGCGATAGTGCTAATTGTTGCTGCTGCTTGCCTCTAAGCATCAGACAGAGCCTCGGGCTGTGGAAAGACAGCTGTACACCTCCGCTCTCTCTCACTGAGGGCCCCTCCCTAGGCAAAGAGCAGCTTTCTGCGGCCAGAGAAAACGTGTTGGGAGGAGGCAGAACAACTGATATGCATCTTCAAAGAATACTAATGACATTTTTTTTTAAAGTAGGAGTCAGAGAAACACGAATCTGTGATGTTAAGTGTGGAGAGCAGCGAGCGCGCGAGCTCCTGTCATGCAACCGTTCCTTTATTGCACGTGGTAGACGGCAGGCAGTGTTCCAGTCTTCTTCATTACGGTTTTGGGATATTATGTTGTCACCCACCCACTCTCCCTCTTTCTTCCCAGTGCTTTTTTTTTTGCCGACCTTCAAAATCTGGATTCTTTTCTCACGCCCCCCACTTCACTTGCATATTGTCACCATGGGTTACAGCGCACCACAATTGTGCCCAAGGGGTGCTGTTCCCATAGACTCATCCAAACAAACATTTTAACTTTGTAATGCTTGCAGAAGTTGCTCCGATTATTTAGCAAGATATTTCCCTTTCACATTGGATGCTGTTAATAACAGTGCTGGCAGCATAAGCAGTGATCCTGTTATAAAGAGCCGTTTGCAGTATATTTTAAGGGTGAATAGAATTCTTGTGGAGGGGGATTACATTATGTACCACGGGTAACATCATTTTTGCGCCGATTCATTTAGTGATTTTCCCTATTTGCCCTCTCTCTTCGGGACCTGGGGGAAGGGGTTGGGGGGTGACAGCCGGTTGGCTTTCTGTACTGCCGGCTGCAGCTGTCTTGTCTCCCTGTGTTTTTTGTATCACACATAGCAGAACAACTGATATGCATCTTCAAAGAATACTAATGAAGTTTTTTTTTTAAAGTACGAGTCAGAGAAACACGAATCTGTGATGTTAAGTGTACGGTCGAGCCAGTCGGCTCGTCAGAAATAGGTCGTCCACAGCCCCTCGGGACGTGTCCCGTGCTTCCGGTTTGTATACCACTGCTTGCAGAGGCACGCATTTTTGACCCATTTCTTAGCCATAGACTAACCCTAATATTTGTGTGTATTCGTTCTGAGGTAAACGTGGAGAATCCTTTACTACCCATTTTATGACGGGACAGCCTGCCCATGGTACAGCGTAGAGGGCGCTCTCCATCACAAAGGGGGCATGCTCGGTGGGTTGGGCGCGTGCAGCCGAGATCTGTTGTATATCGACCACGTCGCAGACCGAATCCCTTTGGTGCAACTCAAGATTTAATCTTGGATTAAAGTAGCATCGTTGATTGAGGTAAAACCGTGTATTATTTCAGTGCCAGTTTACACCTGTGTTGGTAAAGTCCCCTACATAAATGGCAGGGACATTATGCTACCATTTTGAGGTTGTGTTTGCAGGCCAAAGGTGCCGAATGCATAAGTGCAGAACTGATATTTCCTTTATAGAAACAGGGACGTAGAAGAGTAAGGCTACAAGTTCAGTTTTACACATCTCAAAATTCATTAAATCCATCTTCCATTTTAAGACAAACCAAGCATTTGCAATGCAATAGGTCTGGCATTACTGAATGTTTGAGCTATTGGTGTATTATTAGCTATGCCAATAGCTCAAACTTTTATAATGCGAGACCTATTGCATTGCAAATGCTTGTTACTAATGATAGTAGACAGGGATTTGCAGAAAAAATGAACACCACTTGAAAGCAGGCCTTAACAGGAGAAATGTTTTCATTTCTCCTTTCTTTTCTGACTTTGCACTTGTACGGCATTGTGAATCACACATACAAGGTGGGAAAAGTAGATCCAAGCATCATATTTTGTACTTGAAGAAGTACAAATCCTATGCTAGCCTCAAGCACACACCCTTGCCCTATGGAGCAAAGGTGTGTGTATGGGGCTCAGCAGCAAAATCCAGTGTCTATGCTAGGGGGAGGGTGACAAATCTCTGTAGATATATCATTCTCCTGCTCTCTCCCCATCCGGCAACGCAGCGCAACATTTTTGTCTGCTGCGCTGCATGACACTTTTGTACATCTGGTCCTCAGTGTGGCGTTCTTTACCAATTCTATTTCATGCAGTTTCAAATCACAATTCGCACTCTGGTTGTAATCCCATTGCTATTGAAAACTACATTTTGAGCCCAAAACGGGATTAGAGCCCACATTGTAATTAGGAACAAAATCTTTGAGCTTTTTAGGAGAAATATGATGCAATTGGTTTAAGTAGAAGGCCTCAACTCTTTCTCCAATTCTCACATGTGCTATTTTGTAGCGTAGTCTTGAAATAGTACAGTTTATCCTGTTCTTGAAATTATGACATGGTTCTTACATTTCTTGGTTAACATTTTAATATAACAGTCCAGCATTTATTCATATGAAGGCTGTAAATGCAGTTCAGTTTTCAAGTGTCAAACAATGACTTACAATCGCTGTGAGACCAGTAGATTCCCTGAGGTCATAGAGGGGTTATGAAGTCTACTGTGTAGCTGTAAATCAATCTTTAATATCAAAATTCCTGTAGGATTTCTGATGCTCCGTCACAGGTGACTGATTGTGTTGCCATAGGACTGCTACATTGCAGCTGTAATTCCACATCTGTTGCACTTCCTGCCATCACTTAATCCAGTCGATCTTTGTACTTCACTACCCCCCCACCTACCCACACGCACCCTCCGTTTCTTTTCAGCGCCCTCCTCCACTCCCCCTCTTCCCCAAACCGATGGCAGCGTGCCATGAAATAGACTACACGACTTTCCAATAAAATGCTGACTTTTCAGTGGTGTAAATGTTCTATAATTTCCTGGTATTCAGGCCACCAAACCAATGAACACAAAAGGTAATTTATTGTTAAAGTCAATTTGTTGTTCAGCAGGGCACTCACTACAAAAAGACCTTATGAAGAGAAGGCGAAAGCAAACGTAAACGAATTACAAAAGTAAACGAAATAGATTTTGCTGGGGCACCTTTGAGAGTCACGTCTAGTAGACTGGATTTATACTAAATAGCACACTGGGCTTGCAGTAAATAAATAGTGGGGCACATTTATTGAACTGTAACAAAAAACAAATGGATAATACAGAAGTTATTTAAACAAGGTCAGAAATCGTTCAGTAGCTCGAGGAGAAATGGTTTGCATGATATACATAAAATAGGTGCTAAAGTCAGCACTGTATGAGAGAGAGTTGTGATCACTCATACCAATGAGTGTTCAAGATTTACGTTATTTTTTCTTGTAGTTTTACGTAGTGCAAGCTTGACCCCAAGGTACTCGTGCGCTTTACATGAGCATTACACAAGGACACATTCATTTTATTTATTTATTTTTTTGTTTAGGCACAGGGAGATTTAGGTCCTGATTACGATGTCGGGTGGACTGTATCGGTCTGGAAATGCTCGACCATAGGTCAGCAGTTCCGACCTCCTGATTTGGATGTGACCGCCCATAGGGCAGTCGGAAACATCCATTCTAAAATGGAAGCTTGTGCGGCCGACGGAAAAGGCCTGCAACACAAGCTTCCGTTGTAGAATGGATGTTTTTAAACATCCCTGCATCGTGTGGCAGGCACCATGCGGTACCAGCCACACAGTGCAGGGATGTTAAGTGGGGCACCGTAGATGCCTTCCAGGCCCCAATGCGGAAGGCCAGGGGGGTAGGGAACCCTGATAGAGGTCCCCAAAGACACTTTCCGACAGGTCAACATGAAATGGCTGTCGGAAAGTGCCATCATAATCCCGACGGCAGAGCCAAGCCTGGCACACTGGTTTCGTACCGTCCGCCGCCATCCTTATACGGCAGTCGAAATGAAACACATGATGTTGGGTGGAAGCTTTCCATCCAATATCGTAATCAGACCCTAAGTAATTTGCCCAGAATCACAAGAGTGCGGAGATGATGCAGAGAATGGACCTGGTTCCCTAGTTCCAAAGTCAGCAGCTCTGGTCATACATCACATCCTTTCCTGCTATGTTCTTTACTCTCAGTATTTGATTAATCGGGCGTTCCCCAAGCTCATATGGTAGCTATAGAATTAACAGCCAGCATCGTTCCAATATCTAAAGTGGCACAAACCATGCTTATCATGTGGTATTTTTAAAAGAATGAGGCTAGCTAATGAGACTGCTTGATAACGTTATTGCTGTAGAGCTAGGTCTTTAAGAAATAAAAACTTTCTTGCTATGGATATAGCCCATTTTCATTTATTTAGATTGTACCACAGCAGAAGTAAAGGCAAATTAACAATACTATCCCTCATTTTAGGTACTTCTGTGGGTGATAAAATGAATTTGATTAAACAAGCGAAATTATTCTTTTTAGGTTAGCTATACACTGCTTTAGGTGTTTACAGAACTCATATGATACCAAAAAAGATAATTTAGAGAGACTCTTTCAGTCTTTATTTTAACCTGTATGCATTTTTGCATTGTGCTTTGCATTCGCAAGGAGTATAAACAAATAGTAATTCTCCACGATTCCCTTGCATTAATGGTTCATAGCAATGGCGTAGATCCACAGACGGCATTATAGATGCAACCACATCTACTGCCAATGCAGTAACCACAGCAGCAACAACCTGTTTCATGACAATAGGGACCACAGCTTCTGTAACAGTAGTGAGCACAGCTGCCAAAATGGCAGAGACAACAATAGCAATATTATCTGCCAGCCTAGCAGGAACAACAGCAGCAGCAGCCACTGCTGGAATGCCTGCAGGGATGACAGCAGCAACTGCAATTTCCACTCTTGCAGGTACAACAGCAAGTACAAAAGCTGTCAGCAAGGCAGCGACCACAGCAGTGACGAGAGTTGACACCACTGAACAACAGTTGCGACAGCAACAGGAATTACAACAATTATACCACAGCGGGGACCACATTTACAAGAACTGCCACCACATCACTTTCAACTGCCCCCACATAAACTACAACTTCCACATTATTCACCACCAAAACAGCATCCAGCATCAACAGCTGTCCATGCAGTAACATTAACTCGAAGCAAGGCAGGAAGTGATTTCGCAGACTACAGCGGATACTACAGCAGGGACCAAAGCAGTAACCATAGCTGAGACTGCATCATCAAACAGAGCTACCACTACAGCAGGAACACCAGAAATGATGAGTGCTTACATCAGCAGAGAGCATAGCAGCAGCAGTCCAACCACCATGGTAATGACAGCTGTAACAAACGTTGCACACACTGCAGGCACCACAGACTTGCCAGCCGCTACCACAACAGCAGAGACCACAACTGTAATCACAACATAGACAGCAAGTGCCACTATGGCTGGGTAAACAGCAGCTTTCACCACAAGAGAGACTGTAGCAACAACCATGGCTGCCAGCACAGCTGGGCCTGCAGCTGTAAAAATAGCAACCACAACAGAGCAAAGTAGTAAACCACAGCTCTAAAATCATAAGGGACCACTGCAGGAACCTTACTTGCTACCTCTGCAGGGACAATAGCTTCTGTATCTGCAGGGACCTAGCAGGGCCAAAAGTGTTCACAGTTGTAGCCACCGTGGGGAAAAGAGTATCAACAGCTGCAAATGCAATAGGACCAACCACAACAAAAACTTCACAGCTGGGTAAAGACAACAACAGCGACCATAGTTTTGACCAATGAGAACAAATATGTTATCAGTGAAATTCCACATTTTCAGTGGCCCATCCGGACCAGGCAGTGACATTCATTTATACACGCGTAGAATGGAGCCATGCGGAACTCTGCAATATTTACATGGTTGGACCCAAGAAGCTGTCCAGATAAAGGCTAGGGAGGTACATCAGTCCCGATTTGAGTGTTTAAAAAAGTAATTAACGCATCGAGGAACCAATGCCCAAGGAGGAGTGCTTTATCCTGGTTTGATTCTCAATGTAAAAAGGCCAAATCAGCACAGGTTAGGGCCATTAAAATGGAGGATACGGGGTAATTAAAATCAGAAGAGCCAACTATAAGAAGGCACTCGGAAAGGCAAAAAGGGAGTGGGATAACAGGAGGTGGGACCAACTTCTCAAAGCCTCTAGTGGAAAAATACCAAACTCTCTTTTGGAACGTTGTAGTTACAGGGAATGCGGAGGGCCGAGTGGAGTTTGATAATAACAGTGCAGCTGATGCATGAATTCAGCATTATTCGCACCTCTACTCACCATCACCAGGGGCTAGCAGGCAAGATACTGTACTATGCAGTCTATGCAGTGCCAACATAGTTAGACCAGCAGAGACTTGGATGTTTCAATCAATTACCTTTCTTAAGGTTGAATCGGCCATTAGAACGATTTTTCCCAATAAAGCCCCAGGAATAGACAAAATACCTGGTGATCTATTTCTTTCAGAGATTTACTAATGGGACCATATTTTACAGTGGTTTTTAATGCCATCCTATTTGGGTTGAGCCCTCCCGAGTCATGGGCAGGGGCTTAAAACTTTCCTATATTTAAGAAGGGTTCAACCCTAGACCTATTAGCCTCATCGATACTACTCAGAAACTCTTAAGTAGGGGGACACTGACTAGACTTCAGCAATGGTTAGAAGACCATGCAGTTTTATGTCCCCAGTTAGCTGGTTTTAGGTCAAAGAATGGGGAGAGAATGTGGCATACCGGCTAGGGCGGTCGACCTCGGAGCTGGGGAACTGGGTTCAAGTCTCGGCAGGGACACTCAACATTCTGTGATTCTGGGTAAATCACTTAATCTCCCCGTGCCTAACAAAAATGTGTCTGTCTGTAACATAACTGGTGCTCATGTAAAGCGCTCTGATACCTCCGGGTCTAGTTTGCGCTATATAAAACTCCACACAAAAAAAAATACTTATACAATAAACTGTATCTGTAATGTCAGACTAAAGATGCTGTTGCTAAGTCCGCCTGTGGCAGGTCTGTTTATACCTCTTAAAAGATCGTGAATGCACGTCAGCCGCTATGGAACACTATTATGATGGCACACATAGCTTAACCCCCCTGAAGGCACTTCAGCAAGTATGGTCTTAATGAGAAGATGTCATACACTTTTAAGCACTATGGAACACTATTATGATGGCACACATAGCTTAACCCCCCTGAAGGAACTTCAGCAAGTATGGTCTTAATGAGAAGATGCTGCTAACCCCGTTATTATAATGATTGCACATATAGTGTTTAACCTTTCGAATGCACTTCTAGTCCTTATGACTCAAAGAGTCGAATTACATTAAACTGTATCTGTAACGTCAGACCATGGTGCTGCGCCCAAATCCGCCTGTGACAAGATTGTTTATACAACTTAAAACCTTGCGAATGCACTTTGGCCCGTATGGCGCAGTATTACGATGGCATCCATAGTTTATCCCCCCCGAAGGCACTTTAGCCAGTATGGTTTTAATGAGTCAAACAGCCTCAAATGGTAACTGTGGTGTTAGAGCAATGATAATGCTGCTAACAATGCATGTATCAGGACAACACAAAAGGCTTTATTACTTTGCATGTACTTTAGCCTCAACAGTTTTCTTATCTCATGTCAGAGAGCAGGCAATGTTTTAACAGAGTTAATAATTTTTAATGTTTGAAAAGCTTTTTAGGGTCGTTCATGCAATGTTTTAATTAATGCTTGTGCATATATTGTGGAGATTTTATTAACCGTACAATCAACAATTGCTTACTTTTTCATGAACACAACTAAGATGGAGGGCACTCAGGGCCAGAGGCCGCCACTATGTGGCACTAGGGAGTTGACTTGTCTTTCATAACATTATTTATCAAAAAGTCTGTTGTTGCTTTCCACCCTTGTGACTTAACTAATCTTATTATTATATATTACAAGGCAATTAGCTTTTATCTTTTGTTGGGTTCAAAAACCGGCCGTACCAACAAACACATACCCTTTATTAGGCTGGACAATGAGGGAGGCTAGCCGGAGTGAGAAAACGGATACTCAAGGTCCTTGGGGAGGAAAAGGAGAGAGATGGGCAGAAAAAAACAATAAAATGTGATAGAGAGGAGCAGATGGGAAACGAAAGTGGCTGATAGGAAAATGTGGCAGAGATGGATAATGTGTCAGGACCTTAGCTGGAAGACAGAAGAGGAGGGTGTACTGAAGGGAGAAGCATTATGCAGAAGGGAAGCAATGAAAAAGTCTCTGGAGTAGGAGAAAGAAATGTGGGCACAAAAAGGATGTTTAGCAGATGAATACATGAACATAAGTAGAAGAGCCGGGGTGATATTACAAACATGTTTGTGCATAATGTTTGCTGCCATAGTTTTACTATTTCATAATGCTATAACAAGGGTCACAGAGCAGAGACAAAGGAAGCTCTGATGAAGTGAATGGAAGAAGGGGTGAAGTTCAGAAGAAAAGGAATGAGTGGCTAAAGGAACAAAGATGTTGGGGAGGGAAATAATAGAGGGAGGAGGAAGGTAAAGATGAAAGGTTGAATGGTCAAGGAGGGGGGTACTGGATATGCTCAGCAGGGGAGAGCGGGATAATGGATGAGGGAAGAGTGACAAGTGAAATCACTGTCAGAGAGAGGTTAAAGAGTCAGCAGAGACAGACCCAAAGGAGCGGGTATATGAGGGAAGGCAAAATCTGGGGTAATAGGAAATGAGAAAAAACACTCAAAGGGCAATAGAGCAAGAAGCTGAAAGGGACTGCAGATGGAAAGATGATGAGCTGAATGCCTAGATGTAGATATTTGTGAAGAGACAGGGCGAAGGAGAGGGACATGAGGGAGATAAAATGTCCTGAAAAGGAGAGGTGTGGCACAGCGGCCAGAGCAGCTGACTCCGGAGCACGGGGCTCACAGTTTGAGCGCTGGCGGCAGCTCCACTCAGCATCATGTGACTCTGGGCAATAGCTCACTTAATCTCCCGATGGTCCCCAAGCACCTGGATACCCTTACGGGTGATAAATTTGCACTTTACAAATGTGGAATTATTATAAAGTGGAGATTGAAGAGGATCAGCCCCTTGCTACATGTCATCATGGACACTGGGTCCTATCCAGGGATCTCCTGTTACAGCTTCATGCAATCGGATTGTTGGATTCTGGGTATTCTTCTATTAAATTGTTCAGACTAGCACGCCTGAAAGCAATAATTTTATGTACACTACCCAGAACAGATCACAGTGTCTCCAATTAAATGGAGGAAAGTGGCCCTCGTAAGTTTGCAATGAAATAATAAAGTAAGTGCTGATGGGTGGATGTATGGAGCTGCAGGCGTTGGGAGCAGGATGAGAGCAAGAGTGACCCAAGGGAGGCAAATCACCAAACAGCAAATACTGCGAAACCACTTTAAAAAAAATGTATGATACTGTACCTGCTTGCACACCAAATTACAAAGTCACAAATGTCCTTAAAGAGTCCGTTTCAGTCAATCCATTGAAGCAATATTTTTGCATTCCAAACTTCAAATCATAACAACTAACTCCAGCCCAGGCAGCACATTTTTTGTCATTTGGGTAATAATCCTGTGACCTCGTCAGGGTTCGTAAAAATGTCGCTTTATAGTTCCCATCAGCTTATAATACGGTAATGTGCTTTCTTCCGTGTGGTAGAATGCAATGAGCCCATCTGTTTTTTTCCGAAATCAACAACCGTTGGAAAGTGTCGACTGTACCCTGGTATCAAATACCAGAAATTTAACACCCCGGTGTGAAATCGGAGAAAGAATGCCGAGCTTACACCTGCCAACGAAATGATTATGGTTACATTGATAAGCAAGAAATCTTTTTTCATTATTTCTTCTTTTTTGACTCGTACATAGATGAAGGCATGACTGTAATAGCCATAACAAAGTTTCCATAATACTCTACCAGAAAGCACTTAACATTGGCGTTATAAACGCCCACAGTGTTCGTCCTGTCTTCCCAAGGGAAAGGTTGTGTTGAAATTAAAACTTAAAAGGAACTAAGTAATATCATTGGAGACAGCAGAACATATGTTGTCGTTAGTAACAAAAAACGTGGCCTCTGTGCGGAAGAATGGTCGTTGACAGGCAGAGAAAGTGGAGGAAGAAAGCTCACCTGGTACAGGTAAACGTCTGATGTGATGCACATTAGTGGCGCAGGCGCAGAGCAGCTTTAAAAGGCAGCTGCAAAGCCTCGTGCAGGTGATTACCATTTCGGAGATGGAGAGCCGAGGAGCAGCAGCTCGGAGCGCCGGAGCGCGAGGGAGGGCAGCCCCGCGTTAGCGAAACTCAGAGCCCGCAGCTGCTGGCGTCACGCGGGCTTCCCCGGGACCACTCGAGGTAGAGCAGAGCTCGGGCACCGACGTCACAAGAGTTACTTTGTCTGCCTGTGACTGAGTTACAATATCTTAGGCCTGTGAGAAAATGTTTCTCACAATATTTATAAAGTTATACATATGTGTTAAATTACAATAGGCTTACTATTACATTTTAAACAATAATTGTGCGAACGTGTTACTCTTTAACTTATACCTAACTGAGGATTGTGCGTAGGAGATACGAGAATCTAGGTCCAGCTGTGCAAATATGTGACTTAATGACTACAATGCCATATGCACTTAAGACTGAGATAAATCCCTTCCCACACACACAGATACACGATGATCTCCGCTCCTCATATATATAGAACCTTGACCTAGAAGTTATAAAGTCACCTAATGTGGCACACACAAGTATTTGGCTCACTGGAATCGGTAAGAAATTAGGTTTGTTTCTTGAGGAAGGTACGTATTCACCTCAAGTAATATTCACTACAGTCGCGAAAAAAACCTGACAACAACCCCCTTGGTAGCAATAGTACAAAGCAGACAGGCTTCTGTTAGAGACAATGTGCAAGGTATTTATACAGTACTAAAACAGTAACAATGTCGTAATGCAAAGCATTAAACAACCCACACCGAATTAGACAGCTAGAGTAAAATTTAATAAAATGACACCTAAATGAAAAAATATTAAGTAAGTAAAACTGGACATATGAAATCTTAAAGTTTTAAGCAGACATAGGGCCAAGAAGAACAAACTGCCAATGATAGTCACAGTAGAACAGGACCTAGGTGTAATTTGATGCTGACTGATGGTGTGTGGGTCGGATACACTAACTAGATCCACCCTTGTCAAGGATTTTACCTTCTGACTTCAGTCCTTTGTGTCCTAATCCACCACAAGAGTACATTTCTAAAGCCCCCACCCAGAACCTCTGGGGAGGCACCGATGGACTTACAGAGCATCCGGCAGAGGGTCAGTCCAAGTCAATTTGCCACTGGATAGCTTGGTGGTTACTGGAAAAGACCTTTTGCAGATTATTGTGTCTATGTAGCTTTAACAGGAAGTCAGTGTTATGACTCTTGAAGACTAACTCTTTGATTGGGTATAAGAGGGGAGGGCAGGTCAGTCTTCAAGGCTCTTCTTTGGCCTCAGACATCAGATTCACCCCACTTCTGATGTTCCACAGGTCCAGGAGTGTTCTGAAGTTGGTGCTGGTAAATGCCACATTTATGCCTGACATGAGCTAGTGCATTGGAACGACCCCTGGGGAGGCGGTAATTAATGGGAGGGTAAAGGTTCCAGGGGTAATCCTACCCACTTTTGAGCGTTTTCAAGATGGCGAAGCTGTTAGTCACACTAAACTTAGGCTCCGAGGGATGGGGCATTTGTGGGGAGTGCACTATGGTAATCCAAGCGTCCTCTGACATTTAACACCAGATTCTAGTTTTAGGCAGCCCCTGTACCCACAACAACCTCAGAACTAGATGTATGGTAGATCAATCCTAAGCTTTCTGCGACCAAACTGTAGATACACACACATTTTTTTGTGACCCTTGACCCGCTCCACGCACCGCACGGCTCCCCGTGTGTGACCAGGACCTTCACCGCTGCTGCCGCGAGTTCGCCGCTGCTCCTGTGCTCCGTCTGCTCTGAGTATTTTGTGTTTTTTACTTTGCCCATTGTTGCTTGTGCTTTGTGCCCTGTGTTTAGCTCTTTTCTGCACTCCCTGTGACTGTATTTCTCCCGCTCTGTGAACCCCCACTCCGCCCCTTTTTCTCTTCTGTACCCGCTCCCCGACGCCGCCCCGCTCCCAGCTGCTCCTTACTCCCACTTCGCCATTTATGGAGGAGACCGTGCGGACACGCAGCGGACGCACCGCTGGCGCGCCAAAGGCAAGCCCGTCTGCGACCGTCTGCACCTGGAACGCGCCCGGAACGCGCCCAGTGTCAGAACCTCTGGCCCCCGCAGGAACCAGGACACCCGACTGAAGTACGACACTGCCACCCTCAACGCACTCAACACCGGACGACCACCCGCCTGCTATCAAGCCACCCCAAGGCGCACCCACGGACCATTCACCTGTCAAGCCTGCAAATTCACCTGCCTCCGACCCCGCACGCCAAACCAAACCACAACAACCACCTCAAGTGCATCCTCCTCAACACCCGCTCCGTTCACAAGCATGCCATAGAACTCTGGGACCTCCTCGACACAACAGCACCTGACGTCGCCTTCCTCACGGAAACCTGGATGAACGCCTCCTCAGCCCCTGACATCGCTATAGCCATCCCGGACGGCTACAATGCTGGAGTAAAATCACCACAGACCAGCTTACCACATCACTGAGCCAGAACCCACCGGCTGACACCAACATACCCGACACCAACGACGCAGCCCACAACCTCGCACAGTGGATCACCAACTGCGCCAACGACCTCGCCCTACTGAAGAACCCCCACGGCAAGACCGCCACTAGAAAACCCTCATGGTTCACAGAGGCCCTCAAAACCGCAAAGAGATCCTGCTGCACACTCGAAAAGACCTGGTGCCACAAACGAACAACAGAAAACATGACAGCCCTCAAAAACGCCACCTGCGAATACCATCAGCAGATCCGGGCCACCAAGAGGACATCGTTCAGAGAGCGACTGGACAACAACACCCATAACAGCAAGGAACTCTTCAGCTTCGTCAAAGAGCTATCCAACCCCAACGCCAGCAACAACTACATCACCCCTTCGCAAGACCTCTGCAACTCCCTCGCCCGATCTTCCAACGCAAGATTGCAGCTATACACGACAGCTTCGGACCCCAAACTCCACTTCCGGACATCAAACC
The DNA here is from genome assembly GCF_964204655.1 of Triturus cristatus. Classification (NCBI taxonomy): domain Eukaryota; kingdom Metazoa; phylum Chordata; class Amphibia; order Caudata; family Salamandridae; genus Triturus; species Triturus cristatus. The sequence continues at coordinate 336,778,855 of NC_140595.1, forward strand.
AGCGAACCCCCCCACCACCACCATCAGCTCTTGGACCCCCATCAGCAGTCAAGACACCATCCACGTCATGAACACCATCCACTCTGGCTCCCCCTCCGACCCATGCCCCCATCACATCTTCAACAAAGCCGACACCACCATCACACCCCACCTGCGGAACATCATAAACAGCTCCTTCAAGTTAGCAACCTTCCCTGAGAGCTGGAAACACGCAGAGATCAACGCCCTCCTGAAGAAACCCACAGCGGACCCCAAGGACCTCAAGAACTTCCACCCCATCTCTCTTCTCCCCTTTGCCGGCTAAAGTCATCGAGAAGACCGTCAACAAACAGCTGACTGCTTTCCTCGAGGCAAACAACTCGCTCGACCCTTCCCAGTCCGGATTTCGAACCAACCACAGCACCGAGACCGCTCTCATCGCAGCCACTGACGACATCAGAACCCTGATGGACAACGGAGAAACAGCCGCCCTCATCCTCCTAGACCTCTCAGCAGCCTTTGACACCGAATGCCACCGCACCCTAATACACCGCCTCGACAACACTGGAATCCAAGGAAAGGCCCTGGAATGGGTCACTTCGTTCCTCTCTGGCAGAACCCAGAGAGTCCGCCTCCCCCCCACTCCGCGGCCACCAAGATCATCTGCGGCGTGCCTCAAGGATCCTCACTCAGTCCAACGCTCTTCAATATCTACATGAGCCCCCTCACCACCATCGCACGAGAACACAACATCAACATCATCTCCTATGCCGACGACACCCAGCTGATACTCTCCCTCACCAAGGACCCAGCCATCGCCAAAACCAACCTTCAGGAAGGTATGAAAGAGGTAGCAGAATGGATGAAGCACAGCTGTCTTAAGCTCAACTCGGACAAGACAGAGGTCCTCATCCTCGGACAATCCCCATCTGCCTGGGACGACTCCTGGTGGCCCTCGGCGCTGGGCACCGCACCAACACCCACGGACCACGCATGCAACCTGGGATTCATCCTGGACTCCTCCCTCACAATGACCAAACAAGTCAATGCCGTCTCATCCTCATGCTTCAACACCCTGCGCATGCTTCAAAAGATCTTCCGATGGATCCCCACAGAAACCAGAAGAACAGTCACCCAGGCCCTCGTCACCAGCCGGCTGGACTACGGGAACGCCCTATACGCAGGAACCACCGCCAAACTTCAGAATCGTCTCCAGCGCATACAGAACGCCTCCACATGACTCATCCTCAACATCCCTCGCCACATATCCACCCACCTGAGGAACCTCCACTGACTCCCCGTCAACAAAAGAATCCCGTTCAGACTGCTCACCCATGCACACAAAGCGCTCCACAACATGGGCCCCGAATACCTCAACGGCCGCCTCTCGTTCTACACCCCCACCCGCCAGCTTCGCTCCACCAGCCTCGCCCTCGTCCCACGGATTCGCAGAACCACCACCGGGGGAAGATCATTCTCCTACCTGGCAGCGATGACCTGGAACTCCCTCCCCATTTACCTACGACTGACCCAGGACCATCTCAGCTTCAGGAAGCACCTCAAGACCTGGCTCTTCGAGCAGTAGCAGCACCCCCCCCCCTGCGCCTTGAGACCCTCATGGTTAAGCGCGCTCTATAAATGGAAATGATTGATTGACTGATCATACTGTTTCCCTTCTTTGAGGTGTGCCTCAAATGTCATATGAAAACACCCAGAAGATCTGTCACGCAGATCTGACACTATGATGTCAACAAGAGCCCCCCCTGTGATGGAGACTGCTCTGGCTGTGGGGACAAGAGAAGGATGCAGGCCTTGGTGTTACCTACATCTGCTTGTGAAAGGGTAGGCCTCTTTGACGTTAAGTCCTTGGGCCCACTCCAGAGGCAATCCTGTCAAGGGCAAAATACCACCTCTCCACCCTGAGAGCAAGATCAGACTTCATTCACACCCACTGAAATGCTAATTACTGGCTGGCAGAAGGGAGAGAGCAAAATCCAGATGTAGCTGCCAGGATTTGCATGCAGGGCAAATGTGGATTTTGAACAGTCATCTTTCCAAAGTATTTATTACAAATCTGACTTCGCTAGTGAATTTTGCTTTTAATAAATATTTCAAGAAGTCTAAAAGTTAATTTTGTAGTGTTTGAGGGGAGATTACATTTATTAAACTTAATACTGTATCCTGGTGCTTTCCTATGTAGCGCCTAACTCTGTTGCAGTGAAAATAGCTTTGGGTTACTAGTCACTGTATGGAAACATTTAACATTAACCTTTAAATATCCTACATTTAACTACCATGCACACTACCTAAATGGGCAGTAAGGTTTACTTAGCGGTGACTTTTAAGTATCTAAAGGGTGGGTTTTAGGCCTGTCAAAAGTGGTTATTTTGACTAAGCCTGGGCAAAGCACTACGCTACGTTCGCATAGTTTGCGAAATTTACGCTACTTTGCACTACGCGAATTGCACGTAGCACAGTGCGAACACGCGTAGCGTAGTGTTGCGTAGTGCAGCGGTCATTTTTTGCTTGCTCGCGGTCCTCAATGTCGAGTTGGCGACTGCAAGCAAGCAAAATGACCTCCCGGCGAGACTTTTTCCTCATTCACGATCAGCAACATCAAGTTGGCGATCGCGAGCGTGGAAAATAAACCTCCCGGCGAGATTCTCAACGCGAGGAGGTCAGGTTTCTCATTGCGAGTGGTCGCGTAGCCTCGCGACCGCTCGCGATGAGAAACTACCAGTCCACGTTGAGAAATCTGCCGCTCGAGTAAAAATCTACTAGAGCGGCAGAAAACTACAGCACGCACTGTGCAAGATGCCGTTTTCAATGATTGCACAGTGCCGGTTGCTTGTCCGCACTGTGCAATCATTGAAAACGACATCTTGCACAGTGCGTAGCTCGCGTAGGGCGAAGTGCACTTTGCGTAGCTTCGCGTAGTGCTACTTCGCGAGCTACGCCCAGGGTTAATTTTGACAGGTTGAATTTAAAGTTAAAACTTCCACCACTGTGCTGCACATTACAGGCCTGTATTCATGTTTGCATTTTCACTGCAGTGGGTGGCACAAGTGTGGCATCCCACTTTCAACATTTAACTTACAGGCTCTGGTACCATATACTAGGGACGTATAGGTAAATTAAGATGCCAATTAGGTGCATACAAATTTCATCATGTTGAAAAGGAGGAGCACAAGCACTTAACCACCGATTAGTAGGGGTAAAGTGAACAAAATTCTACAGCCAGCAAAAAGGCCAAAACATTTCCGAAGACCCTGTTGAAAGGGCAAATTTATAATGGAATATAACCAGTGCAAGTAAGATCTCTATTTAACATATTTGGATTGAGACAGTGTTAGGTAATACAATAGCAAGCCCTTCTCCAATACAGCTTCTTGATTATTTGTACATAAGCGTCTGATTTAGATCTTGGTGGACAGGTTTCTCCGTCACAATGGTGACGGATATCCCACCCGCCGAAATATAATATGCCGTGAGATATAATGGGATTTATATTTCGGCGGACTGAATATCTGTTACCGTTGTGACTGAGTAACCCATATATCAAGGCCCTAAGTCTGTAAAGATTTTTTTACCTACACTTTGTCATTATGTTGATGTCAACTCATACTTAGTTGCGTTATTGTTTTAGTATGGGCAATATGTAGATTATTCTATGTACAATGAGCTCATGAGTGTGATAGAGCACAGCAGGTAATTTTATAATCATTTTGGAGTGGTTATGTCTGTCACACTTTAATGGTAAAACATGGCCCATGTACTTACGAGTGTGCTTACACTTAACCTACGGACCCTGGGTACCCCTGTTACCATATACTAGGGAATTAGTAAGTTAACTTAGACCAATTGTGGATAAACCAATTAGACATACACCTTTTAAGGGACAGAGCACTGGCACTGAGACCCATTAGACAGGATTCACTGCACATCCAGAGTACCACCACCAGCATCAGTCCAAAACGTTTGGGATGATCATGCAAAAATAGGTATTGTCTCACTAATTTCCATGGCCAATACTGAGCAAGCTCCTTTTAACTGCTTCTGCTCATTAATGATAATGCTTCCATACTGAGGCCACTTTTTATTTAATTTTTTGCTAATGAACATCATATGTACTGATGTTACCAATTAAATTGTTTCTCTCCTTTTGGAGCTATATTTTAAACAACACTTGTTCTTTGGGACTCCACGACAATCTCTTATAGCACTTTTTATGTGCTTCCCTCTAGAGCATTATGGAAATACTCTTATACCTATAATTGGCATGTAATCTTGATATGAGTAATTTAGGAAGAAATAAAGAAAAAATGAGGTCTTGCTTGTGAATGTAGCCAAAATGATTTCCCTGGAAGGTGAACACCTGCACTCTTGCTAAGGTTTCACATGTGAGGTGTTATACATGTTTGATATTTGCTACCAGGGTAATGGTTTGCCACTTTATAAGTGGTTGTAACATTTTTGAACATACTAATGGGCTTTATGTGTACTACCTGTACTGATGAAGATATGTTACTGTATTATAAATAGGTAGATGTGTTTCAACTATCTGCCCTTCTTGTTTGAGTTTTTTTTTAATCGGAATGGATTTTGGCTCAAAAGAACCGTTTCTTAAAGTAAGGATGCAAAGTACAACATTCTCTTCCAGGAGTAGCACATCAGGTTCTTGGGTACACACATTCAATATTGAACAAAGAGTCACTGAGTTGTAAAAGAGGTACTCTTTTCTTTAGAATTCCTATGGATTAACGAGAGCTATTTAAACATCGGGTTGTCCCTGGGGCTACATGGATGGGAACACATGTAGTAGATTGAAATAGTTTATTTTGGTTAAGAGTCTTTATAACAAAGCTACTAAAATATCATTAGAACAATGCAATTCCATTCTTCCAAAATAGTAATACGATGTAATAAAAGTAAAAAAGTGCAATAACTAAGCTGAGTGGAGCTCATGATTATACATTGTTCCCTCAAGGTGGTTCTGATCTTGCAGGCTGCTGATATATATCTGGATGCGACAAAAGTAGTCATAAGGGAATTCATCCAAAGAAAATGCAAAACGTCTGGTCTTCAGCTATGATAACCCATTGTTAGTAGCATTGCTTTAGGTATTTTCTCCTGAGGATATTATAGAACTTAAGAAAACGAAGTGCATAAATGATTTAGATGAGATTTGGCACATGGTCAAAAAATGTGTTTTTCCACATGTCTTACCATAGGGAAACACAACATTTCTGTGGGAAAACCAAATTATAATTGAGCAAGTAAATCCCTTTTATGTGAATTAGGGACTCATTCTAAATATTGCTTTATCCCAGACCAATTTTAAGGCGTTTGTGAGCCTTCACAGATGGTTTACATATCTCAGTCATTTCTTGGTCCTTCAAAAGAACAAGCGAGCACATTTGCCTTTAAAAGAAATCAAGATTTTATTGAAATGCCTACAAACCTATCTGCAATATATTTTCTGCAGTGTGGCATTAATTTACTCCAGCCATAAATTGACATAGGGAATATTTTTGGAAGTTATATCTATCGAAATTGATCTTGTGAGATCAGGGGAAAAAATGTGTTCACACTAAAATCCACATCAATAGGGCACATTTTCTTCTATACTTCAAGTATACCACATCAAGTTCTTGGTGTATGGAAAAGGGGGTGACTGCCTGGGGTAGGCCAAGCATCTGCCACAAGCAACTGTTTTCTCTTATCTTGAGGTATTACTTTTCAGAACACCCCCAGATTGCCTCTCTGTATGTGGCAGCCCCCACACTTATTGACTGATAAATCTTAAGTGCAGATGCTGTATGCATATTTCCCTTTCATTCAACAAAACTCTAAATACCAGCATTACATTTTGCTACATTACTTAAATTGAAAGATACCATTGGACTCCAATTTAGGTTAGCATCTAAGTGCTCAAATAATGGAAGGAATATATCCTTTTCAGGATTGTACCAGTTACTCTATACTTTTCATAACCACATTTGTTTCGGCACAGAGACATAAGCGCTTCAGCTATGTTGATTTTGAGCCTAGGTTATTCCATATATGCCATATTTTAATCACAAACTGCTCAAGATATGTCACTCTCCTTGATAGCTAAACTGCATTGTTCACAAAAATCAATAGAGGGCAGCTTTGCAATCACAGAAGGGTCAGAAAGACCCCAGCAAGATAATTTTCCATGGCACTAATATGTAATAAAAAAGGAGCAAGCATGTCCTTCTGCTGTCCTCCTTTTTCTGAGTTGAATGATCTAGTTCAGCGGGTCTCCTGCTTTTTCAATACTAAGTGGTACTTTTGAGTAATGAAAGTGCTCCAGAGCTTCTGACAGCTATAATACCTGTTACAGTAGTAACCACTTCAGACACGCTCATCAGGGTATTTTCATTTGGTTCACACACATTCTGCTGCTCCATCTCCTGTAGTCCCACACTTGAAGAAACTCTGCTTTTCTTTCCAAGAAAATAATTGTTACTATATGCTAGGCGCTGGTACAAGAAAGATCTGATAGCTATTGAGGTGACAAGGAATGGATAACCAGGTTTCATGTACACCATGATCTGACTGTAGTCCTAATTAAATAGACCCATTTGTAATCTTGACGTTTTTTCCTTAGATCAGCAACCTTTAATGATAATAATCTGATTGGTACATCATTGGGGGTGTGGTGGGATGTGGGGTGGTTGTCTTTTTTTAGACTGTGGACCACATAGTTGAATGAATGGCCAAATCCTGGCATAAGTGAGACCTACTTTTAAGATAGTCCACTTGGTTGGAACCAGAAACACTCTGTAGTTCCATAAACCATCTGTTGTTCCCTTAGTGAAATTGGATCATGGGCTATCAGAGAGGTAATCCACAAAAGTCAAATACATGACATCTAAATGTACTCCTTCCAATATAGAGTTGTACATCCCCATTATTTTAAAAGGTCATAAAGTCTGAAGTGCAACCTTCAGCTGGACATAGTACAAGGTTTACTTCAAGTGGAGGTATTAAGCATTAATTTCATAAAGTAATTTTAGCAGGAAATCAGTGCTGCTATTCCCCAAAGAAAGAATATCTATAGAGCAGTACAAAATTGTTGAGTGGATTAGAGTCCCTTAAATCAATCTATTTTCAAAGTCATACACTTAGAGATTTGCTAGTAACAGATGTACTAAACGTGTGTATTGATCTGGTGGGAGTGATACAGTTTGGCCTCCACAGAAAGTATTTGAAGGACCGATCCTTAACCAAAGGTCAAGGAGTTTACCTGGGGAAAATGGGAATGGCAAAAAAGAGGTTGATATAAAGCAGCGTGTTCGGTTCAAGCAAGCTTTGAAGAATCCACAAATAGCAAGAGGTTTAGTAAACAACCTACTTACATTTAGTCTTTCGATTAAAAATGACTTAAGTACCTATTTACACATGCTTCAGATAGGATCTTTCTATGGCCCTAGCTTTTAGGTCTACATTACCTGTTCTTAGACAAGACACGCATGGGCAAATATACAAGAACCGATGCATTGGCGCATCAGATTTCTTGTGCCTACTGAAAATGTACCAACAATGCCATGGGTGCTCTGTATTTTAAATACAGTGCTCCATAGCGCAAGGATTCACAGTTGCGTCCGAAATTGGCGCATTGCTGGAGTTGGTCGTAAGAGTAACGCATCTCCAGCAACGCATCAGAACACAGAGGCGAGTCCCATGTTATAAGACCTGCGTCAATCCTCAAGCCTGATTTTAGACGTTGTAGGTATTTTGACATAGTCAAGTTATAGAGTGACGCAGTGAAATGTTGTAAATTTCACTGCGTCAGTTCCACGTGGCTTTTAACGTGGGAACACCTACGCCACATACATTATACCTGGCGTAGGTATAATGTGAAACAGAAGTGGAGCACTGATTGCACCACCGCTTCGTCCCCAAAACATTATACTACGTCAGCGCTAGCTCCTTGTTAATATGATGCACAGTTTGAAATTTAAATGAGAAGTGCCAGACCAGCAAGCAATGTTGCTTCTGTTGAAGTCCTGTTCATCACTATATCTTGCTCTCCAGAGAAGGTTATGTGCCTACTTATGTAAGAACTACTCTTTGAACATCTGTTTTCGTAGGCTATGGTTCCATGTGGCTCAGATCTCTTATCTCTCAAATGAGTTCAGGCTCGTGTTTCAGTGTCATAAGGCTGTTCATTGTTCCTGTTAATTCACACACTTGGTTGTTTGTGCACATACAACCTTAAACTAAATTATTCTGTTCTCTATTGGCTTCAGGTACGACTTACAAGACTGAAAAAAGATGCGTCAGGAGACTGAAGGCACGTTATTGTGTCCTGCAGAAGAAGATCCATGAGAACACCTTACATGGATGAAAACACCAAACAGAAGAAGACGCATTATGGTTATTGTCAGGTAAGTTCTCCCTGGCGCCGGAGCAAAACTCAAACTGCTTCCATTCTCAATAGACCACCATGGCAATCAGGAGCTTGCTGTTTTTTAATTGCAGGTCAAAATGGCTGCCGAAATTTAGTGCTCTCATAAGACCTCGGAATTCCTGCTCCTTTTGTAAACACATATGCCAGTCACACTGCCGAATAGGCGATGTAGTGCAAGGAAGTGGCAGACTTGGAAGCCAAACCAACCAACTGTTGCTCCTTCACCTACACCAGAGGCAGCCAGTTCAGGGCATTTTTGTTTGAAGTGGAACACAGGGTTTGTTATCACACCTGAACATACTGGATAGGTGGATGATTTCAGGTGCCACTGCGGTGGGTGAGCGGTGTGATCCTCTGGGATGTCTGGGCCATTGACATGAGGGATGTGGCATTACTAACCTGTGACAGATGAATCAGTTTGGTGCATAGGTAGGAGTTAACTCTGCAAGCCTAATAATAAAACTGATGAAGTCTGTCTGTACGACCAGCAGTCTGTTCAAAAAGTGTTTACTAACCTTTAATGCTCGGTCTTGGGAAATATTTGTGTGCAAACCCGCCATGATACATGTAACCAGATGATGTTTTGGTTTATCAGATTTATACATTATTCGAATCTGTATCATGTATATAAAGTCCTTAACAAACGATTTTGTGTGGGGTACAAATGTTTTGTTTAAAACCCCTCATATTTAGATCGGAATTTCAGACAAAACTGGCACTCTGAAACTTTGTTGCTCATGTAGGTTTGCCAAACTTTGGTGAATCGTATAAATGTCATGAACTCCCAGATGTGGCACATTAAAAACTCATATTCCTTATCATCAATCTAGCATTACTTTAAAGAAAAACCTGTGTTCTCTTTTATCTGTACAAGCATTGATCTGGTTGCACCGCCATCTAGGAGTGGGCATTGAGCGCTATTATCCTGCTGCTCTTAAGTTCTCTGTATCCCCCAGCTTGATAATGACAATATCATTAGCAGCCAGAGATCTAATTTCTTGTCATTCCTCTGTGGAGCAATTCGGTCTGTTCCGCTTTGGTTTTTCATGATGCTTTGCAAACCTGTCAATGTAGTTCTCACAAGAATTAACACTTTTGCTTGCATTGTGGCAGAAAGAGTAGTACAATTGGGATTCCCTAACACAGTTATACTCGCATACTCGTAGCCCTTCTGTATACAGGGAAGTCTGCTGTGACCTGTGCTGTCATCTCGATGTAAACGTGATGCATGGACATGTGAGGGGAGAAAGTGTCAATGTTGGGCAGTAGAACAAGTGATTGCTCAAGTGGATTTGGGAACAATCTTCCATACTTATAGAAAATGAAAGGCTAGGACAAAAAGGAGGGCATGTTAGGAAAATGCCACTTTTTAATGGGGAATTGAGGCTATGTAACTAGAATGAAATCCTGTACTTGAGAGGAGCACAGGGCTTCTTTTAGAAATTGAAAAGCATTTTTTAAACCAAACATGACAATGTGATGCTTGAAGCCAATATATAAGTAATATCTGAAAGAGACTATTAGTTATGGATTCCTCACCTTAGATTTACCCCCAGGCGCCAGACTGGATCCAGAGAATTTTTTCCGCAGCAGTACCCCTGCGCATCTGTAGGTGGCGTCGGTCGAATCTGCGTTCGTTGTGGGCATCGCGATCGCCAAAATGACATTGCGGTATCTACTTAGACGCCGCCCCTGCGTGCTGACCTCAGTTATTTCTTTTTCCCCGCCAGCCAGCACAGATCTGTAGAGAGCCGTAACTCGAGTCACTTTTTGACTCTCTTTTTGTGGCTTGTTGTCATATTTTTGAGTCGTTCGACTCCTCATGCAGGTTGGGATATCCCATCCTTGAACCGTCTTCAAGGCCTGAGACTCCTGCCGCAAATTGATTTTGGTTACAGACCCGCACCTCGTGTGCCTTTGGTGTTTGGAGCGTGACCAAGACCTGAAGTCGTACTCGACTGCCGGGCCATGAACCTGAAGTCTTTGCGGGAGCAGCCTCGAAAGCTTCTTGAGGCCTTGCAGCTCGCTCTGCTTGAGGTCTTGATCGAGAGGTAGGTCGCGTAACCAGTCACAGAGCCATATCACCACTCATCGTCTTCGGGTAAGTTGAAGCACAAAAAGAAGGCGAAGAAGCATCGTCGCTCTTCGTGTTCTCCCCGTCCGTCGGCCCACGCGATGTGGGTTTCGGAAGGTAGTCGTCCGGCTCTGCCCACAGAGTCTGTTGGGTCGACACCGAGCCTTCCTCCCTTCACAGGAGCCGGGGTGACCCCTGCCCAACTTCGTAGTTTTTACGAAGCCCTCCACTCGATCTTTGAGCAGCCCGACTCCGCCGGGGTGCCTTCTGGCCCTGCGGACTCAGCTGGGGGTTCTAGGCCTTCGATGCCTTCGGCTCCGGCACTGCAGGGCCCTCAGGGATCCAGGTCTGGATCCGTATCGGCACCGGTTGACCTCTTGACACCTCTTGCACCGAATCTAGTGGCAACACATCCACCCCCGCCGAGGCCGGTTGTGTCCCCAGCCGACGTCGACCCTAGCCTTCCCCTCGATGTGGACACGTAGCCAGACTAGCATCGACCAATGTCGGCAACGGCGATGACCGGTAATTTTGTACCACTGTTCTCCCCTGGTGTTCCCTATCGCCCTGAGTGGCTACCAGAGGAGGGTGAGGAGGACTGGGAGGGGTCTGTGGACCCTCTGGCAGACCATTTAGAAGAATTGGACTGGAGAGAGTAGTTGGGTGAGGCCAGTGGTCTGGATATCAACGGCCGACCCAACAGACCTGAAAAACTACCGGCCCATCTCTCTCCTCCCCTTCGCGGCCAAAGTCACAGAGAGACTTGTGAACGCCTAGCTGACCTCCTTCCTCAAAGAGAACTCCATCCTAGACACCTCCCAGTCCGGATTCCGCAGCAACCACAGCAATGAGACCGCCCTCCTCACCGCCACGGAAGACATCCGCATGCTACTGGACCAGGGACACACTGCGGCCCTCATCCTTCTGGACCTCTCCGCAGCCTTAGACACCGTCTCACATCGTATGCTCACAGCCAGACTTCATGAAGAAGGAATACAAGGATCCGCCCTGGACTGGATCCAATCCTTCCTCTCCGGCAGAACCTAGAGGATTCGACACCTTCCCTTCCTCTCCGACCCCACTGAAATTAACTGCGGAGTACCTCAGGGATCATCACTGAGCCCCACACTCTTCAACATCTACATGGACCCCCTCACCGCCATCATCAGACAGCATGGGCTCAGCATTGTATCATATGCCGACGACACCCAGCTCATCCTCTCGCTCACGAAGGATGCCAAAGACACAAGACTGTTTCCAGGAAGGAATGAAGAACGTGGCAGTCTGGATGCAAGACAGCTGTTTGAAGCTCAACTCAGAGAAGACCGAGGTCTTCATCCTCAGACCATGCACCGCCGCCTGAGACAACAAGTTAGGTTAAGCAAAAGGGCTCCCTAATTCAATTTAGGCCCTAGAGGAGGGAGAGGACACAGCAAATAATGTAGAAACCTCTAAACCGGCCTATACACTTTTTATATTGATCTGTTCAGATTCTGCATTACCCGATCAAAATGTCATAAGTGAATTAAATTACGTTTTCACCAAAGCAATGTCAATCCATTTTAGTTTTTAGACAACAAACAATTTTTATTATTTCTTTTGTTGTGTTTTATAATTTACACATGACTTGAAACAAAAAGAAAAATTTTTTTGGATTTTGATACAAACAAATTACACATTTAATGTAAAAAAGAGAGAAAAACATCCTAGACATCTGTAATGTACAAAAACATTTACTTATCACTCATACTTGCATTCATACAATAAGAAATAGAAGGGAGATATAAAAAAGAGAAAGAAATAGAACTCTTGGATTGGTCAGATTTCTCAGATAAACAGAGTGAAAAGATTGTTAATTTTCAATATCTCTATGTCGCGGTCAACGCGCGTTTCAGTGGAAGTACCACCTTCTTCAGGACCAACTGCAAGGTACTAGAGAATGAGATACACGTGAATGATGTCTGGGTGTCTTATGGATCATCAGGCAAAAGGCATGAGACCCGCTGTAAAAGACGTTTCTGTCATACTGTGCAACGATAAAAAAAAATTCTTGGCAAATTAAAATATGGAGATGCGTTTTCAGTTCGAAGTTAGTTATATCATCTCCTAGTATATTGTACAAACGACTGCGGCAATCCTTTTCAGGACAAGAGTTGGTTCTAAGAAGTGAAGCTGGGCAACGGTCTTGATTGCGTGCCTCTCTGTATATATGTAGATGCTATTCATTTAGGTTGGACAAATACATCCGATCCCGGCATATCTCTCTTTCCGCCGTGGAGCTTCTTTGCCAAACAGTCGAGACAACACCTGGTGGCCTTCCGCCCCCGGAAACCCACCCCGACAGACCACGCTCGGAACCTCTGCATCATCCTGGACTCCTCCCTCTCCATGAACCGCCAGATTAACGCCGTCACCTCCACTAGTTTCAACTACCTTCGCATCCTCCGTAAGACCTTCAAATGGATCCTCCTGACTGCAGGAAGACCGTCACCCACACACTCATAACCAGCAGAATGGACTACAGCAACGCCCTCTATGCCGGAATCAACAGAACTCTATGCAAACTACAAACCATCCAGAACGCACCAGCCAGACTCGTCCTCTGGAGTCCGTGTCACGAGCACATGACCCAACACCTACGAGGCCTCCACTGGCTCCTCGTCGAGAAGAGGGTCACCTTCAAACTCCTCACCAATGCCTACAAATCCCTCAACAACATCAGACCCAAATACCTCAATGAGACTGTGTCCTTCCATGTACCCAAGAGGAACCTCCGCTCCGCCGAGTTGGCCGAGGTCCCCCGCATCCACAGGAACAGAACCGGCAGGAGAGCTTTCTCCTACATCGCTGCGAAGGCCTAGAACAAGCGCGCTGTGAGCATCAGATGCTCCCCGACCCTGCACATGTTCAGGAGGGACCTCAAGTCCTGGCTCTTCGACTGATCCAGAACCACTCCCCCCCCCCCGCACCTTGAGACCCTCACGGGTGAGTAGCGTGCTTTACAAACCCCTGATTTATTGATTGATTGATACCTCCCTAGACCTTGGCATGCTATCTCCCCCTACCGTGGCTATGGAGGAGGGTGCATCATATGCTGTGGTGTTGCGTATAGTGTCTGAGACCTTAAACCTTGAGCTTCCTACGGTGGCGGTCAGGACTAACCTCCAAACCGAGGTGCTTCAACTGGCAGTGGCCTCTGCAGAGCCCCTGCTGCCGTTCAATGAGGCCCTCATGCTCATCCTTTTGAGAACGTGGTCCAAGCCCAACACAAGGGCTCCTGTGGATAGGATGATTGCCCGATGCCACTGCCCGGCCCGGGCAACCCCATTTTCCTCTCTCTACACCCCACCCCTGAGAGTTTGGTGGTCCAAGCCTTGACTTCCCTACCGCTCCACCGGATAGGGAATCCAAGAAGTTAGACCACCTTGGGAAGAAAATGTTTTCTTCCTCCAGCTTAGGACTGCTGTCGGTGAACACCGCATGTGTCTTGGGCCATTACACCCACTCTGTGTGGGGCACGTAGTGCAGATGCTGTCACAGTGCCTGGAGGAGGCCCGGGCCAGGCTCTCTCGTGCAGTTGCCAAAGGGAGAGATGCAGCAAAGTTCGCCATATGATGTGGACTGGACACTGCTGACTCGCTGGGCAGGACAATTTCAACGTCAGTAGCCCTGAGACGCTATGCCTGGCTGAGGTCCTCTGGCTTTTCAGGTGATGTCCAAGCTACACTTTTGGACATGCCCTTTGATGGCCGTCGCTTGTTTGGCAACAAAGCAGAAAACGCACTCGAGCGCTTTAAGGACTTCAGGGCTACGGCCAGCTCCTTGGGCCTCGCTTCCACCTCTCGCCCCACGCAGTTTGCTTTTCGCCCCATTTGTGGCTACGGAAGGGGTGCCCTGCCACATTCCGTCCAGAGCTACAGGCCTGCACAAGCTGTCCAGCCTCTGTGCGGCCGGGGACGTGGGACCCACCGTCATGGGTCTGGGGGCCAGCAGATGGGCCAGTCCACCAGCACCCCCTCTGCAGCAGCATCCAAGCCCTCCTAATCTGACCTTTCAGGGCCACCATTCGCCAGTGGGCGGCAGGATCCACCATCACCTCCCCCACTGGCTCAACATCACGTCGGACAGGTGGGTTTGCAGATGGTCCGAAGGGGCTACTCCCTCTCCTTCGAGACTTCCCCTCCATCCAGGCCACCTCAATTCCATCGCATATCGGAGGATCACTTGGTCCTTCTCCAACAGGAAGTTATGGCTGTCTTGGCCATTGAGCAAGTTCCTGCCCCAGAAGTAGGTTGTGGTTGTTATTCTTACTACTTTCTGGTGCCCAAGAAGGACGAAGGCCGCCGTCCTATCTTGGATCTCAAGAATGTCAACCGCTTCCTACAGAAGGAGAAGTTCAAAATGTTGACACAGGCTCAGGTCCTGTCTGCCGTCGACCCTGGAGACTGGATGGTAGCGTTGGACTTGCAGGACGCTCATTTTCACATCCCTGTCCTGCCGGCTCATCGGCCCATCGGTGTTACCTACGGTTCACGGTAGGTCACAAGCACTTTCAGTTTACCGTGCTGCCCTTTGGCCTTACCAGCGCCCCTCCCTCGGGTGTTCACGAAGTTGATGGCAGTGGTCGCAGCTCATCTGTGCAGATCAGGGGTTCCAGTCTTCCCCTATCTCGACGACTGGCCGTTGAAGGCGGGCTCGCCCCAGGCTGTTGTCTCCCACCACCATACTACGGCTAACCTCCTGCATCCGCTGGGATTCACCATCAATATGCCAAAGTCACACCTGATGCACCTCTCAGAAGCTCCTTTTCATCTGAGCGGTTCTGGGCACAGCGCAGTTTCGGGCTTATCCTCCCAAGCATCGAGTCTGGGATATTCAGGCTATGATTCTGATCTTTCAGCCTCTATCCCGGGTTTTGGTCAGACTGACCCTGAGGCTACTGGACCTCATGGACTCCTGCTGGTGGACTATACAAGGTGGCATATGCGGGTTCTGCAGTGGGACCTGAAGTTCCTGTGGGCACAGCATCAGGGGAATCTTTCTGATTGCGTCCAGATCTCGGAGGACACTGCACACCAATTGCAGTGGTGGCTAACAAATCAGGATTGGGTCAATGGCAGGTCCCTCTCCCTTCCCCAACCAGAGTTCACAGTGGTGACAGATGCATCACTTCTGGGGTGGGGCGGCCATTAGGGCGGCAAGGATCAGAGGCCTCTGGTCTCCGGGGGATTCTTGGCTCCACATCAACCTTCTGGAGCTTTGGGCGATCTGTCTTGCACTGAAGGCATTCCTTCCTTCTGTCAAATGGAGAGTAGTGCAGGTGTACATGGACAACACCACCACCATGTGGTACTGCAACAAACAGGGCGGAGTGGGGTCGTGGACCCAAAGTCAGGAGGCACTTCATCTCTGGACGTGGCTGGAACATGAGGGCATGACCCTGGTGGTTCGACACCTGGCAGGTTCTCTGAATGCCAGGGCGGACGAACTCAGCCGCCGGTGCATGATGGATCACGAATGGCGTCTTCACTCGGACGTGGTGCAAGGTCTCTTTCAGCAGTGAGGAGAGCCTTGGTTAGATCTATTCGCCACCGAAGAGAACGCGCAATGTCAGCATTTCGTCGCAAGTGGAGTTGCTGTCTTCTATACGCCTTTCTGCCTATACCACTTTGGCCCAGAGTGCTGCAGAAGATCAAGCGCGACCGGGCCCAAGTCATTCTTGTGGCCCCGGACTGGGTACGAAGAGTCTGGTATCCCGAGCTTCTGCACATGGCCATCGATCCTCCGACCTGACTGCCTCTTCGGGAAGATCTTCTGTCGCAGCAGCAGGGCACGGTCCTCCACCCGAACCTGTCCTGCCTCCACCTCCTTGCATGGAGATTGAGCGGTGACAGTTGACAGCTTTCGACCTTCTTCCTGATGTGTGTAATGTTATCTTGGCAACCAGGCTTCCCTCCACCAAAACAGTACACGCCTGTAGATGGAACAAATTTGTGGCATTGTGCACAGCAAAGGCTGTGGATCCCTTTTCTGCACCCCTTTCAGAGGTTCTCCTCTGGGCACTCTAAAAGGCTATCTTTCAGCCATTTCGGCCTTTCTTCGGCTTCCTGATCAGCCTTATCTTTTCAAGTCCCCTATTGTAAATCGCTTCCTTAAGGGCAGTACTCACTTGTTTCCTCCCATTCCTTTCATTATGCCCCAGTGGGACTTGAACCTGGTTCTCACCAACCTTATGTGCGTGCCTGTCGAATCGCTACATAACTGTCTCAGACTTTTGACACTTAAAACTGCCTTTTGAGTGAGCTTTAGGCTCTTTCTTTAAAACCTCCTTTGGTGGCTGTTTATCCGGACAAAGTTGTCCTTCGCACTAGGCCTTCTTTCCTCCCCAAAGTGGTTACCTCTTTCCACATAGGACAGACCATCAATTTGCCCACCTTCTACCCACATCCTTCTAAAGAGGAGGAGAGGCACCATCATCTGGATCCAAAACGTGCGCTTTCATTTTATCTGGATCGCACAAAGCAAATCCGGGTGGATGACCAGCTCTTTGTTGGCTATGTGGGCGCCAAGAAGGGTCGGGCTGTGCAAAAGCAGCCCATCTCTTGATGGGTTGTACTTTGCATCAAAATCTGTTATTGCTTGGCAAAGAAGGAACTTTTCTGTGGGGCTGCGTGCCCATTCCACCAGGGCGACGGCAGTCACTACGGCTTTGGGACGTGGACTTCTTCTTTATGACATCTGCCAAGCAGCCATGTGGGCTTAATTGCATACGTTTATTAAACTCTACTGCCTGGACAGCCAAGTCCGGAGGGACGGCTTCTTTGGCCGTTCAGTTCTCCAGGACTTTCTGGTGTGAACTTAGTTCGCAGACTCACCTCGAGGGGTAGTATTGCTTGGGTATCTAATCTAAGATGAGGACTCCATAACTAATAGTCACTTTCAGATGAACAAGTTACTTAACTTCGGTAACGATATATTGGTAAGAGACATATATTAGTTATGGATGCCTCACCGCCCCACGCATCCTCCCCGTTCTGCAAACTGATTTCTAGGGTAAGTTCCTAGTTTTTGTGCACCAGTGGTCAATGTCTTGCATGGCTCTGAGCTTCTGGCGTGGAATGTCGTGTAAAGAACTGACGTCAGCACGCAGGGGCTGCGTCTAAGTAGATACCGTGACGTCATTCTGGTGATCACTACGCCCGCGACGAACGCGGAGTTAGACCGACGCCACCTACCGATGCACAGGGGTACTGCTGAGGAAAAATTTATCCGGATCCAGTCTGACGCCTGGGGGTAATTCTAAGGTGAGGAATCCATAACTAATATAAGTCTCTTACAGATATATCATTACCAAAGGTAAGTAACTTGTTCCTAAGGAATTACAATTTTAAATTTGAGGAATGTGACTCAATTTATTAAAAATGCATTGTGCATTTATTTTAGATATTACTAACTGGTAGTTGCAGCAAAATAGTAGCTCCAAATACATTTTTGGGGGGCATTATCAGTACAACTGTCGTAGTTCTGAGCCTGTAGTGGGGTTTAACCTCTGCTTGCTGACCATTTAGGCTCTCTACAATCTGAGAGAGTAGATCTACAATGTGATGTCCATTACCTCATATTGCATGATCTCTTTAATGGAACAATCTTTATCAAACCAATAGATCTGACTTTAAAGTTCCAATACACAAAAACAGAATTTGCGCCGGTGTTTATTTGCATCTGTGAGGTCAGAAAAGACCTATATATTGGCTTTGGAAAAGTCTTCTTATATGAAGAAACAGAGTAGGAAAATAATGGAGAATTAGGTAACATTCATGCAGGAACAATGGACCCTCAATGAGATGCTTAGGGGAAAGAAAAACATGATAGGCAAGTAAAACACACGCACATGTCCATACAAAAATAATTAAACAGCTTGATGTAGTAAAAAAATGGAATTGCTGTCTGTATACAATGTATGTAGGTCATCAGTAATGTAATATTTGCTTCAGTGTACTTAGCAGGTGTAAAAGTCACTGATGCTTCACAATGTGGTGGAGGTGGAAGGTTACACCAAACAATAAATAAATAGCAGGAGGTGAGATGCCAACAATCCTCTGGGTCTAGTGCACTTACGAATTGTTCACACTAGGACTTGAAGACTGATGTGCTATCAAGGCAGACCTAAAAATGAAATAAAGGGGAATTATATTATTTTTACACCGCATGAAAGTGAATCTATCCGAAGGTTAAATTATGGGAATTGAGAGTAGGTGTGAAGAAAGATGCTATATTCGTGCTTACATGATAGTCTGTGTCAAGCTACATTCCAGATTTTTTTTTAACTTGAAAAATCATATGAATGGTTTGCCAAATATTATGGAAACCTTGCTTACAACTTTATATTGTTTGCTACTATTTATTAAAGGAGAATATCCACGCTTCAACGCCCACGGGGTTCTTTGAACTTGCTTGACACACCATGAAAGTATTGGTATATTTCAGGTGCTCTCCTTTAGAACCTAGGAGCTTTTAGCCATTTTATTTGAAACCACTGTTTTATAATGCACGTGTGGTATCCTATGTGCCCTGGTCTCACCTGTTTACTGTGTCCAACTTTTAAAGTGTAGCACATGTCGGTGTTTCATTGATAAAGTAAGGATTTGCTACACATTACGAAAAAATGGTCATATGTTTAAAATCTATTTGGGAGAAACAATGTCATTGTAAAATGGTGCTGGCTTTCAACATTGTTTCTCTTTTGCAGTAGATGTTTGTTATATTTCTCTGAATTGCGTCTCGAAATGCACAAAAAAACTAAACAGATAACCATAATCTACACTATCTCTCTAACCTTTCACCCAAACCAAAATCCTAACTTTAACCTAAACATTACCTTGTTCTTAAACTTTAACCTGACCCTTACATTACCCTAATTTTCACCCTAATCAAGACCATCAGCCTTGTACTTATTCAAGCTTTTCTTAGCCTTGCTCAAACGTTACTTCCAACCCTTAGTCTAACATAAATGTAAACTTGAATGTAACTCTACACTGACGTTAACTTTACCTTTGACCCAAATCTGCACCCAGGCTCTCAGTACCTAACCCGAATAGTGATGCCTCGCTCCATTATTGTAATTTTTGTAAGAACTGTTTATTTGCTCTGTTGTCAATGCTGCTCTACGTGCTCCTAAAGTTCCTTTATGAAGCTGTTCTCAGTTGAGTGAGGTCTTCAATTCACCCTCTCAAAAACCTGGGCTGTTCTTAGATTTGAATTCCCACAGAGAATCATAAACACAGAGGCTCCTATCTACAAATAAGTATCATCAGACCTACGGGTGGTTGCTTCCATCACTTTGTAACTGTTTGGTGGTTAGATGAGAAGTATTTCCCAGGTAAAAAGATTACTTGAACTATTGAACCCCTAGGTCAGCCACTTTCTAGCCTCAAGATAGTGAAGTGACTATGAGCATGCACCTTAGCAGACAGGTGTGACTTAAGCTTCTGAGAGAGGTCTTTGTGCAGCAAGTGAAAGATAACCCTTGACCCCAGCAAAGAGTAGTGACATGCATGACCTTAGAATGGAGACATGTTTTAATTCATTCAGGTGATAGCAGAATTCAGCGAGGTGGGGCAGGTAGGCAGTTTTGGAGAAATAGTTGACAGTTGAGTAAAAAGCTGAATTTGCTGAAGATTACAAAAACCTGGGATCCTCCAGAGAAACTCAACTGCGTGGCAGAATCTGGTGCATCGCTTGACGACTCTCGACTCCGGCACCCGTAATCAGACCTGACGCATCACCTTCACTGCATCGAGAATATTGACCCATCCTGTGGCTGTGGGGCCCAACATCGACACATCTCGTTGTTCTTGTGGCCAGAAATGGTATATTGTTCACTGGGGCCTGTGCGGGTCCTGTAGCCAGCCAGCGCTCCATAGTGCTAGTCCCCAACTTTGACTTTGCCCCAGTCCACCATGACCTAAAGTAACCTTTTTAGTACTACTTACTTATAAGGAATTCACTGCATTTATTCCTTTTAATTCGATATCTCAACTTCTATACATTGAATTTGTGTTGTTTTGGTCTTGTTTTGTTTATAATATAATAATCTATTTTTATAAACCTGTGTGAAGTCTTTTTGAGGTGTATTAATTGTGTTACTGTGTGTGGGTGTTGCACAAATACTTTACACATTGCCTCTGTACATAGGCCTGACTGCTCTGTGCCAGTCTACCAGAGGGTGAGCACAGGTTATCTTTTAGTGTTTACTTAGCTTACCCTGACTAGAGCGGAGGTTCCTGCCTGGTCTGGTTGCATACTTCAGCCAACCAGGAATCCCATTTCTAACAATTTTGATAGTAGAGAAAAATATTTTCCTTGTCGGTTCATGAGCAGAAATCTGAGAGTGTAGGTTTCCAATATCTGCATAGCATTCTAATGAGCTGGTGCTCCCACTTACATCATTCACTACAAGATTCATGAAGGAGAAGAAGATGACATATAATTTGGTACAAAATCCTAACTTGAGCTTCTTTTCTCTAATTTGGCGTGTCACCTTTTTCTCTCTTTAAATCATTGCTCACAATTGCTTTAAGTACATTGACTCACATAGTATCTATTGATATATAGCATTTCTGATCAAAGGACCTCGGTTTTCTGCAGTCTTATTACTGTGAAGAATGTGAAGAGCATATATGGCCCATTGTGTAATTAATTTAAATCTGCATTACTCCTGTCCTATCTAACTCATCCCTTTCCTTCCACAAAGTTTGTTAGTACACTCAAACCATAAAAGGTACCTTGAAGTGTACAGCTCCTCCTGTGTTGGTGTGGCAGAAGTACAGAGTATAACATGCTGATCCCAAGAAGTCTTTTGATAAAAGATGCTGGTCTAGGAGTAGATCATCCTATGATGACCCTATTTTGACCCTATGATGTAAGAAAGTGCATTAGTAAGATGTCTCAACCTAATGAAGATTAGCTTTCAGTATTCAAACCAGTTGTATACCCATTACAAGTCGATGAGCGGCCATCTCTGGGTTGGTACATGTCCCACTCAGTTATAGGTTTTACTTGGTGCAGAAACACACCCAGTAGGAAGTTGAACAAGGTCAACAAAATTAGGCTTGACATTGGGAAAGACATTTGAAATTGAACCTGGGTCTTGCAGGTTTTTCCTAAATTCTGATGCCAGAAATATGAGATGCCAGATAACAGAGGCAATGGAGGAGTAAAGGAGTAAGGAAGGAATTGTTGAATGCCAGGGTCACCCCTGACTTCCCCGGTAGATTTCATTAAACCCCCCGGGCAAGGCAGGTATACCAGTCTTCTATTTGGAGCAGGAAAACAGAAAGGTAGTGTCCCATGAATCTATGTGCATTAGCCTGTAGGAAATCCACACTCTCTCCGTCATCATATAGGCTGATCTCGCTGATAAATTCAGACAGCAAGATTTTTTCTAAAATACTAGCACAGCGATTAGCGGCCGCTATTACCCCGCTTGTCTCTATTTTCCAGCATGGGTTTATCCCAGGGCGGGATACTGCTGACCATGTCGGAAGGATTATTGCCCTTTTGGACTGGGCTCAGGCAACAGATTCAGTGTTAGGGATGAACCTGTTGGACGCCGAAAAGGCGTTCAACAGGGTCTCGTGGCAGTATCTGTGGGAGGTTCTGCGCTGGAAGGGCTTCTGTGCCGAGTTTATCCAGTCAATTAAGACGCTATATATCAATCCAGTTGCCTCTATACGAATTTCAGGGTTAAAATCTGCGCTATTTAACATAGAGAGAGGCACTAGGCAGGGGTGCCCGTGCTCCCCCCTTTTGTTTGCTTTATATATTGATTTATTTTTGGAAAAAATAAATTGCCATAAAGATATCAAAACCATTAAAGCAGGTGAGGCAGAGTATAGAGCGTTCGCCTATGCTGATGACATCATTATAGTTTCCAGTGATATTGTAACAGTTCTTCCGGTAATAAAAGAATTAGCGGTACAGTTTGGTCAATTTTCAGACTATAAACTCAACATTGAAAAAACGCAGGTACTTTATTCCGGCAAGGACCCTCCGAATGACGTAGTAATAACTTCGGCGGCAATGTATTTGGGAATAATAATCACTCCATGCGTGGACAGAATTCCTGCTTTGAATATGCTTCCAGTGATTGGAAAGGTCAATGCAACTTTGGAACGCTTGGATCATTTGCACCTCTCTATTCATGGTAGATGCAATGTTTTAAAAATGTTAGTTCTCCCCAAATTTTTGTACTTATTTAGAACAATCCCTATAGAATTCCCTAAATCTAGTTTTATTCAATTGGAGAGGATGTGTTCAAGATTTTTGTGGGGATATCGAAGATCTAGAAGAGCCTATAAGAAAATGATTCTTCCAAGAAATCGGGGGGGTGGGGTATTCCAAATTTTATTATGTATTATTGGGCGGCCATGATGCAGATCTTGGGGCCGCTAGTAGTGGGGAACAAAACCTCGATCCCTCTCTGTCACAGACCATCTATCTTTGAACTTGGGCTAGGTAGAGATGTAAACTGCTGCTTAGTAACTATGATAAAACCAAGTTACTATAAAAAAAAAACAGGTTTAAGATTCTTAAGGCTGCCTATAAAGTTTGGCAGCAAATTAAACGCTTATATCGTATTCCTAAAATAAATATATACACTCCTTTTAATGCCTCAGGGTTACTTCCGGTTATTTTTCGGGATCAAGTAGCCTTCAAATGGGGCCTGAAAGGAATATGTTTTCTAGGGAATTTGTTTGATCAAGGGAGCTTAGTAACTTTTTTAGACCTTAGAGAAAAGTTTGGGATAGACAAACAGGATTTCTTCAAATATTTACAAATTTGGAGTTTTTTATATACATTGGGTGCTGATATAGGTCAATATAGCATTATAATAGAGAAAATGAAGAGCAGAATTTCGATTGGGCAATATTATCAACACTTAGTCGATGTCCTCCCTGATGATTTGATGGAATGCCGAAGGAAATGGGAACTGAAATGTGGGGTAGCTGAACTCAATATAAGGAAATCAATTGATCTCGCCAACACTGTTTTAATGACAGGAAGAATGCTTCGTCAGCATTATATGTCCCTGTTTGATCTTTATTATTCCCCTGGGAAGATATCCCGGTGGGGGGCTACAACCGGTGTCAACTGTAATCGATGTGGGTTGTTCGCTGCTGATTCACTTCATATGTTTTTTTCCTGCCCGAAATTGGGGAGTTTCTTTCTCGAATTGGAGGAATTTCTAAAAACTATATTTGGAACCCCCATACAGATTACATCCGATTTAGTTATTATTGGGGTAGGTTCAGACCTAACTGCTAAAGTACGAAATGATATAGTGAGTGCACTTTTTTTATCATGATGGCAGTGGTTCGCTCATGCATTACTTCTGAGTGGATAAGTCCCGATCCCCCCACCTTTCTGAATTGGAGAGCAAGATTGTTGGCTATGTATAATTTTGAATTCTCAATTTATAGAACCAAAGGGCGAAGCAAGAGAAGGCTCGGTCATAAAATTTGGTTACCAATTCAGGAATGGATCTCTTAATAGGAAACGGAACCTAAGAGGCTCGACGTATTTGGTTGAACCATTATCATATTATATTGAATATATTGTATACTGTATGTGTTCCCTCTGTGCCGGGGGGAGGGAAATAGGGTTGTAAAAACCTAATAAAAATTATTTTTTTTTTAAAAAGGAAATCCACATTAGAAAAGAAACATTACATGCAGAGAGAGATTTTCTTTGGTGGGTTCACCTAATGCCTTCTCCTAAGCACACAAAAGCAATTTAGACTAGTTTATTTATAAGGCTTTCATTTGAAGGCAACCTAGTGCAGAATATCTGCAAGAGAATTGTTGTAAATATTATACATATTGTGGTGAATAAGAATAAACATAAAAGAAACAATACAAAAATAGGCAACATTATAGTCTATGTGTATGGTCTTCCTATGAATCATTTGTTAATGATAATTAGTGCTAAAATGTCTACATGTAATACAGCTGCATACCTGTTTCAGATCTGCAGGCTGCCTAAAGCCAGTGAAGAAAGGCTTTGGATGTGTGATCCCCAGCTTGTTATTAATAAGTGGCCTTAAGGTTGGAAATAAAAAACAAAAAAGCTCCCTGAAATGAAGCGGTACACCACTCTAGGAGACTCAAAAACAATTTAGATTGTTTTTAAGACTCTTATGAGAAATAGACTGTTGGTTAGAAAAGACCCTTGCATGGTCATAGGTGTGTATCGCTGCCCTGACTGCCCCAGCTCAGGTGATATCTGCATCCTTGGTAACGTCTTTTGGTTATGGACTAACATGGATCATGTGCGTGTGCTATGACCTAGGACTGTCTCATGGACTGGGGTCTGATTAGACTGGGAGGGGCATCCAAAGCACTACTCTCAAGTAGTGTAAGGCTACTGCCTTCATCAGCAGTTAAGTAGCATAAGCGCAGTAGTGGCAGCATACCATGGTTTTAGGTTTTAGTGATCAGTAGAGTGAACAAGCCTTTTTTCACCTCTGTCACAGGAGTGGTGCATCCTGGCCCATGCCAGTAAGGTTCTGCTGCTATATGCTTAACTCACCCTTGACCTACATTGGATTGTGTGCAGCAATTGGATGTTTGTATACCTGTGAAAAGGTATAGGGCATCAGAAAACAGCACGCATGGTTGCATGTCCACACTGGCATACGCGTGGGTCTGAGAGAAGGTACAGGGCATCAGGAAATAGCATGTGTCATTACATGCATGCACAGCGCTATATGTGGTCCTCCAAGCTAGTAAAGAATGTAGGAGATGGCATGCAGTGTTGTCAGCACAGTGGAATGTATGGATGCCCTTGCGAGCGTACAGAACATTGGGGGCTGTAAATGTATGTATGTGGGTTCTCAGTGGTGTGTGTGTTTGTGCTTGCAATGAATATAGTACATAGAAGACACTGGGTTCTATTTTGATGGAAGAGCAGGGAGAGGTAGATGTTTCACCCAGACATATTTGTGGATTGCTCCATGCCTGAGAGCTGGGTGCGACACACATTCGAGGAGACAAGAGCCAGGCTTATCGTGTATATCAGTAACGGCTCTTTGATTCATAAAGTAGGTCACTGGTCAAAGGGGCCTGGGCACATCTGAGGAAGGAGTTGGGTCTGGTAAGAGAATGATAAAGAGTAGGGCTGAGGCCCTTGGGTAACCTTAAGATGCACATATCAAGGAGGCTGACATCCATGTGTGAACGTCTAGTCACTCTCATGGTCTGTATTTGGGGAGGTCAAGATTGGAGACTTACCTTCTGTAATAGACTGCTTTCTGGAGGAACATCATAACAAAGGAGTAGGTACTTCAAAGTCAGCAAACCTCAGAACTTGAACATTAAAGACAGGGACACTAGATCACAAGCGTGTCCGGCAAAGGATTATACCAAGGGGAGCTGGAGGCTCCCAAATTGCTAAACTGAGGCTGTCCATCAACGTGGGGACTCTTAGCATGAGTTCTGCCTTTTGTGCCCAGGACAGGGGATAAAGGTTTGCCAGTTTCTCATCCTGGGTCAGGGGACACCCAGGCGAATCAAGAACACTTGCCTGAAGCACCTGTTTCTGTCTAACCCAAGACCAGTGGGCCCTGTCAGTAGAAGGAGATTGCCTGGAGTGAGCGAGGTCAAATGGATGTCCTACTGAGAGGATCACAGGAGTGGATTGCAAGATTCTGGTACATCGAGAACTGCGCAATGATCAGGCCCACTTGTGTGTGACACCCTGATGCTACTGGGGGCTGCTGCTAATAGAAAGGGTTGCTGCTCTGGTGTTGTACTGCCTCGAAGTGAGGGCTGTTGCTCTTAGAAGTGCTGGGACTCAACGAGGTCTGTTGCCTTATCGATGCTCCTAAGTAATCCCATTATGCCAGGAGGGGATCGTGGACGAGGCTAATGGCTTTTGTCTTGTGTGTGATGTGAATACCACCTGCTTGTCAGGAGGGGGCACAGTCCCGGAAGGGGGCTATCTTCTGATGGTAGCATGCAGGCATAATCACCTAACGAGTTGTGACCCTTGGAGCTGGAACCAATTTTCACCTGCCGAGTTCAGGAGCACCCAAGACCAGTCCCTGGACGAAGAAGAAGAGTTAATGCTGGATCGGAGGAGCGCCGTGGATGTCTGCTGCAACAGCGGCAAATTCCAGAGTCTGCTCACCCCTGAGCCGAGAATGCACACCCGGGTACTCCAAATTGCCATCCCAGCGATTGTGGATAAGATCGATACCACGCCATTGGGCCCTTGAGGAATCTTCTCTGAATAAAGCGCCCAGCTGTTGCGACCCATGGATTTTGTTCAAAGCCCTCATTCAACTCCTATGCTGACTTAAACTCACAAGTGCGGCCATGCTTGGATGTCGCCTCACTTGAATGGGGAATAGCTATCATCCAAAAACTGGAAAGGGGACAGGAGCTGACCCGAGTAACGCTAGCAGGCCTGCCTTTGGAAGACTGTATATTTTTTGCAGTGTGTTGTGTTGCTCTTCGTGTTAGTGGATAAATACTCCTTTTTTAAAACAAAAGACAATTTTCTAGGGTTGCTAGTCAATTCAAATCAAGCTTTCTTCGACTATTTGTAAAATAATCATAAAAGCACAATCAAAACAAGTTAAAACAAAATATGTAAAATACTTTTGCTGAGAAAACTGGGGAAGCAAACACAGACATTAGTTAGTCGTTAATTTCCCAAAATTAAAACCCCGGTTTAAATAAACATAGTTTTTCTGCATGTAAAGACCGACCTTAGAAATGAGATTACAGATAAAATTATGAGTTCTTCCCCGAGCGATTGCATAACCAAAAATGCAGGTCGACATTGACGCAGACCGAATAATCTAAGGACAGGGAGTATCCATCTCTTCCTTTCAACTTGATGATATTTACAGAAAAATACAAAATGCATCGTAGTCTGAACTGATATCTCGTCATATGGGCACCTGTTTAGCACTCTAGACCAGTCGTTTCTAGCTGGGAAGCTAAGTGATCTATGAATAATGCCCAACCTAAAACGAGTGAGCAAAAATCTATCGTAGTCAAAGGTAACCAGTTTTAAATAGGGTTGCATCGTCGGCGAAGTCAGAATGTATTGGTGGGCAAGAACTGTCATTTTGGTAATTTCTAAATTAAATCTAAAATTTTCGACAAAACGACGACAACTTTGTTTAAAAACTTTCCTGTTTAAATTACATAAAATGGATGGGTTATCAAAATATTCCTGGTGGCCTATTTTACTCAAGAAGTCTCTGATGTATTTCAACCAGCCTATACAGAGAGCCCCATCTAGACCACAGCAATCAATTGGCGGTTCAAAATGGTCTCCTCTGAAGTCCATATACGATGCCATAGAAGAATCGGTTGAATACAAATCTCATCCGTTATATATGGTAAACCAAGTTCCGTATAGCAGTTAAAAGTGGAGACACTCGCCGGGACGGCCAATAAGAATCTAAGAAATCTATTTTCCACCATCTGTAGAGTGGTCACATCAACATAACCCCAGATGCCTGCCCCATAAGTTGCGATAGCAACACATTTGGCTTTATATATTTGAAGTAATTGTGGGGGCGGGCGTTTACCCAGTTTCCTGCTAAAGTTAGTCAAGGCTGCCAGAGCCTTCAAGAATAACAGTTTCCTTTACTGAACAGCCTGGGACCACGTGCCAGTTTGATCAAATAGGACCCCCAAATAGGAGAAGGTATTACAGCATTCAATGTGGTTTTTCTCTAGGAAGAACGAGCGGGTGTTCTTGCTCCCTACTCCACATTTTAAAATAAAGGTTTTGGAGGTATTGACTGAAAGGCCGAAGTTAGAGATACAATTAGCAAAACTAGATATAACTTTCTGTAGGCTAATCGGGGAACGGGCCATGAGAACAGCGTCATCTGCATACATGCTAGTCATATTTTAAGTTGTGAATCTGTGCTCGCTTTACACCTACCTCCTCCCCAAGAAGCTTTGGACATCTAGACCCATGCTACCACTTAGAGTCATGTGCTGAAGGGATACTTGGCCCAGTTCCTTAGAGCCCATAGTAGGCCTGGCCATGGGACATCTGGAGTGAAAAGGCCTCAACCACCACAGTTGGACCTAGTGGCTACTGCTTGCCCCATGGCCCTCTGAAAGGAGTTTTGACAGCAACCTTACGATTCATAATATGGTGTTAGGAGAAACTCCTGGAATTTTCTTTTTTGCTTCAGTAGTGCGTATAGGAAACTGCTACGGCTAGGCTTAGTATATCACTATATGAACTGAAAGCATACCACTTAAGCATGCTCAACACACTGTTGTAAAATTATCAATGCATACATACCTAAAGCAAGCAACATTTATAATACATTTACTGTAAATCATCAAGAGACTGTAACCATGAAATAATAGTGGGAGGTGCTTGCTATAGCGACCACATAGGCAAGCAGTGTATAAATAAAGCTGAATAATTGCCGTAATAGTCCCCTCCGGTCCGGTATCGCCCTCTCCACTTGCTGAGTGCCCCCGAATAAAGCCCTTAGTACACTATTTTAAGTTAGAAATGTTCATTTCCATTACGCTCTACTTAAATATGTCCGTTCACTACATCATAAAGTGCTACATTGTCGGTGCTCCCGAGGAATACGCTGTTGGTTAGTTTCCACGCAACATAAGAGTTCTTCAGCTTTCTCACGTCTGCATGCATGGGGGTGGGCAGGCTGACTCTCATGCTTTACCTTTTATTGCGAAATCTCTTTTCTTTAGCTTTTCATGTTTAAACATAGTGATTCTTTTCCTGGAGCAAATCGATCAAAGGATAGATAGAGGCATTGATAAATAAAGGCGCATTAACAAAAAAAACAATGTTACCATTCATTTCGCACTGATCTTGCTTTGAAGACTGACCCTGAAGAAATGTTGAGGAAATAATAAATACTGTAACTCTCCACAGAAGTCTCACATTGAGCTTAACCCCCTGAAAAAAGGTTTTATACCCATCCAAAATTATATATCCCTTAGGTCAAAGGTAACACATGTAATGCACAATTAAAATCAATCCCTTGTTTTGATGGAAAGAAAGAGCATTAAAATGTGCACATCAGTTACAACCTGAAAGCTTAGCAGGCATTGATTAGCAGTAATGACAGTCGGTAAAATTACACCATCTGTGTCACGTATACACAAGAAGATATTTGTTTACACTGGATAAAATGCTCTTGCTTTTAAAGGTTAATGGATCTTCTAGACATAATTTACAGTACCATGTGCAAATCCGTGGGAAAGCACATCCTTGTTATACACACGTATTAGTGGTTCCCTTCAGATCAAACTTTGTAAATGAATTAAAATGAATACCGATTTCAATATTGCAGTCGTACCGAGCGAATAAATAAAAGGCCATTTCAAACTAAATAAAAGAATGCCACGCCTCTAGAATAAACTAGCAAAGGTTTTTAATATTAATAAAAGTTCTGGCTTTAATAAGTCTCCAATTTTATTTCAATTTGGTTTGTGAACATATCCAAAGAACATTAAAAGTAATAACGTGGCAAAATAAGTTAAAAAAGGCATTGCAGAAAGATCTATAAAAAATAAATGAAAGCAGAAATAAAGTAGAAATTGCCTTACCAGGATGGCACTGAATTGGACTACATTTAGGGCAGATATTAACATGTGCGCAGACTAAATAAAGTCACTCACAGTTAGAGAACCAATGGGTCTGATTCGCAAACATAAACTTAAACTTTTGTGTAAATTTACACTTGCTGTAGTAGCTTTACTGCTTTTTCATATTCACAAGCTACGATTGTACACACTTGTAAATTTACCACCAAGTGTATGTTTGCCTTTGTTAATTTCATTCATATAGGACTTGTATGCTGGGGCATGATTCACAACGTTAATCTTACACTTTTGTGTAATTTTACACTTGCTGTAGTAACTTCACTACTGTTTTGGTGTTAAACTATGTGTGTAGTTTTACAAGTAGTAAAATTAGATTGTCAATATCAAAAAAGTAGTGAAGTTACTACAGTAAGTGTAAACTTACACAGAAGGGAAAGATTATCTTGTGCATCACACCCTAAGACTCAAACGAGACAGATTATTTCTCTTTGCTGTATGCTTTGGAGGGTGCAAGCAAAATGTGAACAACACTTGAACAGACCACTGGATGAAGAGGGCTGACTGAAAACCGCTGTATGTACAGATATATGCATGTATTTTTTAAAAACGTTTGAGTTTAACGAGACAGCATAAGCTGTCTTTACACCAGACTTAAGAACTGGGTAATCTCTACAAATTTCTAGCTTCAATACTAGGTGCCTAGCACTTAGAAGATTTTTCAAAGACAAGGTGGATGAAAACAGAAGACAAAAATTGCCTGAATCAATATCTTCTTTGCAACTGTATACAACTGTATACAAATGTTAAAAGTACTTTTTTGTACGGTTAGGTGCATGTTTTCTGCCCTCAGGCACTGCAAAAACTTCTTTGTGAGAACATGTGCCTCATCTGCAAAAGTGAAGTCTCTGGTATTTTCGCCGTTCAACCTGTAAAGCTGGATAAGAACAAAGGATAAAGTGCCTAGTTGCAGTATCTGCACATCCAACACTCGGTAATGCCCTTTAACACATTGTCCCAAGAGCCTCAGAAGATGAAAGAAGTGTATTTTTTATAAATGTATGCCTTGCAGGGCGACCCATAACAGATTTTCAGTAAAGCAGCTTCAATCCCAGCTCATACATGGAAACCCGCCGTACCCTGAATTTTTTACAAACAAAACATTCTTGTGAAGTTGTATACAGAAATATAGCAGCACAGAGTATTATCGTACACACAGTGAGAGTATAGTAATATAAATTAATAAAGTAATCGGGTGCTGGGGAGGAGGATAGACTTTGAGTTAGCCTGGTAAAGATTCAGATTGGAATTCTACAAGAGAGTTGGGTCTTTGGGAGACGTTAGTAATATGATGATGTAGCTGAATTAATTGGTGAATAATAGAGACTTGAGGTCTCATTTGAAGCAGGAGAAGGAAGGGTTGCAGCGTAGTTCCTTAGGGAGTGAGTTCCAGATTTTGGGGGCATTTCCGGAGGAGGAGCGTGTCTGTGATGTTTTTCTTTTTAGTTTAGGGGGTATCAGGAGCTCAGTTCTATTTTCCCTTGTCAGTTTGTTTCAGTTTCTGCTAGAACATGAAGAGTCTCTACCAACACCTGACTAAGCTTGTGAAATTCAAAGACACTGTTATAATGCATCTACCATTTTGAGTTAGTCCCTGTGCTAGAGGTCTCAAGTGACTTCCACACTAAAACCTTTTATCGTTTTAGGGTCAGATGTACAGGCACAAAACAACATTTAAAAAATTGGCTTTCGTGCATAAAGTTTACCTAAGCGCTGTAATCTGCAGACTTAGTTGACATTGGGGGGCAGATTAAATAGGCACCGTACAAAAATACAATGTCATGTATCCAAAGGATTATCTTGTGAACCTGTAATAGTTTACTCCACATTTGATGGGAATCAAAGTATGTAAGTGCCTCCTCCTCCTTTTTCAGCGTTGGTAAGAAAAGAGTGCTTCTAGGTTTCAGGTGATGATTTTTTTATTGTGCTTTTGTTCATAAGTTTTTATCATTTGTTTGAGATGTCACAAGGTATAGTTTGAGACTTTCAACAGCCGAAAGTGTTTCACCTATACATGATCATCCAGACCATAGCTTCCTCAAGGCTACAATAGATTTATTAAAAAGTCTATGATTCAATATTCAAGAGGTCACTCATAGCCACACCACCAAGTGCTATGTGACAAAGGTAAAGATAGTTTTTTATGATTACTGTGTTATGCATTTTTTTGAACGCGGAAATGGTGTAGAGATTATTGTGAGAAGAATAGAAAAAAAATTAAAAAAGGAAGGATGAAAAGGACTGGCAAACGTGCTAGCAACATAAGTCCTATTTAGATATGAGTGATCTCTTGATGACCATGTAAGGGCGAAACATGTGTTGGCTGTTGAATGTCTCAAACTGTACCTTGTAACATCTCGAACAAATAATGAAAACTTAAAATTTATGAACAAAAGCACAATAAAAAAAATTATCACCTGAAACCTTGAAGCACTCTTTTCTTACCAACACTAAAAAAGGAGGAGGAGGCACTTAAATACTTCCAATCAGTTACAAATTGAGGTAATACCTCAAGATAACATCCTCCTAACAAACGATAAAAGGCAGTAACATCCAGGAGGAGAACCCGTGGACCTTTCTTCTGAAACAAAATTCCACTAGATGGGAATGGTAGGAATGTTGCTCATAAAATGTAAATATTAGGTACTACTGTGGAACTTCATGGGTTGTGATAAAAATTCCTAAGTACGAGAGTAAGTCATGCTCCTTTACACCTGGTCAGTAAAACCGGTTGCCTACAGTTCCCTAGAAACCAGATTCCTAAATAATTTGTACCTCTCATTGTCCTCCAGTGGTCTAAAATAAAATTTGTATTCATGATTCTTTCCCCCATCTTTCAAAAACTGCATTTGTTTTTTGCTAACTTAACTGCCATGTAATCTAAATCATACTTCTCCAACTTTATCGTCTTCTGTTGCCCAACTTACATTCATTCCAGAAAATACTATATCATGTGCATGCTGATGGATCCCCACGACAGTTCCACACTGCTATTATATCCTTAGCGCCCGCCGTAGCGGGCTCCTCCAGCCATCAAAGGCCTGCCCCAGCATTCAAGGCCCGATCTGAAGGCAAGGGCCTTTAA
The DNA here is from genome assembly GCF_964204655.1 of Triturus cristatus. NCBI lineage: Eukaryota > Metazoa > Chordata > Amphibia > Caudata > Salamandridae > Triturus > Triturus cristatus. The sequence continues at coordinate 336,812,112 of NC_140595.1, forward strand.
GAAAGGAGTGGGCCCTTAATGGCCAGTAGAGCTCACTACGGACGGCTCTAAGGCTATTAGAACATTCTGCCTCTAGGGGTCAGAATGTTCTAATTTATAAAACAAAGGCCTCACAGAGCCCGAGGAAATAGAAATCCTCTTGGGCTCGGTGAGGCCTTGGTTCACAGCAACAGCTAGTTAGTCTTGTCATGACATTGACTAGGAAAGTTAGAAAAGTTAGAAAGTTAAGTTTATTGTACAGTTAATTAAAACCTTTACAATCATACATTAAAATTAATCTCTTTTTTTGACATGTTTTTGTGACTTAAAATAGATCTCCCTCTCATAGCTTCGCTTCCGTAGCTGATTGATGGTATAAGCTTTACTTGGGTCACCCTGATCAAGGGAAGTAGTTTTATGGCCTCCAGTTGAGCTGTGTACTTTCCTTTATCATCGATGAACATTCCCAGGTACTTGTAATTTTGTACAGCTTACATGAAGCCAGGTGCCAGCGAGGCTGTGACTTTTTTTTGCACTAGTTCACGCAGAGAGTTTTAGTTTTTTCTCTGTTAATGTTGAGTTTCTTCTCCTCCGAATACCAGGATGTAGTATCAAGCAGACGCTGTAGGCCCACTGGTGTCCGGCTTATGAGGACCAAGTCGTCTGCATAGAAAAGGTTAGACAGCTGAAGGCCGTCTATTTTGGGAGCGTGCGAGTTGTTGTCATTGAAGGAGATTGAGAGCCCTGCCATGAGAAGACTAAAGAGTAGCGGCGCAAGCACGCAGCCTTGTTTTAGTCCATTAGTGGCTGGGATCTTTTTTGTTAGATGGTCTCCTGTGCCCAGTTTTACTTGCACCCAGGTGTTGCTGTGCAAGAGGACTAGCTGTTTTAGTAGTAGCGGTGGAATGTTCTGCTTTTTTAGTTTTTGACACAATAAGTTCCTGTTTATATGGGCGAATGCTGAGCTGTAGTCAATGAAACATAGATACAAGAGCTGTTTTATGGCAAGTGTGGCATCTATCATTAGTGAAAGGGTCATGATGTTGGTTGTAGTGCCCATGTTCTTACAGAAGCTTGTTTGATTTATTGGGATTGCAGAGATTCCCGTCGCCCATGATGTTAATTCATGTTAAAGCAATCCAGCCTAATATTTGGCTTCATTGTCAATTGGAGCTACCAACCGGTAGTTTTTTGGGTTGTCCCTGTTGCCTTTTTTGTAAATAGGGGAGATGATTGAACCCCTCCATGAAGATGGTATAGTAGATGTGCGCAGGATTGATTCGAAGGTCAGTTTCAATACAGATGATCAGTAATTTGAGTCTTGTTTGAATAGTATGGGCGGGATCCCGTTTGGTCCCGGGGCTCCTTCGCGTCTTCCCTTTGAAATTCTTCTGCAGATTTGTTCACTCATAATGATGATCTGAAATTGTATTAGAGAGTATTTGAAGTGTTTGAACATCGCCTTCGAGCTGGAGGGTTCCCTTGTACCGTTTGGTTTCACGGTCTTTGTTGTAGTGAGTTTGCAAATGGGTTGTCCAAGCTTCTTCTGTTACGTGAGAATTGATGCCTTGATTTAACGGGCTGGCAAGAGTATTGACCTTTAGCCAGAATTGGGAGCTCTTGTTGTTTTTAATATTGTACAGCAGTTTGGCCCATAACTCTTCCTCAACCTCTTTTATAAGGCGCCAGATTAATTTTCCACGCTCAGCTTTCAGTGCCCTCAGTTCTTGTAAGGTTGTTAAATCGGAATTGACTTTCTTCAATCTCCGAAGTGCACGGTTTATCATCTTTTTAATGATTTTCAATTGTGCGTTGTTTCCAATGTGGGGCCAAGGGCATTTGATTCGAGCAATTCCTGAGTTCCTGTTTAGGTGGGTACCCTTTTTTACACCATATTGGTTTCCTAGATTTCGTGTGAACATCTCCCAGCTTCTCAGGACATCGGGGTCTGTGGATTGTGCTTCCTCCACAAGTTGTTTCGCAAGAGTGAGGAAGCCTTCCGGATCATCCATTTTGCATTTTATTCGCTTTTCATTTGATGTCAATTCTAAGTTGTGAGTCTTTGCTGGCAAAATTTGTGGGGTGGCGATTAAACCAATTGTGATTTCCTATGGTAAGTGATCACTGTGTTCAGAGGTTCCAATGTGGTAGTCCCTTATTTTTGGGAACATACAGGGTGATACAAATGTATAGTCTATTGTGGTGCTTGCTACTGTGTTATGGAAAGTTGTGGTCTGTGGGCAGTCTCCAGGAAATCTTCCATTTAGAGATCGGAAGCCTAGCTGCTCCAAAAAGTGCTAAGAGCCTCTGTGCTGTTTTCGCGTGTCTTCCACCTGCATTATTATCTTGTATTGCTGCAGTCCACAAAAAAGGGTCCTCCTCCGTGTCTTCAGGAGTTTTTCTGAACATGTTTGCATTGAAATCCACAGTAATGATTAGGTTGTTAGTCTGCTCCTTTGTTAGGATTTCCTCTAGCTTCTCTTTCAGCTGCAGAATGCCTTTTGTTTTATCGCGGGGGTGTAGGTAAAGATTTATGAGGATTACCTACTCTTTTTTTACCCCCGTAAGATTAGTCTGAGCGCTTGCATAGCGTTTGGAGGTGCTATGCTATACAGCATTAACTCCATAGCATAAATGCTCTTTATGGAGCAATATGTGGCCAGTCCTCCCTTGTTGTGGCCAAATTTTCCACTCTCTATGGCTGATAGGGAGAGCAGGTTGAATCCATTAAGAGCAGGCGGAGAATCGCTCCAAGTTTCCTGGAGTGAGATTATGTCAAAGCTTTGTAGGTAATGTTGCAGTTCCTGATCCAGGGTTTTGTCTCCCACCTCGTTGATGTTCCATGAGCAACGTTTGAGGGAGTCTTTGTTGTCAGCGTAGTGTTCAGGGAGCCTGGAGCGTCAAAGATTGTCGTTTTTTGTGTTTTTGGTCCTTGATGGCCAGCTCCACTCTTGTGGGGGGGATGCGTTTTGTTGCAATGGGCCCATGGAGCCGCTGGTCGCTGGCTTCTTTCCCCTCTAGGGTTTTGCTGCGCGCACCGCGTTAAAGTGTGTGCTTGGTTGCCTCGGTTGGCTCCCCCCAGGCTCTTTTTGATTTTCTGAAGTTGTAATTAGGGGTTCCGGATATCTTGGTCTAGCGAAGGGACATAGCTTAATGCCCCAGGTGTTCAACTTGGTGTATTCTTTTAGTACTTTGTCTGCTATTGCAGGTGTGGCCCAAACTGTTTTAGTTGCTTCCACACCCGGGTGTTCCGAGCACTCCACGAATTCTATCGACTCTAGGTCATTAGATCTTATGTGCTTCAAGGTGTTGATAGAGTTTATTAAGCTTAGGATGTTCCCTCTATTTAATATGTTGATCCGTCCCTTTGACTTATATTCGGGTGGAACATGATTGTTGTTGAGTCCGATTGCGCCGTTTGATCTACAGGTGGTTCCTGTTTGGCTTTGGGTGTGTCAGCAGGCTCAATGGATTCTCTTAATGTAATTATTGCCTCACCGTCAATTGTGTCCTCATAAATGCATGCTCTTACCTCATGGGGTTCGTTCTTTGGGGCGTCTTCACCACATATGATTGTTTTGGAGAACTTGCTTCCTTTTGCGGCTTTCCCCTCTTCCTGGGGCAGGTGTTCTGGAAGTTCCTGTTGACTCTTAGACCCATTGCCCACCTGGGTTGTGATTTCGTGGAGATCCCCTTTGCGGTCTTTCTCCTGTTCCTGGTCCATGGCCCTGCAAGGAGATGTTGATTGAATCAGCTTTTGGTTTCGCCGCTTTCTCTTCAGCTTCCTTCTCTGTTTAGATGTAAGCGAGCTGGTTGATGAATAGTTCATTCCTGGAAAGCTGCTGTTGGAAGGCGAGTTGTGCTTTGAGAGTCTTGGCGAGACAGTCCGTAATCCTTGCCTTGTTTGGTTTTTCCCCTTCGATCTTGTTGAGGCTGGGCCGTCCTCCGGCGGGCTAGTCTCTGGTTTCTGTTCCGCGATGTTCTCGGGCACATCCTTGGTTTTCGATTGTGTTTGGTGTTGCTCGGCAGTTCCCATTGTGACTAGTTCTTTTGGAGTTAGTTCCTGAGACACCGCGGTTCTTATGTCAGATAGAAGGTTATCCATTACCTTTGGGAGGGTTGCCAGCTTATCTACTATGGATACGCATGTGCAGCTAGCCTGCACTATTTGTGTCTCCGCTTGTGCTCTTCTGATCAGGCTATTAAGGTCTGCCAGTTTATCGTCCATGTTTGCGACAAAAATCGAAAGAGAGTTGAGGACTGACAATTGGATGTCCATTTTGGCGGACTGGTATTGCATGTCATTTACCAACAATTGCATTGTGTGTAGCAAAGTGGTCCAAATGTCTTCTTTTTCCTGCATTTTGGAGTGTTTTGTGTTGGTCCTTGGCAGGCTGTTTCTTCGTTGGGGTTCTGCAAGGGGTGCGAGAGAGTATGAGGCAACCAATTCCTCCCATTCCACTGGTGTGAGGTAGGATGATTCTAGTTCTGTGTCCTGCGTTGTTGAGGTATGATGCCATTGTGTTTTGGATTATCTTGCACAGTACATACTGGTAATTGGACATGGTTGTCAAACGGCTGTTCCTGAGTTAGTTGGGTTTGCTTTTCCTCTGGTGTCTGAAAGTGTGCTGATTTTCTTCCGCCGCCATTTCGATTAGCAAGTGCATGTGGTCGCTGTTCTCCGCTGTTGCCATCGAGGGCTGCAGCCCTTGCGAGAATAAGGGAGAGTTTTGCCTTGCCATGTTGAGGGCTTTTTTTCAGTGTTCCGATTCCGTTACCTTTTCCTTTTGTTGTCGGTGGAGTTCAGGGGATCCTGATTCTTCCCTTTGTGTAGTGTTTTCATTATTTTTCTTGTTGACTGTGCTGGCATATTTGTTGGTGGGGTATCCATGATCATCGCATTCATGGAGTTTAGACCCCACTGTTCCCTGATTGTGTGCTGCCCAATTGGGCGGGGTTCCTTCCTTATTATCGCTGTCATTGTAAGAGGTGTGTTTATTGATTTTATGGTTCGCTTCCTCTTTCATGGCCTCTATGAAGCTGTTAGTCTGAGCTTGTTCACCTGTCTCCCTTCCGTTAGTTTTGTCAGTGTTTTTGTTGGTGGTTTTTCCTTTCGGTGACAGCTCTGCTTGACCCTGTCTGATCTTGTTTATTCCTTCATGTGCCTTGTCCCCCTGTGCCCCCTATTCCTTGTCATCATTGGGCTTCTCCTCTTCTACGCTGGCTTCGCCGGGTCTTGTTGTGCATGGTGTTTCCCTGCCTGCCAGGAACCCGTCATGGTCTACATAGTCTCCGTTTGGCTGCTGTCGCATAGTGTGGAGTATTTTGATGGGTTGAAGAGGGGTTGGGAGCTTGCTTTCTTTGTTGCTGGCTAGGTATAGGACCGATCCGGCATCTTTTAGGAAGGAGAATTTGGTGTATATTTTCGGTTGATAGCCTTTAGACTTGGTGGCCCCTGTGGTTGCGTTAATTGCGTTGGTTTTCGAAATCGGCTGCGGACTACTAAAAAGTGGAGAGATCAAAGAGGTCTCCTCTTCCTTTATCGTCAGATCTTCTATGCTTTCCAGGCTTTTAGTGTTGGAAGGCTTCTTTGTTGTCTGGTGCGTTTTCCTGCTAGGGGTTGGCACCGGCTGCTGTCTTGCTTTCCCAGCTCTCATTGTAGCGGTAGTAGGATTAATGTGGGCCCTCCTTCCCGGTTTCTTCCCTACTTTTTTCCTTGGCTTGGTCCTTGAACCTTGGACTAGATTCTGAGATTCCCGTACCCCGGTGATTATTGCCTTGCCTTTCCTTACCCTCCTCCTTCCGCCTTATGATCTAGATGGTATGATTAATGTGGCGTGGTGGTGCGGTGGATCTAAACTGGAGCTGAGTTTAGATGGATGGATGGGTGGATTCGTTTTGCTGCGTGCTGTACAGCCGACGTCTTGAGGTGTGTCTTAAGATGACGTGGTTGATAAGCTTGGCAGGGGCTGAGGTTCGAGCCCAGACTAGTTTTGCTGCGTGCTGCACAGACGACGTCTCGAGGTGCGTTTTAAGATGACATGGTTGATAAGCTTGGCAGGGGCTGAGGTTCGAGCCCAGACTAGTTTTGCTGCGTGCTGCACAGACGACGTCTCGAGGTGCGTTTTAAGATGACCTGGTTGATAAGCTTGGCAGGGGCTGAGGTTCGAGCCCAGACTCGGAGGTGGACCCCTCACACTGGAGCGTTCCACTGTGCCGAGCCCCGAACACCATACACCGTCTCCTCCCACCACCTGCCTCTGCCCACCTCCTGTCCCCCCTCCAGCAGAGCTGCTCCTCTCCTACAGTGCTGCTCTTATGCTCCTCTAAGCTCAGAGGCACGTCTGGGTGTTTCAGGTTTGCGCCACGTTCAGGAGCTAAACGTTTCTGCAGAGGCTGCAGAGGGCAGAGAGCATGCCAGCCAGGACAGGCCAGGCCAGGTGTAAAGACCAATAGGCAGGCTGGTAGAAGAGTTGAGGCAGAGCCATGAGGACAGGAGGGGGCAGGAGGGGGCAAGAGAACAGTGCAGTGCGGAGGTGAAGATTGGCAGAGTGAACCGAGTGTGCTGAGGTGGGACAGGCTGAGGTGGGGCAAGCCTGTCTGCCACACCCGTGTTGACCCGCCTGCCCCCGCTTCCCCCCTCCGACGCTGCCAATTCACAGTCAGCCGCCTACCAGGTGACAGGCCTCAAAAACCACAACCAACGAGCGCCAGTAAAACTGGCTTACTGGGCCGTTTGGCCGCCGTCTTCGTGGTGTTGACTGATGGCAGGATTGTAATGGCAGCAGCAGGGAGGCAGCAGTGGGTGTGCGAGGGGTGCAGTTGCCGGCGCAGTGCTGCGGGGGTCTGATTTTGCCACCGGAGTTCACCGCGGCGGCAGCCGCTGTCTCCGCCGGGAGAGCGTAAAGCCTGGAATCCGGAACCCGAAACCAGACCACGGAAGAGTCTTGAGCACCTGAGGAGAGCAATGTAGTAACCGGTTTCCTTGACAAGGAAGCATAACCTTTGTATAGTATTTGAGTTGACAATGTTATAAAGGGAAATTGATTCACTGACTGGAAGTTTTTAATGCAGTACCTCACAGAAATGCACCATATCTGCTAAAATATGGTGCGCTTCTGCTCTCTTATAGCGCTTGGTGCACTTTAGGCAGCCTGGCACCAATGCAGGCAACCTTGAACCAAGGTGCAAGTGTGCCTGCGTTACAAGGAGAATTGTTTTTGTGCATGAAGGGATATCTCCATGCACAAAAACAATCCCTTGGGGCATTTTGGAAGTAACGAGGAGAAAAAAAATGTTCTCCTTAATATGCCATCATCTAGGAGGCGTAGCGGTTTCCCGCAATCCCACATTTACAAACTGTTGTAAATCTGGGATTACGTGAAATTCATGGGTGATGCACAGCAATGCCCATGCTCCACCTGTGGAACTCCTCCCAGAACAAAATGTAATGCAATCAATTGTAAGCTGCTGTGTTGTGTTACATTTCTTTACAAAGCCATGCAAGGTGGCACAAAACGCCACTTGCGTGGCCTTTGGAATATCTGCCAACATTTATTGTCATAGCGCATATGCCAGTAAATCCATATATAATATGCTGCCTCTTATCTAAAAATTGCTGTTGGTGTTGCAAATGCTTCACTGTTGGTGTCACAGATGCTTTGATATGTGTCTCGTTATTTGCACTAAAGTAAACAGAAAAAAAAAATTCCCTGATATATTATCTTAACTTCCCCAATAAGTAGTTTATAAAATGGGAGTGTTCCGTTCTATGGTCATACAGAAAGAAATATGATGTCAGCTTTTCCATAACTTTACAGCGCAAGCAAATGAAAAATGTTTGCTGAGGAACATGGAGATGAGAATTAAAAAAGATACCTAGAGATACTAATGGCCTGATTACGATGTCAGGTGGAAAGCCTCCAAACAGCTGTTGGAGGCTTTCTGCCCAATATTATAAGTTTGAAGTCTGACCGCCGTATTAGGATGATGGCAGTCGGAGTTAAACCCGCGGGGCGATTCCGACGTGGTTCCGACAGCTCAAGGAGCCCGTTGGTCCATTGGAAAGTCTGCATAATCCCTTAATGACGACGGCACCGCCGTTGGGATTATGATGTTGGTTTCGGACAGCCATTCTATGTCCGCCTTTTCGACATAGAAAGGCTGTCAGAAAGTGACATTAGGGGCCCCTAGCAATGCTCCCTTCCACCTGGCCTTCCGCATTTGGGCCGCGGGGGCACCCCTAAACATCCCTGCACCGTGTCGCAGACACAGTGAGGTGTCGGGATGTTTGAAAACATCAATTTTTCAATGGGAACTTGTGCTGCGGGCCATTTCTGCCCACCGCACAAGCTGCTTGTGAAATGGATGTGTTGCATCATAATAGTGTGGTCGGAACTGCCGAGCTAAGGTCGGGTGGTTCCTTTCCACAACGGTGTCCTCTACCCGACATCGTAATAAGGCCCTAAATGTTAGGCCTGGCATCCTTGGTGTGGTTTCCCCTTTATTTTTGCCTCTACCTCCTGTATTTTTGACTGTATGCTGAACTTCGTGTTCACTGGTTTTTGTGCTCTGGGCATTCTACCACTGCTGATCAGTGCTAAGGTTCAAGTGCTCCCTGTGTAAACTATGATTGGTTATTCATGATTGGCATATTTGATTTACTTGTAAGTCCCTAGTAAAGTGCACTGTATGTTCCCAGGGCCTGTAAATCAAATGCTACTAGTGGGCCTGCAGCACTGACTCTGCCACCCACATGAGTATCTTTGTAAACATGTCTCCAGTCTGCCCCTGCAGTGTCTGCCAGTGCAGTTTGAACTGCCATATCGAACTGGCCAGTACACCCCCTTGCAAGGCATAAACTTTCCCTTTTATTACATGAAAGGTCCCCTACGTTATGCCCAAGGTAACGCCATGGGCAGGGTGCGGTGTATGTGAAAGGTAAGAAAGCTGTGTTGTACATGCCCTGATAGTGAAATACTGCCAATTTTATTTTTCACTATTGCACAGTCTATCTCTCCCACAGGTTATCATTGAAGATGCCTTGTCACGCCTTACAAGTGTAACTGTAAATTAGGAAGAGATAGGGAGTTTGGGCTCCCATAACTCAGAATTAAAAAATACATCTTTTAGTAAAGTTGGTTTTTGAATTGTGTGTTTGAAAATGCCACTTTTAGAAATTGCACATTTTCTTGCTTTGCCATTTTGTGTCTCTGCCTGCATTTGGAATCAACATCTGGTTTAGATTGACTGGGGCTGTTTATGCATTAATTCTAGACAGTCACACAAAGGGAGCTGAGGTGTGCCCTGCATATCCTGATGGTCCATCACCAGACTGATGGGCCTTCCTGAGATAGAGTGGTGGGAGGAGTTGTCACTGACACCTGAAAGGACTGTGTCTGTCCTCTCACAATGGGGTCTCCACCCCCTGTAGTGCGTCTGGAGCCAAGGCAAAGCAAGGGAACAGATCGTGTGGACAACAAAGACTTTTGTTTGAAGTATGCCTAATTCAAAGGCTAGAAGGGGTATAAGTATTGGACTCTAACCCCACATTTTTAGAACACTTCTGGATCAAGAGACGATTCTGCCAAGAAGAAGAGTTGGAGAAGCTTTCAGGAGGAGTACTGTCCCTTTGCTGGGTTGGCCTGCAGTTGCTGCTTCTGTCTGTGGGCAGTGAAAGAAATGGACTTTGCTTTTGGGAATCCTGCTTTCCAAAGTTCTCCAAGGTTTTGTGAGTGCTTGCCTCCTGTTGGAAGTCTCAGGGCCATCAAAGATTTCACCTGCAAGCAACCCCTGGACTCCTCTGCTGGGAGTTCTGCCCTGCCAAGTGGTGCCAATTCCAGTTCTGGGCCCTTGGAGATGGCTTTTCTGCGAAAAGAAGCAGAAAATCCATGTGGCAAACTTCTGTGCCTGTTTTTACCACCACATTCTTGCTGTGCAGTTGAGAAACCAATGCATTGCCGCGGCTGAAGAACCGGCACAACCCCTGTTCGTGTGGCTCTGAGATCACCGCAGTATGAGTCTTGAGCACCGTGTCTCTAGTGTCCGAAACACTCACTCCAACTCTGATGCAGGCCCTGCTGCGTGGCTGAGAAACCATTGCATTGATGCGGCCGAAGGATGGACACAGTACCTGTTCATGGCTGGAAGAATGGATGCAGTGCCTGTTTCACTGCTGCTGCATTGACCTCAGTGCATCTAGATTATCCATACATCACACCTATGCACCAAGGTTCCAGCGCATCTTCTGCAGAAAAGAACCGCTTTTGGAATTTGATGCATCACTTCTCCTCTCAGTAAGGAATCGACGCAACACTTCTCGTGTGAACAGCAGAGCTGATGCCTCGATTCCCCAGGGAATTGACAACCGCTGCATTGCATGTGCTTTCAACGCTTCCTTCCTCTGTGGCTGTTTTTAGTTCTGGATTCTGACGCATCAAAGGTACTTTGTGCTAAAATCAGCACATCCATAGAGTTCTATGAATATACTTGCTTAAACCTTTAAAAATGTATATCTCTACTTCTGTATGTTGCATGTTTGTCGTTTTGGTCTTGTCTGGTTTAGATAAAGATTGGTTATTTTTCTAAACTGATGTGGTGTCCATTTGTAGTGTTTTCACTATGTTACTGTGGGTTTTATATACAAATGCCTTACACATTGCCTCTGAGACAGGCCTACTGCTTGTGCCAAGTTACCAAGGGGGGAGCAGGGGTTATCTTGGTTGTGTAACACCCTTGCCCTGACTAGAAGGAAGAGTCCCTACTTGGACAGGGTGCAAGTTACTGCCAACTAGAGACCCCCACTTCTAACATTGATGGTCAGTGGTGAGGATAGGACTTGTGTTTGTCCTTAACATACAGTGATTTGTGTACACTACTTTTTGGCGCAGACCGCTACGCAACCACATACTGTTTTTTGATTCTTCATTACAACCCTTGAGTTTTTCTACAAATCATGTCTGTCTGGTGAGCCAGTAGTTGGAGCAGCAGAGCTTGTTTTTGAGATAGAGAGGCTGGAATCCCATATGGTTCCTCAACTTAAACAGATCTGCAAGGATGTAAAATGCTGTGTTAGAAGTTCCGCTAGGAGAGAGGAACTGCAAAAGGTGCTGAGGGCCTGGTGAGCAACACAAGAAGCTAGTGGGCATACTGGGGCTAAGGAAGAGGATGTGGAGGTACAGAGCCTGCATGGGGAGTTTGTGTCCCAGGATCTGCTTGTGGGGGGAGCACCCTTCAGGACAGGCAGCAGTGTGTCTTCTAGAGGTTTGTCCCCGGTAGATCTGAAGGACAGGTGACTGGCCAGAGAGCATGAGCTGAGGATTGAGAAGCTCAAGATTGAATGCAAATAGTTTGAAATGGAGCAGAAACAATGGGAACAGGATAAAACCTTTGCTCTGGAGGAGAAGAAGTTGCTTTTGGCTCATGAGTTGAGTTTGAAGGAGCTGGGCATCAAGGCCAGGCAGACAGAGTCCGGCACAAATGGTGGCAGTGTACATCCAGTGCATTCTGAGAGGAGGGTGTACATTCCAAAGGATATAGTAAAGAATTGTTATATGGGGTTATGTGGCCCGTAGTTAGCATGAGTTTTGCTTGCCCTATGCTGCTGCTTTTGCGCACACCTCTGCTAAGAGTTTGTTTTCGCGATGCTTTTCCTCTGCCCTGTACATAAGATTATTTTTCACGTTCTCAGCTTTCCCTTCAATTCTGTCTGAAAATTAATGTGCAAGGTTGATCAACAATGTCTCATGTTATTATGTTCTGGTCAGTCCCTATTACCTAGACAAAACATGTTACCAACAGCTGCAATATGGAAGAATCGTGCTTTGATATAGCGTTGTTGCATGTTTTTGAAACACACTGGAAGAAAGTCGTTCCATGGAGCTGAGCTCTGCCTTTCCTATGATGTAAACCTTTGCGTTGAGGCTTTCAGGTAGAGGATCTGCAAATGATGCCTAGAGATCTTCTGTTATATAAAATAACTTCTTACTGCCAAGGGGAGGGTGATTAGCACTGGTTATTTTGCCTTTTTCACAGTCTTTCTTAAATTAACTCATTTTGTATTCTATGGTATTGTAATGATGCTAATGATGCTAGCTTTATGCATTCTGCTGCTAGTCATGGTTCGTATACTGTTTTATGAATCAATATAGTCAAAATAAACTTTTTGAACTTATTTAGTGACTCTGATTATTCTTATTGTGGACAAGTATGAGAGAGCGAAAGATTGTCTTGTTCCCGTGACACTCATGAGTCGGGAGTGCTCGTGTTCTGGGTTGTCTAAACATTCGTAGCTTCTTGATATTTGTAGGAGATCGAATGAGACTCTATTGCTAGTCGGTTGGCATTTTGGGTACTGATGTGGTAGGAGGTACACCCCTATTTACCGAGGTCCTGTTTTCTTGTGCATAGTTCTGTGTAAGAGCAGAATCCCTGCAACATGGCGCCGCCATCGTTTGGTCTGGTTCTTATCTGCGAGACGCTTGGGTAGTGCTCGTGCTGGTTCACAAGCCCTTCACTTCTGTTTCCGGAGACAGCTGTGATGGCGAAACCTCCTATATTGACATTTTTATAGGTTTTTTCAAGCTTGACGTTTTAAAAGGTATCTCTTTTCTTATAACCCAAGTTTGCGCTGCCACTCTTTAAGTTGTTCTACTGTCTTCTTTATAATGACTGTGGTCGATATTCCGGCTAATAGCAGAGCCGATCTGAGGGCACATTTGACTCGTTACGCAGTCCCTGATGCTGGGGCCGCACTTACTTTTGTGGTGGAAGCCGATCCTGCTCACCAGTTTGAAGTTTTTTATTCTTGGGTCACCTTTCCGGCGGTAGATGGTAGTGATGATATGTTAAACACCTACACTCCCAATGCCGTTCCTCAGCAATATCAGCCTTACAGAGCTCTTGAGATTTCGCTTACAGCTTCGCAACACCGTATTTGGTTTAATGGCGCCCTTCCTCACCCAATAAGGGCAGTCCGTTTAGGCCCCTTGTCTATAGATGGGGCCACATAGCCTGTTTTGGCTGGGTTTACCCCACACCCAGGTGCTTCTACATCTGCATCTCTGGCAGAGCTCCGCATCTTCCACACTTCGTTAATACGGGTATATAGAGCTGTAATACAGTACGTAACACGCACCGTCCAGGTGGGACCAGCTGGCGCTGCTGTACAACCTGAGGGTCCTGATGGCATGACCATCAGTCCCGTTATTGTTAATTCTGTCATGGGCAAGCGCCCACAGAATAAGGATGAATTCCCTTATTGACTTGCCGAGAAATTTGGACAGATAGAAGCTGTCTTTTCTAATACCACTCCTGTGAAGAAACACAGGATCTTAACTATTAGTTTACCTAAAGACTTAATTCCCGAATTGTCTGATTGTAACACCTGGGGCAGTGTGTTTACAGCGGTATATTCTATGTGTTTCGGAACTCCCTTCATGACCGTACTCCCCTCTGTGATTAAGCGCATACAAGATGAACACGGAGCCGAAGTGGCTGTCGAGCTGGGGATGAGACTGGTGAGGGTGTTCGATGTGGTTGCTGATGTGATCCTTGCGAATGTCAAGGGTGATGCTGTTCGCTTTAAAGCAGCGAACCGCTTAGAGGCGGTTGCAGAGGCTCACAGACCATGAGAATTGCCTAAGATTATTGCGAAGGCTTACAAAACCATATGCCGCAATAGCCTGGGGAGTAAGCCTACGACTCAAACACAAACGCAGTCTCTAAATCAACAGAAAGCCCCTTTCTTTCCCAAAAAGAATTAGCAAAGGAATAAGAAACAGGGTTCCCAACAGCAGAAGCAGGGTTCGCGTGCAAGTTCACCGACCCCTGATGCTTTTGAACGTACTTATGACTTGCCTGACTGCGCTAAAACTAAGTCTCCTGATAGATTTCAGGTTCCTGATCAGCGTTCTCCTCGTTCTTTACAGGAAACATCAGGCTCACATGCCGGTGATCGCCAGAATCGGGGTAGAAGTCAACCTGCGTCACAACTTCGTGAACAGCCTCGACAGTTTGTAGTGAAGGACAAGCAGGGTGATTTCCCTCGTACGCAACCTCCTTTTCAAAAGAAAAAGGTTGTCGCTTTAACAGCGAGATATGCCACAGATGGTGAGAACGCGACTCCTGGATTGGACATGGGCAGTGACTCTGCTTGACAGCGTGGCAGAAACTATCATAGTCAGGGAAGCTCTGCGTCCCCGTCTGGATGCGACAGCAACTGACACATTCGTTACCATTGAGACTGCAGATACCTGGGTTGCTCCCCCGGATAGACTCTACGAAGTCCTTTTCCAAATTGAAGGTGAAGGGTAGGCAGCTGAGATGACCCTTGTCTCACTAGGAGACAGTGAGATGGTCCAGAGGACACTCATGTCTGAGAACATTAGGAAGTGCAGGCAGTGGGTGACCATCAATGGACAGAGGGTGGAGGCTCTGTGAGACACCCGTAGGCTATCCCTCTGAGGATAGTGATGGTACCCGTGGATGACCTATGGTTGTCCGGTCATTGATGGGAATTTTTATCTTCATGTGGTTCCCTGAGGAGGTGGCATCTGATCTGGGTACCAACTTGATGTCCTAATACATTAAGGCAATGTGGGAGGTGTGTGGGGTTAAATACAAATTCATCACTCCTTACCACCCCCAAGGTAATGGGCTGGTTAAAAGGTTCAACCGTACCCTGAAGGGCTTGATTGGGGGATGTCAGACTCCATGAGGCATGAATGGGACGTTTTCTTGCTGTGCCTTCTCTTTGCTTAAATGGAGGTACCGCAGAAGGGGGTTGGTTATAGCCCCTTTGAGCTGGTTTACGGAGACCCTATTAGGGGACCTCTTAGTCTGGTGAAGGGAGGCTTTGAGAAAGCTCCCCAGAAGCCCCCCATGATATGGTTAGTTACATGCTGACCTTCAGAAACCAGACAGCACGCTTCAGAAAACTCACTCAGGCAAACCTAGGAGCAAGCCAGAAGGACATCAAATTTTGGTATGACTAGAATACCACTCTGGTTGAGTTTCAGCCGGACCAGAAAGTGTGGGTCATGGCCCCAGTGGAGCGATGTGCTCTGCAGGGCACATGGTCTGGGCCTTTTGAGGTAAAGTAGTGCAAGAATGATGTCACCGACATGGTGGACTTGCAGACTCCAGGGAACCCTTTAAGGGTCCTACATATGAACCGCCTCAAACTGCACTTTGAGAGGTCTGAATTGACCATGCTCTTGGTGACAGATGATGGTGTGGAAGAGGAGAGTGAACCTCTTCTTGACCTCTTGTCTGCCAAGGAGCAAGAAGGATCTGTGAAGGATGTGACCCTGGAGCAGCAGAGTGCCTGTCACCAGCTTCTGGGACAGTTTGCCTCTTTGTCTTCTTTGTCCCCAGGAGTCACCCATTGGTGTACCCATGATGTGGATACTGGGGACAGTCCACCCGTGAAACACAAAATCTACAAGTTGACTGACAAGGTCAAAACCAGCATCAAGAAAGACGTTCCTAATATGCTAGCTGTAGGGGGTAAGACATCCCTCCAACAGTTCTTGGGCTAGCCCAGTTGTCTTGGTCTCAAAGGCTGCTGCACCCGGTGCCATGCCTGAACTGTAGTTTTGTGTGGACTACGTGGACTCAATGCCGTCACCAAGACTGAGGTGCACCCCATCCCCAGAGCTGATGAGCTCATAGATCGGCTGGGAGGTCCCAAGTTCCTCAGTACATTTGACTTAACGTCTGGGTATTGGCATATTACCTTGACCGATGGGGCCAAAGAGAGGTCTCCTTTCTCAATGCCAGAAGGGCACTTCCAGTTCCGAGTTATGCCTTTTGGGTTGAAGAATACCCCTGTCACCTTTCAGAGGTTGGTCAACCAGGTTTTGGCTGGGCCGGAGAATTTCAGTTCCGCCTACCCGGGTAACATTGCAATGTTCAGCTGGAGGATCACTTGCACCACCTCTGGGAAGTGATGAAGGCCGTGCAGAAGGCAGGCCTCACTAGTAAGGTCAGTAAGTGCCAGATAGGGTCTGTGGTGAACTCGTGACACCAGGTAGGAAGTGGCCAGGTGGCGCTCCTACAGCCCAAGATTGACACCATTTTGACTTGGGAGCCCCCAATACCCAGACAGAGGTGAGAGCCTTTTGAGGTCTCACTAGGTGTTACAGGAGATTTGTCAAGGGCTATGGCACCATTGTTGCCCCCTTGACTGAGCTGACTTCCAGGAAGCGGTCTGGGAAAATGAGCTGGACTGAGGCTGGCCAGATGGTTTTTCATGCCTTGAAGGCTGCCATGTGCATGGCACCTGTGCTAAAGGCACCCAACTTCTCCAAAGAATTCATTGTGCAGACAGACACTTCAGAGCATGGTGTGGAGGTGGTCTCTCACAGCTGAGCACAGAGGGCCTGAACCAACCTGTAGTTTTCATTAGCAGGAGGTGCCTCCCCAGGGAACAGGGGTGGAGTACAATAGAAAGGGAAGCTTTTGCTGTGGCCTGGGAGCTGAAAAAGCTAAGACCCTACTTGTTTGGTACTCACTACTGGGTTCAGACCCACTACAGGCCCTTCACATGGTTGATACAGATGGAGGATGAGAACCCAAAACTTTTGAGGTGGTCCATCTTCCTACATGGTATGGATTTTATGGCGATACACCACCCCAGCACAGAACATGCCAATGCTGATGGTCTGTCCAGATTCTTCCGCATTATTGATAAGAACTTCAAGGAGGTTGGGAGGTTCTCTCTACTTTCAGCTGGAGGGGACACGTTGTTAGATCTGGCATCCTTGGCATGGTTTCCCCAGCCTTTTTGCCTCTACCTCCTATATTTTTACTGTATGTTGGATTTAGATTTTGCGTTTTTTTGTACTCTGGGCACTTTACCACTGCTGATCAGTGCTAAAGTGTAAGTGCACTGTTAGAAATGAGGGTCTCTAGTTGGCAATGGTTTTCACCTTTCAATTCACTATTCAATGATAACTTTATTTCGGTCAGAAGACCATAAAAGTGCAAATAAAATACATACATACATAGCACATCAAATAAAATAATAAATATAGATATTTCACTTAAAAAAAAAAAGAATTAAACAATGAGTTATCAGACGTATTTCAGTAGTTTAGATTGGTTTAAAACTTATCCTACGCCGCCACATACCATAAAGAAAACGAGAGACAGCAAATACAATAGGCGGCGAGGTATCATATTTAAGAACTCTACATGCCTGCACACAATGTCTAAAACCCAGGTTTCTGCATTTTGGGATAAGCCAAGTTTTGCGTATATTGCTATAAGCTGGACATTAAAATAAAACATGAATGACATCTTCTCTAATGTAATTACACGCCGGACAAGTTTCATTTTCAGTTTTTGCCCATTACGAAGTAAATGACCTAATAGGTAGGGAGTCATACCTTAATTGAGCATATAGTTTCCTCGCAAGAGGGGGGTTAGACTACATCAAAGAATTCCTCCCACCCCATTTCAGATTTGACTGAGAGGAACTCAATAGAGAGCCTACCATAGGATGTTGACCATTGTAGTGCACTTAGATTTTGCTGCCTCACCAGATTTAACAACTGGGCCCTAGATATTCTCGGGCAACTCAACTCAGGGAAAGCCATGGAATATTTTTGTTTTTTATATGTTCCCAGACCTCCCGAAATTCAGCTCTAAAGGATACCAGCTCAGGTACTGGCCAGAGCCTCCTCCAATTGAGCAAGGGTCGCACAGCTGCCAATTTCTCAATAGACTCCAGACCCAAGTCCATTCGGAAGTGGATGAGGGGTGTACTTTTCAGTAGGGCCACCAAATTCCTCATAAAGGCCTGTTCCACCCTCAGAAGACTAAATACGTTCTTATGGCCCCATAGTTCGGCGCCATAGATGGATGCGGTCCGAGCTTGGAGGCCGTAGATCTCAAGGGCGGGTGCAACCGGTTTGGAGATTGATGCTCTCTGAAGCTTGCCAATACCCCTGCTATTTGTGAAAGTCTAAGGGCGGATCTGGTAATCTGATGGCCCCAGCCAAAATTCTCCATCAAGGTGATCCCAAGATAGACGAAGGTTTTGACTCGTTCCAACGGAACACCATTCAGAAGAGGGTTCGGGCGCGTACGCCTCGGGAGATTAAAGATCATAAACTTGGTTTTATCCAAATTGATCTCCAATCCCCTCGAGGCACAAAAGCACCCGAAACCGTCCAGGATGCGCTGGATGCCCGAAGATGTTCGGGATTGCAACAGGGTGTCATCCGCGAACATTAAAGCGGGCACCCGACCGGTCATCAACCAGGGAGCATCATTGTCCTTTTACATCATTTAAGGTGTGGACAAGGCCATTGATAAATAAGCTAAAAAGGGTAGGGGCTAAAACGCACCCCTGCCGGACACCCCTGGAAACAGAGAAGCGGTCCGAGAGATCCCCGTGCCTCCCGCACCTGACCCGTGCATAATTTCCAACATGCAAACGGGTCAGGATATTGAGCAGGTATGGCGGAAGGCCCAGGTCAGCCAATAACTCCCACAATTTTTCCCTAGGGACCAAGTCAAAAGCAGCCCGCAGGTCCACAAAAACACGGTAGAGGCTGCCACCCTCAACCCTTGTGGTTTTCCAGAAAAGGACCTGGAGCCGGAAGATTTGGTCCAAGGTTGAGATACCGGATCTAAATCCAGCCTGGAGGGTAGACAATTTTTCCCGTTCCTCCATCCAAGCTTGTATCCTGTCCAATATGATTCTACCCATTAGTTTTTGTGTTGTGTCTAACAGGGTAATGGGCCTGTAATTTGAGGGGGTAAGTGGGCATCCCTTCTTGTAAATGGGGACAATCTCAGCCCCCAGCAAGGTGTCCGGTGGATCAGACCCCATAAGAATCGCATTGAACAAGATAACAAGGTATGGCGCCCATATTTTTGGCTGGGATCGGAACAGGTCCCTCGGCAATTTGTCGAGGCCGGGAGCCTTGTTTGGGAGCAACCTAGCTATGGCAGATTCTACCTCCTTCAAGGTGATGCTCTCTGGGGAGTCAGAAGGGTACAAGCACGGTCCCGACCCTCCCCCCGAGGCCCCCGCCAGTCGATACTCATGACGGGGGTCTGGGGCAGGGGGCCGTGCAAGTGTCGCAGCTCCCTCCTGTTGGAGCCCTGGGGCGAGCTTAGGGCCTAGACGAAGTGTGTCATCATACTCCAAACATGCGTATAGTGCCCCGAAATGTGCTTCCCACACTGAGGGTGCAATGTTTGGGAAGATAGCTTGCCAGTACTAACAATGGCCCAAAATGTCTTTGCGTCCTTAATCAGGAGCGCACTTCTCAGCTCTTCCCACCTTGTTTCCTCCCAGTCCCTCTTGGCTCCCTCGATTGCCTTTTTATAGAACAAACGGGATGACCTAATTTCTAAACTGTCCTTAAGTTTAATTGCAGTAAGAAGATCCTTCTTGGCATTCCTACAGGTAGCATTATACCATGGGTGTATCTTAACCCCACCTCGTCTAGACCTACTAAGTGGGCAAAGAACATCCCCCAACGCACTGGCCAACTGCTTATGAATTTTTACAGCATGGCCATTTGAGGACAAGTCAGCCATCTCAGCTATCCATGGTATAGCAAGCTGGTATAATTCCCCCAGCCTAGACGGGGAATCCTGAAAATGAGGCCATTTGACCCTACGTCGATTGTTCGAAACCATAAGGGGCATGATCATGCTGGTAGGACCAGCTTCAGGGTTAGTCAGCCCAAAGCTCCCCGGCTTCAATGTTAGGACAAGGGCGTTATGGTCACTATCATATCTCGGTTGCACTCTGAATTCCAACAACCTATCCCAGTGTCTTACTTCCATCATAATGTAATCAATGATGGAAGTTTGTTCTACCCTGTTAAATGTAGGAAATCCCGGACGGTCAGGGTCTAGTCTCCCATTACACGCCCGCAAAGACGTTGCAAGTGAGAGTTATTTTATTTGAAGGACCAACCGGGTCCATGCCTTGACAGGAGGGATCTTTGGTTCTGGGATACACCAGAGCAGGTCTTCATCATACTGCTCATCTAAATCAGGGTTAAGCAAGGGCACGAATTGACAATTAAAGTCCCCACCAACAATTATTGTAACTGAGGGGTCAAGTGTCTGAAAAAAGAGATCTAGTGCTTTGATCGTGTCTGACTCCTGCCCGCTCCTAACTGGCCTAGAGTAAATATTTATTATGGCTATTTTTGGTGAGTTCAGGGGTGTCAATAACACACATTGAACATCAGGGGAGTCATTTGGTATTTGGGTAGCTTGAACGCTCAAGTGGGTTCCTATCCAAATTGATAGGCCACCAGATGGGCGACCTCTGCCACTGGTTACTGCCAAGATGTGAAAAGTTGCGTAACCTGGGCTAGCACGCTCCTCTAAAGCCCATGTTTCCTGAATCAGGCAGATATCGTGTGCTGCCATGAAGGTGCCCCAATCAGGAATAAGTAATTTGTTTTTTAACCCCGCTACGTTCCACGAAAGAATTTTTATAGTTCCATCGTCTACCTTACCAGTATCTTTTGGAATCCCTGTTGCCATAGTGGAAGAGCCATCGCAGGTAAGAGTCTCTGACTGAACTTTCCTTTCCGTTTTATCTATACTAGGAACTTCCCCCCCTACAATAGAGACTCACTGCAGGTGCTTTGCATCCCCCAATTCACTCCTTCCCACCCAATTCAAGGAATTGAATAGTGTACCTTCTGCTGATGTAAAGGTTTGATATTTCCCTCCAATACAATTAAAGGGGTGGATGTTTCACTAGAGTTGTTTAGGACTAATTCCTTGTCGAGTGAGCGTCAATCTACCTGATTCAGTACACTAAACCTATTTCTATGCGCAAAGGATGACAAAGGGGGAGTATAAACATAAAAGTCCTCTCAGCTTGTTTGCCCCTGTTGCACTCTAGGTGGACGACCATTTTGGCCCTCATCATAATTAGCACTTTTACAGTGAGCTGGTCTCAGATGGGGCATAGGATAAAAATAAGACAGGTGGAGGGGGAGGATTTGAGTATTTAATCTAGAGGAAGACATACCACAGATGTAATCAACGGCAGCGATATCCCTAAAATGTATTACTACACAGTTCCCTGTAACAGTTTAGGGTCCCTTCCCAATCCAGTCTATTCGTCTAACAAAGAGTATTTCCCCAGAAATATGAGAGGGGAGAGGTCTGTTTACATTAAGCCACTGGATGCACTTATTTTTTAAGTCAGTATGACCTTCATTTTTTCCCCGGCTTAGATGTGGTACCCCCGTTAAGACTACAACATACGGCAAAGATTCTGGGCGAAGATTAATGGTTTGCAACTCCGGTGAGGAAGCTATAGAGGATGATGGCTTTATATTTGTTGGGACTAAAACATCGGAAGACCCCCTTACCAATCTATATCTTTCGCATCCTGTTTTCTCATCACTGGGGGTGACTTTTGCTTTAGGAGAAACCGGGGCAGGGATCCCAATTACCTAGGGGCGATCAGCAACTGAATTTATACATGGAGGGGGGCTAGCAATTTCCAAAGCTGGCTCATTGTTACTGGGGGTCAATCGTGTTCCTTGGCTCCTAGTAACACTGTCAACTACTAAGGCAGTCCTAACTTGAGAAACCATACCGCCAGCCTCACTAGAGGCAGACTTCCCATGTGGGACCGTTAGGGGCGTTTTCCCCAGACCCATATTATTAAGAGTAGAGACTAATCTATCGATCCTAGATGTCAGGGATTTGATGTGTTTGCCAATAGTCTGATCCATGAGAGACTGAAAGTCAGCTATTAAGCTAGTAACCCACAGCGGAGCTCCCACATTTGCTGGGGAAGGGCCGGTAGAAGCTAGTACAGAATCGTACTTAGGCCCTATATTTTTATTTGGCTTTTTTACAGGTCTCCTTTTCTTGCCTCTAGGGCCCGGTTTATTTATTATGATGGTGTTTGGGGGAGATGGGGGTGAACATAGGGATGAATTGCTAGCTTTTGCATCTGTAGGGACCTGGGTACAGGGTAAATCAGCAAATGACGACGTAAGAAACGAGCTTACGTCAGGAGGGTTTGTTACAATTGCTGAATAGGGCAGTGGGAGTAATTAACAGCCTTCGCTCTGTGTTTTCAATTGCAGTTACCACTACCCCAATGGTTTTTTGAAGCATCTTGTCGATAGCCGTTAGCGTAGGGAGGGGTAGTGTCGTGGAGGGACCCTTCTTCCTAGTCAGGACAAGGGAGTTATACTCCTAAAATAACCCCTGCTCACCCCCTTGGTAGCTTGGCACGAGCAGTCAGGCTTATCTTAGAGGCAGTGTGTAAAGCATTTGCACATAACCAACAGTAACACAGTGAAAGACTACAAAAGGACACCACACCAGTTTAGCAAAATAGCCAATATTTTATATAATTAAGACAAGACCAAAAACGATAAAAATCCACAATACAGTACTTAGAAATCTTCAGTTATAAAAATAAGTTGATAGCTCCATCGAGGGCTATCACGGCGTCGTGAACAAACAAATCCAAACAGTTCTGGCTGACCGTTGCATCGCGGGCCAGCTACCGTGTCGGGAAGACCCGTAAAGCAGTACCTTTAGAAATGCAGGGTGTCAGCGACCTCTCGTTGAGCTTCCAAAAGCATGGCGTCTGCAGGCATCGGTTCCGGAGGTCGATGCAGGAGTCGTTGGGCCCTCGAAGTCACACGCGTTACAGATCGAACTCCTCGTGGTTGAAGTCAGGAGTGTTGGCGTCGGCAGGCGTCGGGTGCTGAGGAGCGACGTGCAGCGGCACGGCGCGGTGTGTGATGCCCTCAGGTCGCGGTGCAAGCAGTGGCACGGTGGCAGCATCAGATGGCGTCGTCGGTGAGACCAGGGTCGCGGTAAAGATGCATCTTTAGATTCTGAGTTCAGGCGTACTAAACTTTATTTTTCCACCTAGTTCCCAGGGCCAGTTATGTTTATAAGATGTTATAAACAAACTCCCCATTCTGTCCTATGGGAACAGGTAGCCTTGCAATAGTGAAAAATGAAATTGGCAGTAATTCACTATCAGGACATGCCAGATACAGCAGGGCATGTCCTACCTTTCACATTCACCCTGCCCACAGTGGTACCTTGGGCCTACCTTAGGGGTGACTGACATGTAAGAAAAGGGAAGGTTAGGGCCTGGCAAGTGGGTACACTTGCCAAGTCAACATGGCAGTTCCAGACTGCACACAGGCTCTGCAATGGCAGGCCAGAGTTACATTTACAGGCCGTTTGTGTGGCACAATCCAGTGCTGCAGCCCACTAACAGCATTTGACTTGCAGGCCCTGGCTTGCTCAGTGCACTTTACTAGGGACTGACAGGTAAATCAAATATGCCAATCATAGAAACACCAATCCATAACACAATGTACAGCAGGAGCACTTGCACTTTAACACTGAACAGCAGTGAGAAAGTGCGCAGAGACACTAAGCCAGCAAAAACAGTCAAAAAGAGTCAAAACCGGGAGGTCAGAAAGCAAAAGCTCAGGGGAAACACGCCAAAAGATGCCAAGTCTAACATGCGCCCTATGTAAATTATGATTATGATTGGTTACTATGATTGGCATATCTGAGTTAATAGTAAGTCCCTAGTAAAGCGCTCTGTGTGCGCCCAGGGCCTTAAATTCAGATGCTACTAGTGAGCTTGCAGCACTGATTGTGCTAACCTCATGAGTAGCCTTGTAACCATGTCTCAGGCCTGCCACTGCAGTTTTAAACTGCCATGTTGACCTGGCAAGTGCACCCACTTTCCAGTACCAAACCTTCTCTTTTATTACATGCAAAGCACACCTAAGGTAGGCCCACGGTAGCCCCATGGGCAGGGTGCAGTGTTTGTGAAAGATAGGACATGTGCTGGAGTGTTTTACATGTCCTGATAGTCTAATACTGCCAATTTCATTTTTCACTATTGCAAGGTCTTTCTTTCATTTCTATCATTGGAGCTGCCTTGTAACAGCTTACAAGTAGAGCTTTCAATTGTGAGGAGATAGCGATTTAGAGTTTGGGCTCCCTGAACTCATAATTTAAAAATACATTTTTTAGTAAAGTTGTTTTTTTAATTTTGTGTTTGAAAATACCACTTTTAGAAAGTGGATATTTTTTTGCTTTACCTTTCTGTGTCTCTCTCTCTCCCTGTGGAATCAACATCTACTTTAGATTGACTGCGGCTGTTTGTGCATTCAATCTAGACAGTCACACAAAAGGACCTGAGTTGTGCTCTGCATATCCTGATGACCCATCACCAGGCTGATGGGCCTTCCTGAGCTAGAATGGTGGGAGGAGTTGTCACTGACACCTGAATAGGGCTGTGCCTGTCCTCTCACAATGCTGTTTCCACCCCCCCTGTAGTGTGTCTGGAGCAAAGGCAGGATCTTGTGTACAACAAGTACCTCGTGTGGCCCGAGTCCCAAGCACCGTGTTCCTGTGTCCGAGACGCCTCTATTCCCCTGGGACTCAAGAGCAGGCTCATTGAATGTGTTTTTGAGGTTTCCTTCATCTGTGGCTGTTTTTTGTTCCAGATTCCAATGCATCAAAGGTATTTTGTGCTGAAAATCAACGCAGCCATAGAGTTCTAGGTAAAACATGCTTAAACCTTTGACATTGGATAGCTCTACTTCTGTATGTTGGATTTATGTCGTTTTGGTCTTGTTTGGTTTAGATAAAGATTGTTTATTTTTCTAAACTGGTGTGGTGTCCATTTGTTTTGTTTTCACAGTTTTACTGTGTGTTTTATGTACAAATGCATTACACATTGCCTCTGAGATGGGCCTGACTGCTCGCGCCAAGCAACCAAGTGGGTGAGGAGGGGGATCTTGGTTGTGTAACACCATTACACTGACTAGATGGAAGGATCACCGCTTGGAGATGGTGCAAGCCACTGCCAACTAGATACCCCCATTTCTAACACTAAAATAGTTACAATTTCATGATAACCTCAACGAAAGTCTTTACTACTACTAAACCCTTTTGGAGCAACACTGTCTCTGAACTTTTTCTCTTGCTTTCCCCGATTTTCAATAAATATTGTTCTACAGAGCTTTAATTTCAGTTTTTCTTTTTAATGAGTGTAAAGTATTTTAATGCCCTGATTACAAGGGGCAAGTAAAGAGTGAGGCATTTACTGCACCAAGTAAATTAAATTAACCCACATGCATTATTTACCAGATATATACAGAATCAGTATTTTTCTCTATAAACTCCACATGTAACAGAATTTACCATACGGTTTACCCCAGAAAATGTTGATATACCTGTTCAAATTTGCTAGGGGAAAATAGTGGGGTGTGATCATTAGGACATCACTCAGAATTCTGATCCATGCACAAACTCCTTTCTGTACAGTACATGCAATTTTCTCCTACGTCACATAACCAGTTAAGAATTTTGTTTATCCAAACATCAGGTGGCTAGTGTGAAGAATCTGTACCTGATTCTCAGCTGGCAAACAGGGAATGCTTTAGTTTGCAAAATTAACTTTTTGTGGCATATTTACTAGGCATTCTGCAGAACACATAGAAGGCGGCAAAGCCAACAATGCTTGCTTTTGTACAGGAATGTGTCCCTTCCTGCATGAAAACAAATATCCGTGCAATGCACGCACATTTGCACCATGGTGCAAGGGTACCTGCTTTGGCGCTAGGCAGTCAAGTGTGGGCCAGTGAAGGATGTTACCCGTTTAGGGTCACCCGGGTCACTGATGAGCACCTCTCAGCCTTCCATACAAAATGAAGAGTCGGTCAGACAGTATAGAATACAAACCAATAACTGTTTATTCAAAGGACACTCAGAGCGGAGGCCTGTCTTCCCAGTTGCTAGGAGTGCTGCAGAGGGACTGACATCAGCAAGCATAAAGATACATTATGTACATTTCAGAACCAATGAAGGCACTCCCACCATGGAATTTTCCAAGTAGATGCTGTTAAACAGTCAAGTACAAAGAGTACGTTTCGATTCTGAGGCCGGGCATACATTATCTACTATTCAAGGTCGTTCTGCCCATCTCCGCCACTAGACAAGTGGGAGAAGGCCTCTATCTAGCGGGAAAGGTATGCGCTAATAAGAATAGTACATTTGTTAGTGAAGCAAGACTCAACCTTGGAGAACGCAACTCAACAGATGCCTTTTCTCAGAAATAAAAAGGATTTGTTTTGATCATGATTCAAAATGGCACCCAAATAGAAAATATTGCCGCAAGTGCTAACTTACATATGATAATACATAAACAAAATCATTTCTATTCTAACAGACCCTCCTTTTAGCATGAGCTAAAACATCTTCCAACAAGAACAAGAAAAAATTTAAGAACAGGACTTTTATGAACATTCCATATTCTCGGCATCAGGAAGGGAAGACTGTAAGGAGGGAAGAAGTCACGAAAATGCCCTCATCTATCTGCATTATGTCATCTATCTCTTTCTGTATCATGATTGCAGCATTGGTATCATGAATCAATATTTTCCTTATAGGAGTGAGAAGAGTGGTGCAACAAGAACAACAGAAGGGAAGGCATTGAATAAGGGCACAATAAGACACCAATATCACTATTAAGTAAATAACCTTTTCGAGAATCCAGCACCCGCTGCCAAAAAGAGACCAACTCCAGTTCTCACTTTCCATTCCCTTGACATTGTCAAGAATGTCTAAAATGTGTTGGGTAATATTCTTCTCTATATTTGTTATCCCGATGATCTCCTACTACCACGCATACACCACCACTCTTGCCTCAATGAAATCAACGGCATATCTGGTTTGTTCCAAATATACTCGCATACTCTCCAACTGAGGAGTGATGTCGCGTAAAGCAGCAACTGTGGTATTAGATACAATTTTGAGCTTGCACCCAAAATATTTTCTGGCTTTCTCACCTCGGGCCATAGAAGTACCAAAGTAAAAATAGAGGAAAGGATGTATCCAAAGGTGATACCATGACTATAATTATTGACCTCTATATCAGTCACTCCCTCACAGAATTCTTTGGTCAGATTTCTTTTAATCCATCTTACTTTAGGCTTCGCACGTTTACACGGTACACCCAAAGGCAGTACCATCCCAAGTGCCACATCGTTCATACCATTATGGACATTAGAATAAGTCCCATTGAACAAAAAGAAAAAGCCTGGGTGTGCATAAATCGGTCTATCATAATCCACTGCAGAATATCGGAAATTCCTCCCAAAGGTACTGGGCTCTTCTGAATTCACCAAAGGGAACGTACTCTCATGCAACACAATTCCTGAACAATTTATGTACAATGAAGGTTCAGTACTGTTGATAATTGGACAACAAGCAGGGTAATAACCAGCTTCTCAGGGAACTGTCAGTTTCTTATAATGCCTACCCACCAAAGTTGTATTCTGTTTCTCCATATAAAAATTATCACAGTACGTACTATCATCGCAACCGGGATAACCCTCCCCCAATGGTTTTCTATAATAAAGGCATGGCCGGAGTAACCAAACCCAAACACCCCTTTCACTTCTACAAAATCAGGTGGCCGAGTATACGTATAATTCACAAGTGAGAAAGTGTTTGCAGTCCATAGGATAGTGAAAGATTGAGTGCGGTAACAAGCCGTTCCTTCTCCAACGAACATCTTATGTGTCTCTAAGAATACATTGCTTGTGGCTGCTCTTCTGTTTCTTGTTGGGGAGATACTCTTATCCTTGCTACGTAAAGGTACACATTGATAATTTTCCAAGACCCATGATACACCACATAATATGATTAACAGCAAAATCACAAGGCCAACACATGTTAACTTTTGTTTAGGGGTCCACACCATATTGTACTGGGCAACAAGAAGCCCTGGCTACTCTTACTCCGCAACCATTCTACCAAAGGGATGCATAACGGATGATGAAATGGGGGGCAAGATGCAGGAGAAATTTACAAGTTCCCACTATCCGTCAGAGCCTTATTGGTAAAGGCTCCTATTGTTCATCAACGGATTGTTCATCAATACGTTAGCACTCTTGAGCACCAGCGGTGGAGCTTGCTCTGTCCTAAGTTTGTGTCCCACGCCGATCTCGATAGTATACCTTCAGGGTATTCTTTTGCCTTCCCTATCTAATGTTCAAACAACTAAACTAAGGTAAACAAACATGCTATGCCAGTTTCAGCTACTTTTGTTGGTACCACAACTCAGTACAATCTCTCTTGCACAGTCCAGCCCTAATTTATTTTCTCCTTGGATGCAATTTCCCTCAGCCGAGGGTGCAAATTGTACCTGGTAGCCCCAGGCACTGTAGGATCAATAAACAAAATCTCCAAGCTGAATATCATGGCCGGATCCCTCTGGTGTGGAAGTCAGGCACTCCTGAACCTGTTGGTGAATAGAACGTAAACTTTCTGTTAACTGGCCAAGATAATCCAACGAAAGAAAAACAAAGGGGGGAGTAGAGAGGTTCCACTCAACGAGTGGTGGAGGTGGATACTTCCTCCCAATGAAGCGTACTTAAACAAAGGGATCCACCCGCATGTATAGTAGATCAAGAGACTCCCGTTCATACCATGTGTGTCCCACGGTCGTGGAGAATACACATCAGTTGTTAAAATACCCCTCACACACCAAAAGGGCCCTTGGTGTCATGCTTCATCATAGGGGTCTTCCCGCCCCTCTACGGGACGGGGCGTGCTACGACCAACGTATACGTGGGAGCACTGTTCTTGGTGAGACTACTATGTGTAGTGCAAGGGTGTGCAAGGAAGGGTCAGGAGTGAGTGGAGAGTGATTTTAAAAAAATACCTGGCTCACTGGACTAGGAAAAATTTTTTTATTCTGCCAAATAGGCTACGCCTCCTAGGATCAGTGTCCCGCTCAAATAACCACCCCGGTCGGCTCCATCGACGGAGCCGACCGGGGTGGTTATTTGAGCGGGACACTGATCCTAGGAGGCGTAGCCTATTTGGCACTCCAACCACTCGGTAAATGAGCTCATGAGGAAATTGTTCTCTTTGCAGCAAGTTACAAGGAGTATGTAAGACCCATTGGGGCGTTACCAACTCTTGGAGGCTATTTACCTCCTATTTGATTTTTTCACCCACTATTTTTCACCACATCACAGTGCGTCGTTGGAAGGGATCTTCTTAGGTCCTGACGAAGAAGCTTGGGGAAGCTTCGAAACATGTCGACACCAGGAGGTCAAGCTCATTGAGGCATACACCCTCCACCCCCACCTTTTTACTAATACCAGCTTAGATGGCAGAATAAAAAAATTTTTCCTAGTCCAGTGAGCCAGGTATTTTTTTAAAATCACTCTCCACTCACTCCTGACCCTTCCTTGCACACCCTTGCACTACACATAGTAGTCTCACCAAGAACAGTGCTCCCACGTATACGTTGGTCGTAGCACGCCCCGTCCCGTAGAGGGGCGGGAAGACCCCTATGATGAAGCATGACACCAAGGGCCCTTTTGGTGTGTGAGGGGTATTTTAACAACTGATGTGTATTCTCCACGACCGTGGGACACACATGGTATGAACGGGAGTCTCTTGATCTACTATACATGCGGGTGGATCCCTTTGTTTAAGTACAAGATAATCCAACAACACACGGTACTCAATATCAGAGAACCGACTAGGACACGACATGCCCCGCACATTTGCCGGGCGTCCGAACACGACTTTATATGGTGACAATCCTGTTTCAGAATGAGCTGCTGTTGTTGTTGACAAAAGTGCTAATGGTAAAGCATCTGGCCATTGTAACCCTGTTGTCTCCTGAATTTTTGCCAATTTCAGTTTGAGAGAACCTTTTTACTTCTCAACCAAACCCGCTGACTGTGGATGATTGGCAGCATGGAATTTTTTCCTATCATGACGACCC
The DNA here is from genome assembly GCF_964204655.1 of Triturus cristatus. Taxonomy (NCBI): domain Eukaryota; kingdom Metazoa; phylum Chordata; class Amphibia; order Caudata; family Salamandridae; genus Triturus; species Triturus cristatus. The sequence goes on from NC_140595.1 coordinate 336,841,900, forward strand.
TCACAAATCAATTGGATCACTTTTGCATGAAAATGACTTCCGTTGTCACTCCAGATCACTCGGGGCAAGCTGAAACGAGGAAAGAACTCCTTCAGGAGTACCTTTGCAGTCGTAATGGCTGTATTGTCTTTAGTGGAATAAGCCTCGACCCATTTACAGAATGCACAAACAACCACCAAAACATACTTCATATAATTGCATCCCTTCAACTCTATATAGTCCATTTGAAGGACCTCAAATGGAAAAGTAGGTGGTACAAAGTTACCTGGAGGTGTAGGGGTACCTTTCTCAGGATTATGCATCATGCATACCATACAGTACTTCACTAAGTGGGCAGCTGTTTTAGAGATGTTATTATTCTACCACACGGGGTCTAACAATTTGCAAATGCCCTTAGCACAAATATGAGCTGGACTATGGGCCATAGTAATGACAGGAAGAACATTGCATCTGGACCCTGGACCCTTCCCAGTCAGGGTTCCGCAGCAACCACAGCACCGAGACCGCCATCATCGCTGCGACCGACGACATCAGGACCCTGCTGGACAACAGTGAGACCGCGGCACTCATCCTCCTAGACCTTTCCGCCACCTTCGACACCATCTGCCACCGCACACTACGTGCATGCCTCCACGCCGCAGGGATCCGAGACAAGTCTCTGGAATGGACCACATCCTTCCTCTCAGGCAGAACCCAGAGTGTCCGCCACCCCCCTTTCTGATCCGAAGCCTCCGAGATCATCTGCGGGATACCCCAGGGTTCCTCCCTCAACCCGACACTATTCAACATCTACATGACCCCGCTTGCACACGTCGCCCGACAGCACGACCTCAACATAATCTCCTATGCCGACGACACTCAACTGATCCTCTCCCTTACCAAGGACCCCATCACCGCCAAAGCCAACCTCCACGAAGGAATGAAGGCCATCGCCGACTGGATGAAGATCAGCCGCCTGAAGCTGAACTCGGAGAAGACGGAGGTCCTCATCTTCGGCACCAACCCTTCAGCCTGGGACGACTCCTGGTGGCCAACGGCACTGGGGACAGCCCCGACACCCACAGACCAAGCACGCAACCTGGGAATCATCCTAGACTCCACGCTCTCAATGACCAAGCAAGTCAATGCCGTCTCCCCCTCCTGCTACAACACCCTCTGCATGCTCTGCAAGATCTACAAATGGATCCCAACAGATACAAGAAAGACAGTCACCCAGGCCCTCGTCAGCAGCAGACTCGACTACGGAAACGCCCTCTACGCGGGAGCCCCGACCAAGCTCATCAAACAACTTCAACACATCCAAAACGCCTCAGCTCAACTGATCCTCGACGTACCACGCCACATCACCCACCTCCTGAGAAACCTGCACTGGCTCCCCGTCAACAAGAGGATATCCTTCAAGCTCCTCATTCACTCACACAAAGCACTCCACAAGACCGGCCCTGCCAACCTCAACAGACGTCTCTCCTTCTACATTCCCAACCGCCAGCTACGCTCTGCTGACCTCTCACTGGCCACTGTCCCGCGCATCCAAAGAGCTACCACCGGCGGGAGATCCTTCTCCCACCGCGCTGCCAAGACCTGCTGACCTTCAGGAGAACATTCAAGACCTGGCTGTTTGATCAGTAGCGCCCCCCCACCCCACCCCACCCCAGCACCTTGAGACCCTCGTGGGTCTGTAGTGCGCTTTACAAATGACTGATTGATTGATTGATCTGGCAACATCAATCTCTGTTTCCCTGATTTATCAATCCAACATCCTTCATCATTCAATTGCGCTGTACTTTCCTGCCACACTGCTAATTCTTCTATCATAGCTTCACTTTGTATCTCCTTTACACTTTCAAGAGTGTCTTCAAACATAACTAATTCAGGAACCCACTTAGCTGGACCTGCTACAAACATTCTTTTCATCTTTATCCGGGCCGTCTCCTCAGCTGTCTGATCAGCAAAAGCATTTCCCCTACCTACATTATCTGTGACCTTCCTGTGAGCACTACTATTATTGCCAATTTCTTAGGGAGTGTAAAAGCAGACAAAAGCCTTAATATAAGGTGTCCATGTTGGATTTTTATGCCATGGGAAGTAAGGAACCCTCTCTCAGCCTAATTATGTGCAACTCAAAAGGCATACTGCCTGTCTGTATAGATATTGACAACCAGTCCCTCGCTCAATTCACAAGCTCGAATAAGGACAGCAAGCTCAGCAGCTTGAGCCGACTGATAAGGGACCCGTGATGTCTCTACTACCGTACGCAGTGTATAGCATAGGCTGCAGTGGTGGTGCCGTCTGGTAATTTGAAACAAGAGCCATCGACATATAGTTCCCCTTGTGGGTCAGATAAGGGAACGTCAGTCAAGTCTACCCGTCCTTTCATCTCTTCTTCCGTGTGGAAGATACAATCATGTTTATCAACTTCATCACTCTCAGAAGGAAGGGGTAGTAACGGAGCTGGATTCAGAGTAGCACATCTTTTATTGGTAATGTTTTTAGCATACTGCGTCAATTCATAGCCAGTAAGACATGCACTGGTGAGGTGCTGTGTCTTTGTCTTATTTAAGAGCGTATTCACAGCATGGGGTACCATGACTGTGAGGTCAGTATCAAGTACGAGTCCAGGCGATTGTCTGAACGAGGTGGCCACAGCCACGACCACACTTAGCCAACTCGGGAGGGCTCTCACAATGGGATCGAGCACAGCTGAGAAATAAGCACACAGCCGTTGCTTATCCCAAAATTTTTGTGTTAGAAAAGAAAGCGCGCAACCAGCTATATCGTGAATGTACAACACAAACGGTTTGCCATAGTTAGGTGTGCCGAGTACTGGAGCTGAACAAAGGGCAGTTTTCAATTGCTCAAAAGACTTCTGACATTCGGGCGTCCAGGGCAGAGGCTCATGCACTACTTTCATTGGTAATACAAGCAAAGGTTTAATTAGTAAGGAGTAGTTAGGTGTCCACTGCAACAGTAGGAAGTGATACCTATAAAAGCGTGCACATCTTTCTGAGTTTGTGGAACGGGCATTTTAACAATAGTTTTGATGCGCTCAGGGGTCAACCTCCTACCCTCCTTCAACTGTACCTGACCTAAATATGTGACCTCCTGTCGACAATACAGAAATTTAGAAAGAGAAACTTTATGTCCATGCTGAGCTAAATGTAACAGCAGTTGAACTGTACTGTCTCTACAACCTTATTCTGTGTCAGAAGCAATAAGTAAGTTGTCAACATACTGCACCAATGGGAAGGAACAAAGAATCCAACTGACCTTTCAATGCCTGGCTATAAACCTGGACTCTCTGTATAGCCCTGAGGAGCTTGACAGAACCTCAAGCTCCTACCATCTAGGGTGAACCCAAACCAATATCTGCTATCTGGATGGATAGGAATACTAAAGAATGCCTTCCTCAATTTAATAACAGAAAATAATTTAGGAGTTGGAGGAATCATTGTCAGAAACTTGGTAATATCAGGAACCATTGGAAACTGGGGAACCACAATTTTGTTAACTTCGTGCAAATCAACCACAAAACGGTAAAGATCCTCATGATCATCAGAGGCACCTAAAGGTGTCCTTTTAAGAAATGGGACAATAGGAATATTACAAATATTGGCAGAGGTCTCTTCAACTACTCCTGTACATATCAAGTCCTGAATAATTTGTAGAAGGGCCCTTCTTCCCACCTGGGGTATTTTATACTGAGGAATACGAGGCAAAATAGCATTATCTTTAACCTGAATCCAAACTGGTGGTATATGCAGAAGCCCCTCATCTGTATCATCCGTCATCCATAGAGTGGATGGTATATCTGCAAATTCAGCAGGAAGAGGGAGTGACAGGCACTGTTAAGTACCTATACTTGGACCCATCATCATGTAAACACCTGCCTGGGAACAATAAATAGTAGCATATAATTCCTTCAACAAATTCAAACCCATCTAATTTTCACTACAAATCGACGTCCACAAAAACTGGGAATCTACAGTGAAAGTGCCAACAGTCAATGCAAGGGGGCGTGAAATGGGGCTTAAAACCGGTACACCTGAAAAACCTACCGAAATATTATTATGGCCAGACAGAGCCACCCCAGGGACCAAAGATCGAGAAACAGAAATCTTTGTTGCACCTGTATCCACCTAAAATTCCTTAGTCGAGCCATGCAAATCTGCGGTGACATAAGGACCACGCTGATCTACAGGTATCAGAACTGGTCCCTCACTCTGTGCCTGGCTATCCTAGCTGTAAGACATCCCTGTGACCTCATCTGTATCATAATCATCATGATAATACTGTCCATCACGAGGATCATCAAAGTAATTGTTATCAGAACTATCCTGTGATACTGCAGCAGCCTGAGCCCTATCAGTCCGTCGACCTCATCCCTGAGGACCTCGCTCTCTAGGAACCGCCACCTTCTGCAGTAGCACAAGACATTCGCTGCGCCAATGGCCCTCCTCCTTGCAGTATGCACACTGCTTCGGCCCCAAAGGTGTTGTGGTCGGCTGCCTGCTAGTGCGTTGAAGCTGTCTGGCAAGACCACCACACCCTCTACCATTTCCTCTAAATGCTTGCTGCAACAGCACCTTCTTCTTTAAATCATCATGCTTTTTCTCTGTCCTCTCCTTCTCCTCTTCATCACGGTGTTCATAATATTGAGCCATATTAAAAAATAACAGGGGGGAAAAGGTAGACCAAGTACTCTCAGATGCCTGCAAACAAGTCGCAATTTCAGGAAGTAAGTTAGAAACAAATCTATCAACAAACAACTGAACTCCTCCCTCAATGGACATATCCTGTCCACTATAATACCAAAACATATCTTCAAATTGAGTAAAGAAATCAGACTTGCTTTCATCTGTCTTCTCTCGACAAGCCATCAACTTATCCCAGCTTACCTTCTTTGGTGGAATGAGGGAGTGCGCACATGAAATAATGCGACCTGGCAAAGCAAGTATCTCCGCTCTGGGCTGGTCTCCTGGCTTTCTTTCCTGATCCCATCCTTTAACCATATCCCATGTACCACCCAGCTCCGCAACATGGTATTGAGTATGAACCTGTCTCCAAATATCAACCGGAACAAGAAGACCAAAGAACAGTTCAATGTCAGCAACAGTCATTACAGTAGAAGAGACAGCCTGAGTCAATTCTTTATAATAAGCAGTAGGATTTTTCCTAGGATCAGGCAAATGAGTCATAAGAGATAGAACCTCAATTCTTTTCCACAGAGTATAAACCCATTGTTCCTGAGAACGGGCCACTACACCCGGTCTGGTAACATTACCGCGCTGATCCATTAACTCTGGTATTTCTGGGTGATACATAGGATGAACCTCCCGCATCGGAAACTGAGATACCGACTTGGGACTATTCTCATACAACCTTCCCCTTTAAGCAATTAAAGTCATAAGATTGGCAAAAACCTGACCTGGTTCCAAATCACTAACATACACACGATCTCTAATATCAAATAAAATTTGAGGCGCATCCGACCAAAAGTGTTGCTGCCAATGACCAATCAGTGTAGCGGACATATGCTGAAGGGCATGCTACTGTATAAAAGGCTCAAAATCTCACATAGTTTCCCAAACATCCTCCACACTATAAATAACATTTTGAGCCCACTGCACAGCATGATTAGCTATTACTCGTTTCTCTACATCTCCCATCGCACTAACGGGTCCATGCGCTCCTTAAATTTTGTCCAGTCTCTAACCTCAAATCCACGAACTGCTGTTTCACTACTTAAAGATGTTGGGGGATGAACAACCATGGAAGGAGAAGTGACAGAGGTAACAGGTACAATCGTCGCTGGCGCTTGTACCTGAGGGGTGAGAGCAGAGGAGGATAAAGGAGTCGAAACAGCAGGTGTGCTAATAAACACAGTTGCCGAAGATGGCGAAGACAAAGAAGAAACAGGGGGTGCCATGGCCAAAGCCGTAGAAGCAACAACTATAGATACAGGAAGAGTTAGAACAGATGTAACAGGCTGGGGTGACTGTGAGGGAACAGCAGGATATATCATCTGTGGGGCATATGGAGGTGGGGGTCAAGTGTCTGGCAATTCTTCCACAAAAGTATCATTTTCTTCTTGTGCCAAATAAAACCTGTCAATATGTGACCGAAACCACTTATCTGCACATTCAACTCCTGTGTCCTGTTTTTCTTTTTTATCATATGCTACAACTTTCTGAGCCAATGTCTGCGTTCTCCCTTTTCGTGCAACTTTTTCCATCTTCAATCATCTCTGTTTAGCTGCTTTCTGCCATGTTCTGAGGGAATCAAACATTGACTGCCTACTTCGTCTTTTGAACAAGTGTTCGTGTAAAAACCCAATCTTTTGCTCATCAAAAGTACCCGTCAACGGCCACTGTAACTCGACATTGTCCCTTTTATGCCATAATGCACTAAACATAATAGGGCCAAGACCATACTTCACATAAATATAAAAATTAGGAGTGCCTTCTGGGGGCGCCAGCTGTGCTTCTTCCAATCGAGCATCTGCAGAACAACAATGACAACAGGAAAGCAAGAACTTATTAATCCCAGGCATTTTCAAAAGAAATCAAATTTGTTATTTTTGCCTGGAAAAGCAATTGCAAGTGCTTTTATCCAAAACAGTCCTCAGACTGCCCCAAACTCAAACCACAATGGTACCATATCCACAAAGAACCAAAACAAACTTACCTGATATGAGTAGCACAAACAAACGAATTCTCCACTGCAGACTCTTCAGACCAAATGGTCAGATCCAAGGGTTTCACCGTTGAGGACTCCAGTCGGGATGACAACTGGGCGAGGCACCATCCGGCGGGACAGAAGGGGCAGCTGCCAGTATCATGAACTCTTCGTGCAGGGAATCTGTCAGTGCGACCCGAAGATAGTTTCGATTCCCCCCCCCCCTCCCCCCACTTGTACCCGAAAGGGGATGGATCAATCTGTTATATTCTCCAAATTGGTCATTGTGATTTTACATATGCATTTGTTAAGATGCTTTGGAATGCTGACCGCTTCCTAGCAACCTGTCTTCTCTGTGTGGTGAGTGGAATGTAGGGGACAGAGAGAGGAGAAGGCAGTTGCAGAGGAAGGTGGCTAGTGCTTCCAGGGGTCGCTCCTGTGATCTGAATAAACCATCTAAAACCTACTGAAGAGTGTGGTCTCCTCAAAACTGGCGACGAGGATGGGATGCACTATATAAAGTAAGGGATACAAGCGCAAGAGGTTTCATTACAACGAAATCTTGTGGAGGAACATGCTTCGAGTGTGAGTGACCCCTGGACTATTTTTTTTTGATTATGACACAAGCTGACACGGTGTCCATCTAGCCAACCTAGTGTAAGTCGTTACCATACTCGATCTGGGTGCAGCAGTTCGTGTTTCTTCATCCCTGCTTAAAGGGAATTGGCACTTATTATTTGAAATTTGTGTCTGGGCGTTTTGAGGACTGAAGCGGTAACTATGCATATGCAGTGTTTTCTCATTTGGAAGGTTCATGAGAACGCATGGAACGTGCTGTGATGTGACCAAGTCTGTGGGCCAAAGTTTGTTTTCAATCATAGTATACGGTTGGAAAACGGAAAGTACGTACGCCTACCTGGTCTGCCGCTCAGTTTAAACATCGCCATTCTCGAAGACGCTGCATCGCGGACACGCTGTGTGACGCACGACCTCTGTGTTGTGCAAGGCGTTCCGAGCGTTCGACATCCACGCAATACGTGCCGCCATATTGAAGTAGGCACGTATCTGAATCAAATGCAATATTGATGACACGTATGCCTCTGCAACCCGGAAGTGTGCCGCCAATGTGTTTAAAGTGTGCGGTCTAGACTTGTATTGCTCCCTACCACACGCGCATCAGGAAGTGCTGAATTCAAGCTTTCAGCGTTTTTTTTTTTATTGTTTATTGTCCATTCCAACCTTCTTCGGTGACACACTCATCGATACCAGTGTGTCACATTCTACACAGTGTGTAAGTAGCCACTGTCATTTTCGATATTCGAGACATCATTGGCCTGTTTTGTATTCACAGCATAGCCAATCAAGAAGCCACATCTTGGACAGGAATGGTTCATCATTAAATATGCAGCAGGTGCGGCGTTTGTTTTAAGTGAGTCATCAATAGTGACATAAGCACATTACACATTAGTGCATACAGTGCAACAAGGACAGAAATGACGACGCAAACAATTCCAGCACCACCATTTTTTTTTGCAAAATCCTGGTCAGCCATGTATGATGTGGGAACATTGGAAAGAGACTTTCGAGACATATTTAGAAGCTATAGGGGGTGATGTGTATGTCTCAAAAAGGAAGTTAGCAATTTTGAAACAATTTTTAGGGTTAGAAGGTAGAAATGTGTTAAAAACGTTACCTTTGGTAGAAGCTAGCATTATTGAAGTGAACACAGATGACGAAGCGGGTGGGGATAGTAATATCGATGTATATGATATTGCGCTGAAAGCTTTGGAAGAGAATTTCGGAAAAAAAGTGAGTGTGGTGGTTGAAAGGCACAAATTTTTTTTCTCGTGCTCAATTATCTGAAGAAAACATTGAGCAGTTTGTTGCTAATTTAAGGATGTTAGCTGTCACTTGTAAGTTTAACGACATGAGGGATGATCTGATTAGGGATCAATTGATTAACAGAATGTCGAATCTCAAGATTCAAGAAAAATTGTTAAACTTAAAAGATCCTTCTTTAGATAAAACATTATCTGTTGCTAAAAGAATGGAAAATACATCTAGATACGTTAAAGAACTTAACTCGTTATCTAAAAAAGTTGCACATGATGAAACTGTACATAACATAAAAGGAAGTTTTAAAAAACCGGTTGAGAAAACGGTTCTAGAGAAAAAGCACGATGTAGTAAAAACCAAGCCAAGAGTTTGTTTTAGGTGTGGCAGTTCTAAGCACACAGCTGATGCCAGTCATTGTCCTGCAGCTAAAAGCAGATGTTACAAGTGTAGAAGATTTGGGCATTTTGCTAGATGGTGCAAAAGCTCTGTACCTGTGGTAGTCTCTAAGGCCGTTAACATGGTGAATGAAACAGATAATTCTGAGAAGGAGGAAACTTCATTCGATAGTGATGATGACAATGTAGAAGTGATGGTCATAGAGTCAAACCAAGTTCTTAAGTGTGAGGCTAGCAAGAATGATAGTTATTGTCCTCCAAAATGTACAATTAGAATCAAAGGCAAAGATGTGCAAGTCTGGGCTGACTCGTGCTCCCCATTCACTATCGTAGACAAATTTGTATGGGAAAACTTGGGAGGAAAACTGGAGGATTTACAACCCACTGATGTCATCCCAGAGGGATATTGTGGCGAAAAATTACCAGTTGTGGGTTATGCTGAAACTGAAATGTGTTTTCTTAATAGGAAAACTACAGCTAAATTGTATGTAGTACACAAGGGTAGATCACTTTTAGGCTGGAGAGAACAAAGAGCTCTTGACATAATATTAAATCCTAATCATCCACAACAGGTACTATTAACATCCACAGGGAACACAACTGACTGGGTCACCAGGTTTCCTGAATTATTCAGTAAAAAATTAGGATGTTTAAAAAAATTTAAACATCGACTTATTTTGAAAACTGATGCCATTCCCAAGGTGCATAAAGTTAGGAACGTTCCGTTCATATTAAGAGACAAGCTTAAGGATGAATTACAAAGACTTTGTAAGGACAAAGTAATTGAGCCCATTGAGGCATCCGAATGGTTAAGTCCGATAGTTTTGGCCAGGAAACCTAACGGAAATATTAGAATGTGTATTGACTTGAGGGACCTGAACGAAAACATTTGGATAGATCGACACCCTCTTCCTCGTATCAATGAAATGTTAACAAGAGTAAAGGGAGGTACACATTTCAGCACGTTGGATTTATCCAACGCATATCACCAGGTATTATTACATGAAGATTCAAGACATGTCACATCATTCATTACACCAGAGGGTGCTTTTCAATTCATTCGCATGCCATTTGGTCTGGCATCGGCTTCGGCCGTATTTCAAAGGGTGATGCAGTCTATATTAGCTGGGCTGCAAAACGTTTTAGTGTTCCAAGATGACGTTTTAGTTTGGGGGTGTGATAAGACCAGTCATGACAAAATTTTAGTACGAGTTCTTAGGAAACTTTTGGAGTCTGGGCTCACCATTGCTTTAGAAAAATGCAAATTTGGTGTAAGTGAGGTTGAGTATTTAGGCCACACTTTGACATGCGATGGAGTTAAACCTAAACGAAGTTTGGTTGAGGCTATAGAAAGAGCACCTGCTCCCAGTGACAAAGACCAACTTAGATCGTTCCTTGGACTTGCTGAATATTACTCAAAATTCGTACATCATTTTTCTGAAAAAGTACACGAATTAAGGAAATTAATGAAAAAGGATGCCAAATTTGAGTGGTCTGAAGCATGCCAACAGAACTTTGATGATATCAGAAAAGATATTTCCAAAGCGGTTACCTTGAAACCTTTTGATCCAGAAGATCAAACCATCATTTCCACTGATGCAAGCAATCAGGGTTTAGGTGCAGTACTAAGTCAGATACATAATGGCAAGGAAAGAGTTGTGGCTTTTGCTTCCCGCACTTTAAAAGGTGCAGAGCACACATATTCAACCATTGAAAAAGAGGCTTTAGCATGCTGGTGGGGAATACAATATTTTCGAATTTTCGTGTGGGGAACTAGATTTAAATTATACACGGACCACAAACCTTTGGTGGATCTTTTTTCCACCAGAGGAGCAGGAAAGGCTACTTCCAGAATAGCTAAGTGGTTATATCGTCTTCAGGAATACACTTTTGAAATTAAATATATTCCTGGCGCAAGGAACATAAATGCCGATTGTATATCTAGGTTACCCTTAGATGATATACAAGACGAAGAGGATGATGAATGGATGGTAGCGGAAGTAAAAGATGTTTGCAGTGCTATCAGTGAAGAGGACTGGAGGGAGGCTCTTGATAAAGATGAAGTATTAATCAAAATCAAGAGTGTTCTAAACCGTGAACAAGGGTGGAGACTACATAAAGGGTTAGAGTCCTTCAAATTAATTTGGTCAGAGTTAAATGTAGTAAATGAGTTACTTTGGAGAGGTAGTAGGTTGGTAGTACCCGTGACATTAAGAGAAACATTATTAAACATCATGCACGAAGGTCATGGTGGGATGTCCGCCATGAAAAGGAGAGTGAGGGAGGATTTTTGGTGGCCTGGCATGGACATACAAATTGAGCGATATGTTCGTGATTGCATTGCCTGTGCATGCAGTGACAAGACCCATTCCTCCCAGGAGACCACTATTGTGTCATCAGCCATACCTAAGGGTCCTTGGGACAAATTGGCGATTGATATATGTGGACCTTTTGATGTTTTAAATGTGACTGAAAGATTTGCCATAGTGATGGTTGATTATTTCTCTAAGTGGCCAGAAGTAGCTTTTGTGAAAGAGGTTAAGTCCAGTAATGTCATTTCATTCTGTGAGGACATATTTAGAAGGGAGGGGTGCCCTGCTGAGATTGTCACAGATAATGGTCCTCAATTTATCTCAGAGGAATTTGAAAAATTCCTTGTCAGGTGGGGAATCAAACACACCAGAACACCTGTGTATCATCCAAGGGGAAATGGGCTTGTGGAACGTTTTAACAGAGTGTTGGTGGAATGTATACAATTAGCGTGCATGAGTGGTGAATGTTGGAGGCGACAGGTAAAAGACATGTTATGGTCGTATCGCACTACCCCTCATTCGGTAACTAAAGAGACACCTTTTTCGTTACTCAAGGGCAGAGTACCATGTTCTGTAGCTGTTCCAGCCTGGATGAACAAAGCTGGGAAATACGAGGCAGACATAAAAAAGGTACAGCACAGAGTAGAAGAATACCAAAAGGCATATTGTCATAGGCACAATAAAAATATCATAAAGCACAAGCGTTCGTTCAAGCAAGGAATGTTTGTAAGAGTATGGTTAGGTGACAGATCTAGGAAGGGTTGTTCCAAGTGGTCTAGTCCCAAAGAGGTTGTACTTGTGAAAGGAAACAGTTTGAAGCTGTCAGACGGTAATTGGTGGAACACCAGAAAAGTATCACCATGTTCTGATACCGAAAGAATGGCATCATCTAAAGGTCACCATGATGTTGTCACTAGTAAACCTGTTTCTGATTTAGGGGATGTACCTGCAAATAGAATTAGTTCTGGGCGTATACGTGTATTGCCAAAAAAATATGAGGATTATATATGTTCGTAATATATTGTATCATTATATTATTTATTTTCTTTTTGTTGAAATGTTCTTAAAAAGGGAGATGTGTTATATTCTCCAAATTGGTCATTGTGATTTTACATATGCATTTGTTGAGATGCTTTGGAATGCTGACCGCTTCCTAGCAACCTGTCTTCTCTGTGTGGTGAGTGGAATGTAGGGGACAGAGAGAGGAGAAGGCAGTTGCAGAGGAAGGTGGCTAGTGCTTCCAGGGGTCGCTCCTGTGATCTGAATAAACCATCTAAAACCTACTGAAGAGTGTGGTCTCCTCAAAACAATCACCCAAAGGAGTCCCTGTTCGGGCAACAACTAAAGGAAGTTACCCTTTTAGGCTCACCCGGGTCACTGATGACCATCTCTCAGCCTTCCATACAAAATGAAGAGTCGGTCAGACAGTATAGAATACAAACCAATAAGTGTTTATTCAAAGTACACTCAGCGCTGAGCCCGGTCTGCCCAGTTGCTAGGAGTGCTGCAGAGGGACTGATATCAGCAAGCATAAAGATACATTATGTACATTTCAGAACCAATGAAGGCACGCCCACCATTGACTTTTCCAAGCAGATGCAGCTAAACAGTGAAGTACAAAGAGCAAGTTTCAATTCTGACACCGGGCACACATTATCTACTGTTCAAGGTCGTTCTGCCCGTCTCCGCCACTAGACAAGTGGGAGAAGGCCTCTATCTAGTGGAAAAGGTAGGCGCTAATAAGAAAAGTCTATTCATTAGTGAAGCAAGACTCAACCTTGGAGAAACGCAACTGAACAGAGGCCTTTTCTCAGAAATAAAAAGGATTAGTTTTAATCATGATTCAAAATGGCGCCCAAATAGAAAATAAAGCAGGGAATGTTAACTTACATATGATAATACATAAACAATATAATTTCTATTCTAACACCAGAGCAGAGGAAAACACATAGATGTAAATATGCCCCCTAGTTTGTAAGGAAAGTTGATCTCTTATGCTGTTTGCTCATGCTTTATATCAGTGGCACTTAAACATTTGACTTCTGTGGACCCCCACTGAATCACTAATGGAAGCTGGAGACGACAGCCTAAAAAATATGTACGATTTGAACATCAAAACAATGCACAAACATACAGAAACAACTATAAATAAAACATATAAATTATGAATTAGATTATGTAATTCACAAACAAAAAAATACAATCTATTTTCAATGAGAAGGTGACTGTAGTGTTATTTTTTTAAAGACAAAGTGATATGCTACACTTTCGTTTGCAAACAAGTTGATTTTCCTCGCACATCAAATAAAGATGAATTAATATCCTTAACTGCTGGAAGTGCTCAGTACTTGTTATGATTTGAGAACGGGAAACGTGGCCTATATATATATTTATTTTTTTTCTTTTAATAATTAATCTGCTAACATTATTTAATTTTGTAAACAGTCACGGTCCCGTGAGTAGGCGTAGCCGACCCCATGATTAGGAATCGCAGCTTTAAATCGTTATGCTCAGTCTGTTGGTGTCAGAGCTTGTATTTGTATCCTTAGGGGAGAGTACCACATAGGAACAGGAGTAAAATACTTTTCCTGGGGGAGTATTTGCGCTTTGCCTAAAAGCAGTCATCATAAGATCGCTCTTTCCCTTTGTCTTTACTCACGTGTCGGGTGATTCTCTTGCAATCAGTGCACTCTTTTAATATTGTCCAGTCCAAGAATTCTAATGGTTCTTGAGACATTTGCACACGTCATTGAGAATTATTTCTTAAATGTGTGTGTGTATGTGTGTATCTATATATCTGACTGAAACGGACATATAGAACTGCCAAGGCCCCAGTATGTTATTTATAGGGCCATAGCACAGGGCTAGCATTAATTAGGCATGACTCGTCCCTACGTAAGCCTCCCCAGGCAAAGGAAGTTAAAAGCAGGCTGACAAGCCGAAGGCCTGTCGCCTGTGACAAGTGAGGACAAAAAAGAGTTTCACTGTCACACGTTGTCTTGTGCATAATGAAACAAATTAAGGCTCGGGAGATTCGCTACCCGAACATATGAACTACTTCATGCAAGATGACTCTCTTTTTGGATTTGGTTAAAAGACAGCAATCTCTTCTTTCATCATCATCATTATCATCACTTTATTTTGATCACAAAGGATCATAAAAGTACACAGCACATACATCATACTAAACAGGGTCAAGTCTATAAAAGTTAATCTAAAACTACATAGGTTAAAAAAAGAAAAATATTTATATACATACATCATAAAGGGCTTTTCGTGCGCTTGATCGAAGGTGAATGTCAACAGCTGTACAATTCAAATAGCATCACCATGGTAATCAAATATCATGTTAATTTACAATATGGCACATCATAAAGTGCATTTAGTGCGTTTTATCCACAGTGCATGCCAATACTTAGACAGGCCAAAGGCCACTATTTTATGTGTATCAGTAGGTAGTGGTCCGTGCCAACTAATTTACACAATGGTATTATCCATTTTTTCCTAAAAGATCCTTAATTAGGGCAAAAGAATAACAAGTGCACAATAGAGTCATCAATAGGGGCATCTTGACACCAATTTTTACTAAAATGTTTCGTAGGTATGGTCTTATAACAAAACTGAAAGAATAGTTTAGGGGCCAGAAGGGGGGACGATTTCATCCAATGTGTCCTCAAGACAGGGGGCAGATTTAAAATCAAGAAATGCAGTTGCCAAGCGACCCTCAGCTTCTACCAGAATTTGCGATGATGTTACTTCCCAAAACCTTTCTTTCAGCCTCGATCTAGATATTGTTGCCAGACTTTCTGGGTCAGACGAAAACCCCTCATCCCAAGACTCCCTAGTAGGCCTTTTAGTGTCCTAAACCAGGGACTTGAGATTATCGAATGAGACTTTAATAGCGGAAAAGAGGCTCCCGGTAAGGCAGAAGTTCATCCACGGTCCATAACTTGTGCCAAAACATAAGAAGTTTATAGCTTAATTTGTGTGTTAACTGCCTTTGCGCGAGATCCAAGTATAGGGGTATCAGCGGGGTGCTAATAGGTAAATCTACCAAGGATCTAAGAAAGTGATTTTCAATTGTGGAGAGACAATTTGTCATTCCAATGCCCCACAATTCAGATCCATAGAGGACACCACCTAATACCTTTGTATTGTACATTTACAGAGCGGACGCAGGCTGTCTTGACAAAGTTTTTCTATGTATTTTAGTAACATTTGCAGTCTGATGTATGATATGCATATTTACGTTCTCAATATGTGCCACCCAATCAATTGTTGGTGTCAGACGTGTGCCTAGGTAATCAAAGGCATAACTCGCTCCAAATTACTGTTAACAGCTAACACAGGTCTTTTACTGGGCTTTGCTGCTCCTTTTCTAAAGATCATATATTTGGTTTTAGATTCATTTAGCACCAGCCCTCGCTCGTCACCAAACCTAATAAAATCATTTAAAAGCTGCTGTAGTCCCTGCGGCGAATTTGAAATTAAAAGGGTCTCATCGGCGAAAAGAAGAGCAGGCAATCTTTTTCCGCCGATTTTTGGGGCATCACACCCATCTCTGTCTAAAAAATTTGACTACATCATTGATAAAAAGAATAAAAAGTGTGGGGGCTAAAACACAGCCCTGCCTCACTCCACACTGGAGTGGGAAGGGATCTGTGACTTGGTTGTTCTCCCCCCACCTGACCTGTGCTGTGTTTGATGAATGCAACCTGATTAAGACATCTAAAATGTTCATTTGTATGATCTGCTCCTTTAAAACTCTCCAGAGATTTGCACGTGGAACTAGGTCAAAGGCAGAGCGTAGGTCTACAAAAACCACATAGAGCTTTCCTCCCTTGACTTGTACTTCCTTCCAATAAATACACAACAAACTGAAAGTTTGGTCCAAGGTGCTTATTTTGGCTGGAAAACCTGCTTGAAGATCACTCAGGATACTAGACTGTAATCCAGTCATGAATCCGATTTAGGATTTGCTTACAAAAGATCTTCTGCAGGGTGTCAATAATACTAATGGGCCTGTAGCTGGCTGGCCTCGCTCTGTCCCCCTTTTTAGGTCTCGCCTAGCAGTGCGCATGCACTGCCTGGAAAAAGACCTTTAGCCATCGATGCAGCTTTTGCCCTAAAAACGTGCACACGTTCCATTGCCTTCAATGGCAACGCGTGCACGTCTGGCGATTGCCTTGCGGGAGCTTGACACCATATGTTTGTAATTAACTTACAAACACATGGTGCCCCTGGCTCGCTCCCGCAAGGGAAACGTTTGTGTGCTCTTGCACTCCCCCCACCCCTCCCACTTGTAGCGCGAGGCGCGCGCTTGTTAAAAGTTGGTGGCTGTTCGATTCTGGTCTTGTTGATCTCAGTAGACAGGCTGGCAAGGCAACCTTGTTTTTCTCTGTTTCCCACAATCTTCAGATCGATTCCTGAAGCGACGCATAAATACATGTCTAAGTGGCGCAGAACTCTGCCAACAAACATTATCAACACAGGCTTCCAGGGGTGGCCGCTCTGCAGATGTGAAATGCTTATGAAACAAGTGTGAAATGGGCATATTCTTATCGTGGCATGCCGAGCCAGCTGTTACATGCAAAGAGGACCATGAGTCCCCAGGCACGTGTCGGTGGACGTGGAGGGTGTCTGCGCAGTGCAGAATACGGAAATGATGGAACTGCCTTTGCGTGATAATATTTGTGCGAAAAACGCATCTCGGTGACCGACCATTTGTAATTCCGATGGCTCAGCTTATCGGTTCCCGCCACAATAATTGTTTCTGGGGGCGAGGGGCACCGCGAACACCCCTGGAGGCTGACTTTTTAAGTGGAAGTAATTACAGCCGGGCGCAAATGTAAAGGTGCCGCTGACAAACAGCTTCTAAGGAGCCGCCTCAGAGACAGCAAGTGACGTCACGCTTTTCGTCTTCGAAGATAGCTCCCTGCGTCCTTAGACTCCTGAGTGCAATGGGGCTCCGTTTGAACATTAAATGATGTTATTGTTGGAATTCGTTCGGCCATTATGCAATTTGGATCCCGCATACGCGAGATGGCAAGTAAAACAAGCATTGGCATAGCCAATAGGTCTCGCTTTTGGGACCGTATAAGTATTTAGTTATGCAGCACAATATCCTTTGTGCAACAACATGAACTGTTGCATGGCTAAACACTTATAAGGTCAGAAAGGCGAGCCCTATTGGCTATGTCAATGCTTGTTGTAGATGGGACGACCTCTGCATTTTTCATGAGGGAGGAATGGGGGTACCTCTGAGGATTTAGTTGGTCAAAAGATTTATATAGGATCCCCAAAGAGCTATATCCTCCTTGTAAAGATCATTAGGGATGCTATCTGGTCCAGGAGCATGGGCCAGAATACACAAGCGAATTGCTGCTTGTGTTTCTTCTATGGAAAAAGAGAGGCTTTCACCCTCGTTTCTAAGCCCTTCACCCTGTCCCTGGGATACTTCTTCAGCTGGGGCATCCCTTGACTCGTACAAAGAGCCAAAGTATGCTACCCACTCCTCAGGCTTTACTGTGAATTCAAGGGTTCTCCCATTTCCCTTAAGCCAGTAAGCTGCTTTGCTCCAAAAACTCTTTGAATCTTTGGATGACAATGCATTCTGTAGGGCAGACCACAGGGATCCCTCTCACTCCTTCTTAGCAGATTCAATTGCCCGCTTATACTTTGCTCTTCAGGCCACTGTTTCTGTACGTGATTATTATTTTACTGCCCTTATTAGCACCTCCTTGTGGAGCCTGCAATCCTTATTGTACCAGGCACCGTGACGGACTGGCCTCTGTTGTATACGATTTCTTTCACAATCTCTACTTTTTTAGGTGACTCAATCATAATATGAAGACGGGTACAACAGCCACGCATAGATTTAAGAGGAACAACATACACAGCAAAATTACATTGTAAACATTAGAGAGTAAATTCTACATCAGGACATATACACTGGGTGATTGAGGGTTTTCCAGTTCAGCCCTCTGACCCCTGTACAGAGAAGTCTCTTTGAATGGTCAGCTTTTCTTGTCGGTGGATTGTAAGTCGACCTCTCTATTCCAGAAACGCTATAATTCAGAAAGAGAATTGGTTCACAGGTTTTGTGTTTGGCATAACACTAATATGTTCCAAGTGACTAGGAAAATGAAAATGTAACAATTGGCAAAGCCAAGTATTCATAACAATCCAGCGTTATTGACTTTGCCAACACTTTGGGGGATATGTACAAAGAAGTGGAGGAGAGAGGTGTTAGCCTTCCTGGCTTAACGCCTCTCTCCTCCACTTCTGAAACACAAGGCTGCACCATATTTACAAGAATGTGGTGCAGCCTTGCGTTTCCCCCTGCGTTGGCGCTAAGTTTAGCTACTTAGCGCCAACGCAGGCACCTTTGTACCAGAGTGCAAGGGTGTCAGCGTGCAGGGGAGGATTGTTTATGTGCAGGAAGGTGTCTCTTCCTGCACATAAACAATCTTAGAAATTCCATCCTGTCACTTTCATGTGTGCTGCTTCATGCAGCACACATGAGAGTGACAAAATGGCATTTGGAAAAAAAAAAGTTTGTTTGTGTACAGGAAGGGACACTTCCCTGTACATAAACAAACCATAGCATTCTACTTTTTCCATGTGTGGAGCACACATGGAAAAAGAAAAAACGAGAAGAAAAAATGCATTTCTCCTTGTGTTGCCAACTTAAGACCAGTTTTTACCTGGTCTTAATTTTGGTGCAGCCTTCTATGTACGCCACCCTTGTTCATAGGGGGCAGCGTCAAAATGAATGGGTGTTGCGGTGGAACGCCCACCGCGACACCCACTGCCCACCCCTTTCACGCTAACCATAGCGTAAAAGGGGGCCTTATGTACAAGGCAGCGTTAAGCTACGTTAAGTGGTTTAACGCTGCTTTGTACATAAGGCGCAGCCCTATCGCCACCACAACGTCAAGATTTTGTGGTGGCGATAGGGCTTGTACATATCCCCCTTTGTGCCTAGTGGATGGAAACACACATGTGAAGAGGCATGCGCTCTCGTGGCCGCCATATCTTATCATGCATGCTTGCATCATGGAGTGCACGTGTCATGACAAGTGGCGGACAATTTTAATTTGCCATTCTAACAGGACAAAACAGCCATGTTCGAAAGTTAAATTAAAATATATAAACAGTCAGTAGGAAGTGTACAAGACTTGAGGATGTGTGAGCAGCCTATTACCACTTTGCTGCCATTGGGACCTCATACAAAAAACTAAACAATTAATATGGAAAGCAGGACAGGAAGCATTGGTAAACCAAGAGAGTGCAAACAAAAGAGAGCATGCTTGCAATATGGGAGAGAGCAAAGAAAAAATAAGCAAAAAAGGGAGGTGAAAAATGGTACCCCACATAGTATCAGAGGAGCCATATCTCTGTACAAATCTATTACATCTGAATCTAAAAAAGATCGGGAGGTTGCCAGATGGGCCAGTATTAAGGACGCCCTGGATATCCATGATTCCAGGACTTTTTGGAATTTAGTCAGGTGTGGTAGACACGAGGGATCTTCAGCTATAACACCTGGCTTAAGTGAAGAGGTCTGGCTGAGGCATTTTAAACCTCTTTTTAGCGTTCCAATAAGCGATAATGTGGTCGAACCATCACCAATTCTGACTAGGATATTGCCCCAAATGATTAACGAAGTAAGGGTGCCTGATTTACCACTTTGCACTTCACATGAAATTCAGACTGCCCTAATGAGTCTTTCTTCTGGTAAAGCCCCTGGCTTAGATAGGATCCCCGGGGACATATTTACTAGTGAACCGCTGGTCTGGGTATCATACCTACTGATATATTTTAATGCAATCCTCTCCGGTATGGCTATTCCACACACTTGGAAGGGTGCAGAAATTATACCTATCCACAAGAAGGCCTCTCCATTAGATCCAGCAAATTATCGGCCTATCAGTCTTATTGATGTTCTTCAAAAAGTGTTCGCCCGAATTTTATTAACTTGGCTTGAAAGCTGGATGGAAGAATTTCACATCCTATCGCCCTTTCAAGCAGGCTTTCGCCCTAGGGTTTCCACAACCGATCAACTGTTTAGGCTACAGCTGGTACACTGGAAGACGGTCTTTTTGGGGAAGGGCTCTCTCTACCTGATCTTTGTGGATCTTAGATCCGCCTTTGATCTGGTACAGAGGGATAAGCTCTGGTCAATTTTGCTTGTGATAGGCGCTCCCCCATGCCTTTGTGACCTCTTCAGGCGACTCCATTCAGGAACGTTTGCGAGGGTTCGTTATGGTAAGAATGGTGAGCTTTCTGCCCCCTTTCCGGTAGATAGGGGTGTCAGATAGGGGTGTGTGTTGGCCCCCACCCTATTTACCCTATTTATCAACGGTTTGATTTCACACCTCTTGGGGGTAAAGGATCTTGATTCTCAGATTCTAGCAGCACGCAGAATACCAGCCCTAATGTTCGCTGACGACACCCTTTTGCTTTCAAAATCCCCAATGGGTGCTCAGCGTACTTTGGAGACCTTTTGCTCGTTCTGCCGCTCTAGAAATTTGGAGATAAATCTCTCTAAAACTAAATTTATGGTTTTTAATTCTAAACCATCAACTTACCCCCACCCACACTTGGAGGGATGTTTTCTTGAAAGAGTTTCTACTTTTGAATATTTGGGAGTCCCTTTGAATGATAGAATGGAGTGGGACTCTCATATAGTCAAGGCTAACCTTAAGTTGATTCAATCAACAGGTGGAATTTCAAAGGTTTTTAATGAATGTTCTTACAAACCCCTGACCCCCCCAGTGGAAATATACAGGGCTCAGGCTAGGGGAGCGGCATTATACGCCGTAGAGCTTTGGGGCCATGTTAACGCCTGCCTTATGTCCGTCACTGAAAATAATTTCATTAGGCGTCTTCTTAATCTCCCTAAGAGCACTCCTTTGATCCCTCTAAGACTGGATTTGGGATTGGTCCCCATCCAGAAAACCATTTTTCATCGACCCCTGTTATATTGGAGGAGACTCTGGTCTACACCAGAGCTGATAAGCTACAAGGAGGAGTTAGCCGATTTATTGTCTATTAGGGGTTCGGGTAACATCTTGTGGCTTAAACACGTCAAACAACTCTGCTACGATATACACAGGGAAGATTTGTGGACTTCACCTGAAACATCTTGTCCTCTGATTAGTAAGAGGGCATTGGGGGTCATTCTTAAACAACACCATCTGAATCTCCTTGATCTGAATTCTAGCTTGGGCAAATGCTCTTTTTGGAAGTGAAAGACCATTATCTTTTTGAAAAATTCCTGGATGACATCCAGCCCTCGCTAGCAAAAAAACGTTATCTCCAATTTAGACACGGATCTCTACAACTGCGGGCTCTGTCAAATAAATGGTTGCCCTCTTCTTCTAGGTGGTGCCCCTGCCCTGGTTGTGTTCTTGTGGAGGAGACTGACTTGCATGTTTTGCTTTTTTGTCCCTCTTACACCAGGGCACGATCTAAATGGATCATTTTTCTTTGCAAATTAAGAGGTCTTAGGGACTAAAGGGAAGCTTTCAGACTCTTAAAATATGATACGACCCCTGTGTTTGTATTTGCCACTTCGAGATTCCTCCTCTCTATGTGGTATGTACGGAATGCAATAATTAAGGCGAATGACGTCTAGCATTATGATGTTTTACTTGAGATTATTGTTCCCAATTTGGCCATTGATTGTTTTACTGTGCTATCTTTTTAGTATATTTTTTTTTCTTTTAATGTATTATGGTATAATATGAACCATGAATTTTTATTAATGTGCAATATGTATTATATATTTGTGCTTTTATGGTTTGCAACCAAAATAAAGCTTTATGAATGAATGAAGTAAAAAAACAATGGCATGGAGAGCGGGATGGAGCTAGAGAGAGGGTTATCAAAAGGAAGCGTGCTGGAGGAGTTAAAAAAAAAGATACAAAAGAAACACATGCATTCACATGGAGTTCCCCATACTGTGCTGAATTTGAGCCAGTGGTTTCCGGTGCATACTTAATTATCAACACTGGTGCTTTTCATGAGCACCAGTTAAGGACACTTTCATGGCACGGGGAGGTTAAGTGATTCGCCCAGAATCACAGGATGTTGAGCTGACGCAGAGACTTGAACCTGGTTCCCTAGCTCCAAAGTCAGCAGTTCTGGCCATCATGCCACATCCTTTCCCCACTTTCATGGTTAGTAGTTGGTTCTGTTTTAGGCAGCTGCAACAGCAGAAATGGGCTGGTGCAAGCTGCCTCCTGACGGGAGCCCTGGCACTCTTTTTTTTTTTCAAATTAACTACTGGCTCCATAGAAATGAAAAACAACAATGGCAAAGCTAATATGGCTTGCTATTCTCTATATATAAGCACATTCATCTTCCCTATAAAAGCAATCTGTACTTTATTGATGCAGTCTGCAATACTTGATATCACTGCTAGGGGTCCCTTGAGTTAGACACAAATGCTAGCTGCAGTACATTAGGCCATTGTTAAAGGTCGCTTGAGTCAGATGCAAATGCTTGGTGCTGCAGGCTACTGCACCTTGGGTTAATATTAGAGGTCCCTAGAGCCAGAATGCGTCTTGGTTGCAATCAGGCCGCAATACATTACTTTGTTACTAGAGGTCCCTGGAGTCAGACTTATGTCCTTGGTGTGGGCATGCTGCAGTACACTAGGTATTTACTGGTGGTCCCTGGTGTCTGATGTTTGTCATTGGTGTGGTCAGGTTCTGGGGTCAGACATAAGTCCATGGTTTAGTCACATTGCAGTTCCTTTGCTCATTAATAAAAGGCCTTGGTGTCTGAGATGAGTCCTCTGTGAGGTCAGGCTGCACTTTCCTAGGTTGTCACTCGAGGTCCCTGGCGTCAGCAGTAAATCCGTGTTGTGACCAGGCTTCAGTTCTTTAGGAGATACCAAAGGCTGGGTTCTACATTTTAGTACTAATTTCTAAGAGTATACGTTTTTTGCATAATATTTACAAGCACATGGGCACTGTGGGTGACTCCAAATAACACAGACTTGGATTTCCAAAGACCAATGCATGCGTTTCCTTGGGGATATTTGAGTAAGTCGCATCAAAAGCATCATGGGCTGTTAGAAGCTGGATGACTAATAAATATATTGATTTTCAATAGATAAGGCTCGCTTACACTCACCTATGTAAAAGGTTGAAGTGGCCATCAGCCGCGGCCCGTGCAGGTAAGAGCGCTGGGGAGTGGGGAGGGGGTGTGTCCTGCACGGACCGCAGCTGAAGGGCCAGTCTTACCTCTGTATGTTTAGTTTTTTTGTGCTCCGGAGTTTACATAATTTCAACACGCAAGAATAATTTCCATTGCCCTCAATTCTTTTCTAATTCATAGGACGCTAACAAATGTTGATCACACTCATGACAGGTTACATCAGTAGGACAATTAGTGCTGAACAGACAGTTTTTAAGGACACCGACACAAGTCACAATTGTGAATCATTCTTCTTAAGCATTGACAGCAGTACCGGCGCACGCTGAGGTCTGTGAGGCAAGGATACTGGTGCTCTAATAATTGATTCTCCCCTACCATTAACACATAGGGAACGCAGACAGACAGAATACCGGCAGTGATTTATAGGGGCGTGAAACCACAATGACAGAAGTGGAGAGTGAGGAGGTGCGGGAATGAACCAGGACAGCCACTGATGGAGCCAGGGTCAGGGATGAATAGGGAATGGCAAATGAAATCTACAGGAGGCCAAATGGGTGAAGGGGACTGACTCAAAGCCCACTCCCACTCTTTCACTATAATAATTCTTAATGCTATTTTTCTTTTTGATAACATGAGGTGTCGCAGATAACTAAAGCAGTCTGTAGGCTATACCTACAATTAGCCCCCTAAAGTATGCAGTGGAGGGCTGCAAGCTATTGATTCTGAGCACAGAGACTGACAGCCTTCTGAGCATGACAAACACAGCATAGGGAGGACATTCATAAAATCAAGAGCAGGGAAGTGAGATACAACAGAGATATACAAAAAAGAACCACTCTTGGCCAAGAGGCTGCCCATTCTTTTTTATAAATAATATATTGGAACGTATAGGTCTGGCCAACAGACAGGTAACGCTGTCTGTAGCGGAAACAGAAGGTGTAAGAAAAATATTTGTGAAAGCCGTTTTATTTTTGATCCTGACTTTCGTGTGTTTTTCTTAGACAGGACCATTTTAATTAGAACACATGGGATCACACTGTTGCAGTTTTCTGTTGGCAGAAGTATCTTGACTTTGGAAAGTGTAGCGAAAGCATTTGACAAATCATATGAACACACTTTTTATTAGCAATCACAACAAGAACGTTCAGTATATTGATCAAAAACGGAGAATGCTAATTGATGTGTCTATAATGCAGGTCTAAAATACTGCACTATGACGGAATGAACACACATGAACATATCTCTGTATTTAGAAAGTTGATGAAGTTGAGCCTTCACCCATGGGATACACTCTGCATGGAGAGAGAAAGCAGCTTGCTGATTTTCAGAACAGGCTTAATTGTTCATATGTAAGTAGAACAGATGGTGTATTTTACCTGTGGGTATAGATTGAAGGGCAATCCGGCAGACAAGACCCACACTTTAATACTATATGCCTGTGTTTGCTCAAGTTCTAAACTGTATGTGAAAGTAGTTCAGCTGTGTTGATCCTTATTTGTAAATTGCTATGTTTTTGTTAAATCATGTAAAATGTTCTGGAGTTGTGCTAAACAAATTTTGAATGGATGCATTATAGTTTGATATTTTTTATTCTGTTATTTTGTTACAGTTCAACTTCATGTAAATAAGTCATATCAAAAGGATACTGGTTGTTTAATTGTTTGACATTATTTAAAATTCCCAAAAATTAGTTATAACTCTTGGTAGCAAGAGCTTCTGCATCGTGGGGTTTTAGCCCTTGGAGCTGCCAGGTGCTGTTGTTGCCTGCACAGTAGTGGCCTTCCTTTAACCTCCTGTCTACCTCTCCCTTGTGGATCCCTGCTTCGGGTTATTACCAGTACTGCGATCCCCAAGTCAGAATCTACCCACTAGACACCTGGGAATTCTGGGTTAGGCCAGTAGTTTATCCCTCTTAAAAATACAATACCAGTTTTTCCTTCCCCACCACATTGTGGAGTGATTGGGGTGTTTACTCTTAATCGGTCCTGCATGGGATACAAGGCTGATTAGAACCTAGGGGAACACAAATTAAATACAAGCGGTGGGGTGGCCCGGCCTGAGTTTTGGCCCACCTAATAATGGCTACAACAGTCCTTCTACTCCCCTTGGCAGCTGGTGGGTTTGCCCCAATCTGCCTCCATGGGGGAGGGCCACAAAGCCCATGAGCTGCCAGTTGATACCACTTTTTCGGGGGAAGTGTGGGAATATAGGATATTAAAACATTTTTACTACCAATTGTATTTCTCTCCATATTTGATTTCTAATTGTAAGCCAGTGTGAAAAAAAGAACACATTTTACAAAATGCCCTCTGGATCACTTAATAGTATGAGTAATCCCAAATTCATAGTTGTACAAATAAACACTAATCTTAAACCCAGTATTTTAGGATAACGTACAAAAAAGTAATAGGTTTCCTTCATACCCTTTTTTCATTCATTAGATTTTACCATATGACTTGCTGCATGGGCGGTACACAG
The DNA here is from genome assembly GCF_964204655.1 of Triturus cristatus. Lineage (NCBI taxonomy): Eukaryota > Metazoa > Chordata > Amphibia > Caudata > Salamandridae > Triturus > Triturus cristatus. The sequence goes on from NC_140595.1 coordinate 336,867,767, forward strand.
TGAAAAATCATTATAAACTGCAGATTAGGAATTCTAGGGTTTTTAACTTCTTTAACCAGAACCTCTTTACTCAACGATGTTTGTTTTCACATTAAGGCTGAATACTGCTTCGTTTTATTAGTGGTGGAGTGGGAGGGAGTCGGTAGGTCAACATTGGTTTTCAATGAGGGGGGGGGTGGGACGCGACTGATGCTTTCAAAAGCTGCCACACATAGGTCACGGGTGACCTATGTGCCTGTAGATGGGGGTGGGGGAGGGGGGGCGGGTGCTCGAGTAGCTCGAGTAGGGAAGGGGGGATCAAGGGGGGAGAGGGGGGAGAGGGGGGGCGGTTGTATTTGTAAGTTATGCATTTTTCACAGCATGTATCGTATTGCACATTCGTTATTGTTTTTTGATGTTCACTTTAGTTACTCCAAGGTATTGGTTTTTCCAAGTGGGTGTACATTTGATGTGTTTTAATGTCATGCAGAATTGCGTCAATTAACATATGTGGGCTAAATGACATCAACAAAAGATTGAGAGCTGCTGCACTATTTAAAACACTTCGGATAGATATTCTGTGTCTCCAAGAAACGCATATTGAGGGAGGTAAGGGATATCTTTTGGAGCAACTGGGTTTTCATCTGATGGCTTATTCGAAGCAAGGGACAAGGAGAAGGGGAGTTGCAATCCTAGCCAAGAGTAGGGAGGTTGTTGTAAATAGAAAAAAAGAGGATCACTGGGGGAGATGGGCACTGGTAGAAATAATATATAAGGGAGAGAAGTGCACTGTGGTTACACTATATGGCTCTACCGAGGATGATCCGGAGGTCTTTCAATTTCTAGACACTGAGTTGGCTCACTGGCCAGAACCCATAATATGCTGTGGTGACTTTAATATACATGATCCACGTAGCTCCTTTGCGCAAGAAGGGGGGAAATATACCGGTAGAAAGAAGAAAATGCACAGGGCTTTGGCTGCTATGGTACACCACAACTCTCTGATTGATCCATGGGTAAAGCTGCACCCTCATAGGGAAGGTAGTACCTTTTTCTCTGCACCGCACAAGGTTTTGGTTAGGCTTGACTATTTTTTAATTTCTAGCTCTCTCGCTGCAGGCTTATTGATGGAAAAGCAACCTAGGATCATTTCAGATCATAATCCCCTGATTTTAGCAGTGAATCTAGGGCAGTCACAAAGAAAAGTCTCACAGTGGACATTCGAGAGAGCAGTATTAAAAGATGAGGGATATAGAGAACATATGAACATATGGATCAAGAGGTTTTGGGCAATGAACAGAGGGACAGCATCCCCAGGAATGGTATGGGACGCGTTTAAAGCTGGGATCAGGGGGGAGACTCTCAGCTATACTGGCTATAAACGCAAGGGGGATAAGGCTAGATTGGATGATCTGACTAAATAACTTTGTAAGGTGGAAAACGAGTTGGTACAAGGAGTTCAATTAAATTTACCTTTAGAGGATCTCCTGCTTAAAATTATGCTGATCAAATCTGAAATAATCGAGAATATTGCCACAAAAGCAGCAGTTAGTTATCTAATGAGAAAAGAGAATTCATATGAATTAAGTGAGAGAGTGGGGCACATATTAGCCGTCCGTACAAGACAGAAAGTAGCTGCGGCGGATATCAAGGTTACAGATGGACAGGGTAACCTGATCTCAGACCCCGATGCCATTAGAGAAGTCTTTAGACAATTTTATTCTGATTTGTATTCCCGGGAGGGTGTAAACCACGTAATTGATGTTGCAGGGTACACTAGTAATATACTCCCACCAAAACTCCCGCAGGAAGAGAAAATAGCCTTAGATTTACCAATTCAGTTGGAAGAAGTCAAAGCAGCGTTGAAAAGTCTTCCCTCAGGCAAAGCAGATCCCACTTGAGTTTATAAGGTATTTCAAGATATACTTATGCAAGATTTTTTTGATATTTTGAGTCTAGCACAGACAGGGGAATCAATTCCTAACTCTTGGGTGGGAGCAGACATCGTAATAATCTTGAAGAAAGGAAAGTCCCCGGTACTTCCCGGATCTTATAGATCTATTACGTTAATGAATGCAGATGTTAAGATATTTTCTAAAATCTTAGCTAAAAGACTGGGTAGAGTCATTGAGAGTATGGTCAGCCCATCACAGCATGGTTTTATTCCGGGGAAAGGCACTACCCAACATATTAGGCGGTTGGTCACATTATTTGATGCAACGGAGGTCCTGGGAGACCCTATGGCAGCCTTATTCCTAGACGCAGAGAAGGCGTTTGATAGGGTCTCCTGGGATTACCTCTGGGCAATTATGAGAGGGTTTGATATAGGGGAGGGATACATACGAGCAATTCAGACATTATATAGAGATCCCATAGCTAGGATAAGGGTCAATAGAGGGTACTCTTCAACACTCAGGATAAGCAGAGGGACTAGACAGGGGTGCCCGTCATCCCCATTAGTATTCGCCCTTTTTATTGACCCATTCCTACGTAACCTAGAGGCCAATGTTAAGATACCTACAGTCGTGATTAACGGAAGAGTGTGCACAATTTTGGCCTATGCGGACGATGTAGCCATCATAACGTCTAATCCGTCGAAGGCCATTAGGGAGGTGAAATACGAAGCCTTCCGCTTTGGGCAGCTGTCAGGGTATAAACTCAACAGCACTAAGACACAGATTGTTAAAAATATGTATACACACTGCAATGATAACCGGGTTGATAAGTCGGCAGTATATCTTGGCGTTCAGCTTTCCGTGGAGGTGGAGAATGTGGTAGAGCAGAATATGACCCCTCTCATGGCGACGGTACGACTAGATCTGGAACGAATGAACAATCTTCACTTATCTTTGGTTGGGTGCACCAATATAATTAAAATGGTAATATTGCCGAAATTCCTTTATTTTTTTAGATCTATTCCTCTGTACTTTGAGGCTAGGTGGTTCCATGCACTAGAGCTAATTTTGAATAGATTTATATGGGCTCAGGGGAAAACACGGAGGGCTTATAAATTTATCTCTCTTTCTAGAGAAAGGGGGGGGGGTGGGGGGCACCGGATTTCAGATTGTATTATTGAGCTGCAGCGCTACAATATATGCAGGGCCTAATTGGGAAGGGGGGGCTCACGACTGTTGGGACACTAATAGCTCCACGGATGTATATGCAGTAGTTTTTGGTGAAGAAGCTGAAAACTGTCTTCTGAATTGTATTGACTTTTCATACTACAAGAGGACTAGGTTTAAGACAGTTCGTGTAGTTATTAAGATCTGGACTGCATTTAGGAAAAAATTTGGAATGGGTAGACTTAATAGATATACTCGATTATATCGGAATAGGTCATTCCCGGGAATTGATTTTTGCGGATAATGTTATGGCAGAATGGGCGAGCAAAGGGATAGGGCAGATAGGGGACCTGATGGATCAAGAGGGAGTAGTACAGTTTGCGGATCTAATCATTAAGTACCAGCTGGATGTTAGAAGCTTTTTCAAATATCTTCAAATCAGGAGTTTTTTGAATACTAAGAAAGGGGGGCTCGCTGGATTTGGGAATAATGCAATATTGGATAAAATAAGTGAGGGGGGGACTGTACAATACATCGTTTTTATGCAATATTAGCAGAAGCTAAAACGGACGATATTTCCAAGCATGACACTAAATGGATGGAGAAGCTATCCATTGAGTCGGGACTTTTTCAGGAATCATTGGCTCTCGGACATACCGTCCTTTGTTCAGCTCCACTTCAGGCCCAGCATTACAAAACAATATATGCTTTGTACTATACTCCTGCTAGAATTGCACAATGGGGGGGCACCAAGGGGACGAGCTGCCCAAGATGCAATTCCGTAGGAGCAGATATCATTCATATATTTGCATCTTGCCCTCAGCTATATACATTAAGTCGGGATCTGGAAATGTTTTTAGCTACATATTTAGGTATCCAAGTTGTGCTTACACCGACTTTGGTGTTACTTGGGGTTAGTACAGATCCATCGGTTCCACATCGTGAATTTCTGTTTATAGCAATGGCAGTGTATAGATTAATGATTGCCAGGGCTTGGCTGGATACAAGACCCCAGGACATGCATCAGTGGCTGGCAAGTTTATTGTCTGCCTATAATTTGGAAAAAGCAATTTATGCATGCAAAGGTAAAAAGAAGAGGCAACTTGGGCTGAAAATCTGGGAGCCTGTAAGGATGTGGAAGGAGGGAATGGTGTCAGTTTAAGGATATTCATTTTTTTAATTTTTTTTTTATTTTATCTCTCTCCTTGATATACCTGCATATATACCCATTTTACTCTTTTGTTATGCTCCTTCTGGTTATGAAGTAATGAACAAAAAACACCAATGTTGTATGATCAATGTGTTATAAAGTAATGTCAATATTAATTGAGCTAATATTGTATATAGGATTATCTCAATGCAATATACTGGATAATGCTGTGATAATGATGCATTAATGATGGAATATAAGTAAAATTTCAAAAATCAATAAAAATTATTTAAAAAAATAAATAAATAAACTGCAGATCATTTGTAGGCTGCGGGTATTTAATGTTTAGGGGCAATCAACAAACATTATATCCCTGGGAGTATAAGGGTCTGACGTATATTACTTTTGTAAATCAGCCATTGGGGAAAACAATTACAGATGAAAATGTTGTTACCTATTTCTGTTTTTTCTACTTTAAAAAAAAAAAAAATGACACCTTTCTGAATATAGAATTTTGTCTACTTTTCAGGAATGGTAGAAGCCACAAAAAACTGGAAAAAAGTAACTGCTATTTAGAACAAGCATTGGCAAAGCCAAATGGTCTGACTATTTTATAAGTGAAAGGGCTCCTTTACTGATTGGCAAGTTTTGGTTGTGAGCATGATCTGTCTTGTTCAATATATGAAACGCTGCATCATATCAGCAAATGGCTCACAATCTATTTGCACATATTGGGAGACAAGCTGAAAATAACCAGTTTCTGAAAATATTAGCTAGTCCAAGCTCTTCCAGCACCGTCGCGGAGAATCATCTCAGCTGCGTGGTGTGTTGTATTGTGCCCTGTATGGAGATGCTACCTACCGCTCATGTGACTTTAAGGAAAGATTACATCATGATACATTTCTGGCAATTTTCAACCTTGAATAAAAAGAGGAAAACGAAAGCCTTCTTTGGTGATCCAGTATCCTGATATGTAAAGGTTATCTGCATTCCACACAGTCTTAAGCTAGATAAAAAAGAACGATTGATAAGCTGTCCAACCACACTTACTGCATTCAGGAATACTTGTTTGTATATTGGTTTAATAGTTCAGCAAATGCCAGTGACTGAAATGATTTACTGCACTAGGTTCTTAATTAACGATTTCCTTCACAACTTCCATAATAGCATCATAAACATTTTGTTTCAAGCTCCAGTGGAGCAAAAGTTAATAAAAGATCACCACACATGGTGCCAGAAAGTGGGAGACCACTTGCAAATGTTAACTTATGATATTTGAGTTTCTGCTTTCGGTTATTACAATGGTACGAATTAAGTGAAATATTTGCAGAGGCAGAATTGACATGTTACAGTAGCGAAATAGCGCCGCCCAAATGATGCTACTTTAAGCTGCATGCATTTTCTTTGCTTGCTGCATAGTTTATTTAGCCCTGCCAAACAAGTTGGACCTCATTGTGACATTTCAGCAACCCGGTTCCAATTCACACCCGAGAAGATACCATGATTCAAATTTGGATGAGGGACCAAACAGGGATTTTTGTCCCAAAAAGTGAGGTGTACATTTTGCCAATAAGACACCGAAGGATGGAGAGTACTGGTGAGGAATATAAGTACATGGAAAGGGTATAGGAGTCTAAATAGTTATTGGGACCTGGTCTCCAAAAAGGCGGGAAAGCACATTGATTCTTTATTCTTTTCTCCAAGCAGTGTGGCTAAAGTGGAGGACCTGGCTGGGCCTGGTGTTTTAGGAGCTTCAAGTGCAAGTTAAAGAGACATTACAATCACTTATTGCTTTTTCTACTCCTCCTCTTCTACGTGTATTTCCTACTTTTCTGTCATTTCAAGGTGGATGCTGGGCCCAGAGCTTCCAGCTTCCTCTACTACAAAAAACACAGCCGGCATTGTTTGTACCTATGGGAGGCAGTGGTTGCTGGCTTGCAGGTGTTCTAGCATGTGGATGCAGAGCTGTTGTGCACTAGTGAAGGCTTTCACACTCAGTGGTGGTGCGTACAATGTGCCACCTAACACATTCCACCTATGTGTGTACAACCAAATGTTTCCCATGTTCGTGTAACACAATCATCAGCCTTCCCACAAATTTTAATTTTTAGTCACTTATTCATATGGACTTTCTAGTTTAAGTGTTTGACCTTCCAAGGAGGATTTTTTTCTAATAATTGGAATTTGGAAATTTAGGGGTCTATTACGATGGCGGGCGGACAAAGTTCACCCGCCACCGCAACGGCAAAAGGGACCGCCCGCCATAGGTGCGGTGGTCCCGCCATTCAAATTAGGATGTGCCCGCCACACTGGCGGGCGCATCCCTCATTTTTAGGTCTCGTCTACGCAGCGTGCATGCGCTGCTTAGGAGGACCTTTAGCCGTCGCTCTGGGCGTTTTCAAGCACACACTTGTGCTTGTAGCGGCATCCACCTTGCGGGAGCGTGCAGGGGCACGCCACAAGCATGAGTGCAGTGCTTGAAAATGAGCAGACTGCACGCGCATGCACGCACCACGGGTACAAAGTGCATGAACATCATCCCAGACCCCCTGCTTCTTAGCTATGCTAGAAACTACTGAATGGGAGAACTGTAAAGCGCGTGCCTTATTTACGTACTGATATGGGCAGGAAAAAAAGATATCTTCATGGGCAAGCAGCACAAAAACACACCGTTCACAAAAAACAGACCTGTAAACGTAGGGCGCGAAATACAGGTGCAAGCACATCCATACACATACACGCCTAGACCTTTCATCTTTCTCTCCGAGGCCTTTATACATAGAAATTAAATCTCAGACCACCCGTGCCCAGGTTTACTAAAATTTAGTGCAGACAAAGGGGTGCTATGGGACATAAGACAGCGGAAGCAAAAGCGTCAATCAACTTTTGTGTACAAAAGCATTTTTGATACAAAATGTAATGCATTAGCAGTGCTGAAGCAGCACTGTGCAGCGCGGTGCAAAACCCCTAATAATTTCTGCAAAGTTGGTGTGTAACTTAAGCACAGCACAAACATCCCTAGGATTCCATCCCAAACTAGTTCAACATACTTTGCACAAATGAAAGAAACCTAGCTTAGCACAGACTACTGCCAAGTGAAAACTGCAGCAAATAATGGACAAAAGATAAATTGTGTGATATTTTCACGCATGATATGAGTCACTTCTGCAAAATTACTCGTGTTACAGTTCAGTTCAAAAGCTTTATTTCGACAGTTAGTCATAAAAGCACAACAATACAACACATATCGCACAATAAATAAGACATAATACAATACAGTTACAAGATAAAATGATTATTAAATTCCATATACTGTCGGATATCTAAAAGTTTAAAAAAAGGATATTACTGTAACAGCTGTTTCCTTGCAGATCTTATCCTCCAAGCCCAACCCAAAAATTTAGCTAAACAGCAGGCAAAGAAGGGACGAGCGTCAGAGTGCAATATGCGTAAAGCTTCCAAGTATGATCTTGTACCTAGGCTCCTACATAAAGGCTTCAGCCATTTCGACCTAGGCACAGAATAAGCATGACACTCGAACAACAGATGAGCTATGGACTCGACCCTTAAATTACAAAAGGGACAGTAAGGGACAGTTTGGTATGGAGGTTTCCAGGTAGACGTAAAAAGACCTAGAGGAAGAACACCCACCCTGAAATTAAAGTATAATGCTCTATCACCTGGGTTGGAGATTGCATCCAAATAAGGTTCTCTGAAAGGGATCTCCTTGACTAACAAAAACTGGGCGACAGATTTACAATGATTGGGGTTACACAACCTCTCATTATCCACCCAGAGCCAATAGATCTTTTTGAGCAATTGTTTTGAGGGTGCTGTTCTATTGACCCAAGCATCTCCTAAACCCAGGTCATAGAGAAGTCGCTTAACCTCCCTGAGCCAGATTACCTTATGCCAACCGGATGAGGATAAGATTTCGCTCAGGGCATCTGCGTAACTACTCAATTCAGGGACATTCCATATCCTGGCCCATAATAAAAGGGGACGTAGCCTGGCTTGCTCGCTGATTGAGCGTGTGCCTGCGTCAAACAGGAGGGGAATTGTGGGGGTACTGTGGGGTAATTTCATAAGGTCTTTATGAAAGTTGTTTTCAAGGTGTGTCAAAATGTCAACTCTTTGTATACCCCACAATTCCGCACCATACAGAGCTGCACTCACCACCCTTGCCCTGTATATATCAAGAAGTGCCCCAATAGGTTTTAAAGCTGAGGCACGTTGTTCCTTGAGCAGGGCCCCTGTGACCCTCTTGTGGGTCAAGAACACCTTTTGGTGATGCGCCTTCCAGCTCATATTGGCACATAGACGGATACCTAGATAGTCAAATTCGTTGACTCTATCAAGGGGAACAGAGTCCAGGGAAGGAGGAACAGCCGCTTTCCTGGGAGGGTTGAGAACAAGGAATTTGGTCTTGCTTATATTTATGGACAGGCCCTTGGTATCACAAAAGGCCTTAAAGCTAGAAAGCAACTTTTGGATACCTGCTGGTGACTTTGAAATTAGGAGGGTATCATCCGCAAAAAGGAGCGTAGGTACTTTTCTGCCAGCCAAGGATGGTGCGTCTGACGGCTGTTGGAGCAGATGTTCCACCACTCCGTTAACATAAAGAGAAAACAGAGTGGGGGCAAGCACACATCCCTGGCGGACGCCCCTATCTACGGAGATACGAGATGTTTTCTCCCCCTGGGTACCCCACCTAATCTGGGCAAAGTTGCTTTCGTGAAACTTTATAAGCAAGGCCAACAAATAGGGAGGTAAACCCAACCTACCCAAGACATTCCACAGTTGGACTCGTGGGACCAGGTCGAAGGCAGTTCGCAAGTCTATAAAGACTAAATACAAGCTGCCCCCACCCAGCACAACCACTTTCCAATATATCATTAGAAGGCGAAACGTCTGCTCGATGGTACCCATCCCTGCTCTAAAACCAGCCTGGAAGTCTGACAGAACCTGATTTTCTTCAATCCACTGCAGAATCCTACCTAGCACCACTTTGCCCGCAACCTTTTGTGTAGAATCAAGCAAGCTAATAGGACGATAATTAGCTGGGTCGTCCCGACAACCTTTTTTGAAAATAGGGACGACCTCAGCACCCCTCCATGAGTCAGGGAGAGAACCTCCCGACACAACCTCATTCAATAGTGATGCAATTAACCTACTCCAGGGTAATGGGTATTTCTTCAGCAAGTCACCCGGGATTCCGGCCGGCAGCCTTGTTAGAAACAATACAACTAATTGCCCTTGCAACTTCCTCAGTGCTGAAGGGGCAGGGATTAATGGAGGTCTCAGCTGATAAGCTGGCGAGAAGGCCCATGTTAGGATGGAGTACCCCACTTTGGGCAGAGTAGAGTTTAGAGAAGTGGGCAAACCAAAGATCGCCAGGAATATTGCAGGTAAGCAGGGAATCAAAAGGTTTGTCCCTAGCTCTCAGCAGCTCCCAGAACCCCTTGGTGTCTTTCCTGGAGCTTGCCTCCACTAAATCCCACCAAAAACTATAATCATGGGCCTCCTTTGCCTCAGCCATAACTTTTTTATAGCGTTTCCTCACCCATCTAATGCTGCCTGCATCCTTACTTTTCACTGCAGAAATAAGTTCCCCCTTTGCGGCCCGACATTTAGAGGAATACCACTTGTTTCTTGCCCTAGGAGCACTTTTCGCAGAAACATTCGCGCTGGGTTGGGGTATAATAAACAAATCACTTAACAGCGCAATGGTTTCTGTGAATAATGATGAAACAGATTGGCTGGTGGTACCCAGGGCTTCAAGGCGCGTGCCCGATGCTGCCATAGTGGTCCCTGCCTGTGCCATCCTTTCCTCATCCGCTGCTACTTTAGCCCACTTTAGGCGCCTGCCACAGCGCGAAGGAGCAAGCTCATGGGAGGTTTACCACTTGTAGGGGAACTCAGCTATGTTCCCAGCCTGCCAGGGGGAAATCAATGTTAAGGAGAGAGGATTGTGGTCGCTATCGCAAGACGCAATAACCTCCATATCGTAATGGAGTGGCCACAAGTTATAATTCAACAAAACATAATCTATTCTAGAAGTGTGTCCCATCCTGTTATAGGTGTGCGCACCCAAAAGATCCGATTTGGATCGACCATTAGTTGATCTTAGGTCAAATTCCATACAGAGAGCATTGATGTCTACCGCGCTCTGGGACCATTTAGGGATCGGGTCTAGGGTCAGGGTGGGAATGCCTCTCCTTATATCCTCATCCCAGGTATCCAAAATATCCTCCCTGGCCAATGGCTCGAAACAGCAATTAAAGTCGCCTGCGAGAAGAATATAAGAATCAATACAGCAGGCGGAAAGATCGTTACTTAATCCTGTGGAGGATAGAGTAGAAGACCCGCCCCTAGCCCCCCTTAAGTAGAGGTTAAAGACCTCCAACTTCCTGCCCCCTGGGCAAAGGATGGATATCCTCTGGAGATCAGGAGAATGCGTCGGCTTTTGGGTTACACTTAAACCTAAAGCAATATTAACCCATATAAGAAGGCCACCCGACGGGCGGCCTTTACGTCCATATTGAAGGGAGGCTGGAACAAAGTAGGTCGTAAAGCCCACTCTGTGCTTAGGTTCAAGGCACCACATTTCCTGCAAAAGACAGATGTTATAAGGGTCCAAAAAGGCATTCCATTCAGGGATTTCAAAGTTACGGGCGAGCCCTGCTACATTCCAATTTATAATCTTTAGCAAAGGGACGTCAGGGGTAATCTCCCTTGGAGGATTATCTAGTGTGGCCAGAATGGACGCAGATCCTACCCCCTCCGCAGTAGATCTGTTTAGCCTAGGTAGTGGCTCAAACTGGTGGTGATAGGGTGCTATTGCTACATCAGACAACCTCCTGATTGATGAAACATTTTGAATTGGCAAAACATCCTGAATTGGAGGCAAGGGGATCGTACAAGATGGATTCAGTTGATCCCCTACTACTTGGGAGTCGGAAATACATGGCGTATACAAACTCTCCTCTATAGGTAAAACAGAAAACGTTCCCTCTAGACTAAGGGAGCTAACAACCGAAGGAACAGACACTACAAGAGAAGAGTCGTTGTGCCCCAAGGCCTGTAATAAGGGGACCTGGGGAACCGGTTGGCATACGAGTCAATCTACCTCCTCAAGCCCAGCAAACCGATTCGAGGTGGAGAAACCATACCAATTTATACATGAATCTTGAACTTTTTTGGGATGGCTCCTCCAGTTATGGTGGTGTACAACAGACCAATTCTCTTCCCGTGTGTAACTAGGACACGGAGGGTAAAAAAAGGGCAATGGCCTTGGTGTAACAAGAGAACCTTCACCAGTAGGCCAGGAGCAGATGTAATGTGCCGTGTGAGGGTCCTCAAAGGTCACCACTGTACAGTCCCCGGGACTAGATTTCTTTGAGGGGCCCACCCAGGGGGTTCTGCATACCATCAAGATTCTACTTCTCTGTCCAATAGGGATTGGTCTATTCACGTTAAGCCAATGAACTGTCTTGTTCTTCAGAGACTCATAGTTCTCATGATGGCCACTTCCTAACTCAGGGACACCCGTCAGCACAACCACATGATCATTGGCCTCTGGAGGGAGATCAATGTAACCCCCTCTAAAGTTGTTCTTAGCAGGAGGGCTCTTAGATGAATGTAACGCCACTTCGCTAGGAGGGGGCCTACGCGGTGCACCAACTTTGGATTTAGCTAATAGTTGGGGGGTAGGACGCTTTAGAGCCTTAGGTATGGAGGCGGTGTTAGTAGGATCCACACCCACAGTCCCTGATGTAGGAATCAAACGTGCAGTGGCGGGGACAGGAAGGGAGGTTTGCGGGACTTGAGGGGTTAAACCATGGGGGGGGTGGCTCAACAGCAGGAAAACCCTGGTTTTCTAGACTTCTCAGGCCGAGAGTGGCCAGAGCAATGATGCTCTTTTCCATCTCGAGCAGATTATTCTCAATACGTGAGAGTCTAAGATCGAGAGGAGTAAGAAGTTTTTTGAGGGTTTCCCAAACTAAACCTATGAATTCTCCTTCATTACTTTCCCCATTCTCTACATGTAGGCCCTCAACCTCAACCTCTGACTCCGTGACCGTAGAAGCAGTCAAGGGAGCAGAGACTGGACCCTCTTTAGCTCCCACATGATGTGGTTGATCCCTGGGCACACGCCCTTCTATGGAATTTAATGCCGGAGCACTAGTGTTACGTGTTTTTCAATTGGAAGGTTGTCTGTGCATTGAGATTTGCACTGGAGGCCTCTCGTGCACAAAAACAAAGTAACACCACTTGCTCGACATTGCACCATGGCACAAAGCTAAACGAGGCATCTTTAGTGTAAGTGGAGCAATGCCATCATTAACGTGCCATGCGTAGTAAATACGGGACTGCACAAGTCTTTTTTTACAACTCGACCAATGGATTCCCGCAGATTCTCTTGCGGCACTTGTGTTGCACTAATCTTTGTAAATCTTTTCTAAAGCGAGTAACTCTTAAAACAACAAACATTCTTTCATAGGCCTTTGGAGAATGTGTCGAATTTTAAACCCAGATGAACAGTGATGCTAGCACAGTACGTGATATGTATAGGCTCAATTCTATACCGACATTTTCCGAAAGTTTTAGAGAGTTTAGGCGTCTATATAATTAGAAACTTGGGCCTTGCCATGCTGTAATACAAGAACAGCATTCAAGGGTACCTGACTGTACCTGACTGTGCCAATTGAGCAGGACTTTCCACATCTCGCTAGCTCTTTGGAACAGAAGGAAATCTAGATGTTGTCAAGATATCTGAAGCTGAACCCGTGGAAATGAATTTCATACTTTTCTCCTCATCCTCGTCTGTCTTCTTATACATGAGTGGATGGTGGCTCAGAGGCCAGCAGAGACGACACTAAAATAGTGTCTGACACAAACCAGCAGAACACAAAATTTGACAAAAAGTTACAGCCTGGCAATCTTCCATACAGACTGTGAGAAAAAGAGGCACATTTTAGCAGCATCTTGCGAGAGGCATAAAATGGGTCACCTCTAAAACTAATGTATGTTTAGGGGTGCAACTTGACTGCCATGGTAATGAAAAATACTCAAGAAAAACAGTCATGGACTCAAGAAAACCTATTCTATATGTAGCATCATGGCTTACTTTAGGATTTACAACTATCACCCAATCCTCACCCCATGTCACTGATTTAAGGTGGGTTTATTCAAAACAGGATGTCAAACATGCAGAGCCCTATAATCGAGTTCCCTACATAAATGATTGACAAGATTTCCACCTTACATGGCACACCAGACCTGCACACGGATTATCTGGATTTTTAAATCTTCAAGAAATGAAACAGTCCTACAAAATTTGATAAAGCGAATGGAGGTGCGCCAGGTAATGAAGTCCAGTCACTTTTGTTGTTTCAAAACCTTTATTTCTACTTATTTTTCAATAGCACATACAGCTCAGCCACCGTGTTTTGTTCCCAAACCGTAGGAACTTCATCAGGATTTAAGATTAAGTATCGATAAAATCCTGTTCAAGCGCAGAATTAATGTTTTCAATCCAGTTTAGTATGCTGGATGGTTCGGGAATTCCCAGGGCCTCATCATGCCCGCTTTCAAAATACCTTGTTAAGTATCCTTCCAGTTCCGCAACTGCACGTTCGTCCCTTGGCGTAATACTTCCCACAATCTCTGGCGACCTTTTCACGTGCAGGACAAGGTACAGGATATTTAACACCGTTGACTGGACTTTCCTCTTCTCTGTGCTCACAAGCATGGGCATAGGTGACCAACTATTGGCCTATACCACATTATTATGTCAGAACCCAACTTCCCAGGTTAGGAGGAGCCACTTCATTTCTGAGGCCTTTCTGGCGGAATGGGGGACTCCCCAGGGTTGGCCACTTTGGCCCCTCCTGTTTGCGATGGCTATGGAACCACTTGCCATTTGACTCCACTGCAATGGGATTGATTGGGGCATCCCCCTCGCAGACAAAACAGACGTTGCTTCCCTTTGTGCCTAATATAATCTTTTGTATATCCACTACATTAGACTACCCTCAACCTCCATTCAAACTACACAATAGCAGTTTTACGAAGTCTCGGGACTGAGAGTGAACTGGGGGAAGTCCTCCATTTACCCACTACACGATAACTTGCCCCCAGTTGCCGTCAAAAGAGATGGAATCTCTCTGACCTGGCAAAATTAGGCAGTACTATATTTGGGCACCTGTCTATATCATACCCCAGAAGATATATTTGATGGCGACATGTGTCCCGTTCTGCCATCCACTAAGTCGCTGATGACTTTCTGGACCAAATTTCTGCTGGCCACCGCAGAAAGGAGAGCACTATCGAAAATGGTAATTTTACCCCGCCTTCTATATTACTTTGCTAATACCCCTCTGATTCCACCATGCACCTTTTTTTCGGGCTCTTGATTCCTGGCATATGGAGCTCATTTGGGGAACAGCCGGCACCGAGTGGTGCACCGGAATCTACAATTGCCCATGGGAGAGGGAGGACTGGGTGCTCCCTTTTTTGAGCTTTACTTCCTCACAGCACAGCTCCAGTAGGCTCCAATAGTGCCCTCTACCTCCTCTCTCTGTGCCATCCACCAGCTCCTATCTCTGTGCCCTCCACCACCTCCTCTCTGTGCCCTCCACCACCTCCTCTCTCTGTGCCCTCCACCACCTCTGCTCACTGACTGACTAACTGACCGACTGACTCTCTCTCTGACTGGCTCACTGACTCTCTCTCTCACTGACTGACTCTCTCTCTCACTGACTGACTCTCTCTCTCACTGACTGACTCTCTCTCTCACTGACTAACTCTCTCAATCTCTTTCTCACTGACTGACTGACTAAATGACTGACTGACTCTCTCACTCTCTCTCTGACTGACTTTCTCAATCTCTCTCTCTCTCTCACTGACTGACTGACTCTCAGTCTCACTGACTGACTGACTCTCACTGACTCTCTGACGCTCTCTCTCACTGACTGACTGTCTCACTCACTGACTGACTCTCTCACTCACTGACGACCTGACTCTCTCAATCTCTGACGACCTGACTCTCTCAATCTCTCTCTCATTGACTGACTCTCTCACTTTCTATCACTGACTGACTCTCAATCTCTCTCTCACTGACTGACTGACTCTCTCACTCTCTGACTGACTCTCTTACTGACTGACTGACTCTATCACTGACTGACTGACTCACTGACTGACTCTCACTCTCTCACTGACTAACTCTCACTGACTAACTGTCTGACTCTCTCTCTCACTGACTGATTGACTAACTCACTCTCAGTCTCTCTCTCTCTCTCTCTCTCTCTCACTGACTGACTCACTCTCTCACTGACTGACTCTCTCACTCTCTCTCTCACTGACTGACTCACTCTCTCTCATTGAATGACTGACTCTCTCACTGACTGGCTGACTCTCTCACTGACTGACTGACTCTCACTGACTGACTGACTGACTATCTCACTGACTGACTCTCAATCTCACTCACTAACTGACTTACTCACTCACTGACTGACTGACTCTCACTAACTGACTGACTCTCTCACTCTCCATCTCACTGACTCTCTGACTGACCCACTGACTGAATCTCTCACTCTCTCACTGACTGACTGACTCTCTCACTGACTGACTCTCTCACTCTGTCTCACTGACTGACTCTCTCACTCTGTCTCACTGACTGACTTACTCTCTCACTGACTGACTGACTTACACTCTCTTGTACTTGTATTTGACGGGTCTGGTTCTTGGTCGGAGGTAGTGAAGATTAGACGCCTACTGTTTGTCAAGTCACTAATGGCATTATCAAACTTTAGCCATAAACTGGGCAGACGCCCTACGGGTGAATTACTACACATCTATAGTGCCAAATGTGTGGCAATAGCCACTTATGGAGCGGCTATATGGGGCTACCTAGAGGTACACACACTTCAAATTGCGGAAAATACATTCTTTACATTTCTCCTCTCCCTTCCCGATAGTACCTCAAATTACATCTGCCACCAGGAATTGGGAATGCCATATTTGGAGGACACGATTAAAATCCAACCAGTCCTCCTTTGGCATAAAAGTTGGACATCGGATGAAGCAGGGATATATTAACAAATGCATTGGGGATGGATGGTGCCAAACAAATGAGATGGCTAGAATATGTGAAAACATTCTTCTCAAAGTTAGGACATCTGGAATATTTCACTAAGCCACATTTTATGTGCAGTGTTTCAAGAAAATCTCTGAAGGAGAGTAGTATGAGTTTTCTGGGCGAACGTAGAGCGACTACTGAAATGAGGAAATCTACAGTACAAGCCCACCAGCTAACTCTGTTGTCCCCAATGATACAGCCATATTTATTATTAATAGTTGGTGACTTTGATCGTCTATTGTTGACACGTTTTAGGGTAAATATTTTACATAGATTCCTAAGTTTCCCTAAGATAAATGATTGCACAAGAGTTTTGTGTAAGTGCCCATGTGATAACATTTCTGTACAATCTACCATTCACATTTTGCTATTCTGTGGGTATTATGATACACCAAGAAGGAGATGGATCATTCGCGTCTTAAAGAAATTGGGGCTGAAACAGTGTTGCCCTGCATTTTTAGCAATACAATACCTAGAGAATGAATATGTCATTGCATGAGTCATTGCATTTGAAAAAAATGTTTTTAATTTACGGAAAACATTACTATTGTAAATTGTGTATATGAATTCAAATGCCACTGAGATTTCTCATTTTATGGATTATACTGTGTTTTTTTTTTTATTTGTAACTATGTATTTAAGTAGCAAAGAAATGAATTAATTTAATTTTTGTGCTTTTATGCTCATTTGTATTATAACCGAATAAAGACATTTGAATTGAATTGACTCACTCTCTCAATCACTGACTGATTGACTGACTCACTGACTGACTCTCACTCTCTCACTGACTAACTGTCTGACTCTCTCTCACTGACTGTTTGACTAACTCTCTCAATCTCTCTGACTGACTCACTCTCTCACTGACTGGCTGACTCTCACTGACTCTCTCACTCTCTCACTGACTGACTGACTGACTCTCTCACTCTCTCTCACTGACTGACTCTCTCACTGACTGACTGACTCTCTCACTGACTGACTCTCTCACTGACTGACTATCTCACTGACTGACTGACTCTCAATCTCTCTCACTAACTGACTTACTCTCACACTCTCTCTCTCACTGACTGACTGACTCTCACTAACTGACTGACTGACTCTCTCTCTCACTGACTGACTGACTCTCTAACTGACTAACCCACTGACTCTCTCACACTCTCTCTCTCACTGACTGACTCTGACTCTCACTGACTGACTCTCACTCTCTCTCACTGACTGACTCTCTCACTCTGTCTCACTGACTGTCTCTCTCACTGACTGACTGTCTGACTCTCTCTCTCTCTCACTGACTGACTGACTCACACGCTCTTGTACTTGACTTGTGCTTTTATGGTTATTTGTATTATAACCGAATAAAGACATTTGAATTGAATTGAATTGACTCCCACTCTCAATCTCTCTCTCCCTGACTGACTGACTCTCTCTCTCTCTCAGTTTTACTGACACTCACTGACTGACTCTCTCACTCTCACTAACTGATTCTCATTAACTGACTGACTCTCTCTCTCTCACTCTGTCTCACTGATTGACTGACTCTCTCAATGACTGACTGAGTGACTCTCTCACTGACTAACTGACTGACTCACTGCCTGACTGACTCTATCTCTCACTCACTGTCTCTCAATCTCACTGACTGACTCTCTCACTGACTGACTGACTCTCTCTCTCACTGACTGACAGACTCTCTCAATCTCTCTCTCACTAACTGACTGACTCTCTCACTCACTGACTGACTCTCACTGACTGATTCTCTCACTCTCTCACTAACTGACTGATTCTCACTAACTGACTGAGTGACTCTCTCACTAACTGACTGACTCACTCACTGACTCTCACTGACTGACTCTCTCTCGCTCACACACTAACTGACTGATTCTCACTAACTGACTGACTATCTCACTGACTGACTGACTCTCTCACTGACTGACTCACAGACTCTCACTCTCTTACTAACTGACTGATTCTCACTAACTGACTGAGTGACTCTCTCACTGACTGACTGACTCACTCTCTCTCTCACTGACTGACTCTCACTGACTGACTCTCACTCTCTTTCCCAACCTTCTCCCTCCTGTTATGTATGACCCCCCCGTAACAAAAAAAACCCATAACAAGCAACCATTGGCACAGGAAGATAGAAGTTGCCAGCATTGAAAGGACAACAAAAAAAACAAGACATTATTTATTGTTAATACTTTTTAAATTATGGTTGTTCAGTTGCACATAATACTTTCTTGCTCATATATGGTAACAAAAATGCTTCTGACACTTCTTTATTATAACTTTTCAGCATGCCGCAGACTTCTGTACAGCACAGCTTAAAGACATAGGCAAAGTCAATATCTCTGGCGAAACACTTATAAGGCCCCAGAGGTGAGACCTATTGGCTATGCCAATGCTTGTTTACATTGCGACAAGCAGCACCCGCCGCAATGTAAAAAATGCATGTAGTGCATTTGCATGCACAACGTGACAGGCATCGCGCGGTGCCTGCCACCTTGTGCATGCAAATGCATGGGGGTACCATAGGTACCCTCCATGTGCACCCCCCAACATCCTAGGGGCCCGCTACGGGCCCCCAACAGCGAAAATCGCATGCCTTTCCATGGCGGCAACACCACCATGGAAAGGCTGATCTCCTCCTGCATCATGGTAGTATGGATGGCGGTGTCTTGCAGACACCGCTACCATATTCAGGCCCTTTTCCGCCCGGTCGACGAGTCGACCGGCGGAAAAGCAGCGGATGGTCTTCCCGTCTGCTGCGGACCCCCCAGCCATCCTAATGTTGCGGGAGGTAATTCTTGGAAGGATGGCGGGCGGTTCGCCCCCACCGAGCCGGCTGTGGCTACCGCTGGCCTGGCAGGGGCGATCCGCCCGCCATCCTAATGGGCCCCTTAGTGTCTCATCATATGGTTGCAGAGTTAAAATGCATATGACTAATTATTTACCTATAACTCCGTGAACTGGATGAAAATGATATGTAGGAGAATAACCTGTAACGTGGGTAATAAGTGATTGTCATATTTGCACAGCAGAAATTCAACTATAACAAAACGTTGACATAGGCATCAGTTGCACCAATGCATAATGCGGACATCAAGCAAGTATTTTTAGTTCCCTTTCAGCAGCAACATTTGCCACCACAATGTGCAATGTTGGTAAATATGCTCTCCACTCAGGTCCAGGCTGTCCTCATGGGCAGTGAATGAGACTGAGGGATCCTAACAGAGGCGAATGAGGTCCTGGACCTAAGATCAATCTCGGCGGATGTGAGAAAGTTGCAGCGAGGCAAAGGAAAGGTGCACAGACACTCAGTAAAGAGGGTGAGAAGGGGTTTAGAAGCAAAAAGAGAATGGTAAGATAAGATGGGGTAGAGCAGCTGAAAAGGGGAAGTTTAGAAGACTGTTGTGACAAGAAGATTGGAGGGTAGATAGGTGAGGGAAAAAACGAAATAAACTGATGGAGTAAGGGTGGATGAAGAGGGTCAAGAATTATCATCGTTTGGAGAGGGAGCTGAGCAGATGAGAGAAGAAAAGGTAAAACAGGAGAATGAGGGAGACGAGAAAATTAGTAGAGAAAGGAAATAGAAGGTACAAGCAAAAAATATGTAAGAGTGGAGAAAAAGTATTAGTGGAAAATAAATTACGCAGAAAGAAGGGAATGAAGGACGTTTGAGAAGGAAAGGAGAACAAGAGCAGGGGAAAGGAGAATTAGAAGGGCAGAAAAAACGTGACTCAGAGGTGAGATAATGGCAGTATTGAAAAGGGCAAAAGATGAAGAAGGAAAGGAGAAAGAAAGGTAGATAAACGATAGAAGAGTGAAACTTACATATACGATCTGGACTGCAATGGAAAGAAATTGCAAAGACTGGGGATAGGTGAGGGAAAGGAGGAGAGAGGTATGGGCCCTCTTGGTGAGGCCTTATAGGACAAGTAGGAATGAGGTCCTCTTGGGGAATCTGGGACAGGAGGTATCAGCAGCTACTGCATGCATATACCTCTACTGCTATATGCTGAGTTTGTTGATTGCTTCTGTTGGGGCCCACTGGCTAGTTTGTGACGAGCACAGCAGCAGAAAGCCTCTGAAGCACACTGTATAGTGTCCTGCTAGAATTCTTATTCTCTTAGTCATACTCTCAGCCTGGGTAGCTTCATTGCAATACATTAAGTGGGATGCCATGGAGTCGGGCTGAGGCATTTCAAACTATAACGGTTTTTCAAGCTGGAAACATCTCTGCTCTTTGTAAACCTCGAAGCACTGCACCAAAAAAGAATGCCTGGAAAAGTATTGCTCTGTAAAGTGTCAAATCCTTCTCTGTAACAGAGTACTGGCATTTAATCCAGGCGTTAGGAAGTGAGGCCAGAAATGGTGCACTTTTTTTTTTGTTTAAACAATTTTTATTAAGGCAAAGAAAAGTAAAACACAGTGCAATGACTAAACAATAGTTGGGTCCACAGTA
Organism: Triturus cristatus; assembly: GCF_964204655.1. NCBI lineage: Eukaryota > Metazoa > Chordata > Amphibia > Caudata > Salamandridae > Triturus > Triturus cristatus. The sequence goes on from NC_140595.1 coordinate 336,888,556, forward strand.
TACTTGTACACATTGCAATGCAGAGACAGTTCCCGAAAGGTCCAATACACTCCACTCTGATTAGTCACAGCGAGAATGTCCAGTACATCCACCATGTGGCCATTACATAAATGATGAAATGTGCAACCTGATACACACCAGTTGGTACTTGGTAATCAAGCAATCACATTACTCAGCTCCAGGTGTGGGCACATGGTCTTTCTCAGCAATCATTACCCTATCATGTCAACCGCCCAGTCCCGCAAGGTCGGGGCCGCCCACACACTGCACTTTTGCGCAATATTACATTTGGCGATGGCCCACCCCAGTGAGGTCCATGTTTTCTCTGTTTGTGTTAAATCCGTGGCATCCCATACATTTAGGAGACACAACTGGGGGGAGTCCTTCAGAGCCTGGCCACCCGCTCTTTCCATCTGCACAGTAACCCTGTTCCAGTATTGTCACACTATTGGGCAGTCCCATAGGATATGAAAGAAGGTTCCTGGTTGTCGGCACTGCCGGAGGCACAGGGGATCAGCCTGCACAACCTGCCATGCCTCGAAGTGCCGCTGTCATTACTGTCTCCAGTGAATAGAATCCATTTCTCTCTTTTTGCATTAGCAACATGCTGCGTACCCCACATTCTGCTTCTACCCAGTTTGGGCAAGATCTTTGCATCTAAATATACACGGTGAAGGATCTTCAGTTGGACCAGGAGCAGTCTCATGGAGATAGCCACTTCTCGAGGATCATGCCAATCCTTCTAGTCAAATTCCCCCAGGTCCGCGTCGCAGCACGGGTTTTGGGCGATTGTTTACCAGCTTTTTATATGTGAGGGATATGGCCTGTCCTCCAGCAGAGAGGACTCGGGCAGAGGGACATCCTTGGGTAAAGCAGCTGTGACTGTGTGGCTAATCTGTAAATACCTAAATGTCTTGGTGTGCGCTAATTGATATTTGGTCTGTAGGTATGCAAAAGTGGCCAGCTTTCCCTTCACCCACATATCCCCCACTGTCGAGATGCCTATCATGTCCCATCTGTCGAACCCAGGGCATTTACTAAGTTGACCCAGTATGTCTGGTTCCCACAGTGGTGTGGCTTTTGTAAGTTTATTATGCTAGCCCTATTTCCAATTTATTCCATGCCAGATCTCCACTGTGCTAGCAGTGGGTCCCGTGAGGTTAAGCTTGCAAGGAAGGGTTAGTGTAAAGTGCCCTATTGTATCCCCCGCCCCAAAAGCCAAAGATCTGTGCAAAAATTGGGGTCATCGTATTTCTCATGTACCCATTTGTTAATGGCAACCAACTGGGGTGCTTGATAATAAAGCCACATGTCGGGTAGTGCAATACCCCCATCATACCATCCCATTGTCAGTTTTCTCATGGCTATCCGTGGGGCCCGACCATCCCACAACAACCCCCGCACCACACTGCCGAAACTGGCAAAATAGGTGTCAGGAATCACATTGGGAGTGTTCTGCAATGCATAGAGGAGCCCGGCAGCGCCAGCATCTTAAACAATGCTGCCCGTCCCAGGAGGGTAAGGGGAAGGGATCGCCAATGCTTGACGTCGTCTCCGAGTCGAGTCAGGGGTTCCAGCAAGTTTGATTCATAGAATAAGGTTGGGTTTGGTATAATAGATATACCAAGGTACTTGAAGCCCTGGGATGCCACTGGTATATCATAGCCTCTAGGGTTGTACAGCAGCGGCACCCCACAAAACATAGAGCTGGTACTTGGTCCAATTAATTGCATATCCTGAGTGGGTGCCAAAAATATGAAATATATGGAGGATCCTTCAGGGGGACCTGGATGGTGAGGCCAAATATAGGAGAATGTTGTCCGCATATAATGAAATACGGTTTTCGTGATCCTCCGTCCATCTCAGCCCTCTGATCTCAGGGTCTCCCCTGACCCAAACAGCCAGGGGCTCCAGCACCAGGGCAAAGAGCAGGGGTGTCAGAGGACACCCCTGTCTGGTGCCGCTCTGCAATGGGAATTGCCTAGAGACATGGTTATTGACTGTCACATGAGCGGTCGATTGGGCATAGAGCAGTTGGATCCACTTGATAAAGTTAGGTCCAAAACCCATCCTTGTCAGTACAGCAAAAAAGGAAGTCCCACTCAATGGTATCAAACGCCATAGATCCGTGCAATGACAGCAGAGCCGCGTCCTCCCTGATTGCGTCATGCCTTCCCAGGACCCTGTGCAGTCTTCTTAAGTTTAAGGCTGTGTTCCTCTCCTATAACAACATAAGCAACTATGAGTCTCGCCTGTATGAAAACCTTGACACAATCGTAAGGGAAATGCTAATGCTGTGAATTCATGTGTACATGTGTGCGTGTACGCATGGGTGTAAAATTCCCATCATCCACCCAAAGTGGTTTGCTTCATCATCTGGGAATTAGGGACTCATTTAGAGAACCATCTTCTACTTGACAAGTTGTAGATATTGGTCTCTTATATGTCCCAACTTGGTGAATGATAGTTTTGTTTGATGATGATTGGGTGTGATGGTCGCAGTGCTGGTGTGAGGTGATAGTGTATAAGTGCTGGTTAAAATATGTCTAGCAAGGCACTAAAAAGACTTTATTTGGTAGCTACCTTGTTGACAAACTCTAAAAACAGTGCTCTAACAGTTTCAAAATATAATAACTGTATTGAAAAACGGTCTACATGTTTCTGCTAACGGATGTAAATCATCCTAGCTTTCGTCAGGACCTAGAAGCTACTGCGAAAAACTGTGCAAATCAATGAGGTGATTTATACAACCTGGACCCTAATGGGGAGCCAAGAAAACTCCGTGGACGGTAGTTTGCATTCACTGACCTGCATAAATGGAGAAAAAGAAAAAGAAGAAAAAGAACACAACATAGCAAAACAACCCTTCACATAGTGTAATTATCAAGGTTGACAAATAGCATCCAGCACAATGTCCGATATACCAAATACTCTTAGATGTATTCAGACTGTGATAAGTCTGTGAACTTAAATCGAAATTAGACGACTCAAAGGCACTTACCCTATATGTGATGGGTGTGCGCCTCACCTCACCTGGCTACTGCTCAGGTTTTAGGAGGCCCCGCTCTGTAAAGAAAATCAGAGGGTTCGACAGTATTAAAACCTAGTGGTAGGTTGAAATTTAAACGCTATTGCCCAGCCGCGTCATGTCAAGATGCGCCTAGTCTCACTGAAAATCACCCGACTGCCACAACGATGGTCTCTAAAAAATGCTAGATATCGGTGATGTTCGTAAAGACTTCGATTTAGCCCTCAGTAGGGGGCCAACTAGTTTCACGAGTCTAATGTGTGTCACGTAGCATCAAGTCGTAGGAAAATGCCAGCTCACCTGTCCGTCGGTACCTCTTGTCAGTACTGAGCTCGTAGGGGAGGCAACCTGCGAGGTGTACGAGCTCGGCAGAAATAGAGAAATGCCGATCTTCGTTGTCACGGCAACCAAGGGGAAACGAGGCTGTCGTTCGGACGCTGATGAAACGTCATCGCGTTCCGTTTGTGAGCCTGGGAAATGTAGTATTAGAACCGATGGTTCTGACGGGTTACAGTAGTTCGAATCATCACTCACCCTCTCGTATAGGATCGGAGTGAATGGATGTTTGTTTAATTTAAGTGGATAGTGTTTTGCGTAAAGGCAAAGCAACAGGTACATATTAAGCCCGTTTCTCATTCTCAACCAGAGTAACTATTCAAAACCCCGAAACACCTGATAACATGGTGTTGATAGCTTGTAATAGGCCAGAAGAAACTAAAAGAAACAAATCGCCATCAATCTTAGCGAGACCACTCCTGGGCGGAGCGAGAAATGCCTATAGTGTTTTGAGCATCCCTGTATCTCAGTGCAGTTCATCTGAAGGCTACTAAGGGGTGTCTGCTCTTAGAGTGAGGCCCAAGGGATATCATCATTCAGCCCGTTGCAATCACTCCGGAGTCTGAAGACCCATTTCTGTTCCTTGTGGAATAGAAAGTTAGTGATGTCTGTTATGTGTGGTGGGATGAATGGTTGTTCAAGTACTAACCACCTTATGTCTTCTGGTTTGTGATTTAGTGTAAGGAAATGGTTAGTCATTCTAGTCGCTTGTTTTTTACGTCTAATAGTACTCTTGTGTTCACTTATTCTCACTTTAATTTTTCGGGTGGTCATCCCTACATATTTCAGTGAGCAAGGACATGTAATCAGATAGATGACTTTCTCTGAATTACAGTTAGTATGTTTGTTGAGAATCCAAGGTTTTGAGGTACCAATGTCAACCGATTTAGTGGGTTCAGTTTGGGGACAGACTGAGCAGGAACCACAAGGGTAGTGGCCTTGAACAGGTGGAAGGTTCCAGAGTGTTAGTGTGGCAGGATTCCTCTTCGCTTTTGGTCGTGTGTGTACCAAATTGTCCCTAAGGTTCGTTCCTCTCTTGAACGAGAAGAGTGGAGGAGGGATTCGTTCATTGTTCAGATTGAGAATCCGCCAATGCTTGCGTACCACTTTTTGCACGTCATTTGACAGTGTGCTAAAGGTGTTTACAAATGTCAGTCTCTTGAGTGGTGGTTTCGGTATAGCTGGCGCGATGAGAGCGTCCCTATTGTTGTTCGCTGCTCTTTTCTTGGCTTGTCTAACCAAGTGTCTGGGGTATTTCTTGACTTGCAATTGCTGTGACAGATCGGCTGCATGTTTATCAAAAGTCTCTTTCGTGGAACAGTTTCTGCGTATACGCAGGAACTGACCGATAGGCAGGTTATTCCTTAGGGACTTAGGATGGTGGCTTTGGAAATTCAACAAAGAATTCTTCGCTTGGGGTTTCTTGTATAGTTCACTCCCCAAAGTCCCTTGTGAGGGGTAAATGACAATATCTAAGAAAGGCAATCTGCATTTGTCGTGTGTCACAGTAAATCTCAAAAAGTTGTTTTGGGTGTTTAACCAAGCATGGAAATCGAGTAAGGTAGTAACACTACCACGCCAAACCACCAAAATATCATCGATATACCTCTTCCATATGACAATTTTGTCACGGAAGGGATTGGTATTGGTCAACACATTGTTCTGTTCAAATAGATGAACGTAGAGATTCGCCAGGCTGGGAGCAAAAATGCTCCCCATCGATGTGCCTGAGGTTTGGAGGTAGATGGTCTCCTCGTATCTGAAGAAATTTTCTTTCATTGCCAGCCTGGCACATTCCATGATGAAATTAATTGGGGTAATTGTGACCAGATCTTTGGTGTCAAGTAGACCCCTGATAGCCTCTAATGTTTCATCCTGGGGAATGCAGGTATACAGTGACTCGACATCGAAACTAACCAGTAGGTCTGTTTCGATGTCAAAGGTAGTCTCAGGTAACAGTCTAAGGACATCTTTGGTGTCCTGAAGGAATGTTGGCATTTCCTTGACCAAAGGCCGGAGGAAAAAGTCTACAAAAGTGGACAAGGGTTCTAAGAGAGACCCGATCCCTGAGATAATGGGACGTCCTGGTGGTGGTCTAGTGGCTTTATGTATCTTGGGGAGAACATAAAAGTAGGGCATAACAGGATGCGTCGTGATTAAGAAATCAGACTCTTGTTGAGTGATCCAGCCTGATTCTTTGGCTTCATAAACCATGTCATTAATCTCCTTTGATAATCTTGTGGTTGGATCCTCGGGCAAGACCCGGTAGGATTTTGTGTCGTTTAGTTGTCTAAGACATTCCATCCGATAGATGGCTGAGTCCAGAATGACAATGGCTCCCCCTTTGTCAGCAGGCTTGATGGTAATAGTGTCGTCATTAGATAGTGTTGTCATAGCTTGTTTCTCCACAAGAGGAAGGTTACAGTAGCCACTTCTACTTCTAGAGCAAAGAGAGGAAACATCATTGGTCACAGCTTGTTCAAAGACTTTGACATTATCCGGCACTAGATGTGCTGGTGGTGAGAAATTTGAAGGTGGTCTAAGACCTGTGTTGGTTTCTGCTGATAGGTCATCTTGGTCTATCCTGTCGCCTCCCTTTTCTTTATTCTTGAAAAAGAAATGTAGACGTACTTTGCGAAAGAATTTGCCCATTTCACACCTCAATTGGAAGGGGTCACCTATGGAAGTTGGAACAAAACCTAAGCCTTTATTTAGGACCTCTAGTTCAGTTGAAGAGAGTTGACGCTGGCTTAGATTCACCACTAGTTTATCACGTTCACATGTGTATCCCATATGTTCTAAGTGTTCTGTGGTGGCTGGTCTGTTTGCCAGTGTACCTGTTGTGTTGATCCTCCTCTTCTCCTGCCTCTGCTGCGTCCACGGCCTTGCCCTAAAAAAGGTTGCTGTCCAAAATGGGTAGGTGGTGGTGGCTGGCAAGGAAAGGGTGGCATGGGAGGAGCATATGGTGAGGGTTGAAAACCCCACGGTGTGGGGGGCCACCAGGGTCTAGGTTGGTCATAGTAGTTTTGTGTACCTCGTCTCCTGTTGGCCCGTGAGCGCTGATAGTTTTGTCTTTGCGACGGTAACCCTGTGGTTGAACCCTCTGAATCTGATGAGGGGGTATCTGTCCCTGATGAAGAATAGTTTGAGCCATATCTCTTGCCCTTTTTGTTATATTCTGGAGGGACGTAGGTGTCGCTAGTGTATGGGTAGACTTTTTCGAAGGAGAACCGAGCCAGATCTTTTTAAAATTTCTCTATCTTCGTCAATAAGATAGTGTCTTTGTGCTCTTTGTTGGCTTTGTTGGTATCTTCAAGATTTCTTTTGAATAAAGCACTAGTGATGGTGGCTTTAATTTGGCCTTCTAAAGTTTGTATTTCTATCAGGATAAGGTCAGCTGCCTTTTTGGCTGTAGCGATGATTAAGATCAGCCAGTCGCGGGTACATCGCCACGCGATAAGCGACCAGTCCTTGAGGAAAGTTTTGTCTGTCAAAAAAAGTCGTGGTGTGTTAGTGACTATCAGGCCCATGGGAGCACTGTTGTTGCTTAAATATTCTGTCATTATAGCGCCATGTATGAATGTGCGCGAGTGAGACTTTTTCAGAGTGAGTAAGGTTTGCCATTCGTCTATAGTGTTGTTAGAGACCGATGGCAGACTGTCTATGATGCTGGGGTTGGTACTCAAGATCGACTGTAGCATATTGTCATCAAATGACAATCCAGTGAGTTCGGCCATCTTTAAACAGAGGGCGGCGTGGGCAGCGAAGTGAAAGTACTCGTAATGCGCTTAGCTGCGTGAGTACAAAGAGAGGACCCGCAGCCGAGGCTGCTCCAAAAACTATAATAAAGATATCTCAGAGATGAGTGGGGGTCCAAGGGATAAAGTTTAAAGACTCAAATAGTTGTAATCCCCAGATCCACGAACTATAACAACATAAGCAACTATGAGTCTCGCCTGTATGAAAACCTTGACACAATCGTAAGGGAAATGCTAATGCTGTGAATTCATGTGTACATGTGTGCGTGTACGCATGGGTGTAAAATTCCCATCATCCACCCAAAGTGGTTTGCTTCATCATCTGGGAATTAGGGACTCATTTAGAGAACCATCTCTAATGAAACGTCATCGCGTTCCGTTTGTGAGCCTGGGAAATGTAGTATTAGAACCGATGGTTCTGACGGGTTACAGTAGTTCGAATCATCACTCACCCTCTCGTATAGGATCGGAGTGAATGGATGTTTGTTTAATTTAAGTGGATAGTGTTTTGCGTAAAGGCAAAGCAACAGGTTACATATTAAGCCCGTTTCTCATTCTCAACCAGAGTAACTATTCAAAACCCCGAAACACCTGATAACATGGTGTTGATAGCTTGTAATAGGCCAGAAGAAACTAAAAGAAACAAATCGCCATCAATCTTAGCGAGACCACTCCTGGGCGGAGCGAGAAATGCCTATAGTGTTTTGAGCATCCCTGTATCTCAGTGCAGTTCATCTGAAGGCTACTAAGGGGTGTCTGCTCTTAGAGTGAGGCCCAAGGGATATCATCATTCAGCCCAAAAACAGTGCTCTAACAGTTTCAAAATATAATAACTGTATTGAAACACGGTCTACATGTTTCTGCTAACGGATGTAAATCATCCTAGCTTTCGTCAGGACCTAGAAGCTACTGCGAAAAACTGTGCAAATCAATGAGGTGATTTATACAACCTGGACCCTAATGGGGAGCCAAGAAAACTCCGTGGACGGTAGTTTGCATTCACTGACCTGCATAAATGGAGAAAAAGAAAAAGAAGAAAAAGAACACAACATAGCAAAACAACCCTTCACATAGTGTAATTATCAAGGTTGACAAATAGCATCCAGCACAATGTCCGATATACCAAATACTCTTAGATGTATTCAGACTGTGATAAGTCTGTGAACTTAAATCGAAATTAGACGACTCAAAGGCACTTACCCTATATGTGATGGGTGTGCGCCTCACCTCACCTGGCTACTGCTCAGGTTTTAGGAGGCCCCGCTCTGTAAAGAAAATCAGAGGGTTCGACAGTATTAAAACCTAGTGGTAGGTTGAAATTTAAACGCTATTGCCCAGCCGCATAATGTCAAGATGCGCCTAGTCTCACTGAAAATCACCCGACTGCCACAACGATGGTCTCTAAAAAATGCTAGATATCGGTGATGTTCGTAAAGACTTCGATTTAGCCCTCAGTAGGGGGACAACTAAACGACACAAAATCCTACCGGGTCTTGCCCGAGGATCCAACCACAAGATTATCAAAGGAGATTAATGACATGGTTTATGAAGCCAAAGAATCAGGCTGGATCACTCAACAAGAGTCTGATTTCTTAATCACGACGCATCCTGTTATGCCCTACTTTTATGTTCTCCCCAAGATACATAAAGCCACTAGACCACCACCAGGACGTCCCATTATCTCAGGGATCGGGTCTCTCTTAGAACCCTTGTCCACTTTTGTAGACTTTTTCCTCCGGCCTTTGGTCAAGGAAATGCCAACATTCCTTCAGGACACCAAAGATGTCCTTAGACTGTTACCTGAGACTACCTTTGACATCGAAACAGACCTACTGGTTAGTTTCGATGTCGAGTCACTGTATACCTGCATTCCCCAGGATGAAACATTAGAGGCTATCAGGGGTCTACTTGACACCAAAGATCTGGTCACAATTACCCCAATTAATTTCATCATGGAATGTGCCAGGCTGGCAATGAAAGAAAATTTCTTCAGATACGAGGAGACCATCTACCTCCAAACCTCAGGCACATCGATGGGGAGCATTTTTGCTCCCAGCCTGGCGAATCTCTACGTTCATCTATTTGAACAGAACAATGTGTTGACCAATACCAATCCCTTCCGTGACAAAATTGTCATATGGAAGAGGTATATCGATGATATTTTGGTGGTTTGGCGTGGTAGTGTTACTACCTTACTCGATTTCCATGCTTGGTTAAACACCCAAAACAACTTTTTGAGATTTACTGTGACACACGACAAATGCAGATTGCCTTTCTTAGATATTGTCATTTACCCCTCACAAGGGACTTTGGGGAGTGAACTATACAAGAAACCCCAAGCGAAGAATTCTTTGTTGAATTTCCAAAGCCACCATCCTAAGTCCCTAAGGAATAACCTGCCTATCGGTCAGTTCCTGCGTATACGCAGAAACTGTTCCACGAAAGAGACTTTTGATAAACATGCAGCCGATCTGTCACAGCAATTGCAAGTCAAGAAATACCCCAGACACTTGGTTAGACAAGCCAAGAAAAGAGCAGCGAACAACAATAGGGACGCTCTCATCGCGCCAGCTATACCGAAACCACCACTCAAGAGACTGACATTTGTAAACACCTTTAGCACACTGTCAAATGACGTGCAAAAAGTGGTACGCAAGCATTGGCGGATTCTCAATCTGAACAATGAACGAATCCCTCCTCCACTCTTCTCGTTCAAGAGAGGAACGAACCTTAGGGACAATTTGGTACACACACGACCAAAAGCGAAGAGGAATCCTGCCACACTAACACTCTGGAACCTTCCACCTGTTCAAGGCCACTACCCTTGTGGTTCCTGCTCAGTCTGTCCCCAAACTGAACCCACTAAATCGGTTGACATTGGTACCTCAAAACCTTGGATTCTCAACAAACATACTAACTGTAATTCAGAGAAAGTCATCTATCTGATTACATGTCCTTGCTCACTGAAATATGTAGGGATGACCACCCGAAAAATTAAAGTGAGAATAAGTGAACACAAGAGTACTATTAGACGTAAAAAACAAGCGACTAGAATGACTAACCATTTCCTTACACTAAATCACAAACCAGAAGACATAAGGTGGTTAGTACTTGAACAACCATTCATCCCACCACACATAACAGACATCACTAACTTTCTATTCCACAAGGAACAGAAATGGGTCTTCAGACTCCGGAGTGATTGCAACGGGCTGAATGATGATATCCCTTGGGCCTCACTCTAAGAGCAGACACCCCTTAGTAGCCTTCAGATGAACTGCACTGAGATACAGGGATGCTCAAAACACTATAGGCATTTCTCGCTCCGCCCAGGAGTGGTCTCGCTAAGATTGATGGCGATTTGTTTCTTTTAGTTTCTTCTGGCCTATTACAAGCTATCAACACCATGTTATCAGGTGTTTCGGGGTTTTGAATAGTTACTCTGGTTGAGAATGAGAAACGGGCTTAATATGTACCTGTTGCTTTGCCTTTACGCAAAACACTATCCACTTAAATTAAACAAACATCCATTCACTCCGATCCTATACGAGAGGGTGAGTGATGATTCGAACTACTGTAACCCGTCAGAACCATCGGTTCTAATACTACATTTCCCAGGCTCACAAACGGAACGCGATGACGTTTCATCAGCGTCCGAACGACAGCCTCGTTTCCCCTTGGTTGCCGTGACAACGAAGATCGGCATTTCTCTATTTCTGCCGAGCTCGTACACCTCGCAGGTTGCCTCCCCTACGAGCTCAGTACTGACAAGAGGTACCGACGGACAGGTGAGCTGGCATTTTCCTACGACTTGATGCTACGTGACACACATTAGACTCGTGAAACTAGTTGGCCCCCTACTGAGGGCTAAATCGAAGTCTTTACGAACATCACCGATATCTAGCATTTTTTAGAGACCATCGTTGTGGCAGTCGGGTGATTTTCAGTGAGACTAGGCGCATCTTGACATGACGCGGCTGGGCAATAGCGTTTAAATTTCAACCTACCACTAGGTTTTAATACTGTCAAACCCTCTGATTTTCTTTACAGAGCGGGGCCTCCTAAAACCTGAGCAGTAGCCAGGTGAGGTGAGGCGCACACCCATCACATATAGGGTAAGTGCCTTTGAGTCGTCTAATTTCGATTTAAGTTCACAGACTTATCACAGTCTGAATACATCTAAGAGTATTTGGTATATCGGACATTGTGCTGGATGCTATTTGTCAACCTTGATAATTACACTATGTGAAGGGTTGTTTTGCTATGTTGTGTTCTTTTTCTTCTTTTTCTTTTTCTCCATTTATGCAGGTCAGTGAATGCAAACTACCGTCCACGGAGTTTTCTTGGCTCCCCATTAGGGTCCAGGTTGTATAAATCACCTCATTGATTTGCACAGTTTTTCGCAGTAGCTTCTAGGTCCTGACGAAAGCTAGGATGATTTACATCCGTTAGCAGAAACATGTAGACCGTTTTTCAATACAGTTATTATATTTTGAAACTGTTAGAGCACTGTTTTTAGAGTTTGTCAACAAGGTAGCTACCAAATAAAGTCTTTTTAGTGCCTTGCTAGACATATTTTAACCAGCACTTATACACTATCACCTCACACCAGCACTGCGACCATCACACCCAATCATCATCAAACAAAACTATCATTCACCAAGTTGGGACATATAAGAGACCAATATCTACAACTTGTCAAGTAGAAGATGGTTCTCTAAATGAGTCCCTAATTCCCAGATGATGAAGCAAACCACTTTGGGTGGATGATGGGAATTTTACACCCATGCGTACACGCACACATGTACACATGAATTCACAGCATTAGCATTTCCCTTACGATTGTGTCAAGGTTTTCATACAGGCGAGACTCATAGTTGCTTATGTTGTTATAGTTCGTGGATCTGGGGATTACAACTATTTGAGTCTTTAAACTTTATCCCTTGGACCCCCACTCATCTCTGAGATATCTTTATTATTGTGTTCCTCTCCGCCATTAACCCGGATTGATCCGGGTGTACTAGCTCGGTGATGTAGGGAATGAGCCTGTTGGCCAGTAGTTTAGCTAAGATTATCGCCTCAACCGTGATAAGTGATATGGGACGATAGGCCCCACATTCATCTGATGGTTTGCCTGGTTTGTGAATGACCACAATGGAGGCCGTCCTAACGTCAGCTGGCAGGAAACCAACCTCAAAACTTTCAGCATAAATTTGCAATAAGTGGGGAGAGAGTTTGGAAGCCATGGGCTTGAAGAATTCTATTGAGAGCCCATTGGGTCCCATGGCTCCACCCGAACGCACATCTTGAATTGCTTTCTGGATTTCGACCTCTGTAATGTCCTTCTCCAGGGATTCTCTGTCTTGTGTAGACAGACAGGCTACTTTAGTGGTCGACAGAAGGTCTGCCGCCATGGAGGACTGGGACTTTTCGGAAGACGTATACACCAATGAGAAGTGAGAAGCGAACGTTTTGGTGATTTGCTGGGGATCAGTGATCATGTCTCCGTTGGTGCCACATATTGAGAGAACCCACCTAGATACCTGGTCTTTTTTCTCCAACCAGGCCAGAAACTTACCCCATCCGTTCACCATGCTCATATATCTTATGGCGAGTGGTGTTATATCTCACTTTGGCCTTACCGTTAGAAGTTGGTGATAGTCAAGGCACACCATCCCTAACGAGTGCTGCGCTTCAGGATCAGGGGTGCAAGCCAGGGCTTTTTTCCTTGATCAGGATCTCCTCCTCGAGTTCCGTTACGCGCAAGGCACCTGGAGTCAGTGAAAACCTGTATCCCCCTGGGCGTGTGTGAACATGTGGTCAATGCACGATTGACTATTGTGAGCCCCAGAATGAAATGTAAATTGTGCAGTGTTAGGGTTAAGCCATCTCCAGATATCCACCAAGCCCACAGTGGCGGGAGGCGATCCCTGGAGCCGTCTACAGCCAGGTTTAAGTCCCCCCCAGCACCAATAGCCCCAAGGTAAAATCAAGCAGAGGCACCCCAAGATCTCGCAGCATCGGACGCTGCAGCCCAGGGGGGACATAGACGGATATGACATTAAGAGTCTGCCCCTCCCAGGTGCCAGAGAGCGCCACATATCTGCCCTGTTCATCCGACCAAGTCCTGTGTATTACAAAGGAACAACCCCTACGCAGGAGCACACCAGCCCCATGTGAGCCCGAAGTAAACCCTGAGTGAGCGACCAAGCGATATCCTCAGTTATTCAGTGCCCCACATGAGTTGCCTACCAAGTGCGTCTCCTGGAGGAGGACGATATCAGGCGCCTTGCGCTTCAGGTACTGGAGAACGATGCCCCGCTTAATTTTGTCCCATGTGTGTATGTGCATGTGAGGAATACTGAGACATGAGACAAGGAGCCTGCTCATGTCTAGACAGCGGGGGTAGGGGATGCATACATGCCTGCAGTGCGTCAGGAAATCAGACCTTGTGGTCTTAGAGTCTACCTATGGACTTCTCCAAAATTACTTTGTGCGCCTCCCATGGTGGTGCAGTGTAAGCCCGAGTGTTGATAAACCATATCACAGATGAGGTGTAGTGCTGCACAAAATGACTTGACCCATCAATGAAGATTACAATAAACTGTACCATTGCATAAAAAAAACAAAGACTGAGAACAAACCCCCCTCCCCCCATCTCCCACCCCCCACCCTGCCTCCCTGCATAATGGGTTCAAAACCACCCGCCACCCCCAACTTGCAGGGTGCCTGTCGTGTCGGCCACCCTCAACAGCATTGAGAACGTGATCCAACCCCACTCCCATAGGCATCATTTCACGAAGACATCAGCATCCCCGGCATTCAGCCCCACATTTTGCAAGTCAGACTCAGTAGGTAATGTACATCAGTAGGCAAAAGAGTGCAGTGCCGTAGCTACAGAAAACCAATAACCGCATAGAACCAGACTTCTGTACACTCCAGCACGCTAGAGGTCGGGCAATAGACGGTGAATGCTAAAACAGCATGCCTCTATCAAATTTGCACTCAAGAAGTCATGTAAAGCAAAGAGCAGTCTCTCGCAATTGCTTACCACCGACCTCTATCCATTCGGACTCTGCGTCGTCGAGCCGTCATCGGTCAGGGACCCCTGCCATTGGTGTTGTCTGCCAGCCATACCATTATCACCCATAGGTTTATGGGGACTTTTACCAACAGTCCGCCAGCATTCGTGCATCTTCGGGTCTAGTGAAAAACCACAATTTCCCTTCCGACTCAGCACGCAGCTTAGCAGGAAACAGCATAGCGTATTTGATGTCTTGGTCCCTCATCGCATGCTTCATGTCCAGGAAGCTGCAACGCTGTTTCTAAACTCGCAGGGTGAAGTCTGGAAAAAAGGTGACCTTGCAGTTGTCAATCGCCAGTGGTGGGGCTGTCCTTGCAGTCTGGAGTATTGCGTCCCTATCCCTAAAGTTAAACACCCTAGCCAGGAGAGGTCGGGGAGGCGCACCAGGCTCGGGCCTACCCCCAGGGACTCGGTGCGCTCGTTCAATGGAGAAACATTTGGAGAGACCTCTTGGCTGGAGTTTTTGAAGTATCAAGTCCTCGACAAAGAGGTCAGCCGCCTGTCCCTCAGCCCGTTCCGGCACCCCCAAGATACGTACGTTGTTACGCCTCATGCGGCCTTCGTAGACATCGAGTTGAAGGGCCATTGCCCCCTGCGTAGCTTGGAGGTCAGCCACATGTCATTTGAGCAGGCCCGTATCGTTTGACAGTTCTTTGGTGGTGCTTTCGACGGCACCGATGCGGTCAGACAGTTTCCTCATGTCTGCCCTAATCAAGGAGACCTCCATGGCGTATCAATGCGGGCTTCCAGTAAGGTACGCACCATTGTTATCGCTGTTAAGATGTCCAGGAATGTGGGGTCCAGTGGATCCCCACTCGATTTTGGGATACCTTGTGCCTCATCCTGGCCCTTCTGCCAAGCATATTTGTCCAATTTTGTTTGCGTCGCGCTGCGGCCACTCGCCATTTTGTTGCCAATGGGTGCAATGTAGCAGAGAAAGGGCCAAGCCATGCCATCTACTCACCGCCATCTGCCATGAGTACGAGCCCACACCAGCCTGTCGGTTTCCGCAAGCAGGGCCCAGGCCGAGAAAGAGCACTGTCAACAATGAGTCCCACACCGGTTGAAAGAGAGAGGGGAGAAACAAAACCCAGAGGCCATGAGGGGCCGATAGCAACTGAACAGCGTGCAGCACAGCGGAGAGCCTCGACTGTGAAACACCAGAGGACCCCAGTTGGGGCGTGAGCTAGGGTCCAACTCTCCCCCCTTTGCAAAGAGATTAACTGGCCACAATGATCTTGGCAGGAAGAATGGTGATCGACCCCGTTCAGGCGGAGCCGCCGCCCCTGCCACGTCGGGCCGTCAAGGGAAGGCGGGCACAGGGCCACACCACGCTCCTGCAGCGCGTCTCTCAGGTGTTCCAGCCATCCACAATTGGCCACAAAGCCCATTCCCTGGGCCCAGCTCTCTTCTGTAGTGCTGTATTTACTTACTCACTGCCGATACAGCCAGTGCTGGAATCGCTGCTCGGCCTCTGTAGTCCAGGCCGCGGCCCACACACCATACCGCAACTACGGTGCAGGCTAGCATACTCAGCCGTGGAGTGACGGGGCACGCCCAGATCCGCTGGAGCCGCTGTAACGTTCCGGCCAACGTTCGCTCCTTCAGCCACCTGCGATCAAGGCGATTCTCCGCACAGTCAATGGGCACGACCCCAGGGCCAGGCGGGCTCAGCCTCATGTGATTTTGGCCGGGGCAAGATGCTGCAATACGGATTGACCGGGAGTGGCGCAACGGAGCTAAGCTGCTGTGCAGCCATTTCCCTAATGGTGCACTTTTTGAATCTTCATGCCTAGACTTAGGTTTCTAATGACGTTTTAGAAACAACAGCTTCTAACACATATTTGGCCTCCGTGCATTTCAGTGAAAATGCACCCTGGAACTGTTAAAAATAATAATACTACCTTTGTTTGATTACAATCAAATAATCATAAAAGTACACATATAAACAGTTAAAAAGAGTAACAATATGAAGATTAAAAACGCATCTTACATTAGTGATCCACATTAAATAAAAATCAAAGGCTCATTAGGTTATGCTGGTGTATTGCAGATTTTTTTTAAAGAGCCCAAAAAGTAACAGACAACTTGATCAGACAACAGTAAAATGAAGGTTTGTACTGACAGAATCCATATGACTTAAAAACATATACAAAATAACGTTTTTTAAGAATTCAAAGTATTTACAGACAAAGAAAAAATAGATTTAAAGTTTGAGAGGATGTTTCCTTACAAAGACCAATCGAAATGGATGCAAAATCAAATTGACCAAGGGAAAAACATACAGAGCTTCTGATAGTCTCCAAACGAAATTTTGTTAGAAGCATCATTTTCCAAGGTTCTGCTCCAACAGATGTTTGTATAGTGGCATCACGTAGAGAAGCTTTCTCCATTTCTTTGACCTTTCTATTCCTTGTTAGAGAAAAACGTAAAAATATTTTTCACCCTTAGAATATCCTTCTTCACAATCAAGTGAGGAGACCAAAACAAACCGACGTCTGAGGTATATCTATGCCGAGGGATTTTTGGGCCCCAGTCACATGCTAAAAAGTCAGCTATGGCGTCACAATTAAAGGTGGTATACTTGTTTTCCCATAGTGAAATCCCAAAAAGCAGTAGTGCAAGTTTGATATGATCTCCTGCATAGGTGAGGCCCAGTTTGTCATGATGATGAGATGGGCATAGACCTAATAATGGCCTACAAAAGCAATTGTCCTCCTGTGGTAGCTTGGAAGTTTTGCAATAACCCCATATGCCGCCCCATAGGTCAATACTGGTAACCATTTAAGCTTATATATTTAAATTAAAGGTAACACCGGTTATCTCCCGACATTGCTTGCAAACTCATACAACGCTCCAACAGAATGGTTAAAAAAAAGCATCTGCTAGAGATACGAGGCAGCCACATGCTGTTTGTTTGAAATATGACCCTCTAATATGGGAAGTCATTGACCTTCACAATATACTTTCCCTTAATGGAAATAAGTTTGACTTTACATCTTTGTGGACCATGCAATATAACAAGTTTCCTCATATTGGTCACAAGATCCAATTGTCCCTGAATCCAACAAACTTATCTTTTTACCCTCTAAGGCCATTTGGTGTATGAGAGAGCAAAACTGCATCATCTGAATGAAGTAAAGACGAGGCAGTGGTTAAATTAATCTTTGGCATATCCTTCCCATAGGCAATCAAAAAAGCATTCAGGCCATTTAAATAAATCAATCGATCAATCAGTAATATAATTATTTCGGCCTATAAGGCCGTAAAAGAGCATGATAAATACATAAATACAGATTATATAAAAGTAAATAAAATATAAAACTTATAAAAGAGAGAAAAGAGATCCAACTACATATATTACAGTAAAACCAGGATAAAATATGTAAAAAAGTTTAGCACACAGCAGCATTAGAAGGACACATTTTTCTGTCTTAATCTCCACATAAACATGAGATACCTTGAGACTGCAAAGACAATGGGCTGACTTGTGTTACTTCTGAGAATTCTGAGGACGATGCTGTAATTCCCCAGACCCAAATTACAGCAAAGGGGCAAAAATCTACTTTTTCCTTGGACCATGATAGGCTGGGTAAAAAAATGTACATGTTTAAGGGCTTCAAACAACCCAGGGCAGATAGGACATGATGTGTCAGACTCCGTATTTCTAGACCTTCATGCGGTAGTAAAGGCTCGAATTTGGAGGATTCTTAGATGGAACTTTCAGTACAGGGTTCTGCCATAGGGAGTTCAACCTCATCCAAAAATGGTTCAAAGCATTAGTCATTTTGAACTCCAAGAAAGAGACAATGAGGGAGCCCGCCATGGAGGTACTTGCAGTGTTTTGGTCCACATATTGCCAATAGGCTCTTTTAAAGGCCTATTTGGAGACCAGTGCAACATCGGTTGGTATTGGCCAGAAATTGCCAAAACCAATCTGTCTCAACTGATCCCTGACCACTTTAAGCCAGGAAATCTTACAGGATCCCAACTTCCCTATTACTTTTTCCAGGTCTCCTGAGACATGCAAGAGTTCAGGGGCTGACCAAAGTCTTGGCCAATTCATTAAAGGTTTCAACCCCACTACATCATTACCTCTCTTTAATCCATGATCTAGTCATAAAGGGTGTAGGGGGGTGCTGGCTGGGAGTTTGTTCAAGCTCCTCAAAAAACAATTTTATTTCAAGGGGCCTAGCGTCGCAAACACCCCATAATTCAGCACCATAGAGTGGATTGACATCTATGGATCCCTAAGGCTGGGGTAATTGGTTGGTATGCTGATATGCAGTGCACCTTCAAAACACCCTCACAATATTGCTCGAGTTTAATTTTACGCTTCTCAATATATGGAATGATCAGTCAAAGTGATCCAATAAGGTCACCCCCAAATAAGCAAACACTCGAACACACTCCATACGTTCGCTGTTGAGAGTGGGATTCAAGCGGGTTGTGGGGCAGGAATTAAAGACCATATAAGGTTGATATACTTCCAGTACAATAGCTGTAGTCGAAAGACCTAGTCTATAGTGCTAATACCTTCTCTGAATTCAGCCTGCAGTGGAGTCAAGACTTCTGTTCCCACCATCCACTCACTCAGTCTATTCAGGATGATATGAAAATATTTGTGGGCACTATCGATAAGGCTTATAGGTCTGTAATTGGCAGGGGATGATCTGCAACCTTTTTTAAAAATTGGGACGATCTCTGCCCCAGCCCACATTGAGGGTATGGGAGCACCACACAGCAGGTCACCAAGCACTTTGTCCAAGCCTGGTGCTTTGTTGGGTGTAATCAAGTACAGGGCATTGGAAACCTCTACCTCTGTTATGCGGGGGATATCTAAGTGTGGTTGATCGATAACAAGGCCAGTGGTGGCAGGACCATGAAGATTGCCAGTGTTCCACATAACCATCACATTGTCAGCTGTAGCCTGGAATTCTACCACTCGTGCAGTTGAGTTCTGGAGGCCACAGACAGATTTTGAGTGGAGGCTCCCTGAATTTCTACTCGAGCATATACATTTAAAAAATGCTCGACCGAAGCACTCACTGCAGTATTGTGGTCAAGTGGGGCCCTTATGCCTGGGTCACCCCCTGCAACTAAATGCCAAAAGGTACAGCAATCTTTTCCTTTAATGGCATCTAACATCATAGACCATTTGTCACACTCCCACTCTCTTCTAATTTTTAGTATGGTGGATTTATAATGTAACCTGGCTGCCTGTATAGCATTTCTATGCCCTGCTCTTATGAACTCTAGCCAGGCACGCCTAGCTTACCGGCAAGCTTAGTATACCGTGATACCATGAGGCCTCCTTTTTCCTTTTCCTTGACCCCTGGGTGTTCTTTGTAAGTAGTGACCTCAGCGAGGTGAAAATAGAATTACGCATTGCATGTAAATTCTGCAAAAGGTCTAGGTTATTACTGTCCACAATCATACCTGCCACTGACTCCAGCCCTACAGTTACAACCTCTAGCACCTTCTTGAGAGTTTCTTCTGACTCAGCCACCACACTTCACTTGAGCCTCCGCCAGTTATTGGTGGGCACTAATCTTCTTTCTAGGGCCTCGTTTGGTGCTGCAAGAAGAGTCACCCAGGGCTACTAGAGATATGCTCAGAGGATTACGATAGCTGTCCTGCCTTTGAATTAGCACCATATCTATCAAGGCTGGCCACAGTCTTATGTCCAAGAGAATATAATTGATTAGGCTGGAATGGTGTAGAATTTTTTTTTTAAAGGTTTTTATGAACATAAATAACACAAATACTTTGGTTACAGGAGTTGTGCGAGAAGATACATAGTGTTATCGAATTACGTAGACGACAGAATGGGATGTCAGTGTTACTAACTGTGGTCACAATTAATCCGATCATCCTTGGCTTACAATCAGTGAGGGTTCCATTTATACAGTGTAGACCCATCCATGAGAACAGGGGTTAAGGTCTATCTTCTCTCCTTCCCTGGGCCTTCCCGTGTCTGGCTTAATGCTTCCTTTTCCTCTTCTACTTCCAAACCATAGTAATTCAACCAAGGGGTCCAGATCTTTAGGTCTCGCTGAGCCCAGCGCATGCGCTGGCTCGGAGAGACATTTTCTATGTGAGTTTTCAAAGTGCTGCTGGCTGGCCTAGCGCTTGCATTCACGCGATCGTGCACGCGCGCAGCCGGCCGCCAGCAGCACTTTGAAAACAGTGCTTTAGCGTGTCATCGCGATCACTTTCGCTTTCAGAGCGATCGTGATCACTTTCGCTTTTATGGCCGCGCTGCATTACTTTTACTGCCGCGCGGCCAATGCTTGTTTAAATTTTCACATGGAAAGCAAATTTCTCTGTGAAGAAATACTTCCGCGAACCCATAAACAAATGCCAGCGTGCACTTGCTTCACTTTAAAGTTGACAATTATTTGTGACACTAGGGTCGAAAAATCATTGCAAATGTTAGAAAACTCCAACAAGGTGATGCCTTTTCAGTTTCCCCTGCTTGGACGAGGGCACCCACGAACAAACCCCGCCCCTCTCTTCCGCCCCTCTCTTCCTGTTATGATGATCTGTTAAGACACTGAAAAAGTACTCTAGTTTGACGAATCTTCCGCAGTCTGGATACGTTTGTCGATCCTGATTCCGCCAATGAGGGTCTTGGAATTACCGGGGCAAGAATTAGTTCTGTGAAATGCTTAGTTCCACTGTGTGCAGTGCGTTGTTTTGATTCGCCCGCACGCGCTCTCTCAAAGCGCTAATCTATTTCTGTCCTGGCTGGTCCTCGTGGTGAGCGGATTTACACCGGACCGTCTCCGGGTGACAGGCAAAATCTCGGGCATCACATCCTGAGAGGAGTTCATCGCCATGGCAACCGAGCGCTGAGTCAATACTGAGCAACCTAAGGATACAGGTGACGCGTAACCGCACTAGAACAAGGATTCAAACTCTTGCACATAAGGGAAAATATTCACCCACGGATGCGTTGGTAAAGGGATCTAGTCACTGACAGACAAGCCCTCCTTCAAATCAAAACTTTCACAGGCAGGGCCGCTATGGGACAGATTTACACACTAGTACATTAGTTCAGAGACTGGTCCATTAACCAGAAGTCTCATTCTCCAGCAAGCTTGTGGAAGATTCCCTCTCCTTACCACTAATGTGAACATTTACACATCAGTCTACCACTGGAAGGTTCACACTAGCATTTCAAATGCATGAACTTACGCTCACACATTGGTGCAGTTATTCAAACAGTAGCACGTTAATGACAGTCTTCACACCCCAACTTTAGCACAAGGAATCAAATACTAACAAACTAATTAAAAGGTTCAGAGAGCATCATTCTGAACCAAGGCACCACCACACACCAGCATGCTGGTGTAAGGATGCAAATTAAATACCAGTACATTCGTGCAAGGATTCACAGATCAGTGTGTTATGTTTTAGTGCCAGCGCTGTTACAGTGAGGTAATAGTCGGCCCTTGTAAGATGCAGTTATCTATCTCATTATTATGCAGGTGCGTAAATCGAGTGCTAGCGTGCTGTTGTCTGAATCCTTTCACTACAGTGTGGGTGTGAATCTTTAAACTGGCGTCCTTGCGTGTGAAACTTTGCACTCTTGTGTGGATTTGTGAATCGTTGCACTGTTCTTCACTGCAGCTTTATTGCCTTCCATTGCTGCTGTATAAATCCGTTCACAAGTGTGAATCATATCACTTGCACACTGTTAATTGAA
The DNA here is from genome assembly GCF_964204655.1 of Triturus cristatus. Lineage (NCBI taxonomy): Eukaryota > Metazoa > Chordata > Amphibia > Caudata > Salamandridae > Triturus > Triturus cristatus. The sequence continues at coordinate 336,910,473 of NC_140595.1, forward strand.
TTCTTGCACACATGTGCCTGTGTGTAAATGCGTACATTGGTGTAAGTTTGCATAAACCCTTGCACTAGGTCTTTTGTCAACGCTTGCTGTGGTGAGCTAGCATGCCTTGGAACAAAGAATTTAGTGGTAACTAAGCCACCAAAGTTACAGGGAGAGCTGAGCCATGGCCCTCGCTTTAACCTAAGAGCCGAAGCACGAGCTGAGCCAACAAACGACCCATTGTCAGCTAGACATGTTTTCTCTTCATGTTTCCCATTTAAAACGCACTTTCGTATTTTATTCATGTTCACACTGTATTACTGAAGCTCTCCTTCATCATGGCCCACTCTGCTCAGTGGCATCTCTAGAAGCGAATGTGAATTTTAGGGGGTGCCAACATTGGAACACAATTAATAGTGATAGGACCATGGACAAATTAATACATTCTCAGTGTAAAGAATCAAACATTAAAGTGACATTATAGTTGGGTACCTATATCCATATATGTCTGTATGTACATAAAGATATATACACACACATACATACAAAGTCCATTTTAAACGAACACTGCTTTGCAATGAAAGATGGCTGGACTAATCGATGTGTGTGGCAGCGTGCAGTGCCTGTTGTATCTGTGTCACCTCCTGGCACATTCAGCAGCTGTTGTGATGGGGCACAAGCGGGAGGGGAAGGACAGTATGGGTAGCTACTGCATGGTCCTGCCTACCCTCTTTACCCTTTCCTGTTCCGTCGACCCAACTCTGCTGCTGCCCTGAGGCATCAAGTCTCGCGCCTTGCTTCTCTCCTCTGTATGGTCCGCCTCCTTTTCTGCCTCTTGTCTACTTTTCCTCTCACTCTTGCAATCTCACTCTTGCTCAGCTGTTTCCTTTCTTGCGTCTTTGCCTATTTTTCCTATGGCTCATTCTTGCGTCTTTGCCCATTTTTCCTCTGGCTCATCTTTGCTGCTTTGCCTATTTTCCACACACTTCCGCATTCTTTTCCAGCTGTTCAGCTTCTTTTCACTCTGTTTTTTGCCGATTGCTGCTATTTTGCCTTGCGTTCTCAGGGGCATATTTACAAGCTGGCGATAAAAAATTATCGGCGCTTTTGCAGCCGTTTTTGGCCGAAAACCGGCGATAATTTTATCGCCTAATTAGCAAGGCCATGTTAACGCGTGAAACCTTACTTTAGCATGGGAATTCCTAACGCCCAGCTTTGCATCTCTAATGAGATGCAAAGTGGTCGTTCCTGACCTGACAGGAGAAATGTCGCTAGGCGACTTTTCTCCTATCATCAAGCCCCACGCTATGAAGCATAGCGACAGGAAAAGTAGCGATAGCCCCCGTTATCGCTACTTACCTTACGCCTGCTTCAGGACTGACTTAGCCATGATATCCAATGGAAGGTGGATATCATGGCTAAGTTTGTGAGTCCCTATCAGCATGCTAACGCCACACTACATGAGATTATCGCTGGGTTTCCAGCGATAATCTCACGTTAGGCAGTTAGCGCTAGGATTTTTATCGCTGAGGAGATAAGCGTTGCTAATAGCACGCTATCTCAGCGATAAAAATCCCCGTTACCCGGCGATAATTATCCTCACGCTAAGAGCGCTGAGCGATAATTATCGCCGGGTGTTGCTGATATGCCCCTTAGTGCCAGGACTTTCACCCACCCACCGCACCCTGCACTCCGCCCTGAACCTGGGATGCTCCTTCCAGTACTGCAGCCGGGCCTTCCCAGCCAACACTGAAGGTGTGTTCTGACACTTCTCCAGTGCATCCCTCCACTTTAATCTCCCACCAGCCCTCACTCTCGACACACATGACCACCCACCCCACATCAAACCTCCAAACCACTCTCTGCCTACCTAGACCTACCTCTTCCTCAACCCCCGCTCACTTGTCAGACATGCAAACAAAGTCTAGTACCTCCTGCTCAATATCTCATCTGATTTACTCTTCCTAACCGAAACCTGGCTGACCCCCACAACGACTCCTGACCTTGCCACTGCAATCTCTCCAGATTCGGGGCCGATTGACCTGAGCTGAAGACAAGGATGATCCTGCCAAAACAGACAAGCATTTGCAATGCAATAGGTCTCGCATTTATGCGAGTTAGAGCTACTGACATTGTAAATGACAATGTCTTTTATTTTTGTTTTATTTTTTAAAACATAAAAAAGGCATTGTCATTTACAATGCCAATAGCTTAAACTTGCGTAAATGCGAGACCTATTGCATTGCAAATGCTTGTTTTGAATTTGCATGGGCACCCTCTGACCCTATACGTTACTCTCTCTCTGCTACCATGTATCGATCCATGCAGGCCTTCTATTCATTCAGTGTAGGGGGGTTTGGGGCTCCCCAATAATGAGCGATGTCTCTTTTGGCCACCACTAGCCCCAGGTTTCATAGTAAGAGTTTGCTGCATGGTAGGTCAATTTCCGTGGGGATACCCAACAGGACATACTTAGCCTCTAATTCGAGTTGCGCTCCAAGTATTTTGTTCAGTTCCCCCAGTATCTGCACCCAGTATGCTCTTATGTTACTACACTCCCATAGTGTATGTATATATGTGCCCGCATAGCGTTACATCGTAGACAGTCAGACGTTCTGCTCTCCCCATGGTATGCAGTTGTGCTCTGTTGAAGTAGACTCTGTGTAGCATCTTAAATTGTATGAGACGCAACCTCTGTTTTATGGCTACTTCTCGTGGGTGCTTCAGGGCCGCATCCCAGTCAATGTCTTACAGTGGCCCTGTAACGTTCTCCCATTTGGCCCTAAGTGGTCCTAGGTTTTCAGACATATTATTAAGTAGCGTTTTGTATGTCCATGAAATGGCCTTATTAGGAATTTCTTCCTGCAAGAGCCTCCCCTCTAGGGAGGCAAATTTGGGGATATCTGTTGCATCCAATCCCTCTGCCTTCCATGCACGCTTCAATCTGAGATAAGCATAATTTTGAGTGTCCTTTAGTTGGTATGTAGTTTGAAGTGTGGCAAAGGGTGCAATGGTACCTCCCTCTATTATGTCTCCCAACTTGGAGATTCCAATCATGTCCCATTGTCTAAAGCCCTGGAGTTTAGCAATCTCCGGTTGTCGTGTTCCCTCCCACAGGGGGGTGATTCTCTTGAATGTCTTGTGTCCCACTTCATTTGCCTCTCTGCTCCCTTACAGGTTTCTGTTACACTCTGGGTAGCTGGCAGCAGTCGGCTAGCACCCCTGCCTCCGTATAAGTAGTGTAGATGCGTATGGTGTTGAAATTGCAGCTTTTCCAGTGCATAGGTGGGGTGGTCTCTTGTGCTATGCCCTCATTCATTGATGACCACTAAGTGGGCCGCCCTATAATTTGCTCTTATATCGGGTAGTGCAAGGCCCACGATATACTGGTTGCATTGCAGTGTTTGTAGCGCCACTCTTGGGTGGGCTCTGTCCCAGAGGAGTGTGCGTAATTTGTTTATTATTGCTGTAAATATGGCTGCAGGTATCTTACAGTAGGTATTTTGCAATATGTACAACAGCTTCGGGAGCGTAATCATCTCATACATTGCGGCCCTACCCATTATTGTCAGCGGAAGTCGCCTCCATCATCCAACGTCTTCCTGAAACTCTGCTAAAACCTGTTTAACGTTCTGCGCCAGGTTCGCGACCTTGCTGGTTGTAATGTAAAGGCCTAGGTTGCGGAACCCTTCTTGAACCACCTGCAGGCATCCCAGGATTTCCTGACTATCCATGGGTCTCCAAACTGAGTATAAACTAGTATTTTAGTATTTAATATTAACTGTACAATTAATTAAAATCATTACAGTAAAAGTGATCAACATGTTACGGCTAAAACAAATGGTTAAAAACTGTTGTTTATAAGAGAAATTTAAAACAACTTTTGATAAAGGAAATTTGCCACCCCTCCCCAATTGCACCACAGTCAATCTTCCCCAAGGTTTATGTTTATGGAGGTGTGGCTTTGGTGGCAGTCCAGCATCTTGTGTTTTTCTATGAGGATGGGTAATATTATAGAGCTGTGATTCCTTCCCATTGACCTCTGATCCATTAACCATGAGAGGCGCCTTCCTAAGGGGGATGCTGGAAATGCAGAAAGGCATCAACACAGGGTCGAGACCACCTCAACGTTCTTTCGCTGGTTTTATAATGTACTTCTCCAGAGTTTTATTCTGTTCATTTGCCGTTTTTAAGGCAGTCCTGATGTGGTGGATAAATATCCCCAGTCTTGCTAGGGTCATCGTGCTGGACTTTGGAAAAACACATGGCTGACACTTCAGGCTGACGCTACAGGATTTTGTTCCAATGATGGTACAAATCGGACGCAATAGTCGCCTTCGTTCATTGATGAGATTGGGGCAACAGCATAAAATGTACAGCCACGATTCCCTCTTGTATGGGCAGAGTCTACAGTTTTTGGCTTCCCCCCTTCGGGCCTATGCAGGGTTAAAGTCCACGATTCCTAAGGTGATTCATCTCATGGACAGAATTTTGCTTCGGGCTGATAGAGTGAGAGCATCACTTAGGTAAGCCTGTGCTTTACCTGCCGTGTAAGATCTAATCAGCGGGTCTAAGTCTGGGCTTGAATGGAGGGATTTACAGTCCAGGTCAAATGAAATTTCACTCACTTGCTTATTTATCGCTCTTTTCCATGTGTTCATAGGGATCTCTGGCCTCAGTATGCTCTCTTCCATTATATTCAATGTTTTGATTGCTTTATTGAGGGTGGTGTGCCAGGACGTACATGGCTCTTCGAAGATAGATCTTAGTTGGTGTTTTAGAGTGTTAGCTGGGGCCCTTAAAATCCTGAGATCGAGTTTTATGATGTCCCCCTGGCACAGTAAGTCCGGCCTCACCACATCTAGCTGCAGCCTTAGCCTTATGTTCCTTGCTGACCTTGGAATTTGAAGCACTGTTTTATATGCTTTAGATTGTGCTAAGTTTAAGCAAGCGTGCTGTGACCCGGGAAGGCCTGGTGGCCATAGCTGATTGCAGGTAGAAGTTTCACTTTTAAAACTTTCAGTATTGGGCCGGCAATCGAGCTAATCAGATGGTGGTTTAATTGCTTGAGTAGATGTATGACCCTGTTGGCCTTGGTGCTCTGGTGTTTCAAGTGGGCATTCACCTTAGCCCGTTCCGTCAGCCAAACCCCTAGGTAATTATATGACTCCGCCGTCTTAATTTGCATGTTGCCCAAATGCCATTGTGCTTTATTTTTCTGATGGTGGGTCCCATAGATGACGACCTTGGTCTTTACTTGGTTTACTGACAGTTTATTGATGTTATTAAAGCGATTTAGTGCAGTTAGGGCTTTTTGTAGGCCCACCTTTGTGTGATCCATTATGGCGGTGTCGTCGGCGTATTGAAGCACCGGCAGCGTCATGGTTCCTAGTCTTGGTGTTACTAGACTAGCTCCTTTTAGGGCATCCCTCAGATCCGCTGTGTATAGATTGAAAAGAATGGGAGCCAGCACGCACCCTTGTTTCAGCCTGTTCTCCATGATTACTTTCAGGGACACTGTGCTGGCGCTGGTTTCGACTCTTACACAAGTGTCTCCATAGAGCGATCTAATTGCCTTCAGTAGGTTCGGTGGAATGCCCCAGTTTTCTAGCTTCCACCATAGTCTTCTACGAACCACATTATCAAAGGCTGTGCTGTAATCCACGAAGCAACAGAAAAGTGGAGGGTGGTTCTTCCGGGTAGCCTGGCTGGATTGGTAGGCCAGTGCCAGTACGTTATACATGGTTAAGGTCTGTGATCTGAAGCCAGTCTGGTAAGGTGGTATAATGCTATTCTCGTCTGCCCACCCCTCCAGGTCCCTTACTAGAAGGCGAGTGTAGGCCTTGGCTTCGAGGTCAAGCAGGGCGATAAGCCTATAATTTGATGGCTTTAAACGGTCTCCTTTTTTGAAAATAGGGACCAAAATGGATCCCCTCCAGGAATCGGGGGTTGTTGCTGACTGGAAAGTATGGTTGTATAACGGAGTTAGCATTGCTGCCCAGAAATCAGGGGCCTTTTTAAAGACCGGTGCTGGAATTCCATTTGGTCCGGGGGCCCCATCGTTCTTCATGTTCTTGATGATCTTACTGACCGTTTGGGGATTTAGCTGGGCAGGTATATCACAATTTGTTTGCGCCAGCGTTCTATTACCCTCAGGCCAGTTACTTTGGCTGGCATTCGTGTCTCCTGCCATGATGTTTAATTGTCAGTCTGGGCCCTCATTGCCTCTGGCCCCTTCTGAACTGACTTTAAGGGCAGGGGCAATTGCGTAGAGCTGTTTGACATAAATCAGCCAGGCCTTTTTTGCTACTCCATTCTCTCTTGAGATACCTCTGCTGCTCAGTTGGTTTATGTGTTTCCACAGGTGGGCTGAGTTCTTCCGCTTTATAAGGGAGAAGACTTTTAGCCATTCCCTTTCCGTGATGGCGTTTTTATGTTCCCAAATTTTCTTCCTTAATGCTGTCCTCAATGAGGCAACCGACGGTCCCTCCGATAGGCCGCCCCCTCTTTGCTTTTTTATGAGGGCCTTACGCAGGAAGTGTTTGCAGTCCTGTATGTCTTTGTCTGGCCCTACGCTGCCCCCTCTTGGTTGTCCTTTGGGCCTGGGGCGTTGTATCTGGGGATTCCCGAGCATTGCTTGTAGGTCCTCCACGGTATCTTCCCAGGCCTTTATGCGTGATAGCAGCGTAGACAAATTGCCTTCCTATTTTTCTTCCAGCCATGTTTGTAACGTGTTGCCTATCTTGTCCGACCATTTGATCCTCCTCAAGACACTTTGTTTTTCGTCCCCTCTTGATGCTCCGATGGTTTGGTGGTGGAGAGCTGACGGAACTGACATCAGAAAGACCGCTCTCAATGGCCTGTGGTCGCTTTCTATCCTATCTTCAACTTCAAAGTCATCCAATCTGGCTGCCAGTGCTTCGCTGACCATGCTGTAGTCAATTCTTGAGATGTCTCTGAAGGTGGGGGGAGAGTCCCATGTGTTCGAGTGGGCTTTTTTCAGTACGCGAGTTGAGGTCAGCTTATGGTTGCTAATGAAGTTAGACATGGGTGCTGCCCTGCCAGATCTCGGGGGAGGGGGTTTGGTTGTGTTCAAATCCCTCAGATTGAAATCCCCCGCTAGAATAACCTGGTGAGATTTATATTTACACAAGAGGTCTTCAAGTTTCCCCAGCAGTCCCTCCATCTTCTCTTTCATGGTGAGCTGAGCCGGATTGATGTAGCAGTTAATTATTAAAAGAGGCGTTGGGTGTAAATTAAAGTTCAAGCCTCTGATTTGTAGAGCTTGCAATCCAGGTGTATTTAAGTTGATAGCTATAGCTTCAAGGGCACTTTCATGCTTTATAAAGACTGATAGACAGCCGGCCGGTCGGCCAAATAGATTCTTTTTTATAGCTGGAATAAAGTGTTCGTAGTACCCTGCCAATGGGATGCTGGACAAGGCCCAAGTCTCTTGGAGGCAGAGTATATCGCCAGTTTCCAGAAACGGCTTCAGATTTTCATTGCCACTGATTTTACTTATCCCCGCTGTGTTCCAGGAGATTATGGTTAGTTTCTGTTTGTGGGCTGCTCGTCGCCTTATCCCTCCCCTTGCTAACTGGGATTCTCTATGATTAGGGATACTGGTGCCCCCCATTTATGATTCCTTGTTGAGATGGGGAAGAGGGGCCTGCACTGATGACCCGGTGATTATTTTGGCATGAGATCCTGATATCCGTTGGGACCCTGAGGGCTGTCTGAGTTTTGCCCAGGGAAAATAAATGCAGACAAGAAAATTAATTTTTCTGTCTGTATTATCTGTAAAAATCAGTAAAAACGGAAAACAGGGAGCCTTATTTATAATGGGCTCAATACTATAACTAACACTTCTGTCCAGTGATTGTACTGCTAACCTCAATTAGTAAACACCAGGCGGTCACGGTTTCCTGACACCCATGCATATGTGTAAAGGCAGGGCTGAGCCTGCTGCAGGGGCCCACAGTTTGCGTCTATGAACTGAGAAAAGAGCCAGAAGTGAAGGGCAGATGAAACGCACTCGGAGAATCATAATAAAAACAAAACTAGTCTGAAGAAAACAGTAAGACCCATAGACTTGTTGTAGAATTTGCGAGAATACTGTCACCGTTTTCGGTTTGCAGCTTCAACATGAGACAAATGAAGTCCCAAGTAGCATTGTCTAATACGTTGCAGGGACCACATAAAAACAAAGTGTAAAAGGGAAAAACAGAAATTTGGCCTGAATGTTTTGTGGGAAAAAAAGCTACGGAAAGCTTGAGCGTGTCGTGCTCCAAACATCAAAATAATTTGATCAGCACTAGGGTAGGAAAAGCCCCATCATCTAAAGGGACAAACAACTAATAAGACTGGATTTTGGCTGTCACAGTTGGGGAAGAAAGATTATACATTTCAGCCTAACAAGAAGTGATGTGGTTGGCATATAGTAGGCCTGGGCGGAGTTCGCAAAGTTCATCATAGAGAACAAAAAACTCTGCTGTGCTATGCGGAGTTCCGCAAGTGGCGGAGTCCATCTGGTCATGTTGTTAGCATTGATTTTCAGCGCTGTGTTTGTCTTGCGCTGTAAGATCAGTGCCAACAGCACCATGCGCAGTGCTGGAGGACGCTTCTACTTTTCTTGCCGCTCAAGTAGATTTTCTACCCGAGTAGCAGCTTTCTCAACGCAAACAAAAGGTTTCTCAAAGGTTTGAGAAATCTGACTGCCCACGTTGAGAAATCTCGCCTGGAGGTGGATTTTCCTTGCTTGCGCTCGCCAACTTGTCATTGGCGAGCCAGGAAAAAACTCTGACCCGGCGTTTTTCAGAACTCTACGGATCACAGAGTGCAGAAAACTCAGCGAACCATTTAGTAGCCTGAAGTTAACGAAAAGCTTAACCTGGAGGGTGTTCCTCAAAATACAAAAACATTTTAACTAATCACCACAGCGTTCTTCACCATAATGGGAAGTCACAGTGAGCTATCAGTGACATAGGCTCCTATTAAACCATATGTATATGTTAAAACATTAGTTCAGCAGGACCTTAGCTAAAAGATATGATTCATAAATATATTTGGTCTAGTAGTCTCGGTTTCGTGGGCCTTGTGTTCAACATTACCTCCTAATTAGGTGTACATTAGGTGCATAATGCAGAACTTTGAGTCCATAATTACTAAATGAGCTTGACTGCAGCTCCTGATTGTAACCTTTCTGAGTAATATGCACCATAATTCATGGTAACTTTTAAATCTGCTTCTCGTTTTTTCACTTCAATGATTACCACTAGCCATGGATTGATGTTATTGTCAAAAGAACTCTCTGTCGAATCAATTGAACCACATCCATGATGCGTTAAAACCACATTACACAGGCAGTTTTAATGCACACCTTTCAATCAGCACAAAATGTAAAAGGAATGAAAGTCATGTTTCTGAAAATGTTACCATTAGAGTGGGACTCTAAATGGTCGAATTTCTCTCTTTTCTGGATCCAGCCTCTACTAACAGGAACGGGTACAAGGCTTTATTCAGCAATGGCTACCTAGGATAAGCTAATCAAGTAATAGCTGTGCAGAAGAGCTTAGTGAAAAATAGTTAAATGTAAGAAAGGAAACAAAGAAGGAAATGACTGTGTAATAAAGTATGAAGTAAGAAAAAAATGAACAGAAGTTAAGATAGAAAGAACCATTGATAGCTGGAAACAAGTACAGAAATATGGCAGTAAATAAAAAAGTAAAGAAAGAAGGAACAGAGGAGAAGGCAAAAATAAAAGAAGGAAGAAAAGAAAACGAGGAAATTAAATGACATCAGAAAAGAAAGTTTAAAAAGATGAGGGAAAATGGAAATACAATCTCTTCTCCCACTTTCCGTGGAGTGTATATATGGTATTTTGCACAAAAGTGCCAGTTCACTATTGACTGTAAAACCTACAGCTATTTTGACACTTTATTAGAAAATTGTTCTGCAAAACGTAACTCGATCTTTTTCTCAATTCTCTTTGGAAAGAGGGCCCCTTCTACATTTCTGAAGAAAAGTTTCCACTGACGATCACCCCTTAATTTATTTGATTATTACGTGACTGCTCATAGAGGATGTCCCGTAAAACCTCTACATTGTCGGTCAAATCATTTGCGAACTGAAGGGTAAAACGCAATGTTCGGCTGCACTGTTTTCTGCATTTCCTTGGAGTGGGGGCGCAGAAACCCCCCCCCCTTCATTCCCCAAAGGAATGAGCTTGAGTCTCTCTCTCAGTTCCATTTGGTACATGGTTTAAAGTGTGTGTTGATGGCCGGTATTTTTTCAAGGTTTTTCGACTATCATATGCTAAAGAAATTTCCAGCTTGAAAGTCCCAAGCTTTGATGACATCAGTTTATCTGGACACCCATTACAAAAGTGAGTTTGCGTTGGACAAGCATGTGCACACTAACAAATACAGGGAAATACATTTCCACACACAAATTAATCAGTGACGGACACTTTTTAGGTCTCGCCTGAGCCAGCGCATGTGCTGCCCCGGCGAGTCATTTAGTAACTGGGTTTTCAAAGTGCTACCAAAGGCTTTTGCTGGCCTCAAGCGTGCGGTTATGCGCGCGTGAACGTGAACAGCTGCCATCTGGCTTTCTGTAATGGCTTATTAAGCCTTACAGCCTTACAGCACGTGAATCTCCTCCCCTAACCCCTCCCTTCTCCCACTCCCTCCTCGTCAGCTTAATTTTCCTTTTCATTCTCCTCCACCCCCTTGCTCTTTGATCTTTCCTGTTCGTGTTCCTCTTCTTACCGCCCCCCTTTGTTCATGTTCACTTGATTGCGATCAGTTTCACTTTCACAGGCGGCCGCTTCACTTTCACGGCCGCGCGGCACTCTGTCTGAGCACACTTGCTGAGAATGGGCATCCTGTCCCTCTTTCTTGCCTCCTCTCTTTCTCTCTCTATATATATGTTCCCTCTCCCTCTTTGTTGCCCCCTCTCTCTCTGTATGTTCCCCCTCTCTCTTTTTGCCTCCTCTCTCCGTCTTTCTCTGTATGTTCCCTCTCCCTCTCAGACTTTCTTCTTGCCTCCTCTCTCTCTCTGTTCCCTCTCCCTCTGTCTTTCATCTTTCCTCCTCTCTCTCTGTTTGCCCCCTCTCCCTGCCTCCTCTCTCTCAATATGTTCCCTCTCAGTCTTTCTTCTTGCCTCCTCTCTCTCTCTTTCGTGCCCCCTCTCTCTCTGTTTGTTCCCTCTCTTTCCTCTGCTGGCTCCGCGGTCGCCCCTTCTCGGCCTGCTCACACCCTCCCTGTTCCCACTCATCCATGTTCTGTTGCCGTCTCAGCTCCTCCACCCCACTCTCATCGCTTGCTCTCTTCCATCCCTCTCTTCCCTTTCTCTGTCTCCCTTCCTTCCTTCTCCCTCGGCGTCCCTCCTTTCTCTCGCCAGGTGATGCATCTCTTGTGTTTAAATTGCCAGTGGCAGCTGGATGCTGTGCTCCGTTCAGCTGGCCCTGGGCTTGATTAATTCCCCCCCCCCACCTCCCAACACAAACAGTAATACATAAATACCTTGCAAAGCCTCAGCCGGCTCATTCCCATGGAGTCACATAACAGCATTAACACCGCTGTACATGCCTCCGTTAATAAAAGTCTGGCACATCCTTCATCATTGGAGTAATCAGTCAACTATAAAATAGCCTTTGCAGAGCTAAAAACAAAATGCATTCCTCTCATAACTGCATATATCGTCTTTCAGCTCTTGCTGTTTTCCCTCCGGTAGTCTTGCAGCTGGAGGCATTGAATGCAGCCTCTACTCTACTTCAAAACATGCATCAGTGTCCCATTTGAAAGAATTGGTGAACCCTCTGCAGTGCAAAACAAGTAACCGCCGTTTTGGAATACAATATGAGGTTGAGATGTGGAGCGTATGAGTGGTACCGCAAGCTACATCCAATCAGTGCAACCAAGCTGCATTACTACAGACAATGAAAGCATGGCATGGTAAAAACTCTAAAATTAGTGTTACTAGAACAATTTTCAGAGTGGGCGTGCTCCCATCATAACATAGCATACATTTTTATTGATCATTGTCAGGTGTCTGCCTGTACTTTATCCAGTGTCTCATATTTAAACTGTGCTTATTGTTGGGCTGCTGGCCTCCATATGTCGGTAAATTATTAAGATATGCTGATTATGGGACTGGCGTGTGTTTGTTTTCGTATTGTCTTACATGTGTTACTGTTTAAGATGTGCTGATTGTGGAGCTCATTGCTGTTTTTTTTTGTTAGGGTCTCTTGTAATCTCCTAAAGATATCCATTTGTAGTCCATTGCTTTAGAACCTCTTACTCTTGAGTGATGTGTGTGTTACGTACCTTGTGCAGGACCACTCTGTAGTTCTTTGTATCACTGTAACTTTAGTATAGGCACACATTCAGCATCACGCTGCAAATGACTGCTGAACTGAACAAAGCCATCATTTCGACATCCTGTGGCACACATCCTCATAGCCAATAGGTCTCGCCTTTGGGACCTTATAAGTGTTTGGCCATGCAACAGTTAATGTTGTTGCAGTAAGGATATTGTGCTGCATAACTAAATACTTATAAGGTCCCAAAAGCGAGACCTATTGGCTATTCCAATGCTTATTTTATAGGGTGTCAGTGAATCTGTAGATTCACCTTTATATGTTAACATAGATTCTCAAATATTTGCACTTATTTAGTTTCATGCCTTTTCACTTGAAAAGAACAGTGGCTGCAGTGTGTGTCCTGTCATCATTAGCAAAACCTTTTTGTCAAAGTTGTACATGTGTTTGTTTATTTAGCTGTTTCTGCTGCAAGGTACTTTGTGGTTGCCTATAGAAGGCAATAAGATATCTGCCTCTAAGTAAGATGCGATCTGAAAACTTGTTTGTGAAAAAAATGCAAGTTTCTTCCCAGCTAGTGGATGTGGTGGCTGAGAAGGGGCGAGGCATTTGCTTCTTTACTCTGAAAGCAATCCATTACTTTGCAACCCCCTGGGATTATTCGATCATGACAGCTGACTTCTACAAACAACTCTGCCTGCCAGCTTCAAGCCCCCGCTGCCTGCCTCCTTGGACAAGAGCAGCATATCAGGTGTTGAATAAACAAAGGCTGACTGAAGATCAATGAGAAACTCTTCTGGTAAAACAAGGATCTGAGCAGCTCCTGCTTTCTGAGGAAAGAAACATGAGGGCAAATAGAAATAAATCTTCCCGGCAATTTGCTGAAAAGAGAACAAAACATTACATTTCGTAAAAACATGAACGGTACAAGAGCAGGATATTTGTTTCTTTCTTGCCACTAATTGATTTCACTTGCAAAAGATGACCTTTAGGATTCCTCATAACAATTTCTAGTTCTGTTGTAGCAGGGCAGAAAATGTAAGGACTATAGAAGTTATGAATGATGAGAGGTGTTTGTTTTTGTGGTCTTAAAAGCTGAAAAACGCTGAATGTGTGGCCCTAAGACTGGACAAAAGTGATGGCAATTGTGTATACCATTAAAAGCCAAGTTCATAAAAGTTCCACTATTAGTACATGAAACGAATGGGTGTCCCAGGCTTATGCAGACTTACTCCCAGTGAAGGGGAGAGGGTGTGGCTTACGGCCAGAGCTGCCGACTTTGAAACTGGGGAATCATGCTCGAGTTCCTGCCATGGCTCGACATCCTGTGATCCTCAGCAAATCACATAATCTCCCTTCGCATAAAAAGTGAATATGACTAGGCCTGGGCTAAAATTCCGTTCCGCTCGCGGAAATTGCGATAATTTGACATTTTCTCATTCCGCGGAGAGCGCGAAAATGTCAAAATTTCCACAATTCCGCATTTTACCGGAAATTTTTTGCTTGCTCGCGCTGTAAAATAATACATTCTCGCGTGCGCGCGATCGCCTTACCTGAATCTCCGCGTTCGCCGACAAGTTTTCCCGATCCAGTCGCGTTCTCCACGAGATGTTGGATTGTTGATAGCCATTTGCGCTGTCTCGCGCCCGCAGTAGCATCATTCGTCGCGCGATCACGTCTTTCTTCTCGCGATCATGCACCGCGAGACAAGTGAAAACAAGATGGCCGCTCCCACGAGCAACCGCATGGGTAAGTTGGCGAGCCACGACCGTGCAGAAAATACCGCGAACGGGCGGGGAAAAAACTTCTGCATCTTTGCGATATTTCCGCGTGTTTGCGGATATTTTTAACATTTTCGCGATCATTTGCGAAAGTGAATTTCGCAAATTCTGCCCTCCCCTAAATATGATCTTGTGTAATGAACAGGTGCTCTCAAATAGGCTTGGGGTGACTTTAAGCTACTAAAGCAAACAGAAATAAAACCATTAAATATGCAATTGGACTAGGTGGAAGAAAAAACAAAATACGGTTGAACGAAAGAAAATACACAAAAGCGCATATGCATCAAGACAGAAAACTATCCAATCCATAAACATTTACTTTTATTTGCACTGGCTGAAATACATTGCAGACTCTAAATCCTGCATGCAATGCAGATTTGTTCTTGCTGCGCAAAATGATTATGCCCCAGATTCAAAATTGAGACTGGAGAACTCTGGACACAATTCAAAGTTTGTATCTCCGCTAACACCAAATTAGAAACTGTCCTTAGAAACAGGATTTGCATGTGCACAAAAGGGGATGTGTGTGTACCAGCTGGCTTGCATTGTTGCATTTTTATGTGATTGGGAACATTCTACCCTTTCAGGGATGTGGCAGTCACATATATCTTTGTATCAGGCATACACAGAGGTGTCACGCTGGCCTGTTCATCAGAGAGGGTTCAGGAGTCAGGCTCACTGAAGTGGCTGTCCCACATGTGTGCTGGGTGATCTCTAGATTCATTTAATTCCCATGGATTTAAGGAAGGTTGCATTAAAGGGATGCAAATATATTACATAACTGTGTGCTTAAAAGATCTAGGGCTGCATTACCAACTTGTATTTGCTCCTAAATTTCGCCTTTCTAGGCCTGTTAGTGTGACCCTTTTATATGCACTGCATGGATGGAAATTTGGCATTTCTACCTGGGCATTCTCTTATTTGCGTGTTGATGTGGCTCAATTCAAATGACCTAAACACTTTGCTTGCCTGTGCTATATTGGAGGTGCAGGTACATGCCAAATAGGTTCACAAGAAATTAAAACTCAGCACCGAGAAAGTGGCCAATAGATATTGGGTTTTCCCCTCTGTGCCTTTCGGTAGGCCACATAATGGGCTACAAAAATTCATACCCTATCTAAGAAGGCCTTTTAGAGGCTTCCTGTATACTGTCTCTTAAAGGAGTCTTTAAAGTATTTTACTAATTATACCATGTGCGTTATGTAATACAGAAATACAGAAAGAAATTGTTGTTTGGGAACTTTAGCCATGTAATAACAAACACTGTGTTTAGTACTGCTAACAAGCACACTTGGTGGGATCTGTGGCAGCTGTTGCAGTAACAGAAAAAAATAAATGTTGTTGGAAGAAGGAGGGAGGAAATGACTGTTTTAGGTGCAGTGGAAGATTGTGCCACGGGTTGTGTGCATTTTTTTAAAAAAGGTGCAAGTTTGTGAGTCCTCTTTTTGTGGCACTCTTGATTTCTAGTACAATGATCACTAGTGCAGTTTGAATGTTCATGATTTTTGAGGCCATAATGTACTTACAGAATCAGCGGTGTTAGATTGTTTTCATGGGCTTCTATTTTGTGCGCTAATAATAATGAATTATATTTTCTTTAATTCATGAGTATATATATATATGTATGTTTATATATATAAATATATATATATATGTTGAATTGATACAAGTGTAGTTAAAATGAACATTATATAATGTGTAGAAATGTGTTTATTAGTGTATTTTAGTTATGACACATGTTCATGTAAAACACTTTAGACGAGGTGGATGCCATCTGCATCTGTCGCATCTGCTTCCGCCTGCGTACTTCTTCTCCAAACTGGCTCCACAGAGCACGGTCAAGCTGACCTGTAGGGGTTTATTTCCACTGTTTTTATTACAATGCTTTTAATGAACTTTTCCCGTTTCTCTATGGCTTGCAACATCTGTCAAGGTCCCTTCTGCTGCCTTGCCTTCCATCGTGACAACTACTCTATTCATTTGCTGAAAGTGCTATTGTTCAAATGTTTCATATTAATCAGAGCATCTCTGGATGGCATTAGCGTAGTAGGTGTTGAATACGTTTTTAGAAATGGGATGGTACTTTTGTAAGGAAATAATGTGTAATTGTGTTGGCTTCTCTAACTTGCTAAGGAAATTATACTTATGCTCACACCATGATGATGTCTCTGTCGTTCTAATTTGTTATGCAAGAAATGTGTATAATAACCTTTTGGGTTTGGGGGTGAGCCAGAAATTCTGAGAGATTTTAAGAATACTTCTCTATGCAAGGGATGCTGTCTGTTTAATTTCTGATTTACTACCCATTTGGGACTTGAAATATTTTTCTGATTGCATACTCTGTAGGAAAGCCTTCATGGCATTGATGCTGTACAGCTTATATTTAAATTGTGTAATAAAACCCTTTAACTTTATTTTGCAGACTAAATGGTATACCATAAATGACTCCTTTTGTAGCTTTCTCTAACCAATACAAGTGCTCACAAAAAAGCTCTCTAGCACCCCTCTTTGATGTCAAAAGTATTTAGGTAGCCTATAGTGTGGGATATTTTTGTAAAATATGGACCCTAATTGCAAAGGTAAATCTATGGGCTGATATCTTTGCACATGTAGATGTATTTCTACGTATGTGTTTAAATCTTTACCTAGAAGCAATTCAGCAACTCCAAGCAGATATTTGTGCCCAGTAGTAGCAGTAGTACATGTTCTCATCTTTTTACATGAGGGGTAATGGATCAATACATGGCCTGCCTCCAGACACCATCACAGTACAGTATTCCCTTTTCATTCCCCCTTTACTCATTTTTAACCCTTAACAGGGATCATTCTCAATAAATTGGCTGTAGGGAACCCTAGTTAATCTTACTATACTTTGCACAAACAAATCTACACACATTCCTGGGGTTTCAGCTGGATTCCTTGGTAAATGTGGCAAAACCAAGGAAAAGAGCTCTGTCAAAAAAGTAATTTCTTGCTCCAATAATTTAAATATCCTATGATTGGTTAAATTATACAGTAATAGTACACCGGGTTTGCGTAGGAACAGCACATTGGTTTGTTTTACTTATTACTATAGAAAAGGGAGTATGTACTGGACCTTGATCAATCCCTGGTCACCCCCCTATTATTCTGTTATTGTTTGTGACCAAGAGGATCCCGGTTGGTTGATGACTCCTGGCATGTTGTGTCCTCAACCTCTCCCCAAAGTTTATTTACTTGTGAACATAACATTCTCCATTTGGATGCCCTTTTTCTCCTCCTCAGTCGTGGTACTGTCTTCTTGTGCCTGAAGAGGGAATGAAGTCCTAGCTCTTCTTCACTCTTGTCCTGATGTTTCCTGCTTGCTTCCTTGTTAAAATGACTAATGAGAGAACCGAAGACGCATGAGTGCATGCGCCAAGTGCAATGTCATTATTGAACGGTCATTGTGATCAATACACGTATTGTCATTTAACTCACTCCTCTGTCACATTCAAGGCTGATATTCCCACAGGGCACTTGTAAAAGTGTTTAAATATCAGCAATAAAGGTGCAGCTGTAGCACATCTTACTTCACCATCTATCATAAAACATTGTCAGAGATATACATAAACAAATGTCACTTTTGCACATGTGACATGTTCACTGACCCAAGTGATGTCACCCACAATTCTTTTATGATGGCACACAGAAATGTAGACATGGTTCTGAGGTCAAAGATGCCTGCCTGTTTGCTGGACGTGTGATGGTAGTTTTTAGTGTCCTCTGCTTGTGCCTATCTTAATCCTGAGCTGTTTGTGTGGGTGAGGGCGTCACAATGGCTGAAATGTTGTGTTGGAATGAGTCAAGTAAACATGAAATAGGTCCCATGTGGACTTAGCAATGCAACATGCCAGTGGTAAAAATGAAGATATATGACATGGGCAGCCTGCTGAAAAATCTGTGTGCCAACATTTCAAGTGCACATAATTAAACTTTATGCATTGCACCACGGCATACCCTCTACATGGGCATGACAGGTACACTAAAGAGTAGTCATAAAACAACAGCACTTGCAATAAACAGATGATGGTGTGTTGCTTCAGACTCCCCAAACATCAGAAATATAGCTCTCCCACACAGAGGCACACACACACGGCAAAGCAAGAAAACACCTGGAAAGGGGGTTCACTCTCATAAAATGAAGCACATCAAAAGACAGCTCTCAAAATAAAGCATGGGGTTTTATTTGTGAAACACACTCTAACAGAAAGGCTTTCCCAGATGTCAAATGAAACAACGTGTGTGTGTGTGTGTGTGTGTGTGTGTGTGTGTGTGTGTGTGTGTGTGTGTGTGTGCAAACAATAATAACGCACTTACAAGTAAGCAAATATAACTGTTAAATGCATGTGATAAAATAGAAGCAGATAATAATGATAATACTGGACGTCCACTGCAAGAAATAGGCACTGTTAAATACACGTAATCAGACAGTAAAGAATGAAAAGATAGGTACTCAAATACATCAGATGATTATGACACTGGAGACTTTAATATGCACACAGACACACTCACACAGCACAATGCCAATAATCAGAGAAAATACATCACCAGCTGCAATAGCTTCATCTTAACCCACACCAGACTGGGGGATTCACTGCTGGGGTAAAGAGACTCAGCAAGCCGTAAACTGCTACACTGAATAAGACGCATCCGTCCCTTCAGGTCAAAACAAAATCTTGCTTTCCACGTCAACAAACCCCACTTTTATAATCTCTATGTACTAGAAGTTTCCGAGAAGACCTCCTCTGTGCCAAGGAAACTTACTGGAGTTGGCCAAACTCCCACAAGCATTCCAAAGACAAATGAGTTCTCACATATTCTTCTGTCCTCCCACATGTTACAGCACCTTATCTTAGTTAAGCTTGAGAACATAGAAAGCATCTTCAAAAGTACAGAAAACAATCTTGAATGTGAATGGCCTAAACATTGTGAGTGATCTGGGGGCCTGCTTGTGTGTGCAAAGCTCAAGCTAGACCGTCAGAATTCAAGATGGCATGAGGGCATGTCAAACCCAATAGTAAAAACGTCATAAAACAACCCAGTGTAGAACACAATGCAATTTGTGCACCACTGCCTATAGCATCATAAACTTTATTTCTCAATGCACAACATAGTGCTCATTTGAGCACCAATGCATATAACACCACACTCCGAGACAGAGAAGTACATTCCACACCTTTCTCTCTCTCATGCTTTCAAATGCACATCCCACACGTTCTGTTTCTGGCAAGGCTGTAAAAAGCAAACACTCCCTCTCTGAAGCTACAATGAGACACAAAATGAAATCTTAAAGGCAAAATGTACATGCAGGAAACATGATGTCATACATTCAGGCTTGGATAAAGTAAAATACCTGAAGTCAATTAAAACAATGGTAGTCAAAGGTCATCACGTGGTCCCAATATATGGGAGTGCCTCTGGCACTACAGATGGTGTATATTTTCTGTGTGCATTGAGTTATGAACTTGCAGCTAATTTAAGGACTCTCTTGCGCAGTGAGATATACCAAGAATAGTGCATATGATGACGGGAAACCAACCTATGGGCCTGAATATGATCTTGGCGGATGAGATACTCTCTCATAAATGGGATAGATGTCCTGTCTGCCGTATTACAAGTTTCGTATGATATAATAGAACTTGTAATACGACATATGGCTTAACCGTCAAGTTTGTAACACAGTGTCCCATCCACCAAGATCATAATCAGGCCTTATGCCTTCGATGGAGTCTGCAATCCCCAGACCAAAATGTGCGAAGACCCTCTGCCATGCAACGGCTGGCAATATCGGCCCAGATTGTCAGGTGTGCTGCATTCCTTTGCCTGGTCTCTGCTCCCACGATACACCTAAGTGTACATTTTGAGGATCTCACCCATCTCATTACCTTAATTTCCTCTGGTAAGAAGTTGGGAGACATTTTTTCATTTTTCTCAGCCTTTTTTGTGGTGGGGGAAGTTCTAGGATAGCTGTAGCATCAGGATGGTGTAAGATTGTTCTTTGTTCCAAGGACATCTCAAGTATGACAATGATCTGATTCTACTATGTAACTTTCTGTTTCTTACTGTTGAGGGAAACGGTGCTGTGGGTATGTAGTCAACATCTATGTATGACAGACATCTGCCCCTGCTACTTAGTACTATACCACTGATGCATAAACACTAGAGAGAAAAATGGGTAAATATTGGGACAGCTTGTCATAGGTCATGGATGGCACCCCAGTGGTACGATGCAATACTTTACTGTGAAATTTCCTACTGGGCAAAATAAAATGGGAAATGCATGAAGTAATGTATTTGGGTTTAATCCTAAATGTGTTGGCTGGATTTCTATGCACACTGCATGTGGGATACCCTGATCTGAGGAGAAATCACTAGTGTGGGTGAATGAGTGAGCGATGTGTGTGCAGATGCCTATTACATTTACAAAAGCAAGTTTGTATGTTGTATTATGGTGGTAAACAGTAATTTCTCATGATGGTATGTGTGGACTCAGTCATTGTCCCCCTTTTAGAATTCACTCAACAGTAGGCCTAGGCAAAATTTAAAATTACGCAGGTGAAAGTTATTGTTGCATTTGTTGCGGAGAATTTTCAATGTTCCACTGTTATGGCACTTCAAGTAATTGCGCGCCCTTTTGTGGTAAAAATTACCCATATGTATTCTGGTGAGAGTGCCTTATTATAGAAGATGCCAATACTTACATTTTTAAAAAAAATGTTTTCTTCTGTTCTCTCTTTATCGTTCAATACAAGATGCAATCAACAACAAAGTACAAAACGAAATGCCAAAGTTCATAATTTTGTTTAGTCTTAACTCCTTTCTTCTCTTCTTTTTCGGGACTTGGAGGTGTCATTTCATGGTCATACACATAAAAGGAAACAACATTTTTTTTAAACTAAATAAGTGATTGCTGGTGTTTAACTCTTTCCAAGTGACTTGTGGGTTAGTAGTGTGCCCATTTTACCATGGTCTTGGTGGGGTTATTTTCTTTAGTAATGGTGACCCTTTGGGTTTATTGTGCTTCAGGCATGCTTGTATGGAGGGTGGTAAAGGTCAAATAGAGAGAGAAAAGAAAGCACTCTTCCCATGTTACTTCATCCCCTCCCCTTCCTCTCGCCGTTCTCCAGAGAGATTCTTGCCTTCTCCCCTTGCCAAACAGTCTGTCACACACCTGGGAAAGCCACACCCTCCCCGGGACATTGCTGGACCAGTAGTGGGACGATAATCAGGGCTTTACCTCTCTGCGGGCGTCTTCGCACCTCCTTCCACCATCATCTTTTTTTCCAGGTGTTCTCTCTCCTCTCGTTCAGCGGACTCCGCACTCGGAATGAGCGGAAAACACCTATCCTACTCGGCCATTGTTCTTCATGCACAACTGGGCTTGGCGACTTCCAGTGTCCCCTGCAGCTACCTCTCCCAATGTCCTTCTCCTCCGTGCCTACCCCGTATCATCCTTTTGACGCGTCACGCGAGGGCGGAAGAGCATGTTCTTTTCCTCCTGCCTGACTTCAGGTTGAAGTCATTGACTGCAGCTGGAAGAAACGAGTGAACAGTCCGCTCCCTCACTCTCTCCAAGCAGATCTTGACACCATGAAATGCAACATTTGTTATCAACATTTACTGTGAATGTAGTCTTAAAAAACAGAACATGAGCAGCCGTTTTTCGTGTCATTCTGGCACGTTAGCCAACATTTTAGCACTCTCAGTTATGATAGATAAATACAAATTTAGGAAACAACCGATCGACCTCTGTTTTGTGAATTTTAAATCTGCGTTTGATTGTGTTCAATGCAATATTCTGTGGCAAAGGCTGTTTAAATTGCATATCCCTCCCTGCCTCTTAAAACAATCCAAATGTTATACGTTGACACATGAATAAGAGTGAAAATAGGTGATGGTTCACTTTTGTCATGAAAAATTAAAAACTCCCAGGGTTTGAAACAAGGCTGTGTTCTTGCACCATTCTTATTTAATCTGTTTTTGGCTGATCTAACGCAAGAGTTGGATGAAGTTAATTCACATCCTCCAAGGTTAGGAGACAAATATATATCAAATCTCCTATACACTGACAATGTCATTCTGCTGAGCCAAACAAAGGTCGGACTGCAGAGGCTAAATAATAAAATATCAAACTATTTGTTACTTAATGATATGGTAATAAATGAAAAAAACAAAGGTGATGGAATTAAGTAATAAGATTCATAAAAAATATAAGTGAGAGATAAAGAAGTTGGAAGGTGCACTTGTTTCAGAGTCAATGAGATGAAGTGAGTCGCTTATTCCTTGTAAAAGTCCTTTTATTCAACAAATTTGTTCAAAACTGGCACACAGCCAACACGTTTCGTTCCCATTTCATTGCCAGTGGGAACTTCATCAGGGCTGCAACATTATAGATAAAAGACGACATAAATATCACGTAACAATTAACAACACAAAAATAATAATTACCACAGAACACAAATATCATACATACAGATGACCCAACAACAAAAAGCAGGGGAAACAGTCTTTTGTATATTATGTTTCATACCTATAGGATGAAGTAATATGTATACCATGTGTGACAAAGCATAAATGACAATATTTAGATGACAATTATATTAAAACAGACATATAACAACAAACACATATAAAATAGTTAGAGCCGATTACAATCACATTGACACGAAAAAGAAGTCGGGGGGAGAAAATGCAAAAAATTAAAAAACAATCTTTTGTATATGGTGTTTCAAACCCATAGAATAAAATAATATAATCTGAGTACCATGAGGGACAAAGCATAAATGACAAAATTTTTTAGATGACAATTATATTCCAACCGGCATGCAACCACAATACATATAAAATATTTAAAACCAATTACAACAAATTGAGATGAAAAAAGAGGGGGGGGGGAAGGAAAAACAGGGGGGGAAGGAAAAACAACGGGAAAAGAGAAGGTAAAGGAAAAGGGGAAAAGGGGAAGGGACAAGAGCAATGCATTTGAGACATGCAATGACCATATTAATATATGGCAGACCATTTGGGTATAAGGAGACCAACCATATATTAACCTATAATTGTGTTATAGTACATGTCACCTTCTCAAAAATAATACCAAAGTGATTAAAAAATGTTACACTTAAGTTCACCACATGTCCGATAACTTCTTTCAAAGAGTTCTCACCTCAAAAAAGATTTTTAATCCAAAGTTGGCATCAATTGTGAAGGGCAAATAAAGAGCTGTCTCAAACTGAGCACGTCCCAGTCAAATTATATAACCAGACTTATCAGCTCCACATTATAAGGTGAGACGAAGTATCTAAAACGAGGAAACAAAAAGAACGTAAGGAGGTACAAAAAAATAAAAATAAACAATAATTGTTTAATTTTAGAGTAGGATCACTAACAGAGAACCCATTTTAAAAATTCTCACCTACTAAATCTTTGATCCACAGTAAGCCTCAATAATAAAGAATAAATACAAGGCACTTTCAGTCGAAATGCTTGAAAAGACTCACTTATAGTGGGTGAGAAGGAATATCTAAAACAGAAAAAAAGAGAAGAAAAAGAAAAGGCGCCAAAATGTAATCAAACAAATATTTGTGTATTATGTAATACTTAGTCGCGGGACAATTCTGCTAAAATCGATATCGTAAATTAGTCACTGGAACACTCTCAAGTGTCATGCTGGTGTATCTACGTACAACATAAAAATGCTCATGCACATAGTAGAAATATTAATATGCCACAACACGTGTGAGGCACAGGTTCCCCCGATTGAGGGGGCATTCTGAAAGGCTACTTCGTAACTGGCGATCTGAATAAAACAACAATAAGAATACCACCCTCTCACTTATGTACTATACATAAATAGTGAGGTTAAAGAGCAAATGCGCATTAAACACAATCACATGAATAGTAAAATCCAATATAACTTCTATGATATGAGCACCAAAAATAAATAGAATCACTCATGGCAGTAATCATCATTACTTAACTGTCATTTTAAAAAGAAACGAGGTGAGCGAGAAGCATTACAAAACGTGCATAGTGCTTGGTATTTGAAAAGCTGCCGTAAACCTAGTACTGAGAGCAATCGCAAAGGTAATCCTTTCATCAGTGGCAGTAATGATCATTTCCTGACTGTCGTTTTATAAATACATGAGACAAGTGAAAGGCATTAAGAAACGAGCATTGTGCTTAATACGCGGAAAAAAAACTGCCATAAGCTACGGACTAAAATCATCACGGAAAGAATCCTTACTTAAATATGTATTCACTAAAAGTTAGAACGCAGCGAAAATAATTTCTCACATAAGTGAAAAATGGAAAATCCAAAGTACGTATTAAATAGCGAGCAAGCGAGCATTATACTAAATGCTGGATAAATAGTCGCGAACCAACAATGTGACCGAGAATAGGTAGCTATCAGGGAGTGTTCCAGACGATCATTTACCTGTAGCGAGTAGAGTTTCAAACGGCATGATAACCGACAGTAATGAATGAAGGGAAACGCGCTCTTCTTTTAAACCCGTCAATCATGGGTGTGAGAGCGGAATCGACGAGTCACATGGTCAAAGGAATACCCAATGGGTGAGAAGCAGCCAAACTACAAGTAACCTAAGTGAGAAATCCCAGCGGCCATCTTGAGATGGCTAAGCGGAGTCAGTAGATGAATGAGAGACTACACCAGTCTCTTAACAACTGTAAAGGAGCAAGAGAAACGAAAACTAATTTAATAATTTTAAATAGTTGTAATTCCATGTAAATAATAATGAACAATGACAATCCATTATTTATCCATGACGAACCATAGATAATAAAGAATGAAACCGGCGGCCATCTTGGAATGGTCAAAAAGAATGGAAAATCTTTAGCCCGATAAATCAAGATAGCCTAAAGAATGAAGATGGCGGCCATCTTGAAATGGTCAGATATAAACCATAAACTTATGAAAAAAAGTGTCTGTAGATACATATCCTATTACCAAAAAAGGGGGGTGTTTATAGTAACAAGAATTCATTAGTATGAGGGGGCACCTCAATTGCCTTAAATAAGGGAAGTCAGATGTTCTCAGACAAACAAATCCCAAATAAAGGGAGAGTATATTGCTTCATGTTCAGAAACTTGAAAGTAACAAGCAAGGAAGGGAATAATGGTGCCCTCTATCCAATTCATTCAAAGTAATCAATCGGAGGAAAGATAGACTACCCAACAGTGATCATTCCAAGAAATAATGTAATTCATTATCAGTATTATGGCCCATAATGGTTGTTCGAAGACGACAAATCCATTTTGCTTCTCTTTGCCTGACCATAAGTTCATGATTGCCACCCCTAGTTCTTGCTGTGACGTGTTCAATGCCATGAAACCAAAAATTGCTATTGCCAGGATGTTTTTCTTTGTAATGAATTGTTAGTGGGTAGCGGCTATCAGATTTCAAAAGCGCCCGTCGGAGTCTGGGCCCCACATCAACCTTCTGGAGCTCCGGGCACACCACCAGCATGGCCCGGCCCTAGCGTGTCCTTGGCGCGGACGGGCGCAGACGAGCCACCGGCGCGCCCGCTGTGCGCGTCCGCTGCGCGAACGCAGCATCCGGCTTATGAAGGGAGGGAGTGGGAGGAGTCACAAAACTGGAACGCTGACCCGAGCGGGAAGCGCCCTCGAGTGTCAAGCGTTTCCGAATGCAAAGTTAAAAATATTGAGCACGAGCCAAAAGCTAACTTCAGTGCATACAGATTTAAAAATTTATATTCAAAAACAATTTTTGTTCAGAAAGACAGTAAAAAAACTGAATGCCACCGATAGCGAAAATACAGTTATTTTTGGAATTTCTAAAATATCACAGCACACTTAAGCCCCCCACAACGTAAAGCAGCAACAGTGTAATACAATTACCGGCGCGAACGCAGCATCCGGCTTATGAAGGGAGGGAGTGGGAGGAGTCACGAAACTGGAACGCTGACCCGAGCGGGAAGCGCCCTCGAGTGTCAAGAGTTTCAGAATGCAAAGTTATAAATGGTGAGCATGAGCCAAAAGCTAACTTCAGTGCATACAGATTTAAAAATTTACATTCAAAAACAATTTTTGTTCAGAAAGACAGTAAAAAAACAGAATGCCACCAATAGTGAAAATACAGTTATTTTTGTAATTTCTAAAATATCACAGCACACTTATGCCCCCCACAACGTAAAGCAGCAACAGTGCAATACAATGTAGTTTCCCCAATGTTTATGGCCTTGGAACTAGAAACATACATCAGCTCTTTATGGAATGATTGTTGTTATAATGGATTAGCCCCCTTTATATTTAGGTTATTTTATTTGTTTGGCTTTCTGATTTTGTATAGTAAATTATTCCATTAACATTTTTTGTGAACAGCGTTCACAATCATTAAATACTCGAATCCTATAATTCATATTATTTTAAATGTTTTAATGGCATACACTTTTCGGATAAAGAAACATTAATTTAAATTTTTGCATCTTTGTGGTAGAATACTGTTAGAAATGGGAGTTTCTAGTTGATACTGGTTTTCCCCCTGTCCAGGTAGGGACCCTTCCTTTTGGTCAGAGTAAGGGAATTACACAGCTAAAGTAACCCCTGCTCACCCCCTTGGTAACTTGGCACGAGCAGTCTGGATTATCTCAAAGGGAATGTGTAAAGCAATTGTACAAAACATACACAGTAACATAACGATTACACTACAAATGGACAACACACCAGTTAAGAAAAATAACCAATCTTTATATGAATAAAGCAAGAGGAAAACAACAAAATTCTAACGTACACAAGCAAAGATATCTATTTAAGAATATTTAAAATTGTTCTGTTCATAGAAAACTATGGATGTGTCACTTTTTATTGCAAAGTACCTGAGATGTGTTAAATTCAAAAGATGAAAACAGGTGCAAGGGAGATGAGGCACCGAAAACACAGTGATGCATCAGTTCATTGCTCTCAGGGGAGGGGAAGCATAGATTCCTTACTGCCAGAGGAGGTGATGCATTGATTCCTTGCTGTGGTGCAGAGGAAGTGATGCATTGCTTCCTTGTTGTCAGAGTAGGTGGTCCTTCCATTCCCTTCTGTGAGGGGAGGTGATGCTTCAAATTTCCAGCATACGGTCTCTGTTCCTTACTGCTGGGCAACATCAATGAAGACTTGGCGCACAGGTGCAATGATTAGAAAATCTGGGTGCCGTACGGCGAAATTGGTGCTGAATCGATTCTCCCTGCCTTGAGAAGGTGATGCAACAAACTCTTCAGCCGCACAGCAGGGCCTGCATCGGAGTAGGAGCGGGTGTCTCAGATTTTGGAGACACAGTGCACAGGGCTCGGGCTGTGTCGATCTTGGAGCCGCACGACAGGTGCTGCATTGATTTTTCTACCTCACGACAGCAATGCGTTGGTTTTTCAACCGCATGACAAGTTTGCGGTGGGAAAAACAGTTGCTGAAGACTGGTGCATAAACTTTCTTATTTTCTTGCAGCAGAAGCCACCTCCAAGGGCCTAGAACTAGAATTGGCACCACTTGGCAGGTCAGAACTTCCAGCAGAGGAGCTAAGGGGCTGCAGGTGAAGTCGTTGATGGCCCTGAGACTTCTTAACAGTTAAGCAGACACAAGCCCTTGGAGAACCGTGGCAAAAAGGCTGTTGAAAACAAAGTCTAGTTCTTTCATTCTCCAAGACAGAAACAGCAAGCAGTAGGCACCCCAACACAACAACAGGCAGTGTGGCAGTTCCCTTCCTACCGCCTCTCCAAGTCTTCTTCTTGGCAGAGTCTTCTCTTAGTCCAGAAGTGTTCTAAAAATGTGGGCTCACAGCTCCAGTACTTTTACCAATTTTGAACTTTGAAGTAGGACCCTGTCTTTCCCTTACCTGGCTCCAGACACACTACGGGGGGTGGAGATAGCGTTGTGTGAGGATAGGCACAGCCCTATTCAGGTGTCAGGGACAACTCCTCCCACCACTCTAGCTCAGTAAGTCCCATGAGCCTGGTGATGGGCCATCGGGATATGCAGGGCACACCTTGGCTTCCGTTTTGTGACTGCCTAAATGAATGCACAAACAGCCCAACTGTCAGTCTTAACCAGAAGTGGTTTCCACAGGCAGGCAGAGACACAAAATGGAAAAAACAAGAAAATACCCACTTTCTAAAAGGGGCATTTTCAAACACACACTCTAAAAACCGACTTCATTAAAAGATGTATTTTTAAATTCTGAGTTTATGAAGCCCAAACTCCAAATCTCTATCTTTTCCCAATAGAAAGCTACACTTGTAAGATGTGACAAGGCAACTCCAATGAAAATTGATGGAGGAGAGAGTCCTTCCAATAGTGAAAAATGATATTTGCAGTATTTCACTATTAGGACATGTAAAACACACCAGTACAAGTCCTACCTTTTAAATGCACAGCGCCCTGCCAATGGCGCTACCTTGAGCCTACCTTAGGGGTGCCTTACATGTAATAAAAGGGAAGGCTTGGGCCTGGCAAGTGGGTGCACTTGCCAGGTTGACATGGCAATTTCAAACTGCCCACACAGACCCTGCAGTGGCAGGTCTGAGGCATGGCTGCAGGGCTACTCATGTGGGTGGCACAATCAGTGCTGCATGCCCACTAGTAGCATTTGATTTACAGGCCCTGGGCACTTTACTAGGGACTTACCAGTAGATCAAATATGCAAATCATGATTACAGTATACACAGGGAACACTTACACTTTAGCACTGATCAGCAGATGTGAAGTGCCCAGAGTTCTAAAACCAGCAAAAGTGAAGGCAGAAAAATACAGTAGAAAGGCAAAACATCTGGGGATAACCCTGCAAAAAAGGCCAAGTCATACAAATATGTTTTCACATTTTATCTTTTTTTTAAACTACAGTTAATGTTTAACCCAAGTAGTTTCATTCATTCATTCATTGTTTTTGTGATTAGACAGTGAAACAGTGAAAATGAATGTCACCCAAAAAAACACTGTTTAAGCCTTATATCGTCAGGAAAAGTAAGGTCAAGCACGGTAAATTGGAGCCTTTGCTCTTTATTTTGAGAATTTCAGTTTTCCATTTTGATACAAAGAATTATGCACATTGGGAAAAACATTGTTTCCTTTGCATATTGGAAAATGATACACTTAAAACTTATTGTACATTCTATTGTATTCATACTGGCATTTTTTGCCATATTGTTTGAATTTTAAAGATGGTATACAACTTTTTTAACACATGGTATTATGTACAGTGTATTTGCATTATTTTTTATTTTGCATTCAGGGATGCAGATGCAGGCTCCGGTTGCTTTTATCAGATACAGATTCTTTATTTTGCAAGTAATTACATATAAATAACTTTGTATTGTTTATAGTTATGTTAACTTGAAGTTACGTACCTTTTTTATTTTGTGCTTCTTTACATGTTATTGGTGAGTATGTTACTACATTTTATTAGAGGTATGTCAAAGTAACATATTGGGTTTGCGCTGTATTGGGGATGTGTAGTTGTAGTAGTGTGTAAATTAGTGTAATCTTTGCTTTTACAGTGTTGATGACATTGGAGTTTCATTGGAGTTGCATTCCTATATATATAATGTTATCTCCAGTAAATTTTGTTTTCTTTTTATATTCCCACAGGTTTTTTTAAACGTTCTTTTATTTTAAGGATTGTTTTTGAACCATGTTTGCGGTTGTAGAGGGTATTGTTGGTTTTGATATGGACTTTTTATTTCTTTCCATTTTTAGACATACTTTTTGGATTGCTTTTTTGAATTATTTTTTAATACTACTGCATTATTGAGAGGAGAGTCATCAGTGGGTGTTCTGCATTACCAAACACTGAAAGTAATTTTATGTTTGTTTATTTTGTAGTTAAGGTTATGTGTTGAGAAATTATTGGTTTAGTTTGATGTGGAATGTTGACTCTGACAGCTGGGCCTGTTGACTCAGTGGACCATTGCATCCATTGCAGAGAGCTGAGTTTAATCTCTTAGTCACAGGTTCAAATCCGAGTAGGTCAACTCAGCCTTTCATCCTCCAGAGGAAAAAAAAAATGGGTACCAATTGAGTTGGGGACCAATAAACATCAGTTATTGAGTGCAAAGATACCCTTAAAGCAAGAAAAAATAGTTAAAGTGGTTAAATATATTTTACTTTAGAAATGTGTATATTTAGGGGACTGTTTTTGATGCAATGTAAAAATGTGTTTTTACAGTACTGTATTTTTATGAGGATCTAATCATTATAGAAATGAAGTACCTTCTATATTTATATATTTCTTTGTTTCTTACTGAGTCATTTCTCTATGATGAACCTTTCATTAATGATGTATTAGTTGTTTTTCCTCTTTTGAAGTAATGGTTTCTGCAGTATATCATCTCTGCTTGGGCATGTTTTGTTTACTGAGAAGTATTACGTTTTTGGAATGACTAATTACATGTATTTTAAATAAATGTTTTAGTATTTTTGTAGTCTTAAAATATTTAAAGGTCATGTTAATATATACATTGTTATTGGGAACATGATCTTGTAGTCATGGAATTTAATTTTTTAAAAGGTTTTTTGAAGTGTGCTACTGTAATTGGTTATCTTGAAATGAGTGAATATTACAACTTTCAAATTCCGTAAATTTTTACATGGAGCTGTTTGGTAACCTTGTGAATATGTTTCTAAAAAATGTGCTTGTGCTTTTGTAAACATATTTTTAACATATTTTGTTTGATATTATGGTGCACTTTTTTCACTTAGTCAGCAATGTTCATTTTATTTTCTGGACTATATTTGTTTGTTAATATTTTGATCTATAATATTGAATATGCAACATTTTAAATGTGGAAATTTGTTTGTCAAAATTATGGTCCTTGACACTGAAGGTCAATAATTTTTCATACAATATTTAGTTTACAATAAGTGTTCTACCACAATATTTTTGTTGTTAATATTGTGGCATTGTGCACTAAGAAATAGGAAACAATGATCTTGCACACTACTTTTGTGGAATGCTACATCACCCCGTATTATCAAGGTTTATCAAGGTACCTGAAGTGTGACTTAATGGCTGCTAAAAATGTCTCACATTTGTATGTGAGACCTGTTGTACTTCTGTTGATCTAGTGTTGTTAGATGTTGGAAGGGGGTGAAGTGATGAGAAGAAAGGACATTCCCAGCATCTACAGCAAAACGCAGACAGGAGGTATTTGTTTTACATTTGTCACTATGAGAATGCCACAGACATTTTATAGATCCATACAATCAATGCTATCCTGTGTATATCTGGAAAGAGTGAGTTATGAGTAGATATCTTTGTGAAGCCATTCCCCAGATACATTCCCAGTGTGAGTTAGAGAGACTTAACTGTTACTGAAATCCCCAGCAACCAACTGAAAAGCAATAACCAACGGGAAAATATAGCTTTAGAGTTCGCTTACCAGGAAAGGCAACATACACATCAGTGACTTACTCCCTGGTATAGCAGACAGCTTGCACATTGATGCCTAGTGGAAGGGTAGCTAATGTGCGACAATGTGCGTAATCAATGGCAACTAAGACCCGTTGGCAATGGAATTGGATTTCTATGCTACCTGTTGCCTTTCCACCAATTGACTGCAATATGGCAGTATACTGATAACCTCACCTGATGATGCGTAGTCGATCTAGTATGACTTGCCTGTAGACACCCATAGTATGCCCAGCTGTCTTCTGGAAAGATCCAGGGGCATATCTATCAATATGTGATGCAGCGCAGCAAGCCACCTTACTGGGCTACATGACAGGGAAAGGGGAGGAATGTACTTTATTTAACATTTGAGGCACATTCCTGCCTTTTCCCAGTGCTGGCACACAATGTGCTGCCTAGCACTAACACAGGCACTCTTGCACGATGGTGCAAAGGTCTCTGCATTGTAAGAAGGATTTCTTTTCTTGCAGGAAGGGGAGCTATACTTCTCCATTGGATTCATATTGGGGGCCTTTTTCTGAAGTTATTTTCTGTCCATGATTATTTAAGTGCTTGTGTGTGTATTATCTGTAGCAAAACGTTTTTTAAATACATTATTGTTTCTGTAAGTCTGTAAATTCAGTGGGTGTATTGTGCTTGTGATCTGATTTTACTTTTCCCTTTAAGCAGGGAGCAGTATTTTCTGCTTTGTATTTGATTTTCATGCAGGACCTGTGACCGTCAATGTGTGGTGTATGATTTACTTCAAGGCTTGGCTAGAGTAGATTTCAGCCTCTTTTGCTTTTAGTACTACTGGAGGAAATGTGGGTGTGCCCTTGATACTTAAAATATGACTTACCCCTTTGTAAGTATGTATTTTTTAATTCAATGTTCCTCCTGGGTCCCTTCTTAATTTGATCTTTGGTCCTCATGCATTGAAGTAAATAGTTCCCATTTTCTATTCAATCCTCCTTGTCACAACTACATTGACACCATAAACATATGCATCCACTTGCAACATTATCTGCATTTGTGGTGGAGAGCTCCCCGTATACGAGATAGGACAGACAAAGACAAAGCTATTTGCTGGTACATCACTGAACTGCATGTGTGAGCATGTGAAGTAGTACTTAAAGACTATTCAACAACTCTTTCTTGCTTAGATCCTTAGGCATTATAGAGAATCAATCACTACTCATCCTTTGAGAACTTTATTCTCACATGTCTCTGTAACACTGACCGCTTCATCTCAAATGTTGTGTTTTTTTTTCCCAGTTTGAGTCTGGATTTCCTAGTGGGATATATTATATCCGCTATTCTGATTCATCACGTCACTGTGACAAAACGTTTTGTTCCTCACTTTTTTCAAACTCTTTTTCAGAATCCTCGTGCATCTCTTGCTTGATTAGATGTAGCGACATATGCAACAAAAAAAAGAAGATGAATGGAATGCTGAACAAATTGAACATTCACCTCCAGTCACCTGGGTCCCATGCTCACTGTGCCACTGGATTCATGCTAGCCTGGCTGATGGCGGGAGAATACCCCGAAACCGATCCCACGATGCTCATTTCTTGTTCAGGGAGGAGCTGGCCTGGCATTTCGGGCTGGACTTTTCCCATGGGGAGCCGGTTCAAGACTTATTTGTATATGGCCAGTCCAAACTGGGGTGGCGTGGCTTGGTGATCAAAAAAACAATGGATTAAGCCCAGATCTGTGACTGGGTGTGAATGTTTGATTTGTTCAGCATTCCTCCATCATTTATACTTTTTGATCAGATGTGGCATACTGATTTTCAATTGGAGAAAAAAGAACACGCAGAACCCTTGAAACAGTATTCATTTCAACTCATAAGACATCTCTCAATGCTGATCACAGAAGCTGACTGACATATGCTGCAAGGGCTTCTGAGGATATAGTCCTATTTCAAATGCCCTCACTCTTATGCTCTAGAAGAACTTAAAACATTATTTTCAAGGGATCAGTGTATCCAAACCAAGTTTACATCTATAGCTCTTATCCACCCAGCTTAGGTATACTGCTGTGCTCTGCCAAGATTTCTCTAAATGTACCTTGTCATAATTCAAATGTTGTTTTTGCTCAATTAATTTATTGGCTTCAAGAAAACACTTTATTCTTAGAATTAATATGCAATTCTTTTTCTGGACATTACATTTGCTGGGACAGAAACATTTTCTGCATGGTAATGGACGTGGAGCCCTGCCCTGCTTGCCCAACTGTACTAATATCTGGATCCCTAATGCTGATTTTTGTTGTCATACGCAAACAGATCATTCTTGTGTGCTATGACATAGGCCTGTCTCATGGACTGCAATCTTGTTAGACTGGTAGGGTTATCCCAAGTGCTACCTTCACAGTTGTGGAAGGCTAACGCCTTCAGCAGAAGCTAAACGCAGTGGTGACAGTATACCATGTGGGGATCAGTAGTAGTGAACAGGGTCTTTTTACCCTATGTCACTTGAGTTAGTCCTACAGGCTCAGTCACCTTTTAAAAAGTTCCCCTGCTGTGTGTTTACCTCACTCATGGCCTATATCGGGTAGATGTGGAGCGCTGCATAGCACAGGAGTAGTGACTCTGCTTTGGTTGTATTTGTGCCTGGGAAGGGTACAGTACAAGGAAGGAACAGGACTGTGAATTGCATGTGTGTTTAGTCCATGTACAGGGTGTATTTATGATTGAGAGGGATACATGACATGCAAGATGTAGGGTTCTGAAGTGCGGGTGCAGGGTGTATTTGTGCTTGCTTGAAGTACAATACATGAACGGTAAAGTAATGTGCAGTGCAGTAAGCGACTGCGAGTGTGCTGCAGTGCACGTGTTTGTAAAGAGCACATACATCCTGGTTAAAGATTAAAAACGTAAGTGCTGAACAGTACGAGCAGACTGACTGGCTTCCTGAATGCATGTGTACATGTATCACTGCTCAACAGTAAGTCTGCTGTGAAAGTACACTGAGTGAGTGTGCCAACAATGTTGCACTGTATGGAGGACCCTAGGTTCAACTTTGAGAAGCCAAAGCCTGACTGGTGAAGACATGAGGAGCAGAGGATTCCCCAGTCATATTTATTTCTTGCTGCATTCGTGTGAGCTGTGTGGGGATTGCTCTTTGATTCAGTGAGGAGTCTCGGCCTCTTCCCTGTGACCTATCTCAGGAAGGGAGATGGGGATGATAAGGGTATCACAAATGGCAAGCATGGGGGTCTGAGATTAACCTTTAGATGTACATATCACTGTGGCTGACGTCCAGGTCACTCACATGAATTGTTTGTAGATAATCAGCTTTGCAGTCATGCCTGCTTAGACAGACATCTTTCATGAAGGAAGTAAGATGAAAAGGAGAAGTGCCCACTTAAAAAGAAGCAGAACCCCAACGTAAAACTTTAAAGATCAAGATCGTAAATCACATTTGGTGCCTGGAGAAGCACTATGAGAAGGGGAGGTTGAGTCTTCCGAAATGTGTCATCTGCAAAGCAGCCAGACCTGGGGTCAAGGCCTGCGACTCTTGCTGGTGGATGAGGGGACATTATCCAAGGAAACCAAAACTACCTGTCTTGGAGCACCAGCATCTGCCTGCTTCCCAAGATCAATGTCCCCTGTGAGGAACAGGAGAGCATTGAAGGGAACGGGGTCCAATGGGGTCCTCCTATCGGACTGTAGCCCATGAGCAAGACTGGTTTTATTGATTCCCCTATGCCAGTAGAGGGCCATCGTAGACTGTGTAATGTATTGAGTGCTGTGTGGAGGGCACCAAGCCCACACAGTCTTGTTGCTGTAATCTCATATGTCAGAGGGGGCCACTGATCAAGCAGTTGTGTGACCACAGTGCCAAGACATGTGAACCCCTGAGCAGTGATCAGTCAAGAAAGAGGGGACAGTGGGCTTTTGGGAAGGTCCAGCATAAATGCCCAAGGAAAATGGTTTCAACAAGAAGATTATGCTGTTCCTCTACACTGAAAGACAACACACAGGAGTTTATAAACCAACCTGACCACTAGGGTTTAAAGTTGGAAATCCATTGTATTGGATTATAATGCCCTCACACACCCTGTTGGGTGTCATGCTTCATCATTGGGCTGCTCCTCGTCGGTCGGCGGTGCAATACCCGACGGGCTCCCTATAGTGGGGGCACTTTTGCGGAGATCTTTTTCCAACAGCCGTTTGGTGAAGTGCGAGTGGGGGGGCCTCGTGTGTGTAGATGTTTAATTATGTTGGAAGTGAAAATAAAATAGGGTTGGGACTACCTAAGAAAACAACTTTAATCGAGGGGTCTCCTACCCTAGGTAAAAACAAAACTATAAGGCGCAAGGCTGAGGTAATGTCTCAGATTGTGGCGCTCTTATAAGTGGTAGGTCAACATGTTTCTCGCCAAAATGAGTAATCTGCAGGCGATTCGTCAGGACCAAAAAGGGTAACTATCTACAACTAAAAAGGCTACACACTCACATCAACCATAAGACTCAATCATCGGATACTTGGTGGTGCTGGAACTACCCAGATCAATGGACTAGCCAGGCATCAGAGTACCTGGTGGGTTATACACACGAGGGGTTCCTCATGTAGATTGTGCTGTTCGTACGGAGACTGCAGACCTACCCCCTCCTACCGGGCCCAGCACTACCAGGTATCCGACGATTGAGTCTTATGGTTGATGTGAGTGTGTAGCCACAAGACCATTTGCGTTTTAGTTGTAGATAGTTACCCTTTTTGGGCTGAATGTCACACTTCGCTGCCTTTGTAGAGTTAGAAATAAAACACTTTTTCTTATATAAGCAAGCACATGGCTGGACATTGATTGATTGTTTGTACACTTTGAGTAATGAGTTGTATCCACTGAAATAATGAAGGCAGTCTTTTTGCTGCTCAACTTGTAATGGTGATTGAGGTGCAAAATCATGTATTACAATTACCTATACTGTTGTGATGAAAGCCCAAGTTCAGGGTATTGTCTTGTACACCAAAAAATAAAGGGTGCACAGCACACAGTTGGTGGGGTTTGTAAAGGGGTTAATGGATTGGGTTAATCTTTGCCCCACACATAATGTTTCATCCTTTGCGGGTGTTTTCAATCCTGTACTGTAAGCAAAGTAAATACAGGAGCATTACTTTCTCCTGCACTCTAAGGTAATGTTAGATGATGTTGTTTGGCATTGCAAGGGTGGATACTCAAAATAGCTGAGCAATACATTTAATAAAGGCATGTACACTTTTAATAACAGTATTGTCGTGTACCTCCTGAGAAGGTAGTATAAGATCACATTTAACCTATAGGAGCTGTGAAATGTATTTTCCTCAAAAATGTGATAGAAAAAAATAGTTAAGTCACATAAGGTGTATAAATACCAAAACAGTAAAAATGATGCAAGACCTTCAAGCCTCAAGAAACGCACATAACCACAGTTTGTTAAAAGATTTTCACAATTCCCCAAACACTTCATTATGTGGCATGACGCTGGATTCGTTCTGGGTGAACCTGCAGAATTACTGAGATCGAAATTCTCCCGTGAAAGGCCAGTGGGAAGAGATGTCTCCAGCTTGCCAACAAGGGAAAAAGTTATTTTTCGGGCCACATTGCTGTAGGGAACTGTGAGCAGCAGTCAGATTACATTTTCTGCTCCTCTGAACATCTTTCTTATTGAGCTCTCTAAAGACAGCAATTTTTTATCACAGCTTGCAAGTACATTTCAAACCTTTCTAGGATGTTTGAATATAGCAGAATGAGTACATACATTGCATATGACAGTTCGGACGATTACGAAAGGTACACAACGTAATGGTAAAATTGTTCCCCAAGTGGAGTAACTAGCATCAACAAATAGCAAATGAAGAGCTCGGTAATTAGTGTGTGGGTAATTTGTGTGAAGAAAACTGCCGATATCACAGCCACAGTAATTAACAATTAATGTGAATGGAGTCGGAGACAAAAAAGAAAGTAATTCTGCAGTGTGGATCGAAATTCGTGCAACTAAAGTTTTTATTTTTTATGGAATAATATTTTTGAAAAGCCTATGGATAAGCCACTTCTCTTATCAGTGTAATTCTGTTCAATATTTATTTAGATCATCTTTTGACAAGCACTTAGGTTCCAATTACAAGTTCAACAGAGCAGTAGGCTCAGTTAGGATGCCGCTCAGTAGTGCAGCAAGTGTGCAAGGTTAGTGGCCCTCATGACTGCTGGTTGATTCGGAAGCTACAGCAATATACATTGGTCAGTGGGCCACTAAGATTTCTGAACCCTAGTGCCACTGCACCTGCTGCACCAGTGATAGCTACGCCCCTGATACCGCTCTACCCCTTGGTAACAAGCCAAAAGTTCCCGTAACCAGATTGCTCAGGTGCCGGGACACCAGACCTGGTTGTACCGGGTGGAGAATATTGACAATAAAATTGCTTTATGTCCAGTCTGTAAGTACAGTCTGTCTTGTTGTCCACCCCGCCTTACACCCTCCTTCAGCACAGGGGGTATGTCATACCCTCCCCCCAAGCAACGTGACAGCTTCCCCCGCCTACTACCACCCTCTCAGTTCCCTCCCTCATCCACTGATCTGCACTGGCAACTTCTCCCATTTATCAGCAAATAAATGTGTATGTGTATGGGTTAAATTGGAAATACAGTTTCCGGTCCAAAGGCTTTGTGATAGCATCCCAATACAGCTCAAGATCTGGGCGAGATTTGACCTGTAGGAAGAGTCCTGTGAGTGAAGTGGAATCATTACACCTACACTCTTTGCCTTCGATCATCTCCCGATATATTTTTTTAAGCTTGTTTTTTGTCGGGAACAAGGAAACAGTGGGGCTTTCCCACAGATGTGCAAGGCCCATTCCATAAAAGAGAACCTTAAGATTTCTCAGCCAGCGGATCCTATGGAATTGGTCGGCATCAATAACGTCCCTTAGACTCTCAGCATATACTGTCAGTTCCGGCGTACACCATATCCTACGTCAGTATAGAAGAGGTCGTAACCTGGCGAGGTCTGCTATAGCATTTCTACCTAGGTCGTTCCTTAGGGGAACAATCGGTGTGCTTTGCGGTAGACTAGTTATCATTTGAATAAATGTATTTTCCGCAGCACTTAGCTGCTGCAGATTTTCCAGGCCCCAGAGCTCAGCACCATATAGGGCCGAGCTCAACACTTTGATTTTTTTTTTTTATTGTCCTCATACTGCAATAGTTTGTGTAAGGAGTTATCGGGGACCCCACCTTCCTCTCTCCGACCCTTTCACTGCCCCGTATTTTCATGACCCAGCGGGCGTATCTCCCTTGGTGTTACGGTAGGGGTCCCTTTGTTTCCATTACCAAGTCCAATAAATGTTTCCGAAGGGGGGGGGGGGGGGGGGGCTAGCCACTGCCTACTCGAACAGGCACTTTGCCTATTTATTTATTGTCATTGCATAATCATTGGAGTTTGAACAACATGGGGTAAACTATCAGATGGGGCATGTTTACTTGGCAAGATCGGGTTTAGACAATTAAAACGGTACACCACTTTGATGTTGTAGATTTGTAATACAGGGCTAAGTGGTTTTGTCAGGAAAGTTCTAAATTCCTTTCTTAAAGTGCCTGCTAATACCCTTGGATAGGATTAAAAAGTGAGAGGACTGAGGGTTTCAAAGCAGATATACCCCCTTAGCGGTCAACATGTTTCTGCCTTTGGTAGACTCTCACCAGAGTTCTCAGGCATTCTTGAGGACCCGAAGAATGCCTGGACCCCTTATACACAGAAAACTTGGACCAGTACTGTGTTTCAACAGCCGAGTTGGCCGCGGGAGAAACCATATGGCTGTAGAGAGGTAAAATGCATCTCCTCCAACAGATGGAGATGGCGTTTTATTCACCCTTCATTTTCGTGACCTCAGACAATCACGGCCAGTATAGCCATCTGACTAATTCTATTATTGTATGCAGAGTGACTTGAGCTGTTTTCTTGTCCTGAAGAATGCCTAAGAACTCTGGTTGTAGTCTAAGAAATGCATAAACATGTTGACCACTAAGGGGGTATATCTGCTCTGAACCCCCAGTCCTCTCACATTTTAATCCTATCATGGGTACTATTGAATAAAGATATTGAGTCCCTGGAGACAGTTTTAACTTTTCACTTGGTTTGGTTTTGCACTCTGCCCCTCACCCACTCATTCTTCCTAGTGGCATCCCCCATTCAAAACACCTCATCTCCTCTCCACCCACTGCTCTCATGGGGAGTTGTAGCCCACAGCTGGGACCTTGCCGCCCCGATGTGAGGAGGGAGGCCCTTGATGAAGCATGTCAACTTC
Organism: Triturus cristatus; assembly: GCF_964204655.1. Taxonomy (NCBI): domain Eukaryota; kingdom Metazoa; phylum Chordata; class Amphibia; order Caudata; family Salamandridae; genus Triturus; species Triturus cristatus. The sequence continues at coordinate 336,950,270 of NC_140595.1, forward strand.
GGGTTAGTGAGGGTTCTCGTCGTTCTAAAGGATTACTTTTCCTTATCAAACAAAAAAACAACATATCTGAAAGAAACATGTTAGTTAGATTCCTCACCTTAGAATATCCCCAGACGTCAGGCTGGATCCGGAAAGATTTTTCGTCAGCAATATCCTTGCACGTTGCTAGGCATCGTCTGCGGCTCCGCATCGGTCGTTGGCGTCGTGATCACCGGAATGACATCATCAGAGTACCTAGACGCTGCCCTCGCGCGGTGACATCAGTTCTTCTTTTTTCCGCGCCAGACAGCGCCGATCCGGGAAGAGCATACCCTTGGTTTTAAACCTTGTGATTCCTGTAACCGACTGATGTTGGTTACGGACCACCATCTCCGGTGCCTCTACTGCCTTGGGGCCGACCACGATGCCGAGTTGTGCCTCGACTGCCGGGCCTTGACTTCGAAGGCTAGGCGGGAGCGGTCCCGCAAGCTTCTTGAGTTCTGGCAGTCGGCTCCGTGCCGCTCACGGTCCCGGTCGAGGAGGAGGTTGAGGGACCGGTCGCGGAGCCGCAGCCATCACCACCACTAGTCTGGTTCCAAGTCTTCGGCTAAGTCGAAGCATAGTAAGAAGTCCAAGAGGCGACATCTCTCTTCGGGCTCCCCTCGCTGGTCGCGCGACTCGGCTGAGGGTTCGGGTGGTACCACCCACACGGCTCCATCGGAGCCGCAGGAGTCACGTCAGTCCCCATACCTGCCGGTCCCTGGGACTGACGCGACTCTGGTGGAGACCAGTGCCTTCCTCTTGGCCATGAGAGGCCTGACTCTGCCGGCGGGCCTTCGGGCCACGCGGGCTCGACTGGGAGGCCTAGCGAGCTGGCGGCTCCGGCCCCGGTGCTGCAGGTCCCCGCGGGATCCAGGCCTGGCTCCCAGTCGGCGCCGGTCGACCTCACGACCCCTCCGCCGGCGTCGACTCCGGTGCCACCTCCGGCGCCGTCTTCAGACGATGCCGTTCCCCGGATGACGCCATTCCCCGGTTCAGTCCCGGTCTGGGCCCGGCGTCGGAGCGGCGCCGCGCCAGACACCGATGGGTGGCAATTTCATCTTCCGCCCGGCTCCGATCATTCCACCTGTCTACCAGGAATCGGATGACGGTGACGACTGGGAGGGGTCTGAGGGCCCTCTGGCCCGGCAGGGCCAGTTATCACAGGACTGGGCAGATGATCTGGGGGATGCCAGTGGTCTTGACACCTTCCCTGACACTGGCTTCATCTCTCCTCCGACCGTGGCTTCGGAGGAAGGTGCTGCATTTTCTGTGGTGCTGCGCAAGGCGGCCGAAGCCCTTGGTCTGGAGCTACCTGCTGTGGCCGTGAGGACTAACCTTCTCACTGAAGTGCTCCAACTGTCAGCAAGCTCCTCGTAGCCTCTGCTGCAGTTTAATGAAGCACTACTGGACGTTCTGAAGAGCACCTGGTTATCCAGGCCTCTACTTCCCAGACCTCCTTCCCGTCCGCTCCCCCGGATCTGGAATCCAAGAGACTTGAACAGTTTGGTAAGAAGCTGTTCTCCTCCCTTAGTTTGGGACTGCGATCTATTAACACCGCTTGTCTCTTGGACCGTTATTCCCATTCCCTGTGGGATACGGTGGAAGAAGTGCTGCTCCAGTGTCCGGAGGAGGCCCGGACACGGCTCGCCCAGGCTCTTGCCGAGGGGCGGAATGCAGCGTGGCATGCTATCCGATGTGGACTGGACACTACGGACTCGCTGGGTAGGGCAATGTAGACCACAGTGGTGCTCCGCCACCACGCCTGGCTGCGGTCCACGTGTTTTTCTGGAGCTGTCCAGAGCACCCTCATGGACATGCCCTTCGATGGCAGTCACCTTTTTGGTGACAAGGCAGATAATGCGCTGGAGCACTTTAAGGACTCCCGGGCTACGGCCAAGTCCTTGGGCCTCTCGGCCCGTGCCCGCAAACTTCCACTTTTCGTCCCTTTCGTGGCCAAGGAAGGGGCACCCCCTCATGTCCGCCTAGCCACAGGCCGCAGAACCAACCTCAAAGCGGTCGCAGATGTGGATTCCGCCGAGGCGGTACAGGGGGACAACGTGCCGGTCCGTCCACATCTACCCCGGCAGCATCCGCCTCAAAGCCCTCCTAGTCCATGCTTTCAGGCCCATTCCACGCCAGTGGGAGGCAGAGTTCGCTATCACCTGCTCCACTGGCATTCCAAAACATCGGATAGGTGGGTGCTGCTAATTTTTCGAAGGGGCTACTCCCTCCCCTTCGAGGTGACTCCTCCAGCCATCCCACCGCAGTACCACCGCATGTCGGGGAATCACTTGAATCTTCTACAGGAGGAAGTTAAGGCCCTCTTGGCCAAGGGGGCCAACGAGCGCGTTCCTGGTCCAGAAGTAGGCCGTGGTTGTTATTCCCACTACTTTCTGGTTCCCAAGAAGGGTAAAGGGGGCCTATGCCCTATCTTGGATCCAAGGAGCGTCAACACCTTCCTCCGCAAGGAGAGGTTCAAGATGCTCACCTTAGCTCAGGTTCTGGCTGCCCTAGACCCTGGAGACTGGTTGGTAACATTGGACTTGCAAGACGCTTATTTCCACATCCCCGTCCTGCCGGCCCACCGGCGTTACCGGCTGTTCACGGTGGGCCAGGAGCATTTTCAGTTTACCCTGCTCTCCTTCGGCCTCACCAGTGCCCCTCGGGTGTTCACGAAAGTGATGGCGGTGGTCGCAGCTCATCTGCACAGACTGGGGATTCCAGTCTTCCCCTATCTCGACGACTGGTTGCTGAAGGCGGGCTCGCCCCAGGCAGTCATCTCCCACCTCCAGACTACGGCCGACCTCCTGCATTTGCTGGGGTTCTCCATCAATGTGCCGAAGTCGCATCTGAGTCCCTCCCAGAAGCTCCTCTTCATTGGAGCGGTTCTGGACTCGGCGCAGTTCCGGGCTTATCCTCCGGAACAGCGGGTCCGGGATATTCAGGCTCTGATTCCCATCTTTCGGCCTCTATCCTGGGTTTCGGTCAGGTTGGTGCTGCGGCTTCTGGGTCTGATGGACTCTTCTTGCATCCTGTTAGTGCATCACGCCAGATGGCGAATGCGGGCTCTGCAGTGGGACCTGAAGTTTCGTGGGCCCAGTATCGAGGCAACCTGTCCGACCATGTTCTGATCTCGGACGGCACTGTAAGACAGTTGCAGTGGTGGCTCACGGACCGCGATTGGGTCAGCGGCAGATCCCTATCCCTACTCCAACCGGAGCACGTAGTGGTGACGGATGCGTCCCTCCTGGGTTGGGGGGCCACATGGGAGAGGCGGAGATCAGAGGCCTCTGGCCTCCGACGGAGTCCCGGCTCCATATCAACCTTCTGGAGCTGAGGGCGATCCGACTTGCACTGAAGGCATTGCTTCCCTCTGTCCGGGGAAGTGTAGTGCAGGTGTTCACGGACAACACCACCGCCATGTGGTACTGCAACAAACAGGGCGGGTGGGGTTGTGTACCCTTTGTCAGGAGGCTCTGCACCTCTGGACATGGCTGGAACATCAGGGCATCACCCTGGTGGTTCAACATCTGGCGGTTTCTCTGAACGCCAGAGCAGACAAACTCAGCCGTCGGTGCATGATGGATCACGAATGGCGTCTAAACTCGGACGTGGCGCAAGGCCTCTTTCGGCAGTGGGGAGAGCCTTGGTTAGATCTATTCGCCACCGATGAGAACGCGCATTGTCAGCAGTTCTGCGCGTTGGAGTTTCTAAGGCGGCACTCGCTCGGGGACGCTTTTCGTCGTGAGTGGAGTTGCGGTCTGTTGTACACCTTTCCGCCTATACCACTTCTGCCCAGAGTGCTGAAGAAGATCAGGCACGACCGGGCCCAAGTCATCTTGGTGACTCAGTCTGTCGGTCGATCCCCCGATACGCCTGCCTCTTCAGGAGGACCTTCTGTCGCAGCAGCAGGGGACTGTCCTCCACCCAAACCTGTCCAGTCTCCACCTCCATGCGTGGAGATTGAGCAGCGACAGTTGATGCCATTTGACTTGCCTCCTGAAGTCTGTGATGTAATTTTGGCAGCCAGGCGTCCATCCACAAAATCGGTATACGCCTGCAGGTGGAACAAATTTGTGACATGGTGCACAGCAAGGGCTGTGGATCCCCTTTCCGCCCCTCTTTCTGAGGTTCTCCTCTTTCTTCTTTCCTTGGCCCAGCAGGGCTCTGCTCTGGGCACTCTTAAAGGTTATCTTTCAGCTATCTCTGCTTTCCTATGGCTTCCTGATCAATCTTCTCTTTTCAAATCCCCTGTTGTTTCTCGCTTCTTCAAGGGCATTACTCACATGTTTTCTCCTGTCTCTTTCGTAATGCCTCAGTGGGATTTGAATCTTGTATTGACGTATCTGATGTGAGCTCCCTTTGAGCCACTTCATAATTGTCCTCTTCGTCTGTTGACGCTTAAAACTGCCTTCCTGGTTGCCATCACCTCTGCTAGGAGGGTGAGTGAGCTCCAGGCTCTTTCTTCTAAGCCTCCTTTCCTTTCTGTCCATCTGGACATAGTTGTTCTCAGGACTCGTCCTTCCTTTCTTCCTAAGGTGGTGACTGCCTTTCACATAGGACAGTCTGTTACGCTGCCCACCTTCTTTTCGCCTCCGCATCCCTCGAAAGAGGACGAGAGGCTCCACCGTCTGGACCCAAAACGGGCGCTGTCCTTCTATCTGGACCGCACCAAGCAGTTCCGGGTGGACGACCAACTCTTTGTCGGCTACGTGGGCGCCAAGAAGGGACGGGCGGTACACAAGTGCACCATCTCTCGGTGGGTCGTTTTGTGTATCAAGGCCTGTTACTCCTTAGCTAAAAAGGAACCTCCTGTAGGACTGCGGGCCATTCCACTCGGGCCACAGCGGCGACCACTGCCCTGGGCCGGAGAGTCCCCTTGCAGGACATTTGTCAGGCGGCAACGTGGGCCTCGCTGCACACGTTTGCCAAACATTATTGCCTGGACAGCCGAATCCGGAGAGGCGGTTTCTTTGGCCGTTCTGAGTTCCAGGACTTTCTGGTGTGATCTTGGTTCACAGACCCACCACCGGGGTTGGTATTGCTGGGGTATCTATTCTAAGGTGAGGAATCTAACTAACGTGTTTCTTTCAGATAAACAAGTTACTTACCTTCGGTAATTATATCTGTAAGAAACATTAGTTAGTAAGATTCCTCACCGACCCACCCATCCTCCCCGTTCTGCGGACCGATATCTAGGGTTGAGGTCATCCCTTTCAGGGCCCTAGACTTTTGTGGCACCAGTGTCGGTCTCTTGCATGGCTCTGCGTTCCTGGCGCAGAAAGCTATGTACAAGAACTGATGTCAGTGCGCGAGGGCGGCGTCTAAGCACTCCGCCGACGTCATCCCGGCGATCACGACGCCGACGATGGACTCGGAGCCGCAGACGACGCCTAGCGACGAGCAAGGGTATTGTTGACGAAAAATCTTTCCGGATCCAGCCTGACGCCTGGGGATATTCTAAGGTGAGGAATCTAACTAACTAATGTTTCTTACAGATATATCGTTACCGAAGGTAAGTAACTTGTTCTTTAAGTAGAGCGTTTTTTTGTGGGTTTCATATATAGATAGGGATTGATATGTTCTCAGATGGTTTTCTCTCCCTTGGATCCCTAGTGTGATTTTGATGCACCCCAGAAGTGGCACAGCCCCAGCACAAAATCATAGTAAATATGACCCTTGGTTTTCACTGTCTTCGTCCTTATTGTTTTACCATGGCCTTTGCAATCCTTTTGTGATTTACTCTGAAACTGCTCCCTTGAACAATCAAGCCCTGTACATCGTATCCCACAGTGACGATCTTGGTGCAGATTTACAAGGAACTGACACATCTGCATAGATGCGTCCGTTTCACTGCCAGTGTCAAATGGCCTTGCGCCTCCATGGATGCGCTGTATTTACAATACAGTGCTCCTTGGCACAAGGATTAATAGATGTGTCGGAAATACTGAAGCATCTGTTGGCACAAAAGTGACGTATTGCTGGAGTTGCTCATGAAAGTGATGCAACTCCTGCAATGTGCCACAACAGATAGGTGAGTCCCATACAAAAAGCCCTGCGTCATTCCTTATACCTGGTCTGAAAAGGCGTAGGGATTTATACATAGTGAAGGCGTGGAGTGACGCAGTAAAATGTATATTTTACTGCGTCCGTTCAAATTCAAAATTCACTTTATTCGATTTTCATGTTAAATTAAAAAACGATAAAAGCATGAGACATAGTTACAGAATTTGTACATTTTATGCTCCAATTAATTTCTTCTCAAGTTAATACAATTATTATAATAATAAAAATATACCCGTTGGAAACATTTTTCCATAAAATAGACAATTGATAGAAACAACAATTAGATTAAAATTTACAGTTTTTTCCTATAATTAATCACTGCTTTTAAAAATAACGCAATATTTCTAGCATAGCATTCATTTTCCAGTAGTTGCAGTGCAATATAAGCCGGACGGCATTGCCTCAAACCCCAATTTTTTTAAATTGGAAGGATCCATCTTTTTCTGTAGTCCCAATAGTATTTACAAAATAAAATAATATGAATTGTTGATTGAGGCGCAACCCCGTCACAAGGACAAGGTATTACATTTTTTGACCAATCGTTTATTATAGGGAATGATACTAAACGATAAAAAATGCCTATTCTAAAACATGTGAGTACGAATCTGTCGTACCCAGTTCCGTAATAGGTCAAATAAGGTTGCATTTCAGTAGTGAGACGATTAATCTGATTTATCTGGACTGTTGGTTTGTGGGCTTCGCTAGCATACCTGAGTTCTTCCAGATGGATCAAACATTGTCTTTTTAAATCTTTTCTAGAGATATTAATCATCTTCGCTGGACTATGGAAGAATTCGGGCCTTCCCAAGTCCCCCATGAAGTCTTTGATATATTTTAGCCATCTAATAGCTAGGGCCTGGTCCAGGTTTAAGGAATCTTTTATGACCCTCTGATTAAATGTTGTCTTTGTTGAGGTCCAGATTCGATGCCATAGTAAAACTGGCTGGGCCCTTATTCTATCCGTAATGTATATTAGCCCCAGCTCAGTATGACAAACAAAATTTGTGGTTGAACGCGGGACAGCCAATATATAACGAATAAAGGCATTTTCCACTTTCTGAATGTCCTCTACATTTTGATATCCCCAGATCCCAGCCCCATACAGTACTACACTGACACACTTGGCTTGGTAAATTTTAATCAATTCTAACGGTGGCCTTTTGCCTAATTTCTGTGCAAAATTTACAAGGGCTGTAAAAATCAATCTTTTTGCTCTTATGGCCTGTTGCCAAGTGTCCTTATTACCCACTAAAATACCTAAATAGGGATACGTTTTTGTGTATTCAAGTTTATTATTCCCTATAAAAATTTATCTTTCTTTCTTACTGGCTTTCCCACAGCTCATTATATAAGATTTAGTAACATTTATCTTCAGATCGAGGCTTTCCATGTAATCGTTATATTTATTTATAGCCTGCTGAAGCTCTAGTGGGGTTTGAGCCAATATCACCGCGTCATCGGCGTAGAGTAGGGTGGGAATGGGTCGATTTAATACTTTTGGTAGGTCCTGGCACCCCTCGAGCATCACCCTTTCCAGACCATTGGTATAGAGGGTGAACAGGAAGGGTGCCAGGACACACCCCTGTCTAACCCCCCCTCTCCACTGCAAATGAGGCTGTGTATTCCCCATTTGGTCCATACCGTACTCTAGCTTTTGCGTCAGAATACAACTCCCTTAGTATTTGAATCAAGGGAATTTCAATTCCCATCGTTTCGAGGATCTTCCACAATTTGCTATGAGATGCAGAATCAAATGTAGTGGAAAGGTCCACGAAAGCTAGGTATAGTTTCCCTTTTTTTGCCTTAACGTATTTTTCCGTCAAGATTGTTAGATTCAGACCTTGTTCTATAGTTCCTAGACCTTCCCTAAATCCGAACTGTAAATCTGTTAAAATATTATTATCTTCAGCCCATTCCTGAAGACGATTTAAAATGATACGACCTAAAACCTTTCCCAGTGAATCTAGTAGGGAAATTGGCCTGTAACATGTTGGGCTTTGTCTGTCACCTTTCTTGAAAATTGGAACCATTAAAGATTCGGACCAGGTTCTTAGAAGTCCTATCTTACAGGCTTATTCAAGGACTTGTTTTATTAATGGGCCCCATAGCTCAATGTTTTGTTTAAATATATCTACGGGTACCCCGTCTGGTCCCGGTGCCTTTCCACCCTTACTAGCTTTCAGAGCCAGTTGAACCTCATCAAGGGTAAAATCAATATTGATTGGGAAGGGCTCTATTATAGGAATAGAGGATATAGGGCATACGGTTCCAATATTAAACTCCATTTTCTTAGCATACATTTTAGAAAAATGGTCCACCCATTGGCCTTCGTCGTTTGCTAATTCTAGTCTTGGAGTTAATTCTGGTTTCAGAAAAGGTAAGTTGAGCACGCGCCAAAATGTAACACTATCGCCCTCTGCACAGGCCTTATGTAGATCGGTCCATGCGTTCCTTTTTATTTCCCTCTTTCTTGTTTTTAATGCTAAATTATAAGCGTTTCTGCATCGCGCTATTTCTGATCTGTCCCGTTCCTTTTTGTGCAGAGCATGCTTTAAGGTGGTATATGACCTTGTACAATTTTTATCAAACCAACCAAGTTTCTTTCCTTTCACATGTTTCACTTCCCTTTTCAATGTGTTCCTTATAGTGTCCGTTATACAAATATATGACTTTAATATGTCTTCGTGCGATGTAGTCTCATCTAAACAGTTAAAAAATTTCTTTCAAACTATTTTCCACCACTAGTTTCGTAATTACCGATGGCTCTACCTGGGCCCATTTCAATGAGTATCCATTTATTTTATTTATTTCCAAACCCTGTAGTTGTTGAATTCCTTCAGAGGGTGTTCTCTTTATTTTTGACGTAATTGTTACCTCCAGACTTTGGGGAAAGTGATCACTGAGAACATTTTTATGGGTTTTAAAATTTAGGACTCTGGTAGCAAACCTATTCGAAATTATTATGAAGTCTATAGTTGTATTTGACCCTCTCCCATGAAACGTCTGCATAAACGAAGTAGGTGGAGAGGTCAACACATTCGCAAAACCCATGTCTAAGAAGAATAAAATTTCATTTAAGACTTCCCCCTGTAAGCTGTGGGAAAAATGAGGAAGATTAAATTCTCTTTCATCTGTTAAACCACATAATACATTATCACTATGTGGACATAGAGCCGTATTAAAATCACCGCCCCAAACCAATAATACATCATCCTTATTACCATTCGCAGAGTTCGACATTACATCTCTAAGCTGTTTCAATATGTCACGGATACATTCCTTTTGCACGTTGTTATAAAAATTAACCAGAATGATTACATCTCGCTTATGTAATTTCTTTTCCAAGACTTGATAATTAGGTTCTGAAAAAAGCAACCCCACTTTTTTTTATCTTTAGTAAATTTGACACATAAATGCATAAACCACCCTTTGGCCTCCCACTTGCCGATGGCAGGGCTGGTGTATTAAAGGTCTTATAGCCTTCAAGGTGATTTTCTTCCAGAGACCAAGTTTCCTGCAAGCATAGTATATCGAATTTGTTCACAAAATTCTGCCATATCTGATTGTGTAGTTTGGGCCGTAGTCCTGCAACGTTCCAAAAGAGAATCGTAATGCTATTTATAATCGCTGGTCTCTGGATTTGATTATTGGAATGTTGAGATCCATGTGGACTAAACGGCGATATCCTGGTGTGGACTGCTTCTTTTGAAAGAACTGGCTCATCTACCCTGCCCGTATTATTTGGTCTATGTATATCTGATGGGCAATTGGAGGGTGTTCCTACAGGTAGGGACAGGTTATTAACGTTTCCTGCTAACGTACCTGTTACTAAAGTGAGTTCACGGCAGGTGCTGATTGTTGTAAGCCCCTCTATTGAATGTAGGCCAGTTTCCATATCATTTTTAGAATCCTGCCTCTGAACTTGACAGCTCTTAGGGGAAGCATATACAGGGACATCGGGAGAGTTGTTCGGACAGTTGGTCAGTCAATCAATCTCCTCTAAGGAGGTCAGTGGTGCATATCGGTTTTTCACTGTGATGGGAGGGGGGTGACCTACAGAGTCAGTTCTACATGGCTTTTTAGGTGGGAACGCCTACCCTGCATACATTGTACCTGGCGCAGGTATAATGTGACGCAGGGCTTTATAACGTGACGCATCTCCCTCGATGCGTCAAGTTGTAAATTGGCTACATTGAGTGGGCCGCAGTTGCATCAAAAAAAGTGACGCAATGGGGGAGCAAGGAGGTGCAAGGGGCTTGTAAATCTGCCCCCTTATGTTTTTAAATCCTATGAGAGTACAGTTTCAAAGTAAAGAACACCACCTGAACCTATGATTTCCTTAATGCCATATATGCTATATACATTTCTGTCACAAATTCTTTTCGGATAGTCTTTAAAATGGAGGCAGTTAATGGAAAGATTTAAACTGTTTTCGAAAGGAAGGTGTACTTGTTCTTTTTTTCAAATGTTTTTGGTATCAGTTAATTAATATTACACATACAGTCTCCTGTTTGAATTTTAATTAAATAACACAATTCTTTCTGTAAGGAAGTTTTCTACAGCTCACAAGATATTTAACTGAAAATGAATGTCACGCAATATATGTGCGATTCACAAATATGCGAATTCGACCAAGTTTAAGCCAAAGAAAAAATAAAATCCTCATAGTAGTGCGATCAGGTACGCTAAAATGGTTTAAAACAAACCTCATCTCCCATCATGTAGAGATCAATGGGCAATCTAGTTTTCTAACTGTCATCCCTAGAAATAATTTGAGCAATATCCTTTATGCCACTCAAGGCCAAATGGGGCTTGAATCATGCAGCTAATGTTACCTCCTTTATCTGAACGCATTGTATTGTAGAGAATGAAAACTCATTAGGGAATGCAATGGAAAATTAAGAATGTGTTATTCTAGAAAACAGCTGTCATATTGTTTATAGCTGTTCGGAATATGAAAATGTATGCACTGAAATGTAAAAAAGGACCAGACTTATTCACTGTTACAGATCGAAATTAACAATTTCACAGCGCTGAACAGTGATTTGAATGGATGAGCGATTTTAATTTTTTCATAGTACATTGTACTGTACTTTAAATTCTGCTACAATAAAGCTCGGTTTGGTTCAAAATCTTTATTCGATTCATACAATGAATCATAAAAGCACAAAGTTAAAAAACCTTAAAACACACAATTAAGATGATCCATCTATAAAACAATAATTGTAATTTAAAAATCTATCATACAGCATAAATACAAATCCCATGGCAAAATACAGTTAAATTATCCATAGCGTTTCCTAATCTGGAGTGAGACTCGTATGAAATTTAACATGGCACAACAAGTTTCAACAGAAGATAATGACAACAAGTAGTCGTAACCTTCTTTATAAGTACATGGTTGCCGCCCCTTCAGGATAGGCTTAATAAATCTAATCCTTGGTTCCTGATATAAAGAACAAAAGAGGACAACATGTATGGTACTTTGGCTAACTCTGTCATTGCAAGGACAAGGGGGTAGCCTCTCACACCAGCCCCCTTGTTTAGGAAAGGCGAAGAGAAAATGAAGGATATTTAGCCTAAATCTCGTAAAGTAAAACCGCCATTGGACATTAGTTGTGAAAGTTAGATAAAACTGATGCTGTAACTTAGGTACATAACTAGTTGGGCCTCCCAAACAAGGTGTGTCTAAAAATTTCCAATAACTTGCTTTAATTTGGGTTTTTATGTTTCCCTGAATATTTTCAGGATTTTTATAAACATAACCCAAACCTATCTTGTTCAGCATGTCACTGACATATGACAACCAAGGGATCTGCTTTGCATTATCCAGGCTCATACAGTCCAAACGAATTTCTCTGGAAAGCTGCAGGTCATCAGATAGCCAAATTTTACCCCATAATAATAGGGGCGACAGACGGATAATGTCAGTCACTTTGGTCATTCCCATTTCATTATGACAAAAACTGTTTGATGAGCCCGATGGGAGCAATAATACCCGTTTTAGGAATTTATTTTCCATCACCTGTATTACTGAGGGATTTTCGATCCCCCATACCCCTGCCCCGTAGGTGGCCACAGATAAGCATTTGGATATATATAAGGTTTTAAGATGCGCAACAGGTTTTTGACCCAGCTTACCACAAAAACGGAAAAGACCTTCTATGGAGCGGGTGGCACTCTGGACTCGAGCCTTCATTAATGGGGCCCAACTTAATTTGTTGTTGAAAAGGTTTCCAAGGTAATTAAAGTTATCCACCTTTTCAATGGTAAAGTGATTCACCACAAATTTCCTTGATTTTGACCCTTTTGGGCCACAGACCATTGCAAAAGATTTTGGAAAGTTTACCTTCAGGTCAAGGTCCAGCATGAAGGTGTTAAAAGCATCTAGGCACACCTGCAAACTATTTCCAGTGAGGGTCATTAAAACAGTGTCGTCTGCGTATGAAAGTATGGGAATACTCCTACCATTTATCTTTGGAAAGTCACAACAGTGGTCCAACGAATACTTCTCCAATCCGTTTGTGTATACTAGAAACAAAAAAGGCGCCAAAATGCAGCCTTGACGCACCCCCTCAGTTGAGGGAATGGATTTTGTTGTTTCACCCCAGGTCCAAACCTTATGACCACGGACGTTGCTGCATGCAATCTGCGGAGAAGTGTAACTAGGGGTTCCTCAAAACCCATGTCGTCCATCATCTGCCACAACTTACTTCTACAAACAGTGTCAAAGGCGCTTGACAAGTCCATGAAGGCAAGGTAAATTGAAGAACTCCTTGCCTTCATGTACTTGCCAATAATTAGCGCCAAATTCAGACACTGTTCAACTGTCCCCTTCCCACTTCTGAATCCATACTGGGAATTCACAATTAGACCAACAGAGTCTGCCCATGTTTCCAATCTGGCCAAAATGACCCTTCCCAATAATTTACATGATGCGTCAATCAAGGATATAGGGCGGTAGCATCGGGGATCACACCTATCGCCCTTCTTAAAAATCGGCACCACCACTGCCTCCTTCCACGATACAGGGATACGACCAAGAACAACAGCCTTAAAAACGTTCAACAGTAATGGAGCCCATACTTCAGTATTATGTTTAAAAAAGTCCAAAGGGACAGCATCAGGGCCCGGGGCTTTTAATAGTATACCTTTCCTCAAGGCTTCTTCAACCTCTTCCAATGTGAGCGAAGAGCTAAGGAGCGATGCTGTGGATGGTACCACCAAAACCCCTGCATCACCCAACAGATCCGGGGGTAATAATGCTTTGGGATTAAAAAATTTGCCAAAGTGAGCTTCCCAAGATTCACCGGTAACCTGCGTCACTATGCTTTCCTTGTCGTCACTTTTAAACAGGGGACGATTTACTACTTCCCAGAAGAGCCTACTATCTTTTAACTCAGAGGCCTTCTCTAGATCTTCCCAGGCACGGTTCTTTAACTCCTGCTTCCTCTTTGTGATGGCCTCTTTATAGGCCCTTCTAGTCGATCTTATCAATTCTTTATTTCTTGGTTTTTGTATGAGGGCCGCTTTTAGGAATTTATGTGAGGCGGAGCATGCGGAATCAAACCATCTAAAACACCTTAAATTCTTTTTCCCCACTGGTTTTTTAAGGTGCTCAGCCACGTGCCCGCATAATTTTTCGAAACTCCCAATGACCTTGCCTGAATCAGATGTTGGCAATAGGCATGAATCGATCTCAGTTTTACAAACATTCAAAATCTCCGCCTCTAGGCCTACAGCATCTATTTTCCCCCACTTCATGGTAACACCCTGATTTTTATTATATTTTATGGGTTGCTCCCAAACCGGATGTTTTCCACTAGCAGGAGCACACAAAGATAGCATTAAAGGGTTATGATCACTTACAGCATTTGGTATTACCTCAAGCCTATTAACATAATGGAGAAAATTACTGGACACAAATACAAAATCAATAGTGCTCATTGCACCTCTTATTCCCTGAAAAGTTGGTATTGGCGATATATTTGGGGCGACCCAGGGCTCTACCATACATAAATCATTTAAGACAATGATATTATTTAAAGCGTCCCCCTGGGGCGTGTGTTTAAAATGCATCAAGGGCTGTTCGTTTAGGTCCTCGAAACCACACACATTTGAACCACCATATTTGCACAATGAACAATTAAAATCGCCAACCCAAATAACAACTAATAGAGGTCGTTCACTACGAGCCTTACATATTACTTCCTCCAAACTCTGAATTGTGGATACATCATTCCTATCAAAAACATTGTGGTACCAATTAATTAATAACAAGGGCTCTGTGAACAAATTTTCCAACAGGAGCAACTGGTACCAGGGAGTATCCACTATTTTTGAAGTTATCAAATTCTTCAATTTGATGGAGAGTGCTGTCATTATCCCACCCCTAGCCCTCCCAGCTGGTGATGGCATCGCCAAGACATTAAAGGATTGAAAACCATCAATTTCCCCACCCGTTCTGCTCCATGTCTCCTGGAAGCACAGGATATCCCGGCCACCCACATAATCCAGCCAAGCTTCGTCCTCCAATCTACCCGCAAGACCTGCAATATTCCATGAGATTAGGCACAGCGTAGGTTCCCCCAGGTTATCATCCACAAGCTCTTTTGGAGTTACCAGGTCGTGCCCAATAATAGGTGGGTTTGGCTCGCAGCCTAAATTACTGACAACCTGAGTGTCCAAAGGTATATTAGGCTGTGCATTGTGGTTGAAAACATCCACCACCGAGTTATCCTTCTGCCTTTCCCCCTCATTCTCCCCCATGGCTAGATCTGGAGTAAATGAAACATTTTCCTTTTTCTTGTCTAATGGTCAATCTAAACCCTCCATTCCTGCCAGTGGGTCAAAACGGTTTCTTAGAGGAATATTGTTACTTGGCATCCACCCTAGGTATTCTTCCCCCTGAAATCTCATTCTTGATTGATCATAGGACAGTTGCATGAAATTATTAAAACTTGTCGGCCCCGTGCGACATCCATCACCCTGGTGCCACAAGCCAAGATGATTTTGGGGAGGTCGGGATACAGTATTACTCTGTGTCCACCCAGAGTGACTGTTGCCCTGCAATCTTGACCCAGGGTAGCGAGGATTAAAGGGAGCATGATACAGGTTGGGGTAAAAATATTCAAGGCCTATACATTGAATATCCCCCATTCTGGCAAACCTTGCTTTATTACAAATTAAGTCCTTGACCCACCTGTCCCTAAAGTTAATAAGAATACAGTCCCCCTCTAAATCCTTCTTGCTTGGACCAACCCAAGGGACCCTTCGTACGCTTAATATTTTTGTAGCAGAAGCTGGGGGAAGTGGTCTATTATTGTTGAGCCAAAATGTAACTTTATTTGTCAAATCCTGACTTGATTCATGTTTATTCGGTGCGACCACCGGAACACCTGTCAGGATGGCCATAAAAGGGGCAGAATCAGGGGGTATGTTCACACAGATTGATTTGCTCGGAGGTACCATTTTACCCGGAACTAATGAACCGCTCAATGGAGTTAATTTAACTTCAGGTGCGGCTACTAGCTTAGACGTAGTTGAGCTCAATGTTGATGCTTTAGCTGTAATAGACATTGACTGAGAGCCCGCATCAGCCGCCAATGTAGATTTAGTTGAAACTGACTGTACGGGGATTTGCTGGGAATCAACAGATACAATAGGCTGGGATGGAGTACTTTGGTTTTGGATAGAATTTTTCTGAGACCCCTTCTTTGTTATAATACGATTCCCCAAGAACTCAGGGGGTTTACTATTGTTAGCCAGAGTTTCCAGCGAATGTGTGTTAACTGATATTAAATGCTCTAATTGGTCCAATTTTAAGTTAACAATTTGTGTTCTCTCTATAAGGGGTATCAAAAGACTTTTTACCAACTTCTCAATATGTATTAACAAATCTTCATTGTTATTATTTTGGCAGCAATGAGTCAAAGAAGAACCGGGATCTCCCAATCGCATTCCCCTTCCCTTCATGTGACCTCCCCCTCTTTTACGTTTGCTAATTTTTGTAACTGCTTGAACAGGATCCAGAACTTGGGGTTGAAAGGGAATAGGCCCGACAAGTTCAAATTAGAATGTTGGTTCCCATCCCCAATGGTACTCAATACAGTACGATCTTCTATTGGGCCGTTCGCTACATCATCCATAGGTATTAATTGAAAATCTGGGGTTGCGACTAAATTTGGGCTAGCTTCCAAGTCATTAACTATACTCTTTTCAGGAGTGACCACAGAGGCAAACCGTCCCAGGGATGAACGTTTCCCCGTAACTAGGTCCAGAGACAAACGCTTTTCTGTGAGGGCAATTTCTTTATCTAGTATCCCCGTGGCCCGGATAATGAAATCATCTAGGGTTCCAGTGGCTTTACCGCTACTTGACTTTACTGTGACCCGCCTACCCTTCCCTGGTAATGAGGACATCTTTAAAAAGTATATACAATTTAAAATACAAATGAGACAAAAAGATAAAACTAAACTTACACACAGTGACTACAATAAATATCTCATCACATTCATATCTAAAACATACTTTGAGTCCTCAAGTCCGCAATTGAAAGAGAAAGGGCCCGGCCCGTCCCTGTAGGCCCTTGGACGGCCTCAGACGGCCCGCCCTTTGCCCGGGCTTAGCCCCAGGCGCTTCCCGCGCGCTCCCGCGCAGCGGGGGCAGAGGCCAGTAATAAGGATAGTAGTGAGGCGGGGGCGGGGCAGGCAGGGAGAGCGACCCAGGTGTTAAGGGTCTCGACCTCACGCAGGGACTCCTGGTACATTGAGTCCCTGCGGGTCAGCTCGCAGCCCTGTGGTCCCGCACACACACACGCACTCGCAGCGACAGTTTAACAGAGTCAGCTCAGGAAAAGAAGGCAGGCTCACCGCCAATCAAGTAGACAGGAACAGCGAAGCGGGACCCGCACAGCGGGTCCGGCGAGGAGCTATTGCGAAAAGTATGGGCAGATGAAGTCCCCACTCTGAGGCTCCTAAAAGACGGCAATAATCCCAGGGTACGGGTACTATCCCTGGCTACAGAGAAGTGACGGTACTGAGTGCAGAAAAAATCGGAAGTACCGGTAAAGCACTGCGGTTTGTGAATCTACAACCGCCAGAGTCGGCTGTAGGAATTGGACGACCTTCTGTGAAAATGGGCGTCTTTACAGGATTAGGGTGTGGCCTATGGTACCCGCGGTCTCCCTGTGCGCCTGGAGCTCATTTCAAGAAAACATAAGTCCAGGGTAAAAATAAATTAACATATGCTCAGGAAGGGACAAAAGAATCGCGAAACGGGTAGCTTCATTAACTATGTTTTCATTTTATACCTATTTATTTGTTGTGTTTGCTTGAAAAAAATAAATTAGACTGGGTGCACTACAGCCAGATTGCAAATTACAATTATTGTGCTCTGCTGGTGAGGTAGAAGGTGATAACAGGACGACAAGTATACCTAGTCTATGGGAAGATCCATTCTTTTAAATGGAGGATGCATTTGACAATGACAATTTGATAGAACGGTTTTGCCATGGGATGGGTGGCTGATATAATTAATTTTAATTGCGCTTGTAGTTTGGCAGTGATTAGTGTTGGGCTCTTTGCCTTCTCGATCCAGTTATCATGTAATAGACGAGATAAATTTCCACCCATAATTTGTCAGCGTCACAGATCCATATACACATAACAGTTAGCACTGTGTCATGTGTGGAGGGTAGGCATGATAGGATATCGCCAATCATGCATTCCTTTACACTTTCTTGGCTCTTTTCCACGTGAGTTCAGTCGCAGTAGCACAGTCCCCATTAAGTGATAAGCTTCATTTTGTGAGACAGAATTTACCAGACATATTTGATAAACTAGATCCAACTTTAGGAATGCATACTTCAAAACTCTTAGTGTGCAAAAAATATTTGACTACCAAATTCTACTGTGCTTACTTCAAAGCAACTGAGCAGTGCAATGCAAACTTATCCCATCTGTCATTTTGTAATTAACTAATTTATTCAACCAGCTTCTTCGTTTGCCATCAAGTAGAAATAGTGATTAACTAATTCCATACAGTGGGTAACAAGCTGTGCACAAAAGGAGCATCTACAGCTCCCTGAGCCATTTCCATCGGAATAGCAATGCACTAATATCTCTCAAACACATCCTTAAGCCTAACTAGAGAATGGGCTTGTGATTCCCCTTTATCCTGCTCGCAATTACAAAAATTTAGTCCACTCTATTTTCACTGGGCACACATTTGCAAATGCATTCAATAACGCATCCTTTGCCATATCCAGGGCCCCATGATCCTGTATCGACCAATCCGACTTGTCAACCAACCTAGCTCTCACTTCATTCGGTATAACCAGATTCAGCAATTGATTCACATCAGCCCAGTTTGGTTTATTTGCAATTCTTCCTGAAACTGAGTAGGTTTTTCGCTAATGTTGGGGACATTGTTTCTTGATCATCATCAAAAAAGAAGGGTTCCAGGGGATTTGGATGGTGACTATACCCCTCAGGTTGGAGTAATTCCTTAATGAAAGTAGAGTATTGGGAACTGGTGAAGTGGAGTCCTCACTGTCTTCATCAATAAAGTGAGGGATGGCTCTGTACTCGCTCCTAGAATCGTGTTCCTAGCTATTAGGTATACAGTCTTCGGTAAACTGTTTCAGGTAATAGTGGGTTGCATCATTTAGAATCCTCCATCTAGCTAGGACTTCCCAGAGTGATCAGCCTATGTATGGCCCCCCAACTGCCCAGAGTGATGAGCCTGGAAGTGGCCACAACTGTTCACCGCGATTGGCCTGTGCATGCCTGAAACAGCTGGCCCGTGAAGGACTACAACTGCTGATGTAATGACCACTGGAAATAGGCCACATTTGAGGACTTTGCTGAACACCCCAAATGCTGCAACACTGCTGAGGTCAGTGTATGAGTGCAGGGCCAGTGGACGAAGCTGGACTCAAGGACAATGTTGCCAGCTAGTGTACAAGCTCTCAGGATAGAGGGTGTGAGCACACTGCAAAGCCTGGTGGTTGCCTTGATCTACTGCGCCTGGTAAGAATGAGAACTAAACCGGAGCACATTCATTACAATTTTCTCATTTCCCAAAGTAGGGGAGTGTCATCTACTCCTAGAGGAACAGAGCATGGATCAAGGTTGAAAGTTGGGGGTTACTGAATAGAGGCATAGCATTGCCTGATCTCCCTAAGGACTCTCAATTGAATCTAGTTATTATAGTGTGTAGTATTCTGTTCTAGTGTGCTTTAAAGTCCTTTTCTCTCTTTAAATGATAAGCACTGGGTTGGGCATTCATTTATTATATTAGTGTGTGATTTGTTGATCTCTGATTTCAAACACTTAACATTCCTAATAATCTTATGACTGCTAGCCATCTCTACCACTCAGGGTCAAATGCTGAAGGAGTTGTACTTGGCCCAGTTTGGAGAGTTAATTACACCGCCAGCGCCCGAGGCAGCGCGGAGCTCTGGGTTTAGGGGGTCATCTTGTATCATGTTGTGCATGCATCCCGTAATTCTATTATTAAATGCGTCCAGCCCGCAGGGGGCTCCAGTTAGAGGTTGTAGAGACAGCGGACAAACTTTACCCCTGGGAAAAGCCACAGGTGATAGGAAGCTTCTGGATTCTGAAGGTGCTCTTCTCTCCAGCAAACTTTCTCTCATGTAGGCTTCCCTCAGAAGCTCAAGGCTGTGCTTTCTCTCCTCATTTCCTCTTTCTCCGCCTGGGATTCCCAAATCTACTCCACAATAGTGCAACCAGACAACTGCTACAGTAGTAGACTGTATAATATATGCTGAAGAAAAGAGTTGCAACATCATAAGAAAATGCGTTGTACAGTTGAGGAGGAAAAAAGAAGAAAGTGTCCTGTACCAGTTGTGCTCAGAACCACTAGTTACCTCTCTAGTGTAACTAAGGTACAAATAGCAACAAATTATGAGGTAACAAAATTAGTAGACAAAGTTACACTTTGTCAAGTGAGTTTATCAACCTGATTTTTTGCATAATTGTACAGTAACATTTATTTCATGTCAAAAGACCGCATAATCCTTGGGAATGACAGTAGAAGGGGAGCCATCAGAATAAAACAAGAGCTCTGTCTTGTCAACATCACATATCAATAGATTAAGTGATGAATAGGAAATCACATCTACCATGAAGTCCTGAAAGTGTTGATAGGGATAAGTCACTGTCTCATCAGTCGAGATCAACAACTGGGTAGCCTCTGCATAAGTCATTAAATTAAGTTTATGTGAACATATCATCTGAGCCAAAGGATGTAGGTATATGTTGAAAAAAGGTACAGGTCAGCGAGGAGCCTTGTGGGGTGCCTTGCTGTAGATGTTTAAATCCAGAGCAGTATGGGGCATGTGTACTTCCTGCATGTATTTTCTAAATAGGACATAACCCACTGATGAGAAGAATGACAGTTTGGCAGGCAGTGGTGTCCTGGTATTTGCTTGCACCCAAGTCCTGAAAAGCCCATGTCCTTCAAACAGCTGAACCCAGTGTGGTCAATCTTTGTGGGATATTCAAATGGATTCTGAGGAAATGCATTAGACCAGTACAGGTATCGGGCCAACTACCATCCTTCTTCATCCGTAACAGTCCATGTGGAGTCTGGTTGCTGCCCTATTGGTTCCAGGTTCCTTCCCAGGGTATGGTCACATAACCCTTGGAGAATCAGCAGCCCTCGTACTGCTGCTTGTGAGGATCCCGGTCGCGGGTGTTGAAACCCACCAACGCCACACCTGCCCCAACCATCTTGACTGCCCTTGGGAACCACATCACCCAGGGTGCATCACGGACAGCCACAGCTGTTCCAGGACCTGCTGACGAGGGGGAGGCAACGGTCCACCTCAGCACATAAAGCGCAGCCTCTCCCCCCGCAGCGTGGGTCCCTTTAACTGACTTTTAGCCCTCGTACTGCTGCTTGTGAGGATCCCGGTCGCGGGTGTTGAAACACGCCAACGCCGCACCTGGAGGTGCTTGCCGCCACTGTTTGTTTGCTGCCCCAAACATCTTGACTGCCCTTGGGAATCACATCACCCAGGGTGCATCACGGACAGCCACAGCTGTTCCAGGACCCGCTGATGAGGGGGAGGCACTGGTCCACCTCAGCGCATAAAGTGCAGCCTCTACCCCCGCAGCGCGGGACGTGCCGGGCGAAGCCCGGGCCCGTCTGACACAGGAGGAGACTGGACTGGGCCATCTTATTGAGAATTTAACCTGTGTAAGCTGTTCCCTGCTTTTCTGTTGTTGGTATCACCTTCGTATATGCATCTGTCTTTACACTTTAGCTGTGTACACAGCGTGGGGTAATGAATAGAAACAAGCGTAGGGGAGGAGGGGGGCCCGGCGTAGTGGGCACACTGGACTCGTTTCTGTCGTGGGCTGAATCAGTTTTAACAGACGAGATTCAGCTGACAGAAAGAAGACTCTCTCTAGAGCCTCAGAGTCTCTCCAGTGGAACCATACCAATTGTATTATCAGTTTCTGAACATACGGATGTTACTGACTGCCCCCCTCAATCGAGGCAATCCCCCCCAGAGTGTCAGCATAATGAGCCCCCCACGCTAGACTGCTCAGCTAGTACTCTTTCTACTCCATGTAACTCCATTGCCAGTACATTAACCCGCCAGTTAAGGAGTTCTGTAGAGGTGGGGGGGGGGGGGGCACATAATCAGAAAAAAAGGAAAGCCTGCACCCTTCCTAAATCAATGCAACAGGCATCCAAAATGGTGAAAAGGAAGTCTGTGCCCCGCGGGCATGAGGGAGGCTTGAATGAAGTGATAATTTCAGATGCTCAGAAATTTTGTAGACCTAGTAATGTAAGTAGTACTAATGAGACCGAGTTCCTAAATAGAGTCGAGGAAAAACTTTATGGCCCTTTTAGATCCGCTAATAGTAAAACTGGCCAGTATAGATAACAGACTGGCCACAATGGAGCTGCATCTATTTAGTGCACCCCATCCCCCCAGTAGACAGGGACAAGGACAAGTGGGTATGGTAGAGTCCGGACGGGAGAGGATTGATGATAACAGACCTTCCACAAGTGCAGCTATCCCAGCTCCCCATGTTGAGGAAAGGGCGCCAATGACCAACCCCTTCGTACCTCTAACTTCAAATACTAATACAACCCATAGAGGGGGTTTAGTTGGTCAGCGGGCTCCCATGCAGCTACAGGGGGGGGGATGTGAATGCTTGTACGTCCTTGCATCTCCCATCTGAAGCAACACCCTACACAGTTGTATTGGCAAATGTACCACTGCTCCCCTCTAACACACAGGAACATTGGTCATCGCTTAAGAACAAGGCCCTACATCTGTTAAACACTAGATTAGGGGTAGGTAACGCACTATTTAGTGAATTTAAAATGGTGCGAAGAATTCCCTGGGTTGGTAAATTCCCAAAGGCTTTTATGGGAGATTGCGTGATCCTAAGCTTTAGGTCTCCGCGATTTGTCCAGGAAATTTTGGAAAGGGCTGGGACTGGTTGCTTAACTAAGGACAATATTAGTATACTTCCCTTGGGTTTCTTCTATAAACCGCGTGGTAATCATGCTAGAGGTAGGGGAGCCCTGAGGGACGTCTTTTGTAAACAAGGCACATATAATTATGCGGTCCCTACATGTAATAGGTTTGAAGTATTCTCCTGCCTAGTGGATATCGATTGACTTTCACGTAAAGTAAGTGCCATTAATCACACAGTGCCTACGGCCACCTATATATCACCTACGCTCAATAACAGTGTATTTTCACTAACATCACTAAATGAAAACAGACTGGATAGATCCCCGGGTAACAATACGGTGTGTGAAGAAGGGGATTGTGGCTTATCACATCAAAGTATTACGACAGGTGAGGAGGTCCTAGGGATTGTTTATGTATGCCAACCAGGGCCCTCGGTGTTTAAAGTAAACAAGTCTTACTTTGACCTTGTTTTGAAACTAGTTTCCTGGAATGTAGCAGGGTTATGTTTTAAGATAACCTCAGTGGACTGGGTGACTTTTATTGAAGGTCATGATATAATGACCTTCCAGGAAACTTGGGCATTGGACCACGTTTATTTCCATGGTTTTATAAATGTCTCCAAACCGGCTCAAGGAGGACTGAGGGGAAGACCTGTGGGGGGACTAACAACATGGGTAAGGCAGTCCGATTGTTATAGGGTGGACGAATTGTTTATTGATTGCAGGGACATTCTAATAATTAGAATACAGATGTTAGATGTCCCCGATTTGTTGCTTATTAATGTTTATGCTAGAGGTATGCAAGGTGGGAAAGCCTCCCCCACTGTGGCTCTCCTAGATATGTTTTTAAATGATTATAAGGGTGTAAGCAATATGATAATAGCTGGAGATTTTAATTGCTCTTTTGAGCCCCTTGATGATAATGATGTCAACCTCAGTTATGAGGAGGATGCCCTGTGGAATATATCACATTTGGATGTTCCTCCTATTAGAAAATGGACTGGGGTAGCCCTGCAGTTAAAAGTGTTTTGCTTGGAACAAGGGGTAAGGGCTGTAAATGGAAGATCTCTTTCGGATAGGCAGGGCTCACATACTTTTAATAACGGGTTGCGAAGTAGTCGCATTGACTTTATTTTCCTTAATAAAGAATTTTGGCCCTCCCTATTAGATATGGTAGTTTGGGAGCGGGCTGAGAGCGATCACAACCCATTAGTGCTCTCTATGCAGCTCAAAGGTATTCCCATTATCAATAAGCAGGTGCCGGGAACTGCTTATGTAGAAGTTCACACAACAAATGACGCAAGGAGGATTAAATGGACCAAAGTTATTAATAATGTAGAGTATTTACATCAGATGAGGGAGCTAGTGACGAGTGCATTAGCTACTCTCCAAATTTGTGCCACTCAAAAGGAGGTGAACTTAAAGGTGGCACCGGTCCACAGTGAATTGTTTAGTAAGCTAAAGGTTTTTTTTTACCAACTCGGCAATCAATCTAAAAGCCGATCTGGCGTTAAGGCTGCCACCTGGTATGGCGAATCATGTAGAGAAGCATATAAAATCTTAGCTAGGGCCATAAGATCTAAAAACTGGGAGGATATAAGAAAGGCTAGGGAGGGGTATAAGTCGGTCCAATTGAAAGCAAAAAGGGAATGGGATGACCAATATTGGGTGGAGCTGCTCAAGGCTTGTACAGGGAGAAGCATGGCTGCTTTTTGGCATCTTGTGAAATGGGGCAGGGGAGATTCGAATCGGGTGCCAGAAAACCATGTACCTCCCACTCACTGGGTATCCTATTTTAAGACCCAGTTTGCAATTATAAACCCCTCCCAGGAAATATTTGAATTGCCACCTTCTGAATCCTTCTTGTATTTTACCAAACAAGAGGTGGAAATAGCACTTAAATCAGTTCCAAGAGGCAGGGCACCCGGGTTCCTTCACAATATATAGATATTTGGTCATCCTATATCCAGCTCCTTGTGAATGCTATCGCTAGTGGAGCAACCATGCCCGATACTTGGTCAGGAGCGGAAATCCTCCCGATTTGTAAGAAAGGTGACCGTTCTAACCCGGGTAATTATAGGCCAATAAGCCTCATTAACTGTATACAGAAAGTTTCTGCCAGAATGGTACTCTGCCGAATCCAAGCCTGGATGGAGGAATTTGACATTTTGTCACCGCTCCAGGCGGGTTTCCGCTCATGTACCAGCACCATCGACCATGTTTTTAGGTTTATTTTAGTTTACTGGCATGTGGCTATTTTAGGTGGGGGTACAATCTATGCTGCATTTGTCGACCTTAAGTCGGCTTTTGATCTTGTTCCCCGTGCCAAAATGTGGAGAACCTTTTTAGAATTAGGTATGCCACTAGAAATTTTAGCTTTTAGTCACTCTACATGATGCAAATTATGCGCAGGTACGTTGGGACACCCAAGGAGGTGTTACGCAAAGGTTTCCTATACCTAAAGGAGTTCGACAGGGGTGCGTTTTAGCACCAACCCTTTTTTCATTGTATATTAATAGGGTAGTCCAGTACTTCCAGAATTTCCCCACTGATGCTCCCACGTTAGCAGGCCTGAAAATCCCCTTGCTTATGTTTGCAGACAACACCCTCATACTTTCCAAGACTCAGAAGGGTTTACAGTTAGCTTTGGGGAGATTTGAGGAGTTTTGTCATGACCATGATCTCCTTGTGAATGTGGAGAAAACAAAATTTATGATCCTACATAAGCACAAGGTGATTAATGGTAGAGTAGTAATGAAGGAAGGTATTCTGGAACAGACCCAGTCTTTTACTTATTTGGGGGTAACAATTGGCTGCAAACTTAGTTGGAAGCCTCAGATCAATTTATTAACTCTTAGGTATGCTCAGCTGTCAGGTGCCCTGTTGAAGGAGCAGCAATCTTCATATACCAAACCTGTCGCTCCAGTTTTAAAAATTTATAATACAAAAATTAGTGCCTCGGTCTTGTATGGGGCCGAATTGTGGGGCTTTGAGAATCTTGCCCCCCTTAAAACAGCCCAAAATAAATTGAGTTTATTGACTGGTCTCCCTCAGTCAACTCCCTTATTGCCCCTATTTTTAGATCTTGGCTGTTATTCTGTCGAAGATACGGTGCAATTCAGACCAGTAGCTTACTGGAGAAGATTATGGGTCACCCCGGAATTGTCCCAGTATGCACAAGCACTTTTGGAAGTTAGGGATGCTGATAGTATGCATAAAATTCCATGGCTGAGATGAGTAAAAATTACCTTGTCAGAGATGGGAATGAGTAGTCTGTGGCAAAATCCCATGAAAAACTCCTTTCCTTCTAAGAGCGAATACAAGGCAGCATATTGGAACATGATCAAAATGAAGCGCTTCTCTGCCTTAACAGGATCATCCTTATCCAGAGACTTTTTAGAACATAAACATTAAGTTAAGTATGAAAAGTACTGGGATTTTATTACCTCCAAAAAAGATAGGAAACTGTACCACCAATTTAGGGTGGGATCTTTTCCCACCAATTTATTCGCTAGTAAATGGAATGGTCTGAACCACAGTAAATGTTCATTTTGCCCCACACAGAATGAATCATTGGCACATATTTTATTTGCTTGTCCAGCGTACAAAGTCCCCAGGCATGGATGGTTAAATCTTGTCTGTTTGATCTTAGGGACTAGGTCAGGCAGCAAAGCTTTTAGGATTCTAAAAACATCTACGAATGAACCGATTGTGATTGCCGTCACCAAATTCCTAAGCTGGATGTGGGCTATACGTGCTAAAGAGAGGAGGCAATGTTAAACTTACTCTTCCTCGAGTACGTGTTGGGGGGCGATTAATTAAATGTATTGTGTTGCATTGACCTTAATGTATCCAATTGGCAGCCTTTATAGGATTTTATGTGTGTTACGCCAATTATGGTGGGGGAATCCCCTTTTTTTTAAAGATTTTTTAGTAAATTGTATTATTTATTGTTTTAAGTACATTCTAACTGTGGACCGGTTATCTTTCTGTTCATCACCTTTTAAAGGAACAATTTTTGCTAAATACCCATGACTATGAAAACCTACAAGAATTGCTAATGTTATATTTTGATGTATTTTGATTATTTTAACCTGGTTTTAAATGGTATTGTCTTTTATGATTTTTTATCTAAATAAAGACTTATTGAATTGAGATGAATCACAGATACCCACCTCTGCCAATTTCAAAGTGGCTTGTCATGGAAAACTGTGCTAAAAGCAGCAGACAGGTCCAACAGCATCAATGCTGCTGGGTGACTCCTGTCTTCTGACTGACAGATGGCATCCAAAATGGAGACCAAAGCTGTTTCTGTCTGTCAGGCAAGCCGAAAGTCTGATTTTGGTGAGTCTTGTATACTGTTCTGGTCTACAGCAGAACAGTTGGAAATTTGAAAGTGTTCTTACACATTTTTCTTCTGTAACCAAAGAATTTCAGAAACATCAGTCCTTTGTTCAGTAAGGCTGCCTCAACATTTCAAACTGATGAATGACTCATTTGTTCTGAAAATGCACCGTTCTATTTTTTCAGTGATGGTGACTTGTGATACTGTCTCTTAGTCAGACAGGATTACTTCCGAACCTCAAATCTTCGATTCTCATTACAAAATCATATGCTTTGCAGAGTCGCTCTCTCTCATCTTATGCTATTGTCTGTTAGGGTGCATTTTTCCTCGTCCAATGGAGTACTTGCAATGAACTGCATAAGGGAATATTGTACAAATGTAGCCCTCTCTATTGCCTCTTTCTGGCTTCCTGCTGCATGATTCATTCTTTGTGCTCCTCAACCCCGCTGTCTCCCTTACACCCTTACCTCTTCACTGGTCAGCTCCTCATTCCACGTCTGACAAACCTCTCTTGTTTGTTGTACATGTGGCTGGTCTCCCTTGCCTGCTGCTCTCTCGTTTCTCCTTCCTAGTGCACCTGACACCCCTGCTATTCCTGCCGCATAAACGCAAAATATTGGGTATTCAGAAGACTCCCTTGACTTCAGTTATGCCTTTCATTTGTTTCTATGTGACTCAAAGGTCTGGTGGCAAGGGTTTTTTTTTGCTCCTCCTTTTATTTGGTCTGTGCAAGAGCTATAATAAAGGTCTCTTGCCATTCGACTTTTATTTGGCATACAAATTCTATTAAAATGAAGGGAGCCTTCAATACAGTCCACTTTTGTTTATTCGTTGGGCTTTAATGTGCCTACTCTGCAAGTGTGAGCACAATAAAGCCAAGCCCACTGGCTTCGCCAATGTTTTCCTAAATCTGTAAAGGTGTCATAAAGTGGTTTATTACATAAATGGACACAAAAGATTAACACATAATAATGACCCCTTATGAACAACTGCTTGCACTTGATCATTTGCTGCAAAGAGCAGGTATCAATTCTAGTCAAGACTCGTTACCATCAACGTTAACTAAGCATTCAGAAAGGTGGGCTGGGTGACAGTGCATAGGAAAATACTGATATCCTTTTTGGTAGAGTTTTAAAATGTAGGCTCACAACCAGGTGTTAGGTATCTTACATTTTGTCAGATTAAACAGGATCAAAATACAGGAAAGGATTAAGGAAAACGTTAATGGGATAATTTCTAGGCACTTGTTTTAGCTTTTGGAAGTCTCCCCCCAAATTAAAATCATTCCATATTCCATATCTCTAATGTTCCCTCTATAAATCCCCATATATATTCACATAAAAGTGTTGAAAATGCACATACCAATCTATTATCTAACATGATCATGCAAATAGCTTAAACCTGCGAGCCAGGGTTATATCCCAGACACCCGTTTGGTCCTTTTCAGAAGCTGCCTGGGACTAATCTAAAGTGGCATGGCGGACAAAAAGCTATGGCTTGAAATACTACCCGAGCGACTGCCAATGGTTAGACAAATTTCAAGCGTTCCTCCTATCACCTTTTGCGTGTTTGAGTAGATTTTAGCCTGTTATTCCCTTCTTCTGCCTCCGAAATTATTGGTGTACGGGTAACTCCAGGGGTTCGAATTATTCAAGGTTACACAAGTTTGGAGAATAACACTCAGAAGTCGTTTTTCTGGCTCTTTTCCATAAGTCATTTCTTTGTTTGCCTGTACTGTAATTACTTGACTCTTTCTCACTCTGTATACCGAAAGTAGGTTATTTCAAAATATCATATTTGTTCACCTTTTTCTTGTTTTTGCTTAAATTTAATATGCAATATGTTAGCTGTTTTCATTTGGTAATAGGGTTACAGGGGATCGGCGAGTGAGTATTTGCATTATTCCATTTGATGCAAATAGGAAACAAGTGATATTTGTCTAAGAAAGCAAAAAGTGATGGAATTATGAAAGTTATCCTGTAGTCAGAATTATTTTCTTGCTGTGTGAGCACAGTAGCTGTAGTAATTGTGACAGTGAATGTCATGGCAAATTAATGCAAGATCATTACTTTGAATAGTTAGAGACACAGTCTAGCAGATATATTTAAAAGTCAAAATGTCATTCCATTTTCATGATAGAAATATGAAATAAATTGCTAGAGGGATTCTTAAGTTTTGAAGCAAAATTCTTATGTTCGATGAAAAGTTCTATTTAATATGGAAAGGTGCTAGCAGAGTTATGCTAGGGACATGGTAAACATAATTCTGAGAGAAAACAGATAGGAGGAGAGGAGTTTCTACAATTGTAAAGGTGCATACATTGCTAATGATTACCACCCTTAATGTGGACATCAATGAAAGGTGATTGACTAGATGACTATTTTACATGTATTATACTAGCAAACGGGGAAATCACACCATGTAAACAATATAACTGTTTGACGGGGTTCTAGGCGCTGTACTTTTTGACAATAGTAAGGCATTATCCTTATGAGAAGGTGTAATAGGAGTCCCAATCCACTGGACTGGGAAGTGCCTACACACATGCATATCTATACCATCTTATTACCACTGCCACTAGGGTCCATAGAGGGGAGCTCTGTGCCTTCTCCACTGCATTCACATTGAAGGAGGGGACACCTCAAGCATCATGTGCTTCTAGCCCCTTCCATATTCTTTACGGTTTCATGCAGTTAGTGGGTGGGCTGTGCTGAATAGTGAGATGCCTTGAACTGCAGTGTGTGCTGTCTGTTGTAGTCCAAAGCAACATTCACCAACACCCGGCATTTTCCATCGAATCTGGGGGTATCAGAGGGCGAGCCAGCAAGCTGGTTTAAGCTCTCCTTGGCACGGCGAGGCAAAAGAAGGGATCTGATAAATAGCTGCAAAGGTTTCTCTACTGCCCCCTTGCACCACAGCACCATTGAGGACCACTAAGTCATCTTCTAATCCTCATTTCAACTTATGTTAATGCTCCGGTAGAACAGGTTTCTGGACAGACTTCAGGTCTGTAACCTGCAGGAAATGGCGTCTTCCTAAACTCAGTGCATCATGTTCAGGTAGCACCAGGAAAATGTAATCAACTCAGTAGTCATGTTTTGTGTTCCGCACCCTCTCCTTATTCCAACTAGGGATGCGTCTTGAGTATTCAAAACCTCAGACAGGTTATGCTCAGAGTAGAGGTATTATTGGGTGAACATGGGCAAAGGATGGTCAAGAGTCAGCATGTCCATCACTGGCCAAAACAGCTTGGGTTGAACACGTTCCATCTATTTGCAGAAGAAATTGAGTTATAGATGATTATATAAGTTGACCCATGGTACAGTTCAGTGCATCATAGCCTTTACGGCTAGCTACTGCCTTATGTTTGACCTGCCCATCAATGCTGTTTTGTGATAGTATTTAGATCGGAGGCCATAGGGTGGTTTCATTGCGAAGAAAATTATTTTTCATATGATTTTCATCAAATGCAGTTATTGAATAGTACTAAATTATAATTTTAGAACTCCACTTGGAGGATGGGAGTTTTTGAGTCATAATACTTCTGTACATTGGATTATGTGCTGTACCTTTTATTACAATGATTCGAAGTTCATAAGAATGGGAATGTGACAACCAAAAGGTGGTTTACCCTGATTGGTGTCACACGTTCCCAAAAATCTCATCACCAGACTCAAATGAACTGGATCGGAAAAGGACCTTTGGTGCTCTGGCAGGGAATATTGAAATAACAGACTCCAACAGACCAGGATATTTAATTTGTAACTATCTAAAATGTAGTAAAAAATGAATAAAACCAACGGGTGCTGGGCCATGCCCCTTTCAACCATCTGTTTACCATCCACCTATAGGACTGTGTTGCAAAGAATTTCTTTATATCCTCTGCTTAAATCAACAAAGGAACCACACAACAATAATGAGACAAAGACAAATCCATTAGTTCCCGGCGAAATTATGAAGGATGGTGATATCATGGAGCTACCATGTAACTTGATGTCAAATAATATTACATTTTTGGGAGTAAAGAGACAATACAAGTCTTTAATTGAATTTGCTTTAGGTGTCATGAAGTATTTTTATTTGCACGAATAATTACAATCATGGCAAATATCCTCAATAAAAAGAGCACCTGGAATTAGGAAAACGGTATCATGCCATGTTGTTGAAGCAATTTATGAATGTAATAGATTTAAAATGAAATTTATAAAAGAGCTTCATTAATTGAATCCATGACGATATCCAGTCTGTGGAATATTGAACAGTATGTTAAAAACTGTTATGAAGAAAGTTGCAATTATTATAATGATTTACTGTGTCATTGTGGTGAATGATACAATTGTGTGTCTCGTGAGATCAAACTCCTAAAGATAAAATACTTTGGCAGAATATAAGAGGGATGCAGGACACAAAACCATAGTGTAGGGAATCTAATTTTGTAAAGATATGGAAGTACAGGGCACAGTCTCGATCTTAGCATGCTTTTGATCTGTGGGAAGTATCCCACAAAGTGGCCATCTACATTGCCCTTCAATGACGAACATTTTATACGTTCAAACTCTACATCACTATTAATTTGAGGAAAAGTCTCTACATTCTGAGGGATGGGTCTTTAGACTTTAGGCTCCAAAAGTAGTACACTTCCAACAACTCCTGTTTTAGAATTCTGTAGTGTCCGACTGTCTACCCGTTTTTTTCCAATTAGCCGGAAAAATTGGTCAGCGCTTAGACATGGACAAGATGGAATGCGATGCATTTAATGGGGACTGGCGCGAGGCAGGTCTGATACTCGGTTAAGTAGCAAAGCCTTCATAGCCACTTAGTAACCACAAATCATAATGCCAAAAACCACTGCATTGACAGATCAATATAGAGCTATGCTAAAGCAGTCTGGAGGACAGCCTTAAGGATATCAATTTTTACTGTAGAACCAAGAACAATCTTTCGGCCAATTTAAAAAATCTCAAATGTTGCTATGAAATTATAGAGGCTCGTTATGGGTCTACTGGGTTACTGCTTAAGAAATTCCCTCAATTGGTTTTCTGTTCAAATAATTAACCTAAAAATACAAAGTAATAGTTTTATTTCTGGATAAAAAACAAATTGAAAAGCTGTCCATTGTTCAAAAGTTGTTTCTGTAGTCCCAATAGGATGGATGGTGAATGTCCCTGGTATAGTGCCTTTACACCTGGCTTCTCCGTAGTACTCCCAAGCTTCACTATGTGCAATTTAGGGTTGGTATTAAAGACTAGCTTCCAAAAATCTCTAATGATCAGAAGCTGTATTGCTCACAACCCTTGTATCTTTCCTGAAACAGAGTGAACACAGAACCAATGCCATTACTATTAATAAGGCATGAGAAGGTTCTCAAACACATGCTGTTCATGAAGTCTCATGAGTACAGACAGTTATTTACAATGGAAAATCCTATTCTAGCATTAATGGGAACATCAGTATATAATGCATAAAATGTTTTGCACATATTTTGGCAAGTCATACAGCACACTGAGGCTATCCAAATGGCTCCCTAGAGGCGGGAGACTACTTGGACGATCTGGAAACTTCTCAGCAGGGCAAAGGCAGCTTCAGCAGGGCCTTAACTCATTTCCAAGCAGTGAGGAAAGGGGCAAGATGCTGGCACCAAACTCTTGATAAAGTCCTGCAACATGTGGTCCCCACAGGCCAAGCGTAGTACAGTTTAAAAACATTTACAGGGGACATTAACATAGGCACATCGATACTGTTTACGAGCCCTTATTATTTACCATGGTAAAGTAAATATGGAATTCTCCTGGGCTCACCTGATCACACATACAATCAGCGGCCACAGCTTGTGTAGATAGGATCAGTGAATATTAATCTCTTGAACCTACATGTGGGGGTAATTAATGGAGGTTCTCCCCATTCTCAAATCATACCAAGGGTGTTTCTTAAACTCACCAGGCCAGTATTTTTGATCAGCGTCTATGCAAGCAATGCTAAAAACAAAATATCAGGTGACACAGCCAAAGACAAAAGAAACATTGTAGAATGGTACAGCCAATGAGCTGATTCTAGAATGTGGTTCCTCCAGCATGCCTCCCCAGATTAGACTTGAAGCGAGAAACTATTAGACTCGGGGTTAATCTTGTTCAAGTAATCTTTTTAACTTACTCCTCAGCCCAGTCACATTTTCATGGGAAGTTCATTTTTTTAATTTCTTTCATTAATGAAGCAAAACACAAAATATTTCATCCAAATACAATGATAATCACATCTGCTCAGCCAATTTAATCAACTTACAAATGTGGTCATGATATGTAATTTCAACAAAGCTAAAAAGACAGAAGACAAATAAAACAAATCATTCTCCTATCCTATGGAGTGCATACTTACTGTGAAATAAGCACTCGGCAGACAAATTAAACCATTTGAGCCAAAAAAGTAGCACAGAATAAAGTTAATTGGGGCAAACTTTCCAGATAACCTAGCCTGAAAATTATAGGCAGATTTAACATCTGATCAAATGTCAGGCAGATTCCCTTAAAGCTAACCAATCCTGTAATCCCAATTTATTCTTAACCCAATACCCCATTGGTGCCCATATCAGGGCCCCGCATTTCCGAGCCTTCTTTCCCTTATAATTATAGAGGGCTTTGTCCATATTATACATACTTAGCAGTCGCGTAAACCATTGCTGCTTGTAGTGGGTTCCTTGTCTAGCCACACTGTTGTGCTATGGAGGCGTGCCACCGCATAGCAATAAAATCAAAAGAGAGCATCCCCCGGTCCATCCAGAGGCTTCGATCAACACTAATGAACCTCACAGAAGGAGTGATATTGACCTCTTCACCAAAGATCAACTTTAAAAAGGTTCTGATTCCTTCTTTTAGCACCTGTAGCTTCATACATCCATGAAACATATGCTCCATTTCTGCTGACCCTCATCCCACATTGATGGGTTTTCCCCAAACTAAACCACTTGGCTTGGAGTATGGAATAGACTGAAAATAGTCTTGTAATGCTGACTCCGCAAAGTCACCATAAGCAAAGCTACCATGGCCACCTCAAGCAACTCTTCCAGATCTATATCATTCTTGCATCCCATCTCTCCCTGTGGAGCTCAGGGTCATCCAAATTCTCTTCACTCATCACCTGGTAAGTTTGACTGATCTTATTTCTTTGAATCATGCACTCTATGAGTGGTATCCTTTTTAACGATAGTGCCCTGCTCCCTAATTTACAGATAACATTTTTGATCTGTATGGACTTGAAAAAGATTTTTCTTCCCAGACCAAACTTTGATTGGAGATCCCTGAATGAACATAGATTACCATGGCTAAAAATGTCACCCATTCCGGTCACCCCTGATTTTCCCTATATATTACAGACTCCATCATGTAATATTGAGGGAAATATAGGTGATCGCCACAACAGGGTATATTTATTGTATCTTGTGATTTATTAATTCCTTCTGAGATACTTCCAGATCACAAATGCTCCCCCAATTATCTGAAACCCGACCTTATTATAGTAACTGTGCTTGATGTTTCAGGCTTAACACCCCCTGGCTTCCTTGCCTGGAGCCAGCTCATAAATGGTTGGTTTTTCAGTATATACTGGAGCTGATCTCCCAAGATCCATAATAAGTATCCCCATACATTGCAGCAAAGCAGCCCAATGATGATAATACTTAAAATTGGGGACCGACAATCCTCCCATTTCGAGGAAGAACCATATACTTCAGTGCCCGCCAAACACTTTTGTACTGCCAGATGAAATGTATACAGAGTCTAATTTTTTAACCATAATGCTTGGACCTCTAGTGGAGTAGCCCTAAACAGATATAAAACACTAGATAAAGCGTTCATTTTGATTCAAGTTCTAATGTGAGTTTATTCAATTGATTTTAGGTATAGAGGAGCCTAGTGGTTTTTTTTTATGTTCCTGCCCAGGCCCTTCTACCACGTAAATACTGTCTTGCAAACCTGCGTGTCATACCAAAGGGAGGCTTGCAAAACATGGACCGTCACCATAAATCTGGGGGGATTCTGGTTTGTGTTCTCCATTGTTGCTCTATGATTGTAAAGCTCCTGGTGTTGGACCTAGCCATTTATGCAGGGTCATCCCATATTTTTGCCTCCTCTTCTTGAACACATTTTTTTTGGCTTGTGCTCTGCCTTCTAAACATTGTAAAATTGGCCTATATGTGGTTGGTAGATTTAGTTTACTTTTAAGTCCCTAATAGATGACACTACATGTACCCAGGGCCTGTAAACTAATTGCTACTAGTGGGCTGCAGGCGGCATTCATTGGTCCACCTCAAGAGCAGCCCTTTAAAACATATCTCAGGCCTGCCACTGTAGCCTGTAGTTCAATTTTAAAGTGCCACTTTGACCTGGCAAAATAAACCGTTTGCCAGGCATAAACCTTCCCTTTGATACCTATAAGTCACCCCTAAGGTAGGCCATTAAAAGCTCATTGTGCCGGGTTTTTTGTATTTAAAAATTTAGACATATCTATTTAGGTTGTATACTTCCTGGCAGTGAAAAACCTCTGAAGTCATTTCCACTCAAATTATTTGTAACTTAAAATCATTTTTAGTGGCGAAGTCTGATTTTAAGTTATTATTTTGAAAATGTCACTTTTAAAAAGTTGTCATTTTTCTACCCTAAACCAAATGTGCCATTCTGCCAGTTTCCAGGGTTGCATGATTGTGACTCTCTCCCCTGTGATGTTGTGTGTATTGCTTCCAGATATAGAGACAAAAGAGAACCAGGTGTGGAAGAAAAGAGTCTTCCTGACGGAATGGCTGGGGAGGAGCTGTTCCCTGCCCTGATTACTCTTTAAAGGACCCTGACCCCAGTACACACAAAGGAACCTGACTCCAGGCCTGCCCTTGCCTATCTCATCCTAGATGGTTTGCAGCCAAACCCAAGGGAAGTTGAAGACTGAGCAGAACCTGTTTTGGAGGTAGGCCAGGGAATTCCCCCACACAAAGACTGGCACCAGATATAAAAGTGACTCCTTCAGAACCTCTCCTCAGCACACTCTTGGACCTGTGGAAGATTAAGAAGGAGGACTGCTCTGCTGTCTGAAGAAGGAAGATTGGACCTACTTGCATTGAACCTAGGCTCCCTAGAAGTGACTTCCAGGGTCATTTGGCTGACCTGTGTTAGCTACAGGGACACAACAAGCTTCCAGAGGCCTCTCTGCAACTACCCAGCTGACCAGTACTACTGGACCTTTCTGAACCCTACTACTGACCTCTGCTGTCCAAGAGTAGCCCCTAGGTCCTGGACCCTTGGCTGACATTAAAGTGTACTCCTCTAGAAGGAAAGGTGACAATACAGAGGCTCTTCTTGACTATGAAATTACCTCTTTGGCCCCATAAAATGGCTATCAATGCGAACCTCCAGCAGGACCTGCACTTTGTGCCAGCAGCGACAGTCTGCAATGACCGCCAATGTGAACCTCCAGTGAATACCGGCTCTTCGCGCTACAACAGCAACCGTCTGTGGCACATGACCTTCTCCTCGCTCCGACATTGATATCCTTGTGGCTCCCACCAGTGAAATGCAACTTGCACGGACTTCAGAAGTTAACTTCTCAGCCACAACATCCCAGTCTCTGTATCTGACCCGCACTCCATCATTTATTTATTTATTTATATAGCGCACTAATACCAAAAGGCATCTAGGTGCTGACATCCAATCTCCAACCTGCCATGGGGGATCGGGAGAAAGAGAACTAATCACTGCATGGCTTTAGGCCTGAAAAAGCCAGGTCTTCAGACTCTTCCTGAAGGATATCAGGTCTGATGATTTTTTAGTGAGCATGGCAATTGATTCCATAATGTGGTAGTAATGTATAAAAAGCTTTTCCCACCCCAGTTGGAGAGACGTACCATGGGTGCCACCACCAACCAATGGGAAGCAGACCGCAGCATTCTGGGAGGCATATACCAAGGAAAGTGGTCCATCAGATAGGCAGGACCCTGATGGTGCAGTGCCCTAAAGGCTATGCAGAGGGCCTTAAACCTAATCCTTTTTTCACCAGAAGCCAGTGGAGGGAATTAAGGGCCCCCTTTGCAGGCGCATATTTAGGAAGTTTAAATAGCAGGCGGGCGGCTGAATTCTGCAAGATTTGCATCTTCATAATCAGGGCTTTATTAATACCAATCAAGATGCCGTTACAGTAGTCCAGCCTAGACAACACTAATGCCAAGACTACTGTTTTCTGTAGGTCAGGTGGTATAAAGGAGAAGATTTTCCTCAGAATTTTTAGAATGTAACAGATGGCTGATGTAATTGCATTCACATGATGGAAGAAAGAGAGAGTGGTGTCAAAGATGACTCCCAAGTTCCTAGCCTTAGAGACTTGAGTGGGGAGAGGGCCATGTTCACTAGTCCACCAGTCTGAAAACCAATGGGAGACATCTCTGCCAAAGAGAA
Organism: Triturus cristatus; assembly: GCF_964204655.1. NCBI lineage: Eukaryota > Metazoa > Chordata > Amphibia > Caudata > Salamandridae > Triturus > Triturus cristatus. The sequence goes on from NC_140595.1 coordinate 336,987,596, forward strand.
GAACCTCAGTTTTATTGGAGTTCAGTTTAAGGCAGTTCTCAGACATCCATTTGCTCACCTGTCACATACAGGCATGAAAGTTGTGAATGATGCTGCGAGGGTCCTCTGAGATGGATACTATAATCTGAGTGTCATCGGCATATGACACCCTGGCAAATCCGAAGGATTTAATAAGCCTGGCCAGGAGTCGGGCTGAGGGACGAGAATGAAACTCTGAGAACTCAGGCCATCTGTCTCCACAAATTGTTCCCGATCAGAAAGAAAGGAGTTAAATAGTTGTAAGGCGGTGCTGGCAATGCCTGTTTCTTGAAGGCGACGTAGTAGCAGGCCATGGTCCACCGTGTCGAATGCTGCCGACAGATCGAGAAGGATTAGTGCCGCCATGCCTCCCTTATCTACAGAGCATTTACTTTTCTCCACGGCCGTAATTAGTGCAAGCTCCATGCAATGGCCACCGCGAAAGCCATATTGGGAAGGATCCAAGATGTTGTTATTATTGATAAATGTGGTGTGTTCTTGATTCAAGTATTTTCCAAGGAGTTTTGCAGGCTGTGGGAAACAAGCTATTGGCCGATAGTTGGCGGGGTCTGTATTTTGTCCAGATTGGATTTCTTTAACAGTGGTAAGATGGAAGTCTTTTTCCAAACTTTGGGGAAGGTACTGAACTTGTGACTTTCCCCCTGTCCAGCATGACCAGATCATCACAAGCAACGCTTAGTGCTTTTGGGCACTATTTTCACCTAGAACTTTAATTACTCCTATTTCTGGCACTAATTAATGGATTTTTGTCATTTTAGTGTCATTTTATTTATTGAAATTTACTCCATTATTATAACATGGTTTATGATTTTTATTATGCTGTGTTTTTACTTTATTACAGTTGAAATGATGCATAAATAATTTACACATTGACACTAAAACGAGCCTGACTGCTTCTGTTCAAAGGTACCAGAGGATTAAGTATATGTTTATTTAGTGACTTTTGTAGTTCACTCTGACATGGATTGTGTATATTATTTCAGTGGGGCTCTCGCCCATCTTACTAATAATCCAATTTCTTACAAATAGGTCTTCCTAAATCACTAGTTTGATTTATGCCCCTTTTAGCTTCACTCGTACCTGGTGGTCATTTATATCAATTTCAATTATTGCTTCTGTTCTGCTCAGAGGCAAGTGCTTAGCAAGCCTGCAGCTCCCTACTCTTGTGTAAACTTGAACGTTATCTACTGTCAAACTCTCTACTCATTTGCTATCTGTGCCCTTAAGGTTTTGATCAAATACAAGGCCATAAAGAGTCGCAGGTCTGGAAAATCTAGCCTTAAAGGGAGGGGGATGTGTGAGGAACCACATTAGAAGGACCAGCAATTATGCCCTAAGCGTTTTTTTGCCTCCTAGCATCTGTAACTACCTCAGATTGTACTGTTTTTCTGTGTGCATGCATTCATGCCTCTCAGTGTTCTGCTTTATTTCCATAACATGATTCATTTTGTACTGCAGAGATATTAAAAGCTCAATGTATTATAGAAGGATAATGTGCCTTCTGAGGCCCAGACTGAGATTGTCACCAGTTTGTTACTGAACTGAACAACTGCTTTTGTGCCATGTGCTGTCACAGCTCCAGCTTTTCATGATGGGGTGGAGCTTTAAAAACACAAAAGGAAGAGGGAGCAGGCAATGTCAGTAGTGCACAGAAAGACAAAGCTCACTCCAACTCCTCAACAGCTTGTGCTGGATCTCTTGGGGGAAATGAGGATCCTACCATTCTTGACCTACTGTCTGTTCTACTCTGTCAGACCTTTTCATCACCTCTGGAGCCATGCGATTGCTGACATCTGGAGCACCCTGAAATTTGACATTGATCCGTTTCTCCCACACTGTCAGCTGCTCACAAGCTATGAAATTGTGGTCACAAATGCTAAATCACATCATACCACGTCCTGTAAAAGATCTTTTTTCTCCAGGGTTTCTTCCAAGATTTCAACATTCTAGTTGATTATGAAACTCGGGTCTGTAACATTGTGGTCACCGTTGCTCATCTGCAGCTGAAATCCAAGTTACTGCAGTTAAGCTAGTCTTGCTTCATTGAGTTGCTCTAGAAGTATAGGCAGGAACATTGTCTTGCTGAAAATGCTTAATGCACGAACGAATCTCCCAAGTCATGACTACGCTTAAAGCCATAAGAAAATCATACAAACTTCCCATCAACTCCAGCAAGTCAAACCTCCAACCCCATTTTCTCATTAACACCTAATCTTCCATGTTCAAACAATAAACTAATTTCTGGTCCTTCTTCAAGAGTAAAGAAGGGTTATTCACCACTGAGGGTCTGGGCATTGGGTGTTCAGTGTTCATTTAGATGTGCACTTAGGTCTCAGGTTGCAGGACAAATACAGACATTCTGACATGGACAAAAAATTGCAATAGATCCTATTCTTACGACTTTATATACAAAGGCTTTTCAAATAGCAAGTATGTTGTAACCTGATTCGTGACTTCAAAAGAAACATCTAATGATGTATAAAACCGAATAGAATCAAATTACAAAATTAGCACTATGTACTGCATGAAACAAAATCCTCCATTTGTGCTTGTTTATAATAAAAAACAAATAATGATTCCCAAATTTCTGATTGCTAAATGTACATAAAAACAAGTGGCAAATTGGGAATAGTTGAAAAAACAACAAATATCTCTCACAAATTGCCATCAAGTGGAAGCAAGAAGTGCAATGCAAACTTTCAAAATTGCCACAACCTATGCCATATACTTGAATCTCGGCGATACCAAAGGGGATGATGAACAGAGCGCTTGAGGAAATCAAACACCCCCAGTCAACTGATCTGGGTTTAATCCATCATCATTCTTTAGCTCACTCCACCACCCCAGTTCAGACATGGCCATATACAAATCAGTCTGTCCCTGTGCCTCATGGGAACAGTCCATCCCGAACTGCCAAGCCATGTCTTCCCTGGACCCGAAACAAGCATCCTGGGACTGGTTTCGGGTTCATAACCCTCATCAGACAGGATATCTTGAATCCAGTGGCAAAGTGAGCAAGGGACCCACGTCTGGGCATACCCTGCCAACTTAGGGCGAACAAAGCGATACCAAAGGGGATGATGTACGGAGCGCTTGAGCAAATCAAACACTCACCCCCAATGAACTGATCTGGGTTTAATCCATCATCATTCTTTAGCTCACTCCATCACCCCAGTTCAGACATGGCCATATACAAATCAGTCTGACCCTGTGCCTCATGGGAACAGTCCAGCACGACTGCCAAGCTAGGTCTCCATGGACCGGAAACAAGCATCCTGGGACCGGTTTCGGGTTCATAACCCTCATCAGCCAGCCGATCTTGAATCCAGTGGCAAAGTGAGCAAGGGACCCACGTCTGGGCATACCCTGCCAAATTAGGGTTAACAAAGCGATACCAAAGGGGATGATGGACGCAGCGCTTGAGCAAATCAAACACTCACCCCCAGTCAGGGAGGACCTGGCTTGGCAGTTCGGGCTGGAATGTTCCCATGAGTCACAGGGTCAAGACTGATTTGCATATGGCTGGGTTCAAACTGAATGGCATGGTGAGCAAAAAAACGATGGATTTAGGCCCAGATCTCTGTACTGGGGTGAATGTATGACATTGTTCTGCTTTCTGTCCATCAACTGTTGTTTTTGCATTTGTCACCCCGAGTGGGACGGGTATGCTCAGACGTGAGTCCCGTGCTCTCCATGCCACTGGAATCAAGCTATCCTGGCTGAAGAGGAGTGAAACCCCCAAACCGGTCCTAGGATGCTTGTTTCCGGTCCAGGGAGGACCTGGCATGGCAGTTCGGGCTGGACTGTTCCCATGAGGCACAGGGCCAAGACTGATTTGCATATGGCCAGGTCTAAACTGGGGTGGCATGGTGAGCAAAAGAATGATGGATTTAACCCAGATCTCTTGACTGGGAGTGAATGTTTTGATTTGTTCTGCATTCCATCCATCAATAGTTCTTTTTGCATTTGTCACCCCGAGTGGGACGGGTATGCTCAGACGTGAGTCCCGTGCTCTACATGCCACTGGAATCAAGCTATCCTGGCTGAAGAGGGGTGAAACCCCAAAACCGGTCCTAGGATGCTTGGTTCCAGTCCAGATAGGACCTGGCTTGGCATTTCGGGCTAATCTGTTCCCATGAGGCACAGGGTAACGACTGATTTGCATATGGCTGGGTTCAAACTGGAATGGCATGGTGAGCAAAAAAACGATGGATTTAGGCCCAGATCTCTGTACTGGGGTGAATGTATGACATTGTTCTGCATTCTGTCCATCAACTGTTGTTTTTACATTTGTCACCCTGAGTGGGACGGGTATGCTCAGACGTGAGTCCTGTGCTCTCCATACCACTGGAATCAAGCTATCCTGGCTGAAGAGGGGTGAAACCCCGAAACCGGTCCTAGGATGCTTGGTTTCAGTCCAGGGAGGACCTGGCTTGGCAGTTCGGGCTGGACTGTTCCCATGAGGCACAGGGTCAAGACTGATTTGCATATGACTGGGTTCAAGACTGATTTGCATAAGGCTGGGTTCAAACTGGAATGGCATGGTGAGCAAAACAATGATGGATTTAGGCCCAGATCTCTGCACTGGGGTGAATGTATGACATTGTTCTGCATTCTGTCCATCAACTGTTGTTTTTGCATATACTTGAATCTCAGCAGAGCAGAAAGAGGAGACAGGAAATTTCAGGCAAAGAACCACACTCTTTGACCAAACAGAGGTGGGTGCATATGGCATAGTACAGGTTTAATGGGCAAGTAAATCTACACCTTATAGAAGTGCTGCAGTTTCTTTTAGGCATACACATACAACAGAGCCAGGCCATCTGTACACATCAAACACAAGCAGAGTATGGACGGAGCGCTGAAACTTTTCAGACACTCAGCCCCAGTCACAGATCTGTGTTGAACCCATCATCGTTCTTTAGCTCACTTCGCCACCCCAGTTCATGAACCAGCTATATGCAAATCAGTCTTGGACCTGTTCCTCATGAGAACAGTTCAGCCCAAACTGTCATTCCAGGCCTTTCCAGGACTGGAACTAAGCATCCTGGGACCGGTTTCGGGGTAACGCCGCTCATCAGCTAGGCTAGCTTGAATCCAAAGTGAGCAAGCTAGCTGGTTGATGAGGGTTGTTACCCCAAAACTCATCTCAAGATGTTTGTTTCCTGTCCAGGGAAGAACCGGCTTGGCAGTTCGGGCTGGACTGTACCCATGAAGAAAAGGGTCAAGAATTGAAGAACCAGGGCCTTATGGGCCTGGCGGCGCAGGGCACGCCTTAATCTCCTGAGTTCACCTGCTTTGTTGAACAGAGACAAAGGACATTCTGTTGAGCGTAGAAGATCAGGTTTATTAGCTGCAGCTAAGTACAGTTGTCCCAGAAGTACACTCAGTATGTTCTTAGGAGACTGTCACTTTACTCCGTGGCGCACAATCTTTTATAGCACATAGATTCACCAAGAACACTCCCAATGCATACATGGTTATCCAATGAGAAGAGTTTGAAAACAAGATATAACCAATGAGAAAAGTTTGAAAACAAGATATCAAGTAACCCAAATAAACCTCTCTTCCAACTGTTTTTGTCACCCCTCCCCACAAGTTAATCAGTGGCAGTGTCTACAACTCAACTTGCAGGTGGCAGGACATATTTGTATGCTTTGGAGGACAGTTGTGAAATTAGAGAATACAAGTAGAGAATAGCGAAGGCCAGAAGATAAGATAAAGTCAGGAAAGAATGGTGTGAACCGACAGACAGTTGAGACAGGGTTTAGTCAAACCAGACGAGGATTAGTGGACTCAGCCAGTCCCTGACATCAGTCTCGTAAACAGAGGCAGAAGGTTATTTGACACGTCGCAGTAAGATCAGCAGAAAAACTTCGTTCATTGTGCTGCCTGAGTGAGAGCAACACAAAATGGCGGTGGAACACAAAAAAATGGTGGCTGAAGACAAGCGAGATCGAAAATTGAATTTCCTCAGACCCTCCTTTTGCCATAACTCAGGCAAAACACACAGATTCACGTTAATCTGAATCAATGTCAATAGCCATGAGGTCATCAAACTGTTGCTGCAACATCATTTTAATGTTCTCTGTGACTCAGGTCTTGGGACACACAGAGTGGCACAAAGACCGCAGATGGCGGGGCCACACTGCATATAGAGAAAACAGGAAAAAATGATGGCCAAAACCACTCCAAGGAAGGTTAGTACCTTCCATCCCCATTTAGATAGTAATCCCCAAAACCATCCTAATAAAGACCAATCTCCTTCGTCTTGATGAATCGATGCGGAGATCATGTGTAATTTGGAGATGGCTTGGTATACCGTAGGGGCGTCGTCAGGTATATAAATACAACAGCTAGATCCGATCAATTTACAGACTCCACCACGATCTGCAAGAATAACATCTAGTGCAATCCGGTTCTGCAAAGTCATGAGACGATCCGCCTGAAGTTCAGCTGTGAGATTACTCAAGGCTCCCACAGTGACATCTATGGTAGTCTCAACAACACGAACCAGCTGTTTCATGTTTCTGCTGTTGGCCATTGGGCCCCAAAAAGGAAGAAATCCTTTGAGGAAATCACTTCCCTCTTGTCCTGCCGTGTCTTTAGAATCAATAATCCCTCTGCCATATCTGTTTCTATGATGGCCTGAAGGAGCAGTGTATGTAGGAGGGAGAAGAAAAGCTATATAGCATGTTCCTGAAAAATCCGTTGGTAGCCACGTATAAGCTCTATCGTGGCAGACAAAACATGTGCCCTGGGATGGCATTAACGGCGGTGAATTCTGAGACGTGTAGATGTATGTATGGGAACAAAAGCTTTTTCTTTGTCCATTGTAAGTAGTCTGGCCATTCATTTGTAAACAGAAATTACCTTGATGAGGGACAGTCCAAATGGGTGGAGATTTTCCCTGGTTAGTTTTATCTGTAAGGCTAGTAATGTAACGAGTCACATTCCAATTAGTATATGTTTGTCTCTCGTCAACAGGAACCTTATTATTCTCCACAATTTTAGTCGTAGCCACCATTCCCTTTATCAGAGAATTATGACTAAAATCTGGCTTATTACCATAGGAACCAACTGGACGTCTAAATCGGCTCTGATATGCATTTGAAAATATTACAAAATATGCCCAAGCAGAACCTTCATAAGAAAATGGAAGGACTAAATCTGGCATCCCTTTATCTGTGGTATGAGGCATAATTCCACACACCCAACAGTCGGTTGTGTTGACTACCAATTGGTGTTGGTGCAACAATTGGATAAATGAATTATTAAAATATTCTGTTCTCCTGATTAGTTCATGTTGGGGAAGTGTATATAATTGATGTGGGGAGATAGTAGAATGAAGAGGCAAGGAGATAGAATTAGGGACAACTTTTTGCTGCATAGCATGAATAACCCAACCTACACAAGCCAATAAGATACACAGAAATATAGAGAAACACAATGTTACGCCACATCGACTGTACAGTATTTTACAATATTTCTTTCTCATCTCTTCCTTATTATCCTTCTTTCCTAATATAACATCCATCCTCTTAAATTGTTGCTCACGGCAATCTTCCTTACTCACTTGGCTGTGATTATTAGCCGTCCTATGGCACTGCAAGTCCTGGGGGCCTAGCCATTATACAGGTCACAAACCAAGACTCCTACCGTGACCCTGCAACCTGGACAGATGATAAATGTAGCAGAAGAGATGGAAATCTCAGGTGTCCTTGACCAATCTAGGTCTTAAATTGTATCTAGTACTTGTTGGTACAGTTTGGTCTTGAAATAGGGTCTGTGGCTCTGTAGTGTTTAATCGGAGATGGAAAGGTACGGCTTCTTGTAGAATGTCGTCATCTTCTTTCTCCGATCAAGTTCCATCCAGGTGTGCACTACTGAAAGGTATGATTCGGGGGACTTTTTCTCCTTCCGAATCACCTATACCCTTACGAACCCACTGATCAAAAGGCAAGGGCAAGGGCACTTTCTTGCAGTGCACGCCGTGGATCCAGTTCTTTTTCCCTTCGACTTTTACTGCAGTGCGAGTTGTCAGAAGAACTTGTCTAGGCGCCTTCCAGCGAGGTTCCAAATTCTTTGTCCTCTGAAAATGTTTCACACAGACCCAGTCTCCAGGTTGGATAGAATGACCTGGGTCTGTGGAGGCTTCTGGTAAAGCGTTTTGAACCTGTTGGTGAAGAACACGTAATTTAGTGGTGAGGTCATGTAAATAGTCAATCAGCATTGGATACTGTATATCAGAATACTTTCTAGGGCGAGGGACTCCCCATACATTAGCTGGGTGCCCGAAAACAATCGCGTATGGGCTGAGTCCCAAACGAGAATGTACAGCTGTTCTAGTGGACAGGAGAGCCAAAGGTAAAGCATCGGGCCAATTAAGACCTGTGCTGGCTTGTACTTTTGCAAGCTTAAGTTTGAGAGTGCCGTTATAGCACTCTACCAAACCTGCGGACTGAGGATGATTTGCCGCATGAAACTTCTGCCTTATACCAAGACCGGTACACACCTTTTGAATAATTTGGCCTACAAATTCACTTCCATTGTCACTCCAGACAATGCGCGGCAAACCAAACCTAGGGAAGAACTCTTTTAGAAGAACCTTGGCAGTGGACAAAGCAGTGTTGTCTTTCAGGGGGTAAGCCTCTATCCATCTGGAAAAGGCACATACCAATACCAGAACATATTTAAGATTGTTACATCGATCCATGTGAATGTAGTCGATTTGCAACACCTCAAAAGGATATGTTGTGGGAGCAAAATGACCTGCCGGAGTTGGGGTTCCCTTTCCTGGATTGTACATCAAGCAAATGATACAATGCTTCACCACATTAGCTGCACATTTTGGAATCCCTTCGTTCAGCCACACTGGAGCCAGAAGTTTACATATTCCTTTTGCACTGATGTGGGCTGGCCCATGCGCCATAGTAACTACAGGCAGTACATAGGCGTCTGGTAACAGCCAACGCTGGTGTTCTGACAATTCTATCCAACATCCTGTTGCGTCTAACATTCCTGTACTCTCTTTCCACTTTCTCAACTCTTTCTCTGTAGCATCTCCCTGAATCGATCTCACACTTTCTATTGTGTACTCACACATCCCTCTTTCCCTGACCCAATTCGCAGGGCCCGCAACATACATGCGACTTGTAGCATCTCTGGCTGTCCTTTTTGCTACCTCATCCGCAAAAGCATTTCCGCGACCAACATCATCAGTATTCTTCTTATGCGCACTACATTTCACAATTGCTATCTGGGTAGGCAAAACAAGTGACTCAAGAAGATCAGTTACCAATTGACCATGCTGTATTTTAGTACCGTGAGAGGTAAGGAATCCTCTTTCCTTCCACAAACGACCAAAGCTATGCGCCACACCGAACGCATACTGGCTGTCGGTATACACATTCACTCTCTTTCCTTTAGATAACACACACGCTCTGGTCAAAGCTATCAGTTCAGCTGCCTGAGCTGAATTATGTCTGATGCGTGCTGTCTCCACGATTGTATACAAGGTGGTAACAGCATAAGCTGAAGTTGTCTCACCATTTGGGAGTTTGAAACAAGACCCATCCACCCATAGGATCCCTTCCGGATCCACTAACGGCATATCTTTCAAATCAATCCTGCCTTTTGTCTCCTCCTCAGTACGGAGAAAACAATCATGTTGTTTCCGAATATCTTTCTCTTCTGGAAGAGGTAACAGTGTGGCTGGATTTAAAATATTACATCGTTTGATGTGCACATGACTAGCCAAGAGCGTCAGCTCATATCCAGACAATCGAGCACTTGTAAGATGTTGTGTTTTCGTCCTATTTAGCAAGGTATCCACTGCATGTGGTACCATAACAATGAGAGTATTATCTAGCACCACTCCTGCAGACTGACTAATAGAAATCGCTGCTGCTGCTGTAGCTTTAAGACAACTAGGCAATGCCTTGGCTACTGGTTCTAACGTAGCTGAAAAATAGGCATATGGCCACTGTTTGTCTCCAAATAGTTGTGTTAAGACTGACAACGCACAACCCTCTCTTTCATGGACATAGAGCGTGAAGGGCTTACTGTAATCTGGAGTACCCAACACAGGAACAGAACACAGAGCAGTACGTAAATCAGAAAAACTCTTCTGACATTCGTCAGTCCAAGGAAGGGGTTGGGGAGTGTCATTCAAAGTGAGTGCTAACAAAGGTTTGTCCAACAAAGAAAAATTCGGAATCCACTGTCTACAATAAGAAGTGATGCCCAGAAAGGCGCGCACCTCTCTTTGTGTAGATGGCACAGACATTTGCGCAATTGCTTGAATTCGTTCTGGGGTTAATCGCCTTCCCTCCTTTGATAAGAGATGACCCAAATAGGTAACCTCTCGACGGACATATTGTGGTTTAGAAGGCGAAACCTTATGATTAAGATCAGACAAGTGACGTAACAGTGCAACAGTCACATTCTTGCAGACATCCTCTGAATCAGCAGCATTCAACAAATCGTCCATATATTGAATAGGAGTAGCACCTGGGGGCAAAGGAAAAACATCGAGCTGACATTTCAGAGCTTGACTATAAATGGAGGGGCTTTCACAATAGCCTTGGGGTGCGCGCTTGAACCGGAAACTTCGGCCTCCTAGAGAGAAACCAAAAATATCCCTACTCTCTTTAGCAATGGGAATGCTGAAGAAAGCATTTTTCAGATCAATTACAGAAAACCAAGCCGCTGAGGCAGGTATCATAGTTAACAGGGCAGTGATATCTGGAACAACAGGAAACTGTGGTACAACAATTTTATTGACCTCCCGAAGATCAATCACAAAACGATAAACAGGAGGCTTAGAAGGATCAGTGCGTTTAAAAACAGGAAGAATAGGACTATTACATACATTTCATCTCGTGTCCACAATCACACCCTTCTGAACCAAATCATAAATGATATCCAAAAGCGCTCTTTCACCTTCATTGGAAATTCTGTATTGAGGAATGCATGGCAATTTAGCATTGGGCTTGAGAGTAACAACATAAGGCGGGATCTCAAGACAACCAACATCATTTGGACCCGTAGCCCAGAGCGTTGCAGGAAGAGAGAGCAATTCAGGTGGGAATTGATCTTTAGACAAATACATTGAAGAAGCCAATTTCTGCCCTAAAGTAAGATGCACACCAGAAGGAGAACAATATATCGTTGCATGCATTCTTTTCAATAGATCCAAACCCAACAGATTCTCGCCGCAACCAGTCATTAAAAGAAGAGGAGCTTCCATTTCATAAGGGCCAATTTAAATAGGCAAAGGACAGGCGACCGGGTTACGAACTGGGGCGCCAGAAAATCCTACCGATACATTTGTTAAGCCAGACAAAGGTACCCCAGGGAGTTTAGAGTGAATGATAGAACTTCTCATCGCACCAGTATCTAAAAGAAATGGCTCTGAAACACCCATTGTAGTGACATTGACATAAGGCCCATCCTGATTTACTGGAATCGATACAACTCCCTCACTTTGTCTATGGCTGTCCTAGTTAGCGTGAAGGCTTTCATTTTCACCTTCAACATAATAATCATTATTGTAATACTGTGTAGACTGAGTATTCTGCTGATCGAAGTAGTTAGTAGAATTTGGAGAGGGTAAGGAACGCTGTTCTTGAGGCATCACACCTCGACCCCTACCCCTGTATATTATCTGGAAACCACCACGGCCTCGTGGAGCAGATAGTTCTCCCTTACGTTGCAATAAAACCGGGCAGCTATTCTTAAAATGACCTTCCTCTCTGCAATAAGCACATTGGTTAGGACCTAATAAAGGTCGCGGAATAAAGGGCTCAGGCTTTTGATACACCCTCTGAAACTGTGGAGGCTGTTGAAACTGGCGCTGAGTATAACGAGGAGGATAAGCTTGTTGCAGAAGAACCTTCATTTTTAATTATTTCGTCTTCTTCTCTTGCTTATCTTTCTCCTCTTTATCCCTGTTCTCATAATATTGAGCAGTAGCCAATATCTGGGCAGAAGAAGAAACAGCCCATGAACTCTCTGAGTCTTTCAACTTATGTGACAGTTCGGGACGCAAATTAAATACGAATTTATCTACAAATAATCGCTGTCCACCCTCCGTAGTCAAATCCTGACCACTATGATCAATAAACGTCTCCTCAAAACGAGTGAAGAAATCAGAGACACTCTCATCTTTCTTCTGCTTACACGCAGCTAATTTATCCCAATTAACTGGCAAGGCGGGCATCATCGTTTTCATTAAAGTAATAATCCTACCAGGGAGTTCTGAAATCAAAACATCAGGCTTAGCACCACCCACTTGGGTTGCATCCGCGGCAGTTATAGCAGCTCAATCACCACCCAATGCTTGGGCGTGATCCTCTCTACGAATCCGAGCCCATAATGCTTGTGGGACTACATTTCCCATCAACATATCAATATCGGCTAAATTCATTATACAGGCATCAACAGTCTGGGACAACTCCTTATAATAGCCAGCAGGGTTTTTACGGGGATCCGGTAGAGACTGTTTAAGAGCCAAAACTTCAGATCTCTTCCAGGGGACATGTACCCATATATGCTGGAAGTGCATGGGAACAGCTGGATTAGCACCTGCTTGTGCAACCGCTTCTCTCCACACTGGAGGAACCTCTCTCATGGGATAATGTTTGGATGTCAGCCTAACAGCAGGATCAGAATCAAAAAAATTCTGTGAGGAAAATAAGGACCTAAAAGTGACAAGTGTCCTTACGGCGTCTTCAACCTTAGAACCCACAATGAGTCCCTTATCGAAATTAGCCTGAACATCTAACAAACCCTGAGGAAGTAAACCCAAGTCCATATCCTCCCATTCTTTAGCGAGAGTGTCACACATAACATTAAATACATATCTCTGCGTGGGCGCCTCCCACTGATGAAAGGTGGTCATGATATCTTTCACACTATACTGGGGACCCTTCTCGATCCATTTGCGAGCGAGAGAGTCCAATACCACCCGTTCGTCGGAACCTGGGAGTTGACTACGAGACTGTCTTCGAGAAAAAGCCGGAGACATATTCAAAGTCTCAAAGAAAGGAGATAGAAACCCAGAGACAGTATCTGTGATCCGTTTGCGCACAGTAGGAGAATTAGACATAAGAACAGGGGACCAGGTATTAGGTGAACTAACAGAAGAATTAACAGTTATAAGGGGAGCCAAAGACAAAGGAGATTGATGTTCAGGAAACGGAGGCAAAGAAGTCGGTGGCGGAAGAGGTGGGGCTGGCACTACCGGAAGGGGCAAATGCGGAAGAGCCGGAGCAGGCGGAGGCGCAACTAATGGCTGAACTGGTTGTAACAATGTGGGTGCATTAGCACCTTGTACATAGGGAGGAGGCAATCTCAATAAGTGAGACATCAAAGGGTCTTCCTCCGGATCCTTACTTTTATCAGAAGGGGAAATAGGCAACACCGGATAGCATTTAGCTATCGCCATACGATGCTGTCTCTCTGAAATTTCCATTTCATGATTAATCTCATTATATTTAAACTGCTGGGCAGCCTGTATAATCGTCATACTTTGTGTTTTCTTATCTCGTTTTGCCTGTTTAATTTCTCTCTGTTTGGCTTCCTTACGCCAGAGGGGGTAAGAGTCAAACATTGCCGGCCGGGCTTTTCTTTTAAACAAAATTGCTTCCAAATTATCTAATATGTCAGGCTCAAAGCTACCATTCTGTGGCCACTGTAGAACACCATCGTTCTTCGTGTATCGGATCCATGCCTCATTAAAGGCAATGGGGCCAACACCATGTTTAGAATAAAGCTCATAAGTGGGAGTTCCAACCAGAGGAATTGGACAAGAGTCCTCCAACCAGGAATCCCTATCTCAACCAAAACAACAAAACTTTCTAAACTTACTCAGACCAGGCATCGTTATTTCGCTGGACTGTTCACAAACATCAAGGGGTTAAATCAAATATCACAGCACAATCTGTACTCACCCCTCGGCTTCGGCTTTTGCAATAGCCGAATCAAAGGCCTAAAACACGAAATAGTGGGAGCTACCCACCAATACTTAACTAAGTGTCTTCTTACGCCAACAGAGGCCCGTCTAACATCTTGCGATACCATACATCACCAAAAGGGGCCAAAGCAAAGCGGCAGTCAGGGCAGCAGTCGTCAGCAGCTGTCAGGAAGGAGAAACCGTGCTGAAAAAGACCTTCGGACCACTTCGACATACAGGGGTCGCTTGACGTGGTTCGCGATTCCTCCAGAATTTTCTTGCGGGGTTCCTCACGACCCTTAGGCAACATCGCTTCCTCTGAAGCCGCCTCACAGAGGGCACCAATTGAAGAACCAGGGCCTTATGTGCCTGGCGGCGCAGGGCACGCCATAATCTCCTGAGTTCACCTGCTTTGTTGAACAGAGACACAGGACATTCTGTTGAGCGTAGAAGATCAGGTTTATTGGCTGCAGCTAAGTACAGTTGTCCCAGAAGTACACTCAGTATGTTCTTAGGAGACTGCCACTTTACTCCATGGCGCACAATCTTTTATAGCACATAGATTCACCAAGAACACTCCCAATGCATACATGGTTATCCAGTGAGAAGAGTTTGAAAACAAGATATAACCAATGAGAAAAGTTTGAAAACAAGATATCAAGTAACCCAAATAAACCTATCTTCCAACTGTTTTTGTCACCCCTCCTCACAAGTTAATCAGTGGTAGTGTCTACAACTCAACTTGCAGGTGGCAGGACATATTTGTATGCTTTGGAGGACAGTTGTGAAATTAGAGAATACAAGTAGAGAATAGCGAAGGCCAGAAGATAAGATAAAGTCAGGAAAGAATGGTGTGAACCGACAGACAGTTGAGACAGGGTTTAGTCAAACCAGACGAGGATTAGTGGACTCAGCCAGTCCCTGACATCAGTCTCGTAAACAGAGGCAGAAGGTTATTTGACACGTCGCAGTAAGATCAGCAGAAAAACTTCGTTCATTGTGCTGCCTGAGTGAGGGCAACACAAAATGGCGGTGGAACACAAAAAAATGGTGGCTGAATACAAGCGAGATCGAAAATCGAATTTCCTCAGAGTGATTTGCATATGGCTGGGTCTGAACTGGGGTGGCGTAGTGAGCTAAAGAACGATGATGTATTCAACCCAGATCTGTAACTGGGGGGTGAGTGCCTGAAAAGTTTAAGCGCTCCGATCATCATCTGCTTGTGTTTACATCTGTGCACATCTGCAGGTTATGTATTACCTACACAAGCTAGCATCACCAATCTACCCAGGGACAATAGCTATAGCTGGAGGTGTCTCTCAAGCACCCTATGTAGGTGATCTGAGTATTTCCTGGATATTATGTTGTCCAGAATGATGCTCACATAGCTTTTCTAAGAACCCAAGAGAGCTGCATGACACCAAGAAGCCATTACAAAGAATGTGGTAATTCCTACACCTAATTGGCTGATGAATGAATGACGTCATTTATAGAGTGCAACTTTCACTTCGAGGAGCATCCTGGCGCTAGGAAGCGGTTGTCTTGAGATATGAGGGAGAGTAGTCTCAGTTGGGAAGACATCAAATAAGTGACAGTACCAGATTATATGGGGCTGCAAAAATACAGGTTTTCAAAAGTTTCTTGAACATGCGTTCTGACTTCGTGAGTCTTAGATGGGTTGGCAGGCTATTCCAAGCTTTTGTTCTCAGGACTGCCATTGACATTCCTCCTCTGGATGTCAGGTGACAGCAGGGAGGTGCTAGGAAATTTTTGGAAGAGGATCTCAGAGGATGTTGAGTGACGTAAGGTTTGATTCTCATCCTGAAGTATTTGGGTTCTATGACCTGGTGTTCTGAAGGTGATTACTAGGATTTTGAACAGGATCCTTTTGTGTATGGGCAGCCAATGGAGGACTTTGAGTGCTTCTGAGGCTGGGGATCCCTTGGTAGTTTCAATACCAGTCGGGCCGCTGCGTTTTTGACTATCTGTAGTTTTTTAAGAGCTATTTTCTTTGCTCCTGCATATAGGCTGTTACAGTAGTCCAGCCGAGACAAGATTAGGGCCACTGCAACTATCTTCTGAGCTGTAGCTGGAAGTAGATCAAAACTTTTTTGGAGGGTTTTTATCATGTGGAAGCAGGTGCCAGCCATCGAGAGCGCTTGCTGGTGGAAGGACAGCCTAGTATCAAATTTAATCCCCAGGTTCTTCACAGTATCCACTGTATTAGGAGGAGGTGCCGCATCAGTCGGCCACCACTGTTTGGGCATGAAGATGTTGGATTTCCCAAGCAGCATGATCTCTGTTTTTTGGCTATTGCACTTGAGATGGTTAGATTTCATCCAGTCAAAGACAGCGGAGAGGCAGCGCTGAAAGTTTTCCTCTGCCACTGTGGAATCTTTATCTAGAGTTAAGATAAACTGAGTGTCATCAATATAGGAGACAGACTTGATGTTAAAAGATGCAACCAAGTACAGTAGAGGTGCCATATATATATTAAAAAGTGTTGGGCTCAGGGCAGAGCCCTGGGGAACACCAGAAAGTAACTGTTTCTCTGTCAATTTGTAATTGCTGAGGGTTACTATATGTCTCCGGTTCTCCAGAAATGATATTAGCCAGGCCAATGCTTTGTGTGAGATGCCGCTTTTATTTAACTGTTCTCCCAAGATGTCGTGGGAGACAGTGTCGAAGGCGGCCAATAGATCCAACAGCATCAGCACTGCATTTTTACCTTGATCTAGGGCGAATTTTAGTATTTCCTTAGTATGTAGTAGTGCTGACTCTGTTGTGTGTCCAGACCTGAAAACTGTTTGCTTGGGATTAGAATTTTGGCTTCTAGCAGTAAGTCATTTAGTTGCGTATTTACTAATTTTTCTGTTATTTTGCTTAGAGAGATGAGTCTGAGTTTAGAGAGGGTTGTTGAGTCCGGTAGTTGTATTGTTTTGAAGGGGCTTGACTGAAGCGATTTTCCAATTTTCGGGTACTGTTGCTTGCCTAGGAGAAGAGTTTATTATTTGATTGATAATTGGGTTTATGGTGTTCATGAGTGCATGTAAAATGTTTGTGGGGCAGGGGTCAAGAGGGGAGGCTGAGTTATATGAGAGGATAGCTTGTATGGAATGTTCGAGATTGATCTCCTTGAAACAGTTAAACCTCAGTCTGTTTTCCTGATCAGCTCTTTCTGTAGGCAAGGAGTTGGCTGACTTAGTGTTTTTTTTAGGTCTTTGACTTTTTTATCAAAGTAATCGGTGATCTGGTCTCATAGTTTTTGTGATGGAGGAATTTCGAGATCGAGCATCGTAGGGTGGGTTAAAGATTTTACAATTTTAAAGATCGTTTTCTGATCACATGCTGTCTGGTTGATGAAATTAGTATAATGGGCCTTCTTTCCTGATTTGATTTGCTGATGATAGTTTTTGAGGGCTGCTTTAAAGGTAGTGAGCTCTTCAGATTTGTAGCTTATCCTCCATTTACGTTCAAGATTTCTACATTGGCCTTGTAATTCTTTTAGCTGAGAGGTGTACCAGGGAGCAGAAGTTTTGCCAGAGAAAATTCTACTAGGTAGGGCTGAGGGCGCTAAAATGTTAGCAAGTGAGGCCAACCAGTCATTAAATATATCAGTATCTCGTGAGGGTTACCCTGTTAGAGTGGGTTTGCCTAGTTCTGCCATTT
Source organism: Triturus cristatus (assembly GCF_964204655.1). Classification (NCBI taxonomy): domain Eukaryota; kingdom Metazoa; phylum Chordata; class Amphibia; order Caudata; family Salamandridae; genus Triturus; species Triturus cristatus. Next base: position 337,005,261 of record NC_140595.1, read on the forward strand.
CATGCAGGTTAGGATGAGTTCGCATTTTATTCCATTTTCGTCTGGTTGTATTTCAGGTTTGACCAGAGTCTTTCGCCGGTTGTGTAATGGTACAGCTAGTCCTGAAAGCGATGAACTTGTGGCCAGACCAGGTTATAGTGACTGGGGGGTTTACCTTAAGGCTGGTGGAAATGGTGTATTCCATCCAGGGTTTGCCTTGCAGAGTGTGTGGGTCCAGCAATCTGCTGATTAAGTCCTAGAGTTTCTATGATCTCTCAAAATAAAATTGTATTTGGGGTATCTGCTGATAACTAATATAGGTTAAAATCTCCCAGTACAGTAAAATTAGAGTACCTCACTACCAAGATACTGAAACTTTCTTCCACAGTGTCTAGAAACTTAAGACTAGTCCCTGGTGGCTGATAGATCAAGGCTCCTGTGAATGATACCGAGGTGTCTAATTGGAAACAGAAGCCCAAACTTTCTGCCCCTTTTAGCTCAGTGATATCAAATGTGGAGCATTTCAGTGTGTTCCTGTAGATTATTGCTAGCCCCCCCCCCCACCCTTTGTACAGGTCTATCTCTTCTGGATATCGCATATCCTGGGGGGAGGGCTTGTACAATATTGGGGTTGGACCAGTCTTTTAGCCAAGTTTCTGTGATAAAGAGGCCGTCTAAATTAAGATTTAGGATTAAATCATATATATGTAGGGCAGTTTGGCCTAGTGATCTGACATTGACCAGGCCGCATAGTAGTTGCTTGGGGTTCGGGTCGGATGTAGGATTTCATTTAGGGGCGTCGTCAGGGAATGTGCTAGGTTCATGTCTGAGTTCGTATCTACATCCAAAACAAATTGCTTGGCCCATAATTTTGTCTAATTGTAGGTGGATAGGACACTCAATTACTTGTGAATTGAGAGCCAGAATTCCATCTCTAGAGTAGAGATAGTCTGGGTTAGAACAGGCAGCATTTCTGTCCCTGGCCGCGTTCGGGACACAGACGGGCTTCCCTTTGGCCTGCCTTCGGCGCTAGTGGTGCGCCCGCTGCGCGCGTCTGCTGTGCGTCTGGCTCAGCTTGTGAGTTTTATTGCTGGCCGAATGCGATCCCCATCCCACCGGAAGTGCCCAAGGCAGGGGGAGTGTCCGGAGCCCCTCCGCAGCAAACGGCAAAGCCGCAGCGGAATGGGGGCTCCAAATGGACAAAAACTACCACGAGGAACAAAAGGCAGCAAGTGTCCACACGTAAGTTAAAAGCGCTAACAACACTTATGCCATAAGACCGTATTTTAAAAGTTAAGAGCTTTGTGCAAAATTAAAAAGCTAAAACGGGGCTATAAGCACTGGGAGGCTATCTCCCCCACACTTACCCGCTGCACGTCCGGCTCAGCATGTGAGTTTTATTGCTGGCCGGATGCGATTCCTGATCTTTGCCCCTCCCACTGGAAGTGCCCAAGGCATGGGGAGTGTCTGGAGCCCCTCCGCAGCAAACGGCAAAGCCGCAGCGGAATGGGGGCTCCAAACGGAACAGAAACTACCACGGGGAACAAAAGGCAGCAAGCATCCAGGTGTAAGTTAAAAGCGCTAAAAACAGTTATGCCATAAGACCGTATTTTAAAAGTTAAGAGCTTTGTGCAACAGTTATAAAGCTAAAACAGATCTATGAGCACTGTGAGGCTATCTCCTCCACACTCACCCACCGATAGTTTGGTCAAATATTGATTTGTCTGTCTTCAGAAATTGAGTACCACTACACAAATAAGAATTGGCGGTGCTCCTGAGCATACAAATTGTGTGCAGCGTCCGACATTACGGTGGGGTATCAAGGTAGCGCAGCTCTTATCTGCTACACTACTATGCTTGGCCTGTAAGATGAAAGCTAAGAGATGGGTGTCTGTTAAATACATCACTACTAACATTCACCGAGCATATTAGCCAATTGTTTGGCTATACCAGCTTCAACCTGGACCAAATAGTATCCATAATGATGGAGCTCCAGAAGATATGGGGCAAGTGGCTGAATTTATTACCTCCTTAACGTTCTGATGTCCTCCACATGGATATGTGTCTGTCAATGCAAATGTGATGATATCTACAGTCCTACAGACATTCCCTTCCATCTCCTAGAGCTGAGATATGCTGGTTGCTGCTCATGGCTTTTGTATATTCATACTAATATACGCTGGTTTCTGTTTTGTTTCTCGTATAAAATGCCAATAAAATTTGATTATCAAAAAAAAATAATAGGTAGTATAATTACGAGCACCCCATAGAATAACTATTCTGCAGTATTGCATCTGCATATATCCTCTTTTCTTTGACTGCACTAGAATTCTCAATTTGGTGCTTAGTCTCAGTTCAAACTACTTTCCCACCCTGACTTCTTGTATGCCTTGCTTTGATTTGTAGTCATGCAAGTGTGGGGTTGGTGATGGCTGTGGGAGATGGTATTTTTTAGCACATTTCAGTCAAACTGCATGTTAGTAACTTCAAAGTCTTTGGCTGCATTGTTGTTCATCTCCTCAACCTCCAAATTAAAAGTATAATGTCTCTGAGATTTATTTTCTGCACTCACAGCATTGTTCTCTTCAGTACCCTGAATTGATTGGATTAAGGAGTTACATCATCTTGACAAGTGTGTAACGCAGGCCCTTGTGGTGCGAGAGGATACCATTTAGGGCCCCCCTGCCCATTGAGCCCAAGATCAATAAATATCTGTGAGAAATCCGAGACTCAGGAGCCGCTTATAACATTCTGCTGGGGGGGCATCATCATTTTGCATTGTACCACCCCATGGCATTGCTGAATGCCCCCTCTTGTTTCTCCTGACTCATCTGGGTAGTTGCTACTAGTATTGGCAAGGTTCCACAACGTGTTTGGTAGACAGTGGGTTTGTAGCAGAAGCAAATGAAATTAAAGACAATTGTGTTGATGTAATTCTCTGGACAGGTTGTGCAATAGGTCATGGTGGCATTTACCATGTAGTCATGAGTATATGCATTGAGGCATGAAAACATATATATTCAGGCATGGTACATGCATCATTGACTTCATGTCCCCGGAACATTGTGTGTAACTAGAATGTCTCCAGAAATTGATGACTTGATGCATGGCCTTTTTTGATGCTTCCTGCATGTGGTTACATTTAGTTGTTTGTGTGCATGAGGTGTAATGTTTGGTGGTCCTCAACCTATATTCCTAAATATGTTTGAGAGGTACCAGCTTAGGTGGGAATTAACTGGCATGGTGAGTGCAAGAGCAGATGTGTCTGTGCTGCCTACTCCAGGTAATGACTCATTCTTGAGGAAAGAATTCATGAGTTCCTCCATGGGGGTGGGCAGTTTCTCTGTCCTGGATGCTGTTGCAAGAGCATCTTGTCTCACCTCTCCTTTGTTCATTACCAGAGATCATACCACCTCTCTCAAATTTTGTAAAATAAAAAATTCGTTTTTCTGACCCTACAGAACTTATCTTGTAGTTATTCCAAACCCATGCCTGCTTTTTGGTGGAATCAGAAACTGAGAGCATTTGTCGGCAATTTTTTTATTCTCATCAATCCTTTCCTCCATCAGGAGTGTGCTTTCTTATTCTATCAGTTTGTGGTTTCTGGTTTGCCATTGCAGTATTTGAAAGTTGTCTAGAGGGATTGCACATCTCTTGGAATTTCTGGTATTTTGGCGGTTCCATTCCTGGTTCTGTGAGGTCATCATCAACTGCTCATGTGATTGCTAGAATTTGCAACTGGATTCGACCACTATGTGCAGTTCTTTAGTTTGCAAGTGTATCTGCTACTGATTCACATGATTCTCTCTGTGTGTGCATAAAGTTCAGTGACTACCAGTCTGCGACTATTAACATTCACTGATTTCATTACAATAAATTAAAAACACATATATCTAGGCCATAGTCCTGCATTTAGTATGCCAGTTCAATTTCCGGTTAAAATGTTTAAATTGAAATCTGTTGAGGCCTCACTTAGAATTCTGAAGATCTGAATAAATCTTAAGGATGAATTCTGTGAATAATAACTTCGTTACAGCTATGTGTGCCAATTCTTGCCACATCCTCACATTGCATTAGCTGGATTTTGAAAACCTACGGAACTTGATATCTGGGCAATTGCTCCTCAAATAATTAGGCACTCGGTGTTGCACTACAAATTACCATGCACGTCAAGCACTACTTCCACAACAAAATATCTCATTCAAATTATAGATGCATCTTCACTTCGAAGGGATAGTCGTGATGTTCGTTTTTTTGTGTTCATAAGGTCACTGTATCCGTTTCTGTGTCAGTGCTGCAACATTTCAACTGATAAGATATGAAAGGTCTGCGATGCAATCCCACTTGTTGCTAACCTTGTCGGAGAGGAGGTAAGACTAAAGTTGACATCATTGACTGGCCTCTGCCCACACATGAATTCACTGTTTATCACAGCTACACAGCATACCTGGCAGTGGTCTGTATAAAAAATTGAACCACATCATGATGCTTCCCAGTGCTAGATTGGGAGCTCACTGGTGGAATAGAAAAATTGTGTTCACAATCCTATTGGAATTATTGTCCCAATTTACTGGTGAGTTAGAGTTTCAGAAATGTATATCGGAGGACGGAATATTTCTTGTTTATGTTACTATTTAAGTAGAGCTCCTGTACTGCCAAACTTAAGGTCCTCCAGACTCATTTAGAGTAGTCAACAACCAAGTTAATGACAGTAAAGCCTTCACTAGCTTCTATTGAAAACAGTCACCTGGTTACCCGTCCTCCACAGGGTACCATGCACCAGTGCTGATGGCTGCCACACATTTAAGACTGGGTTACGGCCACTGAGACTACCTTCCTTAGGTCTGCCATGTGAGGCATGGTGGACCAAGTCAGGAAAACCAAAAAATGGCCTCCAAGGCAGGAAGAAAATTCTTTGTGCATTAAGGCTGTGGCTAATTTGGTTTTCTGAAAGAATGAAAAACTCCAGATTTGTGAATTTGTTAAAAAAATAAAATTAAAATAAATAAGCCAGAGCTTGTCAGGCAATCGTGGCACTCACTCTGCATGCATCTGACCGTTCAGTACTTACTCCACACTGACAAATGCACTGAAGACCTAGAGCTCCCTGCCATTCTGTGGCTGGCGGTCTTCCTCCAGGTGGGGAGAGGCCAAGATTGCGGCAGTTTTGAATGACCAGAGGCCTCATTTGATATGCTGAACACAATCCACAATTGTGGCATCCTACAATCGGGGCTAACGCCAACTTTGAATAAAATTCATCAGTTTTAATTCACTGTTCGTGTTCAGCACATGTCATTTGTTTGGGAACGCTCTTTTCAGTTCATTACATTCAGTACAGAATGGGGTCATTATCACGGGCCATTCTTGACATGCATGCTGAGTGGGATTCAGAACTACTTCCCTTACCCCCCTGCTAGGCTAAGTCAAGAGGTCAGGGCACAGTTGCTATAAATATTTAAAGGTGGTGTTTTCAGGGCACTGGAATGGTTTCCAGTTCAGCGTTTAGACAGGGTTCCTAGGGACTAGAGGCCTCGCCAGCTTTGAAAACTAGCATTTGAAATGCACTAGGTCTCGCATTACTGTAAGTTTTAGCCATTGGAGTTGCAAATAATAATGCAAATGTGCCATTAATTCAAACTTTGAGTAATGCAAGACCTATTTATTGCATTGCAAATGCTTGTTTTTTTTACGCGAGCTGTATGTTGGCGAGGGCAAAACCTTCTGTGGGCTTTAAAGAGATTCACACCATTTTGATATAACTAGTAGGGAATATAATAAGTTTACCCAAGATGTGTATAACCTGTCCCTTTGCATTACCCATTGTGTGATCCTGGTTAAATCAAGCCATATCAGTTCGCTCTTAAGTATAGTGTTAAAACCCGGGCACGTCCTATTTTTGAGGTTGGGGGACTTCAAGACCATTTGCACATTTTCATCCACTCAGCAGCCTATGGGTTCATGCGCCGCCTGCAGAGATCTTTGTAACCTGCCCTGTAGGTCATTGTTTAGCATTCCAGAGTTTGAGTGACTCACCAGTTATTCTGCATAGCGTAAGCTTTGCCCTTGGGTGCTCTGACGCTTCGTAGTGACGCGTTACGAAAATTCAATCCTTTACCCTTTAATGCCTATGTAATACAACATTATTGCTCCCACCGTCCCTCCTTTTCATGCTTGATAAAAGGGGTGCGTTTATTTTCTTGACAATAAAGCCTGTTTTTCACTGCTCGCCATAACCGCAAAATGTTGCTCGAAGCGCTAGCTCTCAGTAACAGCAAAATGTTGCTCGAAGCGCTACTTGTCTTAAAGCATGTTATTTGCAGTATTTTTTTTTTTTATATATTGAATATACATGGCGGAACGAGAAGGATTGTTTACATCCATAAGAAGGTGATGGGAAATGTATGCAGTAATGTAAGAGGCAAGCTCTGTGCTGCCCCCTTTTCTCTGGCCGCAGGTGAAGTGACTTTACTTCTATAATGCATTGGTTGCTTAATGAATGCTCCGGATTGGAGCACTGTCTCTTGAATTGCTATACCCTGTGTTGACCAGTTAAACGTTTGTTTTATTTTTTCCAGTTACCATGCATTACGTTTTTGAACTATACATCTGCTTACCTAGAATCTCCCGAGCTTAAGTGACACGAGGGACGTTTCAATATAGAGAAAGTAAAATTGAGTAGGCAAACAACTTTATTTCAGGCTAAAACCGGGGGGTGGGGGAACTCACTGTCGGTCGTCAGGTTTTTGTTTATTTTCTTACACTTTCGCCGACATAATCAACAAGGTATACAAATTCACTGTAATATGCAAAGTTCAGTCATTTAATCAACAAAGAAGATTTATATTTTCTTGCCTGTTTTTTTTATATGTACTAGTTTAAATCTCCCTTGCATCTTTACTGTTGATTAGTTGTTAGTTACACAGTTTGATCGGCAGTATGCGCAGCTCTTAGTGCAAGTCCGGTAGATTTTGTTGCTGGAACCAGGGCCGGACTGGCCGTAGAGAGCACCGGGCAATCCCCCGTTGCGCCGCACGGGTGGAGGCCGGTTTTGGGCCCCTGGGGGCCGTTTTTGTTACAGGGCCGTTTTTGCAGCATAATTGCAAAATCGGCACTGTAACAAAATCGGCCGAAAACCGGCCCGGGCAAAGACCTCGCCGGTACCCACAAGCCCCGGGGGGGCCGGCCGAGCACTTTGCCAGGGCCGGTTTTGGTTCCCAGTCCGGCCCTGGTTGGAACCCAGCTTCACATCACTTATTTCATTGAGGAATGTTGTTATCCGACTATACTAGTCTGGTGAATCGAACTTGGCTAGTGCACGGTGTTGTGTGTAAAAATAAATCTGTGTAACAAAGTGTACATGTTTAATGAGCCTGGAAAACTGTACAGCTGTGGCCTTTAAAGAGCAGCTCCCGCTCCTAGAGGATGAGGGTCTGAGCCTGGTGGTGCTGTTGCTGGGCTGGAACAATGTCCCTTGGCTGCTGTCTCTTTCCCCCGCCCCCTTCCATTCACCCTCCTGTCTCTCTTTCAGTGCTCGCCTTCCCCGCCCAGTGTCTTCACATTCCTGCCCCATTAACGCCAAGAGAGAAGTAAAGATGTCCCGAGCCTCCTCCCTCAGCCTTTAATTAGTGGTCCCCTTTGAGGCGGGGGAGTGCTGCTGTTGCAGGCCGCGCATTCCCGGCCGATTCCCTCACGGGCTCCGGGCCCAGCCAGTGGCCGGCAGCACAGAATGCTCATTGTCTGCTCCCCGAGGGGCTCCGGTCAGCAGAAAGGCACAAAGGAGCCGGGGCTGTCCTGCTTGCACCCCCCCCCGGTACGCAGCTCATGGGAACTCGAGCACTTCATGTGTGCCATAGAAGTCCCCCTCACTGACTTCGCCCTGCATGGCAGGCTCATGCGTGGCGCGCCCCCCAATAAAACAAGCTGTTGCCATTGCATGAATGAAAAAAAAAAAGTGCTTACAGACTAATTGAAGGAGACAGTATAACGCCACAAGTAATTGATCAAGTCCTGATGGGAGGTCCCAAAAGGAGACAGAGCGGTAACAAGGAGGGACTAAGAAGCCTCATTATCAATCGGGCCAATAAAAATTATGGGCGAGGCTTCCACACCGCTTCTAAAAAATACCCTAATACAGCATACCTCGCAAAGCGAGCAACGCATGCGCTGCAACGCAAGGCGGGACCTAAAAATGGGTATCTTGGGAAACAGCAAGACACAAAGGGTAGATGTTGAGGATGGCGCAGCCGCTGTGCTAGCTCTCGACTATCGGCCTCCTCCAGTGATTAAGATGAATTCAAATATTTACAGCTATCTCTTTGGTCTTCATCAGCATGTTAAGGTGGGGAGGATTCCAAACCAGCCTGAGTGTGTTTAAGTCATTATTTAATATTTTCAAATATTTATCAATTGCAGAGGTTGAATTAAACACAATTTGTAAGTGCTGATATAAAACAGAAATCGAGTGAAATGCGTTTCTTTGCAGTAGTTCACAAAACAATGCTGAGTTTTATTCCCACTGTTTGCACTAAGAAAAAGCATAATATTTCTGCACTTAAATCTTCTTTATTCATTTGAGGCCAAAATGAGTGAAACTCATCTTTGCAAGTCATTATTGTCTGCACAGTAGAAAGAGCTGATCTTCCTTATACCTGGTTAGACATACTTCATTCTCCCGGTGATGTTTTGTAAGTCGCATTTTTTTTGTGATCTACAGTTCTGGGTCTTTTATTTCTAAGTTACTGTTTTTATTTGTTTAAAAGTAATACACTTCATTGACATGTTTAGCAGCTTATGTGTTGATTATATATAAAACATTTGGTTTTTTAAATTTATCAGTTTAATTTGAGATATTTCGCCTCTGTAAAAATGTGTTAAATTGTGTGAAGTATAATATTAACTCTGTATACTTCTTTTGGTCTCTAGCCGGAGGTAACTTTCATAGTTTTTTTTTTATTTTTAAATAGGAGGTATTCAACTGTTACACTTAAATCATTTGGAACCCCTAAAGTTCATAATTCTCGATATGCAGGACTAGTTTTGCATGGAAGTACAGGGCAACAAAATAAAAAGTCTACCGAATGAAGGAATGAGTTGATCATCTCTCATGCTTGATAAACATGTTTAAAATGGATTTTCTGCTTTAAACACAACGACCATGAAATAATTAATGGAAGTGATAATGCTGTATTGATGACAGTTTTAAATCATAGAAAGAATGCTGAATGGTGTCAATAGATTTCCCCAACGCAGGTATCATTAGATATAGGTTTTATAACATTTTGCTTGTCACTTCTCTGCTTGCATGTGAATAATTTGTGGGTGCATGCAAAAGAGTTTGAGAAGAAAGGCGGCAATTCATTTGTGACATGAAGGTGAAGACTTTTTACCGTTTACTCCTCATGTAAACCTCGGTGTAGTTTAAGGACTTTTTGTTGGAAAAGACCTGGGGCAAAGATCCTGCAATTCTGGCATCATATTGGCGAGACTCATGTCTGTACATATTATCTTATCAGAGCAATGGCCTTACGCTGGATGCAGCCAATGAGCATCAACTTTCAGCCCATGCACATAGGGACAGATTTGCTAACATTACACGCAACGCAGCACAGCAAGGCAACCTGCTTCATTGCGTGTAAGGGAGACATCAGAACACGCCAAATTACAAAAATATAGCGTATTTCTGCTGCCGTACTGTGTGATGCCTAGCACCAATTTAGGCACCAGTGCGTCATGCTGTATGGGTGACTGAGCTTCGAGCAGGATTAGGTTTTTTTGCAGGAAGGGACAGCTTCCCATGCAAAGACAATCCTTAAAGGCATTTTTTTCCTTTTACTATGTGTGATGCTGAATGCATCACACATAGAAGAAGGAAGTAACGAGGCAAAATAAAGATATTTTTCCTCAGTATGGCTGGGTCTGGAATGCGAACCATTTTGATGCATTCCCAGGTTTACAACTATCTCTAAATCTGTGAATGCGCCAAAATCCATGGTGGATGCATGGGAATGTCCATACTCCACCCAGGGAAGGTCTTCCTGATGCAAGGTAATGCAAGGCAGTAATAGATGCTGCCTTGTGCTGCTTTGGATTTACTAAACCATGCAGAGCCGCCCAAGGTGGCTTGTGTGGTTTAGTAAATCCCACTAAAGGACTTGCTTTGCCTTTTGACAACTGGCGTCATGCAAGGGCAAAGCAAGCCCTTAGTAAAACTGGCCTTTGGCATGACAGACCTTAAGTACCATGACAGACCTTAAGTACCATTGCACATGTCCATGTATTAAATGGGATTTCTGCAGCTGGATGACCTATGGTTTGGTTCACAGTTAACTATGCTAGGGCTAGTGGACTGATACTTTTTAAAAAAAATTCTTCGTCTCTTCATCCATGTGTAACATTTGATAGCAATACTCCATGTTCCAAAACATATCTGCGAATTCAGTTTGAGAATATCTCTAACAAACTCCTTTTCCAACACAAAATCCAGCTTCTGCATTGTTTTCTGTTCTGTTAGATCATAGTCATGCTTTACCATCTTTCAACCTTGCCAAAAATTGTGTAATGAACATTTTCATGGAATTTCACAGGCCACAAAATTATACAAATTTGGCCAGCATAGTTAAAATGTTGTCCAATTCTGTCTCAGAATTTCAAAATGAATCCTTGCTGCCACTGGACTCCAGTGGAGATTTCTTTGAATGGTTGAAATGTATGCAAATTTAGAGAAATTACAAACCATTATAGCCATTTTCTTTGCATGTTTGGTAGTTTTCTAATAATAGATTTTAATGTATATGTCATGAAGTATTTACCGTAACCAATTTTTTAACTGATCACAGCTCTAGGCTTGATGATCTTGCCTTGTCTGCGAGCATTCGTTGAGTTTTAGGGAGAAGTGTGAGAAAATAATGTATGTGTATATTATGATGAACCTGGTTCTTCACTAATAGACGAGTATCCAAGGATACTTCACCCCTTCAGCGCGGCGCAGATTACCGCACTGTGCTGAAGGTTCTGTGCGCGGGCTGGGCCATGACGGAGCGGTTCCGTCAAGCGCACAGCGCAACCGTCGCGCATGACGGAACCGCTCCATCACTCGCATCGAAGGGGTTAATGTCTTAAACTTACCAATCACTAAAATCTGCTTTAGCCAATATTTGGATTGTTTGCCAGGCAGAACACTGGCTGTGTTTCATGAGCCTAATTGTATAATCCCTCCTAAATTTCAGCCACCAGCTAATGAATATCTTGAACATACATATTGAACAGGAGTGCAAATAGGTAGGACCCCTGTGGAACTGTGCAATGGACTATTAATATATCAGTTTGTTTCTGTCTGGCGTCCACCCCTGAGTTCTGTTCAGAAGGAAGGAGTTCGACCACTCATGAGTGATATCAAAAACCCTAAGCATCACAACTACACTATTCAGAAAGGTTGGGTTATTAAGAGTGTTGAGCTTCGCTGATGGATCCAATAGTGTAAGCAATGCTCTGTGATGTCCAAAAGAGAGGTTTGGGCATGACTTAGAATCATTTTTGTTCCTCCAGTGGAGGAAATCCAGCAAAATGGGACTTTTCTTGTGAGCCTGTAGCTGTGGTGTGGCCACCTTCTGCAGTATCTTCAGAATCGGGAGTAGATTTGATATCAGATGATAATTAGTTGTCCTGTGCACGTAGGGAGGGATTGCCTAGCATTCCTTTAGAGTAGCAAGAATTGAACCTTCCTTAAATAATGTATTAATATTTTCCCATATGAAGGATGCAAAGATCTATTTTGTTCTTTGATTATCTGGGTGGTGCATAGGGCTCCTGGACAGTAGGTAAGAATTAGTGATAAGGTTATAGGATTGGTCACTGCTAATAAGTGTTTTTGAAATTAGAACCTGGGGTAATTTGCTTCAATAGAGACTTAATGAAGTTGGGACTAAATCCTACATAAGGAGAAGCTACATTCACTCCTTCTAGTTAGCTTTTATCCTGTAATAAGTGTTGCATTATGTTTCACTGATTAGTAGAGGCCTCACCTACCCTTATTGTGTAGGTTTTTAAAATTATTTTTTCCTTTTTTAAATAAAGACCAAAGTGTTGTTTTAGCACTAAGTTATTAAAGAGCTGTAGTGGTATTTAAATAAAATATTTAATTAAACAGGTCAACATTTTAAACCATTGTAAACATGATTGTAATTTGTACCTACCCAATTATCAGTGAATAGAAATATGAATAAATATAGCTAATATATACTTATTAACATAATGATAATTAAAAACGTAATGGTAAATAAGAATTTCAAACTTGACCTAGTCCTCGCCTTCTTTAACTCCTTATACCATACACTATAAAATTAGAAATACGAAATTTGGGGGCTGAAAAATAAGATAAAAGATGTTGATAGTGAAACCCACGTCAAAAACTCATGCAATATTTCTATAAGAATGTAAGTATTTTTTAATCATTTATAAATGTAAAATTGCCATGCTTATAGGCAATCATAACGCAAAAAAAGATCCGACATCAGGAATCAGAGAACCTAGCTAGATGGGAAGGGAGGGGTCTACTTAGTGAGTAAGACGCACCTCAAATAGAGAAAAGAAAATACTTTTCTTGAGTCCCCTCACTCACCAAAGGTTTCCCCTAGGTGACATGCTTCATCATTGGGGCCATCCCAAGCATCTACTGCTTGGGGCGTGCTGCGACTTGCGACAGTTACGTAGGAGCACTATTTAGTGAAGACTATGTGTAGAGCAGTGAGAGGGGAGTGGTGTCGGTTTAAATTAAAAATTACCTAGCTAGTGAGCGTAAATGAGTTTATTTGTGCTCCTAGTTGTTAAAGGATAAAAAGGGGGGGTTAATAAAAGGGAGGAATTAGGTAATAATGTGCTAATAGTCCCTAATATTGAAAGCCAACATGTTTCGAGGTTATCCCCTAAACCTCTTCTTCAGGACCGCATGGGAAGCAGCCCCATGTGTACCACTCCATGCAAAGAGCTATAATAAGGTGATAAAGTAAAAAGGAAAAATAAACGCGCAAATTAGTGTCAGCTTAAATCAATTACATACGGTTAGATTGAACGCGTAGTATCTCTATTTGAGGTGCGTCCTACTCACTAAGTAGACCCCTCCCTTCCCATCTAGCTAGGTTCTCTGATGTCGGATCCTTTTTTGCGTTATTAGTACCTAGAAGGACGAACCTAGCCATATCCTCCTCTCCCCTCTCCTTATTTCGATATAGGCAATCATAACCATTGATATAGTTGAGCAAATTCGGGAATCCCACCCCCTTTGAAATTATCCGATTACAATACACACACAGAGAAAGCAAGAAAACTGAAATCTGAATTGTCAAAACATTAGGTTTACTGCATGACAAAAGTAAAAATAAAGGAGCCTATTCGCAAAGGTAAATATGCACATGGGTATTCTCTCACATATATAGTTCCCAAGGCACTTTCCTGCTTTTTATCATTTCTGAGGATAGAGTTGCACCTAGGTTTATACCTAAATGTTTCCACCACCTCAAATCAGGGGTGGACCCTCCTACTGCAGGATTTGAGTGGAAACGTACTACTATTAACTTTGTACATGTAGACAGCGATCTCCTGCACCATGCAAAAGTATAGGAAAATAATTACATGTCATTATTATTTTAATATATAACTAATATTTAATTGTATAATATAAATGTAAAGTATTCTATAATATTTGGTATGAAACTAGGACTAATAAAATAAAATGTTACAACACAGTAAGCCTTCAAATTGAATATGCATTAAGTAATTAATTTAATTGAAAAATAATTTGTACACAAGATTTTCAGAAGAATTATACCCTCAGTAACATTTTAATTTCTATTCAATATGTATTAGATTTTATTAAAAGTTATGTGTTGAATTAATGTCAACACAAACATTTCTAAATTATTTTATTAATTGATCATTAGCTCTCATGGGGTGTTATTTTAATTCCCTGCCTCCATTATTTCCAGGGTTTTGTGTGTTACATTATCACGTTTGATTGGATAGTGGTGCCTTAGTTCAAGACTGGAATGGAGCACATTTGTGCCTGTTATGGCACCTTAAGAGCTCTAGAAATTTTAGGGATGTAATTTTGAATAGCAATTGTGTTACTCTTTTGTAGGTGTATGTTTGTATCCACATGTCACTCCCTACTTTTCCCTAAATTCTTCCCATTTAGTAGAAAGTGTTCCCCATGCCCAGCCAATCTCCTTTATACCTCCCAGATGTATTACAAAAAAATGTAACTACATATGTAGAGCTCTTCACCATCTTGGCTGTGGTTTTGTGAATTGCATTTTGTAGCATGTCAGTAGTATTACTTTACATACTCCAAAATGCAGTATGTGACTAGGCCCTAAAGATCCCATTTGCAATTGATAACAGGTGAAGGAAACACAGATGCCATTAACATCTATGTATTCTTATAAAAGTAAAGGAGAAAACAAACATATAGGAGAAAATTAAGTCTTTGTTATCTTCTGTCTCAGTAATGGTATTCTGGCTTTCAACCATGAAGGTGTGGTGTACGGTATTTAAGTTTACTGAGAACTTTAACATGACCATTAGTGCTGTTTTACGTTGAGCTATCATCTCTGAGAATTGCTCCAAGACATCCAGCAAAGTGATATCTTTCTCACCAAAAAGCAAGATTTCTGTTGCTCAAGCAGCTTATTTTACTCTACATTGTTAGAAATCTGAGAGCAATCTTCTCAATCACTTAAAAGTGACATGTATCTGTATTTGTATATGAACGTGATATGCAGATTTGGAGGAACAAACTAATAAAGAAATTAAATAAATAAATACATTTAAAATCTTCTCAATCACTTTTGCTAAGAAAAGGTCACCTGTAGTCAGATGATAACTTGCTAGATCTGCAGCACCCAGACCTTTATTTTAGTATAAGGGAGATACAACAATGTTTCAGATAGCTGAACACACAGCCACAATAATGTATAGATATATTGTGCCTTAAATGAAAGGACTTAGAGTAATTGTACAAAGCTTTCTTCAAGTAGGGCACATTTCACTGTGCCGGAGCAGGACCAGGCAAAAAGAACTATTGATGGACAGAATGCAGAACAATGTCATACATTCACCCCAGTATAGAGATCTGGACCTATATCCATCATTTTTTTGCTCCCCATGCCATCCCAGCCATATGCAAATCAGTCTTGACCCTGCTCCCATTGGGAACAGTCCACCCTGAACTGCCAGGCCAAGTCCTCCCTGGACTGGAACCAAGCACCATGCAGATAAAGAAGTAGAGGTGGGGAGACGATGTTGGAGCAGAGATCAACTTGTGGGACAGATTCACTTATTATCAGCTCTGGGCCACCCGCGTGCTTACTTTGCCTCATTTCCAACAGTGCCACACACGCTGCTGTTAAGCTTTTGAGGAACCCCTCCCTGCAAACTGATAATGCGGCTCTACACAGAAATTAAACGTTTTGCTCTGGTGCGAGTCCCTAAAGTGAGAAATGATTGGGAGGTCTAGTGGGCATACCAATATCAGACAAACAGTGGACCTTTTGCTGTGCTCAGGCCAGAGAACTATCCTCTAACTACAGACTGCATCTGATACATTTCAAATTTCTGCATACCCTATATCGGACACCGGAATGGTTGTTTTAGGCGGGTCTGAGTGAGGATGCGCGCTGCTCAGATGCATGGCTCCCTGTGCGAATGTTCTGCACCTGTCTTGGGAATGCCCCGACATTAGCCGCTACTGGGTTGCTGTGTTTGATACAATAGAAGAAAAGGTGAATTTGCGATTAGAGCATTCACCCTTGATTGCACTGCTGGGGTAGGTGGAAAATGTCCCCTCAGTTAACAAGAAATTAATCTTGCTGCTCCTGTTGCTTGGTAAAAGACTAATAGCGATGTGCTGGGGCTGCAGCCCGATCCCTTGAGTAGAGGATTGGCTCCGGGATGCAGAATCTTGCCTGGGTCAGTGGGGAGCCTTCTGGGACCTAATGCCCATCCAGGCCTGACCCAGAGATATTTGAGGCCCTTTGTAGACCTACCTGAGTTTGCGGGTGCAGGATGATATGCAACCCCTCCCCACCACCCCCTCATGAGTGACAACCTGATGTTAGAGAGAGTGATGATTGCCATTGATGTCACTATGAATGAGCTATAAGCTGAGTAGGTCAATCTACCTCTCCCCTCTTTCTCTTCCTCTCCCCTGCCCTTTCCATGTCTATCTAATTTTCCAGTTCTAGATTGATGGAATTAAAAGACTTGCTTTATGCATATATGATATGATGATATAGTGTTACTGTATTGGACAATTCTGTGTAAGAAGTGTACAGAGCTCATTTTCTTCAAGCAATGATACAGTGATACTGTACTACTGCATTCTCCACGCTGTACTGACCTATATCTCTGATAAACAGAAATAAAAAATAGGGCACATTTAATCCCTACACATATGCCGAATCATAAAATTTTCAAAAATAGTGTGTTCATATAGAATCCCTCTACCAAAGGTCACCTGCCCGCGGAAGCTTTTACCCCGTCCCCATCCTCATCCAAATGGGCTTAGGCTTTCATGGAGCCTTTGGAATCCTTTCCAGTTTCTTGACTTTTTATTTGGAAAAAATCTTAACTCCTTTTCAGGTTGTCTTATTTGTGAGGGAAGGAGTGGGTATATAATAGAGTCATTAGAGGGTTTATGCTGCCTAATAAAGTTGCCCTACTAAAACCTATTAAGACACTCCTTGCTGGTTTGATTGCTTATGCTCTTTAGGTAATAGACGTCTACAAAGAGCCCTAACAGTTTCCTCTAGGGATCCTCTGTAAGTTTCAATAACTCACCCTCTGTATAAACCTGCTGTGAAAAGGCAGAAAAGTAAGATAAATTGTGAGAATTCGGCTAAATTAGTTCAAGCAGCAGTAACTAAGCACTGCAGGGTTTTCTGGGCAACGGTTAATTTGGTGAGGGCTAGTGATACATAGACCTCCCTGTTTAGCTGTCACATTCCAAGAGACCACTGGGTGGCCCATTTTTCAGGCGTCTATTCTTCCCGCTCTGAAAATCTAGTGCCTATGAAGCCCTTAACTACCAGCTTCCCTGAAGAGAGACTATTTTTTTCCCTGGTTGATGAAGTAACACTAGCAATACAGCAGAGCCCATCAAGTAAAACACCCGGTCCCGATGGGGTGCCTGTGGACCTCCTAAAATGCAACTTAGATCTATGGATGCCATTGAAGACCAACATCTTTAACAGCCTAGATTACAAACAATTGCCAAGATCCTAGTCATATTCGATCATTGTCCCCTTCTTTAAAAAGGGCAATCAATCTGACCACAGATGTTATCGGCTAAGCTCCCTTATTGACACGTTGGTTGAAATTATCGGCAGAGTCATTTATAATAGAATGTATGATTGTACCAAAGAAAACTGCATCCTTAATCCTAGCCAATATAGATTTAGGGAGTGGCAGGGCACTGTGGAGCAGTGCATAACCCTTATTTGGCATAGGCAAATACAGCATTGCCAAACGCTGCCCACTGTATCTGGTGTTTATGGACTTGTCAGCAGAGTTTGACTGTGATAAGCAATCTAAAGTATGGGGGACCCTACTTGAGCAGGGGTTGGATGAGACACTGTTAAGCTTTTTATCTGCCTCCCATGAAAATATGTCTGCTAAGGTTAGATTTGGCACCTGTGGGGAATTTTCAGACTTGTTTTCAATCTCCCGGGTTGTGTGGAAGGGATGTGTTCTCGTCCCACTTTCATTTATATTCTATATCAATAAGTTAAAGCTTGCCTTTGGCAGTGCATGCCCGATGGCCCAGTGATAGCTAGTGCCCCTTTGTTTGCATTGTTATATGTCGACGATGCAATTTTGATGGCCCATACACCAAAGGCGTTACACCTTCTAGGTACATCTTTTGCACAGTTTATGACTGATCTTCACCTGGTTACCAACTATTCTGAATATTATACTATGGCCTGCGTCCCCAAATGACAGAGCGTTTCCTCTTTAGCTGTTGGCAATAATTAGTTAGAAAGGACCAATAGTTAACCTTACCTATGGGTTAGTTTCCACTGCTTGGGGCGTGCTCCCCTAATATTCTGTTTGAATATTTTTATTCAGTTTAAACATATAGATTAATGTGTCCAACAGTTCTAATTGCTCATTTTTGCCCAAATTAGATGTCTAGAGTGTCACCTTGAGAATAAGAAGGAACTGGGAAAAAATTAACCTGTAACTAGGTAGAAAATCAGAACAGGTCAACATGCACATGTCTACATACCATAAGTAGGAATCTCGGTCATCGCTACCTCAAAAATAACCCTCTTCTCTTCTGTCCCACATCACAAAATAAACTATCCCCAAGCATGCAAATGTATGAATAGCATACAGTAGAGTAGCATATAGGAGAGTGGCATACAGTGGGGGGCATACAGTGGAATAGCATACAGTGACATAGCATACACTGAAATAGCGTAGAGTGGCGTAGCGTAGAATGGAGTGGCGTAGAGTGGAATGGTGTAGACTGGACTGACGTACAATGGCGTAGCGTACATTGGAACAGCGCACAGTTAGGTGGCATAGAGTCAAATAGCATAGAGTTGAGTGGCGTACAGTGGAATAGAATATAGTGGCGTGGCATAGAGTGGAGTATCATAGAATGGATATAGTACAGTGAAGTGTTGTAGAGGGGAGTGGCATACAGTGGAACAGCATACAATGGAGTGGCGAAGAGTGAAGTGGTATAGATTGGGGTGGGGTAGGAAGTAATTGTATCCAGTCGAGTAGCATGGAGTGAGGTAGGGTGTAGTGGCATATAGTGGAATAGCATAGAGTGGTGTATAGTATAGTGACATGGAGTGCCATATAGTGGAATAGAGTAGACTGGAGTGACACAGAGTGGAGTCGCATACATTGGAATAGTGTAGAGTGGAGTAGTGTATAGTGGAGTGACGTAGACTGCAGTGGCATACAGTGGAGTGGAATAGCATAGAGTAGAGTTACGTACAGTGGAATAGTATATAGTGGAGTGGCGTAGAATGGAATAACATAGAGTGGAGTCACATTGTGCACAGTGGAGCGAAGTGCCTTAGAGTATAATGGCATACAGTGTAACAGCGTAGGGTGGAGTGGTGTGAGTGGAGTGTGATGGAGTGGAATAGCATACAGTGGAGTGGTGTACAGTTATCGTGGAGTGAGGTACAGTGCATTGGCCGACAGTGGAATAGTATAGAGTGGAGAGACATAGAGTAGCATGGCATGCAGTGGAATAGCGTACATGGAAGTGTGGTAGAGTAGAGTGGTATAGACTGGAATAGCGTAGAGTGGAGAGGTGTACTGTGGGGTGGCATAGAGTGGAGTGGGGTACAGTGGAATAGTGTAGAATGGAGTGTAGTAGAGTGAAGTGGCAAAGAGTGGAATAGCATACAGTGGAGTGGGATGCAATGGAGTGGTGTAGAGTGGACTATTGTAGAGTGGAGTGTGGTAGAGTGGAGCGGTGTACAGTGTAGTGGGGTAGACTGTTGTGGCATAAAGTGTATTAGTGTACAGTGAAGTGGAGTAGAGTGGAATGAAATGTAGTGCAGTAGAATGGAGTGGCATATGATGAAGCAGGTCATAGTGGAGCGGTGTAGAGTGGATTAGCATTGAGTGTGGTCGCATACAGTGGAGTGATGTATTGTGACATAGAGTGGAGTGCCATATAGTAGAATAGCGTAGGGGGAGTGTTGTACAATGGAATAGCATATAGTGTAGTAGCGTACGTTGGTGCGGTGTAAATTGGAGTGGTGTACAGTGTAATAGAGTGGAGTGTTGTAAAGTGGAGTGATGGATGTATAGTGGAATGGCGCAGAGTGGAGTGGCGTACAGTGGACTAGGGTTCAGTGGGGTGGCATAGAGAGGAGAGGCATAGAGTGGAATATCATAAAGTGTAGAGTCACAGAGGAGTTGAGTACAATGGAATAGCGTACAGTTGAGTGGCATCGAGTGGAGGGATGTACAGTGGAGCTACATAGACTGGAGTGTCATAGTGTGCAGTGGCGTGGAGTATAATAGCATGGAGTGGATTAGTATAGAGTGGAGTGGCATAGAGTGTAATAACGTATAGTGGAGTAGCATAGAGAAGAGTGGCATAGAGTGTTGTAGAGTGGAGTATGGTACTTAAAACAGACGTAGCGTGAAAGTTGGTGAACGGATGTAGATGCAATGTTGCAGCAATATACTTTATAAGGTGTAACTGGTAATTTTTGGTAGTAGGTGTAAGTGGTGTAAAAGACATAAGTGTAAATATATTTAGTTATGTATTGTGATACGGTATACCGTGGTAACTCTGAGGTATACCACAGCCATGTCATTTTCAGAACACTTACGCTGAATTCTGGGTTAGCACATTAGATATAGGTAAGCTGTAGGTTTTATTTTTGTTCCCTACCTATTAACACTTTATTAAAATGATAATAGGTAGGGAAATGTATTTATATTTATCTATATTATGGCACAACATAAGTAAACACAATACATAAATCATATAAACAAATGCAATAACAGGAGAAACACAAGACAACACTAATGGTGTATGGCATATTTTCCATATAATTTTGTATCGTATGTAGCATGAAAACAGCGCAACACATCCATGAAATTGGCAGGATTTAAAAAAATATATATTTATGCAAAAGACAGGATCTGATACGATGACTGATAATCTCTAGTTCAAGTATCATGTGTAATGCTGACACACAGTAGTAATATGCAATTGACCATTAGTGTTGTTTTGTTGTGTTTCTCCCTGTTATTACATTTGTTTGCATGATTCATGTTTTGTGTTTACTTATGTTGCACCGTAATTTCGAGAGATTGAGATGGGGTTTTTAATTGAGATATTTTCAAAAAGTGGGTATCATTTTTACATTGCAAAGTGATTTCCTCAACACCTCCCAGTCCGGATGTCGCAGCTACCACAGCACTGAGACCGCCTTCTTGCCCCCACCGATGACATCCGCATGCTACTCGACCAGGGCCACAACGCGGCCCTCATCCTGCTAGACGTCTCTGCCGCCTCCGACACCAACTCACACCTCACCCTCGCAGCCAGACTCCACGTTGGCGGCATGCGAGGAACCTCCCTCGAATAGATCGGCTCCTTTCTCTCTGGCAGAACCCAAAGGATCAGACTCCCTCCCTTCCTCTCCGAACCTACTGAGATCAACTGTGGAGTACCCCAAGGATCCTCGCTCAGCCCCACGCTCTTCAACATCTACATGGCCCCCCTCACCACCATCGTCAGACAGCATGGGCTCAGCATAGTATCCTCTACTGATGACACCCAGCTCATCTCATCTCTCACAAGGGACCCCAAAGACACCTAACTCAGTTTCCAAGAAGGAATGAAAGACGTCGCAGCCTGGATGAGCGACAGCTGCCTTAAGCTTAACTCGGAGAAGACAGAGATCCTCGTATCCTCCCCCACTGCATGGGACAGCTCCTGGTGGCCCTCGGCAGCCCACCCACCCCGATGGACCACACCAGGAACCTCGGCATCATTCTGGACTCCTCCCTCACCTTGGCCCACCAGATCAACGCCGTCGCCTCCACCTGCTACAACTCCCTCTGAATCCTCCGCAAGACCTTCAAATGGATCCCCCCTGAATGCAGAAAGACCGTCACCCACGCACTCATAACCAGCAGACTAGACTACGGCAAAGTACCCTACACCGGAATCAACAAAACCCTGCTACGCAAGCTCCAAGCAATTCAGAACACCTCTGCCAGACTCGTCCTTGGAACCCCTCGACACGAGTACATGACCCAACACCTACGAGACCGCCACTGGCTCCCCATCGAGAAGAGAGTAACCTTCAAGCTACTCACCCATGCCTACAAATCCCTCCACTACATCGGACCCAAATACCTCAACAAAAGAGTCTCCTTCCACGTACCCAAAAGGAAGCTCCGCTCCGCCGATCTCTCCCTGGTTGAGAGCCCACTCATCTGCAGAACCAGAGCAGGCGGAAGAGCTTTCTCCTACATCACAGCAAAGACCTGGAATGAGTTCCCTGTCAACATCAGATGCTCCCCCACGCTGCACACCTTCAGGAAGAGCCTCAAGACCTGGCTCTTCGACTGATCCGGAGCTGCACCCCCCCCCCAGCGCCTTGAGACCCTCATGGGTGAGAAGCACGCTTTACAAACCCCCTGATTGATTGATTTAGGTTTCTTTTTATTGTAACAATTGATATGCATTTTCCAATTAATGACTTTTAATAAAATCATAGAAGACTCTAAAAACATCTTATTGTAACCTAGTGTATTTCCTATACTGCAGTAGTACTGAGGCTTGGATACACATAGTATATGAGCGAAAAGTTCTGGCCGGGTGTTTGATTGAATGGTGTTGGTACTCATGGTACTGCATCTTCCAAGGTGAAATTCTTGTTTTACAGTAAATAGCCAATCACATTATGCCATAGTAGCAGGTATTGACTGTTGAAGGTGTCGATGTCCTTAGAGTAGGTGGTCGCCCCATTCCTGCTCTACTGTATGCAGACAACACAGTCTTTATGGCCCGTATTGCCAAAAGCCTGAACAAGCTTCTTTCTCTCTTTATTAATTTTATGAACAGTCTTGAGCTATCCACCAACTTTTCTAATTCCCACGGGATGCATTTTGACCCATTAAAAACGGAGAACTATGAAGTATGTAATAGATGGCCAGCACATTATAAAGGTAGATAAGATCAAGTATCTGGGGACACAATTGGATTCTGAGTTCGCTCATTAATCAAAATGTTTCCTCTTTTAGCAGGGTGATATTTGGTGTCATGGATTTTTCCCGCTGATTGGGGCGTACTCATATCCAATTGGTTTTGGAGATCTACTGGGCTAAATGTATCCCCTTAGTATGTTATAGCAGTGGAATCTGGGGATACGGCCAGGTGGCCTCACTCCAAGTTGTAGAAAATATGGTTTTAAGGAGCCTCCTGGGCGTTGGTCAAAACACACCTTATGAAATCGTTAATGAAGAACTAGGTGTGGATTATGCAACTGATCCATTTAAAACTCTGGAACTCTATTTGGACAAAGGAGGAGTTGGGTTTTAGCAGAGTGATCCTGCAAGACAGCTTACTATTAGATAAGCCCTTACAGACTCCAAGATTGGCGTACGTGGCACGTAGCCTGAGGGTTATGGGTAGTCCGGATATGTTTGTCAACACCACAAGCATAACTCACACCAATGGTAAATGGGTTGAATCTGCACTGATTGATAAGCTCAGGTCAGAACACCAAAATGTTGCTCTAACAAAATATTCTATGCGGCACGCGTTGCTGGTGAAAACAGTTAGTTATATTGAACCGTATCTGACTTGGGATATACCTCGCCATCATCGCCGTCTGATGACTTATTTTTGATTTAATTTATTTGACTGACTGGTCCCTTTTAACCAGAGCTGTTTTAAACACTCAGACTTGCCCCCCTGCAACTGTGATAACACCACGGTCAACGACACATTACATGTGGTTAAGTTTTGCCCAAAAAATTGTTACCTGCGACATCATTTTATACGCCCAGTTTTATTACCGCTCAATTTTAACCAAGTTAGGCCAGCCTTACCTTTTTTTCAGTTGTTG
The DNA here is from genome assembly GCF_964204655.1 of Triturus cristatus. NCBI lineage: Eukaryota > Metazoa > Chordata > Amphibia > Caudata > Salamandridae > Triturus > Triturus cristatus. The sequence goes on from NC_140595.1 coordinate 337,028,864, forward strand.
AACTCCCCTTTTAATTGTTTTTTCTCTTGTACATTTTCCGGTGGGAGTTTTAAAATACGAATGACTATGAGACTGATATTCTTTTTGCAGTTTTTAAATGAATTGTCTTTTGTGATTTTATCCATACAATCAAATAAAGATCATGATGATGATGATGATGATGTACCACAGTACCTTTGTGAAATACTATGACAACAGATGTCACTAAGTTAAAATGTCTTAGTTATAACTTAAAAAATACCCTTCTTACATGTAGTACTCAAAAGGATCGTCTGCATACCATAATCTATAATCCTGCTAATTTCATAGACATCCTTTCAACCTTGTTCGTGCTACATCCGATACCAAATTATATGGCAAGAACATTGGTGGAACAACTAATTTTGGGAGACTTCCTTTAATCTATGCATCCCCTTGTCCAATCACACAAAACCTTTCATCCCCCGCAAATGTAGAAAATGCTCAAGGTCTAGAAAATGTGTGGAGATTAGCGAGCAAAAATCAGAGGGACTCATTTACTTGGGAACCATAACTATAACCACACAGTGGTTACCGCCACTCTGTTTTTAACATATATATTTATGAGAAAGGCAAGTAATCCTTCATATATTTAAGAATGCATTCAGTGATAATCAAATATATGTGTAGTTTTCTATTTGTCTGATGCCACACATTGTATTGTATTATTCAAAAACCTTTATGAGCCTTAGAAAGCCCAGGAGCCATAATGCCTAATGGTGTACATTGCAAATTTTCAGTAAGTGTAACATAGTTTTAAAGTCTGACAAAGGAAAGTGGGATTTTGTGTAAAGAATAGAACAGGTGTTTGTAGATATGAATGATATCTCCCCATTAAGGCCTTTCTTTGCTTCCTTGAGGGGAAGATCCTGACGCCTGTACACTAGCTACATTTCTACTTCAACTTACTATCATTTGATTATACTAAACTGAAGTACGGAGATACATTTTTATATATGCTTGGGCGATTTTACAAGTTTTTTAGCGCATAGCTCTAACTAAGCATTTTTATGAGAGCCCTGGTCAGTTTAAATGACAATTTTCTTTTTATCTTTTGCTTTGCTCTCTATTTTCATTAAACCTAGTAGAATGTTAGTGTTTTTAATGTGTTGTGTTTTATTTTTAACAGATCAGATGGTGCAGTTGGTGGCCTGAACTGACTCCATGAAGAGAAACATGGGAGCACTGGGCCAGCAAGGTAAGGGAATGCTGTATTTGATTTACAAAGGATATTCATGGTTTTTAACAATATGGAAAATGTATAATGTGAATCAATTTCAGGCGGTGAAGGGATTTACCTATAAACTGGAAAAGAAAAGTATTGGGCAAATACTTATTTAGATTAAATAGCATGAGTGTTCACAGGTACTGAAAAGTTGCACAGTTAAACATATGAACTATTATGGTGCTGCTTATTAAATAAGATATGATTCATTACATAGATTGACCTAATGTGGAACAAGTTGTTCCAACAAATTAGATTGCAACTAATAAAACTGGGATATGTCATCTTGTGAAACACAAGGAACCGCTGTTTGGTGTTCAGCAAGGGGTTTAAATATTTCCAAAGCTGTTTTATGCATGGTCACATCTTCTAGCTCACATCATCGTTCATCAGGACAATCATCCTCTGCTTTAGAAAAGAGCTAAATGCCTGTCTCCTCAAGCAATAACTCATCAATATGTAATTCCATGTTCATATAGCTTGGGCTTAGCATGCCTTCATAGACATACCCAACCCCTTTCCTCTCAAGGTTTGGCAATCAGTACCTCTAACCCTCTACTACTCAATGAGCCAACTCCCTAGCCCTTCTCTTGACCCTTCTTCACTTCCAGAGGAGCTAATCCTGCAGCTACTTCTGTAATGTTTTCCTACTTTAAATAGTACTCTAGTCCTTTGTATATAAATTTGTGCAACGCTGATACAGATATATATGCACATAAGATGCCTTTTCAAGTCAGTGAAGAAAATATGCAGATTATGTCCCATGCAAAAGATCATGCACATCAACTAGACATGACTGCCTGCCTCATCCATGTCAAGTAATATATAAATTAATATATCCTTTTCAACAAGGACTCAAAGGTGGAAATCATATTATTTGGAAAACTAAACAATAATCTTGACTTCATTGGCTGCCAAAGCTGTAAAATCTACCAATTCCAGCACCCAAAGTAAGGAATCTGAGAGTCATCTCTGACACAGAACTATCAAGTGAATACTGGGTTGCAAAGCATATATCTCCAGACTAAGGTTTACGGCTACTTAAACACCTTTCATCAGCAAACTTTTGGTTTAGCAGTATAATCAACATGCATCCAGGCAGATATATTTTGATAATCAATAAAAAATACTTATGTTGGGTTCATACAGGCAGTTTAAAAATTCATCACAAGCAAGGGGTAAAATACATTGGAATAGGGAAGAAAGAGTAATGAAATTCCTTGGTTTTAAGACTCCTTTATGTGTAGGTTTCATAGAAGTGATCCAAAATTAGTAGGAGTGAGCATAACTCGAATGGGTGTAACTGTGATATTGCGCGTAGTTACTCGAGAAGAGTATTTCTGCATTTAGCTCAGTTTTCCTAGCATTTAGCACTAGTTTCTTAGCCCAGCATGCAACCTTGCGCCCAAAAGGGATGAAAGGATTTATTTTTCGCTAAGAACTTGCTAAATGTATCCTAAATTACTCTTGTATATGTGAGCAGGTGTAATCACATAATTATTGGTAATTATGCATGAAAGACTAACACAGAATTATCGAAATTACTCCTGTGCAATTGAAATTATTCACAGCCCTAAAAATTAGACAAGTCATCAAAGGATGAGGCATGTAGCTTTGGGTTATTGAACAGTTTAGGAGATGTTTCAAGGATTTGTAGGATCAGGGATAATTTAGAACAATTTTCAAGTTTCAGCCTTGAACAACAATACTTCAGGTTCTTATTAATGTTCAGAAACTGTGGGCGGTTCAGTTTTTCCACAGCCAGCTATGATTCAAACGTTTTGCATGGACCACTCCTTGATTTGTATTTTTTTGGTTATATTACATTCTTTAGATCATACGTTGCCTGGAAGATGTTCCTGTCCAACTATGCACTTGTTTTGTTCATATTTTGGCTTTCTTAGTTGAGATTTATCAGCATTGATTATTGTTAAATTTCAATTATGTACAGCTTTTTCCAAATGTTGTGCTTCAATTTCTGACATATTCTGGCCAGTAAATAAATAATGAAAGAGTGATTCCAATTGATCAGCATTACCTGAGGAGTCACAAAGTGTTTTAAGAAGATCCCTCACTCACCAACCTAGTTGGTGACATGCTTCATCATAGGGTTCCCACCCAAGGGGCCGAATGCCTCTTGGGTGTGCTGCAATGCCTGATTACAGCGGAGTGGGTTTTTATTTGGAATGTGAATAATAACACCATGAATGATGAAATTGCCTTTACTTATTCTAAAACGATTTTAATAGTGGAGAAGTAACGCAAGATTATAAGGTGGTGATGGTGGATGTTTTAACTGGTTTAATTGGCCAGTGACATCCTGAATGGAATGAGTGATGGCCGGTCTACATGTTTCAGCCTCCGAACGCAATTAGCGAGGCTTTAATCAGGACCAGGTATGCCACGGGGGTATGCACACGCTAAGGTGCACCCTCACCTGTGACAATAGTTACCGTAAACTCACAGTTTTAGACCTTCAGCGTTGTCTGAAAGAAAATAATTTATGGGCTGTATACCCCATGGATCCTAGCGGGGGTGTTGGTCTGTAGTCACACATACGCCAAAACAAAGCGCCCTCTCGACACCTGGTATACACCTGATCAGGGACCCCGTGGTTTCACCATAAATTCCCTTTCTCGCTCTGTGTTTCTATTATATTCTGACAAGTCTCAAAATGTTTCCTTCCTTGCTGACATTCAAGCCTTTCTTGGTTGTTCTTCCATGTCAACCTTTGAATACACCTTCTTGGATGCCTTTTCTAATGATGGGTATGTCCAAACTGCCCTCTAGGGGGAACTAACACTTAGTTGGTGTGGACTTGTTGAATTTCTCTGGCAGACTGACCTCATGAGTTAGTCTAGTATTATCTAAAGGCTATGTAATTTCTGGAAAGTTTATGATATTTCACATTTATTAAACTCAGGAATGATCTTATCACATATTTTATGATAGTTGGTCTTTATTTTTGGCATCTCCTGTGGTGCTTTGCCAGTCTCAGCTGATCCCTTCCTATTGTACAAGTATTTTGAAAGCGTACTTTAGACCCAATTTAAACAGTTGTAAATAGGTGGGCTTTTTCTGTCATTTTTCCTTTCTCTCCTATAGGTTTTGTGTATGGTGTAGAAGCCTGGGCAATTTCCTGCTTAAATGTAGGTGTAGGTAAAGGAGCTCTTTCGGTGAGGGGGATCTGGTTTTCACTAGTTTTTAACCTTTGGTCGAGGAGAGTATTCCTGCTTAGATTTTAACTCTCTTCAATTCTCTTCAAATAGGTAGTGCTCTAGGTAAATACTTGCAGGAGGTTCAGTTATAGGGCTCTCAATATCAATGGAAAAAGCCAAATCTATCTGTTTTATTCTTCTGGTGGTACAGCCATTGGAAAGAATAAAGTATGTTCTTAGTCATCCCTACTTTACAAATGTAATTGCGCCTTCAGGCATTTCTCACATTACAGGCCAGCTGTTCACAGGTAGCTGTTTCTGTAGAGAGACGCAATTCTACTAATGACAACTTCCTGAATCTGATATCATTTCTGCTGTCCTCAGTTAATCTACCACTCTCCTCTTATTGCTTTTAAGGATTGTTATGGATTTGCTTCCTGTGAAATTAATTTCTTTATGCTGCTTCACATTGCCCTTCTCACCTTTCTGATTTGAAACTGCCAAATCTGATTTCTCATCCTGGGGTGATGGCAGCTTGGTAGAGTATGAATCATTTGCTTGAAAGTTCACCTCTTGTCACTCCAGTGGTTGACCATATTCAAGAATATTTTGGTAATTCTTCCTTTAGTCTCTGTCATTGGTCCCCATTAGATTTGAGTGGCTTCAGCTTCTGTTCTTCCCGGACCGGAGGGGGCCTGGACTCACTGCCCCAGTGTGCCTCGCGCTCCTGACAGCACGCGCACCCACCGTCACTGACAAGCGTCAGGAGGCGCTTGCTTAAAACCTCCAGCGGGCTGCCACAGCGCAGGACGCCCTTCAGCTTCTGTTCTTCCCGGACCGGAGGGGGCCTGGACTCTCTGCCCCAGGGTGCCTTGTGCTCCTGACAGCACGCGCACCCACCGTCACTGACAGGCGCCACGAGGCGCTTGCTTAAAACCTCCAGCGGGCTCCCGCAGCGCGGGATGCACGTGGGCAGCGCCTGGGCGAAGACCGGGCTCGTCCTTGCCTGTCAAAGTCCGGATAAGGCTGGGCTGGGCCACCCCCCTTGATTCATTCCAGGCCTGCCCTGTATTGCAGCGGTAAGATCTTCTACTCATATTTAGACTTTGGACACGGACATCACTTAATGCTGACTATTGAATAACCGATATCTCGATTTCATGTTAAGCATCTACACGGTGAACAATTGCTGAGAAGATTTTATTATGACCTTGTGGCACATGCAAGGCATAAGCACGCTAATTTAAACAAAGCGGGAAGTTAAAGCATATAGATAGACTGACTTGTTAATCTTGTGTCTTTTTGCCATATTAATTATATTTTGGAAGAACCTCTGAACATAAGAGTCTTGGTCTTCGGTGTATATTGCACCTTCTATAATTCGGTCCATAAGTTGTATAAATCGTTGCTATTCATTACTTGTTTGCTTAAGCTTTTACCCCATTGATGCCCCTACATTAATTACACTCTCATAAGAATGGTTTTAACAACAAAGCATTTGGACTGAGGAAATATGAATTTTTATGGTTAATTGTGTCCCCTATCTTAGACCCCAACGGCTCCATGTACATGCTACAAGTACATGTATGTTCCCTCCAGTTCCAGCTATGAAGACGCAAATACATGTGCGTCCAACGTCAACATGTCCTCTTTCAGATCCGCCATGAATGGGTCGAATATTCCATTCCTAAGTATGATTGGCCACCGACTTTATATGGTTCACTTTTCACATTTTACAGTTCAGGCGAGTAGGCCCTGAATTCTGCCAACAAGCCTTTTTCTGCTTCTGCCTCTGAAATGCTCCAGCTTGGACCTGCATCCGTATCCATGAACTTTGTCCTACTCCCTGCGCGGCCAACGGTGCCTGACGCGGCCTGTTGCCTGCCAAAAAAACTGTATTCAGCCTTCAAGTTATCTGCTCCGCTCCTCATCCAATGCATTCCTGTCTAGTAGTTTAGGTAAACATCCTTCCAGCTACCGAGCAAAGAGCTTGGCCTCGCTGTCTTTATGCAAGTAATTCATAGCCCCTGTTACCATGGAAGATTCCTGCCCCCTCGCATCTCATGTAGACACATAGACGCTTGTACATGCACTAACAGTCAGTATAGAATAGATTCCGTCCGAGAAACCTTTCTTTTTGGATAACACAGTTCCTTAAACAAAGATATTAGATATGATTTGGGATTAGGTTGACCTAACCCCCCAGACTTTTGTCTCCACATGTAGAGCTAAATGTCAATTCCCCTTCACCCTCTAGTTGCACGTCAATTACACGTCATGCGGCTGCACGCGCATCTCTGCCAAACATTTCTGCTGACACTGCAGGATTCTCTTATGGATCCACCCACTTGTGACATCATTTTAAATGACGTTTCTAGTATACGCCTGTTATTACGCCCATTTTCATTACGTATGTGTATTCTTATCTGTATTATCAGCTGTTACGCCTCCTGCATCTGTCTTAATGCAATGCTTTTCATATATATACTGTTACTTGTCAATAATGTATTGCCTATCCCTTCCTGAACCTTCGTGGTGATGGAATAAGATTGCCTAGTTCGAACTATGATTCCTTTGTAAGGAATAAAGCCCTTTTCAGAACCTCTAATACCACGGATTCTGCCTCTTATTTTGACTGAGTTATTCTTACTAGACTTTACCGCATAAAAATAGTACAGGTAATTTAAATATTTACCACATAAATTGGCGCCCAAATAGGGACACTTTCTCATCTCACGCGCCGGAGGTGCGTTGCAGGCCCGGTCCCCTGCCACAGCTGAACGGACAAAAACGCGTACCCGCAGGATTTCCTGTATCTCCCTCCGGCCAAGCGGGGGTGACTGAGGCTGCGATCAACACCCAGACGAGGCGGTGAGAAGTGCGAAGTATCCCGACCAGAGCCTAGCTGAGAGAGCAAGATCCGAGGTATACAGAGGCCCACCAGGTTCCGAAGTTTCCGAGTCAAGTCGAGTCCAGTCCGGTCCAGTTCAGTTCAGTTCCGAGGCCTTCCGTTCCGTGCTACCCGGTGAGTACCATTGCTGGGGAGGCAGTTAGACGTGCACATTGGTTTGTGCCGGTCCTGACGGGTTTGGGTACACAGATCCGGTCTGCACTGTTTTAGCAGTGTATCTGTACTGTTTAGCAGTATATCCAGTATGTTCATGTTTATAATCTAGTATTATCTAGTATTAGTATTATGTCAGTAGTTAGTTTTCTCTTAATTATCATTGTTCGTTAAATGTTAAATGTTAAATGTTTTACTGTGTTCAAAAATTGTGGTATGAATGAGTGTTCATCGTTGTGTTTTTCGTATTAATTGTGTTCAAGTCCAGTTTGAGTAAGAATCAAGTAGCAAGGTTTAAAGATGCCGTTCTTTTCAAAATTAAGACAGATCAAAACTAGAAAAGGAGTACTCGAAGAAGCTGTTCCCATTCCACCTAGGGATACTCCAGGGTATTTTATGTACCATAAGTATGGCCTAGATGCCGTATTATATCTTGATTTATGGGTGGACTACACCAAGGATTTAGCAGAGAGTCAGAGATGGCCCGCAGCTGGGACATGGGATGCAGATTGCATCATGAGAGTAGAAGAAGAATTATGGAAAAAGAAAGCCAGACAGTCACAGAAAGATGCCATTGAACTATGGCGTAAAGAATCGCATAGGCGCACAGAGAAAGCGCTCAGACTGGAAGAGAAAAGTAGGGAGAACTTAAATAAAGCCCGAGAAAATATGCTAATTGAGGAAGGTACCCGAGTAAAAACAGAACAAGTAGACAGACAACGAAACACTCTTATGAATGGTATGTATCCTCTCTTGGCCGAAGGTTTACCTAAGGCCACCCCGGAAATACCGAAAGATTTGCCACCCCCATTACTCCCGATTAAAGCACATCCCAAGACCGCAAAAGATATTTTCCTTTCCTCCTATTTAGACGATGTAGCTCCCGAATATGTTAATGTTCCACCACACACACCACCTGTCGATGGTGCTCAACGCCGAGATCATCCGCCCCCACTCTAATCTGACCCGATACGTCCGATACGTCCAGAATGTAACAGACATTTTCAAGCCCCTATGCTAAATGCGAAGTCCCCTGAACACTTATTCCAGGCTGCTGATAAATTACTCCGAGACCGAAGGGGGTATCATATGCTCGACTCTATGGATGAACAAGAATTAGCCAGATCAGCAGTACAATGGGCTGACAGTTCTGAAAAATACAGTGATGATGCGTTAGCACACACGTTTTTGAATCTTACCCCAGACGAACAGCGTTTAGCTGGTATATACATGATACAGCACCTCGTTATATTGTATAAAAGCCAACGTTCCGATCCTGGTCCCCTACCTGATATATTGATAGAATTACTCACGAATAAATGGAGAGGTTCGGGTACTGATTTAATTAAAGAAATTCTAGAATATCGACACCAATACATTGTCTTCGTATGCCCAGAACATGTTTCAGTTCCTCCCAAGTTGGAAAGAAAAACGTATCACATAGACAGACAGAATCCCTTACGCGAAGTGCACCCAATCAGAGGCGAAGACAATACTTTTAAACGCGTGTTTGTGTACACGCCCATAACTAAAATTGAATTATTAGAAATGAAGAAAGTAGTACCTAGCCATGACAAAGACCCAGCAGGTTTCCACCGTGAGATAAAAGACATGTTACTCATGGGAGAGTATACTTATCCTGACATTATGAAAATATTAAAGGTTTTATTGCCTGCCGGTATTTACGAGAAACTCAAAGAAAAGGAATGGGAGGTGGGAGACCAAAAGATAGAGTGGACAGCATTAGAAAACGAAGAAAAAGCCCGAGCTGCAGGTTCAGGGCTTGGGGAAAAGACTACAGCATTACCAGGATTATTAGTACAGGTACTACCACGTTTATTAACTACGAAAAAGGAAGACTGGGGTGCAATTTCAGCCTGTAAACAAAAACAAGATGAAGACACTAGTGATTTCTATTCCCGATTTGAAAAATGTTTTGGTATTAATAGTGGCATAAAAGCAAGTAGTGAGTCGTATCCACATCTGTTTGTGACAAAATTAGTTGAGAATTCCCTGCCCCAAGGTAAAGGTAGAGTATTAAAATTCGAGAGTACCTGGCAAGGTAACACACCGTCACAGATGTTACAAATGTTACAATATCATCACAATAGAATTAGAGAAGAACAAGAACATGAACAAAGACGTATGAAAGACACGAAAATGAAAATGCTTGTTGCGCAGTCAGTTCCAGCTGACGGTCATAAAAAGGGTACAACACAGTCCAATGATTCAGTAGGTCCTGTTAGAGGGACATGCAACTATTGTAAACAGCCAGGTCATTATATACACGATTGCGCAGTTCTAAAACATAATATCTCTACGGGTATAACGAAAGAGAGACCACGTCCGCCTAGACAGGATCAGATCCAACAACAAGTACCTCAGAATATACAGCCTATGCCAGTTCCACAACAGACCGCACCACAACCACAACAACAACCACAACAACAGCCACAGCCTATTGCTGCAACACAAAACACGACACAACAGATGTACCAGTATGCACAAAATGACTATCCAGAGTATCAGCGCTACACATGAAATAGCCTAGAGAGGGAAGTTGGCCCACCCCTTATTGAGGTTCCCGTAGATCAAGAAGGTCCTTACGTACAGAGTCAAGTATTAGGGAAAGACAGAAAGTTTCTACTCGATACAGGGGCAAGCAGAACCACTATCCGTCGCAGCGAAGTCCCAGGGGTACCCCTCTCAGGCTCACAAAATATTTCCCTTGGTTTTTCAGGAAAGCCCACTATTAATGAAGTATCGCAACCGCTTGCATTAACGGTCGGTCCATTAACACGGACTACAGATCTATTGCTCACAAAATCATGCCCAGAAAACTTGTTAGGTATAAAAACATTGAAAGCTCTAGGAGCTGTAATATGTTGTTCTCCGGAAGGAGTACGACTATTTTTGCGTGACTTTAAAGGTCACTATGTGTCTAGAGACATGGATCATCGGTTACAGAATCTACCTGCACATTTATGGGCACAAGGCCCCACTGATGTAGGTTGTATGCACATTACACCATATCGAGTTACACTCAAAACAGGAGTAGTATTACCACGAATAAGACAATACAAGTTACCGCCAGATGCTGTTGTGGCTTTACTGCAAATCATTGACGAGCTCATTGCACAAGGAGTGGTTGTAGAAACGGACTCCAATATATGTAATTCCCCGATAATTCCGATTCTTAAACGAACTGATCCAAAAGCACCACCAGTATATCGATTAGTTATTGATCTGCGAGAATTAAATAAATGCATTGTACCACAATACCCCGTGGTCCCAGATATCTCTTCATTGCTAACAGCCATAGATTCAGAAGCAACGTTCTTTACTGTAATTGATCTCAAGAACGCTTTCTTTAGCGTCCCAATTGATCCGGAAAGCCAATATTTGTTCGGATTCAGTTTAAATGGACGAAGTTTTAAATTCGCACGCGCACCTCAAGGATTCACAGAAAGCCCCAGCATCTATAGCCAAGCACTGAAAAGAGAACTGGACAGTATCCACATGCCAGCTAACACTGCCTTGCTTCAATACGTCGATGATCTGCTGATCACCGCCCGAAGCGAACCTGAATGTGAAAAAGCATCACTGACGGTTTTACATTTCCTAGCCGACAAGGGGCACAAGGTGTCCCCTTCAAAGCTGCAATTCTGTGTCCGGCAAGTTGTGTACCTTGGGCACTTGCTGTCCAAGGGGGGAAGACAGCTTACACCCGACCGTATCCAGTTAATTGTTAACATGCCGATACCCAAGACACAAAAGGAGGTACGGGCATTCATAGGCCTCACTTCGTACTGTAGGCAGTGGATCCCTCAATATGCATTTCTAGCAAAACCACTCATTCAGTTGACAACACAGGAGGCAGCGACATCAACTGTCCTCCCTTGGACTCAGGAACATACGCAAGCTTTTGAAAGCTTAAAGAAAGCTTTATGTCAAGCACCTGTCTTAGCAACACCATGTTACAACAAACGTTTTACACTTTTTGTTACAGAACGTGAAGGTACTGCTTTGTCAGTACTCACGCAGGAACAAGCAGGATCACACAAGCCATGTGCTTATTTTTCCAGTACATTAGATCCCGTAGCTCAGGCTCTTCCTGCGTGCCTGAAATCAGTCGCAGCAACAGCTTTAGCAATCAGACAAAGCGATGCCATAGTGTTAGGACATCAATTGACAGTACAAGTACCACACGCAGTAGAGGTTCTCTTGAACCGGACCCAAACACAACACTTGACCATAGCAAGACTGACGGGTTATGAATTGACATTGTTCCAGCCACACATAGAAATCAGACGTTGTAATACATTAAATCCTGCCACACTTTTGCCAGTAAGTGGAACAGACCCATTGGCACATGATTGTATTGAAGTCATTACTATTACGACGAAACCCAGACAAGACTTGACAGATATCCCATTATCAGATCCAGACCTGACATTGTATGTAGATGGTTCATGCATGAGAACAAGTACAGGAGAGTTAGTGGCCGCTTATGCAGTCACAACAGACACTGAAGTTATTGAAACAAATTGTATAGATACCTTGTCAGCTCAAGCAGCAGAGCTCATCGCTCTGACACAAGCCTGTATTCAAGCCAAAAATAAGAAAGTCAACATATACACAGATTCACGTTATGCATTCGGAGTCGTCCATGACTTCGGCGTGCTTTGGCGAGAGAGAGGTTATTTAACTTCTCACGGTGCCCACATCCAGCACGGTCCCCTTATTCAAGCTCTGTTAGATGCAATACATCTGCCGACTGCAATATCGATTATGAAGTGTAAAGCCCATACAAAAGTGACTGACATTATTTCTCAGGGTAACGACCTAGCTGACAGAACAGCTAAACAGACTGCTCAGAATCAGACGCATACAACTGACACGACAAAGACAATAGTTCCGACACCAACACACTGCATGACAGTTAAGGATCTCGCCCTTGATGTAATTGACATACAGACACATGCTACACCAGAAGAAATAAAGAGATGGACTGAATTAGGAGGGATCCAAACGGATCAAGGATGGATGACGAAGGGAAAATCTATATGGTTTCTCCCCGACTCAATGGTTCAAGTCATCATTAACACAATACATAGTCCAGCGCACCTAGGAGAGAAAGCTATGCTAGACAGTATTCAACACATTTGGTTCAATAAACACTTGCGAGCAGCAGCTAAACAGAAAGTACGTACCTGTATGATTTGCTGTCAGTTCAATCCAGGAAAAGGCGTACCTGTAGATCAGGGTGGATTTCAACCCCCCGATCACCCTTTTGAAGTCCTCCAGATGGATTATATCCAGATGGAACGATGTCGAGGATTCAAATATGTCCTCGTAGTTGTATGCGCTCTTTCCCGATGGACAGAGGCGTATCCCGTCTCAGATTACACTGCCCCGACTACTGCCAAACAGTTAGTTCGAGAATTCTTCCCACGGTATGGTTTGCCCCGTGTCGTGTACTCAGATAATGGCCAACCGTTCTCATCCGAGCTAATGAAACATGTTTCACTTTTGTTAGGCTATCAATGGAAATTCCACTGTGTCCGACATCCCGAGGCAGCAGGTCTCGTGGAGCGGCATAATCAAACTTTGAAAATTAGACTGTCCAAAGTATGTAGAGAAAAAGGTGTCGACTGGATAGTAGCTTTACCAGTTGCGCTCTTTTACATGAGAATGGTAGCACACTCTCGAACAGGGCTATCCCCGTATGAGGTGATCTTCGGTAGACCACCAAATATGTGGGGGACGCCTATACCCCGTAAAATAACTGATGTTGATTGTAATATGCTGACAGATTACCTGGCTTCCTTGATGTCTGCACTACAATCTTGTCGTTCACAGGTAGCTGCAGCTTTTCCCGATAACACTGAGGTGAAGCCCCATGACGTGGTTCCGGGAGATCTGGTACTGATAAGGAACTTCGACAGAAGGAACCCGCTGGAGCCTCGCTGGCAGTCGCCTAAACTCGTCTTATTGACCACAAGGACAGCTGTGAAGATTGAGGGACGTAAAGGGTGGTTGCACTCGAGCCATATCAAAAAATTTCATGGACTATCATCCGACTTGAATTATCCGCCCTGCATTCCCTCACAGACTGACTCAAAACTCCCCCTGGTTGACAAGACAGAAAAGGAAAACTATAAACTGAAACTAAGGTCTAGCAAGTCAGACAATTTAATTGTTTAAGTCCTCTCCAAGGTGAATCGGTTGAATTTGTCTCTGACATGTATCCTCTAGACCGAAATAGAGAGAGAAATAGACAGAAACAGCTAAAAAAATATGCGTACTGTAAATCACTTCGTAGTCACTGCATAGTGACATTGTTAATTATGTTTTTTCTAAGTCTTCTGATTATCATTACCAGTATATTATTACACATGTATTACCCTATTTCCAAGCGTGCTTTCAATGTTACTGCCGAACATTCTTTTAGCGAACTACCCCCGCATGAGTTGTCCTATAGATTTGCGCTGCGCAACAACACATTCATTAGTATGTTACATCATTCTCATCAGATCAGCAATGCTACAAATTGTTGGATATGTGGCCGACTCCCTCCCTATCAGAAATACAAGGGAGTTCTGCCTCTCTTTCCGTATCCATTCACCCACAATGGCTCCTGTGGAGCATGGTTTAGTTTGATTAATTCCCTAGATTCAAATTCAGTAGTTTATCAAGACAACTGGGTTTGGGGAAACCTGAACCTAGTTTTACTTAAAGTCTGCTACCCTAACAAGGAGGGACTTCCCAAAAGAACAGGAACTGATCTAGAAAATGAAGTATATGGATTAGGTAACTTTACACTTAATCTCATGATCCTGAATGTTGAATCTGAAGCTACACCAATCTTGCCCGCTATGTCAGTATTTCCAGTTAGAGGCGAATTATGTGTAAGAAAGAATGGTTCAATTCACATGGGCCATAGTAAATGTACCACTGTAATAGAATTCAGTGATAAAGGCAAATCTATGTTTAGAGCTTCTCGTCATTCTTACTTCATCTGTGGTCACACCGCATACATACGCCTACCCCTAGATTGGGATGGTACCTGTTACATTGCATTCCTTCTGCTACCTGTTTTCCTAGCCCCGCCTGATTACCATAGGAATACCCATTTAGTACACAATAGACAGCAGAGAGATCTCCCGATTGTCGACTACACCGAAACAGCATGGGAGCAATACACAGATTTCAATAAAGGTTTCTTTCCCTACATAGGTACAGTCACTAATAGTAAGTTGATACGTAGATTAACTAGAACCCTTGAAGCAGTAGTGAATGAAACTACTTCCGCCTTAGGCAACTTAACCGAGGAGCAGTCTGCAATGCGGATTGTTGTTCTTCAAAATCGTCTTGTCCTTGACGTCATCCTGGCCGATAGGGGCGGAGCTTGTAGGGTCATCGGATCAAGTTGCTGTGTTTTCATACCAGAAAACGCGCCGTCAGTATATAAAGCCATAACTCGACTTCATAAGATCGTAAGCCAGATACACCAGAATCCAGGCACCTGGACTTGGTCCGGTTGGTTCTGGAGCGTGTTGTCAGCCTGGGGATGGAGGATCCTATCCTTCCTAGGTATTGGCTTTCTCATTCTATTCAGTTGCTGCTTGTGTCTACAATGTGGGCCAGCGATTTGTGGTCTGTGTGCCACATCGTGTATCCCGCCTTCGAATTTTCATTCAAGCTCCCGGAAGAAGAAAGAAGAACAAATGATGCTATATGAACAGATTGATGGATTGATGAAGATGGATATTTCATAAGGGTCCGTAGGGGACAAGGAGGGAATGAGGAAATATGAATTTTTATGGTTAATTGTGTCCCCTATCTTAGACCCCAACGGCTCCATGTACATGCTACAAGTACATGTATGTTCCCTCCAGTTCCAGCTATGAAGACGCAAATACATGTGCGTCCAACGTCAACATGTCCTCTTTCAGATCCGCCATGAATGGGTCGAATATTCCATTCCTAAGTATGATTGGCCACCGACTTTATATGGTTCACTTTTCACATTTTACAGTTCAGGCAAGTAGGCCTTGAATTCTGCCAACAAGCCTTTTTCTGCTTCTGCCTCTGAAATGCTCCAGCTTGGACCTGCATCCGTATCCATGAACTTTGTCCTACTCCCTGCGCGGCCAACGGTGCCTGACGCGGCCTGTTGCCTGCCAAAAAAACTGTATTCAGCCTTCAAGTTATCTGCTCCGCTCCTCATCCAATGCATTCCTGTCTAGTAGTTTAGGTAAACATCCTTCCAGCTACCGAGCAAAGAGCTTGGCCTCGCTGTCTTTATGCAAGTAATTCATAGCCCCTGTTACCATGGAAGATTCCTGCCCCCTCGCATCTCATGTAGACACATAGACGCTTGTACATGCACTAACAGTCAGTATAGAATAGATTCCGTCCGAGAAACCTTTCCTTTTGGATAACACAGTTCCTTAAACAAAGATATTAGATATGATTTGGGATTAGGTTGACCTAACCCCCCAGACTTTTGTCTCCACATGTAGAGCTAAATGTCAATTCCCCTTCACCCTCTAGTTGCACGTCAATTACACGTCATGCGGCTGCACGCGCATCTCTGCCAAACATTTCTGCTGACACTGCAGGATTCTCTTATGGATCCACCCACTTGTGACATCATTTTAAATGACGTTTCTAGTATACGCCTGTTATTACGCCCATTTTCATTACGTATGTGTATTCTTATCTGTATTATCAGCTGTTACGCCTCCTGCATCTGTCTTAATGCAATGCTTTTCATATATATACTGTTACTTGTCAATAATGTATTGCCTATCCCTTCCTGAACCTTCGTGGTGATGGAATAAGATTGCCTAGTTCGAACTATGATTCCTTTGTAAGGAATAAAGCCCTTTTCAGAACCTCTAATACCACGGATTCTGCCTCTTATTTTGACTGAGTTATTCTTACTAGACTTTACCGCATAAAAATAGTACAGGTAATTTAAATATTTACCACAGGACAATAATGGGGAAGAGGAAAGCAGCGGAGACAATTATGGGAAGGAAAAAGATAGCAAGGACCCATAAACAGCCTAAATCTGAAGCAGAGAACTGTACTTTAGCAGCTATTGATGATTGAATTGAAGAGGTAGAAAATATATTGTCTAATGGCAAAGAGCCTAGCATTAAGGGAAAACGCAAAATCTCACCCTACTATAGCAGAAGGGACAAAGTGATTACTGCAAGACCAAACAGTCCAACTATCATTGTCCACCAAGCTCATAATAAGACAACTTTACAACCATCAACTACACCTCCGCTAAAGTCAGGATCCAGTCCTTCTAAGGTAACCTCCCTTAGATCGGATAGCATAGATAGGAACCAGGGAAGCCTGGTACATAGAGAGACTCTAAACATAGAGTGCTCTAATAGATATCTACCCCTAGCAGATAACCCGGAGGAAATACAGATAGAGCAAACAAATGGAAAAGATAGTAGTAGACAATTCATAGCTAACCGGAGTACAGTGGAGGCTCAAACACAGTCACTTGATACCCATACACGTGTGTTGGATCTTTGCACAAAATTAAATGCAGTTCAAGAGGCGGTCCTGGTACTCAAAAGGATGATTGAGGTATTAACAACACATTTTCACGTAAAACTGGTAGCCGTAACTAATGTATTGGAGGATTGAGAATACACAGAGAAGAAATCCCACCACACCAAGGCGGAGAACTCTTTAACTAGAATGTCATCCAAAGCAATACTAAAACACCCTCCAAATCAAGCTTTAAATCAGAGTAAAAATATGACTCTAACACCATATCCCCCACCCAATTTAAGGCACCATGCGACTAGTAATATGCATGACTACTCTAGATTGCTCCCATTGCACCAACAAGTGCTACATACAAACAAATACCCAGAAAATCTACTCATAAATAGGCTGATACAAGCCACCCGGAACTAGGGAGGGAGTATAGGGGTCCCGAATGGAAGCAGGAACTCCACCAGGCAACTCACCATTTGATTGTGGGGAAACCAAACTCTTATAATGTGTTTCTTACCAATGTCCCAAGATAAAAGCTGGGTACTAGGGAAGATAAGGACTCCCTCATAAACAAAGTCACACATAGGATTAGAACTAAACGGCAGTGCCTTTCTGTAATAAGATCTGATATAAAAAGTGCTGAATGGATACAGCAAGATGAGGGGGATATGGATGATGTAAAATTGACATTTCACTCAAAAACCATTGCTGATAACCTAATAACTATGAATCTACGAATTCATTCTTCTTTTTAACTCCAAAATCTGCTTTAGGCAGAACAATACCTGTATAGACAGATGTAACACTGCCACACAGCAACAAGGGGACACAACAATCTTGAAGCCATAGATTGACTGAACCAGGGGGTGAAATTGTATCCCACAGTGGGGGTATACCGTGTCCAATGGCTAGGAACCAAGATGTAATTGAATTGGATGACGAACTTAGTTTGGATGTATATCGTGAAGAGCACAACCTTGATGGAAGCCAGGTAACTAATCTTCCTGTGTCAGAAGGGCCTAATTATACAACTATTTTTGATCACCCTGCCAATAAGCAAACATACTAAACACCAGATTGTGTGAAGATGGTTTCTTGGAAAAGAGCTGGGCTTCCAAAAAACTCCAAGAACCTGATTGGCAGGATTATATTGATAATTTTGATTTTTGACTTTTTCAAGAGACTTGGGCGAGGGAGCCACTATACAAAGTAGGCTATAGAACATTTAGTATAGAGGCCCAACAATCAAATAGAGGAAGACCATCAGGAGGTCTTCTAATTTGGATAAAAAAATCATGTAAATGCAACTATAGAAATTGTACCCACTGATTCAGATGATATCCTGGGTTTAAAATTAAAGTTTCCAAATAAGTCTTGGATGTATTTTTTTAACATATACATAAGACCAAGGGAGTGTTCAAAAACATCACCACTAATGCAGCACTTAGAAGAAGTCCTTGACTCTATTAAATCAAATGGGCCCATTATAGTTGGGGGCGACTTTAACTGTTGCTATGAACCTTTGTTGGGATTAGTTACCATTTTTGAGGAAGAAGACCTAGCAATGGGTATCCTTCGTCTTAGGACAGAAAAGACTTTGGGGTGTTCTGTCTCTGCAATGCAACTATTTAATTTCACTATAGAGAAAGGACCAAGGTTTTGTAATGGCAGATCCCCCTCAGATCTTGAATGTTCAAATACATTTTTTAGGGGTCTTCCTTCATCCCGTATAGATTATATTATGATAGTGCAGCTCATTGGGCCTATGTACAGGACTTCAAAGTTGATGTTAGAAGAGAAAGTGACCATTTCCCACTGTTTTTAGTTCTCACAGGAAAATATTTTCTGCTACATTCATCGATACAACCTGAATCGGGCACAGAGGTTATACTGCCCATTGTGAGCAACAACAGGAGGGCAGTAAAATGACCATCTATACTGGAACAAGTAGAACCTCTCACTCATATAGATAATATTTTTAGTGACCTTTTATCCCCTTTTTTAAAAGCATGTTGTGATGTCATACCTATAACACAGATCCATCAGAAGCTGGTAGAAAACATAAAACCTTACCTAACTAAATCCCAGACTGGGAAGACCAATCGTAGGAATAAGATGCGTCTGTCCAATCCATGGTTCAACAAAGAATGTGCAGTGGCTAAACAACGGCTTATCAGGGCCTTACAAACCAAAGAGATAGTCATGATTAGACATGAAAGAAATGCATATAATAAAATCTTGAAAATAGCCCGTAGAAATTGGGAGGATGCTAATTGGGAGGACTTGATGATAGCTTCAAAGACAGGTGACCAGTCCCTGTTCTGGCGGATTATTGCCCATGGTAGCAATCCGGTCCAAAACTATAATTTAGATCCTTGCACATGGCAAAGACATTTTGCTAATTTAGATACCCCTCCAATCACAATGGTCAGAGATTCCACATGCAGTATTGAGGAGTTCTTGACCTCAAATGAGATTGTACCATTACACTGCAGCATTGAAGATACCACACTTGCTATAGCTGCTATCAAGGCATCGAAAGCCCCAGACCCGATAAGATACCCGGGGAACCTTTTAAACATGCACCTGTGGTGTGGGCTCCATATATAAATCTCTTATGCAATGCAATTCCAGAATCCTGGAAGGGCGCAGAGATTGTCTTGATACATAAGAAGGGTAGTAGGGATGATCCCGCTAACTACAGACCTATTAGTCTGATAGACATAATGCAAAAGGTTTATGCCAAGCAAATCTTAGACAAGCTAAATGACTGGATGAATGAAAAGGTTGTACTTTCCCCATGCCAAGCGGGTTTTAGAAGGAAAACCAGTACTATAGATCAAGTGTTTAGGCTTGTAAATATAGCCTGGAAATATACAAAGTTGAGATCTGGCCATTTATATGGTGCCTTTATCGATTTAAAGGCTGCATTTGACTCAATCCCCAGAGACTTTTTATGGACAATCTTGTTGCAGCAGGGACCCCCAAAGGAGATTCTAGTCCAGCTGATAAGGTTTCATGAGGGCAATTTTACAAAAGTCCGTTGGGGCAAAGGGGGAGAACTCACAGATGAGATATCAGTTAAGAGAGGCGTGCACCAGGGCTGTGTCCTGGCGCCAACTCTGTTTCTTTTATATGTTAATGACATAGTTCAGTTCCTCCAAAAATCGCAACATGATTCCCCAAAACTAGGAGGGACTCATATCTGTGCGTTAACATTTGCAGACGACACAATCTTGTTCTCGCAAACCCCAAAGGGCCTGCAAAATCTTTTAAACACGCTTGACGAATATTGTAAGTCAAAAGGCTTGGAAATAAATCCAGTTAAAACTAAATATATGTCCATAAGGCCCCATAAATGCTTCAAAAATGACATAATGCTGAATGGAGTGATTCTAGAGCGTGTTTCTAGTTTTGTCTACCTTGGGGTAACCATTGATTCAAAACTCTCATGGAACCACAGATAAAGAAATCAAAATCTATCTTAATGCAAAACTCAGCACCAGTTATAAAGAAACTTCATGCAACTATGACAAAGGTTGTTACACCAGCCTTAGAAGTTTATAAGTCTAGGGCCCAAACTGCTGCTTTGTATGGTTCAGAGGTGTGGGAAGGGGGGGAATCCCTGCCCCCCTCTAATTGTGGGGGAAAATAAGGTCTTAAGAAGGTTAATTGCCCTTCCCCAAAATACACCTGTGATCCCCTTTATGTATGATCTGGGTATAAAACGAATCGAACATACTGCGATCTGGATGACTCTGTCATGCTGGGTCAGAATCTGGACCACGAGGAATTACAAACCTACAGACAAACATTGAGTGAATTATTGACACTTGACATTCATGTTACTTTTCCTTGGTTGACTCATCTCCGTAAATGGTTTTTGGATTTAGGCCTGAGCAGATTCTGGGAACACCCAAGCATATTGACGCCGGACTCAAAGCGGGAACCCAAAACCGTTTATTGGAATTTTATCTGGCGCAGAGTTACTTTAAATTGCACATCTGGAACTCTTACAACCTAATTCCTGATATTTAAAATGACTCCTTGTTTTGAACAGTTCTTAGATGAAATAGAACCCCAACTTGCAAAGCTATTATATCTGAAATTCAGATATGGCTTCCTCCAAATAAAGGCTTTCACATCCAAATGGGGAATGCCACAGGATGGAGAAAAATATTGTAAGTGTACCCTATGCCATTTAGGAACCAAGGATGACATCGCACATGTCTTATTCTTTTGCCTTGTATATGTAAATCCCAGAAGAAAATGGATAAAACCTCTGGGCAGGAGTTTGAGTGTTAGAAAACACATTGATATGTTGCGTATATTAAAAACTGTTCGCTCCAAGCTCATTGTGTTTGGTGTCAGTAGATTTTTACTGGCTATTAATTTTATGAGGAGGAAGAAAGGGCTTACATTTTAATATACTACTTTTATTGGGGTTGACCCTTGATTTTAGTGACTAGGTATTAGGATGTTTATAATGTGCATTTTTTGGATACAAATTTCTTAGAGTCCCTGTTGTAATGTAGCCCTCGATAGCATTGAAGCACTTTTCATTCCTGAATCATGTATCGATAAAGAAGCCTCGATGAATTCACACTTCGCACTTTATGGAACATATCACTAAAAAATAATAAAATTGTAATTTGGGAATCAATTAGTCGCGATAGAATTAACTGAAGACCTGAATTGTGTAAATATATTGTACCATTACAAATTGTTTCCCAAAGTCCTACGAGAAAAATGGTACCTCACTTGTGCGGGTCGGCCTAGTGCCCGCGACAGGAAACGGCGCAAAACGCAACGTGGTCACACCTCAATTTTGCAGTGAAAAATGACCCATTTTTGGCAAAGTGACGAGCTGTAGTTTTTTAACCCTAGCCCTGCCGGCACCTAGGGAAACCTAGCAAACCTATACATTTTTGAAAACTAGACACCCAGGGGAATCCAGGATGGGGTGACTTGACTGCCTCCCACCATGGTCTGTTACCCAGAATCCCTTCCAAATGTAAAAAATTGACAAAAAAAACACATTTTCCCCACATTTCTGTTATGGAAAGTTCTGGAATCTGCGCGGATCCACAAATTTCCACCCACCCCGCGTTCCCCAAAGTCCTACGAGAAAAATGGTACCTCACTTGTGCGGGTCGGCCTAGTGCCCGCGACAGCAAACGGCGCAAAACGGAACGTGGTCACACCTCAATTTTGCAGTGAAAAATTACCCTTTTTTGGCAAAGTGACTAGCTGTAGTTTTTGAACCCTAGCCCTGCCGGCCCCTAGGGAAACCTAGCAAACCTTTACATTTTTGAAAACTAGACACCCAGGGGAATCCAGGATGGGGTGACTTGACTGCCTCCCACCATGGTCTGTTACCCAGAATCCCTTGCAAACGTAAAAAATTGACAAAAAAAATACATTTTCCCCACATTTCTGGGATTGGAAAGTTCTGGAATCTGCGTGGATCCACAAATTTCCACCCACCCCGCGTTCCCCAAAGTCCTACGAGAAAAATGGTACCTCACTTGTGCGGGTCGGCCTAGTGCCCGCGACAGGAAACGGCGCAAAACGCAACATGGTCACACCTCAATTTTGCAGTGAAAAATGACCCTTTTTTGGCAAAGTGACTAGCTGTAGTTTTTTAACCCTAGCCCTGCCGGCCCCTAGGGAAACCTAGCAAACCTATACATTTTTGAAAACTAGACACCCAGGGGAATCCAGGATGGGGTGACTTGACTGCCTCCCACCATGGTCTGTTACCCAGAATCCCTTGCAAACATAAAAAATTGACAAAAAAAACACATTTTCCCCACATTTCTGTGATGGAAAGTTCTGGAATCTGCGTGGATCCACAAATTTCCACCCACCCCGCGTTCCCCAAAGTCCTACGAGAAAAATGGTACCTCACTTGTGTGGGTCGGCCTAGTGCCCGCGACAGGAAACGGCGCAAAACGCAACGTGGTCACACCTCAATTTTGCAGTGAAAAATGACCCTTTTTTGGCAAAGTGACGAGCTGTAGTTTTTGAACCCTAGCCCTGCCGGCACCTAGGGAAACCTAGCAAACCTATACATTTTTGAAAACTAGACACCCAGGGGAATCCAGGATGGGGTGACTTGACTGCCTCCCATCCTGGTCTGTTACCCAGAATCCCTTGCAAACGTAAAAAATTGACAAAAAAAACATATTTTCCCCACATTTCTGTGATGGAAAGTTCTGGAATCTGCGTGGATCCACAAATTTCCACCCACCCCGCGTTCCCCAAAGTCCTACGAGAAAAATGGTACCTCACTTGTGCGGGTCGGCCTAGTGCCCGCGACAGGAAACGGCGCAAAACGAACGTGGTCACACCTCAATTTTGCAGTGAAAAATGACCCTTTTTTGGCAAAGTGACGAGCTGTAGTTTTTTAACCCTAGCCCTGCCGGCACCTAGGGAAACCTATCAAACCTATACATTTTTGAAAACTAGACACCCAGGGGAATCCAGGATGGGGTGACTTTACTGCCTCCCACCATGGTCTGTTACCCAGAATCCCTTGCAAACTAGACACCCGGCGGCTTCCAGGGAGGTATGGCTTGCGTGGATACCCCAACGTTTCCTTACCCAGAATCCCCTGCAAACCTCAATTTTAGCTGAAAAAATCAGTTTTTCACACATTTTGGGGTGGGAAAGTTGTGGCATCACCGGGCTCACACAAATTTACCACCACCCAGCGTTCCCCCAGGTCTCCCAGTAAAAATGGTGCCTCACTTGTGTGGGAGGCCCAAGTACCCGCGGCAGGCAAGGGCCCAAAACGTAGTGAGGCGACATCAAAATGGCCTATCGCAAAACCACCTGGTTTTGCAAGGGGGGTCACTTGGGTTTTTGGCCCGGTGCTCGGCGGCCATCTAGGGAAACCTACCACCCCACGCATTTCTGAAAACTAGACACCCGGCGGCTTCCAGGGAGGTATGGCTTGCGTGGATCCCCCAACGTTTCCTTACCCAGAATCCCCTGCAAACCTCAATTTTAGCAGAAAAAAACACTTTTTTCACACATTTTGGGGTGGGAAAGTTGTGGCATCACTGGGCTCACACAAATTTACCACCACCCAGCGTTCCCCCAGGTGTCCCGGTAAAAATGGTGCCTCACTTGTGTGGGAGGCCCAAGTACCCGCGGCAGGCAAGGGCCCAAAACGTAGTGAGGCGACATCAAAATGGCCTATCGCAAAACCACCTGGCTTTGCAAGGGGGGTCACTTGGGTTTTTGGCCCGGTGCTCGGCGGCCATCTAGGGAAACCTACCAAACCCACACATTTCTGAAAACTAGACACCCGGCGGCTTCCAGGGAGGTATAGCTTGCGTGGATCCCCCAACGTTTCCTTACCCAGAACGCTGGGTGGTGGTAAATTTGTGTGAGCCCGGTGATGCCACAACTTTCCCACCCCAAAATGTGTGAAAAATGTGATTTTTTCAGCTAAAGTTGAGGTTTGCAGGGGATGCTGGGTAAGGAAACGTTGGGGGATCCACGCAAGCCATACCTCCCTGGAAGCCGCCGGGTGTCTAGTTTTCAGAAATGTGTGGGTTTGGTAGGTTTCCCTAGATGGCAGCTGAGCACCGGGCCAAAAACCAAAGTGACCCCCTTGCAAAACCAGATTAACTATTGTTCCTACAGCGTGAGAATTTTGGAATAATATTGCAAAGAAAATGTGGCAGACATTTTGAGGTTTGCAGGACATTGGGGATAAAAAAAGTTTTTGAATTCACAAGAGAGACATCACCATGAACTCCCATGGGTTTTCGACAATATCTACAGTTGGTGGGTTATTCTTACATGGAAAGTGTACCTTGGCAGAGAAACTAAAGACAAAGATTCCTGCACAAACATCTATTCCTCAAACACACACAGATACTGGTTGGATTTGGCACGAGGGCGAGTCATGGTTCAGTGTATTAAATTTTATTGACAAGAGATTTCACAAAAATGAAATGCACTGTCAATAATTAAATTCACAAAAAACCAAACCAATGACTCGCAGCTCGTGAGCTGTAAAGCCACGTCAAGGTACCAACAACTTTACAGGCCATTCACACACCTTTCATACGTGATACAAACAAGACCATTCGCACCACCAGGCACAAAAGCAACACATTACAAAATTCACAAAAAGGGACAAGGTACACCCTGCTTCAGAAAGACAAATATTACTGCACAGCCATCTAATCCGCAAGCACACACACATACTGGTTGGATTTGGCACGAGGGTGAGTGATGGTTCAGTATATACAATTGTATTAGCAAGTGATTTCACAATAATGAAATGCACTGGTAATAATTGAAAGGGCGAGAAACTGAACCATTGACTCACAGCTCGTGAGCTGTAAAGCCACGACAAGGCACCAACCTCTTTACAGGCCGTTCATACACCTTTCATACGTGTGAGACATACAAAACCATTCACACCGCCAGCCGCGGGCCCATCACATAACAAAACTCACACCAGCACACAGCGCCATTCAAGGGCCCATCACTTTCACACGCCCACAATCCAGACACAGCAACTACACAGGCTGATGGATTGCGTGGAGTGGCACTCAGCTAGCAGTGTGTGTAGTGACCAGCAGAAAGTCACTACTCACATACAGCCAGCCGAGCGCCAGTCCACACACTCTGCTAGCAGAGCGCCAGTCCACGCACACCGCTAGCCAAACACCAGTCCACGCACACCGCTAGCCAAGCGCCAGTCCAGGCCCACCGCCAGCCAATCGCCAGTCCAGGCACACCGGCAGCCAATCGCCAATCCACGCACACCGCCAGCCAAGCTCCAGTCCACGGACACCACCAGCCAAGCGCCAGTCCAGGCCCACCGCCAGCCAATCGCCAGTCCAGGCACACCGGCAGCCAATCGCCAATCCACGCACACCGCCAGCCAAGTACCACTCCACCGCCAGCCAAGCACCATTCCACGCACACCGCCAGCCAAGCACCAGTCCACGCACCCCACCAGCCACACACCAGTCCACGCACACCGCCAGTCCACGCACACCGCCAGTCCACGCACCATTCCACGCACACCACCAACCAAGTGCCAGTCCACACACACCAACAGCCAAGCGCCAGCCTACACACACCGCCATCACATTTAGGATTTTTTTTGAAAAAATAAAAACACAAACAAATCGCAAATAGATACAAATCTTCAAACACAAAATCAGCAACTAAATACATTGCACTAACACCCACCTTGAAACAGAATCAAATTATCCAAAGAATACAGACCAGGCAGTTCACTTTACCACTCATGAATGCTCCCAAAAATTATTTTGCGTGTGGTACGCTCTTAAACAAGCAGGGACACACAGTGCAGGTTGAGAAGGACAGTCGGGGCAGTACATACGACTCTCCTTCCTCGTACCTCTTCGCCAACAGACTCTACATCTCCTACTGGGAAAATCTTTTGAGGGTGTGGGAGGAATGTGATCTGGAAAGTGGCGATCTTTCAATCTAGCAACATCCTCCACCACTCCAACTCTAGGAACACTTGCCTGTTCCACTACAACAAGGCTGCCTATTACAGACTCCTGAAACTTAGCAAAAGTCATCTTTGACTCAGGGCAAGAATCCTGGAACACAACAAAAGCATTAAACATTGCCAAGTGGAAAAGATGGATAGCCAACTTCTTGTACCAAATGTAAGCTTTACGAAGAGCAGTGTAAGGTTCCAACCTCTGATCTACTCTGTCAACACCACCCATGTGCCTATTATAGTCTAAAATGCACGCAGGTTTGCGCGCTTCAGCGACCTGACCCCAAACAGTCACAGGTGCAGTGCTTTCATCATGGATGGTAGTCAGCATGTAGACATCTCTCCTGTCTGAAAACTTCACAGCAAGAAGCTCCTGGCAACGCAACGCACTGCACTGTCCCCGCACAAGCTTTTGACAAACAAGTTCTTTCGGGAAACCTTTACGGTTAGAGCAGATTGTGCCACAAGCAAGAGTGTCCACTTTGGCCAATTCCCTGCACAACCGCACACCAGTGTAGAAGTTATCTACATATAAATGGTGGCCTTTGTTAAAAAATCCTCTACCAAGTTCCCAAACAATTTTCTCAGTCACTCCAAAAGTGGACGGACAACCAGGGAGGTTAATCCTGGATTCCTTACCGGTGTACACCCTGAAATTAGAGACATATCCAGTCCTACTGTCACACAGCATATACAGCTTTATTCCATAGCGTGCCCTCTTACTAGGAATGTAAAGCCTAAAAACCAAGCGGCCCTTGAACAACACCAAAGACTCATCCACTGCAATTTCTTTCCCAGGAGCATAAATCTCAGAAAATCGATCAACAAACTGATCAAGGACAGGCCTAATCTTAAAAAGACGGTCACACTCAGGGTGATCTCGTGGCAACGCTAAACCATTATCAACAAAATGCATCATCCGAAGCAGAAGCAAATACCTGTCACGACTCATGACTGCCGGAAAAATAGACGTTGCCATCAAGGGACTGCTAGACCAATATGAAGACATTGATGGCTTCCTTAGCAAGACCATCAAAAAAGTTAAACCCAACAACTTCTTCATCTCTTCAAGATTTGTGGGAGTCCACCGGGTAGCTCTAGAGTGTGGCTTAAGACTGGCACTGTTGTCCCTCAAAAACTGTTCGGCATACAAATGAGTCTGCTCAACAATCTCTGCCAAAAACACATTGTCCATAAACAACTGAAAAAAATTTACCGGCAAAAAGTTTTCAGTATTCACTCTACACCCTGGAACACCAGTAAACTCTGGCAATGCCGGCTGCACCATGCCAGGGGCAACCCAGAGGTCATCACTTTCAAAGGGAAGCCTTGCAGCCCCAGCCTGCAGCCCAGATGCCTCTTGCCGCACTACACCAACGGGAAGCCTTGCAGCCGCAGGCTGCAGCCCAGAAGCCTCTTGCCGCACAACACCAACGGGAAGCCTTGCAGCCCCAGGCTGCAGCCCAGATGCCTCTTGCCGCACTATCGGCACATCAGTCTCCTCCTCTAACACAGGCACTTCATCCGCACTAAGAGTATCTTCATCATCCGATGACTCCATACGGGGAGAAAACTCACTGCCAGAATCGTCCCCTACCTCCTCTCCCTCAGATGCAGAGTCAGTCTCTGAACCATGGTCAGAGGAAGACTCAAACAGCAAACCAACAACATGCTGAGCAGTAATCCTGCGGCTAGCCATTATACTTACTAAGATAGAAGACTGCACAAACAAGTCAACAACAACCAACAATGTGCAAACCAAGTAAGTAAAGAAATGTGTACCTTTATCACAAAGATCAATGTACTCAAAAACTATACAATTCAATTACAAGAGACAGCTGCACTCACCAGAAACCAACTCTGCAGTGACACAGCAAAAAACAACGATATCCAACTAGAAAGAAGAAAAAAAAAAAATTACTCACAAGACAACAAAATACACATCGAGCACCAATGCAAAAAGTTTTTGACACTCAAAAACCAAACATACTGTTATTATTACACCATTTGCAAAAAACATTCATGCAGAGAAATCAAACACATTTACATTGTACAAAAAAAAGTCTCTTACCAAACTACACAAACGGCAGAACCACCAGTAACAAAACGGCAAACTGAAAAGAGCAAAAGCCTTCACCTAGAACAAAAAAGTAAAAAAAAAAAAACATTACAATTGCAATTCACAAAAAATATAACAATAAACATTATAACATGCTATGTCACTACCCAAATGGTCAATCGGGTTGTGTTCCAGGTGGGGCAGAAAACAGCAGGAAAAAAAAAGGCTACTCTGTCCCGGGGCGGGTGGGCCAAATACATATTATAAAAAATTGCACCCTGGAAGCGAGGGGTCACTTCTATTTTTATTTAAACTAATTCCCTGGTGTCTAGTGTGCTTTTCTGCCCCCCCTGAGACCAGAAACGGCTACACAAAAGACCGATCTGCCCCCAGGGGGGGCAAAAAAGTCTTGAAAAAAATTTGGCCCCCCAGGAAGCGACCCTTGCCCAAGGGGTCGCTTCCTTTACGCAAAACAATAACATCCCTGGTGTCTAGTGGGCTCTTCTGCCCCCCCTGGGACCAGAAACGGCTACACAAAAGAACGATCTGCCCCCAGGGGGGGCAGAAAAGTCTTGAAAAATATTTGGGCCCCCAGGAAGCGACCCTTGCCCAAGGGGTCGCTTCCTACAATAACAAACACATCCCTGGTGTCTAGTGGGCTTTTCTGCCCCCCCTGGGAGCGGAAACGGCAAAAAAATTAAACCGATCTGCCCCCAGGGGGGGCAGAAAAGTCTTGAAAAATATTTGGGCCCCCAGGAAGCGACCCTTGCCCAAGGGGTCGCTTCCTACAATAACAAACACATCCCTGGTGTCTAGTGGGCTTTTCTGCCCCCCCTGGGAGCGGAAACGGCAAACAAATTAAACCGATCTGCCCCCAGAGGGGGCAGAAAAGTCTTCAAAAAAAATTGGGGGCCCAGGAAGCGACCCTTGCCCAAGGGGTCGCTTCCTATAATAACAAACAGATCCCTGGTGTCTAGTGGGCTTTTCTGCCCCCCCTGGGAGCGGAAACGGCAAAAAAATTAAACCCATCTGCCCCCAGAGGGGGCAGAAAAGTCTTCCATACATAATGGGGCCCCAGGAAGCGACCCTTGCCCAAGGGGTCGCTTCCTTTACTACAGCACGCGATCGTGCTGCAGGAATGCCCTGTATTGAGACATCAGGGGAGAGGAAATACTCTTTCCTCTCCCCCGATGCCTCAATACTTAGAAAATCACCCCCGCGGCCCCACCGGAGATCCCAACATACCTGCTGCTGCTGCTGGGACGCCTGGAAGCAAATGGCTTCCAGGCGTCCCAGCGCTTCCTGATGACGTCGGCGCGCGCGACGCGTCGTGGGGGGGCTCGGGGGTGGCAGCGGAAAGTCTTCCGCTGCCATCCCCCTCTGTGGGGGCAGGATCGATGCTCCAGGGGGGAGCGCCAGCGCTTCCCCCAGGGGCTGTGCTCATGACGGAGCGGTTCCGTCATAAGCACAGCCCAACCCAAAGGGGTTAACTGCAACTACTCCTGATAAAGTGTTGATGGGGAAGTCTCTTGTGTGAAAGTCGACTGGCGGTGTTTTATTTTACTTTTGAATTATGTGCCTAATCGTGAACGATGCAATTAAGTGCCATTAGCACCTAATGTGGTCTCTCCATAAGCAGGAAATATGTCACTCTTCAGAAACTACTCACAGTGTGCCTATCTTTTGTTAATTCAGACATTGTCATATCTTTTTTGAGGTTTTATCAAATGTCACATTTTCAAAGTAAGATAAATACAATCTGAAAATATCAGAGATTTGCCATTTACAAATTAAAAAAAATAGCTGCAGGAAGTTTGGATATTAGATTTATTATGGTAAAACTGTTATATTTTAACAACGGAAAGTAATTTCAAAAACTGCTGTGCACATTTTCTTGAAGGATAATTGATTCACAAAGACATGAGGATGTGGAACCAAACGAAAATAGATAAGCAGCAGGATTCCTGTTTTCTTCCGTTTATAGTTAAACAAACTTAATGCTAGGAACTGAGTCATTCTTTGTACATGTCTCAAAATCGAAAACAACAGCATGCTTATTTTAAACTTAAACTGTTCACGGAGAACAACTGTAAAATGCACAAGTATGAATTGAAACACCAATGTGAAAATCTTCTAGTTGAAGGATCCTGATCAGGTGAAAGGGGCAATCGCTATTGATTCAGAAACATGTTGCATTCAGAAGTAATATTTTTTGTAACTCGAAGTATATATAGTGAGAGTAGGGCTTAATCACAACCATTTTCTAATATATAGCTAAAAAAAAAAACTCCATATACAAAAAAAATAACAAGAATGCATAACTATAAAATAATAGTCTACATCTGCAAAAATTGCTCGTGATTATCTAAACAAAATAGATGTGTAATTGCAAGTCCCTCTGTCCTAGGTGTGCAAGCTATACGCCACTCTTTAGTACGTTAAGCATATGTAAAGTCCAAATGTGCTTAAAATACGTTTGCATATCTGTGGGTTTCAGAAAAATTGTGAAAATGCGCAAATTCAAATGTACTTATACCTGAAAAATTGATTTTACAAATATTTATGACTGTGTTGTCACACTCATCCAACCTAAAACTTGCTACTTGTGGTACAGGTTCAGGTTGTGTACAAACTGATGGAAGTGCACTCATCAGTCTAATATGAACAGCTTCTGTCTAGGAAACTGTGTCATGTATGAGGACAATGTGTATAGCTGAACAAAGAGGTCGAAGCTTATTTAAAAGAATAATGAAAGTTGAAGATGTGCTCAGTTTATTTAACAGGTGTGTTTGGAAAATAGGGGTCATTTAGAGATGGGTGTTGATTGTGCATCCACATAAATTGCTGCATGCTCCTTATGCGCAACTCACACATGCACCACCTGGTAGAAATGGGGTTTCTGGTTGTTTAGAGTATCCACCTCAGCCAGGCATAACCCACCCCTCTAGTCACACACCCAATATAACCGCTGCTCACCCCCTTGGTAGCTTGACATTGCAGTCAGGCGTATCCCAGAGACAATGTGTAAAGTGTTTGTGCAACACAAACACACACACCAGTGACAAACTAGGCACATCATCACAAAAGAGACTCCACACAAGGTTATATAAAAAGAGCCTTTGTATTATACATAAAACACATTAGACCACAATCACATATATCAGAAGCAGTTTGCCAAACAGGCTATTGTCATAAACATGAATAGCATACTAGCATACATTTTTAGGTATTATACACCTTATAGACCATTAGGAAATGGGCATTAGCAAATAGACATAGCCTTGATACTCATAACCCATACATATCATGGACCATTAGGAATTAGGCATTGCATTGATACATATAACTTAGACATATTATAGATCCTTCAGAAAATGAGCCAGCCTTATAATGCAGGCCTTGACGATAAACCAAACAACTCTCTTTCAGAGCCCAGGTTGCAGGAACACCTGCACACTACCACCAGCCACGTGGTAACCATTACGAAATGCCCCCTTTCACCAGATGAAAATAGCAGCTGATCGTGACTTTGAAACATTTTGATTGGAAAATTTGGAAATTCATGGATTTATGGTTAAAACCAGTGGATTATTGGTGACAGGGTGATTTGAAACATCACCAAAAGTTGATCAAAGAAGACATCTTCAGGTGGGATTTCCAATATTCCAATTATTTGAAAAAAATGATTGCAAAAATGCTAATTTATTTGAGAAGAAAAACAGCAAGTAAGTTAGAAGAAGGAGTTAGTTTGTATTAGAAATGTTGTATGCTTGCAATATTTTCCAGGTAGTATAAAGCCACTGACAAGGAAATTGTTGCATTTGTGCCAATAGTCGCTCTGACATTTCTTTACTTTTTTGAGATATACATGGATTCCGAGTACCTGTTAAAGATTGCACAATTTTCATTTCATGGTATCTTTGCTCCTTCTTTCAAGTTTCCAACAAATGATAAAAGTTTGAGTGTGTTTTTCCAATGGATTTGTGGAAGGGCTCATCCCTAAATGGCAATATTAGTCTTTTTGCCACCCTATAAGCAAGTTGCATTACAGTTCGTCCATTCAATTTGGAACCTTGGCTTCCTCATGTGCCCGGACCTGCTTAGATGGCCAATCCTGTGTCTTCAAAATAATTTAGTAAGGGGCCCAATTTGTCATTGTTTTGAGTAAAGTAGTCAGATTCAGTAATTGAGGTGTAGTATTTATCTACACTGTTAGGTGGCACAAAGCATAAGGCTGTTAGTTTCTTTAATTGATATAGCAGTTCACTGTCTGATAGGTAATTTTCATCAAAGGATGTTTTATGTATTTTCCATCAATGTGCCTGTGAATGTTGAAAAACATTCTTGAATTCGGGTTTCTGGGTATAATTTAGTAATGGTATTAATCATAGACAATTCAAAATCAATAATCACTTTTCAAGAACTTTTATTTAGAGTTTTAGTTTTTATTACTGACAAAAAAAGTCAGTGTAGGTTGAAGCGTGCTTGTCAGGCAGTAAACTGTAGACTAAAGGACCAGTGGGGTTATTAAAGATGGCATGACTAGTGTATATTTGGCTCAAGGGATAGGGGGTGGACTTAAAGGTACCATCCATCAGCTACATATCACTATTCTCCAGTTAAGAAAGTTTAGTGGGGGTTGCTAATAATTTGTATTAGTTTTAGAGTGTTTTGTTATCATGAATAAGGAAAAGTTTATTAGTAAAGGTTACTGTTAATTCATCTGGGAGGTTGATATTTGAGTAGGTTTGAGGTGTTACACATTGAGGGTTACTTGCCTGTTTTGGTCTCTGTATAATACGACATAGATTAGGAATTGTAGGCAAAGAACTACCTACATGCATAAGTATGTTGTGGGAAACCTGACTCAAAACTGAGCCACAAGGTTCATTGGAGGTGAATGCAAAGGTTTTCATTTGTTCAATATTTTGTCAAACTTCAATCTCTATTGCAGAGGCAGAGTGGTTATGCTCAGTTGTTTTTTTAACAGTGTCACCAAGAGTAACCGCTCTGCCTGTGCAATGGGATGCATAATACTGCACACACCTCCAATGACTCCTGAGCTCAGTTAATCTTGCCTTACAATAAAGGTAGCAACCGTAAGTCAGTAGTCTGTTTCCTCTGCTTAATTTGATATAGTTAGCTTGATTTCTTGCTGCCATTCTTTATCTGCAGGTTTGAAAGAAAAAAGATACAAAAATGTTTTAATGAATTGGTATATGAATGGTTTTTTAAAACAAATTATCCTGCAAGGGAAAATGGTTTTAGATTACTTATTTCACAGTCTACATTTCTTTTCTATAATAATAATTATATTTCTTAGGCTTTGCTGTGTTTGCTTTGAATAGTTTTTTTTGGCTGATACCTGTGAAAAAAAAGCTATTTTTTGGGCGATAATTGTGTCTTTGTCGAATGTTACCTCAAATAGGTTTCTCTGTTGTGTAAATAGTAACTTTTGAAGGTAATGGCGTGGATTTTCTGATGTGTAGAGATTGTGTTCTTCCAGATAGGTGATGTGCTATGACTTGATCTGTACAGAAAGGTAAAGACCAAAAAATGTGTTCACAATTATTTGTTAGATAATACTATGTTTGTAATCACATTTATTTTTACTTGAAACCTGTGAAAGAAAGTTGTTATTGGTGATAGCCGTGTTTTTTCAAGTTTACCTTCAATGGGTTGGTCTGTTGTGTGATGGTGAAGATTTTGTTTCTTTTGAGGATCTATTCCTCCAGACTGGTGGTGTAATATGGGTTGATCTGTAGAGAAATGTAAAGAAGACATGGCGGTATATTATTTCATTTATTTTTATTTTCGACGGATGGATGGTTTGCATTGCACTTGTGAAAGAGACCATTTATTTTTCTTTGGTAGATTTTATATACTCCATTTACTCAGATATGTTTTTATTTTGTTTAGTGGGATTGGGTTACGAGTGATTTTGCATTTCCCTTCTTATATTGCAGCAGATTTTTTACTTTATGGAATTAAACAATTTCTTGTGTAAATATTTTACCCGTTGAGATATTTCAAAATTCATAAACTCTTTGGATCATTTGTTTTCTGTTGTGCTGTGGTATTTGAACCTTTTAATTCAAAGGTAATAATTCACAGTTCTGGAAAAGAAAGGATAATGTGAGTTTTATTTGCTGTTCATGCTTTCTTTTTTTATATTTAAGTACAGTTGTACACTTCTTACAAGACAGCACCCATAGGGCTACTTGTACTTTACTTTGTAAAACACTTTTCAGAGTCAGGATAGCAATTTTGCCTCCATCACCATCCAGCACCTTCCCTGCGCCAAACACCTGGCGGAGTGGAAATTGTAATTTTGCTCCCAATTGCCATCCAGCACCTTCCCTGAGACAAACACTTGTCGGAGTGGCAATAGTAATTTTTCCTTGCAC
The DNA here is from genome assembly GCF_964204655.1 of Triturus cristatus. Lineage (NCBI taxonomy): Eukaryota > Metazoa > Chordata > Amphibia > Caudata > Salamandridae > Triturus > Triturus cristatus. The sequence continues at coordinate 337,063,837 of NC_140595.1, forward strand.
CGCCATCCAACACCTTCCCTGAGGCAAACACCTGCCGGAGTAGGAATAGTTATTTTTCCCCCATGCCATCCAGCAACTTCCCTGAGGGAAACACCTGTCAGAGTTGGATTAGTAATATTAGCCCCCACCTCCATCCAGAACCTTCCCTGTGGTGAACACTTGAAATGTTACTATTAATTTTGCCCCCCACATTATCCAGAACTTTTTCTGAGGTAAACAAATGTTGGACTAGGAATAGTAATTTTGGCCCCATCCACTATTCCTCACCATCCATGAGGCAAACACTTGTTGGAGTTAGATTAGTGATTTTGCCCTGCTTCACTTTTCAGCATCTGCCCGGAGGTAAATCCTGAGCACTAACTTTGTAAATAACAGTCCCTGGAATACTACTTTTAGTAATTTTAAATACTACCTCAGCAATTTATTTTATGTAACTTTTTCTTAAAAAATGAATGAAAAGGTTTTTTATAATACCAATCGATTTATATAACCTAGACTCTGTAAGTGTTCTGTGAATTCTGCTATTTTTAAGACTGTAAATGTTTGTGGATTTAAAAATATATATAGTATTACCAAATGTTTAGGGATTTTACCTCATCATCTATCTGTGTGTAATTGTTTTACTTACTTGATCTGTAGGTGGCAGTGTTCAAAAGCAAACTCTCTTTCTTTTCCTCCTTGCTCCGATGCGTGTGGATGCCGGGGAAGTCAGTGCTCCACTGAGCACAAAATGGTGGATGGCTCAATTTGAACGTTTTTGTGTAGTGAATCATAATTTAAAATAAAATATGATTTAATTGTATTTTTAATTGAGATTTTAATTCTGATCACAACTATATTCAATACGAAATGTTCATGTTTAGAACGATAGTCATTTTAATAGGTCTAAAAAGAGAGAATGGACACTTGAAATGTTGTTTTTGTAATGCACCTGCTGTTTTTGCTATTAGCACTACATAGACACATTTGTTTTATTGTTGATATATACAGAAAAATATTAATTATCAAATTCTTATTACTGTTGCTAACTCAAAAAGTAGTGTTACAATTTTTTGTTTTGGGTTTAAAAAACACTATTTTTGCATGGTTTCTGGAGTCGTGTTGTAATGGCATGTGTTGTAATGGCATGCCTTGTAACGGCATGTATTGTGATGGTAGTTATAATGTTGGTCTATGGGAATGCGTTGCAATGGCGCTTATTGTAAACTCATGCCTTCTAGTGGTGTTTGCGTTGTGATGCCCGTGTTGTAAAAGCATGCATTGTAATGGTATGCGTTGTAATGTCCTAAAGTCTCCATACTCTCAGGGCCCACTAAGCTGACCCATGGGGAACCCTTCTCCCCTCCTGCAGAACCCATGTGTGCAGCGCCTAAGCTTACTTTACCCACAGATATGTCCCAACAGGCAGACAGTACTCACACGGCCAACACAGTGGTGTAGCCCAGTCCACCCTCAGGCGGTGACTCCTGTCCCCCTCCCAGGGGCAACTCTGTCCACCAGGACAGCAAGCCAAAGTGGCCCCTGACAGCTGTCAGGTATGAGAGCTGGGCCTTATGCCTCTCAGGGCTCTCTAACCTCTTTGGTGTAAGAGCGTGGTGGTCAGTAGTCCCTGGTGCCTGGCACCCTCTGTCTACTCTCCATCCTACCAGGTCTGGGATGGCATCCTGACACTTACCCACTAGCCCAGGGTCTGTACCCTGAGACTGGACAGGAGACTTGTGTGAGTTCTCCCACACCCTGTCCTCCTCCGTTGAGTCCTGTACCCTCCACTGTGGAGAGGTACCCCCAGACACCAGAAATGTGTGTCCTGAACAATCCTTTCAACAGTTCAGGTTTTTTTTCCTGCAACTGGTCTCCCAGGCCAGGGTCTGTACCCTTAGGCTGGACAGGAGTCAGGGGCGAAGCAAAACTTCCCCTAACCCCCATCCTAGGGCTCTGCACCTACCCACCAGGAGCAGTACATCAAGAAGTCAAACCGGTAGAGGTACTGCTAGCAGTTGTTTCTTCCTCGTGGCAATGGGGGCACCCTGCACCTGGCCCTCCAACCCAGGGTCTGTACCCTTAGGTTGAACCTGTGCCTGGCAAGCCAGGACTTCTGGGGAGTACACCCCCCCATAGAAACCCACTCCTCACAAGTTGTGCAAGAGTGTTCCTGGTGCAGGTCTCCAGCCTCCTATCCACATGACAGTGCATGAAGAACCCCCATTACAGACGTTGCCGAAACAGGGTCAGTCCTGGGGTTCTTTGACTATGAACCCCTGTGCGAGTTCCCCAATTCACTTACGGGACCCTGCGCCCCACTGGAGCAACCTCAGAACCTTGAACCCCCTGGTGTATGTAAACCCCCTCCTTCAAGTCAGGCACCACATCTCTAGGTTTGTGTACTTCTCCCTCAGCACTAGAGATCATATTTTTGCTGCCACCATCTGAGCTGGACTCCGCCCTCATGGCTTCCACCTCAGCCAAGCACAGTTCCTGAGGAACACACCTTTCCTTTTCTTGGTCTAAGGCCCACTTGGCCCACTCATCAAACTCTCTCAGCCTTCGCTCAGCAGCCATAGACAATTCCTCCCTCTCTGTTTCCCTTTCACTTTCGGAGAAGTCCTCCTCCTCAGAATCACCTGTTAGTGTTGCCTACCAGCAGGGTAGCTCATAGCGAAATAGGGCTGTCCCAAGGTCCACCCTGCCAGAAGTCGAGCTCTATTTTGTCAAGACCTCACAGGTGCAACAACTAACCAGAGTTCTAGTATTAACAATACTCCAGGAGGACACCAGAGAACATAAAAAAAAACAGTTCACACACTAGGAACACCACAAAAGAGACTCCACACAAGGTTAGATAAACATATCCTTTGTATTATACATAAAACACATTAGACTACACTCACATAAATCCAAAGCAGTTTGCCAACTAGGCTACTATCATAAGCATGAATAGTGCACTAGCATAAATACGTAGGTATTATACACGTCAGAGACCATTAGGAAATAGGCATTAGCAAGTAGACATAGCCTTGATATTCATAACCCATACATGTCATGGACCATTAGGAATAGGCATTGCATTTATACTTATAACTAAGACATGTCATGGACCATTTGGAAATAGGCATTGCATTCATACTTATAACTTAGACATGTCATGGACTCTTCAGAAAATAGGCCAACCTTAAAATGGGGGCCATGACGATAAACCAAGCAGTTTGGTTTTGGAGCCCAGGCTGCAGGAACTCCTGCATGCTACCACCAGCTGTGTGGTAACTGTTCCAACTGCCCCCTTTCACCAGATGAAAACAGTGGTTGCTCGGGCTCAGGCTGCGCCGCAGTGAGTGACTTTGAAACAGAAGAGGAGGACAATCACTCTGTCCCAGTTCGGTTCCCCCTGGACACTTGTATTGCAGCAAACAAGAGACAGAGTGTTCCCCCCTGTTTCGCGTGGTCGCACGTCAATCCAGTGTGTTTGTGGGGCGACGGCTCTCCCCTCTTTCGAAAGTGTCCAAGCTTCTCCTAGGCAGTTGTCTCTCGCTGCGAAGGCATGGTGTCTTGGTGGGGTGGGGCCTCGGTCAACCACGGTCCTCCTTTGGGCCGCTGCTCCTATGTCGGCGGCTGGGGTTGGTTGCTAGGCAATGCCTGGCACGCCTGCGGTGATTTATTTGCTGATGAGCGGCCGCTCTTGCCTGCTCTGGGATTTCCCAGGTTTTTGGGAATTGGGTGGGGCTCAGCCCAGAACTCGGGCCCACAGCAGTGCAATCAAGAGAGTGCCAAAGAGCCTTCCCAGTGGCGAAGAACCCCACAGAGCTCCCCGAAAGAGCACAGAGTTCCTAGTCAAGCACAACCCACTGGAACAGCACTAGGAAGTTCCCAAGAAGAACGTCATGCACTAGGCAGTTCAAATAAGCACCAGGAACTTCCAGTAAATTAATAGCACAAGGAAGGAAGACTTTAATAACCCTGAGTCTTCCAAAACAGAAGGCCAGCACACACGTCTTTGGAGATTCTTCACAAGCAAAATACCGCAACAGGGCAAAAGAGTTAGTCCTTTTCCTCCACCACAGATAGAAACAGCAACTGCAGGCCAACCCATCACTCACACAGAAAAGACTACGCTCCTCACACTGTTCTTCCGCTCTTCTTCTTGCAGGGTCCTCTTGTTTTTTCAAGTAATCTAAGATACTTGGGTTTTAGGTCTTACACTTATATACCATTTTGTCATTGTTCTCTTTGTGGCAAGGGCCTCTGAACCCAGTCCAAACCACTCCTGTCCTCCCTGGTGCAGCATGACCACAGGTGGTAGAGACAGCATTGTGCAAAGGAGAAACAGCCTATTCAGGTGCAAACAAAACTCCTCCCACCACTCTAAAAGCAGACCAGGTCTTTTCAGCCTAGCGATGAGTCACCCAGGCAAGGCAGGGCACACCTGTCACTTCAAAACCAGACGCTGAGTACACAAACAGCCAGAGGCACACAGAATGGTAAAGCAAGAAAATGCCCACTTTCTATAAGTGGCATTTACAAATACACAATTTAGAAACCAACTCTACCAAAAGGTGCGTTAATAAATTCTGAGTTCAGAGAGCCTAAACGCCATTTTTTTTATCTTGTCTCAATAAAACTTTATACTTGTAAGATGTTACAAAGCAGCTCCCATGTTAGCCTATTGGACAGGTAGCCTTTCAATAATGATAACACGAAATTGGCAGTATTTCACTATCAGGACATGTCACCCACACCAGTACATGTCCTACCTTTCAGATTCACTGCACCCTGCCCATGGGAGTACCTTTGGCCTACCTGAGGGGTGCCTTACATGTAAGAAAAGGGAAGTGTGTTTTAATCAGAGGTAGGACATTGAGTTACAGGGATTGATGGGTGTAGCCGTAGGTCTTGCAGTTAGGTGCAGGCGCTAACTGGGTTTTTTCGCTTGTACATTGCCTTGTAAGATCTGCAAGAATGCTTGTAAGAAATTTGGGTATTGGTTGAGGGCGTGGAAAGGATGCCCAGTCACGCAACAACTACAGTCCTGGTCAGGGTGAACCACAAAAATTAACCTGCACTTAAAACTCAGGTAATTTGGCACAAAAGCAGCCAGGCTTAATATAGAGGAAATATGCAAAGTATTTATCCAGCGCACCAACCATACTAAAGTGAAAACACAACATAAGAAACACACCCAAAAGCTTTAGAAAATAGAGTACTTTGTATTAAATACAGTGATACCAGAACGATAAAATCCAATCAATAGAAGTGGAGATATTTAGTTTCAAATATTTTGTGAAATAGCACCTAAAGCACAAAGTTCCATGTGCGGTAATCTGGTCATTCCATTCGCAGTGGTGGAGGCCGAGAGGAGAGAGCTGAGCTCTGCTCTGCAGACGATTGTGGATGTAGCACAAAGAGATGTTGGACTTCACAGACAGTCGTCATTGTTGCAGGAAGAGCTGTTCAAGCATTGTGGATGGTCGTTGCTGAAGCTTTGCTTTGGTGGTCATCACAGCCTGTCGTTGCTGCGTTGCTAGATGTTGCTGGCAATCGCTGTCAATGTGAAGCACTGGTCGCACTGGAGTGCTAGCAGTTGTTGCAGGCAGCAGAATTTTGGCATGAAGGAGCAGAGGTGTCACGACGAGCCCAAACCTCAGGATGTTCACCTTTTTATTCAGGAAGAGTACATTCTGATGCCAGACAAGAATCCATGACATGGGTGGCATCTCCAGGACATCAGGGAGCCACTCCAGCAGATGCCAGCAGGGCTCAGGCAGGTCCAGATGCAAGCTTAGTTGTAGCAGGTCAATTGGGCAGTTGCAGGGAATCCTCTGGAGCTTGTAGTATACCTACAGCTCACACAGCAGGCCAGTTAACTAACCCTTGGAGTCCCTCTGGTTATCCTGGGAGGAAGACTTGCAGGTCCAGTCTTCCTTCTTGTTCTGCAAGGCTGTCCTTCAAGCAGGAGGGCATTCCTCTGGCAGAAGGCTCACAGGTCCAGGAGTGTTCTGAAGAGTGGCTCTGGAGGTCCAATACTTATACTTGGTGCAAGCCTTTGTGAGGGGCCACTCCTTAACCTAACCCCCCACAATGAGTTCTGCATGTCCACTAATAGCATTTAATTTACAGGCCGTGGGTACAATTAGTACCATTTACCAAGGACTCACAAGCATATTAAATGTACCATTTAGGTGTCGGACAATTTTACCATGTTTGAATGCGAGAGCAGAATCCTAAAGCCAACAAAAACAAATTCAGTAAAACAGGAATGGTGAAGGCAAAAGGTTTGGGGGAATACTACACCAAGGATGTCTGGTCAAACAGTGCTGTTTTCAGGTGGTTTTGGGGAGCCATTATATCCATCTAGTGTATTTACTGGACTATATTGGTTGTATGTTATTACTTCTGTTTAACAGGTTCTGTTGCTTGATGTATGGAGCATGAAATGGGTGTAGGCTATTTGGGGCACTGTGATACAAAACTGCATGGTATGTCTGTCTTGTGTTGGTTATGTGTTAGGCGTTTTATCAAATGTTTTATATCGGATGTTTTGTGTGTGTTGTTCCTTATCCGTTGGTGAGGTTTTGCGCATGATAATACCAAACTATACGCCTTGTCTGTGCTGTTTTTAATTTTTGCACAGTGTTCTGTCTAATGCGATCTGTAGAATGTTTGTTTATTGTTAAATGCTGTTTGACCACCTTAAAAACCAACCAAAGGCATATCTGTGATATAATGGATTTATGTGATATGCTCTAGCAGAGTGATCATTTGGGCTCATCTGGCGACCAATGCTAATAGATAAATAGAATACATGGGAAATATTTAGTTTATGATAACGCACAGAACGAGTAAGAAAGTACATTAATGGCCATTTCACATGATGGAAAGGCAGATGTGATGATGTCTCATGAAATCCTCCTCTGTGCTGTGATTGCGCTGAATATTTATAAAATTCTCATTGTGAACCAGTGAAGCAAACCAATTAAGTGCAGAGAAGGCCCTAAGAGTAGGAAACCAGCAGCACACTCATCATAAATCAAATCCATTAATATTGGGATTGAAGGGTACAACCAGCAGTTGCTCATCAGTTGAGTAATTTTGTACTCCGAAGACATCATACCTATCTTAACTCCTAAAAGGTCACACTGGAAAAGGCAAATCTTGGGACTTTGGGTCTTAGTTAGAGTTGGGTAGATTCAGGACATCCACCAAAAGAGGCAGATATCTCCTCCTCCGTTTTACGAGTGGATTGATGTCAATGGCATTTAAAATATGGTTGAAGAGACATCCCCCACATTTTTGAGAATGCTCTGCACCACCAAACCCTAAATAAGACTGAATTGCCATGGCTATCCATTACCTTGCATTGCTCTTAATGCACAATGAACTCAATCATAACTGTTTCAGGTCCACAACTCAACAAGTGCAGCCCGTTCCCTGAAGCCCACCTTTCAACGCCACTAACCCCATATCAGAGTGGGTAAATGGGGAAAGGGGCAATAAGGAATTGTCTGCTGCAAAGGAGTGCTGAAACAGTGATGAAGGATGATTACCTTTTGTTTGTAACCCAAAACAATAGTTCAAGTAACAAACTGCTGAATGTTAACCCTAAACTATTCTTGTCACTGTTACAGATGAGGAACTTGCTATGTAACAGGGGCTCTCTCACAGTGGTATCCGGTATACCCAGGGCCAGTCAATTAAATGCTACTGTTGGGCTTGCAGCACTGCTTGCGCCACCCACCAAAGTAGCCTTTCAAACCTGTTCAGGCCTCTGCCACTGCAGGGCCTGCGTGCGCAGTTTACTGCCGCTGTGACTTGGCACATAAAGTGGTTGCCACATCTGTAACTCCCCTTTTACTACATATCAGTCACCCCAAAGGTAGGCCCTCGCTAGCTCTATGGGCAGGGCGCGGTGTAGGTAAAAGGTAGGACATGTGCCTTAACTGTGTGGCATTTCCTGGTAGTGACAAACAGCCTATTTGGTTTCTCAATGCTGTGAGGCTGCCCTCTTATAGGGATGCATTGGGGATTCCCTGATATGTGCTTCAGTGGTAATTCCTGATCTGAGATGGGGTAACGTGATCAAGTTTGGTATGTTTCGAATAGTAGTGATACATCCTACTTATTAGTGAAAGCAGATTTATTATTACTATTTTAGAAATTGCACTTTTAGAAGTGGGCATTTCTGTGTGCTATGTGTCGTTGTGCCTACCTGATGTGCATTGACCGTCTGATTCTGACTGACAGGGAAAAGGGGATGTGCATTCACTCCAGCCAGTCCCTGGGAGAGGGGAGGTTTGAGGTGTGTCCTGCCCTGCCTAGGTGACTCAGCGCTAGGCTGAATAGTTCTTGGCTGAATTTGGAGTAGCGGTAGGAGTTATCCCTTACACCTGACTAGGCCTGGTCTGTGAGTAGATGACACCCTGAGGGGGTTCACTGTTGGGGTGGGGGACCAGATGTCACGGTGGATGTGAGGGTGGCATGAGCAGCACGAGGAGGGTGTTGTTGCTCATAATGTGTGCATTGCATAGTTCCGTCATAGCTGGTCACTGAAGTGCCCTATTCGGTTATTTATATCAAAGGCACTCATATGTGCAGTAATGGTGATCTGCATATGTCTAAGATGGGCATGATGTACTCATGAAATGTGTATTGTGGCAAGTGTTTACTATTGTGCACTGATAATTACATTTATGCATAATGTGTATGCTAAGTACAGTTCCCACCAGTAGTTACTGGTCGCCCTAACGGTAATGTGTCTATGACAGTGGCCCGATTAGCCTTGTGATTTATGTAATCCCTGTAAAGTCATGACAAATGTCTAGTGGCACAGTAATATATGTGATTGTGTTCTAATGGGTTTTTATGGATAATACAAAAGCTATTTTTGTATAACCTTGTATGGAGTTTCTTTTGTGGTGTGGTATATTAAAGATATAACCAAATCCAGCCCAACCGACTAAACACTAAGTTATTGTTGATTGCAGATTAGACAAAGGTATCTTTAAAAGTTTCTGTTTTGAAATAGGTCTTAAACTGGAGATGTTATAACTATGATCTGAGTGTAAAATTAAGAGCATTTCAGTTGTTTAATCCTTGGACTACTAGTATTTGTCTCTATTAAATGTTTTGCTATGATCAAGTGGTAGATTGTTTCTGAGAGAACTGGTTGGGACATAAGGAGGTACCAATTCTTACAGACCCAGGAACGCCTGCTGCACTGTGCTCTAACCACAGTAAATAGGACTCAGAATTTGAACTATTTTTAGAGCTAGCTTTTATGTAATGGTGTATTTTCATCTTTAGGTGCAGTCTGGTCACCTGATTGTGAACCAGTTACATTCTTTGTATGATATTTTTGGTAGTTCAGTCTACATTGTGTTTCAATAAGCCAAACAAGCCATCCATAGAAGTTTGATTCATTCTCTTGATTTGTTGTCTTGCAGGAGAATAGAAATTTCCTCAGTAACGGAAACTACAAAAAATTGGTATTGTTTACCGCTTTATTGAATTGTTCTATGAAAGAAAATTCTGTCCAAATTTTTTTTTTGAATTTCCTTCCTCAATCTGGAGAAAAAGCCACCATTTAGGGTCATCATGCCACCCATTTATAAACTTTTCATTTTAGCAGGGTTAACGAGGATTAAATATTCCTTAATCCCAAAGTGTATGCGATTGAGGCAATTATTAATGCTATCTTTGTTCCACGATCCATTCTCTAGGTACATCTTTGTTTCGGATAAATTCTTCCAACTGCCGATTCCTCACCTTTAAAATATTCCACAGGTGCAGGACTGGATCAGGAAACCTTTCATATACAGGGCTTCTGCTGTTGCTCGGTGGCTCTGTGCACCTCTGAGTTGGCTTTGTTCCACCCTGGAAGAGCAGAGCCAAATATAAGCGTCACCCCAGATTGCCAAAGTCAGTTCCTCTCTTTCCACACTGTAAAACGTGCTCCCACTTTCAACGACTTCAGAAAAATAATCCATTGTGCAAGAAAACTGTCCTCTTCTAAAACTAAAGGCTAACGGCACACAATAGCTTTCAATCATGGACCTGTAAGAGGGGGGTGTAGGAGAGTAGGATCTGCACTTATGTTGCCCCCACTTTTTTTCTGATGTATACACTGGTTTCTGACTATAGTCTGGCTGGGTCCCTGCTAATCAGGGCCCCAGTCTCACTGATCTCTCTAAACAACTTGGTGTGCATATTAGATGCACTAGTGATTGGATACTGTGGTGCCTTGTGAGCCCCTAGTATATGGTACCTTAGGTACCTAGGGCATTGGTACTTCACAGGCCTACCAGGGGCTGCAGCATGTATTATGCCACCCCTGGGAAGCATTCACAATCTGACACCACAGGCCTGCTACTGCAGCCTGTGTGAGGTAGTGTTAGCACTCCTCACTGAGGTATAGGTTCCTATATCTCACCATACACACACATATAAACCTATCAGTCACCCCTCTAGCAGGCCCTAACAATCCCAAGGGCAGGGTGCTTGGTTTACTATGTGAGGGGGTGCTTCTGCCTGAGCAGGACCCCTCTGCAGCTAGCAGAGTCTATTCTCTACTGCTGTTTGTGGATGCGGTTAAACCATATACTCTTAAGTGCATTATAACCTCGCGGTAAATGCGAACTTTGGAATGACTGCATCAAAACATGTCGTGTTTGGTGTCAAACAACTTGGAATCCTACCCCCACACCAGTAACTGGTGTGGGAGTAGGATCCCACCCTTCTAGAGGGGACGACATGTACCCACTGTACTACACGGTAGAAATCTTCTAGAGCCCTGGCATCACAAAATGGATGCCACCAGCACAGACACCGGGCTGCCCTCCTGCTGCTGACCGAAACTCGCAGTGGAGGAAGTCCAACAAAGGGTATCCTGTCACAGGGAGGTGTTACCACCTCCCAGACAGGATTTAGTGTATTGGAGCTGGGTGGGTGCACTCTTAGAGTGCCTTTGAAGTCCTGCACTGAGGGAGCAGTAGGCTCCTCTGTGCATATGCCAGCTCAAACCGGTTCAGGGGCTACCTGCCCCTGCTCTGGCGCAAAACTGGACAAAGGGAAGTGGGTGTAACCAGCCACTACCCTGACCCTCCTAGAGGAGTGGTCATAGAGCTAGTCCCTCCCCTATCTTCACTATAAGATACCAAGCATTGCCAATGCAATTCAGATTACACCTGGACGACGCTCTACAAAGAAGAATCCTGGCCCTTCGACGTTCCACTATCTCTGGAAGACGGAAGAATCTCCCTTGGAGTCAAGGAGTGACTCCCCTGCTTGGCAGGCACCAGTAACTTGATCAACGGTTGCAAACTTCACCGCTCCCGCCGGAGTCCAAAGTCCCTGCGTCCCCTGAAGCAGATTTCCTGACCTCTCAATGGCCATTTTGAGTCCCCAGTGAATCTGCGGCGTCTGGACCCCACGAGTGACGAGGAACAGCAATACCAGGGAACCGTGCATTGATTTCGAGTGCAAACCCTAAACAACGTTCTACGAACTTGTGCTTTGGACCATTTATAGTCCAAGTCCCTGGCAGGTCTGGTACCAAAAATCAGCAGCCTACCCCATCCTGAGTGACCGTGGGCTCCTGTGGAACTTTTCCTGCAAAGGCGTCTTTGCAGTTGCTTTCCCGTTGGCTAGTGACTCACCCAAAGACTTTCTCATCAACTTCAAGGGCTCTCCTAGTTGCTCCGGCCCTGCCCTCACTTACCCTTGCTGGGTAAGTCCATCAGACCTTGCTGGTCTGCACCATCTTCAGTCTTCACTCCACACAAGACTTGCAGTTGCCAAGGCTTGTTGGCTCCAATCCGGCTGCCGTCACCGTCATTAGCTGCAGACGTTCTGGGTCCTCCCAAATCCAGCTGCTGGTAATCGTCAATCTCTTCTGGACTTCGTGAGCGAAGATACAAATCACCATCGACGACCTGAAGCGACGCGACATCAGTGGTCATCCATCCTGCTGGCCACCGGTCACTGGCAAGTGACTTTGAACTCTGTCCCCTCAATTTTCAGGTCCTCTTCAACTTCAATCCATCTTCGGATTCCAGCGGACACCTCTCCAGTCGTCACAAGCAGCAAGTCTTCAGTGGTCCCCATTGAAAACAGCATCGCGACCCAACACCAAAAGACACCTATGCACCCCGCTTCCGTGGGTGAGGTAACTCGTGCACTCCGGTGCCCAAGTGTGTGTTGGCCCTTGAAATACTTACCCTGTAAGTGGCTTGCTTGTTGACTTTTCCGAAGTGCCCTAAAACTTTAAATTACAAACCACGGCTTGTGCTATTGAAACCTATAGGAAACCCGCAGCTGTGTTTAGACACTGCACGCGTCTCCTGTGGGCTGATTACTTACCTGCTAACACTGCAGAAGTGAAGCCCCAGCGATTCCCAAGGCCCTAGGCCTTTTCATTTTGCAAGTCGAGTTTGTTAAACCATTTTTTTAGTATATGGTCTGGTACGCCCCTAGGGCTACAGCCATATTTGTGCTTAATTTATTGAGAAGTGTTGACATTTGAATGTGTATCTGGGTTCTAATCTCATAAAGAGATTAATAGAGTGTATATAAGAATAAATACATATATATTTGATATATATACCTGTGTGGTGTCCTTTTCATTTGGTAATTCAAGAGATTATAAGGTTAAACAAGCTGCTTTACATTCCTCAGAGACTTAGTCTGAAGGCTGCTCTCCCCAGCTACCACTAGGATAGCTTTCTTTAAAAGGTTGTCTTAAACCTATCTACCAAGAGTCAAATTAGACTGGTGCAAGGTGGCCACTATAACTAGTGACCAGCATATGCCAGGTCAACTTCTCACATTGGTGGCAGCGGTGGGATTCCAGCTTGCCATTGTTTTACCAGAAAATCTCTATTTGAATTACTAACTGAAAACCACTAAAGGTACTCAAGGTACATATAAAAGTCAAGCTAGTATCAATAAGTTCTACTGAACTTAGAGCTGTTTGTGAAGGGATAAGCACACCCTTGCCACAGCTCAAGCTAGGTCCAGTAGGCCTCAACTAGTGTAGGTAGTACAACACTAGTATGTCTCACCATGGTGGAGCCAGTGGGTCCACCCCATCTCAGTACAAAGATATAGCCTACACTGAACTGAAGGCCTTATGCTTTGAAAGACAACTGAGGGTGGGCAGGAGTCCCTCATCACAGCACCTGATAGATCTGTTAGTAGCAGATGACCTGAGACAAGCTCTAGGAGCAAGTGGGTCTGCATCAAGGGGTGGGTCAAACATAGTCTCTGGGTCTGATGATGAAAATCAAGATGACCTGGAGTCTGTGGTTGAAGGGCCAGACCCAGAAGGGTCTGAAAAGAACAGAGAAATTCTCCCTAAGAGGGCTGACAAAGTGGGAGAAATGACTAGGTCCCCTTCAAGGGAATCTGACCATTGATACCACTCTGGAAGAGAATCTGTTCACCAGAGGAACTCCAACTTTCCCAGGGAGTCCTCCTCTGAAAGAAGGTTCATGATGCTCCAGTATGAGGAAGCTAGGCTTGCCCTCAGAACCAAGCAATTGGCCTTAGATAGGGAAGCCTTCGAGCTCCAAAGAGCTTCTAAGAAGGAGGGGTTAGATACCCCTGGTGGCAGCAACAGTGTCCCTAGAGGCAGAGATTACATTCCGGACCATAGGAACCTGTCCAAGGTTGTTCCTCCCTACCAGAGTGGGGATGATATCCACAAATGGATAACTGCTATGGAGAGGGCCTGTAAAGTTTAACAGGTCCCCCAGAAACAGTGGGCAGCAATCTTGTGGCTCTCCTTTTCAGATAAAGGTAGAGACAAGCTCCTCACTGTTAGAGAAGAGGATGCTAATGATTATGAAGCCCTGAAGAGTGCTTTAATAGATGGGTTTGGCTTAACCACTGAACAGTACAGGTTGAAGTTCAGAGACACCCAGAAAGCACAGACTCAGGATTGGACTGACTTTGTTGATTGTGCAACCAAGGCTCTAGAAGGTTGGCTGGTGGGCAGTAGAGTAACTGATTTTAAGGGATTGTATAATCTTATAATGAGAGAACAGATCCTTAATAACTGCCAGAACCAGTTGCTGCATCAGAACCTGGTGGACTCTGATCTGACCTCTCCCCAAGAATTGGGAAAAAAGGTAGACAAATGGGTCAGAACCAGGGTGAGGCAGAAAAACCAGAACCAAGGTGGTGACACTAAGAAGCAAGATCCTAAAGGCTCAGAGAAAGGTGGGGATAAATCTAAAGATCAGAAGTCTTCACAAGGGCCCCAAAAATCTGCAACTGGTGGGGAGTCACAATCTGCAAAGGGAAAAGGCCAAAAGAAGCCCTGGTGCAAATTCTGTAAACAGAAAGGGCACTGGACTTCTAACTGTACAAAGTCCAAAGACCAAACCACCACCACTCCAGCCCCTAAGGCAACTGTTCCCCCTAGTGCAGCCAGTGGTGGAGGTAATACTCAGAATAAGGGTGTAGTAGGGTTGACCCTGGGTTCTGATGTGGACTCTGGCCTAGTCAGAGTACCAACACAGGCATTGCTAGTTTGTGAGGGAGACCTTGATATGTCCTTCCTAGTGAGCCCCAGTAATTTGGGCAAATACAAACAGCAGCCTATCATAAATGGCAAACAGGCTTTGGCATTTAGGGACACAGGTGCTAGTGTCACCATGGTGGCAGAGGACCTAGTGGACCCTACACAGATCATCCTGGGTGAAATGTACCAGGTAACCAATGCAAGCAACACCAGGATCAACCATAGCCTGGCAGTTGTGAATTTCTCCTGGGGAGGGGTAACTGGCCTCAAAAAGGTAGTAGTCAGTGCAGACCTCCCTGTCGAATGTTTGTTGGGAAATGATATGGAGACTTCAGCCTGGTCTGAAGTAGAATTATGGACTCATGCTGAGATGTTGGGCATACCTGCAGAGGTATTTGCTGTGACCAGGTCACAAGCCAAAATGCATAAAGCTGAACCAGCTCTGGATCCTGAAACTATGGACCAGGTGCTACCCAAGAGGAGGAGCAGTAGGGTTAAGGCTGGGCCTTCCCCTCTGTCTCAGATTCCCCTCCTGAGGGAGGAGAAGCAGAGCCTGAAGAAGGAACTGCCCCAGAGGAACTTGAGCCTGGTCAGGTTGAGTTCTTGGGGGCAGGGGGACCTTCCAGGGAAGATCTGAGCAAAGAGCAACATTGCTGCCCCACTCTTGAACCCCTCAGACAGCTGGCTGCTGCTGAGGCTGCTGGGAGTGCTAGTGGGTCCCATAAGATTTATTGGGATGAGGGGCTCCTATATTCTGAGGCTAGAGATCCTACCCCTGGAGCCACCAGGAGGTTGGTAATTCCTCAGAAGTTTAGGGGGTTCCTCTTGACCCTAGCACATGATATCCCATTGGCAGGACACTTGGGCCAAAACAAGACCTGAGACAGGCTTGTACCACATTTTCATTGGCCACACATGTCTGAAGACACAAAGGAGTTTTGTCGCTCCTGTGTCACTTGTCAAGCCAGTGGCAAGACAGGTGGCACCACAAAGGCCTCCCTGATACCACTACCTGTGGTGGGGGTTCCCCTTGAAAGGGTAGGGATTGACATTGTTGGTCCCCTTGACCCACCAACAGCATCTGGGCACAGATTTATACTGGTGGTAGTGGATCATGCCACCAGGTATCCAGAAGCTATACCCCTAAGGACTACCACAGCTCCTGTGGTAGCAAGAGCCCTCATTGGAGTTTTCTCCAGAGTGGGTTTCCCTAAGGAGGTCATCTCTGACAGAGGTTCTAACTTTGTCAGGATATCTAACTGCAATGTGGAAGGAGTGTGGTGTAAACTACAAATTCACTACTCCCTATCGCCCACAATGCAATGGGTTAGTTGAGAGATTCAACAAAACCCTAAAGGGAATGATTAAAGGACTCCCAGAGAAGCTTAGGCAAAAATGGGACCTTTTACGTCCCTGCCTTCTGTTTGCATACAGGGAGGTTCCTCAGAAGGGGGTTGGCTACAGCCCTTTTGAACTTCAGTTTGGGCACCCTGTTAGAGGACCATTATGTCTGGTGAAGGAGGGATGGGAGTTACCTCTCAAACCTCCCAAACAAGATGTAGTGGACTATGTACTTGGTCTCCGCTCCAGGATGGCAGAGTACATGAAGAAGGCCAGTAAAAACCTTGAGGCAAGCCAAGAACTCCAAAAAACTTGGCATGACCAAAAGGCTGTCTTGACTGTTTACCAGCCAGGCCAGAAAGTGTGGGTGTTGGAGCCTGTGGCCCCAGCAGCTCTCCAGGACAAATGGAGTGGCCCCCATACAATTGTTGAAAAGAAGGGAGAGGTCACCTACTTGGTAGATCTTGGCACTCCCAGGAGCCCCCTTAGGGTGCTCCATGTCAACAGAATTAAGGCATATGTGGACAGGGCTGACATGAGCTTGCTCATGGCAACTGATGAGGACCAGGAGGAGGAGAGTGACCCTCTCCCTGACCTGCTCTCACAGAACCCTGATGATGGGTCAGTTGATGGTTTTGCTTTGGCAAGCAGCCTCACTGGACATCAACAAACTGAATGTAGACAAGTGCTACACCAGTATAGACATATGTTTAGCCTGACCCCAAGTCAGACTTCCTGGTGCACCCATGAGGTGGACTCTGGAGACAGTCTGCCTGTAAAGAGTAAAATCTACAGGCAACCTGACCATGTCAGGGACTGTATCAGGACTGAAGTCCAGAAAATGTTGGAGCTAGGTGTTATTGAGCCCTCAGATAGCCCTTGGGCTAGCCCAGTAGTCCTTGTCCCAAAACCTCACACCCAGGGCGGTAAGAAAGAGATGAGGTTTTGTATTGACTACAGGGGCCTCAATGCAGTCACCAGGACTGATGCCTACCCACTACCAAGGGCAGATGAACTAATAGACACTTTGGCCTCAGCCAAGTATCTCAGTACATTTGACCTTACAGCAGGTGATTGGCAAATCAAGTTAGCTGATGATGCCAAGGCTAAAACAGCATTTTCGACCCCTGGTGGGCACTATCACTTTGTGGTAATGCCCTTTGGTTTGAAGAATGCACCTGCCACATTTCAGAGGTTGGTGAATAAAGTTCTGACTGGTATGGAAACCTATTGCTCAGCATATCTTGATGATATTGCTGTCTTTAGTTCCACCTGGCAGGATCACCTGGTCCACCTCAGGAATGTACTGGAGGCCCTGCAGAAAGCAGGCCTCACTATCAAGGCCACTAAGTGCCAGATAGGGCAGAGCCAGGTTGTGTACCTGGGCCACCTTGCAGGTGGAGGCCAGGTTCAACCATTGCAGAGCAAGATCCAGACTATAATGGACTGGGTAGCTCCAACCACCCAGACACAGGTGAGAGCCTTCTTGGGCCTGACTGGGTATTACAGGAGGTTTGTTAAGGGATATGGATCTATAGTGACCCCCTTAAATGATGTGACCTCCAAGAAAATGCCAAAAAAGGTTCAGTGGACAGCTAGCTGTCAAAAGGCATTTGATGACCTCAAGCAGGCAATGTGCACTGCCCCCATCTTACAGAGTCCAGATTACAAAAAGAAGTTCATTGTCCAAACAGATGCTTCAGAGCTGGGTGTGGAAGCTGTACTGTCTCAACTTAATGATGAAGGTCAAGACCAGCCAGTAGCTTTCATAAGCAGAAGGCTGACCCCTAGAGAGAAACGTTGGTCAGTGTTAGAAGGCGACCTCAGAGGAGCCCGGAGGGGGCCCTGACTATCCTGAGACCAACCCTCGAAGTATCGTAGCTGGGCACTGGCGGGAGACTCCTCAGGGGAGGAATCTCGTATCTAGGATCGTACACTCGGCACCACACCGGGAGTTCTTAAGAACAAATCTTTATCAGATCGGAGTTGTAGGATCTTTATGATCAGCAAGGCAAATATATACAAGTGGAGCGCGGGCTCACAGAGTCTTGGAGGGGGTAGGAGGTAGCTGGACAGTCTTTGGGGATATGGATCAAATGCAGGGGCGTACCCGGCGCACAGCTCACAATCCTCGAGCTGGGGGATACGCTTGTCGTCATCGGGGTCTGGCGGGACCAAGAGAGTCTGTGGGAGCCACGAGTCACTCAGCAGGGCTCAAGCACAAGTCGGAGGTCTTACGATCTTTTCGGGGAGCCGCGAGTCACTCAGCAGGGCTCAAGCACAGGTTCGGAGGTCTTACGATCTTCAGGGAGCCGCGAGTCACTTAGCAGGGCTCAGGTGTTTCCAAAGGCGAATCTGACGGACAGTCCCAGAGCACCCCTTGTTATAGGACGACTCCTCTTTGATGTCCGGAGTCTGTGCAGGCAGGGGTCTTGTCGCTTGTCAGGGTTTCCTGCCATTGTCTTTTGATTCTTTCAGGGCCGGGTCGGGAGGAGTCCCAGACACCCAGCAGGTGTGGAGCCAGCCCTCGGGGAGGCCGGCGGGCCGATCGAAACCCACCTTCCCAGGGGAGCTCAGAGGT
Organism: Triturus cristatus; assembly: GCF_964204655.1. Classification (NCBI taxonomy): domain Eukaryota; kingdom Metazoa; phylum Chordata; class Amphibia; order Caudata; family Salamandridae; genus Triturus; species Triturus cristatus. The sequence continues at coordinate 337,082,268 of NC_140595.1, forward strand.
GCGATGGAAACTGCTCCTCCCTCTCTCATCCCAATGGGAGCGCGATGTCCCCCAGCCGGAGTGGCGCCACTAGGCCAGGGTCGCGCTGGGGCCGGGCGGCCATCATGGTGCATGAAGTGGGCACGCGGGCCCGGTGTGGCCGAAAGGAGGAAGGCCACGGACGGGGAAGTCCGGGTCGGGTGTGTGTGTGTTCTGGTGGGAAGGATCGGCTAGGCCGTGGGCTCGGGGGCTGCGTGAGGTGCATGGGTCAGGTTATGTGGTGCGGGGACAGGGATGGCTATGCTACGAGGCCGGGTCTAACACGCGTCCCCCCCAGCTGAAAGCCGGAGAGAACTACCCATCCTCTTGGGGGTTCTCTTCGCTGAGGCGGAAGAACCGGGAGAGGCCATCGGCGTTGGCGTGGTCAGTACCAGGGCGATGTTCCACGGTGAAATCCATCCCCTGGAGGGAGATTGACCACCGCAGTAGCTTGGGGTTTTCTCCTCGCATCTGCATGAGCCATCGCAAGGGGCGATGGTCGGTTTGGACCTTGAAATGGGTGCCGAACAGATAAGGGCGTAACTTCTTGAGGGCCCAGACTATGGCGAACACCTCGCGCTCCATGGTGCTCCATCTCTGTTCTCTGGGCAACAGCCTTCGGCTGAGGAAGGCTACGGGCTGGTCTAGGCCTTGGTCATTCACCTGGGACCGGACGGCCCCAATTCCATGCTCGGAGGCGTCCGTTTGTACCACAAACTCCTTGGAGTAGTCGGGAGCCTGAAGGACGGGGGCTGTGCACATGGCCGTTTTTAGGGCATCGAACGCCTCTTGGCAGGCAGGGGTCCACTGCACTTTCTTGGGCTGTTTCTTGGACGTGAGTCCCATGAGGGGACCGACTAGGCTGCCGTACCCCCGGATGAATCTCCGGTTGTAGCCCGTGAGGCCCAGAAAGGCTCGGACCTCCGTTTGGGTAGTGGGGGGTTCCCAGGCTAGGATGGAGTTGATTTTGGGCTGTAGAGGGGCGACCTGTCCGCTTCCGACCTGGTGCCCCAGGTAGGTTACCGAACCTTGCCCAATCTGGCACTTGCTGGCTTTCACGGTGAGGCCTGCCTGGCGCAGGGCGGTTAGCACCCTCCGGAGGTGCTGGAGGTGCTCACTCCATTCGGAACTGAAAACTGCGATATCGTCTAGATAGGCAGCGCTGAACTTTTCCAGCCCGGCCAGGACTCTATTTACCAGTCGCTGGAAGGTGGCCGGGGCATTGTTCATCCCGAAGAGCATCATGCAAAAGCGATAGTGCCCATCCGGGGTGGAGAAGGCGGACCGCTCCTTGGCTCCTTCTGTGAGCGCAATTTTCCAGTAGCCGCAGGTGAGATCGAAGGTGCTGAGGAACCGAGCAGCCCCGAGTCGGTCAATGAGCTCGTCGGCTCGGGGAATGGGGTGGGCATCGGCTCGGGTGACTTCATTGAGTACCCGGTAGTCCACGCAGAAGCGGAGTTCTGGGGCGACACCGGGGGCAGCTGCTTTCGGGACCAGGACCACGGGGCTTGGCCAGGGACTGTCTGAGGGTTCGATCACTCCTAAGGTCAACATCTTCGAGACCTTGGTTTGAATGCAGGACCGGACCCGATCAGGGACTCGGTAGGCTCGGTGTTTCACCAGCGGGCTGTCACCGGTATCCACGTCATGGACACACCAGCCGGTGACTTGGGGGACCAGGGAGAAGAGGTTGGAAAACTGCCCTAGGAGCTGGCGGCAATCCTCACGTTGCTGGGAAGTGAGGGATGGGGAGAGGTTCACTCCCTCTACGGAGCCGTCCTTCTCTTTGGTGCACAGGAGATCAGGGAGGGGATCCGACTCCTCCTCGGCCCCGGCATCGGTGGCCAGCAGGAGGCTCAGCTCCATCCGCACAAAGTGGGGCTTGAGGCGGATCACGTGGAGGACCCGGAGGGGGTCCCGTGGTGACTGGACGTCCACCAAGTACGTGACCTGGCTCTTCCGCTCAATCACTTTGAAGGGCCCGGTCCATTTATCCTGGAGGGCGCAGGGTTTCACGGGGGCCATGACCCATACCTGCTGGCCCGGCTGGAACTCGACCAGAGTGGCATTCTGGTCGTACCAGCGCTTCATCTCTTCCTGGCTCGCCTCCAGGTTGGCCTCGGCCATCTCTCGGAAATTCCTAGTCTGGTTTCGGAGGGTCAGGACGTATCAGAACACATCTCGGGGGTGGCCTTGGTGCGCCGCCTCCCACCCTTCCTTGACCAGGCTGAGGGGCCCTCGGACGGGGTGCCCATAGAGTAACTCAAAGGGGCTGAACCCCAAGGATTTCTGGGGAACTTCTCGGTAGGCGAACAGGAGGCAGGACGTCCCACTTACGCCGGAGGGGCTCTTCCAGGCCCGCGATCATCCCTTTCAGAGTCCTGTTAAACCGCTCTACCAGGCCGTTTCCTTGGGGGTGGCACGGGGTGGTGAATTTATAGGACACTCCGCATTGTTGCCACAAGGACGTCATGTATCTGGAGATGAAGTTCGTACCGCGATCGCTCACGACCTCGCGAGGAAAACCCATACGGGAAAAGATTCCCATCAACGCCCGGCCCACCACGGGGGCTGTGCCGGTCCGCAGGGGTATGGCTTCCGGGTATCGGGTGGCATGATCCACCAGGACGAGGATAAAGTGGTGCCCTTGGGAGGTTGGGGGGTCCAGAGGCCCCACGATGTCGATCCCGACCTGTTCAAAAGGGGTACTGACGACAAGGAAGGGTTGGAGGGGAGCCTTGCACGTGGGACAGGACTTGCAGTGGGCTTCTACATCTGCTTTCATTCTGGGCTAGTAGAAGTGAGTCACGAGGCGACTGTAGGTTTTGTCCTGGCCCAAGTGGCCTGCGAGGGGAACGTCATGGGCCAAGCCCAGGAGGAGGTCTCGGAAGTGTAGCGGTACCATCAGCACCCGGGCGGATCCTAGCTCCACCGACTTCTGCTCGCTGTACAAAAGGTCATTCTCCCAATACACCCGGTGTGTTCCAGTTTGGTCGCCCGCGGCCTGGGCCTCTGCCTGTTGCCGGGGCCCGACCAGGGAAGGACAGGTAGCCTGCTCTCGGCAGATCTCCTCTCGGGAGGGGCCCCCCTCGTGGCGCCACTGGGCCAATTCGGGCAGATCGCCTAACTCGGTGACCTGTGCGGAGTCGGAAGGTGGGGGTTCGTCACTGGTGACCGACCCTCCTTGTGGGGGGATGTGGGGACCCTCGGCGGGGACCATCCTGTCTTCAGTGGTCGGGGCGTCGTCGACTTCCCCAAGGGGGGTCAGTCGGGCTGCCATGGATCGGGTGGTGGCGCACACCCACTCAGGGAGACCCATCATCCCTAGGTGGGCCTTGCGCTCGACTTGTTTCCAGGGGGAACTTTCCAGGTCGTTCCCCAGGAGACAGTCGACTGGCTGGGAGGTTCTCACTGCGACTTTCAGTTTACCGACCACCCCTCCCCATTCAAAAGGCACCAGGGCTACCTTACACAGACTTTCCGTATTCTCAGCGGAAATGACCGGGCAAAAGACGTTGGGGAGGACCTGGTCTTCGCTGACCAAATGACTGAGGACACCGGTGATGCTGGCCCCGGTGTCACGAAGGGCTTCTACTTGGTGGCCCTTGATTGTTACGAGCTGCCCATATTTCTACGTATTGGAGGGCAGGAGGCTCCCAGGGACCATTTCTCTATCTCCTAAGGATACTAGGGCCATGGCTGCGGGTTCCCACTCTACGGTCTCCTCAACCTCCTACCCCAGTGCTACATTGGCTATCTGTCTAGCGGGGGGTGCTGCCTGGGTGATGTGTGGGGCCATGGGACATTCAGGGTCGTTGGCGTAATGCCCGGGCTTCTGACAACGGAAACAAGTGATGGTCACCCGGTGCCCCCGTCTCAGGGGGGGGCCGGATACAGCTGGTGGGGGTGCCGGGAAAGGCGGAGGTTGGGTTTTCGGGGGACTGGACTGGACTGGGACTCTCTCTGTCCTCCCTGGTTCCCCGCCCCCTCTCTGGCGGGGTGGTCCCTGCCTGGCTCGGGGGTACTCTCCTACAGGGCCCCGGGAGACCCGGGTGTTGGTCCAGCGATCCGCCTCGACAGCCAGCTTTCTCGGATCCGTGAGCTTGCTGTCGAGCAGATGCTGGCGCAGTTCCACAAAGCAGTTCGCAGCCAGGTGTTCCCACAACATAAGGTCGGTTAGTTCTTCTAGGGTGGTTACCTTGCTGCCCTTGATCCACCCATCGAATGCACAGCTAAAGAAGTTTACATACTCCACCCAGGTGGTGCCCGGGATCTTCCTGCAGTCCCGGAACCTCTGGCGGTACATCTCCGGCCGTACCTTGTGAGGAGGGCCTCTTTCATGTGGTCGTAGGAGGTCTGCATGGAGGTTGGTAGGTCGAGCAGGGTGTCTCTCCCCTCGCTCAGGAATCGTCCCCACAACCCGGCCCCCCAATCCTTCTGCGGGACCCGATGGGAGGTCATGGCGACCTCGTAGGCCCTGAACCACTGTTGAATGTCATTGTTTTTGTAATATTGTTTGACCACATCCTTGGGGATGTGGACCTTCTGCTCCGCCGGGGAGGCCGCCTCTCGGTTCCCCGGGGGCCGCGCTTCTTCGCTTTTTGCTTTTAGCTCCATTTCTTTCAAGCTGCGTTCGTGCTCCAGTTGGAGTCTCCTTCCTTCGTGTTCCCGTTGGAGTTTCTTCTCTTCTAGTTCTCCTTGCACCCGCATCTGTTCCACTGCTAGCTTTTTCTCGGCTAATTTCAACTCGCCCTCGATTTTGAGTTTGGCTAATTCGAGTTCGTGATGGCGACTTCTTTCTCTGTCTGCGAGTTCCACCGGGGATAGGCCCCCGTCTGGTACGAAGCTCCGCACCTGGTTGCTGCTGCGTTCTCCTTGGGAGGGTCCAGCTTCGTCGTGGGGCTCCACCGCTCCTTCTGGGCGGGGGGCTCCAGAATCCACCCAAGCTTTCAGTGCCTTCTGCATATCTTCTTTGGTGTTGAGACCAGTGGTAGCGATTTTGAGTTCTTTGCAGAATTGCTTCAGTTCTCTGTGTGTGTACTCCTCCAGTTGTTCCGCCTGGAACACGGTACTGGTGTCGTTTTCTGTGAGAACCACGGCGTTTCCTTCTGCCATCTTTGTCAGTAGTGCATCAGCCGTTCACGGTACGATCTCTAGATTATGGGCCCGAATCCCGTCGCTTGCCACCAATGTTAGAAGGCGACCTCGGAGGAGCCCGGAGGGGGCCCTGACTATCCTGAGACCAACCCTCGAAGTATCGTAGCCGGGCACTGGCGGGAGACTCCTCAGGGGAGGAATCTCGTATCTAGGATCGTACACTCGGCACCACACGACAAAGAGACACCACACCGGGAGTTCTTAAGAACAAATCTTTATCAGATCGGAGTTGTAGGATCTTTATGATCAGCAAGGCAAATATATACAAGTGGAGCGCGGGCTCACAGAGTCTTGGAGGGGGTAGAAGGTAGCGGGACAGTCTTTGGGGATATGGATCAAATGCAGGGGCGTACCCGGCGCACAGCTCACAATCCTCGAGCTGGGGCATACGCTTGTCGTCGTCGGGGTCCGGCGGGACCAAGAGAGTCTGTGGGAGCCGCGAGTCACTCAGCAGGGCTCAAGCACAAGTCGGAGGTCTTACGATCTTTTCGGGGAGCCGCGAGTCACTCAGCAGGGCTCAAGCACAGGTTCAGAGGTCTTACGATCTTCAGGGAGCCGCGAGTCACTCAGCAGGGCTCAAGCACAAGTTCGGAGGTCTTACGATCTTCAGGGAGCCGCGAGTCACTCAGCAGGGCTCAGGTGTTTCCAAAGGCGAATCTGCCGGACAGTCCCAGAGCACCCCTTGTTATAGGACGACTCCTCTTTGATGTCCGGAGTCTGTGCAGGCAGGGGTCTTGTCACCTGGGGGTCGCTTGTCGGGGTTTCCTGCCATTGTCTTTTGATCCTTTCAGGGCCGGGTCGGGAGGAGTCCCAGACACCCAGCAGGCGTGGAGCCAGCCCTCGGGGAGGCTGGCGGGCCGATCGAAACCCACCTTCCCAGGGGAGCTCAGAGGTGCGATGGAAACTGCTCCTCCCTCTCTCATCCCAATGGGAGCGCGATGTCCCCCAGCCGGAGTGGCGCCTCTAGGCCAGGGTCGCGCTGGGGCCGGGCGGCCATCATGGTGCATGAAGTGGGCACGTGGGCCCGGTGTGGCCGAAAGGAGGAAGGCCACGGACGGGGAAGTCCGGGTCGGGTGTGTGTGTGTTCTGGTGGGAAGGATCGGCTAGGCCGTGGGCTCGGGGGCTGCGTGAGGTGCATGGGTCAGGTTATGTGGTACGGGGACAGGGATGGCTATGCTACGAGGCCGGGTCTAACAGTCAGCAATTGAGAGGGAGGCCTTTGCTGTGGTGTGGGCCCTGAAGAAGCTGAGGCCATACTTGTTTGGCACTCACTCCATAGTTCAGACTGACCATAAGCCCCTCCTATGGCTCAAACAGATGAAAGGTGAAAATCCTAAACTGCTCAGGTGGTCCATTTCCCTACAGGGGATGGACTATACAGTGGAACATAGACCTGGGACCCAACATGCCAATGCAGATGGACTCTCGAGGTATTTCCACTTAGAACATGAAGACTCAACTGGTCAAGGTTAATTTAATGTCCCTGCGTTTGGGGGGCGGGTTGTGTAGGAGAGTAGGATCTGCACTTATGTTGCCCCCACTTTTTTTCTGATGTATACACTGGTTTCTGACTATAGTCTGGCTGGGTCCCTGCTAATCAGGGCCCCAGTCTCACTGATCTCTCTAAACAACTTGGTGTGCATATTAGATGCACTAGTGATTGGATAATGTGGTGCCTTGTGAGCCCCTAGTATATGGTACCTTAGGTACCTAGGGCATTGGTACTTCACAGGCCTACCAGGGGCTGCAGCATGTATTATGCCACCCCTGGGAAGCATTCACAATCTGACACCACAGGCCTGCTACTGCAGCCTGTGTGAGGTAGTGTTAGCACTCCTCACTGAGGTATAGGTTCCTATATCTCACCATACACACACATATAAACCTATCAGTCACCCCTCTAGCAGGCCCTAACAATCCCAAGGGCAGGGTGCTTGGTTTACTATGTGAGGGGGTGCTTCTGCCTGAGCAGGACCCCTCTGCAGCTAGCAGAGTCTATTCTCTACTGCTGTTTGTGGATGCGGTTAAACCATATACTCTTAAGTGCATTATAACCTCGCGGTAAATGCTAACTTTGGAATGACTGCATCAAAACATGTTGTGTTTGGTGTCAAACAACTTGGAATCCTACCCCCACACCAGTAACTGGTGTGGGAGTAGGATCCCACCCTTCTAGAGGGGACGACATGTACCCACTGTACTACACGGTAGAAATCTTCTAGAGCCCTGGCATCACAAAATGGATGCCACCAGCACAGACACCGGGCTGCCCTCCTGCTGCTGACCGAAACTCGCAGTGGAGGAAGTCCAACAAAGGGTACCCTGTCACAGGGAGGTGTTACCACCTCCCAGACAGGATTTAATGTATTGGAGCTGGGTGGGTGCACTCTTAGAGTGCCTTTGAAGTCCTGCACTGGGGGAGCAGTAGGCTCCTCTGTGCATATGCCAGCTCAAACCGGTTCAGGGGCTACCTGCCCCTGCTCTGGCGCAAAACTGGACAAAGGGAAGTGGGTGTAACCAGCCACTACCCTGACCCTCCTAGAGGAGTGGTCATAGAGCTAGTCCCTCCCCTATCTTCACTATAAGATACCAAGCATTGCCAATGCAATTCAGATTACACCTGGACGACGCTCTACAAAGAAGAATCCTGGCCCTTCAACGTTCCACTATCTCTGGAAGACGGAAGAATCTCCCTTGGAGTCAAGGAGTGACTCCCCTGCTTGGCAGGCACCAGTAACTTGATCAACGGTTGCAAACTTCACCGCTCTCGCCGGAGTCCAAAGTCCCTGCATCCCCTGAAGCAGATTTCCTGACCTCTCGACGGCCATTTTGAGTCCCCAGTGAATCTGCGGCGTCTGGACCCCACGAGTGACGAGGAACAGCAATACCAGGGAACCGTGCATTGATTTCGAGTGCAAACCCTAAACAACGTTCTACGAACTTGTGCTTTGGACCATTTATAGTCCAAGTCCCTGGCAGGTCTGGTACCGAAAATCAGCAGCCTACCCCATCCTGAGTGACCGTGGGCTCCTGTGGAACTTTTCCTGCAAAGGCGTCTTTGCGGTTGCTTTCCCGTTGGCTAGTGACTCACCCAAAGACTTTCTCATCAACTTCAAGGGCTCTCCTAATTTCTCCGGGCCTGCCCTCACTTACCCTTGCTGGGTAAGTCCATCAGACCTTGCTGGTCTGCACCATCTTCAATCTTCACTCTACACAAGACTTGCAGTTGCCAAGGCTTGTTGGCTCCAATCTGGCTGCCGACACCGTCATTAGCTGCTGTTCTGGGTTCTCCCGAATCCAGCTGCTGGTCATCGTCAATCTCTCCTGGACTTCGTGAGCAAAGATACAAATCACCATCGACGACCTGAAGCGACGCGACATCAGTGGTCATCCATCCTGCTGGCCACCGGTCACTGGCAAGTGACTTTGAACTCTGTCCCCTCAATTTTCAGGTCCTCTTCAACTTCAATCCATCTTCGGATTCCAGCGGACACCTCTCCAGTCGTCACAAGCAGCAAGTCTTCAGTGGTCCCCATTGAAAACAGCATCGCGACCCGACACCAAAAGACACCTATGCACCAGGCTTCCGTGGGTGAGGTAACTCGTGCACTCTGGTGCCCAAGTGTGTGTTGGCCCTCGAAATACTTAACCTGTAAGTGGCTTGCTTGTTGACTTTTCCGAAGTGCCCTAAAACTTTAAATTACAAACCGCGACTTGTGCCATTGAAACCTATAGGAAACCCGCGGCTGTGTTTAGACACTGCACGCGTCTCCCGTGGGCTGATTACTTACCTGCTAACACTGCAGAAGTGAAGCCCCAGCGATTCCCAAGGCCCTAAGCCTTTTCATTTTGCAAGTCGAGTTTGTTAAACCATTTTTTTAGTATATGGTCTGGTACGCCCCTAGGGCTACAGCCATATTTGTGCTTAATTTATTGAGAAGTGTTGACATTTGAATGTGTATCTGGGTTCTAATCTCATAAAGAGATTAGTAGAGTGTATCTAAGAATAAATACATATATATTTGATATATATACCTGTGTGGTGTCCTTTTCATTTGGTAATTCAAGAGATTATAAGGTAAAACAAGCTGCTTTACATTCCTCAGAGACTTAGCCTGAAGGCTGCTCTCCACAGCTACCACTAGGATAGCTTTCTTTAACCCCTTGAGTGCCCTGCCCTTTCCCCCTCCTGTGCCGGGCCTTTCATTAGCGGGCGGGGTCCATGACGAGATAGTCTCGTCATGGGCACAGCGCAACCGCGCTCCATGACGAGACTATCTCGTCATGGGCATAGAAGGGGCTAAAAGGTTGTCTTAAACCTATCTACCAAGAGTCGAATTGGACTGGTGCAAGGTGGCCACTATAACTAGTGACCAGCATATGCCAGGCCAACTTCTCACAGGGGGTGACTTGTGTTTAATCCAGGTCATGACTCCAAGTTGTGCGATAAGTGCAGCATAATGCACTCAAAGGTGATCCGGGATGGGAAAGCTATACGTCACTAAGCAAACAAAGCAATCATAGACCTCGTGTAAGTCCTGCTCTCACTCCAAGTCAAAGGCCTGGACCTGCTCCTGAGGTCACTCTCATGCAAAATCTTTTCACAATCGATTTCCATCAGTAAATGGATGTCTAAGTGGAAACATAAGAATGCGACGTGGGACTCAACCCCTTCCCACCACTCTCCACTAAAGATAAGTCTTGAGGGCATAAAGGTGCCAATTGATCTCACTTCTGTTCTTCAATTGTAGGTCCAGTTCTGCAATTGATCCAAATGTGGCCCGAGTTCCTTTAACCATCTGTGACCCACGCACCAAGTCAAGGTCATGCACCACATCTTTGGCACTCTTTTAACTCTCTCGGACAAGCTTTTGGGGCCCAAGGATCTGAGGGACCCTCAGTCAGTTTACCAATGGCATATCCATCCTCGGCATCACCTGAACCCCCTTATATACATCTCTGGTTCAGCATTGACTCCAATGCAAACTTCCACACTGACTCCGAGACCCAAACACTGGTGGAGAGTTCAATACTGACACCAAAGTCAAACCCCGACCGAGGTCGCACTCTGAATCTGCTACAGCACATCTGAATTCCACACTACCTGAGCCTGATCATACACTTCCATTACAACAGAGGCACCCTCAGAGTCTCCATTGTCTTTTTGGTTCAGACTCCGAGATTTCCACTACTTCGAGATAAAAATGGTGATGATGGTTTATCCTCCCCCGCCAATTTTGTTGATGACAGTCTTTACATAGGAAGCCAATGGGCCTGACACTTCCCCTGATATGGGATCAAATCACATTTTGGGCCCCCCAACGGAGGAAAGTGCCTCCTTTGCTGTGATAGTTTGATGAGCGGCTGAGTTCCTGGACATTTTGGGCCCCCCAATGGAGGACAGTGCCTACTTTGCTCTCATAATTTGATGAGCGGCTGAGTTCCTAGGCCCACAACTGCCGTCCATTGAAGTCAAGACAAATGTCCGCACAGAGGTTTTGTAACTTGGACCAGACTCATCTAAGTCCTTGTTTCTATTCAATGAAGCCCTCACTGACACCTTATTTGCCATTTGATCTAAACACTGTTCTTGCACACCAGTGAATAGGCGGGTGACCAGACTTTATATGTCGGCTTCTATCAACCCTGGTTTCCTTACACAACATCTTACTTCAGAGAGGCTGGTTATCTAGGTTTCCACCTGCAAGGTGAACACCAATTCATTCCCTACAACCCACTGGACAGGGGGTCAAAGTTGACTGAAGTGTTAGGAAAACAAATGTTTTCATCAGCTAGAGTCACATTGAGGTTTGTTAATGCCTTTTGCCTATTGGTTCAATGTAGGTCCACCCTCTAGAAGATGGCAGCGAGATTGTGCCGGCGGCCCAGGAAGAGCTGAGGACCTCCATGGCTCAGACCCTTCAAGACAACCAAGATGTGTCCAAATACATTACTTGTACTGATCTCGATGCTTCTGATAGTCTGGGTCATTGATGCACAGGCCTCCATTATGGATATGCCTTTTGGAGTTCTCAGGCTAATTCAGCAAAACAGCAGATTCTGTGCTTGAGGGAGAGTAGGGCCCCGGCATGCTCTATGGATCTTTCGGCCCTTGCCAAACAGTTTCCTACCAGTTCAGGATATTCCAAGGCTACTCAAGGGTATAGGTGTACAGACAACCCCAGTCTCCCAAGACCCCATTGTGGTCACCATAGTCCTTTTCAGCTGGGGATGTGCATCACGCAGGTCACCCCAGCATCAGTATTCCCAGTCCCCTTCTCCTGTGGCAATAGCCTCCAAACCGATTTTGTTTACCATTAGTGGTATATAACTACCTTGGTGGAGGCAGCATACAGCACATTATTTTAGGATGGTGGTTGATTACATCTGACAGAAGGTCTTCCAAATTGTTCCGCATGGCTAGCCCTACTGTTCGTTTCTTCCTTGCTGCATCCTACTCCCACATCATACTGGCTCTCAGAGGAGCACCTATTCATCCTAGTCAAAGGTGAAAGCTCTACTTTTCATCAATAGGGTTCCACACTATAAAATGGGAAAGGGTTGTTACTCCTGCTATTTCCTTGTGCCGAAGAAGGATGGAGGCCTTTATCCTATTTTAGATGTTTTCCCTCTAAATGCCTTCCTAAGGATGGGCAAATTCAAAATGCTCGCACTGATCCAGGTTCGGTCTGCTTTGGATCTGGGTGACTTGAGGGTAGCCTATTTTCATATGCTCATCCAGCAGTCCTCCAGATGTTACCAGTAGTATAGGGTAGACCATGAGCTATTGTAGTTTACTGTGTTCCCCCTGCAGCCTCACTAGTGCCTCTTTAGTGTTCATAAAAGTGATGATGGAAGATTCTGCCCATTTTGGAAGTTGGGAATTCCAATTTTCACTTACCTTGATGACTGACTGCTAAATGCAGGCTTTACACAGTCAGTCAAAGACCACCTCCAGACAACTGCAAGACTCTGACAACACAGGGCTTTTCAATGAATGAGCTCGAGTCACACCTAACTCCCTCACAGAGACTTTCTTTTATAGGAACTGTCTTGGATGTGATACAGTTCATTGCCTTCCCTCCATCGCAATGAATTCGGGTCATTCAGGCTATGAGCCTGATTTTTCAGTGTCAGGCCTGGATATTGGTGAGAGCACTTTGATGCTTTTTGGCCTGTTGTCCTCGTGCACCCAGCTTGTTGGCAACTCCTGGTCGAATACTTGGGCTCTGCAGCGGAATCTGAAGTCTCATCGAGCCCAGCACCAACAAAAATTGTCGGATGCCATCTAGGTTTTAGAGGAAACTACACGCAATCTGCTATGGTGACCTGCTTGACTGCAATTGGACCAAAAGCAGACCCCTATCCCTTTCCTGCCCAGAGGTGGTGACTGATGCGCCACTGCTGAATTGTGAAAGTGATCTGGGGAAGGTGGAGATCAGAGAACTCTGGTCTCTGGTGAAAACCTGACCCCATATCAATCTAGTGGGGTTGTGGACCATCCTTCTGGCTTGGAAGGCTTTCCTGCTGTCCATCGTGGGAGACTTGAACTGGTTCAACACTACCACCATGTGGTACTGCAACAAGCAGGGCTGAGGGGTTCATAGGTCTAGTGTCAAGAGACTCTGACCCTCAGGTTTTAGCTGGAATATCGGGGCATCTCCATCGTCATTACCCACCTGGCAGGATCTTTGAATTGCAGGGGGATATCTCCTATCTGCAAGTGCCTGGTTGATCATGGATGGGATTTGCATCCCAAGATGGCACAGTGGGGGAAACCTGGTTAGATCCTTTCACCAATGTCAAATATTTTGCAGATTGGTGTTCCTGCAAAACCTTTACTAGGAGATGCATTCCAGTAGGAGTAAACTAGGGACTCCTGTATGTTTTCTCAAGTCTGACAAAGCAAACACAAGGAGATGATGGACGGAGCAATGAAACTTTTCAAAGACTCACCCCCAGTCACAGATCTGGGTTGAAGCCATCATTGTTGTTTAGCTCTCTTCGCCACCCCAGTTCAGACCCAGCTATATGCAAATCAGTCTTGACCCTGTGCCTCATGGGAACAGTCCAGCCCGAACTGCCAAGCCAGGTGTTCCCTGGACCGAACACAAGCATCCTGGGACCGGTTTTGGGGTAGCACCCCTCATCAGCCAGGCTAGCTTGAATCCAGTGGCAAAGTGAGGAAGGTACCTACGTCTGGGCATACCCTGCCAACTTAGCGCGATCAAAGCAAACACAAGGAGATGATGGCCGGAGTGCTGAAACTTTTCAAACACTCGCCCCCAGTCACAGATCTGGGTTGAGTCCATCATTGTTCTTTAGCTCACTTCCCCACCCCAGTTAAGACACAACTATATGCAAATCAGTCTGGACCCTGTGCCTCATGGGAACAGTACAGCCCGATCTGCCAAATCAGGTGTTCCCTGGACCAGAAACAAGCATCCTGGGACCAGTTTCGGGGTAACACCACTCATCAGCCAGGCTAGCTTGAATCCAGTCGCAAAGTGAGCAAGGGATCCACGTCTGGGCATACCCTGCCAACTTAGGGTGCACAAAGCAAACCCAAGGAGATGATGGATGGAGTGCTGAAACTTTTCAGACACTCACCCCCCCTCACAGATCTGGGTTGAATACATCATCGTTCTTTAGCTCATTCCCCACCCCAGTTCAGACCCAGCTATATACAAATCAGTCTTGACCTTGTGCCTCATGGGAACAGTCCAGTCTCACGTTTGACACCTCAAGTTCTGAAAAGATCAGGAATCACCAAGCCCAAGGCATTGTAGTGGCTCTGGGTTGGGCCAGGAGAGTGAGATACCAGCAACTTCTGGGCATGAGCCTCTGCCCCTGCGATCAGATTACCATTTCGAGAGGTTCTCTTGTTGTAGCAGCACAATAGGTTTCTGCACCTGAACCTGCATAATCTACATCTCCATGTATTGAGACTTACTTGCAGAAGTTGGCTGCACTCGAACTTCCAACTGAGGTTGTGGAGGCATCCATCTACGATGTCCATTTACGCTGTGACCTGGAACAAATTTGTGGCCTGATATGGAGTCCACAAGACTGAGCTTTTACAAGTCCTGTCAGATGTTTTATTTTTCATTTTGTCTTTGGACCAGCAAGGCCTTTCACTGCGAAGCATACATGGTTATTTGTCTGCCCTTTTGGCAGTTTGCATTTGCAGGACTAACCATTTCAATCATCTGTTGTGGTGTGATTTATCATAAATTTGACATACATTTTCCCTCCCAAATCGTTTATGATTACAGAATGGGTCCTTAACTTGGTCTTTCATCCCTTATGTGCACTCCGTCGAGCTGATGCACAGCTGCTCTTTGCGTATTCTGACCTTAAAGCTTATCTTCCTCATAGCGATCACTTCAGCTAGTCACATTAGTAAACTCCAGGCTTTATCTGTTACAGCTGTCCTACACCACCCTTTTTCCAGACAAACTGGTGCTGAGACCTTAGGTAGCCTTCTTGGCAAAATGTGTGACTCCTCGTTGGGCAGTCCATCATCTTGCCAGTATTCAGTTTTGTCACCAAAAGATTCAAACAGGGCAAAAGGGGGTTTTAACGTCCTTTGAGGTACCTTCAGCAGTGTGCTAGATGAGCTACCTTGCCTCAATCCAAGGTTTTACCTTCCGACTTAGTCACTATTTTGGTTCTGAAATTTGCCACTGCCACAAGACTGCAAACTGTAGCCAGGTAGGGTGCCTTCACCGTGAAGGCTCACAAATCACTGTGTTTTTTTGGGGTAGCCAAGCAATTTGTTCTTTGTTAAGGACGTTTTTACCCAGGAACAGGTCCAGGAATGCTCTGATAAGGTGGAGGAAGTGATTGGAGATTTCCCTGCTCCTGATTGCAGAACTCCTAATTTTTTAGTACTTCCTCTCTACTTACTGCAAATTCTCTCAGGATTTCTCAACTAAGACAGTGCTAGTCTGCTTCCAGCTGCCAGAGCGTTGCCCCTTCTTTTAAACACTGTGCTATGGAAATGAGGTGCCCTCCTTCCTCATAGTGTAATACCAGGTGTGTCCTGTTACTGGCATTTTGTAAAGTGCATGGTTACACCGACCAGTGTTCCCCCCCCCCCCCCCACACTAAAGATCTAACCTCACAGTAATAAAGGAGAAACAGAGGGGGTACATCAGAGCTCCAAGATCTGACCATGTAAGAACAGGCGGGGGGAGCAAGCCTCTAAACAGTAGCAGCTAATGACCTGAATAGCCCCTGGCTAAAGATCTAACCTCACAGTAATAAAGGAAAAATAGAAGGGGGTAAATTGGAGCTCCAAGATCTGACCATGTAAATAAGGGAAAGAAGAATAGGGGGTAGCAAGCCTCTAGGCAGTAGCAACTAATGACCTGAAAAGCCAAGTTTTATGTCCTTTGCGAAAGGCCTTTTCTTCTAGTTCTATTCTCTGATACATCGGTAGGGAATTCCATGTCTTAGCTGCCAGATGGCTGAAGGACCATGCCCCTAACCTAGCCCTCTGCACTTGGGGTACTCTTACTAGGTTGGACTTAGCAGATATTAAATTCCATGAAGGTGCATAAGGTTTTATCATGGAATGCAGGTATTTGGGGCCTTTGTCATTCAGGATTTTGTGATGGTAATCCATGGCCTTGTAAATGATTCTCTTGTCCACTGGATTAGTCAAGGCATTAGAGATTGACGTCCTTCTGGGAAGATATAAAACTAAGCGGACTGCCACATTTTGTATCAGTTGGATTTTTTTCAAACTATCCTTGGTAGCCCCAAGGTAAAGCATGTTACAGTAATCTATTTGTGAAGTTACTAGAGCATGCACAACGGTTTTCCTGGCCACTAATGGCAGTAGGTTTAGGGTCTTCCTCAGGATTCTAAAAGTCCTGAAGCATTTTCCGGTGATTTGATTCTCTAACAAGAGCTTGGGGTCGAACCATACACCTAAGTTTTTGATTTTGGATTTTTTGGAGTGGGGGTTTGGCCCAGGACCTCAGGCCACCATGCTGATGTCCAGATAAAGGGTGCTTGGCCAACTATCAGTACCTCTGTTTTGTTACCATTCAGTTTAAGACATTTATTTGTCATCCAGGAGGCTAGTTCTTCCAGGCATAAATAGAACTGGGCTGCCGCAGCATCCACGTCCTGGGAGAGAGTGACAATGAGCAGCGTGTCGTCCGCATATGACACAATTTTGATGTTGTTACTTTCCACAATTTCTGCTAGGGGGCAAACTTAGAGGTTGAATAATGTTGGGCTCAGGATTGAGCCCTGCATTACCCCTTGCGTTAAAGAGATCATGTCTGACATGTGTGGCCTTTGGGCAACTTGAAAGCTACAGGATTGGAGAAATTAGGTCATACAATGCAGTGTGGGACCTCCAACACTGCACTTCTTGAGCCTCTGGAGGAGTAGATCATGCAATACAATGTCGAAGGCGCACTTAGATCCAGCAGCACCAGAGCCGCTGTATGCCCTTCGTCCCCATACATTCTCAAAGTTACGGTGGCCAGTAGAAGAGCGGACTCAGTGGAATAAGAAGCCCTAAAGCTAGATTGAGTCGGGTGAAGCATGTCATTGGAGTCAATAAAACTCATAAGTTAGCTGTTCACAATTTTCTCCATTGTTTTTGCAAAGAACGGCAGGAGCGAGATGGTTCGCAGATAATCTAGTTGCGTGGGGTCAGCTGAAGGTTTTTTTTTTGTAAGGGAAGCACCACTGCGTGCTTCTGTTTTTGTGGGATCAATCCTGACCGAAAAGACATTGTGATCAGCTGTTGGAGATGAGGGAGAATAACATCCATCCCTTGCACTAGGACTTTAGGTGATGCAGGGTCTAGAGGAGTCCGTGTTTTTTTTTTACCATAGATAGTCTTTTTTAATCTTCTTAAGGAGGGAAACTAAATTCATTGAGGCTGTTCTCAATAGCTAAATCAACTGTAGGGTTGTCAGGGTCCCTGCAATTTCGAGCTTCTGCCGGAAAGGTGTCATAGATCGTAGCTACTTCAGAAGCAAAAAAGAGGCATCCTTATTGCAGCTGTCTAAGGATGATGGTGCTGTGGCTGCAACGCGTTCTAGGTGAGTGAGTTAAGAATAGAGAAGAGCTCTTTGGTGGAATTGTTTGCATTCTCTATTTTTAAAGTATAGAAGTCCTGACACAGTTTTCTAATCAGCTTATGGTATTGCTTGAGCTTATTTTTGTATTTAACTCCACTGGTTGTACTGTAGTCCGTCCATCAAATGTGCCCTAGGCTTTTGCACATTGTCTTGGCTGCAGCTAAGGACTAATTAAACCATGTTGCAGTACTATAAGTCCTTTATTGGTTCCTGGTAATCTTGGGGGAAATTGTTATCCAGTGCTCCTGTTATCCATTTTTCTAGCTTGAATTAGCAGTATTCACATCTTCCCCTATCTCATGGTTAATACCCAGAAGTGCTTTAGAAAAGGTCTCATGGTTGACCTTTGCCCGCTTTGCTTGCTTAGTCTTGTTAGTTGGTGTAGATTACAATGATGACACATTAAATGCGATCAAATAGTGGTCTGGCCAAGGAACTACTGTAGGAGTTTCAATCTTAAGGTTAGAGAAAATTGAGAAAATGGGGTCTAAGGTGTGGTCTGATCGATGGGTGGGACCCACTACCCTTTGGACTAATTGGGCCGTTTCAAGCTCCCTTCTTAGGGATCGGGCCTCAAGACTGGGGCTGTTATCAAAGTGCAGGTTGAGGTTGCTCAGTATCATCAGCTTATTATGGTGTAGAGCTGGTTGCAAGATGTTCCCTGTTAAGCTAGAAATAAATTGGGCTGCTGGCCCTGGGGGGCAATAAATTAAGTAGCCCATTAAAACACAATCATTAGATAAGGTTACAGAGAAGAATACTGCCTCACAATCCGATAGATTGGTCTCGCTGAAGGAGCATTTCATAGTAAGTTTATAGGCAATTGCAATGCCTGCTCCCATTTTCAATGGGTGGTCCTACCTTAGCAGCCCATAGCCCTGCGGGATGGCATCTAAAATATCCTGTGCCGAGGATTCCATGAGCCATGTTTCAGTCATAAAAAAGTGCATCCGGTTGTTTATCCGTGAGTTCATCAAATATTTCACATTTATGTTTGACCAGTGACCAGTAGTTGATCAAAATAAACTGCACTTTATGGTCCGAGATCGATTGTGTCTCCGCATGGTTTAAGTAAAGTCCACATTTAAAACATTTTAATGGGATAGTGTCTACTTTAAGTGTGTGAAGGCAGTCCCCTGAAACTTCAGGTTCTAGGTGTCTGAGCTCCGTAACTGAGTAGTGGATGGTCTGATGTGGTGAGAAATAGACAGGGGTCCTGGCCCCTGCCTCTGGCTGGAAGCGAACGGGCACAGACAGGCTTGCCTTAGGTCAGCCTTCGGTGCTGCCCGGCAATATTGGTAAAGTAAGTCAAAGTAAAATAAGAAACAAACTTAAAAGTGAGAAATAAACGCACAAAACTATAAAAGAAAAAGAAAAGTGGAGCCAGGCTCCTCTCTGCACAGAGTGCTACAAGGAAATAAAAAAACTCCCGACAGAGTAATAAAACCACTCCAAAAGGAGTGGATAACAGCATTGAGAATTAAAAGTGACCTCCTACCGGAGATCATATCTGTGAATCAGTGCTGAAACTCGACACTCCATGTTATTAACACAGTTTCTAGGGCTGAGCGTTTGTCAAAGAATCTAATGTTGTTTGGATATTGTAGAATCCTAGGTGTTGCACTACTGAGACTTGCATGCTTGATAGCAATGATTTATAAGTGAAAAGCCCAACACTTGAGGGGAGTATCCAGCATGACGTAGATTGAGGTGGTCACACTAGTCCGACATGCTTTTTTACATTACAGATGCTGAACATAGTGTGGCCCAGCAAAGGTGTGGTCATAAAGCACGGTATTGATTATACTGATTGCTGTATGGCCATGCTCTTTTTCCAGGTCATACCTAATGAGCACCTAGATTGTCAAATTTGGCATGTGGAAATAAAAAATATATATATTTGTGAAAACCGGTTTCCCAATTTAGCATACCCATAATTAACAATCTATTGACTATCTTGTATCGTACATATTCTTCTCCAAACATCTGCAGCTTGAAGATGTGGGTTACTAAAGTAGAATAATCTATTTAAAAGCTGATCTTTTCTTTGGGCAGGGAGCCAGGACTTCAACATATCATCCTTGTTTTAGCAACTCAGAGTGATATTTACCAGGATATAACCAGACATGTTTTTAATATGTAAAGCTTTGGTAAGGGCTTAATCCCCATACAAATGTATGGTAAAGGGAGAATCATTTAGGAAATAGATTTTCACTTCTCCTTATGTGACATATTCTTCTGATGAATGGTCAATAATTAGATGAAGATTGACAAAAGAGGTTGATTCCATCTAGTGACTTAAAATTACATCACACAAATGTGCTTACAGAAACCTTAATTCAAGCTTCACATGCTATACACAGTATGGTCTACTCCTTAAAAATACAACATACTAACCCAAGTATATGCTGGCAGGGACCTAATCATGAGGTCAACAGAATTGGTATCACCTAAATGTTGCTGACTGCATTATTTCAATATGCAAGACCATCTTTTCCATAATTCTGGTTGACACAAAATCAAAAGAGACCCATTTGTTGTCTCTTATTGAAGAACATTGTCTGAGCCAACTTTGGTTGGTGGATGGAGGCACATTGAACATTACCTTTGAAGAGAAGGCATTTGAGAAACAGCCTTTTTGCACTTTGGAGGAAAGAGATACATCTCTCACAGGTATGCAAACCTTTTAAACCATCTGATAAAGGTAAATAAATTGCCTCTAAACAGTGTGTGGTATCTGCAATGGATGCTTAATTTAACAAGGTAGGCTGCTAACAAAGACACATTATCTTTTATTAGCATGAATTATTTAATGTAATATATTTTATTATGACAGCCAGCCCTGATGGGGTACCGATGGACCTTTATAAAGAGAATATACCTTTGTGGGCACCTATCATCACTATTGTTTTTAATGCCGCCATCTCACAGAAAATGCCAGCCTCATGGCAAGTGGCCTGCATAGTACCCATTTTAAAGAAAGGAAACAAAAAGGATCCCCGTGTTACAGACCGATTTCTTTGTTGGATTCAATGTTCAAGATTGTGAGGTGTATTATTTTACACAGAATTGAGACCTGAGCCCAAGAAAATTATATTCTCAGATTTGTACTGTATGGGTTTCATGAAGGCCTTGGGACTGAAGAGAAGTGCTTGAATCTACATCTCTTGTTAGGGAAACACATGATTGCCAAAAATGGCACTTTATATCTTGCCTTTATAGATCTCAGCAGTGCCTTTGATCCGGTATATAGTTCAAAACACTGGGATGTAAGTTTTAAGTTGGGCCTGCCCCACCTGATAGTTGAATTTTTACAGCCATTGCATGCGGGGGCCAGTTCCTCGGTTAGGTATGGTATGTAAGGAAAGTTCACCAAATCTTTTCACCTTTTTAGAGGTATTGATCAGGGGTGCATTTTAGCCCCAATTTTATTCCTTTCCTATATTAACGGTTTGTAACGCTTTTTAGTTTCTCATGGAAATGATTTTCAGCTAGTGAAAGGTAAGCACATTTCGGCCTTACTGTATGCCGATGACGCGGTTTTACTTTCACGAACACCTAATAGTTTACAAGGTCTTATTGATGCCTTTGTTAAATACATGGACGACTTAGACCTAGAAGTTAACATATCCAAAACACATTATACCATGTGTGGCAAGCCACAACACAAAACCGGGCCCATGGTGATAAAGGGAAATATTATTTGGTGGATCAAGGAGTTATCTTATTTGGGGGGAACTTTTGACTCTAGGGCCAGCTGGTTGCCTTATTTTTCGAAGTGCTATTCAGGCTTCAATACTCTGCAGGGGTTGTTTTTGGTCTCGTATCTAGAATGTGCAACAAACCAATTTTTCCCTTATTTAAGGTATATAGACCAAAGTGTTTACCTATCATAACCTTTGAATCATCTATATGGGGGTATCGGGACTGCCCCAATTTAGAGCAGAAAGAACGATTGCTCTGTGTAGGGCCAGGTAGTCCCCAATTTCTTTTACAGAAGGAGGTCTGAGATTTCTGTAAGGTAGTATTAGGCGTGCTCTACTTCTTTTTTGGATTGTAAATTGGGGGGAAACATACACTGAATTTAACAGAGAGGTTATTTCTGACTGTTTGGCATGTGATTTGGGTTATAAAATCCCATGGTTAGGTTATATTAGGAGTACCGCCAATAGTTTGGGAAGGCCAGAGCTGTTTATATCCCCACATCTGTTGAATAAAATGGAGGCCCGTTGGGTTAGGAAGGCGTTCCTGAGACTTGCATCTGCTGTTAGAGAGGCGAAGGAACAAGAGAAACTATCTTTGAGAGTCTATATTATGCATAGGAGTTGGGGTACTGAACCTTATCTCTCTCAGGTCAACAAAGTTTGGGAAAGGTCACTCTTGACCAGGTTCCGGCTGGGCTTTATCGGATGCAATCTTTGTTTCCCTTTGGGTCAGTACCACACTAAATATTTTGTGTGCCCTTTTGATAGTACCTCCTTTCAGACACTGATGCACTTTACCCTTTTCTATAAGTACTTGGAACCTTTTAGACTCAGATATGTATTGCCTATTTTAAAAGCCTAGGGCTTTTGAGAATGTAGTCCTGCATTTTATTTTCTTTGTGTGGTAGCTGATCCTGCTGTGTGTTCTTCTGTGGGACCCTTTTTTATAAAATGCATTATGTTGGTATCATCTTAAGAACATTTAATAATATTATGTGTAATTTGTATCTGCACATTTAGGGGTCGACTCCGATCCTGTATTTTTTTTTTCGGTACGACTCGTATCCGTAATTATTTCCGTACGAATCGTACAAGTCCCGTCCGACCCGTGAAGTACGATTCGTATGGGAAAAATACATACGGATCGGCCCGATCCGTACAAATCGGATCGGGAAAAGTTGTACGAGACGGACCCGGACATTTTTCCGTACGAATCGTAAAAATACAGTCCGACAGTACAAGTACGATCCGGACCGGCTTTCCGATTTACGAATCGTACGGAAAACGTCCCGTACACGGGGAATGACTTTACCCGCTACGAAGCGAACTGTGTACGACTCGTTTCCCGGGAAGAGTTGTTCCCGGGGTGCGAGTCGTACAGGACCCCCATGCATATGTACGCACCTTACACCAACATCGCGTATGTACGCACCGTACATACGCAATGTTGGGGTACTCACCATACATACACAATGTTGGGGTACGCACTGTACATACGCAACGCATGGGGGTGTATGCCTGTTCATGGTGTGTACGTCGCGTACCAGGGCTCCGTTTGTAGGACTCTGCTTTTACGGCTGTTTTTGGCTCCCGTAAGAAAAGAGCCGTACGGAGTGCCGTAGGGATGAATCGTACTTGCTGATCCGGAAACCGCTGCTTAAATACGTCCGGACATCGCGTACAGGCTGTTCCGGATCCGAATCATTGTTTTTTTTTACCCGTACGGTCTTTTGTACGATTTGTACGGAAAGAGGCTTTCGGTACGAATCGTACTTCCTAGGTTGTAAGGAAAGTTTACAGGGTACGAGTCGTACCGAGAAAACGCTCCGTACAACGATTCGTACAGCCTTTTTCCCGGATTGGAATCGGCCCCTAAATGTTTACTGTGTATTTTATGTGATGATTATTCGATTATTAAAAATACTCATAAAAGAACAAAGATAAAGAAAGATTAAGGCACTTATTAGAGCACCTGCTTGCAACCTCCTGAATACTTCACGTCAACAAAAAATTGCAATTCAATATGTGCAATTTGTCGGGAAAAATACTTCTGCAAGAAGCAACATGTCACATTGTTCGGGCAAAATGAGCATTCAGGTAAACTGAGAATCCAGTGTGCCAACAGACATTTGTTCATCCTGGGAAAACTCCCTGTGGACCTCACGAGGGAGACAAAACTATACTAAAGTTGCCTGAAGGTCACTTACACTCTATGCTTTTTCAGAAGCGAACAATAAAAGTAATATCACAAGAACATTGTATGATTTCTTTACTTTTACTTAGTTTCAGAAATGTAATATTTTTAGGACAATGTCAGAAGGATCACTGAGTAATTTTCTGAAAAGCAATTCATGTTTGTGTTTGATGGTAGATTCTCGTATAGCCAACTAACATAGCTCAAAAAATAGTTTGTTTCACAGACAGATAACATACGATGCGAACATTTGAGATTATGATACCAGCAATGTTTGTTCCTTTTAAGCGGGTACTTTAGCAGATTATTGAACATATGCCATGCTCTATTTCATGAGGAAATAAAAAGTGTTCTTTCCATTAAGGCGTGGTTTTACAGAATGAAAGTTGGGGCGCAGATTTTACAGTGATTAGGACAGCGAGATTGCCTGTTTTGCAGTCATTAGAAAGTCTAATGACTTGAAAGGGGAAGGAGTTGGACATGCGAAGGTAGTCTCCACTTTCCTAGTTACCTGACTCAAATAAATAACATTTAAAATTGAGCGTGACTTAACCACAGTGTGGATCTGATTGATCTACGTGGGAAAAGGAGACTGCTGGAGTCAGTTGAGTTGGTTATTTCTAACTAGCCATATTTAAAAAACAAAATGGTCAGGATGTATTATTGGAGGGACTGTGCACAATTTTTGTTAGTTTAGTGTAATCTTTTTTTTTTTTTTTAACTGTTTAGGTCTCGCTGAGGCCAGCGCATGCGCTGGCTCGGAGAGACATTTTGTAGTTGGGATTTTTAAAGTGCTGCCTGTGGCCTAAAGCTTGAGTGCACGTGAGCGTGCACGCGCGCAGCCGCCAATCACTGCTGCACGCGCACCACTCACGTGCTTGCCACACAGCGCTCCCGTCCAAGCGATCGCGATCACTTTCGCTTTGATCGTGATCGCTATTACTTTCGTTTTCACGGCCGCGCGGCCGTTACTTTTACAGCCGAATGCTTGTTAATTATCGTGCACAGATGCGTGCGCGATAATTCAAAACATGTCTTGGTGTGGCGTGCTCTCGCGCCTAGCGTTGCGGTGCGCAGATTCCGAAAACTTCATCGCTGAGCCACGCTGGCATTGGTCCAGTCTCGAGCAATTCCCCAGACGTCACTGCTGAGCCGCGCTCGGATTGGTCCCAGCCACGAGGGCTTCCCCATGCTCGTCACCAGGAACAGAGCTGCGCCCAACACTAGCACAGTCGCCCTCGGGAAACCGCTCCCACAGTAGTAAACCGTCCATCGGCCCAAAATACCCCCACCCCCACCTCTCCCACATCCCCCATACAGCGAGTCTCCGTCTGTGGGTTTCTAACAGGCCCCGCGTCTTCTGTGTATACCAGCAGCCCCGCTCCGGAGCCCAGTATCGCCCCGACAGCAGAGCACTATCAGGCGGGTGCCCTCTCTCGCCTGTCAGCAGAGCCGACCCTCTCACCCCTCCCCCGATCACTCCCTTGACGGTTGGGGTCCTCCACGTTGCACGCGACAGGATCACCACCGTCCCTCCTTTTAGAGTTAGACAAACGCGTGCTCTAGCCCAGTCATCCCACTTTTACTGTTGTAACCCATGCAAACAAATCGCCCTCTGGCAGATCAGCGGTGTTTGCAAATGTGCAGATCAAATGCGCCGTTTTACGGTTTTGCTCGCGCCAGCCATGAGTGAATCTCCATCTGCCATGGCGCGCGGTGTCCTGCATTCCTTCAGGGGCTCAGCGGGGCTCGCGAGGTCACTCTTCACTCCAGTATCTCTGCGCACACAACAGCTTTCATTGACTAGGCTTCCTACACTGTCATGAATCACGGCTCCACGGGGGCACATGAAATGCAAGAATCTGCTTTTATTTACAGTGCATAAATTTGCACTTCCCATGACCAGCGTGGATCTTCAATGCAGCGTACAGCGGGCCCCTGCGGCGCGTGCCCCTCTCTGTCTCCTCCCACCCCCCCTTCAGTGGGACACTCCATCATGATTATCAGTGTGGTGCAGGTGTCTCAGGGGGTCTCTCTTAGCCATCTACTATGGGGGTGGAGCGTAGAGGTGTAACTTGTTTTTTAACTTTCAGCGTGCCACTCGCGGGACGCCTCCATCCAGGGTGTGTCTGATTGTATTCCCTTTGTTCTACGTCTCCATGTTCAGCCATCGCTGCTTTTTGTTAAACACAGCTTGGGTGGATTTTACTCCGTTGCGGTTTATTGCTAAATGTGCCTAAAATGGGAAAGAGCACACAAACCAAACGTTGCAGGAGACATATTCATTATAAAGAAAACAAGACAGATCTTTGACTGGTAAATCTCACGCACTGATTGAAGGATGTCAAAAATCTAACGGGAGCAAGGAGGGCGGAGGCAGCTGCAACATCTTCCATCACTGATGAAGCAAAGCATCCGTTGGAATAAGTGGTTTGGGTTGCTGCACGACGTAGAGATAGCCACCTTTTGACCCTATGCAGGGATCAGATTTTGTGCCTGCTGCTCAGCGACTGTGGCCCCTGGGCAGTGCCTCTATCCTGGCAGCAGGATGCTGGGCCCCAGAAGGTGCAACGATGACCCACTTGCAGGCGGGCCTTTCGACCGAGGCCCTGGAGAAAGCCCGACTAGAGCTGAACGAGAACCCGGACACCTTGCACCAGGACATCCAGGAGGTCTGAGACATGGTCATCACCCGGCCAGACATCGGCTTCCTGCACACGGATGACGCCTTCATCTTGCGGTTCCTGCGGGCCAGGAAGTTCAACCACTTCGAGGCCTTCCCCCTCCTGGCACAGTACTGCATTTGCAATGGCAGGGCATTTTATTTTTTTAATTGGTGATTTTTCACATGTGGCAGGTTGTCTGTGTTTGTGACATTTCTGAAAGCAGGACATCTCGAAGTACAGTGCACAGTGGTGCCTGAGACATGTCGGACTGCAGTGCACTGTTGTACATGTGAGATCTCAGAGTGCAGTGCATTGGTAGTGAGAATGGGGTTGCGGTGAAAAGCCTTTTGAATCTGTCAAATTTTATTCTGAGGCAAGCATGTATTCCTGAATCAGACTCCTCATTCAGTGTGTAGTAATTGTATAACTCTCAAGTCCCAGGTGGCACACCACCCAGGATAGTGTGCTGCATGGCTAAACACTTATAAGGTCCAAAAAGCGAGACCTACTGGCTATGCCAATGCTTGTTGTATTTTGCTGGGCTGCTCAGCACTGAACTGCTTCTTATATTTCGAGGGGAACTCTTGCAGAACCAGAGACAGACATCAGCTCGGTTTTTAAATGATTTCAGCCTACTTATAAATGTAAAAGGGCAGACAGGACTCATAAGGAAAGGGACACACGACAACACTAAAGGGCAAAATAAATCAGGGTTAAAAATCACTCAATGAGCTCAACCCAACCTGGAAAGCGTTCTTCACACATTTCAAAGACACTGACTGGCACTTCTTCTCGGGCCCTCGGGCGAAAGGGGACTTTTTCCAAGAGCTCCGCGTTAATAATCTACATATCAGTGGGCAGTTGAACGTTCCATTTTTAGGTCTCACCTGACCCAGCGCATGCGCTGGTCTGGCGAGACTTATTGAGAGGGCTCCAAAAAGTGCTACCAGGCCAGCCTAGAGCTACAGTGCATATGCGCGGGCGCCGGGATTTATCGTGATTACTTTCACTTTCGCGGCCGCACAGCCGCCTTGCATAGCCAATAGGTCTCACTTTTGGGACCTTTATAAGTATTTAGTTATGCAACTGTTGCATGGCTAAACACTTATAAGGTCCCAAAGGCGAGACCTATTGGCTATGCCAATGCTTGTTTTATTTGTAATAAGCAGCCAAAACATTAGCAGGTGAATCATATATACTTCGGGTTGAACATTGTTCCAATCAGTTGTTACTTTCAGGGATATACAGATTACACACATGGAATTCTCCGTCCAGTGCATCTCCCTCTTCTCAACCTCCAGAGTAGGTGTGACCCACTCTTTCTCACATAGTTTTAAGAGGATAGAGTGATGTGTCGACAATTTATGGATCGTGTGTGCAGTTCAGTGTAATCTTGTATTATTCTTTAATTTTAGGTTACATGAAATGTGCCTTAATTGACATTTCCTATAATGTGAAATTTCTTGTGTTTTTTCTTTCTCATGGGGGACTGGTTCAACTAAAATATGTCTTGCTGAGAGGAATTTTCTCGATAAAGAGTCATGTACTAGTCTCCTACCGGTTGCTCACTTAATTTTTTGTATGAATTATTCACTCTGGCAAAAATCTACTCAGGATACTCGCTAAATTGATTTTGCATAATTTGTTTAACTTCATGAAAATAATGGATATGTTGAAAAAAATTGACTCCAGCTGCGAATAGAGAGCTGGAGGTCTGCAAGTTTGTTCTCTGATTTCGCAGTCACGTGGTGCCAGTATTACATCCCTTGGGGCAGATTTATGAACCCCTTGCGCCACTTTTGCGTCACTTTTCCCATGTTAAAAGTGACGCAAAAGTGGCGCAAGGGGCTCATAAATCTGCCCCCTTGTCCCTAAAAGGGGCGAGAGGTTCAGCGCCAAGAAAATTGACAGTGCGCAAATAGGATATGACATATGATCATTATGCCACTGTCTGCTTCACCAATGCCTGCAGGAGACACTGTCCTTTCCATACAACTTCTGTTATTGCTTTCTACTGGAGCTTCTGCGAAGGATAGATGCATTCCTATACGAATCATAAGGAAATAGAAATATCTTTTTGCCGTTCTCTCTCTGCAGAGATTCTCAAAAATAGAAATGAAGACCATGTGAGACGCAAAGAAATTTTTTACTCACAATTTCATGTTAATGCATTGGAAACTGACGTTTCACCCGCGCAAAGCCTGCCAATCTGCAGATCACGGATATTGCAGGAATGAAAAATAACCTTTTTACAGGATTTGACTTTTTTTTCCCCTTTTTCATGCAATTTTTCCTCGTCTTTTGTTTTCTGATGAAAGGACGTTTTTATTTATACCATGAAAGTGAAAAATGTGCATAGTTCGTCAAGAAATGTCATACGTTTTTTATTTAAATAGGCTGCCACGTATGAGACATCTAGTCTGAACATCACAGGATATGTGATAATATCCCACTCCCTTTGATTGGGATTTGATGTGAGATAAGTGACTCAACCTCACTCTCTGCCTCAGGCACTAAATTTGATGTATTCCATTTCCTTCATGTCACTGCTGGTAGTTGCCCTTCAGACTGCAAACAGGCAAAATCCAAACCATGTCTTTTCATCTCTTGATCCCACCTCTTGAAGTGAGACTTTTTAAGCGTCTGCTAATTATTCATCATTTCAGAAAATAGTCTGAATGTAATTAAACCAAACATTGAATGCAAAAAGAACTGTTCTCAGGGATGCACATTTGTTTGGTTTGGTGTAAATCTATTTAGTAGTTTTCAAGAAAAATGTAATATTTCTGGGGTGGGCTTAAATGGGTGAAAAATATATAGTGATATCCGGACTGTTACTTTCTAGATCCTCTGTGGGACATAAATGCACACAATTAGATGAGGAAGATTTTTCTCTCCTCATGTTCCGATTGGATGGCAGTCACACACATATATAGATATGTTTGTATATATTATATTTTTATGCCATGGCAGTAAAAATAAATGAGGTGCCCTGATTAGGGCAACTGCACTATGAAACACACATTCACACATTATTGCAGTGCAGAGATCAAATTCAAGTGTATTGCCACTGCACAGAAAAATGGACAGTAGTAGAATACATTTTACTGCCTCACAGATTTTATGTAACAATTACTTTCTACAGGGAGACAACTCTCTTCCAAATCATGAGGGCTCTTCAAAGTAACTTTACCATACTGCACCAATGTATTAACTTGCTTCCTGCCTTCGCTTAAATACCCTTTATTCAAATAAGTTTAAATGAAAAGTAGCATGGCATTAAACCTCATATGCAGATGAGCAGAGTAGGAGTGAATAAAAATCATGACTCACTGGAGACTTTGGCATTCATGATTTAGGGCTCCTCCCCTCACTCAACAATGATAATGCATATCATATTACACTCTGCACAACTATATCTCTCTCTCAAATGGAAGTGCACCAAATATTGTAGAAAGTTGGAACTTTACACAGAAAGTGTTTTTTTTTGTGGTTTAGGGTAAATCCGTCCAACCATTTTCAAGAAATTTGCGTTACTAGAGGTGATTGGGTTGGGCTCCAAAGTGTTTAAAAAAAAAAAGTATATCTGGATGGTTAGCCCTGCGAAGGTCCTGCTATACCAAAAATTCAAAAGATTTAGTTGTGATTAATTGCTGGAGCTTTATCTCAGATTAGCCATTTGAGTACAGTGGGACCGGTCCCATGTTACTGAGAGATCTGGGAACTTTGATAAAAATTTTGCATCTGCCATTAGAGGACTTGGAGACTTAGTCCACATGTCGTGAATTTATTTAAAAAAAAGTAGTATTAGAGAGTGCAGGATAGGAACACTTTGGCACCCTGACACTTGTGAGGGTGGAGACCCAGAGGGACCCCTCTCAGGGGCCCAAACTTTAAACTACATTTTGTTGTACTGCAAGTATTACAATACTTATCAGGACCCATCACAGCCCTCCTGTGCGATAGTCAGTACTCCAGTTGGAGCTACCACACAACTTTACACCCCTGGGACTCTGGCACTGTGCAAGCTTCTCTGGGGATGCTTAAGCAGCTGGAACCACGGGAATACCACAGTACCCGCACACAAAAATGAGAAAAAAAATGTACAAATGATTTGTGGGTTTGAGATCCATGGGGGTTCGGTGGCAAATATAGCTGGAGTCAAGGTCCAGCATCCTACCCCTCGCTGTGCATGGCCAAATGTTATGCGCAGCTGGGAGTATGCCATATATGCTGGGCTAGGTGTAGTTAGTGCCTGGCCTCTGGACAGTCCCACTAGCCAAACCCTGCTGTGCACGGCCGAGGGCTGTGCACAGCTGAGGGTTGAATGCCTGTGACAGAGATGAACACATCACTGCTTCCAACCCTTCCACTGTGTACAGCTAAAAACCACGCTCAGCGAGGGAGTTAGTATGAATAGGATCATAACATCCCAGATATTCACTGAAAAAAATCCCATTAAATTGATGATGAAATTAGGTATGGTAATAAGATCTCTTACCTTTAAAAGAAAAAAAACCTAGAAATTCACTTAAAACTACAAAGGTTAATATGAGATTACAGGTAGAAGTTGAAATAACACTAAAACTATTTTTAAAACCCCAAAAAACCACCAATATCTCCCCAAAAAAGTTGCTCCTCTGCAATGAGTGACAGAATCGCTGCTAGTTCAGCAGGTAATTTATTGTGCAAAAATCAAATCTCTAAAGTGCTGTTTCACGTTTTAATTCCCATAGGATTATTTGGTCTTTGATGCAGTAAAAATGGTTGAATGGGATTGCACCAAATTTGGCATTAAAAACTTTCCTCACTGTTTTTCCTGTCATTGGTGTGGTGAGTATCCATTCAACAGTTTTTAAGGAAGCATTTGAAAAGGTGTTGAACAAGTTTCAGTGATATCCGGACCATTCATTTGTGGCTCCAATGATTTTGTGAATCCAGTGAGGATTTGAGATTCCATTAAAAAAACATAAAGGCCTCCTGATGGACAAAGAAGACTTTTCTTCCTTTGTGCATTGCAGGTTCACAAGCTCTCCATGTTCTATAGGGCTGGCCATTGCACAAACATATCTGTTGTGGCCACCATTACCCAATATGGTGCACTGAGCAACTTGTTGCGAAAAAGAAAAAGGTCATAAGGTAGTAGGCTAATTTCTTCCCTTACACCTAGGCCCTTATAGATAATGAGCAAAAGACACACAATTAATGGACGGAATGCAAAGCAAATCAAAACATTCACCCCCAGTCAAGAGATCTGGGTTAAATCCATCATTATTTTGCTCACCATGCCTCCCCAGTTTAGACCTGGCTATATGCACATCAGTCTTGACCCTGTGCCTCATGGGAACAGTCCAGCCCGAACTGCCAAGCCAGGCCCTCCCTGGACCGGAAACAAGCATCCTAGGACCGGTTTCTGGGTTTCACCTCTCATCAGCCAGGATAGCTTGAATCCAGTGGCACAGTGAGCCCAGGACCCACAGTGGGCATATCCGGCGCACTTAGTGCAAGAAAGCAAAAGACACACAATTGTAGGGAATGAGACATAAAAAGGGCCCACCATTGGATTGAAAAAAATATCTATATATTTTTATTGTGGGATTCATTAATCCTATGCTGGATTTTGCTGATCCTACACCTTCTCAGGGTCTCATGAACTGTCCTTGTTAAAAAAAAATGTTTAAAACTATTTGAGCCCTAATGCTGTGCTTTACCCAAAAAAGCAGAAAGAACAAATGATGGATGGGATGCTGAACAATGCAAATATTCACCCCCAGTCACAAAGATCTGGGTTTAATCCATTGTTCTTTTGCTCACCATGCCACCCCAGTTTGGACTCAGCCATATGCAAATCAGCCTTGACCCTGCTTCTCATAGGACCAGTCCAGCCCAAACTGCCATGCCAGGCCCTCCCTGGACTGGAAACAAGCATCCTGGGAGCGGTTTTGGGGCAACCAACGGCCACACATGATTATGGCTCTCTAGCAAATGATATGAAGCCCATGGCCAAATATGCATGATGGGGATTGGCAGCCTGTGGAAGGTAGGGCACCAGAGCATTGGTAGAAGGCAAGCACTGCAACCAACCCTACAGCATATATCCAAAGACTATTTATAGCAGATAGTGGCTATCTGCTGACCGTTGGGAATGATGTTGAATGCCTACAGAGGATAGGAAGCAGTGATTGGCCAGAGGCAAGACCCTGTAACCAACCCCGCTGCTCATGGCCGAAGCTGGGTTTGTACTTGGTGTTGACCCACAGAGGATTTGGAGCACAAAAGTGAGTTCTTGGCGTTCAAGCCCTGGGGCAATCCTGCTGCATATGGCCATCCACAGTGTGATTGAGCATAAGGCATGGGCAGAGGGTAGGACCTTCAGCCAACCTCTGCTGCATTCAGCTGAAAGCCATGCACTGCAGGTGTTGGACACCTGCAAAAAGATGGGCACATGGTTTAGACATAGCCTGCTGACAACCTCCCCACTCCATGAAGCCAAAGGCCAAAATGCACATGGCTAAAGGCCAGGCTAAGTTGGGAATGGCAGTCCACAGAGAGTTGCTGCTGGAATTTCCATGGATGTTGTAAATTATTAGTTGGTACACAAGTTATGGTGCATGGCTGTTGTGCAAGTTATGGAATGTGCTCCTAACGATAGCTTGCAGATGTAATTGTTTTTGAAGTTTTCAATTGTAACCATAACTACACTTTAAATGTTTTTTTTCATGTAATTTCTTAGGTTCATTAATTGAGGTTCACTAAGCTCTTTAATTAATTTGACTGAGACCTTCTAATCAAAGCTGTCCTTAACTTCAATTTAACCTGTGGTTTTTCAGTGAATATATCTCAAAGTTTAATATGTTATTCATTACACTTATTGAGATGCCTTTTTTGTTGAATTATTGAATGTGAGGAGGAGACAAGACTCACAAGAGTTTTATGTGTGCTCTGATGCCCCTCACCTCCTATATTAATACATATCAAAATCTTATTACAATCTACTCATCTGTATATGTAGTATGTTATGGAGTTTATTTATATGTATGTCAAAAAAAGGTATTGAACCAAAACCTGAAGGGAAGAATGTAGTGAGGTAAAATCACATGGAAGAGCACTAGGCACTTTTACTTTAAGCCTGGGCGAAATTTAATTATGCCAGTATAATTTGCAGAATTTGGGGAATTTTGTATTGCACTTGCTAAGCGAAGTACCTGCAATTATGTCACTCTGCCTCTTGCAAACTAATTTTCTATGCGTGGTAAGGATTTACCCTAGATGTGCAATTCACAGTGAAAATTGACTGCAAACACACAGTAACAGAATGCAAGCACCTCTTCTTCTTTTACCTTTTGTTGTTTTCCTTTTTTAAAGTGCAAAGTATTTTCTTGGGTCACAAATTGACGCAAGGGGTGTATTTCACCCTAAAATATAGCACTAAATGATGGATTTGCATTTTGAGCAACTGGGAGTAATTACTCATAATTTTGCTATTTTTGTAGAATTACGTGAAAGAAATTTGCACGAATTTCGCACATTCTAGCAGATGTATTTATCTTTGTAAAGTGATTGTAACATGCAACCAGAGAGCAAGTAAAACTGTTTTTTCTCCTGCCAAAGTTAATTCAGCAGTTAAATTTAGCTGAGCTAACTATAACTTGTGCCCCCGCAATGGACTGCTTTTGACCTCACATAATACATCACTCATGACATGGTCAGTGACATCACTGATGACATTTCAAATGACATTGCTGATGACATCACTCATGACATCATCCAGTGAATGTGAGTGATTTTAAAATGTTTGAGTGTTAAATATATATGCGCCAAGGTGTACTGACAAATCAGTGGGTGTATGAGTGTCTGTCTGGATGGTTCCGTGGGTACGTGACTAACTGTATAAGTGACTGACTAGGTGTCTCGGTAAATATATGGGTGAGTGACTATGTTGTGTGAATGTCTGTATCAGTCTGTCAGTTGGTGTCAAAGTGGCTTAATGGGTTGGTAAATGGGTATGTGACTGGCTGTATAGGTGATTAATTGGTTGTCTGAGTACCTGTATGGGTGTATGAGTGTCTGTGTGGGTGAGTGAGGGGGGTGTGACTGCCTGTGTGAATGAATGAATGAGTGGGTGAGTCAGTGGCTGTATGGGTTAGTGAGTGCGTCTGTGTTGGGCTGTATGGGTGACTAAGTGTGTGTGTATGGCTGTGTCGGTGAATGGATGTGTCAGTGGTATATGGGTGAGTAACTGCATATGTGAGAGGCAGTATAGGTGAGTGTTGGAGTATAAGAGTGACTGACTCTGTGAGTGATTTTGAGACTGGCTGTCTGGGTGAGTGTGAGCTTGTGTCAGTGACTGTATAGGTGAGTTAGTGTATGTTATGTGTAGGAATAAGTGAGTGGGTATGTATATAACTGTATATGTGAGTAAGTGGCTGTGTGATTGACTCTGTGGGTGAGTGAATAGGTGTGTGAGTAGCTCTATGGGTGACTGACAGTGCATAAGTGGCTGTATGGGTGTATCAGTGGTTGTATTAGTGAGTGAGTTGGTGTATGGGGCTGTATGGGTGACCGAGTGGATGTGTGTTTAGATCTATGAGTCTGAGTGGGTGTGTAAGTACTGGTATGGGAATGTCAATGGTTTTGAGAATGATGTTGTGAAGGTTGGAGTGGGTGTATGGAAGGTTATATTGGGGTGTGAGTGGGTATGTCAGAGATGTTGTGGATGATGTCATCAGTGGTGTCATTTGAGATGTCATCACTGATGTCATCTGTGAAGTCACTGACCATGTCATGAGTGATTTAATATGTGAATCGTAAGCAGTGCATAGGGGGGCACCAGTTATAGTTAGCTCAGCTAACTATAACTGCTGAATTTCTCCAGTTTGGTATGAGTGAAACCTGAGCCTAACTATAATGTGTCTGTAACATTTGTTTTTTTCAGTGAATATCTAAGGTTTTCTTTGTTCAATTTCCCTAACTATAATGTCACTGTAACCTTTGTGTTTTTTTCAGTGAATTTCTAAGGTTTTTTAAATGCTAATTCCTAACTATAACGTCCCTGTATCCTTTAGTTTTTTCAGTGAATTTCTATTTTTTTATTAACTAGTAAATGCATTTGCAGAGTGGTGGAGAAAGGGAGCTGGGCCTCCGGCCAGCTCTCAAGAATCCCGCTGTGTACGATTTGTTGGAGGTACCAGGAAGGCTACTTGGCCCCATAGGTCCCTAAGTAGTAAAGTGGACTTCATACCCCAACCAATAGTGCTCACGAGTTGCATTTGTAGAGTGGTGGAGAAAGGGTGTGTGGCCTCCGAAGACCAATTAGCAATCCCTCTGTGTGGGACTTATTGGAGATAACAGGAGGGGCAGTTTGGCCCCAAGGATGTCCTTGGAGGACAACAACCCCTCCTGTTACCTCCTGTAAGTCCCACACAGCAGGATTGCTGGGACCTGATAGGAGGCCACACCACCTTTCTCCACCACTCTGCAAACGCACCTCCTAGTGCACTACTAGTAGGGGGATGAAGTCCCCTTGGCTATTGAGAGTCCCTGAGGGCCAACTACCCCTCCTGTTACCTCCAGCAAGTCCCACACAGTGGGTTTGCTGAGAGGTTTTCTGTGGCCACGCCCCCTTTCTCTACCACTTTGCAAACAAACCTCCTGGTGCACTACTAGTTGGGAGATGAAGTACCCTTGGCTCTTGAGGGCTGACTAGCCCTCCTGTTCCCTCCAGCAAGGCCCACACAGATAGATTGCTGAGAAGTCGTCAGTGGCCAGGCTCTCTTTCTCCACCACTCTGCAAACACTCCTCCTGGCGCACTACTCGTGGAGGGAAGAAGTCCACTTTAGACCTGAGGCCTTCAGGCGGCAAGGGAACCTCATCCTCCCACCAGCAGTCCACTGAGAGGTGCGTTTGCATAGTGGTTGCGAAAGGTTGGTAGGCCTCCGGTGATTTGCTGACTTTTTTATTTGTTTTAGCAGGTGGGGATGTGTTCCCCCTTCCCTGGATCATTGTGTGCCCCTGGGACTCAATACCCCGTGGCCTGACAGTTTAAAAACATTATTATAAAAAAAGGGGGTGGGATTGTGAGGCCCTCCTTCTGTGCATATTTCACCCCCAGGGACCCCATCCCCAGGGCCCGGCCTTTATTTATTTTTATTAACAATTCAAAGGAGGGGGCCGAGCGGCCTCCCTCCCAGACCTTTTTTTGGCCCTGGTGACCCCTTCTTCTGGGCCGGCCACTGTTAAAAAAAAATCTTTTTTTTTTAAAAAGGAAGGGGGGTGTGCCCCCCCCCTCTTTAGGCCGATTTCGGCCCCGGGTACCCCATGACCCGGGGCCAAACCACTTTATTCGGGACCGTGGGGGGAGCCTGAAGGCCCCCATGGTCCCTGCCATCTCCCGCCTCCTGTGGGAGCCGGCATTGCTTTTACACACAGGGAGCTGCTGACATGCAGCTCCCTGTGTGTAAAACCTAAGTGTGCTCTGCTTTGAGTAAGCAAGAGCAAAAAATTGCTTGCTCAAAGCAGAGCACTCTGCCTGCCATGACAGGTGGGGAGCAGTGCGCCCGCCATTCCATAGCAAACTGCAAAGTCACCCCGGCACCCCAGTACATTGCTGGAGCCGAACCTGGAGGAGGTGGCGGTCCCCAGGGCCATGGAGGGCTCCTGGAGGGGGCCAGTGTAGCCCCCCTGCTTTGTTCACATTAGCTCCAGGGAGGTGGCAGTCCCTGGGGAGCAGGGGAGGGCCTATGCATTATTTTATATGTGCATCTCTGCCCCAGGGAGGTGGCAGTCCCCATGGCTGCAAGAGAGGTTTAGGGCTTTCCCACATTCTTTTTTAAGTACTTCTGTGCCCCGGAGAGGTGGCTGTCCCTGGGGCAGCGGGGGAGCCACCAGGCTCCCCTGCATATAATTTGATCACTGCACTGAGGAGGTGGTGGCCCTGGGACTTTTAATAGCTCAAGGAGGGGAACCCCATGTGCTCCCCTCCTTCATTTCCATAATGCCCCCAGGACCAAGCCTATTGTAAACAAAGTTTGAGAGCCTGTGCTTCATTTTTAAAAAATTGTTGCCACGGTTTCGCAGATCCACCCACGAGTCAGCGGCAAAATGGATAAAAAAAGCTTTTTTACCCCTGGCAGGGTCCCTGAGGGAACCCCCCACCATATCTTGGGGGTTCAGGGTATTCATATGCCGGTGTTCGCGATGACTCTGAAGGCTGTGATAAGAAGCTTCTGGTGATACGGTTAAGCGCGAATATAATGTTTTTTTTTTAAAGTATGATAGACATACATGAAGATGTTTTGATTAATCTTTGTGGTCAGTACTTTAATAGTATACTATAGAAGTTTGTATTTCTGTAAGTACTTTTATTATAAGTTACTTTTTACTTCGCTTTAGCAATCACGTCTGTGTTCGCGAAAATCATGTGACCTCAAAACAAAGATGTGATAGAAGGAGGCACTTATAACATGAAAGGAAGTTTCCACCTCTTTCTTCCTTCTTGAATATTCTAGCTGGACACACTTAGCCCTGAAAACTTTAACCATAGCCTCTACATTGGTATGTCCCAAACACCTTGTCAGGAAGCCAACACCATTGTCTGCCGAATTAAACCTCATTGAGTTTTTCTTTAGCAATGGTTGCCAGGAAAATAAAGAATCCAAAATGATCCCTAAATCTGAGAAATGGTCATGAGGTGTTTCTTGACCAAAAAACATTTAGATCTGGTGTTTCTGGGACCCACTACCATGACGTGTGATTTAGAGTAATTGGTGGTGAGATCAAGTCGATCCAGGTAAAGAACAAAAAGTTTTAACAGACGCTGTAGAGCTCCTTGGCTGTTCAAGACATAAGGACTGTGTCGTCTACATCTAAAAGAATAGGCAGGCGACGACGGCCTGCAGTCCGTGCATCCACTCCTAGGTCTATTAGTGAAGAGAAAGGGGGCCAGGAGGCTCCCCTGACACACCTCTCTCTTCAACTTCAGGGGCACGATGCACTCCCCACCTGACCCATATCTGACAGAAGCAGATAGGCCCCTCGTGCAGAGAGTGTAAGAAGGAGGGCAGGGCTGGTTCGACACCCAAACGCGGCCCAGAGCTTGGTTCTATTAACTCTGTTAAAGGCCAAGCTTAAGTCCAAGAAGGCCAAATTTACCACCCCTCCCTCACCCTGGTGTACTTCACGATCAGCATATTGAGGTTCAGTGTCTGGTCCACAGTCTCGACCCGCCCTAAACCCATATTGAGCTCCTGAATGGATGTCTTGTCACTAGTCCAGATAGGCAAACGGTTCAACAGGACCCTCCCAATACCTTACTCACACTATAAAATTGGACAATGGCAAGTGTGGTTGGCCCTGTTGTCCTTCTTGAAGTTTGGGGCAATTATAGAATGCCTCCAACTTGGGGGGAGCCTCCCTCTGATGCCTACATTAAAATGCTGCGTCTGATGGCTTTCCCAACTTCCTCCCAGTGCAGACGAAGGCCAGGAAGAGCCCTCCTCTCAGCCAAGTGGGATTCACCACATTCAGGTCATAATTTACTGCAAAGTGATCCCACCTCACCTGGGGGGAAATGGTCAGAGCCTGCACACTCGCTAGGTCGGCAGAAAAGATGAGATGGTTCACTACCTGTCAAAACTCTGCACAATTGCACAGAGCACAGGCCTCTAACAACTTGCCCCAGGGCTCCATCTTGAGAGACTTCTTCCTCTCACAGCGAGCCATACAATAGGTGGCCCTTCTAATTCCCACCCCATCCCATGGCTGCCTATGCATTGAGGACATAGTTACTCTATCGTCCTTAGAACAAGTCTTGTCAAACCATTTCATGAGTGGTGTAGGACGGACTGCTATGGGGGCACTAAGGCCTGACTTAATGTAACCAGATATAATGTCAAAGGCATGCAGATGTTAGAGTCAGAGGCCCCATCGTGTAGACAAATATTAAAGTCCTGATGACCAGAAGAAAGTAAAGAGTGATGGAAATCCACTGGCACCATCTTGACCCACTTAAGTCTATGTCCTTGTGCTACAGGGAGGACTGTTTCCAAGAAAAGTACATCAAGCCCAGAAACGGTCAGAAATCACATGAATGAGGCCAGGAGAGGGTTGTGGTCACTCAAAGACTACCCAACTACCTTGAAGTCAATTAGAGAGGCAAAGAGAAAGTTGGAAACAAAATCTAGTCAATAATAGAACAACAGGTGTCAGTCCCCTTATAAGTTGGGGTCTGCAACATATTGCTGGTGTCCCACCAATTAAAAAGATTCACAAGAAAGTGATCTACAAGCACACTGTTAAACATATTGCCTGGGGGACGTGACCAAGATGGCGACTGAGTAGGACGTGCCTACTCGTCGCTCTGATCCCTTGCCTGGGCCCAAGCCTTATAGCGGCATATAGCGGACCCCCTAACAGTGTTCCAGACCACCTGTGACATCCGGAGTTCGTGGAGCGAAGCGACGCTGATATCTACGTGACAAGATTGGTGCTTCGGCCTGCGCTGCGGTCCCAGTGGCTAGCGGGACGAGCGGCGTGCGGAGGTGCGCTGAGGCCTGCTGATGCTCGGAGTGCAGACCCATCGCGGTGCCCTGGAGATCTGAGCGGTGGCCTGCTGGCCCCGATCGGACTGCCAGAGGGAGCGGACGAGACCAGGATCTCAGCGCTGAGGTGCGGTTCATCCTATTTCTGGGCCCTGCGCTTCCTCGCTGCTGAGTCTGGCCGGCTGACAGTAGTGGGCCCATGGATCTTGCCTGGCGGCCTCGCGGCAGCATAGCCTGAGACATGCACCCAGCTCACTGGTGGGTGTCTCCCTCCTTGCCTGCCCCGTGGATGCTTTGTCTTCGGCCGCACTGAGGGGAGTTAGGCCTTGCATGGACAGAGAACTTGAGACCCCTGGGAGAAGCGGCAGTGAAATAACGGCACACACGCCTGGAGAGGCGCAGTTTGGATGGCGGCACAGACGGCGCAGCCACTTGAACAGCTACAGCTGGAGGGCCTTGGGAGAGAGGGGGGCCTGGCAGGAGTGGCCCTTGCGACCCCAGGTACATGTTTAGAGGGGGTGCTATACGGAGCAGCCTTTGGTGGTGACTCGCAGAAGGGACTCGCCGGGGGAGCCACGTGTTAGGAACTGCATGCGGGGGCCTCACCTGGGACCGAAACCGACAGAGGCCGCTGACCGCGC
Source organism: Triturus cristatus (assembly GCF_964204655.1). Classification (NCBI taxonomy): domain Eukaryota; kingdom Metazoa; phylum Chordata; class Amphibia; order Caudata; family Salamandridae; genus Triturus; species Triturus cristatus. The sequence goes on from NC_140595.1 coordinate 337,122,297, forward strand.
GGCGTGTATAGCCGCTTACCCGCTACTGGAAGACCTACAGCTCCCTACTATCTCCCACACGGCTTCATATTTGTACACAAAGGAGATGTGGTCGCCTCAAGATAGCCACAAACAAATCCAGGAAGGATAGGTTGGTGAAGGATCTTCTAATCAAGGCTGGTGCTGGGGGGCCAGAGGCGTTGACGGCACAGGGGGGACCCCAAGCCGAGCAGGACCAGAATGAATCAGAGGGGCCAGAGGGGATGAATCATGCTCATTTCCACCCCCTTATGAAGGCATCAATCTACTATTGATTTTAGTGTGTTTGCAAATAGTAATAATGATTATAGAAGGCATCCTTGTGTTATACACCTACCCTGTTCAAAAACTGTAGATTGGGTTTCATTTACCATTACTTTGGCCATGGGGAGTTATACAACAATGTGATCCATGGCACTATGTGATGGAAACTCCATCCTTTCTAGTATCAAGAACATGAACAGGCATTCAATTGAATCAAATGCCTTGCTGCCATTTATGAAGCAAATATTTTATTCAGTTTGATAGGCGTATCAACTCGAATACACAGCCATTCGCCTACAACCACGAGGGCTGGCAACATAGTCCTTGCTGCCGTTTAGTGAAAGATATGATTGCTTCAGTGACCTTCTCAATGTAGGCTAGGTTCTTGTGGAGCCCGCGAGATTCATCGTAGGCAACTATTCGGCATGAATCTTGACTGACCAAGATGGGTCACTTTCATGAACATTATTAATATTCTACTAGCTTTTACCTTCATTTAGTATCCCAGTTTTGCTGTTCAGCAAAGGTATCGGATGCTAAGACTGATTTGTCTTTCCTATCTTTACCCGTTGTATGTATCAACGCTATTGTCATCATCCTCAGATCTTCCAAAAGTAAGTGGTCATCTCTAGCCTCAAGGAACATTTTCAGTGTGGGGCCTACGAATACATTGTTCAGGACCTTATAAAACTGACAGTAGTTGTTTGAATCCTTGTTCTATTCTTCAACTGTATACAAAATTACTGTACTTGTACATAAGCATATATGTTTCTGTAATAATCAACATGGTTGAATTGTTCATCTTCTTCACCATTATCATAATGCTAATCACATTATTCTGTTTCCTTCAAAGAATTAGTGCAGCGCAAGTATTTTACTCAAGAATCGCCATGTTTCAATACATTTTGAAACACTTCACTGTGTATTTCTGGTGTATCTCTTTGGGTATTTGAAAAGGTGTGATATATGTTACTACGATTTTCTTGGGGAGTCAGGGTTGACATGTTCTGAGTTTGTGCATCCATATATTACTCTGTAAGATAAAGGGTACTGATGGTGCACTGTGAGCTAGCAGGACTATAGGCCAACATATCCTGTAGGATACTCAGAATCAGTCTCGTACCAGTCCAACATTTATGTTGTCCAACAGGCGCACAGTTTTACTTGAGAAGTATAAGCCAAATGATAGTGGCCCAATGCAACTCTTGCCAGAAGGGCAGCATCAGTAAATATGTGGGCACTTATCTTCTTCATAAATATGTGGTTGGTCGTGCACTGTGAGTTGTGTGCTCCAGAGTAAAAAGAGAATAAATTCAATCCCTTATTGTGACCTCTCAATAAGTCATGTAGTCCCATAGCCTTAGTACACCCTTTGACTTTTGTAGAAGTTGCATTTCCTCCCTGCCTACTCAGAGGTCTGTCAAGGGCTTTGTAAACCACAACGTTAAAGTTTTTGCCTAGTATTAATAGCTCCTGTAACATTGAATTTTGGAGGCCAAAAGGGGCATTCACATTAACCATTAGAATCTGTTCACCTACTGAAGTGCCTAAAAGCGTCGCAGATCTCCAGATACTATCCATCCATGTCTTCTGTGGGTGGAGTGTGACGAAGTTCTTAACTAAAACACTATGCCCTTTGAATCCTGAATGACACATCAATATGTATCTTGATCGGCATGGGTTCCCCAATAGGTACACCACATCAAGCTGGTCTAGCGAGCTATTTTTGAATCACCTCATTTTTTTAGGCTGTTCAACAGGCCAGTTACATTCTATGGTAAGCAAGTCAGCCTCCCCTCCATCCTTTATTTGGACCTTAGTGTCAGGTGGTGTTTTTTGTTGTTGTCTGGTCGCGGGCAGTCATGTTACTCTATGACGCATCACTGTATGTAATACCACTAGTTAACCATAACCACCCAAGTCCCTACACCCACACATCCATACAGTGAGCTCATAACTACCAATCCCTCCAAATGTTTGATCTGTCTGTCATTTCAACATAGTAAGTTTAAGCTGGTCTGACGCTGCACACTTAGCTGCGAACACAGACTACTATGTCATTAGTGTCTATTGGGACAGAATTTGGTGGGAGGTGAGCTAGCATTTGCATTCTTTGCTCCACTGTATTTCTGTCTCCTATGGACATTTCTCAGGAGAATTCTGTCATCATTTGTTTGTATGGCACACTCTCCAATTGACGGTCAATTCTCTCTGTAATTTTGTTTTAGCATTATACTCTGGGTAACGCAGGATTGTGCTCACCCTTGTTCCTGTGTACTGCCTCTTCCTCAATCTCTGGAGTTGTAGTGCTAAAACCATTTTGCTGCTTATCTACTTCATTGCCACATTTCTCTGAGCTTTTTGTTGGCCTTATCCCTGCCCGCTATTTGGCTATTTTTGTCTTTGACCTTACTTGTTGACCATGGGCTTGTTTGCTCCTGGATCCAATGGTTTGTCACAGCCCCTCTCCTTCTAGCCATTCCTAAGCATCCTCTGGGGCAAGATGTGCCATGTTTTCTATTCTGTAATACCCATCCATTGGGCAAGAAAAGCCATCAGATGTTTTAATCTCTCAACTCAAAGGGCAATTTTCACTGTATCAAATCTACAGCTGTGCTTTTGTACCACCTAGCTGAGTTCTGGAAACAAATGCAGTGTTGTTTTCTCATATGGTGCTGAACTCTGTGTTCTTCCCATCTGAATGATTGCATCGTTGTTACAATAGTTTAGTAGGGAGGTTATTTATTTATGTATTTTAAAAGTTTTATATAGTGCTGGCTCAACCCGGGGGCATCAGAGCACTTTACAAGAGTATTGACATAGTAAAGGAGTTTCATAATGTAGGATTCAAACAGGATATAATATAGAGAACAAATAGCAAACAACATTTTACATGTGTCAGAGTGGCAAGAAAGAACTATCTATATAAATAAAATGGGTACAGGTACTCAAATTATTAAACAGTAATGACAGATGGGGGAAGGCTGGAAGGTAGGAGGGTAGAGGGTGGTTAGGAGTGAGTCGGGGAGAGGAAGAAAGGGCTAAGAAATGGGAGGAAGTGGCTAAAAGGAAGGGTGTATGGGGAGATGGGAGAGAAAGAGGTGAGGGCGGGGAGGGGAGAGGAGGGGGAAGGGAGAGAGGAGAAAAAGGAGCGAAATGAAAGGCTTAAGGACCCCAAAATTTCTTGAGCAGGTGCAGTTTGAGGTCTTCGTTAAAGCTGATGTAAGAGAGGTTACAACGCAGGGGTTTAGGTAGGGCATTCCAGATGATAGGGGCGTTTCCGGAGGAAGAGCGAGATTGTGTGAATTTCTTTTTTAACAGAGGTGGGACAAGAAGGATGGCGTTGGTGCTTCTCAATGGACGGGAGCAGCCCGCTTTGCTGAGTTTGTTAGTGAGATACAACGGGACCTTTTGGTGAAGGGCTTTGTGCGTAATGCATGCAATCATGTAGGAGGATCTGCCTTCGATGGGTAACCATTTAAGGGCTGGGGAGATGTGGTCAAAACGTTTGCAGCCAGTGATGTCTGGCTACCAGGTTGAGCACAGATTTGAGATTATGATCTTTCTTTGTACGGTTCCTGATCTAGAGTGGGACCAGGACTGTATAGGGTTTCAGTACTTTTATGTTCCACGCCTCAAATGATAACCCTGAGCACTTGCCTTTTGACACCCTTAAGGATGCCTAACAACCAGTTGTTGTTTCGCCATGCCCTTCCATACGGGTCTTAGAGGTGCTCCTGTCACATCTTGTCTTCCAACTGAGTTTTTTTCCAATGAGGAGTGGAGGGATCACACCTCTGTTTTGAAGTCTGTTAGATCAGATTCTTTGTAGTTTACACACTTTTATTTTCTCATTACCTTTAGAAGAAGACTCATTTCAATGTTCACCATGTTGATGTTTTTTTCTCTATTACTGTTTTTGTTTCTTTCACTTACCAGCAGCACCTCCAGGTTGGTTCTCGTGGGGATGAGGATTTTGGAGCAATCTGTTTCGCTCAGACCCTTGTCCCACATCAATCCCAGGTTTATCGTGCAGGCATACATGTTCAGTCTGTGTTGTTGGGCAGGTTGCATCACTTTCTGTTGTCCCATTTAGGTTCCACCAGTCCCTACCATGAGCCTTTGAAGACGTGGTGTTTTCTACCCAGTCTTCTGGCCATACATTGGCTAGAACAGCAAATTCATGCAACTCTTAATTTATCCTTAGGGTTTTCTTACCGGGTTTTCAATTTTGCTTGGATTCAGGGAGGGAACCTTGGTGCCGCCTTACAGGGGAGGAGTGATGCTGAACCTATCCTAGTTGGTTTAGATGCATTAAGCCTTCTCCCACTTTGGCCTGCCTGATTCTGCTCCCCCTGCATGCTTCCTCATTTTCCTGGGTTTTCCCAATCAGGAGAATGCTTCCCACTCTGCAGCTGTTGTGCCTTTCCTATTTTCAGTGTCTTGCAACCCCTTTTCTCCATATAGTATCAGATCAGAGTAATTGGCATATAGAGGTCCTCCTAGCCCATGCCTAGCTGGCATGATTGTCTGCTAACATTGGTAGTGTCCTAGTTGTGGGGGACACCACCAGGGCCCCACTTTGTTTTCAGAGCAGCAGGTAGACCCACCCCCTGCCTTACCTCCAAAGTCCTTTATTTCTGCCTTGTCTTTGGAGCCCCAACCTCCCCCTTTGCTGAACACCATGGGCCTGGTAGCACTGTGAGCCTCTACAGATGCGTTGTGTTTGTGCTGTGGACCAATCCTGCTTTTTCCCCTTGCTCCGGGGTCTGTTGTGAGCCTCATTCGCAACAGCATTCATGCCAGAGTCACTTGGTGCTAAAGTGCAGCATGTCTTTAATAATGGAACCTGCTGTTACTTTCATGTTTCCCACTGCTACTCAGGGAAGTCTGCTGGTGTCCTGAGGTTTCTTTGTTCCTAGCAGCCACAGGTCCAGTTGCCATCTTTGGATTTCTTCTTGCACTGCCAATGGCCAAGATGTTATTGACCAATCACAGAAGGAAAATATTTAGATGATTAAGTGCCGGAAGAGGAGCAGCACTAGTATGTAGCCATCTTCATTGGCACCTGGCAACATCCCCTTGATGTGTGTACGATATTGAACAGTGGATGAAAAAAAAAGATACTTAATTTTTTACACATTAATGAATGCATGCAAAACATCAGTTTCTCAGAATATAGAATGTTCTCATTCTGAATTCTAATTGGCTAACATGCAGAATCATGCCTATGATATCCCTCTTTCAGTGGAACTCATTACTGACATCACAGATCATAAGAGTCATTAAAAAAAATAGTCCTTGTGAAAGCCTCTAAAAAAATGTCTGCAGGTGAATGACATTAACTTGGCATTGGCGGGTCGTGAATGTATTTAAGGGTAGCTGATGAACACCAATGCAGGCATTTATGTTATTAAAGGCTCTATGGCAGCATGGTGTTAGCAGTCTAAATGGTGGAGCATGTTGGCCATTTGGAACAGCCTTCTGCAAGAGACACTATTGATAACTGGCAAATATAAAGAAGTACACTACAAATTAGATATAAATATTTATAAAAGCACAGATTTGGTACAGTAACTCTTACATTTTGGAAGGAGATATGGAAAAGACATGGTCTTCAAAAGATAAAGTGACAGGCTATTAAATACACTAATGAACATACAAAATAAATTAAGCACTGCCCAGATGTGTGCATTAAAAATATGCAATCACACCATAACATTGAAGCTAAAAATAACTCACCAGAGGTTGATAAAATGTACCTTCCCTATAAATAATGTAACAGCCATGCATGCATGTAGATAATCCAGTAGGCAGTGGAGTAGGTAATGAGATAGATTTATTAAGACAAGTTACATTTGGTTCCAAGTAACTGGTAAGATGGAAAGTACATCCCACCAGGAGCAGCCTCCCTGCTACTCAGCCCACATTAACCAACTGACATTCACTCAGCCAGGCACACACCAACATTCCGTGACATCACTCTCGCACTGTCTGAGCTGCAAAAAACAAAGCGCAAGGGAAGAATGTATTGCAGCAACAAAAGATACAACAAATATCTATAGTGATATTGCACATGATAGAATAGCACACTCGATGGAAAAGGCAATAAATTGACCAAAACGCAGATCAGACTACTTGCTCCAGGGTCAACCGCAGGCCTTCTTGGTATTCAAGCAGCATGAATAGACTCCAGGACTCTGATTCAGAAAGCTACCAATTCCTATTAAGTTTACTTCTGAGTTGGGAGCAGATTTGTGGGAAAGAATGCAAATTCCCAGAAGTATTACTGGAAATCTACAGCAATTAGTTCCCACCAATTCTCCTACTGGTCAATAATTACTCATTCAGATATTCTACTTAGTGAGAAATTCCCAAAAAGATGTTGCAGCGCCGAAACCTGGGTAACGGAGATCAGGACAAAACTCCGTACCAAAACCCTCCCTTCGTCACAGACCAAATACCAGGTTAACACATTCACTCATACATTCATTGGTGGGGCCCATAACACCAACACTCATGCTTCACTTCTCACGGGTCTGCACTTACAGGAGAGATGAATGTTCCAAGCGCTGACATGAAAGGAAAATCTTATAACCTATGTGAAAATATTATAATATATAACTATACATGAATAACCTCACACCTATAGATCTTAATCCTAAACACCAAGATACTCCTCCCACTTGATCAATGGATCATTTAGTTGGATTGGTAAGATGATTTAGAACAGCTAAAAACACTTTCAGGATTTTGATCTATCCTCCCTCAATAAATGACAAAACACATTTGCTTGTAAATCAATATTGGTTTATCTAGTTTTTGCAAGAATGTAATTCCATCTAATAAGTTTATTAAATCTTCCGTAAATCACAGAACACCATATTTACCTAATCTGGCTATCGGCCATCCTCTAAGTCATCAAATTTAGCCATCAATCAGTAAAAGTTCTTCATGCAGCACGCTACAGTCCCAAAGATTGGGTCAAGGACCAGAGACGTGCAAGCATCGATCAGTGCCCATACATTTTATGAAGTCCTCAGTTCATCAAGAAATTGGGCAGCATTAAGTCTGTCAAAGGTTCAGGAACGCAGCAGTCTTGTCGCGTCACCGTCGTCTTCCTTAGCAAAAGGGAAAGCACGAGATATCCTCTCTATTCTACCGTCATTTTTATAATAAAAGTAAGGTCAAGATGATACATTTTACAAAATCTGGGCTTCACCCATTGGTCGGTTAGGATCGTCCGGTGAGGTTTCACACAGTTCAAGAGGTTATGTCATTTTTCATGATGGTTCCATTTTTTTGTAAAAGTCCTTTGTCAAGATACTTGGCAGGCATCCCACCGTAGCCTTGTTTGGGTACAGTGAGACGGGGTCATGTCGAGGCTACAGGAACATGCAGTAGCGCAGGTGCACTTCACCCAAAACCTCGTGGAATGGTGGCCATCACGTCGTGTTTCACTGGCGGCCATCTTTACTTTAGGCCCATCATGAGGTACAAACACTTTCACAGGATATCCCATCACAATTCCTTCACTCTGTTCCAAACTCCGACAGGTAGTTCTGTCAGGGCTGACATAACCTACTGGTGGTGAGACAACAGTAGACTAATGGACTATATTTACTATTTTGCAGCATTAGCATTCTTGGAATATTGTTAAAGAATTAATAAATGTTTTCTGAGGGTATTATCGAGAGATCAATCAATCAGAGGTTTATAAAGTGCGCTACTCACCCGTGAGGGTCTCCAGGCGCTGAGGGGGGGAGCAGGTTCGGGTCAGTCAATGAGCCAGGTCTTGAGGTCCTTCCTGAACGTGTGAAGCGTTTGGAAGCGTCTGATGTTGACCAGTAGCTCATTCCAGGTCTTGGCTACAATGTAGGAGAAAGCTCTCCCACCGGTTCTGTTTCTGCGGATGCAGGGAACCTCTGCTAGGGTGAGGTCGGCGGAGCGGAGGTTCCTCTTGGGTACGTGGAAGCATACTCAGTCATTGAGGTATTTGGGGCCGATGTTGTTGAGGGATTTGTAGGCATGGGTGAGGAGTTTGAAGGTGACCCTCTTCTCAACGGGGAGCCAATGGAGGCTTCGTAGGTGTTGGGTCATATGCTCGTGGCGCGGAGTCCATAGGACGAGCCTGGCAGCGGCGTTCTGGATGGTTTGGAGTTTGCGTAGAAGAGTTCTGTTGATTCCGGCGTAGAGGGCGTTGCCGTAGTCTATTCTGCTGGTTATTAGTGTGCGGGTGACGGTCTTTCTGCAGTCGGGGGGGGGTCCATTTGTAGGTCTTACGGAGGATGCAGAGGCAGTTGAAACTGGTGGACGCGACGGCGTTGATCTGGCGGTTCATGGAGAGGGAGGAGTCGAGGATTATGCCGAGGTTTCGGCCGTGGTCTGTCGGGGCGGGTGGGCTCCCAAGGGTGGGAGGCCACCAGGTGTTGTCCCATGCTGAGGTGCACGGTCCAAAGATGAGGACCGCGGTCTTCTCAGAGTTGAGCTGTAGGCAGCTATCCTTCATCCAGGCTACTACGTTTCTCATTCCTTCCTGGAAGCAGAGTCTGGTATCTTTTGGGTTCTCGGTGAGGGAGAGGATGAGCTGGGTGTCGTCGGCGTAGGATACGATGCTGAGCCCGTGCTGTCTGACGATGGCGGCGATGGGGGCCATGTAGATGTTGAAGAGCATCGAGCTGAGTGATGATCCTTGGGGTACGCCGCAGATTATGTCAGTGGGGTAGGACAGGAAGGGGGGGGAGTCTGATCCTCTGGGATCTGCCGGAAAAGAAGGATTGGATCCAGTTGAGGGCGGATCCCTGTATTCCTGAGTTGTGGAGTCTGGCGGCTAGCGTGCGGTGTGAGACGGTGTCGAAAGCTGCGGAGAGGTCTAGGAGGATGAGGGCTGCGGTGTGTCCCTGGTCTAGAAGCATGCGGATGTTGTCGGTGGCGGCAAGGAGGGCGGTCTCGGTGCTGTGGTTGCTGCAGAAGCCAAAATGGAAAGCGTCTAGGATGGAGTTCTCTTCGATGAAGGTGGTCAGCTGGGCGTTCACGAATCTTTCGGTGACTTTGGCTGCGAAGGGGAGGAGAGAGATGGGCCGGTAGTTTTTCAGGTCAGTTGGGTCACCCAATGTATGCATCCTTAGGTGCAGGCGAGTGTTCATAAGGTCCAGGTCACAAGGCCATTGGTTAAAAAGCCATGATTTCTGATATTTTAAAGATTCTCCAAGAATTCCAGAAGTCCTTAATGAGTGCAATACAGTACTCCCATATACAAAATGCATGCATGCAGCATTTAATCCTGCATTTAGAAAGCTTCCATACATTTGAATTAGGACAAGTCACTCCTTTTCTCCACAGGGACTAGAGAATCTCCTACCTCTTCACCGCCTCTATAGATGATTATTTCCCATCCTGGAAGAGCACCAACTGCTGCCTTTCACAGGAGGACATGTATGTGGGTTTCTCGGGTTGCAAACTCCCTCCTACAGGTTTGTGAATATTAATAAGCCTATGAGTTTGTGGGTGACCTAACCGTGAATTCATGAGTTTGTGGGTGGTATAACCCTACATTCATCAAAGCGGCAATTCCACAAGTCTTTTTTACATGCTGAAATACCCTTAAATGAGCAAAGCATTTCTGAACTGTGCCCATAAAGTGTGAGAACAGAGATTATATCCATGATAAGATTCTTTTGAGCATTCAGTGATGCTTAGAACATGCTCACTTAGATCAGCAGTTGTTTAGACAAATATTTCTAATACTTTACTAATGCTTCTTGTACACCTGGATATCTGTTTGAGGCTCTGTGTGCATTCGAATAACCTATGTAATGTGGGTATTATTGTAGATTTGATTTCACAGGAAAATAGCTGTACGAACAACCGTGTACTTTCATCCTCATATTGTTTTTATTTTCAAGATGACATTTTTAACACTCAATTAAGATTTCATTCTGCTCACTTAAATTCCATCGCAGAGCAGCTTCCCGAAATCAATCAATGTTGTAACAGTAAAACTGGCTTTCAAATCACTGTTATCAAAAGTGTTACTTCAGTAATTAATACTGTTTCAATTAACTGGTTTCCTTTAATATAACTAAGAAGAAAGAGCAAATGAGGTAGCAGATAAACATAAATAAAAAGAAAATGTCTATTTCAAATATATGCGTTTACTGAAGTCTATAATTCAATCCGAGCACAAAAATATAGTCAAAGTGAACATGATGTGCACAGGTATTGTATGTATTCGTACCTGGTGCCGGCTTTTCCTCTGTGAAACTGGAGAAGCATGTTGTTGAGAGCAATTTCACATCTGACACACCTCTTTGGGGACAGATATTGAATCTTCGCGTGTCTCTCTAGTTATAATAATAGTGTTATTAAGGTGAGCCTGGGGGAGGCAGATTGAGGTCTCCCCGACAGTATATCAGTGGATGTCAGTAAATATCTGCATCAAGAACCTACAGATATTGACAATTGCTTCCTCCTTCAATAATGTGTGAGAAGAAAGGGTGTCTACTGTGATGTTCCTGATGCATCGTGAAATATATTACATTAACCAGTTCGATCAGATTAGCGGTTCTAAAGGTCAGACATGTCCCTGGGCAAAACTGGAAGACACTATAGGGTGGTAGATCACAGCTCTGTTCCCCATGACAAATGTCGCGCAGCAGTTTTAAGAATCATCCACCTGATACTTTTCAGTAGGATGTTGTGCGCCCTCTACAGCTCACATTAGGGATTCTTGATAGAAGTAATCATTAGTCTCACAGAAATAGGGTAGGAATGTGGCATCTTAACCTCATTAGGGCCATCGTACGTGCACTCCAATCTTATGTGTTGCATACAATACAAATGTCAACCTACCTCGTTTTGGCAATAGCAATAACTTTCATCCCCCAAGGAAGACACATTAAACATATCAAATAGAGAAATAAACTATTAGGCATACCATATTTCTCTAGTATTTTACACACATGAACGCAAAATATGACATGTTTAGGAATGTACAATACAGGGACATATTTTGCACATTTCCAGATTACAGATGCAGGGATTCCTCTCTTTAAGGTGATTGGACAGGTTAAGGCATTGCCCCTGTCACTGGAGTGCATGGCATTAGCAGAAGAGTGTTTGGACTATGTGTGCCACTCTCTTTTGTCTAGTTATGTGGCAGCACCAATGTGGCAGTGGTCCTCCTCCTCCTACCCCTCAAGTGTGGGGTGAAGAGGTGGTGTGCATGCAGTCTGTCTGGGTTCTTAAAACTCTGCAAGAATGAGTCCAGTGGTTTATGCAGAATGTGTGAATAACTGGGGGAGGGGAAAAACGTCTTAGGGCTGTTGCGGCTCACACATTCAGTGGTACACCACTAGGATGGTCTTGTTTTGACTGTTTCCTGCATGGACAGACAGGACAGAGGAGGAGGAAGGAACTCGGTCATCTGGAATTGCTGAGGTTGCTTCTCTGGTGTGGTCTGGTCCAACTAATATTCTGAGGGATGTCGTGAACATGAGCCCAGTGTCAAACCAATGAGCCAGACTTCATCATGGAGGGTGCTGGCCACTCTGGTGCACTGCTATGTGATGTGATGGTTAGGATTTTGGTTTAGAAATCTCAGTAGATCAATTCTCTTGATGTACCCTGAGGAAGAGAACATGAAGGTCAACCCTCATTTAACCTCTTGTGCAATCTACTGTGCACCCATGACAGTGCACATCTTTCCCCTTAGTTAACGTAGCACCTCTTAGAATCGCAAAGCTGCAGGGTCCACGAAGGAGTATACTAGGGAGGTACACATGAGAGAGAAAAACAGCAGATCATAGCGTAATATTAAGCCCACTGCTCTATGTATGTTTTGTAGTGAAGGTAGCGGTTTAGAAGCATACATTGCTATGTTAGCATAAGCGCGTTAGCTTTTAGAAAGCCATCTTGCCACTTTTGCTGCTTTTGCACGCGACACTGCAGATACATGTTATTATTTGAGAACTGCTTGCTTCCCTTTTCTTCACATGAGAACTGTCTGTTGTTCACCTCCCTAGACGTGCACTGCGACCTTGGTCTGAACATTGTGTGCAAAAGACTTTGAGCAGCCAGACAATGTATGTTTTTGAATCCAGGTTGATCGGCCCACTCTCTAGTCATAATATGCACACAGCTGCAAATACCTAAATGTCGAAAGCCTTTAATATTACAGTTTGCATGCGTTTGTCACACATTCTGGAGAAGAACATTTCCAGGCGCAGAGCAAAGCTGATCCTGTGATGTGATCCAAATAAAGCTGATCTTTACGGTATGGGGTTTCCCATTCAAGCCTAGAGACCTTCTCTTAGTATAATAATACCAGCCTACTAGCGAAGGGAAGGTGGCTGTATTCCACTGTCATTTGTAATATGATTTCTCCCTTCATTTTCTATGGTATTGTAACAATGTATTGGTTTTAATTATAATCATTTGTCTGCTTATGTTAGCCAAAGTACTGCATCTTAGGACACGTAGTTTATAAAATAAACCTTTTAAACTTTACCGTGTCTCTGATTACTTTGTTGTCGATTGATATATGAATAATAGCGAATAGGTATTTCTGATTCCCACCATTCCTGAGAATACTCTAAGTCACTTTTTCTGGGTTGTCTATACATTGGTACCTCCGAGATAATACGGATAACGAATGGGACACTGATGCTGGTCGGATAGGGGTTCTCGGTACTGAGGTGAGTTTTTGGTACACCACAATTCACTGAGGTCCTGGTTTCCTGCGCATAGTTCTGTGCATGAGCAGAATCGCTGCAACAGTTTGACTACTGCCAGCATACTGAATTAGAGATTAAGGGCAGGTTAGGGCTAAAATTAGATGTAACAGACAAGACTTGATTTTTATTGGTCTTGCCCATCCGCCTCCAGACTGTGAATGTGTACAAATACAGTGCATGAACTGCAGAATTGCGTGTCTCCGTCACACACAAGACAGGCACACAGTATGGTAACAACAATAAGAGCTTACCTCACAAACAATGACGTACAACAAGGGTAGCAGAAAGCCACACCTGTGGGTTGAGCATAGGCATGTGGCAACAGAACTGCTCTTTCTGCAGTTCCTTCAACACTACTCACTTAACTTTCATTGTACATACCCTCAAACTACAATGCTTTCATATTTGTCATCTCCTGACCTCTTTGGTCGGTGATACGTCACAGATTACAGTTTTCAGTCTTGAAAATTATCCTCAGGTCATTTACAATTTTACTCTATTAAACTTAACTCTTCAGTTTCCAACATTTTTACTTAGGTTAAGGTGTAAAAAAGTTCCTTCCCAACTACAAGATTCATGTTCCACTTTTGTATTTCTTGTCCATTTATAAACCCTACTACTCCAACTGCTCTACGTTTAACATTACACCCCTGACTTAAGCTCACATACACACTTTTACATATCCATTGCTCAATGACTGTGTTCTTGAACAAATAGTGAGTGACTTTGTATGAAATGGTCATGGGATAATATCAGTGAGTGCAGGAATGATCGCCATAAAAAGAGGGTGGTGGGTGGATGGGGTCGCGCGGGAGGCATTGCGCGAGGTGGGGAAATTTAATATAAAAAAAAGAAAACGTACCTTTTGCCGCCGCCGGCTCCAGTGTCGTGTCTCCTCATGCCGTCTCTCCTCCCTGCCTGCTGGTCCCAGCAGTCCCTGAGACGGACTCCCTGTCCAATACCTGTGCTGCAGAGCAGCACGGTGATTGGTCTGAGCAGGCAGAAAAGACACCCTGCTCAGACCAGGGAGTCTGTGAGGTTTCTCTAGCCGGGCTGCTCAATGCAGCTGTATAAAGAAGGGTGGTCCCAGCATACAGTTCATTGAAAACAAAACATTCACATTAATGGGACATAATATAGACGGATGACTCAAAAAAGTTCGAATGTTATTTAATCACATCGAACATGTTACATTATTTCAAATAGAATCAAGAGGATTTTTTTAAGCAACAATTTGAAAAAGTAAAACATGTGCCCAAGGGAAGGATGGGGGGTGAGTGAAATAGTGCAGAATTTGGAAGGAAGTGAACACAGTGATAAACGTTACTGAATTACACTCAAATTGGACGGCATATTTGAGTCAATGCCGTATTTCGAACACAGATTCAATCATAATCACAATATTTACAATTCGGAATGATGCCATATAGAAACAATCACAGTGCAAAATGTACTGTTGACGATATTGGCCAGAGATGTTGAGTCGACGTTTCGACCCCTTGAGTGTTGTAGGTATTGGAAGTAACCTTACGAAGTGGGGTCTTCATCAGGACTGGGATAGACAACGAGGGAGGGTGGGCACCTAAAGAAACAAAAGTTTAAATGAGTAGGGACTCATCAATCTTTTAAGTTTAGGGGAGCTAAAATATATTAAATACTCAACAAGAGTTACCATGTCCGTTGGAGGACAGGCCTCTAAGACGTCCGCAGGTCGTCAGAGAGAGAGGGAATCAAAACTCCTCGGCGGTAACTGACAGGCGTGGAGAGTGGTAGACACCTAAAATAATAAGGTGAGTCAAAAAGGTGAACCAGACTGGTTAGTTCAATGAATGGTCGCTCCCAAAGTTTAACGGGAAATAATTTACCATCGACCACAGCTCGTGGGGGTTAAGTCTTGAGGTTAATGAAAAAGCATTGCCTGGAGATCAATCCAGGTGTTGTGAATGGTCGAACTGCTGGAGTCAAATCACTGCTAGTTCACCAAAGGAAAGAATCTAAACAGAGAAAAAGACAAATCGGTTGGTGTGAGAGGGGGAGGACCTGCTAATGGAAAAGTGCTGGAGAAATCACTATTATAGGGAGATATACTATAGGACTTGTCGTTCTTGTAAGTGAGTCCCGTAGGATCACGAGGACAGTGGAATTGATATAAGAGCATGGCTGGTGCTCGGAAGTACATAAAATACAAAGGCAGAGGAAGTGTCGGGAGCCGACACGGCATGTCAAATAATACATGCGGAGAAATCTAAACCATAATTGGTAGAGCAGGGTGTCTCAGACAAAGTACAAAAACCAAGGAGCCAGCATTGAAGTTGGAGATACCTTACCCTAAGTCTCAGCGTCTACTGCATCAATGATTGGGAAGTGCTTACCCAGGGCGCGTCATTAAATAGGGAGACGCGCGGTGAACGCGTGGTCTCCGTTAACGTGCTGGCGCTAGATGCCGGTTTTGCAACCGTAATGAAGAAAAGACTATGATCGGTAGCGTCACGGAGTAGACAGCGTATTGGAAAGTTGCAGACACGGAAGAAATGTAACGCGTGAGTTTGAACAGAACAACTAAAGGGTGTTGATTACCCAACCTGCAACATTGTGATTTGTATAAACAATGTATAAGAATACGGTTAAACAATTTTCAGTACAAAATCAGAGAACGACAAAACACGATGATAATCCTGTTGGGAAGAAAACACGTATCCATATGCAAAATGTCCACACAATCAAAGTGTTTAGCAGCACTTAAGCATGATAAATAAGTAAGCATTATAGTGTATAATAATGTGTCTAATGAATGGTGGCCAGCAGCTCCTGGCACAACCAACCCAACTCATAGAACAAAATATGTTGTCATATGTAAACCTGTGGTTAGAGAGAGAGGTAACAGATGGGCTCCTCATATTAGTAGTAGACATAATGACTCATATCCCTCGGGAGAGGAGAGAAACAGATATATCGAAACCAGATATAGATCACATTGATTAAACACGGAGGACTGCTAATTGAGCATTACTGCCATCAAGTTCATTAAGCCCATTAGCCACCGTGTCCATCATAGACATCCATTTGGATTCTCTCACATTGAGGATGGCTGTTAGATTACCGCCTCTGGGGCCCAGCTTGACCTTCTCGAGAACCAGCCATTTGAGATCATCTGGTTTATGATTTTTTGAGGTACAGTGTTCAACGAGGGGGGCTCCCGCCACGTTGCACCGGATTCTGCTATGGTGCTGCAGAATTCTAGCTTTCACCTTTTGTTGTGTCTGCCCAATGTAGAGTAAATCGCAGGGGCAACTGATGCAATAAATCACATTGGAGGAGTTGCAGTTCGTAAAAGAACTGAGAGTTATCGTGTGTCCTCTATAGGTAAAGTTCTTCGTCGAGTCAGTGGAATCACAGGCCTTACAGTGGCCACACTTAAAGTGTCCGATCACTGGTGGTAGACTCCAAAGTTCTTGGATGGTCTGTGTTGTCGCTGTTTCAAGAAACGAGTGGACTACATAGTCCTTCACATTCCTCGCTTTCTTGAAGGAGTGCATCGGCGGGTTCGGTTGGTTGATGTCATCAGCTACTAATTTCCAATGTTTGTTGATCACTTTCTTAATTTCATTACTCCGTGTTGAGAACGTAGTGACACAAATCAGTCTCTGCAATGCTGTATCTTGTTTAGCCTTAGGTGTTAGGAGGGTCTCACGGGGATTGAACCATGCCCTCTTACGAGCCTTCTCAATGCAGCTGGGCTGGAGAAAACCTAAGTGTGCATGTGTGTTTTGGTCAGCCTGAGAGGCCGGCCAAAACACAAATGCACACTTAGGGAGTGGTGTGCACTAGCACTCCTTCTCCCCCTTCCATAACTCGACCCGGTCCCTCCCAACAGTGATGTCTAACAGCCGGCAAATGTAAATGAAAAAAATGCAAGAATATTGTTTTAATTTACATTTGCTGGCTCAGAGCCAGGCAGTGGGGTGACGCTCATCCGCCATTGCGTAGGAGCCACCACTGAGCGAGTGACATCAGTAGATAAAAAAAAAGGGAGCAGACCTTTTCCATCTATGTATCCAGGATATGGAACAAGATCCCCGTACCCAGCAGGACCACCCCACCACTGCTCCAATTTAGGAAAGAGTTGAAGACTCACATCTTGAAAGAACACCATATTAAAATGTATTAACCATCCACAACAAGGCTTCCTCTCCCCTCACTCGTTGACTCTAGGATTGTCTGTGACCCTGTACAGCTCTATGCTGGCTTTTGGCTAGGTTTGTGTTATAGAAACATTATATTCATACATACATACATACATACATTCATACGGGTATGTGGCATCTAGAGCATCATAAGTGATATAAGCACGGAACATGCCTCACTCTATATTAAAGGAAAATTCACTTGATGAGAATTATAATATTTTGATTCATAACGTTTTTATTTCACATCCAGGAAGTAATAAGGGAAGTCTTTAATAATTGGGGTGTCTGTCATCCATGCCACTTGGCATGCTGCCTTCTATACAGCCAGCGTCAGAGATGGATTGTCTGCTGGAATTAATGCATGAAGAGGGACACAGCGTCGAAGCATCTGCTGTCCTGGCAGGGTGAGTGAAATAACTAGTGCTTACCTTGGATTTTGGGACCAGGGCATGCAGTGTTTGCCCAAACACTTGAGAATCTGTATTCAGAATGAATTTGGCAAAGAGGATGACACAGTGTGGACAAAAGGGTGTGGAAACATAGGATATTATAGGAAACTGACATGGACATTGTACCCCATCCCCCTCAAGACCACACAGCTGCCGGGTAAAGAGTGGTGTGCTCTTCTTTCACAAGTTTTTTTGCACCTTGCCATTTTTTCTTGACTTCCACAACAAGTTGGTTTTCCACTCCAATGGCATTAACAAGATTTGTGAGGTGCTACAACATGGACTGCTTCTTATCTGCACAGATGTTGTGTGGCAGCAGGCTAATTAGTCCGCCATAACTCTCTACTATATAGTGAGCTTCGATGTTTACCCCCTACTCAGTTCAATTTCTCTCCCTCTTCAGGATCCTTTTGTTCCATGGTTGGAAATATATATGGCAGGATAGTGCATCCTTAGAGGAAGAGTCAGAGGACTGACCGCACCTGCAGCCTGATTCACAAAACTGTTTTTATGAAAATGGAAAATTCAAGCACCAAAAGATACTTGTGAGTGCAAATTCACTTTTGAAATTCACAACATGGGAATTTGCATTTCACTGGGGTTTTCAATACATACTATTACTCTGTGGGGGTGTAATATTACACTTGAGTAAATTTGCCATAGTGGGCAGTGGCGATCTAGGGTGGGAATACTGTGAAGGTTTTGGACCACTTACTAGGTGGGTAAAGGCACGTCATCATACATGTACATTTTCAATTTTTTATGAACAGAGGTGCAGAATGCAGCAGTGCATCTGTTTTACAGAAACTTGTGCTGTTAAGTGTGCATGAACTAACCCTGTAAGCAGGGGCGTACGTACCTTTGGTGCAGCTGGTGCAATGTACCGGGGACTAGAGGTGGGAATGCACAGACTGCCCTTCACTGGCTGATATTATTTCAGAGGCTGCTTGTTTTGATTTTGTTTTAGACACAGTGTGTCCCAGGGGTTTGGTTGTGTTTACTTTTCAGAGGCAGAGGTACATAGGGAATAGAGGATAAGGGACCAATAACGAAGAGAGGGCAAAGGGATGAAAGAAAAGGAGAGGGTAAAAGAACGGGAAGGAGTGCAGGAAAAGGTGACAGAATGGGAGAAGGAAATAAGGTTGAATGGGAATAAAATGAGCAAAGTGGGCAAGGGAAAAGGAATGAACCAGAAATAAAAAGAGAAAGGAGCTGAGGAAGAGTGAGAAACAAGAGAGGGAAGAGAGAGACTGAGGAAGGGCACAAAGAAGAGGATTAATCTGATGAGGGAGAAGAGAGGGCAAAGGTTTGGAGATGGGGCACTTGAGAAGGAAAGACAGGTAAAATGAGGAACTAGAGATAGAGCTGGCTCTCGGGTGGTGCGATTGGTGCCACCGCACTGGGTGCTGACTTTAGTGGGGAGAGGGGGTTGCTGTCAAGATAACTTCTGTGATTAATGTTCTTCCTGAAGTGAGATCGGAGTTTTGTTTAGTTGAGGTTTTGACTCACTGTAAGGGTTAATATGCCTGCTGCAAAGAACGTGTACTATGCCGAACACAGACTGCATATAATGTAAATAGGTCAGTGGGTTCCTGCTTTTAAAAGAGACATCTTTTTGTTACTTGCAATTTAGAAGTTAAAATCCTAATATAGAACAGTAGGCTATTAACTTTCACCAGAGAATTGCATGTAAACTGCAAAGTATAGATTAGAGCATAGATTACTGGTGCAACAATGGTTAATTTAGGTGGAAATCAATTCTTATTATGAAAGAGAACCCCCCAACTATGGTGTTACATTTTTAAATTCTGAGATTGTACTTCTCTAGACCAAGCAGTTAAACTATATTGCTTACCAGTATGGATGACATGTCACTCCTACATCTTGTAGACCTCTGGTTTATGTAACATTTCCTATACACTGATTTACAAACATCTGATTGATTGTCTCTGTGTAATGTATGTGTGTGATGCAAAGTGCTCTGACACCCTACATTGGTATGAGTGGTGCTATATAACTAATGAAATGCATCTGAGAGAGAGTGGTTATGGTCACTTGAGGGGCACTTTTAAAGGGTGGTGGGGGAGGGTGGTCACTGGGGGCGCCAACAAAAATTGTTAATCCAGGTGCCATCAGCTCTAAAGCCGGCCCTGACTTGAGATCCGTAAATTACATCACTATGGCAGGTCCAGTGGCACTATGGTCCAAGGGTGTGATGGGCGTGCGCTGCACCTCGTTTGTCGCAGTATTTTAATAGTGGCAATCATGCCAAGTTTTATTGCTTCCACTAGGGCCCATGACCCTCAGGCTTCAACAAGGTAAAACTGCAAGCCAGAATATGGGCTGAAGACCACACAACTCCGAAACAGAGAGCTAACCACTTCTCTCTTTTACCAAGCTGTGCTGTCTGCAGCATGTCTTCTAATTTGTAGTGCTACATAGCTGGTCCGTGCACTAAAACACTTGATTTCATGAAAAATGGGTGCACAGCTCTATTCCTGTTGAACATTTGAATGGTATGGCCTCTGCCGTTACCACTAAGAACAAAACCAAGCCCAAATCCAAAGAAAAAACTGGAGCAAGCACAATCACTTCTGAACTCTAAATTGATATAGTGCTAAAAACAGGCACTTAAATGTGTCCATTTTCCATTCCATTCGATAACTTTATTTCGGTCTCGAGGACCATAAAAGTGCATTGTCACATGAAATATGTACAGTAAATACAGGATGTCCATTTTCATTTCTGCCCCTTACTCTAAATGAAGCCAAACATCAATACATTTGTTTCAGAGCACTGTGGTGTATTCGTACCAAAAAATACTGTGGGTCTAAAAGTTCTGTGTGAAAACCTGATATATTCAATAGAGTGAAAACCATCTGGGGTTTACCCAAAAAGGGGGTTGAGTTCCCATCACCCACCAAGGTGGCTATTCATCATCTGGGAACTCTGAACTGAACCATAACAACCAACCACTTAGATGATTATGGTGGTTATATGGTAGTCCCAGTCGTGGGTGCCGAAGATGGGGTGATGGTTTGCAGTGCCAAGAATATAAAAGGAAAAAGTGCTATTAAAAATGGCTATCAAAACACAAACAATTTTATTCTGGTGCTGTCTTGATGCCACTTTAAAAACAGTGCGTGGAGAGCTTAACAAATAACTGTCAGAGTGTCGGTCTACATGTTTCGGCTACTGGACTAGGGAGTCCAAGCTCTCATCAGGACCATATGCGCTACTGCAAAAACGTGTGAAAAAAGGAAACTTATGTACACTAATGATTGGGATGAATACCCAATACGACCTGATTGTTCAAGTACGTTTCCCAGGGATTTTTGAGGGAAAGGAACCTGGTTACAATGGAGAAAAGAAAATCTACTCATTTATAAACAATATCAGTATTAATCACAGAACAAGGCTAGATATGATGTACTAGCGGCCATTAACATAATACTACTTGACGTATTGTTTAAACACAATGATGGTCATATCAATAAACAGCTTGTGCACTTACCCGTCAGTTTTCGGGTACGTACCTCGCCTCGCCTGGCATCCGCTCAGGACGTGAGGCACCGCTCTATGAAGAAGAGAGTATCAAAAAGTAAAATTGCCCCTAGGTAATTTATCCTGTTTAGTTAAAGTGGGGGGAGGGAGAAAAAACTTCCACGTGGTGTCGTTTGAAAATGCAATTATGAAAGCATGGCAGAGTCAAGCAATCTAGAAAAGTCTAAAAAGACGATTTAGAAATATATATGTGTGTGTGCTGATGCATTTAAAATTCACTGAGCCTTTTGCAGAGGATTGAGAGTGGGTCTATCATTCAAAAGCATGTAATGCAAATCCGCGTTCAGCCCCAGATCGGTGCGTCTGGAGTGCACGATGATTCGGAAGACCCGTGATGGAGGAGGCTCAAGCTATGTCTACATAAGAGTGAGGGAGCGTGCAGCATAGCGTGTAGGGCTCGCGCCTAACCAACAACTCATATACATAGCACAAATGGAATTAAACAACAAAAGTAGAGTATGGGACTCACCTCTCCGTCGGTACCCCGCTCTGGCAACTGAGCTGGAAGGGGAGGTGGCGGACCGACCGGGGGAGTTTCCTTATAAGCACCAATGAGCGTCCAGCATTGCTAGTTGCTACGGAGCGCTCAAGGGTACGAAATACCTCGTGTGTTGTTTCCTCGTCGGGAAACCTGGGTAATGTAGTATATTGTGTGGTTTCTGTATTCAACAGAGTACGGAAAGAACTTAGGCGACATGTTGGAATGTCTGCTAGTAAGGTCCGGCCATAGTGACTGTTTCTAATGAACTTGTGCGCGATAAAGCACCGTCCATGTGAAGGGCCCCTAAATATATTATTGTTCGTTATGGAACGTATATCTTCGTGTTGTCATAATATCACACCATTGATGTAATACTCGTGTGATTTCACATATTCCTCGAAACTAGAGATTTAAAATGCCATGTGTGGTATCGTTCTGAGACGTGTATCTTCGTGTTGTCATAATATCACACCATAGATGTAATACTCGTGTGATGTCACATCTTCCTCGAAACTAGAGATTTAAAATGCCATATACGGTATTAAGAGATCCCTTTTGAAGATGTTACCGACATAGTAGTAATAATAGACACTGCAGTATGGGTAAATAGTGTCCTATGGGCTAAAATGGTAATGGTCTCAACATTTTAGAGTGCACAAAATGTTGGTGTCTCACGGAATTAAAGGGATGACCATGGAATATCATCGTTTAAACCCAGTTGATCACTCTTGAGTTTAAACACCCATTTCTGTTCTTTTATGAACAGAAATCTACTAATGTCTGTAACATGTATGGGGATGAAAGGTTGTTCTAAGACCACCCATCTCAAATCCTCTGGTTTATGTCTCAGCGACAAAAAATGATTGGTAAGTTTGGTCGCTTGTTTGTTCCGTCTAATGGTGCTCTTATGTTCGTTGATGCGCGTTTTGATCTTTCGTGTGGTCATGCCCACATATCGCAATGAACATGGGCAGGTTATGAGGTAAATGACTCTTTCTGTATTGCAATTGGTGTGCTTTTTCAGGATCCATGGTGTATTAGTACCTATGTCAATGGTTTTGGTAGGCTGAGTTTGTGGACAAGCAGAACACTGGCCGCATGGGAAATGTCCCTGTACTGGTGGTAAACTCCACAAGGTGTTGGTAACAGTTGGGGGTTTTACCCGTGGTCTTGTATGTACTAGACTATCTCTGAGGTTGGTACCTCTTTTGAAAGAGAAAAGGGGAGGTGGTAAAACCTCGTTCCCTATGTTCAATATCCGCCAGTGTTTCCGGATCGTTTTTTGTACATGGTTGGACCATGTACTGAATGTATTGACAAAGGTCATTCTAGACAACGGTGGTTTTGGTACTGGAGGTTCTAGAAGAGCTCCCCGATGATTGTTGGTGGCTCTTTTCCAAGCACGTCTGACCAGACTTTTCGGGTATTGTCTATCTTGTAGCTGATTGGATAGATCTGCTGCATGATGATTGAAAGTCGTTAAATCAGAACAGTTTCTGCGAATGCGCAGGAACTGTCCAATGGGTAGATGGACCGGTGTGATGGTGTCAAGGTTTCTCATTTCTAGAAGACTCTCTTCTTTCCGTACTCTGTTGAATACAGAAACCACACAATATACTACATTACCCAGGTTTCCCGACGAGGAAACAACACACGAGGTATTTCGTACCCTTGAGCGCTCCGTAGCAACTAGCAATGCTGGACGCTCATTGGTGCTTATAAGGAAACTCCCCCGGTCGGTCCGCCACCTCCCCTTCCAGCTCAGTTGCCAGAGCGGGGTACCGACAGAGAGGTGAGTCCCATACTCTACTTTTGTTGTTTAATTCCATTTGTGCTATGTATATGAGTTGTTGGTTAGGCGCGAGCCCTACACGCTATGCTGCACGCTCCCTCACTCTTATGTAGACATAGCTTGAGCCTCCTCCATCACGGGTCTTCCGAATCATCGTGCACTCCAGACGCACCGATCTGGGGCTGAACGCGGATTTGCATTACATGCTTTTGAATGATAGACCCACTCTCAATCCTCTGCAAAAGGCTCAGTGAATTTTAAATACATCAGCACACACACATATATATTTCTAAATCGTCTTTTTAGACTTTTCTAGATTGCTTGACTCTGCCATGCTTTCATAATTGCATTTTCAAACGACACCACGTGGAAGTTTTTTCTCCCTCCCCCCACTTTAACTAAACAGGATAAATTACCTAGGGGCAATTTTACTTTTTGATACTCTCTTCTTCATAGAGCGGTGCCTCACGTCCTGAGCGGATGCCAGGCGAGGCGAGGTACGTACCCGAAAACTGACGGGTAAGTGCACAAGCTGTTTATTGATATGACCATCATTGTGTTTAAACAATACGTCAAGTAGTATTATGTTAATGGCCGCTAGTACATCATATCTAGCCTTGTTCTGTGATTAATACTGATATTGTTTATAAATGAGTAGATTTTCTTTTCTCCATTGTAACCAGGTTCCTTTCCCTCAAAAATCCCTGGGAAACGTACTTGAACAATCAGGTCGTATTGGGTATTCATCCCAATCATTAGTGTACATAAGTTTCCTTTTTTCACACGTTTTTGCAGTAGCGCATATGGTCCTGATGAGAGCTTGGACTCCCTAGTCCAGTAGCCGAAACATGTAGACCGACACTCTGACAGTTATTTGTTAAGCTCTCCACGCACTGTTTTTAAAGTGGCATCAAGACAGCACCAGAATAAAATTGTTTGTGTTTTGATAGCCATTTTTAATAGCACTTTTTCCTTTTATATTCTTGGCACTGCAAACCATCACCCCATCTTCGGCACCCACGACTGGGACTACCATATAACCACCATAATCATCTAAGTGGTTGGTTGTTATGGTTCAGTTCAGAGTTCCCAGATGATGAATAGCCACCTTGGTGGGTGATGGGAACTCAACCCCCTTTTTGGGTAAACCCCAGATGGTTTTCACTCTATTGAATATATCAGGTTTTCACACAGAACTTTTAGACCCACAGTATTTTTTGGTACGATGTTTGTTGATTGGGGATTTATACTGTAGTTGGTCTCTAAACCTATCCCTCGGACCCCCCCTACCCACACTCTCCCTTCTTGTGTAGGGTTTTTTTGCACTGTGGTGTATTGCCACTCCCACTTCCCCTGGGTGTGTTAGCTAAGTTGTGAAATATGTCCCTGTATATACCTGCAACTATTTCCCGAAAGAGTCTCCTTTCACTTCAATTAGCTTAAAAACAAAAAAAACACAATAAACAAAAAACAATGCGATGCAATTTATATTATATGACTTCACGTATCTCCCGGTTTGCAAAATGTATAATTGCCACGGAAATATAATTGCGTGCCATTGATGCATCAGACTATTTATAATACCAAGTTTGCATTGCTATTAGCAGCAGCAATATCAATCAAACTGTTTTGCAACAACTGGAATTAATATACCATATCCCCATTTTAACTGCTAACTGCTAATTAATTGCAACAAACTTAAATAACAATAATAATGTCATTAACACAAATATAATTAATAACTGGAAAAATGCCTTTAACAGTTCAGAAAATCTCATTACAATAAAATTAATATCAGGGACACCGAACAAAATCAATTATCACAAAGGTGACCTCTTTTAATATTCTTGTAGGTGACAATTTGTCTTGTTTCTTTCATTCCTATTCTCCAAGGGGGGAAATTGTATATCGTTATCATGATCAATTGTTTATCACCAGGAAATCTCTCGTAAAGCAGTTGTTAACAGCTGCTCGGTAAAACAATATAAGACAGTATGTGAAAACCAATGGGAAAATTTAACCTAGGACATTGAGTTTGTATCGCCTAAGCTCCAACAATATATAAAGGACCGGGCTACTATATTTAATAGGGGTTCAAACTGTGCGCTGTACCTTTCAAAACTAATAAGAGGATTAAGAAGCATTGGTAATCGTCTACGTAATGAATAAAGAGCTGTTTTCATCAATCATCGTCCGGAAGAATGAAAGAACTCCCTGACAGATACTACGGGAGTGGAGAGGATGTGGTGCAGCAGCCAGAGCTGCTGACTGGAGAGCTGGGAATCCCGTTCGAGTCTCAGCGGCGCTGCATAACATCCTCTGATTCTATGCAAATCACTTAAGCTCTCCTGCTGATAAATTATTATATAAATATGCTGCAAGTGTGAAAGGCAAAACTTTATGAAAATATAGTTCCACGAAAGCGAATGTTAACAGTATTTTGGCGGGGGGGGGGGGGGTACTGATAAGAGAAGCAGATGTGGAAAAAGCATTGGTAAATCCAGGAAAATATGCTACAGCCAATAGAAATGGAGGAAAGGTAAGTGGCACTCACGGGAAAAAATGAGAAGCCAGGAAAGAGAGGAGGCGGGATGTAAATCCCTTTTAAGTTTATCTTAAAAACAATAGATTTCTCAAGCACAGCGCAAGCTCTGTGCGGGCGAAACCTAACAAGTAGATGTTAAATAATCAAGGCCCTCTTTTAAGCAATGGAGGATTGAGGTGGAAGCCATCTGCAATTCTAACGCTAATTTCAAGGTGCGTGCCGAAACAGCCGTCAACCATAAGGTATTTTTTCAGCCTCCACCACCGCAAGCGGTCCGCCAAGACACCACCACGTCAGGAGCAGTTGACAGCATGGATGGCTGAATGTATGAATGAATAGATTTCACTATTCTAATATCGCTGCATGATAACATGATAGTACTGGCACCAATATTACGACTGATGTCACGCAAAATGATGGGGGCCCCCTGCATAGTGTGAAAAGATGCCCCTGTTCTCCAATAGCTCACAAATATTGATAAAGTTTAGGCTGAATGGGACCCCTGAAGTGTGGGGGGGGTGAAAGGTTAGGGGGCCCTGTGCGGCATGGCTAACAGTCGCCTCTGCTAAGCTCCTGAGCATTTCACTGTGGAAAGAACCTTCCAACTGACCACACAAGTAGGTAGGCTCGTCAGAGAGCCATACAACTGCAGCTGATAATCCGAGGGGAGTAAATAACCAGTGCGGTCTCAAAGTTAGAAACAACCTCGCCGTTTTTCAATAAGACGAATGCCTGATCTGGAGAGTAGCACCAGAAAAACACAAATCAGTAAATTACCACTGACACAGACACCGTAAATCGCCAATTGGTAACAATGATGAGGCATTTCCGTGACTGCCATTAATTGATACCTACTCTGGACTCCTCCTAACCCCTCACGATGAAGCACAGTTTAGCAGATGCCGAAGATAAACGGCGCGTCGGTTGCTCATTTTCAAGCTCTTGAAATGAATCATCTGGTTTTAAATCCTAATCATGCCTATTTACAAATAAAACACCATCTCTTCACAAAAGATGAATAGTAATCCTTTGCTGAATATGTTTAGTCTTCCTAGATCAATACCCTCTTGGAAAGCTTGTACACAGAGATAACACAAATACTTGGAAAACATCACATAAATACAAGGAGAAAAGTCATATCACCCTATCAATTCAGATAAAAAAAGAAAAAAAATGTAAACAGCGTTAGTTTAATAAAATACCACTCGTTCTGCTGTAATCCCCGCAATTTGTATTGCACGGTCCATTTGCAGTTCAACCAGAGTTCGCATAAACTTTGGGACATTATATTTATTTTCAGATTAACTCTCTATAAATCTACCACTGCCTACAGTGGCTCATTTGCAAGATGTTACATAAAAGATGTCCTGGCTGCTACTTAACTCGACATTCGCAGCCTCCCATAGCTCTTCGCATAGGGGAGAATGATGCATCTCTCTCTATCGCATACTCTCTTTACATAATGTGCTCTTGAAAGGTCCCATTTCTAGGGACAACTGATTCCCTGTACCTCAAGTGTCTTCTCATGCATAATGCATATGGTTATAAAAATATTTATATAAGTATTCATGAGAACTATTGGCTGTTGTCAAAAGGAAACTGAATTTTTCAGGAGTCATTTTGATTCTGTCTTTACGCTTTATGCATTCACCAAGGGGATTCGCGGATCTTTAGAATTGTTGCACTACAAAGAGCAGCAATACAGTTATTATTTTATTGCTATAATTTGCATCCTTAAAATGTTAATTTGGAGAAAATGGGATGAAGGTCTCGAACAGAAAATGTATACGCACCTCTGTTCTTCAAATCTCTTTGAGTATTAAGTTTTTTTTTTTTATACTCATAAGAAGGTTTGAAAGTTGATTGACAGATAGGTCAAATACATAAGTAGACGACGCCCATAGTACGTATAGAAAGTGAACACCATGAACTTGCAAAAAGTATTACAGCTTGAAATAGGACCTGTGGCATGCCATATGCCACAATATGGAGGTCAAAATCGACTCCATATTATCAACTGCTAACATCGCATCATATGGAGGAAGGTCCAATAATATGTTGGTGATATATGTTGTAGAATTAATATAAGTGCAGGTGACTATATAATAAGCACTCTAATCCGTAGCTAAATAACAGCTGTTAATTACCTTCCTGACGTTATGGACCAGAACACTGCAGGCAATAAGGCTTTTAGCAACCCGTTTGCATTCCATTATACCACCGCCTGGAAGTGAGTGTCATCCTCAGAAAGCACTTCGTAGCTCCTACTTTGTTTTCCTGTGCAGCTTTGAAAAATAATCTGCTGCACCAGCTCCACCCAATGCCTCACTGAGGGCAAAAGCAAGCTCTTTCAACTACAGAATAGGTGAACCGGTGACACTTCTGTAGTTGATGGGGCTTGCTTTCTGCTTCAGTGATGTTTGGGTTAGATCTAGCTTACAGGAGCAGAGCGGTGTTAAGCTGTGGGCCCTAGGTTCAAATATTAAATGAATGATGACATGAGGTATGTGGTTACTAAAACAGGCCCAGGGTATGTGTGCCCGGCTCCTTTTATTAGCAGGGTCAGCGGACGCCTGTGTTGTATTGGTGAGGCGTCGTGTCAGTACGGCCCCTAGGAATGGGCTGCTGCATGATGTGTCCTGCGGGACACAACATTCCTCCCAAAAGAAAAAAACAAGTCCAATCTGTGGAAACAAAACAACAATAAACTGGATACCATGTGGTCCATCAGTCTCTAGAGTCAACCAGCAGAACAGCAGTGGAAATATGGTCTGATTAAATGAGCTTCAACAGTATATCTCTACTCGCATTCATAATTTAACCTCAGTACTTCAGGACACGAAAGCTGGCTCAGAGATGTCAGGAACCTTTCAGCAGCATGCTGGTTGGATTCATGTCCCATGTGTGGAGTTGGCCCACTCTGCTGATGCGCCAGATAATTTGCATTTAGTGTCAACAGTTCAAAACAAGCATTGGCATAGCCAATAGGTCTCGCCTTTGGGACCTTATAAGTGTTTAGCCATGCAACAGTTGCATAACTAAATACTTATAAGGTCCCAAAAGCAAGACCTATTGGCTATGCCAAGCGGGCGCGAAAGTGATCGCGATCACGATCAAACATCAAAGCGGGCGTGAAAGTAATCGCGGTAAAGAGCTGCGCGCGAGCCCACGCACATGCACTGTAGCTCTAGGCTGGCCTGGTAGCACTTTTTGGAGCCCCGTCAATAAGTCTCGCCAGACCAGCGCATGCGCTGGGTCAGGCAAGACCTAAACAGGGTGCATCAGGAGCGTTGTCAGAGTCCACCTCGAAGCATCCATCATGAAGTAGACTTTGGTGGTGTTGCTTGACTCGTTGAACATGTCTGCAACCTGTCAACGTCCCCGCTTGAAGGCCATATCCAGTCCTGGTATACGACGATTTGGGCAGTGTCGAGTCCATCTTTCGCGCTTGTGGAGTCCTTTTGGATGGGTTGCCATGGGACTGCCTGTGGTCTGCGTTGGGGCTGCATATGTGCCACATCTGGGCCACTGCAAGACTGCCGAGGAGCCATTGCCTAGTCACTCATGCAACCGCAGGGGTAGATGGGTCTTGGACAAGTCTCTCTCCACCAGGAGCAGGGTGCATTCAGGGCGAGTAGGTAAACTCTGGTTGACTGACTCTTCAGAGTGTCACTGGTGCTTCTTATCTGTAGTTCTGATAGCTGTGTTGGACTCCACTCAAGATGTTCGATGCTCCATTGATGGTAGGGATGACACACTAAGACCGGGCTGGCCTGCTGGGGTTGCCTGTCATGTGGTTAACCTGTACAATCTGGGGTGACGACTTCCTTTGATGGCTAAAGGTCTTCTTTCTTGGGTTGTCGAGCAGCTTGGATTGATGGTGGCCAGGTGTGCACATTCTTTCTTTGTGGAGGCATCTCTATCCTTTTTCCTGGATGTTTTGCATTGCTGAGCCATTGGTGACTGTGTCTGGACAGATACGCTGGGAAGCGTGGGGCAGAGACTCAGTTCGCGCGTGCTTGCGGCTTACTTTCAGTTCTCCTGCTGTGCTGTGACCAGGTCATTCTTTTTTCACCTCAATGGTTTCCTGATTGTGTATCTAGATGCATTCTGTCTTCTTGAAATTGCCTTTCAGGCCTGGACTCTCTTGATCTTCCCTCCTGGGCTTGCCTAGACACCAGGTTTTCCAGTGCAAACTGACAATTCACACTTACACTTCCTCCTTCTCTTTCTCCTTGGTGCTTCAGCATACACCTTCTTTTCAATGATGCAGTTAAGACTTCTCGTTGCGAGTCTCTTCTTCTTTATGCAGTGGCATGCACCATCTTTGGGACAGGCCAACAGGGCCTCTCAGTGGTCAACTGTCTCTGGACCATATGGGTGAGAATTCTAGTCCCTTGTGTGTCTTCTTCTCCTGGGTGCACTGGCATGCACCTTTTTCAAGAGTGGTTGACAGGACTTCTCAGTGGTCGACTGTCTCTGTAGTCTAGCCACCAGCCTTGGGTTTTCACTTCGCGATGATCAGGGCAATCTCTGTTCCCATACTCTTTCTTCTATAGGGCTGTGAGTCGTTTGGCCACATTTGGTGTGCTCCCTCTCCTGGGAACTTCTTAGAGCACCTACTCCATTTTTTCCTTCTTCCAGGACCTCCTTCTGTAGGAAGTAGGGAGCTGTGGTTCTGCCTACATTCTTTGGGTTTTGCAGGACTTGCGCCTTGAGGGATCACTGCCTTCAGGAATGGTTGGTGTGGTGCGACTCTGTGTGCCTTGAGGGTGCATGACAATGTAGTCCTAGTGTCTGGACCAGAGGCGTGGAGTGCTTCTGTCCACCTTCTGGCCTGGCCTTGCTTTCCTTGGAACGTCTTCTGCTTGTATCTTTGTCTATCTGGCAGTCTTAGATTGACACTGTGGTGTCTCTGGGGTTCTCAGTCTCTTTAGTGGCTAGTACTCTGTGGGATTCACCTAGTGAACCAGGCATCTTCCTGGGATGCTTTCATATCTCTGCTTTGTTGAGGCAGTGTTAGAGCATTCACCTCCTTTTTGCTGCTCAGCTCCTCCGATCCTTATTGGGGCAAACAGGCTCCTGCCTGCTTCATCTCTGGAGCAGGCTCTCTGGTGGTGCCACAGTGCTGCTGCTGTCCCTCCTTCTGGTCTGTCTGACTATAGCTGAGTGTTGCTGAGGCATATCACTGCTGTCAGTGCTTGGCTGACGTGTCTTGGTGCAGCACTGTCCAGTATTGGGAGTAGCATTTGACGCTCCAGCTGTTTGCCTTGTTGAGTTATGTGATACAGCCTGGTTGTAGGCTCTGGGTTGTTGACCATCTTGCTCCTCCAAGGTGTTACCTGCGCTGTTATTTGTGGGGCTACATGCCCCTGTTCTTGAATGTGTGCCTCTTCTTGAATGTGTGCCTCTTCTGTGCTTGTGAGGATGTCAGGTGGATACGAAAGGCACCCAGCATACTTCTGCTGTGCTGCTCCTGACACCCAACATTTGGCCTCTCCTTTCTACCTGTGGCAGGTTGCTAGTGGGGTCAGGCTTCCCTGCAGCACTGACAGGCGGCTATTAAGTGGCATACAGTTGGCTCTACGTCAGTCTTGGTTATCATCTGGTGGCCACCAAGGGAAGCATGGTGCTTAATGCACCCGTCATGGCCTTTCCACCTGGCTCCCTTCAACAGCACTGGTCAGTACACAGACTTTGAAAGCAAGAATATTCCCACTGTTGCATGTGCTTTGGTTTGCTTGGTAAGCACAATGAGGCACCGTGTTCTCTGCCTTATGCGCTTTGGAAGGCAGAGTGGCTATGGTTTAGGACAGCAGATGGCCTGCTACAGTGCCATGCTGTTGAGTCTTCCCTTTTCTTGGCAGTGGCATTGGGTAGCCAGCAGGAGGCACGGGTGCTCTTGGTGCTCCCGTCAGAGTTGCAATGCTTGGGTGTGTCAGTCCCAGCTATGTAGATGGTGGTGGGGAGTTGCTTCCGCTCCTGCTGGCTCTTGGATCGGTTGGTACGCAAAAAAGGTAGCTCATTGGTTTTTCCCCTTCCCACATGTATGTTAGCGCTTTAGTAGGTGGTGGGGTCATGGACACAGCTTACAGCCTTCTCAGGTATGCCTTAACTTACTTATTTCTTTGTATCATCCGAGGGCACCCTCTTACTGGCTGGCTGTGAATTCTTCAATTCCTTTTGCAGGTCCCATTCACATGAGCGCAGGGGCTCAGGGAAAATGTCTGTGAGATGTGGTAGGCACAGGGTATTCACCACTCACGTTGCTCTGGCCTGCTCCTCCACAGTTTTCATTTTGTTAGCAGGGTATTGTGGTATTGGCTCTCACTAGCCCCAGGGACTATCTAGTAACATAGGGTCTTTATAGAGGCATAATACTGGGCCACACAAGGTTTTGTAGGGTTGAAGGTGAGCTTTATTTAAAGGAGATTTTGTCCATATGTCTTTTTAGAAGGTTTAAGGGTTATCACAGCACAAAGGAGAAAGAAACAAAAGGAAAAACAAAGCGCTGGATAAGGGCATCTCCAGTCTTCACTTGGTATGGCTTCGTGTTCAGGTCAGTACTCCTCCAGACATTTACATGCCAGGACCCAGCATCCCCAAAAGAGAAACAGAAAACACAATACTGTCACTGGTCAGTCCTAAGTTCTACTATGGTGCTACCCCTTCACCAGGGCCTGTGTATCCACCAGTGCCTGTGTATCACCTGAGGTTTAGTGAGGAGAGGGGGGAAGGTGGGAACACAGTGATAGGGATTATCGGAAAACGTGCCCCTTTTTACTCATGCAGAAACCCATTTAACCCCCTCCCTCCAAACCTTCTCCAAGAATCCACAAGCATTGGCATAGCCAATAGGTCTCGCCTTTGGAACCTTATAAGTGTTTAGTTATACAGCACAATATCCTTGGTGCAACAACATTAACTGTTGCATGGCTAAACGCTTATAAGGTCTCAAAGGGGAGACCTATTGGACTAATGAAACCGACTGCTATTTGGTGGAGTGAGCAGGCAAAGTAAGCGACTGAGAAACAGCTAAGGATAGAGACTGAGAACGATGCATAGAAGCACAGGGAGGCGAGACAGCGACTGCGACTCAGAAACCTGTGTGTTGAGACCCACAATGCAAGAGGCAGAGAACACTAGAGAGACAGGCAGTGAGAGCAGATGGACAAAGGCAAGCGAAACGGTGTACAATGGAGAGACATGCACGTTGATTAGACGGGCACGAGGCCGATGGGTAGACACACAGGTGGCAGCAGTGCAGGTATGTCTGTGCAGCCTGGAAAATGAGAAAGCTGGGCCAGACAGAAAGAAATGTCAAAAAGCACAGATAAAGACCCAGGGAGAAACACCGAGAATAGGAGACTAAGCCACATAGCAGGACGGGGAAGATAAGATAAACACCGAGACAGATACGTCGACCGATGACTAAGTAGGTGTCATGAGGAAAGTGCCTTTGAACAGCCCTGTCACAGAGAGACATCATGCCCCTCTCGGAGCGTTAGTAATGTGTAAAGACCTGGCGGAGAGAGTGCGCCTAGAGGGCTTTGTCATGTTCCATCTCCCATTATTGGAACACACTGTGGAAAAAGGCAGGGTGCATCATACGCTTTTACGCACAGAATGTGTAGAGAAGCTCTTTGCCACGTGACTAGACGTGCTTGACGTTGAGCAAGTTAGAAGTGTGCACTCTCTTTTTTTTTTACCAGGGGACTTCTTTTGTGGTCAACGGACTTCAAAGTAAAACTCTTTGAAGTGTAGAATGGTTTCATGTTTTCATCCTCATTCAGCCTGAATACTTTTCATAATTTGGGTTTAGGACGTAAGGAATGCGCGCCTTTGATCACACCCTGTTCCCTCTCAAGCAAGCCGAGTCCATTTGGAGTGCCTTGTGCACCTGGAGGCATGACATCACTCTGGTGAATGGTCATTAGCTACTCTGAGTTCCAGCCTGCAATTTCGCAGGAGGCAAGGACTGCGGGGCTGGTGCTGACTGCCCCTTTCCATATCCTATTTGCAGTCCTTACATGGTCTCTCGACCTACCCCTGCTGTTTCAGTAATATGCAGGGAATTAATTCTCGTTTATGTGGTCAAGATCTCTGCACAGCGGAAATAACGCGTTTCGTATAGCGTTTCATACTGCAATCAGCTGTTTATAAATAATAGGCGTTACTTCTACCAAAGTTAATGGTACACGATTTACCCATCACCGAAGGATGGATGGCAGAGCCTGCGTTGCTGGGACATAAACCTGTGATCTGCAGATCTTTGAAGAACAGCAGGGAGAGTGAGGGTGCGAAGCAGTCATTCTGGTTACTACTGACGCCTGTAACTCAGGGGTAGGCGTAAGACTCACGTCAAGAGGTAACTGTGGCAATCAGTGAGGCTGTACCAAGAGCGGCGGGCAAAGGAGACAGAAGCTGAGCAGCCAGCGGAAATGTAGATTTTCCATTGGTTTGTTGTTGGCCATGTAGTAAATGGGATGTATATTTTATAGGCAAGTCTAACATTTGCTGAATACTTACCTTTTTGCAGCCACGCCTGGAGGGGAGATTTAGAGACTGGGTCTGGAGGCAGCCCTGTGCATCCATGAGTAGTGAGGAGCGGCGGTAAGAAAAAAAAAATGCACACGCAGCATTTTGTATTCCTGGACGTGAATGCTTTGACATGTGTTTATCAGGAAGTACGAGCAGGGCGGAAGTGGGCGGGTGCGGCCAGGCTAACCAACAAAAGGTGAGACCTATTAAAAGAAAGAACAATGGCGCCCTCTGCTGTATTTTAGAAGTATTGCTGCATTCGTAAAACAAGCATTGGCGCGCGAAAGTACTTAATGAGCCATGACGGCTCGTAGATAAGAAAGGCAGATGGCGGCTGGAGCCAAAGCTATGGAGAAAGGAGGGGGGAGTGGTAGCTGAGGAGCCATTAGATGCCAGCTGTGCACGTGATCGTGCACTCAAGCTTTAGGCCAGCCAAAAGACTGTGGGTAGCACTTTGAAAATCCCACTTACCAAATGGCTCGCATAATGCAGCGCAAGCGCTAGCTCAGGCGAGACCTAAAAAAGGACACTTGCCTGAAGCTACAGCCCTCCGGGACCGTAGCGTGGAGTATCTCGGCATCCTGTCTCTCTCGGGGATGTCCGGATACTGAGGCAGTGACTGGTGGGAAAACCCCCTCTTCGGCGTTGTTCCCCTGTCCTCGGTGCTCCACGGCTTCTCTACGGCGCCGTTCTCCTCCTCGGGTCTTCGGAATGCTGCTCCTCATGGCTGGCATTCGGTTGTGTTCTCGTCGCCATGCTTCTCCTTTCCAATCACTCCCTTCATCTCCCGTGCTCCGTCTTTTCTCCCCCCCTCGCGCGTCTGCTGTGGCTGGACTGTTGATCCTTTCCTCGGGCTGTGCACCTAAGGGCGCCATATTGGATGTCTCGGGAGTTCTGGCCCCCGTACTGTCCATACCACAGGTATGCTTTGGGGAGCTGTTGACCCTTCATGCAGTAGTAGGGCAGTTCACTTCTTCCTGCAGTAGTAGGGCAGCTCGCTTCTTCCTGCATGCAAGCTCAGTAGGCAGCAGGAATCCTGCAGGAGTTTACTGGTACACACTCTAACTGGCAGAGGGAATAGACAGCCACTAGGGGGTGTGCAGCGCTCACTGCTCCTGTCCTGGCTGCATTAGCTCAGCCGCACTGGGCTCCCCTTCTTCCTGCAATTTCCCAGTGCGGCGTTCCTTGTACATTTTCCCCTTTCGTGCTTCGGGAAAGAAATGGTGGTGCTGCGGGCTGCCCAAAATGGTCTTCTCTCCTGCGGTGATTGCAGATTGCCACCAGAGAGCATGCAGTGTTGTCCGCGCTCATAATAGATTAGTGATCCTTGCTCAACCACTGCGAGGGAGGAGTAGTCTCTGTTACTGATGATTCACCAGCCCTTTTCAGGGGCGACAGGGCCAAATTGCACCTTCTCCTCTTTCTGGAATTGGGACTTCTTTATCGCTCTCACGCATACAGTGAGTTCTGAAGGTGAGTGCTAATGTGACCACTCATTGGCCACACAGCCGTGTCGTAGCCGGGCCCCTTCTTTGCTCCTTCACAATTGACACTGTCGTCAGGCTCTCAGCCAGGCCTTGAACCTTCTTCATGCTTGATACAGCAGTCTTGTGCTGTGTTCGCTGCAGGCGGATGGCACAATATACTCTTCTCTCGCCTAATCCCATATATGATGCCATCAATGCCTCGGTCACTGCACGCCCAAAATGGGGTTGAGGTGCTCTGGCCCTAATCCCTGCGAGGTGGCGGAGGCTTCACCCACCTGTTCGTGGCCTCGCTCAGTGGTGGCGAGGACAATTTCTTTTCTAGCTTCTTCTCCCACCACTTCGCCTACAGTGGAAGTGGGCAGGGCTAAGACAATGTAGGCGTCTTATGCCATTCTTGGCTGTATGCAGTTAACCCGTCGGCCCCACTCTGATTGTTACAGTGCTGTCTTGCTGCACCAGGGGCAGCACTGCTCATAATGTGACACCAAGCAGCCTTGTATGTTGGGTCAGCTGCACATATGTCTATTTCCTCACACCAGGGTCACAGCTGATGTGCTGACACTCTTTTCTACTTGGGCCAGAGCAGAAATCATCACCCCGGCAGAGCCAGGTGAGGGTGTCTTGGCGGGATGCCATGGCACACATGGTCTGCCTCATCGCCACTGCCAAGTTGTGGGCCATTGGTCCACATACTAATAGAATGATGACATTGACACGAGGTATGTGTGTACTAAAACTGGCCCTGGGCACTGGCGCCCAGCCCCTTTTATTAGCGGGGTCACCTGACCAGTGATGCATGTGTTGGATGGGTGAGGGGTGATGTGAACATGGCCCCTAAGGAGGGACTGCTGCATGACATGTCCTGCAGGACACTGCAAGTGGCTTTACTTTCACCCAAGCACAAGCAGAGACAAAGGAACTGCATGGCAGAAAACAAAAGCTACTTGTTGACAGTTGACGATTGATTGAGACCCAGCCAGCAACCAGTACGGACCGCTCCTGTCATGCTGGTGTGTTGTAACCTATATCTTAATAAAGCTTATACTCAACGTTAAACTTGCCTACGATTCTTCTTAATATACTTTCAGTTACAACTCCAAGAAAGAGGAAAGTAAACAACAATATGAGTGGAGCCAAGCCGGAGGCCAGTAATTATTGACATACCAGCACCCAGCAGAGACTGGGAACTGCCAACCATGGATTGCTCCCCTAGTGGGCCTCTAATGTTAGAGATAACCATCAAATGGAGCATTCTGATTAGCTAGCCAGCTCCCAACATTCTATCCAGGTGCCATTAAAAGCTCACAATTGGTATAGAACGCCCCTGGAATTGTCTCAGTTGAATGATGATCTAGCTCAGGGTCCACAGACTGAGCTTTTTGAGCCGAGGTCTAATCTGGATAAAAAAAGAATCAGCCAGTGTGTAACAAGCCACCAGAACATGTTTCAAAGTGATAGATGAGAAGGACGGAAATGTAGGGGCAGCTGAGATGACAGAGGGGAAATTTAGCTTATTAAAGATGAATGAAAAGTAGTTATAGATGCAGTTTGAGCAGCAACAAGTGAGGCAGGAAAACAGAACTTGCAGCTAAAGGGTGCTTTGTTATGGAAACACAGGACAAAATGTAATGGCATGAAAAGGCAAAAACAGGTGTCTGACAAACAGAAATGCTGAAGAAATGGAGGGGATGTGGAGAATAAGTCTAAATGTACATGTTTACAGCATTGCTTGACTATTATTTAGATGCAGAGGTGTTAATGTTAAATACAGTTTCAGCTCAATTCTGCTATGAACAGGCTCTGGCGTGAAGCCCCAACCTACTTTCAAACATACCTCTGCAACCCATATTAGGTGCGCTCAGTTTTTATTTTGATTAACAGACAGTAATACTTGAACTACAAACTTTAGTGATTTGTAAACTATGAACCACATAGCTTTCAACATGTACAATCTTGCTTGGCTCCAGGGTTTACTCTATTTCCATGGTATGGACCCCCACAAGTAAACCCATTAACTCTATGCTGTATAGGAGACAGGAAGGTGACCACCCATTTTTGTCACAGGTGCTATAGATCAGTAGCCCTTTTATTCACGCACCGCATTTCTTTTTAATCTAGCCCCACCCCTGACTAAATAAATTTGAACCAGTGGCAAGGAGGCAATTGTAAGTTCACTTCACTCTCACCCTCACTATTTCTGATCACCATCCCTGATCACCACTGCGAATAACAAATTGGTCTCCCTCCTGGTGGAGGAAAGCACAGAAAAGACTCAATGATGATGCTTTTCACATAAAAATTAAAGGCGGACAACCAAGATATACCGCTAATACGAGTAATACGTGAACAAGGGTTTTTTTTAGATGGCAAGAACCCTAGACCCTGGTAAAAACAGGACAAGTGATCCAGTCTCCCTTGATTTGAAGCGAAGTATCGTTTAAAGCAGAGAGTCATACAAACATGGTGTGTTTCAACCCTAACTAGGTCTTAATCATATGTAAATGCAGGGTAGGCAGCTACTCATCTTTTAAACGCCACAAAATCTATAGACACTAAAAAGGGACTTAAATTTCGAGTAGGTCAAACATGTGATTGCAAATACTTTCCACTTGCACATTTAAAAAGTTACTATTTGAAATGCTCAGTTTTATGATCCCAATAATCAGAAATGTTTCCATTCCTTAGCACCCTACAAATTAATGTCACTGATATTTCCCTGTCCAGGGACCACAGTATCCATCATGCATTGCGTTTGTGCTGGTTTTTTATGTCATCGTAATGCCCCAAAGAATTCAATTTCACGTAGGGCAAATGAACATTCAAATTACATCATTGATGATGACATCATCAAGTGAGAGTAAGTGTTTTCTAAGTTTTAAACAAATATACTAAACCTTCAACAAAAGTTAGATTAGTATTCAAGGTGTAGTAGTAATGAGTTATACTATTTCTAACATATGTGATCTGAGCAGCTGTGTGACTATCTGGTATCAGTGTGTGAGTGGGTGTCTGAGTGCCTGTATGGGTGTGTGAGTTGGTGTATTAGTGGTGTATGGGTGAGTAAATGCAGGGCCAGACTGGGAACACAAAACAGCCCTGGCAAATTTTGTCAGGCCAGCTCCAGTAACTTGACTACTACAAGAACGGTTTGGGTGGGTTCCCCCCATGAAAATTTGAGGAACAAATGTGCATTCTACAATGCATTTTCCATTATATTTCCAATTAGATTAGCTTTTAAAACACAGTAAATCATGACCTTACAGTGCACGAGGTTACGACAATCTTTATTGGGGCCATTCAATGGTTCCCTCATTATCACTGCCCAACAGTGCTCCTCATCTCTCCATAGCCTCTCTCGTGTATTTCATTTCTTTTACAGCACTTCTCATTCCAAGTTATTGTGTCAGAACACTTTACATCAAATGCACATAAAGATAATGAATGATACATTTGTAAGTCAGTGTATAGAAAATGTTACATAAGACCAAGGGCACTACGAGGTCAGGCATTTTTTAGGACTGCTGGTGAAGCACAAACACAAGATTCAAAAGGTAACACAGTGGTTAAGGTTACATTTATTGATTAGAATTTATTTCTACCCAAACAACCCCTTTTTTTAGCAACATTAGGGTAATGACACTGGAAAAATATAACTTTCTAACCTGAACCATGTAGTTTGACTGAGGCTCTTTGATGAGGCTTCATAGCTCACTGTGCTACACTACTATTGTAACTTACGAACTGTACAGCAACAAAAGGATCTTTGTGACAAAAGCAGTGACCCACAGAGCTATGCACATAAAATACATTTATGTAATCTGTGTGATACACATTCTTTTCAAGCAGACATATTAAGCCTCTGTGCTACTTTAGATGAGTTAAAACTGCAACTAGACAAAACTCCAGATAACTCCAGCAGAAAGATTTATCACTAGAGATATCTTGACACTTATATTGTTGCTTGATATACAAAGAAGTCTCCAGCCAGTGAGTTTAAAACAATACCTTATTTCAAAACACAGGGAGGCTGGAAACAAAAGTGAGTGCTGTGTGGATTATGCTGGTCTGCTGATTTTGTTACTAGGGGCCATCACTGCCAAACTGCCCCCCCCCTCCATATTAAAACCGGCCTACCACCCTTCCAGCATCCTGGGGAAATGCCTGATGCCCGGTCCGGCAAGGCCAGTCCAGCCTTGAGTGAGTGGGTTTCTGAGTAGCTGTGTGGGTGTGTGACTGGTTGTATCAGTACCTTTGTAAGTGGTTGTGTGTGTGTAAGTGGGTGTGGGTGTGTTTGTATGGATGTGTGAGTGGTTGTGGGGGGTGTGCATGCATGTGTGAGTAGTTGTATGGGTTTGTAAGTGGGTGTGTGAGTGGTTTTATGGGTGTGTGATTGGGTGTGTAAGTGTATGTATAGGTCAGTGAGTGGGTGTCTGAGTGCCTGTATGGATGAGTGACTGGGTGAGTCGGTGTCAGAAAGGGTGAGCGATTTTGTTTGTGAGTGCCTGTATGGGTAAGTGAATGCATGTGTAAGTGGCTATATGGGTGTATGAGCAGGTGTGTCTGTGTGGATGAGTGGGTATGTGAGTAGTTGTATGCATCTGTGAATGAGTATGTGAGTGCTTATGTTTGCATATAAGTGGGTGTATGGGGACTGCATAGGGGGTGTGAGTGATTGCATAAGGGGGTGTTGATTATGTCATCAGTGATGTTATCAGTGATATCACTGACCATGCCTTGGGTAATGTCATATGTGAGACCATAAGCGGTGCATTGTGGGTGTGTACATTATAGTTGGCTCAGGTAACTATAACTTCTGAATTTCACTGCTTTTGTACGAGTGAAATCTGAACCTAAATATATTTATACTATTTCCTAACAATAACATCCCTGTAACCTTTGATTTTTTTCAGTGAATTTCTAAAGTTTTTCATCCTGCATTTCTAAATATGATGTCCTTCTAATGTTTACTATTTTAGTTAATTTGTAGGGTTTATTTTTAATACTGAGTGTATTACAATTTTGTTGTATCAAGTTATTTTATACTGTACCTATTTTTCTTTTTACAACAGATTTTTAAAAATGTTAAACTCTAAAAATCACGCA
Source organism: Triturus cristatus (assembly GCF_964204655.1). NCBI lineage: Eukaryota > Metazoa > Chordata > Amphibia > Caudata > Salamandridae > Triturus > Triturus cristatus. Next base: position 337,163,462 of record NC_140595.1, read on the forward strand.
TGTACTTAATGTAAAGTAAAATAAGTTTTTTTTATTGTAATTAAACAAAAATATTTTTGTGGTACCGCTGTACCTTTGTGGGTCCAGAAATATAGATGGGCTGCTACGATTTTTATTCCCTATATCAGAACGAGTCTGAATGTATCCATTTTACCAGTTTTGTGTATCCACAACTTTTTGCCCTGGATTCACAAAGTCATTCGAAAATACAACCAAACCTTGCCTTCTGATTGTATACATTAGGACCCCACCCTAGCACATGTCCAGTGAAGTCTCTTGAAGGAGGATTGATAATTAGCAGTGTTCTGCTAGTAGACAATGGCTGAACCTACATCGTCCGTCCAAGATGAGAATCCACAACCTCTTGAGGATGAAGAAGAAGACACACCACCTCACAGAAAAGAAAGTGATGTGTGGCTGCACTTTACTATAACGTCTGGGGAAAAGAATTTACCAGTAAAATGTGTCAAGTGCACAATTTGTGGCAAGCTGTTGTCCATAGGCACTGTAAAGAAGTATTGGCATGGGACAAGTTCTATGTGGAAGCACTTAAAAACAATTAATGAGAGGGTCTACAACCAGATGATGCAAGAGAAAGCAGGTGCAACAGGACAGTCGACCATTACAGCAGCCGTGGGAGAACCATCTTCAGCTGCACTCCTCACAATACCAGCTACATGTGAGGAATTAGGCGTGATGATTATTCACTGCATGAAATGTCACATGCTTGTTGCTGTAAAAATGTCTACTATGGGTGCTTTCTTGGATGCAGTGAAGATACATTGCTGTATTTTCTTTGTTTTGCATCCAAAGACTATATAAAGATTTTGAAGTGTGAAGCTAGTTGTTACTTTATAGTTCCACATCCTTACCATTTTTACTACCTTGTTCACTTTTTTTTAGAATAGAGAAGAAAAGATATTAGAAAACTGTTAAAAAACCCTTCTAGAAATAAGATTGGTTCTTGTCTGCACTGAAAAGTCTCTGGGTGTGTCAGTGTGCACATCAGTGTGTGGCTGTGTGTCCTATTGGGTGCATTAGTGTTTGGCTGGCTGTGTCAGTGACTGCATTCCTGTATGCCTGGATGTGTCGGTGCCTGCATTGGTAAGTCCCTGGGTGTGTCAGTTTGTGTCTGGGTATGTTATTGGATGCATTCATGTTTGGTTAGCTGTGTCATAGTCTGCATTGTTGTATGCCTGGGTGTGTCAGTGTCCATATTGGTATGTCCCAGGGTGTGTCTGTTTGCACCAGTGTATGCCTGGGTGACTTATTGGATGCATTAGTGTTTGGATGGGTGTGTCAGTGTCCACATTGCTGTATGCCTGGTTGTCTCACTGTCTGCATTGGTAAGTCTCTGTTTGTCTCAACGTGTGCATAAGTGTGTGTGTGGATGTGTTATTGGAAACATTAGAGTTTGGCTGGCCCTGTCAGATCCAGCATTGCTATATGCCTGGATGTTAGACCTGGCATCTTTGGCGTGTTTCCCCCTGTTATTTTGCCTTTGCCTTCTGTATTTTAGACTGTATGTTGGATTTTGTGTTTGCTGGTTTAGGTGCTCTGGGCACTATACTACTGCTGATCAGTGCTAAAGTGTAAGGGCTCCCTGTGTAAATTGTGATTATCCATGATTGGCATATTTGATTTACTGTTAAGTCCCTAGTAAAGTGCACTAGGTTTGCACAGGACCTTTAAATCAAATGCTGCAAGTGGGCCTGCAGCACTGGTTGTGCCACCCACGAGTAGCCCTGTAAACGTGTGTGTTAGGCCTGCTAGTGCAGTGTCTGTAAGTGTAGTTTTAAACTGCCATGCCGACCTGGCAAGTGCACCCACTTGCCAGGCCCTAACCTTCCTTTTTACTACATGTAAGGCATCCCTAAGTTAGTCCCAAGGTAGCCCCATGGGCAGGCTGCAGAGTATGTGAAAGGTAGGAGATGTACTGGTGTGTTTTACATGTCCTTATAATGGAATACTGCCAATTTCGTTTTTCACTATTTAAAGGCTGGCTCTCCCATCAGCTATCATTGGCGCTGCCTTGTAACATTTTACAAGTATAACTATCAATTGGTAACAGCTAGAGATTTTGAGTTTGGGATCTCTGAACTCTGAATTCAATAACACATCTTTTAGTGAAGATGGTTTTTAAATTGAGTGTTTGAAAGTGCCACTTTTAGAAAGTGGGCATGTTCTTGCTTTACCACTCTGTGTGTTTGTGCATTCACCATAGACACTCATACAAAGGGAGTTGAGGTGTGCCCTGCATATGCTGATTGGCTTGCCTGAGCTAGAGTGGTGGGAGGAGTTGTCACTGACACCTGAATAATCTGTGATTGCTCTGCACACTGCTGTCTCCACCTCCTGTAGCGAAGCCTGACCGGGGAGGACAGAACTGGTTTTACCAAGCAAGAGAGACTTGTTGTATAAAGACTTCAGAGACAAAAAGGGTATAATCATTGGACCTAAAACCCCAGAACTATTGATTACTACTATATCAAGAGGAGTCTCTGCCAAGTAGAAGGGCTGGAATGCTATCAGGAGGAGTACTGCTTCTTTGCTGTGTGTTGTTTTGCTGGGTTGGCCTGCAGTTGGCTGCTTCTACCTGAAAGTTGACAAAGACTGAACTTTTATGTGAATCCTGCTTGCGAAGATCTCCAAGGACTTGGTGTAGAGCTTGTCTCCTGTTCTGAAGTCTTAGGGACACAAATACTTCAACTGCAGCATCTCTGAACTCCACTGCTGGGAGTTCTGACCTGCTTTGTGGTGCCAAGCTCCATTTCTGGGCTCCTAAAGATTCTTTTGCTGCTCCTGTTGCTGAGCAAGCATAGCCCTTCCAGTGCAGTTTTTCCCCCTGCAAATGGCAGCGGGGTTGAAAAACACATGCATTGCCACGGTGCAGCAGAACATTCTGACACAGCGCCTGTTCACAGCCCGTGAAACTGCCGCAGACTGAGTCCCAAGTCTCTGAAGTCTGAAATTGCTGCTCCATCTCCGACACAGGCCCTGCTGTGCACCTGGAAAAATAAATGCATCACTTGTGTGTGGCTGCAGAAATTGGCACAGCACCCGGATCTCTGCTGCATCGACCAGTAGCACCTGGATTTTCTCGCACATCGAACCTGTGTGTCAGGACCTACACTGACGCTAGACTTTCAGTAAGAAACCGACGCATTACCTCCCCTCGCAGTTAGGATCTGACGTATCACCACCTCTTCAGTAAGGAACCGATGCATCACCTTCCCTGCGTTGCAGTAAGGAACTGACACATCAACTCCCCTGGAGCAAGGAACTGATGCATCACCTTCCCTGCAAATAAGGAACCGACACATCACATCACCTTCCCTGAGCCTGTTTTCATCCTGTAAGTTTGATGCATCCCAGATACTTTGTGCTAAAAGTGCTGCCTCCATAATTTTCTATGGACAGAATTGGTTTTACCTTTTAAAAGTCGTATTTTGAGATCTGTATGTTGGATTTCTGTTGTTTTGGTTTTGTTTAGTGTAGATACAGATACTAAACTGTTGTGGTATCCATTTGTGGTGCTTTTACTGTGTTACTATGTGTTATATACAAATGCTTTACACATTGCCTCTGTAGTTTATCCTGACTGCTGTGTGCCAAGCTACCAGAGGGCGAGCACAGGCAAACGTAGGTGTGTATTTCACTCATCCTGACTAGAAGGAAGGGTCCCTACTTGGACAGGGTGTATACCACTGCCAACTAGAGATCCTCCATTCTAACATTGGGTGTGTGAGTGTCTGCTTTGGTAAGTCCCTGGGTGTGTCAGCTTGTGCCTGGTTGTGTTATTGGATGCATTAGTGTTTGGCTGGATGTGTCAGTGCCTGTATTGGTGTGTATTTGGGTGTGTCAGTGACTGTATCAATGGTGCGTGTAGGTGTCTCAGTGGCAGTATCAGTATGAGCCTGTGTGTTTTAGTACCTGTATCTGTGTGTACCTGGATGTGTGAGTTGCTGTACTGATGTGTGCCTAGATGTGTTAGTAACTGTAGCACTCTGTTCTTGGGTGTGTATCCTCAAAATATAAAGTTATGGAACAACACTGCAAGAACTAATTAGTTAGGTACATTGCCCCAATAGATGGTGCCATTGATCTGCATGAAAAGAAAAACACTGAAATATTTATTAGTTTTACAATTAACGGAATTATAAAAGTAACTTACAATTTCAACAATGCATAAAGACATCATTCTAAGAAATAAGTAGACATTTCTCATACAGTAACGGTATGTTTTAATATAAATGAGCATTTCATTTGACTTTTTTATGATTCTCAGCTTCTTTACTCATACACCGTAAATAATGTACTTTTTAGAAAAACAGTGGAGAAAAAGCAATCATGATTGTAAGAAAAAAAGAAATCTGCACACTATCTCATTGCAATTAAGGAACACTGTGGATTGCACTCACTACAAATAAACAAATAAGCATAGCACAAATCATTTAACTAATAACAAATATTGTTTTCTACACAATCACTTCAAACACTTGCATGTATATCTTTACAGCAGCACAAAAGAAAGTGATGTTTGGAAGTACTTTACTATACCTTCTGGGAAAAAGAAGGTAAGAGCTAAATATGCGCAGTGTAATATATGTGGCATACAATTGCCTAGCAGCACTGCTAAAAAATATTCACATGGGGCAACTTCCAATTGGAAGTACGTAACAGCAATTCATGAAAGGTTGTACAATTGAATTATGCATGAGAAACTAGGTACAGCAGAATATTCTACCACTAGAGCAGCCTTCGGAGAACGTCCATCAGCAGGGGTCATCAAAATAATAGCAGCCTGTGAATATTTACGTGAGATGATTACTCACTGTGCAAAATGCCACATGTTTGCTGCTGTAAAAATGTCTTCTCTGGCTCCATTTTCCCTAATAATGTAACTGTGTGAATGACTGTATAGGTGTGTGATTACATGTATGAGTACCTGTATCAGTGTGTTTGTGACGCTTATATTGCCTTAATAATAAATATATTTATAACTTTACAAGTGTATTTTTTAACATATTACAATACAATTTAAACCGAACAATTAACAAACAAGCAGAAGGTAAATTATTTAACTATTTACAAATACAGAAACACAATGAAACTTGAACTTTTACAACAAAATGTACTACCATTTTAGAAAAAGAGATGATTCCTATAAATGTAGAGGAAGAAATAGGTGACAAGGTACAAGGAAGGTGTAGACATGCTCCTGTGTAGAAATGGGAGTGTAGTAGTATTTCTATTATTTGCCAGGATTACATTGATACAGCAGGACCGCGACCATGTATTTGCAGTGCTGCTATTCACTTTACCTCTGCAAATATTGGGATTAATGAGTACTGGTATCTTCATCATGTTGAGCGTAAGTACATGTTATAAAAAGTAGGAATACTAGCTTAGTTTCAAACTCTGAGTTGTGCAGAATATCCCTGGGATCACTTACATTACTTTCAGAGAGAAGCAAACTCTAACATAAAAGTTATCATACACTGAGCTTCTGAAAGCGCTTAAAGGTACAGTTGTGTATTTTCCTTTAGATGTGAAACACTATATTGAAACTGTGAGTGTAGATACAGATGTAGAAGACCACTTGTTATTCTATTCAGTGGTGTGGCCACGAAAAACAACAAAATCTGGCAGGAACTAGTCGATGTAAATATGGTGAAGAAAGCTACATCATATCTTAAACACAATAATGTGTACTATGAAAATCTAGATGTTCTCTAACATGGAAGTTGCATGATGAAAAAAATGTTGCCTACAAGTGGACAGTTTGAAAAAGTGACCTAGAAGTAGACCTGAAGAAATATATAAGCATTACAGTATTCATTTACTACATTCAAAAGAGATTATGCGGATGCCATTGAGCTGTATCAGATGAAACAGTCCACTGTTAGAAACACCTTCTTGAAAAACAAAAGTACTTTTATCTAACATTTGAAAACGACCCTATAAAATCCTCCCTGTAGTAGTCACACAGTTTCTGACTAACTGAATTTCTACCTGCATTCTACTGGGGTTAATTCATACTTACTGACAAGGACCTCCTTTATAGCAAGTTGTCGGTCCCATCACTAAAAATATGACTTCAAAGTCATCTTTACAATTCTCCTAAGAAATCCTCTGTACCACTACAGGTACTTCTTATGTCAGAAATAACATGTCTATATCAAACCCCTCTTTAAAGTCAGACACCAAGTCTCTGAATATATGAACTAGTTCTTCTACACTGGACACAGCAGTAGTGCTGTAGACTCTAACAGCTATTTGGCCTTCAAGTGCAGCTCCTTAACACTCCAGCCAGCAAGACCCTTCTCTCCTCCAAATTTCTCTTAACCTCACCTTTTCTCTCCTCTGCACCCAGCTAGCCCAGCTGTGACCTCAGGTTCCACTCAGCCTGTCTGTCCTTGAGATACTCAGGGGACTGGATTTGGGAGGAAACAGTGCTTCCTGAACCATATTCAATAGAGAGGTTTGTCTCTGGGGATCCTCTCTCGCCTCTTGAAACCTTACCCACTCATTTCTCCATTCATCTCCCTCCTTCTGAAATTCACTACACATTGGTGCTCTCATTCCTAGGTCAACTACAATCAGGGTTCTTCCTCTTCAACAGTGTTTTGGTAGTCCACTTAAAACTCTTCTTGTTGTGCAGATTGCACTCTGTGCATGTCCTCCTATTCTCCAAGGGCAAACTAGTACTCACACTTGGAATTATAGGTGAGTAAATGGGTGTGTGACTGATTTTATGGTTGTGTGACTGAGTGTTGCAGTCAATGTCTGGCTATATGAGTGGTGGGTACATAAGTGGTTTTGTGGGAGTGTTAACTGATATGTGAGTGCCTGCCTATGTGAGCATGTGCAAATTACATACTGTTAAATTACATACTGTAAGCAAACACCTAAATCTAATTTCAAACACATTCGTTCATACTGGTTAATAAAACTACCATACTTTTAGTATACCAATTTCTCTTTCTCCTTTCTTGCTCACTATAATGTTAGTTAATGTTCTCATCTAAGCTCCCTTGTATTTCCCCTTCTGGTAAAGTCTCTAGAAGGTACACATTTTCTTTCAGAGTACATATACTCGCAATGTTTTATCTAAATATACTTTTATATGATATAACCTAGTTAACATACACTCAAAAGCTTTTTGCTGTTCTCCCAGTTTTATTTCTATCTCCGTCCACATCTGCATCCATTCCAAATGTCCAGTCAGAACTCCTGCAAATCACCTCTTCTCTCAGTAGTAAAGCAGTTAAAATGACTATCCCTCACCATGTGTTTTTACTTATGCTACTCCAGTTAACAAATCACAGCATTCCTTTCATCTTTCTTTTTCATAATGACACTTCTAAATGGCTTGTGAAGAAAGCCAATTTAGTTATTTTTTTCTGTGAATCCGCCGCGACGCTCACCACAGCCCCCGTGTAACTTCGTGGCACGGTTTGCAGATATACACGGGGCCAAGCGGAGTCCAGCGTCTTGCAAGTGACTAAGAAAAACATTTTTGGGCATTTTACTGCCCTTTAAACCTGCTTTCACCTAATTTATTACAAACCCATAGGGTCAGGGCACCTCTACTCCAACCCCCTTCATCTGTTTTACATGCTTATTTTCTGCCCCGGTGACCATTTCTCTACACGTAAACAGTGGTTGCACCTTTTCTCTCAATTTGCAGCCAGACAATCAGGGCCTTGCTATGACGCGTGGAGCTGCAGATTCACTGTGGGTGGATCCATGGTGGATCCGCGTCCCTAGATATACAAAATTGTTTTTATTTTAATATCGCTGAAACTACTGAACAGATTTACACCAAATCACAAGAAGCATGCTTTCTGGAACAAGAGGTAGCTTTCTGCCAAATCTAGTGTAATTCCATCCAGCAGTTCGGGCTGTAGTCGAGCATTGTAATATTGAGGTCATCAGCTGTGCACTGCATAAGGGTGTAACTTATAGTAAGCTCAGGTAACTATAACGGCTGAATTTCACTGGTTTTGTATGAGTGAGATCTGAGCTTAACTAGAACGTCCCTGTAACCTCTGTTTTTTCTGTATACACTGTTTAAATATATACATACATACATACTTACAATACTCTTTCAGGAAATTGATATGTGGAGAGGACAGAATGAATCCAACTCAATAAACAGTTGAGTAGAACTCCTAGCAGAACAATTTTAGTTAATGGTTGGAAGAATATCTCTTCTGCATAAAAGATATAACAGAGACTATTTTTCCATAAAGAGAGAAGCTGGATCTCAGAAGAAATTAGGTATAGCAATTTGGGAACATAACAGAATGTTAAAGGAAGAGGAAAGTTCACCAACTTAAAATGAATGTAATGATTAAGTCAAAAAGTATGAAATATATATGTGTAATTTGGCAATGATTGCTTATTGCATTTAGTTGATGGGGCAGCATTGAATTCAACCTTCCCAATTGTAGTAGAATATCCTTGCAGAGAGTGAGGAGAAAAACTAGGCTATCCAAAGGTGGCACATTAATCTCTGAGGTAGTCTCTCTTTTCTCTAATTCCTCTTTTCCCTCCGGCTGGTGCATAATGGCAGAATTCTGAGAAAGTTCTGGCACATGTGGTAGAAGAGGTATATTGGGAGATACTTTTATGCTCCTCCGAACATCATTGGCAACTGGTTAGTCTTGACGAGAACCCTGACTTTATTCTAGCAGGCTTCTGTCTCTGAATTTGTTGCCATAGGATAACATGGGCTAACACCCAGGGACCCCGAGATTGCGAGTTCCATTATGGTACCACTGAAATATGTCATGTGTGTTATCAAACAACTTGTCTCATCACCACTGAAATGATTCCCATCTCAGAGTCAATGTGGCATGGACCCAGGTGGGTGCATTGGCTGCCTTAAACTGGACTTTTGAGTTACATTTTGGAGGACACTAGTGTTACCATAGAACACGCCCCACACAACTGTAAGAGCAGAGGTTTAGTGTGGCTGAAGATTTATGCAATCTTTAAAATGCACAAATATGATACAGTAGGCCCCTGGAACTTTTACCCCATTGGTTTTGGACATGCCCAAGAGTCATTCCTACCCTGGCACCGACTCCTGACTACTGCCGAACCTGAGGAAGAACAGAAGAGAACTGGGCCTCCTCTCTCTTGTATATAGGAAAAAGAAGTGAACTTCAAGGGTCATAAGGCTGACCTCCTGTTCATGCTTCAGGGTCAGAACAAGCTGAACAAGCATTTGCAATGCAATCAGTCTCGCCTTTGGGACCTTATATGTATTTAGCTATGCAGCACATTAGCCTGGGTGCTGAAACATCTACTATTCTTTAACATGGAGGGGAAGTAAGCACCAAACTGGTGACAAGCCAGGCATTGGAACACATGAAGAGAAATATTGCTTGTCAGCGGGAAATGGTATAGTCCAAAGCTCTGTTTTTAATATAAAATCAGGGCCTTCGGGTGGTCAAATCACTGAAAATACAAGATTTGAAAAAACAAATCGGGTGCTCGTGGAAGACAATTTCTATGGACTAGAATCTAGAGAATGTTAAAGTGACTCTGGTATTTTACTGACCTCTGCTGGTCGTTTTTTGATCAAGAAAGTTAAAAAGAGGCAGTTGCCATAAAGATTAAAAAAGAAAGTCTCTCAGCAGAAAGCAATTCTGGTATTTTACTGACCTCTGCTGGTCGTTTTCTATCAAGACAGTTAAATAGAGGCAGTTGAACAGAAAAAAGTCCCTAAGTGGAAGCAGACAAGTCCTAGGGCTGATCTCCAGAGCCCACAAAGTACATGCACATATAAGCATATAATAAGTATATAATAAAGTATATACAAGAGGTCTTGAATGCTCGACCTAAAAAGGCCTTTTCTGCAACTGCACTGCTGACTAGTGACCTGGACTGGTCCCTGTTGTTGGTCTATGTCTGATACCTTGCTAGTCTCAAGGTACCTCCCTTGAGATCATGTGGGCTTTAGAAGTATGCTACTGTGGCAGATTGGGACTTAAAGAACTAAGTCAGAAGGCAAAATCTTTGACCACAATGAACCCGGTTGGTGTATTAGACCAGCGCTTCATCAAGTCATTGGGGTCAGCCTCAAATTGCATCTTGGTTCTGTTCTACCATGTTGGTTGACTATCATTCTCACTTTGTGTTTCTTGGCACTCTTCCTACTTAAAACTTTAATAATTCATATCTCTCATAACACTTATTGGATTTTTGTCATATTGGTGTCATTTTGTTTATTGATTTGTACTTTATATTTCTAATTCAGTTTGGGATTGTTATTGTTTTGCATTTTGACTTTATTAGTTTTTAGGTACTGCCCCAAGTTAAGCCTGTCTGCTCTATGCCATTGCTACGAGGCGGTTGAGCTAATGTAAATTTAGAGACTTTGAGAGTTCCGGCTAACAATGGTCATTATTATTCCTTTAGATGAGTAGTCACCCCCCTCAGATAATAACCCAATTTCTTGCAGTAGAATGAAAAACCAGAGCCAAAATGTACTCAATGAACTTCCTTTTTATCAAAAACTAGAATGGTTCATGTAAGAAAACAGGCTTTTTGCAGGTGCCCTGCTAGTTTTTGCCCCTATTTGTACTACTCTATGCTGGGTTTTGCCTCGGAAAATGCACTGAAGCCTGCTAACCAGGCCCCAGTGCCATTGCTTTCTCCTTAAAACTGATACATGTGAATTGCTAACCCAATTGGCAAAGACTTTAACCCCTTTTAAGTCCCTGGTAAAAAGTACCAGTGGTACCCAGGGCCTGGGTGTTAAAGGGGTCACCAGGGCCTGAAGTACTGTTTGTACCACCCTGAGTGACACAGGTAAACAGGTGACAGCAATCCTGCCATTGCAGACTGCATGAGAAATGCAAACTGCTCAAACTCAACATTGACCTCCCATGCGTGGCAAGGTCAAAGCACAATTTTTTTTTAAATGTCATGCAGCCCTAAAGAAGGCCCCCTGAGCTCAACAGGCAGGGAGCATTTTATTAAAGGTGTGGAAATATAAATGTAAGCTCATATGTTCCTATAGTAGCCTCTTTCCATTAAAGGCTACTATAAGTGATCAGCGGGCCATAGGATAACGTGAACTAACACCCAGGGACCCCGAGATTGCCAGTTCCATTATGGTACCACTGAAATAGGTCATGTGTGTTATCAAACACCTTGTCTCATCACCACTGAAATGATTCCCATGTCAGAGTCAATGTGGCATGGACCCAGGTGGTTACCTTAGAGGTTGCCCACCTGGCTGCCCCAGCCTTTACTGTGCCCTGGCTGACAGTCCGCAGCTGCTGCTGCCAAGCCAGGGCTCTGACCTCCTGCCAGGTAGTGTGAACACTACCAGGAGTCAGAAACAACAGCCTGGCTGGGAAGGAGATGCAACCTCCCTCCCTGACAGGACCGCTAGTGAAGTGGCACATTAAAGCGGTGAGATTTAAAGCTTACACTGCCTCTGATATGCATCCAGGCTGCCTCCTAAAGGAAGAAATAGCCATCCTCCTGCCCACAGGCACATTTACACCCAGGCAGGTGGAATAATTATGTAGTCAGGAGATATACATCCCCAGAAGGCTAGCCACAACCCTAGGGTGGGCTATCTGATCTGTACAGCCATAGAAGGCTTCTGCCATTTTTAAAAGTGGCAGAATAGAGTGCTCTGGGTAGCAAAGGTGGAACACATCCCTGGATGTGGTCACCTCAGGGATGGATTAGCAACTAGGGCTAGTAGCCCATTGGCAACTTGCACCCACACCCCTAAATCTAGGATTTAAGAGTAACTCCTGGCACCAGAACCTCAGTTCTGATTTGCGTTACAACAGAGGACAAAGAAGAGACCCACGTAAGTGAATACAGGACCTGCACAAAACCAAGGCACAGTACTCTGTATCTTTGGCAATCACCCTTCACCACAACAACTGCAACTTATCCTGAACTAAAGACACCAGTTCCCCCAGACAGAGAGATGCCTTTAGGAGCCAAAGGCAACTTCAGACTCCTTTGGAATTGTGGCACTAATACCCTGCAGCCCGCAGTTTAGAGCAGGCTCCTGGAACCATGCAACTCCACCTGCAGGTGACCGATTGTCACTAAAGCTATTTCCTATTGACCACAATGCTAAATGTTTGCAGTATTTATTTGCACTGATTTATTTTTCCTTTTAAAATCTATAACTCGAGTAATGCCTATCCAATTATCTTCATTTTTCTGTCTAAATTCATATTAAAATGTGCTTATTGTTATAAAGTGGTGTTGGATTTCTTTAAAGTCTTGTCAGTTACTTATCGTCAATGTTCGTACTCTGAAAATGCTTAACACGTGTTTCTCTAGTAAAGCCTGACTGCTCTGTGCCATACTACCCGGACTGAGGAGGGGATTTATTAGTAGGGATCCAAAGGACCGATTTTAGGGCATTGTGAGTATTGCAAAGCCTTGCTAGCCTCACTGCATAATACACTACTTTCATACATTTCAGATAACTCACCCCACTCACTTTTGCCCCACCACAAAATATATATTCCTGTACCAAGCCCGATCTGAAACAAATATTTGATTCCATCCCAGCAATTTGGCCAGACTCACCAAAATGGCCACAGACACTAGAATCAGTTATGTACCATGTTTCCTTCACTTCCTGCACCCTGAGCACACAGAGGACTAACAAATGAAGCCTTTGCAGCTCCAAGCCAGCAGAGGGAATTAAACACAATTACAGATCTGCAAATAATGATCAACTTGTATCTCTAACCAGCAATGTTGAAAAACATAAGATATTCTTTCAACCTCGAATCACCCAAACATATGAATGTTTTCAGTTTATGCAGATTTTGTTCTCCATTGGGTATTATGTCCTCAGAGTTATCCCTGAACTTTTAGAGGAAATGTGAACATATGGGACTGTTTCACATTTGGTGCTCTTGCCATGTCTTTAGCATGTTTTAAACCAGCAACTGTACCAGATTAAGTGCCTAAATAATGCTGGTGCTACCTGACTTGTTTTTTGGAATTGTCAACACTGATAGAACAGGTGTCATTGAGTGCCACAGGTGCTCCCCTCCACTCTCAACCACCTTTGCTCCTGGGCATTATTTGCCGCCCCTTCCACTGCTCGCTCAGAGCATTGCCATTCAGGATATTTTCTGCACTGTTTGAAAGGAGTCATGTTGTCCAGAATTGTAGCTGGCACATTGTGCTGCTGTTTTGGACCCATGCCTCATCACCTGCACAGCTGATTCGGTCCCATTTCAGACACCCTAAAGGCTGTGACACTAATTCCATCTGACAGCAATGTGGGATGGTAACAGTTCCTATAGGGAAAGAAAGGAGAATCAACAGCCAGGTAGGCTGTAGGGAAGTGTGAAGTGTCTCCAGATGGGTTAGAGTGTGCCGAGAAAGAGTAAAGGTACTCCTGTGTGGATCTAGGGGTGCCCTCACACACCCTTGCGGGTGTTAAGCATCATCATCGGGCTGGTGCTCCTCGTGGGGGTGGCGCTGCAGTCTCTCACGGGCCCATTTGACGGGGCTCTTTGATGGAGATCTTTTAGGAGTTTGCCGCACTTGTGCATGGGGGTGTGTGGGTCAAAGTGGTGGTGGTGAGTGAAATATAAAAAGAGCCCAAGGACACTGGCAATTTTATTGAGGATGTCCTTAGAGTCTGGTTAAAATATATCACGGGGATGGAGAAGCAAAGTTTTTTGCCTATGTGAGAGGGGAAATTGAACAAATACGATCCCTCTTCTCTCACCCGTGTGGTAAAAATGTGTGGATATATCAAGGGGTCAACATGTTTCGCGCTATCAGTGGTCCCTAATGGATCCTGGAGCGCTTCGTCAGGACCTTAGAAAAGGAGTGTCAACTGGGAATCGGGAAAAGACGCCCTATAATCCCATGGGTCCTAATTATAGGAAAAACTGTGGAGATATTAGGTGAGGGACACGTCGTTATGCATGTCCCTAGATGCGGCCTATGAAGGAGACAAAAAAACACACAAAGGCTACAGTGGACTTGGGGACCAAGTGTAGGATTTGAGGATTCCATGAGCTACTGCTGGATTCCAGTATCTACCGCAGAATTCAAGAATGCTGGCGTCTATGAAAGCCACACACAGGGCATGGCCTGGTGCTTGGCTTTCATTGCTTTTGTTGAGTGGATGTTTCTGTTTGAACTCTTTTCTTCATCATTGTTCATGGCTCTCCAGCCAAGACAATCATCCAGCTTGTTGCCTATTTCAACTCAGATGTTTTCTGCTTGTGGCACACCTTGAAATCTTTCCTACTGTCTCACTTCAAAGACTTTTCTTGCATCCTTGGAACTCTTTGACGTCTGCCAGTGTTGTTTTCAGAGGCTGCAGGTTACTGAATAGGTAGTGAGGGCTACATTTATTTGTTTGGATTGTGAAACTATTGTTGGGTTTGTGAACTGCCCCTTGCAGATATGCATTAGAAATCTACCTCGCTTTCCATGTTGTGCCGTAACAACTGTCTCTAAAGACTTCACAAATTAATTTACAAACCCTTAGTGAACCCTTATTTCTTCTCTGTGTTTCAAGTTGTGTAGCTTGAACAGGACAGCAGAATAGAACAAGCCTCACATTGATTCCCTTGACTTATCAAGATTAAAGAGTACTGTGCCATTCATACATTGATTCTTTACTGCAATTCACTTGTTGCTACAGTGACCCTTGGGTATTTTTTTAGTTTCTGTAGAATATCCCCATTCATGAGAAATCAGTGTAGAAGAAAAAGAAATGTATGCAATGTATTTGTATTTGGCCTGTAGTTCGTGTGAGGAGGCAGGACAGCAGAGAGTGCCTCCATTTGGTGATCAGAGCTGCGTGACTACAATTCGAGAATGTCTCCTAAGCACTTACTCTCATATCCTTATCTCGCTTCCCTCCTCATCATTGCCCGTATTGTGCAGCCTTGGACATGTCCAGTACTGTCAACACAAAAGGCAGCTTGTGGATTCCATGTCATTCCTGCAACAACATTCAGATATACAGTTAGTGGTAGCTATAGTCTGACAATAGGTTCATTCTGAGCTAATATTTTCTGACTTATTGATCATAGTCTGGCAGGCAATGGAATAACTACCACCCATTCTTGGCAAAGCCAAACTGTTATAACCTCCTTATTTAAGTATATGTATCCTAGTTTACCTATCTCCCTGCTGCTCAGCCAGTGTGAGGGTGGAATGTTGGTGTGACTGTGATGCTTGGAATGTTTGGGTGCCTGTGTGGATGAGTGGTGACAGTTGGAAGATGGGCTGAACAGCAGACAAGCTGCTCCTGGTGGGGCTGTAGTATAAGGATTACCAGGGTGAAGGGTAGATGTACATGGAAACCAACTTATTGTACTAGAATGCCATCATGCAACCTGAACTTAATAAAGAAACACTTAAAATACAACTCTGCGACGTCTGGTAAGATACAACGCAAACCTCTCAGTACAAAGTTTATAACATAAACATAAAAGAGAAAATGATGTCATCAATTAATTAGAATCCTACATTTGATGTGATTTGGTTCCTGTCAGGAATGGGGCTTTTTTGGGGGAGGTGGGGGTACCTCTACTAACTTAATAAAACAATTCTGGTTAGGGAAAACACAGTAATGAGGAAATCTCTGCTCATTCCCTGATAGCATGGCACAAGCAGCAGGCAATCCCCAGATAGGTGCATGTTAAGTCCAAGCAGTATGGACAATTTTGAAATTAAGAAAAAAACACAATATAATTCCGAAACCAATGAAGAAGAGTTAAGAAACACATAATGAGCAACAAAGACATCAAGATCATTCAAATAGGTTAAGGTGAGCCAGAGATATGATTTTTTTTAAAGTTTTGCATCCTTAATCGCAAAGAAAAAGTTGACCACCAACCAAAAGTCACTGTTAATAATTGATCAGGAAATAGGCATAATTTCAGGCTGACCACGCTAGACCAAGCAGGTCGTCTTGGTCAAAGTTTTTACCTTTATACTTTGCCTGTAAACTGTATATCAAAACATTCCAGCAAGGCAAATGTAAGGCTGTGTCCAGCGAGGGTCCCTTGACGTGAGATACATCCTTGTTGAGTGTCCAATGAAGCCTTTGTTTATGGCATGGTAAGGTACCAGCAAAACAAATCTGGATTTTGTAGATGCTGAGATCAGGTTGTGGGTCGAATAGATTTCTCACCTTGCTACTGTTCAAAGTTTACCCTTGGACTTACTTCTTTGGAAGTCACAATCCTTCATCAAGGTACCTCTGAAAGCTGAAGCCAAGCAAGGCTCCACAAGTCTGGATACCTTCAATGCATGGTCCAGCTGAACCATTTCTCAACACAGCAGAAAGCTCCAAGGAGGAAAAACTGGTTTTCTTGCCCACCTCATGGGACAAGCCGAAACCCCCTGTCACAGTCCTCCATAGGTGGAAAAAATGACTACGACTGATATTTTTCAAAGAGCTGGAAAACATTGTTTGGGTCAGTCCTGCAGTTATTCATGGCAGTGTCATAGGCAAATGGTCTCTGCAGCTAAGTCTCCACTGTGGTCAGCTGGACTCTCCTGGAGTTCACAGTCTGTCTACTTTTGTGCATGTAAAGCAGGCAAACAGGAGGCCAACTATTTGCCATTTGGAGAGCAGTTCTAGTCCCTGAGAGCCAGTAGGATTTAGAAGTCTCTGAGTGTTTAAGTAAGTTCTCACCATCCAGCTGGACCTTTTCCTTCTCCTGGATTGTTCTATGATGATGGTGGTTGAGGTGGCAGAATTATCCTGCTACCTAGTTCTATCTTTTACAGCACTTAAACTTTGCCTTTTTGTCAAATTACAGAGGAGCCCCTTTAAGAAGATGGCAACACTTTTAGAGTGGCACTGGCCAATAGGGCAATCTGGTAGAGCCAGATGGGCCACTCTGGTAGGTCATTGAGGGGGCTGGGTTTATGGCTTTGTGTGAGCCGGTTTTGTTGTATGGCGAGCTGGTTTGGCGGCATTGTTTGGGCTTGTGTTGTAAAGATTTTAAATGAAGACTAGTCAGCAGTATTAAGCATCAGTGTGCAGTCTGTGGATACTGTAATCTCAATATATCCAGCTTGTGCTGCATGTGTCAATGTTTTTATCTTTCTGATAGGAGAAAAATATAGCGAATTTCACTGCCACATTTCTATATCACCGCACATGCTGCTCGCAGCCAGTTCAAGTACCTGCTATTCCTCACCCCTCAGAGACCTGCCAGACAGCATGTTTTAAAAAGTCCAGAGTGGCTCAAATTGCAAATGTGTTTCACATTTGTTTCTTTCTACTCAGTTAATTTTTTGGTGCTTGTGTTTATTTCTGCCCCTGGTCAAAGCCTGAGCATCGATATGCCACCAGTCAGGGCCTATCTTCAGCTCCTTATCCAGTCCCCTATTTTGATGATGTATTCTTCTCTCACCCAACATGGTCTAAACTGGTTGTCGCCCCTACTGTCACAGTGGTCTGGCTGTCTTGGAGGGTCGAGGGATTAAATCGGAGAGGTCCTTCTTGGTAGCTTTCTTCTGGCAAGCGTTCCTGTCCACTCCCGATAGCTAATACCTGCTAAGTGTCCAGCACATAACTCCCATCTGCTCTTCCTGTTTACAGAGGCAGGCTATTGTTTACTGAACCATGGTCTTTGACACTCCCACCAAAGTATATTTATTCCAGCTGTAGAGGTGTGGTGAGTGTCAGAACTGCTTTTAAGTCAATTCTGGCTTAGGCAGCTAAAGTAAATTTTATAAGGTAACTTTCCCGCTCAAGTCATAAGGAAAATGATTTCAACATTAAGTCAAATTATGAAAATGAAGTAGGAAATAACATGAAAACATTTTTCTAACATTTCCTCTGGTAGAGCTGTGAAGAAAAGATTGTAAATGTATCCATGCCAGTTCAGAAAAAAAGTTAGTCTATACAATCACATTTCTTTTGAGTTTAAGTTCACTTTAGGAGGACACTAACCCTAATTAGTAGTGTACGCTGTTTTTATATATTAGCACTCTGTCTTGTGGGCTTACAAGGTGTACTTTACAGGTGACATATGTATATATAAAAATAAGCTTTTTCCTAGATAGCAAAGGCACTTTCCCTGCCACATGTCACTGTAGGTTATTTAAAGTGCAGCTCAGCTGGAGCAAGGTGGTGCTCCATAGCAGACATATGATTTGTTCCTATGTATGTGTGGTGTACATACACATACTGCAGACTGCATCTGATATCTATTATTCATGATCAAAGTGTATTTTCTGTGCCACCTTCAGTGGTCTCACAGGACAGTGAAATAAACCAATTGGTTGAAACTAATTTTACCAATTTCATTTTAAGGCAACGCCCATTTACTCTAGCATTGGTTAGCAGTGTCGGAGGGCACCGAGTCCTAACGGAATTAAAAATATGGTTGAGAATAAGGTGAAAAAACCTGGGGTGAATATGTAGAAAAAGGCAAATCTGCTATAGTCTCCATTTATTTGAACATGCCATATCAAAGGCCAGCAAAAAAAGGATGCCTTCTGTTTTTGAAATATATAATAATAAATATAATAGAATAGAATATATTATGGTGCATAACCCAATTGAACCACTTACCAACTGTGCCTTCTCTGGGGGATTTGACGTTTCTTTCCAGAGCAAGACTTAAAAACCTTGGTCCAGTCTATGGTTCTCTCTAGGTTGGACTATTGCAACTCTCTTCTTGCTAGCCTCCCCAAATAGCACCTTGCCCCTCTTAAATCCGTACTCCATTCAGCGGCTTGTTTTGCTTTTGGGGCCAAAAGAAGTGACCACATCACACCCTTACTGCTTTCTCTTCGATGTCTTCCCATTGAAGCAAGGTCAATATACAAGACTGCCTTTATCACCCACAAAGCCTTGCACACTTTCCTCCCCTCGATACCTGGCGAATAAACTCAAAATCTCTGGAGGCTCCAGGCCTTCACGTAATGCGTAAAATGTACTGCTTGAGCCCCCCACCTTCAAAAGGGAAAGATCGATGGCTCAATCCTTCTCAGGTAATGCGGTTAGAATCTGGAACTTGCTTCCTTCACCACTCCGTACCACTACCTCTACCCGGACCATCAAAACTGACCTCAAATTTCTTCTCTTCCAAAGACACTTCCAGGATTAATACATCCCTTTTCATGTGCCTAAATGAAGTTCTTAGAGTGTTGTTAATATGTAATCTATGTCTGTATGATGCTCATCCTAATGTATTTTTGTTTTCTGTGTGACTGCCACCTATTGTTTTATTTTACTTTTTCATCTATCTCGTTTGTATCTGTAACGTGTAAATATGTAGATATTCCTCATGTAACGTACTGGGTTCTATTGTGAAGAGCTCTGACACCTTTGGGTAAAGTCTGTGATATATAAAATTGCATAAATAAGTAACCTGGCAAGAATTGGGCCTCAACCTTCCTAAACATTACTTACAACTCATGACAGAGAGCTGCAACATTTTCTCTTAAGTTTATATTCTTCTCAACTCTTATCAGCAGCTGAGTATGTTGCGTAAGTAGAGGGTTCCCCTTTGTAAAGTAGTTTAATGCATATATTAGGTGTCCATCTCTTTGAATGAGAGTTAAACATGGTTATGCAGTTCGTCCCAATGCAACAATTCGTATCTAGAGCAAACTGGTCTATATATGGAGCTGTATATAAAAGTAAAGCCAATTTGTAACGGGTTCCCAGTAATCACAAGTAAGGAAAGTCAGACCTTTCCAAATGTACACACAAGGAATACTAGAAACTTTAGTTTGAAGCTCAAAATCCAAAACCACACGGAGGAAGTGAAGTATGTGGAAATAAAAGCCCCATGGGATGAAAAATGATACGTAAAGATGGACTTGAGTGTAAGCCCCATCATGAGGCTTGTAGGGAGTGAAATTGCCCTGCAAGATCCTGCACCTGTATCATGGCGTGGCGAGGGGGTGGCGGTGACAAAAAACCTACAAAATAAGAAAAATAAAACCACTTACCCGCCTCTCATCGCTCGCCCACTCGATGTACTTCTGCAGCTGCAGTGCACAGGCTCCCCTGCAACCAATCCTGGTGCAGCTTTCATGTTTGAAAGCAGCATCATGATTGGCCTGAGTGCTGTGTGTTTGCGCTCCCAGGGAGACAGAGGGAGCCTGTGCTTTGCTCTTTCCAATCCAGCAAACCAGCTAGGGTTCGAGACAGCTCAGTTTGTATGTGTGATTGGCCCAGCCTAAGACAGCCGGCCACACCCACATGCGCACTGACAGCAGTGCTGCACACCACTTCCCCTCCAGCCTCACAGCACAGGCTGTCATCGTCTGCCCCACCCACAACTCGTTCGAAAACGATAATAAACCCATGTTGTCATCGTTTTATTTTTCGAGTTGTGGCGCTGCTGGCAGGGGGCGATGCTCCTCCTCCGTTGCGGAGAAGCTGCCCTGCATCTACATAAAGAATGTTCAGGTGTTTCCGTAGGAAAACCTTGTCACGCAGATGGAAATGACTTGATGAAGCACCCGAGAGATGGGCCTGGTCATTTTGTGGTCCAAATAGGGGGCTGTGAAGAACGCTGACACGAGAGTCGGGGGCCATTTCCCTCCATCATGGTGACCGCTGGTGAGTCGAAGTAATTCTTTCAGCCAAAAATGTTTGATAACTAGGCTAGTTTTAACTCTCCATAGCATTCTCATATTAATACTTGACACAACAAATGACAGCATCTAGGAAACATTTTCAGGTTGTGTGTCCATTATGCTGTAACATAATGCACATGTATTTGGATTTTTTGCTTTCAATGTGTGTTGAAAAAGAGTAGTAATAAACAATTCCTTTAAAGGAAAATATAAGACTAATCCTAAGAAGACTTCATTGGTAGCGAAACTGTAGGACATTTTTTCATCCTCACCACAAAGAACTTGAGAAGAGAAAGGAAATAAAGCCTATGGAAGCTGTGTAATGAATGAAGTTAACCTTGAAATAAGAGACTTATGAGCTGGGAAGTTCCTCGAGGCTTCAAATAAACGAACACCAGACTCACTTTAAGAGCAAATGCCAATGAATTAATTTAATTTACTAGTAACAAATATAAAAAAGACCGAACAATAAAGAAGTAACAATAAAAATCATTTAGTATATTCTAAGGTTCAAAAGCGTCGAATTATCCGTGTGTCCCACTCCCACCGCCCACTCACACAGTGAAAATTCAACCAAAATGTGACAGGTTGTGTACAAGGCTTATTCACCCAGGCCTGCAGGGAGGAAGCAAAGTGGAAGTTTATCTGCAGATGGAAAACTATCTCCTGCTCGTTCGTGTTCCGTGCCCAACTGGTACAGTACGGATAATTATACAGCATGCTGCGTCACCAGCGTGTCTCGCTTTTGTCTGTCATTTGTTTTACCTGTCTCGCGCCTCTTTATTTTTCAGCTCCACGTGTATTCTCCTCTTTATCTGACATTTCATTCTGTCATTATTTATTCCGTTTAATAAATCTGTCTCCTTATTTACCTCTTGCCTCTCCTGTCTGCATCTGCCAGGTTCTAATCATTCAGTGTGTTCCTTCCGGTCTGTTGAAGTGTCACCGATGGCAATCGCAGCAATTTATGTCAGCTCCAGAGTTCCTCCCTTTTGATTCCCACTGCTCGGCCAAGGCAGTTTACAGATGGGTACCTGATTTATGGAGTAAGTCGCGGTGTGAGAAGTGGCAAGGCGTTTATTTCTTTTGCGGCCTTTGTAAAGTCATATGCACTACTTTGCGAAGTATTTTGCTTGAGAGTATTGCGTAGAAATAGCGGCTTTAGGTATGATTTGTCGCACACCTCTTTAGTTAACACTCACAAGATGTTTCTTCGCAAGTAAAGTGTATCACCACAGAACTCTTCTTAATGTCAAACGGGGTAAGAACTTTTGCCTCACAAATCTCTCTTTTAATAGCTTCGAAGGATTCTTGTACCTCTGTAGACCACACAAAGCCAACACCTCTCTTCAACAATGACCTCAAGCATGACGTCTTGTCGGATTTTTTTTTGACAAACTTAGCATAATATTCGATAAGCCCCATAAAGGACCGCAACTGATCTTTGTCCTGAGGTTGTGGAGCAGAGCGAATCGCCCTACACAGATCCTCTTTCGGACTCACCCCACTTTGGGTGATTTGTTTAGAGATGAGGGTCTTCCGTCTGTGCTCATCACGGACAATGGTACCCAACTCACCTCTTCGGAAATGCAGTCTTTCCTTAAGGGTTGTGGTGTTACTCATCATCGTACCTCCTTGTACAACCCTCAGGGCAATGGGATCTGTGAAGGGCATTATTCAAATGTCTTCTTCTGAGGGTCTTATTGTAAGGAAAATGGTTAATGAGATGTTATGGGCCTATCGCACTACATCCTTGGTAGAGGGTCAACAGTCACCTTTCCAACTAATGAGAGGGCGCACGCCTGGTTCCAAACTAGTTCCTGCTTGGATGAAGCGTGTGGTGTCTTTGCAAAAGAATCCCTCTTCTGTTGTTTCTTCATTCACTCGGCGTCCTTTCCGGGTGGGTGATTTAGTTAAGGTCAAGAGTGGTAGAATTGCAAGAGGGTTGTCTAAGTTCAGGGGACCTTTTACTGTGAAGAAGGTTTTGGATCATTGTGTCATCCTAAACAATGGGGAGTGCTGGAACTTTAGACGAGTGGCCCTTTATGAAAGGGGTGTGTCTCTGGCCAGCAGGTGTGAACCTTCTTCAGGGGAAGATAACAGTGGTTATCTTTTGGCGCCCTTGCCACACGAATCTAGCTCGGTGCCTCCTGCATCCCATGTGGTTGGTGGGTGGGGAGATTCAAGCTCTTCTGGTGTTCACTCTGCTCCTGATTCTATTCCACTTCCATTGCCTTTGCCACAGAGTCGGGTTCAAAGGTTTAGAAGAGCTCCAGCATATTTGCAAGATTTTGTGTGTTGAGGTGTTTTTTTTTTTTTTTTTCATTAGAAAGAAAGAAGATGTGTAGTACATGTTCTGGGTTTTTCTTCATGTTAAGCTTTCTCTGGGTTTGTGGAATGTTCCTTTCACTATGTTCTATGTTGCTTTATGGTTCTATGTTCTCTCCTTTGGCAGTTGCGTTTGGCTTCTGCTGTGGAGAGTCCGCTCTTGTGTTTCCTCTGTAACTTAATAAAGCAACTTAAGAAGAAAACCGTTGTGGACCTTCTTCCATCTACAGCATAAAGCTTTGCTGAAAGCGGACTCGCCCTCATTTGAAGCCTTAATTTATTCTGGTGGCAGAGGTCTTAAAACTCTTTAATGCTGAAACATGTTAAAGGACAACTGGTCCCCGTTTAGAATGACAATCATATTTTCTCTTACTTATATGAAATTGGCCATCCTGAACACTTTTAACAATGAAACATTTGCACTTGTGTTCAGGTGTGCTGAACCTACCCAGAGAAGTTGGAGTTGAGTAATGATCAGGAGCGGCTGTTGCTGTGAAGCCTGGGTAACACCTAGGAGTGAAAACCCATGAAGTCCAGGAGCAACTCACCCTCCCAGAGAAGCTGGTTTTGAGAAATACCGAGAAGCCCCAGTCAAGCCGGCGGGAGCTCCACAGTAAATGGGCGGTCACACTGCAGCCTTTTGGCTTGTCCCTACATGAGAAGAGGTGAAAAATATTTATGCACACTCTGGTGGAAATTCCAGTTGCCATGCAGAAATGGTTTCTAATGGTTTCTAATGAACACAATCTGGTACACTGAGCGGCCTCTGAGCATCACTGTCACCACAGGTGTGCCTTGACCTATGGTGAGGTTTGAGCAGTGACCCTGAACCCGGATAGCAGACACTCCAGCGGCCAGGGAGAGGCCGCAGAACATCGCGTTATTTGGACGTCCCGCACGGCTCTGAAGCTGCCGATCCCGGGGAGCTGCAGGAAGAGAGACACGGCATCATAGACCAGTGGCATTGAGCTGCCTGAACTCCTGCTGGGCCTCTGCTGGGCCCCTGCGACTATCTCTTTGGGGCTGGGGGCACCGTCATCAATCAGTAGTGTCCCACCCGCTTCTCTATATGGTCCGGGCCCGAGTCTACGCAGCTGGGGCAGGCCTTTGAAAACTCACTTTGATCTTGAGCCCCCTCACGGACTTCAACCCTCAGGCTCCTCGACTTCCAATACTTGCCTGCATCGGCGCCTCATGCAGCTGGGTCAGTTTGAACTCCTGGGCCGGGTGGTGAGTCTCTCTTACTATATTTTATACCTCCAAGCTACCTTTCAGCTGTTTTTGAGTAGGGTGGCACCAGTTACCGGGTTTGACATTTTGCTTTTTAGACTGTGGAGGTTCTTGGGCACAAAATTGTGAAATGCTCCGGGCCCCCATGAGACGAGTAGTAAACCTACAAACAGTACCACCCTGGACTCTTTTCTAGGTAGAGCAGTGGTTGTTTTTACTTCAGAGATAGACTTGGTCTAACGCAGGTTATCGATGGAGGT
Source organism: Triturus cristatus (assembly GCF_964204655.1). Taxonomy (NCBI): domain Eukaryota; kingdom Metazoa; phylum Chordata; class Amphibia; order Caudata; family Salamandridae; genus Triturus; species Triturus cristatus. The sequence goes on from NC_140595.1 coordinate 337,187,881, forward strand.
GGGGGTTTCTGGTTTTTCACTAGGGGGTCAGCCATGCAGGCCTCACAGTCCGCCCCCTAAGGACACCCACTGCCCCATACCAAGCTAAGCCTTCCCTGCGTCTCTGCGGAGGTTCAGTCTCTTGACAATCCTGTCACTGAAACCCCTAATAACAGTACCTGCTCAACCCAGTCTAAAAGGAAGAGGCAAACTAAACAACCTCCCAAACTAAGGGGCACGAAAGGACATTCAAATTCATTTATAAACCAGTCTAGTGCTAATTCTTCAGGATCAAGGAATTTTCTGCCATGGATTGGTCTGATGTGATTGTCAAATTTAAGGACGCAATCCTGCTCAGCACAGCCCCCTTGATGGAACGACTATCTGTTCTGGAGTCAGCTATAATCAAACTGACTGTTGGGGTTGATCCACTTAAAGATGCCTTAAATTCAATCTCTTCTTTGAGAAGAAGGACTATGGGGCCTGATCTGCTTAATACTTATGTGCAAGCTACTTCGTCCAGAGGTCAAGTCACAGATGGAGGGAGCATTTGTGTCCCTAATTCACCCCAGCTGTTCCAGCTGCTTTCTCAGCCCTTGGCTCCCTTAGTTTCATCTGTAGCCAAGAATTCTTCAGAAGAGGATAGGTCCCGATGGTCTTGTTTGGACCATCCAACTCCTGGTGAACCGGTGGGCAGGAAGACTAAGCCGCATGCACGACTCCCTTGCCTAAATGTACCCCAGGACTGTTGTCCTTATGTGGCTATCTTGTCAGGGGTCCCAAGTATTGGCACAAACACTATAGAAACTACCGGCCAACTCAAAAACAAAGTATGCCATTGACTGACAAATATTGCAAATTTTGACTGTAAGGACTCTGATGATATTTTGTTTGTGAGGAGGATAGGGTGGGTTGGTCCTATGTGTAAATCACTAGGGGGGGATTGTGTTGTGTTTAACTGTAGGTTACCCGTGCTGGCCAAGCGTCTAATATCTAGTTCTGGCTCTTTGCACAATAAGGAAACACAGATTAATATTCTTCCACTTGGCTTTTTCTACCGTACCTTACAGCCCTATCCCCCTTTAAGGACTAGTTTGAATCTTCATACTTCTAGGCAACCTGCTATTTCCTCTCAACAAATAGCTATTTCTTTGAGTAACAGATTCGATCCCCTGTGTGCTTTGGACCAAAATGATTGACTACAGGGTATTTATCATTGTGCATCTAGTGTTATCCCCCCTGCCTAGTCATTGGTTATTTTAGTAATCTTCCTGCTGAGTCTACTGCTGAGTCTACACCTTTAAGTGTTTCAGGCCTCTCTCTAAGGACTGGCAGGGATGTGTGTTGGCTCGAATATTGTTTTAATTATATATCAATAGCCTGAACAATTACTTGAGTGAGAATGGGGTTGACCTGCCTAGGGTAAAGTCTGTCAGAGTGCCTACCCTGCTATATGCCGACGATGCCGTACTGATGGCCCGAACAGCAAACAGGTTAAAACTTCTCATTGATAAGTTTGTAGAGTTCATGGATTATCTGGACCTAGATACAAACTTCTCAAAGACCCATTATATGGTCTGGGGGGCAAGAAAGGTAGAACATGACCCATTGATATCAAAGGGCAAAATATAACTAGGGTGTCCACCTTTCCCGACTTGGGGGTATCATTCAACCATCAGAACAACTGGCTTTGTTGCATTTCCAGTCGCTGTTCCAAGTTCACACAAGCCTGCTGTTCCTTCTTTAGATTTTCACTGTCGGTGGGTCATAAACAAATTTTGCCCCTGCTGCAGATCTACAGAATGAACTGTCTTCCAGTCCTGACATACGGTGCAGCCATTTGGGGGTACCATAGGTGTAGGATGATCCAGCTTGAAGAGGATCGATTCTGCAGAAAACCTCTGGGGCTGGGCCCAAACAGCTCCTCGTTTGAAACCCATGAGGAATTGGTTTTGAATTATGTGGAGCATCAGGTTAAACTGGCTCCACGGTTACTCTGCATATCTGTTTGGGTAGACAGGCGACTGGGGTTCAACTGGAGTGTGATTGAGGATTGCATGGAATGTACATACGTCCATAAGAACCGTGGATTAACTGTATACAATCCGTTGCCTGTTCTTTAGACTGCTTGAATCTTTTTAACTGACCATATCTACTTAAAAAGGGTGACAGTGGTCTCTTTAAGGAACACATTTTAAATAAGTTTAAAGATGACAGGGAAGTTTGGGCGCTGGAGAAAAACTCCAATAGATCCTATTTACTGCTGACATCCATTGTTGGTGTTGAACATCCAAGGGACAGCTCTTTGCTTACTAGATTTAGTCTGGGTTAAATACGCTCAAGGATCTGTTTCCCTCCGGGCCAGTTCGATCCCCATGTCCTTTTAACCTGCCTTTGTAATGAAAGTTCAGCCCAGATCTTGATTCGCCTGGTTTTATTTTGTAAATATTATGAATTTTTTTGTAGAAGGTATTTATTACCACTTTGAAAAGAGAGGGGGTATGCTCAGTTTCGCCCTGCCTTTTTATATTTACAGCTATTATCGGATCAGGAGGTGATGTTGTCGGTTATTAACTATTTAAAAGGTGCCTTACATTGGAATAAAATAATGTGTGCCTAGTTGAATAGGTTAGGCTAGGTTGCAAATTCGTATAACATTTTTTTATAAGGTCCGTAAATGCTCACACATTTTTTCTTGGAATTAGCTGTACTGTATCATGTTTAATAAGGCTTTTTAAGGTTTTAACGTGACTTTTATATATATGTTTTTATCTTTTATGATTATGATATATATATATTACCCACTGGCGGTCGCCAGTAGGTAGTTATAGTTAGGACCAAGTTTCCATAGGAAGAGCATTTTCTGTGTTGCTTATAACTTTGGCGTCGTTTGATGAATGTTTATGAAATTTTCCAAACGAATTCCTTGTTCATATCAGCTCCTATGTTGAAAGTTTGGGGGTGATTCGTTAGGGGGGGGCCGAGAAAAAAGGGAGCTCCCAAAACGTGTTTTCTCCATGCAATTTCCATAGGAAACTTTAGACAAGGCTACAGGTCGAATGGGTGAACGGAATTACCCCAAATTTGGCAGAGAGAAAGGTTGTGGTCTAGAAAGCACGCTTTTGTTTTTTTTGGTGTAAATCCGTTCAGTAGTTTTGGAGAAATATCGAAATTTACAGATATCGATTTTTGGGAATTCTGCCATCTGATTGGCTGAGGCGTTACGAGCACAAGCTTGCTGCTTATTGGCTGCGAGCTGCTGCAACTAGGAAGTGTTGGCAGCCATTTTGTGAAATGAGTAAGCGGAAAAAAGGGCGAAAAGAGTAGGAAACAGGAGGGTAGGAGTACTGTTACCTCTGTGGGGGAGTGCAAAGCGAGGTACTTACTCCTACCGGTCTGAAAGTGCGGTGTTGCTCTGAGTGACATGGTGCTGAGATGAGATGCTGCAACACTCGGGTATGAAACCGAGAGCCTAAACCGTGAGCTCATTGCTGTAAAGTGATGTGCTCTGGTCTTTATAGCATACATGTGCGAGTAGTGTTAGTAGGCGTTTATACCATACAGGAAGTGGGAAGCGAGCTACTGACCCCTACCGTGTGTTTATACTATACCAGAAGTGGGAAGCGAAGTACTCACCCCTACTGGTCTGATGACTTGGGGATTAAACGTTGAGCTCATTCCTGTAAAGTGATGTGCTCTGGGCGCTGTAGCATACCTGTGGAAGTAGTGTTAGTTTGTGTTTATACAATAGAGGGAGTGGGAAGCGAACTACTCACCCCTACCGGTCTCAAGACTCGTGGATGAAGCCATGAGCTCATTGCTGGAAAGTCATGTGCTCTGTGTAGTATTCCAATGTAAGTCATAGTACAATGTTAGTATGTAATGCTACTAGAATGTAAGTATGTAATGTTAGAATGTAGGGCTATCATGAGGGGAATCTTGGGGAGTTTGTACACGGTGCTGGAGAAGACGGTTGCCTAGCTGTCTGCTCCTGTTGGTGGCTGTTTAAGCTGTCTTCTTTTCCTGCAATAAATCTACTTATTATCGGATCCACTGCTGTCTTCCTCTTTACTACATAAATTTGTCGACGAGCGGGAGAAGGTAAAAAGAAGGCAGCACTTACCAATATTTCGAGCTTCTTTTCGTTCTGCTGAAGACCCATTTTCTTCGTGAAGCTGTTTCTACTCATCCCAGGGTCGTCGGCTCATCGAACTATGTCATCCGACCTCTGGTAGAATTTATATTTTTTGATTTTGGGCTTCCTCTGCCTCTTCACTACACTCTGGTCGCTGTACTACACGTGTGCAAGTAGTGTTAGTATGCGTTTATACTAGTTCTGTAGTTATGCATTAACCAATGCATCATGCCCTACGGAGCTCCACCTCCCAGGCGCAGCTCATACAATGTCCCGGGGTGTGCATCCGTGGTACATTTATGTTTGCTATTACAGGGCGGGAGCATGGCTTCCACCCTGTGATAGAAAATCGTTGTTTGCCTCATTGAAGCGAGAGAAGGAAAACCTCGAATCGCTTCAATAAAGCGGATCCAGATGGTAAAAATAGAGAAAAAAAAAGGAAGTGGGGTCTCACCCGTTCATTTAAATGAGCCCCCTGGTGGGTAATGTTCCGGGGCCAATCCTATTATTATCTTGCGGTGTCTCTGCAGCACTGGGGACCTTAATCTCACATGTAAATTAGGCGCGGGAGGGCACAGAGATGTTTCGCAGCCTAGGGGATCGCAAACTCCCCAGTATTGTTTAGTAATTGTTCGGGGGGGCTTCAATGCCAACTCAAGTCTGGGGATCGCCACCCTCTGGGGCTTTACTTAAATATGCAGGGTGGGCCTCGCCAGTCCCTGAAGACTTGGTGGCCCTAGGCAGTGCCTTATTGGTTCTGTAATCACACGGGCAGTACTCATGGTGTTATAAAGTGATACACTCATAGAACCCTTGCAGTTTTAGAATTACCCAGTGTTAGACCTGTCAGCCCTTTGGGTGGTCCCTCCTCATCATTATTTATTTTGTCCCACTTTTGCCTCAAACCCTGTTAGTATTTTTCCTTTTTGGGAACCACCAGACTTTTTAGTGTTGATGCAGGGTCAGGGAGCCATTTTCCCTACCCCTGGAACTTCTGTCTGAGGGCCTGAAACACAAAATGGTGGCCACCCATTGTCACCTGTGACATCACTGGAACCTACCAGCACCTTCCAGAACATTCCAGAACCTTGTGACAGTGTGAGGCAGGTTTAGAATGTTGGGAAGGCATCTCCAGGTTGGCAGTTGGAGTTGGCAGTTGGCACCTGACTGGTGAAGAGAGAGGAGCACATAACTGAAGGAGGAAGGAGTGAGGCAACAGGGGTGGAAACTTGTGCCTGGAGTCAGGTCCAGAAACCCACCCTTGATACTAGTCCCTGCTGACTGAGCCCAGCCTGGAGCCCTGTGTGGGAGAAAGCAAGAAAAACCATCTTAAGGACCTGGACAGCCGGAACAGGCCTTAAAAGTAAAGAACAGCAAGTTCCTGACCTGGTTACTGGTAACTTCCTGAAGTCCGACGTCGAGAAGCCTGGAGACCTGGAGCCCGAGGTGGAGAAGCGGCGCTGACTGGAAAGCAGACGTCGTACCCGGAGCCGCCAGAGGTCGAGAGAGGGCGCCGACGGAGGCCGTGGAGACACCAGAGGTCGAGGAGGAAGTCACCTGAGGTCGAGTGTGCGGCGTCGACGGGGGAGTGAAGTCCGCCCTCCGGAGTCGCCGGAGACCGAGGTGAAGCGTGCCGGAGGTCGGGAGTGGAGATCGCACTCCGGAGTCGCCGGAACCTGAAGAGAATCGTGCCGGAGGTCGGGAGTGGAGGTCGCACTCCGGAGTCGCCGGAACCTGAAGAGAATCGTGCCGGAGGTCGGGAGTGGAGGTCGCACTCCGGAGTCGCCGGAACCTGAGGAAAGGAGCACCGGAGGTCGGGAGTGGAGATCGCACTCCGGAGCCGCCGGAAGTCGACATCGAGCCAAGACCGCCCGACGTCATCGAACCGAGGCCGCCGACATCGAACCGGAACCGCCTCCCGGCGTCGACAAGAACTGTCATTGAGCCGAGGCCACCGACATCGAACCGGAACCGCCTCACGGCGTCGACACGACTCCAGCGGCGTCGGAACTTCATAAAAAGGGCAGTAAGTGGAATAGAGGGCGCCTAAGGCCCTGTGAAGCCCTAAGAGACCATCCTAGAGGCAAGAGAGGTGCTGGAACCAGCTTGATAGTGCCAGGGGTGAGCTGAGACTAATACAGAGGGGTTGTGTAGTGTGGGAGAGCCAGATCTCTAGATTCCCCCTTGATCTACCTCAGTTTAGGCCTCAGCCTTGTCCAAGCCAGGTAGTACACCCCGCAGGTCATCCAAAACTCTACAAGCTGGGATTGGGCCAAATCATCCCATAGTACCTCAGGAATGTGAACTGATTTTCAAGTGTCACTGTTGGCTTTTATTATTTATTGAGAGCACTGTATTTATTGTATTCATCCTATTTATTGCCTCACAGTATTTATTGCCTCACAGTATTTATTGTTTCACAGTATTTATTGTCGCACAGTATTTATTGTCTCGCAGTATTTATTGCCTCATAATATTTAATTGCCTTTTATGTAATGCACTTATATTTATACCTTGATTATTTATGATCTACCTTATTTATTGAATCGTTGAAGTATTATTTATTTGACTTACCCTTCCACAGGAAAAGCCTTGTGTACTGTGATTGTATTATTATTTATTTAATCAGCAACTAAGAGAAAAGAAGATAAAGAGATATATTTTCAGTATAATTTTTAAGGTGTAGTGTCGTTTTTGGAACGGATGCACGCATGGTTACGCATGGTTATTGTGTGGGTATGACGTATGCTTAGCACGGTGCCTGATCCCTGACCACTCGAGCCAAGCTACCACAGTGTATGTCTGGGAGAACATCACCACCCTTCCGGTGTGGGAGTGTTTTTCTAACACCCAGGCTTCATTTATGTAAGTCTGTTGGTTTATATTTGGTAGGTGCACCACAAAATTGCAAATGTTTTCCCTCATAACCTCCTATCATCTGCCAATTTTCACAATAAATTACAGACAAGTGTTGTCAGAAAAAGAAGACCCATACACTCACTTTTTTATTGGTAAAAAAAATAACCTTCATTAAAACAACACAAATAAATGGAAACTCAACTTTATTCGAAGAAACAACAGTACAACATGAAATAAGTGGGTGGGACTCCTCCGGAAGCAGCGTACAAAACCTGCAAGACAAAAAAGAAACATAAGTATGTGTGCCATGTCCAAGAGAAAAAGAAAGGTATTCAGAATGAAAGGAAGAAAGTGAGAATGGGACAGAGAACGAGTGGGTGGAAGGGAGAAGGGCAGGGAGAGTCAAAAGAACAGAGGGAGGAAGAGACAGAGCGTCGGCCTACTGCACCCAGCCCTCACTGTTTTCCTCCTGTCAACCGTGTGTGTGGAACGCTGTGGTCCACGAGAAAGAGTGCGGTCCAGCAAGTCCTTAAAATGAAACAGAGATATGAATGAGGCCAGAGATTATATTATCATCTATGGCAACATCACTTGCCTGCACCTGTGCACTAAGGCTGCTTCACCCCAGCCCCTTCCCCCACACTCTGCTCAATTGTAGCTCCTGCGCACCGAGGCTTCACTGCTCACCTGCCACCACCGGTGTGTCCAACGACGTGCCGGTGTGAGCTCCGATTTCGGGGTGCCTCTCTCAGGGTGGCACAGCAGGTCTCCGGTCGGGGACGGTGGCTTGATACCACGATGGAAAGTGTCAGAATGCCCAGGGCATCATCACGGGCTGAGTTCCTGCTCCACCGATTTTGGTGCAACTAACTCAGTGTCTGAAAAGGGAGAAATAATATAATGCTGGAAACGTCTTGAGGTAAATGAAGGTTTATTTCAAGCTTAATAGAGAACACCAGTTGAGTGCATCCTTCCTTCTTGAAGTACAATCTACCAACTGTTAGTGGTAATCATGGTTGAAAGAGGAGTTGGAGTGTACGAGAATACACAAGGTTAAATAATAATATGTTATGCCAACGTTCACATACAAAGGAACAGAGCACATGCTAGAAGTATAATGGGCGCGTGTAATGCAGTGGCGCAAGCCTGTGTGCATGTACACTTAGTAATCAGCTCACTACAGTGCCCCAAAAGCCAACGCCACGTGTCTGTAGGGCAGCGCTGCCCGCTGGCTCAAGCCTACAGTACGGTCCAGCAGGTCCTTAAAATGAGACAGAGATGTGACTGAATGAGGTCAGAGATCACATCATTACGCACGGCAACATCGCTTGTTTGCACCTGTGCCCCCAGGCTGATGCACCCCACCCGCAGCAACACGCTCATTTGCAGCCCCTGTGCACCCAGGCCCCACTGCTCACCTGCTGTCATTGTTGTGTGTCCAAACACGACGGCCAGCAGGGTCAACAATTCAAATGGAGTTTTGATTGCGAGGATGGTGTACACCTCATGAATCCCTTTTTTTATTGCGCATTGTGTTATGCGACGTGGATGTGGCCATATCACCTGAGGCAGTGTGGAAGAACTGGGATGTGTGGCGTTGTCGTTATCTTATTTATACGTACGCAAAGTGGGCTGGGCTTGCGTATGCCAGGCCCAGCATAGGGGTGTGAATAATTATTACGGGGACCTGGGCTTTGTTCAGTTCCTGCTGGCCTGGAAGTGTACTTATGTTTGTGTCCCTGTTGCAGTTTTGACGTCGCACAATCCGCAATTTACATTAATGTAGCATGTACTGGGAGGGCAGCAACTATCGCTAATGAGATGCTGTCTGAAAACATTGAATGGCCAACATCACATGTCATTGTCAAGCTTGTGGATATGCGCAGACACGCATGTCAATGGTATGCGGTATTGAAAGTGTTGCTATCGTGAAGCGCACACATGTGAATGTGCTCGGATAGAAGGAGGATCAGCAGTGAGGCTATGTCATACACAGTGATAACGCTCATTACAGTCAAGCAATGCATGACAAACGTGAATCTGAAAGTCTCACATGTGACACGCTACTATACTGGTAAAGCCTGACAACAGAGCATACTGCAACACAAATCTACACATTACTCTTTACTGTTTGTCACATGTGATCTAGGATGTGCACTCTGCCCGTGGCTGATTATACCCCTTCGAGTCACCAATACCCAGGCCGAAAGGCAGCACAATAATGCGCACACACACATGCCAGGGGCATCGTGTAACACACATTTGTTTTTTGATGTAACGTTTCAGATGCATGGCCATCACATGTGGAAGGCTACTGTACAGACCATGAATATTGATCAAGATGATCGTTGCATGTTATGTGTAGTGTAAGATATGTGTACACAGCAAAAAACTTTTCAAAAAATCTCTCTAAGCAGAAGAGGTGTCTCTCATCAAACGCTGTAGAGAGAATGACTAAAATGGGTAGGGTCCTCCAACTGTTACAATGGGAAATGTTATGAACCATCAAATGCTTTTTTTTAAGGTCACATGGCAATCGCGCACCGAGTGCGCAAGGAGGCCGCACCCGACGCAATTTTGAGAACATTTATTTACCATAATATAAGTTTATTACAGTTAGAAATATATAAATGTTTAAAATATTCTAGATTAAGGCTTGCTCTCTTTAAACTTATTTAGATATAGTTTTGAGACATAAAAAAAAATGAGGGAATGGCGTACCCGGCGCGACACCATACATCTATGACGTAACACAGGGCCTGGGAGCGTGCACTCGTTGCATACGCAACGCGCTGCGGTCGCGACCCTATACGTACATGACGTGACGCGCGGCTTGGTACTGTGTACCCGTCGCATACCAAAGTAGCAGCTGGCGCAACCTCATACGTATATAATGTTACGTGGGACGCGGTGCCACAAACCCGTCGGATATGAAATGTGCATCATTTATGAGTTTAGCAATATGGTGGATAGGATTCGCGTGCTGATGGAGCTTGGTACACTACCGGTACGTGACTCCAGTTTTCTAAGAAAAAAAAAAAACATTACATAATTTTTAAAGTTAAAAAAGGGATAATAGAGTTCCAAAATATTTTTTTTAAAAATAGAAAAAATCAAGGTTTTATAAACATTAAAATATGAAATTAACATTTAAAAAACCTTGAAAAAACCATAGGTTTTACAGATATTATATTTAGGAATTAGCATTTAAAAAACCTTTGAAATTCACTAAAAAACCATAGGTTTCAGGGACGTTATAGTTAGTTGGACATTTCACTTGTACAAAACCAGTGAAATTCCCCCATTATAGTTAGTTCAGCTAACTATAACTTGCGCGCCCACAATGCACAGCTGATGACGTCACATATTACATCACTCATGACATGGTCAGTGACATCACTCATGACATCACTGATGACATCATCCAGTGAATGTGTGTTTCTGTAAAATGTAGCTACTCACCAACCCATGCAGTTGCTTACACACCAACTGAGAGACTAATACAAACTTTCACACAGTTTAGTTACTAACCCATGCATTCAGTAACACACGTTCAATCACTCACTTATACAGTCAGTCACACACCTACTAAATAATCCCTTCAGGCACTTGTAAATCCACTCATTTTCCAATACACCTTGGCATAGATATATATGAAAAATATTTAAACTTTACAGAAACACACATTCACTGGATGTTGTCATCAGTGATGTCATGAGTGATGTCATTTGAGATGTCATCAGTGATGTCATCAGTGATGTCACTGACCATGTCATGAGTGATGTAATATGTGATGTCATCAGCAGTGCATTGCAGGCGCGTGAGTTATAGTTAGCTCAACTAACTATAACGGGGGAATTTCTATGGTTTTATGAGTCAAATGTCCAACTAACTATAACGTCCCTGAAACCTATGGTTTTTTAGTGAAAATATATATATATTTGTAAGGTACTTTGACATTTAATTTGATGTAAACGCTATGGAAATCTGGTTTACAAGTTTATGTCTATGATTGTACGGTTTCCGTGGCAACTGCTCTAGTGACTCGGCATTTAATGGTTGATTATTGTGAAGCCGGTTGTTGTGACAAAGGCGGCTTGCCGTCGAAACGCCTCGTGGCTCTTCTCTTGTAAATAAAATCTTTCCTGCTTCATTACTCATGGAGTCTACGCCTGTCATTTTGCCGATGACTGTACTGGTTTCATATTGAAGATTTTCCGGAATCTCTACATAGACCCTCCTCGGTTTGGAGCACCGTGTACCCGGAACTTTGTGGTTGGAATTACACAGATAACGCGGCGCCCCCCACAGCAGGCATTGGTCTCGATCAACCGTGTGACCCACATCAGAGGACTCCTACAGATTTTCTTGATAGCCGGAGGGCGGTCAGAACATCAGGTAGGAACTCTGGTGTGTGTGAGCAGTGTGTATGCGAGACATCCAAGTGGCTGATGGGAGAGGTAGTGCCGGTAATCTAATACGGGCAGTGAGGAGCGAGGACTGAGAATCATTTACAAGGATGGCTGAGCAGTGGGTTCGGGAGCACGAAGAGGCAGCTCTGGACATAGTGACGAGACAGAGAGCACACCAGCAGCAACTTCATCAGGCACTGGGGTTCCAACTAAACCCAGTAACATCAAACAAATTATGTACGAACTGGAGACATTGCGTAAACTGGATGTATCGAAGTGGTGGGAGTGTAAATCACTTCAAAGATATCTCGACGTGGGACGTATTCCTAGAGGATTTCGGATTCTTGTGGCCACCACCTACGAAAACCCGGATCCAAATATGTTAAAAGAATGGGCCGACAATAGCGCCGAATCATCAAGAAGTATGCTGCAAATTCTTATCAAATATGCCATCACAGATCGGGAAAAACAGCCTTGCTGAAAATCGATGCCCTGTATAAAGAACTGGAAAAGTTCGCAGACAAAGAGGAGCTAACAAAGGCACAAACCGAAATGCAAAAACGCTTATTGAAGCATGAACAATCAATACAAGAATGCAAAGCCATAAAATTTCAGAGAGACAAACGAGATTACTCATGTGGCAAAATCTACACGTTTTCTAAATAATTCGAAAATATCGACAACAAATATCTTCCGCCACTGAAACACAAAAAAGATTAGCAGAACCAAGCGAGTCTGAGCTCAGCTCGGAAGTCAAATCGGATGCAGATGAGATAACATCAGGTACCGCACCATCTGTAATTCAGGAACTTGATTTTTTACGATTGGAGCGCACAATGTATTTAAGACCCCGTCCCCCTTGGCAAGAGCAACCAAACAAGGGGAGAGGTCAAAGAACAGGAGGCGCAAAGACAGATGTTGTCAGGAGCTGACGAGGTTGCGCCTACCCGTTGCAGGATTCCGTGATGGGACCACATATCCCAGAAGGCCATCATTCGGGGAGGGGCTTATTTGGTATACTTGCGTACAATGCAGGGAGCGTTGTACGTGATTCAGTGTTCGTGTCCTGTTTGCGGAGCGGCTGCCCGGAGTCACGCCGCCCATGTACTGGTGCTTTATTCGCGTTCTCTGCCGAAGACGCGAAGGATTGTGTTCTTGTGTTGGTGGGGGCTCCGACCGAGCCACCCGGCGCGTTCCGCTCAGCCGAGCGAGAACGCCTCCTGCCTGCGAGACTTTCCGCTTGCGGCGGGATTGTCTGCTCACCCATTGCCACCTCGGAAACCCGCCTTTCACCCGAACTCCCCCGGTGCTCGCGACAGCGGGGAGATGGCGGGGTCAAAGTTGCCTGGCTGCTGATTCTCGCTGGACACTTCCTGGAACTCCCCGTTTGTGGCGGATAGTGCAGCAGAGGATCGGTAAGACCCCAGGACTTCAGGAGTGGAAGTCCGGGCAAAGAGACTTGGCTTTTTCTTTCTTTTGTATGAGCGTATGCTCCCCTGGATAACAGGACTGTGACTCTTGGCCAGCTGGCATTATGGGGGTCCTTGGTTTGCATTTTGGTGTTCTGTCGAATATAAGGAGGAACAGTGCTTGTTAACTCCCTGGTGATATTATTATGATTACTCTGGCAGTGATCCCCGGTAATGAGAACAATTACCTGTTGCTGGAGTAGACTTATTGTTTGGATTAAAGGGTGTGTGGCAGTGGGTATGTATGCCTTCCTAGACGACTACTAAAGACTTGGTGTTGTGGTTTGTGTCTAACGTGTGTCTGATTTTTAGGTGTGAACAGTTTCCCACTGTAAGCGGAGTGTCTTGCCAGAGAGAGGGAAGAAAGGGTTCACCTTCTGGACTATCCCAATTTAGGTATGGTTTGGTCTATAGCGAGAATTATATGAGAGTAGTTGAGATATTGCACTACCCTAACTGTGTGCTTGTTTTTGTTGCAGGTATCCCTTTTTCCACTGCTGTTCCTACCCTAACCCTATCCCTCGCTTGATCACCCTTATACTCTGTGGTTACTTAAGTCAGAGTGTGGGGAAGTCAGGAGGTGGACCCCTTTGAGCATCGCCCTGATCCTGAGGAGTTTGGTTCTCGTGACAGACGTTGGGGCAGAAGAAACAAGCTCATCTAAAAAACAAATCAACAGACGCACGAGAAGGAGTCAGTTTTAAGTGCAGCAATAGATAACACAGTAATAAACTTAACCAATATGACTCTAACTCATGAAGAAGAAGAGACTCTGGCTTTGGGCCTCTCATGGTGTGCACCAACGAACTATGACTATGTTCAAACACGTGTAGATATTTTCCACTTTGTGCGAAAATTGAAATTGCAAAAATACTTTATGACTATCCCCAAACCAGCACCGAATCCCACGACACTGATCAACACTAACGAACAAACTGGTAATCTCAACGTGGAAGAAATGTCTCTTCTACATGATATGGCAGAACTCGAATTTGGAGAAAATGCTCAGGGAAACACTCCGAATATATTGGCATCTGTTTTATGCCTGGACATTTATGGCATTAATCGAACACCATATAAACCCAAATCGGTGTTCCTGCCTAATATGCCCATACATAGCCTCGATATCTTTGCAGAAAACATGATTAAAGATCTCAAAGAACTAGCAATCAAATCCAGTAGCGAGTTCACACGATCTAACCACAATCAAAGAATAAAATATGACAATCTCATGCAAAAAATCAAAAAACGCCAGGATATCATCGTGAGATGGTCTGACAAAGGCGGGAATGTGGTGCTCTGGCCACTAAAACAATACAACACTGAAGCACTCAAAAAGCTGCAAGATATAGAGTGCTACTGCAGAATAAGTTCCACCTCCATATGCAGCGTGAAGAAAAAATTCCATAGGGCCCTATACGAATGGAGATGCTCAGGTCTAATCTCCAAGCAGGAATTTGAATTTCTCAAGACTGATTACCCCGTGACACCACAGTTATACCTCATACCTAAGATTCACAAAAATGCGATAGACCCACCCGGAGGACCCATAATAGCAGCTATTGGGGGTCGATTTGAGAACACGTCAAAATTCATTGACTTCTTTTTACAGCAGTATGTTCATGAACTTCTGTCTTTTATTAAAGACACTAGGGATTTTCTCACCAAGATCTACGACATACAATGGAAAGATAACTATGTGCTGATGACTTTCGATGTCAACACGCTATACACGAGCATCAGGCATAAAGATGGACTCAATGCTTTGAAACATTACTTGGGCAACAGACCCATTGATTTATACAAACATACTGCAATGTTGCTTGAAATGTCTGAATGGTGTTTAGAAAATAACATTTTTGTTTTCAATAAGCTGTTCTATAAACAACTTCGTGGCACAGCCATGGGTACCTGCTTCGCCCGCTGCTATGCAAATTGGCATATGGGCTGGTGGGAGGAGCAGGTACACATGAATATTTACAAGGAGGTCATGACAGAAAATGTGATCATCTATGCTAGATACATAGATGACTTATTTATTTTGTGGCAAGATACAGAAGAATCAGCACTTACCTTTGCCAAAGATATAAATGAAAACTGTTTGAACCTTACCTTTACCTGTAATACCAGCACCTCTAGTATTCAATTCCTAGATCTTGAGGTTTATATTGAAGACAGTAAAATCCAATCTAGAACTTACAGAAAGCCCACATCCGGCAATTCGATTTCACACTTCAGTAGTTTCCATCCCACCAAACTGAAGGAAAGTATCCCATACGCAGAATGCCCTCGGATGAAGCGCAATTGCAGCACAGAGAGTAGCTTGACTAATGCAACTAATAAACTTTTTGATAGGCTGAAATCCCGAGGTTATAGTGCTAACACTCTAGGTAAAGCAAACGCCAAAGCTAAAAATATCACAAGGGAAGAACTGTTGTTCCCCAAATCTAAAAGAAACAATTTGACTGATATAACAAATGAAGAAGAAAAAAAGAAAACCTATGATACAGGGACTCCGAGACTTATAACAGGTTTCAACACCTACCATGCCACTTTGCGCAAATGCTGTATAAACACTGGTAGATTGTGCGCAGTGACCTCATCCTCGGACAAAAAGTACCAAGAATAACTCCCATTTCCTTCAGGCGAGCAAAATCGATGCACCAAGAGCTTGTGGGCAATGCCCCTAGTATCAGCAAAGGCTCAGATTGTCTTAAAACAAATAAAGGCTTTATCAAATGAGCTAAATGCAAAGGCTGTCGGCATGGCACTAACACTAAAGAAATCAACACCCCATTGAGACACACTCCCTTTATCATAAGGGGAACTTTCAATGGCAAGAGTGAGTTTGCTGTGTATATGCTGCAATGCACCTGCAAGAAACGCTATATAGGGAGCACCATCCACCCTGTACATGTCCGTATTCTGCAACATCTGAGGGCCACCAGCAATGATGATCCTAACTACCCAGTAGCGAGACATATTAACCAACACCATGGAGGGAATGCTAGTGATCTTTCCTATTTTGTGATAGACACTGTTCCTAAAAATCCTAGAGAGGGGAACAGGCAACTAGCACTCCGAAGACTTGAATCCAAATACATCATTCTCTTCAACACAAAAATACCCCATGGTCCCAGCGTACGTGCTTGACCGATATCAAACACACCGGTCCGGATATCTGGGGGCTCTATACACTGCCGATAGGAAAGGGAGGGGGAGATTCTTCGGTCCTACTCAACATACACTAGAGATCTGGCACCTAGTTAATTCTCGGCTTGGGTGGGCAGGGATACTCTTGTGGGCCACGCCGTTGTGGTTCTCCCAGAAGCTAGACATGCTGTGCTATCAGCCCAGGTTTGACAAATGGGACCTTATTGGGATTTCAGAAGTGAAAGACCTGGTACAGAAGGGAGCAATACTTCCTTTTGATGACCTCCGGAGGCGTTACCAGATGGCGCAAGGAGAAGTGTATAGATACTTGCAGATAAGACACGCACTGACGGCGGCGTTCCCGTCTTTTAAAGACATACCAGAAACGTCCCCATTGGAAGACCGTCTATCAGATGGACCTCTCAACTCGAAGGCAATATCCCTAACTTATAAAAAGTTGAGCAATAACTTGCCAGATACATTTTCAAAGCTTAGAGAGCGGTGGCAGGATGATTTGGGCCCTATAGATGATGAAGATTGGCAAATGGCTCTCATGTCCCCTCGAGAGGCGGCCATTACACAAAGATTCAGGCTGATCCAGCTTCGCATATTGCACCGATCATACATCACAGGGAAAGTTCTGGCGAAAATAGGAGCTAGACCTGACGACTTATGTACAAAGGGGTGTGGACAACAGGCCACATTTTATCATACGTTGTGGAGTTGCCCAGAGATACGTGCACTTTGGGAGGGGGCCTCGGAGCACATGCAAACCTCCCTGGGGAAAGACATAGTATTGACACCACAACTGGGACTGCTGAACATATGGGAGGCAACTGACCTCACGGAAACTGAACAGCACTTTGCTACACTGGGATATACGTTGGTGAAGCGAGAACTGGCCCGAGGCTGGGGGGGGAGTACACCCACCATGTGTCACCTTGTGGGCTAACGAGATGGATAGATGCATGCTAGCAGAGACCGCAGTCTTTGGGGCTCGGAGATGCCCCAAGAAATGGGATTAAAAAGTGGTTGCATTGGAATGTATATCTAGGGAATCTCTGTGTATCGCCTACGGCTGAAATGGAGATGAATAAACAAGTGAGCCTCGAGGGGAGGGCATAGTATACATCAAGTACTAATTGCTGTTCCTTGATCTGTTAACCATCTCAGGTATGTTGTCCAATCATGTATGTATGGCTTTGATTAAAACCAATAAACAAATAAAAATAAAAATAAAATCACCCATGGTATGAATGCTGATGAAGCTCTGTCCGTACACCTTTAGTCTACTCTGCTTGTCCTGCTCCCTACCCAGCTCTCCGTTTTTACTTCAGGCTCACTTTTTCATTTCTCCTTTATTCCAGAGTTACTTGTGAATGCATAACACTTATTTTTCTTTTTTGCTTTTCTCTCTTCTTTCCTTCTCTGTACTTATTTATCCTGAATGCTCAGCTAGTATGATGCTACTGTGGTTATCTAAACTGCGACACTATAACCGTATAGAAGGAGCTATTTATATCTGCCCACTGAGGTTCCATTTGCCAATGTGCCACTCCCGATATAGTTCCAAATTATGGATTATTAATAACTAATTGTGTTGCATAAATTTATGCATTCGCATTTGTTTATGTCATGTGGCGTTTGACAGTCCTTTGTACTACTTAAGATTCATCCTTCTCCTCTTTAGCGTCTAGTACATTCATGTATACCACTATATATTACTTTGGGTAAGCTGACTTTGCATCCTGTTGAATTTACTGATACTGTTTTGAGAAGTATCACTATGATGTGTATATAATGAAAGAAGAGAGACCTGGCATACTAACAGTCTGTTTTCCAGATCAGTTGTCTGGGCATGAAGATATTTTTTCGTTATGTCTGTCAATCATTTTGCTTTTCTTTTTTCTGTGCCCATACTCTATTTGTAAGGTACTTTGACATTTAATTTGATGTAAACGCTATGGAAATCTGGTTTACACGGTTATGTTTATGATTGTACGGTTGCCGTGGCACCTGCTCTAGTAACTCGGCATTTAATGGTTGATTATTGTGAAGCCCGTCGTTGTGACAAAGGCGTCTTGCCGTCGAAACGCGTTGTGGCTGTTCTCTTGTAAATAAACTCTTTCCTGCTTAATTACTCATGAAGTCTTCGCCTGTCATTTTGCCGATGACTAGACTGGTTGCACATATGTATATATATATTTATATTTGAATAGAGATTGAAATTGAATTGCATGCTTTTTAAAAATGCAATGAGATATGTTTGTCGACATGCATTTTCCCAGCCAGGTCATGAATGAAAATAGGAGCTATTGATTGTTCATTCCATGTTTCACTAAAAACACTTGATGTTTGCTTGATGTTTACCTTTGCTCCTCAGGGGCGTACAAAATGCCCTCCTTGGCCAGAGTATACCCCCTCCCCCATGAAATCAATTGAGGTTCCCCAAAGAAGGGGGGTCGCCACAGTTTGAATACCTCTGCTGCTTGGCATTGGGAAAATCTCTCAGTAGAACAACCTGAACGCATTACCAGTGGCAGCTGGTTTCTTCTGAAGGGGGGATTAAAAAAAAGAAGATGAAATGCAAAACACTTACCGGATCTGGGCGACTTGCTTCTCGTACTCCGACCTCTTCCGCAGGGACTGCCGTGCCGGCCCAGCAAACTCCATCAAACAGCCCTGGCCTGCCCATGTGCTGTTAACCAGCATTCGAGCAGTGCTCTGATTGGTGGGAGAGGCCTCTGTTGGCGCTCTCGAGAAAACTGAATGCCTGCACCTTGCTCTCAACCTAGCTGCCTTAAAATAGCTGGGTTGAGAGGTTAAAGTGTGCATGTGAGGCTGGCCGTCGCAAGACGGCTGGCCACAGGGTCATGCACACTTTCAACAGTGCAAAAGCAGTCCTTTGCCCACCAATCCTCTCTGCTGTCACTCAGCAGGCTCATCCCCATCCTGACGCTCGGTTCAGGGTGGGAGTATGACAAATAAAATGGTAATGAATTGCCATTTTATTTTTCATCTCCGGGGCTTTGAGAGGCACTTAAGTGGGGCCACGCTCCTCCGCTCCAATGGAGGGAGCAGTCCCTGCGCATTACAGTGGTAAGTCTTAATATAATTCCTCTTTCCATGTCCCTTAAAACATCTATTCACTAGACAACAACCTAATGCCTATAATGGAAACATTTATTCAAATATGCCAAAAGAAACACTGCAAGCAGACAGGAAGGAGGCAGCTGTTCGGAAGTATGTCTTGGCACTACATCAGATACCCAAGGCTTAATGAAGTGTAGTCAAAAACTGATCTGTTACTGTTGGAAAATGGCCCTGTCTGAAAGGTCACCCCAAACGTTTTGCCCTTCTCCTCCTCTTTTTCAGACCCTCTTTACAACTGCTAA
Source organism: Triturus cristatus (assembly GCF_964204655.1). Lineage (NCBI taxonomy): Eukaryota > Metazoa > Chordata > Amphibia > Caudata > Salamandridae > Triturus > Triturus cristatus. The sequence continues at coordinate 337,207,283 of NC_140595.1, forward strand.
ACAGTGCTAAAGTGCATGTGCTTCTTCCCTAAACGTGTGTAAATACTGTATACACGACTGGCATATTTAATTTATGTGTAAGTTCCTTGTTAAGTGGTATACAATATACCCAGTGCCTATAGTTAAATGCTACTAGTGGGCTGCAACAATGATTGTGGCACTGACAGAAGTCGCCTTTCAAACCTGTCTCATGCCTTTATGTGCAATTTACTGCCACTTTGACTTGGCATTTAAAACTACTTGACAAGGCTAAAACTCCCCTTTTATTACATATAGGTCACCCCTAATGTAGGCTTTATGAAGCCCTACAAGCAGTATGCTGTGTAACTAAACGGAAGGATAAGTCCTTATAGGTTGTACATGTCCTTATACTGACAAACAGCTACATTCGTTTTCACTACTGTGAGGATTAATCCTCTCTTACATTAGCATTGGTAGTGTCCTGTCCCCCCACAAAGGGCTGATTTACCCCCCCCCCATCACAAAGCTGGTAGACATGAATGGCCTGCAAGGGGGACCTATCGGCTTCAGAGAGTTCTTGTGAAGTCACCCCCACACCAAAGGTTAATTTTGGGTATAAATACTGGGTCGCTGACCCCATCTAATCAGACACTTGGTTGGACCTTTAATCAGACACTGCTGGCTCTACATATGCACATTGCCAGAAGAACTGTTGTGCTTCCAGGAGGGACTGCCACTTTGCTAACTGCTCTGCTGTGTTGTCCTGCTGTTTGCTGAGCTGCAGGAGGGACTGGCACTTCGCGACTTGCATTGCTGTGCTGGCCTGCTGCCTGCTATCTCTGTGCTGTGTTGAACTACAAGTGTTCTCCAATGGCTTGCTGGCATGCCCTCTGTTAGGAAGGTCTGAGGATCCTCAAAGACCTCAACCCCTTTCACTTTCGTAGTACTCCGTTTACTATTAAGTCTGGCGAGTGGGATTTTACACGGATTAGCTTGTGAGCCGCCTTGATCTTAGTAGAAAGATCAGCGCTTCCCCTTTGCCGAGAACTCCATGCTCTGCTTTTCTACAACCGGCGTTGTCTACGAGGCTCACTTTTTTCCAGTTGTGCTTGTTCCGATCTAAGTCACTGCTGTACTCCCAGCAGCTGAAGTGCCTGGTTCACAGCTATGGTGAACCAGGTCAGCATACGATGCGGGCTCCGCTCACAAGGCCCCCTGACAACTTGCTTGAAAGGTACTGTACTGAGGAGTCCGACCCCCAAGGTTCCAGTCACCGACCTGCACGTTCGCAGGCTATTCATCTTTTGTTGAATGTCTCCAGTCCCGAGGGGCCCATATAACAACGAACCTCTGCTGCCATTTTGCGCATTGCTTTGCCCTGCCACAGAAATAATACTTCTCAGTAACCACACGATCATACATGCTACTATAATGGCATTTACCTTCTTGACTGCAAAGCGTGCTCTGTTTAGGACTGTGATTACCCTGGGCATTTAATGTGATAACTTAAAAAGTATGCATTGTATTTTTTGTCATTTTGATTTTGTTCATAATACACTAACTTATTTTTGTAAACCTCTGTGGAGTCTTTTTGTAGGGTATTCATTGTGTTACTGTGTGCGTGTGCTACACAAATTCTTCAGACATTGCCTTTTTAGATAAGCCTGACTGCTCTGTGCGAAGCTACCAGTGGATGAGTACAGGTTATCTTAGTTGTGTATCTAGCTTACCCTGACTAGATTGGTGCTTTCTGCCTGGCTGTATAGCACCTTGACACCCCCAGGTATTTGTGTGTTTAAGAAATCCGTTCACATAACATATACCTTAGCCAACCAGAAACTGTATTTCTAACATTTATTATTTAGCACTTTTTTTGCAAGGCACTTTCCATAAATCATTGTTATAGACCTTGCAACCCATTTGTAATTGGTACCAGTTTTACCCCCTTCAGAAGAAATGAAGCCTGAGTCAACTGCCCTGGTTGAAACAGCAAGATGCATATCACACGCAGATCTCAGCAATGATCATTGAACTCCTTGAGCTTCCTTATCGTCTAGTCCATTGGTTGTTTCCCGAGTATGATAGGGGTGTGTGGGCCTGGGAGCAAACAACACGGACAATAAAGAAGGTTTTGAAGGGTGTTTATTCCAATAAGAGTCAGAAGGGGAATACCTATTTGTCCACTGTTCCTTCTTCTTGGACGTGGCCCACTTTGTATAGTACAGTTTTGTAAGGTAGCCTTCCTATGGTCCTGGGTCAGCAGGTGTTCCTTCAAGTATAAGGGGAATGAACAAAAACAAAAGAAAACCCAATGAGGTAGTGTCCGATCTGGACCAGTGATAGAAGGGAGAAGGAGTGGGGGAGTTCACACCCGTTGTCTTTCACCAGTGGCTGTGCAACATGCGTCACAATATCAGAGTACTTTAAGCGTGCATCGTTTAGCAATTGTCACCCCAACTTGGTCAGCCCCCCTCCCGTCCCAAAAAGCGAAGAGCTATGCGCTCGCTGTTCCCTTCCCCAGAAGCCTCTGATGCGGGCTCATACCTGAGAAAGCCACGCTCCTCCAGGAGCATGGCTGGCCAACTCGCGATGCCAGAGAGGGTCCGACTTCCTCTTAGGTTCCGTTGCTGTGTTCTCGGTGCTCCTCTCCTCTTGAGCGGGGGACGCGACGTTCTGCAGGGCGGTAGATGATTTGTGCTTTCCGGGGATTCTCTTCTGTTCCTCGCCCAGCTGGTCTCTACACAAGTCTGGCACTTCCAGCGTCTCTTGATAAAACCACTCCAACTTTTCATTACTTCCTGGCAGATACCCAGCGTCCATTGGGGCATGGACAACGTCAGGTGGGCGGAAGTCTCATCTGTCATAGGCAGGTCTTTGAAGAGGTCGTACCGGTTTCTGAAAGCTGTCACCGGAGGGGACTGCAAAAAGAGGAGAGATAAAAGGGGGGAACAGTTCGACATCCTCCTCCTCAGATGGGATTCCGTTGGGCACTTTGTGACAGGGTGGTAAATTGCACATAAATCTTAATGATTCTTCAAAATGCCAGGAACTGGGTAGAACAACTGTGAAAAGAGGCTCACCCTCAGTGTGCCGATGGCGTGCACCGCTGACCTGTTCTTCATTCCCTTGCTGTCACAGATTCCTAGGTTGAAGTTATGACTCAATGATGCTGTGTAATAGCTGCATAAAAAAAACAAGGAGACACCTCACACTCTTAGGACTTGGCTCATAGATGAGTATGGTAAACTGTGCCCTCCCGGTAAAAGAACCAATGCACCACAGTCAAGGCAACTGTTTCTTGGAATGTCTTGCTATAAAAAATCTTAACAACTTTATCTTTTTGGGCTTCACAAGCGTATAAGGACAAAATAATCAACTTGCATGTCGATAAATAATGAACAGTGCAGTCATGTTCCAAGATTTGTATGAGCTTTGATTGCATTAAAATATTCTCTTTGTGAAATGGTATTGTCCATGCATAACAAACTGTGTGCTTAACTTACAATTACTATCAATTAGATATGATAGTGGCACACAATATAAATGTAAACAATTGCATCTTAATCTGTGAATTCCACGCGGGTCCCTCTAGATATCTCCTGAAGCATTGCTTATGACTCCTCCGATCAGAAAGGAGAAGCATTGTTGCAGTATTTATTTATTTATTGAGTTTTCATAGCGTGAACTTGACCCGAAGGTATCAGAGTACTTCACAGGGTTAGCACAGTAGCAATATCATTAGGTGCACGTGGCGAACATAAAAATACAAAATATATAGTGAGGTAGATATGGAAGTATAGCAGCAGTTACAGAAGGGGCATATGAGGTATGCAGGAAAGAAATACAAAGTACGTAGTGATGATATATAAAAAAGCATTGCAGTAGGCCCAAGGATTTGTGAAAAGTACTCAGTAAGGTAGAATGGTGGCATGGCAGCAGTTGCATAAGGTGCATATGTGGTAAGTAGAAGAATAATACAGAATACATGGTGATGATGTATAAAAGAAGATACAATAGGCACAGTGAAAATGCGGACTAAATAGTTCGGAGGTAGATTTAGCAAAGGGCCTCAGGAGTAGTGGAGGTGGAGTCACAGGTTGTTTTTTCCAGGTCTTGAAGTTCAGGTTCATTGGAGGGTGAAAGGTATGCACGCCAGGCGAGGTAGTCAGTTTAGGGAGGTTTACGTATGTGTTGAGAAGTAGTAGTTTAGTTGTTGTTTGGAAGTGAGGGGATGATTGATTGGTCCTGTGGCAGTAAATTCCAGATTTCTGCACATTCCCAGAGAATGAGCAGGAATGTTGTTTTTCTTTCTTAAATTTTGAGTAGGGATTGGAACTTTGAAGAGATCCATTTTGGTCGGCTTTTGATAGCTTGTTACTGAGGTAGGATGGATTTTTAGTATATAGTGCTTTGTGGGCTATGTAGGCAGTTTTTAATATATACCTCATTTCCATGGGTAGCCATTTGAGTCTCTTGAGCATTGGGGTGATTTGGTCAAAGTGGCTCTCCCCAGAGATTATGCTGGCTGCTGCGTTGAGTCTAGCTTTTTAATGGAGTAGTTGTGATTTGGGGAAGCCCTTTATCATTGCCGAAGTCCAGCTTGGAGAGGACTAAGGATTGCACCATGGTCCTTAGGTCTTTGAGAGGGATGAAAGGTTAGACCTTTTTAAGGTGCTTCAGTGTTTACAAGGCCCTTTTTGCTGAGACAGTAATATGTTCTTTCGTATTCAGGTCTTTGTCAAGTTTAATCTCCCGAGATTTAATAGAGTTTGAGATGGATAATTTGCAGTTTAATGGTGAAAAAGGTAGGACTCACCTTTTGGTTGGATGAAATGGAATTAGCAGATTACATTTTAATGTAGAGTTGGGTGTCATCTGCATACAGATGGTACGCAGTTTGGGCTTGCTTCAGGATCATTGTAAGGGGTTCCATATAGAGCCTAAATAGGACAGGGGATAGGATTGACCTTTGAGGAACACTTTGTGAGATTGGCTTTACTTTTGAGGTGTTTATTTTAATTAGCTGAGAGAGATGGTTAAAGAAGGAAACAAACCACTGAAGGAATGTACCATTGATACCTGCCTGCTGTGAGAGGGTGCTTAGGAGAATGTCATGGTTGATGGTATCAAAGGCCACAGAGAGATGCAGGAGGACTAAGAGGCAAGCCTGGCCATCATCCAGAGACCTGTGCAGGTCGTCAGTGATGTTCAGTATTGCAGTCTCTGTGCTGCAGCCTATCCTGAACCCAGATTGGAAGGTGTTGTGAAGGTTGTATTTTTCAAGGTGATAGTTGAGCAAGCACACATTTTTCAATGGTTTTGGTAAGGAGGGGATGGTTGGTTGTAGTTCTGTAGTTGTTGAGGTCATTCTGGTTGGTGTCGGCTTCTTGATGAGGGGAGTGACTTGGCTGAGTTTGAGGGAGGCAGGCATGGAGCCACTGGATAAGGAGGAATTGATGATTTAATCCATGTGCGGGAGACGATGTGTTTGGGATTTTTGACACGCATGAAAGGAAGGTGGCCAGAGAGGTGAGGGGTTGGCAATAGGCAGGCAAGTATTTTGAGGACTTCTTCTTCAGGGATAGTGTCGAATTCCGTCCTGGATGCCTCATTTTTCAGATGCAAACAATTGAGGATGGTGTTCTGGATTGCTGAGGGGCGGAGTTTGAAGGAGCCACCATCGATTTGCAGAGTGGTCTTGAATGGACTCGCTCGATAGAGGAGGCATCTTTGTTAAAGAGTGGGGGGGCTGGTGCAGTGAGAGTTGGATGTTTCTTGTTTTTTTCACAGAAGAATGAGGCAAACTCTTTGCAGCCCTTAGTAGAGTCAGAAATTGAGTGAGGTGGGAAGGAGGAGGTTTGCTGTTTGATGATGTTGAAGAGATCTTTAATTCTGTTCCTAGATTGGCATTAGTCAAGCTGGACTCGGAAGAAGTAGGATTTTTCTCTGAAGATGTGTTTTTTGTATTTTAGTCATTCTGCTCTTAGGAACGAGAGATGGTTAGCGAGGGTTTCCGTCTCCAAGTTCTTTCTGCCAGTCTAAGTTGACGCCTTTCCTTGTTGAGGTGTTTGTTATACCATGATCTGGAGGCGGTGCTGCTTGAATTCTTGAGTTTCCACAGGGCCATCATGTCCAGAAGTTCTGCCATTTTTATGTTGTAATGGTAGGTGAGATCATCAGCTGAGGTGAGGTCCGTTAGAGGGAGAATATGGGAACTGACTACTGCTTCTAACTCTGACTGGTGTATTTGGCGTGTGTTCCTCACCCAGTGCTTAGGACAGATGGATTGGGAATGGACCTAATGTTGGATTGCACTGAGATCAAAAAGAATTAGGTGGTGATCAGACCGTTCTGATGGAAGAATGGTATGGAGGGATATGGTGTCATGCTTAGAAAGGAATGCGTCAAGAGTAGACCCTTTATAGTGGGTTTGCTTGTTGCAGAGTTGAGTGAGATAATTCATTTCAAGGAGGGAGGATAGGGCTTGTACTATTGGATCTTCAGCATTGTTAAGCTGCAGGTTTAGGTCACCTAATATGATGTCAATGCTGCCCTTTAGGGAGTTTTACATAATTAGGTCTGCTAAGTCTTAGAAGAATTGATATTTTCCACCTAGCGGGTGGTAGATAACATGAAATTTGATGGGGCTTGGGCCTTTGGATGAGAGCTGAACTCCTAAATGTTTGAAGGTGGGGTATTTTGGTTGTGTTGAGGGGGTTTAGGTAAAGATTATTTTTGGGAATATTAGCTATCCCCCCACCAGCGTGTTCTTTGCAGTCGCATCGAATGATTGAGAAGCCCGGTGGCATAAGAAGGTCAATAAAAGGGGATGAGTGGTCATTCAGCCAGATTTCAGTTAAAAAGCAGATGTTGATGTTGTGTCATATGATGGTTTAAGCTATTTGGGTAGCATGCTTAACTGCTGACCGACAGTTTACTAACATGCAGCGGGAATAGATAATGAGCTGCGACTTGGAATAGTGAGTTGGATGGAGTTTAGTTGGGTGGGTGGCCTACGAGAGTGAGAGGTGGCCGGGGTTCTACTAGTGTTAAGAATGACCTGGAGCTTGTGGAAGCGAGGATGGCTAGGAGTATTGTCATGTGTGAAGCTTAGATTTTCATCTTCTCGCTGTGACATTCCAGATGAGGCAAACCTAGGTTTGAGGTGATAGTGATTGTCAGGGATAGTTTGCCATGGGTTAGAGGAAAGGGGGGTCAGAGTTTGTGGCTGGACCTGAGTTCGCCTTAGTTGCATGAGGAGGAGGTGGGTTGTGGCAGATCTTAGTGTCTTTATGTGGTGGGGAGAGTTCATCCAGAATAGTGTTGAGTTTGAGTTCTGGGGGGCTATTATGGGGGAACAGTTGAGAGGCAATTGGATTAGTTGTGGGGAGTGCAGTGGGCTGGTGTTCATTGACACTATAGTGGGCGGTGATGAATTATCCAACCTGTTGTTGTTGAGGGATTGGAGCAGTACGGGTGCTGTAAGATTCTGTAACTGGGCAGGGTAAGTGGGCCGTGATGGATGGAGACTGTGATTCATGTGGTGAAGCCAAAGCTTCCGGGTGTCTGGGGGTCTGTGATTTTAGGAGTGAAACCAAGAATTCATGGTGTCTGGTGTTGGGGGAAGCTATAGGGGGTTGGAAGAGGAGACATTGCGAGGCGTGTAGGTAGGAGGCTGATCAGCAGGGAGAAGAGGGAATACAGGGGTAGGCATCCTGGTGGAGGGGGGGGTGTCAATGGGAGCAGAAGGCATAGAGGTGCGGAGAGAAAGGAAGTGGTGGTCAAACATGGACAGATTTTGTTCAGAGACTTGGATTAGGATGTTCCCATTTCTGTAAATGGTTATAGACAGTATTCTGCTAAAGTTCTGGGAAGGGGCGATATCGACTTTGTTTCCATGAGGGACGTTAGTTATGTTGGTCATACAAAGGTGTTATAGGGAGTTCTCTCTCCATTTGGTGGGTCTCTTGGTGTAGATGAAGTCCTTTTTGAGGCCTCTTTGTCTGTGTATTGGACTGTAGAAGATGTATGTCATTAATGTCTCTGGATTTTCTTTGAGGATTTTGTGTTTGTAGATTTTTGCGGCATCTTTTGTGGAAGTTGTATGCAATATGAAGTGGGGCCCTATCTTTCCATGGGGGAATTCTGAGGGGATGCTGTAGTCTGGTGTGATTTGTGGTGTGACACTATCGTCAGGTGTGGTGTGGGAGTTTGGAGGCCGCCAAGAGCTAGGGGAGGAAGAGGTGTGGGGCCCACTGTAGGAGATGGCTCGCCCAAGGGATAGTTTCTGCAGTAGATTACAGGTGACTGTCTGTTGGACTTGGCCCTTCCTGCAGGGTCATCCCTAAACTTTTTGCCTTCCTCCTAACCTTTTTTTCTAACATGGTGTTGGTGGTTTTAGGACTCTGGGCACTTTAGCACTAGTTAGCAGTGCAGTGCGTGTGCTCTATTCGCTCCAAAGGCTAACATTGGGAACTCCCCCCTTATGGGATAACTCCTAAATAAAACAAAATAAGTATGGCATGTTTGGTATGTGTGGAATGGAAATGATAAATGCTGCACAATGGTGTGCGCAGATTTATTTTTAATTTTTTAGGAATGCCACTTTTAGAAGTTGGCATTTCTGTGTGCCTGCTTGTATGTTTGTTTATAGAAGTGACCAGGGCTGGTGAGGAGTGGGTTGCTCCAGGGAGGCAGGGTCAGGCTGAGTGGGAGGTCTGCAACTGGAGTAGTGGGCGGAGGAATACCCTGTCCCTGAATAGGTCTGTGCCTGCCCTGGACAATGCTAGCTCCGCCCACCTACTAATACCCCTCCCAGTGCCAGTTGGGACTGGAACTTCCAAGACCCTTCCAGAAACCCCTACCCCCTAGACCCTTCCAGAAGCTTCTGCCCCCTTCTAGACACAGGGCAGAGAGGTGTATAAATACAGGGGCTGTGACCCCATGTGGCTGGTTGTGCTTGTACTGACTTGGAGGGAACACTCTGCCAGGAAAAACTGCCATGGGACCCTACTTGCTGGCCCCTCTGCCCAACTTGGCCCCTCTGCCTTTCTACTGGACCAGGAAGAGACTTTGGCTGGAGTGTAGACTGCTGTGCTAGGAGGATTGCCCCACTGCTGAAGGTGACTGTTCCCAGGAACTGCTGTCCTGTTTTGCCGAGCTGCCCTACTGCCTGCTGATCTTGCTCTGCATTGCCTCCAAAATTCCTGCCTTCTAGTGCCTCGTAAGCGCTATATTTTGATTTCCCCCAGAAGGAGCGTGGATCTTACAGCACTGTGATTGCCGACGTGCTGCGAGGGAATCCCGGCGTGTGGGATTCCTCCTATGTGAGGCCAAGAACAGAGGGAGCACACCCTGCGTTTTCCGCACCTTTGAGGCCTCTCGCAGGTGCCCACCCCGCTTCATGCTTTAAACTGAGCAGGTGCCCACCTGCAGTGGTGCCCACCCCGCATCTACGCTTTTTTTTTTTTGGTCAGCGGGTGCCCACCCCGCATTTCCCGCCTTTTTAAAAAGAGAGCGGATGCCCACCCCGCATTTGTGCCATTTTGCGGGTGCCCACCCCGCATCTACGCTTATTTTTAGGTCAGTGGGTGCCCACCCCGCGTTCCTGCCATTTTAAAGAACAAGAGCGGGTGCCTACCCTGCATTCGACGCTACTCTGAAGCGGGAGCCCACCCCGCGTTTCACCGCCAGGGATTCACCGCCACAGCCCGGGAGCACAAAAAGCAGAAGACCGGCGCCCGTGCCTAACTGTGGCTGGGGCGTGAAGAGGAAGCTGTGGCCGGTGGACTGGCGGGGCTCCCATGCGTTGGAGTGAGCCCCGCGTGTAGTAGAGGGGTAGCGGCTGCCGCGGCAAGGAGGAAGCGATATGGAGCCGAGCTGTGCCTCACGGGCTCCGCATCACAGTCCCGGGTCCCAGGAGGGGGCTCGGTGTAGTCTGGAAGAAGGCCGGAGTAGCTGCAGAGAAAGGTGAGCCGGCTGCAGCGAGAGGCCCCGGACTGGCGGTGAGTGGGGGCTGCATCCTAGGCATTGGGGGTGCACCAGAGAGTATTCGCATTGTGCATGGTTGGTGCCAGGGTTTGCTCATCTTCACAGCGGCACTGCAATCGTGGGCCGCTGCAACGTGATGGGCATTTTTCGACTTCAGAGCTCCAGAGTGGGGCTCCTACGTGAGTAGTGGTGCCAGACCTACACCTGCTACACATCTGCACCGCAGAAGCGGGCAGCTGAAACTATTGGGTACTTTTGAATTTAGTAGCCCGGAGTGGGGCTCGCATGTACAGACCGTGGTGCCCGTGTTTGGTTGTCTCCCAGCTGCCCTGCCAGACAGTGGGCAGCTGCAAAGTTTGGGCAAGTTTTGCCTTCAGACTCCCAGAGTAGGGGCTCCCATTCATCTAAATTTTGAGTCTCAGAAGGAGGGTGGGGCTCCCACTTGCCAGTGCTTGTTTTTGGACACAGCTGCAATGATGGGCAAAGCTATATTGAGAGTCTCAGAGTAGGCGGCTCCCCAGGTGCAGTGGCGCCAAAGGCTAATCTGCAATGTCGCGCCGTTTCTTTGGTGTGCTCTGAGGGCGCAAGGCCCTATGGTGATGTTTACTCTAATTTCCAGGGATGTGACTATTATGTGCGCACTGCTAATTATGGTCATTCTAATGGGAGTGTATTTATGTTGGTGCTTGCCAAATGTGATCTATGCCCCATGATTGCGGTATAATGTATTTCTATGCCTAATGAGTATTCATGATATGTTTATCTTTCGCATAGGGTGTTTATGGTAATGGGGTGATGCTACGTTTATGAGCCTGCCAGTAGGTACTGGCTGTTATCCATTTATTACTGATGGTCTATACTCTATGAGACGTTATAATTATGCTTAATGCTAATGTGCATGCCTAGTATCACGTTATGGGGTTTTTGGTTCATGCCTGATCTAAATGTGATTTATGCCTATCATGATATAGTGCTAGATTCATCCATTTACCAGTAGCTACTGGCTGTTCTACATTTATGACTGGTGGTTTTGCATTTACAGTTTATGCTCTGTGATGGTTCGGGCAGCGACCCAATTGGCGCTGCCCTGTACATAATCCCCTGTAAATTGCTACCTGGTGCCAGTTGCATTCTAATGTGTTTTTATAATACAAAGGCTATTTTAACATAACCTTGTGTGGAGTCTCTTTTGTAGTGTGCCTAGTGTGTCGCCGCTGTGTGTGTGTGTTGCACAAACGCTTTACACATTGCCTCTGGGATAAGCCTGACTGCTCGTGCCAAGCTACCAAGGGGGTGAGCAGGTGTTATCCTCAGGGTGTAACTCCCTCGCCCTGACTAGAACGGGGGATTTCTGCCTGGCTTTGGCGCATGCCCTAGCCTACTGGGAAACCCCGTTTCTAACACTGTCAAACCCAGGAGGCCCCAGATGCAATAGCTGGGGTTGAGCACAATGGGCTATTTTGGAGCTGTATCTAGAATTGGGATGCTTCTTCCAAGGAGAAAACAAGCTTGGATGTGGCCTCTACGACTAAAAATGGTGTTCAAGAGTTGTCCTCTTGAGCCAGGTACAGTGCCCGAAATGTGGACGCAATTATTAGTTGCAATGCTCAGAAGATGACTCTGTTTGAAGGCATGTTGGATCGAGGTGAAGCATTCGAATGAGTGCATGGTTGTGACAAGGCTGCTTCTAGGTCCTGGTGCAGTGCTCTCAGTGAAGATTCAGATGTATTTTTTTTCAGATTTTTATATAGCGCAAACTAGACCCGAGAAATCGGGTATCAGAGCACTTTACATGTGCACCAGTTTCGTTACAAATGTACACATTCATTTTTGTTAGGCACAGGGAGATTAAGTGATTTACCCAGAATCACAGGATGTTGAGCGTCGCTGCTGAGACTCGAACCCTGTTCCTCAGCTTCGAGGTCGACCACTCTAGCCATAAGGCTTAATCCTCTCCCCATTTTGGGCAAAATACGCTGTGAGAGTCAGTAGGAGGTTTCAGTATGCCTGCTCCAGGTTCAGTGAGGCAGCTAGCTGGGGTTGGGCTGGACTGAAGGTGTAGTTCTTCCTCATTTTCTCTTATTGCCCTCGATAGGACGGAATGTAGTTGTTCAACTGTTTTAGTGCTCCTATAGTGTGAAGCAGCTTCATGGTGTGGGGTTGGACTGTGAGTATGTAGTCCTTCCTCATTTTTTATGATCTCCCTCCATAAGAAGGAATAGTCCTTTAGCAGTTTTTGTACCCTTACTTGGAAGCGAGAGTCTCCAAAATGACTGTTTGTTGCTGGATTGGCAGTGCATAGTCCTTCTGCAGTTTCTTCCAGTTGGTATATGTCCGGCTGGATTGAGCAGGGAGAGGGAAAGGCTGTGTGCCCAGACAAAGATGGCTGATGCCATCCAGTGAATTTAGTCTGTTTTCACTGTCCGTGAGTCTGGATTATCTGGTAATCGGTGTACGGGGTTGAGGCTCCCTCCCCTGTGTCACAGTAGTGGCTATGGTGCCTTTGTGGAAGGGTACCAGCATCCGCAGAGAGGCCAAGATAACCAGTGTCGCCAAGCCTTAAGCGCAGCAGCCCCGGCACCGTAAATGCCGATGATATCGGGACTAGAATGTAGCGTCCACCGGTGCAAGATTGAGATAGGGAGATTCTCAGGTGTGGCCTTCATTAACAGTGCAGGCAGAGGGAGCAATTCCTGGTCAAGGGGGCGTCAGCGTGGCAAAGCTGCCAGGGTTTCCTCCACCCAGGAAGCCCCCTCACAGTAGCAATGTGGTGTTCCTGGCTGCACGTGGGGCAATGAAGCAGGGTGCATGGGGTCCCTTTGAAACTTGATCAGCTCCGTGCTCAGGTGGAGGTCAGGCAAGAGAGGAGATCAGTGATGTTGCCCAGACTAGAGGGAGAGCGGGTGGTGGGCTTACCGCTGGACATAGAAAGTATCCATCTTTTGGAGCACGGTAGACATCAGATTCCCAATTGGAGAGAGTTCGGAGCATCTGCAATCTCCCAGAAGCCACTGTGATCTCCTTGAGGTCCTTGGTCATTGCAGTCGTTGCGGAGACAGGGCCCCTGGTTGCCCCATATTGTAAAGCTCAGTTGCAATGCTCTGTCTGTTGTGGGTACTTTCTGGAGGCACCCTCTGTCTGGTCTTTCTTTCCCAAGCTTTCTTGTGGAGGCATGGTGGCAGGGCTCTGCAGGGATTTATGCTGGAGTCAATCCCTTGCCCAGTGAGCATCCTGAAGCTGCTACTTCTCAGCCGGCAATTTTGTTAGTCAGCAGAGTACTCATTAAAACATACATCACTGGAGAGCACAGGAACTAATAAAGCTTGGTTTCATGTGTCTTTGTTGCATGGTGCTAGTATGTTGCATGCTAGACAACATTGCAGTGAGTTGTTAGTTACAGTGATTAATTAGGAGTAGACTGAACAGGTAGACTGGTAGCTCAAGAGCTGACAAGCAGGGCAGACTATGCTATGGACACAAGGACATATGAGGGAGACGGTAAGCCCAAGGCCTCATCAAGTTTGTGACCCTGGTAATCAGTTTGCTAGGTGACCTGACAGTGAGAGAGGAGGGGCACCTTCACAGGCTAGTGGAGGAAATGTCAATAATCATCCTCAGCTCCCATTGCACAGGCATATAGGAAAGGATACATCCTATGCGAAACGAGATGGTCAGCACATGTCGATTTCTGAGGTTGCTATTAATTTTCCCCCTGATGCTACTCCCTCTACGGTGGTGCTAGGTAATGTACCACCATTACAGAATAACACAGTTGAGACTCATACCCAACTCAAAAACAAGGTCACTCATCGTTTGGGGCTGTAATCCTTTTTGAGGGTACATATGACTGGATCAATTTGGTGAGGAGGGTAAAATGGATTGGTAATGAGACGAAAATCTTTGCAGGTGAATGTGTTTTTATAAATTTTAATAAACCTGTTACTGGCCGAGTCCTTGCATCTATACGCCTGCCCACATACACCTCTATGTTAGCACTTCTGTTGTGTTACTTTGTTAGGCCAGAATCAGTGGGCTACATACCAAAGCAGGCCTCCTCTCAGCACTTCTTTGGTCGGGTCATGGGCGCACTGGAACTATTTGTATTTGCCACTTCTTACACATTTGCTGCACTGAGCTCACTGGATATTTGTGATTGACTTAGCCATGAAGACCATTGCACAGCCCTATCCAGGAGTCTATTGATCTTCTTTAAGCTGATCCGCTTGTAGCAAATCTAAATGATCTCAAACTTATCAGCTGGAATACTGCGGATCTGGCCACAAAAACTGATGACATCAAATGGCTAAACTATGTGAAGACCTTTAGGGTGATATGCTTACAAGAGACTTGGGCTATCTCTAACAGCTTTTGGAAGAGTATAAGTTGCTATTTATTCATGCAACTGAATCTAGCTCAGGCCGGTCTAAAGGTCAATTGCTTATTTTTGTGTCCCTTGTACTTCAAGTAGAAATTGAGGTACTCCCCACAGGAGTTTCTATTTTACAAGTATTATTATTTTCCTTTGCAGGTACCCCAAAACTCATGTTGTTGAACTTTTATAATGCTAAAAGATCATTTCCTGATGTGAATAATCTCCATATTATGGACTCCTTTCTGAGTAAGCTTGAGGGAAGGAAACTGGTAGCAGCACATGTTATTGTGGCAGGGGATTTTAATCTCCATTAATGTGAGAGCCATCTAATTGGCCTCTGAGATGCTTGCCATTGGATGGTCTACATATGGAACATACGTTACAAGGGAATCTTTTGAATGCCTTCCTCAATTAACATGATGTTGTCTTTCTCTTAGAAAAGCCTGTTTATTCTGACTCAGTGGAAGTTCAATTATAGATTTTGTCTTTGTTTCATCCCCAATCTTCCTAAAGATCTCTGATTCTAAAATTGAACATAGCCCTTTTAGTGACCACAACCCCATTTACCTATCCCCTTGTTGAGGACAGGCAGGCGAAGTGAGCATCAAGAGGGATGGTGGAGGCCTGAAGTTGACTATCCAGGATAGAAGGCTCAGGTGGACACAGGTAGCTGTTGTGCGTTTTAGACCATGTCTGTTCTCATGTTGTGCAGATTTTTTCTTAACCTGTTTAGATAAGAAAGCTAGTTGAAGTGGAGTTTTGGGGGCTTTTTCAACTTTCGCTCGTAAAGTTTCATAGCTTCTTAGCCTCTGTGAAGTGACTAGGCCTCTTTCTGGACCTAAATGGTTTTATAGTGGTTGCTCTCAAGCACTAAGAAATCTAACAAGAGCTTTGAAGGTTAAGTCTAGGGATCCTGCAAGTATTGTGTCCTGTCGTAGAAGTACAAGCTTGAAGTCGGCAGGCAGAAGAATGCTATAAGGGACATAGCTTGGGAGAGCTTGTTAGAAGCTATCTGCATAAAGAGCAGTGCTACATTCTGGAGCATCATTAATCAGCCTTGTTTTGCTCCAGATGATGTGGCCTCACTGTCACATCACATTACCACTGACAGTTTGGTCTCTCATTTTGAAGGGGTCTGTAATAGGATATTTACTATGGCACATCCCGATTGCAAGCATCCTATGGTGGGGATCTTGAATCTCCTGTTTGCACGGGATGAGGTGAGGAAGGGTATACAGGGTCTGATTAAAAAGAAGGCTCTGGGTCCTGGCTTGATTCCACCCAACCTTTATTTGAGTGATATTGAGACCTTGGTGCCTCGGTTCATGAGCACTCTAAACGCTTCAGTCAGGACGGGACCTCCATCCTCATGGGCTACTTCTAGCAGTGCCCCAGTCCTCAAAAAGAGAGATAGGGATAACCCTTAATGCTACAGACCAATCTCTATGATTGGTTCTGTGGTTAAGGTTGTGGGAAGGGTTCTCTTGGGAAGACTTCTTTCCTGGGCTACCGAACATAACATCATACCTGGTACGGATTCAGGCCTGGTAGATAGGCTGTTGACTGGTGTATAAATCTATACATGGTTTTGAGTAAATAGACAGTGACACTTAAAGGCACCATACATCTTTCCTTCATGGATCTTACCTTTGCTTTCAACCGAGTAAACCAAGAGAAATTACGGAGGATTATGCTAGCTATCTGGGCAGATTAGGACATAGTTTATTTTCTGAGGGACCTTCACACTAAATTTGCACATACTGGTTCAGAACCGGAAAGGGGGTCAGAGAGGGGTGCATTATGACCCCCTTTCTATTTATCTTATACATTAATATTATCTTATACATTAATGAGTTTAAACAGGTATTAGTGGACACCCGGGCTGATTGCCTGCGGATAGGAGTCCCATTGCTGCTCTTCCTGCTTTATGTGGATGATGCAGTGTTAATGGCAAAAACTGTGAGGTGTTTGCAAGCCCTCCTGGATGCCTTTGTAGGCTCCATGGATGAGCTAGATCTAAGTATTAATACTAGTAACTCTCATGTGATGGTGGTAGTACCTAGCACAACAAAATCTAAAGCTTTTAATGTAGGGTCTCAGACCCTACCTAAGGTGACAGCATTTTCGTATTTAGGTGTCCTGTTCTATTGAGACTTGTGTTGGAATTCCGTGCTAATTGGAAAGAGGATGGATTTATACCAAGCATAATTCTTTACAGGTGGTTGAAAACAAATTCTTAAGGCGACTTCGTTGTGTTCCCCAATGTAGTTCCTCCTTTACAGTGCATAAAGAATTGGGGTAGGCTATCTTTTGGACACAATAGCCCTTCGCCCTCTCTTACTCTGGGTAGATATTTGGTCTAAAGGTGGAACTCAGCTGAATAAGGAGGTCTTGTTACACTGCCTCTCCCTTGACTATCCTTTCCGAATCCCCTGGCTCAAATACATCAAAGAATCATTGCAGAGTTTAGAGAGGACTGAGCTCTTCCCTAACCCAAGGGGGACTGTAAAGGCAGACCGTATTTGGGTTAAAGATACCTTTCTGAAACGGAGGCCATTAGATAGGGAACAAGTGGCTCTACAGAAGCACTCTGTGTATGGGTATGCCCTGCTGGAATCACCTCAATGTATACAGCCCTACCTTACCATTGTAACCTGTAACTATAATCATTATCTGCTTACCAGGTTTAGGTTTAATTTGATATCCCATCCTTCGGAATCTCCACAGGGCTGGCAGGATGTTAATTAATTACCACGCAGTGGCTCTGATCTGATGTCTCTGCAGGACACTATCCATTTTATCATGCTCTGCAGATATTAATTATGGTGTGGCTTGGAAAGCCTTCATTGTCCCCCTGTTAAAGGCTTGTCAATTCAAACAAGTTCGACCTGCCCTTCTGTTTTTATAACTGCTCTCAGTAAATAATATTGTTGATGTAGCTTGCTGTTTAACCCGTTCCGTACTCGCATCGGCCAACGGTCGACGTGAGCACTCCCTCCCTAGTGCTGCGCACCACCGTTGGCCAACGCAGCCCCGCCCACCCTTTAGAACCCCCGCACCGTGGTGGAATGTTCACTGCGGTAAACGGGTTAAAAAGCCTCAATGAGACTAAGGAAATCTAGAGATGTTTGAACGATTTTCGGGTGAACATAGTCTCTTATGAGATTGCTTTTTATGGTTTTTCTTTTTTATTGTGTATGTGTGTGTATATTTATAACTTTGTTCTGTTTTTGTGGCACTTTTGTGGTTTTTACTGTTACGGAATATAGCTTATTGACTATGAATTGTAATTTAAAATCCTCTTTAATGGTGAAGTCAGATTTTAAGTTATAATTCTGAAAATGTCACTATTTAAAAAGTTGGCATTTTCTTGCCCCAGTCAACTTTTCCTTTCTGCCAGTGCCCTGGGTCACATGACTGTGCACGGCTCTGGGGATTTAGGTGTGGACAAGATGAGCCATCCTTACAGGATAACTGGGAAGGGCCAAGCCCGTCTCCACTTAACTTCAAAGGGTGTTGCCTTCATCACATGACCAGACACCGGGCCTGCTCTGCCTTTGTCTCCCTAGACATTTGAAGCCTGGGCCAGTGCAAGAACTGGCGAGAACCAGTTTTCGGGGGTAGGTCAGGGAATTCCCCCACGCAAACACACATGTAAAAAGAGGACATTCAGAATCACTCATAACAACACTTCTGGACCTGTGAATGATTCAAAAGGACGACTGCTCTACTGTCAAAAGGACTGCCCTACTGCTTGAAGGACTGCCTTGCTGTCTGAAGAAGGAAGTTTGAACCTGCTTACCATACTCCCAGGCTACCCAGAGTTTAAATGAATATTGAATTAGTTACTCCATAACTCACTGGCCTTCCAAGATGGCAGTTTTATGTTGTGCTTTGACTCGATATTCATATGATTTTTGCACTAGCCACTTTATGCTAGACTTCTGTGAGTGTCTGATCTGTCCAAGTTTTTTCTATATGACTATTGCACTATCCAGTTTATCGCTGTTTGACCCCTATAAATGTGAGCCCGACGTCATATGGTGAACTGTGAGTTTTATATATGTATTATTTTTTTTTATTTTATAACTGTTTTGATGACGTGATTTTATTGTACTTTTATGGTCATGTTTCTGACCGAAATAAAGGGCTCCACGTGTCAGTTGATTGACCTCCTGTTTGAGCTAGGGGAACAGAACATGCTTTCAGAGACCTGCCTGCTGCTGTTCAGCTGCATCTGTACCTGCCTGAGCCCTGCTGCGGGCCTCGCTGGAATAAGTCATTTTCCTCAAGAGGTACCATCCTGGTCCTGGCATCATTGGGAACTTCTACCAAATGAAAAAGCTTCTTGGGCTCCTTGCGACCTCGAATGGGCACATTTCAGCTAAATCTCTGCTGCCTGTAACAGCCACCAACATAAAGCTCCAGTGAGACCTGCTCTTCATTCCAACAGCAACTGTCCACGACAACAGTCAGTGTAAGTCCTGCACTTGGAGCTACAGCAACGACAGGTAACTCTTCAGTGGGATTAACCTGGTCCCTTTTCATGACCCAGCCTCCATTGCGGTTACCCTGAACTTGTGACTTTAAGTTTCTAGGCACTATTTTAACTAAAAACTATAGAAATCAGTAACGCCGGTTCAACTGATTGAATATTGATCATTTTTTTATCATTTTATTCCTTAAATTTTATTCTATTTTTCTAAATTGATTTGGGATTTTGTTTTGTGTTGTGTTGTCACTTTATTACTATTTGTGTGCTGCATAAATAATTCACACATTGTCTCTAATTTAAGCCGGACTGGTTTTGTGCCAAGCTACCAGACAGTTAAGCACACGTTAATTTTGTTACTTTTGTGGTTCACCCTGATTTTGGTTGTTGCCTGAGTGGGGTTTTCACCTTCCCTCAACCAGTAACCCAGCTTCTTATAACCATTGCTTTTAAAGTAACTCTTAAGGATCAAGAAGGCTCATACAGGGCCACCTTTAACTCATACACTATTTAGGAGGCCTGTGGTAAGAAGCCCTAATGACCCGCGACAACCCTCAAAATCAGTGATGAAATCACTGGGCAACCAGATCCTGCAGGTTAGCTGCATTCTTCGCTGTAGTTATGCCTAGCCAATGGGAGATTAGATGTCAACACCCCCTCACCCCCCAAGGGGATTGTAGTAGTGTAAGGAGATGAGACACAAGGAAGTGGTATGGGGATAATGATATGGTTTAATTAGGGTCAAAGGAACAATTTGCTTTCTGTTAAAGTCCCAATCAGGCTGAAGGCTCAGGGTCCTGCCTGGGAAACTTCTGAAGCTGGTGTTGGACCCTCCTCCTAGCCATCCCTGAGGCGTCACCTCACTCGGGCACAGAATGGGGAAAAACAAACCCAAAATAGGCCATTAGAAGGAAGTATAAAAAAACGGTTACCCAACCAAAGTGCTGCCTTCACCAGTCAAGATGTGTATGTGAATAGGGGTTGTGAGGGAATACTCATTGTGATGCTACTGCATGCTTTCCTCCTCCCTCTCCAACCAAGTCCTTAGACTCTTGCGGCACCCCACCAAAAGGATCACCTTGCTGGCACTTGCCTCTGGCCACGACCCATATCCAGGGCCATGGCTTTGGGACCCAGGCGTCTGTGTCACTCTCCTTGCCACCGGGCGTGGTGGCTGTATATAGAATGGTTGGTTCGTCCGGTTCTTCCCTTTTCTCCGTTCTCGGGATGCTGCCTGCTTTCCTGCGCCAGCCTGGTTCTGCGACTCGAAACCACCTGTCTCTCAGCCTTCCCACATCGCTGTGATTACTCCACCTTCTTGGCCCTCTGCTTCTCCCTCGTTGACCTCTCCTTGCTCCAGCTCCTAGATCGCACTTGGTCTCGAATTAAAGAGCTTTTCAATAAAATGACATGAAAAAAATAAAAAATTACATGAAAAAAATAAAAAATTACATGTCCTACTGTTTAAGTACATTGCACCTTGCCCTCTGGATTGTTTAGGGCCTACCCTAAGAGTGATCCTAGGGGATACTTAAATGTATTCAAAAGAAAGGTTTGGGCCTGGCCAGAGGTTTATTTTTCCAGGTCGAATTGGCAGTTTAAAACTGCACACAGAGGTTGCAATGACAGACCTGAGAGATGTTTAAAAGGGCTACTTAAGTGGATAGCACAATAAGTGTTGCAGGCTCACTAGTATAATTTAATTTACAGGCCCTGTGTGCAAGTAGTACTACTTTACTAGGCACTTATAAGTAAATTAAATTTGCCAGTTTGGGATAAGCCAATGTTACCATGTTTAAGGAGTGAGCACATGCACTTTAGCATGGGTTAGGAGCGGTAAAGTGCACTGAGTCTCAAGGCTAGCAATAAAATAGGAGGGGTGAATGCAAAGCGGAAGACCATCCTAAGGCTGATCGGTCTAACAGATGTGCATTTGCGGCAACTGTTACATTGAATTTCTCATTGAAATTCAATCAACAGTAAGGCATCTCCCAACCTTCCCTTCACTCACCAACTTCAGAAAGGAACTCAAGACCTGGCTCTTAGACTAAAGTTCCCCATACTTCAGCTCCTGGATACCCTCTCCCCCAGGGGGTGATAAGTCGTGCTATACAAATATCGATTGATTGATTGATTGATTGATTGATTGATTGATTGATTGATTGATTGATTGATGGCAGCAGCTGAACAGTGGCTGAAAACTTGGCTCCCAGTCCACCATGAAGAACAGTACAGTCAGCACAAAGAACAGGAAGTATCTCAAGGCCTACTAAGTCTATCCTTATCTTTGACGTTAAGACTTAAGTTAATAGGCCTTCGATTTAAGAGGGTAACAGTTGCAAGATTAAGTTGAAAAGACTTGTGCAAAGTTAGCAGTTTCTCCCGCGGCTCATCCATGGCATAGCCTTTGTCACTCTAGCGTTTCTCCACCTGCCTCCACAGGCATTTCAAGGGCGTTCTACTGACTGGTGTAGCTTGAGGTGATGCGAAGAACATGCTTTTGAGCTGTAACACTCATGTAAATTAAATTAAATAAATCAGTTTAATAAAGACCACTTTTCTAAAAACACATATTCAGTTACATAAAGTTCCATGTCTATTTTCAGATTGTCTTTCACAAGGCATTGTATTTCTTACAATAGAAAGGGCACATATAGCAATGTAATGAAACATACAAAGAAAACAGCCTATACTTAAATGATACAGGAACAACAATATTATATTAGTCTAATGCAAGGGTCTGATAATGCTTTAGTCATAGATCGTGGTGACGTATACTTTGATTATTTCGTTTTCTGATCTCCTATTTCCAGAAGCGTTTCAAAGGTGACTCATATTAGGGATAGAAACAATGCTTTTGATAAGTGAATTTTTAGTTTACCAACAAGCTATACTTATTCTTGCAATACTTTCACAGCGACATCGTTACTTTAATAATAAGCGTTTCAACCCCCTTTATGTGAATTAACAAGGTCATCACTAGGGTCATCCCATGGACCACAAATCACTAAATATATTAAACTAAGGAACATCTTTAGTTGTCTCTCATATTATCCAACAGGGAGTGGAATAAGCATTCTGGGACTTCTTTCCTACACCTTTGAGCACTCTTGCCCCTATAGAATCTGTCTGCAGTTGAAGCAGAACCCTAGTAATGTACTGCTGCAAGTAGGCGTAGAAAATCACTAGCAGTATTTCCTCTCCCTTCTTTTACTGCCCCAAGTGCACAACTGTTACTGCAGAATAACATCTCAAGTTATTATTTATATCACTCCAAAACTAATCATCACAAAGGTTGTCAAAGCTACTTCCTTCAAGCTATATGACTACCGACACATCCTTACTTTCTATCCAGACACATTCTGACTACGGGTGTCTGGAGCACTAGTAGGTGAACAATTGTGAATGCGAACTTCTTTCTGCACTCAGATCCCTCCATATTCACATTTCATTCTCAGATTGTATAGAATTGTGCCCATATCCTGCAGTGTAGTCTGAGAAAAAAGATGCATGTGCTGCCTAGGAAATCTGCACACTAAAGTGACAGACCTTCATGTTCACACTGCTGCTACCAAATCACATCACCAACAACTACTGTTGCCCTCCGTGGTCATCTTTATTGTCCATCCAGTAGACTTGAGTCTGATTCAGTTTGAAGGGATGCATGGTCATCTGAGTGAATAATGATTTATGTATCATAGAATTATGTCAGAAATAACGTGAGTTTGTTGCATGAGACAAGAGGACTCTCTGAAATCTCTTGTGAGTCTTTTGATCAGTATTCATACTCAGTACCAAGCACTTGTGAGTCTGTACAGAAGGTGGTTGGTGGAAGAAGAGGTGTGGTCAGTCAGTTTCATATTTGATCTGATTATCCTAATGTGTTCTTTTTTAGGGTAGTTTGTATTATGGTGTATTTTGGTGGGTGGGGTGTTGCGAGCTTGATACCCAACCAACTTAACTAACTAACCTGTTTCATATGTTCTGTATTAGATGCCCTATTGAGCTCAGTGAGAACAATCAACTATTCATTTCTTTGATCAGAGACATCATTATTTATTTATAACCAGAAATGATGATGACCAGATAATACATTATGTCACAATTTCTCTGGAAGTCAGGCCAGGGGCTCCAAAGCTAACCACACTCCTTCCTTTTTTAATGAAATGAGAATTTAATTAACTTTAGAATCTGAAGAGACTGCACAGTGAAAGAGGGAACAGGAAATGGAGAGAAATTAAACTCTCCATAAGCTCTTGTCCCACTGATCTCGGGCGTGTGGGCTGGTGGAGGACATGAGTCAAGGACGCTCAGACTGCACATAATCCCATAGGACAAGGTACAACTAATTTACTATAGTTGTGTAGCACAAGATACAATGTCTTGTAAGTATCAATAGAATGGCTTACCGGAGTATGGAAATGAAGACAGTATGACTAGCCCCTCAGGCAACCAGGATGCAATCTGGGAATGGAATACAAAGGTCCTCCTAAAATAGTAGGGTTGCCAGGATGGCTTGGAGTGTTAGAAGTTGGAGCAAGGATTCCTGAATAATAGCAAACAGAGCTCAGAATCTGTGGAAGAAATGGCTAATTTGAGCTGCCCTAACCAGCCAAGGGAACCAAAGGAGAACAAAGCAAAAAATGTGGAGGGAACACAAACTGTGTGAATTATGCATCCCGAACAGAGAACCCACCAACTATTGTTGCCATGGAAAGTCTGATATTGTGACTGGTGCTTAAATCTTCCTAGCTCTTCCAGTACCGGCATTGGCTTGACCTCTCCTTTGCCTCACCAGCCACCACTGAGCTGTCTGCCAGTCTCCAAGGCTGCCCTATAGCAAGCTTGCATTGATTAGTCTGAAATGCAGTTGCATCCCTGGGACATTTGCTGGGATCCCCAGGGATGCAAACTACGATATTCCTGACACATTACCAGGCTTCCATATAAGGAACTGCCATGTTGATAAAGTCAGGGGTTTTAGCCCTCTGACTTCATCAGTATGCCCTTTCCTCAACTGAAAAGGCTGGTAATGTCTCTCGCTGTTTACGAACTGCTGTTGCACTGGCGTGTACTCAAAATCCCTGACTACATCCCTTCTGCATCATATGGGGATCCAATGGTCTCTAGAGTCAGTAGTGCTGTCATGTTTTACAGTGAGGCTGTTGACACAGCAGGGTGACCTTGAGGTTACGTGGAGGCAGAGAGGATAATGTCAGGAAGGCGCGATCTGCTTTTTAACATTGGACAGGGGACACTGGCTGTAATACATTGATGTCTTTACTCAAGCTGCCCTGAAACCAGTCACCTGCCACTCTGATAGTGAAGCTGCTGCAGATGGTCTGTAGGCTGGGATTGGAGGATCTCTTGCACTTTTCTCTCCCCTGTTCTGTACTAATCCACAACACACAAGTCATTTTGTTCTGAGTCTTGAGAATGCCTCCCTCTGCCAAGGGCATGGGCACTCAGGCCACTAGCAAGAATGCTCATGGAAATGGGGAGAGAAGTTGGCTCAATGGGTAGGGCGATAGACCTCAAATCTGAGGAATAGGGTTCGAGTCTCGGCAAGTACGCACAAAATCCTGTGATTCTGGGCAAATCACTTAATCTCCCCGTGCCTAACAAAAAAAAGCATTGACATAGCCAATAGGTCTCGCCTTTGGGACCTTATAGGTGTTTAGCCATGCAACAGTTAATGTTGTTGCAGTAAGGACATTGTGCTGCATAACTAAATACTTATAAGGTCCCAAAGGCGAGACCTATTGGCTATGGTTGTTTTAAGCCCAGTTGCTAGTGGAAAGCTATAGAAGGCAGATTTTGAATCTATCGTTATTTGTATTACATTTGACTTGTAAGATTCTCATTCCTAAAGAGAGTTACACTATTCCAAACACTTGTAGATTTCCAAAAATATCGGCTGAGCTTTCATAATTCGTTTTCATGAATTCCACCAAACAACTCACCGCAAGAAAAAACTGCTTCCAAAATCAAGTGGTTCCTATCTTCCTTGCAGCGCATGCAGCATTTCAAGCAGCCTGTTCTCAAATAAAAATGGGGGAGTTTGCATTCAGAATACATTGATATCCCTCACTGGTGAACAGTTTCTTGACTTGTGTCTTCAGTGCCATGGCCTGAAGAGCACTGAAATAATTAGTGATCTGTTTGGTCACCTGGCTATAGCAGAAATTTAACATACCACACTGGAATTTACATAGCCTGACAACACAGCTAAAGCTTTCAAAGGCCAGACCTGAAAAAAAGCAATCATATCCCATGTAACTCTGCACTGAAGTTCTGAAAAACAGGTAGAACCTAACATGCAAACTGTATTGCTTATTGCAGGTTTATCACATGTATTGAACCATAATAGGAAATTGATTTGACTATGAAAGAAAACAAATCACAGTCAGTGTCTCAATGGAAGAATTTGAAGGTTCAGGAATGCACCAAATCAAATATTTTCATGAGAGCGGGAGGTGGGTACCCTCATGCCCACTCTCCAACTATGCTTGAGGGCTCCCCCATATATCCAGTGTCTAGTAATCATGGTGGGTTATTAGTGATGGAGTATGTGAGCAGGCGTTAAGGTGGTGTGACACACAACTCAAAACATAAATAACACTATTTACAACACTACGCCCATATCTAATATACCTCAGACTGCTACAAACCCAACTACAACAGGGCAGCCGGTTTTAACCCAATGAGCACTGAGCAGATCTACCAATTTAGAAGATGTGAAAGCAATCAGAGGCCTTCTGCACTCACCTCTCACATGCCATAATATGTATCTACGGTACAATCAATAAAACAGAACCACCAAGCTGAAAGGCGTCTCACAGCACAAAACCATAACCACAAAGCTACAGACGGAACCAGGCTCCAGTCTGCGATCAAACCTCAGAAGTATTTGGAGAGTCATCCCCAGGCGGACGAAAGCACTAGTAGGCCATGCGAGAGGAAAAACCGCACCTGGATGCGGCCCATTCATAGAGGTAGGTGCTTGCCAAAGTGAGGTGGTAAATACAAGCAAGAAAAAAATTCAATTTTAAGTAACAGATGAACACAAGCTCGCGCGGTAGCAGTGGGAGGCGCGCACGCCTCGCGGGGAAGGAGAGGGGCCTGCTCGATTCACTTGCGGGAGCAATAATTGCTACCATATGGTGGCGCTCGCTCCCGCAAGTGAATCTCCACACGTGCACGCGCTGCCATTGAAGGCAATGGAACGCGTGCACGGTTGTGGGTGAAAAAGGGGACGATGGTTAAAGGTCTCCTCCTTAGCAGCGCAGGTGCTAAGGAGGTGCGAACCTTTTCTGATGCTGCTGATGGCGGCTTCCTGTAATGGGAAACCCCGCCCCCTGCCGACCTTGGAGGGAACAGCGCCCGCGACCTGCCCTGGGGTGCTGATTGTGTTTGTATAATTACTTGTCACTACCATCCACGATAAATTCACCTCGTGGACAAAATCATACCCTCAATCCCCTTATCGCCTCTGCATTCTTTTGGCTTTGAAAAATTATTAACGTTCTGCCAAGTGGACTGTAGCTTAGTGCTAAAATACCTATTGCTGCTAAAAATCTGCCATTGTTGAAATATTGAGATCAGAATTTCAGGCGAGGATAATGAATGTTGGACAATTTATTGTCATGTTATGATTGTTGGTTTTATTTATTATGTTTTATAGTTTTTATTAATCGAATAAAGTCCATTTGAATAATATAGATTTCCCATGACTGATACCTTTTCTTGGGTGTGGTCCTTTGTCAGCAACACACACGAGTTCCCTTTTTTTGCAGGCTCCCAGAAATTGTGTACACATAATAAGTAATTTTCCTTATCAAAACATTAACAATATAAGCAAGGCTTCCTCTGACTGATAAGCACATGGCACTGTCAAATGTGTCTTCGCCTAAAGCTGCTTTCCATATTCCTAAACTTACAAAAGCTCCTTTCTGATTTGAGGATATTCCTGTCAATTTGTGGAATCTTCTTCCCGCCAATACTTCCTGGATGCTCAAAGAGCACTATGCACAGTTAGTACATTTAATTACATCCTTCAAGCAGTCTCTAACACAATGTCAGTATGCCTTAAAGAAGGAGGGGTTGCTCAGAGGTTAAAAAATACAACCTCAACTCTTAAACTCTGGTCAGTTTTCAATCATTCACAGGCCTTCTAATATCAAAATGGTGGATAACGTGATGGTTTCACAACCCAAGATCCATCTAAAGATTATTAGTAACAATCCCTTTGCAGACACATTTTAGAATAGAATACATGACTAAGATGGGAAGAGAGTTTGCGGTCAATTGGTGAAGGAAGTTTCTTGTAAAGACTAGCAATGATAGCAAAATCTAGTCTATAATAGGGCTTTGGGGAAGAGAAGACCAGAGGGGGAAACAGGCTCAGTCTAGATGACTGGGCTTGTTGGGCTACCTCCGGTATAGGATGTAGCCCAAAGGGTATAGAATACACCATTTTGGGGCTGTGACCTACCATTTTGTTGGTAGGTGTACACTATGGCAGCCCCTGTTGTGTGGTACTTTTTCTCCCTCTCACCCCCTTCTTTCGATCCTTCAGGGGGGAAAAGTAGGTAGCTTTATAGGTCGTTTTCAGCAGACTAGTTGCAGTAGGTGCCTAAGGGGTAGGAATTGTTTCTGGCTGTCACTATGATACAGGTAAAAACAACAGTTGATGGACAGAATGCAGAACAATGTCATACATTCACCCCAGTACAGAGATCTGGGCCTAAATCCATCATTTTTTTGCTCACCATGCCACCCCAGTTTAGACCTGGCTATATGCAAATCAGTCTTGACCCTGTGCCTCATGGGAACAGTCCAGCCCGAACTGACAAGCCAGGTCCTCCCTGGACCGGAAACAAGCAACCTAGGACCGGTTTCGGGGTTTCACCCCTCTTCAGCCAGGATAGCTTGATTCCCGTGGCATGGAGAGCACGGGACTCACGTCTGAGCATACCCGTCCCACACGGGGTGATAAATGCAAAAACAACAGTTGATGGACAGAATGCAGAACAATGTCATACATTCACCCCAGTACAGAGATCTGGGCCTAAATCCATCGTTTTTTTGCTCACCATGCCATTCCAGTTTGAACCCAGCCATATGCAAATCAGTCTTGACCCTGTGCCTCATGGGAACAGTCCAGCCCGAACTGCCAAGCTAGGTCCTCCCTGGACTGGAACCAAGCATCCTAGGACCGGTTTCGGGGATTCACCCCTCTTCAGCCAGGATAGCTTGATTCCAGTGGCATGGAGAGCACGGGACTCACGTCTGAGCATACCCGTCCCACTCGGGGTGACAAATGCAAAACAGGCAGAGGGTCAAGACTGATTTGCATATGGCTGGGTTCAAACTGGAATGGCATGGTGAGCAAAAAACCGATGGGTTTAGGCCCAGATCTCTGTTCTGGGGTGAATGTATGACATTGTTCTGCATTCTGTCCATCAACTGTTGTTTTTGCATTTATCACCCTGAGTGGGACGGGAAGGCTGTGTTGTGTGAAAGTATGATAAATTCTGCCCGCTGTGTTTTTGTCATATACTAGTAAGATTAAAACCCCAACTTGCCAATATGTGCTGCAGTAACACAGCGTCTATTTCTATTATAATTTTCCTCATCCAAAATGACCTTTACGTTCCAATTGTCTTCCTATTTCAGTCGGTGATCTGAGATAGGGTTTAGTATTCTTTTTACCATAGTTCTGATCTGCCTGATAAAAGGGATTTTGCAAATATATATATAGCCTTTTTGTTTCCCTATTGGTGACATGGTTTATAATGTTTTATATTATTTTCTAAAAGTGTAGCTAGCCACAAAGAAGGCTCATCAGCCCCTCATTAGCTTCAAAGAGAAATACTGTTTTGTTCTCTTTGCAATGGCTGGAGGTTTGGTTCAGCAAAAAAACAGAAAGACAAATGAATCTAATGAGACCGCAGTATCTTCATTTACATATTAGATGAGGTGCACACTGAGATGATTACCATCCAAGATTAATTTTTATTGTAATATGCCAATTTTCCAAGAGACTGGATCATCTGTATTATGAGCCTTTGATAATGTGGAGGTGCACATTCGAAGCACCAGATTCCAGCAAAGCCTTTAATGTTGCCCTGGCTCGAAGTGATTCAGGGGCCTGTCATTAAAGGCGTGAAGTGATAACAATTCGGATCATGCGCCATCCGTGATTGCAGGGGATTACTGGTCTCCTGGGGATGAGAACATCAGCTATACCTTTCTTTACACTGCATGAGTATACAATGCAGAGCTGTATGAGGCCTGTGTAGAGCCCCATGCCGACGTCATCCATATGTAGCTCTATATTTTCAGTTTACTATTTACTATTTATCTACATCTACAAATCTTATGGCAAACTTTATCAGGTTGTGTGTGATTGGTGTTATGTTTGCACTTATATGACAAGCTTGTTGTACTGAGTGTATTTGATGTGAAAGTGGAAGCAAAATAAAATTGTTAGTACAACCAGGATTTAATACATTTTTAAAGCTACATTTCTGCTGGATTGCTTGAAGTCAAAATCATCACAGCTATATAACAAAAGTATCTTTACTCAAATTTCCCAGCAAATTTAAAATGAAACAACGTGAGTGGTAATAAACCAAGGATCTGTAGAGAGGTTTCAGAGCGTAAAACATCAGCACCTTCTATTATCCTTGTTCACATGCCATATTTTATACAGCGCGAACTAGACCCGAAGGTATCGGGTATCAGAGCACTTACTCGAGCACCAGTTGCGTTACATGAGAACACATTCATTAGGTCTCGCCTACGCAGCGCACCTGCGCTGCTAAGGAGGAGACCTTTAACCATCGTCCCCTTTTTCACCCACAACCGTGCACGCGTTCCATTGCCTTCAATGGCAGCGCGTGCACGTGTGGAGATTCACTTGCGGGAGCGAGCGCCACCATATGGTAGCAATTATTGCTCCCGCAAGTGAATCGAGCAGGCCCCTCTCCTTCCCCGCGAGGCGTGCGCGCCTCCCACTGCTACCGCGCGAGCTTGTGTTCATCTGTTACTTAAAATTGAATTTTTTTCTTGCTTGTATTTACCACCTCACTTTGGCAAGCACCTACCTCTATGAATGGGCCGCATCCAGGTGCGGTTTTTCCTCTCGCATGGCCTACTAGTGCTTTCGTCCGCCTGGGGATGACTCTCCAAATACTTCTGAGGTTTGATCGCAGACTGGAGCCTGGTTCCGTCTGTAGCTTTGTGGTTATGGTTTTGTGCTGTGAGACGCCTTTCAGCTTGGTGGTTCTGTTTTATTGATTGTACCGTAGATACATATTATGGCATGTGAGAGGTGAGTGCAGAAGGCCTCTGATTGCTTTCACATCTTCTAAATTGGTAGATCTGCTCAGTGCTCATTGGGTTAAAACCGGCTGCCCTGTTGTAGTTGGGTTTGTAGCAGTCTGAGGTATATTAGATATGGGCGTAGTGTTGTAAATAGTGTTATTTATGTTTTGAGTTGTGTGTCACACCACCTTAACGCCTGCTGAAAGCAGAAGAGGTCTTTGTGTAAAGTGGGGATCTGACAGAAAAAAACAAATTTAAGCGAGGCAGACGGGAGCAAATCGGAAGCAAGGTTTTTAGGTCTCGCCTGACCCAGCGCATGCGCTGGTCTGGCGAGACATTTTGTGAGGGCTCCAAATAGTGCTACCAGGCCAGTCTAGACCTACAGTGCATGTGGGCGGGCGCGCGCGTCACGCTTTACTGCTATTACTTTCACTTTCAGGGCCGCACGGCCACTTTGATGTTCTCTGTGAGGCTTCAATAGATTGCAGCAGTTAAAATAAGCATTGGCATAGCCAATAGGTCTCGCTTTTGGGACCTTATAAGTGTTGAGTTATGCAACTGTTGCATGGCTAAACACTTATAAGGTCCCAAAGGCGAGACTTATTGGCTATGCCAATGCTTGTTATTTTTTAGAAACCTCCATGCCACTTGCCCGGTTATTGTATTATTCTGAAATAATTTCACTGTGTATTTCCATACTCTGTGATTTGACCATTAAACACTATGCTTGCATTACTGCTTTTGTGTTTTTCTGTAGGTTGTAAAACAGACTCTGTCTACAGCCAAGTTCTACCTTGCATGCCTCCAATTGATTGCTGTGAGTGAACTCTGTGGTGTCCACAGACCTCTTTATTTTGCTAATCTTTCTAATTGTCTTCCATGGTTTGTTAAGCACCTCCTGAAAGCTGAGTGTTTGGTATGTCAAATGAAGGCAGTCCTGTTGTTAACATTGAATGTGTCGTGTCATTCCTTACGCTTATCTTCCACTTAAAGCACCTCTTGTGCTAGTTTGATTTAACATGTGATGCATTTACTTATTAAGACTTTTGTACAAAATCATCTACTGAAAGAAATAAACCAAAAGCACTGTCCATTAGTCTTAAATGGAAGAGAAGAGGGAGATAGCAGTGGCTAACCTGTACAGCCAGTAATCAGGAAACAGGCTCAAATCTCGGCGTGCCCACTTGATCAACTTGTGTGATCCTCTGCCATTCACTTAACTGCTCTGCGTCTTATGTTCCATGGTGACAGACTTTGAGAGCACCTTAAAGTAATTCGATTCAGGTTGTGTACTACACAATCATCTAACTTTGTTATTGTTACACAGGTAATAATGTTAGTGCATGTATAATATTATTTTTCATACATGCTGTGTACATGACAAATTGTATTGTCCTTCGTGGTTCATTAATAGCATCATCAGAGCAGTGTGTTCATTTATAGTGCTAAAACCATACTAAACTACTGCTTTTAATACATGCTACACTATACTGTGACATGACCTAATCAATCAATCAGGGTTCTTATAAAGCATGACTACTCATCCAGCAAGTGCCTCAAAGTGCTGGGGAGGAGTGGTGTTTGGTAGTACAGCCAGGTCTTGAGGTCCTTCCTGAATTGAGGTAGTAACGGTGATTGCCTGAGGTGCAGAGGTAGGGAGTTTCAGGACTTCGCAGCAAGGTAGGAGAAGGATCTTCCTACAGCCTATGTGTTTCGGAACTGTGAGATATTGGCCGAGGCCAGATGGGTGGAGTGGAGGTGTCTGGTCGGTGTGTAGAAGATGCGATGGTTGAGGTATTCGGGTCCGGAGTTGTGCAGGGCTTTGTAGGCGTGCATGTGGAGCTTGAAGGTGATTCTTTTGTTGGCCGGAAGCCAGTGGAGGTTTCTTAGGTGACCGGAGATGTGGTTTTGGAGGGGGATGTCCTGGATAAGTCTGGTGGAGGCATTCTGGATTTCGTGCAAATTCTTTTGTATTTTTGGGTCTTGCCGGCATAGAATGCGTCGCTGTAGTTGAGCTTGCTGCTGACAAGCCTGGGTGACCATTCTCCTGGACTTTATTGAAGATCTTTCGGAGCAGGTGGAGTATGTGGAAGCAGGTGGATGATACAGCGTTGATTTGGCAGTTCATAGAGTGCGAGGAGTCGAGGATGATGTAGAGGTTGCATGCGTGGTCAGTTTGTGAGTGGGGGGTTCCGAGGGCTGCTGTCCACTAGGACTCATCCCAAGCAGAGGGCGTGGAGCCCAGGATTAGGACTTTGGGTTTGTTGGAGTTGAGTTTGAGGCAATTCACCTTCATCCAGGTGGCTACTGCTGTCATCCCGTCTTGGAAGTTGCTCTTAGCGACTGTTGGTTCGTCAGTGAGGGAGAGGATTTGCGGTGTGTCGTCGGCTTAGGAGACGATGTTGAGTCCGTGGTTTCTGGCAATGGCTGTGAACGGGGGCATGTAGATGTTGAAGAGGGTGGGGCTCAGGGAGGAGCCCTGGGGGACTTCATAGATGATCTCTGTAGGGTTTGAGGAGAACAGTGGGAGACTGACTCTCTGGGTTCATCCGGTGAGGAAGGAGCGGATGAGAGAGAATGAGCGCTTGCTCGTATTTGTAAGTGAAACAGAAAAAACGTGAGAAGAACAAATGAGTAAGAGAGCACGGGTGAGTGTGAAAGAGTGAGACCATTAACAATAAGTCAGAAAAGCGAACAAGAATGACTTAGGATAAGTGGAAGAGGGCCTTGGGGTTGACTGAATGAGGCAGAGAGCATGTCCGAGAGCACAGTCAACTCACAACAAAAGGATGAAGTGATTCAACCCTGGGGACCGGGTAATCTGGAGTGTAGGACACAGCAACCTGTTGACTTTAGCCAAGCATCTCGAAGGTTCTGTGTGGCCTTCAGATTGAGCCATGTGCTGACAGTCACAATTAGCAACACCTCATCTGGAGACCCACTGATTTCACAAGTGTAGCATGTGCTAGACCACAGAAACTTCCGCATGGCCCAGTAAAGAACATATGATTCAGATACTGATGGGTGAGTGGGAGAATGATGATGTTCAGCACACATTTCTGGATTACTTCTTCTAGCCAAAGGAAATACAGGAAGCCGGAGGCAAAGTACCTGCTGGGCACTCTGTGTTGAGCAACTGACGGACCACCAAAGTGCAAGCTTGCTCGTACATTAGGCCTGGTTAATAAGATATTCATGTGTTTATTAGATATTTTTACTAAACCCTGTTTCCGTGCTCTGTTCTCTGTAGTTAGAACGCTAACGCTCTCATATTGCCTCGTGTCGCGTATTAGTTGTGCACACTGCTCAGAAAGTGAACACACAAAAATGTAATTGGGCACCTCCAAAAAATATAACTGTAGGTTGCATTGATCTCTGGCAATAGTGGGCGCCTCAAAAGAAGGAGTAATGTACTTACCGAGTTCTCTTTTCCTTTTCCAGAATCTGTAAACATGTTGGAATTATTGAGGCAAGAATGCAGATTTGAAGTAAAATGAATGAAATAGTATTCATGTAAAATGTAAGGTATATTAATGATACTGTGTAAACCAACGAAGTCAGTGTAAATCTCAAAGAATGCACTCACCATCCGTAGAAGCACCAGTCTCCAAGGTCAGAGCCTACCCAATCAATTACAGGGAGGAAAACAGACCTGCGGAGGTAATACAGATTTTGTATGAAAAGCCCTCACTCACCAACCTGGTTGGTGACATGCTTCATCATCGGGCCCCACCGGGCATGGCCGAGTGCCATCCCAGTGTGCTGCAACGCCAGGTTACTGCGGAGCGGGGTTGTGTGTGGTGATAGTGAATTTAAAATTCCCAATTGAGTCAAAAAAGTATTTTATTCGTTTTGCTAATTGGAAAATTAAAACATAATAAAAAGGGGTGATGGTCAAAAAAAAAATAACAGACCGGGTTCACTCCGTGGCGGTCAACATGTTTCTGCCTTTATGTGTAGTTTACCGGACCCGGTGGCTTGAGGCGGTGTAGGTTCCTAACGGGTGCCGAGCAGCGAGGGCGGTGTGCCATATTTGCTCGCACCTCTCCCCCGGGATCCCTGAGGCGACGAACAGTCTAGCCTCACAAGTAAACTCGTTTCTCTCTACCATTATAGTTTTTGGCGGATTTTTCCCTGTGTTTCATATCATTTTTCACACAGCAGCCCACGGGAGGGTGAACCTTAGTGCGTTCACACCACCGGGGCACCCACACTTCCACTCTGGTCCTGAAGAAAGCCTGTAAACTACACATAAAGGCAGAAACATGTTGACCGCCACGGAGTGAACCCGGTCTGTTATTTTTTTTGACCATCACCCCTTTTTATTATGTTTTAATTTTCCAATTAGCAAAACGAATAAAATACTTTTTTGACTCAATTGGGAATTTTAAATTCACTATCACCACACACAACCCCGCTCCGCAGTAACCTGGCGTTGCAGCACACTGGGATGGCACTCGGCCATGCCCGGTGGGGCCCGATGATGAAGCATGTCACCAACCAGGTTGGTGAGTGAGGGCTTTTCATACAAAATCTGTATTACCTCCGCAGGTCTGTTTTCCTCCCTGTAATTGATTGGGTAGGCTCTGACCTTGGAGACTGGTGCTTCTACGGATGGTGAGTGCATTCTTTGAGATTTACACTGACTTCGTTGGTTTACACAATTTCCCTCGAGGGGATCAGTCGTGTTGTTGCCCTTCCTCTTTCGTTGTTACTTTATATTAATGATACTGTCGCATTTTAAGACCATAAGGCCTAGGAATGGAATGAAAATAACACTAACAATTACTCTTGATGAAACCAGTGTTAATTGTGCTCCCAACTCATCAGTCAGGCTGTGCGAAAACCTAGCTTGACACTACACAGATATACTGATAATTCAAGAAAAACTCCTTTAGTCTCACAATAAACCCTATAATCCTCTTCCTAGACAACTCTGTTGCATTATATTGTAATTGCATTTATATTAAGCTTGCTACCCCTGACAAGACACGGAAGTGCTTTACGCCAGACCCTAGGCTAATAGTTAGTCTGGTATTATTGTTTATTGCTGACAATTAGTCTTGTGTGCCCAGGCAAAACATTCCCTGCATCCACTCAAGTTTATTTGTGGTGGATTAAATTAATAGAAGTTATTTTTGATCATTAGCTGGGGGAAGGGCTGTGACACATGGTTGGTGCGATTAATAGATGAGCTAGAGGAGGTTAGGTATTGTTATGTGGCAGAAATATGATTTTCAGAGGAGAATACGTTGTGATCTTGTAAATGAGTTGTGGACATTTTGCAGAAAACCCATAATTGAGATTAGGAAAACATGCATGTGACAGAGTAGGATATATACAGAGAGAGGAGGTATGCAGAGGATGGAAGGGAAGGAAGAGGGCCATGGGAAAGAAAAAAGGAGAGACAACAGTGAGAAATTTGAAGTAAAGTCAGATGCATGTCAGATAGTGCTATATGAGGTATTTGTATAGGCTCTGGAATCAGGCAAGCAGTCTGCCTTCTGCTAGGCTACTGCTAGACCACCAGGTCAGCTGATGAGCTCAAGGGTTGGAAGCGAAAAGTAATGTCTGGATGTATTTGTATGGAAATACTGACAGGTTTAGGCTGCACTCAAAGGAAGTAGTAACCTTAATATTGTAGAAGTGGAAGACAAAATATGGGTACCGACTGACTGGGTACAAAATACAAACATTGAAAATACTGGCGCAAAAGACTCCTGATCATTCTTCGGTTTTTCTCACATTATTGACTATTAAAGAAAAATGGAATCCATTGAGATGTGTCTGGTTTGCCAGGGTACACGATGAAGGGCAAGGACAGCTCCCCAGACAGTGTAAGTGTATTGCCTGCATTTCTGTGGCTGGACGGTGGAGATCCTGACACTGAGATGTGTTGGATAGTAACTGGGCTCTATATAGGAGTTCACTGAAGACTTTATCAAGTTTCAGCTGATTATTCAGGTGAGTCCCAGCCTTTTCTCTGTTTTGATCACATTTTCAGTTGGGCTGATGCAGAACCCTCACACCTCTTCGTGCCTCTGTGGGGAATACTCCAGGCTTTTGGTATTGTTTTGGTTAAACACAGAATTCTGATGAATAGTCCTACATGCAGATTCTTTAG
The DNA here is from genome assembly GCF_964204655.1 of Triturus cristatus. Lineage (NCBI taxonomy): Eukaryota > Metazoa > Chordata > Amphibia > Caudata > Salamandridae > Triturus > Triturus cristatus. The sequence continues at coordinate 337,243,553 of NC_140595.1, forward strand.
CTACTGAGTTACCCTAGGCATCAGATTGGATCAGAAACTTATCATGTGTCTTCTGTGCTGGTTACTCTGAAGGGTAGATGCCTAGTACCAACCTCCATGAGGTATGTCTTTGATGCTTGGTGTCCAGACAAGACACCAGTAGATTGTGTGTCCTGTGTCATAGCATGAGCCCAAAGGCCATCAAAGAGCGAGGCCAAGTTGTTCATGGCCCTGCGCCGGTGACCAGAGTCAATCTCAAAGTAGTTCAGTTCATGTTTCCGGCTCGCTCAAAGGGATTGCCTTCTTCAAATCTTCCAAAGAGAAGGGAAGTTAACTCAAGAAGAGGCGGAGGCTTGGAGATTCTTCCCTTAAGCACTACAAAGTTAGTTGTCTTCCATCAGGGTCATCTTCATAACCAGACTTGGTGGAGACCCTGACAGTGGAGCTGGCCCTGGAACCTTTTACAGTGTCCAAGCCTCCATCACCATTATTGTGATCTGTGGTCTAATCCTGAGTTCCTGACTCCGGAAGCCAAACCTACTTTGTTCATGCAAACCATGCTAGAAATGTTAAGGCATGCTTTGGGCCATCTGAAGTGCCTTTGGGTCTCATGGAACTGTTTGGTGACTCCGACAAGATTCCTGCTGTCAGGTTTTCCCTCTGTGCTGTTCATCTTCTCTGCTCTGACTGGGCCTTTCCTATTGGAAGTCACCCTGGCACCGAAAATGTCTCCGGTGGCAACTCCTTTAGCGCTTGTTCAACTCCATTGTCCCCATGCTGGAACATCTTGGACCCTCTGCAGAGCCTGCCTCCAAATCTGAGGCTATCATGCTAAGATCTAGCAGAGAGGCACAAAGACTAATGAAGAGAGGAGCTATCAACAACTGCAACTTGAACCGTTGTGCACCTGATGCTAGCAAACTGTGCACAATTTTTATGAGTTAGACTCTGACCCCATTAAGATGCTAGATCCCCTCCTCCATGTCGCAGATGATAGACAGTAGGGAAGGAGCCAACCTCCTCCCACCACTGTAGTCATTGAACACAGCAGACTATCTTGCCTTACAGCAAGCTAGCAGACTTGGCTGTCTGTCGGGCCTTTCTCACCTGAGGTCACTTCACACGGTCCTGAAGAAGGTGGCTGGAGTCCTTGAGCAATCTTTTCTTGTGGTGCCTCCTGATAGGGAGACCAAAACGCTTGAGGATATAGGAAAGCTAGTGTCCTCAGCAGGCAGTCTTGACTTTAATTCACTCAATGCGGCTTGCACACTGGACAGACAGATGCACACCCTTTGGGATATGACACAGATGATGATAGTCAGCCTCTCAGACCATTTGTGAGATAATTTTGCAGAAGTACTTTGAGAAGGAAAGGATACTTCCAGGCACTTCCTGAATAATTGATTGTGTGGTGGTGGATGAGCAGAGAAGTGAAGAATTATTGCTTCGCGATGTGACTAGGATAAGGTCGGATTGAGACAAAAAAATAGGCCCAGTCACCAAAATAACAAGCAATTGCATAGCCTGTAGGTCTCGCTTTTGGGACCTTATAAGTGATTAGCCATGCAACACTTGATGTTGTTTAATTGAAGGATATTGTGCTGGATAACTAAACACTTACAATGGCCCAAAGGTGAGGCCTATTGGCTATGTATTGGGGGGCCTTTTAAGTGTTTATGTAGAGCTGTTGACTTTGCCAATGTTTCTAAGCTGTGCTTTAGAGAAGTGTGGCTGCTGTGCAGCATTCTGAGAAGTTGTAATTAAAATGTGTAAGAAGCGCTGAGTGATGCTGTGGTGTCGTTGAGTGATGCTGTGCTGGCCTTGAGTTATGCATCGGTGGCGTTGAGTGATGCTGTGCTGGCCCTGAGTGATGCTGTGGTGGTGCTGACTGATGCTGCTGAGTGATGCTGTGGTAGCGCATAGTGATGCTGTGGTGGTACTAAGTGATGTTGTGGTGTTCTTGAGTGATGCTGTTGTGGTGCTGAGTGATGCTGTGGTGAAGGTGAGTGATCCTGTTGTGGCCCTGACTGATGCTGTGGTGGTGCTGACTGATGCTGTGGTGGTGCTGACTGATGCTGTGGTGGTGCTGACTGATGCTGTGGTGGTACTGAGTGATGCTGTGGTGGTCCTGAGTGATGCTGTGGAAGTGCTGAGTGACACTGTGGTGGTGCTGACTGATGCTGTGGTGGCGTTGAGTGATCCTGTACTGGCCCTGAGTGATGCAGTGGTGGCCCTGACTGATGCTGTGGTGGCCCTGACTGATGCTGTGGTGGCCCTGAGTGATGCGTGGTGGTGCTGACTGATGCTGTTTTGATGCTGTGTGATGGATTGGTGTTCCTGAGTGATGTTGTGGTGGTGCTGAGTGGTGTTGTGGCATAGCCAATAGGTCTCACCTTTGGGACCTTACAAGTGTTTAGTTATCCAGCACAATATCCTTGGTGCAACAACTTCAAGTGTTGCATGGCTAAACACTTATAAGGTCCCAAAGGCGAGACCTATTGGCTATGCCAATGCTTGTTTAAAGTACCATTCTGAAAACCAGGAGGTTTGCTTCTGATTGTTCGATGCCAGCTGGCAAGCTTGGGAAACATCTCTATTTATCTGAGACTGGCTCCATACTTTAGGAAAGAACTTAACCTCCGCGCCCCCGCAGACATAATTATTTTTATTAAACTGGACCTGACTACAGTTGCCAATACAGAAGACATGGGCAAACAGTAAAAGGATTTTGTGAAGTGAGGTGGACACTCGGACCCTGCAGCTCCTCCTAGGCCACCAGCAAGGACACTGGACAACACTGCTTATTTCTGTTTGAGAGCTAGACAGGAAGTGAGGGTAGAGGGACGGGCACTGTGGGGCAGAAAAGCACATGAACCGCATGGGTGGAGACAAGTTCCCCCTTGGAGTAGAGGAACAATGTGGTAGAGAGAGTAACCAAAATAAAACATTTGTACAGTTCAATGAAAAAACAGCCAGTACTCACTGACCTTGGTCTTGACTTTCTTGAGGCGACTTTTGCAATATACTGCTACTGCAGTCACTTGGAGATGGTCCTCGCCAGGGCTTTCATGTGTTTTAAGCAAATCATTGTTTGAGGAGGGGGCTGGTCATGGGGTGTCTTGCCATTTTACTAGAGGAGAGGGGAGGGCAACCAAAATACTTTACTGAGGGTGGGGCACATTTGGGCAGGAAAACGCTGTTTTCAGGCAGCATCGATATTAAGGATGCAACGTGAATTGAAGACCACCCAGATGCAAATGACAAGTGGGTTGTGTAGCTGCTTTCCCCCACCCACCGAGCGTGTCCATTATGACTGCACCAAAAAAACAAGAAGAAGCGCGAGTACTGCAAGTCATTTGAGAGCTGTTTTCTACTGCATTGAACAAAACAAATGCTACAACAACCACTTTTTCCGTTGGATTTAATCCAAAAATATTTAAGAAAAATCACATAAAATACATATCAAAAACACAATTTACCAATAAATCAGAAATTCTTCTTTTCACCATTACAAAAACCACCCTTTCCTTTTTATTCACACTATTCTCCGAAATTACCACCTCACATACTTAAATGCACATTCACTCACCAGATCTCACAGTCAATCATCAAATTCACTTCAAACTTTCCCACCAAACTGACATTCATCTTCACTAACAAACATACTCTCTCCTAAACCTGCTCCCACAGATAAATTCTCTGAGGGAACACTTTGAACAACAACTGAAGCAATAGAGTTTAGTACAACAAAGCGGCTAAGGCTATCACCAACCACATATATGGTATTCAATTGTTACAATAAAGCAAAGTTCATATGATTAGCCTAAAAAAATGCCGTGGTCTACGCGTTTCGAATCCCATCGATTTTAGGGATTCTCCGCAGGACCAGAAAAGCTGAAAAACATGAAAAGAGAAAGGCAATGAGCCCTGTCTTAATGCATGACCTCGAGAAGTGACCTTACTTGTCCTGCTTCTATACTCATCAGCGCTTACCTTTAATCACATTCAGAACTCAATCGTTCTCTTTTTTTCACATCCCCTGTAAAAGGCACATATACATGTCACTCTCATGTACAAAAATATGATCCAGCACACCATAGAATTTATATACAGTACAATTTAGTGGATTCTAACAAGAGTAAGTCCAATCAGCAGGTTCCGTTTAAAAGTCCTTTATTTAATTTTCTTCTTTAAAATCTGCATAGCCAACGCGTTTCGTCCTTACGGATTTCTTCAGGGCTACAAGTAATCATAAACATAGATATAAACAATAAGTAAGGTGTTCTGTATTTAAACAGCATCATATTTACAATCTTATTTACAAAATAAAAACCCTATATTACAATATACATCATTATACACAATTTCACAAAAACATAGACAAATCCTTTGGAACCTGCTGATAAAAGCATTGCCAATCAGATTGTTAGAGCGGCATTACCAAAATCAAAACTAACTACTTTACGTGATTACATTGGATTACCTCCAGTAAGAGGACATCATAAATGTGGCACATGCATTTGCTGCGAATCAACAATAGAAGGAGAACTGGTGACATATAATGATATCCATTGGAAACATGAGACCTTCACCAACTGTAAGTCCAAATATGTCGTTTATGGAATTTGGTGCCCGTGTAAAAAACTGTACATAGGTAAAACCAATCAGGAAATCCGCCACAGGATTTCACAACACAAATCAAGAATCAGGAAAAATGTGCAAACTGCACCTTTAGTAAATCACTGGCACGAACGCACACACACAGAGAGAGATCTAAGGTGGACAGTGATTTCTAAAGTCGAACAAGACTATAGAGGGGGAGACCTAGATTCCAAACTAACAAAAAGAGAGGCTATGCTAATTATCAGATTTAACACAACAGCCAATGGGCTCAACGAGCTTTCAGAGATTTTCAAACTGTAATTTCGAGTTTTTCTGTGAAAAAACGTCTTGTGACTCCATATAGATGCAAAGAATGATCATGCCTGCAGAAGGCTGTTGATTATCTAATGGGCAAGAATGACTTTGTCCGTTTTTGAAATATCTACACTTTGTGCCTGGAGTATATAGAATTGCGTTTTGCAGCCATATGCGCACTTCTTTTTCAAAAAAGACGTAAGTCGAAGCACCATCCAAAAGGCAGTAGAGATAAGTCCGTCCTGCAGTTAACCGGCTTTGGAACTACTACAATTCCCAGTTTCCCTTGAGCAATTACGTCATCAGCCAGACGCATTTGTATGACGGAGTTCTGAGCGTCTCGCTCGAACAACCGCCCGGTCGAAAAACAAACTGCAATTCCTTCTTTGTGAAGAGACGAAATCAATAATCTCAAGGTAAGCGAAGCTATGATACATTCCTTTAGCTTTACGCAATTGGATAGCACGCTGTAGCAACGCGAGTGATTAGTAGACAACACTCCCAAAATCGACGGCTTGACAAATATGTTTCTCATTTTTTTCTAGCCACTCGGCATTCAATTATATTGGACAAGTTTGTTCTTTTGAAAACTGAACACATTTAATCAGGTATATCAGAATCAAATAAAGGCCGATTTTGATATATCTATAAGCTTCATTTCGCCCGTTTTTCAAAACGGTTCTTTCTGATTTTTCTAGAAATGCAGTGCATACGTCGAATCTCCATGAGCGACATACCCCCTGGCGCTTCTTCTTGTTTTTTCGGTTCAGCTGGCTTGGCCTTGCTGCTTCTTAAGCCAAACCCCATTTTTAGGTCTCGCTGAGCCAAAGGCTCGAAGAGACATTTTATATGTGGGATTTTCAAAGTGCTACCCACAGTTTTGGCTGGCCTAAACCTTGAGTGCACGATCACATGCACGTGCACAGCTGCTCCCACTCCTCCCTCCCTTCTCTATAGCTTTGGCTCCTTTGTTTTTTATTAGACCCTCCCTTCTCTCCCCGCTGTTTTCACACTACCCCCTCCCTTCTAATCAGTTTCCTTTCTGCTCCCTTGATCGCGTCTTCGATCACTTTATCTACTTCAAATGCAGCGCGCACCCCTGCTTTCACTTTTGCCGTGTCTCGGCGCTTTTATGTCTTATGTTTCTACAGTCACCCCGCCTCTCGATCTGGGATTGAGGTACTATTTTTCCTTTTTTGGCATTTTTTTAATAGCGCTAATTCAAGCCGACCCGAAAGTATCAGTGCTTTACATGAGCATCAGTTACATTACACAAGTTCACATTCGTTGTTTTTCTTCTTTAAAGAGGAGAATAAGTGATTTGCCCAGGATCATAATGTGAAACCGACCTTGCTCGCCAGTTCCATAGTCGTCAGCTTTGTTGGCACTCTATGTGTTGTATATAAGCATAATTTGCACCCGCTTTCATATTTAAAACACGGGCAACACGCTTTATTTTTGATCATGGCACCTGCGTTCCTGTATTTGCTTTTTAAATGCCTGCACATAACTATTTTAATGCACGGGCGCCATGCTTTGTTGGAGCACAGCACCCGCATTTTTATATTTATAAAAGTGTGGGTTACACTTTAAGCAATTGCTCTTAGGTTTCGTTTTGCTTGTCAGCAAGTTGGGGAGTGGGTGAGTACCATGCAGACAGAGGGTTAATGATCGCAGCTGTGGGTAGTCGGGGGCTCTCAGCCCACCTTAATCATACAATTAAACTTCCTTCCATCGCCGCGCAGCTAGCTCTCTTCAGGGACACGAGTCCAAGGTTTAAAGCCGGCATTTCTTTTCCCATAGATCACAATCGCACTAGCTGTGATTTATTGGGATTCTACAAATATATTTAATTCCTATGAAAATATATGAGTGCTACAAAAGGGCTGTGGTAATATAATGGTGCCGCTGATGTGATTCCTGAATGATTGGTGTGTGTGTTTGCCTATCTGCCGTTTGGTATTCCAGTCATAAATTTCCACTAATCTTTCACTGCATGCAGCAAATGCGAGCATGGACGTTGCATTTCTTCGTTTTATATAAAACTAAAAGAATGTCAGATAAAACTCATTTGTTAACAAGCATTTGCAATGCAATAGGTCTCGCATTTACGCGAGTTTAAGCTATTGGCATTGTAAATGACAATGCCTTTTATTTATGTTTTATAAACCAAAATATAAATAAAAGGCATTGTCATTTACAATGCCAAAGGCTCAAACTCGCGTAAATGCGAGACCTATTGCATTGCAGATGCTTGTTGGTCTTCCCATTATGACTGCAGTCATCCTTCAGCCCTCCCCTTGGGTGGATAAATAGAGAATGGATTCTAAGTGGCAGCGTGAGACATTACTCACAACTGTGTGTTTTGGCATTATAATGCTGGCTGGCATGAATGCTTTGCGTGAACAGCGTGTGGCTTTAATTAATCACCAGTGACGACGAGTCAGTTTGAAAGTCGGTCACACATGCACATTTCAGTGTAACTGCCTGCTGCATTATTCATGCTTGTCACAGCTTCCAGGAGCGACGGCAGGGAGCTGCTCATCCAACCGGCAGATGGCAGCTTAGCTCCAGAGAAAGAACATATTGTTGCATATCATGACGGGCCCGGGATCTAATGTAACAAGCAAATGGTGCCGCGCGAAAGTGATCCCGGCGCAAAAAGGAAATAAAGAGGCATTGGCCGCGTGCGAGACGTGGTGGGGGAGGGGGACAAGCGGGAGTTGTGTGCGCGCGAATGGAAATAAAACAAGCAATGGTCACGCGCCGTGAAAGCGGCACGGCCGCGCGGCGCGAAAGTGAAAGGAAAAAAATGAAGAGCTGACAGAAAGATGGCAGCTGTGCATGTCGCGATCGCTTGTGGGCGTAACTGCAAGCTGGTGGCCGGCAAAATCCTGTGGGTAGCACTTTTAAAACCCAGCTACTAAATGTCTTGCCAGACAGCGCATGCGCTGGCTCAGGCGAGACCTAAAAATGGCCCTAATTAGTAATCCATTTACCTAAATAAGTGGCCCACATTAGGACAATTTTTTACTTGAAGGACACACTGTATGGGTATTTTGCTAGGCATGGGAGACTGCATGCATTTGTGTCTCCTGCAGGCAATGCTTGTGGTAATACCAGTTAAATTAGCACTAAAACCCGGGCCACCTGGCCATAAAACAGGCTCACAAACAGCAAAAAAACTGGCCCACCCACTAACCTGTTAGACCAGCCCATCTGGCACTGCCTGATTGCCCTATAGGCCATTCTGACCCTAAACGTGGTTTTAACTAACTGAAAGACTACAATGGTATGGTGGTAAACTTGCATAATATAATAATACACCATTCTTCAAAGGCTGTGGGGAACGCTAAGCACGTTAAGGAGACAATTTGGCATTGCCAATGTACCATCACTCTAGGAGCAGTTCACAGTCCAAATTTGGTAGGGGAAATTCTGTCAACAGTACGCATTTGTGGATTTCCACCAAAGGTTTTCACTGCCAACTGGCTCCTGGCATTACGGAGTCGGCCACTTTGGTGGGGAAGCCTTCACTGCTTTGGTGGAATACTTTAAACATGACATATTTTGTACAGTTGCCTTGGCTGTGTAGAACATGCACATGAATGCATTAAAAATCTACAGCTGAAACTCTAAAGTAGGCCACTTTAGTTTAAAGTAGGCAGAAACAAGACAGTCTTTTCTAATGACATTACAAGGCTAGCTGTGCAAAACTGTATAAGCATAGGGGGTAAGTGACAAATATACAGTGGCTGTTTACTCATTAGACGGCACTGCAGAGCTGTTTCCATTGAAAGAATATTTTCACAGAGAGGTACACTGCTTTTTCCTCCATCTTCTGAGCTTCCTTCAAATGTTCTCCTAATAGCAGAAAGAGAAGAAACTACTTTAAGTCGCATGTTGATGACCAAAACACTGTGTTCGCTTGCCCCTCACAATTTAAAATGTCACTTCTGAGATCACACATGGCATCTGAAAGGAAATGCTGCATTAGTTAAGGTTTCAGAACACCATAATGTTAGCATGTTTTACCTGCTATGTTTTCAGTCATAGATTTAGCCTTACATAAGGGAAAATAATACATTTAATGTTGTCACATCATGAGTGATGTAAAATGTGGGGTAATTAACAGTGCATGGCGAGGGTGCAAGTTATAATTACCTTAGGGCACGAGTTCTAGTTAATAGAGATAAATATAACTGGTCAATTGCTGTGTTTTCAAAAAAAGTTTTAAATGTGAATTTGTCACTGAAAATTTCACCTAACTATAGTGCCAATTTAACCTTTGTTTTTTTTCTGTGAATTTCCAGGATTTTTTTTAGCATAGGGTAATATT